>NC_057819.1:76720168-81720168 GCF_910594005.1 Cervus elaphus | reverse complement strand
GGGGCGGGCAGCAAAGGTCTCAGAGAGCAAGTCCCAGCTCAGATGCACTCCCATTTCTGGGTTGAGGGGCCAGATTGGGCGGCAACACCGCACAGCTCAAAGGCTCCGCACCTGAAGAATCCGGAGGCCCAGCCTCACTCTTGTCCAGGTTGTGTCTCTTGGCAGCTTTGGGGAAATCGCTTCCCCTTGGCCTCTGTCCCTTCTCAGTAAAACAAAAGATCTTTGCAGGGAGGATCTCAGAGGTCTTTTCTAGCTTGGAAATTTAATGTGTAGTTGAATGAAGCAATGCCCTGCTGTTAGAATGTGGGGTGCCCGAGTGCATTCTAAACAGTGGAAGGAACCCAGAACAGCCAAACTTCACAAAAAGAAGAAACTGGAGGGGTTGTCTGGAGCCCCCAACCCTCAGGGTACACAAGGGTGAAGGGCAGAAGGGGTGAGGAAAGCAGGGGGGAAGAGGGGAGGGTGGGGGCCGCCTATCTGAGTGCCTGGCCTCTCAAGGGCAAAGGAGGCTAACTGGTGAGAGGTTTCTTCTCCCAGCTCCAGCTACCTCGGGAGCCTGTGGAAAAGCTGCATTCAAATCGATAGCCTCATCAATAAATAAAGAGTCAACACATCCCGTCTCCATCTCAGGGCTCCTTCAGGAAAATTGACCCTCGACCCACTTCTGCTCACCCATTTCTGGATTTCTACAGAGGCTGCCAGAGGGAAGGGACCCTTACAGGTCATATTGGGCATCCCCCTGCCTCCAGGCTGGCCTGCCATGTACCCCATCCAAGAAGGTCTAGGCCAGGCCCATGCCCTCTGCCCGCCACCCCCACCACCTCTCCTGGCTGGCTCCTTCCTCCCAGTCCCCTGGGGCTACTACCTTCATTCCCTCACCGCCAGTCAACTCTCCCCTTTCAGCTCCGGCTTTGCATCTCATCTCTTCCGACTCTGTGTCTTTCGTCTGACTACTGCTTCTCATCAAATGGGATCACCAGCAGAAGAGCTCCCCACTCCCCTGCAGTCTCCCCTCTATATCCACCCATCAGACTCCTTGTCATCCACTAAATGAGCCCCTCAGGGTCAGACAGAGAAAATGCATCTCTGGGAGCAACGGATAGAGACCTTGTAACTTTACAGAACAGATAATGTGTCAGCAGGTTGACTGCGAGGCAGCCCTTTCTCTCTCTGACTTCTGTTACAACAGAGGCTCTTCTCCTCGGAAACACAAGTCTCCAGTAAAGCAAGTTCATTCTTTCAGACCCCAGAGACCAACACAGTGGTCACCCATGTATGACGATGGGTGACTGCCTTCTGGGTGGGCCTTGCCACACCTCAAGGCCTCCCCTCTGCTTGGCTGCCTCGGTCTCCCCTCACCCTCCCTAGCCCGAGCGGAGAACATTCCCCCACCTAGGGAGGCCTACGGGCTGCTGGGGTAGTTAGTGCAGAGAAGGGAGTTGTAGGGTTGTGACAGCCTCTCTGTTCCGAGTACTTGGCCACTACGCTCCAGCAGATCCCTGGGGACTGAACATTCCTTTAATTAAAGGTTTCCGACAAGAAGAAATCACATCCCTGCTTTCTCTGTTCTAAGTATAAAATGTAGACGATTTCATCTCCTCCTGAGTTATCCATGGCAAAATTTCAACCCCAGCTTCCCAACCCACCTGGTCTCCTCCTGTCGGTAGTCATTACGTGAAGGAAACAATTAGGAGGTGGTGAATCTGTAGCCAGTGTACCCACCATGCTTCCTGGCACACACACCTAAGCAGGACAGTGTTGTTCTGAGACATCTGCTCTGAGGTTCTTTCCCTCCATGATACCTCGGGCTTAATCATCCCCGGGGGCAGGGATGGGGGTGGGAGATGGGGGTGTGGGGGGCACTCAGGCCTCGGAGGTAGTCAGTATTCCAGGATCCTGGCTCTAGCTTGACCACCTCACAGCTAACTGGAGGCTCATGTGGCCTCCCAGAAAGTGGCAAAGGATTCATTCCCCGTATCTCCTAAGAGGCAAGGGTGGCCAGTAGCAGAGCTTGGTGGTCTTGGAAAGCTGGTTATTAAATTGCAAGGGGGCATTAATGACTCTCCTCCTGAGTCAAGAATGGGAAACGTGTTGATGAGATGGACTACCTATCCTAGGAAGAGGCCGTTCAGCAGCACAACCACCTTCAGGCATAGCTCTTAGAACCAAAAAGGTCTCAAGAAGTCATTTGGCCCAGGCCTCCCCCTTTCACCAGTCCCCGAAGCCCAGCCTTGCAGTGACCGGCCCAGGGTCTCCTGCAGGAGACTAGGGCCTGGCTGCCAGCTCTCCTCACAGCACAGCCTGGGCTGGCGCTGAGCAAATGGCTTGTGGCTGTCACCAGAGAGGAGCTGGCAGCAGACACAGCAGACTATGTTTTCTTTGCAGACTGAGGGTAACTAGAGGAAGCTGAGAATTCCGCTGTTCTGCTCCGCTCTGCCTGCGGCAGGCAGGCAGCCGGCAGGCGGGAGGAGGGGAGGGGGAAGACCAGCTGCTCTCATGCCAAAGGAGGAATCTTCCCTCCTAGGATAAGCAAGGTCATATGGACCAAAGATGGAAGGGAAGACCACCTTAGGGCCCCATGGCATCCCGGGGTAGGATGTTAGAGCCTGGGTCCCCTGTCTGGAGCTGCTCTGGGGGTGTCGTCGTGAGAGCTCACATCCATGAAACACTTGCTCTGTGCCAGGCATGGCGCTGCAAACTCGATTGCACTGTGAAGGCAGTTCGTGTGAGGCCTGAGGAACATGGTCTAAAGGGCACAAGAGTGGGTTCAAACCCCGCTTTGATACTTACCAGGTCTATGATCTTGGGCAAGTCACTTAACCTCTCTGGGCCTCAGTTACTTCATTAATAAAATGGGAGTAATAATAGCACCCACCTAGTGAAGTCATTGGAAGATTAAGTGCATTCACACACACACAGCTCTTCAAACAGTGTCTGCCATGGAGTCAGCAGTAGATAAGTTATTGCAATTCCTGCCATGTTGAAGCTGACACAAAGCTCTGAAGTAGATACTCATCCCTGAGGCTCAAAGAAGTCCAATGACTTGGCCCAGGTCCGTTTGACGGACAGCACGGGCATCCTCCTTAAGTCCTCTTTGGTAGGAAGCAACCTCCGCTCCCCAGCTCCCCACCTCGAGTCCATTCCTGTTTGGAAACCTCTTCAACCACAACGGGAACAAAGGTGGACTCTGTCCTGCCTCAGGGGGCTAGGCTGGTTGGTGGCTTCAGGCCCAGCCAGAAAGTCCCTCCCTCACACTCCGGCAGCCCCTGGACCTGTGAGCCTCCCAGACACGTCATCCCACACCCCCGCCCCAGGCCTCCCCTGGGGCCTCCACCCTCCTCCGCAGTCTCCCCTCCCCGTGCAAGGTGCTGGCTGCCAGCCTGGAGCGGGGACCCTCTGGATCCCAGGATAAACAGACTGTCGCTGTGGCCCAGCCCTCCGCCGGCGCGCGCTCCCCGCCCCTCCTGCCGCAGTGCACAGCCGCTCTGGCGCTCTGCTCCGCTGCCAACTTGGCAGCTCGTCTCTGCTGTTACTATCAACACCTCCGAGGGAAAAGAGAGAGAACTCAGCTCTCTCTGATCGCCTGGCGCACCGAGCAGCGAATTCGTGTCAGAGCCAGCCCTGGAATAGCTCCCAAGCTCCCAAGGCTTCCTTGGCGAGGAAGGAAAGGTGGGAGCAGCCCTTACAGCAAACCAGCCTCCTAGCAGAGCCACCGGGCCTGGCCAGGGCTGCAGGCCTCCAGGGAGCAGGCAGCTCTGATAGAACCAGCTGTAGGAGGATGCTTCAGGCCAGGCAGGTGCACAAGAGAGGGCTAGGAGGCCTTCTCTCTCCAGACTGTGAGCCCCTGGAAGGCATGGACTGTCTTCCCTCTACCCCCACTGGATGCATGGGCAGAGCTCTGGTCATCCCCTAAGAGGTGACGGTTTCCCCATCAAATGGGAACTTCTCCCAGGCCGAAGCCACCTTTGCCCTTTCCCAACCCCCGCCCCAGCCTCTCAGGCCTCTCCCACTGGCTCCCTAAAGCAGCTGATGGCCGTCTATGGCTCCTGCCAGGACTCTAGCCTAAAAGAATAGAGAGCAGGTACCTTCAGGAACCCAGTGCCCACAGTGCAGTGTCTGTGGTCAGTCACCTACCCCTTGACAGGTCCAAGGTTGGAGGAATTTCCTTTCTAGCTTTCTCTCTGCTTGACAAGGGAAGGCCTGCATTCTCTGCTCCAGAGCTTTTGGCATCAACCAAAGTGGTGGGTTCAGGGTCATCAGCTTCCTAATTCTACATCACCCAGCCGCCTAATTTCCCCAGGGATGCAGGTGTCAGCTCCCACTCTGGATGCTGCCAGCCTGTTTCCTTCCCTGTAACATGGAAATAACCTTTTATAACTGACTGGGTTACAGCTGATAGTGTTAAATGCATGAAGACTATGGTATAAGCTTCTGAAAGTGCTGAACACTTAGAATCAGTACATTTCCCTCTCCTCCTTCCTTCCCTCCTTTCTTTCTCTACTCTCTCCAGGAACCCTTCTCCCAGATGTGAAACTGATCTAAGATCTCCCTCTATTCCCCTCTCTGGATGTCTGAAAATGACCACCAAGAGAGACACAACCACTTTTCTGGTAAGTGGATCTGCCCCCAGATCCCCGAAGGCCAGCTGACTTTCCAGTGGCCAAGAGGAACAGAGAATTCATTCAGTGTGCAGGGTTGTAAACAAGCCACGAAGGACTGTGCCATTCCAGGCTGCACCTGTGAGCATCCTTCTGCTGAAGCCCTGTCAGCGTTTCCATGACAAACTCGTGTTTCCAGATGCCTCTCTCCCAGCTTCAAGAGGATGCCTTGCAATGACACGCAACACTGAAAATGCCTCCATAATTTTTTCCCTAAAAAAGGTTGCATGCTCTACAATTCCACCTGCCTGTTATATGTGTTTGCTTTTTATTCTGAAAGTTTTGTTGGTATTCTGTTTATACTCTATACCTGCAAGCATGTGATATCCACGTGGGAGTTCTGTGCTGGAGAGCTGTCGTGGCAAATACACCAGCACATAGTGTGATGAGACATCTCTCTTCCCTAAAACGTCTCCCATCCCAAAGCCTGAAATACCATCATTAGGGATTTACCACTTTTGAACTTGAATGATTATCCATCCCTAAGAGTCTACTGTGACAATGTACCAACCCCTGATAGGGACTAAGCTACCATTTGATGGGGGGCTAGCCAAAGAACCATGAGACATCAGGAAGGATGACCAAAGGGTGTGTGCATCATGCTAAGTCGCTTCAGTTGTGTCCAACTCTGCAACCCATGGACTGTAGCCCTCCAGGCTCCTTTGTCCATGGGATTCTCCAGGCAAGAATAGTAGAGTGGGTTGCCATGCCCTCCTCCAGGGGATCTTCCCCAACCTGGAATCCAACCTGTTTTTCCTATGGCTTCTGCAATGCAGGCAGATTCTTTACCGCTGGGCCACCAGGGAAGCCCCCACCAAAGGGTTTTTCTTTTCAGAGAAGATGAGAGGCATCCAAGACATGTTACCTACTTTACACATTTGCAAGGCTTGCCTGTGGGAGGACACGTGGTTGCATACACATGCATGCATGCACATGCACAGTGCTCTTAATAGACAGCACTTTGTCCTAAAACCTAAATAGTGTTCAGATTCACCTGATGTTGGGCAGTCGCTATCATATCCGACTCTGCTACCCCATGGACTGCAGCACACCACGCCTCCCTGTCCTTTACTATCTCCTGGAGTTTGCACAAACTCACGTCGAGATTCACCTGCGATGCTTCCAAAAATGCAAAGACCTAGGCCCTGCCCCATTTATACTGAGTCAAGAGTTTCTAGAGCTGGAGCAGGGCCCGAGACTATGTAGGAAAGCATCCAGGAGCTGCTGCTGATTGGTCAGGTTTAGAAACCACTACGATTAGAGCAGCGTCGCCAACCTCCAGGACCCAATGCCTGATGACCTGAAGTGGAGCTGATGTAATAATAACAGAAGTGAAGTGTGCAATAAATGTAATGCTCTTGAATCATCCCCAAACCACCCCCCTCCCCCATCTGTGGAAAAATTGTCTTCCATGAAACTGGTGCCTGGTGCCAAAAAGGTGGGGGACAGCTACTAAAGGATAGAGCCCCAAGAGAGGAAACAGAACACCTGAATTGGGGTCGCAGCACCACCCCAGGCATTGCACTCTCTAAACCCTGGGGGAAACATGTGAGACCTGGCTCCCATGGTTTGGCTGAGGCGAGTGTTATGGAAATACCCACTGAAAGTCATCAGACATTGCCATTGCTATCCCATTCCTCCTATGACGTGTGCAGCATGTGTGGGTGCATGTTCACGTGTATCCGTGTATCTGGCTTTCCTACAGAGGGGGCAGAACTGATCTTCATTGCTCTCCTTCAGCGAAGCTCATGGCTGTCTTTACATCCAGGTGGACTTTCTCTCTTCAGCACTTGCCCCCTGCTCTCCTCTCTTAACCTCTTGGCACAGTCCCTGATAATGTTGTTTGAAGTTTCTAATAGATTTATCTATCATCTATGATCACTTCTAGAGAGGAAGAAGGAAGAGAAGTAGTCACTCCTGCTTTACAACAAGCGGAAACCCAGGCAGGGGGCATTAGAGGGCTTTATACCATTTAAACATAGAGCAGTGACACTTCCCTTTTGAAAACCTGGTGAAAATGTACACACACATTTCCCATACAGTTTCAGGGTTTCATGGGCTTTCTGGCACCTTTCCTAGGAGTCCAGGAAGCCCAGATAAAGAACATCTGCCCCACCGGATCTGACCTCTGAGCTCCTCGATGGTCACATTCAAGCTTGACTAACATGTCACCCCCCTTGCCCCAGGGTGCAAGACGAACTTGCCTGACCTTCCCTCTCTCCCCAAGAAAGAGGGTTAAAATCCAGTGATGCATTGACACATCATCTGTGTCAAGACAGGATCTTCTCAGACCAGACTGGGCCTCCCCTTGCCTGAGCCTGCAGTACAAAGTCTGAGCTGCTATTAGGTATCTGAAGGGTGGATGACCTTTACTGCAATAACAGAAGATACAGCTCAAACTGACTTAAACAACGAAAGGAATTTTCTGGTCCCATGACAGTTAAAAAAAAAAGTTCCAGGTGAGCAGGCTTTACACAAGGTCTGATTCATCAGCTCTGTGCTGGGTCTTTTTTGTCTCTCCACCCTCCTATGGTGCAAGGTCATCCCAAGACTCTTAGCCTTCAAGGTTGCAACATGGTCTCCAGCAGCAACCAAAGCTGTTTATTCATTCTCAGAAGAGACAATGAGCTGCTTTTTTTGATAGTTCCCATGAATGAAAGTGGAGGTTTCTTTCCAGAACACCTCAGTCAGTAGCTCCTCACATCTCTTTAGTTCATGTTGGGAAACAGCTGATCCTGATTGGAGCCTCTGTCATTGGAGTGTCGCCTGGCTGGGAAATTCAGAACATGGTGTAGAAGGCTTGCCTCGGTGCTCAGACTCCCATGTCCCTGGGCTTAGCCTCCTCTGCAGTTTAAACTGCTTCCAAGAAAGGGGTTAAGGACTCAAAAGAAATGATTTTATAAATGCTTAGGCTCTGGTCTTGTCCCACAAAGGTCCTGGACAAAAGCCTTCTCAGGAAGGAAAGAGGAGATGGATTTCCACTTTCTTCTTTAAAAATTTCTCTATTGACTGATTGATTTTTGGCTGTGCTGCATCTTGGTTGCTGAGCGGGCCACTCTCTAGTTGCGGCGCCAGGCGTCTCAGTGTAGTGGCTTTTCTCATTGCGGAGCATGGTGTCTAGGACGCGCAGGCTTCAGTAGCTGCAGCATGTCAGCTCAGTAGTTGTGACTCCCCGGCTCCAGAGCACAGGCTCAATAGTTGTGACACACAGGCTTCGTAGCTCCACAGCAAGTAGGATTGTTGTAGCCACCCATTCCGGGAAACAAACTCACTCAGAAGGACAATGCAGATAGTGGAGTGCAGTTTAATACACCGGCAGGCCCAAGGCAGAGTCTCCTCTTAGCCAAGGACCCTGACCAGCATTTGTGAAAATCTTTTATACCCCATGTGTACATGTCCAAACCCACCACCCCAAATTCCTTGAGACTTACATAAACTAAGGAAGGGTAAATACAATCCTAATAACTCCATCACTCATGTGCCATGTGCTCAGACAGTTAAACAATTAGCCAATAATCAATAAGCATGAGGTTACACTCCGACAGGTACAGAAAAATTTATGGTCTGTCTGGAGGAAGGGGTGATTAGTGTATGTGTTCTCTTAGGCGATGAGTAACCTGGATACGATCTTCAAGATTCCCCTGTCCAGAGGGGTCTTATCCTTCTGTTGTCGTTATCATAGGCACTGAACACAGAATTCAGAGTCCATTGGAGAGGTGACTGAGCATGATCAGCATGAACAGGCCTAAGATGGAGTCAGGCACTATGAAATCCTTCTTCAGGATCTTCTCAGATCAGGGATCGAAACTGCGTCTCTTGTATTGGAAAGCAGATTCTTTACCACAGAGCCACCAGGGAAGCCCCACATTTTCACTTTCTAAAAAGGAAAAGCAACAGAATCTGCAGTCAGTCAGTTGAGGGGATTCAGGTCACACAGGTGTTCAGAGAGCTGGGATATACCTCCTTCCTCCTTAGAAGCCTTGAATGATCATCAATAACTTGTTTATCCTCTCTCACCTCTGTCCAAAGAGAGAAAAATGGTCATCCATTCCCTTTTACAGTGACCTGTGTAAGGTACGACAGCTTGGAACGAAGCTGAGTTCTCAGAAGTTTCCAGGCTTTTGTGCTGCACCACAGAGGATCAAAAGTGTGGTGTGTGCAGTGGTTTTCAGCCAGTTCTCAATTGCCAGAACCATCCAAAAGGTCTTTTGTAACTCCAATAAAACTACAGGTCCCATGTGGCTCTGGATCTGTTTGGGGTTCATATAAAGCAACATTGCTCAGCAATTCAAAGTCTTTTATCGTTTATTTTTGGCTGATCTGGGTCTTTGCTGCTGTGTGAGCTTAGTTGCCCTGAGGCAATGTGGGATCTTCATTCCCAGACCAGGGATCAAACCAGCATCCCCTGCATTCTAAGGTGGATTCTTCACCACTGAATCACCAGGGACATCACTGAGAGTCATTTAAAAAAAAAAAAAATCCAATTACTTATATCTCTTGAAGAGATATAAAGGCTTGGTAAATTTTTTCTAAAGCCCCCTTTACTCCTCCCCAGTTCTCTCCCATCCATAGCTACTCAAGGGCCTTCTGCATGTCAAAAGCACCCATGCCCTCTCCAGCACCCAAATATCTCCCCTCTTTCTGAGTTCTTTATTATGAAAGGTGATTTAGCCTCTTGTGTCAGGTCTTGTTCCTTGTCCTCCAGGCTCTCTTCCCACTCATTCTCCCAGTTCTACATCTCAGAAGATCTTTATCAAAGTTGAGACAGAATTCTCCTTAAAATGCTCATTAAAATGCTCCTTAAAATACTCATACACTTCAATAAATCTGTCGCTGTCTCATAAGCAATGTTGGGGAAACAGATTTACAGTATCATATGTTAATACTCATAGGTTTTTCTAATAGTATGTATTTCAGAGAAACAGAACCCATAGGATTTATATAGATAGATAAACAGAGTAGACACAGATATGAGATTTATTATAGGAATTGGCTTACTTGGTTATGGAAGCCAAGAATTCACATGATCTGCCATCTGCAAGCTTAAAAACCAGGAAAACTAGCTGGTGGTATAATTCTGTTCAAGTCCCAAAGCCAGAGAATCTGAGGAGCCACTGGATGAGTCCTGGAGTCCAAAGGCCCAAGAACCTATGTCCTATGTTGCAGGAAGTTCCTATGTCCAAGTGTTGCAAGAAGAGGGACGCCTTCTAGGACCCGAAACCGGGCTCTTGTCTAACACTTGGAAATGACTTGTTCGAGAAGACACATGTGCTGGCAAAGCAAGAGATTTTATTGGGAAAGGGTGCCTGGGTGGAGAGTGGTAGGGTAAGGGAACCCAGGAGAACAGCTCTGCCACAGCTGGCTGCAGTCATGAGTTTCATGGTGATGGGATTAGTTTCCAGGTTGTCCTTAGCCAATCATTCTGACTCAGAGTCCTTCCCAGTGGTGCCTTGTTCAGCCAAGATGGATGCCAGAGAGAGGATTCTGGGAGGTGATCGGACATGTGGTGTCTCCTTTTGATCTTTCCTGAAGTCTTCCAGTTGGTGGTGACTTATTAGTTCCATGTTCCTTACCAGGACCTCCTGTCGTAGCACAACTCATGCAGATGGTTACTATGGTGCCTGGCCAGGGTGGGCGGTTTCAGTCAGTGTGCTTCCGCTAAAACAAGGGCAGGAGAAGGTGGACGTCCCAGCTCAAGAAGAGAGGGGGAATTCGCCCTTTCTCCACTATGTCATTCTTTAGTTGAATTGGGTGAGGCCCACCCACCCTGGTGAAAGCAGATCTTCTTTACTCAGTCTATTGATTCTAAATGCTAATCTTTTCTGGAAACATCCTCACAGACACATCCAGAAATAACATTTTACTGGCTATTTGGTCATCCCTTATCCCAATCAAACTGACATAAAATTAACCATCACACATTCCATCTGTCTTGCTTTTTTTTTTTTTTGGCAGGCATGTAGGCTGTCTAGTTGTAGCACATGGACTTAGTTGCCCTACAGCGTGTGGGAACTTAGTTCCTGGACCAGGGATTGAACCTGCACCCCCTGCAGTGGAAGCATCAAGTCTTAAACACTGGACCACCAGGGAAGTCCCACATAACCCATCCTGAAGTAGAACATCAGCTTTAGTGGTTTTGGCTGGTGGGAACACGGGGTCATGAACCATCCCCCTTACCTTCTCAATGCTTCCACTAGTTGTTAAGTGGAACAAGTCAACAGGATATTCTCCATTGGCTCCTCCAGCTTCACTTTCCAGCTTTCCTGACCCTGCTCTGAGATCCAGGAAGCTGACCTGTGGGGTCTATATTAAGAGCATCCCTTGCCCTCTGGTTCCTTGTTGGGCTTGGCCAGTGGGAGCCATTGACAAGAGATGGAAAGGCAGAGGTCAGACCCAGTTTCTCTTTGTGTGAGCCTCTACACAGGCTGTTCAAGTGTCCTCAAAACATGACATATGACATATGACTTCTCACAGAGCTAGCAATCCAGGGAGAGAAGAACTAAGCAGAAACTATATTTTTATGACCTAGACTCAAGTCACAATGCAATGCTTGGCCACATTCTATTTGTTAAAAGCAAGTCACCAAGTCCAGCCTATGTTCAAGGGGAAGGGAATTAGACTCCACCTTTTGAAGAGAGGAGTGTTGTTATGAATGGAATGTTTGTGTCCCTACCCCAAAACTTACATGCTGAAGCTCTAACCCTCAGCATAGCTATAGTTGGAGATGGGACCTCTAAAGAAGTTATTAAGGTTGTATGAGGTCATGAAGATGGGACTGTGATCTGATAGGATTAGCGTCTTTATAAGAGACACAGCTGCTTGATACACTATAATAACCTAAATAGGAAAAGAATTTGAAAAAGAGTAGATGTATGTATGTGTATAACTGAACCACTCCGCCATACATCTGAAGCTAACACAACATTGCTAACTGACTGTGTTGTTTAGTAGCCAATTCAAGTCCAACTCTTTTGTGACCCCACGGCCTATAGCCCACCAGGCTCCTTTTGTCCATGGGATTTCCCAGGCAAGAATACTGGCGTGGGTTGCATTTCCTTCTCCAGTAACCAACTATATTCCAATATAAAATAAATTTTAAAAAGTATATATTTAGAACTAAATTAACAGTGGGGAAAAGGGCTTAACATTTTCTTAGTGATTAAAAGAAAGAAAAAAAAAAAAAAAACAGAAGAGACAAAGAGCTTGCTGCTTCTGAAAGCCAAGAAGAGACCCTTAAACTGAAATGGCCAGAACTTTGATCTTAGACTTGTAGCTTTCAGAACAGTGAATAAATTAATTTCCATTTAAGTCACCCACTCTCTGATATTTTGTTATGGCAGCCCAAGAAGACTAACACAAGTGTCAGAGAACTTGCAGACATATTTTAGTGTCATTACAAAGAGCAAGAACATATGCAAATGAGTCTTTTGTAATGGACCAGGAACTCTAAACCATGAACTGAGAGAACTGATGGCCTAGAGGGATGAATGAATGGGCTAGAGAATCACTGAATGGAAGAGAGGTCACTGAGGGGGTGGAAAAATCTAGGAGTGGGAAGCAAATGGAACAGATATGAGGTAGCAGCCAGGGAGAGCTGCTTGAAATGAAGGTTTTTGGACTTGGTGCAGTTGGTCCTGGCGACAAGGTCTCAGATAGGATGACAGAAGCAGGTGACTCAGGTGGGAGGAGGTTAATCAGCGGAAATGCAGAGTGTTGGAGAGATCATCTCATAGACAATGAAGGGAGCAGGAATGATGCCGAGTGTGGGGATGCTGGTAACTCAGAGAACTAAGGATAACACTTTGCTTACATTTATTGAGTAAAGAATACAAGTGAACAACTGGACGAAGAGGTACACAGGGTAGGTCTGGAAGTGTTGCAGGAAGGGGGACCCCTTCCAGGGCCCGAAACTGGGCTCTTGTCTAACACTCGGAAATGAATTGTCCGAGGAGACACATGCTGACAAAGCAAGAGATTTTATTGGGAAAGGGCACCCGGGTGGAGAGCAGTAGGTAAGGGAACCCAGGAGAACTGCTCTACCGCGTGGCTCGCAGTCTTGGGTTTTATGGTGATGGGATTAGCTTCCGGGTGGTCTTTGGCCAATCATTCTAATTCAGAGTCTTTCCTGGTGGCGCACGCATTGCTCAGCCAAGATGGATGCTAGCAAGAGGGATTCTGGGAAGTGGACGGACAGGTAGTGTCTCCTCTCGATCTTTCCCGATCTTTCCCGAACTCTTCCGGCTGGTGGTGGCCTATTAGTTCCGTATTCCTTATCAGGATCTCCTGCCATAAAACAACTCATGCAAATGGTTACTATGGTGCCTGGCCAGGGTGGGCGGTTTCAATCAGTGTGCTTCCCCTAACAGAAGGGTCTTGACGCAGGAGCGTCTGTCCCATGGAGTTGGGAGGCACCACCCTTCCTACACATGGATATATTATTCACCAGACCAGAAGTTCTTTGAATCTTGCTGTTCAAGAGGTTTTTTTTTAAAGTCCATTTTTTAATATTTTTATGACAAAAAAACTCCAATAATGTCATATGAAGAAAACCCTGGGTCCCATCACTCTGGTCTCCTAAACTTTTAGAATAACCATTATCAACAGTTTGGAATGTATTCTTCTATATTTTTTCTACACATGTACTTGTGTGTGCATGTATACATGTATACAGTATCAAACACATATATGCATGATAATTTTTCAGATGCTATTATGCTTACCATCTGTATTTTCTAAAATAATTTGTTTTAACTGGAGAATAATTACAATATTGTGATGATTTTTGCCATACATCAACATGAATGGGCCATAGGTATACATATGTCCCCCTATCCTGAACCCCCCTCCCACCTCCCTCCCCACACTATCCCTCTGGGTTGTCCCAGACACCAGCTTTGGCTGCCCTGCTTCATGCATTGAAGTTACACTGGTCATCTATTTTACATACGTTGAACTTACACTGGTAGTCTATTTTACATACGGTAATGTACATGTTTCAATGCTATTCCCTCAAATCATCCCACCCTCTCCTTCTCCCACCAAGTCCAAACGTCTGTTCTTTACATCCGTGTCTCCTTTGCTGCCCTGCATGTAGGATCATTAGTACCATCTTCCTAAATTCCATATATATGCATTAATATACAGTATTTGTCTATCTCTGACTTACTTCACTCTGTATAATAGGCTCCAGTTTCATCCACCTCATTAGAACTGACTCAGGTGTGTTCCTTTATATAGCTGAGTAATATTCCATTGTGCATATGTACCACCACTTCCTTATCCATTCATCGGCTGACGGACATCCAGGTTGCTTCCATGTCCTGGCTATTGTAAATAGCTCTGGGATGAACATTGGGGTACATGTGTCTCTTTCAATTCTCATTTCCTCGGGGTGTATGCCCAGCAGTGGAATTGCTGGGTCGTATGGCAGTTCTATTCCCAGTCTTTAAAGGAATCTCCACACTGTCCACACAGTTTGCATTCCCACCAAAAGTGTAAAAGGGTTCCCTTTTCACCACACTCTCTCTAGCATTTATTGTTTGTAGACTTTGATGATGGCCATTCTGACTGGTGTGAGATCTTACCTCATTGTGGTTTTGATTTGCATTTCTCTAAAAATGAGTGATGTTGAGCATCTTTTCATGTGTTTATTAGCCATCTGTATGTCTTCTTGGGCACCTGATTTGAAGAACTGACTCATCGGAAAAGACCCTGATGCTGGGAAAGATTAAAGACAGGAGGAGAAGGGGACGACAGAGGATAAGACAGTTGGATGACATCACCAACTCAATGGACATGAGTTTGACCAAGATCCAGGAGTTGGTGATGGACAGGGAAGCCTGGTGTGCTGCAGTCCATGGGGTCACAAAGAGTTGGACATGACTGAGCAACTGAACTGAACTGATTTGATGTCTTCTTTGGAGACGTGTATGTTTAGGTCTTTTGTCCACTTTTTGATTGGGTTGTTTGTTTTTCTGGTATTGAGCTGCATGAACTGGTTGTTTATTTTGGAGATTAATTCTTTGTCAGTTGTTTCATTTGCTCCCATTCTGAGGGCTGTGTTTTTACTTTGCTTATAGTTTACTGTTCAAGAGCTTTTATCTTGAACAATCTTGGGCCCTCCTCTTTCTCCAGAATTTGGAGGTTGGGACTGAAAATTTGCATCTTAGGTCTTTCTCTCAGCCAAGCTCCATCCTAAAGCTATCTAGGGCCTTCACTCTGAATCATCTCATTAGCATATGTGGTCAAAAAGAGCTCATTATGGATGACAAAAGACACTATCATCATTCAGGAAATTCCATGAGTTTTAGGAGTTCTGTGCCAGAACCAAGGACAAAGATCAAATAAATTTTATTATACCACAGCCTGTCTCGTAATAAGCACTATATAAGTATTAATGATCCCTTGTTACAGATAAAGCCACTGAGGTACAGAGAAGTTCAGTAACTTGGCTTATGGGCACACAGCTAGTAAGGGCCTGAGGGAGGGACTCAGAGTCATTGTTAAATGAGAGAAAGAGCCAATCTACTGAAGGAGCGGATCTTAGTGGACTCTCCCTGAGGCTCCATTGGTCAGCTCTGCCTGAATCCCCCACATCTAACAGTATCTGCTACCATTCTTTTCTTCTTCTTCTTGAGACAGTCTGAGCTGCTGCTCTGTCATAGCCTATGTGACCAGTGAAAACCAAGAGTGGCTGGAAACCATATTTAAAATACCGATGGCAAAATTTCTCTTTGGAAAGAACTGTTTGAATCTAAAATAAAGGCTTTTAGGCAAAATCTGAAAGCAAAGGGCAGAACAAAAGGAGAGTTGAATTACTTTGCTTAAAAATCAAAAGGAATTTGTTTTTTTCATTTGGCCTCCCCAGGAGAAATTTTAGGTTGTCTTTAACCTGATTTTATTATGAAGCTGTCAAAAACAAATAAGTACTCAAATTTTGATCACACTTCTTGCTAATTATTTCCTTGAGACGAGATTCTAAGAAATGTAATTATATTGTCTAAGGGCACAGATAGCTTAAAAACATTTTTTAACCAATTGCTCTCCAAAAAGATCAAAATAGTTTATATTTTGACCAACAGTGTATGAGTGCTGGCTTCCTAGTCTCTGTGTGTGTGTGTGTGTGTGTGTGTGTGTGTGTGTGTTTTGGCTGTGTCATGCCGCACAGTTTGTAGGATCTTAGTTCCCCTATCAGGGATTGAATCCACACCCTAGGAAGTGAAAGCGCAGAGTCATGCCCTCCTCCAGGAAATCTTCCCATTCCCAGGGATGAAACCCAGGTCTCCAGCATTGCAGGCAGATTCTTTACTGTCTGAGCCACAAGGGAAGCCCCCTAACCACTGGACCGCCCGGGAATCCCCATATATATTTAAATCTTTGACAAATAGGTGAAAGTTGCTTTAGTTTGTATTTGATATTATCAGTAAATTTAAATATTTTAAATGTGTTTATTGGCCATATCTAGTTCTTCTTTGAAGAATTGCCTTCCCACAGCCCTCTGGAAAGATGTTTCCCATCTTTCTGGTGAACAAACTGTGGCCAAGTCTTTTTTCCTTCCCACTCTGCCCACATGGGTTTACTCATCACAGCCCCTTATAGGGTGATTGACTTGTCTGATCTTAAAACTGAAAATTCCCGTATTATAGAAACCCCTCATTCCTAGGCAAACTGAGACAGCTGGTCACCCTACCTCTAGGCCTTAGATCTTTACCTGGAAAATGAAGATCAGATGCCCCTTCATACCCCTCCCAGATCCTCACTCATTCACCTCACAAGTATGGACCATATTCTGCTGCTCTGGACAGGCATTCTGCTTTGGGAGGCACCAGAGATTCCTCCGTGATCAGGACCCAAGTATTCCTCATGTTTATGATGATGGTTCCTGGAGGGATACCCTCTTGAAAGATTTTCAACTAAGACCTTCATGTGATGGGTTGATAGCAGATTGCTGTTGTTCAGTCGCTAAGTCGTGTCCAACTCTTTGTGACCCCATGGACTGCAGCATGCCTGGTTTCCCTGTCTTTCACTATCTCCCAGAGCTTGCTCAAACTCACATCCACTGAGTTGGTGATGCTATCCAACCATCTCATCCTCTGTTGCCCCCATCTCCTCCTGCTTCCTCTTTCCCAGCCTCAGGGGCTTTTCAATAAGTTGGCTCTTTTCATCAGGTGGCCAAAGTATTGGAGCTTCAGCTTCAGCATCAGTCCTTCCAATGAATACTCAGGGTTGATATCCTTTAGGATGGACTACTTTGACATCCTGGATGTCCAAGGGACACTCAATAGTCTTCTCCAGCACCACAGTTCAAAAGCATCAATTCTTCAGCACTCAGTGTTCTTTATAGTCCAACTCTCACATCCAAACATGACTACTAGAAAAACCATAGCTTTGACTAGATGGACCTTTGTCGGCAAAGTGATGTCTCTGCTTTTTAATATGCTGTCTATGTTTGTCATAGCTTTCCTTCCAAGGAGCAAGTGTCTTTTAATTTCATGGCTGCAGTCACCATCTGCAGTGATTTTGGAGCCCAAGAAAATAAAGTGTCTCACTGTTTCCATTGTTTCCCCATCTATTTGCTGTGAAGTGATGGAACCAGATGCCATGATCTTAGTTTTTTGAATGTTGAGTTTTAAGCCAACTTTTTCACTCTACTCTTTTACTTTCATCAAGAAGCTCTTTAGTTCCTTTTTGCTTTTTGCCAAAAGGGTGGTGTCATCTGCATTTCTAAAGTTATTGATATTTCTCCTGGCAATCTTGATTCCAGCTTGTGCTTCATCCAGTCCAGCATTTCACACGATGTACTCTGCATACAAGTTAAATAAGCAGGGTGACAATATATAGCCTTGATGTACTCCTTTCCCAATTTGGAACCACTCTGTTGTTCCATGTCCAGTTCTAACTGTTGCTTCTTGACCCACATACAGGTTTCTCAGGAGGCAAGTCAGGTGGTTTGGTATTCCCATCTCTTTAAGAATTTTTCACAGTTTGTTGTGATCCACACAGTCGAAAGGTTTTAGCATAGCCAATGAAGCATAAGTAGATGGTTTTTCTGGAATCCCCATGCTTTCTCTGCTGCTGCTGCTAAGTCACTTCAGTCGTGTCTGACTCTGTGCCACCCATAGATGGCAGCCCACCAGGCTCTCCTGTCCCTGGGATTCTCCAGGCAAGAACACTGGAGTGGGTTGCCATTACCTTCTCCAATGCAGGAAAGTGAAAAGAGAAAGTGAAGTTGCTCAGTTGTGCCTGACTCCTAGCAACCCCATGGACTGCAGCCTACCAGGCTCCTCTGTCCATGGGATTTTCCAGGCAAGAGTACTGGAGTAGGTTGCCATTGCCTTCTCCTTGCTTTCTCTAGGAAGTCCTAATATGGAATCGGAGAACACCAAAAGGATGTTAGATATCAGGGAGAGTGAGTAACAGGCAAATCTGGCTTTGGAGTACAAAATGAAGTAGGTCAAAGGCTAACAGAGTTTTGCCAAGAGAACGCACTGGTCATAGCAAACACCCTCTTCCAACAACACAAGAGAAGACTCTACACATGGACATCACCAGATGTTCAACACCAAAATCAGATTGATTGTATTCTTTGCAGCCAAAGATGGAGAAGCTCTATACAGTCAGCAAAAACAAGACTGGGAGCTGACTGTGACTCAGATCATGAATTCCTTACTGACAAATTCAGACTTAAGTTGAAGAAAGTAGGGAAAACCACTAGACCATTCAAGTATGACCTAAATCAAATCCCTTACAATTATACAGTAGAAGTGAGAAATAGATTCAAGGGATTAGATCTGATAGACAGAGTGCCTGACATTGTACAAGAGGCTGGGATCAAGACCATCCCCAAGAAAAAGAAATGCAAAAAGGCAAAATGGCTGCCTGAGGAGACCTTACAAATAGCTGAGAAAAGAAGAGACACTAGAGGCAAAGGAGAAAAGGAAAGATATACCCATTTGAATGCAGAGTTCCAAAGAATAGCAAGGAGAGATAAGAAAGCCTTCCTCAGTGATCAATGCAAAGAAATAGAGGAAAATAATAGAATAGGAAAGACTAGAGATCTCTTCAAGAAAATTAGAAACACCAAGGGAATATTTCACACAAAGATGGGCACAATAAAAGACAGAAATGGTATAGACCTAACAGAAGCAGAAGATATTAAGAAGAGGTGGCAAGAATACATGGAAGAACTATACAAAAAAGATCTTCATGACCCAGATAACCACAATGGTGTGATCACTCACCTAGAGCCAGATGTCCTAGAATGCAAAGTCAAGTGGGCCTTAGGAAGCATCACTATGAACAAAGCTAGTGGAGGTGATGGAATTCCAGTTGAGCTATTTCAAATCCTAAAAGATGGTGCTGTGAAAAGTGCTACACTCAATAGGCCAGCAAATTTGGAAAACTCAGCAGTGGCCACAGGACTGGAAAAGGTCAGTTTTCATTGCAATCCCTAAGAAAGGCAATGCCAAAGAATGCTCAGACTACTGCACAATTGTACTCATCTCACATGCTAGCAAAGTAATGTTCAAAATTCTCCAAGCCAGGCTTCAACAGTACATGAACTGTGAACTTCCGGATGTTCAAGCTGGATTTAGAAAAGGCAGAGGAACCAGAGATCAAATTGCCAACATCTGTTGCATCATAGAAAATGCAAGAGAGTTCCAGAAAAACATCTACTTCTGCTTTATTGACTACGCCAAAGCTTTTGACTATGTGGATCACAACAAACTGTGAAAAATTCTTAAAGAGATGGGAATACCAGACCACCTGACTTGCCTACTGAGAAATCTGTATGCTGGTCAGGAAGCAACAGTTAGAACTGGACATAGAACAACAGACTGGTTCCACATGGGAGAAGGAGTACATCAAGGCTGTATATTGTCACCTTCCTTATTTAACTTGTATGCAGAGTACGTCATGCGAAATGCTGGACTGGATGAAGCACAAGCTGGAATCAAGATTGCCGGGAGAAATATCAATAACCTCAGATATGCAGATGACACCACCCTTATGGCAGAAAATGAAGAAAAACTAAAGAGCCTCTTGATGAAAGTGAAAGAGGAGAGTGAAAAAGTTGGCTTAAAACTCAAGATTCATTCATATCAATGTATGACAAAACCCACTGAAATGTTGTGAAGTAATTAGCCTCCAACTAATAAAAAAAAAAAAAACTCAAGATTCAGAAAACTAAGATCATGGCATCTGGTCCCATCACTTCATGGCAAATAGATGAGGAAACAGTGTCAGACTTTATTTTCTTGGGCTCCAAAATCACTGCAGATGGTGACTGCAGCCATGAAATTAAAAGACACTTGCTCCTTGGAAGAAAAGCTGTGACCAATCTAGACAGTATATTAAAAAGCAGAGACATTACTTTGCCAACAAAGGTCCATTTAGTCTAAGCTATAGTTTTTCTGGAAGTCATGTATGAATGTGAGCGTTGCACTCTAAAGAAAGCTGAGCGCCGAAGAATTGATTCTTTTGGACTGTGGTGTTGGAGAAGGCTCTTGAGAGTCCCTTGGACTGCAAGGAGATCCAACCAGTCCATCCTAAAGGAAATCAGTCCTGAATATTCATTGAAAGGACTGATGCTGAAGCTGAAACTCCAGTACTTTGGCCACCTGATGCGAAGAACTGACTTATTGGAAAAGACCCTGTTGCTGGGAAAGATTGAAGACAGGAGGAGAAGAGGACAACAGAGGATGAGATTGTTGAATGGCATCACTGACTCGATAGACATGAGTTGAGTAAGCTCTGGGACTTGATGATGGACAGGGAGGCGTGCTTCACTCCGTATGGTAGCAAAGATTTGGACACTACTGAGCGACTGAACTGAACTGAACTAAATAGGACTAAAGAGGCAAAAGATGAGCCTGCAGGACTTTGAAGTTTGGCTAGGAACAGTAAACAACGTACATTTCCTAGAGGCAGATTCTCTACAGTCTGAGGCTATTCCTTTGTACCCTTCCCAAAGCCCTTAAAATAGGCATTTGAGGGAATTCCTTGGCATTCCAGGATTTAGGACTCCTCACTGATGAGGGCCTTGCTTCAATCCCAGGTCAGGGAACTAGGATCCCACAAGCCCTTGGGTGCAGCCAGAGAAAAGAGAAAGAAAAAGACATTTGAGAAACTCTCCTGGATTCCCAGGGCTATAGTGACTATATGGGTCTCTCTTGTTGATCCAGGTTTACACGTCCCAAGATTTGGACAGAGTCCCTCTCCATGGGACATCCTGTAGCAATGAGCACCGCTAGAGATCATGTACACAAATCAACTACTTTTCTGTCCCATATTATTGAAGGGCAGAAATATAGTCTCACTGTCCCCAAGAAAGGGCCTGAAAGAGAAGCCGCCAAGGACACAAAGCTGACCAAAACCTCTCTCCTCTCTGCCAGGCTCAAATAGGCCTGTCTTTTGATTCCAATCAATAGACTGCTGGGCAGATGGTGAGCTCGCTGAAGGCAGGAACAAAGATACCCCCTGCAGCACTGAATACAACCTGCACACCTCTGAAGCTGAGAAAGCCCCAACCCGCTCTGAGAAGAGGGAGCAGAAAGGGGGAGGGAGCCGGAGCCAAGAGCTCCTGCCTTCCCCTTCAGGCGGTGGGGAAGTGCTAATGAAAAGCCTGCCAGGCCTCTAACGAGAACTAAACCGCCAGCAGGCGGTGATTGCTCATTGTTTGGTTATAATTAGCCGCGTGTTCTGCGATGGCAAAGCTGCAGCCTGCTGCAAGCAGGAGCAGAGCTGGGGGAGGGCTGCCACCCTCGCAGTCACCAGCCTCTGGCTCTGGGCTCCAAGACCTGCTTCCTGGCACTGCCTGCCCTGCACCCAGGGGCAAGGCTCCCAGCTGGCCTACGTGAATCACTCATACTGGGCCCACACCAAGTCCTGTCCCTAAGCGAAAGAGGAACTGCCTACTCTGTCTGCAGGAGGGAGTGAGCTGAAAAATCAGGTACAGCTGAGCGGTAGACCAAGTTGTCTGTAATTCCAAGCCATGTGACCTCAGACAAGTTATTCAACCTCCGGGCCTCACTTTCCCCACCTATAAAATAGGACAATAATAGTACCCATCCTCCTTGTGGGGTGTGGTGAGACTTGAAAGGGCTACCTCATTTAAGGCATTTGGCAGAGTGCCTGGTGTGTTGTTGGCGCTCAGGGCTCTGTGCCTGCAGCTGTGGAGGGGACCGAAGTGGGCGTCTTTCTACTCAGGCCCTTTCCTCTCTCCTTTCTCCACTGCTTGTCCTCACACCCTTGGTTGGGCTCCACGCCCCTCCCCGACTCCCCCAGTCCCCCCTCCAGCCTCTGGCTACTCTTTTTTCTTCCCTGTGGAACCAACTTTTGGACGAGGGTCTGCCTTAGCAGTTTCAGTCTCAGTGTGAACTCTGTGACCTCTCCTAGGAGGTCTTGAACTTTTTTTAGTGACCATCAGAAAAAAAGGGCTTCCCAGGTAGATGATGATTTAGTTGTTAAGTTCTGTCTGACTTTTGCAACGTCATGAACCAGAGCCCACCAGGCTCCTCTGTCCGTGGGATTTCCCAGGCAAGAATACTGGAGTGGGTTGCCATTTCCTTCTCCAGGGGATCTTCCTGACCCAGGGATCAAACCTATGTCTCCTGATCAAACTGGTGTCTCCTGCATTGGCAGGCGTTCTTCTGCATTGCAAGCAGATTCGTTACCACTGAGCCACCAGGGAAGTGTTAAAGAACCCACCTGCCAATGCAGGAGACATAAGAGATGCAGGTTTGATCCCCGAGTCGGGAAGATCCCCTGGAGGAAGGCACAGCAGCCCACTCCAGTATTCTTGCCTGGAGAATCCTATGGACAAAGGAGCCTGGTAGGCTACCATCCACAGGGTCTCACAGAGCTGGACACAACTGAAGTGACTTAGCACTCACACAATGTAAAAAAAAAAAAAAAAATTTTACATAGTGACCCATGACACACATATATATAGGTAAATAAAACAGAAGAATCAAAAGTTTCAGGAAACAGTATTTATCCAAATCAAGTGTGATGTATTTTGACACGTTCTGTTCTCTTCCTTTTCTTTTCTATTCTGTGTCTCTATCTAAATCTGTATCTCTTTGTCTATCTGTAGTTTTGAAATTTTGCTAAAACTTAGTATCTTTTAAGTGATTTCAGGACCTAACAGTGTGTTGAGACCAGTATTGTGAAAAACAATGCCCCAGGTGGAAGAGGCCAGTTAACTCTCACCTTTCATTATAGAGTCAAACTCTATTCCCTCTTAAATGGATTTTTATCAGGGAATTAGTGGAAAAGAGAATTCTGAAAGCTAAAGCCATACAGCCACATCTGAGACTTAAAAATGAAAGCAAGTTTGAATCTGTTCATCAGGAGAGTGGATTTTTTTGCATAAGTTTTGAGGGCTTTAGAATCAAGCTTCCAAATAAAGGAGATCACCCATCCTTTGTTCCTACACCAACCCACAAGCTAACTTTCCCTTAGCTGGGATTCTAGCAAATCTTTCAAATGCCATTCTGCCTAGGTGCTGGAGAAGGACAAGATTTATATAGATTTCAGCTGGACAGGAAATGCTGTGAGTTAAGATTGTACTTACAGTTTTTTTCCATAACAGATTCAGGGCATGTGGCCTTGGAAGTATTTATGAAGACAATAGGATAAAATATTTAAAACTAGAACTGTCCTGGCAAGCCCCCAACTTAGAATCACAAGGTTACCATAAGAAGTGAAGAATCTGATGCCAAGAGAATCAGAGAAGGGAGAAGTCCTTTATCCCATACACCTAGGTCCAGGTGTATTGATTGGAGGAAAGGAGCCTTGGGCTTCCAGAACCTTCTGGAATACCAGAAACTTCTCCTAATACCCTTGAGGGTGCTTAGTAATTAAATACACAAGTAGATTTGTAGGAGGACTGGCTCCTCCTGATTGGGAAGAGGAGAAAGAGAGAGAGTAAGGGGAGTAGAAGGCTTCCAAAGTGTATCTCGGTTTTGCTTACAACTGCGTGGGCTCTCAGCTTCTCACTCACCCAGCTCTGCTCCCATCTCACAGGTCCTCACAGCTCCCTCAGCCAACTCTACCCTTCACAATTTGACTTTGGCCAAAGGTGGCTGTTTTTATTGAAGAAGGAAGAAGTCCTGGGCTGGGCTGAATGTTCACACTTGGTTCTTCTTAGATCAGTCCCATGGAGGAGAGTGACTGAATCATTTCCTCATCATTTAGGCACTCAAATGCTGGGATTCCTTCCTCCTTTCTATACTACAAACTGGGTTTCTGAAGCTTGAGTAGGACAACAGTCCCTTGGAAGGATCTAAGGATCCCACTCTTCACAACTGTCTACTTCCAGCCCTAGTTGTATACGCTGCCTGCATCCTCACTTCTCAGTAGGACACAGAGTCAATTGGAATGGTCATCTCCGGGCCTGGGCCTCTGTGAGTCCCTCAGGAAGGAGATGGATTCCAACGTATACATAAGGATTTGCTTTGGGACACAGGGAGGAAACCAGGTGAGATAAAGGAAAGCCTCCTCTGAGAACTTCCTCTCACAGACCACAAGGAGAGAAGGTGAAGGGAGCAGGGGGTCATCTCTCAAAATGTCTTTCAATTGCTATTAAACAAATTGGCTCAGCCCAGCACATGAGATCAATGCTCACACACTCCCAACCTCAACACCAGAAAGTAAAACTCAAGTCCTTTTAACTGTTTACCCGGTCACCTCATTCCAAGCTCCGACCTCTCTTCCTTGGCCCTGCACCTTTGGAAAATAGTGCCTTTGATGAAAAGCCCTGGCTGCTGTTACTTTCTGCCATCTACCTCCTTTGCCTACTGGTTTCCTATGTCTATGTCTCTGGGAGTCTAATTGTGATTAAATTACAGGGTAATACTAATAGGGGGGTGAGAACCCAGCTAATGGCTCACTGTTCCACTAGGCAACAATTGTAGTAATCACAAAGTGAAAGGCTCCCGCACGTTAGCTGGAGGTTGCTGGGGTTTCCTGGCCTACACTTCCTCCACACCCCTGTCTGAGCAAGTGAATACAGTTCACAGGGCACACCAAAAACCCAGAGGCAAATGAAGATGAAAACAACATTATTGAAGGAGTGAGGGGGAAAGCAAGAAAACTTTCAGAAATGAGAACTGGCGTCACAGCAAAAGCAGAAATAAAGAGAACTGGGTTCAATATCTTGGGAAAAAATATCTTGGAAAATGAAACCAAGTAACCAAATCAATATGAAAGGGCTTTGGTGTAGGATATCGGGGATGTGATGAAGTTGGAGAAGCACTGGTCCTGCACTCACTTTCTCTGGATTCGTCCTGACAGAGAGCACATGTGAAATAAACAGGCAACTCTGCAAAGCAAATCCACACCACAGGTGTTCCAAAGAGATACAGTCAACAGCACAACCATTTCATCTAATAAATTGTACTCTCATTGAGATAGAAGAAAAACAACATGACTCAGGCTCTGACATCAAGGTCCACACAGTCCAAGATGGGGGACTCAATAGTGTCTACCAAGTCCCCAATTCCTGACTCTCATGACCCATTTCTCAAATTAAAAAGCACTTCATAGGATCTCAGCTATAAGGAACAGAGGGCTTCCTGTTCTCATTCTACAGATGTAGAAACCAAGACTCAGAGAGGTGAATTGCTCGAGATCATGTACAGCCCAAGTTTCCAAGTTTGTTTGGCTCTTGCCTCTTCCTGCAGGAGTCCCCAGCGATGTCTCAGTCCATTCTTGAAGATTTTGCTCCACCACCTCACATCATACCCTGGAGATGCTAGAAAGCAGGGAGGGACAGCAACTCCCCTCCAGAGTTAGAGTACCACACAAGGATGCCCATGGCCATACAGAGCTTGCTTGAAGTACTGCCTCTCTTTTTCACTAGTGCCCCCTCTCTCACTAGAATGCAGATCTGGGTCTATAAAGGCAGGGCCTGGGAGTGTTAGTCGCTCAGTCAAGTCTGACTCCTTGTGACCTCACGGACTGTAGCCCACAACGCTCTTCTGTCTATGGAATTTTCCAGGCAAGAATGCTGGAACGGGTTGCCATTTCCTTCTCCAGGGGATCTTCCCAACCCAGGGATCAAACCTGTGTCTCCTGCATTGCAAGCAATTCTTTCCTGTCTGAGCCACCAGGGAAGCAGGGCCTTGGAAATACATCCAAATGGCATACAGTATCTTATGACTGAAAATTAGAAGAAAAGGTCATGTCAATGCCTAGGATTCAGATAATAGAAGCATTCTGGTTCAAGATGTACCCTAAATCAAATGAAAGCAGATATTAAAATAGAAGTTTCAGCTAAATCACAATAAATTCCAAATTCCAAAGTGAGGTGCTAGACCAGGATTTACAAACTAAGTGGCAAAGACTATTTAAGGTACAATAGAGTTGAGGATTTTATTTTATTTTTTCCATTTATTTTTATTAGTTGGAGGCTAATTAGTTTACAATATTGTAGTGGTTTTTGCCATACATTGACATGAATCAGCCATGGATTTACATGTGTTCCCCATCCCGATCCCCCCTCCCACCTTCCTCTCTACCCGATCCCTCTGGGTCTTCCCAGTGCACCAGCCCCGAGCACTTGTCTCATGCATCCAACCTGGGCTGGTGATCTATTTCACCCTTGATAATGTACATGTTTCGATGCTGTTCTCTCAAAACATCCCACCCTCGCCTTCTCCCACAGAGTCCAAAAGTCTGTTCTGTATATCTGTGTCTCTTTTTCTGTTTTGCATATAGGGTTATCGTTACCATCTTTCTAAATTCCATATATATGTGTTAGTATACTGTATTTCTCTTTATCTTTCTGGCTTACTTCACTGTGTATAACGGGCTCCAGTTTCACCCATCTTATTAGAACTGATTCAAATGAATTCTTTTTAACAGCTGAGTAATATTCCATGGTGTACGTGTACCACAGCTTCCTTATCCATTCATCTGCTGATGGGCATCTAGGTTGCTTCTATGTCCTGGCTATTATAAACAGTGCTGTGATGAACATTGGGGTGCACGTGTCTCTTTCAGATCTGGTTTCCTCAGTGTGTATGCCCAGAAGTGGTATTGCTGGGTCATATGGCAGTCCTATTTCCAGTTTTTTAAGAAATCTCCACACTGTTCTCCATAGCAGCTGTACTAGTTTGCATTCCCACCAACAGTGTAAGAGGGTTCCTTTTTCTCCACACCCTCTCCAACATTTACTGCTCGTAGACTTTTGGATAGCAGCCATCCTGACTGGCGTGTAATGGTACCTCACTGTGGTTTTGATTTGCAAAACAAGACCCCTATATATGCTGTCTACAAGAGACCCACCTCAAAACAAGGAACACATACAGACTGAAAGAGAAAGACTGGAAAAAAATATTTCACGCAAATGGAGACCAAAAGAAAGCAGGAGTTGCAATACTCATATCAGATAAAATAGACTTTAAAATAAAGGCTGTGAAAAAAGTTAAGGATTTTAGATAAGATTTTAGATGGCTTTAGATGAGAATTTCTTTGGAGAAAGTTGTGTTATGAATTCCACCCCATTCCTATCTCAAATGTGTCAAGACTGAGAAACCAGAGGAGTTCCCTGGGGGTCTAGTGGTTAGAATTCAACACTTTCACTGCTTTGGCCTGTGTTCGTTCCCTGTTTGGGGAAACTGAGATCCTGCAAGCTGCACAGCTTGGCAAAAAAAAGCCTGAGAAACCAAAACAGCAAGAAAGATGGCAGGGTAGAGTTTACTTTTGGAAAGTTGAGAAGTTAGGGCAAAGATGAGAGCTTGTGAGTGAGTGAGAGAGAGGGCTGCCTAGAATAGTTGAAGATCCCACCCAAGAGAACAGCCTAGAGGGGCAGAGAGACTTCAGCCAGGAGAAAAGTGAAGTGAAAGTGCAAGTCGCTCCGTTGTGTCTGACTCTTTGTGACCCCATGGACTATACAGTCCATGGCATTCTCCAGGCCAAAATACTGGAGTGGGTAGCCTTTCCTTTCTTCAGGGGATCTTCCCAGCCCAGGGATCGAACCCAGATCTCCCACATTGCAGGCAGATTCTTTACCAGCTGAACCACCAGGGAAGCCCAAGAATACTGGAGTTGGTAGCCTATCCCTTCTCCAGGGGATCTTCCCGACCCAGGAATCCAACTG
Source organism: Cervus elaphus (assembly GCF_910594005.1). NCBI lineage: Eukaryota > Metazoa > Chordata > Mammalia > Artiodactyla > Cervidae > Cervus > Cervus elaphus. The sequence goes on along the minus strand of NC_057819.1, from coordinate 81,692,403 downwards.
GGGTCTCCTGCATTGCAGGTGCATTCTTTACCAACTGAGCTATCAGGGAAGCCCAGAGAAGCTAGAGGTATGGCCAGATTCCTAGGGATGGGGGAAGGAGCAAGTGATAAGCCCAAGGAAAGTACATAGTCTGACTGAAGAACTGCGTATGACAGCAATGGAGGTGTTACGGACTGAATGTTTGTGCCTCCTCAAAATTCGTATGTAGAAATCCTAGCCCTAGATGTGATGGTGTTTGAAGAAGGGAGATCTGGGAGATGATTAGGTCATGAGGGTGGAGCTCTCATGAAATGGGATTTAGTGCCCTTAGAAGAAGAGGCCGAAAAACTCATTCTCATTCTGCCATGTGAGGAAACGTTGGGACTGGTCAGCGTTTGGCAACCAGAAGACAGCTCTCAGGAAAGCCCCCGCACCTCAGACTTCAGCCTCCAGAGCTAGGAGTAATCAATTTCTGTTCTTATAAGCCACCCAGCCCGTGGTACTTTGCTATGTAGCTGCCTGAACTGATTAAGACAGGAGGTGATAGAAAGCACCCACACAAGTCAGCTTTAAACACCTGCCAAGTCCAGAAAACAACGCCAGATTCCCACGCCTGCACCAAGCAACTAGGAACTTTCCTACTTTTTCCCGCTCCAACACAGTAAGCACCAAAAACTACAGTTAAAAAGATAGACGAGTAATCCTCTAATAAAAAAAGATATCCAGCATCTAAAAAAAAAAAAAAAGATGGAAGAGGAGGGACAGAGGTGTTGTTGACTGTGAGTGTTTCACCTAGGCTGAAGGAGACAGGAAAAGCCTTAATTTTACATCATATTTGGAATGTTAATGATTATATGAACTTTTTAATCACTGAGTTTCTTCCTACTCCAGGGGCCCTTCCTGACCCAGGGATCGCACCCACGTCTCTTATGTCTCCTGCAGGTGGATTCTTTACCACTGCACCTCCTGGGAAGCCAGTCTATATTCAGGCTTGGATGAATACAGGCTAAGAAAGATCAAGAAAATCACAGAATCTGCCTGAAATTTTATCCAGGTGCAGCAGACGCAACAGCCCCACCCAATGAATTTAAAGGCTTAACAAGAGAGAAAGCTTGAGGTTCTTTACAATTACTTCCTATAAGTTGAACTTGTTTAATGTGACAATTCCTAACCCCAAGAAAAAGAAATGCAAAAAAGCAAAATGGCTGTCTGAGGAGGCCTTACAAATAGCTATAAAAAGAAGAGAAGCGAAAAGCAAAGGAGAAAAGGAAACATATACCCATTTGAATTCAGAATTCCAAAGAATAGCAAGGAGAGATAAGAAAGGCTTCTTCAGCGATCAATGCAATAGAGGAACACGATAGAATGGGAAAGACTAGAGATCTCTTCAAGAAAATTAGAGATACCAAGGGAACATTTCATGCAAAGATGGGATCAATAAAGGACAGAAACGGTATGGACCTAACAGAAGCAGAGGATATTAAGAAGAGGTGGCAAGAATACACAGAAGAACTGTACAAAAAAGATCTTCATGACCCAGATAATCACAAAGGTGTGACCACTCACACTCACCTAGAGCCAGACATCCTGGAATGTGAAGTCAGGTGGGCCTTAGGAAGCATCACTAGGAACAAAGCTAGTGGAGGTGATGGAATTCCAGTTGAGCTATTTCAAATCCTGAAAGATGATGCTGTGAAAGTGCTACACTCAATATGTCAGCAAATTTGGAAAATTCAGCAGTGGCCACAGGACTGGAAAAGGTCAGTTTTCATTCCAATTCCAAAGAAAGGTAATGCCAAAGAATGCTCAAACTACCACATAATTGCACTCATCTCACACACTAATGCTCAAATGTAAAGTAATGTAAAGTAATTTTCAAAATTCTCCAAGCCAGGCTTCAACACTATGTGAGCCATAAATTTCCAGATGTTCAAACTGGTTTTAGAAAAGGCAGAGGAACCAGAGATCAAATTGCCAACATCTGTTGGATCATCAAAAAGCAAGAGAGTCCCAGAAAAACATCTATTTCTGCTTTATTGACTATGCCAAAGCCTTTGACTGTGTGGATCACGATAAACTGTGGAAAATTCTGAAAGAGATGGGAATACCAAAAGACCTGACCTGCCTCTTGAGAAACCTGTATACAGGTCAGGAAGCAACAGTTAGGACTGGACATAGAACAACAGACTGGTTCCAAATAGGAAAAGGAGTACGTCAAGGCTGTATATTGTCACCCTGCCTATTTAACTTATATGCGGAGTACTTCATGAGAAACTCTGGGCTGGAGGAAGCACAAGCTGGAATCAAGGTTGCCGGGAGAAATATCAATAACCTCAGATATGCACATGACACCACCGTTATGGCAAAAAGTGAAGAAGAACTAAAGAGCCTCTTGATGAAAGTGAAAGAGGAGAGTGAAAAAGCTGGCTTAAAGCTCAACATTCAGAAAACTAAGATCATGGCATCTGGTCCCATCATGTCATGGCAAATAAATGGGGAAACAGTGGAAACAGTGTCAGACTTTATTTTTCTGGGCTCCAAAATCACTGCAGATGGTGATTGCAGCCATGAAATTAAAAGACATTGAATCCTTGGAAGGAAAGTTATGACCAACCTAGACAGCATATTAAAAAGCAGAGACATTATTTTGCCAACAAAGGTCCATCTAGTCAAGGCTATGGTTTTTCCAGTAGTCATATATGGATGTGAGAGTTGGACTATAAAGAAAGCTGAGCGCTGAAGAATTGATGCTTTTGAACTGTGGTGTTGGAGAAGACTCTTATGAGTCCCTTGGACTGCAAGGAGGTCCAACCAGTCCATCCTAAAGGAGATCAGTCTAACTAACACAACATTATATATAAACTATACTTCAACTTAAAAAAAATATATACTGATTTGTTAAATTGCTCTCCTAAGAAAGCTAGGAACAGTGATGCCATTCATAAAGAGACCCTTATCCCTCAGGCTGGCTACTGGGGAGAGAGAAGGCAATGATAGACCAGGCTCCACTCTCACTAAAGGACCTGTTTGGCCAGGAGCCACCCCCCTCTACAGGGTGGAGCTGGGGGAACCGATACCCAAGGTCACCCTGAGCAAAGTCTGCAGCTGGTGGAACACCACCGACCTGTTCTGAGGATGTCCTGAGTGTCCGAGGCTCTCCCTGGACAGGAGCAATGGGGAACCATGAGCAGAATCTGGTGCAGGAGGAGCCAGGGCCAGAGAACCTGCTCCATTTGTGTGGATGGGAGGAATTCTGCTCTGGGCTGTCTGGGAGGTCATGTTGAACTGCCCTTGCCACTAGGTTCCTTGTTCACAATGTATCATCAATGGGCCTCTTTGTGCCTGGGGCGAAGCAGACTCATTTAAGCTGGAGGCCCACAGGTGGGCAAGGGAGGATGGAAATGGACGTGTTGGAAAATAATGAAGGAATTTAGAGGTCATGCCTCTGGATGGAGGCCCACCCTGTTCCCCAGTCGAGTCCCAAGTCTGAGTTCCAGCTGAGCATCAGGCTGAGACCTCTCTCTCTTACACACACACACACACACACATAGATGCAGCACGAAGAAGTAAAACATAAAACCCCAGGATTTATAGCACACATCTTCCCCATAGTGTCCTCCCTGAACTCCCTGCCTTAAAATATCCCTCCTCAAACACAGCCCACACATCACTACCATTAACATCCATAGTCCCATTTTCACCTTTTCCCTTCCTCCAAAGTGCCCCTGGATTCCCCGTTGCCTTCAGACTGTAGCCCAAGTCCTAGGAGGGTTTCAAATCACCCACGTTCTTGAACTTTGGTGGCGCTTTCTTCCAAACAAACCTGCTCTGTTTACCCCCAAAGCTGCTTTGCACTTCCTGCCTCATTGGTTCACAGGCTTCCTGGGGCCTCAGCCAGGTGGGCAGAGCTGCGGACATTGGACTGGAATTGAGACCTGGCCACTGCCTCTGAATCTGCCACTGCCTCTTTGCAGACAGGTGACCTTCAGGAAACCTCCTCACTCTCTAAGCCTCATTTTCTCTGTCTTAAATTATTAGACAATGGTTTTGACTTTTTTTTTTGCTTCTAGCTCAAAGTTAGTGATTTTCCTGCTTTTAAGCAAACCTCTGCCTGTTAGGTAATTTCCAGATCCAAAGTGACCTGAATCCAATGACAGTCACTACATCTCTTCTGTTGCTCTTTATACACATTTTTCTCTCCTGGGCAGCGAAGAGCTTGCTTTCCTTTTATGAGCAAATGTACCAGAAAAAGAAATTTTGTCTTCTCTTTTTTTTTCCCTTAGTATTTTCTGGGTTCCAGTATTTGTGTTTTTATGGCAACAACTTGACTGGAGGCCCTTTTAAAAGGTTCAGGTATTTTAAATTTCTGCTGCCCAAGCTTTCAGTTCAGTTCAGTTCAGTCGCTCAGTCGTGTCTGACTCTTTGCGACCCCATGAATCGCAGCACGCCAGGCCTCCCTCCCAGTCCATCACCAACTCCTGGAGTTTACTCAAACTCATGTCTATCGAGTCAGTGATGCCATCCAGCCATCTCATCCTTTGTCGTCCGCTTCTCCTCCTGCCCTCAATCCCTCCAAGCTTTAACTGGACACAAAAGGCTCTGAGTTCATTTGGGGCCATAGGAACAGGATTCTGAAGGAGAGAAGGGCAAAGGGCTAGTTGTAATGATGCTTTCAAAACCCAAACTAGACTACAATTTGATCACTCAGGGGAAACTGGAAGCTTTCACGTTCCAAGAACTTTGCCAAGAGATGTTACGATTACCCACTTACCTGCTCTAGGTGACTGTTCTGGTCCCACTCTGGGTATCAAGGGTCACAGGGTCTATCCTCCTACCTCTCCCATTTGAGAACCCCATTCAGATGGACATACGATCATCAGAATGGACATCAGTCCTCAGAAACACAACATTTGCATTAAGAACTGGGCATCCCTGGGTACCAATATTAGACAGTTGTTTTACTAGCTAACTGACTTTGGGCTAGAGTCTTGATCTCTTGTAGCCTCAGTTTATTGTCTATAAAAGAGGAAGTAAGACTTCCCTGGTTGGTCCAGTAGTTAAGGCTCTGCCCTTCCACTGTAGGGTCCTCTGGTTCAATACTTGGTCTAAGAACTAGGATCCTGCATGCCAAGTGGTGAGCTCACACCCCTCCCCCACCACCAAAAATAAAACTCGATTTATAAAGGAGGAAGTCACAATAGGGTCATCGTAAGAATTAAATAAAATAATGCATGTGAAGCCGTAGATTCTGTCCTTGGCCCTCGTGGTTCATATTGTGCTCATGTGCGCCCAGTCACTCAGTCGTGTCCGACTCTGCAGTCTCACAGACGGTAGCCCGCCAGTCTCCTCTGGTCATGGAATTTTCCAGGCAAAAATACTGGTTCACATTACAGTAAGATTAATCATCATACCAAGGGTTCAATTTCACCTGGCTCAGTGCTCTTGAGAGTACAGTTGGATAATGAGAGGGCACAGAGAAAGAACAAAAAGGCCCAGGTTCTAATCCTTGCTGTCAACACGAGTTCCAAAGCAACCCTTTCAGTATCAATGATATAAAAATCAAAAGTAACATACATGAGGCAGCATGAACAGTTATTATGAGCAGCCATTAGAAAGGGCTTCTGTGTAGGTAAAGGTAAAATGTAGGAACTGGAGGAGCCTCAGAAAATCTGGACTGCATTCACCCTTGAACTCTTCTCAAAGAGAGTCCAACAAGTAACGTCAAACCAAGAGTAGGACTAATTCAGGAAGGTTTTGGTAAATTGGAGACTCAGGGGAATATTTCTCCATCAGAGTTTTAGGGAATTGTGAAGAAACTAATATTTATTGGGTCTTGTTGGTGGGTTTTGTTTTTGTTTTAATTTTAAGTAAATGTTTACTGAAGGGTAGACTTGATGTCCAGAGAGAAAGAGCATTCTGTCATTGATTAAGGGAGCTGAGGGGAGAAACAGTTTGACTTGGACCAGAGAAAGAAGAGAGGGACAGAAGAGGTAGGCATGAGTCGTGGAAGCTCTGAAGTGACCACAGAGGAAGTGCGCCTGAGACACAGCCAGTGCAGAGCCTGGGTCACATAGCTGCTTCAAGCCAGTCACTGGCCCCTCAGTACTCAAATGAGTGTCATCTAAGGCTGTCCTATCCTCGGAGGTTACTCTGAGGGTGACAGCAGGCAGCAGAAGGGGAAGGAGACGATCCAAAGGATGTGGTATTTGTGTGAAAAGAGAAAATCTTGATTGCTAAGATATATGTGCTCAGTTACGTCCAACTCTTTGCAACACTATGGACTATACCCTGCCTGGCTCCTCTGTCCATGGGATTTTCCCGGCAAGAATACTGAAGTGGGTTGCCATACCCTCCTCCAAGGGATCTTTCTGACCCAGGGAGCAAATCTGTGACTCCTTTATCTCCTTCATTCATTGGGGGCAGATTCTTTACCACTGAACCACAGGGGAAGCCCTAATTGCTAAGATAGTGGTAGGTAAAAATCCTGTCAGAGGTGAAAAAAATCTAGTAAGTCTCAGGTAGGGAAGTGTGGAGAGGAGGAAAGGGAAAATGAACTTTTCAGTCTCTTCAGTTCAGTTCAGTTCAGTTCAGTCGCTCAGTCGTGTCTGACTCTTTGTGACCCCATGGACTGCAGCATGCCAGGCCTCCTGGTCCATCATCAACTCCCGGAGTTTACCTTAACTCATGTCCATTGAGTTGATGATGCCATTCAACCATCTCATCCTCTGTTGTCCTCATGCCCTCAATCTTTCCCAGCATTAAGGTCTTTTCAAATGAGTCAGCTCCTTGCATCAGGTGGCCAAAGTGTTGGAGTTTCAGCTTCAGCATCAGTCCTTCCAATAAACATTCAGGACTGATCTCCTTTAGGATGGACTAGTTGGATCTCCTTGCAGTCCAAAGGGCTCTCAAGAGTCTTCTCCAACACCACAGTTCAAAAGCATCAATTCTTCGGTGCTCAACTTTCTTTATAGTCCAACTCTTACATCCATATATGACTACTGAAAAAACCAGAGCCTCGACTAGATGGACCTTTGTTGGCAAAGTAATGTCTCTGCTTTTTAATATGCTATCTAGGTTGGTTGTAGCTTTCCTTCCAAGGATTCAGTGTCTTCTAATTTCATGGCTGCAGTCACCATCTGCAGTGATTTTGGAGCTCAAAAAAAAAAAATAAAGTCCGCCACTGTTTCCACTGTTTCCCCATCTATTTGCCATGACATGATGGGACCAGATGCCATGATCTTAGTTTTGTGACTGTTGAGCTTTAAGCCAGCTTTTTCACTCTCCTCTTTCACTTTCATCAAGTGGTTCTTTAGTTCTTCTTCACTTTCTGCCATAATGGTGGTGTCATCTGCATATCTGAGGTTATTGATATTTCTCCCGGCAATCTTGATTCCACCTTGTGCTTCATCCAGCCCAGCGTTTCTCATGATGTACTCTGCACATAAGTTAAATAAGCAGGGTGACAATATACAGCCTTGACATACTCCTTTTCCTATTTGGAACCAGTCTGTTGTTCCATGTCCAGTTCTAACTGTTGCTTCCTGACCTGTATACAGGTTTCTCAAGAGGCAGGTCAGGTGGTCTGGTATTCCCATCTCTTTCAGAACTTTCCACAGTTTATTGTGATCCATACAGTCAAAGGCTTTGGCATAGTCAATAAAGCAGAAATAGATGTTTTTCTGGGACTCTCTTGCTTTTTGATGATCCAACAGATGTTGGCAATTTGATCTCTGGTTCCTCTGCCTTTTCTAAAACCAGTTTGAACATCTGGAAGTTTATGGCTCACGTATTGTTGAAGACTGGCTTGGAGAATTTTGAGCATTACTTTACTAGTGTGTGAGATGAGTGCAATTGTGCAGTAGTTTGAGCAGTCTTTGGCATTGCCTTGCTTAGGGATTGCAGTGAAAACTGACCTTTTCCAGTCCTGTGGCCACTGCTGAGTTTTCCAAATTTGTTGTCATATTGAGTGCAGCACTTTCACAGCATCATCTTTCAGGATTTGAAATAGCTCAACTGGAATTCCATCACCTCCACTAGCTTTGTTCGTAGTGATGCTTCCTAGGGACCACTTGACTTCACATTCCAGGATGTCTGGCTCTAGGTGAGTGATCACACCATTGTGATTATCTGGGTCAAGAAGATCTTTTTTGTATAGTTCTTCTGTGTCTGTGTCTGTATTTATAGTTCTTTCAGTCTCTACCATGGATCAAAAAATGCTAGATGGCATTTTTCAGTTTTCATGAGATATAATTCACATTTCATATAATTTGCCCAGTAAGATGAATGACTCAATATTTAAATGTACAATTAAAAATATACAATTCAATGATTTTCAGTATATTCTGAGAGTTGGGCAACCATCACTGGTATCTAATCTCAGAACATTTTCAAAGCTTCCAGAAGAAACTTCATACCTATTGAGAGTCACATACCCCACCACCATTTTCTCCCAACCTTTACCCTAAGTAACCACTAATCCACTTTGTCTATCTTGGACATTTCATATGAGCAAAATTTTATACTATGTGGTCTTCTGTGACTTGCTTTTTTTACTTAGCACAATGATTGAAGGCAGGAGGAGAAGGCAACAACAAAGGATGAGATGGCTGGATGGCATCACCAACTCGATGGACATGAATCTTAAGCTCTGGGAGTTGGTGATGGACAGGGAAGCCTGGCGTGCTGCTATCCATGGGGTCACAAAGAGTCAGACATGACTCAGCAAATGAGCTGAACTGAACGTTTCCCTGGTGGCTCAGACAGTGAAGAATCTGCATGCAATGTGGGAGACCCAGGTTTGATACCTGGGTCAGGAAGATCCCCTGGAGAAGGGCATGGCTACCTATTCCAGTATTCTTGCCTGAAGAATTCCATGGACAGAGGAGACTGGTGGGCCTCAGTCCATGGGGTCACAAAGAGTCTGACGTGACTGAGTGACTAACAATTTCACTTTTTAACATTGCCAAGGTTCATCCATGTTGTAGTATTTCAATACTTCATTTCTCTTTATTGCCAGATAATATTCCATTGTATGGATATACATTTTGCTTATTTATTCATCAGTTGATGGACATTTGGGCTGCTATATGTTTTGGATATTATAGATAATACTGCTATAAACATTCATATACAAGTTTTTGTGTGGACATATATTTCCCTATGTCCTAGAATATATACTTGGGACCCAAAGTGTTGAGTCATATGGTAACCTATATTTAACTATGTGGTGAACTGTCAGACTGTTTTCCAAAGCGGTTGCACCATTTTACATTCCTACCAGCAGTATATGAGGGTGCTAGTTTCTCTACATCCTTGCCAGTACTTGTTATGTGCTGACTTTTTTATTATAGCCACCCTAGTAGGTGATGCTGTTAAACTCTTTATGCCAGCAAATTTGGAAAACTCAGCAGTGGCCCCAGGACTGGAAAAGGTCAGTTTCCATTCCAATCCCAAAGAAAGGCAAGGCCAAAGAATGTTCAAATTACCATACAATTGCACTCATTTCACATGCCAGCAAGATTATGCTCAAAACCCTCCAAGCTAGGCTTCACCAGTATATGAACTGAGAACTTCCAGAGGTACAAGCTGGGTTCAGAAAAGGCAGAGGAACCAGATATCAAATTGCCAACCTATACTGGATCATAGAAAAAGTAAGGGAATTCCAAAAAACATATACTTCTGCTTCATTGACTATGCTAAAGCCATTGACTGTGTGGATTACAACAAACCGTGGAATAGTCTTAAAGAGATGGGAATGCCAGATCACCTTACCTGTCTCCTGAGAAACCTGTATGCAGGTCAAGAATCAACAGTTAGAACTGGACATGGAACAACGGACTGGTTCAAAATTGGGAAAGGAGTACATCATGGATGTATACGGTCACCATGCTTACTTAACTTATATGAAGAGTACATCATGAGAAATGCTGGGCTGGATGAAGCACAAGTTGGGATCAAGATTTCCAGGAGAAATATCAACAACCGCAAATATGCAGATGATACCACTTTAATGGCAGAAAGTGAAGAGAAATTAAGAGCCTCTTGATGAAGGTAAAAGAGAAGAGTGAAAAAACTGGCTTAAAACTCAACATTCAAAAAATGAAGATCATGGCATCTGGTCCTATCACTTCATGGCAGAATGATGGGGAAAATCTGCAAACAGTGTCAGATTTCATTTTCTTGGGCTCTAAAGTCAATGCGGATGGTGACTAAAGCCACGAAATTAAAATGTGCTTGCTCCTTTGAAGAACAGCTATGACAAACCTATACAGAGTGTATAAAAATAGACATCACTTTGCCAACGAAGGTCCATATAGTCAAAGCTATTGTTTTTCCAGTAGTCATGTATGGATGTGAGAGTTGGACCATAAAGTAGGGTGAGTCCTGAAGAAAGGCTGCTTTCAAACTGTGGTGTTGGAGAAGACTTTAGAGAGTCCCATGGACTGCAAGGAGTTCAAACCAGTCAATCCTAAAAGGACATCAACCCTGAATATTCGTCGGAAGGACTGGTGTTAAAGCTGAAGCTCCAATGCTTTGGCCACCTGATGTGGAGAGCTGACTGACTGAAAAAGACCTTGATGCTGGGAAAGACAGAAGGCAAGAGGAGAAGGGGGAGACAGAGGATGAGATGGTTGGATGGCGTCACCAACTCAAGGGACATGAACTTGAGCAAACTCTAGGAACTAATGAAGGACAGGGAAGCATGGCGTGCTGTAGTTCTTGGGGTCACAGAGTTGGACAAGACTTGGCAACTGAATAACAATAGTAGATGTGAAGTAGTATCTTACAGTTTTCATTTGCATTTCCTTGATGCTAATAATATTGAGCATCTTTTCAGGTCCTTATTGAAATTTGTATATCTTCTTTGGAGAAATGTCTATTCAGATCCTTTGTCCATTTTTTAAATTAGATTGTCATTTTATTGTTGATTTATAAGAATTTTTTTTTACATATTGTAGATATGAGGTCTTTTATCAGAGATTTAAAGACATTTTGTCCCATATTGTGTGTGGTGTTTTTTTTTTACCTTCTTACGTTTTCCTTGGAAGCACAAGATATTTTTACTTTTGATGAAGTGAAACTAATTTACTATTTATCTATTTTTTCCCTGTCACTTGTGCTCGTAGTGTCATCATCTAAGAAACCATTGTCTAATCCAAGGGCATAAAGATAATTATTTGCTTCTCTGAGTATTCTGCTGGTGTGTGGCAATTTTGGATGAGCTACAAAGACATTTAATTAATAAATGATTATATCTGTATTGCACAAAATGATTCCAGCAATAAGAATTTAGCTCCCACCATCAGCCAGCCATTTACTCAGTTTTTCAATTCCAGTGTACACGTGTAGAGATTTTAGAATTGTTAAAATGAGAAGCAGCTTATTTTTTATCAACTAGTGTACAGGGATTATGTACAATCGTTTTTATCTTTAGTTTCATAAACTCCACTCATTTCCTTTATTCCCCTACCTGCTTCAGAGAGGTTGCTTTATTTATTTGTAGCATATTTAGATTATTTCATCACACTTTGTATTTCATGCTGGGTTCCCCAAATCTCCTGAATGATAATTAAAAACTTGTATGAATTAGCACTATTTACAATAGTCAAGATATGGAAACAACCTAAATGTCCATCAACAGATGAATGGGTAAAGATGTGGTATGTGTGTATATATATATATATATAAAAATTTGATCTCCAAATCTGTATATATGGGAATCAGATTTGGAGATCAAATTTCCAACAGCTGTTGGATCATAGAAAAAGCAAGAGAGTTCCAGAAAAACATTTACTTCTGCTTTATTGACTATGCCAAAGCCTTTGATTGTGTGGATCACAACAAACTATGGAAAATTCTTCAAGAGATGGGAATACCAGACCACCTTACCTTCCTCTTGAGAAATCTGTATGTAGGTCAGGAAGCAACAGTTAGAACCAGACGTGGAACAACAGACTGGTTCCAAACAGGGAAAGGAGTATGTCAAGGCTGTTATATTGTCACCCTGCTTATTTAACTTTTATGCAGAATACATCATATGAAATGCCAGGCTGGATGAAGCACAAGCTGGAATCAAGATTGCTGGGAGAAGTATCAATAACCTTAGATATGCAGATAACACCACCCTTATGGCAGAAAGTGAAGAATTAAAGAGCCTCTTGATGAAAGTGAAAAAGGAGAGTGAAAAAGTTGGCTTAAAACTCAACAGTCACAAAACTAAGATCATGGCATCTGGTCCCATCACTTCAAGGCAAATAGATGGGGAAACAAAGGAAACAGTGACAGATTTTATTTTCTTGGACTCCAAAATCACTGCAGATGGTGACTGCAGCCATGAAATTAAAGGACTCTTGCTCCTTGGAAAAAAAACTATGACCAACCTAGACAGCATATTAAAAAGCAGAGAAATCACTTTGCCAACAAAGGTCAGTCTAGTCAAAGCTGTGGTTTTTCCAGTAGTCATGTACAGATGTGAGAGTTGGACTATAAAGAAAGCTGAGCACTGAAGAATTGATTCTTTTGAACTGTGGTGTTGGAGAAGACCCTTGAGAGAGTCCCTTGGACTGCAAGGAGATCCAACCAGTCAATCCTAAAGGAAATCAGTCCTGAATATTCATTGGAAGGACTGATGCTGAAGCTGATGCTCCATACTATGGCCACCTGATGTGAAGAATTGGCTCATTGGGAAAGATTCTGATGCTGGGAAAGATTGAAGGTGGGAGGTGAAGGGGATGACAGAGGATGAGATGGTTGGATGGCATCACCGACTCGATGGACATGCATTTGAGCAAGCTTTGGGAGTTGGTGATGGACAGGGAAGCCTGGTGTGCTGCTATCCATGGGGTCACAAAGAGTCAGAGAGGACTGAGTGACTGAATTGACTGACTGATTGATATGATGGAATATTACTTTGCCATAAAAGAAGGAAATAATGCCATTTACAGCAACATGAAAGGATATAGAGATTATCATACCAAGCAAAGTAAGTCAGAAAAAGACAAATACCATATGATATCATTTATATGTGGAATCTAAAATAAGACACAATTGAACATATCTACAAAACAGAAACAGGACTTCCCAGGCGGCGCTAGTGGTAAAGAATCTGCGTGCCAATGTAGGAGACAAAGGAGATACAGGTTTGATCCCTGGGTCAGGAAGATTCCCTGGAGAAGGGCATGATAAGTCACTCTGGTATTCTTTCCTAGAAAACCCCATGGACAGAGGAGCCTGGCAGGCTTCAGTCCATAGGGTTGCAAAGAGGCAGACACAACTGAAGCGACTTAGCATGTATGCACAAAACAGAAACAGATTCACAGATATAAAGAATAGATTTGAGGTTGCTAAGGGGAGTGGGATTGGGAATGGAAGGATTGGGAGTTTGGGATTAACAGATGAAAACTATTATATATAGGATAAACAATAAGGTTCTACTGGAACATAGGGAACTATATTCAATATCCTGTGATAAACCATAATGGAATGAATATGAAAAAGAATATGTATATATACCCCAATATAAAATGTATAAATGAATCACTTTGCTATATAGTAGAAATTAACACAATATTATAAATTAACTCTACTTCAATAAAATTTTGAAAAAACCATTATGCATTAAACTTTACACTCTCGGTGGTTTTATGGGTTTCAGGTCTCATACTCATAGTATATAAACAGAAGTTTCACCACTCTCAAAAAAGTCCCACATACTTCATCTGTTCTACTCCCCTCCTCCCGAGCCCCTGACAACCACTAACTGTTAACCATCTCTACAATTTTGTCTGTCCTAGAAAGGGAAAAGTGAAGTCGCTCAGTCATATCTGACTCTTTGCAACCCCGTGGACTGTAGCCTACCAGGCTCCTCCATCTGTGGGGTTCTCCAGGCAAGAATACTGGAGTGGGTTGCCATTTCCTTCTCCAGGGGATCTTCCCGACCCAGGGATTGAACCCAGGTCTCCCACATTGCAGGCAGACGCTTTACCCTCTGAGCCACCAGAACGTCATATAATTGGAATACATACAGTATGTAGTTTTTTCAGACTGGCTTCTTTCACTTAGCCACATGCATTTAAGATTCATCCATGTCTTCCAGTTTCAGATAGCAGAGTAGAAAGACATGCATTCATCTCCTCCTGTGAGAGCACCAAAATCCCAACTAGCTGTTGAACAGCCACTGACAGGAGGATGCTGGAACCTACCAAAAAAAAGATATCCCACAAAGAAGAAGCTGCAGTGAGACGATAGGAGGGGTGCAATCACAATCAAATCAAATCAGATACCAGTCGGTAGGTGACCCACAAACTGGAGAACAATAATATCAAAGAAGTTCTCCCACTGTTGTGAAGGTTCTGAATGACACATCAGGCTTTGGAGCCTGGGCACCCAACGAAGGGTCTGGGACTCCCACTCGAAAGCCAGTGGGATTTGGTTACAAGACTTCCACAGGACAGGGGGAAACAGGGACTCCGGTCTTGGAGGGCACAAACAAAACGCTGCATGCACCAAGACTCAGAGGAAAGGAGCGGTGACTCCACAGGAGACTGAACCGAAACTACCTGCTAGTGTCGGATGGTTTCCTGTGGGAGCCTGGGTCAGCAGGGGCTCACCACAGGGTTGGGGGCACTGGCAGCAGCTGTCTGCGAAGGTCCCCCTTGGGATAAACCCTCTTGGAGTTTGTCATTAACCCGACCATAGACCCCAGGGCTGGACTGCCTCAGGCCAAAAAACCACCAGGGAGGGAGTGCAAGCCCACCCATCAGCAGAAAATTGGATTAAAGCTTTACTGAGCAAAGCCCTGCCCACCAGAGCAAGACCTAGTTTTTCCCACCACCAGTCTCTCCCATCAGGAAGCTTACACAAGCCTCTTAGCCTCCTCCATTAGAGGGCAGACAGAAGAAGCAAAAAGAACCACAGTCCCACAGGGACTAAAACAAAAACCACATCACAGAAAGTTAATCAGCATGAAAAAGCAGAAAGTTATGTCCCAGATGACGGGACAAGATAAAACCCCAGAAAACAACTAAAAGAAGTGGAGACAGGCAACCTTCCAGAAAAAGTATTCAGGATAATGATAGTGAAGATGATTCAGGATCTAGGAAAAAGAATGGAGGCAAAGATTGAGAAGATGCAAGAAATGTTTACCAAAGACATAGAATAACTAAAGAACAAACAGATGAATAATACACTAGAAGGAATCCATAGCAGAACAACTGAGTCAGAAGAAAGGATAAATGACCCGGAAGACAGAATGGTGGAAATCACTGCGGCAGAACAGAATATAGAAAAAAGAGCGAAAAGAAATGAAGACAGCTTAAGAAACCTCTGGGACAACATTAAATGCACAAACATTCACATTATAGGGGCCCCCCCGAAGGAAAGAGAGACAGAAAGGACCTGAGAAAATATTTGAAGAGATAATAGCTGAAAACTTCCCTAACACGGGACAGGAAATAGTCAACCATGTCCAGGAAGCACAGAGTCCCAGGCAGGATAAACACAAGGAGGAACACACCAAGATATACAATAATCAAAATGACAAAAATTAAAGACAGAGATAAAACATTAAGATTCATCCATGTAATGGATAAAGAAGATGTGATACATATACACAATGGAATATTACTCAACCACTAAAAAGAATGAAATAACACTATTTGCAGGAACACGGATGGACCTAGAGAGTCATACTGAGTGAAGTAAGTCAGACGGAGACGGAGAAATGTCATATGACATCCCTTATATGTGGAATCTATAAAGAAATGATACAGTTGAACTTACAAAACAGAAAGAGAATCACAGACTTAGAATAAACTTATGGTTGCTGAGGGGAAGGAAGGGGAGAAGGGATAGTTAGGGAGTTTGGGATCAATATGTTCACACTATTTAAAATGGACAGTCAATAAATAAATAAATAAATAAAATGGATAATCAACAAGGACCTACTGGATAGCGTATGGAACTCTGCTCAATGTTATGTGACAGGGGAGTTTGGGGAAGAATGCATACATGCATATGCATGGATGAGTTCCTTCGTTATTCACCTGAAATTGTCACAACATTGTTAATCAGCTATGAGTGTTATGCCAGCTTTTTCACTCTCCCCTCAGAAAGAAAGAAAGTGAAGTTGCTTAGTCGTGTCTGACTCTTTGTGACCCCGTGGACTGTAGCCCACCAGGCTCCTCCATCCACGGAATTTTCCAGGCAAGAGTACTGGAGTGGGTTGCCATTTCAATATAAAATAAAAAAACATTTTGCAAATCCATCCATGTCTTTTTTGGCTCATTTCTTTTCATTGTTGAGTAATGTTTCATTGTATGGATATACCATTTTTCACACACTTAAACTTCTTTGAACTTAAGAGTTAAGTCTTGATACTCCCCAAAATAGAAATGTTTTTTTCTTTTTGGCCATGCCATGACACTTGTGGGATCTTTGTTCCTTGCCCAGGGAAGGAACCAGGGCCTTCAGCATGAAAGCGTGGAGTCCTAACCATTGGACCACCAGAGAATCCCTGGGAATGTTTCCGTACAAGCTCTACATGGTCAATTTTTTCAATGATGTATTTGTTACTTTTTTCCCTGCTAGAGGCACCATACCTATACTTTCTCACTCTCCAGCTCCAATCTAGACTAGCTGTCTTCTAAAGAACCTGCAGGATTATCCTCTTAGGTCTATTCTTTGACATCATGCTGGGAACTTCCTTGATCTCTATATAAACTTGTTCCTCTGCATCCAGTGTCTTCCTCTTTTTTTTTTTTTTTTTTTTTTGGTTTACTTCTTTCTTCTAGTCCCCCAGCACCTTCCCAAATTTCACTAAAAATTTTGGCTTCTTTCATGATTCAGAGTTTGGCTCAGTATAGAACTGAACACTTAATATAAATTTTCACTGAGAAAATGTCAAGGGAGTTCCCCCATTGCTGTTATCATTGCTATTTTAGCTCCAGTGCAGTTACTAAGAAATTTTAAGATTCTCTGATGCTGGGGCAAGGGTGAAGAGGACAGGGAGGAGAAAGGGAGGAGTTTTGTATGTAATCTGTTTGTTTTCTTTAGAAGCTCTTAAAACAAATTCTAAATTTTTACAATGATGTAATTTGGTAAGAGTCTTCTTTTTATTCATACTGCTGGGTTTATGGTCTCTATCCATTTGAAGATTCATATCCTTTCATTCTGGGAAATAGAACTCTGATAATCTTCTCCTTACCATTTTGCTTTTTTAGAATACTCATTGTCAGTTTTTTAATTTCTTGAATCAATCCTTTAATTTTCTTATCCTTTCTCTCCTTATTGTTATCTACTTGTTTTTCCATTCTAATTTCTGTGAGGTCTCCTTGATTTTATCTTTTAACACTTATGTTTAGTTTTTTCTTTAATTTTTACTGTCATATTTTGAATTTTCAAGAGTGCTCCTCTTTTTCCACGATTATGTTATAGATATACCACATGCACATGCCCAATCTCCTTTTTCCCTATTTATTTGCTCAGTCTCTCTCTCGTTAGACGTTTTCCTTAAATGTCGGGCAGTGAGAGAGGCTCCAGAGGTAGTGGATATATGTATACCTATGGCTTATCCACGTTGATGTATGGCAGAAACCAACATAATATTGTAAGTATCCTTCAATTAGAAATAAATAAATTAAAAAGAAAACATGTCTGGCAGCTGTTGGCTGGCCATTCATGCATATGAGTAAGGCACCAAAAAGTTAGTTGAAAGCACCATTTACAGGCAGGACTTCACTGTTGGGAGAGCTGGGTATAACTCCTTTGCTACTGGTCAAATTGAACTTTTCCAGAGATTCTGTCTCCTGTGTTAGCCTCACCCACCCAGGTACCTGGAACCCCTGTTTCTAAGCCATTCATGGGTTTTGTGAGAGAATTCAACTTATTGTTTAGGGTGCTCAGTTTTTGCCCTTCTCTGACTATCCCAGTCTGCCAAGTCACCCATCACTTTCTACTTTGACTTTCTACTTTCCTGTATGATTTAAGGCCTCAGATGTCTTCTAGTTTCATCAAAGACTGAGTTTGCATTTCTTGTATTTTTTCAGATGAGAATGGGACAGCAGTCTCTATACTCTGCCATCTTAAAATCAGAAGTCTCCTAGGATCATTGTTTGTTTGAAAAGTTTTGATTCTTGTGATTTTAATCTGCAAATGGAAGAGAATTTGGTTAATTTTCTAAATAAAAATTTTTTAATTATTAGATTGGAGAGTAGTGTTACATCAGGAAATTTTTCTTTCTATAGATTTTCAAGATGGCCATGAGTGTTATATATATATGGGTTCCATTCCCAACACATTTGTGCAGTTAGGGCTTTGGGTGTAAATGAAGTTAGATATACTGGTGCCCTAATATAACGAGCTATAAAACCTTTCTTTGTGGACAGACACTACTAAACATCTATTATCAGCAAATGTTTTATAACCACATAATAAGTGTCTACAATGGATGTCTCTGACCAATTGCCAATGGAAGTGACCCAGTTCTTCAACAGTACTTACTGTGCAGGCTCAGTCGCTCACGGTTGGCACACTGGGCTGAAGGAGATGGGAGATTAGAATAATCAATCAAAGCCAACGCATCAAATGACAGTGTGACATACCAGTTTACTGAATAGTCAAACATCAGTGTGTATTTACTGAACAAATTCTGTGTGACTGTGCTACAGGCCGAAAAATAAAAAGAAAGCATGGCACCTTTCCTCACCAAGGTTTCCATTCACTTAGAGGAAATACATTACACACATGAGCAACAGTGATCAAATAAGTCAGAAGATAGTGTGGCAAGGTCCAGCTTCCTAATCCCGTGCAGTGTGCAGTGCTGGTAAAATCTGGAGTTGCCAGTGTCCAGTCCCCAGCTTCCTGGGTGTTGAGAAGCAACCGCAGCAGTGGCAGCCAGAGAGCACAGTTCAGTGACCAGGCGATCGTGGCGATGGCTACTGAAGTTCTGTGATCTCTGAACTGTGTTTTAGGCAGTGTGCTGAGACATTTTTTTTTTGGCTGACTAGCTCAGGTTCTGGCCTCCAGATCTCCACTTTCCTGATAGCAACATTCTTGAGAGATCAGTTGTGCAATGTTCTGGGTGTCACACCTATAGGTACACCTTGAACCCACTCCTTCATTTCTTCCAACAATTTTGTTAAGTACCTAGTCTCCTGTATTTAATCCCTTTCTGCTTAAAACACCTAGAGTGTTTCCTGCATTGAACTCTGACTAATGTAGAATGACGCTAAGAATTTGAAAAGCTTGAGAGAATCAGATATATTAAATGTGTGTGTGTGCTAAGTCCCCACAGTCATGACCCTATGCTAAGTCCCCACAGTCATGACCCTATGTGACCCTATTAAAAGTATACTTCATGGGGAGGGAGGTGGGAGGGGGGTTCAGGATGGGGGACACATGTACACCCACGGCTCATTCATGTCAATGTATGGCAAAAACCACTGCAACATTGTAAAGTAATTAGCCTCCAATTAAAATAAATTAATTAATTTAAAAATTATAATAAAAAAAAATTATAATAACCATAAACACCATTAAATATATATACCATTATGAAAAAAATTTTTTAAGTGTGTTTCAAATGTTTAATAAAATTTGATAAACTACTTATATGCTACATGTTTGAGGATTTAATCTTTAAACATAGGTATTAATTGAATATTAATCATAGAATAAGTAAAAATAACGGATCTTACCTTTATACAACATATGATTAGATTAATAATTGAGAATTATTATAATAATTAAAATTAATAATTGAGAAAAGACTCCTAAGGAGTTACCTTGCTGGTGCCAGAAGGAAATTGCTTTTTTTGGCTGAGTAGGCATTCCCATGTCTTCTAAGGGGATCTAGTTAATGTATAACGAAGACTCACAAGGCATGCTAAAGGGGAGCAAGGCAGTGGATCAAACCGGCAGAGAGAGAATTTTATGTTTAGTTTTTCTTATCTGGCCTTAAAGTAATTTTATCCCATTGTTTATAATACCTAACACAATGTAAATGTTATGTAAATAGTTGCTAACACATAGCAAATTCAAGTTTTGCTTTTTGAAACTTTTTGAGAATTTTTTTTCAAATATCTTCAATCTGCTGTTGATTCAACGCACAGGTACGGAACCTGCAGACACAGAAGGCCAACTATATTGAATATCAATTAAAACATAAGTAAGTATAATAGTATCCCCCACCCAATGGAAGTTTCCCCTTAGACAGTAAAAAAACACAGCTGACATTTAACACTCCAGTTCCTCAGACAGAATCTAGCACTGGAGAATGTTCAGTGAAATTCATTGTGAATGAATGAGCAAAAATACCATGAAACAGATTTCATCATCACAGTGTTAATGATGAGAAAAGTGAAGTTTAAATAAGTTTACCACTAGGCCAGCAGCTCCTAAAACTGGGTGTATGCACCCAGGTGGTATGTGATATAAAACATTTAAAAATCAAATATCTTTTTATGTGCATAACAATGAAGTCACATACACAATATATTAAAATGTACACATATGAAAGTTTTCTGCTCAAGAATGTTTTACTGATGGTATAAGTGGTCAGGAAAGTTTGTAGGCTACTGTGGTAGATCAAGGGCAAGTTATCTGGGAAGGAGTCACATTCCTTTATGTTTGTACCCTCATCATTGTCAGAGTATTCCAGAAATGTTCTGAATCAGAATGAATACACAAATAGATGAATCAATGAATAAAAGATTAACTTAGATGTTGGTAAGTGGAGGTGCCACGATTCAAATTCAGATCTGTTTAAATCCAAAGTCCGTACTTTTCCAAGAACAGGCTCCTGCTCAGCACACCAGACTAGCAAGGGAGAACCTGAGATGTTTTTCTAACTAGTTGGTTAAAAAACAAAACCAAACAGACATAGATAAGCCCCAAGCAACAAAGAAAAGCATTACATTGATCAGGAGGTTTTTAATCATCCAGTCAGCTTTTCCACAAGGGAGACATTCTTCAGAACCATAGAAAGACAAAAGAATTACACTACATTTCCTCCAGCTACATTTGCCAAAAAAGTTCAAACTACTGTACTGTACAGTTGCACTCATTTCACATGCTAGCAAGGTAGCACTCAAAATCCCTCAAGCTAGGCTTCAACAGTACATGAACCAAGAACTTCCAAAGGTACAAGCTGGATTTAGAAAAGGCAGAGCAACCAGAGATCAAATTGCCAGCATCTGTTGGATCACAGAAGAAGCAAGGGAATTCCAGACAAACATCTACTTATGCTCCATTGACTATGCTGAAGTCTTTGACTGTGTGGATCACAACAACCTGAAAAATTCTTAAGTGATGGGAATACCAGACCACCTGATATCTCTCCTGAGAAACCTGTATGCAAGTCAAGAATTGACAGAACTAGACACGGAACAACTGACTGGTTCAAAATTGGGAAAGGGGTGTTTCAAGGTTGTATATTGTCACCCTGCTTATATAACTTACATGCAGAGTACATCATGTGAAGTGCTGGGCTGGATGAATCACAAGCTGGAATCAAGATTGCTGAGAGAAATAACAGTAATCTCAGATATACAAATGACACCACCCTAATGGCTGAAAGCAAAGAAGAACTGAAGAGCCTCTTGAAGAGGGTGAAAGAAGAGAGTGAAAAAGCTGGCTTAAAACACAACACTCAGAAAATGAAGATCATGGCATCTGGTCCCATCACTTCATGGCAAATAGATGGGAGAAAAAGCAGTAACCGTGACAGATTTTATTTTCTTGGGCTCCAAAATCACTGTGGATGGTGACTGCAGCCACAAGTTAAAACACTTACTCCTCGAAAGAAAAGCTATGACAAACTCAGCATATTAAAAAGCAGAGACATCACTTTGACAACAAAGGTCTGTCTAATCAAAGCTACGGTTTTCCCAGTAGTTATGTATGGATGTGAGAGTTGGGCCATAAAGAAGGCTGAATGCTGAAAAATTCATGCTTTTGAACTGTGGTGCTGGAGAAGACTCTTGAGAAGTCCCAGTCCATCCTAAAGGAAATCAGTCCCGAATATTCATTGGAAGGACTGGTGCTGAAGCTGAAGCTCCAGTACTTTGGCCACCTGATGTGAAGAACTGACTCACTGGAAAAGCTCCTGATGCTGGGAAAGACTGAGGGCAGGAGGAGAAGGGGGCAACAGAGGAAGATAGTTGGATGGCATCACTGCCACAGTGAACACAAATTTGAGCAAACTCCGAGAGACAGTGAAGGACAAAGGAGCCTGGCATGCAGGAGTCCTTGGGGTCGCAGAGTCAGACGTGACTTTGTGACTGAACAGCAACAATAAAGGCTGCATCCTGCAAGGCCAGGGGGCACTTCTGTTTCTCTATATGATCCATGGGGAGGATTTCTCAACTTCTTTTAGGCATAGACCACATCTTCTCTCTCAAAAACAAAAATCTAATTTAGGCAAGACTTCCAATCTTCTACTAAGCTATCTGTCCAAAATATCAAGTTAATCACAAAACAGACTTACCTGAGTTTCATTTCTTTCCTCTCTCAAAGAGGAATGAAGTGGACAAACACCTGAACCAGGAAATCCAAGCACATAGGTGTTTAGAGCCTGAATAAGTTGTTATTATTGAACACCTCTGTGGGCAGAGCACTCTGCTACTAGTTGATTCCCACATTGTTTCATTTAATCTTCACAACCCCCCAAATACTATTATCCCCCTATTTTATATATGAAGAAACAGAGGCTTAAGTAGTTAAGGGAGTTATGCAAGACCACACAGGTAGTAAATGGTATAGGAGATTTGAACAAAAATCCATCTTATTCAAAGCTTATCTTTCCAATGCACTGGATTGCTGGATTCCAGGATAAGATATGCAGAAAAGTGCCTCTGCCGACCCCTGGTTGCCGACAAGTAACATAAGCAGGAAGTAATCCTTGGCTATTTTGTTAAGCCACTGAGATCTGAGGGGTTATTTTATTATTGGAGCATTACTTAACAGAGGTTGGTTGGTACAGGTATTTTTAAATATAGTGCTGTAAGCTTTAAAAACCACTTTAATAACATGGTACAGTGCAAATCATGCTTAGTGAGAGCCTCTATTACTTTACGCCATCCCCAAACAAGTACTTTCTTTTATTTAAGACCTCAAAAGTGCTTGAAGCTCTGTAGGGAAGACCGTGAGTCTGCCAGCACATGCATGGCTTTGGTATTCTAATAGTTGCATACAAATTGGTGCAAAAACACCTAAGAACATCAGTTTGAAGGGACACCAAATTATAAGCTATTTAGGGGGTGGCAACTAGCTTGGTCTAGCCCTGTTTATAGCTCATATCAAAAGGGGGCTAATTGTGTGGAAATTCAAAGTCAGAGAGGTTGAGAGACAGTCTCCTTGACTGGGGAGAGACAATTATATTCTCTTACGGGCAATTAGAGAAGCTTAAGAGTGCTGTCAGATGGGAACTGTAACTGGAGCCTCAAATATTCACAGGTATACTTGCAAAGCAATAATTTTTTTTCTAAAGGAAGCCTTTATGTACTCATTCATTCATTCATTTTTGGCTGCACTGGGTCTTTGTTGCTGCACTCAGCTTTCTCTAGTTGTGGTGAGCAGGAGCTTCTCTCTAGTTGTGGTAGCTTCTCTCATTGCAGAGTATGAGCTGTAGGGCACTCAGGTTTCAGTAGTTGGTGGCGCATGGGCTTAATTGCCCCAAGTCATGTGGAATCTTAGTTCCTTGACCAGGGATCGAACCCACATCTCCAGCACAGCAGGGCAGATTCTTAACCACTGGACCACCACCAAAGTCTCACAAACCAAGAATTTATAAGAAAAGTTCAAGAAATGTGACTTGATAAAACATTAACAGAAATGCCTATAATTTTTTTTAATCTGGATTTAGTTGAAGCTAGAAAAACACATTTTTAAGGTGATAAGCAGTTAGTATATCTACAAAGGTGGAAGATATGAATAATCCTTTAGACTATTTCTTCTCTTTTGTGTTAAGAAGCCTACTTAATAGGGCTCTCCAGTTGCACAAATTTAAAATAACACCCACTCACCTGGGAAAAATTATAAAGAAAGCTCTTCCCTGACTGCGGATATCTTAGACTGAGAAGCTGAATATATTAGTTGGGCATATAAATCATTGTTTTTAGCAAAGATATGCTTTACCACTGCAAAATTATTATGGGGAACTAGGAACATAGATAAAAATGCTTATCTCTATAGGGATGTAGATGTTTTTGCAGGGATATGTATACGCTTGTTTAAGCTGTGGCTTGCACTGTATCAGAAACTGAGATCCACGAGACCACATAAAGGTACTCATACTTGTTTTTCATCACTTACTAGAAGAACTGGAAACTAGAAAAAGAAAAATGTACTAGACCATGTTTGGCTGATGAGGTTCAGCCTTGACTATGCCGTGAGAACATGCTACATGTGTTATTAATTGTGAACTATCCAGACTTTGGAAAATATATCAATGTTTGCCCATAAGGACCTGATGAAATTGTTCTATTGGAGGCAAAAGGAGAGGTTCTATTCCTGCAGAAAAGAAAGGAAATTCCTTTAAAAGCAAACATTCTCATTCTCAATCATCTTTATTATAAAGATAAATCCCAAGATAGGAAATGGAGATTCTGAATCAAGGGAAAGAAATTTTCCTCCCTGGAACCTGGATTCCACAAAAAGTAGAAACTGACTTGGAAGGAATTAAAATTGGTGCCCTCCAGACCGCATGGATGCAAGCTGGAACCAGACAAGGAAGGACTGCACAGGTATCCACATCGCGTAGTCCTCTGGGGCCACACTGATCTTACTAGCACCAGACTGAAAGCTGCCGGGTTCCCAGAACTGTGGAATATAATCTGCAGATTTTGGAAATTGCATCTACAAATGAAACAGTGAGTAGACATTAAAACTTACTTAGAACCAAACCTGTTATGGACTCTGCACGCAACATGACTTCAATGCAAGAAGAGTTACCTGCACTCTTACAACAAGCAATTCTGAGTCAATGAGACAACAAAAAAATGCACCCAGTTCGAGCAGCGCAGCGCCTCTTATTCTCAGCTGGGCAAGCTGACAGGGGACCTTAGCATTAAACTGTAGTGATGGCTGCTGAAGCATGTGTACGCAACATATCACTTGAAAAAGTATATTTCTTACGCTTACAACTATTAACAATGTAAGATATTACTCATCAAAAACAACTATGAGAGAGAGAATATGACAGAACTGAATTTTTAAATTAGTTTTAAGCAAGAATTATAGAAGCAGGTTTTTCTCTCTTGGCCAGAAGCTGGAGGGAGCTTTTCCTATAAAGAGCCAGGTGTTTTAGGCTTGTGGGCCATGTATTCTATTCTGTAACTATTGAACACTGCAAGCAAATTTAGAAAAGTAATTCTGAGAGTTTTCAGATAATCTTTTAAACCAATGAAGGGGAAAAAAAAGTCACATTCTCAAAACTTCAAATAAAATTTTTATTGAAATTATTCTAACATACTTAGACAACAGTATTAACATATAACACCATCATTACTACTACTAATAATAATAGCTAACACTTATACAGGACTCACACTATTAATATAAAACTGGCAAAAGGTAGCATTTTTAGCAAATAAAGCACATCTGCTATATTTTCATTACAATTCTTTAAACAACTATTTACTCCAGTTAAGATATATACAATATGATGAACTGGAGTTTTAGTTTTTTAAGAGAAAAAACTAAGCAGGAAGAGGGGGAGAGGGACTAATAATAGTATTAATAGGAAAAGGGAGACATGGTGAAAATACATCTCTTTGTAATGGATCATTCTAACAGCTGTTTTCCAGCACAAATATATACTATTGTTATCCATAATGGGACAATGAAGATGGGCAGAATTAGCCAAAAACAAAACAAGAAGAATCAGAGAATGAGAGCAGTCAGTCCTAAAATAAGATTACCAGGACTGTATTATTAAGATGGTTTATTTGGGCTTGAAGAGTGGCCATCATTACTACACTGTGAAATGAAAAACAATTGTACCCATTGTGTCTATCCACTGACAGAAACACAATACAGTTTCCATAGAAACAACACACTGCTCATCTAAAGTCCCAGTTTGTTCAAATAACAGTCAGTAAAAAGTCAATAATATTCATTTTAACAGCAAATTTACTGGTAATAAAGTGAGTTACAACAGAAATCTGTCCTCAACATAGTTCACTAGAGAAGATGAGACAAATAGAAATGAAATAAAAAGATACTATTATTTTTTCTTTTTTCAAAGAATATTAATCACTAAAACAAGGAGAACAAGGGAATAGAGAATTATTCAAGTGAGTGGTTTCTGGAGGTAACTGCTATTCACAAAATCAAGTATTCCTAAACTCTGTCTCTCCTTACCTAGTAAAATTAACAGATATCCCCAGAAATGATAGTAGGGATTGACACACAAATATTGAAAACAGAACTTCCAGATTAGGGAAGACATATTTCAACACAAATTACCCTAGAACACCTCCGAGCCTTAATCGTGCCTGAAGAGCAATGGTACTAGAGATTTTGCTGATTGTGGAGACATTTTTTTCCCTAGCCATTTAAAAAAATTTTATCGAGTTATAATTTACATACCAGAAAATTCCCTGATGGCTCAGATGGTAAAGAATCTGCCTGCAATGCAGGAGACCCAGGTTTTATCCCTGGGTTGGAAAGATACCCTGGAGAAGAAAATGGCAACCCACTCCAGTATTCTTGCCTGGAGAATTCCATGGACAGAGTAGTCTGAAAGGCTGCAGTCCGTGGGGTCGCAAAGACTCTGACATGACTGAGCAACTTACACACACACACACATCATAAAATTCACTTGCTTTACTTCTATAATTCAATGGTTTTTGGTATATATTCAGAGTTACATAACTATCACCATAGGTATAGTTTTATGCATTAGGAAAATCACTGAAAAATTAGATTTTGTGATCTCAACCCTTACAGTAACTAACTCTTTGCATTTCTTTTCCCCCAAGTAATTATCTCCAGGGTACGGTACAGTGCTGACACTAGTTTATACTTACTGGATTGAATCGAAAGCATTTAGAGTTTCTTTTTGAGGAAGTAACTTTACATATATACCAACAGTGTGGAAAATAAGGCAGCTTCTGAGAATTAAAATGGTAAAATCCATACTTAATAAATTAGCTGGTTATGGGGGCAATCCATAAAACTGTCTGTGAATGTGTAACTGAGAAGTTCAGAAACACTCTAAACCCCTAATTAAGATGAGGATGTAATCTCAGGAGGCAAAATGAAGTGCCTATAATTTGGTCAGTAAAAATCTAATCAATTGTCTAGTACACTGTTTAAAGAAAGTGTGCTTACAGAAAGAGAATTGCCAGTCTTTACCCAGCACTATTCAGGTAACAGAGATCTAAAGGGTTTGACTTTTCCTGTATTTGAAAAGGTACACTTGGTTGTGGGACAGGAATCATTTATCAGGTTTCACCAGGATCTGAATGAAATCTCTCTCAAAATGATGCACCTCATTTTGATTCCTCATTTACTTATGAGACTTCCTGACTTGCTTTCTAGACCTGATGAAGAGTTTTCTTGGCATGTACAATCTGACCATCCCTGTTATCAAAAATGAATCTGCTTCACCCTCTCCCACCAACAAATGAACAAATGGTTTGGTTTATTTGCTTTCTTATTTTTTACTCTTCTGGACTAAAGCATGACAGAAAACTCTGGGACACTGATAGTATAAGACCACACTCTTAAATGTAATAATCTCCAAGCTAATATCATCCTGGGAGACCTTGATAAACAGCCATCCATGACCTTGGTCATAGACCTCAGAACCTATAATTTGGTTACACTCAAATACGATAAGCCAATAAAGAAACAAGAATGTTCTATTCACTCTATTAAATTCTACCTTGTATTTCTCGAAACCAAACAAAATCAGAAATGACTGCATTAAATTGGACAGAAAGAAAAGAAACGGAAGTCGCTCAGTCATGTCCGACTCTTTGTGACCCCATGGACTGTAGCCTACCAGGGTCCTCTGTCCATGGGATTTTCCAAGCAAGACTACTGGAGTGGGTTGCCATTTCCTTCTCCAGGGGATCTTCCCAACCCAGGGATCGAACCCGGGTCTCCTGCGTTGCGGGCAGATGCTTTACCATCTGAGCCACCAAACTGGACGAGAACAAATCAAATTAAATTTGTAGCTTTCTTATTTTCTGTAATTAAAATGCCTTGAAATTAAAAGCACCTATATTTAAATCACTGCAGACTGATTTAACATTAATCAACAGAAGATCAACCTGTATAACCATAAGTGGATGGATAAAGTTAAAAAGAAACTGTGTTCAGTAAATAACTATGGAGTACATCTGTTGAAATAGTGTCCCTTTTGGTCAGCTTCTCATTTTAAAAATTATCAGGGTCTTCTCTCTCTCTTTTTTGGTCACGCCTTGGCATATGGGATCTTAATTTCCCAATCAGGGATGAACCCAGCGCCCCCTGCAGTGGAAGCTAGAGTCCTAACCACTGGACTGCCAGGGAATTCCCAGGGTCTTCTCTTTCTAAACTACAAGCCCAGTTTAAAAATATGTCAGTGAAGGGATTTGAGTCAGTTTTAATGAGGTGGATGAACCTAGAACCTATTATACTGAGTTAAGTAACTGCTGCTGCTGCTAAGTTGCTTCAGTCATGTCTGACTCTGTTGGACCCCATAAACGGCAGTCCACCAGGCTCCTCTGTCCATGGGATTTTCCAGGCAGTACCGGAGTGGGTTATCATTGCCTTCTCCAGTTAAGTAACTAAGAAAGAGAAAAACAAATATTGTATATTAACACATATATATATGGAATCTAGAAGAATGGTACTGATAAATCTGTTTGCAGAGCTGCGATGGAGATGCAAACATAGAGAAAAGACTTATGAAAAAGGGTGGGGAGAAGAGGGAGAGGGTGTAATAAATGGAGAGAGTAGCGTGGATGAATATATACTAACATATGTAAACTGAGAGCCAATGGGAATTTGCTATGAGACTCAGGGAACTCAAACCAGGACTCTGTAATAACCTAGAGGGGCGGGACTGGGCTGGAGGTGGGAGGGAGATTCAAGAGGGAGGAGACAAATATACAGCTATGGTTAATTCATGTTGATGTGTGACAGAAATCAAACCAATATTATAAACCAATCATCAACCAACTAAAAATAGATAAGTATTTAAAAAATAAAAAGGCAATAGATAAAATGTCAATGAAGGATGATTTAAAGGACAGACAAAAAAGTACACACACACATACACAAAATTTTGTCAACTATCACAGAGATTTTAAGGACTACCAAAGATCCTCCATGGATCTGTTGAGGAGCAAATTAAATTTGTATTTTGGATTTACTGAGAAACATTTACTAAAATACATTCAATCAACTTATAGAACTGAAGACATGTCTTCTAAACAATCTTTTTTTTAAATTTCAAAGGCACCCAGATTTCTCCACCTAGTTTTAATAATGTTTATAGTATTTTTATAAACTGCCTTACATCCCTGAGGAGAGGGACTGTTACAAATAAATACACAAACTGAAGAAAATCATCCTTACACTTCGGGTGCAGATCTGTTTTAGCATATTTATGACTGCAGATTTGTTGTTTTAATTTGAATTTATCACTAATAATTTAAAGTCCCAGCATTTCATATAAAAATCCAGATTTCAGATGTCTCTATAGGAAAAAATGTAGGAAGTTCTAATCTCCTTGGACCAGTACACTAGTAGACCAGTCCTGAGCAGCAACTGTGGTCTCCAGTGGCCACAGTAGTTCTCACAAGCTCATTGGGCTCATTCATATTACTTGAGAGGCCTGCTAATGAATTCAAAACAAGGAAGGAACTTCAGGATTCTGCATGCACACAGGTAGGTGCGCGTGTTTTTTCTCGTTCTTTGAAAAGGGATGGAGAAGCAACAGGCACAATTCACTCTGCAACCGTCAGTGCACCTTTCCGCTGCGTTGGGCCTAGTAATAGGCGATTAAAAAAAGAAACAGAGATCTGGGTCCCGGTTGGTACCACCAACGATTGGTCAGAGCAGGAATCGCTGCCACTAACACAAGCAGTGTTGAATGTAGTTATTAAATATATACAAAGCTCGGTGCTGAACCGAAGGTAGAACGGTACTTGATGTAAAATCTAAGGAATCTAAGCTCGGTTTCCCTATATTACACACTTCTCTGTCTAGGCAGCGCACAGGTTCACAGGAGACGGGGCGGAAACACAAAGTGACGGCTTGCCTCTGCACAGAATCACAGACAACGCCGAGTCCCAAACTGGGCGCAGTCTCCTAAGACGCCCCCGTTTCCGGAGCAACTGCCTGGTCCCTCCCCCTTTGACTCCGCCCCCGGGGGCGTCTTTCCCGCCGAAGGCCGTTAACACCGCAGAGCATGGTGGGATAAAGCTATAGGCTAGGCTTCACTAAATCCTTCCAAAGCGCCTTTGCTTTAGGAGACTTATTCCTGGGGAAACTGATTATTCTTCAGGACTCGACAAGATTAATAACTCTCTTTTACAAGTGCTCTGTCCTAAATCTTTACCACACGGCCGGTCACTCCCTTTGCAAAGCTCTCGGCACAACGGGAACGCGGGAACTTTTTTCCCTTCGCGCGGAGGGTGACGTCGGGCGTGCGCCAGCGTCTCTTTCGCAGCACCCGTTACGCTCTTGAGCGTGCGCAGTGAAATCGAATAGCTGCTTCCTCCCGCTTCTCTACCTCCCTCCCCCCCATATCCGTGCGCCGAGCTGATAAAGGCGCCATTTTGGAGGGGCCGCGGGAGACGTGGTGTCGCGGCGGGCTCGCTCTGCCGTTCGCTAGGCTTGGTGGGAAGGCCTGTTCTCGAGTCCGCGCTTTTCGTCGCCGCCATGTCGGGAGGTGGTGTGATTCGTGGCCCGGCAGGGAACAACGACTGCCGCATCTACGTAGGGAACTTACCTCCAGACATCCGAACCAAGGACATTGAGGACGTGTTCTACAAATACGGTGCTATCCGCGACATCGACCTGAAGAATCGCCGCGGAGGACCGCCCTTCGCCTTCGTTGAGTTCGAGGACCCGCGGTGAGGCGGCCAGGGACTTGCGGCCTTGAGGATATTGGTTGGAGTAGTTGGGGAATGCTCCAAGGCCTTAGAGAGAATGGGGACGTGGGCTCTGAGGTTGGGAGCAAGACGAATCGCCCGTGCACGAGTGAAGTGAGGAGCCGAGTCGGTGAGGCTTCTCTGGTGACTGGGTCCCCCGGGCGTCTCCAGAGCCGGCTTGCGGGCTCGGAGCGGGAAACTGAGGCGCTGAGGGCTGCTGTAGTGGTCAGGAGCCTGGCGTGCTTCTGGGTGGGGGAGGGGCCGTTCCTATTATGCAGCGCATGTGGGCTCTTCCACCCCGGGTGCGCATGTGCGGGGCGCTGCTAGCTCCCCGACGGAGTTAAGTCACCCCTCCCGGTCCATTTTCTTACCTTTCGGCTTTCTGTAATCACGCAGGGATGCGGAAGACGCGGTGTACGGTCGCGACGGCTATGATTACGATGGATATCGTCTGCGGGTGGAGTTTCCTCGAAGCGGCCGTGGTACAGGCCGAGGCGGCGGCGGGGGTGGAGGTGGCGGGGCTCCCCGGGGCCGCTATGGCCCCCCTTCCAGGCGTTCTGAAAATAGAGTGGTTGTCTCTGGTGAGTTTACCGTTCCGTGCGGGTTGATGTCACTTTTGGTCAGATACCACACTTTAAAGTTTTCCTTGCATGACCAGTTTGACAAATGTTAGCTTTCATGCCAGATCTTAAATTATTTTAGTCGCATGGATGAATTTAGTAATCCGGAATTACTGTATTCGAGATTTAGCGAATTAGATTACAGTGCCTAGAATATGAAGATCATTACTTTGCAAATAATTTGGGGTTTTTAATTCTAGAATTTTGAATATTTAACCTGAGATGTTAA
The DNA here is from genome assembly GCF_910594005.1 of Cervus elaphus. Classification (NCBI taxonomy): domain Eukaryota; kingdom Metazoa; phylum Chordata; class Mammalia; order Artiodactyla; family Cervidae; genus Cervus; species Cervus elaphus. Next base: position 81,660,487 of record NC_057819.1, on the reverse strand, counting down.
AACTAATCATTAATTTTAAAGTAGTCCTGGTTCTAATGTAAATTTTAACTTTAATGTGAAATATTCGTATAATTGTTGAAAAAAATATTTTTCAGGACTGCCTCCAAGTGGAAGCTGGCAGGATTTAAAGGATCACATGCGTGAAGCAGGTGATGTATGTTATGCTGATGTTTACCGAGATGGCACTGGTGTCGTGGAGTTTGTACGGAAAGAAGATATGACCTATGCAGTTCGAAAACTGGATAACACTAAGTTTAGATCTCATGAGGTAGGTTATACACTTATTCTTTTTATTGGCCAGAATTGGATACAGTGGTCTTAACTGTGGAATTTGAAGGTAAGATTCAGGCAAGGGTGTCCAAGTAAACCCAGTAAAGTGCCTCTGGTTTAAATTACGTTGTATTCATTCAGCATGCCTGAAGACAGGTGAAAGCTTAGATCTTTCAATCGAAAGTTCTGTCTATTCAATAGGGAGAAACTGCCTACATCCGGGTTAAAGTTGATGGGCCCAGAAGTCCAAGTTATGGAAGATCTCGATCTCGAAGCCGTAGTCGTAGCAGAAGCCGTAGCAGAAGCAACAGCAGGAGTCGAAGTTATTCCCCAAGGAGAAGCAGAGGATCACCACGCTATTCTCCCCGTCATAGCAGATCTCGCTCTCGTACATAAGATGATTGGTGACACTTTTTTGTAGAACCCATGTTGTATACAGTTTTCCTTTATTCAGTACAATCTTTTCATTTTTTAATTCAAACTGTTTTGTTCAGAATGGGCTAAAGTGTTGAATTGCATTCTTGTGTAATACCCCTTGCTCCTAACATCTACATTCCCCTCATGTCGATAAATTGTATTTTAAGTGATGTCATAGCCAGGATTGTTTAAATTTAGTTAACTCTCCATGCTCTTCAGACTGTGATATTGTGTAAATGTCTATTCTGCTCTGGTTTGTGTGAACTGGGATGTTGGGGGTGTTTGTGGTTATCTTACCTGGGGAAGTTCTTATGTTTATCTTGCTTTTCATGTGTCTTTCTGTAGACATATCTGAAGAGATGGATTAAGAATGCTTTGGATTAAGGATTGTGGAGCACATTTCAATCATTTTAGGATTGTCAAAAGGAGGATTGAGGAGGATCAGATCAATAATGGAGGCAATGGTATGACTCCAAGTGCTATTGTCACAGATGAAATTGGCAGTATTGACCTTATACTAAAAGGCAAGGGTTTAAATTGATTATACATCTACCATAAAACACTTGTAAGCATCTTATGCAGTTACCTTTAGCTACAATTGCTTTGCTCTTTAAACCTTGGCAATTGTGGCAAAATTACATTGCCCATTTTGTAACTATTTTGCTCCCTTCCCTTTTTTGTTTTAATAGGGACTAATGTGGGAAGAACTGGCTAATTTGTCATAATGCTTAGTTACAACTGTTAATGTGTGACCTGCTGTTGGTGTACATGTGGGTACAGGGTGTCTTTAATTCCAACCAGATAGAGTATAATATCAATACTGCTAAATCTGCATGTCCTCTGTGTGACTGATATAGCGTTGCTACTTCATTTTTTAAAGACAAAATGAAAGCAAAATATAGAATTCCAACATATTGGTGTAGATAATCTAGTTGGGAATAATTTTAAGTCTCACCTTCCCCTTTAAACTAGTATTCATAATTGACTCATGTTTAAAATACTTTAATTTACAAATTAAATTACAAATGGGAGCGTTAGATTTAGTTTAGACTTAGGGGGGTAGCAGTACCAGTAAACTTTTCAACTACTTAACTTTTTGCAACCACAAAACCTGTAATACGCTGTACAGTAACAAGTGTTGGCATTATCAGTTGAACTGTAAATATAAAATGCTTCTTCCAATTAGTCTCTATGATGATTAAGTTTCTAAAATTGATCAGAACACCATTCAGAAACTTGTTTTGGGGAATTTGATAGTTATTGATGTACATCTGTTAAACTGATGACAGACATAACTCATCATTCCCCAGAAACCTTTTTTGATTACAGTATCTAACATTTTGCCTCCTCTTTTTTGGTTTTGCTGGTTATAAAGGTTTGGATTGGAGAGGGCTCACTGGATCCCAATCCTTGGAGCTGGATCATTGGATTCAAATCATAATGTGGATAGGATAGGGAGGATGAATTACAAGGATTCATGGAGCGGGATCAGATTACCAGGAACATAGGAGTGGATTCCTGCCCCAACCAAACCGCATTCGTGTGGATTTTTTTTTTTTTTTTTATTCAACTTAATTGGCTATTCCAAAGAATTTTTTTTTTTCCTATTTTTGACGATTGGAGCCCTTAAGATGCACGATGGAATTGTGTTTTGCATTTTTGGTAAAAGGAGCAAAGCGAGGACCTGGAGATATACGCTGGAGCAATCTCCTTGGAAGGATTCAGCACGAGTAGATGGTAAACATTTAAAGGGGAAAGGGGGGGGTTTGTTTAAAATAGTAAATCAGTAAGTCACTTCTAAATTTAAAGAAAACAAAATTGGAGTTGAAGAATAAGTAGGTTTCCAATTGGCTGTTGCCGTTTTTCTTTGAAAAAAATAAACATTTTTTAAAAAACTATGCATGGTTGTCCTTTTTCCTCTTGTAAGATTTTTTTACTGGGTGACTAGTCTCAGTTAATACTTAAAATTGATAAGATTCTGATTTTTGTGTTTGTGTTAGTAATTTAAAGGTTCTTGAAAGGAATTTGCTAATGATATTATCTCACTGTTAATTGTAAAAGTCTTCAGGGGAAGATTAAAAAAGTGAGAATAAGATAGTTGTGTATGTAATGTAAATGAAGGGTGATTTAGTTTCTGGAGGATAAGCTGCAAAACTGATTAAAAATGACTATGGATACTGCTTATTTTTGGTAATTAGCATAAGAGTTTTGTGTAAAATCAGGTAATGACTAGTGAATGTTGGTATTATTAGCCTTTGAGTTTCTCAATGAAAATAATTCATCTCAAAAATCGGTAAGTATTAAAATTCAGCGCAGATTAGAATTCTTAAATTACATTTTCTGTTTGAAATGTGAATAGCACACTAGAAGATTGAACTGTTTATTTGAGTGAAACATTGCTAATAAAAGCTGGGCATTCTTTAAAATTTTGCCTTGGAACTCTCCTCAATCATAGTTACTATCCAAAACATACCAAAGCAGTCATGACATCTTGTCACCTACTAGTTTTTGTATCTTTTACTTGGTAGCCCCTTGGTGCTAAATTTTCACTTAAGAGTTGGGGGAAGGAGGGGGTTTTGCTTAGTATTCCTGATCTTTTTTCTTCTGATTTCCTGATAGTCACGATCATCAGACCACTTTTTGTGCACCTAGAAAATAGCTAAATCATAAGATTTCCCTTGAGTGTTAATTATAATTGGAAGCAGAATTTAAGACTGCTCTTCAGGTGATGTGATTTCAAATCTAGGAGACACTAGAAATCTTGATAGTGGAGACAGCCTGAAGATTTGCATAAGGTCACCAGCCAATACATTTAATGAACCTCGTGGAATGTCAGGAGGAAGAGAAGGGATAGTAAAGTCAAGATTAGGATTCCATTTTTTTAGAGTACTTTGTATAGATCCATTAAGGGAGTAACTAGTTTTAATGTAGGAATTCAAAATACAGTGTTGCAAGAGTAGACAATACATAAAACTAGGTTGTTTCATCTGAGTTGGCCAAAAAGTTTATTCAAGTTTTTTTGTAAGATGTTAAAAGTGGAAATGATTTTGTAAAGAGCTAGACTTGAGTGGGCCCTGGGTTTATTTGTATTCATTATTTTGGAAACAGGACCAAGATGAAAATTGCCCTCACTCAAAAGTTGAGTGCATTTAAGCTAAGTTGAAAGATGAGCTCTACTTTAGGAGTTTTAGTAGTCCCAACCAGATTGAAGTGAGATGGAAAATACTACTTGCCTGGTATATAGGCTGTTTAAGATTAGAGAGGATTTTAACCTGTATGAAAGATAGAGGGGCCAGGTGTTCCAGTTCAGTAAGAGGAGACTAGACAACTAATTGTAAGAGGAGATGCAGACTATTTGTCAGTCTTAAGAAATTGACCTTAAATCTCTACCTATATTAGCAACTCTTAGAAAGCAGTCTTGGATTTTCTGCCTTTCTCCCTATTTATGTCCCCTTAGATGTTGTAGGGAGCTTATAATTTATTTTCTAATCAAGGAAAAGTTTAAGTCTCTTAAGAAGCAATTATTTCTCATAACATCAGATTGAGTAACCCACCTTGCTGTTCAGCCTACATCCTGGAAACAAAAGGTAAGAATCCCATTTTCTGATTCCTAATTGTTTGGGACCTGAATTTTATGTTTAATAAAGTTTAGTAATTTTTTAAAAATGCTGTTTGGAATGTGAACAGATTTCCTTCATTTAAAATGTTTTTCCCCCATAAGTTTTATAGTTTGGAATGTTTATGTATCTACTCATTGTAGTGCTTTAACTTGAATGTGATTCTAGATTTTAACTTTCTCAGTTTTGTCTTTGAAATATATCTTGCTTGTTAAGGGCCTTTTTTTTTTTTTTTCAAGTTTCTGTGAATTATTTGTGTGCTTTTTTGCTTACTTTGTACATGACGTTGTAATGAAATCACAAGTTACATGTCTGTATTTACCATAAATAGTATTAAAAGGAAAGAAACTATTAGACTGAAGTTCTGTTATAGCCATTCTTTGGTTTAACCTATTTCTATCACGGTATGAAGAGTGCAAAGACAGAAAACAGGTTCACAATCTTTTATCCCAGAACTCCAAAATCTTTTGTTGTTAAGCAAATTGAATGTAAAATATGACCAAAATCAATGCATTTGTTTTGTACTTGGTGTGACTAAGAAATACTAATGTCAGTTGCCACAGGTTGTGCTGAGTGTTAATGTGGTAAAGGCTCTATATATGAAACCTTTATAAAATGCAAAACGCTCTGAATTTCAAATACATCTGCCCTAGAGAGTTTGGATAAGGGATTGTAGAACTGTTACGGAATACACGGAGCGAAGGCTTCTGTGTAGTTTTGGGTGTGTGAGTGAAAACAAACCCAGTTACTCTTGATTTCTTTATTAAGCTGTTAGTTCCACATTTCTTTAGGCTGAAGCAGCCACCAGAAAAGGTATGACAGATTTTTTTATATTCTGTTGCTATAGTGGACTCGTAATTGTCTCCATTGAAGGAAATAAATACTCTCCCATTCCATTCTATGTGGTGGAATACTCTATTTGGGGGTAATTTTTCCCAGTACCTATTTTTTTAAACTAAGAATCTGATCCTATAGGACAGGGTGGGATTGGCATCAAGTAAAGGGAGATTATAAAGAAAGGTGTTCATTTTGTTTCCTGATTGTTGAAGAAATAGTAATCCTGGCAAAAATTTTGCTTACAATGTAGATCCAAGAACTTACAGTATACTTAAAACAGCTTATCCATGTGATTATACTTAAGATTGAGATTGGGGCGGGGCGTGCTTCTTGGTAACTTTGAAAGCTGTACCTGACAACCTTTTAATGTGATTTTTTAGGGATGAAAGGAGAGAAAGATCTTTTTCTTATACAAAAGTTCTTGGTGCTTCTTAGGCAGAAAAAAATCTCAAACATTTAAAAATAGGTGGCTCACTGGCAAGAGAGAAAACACAAGGAGATTGCTATTTAATGTAGGTATGCAAAACAGAAGAAACAGTTGAGTAGATCCTGGGTGTTTCATCTTCATCTCTTAAAAAGGTTAAACTTTTAAACTTTTTATAATTGCTGATAGGATTATCAGTGTAAAGATAGTAGAAATTAAGAGCTATAGAATGCTATACTCATCCTCACCAAATGTACTTTGAGCAAACAATTTTAAAGGTATGCCAGATGTCTAATGAGTTGTCTGGAGGGGTGTTATTTTGTTTACCATGGTCTATTCCACTCCCCTTATTTGAGTAAATGTTAGGAAAAAATCACATAGCCACTAGAGGGAGCTATGATGCAAAATTAACCAGGAAATACCCTAGGGCAAAGAATGGTAACAGCAAGGTGGAAACTTAATCCTCTGTCAGCTCCAAAGTTAGAATTTTTTTGGTCTAAGTTTTTTTCCTGTAACTCTACCTTTGCCTCTCCATCTGTTGGTCAAAATCCTTTGCCTTTTCCTTTGGGTTTTGAATAGTAGTTAATGAGTACCAACCTTGTATAAATCAGAAAACTGTCTAGGTTCTGGGACTTAGGACAAAATGCTGAAGATGTGAAGCTGCTTGTTTTTCTACCTGCCTTGTACATCCCCAAGTATGTAATAGTAAGGCCAGAAGTGTAAGAATCAGGTACAGGAGTAGATGTGTGCCACCCATTCCACCCCTGCCCCCCCCATCTAGCCATGAAATTGGCCATGTGATATAAAAAATGAGTATCCTTTGAGAAACCTTTGTTTATATGGTGTGAAACACTTTCTGGAATGATAAGTCTTATTTCTTAATACTGAGACTTTCGGTGTGTTGTGTCATAGAACCCTGTCTATTCATGAAGTTGGCTACTTAAATTTTTCTGTTTTACAGAACAGGCAGTGATCAAACAACAACAGCTCAACAGAACAGTGTGATCAAAATGTCAGTACTGACTTCTCTGTTAGGAACTAACACTTCAGCATTTTGTCATTCCAACCTCCCTTCAGCTTTACATTACAAAAATAGAAAAGACACAAGCTTTTTTGTCACTAAAAATAAGTTTTTTAGGCCCACTTGTGATACCATTTAGTCAATATGGGAGCACTTGGCTTCAGACACAAATGTTACAAACTGCTTTGAATAACACCAAAAGAGGATAAATGTATTCTAGAAGAGTCACATTTACACAGATTACCTTGCCTACCAAGCTCACATTTTATGTAGCAAGTTAGGCTACCAAAGGTAGTTGCTAACTAATAAAATAGCCTTGCTGCAAATTGGATTGAGTACTGAAAGTGCACTAAATTATCCCTTAATTCAAGAAATGTTAGCTCTGATGTCTTAATTTATCTTGTGAAGAGGCTAAATCCTAAATTGTTCAAAGTGAAAATCTGGAATTCCCTTTGTAAAAGAAAAAGGCTAAACTTGGAGGTTGTTTTAAGTGCCATATGGCATGGCAGAATTGTACCCGGAAGTGCTGGGTGTTAGGAGGGCCTTTGTAAGTTTGAGATAAGCTTTCAGGTTGTATTTATTAAGGTTTAATCCGTATGACTGGACTACTACATCAGTTGACAAAAGATAACCTACAGCCTTTAACTAGGACTTGGAGTCTTGGGCTGAATCTAAAGCTGTTGATAACCTTATCCCAGTATCAAAAGTTATCTCAAAATTTAACACCCATCATACTGTGTTGGCACAGACTTTTGTGTATATCTGGTATGGCATATGTCATGTTCTATCCATTTATCTGCCTCATCCGGATTCGTGAGTTTATTTTCTAAGGAACCAAGACAGTGTTTGTCACATGATAGTCATTGAAAAAGCACTAATCCTTATTATGCATAGTATTTTTCTACCGGATCTTAAAACTCTTAGCCAGTATACCTTTAATCAGTGAGTTGTTTATTGTCTCTCTTCTAACAGGTCATAACCTGTTTTCCCTTTTCTTCCCAAGTACATGGCACAGTGCTGTGCACTGCATAGACACTCAGTTCAGTAGATACTCAGTTCAGTTGCTTAGAAAGAGAAACCTATAAATGTGAATTACTCTACTTCCCTTTCTGAGTATCTTGAGTAAGTAACCAGTAAATAGAATCTTAGGTTCTTCTGTTTGCAAATACTTACAGAAGCAGCTAAGTAACATTAAGACATTTTCCATCTTTTTATCAGCTGATATATTTCTAACTTTTGGAGAATTTTTTTTCTTAAATTGAATTACAAAATAAGTGACATCCACAACATAAGGGGCTTCCCTGGTGGTCAGCAGTAAAGAACCCACCTGAGATGTAGGAGATGCGGGTTCAATCCGAGTCAGGAAGATCCTCTGGAGGAGGGCATGGCAACCCACTCCAGTACTCTCGCCTGGAGAATCCCATGGACTGAGGAGTCTGGCAGGCTACATACAGTCCATGGGGTCACAAAGGGTTGGACATGACTGAAGCACCTGAGCACGTACATGCACAACTTGAAATGTAAAATGTTGGTTAACAGTACACTGCAAGTGTACACAACAATAAGAGTGCTTGTTGGTTAACAAGCTCACTACCAAAAAAAAGTGGTCCCTTTGTTCTCTGAAACTACATAGTAAACAGCATGGTGGGAGTCAAGTTCTGTGTCTGAATATAACCAGTTTCTAGCCACCATGCAGTTGTGTCTGTCACTTGAACTAGAGTAAGGTTTTGTTTACTTCCCAGATGGAGTACTTCAAAATGCTGTTTGGATTTGTCTCCCAACTTCATTTGCCATGCTGACATCTTTGTCCGTACAGCCAAAATCATTACTGAAGAAATGAAAAACCAGTTAACTGGCCACCTCCATCCTGGCCATCAAGTCTGATCTTCCTAAAACTTGCTTGTCTAGTATGAAACAGTGGGCTGTAGTCTACAATTTATCACCATTTTCAATCACATTTTCCCTGCTCTGGTTGATCTGGTAAATATTTTTTACTGATCATGATTGTTTTTACTTCCATATTTTTTTTATGTTTTCAAACTTTTCTGCCCTTAATAGCAGTCACCCTGCTGCTTCTTGTCCTTATCACTGTCAAGTTAGATTTAATTTCTGAAATTATAAAAAGCAAGCTTCGAAACCCATAAAATAGCTCTAGACCTGTGATGCATTTAGTCTCACAATTTTATTACTGTTGAAATTTGTGTGTTAATTTTTTCTACCCAGTAGAATTTTTGTTGTATTGGCATTTCCCAGTGAGCCATATGTTTACTTGCTAGATGGAGTTCTTCAAAATGCTGTTTGGATTTGTTTCCCACCTCCATTTGGCAGTTTAATAAATGTTGATTATCAAAGAGAAAGAACTTAGTACTCCTTAAAAGCAAAGTGATACAGAAACCTAGTCCACAAACTATTGGTTAACTGGGTAGATTATTGGAGAAAGTGGTAATCCTAACATTGCATCAAATAGTTTCTCAGCTGTGAAAATAGGAAATGCAAATTACTGTTGGTCATTCATGTCAGTTAGAGGTGCTGACCTGCCACACGGTGTAAAATTAACTACAGTCAACCTTCTGTATCTGCAGTTAATGCATCTGCAGATTCAACCAACCATAGGTTGTGTAGTACTGAAAAAAACAAACATACAAGTGGATCTGCATAGTCAAGCCTGTGTTCCAGGGTCAACAAATTTAAATGCTAGTTTAAGTCATGTATAATTGTAAAAACAAATGTTGTCTCCTAAAGGAGCAGAGGGGTTCCCTCTCTTTCTTTCTCCCGAAGTGAAAGTCAGTTGTGTCTGACTCTCTGCAACCCCATGGATACTATACAGTCCATGGAATTCTCCAGGCCAGAATACTGGAGTGAGTAACCTTTCCCTTCTCCAGGGGATCTTCCAAACCCAGGTCTCCCTGCTTTCTCCTGGATTTTCCATTATTAAGTATAATTCTTACAGAAGAAGCCTTAATTCTGAATTTAGTAACCCTGTCTCAGTTTCTACAGTTTTCTCATTAGGATTGAATTATTTTGGTTCTTCTTTATTTGTAGTTATCCATAAAGAGATTCATATATAGAATGAAGAAACTGGGTAGTATATTACTGGTTTAGGAATCTTAACATTACTCCAGGACCCTGACCCTGATCCTTAGGCTGATAGAGGATCAACTAGCATAAGCAGTTCTCAAAGCCACGGACTCTGCAAATTCACAAATCTTAAAAGCACTCACATTACTTTTGCCTTTGAAAATTCTTCCCTTCATGATCTGCTAAAGACTAAAGCAGTCTTGCACTAACTGCATTGTATTTCTGCTTTGCTTTTCTTCAACATACATAGTGTCACGTAATGGGTACACCTGCATGTTGCCCTTAAACTGGTGTCTGATTTCATGTATGTTTTTATCCCTCTAGCTTCATGGTAAACTCCTGGAGACCAAAATCTGTATTAATAACTTTCTGACACTTTTTCTAAGATGCCTGGTACACAACACTCACCTTACTGTTGATGTATAAATACGTTCATGAAATCCTCAGCAGGTGAACTGCATAGCTTAGATCTTATATGTAGTGTGGTCCTCCAATCAGATTGGGCTTATTTCCAAAGTAGTGACTTCAAGAGTTTGTGCCATTTTCTACCTTCTTAATGGAAAAGTTAGAGGGGAAAATGTAAGGACATAGGATAAATACTTAGTAGACGTAGTAGCTGTTTTTTTGGAGTGCTTTGACTCCTTTTAATTCTCCAGTGTTTCTAGCCTTATTTTGGAGTTGGAGGAAATGGACTAAGATGTTAAAGTGACAGACCCAGAACTTGAGTCCATGTCTTTTAGTGCTTGTTTATTTTATTACTATATTGATTTTTAAAAACAGCCTTTTTCCAGTGGAGAGGTTGTGGGGAAAGAGAAGTCTTTGACCCAAGTGATCACTATCTGTAATACCCACCTGATGCCACCAGGGTGCCCCGTGGTGCTGTCTTTGATCCATGTTCTTAGCCAGGTTGATGGGGCTGTTTGAAAGCAGTGTTCATCTTGTCACACTGGCCAGAGACCAGCAGCACAGAGTGGGGTACTTAGCTCCCTGGCTTTCCAGTGTGCAGTGCACAGCCAGCATCAGAGAAGCCCTTGCCCTCTGTTGACCCCTTCTGGTCACACTGGCCCCGCAGAAGGCAGATCAGACAGTGGCCAGAAACTGGCTATCGACTCTTAACAAGCTGCAATCTCACAAAGGATAGTAGCACGAAAAAGATGCTGAGAATGGGTAAATGTTTGTAAACATGCACTTGTTTTGTTAGCTAAGTGTACACTTAAATTCATATTAGCAAAATAGATCTGATACACAAAACCAGATTGAATTGCTTTAAAAGCAATGTGTGATGACTTTCCAGTTTGCAGTAACAGTCTGCATTATACTTGGTCCTGAGCATACAGCCTATTAGGCATTAGTTGTGGTATTCAACCCTAGATGACAGTCCAGTGTCAAAGCTGTCAGTTATGTGAGAACCAATGAAGTCTCATTTAGTAGAACAAGTAGCCCTTTTAATATTTTGTTTTCTTCCCAGTGCTCTTATAATCATTTTGTATAAACATCTAACTAGTCTATAATTCGTTCAAGTTTTGATTTCTCTATTGGAGGAGATTCTTAAAAGTATCCAGTGACTGACTAGTACAGTTCCTGGCCTTAAGTAGATGCTTCATAAATATTTGCTTACTGAAAAAGGATGATAGTTATGGCATAGTTCTACACATGAGCCATTTTTCTAAGGAGAGAATCCACATTAGGAGGTCTTTGTTTTGTCCAATCCATTATGAACAGGAAAGTTAGTACCTAGGGTGTCTTGGCTAGCCTTTCAAAACCTAGAATATATCATTCTAGGTTGGAGATAGCATGGCCTGAATTTTGGGCTGAAGCTGAGCTGATTAGATAGCATCCATGCGGTATCTCTAGGACTAGGCGTTTACCAGGGTTCTTAGAACCATGGGGGAAACTTAAGTTAAACTTCACTGATTGAAGCTGTGGCCTTGAGGTGCCTTTTCCCTCTCCCTTTCCTATTTTCTCAGGTACATTTCCATCCCCAAATTCCTGTGGTTTTAAGATCACTGTGGAACAAATCCCAAACCTCCCTCTAGTAGTTGAGGTTTGCTTTCAGTTTTTTTAGCTCTTCTGTGGGGAGAAAGCTAATCACAGATTGTATGAACTTGGACCTTCCATATGCTTTGCTTAAGTGATCAGAGTAACTGATCTTTAGCTAAATGAACTTGCATATAGAACATACGTGGGGGCTTCCTAAGGCTTCATGAATTTTGCTAAATGTACTGTGTAGATCCTGGACAAATTAGGAATAAAATTTATCAATTCTAATGCAAACAAAAAAATCCTCTTGTCCCTAAGAAGCATAACTAAGCAAAACTAGCTACCTAATTTAGTTTTAATAAATTGGTCTGAAGATAATCTTCCATATGTTAAGAATGAACATATGCCTTTCCTATTTAAAGAATAAATCAGTGAGAGGCAGAGATAGTATGTATTGCAACCCCCAGGATTATTTCTGGGACTGCGTTTTACCTGATGCTTTGGATGCATTTTTACTGGCTTGAATTGAGTACTTGCCATCTGCTGTCAGCACTCACTGCTGAATAAAAGGGGAGGAGCAGGGAGAGAAAGTGAAATGAGAGGTGGTGGGGTGGGTGAGGAGCGAGGAAGCTGGAAAAATAAGAGGAAACAGCTGGGAGCTAGGAAGTTGGGGAGGGACTTAATGTAAGGTCAGTAAAACAGCTTGCAGAGGACAGGGTCAGGCCTGGGGGTAAAGGGCTAAGTAACTTCTGTCAACTAGTTGAGCAGAGCTTTGTGTGCTTTATTTTGGAGACTAAAATTACTTCAGAGGAAACATCTAGATTCTCTGAATCTGATCCATTTTCCCTGTGTATCATAGTAAATTGTTCACCAAGTCAGAATCTATCCTGCCCTCTAGGAATTGTCCTCTTCAGGTCTAGCAAAGAGCTTGCTGCCACGGTTCAGGAAATCAAGGGTGAAATGCTTCACGTAGTAGTAGTGGATAGCAGGTAAGCTTTATGTTTTAGTACACAACTTAAGGATTAAATGCTGAGTACAACTGTTGTCTCTGTGGAGTTTAAAAACCAGCTTGCCAGGTTCCCTGCACCTGCTTGTATACTGGGCCAGATGACTGACTGTAGAACTTTAGGCAGCTTCTCAGAGTCAAGAAACACCCTTAAAGAAGCAAATCTGGAGCTTGTGCCAGATCTTACACTGTTCTGACCTTGTGTTGCCATCTCAGCATTGCTGTCTAGAGTGGAGCAACCTACCTAAAGCTTAGTCTAACTAAGTTTTGTGATGCTACTTCAGTGTCTTAGGTCACCACTGCTCATGTCCCTCACTCAGGAAACATAATAGGTTCTTCAAAACCTGTGTCATTATTTCCTGTTTCTTTCACTATGCAGAATAGAGGGATCCTCAGTTGAAGATCAAATTGACCCAATGAGGCTTTTTTTTATCTAGGCCAATGAAAGGAAGAGGAAGGAGCACCAATTCAGAAAGAGGGAGTTATAAGATCTGCAATGTATTAACATGGTAACTCTTTGAAGCCTAAGAGAAACAGAATCCTATTTGAACCATGGAGTCTGAGATGAAGACGAAATTGAGATGTTTCTGTTGGAATTTGGGTAAAGAGCGTTTATTCAATATGTATGTTCTTGCTCTGCCCCAGTCTTCTCAAGAGCTTCTGGACAGCCATTAACAAGCACCATTTTAAAATTTTTTATTTTTTTGCAAATGGATCATTTTTTCGGTAATGGAGATGGATGACTACTAGCACAATGTGTGTAGTGTCATTATATCCCTGTTTTAACCAGTGGAATATATTTGGGGTGGAGGCTACACCACTGGAAAGAGCTTTTCCTTTGTACCAGAGTACCTGCTTATGTAAGGATTTATGTTTTTGACTATTAGCATGATGTCACTGAACTAAGCTTTCTAGTTTGGTTCAGCCCCACGAAGTTTGCGTGACCTGTCAACTTTTTTCAAGCTCAGCCATCACCCTGGGCTTGGGGCATCTGAGGGCAGGGAGGAACAGGTGTCCAAAGGAGAAATGCTGGTGCCTGAGAGCAATGTTTTCCAGTTGTATTAAATTTCTTACTTGGTGTATTTTTGACCTGTCTTAGTTTCTTTCCTTCTTGTGTCCTATGCTGTTTCGCTTGCTATTTGTTGTATGTCCTCTATCAGCCATTTAGGAGTTGTAAAATGGAAGGTATTTCTACTCAAATGTTTTATGGGTGGAACTGAAAGGTTAAGCATGGTGTGTAGTAGCTTCCTTCAGGAAGAGTGAAGGTGATAAATGTGTTAACCATGGCTTTGGATAGGTTTTGGGTATCTGGGGCATATGGCCCTTCTTAGAAACAAAGGAGTATTTCAGGACTCTCAACTACCAGTAGGTCTGCTAGGGAAATGGGTAGATTTATTCCCTGTCCCTTTGTTCTCCGTGACTATGTTCAAGCTGTTAAAGGATTTAAATTGGTATTTGGGGGGGGGGGGGGGGAGTCTTTGTTGTTTCTCCTTCCTCACCTTACCAGTTAAGACAGAAATAACTAGTGATGACACTTTAGGTGGTGGAATTGAAACACAAACCCAACTTCTGACCACATGGGCCACAGGCAGTTGGCTTAAAGCCCTTGGTGTGGGGAGGTGGGAAGGGCGGATTAACTTCTGCTTTCTTCTCAGAGAGGCTTGGTTGTTTTTGTTTTTGTGTCTCTCTTGTGTGTGTGGGAGGGGGTGTGGGGTGGAGGTGTTGGTGGGGTGGTTGTTACCTTTGGTTTGGTCTGGTAGAGTGTGTGTCCTTTCTCTTCAGTTGCACTGAGGCTGTTAATGAAGGGTATCATTTCTCTAGCTGATATTTTTGGTAAATATTGCAGTCTTGATTTTTACTAGTAGATCTGTTAGTTCCAGCTTTCTTGCATGAAGCATTAGTTCTTAACTGCGAATTTGAAGCTGCTCCTAAGTAGATGGTCTCTATGAAAAGTTTTGGATTTGACTCGGTTTTGCTTTATTGATCAGTCTTTCTTGGGAAAAGTAATTGACAATAGCAGAGATGGTTTCTATTCCTCAGCTTCTGAATCTAATCTTAATGTACTCACACGATTTTAAAGTCCTTTTAAAAATGGGAAGGAACTATCCTGTTACTTTCTAATGTTTGCTAAAAGTTGCTTTGGAAATGCTAATCTTAATAGGTCTCTTCCTTTGTCATGTGTCATTAGCCTTTTGGCTGTTTACCTTGGGGCTCTTTGAGGGAGGGGTGGGTGGGGCACAGGGAAAAACTTGTTACTCTGAGAGAAAGTTAAGAACTGGCTCAGGGCTCTTATGCAGAATTCCCAGTCCCAGACTTCATCTAGAACCATTAAGTAGCACCAATAAAAATACCTTCTTAGCACGTGTTATATTCCAGGGAATGTTCTAAGCTTTTTATACACATTTCTCCTTTAGTCTACATTTCTCTTTTATCCACAGTCCTATATGTGAGGTAGGTATTTACTTTGTTCTCATTTTCCAGATGAGGAAATTGAGGCCCTGAAAGATTAAGTTACAGGTTGTACACACTGGGGCAGAGAAGGTGGGAAAGAACCTGAACAGGGTGGGAAGGGAATCTGAATTTTATTTGGGTGGATGTAGGCATGTGTATTTTTTTTTTTTTGTCTTAGACACCAGACATTTCAGTTATTCATCATATCTGGAGGTAACACCGCTGACGCACTCACTGAAAGTTGTTTACAATAATCAAGATGAATTTATTATCCTTAGACATTGCTGTTTTGATTGGGCCCCAGTATGGTCTGTGGAAGCAGGCTTGAGGAGAGGGGTTCATTTTGTTTGTAGTTAAAGATTCTGTCTGTCCTAAGGATGGAATATTTGATCATCCTAGTTTCATTATATTCCTCAAAACAGTTGGAGCTGATTGTTTTTGAGTACTCGTTCCAAACTTTTGGGTGGTTTCTTTGGAAAATAGCCTAAGATTTAACATTTCATCTGAATTTAAAAGGTTGTTCATTTTTCTTTTTAAGGGGAAAGAAAAATCGGAGCAATTAGGAATTCTGGTTTCATCTCATGGATAGAAAAATGAGCCATTTACCTCAAGAAAAGTGATACTTCTGAATCCCGCTCTTCAGTAATGAGAACTAGACAGTTTTACTTGACGTCTACTTTGTAGTAGTGGGGAACCCTGTCTCCAGAGGTTTTTGAGAAGGACTGCTAAAAAGGGTTTTCTAGATTCTGGGGAAAGAAGTTCAAGAGAGTCCAGCAACATTGTCATTAGAAAAATGGTCTTCATCAAGTGCTAGTCTTAGAATCCTGAAGCTTCATTTTCACCACAGTTTGAAAGGCAGCAAAGTAGGAGAGGCTGTACAGGGGAGGAGAAACACTGAGGAGAGATATATTACAGAGACCTTGAAGTCAATGTGTTAAAGTAGGAAAGAAGCAGAGACCTGCATTCCCTGAATGAAAACAAAAGAATGTGCAGTGTCTCAGGTCAGAGCCAAAAGGTTTTAGTTTACCTAGTTAATTTCTTAGGTTTACATCTTGGTTCTTTCCTTATCTTATATGTATATATAAGCTTAGGCTTCCTGAACCATTTATTTCTCTTTGCAAAAGAGACTAATGGACATTTTTTAGCAGACATAAAGGGCCACTGTAGCAGTTTAGCTGAGGAGTGTAATCAGAAACTATTCATCATTTTCTGTCCCCTCCTGTCCTAGGCTGACTGGTTCCCTGATGTGTTACCTGCTTCTGCCACTGATTGAAACTACAGAACTTCTTATTGGTCCCCAAGACTTCCAGTAGGGAGTCAGACGACGTTGGCCAGCCCCTTCACTCTGGTGACTGAGGAGAGGAGAGTGGGCAGCAGCTATGCATGTGTAGTGGATGGAAAAGAAACACAGACTGTCGATTACTGTGCCTCTTCAGTTTCTTTTACCAATCAAATTCCACAACCGTTTTATTTTTATTGTGTATGTACGGGGGAAACTGGAGATGGTGACCTTGATTAGAATGTGGCTTAAGAGGAATAAATGGAGGGGCTAAGATAAGAGAGAGTCAATTATGAAAGATGTTTAAGTCTTCAAATAATGTGACTACCTGAGGATTTTTTTTTAAAACCAGAATTTATAAAAAAACTGACAGAGCCTGCCCCCTCATTTCCCGCCACAGGAGACTTACAGGACTGGAGGCAATTGTTTAATAATAGCCTGTCTGCTATTCCCAATAGCTACCTCTATGTGAGGAATGGTTAGAATACGTTCAGGGCATCATCATACAAAGCTCCAGTAGCAGTGACGCCTACACGGAAGGCTTGGAACTGCAAACAGAGGCTGGGGTCACCTCAGTGACATCTGACGCTGTCCAACCAGAAGTTCGATTTTTGTTTGGGGCGGGGGGTCGGGGGGTGTGAAGAAGCAGACTGTGCTAAAGAACTAAAACAATTTGTCTATACTTTCTCTTTAAAAATTTTTTTTGGGCGGCGGGAGAGGGGGGTGTTAAGTAGAATTTCACATCGTATCTGAAGTTAGGAGGAGGATGGGAAAGCTCAGCCCTTCACCCAAGAATAACCCAGTAATGACACCTCTGCGCGTGGGAAGTGTTTCCTTCTGCACAGGGAGGATGTGAGGCTGCACCCCAGTGGGATTCCCTGCTTGAGCTGGAAGGCCACTCAGAGATGCGTGTCGCGCCAAGAGTGCGGAGCTTTCGCTGGGATGAAATACCAGCCTGGAGAGACACTCCAAGTCGAAGGGGCTTCCTCCAGCTTGGAGGTAGGGGCCATGCTGCGCAAAGGGGACCGGAGAGCCCCGGAACCGCCGCAGCCCGCGCCTTCCGCCGAGGGCCTGCCGGGGACGCGATGCTGCCGGGCGCCGGGCCCGCGTCGCCGCCGCCGGCGCGGCCGTGCCCAGCGAGGCCGCGCCAGACCCTGGCGTCCTCCATGTTCTCTCCCGGGCTCCCCCTGCTCCGGCTGCCTGGGCCGCGGACCGCAGCACCACACACCCCCGCGGGGGGGGACGCCGCGCCCCATCCCCGCCCCCGGCCCCACCCCGGCCCCGCCGCGGGGGCCCCGACCCCACCGCCGGCGGGCACTGGCTGAGCTCCGAGGCCGAGAGCCGGCCGCGGGGCCGCGCGGGAGGGGTCGGGGCCGCCGGGGGCGGCGGCGGCCGGCTCGGGGCTCCCCCCCCGCCCGCGCTCGCCGCGGCGGTGGTGCGTCCCGGAGGTTACCGGAAGTGGCCGCGCTCGGCGCTGCCATGTTGAGGAGCCGCCGCTGCCGCTGCCGCCGCCGCCGCCGCCGCCGCTTTGTTGTCGCCTCCTCCGGCTGAGGAGGCGCCCCGAGCGGGGGGAGTGGGGAGGAGGGGGGTCGGCCGCCGCAGCCATGGAGGCCAACTGGACCGCGTTCCTGTTCCAGGTACTGGGGCCCCCCCGGGGGGGCACGGGGGGGCACAGGGGGGCCGGGCCCGGGGCTGGCGGGCGGGCGGGCGGGCGCTCCTCCTCCCTCCCTCCCGGCCCCGCTCTCCGGCCCGGCCTTAATCCCCCTTTGTTTTTCCGCCCGCCCGCCCCGGCGGAGCGGGGCTGCTGAGGGGAAAGGAGGCGGCCTCGCGGGGCGCGGGGGAGAAAGCAGGCCTCGGGGTGACCCCCGGGCCCCCCCAGCACACACACGCACACACCCTTCGCTCCCGCCCCGGAGGGGAAGGGAGGAGGCCGGCCGCTGTCACCGCCCGCGGCCCGGAGAAAGGAGGGCGCCGGGCCGCTGGAGAGCGCGGTCCGCTTGGCCGCGGCGCGCCGGGCCGGGGCCCACGCCGTGGGGTGAGGGGGTCCCCGGGTCCCACTCAGTCCCCCCTACTTGGTCTGTCTTTCGCTCGCTCTCCGTTTTTTCCGCCTCTCTTTTTGTGCGTGTGTTGACTTTCTGACACCCCCCCCGCGCCCCGTCCCCGCGAATAGCGGGTATCCCTGGGCTCCCCGCCACTCCCCCTTCCCGCCGCCCCCCTCGTGTTTACCCAGTTGGGGGTGTTGTGACTGTGTGTCCCCTCCCCAAACTTTTTCTCTGGCTTTACGTGTTTTCTCTCGCAAGCCTCTGCCGAGCCTTGGCAGCTGACACCCGCTCCCTCTGTCCAGCTCTCCCGCCGTCCCATTCAGCCCGGGGAATCCCCCGGCCGGGGAGGGGGGTGCGGGGGGGCCAGGACTCGGAGGCCCCACCTTCTCCCGGGGCGCGCTTCTCTCGTCCCACCTCGAGCGTCTTCTCCAGCCAAGTGGGGGAGACGGCAAGTGGAGAGAGCAAACAAAGTCCGCTTACAAAGCCCCCAGATGAGTCATTCGTGGGGTGTTGGTCTTCATTTTTTGCAAAAAACTTGAAGGTGACTGTGGCCGATATGTTGGCAGTCCTCTTGTCGGCTCACTTGAGGTGGGGACCCCTGTTTAGAAGACCGAGAACTTTTTCTTTTTTTTCCTGCTCCGTTTCTGTTTGCAAACGAAGCACTTGGTGGGCAGTAGTAATGAGCTCACGGGGAAACTTCGGAACTGGAGGCTAGGAAGCTCGTCACTTTAAGTGCGTTCTTCCCGCCTCTTTGAGTTATTTTCCTTCTTTGAATAACTTCTCGAAATCCCAAACCAGTAGCTTGGGTGCTTGAAACCTTTTGTGACTAACCAAGAACGGATGCAGAATTTTCAAAAAGAATCCTCCCAGCCCCTGGACCCATCCCAGTGGAGTTAATATAGGGAACTGGATAATTCTAAACGTTGCCTATTGTGTAGAGATGGTTTATTGTTTGAAGATATATTCTTTCGAATGTAATTTGCTTTTTAAATAATTGTATTATATTCAGGCTTCTTAAAATTGAGCATACTCAAAATTATGGAATTCACTAACTTGGCCTTTTTCTCATTCTGATCTAGTATTGTTTTAACGTGCTTTGATGAGATTGATAATGAGATAAGCCAACTTAAAAATGCATTGGAAAAGAAATGATATATAACCAGCTTGCATCCAGGTTGGTGTGAAGGTGGCAAATGCCCTCTTGAGAAAAAGCTTTCAAATGGTCATTTTAAAATATGGGATAAATGGGCCACTGAAGTGATTTTTCACATGAGGAATGATTTAGATTTACCGTATTAAACGCACTCTCTCTTAATGGAGATTGGAAAAAATTGAGAGTTCTTTATATAAAAGAAAACCCCCTAACTGATTTTTGGAAAACTGTTGAAAAATCTTTTCTAATACTTTTATTATTCTTTTCCTGGGGAAAGCAAATGCCAAGCATTTATTGATCAACTTTTTAATTAGATTTTATATTATTTAATTTTTTTCAGCTATTAAAATCTTTTTTTCCACCTGATGGAGAAGTGTGAAAGCTAATATTTGATCCTGGGCTTGGCAATGTGTGCAGTGATAATTTAGAGCCGAGGACAGTTGAATGGGTAAAGAGAATATTTCAGTCTTTTCTCTGGAAAGGTATGAATAGACTTACTCAGTTCCAGTTTTAAGTAATTTTCACTGGGGAAATGGAGAGTCGAACTCTCTTGTTGTTTCCTGGAGCATCCTATTGAATTTATATTTTAAAACAATTTTAATACCTGCTTGCTTTCCAAATAATCTGGTGGAAAGTGAAAGCCATAGCTGTTAAAATGTTTGATGGATGATTCTTCTCTAACAGGACATTCAAGATGTGACTCACTGATGCTAATTTCTTCAGTGCAAAATCTTTTACCCTCTGGCACTGGAGATTTCATGGTGCCATATCCTACCACCCTGGGTGATGAAGTAACATTTCTGTTTTGCCAGCACCAGAAGAAAGCTTGGGCAGGGTTTTAAGAAAGAAAAGAAAAGCCTTGCTATTGAAAGAGATGGGAGATAAATTTTGGTTTGATGATGCTAGTCAAATAACAGTCTACCCAGAAGTTATATATTTTAAAAAATCACCTAACTGAAGGCAGGCCATGGTTGTTATTTTACTCTGTCTCTCCCCCAGAGAACAAGTTGGGGAAACCCAGTTCCCCTCTTAGAAGGCTTCATGTAGAAGTGTGGGGATCCTAGGAATCCTCAGAGAGTGATTCCTGTAGTGGTCAAGGCATTCTACAGCATTTCACCCGAGAAGCAGGGACCTGGTGTGACCTCGTGTGAGAGTGAGCTTCAGCAATGCTGTAAAAATACTTTATGTTGCCACAGACATCTGAATTGGTAAAATGGCAGTAAGTGCTTTTAGTACTCCATCGAACTAATGGTTGTTTAGAATTGAAAAATGCCTCTAAACACTATAAGTCTGAACTTTGTCCAGAAGATTTGCGTTTCCTATTATCTGATCTGATAGCCTTTGAAATTGTATATCTTGAGCTATCTTCAGCTATTAACCTTTTATATATTATATGGAAGCTTGGGTATCCTACAGCCAGGTTGGAGATGGGGTAAGATTAGAGTCCAAATTCTATAAAAGTGTCTACTGAGGTCACTTGGGTAGATCCTGACAATGGTAGGAGCTCCCTAAATTAAATGAAACGTGGACTGTAATTCAGTATGAGCACTAAGTCTCAAAAGAGAGCTCATAAGTAAGCACAAAAGGAAGATTCAGTCAAAATGACTAGATTGAAAATGGTAACTCAGTAACATCTCCTGATGATTCAGGGGAGTCTGGTTCTAGGCTTAGTTAACTATTGTGCTGCTATCAAGTAAACATGGGGCTGTGTGTGGTAGATGTTCTTATTCATCAGAAGAGCTGTGTGTGCGTGTGTGTGTGAATGAGTGAGTGTGTCCTGTCTGTCTCCATGGTTTTTTCTCCTTAATGGAGTGAACTGTAGGACCTGGGATTATAGAGTATGAAGGGTAAATAGGTGTCTAGAGTCTCTAAGCTGATGGGATGGACCCTTCCAAAGATGTTGTATGCTTTAAATATTTGGAACTCTTAGCTCTGAGTGCATGTATCCTTTTAGGATTACAAAACTCAAGCACAGGGGCTCAGGGTTACTGTCAAGAGTTTCAAAATTCATGTTGATCAAGTACAACATATTAGGAAGAACTATTTCAGGAATTTTTTCCCCATCATTTCCTAAATGTTTATCAGTATGGAGGTATGGACAATTTCGGAAGAATCAAATCCAAGAGACTAATTACTCATAAATACCAAGAACCTGATCCACAACGAAATGTTGGTTTCAGTGCAGCTAAAGAAAATTTCCAAACAGTGTCCAGCCCCCAGTTTTGGAGGAGTGGAAAGCACTTTATAACAGCAAATGCCCAATACTTTTAACAGGACTTAGAACCACTAGAAGTAGGTGAAAATGAAAGGAATTTAAATTATTTATATCTTGTTTTCTCTTACTAGTTTGAGTTTAGGGTTTGAACTAGTGTTGCTAAAGGATGAGATGAAATAAACTAAAAAACAACTGACAGGTGTCTGCTGGGGGCTGCCTTCACAGATACCTTCCAGGTTTCATTTCAGCCAAATCTTTTAGTAAAATTAAGTGAAAACTTTGAAAGTAAACTTAACAACTAGCATACGTATTCCCAGAACTAGTGCCTGTCTTTTCCTAGGTAAAATAAACAAGTAGATGATAATATGTCTGTATGTATATGTGTGTGAGTGTGTGGCTTGTGCATTACTGCAGTAAGGTACTGTTAAACTCTTAAGTCTAAAGTGTAATTTTTTTGACAAGTTATTTAAACTTGGTTTCAGCACTGGCAGACTAACACAAACTGGTTTCGTCAGCTGGTATGTCCCTTATGAACCAGGGTGGTGTGTAGTTTAGTCAGCTGTTTGAAAGCAAGATCACTGTCAGCAATTTATTTGCAAAAGTTTTGTGTCTGTGCAGTGATTTTAAGTGCTTTGTAATGGGAGCTCTGAGAGTAGCTAGGTAGTTGCTGGATCTCTGCTGCAGAGAGTAGCTTACAGGCTCATTGATTGTTTCTTCTGGTCTCTGTTGTCTGAAGCATGTTGTATTTTGAGGGTGGTTGTGAGAGGCCAAGTTTCTGAAGTGTGAATGTTTGATTTTAGGCCCATGAAGCCTCCCATCATCAGCAGCAGGCAGCACAGAACAGTTTGCTGCCCCTTCTGAGCTCTGCTGTGGAGCCCCCTGATCAGAAACCATTGCTTCCAATACCGATAACTCAGAAACCTCAGGCTGCTCCAGAAACATTAAAGGATGCCATTGGGATTAAGAAAGAAAAGCCCAAAACTTCCTTTGTGTGCACTTACTGCAGTAAAGCTTTCAGGGACAGCTATCACCTGAGGCGGCACGAGTCCTGCCACACAGGCATCAAGCTGGTGTCCCGGCCAAAGAAAACCCCCACCACGGTGGTTCCCCTCATCTCCACCATCGCTGGGGACAGCAGCCGAACTTCGCTGGTCTCCACCATTGCAGGCATCTTGTCCACAGTCACTACATCTTCCTCGGGCACCAACCCCAGCAGCAGTGCCAGCAGCACAGCTATGCCCGTGACCCAGTCTGTCAAGAAACCCAGTAAGCCTGTCAAGAAGAACCACGCGTGTGAGATGTGTGGGAAGGCCTTCCGAGATGTGTACCACCTCAACCGGCACAAGCTCTCCCATTCGGACGAAAAGCCCTTCGAGTGTCCTATTTGCAATCAGCGCTTCAAGAGGAAGGACCGCATGACTTACCACGTGAGGTCTCACGAAGGAGGCATCACCAAACCCTATACTTGCAGTGTTTGTGGGAAAGGCTTCTCGAGGTAGTGCGTTTTGCTTTGTTTCTTTGTGTTTTTTTTTTTTTCCTATCATGGTATCAGTACAATCTCTAGATCTAGAATGTTTATGTGAGACTAGATATGTGCAGGCCTGCCTTATTAGAGGAGATTGGTGACAGATAAAGTATTATACCTCCAGGGCTAATTCCAGTTTGGTGTGGTTGACAAGTGTGACATAGGGATTAACTAATTATTTCGTTTAAGAAGTGCCTTGGTGGACTCAGGCCTTTATTCGGCACAGCAACACTTCTTATCACTGCAAAACCAGTACTTTTCGGTTCAGTTGGGTGACTGGTCTTGAGGTTAACTGCACAAATCAAGGAAACATATCCTGGAAGTTGGGATGACCTTGGATACTCTTAAAACTTTTAAGAGAGCGTGTTTTTCCATTTCTCTCTGGTTACTAACATTTCACTAATTTTCATTTGTAAAGGCTGTTTAAAGTTAATATTAATAGCAGTTGTCTCTGGCAAGTGATAGTAAATTTTGGGTATTCTGTAACTGTAAAGAGTCAAGACCTAGTATGATTTGATGTTGACTAGAAGAGAAAATTAACAAGTAAAGGACTAAGACTTTTGTTTATGGTAAGAGAGGTAAGGAGGCTTGCACTGGGGGGTGGGGGAGTTGGTAATTCTGCTAGCTTTCTTTAAAATGCCCCCCACCCATATCTGCCAAGCATGTAAACATCACAGTAAGTAGCATTTCTCTATGTGTGTTCCATTACATCTTCTGTTGAAACTCTCTCTTTCACAGGCCTGACCACTTAAGCTGTCACGTAAAACATGTCCATTCAACAGAAAGACCCTTCAAATGCCAAGTAAGAGTTAAAATGACTTATCCTTAGTGTAGCACTTAATGCACATTATCCAGAAGGTCTGAGCCAATCTCACCATTCTTGAATAGTCTTAAAATCACTGACTTAAGTAAATGTGGTCCTCTTGAATTCTAGTTTTATAAAACATAAATGACAGCTTCTATTTCTGGGAGGCGTGATCATTTGAAAATGTAAATAAATGTTTTTGTTAAGCTACATTTCCTTTTCCTTGGGCAGCAGTGTTTAGTAATAAGAAAAAAAAATGTATTGTCTTGCAAAGGTCACTGTATTTGAAATGAATGAAGGGCTTTAAGTTAATTTCTGGGCTGATGGTTGAGGTTGTTTTAACTCTAATAGAAGAAAATAGGGATGTTTTCCCAAATGTAACCACTTACTGGATTTTTGTCTGCTATTGCCACATTGGAGCATTTTTAATGACATAAATTGTGGTAATGAAAAGTTTAAGAATTTTAATGAAATGACTGTTAGGTGTCAGTAATTCTGTTTTTTATGCAGAAAGTCTTTTTGTGCTCCTTTTAGTTAAATTTGTTAATAACTGATTTTATTAAGTAAATGATTGAATTCTAAGAAAAATCCAGTTGGAGGAAGGAGACTAGTGTCATTGAGTGAATACCTGCTATGAGGCCGTGGGCCAGGCTCTTAATCCACCAGTAATTTTGTGAGGTAGGTATTACCTTCATTTTACAGATGAAATAAATTCAGATAGGTTAGCTAGCTTGCTGAGTATTACACTGTTTAGTGAATTAGGAAGCTGGATTTAAATCCAAGGTTGACTGACTCTACAGCTCACATCTTTTCACTACTTGTTTGATATTTTTTTCTTTCCCTCGAAATGTAAGAGTCCAAAATTGACCAGGTGTTTTGTTATGAGTACAGTTTTAGGTAAGACATGCAATTAAAATCCAACTAATTCAGTCTGCTTGCTTACTTGGATAGGGTAATACCTTAGAATATAACGTACTTTAAAATGAGTAGAACAGGATAGTCTATATTTAAAAAAAGTTTTCCTCCCTCATGCAGACATGCACTGCTGCCTTTGCCACCAAAGACAGACTGCGGACACACATGGTGCGCCACGAAGGCAAGGTGTCCTGTAACATCTGCGGGAAGCTCCTGAGCGCAGCGTACATCACCAGCCACTTAAAGACGCATGGGCAGAGCCAGAGTATCAACTGCAACACGTGCAAGCAGGGCATCAGCAAAAGTGAGCGGCGCCCCAGCTCGCGTTCTCGTGGTGGTTCAGATTGATGGAGTGTAGATTGTTTTTTTTAATGATATATTGAAGATATTTTCACTTGTGTTCTCAGGACCGTATTAATATTCATCTTACTTGTTTCCTGCTGTTACTAAAGTACGCAAGCACACATCAGCGGAGAGTGTATGTTAGTGTTGGAAATACACTTAACATGCACGTATACAGACAACACTGATGAACACTCCACTGATTTTGCCTTTACTCCCTCACCATCTACTAATAATGCCCATGTTAGAGGAGCACAGTTTCCCCGCAGCTGTTTTCCCTTCCTTCGGAGTTGGAATAGAAAGCTTTAGTGTGTGAGAATTGTGGTAGAAGTGCCTCCTAACTCCTGATTGCATTAATAACATGTCCTCAGTAACCTAAAGATAAAAGCAGTGTTAAATAATTTTACTTTCCAAACCCAAATCTATACAGAAAAGGGCTATCATATCCATTGGAATGTTTAAATGCTTTGCTTACCTTAAATTCAGAGCCAAAGATAGACTATTCCACGGATCTGTGGATAAAATTCAGTACTTGCATTTAGAGGCTTTTTCTTTTAAGATCTCCCTAACCACCAGAAGAAAGTGTTTTCCTAATTCTGTATTCTGTTATATATGTGCTTTATGTGGCAGAAACATGAGATTCTCAAAATAGCTGGCCAAACGTGAATGGGAAAGAATGTTAATGTGTTTTAATGTCATTTGTTTTTGCTTCTTTGTAAGTATGTTGAGTTTATTATCTAGCATGTCAAACTTTGTTAATTTTACAGAAATTTACTTTTAATGTACATCGTTGTGATCAAATAACTTAAGTATATTAGATATTTTGATGAGCCTCAATTATTCCATGCTAATATTACCCAAGTTCAGTTCTGAAAAATACTTGCTTTTTAATGTAGCAAAGAATTCTTTTATATTGATTTCCCTAGCTTTCTGGATTTTTTTTTTTTTAATGTATCTATTTTGACCAATAGAGACATAGCACAAAAGATGTACTAGAGTAAAAAAATTATTGGGTCAGATGATAAAGATCATAGAGGTGTGAGGAGTCAAGGTATCTTAAGTTTTGGATTTTGGAAAAGTAGCCCACACTTTTTCAGGGTAAATTTGGTGTTTCTGGTTTGTCTTTGGAGTAGCGTGCATGAGTGAAGAGACCAGCAACCAGAAGCAGCAGCAGCAGCAGCAGCAGCAGCAGCAGCAGCATGTGACAAGCTGGCCAGGGAAGCAGGTAGAGACATTGAGACTGTGGGAAGAAGCTGTCAAAGCAAGAAAGAAAGGTAAGATGAGGTGTCCAGTGCCCACAGCGTGGCTAGAAAAGTGTTTGCATCTAGTGTATGCCAAGTAGCAAAGGAAAATAGCCACAGCTCAGAGATTCCTGCTTTATGGAAACACTTTATGAAGATACTCTGTGCTGGGAAGTATCTGGTTGAGTTATTAGCAGCAAAGCTTCTAAGCTTCTGGATAGTTTTCTTTTTCCTAGGAAATAAAAATTCTTAGTACTTCTTATCATGTTCTTTCTTTTGATTTACTTTTCATTACAAATTTGGAGCCACATTTGGTACTTTGCTATGTACGCTCAGAGTTCCTTTTTATGTTCTTTTTATGTCAGCCTCCATGCATTAAAGGCTCCTTTTTTTTTTCTTTATAAAATATTCCCACTCTTAGAGGTAGATGAACTATCCTTCTGTGTACATAAGTTCATTTTCTTACAACTGTGCTATTTTCTGCTCTTTAGGGTTGTTTCTGAATTGTGTGTGTTTTTTTTTTTTTTACATATTTCAGCCTCTGTAATGCCAATGTCTTTTTTCTCAGTCTTACTCTTAACCTCTTTCATTCTGTCATTAGGGCTGGCATTAGCTTAACATGTATGTACTTCAGTTGATAGTGACTTGACTGTAATTGTTACTGAAATTTTGAGAATGGTTTGTTTTTCTCTATATATATCTTGTAAAGAAGCAGTTGGAGTATCAGTTTTCAACACAGCTTTTTAACTTAGTAGCTGTAGCTTTGGTTGTGCAGCCATTTCAGTTAAATCATTTTGTCAGAGTATCATCAGCCACTGGACAGATTGCTAAATTCTTTTTTCCCTCCCTCTTCCTTGTCATGTCTTATTTTAAATTCTTGAGGAATCCCCTGCATGTAGGCTCTGCTGTAATTCCTTTGCTGTGTAGTTTCTTCCATCCTCTGCTTTCATGTAGTGAAGCTATTCCTTTCCTCTCAGATCCCTTCTGAGCAGCCTGTACTTGGATAAAGATAAAAGGAATAGCATTCTTTTTCATGCATCAGCTGGCATTGGAGGGCTTCCCTGGTGGCTCAGAGGTAAAGAATCTGCCTGTAATGTAGAAGACACAGGTTCAATCCCTGGGTCAGGAATATCCCCTGAGGAGGACATTCTTGCCTGGAGAATCCCATGGACAGAGGAGCCTGGCAGGCTACAGTCCATGGGGTCGTAAAGAGTCAGACACGACTGAAGCGACTTAGCGTGCACGCACTGGCATTGGAGGAAAAGAAGGGAGCAGTTCAGAGAGGCTTTCCACTTGGTGCTGGTTACTCCTATCTTCCAAATGAATATTGTCATTTTGATAAAATGTTTTGTGATAGAAGGAGTGGAGAATGGCGGATAGGGGAGAAAAATGTATATATGTGTATATGCCATGATAATTGTATAGTAGGTTGAAAGCATATTATGAAGGAGATTTTACCCAAAGAAGTAAGAGTGGTTGTTACAGAAAAGGACAGGGCTAGATTAAAAAGAAAATATGGTAGGGGAGGTAGGGAGATGGTGGATGGGGGAGTGAAAATTCACTGGGTTACAATAGGAGGAGAATGTTTTTAGCAGTGCTACCATCACCTCAAAAATGAGTTGGTTTTCTCCCTCATTCTTTTTTTCCTGCACTCTTCTGTTTGGTATTGTATTTCAGTGTGCTTGCACAATAAGACTCAGTTGTTTAGCTCATCTTCTGATCTCCATGAAACAAAATGGTATTATAGTCCCACTTGTAATGTGAATCTCTTTGGAGATTCACTGATGTTAGATGTTAGAAACTGATGTTTCTAACTGATGTTAGAAACTTCTGTGTTCATGTTAGTAAATGTCACATTTTGGGGAGAAG
Source organism: Cervus elaphus (assembly GCF_910594005.1). Taxonomy (NCBI): domain Eukaryota; kingdom Metazoa; phylum Chordata; class Mammalia; order Artiodactyla; family Cervidae; genus Cervus; species Cervus elaphus. The sequence continues at coordinate 81,632,000 of NC_057819.1, read as the reverse complement.
AGACTCCTGATCTGAAAACCTGAACTTGAATCAGCACGTCACTTTTAAATATTGGGTTTAAACAAGGTAATTAAGTTGCCAAACGTGGATGACAATCAGATCATCATTTCAGGAGCTTCTTAGATGTACAGATTTCCCAGGTTCCGTCTAAATCTCAAGATTGAACTTCTTGGGGAGCAATTCCCCCCCCCCCCCCCCGCAAATAAGTGCTCCCTAGATAAATGATTTTGATCATCAGCCAGTTTTGGGAATCCCTGATAAGGAGTATGGAGCAGTGCCAAGGTTACATCATGCTTATCAAGGGAGTGCTGCTCTTTGACTCAGGGGGCCACCTGAGATGATTTGACCACATGTGGCATGCAGGCAGACCTCTATCTTTAGTCTCAAATGCATTTCTCCATTTTGACAACCGAGTCACAGCACCCCATCCGTCTTCTTACTGCTCTTTTCTGACACACCAGCAGATGATGCTGAATTTTGGTTGAGGGGTGGAATAGGGGGGTGTCACCTCAGAGGAAAGTTTTCCTTAAGAAGTGCTCAGGCAAAAAAAAAAAAAAAAAAAGAAGTGCTCAGGCTTTGCTGATAACAAGGACCATGATACCCCAACTCACTGCAGGGTGTGCTCGCCTCACTAGTCCCCTTTGGTATGGTTGGTGGTTTTGTCATATGTACAGTTAAATGACACTAGGGGTAAAGTAGATGATTATGTCAGTTTCAGAAAAAATGAGAGGGGAGGAGAACATAAACCTACTGAGGGATGCTTGTTCTTAACATCATTAATAAACGTAAGCAGAAACAACAGGATTATTTAAAATGATTTGTCTGAGACTGAAATAAACAGATGATTATTAAAATAGCTTGTTTTTCTATCCCTATTTAATGGATTTTTAAAACCTTAACAGAATGTGGCTTCACCTCTGAGAAAGCTTTAGAGTACATAGCATAGAGCACACACATCTCTCTGCTAGTTACAGTGTGCCTTACAAGAAGATTTTTCTGATTATCTGTTGTGTAACCATCAGCCCAGCTCTGTGTAAGCAAGCTCTTCTAGCCTGGCCTGTGGGTGCTTGGCTCTTCCCTGGAATGTCTGTAGAACTCTGAGGAGCCACATGAAGCGTAGTGATAATACTTAGCCCTACTCGATATCTCTGCCCCGCAGAGTGCCTTGCAGAAATTACCTGATCTTCCAGCATCATTGTGAGGTAGGTAAGTAAATCTAAACTTGAAACCAAAAGCACCAAGGCTAAGCCAGTTTCCTCAGTCCTTGTGGAAGGCCCAGTGTCAGAAAAGAGAACTGCTCTCACACCAGGATTCCTGGCCCCCAATTTTGTGCTCAGAAGGAGCCTCCCTTCCAGTTGACCATGGGGTAGAAAACTGTAATTTAACTTATTAAATGTTTGTCCTTTTTAATTAAAAGAAGTTGATTCAGAAACTCAATTGTGTTCACTGTTTTTAGAGTCTAAAGGCCCTTTTGTCTTCTTATTTTAGAAGCTGCTAACCTGTGCCAAACCTCCACGGCTGCTACGACACCTGTGACTCTCACTACTCCATTCAATATAACGTCCTCTGTGTCGTCTGGGACTATGTCAAACCCAGTCACAGTGGCAGCTGCAATGAGCATGAGGAGTCCAGTAAATGTTTCAAGTGCAGTTAACATAACCAGCCCAATGAACATAGGGCATCCTGTGACTATAACCAGTCCATTATCCATGACCTCTCCTTTAACACTCACTACCCCCGTCAACCTGCCCACCCCCGTCACTGCCCCAGTGAATATAGCACACCCTGTCACGATCACGTCTCCAATGAACCTGCCCACACCTATGACGTTAGCTGCCCCTCTCAATATAGCAATGAGACCTGTAGAGAGCATGCCTTTCTTACCCCAAGCTTTGCCTACATCACCACCTTGGTAAACAGTGTTATAAAATCAGAATATGGGATAAAGTAAATATTTACCAGCAACTTACTTTTAGTTTATTAAAGCAAAAAGTAAACCATGAGATTGGGAGATTCTATTAGTTAATAATAGTGTAGTAGCATTTTCCTCCAATTTGGCTGGGATTGTTCACAGTAGGGTATGTACGTCACTTATCATTGGACCACTTTAGTTTAATCAGAAATTCCTTTTAGCTGACAGCATTGCTTAAACAGGATAGTAGTTGGCAAGATGAAACATCAGAATTAAAACCAGTCATAAAAAAGCAAAATCCATTTCAAAATAAAACAGCATTACTGTTTCTAATCCCAAGAAATCATTTTATGCTAAACACTAGCAGAGCTCTTCTCCCCATATGAACAAGGTGGATGGCGGATTTTAACCTGAAGTTCTAAATCCACGGATTGTGAGCTAGTGTATTGTCTGTGTTTGTTTTTATGAGTAAATACATGCATTGTCATAATAAAATGCATTTCAGAGAATATGCATTTTACCTTTGGGAATATGTTAATTTCAGGCAGCATTCCCTATGGGAAAGGTGATACCAGCTCTGATATGCAAAGCATATGATAATTTATCATTCTAACTTCAACACATAATAGGGATTGTGACCTGATATTTGGAGATGTAAATATTGCTCAGCATACTAATCCTGATGAAATAAGCATTGTAGTTGACTTTTTAAAAAAATTTAAAAAACAAAACAAAAACAAAATATATACCTTGTGTTTCGGTAAGAAAAGGCCGCAACTGGCAGAGGAGAAGTCAGGTGTGCGGACAAGCAGACTCCTAACAAACGGAGGCCAGCGGGACTCCTGTTCAGGGGTCACAGAGTACTTCGGAACAGTTAAAATGTATTTGCTTTAAATTGGAAGACGCTGGAGGCACTGGGATGTGATATGCCCCTCTCTCTCCCAATCAGAGCCTGTTGATGTTTCAACAGGGAAAGATGTGTTAGTTGCTCACTAGAGTTTATGTCTTATATTAAATTGTATACAGTTTTTATTCTAACCACTAACTAGGTAGTATGCCCCTTCAGAACAAGCAGAGTCTATCTTTTTTTTTTTTCTCCTTCCGTTTCTTAATCAAGTATTGTGCAGATTTGTTCAACTTTGTAAATACAGACATCACTTTTTTTTTTCTTTGAGAAAACACTTGTATCAACTTTGTGAGGTTTTCAGGGAGACAGCTGTCTGCACTCCCTACAGAAACCCAGCAATGATTGTGCACGTTAAGACATGTGCTTTTTATTTCTTAGCAGGATGTTTTTATCTCTGTACATAAAGTAGAAACCAAAAGCTAGGGAAACAGATACTCTCCACCATCATGCCAGACATTAATGTTTTTAAAGCATTGTGTTTTTTTTTTAAGTTACTAAAACCAAGACGCTGTGATTTTTTTTTTTTTTAAGTTGCAATATGTTTTTGGTTTTTTTCCTTTTTTAATCTTGCAGTTAAGAGAAATGGACATTAGTTGTGTTAATCTTGCAAAATGTTTGCAGGACTGACTATCAAACTGGATGACTTCCATTTATGCCCCACTGTGTCAGTTCAAGCATCAAAATACCTTGCGTCTGAGGCAGACTTCCTACATCAGGGACAGGTATCTGTGTGTCATTATACAAAACAGTTCGAGGGGGTTGAACTACGTAGTAAAAAATAAAATAAATAGTACTTAGTGTAAAATAATTTTATAAATGATCTTTTGTACTTTAGGACATTAAATTGTACAACTTTTGTATATATAAAAGCTTAGGAACTTTCTGTTTAGCAGGAAGGCAACACATTCCTACACTTTTAATGTATATGTTTGTTATAATGTCCATGTAAACATGCCCTATGTTTGTGCCTTTTAATTAGTTTGTCTCAATAAACAAAATGTAGAGAAAAATATGTAGCTATGACTTTGTTACAACTGTCCTATCCACAGTACCGAGGTGGTTTGTTTTTAACATGTAGAGCATTGTGTGTGGACTACTGGGAGGACTCGTGTAGGGAAGGCCCACGCGTGGCCCTGCTGAGGCCTGGATTGGGCAGATAGTGGCCACATTTGGAGGAAGCCCATGTTTTCTGGCTCTGCTTAATGGGCCGTGTCGTCTCTCTCTGACTGAGCAGGCAATCCAGTCCTCCAGCATGGACACAGCCCGGCTTCCTCCACAATGGTCCAAGGAGCAGTCCTCAGTGGGGGCAGATGTGGACCCTACCCCCAGGCTAGAGTGTGGTCGTCAGAACCTTGAAAGTATTAGTTCTTTTAAAAAAAAAAAAGATATATACTAGAAATGATTGCTTTATCAATTCATTGTATAATAAACAGGAGTGAGACTTCATTGTATGACTTCAGTTAAAATGCTATTTTGTATGCATCCTTTATTCACTTAAGCTTGTCTGCAATAATAAAGCCACGTCGTGTCTTCTTTTGGGAGGGAGAGAGTTGGCAGGATGGAGGTGGCAGTGGGCCACTGGAATGGTGGGGGGGGGGGGGGTGCCAAAGTAGGTTGTGGTGAAATTCTCCTGTCTTGGAACTGGAATTGAGTTTTAATGCTGATGAACTGATTCAACCAAGTGTTGAAGGCACGACGGCCATCGCTCACAAAAAAGCAGAGAGTTTGTTTTTCTCTTGTGGTTGTAACCTGGTTAAGAGCGTCCCCTTTATCAGATTGGCAGCTAAAGAGTTGTATTAGATAATCCTCAAATCTGACATCCAGCCTGTTATGCTCTAGGGCTCGCTTCTTGGGCTGCATTTTGCCTTTTATTGTATCCATTTCCCTCCTAAGGTGTGCTCCTAAACAAAGGTTTCTATGTAAGCAGATGGATGATTTTTCCTGTCAATACCAGCACTGTATTACTAACATGCAAAAACTGCAGGTTTATTTTGACAAATTAAAGTTAACCAGTCACAAATGTTATGATGGATTGCTTAATACCTCAGAAGCTTCACCAGTTCACCATGATAGAGAAATTTTTGCAGCGCTGCTTCTCCAGGTGTATACATCTTGATACTGGGTGGCAGAGAGAGGGAAGGACTAGTGACCCCTGGCCGAGAGGGTGGGACTGCACCAGGCTGGCTGCAGGAAAACTACTTCCCACCTAAAGTAAACCCAGAGAAGATGGTTTTTAAAACTTTTTTTTCTTATGCTCTAAATCCAGCTGCTTTACCTGAAAGGGGTTTTAGGTTGGGTTGCCTAATCATTTGTGTTGCACGAGGTTCATCAGATGTCTCCTGAGTGCCAACAATGTGCCAGGCACTGTTAGGCAGTAAAGGGCATAAAACAAAGATGAAAAACTGGTGGCTGCCTCCAAGGAGGCTGTTAAGAGAGATACGCTACGTTCCCAAGTGATAGTATCACCAGACAGCAAATCAAGATGCATCTGACACCATTTAATAAAAAGCTTTGGATGCCTACATCTGTTTTGTATATAGTTGAGGCTTTCCAAACTTCCTCTGATAATTGACCCAGTGAAAACAGCTGGAGGAAGAATTTCTTACTTGCTTTTGTTTGGAATGGGAAGTGTCATTTCAGTGAGTTGCTAGTTAACAGTGCTTACTGTCCAGGTGTTTCTGCTCTTAGGGAGCCCTGCAGTTTGGTCCTTTCTGAAGAGACTTGGATTCAGGAGGTTTTCCCTATAGTATCAAGTAACATTGGACTAAAGGACAGTCCAATGTTTTCATGAATTACCATTGAACTTTCCCCTTCCAGCCCTAATAAAATCTGGCCTTCAGCCCTGCACTCTTCCCATTTCCTCCTTAAAGCATCCTGTAGCCTGAAAGAAGGTGATTTGTCCCCCCATCTGGGCCTATAAATCTCCCCAGAGCTGATCTGACCCTGGCAGATTACTGGGTAATCTCCTTCCCCCCCACCTCCCGTCCTGTAAAAAAGGGAGCCAGACCTCAGTGTGTTAACGGTTCAGGGCTGAATGCTGACTGAGCTTCTGCGCTGATCTGGACTATAGCTTCTCTTGGCTGCTCACTTTCAGGCGATCGAAGGTCCATGTAGTTCCGGAGAAAAGAATGGAGGGAGGGTTAGGGCTCTGCTTTGGGTCTCCGTGTGGTGAGCATTCTGCTTGGACCACCCCACCAAGGGGTGGCTCGTCAGCTCTCACCTTCCCAAGACAGGCACTTGACCCATATCTTGGCCCTGGACCCTGAGGCTCAAGTACTCTTCCCTTTACAAAACCTTGCCTGTCATGGTAAGCGAATGAATTTTCACACTTCAGATTCAGTATCACCTCTGACTTGCAACATGGCTTCAGGAGTTTTTTTCATCCCCGATGATCTTTAACTTGATATCCCACCTCCTTCCCAACCCTTAAATACCTCTTTGAAGAGAACAAAGTAGAACTTGAAGTCACTTCCTGGAGTGAATCCTTTCTGCCCACCATGCAGGAACAATTGTGTGGAGTGTCGAATAAGTTTACATTGTTTATGGAATTTTCTAAGTGAGGTCCACTTGCATTTGGCTGTGTCAGCCCTTCCACCTGAATGTTATTTTTTCCCCTCAGTACATCTGTAAAGAGCCTGGGTAAGAATTAGTAGGCTAGTGATTGACATTTGAGGACACCATCCTCTTCTGCCAGTGAGCAACTTGGCACAGCTGCTGGAGAGGATGAGAAGACCAAGGGGAATGGAAGGAACATGTCCTTCTAGTGACTGCGCAGCAAGTCTGTCTGGCAGTCAGCGCCCAGGTCCCAGGCTGGGAGCAGACGTGTCAGTTCCAGAGACTGCTCATGCAGAGGGGAGCCAGCCTCTGAGGCTGGGACAGGAAGCTAAGTGTTGGTCAACCTTGAGGGCCACCAAAGCCACCACAGTTCTTACAGAGTCAGCTTAGATCCACTCAGAGATCAGGTTCCAACGAGCTTGGATCTTCAAGGCCTTTGCTCACGAGCCAAGAAATTCCTAACTTTGTTAATGGTGGCAGCAGAGCCAGAGGGAAATCAGCTTTGCTTATGAGGTGAGGGAGAGAAGGGAAACTGGGAACCTGGAGGTTAGAATGAGGCCCAGGGAGGGAGGAGAGAGAGATTTTGGCGAAAATGTCCTTGTGCTTCCTGTGGTGTACCCCCCACCCTGCCCTTCCTCCTGTCTCCATGCATCTGCCTTGGGCTGGATGTGATTCCTCAGAGGGCCCCGAGACAGGCTGTGAGGCTAAGCCAGCTGTGCTGACCTCAGCTCCAGTCAAGGGGCAGAAAAGAAGACATGCTCTTCTTAGTCAGAAAAAGGACAAAATCAGTAGCTGAAGAGACAGGCAAGATTCAGATGATTTGTAGGGAATTCCTCCTGTGGTGGGCACCCAGGAGCCACTTCCAGCTGAGGAGGTAGGGAGCGCCCTTCCTGGAATCCCAGAGCTTCATCCCAGAAGCGCAGGCCTTGACTCCAGGGTGGCCTGCCCCATGCAAGGGAAGTCCTGCCACTTTGTCAACACCAGAAACTCTGTGGCCGTCAAGGACGTCTGAGGAAGAAAACTGGGGAGAGGGTGGCGCTGTGGAAAGACGAAGCAGGAGAACCTTTGTGTATTCTGTCCCTCAGGCCTAGAAAGTCCTCCCACAAGCAGCCGGCCAATGCCTGTGCTCTGTCGTGAACCCCTGGATATTCTGCAAATCTAATGTTTCTCCCTGGGAAACCTTCCCTGTAACTTTTATTTAGACACTTGATTCATTCCTCCTTAGTATAACCGGAGGAGTTGGGAGATATCCAAATAAAGTGGAGGTAGTCCAGAGTTCCACAGAAGGGAGGCTAGTTCTAAAGTTGGACTATATATTCTAGAAATTTTGCCACATTCTCTAAACCTCTGGTTCCGAATTTGTGGGACCATGGCACCCTGCTGCTGACTTGACCTTGCGTATCAATAAGTCCCAATGTTCAGCAAGCCTGAAACATGAGGCACCGAACACCAAGGCTGGAAACAGCAGCAACAGGTCAGAGAGGCCCCCAGAAGAGTCAGAGCAGGACAAGGCCTGGCATAAGGGACAGCTTGGGAGGTGCTGTAATTCAGGGTTGCAGTGGAGAGCAGGGGCTTGGGGTCTGGCAGGCCTGGGGTGTAAATCCAGGCTATACCAGCTGGAAATGTGTAACCTTGGGCAAGAGATGTAACCTCTGCGGCCCCAGTTTCCTCAGCTGTGAAGGAAAGAGGATAACAGTTGCAATATAGTAAAGATTTTGAAGATCTAATTCGTGTAAAGTGCTTCGTACAAAGCCTGATAGAGAGGAAAAGAGCCTCAAATTCAATATCCCCCACCTGCACCTGGGCGTCCTATATCCTATGTAGTAACAGCACCATCAATTCACTCAGAGGCACCAACTGCGTTCACCCAAAGAGCAAAGGAGCCAACTGCCTTCCTGCATGACTTCCCCATCTCAGACGCTGAGATTTTGAGGGTTGGCATCCAGCATGGGAACTGTAGCCTCTTCTCAGGGAATGAGAAAGTTAGATGGGAGACACATCTAAACTGCTGCTAACTGAAGCCTGCTGAATATGTGGCAGGGAGGGCTCCAGTTACACCGAGGAAATAACCAGGCTGGGAGACCTGGAAAAATGTCAGGATGTGTGCCTCTCTGGGGACGGTGCATCGGGAGAAGTCGTTCCATCTCATTGCATTTACCAGCACTCACTATATCCAGAGAAGCTGGCTGTACAGTTTCCCTAGGCAACCGAACCATCCTAACAAAGAGTTAGTTCTTCTTATAGCTTGCTGCGAGCCTGGCACGGGCCTGACCTCCTTCCTTCCCAAGAGGAAAGGGAGGGCCACCACCTACCCAGGCAGGATGTGGGGGAGAAACCTGACATCCTTCGCAGACCTGCTCGCTCGGCCCTGAACCTGTCCTCATCGGCTCCACCTGCTCTCTTGAAGGCATCCTGGACCTAGCGCTCTGAGAGGCGTCCTGCAGAGCGCGCGGAAAATGTGGGTTTTGCAGGGTTGGGTCTGTCCACTACTGCAGTGCCCAAAGTACGATGCCCTCCACAGTTTGGCCAAATCTATTTTGCCGGCCTCGTCTCCGCGATTTCCTCCCGGGGGTAGACTAGGGTTAGAGCGGGACGGTTGGGGAGCGGAGGCAAACAACTCTGGGGCGTGTCAGCCCCGCCCCGACCAGGGCACTGCCGAGTCGGGATTGGCTGACGTCGCCTGTGTTCTGGTTGGTCGGGGGAGGGTGCTCATTCACAGGGAGCCCTGCTCCACTCCGGCTGGAAGTTTCCAAAACGCTGCTTCGCTTTCTGCACTCTGCACAAAAGTTGTACCCCCTTCTATGTAAACACATAAAATCAAGTTCTATGATGTGCCTCCCAATATAACGTTGGCCCCTTGAAGGATGGCCGAATCTGTCAGCTTGCTGTATCCTATTTCTAAATCACACACGTGAGGGTGAGTGGGGAGAGGCTTGCGGGAAGATGCTGGGGGCTGCGGTTTGCCTCCCCCGGGGGAGGCTATGGCTTATCCTGGGGGCCGTTTTGTTGGGTTAGGTTTTCAGAAGGCCCATTTCCCCTTTCTATCATCTACACTTATACTTCACACTTCCCTGCCTTCTGTCGTGCTGTTCCACATGGTAGGGGTGCTTTTCCTTCTCATTTATTTTTGTTGTTGGTGGTTTTTTTCAACTTTTTACTTTGTATTTGAATACAGCCGATTAACGGGCTTCCCCAGTGGTTCAGCGGTAAAGAAACCGCCTGCAAGGCAGGATGACATAGGAGATGCTAGTTGGATCCCTGGGTTGGGAAGATCCCCTGGAGGAGGGCATAGCAACCCACTCCAGTATTCTTGCCTGAAGAATCCCATGGTCTTGGGAGACCGTGGACTACTGTCCTTAGAGTCGCCGCACGACTTAAAGACGCAGTCGGGCAGGACTAAAGCGATGGACCACACACGCACACATAGCCCTTTCACAATGCCCTGATGGTTTCAGGTGAAAAGCAAAGGGACTCAGCCGTACATATTCCCCAAGCATCCCTCCCATCCAGACTGGCACAAAACATTAAGTAGAGTTCCATGTGCTATACAACGGGTCCTGATTGGTTATCCATTTTGAATACATAAGCGTGTACATGACCTTCCCAAACTCCCTAACTATCCCTCCCCTCCCCCAAGCATAAGTTCCTTTTTGAAGTCTGTGTCCTTTTCTCTTTCTGTTTTGTAAGTTCATTTGTATAATTTCTTTTTAGATTCCACATATAAGGGGTGTCATACAATATTTCTTCTTCTCTGATTGACTTACTTCACTCAGTATGACATTCTCTAAGTCCAACTGTGTTGCTGCAAATGGTATTATTTCATTCTTTTAATGGCTGAGTAATATTCCATTGTATATATGTACCACATCTTCTTTATTCATCCCTCTGTTGATGGAAATTTAGGTAGCTTTTATGTCTTGGTGTTGTAAACAGTACTGCAATGAACACTGGAGTGCTTGCATCCTTTCAGATCATGTTTTTCCTCCAGATAAATGCCCAGGAGTGGGACTGAAGAGTCATATTTTTAGTTTTAATTTTTCTTAGTTTTTAGTTTACAGCTCTGTTTTTAGTTTTTTAAGGAACCTCCATAGTAGCTGTACCAATTTACATTCCCACCAACAGTGAAAGAAGGTTCCCTTCTCTCCACATCCTCTCCAGAACTTAATGTTTGTGAATTTTTTGATTATAGCCATTCTGACCAGTGTGAGATGATATCTCATTGTAGTTTTCATTTGCATTTCTCTAATAACTAGCAATGTTGAACATCTTTTCATGTGCGTGTTGGCCATTTGGAGAAATGTCTATTCAGGTCTTCTGCCCATTTTTTGAGTGGGCTGTTTGTTCTGATGCTGTTAAGTGTCATAAACTGTCAGTTTTGAAGGCTAATCCCTTATCAGTCATATCATTTGCAAATATTTTCTCCCGATATATGGGTTACTTTTTAAAAAAAATGTGCTTAGATATTCTTGATCCCCAGGCTCTACTGGAGAAAAAGTTGATTGCAGGGCCTGGGCAGCAAAAACACAAACAGTTTTGAAAAACTTTTATTTGGAAATAATTTCAAGCTTACAAAAGTTGCAAAGGTGAAAACAGTACAAGAGACACCTGTATACTCTTTAACCAGATTCACCTATTGCTAACATTTTATCCCTTGCTCAATCACAAGTGTGCTCTATCTCTCTCAATTTTTTTTTTCTGAACCATTCCATGGTTTTATACATCATGAACCTTACCCCAAAGTGCTTCTTTTTTTTCCCCCACCCCTCCCCCTGCCCTAGGTACTTCTGTGAAATTGTATACATTTACACTTACATAATACATTTATTTAATCTACAATCCATATTTCAGTTATGATCTGATTATGTCCTTGACAGCATCTTCATTCCTAGGACAAGCTCTAGTTTAGGGTCAGGTGTTGCATTTAGTTGCTCTGTCTTTTTAATTTCCTTAATCCTAGGCCATTTTTATAGCTGGCTTTTAAAAAAAACATTACAGACCCCTGCTTTCTTTTAAAAAATAGAACAGTCTTCATTTTATGTTTGTCTGATGTTCCCCATGATTACACTGATATTATGCATTCTCAGCTGGAATCCTGCCGAGGCAACGTGTCCTTGGGATATCATATCTACAGGCACATGGAAGTCTCTGTCCCTCCAAGGTGATGATCACTCAGTCAAGGCATTGCCTAGTTTCTCCATTGTATAATTATTCTTTTTCCTTTCGCAACTAATAAGAAGTCTGTGGAGAAACACTTTAAGACCTTTCAAATCTCCTCCTCCTCAACACTTCCCCCTAGATTTAGCACCGATGGATGGTCTGATGCAGTCTTTACAGTGACAGTGAAAACATCTCTGTGCAAGAAAGTCAGGATGCGAATGTATCAAAGAAGATGGGATGGATGCAGGAGGGACTTGCCTGGTGGTCCAGTAGCTAAGACTCCACGTTCCCAATGCAGGAGGCCCAGGTTAGACCCCTGGTTAGGGAACTAGATCCCACATGTCAAAACTAAGATTGAAGGTCCCACCTGCCCCAACTAAAACCAAGTACATCCAAATATATAAATTAATAGATATTTTTTTTGGGGGTGGGGCTTCCCTCATAGCTCAGTTGGTAAAGAATCTGCCTGCAATACAGACCCTGCATTCTGGGTTGGGAAGATCCCCTGGGGAAGGGACAGGCTACCCACTATTCTGGCCTGGAGAATTCCATGGACTATAGTCCTTGGGGTCACAAAGAGTCAGACATGACTGAGCAAATTTCACTTTTAAATATTTTTTTAAAAAGAACACAGAAGTCAGCAAATGGCCAAATTCAGAGCAATCTATGCATCAAAATAAATATTAGTAGCAATAATAATAAATTATAAGCTGTTGGGAATTCCCTGGCAGTCCAGTGGTTAGGACTCAGCATTTTCACTGCCGTGGCTGGGGTTCAATCCCTGGTCAAGGAACTACGATCCCACAAGCCATGCAGTGGGGCCCAAAATACATATACATATAATGTATAAATATATGTATGTATTTATATATGTAGATGTGCCTGCATGCTAAGTCGCTTCAGTTGTGTCCGACTCTTTGTGACCCCATGGACTGTAGCCCGCCAGGCTCCTCTGTCTATGGGATTCTCCAGGCAAGAATACTGCAGTGTGTTGCCATTGCCCTTCTCCAGGGGTTCTTCCCAACCCAGGGATTGAACCCGTGTCTCTTATGTCTCCTGCATTGGCAGGTGGGTTCTTTACCACCAGCGCCCCCTGGGAAGCCCATATGTGTGTATATACATATCTATAGGCTCTTGAAAAAAGGAAGGATCCATGACTACATAAGTAAACAAATGAGTGCATCCTGCTGCTCCTTGAACTCTCGGTTCTGCTTTCTGGTGAAGCAGTCCTGCAGTGGTAACTGTGCCCCTCTCGCCAGCTGCGTTGGTCCTCTGACCAGCCACGACCATGTGGCAGTTCCCTGGGGAATGGAGCTGAACTGAGCCCCAGGCTCTACTCCCCCTGCCCCAAAAGGAGCAGGCCTTACAGCCTCAAGCACAGGACCTGGGCAAAAGGTCTGGACCCTAGGAACCCATCTTGCCATAGCCTCAGGGTCCTCTTGCCCCGAGGGGCTCAGCCCTGCTTTGGGAAGGGGGTTCTGTCTTCCTTTTTAAAGAGACACCTGGTGAGTGAAATCTCCTTTAAAGAGTCACTCAGATCCTTAGTGTCCTCCACCCACCACCCTGGTACTAGCTGTGGTATGTATAGCTCCAGGGAGGCTCTTCCAGTGAAGAATAAGACATTTTTGCCATTTCTTCTAGTGCCCAGAGCCCGGTGCAGGGGCTAAAGTGGTAGTGTCTGCTTCCTCTCCTTCCTTTTCCTGGCCATTTACTGGTGCTCCAAAGGGTCCCTTCCCCGAAGCACAAAGGAGCCCTCCCCAGGACAGCAAAGCCCAAAGGCTCCTCTGCCTGTTGCCCTGCTTCCCAAGCCCCCAGGTATACACATCCTGCCCCATCCCCAACATCCTCCATGGAGCTCCATCCCTGGAGAGAATCAGATCTGAACATCTGGATGAAATTGATCACAGGCAGGCCTCCTTGGAATGAAAGTGAAAGTCACTCTGTTTTGTCCGACTCTGCAACCCCATGGACTACACAGTCCACGGAATTCTCCAGGCCAGAATACTGGAGTGGGTAGCCTTTCCCTTCTCCAGGGGATCTTCCCAACCCCAGGATAGAACCCAGGTCTCCTGCACCTCAGGCAGATTCTTTACCAGCTGAGCTACCAGGGAAGCCCCCTTGGAATGAAAAGCATGACAATAAGTGAAATTGTCATCATTCATGAAGTGTATCTGAGTGACAAGGAACAGACTTTGCAGCCAAACAACCTGAGTTCCTCTCCTGGCTCTGTGAAGAAACTGGGGCAAATTACTTAATCTCTCTGTGTCTCGGTTTCCCAGAGTATAAACAGGGTCTCGTGCATTGGAAGGCAGATTCCTAACCACTGGACCATGAGGAAAGTCCCTAGTTTTTGTAATTATCTCCAGGGGTACAGTGAAGTGCATGGGCTCCAGAGACACAGGCTGGGGCCATGTCTTGGCTAATCGTTGATCTACTTATTGTTGGATCCGGGGAATACTTCTGAGCTCCCTGTGTCTCAGTTTCCACATCTGTAAAATAGATATGGTAATAACACCCGCCCCTTGGGGTTTTTCTGAAGACTAAATGACCTAAAATGTGCAAAAGTACTTAAAACAGGACCGGACATTGTAAATGTTCAAGAAAATTTATTATTATTATTTTTAATCTAGTGAGGAGAAAGGTGATATTTTAGAGATGAGGAACTCAGAGAGGTTAAGTAATTCACCCAAGGTCATCCAGTTTGTAAACAGATACAGCAGGAATTTATTAGTACCCTGCTCTGACTGGCATGAAGGTCTGGGCACTTAGTTGCTACACTGTACTTAAGGGGTTTAGAGGGACATCAGGAGGAAGAAGGAATCTGGTACTTCAGGCTGGGATTGAACCTCTAACCTCTGTGAATGCTTTGTAGCAAATGCTTAACTCCAAGCTGGCTTTTCCCAGCAGCTGGTCTGGTGCAGGACTGGTGGACCTCACCGTCTCAAGTCTTGGAATTGTCAAGAAAATAAAAATGAATGTTAATATTCTATTTTTAGGTTCAAGCTTGTGCCTTCTCTGCAGATTGCTTGGTGTGGTGTTCCAAGCCCTCCACTGCACACTCTCCTCACCTTTCCAGCTTCATCTGGCTACACTACCCACCACCTACCGCACACTCTGGCCATCGTGGACATTCACCCACATCCAAATATGCCTCAATGTCCTCACCTCTGTGCCTCTTCTTATGCTCTGCCCCCCAGATGGGAACACCCTTATCCTCAGTTAAAACCTTTTTTAACTCCCAAGGCACAGCACGAAAGCCAGCTCTTCAAATCTGCCTTCTCTGATGGGTCCTCCTTGAGAATTAACCATTTGCTTCCTGGGTAGCCTCAGAGTCCTCTATTTACACCTTAATTTTAGTGTCACACTCTGCCTTGTATTATTTTGCTAGCTGCTTCAAATCCATCTTACCCTTTGATTTGAGGGAGTGAAAAGGGGCTACATATTGTCCATCTTTGGGATCTCAGTATGGACATATGGGAAGTCAACAAAAATGGTCATGGAACTGGATTGAAATAGCCTAAGTTAGACAAAATTATGAAGGAAAGCTACTTATATTCACTTTCCTCTTTCCAATCATACCTAATGATTTGCAGGGGAGGGTCTGCACCTCTTGGGTTGTAGGGTTTAAGTTCCCTGGCTAGAGTCTTCCAGGGATCAAACCCATGCCCCAGGAATGGAAGTACAGACTCTTAACCACTGGATGACCAGGGAAATCCCCACACGTAATGATCTGGAAGGCTATATATATATGTATATATATATATATATATATGATTATAAAGGAATGTATGTTCAATGTAGAAAGTTTGGAAAATCTGGGAAAATATTCATAATGCAGTAAAAGTTATCTATAAACCCTCATCCAATAATTGTTAACATGTTGTCATATAGTTAGACCTATAACTAACTAAAAAAAAAAAAACAAAAACGCCTCACATTGCATATACTGTTTGTTTTTTTTTTGGCTGCACCACAAGGCATGTGGAACTTCCCCAACCAGGGATTGAACCTGCACCTCCTGCAGTGGAAGCATGGTGTCTTAACCACTGAACCACCACGGATTCAGAATATACTGTTTTGTAGCCTACCTTTCGCATAAAATATTTTGAATGGTTTCATAGACATGTAATATTCTTTTTTTCTCCTTAAAAAAATTTTAATCAGAGGATAATCGCTTTACAATATTGTGTTGGTTTATGCCATACATCAACATGAAGCAGCCATAGGTATGCATATGTCCCCTCCCTCTTGAACCTCCCTCCCACCTCCCAACCCCACATCTAATAGTCTTTAAAAATCATTTTAATTGTTGCACAGAGTTCCATTTTATCTATACCTAATCTCCACCCTGGGGCTTCCCTGGTGGCTGAGTGGTAAAGAACCTGCCTGCCAGTGAGTTATGACCAACCTAGACAGCATATTAAAAAGTAGAGACATTACTTTGCCAACAAAGGCCTGTCTAGTCAAGGCTATGGTTTTTCCAGTGGTCATGTATGGATGTGAGTTGGACTATGAAGAAAGCTGAGCGTTGAAAAATTGATGCTTTTGAACTGTGGTGTTGGAGAAGACTCTTGAGAGTCCCCTGGACTGCAAGGAGATCCAACCAGTCCATCCTAAAGGAGATCAGTCCTGGGTGTTCATTGGAAGGACTGATGCTGAAGCTGAAACTCCAGTACTTTGGCTACCTCATGCAAAGAGTTGACTTGTTGGAAAAGACCCTGATGCTGGGAGGGACTGGGGGCAGGAGGAGAAGGGGACAACAGAGGATGAGATGGCAGGATGGCATCACCGACTCGATGGACATGAATTTGAGTAAACTCCAGGAGTTGGTGGTGGACAGGGAGGCCTGGTGTGCTGCGATTCATGGGGTCGCAAAGAGTCGGACACGACTGAGCGACTGAACTGAACTGAACTGAATCTCCACCCCTGGGGTTTCCCTGATGGCTGAGTGGTAAAGAACCTGCCTGCCAATGCAGGACACGGGGGTTTGATCCCTGGGGCAGGAAGATCCCCTGGAGAAAGACATGGCAACCCACTCCAGTATCCTTGCCTGGAGAATCCCATGGACAGAGGAGCCTGGCGGGCTGCAGTCTATGGGGTCACAGAAGAGTTGGACATGACTGAGGGACTAAACAAGAATAATCTCCACGCCATCACCTTGTAGAGGAGAAGCTGACAGTCTCTGTATAGGAAGGCAGGGCTCCTGGGGCCTTACAAACAGTTACCAGCCAAGGGAAGACCTGGTTTTATTAAGGGCACACCAGGCGGTCTCATGACCCTTCCCAAGTCAGTCTTTTGGCAAATATTTACACACTCACGGGACCAGCCAGGCCTTGGGCTGAAAGGTGTGGGCACTGAGACAGAAGACGCGAATGACCTCCCAGGAGCTCATTCATTGAGCTCAGCCACAATACCATGCGCTCTATGGACAGGAGTCTGTGGGGGCAGCCTGTTATGCAGAGCAAGAGGGTTCAAGGGAAGTGCCAGAGGCACCTGGGGATGTGAAGGTGGTGGGTGAAGTGGTAACTCGGATGGCACAGGGTTAAAGACTCCGCCTGCAATGCAGGAGACCCAGGTTCAATCCCTGGGTCAGGAAGATCCCCTGGAGGAGGGCATGGCCACCCTCTCCAGGATTCTTGCTTGGAGAATCCCCATGGACAGAGAAGCCTGGTGGGTTACAGTCCATAGTGTCACAAAGAGTCGGACACAGCTGAAGCGACAGCACAGCACAGGAGAGTGAGGAGGAAGGAACAGGACTTGATAACCAATACATCACAGGGCAAGGGACACTGTGGACTGAGGTTTCCAGCTGTGAAGCCAGATGGAATGGGGATGGGAAGGAAATGCTCTGGGCCTCTTGCCTCCTTGCATTTGGGGTGTCCGAGGGTTCCAAAGGTGGGGAGCCTCCATAGGCAGCTGGGTGTGTGGGGCTCGAGCCCAGGAGGGTGGTTTGGCCTGGGATCCTGGGGAACATTCAGCTCACAGGCAATGGTGGGAGTGAGGGAGGTTACCCAGTGGGGTGTGAGAGGCAGGGAAGGAGTCTGAGAAAAAGCCTCCTGGAAGAGAGCCGCGAAAGGAAGCATATGTTACTAATGCCTAAGAAGCATTCTTCAAGAAGGAGCGACCATTACAGTGGTCAGTTTTATCTAATGACTATATGAATAATATATGAAAAGATTCCGTGAGCACTCGCCTAACAGCAAAAACTTCAAGCTTGCAAATGCATTTTCCCAGCTCCAAAATGCCAAGGCGACAGGGAGAGGAACTGCAGCGGGATCTCACAAGTAAGCAGAAAAGTGGCAGATGAACTGCGCCCTGGGCAAGTGTAATATAATCTGGTGGGGAGCATTTGGGAAAGGAGACAGGAGTCATGACAGAGGTGTGGGTCATTCCGTCTAGATTAAGGAATCTTTAACCTGGGGTCTAGGGAACAACTCTAGGAGTTTGAGGGGCCCCCAAAACTGAATAAACCACGGAGTGAAAGGGCCTGGGGAGAGGTGGGTGGAAGAGAGGAGGTCCTCAGAGGAGTCTGGGAACCTGGGCCCCAAGCTCAACTCGACAGGCTAGTCAAACCGGGCCTCCCCAGAAGGTGCGGTTCTGAGGTTTCTCCCTCTCCCAGGTCCCCAACCTGCTGAAGAAACACCCCCGACAAGCAAATGATGGAGACACATGGGTGTCTGGTGCACTCTGGTTTGTGGTTTTTACCTTCGGATGTCTCTGTGGCTAGCACCGATTGTCTCAGCAGGCTAGGGGACTGCAAGCCCTGGTTGCGGGGGTGGGGGGTGGTGCCGTTCTCTAAGATCTGTACCCAGACGGGCAAGTGGGTCTCTAAGGCAGGCTTGTCCAGGAGGAGGGTGCGGGTCCTTGGCAAGCTGCCCGGGGGCGGGGGGCGGGCAGAACTGGAACTGGCCCTTCATGGGTTACAGATCCCTTCCTTAGGAAGCGCCTCTTCACAGCAGGATGCTTGGCACTTGACCCGCCCTCCCCCATCCCCTAATTGGGATCTGAAACTAAAAACACGTGGAAAAAGAAAGCCAAAGCTGATTCCCTATTTATTAAAGTTCTTCCCTAGGAGATCTTTTCAAAGTTCAGACGCCCCTGAGGTGACCTGGTATGCTGGGGAGGAGGTGGGGAGATGGCAAGTGGTATCCGATGGTGTGAATGGGTAATAACTTTGATTTCTGGATCTCCTCTGATCTCCACCTTTTGTTTCCTCTCCTGAACCCTAACTCCCCGGGGGTCGCCCTCCTCTCCACTTCAGCTGTCCCAGGCTCCAGAGGCGCGGCCACACCCTCTGGGGCAGCCCTGCTTTTAGGACCCCCCCCACCCCCAGCTGAGGGCTTGGGTCTCCCGCCCCACCCTCTCTGGGGTGTGCCCTCCCGGTGCCGCTCCCAGAGCAGGGAGGCGCAAGGCGCCCCGCGCGGCCCGGGGGACCGAGGCTCCCCGATCGCGTCCTCCGGCCCTCCAGCCGGGAGTCCTCGTGGCTGCCGCGGGGGTCGGTCCCCCGGGGATCCGCCTCGTCTTTGCCCGGCCCCCACCCTCCAGCCCCCCACCTCCCCACCCCCTGCGATTGGCGTCCTTGGCGGCCCCCGACCCCGCTTCCTTCCCCTCTCTGAGGGGCCGGCCGCGGAGAGGGTCTGGGGGCCGCGGCCCGGCCGGCGCCCCGCCCGCAGGCCCGCTCCTCCCCGCGCGGCCCCACTTGTGGCCTCGCGGCGGCCGCGCAGGGACAGCTGCATTTCGCGCCGCCTGCCGCTAGGAAGCCGGCCGCGCCTCGCTTTCCCCGCCTCCCGCGCCCCGGCCGCGCCGCCGCGCCGAGCCCGCCGCCGCCGCCGCCGCCGCCGCGGGGCCGCGCCCCGCCCCCAGCCCCCGGCCCCTCCGGCCCCTCCGGCCCGCGGGTAGCGGACGCGCGCGGCTGCTCGGTAAGACCCCCTTCGCCCCGCCGGCGCCGCCCGGCCCGCGCGCGCCTCGGCCCCACCTTCCGGGCCCGCTCGCCGAGACGACGCCGCGAGGGTCGGGCGGGCGCGAGTTTGATTCCCGGGGCGGCCGCCGGGAGCCTGCGCCGCCCCAGCCTCGCGCGGCGGGTCTGGCTCCGCGTCCTTCCCGGGCCGCCGCCGCCGCCTCCCGGGCCGCGGGCGCGCGGGGCGCGCGGGGACCCCGGGGGCCGGGAGGGGAGCGCGCGGGGAGGCGGGTGGTCGCCGGCGGGCGGGCGGGCGGCGCGGGCAAGGCGGGCCAGGCCTCGGCGAGCCGGCGCCGCACGGAGCCCCTTCCCCAGTCGCTGCCCCTTTTGTGTGGGCGCCCCTCCCCGCTCGGCCCGGGCTGGGGGGAGCCGGCTGCTTGGCGACGGCTGGCAGGGGGCGGCGGGGCGGTGGCGGGGGGCGCCTGCCGGGGCCTGAGCGCCTTTTAGGAAAAGGGGAGGTGCGCTTCCTGCCCCCGCCGAGGTCGGCTTCGCTTTCTCTGGTCCCACCCGGTCCCCCGGGAGCTGCATCTCCCGCGGCTCGGCCAGGGAAAGTTCACCGGGCGCCGTCCCCGCCCCTCGGCCCCCGCCCCTCCGGCTCCCGGTGCCCCGGGCTCTTAGCTCTAGGGGGGTGGTGTTGGCGCTAATTTATCCTTTCCTCTCCGTTTGCGGCTTGCATTGTTCGTTTTACACCTAGCGCGGGCTTGCCCGTTTCTTTTCCCCTTGAAAGAAGTTTTCGTTCCAAGAAATTTACACTGAAAGGAAATTCCTGGAGAGGAATCTGATGTCAGCGGAGGAAGCTTTTAGATTTTCTTCCTTTCGGTGAGATTGGAGGGTGAGGGGGAGCGACTGGGAATTTTTCAGTTGTCCTAGCGGTGACCTAGCAGACAGGACCACCTCCCTCCTCTCCTACCGCTCAGGCAGGAGCTTGCTGAGCACCGGGAGTAAGCCCTCCGGTTGGCTGGGCATCCTGAGCGCCCTGAGCGCTCAGGTCCAGGAGAAAGGACTCGGAGTGGTGCCTGAGCCTCTGGTTCCTTTTCCTTGCCACGCATGCTCGTCTTGCCAGCCTGGGTGGAGCTGGCCAGGTGTGCCTGAAGGAGGTGAGGGCCGCCAGGAGTTCTCAGAGAGGGAGTCCTCTCACCATGAGATTTGGCGGCAAGGAATCAAGTGTGAAATGGGGCCCTCTCTGCTGTTGGCAGATGAGGTCTTTGGGACCTCTGTTTGCATGGAGGATGGTATCGCTGGGATGGAGAGAGAAACCTGGCTCAGGGAAGCTGCAGGGTATGTGGGGGAGGGTTGGCTTTGAACTCACCCCACCCCTGCCCCAGTCCACCTTCTGCAGCTGGAAGGAGCAGGAGGCCAGGGACCAGGAGTGGGGCCTCAGGCCTGGACACATCCTTAGATAGGAGAAAGACCTTGGGCAACTAGCATGACCCAGGGATGATAGTATGGCAGGCAGCAGGGGTGGGGTGGGTGAGTTCTAGGGGGGTGACCCCTAGCCAGAGGTAGGGGTCATGGCCCCTTTGAGGATCTGGTGAAAGCTCTAACTCCCCCCTCCCTCCCTCTGACACAGGCAAGTGTTCAGGGTCACATTTTGTATGCAGGATCAGAGGATCACTGTGCCCCTTGGAACTGGGACCCCTGTTAAGATCGCCAATCTGTGGTTCAGCCTAGGTGGTTCAGAACAGTTCCCTCTTTTGTGTTGAGTCAGTGAATAGTCCCAGGGTGTGAAGAGCAGATAGATCTCTCAAGAGGGCTTTTCTCATGACCTGCCGATGCAACTTTGGGCTTGTGGCCATGGAGACCTGGAAACTCTGAACCGGATCCCAGCTCCGGACAGTGAGCCAGAGAATGGGGGCCAATGGGGTGGCCATTCTCCTGGGGCTGATTTTGTTGCCTTTGTGGTGAGAAGGCTCTGGGCACTAACTAGTCCAATGCCACAGAGCTGTTGAATTAGAGGTAAATATAGGGATTAGGAGCTTCCCTGGTGGCTCAACTGGTAAAGAATCTGCCTGCAATGCGGGAGACCTGCCTTTGATCCCTGGGTTAGGAAGATCCCCTGGAGGAGGAAATGGCAACCCACTCCAGTATTCTGGCTTGGAGAATTCCATGGACTATATCGTCCATGGGGTCGCAGAGTCGGACACGACTGGGCAATTTTCACTTTGACTTCCCTGATGGCTCAGATGGTAAGGAGTCTGCCTGCAATGCAGGAGATCTGGGTTTGATCCCTGGGGTTGGGAAGATCCCCTGGAGGAGGAAATGGCAACCCACGCCAGTACTCTTGCCTGGAGAATCGTTTGGACAGTGAAGCCTGGCAGGCTACAGTCCCTGGGGTCACAAGGAGTCAGACACGACTGGCCGACTAAGCACAGCACCAGGGGGTTAGGATGAGGGATGGTGTCACAAGAAAACAGGAGTCGGGTGCTCTTAAGAGTCCCAGCTCATTCTTGGGGCAGCGGTGTTGAGGTGGTGGAATGTGCTTCAGTGGAGAGGGTGAGTGTGAAATACGCTTCTCCTCCCCCGCCCCCCAACTTTTTGGTTGAGCCGCTCAGCATGTGGGATCCTAGTTCCCTGACCAGGGATCCACCCCATGCCCCATGGTGTCTTAACCACTGGACCTCCAGGGAAGTCCCAGGACATTTCTCCTTTTGAGGAGGTCTTTGCGCAGAGTTGTTTAAGGCTAGAATTGAGGTATTTTAGGTTCCTTGTTGTTCAGTCACCAAGTCAGGTCCAACTCTGTGACCCCATGTACAAAATGTACGCCAGGCTTCCCTGTCCTTCACTATATCCCAGAGTTTGCTCAAACTCATGCTGGGTTCCTTAGATCCTTATGGACTAAAGAAGAGGGAGCAAGCCAGAAGGAATGGCTGTCACCATCGCCAGTGTGTCCACAAGGGGACCAGACTTGCCTTTTCTTTCTTAACCAAAGCTCACTGGGCCCTGGGCTGCTGCCCAAGTGTTGGTGGCATCACCCTTGTTGGGGATCTGGAAGAGCCTTTAGCAGGGTCTGCCATCTGTGACTTCTCTGCTTGGTATTGAGAAGCCCTTCTCAGGTCCCAGTGGCCCCAGACAATGATAGTTCATGGAGATTTTTCTTTGACTAACAGACACAGTGTTGAGCAGATAGTAGCGCTCAGATTTGTTTCTTCCTTCAGGGTTTCCTGTCTATACTTTGCCTTGATAGATTTCCCCCGGTCCTGGCAATAAGCCGGATAGGCTGGAGTGTTTTAGAGCCTTGGGAGCAAGGTGCTATGCTTTGACTATGCAAGGTGCCCTGGAAGGAGGTGAAGTCTCTGTTCTGCTTTCAGGAAGTGAGAACCGCAAAGGACCTGGGTTGCTCTGGTCCAGCGGGCGGTCCCTAATTTGGGACTTGACAGTTGTCTTGTAGGCGGGGTGTAAGGGTCCCGAGGTGGTGACTAGAGGTGCCTGTTCCTCAGGGGCCAGGACTTGTCTGCCTTCTCCATCACGGCATCCATGGATTGGTGAGGATGCTGGTTATGTTGGCTCACTCCGTTCTCTGATGTCCTCTGCTTTCAGCCTCCCAGTAGGCCTCTCTGATGTGTCTGAACAATATAATAGATTCCGAATAATCCAGCTATCGCTCTTATCTTTAAAACAGGTCATAAATGACAAATACGGTAACAATGCCTGTCAACATAAACTCCCTTTTCATAAATTGTGAAATGCACTAAGGAATGATTGGTGGGATTAAAAGGCTCCAAATCTCTCTAACTTCCACTCCCAAAGACAATCTGGCCACTCTGTGTCCATTTCTAGCATGGCTTCATGGTTTAGCGTGTAGGATCTGAAGTTAAGTACATTTTTCCCGTTGCACTCCCAGCTCTCCATCTTACTCTATGACTTTGTAGGTGCTTCAGTTTCTCAGCTTTAGAAAAAAATGAAAGGAGATACTCTGCCAGACAAAGAGCAAGTTCTCTTTTAGAGTGGAAACTATTATTATCATTCTTCTTATTTCTGCACTTGCTAACATTCCGAGGCTTCTTATTATTAAGGAAGATCTTTGGTAAAAACTGTAGAGGCTGAGGCTGGCTTTTGGAGATGTGGGATGGAGTGGGGTGAGGTTTAAATTTTGAGCAGAGGGGAACACACGGTGGGGAGATGAGCCTGAAGCGTCAAGGGTGATGACAGAGAAGTATCATTGGGGGCAGAATGACTCAGCATTCGTAGCCCTGCTGTGGAACTAACTCTCCTCCCTTTTCTTTGGAAAATTTGCCTTCTAAACTGGTGAAGGTGGGGTGGGGGGGAGGACCATAATCAGTAAAGAGGGTTGACTGGCTTTTTAGATTACTGTTAACATTGCTTCTGGAGGAAGGGGGTCTAGTGGGGGGTGGGTAGGCTCGATGACAGTCAAGAGTAGAAGCAGGTCGGGATTTCTATGAAGCCATAGGCTTGGGACATAATAATTCCAGCTTCACTGAACACTCACTGTGGGTCAGACCCTTTTCCAAGTGCTTCTCATGCAACATTTAATCCTCACAAGATCCTGTGAAAGGTTAAATCTGTATTTCAGTAAAGAAATGGAGACATAAGGAGGTTAAATACCATGTCCAAGATTGCATGGTTGGAGAGTGGCAGAGCCAGGATTTGAACCTAAGAGGCTTGGTTACAGAGCTTACATCTTTAGAGAAAGTCTGAGAGAGACACCTACTGAGCTGAGGGCTGAGAGGTGGGGATGGTGGGGTGGTGGGATTGGAGGGGTGACGTGCTCCGAGTGAAGGGCTGACGGTGCAACATTCAAGCATCGCTGGGATGTGCTGAGGGTTCAGCCTAGCACCGGCTACTGAGAACCACTGGCTGAGTGCCAGACACCCTCCTGGAACCGGAGCCCGAATACAAAGTTCACTGAGACATGCCCCTGCCTGAGAGATGCCTATAGTCTAGCTGGGAGAACAAATATGTCAGCCTAGAACTTCAGTTGCCATGGCGAACGCTGCACTGAAGTGAGTGCTGAAGAGGCAGATGCTTTGGCAGCCAGAGGAGGAACTGGGCAGGGAGGGCTTCCTGCGGGAGGGGGCACTTGAGCTGAGTGAGGGTTAAAGGGGCTGCTGCCCCTAGCCTTTTGATCTGGCCAGGGTATATATCGCTCTCCCATTCTGTGAACTCCTCAGTAGAATCGAATTTTCTGGATCCTGCAGCACCCTTGCTTTAGTTGGCTCCCTTGGTACCTTTGTGGTTTTTAATAGTCACCTCCTCTATTGCCTGAGCGAACATGCTGAAGAAAAAATAAAAATCTTGTCAGCGCTATTGCTCAGAACACAGTGATTCACTCTTGTCTCTCCATACTTAGAAGCAGGACCAGCGGCGAATGAATGTAAACTGCAGAGGAAGGACTTAAGTAAGATCTGAGGACAGCACTCCAGATAGGATATGAGGACAAGTGACTCACAGGAGCGGAGGGGAATGGCCATCCCCGAAGGTCTTTAGAAATGGGAGCAAGTTCCATTTGTCTTTGTGGTTTAAGAGGTTTCATCTGGAGACAGGAAGATGAAGTAGAGGCCCCTCGAGATCTGTGTCAGCTCAGCAAAGGGAGGGGAAAACGAGCTGGAATTTTTGAGCTAGAATGTTGCTCAGATCTGGCCTAACCCCTCATTTTCCTGTTAAAGTGACTGAAGAATGTCTGTCTCCTTAAGTGGGTCATTCATTCATTAATGAGCCAAGACACAAACCACATCTGCCCACAGCTGGGTGCTGCCCTGTGTTGATCCCTGTCGGGGGGGGGGGGGTGTGCACTCTGGGGGCACCCCACAGCCCTGCCGGATGGAGTCCATGCCTTGTGAAGAGGGCTGCAGGAAACCCGCAAGTAGTTGACTGTCTGGCTGTTGGCACTAGAGAAAAGCTTCAGCTCCTACTCAAAAAATGTTCTGAAAATGGCCCAGTGGGAGCTAGTGGTCATCTTATTCACTTCAGTATTCTTGCCTGGAGAATCCCATGGATAGAGGAGCCTGGTGGGCTGCAGACTATGGATTCGCACAGAGTCAGACACGACTGAGTGACTGTCACTCTAACTATTCACCCTCCTGGCCCAGCACCTAGAAGAGACCTGGGCATACCTATAGGGCCTTCAGTAAACTTCGTTGAATGAAGAGTAAACAGCAGACAATCCAAAAGTTATTCCTCTTTTACCAAACACTTGTTGGCCAGTGCATTTACCTTTTCAGTTCTGTTTTGCTTAAGCCAGCAACTGAATCATTACACGATGTCCCCAGCAACAGAGAGAGGCGCCCAAAAGTGTGCTGGGGGCAAGCGTGACAAACAAAACAGTTTGGGATTTTTCTCAATGTGCATAATTCTTTTGAAAGGGCGGACATTATGTTCATTGATGTTGACTTGCCTTTTTTGTGTGTTGTAGTTTGTTGTTGTTCCCAGGCTGAAAGTAAAGGCTGCATATTTCAAATTTAGGAAAAGCATGTGGTCTAGTTCTCTAAGCTGCATTCAGCAAGATGGCTACAGAGATCGCCAAAGGAACAAGGCTTGCTCTCAGAAGAGAATCTGATTGAGGAGGAGCCAAACAGGAGCCAGTGCTGGGCAATGAGTTTAGAATACTGAGTGGTGAAGTTTACTTCATGGGGTGAATTTCAATGGACTTGTGCAAATTAAAGAAAAGCAGCAGAAGAAAACACTATGGCGGGTCTCTTGCTTCTTCTTATCTGTTCATTAAGGAAGCATTGAGTTCTAGGAGGCACCTGCCCAGCTCTTTATTTTCCCGCAACCAGCGCGCTAAATCTGGAGCTCTGATGAGGAGAAGATCCTCTGCGGTCATGTAGGGTGATCAGGCTTAGGAAATGATTTCACTTTGTTCAGGTCTGAGATTAGTTTCGGTTTCAGGCTGTACCAGGAGCTGAGAGAGAGAGCGTGAGCTAGAGCCAGCGAGAGGAGGAGGAGGCTGCTGGGAGAGCCTCACCATTGGCTGTCCCGAGTGGCAAGGTGGGCGGGCAGGGAACTCCTGCGCAGAGCAGGGAGCGGAGGAAGATGAATCAGAGATACAGTCAGGGGAGGCAGCCATTGAGCATCTCTGTGTCTATGGACTGGGCAGCAGCCTAGGACGGTATCAGCAGGTGTGTGTAGGGCAAAACCCCGCAGTTACAGGACTTCTGAGCCAGGGCTGCGAGGTCGTAGGGAAGCTGTAAAACACAGATTACCAGGATGGAGTGGGTTTTGCATGAGCAGGTGCCAAGCTAGGAGGAAAGCCAGGAGTCAGGATGCCACAACCTCCGCCACCCCACCCCCCCCCCCACATCTTATACCGTATCCTTACAACTTGCGTCCTCTTGCATTTGAGTTTCCTTTAAAAAAAAAAAAAAGACAAATGAAGGTTTGAGAGATGATAGTTGAGAACTTGCAGACTTTTGCGAGTTGGCGCATCCTCTAAGATTCTGTCTTCAAGCTGTCGTTTCTCCTTGAGACGGTTTGCGGCCAGTCTGGCGGTTTCACAGGGCATCATTATCTCAGAAAATCAGCGCTTTCCCTCCCCTGACTGGCTCTGGGTGCGGCAGACACAGATGTTTCATCTCACCCGAGCAGTGTTACAGCACCATTGCATTTTATTCCTCCAAGTCATAAATTCATTTTATTTCTAAAAGAGAGAAGCATTGAATTTTACAGCCAGGAAGGATTTTGAAGATCATCCAGACTGCTCCTAGAGGAATTTGTAGTCCTGGGTCATTAACCACCTTAAAAAAGAACTATAGTATGTGGTTAAAAACTCTTGAGTCAGACTGCCTGTGTTTGAATCCACCTTTGCTAGTTGCTGCTCTGTTCTTGGGGCAAGTTAACTCAATCTCTCTGAGTCTTAGTTTCCTGAACCATATGATGGGAGTAATAATACCCCCTAATTGTTGCTAGTGAGGATCAAATACTCATTAAGCCTTAGCACAGTGCTTGGCAAATCGTAAGTTCTCAATAAATGTTAGCTACTGCTAACATTTGTTATTATCCTCATTTCATGAAATCATATCATCATCAGTGGCTGGTTGGTTAGAGCCCGGGCTACAGTGCTAAACTCTTTACAATACTAGTTTTCTCCAGCATGGCCATACAATGATTTCATCACAGTCTTGAAACACACAAACAGCATTAGTGAAAGTACTTGTGTAGAAATCTAATGCACAAACATTCATAAAAGAGCTGGAAGAAATGGGCTCAATCCATGTGTTAGATATATTAGACTGTGGGCATGAGGGCATGTGTTTACCAAATAATCTGTGTCCATAAACACCCTTTATAGTGTTTAGAGGTTTCCTAAATGCCAGAATGGTTACCTCTGCTGGAAAGGTCAGGGTGGGTTCTTCGATGTTTTTGTTGAACTCTCCTCAAATTGGAAACATCCATTTCAATGAGTTGTGATGGCAAGCAGGCTTCTGGGTGTAATGGAAATATTTCTGTAGCCTGGCTGCTGTTTATCAAGGGTGAAGACAGTGCGTGTTTTTAAAAACTATGGGCTTGGCAGAAGTCCACATGTCTTAGGCCAGGCCAGCACAATGCCTTCCCAAATGATTTGCACTGACCTTTTTTTTGCAAATTGTTGACAGCCTGGGAGCCTCCCAAGGGAGCCTGAAATATTGTTGAGGAGGGTGTCATCCTTGGCCTTGAGGGGTCTTTTGACACTTTTGATGGGGTGGTATAAGGCCGCTTTGGTATATTTTATTGGAATATGAAAACAAATGGAAATTAATTTTGTTTGGCAAATCCTGCAACATTCCCTTGAGATATTGCCACTCTCTGGGGCTTACAGAATTGAAATCTGTTTTTGATGCTGATCCATGGGACTTCTCAAATTTCCATGCCTGAGGGAGAGAGCCTTGTTAGAGCGTGAAGTCTATGAGTGTCATTCAGGGTCCAAGATGAGAAATCCAGTCTGAGCTCTGCTGTGTATGGACTGTCATTCTGAGCAGATCACTTAATTTCTTAGTTTGTACTTTTCTTCAGTTTAATCTGTTATTGTACTCACAACAACAAATGGCTTTTGAACACATCTGTTAACTAGAGCTGGTAATAATAGTACCTGTTGCACTAGATTGCACTGGATGGGGCTTCCCAGGTGGCACTAGTGGTAAAGAACCTGCTTGCCAATGACAGGAGACATAAGAGACACAGGTTCGATCCCTGGGTTGGGAAGATCCCCTGGAGAAGGGCATGGCAACCCACACCAGTATTCTTGCCTGGCGAATCCCCAAGGACAGAGGGGCCTGGTGGGCTACAGTCCATAGGGTCGCATAGAGTTGGAATGACTAAAGCAACTGAGCATGCATGCATGCATTGCATTAGTTGGCTGTGATGGTCTAACAATAATTACATTTTGGTTACCTACTTATAGCATGCCAGTCACCTCTCTGTACATTTTAAGAGGATACATTTATTTACTCAGCCCGCTATGTGTATAGTAGTATTTACCACTTTCCAGATGAGGGGCTGGAGACTCAGAGGGCCAAGTCAACATGCCCAAGGGCACACAGTCAGGAAACTGAGGAACTGGGATCTCAACCCTGAAAGCCAGGCTGCTGACTCTGTAGACAGTGTTTCTAAAATGACTTTGTTGTCGTGTAGTACTTCTTACTCTTCCACTGTTCCTCTTGTTATTTGACGAGCCGAGGGAGGGATAAGCTGAGCCTGGAGGTAGATTAAGTGTACAGATCACAGTGTTGGAAAGAATGAGGAGACAGAGCATATGAGAGCTTTTTTTGGAGTTATAGGGAAACAGCTGTTTCTAAGTTTGGGACAGAGCCGGAGAGCGCCGGCAGAGATAGAGAAGGACATTTCTCAGTGGCTTTTTGCTCTCTGCCGTGAAGGGCTGTGCTGTGGATTTAAGGGCCATGTGTGTCTTTGCTCTCCTATCACATTTTATTTGGAAGCCTGTCTCTCCCTTCCAGCCCTCAGCTGTGACAGCTTCAGAAACTTAGAAAACTGCTGTGGATACAGATAGCAAACTCTTTGAGTCATGAAAGGCAAGGTGAAGGATGGACTTGTTAGTGGAAATTCTTCTTTGTTATTGTATTTCTGTGAAACGTCTATGGGGGTGACCCATGGAGTGGCTTGTGCTCAAAGGAGAGAGAATTGAGAGCTTGGGTGACTTTCTTCTCATGAGTTTTCTTAATAAGAATCATCCTATTAGCTTTCATCTTGGAAAAGAGAGAGGGTGCGAGTGAGTGCGATGTTATCTGACGGAAACCAGAGGCCTTCTGTGTGGGTCTCCCAGGGCAGAGCTGGGCCGACACAAGGGTCTTGGTGGCTCGAGCCAAGGGTGGGGGCCCCCAGGGGCTTTGGGAAGGGCTGCCGGCTTTGTGCCACTGCCACCTCCAGCCCTCTCCAGCCCTGAGAGGCTCTGGGGAAGGACTAGGCCTTAAGAGAGAAGTGGACTGGGGGCTGGGTGTGCGTCAGTTTTCAGTGGGGCTTCCCAGGTGGCTTAGTAATAAAGAATCCACCTGCCAATGCGGGAGACTTGGTTTCGATCCCTGGGTCAGGAAAATCCCCGGAGGAGGAAACGGCAACCCACGCCAATATTCTTGCCTGGAGAATTCCCGTGGACAGAGGAGCCTGGCGGGCTACAGTCCATGGGGTTGCAAAGAGTCAGTGACTGAGTGTACACTCACGCATTTTTAAATGGCAAACCACTGGTGAAATTCATACATAGCAGTGATAATTTTGAGGATGTTAATGTAAAAATTCATCCCATACAACTGGACAATGCAAACGTAAGTTTAGATCTGTAGGGATATGAATGGCTACTCCGACTCCACCTGATGAAGGGGGTGGGGCGGGGCCCTCCCCGTGTTAGTACCTGGTTCCCTGGTACATTTTGGGGGACCTCTTGTTTTCTTCTAGAACTAAGAAAGGAACCTTCCAGGTCCTGGAGTCACCCTGTTTGTCTCTGAGTTTGTGAAGGAGCTGGGGGGCACAGCCTTCTCAGACCTCCTCTCCGTGACCTTTCTGTGGACTCTCCTTTGGATTGTGAGCTGAGTCTGGGGTCCCCAGAGGAAGGCGAAGTCCCCTTGGGAGGGAGGGATTGCTGGAAGACTCCCTCAGACCAGCCACCCAGTTTAGGGATGATCCGTGACAGGGTGGTTGTGTTTTCAGACTTCCTTTGACCTCATGGCACACTTTACCCAGAGTGGTTGTGTTTCTCCACAAGACCTCACTGCCCCGGTTTTGCCTCATTTTCCTTCCTGCCCCAGCCATCAGCAGAAGATACTTAAAAAAAAAAAGAAAAGAAAACAGGTATTTGGCTGTGTTGGGTCCTAGCTGTGGCTTGCAGGATCTTTTCTTGCAGTGCACTGACTCTCTAGTTATGGGGCATGGCCTTAGTTCCTCCAAGACATGTGGAATCTTCTTGGACCAGGGATCCAACCCACGTCCCCTGCATTGCAAGGCAGAAGTCCCAGTACCTACTGTTCTTACACTGCTCCCATGTGTAAGAGGATTTACTCATGTCAAGCAATTCACTTCAGTTATTTAATTTAGTCCTGTAGCAAACCTATACGCCAGGGGTTATTGTCTTTTTAGATGGGGGAACTGAAGCTGAGGGCTAACTAACCTGTCCAAGTAATAGCCACTTACTGTGTGGGATGTGTTTTTTTGTTTGTTTTACAGTTTATTATAAAAATTTTCAAATATACCCAAACTTAGAGAAGCTAGTACAATACATTCCCATGGACCCATCACCAAACTTCTTCACTCCTTGTGGAGAAGCCCCTGCTGCAGTGCTTCTGGGGTCGCAGCATACAGCAGATACCTTTGTGTGAATTAGAAGAAAGGACTCTTTCTCTAGGGTTCACAACGTAGTAAGCCAAGCACAGGCTGGATCCAGCCCCATCTGCCCCTACGGGTGGCCCCTCTGTGTAGTGAACAGCCCACAAAACTGTATGTGATGGCTCTCTCTGCCTCACTGCTCTTCTCATCTAGCTTTTGACACAAAGAGTCAGAGTCATTTCTCTGGTTGGCCCTCAATTACAAGGGACGGGGGGAAGAAAGCTCAGGTGTTGGGGACTTCTGGGGCTAGAATAAATTACGCAGGGGGGTAATTCCAGAGGAGATATTCCGGCTGCAGAGGAGGGTGAGGGCAAATGAGCTGTGTCTTTTATTGCTCCTGTTTTTCTACCAGCCACCTGCTCCGTTGATGGC
This sequence comes from Cervus elaphus, assembly GCF_910594005.1. Lineage (NCBI taxonomy): Eukaryota > Metazoa > Chordata > Mammalia > Artiodactyla > Cervidae > Cervus > Cervus elaphus. Next base: position 81,600,377 of record NC_057819.1, on the reverse strand, counting down.
TCCTCCCCGATGCCTTCTCCTGTCTCTTCTGTGCCCAGGGCAAGGGAGGCAGTTGTATGTGTCCATGTGGCTGGCAGGGGGGCAGCTGGTAGAGCCCAGGGTGTGAAAACCTGGTGTGGAATCAGTCTTGGCTGCCACCCTCATGGAGTCGCTGGGACAAACTGTCTTTGCCTTCTGGCTGTTCACCTTTTCTTGGGGCGCAGTTTAGCCAGTGGCCCAGGGGGAGGTCCTGCCTTCATGCCTGCAGAACTGCTCCTTTTAGTCACAAAGTCTGGTCTGTGGGTCACCAGGTAGGGGCCATCTCGAAGAGAGAAATTGGGTCTTTTTTTTTACTGCTGTGCTTTTGGCTGTACAGCGTCTAGTCTTGGGGCTCTAGGAACATTTGTTGAACAAATGAATGTTAGACAATTATAGCATCCTGCAGACCAGAGAAAGGTGCTGAAGAGTCCCAGTTGAATGTTCTATGTGTTTCATTTGGGAGAGTAGCTGGACTATGCTGCAGTACTAGTCAGACTCTGACATTGTGGTGGCTTGACACAAACTGTGTTTCATTTGCACTCATGGGAAGTCTGACGTCGGTTAGACAGTCCTCCCCTCATCTGGTAGTCACATCATCTGAAATATGGGACCATCACAGTTCCCCAGCCCGACTTTTAACTGCCTTACCAACAAAGGTCCGTCTAGTCAAGGCTATGGTTTTCCCAGTGGTCATGTATGGATGTGAGAGTTGAACTGTGAAGAAGGCTGAGCGCCAAAGAATGGATGCTTTTGAACTGTGGTGTTGGAGAAGACTCTTGAGAGTCCCCTGGACTGCAAGGAGATCCAACCAGTCCATCCTAAAGGAGATCAGTCCTGGGTGTTCATTGGAAGGACTGATGCTGAAGCTGAAACTCCAGTACTTTGGCCACTTCATGCAAAGAGCTGACTCATTGGAAAAGACCCTGATGCTGGGAGTGATTGGGGGCAGAAGGGGATGACAGAGGATGAGATGGCAGGATGGCATCACTGACTCGATGGACATGAGTTTGAGTAAACTCTGGGAGTTGGTGATGGACAGGGAGGCCTGGTGAGCTGCGATTCATGGGGTCACAAAGAGTCGGACACGACTGAGCGGCTGAACTGACTCACTGACCAAGGAACTGACACCTATTACTTCTATGCACATTTAATTGGTCAGAACTTCTCACATGGCTCCAACCTAACTGTAAAGGAGGGTGGGAAGTGTAGAGGGGTAAAGGGTTGTCTTCATGGTTTCAAAGGAGAGGATTTTGTTTTTGATTTTTGTTTTGATAGGTAAGAAGGGAATTTGGAGAAGGCAATGGCATCCCACTCCAGTACTCTTGCCTGGAAAATCCCATGGACGGAGGAGCCTGGTGGGCTGCAGTCCATGGGGTCACTAAGAGTCGGACAGGACTGAGCGACTTCACTTTCACTTTCACTCATTGGAGAAGGAAATGGCAACCCACTCCAGTGGTCTTGCCTGGAGAATCCCAGGGACGGGGGAGCCTGGTGGGCTGACGTCTATGGGGTCACACAGAATCGGACACGATTGAAGTGACGCAGCAGCGGCAGCAGCAGCAAGAAGGGAATTTGTTCAGAGAGACGAGCACTCCACAGACAGAGTGTGGGCCATCACAGAGAGCGAGTGCTGCCTGTATTTCTTATCTCTGGTTTTAATCCATTAGAGTGCCTACAGCCTCATCACTTATCATCAGTTGTCATATTTTTTAAAAAACACTAACAAGAAGGGAACACCTGCCACTTTCTTTAATCCAGGGAAGGAGGCAAGAGATGGCCGAAGGGGAGTCACATGGCAGGAATTTTAACCTCTCCTTTATTACATTTAATCTTGTGATAATCATTTAGTCACTCCACCTTTGTGAGCCTCTTTCCTCATCTGCAAAAGGAGGATAATTATCCAACCCATCTGTTAGTTCAGACTCTACTGATTCCAAGTAACAGAAACCAACTTGAGCTATTTGAAGCCAAGGAGAATGTAAGAATCAAGGGCAGGAAATACTGCTGGCCTCCGAAGTGCCTGGAACTGCAGGATGCCGCTGCTTCTGTGGATGTATGCTAGATATCACGGGTTCTCAGCCCCCTGATATATCCATTTTCCTTCTAGAAACATCAGACTGGATTGTATTTTAGACCTTTGATTCAGATTCCTGAGAGAAGAATCTGATTGGTCCCTTACTGTCAGTTGTCTCCTGCTGGTCCAATCAGTGATGGCCAGGAGCACATGGTCATATAGTACCACCTGGCTTGGGCCCTTTCCCCTGTGAATGTGGGTGGAGGCAGTCCTCAAAAAAGGTGCTGATGCTTACCTGGTTCAAGGGTTGTTGAGCTGACTGGATGTCTGTAAGAGAGCTTTGAGAACTATTAATATAAAGTGCTGCATAAATATGAGCTGGCAGGGTGATGGGTTAGAAATCTTGGAGATTGCACTGCCCTGAAGAGGGGTGGGAGAGATTATATTGCTGTGAGAGAGAATTTAAGTTTTGTTGGAGGCAGGGGAGCTGTTTGTTGGAAAGTCATGGAGCAGAGACTGAAGGAAATGGACAGGACTAGCATGGTACATTGCCTGGGTCAAGCTACATTTATAGGCCATTAGACCATAACATTGTAAAAGAAGGAGTACTTTGAGTGTGTTTTCACCTCTGTAGTTGAAACTGCGATTGTGGAAATGATGTTAGTCCAGATTATGGCTTAGTCCTTGTCTGACACGATCCCAGTGGGCTGACTATGAGCAAGTCATGTCACCTTCCCTGGGCTGAGTTAGTTCTGCTCTTTGAAGATGCTGTATCCATGAAACATGGGGATTAAGGCACGAAGTTTGGAATGAGACGGTTGGGTCTGGATCCTCACCATTCACTTGCTAGCTGTATGACCCGGGGACATTTCCTAACCTCCTCCAGTCTGTGTCCTTACTTGTGACAGGTACCTACCTCATAGTACCTACCTCATAAGGTTATTGTGCCAGTTATATGAAATGAAAGCTCGGTAAAATATCAGCTAGTATGGTTAAGGGAAGTCAAAGCTGCCGGATGCCAGGGACCCGTGGCCAGTGTGGTAACACTGTGTGCTCAATACTCTTAGAGTGAGCACGAGGCTTTCAGGGGGTGGGTGGGGCGCGGGGAGGGAGGGTGGCACGCTGGAGGGGCCTGGGGACCCACCACTAGAGGCAGTCTACGGGGCTGGCGCTCGGGGCTTTCGGATAATCCAGTTCCTCCCTGGAGACCTGTGCCGGCTCCCGCCCCTCGGAGCCGCTTCTGGACAGGCGGTCGGCTGGGTTCCGAAAGTTCAGCGGCCTCTTCCCTGCAGTCTTGGGAGGTCTTGGGTCTCAAACCAGAGCCAGGTTGAGGATTAAACTGCTTCCCGTGGTGAAACGGCAGTTTCACCTCTTAAAAAAATTTTGAAGGTCTCTTCAAAAAAATAAATGAAGAAACCCCCCCAGACCACAGGACAGTTTGAGGGCTGAATTATTCAGACGCCCGGCTGGCTCCTCGGGACGCGGGGGCCGGGAAACGAGGGCCCAGCCTGCGCCCTCAGGCTGCGTCCCTACGCCGCCCGGCCGCGGCCGCGGGTCCCGGCGCGGCGACTGTGAGGGGCACGCAGCGCGGCCCGCGGCCCGAGAGCGCACGGCTGAGCGAGGAGGCAGGGCCGCAGGGAGGCAGGGGAGGTGTCGCCGCTTTCGCCCCCTCAGGACCGCGTCTTCTGACTGGAGGAGCGTCGCGCTTCCGGCGGCTGAGGGGCGCAGGAGACGGGCGGGGCCGCGGGGAGGGTCGGGGCGGGTGTCCGGGCACCGTGCCGCCTCCGCCGCCGGGAGGGCCGTGGCCATGGCAACCCGGCAGGCCGCGGCAGCGCGGGCTTTCAAAGGCCGCCTTGTTCTCGGTGGGGGGTGGGGGCCCTTCAGCGCCCGCGGCGGGCTCTCCAGGCCCGGGCAGGGAGGGGCCGCGCGGAGGGGGCGGCCTGCGGCGGAGGAAGTGCCGTTCTGCGGCCCTCTCCCTCCCCCGCTGGTTTCCTGGAGGCCCCGGTTTCCACAGCTCCTTCTGGAGAATGAAGAGAAACCTCAGCAGGAGGATGTGTTCGGTCTCCAGGCGACAGTGTGTGTGTCTGTGTGTTTGTGTCTGTGTTTCTGTGTGTAACTGAGAGGAGGTAAGGAAGCTTGGCGGGGGGATGGGAATCACTATCTTGCTGGCCTCCTACAATGGAAGAGTCTGGTGCCCTAGACAGATTTTAGCAAGCTAGCCAGTGCCACCTGAAGCAGCTCTTTAAGACTCTCTCATCCTTTTGGCAGTGAATATCAAAGGAGAAAATATCAGAGAAAATACTAAGTCACTCATTAGATGTAACCTAACCACATGGCAATTTACATGCTTATGTATTAGCTAGTGAATTTTAGTGACAAATCTGATCTTGAGAGCTTGAATAGCCTTTGCTGTTTAGGGGGGAAGCTTGGCCCCTGGGATTTCCCACCCTTTGTTTAGTCTTTAGTGTTGAAAGTGAAAGTGTTAGTCCCTTAGCTGTATAGGACTCTTTGTGACCCCCTGGACTGTAGCCCGAAAGGCTCCTCTGTCCATGGAATTCCGCAGGCAAGAATACTGGATGGCTTGCTATTCCCTTCTCCAGGGGATCTTCCCCACCCAGGGATCTAATCCCAGTTTCCTGCATTGCCGGCAGATTCTTTACCAACTGAGCTACCAGGGAAACCCAAGTATAAAAATTGGGAAGGATGGCATGTCTGCTCTCTAAGCACCTTGTGAGTGACGAATGCATTTCCACTTCGGGCTGCTAGGGGTTAAGAACCAGATCTTCCTTGACACCTTATCCCTCTTCGGCTTTCTCTGAAGAGGTGGCCTGCAGGGGTAGCCTCGGGTGTGGGGAGTTTGGGAGGCAGGACATGAACTTGACTGCATCCCGTCAACACTGGTCAGGCCACTGTCAATCAGTTCTCCAGATCCTCCTGGGAAACCCTTGAAGCAAGGTGTGGGGAAAGATTCTTGCCTTTGGGTCTCAGAAAAAAGCTAATTCTGGGCCTGAGTTTAATTCCAAGTCATGATCAGCCCGAGGGAAACAGCGTTGTCAGGTAGACTGGATCTTCTACTGTTGCGGCTGTGCCTTGGCCTCATGCCTTCCATTCTGGCCAAGAAAGGTGGAGAGGGGCCAATAAACTTGAGTACACATAGGCGGGCATCCTGGCTGTTTAGCAAAGGGTCCTCATACCCGAGCGACAGCATGCAGGGGGGCTCCTTCAGAGGTTGGGCACCGAGACCAAAGTCAGGTGGCTGGACTCTCATGGGCCCCTGCCTCCGTCCCCTTCTCCTTGTGAAACCTGGAAGATTGTGTTAATAGATTATTCTTGTCATATACAATTGAATCTGGGGGAGATGGTGTTACCTGCAGTGGCTTCTTCATCTAGTGGGGGTGGAGAGGGCTCAAGAACTTTCCAAACTCTTCTGATTAGCATGAAATAGGTGCTGCACGGAGCATTGTCTGAAGCTTGGTGGAGAGAGGGAAAAAAAAATGTAGTTCATGTTTCTGGAGAAATTCAAGTCTATGGATGAACCAACCAGCACATTAAAGGAGGGCCTGTAAAGTGACAGACATTCTTGTTTACTTGTAGAATCTTAGACCAGAATTAGAATGTGTGTGAGGTGGGCCCAGGCACTGGTGAGTCAGAAGCTCCCTAGGTGTTATGCACAGCCAGGGTTTCAGGCCATTCCCCCAGTGCAGTGTTCACAATCGGGGATGGTTTTGTCCCCCTGGGAGACATTGGCAGTGTCTAGAGATGTTTTTGGCTGTCCCAAGTACTGACAGGAGTGAGAGCACCTTGTAGGGAAGTAGCACACAGCAGGGTTTGGAGGTAGGAGAGTGTGGTTTGGGTTTGCAAAGAAGAAAGCGGTTCGTGGTTTCAGAGAGTCAGCTGAGATCCGGAGTTGGTTTTTCAGCCTGATTCTCCCCAGTGTGGGTTGTGTCTTGTCCAGACACTTTTGGTTCAGACATCGAGCCCCTCTAGCTGTGTTTACTGTGTGTGTCAGTAACCCTCAGGCCCTGTTGTGAGGGAGGTGAAGGAGCTGTTGTCAGGTACATTCAGCCTCAAGGACCCAGCCCCACCCTGGGACTGCATGAGGGAAAGCTACTGCGCAGGAGCTCACCTTCCTTCTGGCTCCAGGAACAGGCAGTGCCCTTTGCCTGAGTTAATGGCTTCGTGGCCTCGTTGGTCATTTATTCCATACCTCTTAGAAAAGGGTGAGGAAGTGGCCCTTGTCGGTCGAGCCCATCATGGGACAAGGCTCGTGGCAGTTGGTCCAAATGTATTTTTGAATGAAAGAGTGAATCCCTAAAGAGTGGGAGCTCTGAACCTTTTATTGTGAATTGCCTCCTTAATAAGTACGCCTTGGGCCATAGTTGAATTAGGAGAGACAGAGTGGTAATAAGGAGGACAGTCTCTACAGTCAGGAATTTCCAGGGAATAGGACAGGTAACCTGAAGCAAGTGGGAACCATTTCCCTTTGGAGTGGCCACTAAAGCATTTCTGCCCTCTGAGGGTGACCCAAAAGTGCATGTGTGGTGATCCTCCCAGGGCCTCACTGTCTGAGATCCAGCCACAGGGTGGAACGAGCAGAGCCAAAGCAGGAAGCACAGTTGTCTCTGTCTCTGTGTGTGTGTGTGTGTGTGTGTGTGAGCTTCTTTTGCTTAACGTGATATCCTTGAAATTCACCCACATTGCTATATGTATAAAGTGTGTGTGTGTTCTCTTGTATTGCTGACCTGTTGTCTTTCATTGAATTGATAATCCACAATTTCTTTTTTTTTTAAAGACAGGAAGAGCACCTCAAAGAGAGATAGACTTCTCTGAAAAAGCCTGAAATGTTCTTTTCCAGAATCTGTGAATTTGTGTGTTTATTTCCGGGCTGTGCTAGGTCTCAGTTGCTGTGTGGGCTCTGCTCTGGTTGCCATACATTGCTGTTCCCGTACATTCCTGTACAGGGAAGCTTCTCACTGTGGTGGCTCCACTTGCTGTGGAGCACCAGCCCTGGCAGAATACAGACTTCAGTACTTGCACGCAGGCTCAGTAGTTGCCGTCTCCAGGCCCTAGAGCACAGGCTCAGTAGGTGTGGCCTTCGTTGCTCCTTGGAATGTGGGATCATCCTGGTCTAGGGATCTAATGCATGCCTCCTACGTCGGCATGAGGATTCTTTACCACTGAGTCACCAGGGAAGCCCCAGGAAGCACAGTTTAATCAGAATACCTCCTCTTCTCTGCTCTGGTTATAGGTAGCAAATGCTTCAGAGCTGCTTTTCTCTGCCTTTGAGGCCTTGTTTCTGCAGCTCAGGAGAAAAGGGTCCCTGGTGTCCAGGCTCAGGCTAGGGTGGGGAAAGTGTTGCCTGTGATAGAAGCCCAGTCCCATGCAGGGTGTCCTGCCCTCTCACAGCCAGCCCCAGGAAGTGGGCCTGTTCTTGGGCCCGTTGCTGGGTTCCGGCTGGCTTTGTCCAGCGGAGCTCCCAGTACCGTCTTATCTGCTCCTGAGTGATGTGCGGTTAGAATCTTGTTCCTTGATGTCAGGTCCCCAGACCAGCAGTACCCATGCTGCCTGGTTAGAAATGGAGAGTCTTGGGCCCCACTTGAACTGCCCACGTCAGTCTGCATTTTAACAAGATGCCCGGGTGATTTGTGGGAATGTAAAAGCCTGAGGAGTGCCCTGCGAGAAGACTGTTCTGCTGAGGGGGCATCTGGGGAAGTGGCCTCTTTTGAGCAGCATAGGTGCTGTGTTTGCAGAGGGCTTTAGGACAGTGTTTCTCAAACTCTGAGGTGAAGGACCGGTGGTTTATTTTGTTCATCTGGGGACGGATATGTGGCCCAATGAGCACGGCCATCACAAGTCAGGGCTGGTCTGTATTCAGAGAGACAAGTCTGCCGTCACATGCTTGAGTGTGTAACAATATCAAATTGCTGGAACTTCTCTAAAGCCTTCTTTACTCTCCCTGTACTTACCTCCCCAAGGACCTACAACTAACAGTTTGGTCTGCAGATCTGCTTTCAGTGATCTTGGTCTAGGGTCCCATCTTCAGGGTCAGACAGACTTGAATCCTGGTTCTGTCACTTCCTCGCTGTGTGTTCTTGGGCAGCTGTTTAACCCCTCTGAGTCTTAATTTTGTCATCTGTAAGTGAGAGATAATAATGCCCGTGCCTCATAGGGTTGGAGTTAGGATTAAATAAGAAAGCGTGGGTGAAGCATGGAAGGCATACTTGATAATGTGCTGTGCTGTGCTTAGTCGCTCAGTCGTGTCTGACTCTTTGATCCCATGGACTGTAGCCCGCCAGGCTCCTCTGTTCATGGGGATTCTCCAGGCAAGAATACTGGAGTGGGTTGCCATGCCCTCCTCCAGGGAATCTTCTCAACCCAGGGATCAAACCCAGGTCTCCCGCCCTGCAGGTGGATTCTTTCCGTCTGAGCCACTAGGGAAGTAAAGAATACTGGAGTGGGTTGCCATCTCTTCCTCAAGGGAGTGTTCCCAAACCAGAGATTGAACCCAGGACTCCTGCATTGCAGGCAGATTCTTTACCGACTGAGCCACCAGGGAAGCCCGAGAATACTGGAGTGGGTAGCCTATCCTTTCTCCAGGGGATCTTTCCACCCAGGAATTGAACCGGGGTCTCCTGCATTGCAGGTGGTTTCTTTACCAGCTGAGCTATCAGGGGAGCTTATGCTTGATAATATTGGCTATCAAATGTGGGCAACAGCACCATTGTTAGTGATTGCTGTCTTGGAGCATCTGAAAATGAAGACAGTGGCCCCAGTTAAGGGGTAACATTGGTTTTTAAAATATTTATTTTATTTGGCTGTGCTGGGCCATTAGTTGTGGTATGCAGAATCTTTTTTAGTTGTGGCATGTGGGATCTAGTTCCCAGACCAAGAATGGAACCTGGGGCCCCTGCATTGGGAGTGTGGAGTCTTAGCCACGGGACCACCAGGAAAGCCCTTGGGTACCATTGTTTTTATGACTAGACAGACAATGGTCTTTACATGTGTAGCAAGTTCGTTTGGAACAGAAACTTTCTTCCCCCTGTGAATTTCTGATAGTCTGGGACTGCTGGTAATGTATTTTCTGCTATGTGAATTCAAGCAAGAATTGGGACAATGCTGAAACTTGTTTTTCAGTGACTGAAAGAAGTAAAAAAAATGCTAGGTAGGAAATCCCTTTCATCCGCAGGGCCATCTGCTCACCTTTCCCTCTCCTCCCCACAGTGTGTCTCTTGGATACTGTCTCCCAAGCAGGCCAAGGGGATTTTCAGTGCTAAGTTGCCTAATTCTAAACTGCCAGTGCATCCTCTGTTTCTGGAGAAATGCAGCTTCCCTCTTGGCTGTTTCATTAGCATGTAAGGAAGTGAAGTGAAAAAGCAGAGGACTCACCTTAAAAGATCTGTGTCTTGGAGTCAACTTAGCAAATCATTGATTGGGGTATCACCTCATTGGCCCACATTTGTTAGCCTCTTTTTGGGTTCCAGACCCCTTTTATAATCTAAAGAGAAGTTTGACACCCACCTTTACCCTGAAAAGTGCACTCACACCCAAACACATTTAATTGTGCATTTGATGTCCTTGGAGGGAGGTTCATGGACCTCGTGGAAACCTCAAGGACCCTTGGCTAAGAAGCCCCACAAGGCTCGTTTCTCATGTACTAGAATATTCAAGAGGCAGGTTTTGGAGTCAGAGTGCCGGAGTCTGAAACATGCCTCTGCTGCTTGCTGCCTTGCTGAGCTTGGGTAAGTTCATTATCTCCTCTAAGCCTCAGTTTCCCCATCTGTGAAGTCAGGACAAGAATAGCACTTACCTCACTGGGTAGTTGTGAAACTAGATGAGGGAGTGTTTGGCAGATGTCTCTGTTGTGTAATTAGTGTTTGGCCTACAGAGTGGCCCACTGCTCCCTGGAGGAATCCCCCCTTGGTGGCAAGAACTTGTGCCATCCTTGTTTGAGAGCAAACAGTATTTGGACTGAGACCATGAGGTTTTCCTTGGGATGGGTGGGGAGTGGCTCCTCAACACACCTCTGGGAAATTTGGAGAGCTGGACAGCTTTGGAGTGAGGCTCCTAGAAGCCCTGTTGGCCCAGCTGCTCCCATTCAATAATTTCCATGTGCCGTTGTTGGTTTTGGCTCCGGGCTCAAGGGCCCTGCCTCACGAGCTTCCTTGAAACTAGATGCCAGACCCAGAGGAGCAGGGAGGAGGGAAGGGAGAATGAAGACGCAGACTTTTTCTCCTTCCTTAATTAACTCTGACTCTCTTGCTCCCTGGGCTTTCAGGCTGTCTGCAGCCCCAGCAATTATTGGGAGTGTTAACTGGGGTCAGGGCTGTGGCTGGGCTTCAGGGAACTCCCGGGACAGTGCTGAGGGAGGAGGGACGTGCCCGTCTCCTGGAAGGAGGGCTTCACTCCTGGCTGCCCGGGCCGCTGCCCCCTTTGAGCCGAGCCGCCTCTAGCTCCAGCCCCACACTCAGGCTGCCCCCGAGATCGAGATCGGCTGGAGCTAAGGGATTCCAAACCACGGGCCCCCGCCCACTGGGCCTTAATTGCATTAACGCACAAAGCAGGGATGGCTGCCCTGCCTGTCCCCCGAGAACAATCGCGTCCTGTTCTCATGGCCTGTTTTTCCCCAGCTGCTCCTCCCTTTCATCTCGGCCTCTTTCCCAGGGACGCGGGGCTCATTCCCAGGAGACCGGCATGTGCTTTCTAACCTTCTTCCTTTTTCCCTGGTCTCACTGGTTTTGTGTATCCCTCTCTCTCCCCTCTGGTTCAGAAGCCCCATCCTATGTTCCTATCCAGTCCTGATTTTAGACTGTGTGGGTGAAGGGTTTGAAAAAAAAAAGATTAATCTGTCTGTTTTTGCTTCTCATTTGCTTGTTGTCATGAGAGGGGAGCAAAATGCCCCCACTTTATTGATTTATTTTTTATAATATTTGTTTGTTTAGCTATGCTGGGTCTTAGTTGCAACACACGAGATCCTGTAGTTGTGGTGTATGGGATGCAGTTCCCTGACCAGGGGTTGAATTCGTGCCCCCTGCATTGGGAGCACAGAGTCTTAGCCACTGGACCACCAGGGAAGTCCCCATAATGCCCCCACTTTATTGATTTATTTTTTATAATATTTTATTTATTTATTTATTTAGCTGTGCTGGGTTTTAGTTGCAGCACACGCGATCCTGTAGTTGTGGTGTATGGGATCCAGTTCCCTGACCAGGGGTTGAATTCGTGCCCCCTGCGTTGGGAGCACATAGTCTGAGCCCCTGGACCACCAGGGAAGTCTCCATAATGTCCCCACTTTATAATGATGCTCCACTAGTCATAAGATACCTTCCGTTGGTTTAGAATATGATAGTTTTAGGAATATCATCACAGAAACGTTTTTCATGAATCAACACACATGTTGATGCAGCAGCAAGGCTGGGTACCGCTTACACCTAATTTAGGGGAAGGAAGGGGCTTGTTACCAGCCCGACAGCTAGGAAGTCACAGAACAGGGACAAAACCCTGGTCTGACACTCAGGCCCTTCCTACCTCCTTGGCTTCCTGAGGGTGGGCCTTTCTCACTCCAGCCCAGGGTCTCCAGTCTCAAATGCCGGCAGCAGAGGACATCCAGGGGGCCCCGTCAGTGATGGTGAACTTGAGCTCCATGCCATGAGCTGTGAGTAAGGGGCCCCAGAGAAGCAGCATTTCTGATCTCTCCTCTTCCTCTGTCTCCTCCTCAGCTTCAAGGGACAAGGACGTCACTTTTCTCCTATTTCACTGTCGCAATTATTCCAGGTGCTTAATTCTTTAAACTCTCCAGAGAAGGCGCTTCCCTAGTCCTGTCCCCTTTCTGGTGTCTCCCAGTCCTGGCCCCCAGCACAAGCACCCGACCCTGTGACCCTGGAGACTTCTCGGTCAGCAGGACCTGTGTGGGCTGCTTTCTCGACCCGGGCCTCCCTGCCCAGCTGGTGACCGGCCTGCAGCCCCAGCCTCAGGCCGGGCCTGGAGCCTGGGCAGCTGGGTGACCGCCTGGCCCCCTGGGGAGGAACCTTGCTCGCAGAGCCCAGCCTGCTGCAGGCGGCGCAGCCCCTGTAATTAGTGTTGTTTTGACGACAGCTGGTGCCTTCCTTCGCTTTAAACCCCTTTCCTCCTTCACATTTTCGCAGGGCTCAAGGACCTGCTGTTCTGCCTCCCGCCAGCCTTCCCAGGAGGCTTCTGAGCCTCATGGTAAAGCTCGTCCCTCTTACACACTTAGGCTGACGGGCTTTGTGGCACAGTCAGGAATCCTCATCTGCCAGCAGTCTCCAAGGGACCCTGGAGGCCTCGGTGGCAACCGTCTTCTGCCCCCTCGCCTGGGGCAGGGCACCTGCCTGGATGGTTTCAGTAGGCATCTTTCACCAGAATCCTTTAGAGCACTTTGAGGGCGAATGGGCTTTTTGTTACATTCTCTGGCTTTCCTGATGGCTCAGATGGTAAAGAATCTGCCCGCAATGCAGGAGACCCAGGTTCAGTCCCTGTCTGGGGAAGATCCCCTGGAGAAGGAAATGGCAACCCACTCCAGTATTCTTGCCTGGAGAATCCCATGGACAGAGGAGCCTGGTGGGCTGCTGTCTATGGGGTCATGAGCAGTCGGGCACGACTGAGTGACTAACACACACATATACACACTGGAGAATTAAGCGCCCTGGGAAGGGTGCCCCACTGGCCTGGGGGCCACACATGAGCACCGATGCCCCGGGGCCTCGGGCTGCAGCCACACCCGTGCTGTCTCATTGCTGTGGGCTGCTCACCTGGGGCTGTGCCATCCCAGAACGGCTTCATCCTGACCCCTCAGACACATGGACTTCAGTCAGAATCTGCTCCTCTCATAAATCAACTGTGCTTCAACTTAAAAAAAAAAAGTGTTCTGCTTACCCCTGTGTAGTTTGTATTCTCATTCAAAAATAAAAGGGGGGGGGGATGCTTAATTTCCAACAGAGATCGTTCTGATAATTTAAATATTGCCACCAATTTGGGCTTCCCAGTGGCGCCAGTGGCAGAGAACGTGCCTGCCAATGCAGGAGACATAAGAGATGCATGTTCAATCCCTGGGTGGGGAAGAGGAGGTCATGGCAACCTACTCCAGTATTTTTGCCTAGAGAATCCCCATGGACAGAGGAGCCTGGCGGGCGACAGCCCATTGGGTCACAAAGAGTCAGCCACGACTGAAGCGACTTGGCATGCACACACCGATAACATTTGATTATATTTCCCTCTGCTCTTTTTTTTTTTTAAACATGTATGGCTTCTTGAAATTAATTGTAATCTTACTGATTACATACTTGAAAAGCTTTGTATGTAGCTTTTTCATGTGATACTGTAGAATGAGCATTTTTAATGACATGGTGTGGTTTTAAATTATTTTCAGTGACTATACCGTTGCTTCCTTGTGTATTCCCTATTGTTGACCACCCCGACTCCTAGCTCCTCTTGAAGCCTCAGAACTTTGTGGAGCATGACGATCAGGAGCCATTGTTGGGGTTGTATGGGCGTAACATTAATCCAGAGTTGCCAGGGTGCTGGCGGGAGGGGCCTGGGGCCCCGTGGGATGGAGGCTCCCAGCATGGCCCCTTTAGCCCGCGGTGCCAGAGCCCTTGAAATGGGGCACTCGTTCGAACAGGCTGTGTCTGTCTCAGGAACCTTCTGTGGTTTATGCAGAGGTGAGGCTGGGGTACAGGTTCAGGCTGGCTCTCAAGGCCCATCAGTTGAGTTTCATTTCCAGCCTTGGGCCTGGCGTGGTGGCCCAGGAGCTAGGAGCAGGCAGCTGGGGCCCAGCTCAGGCTCCTTCCTTGAGCCGTTGGCTTTTTGGACACTTGCTCTGTGCCGTAGCCAGGGCCTTCTGAAGGTCTGTGCTCACCCTGGTGTCATCAGGTGCTGTGCACCCTGCCCCGGAGGGCCTGGAGACTGCAGGGGCCCGGTCTTAGCCACCTGAACGTCGGACAGTCACCAGCCTTTTCTCCCAGTATCTCTTAACTAGACTTCTGATGAGGATAATGACGAATAATAATTATAATGCTAATAAACATCAGCCTTTCAGTTCTGTTGATTTATACCCTTTCCCCTTTCTTGTGAAGAGGTTAAGTTGAGGCATCAAGAGATTTAAGAGTTTTGAGCTTGGCTTCCAGTCCTGGCTCTGGCCTCTGTAAGTTCCATTGTCACGTATCCACTGAGCCTCAGTTTCCTCATCTGTACAATGACAGCAGTGATGCCTGACTTGCCAAGTTGATGGGAGGATCAAATTGGAGTATTTCTGTAAAATTCTCTGGCATGTAGTTGGCGACTAGTCAGTGTCATTTTGACGATGTTGTTCAGGGTCACAAACTATGCCAACCTCAAAGCCAGAGGGACTTGTCTGCCCAGTCCCTACCCTGTTCATGTTTCCCTGGAGTCCCTTCAACTGTGCACTTACCTCGCCAGCTCCAGGCAGGAAGCTTTCCTGTTTGGCTGATCAGAGGAGGCTGGCCCAGCAGAGCTGCGATTGTTTTCAGCTGCTTCTGGATGGGACGTCCTGCCAAGTCAGGCCCTGCTCTCCTTCACCCCACTAATCTGAGTGAAGGTAACTAGGACCCTTTCCTTTTGCTTTTCCCCTGGAACGGTGTTGAGAAGGCAACTCCAAGTGAATGCAGGGTGTGGTGTCACAATTGAGTGTCTTTGCGGCCACACTTGTCTGCAGGCTCTTGCTCGATCATCCCCCCTCCTTGCCCCACCTCCCACCGCCAAGAAAAACAACAGCATGAGGCCAAAGAGAGAGTCATCTGGGGACAGCCTCTGGTTCTGAGTCCTTGTGCCCCAGTCTGAGGCCATTTAGGTGGCTGTCTGCTTTCAGGAGGCCGTGAGCTCTAGCCTGGCTAGACAGAGCTTGCCTTTGAGACTTCCCGAGAAGAATCTTATCAACTTTCCAGCCATCTGCCCAAGACCTTGAGTTTTGAGCGCCATTCCTCCTGAGGCCATGACCCAGTAGCACCCGCATCACCAGGGGGGCTAGATGGGAATGCAGAATCTTCAGGCCTCAGACCAAACCTCTACTGAGTTGGAACTTGCATTTTAGCAAGATCCTTAGGAGATTCGTGTGCACGTTAAAGGTTGAGAAGCACAGGTGCATACTGGAATCACCTGGAAATCTGTAAAAAAGGAACTGATTCCCTAGGTTCTAGTCCAGACCACTGAGTCAGAATCACTGAGGATAAGATCTAGGCATTGGCATTTTTAAAAAAGAAAAAAAACAGACAAACCTCAAAACTTCCTAGGTGATTCTGATATGCAGCTAGAGTGGAGAACTAATGTAGACAGAACCTTGTCTTTGGGATGGGTGGTTCTGAATGAGAGGATCATGACAGTAATACTAAGAGTTGCTATGTATTGAGCTCCTACTCCACATGAAAGGCTTTATTCTTATCTGGAATCTTCTTCCCAAACCTGAGGCTTTGAGAAAACTGAGGGTCAGAGAGGTAAAGTTAGGTGCCTTAGGTCATGTAAGTATTGTGGCTGGAACTGTCTGCCTGGAGGCTTCTTTTGCTGTGACTTCACGGTAACTGAAGCTCATAATGGTTTTGAAGGGCCTGGTTCTTGGAAAATCTGGCCGAGGATTCTTTTCTTTCTCAGTTTCAATGGGACCTTCAGACTGTGTGGTTTTAGGATTGTTCAGTTTGAGGAAAAGCACACCAGCTTTTAGTCTTCATATTTGTGAACCTCTTAGAGTGAGGGATTGGGGGTGAGGTCAGTGACAGACATGTTGCAAAGGAATGATGGGAAAATCTTAAGGAAAAGGACATATTGCCAAAGGTCATAGAGAACCTGACCCCCCTTATTTATTTTAAGCTAGCTGTGCGGGTCGGAGCAAGTCTCTTCATCCCTGTGGACCCAAACTCCACCCCTCCTCCCCCAGGGGGGACTCGCTGCTCTTTCCAGTTCTGCAAAGCTGAGTTCTAAGACAAAAGTGGGGAAACCAAGGCATCGACCAGAGAGAGCCAAACTCTGGGCTCTCGAGCGGCTGGGGGGCCTTGCTGGGGCCATGCTGGAAAGGCATGGATTGCCTGGCAGAGTGGAGCGTCCGTGACCCAGGAGGAACCCTGACACCGCCTCCCCAGTCCCGAGTCTGCAGAGAAACCTGGCGCGGAGCAGAGAGAATGAGAAACAGCCCTTTCTTTTTGTGTTTTGAACCTCATCCAAACCTAACTTTTAAGTTCGAATAAGGATTTGAAAATCAGCCTGGGGCTCCCATGGACTCTAAATCCAGGTTACTGTGTATGTCTTCCTTATAAAGTCATGGACTGTCTGTGTTTGGGGAATGGAATGAGTGAGGGGGACGGTTTCACTGCTTTCTTTCCTGGCTTTTCCTTTCAAGAAACACAGCACCCTGCCCTTCACATGGGCCTCTGGTGCATTTTGATGCATGATTGGTCCCTGCAGCCACTCTGTGAGCCTAGAAGGGTGTGAGCGGGACCCCCATTTATGCAGGGAAATCACGGGCCCAGAGATGCCAAGTGAGGCCCCTGAGGTTCTAAGGTAAATTCAGGGCACAGCCTGGCCTTGAATCCAGGTCTTTTGATTCCAAGTCTAGCACTCCTTTTCCTCCATCACACTTCCCTCGGGTCCCCCTTCCTGGCCTTCCAGAGGACCATCAGTTGCCTCCTGTAGACATAGCTCATGAAATACTATCAATTTCCAGTGATCTGGAGTGTGTTTTTTGTTATATTTCTTTATTTTTTTGGCTATGAGGCATGTGGGAGCCCAGCTCCCCAACCAGAGTTTGAACCTATTGGAAGGTGAAGCCTTAACCACTGGGCTGCCAGGGAAGTCCCCTGGAGGGTGTTTTAAAACATGCTTTTAAAAAAATTATGTAACCAATATACAACTCCATTCCTTTCATTAAAAATTTCAAATAATTCAAATGGTCCCGCTTTGACCACCTCTTCTCCCCATCTCACACCACTTCTCAGAGGTAACTGCTGATGATACTTTGATATGAGTCCTCCTAACCCTTTTTAAAACATGCATTTTGCATATGTTCAGTCCAGTTCAGTCACTCAGTTGTGTCCGACTCTTTGTGACCCCATGGACTGCAGCATGCCGGGCCTCCCTGTCTATCACCAAGTCCTGGAGCTTGCTTAAATTCATGTCTGTTGAGTCGGTGATGCCATCCAACCATCTCATCCTCTGTTGTCTCCTTCTCCTCCTGCCTTCAATCTTTCCCAGCATCAGTGTCTTTTCCAGTGAGTCAGCCCTTCGCATCAGGTGGCCACAGTATTGGAGTTTCAGCTTCAGCATCAGTCCTTCCAATGAATATTCAGGACTGATTTCCTTTAGGATGGACTGGTTGGATCTCCTTGCTGTCCAAGTGACTCTCAAGAGTCTTCTTCAACACCACAGTTCAAAAGCATCAATTCTTTGGCATGTGATACTGATGGATTATTGTAATCCCTAACTATCTTGCCGGCTTTAATTGCCAGCTGTGTGTGTGTGCATGTGGAGAAAGCAAATATTCTAACATTACCTTCAGCAAGATAAAACCAGGATGTAAGTCAGCTGGGCTGGTGGTTTAGAGCAGTGTGTCTCTAGCTTGGATGTGCATGGGGTAGGAATCATGCATAGATTTTGCTAGAACGCAGATTCTGATTTAGTAGGTTGTGGAGTAGGGGCTGGGATCCTGCGTTTCTCGGAAGGTCTCGGTTGGTGCAGACACTGCCAGTTGGAGACCACCCTTTGAGAACGGTGAGTTTACAGCACATGCTGTAGAATTGAACAGACCCACTGATCCTTGTGGGCTTCCCTGGTAGCTCAGATGATCGAGTCTGCCTGCAGTGCAGGAGATTCAGGTTTGATCTCTGGGTTGGGAATATCCCCTGGAGAAGGGAGTGTGTACCCACTCCAATATTGCCTAAAGAATTCTCTGGACAGACAAGCCTGGCAGGCTATAGTCTATGGAGTCGCAAAGGGTCAGACACAACTGAGTGACTAACACTTTCGCTTCTTCTTTCACTATCGTTGGACCTTAAGGGCTTTCCTGGTAGTTCAGGGGTAAAGAATCCACTTGCAATGCAGGAGTCACAGGAGAGAGACGTGGCAACCCCCTGCAGTATTCTTGCCTTAAGAATCCAATGGACAGAGGAGCCTGGCAGGCTACAGTCCACAGGTTCACAAGGAGTCAGACACAACTGAAGCGACTGAGCATGCACACACATTGGACCCTAAATGGTAGCTGAGCTTGGCAAGTATGTAAGCTTTCTGTGCTTGTAAACGGGGGGGATGAGAAGGACGCTCTACCCATAAGACTGGTATGAAAACGAAATGAACCAGGACCTGTGAAACACCTAGTCCAGTGCCTGGCACACAGTGAATGCTCAGTAAATATCAGTTATTAGTATCATCTGGAGACAAAGACCCTAAAATTGTCCAAGCCAAACAGAGAACACTTGCTGGTTGGCTACTATTTAGGGCTATTTGTGTAGTGCATGTCTGGTTATTCATTTAATATTATCATTATCACCATATCAGGATTTTTAATATGTCTCTTATGGTATTATTCCCATGAGCTTATGGGTGACTTTATCTCAGGGAGTGTGTGTTAACTTAACCAGATCCACAGAGCTAAGAAGTAGCAGAAATAAACTTACACCCAGGTTTTAGGTCTAATGCTTGCCATGTCCCTTGCAGCTACCTTCTCTTGAGAATCTATTACACTCATGGCCCAGTGGGTGGTGTGGAAGTTATAGCCTCTGAGTATGGCTCCAGGGAAGGAAAGACACAGGCTTAAAACTGTTTTTGCTCTCACAGCTGTCAAAAAAATAAAAACAAAAAAACTGTATCCCCTTGTGTGTGTGTGTTCAGTAGCTCAGTCGTGTCCGACTCTTTGTGACTCCATGGGCTGTAGCCCGCCACGCCCCTCTGCCCTTGGAATTTTCCAGGTAGGAGTCCTGGAGTGGGTTGCCATTTCCTACTTTAGGGGATCTTCCAGACCCAGGGATTGAACCCGAGTCTCTTACGTTTCCTTCATTGGGAGGCGGATTCTTTTACCTCTGTACCCCCTGGGAAGCCCTGTACACTTAAAAATTCACATAAGCATTTTTTTCTCATAACTTTTTAAATAGAGTGTATTTCCAGGCTTATTGTATGTCATATTCTTCAAATATAAGTTCATGAAAGCCTAGAATGGCAAATTCAGTTCACAAGGTTGTGGAAAATGTCTGCTGTAGCTCTTAATTCGCAAGGCCAGATCTTGCTGTTAGACGATGTGCCAAATCGTGCTTTGTGTTAGAAAACGTCTGACTCCATTGTTTGATTCAAATAAATGTGTTAAGCAGGCATCCCTGTGTCGGCTTCCTTGCTTCCTAATTCTAATCCTGGAATAACCGGATGGGTATGCATGGTAGAGTCGATCTTGGTAAGATAAGGCCAGCACCCTTCTCAGTGTCCATCCTCAGGAGACTCCTTCCAGGATTGCCGCATTCTTGAGTTGTCCCTTTGTTTGATGGCTCCTGTCAGGTCAAAGTGCCAGGGCAAAGCTGGCATGGCTGTGGGGATGGGCCTTTCTTTGGGGAAGTCTTGAGGAGGGCCACCTCGAGAGAACTTGTGGGCTCAGATGGTTCCCAGCACATTGATACGGACAGACACCACGGGGACGTGGAGGTTCTGGAAATTGATTCCCTGAAGGCCTTACCACATCAGGAAGTTAAACTTCCCAGATGTACCTTGGTGGGCAGACCGTTGACCAGATGCCTCTCCTGGAGAGGCTGCCCTGGGTCGTGGCTCTGTGAACATTACATTGCTCACTTCAAAGCCTGTGGCTCTTTGGGAATCTTTGGTGGAGCGGGGACTGAGCCCGAACCTCCCAGGGTCTCCCTGGTGACAACCCTGGCCCTTGGCCCGTGTTTCTTCCCAGTTCCTTGCAGTTAGCTAGCGGGGGCACTGACGCTACAGTGATGAGTGGCAGAGAGGTACACTGAAGCCTGGTCCTGCTGAGTGATTTCATGGCCCCAGAGCAGTCCACATACCCCACCAGAAAAGCTGGCTGCCATCCCAGGGGAGCCATCACAAAGCAAACCAGCCTTGGGTGCGTCAGGAGGGCTGGTCCTCTGAGCTCGTCCCCTGCCTTAGGGCAACTCACTTGCCTTCTCGCCTCCTCGGCATCTTTGTCTGTGAGATGGGCTGATGCGGCAGGCATTTAGCCTTCAGAGACCTTGAAGATGGGCAGACCTCTGTTTAAATCTTGGCTTAGTCACTTACTAGCTGTGTGACCAAGTTACATACCTCTCTGTGCCTATCTCCACATGGCTGAATGGGCAACGACAGTGTCTCTCTCGTGGGCTGGTTGAGGGGATACAGGAGACAATGGCTAGTGAGCACGCTCAGGAGATAGTCTTGCCGTGGTTACACTTGTTCCTCGGAGGAATTGAGCAAAAGACGGGGTGGCGTGAAGGCCTGGTTGAGACTCTCCGAGGGCAGGGCGCCCCTCCCTGGGATGGCACCACACGCACGGAGGCGCTTGGCAGGTGTCAGCCGATAAAGGGCAGAGCGGGCCCTGCCACCTGCTGAACTCCCTGCTGGCCTCCTGCCTTCTTGCTCCCCCAGGGGAAAAGGCCGCCCCAGATTGCTCCCCGCTTTCCCTGCAGCCTGAGGGCCCTGGCGTCCACCCTGTGGGCACCCGTTGGAAACCTTGCTGCCCGGCCGCCTCCGCTGGGCCCTCTCTGGGGGACGGGCCGCAGGCTCTCAAGCCTTCTGTTTGAAAGCTGCCCTGGTTGGATTTCCCGAGGGCCTCTCCCGGCAAATGTTTTAGAAGCAGAGTCGACTCCACCCCTCTGTGCCTTCCCCGCAGGAATTTTGTCATCTTGTCTAAACTGACTTTCAGCTGGAAGTTAGCCTCTCCTCCGCCCCAGAGGAGTAAATACTGAAACAAAGCAAAGCTCCTGGGCACCTTGGGATCTGGCCCTTTCAAGGAGTCTCTTTGTCAAGCAAAGAATCCTTTTGTAAAGTGAATAATGACTCACTTTGGACTTTGGTTGGGATTTTTTTTTTTGTTGAGGGTCTTTCTCAAGAGTGTGGGCCAGGCTAATTTGTAGGCTCGGGGGCGGGCGGGGTGGGGTGCTGCGCGTCCCTCGCAGCAGCTGAAAGGGCTCTGGGTTTGGCTGCTGATCTTCTGATTACCCTTCTTTCTTCCAGTGTCTTCCTGTCAGGGCTCTGGCCCACCGACATCGATCACGCGGGCGCGGAAGGTGGTGACGGTTTGTGTTTCTTGCTGTTTTGTTCCTTTGCTTCACTGATCGCGTCTCCATGGAAACAGGCACAGCCTTTGTGTTCCCCTTGCTTTGGGCAAATCGATGCCAACTGGGGATTTTTCTTTGCTCTCCACCTTCTTTGGGATCAAAGGGAAAGGTGGGGGCGAGGCAAGAGGACTTCCAGCAGCCTGGAGCTCCTGGAGTTGGGGCTCCTCCCCCAGGGACGATGGGGTCAGACCCCTACCTGGTCTGACCTGTGTGGTGGCGCCATGAGAGTCACGAGGTCCCGGGTGGAGCATGTGCGCTGTGGTTTATGGACACTCAGCACCCCCATCTCGGCTCCCCCCGACTCACAGAGATGGCTGCTGGCCACTGGGAACAGGAGGCTGGTGGGAGAGCCGCTCCTGCTGGCAGGAACTTGGGGTGAGGCCTTCAACCTTTCCAGGCCGTGGTTTCTCTCGAGAGGGTGGAGAGGTTTTGAGCCCCTTTGGTCCTGGGACCCCTTAAGGAAGCCCCACATCTGGGTAAACTGCAAAATCACTGTCATATGATTGTTCGATGGTGAATAGTAAATTCTGTGTTTGAGTCGAACCAGTAAGTTGTGTAGTTTGACATGAAACTTCAGAATCAGGAACCTCTCTCTAGACTAGACGGAACATCCTCTGTGTGATCCAGCACCCCCAGCCCCGCCCAGGGTGTCCTGCATTCCAGACTAATCATGACCTACCAGGGGAGACTTCTGTTCCAGGCCGAGGCAAAAGCGTTGGCCTGAGCAACCTGGGAACAAGAGATCAGCTCTGTGTCCTCGGAGACCTCCCAGTGGGCGTGCCCACACAGGATGGGGCTTCCTGAGCCAGTTGCCTACCACACTCCCATGGTCATCTCGGTCACTGCTGGCTTGATGAACTGTGTTATCCAGCAGGCGAAACAGGAGGCTTCTATCAATCAGTACCACGCTCACGCCAACTTTATACTCACTGACTAAAACCGCCAGCTCCACACTGCATTTCAGTATCAGAACTCTCTACCCAATCTGTTTGTTAAATTTGGCAAAGGGTTTTTTGAAAAAAATATTTATTTATTTGACTGTGCCGAGTCTTAGTTGTGGCATGTGGGGTCTAGTTCTCTGACCAGGGATCGAACCCTGGGCCCCCTGCATTGGGAGTTCGGAGTCTTAGCCACTGGGCCACCAGGGAAGTCCCACAAAGGATGAGTTTATTCTCAGATTTACGTTGTCCAAGAGCCTCCCTTGAGACTGGAGCTAGAGCCAAGTTGTCTGAGGAGACCTCCGAGTACGCCAGTGGCCTCGTGGTGACGGAGGCCAGCCGGTCCGGTCTCCTGCCGGCAGAAAGGCGCTTGCTGGAACGAAGCACCATTCAGGGGCCTCTCCCAGGAAGTGGTCTTTCTAACCCCTCTTTACAGTCAAAAAAGTTTCTTCTGGAGTCTAAGTCCCATTTTATTTGTTCTGTCTTGAAGAAAGAGAACAAAGAGCAAGTATCCTTGCCGCTTTACCCAGAGACCCTTACGTTCCCACTCAGCCTCAGCCAAACACCCCCAATCTGGCAGGGTTACCGCCTCACTCACGTGCATTCCGGCAGAACAAGGGCCAGGTGTCCTGTTGGTAAGACAAGGAGACTAGCAGCCGCCTCACTGGGTGGGTGTGAAAATTAAATCCTGCGGGCACGCACCTCCGCAATGCCTGGCGAACGGTTTGTTTTCAGTCACTCTAGTTGATTCTAATACATTTTCTTTCCTGCCTACCTTTTTTTTTTTTTTTTGGCTGTGCCTGAAGCATGTGGGTGGATCTTAGTTTCTTGACCAGGGATTGAACCTGAGCCCCCGGCAGTTTCTTGACCAGGGATTGAACCTGAGCCCCCGGCAGTTGAAGCACAGAGTCCTAACTACTGGACCGCCAGGGAAGTCCGTTCCTGCCCACTTGGAAGCCACCCAGAGTTCTTGCTTTTCTCCACAGCTTCCCCTGAGTGAAGCCCCCTGGGCCGCTGAGCCATATTCTGGACTAGCCTGTCTCTGGGCCCAGAGGGGCCACGGGGGCAGGTACATAGAGGCCCTGGGTGGCACTGGCCTTGTTGCCGATACTAAACCTCCTAGAGTTCCCAGCTGGGACCGCTGACTCCCAGGCTCTCCCAGAGGCTGCACAAGGGTCCCTGGCACCTCACTGAGAGACCTTCAGCATAAACTGCCCCTGCTTCTGTGGACAGCAGCCTCGAACTGTGCTTTGTCCAAAGGGTGACGTGTGGGGTTGCTGTGAACCCCTACACCCAGGAGCAAGGACTGCAGAGGGAGCTCTTTTTCCCCCCAGATTTTACTCTGTCTTTGCTTTGAAGCATCGGTATCGTAGCAGAGGGTTGAGAGGAGGAGCCGTGCTGCCTGGGTTCTGACCCAACTCTGCCCCTGTGGACACCCCTTCCTCCTTGGGCCTTAGGTTTCTCTGTGGCACATAGGCAGTGCTTAAGAAAATATTTGCTCTAATTTCCCGAGCGTTTTGAAAAAATTTCCATTGTTTGACTTTAAATTTCCTCCCCTCCCTTTCTCCCGACCTGCATAAATATACAGGCAGACCTCAGAGATGTTGTAGGTTCACTTCCAGACCGCCATGGTAAAGCGAATATTGCGGCAAAGTGACTCACACGTGTTTTGGTTTCCCAGTACATATAAAAATTATGTTTACATTATACTGTGGTCTATTAAGTGCATGATAGCATTATGTCTTTAAAAAAAAAACAATGTACATGCCTTAATTAAAAAGTATTTTAGTGCAGAAAAAAATGCTGACCATCATCTGAGCATTCAGCCAGAGTAGTAACATCAAAGATCACTAATCACTGTCACGAACATAATAATAATGGAAAAGCTTGAAATATGGTGAGAATTACCAAAATGTGACAGAGACACAAATGAACAAATGCTGTTGGAGAAATGGTGCCAATAGACCTGCTCATTGTAGGGTTGACACAACCTTCAATTTGTAAAAAAGAAACAAACCTCAGTATCTGTGAAGTGAAATAAAGTGAAGGGCAGTGAAATGAGGTTTGCCTGTACGTATTGCTGCCTGCGTTATGCTGGGCACTGAACTAGGTATTGGGGGCAGAGAGCTGAGTGAAACCAAGAGAAGCCTGCTCTGTTAGGGCCACCAGTGGGCACAGTGAAAGTGAAAGCTTAGTCACTCAGTCGTGTCCGACTCTTTGTGACCCTATGGACTGTACCCCCCCCCCCCCCAGGTTCCTCTGTCCATGGGATTCTCCAGGCAAGAGTACTGGAGTGGCCTGCCATTCCTTTCTCCAGGGGATCTTCCCGACCCAGGGATCAAACACAGGTCTCCTGCATTGCCAGCAGATTCTTTACCATCTGAGCCACCAAGGCTCTAGGGGGCACATTGGTAACTGTGATATCATGTAACTAGTGCTGCCATCTTAATGGTGCAGCGAGAACCTAACAGGCCCAGGCCACGTGGGAGTGAGCCACGGAGTGCATCTGGGAAGGCTTCCTGGAGAAGGAGGCCTGTGTTCTGAATCCTAAAATTGCAGTTGAGCAGGATGAGTCTGTTAGGGCCGAGGCGTTAAGTGCGCGGGACTAAGGAAGTGTGCTGGGACAGTGTGGTGGCCAGACGAAGGAGCGGCCCAGCACTCGGGCCCGCGTGGCTGAAACAGCAGGTGCCGAAGGACCAGTCAGCCTGTGGAAGGAGGGGGTTATCTCCTCTCCAGAACCAGACCTCGAGAGTGGGGGGCAGAAAGGAAGGGTACTTCACTTTTGACAGTCCTTCTTGGCTCCCTTGGGGTTTGCTCTAGGGCCGAGTTCCCTCCCCTCCTCCTCTTTCAGAGAATGATTTGTCCCCACCTCTGGGCTTGTGTCTCCTAACTGTGAGTGGTTCAGAATACCTCAAGCCTCTCTGACTTGCTGGAGGTTTGGTGGACAAGGACTGTGTGCCACTAGTCAGTAGAGGGCCCGGGACCTCTGCCTTTCAGAAGCTCCCCGACATTCTGCTGCCCTCCCCCACCTGAGAATCCAGTCGCCAGGGATGCCCGCCGGAGTACATCCAGGGTTCCGCCCCCAGGCATCCATGATGGATCGTCCCTGCCCTATCTCCGTGCACATCCTCTTACTTTTACAGAGTGGCATTGTTATTGTTTGTTTTTAATCTCTCCTTTTATTTTTCCAACAGGGATCTCTATCATCTTGTTTTTTGGCTTTGCTACTTTAAAAAAATTTTTCTTAGTAGTAGTGGTGTTAGTTGCTCAGTCATGTCTGACTCTTTGTGACCCCATGGACTGTAGCCTTCCAGGCTCCTCTGTCCATAGGAATTCTCCAGGCAAGAAGGCTGGGTTGGGTTGCCATTCCCTTCTCCAGAGGATCTTCCTGATCCAGGGATTGAACCTGGGTCTCCTGCCTTGCAGGCAGATTCTTTACTGTTTGAGCTACAGGGAAGACGCAAAAGGAAAAAAAAATTCTTAAGGTTATTTAATTAAATTAGTTAATTAAAATTAGTTAAGTAAAATTTACTAATTTACTTAGTTACTTGGCTGTGCTTTCTCTTAGTTGTGGCAGCATGTAAGATCTAGTTCCCTGACTAGGGGTCACATCCGGCCCCTCTGCATTGGGAGCGTGGAGTCTTAGCTTTACCACTGTTTAAAAAGGTGTTATTAGATAGTGAAACTGGGACACAAAGAAGGAAACGTTGTCCAAGGTTATAGAGAAGCCAGAACCTGCCCTACAGTCCACAGTGTCTTCAGCCTGCAGCGTGTCCCCCTGGGCAGAGGGCCTAAGGGCCCAGAGCCCCAAGTGTTTGGAGAAACAGGCTGGGCGCCTGCTCCTCAGGCACGTAGTGCCTCAGACACCGCAGGGTCTTCTTGCCTCCCTCCAGCGGGGTTCAGGCTGGCACAGTCACGACCATTGTTCCCAGTTGCTCTGCCCGCCTGCCTGGACATCTGTTCTCCTAACAATATCTGCCATAAATCCTCGCCCTGACTCCAGGGCGGCTTAGCTGGGGGACAGTGGAGCCTGTGACAGGCAGCCAAGCCTTCCCCACGGCTGCACAAGGGCGCATCCACACCTGCGTGTTTCCCGGCAGCACCGACGCCTGCCTCTCAGGCTGAGGTGGTCTGCGCCGCCGTCTCCGGGGCTGCAGTTGGAAGCGCTCCTCACAGAGCTCTTTCTGTTATGACTCACACTGTTGTCATTCTTAGCCTTTTTGACGAAAAGCGATTTTTTTTTTTAATCGTGTGTATCCTGGCGTACAGTAGGTCCTCACTCAGTGTGTTTTGCCTGACAGTGAATGAATGAGGGAATAATTAGCTGCCTGTGCATGAAGGTCACTGGGGTGCCTGTGAATGAAGCAGACCTAGTTCTCCTGGCACATGCAGAACACCCCCTGGGTGGCACCGGATCCTGGGAAGTCCCTCCCCAAGTCTGCCCTGAGGAGCTGGGCTGATGGAGGGAGACAGCAAATGATGAAGGGCCACCTTGCCCATCATTACAGCCACTCAGGGCTCTCTCCCCTCTTCCAGACGACTTTGAGTGCTAGGGCTGACCTGGAAGAGCCCAGAGGGATCAATCAACATTGGCTGAAGTTTCCAGAGACCACCTCCTGGCAAAGAGGACCCTGAGCCGGGTCTTGAAAGCTGGACAGGCCTTGTTTGTGAGGACAGAGGAGAGGCGCAGACGGCTGCTCTGCGGTCCCTGAGGCTGTTGCATGGCGGGTAGAACCCAGTGTGTGCTGACAAGCCCTGGAGGTGACCCCGATGCTCACCGACTGTGGTGACAGCTGATGCAGGAACAAAGAAAGAGAGAGAGAGACTGAGGAGCTGGGAAGTGACCTGGCGTGTTTTAGATGAGTTCTTCTGTTAGTGGCGCAGAGAGAAGACAGGAAGGAGATGGGCAGAGAAGGCAGGAGGCATCAAGGGAGGCAGGCTTGGGATGCTCAGGGTCCCAGCTGGGTTGGTGGTGGCTCTGGGAGCAGAGAGCAGAGCCAGGTGGTCCCATGAAGGGAAAGTGGGCAAGCCCGGTGACACATCTGATCTCATGCCACACTTTCAAAGCACTCTTTTCTTTAAAATGTTTCAAAGTGATCTGTCTCCTATCACCCTTGTTATATGCTAATTATGGAAATGTAAGAAAGAAACAGAGACATTACTTTGCCAACAGTGGTCCATCTAGTCAAAGCTATGGTTTTTCCATTGGTCATGTATGGATGTGAGAGTTGGACCATATAGAAGGTTGAGTGCCGAAGAATTGATGCTTTTGAACTGTGGTGCTGGAGAAGACTCTTGAGAGTCCCTTGGAAAGCAAAGAGATCTAACCAGTCCATCCCAAAGGAGATTAGTCCTGAATATCCATTTATAGGACTGATGCTGAAGCTGAAACTCCAATACTTTGGCTACCTGATGTGAAGAGCTGACTCATTGGAAAAGACCCTGATGCTGGGAAAGATTGAGGGCAGGAGGAGAAGGGGACGACAGAGGATGACATGGTTGGATGGCATCACCGACTCAATGGACATGAGTTTGAGTAAACTCCGGGAGTTGGTGATGGACAGGGAGGGCTGGCATGCTGCAGTCCACAGGGTCACAGAGTCAGACACGACTGAGTGACTGAACTGAATTGAACTGAAGAAAGAAACGGGGGGCACAGAATTTCACTACCAACCAGGATGACTATTGATATATGGGCATATTTCCCTCTGCTCCTTTTTCCTACACATCTTGCCTTTACGTAGCTGAAGACATACCCTATATATCAGTTTGCATCCTGCATCCTTTAACAAAATATCATCAGCATTTCCTGATGTTCTCTGAGGCCGTCTCTCTCTATTGTGAGAGGAGGGCCAGAAGATGAGCAGGGCGGTGCTGGTAAGGAAGCAGTAACTGTGGCTCAGGGAGGAAAGGAAGCTTGCTCCATGAACTTCAGATAGTGGGGACGTCTGCAGTTACGCAGCCTGGGTTCGTCAACTCATAAATTACAGGGAAAGAAGGGATGAAGGGGAAACCTGTAGATTAAAATAGACTTTAAAGACAATGTGCAGGACTTAAGTATAGTGTCCAGGCATGTACTTTTGAGGGTCAAGAAATGCAAGAAGGTGATTACCACACAGGCCGCTTGTAGGCCGCAGAGAGGGCGTTGGAGCGGCTGGCAGAGTTTCGTTTCTTGACATGAATGGTTGTAAGGTGTTTGCCATGTGACTTCATCAGACTTATATGCATTCTGTGCAGTTCTCTGTATCTGTTTGATTCTTTGTTTATTTTTGGCTGTGCTGGGTCTCCAGCGCTGCACGGGCTTTCTCTAGCTGCGGTGAGCAGGGGCTGCTGTTGGCCGTAGTGTGCGACTTTTCATCACGGTGGCTTGGCTTGTTGCAGAGCAGGGGCTTGAGGCCACGCAAGCTTCAGTAGTTGTGGCGCAGGCCTTAAGCTGCCCTGCATCGTGTGGGATCCTGCCAGACCAGGGGTTGAGCCCGTGTCCCCCTGCATGGGCGGACAGACTCCTAACCACCGGACCACCAGGAAAGTCCTCTGTTTTATTTTTTTAAAGGTTGAAAGGAAAAAGGAACTCGCTCAAGAATCTGCGTGGCAGAGCTTGTTCCAGAACCCTGTTCACAGGTCCTCCCTTGGGCTTCCTGTCTGCCTGTTCCCACTCTGCAGGGGTTGCCTTCTTACCCGCCTCCCAGCCCCAGCCCCCAGTCTGCAGCTTGCAGGAAAACCTGCAGATCGACAGCTCATTTTGTTTTACTTTCGGGGCCAAAGCTGAAATAGCCTGGGGAGATAACGGTGATGCCCCTTTGACTCAAATGGGGACATTTTTGAGGAGATTGGTTAGTCAGAAGTGAAGATATCTCAACCATTTTCCATCATCATGTGCAGTGGTGGGGGGTGCCTGGACCCCTTTCTCTCTGTCTGGTTAGTGCAGAGAGACAGGCTCTAGCCCCCAGACTCTGTTTTCAGAATCCCTTTCTGTTCATTTCCTTGGCCTCGCCTTTTGGGTTCCTGGAAAGGATGTTTTTTCCTTTTAATAAGCACCATCCCTCCCTCTCCCCTTACCACATACATACCCCCTGCCTCAGTTCAGTTCAGTCACTTAGTCCTGTCTGACTCTTTGCGACCCCATGGACTGCAGCATGCTAGACCTCCCTGTCCATCACGAACTCCCTGAGCTTGCTCAAACTCAGCTCCGTTGATTCGGTAATGCCATCCAACCATTTCATCCTCTGTCACCCCCTTCTTCTCCTGCCTTCAATCTTTCCCAGCATCAGGGTCTTTTTCAGTGAGTCAGTTCTTCACGTCAGGTGGTTCAAAGTATTGGAGTTTCAGCTTCAGCATCAGTCCTTCCAATGAACACCCAGGACCGATCTCCTTTGGGATGGACTGGTTGGATCTCCTTGCAGTCCAAGGGACTCTCAAGAGTCTTCTCCAACACGACAGTTCAAAAGCATCAATTCTTCGGCACTCAGCTTTTTTTATAGTCCCACTCGCACATCCATACCCCCTGCCTCTGATTCCTTCTCATTGCTCTGAAGAAGCCCAAAGAGGCAGTGCCAGGGCCTCCACGGGGCACACACAGAAGAGGGGCCAGTGGATAAGCCCTGCCAATGCTAAGTGCCCCCCTCTGTCCTGGAGAGCCCAGGATCCTGAAGGTGCTGACTCCAGACTTGGTCTCCTTGCTGGACTCCTGCTTCTCCCTGCCTTGGCGTCAGATCTTACCATGGGAACCGGGCCAAAGCTTTGATCTTGGATGAGGCCATGGCCACCAGTGGGGAGAGGGACTAGTGCTCACCCTAGCTCTGCCTGCCCAGGAAAAGGGGGTCTTTGCACTTACCTGCCCTTCCCAGAAGGAGGTGGAAGGGCTTTTCCATTGGGAAATCAATTGTTCACAGTCCTTGTTCTCCCTAGATGATTGTTAACGAAGTCCCCCAGTTACAGGACACCAGGGCTTCATGCTCCTCTTAGGCTTTGGAACAGCACTGTCTGATAGAACTTCTGTGATGTTGGAAATGTTCTAATGTGTGTGCTGTTCCACATGATGGCCGTTCAACACTTGAAACGTGGTAGTGTGATTGAGGAACTGAATTTTAAGTAATTAACTTACTTCTTATTTACTTATTTATGTGCCCGCATTGGGTCTTAGTTGTAGCACGTGGGATCTTTTCACTTGCGCCATGCAAATCCTGAGTTAGTTGCATCACATGAACTCTTACTTGCAGCATTGTGGGCTCCAGTTCCCTGATCAGGGATCAAACTGGGGCCTCCTGCATTGGGAATGTGGAGTCTTAGTCACTGGACCACCAGGGAAGTCCCTTATTTATTTAATATTAAATAATGTAAATTTATCTTGCCACACGGTGACTAGTGGCTCCCTTCTTAGGCAGTACAGTTCTGGAAGGAGGGGGTGTCTGAGAAGGCTCTAAGTGGCCAGGCCAAGGTGTCTCAGAACCTCTGGCTCCCCTTTCGTCTCTGCGCATGTATGCACACGTGACACATTTCAGGAAGGCCCTGGAGGCAGTATCTTTTTATAGCAAAGTCTGCGGGTTAAATAGTCTTATCTGAAGTGAGGCAGAGCTGCCATTGACCATAAATGTCCCCACATGCGACTTCTCTATGTCCTCGTACACCTGGAAGTAAGTGGGGTGAGACCTCAGGAACCATGCACCTGAGTCTGGATTCAGTGGTCAGAGGCTGCGGACCCTGGTCTCCCACCCCGGCTGCCCGTGCTCCCCTCTGCCCCTCCCTTTTGGGAAGAAAGAACTCGGTGTGGGTGGACGCCTGGCAGCTGGCAGACGCTCTCCTGTGAGCCACCGGTGGCAGGGGGCAGGGTGGAGGTGGCAGCCCACGCGGGCAGTTTTGATCTTATTTCCTGTTCCGAACAGCTCAAGTAAGAGGGATCTTTTGTCTTTGTTCAGAAGGTAGGGATGAGGAACAGCTTTTAATTTCTTGTTTAGTTGCTGTTCAGTTGCTAAGTTGTGGCCGACTCTGCGACCCCCTGCGTGCCAGGCTTCCCTGTCTTTTACTGTCTCTCTGGAGTTTTATATATGGGTATATTTTCTGAGCAAGGAGTGAAGCTGCATCGGGGTCTTAACCAGCTGAGCTGGTCCCCTTATCCCCGCTTTGCCCCCAGTTTCCCACCTCCTAGCGTGCCCTGTGATGTCTGTGGAGTGAATGAATGGAGTGGTTTCTGCCTGCCAGAGCGCCCTCAGGACAGACTTCTGCTCGTCCTCTCACCCTCTGCCCTGCAGTGCAGGTCAGTCAGCTCTCTCCACCCTCCCCAGCCCCCTACCCCGCTCCTTCTACCCAAGGCATATGCTGGCACACTGGCCTTTGCTAATAGCTGTTTCCTAGTGTCATAACTCGACTGTCCCAAATGTCCCCCGGAGCATCCCTGCGTGGCCACCTCTCCGCCACCCCCAGCCCTGTGGCATGTGTGACTCTGGAGACCAGTGAACAGTCCCCATCAACAGGGCTGTCATTGTTCCCTGACCCACGCCATGCAGATGGGGACAGAGCCCCTCTGTGCAGGCAGGATTTCCTGGGCTGGCGGCCCTCTCTGCACAGCCCGAAGAGTGCCCCCTTCTGCCTGGTGACTCACAGTCTCTTCTGCAACCCTGTGCCTCGTCCTGCCTGATTTGCATCTTTACTTATTGTCATTGCAGTAAAATGCACATGACATAAAATTAACCATTTTAACTATCTTCAAGTGGCAGTTCGGTAGCACTCAGTATCTGGACAGTATTGTGTAGTCCTCACCATTGTCCATTTCTAGAACTTGATCATCATCCCAAACAGAAACTCTGTGCCCATTAAATGGTATCTCTCCATTCCCCTGCTTCCTCAGCTCCTGGGAAACTCTTCTGGTTTCTGTCTCCAGGAATTTGCCTATTCTAGGTACCTCATAAAGTGGAATCATACAGCGTTTGTCCTTTTGTGTCTGGCTTATATTAGCATGTTTTCAGGGTTCACCCATGTTATAGCATCTATCAGAATTTCATGCCTTTTTGTGGCTGAGTTCCATGGTTCTGTAAGTATAGTCTATATTTCGTTCATCCATTCATCTGGTGATGGACACCTGGGTTGTTTCTGCCTTTGGGGTGTTGTGAATAATGTTGCTATCAACACTGGTGTTCAGATACCTGAATCTCTGCTTTCAGTTCTTTGGGGAGTATACCTGGGAATAGAACTGCTAGATCGTATGATAATTCTGGGTTTAACTTCTCGAGGAGCTACCAAACTGTTTTCTGCAGCAGCTGTACATTCTATGTTGCAACGTATCTTTAAAAAAAATTCTTAATTTGGGGGACTTCCCTGGTGGTCCAGTGCTTGAGAGTCTATGTGCCAGTGCAGGGGACATGGGTTCGATCCCTGGCCCAGGAAGATCCCACATGCCCATGAGCCACAGCCACTGAGGCCATGCCCCTAGAGTCCGTTCTCTGTGGTAAGAGATGCCACTGCTGTGAGAAACACAGGCGCTGCATCTAGAGCGTGGCCCCTGTTCGCTGCAGCTGGAGAAGGCCCGTGTGCAGCAGTGAAGACCCAGCACCGCCGAAAATAAATGAAGTGTTTTTAAAAAATGAAACAAAAAAAATTCTTAATTTTTAACTATAAAAACAATGCATGTTTGTTAAAAAAAAAAAAACTTCAAAGGATGCAGAGATGCATGAAGTAATCAGCAAACCCCTCGTGCAACCCTACCTCTTAGACAACTGCTCCTTAGTGCTGGGCATGTATTCACTCGGTGGCCTCCCTGTGCATTTCAAATATACAAGCATACACTCTGACATTTCGACAAAATTACTACAGGGGACACCTGGCCCTGCCGCTTGGTTTTTTCGTGTCCTCTGGCCCTGAAGGTCTCTGCTGCCCGCCTCTCCGTTCTTCAGAGGCACCTGTGTCGTGTTCGGTTCCTGGGTATCCCACAAACCCTCTGCACTCACAGCTTTGCACACATGGGCAACTGCCTTACCAGATGGGAGATGCACGCTGACCTTGGCACTGGGAAGGCTGTGCCACCCCAAATCACCTTCCCCATCAGTCTTGGCTTTCCCTCAGTTGCTCTACACTGGAGGCAGCTAAAAGAGCTGAGCTGCAAGCTGCTTGGTGAAGGAGGGCCACCCACCTGCCCTTCTCGAGCTGCAGCTTGGCCAGGCACGTCCTCCCCTCTGGGAATTCCGGGAGTCAGCCTCCTCTGAAGTGAGGAAGTAACTTAGAACTGGGCAGAGAAGTGAGCTGCATGAAAGTGACTTGTGCATGTTTGTCCGGGCTCTAGTAACATGGGGTGGGCGGGGTTTCTCTTTGGGGCCCCGAGGAGGAGCCTGCGGGGCCATCAAGGCATGCAGTCCCCTCCCACACTTGGCAGGGCCCAGCCGAGGCCCGACAAGAGGCCACCATTCAAGCCAACGACCAGCTTGCCTTTTGCCAGCACCTTTTCCTGCAGAGCCCCAGGCAGCTGGTGGGAGAGTACAAAGAGGCCTGGAAAATCCATAAACTGCATCATCAGCCCCTGCATCTTGGCCGCTTGACTCTGTTTATTGCTTCCTGTCCCCGAAAGCCCTTTCCAAACAGGCGGGCTTTGAGGGGGGTGAGCTGGACCTGGTGGGTGGCCTGCCCCTGCCAGACTTCAGGGAGCAGGCGGCTTCCCTAAACAAGCCGGCTCCTTTCCAATTCTCTCTGCCACCCCCAAGGGAACAGGGGTTGTCTAAGAGCACGAGAGGGCCCCCCAGAGGAGGGCCATCTCCCCAGAGGGCTGTTTTCTTTCTAATTGACAAAGGACAAGGGTCTCATTTCTACCAATTTCCTTGAGGGCCTGGAGGTTAAGTTCTAATGAGGTGCAGGAGGGGAGCAGGGTAAATCCTTAGCCTCTGACTGACCCCTGCAAGGTAGGGAGGGGAGCAGGGGTCTGTTCCTCAGGATCTAGGGATGAATGGTTCTTTTCCAAGGACCCCAGGGCTCACTGAAAGCCGTTTTCCTTTTCCAAGGACGCTGAGGCTCACTGAAAGCCGTTTTATTCTTACTTGTATTACATTTTTGCGGGGGGGGGTGGGGTGGGGTGGGGTGGGGCGCGCGCGCTCAGCTTGAAGGATCTTAGTTCCCCAGCCAGGGATTGAACCTGCGCCCCCAGCAGTGAAAGCACAGCATCCTAACCACTGGACCACTGGGGAGTTCCCTGTGTTGTGTTAACTTTTTAAAGACAGATTTCTCCCTGTCGACGGACTTTCCTCTCTTCCTCTCTCCTCCCCAGCCTTCATCCTCCCTGTCCCAGAGTTAACTAATTCGCTTCTCTGCCTTTCCCACTCTGCTGGTGGCGGAGATGTGACTCTTGCAGGGAAGAGCTGCCACCTCGAAACATTTACCTGGATATTCATGGTGGGGGGCGCCCTGGAGGGCTGTTTGCTGTGCTTTCCTGGATTCTGGGAGACGCTCACGTGGTTGGAGGAGGGATGCTGTGTTTTGGAAGAGGGATGTATAGGTTGGTGGTCTCCCCGAGCTGGGGCTGCCCCTCCAAGCCGGATGTGGGGAGAGTTGTCCCCTTCTGACCTGGGGTTCCTGCTGTGCTGGGGTCAGAGGCCCGAGATCCGCACCTTCCCCTCTGCTGCCTGTCTGCGTCCTCCCGGCCTTAGAAGCCCCGATGTACCCCTGCTGGATGGACGGCTTCCCTGGTGGCTCAGATGGTAAAGAACCTGCGGGCAGTGCAGGAGACCAGGATTCGATCCCTGGGTCGGGAAGATCCCCTGGAGGAGGGCATGGCAACCCACTCCAGTATTCTTGCCTGGAGAATCCCATGGACAGAGGAGCCTGGCGGGCTGCAGTCCATGGGGCCACAAAGAGTCAGACACGACTGGGCAGCTAGCACTTTCACCCCTGCTGGAAGTCCTCTCTGATTGAAAAAGCCGAGGGAATGAGTGAGCCTGTGCTCTCTGTGTGGACCCACCGTGTCTGAGGGCCGTGGGTCGACTTGTACTTTTCCACAGGGGCCGGGCCATCTCAGCCAACTTTCCACGTGGGACCTCTGTGCGTCTGAGCCTGTGCTTCTGGTTGTGCAATTCTGAGCCTGCCCCACCCTCCCCGCTCCTTCCTGAAAGTGAAATGCTACAGTCCTTGCTCAAGAACAAAGGCCCAGAGCTCAGCCCTGCATGTTAATGATTTTCAAGCGTGGCCACTTCCTCCTGCCGGGGCCTGACTCACTCACTGCTGCCCAGGGTGGTTGGGATGGAAACCCAATTTGAAGAGCCCAGAGCCACACAGGGGGGCCCTGCTGGGTGTGGGAGCCGGCCCTCAACCCCTGCGGGAGGGGACGCCTGTGGCAGGCAGGCCATGCCCGCTCCGCTCCGAGCTGCGGGCCACCCCCTTGTTTCCTGTCTTCCCGCTCGCGGCCAGTGCACGTAGCGATTCTCTCTTGCTGCAGGGTGACGCCACATTCCTTCTGGAGCCCCAGTTTCCCCCTTTGCCCCGTGCAGAGATCAGAGGCTCCCCGTTACAAGTGGGGTGACAGTGTAGTGAGTGCTTGGGGATCTGGGCTCTGGGGTAGCATCCGGAGCCCGCCACTTCCCGGCTGTGGGGCTCGGGCAGGTTATCCGCAGGATAGCCTACCTCGTCAGGCTGCGGCGAGGATGTGGTGGAGGTGGAGTGCCCAGCACAGTGCCAGGTAAACCCCTGCTCTCGAGCACAGGTCCAGCCTAGAGCCTAGCCGAATGGAGAGGGCTCTCCCAGCCCTGGAAACCGTCAAGTGCCATGCACACGGAAAACACCATCGTTTGGGGGCAGTCAGCACATTCAGAGTGAGAGAATGATCTATTTTTAAGGGCTGGGATCAGCAGTCGTGGGCTACAGTTCACAGATGTTTCCCACTGGGCAAGCCGGCTTTTCACTCTTGCCTTTCCTGTCAATCTTTCCTCTCTGGTTTGCACACGCACACGGGCTCCCCCTCCACAGAGGTTGCTTGAATCTGAAATCATCCCGTGTC
The DNA here is from genome assembly GCF_910594005.1 of Cervus elaphus. Taxonomy (NCBI): domain Eukaryota; kingdom Metazoa; phylum Chordata; class Mammalia; order Artiodactyla; family Cervidae; genus Cervus; species Cervus elaphus. The sequence continues at coordinate 81,564,167 of NC_057819.1, read as the reverse complement.
TGTGGGCTGCTGGTCTGATAACCCCTGTGGCGCCTCTGTCAAGGATTGATAAACCTCGAAGGATGAGTCAGTTATGTTTGCCAGCAGCCAGCAGTGCTTGAGCACTGGCTGAATACTGCGTGGTGTTTCCACAGTGCGCATCGAGGCGCCACAGGACTAGGGGATGTCCAGCTGCTTTTGAAAGGTCCCAGCGACGGCTGGACTTGCTGCCCCACTGTTGCCTCGCACCCGTTAAAGTCTGGCTGACACGCAACCCACTTGTAGGCTGGGGCCATTCTGGCTACGGCCTCTCTCCCACCCAGCCCTCACGCCCATCCTCTGCTGGGAGAAGGGGTCCACACATCCCTGGCTGTCAGCTCCTCGGGAGGGACAGAGCGGCTGCGAGTTTGGGCTTGTGGGGCAATTTGGCAGAGCCGTTGTTTGACGACTGTTGATCAAGCCCAGGTGTGCGGACCTAATGTTTACAGAATCCTGCTTGACTCAGGCTGGAATGAAGAAAATAGATATTCAGGAGAGTAGGGAGGTGGCACTGGATAATCCAAAAGCCATTTGTTTAGGGCTTGGAGCCAGAGATAAGTAAGGTGCTTTTGCAGATCTCCCTAAATCAGCCAGACAGGAATTCTTTTTAATGTGTGCTTGCAGTGTACATTGGTGGCTCCAGGGACTGAACAGTCCATGAAACTCAGCTCAAACAGCTGTGGACCATCTGGAGACTCAGGGCAGACACGGAGGATGCCAAGAATGAAAGGGATCTTGGAGATCCATGCCCATTTTTCAGACGGGAATCTGAAAGCAAGGTCACTTGGTTGGTTTGTGATGGAACTGAGATCAGACTCCAGGGCTCCAAACTGTAAGGGAGTGGTCCTCACACTCTCCTGGTCATTAGAATGATCTGGGGATCCTATGAATATGCAGATTCCCAGGCTGTCCCCCCAGAAATTCTGATTTAATAGTGAGGTGGAGAATATGTGTTCTTCGCAAACCGCTCAGAAGGCTCTGGTGAAGGTGGTCTCCGCCATCCTCTGAGATACATTGCTCTAAAGCAAAGAGCATTTGCTTCTTAGACTGATAGAGAAGTACCTTTGCGTTTCCCAGAGCCGTGTGAGCAGGTCAGCAGCAGTGCAGGGAACAGGTGGAGATGCACACAGCTCTGGGTAAACCCAGGCTTGAAAGCTGGTAGCAAGTAACTGGTGTGTCAAAAGACGTGACAGGCTCACGCTCTCTCTCCTGTAAGGGCATGCCATCTGGATGTGGTGCGGTCCTGGGCAGCCTTTCGGTCACACGCACCTCCTTGTCCCTGTCTGCACACTGGCTCTGATCGTGGTAGAAGGTAATGATCTGCAGGACTGGATTACTGTGAGGATTAGCGTGAGGCACGGAAGCCCAGCCCAGCACCCGGCCAATGTCAGGCTCCCTCTTTACTAACTGCTGGGGGAGGGAGGCAGGGCAGGCCTCTGCCTAATGTCTTCATAGAATGGGCTTCTGCTGGGGATTTCCTCTGAGGACAGGCATTCTAATTCTGCAGCTTCAGAAAGGGGACAGGTCCTTCCAGCCCCAGGGTCCCCAGGATGCAGCCACCCCCTTCTGCAGAGCAGCCGTCATAGTGGTACCTAGCATGGGGGTGCCTTTCTCTGGCACCCCTCTCCCGCCCCCCACTCCCACTCATGTCCTTGCATCTCTGGGAGGTTTCAGTGATGGGTGAGGTCAGACTGAATAGGGTCTTGCTTCTCTCCATTTTCTGAAAATGGAGACTGAGGCCCTCTGAGGCAAAGAAGGCTGGTTCTGTGACCCCTGCCCCTGCTTGTGCGAGGGCCAGAGCTCCCAGCCCCAGCGGGCTGAGGTCCACGCCTGGACTCCCTTCCAGGAGCTGGTCCTGCAGGGAACCAGGAAGCCGCTGCCTCGGCCGGGGCGTGCCACTTCCCTGTCTTGTTCTGGGCAGATTTGCTGCCGAGCAGGTCAGCCCGACCTCCCCCTCACCATCGGTGCACCTGATGCCGTGCAAGCCGTGCTGGGCATTGTTGGGGAAGAGAGGAGGGCCTCATCTGGCCCCGCTGTCAGCCTGGGGGAGGGAGGGGCTTGCAGGGTGGGGCCGTGGGAAGGCTGAGGGTGCGTGCGCTCAGGGCACCTTACCGTGTACGTGTGTCTAGGACAGCGTAGCTGGAAAAACACAGCTTCCGAGTTGGGCGAAGAGAGGAGCGGATGGTGTGCTGGGCTGCGGGGAGAGTTCGGGGAAACCTAAAGGAGTGTGGCCCCACGGTTGTGGCACCCTCCCACCAGTGAATGCTTTGCGGGAGCTGGTGTGTGCAGCACACTCAGGCGTGTGAGCTGTGTGTTTGTGTGCTGGGTGCACACACACACAGGGGGAGAGTGCTGACCCAGGAGGCCACGATCTGGGTTCAGATCCCAGCTCTGTGGCCACTGAGCTTGGACCTTGGGCAGCACACACACATGCCATCTGGCAGGGAGAACATGGCCTTTCCTCCTGCCTTCCTAACCCTGGCGTCTCCGGAGGGCATGTGTGGGCCTGCGGGTACGTGGCATGGAGCAGCGTGGGTCAGGGACGGCCGGCAGCTGGCCTCTGGGTGCCCCGCCGAGGCGGGTGGGAGCGAGGGGAGGGGGTCGCCTGCGGCTGGGAGAGGAGCTGGTCCGGTAATGGCTCTAAACAATCCCATCTGCTGCCTGGGCCGCTGGAATTTCTGATGGTGTCTGCCGCCCGCCGAGGGGGCCATGGCCCTCCCCCTGCAGCTGCCGCCTGCTCTTTTGAAGCCGGGCCCTCCCCAGGCCTCTGCTCCCCTGCCCTGGGCCTGCATTCCTTGGCTGCCGGAGGCGCACTTCTGAGAAGGGCCTGGTTTGGGGGGCCTGCGCTCCCGCTGTCCAGCCCAGGCCCTCTGCAGGGGGCATAGGACCCGCCCGCCCCAGCAGCAGTGGGAGGCCCCACACAGGGCTCCCGGAGCACCCCAGCCCTGAGCAGCGCCTTCTGCTGCACGCTCCCCTGCCCCCACAATCAGGACCGGGTTCAGGATCGCGACCCGGGGTCTGACTCCAAGGCCAGGCTCTGGAAACAGACCCTCTTATGTGCCCCGAGAATGAGCGCACGTGATGTCCCACAGGGTCAGGGGGTACACACGCGAGGACATGCGCTCAGAGCAGTCCCGCCCACCCAGGCAGTGGGGACCGGGGTGGAAGCTGGGCTCGGCCCGAGGTGAGGCTCACCCTGAACCGCTGCACTCTTACCCCAGACTCAACGCCGGTAAAAGCCAGTGTGTGGTTTTCCCTCCACCAGGAGCTTCCTGGCTAGACCCTGCCCTGTGCTGCCCCCGGGGAAGGGGGCCCACACTGCGGTCTGACCTCTGAAACGACTGCGGCATCAGCCATGACCTTGCCCCGGAGGGAACCGTTGGGCTCCCCGCAGCTCCACCAGGAGGTGGGCGGCACCCTTACCTGGAAGCGGGGTTCAGGGGAGCATGTGGGAGCAGCCTGGTTCCCACTGAGGCAGGACTGGGGGGGCTTGCCCAGAAAGTCCGGGCAGGAAGGACTGGGTTGGGATGTGAAGGATTACAAAAGTTTTAAATCCCTGGAGGCTCTGCGGTTTGCTTTTTTCTTAAGACTTTTTCCTATCATCATTCACTGTTTGTTTGGTTTAGTTTTTTAAAATCAGAGAACAGTGTAAGGCAGGGGTTCAGAAGAGCGTGGACTCTGGGGACGGATTGTTTGGATTCACATTTTGGCTCTGTCACTGACTCTGACCCCACATAAGTTATTTAAACTCGCCTAGTCTTCAGCAGTCTTCATTTGGGCTTCCCAGGTAGCGCTAGTGGTAAAGACCTTGCCTGCCAGTACAGGAGATGTAGAAGATGGCAATTCGATCCCTGGGTTGGGAAGATCCCCTGGAGGAGGGCATGGCAACCCACTCCAGGATTCTTGCCTGGAGAATCCCATGGACAGAGGAGCCTGGTGGGCCACAGTCCATGGGGTTGCAAAGAGTCGGACACAGCACATACAGTCTCAGCTTATCTGTAAGATGAGTATAATAATTGCTTTACTGTGGGACTTTGATAAGATCGTGCATGCCACGTGCTTAGAAAATGGCAATAGTAAGCATGCACAGATATTTACTATAACTGTTATTAAAAAGTAAGTCATATCCATTGTAGACAACATGTATGTGAAAAAGGAACAGAGAAAATCACTGCAGTGCCATCACTTTGATATTCTTTATTTGCTTATTTTACTTATCTATTATTTATGGCTGTGCTGGGTCTTCATTTCTGCGTGCAGGCCTTCTCTAGTTGCGGCTAGTGGGGGCGACTCTGGTTGCAGTGCGTTGGCTTCTCCTTGCAGTGGCTTCTCTTGTTGCAGAGCGTGGGCTCTGGGCGCACGGGCCTTAGTAATTGTGGTGCCTGCGCTCAGCAGTTGCGGCTCTGGGGCTCTAGAGTGCTGGCTCAGCAGTTACGAAGCATGCGCCTAGTTGTCCCACGGATGTGGGATCCTCCTGGACAGACCAGGGATCAAACTCGTGTCCCCCGTGTCGGCAGGCGGACTCTTCAACACGGAGCCACCAGGGAAACCCTCTGCCTATTTTATTTTTAAATCAATGAGCATGAATAAAAATTTAAAACATACCAAAGGGTTTACAGCAAAAGTTTCCTTGATCTGTCTCTTGTGACCTAATTCTCCCCAGTGAAAACCCATGTTAGCGATTTCTTAAGAATTTCTTTTGGAGCCCACTCCCTCACCCTCTCCATATGTACAGACATGCTTGTGTGCTAAGTCACTTGAGTCGTGTCGGACTCTTTGCGACACTGTAGCCCGCCAGGCTCCTCTGTCCATGGGATTCTCTGGGCAAGAATACTGAAGTGGGTAGCCATGCCCTCCTCCAGGGGATCTTCCTGACCCCGGGATGAAACCTGGGTCTCCTGCATTGCAGGCAGGGTGGCTTAGATGGTTAAGGGTCTGCCTGCAATGCAGGAGACCCAAGTTCTATCCCTAAGTTAGGAAGATCCCCTGGAGAAGGAAATGGGAACCCACTGCAGTATTCTTGCCCGGAGAATCCCATGGACAGAGGAGCCTGGTGGGCTACAGTCCTTGGGGTCACAAAGAGTCAGATGTGACTGAGCGACTAACACTTTCTTTACCACTAGTGCCGCCTGGGAAGCCCGTGTATAGACGTACACATACCATAAGGCAGTAGAGGACAGAGGATACACTTCCTGTTCTGAGCCTTGCATTGTTCCCCTAAGCAGTAGGTCTTGGGCACAGAGATACCTCACTTTTGTTTACCATTGTATGGTGGTGGTGGTGGTTTAGTCAATAAACTGTGTCCGACTCTTGTGACTCCATGGACTGTAGCCTGCTGGGCTCCTCTGTCCAGGGGAATTCTCCAGGCAAGAATACTGGAGTGGGTTGCCATTTCCTTCTTCAGGGGATCTTCCTGACCCAGGAATCAAACCCGGGTCTCCTGCATTGCAGGCAGGTTCTTTACCGACTGAGCTACGAGGGAAGCCATTAAATATGTTACGCGGATCCCATAGAAATGGAATTCATGGATCAGTGGGGGAGGGGTGTGAAGTGTGTGGGAGTGTGGGGAGGAGGGCCCTCCGCTGCTCTGAACACCTCTCCCTACTCTTGGCTCCTTGGCACGTGCAGATCCTGAATTGTGTGGCATCACTGACCGATCACCTATCCCAGGGGCCCAGAGGCATCTCTCGTTCCTGCCCAGACCTCGGGGCTCAGCCCCAGCCCTTGCAGGCCCAGCCTGTAGAGGGGCCTCCTCCTGCCTGAAGGGGAGGCCCGGGGAGGGGCAGCTGGCCCCTCTTTCCCGAAGAGCTGGCCCCGGGCCAGCATGAGCTCACGCCTGGAGCCAGCCCAGCCTCACTGCCTTGCACCTGAGCTGGCTGCCAGCTCCCCTTACTCCGAGCTTGGGCCGCTGCACTTGGTCCCAGGCACAGACACGTTCCTGCCAGCCCAGAGGGGCTCCCCAAGGCTGCAACCCCTAGGTGGGGCCCCGGGGAGCAGCCTCCCCTCTGTCCACTGAGGGCGGATCTCCTCTCCTCCTCGGCACCTGGGTTGAGTGTCTTGGCTGAGCTGATGGTGTTTGTTGATGGAGAGAGGGACTGTTATGGAAATAGTCCCAACCAGTTCAGGTGGAGATGGAAAGCATTTGGTTGCCCAGGCAACGGACAACCTTGGCAGAGTGGAAAAAAGGTTTATGTAAGGAAATTGCTGTGGTTCCCTCTCCTCTGGTAAGCTTTGCCTGCAGAGTCCTTCCTCCCTTCTTCCCTGGACACTGGGACAGTGCCAGGGGCAGCTCTACCCCGTGAGGACTCCACTCCGCTCACAGTTGCTGAGTTCTTGCCGGGGGGCCTGGCCTTGTGCGCGGCTCTGCAGATACAGAGGGCGGTCAGGCCTGACTGTGTGAGACTGTCAGATCTGGAGTCAGATCTCCTGGGTTCACAGGCCATTTTGGCCACTCGGCTGTGTGACCTTAAGCAAGTTCCTCAACTCCTCTGTGCCTCACTTTTCTCTCTATAAAGTAGAAGTAGCATTGGTAGCATGTACCTTTCAGGGCTATAGCGGGGATGAAAAGGCATTAGCTTGCATAAGGCACTTGGAATAGTGGTTGGTGCATAAAGAAGCAGGGGGTAAGTGCTGTGTTATCATCGTTGCTATTACCACCATCATTCTACCAAGATGAGCCATGCAAACGACAGGTCACTCATGCCCGGGGTGGGTGGGCTTCGTCTTGAATCTTTTCATCTGGAAGGCAGAGTTGACTTCTTGGCCCTTTGACAGTGGCCAAGCCCAATGTTTGGGCCTCAGAAACAAACATGAACAACGGTGTCCTTAGAACTGAGGCTCTGGGGCCAATCCTTTCATAGGGGAGGGACTTTATTAAAGTCTTCGAAACGTCTCACCCTCATTTTTTTTTCTTCCATAGATTTTTTAAAATTTTATTTATTTGGTTAGTTATTTTTGGCTGTTTCGGGTCTTCGCTGCCGTGCACGGGCTTTCTCTACTTGCAGCCGCCTGGCCGCTGCTCACGGTGGTACCCAGGCTTCTCCTGAATTCCCTTGGTTTCGGAGCACAGGCTCTGGGTGCGCACGTTTAAGTAGTTGTGGCCCACCGGCTTAGTGGCCCCTTGGCATGTAGGATCTTCCCAGACCAGGAATGGAACTGGTGTCCCCTGCATTTCAAGGCAGACTCTTAACCACTGGACCACCAGGGAAGCCCCTCCTATAGATTTTTAAAAGATATTTTGGGGGGAGGCAGATTATTTTTTTCCTGCCCCAGCCTTAGATTGGACTGAATGGTGGGGATGGCCCAGACAGGTGAGTGGCTAACCCGAGGCCACACAGCCAGGCGTGGCAGAACTGTCTCTCCCTGTCTTCCCGCACCTCTTCCGCTCAGGTCCAGCCAGGCCGCTGTTTCCCGATGACTGTGCCCGAGGGTCCCCCCTGCCCCTTCCTGACACCCCCTCCCCCGGGAGCGGGCACAGGTGTGGCTCCCCAGCAACTCCGCGCGGCTCGGCTCGGGAAAGAGGCTGGCTTTGTTGCGGGCCCAGCAGCTGGGGCCGTTTGAGTTTCCATTAAGCTGTTTCCGCGCCTTGGGCGGGAGCAGGAGGCTCGGCATTTAAAGGTCACCCGGCTTTTGAAGCTGCAGTGACATTAATAGCTTGGGAAGAAAACAAGACTGTACGGGGCGGAGGACAAGGCGCCTCTGTCGGGGCCGCCACCCCCCGCCCTGCGCCGGGCACTCACACGCACACACACACACACACACTCTCGGACACTCACACATACTCGGATACTCACACACACAGCCCCTGACAGCCTCTCTCTGTCTCTTGTTCCCCCCCTTCCTTTCTCCCCCTTTGGGGCCTCTCCAGCTCAGAAGCCAAGAAGCTCGGGCAGACTTCCCTGCACCCTGCCCCCGCCACGTCCGAGGTGACAATTGCACAGGGAGACAGATACCCCAGGCCCGGCGGTCTCTCCCTGAACGCAGCCGTCACCCACTTGAGGTTCCCCCAGGACCAGCATCCCAGGGGTCATATGACCTCATTCTGGCCCTGCTGGCCTTTGCAGCCTGGATTCCTAATGAGACAAAATAAGCCTGGGCCTGGTCTTCTCATACGGGAAATGGAACAGCTGGCAAGCAGGGTGTACCTTGCGTGCCAGTTCTAATCACTCGGTGGTGGCTTGTCCAGAGCGCCGGGTTGAACAGGCTTCTGAGGCCGTGCGGGTTGCAGAGGACAATGCCTCAATGGATTAGTGATGTCTGCCACGGATGCCGGGTAGGAGTGAGTGGCATGTGTGCCTTCTGTTTCCCACCTTGAGAATAAATTAGCCTGAAACCCTCCCTGTCTTGTATTCTGAGACCCCTGGGGCGGCGGGGGGCTCCCATCCCCTTTAATCATGAGGGAGTGGGCGGGTGGCCTGGTCCCTGGGGAGAAGCCACTCTGCGTTCCCTTTCTTGCGAGCAGCTCTGGCCTGAGCCCTCGGACCCCACCTAGTGGCCTGGCACGGCTGTGCCGCTGGGCTGGGCCCAGAGCTTGTTAGGCAAGAAGGGACAGCGCGTCCCTCTGACGGCTGCGATCACAGCAGCTCAGACAGATCACAAGATCTGGCCTGTCCCTCGGCCCTGGGGGTTTTCAGAGAGGAGAGCTGGGGGCGTGCAGGGACACTGCCGGCCTCGGGTAGTCGCTCCAGAACGACAGAAGAATCAGTGGGGGGCGTGGGAGTGGGGGGTGATGCAGAACAGCACTGGCCCCGGGGCCTCCGGCCTCCCAGCTCTGCACCTCCTCCCGAGGCCTCCTGTGCTAAGCGCCACCTTTTGGGGTTGAGTCCTGGCCCTCCCAGAAGGCAGTAGAATTTCGATTCAGGTCTTGGAGGGGGGTCGACCTCCTGCCCTCTGGAGCTGTCGTTGGCTTGGAAAGACCAGCCTGCCATCAGCCTGGTGTGCCAGGGAGGAGGCCCTCAGGCCAAGTGGTGGGGGCGCAGGTACCTGAACTGCATCTTGGGGATGTCCTGGCCTTGGTCGCTTCGTCTGTGAGGTGGGGCAGTACTGCACACCCTGTGTAAGTGACAGGTTTGCTGTGAGCGCTAAATGAAAACGTGGAGAACGGGCTTTGGAAATGAAGAAAGCACCCCGTCCCCACCATTGCGATGAGCTGGGGGAGGAAGGCGGGACGAGAACCCACAGGTGCTGCACTCCCAACCTCTTTCCGTCCCGTCTTTACTGGCCGCCTGATAAGTTATGTTGGAGCTGCTGTTGGACATCCGTGTGGAGGCAGCAGGTCGGCCATGCAGGTGTGGGGGTGAAGGGTGTGTTCCTGGGAGACGTCACGGCAAGAGAAATCTGGGAGGCAGCATTCAGCGTGTTGTCGATGTTTAATCGCTCAGCCGTGTCCGACTCTTTGCGACCCTGTGCACCGCAGCAGGCCAGGCCTCCCTGTCCCCCACCGTCTCTCGGAGTTTGCCCAAGTTCACGTCCATTGCATTGGTGATGCCATCTCATCCTCTGACGCCCTCTTCTCCTTCTGCCCTCAATCTTTCCCAGCATCAGGGACTTTCCAATTTGGCATGTAGATGGTATTTAATGATGTGGGACTAGATAAGATCACTCAAGGTGTAATTGTAGCTCTGGAAAAGGGCCATGACCTGGGCCGGAGGTCACATCATCCTGTCTTGTCAGGTGCTCCCTATGTTCAGTTACCTGTGTAAGCTCTATCACAAGCACCCCTTCCACATAGGTGTTATCTCAACTTTGACAGGAGGAAGCCGAGGTTTAGAGAAGTGAAGTGATTTCTCAAACTCACACAGCTTTTCCAGGACCAGGCAGAACTGGGACTGGGATTCTGGCTCCTGGACTCTCCCCTTCCCCACGTGGGCCCTACCTGGCCCTGCAGGAGACTCGCTGGGATGACCTTGGGGGAAGTCGGGAGAATGACTCTCGGGCGGCTGGCCCACCTCCCTGGGCCAGGCCTGGAGTGACTCAGGCCTTGGCTGTCTGCACACGCTTGGAGGGAAGCTTGGCTGCCTGCCGCCCCTGCCAGGCCTGGGTTCCTCTCTGGGGAGGTTGGACGGCCTGGCTCCCCAGGGCCTGGGGGAGGACAGGTGTGGGGTTCTGCCTCCGAGTCCCCAGGTTGCTCACAAGCTGTGAGTTCAGGTGATCTTTTGAGCATGCCTCCAAGGTGTCTAACGGGCTCGGCAGGTTTGATTCACTTCCTTTTTCAGCAGTCAGGAGTTATCGCCCTCTGTTTCCCTGTAGCCAAGATTCAGAGAGGTGGAGGAGTGATTTCCTCAAGGTCACGGAGCTGGTTCTGGGGTGGAGCCAGCAGACCCCCTCCCTGCACCCACCCCCAGAGCTGTCTGGGTCCCCTTTCCTGTGTGGAACGGTAGTCTGGCTGGGCCTAGTCTCCTGAGCCTTTCTGAGGCTCTGGGGCTCTTAGACTTGCAAGCCTGACTTGGCGTTTTGGGCTCTTGGGACATGAGTGCCTAATTTTGGCCTCTTTACATGCTGGCTGTGTGGTTTTGTGCAATATACCTGACTTCTCTGAATTGGTTTCCATAGCTGTGAAACGGGGATGATAACATCTGTCTCTGGAGTTGTAAAAGATTACACCTGAAAGCACTGGCCTGAGCTTGTGACCCTGTCTCCTGCCTTAATTTTTCCATGTGTTTTAAGTGGCTTTTCATTTCAGCTGTGCTGGTTGCGGACGGCAGCCTGGCATGGATGACTCTGACCCGAGGACAGCCCTTCTCCTTGCTCCCAGCCATGCTGGCCAAGCCCCAGTCCTGACCTCAGCTTCTGCATTTGAGCTCAGTGAGGGGCGGGGGGCGGGTGGTGGTGCCCTGAGAAGCGGGAGCTCTCACATCCTCGCCTGTGTTAATTAAAGGCATCCTGGTTTGGGAAGTCGATGGGTCCTTGCAGAATCCTGTGAAAATGGCATTTCTGCACATCTCATCCTGTTTCCCTGTGTTTTCCATTACTGTTTCGGAGCCACCTTCTCCTCATCCACAGAAACACCCCTTGATGGAAAAGCTGAGGCTTTGCCACTTCTCGCACTATGTCTTGGGCATCTCCTCTGGTCTTGGGTCTCCTCTCTTCATCTGTAATGTGGAGCAGCCTATGGGGCTGGCTTAGAGTTGTCGGCTTGTTTACATGTCAGGGCAGACACACAAAAATGCTCTTTTTCAAGGCTTTACACCGGGGGTAAATGGAAGTGGCTGCTGGGACTGTGGGGTCTACAGCTGCTCAGGGAAGCCCAGCCTCCCCCAGGGCTGTGAGGATCGGGATCGCCTTCCTGAGGGCTGACAGAATTCTGGGGGTTGATACCCAGATGCAGGGGAAGGCTCCCCTCGAAGCCCCTAGCCCATCGGCTCCGGGATCACTTGGCTGGGATGCCAACCACTCCTGGCTCTGTGCCAGCCTTCTGGGGCAGTAGCAACGAGTCACGCAGCTAACCACTTTCCAGGCAGCGTGCTCGGGATCATCCTGTTAATTCTCACTGAAGCCCCACTCGTATAGGTGAGGTCCTGGGCATAGAGAGGACAGGGTGCATGGACGAGGTCCCGCCGCTGGAGTGGCAGAGAGGAGAGGTGCAGCCTGGGGCTGAATCGGGGCACTTAAATAGTAGGAGGGTGAGAATGCCTCATGGGGGCTTCCCAACACTGCAGCCCAGAGGCTGAGCAACCTGTCAGGAGGGCTGCTGATGGGGAAAACGTGGTCCCCGTCATCTCCCTTCTTCCTCTGTCGGGGTGGATCAGGTCCTGGCCTCTTTCTCCAAGGTACTGCCTTTTGGCAGCGTGAGAACTGGGTCCCTCAATCTCTCTTGCAAATTACTCGAGGGGGAGGCTGAAGGTGGCTTTGCTCCAGAGGCATTAGCACCAGGCACTGACCCTATGTGTGATGACACCAGACAGCAGACTGGCAGTCCTGGTCTGCCACCCTGGCCCCCGGGGCACTGGCTTCTGGGGCCTCCTGGCCCTCGGGCCCTCGTTGAAAGCCTCAGGGCACGTTTCCAGAACCCAGGACAGACAGCCACCAGGGTGGAGCCCCACTTTGGAGGACGTTTTGGCAGCGTCCCCTGACCTTCCAGTGTGTCGGGGTGATGGGAGGCGTGGCTGTGGGGCACCGGAGTGTCCGAAGCTGGCCGTGGGAGGCCACGTCATACTTGGCTGCCTTCCTGTGTTCGTTCTCATAACAGATTTCTTGGACTGGCCATTTGAGGTCATGCCTCTGCACTTCCTCGTGAGATGGCTTTGGCCTCTCTGATCTGTGACTCGCTCATCTAGGCAAGAAGTGGGGTGGAGGAGGCTGGATAATAAATCATACTTAACTCAGTCATCAGACTCCTACTCAGGCATTAAAAATCATGAAGTAGATCTCTGTGTTCTGACATAAGGAGATGGCTACAATCAATTATTAAGTGGAAAAAAACATAAGTTGCATAGTAGAATTTACGGTTTGATCACATTTGAGTAAAGTGAGTTCATGCATATGGTAGGACACGCGTGGAGAAAAGGATCTAGATGTAGGTGTGTGCTGTGCTGTTCTCAGTGGCCTCAGTCGTGTCCGACTCTTTGCGGGCCGTGGACTGTAGCCCACCAGGATCCTCTGTCCATGGAATTTTCCAGGCAAAAACACTGGAGTGGGTTGCCATGCCCTCCTCCAGGGGATCTTCCCAACCCAGGGATTGAACCCACATTCTTTACCGCTGAGCCACCGGGGAAGCCCAGATATAGAGTGTTAACTGGTTTTCTCTGTGGGTGGGAGGCGATGATAGTTCTGTAACATCAGTGTCCGGAGGCTGCCTGGGGCCCATGTGCTTCTAGATTTGAACACAGCCCGCTTCCCTGGGACTAGGCAGACACCCACCCAGCAAGTCCCAGAACAGGAGACCCAGACAATTTCCACATCCCTCGGAGGAGGTGGAGATCTGAAGGACATAAAAATCTCAGCACGGGGGCACTGGAAGGGCTAAGGGGACCGTATGATCTCATTTTACCTGTGAGAGGACTGACCTAAAGAAGGTGCCAGTGGCAGGGATGGGTCTTCTGACCTTGGGGTGAGGGAGGGCACTTCCACTGCCCCTTTCACACCCTCTGTTCTAATTTTCTTTCCATCATCAATTAACTGTCGAGATCATGGCAAGGAAGAGCCTCGCACTGTTTTGCTCACACTGGCATTTATCTATCAGCTGTTAGGATGATGACCTAACATTAGAGAAGTCTTAGGAATATCCTTTGATGTAACAGTCCCTTAAAATAAAGCTGGCACTTTTCTACAATTAGCAAAATTACCGTACATCCTGGGATAAGCCTAAGAAAAGTCAGAACTTGATGGTTTTAGACACATTCAACACTTAGTTGACGGCACTAACAGAAATGTGACCTTGGTAGTGATTGACACCCTGGTTCTGAGTGGGCTGCACAGTGTTCTGCCGCAAGTTTCAAGGAGGTCTGTGCAAAACGGGAGGTGCGATGGTCGGGCCCTGAGGGTGGGAGGTGAGGCAAGTAGAGACTGGATGGGGCTGGAGACCAGAGCGGGGCACCGCCACGTGCCCCAGTCACATCCCCGCAAGGGCTGGGGAGTGTGCGTAACAGTGGAGACCAGTGGCTGAGGGGCCGCAGGAAGAAGTAAAAGTGTGAGTCACTCAGTCACGTCCGACCCTTTGCGACCCCACGGACTGTAGCTCTGTCCATGGGATTCTCCAGGCAAGAATTCTGGAGTGGGTTGCCATTCCCTTCTCTAGGGGATCTTTCCAACCCAGGGATTGAACCCCCGTCTCTGGCATTGCAGGCAGATTCTTTACCACCAGGGAAGCCCCTCAGGGGCCACAGTCCTGGGTTCAAATCCCCACCGTCTCCACTTTCTCAGGTCTGTGCCTCAGTTTTCCCATCTGCATAAGGGGGATCTAAGCACCCACCTCATAGTGGTGTCATGAGTTAACCGGCAGGAAAATATGTAGGATGTGAGTGAAGTGAAGTCGCTCAGTTGTGTCCGACTCTTTGTGACCCCATGGAATGTAGCCTACCAGGTTCCTCCATCCATGGGATTTTCCAGGCAAGAGTACTGGAGTGGGTTACCATTTCCTTCTCCAGGAGGTCTTCCCGACCCAGGGATTGAACCCAGGTCTCCCACATTGTGGGCAGACGCTTTACCGTCTGAGCCACCTAAGCCCTTGTTAATTGGGAAAGAGCTACAGCTGTGTAACTACCACAGGTAGAAAGCAGAAAGAAGCAGTTCTCCCGAGGGCGTGGCCCTGGGGTGGGGAATCGCCCTAACCCCCTTGTTTACCACCCCGAGCTGGAGTGGGTCGCGTTCCCCCTGACTCTGTCTCTCTCGGTTTCAGGTGGGATGGTCCGTGGAGCCGGCCCCAGGATGCTCCCCGGGTGTGGATGACCGAGCCGCCAGCCCCCTACGGATGCCGCGCCCCAGTCTTCTGACCCGGGGACCCCGCCCGGCGCGGGCCTGAGCTTCCGAGCAGCCACGGCGCAGGGACCCGGGGGAAGGGGGTCGGCGCCGGCGGGAAACATTCTCCCCCAGCGACTCGGCAAGATGACCAGCCTGTTCCGCCGGAGCAGCGGCGGCGGGGGCGGCGGGAGCGCGGCGGGCGCTCGCGGGGCCGGGGCTGGCGCGGCCGCCTCGCAGGAGCTCAACAACAGCCGGCCGGCCCGCCAGGTGCGCCGCCTCGAGTTTAACCAGGCCATGGACGACTTCACCACCATGTTCCCCAACATGGACTACGACATCATCGAGTGCGTGCTGCGCGCCAACAGCGGCGCCGTGGACGCCACCATCGACCAGCTGCTGCAGATGAACCTGGAGGCGGGCGGGGGCGGCGTCTACGAGGACAGCTCCGACTCGGAGGACAGCATACCCCCCGAGGTAGGGGCACGGCCCCCATCGATCCTTCAGCAGGAGCTCCAGCAACTAGTTTGAACCTCTTAGAGGACTTGAGTTATACTCCTGTCTGGGTTCCACCTCTGGAAACTGGTACCCAAGCCAGCCCAGTGGCCTTGGTTTCCGGGCAAAAATCAGGCAGCACCTTCTCAGAGCTGTGCCAGGCACTTGCTAGCCCCTGGGTCAGGGGTCATCAGAGTCAAGGAGATTGTTCAAAATGTAGACACGTGGGTCCCACCCCAAAATACCAAATCCCCTCTCCAGGCTGGTGCTATCTGGTCTGTATGTTTGGAGTCTTGCTGCTGCTAAGTCGCGTCAGTCATGTCCGACTCTGTGTGACCCGATAGACGGCAGCCCCCAGGCTCTTTGGTCCCTGGGATTCTCCAGGCAAGAACACTGGAGTGGGTTGCCATTTCCTCCTCCAGTGCACGCGTGCACACTAAGTCGCTTCAGTTATGTCCGACTCCGTTCGACCCTATGGACAGCAACCCTCCAGGCTCCTCTGTCCACAGGATTCTCCAGGCAAGAACACTGGAGTGGGTTGCCATTGGAGTCTTGGGGTATCCACTTAGGCCAGCGCAGAGTCTCCGCCCTCATCAGAGTTCACGGTCCCGGGAGGACTAGAGGCAGGTGTCCAGCAGGGGCAGTCCACAGGAGTGAGTGCTAAGATGGGGAGAATGGAGGAAGCAGAGAGGAAGAGATGGCTGCCCAGAGGAGGGGTGAAGAAGAGGCAACGGTGTGCAGACAGAGCGAACAGCTTGTGCAGAGGCGGAACAGAGCAGGAACCCTTAGGAGCTGGCGGCAGGGCCTCTGTCAGTCTCCTCGAGTGAGCAGAGAGCAGGAGGCCTTGCAGCTGACAAAGAAGGGAGGATGTTCTAGAGCAGCAGGAACCACGGGAGATGGGTGACACATCAGACCTGCGAGCTCAGTTCCTTTGCCGGAGGCATGAGGGATACTCAAGCAGTTGTTTCCTTTCTCCAGGGAGGTGGCTGGGGGAGAAGGGACCCACCCACCGCCTCGGCCCACCTGCTGGGTGTGGCCAGGCCTCCGTGACCCCTCCAAGAGTTCACATCTGGCCTCCCATCCTTGGTAGGACCTGCAGTCCTGGGCCCAGAAGGGGCACCCGGAGTCTTTGAGAAGAGGGTCACTGCCTGCAGGGGAACCTGGCATGTGTAGCCATGGATAAGACAGGACGACCCAGCAGAATAGATTCAGCTCTGCTCTTCACTGAGTCCCAGCCTGGGCCAGGCATCATCCTATATGCTTTAGATGTATCATCACTTCAAACCTTCACACACTTCATGAGGTGGCATTATTATTATCCCGTTTACAGTGAGAAACCTAGACCCTGATGTGGCCTCAGAGTTCTTCTGAACACAGACCTGCATGTGGCCGTTCTCCATTAATCAGAGTCATCCTGCTGGGCAAAGCCCCCTCGCTCTTCCTCCTATCGGGGTGCTGCCTGGGTGTTCTCTCTCTGGGTGGAGGAGCAGCTCTGGGGGCAGTGACATCTGGCTCATCCCTGTGTCACCTGCAGCACCCAGGACAGTCATTGTACAAAGCAGGCGCTGGGGAGTGTTTGTCGAATGAGTAAATGTGGCTGCTGTCTTTGCACAGCTTTCTTTAGTCTCTTTTCCTGGGAGACCACACCTTGGCTCTGCCTGGATCAGCCAGTGGATCCTGTTTGCGAAGAGGAGGGGTATGTGTGTGTGTGTGTGTGTGTTTGCAGATACCGCCTTTTAATTCTGAGCTGGAAGGAAAGTTCTCTGCAAACACTGACCCCTTCCACAGTCTCATTTGTCCTGACAGTCTGGCAGGTAGGATAGTGTTTCCCCCCCTTGTTCACAGCACCCACAGCCCCGTGACCCTCTGTAAAAGTCCCCTGATGCCCTCGATAGGCCTGCGCTATGTGTGCTTCTGTTTTTCTAAGTATCTGGCTTTCCAGATGGAGCCCCTTCTCAGCAGCCCCCTTGGCTGTTTCCCCAGCCCTCATCTTTGGAGCTCTGCGTGGGCCCGTCGGCAGGCGGTTCCTGAGCCAGCGGAAAGTGCTGCAGAAAATTTATGAGCAGCAGCTGGGCTGACAATAACTGCTGACTGGAAAAAGCCCCCTCTCTGGGGGCTGATGAATGGTGGGCTGGCCTGAGGGGTATCCTCGCCACAGAGAAATGTCTCCCGTCAGATAAATGGCCTGGACCTTGGCCCCCAGAGCACCTGGCAGGCATCCATCACCCACACGGGGCTAAGCCGGGAGGCCAGGGAACCAGAAACTTCAGCACCTTTAGAGCCAGAAGGACAACCTCACTGTGGCTCTCGTGGCATTGCAGGGGAAGGGGGAGGCCAGAAGCACGACTGGGGTTACTTCTCCCCGAAGACTGGGGGTCAGCCTTTCCGGAGTGTGCCTGGCCTGCTTTCTGCCTTCTGGCTTCATCCTGCTCCGGGAGCCTCTAATGGGCATCTGGTTCTTGGAGCCCCCGGAGGCCGCGCTCAGGGGCAGGAGCGGCTGAGGAGAGAGACCTCACCGCCCCCTCCTGTGCGGCGGCCCAAGGGGCAACTGCGGCAGGCCTCAGTCAGAGGGACCCCCAGCAGCTTCCCTCTGGGAACAGTCTTACGGAACTCGCCCCTCCTCACCCGTCTGACTCAGACCGGCTTCAGTGGGGCCAGGCCAGGCTGGCCACCGAGGGGCGGCGGTGGGGTTGGCTGGCGGCCCCAGCTTGGAGCCCCGTCCCTTAGAGCCGTGGTCTGCCAGGGACCAGGACTGGATCTTATGGTGCTCTCGCTCGCTCTCCTTTTCTTGTGGAAATTCGGGGTAAGGAGAGCAGTGGCCTGAAAGGCAGCTACCGTCTTTTTTTTTTTCCTGCAAAAGCATCTGTTTAAATACTTTCCGCCTCAAAGGAAAGAACGTTAGTGCATTCCAGAGTAGGAGGCCTCCTTGGGTCAGGCTGGCTGGGTGTGTACGAAGCGTGGCAGTGTGTGTGCGATGGTGGTATGGTGGTGAGCACAGACGCCGCCCAAAACATGAGGCAGTGTGTGTATGTGTGCATGCATGCTCGCTCACCCAGCCTCCCGCCCGCCGTGGTATCCCTGTTGAGACCGGGTGCCCGAGAGTGGCTGGGAGAGGCCAGGGGCGTGCAGAGGCGTCTTAGTGGTGACTTCTGCAGACTCACTTGGGATTCCGATTTGGGGCCAGTTGACAGGCTCCGAGCCCTTCGTGTGTCCTTTGGTCTTGGAGGTGAGATAGGCGCAGAGCTGGGGAGGGGTTGGGGCGGGGACATCTAGGCCTTCCTCTGGCTCCAGGCTCCTCTGGAGAAGGGTTCAGATCAGCCCGTACAGCAGGAGCCTGGCCTTTGCCCAGCCTTTGGCCTCGCTTGCCCCCTTTCTCTGGTTCCTGGATGAGGAGAGGAATCCGTGATGAAGGGCCTGGGCCCTCACTTTGCAGCTCTCTGCCCTGAGAATCCAACCTGGGTGTGCCGGCATTGTGTCCAAAGGAGAGACTCCTGCTGTAGACACCACATCCAAGTTAGAGACTCAGTTCTAGAAACAGTGTGTGGCTTTTGCCGTGTTCATCAGTCAGCCTGTGCCTCAGTTTCCTCATCTGTAAAACGGGGGTGATGATCCATATCCTACTCTGCCAAGTTGTTTGGGCTCAAGGTGAGTTAATCGCTGGGGAAATTCTTTGAGAGAGGATAGGAATGATGTTAAAGCTATTTACCAAAAGTAACACATGAACAGAAGAGTTCACAAGGCCCAAGCAGGCAGCTCAGTGAAGTTTCATCAGCACCAGGATCAGGAAGCATCAGCAGAGCCTGGAATGCCCCTTCTCAGCCTCCCCATCCCCAGAGGTCACACTGCTCCAGCTGCAATCCCTGTGAAGTTGTTTTGCCTGGTTTTGAACCTTACTTGGATGGCTCTGAGCATTCCTCTGGGGACATGTGCGTTCACGTCTGCTGTGTGTGTTGGAATCGTGGGCTCAGAGGTAGCCTATGTGCTGAGTGCCAGTGCAGGAAGCCAGACAGTTCTGCAGAGCGGTGGTTGTATCACTTTCCACTCCCACCAGCAGTAGCGGAATTCCCTGACTACACATCCTTGCCCACGCTTGATGTTTTGTCTACATGTTATTTCAGTTCAAGGAAGGGTTGTTAATATTTCTTTCTTTCTTGTCTCTGATGCAGATTTTGGAGAGGACCTTGGAACCCGATAGCTCTGACGAGGAGCCCCCGCCTGTGTATTCCCCACCTGCCTACCACATGCACGTGTTGGACAGGCCTTACCCACTGGCTCCCCCCACTCCACCTCCCCGGTAAGAATCTCCTCCCAGAGTGCAAGGCAAGGGGCAGGAGGACCGGGGTTGGGATTGAGTACTACAAGCCCAGAGGGCAGCTTGGCCGGGTCCCTCCGTATTCCACCCGGAACAGGCTTCTACTGCAGCAAAACACATTTTAGCTAGAACTCAAGGAGAATTTTCAAGCTCTAAGGATTCCAAGAACAGACATCCACTGAATTCGTACTCTGGGCTAGGTGCTATGCTGAACACCGGGCAGGACACAGAGTTAAACAAGGCTCAGCCTTCACTTTCTGGGAGTTTATAGTTGAGGGAGATGCAGAGTGGGGATGACAGACACCTAGAAGGTGTACTGACGCTTCCCCTCCTGTGCCCATGGCAGACATCACTAATTGATCACCATGCTCTTGCTGGCTCAGGTAACACGGAACCTCAGAATCCTCTGCAACACAGTGCTCACTCCCAGTCATCAGTAATCAATGAAGTGGATATTTGAGGTTCTAGGGAGATTGTGGGGATTTTTAAGCAGTAGGAACAAGTAAGTCTCTTTTTCTAGGGTAATTTGATAATTGGAAGCAGACAGTAGACTGCTAGGTGCCTGGAGACTTTTTCCAAGTCAGGGACTCTCTAATTTAGAAGTTTAAAATGAAGCTGGTCTCTGAAGTGCTTGTATTTCTGGACTCTGCGCTTGAGGTGGGGCTTCTGGTATCCTTGCCTGGGAAATCCCATGGACAGAGGAGCCTGGCAGCCTGCAGACCACGGGGTCACAAAGAGTCGGACATGACTGACCGACTAACACACTTTCCCTGGTGGCTCAGATGGTAAAGAATTCGCCTGCCAATGCAGAAGACTCGGGTTCGATCCCTGGGTCGGGAAGATCCCCTGAAGAAGGAAATGGCAACACACTCCAGTATTCTTGCCTGGAGAATCCCATGGACAGAGGAGCCTGGCGGGCTGCAGCCCATGGGGTTGTAGAGTTGGATATGACTTAGCGACTACACAACAATAGCAGGCGTTTGAGGTGGCTGTTGGAGCCCAGGCCTCTCTTTGTCCTGGAGCTGCTCATCCTGAGAATGACTGAGGCCTGGGATGGGGAGGGGAGGGGGGACATGATAGGACAGGAGACTTGCTCCGATGGATCTTGCCTTCTGGGGATCCTGGGAGTCCCAGGCAGTAGTAGTGGAAAACTCTGTGGTCATACAGGCATAGCTAACAATAACAACTCCCATTATTAAGCCCCCTTCAAATGCCAGAAAATGGCAAGGTTCTTTACCTATACCACAGCTTTCAAACCATCTAACAACTTGTGAGGTAGGCACTGGTGTCATCCCTATTTTATAGATGAGGAAACTGAGCCCCAGAGAGGTTTCAGAACTTCCCTAAGACCACAGAGCTGGAACCTGAACCCAGGTCATTCTGACTCCAGAGCCAATAAACGCCATCCCCTGCTGTGTCCTGTCATCCCCTAATGAGAAAAACCTCTGTGATTGTAGCTCAGGGAGCGGATAGTGGCCTGTGAAGTTGTTGGGAGTGGGGAGCATTGTTTGAAGTCAGGGACAGAAGCAGAGCTGAGGCTGTAATGAGGGAGGCATAAGTGGATAGTCTGGGTAAAATCTTGGTAGGACTTGCAGCCCAGGATGGGTCACGATGCCCAGGGCTAAATGATTTTCCTTTGACATTTTTTTTAATATTCCAAGATGCTTTTGCAAAAAAAAAAAAAAAAATAGTTCAGTTTCTATTAGGCAGAATAGTTCTACCTGTTTTTCAGAAGGGAAAACTTAGCCCATCAGAGACAGCATCCCACTGTAAACTGGCATGGATATCCTAGCAGCATCCTTCTCTCCCTCCCCGGGTATCATCGGTGGAGGAGGGCAGAGGTCATGCAGCCTGGTGATAGGAGCCCCAGTGGGGGACAAAGTGACCTCCGCACTAGACCAAGGCTCTGGAAGCCTCACTCACACCCTGTGACTTTGGATGAGCTACTGCCCTTGCCTGAAGTTCAGGGGCCTGACCTGGACAGGAAGGCTTTGCTGGGCTGGGGGTGGATCCAGGGAAGAGAGCCTGTGAGCTGTGGAGTCAGACGAGACCATGTTCTCCCCACCTCCCCCTCCCTCAGCCGTCTAACTCCTGATTCTTGAGGTGCCTTTGGCTCGCTGCTTGCCCTCTCTGGGCTCCATTTGCCTCATCTGTGAAATGGGAACACTCATCCCTGTCTCAGCACTCTGGTGAGGGTTGAATGAGATGCTGTGTGTGAGACACTTAGCACGGGCCCAGGTATGAACCAGACGTGTCAGCCGACGCCCCACCTGGCTGCACAGTGGCCCTCTGAGGTCAGCTCTGCCGGTGAACACTGAGACCAGGGTTAAGGCTGCCCCCAGAGGCTGGTGTTCAGAAGAGGCAGGCCCCACCTCTGAACACCTGCCGCGTTGCTCTGCTGGCCCTGCTAGGCCCAGATGGCCCAGATTCCCACCCCCACCCCCGCCCCCAGGGCCTCATGCAGTCTCTCCACCCAGGACATGCATTTCTAGCTTTTAGGAGCCATCTGAAGTGGACAGGTGCTGAGCTGTGTGTGATATAGAGGCGAGGACCCTGCTACCCTGACCTCCCAGGGAGATCGCAGTCTGGGGGTGGGAGCAGACAGGGCAGCCCAGGGAAGGCAGCAGAGGAGCTGAGGTCCAAGCTGCAATCTGCCAAAGCGGAACAGGAGGGCATTCCAGGCAAAGGCAACAGCACACACAAAGAAAGGCCTGGAGGCAGGAGACGGGGCACCATCCGAGAGAACTCCAGGAAGTGTGAAAAGGCCTGGTGAGACTGAGGCCGGCAGACAGTGGAAGCCCGCCTGGGTCCTCCAAGGAGCTCTGACCTTATCCTGCACCCAGGGGTTCAAGAAGGAGGGTGGCGGGATCATGTTAGTGTTTTAAGCATCTCCTTCTGGCTGCTGGGGACCATCAGAGTTGAGTTGAGGGGGCGGGGCAGGAATGGCCTGGCTCCTTTCTGCTACCTGGACTGTCTTTGAGACCAAAGGTGGAGCAGGGTTTGGGAGCTGCTGGGGTGCAGAGAGGCAGGGAGCATGCCTGGAGTGCTGGGACCCCGGGGCCCAGGTTTCACCAGGAGGATCTGTGTGCCCGGGGACAGGCCTGGCCCCACCTGGGCCTCCTTGCCTTTACCAAAAGTCTTGCTTGGAAGGCTTGTCACTGAAATCCTGGGCTCTGATATTCTTTGGGTAAGCCTGGGGGTCTGAGTCTGTTGGCACTTGGAGTTCTAGTTCTGGGTACAGAGGCAGAAACTCTGGGCCAGAAGAGCCTTCCCAGCCTTCCCTCTCCTTTTCTTCCCCCAGCCTGTCCTTGCCTCTTTCTCCTGAATGAAAGACTGGCTCTGAAGCCCCAACACCCCTCCTCACAGGCCACCTGCTGTTCTTCTGTTGAAATTACAGCCTTGGAAGTTTTTATTTGCCTCTCAGCTCATTTCTGACATTCCTTTCCGACCACAATGGAGGTGCCTGGGCCGCCTGTGCTCCGGCCCCCCGCCCCCCTCCCCCGGCCCGGGCTCTTGCAGCTGTGAGCTGACCTCATCTCAGCCTGAGCCAGGGCAGGGGGCTCAGCCAGCCCCCTCCTCCAGGGCTGTGGGCCCAGCATCGAGGGACCCTCAGCCTCCAGCTCCTTGTCCCCCTCCCCACTTGGGTGCTCAGTAACAAATGGCTACAGGGGGCCAGCGGAAACTCTGGGGTGCTCTCCAGGGCTTACCTGGGTGACTGTGGGTGTGGTTGAGTTGGGGTGGGCACCCATGTCCCAGTGAAGACTCTGAGACCACAGGAAGGGTGGTGAGGCTGGAGGCGATTTCTCTAGGGTGCCGAGGAGTAGGGGGGTGGGGTGGGGTGGGCTGAGGGGTGGTCTGGCCCTTGGAGCAAAATGAAGTTGCCAACTCTGTCGGGAGGCGCAGAAGTGATGAAGCAGGAAACGCGCCCAGATTCGGAGTCTCCGGCTGTGATGCAGCCCCCCCGCCCCGCCCCTCTGGAACATTCCTGTGTCTGTACAGCAGAGGGGCCCGGGGTTCCCTGGCTGCCGTCTGGAGCTGCGCTCCCACCACGCACTTAGCAGCTTGTTATCCTGTCTGCTGCCACCCCCGCCCTTCCCCCTGGGCCGCCAGGCCACCCGCCCAAAATAGAAAAGGAAAGGAAGTTATTTCCATCGTCAGTGGCAGCCCGGAAAAGCTCCCCTCCAGTGAGTGGGCGGGCGGGATTCCTGGAGCTGGAGACCAAATCAAAGCCGGCCCCGCGAGAGCGGCCCCCACCGCCCCCGGCGCTCGCCTGCCTTCCCCGTGTGTCATTTCCCTGATTCAGCAGAACACGTGTTCTGCGGTTGCCACGCTGCAGGCCGCCGGGGAGCTGTGGGGAGCTCCTGGCCCGGCCCCAGGCTGCCCTCAGGCCCGGAGGGCGGACGGCGGGGCGGGAGGCCGGGGGTCAGGGCGCGCACGTGCCCACGGCCCCCTTCCTATCCCCCCTCCCGCTGTGGACTCTGCCCGCGGCCAGGAGAGCAGCCCCTGCTGGTCCCACCCTCCGCGCGCCTTTCCAGCTTGCTGTTCAAGGCAGCCTCACGAGGGGCTCCCATGAACCTGGGCAGGGGGGCAGCGGTTTGCAGATGAGGGGACAGCCCCACAGGGGACACGGATTCCCCCGGGACCACCCACCAGGTCTGGAGCCTGGGTCTGCTTGCCCTCTAGGGACCCTGGTGTCCCTGTGTCCCCTGATCTCAGCAAACCGACGCTGGGGAGGGCCGGGCTGTTGGCCGCGCTGGGTGTCTGTTCACCGGGAGCACACCTATCACTCAGCACCCAGGAGCTCGTGTCATGCTGGATGCTAGAGACAGAATGCTGAAGGGCTGTGACCCCTGCATCCGTGTCTACATCCACAACACCCAACGTGAGCTCCGCAAACGCAGACCTCTCTAGGCCCAGAGACCTTTCGTTTGTTAGGCCAAGACACATGTGGCATCTTACCTCCCTGACGAGGGATCGAACCTGCACCCCTTGCATTGGAAGGTGAAGTCTTAGCCCCTGGACCTCTGGGGAAGCCCCTAGGCCCAGAGACCTTGCAGACATTGGGTGGCTGGAAGCAGTGACTGGCACAGTAGGCGTCCAGGCCCAGAGGCGAGGGGTCAGCCAGTGCTGGAGGCGGTGGGAAGCTTGGGCACACGGGTGCCATTCTGAGCAGGATCCTGGTGTGATGGGCCTGGACCCCCATGTGTGGGCCTGACTGTTCCCTCCTCATCCTCACCTGTCGCCCTGCAGCATCGACGTGCTGGGCTCCGTGTCCCCTTCCAGCCAGAGCCGCTACCGGAACTGGAACCCCCCACTGTTGGGCAACCTCCCTGAAGACTTTCTCCGAATCCTGCCCCAGCAGCTGGACAGCATACAGGTAACGGGGCCCCCTGCCCCCAGCCTGTGCAGTGTCTGTGTGCGCACCAGTCCCTGACACCCCCTGACGTTTCAGCCCAGGTGGAGCTGCCCTGGGATGGTAGGGAAGGAAGACTGAACCAAAAGCCTGCTTCCCTGTCGGGGCCTGTATGGTGTTCCCTTCCACTCAGGATGCTCTGGCAGCCCGCATCACCCTTGGCTGGCAGGAGGGAGGCGGGGGCGGGGGGGAGGTCATTCAGTGGCAGAAAGGCAGAGCACCTTCCTTCGTTCCTTCCCCTGGGAAAGGGCCAGGGTGCTTCTCCCCAGAGGCTGGCCCTTGCAAGCGATCTCCTCTGAGACAGGACAAGGAAAGTATGAGTATGGGGACCCTGAGCCATTTGAAGATCACTCTTTAGGACTATTCAGGTTTTGACAAAGGGAACATTGGTGGGAAGGTCCAAGGTGCCAAGCTGGGGAGGGGGGAGTAGTTCTTAAGCCCCTGATGCTTCCTCAGCACAGAGGGCTCTGGTCTAAGCTGGGTCTTGGCTGACAACTCGCTCTGGGTAGAGGAGGTCCTGGCCTCAGGGTGTGGCCGCAGCATCCTGGAAGAGAAGGACATGTACCCCCGGTGCGCATGGGTGTTGGCGCAGTGCACGCCCTTATGAGTAGGTGATCCACATGCTTGCTCCCCTCCTCAGGCCACCTCCAGGGGCTCCAAGCTCGCGAGCACAGAAGGCAGCCTGCCCCCCGCGGTGGGGCCTGAGCCCAGGGACCAGGAGAGCCGCTGGAAGCAGTACCTGGAGGACGAGAGGATTGCGCTCTTCTTGCAGAACGAGGAGTTCATGAAGGAGCTGCAGCGCAACCGTGACTTCCTGCTCGCCCTGGAGAGAGGTGGTGCCCTGGGGCGGGTGCTCTGGGCCAAGGCGGGGTGATGTCGGCTTTAGCCTGGGGCTCTGAGCTGGAGGTCTGAGTTGTCCTGGTGAAAGTGTGAAAGTGTTAGTCACTCAGTCATGTCTGACCCTTTGCGACCTCAGAGACTGTAGCCCACCAGGCTCCTCTGTCCATGGGATTCTCCAGGCAAGAATTCTGGAGTGGGTTGCCATTGCCCGTCTCCAGGGCATCTTCCCGACCCAGTGATGGAACCTGCATCTCTTATGTCTCCTGCACTGGCGGGCAGGTTCTTTACCTCTAGCGCCACCTGGGAAGCAGAGGTCTGCTCACAGGGACCTGAGTCACCAGCCAGCCCTCCCCCACTCTGGGGCTTAGTGGGAGAGAGGGGCGCCCTCTGAGCTCTGCCCCTGCTTGCCCCCCCTGACTTCTGCCCTGTGCCAGGCGCTGGTGTCTGCCCTGTGTGACTGGAGCTTCAGAAGTAGAGGGTCTGGGTATGTGGGTGCCAGGGTGCATGCCTCCCTGAGCAGAGGACATTAGACAGGGCCTCTGGAGGGTTTTGGAGAAGGAAATGGCAACCCACTCCAGTACTCTTGCCTGGAGAATCCCATGGACAGAGGAGCCTGGCGGGCTACAGTCCACAGGGTCGTAAAGAGTTAAACAGGACTGAGCGACTTCACTTTCACTTTTTCACTTTTCTGGAGGGTTTATCTCTGGGCCAAGGATCCTACTCCCCCGAGCCTGGCTGCCTTCCCCCTTTAGAGTGGGAAGGTTTGGGGTGGGGTACAGTGAGGGGCCTGTGAGAGAGGGGTTCGTGTGTACATGTGTGTGTGACTGGCAGTGTGTTTCGGTCAGGAGCATGGCGTGCAGGGAAAGTCTGGCCTGAGACAGAGGAGCCCAAGGCTGGTCCCAGCTCTGCAGTAAAGATGCTGGGAGTCTCCAGGCCTTTCCTTTTAGATGAAGGGCTGGACGATCCAATTTCTCAGGGGCCTTTTAATTTTGACATTCTGACATTCCAGGCAGTTGTCAGGGCAGTGCTTTCTGTGTCTTTGAGAGTTCTGGGTCTTTGAGAGCCCATAGGTGTCGCGTGTGCACGTGTGTGTGTGTGTGTGTGTGTGTGTGTGTGTGTGTGTGTGTGTGTGTGTGAGATTCTCAGGGTTTGGCCTCCAACCACCTCTCAGCTCATGTGGCCCCTGGGTGGGAGCTAGCTCCCCTGACCAGACTGTGGGCCTTTTCCAGATCGACTGAAATACGAGTCCCAGAAGTCTACATCCAGCAGCGTGGCCGTGGGAAATGACTTTGACTTTCCCTCTCCTGTCCCAGGTAACCTTGCCTTCCCGAGAGAGAGGCCTGGAGGGTGTAGGGGGCTCACGCCGCCAGGTGTCTGCATATTTGGAGTTTGGAGAGAGGGTGGGGAACAGGCTGCAGAGGATGGTTCTGCCCCATCATCATACACCCCGAGCGGTGAGACGGGCCCTCCGCTTGGCAGCCCTGGTTCCCGCCAACCCAGCGGCTGCTGGAGCCCTCACCTGGGGCCGGCCCGCAGACTGGCTCTGCTCCTTAGAGGCGCTTGGAGCCTGGGCAAGAAGGGGACACAGCATACCACATAATGTCCCATGGGGTGCTGGGGGTGGCAGGGGACTCAGAGACCAGGGCACTGCCCCGGGGGAGCTTATGGTCTTATGGGGAGTGCAGGAGATGCCTCCAAGAAACAGGGAGCCCGAACCAGCAAAGCTGAGGACACACTTGTTAATTATAGCAAACACACGCTGGGGGACAGGGAGGATCCATCTGGGGAAGGTTCATTCATTCATTCAGTAGCTGGGGAATATCAACCCTCCCAGGCCAGGCCCTGCCTTAGTATTGCAGAAAGAGAATTTTGAAAGTTTCATATACAAGATGGTGAGAAGCAAGAATTGCCCAAGCAGCTGAAGGAGGGCCCGGGGTGGACGGCAGGCTACTGGGCTGCACAGATGGGGGTGGAGCTGGAACTGGGGACCCCTCGAGGGCCCTGGTTCCACTCTCAACATCTGGATTCTGTGTGTGTATGTACACTGGCCCCTGGTCAGCTGGTGCCCGCCACACACACACAAGCCTCCCGCCTCAGAGGAAGAATGTATAACTTTTGCTCCAAACAGATCTTTCATTGAGTAGGGGAGGAGAGGAGGGGGGCAGAAGGAGGGGGAACTCAGTTGATCCCAGCCTGGAGAGAGAAAATCCCATGGAACTGATTCATAAGCAACAGGCTGGGAGCTTAGACCCCACCAGATGTGCAGCGGGGAGTTTAACGGCAGCCACGTGTCCTTGATCCCGAATTAACCATAGACACCAGGATGGCTGAGATGGATCAGAATGACTCACAGGGACTTAGTGGACAAGGTGACTCGGGATTAGCGTGGGGGCCTTAGGAGGGCAGTGAGGGGCCCAGGTGGGTGCTGAGTGATTTGGGAGTCTCCGACTGGCAGGCTGGGTTCTGACTTAGGGACTCGCCCTATTCTCGTTCCTGCTTATGGTCTAATGAGTCAGAAACTCTGTGTCTGGGGGAGTTATGGAGAGTGGACCCTGGCTGGGGGAGAAGGGCATACCCATGCGGGTGCCTGCTGTGTGCCCCGAGCCTGCTTCTGTTGCTGTGTTAATTCTCACACCGCGTCAGGACACAGGCCAGCCAGCCGTATGCGGGTGAACTTTCAACAGCCTATAGGGGTGCGGGGGAAGCCCCAGTGCCTGGCATCTGGTAGCTTCCATGGTGTGAACACTCCAGTCACAGCTGATTTCAAGCTCCCAAAGAGCCTTCACGGGACACAAAGTGGTCAGAGGAGCAGATGGTTGAGAGCCAGCCCTCCGCACATAGTTTTTACAGGAAAGGGGAAAGTGAGACTTGGATGAGGAAGGAAGCAAGTGCTCGTTGAAGCCTAGTGGGACTCCCTGCCTGCAGCTCCCTCCGGGTTAGGGAGGAAGCCTGTGCGCCCCTCCTCACCTGGAAGGGTGGGGCCGAGCCCCTGTGCTGGGGAGACAGTCCTGACCCACTGCCTCGGGCCTCGACCAGGGCACTGTCCCTCTCCAGCTGGCCCTCAGAGATGTCTTCCCCCTTCCAGGAAACAGTGACGCCAACCCTGCTGTGTCTGAAGATGCCTTATTCAGGGACAAGTTGAAACACATGGGAAAATGTGAGTCTGGCCCACGCCCCAGCTGTTCCCAAACAGGCCTGTGGCTTCCTGGGAGGGGGGGGAGCCACCTGGCATTTTTAATGCCCACTGATTCTTGGTGAACCAAAGTGACATTTTAATCACTGACTGGCTCCCTCCGCTTCCCTGCCTCACTTCCCTGTGCAGCTGAGTCTGGATACAAATTAAGTTTTAAATCCTCTTGAGCCAGCTGTCTGCAGAAAAATAAGATTTTACTGGGACCACCCCCCCACCCACCCCACCCCACTTTAGAGTTCACATTCTCTGTGCTTTGAGGTGACTGCTTGGCCAGGGCCAACCGAGTGGGGAGGCCAAGCTCAGTCCACTTTCCGTGGGTGGGAGGCCCGCTGGGCCAGTGGCCTCGTCCCACGGAGTTCTGCCAGCCCGGGCACACCTTCCTGTCCCCCTCTGTCCGACAGACACACAGCCACGCGTGAATGAGGCTGCCAGGCCCTCAGGCCCCATTTCAGAGAGGGTCTCGGATTAGTCATGGAAATCCCAGAGCCAGCTCTGGAGGTGGAGGCGGGAGACGGGGAGGTGGCCGGAGAGAAAGCCCAGATGCGTGGCTGGCTGTCCCAGCGGGGCCAGGAGGCACACCCGGATCTCCGCTGTGGGCGGCGGGCCCTGACCTGCAGTAACTCCCCCACCAGCCTGCCAGGGCTGCCGGCTCACAGGTCTCTTTGTCCCCAGCCACCCGGAGGAAGCTGTTTGAGCTGGCCAGGGCCTTCTCGGAGAA
Organism: Cervus elaphus; assembly: GCF_910594005.1. Classification (NCBI taxonomy): domain Eukaryota; kingdom Metazoa; phylum Chordata; class Mammalia; order Artiodactyla; family Cervidae; genus Cervus; species Cervus elaphus. The sequence continues at coordinate 81,534,784 of NC_057819.1, read as the reverse complement.
GACCAAGATGAGGAAGTCAAAGAGGAAACACTTGCTGAAGCATCAGTCGTATCCTTTTGCAGCCTGGTGCTGGGTGGCGGCGGCGGTGGACGCGAAGGGCACTGAAGCCCCGAGCTGTGCTCCCTCGGGCTGCGCCCTCCCCGGGAGTGGGGCTGGGCCCTCCCTCGCCCCCCTGCCGTCTCCATGGGCAGCCTCATCTCTGGGCGCCATTTCACCCCCACCCCCTGGCATGGGGAGCAGGCCAGTATCAACCCACTGTGGGTTCAGAAGTTGTCCTACCACTTTTTAACTTTTTTTCTGGGGTCATTTTGGGAGAAAACTTGGTTCTTCCATCGAAATCAGCAAACCTTTCCCTGATTTCTTAAGTTGAATTGCTCCATGGACCTTCCCACCTCCTCATTTCACAGGTGTTGGCCCTGCCTTCTCAGTCTTGGTTCCTCCAGTAAAAATATGGCCTTCCACAATTTTACCCAGGTTCCCACCCATGCTTATCAGACAGGGTCCAGGATGTTAGATGCTGAGCAACCAATGAAGCGAAGCAGTGAAGTCACTCAGTCGTGTCTGACTCTTTCCGACCCCATGGACTGTAGCCCACCAGGCTCCTCCGTCCATGGGATTTCCCAGGCCAGAATACTGGAGTGGGCGGTCATTCCCTTCTCCAGGGATCTTCCCAACCCAGGGATCAAACCCAGGTCTCCCGCATTGCAGGCAGACTCCTTACCCTCTGAGCCACCAGAGCAGCCAAAGGAGAACAGAAAGAAAGTTGTCCCCAGAATTGGGAGCCGGGTGAGAGAGTCAGAGCCTGGCTACTCAGCTGACCCCCAGAAAAGGAGCCTGTGGAGGTACTGGGGCGTTGGCAGGGGATAAGGCTGGTGTGAGGGAGGCCTCCTGAGCTCTGGCTGGGAGGTAGAAGGCCAGGGCCAGGGAGTGGGGAGGCCTGGGAGCCCCGAGGCAGTGCCCACCGATCCCTGGGACAGTTTTCCTGAACGGCCCGGCAGGCTGGGGGCTGCGGCATCAACAGCCAATCTCCTGGATGACATGGAGGGCCATGCTTGTGGTAAGGTGGAGAGGGCAGGGAGGCTGGAGCTTTGAGTTGCCATGATGGGTAGTCCTCCAAGAGTAGGGCCTGGCTGTTTCACAGGTGAACCCAGCCTGTTAGAGCAGGCACTCCCAACTATGGGACACATATCAGGGTTGGTGGGCAGGTGACCCAAAGAAATCGGTCCCCCCAACTTGGTCCCACTTTATTGACTATACCAAAGCCTTTGACTGTGTGGATCACAACAAACTGGAAAATTCTGAAAGAGATGGGAATACCAGACCATCTGGCCTGCCTCCTGAGAAACTTGTATGCAGGTCAAGAAGCAACAGTTAGAACTGGACATGGAACAACAGACTGGTTCCAAATCGGGAACTGTGTATTGTCACCCTGCGTATTTAACTTATATGCAGAGTACATCATGAGAAACGCTGGGGTGGAGGAAGCATAAGCTGGAATCAAGATTGCCGGGAGAAATATCAATAACCTCAGATATGCAGATGACACCACCCTATGGCAGAAAGTAAAGAAGAACTAAAGACCCTCTTGGTGAAAGTGAAAGAGGAGAGTGAAAAAATTGGCTTAAAGCTCAACATTCAGAAAACTAATATCATGGCATCTGGTCCCATCACTTCATGGGAAATAGATGGGGAAACAGTGGAAACAGTGTCAGACTTTATTTTTTTGGGCTCCAAAATCACTGCAGATGATGACTGCAGCCATGAAATTAAAAGACGCTTACTCCTTGGAAGGAAAGTTATGACCAACCTAGATAGCATATTAAAAAGCAGAGACATTACTTTGCCAACAAAGGTCCGTCTGGTCAAGGCTATGGTTTTTCCAGTGGTCATGTATGGATGTGAGAGTTGGACTGTGAAGAAAGCTGAGCGCCAAAGAATTGATGCTTTTGAACTGTGGTGTTGGAGAAGACTCTTGAGAGTCCCTTGGACTGTAAGGCGATCCAATCAGTCCATCCTAAAGGAAATTAGTCCTGGGTGTTCATTGGAAGGACTGATACTGAAGCTGAAACTCCAACACTTTGGCCACCTGATGTGAAGAACTGACTTATTGGAAAAGACCCTGATGCTGGGAAAGATTGAAGGCGGGAGGAGAAGTGGACGACAGAGGATGAGATGGTTGGATGGCATCACTGACTCGATGGGCATGAGTTTGAGTAAACTCCGGCAATTGGTGATGGACAGGGAGGCCTGGCGTGCTGCAGTCCATGGGGTCGCAAAGAGTCGGACATGACTGAGCGACTGCACTGAACTTGGTCCCCATTGCCTCTCCTTTCCTTTCACTTCTGAAAGGGGGCCCAGCCACATCACCTAGATCTTTACCTGGAGCACAAAAAGCTGGGTGATGCTTCTGGGGAATATTCTCTGGGGTGTGAGGGGACAGACAAGCCCAACTACATGGAGGGACCTCGCCTTGAGAACCGTGCTCTGGGCAGTTTCGGTGTTGGGGCCCAGAGGCCTTTCAACCTCCGCTCAGTCCCTCCCAATGGCATGTGGGCCAGAAGATGCTGCCTCAGACCTCCCTGGACCCACAGCTGAGCCCTGGTTCTGGTGAACCAGAGCAGAAGGGCCCTTCGGTGGTCAGGAGACATCCAGAAACAAGGGCCAGAAGGGCCTTGCAGGTCATCTGGACATTTTCTAGATGAAGAAACTGAGGGAAAAACTCGCCCAAGTTCTCAGAGCTCAGAGATGGAGGCAGAGCAGCAGCCAGGGGTCCTGACCCCACACCCGTGGCCTCTGCCCAGGCCCCGAGGGGGCAGCGTGTGCTTCAGCCACCGCGGTGGAGAGAGCAGGGTCAGCCGTCTTCCCCAGCCTGGGGGCTGCGCCTGAGCGAGGCTGTGCAGTGGGGAGGCTGAGGTCCTTTCCTCTGCGTTTCAGATGAAGACTTCCGGGGGAGGCGACAGGAGGTGCCCACGGTGGAGGAAGCCCTTAAGGAAGGGCAGTAGGAGGTAAGGCCCGGGGCCGCCCTGCCCGGGACTGCCTGCCATCTCCCCGGGGTGGGGGTGGCGGGCTCAGGCAACTAGATGCTGCAGGCCCAGTTCTTCCCCGTGGTGTTGTGACTGGGGAGCTCGTGGTTTGCGTTTTCTCCATTATTTATTCATTTGACAAAAGATAAGCACACCTGCCTGTGCCAGATGCTAGGAACAGGAAAAGAAAAACCAGCTTTGACCTTGAATAGTTGAGAAGAAAGTCCAGGACACACAGAGCATGCTAAGAACAGTGTGGGAAAAGCGGAGACGGCTTCACCCCGGCTGGGTCCACACCGCCTCTCCTCTGCCGGCTTGGGCTTCAGTGGTGGAGGCGATGAGGACATGGCCCCTCTCAAGGCAGCCCTGTCTCTGGCTGGAGCCCTGGGCCTGCAGTCTGGTTTTCCTCCTCTTTTCCTGTGCATCCCAGGACCAGGGGATGCTGACACCTCCCCCAGGAGGGGAAGGACCAGGGGATGCCTCCCCCAGGGCCATCCCTGGGGCGGGACCAGGGGATGCCGGCACCTCCCCCAGCTCCATCCCTGGGAAGGACCAGGGGATGCCAACGCCTCCCGCAGGACCAGTCCCAGGGGAGGACCAGGGAATGCCGACACCTCCCCCAGGATGGGGAAGGACCAGGGGATGTGGACGCCTCCCCCAGGGCCATCCCTGGGGGAGGACCAGGGGATGCCAACGCCTCCCCCAGGACCGTCCAACGCCTCCCCCAGGACCGTCCCCGGGGAGGGACCAGGAGATGCCGACACCTCCCCTAGGGTTCGTGGACCCGGTGCCTCCTCCAGCACCTCCCCCACCATGAGGCTGCCTGTCCACCCTGCCCCGGTTGCTGTGCTGGTCCCAGAGTGTGGGGGATGCAGCCAGGGACAGTACGGAGCCCTCTGTCCTTGGCCTGGGCCTCTGGCCTTCACGTCCAGTTGACTTGCCACTACACCCTCCCATCAGGCACCTTCACACCCCTGCTGTGCTCTGAGGCTTTCCTCACCCATGTTACTGCAGCCGCATGTCCCTGTCATCTGGAATGCTGGAAAAATAAACAAACCCAGCCAGGGGAAGGACCCCCCTCCCACACAATGTTACTGCCACGTCCATCCTTCCCGTTGGCCCAAAGCCACCCCCTGACAGGAGCTTGCTCATCACTTATTTCTCTCCTGAATGGTCCACCTTTTCCCTTTCTAGCTCCATGCTCAAGCCTACATCCCCCTGCTTCCCATCTTAAAAGCCAGGAGTCCTCAATATGCTGTGAGCCACCCAACCTGAGAGAAACCGCACTCTCCTTTGCCCATGCTGGGTTGGCTGCCCCCCCCAGATTGGCTCGCCGTCACCTGCCTGCTCGAGGGCCTCTGACGGTCCGGCCCTGGCGCTGTCTTCTGCACGCTGCGCCCATTGTCTCCCCGCGGCTTCCTGCGGCCCCAGCAATCCTGGGCCCCCGTTCTCTCTGCTGTTGCTTCTCTGTGCGCCTTTGGGCCCCCGGCTTTCCTGGCAGCTCTGCCCTTGACCCTCCTCAAAGTCGCCCTACCCCCCACTCCCCCCAGCTGCGCCACCAGCCTCTTTGACGACCACACTTGTGTGCGGTTGGCTCCAAAGCCTGGCTCTCCATGTTGGTTCTCCAGATCTGTCCCTCAGCCCCCGCTGTGCCCACCACGGTCTTCCTGGCCCTGGGTGTCCGCTCACTGAAGCCAGACAGTCCCCTCCTCCTGACGCCCCCCTTCACTTCTCTTCTCTATCCTTCTCATCACTGCCCTGCAGACTCTCATCACCTGGCTCAGGGCTGTGGGCTCTTCCCTGCCCCTGCTCTCTCAGCCATCACCAGGATGCCTCTTGAGTCCCCCGTCTCTTGCTCGCCCTCTGAAAGGGTCTTCTGCGTGAAGGCTCCTCGGCTTGGTGTGGGGTTCTACCAAGTTCCGGCCCCATTTTGCTTTTCTGCCCCTCCAAGCGCCCTGGGTGTAGTTCCGTGTAGTTCTACTGAGTGAGTTCCGCTGCGTCTGGTCACAAAAGAGGTCAGGTACCGGCTCGGTCCTCAGCCCTCCACAGACAGAAGCTTCACATCCACCAAGCGTTCCAGACCCCCACTCCACCTCTAGCAGCAGGAGGCCCCCCTGGTTTGCACGTTGGGATGCTTCTAGGACCTTGGATTGGCACCTGTGACCCCAGGCCGAGTTCCAAGGCTGATACAGAGTCCCTTGGGGGAAGGAGAGGGCCCCTGTGTTTAGAAGCTTCTGCCCCAGACACTCTCTCCAGGAACTAGTGATGAGGGAAGACCACGGGCCTCCATTGAAAAAGACCTCTCCCATCCCTCTTTCCCACCAGATACCAGCAGTTCCTCCTTGCTGGGGACGATCGGACCGGCGGAGGCATCCCAGCTGCCGTCGGACAGATGGTGCTTGAGTTCTGAGGCCCGGTGATCCTCTGGCCACAGTCCAGCCCAGCCACTGCCACTTTCCAAGGGACTCAGAACTTCCAAGTTGCCCGCTGTGATTGCAGGAAGGGAGGAGGGTGGAGGCAAGAGCCAACCACAGCGCCTTGTGTGAGCGGGCTGTTCTAAGGGGAATGGATGGAAATGCAGGCTCTAACCCCTCTTCTGTTAAAAAAAAAGGAAAAAAAAAAAAAAAAAACACCGAACAGAAAGCAGGCAAGGTGGGGATACCCAAAAGGGGAGGATGATCCTACCAGAGTCTTCTTGGCCTGAGGTGGAGCTCCTGCCTCCCTCCTGTCCTGCAGGAGGAACCACAGACATGGCCTGACCCCCGCCCTCATTCCAGCTCCCTCTGGGCACCTTGGGCCCTTCCTTCCCGTGGCCTCCTGCCTTTCAGCTTCCCCCAGGGGCGCTGGCCCGCACCCCTCCACTCCACCCCTCCAGAGAGCCCTGGGCGGTCTCTGGAGCCCCGTCTGAGGGGTGATGGGCCCTGCAGAGCCGTGTCTGCCGCCCGCTCTGCATGGGCTCCTTGCTGCCTCCGTTGGGGGCTGGCAAGGGTCCTCAGAGGGGTGGGGAAACAGGCCACCCTGGAGCTGGAGGATTCTAGCGGGGGAGGGGGGCGGGCGGTCTTCAGTCTGGCAGAAGACAAAAAGCCGGTTCTGGATGGGATCCTGCAGCCCCTCTCCAGCGGCACTGACCTCTCATCTGGACTAGAAGTTCTGCTGCCGCCAGGTGGGCAGCGGTCAGTTCTTCGGTAACCCCGGGAAGGTGTGGGGCTGGGGGGCGTGAAGAAGAGGCTGCCAGCCGGCCTGCAGCCCCGGGCCAGAAGGGCGTGCTGGGTGCCCCTTGCCAAGAGCGAGAAGGTGAATGGCCAGGAGGAGAACAAGGGACCTACGGACCTGAGCCAGCACCAACCACTGCCAGCGGGAGGGCTGGGGGGCAGTCAGCCCCGCCTCTGCGGCCACCCCCCGCCTGGAGATGGGGGTGCGCTGACCTGGGGGAAGCCTGGGTGGGTCAGAGGCTCCAGCTGGAGCGGGGAGCCTGCCGGCCGCACAGTGTTGAGATGTTGAGAAGAGACGCCAGGCCCGCTGGGGCTGGATGGCCACGAGTCACCCTGACATAAAGAGGGCCTGGCGTGCCCCCCACAGTGCCCGGGGGGGACCCTGGCCACCTCCCCATCCCGCGGAAGTGCGGTTGCCCTTTGGCCCCCTGCCGATCCCCCACAGACCCCCGTGCAGTAGAGGGGAGCCCCAGTCCATGTGTGTGACTTTGTTAGTTCTGTTTCTTCTCCTCCGTGTGGGTTTTTTCCTGGAGCTGTTTCATAGGAATTGGTGTAATAAAGACTTGGTGTTCTCTTGGTGCTCTGACTTGACAGCGCCTGGGCTGACCCTCCTCTTCTCCTCCCCGCACCCCGCACCCCTGGGCACCCCGCGCCCCAGGGCCACCGGCCTGGCACACCCGCAGCTCACGCGGGCCCGGGACTCAGCCTCTCAGGGGCCCTGGTGACACCTGTGGTGATAGCACAGCCTCGCCCGCCTGCTAGGCCGCCCGCTTTTCTGTCTGCCCGGGAAGGTAAACCGCTTGCTGACAGTCTGTTGCAGCTTCTGCAGCCGATCACCTCCCTAAATAAACAGAAAGCTGCCAGAGTATCGGCCGCCTGGGGCTGCGGGAATGTGCAATCTCAGACTTCAAAGGGCCCGCAGAGATCTTCCAGTTCAGATCTCTCTGGCTTTCTCCCCACTGCCTCCCGGGCCAGGGGGCTCACTGCCCAAGGAGGGAGCTGGTGCCCTTTTCAGACAGAGTGGTTCTCAAGGTTAAAAAGTTCTTCCTGATATTGAGCCGTGGGCCTCCTTGTGGCTTCAACCGCACACATCTCGATTCTGGGCTCGAGTCACCCGGGCCAAGTCTCCCTCAATGCTGTGTTGGAGTTCAGTGGCCTTTCTCCTTCTGGATAAACAATGCAGCTCCCTCCTGCCTCCCCTAAGAACAGATTCTGCTCAGACCCCTGCCCTGCTCCCAGCCCAGGCGGATGAAGGTGGGCTCGTAAATGGACTTAGCCGTTGATGCCTCAGACAGACCTGGAGTTTGTGTTTGTGTGCTCCTGTGTGTTCAGGTGTGTCCTGCCCTGTGATTCCGTGGACTGTAGCGCGCCAGGCTCCTCTGTCCATGGAATTTTCCAGGCAAGAGTACTGGAGTGGGTTTCCATGTCCTACTCCAGGGGATCTTCCTGACCCAGGGGTCAAACCCTCGTCTCTTGCATCTCCTGCATTGGCAGAGGGATTCTTGACCACTGTGCCCCCTGGGAAGCCGAACCTGGACCTCAGCAAACCAAGAGGAGACTAAAAGACACTTGCTCTTTGGAAGGAAAGTTATGACAAATCTAGACAGCATATTAAAAAGCAGAGACATCACTTTGCTGACAAAGGCAAAGAAAGCTTACCAGGCCCTGCAGGAGTTCAGAAGAGGAGGCCCCTGCTCCATGAGGCGTTCCTCCTGGCTGAACAGTACAGAAAGGACCCAGGAAGGAGTCGGGCTGGGCCAGGTGACTGCCCCAGCCATCTGCCTTTCCGTTATGCTCATCTGTGGGTTCTGGGTTCTTGCTATCCACAAGGTGATACCTATAGATTCACCTTCTGCAAAAATGAGCCTGACTTTCTGGACTTTGGTCCAACCAGAGCCCCTCCCACTTTTTATGCTTTGCTGTCCTCGGGGCTCAGTCCCGGCTTGAGAGGAGCTCACGGGCCTAGGGAATGCTGTGCCCAGAAGAACTAGGCTCTTATTACCATAGCAGGGGTCTCAGCCGTCCCTCTGGGCTCATGTCCTGATTTCTGGCTGCCCTGGGTCTCCGCTTCTGTGCAGGGTTTTCTCTAGTTTCCATGAGCGGGAGCTACTCTCTAGTCGTGCTGCATGGGCTTCTCACTGCAGTGGCTTCTCTGATTGCAGAGCATGAGCTCCAGGGTGCACGGGCCTCAGTAGCTGCAGCTTCCAGGCTCTAGAGCGCAGGCCCAGTAGAGTGGCACCCGGACTTAGTTGCTCCAAGGCAAGCAGGATCTTCTCAGACCAGGGATTGAATCCATGTCTCCTGCATTGGCAGGTGGATTCTTTACCGCTGAGCTGCCAGGGAAGCCCCTCTCTAGTGTCCTGAGGCACCTGCTAGAGGGTGGAGGTTGCAGGAAACACAGGAGAACTTGGTTTGAAGAAGACAGGCATGATGTGAAATGATGATACTGGGAGCTGCTGATCAGTGCTTCCTGCATGTCAGTCACTTTCCTGGGCTGCTTTGTTCACGTTATTTTATCACGCAACTATACTGTGAAGTCAGTATTAATCCTCCCATTTCCCAGATCAGGAAACTGAAGCACAGAGATAATCAGGTCCTTACTCTGTAAGTGGTACTACCTGAATTTGAACCCAGCCAGCTTCCCTGGTGGCCCAGCTGGTAAAGAATCCACCCGCAATGCGGGAGACCTGGGTTCGATCCCTGGGTTGGGAAGATCCCCTGGAGGAGGGAACAGCTACCTACTCCAGTATTCTGGCCTGGAGAATTCCATGGACTGTATAGTCTATGGGGTCGCAAGGAGCCAGGCACAACGGAGTGAATTTCACTTTCACTTTCAGCTGAACTCCGAGCTGGTGCCTGAACACTGAGCGATACAGTCGGGTGGGGGAACAGGTGGTACGACTTACAACCCCGGCACAAATGCAGTCTGTAGAGCACAGAAGGGTCCGCCTGCTTCAGAGCATTTCCAACAGCATGCCCGAAAGTCAGCTGTTAGCATCCTTTGTCTGGTTTTAGTAACAAAAACAGTCTCTTAGCATTTCCATTAAGTGGCAGATGTGCTACTGAGGGAGAAGCATCGCACCCCTTTCGCCCATTATCACAGCCTTAGATTGATATTTGGTGAACTGGCTGGCTGGGCCCGCTGGAGGAAGGTTTGGAAGTTTCTGGAGTTGATGGTGGGGGCGGGTAGTGGTGTTGAAGGGGGCGGTGCAGGTCTACTGCCACCTGGTGGTTGTCTTAGAAGTGACAGGTGGGGGCCACTGAAAGGCCAGACCACCACCTTCCCAGAAGGAAGACCTGAGCACCTGTGTTTTCCTCAAGCCAAACAGACAGACGACGTTTACTCTGTTCACATGGTCTTATGTTTGGTAAAATTTGCAAAGATATTTTTGTACTTGTTTTTCTTAAAAGGGCCACTAAGACTATATAAGCTTCAGGTCCACAAAACCAGCATCTACCCTGCCTGTCATTTCTATAGATTTCAGTTTTGTTTTGTTTTTTAAATCAGGCCAGGAGGATTATTCCAGGGACTCTGCAGGAGGGACTGGTGGAGCTCAGTACAAACTCAGCATGAGCTGCCTTGCTCTGACCTTGCCATTCAAAGTGTGGTCTGTGGATATGGTGATCAACTGTTTTGGTTTTCCAGGACTGAGTGGTTTCCTCCAATGTAAAACTTTCAGTGCTAAACCAGGAAAGTCTGGGGCAAACTTGCACAAGTTTCTGACTCTGTCTTCAGACCAGCAGCCTTGGTGTCAGCCTGGAGGTCTGTTAGAAATGCAGAGATTCAAGCCTCACTCCAGACCTACTGAGTCAGAATCTGCATTTTCCAAGAATTCTAGGAGCTTCAGGGGCACATTAAAGATGCAGGGCTCTGCCTTCCCCAAGAAAAGAAGGGCCCACACCAGCCCCGAAATGTGTGCTTTTAAGGGTCTCATCTTCCGCTGAGAAAACCCCATAGTGTGATTCCAACTGTCCTTTAATTTTGATAACCAGAGGTCGGGACTAACTGGCTCCTATTTCCTTGGCGACAACAGGAGACCTCCCAGGGCAGGTAGGCATAAAGTGCTTCTCTCTCCTTTGCCTAAACTGGATTCTTCTTGCGGATAAGTCTGCTGTTTGCTGAAGCACTGAATGGGCAGCCGTGTGAAAATGCCTTGAAAATTGTTAGGTGTGCTCCGTGGTGGCTCAGGTGGTAAAGAATCTGCCTGCATTGCAGGAGACCCAGGGTTGGGGAGATCCCCTGGAGAAGGGATGGCAACCCACTCTAGTATTCTTGCCTGGAGAACCCATGGACAGAGGAACCTGGGGGGCTACAGTCCATGCAGTTGCAGAGTCAGACGCAACTTAGCAACTAACACACACACAATTGAATAAGTTGTAATTTATTGCTCTTAGGCATGGAATGGTCAGAAATCGTTATCATCATTACTCCTATTTGTTGAGCAATTACTATATACCAGGCACGGTTTTAAGCACTTTGCAGGTATTAACCCTCTGACTCCTTACAACAAGGCTATGTGGTGGGTGGGTGCTATGATGTTGCCCATTTCACAGAAGACAAAGCCGAGGTCCAGAGGTTTGTAAAAGAGATCTGTCAGTGAGGCAAAGAGGACAGCCAGGACTGGAAGTGACCCGGGGTGTGATGGGGTGGAGGACTGCTTCCATTGAACCACAGCTTTCTCCCCATGGGTGTACCCAGGGAAGGCCTCCAGCAACGAGCGCTGAGATCACCACATCCTCATTTGCCCTAACTTGGTTTTATTTCTCGGTGCTGTTCAACTAGAAAAGTCTTTCTAAGAGTCAGCTCTAGGCTCAGCACCAGGCTGGGTGTCAGGAGGCAGAGATAAGTGTCCTGGTTGCTGCTTCAAAGAGGCCCAGACTCAGACAAGCAGACAGCGTTACAACACCAGGCCTGCCGTATGGGAGCGATAAGCTGAGGGAGTGAACAGGCCCCGGGGACATATCTGTCCTGTCTGGTGGAGTGTGTGCTGGGGCTGACACACCTTCCTGGCTGACTGTGAGAGGAAGTGGAGGTGTGGGCCTCGAGTCGGGGAGGGGAGGGTCTGGGCCAGGAGGTGAGAGGGGGTCCTCCTGCCGCCTCCTTGAAGACCCCCCGCCTCCGAGCGCTTCATCTTCCTGGGCCTTGTCCTGTGGGCTGAATGTATGTTCTTGCTTGCCTCTTCTTTCAAAGCAACAGCTAACTGCTCCCTGCCAAAGGTGAGCAGCAGTATTCAGGATTGCATCCACTTGCCAAAGCTGTTCTGTCATTGGAGATGCTCTTGTTCTTTCTCTCAGAGAAGTTCCTGGGCACTAATTACAAAGATGTGGGCAGAGTGTAGGGAAGTCACCAGGGTGGCCTGGCCCCTATAGCGGGTACAGACGGGCACAGTTGGCCGTGTCTAGGCCTAAAAGGAGGGCGGAGACAAAGCCTGGAATCGGGAGAGAGCTGGGCGTGGAGGCTGCCCTGCAGACTTTATGGTCCTGGACTGTATGGCAGGCGGAGTTGGGGGGCGGTGACGGCGGGAGTGGGGAGCAACTTCTGTCTCCTCCTTCTTCTCTGTCCCAGGCCAATGCCACCCGTTGGTGATACCAGCTGGAACCCGACTGGGAACAGGGCAAGGGACTGGAGGATGCAGTCCTAGAAGTCAGCCTCCGGGGCTACAGAGCAGGGTGAAGAAGGGCACAGAGAGGGTGTGACCCTGGGCGGGAAAATGGAAATATTCAGTACAAGTACTTACTGCTCAGTGTTGTGGGCTGAATGGTGTTCCTCCAAAATTCATACGTGGAGGTCCCAGTACCTCAGGATGTGACTGTGTTTGGAGGTAGTATCTTTAAAGAGACCTTTAAGTTAAAGTGACGTCATTAGTTTGGGCTGGAATCCAGTATGCTGGGGTCATAGCAGAGGACACAGACTCACACAAAGGGAAGACCGTGAAGCACGGGAGATGATAGCTGTCTACAAACCCGGGAGAGAGACCTCTGCAGAAACTAACCCTGCCAACACCTTGATTTCTGACTTCCAGCCTCCAGAACCATGAGACAATAGATTTCTATTGTTCAAGCCATTTGTCCTGTCGTCTTTTGTTATTGCAGGCCGAGCCAGTCAACAGTGTCAATAAATTATTCAGCGTATGACATCAATTATGGATTTGCCTCTCTGTCTCCCTCTCTGGACAGCCAGTTTCTCTAAGGACTCAGCACTGGGTCAGGTAGGTGCCGAAATGTTTCTGGGACGAATGAATCATTTAACAAGAAAAGAAAACATTAAGGTGATCTATGAAATAGCATCAAAAGGCTGAAGTCTTGAGTGGCAATCAGTGGGTTACAGTACACAGCAGCAAGAGGGATGCCGTAACAGCCACTAGGCTTGTTTGTGACTCGCCAGCCCCACTCTGTGCCGGTGCTGTGATTCCTGCTTTACATGAATGACCGCTTTTAATCTGACAACAGGCCACTTAGATAGCTGGCAGATGTCAGCTGGGGAAACAGAGTCTTGAAAAGTTACCTAAGTCCCCAAGATGCCAGGATTAGTGGGCACATCTCCAGTGTGATGCGGTGGGACAAAATGGGCCTGAGTGGTATCATGGAAAGAATATGGACCTTTGGCTGGAGGAGGGCACGGTGACCCACTCCAGTACTCTTGACTGGGGAACCCCATGGGCAGAGGAGCCTGGCAGGCTATGGTCCATGGGGGTACAAAGAGTCAGACACAACCTCAGTGACTGAGCACGCACGCAAGCATGGCCTTTCGGGGAGTTTACAAGCTCTGTCCTCTTATCTGTAGGACTGTCAGGACATGATCTATGGCCTCAGGGAGTTGAACAATGGGAGGAGATAATCCAGGTCTCTGGAGTGGTGCCTGGCACGGGTGCATCAGCTTTTTGCAGCCTTGAAAGACCTGGGTAAGGAGACAGAAAACCCTGACTGTCCATTCTGCTTGCCCCTAGCTTCTTCCTGCGTGAAGAACGAATGCTCCCTGGAGTGCACACTTCCCCCTTGCAGGCTCAGAGGGTTCCCCGTTCATCTTGCTCCCACGTCTCCATGGTTCCTTCCTCTGTGTGCGTGCATGCTAAGTCACTTCAGTCGTTTCCGACTCTTTGTGATGCCAAGGACCATAGCCCACCAGGCTCCTCTGTCCATGGGACTCTCCAGGCAAGAATACTGGAGTGAGTTGCCATTTTCTCCTCCAGGGGATCTTCTCAACCCAGAGATCAGCTTGGACCTGAATCTCTTATGTCTCCTGCACTGGCAGGCGGCTTCTTTACCAGTAGCACCACCTGGGAAGCCCACCTGTACTCGACCCATTAATATTCTGTTTGCAGTCACAGAAACATCAGTTAGGATGCTGGAGGGGAAACTTTAAAGGCTCAGAAGAGGAAGGGACGTCCCTAAGAAGATCTCGAGAGAAAACCGCCCCCTTGCAACCACCCCACCATGGACGGCTTGGGCCTTCGGCTCCCCCTCCCTGAACCTAGAATGAGTCCTTCTCATTCTTCAGCAGCGGTGGCTGGGTAATGGCGGAGGCCCGCGGGGCAGGCCTGAGTGGGAGAAGGGAAGTGTGTCTGTGGTTGGGGCTGGCAGCTGGCTCTGACTTGGACAGAATTAGAAACTTGTTTTGAAGCCTGGAAAGACTATATTTAGCTGGGAGCGTGTTTGCTCTTCCTAGAGCAAGGTCTTACAGACCTGCCTAGGACTTCACGCTCAGCCCAGTGGCCAGACCTGTGCTCTCTCTTCCCTGCTCCAGAGGGTCCCGAGGCAGCCGTGGAACCCACCTCTCAGCCCCTGGCCTCAGATCAGCCTGTCCCCGGCCCCCGGGCCCTGTTTTGCCTATCTTCCTCAGCCCACCAGCCTCCAGCTGGAGGCACCGGTAAGGGGCATTTGTGGAGTCCCAGAAAGTGCCCAGGCGGGGCTGGAGGCCTAGCTCTGTCTGTTACTTATCAGACAAGTTACTTAACCCCCTGTGGCCTCACATTCTCATCTCTAAGGAGGATAACAACAGCCGCTTGTGGATAGGTGTGTGGATTCAGTGAGATAACGCAAAGACACAGTAACAGCTTATGAGACAATCCCCTCCTCCACCTCACCAGCCTCCCAGAAGAGGACTCTGGGATGGCTTGACACTCTTTCTTGCTGATAAAGATAATGGACTCCTGGGAGATATCTTGTGTTTACGTGATTCAAAACATTTCCTTGGATTTGTTGTTCAGTGGCTAAGTCATGTCTGACTCTGTGACCCCATGGACTGCAGCACGCCAGGCCTCCCTGTCCCTCACTATCTCCCGGAGTTTGCCTAAGTTCATGTTTATTGAATCAGTGATGCTATCCAACCATCTCATCCTCTGCCGCCCTCTTCTCCTTTTGCCTTCAATCTTTCCCCACATCAGAGTCTTTCCCAAGAGATTTTCCCCTTAGATTCAAAAGTTCAGAAATGAATACCAGGGCTTCCCTGGTGGCTCAGTGGTAAAAAATCCATTGCCAATGCAGGAGAAATGGGTTTGATCCCTGGCCTGGGAAGATCCCACATGTGTGGGAGCAACTAAGCCCCTGTACCACAACTGCTGAGCCTGTGCCCTGGAGCCAGGGAGCTGCAGCGACTGAAGCCCGAACGCCCTAGAGCATGTGTTCCACAACAAGAGAAGCCGCAGAATGAGAAGCCCACACAGCACAGCTAGAGTAGCCCCTACTCAGTTGCAACCAGAGAAAAGACCACACACCAATGAAGACCCAGCCCCCACGCCCCCAGAAGACCTCTGACTTAAAAAAACAATGAATATAGACTCTTCACAGGTCAAACTCTGAAGGATACATAAAAAACAAAATCTCCCTTCTCCTCCTGCAATCTCAGTGGAGATCAACTTTCACAGCCCACAGGTGCCTTTCCACATAGTTTCTATTGCATACAAACAGTAACACTGTAAAAGGTTTTCCTTTTAACAGGTTAAAGACGCTTCTCTGCAAGTTCCTTTTTCATTTTACAGTAAGTCATGGGCACTCATCTACGGCAATACATGTGGATCTAGCTCATTGGTTTTAATAGCTGCGAAAGAATCCATAGATTATATGAAGCATAGTTTTCCAGCCATTTCCCATTCGATGGATGGGAGGGTGCATTACAAACAATGCTGCAGTGACGGTCCTTGCACAAATATCCTTGTGAAATTGTGACTCAATTTCTACAGGATACCTTACGCAAAGTATGGTTATTGGGCTAAAAGGTTATCCTGAAAGGATATTTCCCCCAGATTTTTGAGTTTCCTTCTCGGAATTTGTTTGTTCCGGACACTTTCACTTTTCAAGCTCCAAGGAGCAGCTAGCTAGCGACGCCTCCCGGGGAGAAAACACTAGCCGTCTGCAGCGAGCGGATGCAGGTGGCGCTTCGGGGCCAAAGGGTTTAGTGGGGAGTGCTTAAGGGCAGGAGACGCAGGAAGGAGGCTTGGGCTTCGGAGTGATCTTGGTCAGGTGACGGCCCTCTTCGGGGCTCGGTTTCCTTCTACGTAGACTGCGATGTCGTGGTCCCGGCGCGGGTTGGAAAAGAATTTCCAGACATGAGACAGAATGAAAGATGAATAAGGCATATTATTAGAGTGGGAGACGCTGTTAGAACAGCGGGCCAGTTCAAGGGAGAACCGACCTTGAATGGGGGGGTCCTTAGTCCACTTATATAGTCAGGGTACAAGGAGTGGGATGGGGTCTTGCAGGTCATTAGCTGATTGGATGAGGCTCCTATACTGGGTTGGGGCAAGAGCAGGGCAAATGCCTCCTCCCTACGGGGTAGGAGGGGAGACAGGTTATACTGTTCCATTAATAGTTACACCATGGGGGAGGGAAGGACGGTAAAGGTCTGGTTCCGTTCCTGCGTTCCAAGACCCTCCTTGATTATCTGCTCTTCCGTCCTTGGGTCACATGTGACTCCAACCAAAATGAGGCGCAGACTGAGCCTAGAGCTGGTGACCTCTGATCTCTGCCTTATGAATTCCTGGCCTTGTTGGCTCCCCCAGGACCTAGGCTGCGTCTCCCTACTCCCTCCCCATCATCTTCCCGGGTTCCTTCCAGAGCAGTGGTGGCCAGAAAGGGTAAAGCGACAATTAACCCCTCCCCTGGATCGGTCATGTATTGCTTTTGCCCGGCTTTGGCTCTCTCCCGCCCTGGCGGCTCGGCTATCGAGTGCTCCTGTCTAAGCCTGGCGAGTAGCCGAGGGTGCGGCGATTCGGCCATCCTTTGCTTCTGCCTGGCCACGCCCTCCCGTTGGAGCCGCAACGCGGGCACTGCGATCGGCGGCTCGGCCCGCGACTTTCGCCCACTTTGCCTGCCGCGGGCGCTTCCGGTTCCGGTACAGGCACAGCGCGGGATCCAAGGCCCCGGGCATGGCGGGCAGTCGGCTGGAAACCGTGGGGAGCGTTTTCACGCGGTGCGTGCTCGGAGCCGGGGGTGTGTCGAGGGCGCGAGGGCGTCTCTGCCTTTTACCCCCTTTCTTGGGTGGGTCTAATCCTGGCCAGGCCTCTCTCGTGGTTTGTCCTGCTTCTGAAAAATTGTGCTTGGCTGCGTCACCCCTCGAATTTCTTAGCTCGCACGTTCAAGATTGCACCTTTCCGCCAAGTGGAAAGTGAAGTGAAAGTCGCTCAGTCGTGTCCGGCTCTGCGACCCCTTGGACTGCACAGTCCGTCGAATTCTCCAGGCCAGAATACTGGAGCGCGTTGCGTAGCCTTTCCCTTCTCCAGAGGATCTTCCCAACCCAGGGATCAAACCTGGGTTTCCCGCATTGCAGGCGGATTCTTTACCATCTGAACCACCAGGGGAGCCCAAGAATACTGGAGTGGGTAGCCTATCCCTTCTCCAGGGGTTGTTTCCGACCCAGGAATCGGACCGGGGTCTCCTGCATTGCAGGCGGATTCTTTACCAGCCGAGCTCCAAGTGGAGGTCTCTAGGAAAAGTAAGGGAGGATGGGGCTGTTGGGCCTGGCCAGAACAGTCATTGCATTTTCCTTGATGGGACGTGGATGAGGCGAGGGGAGTGGGACGCACATGAGAAGGTGGATTAACCCTGAGCACTATTTAGTTGGTTTGGAGTTTGGAAACATTTTACCCTTTAGCAGGTAGGGGACCCCCTGCTCTGCTCTCCTTCCGGTTGTCTTCTGGACTCCGCGACCCTGCCAGTGTCTCAGGCTGCATCAGGGGCTCGGACAGGCTGTTATCACTTACTCACTTTTTTTTTTTACCCTTCCTTCAGGACGCGAGACCTGATTCGGGCTGGGGTGTTGAAGGAGAAACCCCTTTGGTTTGACATTTATAACGCCTTCCCTCCGCTGCGGGACCCGGTCTTCCGAAGGCCTCGCTTGCGATATGGCAAAGCTAAATCTCCCACCCAGGACATCTTTTACCACGAGGATCAGATTAGAGCGTGAGTGTGGAGCCCATACTGTGGACCAGAGGCAGCACAACTTAAGAAGGAAAGGTTTAGCCAGCAGTCTGGCCACTTACATAGAAATTGAGTAAGGGCTTGCCCTGAGTAGGTGGTCTTGTCCATCTCACCAGATTAGGGAATAAGTGCTCCAACCCCAGGACAGAGAAGCAGAAATTGGGAGTAGAACCTGGTGCCCAGCAACTGACCAGCCATTGCAATTATAGCTACCTGTTTCTGGGCATCTGTTTGGTGGCTGGCACTGTGTTAAGCCCCCAACAAATGTTACTTCATTTAGGTCTTACTCTAACCCTGCAAGATAAGTATCCTCCTCTCTGTTTTAGTCATGAGAACTATGAGGCTCAAGGTGGTTGACTTGACTGGTAATTCACAGGACAGATCTCTTTCCCTTAATACTGATGTCAGTTTTTAACATCTAGAATGTTAGGATCAGAGACTGTGTCTAATTGAAATGACTACATATCCCATATTCTTTATTGAGGTCCAGGCACCCACCTTTCACTTGAGGAACACCACACTGTCCCCCTTGCCCAACACACCTTTGAGGTAGGAGAACAAGTATGTTCTCGCTCTGTTTGGAAATTTTCAGAGATCTTTAGGGCATTAAATATTTTTCCAGTACTTTTCTGCTCAGTTCCATTACATTCACTTGGTCACGATGCTTTCAAGGTTATTTATATGTTAAAATCATTTGTGCTTCTACTGTGTACATAGCAGTGGAACTGGGTGATGGTCATGGGAGAATGGAATATTTTACTGCATCCTCTTTTGTTATTCTTAATGCCCAAGTTATAACACTGTGGACTTAGTTTTTTGAACCTTTATCTTTTTTGGCTTTTTTGTTTGTTTTGGTGTTTTGGTATTTTAACAACAAAATAACAACAAAACAAATTATAACACCAAAATAAATTTCAGGTGTATCAAAGTGCCTGTGTGCTTGCTCAGTTGCATCTGACTCTTTGGGACCCCACGGACAGTAGCCCACCAGGCTCCTCTGTCCATGGGATTCTCCAGGCAAGAATATAGAAGTGGGTTGCCATGTCCTCCTACAGGGGATTTTCCTGACCCAGGAATAGAACCTGAGTCTTCTGTGTCTCCTGCATTGGCAGGTGGATTCTTTACCACTCAGCCATCTAAGAAGTGAAAACCTTAATGGGAAAAGTGAAATCATGAAAGTAATAGAAGAAAACATGGGATAATTGAAAAAATAATCTCAATGATATTAATAAAAGCCTACCTAAGTGTGACATAAAAACCCAGAAGCCAGGGCTTTCCTGATGGTCCAGTGGCTAAGACTCCTTGCTCTCGATGCAGGGGACCAGGTTCAATCCCTGGTCAGGGAACTAGATCTCACATGTCGCAACTGAGAGTTCACGTGCAGTAACTAAAGATCCCTTGTGCCATAACTAATTCCTGGCATAGCCAAATAAGTAAATATTTAAATAAAGTTATTTAAGTTGGGAAAAAAACCCACAAAATCTAGAAGCCATAAATGAAAGCATTAAAGTTTTCTGCACGTAAAAACTACCATAAGCAAAATAAAAAATCAACTGACATACTGGGAAGAACTTTGGCAACATGTAAGACAAAGGGCTAGTTTCCTGTTTACATTGCTATAAAGTTTGCTTGTAAGTCTATAAAAGACTAAAAGGAAAAAATGGGCAAAGAACATGGATAGGTCACAGAAAAGGGAATTCCTTTGCTTTTAAACATGAAAAGATTGAGTCTGTTTGATAAGAAAAGCAAGACTACAGTGAAGTACAAAATGTGACCTGTCAGACTGATGAAGATCAAAAAGTTGGGAAATATAATTTGGTCAGGGTTTGGGGAATAGGCAGTCTCCTATCTGCCTATTGATACCCTTGTCTGGGTGTGAATGGATACAGCCCCTCCCTTTGGAAAGCATTTTGGCAGTTTGGAAGGTCAAATTACAAATTAAGGTATCTTGACCCAACAGTACTATTTTTAAAAAATAGTTTTTTAATTTATTTATTTTTGGCTGTGCTGGGTCTTCATTGCTCCAAAGGCTTTTCTCTAGTTGCAGAGAGTGGGGGCTACTCTCTCGTGGTGCACAGACTTCTCAATGCAGTGGCTTCTCTTGTTGGGAAGCATGGGCTCTAAGATGTGCGGGCTTCAGTAGATGTGGCAAATGGGCTTAGTAATTGCAGCTCCTAGGTTCTAGAGCACAGGCTCAATAGTTGTGCACGGGCTTAGTTGCTCCATGGCATGGGGGATTTTCCCTGACCAGGGATCGAACCCATGTCTCTTGCATTGGCAGGGGGGTTCTTCACCACTGAGCCACCAGGAAAGCCTCCCAAATCCATTTTTATGAAATTATTCCACAGTACACCACAAAATGTAGATAAAGGTAATCATTACAGCACTGAAATAGCGAAGGACTAAAAGCAGTCTACATGCAGTGAATTGAAACGATCTCTGAGAGATACTAAGTAAAAAGGCAAGATGTGTTTACTGTCCTGGGGGTTAAACAATGTGGCTGAGGACAGGGAATGATAAATATGTATATGCTTATATTGATAGAACATTCCTGGATGGATACACGGAAACTGGTTAGTGTTAACTTATGGGGAGAAGAACTGGGAGATTGGGTTACAGGGGTGAGGGGGAGTGCTACTTTTGTCTGGATATCTTTCTGTAACATTTCATGTATTTACCATATGCACACATTGCTTATTGAAGACAAAAGCTGTTTGGCTCAGGGCCTGTAAGTCATGTTATACTCAATTTCTCAGGGTCCAGCAGTTATTCTTTACTCCATTCTTGGCCATGATCTATAATTGGAAATTTATATTGTGTTGTTTTGTATTTTCAAGGAAATTTTATTCAGCCTATGGATCTGGTCCAAAAGCTTTTGATTTGTTCAACCCAAACTTCAAGTCTACCTGTCAACGGTAAGTCAGTCTACAAGTCTTGGGTTACCTTTCCTTTTTTGAGAGTTTGGTTGTCAGTTTGAGGAGTCTTATTGAATTCCACTTGAGGAAAAAGATGTTCCTGTGGGAAGATCTCTTAAGGGAACACTTGGTACTGTGTAACAGCAGGATTTGACAACTCTCAGTATACAGACCAAAGATGTGACTGCTTGGAATTCTAGGTTCGTGGAGAAGTACATTGAGCTACAGAAACTTGGAGAAACAGATGAAGAGAAGTTATTTGTGGAAGCAGGGAAGGCTTTGTTGGCAGAAGGTGTCATTTTAAGACGAGTAGAAAAAGCAAGGACTGTGAGTATTTTATTATCACAGCTATTACTAGGATTGTTTGTCTGTCGGAGGTTAAAGGAAAGCTTGGTTTTCTTTCTCCATCCATGGTTCCAGGTCAAATCCTGTTAGAGTGAGTAAACTAGAATTTTGTGGTAAGGATTGCTGCATGGAACAAGTGAATTGTCATGAGGGCTTTTAAAATTGTGGTTCTGTAGAGATTTTTCGTGTTTATTGTGTGTAATTGAATTTGACCTGAGATAGTAATGCTGAATTTTTGACTCGGTCATAGAATGTGCCTAGGCATATATTAATACTTTCAACCAATTGAGTGAAGGTCATAACATTTGAGTGATGTACTTATATCTGCTGTTTTAAGCAACAGGAAGGTAGTCAAGTTTCCTGGAAATCTGAACCCATGGGTGTCGAATCCCAGACTGTGTTGGAGGAGAACCCACCTCTGAAAGAAGTTCCACAGGCCCAGCATTTGGAGGCACCTGCAGAAGAATCGAAAGGCCTCTCACCTCCCTGAAGAACGTGTATACTGTGTATACTAACATCCAAACTGGATTCACTGCTGGAATGAACTGTTTTTAACAGTTGAACTTTGTAAATGTTTCCTGATCTCTGAGGCATCGTGTTTGCCTTCTTTGGGTTCCCACTTCCAGGTTGTCATAAAGCTCTGTATCATGGTTTGAAGAAGCAGTTATGTGAACTTTTATGTTATGGTGGTATTAAATAAAGAATTCCTCAGTGCTTATCAAGTAAATTTACTTTAAAATTGTAAATAACATGAGAAAACCTTTATATGTATTGTTTGAATGGGATTCACTCTGAGTTGGTTTGCTTGGAGTCTTGTGTTCACATTTGATTCTCTGGGTACATTTCTTTTCTTGGATCCATTCGACTTTCACTTGCATATCACATGTGGTTCCCTGGCCAGCTGTTTCTGTCTGTGAATATTCTTTGTACTTTTTGCTTGAGAGGCCAGGCTGACTTGTGCTTTGCAGTAAGAGCAAGCATCTATCACTGATGATGAAGTAAGGTCAAAACTATAATCTCATGAATTGAGTGCTGGAGACAGCATAGACCTGTGCATAGTAGGCTGCTCAGGAAAGATTTCTTGAATGAATGACTGATCACATCTAGCTGAAGAATGAATTCAGATGATGTCTCTGTAGGTAACTGAGCTGCCAAGAGGGATGACACTCCCCACCCCCATCCACCTGCCTCCCTGGTATCCAGCTGTGCTTACGAGTTTTTGCCAACTCCTGCTTTTTCATTTCCTTATCTTTTACTGAATAAATACTCCTCAGCTATTAATGAGCTTCTTCAGAAACTTCTTACTTTCAAACCCATGGAGCTTTCTCCCCCTGTTCTTTGTGCACGGTGTCTTCTGTCTCCTGGTAGGTTAGGGGCAGGGCCCACATCCCACAACCAGACACCTTGCACGTGGTGCTCAGGTCATGGAAGGTCAATGAGTACATGGGGCAAAAGCCAGTCTCAGCTGTATTACTTCCCCTTCCCCCCAACCTTGTCTTTGTTCTACAATTCCTCTTGTTTAGGGAATGCTTTGCATTTAGATGGGGAAGTAAATTAGGTCCATTCATCATTGGACAGCCATTGGGTGCCAAATACCAGGCCAGGCCCTGGGAGAAGGATTTCAACAGGTAGAAGAGACTGTTCTGTTCTCCGAGGAACGCTCGGGGCTGACTTGTTACCTTTCTAAACCTTTCTAGGATTTATTTATTTATTTTTTAAGTTCATTAGTACATCATTTATTTGCAACTCTAGAATTTGTAACATAAACCTTGTAATCTCATAGGCTTAACAGATAGATTTATTTATTTATTTATTTTTTGGTTTTTAACAACTTTTTAAAATTTATTTTTATTAGTTGGAGGCTAATTACAATATTGTAGTGGTTTTTGCCATACATTGACATGAATCAGCCATGGATTTACATGTGTTCCCCATCCTGATCCCCCCTCCCACCTTTCTAGGAATTAAAAGGCAGTTTCTTTGTCC
The DNA here is from genome assembly GCF_910594005.1 of Cervus elaphus. Classification (NCBI taxonomy): domain Eukaryota; kingdom Metazoa; phylum Chordata; class Mammalia; order Artiodactyla; family Cervidae; genus Cervus; species Cervus elaphus. The sequence continues at coordinate 81,511,888 of NC_057819.1, read as the reverse complement.
TAATAGTGAAAATGTTTTAAAAATTTATTGGTTGCATAATTAAAATTATGCCAATGGTGCAAAATGCCCATGGTGAAAAGCCCCACTGTATCCCCTGGCCCTCCCATTTTTCCTTCCGTAAGGCCACCACTATCACCTGTTTGTAGAGATAATTTTAAATGTGTACAGGGGGACATAATGCATAGTGTTCTGTACCTCGTTTTCCACTTAAAGTCTCAGATGCTTTGGCTGCATAGCAAACCTTTAGGTTGAAGCTCAGTGATCAAAACCAAGGGGATGTCATTGTGAGCAACTGGGGGTGGTGCCAAGTATCAGTTCACACAGAGCCAGGTTGGGTCCCACGATTTGAGGGGAGGTCCGTGAGCTGCTGGGCTAAGTTGAAAGTGTGCTCAGCACCCCCACCCGCCCACCTGGAGCTGGAGAGAGAACCTAGGAGCCCCACTGCCCTGAACGACCTCCCAAAAGGATCCTGGAACAGCTGCTCCCTTCCCACTGGCAGTCCCTGGAGGAGGGGGTGGGTGACCAAAATTTAGGCTTCCGAGGAAGCCAGGGTGGGAAATCTTTAAAAAGAAAAAACAAGGAAATCCCCTGGTGATTCAGTGGTTAGGGTTCTGCAGTCACTGCCAAGGGCCTGGATTCAATCTGGTCGGGGGATTCCCACAAGCCACGTGGCACGCCAATAAATAAAAGGGAAAAAAACAAGGCCAAAGGTGTGAGGCTTCCTTGGGGCATTCAGAACTCCTCCCATGGTCATTGTGAACAAAAGTCATCACCAGGCCCCTATAGTGTTTGGAGAGAATGGAAGTGTGATCTCATTTTTTAATGTACTCATTTATGTGGCCAGGGCTAAGCTGCGGCCGGGGGTGGGGTGGGGGTGGGGGATCTGCGTTGCGTCCTGCAGGCTCTTTCATGTGGTGCACTGGCCCTAGTTGCAGCCGGCAGGCTTAGTTGGTCCACAGCATGTGATATCTTAGTTCCCTGACCATGTCCCCTGCGTGCAAGGTGGATTCTTAATCACTGGACTAGGAGGGAAGTCCTGTGACCTCTTTCTTAAGTTACAGAAACTTACCGCTGTTGGGAAGATGAGGTGACTTTCAAAGCAAGATGAACAGGAATCCTTTTAAATTAGTAAGGTGTAGAGAGACAGGAAGAGGGATCAGCCCTAGACTAGTCTAGGACCGCTGCCTGGGGAGCCTTGAAGTGTGGGTGGGAGGGATGCGAAAGTGTCCCTGCTGCTTTTTCTGCCAGGTACACCTACCTGCCACCGTGATCTTTAAAAACCATTCATTGACCTTTTCACAAGGTATCTGCACTGGAAAGCTTTACTGACGTTCACATCAGGTCTCAAGTCCCTGTTGAGCCCCTTCCAGGCTGTGCTCACTGCAGTCAGTATCCCAGGTCCATGGTCTGTGCTCTGGTTGACCCCGGTCTTCCATGCCAGGGTAGCTCTCCTCTTCCCATTTGGAGCTGTGAGCAAGGGCACAAATCCTTATGTGTACACACCGAAGCATTAAATCAGGAGTGGGGCCTCCATGGGGGTTTGCTGAGCTAAAGCCAAGGAAGGCATATGTCCAGGTTACAGTGAAATCTGCACAAGATGGGTCTGTGGGTCTGAGTTCTAGTTCTTGTTCCGGTTTTTACCGGTGTGACCTTGTGCCCGTCATGGTCTCTCTGACTACAAAACAGGGATGATGTTTGCCTCTTTGGCTTCCAGTTAGTGTTAATACTATACTTGAGATACTGAACACAAAACTCACTTGTAATATGTGTGATGGGTACCTTCATCACTCTCTCGAGGAGCAGTGGAAAACAGGTTTGAACAGATTGGATGGGATCAGATCACAGTGGCCTCCGTAACTACACAGAGGAGTTGAGTGGGTGTAAGAAGGTTGGAGCAGAGAAGTAACATAGTGAAGACAGCGTCAGGTCAAAGGAAGATTCGGCCAGATGTGACATAAAGAATGGGATGGGGGTGGGCAATGAGGGAGGGAGGAGGAGGCATGTCAGAAAGACTTTGGTCTCTGCAGTCATCCCACTTGGAGGCTGAGACTCCAAGCTTGCCAATCCGAGTACTGAAAGAATAGTGACGTCACTAACAGAGGTCAAGGTGGGGAAGAGAGCTGCATTTCTCAATATACTGAGTTAGAGGACAGCATTTAAGTAGCACACAGAGATATGGGTTGGAGGTCTGGGAGATGGGGAGGAAACCTTAGCACAGGGAAGGGCTGGAGCCAGGAGAACGAATGAGCTCTCAAGGTAAGAGGAAGGAAACGCAGGATGTTGGGGCTGAACCCGGTGAGTGCCCAGGACTGGGGAGTAAGAATGTTAGCAAAGGAAACAGGTCCAGCATATTCTTGCATCTAAATAGTGAGGCTTGTTGCAGTGGTCCTGGGTTCACCGGGTTTTAGACAGTTCTTCGTTTGCTTTTGTTGGGTAGACCTGATACTTTTCTTTTAAAGATTTTTTTTTTTTAATGTGGACCATTTTTGAAGCCTTTATTGAACTTGTTACAATATTACTTTTATTTTATTTATTATTTATTTTTGAGGCATGGGGGATCTCAGCGCCTTAGCTCCCTGACCAGGGATTAAGCCCACACCCATTGCATTGGAAGGGGAAGTCTCAATCACTGGACCACCAGAGAAGTCCTGTGGGTGGAACTGATCCTTGACTGTGTGTCCTTAAAAGTTAAGCACAACTCTTTTCGTAATTTTGTGTAGTCTTCCTTGACTTATGATGGGGTTAAGTCCCCACAAACACATCATAAGTTGAAAATATCGTAAGTTTAAAATGCATTTAATACACCTACCTCCCCTTTACATCAGAACTTAGGCCAGCCTACCTTAAACATGCTCAGAACACTTCCATTATCCTACAGTTGGGCAAAATCCTCTAACACAAAGCTTATTTTATAATAAAGTGCTGAATATCTCATGCGATTTGTTGAATACTGTACTGAAAGTGAAAAACAGGATGGTTGTCAGAGTATCGGCTATTTACCCTCGTGATTGCATGGCTGACCGGGAGCTGCTCTGCCCAGCATCACAAGACAGTATCATGTACATATCGCTAGGTTAGGAGAAGATCAAGATTCCAAAATCAAAGTACAGTTTCTACCAAATGCAGATTTTTCACACCATTGTAAAGTTGAAAAATTGTAAGCAAACTGTTGTAAGATTGGGGACCATTTGTTTAATACTTAATATCCTGTTCTCTGATAGTGAAACTGGTATTACAGGAAAAACTGTGCCTCCAAAGAATTCTTGGTTTTCTTAGAATGATACCCTTTCCCCAAATGAATAATGGCTGGGGACTTCCCTGGTGGTCCAGTGGCTAGGACACCACGCTCCCAATGCAGGGGGCCTGGGTTCGATCCCCGGTCAGGGAACTGGATCCCACAGGCTGCAACTAAAGATCTTGCATGCCAGCAAGGGAAGACCTCCAGTACTGCAACGAAGATCGCCGCAACAAAGATTGAAGATCCCACATGCCACCGGCCACTAAGACTGACACAGCCAAATAAAAATAAATGACGACTTGCCACTGGAAGACACTCACCAGCTTCTTTCTTTTTAAACAAAGTGGGAAGAGAATCTTATCATCCGATTCAAGTAGGATGATGAGGCTTTCTCTGAGGCCAGCACTGATGCCTGCCTCTGTTCTCGGGCACCCAGACAAGGCTCACTCACGTTGTGCAGCCTCGTTCATCCTTCTAGGCTCCGACCAAGCCTGGCTCAGAACCGGGCCGTCCGTTTCCCTGACTACCTGGGAGCTGCGGCATGTGACAGGGTGGCTCTGAGAGTGAAAGCAAGCTGGCACTGTGGAGCTGGGAACGAGGAAATGTGAGTTGAGTGTGTGTGCGTGTGTGTCCGTGTATGTGGGGTTGGGTGTTGTTCCTGAGCCCTACCCCAGAACAGCCAAAAGCTGGGAGACTGGCTGGCCGGGTTAATCATGCATTCTGAGCTTTTGATGGGGCTCGACGAGACAGATGCCTGAGCAGGTTCAGTGAGCAACTTGGTAGAGGTCACCTTGGCTGATGGAGGAAGGGCACTTGCCCTCCTGTGGAAAAGACAGGAAATGGCTTTCCTGTCACTCCCGGGGTAGCGCTCAGTGAGGCAGGCAGGTCTGATTGGATGAGCCCAGCACTGGAGCAGTTTCTGTGGAGAGGTTGAACCAGACAAGTGTTTATTGCTGCAGCACGAAAATTAAAAGGTTGCCAGGGGAAGGCAAGGGAGGCAGGAAGTTAAGTGCTGAGTCCCCTACAAATGCCGCTGCCATGGTCGCCCCCGCCCATCGGTGCAGATTACAGAGAAGGGATTTTCCTTAAATGCTAGCTAACAATGAAATTACATTTGGGGTATAGTTTTACCCTCCATTGATGCTTTTCCTGAACTGGAACTGAAATGTCAGTCACCTGACCTTCTAGTCGCTCAGTTCTTTTAATTAAAAGATGGTTCTAAGCAAAATCCAGTAGTGGTCTATTTATTATTTATCAAGCATTTTCCTTCCAGCAGTTAGTGAAAGGTCAGTGGCTTCAGCGGATGCTTTGTTTTGGGTGAGCAGCTTAGATGAAAAAGATACACAATCAATCTCCACTCCCTCCTGTTTGCTCACAGGCAGGACACTGTTTAATAGTCACTGTGGCATTTAGGATCTCAGACCTCTTGAAACATGCAGAAAAGTGCATGTGCATACCTTGCTGCTGAACATTTCTCCAAAAGCAAACATCAGGTTGTGATTATGGTTAATAATGAGATATTGATTGTTTGAAAATGTCACCGCCTGGGACCTTGGCCCCAGCACCGCTAGATGGCGCTGCCCTCTCACGCTGATGGGGCACGATCGGTTCGTTTTCTTGCCTCGGGATACCTTGCCTTTCAAGGTTGGCGAGTGTCCTTGGAAAATGATGTTCTGGCTGAGATTTAGGAAGCTGAGGTCCTGGGGGTGCCTGGGGGTACAGTAGAGATGGGAGTGGAAGGGCCACAGGACACATTTCAAGACCTGCCGAGCTGGGGGTGGGTGGGCGCAGCGCGGTCTGCACCCTAACAGGAGCAGGAGGGGAAGGACAGGACCAGTGCTGAGACCCTGGCGTCTCTGCCCCCAGCAGGGTTCTCCAACCGTCTCCAGCCAGTGACACGTCTGCGAATCTGCTTCGGAGGATGGAGGGGGAGAACGGTGCAGGCAGAGGGGGCAGTGCGGAGCCGTGAAAACACCCAGGCCTGTGTCCAGACAGACCTGAGTTTGAAACCCTGATCGATTGCTTTGTCTTGTGACATGAGGGGAGTGAGCGAATGAATAGCTTGTGCCTCGGTTTCCTTATCTGCAGGATGGGAAAACCCACAGCTACCTCTTGAAGTTGTGATAGGCAGCAAACCAGCGTCAACAAATGGGATCTGTCTTCGCTCTCACTGCTTGGAAAGCTTCAGCAACTGTTGATTCCCACTGGATGGAAATGAACGTGCTTTAGACCAAAATGCAGAAGAAACAAAACGTGGTGTCATATACCTTTTCACCAGATGCTTGTTTAATCATTTGTCTTTTCTCAACCCTCTCCCCCAGTAGTTACCATCTCTTTTATCTTCTTCCAGCCTCCTAGTAGCCAATCAATCAACCAAAAAACACAAGGGAGGAAACCAAAGACCATCCTGGGAACTTGTCCATTATTGGAACTTACCCAGTGCTGGTAGGTTTCACTGGAAAACTTGCTTTTCTTTAGTGATTTCTTAAGCAGTGTGTGTGTGTGTGTGTATGTGTGTGTGTGCATGTAGAAACTGGTGTCTTAATGGTATTCCTTCTGTCCCTTTTTCCCTTTGTCGTTGTTGCTCCCCTGCCTTCCTTGTGGTAACCTTTTCTCCTTTCTTTCTCTCCTCTGCACCCCAGAATGTAGGGGGAAGCCCGAGGGTTATGACCTAGAGGCCTGGAGGAAGAGCTCTGGCCTCTTTCCTATGGAGGGCTCATCAAAAGAATTGTGTTCGAGTCCTGGCACTTGCTTCCCTTTGTGACCATGGCTTTGGGCAGGTCAGTTAATCTTTCTAAATATTCAGTGCCAGTGAAGTGAAGTGAAGTGAAGTGAAAGTGCTCAGTCATGTCCTACTCTTTGTGACCCCATGGACTGAACAGTCCATGGCATTCTCCGGGCCAGAATACTGGAGTGGGTTGCCTTTCCCTTCTCTAGGGGATCTTCCCAACTCAGGGATCAAAACCAGGCCTCCCGTATTGCAGGCGGATTCTTTACCAGCTGAGGCACAAGGGAAGTCCAAGAATTCTGGAGTGGGTAGCCTCTCCCTTCTCCAGGGGATCTTCCTGACCCAGGAATCGAACCGGAGAGCCTACTAGGTCCTTGAAAGTGTGTTTGTTGAGTGAACGAATGGACAAAGAAACCAGACCGTGGGGAGACTCGTACCAGCACCGTGTATGCTTTGGAGGTAGAATGCACACAAGATACAGATGTGACTGAACTGTGTAAATGCTCAAGCCTTCTACAGGGACAGGAAATAGCGGTGTGGGGAGGTGGAAATGGCCCTGGAGCCGCAGACCCAGGCTTCCCCCAGGAGAGCAGAGCCAGGGACTGTGGAGGCCGGCGGTCTGTCCTGCTGAGGAAGCCCGCTCTTCTGCAACCCCCTGCAGACACGCTAAGGGTCATCTACAGCACATTAAACGTGGGGAGGGGGGTCCTGAGCTCTCTCACCGGCTTCCCTGGCCTCTGCCAAGTGCAGTGAGATGGGCCTGCTCCAGCTCACAGCAGGGTCCCTGCCTTCGCACCCTCCTGCAGCTCATCCCCTTCTACCCCCCTGCCCTGGCGCATGTGTCGCTTCGGCCCCTTGAGGCTTCCAGTCCCCTGAGGGTAAAACTCACTGGACCATGGGCTGGTGTTGTCACTGGTGCCTCAGCCTTGGGCTGACTGTTGCCTCTCATGGTGAGGCAGGGTCTCCAGTCCAGACCAGGCAGAGGGAGGGTCCAGGCGCGGTGCCTGGCTGATCTCACTGCACCCGGCTCCTGCCACGCTCGTGGGGGCCCCTGAAGTGAGAACAAGAGGCTTAACCTCAGAAAAACTCCAAATTAAATCCTAAGAAGGCAACTTCGCCCCCTCTCTCACTTTCCCACGTTTGGATGTGAGAGGAGAGGAAGGGGCTGTGGGAGACAGACCAGATGAGGAGGAACGTCTGGTAACCTGAGTTCCAGGCAGATAAAAGCCACCAGAATTTTCCACAGTCCTACAGCTTTCCAGTGGTGTCTCCTAGCCTGAGCAACTTGAGTGCCAGTCCAACATGTTCTCAGGATTGGACCTGTTTATTCCTTCTCTTTTGATTACTGAAGTCATCAAAATCAAATTCAGACCAACCTCTGAAAAGAACCACTTTGAATACCTATGAAGTCAAGAAGGTCGAATTTAGGAAAGTCTCATCTACAGGACTTTGTTCCCCTGAGCTGTAGGCCACTTATAATTAATATTAATGAAAGACAGATGACAGATGCTTACTGCTCAACTGACATACGCGCTGCCAAAGCCCACAGGGGTTACTTTAAGATCTAAAGGACTTGAATGTACTTTACTGTCATGTTGAAGAGAATAAAACTTTCAGGGTATAATCAAAGTTTTGTATGTATGAGGACTCAGTGACCCATAGGCAATGTCTGCCTTAACAACACAACACAACACGGAAGAACTGAGTGTGCCGCCATTGCTTACTGACATTTAAAAATAGCTCCTTTAAGCCCTAAACCGAGGCGGGAGGTGACAGGAGACAGGTGGAGCACAGGCTGAGGCTCCTGCAGATCCAGCCCAGACTCAGCTCTTCCCCTAACTGGCCGTGACTTTGGAAAGCCATTAACCTTTTCAGCCATTTGTAAAATAAAGGCTTGAGCTGCAAGACCTCAGAAGGCATAGTCTTTGGGTCTGTAGGTCCGAGAAGAACCACAAAGCTGGGGCAAGAAAGCATGCTCCAAGACTTACTAAATACATACTTAAGATCTTTTCAGTTTTTAAATGTTGATTATGGAAACACTCACAAAGGTAGAGAAAATAGTGCAATGATCCTCCATATATTCATCATGTAGACTTAACTCATTAATATTTTGCCATATCTGCTCATCTGTATTTTTTCTGAAAATTTTTTTAATTAGAAAAATTATTTCTGCTCTTTTCATATATCTTATTGTTCCAGAAACAGTCTTCCGTATATATCTGAAATGATGTACTGTCACACACTCTGTTTAAAGCCAAAGCGCCATTGATAAAACTGATCAGCTGTCCAGAGGTCTCAGCTTATGGGGTCTCACTTCCTGGTTTTACATTAATTTCTGAAGGTCAGAAAAGTCACCTCCAAAAAATGTCAAGGGCTTTGTAAAAAATAATCACTTTATTCAATATTATAGCTGTAGAAATGAAGTACATTTTCTTTAAGAAGTAAAAAGAAAACACCAAAGAAAATGCCACTTAACATCATTGATACGTCAGTAAAGGCCAGCAGAAAAAGATACTGATAAGGTTGTTTCTGACACCAAAAAGACATTCTAGTCCAAGCTTTAATATGGTTCCTATATTTTCTCTAGATGTTTCTTTTCTGCTACTTTTCATCCTTTTCCGTATTTCATATCCGAGGACTGGTACAGTCTTTAAAATTTCATTAACAGGAGCAAATTCAGTACCTGCTGATTTCTTCTCAAAAGACACTCTAACCCATCAGATACCCCAGCAGCTTCATTCTCATGAAGACTCTAGCCATGAAAAAACTAAACAGGAAGCTGGATGCAAGTCCTTCCCTAGTATACTGTCCATTTAGGCCAAGAAAGTGACGGGTCTCTGACACCCGTGTTCATCAGTCACTGAACCAACACTTGGAGGTTCAACAGTAACATCATAAATGATTCCTCCAGTGATGAGGAAGTAAGACACCACCACCAGAGCGTACACCATCACGGCCAATGGCATGTGCACCCAGGGCGGCTTCTTCAGCGTCAGGTTCAGGCTTTCGAGCACTAAGAATGGGACTCAGTACAAACTCTCCATGTTGGTGGCGGCAGGGGAAGCTCTCAGCCTCCAACCCCACGCGCCGCCCAGAAACAGCTGACATATTCTTTTTTTTTTTTCTTTTTTTTTTTTATTAGTTGGAGGCTAATTACTTTACAATATTGTAGTGGGTTTTGTCATACATTGACATGAATCAGCCATGGATTTACATGTGTTCCCCATCCCGATCCCCCCTCCCGCCTCCCTCTCTACCCGATCCCTCTGGGTCTTCCCAGTGCACCAGCCCCGAGCACTTGTCTCATGCATCCAGCCTGGGCTGGTGATCTGTTTCACCCTAGATAATATACATGTTTCAATGCTATTCTCTTGAAACATCCGACCCTCGCCTTCTCCCACAGAGTCCAAAAGTCTGTTCTGTACATCTGTGTCTCTTTTCCTGTTTTGCATATAGGATTAACATTACCATCTTTCTAAATTCCATATATATGTGTTAGTATACTGTGATGGTCTTTATCTTTCTGGCTTACTTCACTCTGTATAATGGGCTCCAGTTTCATCCATCTCATTAGAACTGATTCAAATGAATTCTTTTTAATGGCTGAGTAATATTCCATGGTGTATATGTACCACAGCTTCCTTATCCATTCATCTGCTGATGGGCGTCTAGGTTGCTTCCATGTCCTGGCTGTTATAAACAGTGCTGCGATGAACACTGGGGTACACGTGTCTCTTTCAGATCTGGTTTCCTCGGTGTGTATGCCCAGAAGTGGGATTGCTGGGTCATATGGCAGTTCTATTTCCAGTTTTTTAAGAAATCTCCACACTGTTCTCCATAGTGGCTGTACTAGTTTGACATATTCTTAAAGTAAGTCCAGACATGGCCTCTGTCACCCAAGGCTACAGTCTTTCCTTGTGGCTCAGCTGGTAAAGAGTCTGCCTGTAAAGCAGGAGACCTGGGTTCACTCTCTGGGTCGGGAAGATTCCTTGGAGAAGGAAATGGCAGCCCACTCCAGTATTCTTGCCTGGAGAACCCCATGGACAGAGGAGCCTGGAGGGTTATAGTCTATGGGGTCACAAAGAGTCAGAGCAACTTTCACTTTTACCCAAGGCTACAGTCTGCTTCTGCGTGGTGCTAGAGTGACTGTGAGGAGATTCCCCACGTCCAAGGGCAGAGCAAGAGACTTCCAGAAAAACATCTATTTCTGCTTTATGGACTATGCCAAAGCCTTTGACTGTGTGGATCACAATAAACTGTGGAAAATTCTTCCAGAGATGGGAATACCAGACCACATTGACCTGCCTCCTGAGAAATCTGTATGCAGGTCAGGAAGCAACAGTTAGAACTGGACATGAAACAACAGACTGGTTTCAAATCAGGAAAGGAGTATGTCAAGGATATATATTGTCACCCTTCTTGTTTAACTTATATGCAGAGTACATCATGAGATTGTCACCCTTCTCGTTTAACTTATATGCAGAGTACATCATGAGAAATGCTGGGCTGGAGGAAGCACAAGCTGGAATCAAGATTGCCAGGAGAAATATCAATAACCTCAGATATGCAGATGACACCATCCTTATGGCAGAAAGTGAAGAAGAACTAAAGAGCCTCTTGATGAAAGTGAAAGAAGAGAGTGAAAAAGTTGGCTTAATGCTCAACATTCAGAAAACTAAGATCATGGCATCTGCTCCCATCACTTCATGGCAAATAGATGGGGAAACAATGGAAACAGTGACATACTTTATTTTTTTGGGCTCCAAAATCACTGCAGATGGTAACTGCAGCCATGAAATTAAAAGATGCTTGCTCTTTGGAAGAAAAGTTATGACCAACCTAGACAGCATATTAAAAAGCAGAGACATTGCTTTGCCAACAAAGGTCCATCTAGTCAAAGCTATGGTTTTTCCAGTAGTCATGTATGGATGTGAGAGTTGGACCATAAAGAAGGCTGAGCACTGAAGAATTGATGCTTTTGAACTGTGGTGTCAGAGAAGACTCTGGAGAGTTCCTTGGACAGCAAGGAGATCCAACCAGTCAATCCTAAAGGAAATCAGTCCTGACTATTCATTGGAAGGACTGATGTTGAAGCTCAAACTCCAATACTTTGGCCACGTGATGTGAAGAACTGACTCACTGGAAAAGACCCTGATGCTGGGAAAGATTGAAGGCGGGAAGAGAAGGGGACGACAGAGGATGAGATGGTTGGACGGCATCACTGACTCAATGCACATGAGTTTGAGTAAACTCCAGGAGTTGGTGATGGACAGGGAGGCCTGGTGTGCTGCAATCCACGGGGTTGCAAAGAGTTGGACACGACTGAGCGACTGAACGGAACTGAACTGACAGTCTGCTTCTTTGAAAAACAAGACCTTAACAATACCATCATTAGGCCTGAGAAGATGGTAATTAAAAGTAATTTAGGAACTTCTTTGGCAGTCCAATGGCTAAGACTTGGAGAGGGCGTGGGTTTGATCCCTGGTCAGGGAACTGAGATCCCACATTGCCTTGCATGCATGCAACCCCCAGTCCACATTCACATTTCCCCACAGTTCTCTGAACGGGCTCCCAGCCTCCTCCTACCCCATGTCAGTCCCTGGGGGCAACCACTATTAACTACATCTAGTTTTAGTGCCCCTGGCGATTCCCTTTCCAGAAATCATAGTTTATACCACCAATTCTTGTTTACCATCTGCGGTCAGTGTCTGAGCTTCCTGCTACGATGGATGAGGGTTCAGCTAACTTAGAGTCTCTCTTGCTTCCGCTGTGGTGTATTTCCACCTAGTTCCTCTGAATAGTAATGTTGCAGGAAGGGGGACCCCTTCCAGGGCCCGAGAGTGGGCCTTTGTCTAACTCTCGGAAATGAATTGTACAAGGAGACGGATGCTGACAAAGCAAGAAGTTTTATGGCGCCCAGGCGGAGAGCAGCAGAGTAAGAGAACCCAGGAGGACCGCTCTGCCCCATGGCTGGCAGTCTCAGGGTTTATGGCGATGGGATTAGTTTCTGGGTTTTCTTTGGCCCATCGCTCTGACTCGGGGTCTTTCCTATGGCACACACATCGCTCAGTGAGGATGGATTCCAGTGAGAAGGATTCTGGGAAGTTGGTAGGACATATGGACGGGCGTCTCCTCTCTCCTTTTGACCTTTCCTGAATTCTTCAAGTTGGTGATAACTTAGTTCTGCGTGCCTCACCAGGACCTCCTGTTGTAAAATAGCACATGCAGGTGGCTATTATCTTGCCTGGCCAAGGCAGGCAATTCCAGTCAGTGGTCCCCCTAACGGTAACACTGACTAAGGTTCTACTTCGGGTTGAATTGTGTCGTCCCCCAAAGATATGCTGAAGTCCTAATTTCCGGTGCCTGTGAATGTCACCTTATTTGACAATCAGGTCTTTGCAGATGTAAACAAATGAATGCATGGTCATATTGCATTAGAGAGAGCTCCAAATCTAATGGCTGGCATCCTTACAAACAAGATACTAGGAACAGACACACACAAAGAGGGAAGATGGCTGCGTGAAGACAGAGGCCGAGACTGGAGAGATGTGAGCAAAAACCAGAGTGCTGAGGGGTGCCTGCAACCAGCAGAAGCTGGGAGAGGCAAGGAGGGGTCCCCCCTTAGACCCCTCAGGGAGAGCGTGGCCGCACAGGCCCCCAGAACTGTGAAAGAATACATTCTTCTTGTTTCAGGCTACTCCATTTGTGGTGGTTTGTTGCGGCAGCTCTAGGAAACCAGCATAGGGCCTTCCCAGGGGGCACTAGTGGTAAAGAACCCGCCTGCCATTGCAGGAGACATAAGAGATGCAAGTGTGATCCCTGCGTCAGGAAGATCCCCTGGAGGAGGGCACGGCAACCCACTCCAGTGTTCTTGCCTGGAGAATCCCATGGACAGAATATCCTGGCGGGCTGCAGTCCACGGGGTCACAAAGAGTTGGACACAACTTATGACTAAGCAGCAACAACAATGTGGGGAGAAACCCAGTTCTTCCCTCTTGGGTATTCTTCCTGTGAGTTGCCTTTACTACTCCCACGTAACACGTCTGGTCAGCAAGTGTGTGGAGGCTTCCCCCTACAACAAACGATTCTCTGAGACATCAGCTGAGTGCCCTACCATTTAATTCAGCTCTGACCCTGTCTGCCCAGAGATAGTATTAGGTCCCCAGGTTGAGAGCCCAGTCTTTTGAGACTGCCCACCCTCATCTCCCCCCACATACCTCAGATGCCAGTCACAAATCCAGGTTATCATCTGTACTTCACACCAACCAGCTATAGATCAGAGCTTCCAACCACCCGCTCCTTGGGTATGATTAATTTGCTACAGCAACTCACAGACCTCAGAGAAACACTTATTTACATTTACCAGTTTGCATGTGATAAAGGATACAGATTAACGGCTGGATGGAAGAGATGCGTAGGACAAGCCCTCTATATGGTGTCTCCCTCCCAGGACCTCCACGTGTTTACAAACCTGGACGCAGTTTGAACCCACACTTTTGAGATTTTATGGAAGCTTCATCATGTAGGTACGATCAATCAATAACTCCATTTTCAACCCTTCTCCCTCCTTAAGAGAATGGGGGGTCAAGGCTAAAAATTCCAAGCTTCTGATTATGGCCTGGTCTTTCTGGTGACCAGCACCTCAACCAGGAACCATCCAAGAGCCCACTGCTTTAGAACAAAAGCCCCTCCTATCCCGCTGGAAATTACAAAGGTTTCGGGAGCGCTGTCAGGAGCTGGAGACAGAAACCAATGTATTTATCTAATTACAAATCACAATATTACAATTACATAAAATGCATACAGCTCTATTTCTTGTTCCATCAACTACCTTGACTGTATATTTTGTAAGATGAGGATAAGAACCAAAGGTTTCAACAGGCAGCTGAGTGGACCCAGAGTCTGAGAAGTCAGTGGGATCGTGAGCTGCCCCAGGCAAAGGGCACATTCTTCCGAGCTAGGGTCATAGCTGCTCCAGCTTGAAGGCTGTAGGGGGTCCCAGTGGTGGAGCAGGAGCTGAAGGAGAGCCCTGCCGAAATGAGGTTATCTCACGTGCTTCTAGGAACCAGCCCCCAAAATCTGCCTGCTTCCCTGTTGCTTCTCAGAGACCTGCTCTTCTGGAAAGGTTCCAGATGCCAGCTGTAGAGATGGGTCCTCACAGAGCAGCTTCCTCTGAGTCTGGTTTTGACATGAAAACACCAGCGCACACTGGGAGATGCTCGAAGATGGTTGAATGATGCTCCCCTTTTATTCTGTAGGAATGTTATTCACCATCTTTTCCACTCTGGAGATCCATGAGAGAAGTTTCTTTTGCATCTTGATTCAAAGAAAACCTGTGCTTTTTCTGGACAATTGGGATGGCTTACTATTGTGGTCTTGGAAAATCTAGTATCTTAGTTCTGCTTAGCTCTGACTGTGAGGAAATTCAGAGTTAAAGTGTCAGTCATGTGCAGCTCTGATGTAGGGGCTTATGATGGCACTTGCTTGATAGTTAGGGAATACTTCATGCATACTAAAATTACAAAGATTATACAACAAATATTCACATACCCACCACCCAGTTTCAGAAGCAAAATGAGCACACAAATGAAGCCCCCTGTGTACTCAGGCCTGATTCCTTACCCCGCGACAAGTAGCTTCCTGGACTAGGTATTTATGCTTCCCACTTGAAAAATAATAAATTAAAAAAATTTTTTCCCCAATGTATGCATCTGCAACAAACATACAATATTATTTTGCATGTCTTAAAACATTATATTAGTGGTTTCATACTACATATAGACCATATATGTGTGTGTATGTGTGCTAAGTCACGTCACTTGTGTCTGACTCTTTTCGACTCTGTGGACTGCAGCTGGACAAGTTCCTCTGTCCATGGGATTCTCCAAGCAAGAATACTGGAGTGGGTTGCCATGCCCTCCTTTAGGGGATCTTCCCGACCCAGGGATTGAACCCGAGTCTCTTACATCTCTTGCATTGACAGGCAAGTTAGTTCTTTACCACTAGCACCACCTGAGAAGCCCACACTGTAGATGTATTCTTCTGTAATTTGTTCTTTTTACTCAAGAATCTTATTTTGAGACTTGTGTTGACACATGTAACTAATTCCATTTTCACTGCTGTATAGTATTCCATTATGGTTGTTGTTCAGTTGCCAAGTCATGTCTGACTCTTTGTGACCACATGGACTGCAGCACACCAGGCTTCCCTGTCCCTCACCATCTCCTGGAGTTTGCCCAAATTCATGTCCATTGAATCAGTGATGTCCTTCAACCATCTCTGTCATCCTCTTCTCATTCTGCCTTCAATTTTTCCCAGCAGCAGGGTCTTTTCCAATGAGTCAGTTCTTTGTATCAGGTGGCTAAATATTGGAGCTTCAGCTTAGCATCAATCCTTCCAATGAGTGTTCAGGGTAGATTTCTTTTGAGACTGACTGGTTTGATCTCTCAGATCCTCATAGCAAAATTCAAGCTTAAACTAAACAGAGCAGGGAAAACCACTAGGTCAGTCAGCTATGACTCAAATCAGAATTCTATTCTAAGACTAGACAAATTATGTGGTAGTGTTTAAGAGCATGGCTCTGGAGCCAAAATGCCAGGGTTCAAATCCCAACCCTGTCTCTTTCTAGTTCTGTGACCTTGGGCAAATTAAATTTTCTGTGCCTCAGTTTCTTCAGCTATAAAATGGGGCCAAGGATAGCATGTACCTCATAGAGCTGATGTAAAGATTTTTTTTTTCTTTTTTTTTTTTTTGATGTAAAGATTTTAAATAAGGTTGTAGATGGGAAGCAACTAAAATATGCCTGCTTTATAGGGTGCACTCTTTAAGAGCTGGCAGTTATACATTTATTTACCTGTTGGTGGACTTTTAAGTCGTTTCTGGTGTTTTGTTCTGTCTCCAGGATGTGGCAGGGAATGTTATTTTTTTAAATTGGGGTGTAGTTGCTTTACAATATTGTGTTAGCTTGTTCTGTACAACGAAGTGAATCAGCCCTATGTACAGTGAATTCTCTCCCGCTTGGACCTGCCTGCCATCCCCTACCCCATTCCACCCTTCTCAGTCACCACAGAGCACCCAGCTGAGTGTCCTGTGCCATATCGCAGCTTCCCACTAGCTATTTTACACATGGTAGTGATATATATGGAATCAAAGGTGGCTCAGACAGTAAAGAGTCTTTCTGCAATGCGGGATACCTGGGTTTGATCCCTGGGTTGGGAAGATCCCCTGGAGAAGGAAATGGCAATGCACTCCAGTACTCTTGCCTGGAAAATCCCATGGACGGAGGAGCCTGGTAGGTAGTGTATATATGTCAGTGCAAATCTCCAAATCCACCCCACCCCTGCATCCCCTGTCTCCGTGTCTGCATGCCTGTTCACTATGTCTGCATCTCTCTTCTTGTCCTGAAATAGGTTCATCAGTACCATTTTTCTAGATTCCACGCATATGCCTTAATACATGATATTTGTTTTTCTCCAGTCTCTAGGTCCATCCACATCTCTACAAATGACCCAATTTCATTTAACGGCTGAGTAATATTCCATCATGTATATATGTAACACATTTTCTTTATCCACTCATCTGTCAATGGACATAGGGAACAGTATTGTAAATGTTTCTTTGTGCAAGAAAGAGTTCCTCTGAGCTGAGTATACACCTGGGAGTGGGATTGCTGGGCTGCGGGGCGTGCCCATCGATCACTCTCTGGGTGATGTCACATTGTTCTCCTAGAGCTGTTGTGCTGAGCGGCTGAGTGTGCCCATTGCTCTCACCCTGGGCCTCTCCTGATGGTGTTTTGTGTGCGACTTTTGCTTACACTTTGCTTGATCTTTCTTCCCCTTTGTCCAAATGTCCCCCTCTACTCACTTTTATCCTCATGCCCATTTCTATAAGTGTTCTTTTGTCCCTTCACCCTCCTATTTTCTTTTGAATGAAGCAGGATCTAAATGCATAAGAAGTAGACAGGGCCTCACAGAATGGAGGTCACGATACAGGGCTGCCAGCTACCCCGCCCTGGACCTGCAGGTGTCCTGGCTCTCGGCATTTGGAAAGGCTGCTGTCAGCACCGAGTGCTCACTGTCATAGGTGCTCTGGCTGCGTTATCTTGTTCAGTCTCACAGCAACCCCATGATATAGGACCATTAGAATCAAAGAACCTTGATTTGAAGGAGCCAGTGATGCCGGAGTCTCTGCTCTTAACCAAGGCCCCTGAGGGGGCTGCCCACGTGGGGTGATTCAGACACAATTTGCATAGACTGCCGTATGAACAGCGCCTCCTGGAGGTGTCCAGTGCCATAGTCCTGGCCGTCTACTAAGTAAGAGCTTAAGGAAAACGCTTCCGACCTATCTGATAGGCTTAGGAGGGTAGGCACCACTACCCACTGAGGGGCTTTTCTGGTCTGGATTTATGGGAATTTCTTAGGGTCTCGGTGATTCACGTTTTAAAAGCCTATTGACGTGGAATCCCTCCCACATGTATACACATTTGTCTAGGAAGGGAGAGCCCAGCGTGGGCCCTGTGTGCTGACACCGACCATGTAAGGGCACGGACCCAGCCGCGGTTGGCGGCTCCCCGCCTTGGTCAATGCAGACTTATTGAGCAGTATATTACGAGTGTGTCTCACTCCGATGATGTGTTATGGATAAGTCATTAAGGAGGCAGCTCACCGCGGTGATGTATTGGTGTAATAGATCATCAGAGTGAAGTCTTCTGCCGACATACGGGCTGGCTCAAAGGGTGGTGGCATTCAGGGAAGAATTAGCCCAGCAGCAGGTCTGGCTTAATTACAGGATAAAAGGTTTGTGAATGATGGGCTGAAGTCTGCAGCACCAGCATTTTGATTCTTGATGTAAAAGTATAATTGGGCTTCCTGAGAGAATTTTTGATTATTTCCAAACAGCCCTCAGCTTTATCACAACAGCACAACTTGCCACATAGTTACAGGGGGGTACTTTTTTCTTGGGGGGAGATCCCCAGGTCCTTTCCCCATCTGAGTTACGGTCATACTTTTGATTTGTGGGCCGTGGAATGAGTTAAGGGGAGATAAAATCCAAGCAGCCTGCCTTTAAGGCCTTCAGAATGATGTCCTTAGCAACCAGACCGTTGGAATTGACTGATTTATTCAGATCATCATTAACCAAGACAGTGGTTCTCGACTCAGTCTGTGGGCATGTGTGGGGAAAAGCGGGCAGTCTGGCGCACATGTGTGTGCATGTGTCTGAGGACATTAGCATCTCAGGGATAATAATAATAATCATGTTTATCGGACACTTAACATTGTGCCAAAGGCTTTGCATGTATTATTTAATCTCATTTAATCCCTCCGACAACATTGTGAGATAGGCATTCTTCTTCTTCTTCTCATTTTCCAGATGAGGAAACCAGCCAAGGGCCGGCATTACCGGCCAAGGTTGCACAGCTGCTCATGGCAGGGCCTGATGCTGCCGGTGACTCGAATAGTCTCCCCTCCCACCTCTAGACTGCCCACCCTCCTTCCTTGGAGGACCCTACACCAGCGCTCTGTGGGCAGCAGACCTCAGTGAGCACAATTCAAGATGTGTTTGCTGAAAAAGTAAGTTTTATTTTAGGACACATAAATCAAACGTCTGGTATTAGTAGGGTCTCATATTTGGTTCAAGTTTGTTATTTCTTGAAAAGCTTGTAGGTTGAGAGACTTCGTAGCAATGGTGGGTGAAACTATATGGCCCAATTCTCCCACTGGAGACAACCATAAAAGCTGCATAGGGACTTCCCTCACGGTCCAGTGGTTAAGAATGTGCCTTCCAATGCGGGGGATCTGGGTTCGATCCCTGGTGTGGGAACTAAGATCCCACATGCCTGGGGCAATGGAGCCCATGTGCCATGGCTACTGAGCCCGTGCCTTCCAGAGCCCATGCAACACAATGAGATAGCCCTTGCACTGCAACGAAGACTCTGTGCAGCCAAAAAAAATCTGCATAATATATTTTTTGAAATTTTCTTAGAAAGAATTAAATTCCTGGCAGGAGAGTAAGAACAACTAGATCGACAGAGACGGGAGAATAGGAACCAGAGAGGTCAATGGTCGACCAGCAACAAGAGAGGCGAGTAAGCAGAGACAGCTTGGCCCTGAGGGTTACTGCTGCTTACAGTCCTGTAGCTCCCGGAAGAGAGAGCGATGGAAGCCGGCAGGCAGCCCTCTCTGCAGCACGTGGGGACACCCAGGGCTGCCCGCTCTGGAGAGGTGATCTCAGGGTGGAGCAGCCTTCAAGCAGAATTACAACCCAGGTTCCAAATACACAGATTGTCCAGGTCCAGGATATCGCAGCCTCAAGCATGCTTTAAGGTGGGTCCAGACTGCAATCGCTCCACATTACAGAAGCAGATCTCTGGACACTGGGCCACATATTATTCCTATAGATCATTTTTAAAATACTGGACTGTGGTTGATGAGAACCAGGCACACATGGAAACCTGACTCCGTGAGTGAGAACCAGCAAAAACAGGCAGCGGAAACAGATCTATAAAGATTTTGGATCTTGAAACCATCAGACTACTGAAAATAAATGTATTTTCTTCCTTATTACATTGAAGTAAATAAAAGATAAGCTTTAAGGTACCTTCAGAGAACAGACAACAATAAAAGAGAAGTTGTTCTATAAACCTACGGCGTTGGAAACACCTCACAGAGTAACTATGTGAGCTCTTTTACTCATAGAACTACTGGTTAGAGCCACGGGAAAGAACAAGACAGAGCTGCCAAGTAAACTGTGAAAAACCTAACAGTGAAACTTTCTTTATCATAGGTATTGGTATAACCCAATGATCGGTGCTGTTCTAGGGCGTGATGGCTTAGGAGTGAATATGATTTGAACATAATACATTTTTAGGGGCTCCCCAAGTGGCACAGTGGCAAAGAATCTGCCTGTCAAAGCAGGAGACACAAGAGACGTGGGGCTTGATTCCTGGGTCAGGAAGATCCCCTGGAGTAGGAAATGGCAACCCACTGTAGTATTCTTGCCTGGAAAATCCCATGGACAGAGGAGCCTAGCAGGGTACAGTCCAGGGGTCACAAAGAGTGGAACATGACTGGGCGACTGAGTGCACACACACATGTTTAGAGGGCGTCAGATTCAGAACCAGGCAGATCTTTCTCCTGACCCCAAACATGGTCCTAAAGTAAACTGCTTTAGGAGATTGGATCCTGAAGATTACAGGTGGGGGTTTTGAAGTGTGTTGTATCCCACTGGAAATAAAGAAGCCCAACTAAAAGAACTGTGAACGGACTGAGATGACAGCTGTGGATTGAGCAAAACTTCTTTTTGAAAGGGCTATCTTTTCTGGATGATTATGACTTTGGAGGAACTAAGGTGATTGGCAGTTCAAACCATCAGAAAATATGAAATTCTTAAAAATATATTGACTTAAATAAATCTGCCTGTATTACACATAATTAAAAAACCCTTTGTGCAGAAAACAGAGAAGTTGCTATAGGACAAATATGCCAGCTGTCTATCTACCGTTCTCTTATCCCATTCCACCCTCAACTCATGTTGCCCCCAAAAAAGAAGAAATTCTTGGCAGCAGAATTCAGTATGGAAGTCTCACTTAGCTTGGTATCAGAAAACCTAGAAAAGACATTGTTCAATTCTCGGTATGTTTGTCTTCAAAAAAGAATGTCAAACGTAGAACTTCCCTTTGGCTCTTCAGTTCAGTTCAGTTCAGTTCACTCGTTCAGTCGTGTCCGACTCTTTGCGACCCCATGAACCACAGCATGCCAGGCCTCCCTGTCCATCACCAACTCCCAGAGTCTACCCAAACCCATGTCCATTGAGTCAGTGATGCCATCCAACCATCTCATCCTCTGTCGTCTCCTTCTCCTCCTGCCCTCAATCTTTCCCAGCATCAGGGTCTTTTCCAATGAGTCAGCTCTTCGCATCACGTGGCCAAAGTATTGGAGTTTCAACTTCAACATCAATCCTTCCAATGAACACCCAGGACTGATTTCTTTTACGATGGACTGGTTGGATCTCCTCACAGTCCAAGGGACTCTCAAGAGTCTTCTCCAGTACCACAGTTCAAAAGCATCAATTCTTTGGTGCTCGGCTTTCTTTATAGTCCAACTCTCACATCCATACATGACTGTGACTTAAAAAATATAATTTGGATTTTTATTAATTTGGAAATAAGAAATACTTATAGGCAAATTGACTGAAAAATCTTGAAAATATACCACAACACTGTCCTGCAAATAAAAGGGTTATACCGCTTCACATTTTTAAATGGTCATAGAAAATATACTGTTACATTCGATATGGAAGCGTTAAAATCCAAAATGTAAGTGGCTATGATGCTATGACATATATGTGTCATTGCTAAAAACCCTTAGGATATCAGAGTATTGCATCATAGTTAAAAACATGGCTCTACCTTGGACAGACTGCATTGGGGTTTCAGCTCTGACACATTTTGTAATTGTGGGCAAGTTACTTTATTTCCCAGAGCCTCAATTTGCTCATCTGCAAAATGGGGATAATAATAGAACTGCATCTGCTTCAGAGGGTTGAAAGAGATAAAGGAGATCCTGGGTAGAAAGAGTTTTGCACTCTGCTGACCCAGGAAACTTGCCAATGTGACTTTAACTTCCTAGAATAGCATTACCTATCCAGGTGAAGCTGGCATTTGCATTTTGCTTGTATTTAAATCCAGGAAGACTTTGCGTAAAGAGATTGATTTCCTATGTGTAACTAGTCAGAAAAACTCTCTTACCATGAAAAGTTGATGAGATTTAGCTCCTGGGGCCCATCTAAGGGCTGCTCAGACTTGGCTGTTTACAGAGAACCTTTTGATAAAGAAGCTACTTATTCTGGCCTCTAAAATCAAGGCCATCTCCTTGTGAAGGGTAGAAATCCAGGTGAGACAAGATTGATAATCCTGCATTGCAGAAATTTATTAAAGATGTCTAGATTAAAAATTGAGTTGTCAGTCAGTCAATCAGCCTTTATTCTACCTTTTTCTTTGTCATTTACTAAAAATATTCCTGTATGGCAGAGTCCCCTGCAGACATCCTAAATGCTAATCTCCCTTCCCTTCCCTTTTGAAGGGCAAGCCTGGTTGTGCTCCTTAACAGAGGTCCCTGGATTTGCCCTTGTCCTGATGAAGGTTTTACTACTAGTAGTTAAATTTTTCCTGAATCATATGATTTCAAGTAAGAAGGAAATGCACAAGAGCGGAAGTCACCAATGAAGTATGGCTTAGGCTGCACTCTCCTTTTTTGGATAATTTACTGAAATCCCAGTGAAAGGGGATAGGATGCAAGCAACTAACGTGAAAATTGATCCAAGGATTAACTATTGATCAGTAGTTTGCTGTGAAACTGTCGGGGTTCCTTGTGTCAAAGAACCAAGTCAGCATCATTTCAGTTTTCCAATATCTCAGCCAGAACTTGGGGGATGTCTTAGGTTGGGTCTCCTGGAAGCAGACTCTGAGATGGAGAGCTGCAAGCAAAATTTTAGTTAGGAGCATTTTCAGGAGGTATACCTGTAAGGGGGCAAGGAAGTCTGGACTGCCCGCCAGTGTGGTTGCCTCGGAATCTCAGCTAATTGTCCGGGGTGCTCTGCAAATGAGATGGCTCTTCAATGTTGTTCCTGGGCGAGGGGGCTGGGCCTTTGCTTTCGTCCATCAGCCAGTGACTGGCCAGACCATCCCAGAGAGAGGATGTACCTTGGGTAAAGAAATTTCCAGTGAGGGATGAAGCTCTGAGCAACAAGCAGTCCATACAGTAGCTGGGAATGGGTGGGTGGCCCTGCAGAGCAGGATTTGGTGGACCGTGTCCATGACAGACTAACCTTGGAGCTGCTCAGACTCACTTGCTTCTCATAGTAAGTCTGACCCATCTCTGATGGTTTCTCTAGGATTGCGGATTGTTTCCGAGGGAAACAGACAAGCAAAGGGCTAATGGGATGAAGTGCAGCCCCTGATACTGCATTTGAGCTCCAGACTCTGATACTCAAATACCCCACTCTCCACCACCTGTACTACATTCTTCTTACCCTTGGCTGGCATCCTTGCTGGTCCAAGTGGCTTGTTTGAGGTGATGACCCAGACTCTCATTCCTGGGGATTCTGAGGTGTTTTCCATGTTTTACGATGCTGTTTTCATGCCTTGGCTGCTGCACTTAGCCATTTATTATTAAACCTGGGTATGATAGCACCAAGCAAGGCCCCAGTGGAACATCCGGGTGTCAACTGTATTCTCTTCCACCTTCGCTGAGAACCAGCAGCGGTGGTTCACATTAACGTATGCTGAGCTGATCTATGTGTGAACTTGGCTCCGTCTTTTTCCTCCTTTGTCAGCTGGCCATGCAGGACCCCTGTGCAGGCATAGGTTCGGGGCTGGGGCAACACTGGTGCATACTATGGGATCTGAGGTACCTATTTCTGCAGCTCACTTGCGCTGATCCTGAATCACTTTTATCTTAGGATGGGTCGCTATCGGGCCTGCCTGCCCTTGTGACTGGGTAGATCTGAAGAAACCAGCTCTTGATGGGTAGCTCTGGTTGCCTGTCTGATCACTTGGTGTCACTTGGTCAGAACTTGATCTCCCAGGTTCTGTAGCATCTGGGAACTGCTTTACATTGGCATGTAGTTCTTCTTGCAGATGCCCTTCTTGCTTCAGAATCAGAGGGGTCTATAATATTATTCTCTTCCTGGGGCTTGCCAGAAACTCCATGTGGCATCTTTTCCTACCACAGATCCTCCAGTTCCAGGGAGCCTGCTGGGTCATAAAAGAACAAGAGGCAGGGTTGCCTGAACCTGATCGGAGCCGTTTCCTGCCCTGGTTCCCACTCCAAACTGGCAGACTTCCATGAAAGCGCGGGCTGTGGTACCACCAGAATCTACCAAACATCTGCTTCTTGATTGGTGGTGGGAACGGAGGCTCTGGTGCTGGGATTGTGCTTCAGGCACAAGGAGACGGGGCTTCACATTCCTGCCTCTGCCAGTCCTTGGCCCTGGAAGGGATGTAATTTTGAGCAAGGTAGTTCCCTGTGGCCAGAGAAATTCCCAGTGAGGGAGACAGCTTTGAGCCCCCATCAGCTCATAGCCCCCACCACAGGGATGTGTGCCGAGGGGGTCTGGGCAATGGACTACAGTATCCACTACAGGGATCTTGCAGCGCTGAAACTAGGGTGAGGAAAGTGAGGTACAGAGGGCCCAAAATTAGGGAGTTATTCACTCTCAAGGTCATGTAAGTGCAGATTTGGCACTAGTTCCCCACTGTCAAACATTCTTGAAAATCTAATATCAGTAAGTGGTGAAGATTTCAGGTTGATCAGAATAAACTTCCCAGGCACCATGAAGTCAGCCTCTTTCTGGAAATGGTGGAACCTTGGACAGCATAATTCTAGAATATTTCCTTTCTACTTCTCAACACAGGACAGGAAGGGTGAACACAAGGAGAAAATGTTACTTATAATTATTGCTAAAAAATTTCAAAGCACCTTTTCAATGTGCCAATTATTCTATGACTTTGTCTAAGCCCAGTGTCATAACCCTATGATTTCTGCATTATGGAAATGAAGTCAAAGCAGGGAAGAATAGAATGTCCCTGTTTCCTACTGCAATTATGACATTGAAGGCATTGTCCAATCCTGACCCGCAGGCCACTTTCAGTAGGTAGGACCACTCACCTGCGAGAGGGAGCAGGTTATAGAATGACCACAACATACCAAGAGAACAAGAGCTGGTTGGAAGGCCAGAGAAACACATAATTCATATGCAAGTAGAAATCAGAGTTGAAGCCCAATAGAAAAGAGCAAGAGTTGAATATAGAGCAGGTTGAGTGGAGAAGGACATGGGTGTGGGGCAGGATCAGTCTTGGTACCGATACTGAGTCTGCTGGATTCTAGCCATGGCATCCTGGGAGTGTGTGGACATCCACTGATCATTCTTGCTTTTCTCTTTTACCCAAAGTGTCTTGGACCATCCTTCCCAATGATACAGTTGAGGCAACTAATCAGATCAAATAGTTGTTTTCATTCTTAACAACTTGAAAATAAAGTTCATCAGGAAGAATAAATGCATGAAGGCAGTCAATAAAATTTAAAATATCAGAATGTGAGATATCTCCTAGCTACCACATGTATTATAAGGCAATATAATTATACAATAATTAAAACAGTATGATACAGGTATAAACAGGCAATTAGACCAGGCAAGTACAACAGATTTCAGAAAAACAACTTGTGTTTGTATAGTTATTAAGTAAATGACAAAGATAGTGTTGCACATCAATGAGAAAAGGATGGATTATTAAATAGTGTTGGGGAAAGGTTGCGAATTTCAGAGAAAATTTAAATTTATTTCTCTATCTGGTACCACAATCCAAATAAATCCCACATAAATTAAAACTCTAAAAATAAAACTTGAAACTGTTAAAGTACTAGAAGAAAAGAAAACATAGGGCCTTTTTGAACATGACATGAAATCCAGCAGACAAAAGGGAAACAGCAACAGTTCTGACTACACAAAAGAATAACAACTTCTGTAAGGTGAAAAATACCGTGAACAAAAGCTAAAGAATGGAAGAAATGTTTTAAAAACATGTACTAGACAAATGGTTGACATCTACCATATACAAAAAGCTGCTACAAATCAGTAAGAAAGAAAAATATCATGGAAAAATGAGCAAGCTCTGTGAACTGGCAATTCACAGAAGAAGGAATGCATGGGGCACATAAAAAATGCACAACCTCAGCAACAATTAAGGCATCATACAGCAAAATAAGGTCAATTTTCCCTGTCAGAATGGGCACAAGTTAACCAGATTGCTAGTACTCTGTGTCAGCAATATAAGACAAGATAAAAACACATGTGTAATTGAACCTGAAACTTGCTAAAACTCAGCCCCTCCCACAATAAACATGGAAGTACTATGTCTCCTCAATAACCTATTTTCATTTCTTTTGGATAAGTACTCAGAGGTGGGATTGCTAGATCTTATGTTAGTTCTATTTTTGATTTTTTGAGGAACCTCTATATTGTTTTCCATGGTGGCTAAATGAATTCACATTCCTATCAACATTGTACAAGGGTTCCCCTTTTCCCTACATCTTGTCAACAATTATTTTTTGTCTTCTTGATGATAGCCATTCTTACAGGTGTGAGGTGATATTGTAGCTTTGACTTGTATTTTGTTTGCTGAGTTTTATGAGTTCTTTATAGATTTTTGGATATTAACCCCTTTATTTGATACTTGGTTTGCAAAATATTCCCCCCATTCTGTAGGTTGCCTTTTTTCTTTACTCATCATTTATTTTGATGCACATATGCTCTTACATTTGATATAGTCTTACCTGTTGATTTTTGCTGATGTAACATTTTTAAAGAAGCATTTGGCAGTATCAGTTAAATTTAAATACATTTGCCCTTTGAATCAGAAATTATACTTTTAGAAATTTATCATACAGAAATCTTCCTTCAAGAGAGACAAGATATATGCTTAAGTAGGTTCACTTAGCTTTGTTATTGAAAAACACTGCAAATAATCCTTCAGGGTAAGAGAAGTTAGATATATTGTGGAATATCCATACATTGGAAAACTACTAGAAAGAATAGGGCTGATCTGTGTTGTGCAGATTTGGAGTAATGTCCACAACAAGTTGTTAGTTAAAGGAAAAAGCAAATTGAAAATTATTACATAAAGTATGAGTCTATTTTTTAGATAGTTAAAAAGTAAAAGAATAGTTTCAAATTTAAGCTATTATTGTAGAAATTTTCAAGCCCACAAAAGAGTGTACTGAACCCCTCTAGTCCCCAAATATTTTTGCAACAATTTTCAACTCTTGGTTATTCTTTTTCTGTCTTTTCCATTCTATTCACTTGCTTCCTCAACCCATGGGTTATTTGAAGAAAATTCCAAATATCTTATCACCATATCCCTAAGTAGTATACATCAGGTCCATGTTCACATTCAAAGGATAGTGCAGGCAGGGAAGAAAGGATACATACTAACTTGATGTCAGTGGTCCTCCTTGAAGAGTGGCTTAATTGGGGTGGATTTTTATTTTTAGCCTTTAAATATTGTATAATTTGTTTTTACATGATTGTAGAAAGCTCAGTAAAGATTTTTGAGAAAGTAAGGGAGAAACCTCAACCATCTTTTTATGTCTACAAGACACCCTTACGATCTTTAAAAAAGTAAATAAATCATTGTTATTTGGTTTTAAAAAACCACCTCCAATCTTTTACAGAATGGTTTGGGGTTAATACAGCAAAAAGGATATTATAATTAGAATACAAAATTAATACTTATTACTATCAGAATATCCAGTGTAGATCAAATAGCTGATAGTTGAATTGTAACCTTAAAGTGCTGCATGTACTGTATGTATATTATAATATAAATAAGCTCTTATTAAAATCAGTGTTGCTATAGACTGAAAATTTGTGTCCCTCAAAGGTCATCTGTTGAAATTCTAACCCCCAAAGTGATGCTGTTTGGAGTCAGGAACTTTGGGAGGTGACTAGGTCACGAGGGTGGGGCCACCGTGGATGGGATTAGTGCCCTCATAAAAGAGACCCCAGAGAGAGCCTTTGCCCCTTCTGTCCCATGAGGCAGAAGATGGCAATGAACCAGGAAGTGGGTCTCACCAGACTCCAAATCTACTGGCACCTTGATCTTGGACTTCCCAGCCTCCAGAACTGTGAGAAATAAGTTTTTGTTGTTCATAAACCACCGGTTTATGTTTTGTTACAGTGCTCAGAGTGAAGGAGACAGATGTGTACGTGTATGACCATTTCATGGAACTGAAGTAGCTCGGTTTCAAAGTTCCCTGAGGGAGAATGTGATTGGCTGAACAACTGTCCACTCCTGGCCCAACCAGCTGTGATCAGGAGGGTGGGGCTGTACGGGACCGGCTGGGTGGGCTGGGCAGATATTTCACCCCCGCTTGGTCAGCGTTTACCTTTATCCCCCAAATCTCCTTCCCTCAGGCTACTGACCTAACTTCCTTTGTGTGGTCTGCAAGTACGTGGAGAGGAGAGCATGGTGGAAACACAGGGGAGGCTTTGAAAGCAGGTAACCTGGGTTTGGAAGGACAAATTGTGATTTTCAGTAAGTCCCTCTTCTCTGAGGCTGGCTCCTCATGTTAGCTAAGGGTTGTGCAGGAGAAAATGCCTTATGGGTGAAGAGTACTGGATCCAGGCCAGGCACACCTTCAATGCCGCTTTATCATGAAATGTGAGCTTTGGCTTCTCATTCAAGGGTCTGCCCCGGAACATTCTGGAGTGGGGTTTGGAGATGCTGCAGCGTAGCTCCTGTCACTGCAGTCATCACTGGGACCTCCCCAGCTGGGCTGATGGGACCAGGTGTGGCCTCAGACCACAAAGCACTGTTTGCACAGCCAGGGGCCCCTCCGTTCTTCCCCTTGACCTTGGAGTGCAGCCCCCAGGGCATTTCCTCACAGGCCCAGTCTTCCCAGCCAGGCCCATCTCCCCTCACCGCAAGCCTCTCCACAAACCCACTTGGATATGCACTAATGCCATTATCTTCCCGAAATTAAAATCAAGCCTCAACGTATAATGTTTCGCAGAGAGGGAATTGGGGTTATATATTCCTGTGTCGAGCGGTATTCTATTTCAGTCATAGCATTTAATTATGATTGGTATGTTAGTGCCCACCGGAGCATAACAAATTGTCATTATGTTATTCTGCTGAGTCTAATTTAATTGGCAAGTTGTCACAAAAGCAATTATCCGTCATTTATTTTGTTGCCATAACCACATCGAGGAGAGCACCTGCTGTCTGCGAGGGGAGAGGCACCACCGCCTTGCAGCCCTGGATCCAGGCCACTCATCTGACACAAAGACAGCACTTCCCCTTCTGATTTAAAAATATGTTCCTCATTTCCTGCTGCGGCCTCATGCATCCTCCTGGGGGAGCCTCAAAGCGCCAGAGGAAATTCACTGCCTGGGAAGAGGCCTGGGGCCTGCCCTGAGGCTGGAGGTTGGCCCGCTCAGTTGGGGTGCAGAACAGGTGGCGGGCAGTGGGAGGAAGAGGCCCCAGCGGGGATCTGGGACCCCTTCAGGCTTTGCTCTGTCAGCTGTTTCAGCTGCCACATCAGTGATGGATTTATAAACATTTGTTGATCTTTTCTCCCTGGGCAGGTGCTTGCTCCCCAGGAAGGAGGACTGTTTGGCCGTTTCACAGAGAGGCAACCTGAGGCCCCAAGTCATGTGGGACGTCTGACTGGAGGCCAAGACTAAAATGGAGATATCCAGATTCCAAAGGTCTGGAAAGGTCTATTCTTTGCACCAGGCACATTCAGGTCAAACCAAGGTAACTTTGGACTAGTCCTCTGCCGTCCTAGGTTAGGCTTTGTTGGAGGCCCTATTTCACATGGACAGGCCAGACTGGGGGCAAAGAGCAAGCAGCAAAGGGAGCAGAGGGCTGCCGGGCGGCCTGCCCACATCAGACAGCCTGAGACAGGGTGGCGCGTCCCAGAAGCCCCTGATTGCAGACTTCATGGGAGGTGGCCCCACCCCTTGCTGGTGACGTCTCCAGGCTTAAACGCCACCCCACACCCAAGCCCATGAAGACTTTAGAGTGAGGACGCAGAGGCAAGCCGAGTTTGGTTCGGACCTCCCTGGTGGTTCCGTGGTTAAGAATCTGCCTGCCAACGCAGGGGACACGGGTTGGACCCCTGGCCCCGGAAGACTCCAGGTGCCTTGGAGCTACTAAGCCTGAGAGCCATAGCTCCTGAGCCTGCACGCCCTGAGGCCCGTGCTCTGCAACAAGAGAAGCCCCCTCAGTGAGAAGCCTGTGCACTGCGACTGGAGAGTAGCCTGTGTGCGGCAACAAAGACCCAGTGCCACCAAAAATAAATAGATAAAGGATTTTTAAAAGTTTGGTTCACAGGATTTTGTCTTCCCTAAAGCCAGGAGGTAGTCACTCCTAAGGGCAGATTCAGCCTGCAGACCCATCTCTGTCCTGTTGGCTGGAAGCAGGTGGGAAAATGACTAACCCTGTTTTCTCTATACTCCTAGTAGCATAATCAACAACAAAACCAGACCCCAAACACAGCGCCCAGTAGGTTGCAAAGGGGAAAAAAAGAACCAGACCTTGAACTCCCCCAGCTTCAGCCTCTGGATCAGTCAACTACGATTCCCAGGCCACCTACTTGGGGATGTTGGAAAATTACCAGCTTCCAGAACACAGGCAGATCATTTCTTGTAACCCTTGAAAAAAACCTCTTGTTTTAATTGCTGACTAAAAATAAGCTAGGGAGATGTGTTAAGTTCCTCCCTCCTGGGCCAGCATCATCCCTAAGGAATGCCTCTCATGGCTGCACAGAGAAGTCTCTCTTGCTGCCATAGCAAAATGGCCAGGATCTCTGCCCAGAGTGGGAGGCCCCTTGAGTCCCAGGGGCCAGGACTTAAACAGTTGGTGTTAGAGCAGGGTCAAGTCTATGTGCAGAGAGGAGGCTGTGCATGAGGGCTCTGCTGGGTTCAACTGTGGCAGAGGGTGGTGCTCAGTCACAAGTGGACGCATAAATTAGCTCAAAGTCTCTGGAACATAAGATGACTAAATGGGTCAAGAGCCATAAAAAACATCCATCAGGGACTTCCCTGGTGGTCCAGTGGCTAAGATTCTGAGCTCCCAATTCAAAGGGCCTGGGTTCAATCCCTGGTCAGG
This sequence comes from Cervus elaphus, assembly GCF_910594005.1. Lineage (NCBI taxonomy): Eukaryota > Metazoa > Chordata > Mammalia > Artiodactyla > Cervidae > Cervus > Cervus elaphus. Next base: position 81,481,252 of record NC_057819.1, on the reverse strand, counting down.
GAGCTAGACCTCACATGCTGCAACTAAGACCTGGAGCAGTCAAAATAACAAATAAATGTGAAAAAAAAAAAAAAAAAGTCCATCATCTGACCCAGGAATTTTGCTTAGGATAAGCAAATGGTTTTAAAACAGAGGGAAGATGTTTGCTCTGGTGTTAGTTATAATAGCAAAAACAAAATCCATGCTGAGGCTCAAACAGACTCAGAGCACATGGTTTTGAGCCCAGGGGTGTTGGTCCAGTTTGCCTTGTGTTTTTTGGGAGGGATGCTGAGTCAGGAGGAATTCTTTCTGCAGGTGCATTAAGTAAGCATTTTTGGGGCACCATAGGAAACAAGAGCCAGGTTATGTGTACATGAAAATACAGACAAGACATGGTCCCTCTAGAGTTATTTTCCTGCTGCTGCAACGAGTCCTCTCCAACCTAGCAGCTTAAGCAATACATATTTATCATCTCACACTTTTAGAGTTGGAAGACTGGGATGGGCCTCACGGGGTAAAACTAAGACGTCGGCAGGATTGTGTTTCTTTCCAGAAGCACTAGGGAGACTGGTATCTTTTCCTTTTCTAGTTTCAAGAGCCTGTCCATACTCCTTGGCTTGTTGCCTCCTCCCCCCATCTTCAAAGCCAGCGACAGTGAGCCAAATACTTCTCATATCATGCTGACCATCTTCCATAGTTCCAGATCTTCTGACTCTTCTCCGCTGCCTCCCCGTAACACTTTACAATAAATTATTTATTCTGGCTGTGCTGGGTTTTTGTTGCTATGCATGCGCTTTCTCACTGCAGTGACTTCTCTTGTTGCAGAGCGTGCGTTCTAGGGCATGTGGGCTTCAGTAGTTGTGGTGCATGGGCTTAGTTGCTCTGAGGCATGTGTAATCTCTCTGACCAGGGATGGAACCCGGGGCCCCCTGCTTTGGGAGTGTGGAGTGTTAGCTGCTGGACCACCAGGGAAGTCCTCCCTTAAGGACTCATATGATTACACTGGGCTCACTTGAATAATTCAGATTACGCTCCCTGTTTTAAGATCAGCTGATTAGCAACCCTAACCTTAATTCCACCTGCCGTCTCAATTCCCCTTTGCCAGGTAATGCACCTTATTCATAGGTCTGAAGTCTAGGACATGGACATCTTTTGGTGTCCACAGTCCTAACCAGGAACTTTCAATTTAGTGAGAGAGACATGTGAACACATTTTTAGAGTACATGGTAGAGTCATAATCATCCATCAAGACTGAGGGAGGCAGCATGCCAATTCATAATACTTCAGAAGTTCATTTCTGGGAAGCCAGATACTCTCCTGCTTGTCTTCTTCCTCCTCCCAGCACAAACTCTCTGTCCTGGTCACTTTAGTGTTCCTACTGTTTCACGATCACCACATGCACATCCCCCTTCCCCAAACTGCACCTTTGTCCTTTGCTGTATCAGACTGCCCTTGTTTTTTCTTACTCCCTACCCCAGTCTCACTGAGCCGTCAAAATCTAAATCAAGCCCTAAGTCCTCCCTCTTTGCTGCACCCCCACCCCAAGTCAGAGCTCCTATAACATTTATAGTCTCAATTACACAATGTCCTACCTAAGCACAAGTAGGTACTTTCACGTGCTGTTGTTTCAATTTTCTAGTTCTTTGAAATCTAAGTTCTAGTTAGATTTCAATCACTCTGAGATCAGGGATCGTGTAATAATTCTTCTGTCACTCCCATAGCACCTGGATCAGGCGTACTGAAGAATAGTTTGCTAAATTTGTTCAAGCCCTTCTTTGAACAAATGGGGCACTCACAACGGTACCAGACCCTGAGGGTGGACAAGAGTTCCAAAAGGAGTCCTGGGCGAGGGAGATGGGCTGTGAATATGGTCTGACAAGAGCTAGAAGAGAATCACACACAGGATGGAATTCTGCATCAGCTTGTGGGTGGATCAAGGAAGGTTTTTCAGAGGAGGTGATATTGGGTGAAGTTTTGAAGGGTGAATAGGAGTGAGCTAGATAAAGGAATATGGGTGTATGTGATAAGTTGCTTCAGTCATGTCTGACTCTGCAAGCCTATGGACTGTAGCCCTCCAGGCTCCTCTGTCCATGGAATTCTCCAGGCAAGAATACTGGAGTGGGTTGCCATGCCCTCCTCCAGAGGATCTTCCTGACCCAGGGATCAAGCCCACATCTCTTACGTCTCCTGCATTGGCAGGTGGGTTCTTTACCACTAGCACCACCTGGGAAGGATCTTATTCCAAGAGAAGGAAGAACATTTAAAGCAAAACAGAAATTGACTGAATTCTGGAAAAACTACTCATCTCTCTACCAGATATGAATATTAGAGATGCTTAATGCTGTCCAACCTGGTTTCCCCAGCCTCTCAGCACAGGCTCACTACTCTGGTTACTTGAGTCTCCTCCCTGGTCTATATTCACAACATGTTTTTTCCCATTCCCACACTTTGCCCATTAGCTTGGAAAAAATGGTGAAAGCTGACATTCACAAGTGACACTGACAAGGAAAGGATGAAAATAATCAAATATCACTACATCTAAAGGCCCACAATAATATCTATGACAGACAATATATAATATGCTTAATACACAACCCGATAAGGAAAACACAAAGCTTAAAAAAAGAAATGGATGAAGGACAGGAGCAAGCATTTTACAGGTAAGAGAACTCAAACTCCTGATAAACATTTGAAAAGACACTTCACTTATAGTTGGGGAAGTGCAAACTAAAGCAACTATTAATACCATATCCACTCATCAGATTGGCAAAAATTAAAGATTGATAACATCCCGTGTTGTCAAGTACGTGGGTAAACAGGGACTCTCATACATTGCTAATGGGTATGTGAATTGCTAAAGCCCTTTGGGAAAGCAATCTCAAGGTGACTGTTAGAAGTAAAAATGAACACATCCTTTGATTCCAATTTTGAGAATGTACCCTGTTGAAACAAAAACATCAGTATGTGTATATATATCTACATATATACACATTAAGATATATAATATTGTATACACACAGTAAGATGTGTATATATCTACAGATAGATACATCTCTATATACAAGATTATTACTATATTTATAGTAACAAAAGCTGATAAAATAAGAATTGTCCATCAGTAGATAAATGCTGAATAAATTACGATGGTGGTGGTTTAGTCGCTAAGTCGTGTCTGACTCTTGGGAACCCGTGGACTGAAGCCCACCAGGCTTTTCTGTCCATGGGATTTCTCAACCAAGAATACTGGAGTGGGTAGCCAGTTCCTTCTCCAGGGGATCTTCCCAACCCAGGGATCGAACCCAGGTCTCCTGCATTGCAGGCAGATTCTTTACTGCTGAGTCACCAGGGAAACCCTGAATAAATTATAGCATTACAGAAAATTTTAGGACAGAATAGTACATTAACAGACTATTATGGGGGCTTCCCTGGTGGCTCAGCTGGTAAAGAATCTGCCTGCAATGCGGGAGACCTGGGTTCGATCTCTGGGTTGGGAAGATTCCCTGGAGAAGGGAATGGTAACCCACTCCAGTATTCTGGCCTGGAGAATTCCATGAACTGTATAGTCCATGGGGTCACAAAGAGTCTGACACGACTGAGCAACTCTCACTTTCACTTTCAGACTATTATGGGGGTATTGAAGAAAGATCAGTTCCATATTAGTTGACCTGAAGGAATTCCCATGCTATGAGGCTAAGCAGCAGAAGCAGTGTCGTAGCCTGTGGGGGAGACAATGAGAAATGACTGTGTCTGTTGAAATCATCACCAGGAAAGGTATGAAAGGCCCCTTACAATTGAGCACATACTCTTTTTGTAATTGCAAATATTAATAACATTTTTTTTTAAAAGTACTGAAGAAAGAGTTCAGCAGGATCTCTCTCAAAGGGGTGAGGCATGACTCAGGCGAGCCGATTTCTGAGTTCCGGCCTATTTGTCTCTCCTAGGCTTCTCTTCTATTCAAATGAGCTAATTAAACAACCATGAGATGGCTTTCATTTCTTTGGTGAAGTGTGTTTAGATCCTGGGATAAAAACAGCATCATTTACATATATACAGACCCTCTCTTTGTACTAGTGAACTCCAATAATAAATCAATTAGAGCCATTCAGTCCCAACCCGCCTCCCTAAGGATGGCCCTCCTTGGAGTGCACGCCTCTGTCTGAACTCGGCTCTGAGGCACATGGTTAATGCTTCTACTCCTGGGCAGCAGAGAGGGCCCAGTGTCAGATCAGGAGCATCTGAAGTTGTTTGAACATGTTCCTCCTGCCTCCGAGGCTAAACTAGTTAAGTATCTGCCCCACTGACCGAGGAGAATGCCATTTGCATCTCAGCCCCCTGCTTCTTAGCCAAGTGAGCGAGCAGAAGCCCTTTTCTTCTGAGTCTGAGCTACTCCAGAGGTCACCGGTCCACAGTCACCATGGCAACTCCCTTCAGGGTACAGGGAGGGGATTGAGGGAAAGAATCAGAAACTTACCAGGGGGCCCCAGGAGAAAGCCGCTTTCACAGAGAGGGATTTCAAAGTCTCAGCTACTGGGTTGCTATATGAGGCACTGCTTTATATAGGATACATTATTTCTGGAAAAGTTGCTCTAGGTCAATTTTGGGGGTGGGTGGGTAAAATTTTGTAGTTTTATTTTAAACACACAAGTGGAGTTCCCTATATTTAGAACTCCGTTGTGAATTCTTCTACAGGGGAATAAAAACCCCTGTGATTCTTTTAGTACGAGCATAGATATTCACACGGCAAGTTGTCTTAAAATCTGGCACACCAGTTTTTGGAGCTTTGTAAGGGAGAAGTTAGTAGAGTGGGTGAGAGTTCTGGGGGACCTACTTTGAGTAATGCTTTGGGTGGCATTTGGATGCTGTCTTAGTTTGGGATCTGCTAAAAAAAAAACCCTGAACCACACATTTGGGCACAAGGATTTTTTTAAGGGGCTGCTCTCAGAAGAAATCCATAGGGAACAGGAGAAGCAGGATAAGGAAGGGGAAGATACCAAGTGAAGGTTGGATTTCAGGTCTCAGACTCAGTCTAATCCCATGGAGAACTTAGAATTCACCACCTTGAATCAAAAGAACTGGGCTTTTATGTTCTCAAGCCAGTTAGTCATGGCTAGAGGCTGCCCAGGGGAAAGTGTAAAATTTCCAGAGTGAAGCAGCTTCAATGCCCAAGGTCAACGCTCTGAAAATCATCAGTGCAAGCTGTTAGCAAACAGCAAAGTACTTGGGGGGAGGGGAGCCAGGCGTGTGGAGCTGGTGAAAGGAATCTGAAAGGAAAGAGGAAGGGTTTCAGTGGAGTCCATCACAGATGCCTACTATGCTACACAAATAGCTCTTTAAGGGCTCAACCTTAACAACAACAAAAAAATCAGTGAAGTGAATTAGATTCCTACAACAAGGTATTTAGAATGGTGTTGAAGGAGCAAGATGATAATACACTGGGGTGGATGCAAAGTTGATTGGACAAACATTTCAGAAGAGTATGGAATGAAGGGCTGTTAATTGGAGGACCAGCTCTAGGGGCAGACCTCAGGGCTCCACCTGGAGCCTGTGTTGTGAAACATTTATATCCACATCTTAGAGGCAGGTGGAGAGCTCATTCAAGTAAATCTGTGGATTACCCTAAACTGAGAAGAAAGGCAATAGAATAAAGGGGAAAAAAAGTTGGAAAGAAGATTCCAATGAGTGGGTAGCTATAAGATTAAAGTAAATGTGAAGTTAATTTCATTATAGGTCATTCATATGGAATATTATATGGCTGCTAAAAATAATGTTGAATAATAATTATACAAAAAATACTCATGATTATTTGGTTGTAAGAAGATATTCCTGGAAAATGTATCAAAAGGTGTAAAAAAATGGCTATGTTGCTTTATCTCTCTAGAGATGGGGTTATGTTTGAGTTTTTATTCTTCTCTGTTTTAACTCAATTCTATGGTTATTTATTTAAAAACTAGAATTTATGAAAAAAATGTTAAGTATTTTTGGTTATTGTCTTTTACTTTTTGCTCTAATTGTGTGGGGAAAACATAGTTTATCAACAGAAGACGTTAACAAGTCAAAATCTGAAATCATCTATTAATAGAGTTTCAAAATATAAGAACCAAAAACTTACAGTAAGAACTAATAATTGGCCACCATCAGTAGTTGACAGAAAGAATAGAAAATCATCAAGGCTCTAAAAACTTGAACAACACTGTCAATCACTGTCAGTTGATACTTATAGAAAACTGTCCTGAACAATGGCAGAACAAATCATCCTTTTAAGTGCACAAGGATCTTCACCAAGATAGACCATATACTAGATAATAAAAAAGAATCAGTAACCTTAAAGGGACTGACATGATGCAGAATATGTTCTCTAACTACAATGGAATTAAAATAGGTCTTAATAATAAGGAGATATCTAAAACATCACTGCAATATTTGATAATTAAACAACAATTAGATAGTTTTTAGGTCAAAGAAGAAATCACATATATTTTGAAGTGAATGACAATGAAATCAACATAGAATATCTGGAATGCAGCTATAACAGAGAAAAATTTAGAGTTTTAAATGCTTACATTGGCAAAGAAGAAAGGTTTAAAATAAATGACATGTCTGCATTTTAAGAGGAAGAAAAAGAAAAACAAAATAAACTCAAGTAAGTCAAAGGAAGAAATTATAAAGCTGAGTGAAGAAATAAATGCAATAAAAATCTAATGGTGGAGACAATGAACGGAAATAAAAGTTATTTCATAAAATAGTGAATGAAAGTGATAAACCTCTAGCTAGAAGGACTGAGAGAAAAATGAGAAGGCACAAATTACTGACACCAAGAAGGAAAGAGAGGACATCACTCTATACTCTAGAGACAATAAAAGGTAAAGGGAAATAATATGAACAGATTTTCACCAAGAAATTTAACAACTGAAGAGAGATTTACAAATTTCTTCAAAGATACAAATTCCCAAAACTGACTCAAAAAACTAGAAAATTCAAATAATCTTATTTCTATTAAAGAAGTTAAAGTTTTAACTTGAGAACCTTTCTGTAAAGAAAATTCAAGGCCCACATGGCTTAATTGGTGATTTATATCAAACAGTAAGGAAGAAATAATACTAGTCTTATACAATTTTTCCCCAAAATAGAGAAGACTTCATAACTCATGAAGATAATACCTGATACTGAAATCAAAAACATTACAAGGAGAGAAAACTATAAAACAATATCCCTCATGAATACTGATGCAAGAATTCTTAACAAAACATTAAGAAAACAAATCCAGAAATATATATAAAAAAGATAATAGATCATCCTTTAGGGTTTGTCTCAGGGACTCATGGTTTGTTTAGTAATTTAAAAATCAATCAAGCTATTTACCCTGGAGAAGGAAATGGCAACCCAGTCCAGTATTCTTGCCTGGAAAATCCCATGGACAGAGGAGCGTGGTGGGCTACAGTCCATGGGGTCACAAGAGTCAGACACGACTTAGTGATTAAACCACCACAAGGTAATTAACCTTATTAACAGAGCAAAGGGAAAAAACTATATGATCATTCCCATAGAAAAATGCATTTGACAAAATTCCCCTGTTTATGATAGTTACTCTTAAGAAACTGTAAATGAGAGGGGGAATAGATTAGGGGTTTGAGATTAACAAATAGATACTCACTATATAAAATAAATAAACAGCAAGGAACTACTCTATAGGGAAGGAACTATATTCAATATCTTGTAATAACCTATAATGGAAATGAATCTGAAAAAAGAATACACACACAGTTTACATATAGATAAAAGTCAACCACTTTGTTGTATACCTGAAGCAAACACAGCATTGTAAATCAACTATACTTCAATTAAAAAAAAAAGATAGGCTGGAGCAAGCCGAGGCCAGTCTAGATCAGCCATTAGGCTCCCTTGTCATGGGATTCTCCAGGCAAGAATACTGAAGTGGGTTGCCATTTCCTTCTTCAATATGATGTTTGCTATGGACTAAACCTATATGCAGGTCAGGAAGCAACAGTTAGAACTGGACATGGAACAACAGACTGGGTCCAAATAGGAAAAGGAGTACGTCAAGGCTGTATAGTGTCACCCTGCTTATTTAACTTATGTGCAGAGTACATCATAAGAAACGCTGGGCTGGAGGAAGCACAAGCTGGAATCAAGATTGCCAGGAGAAATATCTATAACCTCAGATATGCAGATGACACCACCCTTGTGGTAGAAAGTGAAGAGGAACTAAAAAACCTCTTGATGAAAGTGAAAGAAGAGAGTAAAAAAGTTGGCTTAAAGCTCAACATTCAGAAAACTAAGATCATGGCATCCGCTCCCATCACTTCATGGGAAATAGATGGGGAAACAGTGGAAACAGTGTCAGACTTTATTTTTTGGGGCTCCAAAATCACTGCAGTTGGTGATTTCAGCCATGAAATTAAAAGACACTTACTCCTCGGAAGGAAAGTTATGACCAACCCAGATAGCATATTAAAAAGCAGAGACATTACTTTGCCAACAAAGGTCCGTCTAGTCAAGGCTATGGTTTTTCCAGTGGTCATGTATGGATGTGAGAGTTGGACTGTGAAGAAAGCTGAGCACCGAAGAATCGATGGTTTTGAACTGTGGTGCTGGAGAAGACTCTTGAGAGTCCCTTGGACTGCAAGGAGATCCAACCAGTCCATCCTAAAAGAAATCAGTCCTGGGTGTTCATTGGAAGGACTGATGCTGAAGCTGAAACTCCAATACTTTGGCCACCTCATGAGAAGAGTTGACTCATTGGAAAAGGAGAAGAAGGGGACGACAGAGGATGATATGGTTGCATGGCATCACCAACTCGATGGACAATGAGTTTGAGTAAACTCCAGGAGTTGGTGATGGACAGGGAGGCCTGGCATGCTTCGATTCATGGGGTCACATAGAGTCGGACACGACTGAGCGACTGAACTGAACTGAACTGAAACTGTGTTCTTACCCCCATCCCCCAAGTCCATATATTGAAGCTCTAACCCTCTCCCCCACCATGTGACTGTATTTGCAGATGGAACCTCCTAGAAAGTAGTCAAGATTAAATGGAGTCCTAAGGTTAGACAGTCCTGATCTGATAGGATTAGTGTCCATATGAGAAGCAACACCAGAGAGCCCTCGCTTTCTCTCTTTCTGGTGTATGCAGAAAGAAGTCATGTAAACACACAGCCAAATGGCAGCTGTCTCTAAGTGGAGAGAAAAGGCCTCAGAATGAAACCTACCTGATTGGCACCTTGATCTTGGGCTTCCCAGCCTCCAGAACTGTGAGAAATAAACTTCTGTTACTGTTCTTTTTTTTTTTTAAATAATTAAGTCCTCTTTGGGTTTATTCTTTTTATTTTATTGCTTTATATTTGGCCGTGCTGGGTCTTTGTTGCTGTGCACGGGCTTCCTTTATTAATTACTGCAGGGAGTGGGGCTACTGTTAGTTGCGGAGTGTGGGCTTCTGACTGCATTGCCCTCCCTTCCGGCAGAGCATGGGCTCCAGAGTGCAGGCTCAGTAGTTGTGACACATGGGGTTAGTTGCTCTGTGGCATGTGGGAATCCTTCCGGACCAGGGATCCAACCTGTGTCCCCTGGTGTCAGGCAGATTCTAATCCACTGTACTACCAGAGAAGCCCCTATAAATTTCTGCTGTTTAAGCTACCCAGTTGATGGTGCTTTATTATGGCAGCCTGAGTTCATGGATCAGAAGATTCAACGTTGTTAAGATGTTAATTTAACCCAGAGTGATCGATAGATTCAACACATCCCAATTAAAGTCCCAGGAGATATTTTTATAGAAATTGACAAGCTGTTTCTAAAATTTCCTGAAAATTCAAAAAACTTAAAATAGCCAAAACAAGCTTGAAAAATAATAAAGTTGGAAAACTAATACTATCTGATTTTGAGAACTTATTATGTAGCCTCCATCATCAAGAGTGTGGTATTGGTATAAAGACAACAATATAGATCAATAGAACATAATGGGAAAGCCCAGAACTAGACCAACACATGTTGGACCAATTGATTGTCAACAAAGCTGTCAAAGCACATTAAGATTTTATTCTCTAAATGCTGCTATCATGAGAGTGAACTCAGAATCCAGTCGGGAGACAAATTATACAACAATATGATCAGGGAAATTTAATATAAAAATATAATATGAAGAAAAGGAAAAGGAGGGTTCACTATTTTAAAAGGTAAAGAGAATGCTAAGGTATAATAAAAGTAGTTAACTACAGGAAAGAGCTACTACCCAGCCAGAGGGAAAAGTAAACAAGCTAAAATTTAGAAAGGGAGCCACGTGAGGCTGAGATCCTCCCCTCTGAGGAGGGGGCGTGACTGCCGTGGAACACCCTGTCTGCTCTGGCAGCAGGAAAGGAAATGGCTGAAGAGTACTTGCCCCTGAGCTACAAAGGCAGCCCCCTGCTGTGGTTAACTGCTGGGGCCCCTGCACACTGTCCATTCCCTGCCCCATGCAACACTAGAACAACAGAGGGCATAACGTACCTCTTCTTCCAGCCTTGCAACCAGCCTTCAGTCTCTTCCACTGACAAAGCAGCATATCATCAAGCCAGCTGTCAAAGGAGAAATATCTTCAGAGTTCAGTTCCAGAATCACAAAGTGAAACAAAAAATATAGTAAATTTACGACTGGGTCAAAAGCGCAAAGGCAAACCACAGAGAGTGGAAGAAAATATTTGCCATGTGTATGTATATCAAAGAACCCGTATACAGAATATATAAACAACTCCTATAAGTCAATAAAGAAAAAAGAGACAACCCAATAGAAAAATGGGCAAAGGACTTGTATAGGAAATTTCTTGAATAGTCAATAAACATATTAAAATTTCACCCTGAAAATGCAAATTAAAACTACAATGCAAATACACCCACCAGAACAGCTAAAATGGAAAAGATTGTATATTGATCCTATATCTAGTCACTTTGGTAAATTGCCTATTAATTTAAATAATTCTTTTCTATATCTTTTTGGATTGTGTACACAACTATGTTGCCTATGAATAATAACATTATGCTTCATGTATTTTGAAGTTCTCTTTTTTTGGTGTATAAATACTTATGATTATTATGTCCTTTTGATGAATTTGCTTCTTTATTATTATAAAATGACCCTTCTCTTAACCCTGCAAACATTCTTGTTCTGCAGTTAACTTTGATATTTTGCAACTCCTGTTTTCTTTTGCTTAATGTTGGCAAAATTTTATGTGGGCCATTTAAAAAAAATATTTTCCATGTCCATTCTTACTATGATCGAGTTTTCCTCTACCTTCTTGAACATATTGAGTGTTAGCTATTTTAGCACCCTGTCTATTAATTCTATCATCTTTGTCACTTCTGGATCTGTTTCTGGTAGTTGATTTTTCTTTTCACGATGGATCATATATTCTTGCTTCTTTTCATGCTCAGCAATTTTTAATTTTTTCCCACTACTGTGCCCAAATCTGGTTCCCCAATACTTAATCTATTGATCTTAATTCTGTCCTTTAGAGTTACGTAAACTCCATGTTATGGTACCTGTAGGAACTTTCCTCACAGCACTTTTCAACCTTTTAAATACCACATTTACTTGTGATATTTACAAACATTTGATTAATGTCTGCCTTCCTCATCAGACTCCCTCTGTGGTGCAGTTTTTAGAAGCGATTATATCCACCATTATGTGCTAGTGGAGTGCACAGGCCTGGTACACCCAAGGTCCTTGATAAATATTTGTTGAATGAGTTAATGGATGAACACTTGGTTTTGACGACTGGTACCTGTTTACATCCTCATTTTGATACCTGTCTTAAATTTGGATTTTGTAATTTCAGAATTTGCAATTCAGCTTTTGTCTTGAGATGCGACAATCAATCACAATTACAGTCACCATATTTGGATCTTGACTCAAAAAGACAGAAAAAAAAGTATGAGATAATCAGGAAAAATTAAACATTGCCTGGATACTTGCTCTTGAAGAATTATTGTTAACTCTTTTAGGGTGAGTGTGGTGTAGGGACAGTGGTTCTGAAAAGACTTTATTATTTTAGATATGAACTCTTTATGGGTGAAATGATGTCACATTTGATATTTGCTTCAAAATGATTGGTGGAGAAGGAGGAAATGGTGGAAGTAAAGATGAAGTAAGTTTGACCATGAGTTGATAATTATTAAATCTGGGAAAAAGGTACATAGGATGATTATACTCTGAAATGTTTCTTTACAAGTTTGCTTTTTACTTACTTATTTAATTCTAGTTCTTTGGATGAACAAAGGGTACGTGAACAGGGACTTCCCTGGTTGTCCAATGGTTAAGAATCCACTAGCCAATGTGAGGGACACGAGTTTGATTCCTGGTCCAAGAAGATTCCACATGCCGCGGAATAACCAAGCCTGTGCGCTACAACTACTGAGCCCATGCTCTAGAGCCCTTGAGCCTCAACTACTGAAGCCTGTGCGCCTTAGAACCAGTGGTCCACAACAGAAGCAGCCCCCACAATGCAAAGCCCATACTCTGCAAATAGAGAGTACCCCCTGCTTGCCACAACTAAAGAAAGCCTGCACACAGCACAGACAAAAATAAAATAAATAAGTAAATAAAAGGCATGTGGACAGAGGTGGGATGGGCCTTCAGGATGAGCGGGGTATGGACGAGGAGAAAGTCAGAGAGTTCAAAGACCCAGAACCCTTCCAGTCACGTGGGAGCTGCAGATCGGGGGTGACTCTGACAAAGTGAGGGCCTTTTGAGGGTGGCACTCTTTTCGTTTGTTACCTTATGCGTTCATTAACAAGTCCCTTTCACTTTCATAAATAGGACAGGCATAATTAAGAGGCAAGTCTTACAGTTTATCTCAAGCAGGAGGCAAAAATATATCCGTTAAGCAACAATCCCCTGTGCCTGGAGTTCACTCACTCGGGGTGACTTGATGATCCTTTGACCGAGGGCTTCAGCCCTTTGAAACGGGAACTCAGAGCAGGGACTCATGTAGCACGCTGGGGCTCCCTGTCTCATATTTGCCTAGGGATTCCCTGCGAGCAGCTCAGGGTCTTTAGGATACAAGGTGGTGAGTCCCAGACTTTCCTACCTGCCTGTGTTTCTCTTCTGCAGCAGCTGCTGGGAGGGGACTTCTGGGTGTTGGGGACCCAGCCCAGGCTCCTGACGCTCCCAGCCTATAGGTCTCGGACTGTTTCTGCAGGCCTGGGGAGAAGGATTTCCCGTACTCAGACCCTCCTGCTTCTCCATTTCTGCTGTCCAGCCCCCCCCCCGCCCCCCCCCCGCCTTATCTGCATTCTGCAAGATGCTGGTCCCAAACACAGAAGGCTGGAAGGTCAGATAGTCTAGAAGATCTGACCAGGAGAATGCAGTGTTTCAGGCAAATCAGGTCAGTGGAGTATTGTATCTTAAATTCCTCTGGGTCTTCCTCTGTAACCAAGTCTATATTTCACTGTGTACACCATAATTGCTTCTGTCCCACCCAATATTTTCTCTGCTTTGGGTGGAAGCTAAGGGAATGTGGGCATTTTGAGGGAGCAGAGATGCATTACTATGCTCAGAATGGTAGAATTTTAACACCACTAACAATGGAATGAAAAGAATTCTGGAAAGATGGCCTCCCTGTAAAACTTTTCATCTAGGTATTACCGCAACAACTCTTGATGGGTTTTCAAACTTGAAGGCTAATAATGATATTTTCCATTTTAAAAGTGAAACACTCCTTTAAAAACTCTTGGGAGAAAAAAAAAGACAGAAAAAAAGAGGGGGAAAAAATCTAGCCACAGCCACATCACCCAGTCACAAGCATAAATATGTTTTTTTTTGTCTATTTTATTCCAGTAGCTTTTTTTTAAAAGTCCACAGTCCCCATCATTTCATGATGATGATTGGAAGTCTAGTCTACACAATTTTCTATGTAACTGTCATTTCCCACCTTGTGATAAAATGCCTCCATGTGGTCATGTGCTGTTCATAAGAGGCATGCTGCCAGATGGTTCCCCCAGAAGATTTCTCTCTTTCCCTATAAATGGGCAGATGGGCTGCTTCCATTTTTGCTGTTTTGTTTTTGCTATTATAAATAACACCATAGCAAACATCTTTTTTTTCCTCTCTGTTTTTGGAGCAATTGCCTTAGGATCCTACCCCAGAAATGGAATTTCTGAGTCAAAGATGATGGGTATTTTTATGGCTCTTGACTCATTTAGCCAATTTGCTTTTCAAAGATTTTGCATGAATTTACACTCCCACAGGAGTCTTGATTTGAGTCTTTCAATTTGGAGTGACTTTGTCCCATATACCACACCTTCTAGAATAAATATTTTACTGCTCAGATATAAACTTTGAAGGTTCTGACACCTGTGACAATATTCCTGCCTATTTTAAGCCTTCTGGTTCTTTCTGAAAAATGCTATGAAGCAGTCTTGTGGTATTTAACATACATGCTTGTAATCTGTCCTTAGCCTTCTCGTCTCATCTTAGGCTGCCCGTGGTCACTCTGTCCTTTCCTCCTGGGGGGCGATTCCCTTATTTAAGGTTGCTGCAACAATTCAGAGGCCAACTGCCCACGCTGGACCCTGCCCGGCCCTTACTTCAGTCTGTGTCAATGCTGCTGACTCTCTAGTTTAGGGTTTTTTTTTTAAAGCTTCTCAGAGTCTATGGAGCAGGAATAAGGGGTTAAGAGTTCACTGTAGTTGCCTGGTCAGCTAATTCACCATTTCTATCCCCCAAGGAGAGGAAATGAAGCTGTTTTCAGGTTTTGCCAACTTCAAGCCCACCCGGAAGGAGGAAAACATCCCCTCACCACCTCCTACTTCTTTTGATAGTAAGAGAGAAAGAAAAAGCGGGACTGAAATATTTACAAGTATCTGATCTTCCCCCGTCTTTTGGAAGGCACACAGCAGAAGAAAGCAGACGGACATCTGTGAGCGTTTAGAGAGAGGAAGGAGGAGCAGGCAGGCTTCCCCCAGAGCCGTCAGGTGGCGGGCAGCGCCCGCCCGCCTGGCGGATGAAGCTTCTGCCCGAGGGAGGAGAGGGGCCCTGTCTGCAGACGGAGGGAAGGCCGCGGGGCCGAGGGAGCGAGCTTCGATTTTCAATGTGGCAAAAGTTTCCTCCAGGACAGATCTTTGGGTGTCTTGGAAATACCAGAAAAATGAAGCTACCAAAAGATGTGCACTGGTCTCGAGAAGAAGCCCCCGGAACGTAGTGACGGCTCTTTGGGATGGGGAGAACACAGGGACTCAGGGTGGGAGGCGGGGAAATAAGTGACGTTCAGGCTGCTGGCGGCGACGATAACGAATGATGGTGAGCGATGCTCACGCTCGCTGAGTGCTCATTATGCCCCAGGTCCTGTCCGAAGTCCTCTATGTGAATCAGCTGTTTACTCTTCACTAAAAGCGTATGTGGAAATGACTGCTCTCGCCCTCACTTTTTGGTCTGTGCACTGAAGGCAATTAAATAGAGCCCGAAGGTGTAGGATGAAGAGGAGGAAGGGCTGGCAAATGATCTTCCAGGGTGTGCAGTCATCCCACCCCCAAATCTGAGAGCCTCCCTGGACCCGTGCCTCCGCTCCCATCACCCCTGGGGTCCGTCTTCAGTCCAGCCCATCCCCCAGCAGCAGACCCGCCGCCCACCACCGCTCTGCCTGGGTCTTGCCTGGATTATTGCAGTAATTTCCCAATTGATGAGCTGCCTTCAGCCCCCACTCGACCCAAATCCACCTTTCAAAATGTGTCTCAATGAGTTTATTTTTTTCTTATTTTTATTTATTTATTTATTTGGCTGTGCCGGGTCTTAGCTGCAGCATGAGGGATCTTTGGTCACAGCATGTGAGAGCTAGTTCCCCCACCAGGGACTAAACCCAGGCCCCCTGCCTTGGGAGCATGAAGTGTTAGAAACTGGACCAAACGGAAGTACCCTGATCCCCCTTTTATTAATATATCACTCCAGTCATCTTTCTCTGGGCTTCCTTGTACCTTGTAAGGAAGGAAGGGAAATCTATATTGTTTCACATTAATGGAAATTATCTTTTATACAGTTGTCTATATGGCCAAATGTTTCTTGAATGAAAGAATAAGGTCAAAGCCAAGGAGAAGAACTTACATTTGAAGCCAAAGAAGGTAAGCCAGTTGGTGTTACCAAAAATGTTCATTTCTTTGACTGTATTGTTGGAACAGTGAATGATTCAGACTGAAGGTGTGATATAGCAGAAGAAAATCTGAGGTGGATTATTTCACAAGTTTGTCTCTGTTCTTATAATGGAAAAAAATAAAGAAGTCTAACTGGCCAACCCAGAAGTGAAAAAGAATATATTGTCTTAGAATCTTCAGTTCAGTCACTCAGTCATGTCCGACTCTGTGACCCCATGGACTGCAGCATGCCCAGCTTCCCTGTCCATCATCAAGTCCTGGAGCTTGCTCAAACTCATGTCCATTGAGTCGGTGATGCCATCCAACCATCACATCCTCTGTCGTCCCCTTCTCCTCCCACCTTCAATCTTTCCCAGCATCAGGGTCTTTTCCAATGAGTTGGTTCTTCTCATCAGGTGGCCAAAGTATTGGAGTTTCAGCTTCAGCATCAGTCCTTCCAATGAATAGTCAGGACTGAGTTCCTTTAGGAGTGACTGGTTGGATCTCCTTGCAGTCCAAGGGACTCTCAAGAATCTTCTCCAGTACCACAATTCAAAAGCATCAATTCTTTGGCGCTCAGCTTTCTTTATAGTCCAACTCTCACATCCATACATGACTACTGGAAAAACCATAGCTTTGACTAGACGGACCTTTGTTGGTAAATAATGTCTCTGCTTTTTACTATGCTGTCTAGGTTGGTCATAGATTTTCTTCCAAGGAGCAAGCGTTTTTTAATTTCATGGCTGCAGTCACCATCTGCAGTGATTTTGGAGCCCCCCAAAATAAAGTCTGTCGCTGTTTCCGTTGTTTCCCCATCTATTTGCCACGAAGTGATGGGATCAGATGCCATGATCTTAGTTTTCTTTTTTTTGTTTTTTAGTTTTCTGAATGTTGAGTTTTAAGCCAACTTTTTCACTTTTCTCTTTCACTTTCACCTTCTTCGTTTTCTGCCATAAGAGAGCTGTTATCTGCGTATCTGAGGTTATTGATATTTCTGCTGGCGATCTTGATTCCAGCTTGTGCTTCATCCAATCAATACTTTTGAGACTGAGAAGACTGAGGCCTTATTGCTCCTGTTCAAGATAAAGATCTGTCTAGTAGGTTACTGGTGACAGGCAAAACCCAGGGCTGTGAACCCATCTCTGGAATCAGAACTGAGGTTAACTTTGGGTCTTTTGCTTCTTGATCAAGGGGAGAGGAGGCTCATGTGGATGAATTTATTTCTGCAGTCAACAGGTATTTACTGAGCAGAGAGTCTGTGCTGGCCAGTATGTTAGGAAGTGGAAATATAGCAGTGAACAAAACAAAGTCCTTACTCCTTGGAGCAAGCATCTGCTTGGAGGAAATAGAAAATATAACTATCAAATTCATATGTCAAATGGTTATAAATGCAATGAAATACATCATAGTAAGGAGGAAGAAGTTGGTGGGGTTTCTGTCTTATTTAGAGTCATTGGGGAAGGCCTCTCTGCTAAGATGAGCAGAGATTGAAAGAGCGAGGGAAGTGGCCTGGGATCAGAACCAGGGAGAGAGAACAGTAAGTGCAAAGGCCCTGAGGCAGAGCCATGCTCATCACACTCCTGTAATAACCAGGAGACCAGTGTGGCCCAGGTGCAGTGGACACAGGGTAGGAGATGAACTCAGACGAGAAGCCAGGGGCACAGTCATATGCAGCCCTGGAGACCACTGTATTCTATTCTTGGTGAGGAGGGAGAACTTTGGAGAATTTTCAGCAAAAGACTGACATGATTTCACTTCTGCTATCAAAGGCTCTGTCTGCTGCTATGTGGAAGGATTTGGAGTGGAAACTGGGAGGCCAGGCAGGAAATCATCGTGGCTTGGACCAGAGGTAGCAGCGGAGAATTCAAGAAGCAGTCAGACTTTGATACATCTTGGAGGTAGAACAGACTGGATTTACTGATGGACTGATGTAGGGAATGGAAGAAAGAGAGGTAAAAAGAGTGGTCATGGTGTTTCTCTAGAGCATCTAGAAGCATGAAGTTTCCATTTCTTCAGATGGAAAAGGGAGGAGAGGGAAAGAGAGAGGAGAGAGGCTCAGAAGTTCCATTTGCATGTGACAAGTTAGGTGACAATAGGATCACTGGGTGGAGACAGTGAAGAGGCTGCTGGTGTGTGGAATTCAGGGAGTGGGGACATGAATGTGGGCACCACCAGAGGGTAGGAGTTAAAACACGGGGCTGGTGGTGGTCGCCTAGAGTCAGCGTAGATAAAAACGCTGAGCCCAGGGCCTCCTGACATTTAGAGGCTGAGAAGATAGGCATCCGGCTAAGGATGACTGAGAACTGTGCAGGGAGGCAGGAGGAGAACCGGGGGTGGTGGAAGGAAGGAAGAGTTTCAAGGGCAAAGGGGTGGCCCATCCACCATGGGAATGTTGCTAATGGGCAGAGTGACGAGGCCTGACAATGGACCACCGCTGGGTGCGCTGTGTGAGGGTCACTGGTCCCAGGACAAGGGCAGGTAAAGTGAAGTGTATGGCGGGCACGCCTGACTGAGTGGGTTCAAGAGCTAACAGAAGGAGAGGAAGCAGAGTCAGTAAAAGATGTAAGTCTGTAAGAAAGAAACAACTGGGGAGGGAGCTAGCCTGGGGGGATGTGGAGTCAGGGGTTTTTTTTTTTTGCTTTTTTTCCCCCCCTCTATGGGAGATGTTTCAGCACATTTGTAGTTAGTGGATATAATCCAGCCAAGTGGAAAAAATTGGCAATGCAGGCCAGTGTCTCCCCAAACATGACTTTTCCCCTTTTTCTTTATTGCACAGCTTGGAGCGTTGATCAATGTGTTTAGTAATTGTTTGTGGTTGATGTTTCTGTGAATGTCTCTGGCATTTATTTCCCCTTTAGGCAAAGTTGTTTCCGTCAGATATGCCCATGGAACTAGATCAGATCCATTTAATGATGAAAATGCTTTGAAAAAAAAATCAAATCCCCTGGCTTTTGTCCATGGGATCTTGTCAGTTCTTCTCTTATCACATAGTTGTAGAGGTGTCAGCAGAATCGATGATAATAGTTATGGTTATTGAAAGCTCACTCTGTGTTTTACATTAATTATCTCCTTAAAGCATCTCTGTGATATACATACTATTAACGATCTCAGAAGAAATACGGATCTTCATCCACAAGAATTGGATCTTCATCCAGTTTCTGATGAAGAAACTGGAACTTTAGAGGTTAAACCTCATGCCCGCGGTCGGCAAGCGGTGAGTTGTATTCTGAACCAGATCCCATACTCTTCACCACGCTATGCTAGAGAACCGCCGCCCAGATGGGGCTGGACCGGTCCTTGGCCGCTCCAGGCGGACGTCGGGACAGAGAGCTGGCATCCGCCTCCTGCCAGTCGGCTCCGCCCTGCGGCTCCCTTGGGTGACTGACTGGCTCCGGGGTGACCGGCTCCCGGACGACCGGCTCCCGGATGAGGCGCTGCAGGTGTCCGGGCTGTGCGACACCAGCCGGGCTCGGGCAGCAGGGGGCGCTCTCCCGTCACTGGAGTCTGGACCACTGGTCCAGGCGGCTGGAGATGCAGCTGGAGAGGAAAGCAGGTCTCCCTCACCCGCCGCCCCCAGCCAGCCCGCTTTCCTCCTCCGGGGCTCCTTCCCCCATCAGAGCTCACGGCCGCAGCTATTAGCGACGTCACAGGGCCAGGAAGAACCTCTTTGTGGAGGTTTGAGGGAAAACTTCTGCCCGGTGAAGGGGCAGCGGTGGGATGAAGGTGGGAGATGCTGGCCCTTGGCTGGGCGGTGTAGAGGTTAAAATACTGGAGGCGGAGGGGAGGCCCTCAGCTCTGCCCTGGGGTCCAGCTAGTGGGTGTCTAGCCTGGCCTGGGGTGGGGCCCCAGTGGTGCCTGGCTGCACTCAACCGCTTTCTTTCCCAAGTTCCTTTCTGAGTTCCCAACAACCAGTATGACTGAAGTCTGAATCCCCCTATTTGCAGGAACGCAACAAAGAAAGGGAGGCACCCGTCCTGTGACTTTGAAGGAGGAAAGGAGGGTGGGCAGGGAGCAGGTGCTGTTAGCCCCTCCCTGCCCCGCACTGCTCCCTCTCCGAGGACCCCACTGGCCATTTGCTGCTCTGGTGGTGGGGGGACATCAGCCCAGGGGAGGGCCTGGATCAGAAAGGAAGCCATGTGCTGGGCGCCTGAGCCCCGGCGCCCCCGCGGCTGTCTGCTGCATGTGACAGCTCCTGCCCTGACCAGAGGTGCCCCGGCTGCAGAGGGAGGCAGGGACACAGCTGCTCCCACTGGCCATGTACTCCTCAGGGCCCTCCGGGACCCACAAGCCCAGCCCAGGGAGCAGAGATGAGAGGGAGGAGGAGCAGGGTCCTGACGGTCCCTTTGCTGAATGATTCCAGATTCGGCTTGACTGCATGGCCCCTTTGCCCCCACCCTTACTGATTAAGTCCAGCTTCCCTGGGACATAGGACCCCCATAAGCAGCTGTGGGTGCAAGAAGCAACCCATGTCCTGACATCACCCCAGATACACATTGAACCCTCGATTTAGCAGTACTGGCTTTGTACCCCACACGCCCTCACCCCCGCCTTCTGCTCAGAATCAGAGAATGCAGATTGCTTGCATTTCCCCTGTGGAAGCAGCCCATCACAGAACTGTCCTGATGTATTTTGAGCTACAAATATTCTACCCTGCACCAGCCAAGTAGACCTGCACTTTCTGTGGGCAGGACCTAGAGAAACACAGAAATCCAACGTGCGACAGGTAAGTGTCAATTGACAATGGAAGAGAGAAAGAGAGGAAGAAAAAGAGGAAGCAACCTCGTCCTCGAGGGGTTTGTAGTCTAGTCAAGAGAGGAGATACCAACCCAGGGGAGGTGCAGGGCCAGGGAACGTGGTGAGCAGCACTTCCAGCACAGTGGCAGAGGTGTCACGGGTCCCTCCGTGATTAATTACCAGATGAAAGGCTCTGGCAGTAATTGCTCTCCTGGTGCAGGGGAGAGAGGGAGCTTCAGACCCTTGTGCTCAGGAAGCACTGTGTTGGGGCAGGGGTGGGGGTGGGGGGTCGTGTGGGGGGAGGAGGTGGGAGATGGGGTGGAGCCCTGTAATTATTTGAGTTTGCTTCTTGAAGCCTGAGTACGTTGGATATGTGTGTGTTAGTTGCTCAGTAGTGTCCAACTGTTTGCAACCCCATGGTGTGTCCGTGGAATTCGGTAGGCAATAATACTGGAGTGGGTTGCAGTTCCGTTCTCCAGGGGATCTTCCTGACCCAGGGATTGAACCGAGGTCACCCACCTTGCAGGCAGATTCTTTACCATCTGAGCTACCCAGGGAATTAAGCAAATTCACAATTAATTTTTGCTTTGGAAAAGGTATAGGGCTAACCACCCTTTTACAATAGATTATTACCCAAGTTCAGGGCACTGCCCCCTCACGTCTTCAGGGTGCCCAGAAAATGTAATTTGCTAATTAAGAATGATCTTCTGGGCTTCCCTAGTGATTCAGTGGTAAAGAACCCGCCTGCCAATGCAGGAGACATGGGTTTGATCCCTGATCTGGGAAGATACCGCACGCTGTGGAGCAACTAAGCCTGTGACCATGACAATTGAACCTGTGCTCTGGAGCCCAGAATCCGCTGCTACTGAAGCCTGCTTGCCCTAGAACCTGTGCTCAGCAACAAGAGAAGTCCCTGCAATGAGAGCCCTTGAACCACAACTGTAGAGAAGGCCCTACTCACCTCAACCAGAGGAAAGCCCACACAGCAATGAAGACCCAGCGTGGCCAAAAGCACATACATACATAAATAAAAACTTTAAAAAAGAATTTTTTTTTTTTTTTTTTCTGACAACCACTTTTAATTTTTTTTTATTAGTTGGAGGCTAATTACTTCACAACATTTCAGTGGGTTTTGTCATACATTGATATGAATCAGCCATAGATTTACACTTATTCCCCATCCCGATCCCCCCTCCCTGAGCACACACTATATGCCAACCATTGCCTGGAGCACCTTAAGAAATTATTTGTGTTGTTGGAACCTCATTCCCTCCCCTAATCTACAGGCAAAGCAATGGGGGCCCAGAGAGGGTAGCTCTCTTGCCCAAGGTCATGAAGCTGAGTTAGGGAAAGCCAAGATTGGAGGCCTGTTCCATCTGGCTACAAAGTGGGAGGGCTGTAATTTGCTGGAGGGACCCAGGTTTAGATGTTTTCTGTGGGGGGGGGGTCCTGTATGGGTGCCCAATTTCCTGCCTTCAAGAAGGCCTGGTCCCTTGGAGCCCTGCTGAAAGCCTGCATGGACTGAGGACTCAGCTTTGGTATTATTTTCCTGTCTTTTCAGAGTGAGGACAGAGAGGCCTAAACATGTGTAGTTACATTAGGAGAAAACAGAACTCTAGGAGGAGGGTGACTTGCTGGGGCGGGGAGCAGGCCTCAGAACTTGGTAGAAGGTCTGAGTCAGAGGAAAACGTCCAGAAGGCAGGGATCTCTGTGCCTCAGATGCCCCTTGAGGGAAAATGAATGGACCTTCCCCACCCCCACCCCAGGCTTCCTGTCCATCCTCCGCCTCCCTCTCTGCTGGTACCCAGGCCTTGTGATGAGCTTGACTCCAGTTCCTGGGGTGGGAAGAGGCCAACCCTTCCACACCGCCACCACCTCCCCCATCACCCCCGCCCCGTCCTCAGCAGAAGGGAAGGTGGCATCGGGTTGAGCTGTGTCCACAGACCATGCTTCTACAAACCTGTCCATTTGCAGAGTGGAGTGTAAATCTCTTCCTTTCCTCTGCCCTGCTCTCTGACTCCACAGACATGAGGTGGTTAACTCCCACCTCTTCCTCTCCTTCTCCTGGAACCTCTCTCTGATCTGCTTGGCTCACAAGGAAGCTTTCAAAAGCCCCAGTACTTGAAGGTGGTATACACATTCCCTGTTATGAAAACAAAACCCAACATGGTCTCAGAAAAAAGATACACATGTGAGCATAAAGAAGAGCCATGAGTTATCCACCCCTCCAAAGATAACATCTCTGACATTTGGGGCTGCCCGGGGGGTAATGTTAATTTTTTTTAATACAGCTGTGATGAAGCTATACTTAAGTTTGTGTCCTATTCATTCCCTTCACATTTCTCCAAGTTACTTACAAACTTCTTTGTGAACATCATTTTAATTACTATATAATATTCTATCATACGACTACATCATAATTTATCTAACTGTGATATGATGGACTATCTAACTGGTTCTAGCCTTTTGCTACTGTAAGTCATCTCACAATGGACATATTTGTGCATACAGAGTTTCGACATTTTAATTCATAGCTTTAGGATGGATTCCCAGAAGTGAAATTATGAGGCCAAGAGTACAAGCATGTTTAAGGCTCTTGATATATTTTGCCAAATTGCTTTCCAAAAATGTTATATTAATTTATACTTTATTAGGAGTCTCTGAGTGTTAAACATGGCGCACTCTTTCCAGCAATCAATGTACTCTGTTAAAAATTAGTTTTTAACTGCTGAAATCTATTCTCCTCCTAAAACAAAATGTTACAGATTAGACCAACTTTGTCTTGGACCGTATCTGCAGTCTGCTCTTACCCTCATCTGCATGTCGATGCTGAGTTCTAGCTGTCGGCTTTGAGTTTTCCAGACCCATTTCTGTATCTTTACAACATTGATCCAATGTATATTTGATTACATACACCTGATGGTATCTTTACAAACATGTTTCTTTCCTCCTTGTAGGAGAGAGATTGGAAAGCTTTTTCTGGAAGGGGTCAGATAGTAAGAACTTTAGACTTGTGGGCTGCGTCTGTCTGTTGCAGCTACTCAGCTCTGCTGTCCTAAGGCAGAAGCAGCCACAGATGATATGAAAGATGAGGTGCAATGTCGGCTATGTGCCAATAAAGCTTTATTTATCAAAACAGCTGTCAGGGGACCTCCATGGTGGTCCAGTGGTTAAGACTTCACCTTCCAGGGCAGGGTACAGGTTTGATCCCTGGTCGGGAGCTCAGATCCCGCATGCCTCATGGCTGAAAAATCAGAGCAAACATAAAGGACAGAAACAGTATTGTAACAAATTCAATAAAGACTTTAAAAATGGTCCACATTTAAAAAAATGCTACAAATTTTAAAAAAAAGCCACAGCTTTCAGACTAGGTGTGGCTAACAGGCTCTAGTTTGCTGACCCCTGTTCTAGACTGTAAATTCCCTGGAGCGAGGGTCAGGGGGATGCCCCAAGCCCCCAAAATGGGCTTGTGTACGACTAGGGGCTTGACTCTGACTCTGTGGGAGGCTGACATCTTTAACCCTGAACTTGGGGCTTGAGGTGGGCAGAACAGGAGGCATCCTTCTGTCTGACTTCCTTGTATTCCGTACTCTGGTAGTGGGAAGAGGGAGAGGCAGGTGAAGGGATGTTCCAAGGTGCCTAGAGTTCCTTTGGCCCTGGGAGTGAGAAATTAAAGTGGTGCAGTACCCCCTCTACCACCTGCCTCTCAGCAGACCCCAAGCACAGACCCTTCTCTGTGGTCGGACAAGCAAGGTTCATACCAGGCAAGGTAACAGCCGGAGTCAGTAGTGTAACTGCAGGCCGAGGAGTGATAGTGACCAGCACTTCCCATGCACCGGAGCACTGTGGATTCCCAGGAAGAAACAATAATAGCACTGCTAACATACTGTGGTTACTCCCATAGTACATATGTATTATGTGTGTATGTATATAATATTATGTATATTAGCATGTATATATCTATATACAGATATCATTTGCATATATGTATATACATATACATGTGTGTATGTATATAATATAATGTATTATGTATTATGTATATATGTATATAAAACTCCCATAGTATTATGTACATGAGGACCCCAGAGACTGTAGCCCCACCCCGGCTCCTCTGTCCATGGGATATTCCAGGCAAGAATACTGGAGAGGGTTGCCGTTTGCTTTTCCAGGGGATCTTCCCAACCCAAGGATTGAACCTGCGTCTCCTGCATCTCCTGCATTGGCAGGGGGATTCTTTGCCTCTGAACTACCTGGGAAGCCCCGTGCATGGACAGAGAAAGACAGAGAGATGCGGTAACTTGCTGAGGCTGTTGCAGCTGGAGCGAAGCCTCTGAGCCTGTGGCATCTGATTCCAGCATCTCCCCTGCTGACCGCAGCTCTGATCACTGCTGTGGGAGACCCTCTCCTCTCTCTCCATTCTGCTCTTCCTTAGTGTCAGGGTCCTGGACCACTTGTCCAGCTGATGAACGAGTTTCTAGTCTCCCTCACAGCTTCGTGTCATCAGTGAGATGTAAGTGGAGGCTCTTTGGCTATTTCTCTTTCCTGCTGCCCGGAATGCCACCAGGATGCCTGGAGCTGCAGCAGCCGCAGTGAAGCTGCCTTGGGAAGCCACGTGCTGAGGGTGGTAGAGCAGAAGCCTAGAAGGAGCCTGGAATCTACCAGAGCAGCTCTGGCCTGCCTCGTTTTTTAATTTTTTTTTTTTTATGACATGAGAGAAATATAAATCTCTATCTTGTTTAGGCCACATTGATCAGGTCTTACAGGAAGATAAATGCAGTTCCTAGGTGTTTAAAGCCTCAGAGAAGAAACCAGAGCTGCTCTTGTAACACACAAGAGGTTTGCTAAGCAGAGTGTCTGCCAGGATCCAAGCTTGGGTCTTGTAGCCTGTTTCCCAGTCCCAGCGTCATCAAATGCAGGGGGACCCAGGGTCTGAAATGCGTGCCAGGGGTTGAGCATAAGTGGAACCCAGAGGGAGGGGGAGGGGAATGGACTAAAGGGTGAAGAAAGAGCCTCAAGGGGGATGAAAGGGTTTTCCTTATCAGCTTTGAGAGGGGTGTCCCCAAAAAGCCAAGAGCTGAGGCTGGAGGTCTTGCGTCCTTTGAGGAGCTGGACACCAAATGATCTCTGGATCCTAACACATTAGATAGTATCCCATGAATCTGAAACAAAAGGCCATTATTTATGTGTTCTGGATTCACATGGGTTGATCGACCATCAATAAGACTGCTTGACAATGACCCATACCCTCTCTCCCTCCCACCGTCCAGCATGCAATGGAGAGGGTACCATTTGGTGGAAGTTAAGTCTGAGCTGATTCGGCCTGAGGCCCACCAGAGGCACATGCATGCTCTTTCCCATCATACAAGCAACACTCGAAGTCCATCTGTCACCAAACCTGCGTGGTCTTAGGGTGGTTCAGTACGGCCTGTCCTGCAGAGATGTGGTGTGGGACCTTTCAAAGAATGGATCTTCATCTGCCATTGTCTCCATGCTCTAGTCTCTCTGGGGGGCATCAGCCTCGTCATAGTAGAGATTCTTCAGTTCAAAAACCTCAGGATTCCAGACAGCAGAGACGGAGCTTCTCTCTCAAATTTTGGTTTTGGGGTCCCGTCGGGAGAGCTCTGCTCGTATCCCATTAATGTGAATGGGATTGGTGGCTTGGTGTCCTCTGTGGGGTGGCTTGGTGTCCTCTGTGGGGTGTCTGGGGCTTAGAAACTCAGTGGTCAAGGCCATCAGGGGCCAGGGGAGGGGGGTCAGGGCATCAGTGAACCCACTCCAGGGGAGGACAAAGCCCCAGTAGGAGGTTGGTCTGAACCAGACCACAGAGGAGGGGGTGGTCCTCACCAACACCTCTGTGAGAGGCCTGAGCTGGGCGGTCAACCTTGAGACCAAGTCCCTGTGGAGGTCACTGTGTCCTTGTCCTCTGACAGGTTCCCCAGACATCTCTATCAAGACCATCTGCAGATTTCCCTCCAGTTGGCACCTCGGCTACAAAGATAATGTAGGTATTTTCAGTCAGCCTGGAGCAGGAAAGATAAGGGAGGGAAGTCGGACAAAACTTGATTGAATGACCAAGATAAATGTCCTGTACTGTAGGAAATCGAAATGCAAAAATAAGGATGGGGAGCAACTGAAATATTTAAAAAGATGGAGAAGGCAGGCGGTGAAGGAGCGGCCGGCCCCCTTCATCGCATGAGCTCCTGAATATTGCAAAAGATAATAGGGTGGAGGGAGGCCCAGAATAGAAAGCAGTCATTAAGAGAGATGGAATGACAGGGTTTGGCTCGCGAATGGGGTTATAATTAAGAACCGAGCAGAAACATGAGGGGTTTAGAGTTTGATCCTTTGCTCCTGGTCTCACTTAGGTTGCATCTCAGAGAGAACGCTCCCCTGTGCTGTGGTTTTTGCCTTCTGGAGACCTTTCTCTTGCCTGTCCTCCCAGGATTGATGAAGGTGGTGAGAGCGGCAGCAGCCTTGGGTGGTGGTTGGCTTGAGGGGTGTATTGGAGAGAAGCGAGGCTTGGCTGTTCTAACCAGTAGACCCAGTGGTAACTGAGTCCTCTTGCAAGATAGGTGTTTCCTGTGATGCCACAGTTGGAGGTGGGCCTCCCACACAGCCAGAGGGACCCGGGTTCCTGCCATCAGGCCTCAGTGCTAGCTACAGGCTTGAGGCTGGCTGCCTTGGTTCCAGCCCCAGGGAAAGGGAAAGAGAGTGTAGCAAAAACACACCAACACCCCCCAGTTCAGGCTTGGGAGTGCGCCCCTGAAGAATGGCTGGGTGCTGGTGGACAGTGGCGAGTACAGCCCCATCCGACTGGGGCTGCAGTGGGCGAGCTGAGCCTGTGCCTCTCAGGACAGGCAGGGTCTGTTGGCAGACCAGTGGTTCTTGGCTTAGGGGTGGTGGCACTTTCCCCATCTCCTTACAGGTGATCTCCCCACCCTTGTCCAAGTACCCAGCTGGGGCTGCGGGAGGCTAAAATGCTTGTTTCTGCTTATGAATGGGAAGCCTCATCTTTGCGGAAACTCTCCCTCTCTTCTCCTCCCAGGCAGAGAGGAAAATCTAGGATGGAAGGAGGTCAAGTTGAACCAGCCACATCTAACCAGGAGGACTGTGTCCTGAATTGGACTTTCAGGCTGAGAAGTGGAGTAGACATCCATGGTGCTCACCCCCCACCCCGCCCCTACAATCAAGCACACGGAGATGTTTGTTTCACGGGCAGGAGTGGGGCTGAGTGGGTTCCATCCACCAGGCCCAGGCGGCTCAGAGCCAGCCTGCTCTTCCCAAGGACCACGGCTGCGTGAACAGTCCTGGGTTATATGTGTGCTGAGAGCCACAGGCCATCTCTGCAGACCCACCCGGTGGCCTTAGATCAGTGTTCACAGTACTTTTTCCTCCATCTGTTGCCTCGTCGATCAATACATATACTTCACTGGGGGCCGGCCGCTGAGCAAGCCAGATCTGAAGGTTTCAGTGGTTTCCCCCAAACATAACCTAATTCCCTCCTCTATTTTTAAGGATAAAATCGATGCATAAAACCCTTGAATGACTTAGAGGACATGGAATAGCTTATCTATTTTTTTCCCCCTCCTTATCATCAGCCTGGCATTTCTTTAAACAATGAAACTGTTTTCTTTCTTTGGCCATGAAACATGGCCTTGGAGACTTTGACTCACAGTCAGAAGACCCGGGTGTTTTGGGATCCATGAAGAAGTCTTTCTGGCTGCAAAGGGTTCTCTCCTTGAGAGCTCTCTCCCAAGGAAGCTAGGAGCAGGCTGAGCGTGCATTTCTAAGGAATTTGCCAGAAAGCACGTGTTGATGCTGGAAGAATATTTTAATATTCTAAAATACTGGCTGTTTTGATCACACATCTGGATCCTGTGGTTCAGGGTGGCTAGCATACACCCAGAGCTTGCCAGTTGCCTTGTTTTTGCTGAAGTCTGTTGTCTCGTCGAGACACAAGACCTTGGGGAAACTTAATTCCCCAGTCCCAAGAGCACACCTCGTCTCCTTCCTCTCCCGGTTCATCCAGGCTCCTCTTGGACACATTCTCATCAATCTTAACACTTTGAAATTTAGAGGGCACAGCTCTTTTCTTTTTAAAGCATAGAGTTTATTTTTCACTCGCTATATAAGTCAGGCTAGCTCAATATAAAAAATGGAAAAAAATACAGACTTACCTGGTGATGGAACGAGCAGGGTGTGGTGGGGTGCAAGCAGGGAGCCACTGGCTTCTCCCCCCACTGCCCCTGCGCTGATTCTGTGAATTCCCTTCCCCTTTCTCTTGCTTTTTGGCTACTCCTAGGCATGAGCAAAGAGTCTCACTTCTTCACGTAGTCAAATGTCAAGTCCAGGCTTATAGCAAACTCTCATCCTTTGGTGACTTCTCCCCTCCCTAAGCTCGGGCAGAGGGTGCAGAGTGGGACCAGCCGTTCTCTATTTGCTCTGCTCTTCTCCTCCCCGACCCGGTGGGCCGCCTCTGCCTCCCTAGTGTGGAAGAAGGGTGGGAGAGCGGATCAAGGGACCAGCTAGGTCGTGGTTGACCGGGAGAGTTGTACCTGGTGTCCTCTGGATGTTTCTCTTAAGGGTTCTTTGGCAACACCAGCTCCCTAGAGACTAGGTTCCCAGAGCAGACGTCAAGTCACGTCTAAGAAAGCACCCCAGGCAGTCTGTGTGCAGGGCTGATCGTCCGAAAAAGGGGGACTTGGATAGTGGGACAAGGTGATTGGCAAGCAGAGAAGTTGGGAACAGGCAAAAGTGAGGGGGTCTAGGTCAACAGGAGAGTGTTTCTGTTGAGCCGAGGCTGGAGGTAGTTGCTCTGTGTGGGCAGAGCAACTTCTTTCCAAGGGGCCAGGCTGGGCTAGACAACACATGGATTTCCTCATGGACCCTGGATTCTAGTGATAAATCTTGTTGATTAAGGTCGTTATCTTCATTGATGTCCTGGATATCTTTATCATCAACAACAGTATCCTAGGGAGTTCCCTAGCGGTCCAGTGGTTAAGACTTTGTCTTCCGATGCAGGAGATGCAGATTCAATCCCTCTTTGGGAACTAAGATTCCACATGCCTCGTGGCCCAAAAGCGTAAAACAGAAGTAATATTATAACAAATTCAATCAAGACTATAAAAATGGTACACATAAAAAAAAATCTTAAAAAAAAAAACCCCAACAGCTTCCCAAATGTGAGAGCATTGAGTTTCTTTGTAAAATTAGGCTATTTCTTATCCTCTTCCTCTCGCCTCCTAAGGAGAGGAAATTCTGGACTCCAACTACTCTGCAATATTTTCTCCTTAGAGGACAGCATGGCAGGACACTTTCTTATTAGTCTCCCAACGTGGGTACTGCCCGCACCTCTCCCCATCTCCTTCTTTCTGTAAACAAGGGAGGAGGTCCACACATGAACTCAACATGTTTATAAGACTAACTCACATTCTGTTCTTTGTTAAAAAGGCAGAAGCGCCTCCTACTTGCATTGTCTTCTCAAAAATTTTGGCTCATTCAGTCAATTCTGTCAGGACCCCCAAAGCTTTGAACCTTAGATAGCAACACAACTCTAACTTTCCAGAGATATGTAGTGCTCTCAATTCAGATTTTTTTTTTTCTTCTTTTCAGCCAGATCATCCAGGGGACAGGATGGGGGTAGGTTAGGAAAGAGAGAGATCAATCTAAAATGTTGAGGCTGATGGCTAATGGCCTTTAGATTGCAAAGATTGGGTAAACAGATTTAGCACACTGATTCAACATATTAATTGTTTGTTAACCTTTGCCTAACCTTTAGGAAGCCTCTGAATGTGTGGATTTAAAACCCAGAGTACACTGGAACTATTCCCATGGCACAGCCCACTTTTGCAAGGTGTTAAAACTCATTAATTTTTCCTGAAGCAGGAAAGGCGGCAGTGGGGGTGGGTTGGTTGAACAAAGCCTACCAAATAGGGAACTAATCAAGCAAATTAATGTATGCAGAAGGCTCTCTCCCAGGCTAGCAGAAATATCCATTTGTTACCTATATAAACTATAATTACATAAAATGCAAGCGATAGCGAGATGGAGTGTGATTTAAGGGTTGAGAGAGCAAACATAATAACAATAGTGTAAATACTAATAGCCATCATCACTCTAATAATGGTGGCCCTGGGCTAACGCCCTCATTTAGGGATCTTGAGCATGTGAGCTGCATTAATTAACCCTCTCGCCGTGTGGTTATGAGGGGTGCTCAGAGTCATCACCCCCGCTCCCTTCAGGTGGAGAGGAAGACAGAGTGACGGGGGGAGGCTGTGGACTCCCATTGCCCCCCTCACTTCCCTGCTCCCGGCGCCAGGCAAGTTCCAAGCTGGAAGGCACCTGCGGGCCCAGTGGCAGCCCCTGGCCTCAGTTCTGTGAGTCTTGGAAGAGAAGAATGGGTTAGTGATGGTCTTCTAGTAACTGTATCAGTCAGCCATTCAACAAACATTCTGCAGGACAGGAGAAACCCTGAGAGGCCCAGATCCACCCCAAGGTCTACAGCCTTCAGACTCTCTCTGAAGACTGCTGCCTGTCCTGTCCTGTCCTTGAAGCCCTGGAGGAAGGCAGGGCTTTGGGCCCCTGGGCACTTCAGCTGTGATGTCTGAGACTGTCTCCTTCTCTTCCAGGCAAGTGCCTCCAGTTAGTCGCTCAGTCGTGTCCGACTCTTTGTGACCCCAAGGGCTGTAACCAGGCTCCTCTGTTCATGGAACTCTTTAGGCAAGAATATTGGAGTGGGGAGCCATTCCCTTCTCCAGGGGATCTTCCTGACCCAGGGATCAAAGCTGGGTCTCCTACATGGCAGGCAGATTCTTCACCACTGAGCCATCAGGCAAGTCCCTCCAGCTGCAGTCTGATATGTCTGAACCCATCCTCCCCAGCTGATGTGAGTTCTCCTCCAAGGAAGGGAGTTGTATGAACACTTGAGACTATTGTTTCCTCAAAGTTAACTGTGATGTAACTAGTAATCACTGAATTATCTTTACCGAAGATGTACCTCTGGAATCTGCCTGATGGGATCTGGCCTCCCGGTCTGTGTAGGATACCCTGGGATCATCTCCAGTCAGACGTCCATGCTGATGACAGTTCCGCTGTCCTGAATGAGCCGGACGAAGGCTTGGGCTGCTGCCCTGGGCTGGCAGCATGAGCAGTCCCCGGGTCCCACCCCCCCACCCCCTACCCCAGCTCTGGAGACCGGCCCCTTCCTTCTGCACCTCCGCCCACCACCTTCTTTAACAGCTGCTCTCTGGTGGTGTGACTTTGAGCATATTTCTCACCCTCTTTCTGCCCCGCTTTTATCTCCTACAAAGCAAAGTGTCTGGACCAGATGACTTCCCGGGCTGCTTCCAAGACACAGATTCGTGGGGAAGATACATTCGTCCAGGCCCCACGGGCTCTGCTGTAGTGGGCTCACTGCCTGTGGCCTGCCTGCTTCCCGTCCCTGCAAGTGAGGCCCCTGCCCTCCCCTGGACAGGGTGTTTGGAAGAGGCAGGGCTTCTGTAATCTCACAGGGTCCCCAAAGCAAGCCGTGGCCCACAAGGCCTCCTGGATCAAGGCGCTGAGGAACCCAGTCCAGCCCAGCGACACCGCTTCCCGCCTTTCTGTTGACTGAGGCCTCACTCCACACCCCTGTGGAGGCTGCACTCTGTACAGTCTTGCCTTTTGAGCTTCTCAGCTAGCTCCCTGGGTCCTTCCAGGCCCCCCTGTGCAGTCTGGGTCCCTCTGAGAGCAACCTTGACCAACAGAAGAGATGGGGAGATAGCAGCTTCTTAAAGCCCCGCCTTAACTCTTGGTCAGAAGCCAAATCAAACAGCAACAACAAAGCCTGAAAAACTCAAAAGAAAGCAAGAATTCCACCTTATACGCTCTGCAGAGATGTCCTCTAACTAGTCATGGAAGGCGTGGTGGGTGGGAGAGGGGAATACAGTGTCAGTTGTGGGAACGTGGGCACATCAGTAGGCCTCTCATCTTCCTGTTTCTTGGCCAGTTGATGGCCTGCAGCTTCAAGGTCAAGTGGGTAATGCTGACGATTCCAGATGGCCTGCATGCAGCCACTGGTGGAGGACTTCCTACATGCCAGGCACTTTTTGGAGGGCTTGACACACACCACTGACTGCAATGCAATGACTTCCCTGTGAGGTTGGCAGTAGGGTTGGCACCACTAGCCTCCCTCTTATAACTGGGGGCTCCAAGGGTAACTTTCCTTGAGTCAGATGCTAGGAAGGGGCAGGGCAGGGATTTGTACCTAGGCTTCCTGAGGTGGCCTGTCTTCAATGCTGGTTCCCTTTACATTACTGTCTCAAGCTTACAGTGTTCGCTTGGGCTCAGAATGAACAAATAAAGGCTCATGCTCTAGCTGGTGGTCTAGATGCAGGAAAAGCTGCAAACCCGGCAGTGTCCTTCCCTGGCAAAGCTCAAGGACTTGCAGGGCTGGGTCCTCTGACTCGAGGAGGAGACCCTGGTTGGGATTTGGAAGTTGTTCTTGCCCAGCGAGCTGGCCAGGCCTTACTTAGGGCTGACACAGCCTCAGGCCCCTCGGATTGCTTTTCTCTGCCTTTCCAGCTCTCTCTGTCCCCTGGTGTGGCTGCAGCCCATGGTGACTCATTTGCATCAGCGTCTAAAGCGGTGGCCACACCCAGCGCCTGGGCTGGCCTTCTGCAGCTGGTCGCCCTTACGCCTGTGCCCTTTCACCCACCAAACCACGCGGATTTCTTTTCGGAGCTTCCTGGTCCACACCCTCACCACCGCCTCAACACGCACACACGCTGGGAGTGCAGCCAGACCCTTGCGTGGAGCTGAACAGGCCTGGTATCTCTGCGGTCCAAAGGGGCAGCCCCCAGCCATTAGTTACCGAGAGCTTGAAATGTGCCTAGTCCTAGCTGAGATGTGCTCTAAGAAGGAAGTACACAGCAGATATTTGAAGACTTAGTATGAAAAAGAAGAATATAAAATATCTCAATCTTTTTTTAACTAAAAAATTGTCCTCCTCCAATTACAATTGACATTAACATTGTAGGGACTTGCCTGGCAGTCTAGTGATTAAGACTATGCCTTCCAGAGCAGGGGGTCCATGTGGATTTGATCCCTGATCAGGGAACTAAGATGCCATATGTCTCACGGCCAGAAAACCAAAACATAAAACAAATGCTGTATTTTAACAAATTCAATAAAGACTTTAACAATAGTCCACACCAAAAAACTTTAAGAAAAATATTTATAAAAGTGAAAAACACATTTTATTAGTCTCGGGTACACAGCATAATGGTTTGATAGACTCATAGATTGGGAAATGATCACTGCAATAAGTCTAGCTAACATCCCTCACCACACATAGTGACACATTTTTTTTTTCTCATGTGATGAGAACTTTTTTTAAAATTTTTATTTATTTAAATGATGAGAACTTTTAAGATCTACTCTCTTAGCAACTTTCAAATCTGCAGTACAGTATTGTTAATAGAAGTCACTGTCTATAGATTATGCAATGAGATAGTACTGTGCTAGTTGTGTCTGAATCTTTTCAACCCTATGGACTGTAGCCCACCAGGCTCCTCTGTCCATGGGATTCTCCAGGCAAGAATACTGGAATGGGTTGCCATGTCCTCCTCCAGGGGATCTTCCTGACCCAGGAATTGAACCCGCATCTCTTATGTCTCCTGCATTGGCAGGCAGATTCTTTACCCCCAGCGCCACCTGGAAGCCCTACTGAAATAGTGCATGTTGGGCTAAATAAGATATATTAGTAAAATTAATTTCACCTGCTTCTTTTTCTGTTTTTAATATGGCTGCCATCGATGAAAATAATCAATTAACAATCAGTGATAGGACTAGAAAAGACTTTTATCTGAGCCAAACTGAGACCCACAGCCCTGAAGGCAACTTCTCAGATTACTCTGAGAAACTGTTCCAGAGAAGCATGGTTTTCAGCACAGGTTTCTATCTCGTCAGAACAAAGAACATTAAACAGGTCAAGGGAACGTTTATTTCTTCAAGGTTTCAAAAGAGCAGACCAGCATGTATGCAGTGAGTCAGTATGGCCTTGGCGCCTGGGAAGAGAGTCTTACCATCAAAGGGGGCTGAACATGGGCGTCCCAGGAAGAGGGGCATTTAACCTGTATTTTTAACATGGACATTCTTTACTTCTGGTCAGTGTACCCTTTTCTTTAGGAATTAAAGCAGATGTACGATGTATGTTTGATAGGCCACAAACCAGCTATTTCAGTTACCATAAAATTCACGTTAACTCACACGTAAGCCAGAATGACTTCCCTGTGTCTCAGTATGGGAACGTTTCTTTTATCACCACTGAATGATTTTTAAATCACATGTACAGCTTTCGCTGCACTTCTTTTGAACAGTGCTGGTCTAGAGACTCAGAATCACGAATTCTCTAGAACAGCTGCCTTTTCTGGATGAACGCCTCTGAATACAGTGGCTCTGAATACAGCAGACGCTCTGCCCCTTTCTTCCCCGGCCACTCTGAGGGGCCGGCTGTGTGGAGGACCAGGGACACACCTGCTTTCTTCACAGTGAATCTTAGTTCTTTCTATTTTCCTCTCAATCCTTCAGCATACTTTTAATAAGCATGAACTAAGAGCATTGACTCCTGTCTGCTCAGCTGATGGCTCTGGTGGTGGCTTTTCCAAGATAATACCCTTTTGGGGACAGGAAGCCCCTGGAGGGCCGTGGACCTATGTTGCCCTAAGAGGACTTGGAAAGGGAGGCACCCTGGCCGTCACCTGCTTCATCACTGCCAAAGGCCAACGGGACCCCTCACTAACACTGGTCTGGGGCCCAGCCTTTCATTCCTACTACGCCACTTGAGTTTGGAAGACGTTGGGGGAGGGAGTGCTGAAGAGAATCACCCAGACCTGTTTAGCCAGGAGACAAAGAGGAAGTCAGTAAAGTCTTTTTGCTCAGCTTGACAATGTCCCCAACTCCTGGAGACTTTTGAGACTTTGCTCGAGAAGCAATTTGTTCTCCTCTGTTGCTCTCTCCCGTCAGCACTCCTGAGAAACCCCTGGCCAAGGGCAACTAACTGCCGCTCTCCGTTGAGAACTGAGCATGTGTTAGGGCAGAGCTCACTTAATCTTTCAACAACCCTGAGGATAGGTACTGTTACTAGCCCCAGTCTCCAGAGGAGACATGGGGTACTTTGCCTGAAGTTAAAAACTGAGAGAGAGGCCTTGCGGGACTCTAAATATGCTTTAAAAGCATTGATGCTTGTCAAATCTATATTTTAATTTTTTAACTATGTAAGTAATGCAGATATTTTCATGGTAAAAATTAAAAAATAGAATGCTGAAGATCTCCTTTGCAATTCTTCCCCCACCATTTGCTTTTGCTTAAAACCTCCCAAGGTAACTGCTGTCTGCGTTTACACACATATATTTGCTCATGCACCCATGTTTCAGTATTTAGAGTTTTGTTTTGTTCTTTAAGTTTGAGAAAATACAAAAATGTTTATTAGTTGATTGAGAAGGGTTCATTTACTTGTGCATTGAATTTACTAACTTTCCAAGGGGGAAATAAAACTTAGGGTTTTGTTTTGTTTTTTAAGCATATATGCTATCATGTTTATGTATTGTTTTTGACCAGCTTTTCTTTTTCTTTTAACAATGTCTTTTTTTTTTGGCTACGCTTTGTGTCATGCAGGATCTTAGTTCCCAACCAGGAATCAAACCTCTGCCCCCGGCAGTGGAAGCAAGGAGTCCTAAACATTGGATGGCCAGGTAGTTCCCAACAAATAACGTCATAAAGGTCTTTCCACAGTGGTAAGTATAGATTCCCTTTGTTATTTTGAAATAACTGCCGAGTTCCATTGTATGGATGTATCAATGATTCTCTAATGATGGATATGTAAGGCTTTATTATGAACAGTGTTGCCACAAAATCCCTGTGCCTACCACCTCACATACATCTGTGATGTTGCTGTACGGGGATTCCAGGCATCATTGCTGGGTGTGGGTGCTAGTATTTTGATCAATAGTGTTACATTGTTTTTAAAGAAGCCTTTATTCCCCCTTCCTCCTCATAAGAATGTCCATTTCTTCGTATCTTCATAAGAACTGTACACCTTCCAACATTAGCATTTTCGTCCCTCTAGTAGGTTCTTGATAATATTCATTATCTCTCCTGCCTCATTTTCCTGCCACAGACCCCTAAAAACTTCAGACCTTAAATTTCCTGTTTTCCAGTCATGGTGACCATGCCATAGTCCTAGAGTGGGGTCTGGGTGACAAGTTTTCCCCCAAGATGACATCTGGCAAGGTCGCCAGCAGCCACTGTTTAATATTTATTGGGAGCCCGCTGTGTGCCGGGCCCACACAGCAGCCCAGACCTTCGGGAAGAAAACATGCAGTGATTTGAAAGGCAGAGATTACTTAATAAAAAGCGACAGCCCCATCCGAGGCCACAGAGGTGCCACTGTTTCCCTGGGTGTCTACATTCCCAGTGAAGCAGGTGGGGGTGTGTCCCCCTCTGAGAATTCCCATTAATATGGCAGCTGGTCTCCTACAGGATGTCTCCAACGGGCTCATCACTTCTCCATCTATGAGCAATTAAACTGCACCAGGACGCCCTGTATCTTTATATCACCCCCTATGACTTGGGGGGGAGGGGGTGGATACAAAGAGCTCACATTGTGGTTAATTGGCAAAGTGATCACCTCTCTCCAGAGGCCAAAAGTCCAGTGCATTTCCCCTCCTCTCCCTTTGCCAAGGCCAGAAAACAACTGGCTTTGTCCCTGCCGCGCACCCCTGGAATTAAATGTCATTTGCAAAGGCCATAATTGCTTGAAGAGACAGTCGCTTCTTTTTGTCTTTCTCAGACTCTGATCCTTTTAACCCGGCCCACTCCCTCTCCCGCTTCCCCGCCCTGCAGACTTTTGTTTCCTGAGTCCCATCCCAGGGCCTGTCAGATTACATTTTTTATTGCATCTAGACAAAAAGCCATCTGGAGCTCCTGGTCTCCACTGTCAGTGGGCCTCGGTTCCCAGGCTCTCCTGCCAGGGCCCCCCCACCCACCGCCTCCGATTAAGAGTCACCCCCCGCTGGCTCTCTCTCTTTATTTTTCACCCCCTGCCTCCACCCCCTCCTCAGCCCCAGTGCCTGAGTCCCTGGGCTCCGCTACCTTGTCTTGGCCGGAACAATGTGGGCTGTCAGCTTGCATTAAGCATGCAGGGGAAGCGCCACAATTTCAGTAGGCTAAAAGCTTCCAGAGTCTTCATTTGCTTCTCCCAGCCGGGAGTTTCTCCCCTCATCGCTAATATACTTATTTTAGGCCTCAGCTATTCCTCTTCTTTCTTCTTGGCCCCAAACCTAAATAGCACATTAGGGAAGAGCCTTTGTAAGGACAGTAAGCCAAGGACCCAGCATGGAATCTCACCTCTCCTGGCTTCCAGCAGCCTAGCAGGGGGGCAGAACTGAACTGCGCCTGCTGGGGGCAGGGGGTGGGGTGAGAAGAAAGACTGGCCACAGCCCCACCCCAGGCCGGGCCCCAGGAATGACATCCGCATTCTAGGACCTGCCTGCTGATCGCACAGGGCTAGAACCCAGACCCGGGTGACTTGCAGCATCCCAGTGTGCGGAGAAGGGCCCCAAGTGGGTTGCAGAGGCCTCTGCTTATGAGAGAGTCTGCAGGCAGAAGGAAGGGTTTGCCCTCAGGTGGGATGGGTTGCAGGCATGCCTGCCAGGATGCGCCTGTTGGAGACTTGAAGGAATCAGATGTGTCTGGGGAGGCCGTGAGGCTGGCAGGTAAGAGCTGGGTGTCACGCTCTCATATCTGGGCTCTGTGCCATGGAAGCCATGAGGCCCTGGGCACCAGGCGTAACTTCTCAATGTTCTCAGCTCTGATGATGATCATTACCATTTAATACCTCGTGGGGCTGATGCAAAGACTGGGTAAGGTGCTGGTGAGAGCTTTCAGCATCGTGCTTAGCTCATAGTGAATGCTCAGCCCGCACTGGCTGTCCTCAGTCTTAGAAGGGTAGGTACTGTGTGATCCCTTTCATGTGACATTCTTGAAAAAGCGAAGCTAGAGCAATGGAAAGCAGATCACTGGTTGCCAGGGGTAGGTTTGGGCAAGTGTGTATCTACAGAGGGGCAAGGCCACACGGTTTTTGGCTGATGGAATTGGTGTGTCTCCCGACTGCAGTGGCGGCTACACAGATCTACACATATGTCAAAATTCATCCAGTTAAACACAGAAATGTCAATGTCATTGCATGTTAATTTTGAAAAATAAGAAAAATAAAAAGTGATTAATGACATTGTCCAAAATAAATAAGTAAATAAAATAAATACATAAAATTAACTACTTGAAAAAAGAAAAAGCAAGCAAACAAAATCCCCACTGGCTGACCTGATTAGTTCAGGCTTCAGACTCCAGGCCCGTCCTCTCTCAATTCCTACTTGGTGGCAGAATCTATCATCTTTGCACTCCTTGGGTAAATGGTCCCTTGTGGGCCCTCTTCCCCAGAGCAAGAAGAATGGGCCCGAGGTATGTCCCCTTGGGATGTCCTCCAAGGCCCAGCCCCTCATGCCTGGCGGGCTGCTTAGGGAGGTGCCTCAGCCCCTGCCCAGCTGCAGATTGCTTCCTAATGGTGGAAGGTTTCAGAAAGCTCAATAAATCAGAAACAGCATGCCTGGACAGACTCCCAGCCAGATCTCCAACTTCGGATCCCAGGTCAGCTCCGAGCAGGGTGGACACTCTTGTTTAAACACGAGTGTTTAAGCCTTTGGATCAGAAGCTGGGACAGAAGTGCAAACCGTGAATGTGTTCACTGTTCTCTCTGCTTGTTGGACATGAACCTGAACGTGGCTGTGAGCTGATTCATCCAGCACTTACAAGGGTTTGCACACGAGCGGCTCAGGGAGGGGCTGTCCTCAGGGGGTGGGGAATGGGGTTACCTAAGCAGACGGCTTCTGAAGGGAAGAGTGAATGCAAGGGAGCGCACAGCTCCCAGCGCTTGTGTATTCTGTTTAACTCTCACCAGGTGCCACGAAGTTGGTTTTTCGCACTCACAAATAACTGGAGGTTCAGAGGGTTATAGAAACCAGCTCACAGTCTTAGAGGAGTGACGCTCTGTCCCCAGATCTCTGTCTCTCACTCCTAATATGGGTTCCATGCCACCCTGGCACCTCTGGCAGCCTTTAATTAATCACCTAATAAAGGCAGGCATGATACCTGTCAAGTCCTGTCAACAGTTAACACGTTCAAGTGTTCAATTTTCACAAATGAGCAACCGGCCTGACCATATCGCTTAGCATCTTTCCCAAAATACCAAAGTTATTTTGAGACTCACCCTCTCACTCATAATCACAAACTGCCCTGGGGAACAAACCTTTTCAGAAGCAAAGCTGGTTGCGAAGTTGCAGCCGGCAAATAGGGCCTCAGTTGTCTCCCAGCCTCTCTGTGATGAGCGCAGGCCAGGGCTGCTCTAAGTGTGGACCACGCTGATGTTGGTGAAGGATCCCGGGGTTTGAAGGCTTGGATGGCTTGGCTTTACACCCGTTCATAGGAGAAACTTTTGTTTCCAACGAGGCCGCAGTGGAAAAACAAAGTGGTTGGCCCAGGCCTAGGCAGGCGGGAAAACGGAGCTGTGCCTATGGGAATGCGTGGCTTTTCCCACAGCCCCCCTGCAGGAAATAAATTCTTCTCCATCTGTGCACCTCAGTTTTTTGTTTTTGTTTTTTTTCTATAATGAAAAACTAGAATGGTTCCTAAGGTTCCTTCTAGATTCAATGTCTTGTAATGTTGTGTCTCAGGGCTAGGCACCTTTGAGCAGAAAATAAAATATGATGGCATATAACAATGACATGTTTTTGAACACTTGCCAAGTTGTATGCTTCTTTTAATCTTCACGACAGTATCCTGAGGCAGATACAGTTAGCATTCTTTTCTTTTTACTTCGTTTTTTTGTTTGTTTTCTTTTATTGAAGTATAGTTAATTTACAATGTTGTGTTAGTTTTGTGTCTAGCAAATGATTCATTTATGCACATATGTATTCTTTTTCAGTTTCTTTTTCCTCATAGGTTATTATAAGATGTTGAGTATAGTTCCCTGTGCTATACAGTAGGTCCTTGTTATCTACTCTATGTATAGTAGTGTGTATATGTTAATCTGTTAATCCCCAGGTCCTAATTTATCCCTTTCCCCTCCCCCTCTCCTTCCCCTCGCACCCCCCACCTCCCATCACTATCCCCTTTGGTTTACACAAGCTCATTTTCTATATCTGTGAGTCTCTTTCTGTTTTGTAAATAAGTTCATTTGTATTTTTTTCTTTTTGGGCTGCACCTTGAGGCTTATGGAATCTCAGTTCCCCAACCGGGGATGGAACCTGAGTTACAGCAGTAAAGGTACAGAATCCTAACCACTAGACCATCAGGCGATTCCCTCTATCATTCTTTCAGATTCCACAAATCAGTGATATCATAGGGTATTTATCTTTCTCTGTCTGACTGACTTAATTTGGTAATCTCCAGTTCCATCCACTTTGCTGCAAACGGCATGGTTTCATTCTCTATGGCTCACATTCCATTGTGTGTGTATGTGTGTATATGTGCATATGTGTGTGTATATGTGTGTGTATGTGTGTACGTGTATGTGCGTGTACGTGTGTGTATGTGTATATGTATATGTGTGTGTGCGTGCATGTATGTGTGTGTATATGTGTGTGCGTGTATGTGTGTGTATATGTGTGTGTTTGTATATGTGTATACGTGTGTGTACGTGTGTGTATGTGTATACGTGTGTGTGCATATGTGTGCGTCTGTGTATGTGTGTATGTGTGTGTGTTTGTGTGTGTATACGTGTGTGTATATGTGTGTGCGCGTGTATGTGTGTGTATGTGTGTGCGTGCATGTGTGTATATGTGTGTGCATGTGTGTATGTGTGTATGTATGCATGTGTGCGTGTATGTGTGCGTATGTGTGTATGTGTGTGTTTATATATGTGTATACGTGTGTACATGTGTGTATGTGTGCGCATGTATGCATGTGTGTGTACACACACGTGTGTATGTGCATGTGTGTGCATGTGTATACGTGTGTGCATATGTGTGCGTGTGTGTATATGCATGTGAGTGTATATGTGTGTATGTGTGTACGTGTGTATATGTGTGTGTATGTGTGTGTGCACGCGCGCGCGCGTGTGTGTGTGTGTGTGTGTGTGTGTAACCACTTTTTGTCCACTCGTCTGTCAGTGGACATTTAGGTTGCTTCCATGTCTTGACTGTTGCAAACAGTGCTGCTATGAACATTGGGTGCATGCATAATTTTGAATTAAGAGTTTTCTCCAGATATATCCCCAGGAGTAGGATTGTAGGATCACATGGCAACTCTATTTTTAGCTTTTTAAGAAACCTGCACACTGTTCTCCACAGTGGCTGCACCCGTTTGCATTCCCACCAACAGGGTAGGAGGGTTCCTTTTCCTCCACCCTTTCTTCAACATTTATTAATATTATTTGTAGACTTTTAAATGATAGTTATTCTGACTGGTGTGAGGTGCTACCTCATTGTAGTTTTACTTTGTATTTCTTTAATAATTAGTGATAGTGAACATATTTTTCATGTGTCTATTGGCCAGCTGTATGTCTTCTTTGGAAAAATGTCCATTTGGGCCTCCAGCCATGTGCCATTCTTAGTGTTGAGCATGAAGACACTGACACCCAGAGAAGCCGAGTGACTTGCCCACTGTCAAAAGTGACTAGATGGCAGAAGCAGGATCTGAACCATCTAGTTTGGCTCCCAAGCTCCTGTTTTTTCACTGTGGTCAAGTAGATAATACATCCACATGGCTCACAGCCTTCCCTGGCCCCACACTTCTTTAGTACCCATGCAGAATTCCTCAGAGCTGTTTATTTTTTTCAGGTAAAAAAACTAAATGATGTGGTATCAAGGGGCAAAACAGTGGTCACTTGGGGGCTTGTCTCATTTAGTCCCCTCTCTGAGTTCAAGGTGAGGTTGTGAAATCTAGGTTCTCTTCTTAATTCCAATCACTTGTACTGACCTTGAGTGAATGTACCTTCAAATTCAAATCTGGAGCGGGGAGCACTGGTCTGGAAGTCCGAAGAACTCCAGCTCTGCATTTAACCAGCGGTGTGACGTTGGCAGGTACCAGCCTCCCTGGGCCTGAAATCAGTCCCTATTTGCACTCAGGCAAGTAGATTCGACCAGTGTCACAAATCCCAGGCGTGGGGCCCAAACTGGACCTACTGAGAGGTTTTTGTTTAGTATGTGCACTGATTTTCTATTTG
Source organism: Cervus elaphus (assembly GCF_910594005.1). Classification (NCBI taxonomy): domain Eukaryota; kingdom Metazoa; phylum Chordata; class Mammalia; order Artiodactyla; family Cervidae; genus Cervus; species Cervus elaphus. Next base: position 81,438,172 of record NC_057819.1, on the reverse strand, counting down.
AATAAATCGCCAACACTTAAAATAGGGAGCATTCAGGCAAAAACCCAGGTCTCCAGAATCACATGAAAAACTGGAAGATCTGATCGATTTGGACTTCCCTTCCTATAGAGCAATGTGACCAAGGGTTGGGGCCTTGATGCCCTTGGGCAAGCTTGTGCCCCCCACGAGGGCTTACATTCAGCTCACTTCCCTGGTTCACATTTTTTCTTGGCCCCTCCGTGTGGGTTCCATGTCACCAAAGCCCCCATCCATCTGACCTGATGCAAGTGTTTCATCGCTCACCTGTTGGCCACATTTGGAAGGGCTGGAAGGCACCCCCTTGCATTATGACTCCCTACAGCGCCCACTGTGGGCGGGCTCTGCAGCTGCGAGTGGCTGAGTCGGACTGGAGTCGTGAGAAGAGGGGAGCTGGGTGGTCTGTGTTGCTGTGCCTGGGTGTTTTGTCTCGTGTTGTTGCTTCTGCTGCTGCTGGTAGGCAGAAAGTTGGGAGACAGCTTGCAAGATATTCTTTTGCAGCACCAGTTCTCAACCTTGACCCTCCTATGAAAGATGACAGAAGGCTCGGGGATGGATGGACTCTGGTGTGGATTTCCAGAATTCCTTTTGGACACATCTCTGCCTGTTCCTTTTGACACAGTCCTTGCTTTTCAGAGATTAATTGTTGTCAAATGCAACTTGTTTTCTAATCCTTTCGGCCTCCATTTTAAACCTTCTGCTTTATTTTACCTTTTCTGATAAAGTCGCTGAGATTCGGTCTTTCTTTTCTCTTACGGATTTGCCAATGATTGTCTGCTTTGACAAATTGGATTCTTAAAGCCGATTCTTTAAAGAAAAGGATGTCGTGTGACAAGACAAGAAACAGCTCATCCTCAAATAGGGAGGATAAATAAAAAAATAAAAGCAACCCCATTCTCTGGCTTCCCAGTGACTCAAAGGGTGTCTCAGCTGTCACTGATAATCTAATCTTTCTATGATAGGTGAGGAAGAGGACAATGGTGACCCAGCCAGGCTGTGAGTGTGATAGGCCTCTGATTAATAGCACTGTCCAATACCTCCCCAGCCCCCAGGAAGGTGATTAATGACATTTGACGTGAACTCTGACCTCCCCCGGCGAGAACAGGGGGAGAAGACCGGGCTGCTCAGACAGGAGGGGGGTCCTGCCAAGCCTGGTTGATTCCTGGAGGCTTTGACTCTGAGAGGGAGTATGGGGTGCTGAGGGTGGCCTGGACACCCTTGCTCCCTGTTCCTGGGCTCTGGCAGGCACCCTAGCCTAGCAGATTTCACACTGATCAACTCTCCCGTGGCCCAGACTTTTCACTGCCCCTATAACACTGTGTCTCACAAGCAACTCCCCACGAAGCCTTGGCTGACCTCCACTGACCTGTCATCCCTAACCCGTGAGGTCATTTTGACCCGTTCCTGACCCAGGTGCCATGAATCAAACCAAGGAGGATTTTTGTTTTTAATTTCTATTCTATTTTTAAAAAAGAATACTTATTTTTAAATTTTATTTATTTGACTGCTCTGGGTTCTAGTTGCCACATGCAAATTCTTAGCTGTAGCATGTGGGATCTAGTTCCCAAGCCAGGGACTGAACCCAGGACCCTTGCATTGGGAGCTCAGAGTCTTAGCCACTGGACCACCAGGGACATCCCAAGAGGTTTTGAAGCAGGACCTGGGAGCCTTCCTGGGAGTAGGGGAGGCTTTCTATTCCACCTTCTATGCCCATGATGGGCGCAGAGTGGCTTAGAGCTGCCGGGCTGACAGTGAGAAAGTCAAGTGTTCTCTAACTGGCGGGGAGCAGCTGAGATGCCCCACGACAGAAGCCCGAAGGACAGGGGTGCCGTGGGAGGGTGCCCCCCTGGCCCTCAGGGCCTGGGAGGGGATGTCCCGCTTGGCTCTGATGGCCTGACCGTGGCAGTTGGTGGGGTCTTCTCTGCTTAGCTCTCCAGGCTCACTTTCCGGGTCTCCTCCCCTTGACAGCATGGCCATAGGAGAGCCTGGAATGTTTCCTTCTGCCTGTTGGCCTCTTCTGGCTTCACTGCTACCCCGGCTACCGAGTCCTTAGCAGCAACCCCACGTCGTGGTCCTACCAAGGAAGACCATTTGGTGCCTAGGTCTCGGTGGTATTAATGACCAAACAGCCAAGAGACTGTTGAGGGAGGTCAGTTGAGGGAGTGTCGGGTCAGTGACCTCTCACCCGATGGCGTGTGTCTGCCCGGAGGTGCGAGTGGGACCTGAAAACCGATAAAAGCTGGCTTTTCCTGGGAGGCAGCCCTCGCTGAAAACAGGGGTTGTTTGGAGGGAGGAACCCCCTGAGACCCCTGGGATCGGGAGCCAGACACACTGGGACCCGTGCCTGGAGACAGGAAGACAGGAAGGCAGGACCTCAGCACAGCTTTCACCCTCTGACAACATGTTCCAAGGGCCCTGGAGGCCTTCCGTGTGCTGGACTCAGCTTTTAGAACCTTGGCCGATGAACGGCGTTCTCAGCCATCCCGGGGAGGGTCGGGTCGGTGGGAGGCCAGCCAGTCAGTCAGCGTCAGCCGGGCTAACATAGGCCACACTGTGGAAGTGATGCCTATGTTAGAATACTGTATGGCATTTGCACTTTGACAAATGTGAGTGGGAGATGGACAGAAGGAAGCTTCTGGTATGGGATTTCTCCACCTAATTCAACCGATTCAAAGCTGAGCCTTGGTTGGCATCTCTGGGCTGTGGCTATTCAGCCTGAAAGAGAGTGTGTATGCAGGTCCCCTGGGCCTGCCACAAGGAAGAACTACATTAACGGTGGGAATCACTATTTTATTTGTCAATTATTATTAATCATGTGCTGCTTCATGGATAATCATTTGACAGTGTGTTCTGCTGCAAAGAAGAATTTAGGGGGAAAAAAGTACTCTTAGGAGAAAGTGTAATTAGAAATTTTATAATTTCTTTTCTAGCTGAGAAAGGATCTCCCACATACCATGAAGACTAGAGTTCAGTTTTTGCCAGTTGGACTCTCAGCAGGGTTTGGAGTAATTCATGATGTCAAGAAGTAGGGGGCTACCTGGAATATAAAAGGCCAGTGGAAGCAGAGTTTCCCCGGGGAAGGAGGAGGAGATGGGGGTGCCTGGGCCTCCCCCTTTCTCTCCTCCTGGACCAGCCACTGTGCAATGTGATATCTGATGTGTGCACGCTCATGGAAGGTACAAATGCTGACCCGGAGTTACAGGGTCAGCAATGTTGACATTCGCTCTCCCTTCTTAACTGCCCAGCCAACCAAGCTGACTCCTGCCCAGGCTAGTCCTGACCACCAAGGACTCCCTCCCTCCCCATCACCACTTGGCTGTTTAATTAAACATAGGCCAGTAAATCTGACCAAAGCATTCCACTAAAGCAAGACAAGAGGGAAAGGAGAAAAATCACAGGAGGGGAGAAGACTGTTTTATTTTTCAAGCAATAAAAGGAAGCAGCAGTGATACGGGTTAAGTTTCAAATTCTTATCCAGAAGTTTCTAAGAGTCTGGTGTCAGGGAGTCTCAGGTTAGCTCTTAAACGTCAACAGTCGTCAAGATCTTCTGGAGGGCTTGTTAAAACACAGACTGCTGGGCCCCACCTCCCAGGGAGTCAGTCAGAAGGTCTGGGTGTGGCCTGAGAATCTACATTTCTAACCAGTGCCCAAGGATGCTCATTTCTGCCCATCTGAAGACCACACTTTGAGAACCACGGATGAGCTAGCTTGGTGGAAAGTGTCAGAATGATTTGGGGGTTCTCGTTAAAAACACCAATTTCTAGGCCCTTTGTAACAGTCATAATATGTTTGGCTGCAGTTCATAGAATACCAAACAACAGTTGTTTGAGCAAGAAAAACATTTAATAACATACCAATTAGACTGCAGTCAGGTACTCAAAGCCAGGTACTGACTTTGGAGTCAGATACAAAACTCAAATTTGAGTTTGGCGATGTGATTCGGTGATGTTACAAGAAATAGAAGTTCCTCTTATGTAATTGCTCTCCCTTAGCTGAATTTTCACCCTGAGGTTTGCGGCCTCATGACTGCTGAATGGCTGCCACAGTTCCAGACATCATGTCCTTATATAGCTTTGACAAAGGCAGAAGGGGCAGCTGTTTCCCCCCAATCCCTGTTTGTCTCTTTTAGATGTGTCTTTCCATAACTCTTTCTTTTACAACTCACTGGTGTGCAGTGGGTCACAGGTCCACCTGAAATAAAGAATTTCTAACAGGAAATGGAATTACCTTACCTGGGGCTGGTGGCTGGTGGTGGCTTACCTTCCTTGAGCATGCTACTGCCTGATCAAAAGGAAGAAAGGAATGTTATTGGGCAGAGACTAACAGTACCTGCCCCAGCTAGGGTGAGTTGTCACAGATTTCCTGGGATCATCCTGTTTTAAAACCAAAGTCTCACATTTCAGAGCAAATCAAGAGGATTGGTCACCCTTCTTGAAAGTTCCAGTTTCCAAGAACTTCTGAATTAGAATCTCTTGAGGGTGAAATTCAGACTTCATAAATGATTTTTAGCACTCTCCCAGGATAATTATATTTGCCAAAGCTTGAGAGTCACTGATTTCCATGAAACCCAAAAGGGGAACTCAAGGTTGACATAATTCTCAGGTAATCTCTGAGCAGGAGTAGATCCTGGATGAAGGGATGTGGGTGTGACTTGAGACTGGGAACTTTTACAGGAGCAGACTGAACCTCAAGCCAGGGGCCTGGGATCTTCACATTCCACCCCCAGCCCGCTCCTGTTCCCACCACAAGAGGGGACCGTCTCACTCAGAGGCCCCGGCTCTGTGTGGACTTGAACCCTGCCGCCTCTTTGGGGCTGGACTGGCGAGGCGGCCTCCACGGTGAACCCCAAGTTCTTAGGACACAGACGGCATCTTAGCCTCCTGTCCTGAGCAGCTGGCACCATAAGGGCTCGTTTTACATTGCCTGATAAACGTGCACTGAATACATGGATGAGCAGATGAATGAATGAATGAATGGGGAGATTGCACTCTTCAATAATAAACTCTGGCCCCTACATCAGGAAAGACAGCCCTTCAGACAGCCCAGTGCCCGGAGCCTAGAGACCTCCTCACCACAACACTGAGTGGTCAGGACCCCGGGTGGGGGTGAGGGCGGGGCCAAACTCTTCTGGGTGACGACACCCCACCTCGCTGGCCCTGGCTGCCACGGGAGTGGTGTCCCTACCGCGCAGGGCGCTGGTACCTTTCCGGTGGTTTGAGCTCATTACTCATCATTAGGAGCCCTAGTGTCTGGAGTTTTCCAGGTGATCAAAGCTTCTCTGTCTGGAGCAGGCGGGCAGGCCCTGGAGTCTGTCACCAGTAATCCCCTGGCCTCGCCAGGCAGACGGTTAAGTAACCCAGGAAGGAGCAGATTTGGTTTTTTAAGCTCACATAATTCAGCCTGACACCCCGACACGGAGGCAGCCGTTCTATGCACTGCGGGAGCGTCCCTGGTTGGAGGGTGCGGTGGGGGGAGGGCGGCCGTCTCAAGTTGGGGTTGATTGGAAGCTGTGGGCTCCCTCCCCGCCCTGCTCCCCTGGGGAGGGCTGAGGGCGGGAGGAGGAGCCGCTGCCGCCCCTCCTGCAGCCGGGTCTGCGCACCTGAGACTCGCCTCTGGACGGCGTCCCTGGCCCTGCCCCCGAGAAAGGAGCTCCCAACCGGGGGCTCTTGGGGGTCCCGGTCTCTGGTTGGACTCAGGGTCCACTTGCCTCTCCAAACCCGCCCACTCTCCCCACAGTCTATGTCACTGTACAGAAAACATGTCTCAGGCCTGAACCCCGGAGTCAGGTTGCAGCCACCATATTTGTGCAGATTCTGACATTTTGGTAAATATCACAAATTTCTTCAGTGATGGGGGTGGGGGGGCGGGGAGAGAAGGGTATGCTTAAAATAATAGCATTTTCCAACTTTAAAAACAAGTTGGAATTCAAAATTTGGGGCCTCCAATATTTTCTGATTTGACCTTTGCGCAGGGGGGAAAAGAGTTTCACTCATCCCTGCCCTAAATAGCACACACCATGCTTCCCATCAACACAGAAGGCAGTGTGAACAGACCCAAGGAGCTCATTAGTCTGAGGAATGGAAACGGGCTTTGCTAAAGAGTTTATCTAAATGTCCGGCTCCCAGCTTCAAGTGAGTCCTTTAAGAAAATGAGTGCGGAGAACCGGGATAGACTATTCCAACTGGGGTTACCGTCTGGGCCCCGGGGACTCTGTAAGGTTCTCTTTCGTGTTCCGCCCCAGCTAAATTCTGAGCACAGCAGAGGGGTGGATGGTGCTTTGCAGGGCCGCCTGGCGCGGTCCTAGCCTCCAGGGCTAGAGAGGGGCCAGCCCCACCCGCTGGACCCGGCGCTGCTGCCTTCAGGTCCACGCCCATCAGGATGTTTTACATATTTTAATTAAAGTGCCGCAGGCTGGCAGGGCCTCTGACGGCTGGCTCTAGTCCCAGCAGCAGGACGGCAGTGGCCTGAGACATGGTGTCCGGCACGTGCTCTGGGTTTGGCTCCCACCCCTGGGTGCGGCGCCCCTCGGGTTCCAAGAGGGGAGGCGGGCAGTGGGCAGGTGGCCGGCGCACCCAGGGGTGGCCAGGTGGCCGGCGCACCCAGGGGTGGCCAGGGCAAGGCTCGGGGATGGGGCAAGAGTCTGGGGAGGAAAGCGCCGTGGACAGTTATCGCGGCCCAGCTGGCTGGTGGGCTGTGGTGGGGCGATTCTTGCACACAGCGCCATGGACACACTCCTTATCAGTGTCAAATTATGACAAATGGCGACGGGTAAAAGTTGCTGGGTGGCAGCTGCCGCCTCTCCGAGAGGAGCAGGTATTTTTAGCGCTGCGCCTTGGGGCTCTGGCTCTGGGTTAATTAATCATGGTGAACAGCACTGAGTCTGGTTCCTGATCTTGGTCCCAGCCCCGTCCCAGCCTTGGCCCCATTGCCCGGACTGGAATACCAGCCACAAGGTAGCAGTCATGCAAGGCCAGAGGAGCCCCTGACAGCCTCCCAGGGCCCTGGGGACACCTTCCCGTGTCTGCCCATGGCTGGGGCCCTGTACCTCCCAGCAGGACTGTGCCTGGGCCCATCAGCGCCCACCCCTGGAAACCCTAACACATGCTGCTCTGGAGGCCCTGCCACACCAGTCACATCTGATCCTCAGGGCTGGGGCCTGCATCTCGCGGGGTTGATACCCTGCTTTGTCCTCCCGTTTTTCTGAGATGCTGCCGAAATAGACCAGGGGCAGGGAAACCCTACCGACGCTGGCCCAGGGAGGTCTGGCCAGGAGATGTCAGAGGTCCCTTCCTCTTGACGCCGTGAAGGGGACCAGTAGATTTGTCCACTTTCTGAGGGTTTGCGGAAGGAAGTTCGGAGGCAAGCCCAGGTCTGTATTGTAAAGCTTCTAGGAGGAGAGCACCCAGAGCATGTCACATTGAGTTGGCCCTGCTGAGGGCGCCCCGAAGGTTCAGGGGCTCCCGTGCCTGGGGTCTTCTGCTGACAGAGCGTTTGCCCCCGACCTCCGCGAGGCTCACGTGGAAACACGGTCCTCCCCACCAGCTCTGCGTGCAGAGAGATGAACTGAGACCTCATGAAAAAGCACCAGGGAAGTTGAACAAATGCTGTCCTTTCTTAACCCTTACTACTTTTCTTTCACAGCACTGGTTATGACTTCTACCATTCCCTGTGGGAGACAAAGAGGCAGAGCATCCAAGTCAGAGAGAAAGACAGACAAACAGAAAAACACTCAAGCCAGAAGACAGACACATACTTCCTGTCACTGAGTCAAGAAATATGTATTGAGAACCTGCTATGTGCCTGACCTGCACACACGCCCCCTAATTAATGCACCAGGAGACCACAGGCTGTTATATCATCTCCCCAGGCCCCCATCTGGGTCTTGTTGCTGTTACTGTTCAGTCATTCGACTCTTTGGGACCCCATTGACTGCAGCACGCCGGGTCTCCCTGTCCTTCACCATCTCCTGGAGCTTGCTCAAACTCATGTCCATTAAATCAGTGATGCCATCCAACTATCACATCCTCTGTCGTCCCCTTCTCCTCCCGCCTTCAATCTTTCCCAGCATCAGGATCTTTTCCAACAAGTCAACTCCTCGCATCAGGTGGCCAAAGTACTTCAGCTTCAGCATCAGTCCTTCCAATGAATATTCAGGGTTGATTTCCTCTAGGATGGACTGGTTTGATCTCCTTGAAGTCCAAGGGACTCCCAAGAGTCTTCTCCAGCTGGAGATCAAACCAGTCCATCCTAAAGGAAATCAGCCCTGAATATTCATTGAAAAAACTGATGCTGAAGCTGAAGCTCCAATACTTCGGCCACCTGATGCAAACAGCCAACTCATTAGACAACACTGTTATGCTGGGAAAAGATCAAAGGTGGGAGAAGAGGGTGACAGAGGGTGAGATGGTTGGATGGCATCACCAACTCTATGGACACGAGTTTGCATAATCTCTGGGAGTTGGTGATGGACAGGGAGGCCTGGCGTGCTGCAGTCCGTGGGGTCACAGAGTCGGAGAGTGACTGAGCAACAACCACCAGCACCGCAGTTTGAAGGCATCAGTTCTTCGGCGCTCAGCCTTTTTTATTGTCCAGCTCTCACATCCATACATGACTACTGGAAAAACATAGCTCTGACTATACAGACCTTTGTAGACAAAGTAGTGTCTCTGCTTTTCAGTAACGTCTCTGGGTCTCAGGTAGCAAATAAGAGAGGTGCTGTTTCTGCTCAGGCCAGTAGGTGTCATCATGTCAGAGGAAAAACTAGGGGCGCTGCAGGGTTTGACGGACGTCTCTGAGCAGAAATTCTGTTTCATCTTGTTTCTGAGAGCCATTACGTGCAGCTGCAGCAGGCGGGGCACACAGTGATAGATGTGCAGCCTCTGTCCTCCTGGGATTTACTGCACCGTCAGGGGCCTGGAAGGACAAGGTCATAGAATGAGGGGGGGTCTGTAACAGGCTGGAAAAGTTTAGAGGAAGGACCGTGTGGGTCTTAGCGCATCAGAGACTTCACATTACATCAGAGGGAACAGGTGCAGAGAGGAGGGCTGCCTGACCTATGCTCACATAGCAAGTCCAGACTCCAGGTCTCCTGGCTTCTAGAGCAGGGCCCTTTCTTCTATACATTGTGTATCAATAACTGGTGCTGCCCGATCCTGAGACTCAAAATTCCACTTTAGTTTAGCCATGAACCTCCCTGCAAAGTGCCGCCTCTGATACCTACTGCCAGACTCTCTCGATGGATCTATCTTCCTCCTGGAGAAGGCCCATGCCCTCCTCACAGGTCCTGTGGTACAGGAGTTGTCTCACTCGCACACACTCATGAAGGATCCCTGTATGCATCTCTTTCAAAAGACATCATGCTGGTAGCTCGGAACCAGTCTTGTCAGCAACAGCTATAAATTAGAAATCAGCAACAACTATAAATTAGAGTTTTTTGTTTTGTTTTTTCCCTCCCACAGAGCACCCCCCTCGCCCCCGCTAACCTGCACACCACTGAATTAGTATCCCCACTTTATAGATGAGGAAACTGAGGCCCAGGGAGATGAGGCAACACACAAAGATACGCAGCTTACTGTAGGTGGTGGAGCTGAGACCTCCAACCCAGGGGATGTGATGCTGCAGCATGCAGAGATCGCAGTGCCAATAGCGCTCAGTCACTTGGACGTGGAGGGGTGCGGGTTTCTCAAGTGGGCACTGATGAGGGGGCTGCCCTGGGCTAGTCTCATCAGCCTGACGGCAACACTGGAACAGGAACCATTTTGGGTGAAACGATCTTAGTCCAGCTTTGGGTGGGCTGAATTTGAAGCAGGCTGTTGGAAAGGAGAGGCCAGGTGAGAAGTCTGGGCAAGAGACTGAGGTCTGCAAGACGGAGGGTTCTTCTTGACCAAACCAGTGTCCTTTCTTACAATCAACAGGTCAGAAGTGGGAGGTTTACCCGTCTATATGTTTTTCCTCATCTTTGTCTGCATTCAGGCAGGATCTGGCAGGGCAGGGACAGGGGTGCCGTGAGCCCTGGCTCCCATGCATTCCCTGGTCCAGGTGCACGGTGAGGGCACAAAAGGGACTTGTTGAGTGAATGAATGAGTGACCAGTTTTATCCTGAATCAGCTCTGCTGAGGACCACCCATCACAACCTGAGTATACCTCTAAGATTATTGAGAATTCTGCCATCACTATAGGAGTACGGATTTGGAATCAGAAATTAGTTTTCTAGAGATTATAATATGAAGTGAAGTAAATCAGAGGACAGGTATCACGTGATATCACTTCTATGTGGAATTTAAGGACTTCCCTCAGACGGTAAAGAATCTACCTGAAATGCAAGAGACTCAGATTCGATCCCTAGGTTGGGAAGATCCCCTGGAGAAGGGAATGGCAACCCACTCCAGTATTCTTGCCTAGAGAATTCTAGGGACAGAGGAGCCTGGTGGGCTACAGCCCATTGGGTCACAAAGAGTAGGACACAATTGACTGACTAACACACACACACATATGTGGAATCTAAAAAAGGACACAAATGACCTTATTTACAGAAGGGTAATAGAGTCACAGACATAGAAAACAAACTTACGGTTAGCACAGGTGATGGTGGGGAAGGAGGAGATAAATTAAGAGCTTGGGATTAACACATATATACTATAATATATAAAATAGGAAAACAATAAGGACCTACTGAACAGCACAAGGAACCATATTCAAGATCTCATAATAATCTATTATAATGGAAAAGAATCTGAAAAAATGTGTAGCTGAATCACTTTGCTGCACACCTGAAACTAACATAAAATAATTGCACTTCCATTAAAAAACTACTTTTTTTCTTTCTTTTTTTTTTTTAGCATTTTAGGGCTAGAAGTGAGATTAAGTATCATCTCTTACAATGTCCTTGCTTCACTAGTGAAGCCCAGAGACCCTTATGAGACCACCCAGGTCCCTTGCTGTGTAGGAGAGTACCGGCCTGGCCTTCCTCCAATCAGCTTACTTTACTGCCCCGGGCCTCTGTGTGTCCCAGGACAAGACAAGAACAGATGGAGCTCCGGTTCCGGAAGGGCAATGAGTTGATGAAGATCCGTATCTACCGGGGCACAACTAAATACTTGGGTAGATGAGCAAAGCCCAGGATAACCAAGCCAGGAGGCTACAATATGCAAATGAGTGGATTGTTGTGTTCCTCCTGATTGGCTGGAAGGGCCCTGATGTCACAATAGGTGGGGTTTCTCCATTCCAAAAGATTGTGTCTCTGGCCAAAAAAAAAAAAGAAAGAAAAAAGAAAAAAAAATTCACTGACCTGGCTAGACCCTAGCTCCCTCTCTTTGTCCAGACGGAGGCGGCACCATGGAGCCCCTCTATCAGTCCGGGCCCATTCTAATGAAGGTGAACACCTTACACGGGAAGAAGATGGTGGAGAGCGGCCTCCAGTCTGGGGACTTCTCTCTGCCCCCATCGTGGTCCTCCAGCCTCCTGCTGCCGGCCGACCTCGAGATCCTGCAGCAGAAGGTGGCCGGGATGCAGCGCGAGCTGGAGGACTTCAAGAAGGAGGCACTCAGGGCCATCCGCTGCCTGGAAGATGCCTTCTGCGAGATGAACGGGGCCCTGGTGCAGCAGGGGGAGCAGGCGGCCCGCGTGAAGCAGCGGCTGCGGGAGGAGGAGGACCGGGGCGTCGTGCGGAACAAAGTCCTCACCTTCCTGCTGCCCCGGGAGAAGCAGCTCCGGGAGCACTGCAAACGGCTGGAGTTCCTGCTGCTGGGCCGGGGCCGCGACCCCCTGAGCATCCCCGGGAAGATCCAGGCCAACTGAGGCCCCTCCGCGACGAGCCGCCGAGCAGCCCAGTGGCAGATGCTTTTAGCTAGAAGGACACATCCCGAGTCCTGGTCCGTTTGCTCCCCTCCCCCACCCCCTCTCTGCGGCTTTCCTTCTGCCTAAATAACACCTTGCTGAGAGGCGAAAAGATCCGTTATGTTCTTTCGGTGAAGCTCTGTCTATCCAGCAGCACCCAAGAAAGAGGCGCCCCAACCCTAAGTCGTTGGAAGACACCTGTAACTTCCCCCCTTTAATGGTTTTCCTCTTTGTATTAATGGTACTATTGCTCAAATGTATAACATGTTTTTTTTAACCTTCTTAAACTGACTGTGTGAAACAGATGTAACTTCTTTTAATGACTGCAGGCTCCGTGGCTTGTTACTTCACCCACGGTCTGCTGAGAGTGCTCGGATCGTCCGCGGAGCACGAAGTGGCCTCAGGTTACTTCTGTGGTTCTTATCCTCGCCTGCTTTCACGGTCAGGCTGTCCTGTGTCCCTTTGCAGCCTTTGTCCACCTCTGCTTCCTCTCTGTTTGGTCTGCAGCTGGGCCTGCGGGAGCCACAAAGGGAGTTAGGCTCGGAAGGAAATGGCAGCCCACTCCAGTATTCTCGCCTGGAGAATCCCATGGACGGAGGAGCCTGGTAGGCTCCAGTCCGTGGGGTCGCAAAGAGTCGGATACGACTGAGAGACTTCACTTTCACTTCACTTAAGCTGGAGTCAGATGAGCTTAGCATGCGGATGAGGCGACACCTAGAAGGTGGGGCTATAAAGCCCTGAAGCCGATTTTCACGTCTGACCCGTGGAGCTGGAATTGCTGTGAAGCCCCCTGTTCATCAGGAGATAAACTCTGATACACAGCAGCCCACTTACTCTGACAGAGTAGTAGTGTTAGTCGCTCAGTCTTGTCTGACTCTTTGCAACCCTGTGAACTGTAGCCCACCGAACTCCTCTGACTGTGGGATTCTCCAGGCAAGAATACTGGAGTGGGTTGCTATTCCCTTCTCCAGAGGGTCTTCCTGACCCAGGGACTGGATCTGGGTCTCTTGCTTTGTAGGCAGACTCTTTACCATCTTAGCTACAGGGAAGTACGTACTCCTGTAGGCCCCGTTAGAAGCAAGTGGTATTGCCCTAATTGTGCAGGGTGAGAAGCTGACCCCAGGAAGGTAAGTCCTTCCCCTAAGGGCTCCAGCCTTGAAAGTTCAAGGTCACTTGAGCTCATGTGCTGTCCTGCTGCCCGCCCCCCCGCCCCCACTTCCCCCGGCCCGGGAATCAGGCTGTCATGGACCTGTTCTTCTGGAGGGTTGAGATTGTCATGTTGGTCCTTTGGGTGCTCCTTCGCTGTCACTGTGACTTTTTTTTCAATAAGGCTTTCTGTTTCATCCAGTCATATTTTCTCTCTGGTCCCCCAAAACTCGGCCATGTGGAGGGACTCTCCCCTAAAGAGCAGAAGGGAGTGCCTGACGGCCAGGTCCGCAGCCCTTGAGCAGAGTGGGCCTGTCCTTCCAGCTCAAAACCTGCAGCCCGGGCCGTGTCCACTGACTGTCCAGCTCAGCTCCAGCCTCCCTCCTTTCTTCCATAGAATCTCTGCAAACAAGGTTTGAAGATTTGCAACACCCAGGCTGATCTTCAGAAAAGGACCCCGAGCCCGATCCATTCTTCATGGTGACATCATCTATCAACCATGTACCCTGAAGGGCTGCAACCCTGTACTAACTTTCACTTCCACTTTGGAAGGTGTCCCTGAAGTGGTAACAATAATGTTAAAACCAGTAAGATTACTGCCTGTACTGCTAATTTACAGTTACCAAGAATATGATATAGTCAGGGCACCAGGCTTGGCCCTTTGAAGGTGGGTACTAGTATAACCTTCACCTTAGGATTTTGAGAAAACCGAAGCTCAGAGAGGCTCAGTAACTTGCCCAAGGCCACACAGCTGATAATGGATAGAGTTAAAATTTGAAGCTAGGAATGTCTAATGCCAGAGGCTGTGCTTTTCACCACTAAGTATTATTTTTGGAGGCTACATGCTTCTTGAATAGATAAAATATGAGTGTACTGAAATTGGTGAGGAGAGGAAAGATTAAAAGGTTTTGGCAGTGGGCTGTGGGGGGATCCTGTGCCCTTCGGCCTTGTAGGGGATGCGCGTGTGTGCGCGTGTGTGTTTACAAATGTGTTTGAGAAGGAGAACTTGACTGGACAACCTTAAGAAGAGATTTAAACAATCAGCTGCCCTGTGCAGAGGAAAGTGGATCTAATGTAACTCCTCTGGAAAAGGGGCTGAGGCTCCTGCACGTTCAGCTTGTAATTGGCCTGCTCAGAGATGACAGTGATCACGGGAATCCTAAGACATGGCTAGGGGCTGCCCATGACTGGTGCCTGTCTGACCACACCCCGGAGGGTCTGTGCTTAGTTCTGGCCCAGTGTTCCAGAGGGTCCTAGACAGCCTGGAGGGCCCCCTCAGGAGATCCTGAGGAGTGGGCATGATTGAAAGACCCGGGGACCTTGGCTGATGAGGTTCGAGGGGACACCTGATCACGCCCTTCCAAACACAGGAAGGCCTGACTGTATCCAGGGCTTGAGGGGCTGTGAAATGTCACCTCTCTGTCTCTGCCTCCATTAGGAACCAGTTGACGGGTAGACCCAGGAGCCAGGCAAATGGAGATCACCTTTATTGCTGATAAAGCTGTTCAAGAAGGTGGTTTACATATGTGAAATAGATCGCCAGTCCAGCTTCAATGCATGAGACAGGGTGCTCAGGGCCGGTGCACTGGGACGACCCTGAGGGATGGGTGGGAGAGGGGCTCAGGATGGGGGACACATGTACACCCATGGCTGATTCATGTCAATGTGTGGCAAAAACCACTACAATATTGTAAAGCAATTAGCCTCCAATTAAAATAAATAAATCAATAAAAAAAAAAGAAGGTGACTTAGACCCTGTGAGCCAGGGGAGCTGGCAGAGACCTTAGCCCTGAAGCTGACGTGGTCCCCAGGCACAGGTGTACGCAGATGTGGACATCTTCCTACTTCCGTAAACCGGACAGTGTGGCTTCTCTACAGACGAATGACTCAAGAGAGGAAGGGGAGAGCTATGCAGGAGCTGACCTTTCTCCCAAATCCTCCAACTCAGAAAGTTGCTTTGCATTCCTGGGGAGAGGTGTGGCTGAAGGGAAGAGAGCCAAGAACACTGCTAGCGGGGAGATCCCTCCGTAGCAAAAGAGGAGTGGGAAATACGAGCGCCCCTCCTAACAGCAAAAGGGTTAGCCTGAAGCCATATAGTTCCATAGTGACAGCAGGTGGATAACACTGGGTGTTATCCCGTGGTCCCGTGGCTAAGACTCTACCCTCCTAGTGCAGCAGGACTGGGTTTGATCCTTGATCAGGGAATTAGATCCCACATGCTGCAATGAAGACTGAATATCCCCTGTGCTGCAACGAAGACCAGTAAAGTAAATAAACTATATTAAAAAAATAATAACATCCAGTGCTTCCTATGTGTCCATGCAGTAAAGAGCTGACTCAGCAGGTATGAGATGTTCAAACCTTGCATGTTTCAAAGTGAGATCTGGCCCCCTGATTGGCTCCTGGGAGATAACCTCTAAGCCCTTGTAATACTCTGCCTGATAAAAGTGTCTTTGTTTACCTGGGCCCTTGGGTCACACCAGATCGTTTATGCTAACAATATGATTTATGTTGGGGACCCTGGGCCAAGCTGTATCAGTCTGACCTCTAAAGAGGCTAGAAACTAAGTAACTAAGGTCAGTGATGGAGGAGTTCTCCATGCCTAGAGATATACACCCACAAAAACCCTGGACCACGAGACTCAGGTGAGAGTCCCTGGTTGACGGCACTTCATACCTGTCATCACCCATCACTGCTGGGGAGGTTAACCATTGTCTGTACAACTCCACTGGAAGAGGATAACTGGAAGCTGGTCTCTTCTGGACTCTCCCCTGTGTGCCTTTGACCTTTGCTGGTCTTAAGCTGCAGCCTTTAGGTAGAATAAACCACGCTGCTGCTGCTGCTGCTGTGTCGCTTCAGTCGTGTCCGACTCTGCGACACTATGGACTGCAGCCCACCAGGCTCCTCTCTCCGTGGGATTCTCCAGGCAAGAGTACTGGAGTGGGCTGCCATGCCCTCCTCCAGGGGACCTTCCCAGCCCGGGTCTCCTGCATTGCAAGAAGATTCTTTACCTCTGAGCCAGCAGGAAAGCCCGTAATAAACCACAGTTATGTGCAAAACAGCTTTTCTTAGCCTGTGAGTAGTTCTAGTGACTCACCGAACCTTAGGACGGTCTTGGGAACCTGTGCTGCCGAGTCAGATGCACTTGACATTTCATCCGTATTATCCTCACAATGACCTTGTGAGCTAGGCTCTCTTATCCCTGTGACAGATGAAGAAACTGAGGTGTAGAAAGGCGAAGTAACTTGCCTAGGAGGACGCAGCAAGACTTAGCGTTCCCTCTTCTGACTACCACCCTCCACCAAAGGTCAGGAGACTGGAGTGAAGGACTGGAAGGTCCTGTGGGGGTGGCCCCATAGTCTTCTAGTTCTAAGGAGGTGAGTCATCCTGGAGTAATGAGCAGGAGCAGAGTGCTAGAGGAAGAGATGAAAAGTTGGTGGATTTCCTGTCTGGGAGAGCTCAAGTGCAGCTATGCCAGATTGAGTTAGACCGCTGGGACACCTAGGGTGACTGACTAGTTCTGGTTTAACTGGGACCGTCTCCATTAGAGAACTGAAAATCCCACATGCCAGGAGCCCTCTCAGTTTCTGGGCTAACCAGGATGGGTTGTCATCTGGCATTAGACATAAGCCACCTTGGGGTGATCCAGGTGAGGCTGTGGGTGGGGTGAGTCACAGCAGGCCAGGCAGGAACGAGCCCTGATTGTCTCTGCCAGGTGAGTGCATCTTTGCTCCCATTTTTAACCAGAGGCAGCAGGAGGGGCTTATCCTTGACTTCATTTCTCCTCCCGGCTCTCAGGTCCCTGCCTACCCCCTCAAGCTGGCAAGGAGATTTGAGAACAAAGCCTTTTCAGAACAGCTTTTGTGATCCTTGTGTAGACAACGGGGATTCTCGATCCTCAGCACCTCCCAGCTGAGACCCTAGTCCTGGAGGACAGAGGACTGCATGGTAGAATCAAGAGCCTGTGAGCGTCACCAAGAAGAGACAGCTCTTTGCAGTTTTGGAAAATGGAGCTCCTCACTCCGACTCTTCTCCTTCCGACCATGAACAATAAAGTCAAGCAGCCCAATTGCTCACTTTCTTTGAAATTCTAAAGCAAATAAAGGACAAAGTAACAGATGGCTTTCTCCCTGCCAGTAGCTATAGTTCTCAAAGGTTCTCTACAAGCTGCAACGCTCCGCTTGCTCTTCTCAAGCACTCCAAGCCGTCAGAGGGCTGCTGAGAGCTCAGACTCGTAGCTGCATCTTAGGAAGAACCTGTGGCAGGTGGAGAGTCCTCCCCGGGACCCCGAATCCCGTGTCCGCTGCAAGCTGGGACGCTTGGGTGAGCAGCAAGATGGCAGAGACGTGGGAAAGCCAAACACAGAACGTTTGGCTCGGAGAGGTCACCAACCTCGCTGCCACTTCAGTCTTGTCTTTCCTGTTTGACCCCGGAAGAGAGCTCCGAGGGCTGGGCGGAGTCAGGCTGTGTGGGTGGGAAGCAGGAGTTCGGGTTTGGGAATTGGCTTCACGCTACACGTTGAATGTTGCCTCCTGATCTGACCCAGTCCACTTGGTACTTCCACAGGAGTGCAGAGAACTACAAGCTGTGAAAACCTTTCTGACATTCACCAGGTTTTGACATTTCCTTGTTTTTTCCTGGAAAAACCAGTTTAGTAGTGTTTCCATGTTCAGTGAGCATTGACCCAGACATTCCACTCCTAGGGATAGATCCAAGATAAATGAAAACATATGTCCACACAAAACTTGTACATGAATGTTCATAGTACCATTCATAATGGCCCCAAGTGAAAGTGAAAGTTGCTCAGTCATGTCTGACTCTGTGACCCCATGGACTATACAGGCCCTGGAATTCTCCAGGCCAGAATACTGGAGTCAATAGCCTTTTCCTTCTCCAGGGGATCTTCCCAACCCAGGGATCAAATGCAGGTCTCCTGCATTGCAGGTGGATTCTTTACCAGCTGAACCACCAGGTAAGCCCAAGAATACTGGAGTGGGTGCCCTAACCCTTCTCCAGCAGATCTTCCCAACCCAGGTATCAAACTGGGGTCTCCTGCATTGCAGGCGGATTCTTTACCAGCTGAGCTACCAGGGAAGCCCCAAAGTGGCCCCAAAATGGTTCCAACGTGGAACTCAAAGCTCTATCAACTGATGAAAGAATGAATAAAATGTGGTCTATCTGTGTAACACAATGTTGTTTGGTAATTTAAAAAAAGGAATGAAATACAAATCATGATGCAATATTATGCTTAGTGAAAGAAGCCAGTCACAAAAGACCACATACTATATGATATCATTTATATGAATATGCACAAGAGACAAATCTATGGAGACAGCAAGCAGATCTGTGGGTGCCTGGGGCTATAGGGTTGGAGAAATAGGGGAAGTGACTTCTAATGGGTATGAAGTTTCTTGTTGAAGTGACTAAAGCACTCTAAAGCTATAGTGCCCTTTAAATAGGTGAATTGCTTGGGATGTGAATTATATGTCAATAAAGTTGTTTAAAAAATGATGTGTAGGACCTTCCCTGGTGGTCCAGTGGTTAAGATTTTGCCTTCCAAAGCAGAGAGTTTGATCCCTGGTTAGGGAACTAGGATCCCACATGCCTCATGGTCAGAAAACTAAAAAAAAAAAAAAAAAAACCACACACACAAAAAAACCATAAAACAGAAACCCCATAAAACAGAAGCAATATTATAACAAATTCAATAAAGATTTTAAAATGCTCCACATAAAAAGATCATAAAAATATAAAGTGTAAGTTCAAATACACAGTGGGGTGAAAAAGAAGCAATGCTACAATTTATAATTCAAATCCCCTTGAATATTGAGAGATAACAAATCAAGACTGCAATTATCGTAAATTGTTTTAGCTTGGACGTTCTGGAGCCACATGGGCTCCCAAATTTATTTGGGTTATACATGTAAAAGGTGCCTGATTCAGAGACAGGTGCATAACAGGTGTATCACAGATGATGATTAAATCAAAACAGCAAGTAAGGCACAAATGTGCCCAGCTGTGTGCTTGACCCCCTTCTCCAGTCTCAGAGGTGGAGCTGCTAGAGAGAGATTGAGCCCCACACCTCCCTCCGACCTAGAAGGTATCTCTGATGGGGTAAAGAGCAGCATCAGGATCACTTGCCCAAGGCGCTATTAACGGCTGCCACGTGACTTGTCGTGTGACCTGTCACATGACAGGAGGTGGTAAAGAGGTCTTATGCTCTTCACCTGTCTTGTCTCTGGCCTGCCCTCAAAAAGCTTTACTCTGGCGAGATTTCTTGGTTGACTTCTTGCTCATCTCATCTCTTTCCTTTTGAGTTCTTTCAACAGCAGGAGAGGGTAAGGGATAGGCATACGGGCTCTGCAGACACACTAGCCTGGTTTAAAGGCCAACTCTGCCTCTCAGTTCTGTGTGGAATAGGGATGTTCCTCTGAGGCCTCTCGAAGTGCTCTCCAATTGAACTTACTGTGATAATGGAAATGTTTTATAATTCTGAGCTGTCAGCATTGTTGTCATCAGCCACATGTGGCTAGTAAGATTTAGGGGAAAAAATAAGTTAGTTGCTCAGTCATGTCTGACTCTTTGTGACCCCATGGACTGTAGCCCGCCAGGCTCCTCTGTCCGTGGAATTCTCCAGGCAAGAATACTGGAGTGGGCTGCCATTTCCTTCTCTAGGGGATCTTCCCGACCCAGGGATCTAACCCTGTCTCTTGCATTCCAGGCAGATTCTTTACCGTCTGAGTTATCAGGAAAGCCCAAGATTTACGAACTGGATTTTAAATTTTATTTAATTTTAATCAGCTAATATGTGGCCAGCGGTTACAGCCTCAAAGCCTCAGTTTCCCCACATTGCCCAGTGCGATAATGATGCTGCCTACCTAGTGGGTTCATTGGGTGAGTTAACAGAGGAAATGCACATACGGCGTGATAACTGCCTGAGACTGCAATTACAATTTGACTCCCTACCCCATATTCAGGCTGTGTTTCCTGCCTCATGGAGTCCTGTTTGTGGGGCCCCAAACAGATATTGCCAGAAACCCAAAAGGGCTTGGCCTTTGGGCTTGGAAGTGTAACCCTTGGAGAGAAATTAAGCTGTATCAATTAACCCCGAGTGCAAGGAGATGGAAGCAGGTGTTTCTGAGTGTGGAAGGGGTGGAAGGGGTGGAAGCCAGCTCCAAGGGTGAGGGCAGATCGGGACCCGGGCCTGTGATCTACCCCAGCTTCCGAAGAGCACGAGATCCCCATCCTCTGGCTTCCGTGGCTCTCTCTGTTCTCACTGTGGTCACATTGATAAGCACAAGAGGGGGTGCTTTTAGGAGACAGCCAGTATGTTGTCGTTCAGAAAAGCAGTCAAGCCAAAGCTCACTGGGGCTGAGGTTTGAAACCAAGATCCGGGGCTTCCCTGGTAAAGAATCAGTGGTAAAGAATCTGCCTGTCAAGGCAGGGGACACCCGGTCCATCCCTGATCTGGGAAGATCCCATGTGCCTCAGAGCAACTAAGCCCATGTGCCCCAACGATTGAGCCTGAGCTCTAGAGCCCAGGGAGCGCACTATCGAGCCCATGGGCCACAACTACCGAAGCTGGTGCACCCTCGAGCCCATGCTCCTCAACAAGAGGAGCCACCACGATGAGAAGCCCACGCACCACAGCTAGAGGGTAGCCCCCGCTCGGTGTAACTAGAGAAAAGCCCACACAGGCAGGAAGACCCAGCACAGCACCCCTGCCCCAAGCTTCACGGTTTAAAACCAAGGTCCAAGTGGAAATGCCACCTTCCTGGACAAGAACCAGGACTCGGGGTGGGGGAGAGTTGCAGAGTCTGCAGGTCAGAGTTTCGTAGCAATCACCCCAGAAACAGAGCCTCCTGGGAGTAAGCAGAAGAATTTCTGTAGTTTACTATTGAAAGCCCACTGGGTGGGGAGTCCTGCTGGGACAGTGGGGACACCTTGATCCTTGGACATCCATCCTCGTAGAAAATGTTCTCGAAGATGCACGTCCCTGAGGCTCAGAGAAAGGAAAGAAGCTGGTTCCAGTGTCCTTGGCTTGTCTGTCACCATCCTGTATGGTTACCGCTTCAGGAGGGGCACGGTCCCATTTCTGGGTTTGACAGTTCTGGTGGAGTCAAACCTGTCTCTACTAAATAAATGAGATCTCTCCAGGGCAGATCAATATTTAATGTGGGGTTTAAAAAGACCGACTCAGGAAATGAGTTTAAAAGTGGTGAATTTGCCTTAGGTAGCAATTTCTGAAATACAGTGGTATCAGGGGACAGATTATTCAAACTCAAGCTATGGTTAATATAAAAACAGTTGAACCAGCCGAGTTCGGCTTCCTGTGCATCAGTGACTCTGAATCCTCCAGTTTTCTGTGTGCAACTCACAGAGGATTACTGGCAAATTGGAAGAGACCTTCTACTGTGAGAATATCTACTCCAAGGCCGCTAACTCCCTGGACAGCCGCCTCCACCCTCACCGGTGGCAGACATCACTAATCAACCCCAGGCCTCTTTCTTCTTGAGTTAGATGCAGACGCATCTTCCTCTCCTCAATGCTACACTCCGGGCAGTCACCATCTATCAGTCAGTGTGCCCTGATGGGAAATGAATTTCCCATCTTCCTGTAGTTCACATGCCTCATTTAGCAGAAGGGAAGTTCAAGGTTACATACTGAGTTAGTGACTGATCTAGGACAAGGGCCCCAAACAGACTTCTCTTCCCCACATGAATGCTTTAGAAGTTGGGGTTTCACGAAGGATCCCTTTATTGACTTTCTGTGAGCAACGTGGGGCTTTCCCCATGATGGTCAACCATCATTGAATAGTTGGTTTCAGAGATCAAATTCTAGAATTTCAGACCTAGAAAATGGGATTCCCAGCTGGTGCAGTAGTAAAGAATCCTGCCTGCCCATGCAAGAGATGCAAGGGTTCGATCCCCGGGTGGGAAGGTCACCTGGAGAAGGAAATGGCAACCAGTATTCTTGTCTGGAAAACTCCATGGACAGAAGAGCTCTGGGGGCTACAGTCTGTGGGGTGGCAAAGAGTTGGATACGGCTAAGTGAGTGAGCACATGAGAGCTAGAAAACAGCTTAAAGCTGCTCTCATTCTACTTGTTCCATCACCGGGAAATGAAATCTCAGAGAGGTGAAGTGACTTTGTGTAAGGACGCACAGCTGGTGGCTCGCTTGTCTACATCCTGAAGCCTTGGACAAGTGACTCAAATGTTTGGACCTCCATTTTCCTATAAGAACCTCAGATTTGGAAAAGGTGTTTGTTTTAAGAAAAATTTGCAGCGTCTATTGTTGACATATTTTGATGTTTACATAGATGCCCTCAGGTTTACCTTTTGGATAATATTTTGTTTGCAAAAATTGGTTGGCATGGCCTAAACAAATAGTAACTGGGGATCTAGATTTGTGGTAGGCCACAGAGAGGTGTCTGAAAACCTTTTTAATGATTTTTCAGTAGACACCTGTGGGCAGGAAGCTATGGTTTCTAAGACAGGAATGAAATACTCTTTCCCCAGGATGGAGGGGCAGGGAGGTGGTTTTGCCACTCAGGGTTTCACACGATGTCTGTGGTCTCCATTTCCTCATTCATAAAATGGTAATAATGATACCTGTCCTCTCCACTTCAGAGGCAGATTGTAAAGGTCAAAAGGAATAATGTCTGGGGCGAATGCTTGAAAAGTAAGGGACTGTTGTGACAGGCCAAGGGGATGGAGCTGGCAGGTAGAGGTAAGGGTCTCAGGATTTGGGGGACGGGGAGGGTGGAGGAGGAAGGAGACCCCGCCTTGGCTTCAGAACTGGGGCAGGAATTTCCCTGCCCTCATTACACCAGGCGCTCCCGTCAGATTTAAACCAACCTCTGCTTTACTGCCTGAGATGCTGCAATGTTTCAGAAGCAGCAGCCCCAAGAAATGCCACGTTTGAAAAAGGTTGCTTTCCCTGAATTTGCCACTGGGTATTATTTTTATGCCACTGTTCTGTTATCCAACTTCAAAATATACATCATATTTATATTGCCTCTGCTAAGCATATATTTTTATTTTATTGCTTACCGAGCGGGTGACATTTGGTTATTGAATGTCTGGAGAATTGGACCTGGTTGTTGTTTTTTTTTATTCTTCCTTTCGTAAGTGCTTGCTCTGATGTATTAATCTTTACAAAAGGGATGAGACAGGGACACATAAGCATTCGCACTCACACACACACACTAATCACATTGCCATTTTATCTCACTTTGTGGGTGTGTGGCTACATTTATAAGAGCCGACAGATCTGAAATAGGTGTTCTGAACTGATTCAGGTGGGGAGCGATGAAGCCAGCAGCCTCCTGGGGAATTGGTTAAGGGAGGGAGGGAGAGGGAGCCTTTTGTCTCTGTTTGTGAAGGACACACCAGGCAAGAAGTGTGGATGGAACCATTGTGAGCCTGAGCTGGAAGGGACCCTGGGGATATATTTATATGTCTATAAAAATACAGACATGTGTTTTATAGATATTTTATATCTTATATTTTCATATATCTATCCAGTACCTCACATAATTCCTGATCCTGGGCTCAATAAATGGTTATTGAATTAAGGAACAAAAGAGTAGTTATATAAAGCATTTATTGAGGTTGGACTCTGTGCAAGACACTTTACACGCCCTTTATCTAAGCCTCCCAGCATCCTTGCAAAGTAATTTCATTTTCTGCATTTTTAAAATAAAGGAAACTGGGTTCTTCAAAAAGATAAACATAGAATTGTCATATGACCCAGAAATTCTACTCCTTTTTTGGGTAGATACCAAAAGGAATTGAAAACAGGTAAACAAATAAATACTTCGACATGAATGCCACAAGCCGCACTCTTCACAATAACCAAAAGATGGAAACATCTCACATGCCCGTCAACAGATGAATGCACACACACTGTGGTCTAGCCACGGAATGGAATATTATTCAGCCATAAAAAATAACAAAGGGCTGATACATGCTACAACATGGACGAACCTTGAAAACATTATAAATCAAAGAAGCCAGACACAGAAGGTCACAGATTCCATTCTACGAAATGTCCAGAATAGGGAAATCCACGGAGACAGAAAGCAATGTGGTGGTTGTTGGGGGCTAGAAGCATGGGTGAAAGGGGAGCCACTCCTTAATGAACGTGGGTTTGGAGGGTGTAATTAAGATCTTTCGTAACTGGATAGAGGTGATGGTGGCCCAACACTGTGGACGGACTCAGTGCCACTGAATCGTTCTCTTTAAAATGGCGAGTTTTATATCATGTGCATCTCACTTCAACTTATAGGAAATTGAGCTTAAAGGGAGTGTTAGTTGGGTAACACTGACGGTCCTAACTCCTCTCTTACCTGCATCCACTCCATACGCGCTCTGACTCCACAGGCCTCTTACATTCTGACTCTGGGCTCAGCCAAACGACTTTTTGGCTAATGCGACAGCAGCAAACTTAAGGAGAGAGAGGCTTGAGAAGCCCACGTGTGTTTCCACTCCGCTCTCCTGGATCTCAGCCCCAGGAGACGGAGGCTGCACTAGCCTCCTGGAGGACGAGGGGCCCTGTGGAGCCGAGCCAAGTTACTGCAGCCCGAGGCCCCCATCCCCCCGCCCCAGCAGCCCCCAGCCCACCTGCCAGCGACCTGCAGATTCACCGGCAACCCCAGCCAAGGTCAGCCAAGCCTGGCTCACAGCAGTGAAACTGCCCAGGCTACTGTAGATTCCTGAGAAATACTAATGGGTTGTTGTTTCAAGCCACCAAGCTTTGACGTTTTACAGTGAGAGCTAACTGCTACAGGGAGGGGGTAGGTCTTGCCTGAGATTTCACATCTGGTGAGGAAAAGTGGAATGGGTTCCAAAGTCTCTCCTCCACTCTGCCGTCACCTGTATTTTAGAAGCGAAGAGAGACTCGGAAGGGTTGGGGGTGGACGTCGGGAGAGTGGGAACCACAGCTCACCTGGGGTGGGGGTGAGAGTCATTCATCCCTGTCCTTAGCTATGAAGGAACATCACACACAAACCCTCCCAGCCTCCCTCCAAACCCCAACCCCAGGATCACGAGAAGGTATTGAAATGCTGGCCTGATCTGCAGTGTGTATTTGAGGGGGCCTCTCTGTAGCCCTCGATCCATTTCTGCAAGGCTGCTGTCCTGCTCTGCACGGCTCTGGGCATGCCTTGCTGGCAGAAGAGCAAGAAAAATAACGCCCATGTGCTCCTCTTCTCTCCTAAAGCATCACCCAGCCATCCCCTCTCACCCAGCCATCCCCTTAGCTTTTTAGGAGATTTTAATTTTGCAAAGCAGTGAGTTATTGGATGATGCCTGCCTGACCAGCTGTGGAAACAGGGTCCCACGGAGGACGTGCAACTCACATGGGCCACAGTTTCAAAGGTCAGGATCCAGTTTACTAATGTGGTGCTATTCCCTGACATCCCTCTCTTACCAAGAGAATAATGAAACTCTCCATTTCCTCTCACCCTCTGGAAAAAGGGTTCCTTCTTCAGGAAGACTGGCCATGTTGATCTGCACAGTCAAGTGCAAGGGGAGGAGGGGCGAGGGGAGGGGAGGGTGTCACGGACTGGGGGTGAAGGCAGAGTTTTCTCAGGGGGTTGGGGAGCATCACATCCAAACTGCAGGGGAAGAAGGAAGTAGAGAGGAGAACAAATGGGGTTCAGGGAGATGCTGCCGGGGCCCTTGGATGGAAGTCTTCTTTAGTGAGTCAGAAATAGCACTGCCTATGCTGCGGGTCAGGGACTGCTCTGAGATTGAGCTACATGAACCCAAACTTCCCAGGGGTCACATCCAGCATGGAGCCCAGCCTATTGTGAACTGGAGATGAACAATGGGAACTCCATCTCCAGCTCATGTTCCGGCCGCTGGCCACCACAGTTTGGAAAGGGGCTTAAGAATATGAGGACCAGGTTCAATGCATGAGACAGGACGCTCGGGGCTGGTGCACTGGGATGACCCTGAGGGATGGGATGGGGAGGGAGGTGGGAGGGGGGTTTAGGATGGGGGACACATGTACACCCATGGCTGATTCATGTCAGTGAATGGCAAACACCACCACAATATTGCAGAGTAATTAGCCTCCAATTAAAAAACAAATGTCAATGCATGATTAAAAAAAAATCTGAGGACTGCCCTCCCACTGCCTCTTACAGCTGCTGGGGCCCTGCCCGTCCACGAGGTCATCTGTCCACTCCTCGCTGGGATCCTGTGGCTGGGGTCCGAGGTCACAGGGCTCCTGGCAGATGAGAGAATGGGGTGAATGGGGAGGACCGAGCCCTGGGCTCCCCTCTTGCGATGGCTGCTGGGTCACTAGGAGGATGCGGCTTCTCAGGTCTCAGCCTCTGCGTCTCAGCGCCACGGTGGAAGATCACGCAGAGCCCAGGCTGAGCAGAGATGCGGGCACCCAAAGTGCCTCCTCTTTCCTCGTCATCATGCTACATATCCTCACCTGGAGCCCAACGTCACACGCTCCCTCCCTTAAATCTCACACTAGGTCACATACACGGGTCAGGCCACCTCTCACAGTACAGGACACACACATACCGTGGACGCCACACGAACCAGCAGTCATACACCGCATCAAAGCACAGTGGATAGAGACGCACCGCACACTATGTGTCAGACATGCATCCTATCACCCGCAAACGACACGGACGACACACCCGCACTTCCTCACACGGCACACACACAGCCCCACACAGGTGCAACCCATGAGACACACCCATCACACCCCCAACACACCCGTATGTCCTCACACTGCACACACACAGCCCTGCACAGGTGCCACCCATGAGACACACCCATCACACACCCATCACACCCCCAACACACCTGCACGTCCTCACACTGCACACACACAGCCCTGCACAGGGGCCACCCATGACACACCCATCACACCCCCAACACACCCGTACGTCCTCACACTGCACACACACAGCCCTGGAAAAGTGTCACCCGTGAGGCACACCCATCACACCCCAACACACCTGCACTTCCTCACACTGCACATACACAGCCCCACACAGGTGACACCCATGAGACACACCCATCACACCCCCAACACACCCGCACTTCCTCACACTGCACACACAGCCCCATACAGGTGCCACCCATGAGACACCCATCACACCCCAACACACCCACACATCCTCACACTCACACACACTGCCCCGCACAGGTGCCATCCATGACACACCCATCACACCCCCAACACACCCGCACTTCCTCACATTGCACACACACGGCCCCATACAGGTGCCACCCATGAGACACCCATCACACCCCAACACACCCGCACCTCCTCACACTCACACACACAGCCCCGCACAGGTGCCACCCAAGACACACCCATCACACCCCCAACACACCCACACTTCCTCACATTGCACACACACGGCCCCGCACAGGTGCCACCCGTGAGACACACCCATCACCCCCCCAACACACCCGCATGTCCTCACACTGCACACACACAGCCCCACACAGGTGCCCCCCATGACACACCCATCACCCCCCCAGTACACATCACACCCCGAGCATGCAACTTTACACCCTTCCCACCCCGTGCCCCACACCCACCCTCTTCTTCCTCTCCATGCTCACTGCATACACCACCGTCTGCTCTATCCCACACCACACCCACCACCACCTTCCTCTGCCATGCTCTCCAAGGCAGATGCCCCCCGTAGGCAGGGTGGGGGGTGGAGTGAATGCAGGTGAGTAGCTGCATGCTTTGGGCATCAAACAGGCATCCGCTTACAATGGCCCATTTTATGAGCTGGTGGATTTTGTGAAACTTGAAGTTAGATGATCCTCTTCTCCTCCCTCAAAAGAGGGACTGCCTTTTCACTGGGCAGTCAGGAGACTGACAGGTAAGCTGGTTAAGATGGACACTTTTCAGAACTCTAGGGCCCAGGGCTTGCCAGCCACTAGCATCTACCTGGGCAGACCTTGTGGAGACCCAGACATAAATGACCTGAACACTAGCTTGGGAGCTGGGATGTAACAACCGAGAGCACAGACAGGTCAGCCTGCTCGGGAGGTGCCAGGCCATGGGCGGAGCTAGGTAGTGATGGCGAGGTGACCTCCACGACAGCTGAGGCTTTGACAGCAGAGGGACCTCGGTGTGGGTCCTGGCCCTGCCGCTCAGTGGTGCTGGGGACTTGGGCTTTTGCTTAACCTCCCTGGACCTTAGTTTCCTCATCTGAAAAGAGGAACAATAGTAATAGCTACAGTTAAGAGTTGTTCTGAGGACAAAATCTAAATGAGATGACCCACACACTTGGTAATTATTAACCACTCCCTGAATTTTAGCTGCTGTTATCATTCTGAGTATTTTTTAAAGACTTTTTTTGATGTGGACCATTTTCAAAGTCTTTATTGAACTTGCCATAATACCGCTTTGTTTTATGTTTTGGTTTTTCGGCCCTTCGGCTTGTGGGCTCTTACCTCCCTGACCGAGGATTGAACCTGCACCCCCTGCATTGGAAGGTGAAAACTTAACCACCAGGGAAGTCACTCATTCGAAGTATTATTATCATTTTTGGTGTGTGTGTGTGTCTGGTCCGCCCCCGGAGAGGATGAGACTTTCTGTGCACGCGAATGCAGGAGGCTAGAAGCTGTCCCTCTGTCCCCACAACAAGCAGCCGGCTAAGCAAACCGAAAATCAACAACTCTTCTTAGAGCCAGCACAGACCTGAGGTCCCTGGGCAAACTGCTGCCCTTGAACTGGAAAGAGACAGGTGGACACAGAGAATCACAACTTAGCAGCAGAAATCACTGCTGGAGCTGGTGCTGGGGTAGGAAAATTGAATCATAGTCAGCAAATTGCTGGGGGCTCAAGGTGGACAAATCAGAGAGATAAGAACTCCAGAGGGAGAGGTCATAGGAACCCACTCTTCCGTGAGTTTTTTCTGCAGGAACTCTACCAAGTTCCTACAATAAACAGTGGAGAAAGTCCTTCCTTATTTCCTGCAGTGGGGGGCCGGGGGGAAGGCGAGGCGTGAGAGAGAGGTGGAGGTGGAGGTGTGAAGTGGAGAACCATTTTGAGACACTTTGGAGTATTCTGTTCCTAACAAGTCCTGCCCTCTAGAGAAACAAGTCAACCAGAGCCTAACCTGGGGGTTTTATCAGAGCCTGACCCACCTGTGAGAAGGAGAAACCCAACTCTAGCCCCCTTTAAGGGCTTTCCAGGTGGCACTAGCAGTAAAGAACCCCCCTACCAATGCAGGAGACTCAGGAAACGGGGGTTGGATCCCTGGGTCTGGAAGATCCCCTGCAGGAAGAAATGGCAACCCGCTCCAGTACCCTCGCTAGAGGGAGCCTGGAGAGCTACAAGAGTCAGACATGACTGAAGCGACTTAGCTCGCAGGGACGCACAGCCCCCTTTAGCCTTCCTGTCCCACCTAAGGGGTGAAAAAAGACCGAGGAGTGCTTGTGAAGGTCACAGCCCAGAGGCACAGGCAGAGAGGTCTGAAAGACAGAGACCTGGTCCTGGGGTCCACAGAACGCGTCCTCTCCCCCACACCTGACTGCTGTACCACTCAAGGGCAGACAAAAGCTTGGTCTCCCTCACCATCCTCGAGCAGGGCTTCCACATGTACACATGAGGCTCACAGCGTTAGGGGGCCTACCAAGGCCCCCCTAACTAGCAACAGGGGAGGTAGGCATTAGATCCAGTCTTCCCACTCCTCAGACAAGGCCCTGGGGCTTCCCCTCACCCTGGAGCATCTTCACCTGAAATTCTGCTCCCTTCCCAAACCGGCTGGATACTTTGGCCACACAGGTAACCCAAAGCAGCTTGCACCTGTGTGGCTCTAAGCCCCCTGTGGGGAATCTAGGGGGCTTGGTTCGACCCCTGGTTTGGGAGGATCCCCTGGAGAAGGGAACCCACTCCAGTATTCCTACCTGGAGAATTCCATGGACAGAGAAGCCTGGCAGGCTACAGTCCATGGGGTCTCAGAGTTGGACACGACTGAGTGACTCTCGCTTTCACTTTCACTTGGGCGGCTGGGGAAGAGATCTGATGGCAGGTCACGTGCTCTGCTCCTCTGGGTCCCAGTGACTTCAGGGAGCTGTAAGGGCTGAGCCCTACTGCATTCTGAATGTCCAGGTTGAGACCCAGGGGCCGAAGGATGTGAAGATGCTCCATAAGCACACAGGGACTCACAACCCAGCTGCCAGGAGCCAGACCTAAAC
This sequence comes from Cervus elaphus, assembly GCF_910594005.1. NCBI lineage: Eukaryota > Metazoa > Chordata > Mammalia > Artiodactyla > Cervidae > Cervus > Cervus elaphus. The sequence continues at coordinate 81,407,978 of NC_057819.1, read as the reverse complement.
CCACAGCTCCCCAGGTGCCAGCCCCTTATCAGGGGAACCTGGTGGGACCGGGGCAAGGACCACTGTCCCCCCAAAGCCGAGTCCACAGCTGACCCCCCAGGGCTCAGGACAGCCCCTCCACGATATGGGGGGTGTCCTTTGTTAAATGCTTCCAGAGACACTTTGCGTTTTCTGGCAGAGGCGAGAGGAAAGAACTCCAGATCTTCCGTCTTCGTATCTGGGGATGAGAGAAGGAGACAGCATGGGGTTAGGAGCATGGGCCCGCTGCTGGGCGATCTGGATTCAGGTCCTATCCCAGCTGTGTGAACTGGAACAAGCGCTGTAGCCTTGGTGTTTCCTTGTGCAGAGTCAGGATGGTAATGATGAATTGTTATTCACGGGGACCACTATGGTGATCAAAGAGGGGCGGGTTGACAGGGCCTTAGGTCTTGGCACCAGGGGGTAACACACAGGTGTCAGTGTTACTAGGGTTGGAAGTCTTCTTTCCGGGACCTCCTCAAAGGGCCAGAGAAGAGCCCAACACAGCGAAGCTCATGGGTGTCCCTGTCCCACCAACCGTCTGCTGGTGACCTTGAGCCAGACACGTCGCCTTGTTGGGATGCGCGTCTCCATCTGTGAGACGGGCTTTTCCACCCTGTCGCAGGAGTCAGCTCACTGGCTGGTCCCTGAGGGGGCCGGGGAGCAGGCTGAGACCTCCAGAGGCGCTGCGAGGCCACAGTTCAAGATATTCTGTTGTTTGGTGAGCCTGAAATTTCCTGACAGACAGAATGAGCCATCTGAAGCAAGAGTTTCATTTCCGTCGTTGTCCGGCAGGCCATCTCCTGGGGAAGGTGCGTGAGTGACAAGCTATAATTAAAGCCTCGGCGTCAGTCCAAAGGGGAGAAGGGCAGTGTTTCAGTCAAGTCCGTGGCGAGAACTGACCTTTCTGTCTGTGCGTCTTTGCAGCCCGCCCCCTGGTTATTCTGTCCATCTGCTGGAGCAAACCGCCTCATCCCCGTGACCTTTGCTGACCAGGTAGGAGTTCCCAGTGTTCTCGGGGTCATCAGCCCCTCTGCCAGGTCCCCTGAGAAGCCCTCGGAGCTGTGGACCTGCGCTGCAGGCCTGCGGAGGAGGAGGCCTTCATGTGGAGGTCCCAGGGGGCAGTCAGCGGCGGGGGCAGGATGGCTCACTGTGGGTACTCTGCCTGCAGCCCAGCCTGTGCATACTGTGGGTGCCGCTAGCCAGAGGGTCCTGCTCCTCCCAGCGGCCTCTGACGGCCAGGGCGCCTGTCGTACCACCCCTACCTGCCCCCAGGTGCATCTGGCCCCAGCTTTCTTCTTCTCCAGGCGCCTCCCCCTTGGCAGTGTTTTTCTGTCCCTCTGGACTCCCAGTCTTTCATTTGTTCAACCTATATTATTTGGGACTTGTGCTATGCCCCTGAAATACAGAGTGAATGAGACAGAGGTTTCCATGGCTTCTGGAGGGGAGACAGCTACCAGTGGATGGGAAGGGCGGCTCAGGGCCCACCCAGAAGCCTCACGGGAGCCCCAGTGGCCCTGAGCCCTCTGCGTGTCAGGGAGGGTAGCCACCTCCCCGCATGCAGGCGTGGGGCTCTGTAGACACGCTTCCGGCTCCAGGTCCCACCCACTGAATCCCACCTCCACCCTACAGAGGGAATTTTCTTCTCTCTCCCCAGCCTGGGCCAGACTGTCGAGACAAATGGGTCATGACCCAGCCGTGGTCTCCTCCCCAGGCCATCCTGACCACTGGCCTGCTTCTTCTAGCCACGATTTCAGGCTCCATAGCTGTGGCGCATGAGCTTAGTTGGTCCATGGCATGTGGGATCTTCCAGATCAGGGATGGAGCCATGTCCCCTGCCTTGGCAGGCAGTTTCTTAACCACTGGACCACCAAGGTCCAGTGCTTTTTTATGCATTTGTGGTTAAGTCAGTGGGTCCCCAAAGAGCAGAAACGGTTCCTTCCACTTCTTCAGGGTCCCTCCCTGAATCAGCACGCTGGTAGGAGACAAGCATTGAACACGGCTTGGAGTCTGGGCCGGGCAGTCACCAGCCCTGCTGGGTGCTCACCTCCCACCCACCTGCCCTCTGTCCTAGGCGCCAATAGCTGCAAATGCTCTCACCCTCTTTCTCTGACCTGCTGTGTCCTCCTTGGGCTCAGCTGTTGGGGGCACCCTGGGGACACTCAGAGGGAGGACTCAGGGCACTTATTCACCCAGCTCCCCCCATGAGGGGCAGTGGGCGCAGTGGCTGGTCACTGGTGCCAGCAGCCCCTACTCCGTGGAGCCGCTCTCCCGAGACTCCAACAACACAGGTCCCTAGAGAACCAGGGGCTCCCACGGCCGAGGGGTGTATGTTTCCGGGGGCTGCCGTTACAAAACAGCACAGACTGGGTGTCTTAAAACAATAGCAATGTACTCTCTCACAGTTCTGGAGGCCAGAAGTCCACAATTAAAGTGACGGCAAGGCCGTGCTTCCCTTCTCCCAGGTTCTGGCAGCTGGTCGACAATCCCGGTGCCCCTCTGCGTCCCTGGCCACAGGGCGTTATCCTTTATGTCTCGGGGTCTCTTTTCATAGAAGGACACCAGTCACGTTGGATTAAGCCCACCCTTCTCCAGGATAACCTCATCTTTGCTAATGATAACTGTACTGAAATCTATTTCCAAATAAGCTCACATTCTGAGGTCTGGGAGGCTAGGGCTTCCACCTACCTTCTCTGAGGGACCCAGTTCAACCCAAAACACTCAGGCAGCTTCCTGGTCTAAGTTTCCTGGGCTAAGTTTCCTTAGCCCTGCCCCTAGCTCTTTAAAGAACTTTCATTGAACCTTCTTCATTACCCCCATTAAGTGTGTGATTCCTGCTCTGAAATGTATCTTTGACCCTTATGAGCTGTGTGACCTTGGGTGAGACACTTCACCTCTCTGAGGTCACCTCTAAGATGGGAATAATTTTCATACCTGCTCTGCCTAATTCACTGAGTTGCTGAAGGCTCTTTGTAAACCAGAAAGGACCACAGCACTGATGGAGATCATTATTACCCTGTGTGTGTTGTAAGGTACAGTTGGGACAGGGTTGGGTCTAGACTGTTCTCTTTGATCTGAGCGGAACCTAGTACCACGTGCCAATACATGCTGAATAAATGCTTCACGATGTTGATGATGTATCTCACCCATCAGGCCCAGCGGTGAGAGGCTGAACATGGGGCTGCTTCCCAGATGACGATTCATCCAGGGCTGGTTTCTTAGGGTCTTTTTGACTTGTACTTCAGCTGAACCCCGACATTCCAGACGCCTCCATCCCTAGTCCTTGGAGAAGCCAGCATCTCCCCAAGTGGAGCCCTTACTTCTGGTGCGACAGCTATTTTATCTGGGCCAGAGGGAAACAGAGATATTTTAAGATGAGTGTGTCAGCTGGGGTCAGTTTCCGCGCGGCTATCACTCGTGCTGTCAGGAGGAGAGAGGTTTCTGCTGTCTGGCGGGAGCCCATCAATCACCCCTGACAGTCCTTAATCAGACAAAGGAGCCCTCACCATGGTGTTTCAGAGAGGGAGACTGTATTATTGTTCACACTCGACAAATAATTCTGGACAGGAGTTTTAAGCCCGCAAATAAGGCCCCTTGTATCCTTCAAGCATTTGGATCCCTAAGGTAGTGGCTGGCCTTCCTCTCAGGATTGAGTGTCTCTCATTTCTATTTTGGCACAACTCTCCTCTCCTTTCCCAACGCTCTTGTCATTCATTCATTCAGGAAACACTCACTGAGCCTTCTGAGTGCCAGAACCCTGCCAGATGCTGGGAATAGTTTTGGAGAAGGGAGAGGCTTACAAGTGAAGAATTTCAAAGCCACACGAGAAGCACTTGAGGTCAGGCAAGTTCAACATGCTGGGGAACCCAGAAGGAGGCATGATTGACTCCCCCGGGTAGGTGGAGAGCAAAGGAAGTCAGCTGGACTTGAAGGACTTCTGACAGGGGACGGGTGAGCAAGGACATTCAGGAAGCCCTGACTGCAAAGTCACGGATGTGGGAAAGGACACGGGATACAGGCGGTCTGATCGGTGTGGAGTGAAGGAGACAGGGGAGGTAGCTGAGGGCATGGCCATGAAAGGCCTGATAAACTTGGGGGAGTAGAAGCTCCGCAAAGGTGAACATCTTGTCTGCCCTGCTCACCACTGTTTCCCCTGCAGCTAGAAGAGTGCCTGGACCCAGGAGACATCCAGTAAACACTCACTGAATAAGATCAGGAATCGCAAGTGCCGGGCAAGGAGGCTGAGGCGGAACCATTCCCTCTGTCACTCCACCTTCATCTCACCATTCTCCAGCATAAACATCCTCCACGAATCCCACCAGACACTCAGTAACACTCATTTTTCTCTGACTGGTATTCAAGATCTTACTGAATCTATCTCCCATCACCTTCTCCAGCTGCATGTTCTAAGAAAGGAGTCAGTAAACCACGGGCAGCCAGCCAAGTCAGGCCCACCACCTGCTTTTGTAAATAACTTTTTTTGGAAGACAGCCACACCCGTTGGTTTGCATATTGTTTGCGGCTGCCTTCTCTCTACAAGGCAGAGCTGACCAGTTGCAACCTCAACCATATAGCGTGTCAAGCTATAGTGTTTATTTTTGGCCCTTTTCAGAAAGAGTTTTCGGATACCTGTGCTAAGTGTTTGGCCCTAGCGCTGGGAACATAGCAGATGCTTAATACAGAGCTGCTGAATGAAGGAGTGAATGGAGGACTAGTTTAATGAGTGAGCCCACCCCCACACGGTCCCCCTGTCCTTTGGCTCATGCCCGGCCCTCTGTGCTGTTGTCGCCTCAGGCCTGGACACAGCACCCCCTGGGGACCTTTCAGCAAGCCTGAGCGGAAGGCCAGGCTGGACGCGCCCCCTTCAAGCCACTCCCCACGCAGAGCCAAGGCCGACAGATCCCGGGGACTTCCTTCAGATGTGACTGCCGGGGAAGTTTCCAGAGCTAGGGCAGCCATGGCGTGATGGAAAAGACTGGGGTATTATTCAGGACTCTGAGTTAGAGCTGAGCTTAGGAAAATGGGCTTTCTCAGGGAGGAAGCAGAGGGCAGTTTTCAGCTCTGGAGAAAATGCAGGATGCAGAGCAAATCCACAGTAGAGGAGGCCATGACTCCCTTCTCCTCTGCTCTCCAGTCTACCTGCCTCTTTCTCCCCTTTGGCAGACAGGGTTGCTTCACGTGGCTGGGTTTACCACCAGTCCTAGACTCCAGCCTTCCTGTTTTCTAATCCGTCTTTCTGCAGAGACTGTGTGAGAAGAGTCCTGGGGAAGGACTCTGATTGGTCAGATCGGGCACCAGGGCTCAACCCTGAGCCAATCCCTGTAGCAAGGGGCTGGGGTGCTCTGATTGGCCAGGCCTGGGTCACATGTTCATCCTCCGCCTGTGGGTGGGGTCTATTACCAAAGAAAAGGGGTTGAGGCAAGCAAGCTGGGGACGAGACAGACGTTCATCAGCGGGTAGCCAGGCCCCAGCAAGTGACACAGAGACCTGCCTGCAGGGCTGGGGCACCGACAGAGGGAGGAAGTGTCTTAGAAACAAGCGGACACGCTCTGTGAAGCTGACACACAAGGTCAGCTTCCTGTCAGTAGCAGTGGTGACTTTACCGCGTCCCAGAACCTGGAGCTGGAGTTGCCTAGCTCTCTGCTGCTTCCAGTTAGGATTGGTCTTGGGAGCAGAGAGCGGGCTGAGCCTGCAGGGCCGGAAGAACCGATCGGCTTGGCTGAATGTATTTGTGTGTGTGTGTGTGGCGGGGGGGGGGGGGGGGGGGGTGTGGTTGCGTGGAGTGGCTGAAAACAGATCCTGGCACTCATCAAGCCCCGCTCACATCTCCTTCCTCCAGGCTGCCCTCTCTGACCTTCCTCCCTGGAAGGCGCTCCTCCACTTCTGACCTTCCACAGAACACTGGTCATTTTTGCCCAGTGGGCACTTGCAACACCCTGCACAGGATCATTCACCAGCTGCCTGTCAGGGTGTCACTCCAACTGGAGAGAGAAGATGGCAGACCCTTGGTCTTCCCCTTCTAGCACTACCCCATGTGCATAATGCAGAATCCCAAAACATTGGATTTGGAAGGAACCCCAGTCAGCGGGTCTGACCTGCCACCCCGTGGGGATGGCTCTCCCCGACCTCTCTGTCTGAGGGCCACTTCAACACTGTTTGGGCACCTCCACCTTGGGGAGCTCTCTCCTTTGCCAGACACGTGAACTGTGGAGGACACCTCTGATACCATCAAACTGGTATCTGCCTCCTGGTTCTGGCTCTGCATCTAGAGCATCTCAGAAAAAAACCGATTTGCTCTTCTACATTGTAGGCTTTCAAATATTTGAAGAACATTCTGTTACTTTCCTCCTATGTCTTCTCTGCAGGTAAACTCCCCGAGCCATCTCACTTAGTGGTGGCTGAGGTGGTTGGTAGAGTGAGGCAGGGCTGCTAGATTCCTAATCATCTTGGTCAGTTCATGAAAGTGAAAGTGAAAGTTGCTCACTCATGTTTGACTCTTTGCAACCCCATGGACTTCTCCATGGAATTCTCCAGCCCAAAATACTGGAGTGGGTAGCCTTTCCCTTCTCCAGGGGATCTTCCCAACCCAGAGATAGAACCCAGGTCTCCTGCATCGCAGGAGGATTCTTTACCAGCTGAGCTACAAGGGAAGCCCAAGAATACTGGAGTGGGTAGCCTATCCCTTCTCCAGGGGATCTTCCCGACCCAGGAATTGAACCAGGGTCTCCTGCATTGCAGGTGGATTCTTTATCAACTGAGCTATCAGGGAAGCCCCTGGTCAGTTCATGTCACACTTCAAATGTGATCTTGCCAGGGCCCATAGAGGGGACTTACCGGGCTTCATGCATTCATCAGGATGCTTATAGGTGGGACACAACAGAAAAACCAGATAGAAGGGGCTTGAACAAGTAGGAAAATGAGTTATTTTCCCAGGAGAAGTGCTCCAACAGTCATTGCTGACCCCAGGCATTTCCCTTTCTCCAACTTACATCTTCCGTGTTTCTGGTCTAATGACAGATTCCTCAAGGTGCCCAGATGGCTGCTACAGTTCCAGAGCTCACATGCAAACAACTCTAAGAGGCAGAAGAGGAACAGGGCCATCTATTTCTAGGGATTCTTTTGAAAACAGAGGAGAACTTTACCAAAAATAACCCCAGTGTATTTGCCCCCTGTGTCTCATTGACCAGGGACTCTTGAGAGTCCCTTGGGCTGCAAGGAGATCAAACCAGTCTACCCCAAAGGAAATCAATTCTGATATTTATTGGAGGGACTGTTGCTGAAGCCGAAGCTCCAGTACTTTGGGCACCTGATGTAAAGAGCTGATTCGTTGGAAAAGGCCTTGATGCTGGGAAAAATCGAAGGCAAAAGGAGGAGGGAGAGGCAGAAGATGAGATGGTTAGATAGCATCACTGACTCAATGGACATGAATTGAAGCAAACTTCGGGAGATAGTGGAGGACAGAGGAGCCTAGCGTGCTGGGGTCGCAGAGTTGGACATGACTGAGCGACTGACAGACAACAACTTGTTGACTGGTAAGGATGAAGGAATCTATGCTTAGCTTAGATTAATCAAGATTTACTCCCTGGAACAGGGGAAGGATAAAGCATTAGCTCTGGAGATAGGAAGATCTGAATTTGAATTCTCTCTCCATGACTTTGTAGCTTATTTCCAGCAGACTAATACAAATCATCTAATAGCTTGACACGAGTCATTCTGTCACTTAGCAGTATTGCTGGCCTTCAGTTTCCTCATTCGTAAATTGGGCTCAGGGATAGCGCTTGCCCCATAAAAAAAAAAAATCCTGGCCACTGTTTAATGCATTTAGTACAATTCCTAGTACACCAATTTCTTTTCTTTCTTCCTTCTCTTGACCTGACCAGTAACCATGCTATGCAGACCCCTACCTAGCTGTCTTTTCTGCTTTTAAGCCCTGTTTCTGACATCTGATGTTTATGAAACCTGTATTTTTTTTAAAAAAGCCTGAATGTCGGAATTTACATTTATCCCTTTTACATGTTTTCAGCCCATTATTTCAACCTGTCAAGATATTTTTGAATCCCGATTTTGCCATCCTTTCTATCAACAATCCCTCTGGCTTTGTGTCAACTGCAGATTTGATAAGTGCGTCTTCTGTTCTGCTTCATCCAAGGTGCTGAGGCGGACAAGGTCAAGGGCTGAGCCTTGGGGTGTTGTTGGCGATGCCTGTTGCCTGGCACCAGGGATTCCCTGCTGTTTTTTTAGCGCCCGTGCCAGCAGGCAGGCCACACTCAGCTTTCCCGTTCGGGATCCAGAGGCTTTGACCGACATCTTCCTTGAGTTACCACACCACTCCCATTGTCAGAGGCATACCCCCCAGCCCCCGTCCCCGCCCCCGAGTCCTTGTCCCCCCAGGACAGGAATTCAGTCAAGCATGGCTCATCCTCGGTGAACTCAGGCGGCTCCTAGGGTTTCTTGCTGCCTTTTCGGTGCATCTTCACACTTAGGAATTTGCCAGGGATTGTCATCAAATTTACCAGCCTGTTGTTACCGGGATTTAATGTTTTGCTTTGTTCTAAATTTTTCTAATGTTTTTCTTTGTTCACAAGGCTTCCCTTGTGGCTCAGCTGGTAAAGAATCCGCCTGTAATGCGGGAGACCTGGGTTCAGTCCCTGGGTTGGGAAGACCCCCCTGGAGAAGGGAAAGGCTACCCATTCCAGTATTCTGGCCTGGAGAATTCCATGGATGGGGTCGCAAAGAGTCGGACATGACTGAGCGACTCACTTGCACTTTTGTTCTAAAAGTCAGGACATGGGCTAACTATCAGTAGTCTGGAATTTTTTCACACTACAGTCCCTCTGCTAAGGTTCTGTACTTGAACCTGAGGTTCTTGTTAAGGAGCCACGTGTCTGGAGATCTGAGCTCCCTGAGATCAGAGCCAGTCTGGCTTTATACAGGTTGGGTCCTGTTTTCTTCCTACCCTTCCCTCTCCTTCCCTCCCTCCCTCCCTTTCTTTCTCTTCTTTTTTCTTTCTTGCTCCTCTTTTCTTCTTTCTTTCTCCTTTCTTCCCTCCTCCCTTCCTTCCATTAGGAAAGGAACATTAGGAAAATGTGGTCCACTTGGAGGTGGACCTCGAAGTCATTACCCCGTTGACAACTTAGTATACTCTGTTCCCATTTTCTAGGCATAGTCTGTTTTAGACAGTTGTAAATCAATGATAATATAGTTGAAATATGTCTTATAAATATTCTGAAATATTATATGCCACAGTTTTTCTAGTGTAAAGGCAATATGTGAAAAAGTAGAACACTCGCATGAGAGAAAACATGTGAACTGGGTGAGCAGGTTTGAGTCCTGTTGTCTCTTTTTCACTTAACATGAGTCAGCTTGTGCTTTTCCGGGCTTTTACAAACTCTGGAGGGTTTTGATGACTTTGTAAGAGTCCAGAGGTTGAATGCTCCCTACCTGCTTAAATACTCTCCCGGGTCCTCCTTCATCTTGCTTTCAGTTTTTCATTAAACATTGCTGAAATCTTTGTGCACATTCACTTTTCTCCGTTTCTGATTGCTTTCTTTGCACAGAATTCTAGGAATGGATCAATTCTCTCTCTCTCTCTTTAATATTTGTTTTAATTTAATTTGTGTATTTGGCTGCACCAGGTATTAGTTGCAGAGTTGTTTTTTTTTTAAAATCAGTTCTCCCTTAACTGTGTTTGTCATAACTTTTGTGTCTGAATACGCTCCTCTATGATAGGAGCAAGATAGAAAGTTCTGATGTCCTCTTTCTCCTTATCAACCAGTCTCTTCGCTGATTTTATTCTCTATGAAGGCCTGTTTAAATATTAAATCAGTCATGTGAAAGCAGAGTCCATCCTTTTCCTGTTCATTGCCAAAATTCTTTTGCTAGAGGAATTTCAAATGAAATTTTCAAAGATTAACAAAAAAATCTCACAGAAGTTTTCCAGAGAAGGCTTGGGGAGACGAAAAATAATTGGAGGGCTCTCTAGCTCTGGACTTCATCACCTGAGGGTAGATGTATGCCTTCCTGTGATTCCAGCTCCATCAGGACTGACACCTCTGACAGCTCGGTTGGGCCCCGCCCTTGGCAACTCAACCAAGAAAGGGCTGAAACTCTACTCTGTTGCTACCGGGTTGGCTTTTTTAGATTCTGTGTATGTGATATCATACCATATTTGGCTTTCTCTGACTTATCTCACTTATCATAATGCCTTCAAGTTTCCTCCATGTTGTCACAAATGGCAGGATTTCCTTCTTTCTTAGGTCTGAATATTACATATAGATAGATAGTTATACACGGGCTTCCCAAGGGGCGCTAGTGGTAAAGAAGTTGCCTGCCAATGCAGGAGACATAAGAGACGGGGGTTCACTCCCTGGGTCAGGAAGATCCCCTGGAGGAGGGCATGGCAGCTCACTCCAGTATTCTTGCCTGGAGAACCCCATGGACACAGGAGCCTGGCAGGCTACAGTCCATGGGGTCACAAAGAGTTGGACATGACTGAGTGACTTCACTTCGCTTCACTTCATATCTCAATAAACCTGGGGCAAAAAGAAAGGGTTGGAATTATTTCCTCTTCAGCTTTCGGGTAGAATCACAGTGTTCAAAGAGTAGTGGATAGGCCCCTCCTTGTGGAGCTGATCCTTGGTCAGCTGACCCAAGGTCAGAACGCCTTGGTGATGGGGAAAACAGCCCAGCTCGGGGGTGTGGGCAGGTGCAGAGCAAGCGTTCTCTCCATGGGCCAGGACAACCTGTTCCAAACACACCGGATTACCTGGCACTGACCACCAGCGGGACACTGCCTGGGTTATCCTCGGTCAGGTTTTGGGTTCCGGCCGCCAGGCTGTTTTTCCTCCAGTGACACCTACAACGGGGTTTGTCCTTCCTGCCCCAGAGCCCTGTACAGGTCAGGTCTAGTACTCCCTTCCCAAGGGTCTAAGCTCTGCTTCTCATAGCTGTGCCAGGCTCAGAAGTTCTAAGAAAAGACATGTCCTACACTGCCACCTGTGAGGAGTGGAGCGGGGGAGACTGGATGGACAGAAGGGTTGTGTTGGCTCTGTGTTGCTGTGTGGGGTCTTTCTCTGGTTGGTTGGAGTGGGAGCTATTCTTTGTTGCGGCCTGTGGGCTTCTCATTGTGGTGACGTCGCTTGTTGTGGAGCACTTGATCTAGGACGTGTGGGTTCAGTAGTTGCAACACGTGGCCCTAGAGCATGGGCTTAGTAGGGGCGCACGGGCCTAGTTGCCGCTCAGCATGTGGGGTCTTCCTGGACCAGGGATCAAACCTGTGTCCCCTGCACTGGCAGGCGGATTCTTATCCATTGCACCACCAGGGAAGCCCTGGGGAGAAGGGTTTTAAGGTGGCTTGAGTCGATGATTTGGAAAACTAGGGAGTCATCCAGGTCTCAGGACCTATGTCAATGAACACGTTAGCAAGGAAGAGACGCTGACCACCTAAGGCAGTTAGACATGGTGGGAAGAGTTCCTGGAGAAGGAGCCGAAACATCCCGGCTTTCGTGTCAGCTCTGAGCTCAGCAGCTGTGTGACCTGAGGCAAGCCACAGAAAGAGGGACCAGGCCTTGACGTGTGGCTCTCAATCTCTTAGAGGGTCAAGACTCCCAGCGATCACTCCTTGTGGTTCTACCATTCATCGCTTGAGAAGAAATGATTGTGACTTTGGGGGTGCTGCAGCTGTGGGCTTTGCTGCAGGGTTATCACGCACGTCAACCTTCTGGTAGAATCTGAAGGGAAGGTTCAGGGTCCTGGCTCTCAGGGAATTCTAGAAAGCCTCTCTTCTCCTGCTTCTCCCCATGACATAAAGACTGTAAGAAAAAAGGATGAGGAATGGTCGTTGTTGTTCAGTTGCTCAGTCATGTGACTCTTTACGACCCCACGGACTGCAGCAAGCCCAGGAGGTGGGGGGATGGGAAAATGGGGGGTGGGGGATGAGAGATGGCAGTGTTGGGGATAGGGTGAGGGGTGATGGTTGGGGGAGTGGAGAGTGGGGAGGAGGGGATGAGAGGATGAAGGGATGGGGATGAGATGAGGATGAGGACCTCGGTCACTCACGTGGTGGAAGGCTGTTGCCTGCCCTCTTCACCGTCCTCCTCTTTTCCTGCCCTCACGCATGGGGTAGGTTAGTTTTGGTGCAATGCATCAATGTAATGCTATGCAAGGGGTTAGTATTGGCCAAACAAGTTGGTTGTCCTGTAGAAGCCGCTTCCCTCTAAGAAGGTGAGGGTCCCCCCCCGCTGTCTTCCCCACTCCCATGGGATTCAGGAGAGCATCTCCTCAGCTTCAGCCTCAAGGAGCAAAGCCCATATGGAGCTGGTTTCCTAGGGGAAGGCAGAGGGAAGAAAGGAAAGAGGGAAGGGAGGAGGAGCAGACTCTCAGGCCCCAGAGCTCAGGACACAGACCGCCAGAGCCTCCCGTGGACTCTCAGTGTGTTTGTAGATGGCTGACGTGCAAGACCGCGTTCTTCCTGGCTGTGCCTGTCTGTCGGGATGGCTCCCGAATGGGACAGAGGGAAAGCATTTCCTGGGAAACTGGAGAAGGAGGGAAGGGCAACAGGTCTCGGTGGGGCTACGGTGTAGGGAAGAGGCAGGAAGGGGGACAGATGAAAGGGGAGGGGGGACACAGACAGGCTTGTCAGAACACGGGTGGGAAACCCCTGACCGTGCCCTGACTGTGAGGCGGGCCGACCACGGGCCGGTGGGTTGAAGCCACAGCTCCCACCTGGATCCTCGCCTGGATTCAGCAGCTCCACGACTTTGGACACAGCCTTCCTTTCTCCCAGCCTCAGTTTCCTCACTTTGCAGGTGGGGAGGAGGGGCGATAAGGAGGGCGACCCCACCCACCCACAACACTCCCTTCCACTCCTGGGGCTCCCATGCACGGTGGTTCCCTCTCTGCAGAGGGCCCCTAGGGACAGCCCTGGAGCCTCCCCAGACCTGCAGGGGCGGCCTTGGGACCAGAGCCTCCGCTCCTCCATGTAACATTACAAGGAGCCGCTCTCCATCGAGCGGGGGCTCTGGCAGCTTTATTATAAGTTTATTACATGCTAATTCAAGCAAATAAGTTTGCCCCAGCTGTGAAGCAGAGGAGATTAATAACCTCAAAGATTACTTTGCTGCTTTGATGAGTTTCTTGAGCAGAGTATATTTAGGAAGAGCAACTAGATTAGTCAAAACCCCCTTTTATTAGTAGTGACACTGTGCAAACGACTCTATATGACTGGAATACCAACTACTTAACTCCCTGACCTTCGTAGTCAAATAAACACATCTCATTATAGCAACACGCCTTCCGGGTCCACACACCAAGGCAACTGTTGGCCGAGGAGCAGGCGGTGGGGCAGCTGGCTTGCAGATTTGTTTGGAGAGGGGGACGGGTTCCAGGTGGACATCTCCCTTTCCCTTTCTTCACCCTTGGACTGGCTCAGGGCCACAGGGAATGCTCTGGATGTCCCAGGGCTTAGAAGAGTCAGTTCTCAAATGAGGGGAAATGATTTGCCCAAAGTCACAGTGAATTAGCCATGTGGTCTCTACAGATCTGCCGCCTGGATCTCCACTCCAGAATCAGTTTTGCAGCGAGGGACTGGGCTGGCTTCTGGTGGAAACTGTGAAGGTGACCAAATCAGTTCCAGGGACACTCTGACCCCTCATTTTTATCCAGGTATCTGACCTCTTCTTCCCTTCCCTGCTTGGGAATCCCACCTCCCCAGGTTCAGAAAGGAAGGATAGAGGAGGCATGTAATCAGGGATGCTGGCCAGGGATCCTCAGTTGAACACAACTAACCCAGCACTGAGGTCCCATCCCTGAATCCCAATAAGCCCATGAAGGAGGCCCCACCCTTGGGTTTTTTTCTGAATAAAGACACCGGGGCTCAGAGGGACTGCCCTAGTGGTCCAGTGGCTAAGACTCCATGCTCCCAATGCACGGGACTGGGTTTGATCCCTGGACAGGTAACTGGATCCCACATGCCACAACTAAGACCCAGTGCAGCCAAATAAAGACGAAGAAGAAGAAGAAAAATGACACCAGGACTCAGAGGGTTTTGGCCACTTACCCTGAAATGCCCTTCTCCCACTTGACTCCTTGGAAAATACCCACGAGTCTCTCCTGATTCAACTCACTCGTCACCTCCTTAGTGAATCCTCCTTGCAAGCTCCTCTCTCCACATCCCAGCAGCACTGATTGCAATGAATGGTGCTCATCTGCTTACGATTTGTCTCTGTTATTTGATTGCTCCTTAAAAGCAAGCGCCGAGTCTCTTTATCGTCACATCCTGTGATCCTGGCAGAGGGCCCGGTTGGTAGCAAGTGCTCAACCAACACTGGCAAAGAATTAACATTGTTCTGGATATTCTTGGTCCTGTGGGCACTCTATGCAGTTCCATTTGTCCCGTGTTTGACGCTACTGATTGACAATCTGGGGAGGAAAAAATAGCCATAGCTCCCTGATGCTACTCAACAAAAAACTGTAGATGTGAAAGAAAAAAAAAACAAACAAAAAACCCTAATAATGTAGACAAAGAACTACAGGAGAAAAAGATGAATACGTATCTCAAGTGTAGAAACAAAAGCAGTATTTATAAAAGATAGATTCGATCATGTAAAAAATTCAGATTTGTTTCCCCATAAGCTAATTCCCATATTGTATCTGCCTATATTCCTGGTCAGCCACTTAATTTCATCCCAAACTTTAAAAAGCATTATCAGGGTGAAAGACTTGCCAGCAGAGATGCTTGGGTTATGTGATGGCTTATTATTTAGAGGATGTCGCAGGGATTTCACCCTGTACTTTCTTCCTTAGTAATTAAACCCTGAAATTTTCTAGCAAAATAATACATTCCTCAGTGTTCCATGAAGCTAACTGGTCAGGATACAAATATAAGTAGTGTGTGAAACTTCCAGGTCCTGCCCTTGATGAGAAGTGGCTTCCTCTCTCCTTGCTGACCGCCACGAGACAGGCTCTGGGAAGCCGTCCAGATGGCAAGATAGGAGTCAGTGTTGAGGGTTCCATAGCAGAAAGGTGAAAGGAGCACCCCAGAGCCAACACATCAGCCCCAGAGAGCTCACTGGAATATTAAGTG
The DNA here is from genome assembly GCF_910594005.1 of Cervus elaphus. Lineage (NCBI taxonomy): Eukaryota > Metazoa > Chordata > Mammalia > Artiodactyla > Cervidae > Cervus > Cervus elaphus. The sequence continues at coordinate 81,392,878 of NC_057819.1, read as the reverse complement.
TGAAGTCTATGTTATTGCTATTTTAGGTCTTTGTTATAGCATCAAGCCTCTATTCTAATTATAGAACACTTTCATATGAATAACCAAGAATTGGCCCAGAGTCTTGATATCACAGAACTTGAATATTCTGGTGCCTACACTACTCTGAGCATGTTTAGGAGTTTCTCGAATTGTAATAGATTGAAATTTCAAGATTTCTTTTAGGATAACTTGCTTTGTGAATGTGACTTTGCAACCTTGTAAATATTTTTTACAATTATAAAAATTTAAAAACTAATCCATAAAATAATGAACTGGTTCAAAATTAGGAAAGGACTCCGTCAAGGCTGTATATTGTCACCCTGCTTATTTAACTTATATACAGAGTACATCACGCAAAATGCCAGGCTGTATGAACCATAAGTTGGAATCAAGATTGCCAGGAGAAATATCAATAACCTCAGATATGCAGATGATGCCACTCTAATGGCAGAAAGCAAAGAAAGAGCAGAAAACTCTCAGTTCAGTTCAGTCGCTCAGTTGGGTCCGACTCTTTGCGACCCCATGAACTGCAGCATGCCAGGCCTCCCTGTCCATCACCAACTCCTGGAGTCCACCCAAACCCATGTCCATTGAGTCAATGATGCCATCCAACCATCTCATCCTCTGTTGTCCCCTTCTCCTCCTGCCTTCAATCTTTCCCAGCATCAGGGTCTTTTCCAATGAGTCAGCTCTTCACATCAGGTGGCCAAAGTATTGGAGTTTCAGCTTCAGCATCAGTCCTACCAATGAACACCCAGGACTGATCTCCTTTAGGATGGACTGGTTGGATCTCCTTGCAGTCCAAGGGACTCTCAAGAGCCTTCTCCAACGCCACAGTTCAAAAGCATCAATTCTTCAACACTCAGCTTTCTTTATGGTCCAACTCTCACATCCATACATGACCACTGGAAAAACCACAGCCTTGACTAGATGGACCTTTGCTGACAAAGTGATGTCTCTGCTTTTTCATATTCTGTCTAGGTTGGTCATAACTTTTCTTCCAAAGAGCAAACGTCTTTTAATTTCATGGCTGCAGTTATCATCTGCAGTGATTTTGGAGCCCAGAAAAATTAAGTCAGCCACTGTTTCCCCATCTATTTCCCATGAAGTGATGGGACCGGATGCCATGATCTTAGTTTTCTGAATGTTGAGCTTTAAGCCAACTTTTCCACTCTCCTCTTTCACTTTCATCAAGAGGCTCTTTAGTTCTTCTTCACTTTCTGCCATAAGGGTGGTGTCACCTGCATATCTGAGGTTATTCACATTTCTCCTGGCAATCTTGATTCCAGCTTCATTCAGCCCAGCGTTTCTCATGATGTACTCTGCATATAAGTTAAATAAGCGGGGTGATAATATACAGCCTTGACGTACTCCTTTCCTGATTTGGAACCAGTGTGTTGTTCCATGTCCAGTTCTAACTGTTGCTTCCTGACCTGCATACAGTTTTCTCAAGAGGCAGGTCAAGTGGTCTGGTATTCCCATCTCTTTCAGAATTTTCCACAGTTTATTCTGATCCACATAGTCAAAGGCTCTGGCGTAATCAATAAAGCAGAAATAGATGTTTTTCTGGAATTCTCTTGCTTTTTCAATGATCCAGAGGATGTTGGCAATTTGATCTCTGGTTCCTCTGCCTTTTCTACACTTGATCTTAGCCAAAAGCCCGAGAAGTGATCCTCTGCCTTTTCTAAAACCTCTGCCTTTTCTAAAACTTCTCTTAAAAACTTAAGAGAAAACTCTTAAGTTCCTACTAAAGAGCCTCTTGATGAAGGTGAAAGAGGAGAGTGATAAAGTTGGCTTAAAACTCAACATTCAAAAAACTAAGATCATGGTACTCAGTCCCATCACTTCATGGCAAATGGATGGGTAAAAAATGGGAACAGTGACACATTTTATTTTCTTGGGCTCCAAAATCACTGTGGACAGTGACTGCAGTCATGAAATTAAAAGACATTTGCTCCTTGAAAAGAAAGCTATGAGAAACCTAGACAGCATGTATTAAAACACAGAGACATCACTTTGGAGACAAAGGTTCATATAGTCAAAGCTATGGTTTTTCCAGTAGTCATGTAGAGATGTGAGAGTTGAACTATCAAGAGGGTTGAGTGCTAAAGAATTGATGCTTTTGAACTGTGGATCTGGAGAACACTTTTGAGAGTCCCTTGGACTGCAAGGAGATCAAACCAGTCAATCCTGAAGGAAGTCAACTCTGAATATTCATTGGAAGAACTGATGCTGAAGCTCTAATACTTTGGCCACCTGATGTAAAGAGCTGACTCACTGGAAAAGGTCCTGATGCAGGGAAAGACTGAAGGCAGGAGAAGAGGGCAGCAGAGGATGAGATATTTGGATAGCATCACCAACCCAATGGCCATGAATCTGCGCAAAATCTGGGAGACAGTGAAGCCTGCTATGCTGCAGTCCATGGGGTTGCAAAGAGTCAGACATGACTGAGTGACTGAACAACCACAATGGTAACAGGATGATTAGAAATTTTCTGTCACCTGATAGGATACATTAGAAAACATAGCATTCTGTTCAGTTCAAGTTCAGTTCATTCGCTTAGTCATGTCTGACTCTTTGCGACCCCATGAACTGCAGCATGCCAGGCCTCCCTGTCCATCACCAACTCCTAGAGTTTACCCAAACTCATGTCAGTTGTGTTGGTGATGCCATCCAACCATCTCATCCTCTGTCATCCCCTTCTCCTCTGCCTTCAATCTTTCCCAGCATCAGGATCTTTTCCAATGAGTCAGCTACCCACATCAGGTGGCAGAAGTATTGGAGTTTCAGCTTCAACATCAGTCCTACCAATGAACACCCAGGACTGATCTCCTTTAGGATGGACTGGTTGGATCTCCTTGCAGACCAAGGGACTCTCAAGAGTCTTCTCCAACACCACAATTCAAAAGCATCAATTCTTCTGTGCTCAGCTTTATTTATAGTCCAACTCTCACATCCATACATGACTACTGGAAAAATCATAGCCTTGATTAGATGGACCTTTGTTGGCAAAGTAATGTCTCTGCTCTTTAATATGCTGTCTAGGTTGGTTATAACTTTCCTTCCAAGGAGCAATGTCTTTTAATTTCATGGCTGCAATCACCATCTGCAGTGATTTTGGAAACAGCATTACTTAATGTGAAATTCTTCTTAAAAGGTGTTGCCTGAAATGAATCATGAAGCATCAGAAAACCCAAATTGAGGGACTCTTCAAAACAACTTGCCCATAATCTTCCACAGTGTCAAGGTCAGGAAGGAGACCAATGAAACAGGACACATGCAATGCGTGGTCCTAGATTCATCTTTTGCAATACAGGACATTAATTGGGACCACTGGTGAAACTTGGATTGTCTGGTAGAAATAAATCAATGTTAATATCCTAATTTAATGGTTGTTTTATGATTACGTAGGAGAGTGTCATTGTTGTGGGGAATTTGTGCTAAAGGATTGTGTGTTTGTGTGTATGCCCAGGGGGCTGCTAGTAGTGATGGGACATGATGCTAGCCATTCATTCTCATACGGTCGAAGGAAAAATGTTATTTATTTTATTCTTTTTATGAGTCACATATGCAATTTTAACTTTTCTAGTAGCAATGTTTTTAAAATTTTTATTTTACATAAAGTTTAAGTTTTATTTGATTAATTATTCTTGGCTGTGCTGGTTCTCCATAACTGTGTGCAGGCTTTCTCTAGTTGCGGTGAGCAGAGGCTACTCTATTTGTGGTGTGTGATCTTCTCCTTGCAGTGGTTTCTCTAAAAAAGTTAATTTTTAATTAGTTAAATTATTCCGTTTTGGCTGCACTGGGCCTTAACTGATTTGCACGGGCTTTCTCAGGTTGTGGAGAGCGGGAGCAACTCCCTAGGAGTGGTGCACGGGCTTCTCATTGCGTTGGCTTCTCTTGTTGCAGAGATAGGCTCTAGGTGCTTGGGCTGCAGTGGTTTCAGCACACAGGCTCAGCATTTGCCGTCTGAGGGCTCCAGAGCACAGGCTCGGTAGTTGTGGCTCGGGCTTGGTTGATCTGTGGTTCGAGGAATCTCCCCAGACCTAGGGTGGGACCCTCACTGGCAGCTGGATTCTAATCCACTGAGCAATCAGGCAAGTCTGAAAAAAGTTCTTTGTCCTATTCTCGCAAAACTGTTTTTGTGAGTCTGACGTTAAGATTAAAAAAATATCTTTAGCGTTCAAAAAAAGCAAGCCATTTATAATAGCTCTCAAACATGGAAACAACCCAGATGTCCATCAGCAGACGAACAGATAAATAAAAATTTGGTGCATCCATACAATGGAATATAATTTGATAAGAAAAAGGAATGAAGTACTGACACGCCTTACAATGTGAATGAACCTGGAAAATATTGTGCTAAGTCGAAGAAGCCAGCCAGAAGAGCATGTATTGTATGATTCCATTTATAAGAAACTTCTGGAACAGACGAATATATAGAGACAGAAACTAGCTTAGTGGTAGCCAGGGGATGGAGTGAGGGGGTAAATGGGAGTGACTGCTAATGGGTATGCAGTCTCTTTTTGGGATAATGAAAAGTGTTCTAAGATTGGTCATGGTAGTCATTGCATAACTCTGTGAAGACACTAAAAACCATTGAATTATACACTTTAAATAAGTGAATTGGGTGGTATATGAATCATATCTCAATAAAACTATTATCCCCAAAAAGAAAAAATCAAACTGCATAGGCATGATTCACCAATATATAAATTCCAATATAATCTTAATCTGGTGAGATTTGTTTAGGAAAAACAGTGAAGCTTCTACCAAATTCGGTTCAATTCAACATGTATTTGTGGTGTACTGAACAGCAGAGTTTTTGGGTTTTATTTATGTAAGAATGTATTTATTTATTTGGTCACACTGTGTGGCATGTGGGATCTTAGCTCCCTGACCAGAGACTGAACCTGTGCCCCTTGCAGTGGAACCTGAGGAGTCTTAACCATGGGACCAGCAGGGAATTCCTAAGTAGAATCTTAAAAAAAGTAGCAAGTGGCCAGGCTTTGTGCTAGAGTTTGAGACTCAGGAACAGAACACACATGGGACTTTGCTGGTGGTCCAGTGGTTAAGAATCTGCCTTCCGGTGCCAGGGATGCAAATTCGATCCCTGGTCAGGGAATTAAGATTCCACATGCTGCAGGGCAACTAAGGCCAGGTACTGTAACTAGTGAAAGCCTGCAGGTCACAAGCAAGACCCAGCGCAGCCCAAGAAAAAACAAAAACGAAAAAACTAGGAAGACACATGCCATGATGCCGTCCAGGAGCTCAGACAGGTCAGCCGTTTCAGGGCTGTAGGCTCACTGCCGTCACAGAAGGGAACACAGGGGCTGTGGGGGCCCGGGACGGGGGCACTCAGCCATTCCTTCTAGAAGGCTTCCTGGAGGCCAGGACTTAGAGCAGCGCAGAGAGGGATGAGGAGGTGAATCGGGGCAGAGGGCACTGCAGAGAGAGGGTGCTGCAGGCAGAGGAGCCCACCTGAGCCACAGGACACAGAGCGGGCCCTGCAGGGCGTACTTGGGACACCGCAGGAGTCAGGCGCGGGGAGAGGGCAGATGGGCAGGAGGGCAGGATGGAGCCACTAGGGGCCAAGGTGAAAGGAGGCCCCGAGCGGGCAGACTCCTAGGGTGCAGAATGACCACGACGGAGGTCATCTGCAGCTTCCAGAAGGCTAAGGGGAGCCGGGAACTGGAGATGGTCGTCAGGGCCTGTTTTAGCAGAGAGGCAGATGGCTGTCCCCGGACTGTCTGTCGCTCAGTGGGTTATCTGCCCCTCCCTGGTGGGCTCCTAGGCCGTGGGGCTTCTCTGTCCCCCTGGACCACCCCGCAGAACTGGTCTCATCTGCTTGGTTCCTTGGAGTCTGGCTGTCACTTGATTCCCCTGGAAGCCAGCTGCCGTGTGGGTGGAAGCGGGCGGGGTGGGGAGCAGGCTGCAGGGAGGGGTCTCCTTTGTGCGGAGCTCACATCCCTTCATGCTCCAGATGGAGGTCTAGCCTCGCTTCCTGAACTGAAGGCGGAGTTGGTTCATCTTGGAGGCTCCTGGGAGGGGAGACGGGGAGGAGAGAGGCGAATAAAGGAGCCCTTTGATTCTTCGCAGGAGCATAGCTGTAGGGGTCCCGGGTGAGGGGGCAGGACGGAGGTGAGGGAGCAGTGGGGCAGGAGGAGTTTGTAGTTGGGGGCCATTCAGTGGAAGATTCTGAAAAATATCTACACCAAAGCTTGTGAGCTATAGACACACCCACTCCATCTCTGATACAGTTGGTGGCATGATTGCTATTTCACAGAAGGAGCAGCTGAGGGGGTGCTGGGAGGTTCAGTAACTTGCCCAAGGTCACAAAGCTGGCTTTTGAGACCCAAGAATGGCTGCATCTGAGGCCTGCGTGGTACAGGATGTAGGACTGGACAGTCTCAAAGGTCCTCCCCACTGGGGAGAACCAAGAGAGGGCTGCAGGCATGGAAACCATCAGCGGGCCCTGAAGGCAGCAGGAAATGCTTCAGAGCTCCGTGACCATGAGTGGGCTAAATGGCCAGGTGGTCCATTGATCCATCCAATCCCCAGATTTCACGCTGGGTCCAGCATGCGTCCAGAACTGTTCACAGCTGGGCTGGGAGGTTTCCAGTTGCTGGGACTGGAAAACTCAGAGAAGTCATGGCACTTGCCCAGAGGCAGGGAGAGAAATGGACGTGTAACCCACACACAGAGGTAGAAGCGAGCACCGCCCTCAGTAAGAGGGCGTGTACGAGCTGGGGCTCTGGGGCTGGGAGCAGGCAGGCCTCACAGCGAGACAGGCGTCGTCTCGGGGAATTCACCCCCGTCCCGGGCTCTCAGAGCTGCATACCTGGGGTCCCCAGCACCCCGATGGACCCCTCTCTGCCCCCTCACCGAGCACTCAAATGGAGGCACAGTTGCAGAGGGCCAGCTCATGGACGTCATCGAGGACTACCTGGGGGCCAGATTACAATCAGAAGGTTGCCTGGCACTTGCTCAGTCCGAGCAAGTGGGGATGGTCGGAGCTGATTTTTACCCGTGACAACTAAGGAAGGATGGCTCACTCGTCTCTCTGCAGGATGAGAATCTAGAAACGCCTGGGTGCAGAGCCCTGCATCGCTGCCACCTTACAGATTCCCTGCCTGTGGCTACAACACTTGAAGTTTACTGTGTGAGACTTCCTTTCCTCATGAGACGAACTGTGGCTCGGAGACCCAAGCAGAGTCCTTGGGTCTCTGCTTTCATGACTAAATGGTGCGTTTCTCTGCCTAGCTATCGTTTCTAGTTTAACTCTTCAAGAGAGATTTTTTTTTTTTTGAACAAGGAAGACTTTATTCAAGACTATTGAAACTGAGCCAAGACTATTGTAATAGATGAGGGAGATTGGACTCAACACCCTCGAAGCAAAAGGTGGAGGAATTTTAAGCAACGGGATAAGCTGATGGTGATGTACTACAGAACTTTAGGTGGGGGATTGATCAATGTGAATAGGACATCAACGTTTGCTAACTGTGTGTGTACGCTCAGTTCTGTCTGACTCTTTGTGACCTCCTTGGACTGTAGCCCACCAGGCTCCTCTGTCTATGGGATTCTCCAGGCAAGAATACTGGAGTGGGTTGCCATTTCCTACTCCAGGGGATCTTCCCGACCCAGGGATCGAATCTGCATCTCTTGTGTCTCCTGCAGTGGCAGGCGGATTCTTCACTACTGAGCTACCCTCCAGAGAGATCTTGATTCCCTCCTTTGCCAGCACTTCAGGAAGGCCGGACAGTTATCATCATAGCAACACGCCCCATAACCACCTCATCGAATGACAAATTCATCAAACTTACCCATTCACACACATCCTTTGCTTCTTTTAGATATGATCTTTACTGCAATTGTTGGTGAAAGCTGTCCCGCACCTAGACTCCCCATCCCCTTGTATAAAACGTTGCCTCCTTTAGTCTGAAAAAGAACTTCAGATCATACAGTTGCTGTACATATATGCTTTCAAAAACCTTCAATAAAATGCTCAATTTATAAAAGAGAACTGTAAGGTAAGTGATTTATAAAACAGTGATGTAATTTTATATATAAACATTTGGGAATGACTACGGCAGAGGACATAACCAAGCGGTCAGATGCACTTACACGTGTAGTCACTGTGAAGGTGACTATAAATGTAGACTGCCCGGTTGATGACTGGCCTTCGATGGCTCGGTTCTCTGAATTGGTGGATCACTTGGTAACCTTCTGAATGAAGCAAAGCATGCTCTCCTCTTCATTGCACAGTCGTTGCCTTCCTGCCAAAGCTGTGAGTTGAAATTCTGCAAAACATACTTGGAGCGGATTGTTAAATAAAAGTAGACCAAAGTCCCACATAACTGCGGATTGGTTTCTCATCTACATGGATATCCTGGGGGCCCCTTTGAGGCCGCACCCACCTTGTGTGGGACCCAGGTCAAGTCATCCTTATGCGGGACTGTCCCACACATCCCGGCATCCATAGCTCTGGCCCTGTTTGCTAAGGGGCAGCGGTGCCCCGTGACCACCAGGATGGCCCACAGATTTCCCAAATACCCACATGACAACCTCTTGGAGGGCATCGGAAAGGGCAGTAATATGTTTGAGGAGCAGGGACAAGGTCAGGGTTATAGTGCTGCGTGCCCACTCGGGCAGCTGTTGAGAGGTGGGCAGGGAGGGGTCACTGGCGGCTCTGGCAGAGGTGCAGGTGAGAGGTCACCAGGGGGAGGGCATCGGGGCAGGTCTCCGGGGCGCAGCAGAGCCTGGCACATCCTGTGGGCTGGGAAGCCTTGGGGCCCGCACACCACTGATCGGTGTGGGAGTGGGCAGGCGGGGCTGGAGCAGGGGTAGGAGTTGGGCTCTGGAAAAGAAAGAGATTCACTCTGGCCTGCAGTTCCGTAGAGCTGGGACCGCTGGGACCTTCGGTAACGGAGCCCTGAACCGTCAGCTGCCCCCAGAACCCCACACCAGCTGCCTGACTGTTGCAGCCCCAGCTGGGACACATGGCCTCACTTCCCAGTGGAGAAGAAAAGGACGCCAGACAGAGGTAAACGCAGCGACCCCCAGGACGCAGAGCGGCAGCAGTTCATGCATGTCTCCGTCCCGAGGGCGCTGCCGCGGCCCCGCCATCCTGCCCCTACACGCGGCACCTCCGTGTCCTCCCGGGCCTGGAGTAGCGAGGACAGCAGGCAGAGGGGACGGCTCAAGGAGCTCTCAGGCTGAATTCCCAGGTTGGCCCAGCCGGGCCCCACCTCTGCGGGCACTGCGAGGATGGCCTCCGGCCCCAAGGGGCCCGGCTTTACAGCCCTTACAAACCAGACCTTCTCGCTTCTGACTTCTTGCCCCTGTTTCCCCTTGGGGGTGTGTTCAAGGAAATATCTATAGTCAAAACTTACGGAAGACAATTTAAATCTTGCCCGAAGTGTTTCAAAAAATTCCAAATGATGATTCTATTTAAATTTTCTTGAGAGAGCGAGCGAGCTTGGAAGGCTGAGTAGATCTTATAGCAACCTAACGAGGGAGGTGCTGTTGTCCAATTTCTTACACACTCACACAGATACAGACACACTACACACACACACACACACACATGCACTTCACAATTATGGCTCTCTCCTTTTTCCTTCTAATCCCAGCTCTTGCAGGCTCTTGTCTTTCTCCCCACCCCTCCCTTCACACATCAGTTCATTTCGCTTTTGTCTGTGAAGGGGGCTCCTGTCTTGGGCAGGACAGTTCTCTCCTCATTCCAAATCTGCACAGCTGAGACCCAGGCTGGCAAAGATGCCATGCTCCTTGGAGGGTGTGGGAACAGGCAGGAGCTCAGAAGAAAGGCTAGCTTTTTATACGGTCATGCATTGACCGTGGTGACGTCAACCTTAGTCGGGTTAGACTTCCTGACACCACGCTTCCACAGACCCCAGACACACACCATCCTTCCTATGCTCTCACAGAAATAGCCACACATGCTGTTTTCCATAATCTCCTTCACCTAATTCTTTCGTGGGCATTTTTACATTTCTTCAATATCAAGTTCTGATATTCATAGCCATGACTCTGATTAGTGCAAGACGTCAGAGCGCCTTTTGAATCACTAAAGAAAGATTAAATTACATTCAGGATAGTTTCAGCATTAAGTGTAGCTGAACTAATTCAGATTCTGTGAAAATTGGCAATATGATAAATTGCAAATTTACACCAGCCAGCGTTCAGCTTGTGTAAAAGCTCAGCAGAGCTAGGCCACTCTAAGCCATGAGGCCACAGGAACCCATAAACACACAGGAAGGTCTGGGCAGGAAACAGAGCTCCAGTCCCAACCGGCCAAATGCTGTCACTACCCCGTAAATCTCCTGGAAACTCAAACAGCCGTTAACGTTTGCCGACGTTGTAAGTGATGCTCTCATAATAACTGCCATCTATCTGGGCTTGGCCATGGACAGGGTCATTTGGTTAATGCAGGATTCCATCTTCATTGCTCTGTAACTAGTTTTTAATCAGCGATGATTGCTAAGCTGGGATGCTGTGGGCTGGCTCGCCTGCTCTTTCCTCAGAGAGTGCCTGCTGACATGTCACAGCAATTAACCAGAGACCTGCGGGAGAGGTGGCAAGGGCAGCCAGAGAGCCTGGCGGCTTGGTGCAATCCCAAGCCTCTTCCTCTCCCCAGCGGGGGCGCTCTGACCCCCAGCCACCTTCGGAGAGTTGCTGGAGGGCATCGGCAGATAACGGACCCCCTCAAAGAGGCATCTATTCTGACTATTGCTTTCGACTTGCTCGACAATTTAAATCTTACTTCCCAGGTGGCTCAGATGGTAAAGTGTCTGCCTGCAATGCGGGAGACCTGGGTTCGATCCCTGGGTCGGGAAGATCCCCTGGAGAAGGCAGTGGCAACCCACTCCAGTACTCTTGCCTGGAAAATTCCATGGACCGAGGAGCCTGGTAGGCTACAGTCCATAGGGTCGCAAAGAATCGAACACGATTAAGTGTCGGACACACTTTCACTTTCTTTTAGGATGTAGAGATGATGAGTCGTCTAGCTATTATGTAATCAGTTCTGACCGTCAAAGAAAAATTGATTGGAAGTGATAAGAATCTTCCAGAGGGCTTCCCTGCTGGCTCAGTGGAAAACAATTCGCCTGCCGGTGTCGGAGATGCAGGTTTGATCCTCAGTGCAGGAAGATCCCATGTGCTGAGGGACAGCTGAGCCTGTGAGCCACAACTATTGAGCGTGTGCTCTGGAGCCCGGGGGCGGGGGTGGGGGACAGCTACTGAGCCCGCGCGACCCAGCTACTGACGCCCGAGCACTTAGAGTCTGTGCTTCACAACAAGAGAAGCCACTGCAATGCCTACACATCGTAACTAGAGAGCGGCCCTCGCTCTCCAAGGCTAGAGAAAAACCTGAGCAGCAACTGAGAAACTAAGACCCAGCACAGCCAAAAATAAGCAAACGCATTAACTAAAATATAAAAAGAGAACCTTGGCGAAAGTGTCTTTATAATATTATATAGTAAGAGCAGAGATATATAATGTAAGAGCAGAGATGGGGAAAGTTAACTTTCTTCTTAAGGGAAGGCAGAATATAAAACATTCAGAAATAATATACAGTCATTTCTCTACATTACAAGATTTTGAAAGGGACGATGAGGAGAGAAGTTGTGGGTGTTTCAGGATTTCCCAGGCAAGGATATTGGAGTGGGTTGCCATTTCCTTCTCCAGGGCATCCTCCTGACCTAGGGATCGAACCCACATCTCCGTCTCCCACATTGCTGGCAGTCTCCTGCATTGAAGGTGGATTCTTTACCACTGAGCCACCAGAGGAGCCCAGAGAAGCTGGGAGAGCTATTAAAAATGCACTTCTGGCTGGTCAGTCTCCATGGTCCTCTTGAGGAAGACATGGGAAATATTCCTCAAGATCCCTGTGATGGCTGTACAAGCTTTCCAAAAAGACTAAACACGACATTTTAGCAGCTGTATAAAGCGACGATATAAAGCAGCAGCTTTTTAGCACCCTAAGTGAAAGTCACTCAGTGGTGTCCCACTCTTTGCGACCCCATGGACTATACAGTCCATGGAATTCTTCAGGCCAGCATACTGGAGTGGTAGCTGTTCCTTCTCCGGGGGGATCTTCCCAACCTAGGGACTGAACCCAGGTCTCCCACATTGCAGGTGGATTCTTAACCATCTGAGCCACCAGGGAAGCCCTTATTTTATAGCAGTAGGTACTATATTGCTGCGGTTCAGTCACTAAATTGTGTCCGACTCTTTGCAACCCCATGAACTGCAGCACGCCAGGCTTCACTGTCCCTCACTGTCTCCCAGAGTTTGCTCAGACTCATGTCCATCAAGTCAGTGATGCCATCTAACCATTTCATCCTCTGTCGCCCCCTTCTCCTTTTGTCCTGTCTTTCCCAGCATCAGGGTCTTTTCCAATAGGTACTATAGCTCCATGCACTTTCTATTAGATTAATGAATGTCGCTTATTTTTATTTCCCATTTTATTTGTGATTTTGAGCATGTTTTCACATGCTTTGTAGGTTGAACCATTTGGACTGACTCTTCCACAAATCACCCATTCCTGTCCTTTACCCGTTTATCTGTTGGGTTGCCTTTGTCCTATCAGTTCATAAGAACTCTATGTATACTAATCTTTGTCCCCTACATTGGGAAAAAATGTTTTTTTCTCAAATCTGTCATTGGTCTACTTTAAATTTCTTTATCACATGTAAAGTTTAGGGATTTTTTTAGTGTTAAAGGTTTTTATAATATATTTTCTTCCACGGCTTTTGGATTTTAGGTTAAAAAACCCCTAGATGATGCATGAATGATGCAGAGTTTTTGGCAAGAATCTTTTTTCAAATTTTACATTTAAATCCTTAATCCATCTGGAATTTATTTTTATGAATAATGTAGGTTGGGAATCAACTTCTATTTTTCCTTCATTGAAAAGCCAGTTGTGTTTGTACTCTATATTATGTAACCTATCCTTTTTCAACAAAATTAAACTACTCATTACATTTATCATATGCTATTAAATTCTTCTATATACAAGATCTATTTCTGGATTATTAATTCTATTTCACTAATCTATTTGATTTTTTCTATACTTTTGCCACACTGATGAGACTAAAGTGATCTTTAGGTAATCTTGACATCCAGTAATACAGATAACATTTATTATCCTTTTAAATACTTTTCTTGCTATTTGAGGGTCATTTATTCTTTTTTGTATTTTGAAGATTTATTTAAACAGTTAGAAATTCTGTAATGGTTTTTATAATTGTGTTTTCAGTTCAGTATATATAAAATTGGGGAGCACTTATGTTTTATATCTCTCCATTCAAGAATGTGATCTTTCCATTTTTTCAGATCTTGTCTTATGGCCTTTAATAGTATTTTATAATTTGCTTATTATAGATTATATTCTTTTCTTATATAATTTACCCCTAAATATATATTTTTGTTTTCAACATCAGGTACTTATTACTGGATAGATGTTCAACTGATTTTTGTATATTTATCTTGTAGCCAGTCACCTTACCAAAGTTTTATACCAATCTCAGTGGCAATTTTTATGTATTTTTTAAAAACTGGAATCTCTTGAAATTTCTAGGAATACAGTCATATCTTTATCTTTTCCTCCTAATGTTTATGACTTTCTTATATTATTGTTTTCTCTAGATCCTCTAAGATAATATTAAAGAGTTAAATTTGGAAAACTCAGCAGTGGCCACAGGACTGGAAAAGGTCAGTTTTCATTCCAATCCCTAAGAAAGGCAATCCCAAGTAATGCTCAAACTACCGCACAATTGCACTCATCTCACACGCTAGTAAAGTAATGCTCAAAATTCTCCAAGCCAGGCTTCAGCAATACGTGAACCATGAACTTCCAGATGTTCAAGCTGGCTTTAGAAAAGGCAGAGGAACCAGAGATCAAATTGCCAGTATCCGCTGGATCATCAAAAAAGCAAGAGAATTCCAGAAAAACATCTATTTCTGCTTTATTGACTATGCCAAAGCCTTCGACTGTGTGGATCACAATAAACTGGAAAATTCGGAAAGAGATGGGAATACCAGACCACCTGACCTGCCTCTTGAGAAATCTGTATGCAGGTCAGGAAGCAACAGTTAGAACTGGACATGGAACAACACACTGGTTCCAAATCGGGAAAGGAGTATGTCAAGGCTGTATATTGTCACTCTGCTTATTTAACTTACATGCAGAGTACATCATGAGAAACGCTGGGCTGGAGGAAGCACAAGCTGGAATCAAGATTGCCGGGAGAAATATCAATAACCTCAGATATGCAGATGACACCACCCTTATGGCAGAAAGCAAAGAACTAAAGAGCCTCTTGATGAAAGTGAAAGAGGAGAGTGAAAATGTTGGCTTAAAGCTTAACATTCAGGAAACTAAGATCATGGCATCTGGTCCCATCACCTCATGGGAAATAGATGGGGAAACAGTGGAAACAGTGGCTGAATTTATTTTTTTGGACTCCAAAATCACTGCAGATGGTGACTGCAGCCATGAAATTAAAAGACACTTACTCCTTGGAAGGAAAGTTATGACCAACCTAGATAGCATATTAAAAAGCAGAGACATTACTTTGCCAACAAAGGTCCGTCTGGTCAAGGCTATGGTTTTTCCAGTGGTCATGTATGGATGTGAGAGTTGGACTGTGAAGAAAGCTGAGCACTGAAAAATTGATGCTTTTGAACTATGTTGTTGGAGAAGACTCTTGAGAGTCCCTTGGTCTGCAAGGAGATCCAACCAGTCCATCCTAAAGGAGATAAGTCCTGGGTGTTCATTGGAAGGACTGATGCTGAAGCTGAAACTCCAATACTTTGGCCACCTGATGTGAAGAGTTGACTCATTGGAAAAGACCCTGATGCTGGGAGGGATTGGGGGCAGGAGGAGAAGGGGATGACAGAAGATGAGATGGCTGGATGGCATCACTGGCTCGATGGGCATGGGTTTGGGTGGACTCCAGGAGTTGGTGATGGACAGGGAGGCCTGTTGTGCTGCGATCCATGGGGTCGCAAAGAGTCGGACACGACTGAGCGACTGAACTGAACTGATAGTGATAGCAGCATCTCTACAAGTGTCCTATTTTAATTGAAGGAGGTTTGATGTTTCACTGCTGAGGATAGTTGCTGTTTGGTTGGGTAGATAATCTTATATATTCTGTTTCCACTTTCCAAAGTTTTATTAGGAATAACCGTTATATTTTCAAATACTCTGTGAGCATACTGTTAGGATTATATTTTTTCTCCTTTATCTTGCCAATGTAACAGATTATGCTGATAGCTTTCTTGATATTGAAATATCTTACAACCTTGAAATAAAGTGTACTTGATCATAGTATATTACTCTCTTGATGTTTTGCTGGATTTTCTTTGATAACACTGTATTTAGAATTTTTGCATCTGAGCTCCTAAGTCTGTAGATGTATTTTTGGTCTTATATCCATATTGGGTTTTGACATCAAAGCTATGTTAGCTTTATAAAACAGATAGAAGAGCTTTTCATATTTTTAAAATCTTCTTAAATGGTTCAAGAACATTGGAATTATTAGTTAGATGAAACTCATTTGTAAACCCATTTGTACCTAGTCCATATTTCAACATTATATCTTTAATTACCTTTTTGATACCTTCTTGGTAATAAATTTGTTTTGACTTTCCACTTCTCACCAGTTTCAGTAATTTTACAGCAGATAGGAAATTTTTGAATTTATCAATTTTTATGTTTGTTGTCAATAAGCATTCTTTTCTGTTGCTTGTGGTTTCCTTTCTTGTTCCCTGTGTTATTTACTTTTGCTCTTTTCTCTCTTATTTAGGATGATTTGTCTATTTTATTAGTGGTAGGAAATAACCAACTTTTGGAGTTATTTATCCCCTCTATACCTTTGTTGTTTTCTATTTTATAGCTTTCAGCTTCTATCAGTTGCATCATTCTAGTTTTTAGGCACTTTTTGCTAGGTTAAGATGAATAACAATATACAATTTTTCTATTGAAGGCATTTTAAAGCTATGCATTTTCCCGAGTACAGCTTTTGCTGTATGTTAGAGGTTCATGTATAATGTGTGCTTTTTGCTGCTTTCTAGACAGGCTGTGTTTTCTTTAATTTTCCTCCTTGACCCAAGGATGGAATGTACGGAATTGTGCTTCTTAATTACTGTGGAACTATAATGGTTACAGCCTTACTTTGTTTCTAATTTTATTGGATTATGATAAAGGAATATAGACTATAAAATTGCTACTTTTTAAAGTTAATTAATATTAGTAATTATTGTTCCCAATTAACTAAAAATAACAATACTTATTATTTTGGCCAAGTATTGATTGTTGTACATATGGATATACAACAAAAATGTACATTTTAAAAAAAGATGCTATATAGGTCATGTGATCTTTTGCTAATTGCATTATTCCTCCATGTCTTTATTTTTGTCTATTAAAAATGTCTAGTTCTGAGAAAGGTGTACTAAAATCACCTTGACAGTGAAAGCTCAGAGTCCTAACCACTAAATCGCCAGGTAATTCCTCAATTCTTTAAATAGTCTTTTATCATTACAGAATATCTTGTTGAGTGCTTTCAAAGTTAAATACCACCCTTGTCTAATATTGACATTTCAACTCTTGCCCTCTTTTGTTTGCATTTGCCTATTTTCCCTTTGCTGCCCCTTTGATTTCATCTTTCTTTCTCATTTAAGTGAGTTTCCATTATGGCACATTGCCAGGTTTTGCTTTTCTAAACACATCCCTCTGCTGTGTAATCATAGCAAATTCAATCCATTCTCATTTATTAGATAATGATGGATTCCCTTGACCAAATTCCTTACTTTGCTTATTATACTTGTATTTATCTTAACAGTGGTATTTCTTATTTTTCCAAGTTTTCACTTAGCTTTCTATTCTATGTATTTTTCTATTCCTCCCTGAAGTTTGGTTTTCTCTGTGACTGATATTTTTCTGCCTCTTTTGGGGTACAGTTCATGGGCTCAGGTGGACCCTCAGAGGGCCCCTCTCCCACCCCACCGCCAACCAGGCATACTCAACACTGATAACTGACCTTTGTTACCAGGTTTGAGCCCAGGGGCAGGATGTCCTGGGTTCTCAGTTCTGCCATTCAGCAGTAGTAGGACTACACCCAAATCACCTGCCCTCGTTGAAAAGGAAAACGTGGACAGTTGGTGCTCCTGCTTCCCACTCTCTCCTTAAGGCTTCTGGACTAGTTTTGGGCTGAGCAATCAAAAATGATCTGAGAAAATGACCTTTTCCATGTCTTTGGCCCATTCCTCTCAGAATTCTAGAAAGGCATTTCTCATATACACTCTTATAGGTCTTCCATTTCTGTGGGACAGCAGGGTTTATCTAATATTTTCCTTCTCTCCTGTCCTCAGTATAACTAAACACTGCAGAATGCTGACGCTCTGCCTTTGGACACACAAGAGGCGGGCTAGATACCAAACTCTCCTGTCTCCAGGCTTAAATAAAGAGGGGAACCTTCTACCATCTTTTTTCAGCACTTGGTGTAGCAGAAATGTCCATATGAAAAAGCTGGAATAAACAGGAGACAGGAAATTAGAACAGGGACCCACAGAAGACATGCCCTGGGGACTATGGCTTATACTCAAGGTCTTGAGGAAGCAGCTACAAACCTGTACTTCATTGCTTCCCAATCACCTTAAAAGCCAAGAAATCCCTCTGGCTCAGATCTGGTTTAGATCATCCTTGACTGCTACCACCAGGTCTTGGGACTTGCCCTCAACAAACTACATATCAATTCTGTTTTCTCTCAACCATGAGAAGTATCTATTTCTACATCTCTAACTTTCTGATTCTACAACATTCATTTCATTAGGCAAAACTCTGAACTCCTCGAGGGCAAACGCAAGGTTTCTTCACTCCCTACTCAAGAGTCAGAGAAGTTGGTTCACTGCCTTCTCCTGCAGGCAGCTGAGAACGCGTTGAGGCCAGCCACCTCAACGGTGTGAGGGAGCCACCTCAACTGCCCCTGCACACTTCCACCGTCTGGGTCCTGCGATGTCACAGGACCACGGTGCTTATTTCCTGCTCACCCATGGGTTCTGAGGTGCTCTCTACCTGCTCTTCCACTGCAATGTTTTCTTATCACTTCATAAAATAGTTGCACAATGGAAAAGATACACACACACACACACACACACACACGTCTATACAGCAGAAAGTAACACAACATTGTAAATCAACAATGCTTCAATAAAATAAAATAATCACCACACACACACACACACACACACACACACACACACACACACACACGAAAGTTCCACAAGCTCCCTGGGGACAGGGAGAGGGCTGCTTCTATGCTGGAGGCACTGTGACCATGTTGAGGGCAGGTAGGAGGCAGATGGGCCCCCTCAGGGTAAAGCAATTGGAGATTCATTCTCTATTGACTCAAACTCCAGGAAGAGAAGAGCAGGACAACTAAGGGAAAAGGCTGGGCCCTCCCCAGGCCACGTAACTCTCATTTCCAAAGTCAGGAGGACCTCCCCTCCCCCCGCCGCCACCACCACACTTGAACAGAAAAGGCTCCTTGCACGCCGGAAGGGGAGCAGTAAACAGATGCTCCACCCAGTTGCCTCTGCGGTAGGACCCATCTCAGCTAAGAGGTGTTTAGGTACATGTGGGAGGATCCTGAGAAATACCAAATATGGACTGTGAACCAGGCAGATTAGAATGATTGGCTAGAGGAAACCTGCAAGAAATACCCCATAATAGTGTCAGGGGAAGCACACTGACTGAAACCGCCCACCCTGGCCAGGCACCATAGTAACCATTTGCATGAGTTGTTTTATGACAGGAGATCCTGATAAGGAACACGGAACTAATAAGCCACCACCAACCCGAAGAGTTCTGGAAAGGTCAAAAGGAGATACCACATGTCCAACCACCTCCCAGAATCCTCCTCTCTGGCATCCATCTTGGCTGGGCAAGGCTGCGCCACCAGGAAGGACTCTGAGTCAGAATGATCGGCTAAAGACAACCCGGAAACTAATCCCATCACCATAAAACCCGAGACTGCAGGCCATGAGACAGAGCTGTTCTTCTGGGTTCCCTCACTCTCCTGCTCTCCACCCGGGTGCCCTTTCCCAATGAAATCTCTTGCTTTGTCAGCACATGAGTCTCCTCAGACAATTCATTTCTGAGTGTTAGACAAGAGCCCAGTTTCGGGCCCTGGAAAGGGTCCCCCTTCTTG
This sequence comes from Cervus elaphus, assembly GCF_910594005.1. Lineage (NCBI taxonomy): Eukaryota > Metazoa > Chordata > Mammalia > Artiodactyla > Cervidae > Cervus > Cervus elaphus. Next base: position 81,373,622 of record NC_057819.1, on the reverse strand, counting down.
CAACAATAGTGATTCAAACTGCCATGAGGATGCGACTCAAGAGACTCACTCTCCTGGAGTCCCCTCATGTGTCTATCCAAACGTACTGTGCTGTTTCCCCTCTTAATAAATACTATACTTGCTACACTACCTTCCATCTTTGTGAAAATTCTTTTCTGCAAAGCCAAAGGGCCAGGACCCTTGTCACTGACCACTGGGTCTAGTGGATAGGATCCGGCGCTTCACCACCGTGACCAGGCCTCAGTCTCTGGCTGGGAATCTAAGCCTTGCTTCAAGCAGTTGCAGGCTGAGGCCACCCAAGATCAGGATGACAGGAGGCAGGTGTGACCAGTGACACCCTCCCCAAATCAATCACCAGCTCCCCTCCCCCACTGAGCCCTCCTCCACACATGTATTTTATATTCAATGGTGTCCAACTCTTTTTGTGGCCCGATGGACTGGAGCCCACTAGGCTCCTCTGTCTATGGAATTTTCCAGGCAAGAATACTGGAATGGGTTCCCATTTCCTACTCCAGAGGATCTTCCCGTCCACACGTGAAAGAACATCAAACAACTCTGTTCAAAACAGTTTATTTTATTTTATTTTTGTCAGACAAACACATTGATTTCTGGACCACAGTAGAGGATGGAAACCTTTCACAAACTTATTTATTTGAAAATACAAATATAAAATTATACTTTCCACATCTGTGATGTGAGAGACTGCCATCCACATAGTAATTTTTTACAACAGGGCTTTAAGAAAGCCACACACAAAGACCTGAAAGATGCTTGAGATATATATATATATAGATACATATATATGTATATATATAAAAAAAATACTCACTACCAAAGTTGTCATCAGTTTCATACTAAAGTATAAAAGTAAGGGTGAGGTCAGCCACAGTGCTAGGGAAAGTTTTATTTAGATACATTGATGTCCACATGAAACGCTTAGACTTGCATCCTATTACATATGGAATTCCAAGTTTACAACACACCATGAACGGCAGATTGGCTAGCCCACGCTACTCAAAGGACACTCACAGATTCCACACAGGATGGTACAGTATGTACAGAATACAGTAGCAGAGAGCCTTCTGGAAGGCTCTGGAAACTTTTGTCTCTCAGTCTCCATCCCCCGCCCCCCTGCGTGCCCCTGCCTCCTAGAAACAAACTCCTATCCGAGACAATACATTCTGATTATTTGATAGCCAAGTGTTTGGATTCAGGTTGCTTCCCCAGAGGGGTGGGTTTTTATGTTTATATTTTTGTTTTAGTTTACTTACTTTTTTTTTTTTTTGGTTAAAAAAAAAAAGAAAGAAAACAAACATTACAGTATTAAAGTATTGCTTAACGTACAGCATCTCCTTGTGTAGTGTCTGTGCTCAGGACTGGGCTGAGCTGACTTCTGCTTCTTTTTGTTTGGAGTGGGGGGCCGGGCGGAGAGGGGTGGGGGGAGCCCGCTAGTGTCTCTCTCCCATGTGCTTGCCTGCATCTGTCCCTCTGCCCCCGCCCTCAACCCGCCACCCTGCTTCAGCCTTCCTTGGAAGATAGCCTGGCTGGTGAAGCACATTCAAGAAAGAAAAACATTCTTCCCTCCCCCACCCAACCCCCCAGCCTCCCTCTGTCCCTGTGAGCCACTCCCAACCGATAAGAGAGAAGTATGAGTTAGTGTTTCTTTTGTAAACAATTTCATATGCAATATAATACAAAAAGCATGGCTGACCTTCAATAAAAAAAATGTAGTAAACTATATTGCTTTATTCTTGATTATGCTGCAGTGAGTGAATGGCAGAATGAAGCAGTGTGGGTGGGTGGTGGTGGCTAAGTCCCTAGCCCTCGTTTGCACTAAAGATCAAAATAGGTTTTGTTTTTCTATTTGGAACCAAAAAAAAAAAAAAAAAAATTTTTTTCCCCCAAAATTCCCAAATGAAAAAGAATCCAAGAAAAGAAAAAATCAAAAAAACCCAAGAAACAAATCCAAAACAAAATTGAAAACAAAAACTGAACACCTTTCAGGTCATTAGAACCAACAATTACCCAATGATTTTTATACTAGTCTAGCAAGATGTGTGTAACATTCATTGGCTGTGAACTGCTGTGCAGTGAAACATTAAATTGACAGCAATAGAGCCATGCTACCTTAAAGTCCAAGCTACGCGTTCAAATCAAGATGAAGGTTATGAAGGAGAGAAACGCAAAGGCCTGCTGGGACTTCGTTTGAATCAAGCCCATGAGCGACTGGGATAGAGTGAGGCTGTCTGGTTTTCCCAGCGGGTGTGAGGAAGGCCACAGACCAGGTGTGAGCAAGCTCCTGGAGAGGAGACCCAGAACTCGGTCATCCCCGTCAGCTTCACGTCCAGGGAGAACCAGGAATCGGTCCAGGAGCTTGTGTGCCCACTCTCCTCCGAGTGGGAGGAGAGGAGTTTGGGGGCCCCAGGCAGATGGATCTAGAAGCCAGAAAGTCACCCGGTGGCTGTTTTGTGATCCCGGGGAAAAGCCATCAGCCAAGAGGGTTTCTCCCCCAGGGAAGGCGGAAGGTGGTTCCCATGTTCGCCACTGAGCTTAACTGAAACAAAGACAAGGCTGAACATCAGTGCTAAAATAATTTACAAAAATCTTTCAAAATGGACTTCTAGATGAGTGGGGGACTAACGTGAACCTTAACCTAGGTAGCCACATTAAAACATATCAGATTTCCACGAGATTTGTGCTATGGGCTACTGGGTCTCTTCAAAAGGTATTATAAACATCTAAAACATATTCACACAGATTATCAATTTCTTCTGAGCATTCTTAAAAAAATATTTTTTTCTCTTAGTAAAATCATTTTAATATACCATGCCTCCCTCTTTTAAAAAATAAATTAAAAAAATCCAGTTTTGCATATCTAGCATTAGCATTTAAGGTAGTATGGCACACCCCTTCACAGCTGGGGGGGGGGGGGCGGGGTGGGAATCTACAAAACGCCGTAGAGTCTACCGGCATCTGAACATCGTGAGACCTTGGGTTAGTTGAAACCACATCAGATCAGCAAAAATAAAATGAAAACTTGAAATTGAAAATAAAAAATGAAAGGAAAAAACTGCCCCAAAATTATTAGCATTTTTTTTTTCATAAATAAGAGAAAGTTCTATCCTTACTGGTCCTAAATCTGAATAACTATGTCTAATTTTTTTAAACCTTAATTACGTTATACCTATCAATATGTACTAGAAGAAAGAGGAGAAAAAAAGTCACTACACTAGTACCAGGACAACACGCTTACAAGATAGCCATTTTATACATTATTAACAGACAATGATCAACAGAGAGTCTTCTATGAGGTGATGGGGGATGCAGAGAAAGGAAGGGTAGTACAGTACATCACCAACATGGACAAAATAGTAATTAAATTCCCTAGTCTAGACACTGAATTTCTGGGAATTTATTGTCTCTTTTTTTTTTCAAAATAAAACTTCTATTTTGTTATTTTATTACTTGAGCAAGTTTTGATATTTTAAAAGCGCCCAGCATTTTACTTAACCTGGTTGTTTGGAAATAAAAAAAAGAAAGAAAGAAAAACAAACAAAAAAACAAACCTTCACCAAACAACCTAACATTTTATTGGAAAAAACAAAGGACATGATTTAAAAAAAAAAAAAGATGTTGCTATTTAATTAGAATTGAAAAAGGCTTTTTTTCTTTCTTTCTGAGTTAGCATTTTGGAGACTTTTGCTTGAGGATGCTTTTACCCTACCATGTCTGTGAATGTCTACATTAGTCTACTTTGTTAGTAAAATTTATAAAAATAGGAGTGCAGCAGCTCTTTATAATAAATGTCGCATTCAGTGTCTCATACTGGCTGTGCCTTAAGTACCAAATTTATAAACGTAACAATTTAAAAAATATTAATAAAACGTCAATATCACATTTTAAAAAAGAAAAAATATATATCCACACTACAATATGTTTTAATGCCATCTATTGAGTTGTACTTCTATAGTTGCTGTTGCCGACCTATTACCAATATTAAAAAAAAGTTAAATTAAAAAATATCCTTCATCATAAGTATCTTTCCCCAACCGAGGACCATATATTATAACAGCCAAATGTTAAACATGTGCAAACAGGAAACGGTCAGTTTTTCCCACCAGTCACAGTGCAGCGATGTTTATACTTTTTATTTTTTAAAATTCTGTTTACATCTACAATAAATTAAAAAAAAATTCTTTCATAGCCTCTCTGGTGATACTTGCAGCACTGAGGTATTAAAAAAAATATATAAACCAAAAGGTTGCTTTCCTAATTGGTAAATAGAAAGTGAATGGAGAAAAGATTTCATTAATGCAGGCTTATCCACTCCTGGCCCATGGGCCCCCGGAGCTGGGGGGCGGCTGGGGGGACAGGGGAGAAGAGAGGCAAAGTGTCCTAGGGACCTTTGGAGGTGCTGAAATGATTGGACAATAGAAAATGATCAAATATTTAAAAATTAAGACTGAAAAAGAATGTCCCCCCACCCCTCCCCACCCAAGCCAAACAGGTGTGCTTTGAAACATTAAATATGTTAAATATTAAAATTGTAGCTTTGTTTTTAAAAAACGTCTTGGGAAAAGCAGTTTTTCATATTTTAAATAAAAATCTAACTAGACGGTAACGTTGGAAGCTGTGCACAGACGAGAGGTTAATATGCTGGTATGACACTAATACAGTTCTTAGGTCTATCACACAGACAAGAGGAGCTAAACAGTGTTCTAACCTGTCTCGGGGTCGGCCTGGCAGCTGGGTGTTCACCGCCTCAGTCACTGACTCAGTTACCGTCCCTCCCCTCCTCCACCCACACAGCATCAAACTGCCTGGGACCGACTCCCTCACAAAAATATTTTTGATTCTCTCTTTCTTAATAGTTTCTATGTAGTTAATGGAATTGTATTTACAACATTTCTTTTTTAGAATTCACAATTGCAAAAAACCTTATAATATCACCTCTTTCAACAGAAAAAAAGCACTTATAGAAAAGGAGGACACGCAAAACATTGTCGTCCTTACCTTATTGCCGAAAATAGATATACTTAGGTTAACAAAGAGACGCCACAAAAAAAGAACTGCTATAGAGTCTGTTCATTAGCCTACTACATCTCACTTCTTACACAACGCAGAGTAGAAAGTTGATGCCCACCTCCCGCTCAGCACCTCACAACCTCGCTTCTGTGTGTGCTCACATTCCGCCTGAAAATTCATACAGTCTCAGAATCGATACCAAAATATTCAGAGTAATATAACCATCTCAGCATCCTTGAAAAGTGAGAACAGAATTAAAGAAGCAAAAAAAATTGTTTTAAGAAAAAAATAATACCTTAATATAACAATTATACTATGGTTAGCTTTTAACTAGATATTAAAGCTATATGACTACTGGACTAAGTCAAAATCACTACCAAATGTGATTCAAAGAGATTTAAAAGGAGAAGGGGGAAGAGAGAAGAGGGAGGGAAACCATCAAGAAAAACAAAAACAAAACAAAACCAAAATCATGGGATATATACACATTTAAAAGCTGTTGTCTTATATTACAGCAGATTCGTGAGATGATGAGATGTAGTCAACCCTCAATCCGAAGTGAGCCATCTCTGGTTGGGATGGGGAGTGAGGCTGGTGGGGGAACAGGTCTGATGACATCACCTAAACAAAGGGCCACTCAGAAACTTCGCCCAGTCTTGCCTGGACATCCAGGTATGCTCTGCAGGGCACCGGAGGTCGAGGATGTCCGGAAGAGAACATAAGGTGGGGTGGGAGGAGAAAGAAGAAATGTCAGGCAGGCACACGGTTTACTCTTAACTTTTTAGCTAGCATTTTCAAAGGATGACTACATTGGGCTACTGAGGATGTTTGAAAGTGGCCAGGCTAACGGCTGACTGGGGTCACAGCCTGAGCTGTGACATCTGAGCCAAGCTTGATGCCGGGGAGAAAGAGGGCAGCTCTGTAGCTCATTTTGCTGGCTTGCCAATTCGCTGATTCAACATACTATGGTAGAATTCTTGAGGCAATGGTGGAAAATGGGGTCAGCAGATGTGGTCACGCTGGGTTTGCAGCTGGAATGGTGAACTGCAGAGTGACTAGCGCTGCCTTTTCTGGTTAAGAGTCTGTTTTCAAAGTTAAATGTTCAAAAATGTCTGTCTTTAGGAGACAACCATCAATGACTGTCCATAACTAAAACTGCAAATTTCTACTTAAATCATATTATGTACAAAAGACTCAAGGTCAGGACACTTATAAAAACATACACAACTAATAATAATCAGCTTTGGTTCTAGGAAATGAGAACAGGCCCGGGATTCACAGACTTGCTGGTTGATTCTCCCCAAACTGACTGGGAGCCTGGGCCCCTCCTTCCACGGACGGTGCTAAAGGGCTGAGGGTCATCTCCGCTGGGCACAGACTGTGTGTGTGCTGGGGCGGCCACGGGCGAGTGGTCAGCCCTGCTCTCCGGTCTGTCCCATCCTTCCGAGTCCTAAAGCTGGACGCGGAAGGCTGGGCTGCGAGCAGCCTCACCTCCCTCCACCCGCAGGGACGCTCTGCAGAGGAGGGTGGGGGCGCAGGCGGAGGGGGCCCTGCCCCGCCGGTTCCGGCAGGGAGGGAAGAGGCACTGGCAGCTGTCTGAGCCCCGTGTCATCTGACTCCACAAGGGCTGAGCCACCTTCAGCCCCCACGGTCTTGGGTCCATCAGCCCACCCTGCTCTCAGAGGAGCCTCGCTTTGCTGGGACCCCTCAACCCAGTTGAATTAGTCGTGAGTAGCTCTCCTTCACACTGTTAGTGGCCTCTGGCTCCGGCAGGCCAGCAATGGCTGGGTCAGTGCTGGAAGGGAAGTGGAGGCGAGGGGGTGAAGAGAACTCACACACGGGGTTTATTGGGTTAAGAGAGGCAGTTGCGTTAGTCGAGGTGATTCCTTAGAGCAATATTAGAGAAATCCAAGAGATGTACGGAGCTTGGCTCCACCTGATCCCCCAGCTGGGCCCACCCTACCGGGTCCTGGCTGGCTCGGGGGCCTGGAGCAATCCTTGACAAGAGGGGCGTCCTGCTGACTGCAAACCAGAGTGGCAAAACCATCTCAGCCTTGCTTCTCCCAGAGGGACAGGTGCTCATGTCCCAGCTGGGATTTTGCAAGCAGGATCCATTCCCAGGCCTCAGCTGTGGCACTCTCAAAGAAGAAACAGACTCTTGTCTCAAGACCCAAAACCAGCTCGCTAACACGGGTCACGTTGAGCTTTCATGAGAGAACCCCCTCTCCCTTCCTGGTGCTGTTCCGGAGAATGAGGGATACCCATCTTCAATGAGAATACTGCAAGAGGCTCCCTCACTGACTGCCCCAACCTCCCCTCTCCTCCACTCCACCCCTTCCATATCCCCATCAAAGTGATTTAAAAAATGTTTAATTAACTTGAGCTCAGTTTAAAAGGTTAGGAAACTGGCAGGGATCCAAATCCATGTAACGCAGGTGATGTCGTTAATTTAATTTGCTTTTCGTGCGGTAATCTGGATAATTACTCAGTAGTTACTGGCAAAAATGTTTTCTTTTCACTCAAAGATGGAGCCTGGCTGTCTCACTGCATGAACCCCACTGGCCGAGCCCAGAGAGCTCTGGGGAGCTGAGAGGGCCCGGCAACCCTGAGCACCCTCCGCCCCAAGCCTGGCGGAGGTCTGGAGTCTCTCTGCCTCTGTCCCCCGGGGACGGGCACAGCACAGCATCTCCTTCCAGTTTCCCACACTTTTGATCGTATTTCAAGACAGAGAAAGATGAGAGGTGGGAAAGATAGAGAAAAAGGATTGAAAGAATCAAAGAAAAAAAAAAAAGACAGTGGAAGAAAAATGGGGGTCATGATTTAAGCCAGAGGAGGGATGAGAGATTAAAAGGCTAGATCTTGTTGCCCCCACCCCCCCGGAAAGGGGTGGAGAAAGAGGAGGAAGAGACGTTGACGCGATGGGACCAGGGCCCGTGCGTACTTGCATGCCAAGTGTGCATACACGTACGGACACGCCTGGCGGGCGAGACACGTGGCAGAAAAGGCAATACCTCAGAGTGGGGTGGCAACGGAAGCACCTGCTCAGTGGTATCCATTTGTAAAGGCCGTTGCAATCAAAGGTCCCTAAAATTGCACAATTGTTAAGGTCATCAGCACGCTATACATGGGAACAGATTGTCATATTCTGGGAAAGGAAATTATCGCTAGGGCTAGACTGTGGTTGCCAGCATGAATATGTAATTCTGAGACACCATGCCGTGAGGCGCTAGGATGACATCCTCCCAAGCCCTGACTCCCCACCCTGGCCCGTCCACTCGCCCAGGGGAACACTGAAAGCCAGATGCCCAGGGGTGGATGGATGAGAGGAGAGGGGCTTGTGCCACCAACAATGGGCACCGTTGCACTGAGCCCCAGACAGCCCCCATGGCTCCGGCTGGGGAGAAGGCCAGTTCCGTGCAGACCAAATGTGACTTGGCGTTGTTTATTTCAGAAATCATCACAGCACACAGGTCAGAGACCCAGGTTTTCATGAACAGATAGGGTCAGTGTTTCTGGGTGCTGACCGTGTCCGACGTAGTGGTAGACGATCCCTGAAATGGATGCAGCTCTAGGTTGACTAGTTACTGCTCTGGATTAGGTGTTATTGCCCATCCGAGGGGGTGTAACTCACCAAACTACTGCCTAAGTGATATTGGTTCTGGAGTGTGATTCAACAAGGAGCCAGACTGCACAGGCCAGGCAAGTCGTGTGTGTGTGTGTGTGGTGTGTGTGTGAATGTGTGAGATTGTGTGTGCATGCATGTGTGTGGGTTGGGGGGGGCGACCTTTCAATGCCAGGGGTAGAGACTGGCTGCCCCGATGCCCTGATCGTCTGCACTTGCTTTGTTCTCCCCAGCACAGCCTGGTAGGGGGGTTCTCCCACAGGGATGTGACCTGGGACAGCAGACACTTCCCTCTTAGCTCAAAATCAAACTGTCTCCAAGACGGCGAGGTTGGTCGATTTTCTGTTTCCCCAATAGAAGGGACAGTGAGCGAGTGGGCTCAGGCACATTCATGCTCACACACACCGCGAGGGGGAAGAACAACACAATCTGAAAACAGCATGCAAATCTGTTAAGCAAATTTCCATTGCCTGGATTAGTCAGATTATAGAACCACAGAGCATTACAAATGTCAAATGCACCTGGCCTTCGGGGGCGGGTGGAGCTAAAGAGTGCAAAGGGGAACTTACTTGGAGCCCGGAGACTGTAAGAAACATTAGCGGAGGAAACCTCCTGGGATGGGACTTGCACCCCAGGCTACGTCCCAGGCCCCAGTGTTGCCCCTGACCCCAGGCAGGACTCTACTGACTCAGGCTGTCATCCTACGGGGATGGGGCCCTAGCTCCAAGGTCCCAGCCCCCCTGAATCTCCAGGAGGCCGGGATCAAGGAGAGAGGGGCTGACCTTGGGGGTCTACTGTGAGCCAGCAGCTGCCTTAGCCTGTTTCCTTAAAGTCTCACACATCAGCTTTCGAGGGAGGGACACTTCTTTTCATTTTGCAGCCAGGGATGCAATGGGTTGTACATGCGGTTCAGGGTTGTGTGACCTGAACGTGACCTGCCCACACTCCCTCCACTCCACCTGTGGCCCGCGCACGGAGGCTCTGGAAACATCTAAAGGGGGAAGCTGCAGCCGGGGGTGGTGGACGTGGGTGCGGTGGGGGACCCGGTGCCCGCTCCTGGCTTGCCGGCTCGGGGCTTCCCTGGCACAACCCCCCCGCGGGCCGCAGGAGACGGGCAGGAGGGCAGGGGCAGGGAGGTACTTACGGCGATGCCGTGGCCGAAGCCGGAGCCCGGCTGAGGGCTGGCGGCGCTTATGTAATTCCCCACTCCGGAGTCCTGGCTGGCAGGGCCGTAGAGGTCGGCGACGGGTCCTGGGCTGTTGGCCCCCGGGAAGCCTCCGGGCCGCGCCGGGTTGGAGCCTGCCGGGGAAGCGGGCCCGCCAAAATTCGGTTGAGCACTGTAGCTATTCAGGACTGGTGTGCAGAGAATAGAGCTGGGTATGAGGCTGGAAGCCAGGCATGCACCGGTCACCACAAGCCAGACACTCGGGAGGAACAGCTGAGGCCCGACTTCTAACACTCAACCAAGGCCATGCGAAGACATCAGCAGGGACTCAAGAATACTCAGCCCAGGCTACTACTAAGAAGCTCGGAGCTCCAAAAAGAGATAGAATAAAAAAAACAACCATTCAACACAGTATGGCAACCAACCGGGGTGCTTCACTGCCCACCAAATTATCACAATAGAAATAGAGAGATATATGAAGAGAGAGAGAGAGTTGGTTTTTTTTTTTTTTTTCCACATCTGAATTGATGCTCATGCAGTCTTGTCTAGATCTGGGCACGTTGAGACAGCATTCACATCCCATGCAAACTACAAAGGAACTAGTTTTAGACTACACATTGTGTTAATATTGATATTAAAATGTGACAGGAAACAAAGCAATTTGTGTCCAGGAAAAAAAAAAATCTTTGGGGAAGGAATTTTTTGGTTTCATTTTTTTTTTTTCTTGTTTTTGGATCCATTAAATGACAAATTTGTTTCAAACAACAAAAAAAGGCAAAAAAGATCTTCGGCTCTCCCCCCCTCCCCACTGGCTACTCCCTCCCTGCCCACCCCTCCCGTTTACATCCCTGAATGAAAGTCGTCAATACTGAACGTGGTCCGAGAATGGGATATGTCATGGAAGACTTGGGCATCTTAACATAACCGTAATGATGGTGGCAGAGGGTTCCCTTTTGGGGTGGAGAGCAGGGGATGGAGGGAGGGATGGGGTGGGGATGGAGAATCTGGAGGCTCTGGGCCAAAGCTGGTGAATGCCAATGATGCTACAGGACACCCACACACTCACCTCCTGCAGTAGAAGGAAAGGGGGGATTTAAACTTTTTTTCCTTTTGTTTAAAAAAAAAAAAAAAGACAAAGAAGTATGAATTCAGAGCATACTGACTGAACCAATTTATCACTAAAGCGTATCTGACCGAAAAGCCTGCGTTCTGTTGGTTATCTTCAGATAGACTCCAGACGGAAAGAAGAGCGGGGACTGGACCTTTGCTACAAGGAGACTTCACACCCACACGTGCCTGGGGGAATGGTGGTAGGGAGGGGGCAGGGTGAGGAGACGCTGCCCCAGGCCCCCTCCTTTACTCTCCCCAAGTCCCGTTGTTCCCGCCCCAGTGAGGACCACAGCTTGTAAACAGGTTACTGTCTCGTCTTCATTTCCCTTTAGTAGCTTAAATCTTTTATTTTCCATAACAGGAAAAAAACACTTTTTTATACTGTGAAAGTAATTTCTCACTGACTTTCGAAGTTCAAGGTGAACCTAGGGCTGGCCAATTCTGGACTACAACCTGTCCATCCTGAAGAACCACGCAAGACGGGTTCCACGCACTTCCACAAATCCCAGGGCGCACTCCTCACGACAGCCTTCTCCCTCCTGTTTTTCTCGGCATTTCCCTCTGCCCCGGGCCCACCTGCCCTCAGTGGCAGCAGGGAAAACAACTGCAAATCTTCTCTGGACCACGACCTTGCCCTGGGCACCTGTGGCTGGAACGCCTCACCTCTGGGTGTGTGTGTGTGTCGGGGGCAGGGCTTGAAGAGCCAAACCTGGACCGATTGCTACCGACTAGTCAACGACCGACGATGCACCCCAGCCAGGCTGGTGGGAGACTGAGACGGGATGCAAAGATGCCAAGGAGAACGAGCCAAGCAGGCCCGGGCTCCCAACTCAGCAGAGAAAAGGCAAGCTGCTTCCTGGGAAGGCCATCTGGGGCAGGAGGCTTCAAGGTCAGGCCCCTAGGACACTGTGCCAAGAAAGGAAGGAGCTGGCTAATGGAAAGCACAGGTTAAAGAGGAAAAAAAAAAAAATCCCAGAGGCTCAGAGCAAGTGAATGGCTGACTTGGGAGTACACTGGCAGACAGAGGGGACAGGATTTTTGAATACAGGAGACTTAGCTTGCAGATGACATGCCTCCCTTCTCACTCATGGAGGCAAGGATCAAGCTGAGATATTCAACAGACAGCATTATGTTGGGCTCACACACTTTCTTTTTCCGGGCCAGGAAAAGCAGAGAGCTCAGATACTGACTCCTGGTTCCTCCAGGCAGCTGACCCCCTCCTGTGCCAAGTAACCAAGAGAGTAACTAGCCGGCTCTGTTTCAGGGTAACGAGTGGGAGGTGGGGCCACGGTGGAAGGCAAAGGCTTTCCGACCTCTTTCTCTTCTGGCTAGATGAGGATCCAGGAGGACATAGGGTGGGCACGCCCATCTAGAAGCCAAGGAGGAGAGAGGTTTCCACCTCGGCTCCTCCCAGCAGGGTAAGGACCACCCAGTGACTAACCCAGCCGGTGGAAGGAGCCTTGGGAGAGAGGAGACTGCGCGCTCACGGAAGGATGCTGTCTACAAATATGCCCCTCCAGAGGCTCAGAAGATGGGGGCTGGGGGTATTCGGCCCGCCCCTGTTACCCTCCCCATCCTGTGTGCCCAGGAGGCCTGCAGCTGGAGAGCTGGCCTGAAGGGAATCTCCCAGTGGGGGCTACATCGCCCCTCACCATCCTATCCTCTTCCATCCAATGACACCAGAATCACTGTGGAGAAGGCACTGTTACAACCCAGCTCTAAAACCAAGTCTCGCACGATTACACACTTGCCCCCTGCATGCCTGAGCCCCAGCGCCGTCAGCCTGCAGACACCCCCAGTCAGGGTGCAAGTCGGGGCCATGGCTCCCCGCCTAGGATGCAGGTGGCAGGCCAGGAGCACCGGGTTCTGGGCTGGTCCTTTTGCTCTGGGCTTTGGGACAGTGGAACCTTCACCCTCAAGGGCTGAAGGCGTAGAGGAGCCGGGTTTCTGGGTTCCTCAGTCAATGATTCCCACTTTCTCTGTGGGCAGAGGATCCCGGCTCCAGAAAGCGGGTTAACAAGCCAACCTATGTCCTGAACCCATGCATCTCCGGGAGGGCACTCCCCAGCTCAGCAGCTTGAGAAGGAAAGGGGAAGGCGCTTCAGACACCAACATGCGCTGTGTGACGGCGGGAAGGCAAGAGGGACACGGTGATCTTCTTTGGGGTCGTTCAGCCTGCACACCGGCTGGCAGCACAGTAAAGGAGGAGACCCTCCCCTCCAAGCTGTGACCTTGAGAGGAGAGGCAGGGAGGTGGGGGGCGGAGCATAACTCGAGCGCCTGACCTGAGGGCGCTTCTGTGCTAGTTACCCTGAATCAGTTCTCAATGGGCGGTCTCCTTGCAGATCACCTCCAGGCTCATTTTAAGGGGCAGAAATGCTCCCAAGGCCAGGGTCAGGTCAGGAAGAGGGAATGGGACGTCCCTCAAGGCTGCTCAGCCTGGGTGTGTGTGTCTGTGTGCGTGCGGAGGCAGGGAGGAAGAGGTCTCAGTAGGTACTGCTGAATAAATAGTGTGGAGATTTAAAAAGGACGTTATGACTCCTGTCCCAGAAGAGGACAGTGTCTTGCAAACACCCTGGCATTTTTGCAGCAGAAGCTGTGAGCATTAAGTGGCCTTCGGCAAGCTCTGCACCAAGCAGCAGAGTGGGAACTCGTGGTGGGGCAGCAAGGTCACTTCTCCACCAGCCGCTCTGGGCAGCGTCCACAGCAGCGGTTTAATCCGGGGCAGGCTCCTCTCCACCCCCGCCCTGTGCCCCAGGCGTCCTCTGGGCTTTCTGGGTCCAGGCACCAGTATGCCTCAGGGAGGCAGCTCTGGTGCAGAGAAAGGAAGTGCTGGACTTGGAGTCAGAAGATCCGAGTGTGACCCCAGCCCTGACCTCCAGCTACCTGCCTGGGGGCGGGGTGGGGGGGTCAGCGCCTCACCCACCAGAGTCCTCATCTATGACACGCGAGTCCTGCCCTACTCAGCCTGACTCTCGGTGGGCTGAGGCAAAAATGCAAAAGAGGAATGCCTGTAGCTCATCATGCTTGGAACAAATACACCCATTTTTGAAACAGTTATGTATGTACAGACCAACCAGGTTTAGGAAAACCTGATATAGGAGAGCACAATTCACTGGCCAAACAAATCAGGAAGTGATTCACAGAAGGATCTGTTTCATCCACCCTGCATTTAATTACCTTGGACCTGATGAAAAGACTCTGGGGAATGGGGGGGATGGAAACACAAGGACACTACCGCTCACTGAGGCCAGCAAGAGGAAACGCATCTGAATTTCAGTTGGTGGCATTTTGCATCAGATAAAAGGAGGCATTTCCTGCCCATCAAGGGAATACACCTGGATGGCTGGCCCAGGACAGCCATCCCAGAGTCCTTCTCCAAGGTCTGTCCTGCAGGCTCAGACCCTCACCTGCAGGGGCAAGACCCAAAGCTCGGGAGCATCTGGGGGGTTTACAGCAAACCCTTCCTTCTGGTGGGTACGAGTCTGCATGTGGTTTTGCCCAACTGTGGTCAGAAGGAGCTGGGCTCAGAGTGGGATTTGTCACTGAGGGTGGGGAAGTTGTGGGAGAGGGCAGTGAGGATCAGGAGATCAGGAGAGCCACACTGTAGGTCTAGGAAAGGTTGGAAGCCTGGGTGCTTCTGTATGCTCCCAACGTGATGCTGCTGGACCTAGGGCAGAAGGCTAGAGCCTGGGCCTCGGAGGCGGGCACCCCTGGGAGGGCATCTCTGGCTCTAAGGCCTGAAGAGTGGATTATTATTGATTCAGAGAAAGGAACTGTTAACAGAACTGTTGCTATATCTGAGATAAGCCAGGGTCCACCAAGTCCCAGCCTCAGACCGGGGTCCTGGTTTGGTGGGTCTCACCTTTCACAGAAAGGCAGAGCCAGCCCTCAGGACAATTTCAGTCTCCCACTGACGAATTATTGGTGGCCGCCAGGTTCCATCTCGGGAGGGGGCCTCGTGGCCCCCTGCTGGGACGGTGTGTGCTGCTCAGGACAAGGCAGGTGCTGTGGTAGGCCCGCCTGCACCCAGCCCAACTCAGAAGGCAACCTGCTGCCCAGCAGACCTCCCTGCGGCTGCATGAGGCGCAAGGGCAGGGAGGCTGGGCTGGTGGGTGTCACTGGCCTCTCCCAGCCCGAAGCCCCTGCAGAATGCAGGACCTGGGGCACAAGCCCATGTGGTATTCTTCATGTTAACACATCACACTAGATTGTAGGGAGTTCTGTTTGTTTTAGAGGATTTAAAGAAAGTGACTGAGAAAGCAATGAGCAGAGGGGCTCTGTCGACGGGCTGATACCAGAGTCACTGCGCCTCCGACACTCACCTCGTCCCTACCACGCTTCTCTCTGCCGGGATTAAAACTTGGCAGCAGCAGAGACTGCGTCTCTTGTCAGCAAGGGACCCTCTGGGGAGGGGTGTGCGTGCAGAAGGTGGGGGCTCTCCAGGTTCTCATGGGGCCCTGGGTTTTCCAGACCAAGAGCAACCTGCCCGATTGCCATCTACCACGGGGGGCTCAGGGAATGCTGGGTTTCACAACGTCAGGCGGCTCTCAGAAGCCGAGGCCAGACTCTGAACAGCCAGCCTCTCAGGAATGCCAGGTGGTCAGCTGAGGCTTCTCTGAAAACAGAGTTGGGGCCCCCAGTCTGCAGTCTCACTGTGCCCTCTCCAGGTCGTGCCCACAGTAAATTAAAGCCGGTGGTCAGTCGGGGAAGGTCGGCCTGAAAAGATGAACCTGCTTCTGATAAGAGAAGGAGAAACACTCAGCTGTGAGCTACCACAGCTCATCTCCAGCGGAGCAAGGGGGAATCACACTCCAGCAGTCTGCCTGGCCACCGGGTCCCAGGGATCTCGGCTCAAACCTTCCTCCCAGAGCCTAGCCTGAAAGTGGGAGAGGTAATAGAGAGGGCCAGCAATTACCTCTAACCTGGGAAAACTGTGAGACACACTAAATGAAAATTAAATCTGCAGGGACCCAGATGCAGCGACAATCAATTTTATATACATTTCTTTTTTTTTTTAAGCTCTGCTGAAATGCAAGCTATTTCAGAAGGCAAGGAGAAGACATACTTTAATAAAACTAGGAAGGACTGAGAGCTATGTGATGGTATTTCGTTCTTCTGTCTCCCTATACAAACCAATATATTGCCGGGAAGGACAAACTCGGCCTGCTATCAGCATGTCTTGACACATCTGAGACGCCTGGCTCATCACAAACATTGCACCGACACTACGAGTGTCGTAAACACTGGAGAGCGTCGGCTCACTCCCTGGGCTCACAGGGAGTCAGCGTCACAAACGTTCCCAGTGTCGCTTTCAGAGATGCCGGTCTTGGAAGACTGCAGAGTCTGCTTGTTCACTCAACACCTAGCCTGCTTCAGACCACTGTGGGGGGCACAGATGCCTGCTGGTTAGTGCTAGCGTATCTTAAGTAGGGAATGGATGGACAGTGGAACCTAAGACTCAGGACTCATGGTTTTGTAGAAAGGTCGCAGCTTCAGGTCAAATCACATTCCCAAAAGAGACAACTTCACTGCTGGCCAGCTCCAAAACCTTCACATCCTGGGTTCCTAGTGAACCTGGGTACTCATCACTCAGATCAGTGTGAGGAGACAGCCCCCAGAACCCTGTCCAAGGAGGGCTTTATGGCCAGTACTTTATGTTGCTGGACAACCTCAGCAGAAAACAGCTCATTCTCTGTCTTGACACTTTTTGAATATCAGCCTTGACTTGGGTATGTCTCTTCCTTACAAGGGACTGGGCTGGGTTGGTTGGGAAGGAGGCGGCGTGGCATTAGTGGCTGACTGCCATCTGCTCATATGAAGGGTAAATTCTGGGGACGGAGTAGCACTGAGTGGGCTGGGCCTGGGCTGTGTTTCCTTCACTGTAGCCAGATTCTTTGCCATCTGAGCCACCAGGGAAGTCCTCCAGGTGCGCTGGCAGGCATTTTAACACGCCGTGTTCTCGCTCCTAACAGCTGTAAGATGGGCTTTATTGCCCTGGGGTTGCGTCCACGCGGGGCTGTGTCCAGGGTCTCACAGTGGCTCAAACTGGCTCATGTGGACTTCAGGGCAACTCCCAGCTGCTTTTAGACTGAGTCACACTGCCCAGCTGTCCTTCCTGGCACCCTGGTTTGCAAAGGTTTCTTCTGTTTATTTGGCTCTTTCTTTGCTTCGTGGAGGTTGCAAAACCAAGGACGATGAATCAAACCTCCTGTGCTGAAGTGCCAGTTCCTGAGGGCGTGGGGCCTGTGGCCCTTTCCAAACTGGGAGCTCCCCTATCAGACCGGGGGCTCCCTGAGGCGGGCCATCTCTTTATGGCCCCTGCCACAGCAGATAGGGCACAGCCTCTCTCCTGAGGACCAGACCACCCTCCTCTGGACCACATCTCAGAACAGTACCGGGCACAAAGCAGGCATGCGGTATTGCTGGGGTCAGAGTGTATCAGAGAGAAAGGAAATCCTCCCATGCACCCCAGAAAGTGCAAGTAGAGGGCTGGTCTTAGTCCCCCAAGACCACTCCAGTCTAGGAAGGGCCATCCTTCGGGGAGCCCTCAGCTGTGAGCACCTTCAGTGTGTGCTGCTTGATTCCATTTCATGGAAACTCACTGTTCATGGCTCCAGAAGCCTGGGCGTGGGGTGGGGAGGATGCCCAAGGGGCACCGCTTGAGGACCTGTACAAAAGGCTTTCCACTTGAACAGCCCGTCTTTAACGATTATAAAGGCACTGGAGTTTAATCCATTTTTGATGTAAGCGCTAATAGCTCTGTGTCCTTGAAGTTCAAAGCGGGCGCATACATGTCACTAATTAGCCAAGCACAGCGCCATTCAGCTCCCTCTCATGTTTCTAATTAGGTCTTTAATAACAAACAAACTCCGACCTTACCAAAGGCCCCCATTCATCAGACAGTCAAGGAGGGTGGCTGCTTCCCTGCTTATGGTTGCTCCGGGCCACTGGTTCTCTGCGTACATGCTCTCAATCTCAGCTAGGACAGGCCTATTCTCGGGGGAGGCAGGAGAATCCATCTGTGAGGACACAGACCCTTCCAGCCTGGCCAGGAGGGGTGGGTCCCGTGGCCCTGCTGGGAGGGCCAGCCGTGGGCAGGAGAGGCCTGAGCTCCAAGGCTGCAGGCTCAGGATCTCTGTCCTCAGAGGAAGCTGGGGTGAACCGTCTGGCTTGTGGCTCTGCTGATCTGTTTCTGAAGGTAGGGATTCTGATGACGAATCACAGATATTGTGTGAGGCTCTATATCTGGAAGAACCTTGTGGTATCTGAGTCCATGATTACATACTGCACTTGCCTGGGGAGATTTAAGTACTGCTGAGGCACCAGCCCCACCCCCCGACCCCTAATTCCCCTGTAGATTCTGATTTGACGGATCCACAGTGTGGCCTGAACACTAGGAAATTTAAAAACTCCCCAGGTGATTCTAACATGTAGCCAGGTTCAAGAACCACTGTGTTCACCTGTTTCACAGCTCATCGGTGGTAGCTATTAACAGGTCTACCTTTATTAATTAATATCATCCAAAATGCCACACCCTAAAGGGTTAATCAACCACACCCAAAGATGAAAATCTTGAATAGGTTTTCTAAAAAAATAATACACAATTCTGGAAATATTTCTATACCTCTCAATGCCTTTGTACATTAAAAAAAAAAAAAAAAAAAAAAAGGCATGACTGATGTTTCAAATTATTCCCTACCAGTTGACGCAGCACTTGGAAGCCCCTGGCTTCCTCTCCAGTCACTTCTCTCAGATCTAAAGGTATTAACACTGTCACCCCTTTGTTCCCAATGATAAGGGATCCAGAGCTTTGGAAACAGCAGCAATACAGAGCTATAGAGCTGAGGGGTGCCCAAGAACCCAACAGTCTGAAATCCTCTGCCCCTAAATCAAGCAGCTTGTCATTGGCAGAAGCCAGATGCAAACCAAGTCTTCCCTGCTCCTCCTCCCCCACTCCTTTTTTTTTTAAGCCTCTTATCATCCTTATCTGATTAATCCATAAGGCAACCTGCTCCCGAGGAAGGGGAAAGGATATAAGGGAGATGCATGCCTTTGAGCTCTTTCCATCTCCAAGGCCTGACATGGGAAGCCAGAAGCTATGGGGTCAACCCTTGAACAACCACATTACCTTCCAGCAAGTCATTCCCAAGTCTTGTTGGTTTCTCTTTAAGCCAGGTGGGAGGGGAGACACTGAAATCTCAGGGGCTACCTCAATGGAAGGTTTAGAAACTCTTATGTACCTGGAGCTGAACAACCCAGACCCAGAAAAATCAAATGACGCGGCCAAGGAGAGGTAGCAAAATTGTGTGAGAGGTTTCTTCCAACAGAGGTCCGTGTTCTCCCGTTTTGCTGCTGTGCTTGTGGGTCTTTTCTCTGGAGGCTGGGTAGACATCACCAGCCTCTTCTGTCTGGGTCAGTGCCTGACTGACCTTCTGACTCGGGGGCATCCTGGGTCCCATGTGTTGGTAAGGCTGAGCATCTCCTCTTCCCCTCAAGACCGGGAAAGCCAACCCTCTGCAGGTTACAGTCAGAAATAACTTACAGAAAGGGACGGGAGACGGGGGCTCTGCAGCCTTGGCCCCCCACAGTGGGCTCTTCCACAGGCACACAGGTTTGCATTAATTGTTTACCACAGACCTGGACAGATCATTTTATTAATATTAATAAGTAACCAGGAACAAAAGGCCCCTTTATTTTTAGCTCTCTCTAATTGCGTAGTAATTACTCATCTACAAAACAAATGAGCCCCTTGCTCGCTGTTGCCATGGTACTGAGGGTCCAGCCTCCCTGCAGGATGATTGGCCAAGGAGCCCGCTGATCCCGCCTCCGGCCCCGCCCCTTCCGGCCATTGGCTTAAGGCAAAGCCCCAGCAACTGGACAGCCAATCCCCTCCCAGCCTTAGGGCTGGGCTGGTCTACCCAGCGACCTTCCAGATGCAGTCTTCCCAACTCGCAGGAAGGGATGTTGATTGATCCCTACGGAGAAGTCTGTCTTGCGCAAAGACGCCCAGTCCTGCTCCACGGCCTAGTTTCCTTCGGGCAGTGGCTAACTTCCTTCAGTTCTGTTTTAGCTACAGTCCCTTTTAAATAATTATCTTCAGGCTGGCTCATTCTTACAGGACCACGCCTCCTCTGGGCCTCCTTTGTGTACCTTTGGTCTGAAAAGATTCAGAGACCAGAAGCCAGATCGGAAATGTCAGCTAAAGTCAGACAGAACCATGATGTTAAGCTTGCAACAGCAGAGGCAGGTACAGAACGTACATATAATGCCTCCTGAAAAGGACTTCGGGTTCCCTCCTCCCCTAGGGATGTGGAGAATTGATTGGATGGCAACAGTGGGGATTGGTTTTTGTATGTTTCAAAGGCATAGTGCTTTGCAGTTATGGCAGGACTGGTACCACAGGTGCTGACACTGGTCCAGAGCACAGGTCTGATGAGGCAGACCTAGGCTCAAATCCTGTCTCTGCCACCTCACTGGTGCTAAGACACAGTTTTTAAGCCTTAAAAATGGAAATGGGAATGACAGCACCCATTTCATAGGCCTATGAGAATTAAATGGGATAAGGGTGGTGGACTTAGCATAGTACATGACTAATTCATAATAAATGTGAGTTATTATTAATATATTACCTATATTTTATTAAAATGGGCTGGGAAGTGTCTCTAGCATTCTGCCAACCACCTGCAAGATATCCTCCCTTAAGAGACCTCTCAGGTGGATTTGAATTTTGAGATGACTCTCCTGTCCATGCCATAGAGCTGACTGCATTGTGGCTCCACTCATCCTGATAGATCTAGAATGGCTCTCTCATCCAACAGCCAATCACAGCTGTTGAAAAGCATAATTTGCCCACATCCCATGGTGCAGGATCCCAGGATGGGAAGGGGAGACCTTTTTATTTATTAATGAGCATCCATGAACAAAAGTCCCCTTTGTTTTCTGCTTTCTCTAATTGCATGGTAATTACTCATCTACACTGAGAACGAGGCTGACTGCCTCCTTGGAGAGTTGATGTGGTAGGAGAAGGCAGGCACCACTCTGAGACAACATGCAAAACACCCTCTGAAGACTCAAAATTCTGCCTTTCATCGAGGAGGGCACCCCAGAGAAGGATAATCAGGTGTGGTTTTCTGCTGTTCTGAAGCAGATCTGAACAGAGGGAGCAAAGATGAGGACAGAGGGAAATGGGCTGGCAGAAAGGACGGGGGCAGAGGCTGCCAGGAGGACACAGAAACAGGAAGCAGAGGTCCTACGCAGGGGATAAACAGGAACTTGTTGGCAGAAGCCCAGGAGAATCTCTGCAGGGTCTGCCTTGCTCTCCTCCCCTTCCCCCAGGTCACAGAGCACAGCCCCAGGGACCAGGCGTCAGGCTGGGTTGGTTGGTCTCCCTTTGTTGGTTCTGTCCTTAGTGAGCCCCACTGCCATAAAGACTATGAACTCCTCTCTCCCATAAATATGACTATAGCAATCTGGCTTTCAAGGTCTCCCTCTCCCAGACTCTAGCCTGAATCCACCTATACCCCCACTTCCCATTAGGCAGCCTCCCACTGTCCCCCCTGTCAGCATGATATTGAGCTTGGAGTTAATCAGCTAATGGTAAGAGTGAAACGCCCACCGCATCTCTTATTGGCCCTATATATGAACATGTATGGAGTGTTTACAATTTCACGGTTTGTCACTTGCCCTTTTGCTTCCTGTCTCATCTCTCTAATCCACCCTGCTGGCAGGCTTGTCTAGCATAGAAATCTGATGTCACTTCTTGGTTACAGGCCTTGCTGAGGCTCCCAGTTACCCAGGTGAATCTGGGCTCGTTAGCACTTTCCAGCCAGAGCCAAGGGTTTGCAGGACTTCAGAAACACTCTGCTGTTCTGGCGGCTATGCACAAGCTGCTTTCCCTAGGCTCCCTGGGGAACTCCCATTTGTCCTTCAAAAGTAGGGACACTCACTGCCCTGTAAAACATTCCTTGCCTTCCCCCCAAAGCTAATCACTTCCTCCTCTGTGCTCCTTCTTTTCTGGGCTTAAGCATCATATTATAAGCACACGTTAGTCTCCGGGCTAGGCTGGAAGAGCCTCTAGGGCAGAGGCTGTGCCCTGTATTCATCTAGGAGCTTCCAGGGCTGCAAAGGGCATCCACCGCTTGTCTCTCCAGCATCATTCTCGTGTGCCCCCGTTTATCAGCGCCTGGGTTTCCCTGTGGAAATCCACCCTTCTTGTACTGTGTCAGAGCTCTTCAGAGGGTCTGGATCCCACCCTCATTGATTGGTTCATGTAACCCAGGTCTTAGCCAAACAGCACAAAGTTCTACTTTTGCTAGAAATCGGGACCACTCGACTCCCTCTTCTAGACCGGGAGGATACTATGAAGCAGGAAACTGTGGCTACCACGTTGCTATCACAGGAACCCAACAAAAAGACAGTATTGAAAGGAGAGGGAGGGCAAAAGTAAGACAACTGCAGAGAATGAGCCTTGAACAGACCACACATGAAGCTCACTCTTCCACGGAGCTTCCAGGATGTCAGCCAATAAATCCTCTATAATATTTAACTGCTCAGAGCCGGGCTTTCTGAGATAGCTCAAAGCACCTTGAATCAAGGCCTAGGATGATACCTGTCACATATAATAATAATTACTGCTGTTAAACACGATAAATATCTGCCGATTTAAATCCACGGCAGATGTGCCCGGGGTCTGGTTCTGAAATCTACATCTGAAAGGTTGGACCATGAGGTCCTGACACAGAGCTGGCAGCCGAGGCTGTGGGCCTTTCCCAGGACATTCCTGCAGGCACAGGGTGTTCAGGCGGCAGATGAGTCCTTCATGAACAAACACAGTTCCTCCACAGGGCTGCTTAAAGGCAGCCAAAGACCTGGGTTCAAGTTCAGGGTTCTCTACCCTTGACCAAAGCTTCGCTAACCAGGTAACCAGCTGTGTGACCTTGGATAAGTCACGGAACCATTCTGCAGCCCAGCTTTCTCATAAAAGCAAACGTGTAAAAACTGAGCCAGAATCTTCCGCTTTCCTGCCCACGTGACGGGGTGGCTGTGGTATAGACGTGGCGGTCTAAGCTCTGCAGGAGCACCGGGAACCATGCTGCACCCGCGCAGGTGCTCTATCGATTCTTCTCACCAGCACATGGGTTCACCAACTTTTGGGGCTCCCCAGACCCTGCAGTGCCTCCATCACCCAACCCAGAGTACCAGGAGGGGGTTCCTTAGCCGCCGTCCACTGGGCTATATGTACTGTTACTGAGTGCTCAGGGGCATCATTCTTCCCACCCCTCCTCCGGAGCCAGCGTGGGAGGGGGTCAACCAGCTCAGGGGGGCGGCACGGGTGTGTCACCCACTGAAAATAATTCTGCTAATTTAAAATACCATTAACATGCTCCCACTCCATTCACTTTAGGATTAACTTATTCTTAGATCTGGGCTTCGAGGCTAGTCACTAATTGCACCAGAGTTGATTTATCAAGTGCACGGTATTTCTATTACAAAATTATTGATTAGAGCTGAATTATTTTATCCTCAACAGAGTTGGTCCGAAAGCTCTTGGAAAATGAATGAAGCTGAGGTTAGAGGCGGGCAGCTCTGCACATTATTATAAATTCACCAGGGTTACTGAAATCCAATGCTGGACCCTTTATGGGCAGAGTCCTGGCTCTCCAGAAATGGAGATTGTTAATGACGAACTGAGAAACGAGGGCCTGGTGCCCAGAGCACAAGGCAGTGACCGGGAGACGAATGTTCAGGGAACCCTGAACTTGTGAGGAAGTCTGGCTGGCTGCAGCAGCTGGTCCTAACAGGCCCCAGATTCTCTCCCCCTTTCCTAGGCGCTGGCTCTGTTCCAGAGAGAGGGTGGCCCCATGACCCTCCCCACAGATGGGCCATCTTGAGGTCACAACCCCCAGAGGATGCTTGCTGCTAGCACAAGGCAGGCTGGGCGGGGAAGGAGAGATGCCTGCAGTGCAAAGCCCCCACCGCCCGCTTCCTGGACGTTGGATCCTACTGACGGAGGCCCAGGAAAGCCACCTTCAAAAATAAAGGTCCATTTTCCCTTTTAAAAAGGAGCTGACAGTGCCGGAAACAACGCATCATGGGAAATAAGGGCTTTCTCGGGAAGGGATCTAGATGCTCAGACCACTGAAGGCAAGAAGTGTCACGTGCCTTTACCTGCCCTGATGCCTGCAAAAAGCAAACCTTCGAAACAGGCTTGTTGAAAGCAACACCATGGAACCCTGAGGCTCATGCTGCATCTGGCGCACACAAAACCCAGATCCTGCCAGCAGCTGGAGGCGTGTGAGAACACCCTCGGCCCCTAACGCATAGGAGGCAGAGGAGTCCACTGGGGACGTGGAAGAATATCCCAAGATAAAATCAGGGCAGGCCTGGGACCTACTCTCCTCCCCAAAGAGTTCATTTTATGGTTCAACGTCAACTATTTATTCTATCCCCAGACTTGCATGTTACTCTCGCTCACCTGACCTCCTAGAACGCAAACTCAGGATGTCCAGCCGCAGGGCAGCAAAGCCCTTTTCCCAGCAGAGCCAGACCCAGGCTTTAGGTGGGGGTGGGGGGACAGGGGGGGAGACTTCTCTGCTCTCTCTTCCTTCTGTCCCTACCCTCTTCTCCTGCTCCCCATTCTGGGTCAGTCTGCAGCGTCGGCAGCCCCGAAGCCTGCCAGCTCCAGCCATTCCTCTCTGCCCTGGCCCATGTCTACCCCCGTGAAGCCTGGGCTGGAAGGCTGGCTCCTCCCAGATCTCCCTTCCCGGGTCTCGGGCCCCTTGGGCCCTCAATCTGGACTACCCGCCTGCTCACATTCAATGCTGGTCCACCCCCCCACCCCGCACCGGGCCACACTCCACAGGCTACCATTTTGCATTTTCACTTCACACTGTTTTGGGGACTTCCTGGGCTCTGTGACTTTGGGGCTCTGTCTCCCCTGATAATAGGTGACTTGCACCCTGAAGGTTCAGCCCACCTCTGTGGCCTGCAGTGTTGTGTCAGAGCCACCAATCAGACCTGCTTTCGGAGCGGGTCCTGGGTGGCAGCTACTGCTTCCATCAACTTACAAAGGTTAGGGTCATCTCCCAAAGCTCCAAGAGACCTCTGTTCTGTCTTATGACTCGTCACCACAAATGGAGGGGACACACTGCCTGGAGCTGGCTGACTGCACACGCGCTGAGCCCAGGGCAGAGGCTGCAGGACTGGGACGTCTTCCTGTGGAGATGGAGGCAAACTATGGCCTCCTCTTTGGATAGTACTGGTTCCCTCCCTCCCCTCCTCATGAAGGTGTGCCAATAATCTCCAAACCAGGAACGTTACCTCTCTCACCCCACCTGCCCTGTACCCCCTTCTCCCTTCACCAACCAGAAGGACAAATGCCAACCTTCACCAGGACCAAAAGTACCACCCCCCTCCTTCTGCAGACCGAGGATCTCAAGGTCTGAATCCCTTTCCCTACCATATTTCGTTTCCCCTCTAGCCACGCAGACAGGACTGCCACAGCAACCTGTATCCTTGAAGGTGAGCTGGGAAAGGACTCTAATAAGAGTAGAGGGCTTGGAGGAGCCCAGCTGTTAGATCTGTCCAAGTGAGAAAAGACCTGATCTGTCCAAGAACCATGAGGAAGACAAGAACAAGGAAGAACCCTAAGACTCCTTGCAACCTGGATTCTATCCTCGTTCGCTACAGTTGGACACGATCGAGAGAGATCTCGGTTGGGAAGGTTACAGCTGAGGGTGGTGACCCAGTTCCGGACTGGGGGAACAGGGAGTGTGAGGGGAGGTGGTGGTGGCGGATGGCGAGAACATGGATCCAAGCCCTTCGGCAACATTGAAAATATGGAGCCCCTTCTCTCCCTGGCCCCCACGCTATCCTGCAGACAGTCGGGCTGTGCCGAGCCGTCCGAGGCCCTGTAATATCAACTCAACAATGCATGTTCTACAACTACGGCTACGGCTACCAGAACATCTACTACAGTGCATGCATTTAGTTCAGTCCCACAGAAACATACAGTCTAAGAACAGGCAGGGGGTGTGAAATGTTTTACTGGACAACAGGTGTTTTGGAGTCGTAACTAATAATAAAAAAAAAATCGAAAACGAAAGTGTACAAAAAAAGACATTTCTCGAGAGTTGGATATGAGTTTGTTTCTTGAACTGTTTCATCTGAACAAGCAAAAACATGCAAACCAGCTGGTACTAACAGGAAGCTGGACACTGAGAGAGGATTAATAGTGTGGACAAACCTTCCCGCTGAGCGTGCTCAGAAGAGTGTTTGAGAGGAGGTGTGCAGATCCTAGTGTAAGAGAGGCGGGAAAGTATGCCTCAGAGACACTCTCACCGCAGCCCCAACCAAGCAAGAGAAAAGACAACAGAAACGTGACTCTCACACTCACCACCATCAGGAGCTCATGTCACTAGATGGGAACAAAGCTGGCAAGTGTAAAGCGCAGTAAGGGGTCCTGGCTTGGGGGGGGGGCGGGGGCTGGGGCCAGGCCAGGGCTGGGGGGGCCGGAAGCTCTAAGAGTGATACACAGACCCACCTGAGATGCCACCCAGAAATCAAATAGTCTGGAAATCTGACCCATTTCCCTCACCTGTCAGTGGAGTCCTTTGCCAATTTGGACTTAGGGGTTTTTTTGGGGGGGGTCATGATGGGACCACTGGAACTGAATGGATACGATCAAAATAAACAAAGTCTCGACTGAGCACAAGAAAAGATGACGTGTCAAACTTCCGGGTGAAGGTAACAGAAAAGTCACACTGATAGTGAAGTCATCTAGGAGTCGCCGGGACCTCCCGGGGGGTCACCGGGCCCACCCACCTCAGGGCCGGGACGGGCTGGCCGGGAGGAGCCGGCTGGCCCGGGCGCAGGGCTCCCGACCCGGGAACCCGACCCTGACAGAGGCAGTCGCCAAGCTGAGCGAATCCAAAGCTGTGCCCCACCCACGGCCCTCCGCAGGCGCTTCCGCTCGGGAAGCTCCCTGCGTGTCATCACGAGGAAGGGGAAAACCACACAAAACGGTGGAGCTAGACAAAAGCGAAAGTGAAACGAGGGCCTTCCACAGTCGGCCTGCCCCCTCACAGCCAAGCCTGGGCACCCCTGGGGCGCAGAGGCCCCGCGCCCCGCTGCTGGGAGCGCCCAGCCGGGTGCGGCGTGGGACCCGGCTAGGGGCGGCACTGCGCAGACTGCCTGAGCCCGCCCTTCCCTGCCAGCGAAGGCAGCGCGCTAGTGATGCCCTCCAACAGGCGCTTGCTCCGGGTGGGGGTGCGGGCGGAAGGAACACCCTTCTCGCCTGGGGAGGGGCTGGGGTGAGTGCGGCAGGGCTGCGGGAGCACAGGAAGGGAGAGGCGGACGGTCAGCCCTCCGGGAGCCCCCGCTGACCCGGGGCGATGCACACAGACTGTGCAGCCCTCACACCTCTGTCACAATGCCAGGGGCCACGATGAGAGGTCAGCAATGGGCCATCCTGCCAGACCTGGCGTCCAGACCATGTTCCAGAGGGAAAGGGCGGGGGGCGGAGGGGAGAGGAGCGTCTTTATGGGTCAAACTGCACTAATGGAGCGGCAGGCAGTTATCTTCCTTCCCCAGCTGTGTAACCCTGCTCCAGGTCCAAAGGGGTTCAGTGGGAGGGGGGGCAGGCTACCCTGTCCACATGTGGGCACATGTCTTACAGCCCAGTAACAGCTCTGGCTTTGGTCGACACAGCCTGGTCATCGCCCTCAGGCACCCGGGCAGCAGTGACGGGTGCCCTGCAGCTTCCTGGCCAAGCCTGCAAGTTGAGGGTTTGCCCCTTGCAGTAACTAACCCAGGCTGCTGTGGGCAGGGGGTCTGGGAGCACACTCCTGAATAGAATTCACTAACAGTGTGGTGATGAGCATGGCTGACCTAGAATGGCCTGTGGGAGACTTGGCTCCCTATGGAAATGGCTACAAATAAAACAGCACTGATCCTGAAAAAAAAAAAAAAGGTGTGGCTGGAGATGGCGCTGACCTTTGGCGTTAGGAGTTAGCGGGGACGGGGTGGGACTCCTGCCTGGCTCTGGGGGTCTGCGAGAGGGCGGGTGTGGCAGAGCGGGGCAGAGGCCATGGGGAGACCACTTTCAGACTCACAGAGAACCCCATGCTGCCCTTTAAACTTGCCATGAAGTCAAGGAGAAGGGGGGCAGGGAGAGAGGCAGGGTTAATTCTGGGTTAAAGTTTAGTTTCATAATCCAAGTTACAGTAAGAGACTGAGCGGAGGAGACATCCACCAATAGCATAAAAAATCTCGTTTCCTTTAGTCGTCCCTCCTCCCAGGCACAGGCAGGACAGAGGCTTGTTTATACTGGTACCAAAAAGTGCTCAAGTTAAAAAGCCAAACGGAACAGGAGCCAGGAGGCAGCTGGGCAACCCGCTCCCAGGGCAGGGGGACCAAGGGGCCCTGGCCCACGGGCCGGGGGGGCTCTGGAGGCTGGCTGGGCAGGGGGCAGCCAAGGAAAGGTGCCCGGCGCGCAGGCCCAACGCTCTGGCTAACTGGCCCTCAGCAGCCCCAAGAATTCCCCAGCCCTTCCAAACAAGCCCCCAGTGGGCAGCTCAGGGGAGGGGGTCCTTTGTAGCTCGAGGCAGTGCCAGTTTGCATGGAACGGATTTTTACTGACGTTTCCAAAGGGCCTCACTGTGCCAGTCTCTTACCCGCGAGGGTTTGGGTCTTTGCGGCCTTTGCCCTCTAGGCTTTCGATGGCCCGTTTCGTGGTACCCTCACCAGCATCACCCTCCGCCCCACCCTCCTCCGAGCCCTGTGATATCAGACTGAACCCGCTTGGGTTCTCCAGCTCCCTGGCCACAGGGTGTGGGAACACAGCTACCAACCGTGGCTCCTGGGTCTAGGAGGTGCAGGGTCCTCTGGGGGGCTGGGCGGCTGGGGGAGGCCTGGAGACCTCGTGGGGCACAGCGCTCAGCGGAAGCCCTGCCTGCTCAGGAAGGCAGAGTGTCTGGGGGCGAGGGGCGACGGCCCAGCTCTGGCCTGAGCCCACAGGGCCGCCGGGGAGAGGTTCCCGCCTCACCCCGGGGTTTCCAGACCTTGTCAGAGGTGGGATTTGGACACCCAGTGACTTGGGCAGCCTCGTGGGAGGAGAAGCCCCAGTTCCCTTGCAGCTGGAGTGCCCGGAGTTCTGGGTCTGCGCTAAGAAGTGGGCCTGGGATGGTACGGTAGCTTCAGGAAGAATGGCTTTGCTCCCTGGGCCAGGCTCGGCCCACGTCTGACCCTTAGGGACTGGGGGTGGGGGTGTCTGGCCGGGTCAGCAAGCCCACCTGTGGAGTGCAGCAGGGGTCGAGGGGGCAGGAACACGCGGATGGGCTCGGAGCCTCCCTTCACAACCTAGAGCTTCTCTGTCTGGGTCAGAGATGCGAGGCAGGGGGGCCCTGTGAACCAGCAAAAGCCAGGGAGGGAGATGCCCACGGGCGCCCTGAGGCTGGCTGTCCAAAGTCCAGAAGAAGCACACCTCTCTCATCTGCATGACAGAGTCCTCGCGGCCCTGCGGCCTGCAGGCCTGCCACTGCCCCCCCCCGCCCCCCACCGTGGGGCTCCCCCCTCCAGGCCGTGGTGAGAGTGGGGGACAGACGCAGCCACACAGATCCAACCGGGCCGTCACGGTCCCTGCACACGGGGCATGCCTGGGAGCCGCCGGGCCCGCACGCCTCCCTACCTGAGCCTCGCGCCGCCGCCACTGCTGCTGCCGCCACCGGTCCGTAAGCCGCTGCCGGGAAGCCTGGCGGAGAGAGGGGAGCTGGGATGAAGGGGGGCCTGCTGGGGTCCCCCGAAGACGCGTCCCATGTTCAGGCCCCCACCCCCATGGAGAAGACGGGGTGGGGAGGGGCCTTCAGGAGGGACACAGATCAGCGGCTCTCAGGCTTCTGGAAGGCCCAGCATCCCTAGGTGTGTCTGAGTCCCACCCGTCTGTCACCCCAGAAGCTGGTTCTAGAAGGCACACCAGAATCCTCGGGAGAGAGTTAGGAGGAACGTCTCTCGGGGGCAGGGCGAGCTCTCTGTGTCCCTACACTGGTACCCTGGTGATCCCCCAGGGCTTGGCCAGAGTTGAGGGCAGGGTCACAGGCGGGGGTCATCCCTGAGCTGCAGGCGGGAGGCCCCAGGCATGGCCTCTGGGCCCACAGGCACCTTGGCCAGGAGACGGTTCAAGTCTAGCTGCCCCACTGTCTTAACTGCAGACCTCTGTGTCAGCAAGGTCACAAGCCTAGGGCGAAGCATCGTGGACGCCCAGCTCGGGGAGGAAGTGTGGGGCGGCAGGGACCCACGTGGGGAGAGCCCTGTGGCTCCCACGGCGCATTATGGGGTTCAGATCTGGCTCTTCTGTCTGAGCTCCACCGACTGGATCAAGTGGGCACTGAAGGGTCTCCAGGGTCTCGACCAAGCCCTTGTGCTTCATCTGACAGCGCTCCAGGCAGCAAGGCTGTCCCAGCAATGGGACTAAACTCCAGGACAGGGTGACCTAGTGTGGCTGCAGAGGGTCCCAGTGAAGGAAGAGGAGGGCAAGTCCCTCCCCAGGGCTTCTCTTGGCCATGAGCATGTGTACACACAGCCAAGCCTGGACAGACACCCCCCATCCCCAGGCATGGAATAGCCTGCCTCCAGGCAGACACTTACGGGCCTGATCCCAAGACCCACTTCCTGTGACTGGTTTTAAATGATGTGCTAGAAGCCAGCAGCAAATAGCCCAACAGAGGAGCTCAGCATTGGCCATTGAGCCTTCCAGATAAGGAAATGCTAACAGGATGAGGGGGTGGGGGGGACATGCACTGTGGAGGGTGGGGGGCAGGGGAGGAGAGAAAGGAGAGAGCCGTTCCCCAAACACAGCGAACTAGAAGCCCACTAATCACTAAGACTATCGCCCTAGCTACACGGAACTACTGGGGAGGAGAGAAGTTCAAAAGGGAAGGAGCTATTCTAGAAACGTCAGGCTAAGCTACTGCAAATGCCAATGAAAAGAGACATACTTGCATTTAAATATGGTAATAGGGCTGTTGAAGGGGGAAAAAGAAAGATCCAGGTGAAATAAAAGTACACGGCAATGACCCCTGCCGAGACCAAGGAAGGGACTCCCCCACCAAGTCCTCTCCCCATCTCTTCCGGGCAGGATCTAGATTTCTGGAGATGTGGGTGCTGGCGGAAAGTGCTGAAGGAAAATAAGCGAGAAGTCAAGTTATTTCTCCCCGTCGGAACTCTACATCGGGCTCCCCTGCAGGCTCCGAGCAGGACTCAGGGGACCCTGGGGGAGAAGGGAGTGGGCGGGCACAGAGGAAGGTCCTTAGGCTTTTGCACTCTCTCACTGCCTGCTTGGAACAGGTTTCCGCGGAAGCATGAAAAGAACGGTGGTGGTGGGGAGGAACGGAGAGGGGACAGACCTGGGGGAGGGGAGTTGACTCAATAAAAAGACTTCAACAAAAGGTCTATTTTCTGAAGTCGAGAGCATTTCGGACAGAAAGTCTGACAGAAAGAGGGAGGAAAAAAAAAACCTTATCCAAGAAAGGAAATCCATTATCCTTAATCTCAGATAAAGGTTCCTGCTGGAGACTGCGCAGCAGACACTGCTGAGGGCTGGAATTTAATCTCAAGCATCAAAGCAGGGCTGAGCGGAGTGACAGGTGTTGAGAAGGGGGCGGGGGGCAGGGAGGGAGAGCCTCGGGGTGTGCCCTGAACAGCTAGGCGCCCTCAGAGCACAGGGCCACAGCGCCGGCCCCAGCCTGGCCTCCTTGGGAAGCCCCGGGGAGGAGGCTGCTGTCCCAGCGCCCCGCGCGGGGCTGGCTTCTGGGCCCGCTTCTCCTGCTCCCTGCTACCACTCCTGTTGTGTTAGGCTGCCCAGCCTCACTGGTCATCTCAAACATGCTGAGAACAGCTAAGCCCCTGATGCCATTTCCAAGGCCAGTGGCTCTCCGTGGTGGTGGGGTTTGCAGGGGACATGCGAGCACAGATCCAGGAAAGAGGGGTGTGTGTGTGTGTCCCCAGGTGTGTGTGTGTGTGTGTGTGTGTGTGTGAGAGAGAGGCTCTGGGGCTGCTCCAGCCAGGGGCCCTCACGGGGCTAAGCCGCCCCGAGGCAGTGCAGCCTGTCTCCAGGATGGCAGGAGGGATCCCAGGACCAGAAGCTTCCAGGGCTGGACCTGCGGGAGCTGGGAGAACAGGAGGAGGGAGCCTTGCAGATCCTCTCCACCTTGTTCTCAGCATCTCTCCCCAGGTCCTGGGAGTCAGCGGGCACCTGCGGCAGTCTCCCTCCTGGAGAAACCTCTCTTGTTTTATTTTTGAGGGGTGTGGGTTCGGGCTGCCCTGGCAGTGGATGTTCAGGGCAAGGCTGCAGGGAATTAGGCAGCTCTGGCGGTGCTTGGGACTCCTTGTGACAGCTGAGGGCCAGGCAAGCGTGGCAGAGCCCCTGGTCCAAGAGTGCCTGTGGGCACCCTAGCACCCCACTGCCCCGATGACCATCCCCTCAGTGGCCGGGAATGCGGAGAGGGGCTCCCTCCCCAACACAGCCTGTGTGGCCAACGCAGGAAGGGGCAACCAGTCTCATCTCTGCGAGGCAGGTTAGCCCGACAGCCATGCAGACAAGGAGCCTGTCTGGGTTCAAATCCCGGCCCAGCCACCTGCTGGCTCAGTGATTCCTGGCAGGCTGCCTCCTAACCTTCCTGTGCCTTGCTATCTCCATTTGTGGAAAAGATTGATGCTATTAACTGGAGATTAATAGATGCAAAGTGCCTAGACGACTGCCTGCCAGGAAGTAAGCTTCAGTGAGTGTCAGCTGCCCCTCTGATGAGGCTGCCAGGTCTCTGTCCAGCCATCAGCCCTGCCCTCAAGACAGGGCTCTGCTGCAGGCAGGGCTAATCCACGTCCATGCTGGGCCACAGGGTCAGCAGGTTGTTAGCACACGGGAGGCCTGAACCCCTGTTGATAACACTGGGCTGGAATCTTTCATGACGTCCCAGCTTCATGCTGTCATTTCCGTGGAACCAAACTTCCATACCTCAGAATGAGAACGTGCATTCCACTCAGCTCTAACAATGGGCCAAGCTGGCAGGCTCGACGCTGGTGGCCTAATACCTCCCATTTTGCAGTGGTAAATTAGGGGGAAAATGTTTTGCTAATGAAATCTCAGGACTTGAGAGCTCCAGGTTGCCTACCTGGCAACTGAGGTGTTAGGAAGGTAGTATGCTCCTCTTGCTCTAGAATTTTACATTTAAAAAGAAGATGCTTGGGGGGTGGAAGACTGAAGCACCAATGAAGGAACTCCAGGCAGGGGCAGGTGCCACGCCTCCTGGGAGCTGTCATTCAGACCCAAAGACCCAATCTCATCAGTCTGTAGTCCCTCCACCCCACCAGTGGGGTAACAGAGGAATCACTGGGGTTGGCATCAAACCCAATGTTCCACTTCTCTGCGTCAGAGTAGCCAGCTTCTTCCTCCTGCAAGGAGGTCAGGCCGGATGACCTCTAAAGTCCCTCCACCTCCGAGCCTCCCGGAGCCCGTCTTCCTGGTGTAAGAGGGTGACAAACCCACGTCCCTCCGTCATTGGAAAGGGGCCTCTGGGCTTGGCCCTTCTCACCCCTCTGGTGTCAGCAACCCATCTAAGTGAAAGCTGCTGCCATCCCACTGACATCGAATGAGATGCTTTTTCTGGACTTGCTGGAGCTGTGAGGTTTTACTGCAAAATAGAAGTCGATGGCACTTTTTTTTTTTTTTTGGGATTACTATGACCCCACACCTACTTTTATTCTGTGGCACTTACCCGTTTCTGCCTTACCTAAGCACAGTTATTTTTATGTGCACATCTGATTTCTCTTGCTGGGTGGCAAATTCTTCTGATGGGGGGGCGGGGACTGAGTCACGTGTCCCTCTTAGGGCCCAGCCCGGAGTCTGCGCGACAGCAGACTAGTGGAGCACGAGCTGATGACAGTCAGATGCCCAGAGGCAGTGTGGGAGGCACCGCTGTGGGTAAACTGAGCTCACAGGCAACGCCGCCTGCAGGTTCAGCTGCCCCTCCACCCCCGTGACCCTGCACCCCAGGGCCACAAACTCAGAGGCCCACAGGAGCGGGCTGGGAGCGTGATGAGCCCAGTGAAGGGTCTGTCTGGTGGACCCATCCACACGCCGCCCCCTCACTGGACCCACCTGGGGAGCCTTCATGAATGCTGAGGTCTGGGTCCCACCCCAAGAGGTTCTGACTTATCTGGTTTAGGGTGCAGCCTAGATAGGGAGACCCTTGAACGTTTCCTGGGTGATCCCCTGGGTGCAGCCAAGGGGGAGAACCTTTGGTTCAAAGGCTTTCAACATTTTTAAAAGGTCGAACCTCAGCGCACATCTGCACAGCCTGTCTCCCCGCTGCCCTGGCAGAAGGGAAGGGCCTCCCGAGGCTATGATGGGATCTAACCCTCGTGGCCATCTCCTGTGAGAGCCTCAGCAGGGTCTCCGTTGAGAGCAGCGGCTGAGGGAGCCTGAGTAGGCAAAGAACCAGGAGGGGCCCCGTCCTGATCTCTGTAAGTCCCTTCAGGTCATTCTGATGCGCTGTGGGGGCAGAGAACCCCTGACTGAGAGGGAGCCTTGGGGCCTCCTCGGCTTTAAGTCACACTGAAGGGCCCCACTGCCCTTCCATTGCGGTCATGGACCTGTTTCTTTGGATCCTCTCCCCTTCCTGGTTTGAGAAGATACTGTTTAGGCTTGGTTCTTACTTTCTGTGATCTTGGATGGGGGAATTCTGAGGTTCCTATGGCTCCAACAGGCTGTGGTTGTGGGGGGCATCTTTGTAAAACTCTCTCCTCTAATGTCCTTCATCGCCAACAGTCCATTAGGAAAGACAATTTTCCTACACTGTGCTTGCTCTGAGCACTCTTGCCCCCTCCCCCAGCACATCCTGCATCTCCAGGAGGCACAGAGAGCTGCCCAGGGTCCCTTCGAGGGTGGGCGAGGTCACCCACCCGCCGCTGCTCCAGGCTATTCCTCCTGCCCCCTTCTTCCTCTCACGTTTGGGCCCCAGAGATGCCAGCCATCTGTCTGCGCATAGCCTAGACAACAGAAACTTCCAGTGCTTCCCCAAACATGGCTGGATCGGAGAACATGGTTTTAGGCACTGCTTGCTGGAGTCCTGGGGCTCTTCTGGGGAAGCAGGAAGCAGAAAGCTCTACCTGGGGACCCTGACCCTGCATCCTTCTCCAGGGGCCTTTCTGAGCTGTGGCCCACACGGCCCTTGCTCACCTGGAACTTGTGCAGGGACCTACGTGAGGGGTCTCCATAACTCCCACCCTGCTCTTAGCTCCTTATCTACCCAATAAACCTTCACTGAGCACCTACCACTGAGTACCTTCACTGAGTACCTACTTATCACTGAGTACCTTCACTGAGTACCTACTTATCACTGAATACCTTCACCGAGTACCTATCACTGAGTATCTTCACTGAGTACCTACACGCAGGCACTGTTCTAAGCACTGGGGTCAGAGCAGTGAACTGAACACACATGCTCCACCCTCTCAGAGCTTCTAGTCACTAGCCCGTGACGGGAAAGGGGGCTCCGGCTGTGGACCAGGCTGCCCACAAACCAACTCCCTGGGAACAGAGAGAAAACCGTCCACCAGGGTCTTGGGTAAAAGGGGAGCTGTGACCACTCTGCCAGGGAGAAGCGGGGATCGGCCCTGGACCCACCAGCTTGGAGCCAGGCCCTTGGCCGCTCTGTGGTCTTCTCACCACTGAGCTCAAGACTGGGTGCGGCTATGTCAAATCCTGCTTGGAAAAGGGGGCAGCGATCAGAAGTCTGAGTGCAGCAAGACAGTGGAGTGCGGGAGGTGGCCACCCCAACTTTTCTTCCAGGATCCAGGACACAAAAGGAAAGGAATCGGAGGTGTTCCTATGGTTGGGATCTTGATCCAGCCGGCAAAGGTCTCACCATTTCAATTCAGTTTAAAAAAAACCCCACCAAGCTAGGCCCTGGCACATGAGACCAAGACACAGATCCTTCAAAGTCTTTTCAGACAGGACCCACCAAGTTGGGGGGTAAATCCTTCTCTTTCTGGGCCCCAGAGAGTTCCAGCTTTGGCCTGACTATCTGGGCCTTGTGGACAAGGCAAGGTTTCTTGGCAGCGCTGACCACAGGGCCAGCGTCAGGATGGCTGACATAACAGCTCTGCCCACGCTGGGCCTGGGAGGATACCCTGCTCATCCCTCTCTTTGGAGCAGGGCCGCAAGGGCACGAATGGCCACCGGGAGTCCACACCAAAGCCAGCTCTCGCTGCCCCGGGCCAGCAGTCTGCGGTCCCAGAAAATCCAGGGATGCTCACTTGCCCACAGGACAAACATCATCCTGTCTGAGACCAAGACCAAGACCTTCAAAGGGAAGGCATCTCACCCTTAGTTTCTAAGGAGACATCAGCAAACTGTCTTGCGAGTTTCTCCTTCCCTCTCCTACCCCTCCGCTCACTCCTCATAAAACTGTCATTTCTGCTTTTGAGTCACTGGCACAACTACCACGGATATGTCAGGACAAGCCACTCGCCTGACCACTAGTCCTTCTAGAGTTCACTGTGCAGGTGACTTCTCGCCCTTCTCCTCAAAGTTCAGCGGTCCAATTGCAGGTTAGGAGTTGACAAGGTCCTCCCTGCTGGGTCTCTCCCTAAGCCACTTAAATCTAAATGCCTGAGCTCCCCGGGGGCTCCTCTCTTGCCTATTTTCCCCAGCTGCACTCTTCATGGACTCTTGCAGGACCTCTGCACAATTACAAATGCCAGCCCTACAGCACCCACTTCTGTGAACCAGGACAGCAGACGCTTGAGTCTTGAGCACCCCAAGACTTTCTGCTGAAAGACCCCAGGCTCCCACATTCGGCCCACCATCTGTGAGTAAAGTAACAGCTCTGACCTCAAGCTCCCTCCCCTGTAAACGCAGACTCCTTCACTTCCTGACTCCTGAGATGGGCTGTTTCAGGTGTTGAATTGGTGGCCCACCGGATGGTCTGGGCTTCGTGGGGGAGATCCCAAGGTGGAGGCAGTGGGAGGCATTCTGGGGGCTCCAGGCAGCCACTATTTACCAACCTGGACAGAAACTGGTAAGTCAGCTGGTAAAGAATCTGCCTGCAGCTCAGGAGACCCCGATTTGATTCCTGCGTCAGGAAGATCCCCTGGAGAAGGGACAGCCTACCCACTCCACTATTCTTGGGCTCCCCTGGTGGCTCAATGGGTAAAGAATCTGCCTGTAGTGTTCGCTGGGTTCCCAGGGAGGCCTGGGTTCGCTCCCTGGGTTGGAAGATCCCCTGGAGGAGGGAAAGGCTACCTGCTCCAGCACTCTTGCCTGGAGAATCCCCATGGACAGAGGAGTCTGGCTGGCAACAGGCCATGAGGTCGCAAAGAGTTGGACACAACTGATGGACTAAGCACAGCACAGCATAAAGAAAAATCGTTACAAATTTGACCAGCCTGCAGATCCTGCCACCGCATGGCAGCCCTGGGTGAAAGGGTAAAGTGCAGACAGAACCTTCTCTGTGCCTTTGTCTCCTGACCTTTAAAAGTCGATGAGACACTGAGAATGTGATCACGACCCTGCTGATGAGAATAACACCTGGGGCGTTTTCCATGGCCAAGAAGCTCTCCCTGTGACACCCTGCCCTCCCGGAAGACGTTACTCAGTGAAGGACTCAGGTCCGGAGAAGTTAAAGGAAACCGTGCACAACGTGGTTAAAAGCGAGGTGGCAAAAACCCCACCTCCCAGGCTCACTCCTGTGCCATCGAGACGACTTCTGTCACTTTCTGCTCAGCCGCACTCTGCTCCTCTGCAGGCGCGGTTAACCACCTCCTCGAGGGGCTGCTGAGAAGTTCGGTGGAAGGGCGGCACCAGTGGCCCGTTATCTGTCACTGGCTGAGCTCTCAGTAAGTGGAATAACTTCTGTTCCTATTTTTATTATTATTGCCCACGGTGATAACAGTAGCGTAGCCTTCCTATTCTAAAATCCTCTTAATTTACATGACATTTCACATCTGAAGGGCTTTAATAGATCATATTTATACTTTGCTTGTGAGTGATAAGGATACTCTCATCTGAAGTACAAGCTCTAATTTGGGTGGGTAATGTGGCGGCAGGAGGGCTTGCAGGGCCCCAGGGAGGGCCTGGCTGGGCTGGTCGCAGCCCTGGGACGGGGACAAGGACCCCGGAGCCCTGCAGCTTGCGCTCGCCAGCTGGACTGGCGATCCTGCCGCCTGGACTTGTCCAGTGCCCCCAGGCTCCTCTAGGAAGGGATCAGCTAGGGCAGCCTCTGGGGGTTCTCCCAGCTCGTTCCTCTGTCCCCAGCACATGCCGTACCCAGCAGGGCGGTGTCTCTGCTCATCACTATCTCCAGCATCTAGGGCGGGGCCGTGGTACAGCAGCTGCTGGTGACTGTGCTGAACCAGTAAAAGGATGGATGGGGAGAAGAGGGGAACCAACAGGAGGGGGCGGGGAGGAGAAGACGGTGCTTCCTGCCCTGAGCCTCACCTGAATCCTGACATGCTCAAGGCTGGTGCCCCCGGTGCAGACAAAGAAGCATGGATAGGCCCTAAAGCTGCTCCTTAGAGAGCCACAGGACAGGCCCCATGCCCTTCCCTGCAAAACCGGGGTGCCCCGGGGCCAGAAAATACCTCCTCAGACTCAGAGCCGGGCAGCAGGGCCTCTGTGGGTGTCAGCACCCCTGACTCCTGTCCCTGTCTCAGAGACCGCATCTGGGTGACCCCCTCCAGCTCACAGGAAGCCAACCCCAGGGCAGCCAGAACCCAGGGCCCACTGGGCCAGCTCAGTGCTACCCACAGACACCCCGAAAGGGACCAGCCAAAGGGAAGCATGGGGGCAGCCTTTCTGGTGCACAAAGTGTCTGCCTGTGAGCTGCTGCATCTGGGAAGAAGCAACATCAGGTTTCCAATGCCAAGGCTGGTTGTCTGGCTGTTCTGGCCCAGATGATGGGACAGCATCTGCCCAATGGAGGCAGGGAGGGAAGACGTGCAATGCTTTTGTGCCCTTACACTGTGCCGACCCCTTGATGTGGAATACCCTTCCTTCATCTCCTGCCTGGCAAGCTTCTACTTGTACTGAAAACCCATCCAGATGGTACCCCTTCCTGACAGCTTTCTAGGCAGTCAGTTATTACTCCTCCTGCGCCCTGCCCACTCAGACCACAGAGGGATACCCCTCTGTGACACCTCTGCAGACTCTGACTTCCTCCCTGGGCTTAGGACCCCTTCCTAATGCCCAGAGTGGGTCCTGATGGCAGGGTCTAGTGCTGTCCCACCCCCAGCTGAAGGCGCAGGAGCACGGGTGGTGACACCACTGGTTGCCGTTTCTCAGGAGCAGGGGATCCAAGCGGACCGGACTCAGGGCAAAGGTCTCCAGGCAGGACTCCGCGCTGCCTTTTCAGGCTGGGGAAGGGGACAACGCCCACCCTGGCCTTCGGGCTTCTTCTTGGCTGTCCTGGAGGCTCGAGCTGCCCACCCCTTAGGCCTGGCACTGCCGTCTGCCCACGATCTCACACTCTGTAATTTGTTGTTGCTGTTGTTTTGGGTTTTTTAAGCTGCAGTCTTTCATTTGCTTTTGCTGATAGAAATGAAAACTGAAGGGCTTGAAGAAAGGTGATTATGTTCCTGCTGGCAGGCTTACTGGGGGCTCTGTGAGCCTGGTGGTACAGGGCTCTCGAAGGAGTGAGAGGGGCATGAGGATAGTGCTGGGGGAGACCGGGTCTGGGGGGCTCCACACGGGACCACATTCTCAGCCACGGAGAATGGCATGAAGCCACGCCCACTGCCACCCCCACGGCTGCCTGCGCGGGATTGGCCGGGCCACGCCCCCTTCCAAAGCAGGAGAGCATGCCCTGCCAGAGACCCTCTCAACAGCCTGAGGAAGGGGATAGGACAGGGGTCAGTAACCCCGCTGGACAGATGAGGAAATCAAGGCCCAGAGGTGGCTGGCCTCTCCCAGCAAGCCAGGGGCAAGAACTTGGTCCACTGACTCCCCTTTGGAGAACAGGGTGCTCTGGCCCCGGCACCCCGAATCACATTTCCTTTCACTGATGCAGAGTTTCAAGAGGTGCAGAAAGCTGATCAGAAGTGAAACCCACAATCCCTATCGATTCAGACTGCTCCAGCTGATGTCCACAAATGCTTATTAAGTGCCGGTTAGGCACCACGCTCTGCTTTCCTCACTGGGGAAGAGCCTCCGCTTCTAATTCTCCACGCACAGGTGGATGCGCGGGAGGGTGGCCCACCCGCAGCTCACGCCAGGATCGGGATGTGCTGCTGAACTCGACTTCCCTATCTTCTTCCAAAGCAGCAGTCGCGCTGTCCTGACTGACCTGGACTTAATACCCAAATGAGGGGATAAGCCCCCCAGTCCCCACGGGGCAGGCAGCATGGGAGTGGGCGGACCACAGGAAGGGCTGGCTTGCAAGTTCGAGCCTGCCTGCGGGTCCTGTCTGTGAAGGGGCAATGATAGAGATGAAGGTGGGGCTGGAGGGCGGTGCAGATTCAAGGCTGGTGATGGAACAGATGCTGGGTTGGGAGGGTCATACCCTACCAAGGGAGCGTCTCTAGTCACAGCGCTGAAACCCCGGGCTGTGGGCCCCCGGTCTCTGTCAATGGACCTGGGAAGCCAATGCCCATTTTGGCATTTCTAGAAGAGGTCCCCTCCAGTGAGGCCCAGCCATTGCTCACTGACAGGGCTCCGATCTGAAGCCACCCAGGAGCACCAAGCCAGGCAGTACAGGCAGAGCTGAGGCCCTAGCACCACATGGTCTGCCAGAGCCCCCCTCGAGGGCAGTTCTGGGGCCTTGAGGAAGGGACTCGTTACAAACTTAAGTAGGAGGAAAATCCTTACTTTAAACTGATGCCCAAGTGAGGGGGCATGCCTAGCCACTGGTCCTACGATTCCACCACAGTGGCCCCACAATCACCTCCCCGAAGTCACAGAGGCTGGGAGGGAGGCTTGCTCCTTTCTCTCCAAGAACCTGAGCAGAGAAAACAGAAGGTTTCTGGTGGGAGTGCAAGCGCCGGTCTCCTGATCAGGCGCTGAGCATGAGGGTCTCGGCCGGCCACCTGCTGGGCTGGAGGAGGGGTGGACGAGAGGTCCCTGGAGTCACTCCCTGAGGCCCAGGGGACCCATCTAGGCAGGACCCCAGGCCTTTGGCAGGGCAGCTGCCAGCGTTTCTGAACACTTCTCACATCTTGTAAACTGGAAAGAACTGACAGGTTGGGTGGAAGCTGGTTGCGGAAGCAGCCCCTTTCCTATGGCCAAGGCTGCTTTCCCTGGTCATCTGGCTTAAGAGATCTTCTGCTGTCTTCCCTCTGTTTTCCACATTCAAGCCACGGCCCTCAGCTCAGGATAAGACAGACCCCTAAGCCTTGGTCTTTGCTCAAAGACCAGACAATCTGACCCAAGTGTCCATTGCAGAGCCTTGGCCAAAGATGCACTATAGCAGATTCTCCCCCAGAGGAAACAGCATCAACGTGAGCCACGGCCCCTGCCCTGAGACCCACACCCTCCATGTGGAACAGAATGACCATCTTTCAGAATGACCATTTTTCAGAAAAAACCATCAACCAGCGTCTGAGAACCATCCGTCATTAGTCTGGAATAAGCGAGGCAAAATATGCAGTGAGCAGGCATGACCCCCAGATCCGGCCACCATGCAGGCACTGCTAATCAACCACAGCCCCCTTTCTGCTGAGCTAAGACCTGGCCTCGTGATTCTTCTCAGGCCAGTGCTGCAGGAAGCCAGTCCTCATCAGTCAACATCAGCACCTGGGATGAAACCAATGTTCATCGCTGAGGAGACAGAAGCGCAAACCGGCACTTTCAGAACCAGAATCCCAGGGTCTCCCCACCTGGGACCTGTCGCACCTGGCTGTCCCCAGACCATCGCCCGAGGAGGGAGGTGTGAGCATGGAGCCTGGGGTGCTGGCCTGACCC
This sequence comes from Cervus elaphus, assembly GCF_910594005.1. NCBI lineage: Eukaryota > Metazoa > Chordata > Mammalia > Artiodactyla > Cervidae > Cervus > Cervus elaphus. Next base: position 81,331,752 of record NC_057819.1, on the reverse strand, counting down.
CCCTGACTGTCCCAAGGGACCCGAGTCTGAGGCCACTCCAGTAGCCAAGACTGTGGCTGAGACGCTTTCTGGTGGTTGGGGCCGAATGAAGCCGTGCTATCCCCGGGAGAGCAGAAAGACCCCCAGAGGGCCACAGCCAACCTGAGGCTGGGGAGAGGAATAGAGCTCAGAAAGGAGGTGGGGCAGTGCAGAAAGAGCGGGGCAGCCTCCTAACGCACCTGCACACGCTCCTCACTGCCCCCTCTACCCCTGCAAACCACTTCTGACTCGCTTTGGAGATCTGATCACATCATTCCTCAACTTAAGAGTCACTAAGGGCTTTTCATGTGTTTTGGGGATCAAGTTTGTGAATTCCGGAACCTGACAACACTCAGCCCTGCCTCCCTCTCTAACTCTGTCTCTCCCCTACCCCCACTCCAAGATGCTCTTGTAAGCACCCCATACACTGAACTGCTCTTAATCCCTGGGACCTGCACCACATCCTCACTCAGGTTTGTGGCAGAGATTGCTAAGTGTCCCCTAATATCTATTTCACACGTCTTCCTTAATACCAGAATCCTGTTTTTAGCAGTTACATAGCTACCAGGAAGACAGACATTTCTGAGGTTCCTCAGCAGCTCAGTCTGGCCATATGACTAAGGCCTGACCAATGGGATCTAAGCAGAGTGCCACACATGACTTCTAAGAAGTGTGATTAAAGGGAAGAGATGTGTTCTTCTGGGATGAGTATGTAATGGCTGGAGCTTGAGCAGCCTCCTCAGACTATGAGATGGAGTCTTGTGTTGAAGAGAAAAGAACACAAAGATGAAGGAAACTCAGATCCCTGATACTGCAGAGCGACATCCAGGTTTCTTTCACATTGGAAAGAAAAAACAAATTTTTATTTTGTCAAGGCCATTATTATATTATTTTCTTTTTAAAAAAATACTTGATTCAGTGTCTAAGCAAGTTATTTCTCTGCCTGGGGGTAATCTCTTCTTTTCTTTAACCATCTCATTTTATTTCACTTGGTAAGACCCAGTTCTGGTGCCACTGCAGGCAGGACTAGCAGCCTGTCTTTGTCCTCTCGTAGCAGAAAAAGACTCCCTCTCTCTAGCTAAGCACCTGTCCCAGGATGCCCAATGGGTTTGATCACTGGTTCTCTCTCCCTCAGCTGGACCGTGAGCATCCTGAGAGGGAGCTTTATTCATGTCTAGATGTTTGGTACCTAATCCAGTGCCTGGTGGTCAGTAAATGGGGAGGGAGGGATGAGGAAGGCTGAGGCAGGGAGTCCCAGTAAGTCTCCTGGGGATTCCCAATCATTCCTTTCACTAAGTAGATCCCCAGCAGGCAGCTTCATTGGGGGTGATGAGGAAGCGAAAACCATTCTGGAGAGGGACAAAACAAGAACAGTAACGCCCACTATTTCTAAACTTTCAGCGTTCGCATATACACAACATCCCACTTAATTCTAACCACCTAGGCACTGTTACAATCTCAAGGGCTCAGAGCACTAGGTCACTTGCTCAAGGTCACATGGCTACTACGTGGCAAGTGGGACCTGGAAATGAGATCTAGTTTTACATCCAGCAACACAGGTGCCTCCTCGGATCTGCACGGTATAGGGGAACTTGGAAAGCAAGCCACATGCAAGCCACATGTTGGCTGGTGTGCAGAGCGCGTGTGTGGGCTCACACACAACTGGTGTACAGATGGCAGGGGCTCCAGATGTTCAGCGGTGTTTTCACTTGGGGGTGGGGGCGAAGGGAGAGGAAGGAAGGAGGGGGGGGGTGGCAGGCAGACCACGCAGCTGCTGCAAGCCAATGCTCCTCCATGACTCAAGGAGAGGGCCATCTCAAGCAAGCGCAGGAGACGAGAGGAAGCAGAGAGGGCTGGGGGCAGAGACCGTCAGGGCAAGTGCATGTGCTTTCAGAGGCCACACCAGGCTGTCACTGGTGCCAGTTATTTAGTGCATTCACCTCCCCTGGAGTGAGAACAGGGCGCTGTGAGGCTGAGACACGGCTGTACACAGCAAGTCCATGGCAAACGTTTTATTTTTCTACCTCAGTTGCTTACAGGGGTAAAAATAAAATGTCATTAGGGAGAAGCACAGATGAACTATTTACGGAGATGAAGAAGATTCACAATGGCTAGAACGTCTGTGAGGTAAGTATACTAGCACAAGTTCACCAAAGCAAAGCAATTCACAGCAGAACAAAACAAACAGGAAAAAAAGCCATACAGACTTTAAAAAATAGCATCTATGAAAAAGTCTGTGGGAAAAATAAAAGGAAACTAACCAATGACGACATCAGGCATCTTTAATGAGATGAGCCAAACTGCACACGTTGAGTCTAAAGGATGTGTGTGCATGCTTGTCGCTAAGTTGTGTCTGACTATTTGTGGCCTTATGGAGCCTGCCAGGCTCCTCTGTCCATGGGATTCTCCAGGCAAGAGTACTGGAGTGGGCTGCCATTGCCTTCTCCAGGGGAACTTCCCAAACCAGGGGTCGAACCCATGTCTCCTGCATTGGCAGGTGGGTTCTTTACCACTGAGCCACCAGAGACACTGACATTCAGACAGTTGGATGCGCTCACATCAAATGCATCTGATGGAAGCATGCAGGTCCCTTTTCATAAACCCTGAGGGCAAACAAAGGGTGATTCCTGAGGGGCCAACTGAGCCGTAGCTCATTAATCCATGAGTGGGGAAGTGGATGGATCACGATCATGGGGAAAGGAAGCCCTCTGGAGTCCTGACTTGATCAGGATGAGCCCTCTATACTCATCCCCTCTGACCCCAGTGGGCTAGGAGGCCCTTGAGGCCAGCAGGGAGTGCAAGGCCAATGGACAGCCAGGTGGGGGCAGAGGTGCTGGGGAAGAGGGCCCAGGTGGACGGTGCCCACAGGGCCTAAGGTGAGGCAGCACCACGGTGCCTCCATGGCCCCTTTCCCAGAGATGAGTGTGCATTATTATAGCAACAACCAGAGAGGCTGGCTCCAAAAGACAAAGACATCCAGATAATGCTGATACAAATTTTCTTCCAGATTACATTGTTCACGTTAGGATTTACAGAACAATCTGTGTGCGTGTGTGTTCACTTCTGGAACTGTGGATGTAGCGGACAAGTCACATATCCTCCACCTCTGTGGGCCAGCACTGAACAGCCCATCCATGAAACGCCCCAATAAGCCTATCTGGTAACTGTTTAAAGCAAGCTGATGCCTTCTCCCTAGACTCCCGTGAGGAAGCGCCACACAGCTCGTGAGAAGCTCCCCTCTGGCCTGCTGCACTGGGAGGGTGACGAGTGGCCTCAGTGGGGAGGGACTCCCAGTGCGGACAAAAAGCAAACTGGGAGGGGACTGGGGGACAAAGCTGACTTTAAGAACTGCGTGAAGCACTGGGGACGGGAGTCCTTCCCAAGAATTACAAGTGAGAAAAAGAACGTTTGTGCAAACAGGCAGCTCGGACAGTGTCACGGGCACTGGTGGCAGCCGGGGTGGCCCTGGCCGGGACCCTGCTCTCTCTCTAGCAACGGAGCAAACCCCAATCTGTCACGCCTCTCTTAAGAGCTAGCTGATAAAAACTGTGTCTTGTGAAGCTGGCAACAGTCTGCAAAGTGAAAAAAGAACAGAAATTAACAGACTGAACTGAAATCAGAGAGGGGAAAAAAGAGAGGAAATGGGAGGAAATGGCAGAGGAAATGATCAGGATCTTAAGAATTCCAGCCCCCACGCCAATCCACGAGGGCAGGGGCAGGACCACACAGCGTACATCTGGGCTTGGGAGGAAGGAGCCGCGTCCCCAGGGGTGGATCGTCACTCAGTCTTTCTGGAAGAGAACTGCTCCCCACTCTAATCACTATCTGAAGCGGCTAGCCCTCTTGATGGGCGCATCTCTTTTCTATTTTCATAGAAGCCTAACGGTGGGCAGAGGCAGGCGTTTGTTAACACCAACTGTGAGGCCAGAAGGGTGTGCGGCAAGCCCAGGTCAAATAGGCAGAGCAAGGACATCGGCAGATGAAAGGGGGCTTCACCGAGAGGGCCCGCTCAGGTGGAGAGGAGGCAGTTGGTGTTAAGAAACACCTGCCTCTGCCCATCGTTAGGCTGAGAAAGAACAGCAACGTCCCACCCATTAGATGCTCTGTATTCTGCACAGACAGTAGTTACTAGCCTGCTGAGTAAATGAAATGTGGTTAGTGTGGTTGATGAACTGAATTTTCATTTTACTTAATTTAAATTTTAGATGCTTCACGTGGCTGGTGTGATTGATTGTACTGGACAGATGGATGCTAGAAAGAGGATGAAGTATGATAGTTACGACCCAGGCTACCCGGGTCCCAGTCCGAGCCCTGACCCTTGCTGGTGGCGAGCCCCCTGAACAGGGTTTCTACGTCTCCAGGCTTCAGGGTCCCCATCTGTAGGGGGAAATCCCGGGGAGGTGCAGACTGTGCCCGGCTTCCTGGCTTGGGATGCCTTGCGTCCTGCTCGAGAGGCCCGTGGCCACGAGAGCTGCGACGTGCAGATGAGCAGGGGTGGGGAGGTCAACCTTGGGGCAGCCGGGGACTCCTGCCGAGGGCCCTGCCCCGATGGGGAGACCACCCCGCCAGGGGGACAGGCTTGAGGGGAAGTCCCCCACTCACTCCTGCCACCTGAACCTCTGCTCTGGGATCTGCTGTTTGCCTCCTCCTTCCCCTTCCAGTCAGGCCCAGGCACCATCCAGCCCAAGCCCATCATTTACAGAAGACAAAAGGGAGGCCCCGAGACACTGGATGACCTGTCTGTGGCCTTGGGCAGCCAGACAAGGGGTTTTGTGGCTAGGTGAGGACCTGTCACCTGGAGGGCATGGCTCCCAGGGTCCCAAATGCCCACTTGCCTCCCCCATCACTCCCCTCCCCTCCTGAAGCTCAGACCGAGCATAGGTGGGACTGAGGCCCTCACCCCCCATGAGTCCCCATCTCCGCTGCCTTCAGAACGCCGCCCCCCTGGTCCATGTCCCGCCCCCCTGGCCTCCCTGCAGCTCAGGCCTCCGGGTCTGGCAGGATGACCAACCAGGAGTGGAAGTCCAGCTCTCTAGAGCCTCCTCCCACAGCACAGAACCTAAGGGAACAGAACTCTGATCCTAACATCTTCTCTAGAACTGCAGCTGTCCTTAGGGCACAAACACCCCGAGCTCCAACACATTCTTGCTGTTCTCCAGGTCTGAGAAAGGCTGGCTGGCCCCCTCTAGGGAGAAGCAAGCCCCATAAAACATCACTTCCTTCAGCAGCTCCCCCCAATCCCTACAGGGTCCTTGGCCCCTCAGGTGAGGGTCCCAGGCCTCCCTGGCCACATGGGAGCTGGGGCAGCCTGGGCATGTGAGTGGGCAACACCAGGGGCCCTGCCTGGAGTCTCTGATGTCCACGCAGGGGGAGGGAGGCTCTAACCACCCCTCCTACCACCACTCAGGATGGAGAGGAGATCCAAACCCGAGACACACCCAACACTCACATCAGAAGGATGTCAGAGCCGGAGGAGGGGAGGGGGAAGGGAGATGGGGTCCAGACAGCAAGGCATGTGGGTGCTGGGAGGCAGAGGGCTGCAGGAAATCTTGGGTGCAGAGTTCAGTCCCCTCCCCAGGGACAGAGAACGAGGAAGCAGCTTCAGAAAGGGGAGAGGGAGTGGACAGAGGGCTCCCGATCAGTTCTTCCCCCCCACAAGTCATTCTCCGTGACCCAGCACCGGTGAAACACTTCAGTTAATCAGAAACTGCATTCTGACCCAGTTACATCTGTAGGCTGGTCTGTGAATGGACCTAAGTATGAGCTAGTTCTCCTTCGCCCCCTTCCCCCAATGCAGTCCCCCTCCCATGTCCCCAAAGCCCCAGGAGACAATACCACTCACCTGGGAACTGATAGCCATAGCTAGGAGCAAATCCAGGGTAGCCGCGGCCATAGGTTGCCACAAAGTTGGGGTAGCCTTGAACACAGAGAGAAAGACCATGTCAGTGAGTGTGGCTGCCTCTGGCTGGGAGGAGCCCGTGGTGGGTGGGAGTGAGGAACAGTGTGAGTTATTTTCCTCCACAAAATAACTTGTCTCCAGTGGGGGCTCTTTACCCAGGGCCTGGGTCGCCCCTCATCCACAGCTGGGGTACCACCATCAGCCTGCTGGTGATTAGACCCTATTTGGGCAGAGAGACCCCTAAAGCCCACGCACTTTCTTGAACCTGCAGAGTAAATGCCATGCGTTAGCCCCAGGCCCTGGGCCCGCTCCTGGTGCTGACATTTGCAGAGCTTACCCTGAATATACTTTACCTTAAAGCTATTGACAGTAGGAGATTAAAGTTCTTGTAATGCCTCCTCCTAAGGCAGCAGCGCCAGCACCATGGACAGAGCACAGGTGACGGGGGTGGGGTTTACAGTCTGGGGGCAAACTCAGGGTTGACCCTGTGCTTCTGGAGAGACAGTGGGCCCAGTGAGATATGGCCCAGGAGACACGGGGACCCGGCCGCGTCCAGGCAGGGAGACGCCACCTTGTCTTCCCAAGGCCCTGGGAGAACTGGGAGGCCCTGGCTATAAACGTGCACCATGAGCATCAACACACAGCCTCGCCGGGCATTTCCGAGCAAGCGTGGTCCTTCCAGGCACCCATCTCAGCGGGCACCCCGAGGGTGGTGGCTAACTGAGGGGTGCCTGTGGAAACCGCTGCTGGGCTGTGCGTGGGTGCAGCGGTGACCCCTGGCAAGTTCTGGGGCTCATGTGGTCTTCGGTCTGTTACCAGCCCCCCGGGAGAAGCCACTTCAGCTCCCTTCCCCTTACTGTGCCCCTCCCCACGTCCTAGCCTCTTGATTCAGGATACAAAGAAGGCTGGGGCTAACCCTGAACATCAGACACCCGTGGCTACCCTATTCCCAGCTAGCCAGCCCCTCCGTCTCTCTCTGCTTAATGTAGAATTACATTCTTACATCTCACGCTCTTAAAATACCACCCTGGTCACCCTCCCACCACCGCCATCACCTGCCTGACTTGTGTTCTGGCCTCTGAGCCAGACGTCTATGGTTGTCTTTGGCTGCTTGGCTCCTGAAGCCCCGTCTCTGTGTTTGAGTCCTGAAAGGCCTCCCTCCTGCTCTTGCTGAGCCTGGCAGCTGGGACAGACTGTGAACCTGGGCTGGGCCAGTGGAAGTTGGCCCCAGGGGCCGGGGGGCAGAGAAGGAGGGCAGTTCAGAATCTGCTCTGGCCTCAGCAGCACACAGAACCCAGGGTCCACTGAGAGCCACAGCTGCCCCGTGACCGCGTCATTCCTGGGCTGTCCCTTGGCTGGACTGTGGCTGACCGCCTAGCTCCTCAGTGCCTTCCTGTCCCCCAGCCTTCCTGGCAGTTCTGTGTGTTGCCCAAGCCCCTTCCAATAATCTCCTTTACTGCTGACAGCAGTCAGAGTTATTTCTGTTGCTTTGTCACCAAAACGCTGGTAGAAAGCTGCTCTGATGGGTGGGTTTAGGACAGTCTCCACTCCCTCCAGCCATAAGGATCACAGTGACAGGTTTCCACATGTATCCCCATGGCTCTAGACAGCAACTTAAATACCCTAAGCACAGGCTCTGGGGGCACATCATCTGCCTTCAAGGTAGCTTCTCACAAGTTACAAGCATTTTCTGACCCTGTAGGTGATGGCTGAAGACCAGGATCATTCATGAAATTCCAGCCTGGGAGCCTCAACATGAGTTAGAGTTGACAGGTCTTCCTGCTGCCTGTCCTTAGTGCTCTGACGCCTCATGGGTGCGTGCTGGGTCACTGCAGTCGTCTGCAACTCTTTGCGACCCCCTGGACTGTAGCCCGCCAGGCTCCTCTGTCCACGGGATTCTCCTGGCAAGAATACCCGAGTGGGCTGCCATGCCCTCCTCCAGGAGATCTTTTTGACCCAGGGATTGGACCTGCGTCTCCTGCATTACAGGTGGACTCTTTACCGCCGAGCCACCGGGGAAGCCGCTTGGAGGTTCAGAAATGGGCCTCACCCTCCCTCACTTCTCTGCTTATTGGTCATAGCTTCTGCCTTGACCAGAGGATCTGTCAAGACCTGGGACAGAAGCTTACTGGACTGCACATCAGGAGGCGGTTCTCCAGCCCTGCGTCTGGCCCAGGGCCATGCCATGGGGGGTGACCCCCTCTCCTCTGGGTACCTGAGCCGTGCCATCTGTAGGGACCTTTGTAGGTCCCCTGCAGCGCTAATTCTCACCAGAGACCCCAATTCTCAACAGAAACCAGCTGTGGCTCCTTTCCTTTGCTTTGGCCAGAGCCTTTCCAAATTTGCCATCATAATTCACTGGTCAGTCGACCTGTTTACACCCCAAAAGGGTCATGCTGCTTGCTCTTTCCCCGTGAGTTTGTTCTCCAGCACCTGGTTCCTGGTTGGCAGCTGGCTGCCCAGACCAGCCAGGGTGATCTGGCAGCTTTGCCCCGACTACAGGGGAGCAGACCCCAGTGAGTCTGCTGAGCTGTGGCACCCGACGGGGAAAGGACAACAGAGACGGGGACTCAGGTGCCTCAAGTGGACACACGCACTGGCTCCTTCCTCGGTATCTATTTCATGGGTGGTTTGCCCAAGTCTCCTCCAAATTAATCACCTGCTATCAAATCAGATCTTTCAGCACTAGATTTCTTACTGTTATTTCAACAATATTGATGAATGGATTATATGCAAACATCCAAATCATCGCTGCTGAGGGGTTTTCCTAGTGGAAAACGACCCCTCTGATTCTAACTCCAGCACTGGGGTCTTACATATTTCAGTGTCAATGTGACGGCAAATCGCAAGCCTGGGTGTCACCGCTGAGACGCCCTCAGGGTAGGTGGGGTGGAGGGTGGTGAGCACCCAGGCCCTCCCTGATTCAGGTCACCAGTACAATGCTGCTGTGTCTGCTTTCTCCCTGGCACAGGATGGACGAAAAAATGGTCAAGTTCACCCCAATCTGGGGCCTCACCCCAGTCTTCCTGGACATGTCAACACTGTCTCCTATGCAACAAAGATGAGAACTTGGCATCTGCCTGAGTGGGGGATCTTATCTCCACCCCCCATTGCCAAACATCCTCTGGGTCAAGCAGATGAAATCATAAATGTATAATACAACATTACTTCAATTTTCCTCTTCATTTACTGCTGTGCAGCCCCGCTCTGCTCCAGCGGCCCACAGCCCCGGCCACACGGGGGAAATCGGCTGGCTGCGTATCAGTAGCACATTACAGCGGCCCCATGCACACGCTCCATCAAGCCACATTACAGCGAGATGACCAAGCCACCGCTTCCATTAGCAGCCAGGCCCCTCCCGCACTGGCCACTGCACAATTTATTTGCTCCAGTACTCTGGATGCCTGATCAATCCCACAGTAATTATCTTTTGTCACTAAAGAAAAAAACCAAACCTTCTGCCTGGATGACCACCTTTCATATAGACAGGCTTTCCATTGTTGGCGGGGGGAAATCAGAAATCAACAAGAGATTTTGAATTTGCCAGTCCAATCATTTGGGCGAAGCTGGAAGAATTCTCAGAACTGTGGCTCTAGATATTTGCTCCAACCCTAAAGGATGTCTGTATTTTAGATGGGCACGTGACAAATTCTCTTCCCGGCTCTGTGACTCACCTAATTCAGAGTCACGGAAAACTGCTCCACCGAGGGCCCTGACTTGAAAGAGACAAGAGACAAGGGCTGTTTATCCAGGGAGCTGCCAGTGAGGGACAATCCGCTTGCGGTGTGCACAGTATGCCTCGGGCACCAAGGCAGCTCCATGAGGTCTGCATACAGATGTGATACCAGGTGCCAAGAGCCCTTCCCAGGCCACCGTCTATAAGGACCTGGGCCGCCGTAATCACCTGGAGTTGCAGGGGCTCCTCCAGACTTGCGCTATCCCATTAAAATTTAATCTAATTTAAACTATATTAAAAAAAACGTTAGTTCTTCTGCCCCACCTTAAATACACAATAGGCACATGTAGCTAGCAGCTACCAGCCCGGGTGGTGCAAATACAGAGTTTTTCCACCATCGCAGAAAGTTCCAGTGCACTGTGCTGCTCTAGAAGGAAAACGAAGACCTGAACTTTGAGTTTCCTTGTTTGCCAGAAAACAGCTGAACAAATGGAGACCTCCTTTTGGGTATGACCTCAACAGATATTTGGGGAAAGACAAATCCCAGTTGACATTACAAATGAGTCTAGGCATGCGGCTGTATGTTCCAGCCAATCTCCTTTTGATTAGTGCATGCCAGCAGATTATAGCTCCTTGCCCCTTCCAGACAAAAAAAAATAATAATAATTTTTTTTTTTTGGCTTTCATTTCTGAGGGGCTTAATGTCAGGGGCACTGGGTCAGGATTTCACAGTGTTGGTGAGAATACCTCTGGCTTTCTGCAGCCCGTCAACAGTGTCTCTCCACTTCTGGGCCCGTGAGGCAAAGCTTTTTTCCAAAGCCTCAGCAATGAGGTATTTCTCTACTACTAGTATCAAACATGTTACGTAGTGTGTGCCCAGCGATGTCAAGATAGAAGCAGTAGGATTATGTGGCTGAGGGCAGAGAAGGCCAAGAGGAATCAGATATAGCAACAATAATCATGTTTGCTTTTATTGAGTCCACCTTCATTTAAGAAAAACCAGAGATTCTAATGCACTGGGTGGGCAAGGCAGAGAACAAAGTCTGAGGGCTGCAAAAATACCTTTCCTAGGGGTGTTGGTTGATTTTGGTTTTGGCCATCTCAAAGGCAGGGAATGATGACTCCCTCTCTCCTAGACTTTCTTCAAGGAGTTCCCACTGGGCTGATTATTCCAATGATCCTGTCAAAGGCTATGAAAACCAAAAACCAAAGCAGCTGTAGGTTTCTTTTCAAGAAGGTTGGCCGTTACATCAAGAGAGATCAAGAAAGAATAACTGTGCAACGATACTCTCATCAGCCTCCCTCTGATGAGACCTCCCAAAGTACGGAGAAAATCTTAAAGGGCATTTAAAAATTAGTTCCATGGTTTCAAGTCATTTATAGACGAGGGTATCCGCTGTCTCACTAGAATGTCAGCTCCCTGATACCACAGACTTCTTTCTCTGCTGCCTCCTAAGCATCTAGAACAATGCCTGGCACTTAGCAGGTACTCAACAGACACTTGTTGAGTGAATGGATTTAAAAGCTTTAGCGGGTTATAGTCTCAATTCTAAAAATCACTACCAGTGTTACATAATTTTCTATCCTTTCAACAATAAAAATTTTAATCACGGGAACCTCATCTCCTTAACAAACTTAAATGGAAGTGTTTCTGCGTGAGCCAAGCTCATTAACCAAATTGGTGGCAGTGGTGATGATGGTGATTCTAAGACTGATATTGGGGCCAATGCACCGTGGAGCTGGGGACCCAGGGGACTGATGGGGTCAGGTCAGGCCATCCTGACAAAGGATTAGACTCCGGCGATGCCACCCCTTCAGAGGGAAAAAGCAAGGGTTTCAGTCACAGTGCAGCAGATGGCATCCTCCTCGCCCAAGAGTCCAGGAGCTCGGGGTGCCCAGCTGCACCCATGGGCGAAATGGAGTGCAGTCCTGGGAAGGTCCTGGCGAGCACATCAGAGAAGGCCTGGCGGAGACCCGAGCCCGGCTGGGGGTGGGGGGCAACAGGTCAACCAGACTGTAGACTGTGGGTTTGTTTCCTGAGTGATGGTCTGATTTGCACCTCTGGTGAGCTGGTTCCTGACTGGGGGCACACGTGGGGACCTCTCAGGATGCCCCATCTTGGCAGGCATCCGAACGGCCTCAACATAGTAGCTGGGGGATTCAGGACAGCCGGGGGCGAGGAGGCTTGGAGGCCAGTGCATGGCTCTTCTTGGGAGGCAGAAATTCAAAGACAATCCAACACTTCTGACTGGGGGTCTGATCCGAGGATGAGGGTGCAGGAGCCAGGGCACAAGTCACACACAGAGGCAGGTCGAGCGGTGCTCTGGGTCACTGGCAGGAGGGGGTCCCAAGTGGAAGGGCGTCAGGCACCTACTCGGATGGTAATTTGCCCAGGGCTCCCCCGTATGTTACTAATAACTGCTCCCAGGTTGAGTATGTATTACTGTATTTTGTTGATTGGAAGACACACTTCTTTTGTTTCAAACATCTTAGTGTCCTGAAAGTGGTCATCACCTCTCAGTGAGGTTTGGTTAAGCATGAATTCTTTCTTTCTAAATAGTACACGATGTGTATACTTGAAATTGATGAGACACAGCACTAGCTGGGCACGGTATGGTTGCATTTATCCTCAACACCCCCTCAAGTGTGGGCTCCCACCTCCCGATGGAGGGGTAACTGCAGGGCAGCGGGGCTGTCCCTCCCCACGTCACACACTGGCCAGGAGAGAAGCCTGCATCCCCGGATTTCAGAGTCCTGAGCCCTTCCCCAGGGTCCACACGGCCTCCTGCGGTGGATGCTGGGCCCACACCAGCAGTTCAGCTCAGCAGTTCAGCTGAGTTCAGAGAGCTCTCTGCCCGCTTGGTGGAGGAGGAGAGCCTCTGAGATCCGTGGGGCCTGGCCGGGGCACGGGGCGTTCCCTGGTGGGAGCCTCAACCAGGGCCATGTGGGCAGAGGGCCAGCCCCTAAGCAGCGAGGGTGGGGGGGATGGGGTGAGTTGGGGGCGGTGATGCCTCAAGAACCACCAGACTCAACCACAAGGACATCTGACACTAACCATCACTACCTCGTCACGGCAGCTCAGAGAAGTCACAACTGGGAATGTGAGAGAACACAGTTGGGGCAGATGAGCAAACACCTGGCATTTACCACGTTCCCACCCCTCCGCGACCAGGAGCTAATCGGACTGCGCCCGGAGAAGCGCGGCCCACTCGGGCCTGCCCCCCACCAGCTATGGTCAAGGCCACTGGGCCCATCACCTCTCCCCACACACACCGCCTGGACCTGCCCCACCAGCAGGCTTGCTGGCCCTTGGGGTTCCAGCTACCCGGTCTGCATTGCCCTTGGCTTCTTCACGCCTCGCGCCCTAGCTGAGAGGTCCCCTCCACACGGGAGGTGCTCTCTGATTCCTGCGACTGGCTTCCGTTCCTCACCGTGTGCCTGTGAAGCCCCTCACCACTCTATCACGAGTAACCTCACACCTGCGTGATGCGCTGCTAAACGTCACCTCTCTCTGCTCCGTGAGGGCGGGGCCCACAGCTGCCTTGTTAAGCTCTGCCGCCCCGTGCTGGCCCTGGGCCAGGCAGAGGGCCTCCAGGACTGCCTGTTGTTGAATGCCTCCTGCACCAGCGAGGCCCCTGCCTGGGCTCCCGTTAGGAAACCTCTGGTCTCTGGAACCCTGAGACCTTGCTTGGCGTCTGGGGAGAGCACAACTGAGCCACACTTAGCTCTTCGTCAGCTGATGTGAATGAGTTTACTTCGCTCCAGACCTCTGCCTCCCCAGGAAGAAAACCAGCTTACTCTTCCCAGCATTATTATAAAGGATACTAAGGGAGAGGCAGAAAGGTGGGGGCACTTCCTGAAGATCTGGACCCCCAAAGTCTCCCCATTTGATGCCCTAGAGACTTTATATGCAACATTTAAAACTTCAAGAATCTGAAAGCCAGAAGGTGGTAATGGGCTCAATTCTTTTTTAAGATTTGATTTTAAAATTCAAAGCAATTAATCCATTTGGGGTTTCTTTGGGTATATAACATAAGGTAAAGGCCATATAAAAATTAACTTTTAGAGCAAGAGCTACATGAATGTCTCGTAGTCATTATCACTGACTTTTTAAAAATTTAATTTCTTTATAATAATTAAACTTGTACCTAGAAACACATTTGGTTTAGGCTCTTTTTCCCCCAACAGGCGCCTTCCTATGAGCCTCACTAGTTTAGTTTTTGTAGTTTTATACTATGTTCTGATGTATGGTCAAACTCTCTTTTTTTCTCATTTCTCTTTTTAAAAAAATTTTCTTATTTATTGTCACGTGTTCAACTTCCACCTAAGTGTTAGAACCATTTGGCCAACTTTTAAAGAATTACAAAAGGAATTTTCCCTGAAATTCTGTTAAAGTTAAAAAGTTAATTTAAGAATTAGCATCTCAGCCATTTTGAGAATTCTCATTCCACTTTTTAAAGTTCCACAAAATAACTTTACGTGCTTCTGTTATTTCCAAGGACAAATACATACAATTATTTTTAAGAATTTATAAAGCCAAGAAAAGTTTTATAAATTTAAAACTGAGCGAGGAGTGATTTAAACACCAGCAAATCTGAAAATACACAAAGAGCTTATCAAACAATATAGAAGAGAGACTCTTAGCCAAACCAAATGAAACCCATTAAAACTAGACAGGCTGTGTGCCTGAATGGAATTTCACCATTAACTACCATTTATCCCATTTAATTAGTATTTTCCCAACACACAATAACTTGCACTAAAATACCGTTCTCTCGCCTTGAAATTTCTAATTATTGTTGCGAACCACACCATTACGCTTCTCCACTGCTTTCTCCATCTTTCATGCCATTTAAGTGGCAAGATTTTCAATTATCTACACAGGACGGACAGCGATACCTTTAAGGAAGGGGCATAATGTGCAACTCAATTTCTCTAAAGGCCAGGAGAGATCATTTTTCGTCAGAACAAACACACTTCGTCTTTCATCTTTTTTTTTTTTTGCAAATAAAGAATAAAACAGGTTATTTAAGACATCCATTTAAATGCAAATTTTGATATCCCAAGAGAAAAATGTTAATCATTTAAACAGACAGGATTATCGCCCACCCTTGCCATATCCCCTCCTCTTCCAAGTTTTAGACAATGTAGCCTCAGCCCACATAAGTTTAAGTCAGCTAGGAGTCCTTATGTGTTTAAGAGCTCCATGTCAGTAGAGAAGCCTGAGGCAAAGAGAGTAACTTTTCCTCCTTTTGAAAAAGGGAATGGAAAGGGGAAAAAAATAATATCAGGTATCTCCGATGAGTCAAGCATAGGACAAGACGCCTATCTCTCGACCTGTCTCTTTCTACTAATTTGGTGGTCACAACTGTCTTGCAAGAAGGACTACCATCCTCATAGATAGAAGGGGAAGCTGATGCTTGGACAGATGAAGCAGCTTGCCCAGCTGGAGGGTGATCCGGTTCCCAGGCCCTGGCCCAGACTCACCCAGCATCCCCATGCCGAGCATGAACGCGTCCATGGTGTAAGGCAGTCCCCGGGCCCGGCCTCTCGTCCCAGGTGGGAACATGACTTCCTTCGGCTGAGCTTTCTTACATTCTACCTGTTAAACAGAAAGGCGAACAAATGAGATGCAAATGAATTCCATGTAAATGTCAAATGCAGAACTGATCTGGTTACCAGCTAAGTTATTTTTAGCCTCGCTCCTTACTCACTGTAAAAATAGCCATGCGAGTAAATGGCCTGCAAAACAAATATTGAAGAAAACACACCACTTGTGCAATTCCTGCTTTAGAAAAACCTACAAGGGTGAGATTGGGTTTGGAGGGGCGGCCAGGACATCAGCTGAAGAGGCACAGGCGTGGACTGGAGCTCAGATTGAAACCTGTGCAGAAGGCATGAGAGGTAAGGAGACCGGCAATGGCTGCTGGCTGCATCTGTGAATAGTAACAACAGCAACAGTAATAATCCGCCGTGACTGGGCGGCCCTGTACATGCTTACACATTGCTCTCAGGCTCCAGCAGGTCAGTGACTCTTCCTATCAGGCCATCTGATCCTGTCTCTCATTAAACAGACTGGCTAGTTAAGACCAACCTAGACAGCATATTAAAAAGCAGAGACATTACTTTGCCAACAAAGGTCCACTAGTCAAGGCTGTGGTTTTTCCAGTGGTCATGTATGGATGTGAGAGTTGGACTATAAGGAAAGCTGAGTGCAGAAGAATTGATGCTTTTGAACTATGGTGTTGGAGAAGACTCTTGAGAGTCCCTGGGACTGCGAGGAGATCCAGCCAGTCCATCCTAAAGGAGATCAGTTCTGAGTGTTCATTGGAAGGACTGATGCTGAAGCTGAAACTCCAATACTTTGGCCACCTCACACAAAGAACTGACTCATTGGAAAAGACCCTGATGCTGGGAAAGACTGAGGGCAGGAGGAGAAGGGGACAACAGAGGATGAGATGGTTGGATGGCATCACTGACTCAATGGACATGAGTTTGAGTAAGCTCTGGGAGTTGGTGATGGACAGGGAGGCCTGGCGTGCTGCAGTCCATGGGGTTGCAAAGAGTCTGACACAACTGAGCGACTGAACTGAGCTGAAGTCTTATTAGCTTCATATCATAGATGAGAAAACCAAGCATCCAAAGGCTTGTGAAACCCACTTATAAGCCATATCCCAGTAGGTGTGGGCCAGGAAGTTGGATTTTTAAAATTTCCAGGTCAGCGATGCCACCATCTCCATAAAACCTGCCCCAGCCCACTCCCATGGAAGTAATAAGATTAAACACGGATTACCAGTTTCTCACTTTGCAGCTATGTCTTCAAGTGGTTGCTAATCTTTCCTGTTTCCCCCTCTGCCTCCAAAACTTCTTAATCCTATTCTGCCCACATCCAGAAGTCGTTTATTTAACAACCCTAATGGTACGTAATAGAAATCCCAGGAAGTAAATAAAACTGTGCCTGCTGAAGCTCCTACACTGTTATTTCACTAGTGTTCTTTAGGCCCTTGCTCAGCGCTTCATGTGCTTCCAGTTTACAGACAGACTTAACAAGCCTTGCTAGAAGGTAATCAGTCCCATTGCTGATGAAGACAGAATGTTGTAGGGCAAGGCAGGGGTGCTTAAAGCCGCACGCAAAGACGAACAGCATGACAGCCTGATGGTGATGCGGAAAAGACTCAGGCATCTTTTGCTAAGAGGCAGTCTGGGGCCATGTGGTATAGAAGCGCAAATGCCACATTGCTCACCAACTGGTGAGGGGTCACTACCACACAGAAAGTTACTATAGCTCACGGCACATCTGAGAGATGAAGAGAAAGTTAAACTTGTGTGTGATGTGCTTTGTTTTAAAAAGGACCTACATGGGTTATCCATTTTAGAGATATTCTCATTCCAAATACTTCAATTAAAAAATAGTTTTGTGCTTAAGGCTAGGGGAAGCTTTAATCACCTAAAATATTAACTCCTCCTTCTTCAAAGCTGCTGGATAATAAGCATTACTGCTGCTCTTCAAAGAGTGATAACCACACGTTTTTAAAAAATGGCCCAAACGAGTCAACATTCATGACTGATATGTTTAAAACAAAGAGTTTTTATAGATTAAGAGGAACGAGCATCCCCAAAGAGAAATGGGTAAAGGACACGAACAGGCAATTCACAAAAGTCCAATAAAGAAGCATACGTTCCCAAATGAGACATTATCTTTCACCCACCATACTGACTGCGATGAAAGGATTATTTGATGTCAGAGTCCCTGAGAGTATGGGGAACAGGGGTGGAAACTGGCACATATTTTTCTGGAGGGCAACCTGATGAATAGTAAAAGCCATAAATGTACACATCCTGTGACCAGTGATCCTACGTACAGAGACTTATCCCACAGGGATGAGGCTATTCACCACAAGCATTAATTATACTCTTTTTAAAAACGAAATACAAACACTCCAAGAACGGAGAGTTAGGCTGAGGGTGGCTCACCCAAGCGGACTGAAAGCTATGCAGAGTCGGAGAAGCAGGCTGACAGGAACACACATTGGTACTGGAAAACCTCAGTCCTGGGTGAACCAGGATGGTTGGTCACCTGAACTGCAAGAGGTGGGGGAAAAAGCAGGTGGCAGTGGAAAATAAGCAAGTGTATGTATCACATATGGAAAAAAATACTAAAAAAAAACACACACCAAATTCGTCTTGAGTGACTTTGTTCTTTATTTCCATTGTGCATTCTTTAAAAAAGAAACTATTAATTTACTGGCGGTGTTGGGTATCAGTGGCAGCACACAGGATCTTCCTTGCGGCATGCGGGATCTTTCACCACGGTGTGTGGGTTTAGCTGTCTCGCAGCGTGTGGAATCTTAGCTCCCAGACCAAGAATCGAACCCATGTCCCTGCCCTGGAGGCGAATTCTTCACCACTGGACCACCAGGGAAGTCCCTCGCTTGTACATGCTGCCATTATTGCTTATTCTCCCAGTTTTTTTGCTTTGAGCATTACTCTTGCAAGTGGGGTGGGGTGATTCGTAGGAAATAAATTCACGAGAATTGGGTCTTTCAGATGCCTCTCCGAAGCCCAGGGTTGACACTGTGCTCCTGGACCCCAGGTCTCACCCCTGGGCCTCAGAAGCAGGCTGAGAAGCCCCATTTGCCAGCGCCTGCCCAGGCCTGGGGAGATAGGTGTGCTGTGCAGAGGCAGACAGATAATTACGTGACGCCAACACTGGGCTCCAGAATAACACGCTAAGCGGCTCGCTTCCTAATAGTCCTATCGGTGACAATCTACTGCATTGTCTTATGAAAACCTGCTGCCTGTTTCCAGGCAACCTGATCAACGAAAATTTCAGGTTTATACAATTTTCATTTGGGAAACATAAAGGTTAACTGACTGTAATGGGAGTATGTTCAACAAACCCACCTACTCTTCCTCCCTCTGAACGGGGCTGGCGGCTCCGCTGAGCTCTGCTCTGTCTCACCCGCTGCCGTCTCGGGCAGCACTGGCCGCCTGGGTTCTGTCAAGCCCCTGCCGCCCGCCGTGTCAATGGTGAGGGCTCCTGGGGGCGAGGGGCCACGGCACACGCTCTGTCTGGGGGGCCCCCTGCAGGGGACCTGAGTGACAGGAGAGGCAGCTGTCACCCCAGGGGGCCTGGCCTGGCTCGGCCGGCACTGAAAGCTTCTCGAAAAGTTCCGTAGGACCAGGGGGCCTGGCCCCCCCCCACCTCCTCTGATGATCTGGGATGGAGGAAGCACATAGAAGGGGAAAGAGGCATAGATCTGTCCGCTTGGATCCTGTGTCCTGGCAGAGGGCCAGGGGCTTGCTGAGGCTGCAACTCTGGCCTTCTCCCACCAGACTGGCAGAAGCCTCGTGTCTCCCACCAGACTGAGTGTTCAGGGCAGGGATCAGGGTCCGCCTCTACTTCCTGGCTCCTCCAAGAGAAGGGACTGACTTGCCTGCTCCTTAGGGTCAAGGAGACACAACCACTTAAGGCCACAGGGATGCTGAGGGATGCGGCGTGCCCAGCGAGCGCCAGACAGAAGGGGTGCAGAGACACATAAAGCATATAAGGCAGTGTCTGGCCACTGTTTGTCAGTCTGTGAAAGGAGCAGGTCCTGACTGCGCTGTTCTCCCAATACAGGCCAACACTCATCGCTCATCCTTGTCACTTCTGGGCCTGTCGGCCCCCGTAGCTTCTTGAATCAGCCCACATTTGAGTCAACCCACCCCCACCATTTTCCCACAGGGTCCCGGGCAGACCAGAGAACATGGCATGAGCACTGAAGTCAGAACCCCAACGGGGGCCCCTGCCCACCTCTGCAGCTCCGTGCACGCGGTCACCTGGCCGCACGCTGTCCTAGTTTTCAACTGCCGTGCGACGAACTCCCCCCACGCTTGGGGGCTCCGAGCACTAATTTATCATCCTTCCTGGGCTTCTGAGTGTGAACTGGGCCCAGTGGGGCTATTACTTGTGGTCACTCATGTCGTT
Source organism: Cervus elaphus (assembly GCF_910594005.1). Taxonomy (NCBI): domain Eukaryota; kingdom Metazoa; phylum Chordata; class Mammalia; order Artiodactyla; family Cervidae; genus Cervus; species Cervus elaphus. The sequence continues at coordinate 81,312,189 of NC_057819.1, read as the reverse complement.
GTGGTCAGAGAGTGGCTGGGGCGGCAGCCAGAGGGAGCCTGCCTCGGGGGAGGGCCAAGAGCCCTTTCTCCCTCCCACGGCGGGCAGTGGACACTGCTTTGGCTGGCACCGCTCACCGTGGCTTCTCCCAGCATGGGGGCGGAGACCCAAGAGAGAGTGTCCCAAAAAACGTGAGCATCCCAAGGGACCACGGCAGAAGCTGCCCGGCTTCCCACAACCCCGCCTTGGGTGGCATGGCTACTTCCAACCCCTGTGACTGGTTACACTGGGCCAGCCTGGATCTAGTGCGGGAGGGCAACACGCAAGGGCATGGAGGCTGGGAGGCCTAGGTCACAGGGGCCATCTCTGGAGGCTGACTGCCCATGAGATCAGTGGAAGCAGTCAGCACACAGGACAGTGGGACCCGTGGCGACCGGCTGGCTGGGGGCGGTGGGCACCGAAGGGCTGCCTTCACCACTGGGCACAAGTCGGGACACAGACGTTCCCCTCCCAGGGCAGCCCTGGAGACGCCCATCTGGCTCTGCAGGCAGATGGAGTGGTTCTGGAGTGGTTCTCCTGGGGATCAGGTCTCCAGCTCCTTCAGCGCCATCCCTCCGGTAAGAGCCCCTCGTTGATGGTAAATGCTCCCCCCACCCACCCCAAGTGCTCACTCTCAGGCAGCCCTGGGGAGGGGGGGTGCCCTCTGAAGAGGGAACACCTCCGAGGCTCTGGTCTCGCCAAATCAGCAGTTCAGACCCCACCTCCGCAGCGTCTCCCCATTGCTGGCACTGCTGCTGCTTCAGTTGGCGACTAGAGAACGGTGCCTGGGGGGCGCGGCAGGAGGTGGCGCAGGGGATTCCAGGGGGGGTCTGTGCTCGCAGGAAGCCTCGGAGGCCACCTGTGACCGACTGCTCACGCCAGGAAGACGAGGTCTCCCGTTTCAACTTTCACGGCTGGCAAAGCCACCAAGTAACCCCACACTGGGATCCAGACGCCAACGATGTGCCAACCCCCAGAGCTTCATGAATTTGCTTTAAACTTCCAATATGCTGCTTTGCTTGGCCAACTGGCCTTGCAGGAGAGGGTGTGGCTTCCCTGTAGCCCTGTGGTGACAGGCTCAGAAGGAAGCCCGTCTTCAAACACAGGACAGCTGGGGCGGTGGCCGTCTGTCCAGAGGGCGAGTCAGAGCCTGCTGTGAGCCCGATGCATGGTCTCAGCCCTCTGCGAGGGTGCCTCTGCTGCTGCTCGTCAGACCCAAAGCCACTCCGCGAGGAGGTCTACTGTTTCTAACTCTCCACTAAGGAACAATTTCAAAAGGACAGAGCAAAGGACACTGCACACCCTTTTCCGATAGCTCAGTTGGTAAAGAATCCGCCTGCAATGCAGGAGACCCCAGTTCAATTCCTGGGTTGGGAAGATCTGCTGGAGAAGGGATAGGCTACCCACTCCAGCATTCTTGGGCTTCCCTTGTGGCTCAGCTGATAAAGAATCTGCCCACAATGTGGGAGACCTGGGTTTGATCCCTGGGTTGGGAAGATCCCCTGGAGAAGGGAACGGCTGCCCACTCCGGTGTTCAGGCCTGGAGAATTCCATGGACAGTATAGTCCATGGGGTTGCAAAGAGTTGGACACGACTGAGTGACTTTCACTTTCACACGCTTTACGAGTCATCTGTTGTGAATGCTTCGTGCCTTCTGCCTTTTCATTTGCACGCTCTTTGTCTCTAATTGTGTATTTTTTCCTGAACTATCTGAGAGTAGGCTGCATATATTACACTTTGCATCTCCTGAACATAAAGATATTTTCTTACATGAGCACAGTGTGATTAGCAACCTCAGGACATTCACCATCTATGAAGTGCTTGTATCCAACTGCCTTCCGTGTTTCTGTTCTGCAAGTGGACCGAACGATCCCTGCATGGCCACACGGACGCTGTACAGCAGGAAGCTGAGGCCCAGGACATCGCACAGGGTGCCGGCGCTGCAGAACCATGAGTGGGGAGACTGGGTGTGAACCCAGGCCCGCCTGGAGTCCTGGCCCAACCAGGGCAGTAGGCCCGGTGCCACCCTCTCTCGGGGGATGGGCAGGCAGGGGGCGCAAAGTGGCACTGACTTTGGAGATGGCGCCAGGACTGCAGCGGGGATGGGCTTCCTGCAGCCGTTCTCAGCGGCCGCCCGTGCCCCACGGGCCCACAGCCCATGCAGAGGCCAGCTCCCGCCCGGCCCCTTCTGGAGGAGACGGGCAGCCCGAGGAGGACGCCCAGGTCTGAGACGTGAAAAAGCTTTTGTCCTCCCCGGTCTCTACACAAATGGCCCCAGTCAGCACGTGCCTCAGGGCCGGGCCTCAGCCTGGGGAAACCCAGGCTCACGAAGCAGCACAAGGGCGCTCTGTGTGGCCTGAAGGGGCCAGTGTCTGCAGCTCCGCTTCCTCCCCCACATGGGTCATGTAAGCAGGGACTTATCCTCCAGGGACAGAGGGGCCGACTTCAAAGGATGAAGGTCCACGGCTGCGCAGAGACCGACCTGGACAGTCGGGCTGGCGGGAGGGCCACAGTGGCAGGTGGGCCTCTCTGGGCGGCTGAGCACCCGCGGGGAGTGCTGGTGGCTTCTGCCTCAGGTGCCATCCTTCCGCGTAGCTCCCCGAAAAAAATACCTGGCCACCAGCAAGAAGCCGCACCCCCTCCCCAGCCGGGCTTCGGGCTGGCCCGGCGCCTCACGCTGACATCGCCTTCCGCTCTGAGTGCAAGGGCCAAAGACCCTCAGGTGTAAGGATTCTGGGGTCCCACCTCGAGCAGGCAGCTCCCCCGTGTCTCCAGTGAGGCAGGAGAGCTGAGCTGCCCCCCAAAACCCCACAAGGCGCCCACCGTGGCGTCCCTGGCTCAGCCTTCTCCCCCTGCTGCCCGCTGCTCTTTCACGTGCTCTCCGCTAGCCACAAGCTTTTCCAGACACACCAGGAGGGGGGCTCCTCGTGGGGCTCTGGCCGTCGGGAACCCGCAGAGCAAGACAAAGCCCGGGTGAGCTCCTCGGAGGGGAGCCGAGTCCCCATCCCGCCTTGGGCCCGGTGCCCAGAGCCAGCCTGAAGAGCGCTGAATGTGCTGGAGAAGGCGTGGTCGTGGCAGATGAAGACGGAGCCCCCATTCAGCCATCACTCCCATTTCAGGGCGGCAGCCAGCTGAGGGCCTGGCTGCAGACACACACCCTGCAAACCCCGGCAGCTGCCCTGGGGAGACCCAGCCTCGACTCCAGCGGGGCAGGGCGTCTAGCCATCCTGCTGCACCCCACCTCACCAGAGCCAGCTCTTTTGCCCTCTGCAAACGCGGGAGGACCCTGGGACCGGCCAGGGTGAGTGGAAGGGAGGTCTGCACGCACTCACCGCCCTTCTCCCTGCCCAACATCCCCACCAGGCACTGCCCTTGCAGACGGGGACCAGCGTGCGGCCAGGCACCAGAGGATCCACTTGTATGGATGACTTGTCCTGTTCCAAGGCAAAGGGGTCCCCACCGACAGGTGACCCCCCCCACCCCCGATGGAGTTCAAGGAGGTGGGTGTTACTGTTCAAACTGAAATAGAAATGCCAGCCTGGGAGGTGAAGGAGGCCAGCAGAAGCATCTGCCTTCAAAGGACACACGCTTGCTCTAACTGGCCCAGAGCCACTCAAGGAGCATGGAGAGCCCTGCAGGATGCAGAACTTTGACTGGGGAGGAAGGAACATTTAGTTTTCTGAGCACTCCCCATATTCGAGGCACTGTCACAACATCCTTGGGTGTCTGTGTGTGCTTGTGTAAACATATATAATACATATATGTAACACACATAAAACAGTGCCTGGCACACAGATGTTCTGTGAATGCCCACTGTCCTCAACTAATCATGAATCAACTCCCCATTACCTCTATGAGTTGGCCTGATTCATCCCATGGTAACCAGTCCATCCTAAAGGAAAATCAACCCTGAATATTCACTGGAAGCACTGACGCTGAAGCTCCAATACTTGGGCCACCTCAAGCGAAGAGCCCCGACTCATCAGAAAACCCTAATGCTGGGAAAGATTGAAGGCAGGAGGAGAAGGGGGCGACAGAGGATGAGATGGTTGGATGGCATCACTGACTCGATGGCATGAGTCTGAGCAAACTCCGGGAGACGGTGAAGGACAGGGAAGCCTGGCGTGCTGCAGCCCTTGGGGTCACAAAGAGTCGGATGTGACTTAGCAACTGAACAACAACCCCATGGTTTCAGTAGAAAAGGAAACAGGCTTCGAGGAAGGATCCGTCCAACGTCGCAAAGCCACGTGATGACACAGCCAAGATTCAATCCTAGGTCCCCCGATTCAAAACCCTAGTCCCCACCTCCAGGCCTCTGGCCAGCCCTTCCCTACCTCCCTCTGTCTAGCCCTCGAGGCCCATTCAGAAGTTATTCCTTCCCCAAGGCCATCCCCGATCCTGGTCCCAGAATTAATTCCCTCAGCACTTCAGAACTAATTTCACCCACTGTTTCCTCTGCTTGGTGCTTTATTAAAATCAGCGACGGAAGTGAAAGTGGTCATAAACCAGTGCAATCAGCACCCCATATTCAGCAGGCAGGGCTGGTGTGGACACAGATGAATTCAGGAGGCTGCTCTCCCTCGCAGGGGCTCAGCGTCTGGCCAAAGAGTGGAGAGGAACGGACCTCTAACTGCCCAGAGACACGGGCCCCAGTGTGCACCCGAGCCTCCTGCCTCGCCCAGATCTAGGGGGTGGGCGGCTGCGTCCTGAGGTCTAGCCTAGAGCCTAGGAGTTCCGGCTTCATCGCTGCCCCATGGCCGGCTCTGAGCCGGGACCAGCTGTCTGACCTCTGTGCCTCGATCTTCTGTCTGTGGAGCAGAGGAACAGTGCCTACGCCACAGGGCTGCAGGGAGCTGAGAAATTAAGCTGGCTAATTCTGTAGAAGCTGGCGCTGGCTCATACCTGACTGTCCTCCACACCAAGTCTAGGTGTGAGCCCTTCAAGGTGACAAAGCCAGTTCACATCTGTGCTTAAAATGAAAATCCCAAAAGCCTGCTGAGCAGGGAGGGAAGGAGAAAGTGACTGCTCCCCCCCCCGCCCCCCGCCCCCGGCCCCGGCCGGAGTTCTGGGCTGGTCACTGCCGAACTCCTCCCTGACCTCCCCACTGACCTCCCTGACCTGCTGGCCGGGTAGGCCCGCCTTGCCGCTCTCATCAGCAAGGTGCGCCAAGGCAGCCTCCCAGGCAGCACTGTTTGGGGAAAAAGCTGATGGTGGCGGCAGCAGCTGTTCTTTTCATTTCTGGGAACCTGCAAGGGCATTTCAAAGTGAAAAGAAACCTCAGCCTCCAGCAGGTGCCCCAATTCTGCCACAAGCTGGGTGTTTATCCTCGTCGGAGGTGGGGGGGGTGCTCTGCCAGAGACCCGGGGCTGGGCCCAGCTTCATTTCTCAATTCAAAAGAGAAGAAAAGAAAAGCAGAAAAGCGCGGCTTGAGCGGCGGCTCACGCGTCCCTGGGAAGCCGGGCAGAGCAGGTGAGCGCAGTCCAAGGAAGGGAGCGGCCTCCTCTGGAGGCTGCGGGCCCCTCCCCTGCACCCACGGGTGGCGTGTGCAGGAAGGCGGGGCCAGCGCGCATGGATAAGCCGGGGACCCTGGGCACCCTGAGCTGCTCCGCGCTCCCCCGCCCCCTTCAGTGACCTCCCCAGAGGACACATCAAGGGCAAAGGAGCCAGAACTCAAGCAACGGGACACCACCTCCCTGCAGGAAAAATTACTTCTGCCTAAAGAGCAACGAACATTTCCCACCCAACCACCGCGGCCCTCCCCACTGCCCCCACCTCCCTCGACACAGAGCGCCCTCTGCCTGCGTGAACAGAGCTGGTATAGAAACAGCATGTGTGGATGGGTGTGCGCGCCTGCGTGATGAGCCGGGGGTGGGGATGGGGGTGGAGGACCTCTCCTTCTCCAGCGTAAACACAAGATTCATTTATTAAGTGCCTCTCTGGCATTTCCTGTTGTTGTTGTTGTTGTGTGTTTTTTTTGTCTTCATCCTGCTTGTTTAATATTGCATTTGACATTCTCATTTTATAAATGGTAACAGAAGCAGAATGGATAGCTAAAATTAGCTTACGAGTGAGGAGGATGCTACAAATAGGATAGTGAACACAGAAGCCCAGTTAATTCCACCCACCCCTCCTCTCCCTCCCCCTCATGCTGGGGCTGGTTCCCAGTGGAGCTCAGTCCTCAGGCTGAGGAGGGGCAGCTGGAGGGAGGCGACCAGGCTGGGTCTCCGCAGCACCCTGCCAGGGTCAGCGCCCACCCCGGCCTGGGGCCTGCCTGGATCCCCTGACCCAGAACTGCAGCCCCAGGTCCAAGGGGCCAACCCAGGACTCTCCTGCTCTCTGGCCCTCCGGCCCCTCCCACTGAGAGGCCCCTGTTCTGGGGGTTAACCCCCCAAGTGTGCCCCAATGGGAGGTGGCAGGCCTGAGATCACACCAGGCTCTGACCTTAGAAGTGGGGTTTTTGTAACCTCCCCAAAGGATGAGTCAGTGGAAACGTCTGAGTCAGCTTCCCTGGGACCTAGAAAACCCTATCTGGGGGGACCCCTTCTGCTCTGCAGGCTGTGTGCCCCCCTCCTCTCAGGATCCCCTGCCGGTCGGAGCATCAAGAGTACCCACCTCACCCCCTGCTGCCCTGGAGACTTGAGGCCTGGACCTGCCCGGGTTTGCACACCTGCCTCTCACTGCCCTGTCATCTGGCCAGGACCACCTTATCTTAGGATTACATCTTCGCTCAATACAGTGATTCTAAGAATGATGACAGTGATGACGACCACAACGACAGTGTGAACACCTCTCACGATGATAGAATGTGCTATGTACGGCCTGGTAAAACCCTCCGCAAGCCCTAATCCCGGCAGTCTCCATGGTAGGGGCCACACTGCCTGGCTTACAGAACTGAAGCACAGAAGCCTTCCCGAGGTCACCGTCAGGAGCAGGCAGCGACCGCACTGTGGGGCATCGGCAGTGAGCGGTTCACAGCAACACCGACGGGAAGGCCTCGTGGGTGGACAGCACCCCACGCTTCACTCCACACCTGCTCAGTGCTCGGAGCCCCCTAAGAATGAATGCACCGCTACTTTCCGCAGGCCGCGACCCCAAATCCTGGCATGTACTTGCTGGCCCCCGCCCTAAGTAGTAAAATGCTGCCTCAGTAGTAGTGGACCTGGGTGATCGCCTGGCTGAGAAGCTCCCCTTGGGCCCATTGAGATAAGCAAAACACCTGCTCTGAGCTACAGTGGATGAGGCCAGTAGTTGAAACCGCGGCCTGAGGCCAAATCCAGCTGCCACTTATTTTTGTAAATCAGGTTTTACTTCAATGTAGCCATGCCCATCATTTACATGTCATTCGTTGTGACAGAGACGAAGAGCCTTTGAGGCTTAAAATATTTACTATCTGGCCCTTGACAAAAAATTTATTGGTGCCTGGTTTAGGGCAAGTGGAAAGTTACAGTTACTAAAGGGGTTTTCAGGAAGGCTGATTCGTTCAAGGCGACCAGCTTATACACCTGAGGACAGAGCAGGCCAAGACCTCCCAGGGTCAGGGACTGAACCAGCATTTCCTACAGGATTCCGAGGGCAGTGGCCATCAGCATCTTTCAGAGGAGGAAACAGGTGCGTACAGGTGGGGTACTTGCCAGCCACAGGACAACCAGTGGTGGGCCTAGACTTCAGGCTTGGGACCACATGTTTTGAAGTCCTGGGTGCTTCTAAATGACCCAGTAGGTCCCAACCTGGGGACAAGGACATTCGACATCAATGGAGGGTCCAGACCATCACCCTGTGGATGAGCCTCACACACCTGCAGTCAATAGCCCGAGACCCAACTCAGAGGGGAGGCAAGGATACTGAGAGCTTCCGCGGGCGGCCTGGCCTCTGAGCATGCAGGGGGTGCGTGGAGCTGAGAGCCTCAGATTCAGCTGGCTCCGTGCTCACTCCCAGGTTCCTTCCTGCTGACACTGGATGGACGATTTATGACCCAAACCCCCATGTTATCTCGTTAGCCACGATCCTCTCCAGAGCACTTAAGACTTTAATGTGCACACAAATCACTGCGGATTTGTCAAAATGCAGATTCTGTCTTGGCACATCTGGGGCGGGGCCTGATACTCTGCATTCCTAACAAGCTTGCTTAGCAATTTTCATACATCGGATCGCCTCAAAGGAACAAGGAAAAGGATGCTTAAAGGGATCCTATAGCAATCCCTGCATAAAACAAAACCTTGCCCTTATATCCACCAGTCAAATCTGTCCAGATTTTTCCATGATGAGGTCTGTCTAAGGTGGCAGCAGCGTAGAGTGGGGAGAACTCAGGGCTGGAGTCGGAAGGACACAGGTTCAAATCCCAGCACTGCCCTTATAGCCGTGGGTGGTAGAAGTCCCTTCCTGAGTGAGTTCTGCTGTCCCCTCTGTGCAGCGGGACAACGAGCGCATGAGTGTAAGCTGCCTGGTGAGCACTGATGTCCTGCAGCGGGTCAGAGCTGGGGAAAGGCTGGAAGCGTCCCTACCTGGCACATTTCTAGCTGGACCCTGAGCCCTCACCTGCTGTGACTAGCATTGGTCCCGACTCCTGGGGTGGTGGCTGAGCCAGGCCCCCGAGGGGGCCCAGGGTGGTCTCTGTCAGTCCCCACCTCCCTCCCCGCGGCTGTCAGAGGCTCTGGAGGCTGCACTGGTGACTAATGAGGCCCAGGCCGGAGGGAGGCGTCATTACTGCACGCACTGGTGGGCTGGCGCTGGGGGCTGGGGGGGTGCCCCTCTGGATGGTCACCAGGCGGCCCACGCGTGCCCTGTGTGCTGACCGTGAGGAGCCACGTCTGCGCTCCGTTCCGTGTCTGATCAGACGCCGGGACCAGGTCTCGTGGGTTGGGCCCTGAGCTCGGGTGGGGGGGGAATGGGGAAGAGGCCTGCAGCCCCCAGGGACCCCCCAGAGGCCTGGCCCTTCTTCCCAGTCGGTAGCCTGGCCCCGAGCGAGTCTGTGTCCTCTGCATGCTCGTAGGAGAACTTGGAACCCCCTGGGCTGCTGTGTGGCTGCTGCGAGGGGTGGTCAGTGGCCCTGGAAGGCTGGTGCACAGCTAGATGATGCCCCTCCAGGTCCCTCCAGCCATGAGAGGAGCGGCCTACTGGGTACAGACGGGAGCTCTGGACTTGGGCCTGGGACCTGCTGCAGCCGCTCACTGGCTGTGTGGCTCCGAGCAAGCTGCCCGACACCTCTCTCTGCCTCACCTTGCTTATCAGTCAAGCACATGCCCATGGCTGACTCATGTCAGCGTATGGCATAAACCACTACAACGTTGTCAATTAATTAGCGTCCAATTAAAATAAATAAAATAATTAAACAATAATAATTAGCACCTTCACCAGGTGTGGGTGAGGATCAAATAACATCTATAACGCAAGCACTCAGGAGATGGTGGCGATGGCTTCTCCAAACACCGGCGATTCCTGGGGTCTTGTGTGGGGGCCCCAGGCGTGGCTCTGCCCATCCCCCTGCCATGACCCTGACCTCCCTGGGGCGGGGCGGGGAGAGTTTCTTCTGTCTGGCCTCTCTGCTCCTCTGCAGGTAGCAGCACGTGCCCCTGCATCAGCTGCTGGCTGTCCTGGACACAGACAAGGACCTTCATCTTATTTTTAAAAACACCCAGGAGATTCAACAACCAAATCAGATGGGAAACAGCTGTGGGAATGACCACATGCCTTAATGTCACGGGTCCCTCACCTAACCCTTTCTTCGTTCCACGATTATTTATACAGGGCCCCCTGAGTGCCGGGCACAGGAGTACCGGATTAAGAATCAGAAGAGCTGGATTCGAGTCCTGCGCCTGCGACTCACCACGGTGCGCGCTCTCCTCCCTGCAAACAGGAGACCACGGTAGCTGCAGGGGCTTGGGGGTGCAGGCGGCCCCCGCCACTCTGTTCCTGCTCCACCCGCAGAGGGACTGCGAGGCTCCCAGGAGATCTGTCTTCACAGTGCTGGAGCGCACTCCAGTTTACAAAACACTCCTACGTCTGTTCTCACTGCCGCCCCTGTTTCTGCTTGGCAGTCTCTGAGCTCTCAGAGTCTTCCCGATCTCTCATTTGAATTCTGTCCACAGCACAGTTTAAATTCATTTCCTTTTTCTCTGAGTCTTAGAAGTAGACACCAGTATCACAGAACCCAAAGCAATTCAGGATGTGGGCTCCTCTACCGACGTGCTTTCAATTCCATCCTTCTTCCGAGGACGGGTGCTTGCTGGAGAAGTCCTTTCATTGCCTTGTGGACCACAGCAAGAGCTAATGTTTATCAAGCCCAACCTGGGGTTTTTGCTCGTGGGGTCAGCCCTGCGAGGTGGTCACCCCAGGCCCTCCTGTCACACTGGAGCTCAGCCAGGTGACCTACCGCTGCTCTCTCCAGCAACTGTAAGGTCCCCCTTCGGGCCTGTCTCTGGTGGGGCTGTGCTGGGCACCGACAGTGATGCCTCCATTGGCTCCTGTGATCCTGACCCGCCTGCCCCCGATTCATGCCTCTTGCCTATTTCCATTCTTGCTTCTTCTCTTAAAACCAGCCCCAGATTCCAAAGAAAACAGAAACCTCACACTCTGCACACCATTACCTGCACCCGCCACAGTTGGCTTCCACCTCTGTGGAAAAGAAAGGGACAAACGTGATAGACTGGGCACAACGGCTGCAAACCTCTCTGGCTTCAGGCCAGCCTGCAGGTTACCTGGGGCTGAAACTCTAGCTTCCGATTGTCCCCCATGTCATCAGGGGGTCTGCCTCCCCACCTCCAAGCCAAATGATCGCCTGCACAGCTTGCCTGGCAGCCAATACCCCAAGGCCTATGCGCCCTCCCTACCCAGGGGACCCGGGGGCATAGCCCCTGGGCCTCTGTCTCCCCACAGAGCAGTGGGGAGAAGGAAGCCCTTTCCGCTTTCGTCTCAGGCTTGTCGCCAAGCCAGTCAACAGTGAAGGGCCGCACATATGCATTTGTGGCAGCACCACAAGGCCTCTTGCCAGGCGACATAGGGCCTTCCCGACGAGCCGTGAAGTCCTGGCAGGACAGGACTGGAGGCTGCCAGGGCCTTGGGCGGCCCTCCCCATCCCCCACTGCCCCGGCAGGCCTCAGTGGAGTCCGGTCATAGCTCGCCTGGCTAGGCAGACAAGGCCTCTGGGCATTAGAAGCAGCTTTCTTTTTAAGCCTCGTCTCTCTAGTTTAAAAAAATAGCAAGTACTGACCTACTGAGAGAGAAGTATCAGCTGGAGGGCGTGGGAGCCCGTGAGGGGACCTCGGTTATTCTCCACCCCCATCCCCGCGGTACCATTTTAATGCCTGAGCTGATGCCTCCAACCCACAGGACGCAAAGCAACAGTATTTTCATTTCAGATGCATATGACGGTTAGGAACAATACGAACAATATTATTTTAGTGCCCTGGGAAAAAATTAGCAAGTCAAATATTGAATCAGGCCTGTAGCAACCACATGCTAAGCAGATTGCTTTGATCTTATCCACACTAAAAGCTCTATTATTGAATTTAAAGTTGGTGAACACATATCAGACCAATATACAATGTGTATCTGAATGCATGTTTCAGAAGCAAGGAATGTTTTGACTAAAGAAAGAAAATATCAAAGTTAGAGCTGTGAGTGAGCACAAATGCACCCTCTCTCTTCTCCTGGGGCTGGAGGTGCTGCTGGCTCCAAATGTTCTGGCTCTCAAGGCCTGCTGATGGCTCGAAACACCTGCTGGGCTGCCGTCTCTCTGAAGCCAACTGGAAGGGGGTTCTCACCCACCTACTCAATTGGAAGAAAGGCGTTTTGACTTCCAGTCTGGCATGGTGAGCTGCGCATGGTATGGCGCCCTCTGGTGGCCATTTTTCTGGGCGGTTGGTCTGGCCACCCAAACTTCAATGATCCAACCTGCTTCTGGTTGAGCGTGTCCTCTAGGAAAAAGGACTTTAAAAGGCCAAAAGGAGGCCACAACAACTGATCGTGAGGGTAAAACTAGCTGATTAGAAGAGGAGAATGCTTATTACCCAGCAGGGTCTAAAGAGATAGATAATTTGGGCAATAAACTTCATATCTGAGATAGAGCTCTCAAAACCCAAGCTAAACAGCAGATGCATACCAAAACCAGGTGTTGGCAAATTAAAACTTGCAGATCAAATCTGAGTCTGCCAGCCACTTTTGTAGAGCCCCAGAGTTAGGAATGATTTTTACATTTTTCTTTTAAGAATTTTTTTTTTTAATGTGGACAATTTTTAAAGTCTTCATTGAATTTGTTACAATATTGCTTCTGTTTTATGTTCTGTTTTTTGGAGGCATGTGGAATCTTGGCTCTGGGGCCAGGGATTGAACCCATACCCCCTGCATTGGAAGGCAAAGTGTTAACCACTGGACCACCAAGGAAGTCCCCAGTTTTTACATTTTTAAATGTCAATCATGTAATCAATAAAAACTGGTGACGTGAAAATGACGAGATTTCAATTTTAGTGTACCTAAACAAAGTTTCATTAAACACAGCCTTGCTTACTCCTGTATATACTGTTTGTGGATGTTTTGTAGCTGGATAGTCCATTGTATGGCCTGCACAGCAGGAAATATCTCCTAATTGATCCTTTACGGAAAAACCTTGTCAACTCCTGCCATTCACAGAACTGAACTCTTGGTCTGGTCCCTGCGCCCACCCTGCCCACCTTCCCGCATAACCAGGCTGCAGCGGTCTGTAGGACGAGGGGTGTATATGGGGGAAGGGGGAGCATTTTGATGTAACCCCTACCAACTTACAATTTTTTCACTGATTTTTATTGAGGTATAATTGCTTTACAACAGTATATTAGTTTCTGCTCTGCAGCAAAATGAATGAGTTATACACATACACATATATCCCCTCCTTCTTAGATTTCCTTCCCGCCAACTTACCATTTTATTATTGATTTCATGGAAATGAATCTCACAGACTTTCTCCACAACGTCTTCATTCTCAAAAGTGACAAAGCCAAACCCTAGAGGAAAAAGGAGGGAAAAAAGACAGAGAGGAGAAGTTGAGTTCGGTTCCCTTTCTTTGATGTCCTGCGGCGGTGACCAGGCTTCTGGGAGGAGGGCGGGGAATGGATCCCTGGGTAGGGCCTCCAGCTTGAGGAAATGATTTCTAATTTGTACCGCGCACCCTTCCCACAGTGAGGAAAACTTAATGATTTCACCCCCATGCGGTGGGCACATGTGGTTTACATCTGCCCGGAAGCAAACAGGAAATTTACGTGTCTGTTATTTACAAGGGTCAGAGCCCGCTGCTCCCGGCGGGAGGCGGGCGGGGGACGACCACAGCCGATGACCGCAGGGCGCCACTCGCCCTTTCCCCGTTGGAGTGGCCAGCCCTCGGGTCGGCCTCCAGACGGAGGCGGTTATTTGTCCTTTTCTTCCTGAATTACTTCCTCTAATGCCTCGGCAGGACATCCTGAGGCCTGGAAGGAACGATTAAAAGCCTCAGGCCTCTGCTCTGCGCAGGCATCCTCTTTCTACCGCGGCTTCAAAAGCGCTGCGGATTTGGTGCAGTTTAAGACTGTCTGATGCCTGCTGTCAGCCCGTCAGCTATCTGCTGTATTTACGCGGCTGGAGACCGGCTTTGCTAGACAAGCTGCACTGAAGAATTTTGGCAGCCGACCACTGCTCAGCATCCTGAGTGCCTCTCGCCACCCTCCTGCCCTCGCTTTCTTCTCCTCCCGCCCCCAACAGGGTTCGGCACGCCGCCCCATCTGTGACCCCACTGGGTAAGCTGCGCTTTGACATACAGACTCATGCATGGGATGGCACCCCGCCCTGGATGGAATGAAGCCACAGTGGACACACGCGGGAGCACAGACACCCTGATGGGGAGGCAGCAGACCTGGGCTCCAGTCCTGACTCTGCATCAAATATATGTATCCTCCTGGGAAGCCCCTTCTCCCCTCTGAGCCTCAAGGTTTGCACCTGCAACCTAAGGCGGTGAGGTTGCATGCTGGGACCCCTGTGGGTCACAACCCACGCCTCTGCTATGGGCTCAATGTTTAGTGGAAATGAAAGTGTTAGTTGCTCAGTCGTCTCCGACTGTTTGCAACCCCATGAGCTACATAGTCCACCAGGCTCCCCTGTCATAGTGGCTCAGACGGTAAAGAATCTGCCTATAATGCAAGAGACCCGGGTTCAATCCTTGGGTTAGGAAGATACCCTGGAGAAGGGGATGGCAGCCCACTCTAGTACTCTCGCCTAGAGAACTTCATGGACTCAATGTTTCTGTTCCCCCAAATTCATGTATTGAAATCCTACCCCAACAGGATGGTGTTAGGAGGTGGGATCTTTGGGAGACGTTTGAATCACAAGGGTGGAGGCCTCATGAATGGGATTAGTGCCCTCCCTTATGTAGCACACGAGACAGCCTGCTTCCTTTGTGCTCTCTGCCCTGGGAGGATACAATAAGACATCCATTTGCAAACCAGAAGAGGGCCTTCACCAAAACCCTGACCATGCTGATGTTCTGGTCATGGACTTGCAGCCTCCAGTAGTATCATGAGAAATAAATTTCTGTTGTTTGTAAGCCGCCCAGTCTATGTGCGTGCTAAGTCGCTTCAGTCGTGTCCAACTCTGTGACCCCCATGGACTGCAGCCTGCCAGACTCCTCTGTCCACGGGATTCTCCAGGCAAGAACACTGGAGTGGCTTGCCATTTCCTTCTCCAGGGGATCTTCCTGACTCAGGGATCAAACCCAGGTCTCCTGCATTGCAGACAGGCCACTAGGGAAGCCCAAATACTGGAGCGGGTTGTTGTGCCCTCTTCCAGGGGATCTTCCCAACAGCTCAACTGACCAAGACGCTATCCTCCCCAAAGTTATGAGCCTGGCCTAACATAAGCCCGTGCACACCAACCAGGAACACGAAAATCAGAACAGCTGTTGTAGTGTTATGATAACCAGTGCTTGCTGTCAATGAGAACAAATACAGACGCTCCCTTTTCAAGCTTCTGTGTCTACTCTGGGCCCCAGAAATCCCAGGAGGACAGAAAATCTCTCAGGATGCTTTTCTCCCTGACCTCCAACCATCTTTCAAGGAACAGCGGAGAACAGGCTGCTGCGGGCACTGCATACCTACATCCCAGCTCCCGTGAGATCTGGAAGATTCCTTGGGGAAGGAATGGAAAAGGCCACTCCCTGCTCTCAATCTCCAGTAAAACAGAGGGCAAGGATGGCCACAGAATCGGCTATCACCATCTTGATGAGGCTATGTAATTTATTTGCTTGCTCTGCTTAGTCACTCAGTTGTGTCCGACTCTTCGTGACCCCAGGGACTGTAGCCCACCGGGCTCCTCTGTCCACGGGGATTCTCCAGCCAAGAATACTGGAGTGGGTTGCCACGCCCTCCTCCAGGGGATCTTCCTGACCCAGGGATCGAACGCAGGTCTCCTGCATTGCAGGTGGATTCTTTACCGCCTGAGCCATCAGGGAAGCCCATGTAATTTATTACCAAACACCAAATACCAGGTCGGTGTTCCCACCCTATGCAGCCCAGCCCAGGCCACTACAGACACATAAGGCTGGAGGTCAGACCCATCGTGAGACCTGTCATGAGGGGCACCTACAAGCCTTTGCCACACAGGGTCAGAGTTGGCAAGTTTCTCCCAGCGTCTTTGGATACAATGTTATTTTGTTTAAAATGAGGCCCAACAGGAAGCAATTCACCAGGTCCATACACCCCTCTAAACCAGGTCCCTGAAGAGAGCGCTACAACACCAGCCTTCTCTCTGGCCCTTGGTCCCACAGTTACATTCAGGGTTGGAGGAGACCACACCCAGAGCTAAGTCTCCGAATGATTTCTCTTTGGGCTTTGTTGTGCTGGCTGCCCAAGTCCCCCTTCAAAGGGGCCTGAAAAGATGGTTAGACAGCACCACTGACTCAATGGACATGGATTTGAGCAAACCCTGGGAGACAGTGAAGGAGAGAGGAGACTGACGTGCTGCAGTCCACGGGGTTGCAAAGTGTCGGACGCAACTGAGCAACTGAACAACAAGAGTTCTCACCCAGGCAGGAGGTGCTGCACCATGCAGAGGGAGACTGGCAACATTTAGGCTAATCCCCTTCCTGGCCACGCTTCTAGAAGCCAGATCCTAGAAGAAGGGACCAAGGTGCAATGCCTTCAAAAGGTCGTCAAGGGAGGGGGAGGTGGCACGGCAGAGGATGCAGGAACCTTCTAGACTGGCTTCGAGCACAAGGGCTGGGCAGGGGCCTTACTCAATCTGGGTCCCCAGGACACACAGAGGCCCTAACACACAGTGGCGGCTGGCCGAGCATGACGGAACGAGCCATTTCTGCTCCTCCAGGGTCTGAGTGGCCGGCTAATCTGTGTCATGGCCTTCCCTCGAGACCAACTGGGGCCCTCCTCGGGCATAAACCCACTCCCCGCTGTGCCAGGCACCGTGCTGGACACGGACACCAACACAGCGTCGTGTCCCTCTTCTCAGGGGCATGTCAGAGGTTCCCACATCTTCCCTGTGCAGAACCCCCGCCCCGCGACCCTCACATCTAGTCTGTGAGTCACCCTGGGTCTCCTCTGTCTCTGAAGCCACCCCTCTGGCCTGAGCTCAGACCGAGGCAACAGGCAAACCCTGAACCCGCCAGGATGGGCCAGTTCTTAGACAGGGAGAGAACCCCACTGCTAATCAGGATGAACAGTGCCCCCCAAAAGCTATGTCCACATTCTACCCCCTGGAAACTATGAATGTGATGTAATCTGGAAGAAAGGCTTTTGCAAATGTAAGTTCAGAATCTTAAGAAGAGATCACCCCACCAATAGGATGGCCTGCCATCCAACGGCAGGGATTCTGTGCCTTGGAGAGGGAGGTGAGAGACTCCGAGGGAGACGGCCCGTGAGGATGGAGGCAGGGCCTGCAG
The DNA here is from genome assembly GCF_910594005.1 of Cervus elaphus. Lineage (NCBI taxonomy): Eukaryota > Metazoa > Chordata > Mammalia > Artiodactyla > Cervidae > Cervus > Cervus elaphus. Next base: position 81,295,283 of record NC_057819.1, on the reverse strand, counting down.
GGATGAGGCCACTGGCCAAGGCAGGCCTCGAGCCCCCGGGAGCACCCAGGAGCCGGGAGACGGAAGGCCGGCCCCAGAACCTGCGGAGGGAACGTGGTCCTCCTGACGCCCTGGTTTCAGACTTCAGCCCCCAGAACCGTGAGAGAGTGAACTTCTGCTGCTTGAAGCCCTCAGTTGGTGGCCATTTCTCACGGCAGCCACCGGGAGCTAAGGCGGCAAGGTGGCGGGGTCCGGCCGCCCCCATGCAGACAGGCCCCACGAGATCACGCCAGCCAGACCAGACACGCGCTTTGAATGGAAGGCGCGAGAGCGTGCACAGATGAGGCATGCCCATCTGTGCCACTGGGAAAGAGGGTGAGTCCGTGCCCGTCCAGGGCACCCCCAGGAGCCGGAGGAGAGTGGTTTGAGTCACCTGGTGCCCAGGTAAGTGGAGTCACCTAGAAGCCCCGGGTTCAGTCCCCTGCCAAGGAAACTGCTTTCCCCACTTCTGCCTGGTCCACCACGCAGTAACGATCAGAACTCCTGGCCCAGCGCTACTGCAGACTCACTGTCGCCAGATTTCCCACTCCCTGCCACCGCCCAGAGACAGGAAGAGGTGCGGAGGAGCCGGGAGACAGGAATTAAAATGCAGACTGCTGCACTGGGAAGGGAGGGGAAAGACGCACTGCATCACTTCCGATCCTGGCTTCCCGCTGGTCCCTTCCCTAATCCTGAAGGACTCAGAATTCGAGTATCACAAAACTGATCACAGGAGAGAGTCTGGATTTCAAGCCTATGTACCTAGGACGCAACACAATTCAGCGATGTCAAGACTCATTTGCAGTATTTTAAAGATCTATATCATTTCAACAGCCATGTCTGTTTGACCCAAACAGAGAAAACAAACTTGATTATGTCTAAAATATTTATTTATTCCACTCGGAGAAAGCAAAGAAGCAACGAAACACTTAATTATCAATAAATGTTATTCCTGAACGTATAATCATTATCTTACAGATGCATCCTCATTTACAATGAATTAGCAACTCAGTGGTGAGCACCGTGCCCTCCCTAACAAAATAAATTAAACTGAGGTGTGAAGGGCAGAACAAGGAAGTCAAAAATTTGGGAGGGAGGCCGCAGTGGGTGGGAAAAATCCTTTTTTGGCATCAAAGCCTTTTCCATTTTTGAAATTAATTTTTTATTGGGTAAAATAAACGTTAACATAAAATGTACCACTTGAGCCATTTTTCAGTGTACAGGATGGTGACGTTCACTCACTCATGATGTTGCACAGCCGTCACCACTCTCCAGAACTATCATCCCCAGAACTTTCCCTCCCAGAGCAGAACTCTGTGCCCTGTCAGCAATGCCTCTCCCTTCCTCCCTCCCGCAGCTCCCAGTGACGTTTATTCTCTATGAACTCGCCTACTCTAGGTGCTTCACGTACTTGGAATCATACACTATTGGTCCTTTTGTGTCTGGTTTATTTCACTTAGCAGAATGTTTTCAGGGCATCGCCATCTTTTGAACAGTCTGCCGAATGTACAGATTCTACATGAGACCCAGGAGGCTGAGGTGGACTCTTGTGCCGTCAACTCTTTCATTAAAAATCTATGCATTTTTACAGTTCTCATCTTAAACTGGTATTTTCAAACAATAGGAAGCTATTCCTTTTTTTTTTTTTTTTTTACAGCTTAGTATCTTGAACAGAAGCAGAAGACATTAAGAAGAGGTGGCAAGAATACACAGAAGAACTGTACAAAAAAGATCTTCACAACCCAGATAATCACGATGGTGTGATCACTCACCTAGAGCCAGACATCCTGGAATGTGAAGTCAAGTGGGCCTTTGAAAGCATCACTACGAACAAAGCTAGTGGAGGTGATGGAATTCCAGTTGAGCTATTTTAAATCCTGAAAGATGATGCTGTGAAAGTGCTACACTCAATATGCCAGCAAATTTGGAAAACTCAGCAGTGGCCACAGGACTGGAAAAGGTCAGTTTTCATTCCAATCCCAAAGAATACTCAAACTACTGCCCAATTGCACTCGTCTCACACGCTAGTAAAGTAATGCTCAAAATTCTCCAAGCCAGGCTTCAGCAACACCCGTGAACTTCCAGATGTTCAAGCTGGTTTTAGAAAAGGCAGGGGAACCAGAGATCAAATTGCCAACATCTGCTGGATCATCAAAAAAGCAAGAGAGTTCCAGAAAAGCATCTATTTCTGCTTTATTGACTATGCCAAAGCCTTTGACTGTGTGGATCACAATAAACTGTGGAAAATTCTGAAAGAGATAGGAATACCAGACCATCTGACCTGCCTCTTGAGAAATCTGTATGCAGGTCAGGAAGCAACAGTTAGAACTGGACATGGAACAACAGACTGGTTCCAAATAGGAAAAGGAGTACGTCAAGGCTGTATATTGTCACCCTGCATATTTAACTTATATGCAGAGTACATCATGAGAAACGCTGGCCTGGAAGAAGCACAAGCTGGAATCAAGATTGCTGGGAGAAATATCAATAACCTCAGATATGCAGATGACACCACTCTTATGGCGGAAAGTGAAGAGGAACTAAAAAGCCTCTTGATGAAAGTGAAAGAGGAGAGTGAAAAAGTTGGCTTAAAGCTCAACATTCAGAAAACTAAGATTATGGCATCTGGTCCCATCACTTCATGGGAAATAGATGGGGAAACAGTGGAAACAGTGTCAGATTTTATTTTTGGGGGCTCCAAAATCACTGCAGATGGTGATTGCAGCCATGAAATTAAAAGACACTTACTCCTTGGAAGGAAAGTTATGACCAACCTAGATAGCATATTAAAAAGCAGAGACGTTACTTTGTCAATAAGGTCCGTCTGTCTGGTCAAGGCTATGGTTTTCCCAGTGGTCATGTATGGATGTGAGAGTTGGACAGTGAAGAAAGCTGAGTGCCAAAGAATTGATGCTTTTGAACTATGTTGTTGGAGAAGACTCTTGAGAGTCCCTTGGACTGCAAGGAGATCCAACCAGTCAATCCTAAAGGAGATCAGTCCTGGGTGTTCACTGGAAGGACTGATGCTGAAGCTGAAACTCCAATACTTTGGCCACCTGATGCAAAGAGTTGACTCATTGGAAAAGACCCTGATGCTGGGAGGGATTGGGGGCAGGAGGAGAAGGGGACGACAGAGGATGAGATGGCTGGATGGCATCACTGACTCGATGGGCATGAGTTTGAGTAAATTCTGGGAGTGGTGATGGACAGGGAGGCCTGGTGTGCTGTGATTCATGGGGTCGCAAAGAGTCTGACACAACTGAGCGACTGAACTGAACTGAACTGATCTCGTTTCTACATGGAAGACTGAACATGCTTACAGCTAAACGTGGTTTTCGCCAGCTAAATTTAAGATGCAGCATTTTAGAAATTTACGTATCAATGTTTCCACAGTATTGTTTGCTAATTTTTAAATAAAGTCCTGACCAGAGTGCATGTGTGATTATACTGTACTTATTCTTATCGAGGCTGACGAGATCTCTTCCGAAGAGCGTTCCAGAAGGAGCACGTACACAGCGGCCCGCAGACCTCGCAGTCCGGGAGCCTCTGCGCATCCTGTCTGTGCCAGTGCATCGGTGCAGAGCTGCTGTTTCCTCCCACTGCATTTATGGCTGCATTTCTCAGCACAGACCTATCCCATTGTATTTTTTATAAATAAATACTTTTTTTGAACATAAGGGGGAAAAAAAAGGAATGGGGAAGGACTGATTATTTCCCTCTCATTTTTTTCCCAAAAGAGAGCCTTGCAGAGAATCAGAAATGGAGTCTCATGAAGGTCCATCAGATGCATAGCAGCCAGGTGAAAAAACACGCAATTATCCTTGCTCAAAAGTGAGGACCAGGTAATGAGCTGTGTGCCCCAATAGAGTCCCTTCACCTCTCAAGCTTCACAGCGAGGCAGGCAGAACTGGGCAGGCATGTGTGGGGAGTCCTGCTCTGGCCCCTGCCAAGGCAAGGACTTGGATGCTCGGAGTCTATGGGGACTCATACACCAGCAGTGCCCTTTGGGGAACCCCTGTGAACACCCCTGCTCAGGATATAGTCTCTCTTGGTCCTAAGAAGGTGCCATGCCAGAGCCAGAAAACATTTCAAAAATTAGTTAATTTGGCTGCGCCAGGTCTTAATTGTGGCATGTGGGATCTTTGAACTTCATTGTAGAATGCAGGATTTTTCGTTGGGGCATGCAAACTCCTAGTTGTAGCATATGGGATCCACTTCCCTGACCAGGGATCGAACCCAGGCCCCCTGCACTGGATGCGTGGCGTCTTAGCCACTGGACCACCAGGGAAGTCCTCTTCCGAGGCATTTAAAGTCATCAGCCACCATCCCTAGGGGACAGAAAGCGAGTGGGGGAAAGGAGAGTGGTATAGGGCCAAAATGTGGGGGAAAATAGGATGGTTCCCCAAAGAAACCCTCTCCCTCATCATCAGCAAAATGATCCCTGCCCGCCTCTCCCCAAGTCTTACCTTCACTTCTGAGGGACGCCAGGAGTCAGCAAAACTGGGACAAAGAAGGTGGTGTGGGAAGGTGAATCCCAAACAAAAAGGGATTTAAAAATGGACATTTATAGGGTAGCAGTGAGCATTTAAAAATGCAATTCTACAGCATTCTCTTGAATGAAGCTATTATGGAAACTAACAAGTAAGCTCTATTTAAGAGATAAGCGTTTAACAGTCAAACCTTTTTTCCCTTTTTTATTCAAATGAACAAAACTGACTATTCACCTGAATAACGCAAAGCTGTAAACACACATGAAAACACACACAGAAGACGAAAGCTCTGAGAACAAGATACCTCACAATTAAAATGACCTGCTCCAGACGCAGTCACTGAGGAACAGCCCACAGCTAACTTGCAGAGAATTCTTTTTTAGGTCAGGGAGGGAAAGATGGGGACAGCCTCCTAGCCTCAAAAATAATTTTCTTCTCTTATCATATAGGTCAATGAACACTAATAGGCAATCACGCAGTGTCCAATGCATCTTCAGTGAAAATCAATGCAAGTCAGGAGTTAACACACTTGGTTAATGGGGAAAAAAATGAGAAAGAAAAAAACCCCAGACTGTCAAATTTATTCTGGGTATCCCATGAGGAATTTAAGGTATGCATACACAAGTGTATTTATAACCCACGCAACCTCCCTCTCTGGCTAATAACCCAGTGTTGGTGGGAAGCAGCAGCCGTGGGCTGCTTCCAGGATAAATACAAATCCCTTGGGTCGGGGCGTGGCTCCTCCATCCATGGGATGCTCCGGGCAAGAATACTGGGATGGGTTGCCGTGCCCTCCTCCAGGGGATCTTCCCGACCCGGGGATGGAACCCGTGTCTCTTCTGTCTCCTGTATTGGCAGGTGGGTTCTTGACCACTAGCGCCCCCTGGGAAGCCCGTCTGCTCTCACACTCAAACACTTCTGTGGATTTCAGGCAGATAAGCAGGTCGCTTCCCACCAAACCAGGGATGGGAATTCCTTTGATCATATCTACTGTCTGGGATCCTAAAGGTGGTTATTTATTACCAGTCCACATTCTAATAATAATTATAAAAAGAGAAAGCTTACTATGTTTATTGAGCAGCTTTCTTTAACTCAGTCTTCACCAACCACCGCCCCCCGCCCCGACCCTGGTGGATTAGGGATGGTTGTCCCCACTTTACAGACTTGAGCACTGAGGCTCAGACAGCAGGGGTGGGAAAGCCTATGCTCATTCCACCCCAGCCTCCTTCCTTCACATGCAGGTGGATTACCCCAAACTCAGTATCTGCTGGGTTCTCGACACGTCCTACCTGGGTCTGGAGCCCAAGCCTCGTTGCTTGGCGAGACCCTCAACAAACTGGGCAACAGTCCCTCGGTCTCATGACCCAGCAGGAGAGTGCAGGAGAGACAGAGGTGCTGTCCCGGCCAGCTGAGCATCCACTCTCTGGTGTAGACGCGCCCTTTTACATACAGACAGTGCACGGGACAGCGAGAGTTTTAAGAGCGACACCCCAAAGATGAATTCTATCAAGAAAACTAGAGCATCACCTAAGCTTGTCTGGCCAAGGATGGGCACAGGGTAAGGACTCCTTTGAACGCTTCCAGACCCCAACCACGGAGCTGCTGGAAACGGGACTGCATCATCAAAGACGACGCTAGCAGACACCTCTTGCAGCAAACTGGCTCTCTAATTTAGAGTCGGCCACCCTGGAGGGATGAACAGAGAAGCGCTCACGTCCCCGGCCTTGTTAACAAAGAACAGGGGGCAGGCAAGCTGACTCGCGATGGATGCAGGACTCAGCCTCATGGCTGATCAGAGCAAAGGTGTGAGGACCGGGAGGCCAGCAGAGGCAGAGGCCTGCGACCGTCCTCCTCGGTGGCCGGCACATGGGTCTACGATGGATCGGACGGTGTGCAGACAGCCCTTCTCTCCTCCCTGCCCAGGGGTCGCAGGCTGCCTCTCTGGGCCGGGGGGCGGGGGCTCCTGTCTGACCTGGCCTTTCCTCCCCGCTGCGCCCCTTCCAGGCCAGCACTGCAGTCCTTTTGCAGGGGCGTCACTCATGCACCTGCTGCCTCGTTTACACCAGCAGTTTGGCAGCTGGTTGCTGTAAACGATAATAAAATGCCTTTCCAAAAAAATGAAGGAATGTGACCAGACACGCCAGACATCATGGTATTAAAGCCGTGTCAATTAATTTCTCCCCCTGCTTGATAAACGAGCCCCATTCCATCTCTTAATAATGAGGAGAGAAACAAGAAAAGTTGACACTTAGTTTAATTTATTTTCTCAACTTGCCTGGTCATATTTCTTGCTGCCGTTCAGAGCTGGCTGGGGCTGTGGGGAATTACAAGTGGCTGGCGCACACGCGGGGCCGGGATCCGTGCGAATCGACATGCGTCTCTGTATCCCCACACAGGCTGCATCGGGAGGGGAAGGGGCTCGGCGAGCCAGCTCACACACCTGCGCCTCTGGGGGCCAGGGGAGTAGGGGCGGAGCGGGGAGCGATCTCAGGCGTGGCGGGGACGGGGTGACAGAAACGACACTCTCCCTCCAAAGTAGTGCTGAGGAGCTGCTCGAGACTGGATGCCCTAAATTAATATCAAGCCTCATGTGTGGCAGTTGCCAGAGGGGAGCCAATTTCTCAGCTGGAAAGGCGCTTTCTTTCCCTTTCTGCCTGAGGATGCTCTAGCCAACGCCTGACCTTGAAATGTGAGCATCAACCTTCTAAAGGTCGGATGCCGACCGTGAACCAGCAAGCATTTCATTGAGGCTTCGGTTACAAAAAGGCTTTTCATTCGGCCACTGTAAGCTCAGGCTCATCTACGGGGGTCCCGAGACCATAAACCAAGTTGGGGGTGAAAGTGAAGGGTGCTCCTAAACCAGTGAGTGTTTCTCAGTGTGGCTCTCGCGGTCTCCTGATGGGTGAGGGGCTTGTTAGAAATGCAGATCCCCGGGCTCTGCCTGCCTCCTAATGGGGGCGCTGTGGGTGTCTGCATTTCAACTGGCTCTCTGGGGATTCTGAAGCTCCCCCAAGTCTGACTCTGCTTTATGCTTCCCCATTCAGGATGAGCCAAGTGGAGACCGTTTGGTAGAAAAGAACTTTGTATGAGAAAAGAGAATCTCCAGGCTCTCCTCTCACGGGCAGAGGTGCAGAGAGAGACTGACGGCGGTTCTAGAAAGGCTCTGGTGTCTCTTTCCTGGACAGCTAGACCTCCAAGCCCCAGGGGCAGCTCTACTCCAGGATGGGGAGGGGGCGGATCCCGACAAAAACAAAGCTTCTCTCCCCCAGACTCAGGAAAGGAGTGGAAGCCGCTTCACACTAAAGTGTAAATGACTGATCTTGTTTCCATTCCCAGGGGTCTTGGTGGTTTACTCAAATCAAATCCTTAAGGGAAGGCAATTAAGCTGTACTTTAGAATTCCAAACAGGCATTCAGGCGATGGGAGATATTCATATATATATATATTGTTTTTTTTTTAAACTGAGGAGGGCCACCTCCCTGAATCGGTGAAGTTATATGTTTATAGATAGCTTTACAATGAGGGTGAGGGTGTGCCTGAAAAAAACCACCCAGGAAGGAAGCGAGGGAAGTTAAAAAGAAAAGAAAGGGAGAAGGGACGGAAAGAGAGGGAGGGAAAGAGATTCAGAGGCAGGTGGGGCGGAGCGTGAGAAAGAGACCGCCAACCACCCCCAAACCATTTTTCTGAGAGAGAAATCTGCCGTGAATACTGATGGCGTGATTTGAAAGTGCCTGCGGCTGCAGCAAAGGGCGGCTCATCCCAGACTCTTGTTAAGCGAGGGGGAAAAAGCACCTGTGATCCGGGCCATTCAACCCCAACCTCATTTCATTCTGAGCGCGCTCCACGGCAGTGATTCTGTGAATGACACTTGTCAGGGCAGCAGATTAGTTCACAAACCTATTTTTTGTGTGTGGCGTTCCATCTTGGTCGGGAAAATAGTCAGTTCTTGGCGAGAGAGACACATATTACTGCTGTTAAGTGCCAATATAAACTCTGGGACGCAGTGGTGAATTCACCAAATTAAACCGCTAGACAGCGGGCTGGGATCGGGACCCCGGCAGAAGGAGCCAGGGCGGCAGCGTGCGCCCGTGCGGGGCGGCGGGGCTGAGGTCACGCGCACGGCTGGGGCATGGCACGCGGATGCCTGGGGCGGGCGGCGGGGCGGGGAGCGTGCTCTGGAAACCACAGCGCCTGGGGGGCTGGGGGGCTCCACCGCCCGCAGCTCGTCCTTCAAGGCGTCTAAACCTGGGGCTTTCTGAGCTCAGGGGAGATGGAGCTCCTCTCCACCGAGGCGGGCATCTGCGTGGGAACCCCTAGGTTCTCCCCCCGCAAAGTGGGTTTCAATTCTGTTAGCTTGTCTGACCCCCACCCTCAGCGCCCCCCACACAGGGAGCGACCTGGAAGCTCAGGGTGGGGTCAGTCCGCCTTAATGTCCCTCCCAAGGTGGGGTGGAGACAGGCTTCTTAATCTCTGGAGCCAGGAAGATCTGGGCTCCAATCCCGCTCCAGCAATGGCTGGCTGTGTCACTCTGACCCTCAGTATCCTCCTCTGTCAGAGAGAAATTTAAAAAAAAAAAAAAAAAAAAAAAGACCTCGCCAGCCTGGAGCCTGGCTTGAAAACACCTGTGAGGGGTCAGCTGCCCTCTCCCACAAGCAAGAGACTGTTTACGGCTTCTCCCCCGCCCCAACCTCTATCTTCACACGCGCCCGTGTGCCCTTTGCCGTGAACCTCACGTACTGAAATTCACTTGAAGTGTGTCAAAGAGATGTTCACAGGGCTTTGCCCTCACGGGGGGAGCCGGATTCCAGACGGAGAGGTACACAAGTCACCTGGTCAAATTCCCGCGCAAGCCCGTTACCTAAAAAGACCTTACATCCCGTTAGGCTTAAAAAGGGGGGCTGATCTCTGAATGGGAGGCCCTGAGCGGGCTGAGCACAGCTTCAGCCTGGTCACTGCGCGCCCGCTCCAGGGCCCGGAGCCCGCCCGCAGCGGCGCCGGTATCGAGGCGGGACCGGAAGCGAGTGGAGACAGGGCAGGGAGCGGTCGCGGACGGAACCACAGAACCTGTGCTCCGAGGCCGGGGCAGAGGCGGCCCGGAACCCCTGCACCCCGGGATGCAGAGGACCGCCAGGGGAAGCCCCGCCACCGCTTCCCTCCAGCCAGTTCTCGAGGAACGGCTACTGGCCCCAGAGAAAGTTCCAGAGCGCCATCAGAAAACCACTACTTGGAAGCAGGCTCTCAACGCCGCCACAAATTACAGGACTTTTACGACGAGGCATGGTTTCAGAACAGCCCCAACTGACAGAGCCCCGGCTGCATGCCCGCTGGGCTCACCGCCAGCTCCGGGCCCCCTGCAGAGGGGGCGTCTCGGCCCATGTCGCCAGGACTCCCTAGGCCGACGGTTCCCTAGGCCGACGGTAAGCCTGCCTGGAGTGGCGGTGGGCGGCTGCCCACCGAAGTGCCCCTGCACGGGACGCCCACCTCACCCACCGTGGGCCGGGGGCTGGCCGCTTTTCCTTTCCTGGCTGTGAAGGAACTCTCCTTAACATCTGGAGGCCAGATCTTCCCGAGAAGCGGAGACCAGCGGCCCAGGCAGCCTGGGAGGGGGGCAGCTCTGCGAGGAGAGCGCGGAGGACGGCTCCTCGGCGGGAGGACGGCTCTTCGGCAGGAGGACGGAGGGCAGAGGGGAGAGGCAGGGCAGGGGCCGGCCCTGGCTACAGATGTACTACTCAGGGCGTCCCACCCGCCAGCAGCAGCACAGGCACCTGGGAACCTGCCGGCGATGCAGAGTCCGGGCCCCACCCTGGCCCCCTGGATCCGAATCTGCACTGGAACAAATCCCCTGGGTGATTTTTATGCAAATTAAAGCAGCACTGATCTAGAACACTGATTCTCCACCGTGATTCTTACATCAGGATCACTTTGGAAAAATTTTAAAACTACTGGTGCCCAGGCTCCATTTTCAGAATTGAGTTCGCTCTGGGGGAACACTCAGCATCTGTGTGTTTTAAGATCTCTCCAGGTGATTCAGGTATACAGTCCAGTTTAAGAAACACTGCAAAGGGACTTCCCGGTAGTCCAGTGGTTAAGACTCTGGGCTCCCAATTCAGGGGGTGCAGGTTCAATCCCTGGTCATGGAACAAAGATCCCCACGTGCTGCATGGTGTGGCCAAAAATAGTAAGTAAATAAATAAACAGTAGCTATTATTACTACACACACAAAAAGAAACACTGGGAAAAGGAAAAAAGCCTAATGTGTAATTTTTATTTTTCATCTAAAAATAATTTTGAAAGTAAAAGTCACTTGGTCAAGTCCGACTCTTTGCAACACCAAGTACTGTAGCCCACCAGACTCCTCTGTCCATGGAATTCTCCAGGCAAGAATACTGGAGTGGGTAGCCATTCCCATCTCCAGGGGAATCTCCTCAACCCAGGGATCAAACCTGGGTCTCCCTCATTGTGGGCAGATTCTTTACTGTCTGAGACATCAGGGAAGCCCCCCAAGTAATTTTAACTTCACTAATATTTAAGATATGGAGTGAATGGGCCTAGTGCCCTCATATATCCAGTCATCAGAGAGACACTGTCTTGGATAGTATTTTATAAACCCCTGAGGGGAAAAAGGAAATACTCTAATGGGGATGAGGTCAGGGTGGCATCTTACTGACCCACCGGCTCCTAGCACAGCTGGTGCCCAGGGCTGTTCAGGTGTGACCAGGATGTATAGATGATGTGATCTGGCTTTAAGTAAAGGAACCCTTGCAAAATGGGCACAGAAAACCCAGACTGGAGATAATACTAATGATATAAGCCCATACCACTACCAGAAAATTGTAAGCTGACCCTTCTCTGCCATGAAGCAAGATGCCTCACCAGCCACTTCACAACCATCTGATCAGATGGGACAGCAGCGGCTGAGTGAGTGAGAACCCCAAGTTTTTTTTCAACAAAAACTTGTGCTTTACAGAAAGCCCTTGGAAAACAAGTGCTTGGAAAATATTTTTGTTGTTCTGTGATTTTGTTGCTAAAAATGATATGACTATGTTATATACAAAAGCTCTTGTATCCATAGACTGTTAAAACTCAGAAACAGAACTGTAAGACTCTTAAAAAAAGGGAACATTCCAGTGGATTTTGAACCCATTTGTTAAAAATACAAAAATGCAACACTTGATTAGTTTGCATGAAAACCTGATTGACATCAGGGAAGATGGAAATTTACAAGCTGAATTTCAACAGAATCCTTTGCATAATTGGAGGATGGGATTGAAAAATTAGTATCATGATTTAGTCAGCACAGCAAATGTGCTTCTTCCACTGAGATCAGTGTATCTCGCTCGAGGTGTATTTTTCAGTTATGACAGGCATTCAAGCCAAGTACCAAAATAATAAGCTAAACTCAGAATCCAACCTTTAGAGCTGAATCACAAAGTGTTACTAAATCAAGAATTTTTTAAAAAGCATATTCAACCTCATTGCTCTAACTAAAATTATTTTAATTATTAACGCTAAATATGGCTTATTTCAAATGTATCCCATCCTATTATAATCCTATGTATATAGGTTTTATAATATACATGATATATTAGCATGGTATTTACATGTATACATTGAAAATTAAATAAGACACATTGGGGACTTGTGTGTGAATTTTTTTCCTGTACAAAAAATTTGAAGATTCCTGCTCTGAAGTCATCCCTTAGTTACAGAGATTACTAAATAAAGCCAAAGGATGAGGGGGGAACAGGTACCTGCAGTGGCTGCCAGCTGGTATGGGCCCTCCCAACCCCTAGGAGGGGCCAGTAGGTGGGGTATAGACTCGAGAACCTGCAATTCCAGGATCTCCGGGTCCTCCGGGCTCAGTGCACAGACTGCTTAGACGTTATTTGGGGGGTTCACCCCGCAAACTGAGAACCTTCCCCTATACAGTAACGGCAGCAATACCTGAACTCTTAATAAATTTTTCCTAGTGTCGTATCTTCATTAAAATTTTATTCTGTTAGCATTCTGAATCCAAACCAACAAGTACGTAATTGCTAAAACATGTGTTAAGCGACGACTTAGGAAATGCCGGCTTTATCATATTGTTAATTAACAGAAAGTAGGATTAATGCATTCACAGATCATAAGGGGCATTCAGCCCAGTTTCAGCAGCTCTTCAGCGGGTGGGGTGATTGTTGGTGGGCAACCCTGGGAATTGACAGCAAGGGCAGAAGAGTGCTGTGTGGTTTACCCTCAGCCCTTCTGCAGGTTCTACCAGTGTGTGGGAGAAGCTCAAGAGGCAGGATATCAGGGTCTATTCTGTCCACAACAAATTATCCCAAGATCTGATGCCGTCCAGTGCCGCCTACGCAGAAGGGCTGACACGGAAGGGTTTGGACGGGGAGGAACAGAAGAGTGACTCATCCATTTAAGCCAGAACAGTGAGACTCCATGGACAACTGGGAGGGTTCACATTGTGAACCCAAGGATGTGGTCCAAATCCCAGTTGTGCAGCATTACTAGCTGGGCACTTTGGGACAAGTCGTTAACCTCCTTGACCCTGGGTCTCCATCTGTAGAAAGGGAATAAGGATGCCAGGTGCCTCACAGGGCTGCAATGAGAACTAAATGAGATAATGCCCACTCCGGTTATCAGGCCTGCACAAGCCTGTAGTTTTCATATAAGGGCCTTGTACCCAGTATTGCTTGGAGTAAGTGGGCCACCAGCTGAGACTTGAAAATAATCTAGATCTCGATAAATGTGGACTTCAGTGGGATGAGCTCCAGTGGGGTCTACCCCTGAGGTGTCAAAGCCAAGCGGCTGCAAGTAAATCTGGACTCATCTTGCTGTCATCTCCCATGAAACCAGGTCACAAGAGCCCTAGGCCAGGGGGGTTTATTCAAACCCTGGCCCACCCTGTCTTGGGAATTACAGAGGTAACCAGGCATGAAATGGACTAAATGTCTTTTCTTTTCCCAGCCACCCAAATAGCTTTAGCCTGGCACGATGGTGGTGCTCCCAATTCTTCACGCTTAATAATGAAACAGCCTGTCCAGCTGGGCCACATGTGAGGTCAGAGCTGGAAGCCAGGACTGGATGAACCGTGGCAGACTGGGGCAGACAAAGGGCCACACCCAGATTTCCCCGAAGCTGGAGGGTCAAGGCAAAGGCTGAAATCAGAAGCCAGGGTCAAGCTGAAGGCCCAGGTCAGATACAGCAAAGCAGTCAGGGAAAGCAAACAGATTCCTTAGCTGGGGCAAGAGCCCATCTGAGGAAGATACGGGCAAGGCTAGGGTGATGATAAATGAGTCTACCGAGCTGGAGCCAGGATACAAAAATCAAAGCTAAGGGAAAATAAAAAGATAATAGTAAATGCTGACTGGCCTCTGCCAGGCCCAAGTGGGAAGGGAGAGAAATCACCTCGTTGCATTTTCCTGGAACATGGTTTCAAGGTCCTAGGTACTTTGTAAATTAAAGTTCCCTGTGGCAAGGCCTTCTGAGATGGCTTCTTATTTGTGGGGTGTAAGCGGAAAGAACCTACCCTTATTTGTTGAAAACGTTGTGAATGGGAAGAGCGTCCTTGTTTGTGGGTTGAGTGGGAGGAGTTTGGCCTTTGGGTCCAGATGTGGCCTGGAACCCCGGTCCCGCAACTGGTCAACTGTGTGCTCTCTGGCCTCAGGTTTCTCATCCATAAAATGGGGATGATAACATTTTCAGAGTGTAGAGCTTTTCAACGAGACAACGCACATGAAGCTCAGCCCAGTGCCCAGTTCCAACCAGGTGCTGGAGGATCCGTGCCCTGCTCTGAAGATCTGGTTTTCTTACTTCTATTGACTCGCTCTATGATTTGATAACCTGACTCTGTGGGATGCAGGTTCCAGGCACTGGCTGCTCGGAGGGGAAGATGCAAGGATCCCTGTGCTTTGAGCATCACCTTTCCTACTGACCACATGGGGCAAAGAGGCTGGAGACTGGCCTAGGGGGTGACCCCCTCCCAGTGGGGAGAAGGGTCTTCAGGATGGCTTGGCCTAACAGCTGGCACAACGCTGCCCTTGAAGGGAGATGGGCCCTCCACTGCCCAGGGTGACCCTGCACACACTTCCAGACAAGGGCTGGATCTGCCGCTCAGCGTCAGCATAAAACCCAGAGCCTCCCACTAGCTGCTGCTCAGCAGGGGGAGCTCAGCTCCGTGTTCTGTGATGACCCAGTGGGGCGGGGTGAGCAAGGGGGCTGGGATTAAGGCTCAAGAGGGAGGGGATACACGCATACTTGTAGGTGCTAGTGGTAAAGAACCCGCCTGCCGCTGCAGCAGACGTAAGAGACATGGGTTTGATCTCTGGGTTGGGAAGATCCCCTGGAAGAGCGCATGGCAACCCGCTCCAGTATTCTTGCCTGGAAATATCCCATGGACGGAGGAGCCCGGCGGGCTACAGTCCATGGGGTCGCAGAGAGTTGGACACGACTGAAGTGACTTAGCACGCAAGCATATGCACACTGGTGTACAGCAGAAACGAACACGACATTGTAAAGCAATTATACTCCAATTAAAAAAAAGACTAAAAGAAAAAAAAGACCCAGAGTCTCTCTACTCTCCAGAAAAGGAGACTGAGAGATGGGGAGCTTCTCCCCAATGTGAACATCACAGTGCCATTCTGCCATCACAGGGCCATTCTGCCGGTTGGCTGCAAAGACCAGTAACTTCAATTTATTCGTGTCTAGGGCCTTAAAGAACCTCAGCTGTCGTCCCTTCCTTAGTTTATTACCGAATTTCTAAAATATTACATTCTTTATTATATCCAAATTCACTTTATTGCACTTGACAATACAGATAATCACATACCATATGCTCTAATGTTTTGAAACCAATGCATGTTGACAGCGGTTTTTATTCATGATGCATAATTCCATCCCAAGCTCACAATGAGGCCTCTGAGCACCCAGCCTGGCGTTAAGACTTTTGCCTAATAACAGATTAGCAATACACCGAGTTTCAGAGATACCCTCGGCCCCTGCCACTCTCTCTTTACAATGGGAAAAATGTACCTGAGCTGAGAAGACGGATTTACCGAAGAGAAGGGGGAAAAAACCCTCCCACCATCCTCCCACCGTTCCCAGAGGGTTTATAATGATTTGTTATTGTTCCACGCTTATGAAACTTGATACTGAAAAGAGGCATTGGTCTTGTGCCAAGCAGCAAGGCAACTAATCACACCAGCCCACACTGCTGGCCCCTGAGAACTGAGCGAGCAAGATGCCCCCAAGTTCTCATTAGAGGCCTCTCTTGTTTTCACTCTTGTTTTGCTGCAAGCAAATATTTGTCACTCCTCTTCCTCCGTGAGACTGCCCTCTCTCTCATCCCCTCTTCCCATCCCCTGGGCGCCCCTTCTGCTCCCGATTAGCCCCAAGCTTCCTGGCAAAATGAACACAACCAGGGCATGATTCCCACACCAGCGTCCTGGAACCTCTCAAGCAGAAAGTTTAGCAAGGCGGGAACGGTCTTCGCAGCTCCTTCCGCAAAAAGCCCTCTTGTCGAGGGTGGCCAAGGCAAAGGGTGGATCGTTTGGAGATGATCCTCCAGCTTTGCGGTGGAACAAACAATGCCATTTCATGCGTCCCCTAACTAAGCGCTTTCCCTTGCGTCATAGAAGCACTCAAACAAGCTGTAAACCTATTAGATCGTGTCAGGCGTTGTGGGCGAGAGCCTGGGCTGTCAACCCGCAGAGAATGGACTCAGATTTATAGATCCTTAAAGCCTTACTATATCGGTATTCCTCTGCCCCTGAAGACAGACAAGGGGACCAGGGCAGCGGCGGAGAGGGAAGACAAGCCCACGGATGGGCTGCAGACAAGACCGAAGCTTCACAATCCTTCTCCCAGATAATGGGATTTCTCAACAAGGGCAGGAGGGGAAGGAAGGAAAGCCAGGCCTTGACGTTGCCGAACACTTGGCTATTTTCCCAAAGCTTTGCCGGCTGTGGGGGAGGAGGGCAGGAAAGAGATGTTATCCTCCACAGCGCCTCTGGAGCGCCCAGTGACCTGCTGTCAACAGAAGCAAAGGGTAGCTGGCGAGGAAGGGGCGAGAGTTAGAGGACGCAGAAAAACACTCACTTAGCCATTTTCTCCCATGTAACTGCTATATATATTAGGACCCCTTTCTCATCAATAAAAACCCGCTTTCCCTTTGGGCTTACATCGTGACTCCAACAAAGACCTTTTCTTTATTTCTGAACCATCTTTTAGCAGGCAGGGGCTCCTCCTACTGTCTCAGGGGATTTGGGTTGTTTTTGTTTGCCTTTTGTTCCATCCGTTTCCCTTGCTTGTCTAGCACAAGCTTGTAAACAGCTGGCCACTAAACCAGAGACTGGAACCTCGAGATGCCATTTCACAAAGAACCCTCCTGAAATGCTATATGGGTCTGGAAAGGAGACGGTTTTGGCCACTCCATAAAGCACGATCCACCTGAGGTTTGCAGAGCCGCCACGGAGCACGCTGGTTCCCACCCCCGGCTCGCCCCGTCAGTTCCCCGTTTGCCTGCTGCTCGGAAAAGGCACACTGCCCCTCACTAGTTCACACAGATGGCTTCTTTAAGAGCTGAGCATCTGGGGACTTCCCTGGTGGTTGAGTGGCTAAGACTCAGTGCGCCCGATGCAGGGGGCCTGGGTTTGATCCCTGGTCAGGGAACCAGATCCCACATAATGCAATGGAGAGTTTGCATGCCCCCACGAAGATCGGAAATTCTGTGTGCTGCACATACAACCTGGAGCAGCCAAATAAAGAAATAAATATATATTTTTTTAAAGGTGGGCATCTTGAGGTGCTGCTAAAGTTCTTCTCCATCCCAAGGATCAATCTTTCTCTTGGTAACTTCCCACAGGGCCACTTTTATAGACAGGGAACCAGCACTACCCAACTTCTGGAGGCAAGACTCCCTCAAGATCTAACATCTTATTTCTCCTGAGTCTGGTCTCTGGCTCCTCCGAAGTTTCTCCATCACACTGTTTCGAGGTCTCCAGTGGACCTCCTCTGAGAGCAGTCGCCTTGGCAGTGTCCATCCTAGCATGGGACGCCTGGAATGGAACATGACATCCCACATGGGGGACACTGCAGGGTCTGAGATACCACACTGGACATCTCTTGATGCTTTCTTAGCAACGCCATCATCCCACTGCTTCAGAGAAAGCCTACGGCCAACTAAAACAGTCTGCAAACCACTATCCAAGTCTCTCCCTGCCCAAGCTTCACTCGTTTTCCTTTCTTTACACTGTAACTTTTGATTGTCATCATCTAATTATAAGAGTGATACACATTTTTGAGTCTTAGAAAATGCAGAAAATGCTCATCCCTACAACAAACATTAATTGGACACCCACTATACGAAAGACACTTAGACCAGCCTTGAGGATACGGTGGAGAACAAGACCCAGCTTAGGCCTTCAAAGGTGGGAGGGACGCACACCCCCTCGCCCCCACAGCTAGTGCGTGAAGAGCAGAGTTATTCACAGAGTGTGTGTTCCAGGACTGCTGCTGGCCGCGTTCACCACCACGTCGCACTCCCCTCACGAGTGCCCCGCACAGAGCAGGTGCCCAACAAATGACTGTCACAGGAATGAGAGGCCCTGGACAACGGCCTTCCACGAAGTCAGCCTGTCTCTCTCTACATACAGCTTCACCCAAAGGTCAAACCAAGACCAGAGACTCAGGGGCAGACCAAGGTTTAAGTAGCAAAGAGGACCATGTGCCAGGGTCTCCTTTCCCAGTTTCCACCCACAGCCTGGCCCCTGAGCACACAGGGGCCGCCAGTCTGCGGTGCAGAGGAGTAAGAAAACAGGAAGAGAGAGGAGGGAGGAAGTCAATTCCAGAACCCCTGGGCCTGGCCATCTTGCTTCTCCGGAAAAGCCCAGTTGCATACACTTGGGTGAAAGTGTCCATGTCTCCAGGCAGGCTCATTGGGAAGGGCTGAACAGTGATTGAAGGCTGAGGCTGGAGCACACGCTGCCCCCGCTGACCCACCACACCGGCCGAGTAAAGTCTGCTTCTGCCGCTTCCACCAGCAAGACAAGACATTTCAGCCTCTCAGGGTAAGTGGTGCCGCAGAAACCACAAGCCAGACAAAGCCCTGGACCAGTCTCCGGTTCACTGTATCCCATGAATGAGCTGCCGGTGGGGGGGACGGGCACCAGCCACCAGGCGGCCAGGACAGCAATCTACTCTCGTTGGAACGCTTTTCTACAACGAAAGGCAGCACTCCGGTCTCTTCGAAGGCTGGGAGAGCTGTCTGCCTGACTTATTGGAGACTGTGAACCAGAAGCTCCGAGGTACTCGATAGCAGACAGCAGGTCGGTGCTGGGACAGAACCCACACTCAGACAGACCACCTTTCCCACCCACTGTCATCGGGCGCAGCTGCACCTAGAACAACGTGCCCGGCTCGGCGCAGCCAGCCTTTCCTTCTGAGGTGGCAACCTTCCAGGACAGGCGGGGGACGAGCGCTGGGAAGAGGACCTGCAGCGTTCTTCATGTGGGGTCAGGGGGCTGGCCTCTCTGGCAGTAACCCAGCACCAGCCCTTCCCCATAGCCCATCCCTCTGAAGGACGGTCCTACTCAACAACCTGTTCTACAGTTCAGGAGAGCCTTGCCTTCTGGTTCTTCTTTCCTGGCTCTCTGCCAGCCAGAAGGAATAATGGACCTGCTTATTTTATTTCATTGGCTTGTAAAGGAACATAACCAAATCGTGATGGGGAAAGAAGCTGGCAGTGGCAGAGGCCAGCAGGGGCTGGGGAGACGCCAGGAGTTAAGCAATGCTTGGCTATTCACTCTCCCTGAGGACCAGCAGCACTGCGGGGCCAAGATGGATGATGTGAGCGCTGGGGCTGGGGAAGCCCAGAGGCGCAGGGGCTGGAGGTTTACTTCCCAACTCGGGACCAAACGACCCCAGCCCACCAAGGCAGGGGCAGAGCTACCTGCTGACCTGCTCGGCTCTAGGATGAGCCATGGGCTCCCATCCTGACTATTCCTTTCCACTGGGTCATTTTTATTATCATCACAACCACTATCATATGTTTAGCACCTAAGTCTTAACCCTTTCAGCTTACCTCCAATCCTTCCACCTGCCCTCAGGGCAGGTAATATTATTCCAACTTGACAAATGCAGAATCTGAGATTCGGCCCAGTGGAGTCAACTGCCATGGCCTCTGCATCAGTGAGTAGCTGAGCTGGGATACAAGTCCAGGTCCATCGTCCCCAGAGCCTAGACTTTCCTCTCCGTCAGTCCCTGGAAGGGCAACCAGGCTAATGGAAAATTTAGCGCTAACACAGCCCTGGATAAGCCTCCAGACAAGGGAGGCCAAATGACTGATGGGTTATCCTTGCTGCTGAGTGTGGGGGTCTGGGCCACTCAGAGAGTCTGCAGTGAGGAGGGGGTTGATGTCTAGCTCCATCCTCACGAGCTTCATCCTCTTGAGTGACTCACATGACCTCTACAGTCCCAGCTTCCTCACTGAGGCCTGAGACTTCGGTCTGCGTTTCTCACGACCAGACTCCCTGTACCTAGAACCTGCAGTCCAAAAAAACAAACTTGTCAAATGAATGAATGAACAGTGGAAATCCCAGTAACATCTTCCCTATCCATCTTATTAATGAGATAACACAGAATGCTTCACACAGAGCAAGACACATTTCAAGTGGATCAACAAGCAGAAGTTCCTGGTTATGATCACTTTTTAATTGTTTAGTTGGTTAGTTACTTAGTTTTGGCTGTGCTGGGTGTGCACTGTGGTGCGGTCTTTTCTCTAGTTGTGGCGAGCAGGGGCTACTCTCTGGGTGCAGTACGTGGGCTTCTCATCTGGAGGGAGCATAGGTCTAAGGCACGCGGGCTCAGGAGTTGTGGCTCCCGGGTTCTAGAGCACAGGTTTCAATAGTTGTGGTGCGTGGGCTGAGCTGCTCCATGGCACGTGGGATCTTCCCGGACTAGGGATCGAACCCATGACTCCTGCACTGGCAGGCGGATTCTTTACCACTGAACCACCAGGGAAGTCCTTCTGATTATTACTAGTACTATCATTATATGCTTTTATTATGCATTTTATTGTTATAACACTATTACTGCTTCACAAGGGTATTATAAGGATCAATGCATTTGAGAACTATAACGTAAGCCAGTAGTTTCTATAGTAACTAGTAACCAGCGCTAAACAACGAGGGCAGACGCTCATAAGTGGTCGTGGCTAACGTGGTAGAGACAGCAAGAGGAGTCGCGGGAGGCTGCCCCAGTCTTTCCATCAGCCCCGTGCATCCAGGGGCTCGCAGGGGGCGCTCCTGCCCAAGTTCTGTCCCAGGTCCCCGGCCATCTGGGCTCCCTGCGTGGAGTTGTGGGCATGTCCACACTTGCCCACCTAGTGGGAAGGCCTCCTGCTGCCATCCCACAGGCTACCCAACACCCATGAGTTACAGCCACGTCAGCCAGGTCTCTGCTCAGCACAGTTAAAAATAGAGTTTACAACAGAAACTTAAGTCCAGGCTCCTCTGCATCGGGGCAGCAGGGGAGCAGGTGCTGCCCAAATGTGGCGCCGGGCTGACGTGCGGAGGATGGCAGCCTCCGCGGCAGAAAGGCCAGCAGAAAGGCGAGAAGGGCTCCCCGTACAGAACGGGCTGCGTTCCCTCCCGAGTGCCAGCCTGCGCTGGTTCCGTCAGTATTGGCTCAGCACCTGCTCATGTGCCAGGGGAATCGGGGCTGAATCAGCTGCGCCTCCAGGAGACAAAATGGACAAGAGACGCCAGCACAGAAGAACTCCAACTTGGGACAGATTTCCTTAAGGAAAAGGGTAAACAGATTGGTCTTTTAAAAGGCAGCTCCTCAGAAGCTAGACTTCTAAGACTGTGCCCTTCCCACCAACATCCCCTCCCCCCAAACCACTAGTAGCCAGCCCCGGTCGCAGGAGCTCTGCAAACCCCTCTAATCCTGGAGGCTTGCAAGACAAGTTCTCACTCTTTCCAGGTCGCCGGTGCCAAATACCATCGTGCTTAGCGAACCCAACATTTCCGGAACAGGGTGAAGCTCAAAATAATTCTCACAGTTAAGACTCACTGGGACCTAAATAGCTTTGCTGATTAAACTCCTGAGTCCTTATCCGAACCGGTGACATTCCTCCTCAGTGAGGCCAAATCCTTTACTGCTTCCCAGCAAGCTCGGGCCCGAGGGTCCGATTCTGCCGTGCACACACCTGTCGGGGTCACCTGCCCTAGACTGGCTCAGAGCCCGACTGACTCCTCGGACCTGCCGGTCGGTCCCCATGTCCCCCACCACAACCCCGCAGCAGAGAGGGACCACAGTCGCCCTTGTCATGCAGCACCCCTGTCTGGGGGCCTGGCAGAGGAAGCCGTGCAGGGGTGGAGATGGGGTGGAGGGGGGCCCTGGCCCAGACCCTCTCTAGGTTGGAGGCGGGGTGGGGGCCAGAGGCACGCGGTCAGCTGTAGCAGGTAACGACGTTCCCATCCGGTGGGAGCCACTCGCCTGCCCAGTGGGAAGCGGAAAGAACCGCTGAGTGTCTGGGTCTGCTCTTGATGTGTCATTATTATAATTACAGTTATTATATCACCACTGTCTTTTTCAAAACCATTCCCATAGGTGATTTCACTCCAGCCTCCCAATCATCCAATGAGACCTCCTGAAAGGGATCATTATCCCCATCTGAACCTGCGAGGAGACCGAGGCATGGACGGGGTGACCCTTGACCCCGGCCACACCACGAATCTGGTGACAAGGACCAGAGGCGTCCCTGGTCTCGCCTCTTGCCACACTGCTAGCGTCTGTGGGTATCTGAGATAAAAGCAAGGAAAACGACTGCTATGTTGGTCAGAGGCTGGCCTCTCGGACGGACAGATGGACGAGCCTGCAGGCCAGCAGGGGCCGGGAGGGCAGGGCCGCGTGCAGTCAGGCCACGTGGCCTGTGCTGTGGGGGGCTGATTCTCCGAGGCAGGGCGGCCCACCTGCACCGTCAGGGGCAGGCACCGAGAATTCAGGGGCGTGCTGGCCGCCAGTTCCTGGGAGCTAAAGGATAAAAGGATGCCGAGACCGGGCCAAAGTGTGACTACTAGTCAGAGCTGCCACAGAGCCAGAAATGAAATGCTGCCCGCCCTCCTGTGCTTCCCGTTCTGAAGCTCTGAACTCGACCTGAGGCAGCAACGTGGAGTCCGTTACAGCCGACCACACGCTCCTGCGGGGGCCTCGCTGGCCAGACAGCAGGCAGCACCGGCCACAGCGGGCAGAGCCCGAGCACCACCCACCCCGCGGCATGAGCTTCCCCCAACCTGGAGAGAGGAGTCTGGGGGCGCTGCCGGCCTGCCTGCCTCCTGCCCTCCTCCCAGCCATCCCCCAGCTCACAAACTGGGTGTCCAACCCCCGCTTGTGCCAAGCTGCCCAGCTCTGGGGACGTGGACACACACACCCCCACAGGAGCGAAGGCCCTGGGGGTACAAGGCTGGCTCCCTGCTTTGTCTCAAATCCGTGGTTAGTTTTCCTGACAAATATTCCAAACAGGCATTATGGCCTCATCGCTGGGTGCACCAAAACACATCAATAGACTCTCCAGGGCCAGAGACACGAAGGCAGGCAAGGAGACGCAGACAGGGCCTGACACGGGTGTCCAGTACCATCCACTCACACCAGTGGGCAGAGGCCCAAGTCGATTCACGCGTACGTGCTCACGCTCGGTCGTGTCCAACTCTTCACGACCCCATGAACTGCAGTCCTCCAGGCTCTTCTGTCCGTGGGATTTTCCAGGCAAGAATACTGGAGTGCGTTGCCATTTCCTATTCCAGGGGGTCTTCCTGACCCAGGGATGGAAACTGCATCTCCTGCATTGCAGGCAGATTCTTTTACCACTGTGCCCCCCTAGAAGCCCAGATAATTCTATTCGTGGTTGCCTGCAAAACCTGGACAACTCAGAAATGATTAAGGCACAGACTTAGAACCCACCCACAACCCCTCCACCAGGGCAAACTGCTGGCAACAATTGGGAGAGCTTCTCTCCTTCCACGAAGGCAGCTCTACTGCAATAACTCTCAGCCCAGGCGGAACGCCCTGGGGGAGCTTTAAAAACACTCCGTGTGCAGACCTCACCCTCAAAAACTCCAACTGACTTGGTCTGAGGTGGGGTCTGGGAATTGGTTTTCTCCAAGAACTCCCAGCTGATTCTAATTCTAATGTGATTCATAGTGCATACACATTTTATAGCTTTTCTTCATGCAGTATTATGTCATCAGCAATTCCACATGTCATTTAGAAACTCCCTGTAAACATCACTTTAATGGATATGTAATAATCCATCATATGAACGGCCCATAATTTCCCTTTCATTTGCTTTTGTAAAGTGTTCTCCTGAGTGGGTGTTGGCAGGTGGCTGGGGTCCAGATGGCAGACCTGCCCCCAACCCTCACGGCAGGCCCATTTCATGCCCCCTCCCCAGCAGGGCTCCCCAGAGGGAGCCTGGCAGATGGCATGTCCACTCGGGGACCCAGGGACTGGTCACCTGCACTGTCATCCTGGGATCCTGGACCACACCATGGAATTCTTCCTCAATCAGGGAGCTTGCTTGTCTCCACCAGGAGGATCATCTTGATCCCATGGTGAAGATATACCCCAAAAGTCCCTGGATGAAGGTCTGCATAGCGGGATGGGCCGTGTGTTCATGAATTCCTTGAGAGGTCCTCATGCAATTTCCACAAGGCTCAGTGGTTTGGGATGGTTGCCACCTTAAAAGATACCTAGAAGCTTTTCATTTTGGACCCGACACTCGGTCAGGAGTTGGTTCTTCATCTTCTACACCCGTTTCCTCTCACTTCCTCTTCTGAGCATCTTAGTAACATCTCGCCAGCAATGGGTGTCTGATTGGACCAGGCAGGCAAAAAGTCTTGTTTTGGAGCCTCTGGCTGAGTCCTAGAAGTTCCAGCTGTGAGGTGGAGCAGGTCCTGGATCAGGAGGGGTTGGTTCGCAGGATCTCTTGGCTCCTCCCACGGCCAGAACGTCCAGCTCCTAGAGGATCTATCAGTGAGACGGTGGACCCTCAGACTGCAGACTGGGGCTGAGATGTCTTTTCACCATCCTCCCTCCAGATGTTCTAGGAAGCAGCGAACACCTGGCAAGCGCACTGCAGCCCATTTCCAATTCTAAGCTTCTTGCTCCCCACCAGGGAACTCTTGGGCAAGGCCCCTCCACTTCCCACTCCAGAACATCTGGCAAGTAGATGATGAGAAGCACATGTAAGCAGTTACTGCACACTCCCCAGCAAAACCTCAGTCCCAGGAGCCCCATCTTCCCTCTTTCTAATCCACCACCCCACCCCCTTCACCTCCCATCCTTGCTTTGCCGAGCTGTACTGTAAAACAGATGTTGCACCTGACCCAAGATCGCCCAGGCACATGGCCAAAATTTTTCTTTAAAAGAGGCTGCAACTTGAAAGTCTTCTCAAGTCCAAGACAGCGCGGTAAATATCGCCCTCCACCCCCGCCCCCCTCCACTAGAGGCCCAGGTGTGCTCGTCCCAGCTCCCAGCCACTTCTCTCACCAATAAACACCATCGCAGCTCTCTAGCCCTCCGGAGGCCAGCCTGGGCGCAAAGCCTGTCATTCCCACTCAGCAGGCGTTACAATAACCAGGCCACGGGTACTCCCCTTTGGTTGAGAGTTGACGTCGAGTTTAATACCAAGGAATGTGCTGAAAAAGACCCTCCAGGAGTTTAATATCACTCATTTCCAGCAAACCAGATTCAGTTCCTGTGAGAGGGCCTCTCACAGGAGCAGGAATCCACAGGGAAGGAGGGAGATCAGAGGCTGCAGGTAGGTGTTAACTGTTAGGAGTGGGACCATTAAAAGTTGCTAAGAAAGTTCTAGAATCAGAATGATTTACCCACCTCCTGCTGTGAGGCCTTTGGGAGCCGACTGCTTTCATATTTCAAATTTGCTACTTGTTATGGATGGGAGAAATGTGGGGGGCGGGACAGGCCCCTCCTGAATTTACCCACTGGATTATGCCACGGCCAGCATTCCCCTGGAGTCATCTCTTTACCCTAACCTTGAGACTCTTGTCTTGTATCCTGTACCCACATTATAGATTGTCCTGAATCATACCCCAAAATCCAAGGGAGTTCAGTTCAGTTGCTCAGTTGTGTCTGACTCTTTGCAACCCCATGGACTGCAGCATGCCAGGCCTCCCTGTCCATCACCAACTCCTGGAGCGTGCTCAAACTCATGTCCATCGAATCGGTGATGCCATCCAACCATCTCATCCTCTGTCGTCCCCTTCTCCTCCCACCTTCAATTTTTCCCAGCATCAGAGTCTTTTCCAATGAGTCAGTTCTTCGCATGAGGTGGCCAAAGTACTGGAGTTTCAGCTTCAGCATCAGTCCTTCCAATGAACACCCAGGACTGATCTCCTATAGGATGGACTGGATGGATCTCCTTGCAGTCCAAGGGACTCTCAAGAGTCTCCTCCAACACAACAGTTCAAAAGCATCAATTCTTCGGCGCTCAGCTTTCTTCACAGTCCAACTCTCAAAGGAGTAGGAACATGCTTAAATGATGATTTGGGAGGAAACATATCTGAAGTATACTTCTTTTCCCTCTGTGTGGTCAGAACAGGGAGGGCACCTGTTCTCAGCCCCCAGCCAGCTGTTCCTGCCCCCAGCCCCCACCCAGACCTTTATTTCAGTTTGCCTTCCTGACCCAGAAACTTTGACAGAACATAGGCTCTGGAGTTAGACAGGCTCCGGTCCCCATGTCAAGGCCACCACTTACAGGAAGCTATCAATCTCCTTGTGCCTTAGTGTCTTTATAAAACTGAGATGGTAGTACTTTTCTGACAGGGTTATCGTAAGGATTCAGTAAAGGTATTTATTGCATTGCTGGGTACCCAGAAAGGCACCCAACATCTCTTCTACCTCCTCCTTCCCCCTCCCACAGTCTGTTTTTGCTGTTGTTCAGTCCCTAAGCTGTGTCTGCCTCTCTGTGACCCCATGGACTGCAGCACACCAGGCTTCCCTGTCCTTCACCATCTCCCAGAGTTTGCTCAAACTCATGTCCGTTGAGCTGGTGATGCCATCCAACCATCTCATCCTCTGTCGTCCGCTTCTCCTTCTGCCTTCAATCTTTCCTAGCATCAGGGTCTTTTACAATGAGTCAGCTCTTCACATCAGGTGGCCAAAGTATTGGAGCTTCAGCTTTAGCATCAGTCCTTCCAATGAATATTCAGGACAGATTTCCTTTAGAATTTACTGGTTTGATTTCCTTGCATTCCAAGGGACTCTCAAGCGTCTTCTCTAGCACCACAGTTTGAAAGCATCAATGCCTCGGTGCTCAGCTTTCTTTATAGTCCAACTCTCATATTTGTACATGACTATCAGAAAAACCATAGCTTTGATTATACGGTCCTTTGTCGTCAAAGTGATGTCTCTGCTTTTTTAACACGCTGCCTAGGTTTGACATAGCTTTTCTTCCAAGAAGCAAGCTGCCGGCAGAGAAAACAGGATGGCCATGTGGAAGAGGAACAAATTCGTCCCACACGTTGCTGGGCACAGGTAAGTGGATTATCTCAGAGGTGCTGACCTCATCGATCAAGATGCTGCCTGACTGTCCAGGGCCCTTGGGGAAGCCTCCAGAGGAGCGCTGCCATTCTGTCATCTCCAGGGCACAGCCCTATCGCACGAGGCACGTGTGCCCCGCTCGGCAGAGGGGACCGGCGGTTGCTGGTTCACTGCCGGTTAAGGCAGCTGCACTTTACAGTAACCCAGCATGGACAATATTATGAATGACACTAGCAAGCTGCCAGCCTGGGGACTCATTACAGTCAAGGTACAACACGGCAGCCTGCCAAGCCCCCAGCTTTCACACTCGCTATGCCAGAACATCCACACACAATTTAATTGCATTATAATTTCAAAAGTGCTTTTCAAACTGGAAAAAGGCATTCACTGATTAACCAGCGAAGAGCAAAATTGTTTATGAAATTGAATACAAAAAGCTACAGAAATGTAATTGGGTCGTTCTAGCACCTAATTTTCAAGCCATTTTCCCCACTTATTTAATCACGAGATACAAAAGGAGCGACTGAATTGACTTCATACTAATTAGATTACACCCTGCGATACTCCGGGCCTATACTCCCAACCGGTTGATAGCAATGTCTTGAACAGAAACAAAAATGTTGCCGCAGCTTGTCAGTGGGAACGGGATGGGTTGTTTTGCACATACCCTTCCATCATGAGGACAAGCACCTTTTCCCCAAACGCCAAGCTCCCTGCTCCATGGAAGTGTCTCTGCAGAAGCATCGCCTTCCGGGGCGTGGACAGGGAGACTCCTCGGGCCCTGCTCCAAGAACGAGCCCCCTCTAGGACATCCTGCCACTGTACTCTCCAGCCCCCAAGGAGAGAGCCAGTAGGTGCATGAGGCCCATGGTGTCCTCCAAACACTCGCCGTTTCATAAACCAACCGGGGGCCCCAGTGTGCTCGGCCACAGCCTCCTGGTGAGGCTCGGCTCCACAGCATTCTTCCTTCGTCCTGCCCTGAGCTTCATGAGCCAGGCCGAATCCTCACTCCCTCTGTTACTGAGTGAACACAACCCCTTTCCTCCTGGCAGGCCGCGCTGTGCTGGAAACACGGGCGTGGTCTGGGACCGCCAACAGGGAAGCTGCCCTGCTGCTCGCCCTGGATGC
This sequence comes from Cervus elaphus, assembly GCF_910594005.1. Classification (NCBI taxonomy): domain Eukaryota; kingdom Metazoa; phylum Chordata; class Mammalia; order Artiodactyla; family Cervidae; genus Cervus; species Cervus elaphus. The sequence continues at coordinate 81,267,093 of NC_057819.1, read as the reverse complement.
TGCCGTGGAATCAGGGGGCGCAGGCTCCCCTGTCTGCACCCGACCGTCTCCTCCGGATGTATGGTACAGCCCTCTCGTGGCTTCTCTCTTTTAGCTCCTTCTTACATTTTATTAGGAGCAACATAATTGATTATATAATCAAACGTAGAACGTACATTATCAAGATATCTGAGCACTTCACAGGCCATTTAATCAAGCTATCTGGGGCTGTGCCAAAAGAAATTAACTTACACGAAACCTCAAGCATGTGTTACTGTGCCTTCCCACACTGGAGCTGGGTCCTGCTCCCTGGGAAGGGGGCCTCATCCTTCAGGACTGAACTGTACAGGCGCTCCGGGTCTGAAGGTCTTCCGTGCCGCTTCTCGGCTTCTCCAAACAAGGAGACCCAAAAGGCTGTGTCTACCAACGTTCCATCTCCTTGCAGCCCCCAGCGTCTCCAGTCTGTGAAGATGTCTGTGGGGGTTTGCCCGCAACATGCAGGCAGCTGAGAAAAGGAAGGGGGTTTTCACCTCTCTTCGCTCATCCTGAATTGCTGCTCCTCCCAGAGACGTAAACAGATGCTATTTAGGAGGCAACAGAGGTGTCTCGTGACCACAGCCAATTTTCACCAAGCCCGGGGAGCCTGAGAGCGAGGAGACTGGCAAGTGCGGACGTCCCTGCCCGAAATGCCTTCCCGTTTGATGCCAAGGCGGGTCTGGGACCACCTGAAGCTGCTCAAACGAATGTTTCAATCAGAGACCGTCTGCCCTTGGTGCCAGGCACGATGCCAGTCCTGGGGGTAAACATAGAACCGGCCCCTGCCCCTAGCAGCGGAGCAACAGCCAACATTCCAGCACAGACCTGCCACAGCTGTGCCGGGGGTGGGACGCAGGGAGGATGCCTCTGCAAGGATGCAGGAGCGTGTTCAGTCCCCAGAAGGCAGAGACGTGTGTTCCAGGGGACGAGAAGGGCAGGTGCAGAGTCAGGAAGGGCTGCAGGAAACAGCAGGCAGGACCATGGGGCTCACAAACCAGGAGTGGGGTATGAGGTGAGGCTGGGAAAACCGGCCAGCAACTCTGAGAAGGGTTAAGGGCCGTATTGAAACACTCAGGCCTTGTGCTACAGAAAGTGGAAAATCCACCATGAACTCTTTCTTCTCCAAAAAGGCTATCCGGGCCCGGCACCAGGGACCACGGACCCTGCAGAGGACGCTCAGACGCAGAGCAGCCTGCTGGGCGCCCGCATGCAGCCGCGCCGCCTGCCACGTGCGCCCCAGTCACTGGACGAGCGAGCAAACGAAACGCGTCCAGCTCGGCAACAGTCACAAACCTCCTAGACCCCTGGTTCTCAGGTGACGGCCACCCCCAGGCACAGGCAACCAGCTCCCCACCAGGGCGGGGCCCCCCCAGAGCCTCTCCTAGGACTCCTAGCAACGTCCAGGAGGTGGCTGCAGCTGGCTTCAGGGGGACTCTCACCTCTGACACCACCCCAGCACAGACTCCCGGGCTTGCTGGTGGCTTCCAGGTTACCGGGTGTGGACCTGCTGAGGCCCAGAAACACTCTTCAAGCAGTGGAAGCACACACACATCCAGAAAGTCCACGGACAAAAGAAAGGCGTCGAAGGCACAGGGGCAAGAATGCAAGCCCAAGTCACGCCAACCAGTGACACGGTCACAGGGTCCCCTGACGTCCGTACCGGCGGCCTTCCGGGCACCCTGAGCAGTGTCCACAAATACATGAACCAGCTCCTGGACAATTCTGAATGGCCCTGCGCTCACACCCAGGCGTCCACGCCTGGCTCCAGGGAGAGGTCTGCAAACACACAGCACAGCCCTGGCTCAGCGGGAGGGTGCGCAGCCAGGGACAGGGGGCCCCTGTGTCTCGAGCACAACGTACTGGCTGTATGGTGAGGGATACCCGCGGGGGCTGCCCACAAAGGACGTCCTATTCATCAGGCTGTGCTCAGCAAGGTGACACGCTGGGGGAGGCCCCGTCTGGCTCAGGTGGGCTGCTCGGCGGAGCATGCACCAGGCCGGACAATGGGACCTTTGCAAACTCCTCAACCACAGCCACCCCGGGGAGGGCGGCGGGCCTGGGGGCCAGGAGGCCGGAGGGGAAACGAAAATGCAAAGCCTCCATTCGGGGGACGGGGCCATCCGCACACTGAGGCCCATGTGTGTCCTCCACCAGCACGTGACTGTTAGTGATACGGAAATTCTAGAAGACCACAGTCCACACCAGGAAAGACTGGAGGTCCCCTGACAGGGGCTGAGCCTTACTCAATGTCGCACTATTTCTGAAAGCGAGGCATTGCCGTGGGCGGGAAGTGGGCTTCAGAAGCCATGATGAGCTCATTTCTCCACTTGGGCGCCAGGTCTGGGGTCTCAGCCTTCTCCCATCCGTACAAGTGGTTCCCGGCTCACAGAACCAGCTAATGTCTGTGAAGTGCCCACCACCGTGTAAATGGTCCCCAAGGGTGGGGCTGGAAGGGGACAGAACTTTCTATGGGAACATGCCGTAGAGAAGGCCTGCAGCCTTCGGTACAAAAATATCGAATGTGCAGTCCACACTGCAGGTTTTCTGTCCATTAGCACAGGCCCCAAGGATCCAGTTTGTTAGCCACCTGTTTGCCTGTCAGCATCTGAAGTGACTGCCCTTCTTTATGCTGGTGAAATATGACAGGCATATTTTCCCCCCAGTATAGTATTTTGCAAGGACGGCTCTCCTCCTGCTCTCCAGGAAGCGGACCACCGTTTGCGGCTCTGGGTGCCCTGGGTGGGATTGCCTGTGTCACCCTCATCTGCTGTGACGGCGCTGAGCGAAGGAGGGGCTGCGGGGCTGGCTCTGTGCTTCCACTCCCCTGGTTCCGGGCCATGTGCAAAGCCAGCCAGGATGTGTGATGTCCCCTAGGCCAGAACCCAGCATGGGCTGGCTGAGGACCCGTGAGTGACACTCCTGTATATCAGGCACTTTACACACGCTTCCTCACTAAGTCTGTAGCAATCACCATCTGAAAGTATGCTTACCCCCATTTTACAGATGAGGAAACTGAGGCTCAGAGAGGTTAAACTGCTTACATAGTTGAGTTGGAAAAACCAGAATCTGAACCCAGGCCTGCTGGACTTCAAAGCTGCAAATCCAAATAATGAATAAACCAATTCTCTCTGGACGTGGGTTTCCTCATCTGTAAAACAGGGGTACTGTGGTCAGCAGGGGCTAGGAGGGCCCCCTCCAGGCCTCTAAAACGCTGACTAAACACAGAGGCTGACCTCTTTTTGGATAACGGGATGCCGCTTGTGAGGGGCAGCAAAGCACGTTCTCACTGCCAGCGTGGACTGCCCACCTCTCCGTCCTCCCCGCAGCTTGCTGCCTCCTCTTCAGGGAGGTCCTGAGAAAAGAAAGGCAGCAACAGCCCCATCGGCTCACAGAGCTGTTTGTTTGCAGCCTGGATGAAAAGCCAGGAAGGGGTGGAGGCGAGCGAGTCTCTGAACCATCGGTTCAAGCACAGTTCATGTGGGATTTCCCAGAATCAGCTGCAGACACGGCTGTGCCGGGCTGGACATGGGGCTGGCAGGCAGGAGCAGAGATGTGTGCTGCTCGGGCAGCCAGTCCTCAGGGAGCTGAGACAGGGCAAAGAGGCTGCTCCAGGCAGATGGGCAAGAGCTTCAAACGCTCCCCCACTGCTGTGGCGGAGATCCTCCCCTCTCCCAAGCACCCAGCCCCAGCCCCGCTGGCATCTCCCCACCTCGAGGCTGTGGTTCTTCTGGGTTCTGGGGTCTCTGCATCATCGCCCAAGGACAGACAGTGGAAGAACTAGCGATTTCCAGATTTGATGCTCTGGATGCATGGATGCGCCTGTTCACAGCGCTCTCATCCAGGGGCCGAGGCACCCACCTCACTGCTGTCGGTGTCACTGGCTAGGGTGGACCCTGGAAAGTCACCGTGCCCCGCCCATACAGGGCAGCAGCTCCTGCCTGGCCAGGGGGGTGGTGGGGCGCTTCCCATCCACCCACAGCCCTGCTCCCATCACTCTTCCCCTGGGGTAAGGCTGGTTTGCCTCCTTCCCAGATGCTCACAAAACAGAACCCCACAACCCCTCACCTGGCAGAGATCAGGGAACCAAAATCAAACTGCAAAGGCACACTTGTAACTGCTGACAACCACCTCCCTTGCTGTGCGCTCCTGCTAGGAAATGTACAGACACTGTCCGAATGACTCCCCTAAAGACCCAAGGAGGCAGGGGTTACTGTTATCTCGTTTTGCAGAGAGAGAGCCTGGAGCTCAGAGAGGTTGTGTAACTTGCTGAAGGTCCCTTAGCTGGCAAGTTGTTAGAAAGCTGCGATTCCTGAAGGCAGGCGATCTGAAATCAGAGTCCTTGCTTCCCAACCGCTTTTCTCCCCAAACGCCGTGGTTTGGAGGGGGAGGGAGGAAGCAGTAGAGAGAGAGGAGTTTTGGACGCCGTCCATGAGGCAGACTGTGTAAATCCCCTTAAATCCCCAAGGAGTCTAGTGCAAGTCCTCCCCTGACCCCTCTGGGGTTTCATGCAGGGTGCAGGATACTGCAACGCACCCACCCTTGGAGTTTCAGCAGAGTGGTTCAGGACATAAGAAGCCTCCCCCTCTAATACCACCCCAAAACTGTTTTAAAAGAGCAAAATTTCCACCCCCCCCCCCCAAAAAACGATTGCGAGAAGCCAGTTGGCAAGGCAAGCTATGAAGGTGTCATTACACGATGAAGCACTTCCAGGTACTGTAACAGCTTTTCATGTTTGCTACTGTACCGGGAGATATCAAACAGCAATTTTCAACTCTCTCCTCCGCTTCCCCACCTCTAGTCTTCCAGAATCACACGTGTTTCTACTTTAAAGCCTGTTAGCATGGTATGTTCAGAGTGCAAATCCAGATGGCTGGGGGGCCCTCAGAAAACCCACCTGGCATTTTGCAGAACGGACTTAGTATCCTGCCTTCTCCCTTCTCCATCCATCAACCATGGCTAAGGAGTCACAATGAAAAGGGGACCTGGCCCAGACAGAGGACCCTGCTTCTGCTCATGAAGCCTCCGCAGGGGCGAGGCCGCTCTAGCCACACCCTCTCTAGATGCTCAGCTCCTTGGCCCCTGGGTAGACACAGGCTCGCACCAAGCAAATGCTGGAGGGCTTGCTGCCTGCTGAGCAGAAGTGGAGACAGGCAGCCTCTGGGCTGCTCAGTGAGGTTGCCCCATGGTCCCTTTTATATATTTACCACTAGAGTTGACGTGGCTATGGGTAGGGCTGAGGCAAGCCCTGGGAGGCAGGGGCCAGACCGCCCAGATCCACACGCACCCACAGCCTCAGCCTCCAGCAGAGCCCTTCTGTTTCCAGTCACTCCCAGCCAAGGAGGCTTGCCTCGCCACAGCCCACCTGCTAGGTCCGGACGAGAGAGGGGAAAACCCTTCATTGTCCAGGGAGGTCTGGGTGGGACAGGAGAGAAGGGAAGCGGGGCTTGTCGTCTTTCCCTGGCCATTCCCATCATGTCCATCCTTGTCATTCCCTTGGCCTTAACTTCCGAAACGCTGTCCTCACATGGGAATCTTTTAGCCCAGACTCCCCCTGCGAGGTAGGCAAAGCAGATTCACCCCATTTTGTAGCTCTCTTGATGTGCTTGCTCTGGACAGTAAGTGATACTCTGTGGTACCCACAGAGGCTGCTGTGTGAATGAAAAGGGCATCAAAGAGCCCGTGTTCATGATACGTGTTGGCCAAACCAGGAAGGACCTGGAAGGTTCTGCCACTCAGAACTCCACAGAGACAGAGGAATCCAGGGGGCTTGCCTTTGCTCCTGGCAGGGCGAGTAGCTTAGGACCGGCAGAAGGGCTGGTCTGGAAATGGGGCCGGTGACTTCGACGGGTGGCTTTGCTGTTGCACCCCCAGGAGAGATGCATCTCCAAAAGCAGACAGCGAGGGGGCAGCTCAGGCCAGCAAGGGCCTCGCCTTCACTGCTGCCCAGGATGCTGGGGTCTCCAAGGACTCAGTCTTAGGGGGACCCCAAAATGCCCGCCCCCACCCATTCACTCCAGAACCTGGAACCCCACCAGGGGGGGCAACCCACCATCTTTGCTGTTGGTGGGAAAGACACTATTCATAGCTCTGATCACTCACTGACTGCTCAAAAAGACTTCCAGGGCCATTTTGAGAGCGGCTGTCTTCCCTCGGATGGTTTCGTGGTGACTCAAGACGGCAGTGCTGAATAGGTGTAATTATAAGAAGCCTGATACGCCCATAACTGTGGGGAGTTTCTCTTCATAATCTAAGCATGTCCTTCTCCCCAGGGCCTTTATTTAAATATTGTGTCAGCTCCCCAGGCCAGCAGCAGGCAAGTTCCATCCCTGAGCCCTCTCGGAAAATGGGAGTGGGGGAGTTACTACGAGAAACCCCACTCCCCTTGCTCTTCTTAGGAAAGCATGTCATGAAAACCAAGAGGGGGGAAAGGGGTGTGTGTGAGCGGGGGGCTCGGCCAGCTGCAACCCTGGGGGCGGTTCAGCACCCAGGGAGAAGGCACTTTCTGGAACGCCGACAATCCGCTGACTTAGCTGCCCTGGTCGTGGACCTGAACATGCGGAAGAAACAGCGTCCAGGACGTAGAACTCTGAGGTTTCACCCCACTGACTCGGACCACAATGGGGGCTGCTTGTCTCCCACGAATGGCGTTTTGGAATCAGGGATTCTGCACACCCCAAAGACACCCCGGGTCTGCCTTGCTCCCCATCCCAAACAGAGAACACGCACCAACAGCCTTGCCCCCTGCTGGGTGGGGGCAGCGTGAACACCCTGGCCCAGGGCCCCGGGCGGCCAGCCAACTCCTGTTGAGCCTATCTCAGCCCCAAGCCGGCTCTCCTTGGGTCAACCAGACCTCAGAGTCCACAGGGACTTCGCGGTGACTTAGCAATGGGCTGGGTGGTGCCGGCACTGCTGAAATCATCCCAAACACATCCAGCATTAGAATCAGGAGCAGGAGAAGACAGGCCGGCCTGGGTCCAAGAGCATGTTGCGATGGGTCCTGAAGACTCCATCGCAACACCTTGGGAAAAGCCCCCAGTTCCTGAGGGATTCCTTGCTGTTTTCAGGCACACTGCCGGTCTCATCCTGTCTGCAAGCGGCAAGACTGGGTCCACAGTAAACAGGGAAGGAGACGCTGAGTAGCAACTTTCCCTCCGTCCAGAGGGGGCCTCCAGGAGTGGGCACGAGTCCCGCCCCCGTCCCCTCTGCCTTAAGTCCCCTCCCCACCCTCGGAGCCTGCGGGCCCAGCCTCGCCCTCAGCGGAGGAAGGACCCACTGGGGTCCCAGGGCCCGCCCCTTGCCTTCGCAGGCCGTCAAGTGCCACTGGCCATCCCTCTGCCTTGCTCATCAACTCGTCTGCTCTCAGGCAGGGACAAGGAAAGCTGCTCACTCGTGGGGCACCCTCGTTCTCCCCATGGTGTGGTCCACACTCACTCCCCGAAGCATGGTGGACAAGCCTCTCCTCGTGGACATTCCCCGTATCTCTGCACTCAAAGGTGGCCATGGCAATGAACATTACTGAACACCAGCGAAGGGCTAGATGCTACACATCTATTAATCTGGGAGGGCTGACACAGACGCTAACTTATTTTCTCCTTCCTATTAATGACAGTGCTGCTATAGCTTGGGAGGATCTCCAGCTATGACAGCTGGACAGGTCAAAGTACCCTGTAGATGCTGAAACGTGAAAGATAAGGGCCTGAACCGCCCACAGTGACAGAGCCCCAGGTAGCTTTTCTCCCAGAAGAGCCCATCGGTCCACATGGGAGATCCATCACATGACCTCTGCCTCCGAGGGCCACACGGGCAGGGGGCCCTGCTGTCCCAGGATGCCTGACCCCGCCCTCCCCACCCACACCCCAGAGGCTGATGTGCTAGGACAGAGCCATTTTGCTTCACAGCCCCACAGCTGTCATCTGTCCCCCTCAAGGAAGATGTGTTCTTGCATTTCTAACTTATGTCTTGGGATAATAATTAGATGTCACCTTTCCAACATTGCATTACAACTTCCCTGCAGATCCTGGAGGAAGGGGAAATGAGTTACGGCCAGCAAACCAAGCTAAATACAGTTGGTAATTGAAAAAGTGGCCAAGGAAATCAGGAGGGGAAAAGCAAGCAACTCAGACCTAAACGGATTATCAATCATTTCCTTTTAGGGCAAGCTCCACTGCAACTTAATCAATTGCCATTGCTTCCAAAATTCAATAAGAAAACTGATACCGTGGGGAAGGAGGAGAAAAAAACAGTACATGTTTACTATCACATTCTTGACGGATACTGGACAGCAGCCCACGTTCAATCCCAATCCAGGTCCGAGTTTATCAGCGTAGAAGAAACTTACAAGCAACACAGCTCAGATCATGTGTAACCATTAGGACCAAGGGTTAGAGTGCCTCGGGCCTGGTCTGCAGGCTCCACTGGGACGTGGCTGTAACAGGCACAATGGCAAGTGCTGGTTCTGAGGCGAGGCAGCCTGTCCTGGCTGCAGGGGGCGCGAGACTCCAGGCAGTGCTCAGGGAGGGGAGTCATACGACCTTGAGATTGCCAAGGTCCCAAGTCGCTTGACCTCCAAGGCTGTGGAGTCTGTTGCCATAGCAACCTGGCAAGGATAAACTCACTCCTCTAGTTAATAAACACGTGTCAACTCCTGTTATATCCCAGGTACTGGGGACAAAAAGAGGCACAGAACTTGGTCTCCTACACTTAAGGTCCTTATAAATAGTTCCTGGGGGCGGGGGGCAAGGACAGTGTGAGCAAATGATGACAGAAGAGGGAGAAGGGGCACCCATCTAGACTGGAGTGGGTCCCAGCTGAGTCCTGAAGGCCCTCGGGAACTTGTCAAAGGACAGGTGGGTGGGGATTAATGTGTCCAGAAATTGAGAAGGACCTTGGTGATCAAGGAACCGCAGGGGCACAGGATGTACTAGGCAGATGGCTAGTCTGATGGGGAGCCCAGAGGCAGGCAAGGCTGGGCAACCACAAACTTAGCATCATCAGAGCAACAGTTCAGGAGGTCCCTCTGAATGGATTGGAGGGGGCAGGCCAGGAGACCAGAGTCCCCTGTGAGCTGCTGCAGGGGCCGGGGAGAGAGCCGACGCAGACGCAGCACGGCACGACGGTAGATGCCTAAGTACGTGCTCAGTGCTCAGTCGTGTCCAACTCTTTGCGACCCCAGGGACTGGAGCCCGACAGCCTCCTCTGCCCATGGGATTTTCCAAGCAAGAATACTGGAGTGGGTGGCCATTTCCTTTTCCAGGGGATCTTCCCGACCCAGGGATCGAACCCGTGTCTCCTGCATGTCCTGTTTTGGCAGGGGGGTTCTTTACCATGGAGCCGCCTGAGAAACCTCATGATGGGAGATGCAGAGATGGGTATACACAGAGTGACCGGATGTGCAGGAGGTGGGATCCAAGATGAGGCCTCCCGTTTGGCTTCAGCAGCTGGGAACTGTCACCCAGGAGAGGGTCAGGGAGGCGGCCCAGGCATCTCACGCTAGCAACCAGCCTCCCAACGTGGCTCGACTTCTCTCCCACTGGAGCCTTAAAACACACACGAAGAGCACAAGGTTCTCCGAGGAGTTGAGCACTGTGGACGGATCTCACAGAGGGAAGAAACGTGAGAGCAAGCCCTCGGTTGCCCGGGACGCCTCAGCACGTCTGGGCAGGAGATCCCAGCAGGGGCTGCTCGTGACCCGGGAATGGGGATGACGGCAGCAGGCTGTGAGCAGAGCCATAAAGACACAGGCCAGAGGCTGAAAGCCCAGGCTTCACAGACTCTCCAGAGCTCAGCCCCAGCTCTGCCCCCCGGCTGGCGGTGTCCCCAGGGCCGCGTTCCTTGACCCCTCGGTTTCTCGGAAAAGCGGGGTCAGGAACAACTGCACCGAGCAGGGACAGCCAGCAGGTGCACCAAACCAAGGGAGGGGAAGGTGTTCCCGTTCCACCCCTCGTGCCTGCGAGCAGCAGTAACATCCCAGGGGGAAGGCGGGCGGAGAACCTTCCCTCGTGTCTCTCCAAGCCCAGGAGGCCGGAAGCAGAGCTGCTTCACCTTCCCCGAACGCAGGCCGCGACTCCTCGCTGAGGAGGAGAAGGGAAGGTGCCTCGGGACGCCGCCCCGGCCTCCTCGGAGCAAAGGCAGCAGACGCCGGCGGCTCTTAGCAGTGACGCTGCCTCGCCGTTTGATGGAGGGTGACATTGCGAGCAGCAAGGCACTCCAGTAATGCTCCGTAAAACTATAAATTTACTTGGAGAGCACCAAGTCTAATTACCTCGCCAAGACTCTCTGCATTTTTAAGAACCTTTTTTCCCCCCTCCTTAAACTCTTGATCACAAGGACTCTTGTTAGCAATACTCGGCGTCCTTCTTGTTTCTCCTGTTGCCGTGGCAACAAAGCAGTATTTACCAGCCTTTCCAAGCTGGTACATCTTTATTAGCACCCAGATCCCAGGAGGAGCAGGAAGCAGTGCAGAGGTTTAAAGAGCATTAATCCCCTTAAGCTTTGCAAACCTCTCTAGTTAGGGAGCCCAGAAGGGGGGAAATTGAGGTCTCTGCCATTTTCAGGGCCCTACTGGAAACGTTAAGCCTCCATGAAGCACCAGACCGAAAAACTTATCTCTCTGGAGCCTCACTTTAAATTTCTTTTCCCCTCTTGAAAAAGACAAAGTCCTGGGCTGCCTGCACTTCACAAGGAAAGTTTGCTCCCCATCCATCAGAGCCACGCCGTCAGCCCTTCCCTCTATGCCTCTCTGACCACGCTGCTCTCCAGCGATAAACACAGACTTTCAAGCGCCGTTATCTCTCGGCCAGAAGGGGGGACGGTCAAAAAGGCCCACCGGCAGAGCCACCCAGGCACCCCCCTCTCCTTCCCTCCGTGATGAGAACCAGCAGATGATTCAGAGCTGAGATAGATCTCCAGCCTATTTCAAAAAGCCAGACTCAGAAAGCAGCTCGGGAAAGTGCCCCACCTCTCGCCTCCCTCGGAAGGGGTTTCAAAGTCAGCACCAGAGCAGAAGTGGCAAAGCAGGAAGAAGAAAGAGTTTCCTCACATCGTTTAAAAGCAGTTCAATGTCCCAATCCTCCTCCTACCAAATAAATGTCTCTTTCATCTTCATCCCAGCCTAGAAAATCAAACCCCAGCTAAGGCTCCAGGAAAACCTGTGGCTGATTTCTGAAAAAAAAAAAAAAAAAAAAAAAAAAGAAACTGCACAAGTGAAAGATGATACCAACATTCTCTCTGGCTTCGTAAACAGCTTTCACGTGGGTCATTCTGAGCTGGCTGTGCCTTGGCACTCTCCCCGGCCTCCGTTCAGGGTTCTGTGCCCATCAGTCCGGTTCAACCAGAGCTGCTTAACTGAGACCCAGGAGCCATAAGAACTTGGCCTTAGGCGGTGTGTGCTGGCTGGGGAGACAGATGACTTTGAAAGGCCCAGTTTCCAACCTGGCAGTTTCTGATGACACTTTTGAACACGCCAGGAATCTCCTATGACTCCCAGGGATGCTCAAAATTCTTAAGACGAAAACAGTTAAGTCATTCGGACCCTTTTGCTTTCATTGGTGGGGTAGAGCGCTCTCGCAAAGAGCAGCAGTGGCCTCTCCAAAGCGAGAACCCCCCAGTGCCAAGCTGCAACAGCACTAAAAACTCAGGACAGCCCGTCTCCTCAACCCTGCAAATTCTGAGCAGCTCAGCAGTCATGGGATCATAGAGTTATTTTTACTTGATGTCTTCCCTGGGTTTTCTAAAAGTACTTGAGGAGCCTTACAACGCTCAAGCACGTTCAACACTGGACAAGAAAAACATGAATCCAAGCTAAACTGGAGGTGCTCTCCAGACGAGAACAAGAGTCAACCACGTCCCACGTCAGGGCTCAGAGAGGGCAGGCTGGATGGTAGGCTGGAGGATCCAAAGGTCCACAACTGCTCCTGACTCTGGAAACACTGGACTCACCAAGTTCCTCTATGCACCCGAGGAAGCATGTGAGACTGTCTCTAACCTAGAGAGCTGTCACCGGGCAATAGGTTTTTAAAAGCAGAGACGCAGGGCTCAGTGATGCCGATCAAGACCGCCAGAGACCGAGCAGGATCAGGTTGGTGACCTGGAGCGTCTGGCCCCGATTCCTTCAGGCTTAGGCTCAGAGTGCCCAAAGGCAGAAGACCCCAGGTCTGGAGCAGCAGGGCGTCGGGTTAGGGGACCGGATCGGGGTGCTGGCTGGCCTTCCCAGGACCCTCTCAGAAAGGGAGTGAGGAATCACAGGCTGGGAAACAGGACTCTGAACTGTAATTAAAGTGCGGCAACTCCTCCACGGGTTACGCGGGTTTCTCCGTGGTATCAGCAGTAACTCCTCATGAGTCCGAGGGTGCAGTGACGAAGTGGGGTACAGCGCCCCAGGGCGCAGCCGGTCCTGGGGCAGCGCAGAGGAGACCCACTGGCAGCCACCCGGCTTGGGTCCCGAGCACCATCCAGTAAGGCTTTCCAGCACTGGAGCGAGAGGGTCAGTCCCCCCAGAAGCTGAAGGATCTCAGCGTGGGCACTCCGCAGCAGACGGTGTGAGACGGCGCTGGTGGGACACCTGCTGCTTGGGCTGCTTTCTTCAGCAGGACCCAGCTGCATGTAAAATCACCTCGCGGCCAACCCCTGCCCCAGCAGTGGACGCCACTGTTTCCAGCCTTGCTGTCTGTGGTTCCTTTAAATCCTTGCCTCTCCTTTGGAGCCTAGTGAGACTCTTCTCTCGCAAAGGGCCGACTGAGAAATGTCTTGTCATTAACCTCAACACCTGTACTTGAAAGCTAAGAGTTCAGCAGCAGTGGGGGAAGGGAGGGTCTGAGAACAGGCCCCTGGCACACACGTGACCCACGGGTGCATCTGGGGACCAACTGACTCAACACAGCAACCGGTCAGCCTCACACGACTGACTTCCACCCGTGGTGGAAGACCAGTATCCAGGGCAATGCCTCCTCGTGCCGGGCTGCGGCCAAACTGCCTTTTGCACAGCCCCCCACCCCCCGCATCTGCTGTGCCGGGGCGGCCCCCTGCCCTCCTGGCAGGAAGCAGCAAGGCTCCTACCAGGTTCTCCAGCTCAGGAGTCGAGGAGGAGGGCTCGTCTCTCAACGGCAGACAAGTGCGCAGAAGAATTCAGGATGCTGGGGGACAGGCAAAGGGCGCCCTTGTGCACACATACGCTCAGTTCAACCTCAAACCTGGGTTTAGTCTGAGAGAGACTGCTGCTCCCTTGGCACCCCACTGTTTTACCTACAGGCACCGAAATAAGAGGATTTTTTTCCTTCTCAGTTGACGGTAGGTGAAAACTCTGGTGGCTCCACAGAAGTGAGCTATTATGTGAGTTTTAAACCACTTTGAATAAACCAACAAAAATTCCTTACCAAAAAAAAAAGAGAAACAACCACTGGAAGAAGGTCATTCGTGAGACTAATAACCATCCTTTTTCTCTAATCAGTATAATAAATTTTAATCATATCTTCTAGGAGCATCCCCCCAACACCTTCCCCTCCTCAATTCTTACTCTTTCATAGAAAAATGGTCTCTGAAAAATGATGAGATGAGGCCGGGGTTGGAAGACATCTGCAGTGTGGATTTAATCAGGCAGACACAGAGGGACACGTGTGTGCAAATGTCCTAATCCTGCTCGAAGCCTTCCTAGGAAAAGGAAACAGGCCTCAAACCTCCCTCCTCCCTAGGCTGACATTTCCACAGTTTCCCAGCCAGAGCTTCAAATCTATCAGAGAGAGAGATGAAAACAAGAGGAGAAGGGAAGTAAGAAGAAAGGATAGAGAAAGAATTCGGATTTCTGCTTAATATTCAATTCTACCTCCTAAATTCCTTTTGGAATAGAAAAGGTAAAAAGAAAAGAGGCGGGGGGGGGGGGAGGGGGGAAAGGCAAGAAAGAGAAGGAGGGAAAGAGACATCATGTTCTTTCCCTATGACCCAAAAAAATCCCAACCTTGCTATTTTAAACAATGAAAAGCACAGTGTGTGAGGAACAGCGTGCAGACAGCTGAAGCCGGCATTATTTACCTCGGGTTTTTATACTAACTTTTACTTCTTAAGCACTTTTTACAACAAATGAGAAGAAAGAGAAAAAGCCTCAAATAGGTGCAGATCCAGGAGATGATGCTTGCAGGGGCTCTGAAGGTTGCCGGGACGACCTCCTGCGCAGGCTGCACATGGGGCCTTGCCAGCTACAGCCGGTCACCAAATCCAGGTCTAAAGTCGGGTTGTAGCCCTTTCCTCGCACGAATCCTGTTAGGCATCTCCCACTGACTCAGAAAAGATGAGCTTGCTGACAGCTGAGGCTGGGGCTGGGGAGGAGGCAGCCAGCCTCCCTCTCGGCTCAGGGGTGACCACCGCCTGCAAAGCTGCAGCTGCCGCTCTGCTGCCCACCAGCCTCCAGGCCCAGGTCCCAGCCGCTCACTGAAGGACAGTCTCCAGGCCTCGCAGCTCCTTTCTCCACTCAGCTGGGCCCTGAGCAGAAGCTCAAGTATCTTCACCAGCTGCAGATACCTTGTTCCTGAACACAAATGTGTGAGCCTACTCGGCGGTCAAGGGGCTATCAGCAAATAAATCCCATTCTCCACCTCGCCCCGGCTGTGTGACCTTGGTCACGTTACCTAACCTCTCTGTGAATCCACGGCCCGTGGGATAAATGGACTGACAAGGTGGAAAATGATAAATTTGGAAATACACGAAGCAGCCTCAGGAGTGCCAAGTAATGACAATGGGCATCATTCATCCGTTTATCCAATTAAAAAATAATATTCATTCAGCCCTTACTTCTTAAAAGTGAATGGTTTCACAACTGAGATGGGGTGAAGATGAGGTAGAAAAGAGGACAAAGAACTATCACAACAGGAAAGCCACGGTGGTGAAGACGCTCAGAAATGAAGGGAAAGCAGGACTCCTCCTCTACACACTCAACCCTGGACGGAAGCCCATGCCGGACACTGTGCAACTTCTCATTCCCTGTGAAAAGGGAGGGGAACTTATATCCCCACAACACAGGCCAGACCCACCCAACGGGCCAAGTCTTAGATGGCATCATGCACAACCAGGCACTTAACATGAGCTTTTTAACAACTGTCTCCAGAAAAGTCGAAGGCCTGGGGTCTCCGCCTGGGCAGACAGTCTCCAGGGCTGCAGGGAGTCATGACTGTGTATTGTAAAGACCATTTTGGTGGGAAGTGACTTTTTTTTTTTACGGGAACAATGAGAAGAGAGGAGAGGAGAAAACACAGGCACAAAATGTGCTGAGTTACCTCAAGGACTCCTCCACTTGAAGGTGTGGAAGTCAAGTTCAAGAGCCATTACTCTCCCTCCCCACCCCCCACACCAAGCTGATCTGGCCCTACTGTTTACAGCTCACCACACCACAAATCTTTATTTCTTGTCACCCACTGGCCCGAGCTGTCCCCACTCCCTGCTTCTCCCAGACAAGTTAATAAGACGGAAGGCTCCCCAGAGGCCTGGAGCCGGCGAACATCATCACTAGGAAGCAAGGCAGAAATCCTGACACATCGGAAATGACTTCAAGCCTATTAATTACCCTTTCTTCTTTGGCAGATCTTTTCAAAGAAAGCTTGACAAATTGAAAGGAAGGCTAGCCCTGTCTCTCCGCCCCAATTAGGCCCCACTCCCCACCCCAATGAAGCAGATCTGATTTCTGGGTTTTTTTAAACCAATTAATTTGTCAGAATGACACCCACCCACCCCAGGGAGCCCCACCTACGGTCTATATGATTGGGCACACACAGGGTAAGCCCCACTGTAAGGGCTATGTCTGACATCTAAGAGATCCGTGGGGCTGGAAGCAGGGGGTGGCCAGCGCCCCAGGTCTGTCTTCCGATGACAGTCACAGTGAACTCAGACCTCTGGCACATACTCTTGAGGAATAACACTGGGGTACCAAAGAGCATCCACAGGGTCTCTAGTCCCCGCTGCAGTGGATGCAATGATGCTTAAATGCAGCATCTTTCCTGGGACTTCCTGGGTGACCAACAGAGGCGCACAGGCGATCCTTTAATGCTGGGAAAGCTGGAGTGTCGAGGGGTCACTCACTCCATCTTCCCCTGTCCTGACAACATCGACTCAGGGTTCCCCCGAACTGATCCCTTCCTTAGAGGGGTTTATGCAAAAATAATTAGGCGGATTATTTTAACTCTCCAGAGCCTTGTTCTTTGGTGCACTTTTGGTATATCCATCAAGTCAAATCACCAAATGAGTCCAATGGGAATTTCAAACAGAACTATTGATTTTCTTCCTGACATGAGTTCCTTTCACCCAAGAAGACCCCGTGTTATTGAAGGGCACCACCATGCCCTCAACTGTTCAACCCAGGAACCTAGAGTTAGACCTAACGTCTCTCCCCTGGACAGCAACTCACACCCAACTTATCAGAACATCTTGGGACTTCCCTGGTGGTCCAGTGGGTAAGAATCCACCTTCCAATGTAGAGGACACGGGTTCCATCCTTGGTTGGGGAATTAAGATCCCACATGCTGTGGAAAAAGTAAGCCTGTGTGCCGCAAGTCCGGAGCCTGCGCCCCACAGCTAGAGAGAAGCCAGCATGCTGCAGTAAAAGATCCTGCACGTTGAGATGGAGGGTCCGGGTGCTGTGATTAAGACGGGACACAGCCAAAATAAATAAGTGTTAAAAAAACAATCCACATCTTCTGTCTTGTTTCCCAAAACATATCCTGAATCCCACCGGCCCTCTCCAAACCCCCGCACCCCTGCTTCAGCCCTAGCCCTAGATGCCATTGGCGGGCACTGCGCACCTGCAGTGAACTCCAGCTGCCCTTCCTGCTTCTGGACGTGCAGCCCTGTCTCTCTTCCTCAACTCAGAGGAGCCAGCAGGTCTTCAGAGGACGCAGATCACACGCCTCTGCCCATCTGCCTTCCCTCTGAGGGCTCCTGGAGGTCGTGCCCAGCTCACAGACCCTCTCTGCTCCAGGCCTGCCCCGCTCCCCCTCCCTCCCTTCCCTCTCAGCCACTGGCCTTCCATGTGTCCTTCCAATAGGCACACCTGTTCCCGTGTCAGGGTCTCTGCGCTGGCTGTCGTCTCCTTGAATGCCTTTCTTAGGGTTCTCTGCCTCCCACCTACCGAAATACGCTCCAGGCCCCTCGCCAACAGAATCCTGTTTATCTTCTTCGGAGCACTGACAGCCCCTGAGATCACATGATGGAGGTCCCTTCTCCCCGAGGAGGAGGAGCTCAGGAGGGCCAGGGTTTGGCCCACCTTGACCCTGCAGTATGGCTAGAACTAGAACAAGCTCCTGGGACACAGAAGGGGCCCGGCGTGGAGCGGCCACGGGACGAGAGCGTGACGCCTAAGAGGGTCTGCGAAGGATGTGCCTCTGCAGGTGCAGTGGGGGTTACTCCGCCCTGGCCCATCTGGGGAAACCCAAAGGGAACACGTGACAGGATCGACACAACCCCCAGTCCCAGAAATGCCAATACCTGGAGCTGGAATCTGCTGGTCGGCTCACCATCCCTCGTAAGCATCACTCTTGCCCCTGCAGGTTCCACATAGCCTACGAGGGCGGGGCTCTGGCTTTGACTCTCTCTCTAGGCCTGGGTTTGATAAAGGCAAGGCCACCCACCCAGGGCTGTGTTTTTCTGATACACTCCCACCGTATCGCATTTGAAACTCAAAATCTTCAAGCCATTACCCAGGAAATCATCATTAAATCATTTGTTCATTTTTATTAGTGTCGCTGTAATTAAAGAGAATCATATTTCCAAAATCTTCAGCTGTACTTATCAAAACCCACCCTCCAACCAATCAATTAGTATTACAATAACTGCATTCCCTGGTTGCCGCCGCTATTAGCATTTTGATTGAATGTCTGTTGAAAAGTGACTGGTAACAGAAGATTGTGTTCAGAAAGTAATGTTTCTTTATTCGTCACCACCCAACCTTGTCTGCTTGTCTCCAGTCTTGACTCAAAAGAGACAAGACAGCTTCCAAAAGCAGTCGTTTTGGTGGCAGATTATATTTTCATGAGGCTTGTGATCAATTGGGCATAATGGCTCCAGTATCCCAGCGACACACAAGGGCCTCCCACCGGCGGTGACCTCGGCGTCCCGCGGCTGTACCTGGGCTACTTCGTGTCCCTGCCGCCGCCTCCTCCCCACCCCAGTAATCGAGGACAGTTCCTGGCAGGTCTGCACACACAGCACTCCCGGAAGACAGAGAGTAACGCCCATGTTGGATAAGCCGGTGGACACTGTGATACCTACAGAAGATCGTCATTATTACCTACCCTCTTCTCAGCCAGGCACTTGGGAAACCTGTTATTCTAATGTAAGTTCTCCATTCACCATCACTGTCCTCAAAGCACCAAAGAGGGGTTAACAGCGCCATGATGGGACGAGAATCGCTGTCTTCTCCATGTTACAGGAATTAAAGACAAGAGTCCATTAAATCACTATATTAGAATTTAAACAACCTGCTAGTTCAGACAGCTATATTTACAAATGCCCCCCAAAAAACTCCCCAAACCAATGCCTTTTGTGACTAGCTAGAGACCAGAGATCTCCAGACCTCCACAACGCAGCCAGACAGACACAAAAACATTTTCATCACCGTGTACAATCTTAGCCTAGGCAAGTCAGCCATCACAGCTTTGCAACTAGAGGAGATCTGCTTTGACACATCTTAAGCAGAGTACCAAGAAAAGGGGACAGGAGAGGGGATGTCAGGAGTTAGGCAGACCACGTGTTCCAGGATATAAATATGGAGATGCTTAAATGCCACCCATCCAGTTTCAACCCACAGCCAAAGATACGCACGAGTTTCATCTTCACCACAGATTACCCTTGGCCAGCAAACCCCTCACTTGTCTTCACCCACCTCCCATCCATGGTTCATGTACAGTGGTGAGTGGCATCGGCAAGGCTGTATTAATGCTCCAGTTAAAAAAAAAAATACAGAATTCAAGGGAAAAAGCACTACACTACACTACACTACACGGTTCCTTTAAAAATCTTTCCTTTCTCTAAACTTCATCTCCTTTTTTCTCCCCCTGCGCCCTCCCCGCCCCCCCATTCTTGTTTCTCTCCTGGCTGCCAGCCAAGATTTTATAATAGTGTCAGGTAGCAATTTCATTTTTAAAATGCTCTTATCAAGGATTTAAGGTGAAAGATAAGAACAGCACAGTAAATCATCATAAAGGAGTGTTCTGTGAGGCATAGCATTTTACAAATCAAAACAGTTAACAAAATGAAAAGGCAAGGACAGGGAAACAAAGTAAGTTTAAGCATCGTCTGAAAGGGGGAGGGCAGAGGCCAAATTAAATAGAAAGATCATCCTTCAGATTTCTAAGCTCCCTCTGGTAATGATCTTGGCATATTTGCTAAGAATTGCATGAACAGTCCAATTTCCATTTTAAAACAGCATGTTTTTAGAAGGCATATATATTGTCAAACCATTACACACACTTAACTGGGGGCTTTCATCGGAGTCATCTGACCTGCAAGCATGTGTTGCTAATATCACTGCTTTATTATTTATCAAATCAATTTCTTCATGGAATGACTAATAACCCAACCACAGCTGCTCTCCCTCTCCCCACCCCAGCTGCTGCCGCCCTTGCAGCAGCAAGATCTGCTAGACTACCTGCAGTGCCTCAAGCCCCACAGCTTGCAAAAGAACCTTATTATTTATTTTTAAACGGACCCTCGAGGTGCCACTTAGGATTCAAATCACTTTGTGGTGGCTGCTTACACTACCCAGGAAAACTTAATACAAGGCCGGGACATGAGCCTTTATTTTACCAGGGGATTTTAATTATAGTCTCATGACAAAGGAACCACAAACCTAAAATAAAAAACAGAGACAGGTATCTACTTTTCTATTTTGATCCTTTATAACATCTTTGATTCCAGTCTGTTTTTTTTTAAAAGCAACCAAATGGAAGCATCAGTTGCTCAGTCGTGTCTGACTGTAGCCCACCAGGCTCCTCTGTCCATGGGATTCTCCAGGCAAGAATGCTGGACTGGGTTGCCATTTCCTTCTCCAGAGGATTGTCCTGACTCAGGGATCGAACCCAGGTCTCCTGCATTGCAAGCAGATGCTTTACCGTCTGAGCCACCAGGGTAACCTAAACCAACCAAGGGCCACGACCAATTCAAATGTGCACTGATATGAGGCAGCCCAAGGGTGGTAATCCCAGAAAACAATCATTAATACACTGTTTACTCTGACTTTTTTAATACGCTCACCAATCTCTTCTGGAGCCTAACCGAACATTCACAATAAATAAAAACATGCAATTAGATGATTTCCCATCTGCCAGGGAATGATTCAATTGTCCATTAGAAGCTAGAGCTCTAAAAATACATAAAGGGAAATTATTAGGTATTGTTGATACATATTTCTGTTGGAAAACAGGATTAGTACTATGGGCAAAATACAAAGCTGCTTTTGTAAATCTTACCCATTTTTTTTTTTTTTTAAGGTAAGACATCAAGGGGGAGGGAGCAAATTAAACTGTAATTTTCAGACTACATCTCCTTATTGTCACTCAGAAAAATTGCCAGGTGTTTCCAGAGTAGTTTATACATAAATATACTAGCTGAATCAGGAAATCTTTCCAGGGCAAATGAATCAACTTAATTAAAAGAAGACTTCAGATGCCAAGCCTAGTGATTTTGGAAGTGGGGAGGGAATTTAGGAATCCATCCGAAAGTATACACTTTTCGCATGAGCATTTAAAATCCTGCTACTACAGACCTCAGGTCAGAGAGAACCTTCCCACCAGCCCACCAGTCTACACCAGGCATCAGGGTTAGCAGTGCAGGACTGATCTTTTTTTTAAAAAAAAAAAAAAAAACTGAACCAGTATTTTCAGTCTTTCTTCCAGCTCAGCTGTAAAGGGCGACTACAACAATACCAAGGACATTTTTTTTCTTTCCCCTCTTAAGAAAGAAAGAACTCCCGTCAGTTCACCAGGTAATTGTTCTTTCCTAAGGTGCTGGGAAAATTGAAAAGTGTTCGGAACCATCTCTTCAATTCCCCAAAGCCCTCCCCAGAAAACACCTGTCGCTCCTACACCAACCTCCTGATAGGGGCTCTGCACCCCTGTTTTACTGGAGCATCTCTTGGGCGGGGGGGAGCATGCAGCGAAGCAGTGGAGACTGCTCGCTCTCTGTCTTCAGCTAAGTGAGACCGAGACCAGTGTGGATGCGAGGAGGGCCTGCCTGTCGGCCAGCCACCCTCTCACGCGTCAGGGCTGTCTGCCGAGCACGGGGACTAGGAGGGGGAAAACACACAGAGGAACTGAATGAGCAAGCAGATCGCACAGTGGTTGAGAGCTGAGAGGCGCCCAAACAGAAGGATGAGGGACCCAGACACTGCCGGAGCTGTCCTCATCTGAGATTTCCCTGGGGAAAGGGCATTTAAGCCCAGGCCTAAAAGCTGAGGAGCTAGTCAACTGTGAGACACTGTTCCTGGCAACTCGAGGAACAGCCTGTGTGGGTGGCCCTGCCAAGGAAGCACCCAGGTCACAAGGTTGCAGGGAGCGTGTCTGGGGTGAAGCTGCAGAAAGGAAAAGGGAGGAATGCGAGACTCGCCCGCCGAGCATCTGCACTGCAGGCATCATCCTATCAGTGACGGGGGATACACCTAGATTCACAGCCGGAACAACGGGGTGTGGTCATTCACAGCCCCACGCCCCGCGCCAACCACTGGAGGCCACCGCCACCCATGGCAGGTCTACACACGAGGGCACGTGCTACCCGACCGTCCAGGCAGCCAGGCGTCTCAGGCTCAGGGGCATCAAAGGCCTGGTCCACAGCACTGCCTTTTTAAAGGCTTTCAAAGCTGGAAGGGTCCTGGGAGATCACGTGAGCCAGGGGTTTCCCAGCCCCCATGCGCTTCAGTTTCAGCTAGGGGGGAACGTGAGAACTCAGCCCGAGCTCTAAGCCCGAGTCTCCCTTAATTGATCCGGAGTCAGCCCTAGACATTGTGATGTTTTAAAAACTCCCTGGGCGATCCTAATGTGCACCCAGGGCTGAAAACCGCTGAGGCAGTCCAGACCTCCGACAAGACAGCCATCATTCATCCTACAGGCTGCCAAGGCTGGGCTGCGGGATGATGCGCGTCACCTGGATCTTCCCCTCCAGCCCTGCCCGCGAGCGAGGAAACTGACGCTGACCACCAGAGTCTCGGAGCTCCGTGGGTCCTCGGTGACATCTAAATGCCAACTAAAAGAACAGAAGCGGGGAGAGGTGAACTTTGGACAAGCTCCTTCCTCGGCTTGACGGTGCAGCTCCAACAGCACTGAAACGCCTTTTCAGCCTCCAACTAAGGCGATACTTTCAACGGGTTCTGGGTCTACCCACGACCACTCTACCCAGAGAACACGCAGCTGCCGAGAGTGATTCAGGAGGGAGCCTGGGGCTACTGAGAGACACAAAGCAGGGGCCACTGTTGCCTCTGGATCTATTCTGGGCCCAGGACGGATGATGTCACCTCCAGCAGCAGTGGGAAGCGGAGTCATGAATCATCCATGAACCAGCCCAGCCTCCGAGATAATAAATCGGATGTCGGCACGGAGAGCTTTGCGGATCTGGCGCAGAGGCGCTGGCTCCGCCTGGGGTGCTGGGAACACTCAGAAAAGAGGCGCTTTCAATTATCTCCTGCTATCAAGTTGGGGTGGCAAGTTGAGGACGAAATCTCAGATTTGTAGGGAGCACTCAAAGGCACACAACTCTGATCACAGTGAAACCACGGCAGTTATTTTTTTACAGACTGTTGGGTTTGCCAACTAAACCCAAGGATTAAGAGACGCACACCCACATGGGGGCTGAAACTATTAATTACTGCTATGCCACTGGCGTCTTCCGCCCGGAGATCTTGTAGGTGTTACCACTTTGACCCTCAACTGCATTAATTTAACTCAGAAATTCACTCTAGGATTGAATTTGGCGACTCTTCCTGCCTGGAAGGGTTTCTGGGACGAAATAAAGAAATCAAGAAGTCTGTCTGGCAGGGCTTGAAGTTCAGTGTTGTCCTGCTATCTTCCTCCTTCTTATTTTTTTTTTTCTTTTCCAGGGTGGAAGTTGGGGCAGCTATGTAAAGATAGCAAGCTTTGTGTTGTACATATGAGCTCTATTGATTTCCTTCTCTTTCTCTCTCTCTCGGCCTTATTTTTATTTCCCTAAATAACCAAGTTGAATGAACCAGCTAGAAATACCAGTCTACTGGGTATGGCATGCATTCTTAGAGTTGGCGATTCCAACAATTCCTAGGTGCTATCAGTAAATCCCTGGCTTGTAAAGAAATGACTGAGCTATGAAGGCTACCAGCTCAACATTAAACTTCAGAGTTCTTCGAGTGTCTCTCTCTCTCTAACCAAAAAGTTATCTCTAACACTGTAAGGTCAATGTCATGGTCTCTGGCTAAATTAGACTTGGGCAAGCCATGCTATGCAGGATGTGGGGGCTGTGCTCTCAGTTAAGGATAACAGAAGGTCTTTGATTTCTCTTGCACATAATTCTGGGGAGGCAGCAACTGTGATGGGGACAGGAAGCTGCAGGGAGACACGGCTGTGACCGCCCACTCCGACTACAGGCCATGGGTGAGCAGGGGGTGCGCCCGACAGGAAGCAACGCTTTGCCCTGCGTGTGCCTGTCCCAGGGCTGCCGGACAAAGTACCACCAGCGGGGGGCTAAAAACAACAGCAGTGTATTCTCTCACAGCTCTGGAAGCTGCAAGTCTGCAATCCAGGTGTTGGCAGGACCATGTCCTCTAGAAGGTTCTAGAAGAAAATCTGCCCCATGCCTTCCTCTTGGCTCCAGTGATCCTGGGCTCACAGCTCCACACGCCCATCTCTGCCTCCGTGGTCACGCGACCACATGTCTCCCTTCCATGTCCTCCCTCTTCTTAGAAGGACACCTACCCACTTACTCCAATGTGACTTCATCTTACATCTGCAAAGGCTTCCCTGGGGGCTCAAATGGTAAAGAATTCGTCTGCAATGCAGGAGACCCAGGTTCGATCCCTGGGTCTGGAAGATTCCCTGGAGGAGGACATGGCAACCCACTCCAGTATTCTTGCCTGGAGAATCCCATGGACAGAGGAGCCTGGCGGGCTACAGTCCATGGGGTCACAAAGAGTTGGACACGGCTGAGCACACACACCCTATTTCCAAATAAGGTCTAGAGGTTAGGACTGCCACAAATCTTTGGGGGGGATATGATTCAACCCATAATATGAAGGAAAACCTAACAGCATCTTCCAACAGCTCTCTATAAGGTCAGTATTTTCACCAATCAGCTACTTTATCCTTCACTCCTCAAGAAGTCGTAGTAACAGTATTCTTATTGGTAGTAACACAGCAGTAGTTACTATGATAGTAATAAAGCTAATACTTACAGACAATATGAACATCAAATGCTTCACATAAACTTTCTCTCTCAAACCTCACTAGTCCACAAGTTAATACCACTCCCCATTTAATAGGTAAGAAAACTGAAGTTGAAGGAGTTTAGAAAAGTCACACAGCTAGTGAGCAGGGGCCCTGAAATTGGATATCTAGGCTCTCCCCCCTCAGCCACATGGCCCAGACACCTCACAAGTTTCATGAGCTGGGCACCTGCTTTCACTCTTAAGCTTCAAGCAACAGAGACACAGAAGATTCTGTATCTGCCACGCTGTGTGAGGTCCCCACATAACTTGGGTTAGCAAGATGCTTCTAATTTTTTTTTTTAATTGAAAAGACCCTTCCCGGAATGACGGCCTCCCTGTTCTGACCTCTTCCCCTCTGGTCTGGGATAAACTCAAGCATCCGGGGCTTCTTTTCAGACCAGGGGTGGCCTGGCTATCCTATTAATAGCACGTTGTCTGGGAAGAGCAGAAACTACGAAGAGTCCTCATCTATCTATCCGACTCTCTGTTTATGGAAAGAAAAAGACAGAGGTGACTCAGGCAGAGGCTTGTCGGCTGCATATAATCAAGTCTTGTTTGGAGCTCCTAGACCCCCTCTTCCCAGCAGGACAGGAAACTCAGATGAGGCAGGACCCACCCCTCATTCAGCCTAAGATGCCACAAATTCTACCAACCCCAGAAGGACAGCCAAGTTCAAACCTGTTGACACCAGCGCCAGGAACAAGGCAGAGGTGACAACGTTCCTCTCAGAGTACTGAGATGGGATGAACCTCTTTCTTCTGAAAATTCTCTCCTGCTGTCCTACCACTACATTTACAACTCAAATTGGGGTGAACTGTATCAGTAAAAGATGATGCTGAGAAAGTGTTTGTTTGACTAGGTAATAAACGCACAGGGTACAAAAATTCAAAGGGTAAATGAGTATGAAGTGAAAAGTTTTCCTGAATCCCTGCACCTCTGGCCACTGAATCCTCTTGCGCAGAAGCAAATGCTATTTTTTTTTTTTAATTTATGTATATCTGCATCTAAGAGTCTGTGTATTTCTGCATAAAACATATTCAGGTGCTTTCTATAGCTAGAGATTATTCCAAATCCTTTACACTTATGAACTGATATAAGCCTCAGGCTAACCCAATGCCATCATTCCTGTTTTACAGAAATGAGGAATCTGAGTCACAGAGAGGGTAGGTAACTTGCCGAAGGTCACACAGCTATGAAGTCACAAACCTTAGACTCAAATACCAGCTGTCTGACTCCAGAGCAAGAGCTCTTAGCCACGAGGCCATTCTCACTATTATCAGTTTTGTAACTATCTTTTCAGAAATATTCCATGCACTGGCAAACACATGTTTCATGTGGGAAGGGGAGGGGAAAACTTTTTTAAAAAAAGACCAGGTCTTAAAAATTCAAAGAGTGTAATTTGTCTAAAGAAGTTAAACTGGCTGCTCTTTGAAGGCTAGAAGGAAAGGGCCAAGGCTACTGGGCACTGACTACTCTCGCTGGGCACTTCACAAGGGGCTCATTAACTCTCACAGAGCAGGAGTGTTGCCTCCACAAGAGAGAAATGGGGCTCAGAGCCCTCAGGGGCTGCACCCATGGGAAGCTGGGACTGAAGCCAAGGATGTGCGTGCTAAAGCGTTTCCGTGGCATCTGACTCTCTGCGACCCTGTGGACTGCAGCGCGCCAGGCTCCTCTGCGTGGGATTCTCCAGGCAAGAGCGCTGGAGCGGGCTGCCGCGCCCTCCTCCAGGAGCTGAGCACAGGCAGCGCTAGATCCAGGCTCTCTCCGGTGTGTCCTGAGACAGACACAAGCGGGCCAGGGAAGGTCCTCCAAGTCCAGGACCCAAACACAAGCTCGAGTCCTGAGCTGCACAAACGTAGGGCCTTCTCTAGCCCCGGCAGGAGGCAGCCGCCCGGCTCTGGTCCCCCCGGGTCAGCCCCAAGCAGTGCCGGGATGCTAAGAAAGGGGATGCTTTTAACCAAGTGGCTGAGCTGAGGGCGCCTCTCTCCTCAGAGATCTGAAACCACGTGACAGTCGGAGCAGGGCCTCTCTGGGAACAGGACCCAACAAAAGCCTCGTTGTCTTGCTGCAAAAAAACCGTTTCTCGGTCAGCGAAGTGACTGACCCTGGGCCCACTCCTTTCTGCTTCTGTGAGCCACAGCCAGGAGGGAGGCATGAAGATCTCCTAGCTCACCACCCTATGGGGCCAGGGCTCCTACTCTCAAGGAAGGAGTTTCAGATTCATCCTCCAGCGGGGACACCTCGGGGCACCCAGGGGGCACAGTCCCCGCCTCCCTGTTGCCAAGGCCCTGGGGGCTCTGCGTGGGTCCCTGACCACTGGGGAAGCTCGGGGACAGGAACTGAACTCCTGTGTTGATGAATATCTCAAGAGACAGTGCCGGAATGGGCGCTTCCGGAATGCAGTTAGCTCCGGGAAAAAAAATAAAAAATTAAATAAAGCATGCTCCTTGCTTTCTTGTCAGAAATAAAATTAAGGTCTCAGATCGATGCTGCCAGGGCTGGGGGAGACACAGGCATCTTTAATGGCCTCCTCTACATGTTTGCAAATTCACAGTCCCCTTCAACCCTGCCCTTCTAATTGGTTATTTGCGAGGTCGTGTTTGCACCGGTTTCCCGGGAAGGCTAATGGTGTTTATTTAACGAGAAAATAAAATGTGCAGACAGCTCCGGGGGCCGGTCTCTGAGAGCTGGCTGGCGAGGGGCCGCAGCTCTGTACCCCGCTCCCCTCCCTCACCCTTGAGTGGCCCTTCCTCTGCAGGAGGTCCTGAGAGGGGTCCGGTGACAAGTCAGGCCTCGAGGGGACCGTGGTGGGGTCCCGGGGGTTGGGGCCAGGCCCCACAGCCTCTGGGCAGAGCCCCATGAGAGTGAAGAGGCGGGGTGCATCCTCTGCTGGGCGCCCCTGTAGGCAGCCTGCCTTTAGAACAAGCTTGCTGAGACCACAGAATCCAGTGCAGAGCTTACCCCGCTGTGGGGCCTGCCTTTAGAATAAGCTCGCTGGGACCGCGGAATCCAGTACAGAGCTTACCCCGCTGCGGGGCCTGGCCATTCTTCCTCGTGCTAACTGAAGTGCACCCAACTTCAAGTCAGCCCATTACTGTTTCCCAAGAGAACCTCTCCAAGAGCCCACCGGCAGCAAATACACCTCACTGCCAGCACCCCCCAAGTCTCCTCTACCCAAGTGGGGAGACAGAGTCAACCGTACTGAGTTTCCACCCCACTCTAACATTCTCCCATAGACGCCACGGCTACCAAAACCTCACCTCAACAGGTGGCCCACACTGACACCAGTCCACTCTGGGCAGAGAAGAGGACTATCAGCCACACTGACCCAACTCTCTACTTGCACGAGAAAGCCCACCAACACGGGGGCGACTACAGCGCGCTCCAGCGAGGCTGGAAGCTCTGCCCACCAGCACCCTCGGCGTCAGTGGCCTGGGACAGACCAGTGCTTTCCTGTCCACTGGCTTCCAACTCAGCTGCAGATCAGCACCAGTAACGACCAGCTGCTGGCTCACAGGTCGCCAATGAACCCCGTGATGCATCTCAGATCCGAGCTAGAGAGTGATAGGTACCTCTCAGCTTCAGAGACCAGCACGGGGACGAGAGAGCAGGTCTCTGAGGTGGGAGCATGCAAAGGGCAGGACTCTAGATGGGAGTGTGTGCGTGCGTGTGTGTGCGTGTGTGTGAGGTAGGGGAACGCAAAGGGCAGGACTCTAGATGGGAGTGTGTGCATGTGCGTGCGTGTGTGTGTGTGAGGTAGAGGAATGCAAAGGGCAGGACTCGAGTGGGGAGGGTGTGTGTGTGTGTGTGTGTGTGACGCTGTTTCAGTCGTGTCTGTGGGGTGTGTGTGCGTGTGTGTGTGTGTGTGAAGCCGCTTCAGCCGTGTCTGACTTTGTGACGTGTGTGTGTGTGTGTGTGTGTGTGAAGCCACTTCAGTTGTGTCTGATTCTTTGTGACCCCCCTGGACTGCAGCCCACCAGGCTCCTCTGTCCATGACATTCTCCAGGCAAGAATACTGCAGTGGGCTGCCCTCCTCCAGGGGATCTTCCAGACCCAGGGATCAAATCTGCATCTCTTGCATTGCAGGTGGATCCTTTACCGCTGAACCAACCGGGGAAGCCCCTAGCGGGGCAGCCCCCGAAGCAAACCCTGCTTGAGACGCCGAGCTCGGGCACCGGTGTGGTGCAGCATGGCCTCGGGTCAGAGCGGCTCAGGCGTCCTCACCTGCTGTGACTCCTAAACCCTCCTCATGCTTGCCCACCCCACCCACAGCCCTTCCCACCAGAAGGACTTATCCTCCTGGTCAAGCACACTTCTTGCTCCTTCATCCTACAAGTAGAAGGGACCTCGTTACAGGTGGATTCTTGACCCTCTGAGCCACCGGGGAAGCCCCTCCAGCCTACAAAGTCATATTATAAGTTGTAGCATCCCAGCCCTCTCTCCTGGGTAAATGAAGTCAGGATGTTAGAATCTCCCCAGGAAAGACACATACACATTATCTGTGACAGCCCACACCTACAAATGAAGCAATATCTTTTTATTTTTAATTTACGCTGCTATGAAACTCTTTTTACCCACCCCTCCCCCTTGGGAAACAGGTATCAATAAGCAAACAATTACAGTGTGATTTTTAATCATTTTCAGTGTACGTAAAAGAGTTAGTCTGGACTTCAGAGGTCAGTTTTAAAAGGGAGTGTCTGGCAGGTAGTCAGGACATTAAGGGTTGGTTATTCTCCTTAGAAAAGCACTGTCTTCTATCACAGCTCCAGCTATATCTCACAGGCACCATTTTAATAAATAAACTGATCACACAGATTACAGAAACCTTAAACCTCAGCCAGCTGCTTTTGGGGACAGAGATGCTCTCTGGGCTTCTCGAGAAGCCCAGCTCAGCCCCATGCCTCAGCCTGCAGAAAGCCACTCCCCTGACTGCAGGGCCCACCACAGCCCCTTTCCAGTCTGGGGGCCCCCAAGGGGCACAGCTCTCCTGGGGGAGGACTCCCTTCGTGCAGGGAGCCTGCAGGGGATGGTGCTCCCTGAGCTTCAGAGAACCGCCACGGGCTGAGGGCTGAGGTCGGGGCAGGGGACTGGCTCAGAGCCTGTTCCTCTCCAGGGCCATTAGCATCACACTTAATAAGCCACTGCTAACAGTCGGGAGAGGAGCCATCCATCACACGGATCTTTATTTTTCTCAGTGTATCCTGTTCCTCTGCCTCTGGCAATGTTCCGAGGCCAACAGGCCTGCTGGGTGATGGAAGACACAGGGAGTGCGGAGGGCCTGTCCCCAGGCAGTGTCCCCTTCTGCACTCGGCCAGAAACCGCCCTCCTCCCGCTGACCCTCCCCAGACCACCCTTAGACAAGCTTCAAAGACACCCAGCTCACTTCCCACCGGGCCTCCAAGCACCTAGCTCTCCCCTGATGAGCCAGACTTGGAGGAACTTGGCATGCAGGCTGAGGTCAGAGGCAAGGGGCAGAGCTGAGGCTCCCCTGGAATGAGGGGGGTCTCCCTACCCTCCCAGGAGGTGATCGAGAGATGCACTTCAGCACCCAGAATCCCCAGTTCATGGTCTCACACAGGGCTGACGTGGGGAGATGGGAGAGCAAGCGCTGAGTTGTGTCACCTTCCCTCCTGCCCCGGGCTCTCAACCAGCCTCCCACTGAAGAGCAAGTTAGACCGGATGACACCTTGCTCCTCCCTCCCGCCCTGCTTACCTCCAGCCACAGCTGGAATCAATACCTGATGCTGAATTCAAGATCTTATCTGAGTTTTGCAAGGATAAAGCAACAAACTTTTCCCCAGTGATTAAATCCTTAGATGATCAGCCCAATATTTTTCAGCCCACCTCTAAGAACATTTAGAGAGCAAGTCAAACAACTCTGGACACTGGAAAGCCACCATTCTCTCTCTCTCTGGACACAAAGAATCCCAGAGAAGGCCACGAAATGAAGAGATGGAAGCTAAGAAAGGCCCCAGCTTCCTTAGTAGCTCAGCTCCCCGTCCAGCTGTAGGAACCAGATATGTGACTTTTCGAAACTCCACCCACCTCGGTTTATCCATCTGAAAAATGGAGGAACACTGTAGTCCAGCAAGAGGATAGATGTGGAGAAGGACTAATAACAAGGAGGTGCTCAAGTGATTAAGGAGGAGGGCATGGCACTCCAGTACTCTCGTCTGCAGAATCCCACAGAAGAGCCTGGCGGGCTGCAGTCCATAGTCCATAGGATCACAAAGAGTTGGACCCAACTGAACACACGCACGCAGGTGCTTAAGACTGCCGACTCCCCTGCTTTAAACCACCGCTTAGCCTCATGCCTGTAGAGCAGTTAAGGGCGCTGGCTCAGGGTTGGACAGGCTGGGCTTATGTCTAGGCTCTGTATGGTCTAGTGTGTGGCTATGGGTAGCTTTGTTCATAAAGATTCCACAGTGTGTGCCAAGCGCCTGGTTGAGGGGTGCTTAGAATGTGGCTCCTTCCACTGGGAGTGTCAACACAACCTGGTTAACACAGAACCCCATGGTGTGTACTCTGATGGGAGGCCGGAACCCCTTTCAGGGATGAAGGCCATCCTCACCGCTGCTGGGCATGCTGCTGGACCGCGCTCCAGCTCCTGGTCCCCTCCGGGACTTCCTCAGCGCAAGGCCAAGATGACACCTGCTTCCGGGGTCAGCTGCCTCCCAGGCCTGAGCAACATACATATGTGACTGGGGCAGCGGGAGGACCACCCTCCCTTCAAAGGCCGCAGGGCATCCCAGGTCAGCATCTCCCTCCAGCCCCCGGCCCAGTCCCGGCGGAGAGCAGCCTCCATGAACCCCCTGCCCCGTCTCAGGGACCCACACCTGCACCAACTGCTCCCCCTCCCCCAGTTAAAACAAGAAAGGGAGACAATCTGGGCCACACTTCCAGTTAAAAGCTAAAAGCCAGAAGCACACTTCAGGCCCCGGGGCTCATCAGTCCCAGTTCCTGTATTTTCCAGAGGCGGAGCCAGAGGGTTTGGAGAGGTTAGGAGAAACGCCCCTGGCTAAACCCACGGGGCCCACAGGGGCTGGGAGGCGGTCCCATAAAGGATGAAAAGGGGAAGACTCCACGCTTCCGTGCGAATCAGATGCTACATGACGTTCCTGCTTCCAGCATGGAGGACGCATCTCCCCAGAGGGCTCACTGTTTGCTGTTCCCTGGACCCTTCCCCAGGGCACCACTGTGGTCCAAGGGCGGATGTACAAGGGGAAGGGACACAGGCTGGCGCCTCCGTGAACAGGAGGAGCAGACTGCTGCGCTGCTCTGAGGGCCGCCCGTGTGCCTGCGGCTCGCAGGCGAGAGGGCAGATGACGGCCACCGTGGGGCCAGGAGGGGAAGTTCTGCCCAACCCCTGGCTCCTAATGGCAAGCGCGGCCTGACTCCCAGAAGGCCAGGCCCCAGGCCAGTGCCCTGGAGTTTTTCCTGCATGGCAGTGGTCACAGTTCAAGGGCACACAGGTGGTTTTCAAAACGCCCGGGGTGGAGGACACATCACTGCTCAAGCCGCCCAGCAGAGCTGGGTCAGAGGCTGACGGGCAGCACTGAACAAGCGCCCTGACACCACGGAGGGGTTAATGGTCTGCGCCTCTTTCAGCGGCGAGCTGGCAGCAGCGCCTGCCAGAGAGGTGTCCTCAACTTCTGCTGGGGCAGCACTTTCCTCGTGATAAGATAATGGAACGCAGGAAGCTGAAGAGGTGAAGGGAAGGTTGGGGCAAGGTGGCTGCAGGAGGATTTTATTTTCTTGCGCTTATCACCCGATTCCAAATGCGCATTCCATCAGGCCAGGGCTGTGGGGCCTGCCTGCTCCACATGTATGTGACTAGAGCTTCTGTTGTGATACATTCTTATATTTTTGAGAACATTCTTTCCTCCCCTAACGCTCTGAACCAGTGAAGTTATTACCCCAGTTTTGGCCCCCAGTCCAGAGGGAAGCTCTTTCTCAGCTGGAAGGGCTAGAAAGCATGGACAGCCCGAAGCCCCCGCTCACACGGGAAGAACAGCGGGGGCAGATGTCTGCACAGGGGCAGCCAGCAGCAGGTGTCAGGGTGCTCCTGATGAAACCTCTAGGCCCCTCTCACCTTCTCTTCCCTGCCCGGCCAGCAGCAGACCAGCCCCAGGCTGCATCCGTGCAGGCCGGCTTCCTGTGCCACCCCACACACCCCGAGCTCAGCAGGGCTCAACTCCTGGTTGAGTTGAGCTGCCATCTTGAGATTCTTAGCGGTTTTTGACACCCTGTTCTAACTCCACAAACCACATAAGGGGTCTGGCACCGACCAGAGAAAGGGCAGGAGGCTGTGGGGTGGGCCGTGCCCTCGCCAGGGGCTCTCCCCACCCGCCTTCCTGCCCTCACCACCAGTGGCGTGAGCAACAATGATCCCGAAGCCACCCTAAGCACTGGGCCACGGAACGAGCACCCTTCAGCTCACAACCAGAAACCCTTCCCTGACCCGGTCACAGCGGGGCCGCCACCCCGTCCCTGCACCCGGCGCCCCTGCAGGAGAGGAAGCTTCCCTAACAGCAGGCGGCCCCGGGTCAGAAAGAGGGGAGGCTTTCCCTGGGGCCTCCTCCGCAGGCTGTCTGGGGGCCTGATGCCCTGGCTGTGAATCCAGCTCCTCCTGCTATCAGCTGAGTGGCCAGAGACTCACAGTCACCCCCCTTCTTTCGGGTCCCTCAGATGGTGAACCTCTTTCCCTGCTCAGCTGAGAGGGTTCAATGAGATGATCCATCATCTTCTCCCACACAGGGCCTGACGCAGAGCAGGAGATCAAAAACACCTTTGTGCAATGATATTCAGAAGAGAAGGACCACAGTACTACCTAGAAGCTGCTCTGGAGTCTCCCAGGATTATGAATTCTAACACTGAATGCCAGAGCCTCACTCAGATGAGCTGTGCCCACCCTGAAAATCAAAGGATGGAAATACCCTTCCCCACAAACGCCGTCCCCACGCGCAGACGACAAAGAACAGAACCTGAAATCAGCCGTCCTGGTTGTGAGTGCCCTCTCTGCCAGCACCGAACGCAGCAAACCATCCTGTCTGGAGGGACTAACGTGACCTGCATCTTACAGATGAGTAAACCGAGGCATGAAGAACTTAAGGGATTTTCCCAAAGTCACAACAACCCCCAGGGTCTGCTGTGAAGACCATGTTAGAAGATGCGCATGGAAGCAGTGCCGGGAGAAGCCCACGGCCCGAGGCAGTGCATGTGCTGA
This sequence comes from Cervus elaphus, assembly GCF_910594005.1. Classification (NCBI taxonomy): domain Eukaryota; kingdom Metazoa; phylum Chordata; class Mammalia; order Artiodactyla; family Cervidae; genus Cervus; species Cervus elaphus. The sequence continues at coordinate 81,233,437 of NC_057819.1, read as the reverse complement.
TCCAGGGTGAGCGAGGATTGCCCCCCGCCCGAACCACCTTCCTCTCGCTCCGTGGCGCTCACTCCAGAGCACTGGAGAAGACAAGGGCCATCGTCGTCTCGCTCACATCTGCAAGCGCGTCGTCTCTCTCCCTGCCTCCCGTCCTCCTCACCCTCCAGCTGCTCCCCGTCCCTCCCCAGCATGTACCCCACTGATGCCCCAGTTCCCGCCCCGTTTTCCATTTCCCTTTCGAGGATGCTGTAGCTGGATGGACGAGAGACTGGATTCCAGGGTGCGCTCAGGACGGCCCCTCCTCCTCCCCAACCTGCTCCTTCCTCCCTTTCACTCAGCCTGCCTGCTCAGAGCAGGAGAGACGTGCAGTCAACACCGGGTAACTGCTACTAATCACAGGTGACAGCAAGAATGTAAACAACACAGGAAACATCCAAATGCAATCCAAGTGGCAAGGAAACATGGCTCGCTGGCTCCTTCTCTGGAGAACACGGCTTTCCTGCCACCCTCTTTCAGACACTCTGCCCATGAACGCCCGGTGAACACGCACCCCAGAAACCAAGAGCTTCTGGAGAACGGGAGGACTGAGCGCTGAACTGTAACGCTTCCTCTGGGAAGGACTTTCTCGAGTCATCCAATTTTCTATTTACAGCAATCATTTCAATGTGTCCGTTTTGTCGGGGGAAGTGAAGTGCCAGAGATCAGACACCCCTTTGAGAATCCACTCAAAGCTAAGAAACCTCTCCCAGGATAACATAAAATATTCTGCATGTCATTTCAAGGGTTCTTAGACCCCAAGGTGAAACCCATTTTCTAAAACACGGACAAGACACTAAGCGCAGAAGACAATACGGGGAAGTGCAAACGTCTTCCAAACATCCGAGAGGCGCAAAAGGGCATGTCTAGGTCTGCACTCACCGCATAAGCCGAGGACATGTGTACAATGTACTCACTGAATAAACCTAGGACCAGGCTTCTTTGTTCTTGTTTTCTTTTTTTTTTTTTGCTGCTCTTTACATTGACAGTGTGCTTCTAAACCAGCTCCTTCAATGCAAACTGGGAACTCAATTGACTAATTGCTGTGAATAACTTCCACTTGGTTCGCTTAGAGCCGTGAGTCAGCAAGGACCAAGAACATGTTGGGTGTGACTGCATAATTAAATGACAGTTCCCAAGCCCACAGGAAATGGGGTTTCAAGGGTCCGGTATCAACTCTAGGTACTGTCACGGCCCTCCATTAACAAAGACCTCCAAACGACGTCACCTCCAACCGCCTGATTTTGGAACAGTCGCTGCGACTTTTGTCTGTGGGGCTGGGGGTAAGAAGAGAGGGGGCCAGGAGAGGACGGAGGGGCTGCTTCCTCTCATGGGGCTTCTTACCTCTGTGCCTGTTGGTCGTCTTATCAAACATCAGCATTGCATCCTCCACCTGCAGAGCAAACACAAAACAGAGTGTGCTTCAGGAACTTTAACAAAATACGGGACACGTTATATGTTCAGGGGAGGGGGGCGGTTTCCATTATAGAAATCATGTTGCTCATTAAAACAGCTTGAAAACACAAATATTAAAAGAGAAAATAAATCACTGTCTTTCCATCTTTCCAACCTAGCACAGCCACATTTAGCATCCGGTGTCCTTCCCTCTAATTTTTGTAAAATCTATGCCTATGGCTTCCCTGGTGGCTCAGTGGTAAAAAAAAAAATCTGCCTACCAATGCAGGAGATGTGAGTTCAGTCCCTGGGTCAGGAAGGTTCCTGGGGTCGCTAAGAGTCAGACATGACCAAGCACGAATGCACGCACGCCTATTTTAACATAGTTTAAAATCATATCACACATGGAATTTTCCCCTTGTTCTTTTTTATTTAGATAATATTACAGCACTGCAAACACTTCCCAGATAACTACATCACGAATACTCTTTTATTCCCCCAGATTTTTTTGTTGTAATATACTCATAACATTAAAAGTGCCATTGCAACCTTCTTTAAGTGTACAGTTCAGTGGTATCAAAAAAATGCATAAAGTTCCAGGGGCATCACCACCATTCACCTCCAGAACTTTTTTCCTCTTGTAAAACTGAAACTCTACCCCCTTTAAGGCGGACCCCCTTGGTCCCCTCAGCCTATGGCAGCCACTTGCCCACTTCCTGTCTCCAAGACTGGGGCCCCTCTCAGTATTTCACATAAGTAGAATTACACAGGATGTGTCTTTTTTTTGTGACTGGCTTATTTCACTTAGCATAATGTCCTCAAGGTTCATCCATCTTCCATTTAAGTATAGATCACATTTGCTTATCCACTTGCCCATCGATGAACACTTGGATTTTAGCTATTGTGAATAATGCGGCTATGAACATGGGTACACAAACATCTCGAGTCTCTGCGTTCACTTCTTTTGGATATATACCCAGAAGTGAAACTGCTGGATCATACAGTAACTTGTACTTTTGTTTTTTTTGAAGAACTGCTGTACACAGTGGCTGTACTACTTTACATTCCAAACAAAAGTGCACAAAGGTTTTATTTCTCTACATCCTTGCTAATACTTGCTATTTTCTGCCTTAAAAAAAAAAACAAAACAGTAGCCATCCTAATGGGTGTGAGGTATTATGAATACTAGCTTGACTGTCATGTATTTCATGGAGAGAGATGCTATAGCTTACTTAATCATCCTTCTGGATGTTCCCAGTTATAAATAATGAAACTTCAACATTTTGATTGTTCTGGGCTGAACTGTCTCCATCCCCACACCCCTGCCAAATTCATATATTGAAATCCTAATGCCCAGATTCTGAGAAAGTGACTGCATTTGAAGACAGGATGTAAAGAGGTAACTAAGTGAAAATGGTCACCTGATGGTTAGTTAAAACGGTTCCAATGAGAGCTGACTCCTTGGAAAAGACCCTGATGCTGGGGAAGACTGAGGGCGGGAGGAGAAGACGATGACAGAGGATGAGATGGTTGGATGGCATCATCGACTCAATGGACATGAGTTTGAGCAAGCTCTGGGAGGTGGTGATGGACAGGGAGGCCTGTCGTGCTGCAGTGCGTGGGGTCGCAGAGTCAGACATGACTGAGCGACTGAAGTTAAAATGCGGTCCTTAGGGGTGGCTCTGATTTGGTATGGCTGGGGTTCTTACAGAAGAGGAAGTCTGGACACAGGTACAAAGAGATCCACACTCACGTCCCACACAGGCCTAAAGAAACCACACGTACGCAACCAGGTTTGGCTTTGAAGTCCACTCCTTTTACTTATGATCCAGCCCTTCATTTGCTTCCCAGGAGACACATGGTGAGTGCAGGTGCTGCTCTAAAGCCATCAGCCGTCCACTTGCAGGCTGTGCCGGGTCTGGCCAGGTGTGCTGCCTGGTCGCCCCAAGCATTTTGTGCCCAAGGCTGGCAGTGAAAATACAACGCAGAACTTCCCTGGTGGTCCAGTGGTTGGGAACCTGCGTGCCAGTGCCAGGGACACGGGTTTGACGCCTGGCCAGGGAAGATGCCACAGGGCAACCAAGCCCTCGCACCACAGCCTCTGAAGCCCAGGCGCCCATGCGCCGCAACAAGAGAAGCCAGCCCAAGGAGAAGCCCCGCGTGCTGCACTTTTCGCCGCAACTAGAGAAAGCCCACGCACAGCAAGGAAGACCCAGTGCAGCCAAAAACAAATAAATGAAAATTAAAAACAATACAATCCAACCATGCGGTTGGGGGTGGACAGAACTGTTAGTCAGAGGCTCCACGCTTGGAGCAGTTTCAGTGTGGGGGGTGTGTGTGTGTGGCGGGGAGGACCAAGCGCCATTCACTGGAGCTCAGAGGCTCACAAATGAGCTTGGGGGCCTGAGCTAAGTCAGCTGAGAAAAAGAATCATCGGCTATTCATTCTCACTCCTCCCAGATGACAGTCTTCAATGGAGGGGAAGACACTGGGCAAAGCAATAAAACCAGGTTTAAAATGGTGCCTCCCCACAAATCAAATCTATTTTCCTAGATGCTATCAAACGTAACAGGGGGAAGAGCAAAGTCAAGGTAAGAATGGAAGAAGGGGTAGGCAGGCCAGACACAAACCTCCCAGGGACTGGCCTAGCGTCAAAATCCCTTCTGGAGGCAGGGCCCCCTTGTGTTGCTAAGCAACTGAGCCTGAACAAACAGGCTCCCGGGGCCTTCCCCTTCTGCTCCCCATTTCCACAGTCGACGACTGGGAGAGCGATGGCCCTGCACTGTGACTGCTCCTCTGGCAGGGAGCTGCCCTCTCTCCCCCAGGCGCCAGGCTGAGGGAAGCAGGCGATGCTAGTCTGGATGAGGGGTGCCTTCACCAGACCCTTCCCCGGCCAGGCAGGCTTGATGAGCCCCCAGATACCTGCTGAGACCAGACACACCACAGCGGTCTGCCTCCCGCGCACCCCTTGAGCGAGACCGCCAGAAGATCAACTGGTTTGTTTGTACACAGAGGCGTCACACTTGCACATATGGCATCGCAGACCCAGACCCTGGGCCTCGACGAGTATTCCACCACCTGGGGTGCGGGCTGGGGCGACGACGGGTGAAGCCTGCCGGGTATCCCGCAGGTAAAACTGACATCTGTTTCACACCCATTGCCATATTTTCTAAGAGGTTTGCCAAGTCCTTATTTTGAGCTGAAAATGCCTAATGGTAAGAAAAACAGCCTCCCTTCTGTGTTGGCCATGTTCGGGTACTGAAACTCAGATCCCCTTAGGAAATAAATATTTTGAATTAAAAAAAGTATTTTCAATCCCCACCCATCCCCGCTGCCCTTTTCACAGTGTTTAATTGGGTCCCTCTTTTCCTTCTTACGTTTCAGCATTTTCTGACGCTGCCCTCCTAACAGCTGCTCCACCCTGGTGAGTGAGGAGGAGGATCTGTGTATGTGTTTTGGGGGCAACCATTGTTGTAAAGAACAGAGCTCTTTCCTCTACAGACCGGTGTACAATGGGCTTCGCAAAGACCTCCTGAACAGATAAAGCACGGTGTGCAAGAAAAATTCTATTAACACTTTACAAAACAGAACATCTAAGGAGTAGCTAAAGAGAAAAGAGAAAAGGGGGGAAAAATCAGTATGAATAAGTCCCCGTGCTTGGAGGAAGAAAACTTTTCAATGATTGCAAAACACTTATTAATTCAGAGAAGCCATCAGTGCGATGAAGATCTGGCAGAACAGCAAGAGCTGAAACTGGAAGAATGTGAACATAAAACACTGAATAGAATGAGAAACACGGCCTCTCATACGGGGCTGTTTCTCACGGTTCTATGTGGATCAAACAGAAGTGGCTTGTGTGAGTCTCCATCACACGAGGACGTGAGGGATACGGTCAAGGGAGCTGGTATTCAGACCCAGAGACAGCAAACCGGTAACTCTGTCTGGCTGTCTCTCCTTCTCCCTCTCTCTCTCACACACAGAGGTAGCTGCCTGGCTGTGCCCAGTCCAGCCTGCAAGCCAGGCCTTGTTCATGGAGCTGGAAGAACACAGGGAAACTGGCAGGGGGGCAGACACGGGCATTTCTCTGACTTCAGGGAGAAAACACCACTATCCCTGGTGGAACACGGCTTCCAAGGCCCCCACCCTCCTGCTCATGATCAGCACTGGTGTTGGTTTTGCGCGCCCTCACCGGTCAATACAAATTTCTTTGTATATACCAGAGGTGGGGGCCCACAGGCCTAGGGGTCCCGTGGGTTCCTGGGGTGGGGGTCAGGGGAGGCGGTGTCTGAACCTGAGCATGTTTGTCCCACGTCCTGGCACCTGCCTGATCTGCCTGGGGAGAAGAAGCGTGTTCCAACCTTGAGATCTGCCTTCCAATAACCACAGGCAGGTATAAAACACAGCCCTGACATCCTCGACGGTGTATCTTTGCAAACAACAAAGCAGGACCAGTAACTCTTAAGGGAGCTGCTTGGGGATGCCCTGTTGTCATCCGACACCAGGGGGTCATGGACCTGTAATCCTGACCCTCGCAGGGCTCAGAGGACACTGTGACCGCCTCAGAGGTGCCCCATGCACGCCCCGCCCCATCTGAGAGTCAGTTCTGGGGAGCCACACCGTCTCCATGGCACGGTGACTGTGCAGGGCGTTTCAAACCTCCTCCCCTTAGCATCACCCAGAGAACGGGTTAAAACAGACTCCCCTGGGCTTCAGCCCCAGGCTGTCTGGTTAAGGAAGCGGCGTTTGCATTTCTAACAAGCAGCAGCTGCTGGCCCCTGCGTGGACCCCACTCTCCAGGTACTGCTCTAGGGAGGAGAGACAGGAACAGGAGTTAAAGACACCGGACAGAGCGGCTTCTTCCTCTTTGCATACACTCAGGGCTCAATACATGCACCCAATTTCTCTCACACAGGCCATCAAGGCACGTCAGCGCGGCAACCGTCATCCCGCTCTGTTCCCTGTCTCTTGGACATGTGTATGCCAAGATCCTGAAAATGACGACCGCACAGCCACGATGGAAAAGGACTCCAGCTAGTGGCTACATTATTAGGTCCGCTTAGCTGTGATCAGAAAATCTAATCCATTAACTTTACTTTTATGTGACATGCATTTATTAGGTACACACTAGTTGTGAAGTATTAGTCTAAGTTCCAAATAAGAGGCAAATTATATAGGTTCAGGGTATACAATTGCATTAATGACCCCCACACCCTTTATCTTGCAATTCTGTATCAACAGCTCCCCTTTCAAAAGAGGCAGAGTCTATCTCCCCATCCTGTGTATCTGGACTTGACTTGCTGTGGTCAGTAAAAGAGCTGGAGAGGATGGTACGCCTGTGGAGGGCCTGGCCTTGAGAGGGTTTCTGGGTTCCAGTTTGTCCTCTCTGGCATCTCTCTGCTGTCCCCATGAAACAGACATGGCCAGCCTGGCCTGAGACAGGATGAGAAACACGTGGAGCAGGGCCAAGTGCCCTCAGAGGCCCCAGTGAGACCAGTTTAGACGGGCGGACAGCTGGGCAACCCCAAAACATGCACGTGAACCCGGCTGAGACCAGCAGAACCACTCCCGGTGCACTCTACAGACTCCAGACTTGGGAGATAAACAGCTAACCTCTACCACAGAGGTTCTGTGGTTGTCTGTTAAACAGCGTTCTTGTGGCAGCAGGTAACTCATACATGGTCCCTGCTTTCTCTCTCCCCAAAAAAAAAAAAAAAAAAAAAAAGCTTTTAGTCTATAAGAAGATACACAGGCAGTCTCAAGTAATACCAGACAGTGAAGAAAGACAGGAATAGGGGTGGAAGGAGGAAGGCGGACTATGAACTGAGTATTAAACCGTAGATTTCACGTTCCAAGTGGAGTACGGGTATTAGGGTGTGAAGGGACTGCTTCTACATCTCTTCCCAGCAGCAAGGTTGGAGACCGAGATCCTGGAAACGCCAAAATAAGTTGGCAACACGCTCCTCAGCAAATAAGCACCATGAAAATCTGCAGTCATTAGCACTCAAGTCAGTGGGTGATGCCTCTCTAATCCTAATTCATTTAATGAATGAGCGAACCTTCTCTATAATGAGCTGAAAGATTTACTGTGAGCAGACGTTCTTGCTGGGTGATTTCAGAAGTAGGCAGAAGATGCTGGCCATATCCAGAGGGGAGACGTTAGCCCGCCCAGCTCCTACACTGCCTGAAGAGAAAAGCTTTCAAGTCACAGATCAAAGCAGCGCCTCGCAAGAGAGGTCAAAAGTTCTGCTGGTCAGGTGGGTTGGCCGAAGGTTGGAACCCCAGGCGGTGCCCTCAGACCCCCGCCGCTTCTGCCTGCGGTTTGGCTCCACAAGTACACAGCAGGTGAACGACGTTGATCTGGGGATGCAGAGCACTTGGTCCCAGGAGAGGGCGAAGGGTGCCGGGCCACAGCTGAGCGTGGCAGGCGGTATGGCCCAATGCATGGGCAGGATCCGGGCTCCAATTCCAGCTCCACCAGAGGCTCACTGAGGACAAGGCACCTCCTTTCTCAGCCCTTACATCTCTCATCTGTGAAGGCAGGAAGCTGGACGGGATGGTCACTTACGACCCATCCGCAGAGATTCTGCTGAGGATCCCGAGATGGACCGCGGAGCCTGCTGGGACCACAGCCGGGAGTGTCAGATTCACCAGCGGCCCTTCCAAACCCCCCGCACCCTGAGGACGTTCCACAGCTTTGCTGTGGCTGGCCAGCATGCCCAGAGAAATGTCCCACCCGCTCCCGGCACACACACACACACCACAAACCACACGTATCCAGAACAAAGCAGGAAATGGCACTTCAAGTGATCCTTAAATTATCTAGTCAGACATAAGGAGGGAGACGGAAAGGAAGAGAAGAGACCCAAGCTCTTCAAACTCCCCCGGAACAAATGCCTTTCAATGTTGCTTCCTGCTCCCACTCAAACACTCCAAGTGTTTGTTTCAATAAACACCCATAAATTCGATACCAGGACACTACAGTGTGCAGGGTTTAACGGGTCTGCTGATGCTCTGTAAACTCCAGACACTGAAGTCATAAGGCTGCAGTGAGTCTTATACATGGGGCAGGACTGCCAAGAACAGAGGAGCCTGGGATCCGGGCTGGAGACCTAAGTGGCCTTATCCCCGGGAGCATTTCTGCAGAAAGAGTGGCATGGCTCTGCACTTTTGCCCAAGAACTGGTTGAGGGTGTCTAGTTTATTGAAACGAGACTTCTCAGCATGCTCCAGCCTTGATAAGAGTAAGGACAGCCTATCTTCAATCACTGCCCAAAAGGAAGAAAAGAGGAGAAAAAGGAGCAGGCAGGAAAATCCCATTAGCTCACACTGAAATCTAAATCAGTAGTTTTCAAACCTGATTGCTCACCCGAATCACCCGAGGAATTGAAAAAAAAAAAGAAAAAAATCCCCATTGCCGGGGTCACACCCCGACCAGTGAAATCAGCCTCCGGTGGGCAGGGGGTGGCAGAATGTTTACAGCTCCCCCAGGGATTCCAGGTGCAGCCAAGGCTGAGAACCACTGTCCTAACGGGTAAATACAGCGGAGTTGAGCCTTCATCACAGCCTATGTGGGTGGAGATGGACCCTAAATATAAAGGGGGCATCCCCTGGATCGTCAGCTGCCTGAAGGCTGACTGTCCCCTGCTGGGTCCGCAGGCCCTGTACCACAAGTGGCTTTTGGGGGGCTCTCCTCACCTTGTCTTGGTCTTAGGACAAGACAGTCAAAGTTCTGCTCTGTAAGGAGGCTCGGAAGGGCCAAAAACTGAACACAGGACTTTAAGAAACCCAAAGAAACTGCTGGATGTCTTTTTCACCACCATCAATAGTATTTTCATTGTATTACTGCTTTGGTCTGCACAACAATCCCTGAAGGCAGGGTTACTACAAGCTCTCTGAGCCTCAGTTTCCGCCCTGGTGGTCCTGGAGCCGGGCCAGGACTCCGCAGCTGGTGGTCTGAGTCCATGTGCCAGCTGGGCCTGCGTGCCGCGGCTCAGGCCCCAGGACGGCAGGCCCCCGAGCCCCTGGGCCCCCAACACCCACTCGGTCCACTGACTCCTGGGAGGCTGCAGTGAGCAAGGTGCTGAGTGGGCCAGGCACTTCCTTCATTCCGAGACAGAAAATTCTAGTTTGCATCCGCCTGAAGGTCTCTCTGTGTTGACTCAAGCCCATGCCTTAAATAAGTAACAAGACAGCCTGCTGAGTTTCTCCCCAATTCTTTCTTTGGTAGTAAAATAGAAATTGCATTTGCCATTTTAACCACTTTTTAAATAAACAATTCAGCGGCATTAAGGACATTTCCTAAACTCTTCATGGAAGGTTCCTAAGTCTTACTATGACCAGAATGTTCTTTCCCCATTAGCAAGACTCTTTAACTGGCCCTATTTTTTTCTACTTTTAATTATTTTTTAATTCACTTTAAACGAATCCTTTAATTCATTTTCCCATTTAACTTAAACAAAAACAAACTCCTGTGTTCATCAGAGAGCAGTTGTGAATTCATAAAATGGACACTTGCCATAGGAATTAAAGGGTGTGGGGCGTCTATCCTGGAGATGCAGACAGTTTACTTACATAAAGGCAGGCAAAATGTCTTGCTCAGAGATTCTGATTTCACATGTAAATATCAGAGTCTAGGCTATGAAATGTCTTCCCCCTGAAATAATGATGACTGTAATAGCTACCATTTACTGGAGCCTAATAGGTAATTCGCAAAGCTCATTTAATTATCACAATAGCTGTGAGATAGATATTATCACACCCATTATATAGGTAAGGAAATGGTGGCTCATTGCGATTAAGTGACTTGCCTAGGATCATGCATGCAGCAAATGATGGAGCCGGGATTTAAACTCAGACGCATGCCCACATCTTTCTCCTGGTCTCCCTTGACTGCGTTCTATTTTTGAATCCCCAGGGCCCAGCGTAGCTGCACTGTCTCCCGAGTGAACCAACAAACACTGCCTTAAAACTACCAAAAAGTTAAGAGAGGTGATGAGGTAACCAAGGAGACAGCTGTATACTGCCGCTGGCAGGCTCAGGAGAAGAAAGAAGGGTTAGAGGGAGGAGCAAATAGAGGAGGCGGCTGAGGGGTCTCTTCCTTCTAGATGGGGGAACTCGAGAACCCCTGAGCCCACCTGTCCGCTCTGTGGTCACAGAGCAGGCTGGTGGCACGGCTGGAACGGGCAGAGGGGTCCCAGAACTCCGCCCTCAGGCTGCCAGAGTGGCCGCTGGGCACCAGCCCCGAGAATGCTGAGTCCCACCTCCTGGAGCCGTGAGGAGGCCTTCAGGTGGTGGCTGGCGAGTGACTGATGCACAGGACACGGGCATCGCAACAGATTTATTGCAAGTCACCACCCCACCCCGGCAATCCCCTGGTGTGTGCACCTACACACACGCGTGTGCACATGTACACACCCCCTACCCCGTTCACTGGAGGGATGCACCCAGCGCTGTGCGACGCCTCGCTGCAAATGGGTCATGCTCAGGGACACGTCGCTAAAGAAACCAGTGAGTCCTCAGGGGTCCCAGGAGGCACCTCTCAAATCTGGGCAAGGTACACAGGCGCCTGCCTGGATGGCCTCCGGTGGAAGTGGGGGCTCAGGCTGGGCCCAGCATCACCCCAGAGGGCAGAGCTGGAGGCTCTCTCGGGGGATGTCCCCGCCAGGATGAGACAGGCGGCTGTGAAGAAGGAGGGTGGTGGGAGACGGACCAGGAGAGGCCGGGCGCGAGCTGCCAGAGGAGAAACAGTTGGTTCTGCAGGCGTGACAGCTGTCACGCGGAAACGGCATCTGGCCTAACGGCCTCTGGAGCGGGGCGCCTTCGCGTGGCGGCGGTGAGCGCTGGAAATCCACGGCCCGTGTGCAGCGCTGGCTGTGAGTGCGTGTGCAGGCGGGCGGGCATGCACTGCGGGCGGGCAGGCTGCCTCAGGCTCCTCTCCCCCAAGCCCAGCCTCTCCCCATCAGGCCGCACCTACCGTGAAAAAGGCCCAAACCTGCCAGCTCCGAAGGAGACAGGCGAGTCATTAGTGGAGCACTGATGTGCTGTAACACTCTCTTGCATTCCCATTAAACAAATACTAAACTGCTAATTGCCAAAATAGATCTCCACGACTCTGACCGAACAGGGGAAGGGTTTATAATTACCAAGTGTGAAAACGCGCAGCCTGTAAATAACCACCTCATCTGTCCTAATACGGGCTGATATTGATGGGCATGAAATAAACATCAGGACCAAATGGAAAAATCACCCGCATCTCCTGTGGCCAATGCAATCTCGAATGGTGACAAGCGTGGCTGCAGTCACAGGCTCGGGGAGGGAAGAGGGGAGAATGGACTTGGACGAGCTCGGAGTGTCTAGGATCCAAACCCGATTCTCCGTCCCTTGGAATCTCGGCATCTTCTTTCAGCCTGGAGGACAGGGTGTGGCTTGATGATGGGATGGAAGGCTGGCCTGCACCCTGGAGCCCAGGCCCAGGACCCTCTGAGACAGGCCTGCAGGGCACATTCTGTCCTGCCCCCTTGAACAGACTGGCTGAAGAGGATAGAGAATCAGGTAGATGGAGAGTTTTGCCAAGGTGACACATTTATTCACGAACCAGTATCTATCAAGGCTTTGTGTCTGGCCAACACAAAGAGTTGGTCGTGATGCATGGATGAAGAGAATTGGGGTTTCAAATCACCTCTGGGCTTTCTGACACCCCATGTCACGCTGCCATTGGGATGGCAGGTAGACGAGTCTGAAAGGGAAAGTGTTAGTTGCTCAGTTGTGTCCGACTCTTTGCGACCCTCATGGACTGTAGCCAGCCAGGCTCCTGTCCATGGTATTCTCCAGGCAAGAATATGGGGGTGGGTTGCCACTGCTTTCTCCAGGGGATCTTCCCAACCCAAGGATCAAACCTGGGATTCCTGAATTGCAGGCAGATTCTTTATCATCTTAGCCACATAGGAAGCCCATGGATGGGTCTATAAGATTCCAAAGACCTCCCTTCCCCCGACTGCACCTGAGGAGGGGCGGATGACCTGCCAGAGGTCACAGAAACAGTCTCCCCTTCACTCTCCACCAGCCTGTGATTCTGAGGGATTCAGCAGGGCTTATAGTGAAAGACCAGAGCCGAAGACAGAGGTTCCACTGGTCTCAGAATCAGTCTCGGGACTTAGAAGTGACGGGGCCCCTGCTCCCCTCCCCACCTGGTGCAGGCGTTCTCCAGGCTCCTCTGAACCCTTTCTGGAGCTTCAGAGACTCGGAGCATCTCCGTCCGATCGACCCCTCGGTCGAATTCAGGAGCAGCAGTGCTTACAGGCCTGACACAGCAGCTCCCTCTGACCCAAAGCCCAGCCGTGGCACACGGAAGAATCCTGCCAAGCACGGCGTCAGGCACCTGAATCAGAGCACACGCAGCACCCAGCCCAGAGCTTCCTAACGGGGCTCAACGGTGTCCCCAGACACTCTCCCCACTGCGCTGCACGAGAGCCAATCTCCTGGGCACCCCAGTCCCTGAAGTCACCCCCCAGGGTCCTGGGCCGAAGACCCCATCAAACAGCAGCATAAGGAAGGAAGGTCTGAACTACAGACAATTTTTAAAGGAACTCTACATTGTCACTTTTAAATTCCCAAAGCATCTTCAAATAATGGCTAACAGAACGCTACCGAGAACAAAGTTCACCTGTGGCAACAAAGGCGAAAGGACTTGTTCACTCAGCAAGCTTACTTCCTGTTCACAGAGGATCATAAATATCTGAGCTGGAAAGGACCAACAAAGATATAGTCCGGCAGAGCATTCTGCAGAGGAACAAAGTGGCTCTCAGCCGATGCTGGACAAATTGAGAGTCGGGGTCCAAAAAGTCCAGTGGGCTTCAGGAGTCCTGGGTTCAAATCCGAATCCGCCACGTCCACCTCTGACTGTCCCGGGCAGGACTTCTGGAGGCTCAATCTCCCTGCGTGAAAAGGGCTGAGGATCACCCCAGCCCCGAGAAGCAGAAAGGAATGTAACACCCAGGGAAGTACTCGGGTTGGTGGTAAATGATGTCCCTTGCTACAGCCAGTACTCGGCATGCACAGCATCTCAACAAGGATCTGAGGGCTGGATAACAGAGGAAGAGGCTTTGTGTCCATAGCCACAAATGCCAACTCAGTGAACTCAGTGTGGATGAGCGAGGGTCACCCTCATCAGGGCACCGTGCCTTCCATGCTGTGCTATAAAGAGCTGGACGCAAATAAACCATTTTTTAGAAAGCAGGTGGAAGGGCAGAGCCAACCAGAGCACATGCTGCAGTAGAATATTCCTCGCAATAAAGAGAAACAAACCACTGGTTCTCAACGTGGATGGATCTCGAGGAAATTACCCTGAGAACAGTCAGTCTCAAAGGCTTCTTCCATCCCATATGATCCCATTTCTGCAACATTCTCGAAATGACAAAATTATAGTGATGGAGAATGGATGAGGCTGCCAGGGGTTAGGGGTGGGGAAATGGATGAACCATCACACAAGGAATTTCACTGCAGTGACAGGAACACTTGTGCATCTTGACTGTGATCATCATCACTTAAATCTATATATATGACAAAGTTTCAAACAACAGCGCGCGCGCGCGCGCACACACACACACACACACACACACACACACACGTGCACAGCTGTTAAAACCAATGATGTACCAGCATCCATTTCCTGGTTTTAACAATGTGGTACGGTTATGGACAGTATTATCATCATGGGAAGCTGGGTGAAGGGTACACAAGAGCTCTTTGTACTATTTTTACAACTTTTTGTGAGTCCTACACTATTGAAAAATAAACATTTAAAAGAGTAATTTTTAAAAACCACAAGGGGGCTCATTATGTCACGCAACTCAGTGGCAGATCAGTTTATAATGCAAATAATTAGGCCCTAATTTCTTTTGATTTGGATAGCATGGGCGCAAATAAGGTGCACCGATAGTAGAAAGAGCTAGCCCCTACTCATCTCCTATGCGGCATCGGCACGTACTGCTCTGAACCAGCACTATGTCACATGGGTCTCATGCCGGGAGTCCTGATTGCCCCACCTCATCTTCTACCCTGGCCCTCAGGACACTTCACCACACAGCTCTACAAATGCACAGCACCTGCTACAGTGACGTATACAACAATGACTGCACAGTAAGTGCTTGCTGACTGCGTTTCAGAAAGATTTTTGCAGGATAAAGAAAAAACAATTCAACTAGGAAAGAACCTCGAACCCCGTGGTTTCCATTTTCCCTCTTTTAAGCTTTCCATTTTTTTCTCTTTTAGGCTATCAAGGCCTTCTCTTTCATTTAGGTTCTGAAACAGATCTTAAATATTTGGAGATATTTCATACACCAAACTGTATTTATTACTACTTCTGAGATGTGGAAATGTATTTACCAACACTCGTCATAACTGTGAACTGGGGCTTTGGGCAGCATGGGGTGGCCTGGGGCAGAGCGAATCGGCTATTCTCCAGAAACTTGACGTTTCAGTTGGTCCTCATGTCATCTAGGGTGGGGAAACCATGATACCTGACAAGTTTTTTGATGTAATAATGAAGTCAATTTGAACACCACACGCCTTTCTCTTGACCTGGAGGTTGGACACCTCTGGCCTGATCTCTGAGTCAAGATCTGACCATGACGCAGATCTCTGCAAATGAATATTGACAGAATAACCAACCTCCTACTTAACCCCCTATCGAAACAACTCCCTGAAGGGGGAAATAGGAGGGAGAGGGAAAAACCCTCATCTACCCTTAAAAAAAAAAAGTACCAATTCAAGCTGCTTCAAGACCCAACAAGCATATTTTTCTTTCATTTATTTCTACATCAACACTCTGAAGGATAAAGATCTTTCTCATTTCAAGAGCTGTCAATTTGCTCTAGTGCCATGGTTTTTCATCTGTTTGAGGTAGAGAGGAATTACAAAGCAGGCAAACGAAACAATGCACCACCATCTAACATATTTTGGCAATTCGAACTGGGACCAGGGTAAAAGGAAATTAAAGAGAAATGACAGGCCACACCACACACCTGTGTGGAACCCCAGTGCCCACCCCTGCCTGCCCTCCACTCGCAAACTCTATGATTTGACGAAGGCTTCAGCTCTTTGCTGAAAACTGTACTATTTGCTGCACCCTAATTCTTCAAATCATTTATACATGTTGCACAACTCATACAATATTTTGCTTTCTGAAGCAGAAAAACCTCTTAGCTGCCGGTAAACTGTCAGATGCTGTTACTTTAAACACCCCCGTGAAACAGCACAGGAGCCGGCAGCACGTTGCCGGATTCACTACCCTTCCCCACATAATCGAACAGAGACAAATGCTCGCCACATGCGAGCTGTGGGAAAGCCTCACCCCATCGAGCCTAAGGGTTCCATTACTAGGGAACTCAACAAATAAAAGGCAGCCCTAATCTCCTCCTCTCGTGGGCCCCCTCTGCCAGTGACGATGCCCCATGAAGATTGCTGGCTAATTCATTTACATTTCTTTTTGTTTTTAATTAAATTGATCCTCGACTGCTCAGACCTGTAATTTTTCCCTCTTCAGCTGCAGGGCTGGGGAGTTCTGAGAGAATGACAGAAATGCCTCCGAAGGTCTCAGAGGCCGAACGGCATTTAGGCTCCTGCCCCTGACTGTCACAGGTGGACCACAAGGACCTGGCCAAGGGCTCTGAGAACCCAGGGCATCGGGTTCCTTTGAAATACTGGAGTAAAGATATACCCCGGGGATACGCCCCCCCCCCCCCACCAACACACACACCCACCACCAATTTGAAATTCAATGTAAATGTGAGAAGGGACCCGCGATACTTTTGCCAAATCCCAATGGTGTGTAGACATCACCAGAATCTAGATTTATAATAATGTATGTGTCCACAAGCGGTGCTTATCGGGGTCCATGGGCCTGGGCCCCAGCTCGGCAGCAAGACTAGTGGGAAAATCCAGAAGCTTTGGAGGGAGACACCTCAGATTCCAGTCCTACCACTCACCAGCTGGTGGCTTGGGCAGGTGACTGGACTTCACTGCACCTCTTGAGTTGGTACCCACCTCACCGTGCCGCTACGAGCATTAAGACAAGTTAACTCCTGGGCAGCATCTTGGCTCACAAGGAGCACGGCCGCCAGCGTCATGGCCGCCTCAGAGAGACGTCTAACGTTGCTCATTGTCCCGGAGGCCTTTCCTCTTTCCCTGCTGTCGATGCCAAGTGAAATTAAAACTAGCAGAGAGACTGGCTTTGCTTGAGCAAGCAGGACCAAGGATGAAACGACCTGCCTGGGCTGGTCGCTTTCTCAAACGTCCGCCCAGCCCGCCCTGCCACACACGGGGCCCCACCATGAAGGTTCAGGAGGATGGAAAACCAGCCAAGACAGACAGACAGGCAGGCTGGCACGAGACGGCTTCTGCCACTGGCCACTGAGCCTTCACCAGGCAACGCTCTTCCGCTTCCAAGTTTTGTGGGAAGAAATGAACTCGCTGAGGGTCCCTCACCCTCTGGACCCGAGTCTGAAGCCCAAGGCTAGTCCTGACCCTTCCGTGACATCCTGCCCCTGGAGACAAGCCCTCCTGAGGGCCCAGGCTTCCATCCTAGGCCAGTTACGGGAGAGTTTGTCAGAGGCAGCTGCACTACCTTTAGAATTTATTCCTTCAGTTTTCAAATTCATTCAATCAACACATATTTACGTAAGTGTGTATCATAAAAGGCACAATGATTCTAAAATGAGAAAGACTTGACTCCTGAGGGTCCAGGGGCTGCATCAATGGCTGGACGTGTGACGAAAGCTCTAAGGGAGGTGCAGCCCCCGCAGGGCGTGCACAGACATTCTGTAGTCTTTAATCATTCATTCCTGCCCTCCAGGGTTCTGAAAACTCAAGTGAGAACTCACTCACTTGGCCAGAGGAGACAGAGGGTTTGTGATGGAAATGGCAGGACCGCATTTGTGGTTCGGGAGCAGCTGATCTGGGGAGACATCGAAGTCAAAAGAGCAGGGCAGGAAGACGGGTGAGGACCTGGGCCAGGGGAGGCGTGGAGGGGTGGGGCCTCCGTCTGGGCCCTCCTGGAAGGAACAGGAAGGAGCAGAGTACCATCAGGAGGCCCAGCCTCAGGCTCGGCTGAAACCAACCTCTCTCAACGGACTGGGAGGAGATCCCAGTGCTGGCTGAGGGGGTCAGGAGCTTAACCTTCTGCTGCCCATGGTCACAGGGCGGGTCAGAGGCATAGCTGGGGGTTAGAAGACTGCATCAGCTCCAGGAAACAGCGTATCCCTGACGAAAGAACAAGGCAGAAAGGAACCTGCCTCCTCAAGGCACCCCAGATCCAAGGAGCATCCCTCGTGGAGAAAGGACAGCGTTCTGAGCTGACAAGGACTGGAGCCCCATCCCAGGGCTCGCAGAGGAAGGAGAGAGGGCTATTCCTGCTCAACGAGCCCTGCTCCTGGCTCTGAGGGGGCAGGGGATGGGACGGGGGTGGCAACTCAACATAGCTGAGTTAGTGGATCGCATCTCCACTGCTCTCTGTTCACTTCCGGTTCTGCTTGTTAACCTGCAATCCCTGCTCCATGGACCAGCACTCTCAGGTCTGCATGACCAGGGTGTGTTCCCACTGGAGGGGACGTCCCCTGAGAGTGGGGCTGTGTCCTCTCCACCTTCCAGATCATCCTGCTTGCTGGACGAATGGCAAGTACGTCTCCACTGCACTCCCAGGTGAGTGAGACTGGAGAGAGGCAGAAGCAGGTGAGAGCTGACCCGGGGATTTAACTCACATGCTTCTCATCCCAGTTTATGTGCTGAAGGTTAATGCCAGAGAAAAACGCAATGTGCCATAAAACTATTTTTTGCAAGTTATTTACAGATGCATGTACCTGCCCCAGCCAACTGGAGCAGCTTCAGAGCTTGTGTGATTGTTAAAACTGAGAATCAGGCGGAGAGCTCAGTTAGTATTTAGGACCTCACACCAGTGGAGCCAGGGCTTATTAGCATCTTTCTATTCAGGGTAGTAAAAAATTAGAGGGCCGTGTGGGGATGGAGTCAACATTCCCAACACCACCCTCCTGCCATGCCACCTCATCGGGAGGGCCCCAGAGGCCTGGGCATCCTCCACATCCAGGACCATCCACACCAGCTCCCGAAGAAGACAAGAGGAAATCCTCCCACCCAAGAGGCTGTAAGTCCCACTGACTGAAACAGAGGCAGAAGAGAGAGCAGCCACCAGGGACAGAACAGCAGTGAGACAGCCCAATTTAACAGTCAATAGGCAATCCAGAAAGAGACAGATACTGTATGATATCACTCATGTGAAAGTCGCCCAGTCGTGTGCGACTCTTTGTGACCCCATGGACTATACAGTCCATGGGATTCTCCAGGCCAGAACACTGGAGTGGGTAGCCTTTCCCTTCTCCAGGGATCTTCCCAAGCTAGGGATCAAACCCAGGTCTCCCACACTGCAGGCAGATTCTTTACCAGCTGAGCCACCAGGGAAGCCCGATATCACTGCCACGTGGCATCTAAAATATGACACAAATGAATCTATCTATGAAACAGAAACAGACTCACAGATGTAGAGAACAGACTTGTGGCTGCTGAGGCGAGGTGGGGGGGGGCAGAGGAAGATGGACTGGGAGTCTGGGATTTGCAGATGCAAATTACTACGTATAGAATGGATAACCAGAAAGGTCCTACTGCACAGACATGAATCTACTGGTTGGCCAAAAAGTTCGTTTGGGAAAAACTCCAATGAACTTTTTGGCCAACCCAATATAGTCAATATCCTGTGATAAGCCATCATGGAAAAAGAATATAAAAAACAGTGTGTATATAAATATAACTGAATCACTTGGCTGTACAGCAGAAATTACAATACTATACATCAACCACGTATGCATGCTTAGTCACTCAAGTCGTGTCTGATTCTCTGCGACGCTATGGACTGTGGCCCACCAGGTTTCTCTATCTATAGGATTCTCCAGGCAAGAATACTGGAGTAGATTGCCAGACCCTCTTCCAGGGGGATCTTCCCGACCCAGGGATCGAACTCACTTCTCACATTGCAGGTGGGTTCTTTACCACCAGTGCCACCTGGGAAGCCTGAATCAACCATACTTCAGTAAAAAGAATAATCAGGGACACTCAGCCCATACATGGCAAGCCCAGCACGGGTCACCAAGGCCCCACTCCTGCCTCCCATGCCTCGGGGGGGCAGGTAAACGGAAACAGACTTGCAAAACCAAAGGAGAAAAACAGTGGCTTATCACGGCAAAAAGAAGGGCAGGCACAGAGGGGTGCGGACATCACCGTTTGGCCAGATCTTCAAGCACCACTTCCCAGCAGCAGATGGAATGAAGCCAGGTCCTGAC
The DNA here is from genome assembly GCF_910594005.1 of Cervus elaphus. Classification (NCBI taxonomy): domain Eukaryota; kingdom Metazoa; phylum Chordata; class Mammalia; order Artiodactyla; family Cervidae; genus Cervus; species Cervus elaphus. Next base: position 81,213,672 of record NC_057819.1, on the reverse strand, counting down.
GGATGGGAAAGTGTAGGAAAACCAGAGAAGACCTTGGGAAAGCGTTGGCATCGCCAAGGAGGATGGGGGTGACACCAAACGAGTTAATGCTGGCAGGACTTCGTTTGGTCGGCAATGCCGCGCGCGGGTCTGGAGCTGAAGGAGCGGAAGCAAGCAGGGCACCCCCAGAGCACCGGGCTTCCCGCGTCACGTCCACGTCTGCGAGGGGGCGGGACACCGCTCCTATAGAAGCCTCCCCCTCGCTCCTCCTTTCTGCTGGAGAGAGAAATCTTTAGGAGAAACACTCCAGACGGCTGAAATTTCTCCCTTGCTAGCCCCATTCAGTTATTTATCAGAACGCTTCAGCGAGGCTGTTTGCAGACTTCCACATGAAATGGTTAATACTGAGCACTTCCAATTCATCTCCCCGGCCGTCTTCAAATGTCAGCTCCTTAATCCTCGGGCCCCCTCGAGAAGTAAGCGATGTGCCCCATCTCTCAGACTGGGAAGACAGAGGCTGGGCTGCAGGGAAGCCCGGTCGATTTCTGCAATGATCGATGCCAACCAGACCCACGCGTCCTCTCACCCGGACCCCAAGCGCCGTATTCCACTGAAGATGAGGCCGTGCTGAGGATTCAGTGCTGAAGGCCTCCTCTCCCGGGACACTCGCTGCCATCAGCAGGTGCTCCCCCATCTCCCAGCTCCTATTCCCTGCTCCCCAGGCCTGCTGGGCTCATCGGCATATCTGCGTGAGCTGCATTCTTAGTCCCCATGTCATGTCAAATCCCACACATCTGATCCCACTTAGAATTAAAACATCACTTTCTGGGACAGAACACAAGCTTGGAGGAAGGTCTTCTAGAAAAGAGGACTCATATCCTGGGGTGTGGCTTTTTTTTTCCTCTCCCTGAAGGACCCACACCGGGACTTCTTCGCAGCTGGCATCAAACCTTTCAAGACCCACTGAGGACCCCAAACATTAACCGTCAGATGAACGGTGCGTTCATCATTTCAGAAGGAGATTTAAGGCTCCTGTCATTTGAGTCGTCACTTTATTAGTCATTCATGTAGCAAATGGATTGATTTTCTTGGGAGCAGAATGAGGAAGAATGTGCTGTCAGTGTAGATCACTGAGTTTCTGCACACCACAGGGCCAGAAGGCTGACAGGTCCATGAGGGCGCGGGCAGCAGGGGACGGAGCAGGGAGGCCACCGCACGTGGTCCAGGGGTCACTGGAGTCCGGTGCATGCAGAACTGTGTGCCCAGCCCATGGGGCTGGCCTCCCTGAGCCTCCCACAGGGGAGGGCGTGTGTAGAGTGCACGCGGGGTGCTTTTTCTTCTGTGCTGGCCCCTGGGGCTTCCAAACACAGCCCCTGCTAACCTGCAGCAGGAGTTCCACATTTTCTGCTGATTGCGTACCCCACTCCACACCTTCGCAAACTCATAAACGACCCTGACCCTGGATCCTGCATCAGTGGGCTTGGTCCGATGCTTAACACACAGCAAAGATGAAATAAAATACACACTCCATCATGTTGCCTGATCAACAAACACACCAGAGTGGACCTGAAATGGTCACTGTCCCCTTCAAAGAACTTACCATGAAAAGCCCTGCTTTATTCACGAAGACTTCAAATGTATTTTTGAGATTTGGGGGTGGGGTAGGAATTCCCTTCCAGGCATTTCCCAACTCACGCAAGACAACCAGTCTTATTATTTTATAGTCCTGTTGAGTTCTGGTCCAAAAACAGCATAATCAACCTTGGCCACAAGTTATTTGGAGCTGAGGCTGCTGACGGTTTCCAAAAATCACATCCACTTTCAAAGGCCAAAGATTTATCACCAGTGAGGATATGCAGAAGAAAATGCCACAGAGTCTGAATATGAGTTCACAGTGAAAGCTTTGAAAATGTTCAGAGCAAAGGCGAGATCTTTGGAATAAGTACACAGACTCCCACTTTGAAGAGGACACATTGCATTTGTGGAAAAAGCACTGGTCTTGATGCTTCTGAGTCATTGGAGGAGGAGAGGGGGTGGGGAGAAATGTAGACAGTGAGACAGAAACTGACAGGGAGGGACCCACAGAGACACAGAGAGGTGGGTGACAGAGAGAGGCTGGGAGAGGCCCCTTTATCATAAAAGAATCTTGGGGGTGAAATAAAAGGAAGAAAAATCAGAAAGGATTTTTTCATAGCCCGATACCAAGTGCATCACGCATTCAACTGCAAGAAAACATTCACCATCTCAGTACACGGCAACACTGGCATCCTCAGAATACCTTTCTCAAGCACCAAGGGGGACATCTGGGCTGGACCCATACTTGCTTGAAAATTACTCTAGAGCCGCATCTGGCCCCCAGCACACACCCTTTCCACGCATGTTGAGCTGTGAGACATCTGCCTTCCCGCCCCACCGCCCAGGCCCTGTGCCCTGTAACCTGTCCACAGAGGAGGGCGTGGGATAGTTTCCCTTCAACAGGCTTGACAACCACACTCCAGCTCTGCTCAACTGGAATCCAACAGGCTGCACATGTCCAGATGTCCAAACAGCTCAAGAAAGCCCTCAGACCACAAGGGTCCTCCTGCGGGCATCCTTCTCCCCTCTCCCCACTCCAGGCTCCCGGTGCAAAAGAGCTGCTCCCTGGGGAGGGCAAGACAACCCCCCCCCCACCCCGGGATCGGGGCTCTGCGAAACCGCAGGGAGAGCCCATGGGCAACGACAGAAGTGCCTCTGAGCTGCTCCGGACGCATCTGGGAAATGAAGGAGGCCACCAGTCACCTTCATCACATCTCTCTGCGTACGAACACACCACGGAAAATTACAGACTCCTCTCATCTACCAAATGAGCCATAACACCACACACGTTTTCCCCACCCGCTGCCGCCTGCTCCCCAACACCAGGGAGACAGAACACCTTTCAAAGGTGGGAATGGGGGACTCAGAACGTGGCGACCCAAGACAGACCCAGGTGGGGATGTCTCCAAAGAAAACACTGAACTTTTCCTGGCCACGGTGCTACCTGAGACTTGCCCACCGTCCTTTTTTGTAAACGCCTGCTGGGTACATGTGAAGATAAGACGAGTATTACATTATGATGCTTCCTCATGCATAAAAGTCTATTTTAAAGAGAGTCTGGAAGACGGGAGGGGCCCAGCAGCGGGGAGGTGGGTGGCAGCCTGAGGAGGGGAGGGTAAAAGGCAGGCTGCTTTACTTTGCAAGTCTCAGCTATGGAATAAAACTGTCTTCCCTGCAAAGCAAAAACTCATTACGGTTTCTCTGCTTGCAGAGAAAGAAACCCACAGGTACAGGAATTTCAGAGAAACGGATCCGATTTCCTGATTTGCTTCCCTCCTCGTGTCGTCCTCCCACCCCGACTTCTAGGCTAACTCTTGGATAAATGCACAACACCCCCCTCACCGTACCCAATAGTTTTCACCTTCAATTTCACTCTTAAATTTCACCTTCCGTTTCCTTCCCTCCCAGGCAGAGCAGCACACATGCTACATGGAACTCTGGCGAGGCTTCCTTTTGGAAAGCAAGGGATATCTGCACGTATCAGGGAAAGACGGTTAACTCTGTTCATCTGCTCAGTGGAATCTGGAAGCTCCCTCCCCTGTCCATTAACCAACAGAGCTCAGCCTGCCCCGTAACCCCTCGCCTGCAACGCTCTTGCTTCCAGGCTCTCCCAAGGCACCATGGGTTCTGCACCTTTCTCTGTAACCTTCCCCGACTCCTCCCTTCGCCCCCCATGAGCCTTCAGGCTGTCCTCATCCTGCACCATCACCCCCCCACTCTCCTCCTCTGAGCTCTCCCCACACTCACCAGCTCTCTGGGGTCCTGTCCCATGCCCGTCCCCAGAGCGCTAGCCTCCCTCCGCTGCTTGCCTTTGGTTTTCCTGCCATGCAAATATCCTGGTACCCAAAACCCAACAACCCTAATGCACACAGATGTGCCTTCCCCACAAACTCCATCTCCACAAGTGGGCTGCCGTCTCCCAGGGGCTGAAAGCTGCATGCCCTCACTGACCCCTCCCTCTGAGGCCACCCTGCCCTCCTGTGTCTGCCCGTCCTTTGAGACCACCTTCGCCCCACCCTCTCTCACCTCCTCTCATCCCTCTCAGCTTCAGGGCCGTTCACTGGAGTCTGGGCCACACGGTGGCTCCTCCCTGGGATCACTAACCACCCCTGCTCCCCGTCATCGGTTCTCCTCGGTGAAGCCGGCTTGCTTTCCCCAGAGGACCACTCTGGGCCAGCCTCGTGTCCGAGAGTGCCAACGGAGATGTTCCAGCACTCAGACCAGCTGGCCTCCACCCTGCCTGCCAGCCCCAGGTCTCTCTGACCCCCACGGATACGAGCCCCTCGGTGTGGCCGCTGGCTGATCACGCTCTGGGTCCTCTCCAGCCCTCTTGCTTATGGGGGCACACTTCTGTCCAGACCCTGCGGAGAGGGCAAAGGAAGAAAGGCCGTCACACAAGAACACCATGAGGATGCTGGTGGACTGGCCCAGGAGCCACGTTCTGAGACCATGATGGCAGGGTGCAGGCTGGGGGTCTTTCAGCAAGGAGGCTGGACGAGAGACCAGGGAGGGGAGGGGAGGGGAAATGCCCAGGAAGCAGCAGGGCCCAGCAGGCAACAACCTGGCATCAGCTTCCTTTACGGCGTCACGAAGGTCTAAACAAACCCTGGGGGAATGCAGAGGCCAGAGTCATGGTCAAGGGAAGAGGAAGTCTGAATAGAAACCTCTCTCCCCAACCAGGAGCACCTCGTGGACAGAAACCCCATCTTGCATCTTTTCTACCCTCACCTCAGAACCAGGGTTCATGGCTTTTTGACCAACTGGCAGATGAAGGGCAACTCTGGGGACAAGAGCTGGACGTGCACTGGGACCCTCATGACCTGGACTCTCGCTGGTGCGTGGAGCGACCTGAGGCCAGAGGATAAATGTATGTGCCTAAATGGTGAAACGTTTCTTTTTTAATATGTGCATTATACATATGCAGAGAAACAGCCAATGAGCAAAAAGAAGAAACTACACATCATCATTGTTCACATTTTGGTGTTTATTCTTCCCAGCAAAACATATCTGTGTCTGTGTGTAATGACATCTTTAATTTTTCAAAAAAGGAATTACTGGGGAAATGGAGTACTCAAGTACTTTGCCAGCTCCTCATTGTCCTGAATTATTGAGATTTCATCCCCAAGAGTGTATCACTATTTGGTAGCTGGAATGTAACAGAACTCCCAGCCAGTTGTCTTCGATTCCTTAGATTCACATCAGTCTTGAAGCCACCCCTGAACTGTGATTTATATGACAGCTTGGGAAAAGCCAATTGGAGACAATCAATGGAACAGACAGAGACAGGCCCAGCGAATGTGCATGAATTAAAAGGAAAACTCCATTGTAATAGGAACAAGATTCTAATCACTACACCTAATTACAAAGAGGAGTAAATCACTGAAAAAAAAAATTGTTCCCTACAGAACAAACAAAGCAATTAATCATAAACAGAAGCTCAGGGTGTGGTGAGCAAGTCAGAGCCCAGACCCCAGCCACGAGCTACACAGCTGTCCCCCAGGACACATCGGGGCCCAGGGCGGGCTGGAAGGTCAGAGCTGGGGAAGAGTGGGGGACAGGCTCCCCGCACGGCAGGCTAGTGTACACACACACACACACAGCCTCATCCGACCTTCTGACCATAGCAGTGACCCCCCCACCCCCACTCCGCAATCAGGTGCTGCAAGACCCAAGCCTGGAGCCCGACTTTTCTGGATACCAGAATAATGACTGGGGATTTAATACATGGCACCACACCCTCCTTCATGCTCTGTCCCCATTCCTAGGTGGTCAACAACAACAAGACAATAATAACAAGCTAGTTCTCCTTACAATCACCGTGCACCCAGCACCAGGCTCGGCAACACACACGGTGATCTGGCTCAACCGTCACAGTCACCATTCAGGGAGTCACTATTACCATCATCTCTACCGACAAGCGAGGAAATTGGTCTAGAGGGTGGAGCCATTTGGCCAACTTCACGCTGCTTACAAAGAGCAGAGCCTTGCTTTAAATCCCGCGGAAGACTCTGGGGTCCACCCACTTACAGCCTGCACCACGCTGCCCCTAAAGCAGGGAGAAGGGGACTCCAGCGTGCGATGCCCCGTGGACGCGGAGAGTCAGTGAACGTTCCCTGCTGCTTCTCAGCCCTTGCCCTCTCCGCCACCCCACCTATCCTCTCTCCCCTGGGGTCTCCCCTCCAGAGGCCCTGGACCCTCCAAGTCCACGCTTCCTCCCCCTGGATGCCTCGCGTTCCGCAAAGAACCTCCCTGAAAACCCCACCACATGGGACGGCTGTGCCGTAAGTGCAGGCCTTTTATTTTATTAATTGACGTGTAGTTGATTTACAATGTTGTGTTAATTTAGGCCGTACAGCATAGTGACCTGGTTTCAAACACACACACATGCACACAGTTCTTTTTTAAAATATTCCTATTATGGTTTATCAAGGGACATTAAGCACAGTTTTCTGTGCTATATATATAGTAAGACTTCGTTGATTACCATCCTACGTATGAAAGCTTACATCTAGGGCAGGCCTTCTTGAGGGATCCATGCAATATTATTTCCAAGCCTTTCCAGATCCACCACATTGCCACAAGCTGACTCAGGCTCACCCTGGCAGTCATGAGAGGAGGGAACTGGCCGTTCCCCCGCCGTGCCATTCATGCAGTCATTCCAGAGGATGTTCCGGAGCACACCAGAATCTGCTTCAGGCCCTCAGAGAGAGGGAGGCCAGCCCTGAGGCTGCAGGGAGCTGGGAGCAGGGTGGCCTGGAGGCAGGCCTGCCTCCGTGAGAGCGGACGAAGGCCTGGCCAGGGCCAGGGGGCATGAGGGAGGCAGGTGGAGAAGGAGCCGGTCCTCGCGAAGCGCCCCCTCAAGCTCACCCAGACGAAAAGCAAGAGCTGCTGGCCAAGTGCACGTGGAGTAAACGCAGAAAAGCGTGTTTGCTTTTGAAGAGCCCGGCAAAGGAGTCAAGCTCGGCTCAGCCAGGCCCCCACAAGGTCCTCATCCAGCGGGTCCTCTAGACCCAGCAGTGGGCAACTCGGATGCTAGCAGAGAAGTCAAGGGCTTGGGCCCCAGGGTCACAGAGACTCTGCTTCACGTCTGACGCCGAGGGACCAGAGTGAGCCTGGGCAGGCAACAGAACAAGTTACCTAACGCTGACCCTCAGCTAATGCTGACCCTCAGCGCACAGAATGTTCTTAACAGGGGATGAGATGAGATTAAATGAGGTAGTGCCCGTACACACACTTGAACGCACAGGAAAGCTTAGCTTCTCATGTTATTACCGGTGTTGTTAGCACAATATTAATTCTGGTTAATCTTTTTATTTAAAGGCCACAGGTGAACTGGTCCTCACTGACCAGAATCAGCATCAGAAAGGACAGGGCAGAGCTCTGCGTGAAGTCTGGACATCACACACACTGTCTATACCAGGCGGCCCTTCGCCAACAAGCGGCTGTCAAACACTGGCTAGTCTCCTCCTCCAGAGATCGGCCTCCTCTCAGCTCACCCACCTGCTCCTCAGCCTGCGCCCGAGAGGCTCAGGAAGAGAAAAAAGGTGCAAAGTCAGCACTTCCTACAGAGCTGAAAAGAGATCTGAGGTACAGAGCCACAGAATCCCACCCTCTCCTGATGTGACCTGGACGAGCCTTCCTGCCCACAGCCTCAGGAGATCTCTTAATGGAAAGAACGCGGGGTTTAGCAGCTCAAGCTCCGGGTTCAAAGGACCATTTGGTAACTGAGTGATGTCAGACAAACCCCCTCTCTGGCTTTACGTCTCTAGCTTGTAACAGGGTGGCAGCAACATCTCCTAAAGGTCTCAGAAGGTGACCACGTGGAGCAGACCGCACTTTCCCCAGATACCCCCACATACCACCCCCACCCTACATGCTGGCTACAGTACGACCTTGACATGCTTCCAATCAAGAGACGAGGTCTGTAGCCTCTTCCCTTTGGGTTAGATGAGTTTGTAACTGACTTGTGTTCCAAGACGGTCAAGGCTAGGTCAGAAAAAGTGAGGTCACCTCTGCCTCACGGGCTGGAACACTCATCCTGAAGCCTGAAGCCACTCTATCAGGCGCTAAGACTGCCTTCAGCCTGCCATGATGTGAGGAAGCACAGAGCAGGTCCCAGAGAGAGGCCAGATAGAAGGGGGGCTGAAGCCAGAGGAGGAGAGACGCTTGGTCAGCCTCCACTGCCGCAGCCTTGTGAGATGCCTCCAGCCAGGGCCATCCAGCCCAGCCCCTCCCAAATTCCTGATCCACAGAAATCATGAGAGATAATGTAATGATTGTTGTCTGAAGCCAGTAAGCTTTGGTACGATTTGTTATGCATCAATAGATAACTGGAACACCACGCATACGAAAACATGCTGTAAACTGATGAGTAAATATTAAGGACTGCTAATGCTCTAATAAGTTTTATGATCATTTCCTCTTCAAGTCTGCCCTTGATTTTGTCTTTGGAAAAATACATGTGCTGGGGATGGGGTGAGGAGAATGCATACAGATTTGCCTTTAGCTTCTGAGAAATAAAAGCCCAATTGTCACCAAATGAGTGGTGTCAATATGCAAAATGACATCTCAATTCACCTGGAGGCATCATCTAGAAATGAAAAATCTACGAACTAATTAAAATGTGACTTGCAGCAGGAGGATTTCCCCCAGCAAAGCCAAGCTTAATTCTCCGCACAGACCCTCACAACCCTAACCCTCTGTGTTCTGCACAGGAGCTGGACTCCCCAAGCAGTCCAGGAAGAAGCCCTCTTATCCACCCACAGGAAGAAAGGAGGATCCTTGCAGGAGTGAGAATGCAGAGCTGGAGTCTGGCTTCTGCCCCAGAGCTCAGTACCCAGGTCAGGGGAAGGTTCCCCACCAACCACAGAACAAGTGTGCCCGGGGAGGCGGGTGCCTCTCTTTTCAAAACTGCAGCCTCCGGGTTCTCAACACAGCAGTTCCTGGGAGCAAATTGAGATCGTAGGGCTGTCAACGGCCTAGGCGCTCATCATCTTGACAGATACTTAGCTATTCATTTAAAAACAAGCGAGGGAACAAGCATCAGCTGTATTTTTTAATTACTCCTGGATAGTACTGGGAATGCTTTGGCATAATTGGGGTATTGAGTTTTTTTTTCCCTTTGAAGGCCTTGTTGCAGCAAGAAAAATACTGTGTTTATTCTAATTAAAACCAACCCTTCTTTTAAACCATCTTAGCCATGGCAAGGCAGAGGACGACAGCTGTGTACTGTGCATCAGGCAATGGGGTGATGGTGACCAGGGCTGACTGCTGAATGTGCACCTTTCGGCATGGCTCTCTCTTACTTCCAGTCTCAGCTCTTGTTTATACACTGGCTCTAATGTAACATGAGCTCATCACTCCCACTCCTGCAATCCTCAGCCCAGTGAGGTATAACCTACCATGGACCAATATTTCAGGGAGGAGAGTATTTCAGGGCACATCGTGTCCAAACTCATCACGGCTTCCAGGGCTCAAACTGCCCACCTGACACCATCGTGGGTGGTTCCCAACCAACTCCATGTAAACGGATCCCCTGGGGCCCAAGTGACGGATACAGACCCAGGCCACTCCCCTACAGAGCATGACTCTGGGGCAGGGCCCAGGAATCTGTATTCTGGATCAATACCAGCCTAGGTGAGAAACTCGACCTTCAGACACAGAAAGCCCAAGCCTCAGACTCCATTCTCCTGACCTTGCCATCGTGCGGGCCTGAGCAGGGCAGCCACGTCCGTGCCCCCTCTGTCCCCAGGCAGCACCACGGCCTCCCGGCCCCGCCAGGCACCAGGCTGCCAAGGCCCCGTCCATTTCCTGCCACACACGGCCGCCTGACCAAAATCTGTTCCCTCCTCGCTCTGAAACTGGGACACTGCGCAACGGATTTTCAAAATCCTGAGAACAACAAGCTTTCAGAAGACAGGTTGAGCAGGAAAAGCTACACTGCAGAGGGCCGATGGCAGCTCTCGGAGCATTGAAAATAGCCACACGGCTCAGCCAACCGGGGCTTCCTTGGTAGCTCAGTGGTGAAGACTCCGCCTGCAAGGCAGGAGACCTGGGTTCAATCCTTGGAGAAGGGAATGGCATCCCACTCTAGTATTCTTGCCTGGAGAATTCCATGGACAGAGGAGCCTGGCAGGCTACAGTCTAAGAGATTTGCAAAGAGCCGGACATGACCAAGAGACTAACACGCTTAAGTTAATAGTGAAGGGGAGGGAGATAGCTGAACCTAGCCCCCAACAAAAGAAGTTGTGCTCCTACACCTGGCAGAGGAAGAATACAAAAAAGGATTATGGTCCACATAAATAGCACCTCTAAAGCTTTCTGGTGTCCCAGCCTGTTCAGAGTGGCGCTTTGTTCTCTCCCCCCACCTCTCAGACCTGACTCGACCCCCAGAGGAATACAGACGTCCAGGCCTGTCCTCCAGGGACAGATGGGGAGGCAGCCCACCTGAGCACGCCTGCATGCAGCCAGACACCTGGGCTGGCCATGGCCGGGTTCGGCCACCTGTGCCCAGTATCTGACGGGGCACAGCAGCTCGCCTCCCCCGCAGGTCAAAACCATCAGGCTGTAGAAGGCAGCAGTGGCATTGTGGCTGAGAAAATGCTATCACTGATAGCATTGATACATACCATTGTGTATCAGTGAAAATGCTATTACTGATACATACCAGTGTATCAGCCCATTCATCAGTCTCAAGAATGGCTCAGCAGGGCTGGGAGGGCAGGGCGTCTGTAGACAGAGGGACAGGGGAATGGGCTGTCCACTCTGGGACAGGGGAGTCATTCATACCATTTGGTAGAAACAGCATAAAACCTGCACGTACCACATTGCCACGCAGGACAAGAGGTCTCGGCCCCCGCGGACCTGCAGGACACGTGGCCGGGGTTGTGTTCGGGAGACGGGGCAGGAGTCCCGGCACCCACCGGAGACTGACAGGCTGGCCCTCCCACACTCTACTCTGCTCCAGTAACCACCTGTATTCTGCCAGAATGACACTAGCGACAATAATTAAGCCCAGATCTCTGTGGATCGTTCGCAGTGATAATTCCACCTTTGTAATTCAGCTTCAGATAAACCCCTTTTGTTCTGCCTTATAACACAGATTCTAGTATCATTCAAGTATATTAACTGGAGCCTATTACTGTCACAAAAAATGCTCCCTGAGCCATAGCAAAAGACTCCCCAGACAAAACTTTATGTCATGTTAATCCAAGCTTTAATAACTATGAGGATATATAACTGTATTCTAATTGTGCTCTGCGTTCCCGCATACAAAAACAGAAGATATCAAAAATGACAGCGGCAGATCTCTTAGAATAAAAAAGCATGAATTCCCCACTCAGGGTGCTGGGACGCTGGGGCAAAGGGATGCGTGTTTATATGGGGAAAGAAGCAAGCTGGGGCTTCCGAGGAGAGGGGAGGCTTTGGGGCTGGTGCGGGACCCCCAGAAACCAACGCCACCCAAGGCTGAAGGCTGGGTCAGGGAAAACGCTGGGAAGTACCCATGGTGATGGGGTAGAGACACGAGCAAAGTCAAGAGAGCCAAGTCAAAGACGCAAGGGGAAATAAAGAGGCTGAGGCTGAGTGGGGGCTTCCCAAGGCAGCGATGCCAATCCCTAGGTTCGTGACTTGGCTTGAACTCTAAGCCAACGGTGACCTTAGCCAAGTCATTCCCACTCCCCGGGGCCTCCCGTTCTGAACAGAGGGCATTTCGTCAGACCCAGATGACTCATCTCCTTCAAGTCCTCTCCCGGAGGCTCAGCAGGAGTAACCAGGACAGAGAACAGCCCCAGGGCTGGAGCTCCCCATCTCCTAGCCCTGCTCTTCACAGCTCCTTTAACGCCATCGTTCCCTCTCCACGCCGTGCGGTTTGCTCAGTTATCACACTCGCTGTCTACCGTATGTCTCCCTCCACCTGAATTCCAGCCTACCAGGGCTGAGATTACGCCAGTTCCGTTCACTGATGGACCCCTGGCACCCTGGATGGTACCCGGCACACGGTGTGTGCGCCAAGGGTGTCTGCCGAGGGGGCACCACTACCAACCAGGCATGTGGCCTGAGACGAGATTCCTCAATCCACGGAGACTCAGTCTCCTCAACTGCAGAAGGAAAGACACAGCTCCCTCCCAGTGCTGCTGAGACGATTAAAGAGCGGGTGCTAAAGCATCTAGCACGGCAACTGCCAGGCAGAGCATGTCATTTTCCAGAGCAAACAAGACCCTCTGAGGCTAAAGACGCAGCTCTCACTGTTCAGGCCAGAGGCAGCGGTTTCATCCTGTCCCTGTTCTCAAGGTCATCACGACAACCCTTCCTTCTTCGAGAACCCTCCCCTCTACTTCTCCAGCCCCCGACCCCAGGCCAGGGCCACAGTCCTGGCACCTTTTCTAGCACCAGAAAAGGACCAAGACAGCATCAGGCTCTTGCAGGGCACCACTGTGCCAGGGACTTCTGGGCACGGGTGTTCAGAAGGCCAAAAAGAATCTGGGCAAAATATAAAATTGGGATGCTGCATTTTGATGGACCTCCCTTCCGGCGGGTGGTGAGGATGAGACATGACCAAGTGAGTACACTGGGAAAGGAAGAATTATTACTTTCTGTTACTTCACCTCTCTGAGCCCTGGCTTCCTTATCTGTAAAAAGGGGGATTATACTAACCCTCATGACCGTATCTTACGGGGTGATGGTGGAAACCAAACGTGCAGGAGCAGGCTTCTGCTACTTAGAGAGCAGCCAGAGGCAGACGGGGAGGGGCCAGGCACGCGCGGTTTGCGACGGGAGACGTGACCTGGAGAGCAGCTCCGTGGCAGAGGCAAACCACTCATCTTCTCCAAAGGGGCGGTGTCTTCTCTGTAGAAGGTGGATCCAGCTTTCTCTGTTCCGATGGCTATTCATAATACTTCTTCCCTCGGAGGACACAGATAGCCAGTTCAAGACCAGATCCTGCCTAACTTAGGATCCTGAATGCCTTCATCAGGTGGAAAGGATGGGGAACAGGAATCTTGTCATACATGTTATGACTCAAAACACAGGCAAAGCGCTGGTGCCCATCTGGGCTGCAGCTCTGCTGGGAGCGGACTGTGCCAGCAAGCCTTCCTTGATCGAGGTCTGAACAGCCAGCCTCTTTATTGGTATCTGTGCTGCACTTAACAATCAAAGTAAAAGAAGCGGAAGGTGGCAAGTGAGGACACTGACTTCATTCATCTCTCTTCTTTTATGCTGTAGATCAACTATGCAGTCAGATTCTATCAGGAGACAAAGCCGGGAATCCCCAGTGTGACAGCAATCTTCCCTTCCACCTTTCTTCTGAGAAGAGGCGAACGACAAAACCACCCAAAATGCCCAACTCCAAAAACTCTCAGGCAACAAAGAGGCAGCGTGTGGAGGAAAGACGATTGCTTTCCAAGTGTCCATGGTGCCCGCCTGATCCCGGGAGCCCAGTGGCTGGTACCCGGAAGTCTGATGGCCTGGATGAAATAAGAATCCAGGGTCCACCCTTTGGCACAGGAGCCTGAGTCTCCTTGGCACCAACAGGGACTACAGCGGGCTTCAGTCTGCAACCCATGCCATGCTGCCTCATCCCATCTCAACAAATTTTCAGCTCCCCGAAGTGGGAAGACTGAAGGAAATGAATGCAGGACAGAGATACTCCAAAAAAGAACCCAAAGGGACCACCCCCGCCCACCCAGAGACTGGCCTGGGGCATGCCAAGGGCAGGCATCCTCAGCTGCTGCTGCAATGTTGTCAATACCATCCAAAAGTGCGTTTTCCCTTGCCCATGGGGCATTGGTTGCCAGAGACTTAGATATCTATTTGAGAAGCTTTGGTATTGATTAGGTCAAATACTACAAGGTTTTTCTTTCCTGATATCTTGACCTTAGAGGGTCCCAGAGGGCTTGCCTAATATAGGAACGCCGCAGTGAAAATAGCTGTGGGGAAGAAAGACACTCGATAATTTACATTGTCCTGATTTCACTTGTTCAATCACCTCCAACGCTCACGTGGAATTTCGCAAATCCTTCCCCCGTTTTTCACAGGGATTACTGAGACCCTGACAACAGGACAGATGCCTCGCTTTACTCAAGAAATACTGCTGAGAAATACAAATGAAGGACTGAAGCAATTCAGAACATTATAAATCAGAAACGATCTTTTTCATCTCCTTTAATATATGAACTCCAGGCGGCAAACCTGGTTTGAAAAAAAAAGAAAAAGAAAAGGCTTTAATCACAACAGGTTTAGGAGGTATCAGGAGCAAATTACAACACTAATACAGTCCTTAGAGAAGAAAAAATAAGGTTTGAAAGGGCAAAATGATGACTTTCAGAGCAGTACTCATCTTCCTTATGATCGATGTTATAAATGCATCACCCATCCAGGGAGAAAAATTGAGGCAGAGACTACCAAGCTAGAGGGCTGAATGAATGGGAGGAAGAAGGGAAACTGTGGCCCCATGCTCCGATCGCTAGTTAGGTAGTGAAGACTTTGAATAAAGCATCATTACCGTGCTCCTCTCTTCCCCCAGAACGATCCGTGACTCCTGAATGGCACCTGAGGACTGGCAGGCAGACTCCCCTCGCATCGCCTGGTGAGAGCAAGAACCACGATCCCAATCCTTCTCTTCCCAAACACATACCTTCTCTGATGAACTCAAGCTCAAGTGCACCCCCAGTTGACCCCCATGCTCTCCCTGAAAAGCCCCCAGGTGGCCCAGACCCTCTGGGAGCCAGAGTTCTGCATCAGGAGCCCTGCATGCCTACACTCAGCCTATCCAGGGTCCACGGTCAGCCACGAGCATTTAACCCAAGGCCAGCTACCCCTTTGCCCCGAGTGCTCTCTCGGGCCGCTTCCCGGCACCTCAGCTAGTCTGAGTTACTTCCGAGGCCAGGGTCAGTGTTCACTGGACTCCAGCTACATATGACATGGTTTTCTAACAGCTGCTGCTGCTAAGTCACTTCAGTTGTGTCCGACTCTGTGTGACCCCATAGACTCACTTCCTGGAATCCCAGCGGTCCTTCACCTGTTCCCTCTGTGACCCCCTTCACCCCACTTCTGCTCGGCTCTGTGCCTGCGCGTGCTCTGAGAGAGGTCCCCAGCCAGAGCTGCTGATAAAGGAGCTAGGAAGAAGCAGGTCAACCCCCCGTGTGGCAGAATCACGATACACTGACCAGCACGTGTGCCTGGGAGGGACACTCCTGCGGTGGGAAGGCTGAGCCCTTTACCCTGACGCCAGGGCGACCATGATCTGTGGGCAAAACGCCTACTCGGGGCGGGGAGGCGCCTCCCCCCGGAACCCCAGCCAGGTGCTCCACGGCCGCTGCCAGCTCGCACCTCGGCGCCAAGGAGTCTGAGCCATTCTAAGTCACCAGTTCCAAGCACTAAGCTGCTGCCGCTGGCTGAGGAGGAGAAAAGAGGGGGGAACGAGAGTGTGCAAAGAACAAATGCCCCCTCCCCCCCAAAGGCATTTCAGCCACTCAGAACAATCTGGAAGACTGGAGCTGGGAAAGGGAGCAACCAGAGTGTCCACCCAAAGTCCTTCTAGGACGTGCCCCCGTTTTACTCTATGGAAACACAACATCAGGGCATCCCACCAAGCCCACAGTCACTTCTGGGCCTGGATATCCTGAAACAAGAGCCATGACGCTCTCTTCCAAATGCATCCCCTTTGGCAAGGATCATCTATTTGCTTTGGAGTCAGGACAGGCGTGTGAATCCAACCCAGCCACCGCTCGCTATGTGTTCATCGGCCCGCACTAAAGGCAACTGCAAACCCTTCCGGGATGACTGAGGGTGCTTTTCAAAGACAGAGGGCTACCTGCGGCATGAGAAAAATTTTAAAGAGCCCCCAATCCTCCCGGCTCTAATTAGAAGGTGTCTGCAGATCTCCTGCCAAAGGAGATCTAAGAAACGGAAAACATGGCACGTGCCAAGGACAAGCGCCTTGGCCTGATGACCACCCCAAGACACTTGGCAGACTTCAGCAAGCTCCAACAACAGATGCACATGGGGCAGCAAAGGAGAGGTCCCCAGGGCACCTAAAGGGAGGCCTGTTGCTAAACATTCTAAGCAACGTTAGGATCATGTACATTATTTCATTCCCATCTCTACCACGACCCTTCCGGATAAGCTTGATGGTCACCTTTTTGTGAATGAGAAATTGAGGTTCTGGGAGATTAAATGGCTTTCTTGAGAAGAGCTCCAGGATCCATGACCTTTCTGCCATAGCTTGCTACCCTTAGGAACCTTTTTGTTTGCCAGAAGTGGAAGTTAAGAGGGCTTTTCCAAAAGAAGTTTTTACGTCTTTGCGTCTCCCATTTGATAAACTCAGGTGAACCTGAAGCAAATACAATTCGTTTCTAAGGTTCTGTCACCTGGACGTCCCAAATACCCTTTCTTCTCCCTCCTGTTGACCCCAATTCCTCATCCTTCAAACACCATGAAGAGTTACAGCCTGCAGCACCCACCTGGGCTGCTAAGCTGGGAGGTACTTAGATTTGTAAGCAAATCCACTTGTCGCTCCAGCTCTTCTTTGTAAAGCCCTTCTCAGCGAAGGTTTGGCCATCAGGAGGAGGGATGGTGACCATCCGTGCCAAGGCAGAGGTCCGCAGCCTCTGGGTGTCCATTCAGCTGGGTTAGCTCCCCAGGTACCCAAAGGGAAAGACACAACGAGGACGGCAGGGGTGCATGGTAACCAGGAGAAGGCCCACCCGACACTGCGGTCACCAGTGTCCAGCACCGCTCTAGGCACACAGCCGGCTCTGTGCTGAAGACGCTGATGACCAGGAACTGGGAGGGAGCTGCATGTGCCGGGGAGAACTGACAGGAAAGAAGCTTCAGGGGCCACAGCTGATGGAGTCTCGCCAGGAGCTCACACACGGCGCTCTGGGACAGCTGCTGGGCTGTCCCAGCTGGCCACCCCGGACGGGCGTGTATTGGGGCTCTGTGCGGTGAGAGCCGGGCGGTGCAGGAGCCTCCCTGGCCAATCCAGACTCCCAGAGCTAGTGCTCAGCGCCCCAGAGCCACGTGGCTCAAGTTCAAGGGCCGCATCCCCTCGGGGGCAGACCCGTGCTTCTCCCGGACACTCACCCCCCATAGGCACCGGGGAGCCCCCTCCATCCTTCCCCGCGCTGCCTCTCCCCTCGCCTGGTGACGCACTCTCTTGAGAAGTCTCATTAGGCCCCACTGCCAATCCCACACCCCAGGTTTCTCACAAACACATGGGACTGGGAGGCTGAAAAGCCCTCTGAGATTGCATCCAACTCCCGCCTTCGACAGATGACAGGTACCTGGGCTCCAGAAGCCACGTGGCCTGCCCATAGCCACTCCGCCAGTTGGCAACAGAGCTGGGACTCAAACCCAGAGCTCTTAATGACCCTTAATGGCTCCAATGACGCATAACGAGCAGGAAAGGCGCTGCATTTCTGGGCAGGAACTGAGTGAAGGCGCTGGGCCTGCTCCTGGTGGCGGGTCCCTACTCAGACAGAGCGGCCCGCTTGGAGCTCTCTGCCGGCACATCTCGCTTCCTCTCCGCCCTGTGTGCACCGCCGGCTCTAACCTGCCATCATTTTGCAGCATCTGAGCAGATTTCGAAGCTGTGTTTCTGGCTCAGAAAGGTGCGCTATACACATCACTGCGCCCCCACAACCCCCAAAAATTAAAGGGATGAACAAGCCAGTCTCTAGTCCACACACGTAAGCTCCCCAGGCCCCCAGAGGTAGGCGGAGAGAGTTAAATATGATAGTAGGAAAAAAGGATCTGTCCAAGGAAAAGAAATCTCAGCCCCAACGCTGATTATCTTTCATTATTCCACTGAGCTTCCGCAGATGCTGAAAGGAGGCGGATGTTTAGGATGTATGGAAATCTCATTTCCTCCTGGGACAAGGGGGGCAGGGTGCTGTCATTATACACAAATGAGTTTTCCCCTGCTTGCTTCCTCCAGTAATCTTTCTACCACCCTGAGCAGAAACGAGGCTGCCTGGGCCCAGCAAGGTTGTCGGGAGAAATGCAGGCTCGCGGGCCGCTGCCCTGGGCTCCAGACGGTCTTCCTCGCTCGTCCTCCCCTTCCGATCCCCCCGGCACAGGGCAAGGCCCCGGGAGGAGCTCCCAGCCTGGAGACTCGGGGACGGGCCGCAGAACGGGGGCCGGACGGGGGGAGGCTGGCACGGCCGCAGGTGTCTGTGGGTGGAAGGACGGGTAAAGTGGGGCACACAGATGGAACAGGGCTCCCGGCAGAGGACTCGGGCCGGGGCTGCGGGAGGATGTTGGGTGTGGGGCTCAAGTTGGGGGTGATGAGGAGGCAGAGGGGGTCCCCCCGAAGGGCGCCCCTGCCTCCCGGGGAGCTTCTAGCTCTGTTCGGGGGGTGACGGGGACCGCAGGAGAGTGCTGAGCATTAGAATGGTGTGGCTAGACCGGCCGCTTAGGACTTGCCTCTGGCGGCGTGCAGCGGAAGACCGAGCCGCAGGTCGAGAGAAGTCTGGGCACTTGGGCGCCTGCAGAGACGAGGGACGAGGGGCCAAGGGCAGGGCAGCGGAAGAGAGGAGGGCCCAGCAATGCTTTCAGGAACGGGAGGAACGGTGACCGTCGATGGGATGCGCGGGAACGGCCCTGACCACGGCCCTCACCTCGGGGGCACCCGAATGGCCCCCGAGTCACAGAGCAGGGGCCCGCCCCTCCCTGTCAGGACACCCCTCACAGACCCTGTGGGCCAGCCCTCGGGGGGCTTTCTGCACCTCCCACACCCACACCCCAGGCCGCCTCCCACCCTCCCCACCCGAGGACACTAAACCCAGCCTCGGAGCCCCCACCCCACCACATCCAGCTTAGCTCCCTCCGCCTTCCGCCGCGCACACTTGGACCGCAGTGGAAGATGGTGTGACCGCCATCTCATCTGCTAGACTCAGCTCCCGGCAAGGACCTGGGCAGGCCTGGGAGAGTGTGGACACACCGGGAGTTCCTAAGTGTGGCAGGATGCTGAAATACCAGCTCTCAGTGGGACGTCCAGGTGGCGGAGGTAAGGGGGCTCTTTCACACTGAGTCTCACATCCACGTTCACAATGGGTCACCACTCACATCCTCCCAACTCCGAACCAACCACAGAACTTGGAATTTATTGCCTGACAGACAGCTTACTCAGAGGAAAAACAGAAGGCCCCTCACCAGTGAATAAGCTTCCCAGACACACGCACGCGGAAGGCAAGGCTGACAAGCATGGGTGCTTGGGGTCCCATGCATTATCTGCATGGACTGTAAGGACAGCACCGTCAGCTGCTCTGCAAGAGGGAGGGTTCGGAAACACCGTTTCTTTCCTGACCTAACGACCCAAGCTCTTCTCTTGAGCCCGATTCTGGAAGCAAGCAAGCTTTGTTTTTTTTTTGCTGGGCTGGATTTGGTTTGGTTTGGCCCTTCCCTATAAAAAAGGAGACTCAACTCATTCGGATTAACTGAAGTGAAAAGAAAGCAATACCTCTGCTCTAATTCCACAAGGTGAGAAGAGCCCCTTACAAACTCATTTCTGGTTCTCAAACGCTTGGGAACCTGTGGGTGAGAGGAAGGGCATGACGTGCCTTTTCTCTGAGGAAAAAGCAAGGCCGCGACGTTCCTCCTTCACCAACTGGGCAGTGAGAACGCCGTCCCGGACACACCGGTGTTTAAGTCAGAGCGCAATCTGCAGGAGGCGAGAAGAGTCAGTTCAGAGGTAGTGCAGAGCTAGTCTGGCCCCGCGTCCTGGGGAGGTGACGGAGGGGATGAGTCTGGCTGGAGATACGGACCCCCAGAGGCCCCCGGAGCTCTGACAGAGGGAAGCCGGCTCTGGGACATTCCCGCACACGGGCAGATCAGTCTGAAGCATGCAGCAGGCTCAGAGCAAGGGTGTCTGCCTGCTGTCACTAGCCCCCACGGCCTCCTCCACCCCGTGGAAGAGGGGCTTCACAGGGCAGGTGGTGTGACAACTGGGTCTTCCAGCAAGGAGAACGCCGGCCGTGCAGAAATGGGGCCGTTTCCTACACGAGCGTGGCGAGCACAACCCTGGCAACCCATAGGAGGCCGGGACAAGTCAGAAACACGGATAGTTCATGGGGGCTGGAGAAGCGGGAGGGTAACACGGAACGGAGACAGGGTCCGACCGCCCAGCAGCACTGAAACCTGCTCTCGGAGACGCCCTGGCTCTGCTCAGGAGGCTGCGGCAAACCAGCAAGCGTTTTCAAGGAGAGATATGACATGATCGAAGCTGTCTTTCCAGCACCTCTCTCCATTCGCAGCTTACTGGCATGGAAAGAAAGCACTAACTAGGCTACTGAGGCAGACCAAGGAAAAGAAAAATATATCCTTAGAATCTGAAATAACCGGAAGAGAGAACTTCCGAAGCTGACAGCACCAGAGTCAGAGAGAGGACTGGGGTGCAGAGGAAATCACATTTTAAAATTAATTTGGGGAGGAGGGTGACAGAAAGAGGAGGAGAAACACTGGAGGTTTTCAAGCTTGGCATCCCGAAACGCAGTCGGGGTAGGGGTACCGATGCAGACGGGTTCACATAAAGGTTATGCCTGAGGTGGGGGCAGACAGAAGACGCAGGGGACTGAGCCGGAAGGACATCAACTTGGGGCGGGGGGGGGGGGTGGCAGGAGACGAGATGCAACCACCAGTTGAGGCCGAGGATGGGCAGAGACAGAGAGATCGCTCCAGGGGCCAAGTACAACCTCTGGAGGCAGACTCACATCCCAGCTCTGCCACCAGCCAGCGGGGAGAGCTTGGGAACGTCTGCCACTGCTTCCATGCCTCAGTTTCCCCATCTTTAAAATGAGGTCTCAGCTCCAAATGCATGCATTTATTATACTCAGCATTGCAGCTGGAGCTGGAAGCCTGCAGACCTCGCACGTCTCTGCTTTGCCACGGGCTCTCTGCCAGGAGGGGGCGCGCGAGAGAGACTCACGGGCGGGAGGAGGGAGGTGAGACGCACCCCTTCCAGTTGGCTTCCACTCAGTGTGCAGCTTCTGTGAGCAGCGCCCAGCAACGCTCTTCCACCCTGTAACACACGTGCCTTCCTGCCCCATCACGGAGTCCAGTGTGCAGCCCCTCCCGACATCCGCCGAACTGGGGAGGGGGCACCCCCCGCCCCTCCTTCAGAGACCCCCTCCTCCAGACAGTTTTGAGTAATCCCAGCCTCGTCAGCCCTAGGGTGGGGCTGCTTCCTGCGGTGGCTACACCCGGGGTCCCTTAGAGCACTGACTTTCTGAGTGTAGCCCCCAACAGGCGCTGGCATCGCTTGCAAACTTACTGGAAATATGAATCGGGGGGCCTTCTCCAGATCTACTGAACCAGAAACCACGTGACCATGGGCTCACACAGAGCTTGGACACAACTGAGTGACTAACACACAGTTTAGTTAACTTTATCTCCCAGTCTTTTAACTCTGCACAAATAACTGGTGTGGTTTCTGTCCCCTAAATAGACCTCAATTCAGGCAATAGGGATAAGAGTATCTACCTCACACTACTAAAAAACTTATCATTAGTCTATTAGGTCACAGAAGTCAAAGGCAGAATTAAGAGACGTTATGGTGTATGGAATCAAATATAAAAAGGTTGTTGGATTGGGTTATTATTGTTGCCTTTTAGAACAAAATCTGGGGAGAAAAACCTAACATAAACACATAGCCTGACTCTCTCTTACAAAATACTTCCTTCTCAGTCACTTCCTACATGGACACCATGCAAAACCACTCCATCGATCAAGCTGTCAGAATGAACTGCAAAATTCTTAACAGTCTCTCTCACACAAAATGTCCACATAATCCAATGCATCTGGGGGGCCTGGCCCTAGCTTTCTAAATGCAGGCACATTCAGATGGCCCTTGGGCTTCCCTGATAGCTCAGTTAGTAAAGAATCCTCCTTCAATGCAGGAGACCCTGGTTCAATTCCTGGGTTGGGAAGATCCCCTGGAGAAGGGAAAGGCTACCTACTCCAGTATTCTGGCCTGGAGAATTCAGTCCATGGGGTCGCAAAGAGCTGAACATGACTGAGCATCTTTCACTTTCACTTTCAGATGGCCTTCAGAAGTCCTCACAGCAGCACTGCTGTTCGCAAACAGGGGACCGATACAAGTAACAGGCGCAGAGTCTCGGGATGTTAGAGCTAAGGGACCACCCAAATGGTCCAGCCCAAACCCCTCATGCTTCAGATGAGGATGCTGAGACCCCAGAGGTGAACAGACTTCTCCAAGATCAAAGGGTCACCCCAACATCCCAGGCAACACCACGTTTCATAACTCCCCTCCCCAAACACCCTCCCACTCCATCAAATGTGAGTGACAGGCCGGCCATGCACACTCTCTTTCCTAAGTACAATAGTTTCACAAGCAGCAAGAAACCACAGTGTAAATGGGGAGAGGAGGACCACAAAAGTAAAGCTGGGAATCGCTTGGGAGGGGGCACGACTGTCAGCAGGCAGTTTTCTCTGCCCATCAAAATAATAAATGAAGTCAGGCGTCTACTGTAGCGTGGATGCCAAAGCAACTGTGAGCCCACGGTGTTCTCAACATCTCAGGAGACGGGCAAGTCACTCCAAGACAATGCATCCTTAATGCGTTCTTAAACAGATTCTGACTCAAACCCTGAGACAGTTGGGCCCCTTCCAAGAAACGTTAGCCTCTGTGAGATATCTCTTTCAGTCCTCTCCAGTAGATCTCCTTGGAATTTGCCAGATAAAGAGGCAATTTATCATGTGGCCGAAGGTTATACGTAATGCATTATCTGCCTTCCACCAGGATTTGCCCATCCATGTACGAACCCTGGCTGGGCCTCCATCTTGAGGTACCATAGCAACATGAAATCAACAAGGAGAGGACTGTTAAATGAATAATTTACTGATTTCATAAGAACCTGTCTTGCAATTTATAGTTCTATTATCTTTCCTACCCGTGTCTTAACGTCTCTGTGTAACAGCTGCAATCAGACTGAATAATATTTGAGAATCTAATAAGCATATGCGACCCTGGACTCAAACTGACAGGTGTAGACTGGTTCTGAGGGTGGTAACATTCCTCGGAGGCCAAATTTGACCACTGCTGTCTTTTCCTCACCTCTTGTGCAAAAGAGGAAAAGTTAGGGAGCAAATGTCCTCCAATAAGCTTTACATTTTCAAATGAAATGTTTTTCTTCCTTGGGATATCTGGAGCCAATCAAGGCAGAGTCAAGTGGCATTCAGAACTATTATATGGAAGAAATATCACCGGCTACAATTTACCGATTGTCACTTTTAAAATTCCCCAAAGACCTAGTTACTAGCAAAGGAGAGAAAAAAGAAGAAAAAAAAAAAAGCAAAGTATAGTTTCAATGACAATTGTGATATTTTAGAAGCTCTTTCAATATCATCAGTGATGCCATTTTAGTGGCAGAAGCACATCTTGTCACTCAGCCTCAATTTAAAGGATATTTATGAAGAAGACAATACAATGAAAGCAGACTTATTTGCTGGCTTATTTATTTGGGTGGAATAGGTTACAGATTATTTTGGTTCTGTGCTGAAGCAGAACGGATGTATGCTTTTGAAACGCATTACCTGCCACCTGCTTCTCTATAGTCTTCTCCAGAAAATCAACCCAAGAGAAGACCACTGACTCTGGGGAGATGCAGACGTCTAGTGGTCACAGCCTTGGGGAGGTCGCTGCAGAAGTGCGCGCTGACCACGATTCTGGATGAGGTGGTCTCCCCGTCTCCACTGCCCTGGGTCCACTCTCCCAGCATTCCCAGTGGGCCACCGGCATCCGGAAAGGCCAGCAGTTTCCCTATCAGTGTCATTTCCTGCCTCCAAAGCCTAATGGCCACGAGCAATACAAACCCACTCCTCTGTCTTATTTTATAGAGCTGATTTATGACATTGTGCTAATTTCTGCTGTATAAACTGACTCAATTATATATATTCTATTTCATGCTCTTTCCTATTGTGATTTATTACAGGATATTGAATTTAGTTCCCCGTGCTATACTGTAGGAGCTTGCTGTTTATCCATCCTATATATAATGGTTTGCATCTGCTAATTCCAAACCTTCCCCCTCTCTTAGCTGGCCGGCAAGAAGCTCTGTCCTGTCTTCAGGACACTGAGGCTGAGGCTGAAGTCACCTCTCATTAAGGGACTGGAGTGTGGGCTGGCAGGGAAACAGACTCATGCAAGTCATTTTGCAAACCTCATGTCCCCAAGACGAGGGCAGCCTGGCCCCAAAGGTAGAAATGTGGCAGTTCTGAGAACACAGGATTTTTGTGCTGAATCTCTTCCCCTTGTCTATTTATAGTGCCTCACCTCTACAGCTGAGGTCTGAAACCCAGCCAAACACAGGCAGAGGTAGGCCTGTTAAGTCCTGCTCACATGATGCAATCTCAAAATTCTGAATATATTACTCCAGGGCTGAGGCTAAGGCAGATACCCTGATGAAGGCGACAAGAAATCTCTCCAGCTTCAGAAACTCTTGCTCTTCTGGCCGGAGCCTGAACCTCGGCTAATGTCAACGTGGGTCCTGCGGATTGGCTTCAGAAACACTGAGGAAGTTTTTGTTTTCTGTTCTGCTTCCTGTTTTCACTAATTACATCGACAGATGCTATTATTAACTCTTTATGTCTTATCTTTACAAGGCTGACATTTAGAAGAGCTCTACCTCCTGGTGATTGGCCAGCAGTGAATTGCTAACGTGCAACGGAAGCATGATTGGCATTTCGGAGGCTCCAACTTGGGTGTGGCTGCCAGTAGGATCCTGGACACATTACCTGCCGTTTCCCAGCCTCAGTTCCCCATGTGCAACAATCAGATTCTCATTCCTCAAACCTATCATAAAGGAGTAAACGGATCACAGACGCACCGGGCTAGGGCAAGTGTCTGCCAGCACATAGCAGGGCTCGGGGCCGCAGCCTAAATGTGACCACAGAGGACTCTGTTGCCCGCTGACACCCCTCCACACGGAACAAGGACAAGTGCAAAGTTCACTGGCTCCGATCAGTGCAGACATGCCCCAGCCTTTCACCATGGCTTTGCCCTCACTTGAGAACCAGAGATTCTAATCTTGACACTTTTGACTTGTCCTTCCTGCTCTTTTCTTGGAGGAAATGATGAATTACCCATTATTAAGCAGAATGCTGTTTGAGATTAAACCATAAATGTAAAAATGAAACATTGAGGAGGTTTTACCCAGAGCACAGATGAAAAGACAAATCCCACTCCAGGAAAAAAAAAAAACCAAGCAGTCAGGACCCGGGAGTCCAGAGAAGAGGGCTGAGACCAAAAAGCCCGGGTTTAGGGGCCTGGGAGGAGCTTGGGTTCTGGTGGCCCCCCTCTCCCGCTGTGTGTCCCCGAGGCAGGAATAAACAGGGGCTGCCCCATCCCCACTCGACGGCTCGAGGCTGCAGGACTGACCTCAGAGAGCTGCCCATCCCCGCGCCATCGGTCTCCCCTGAGCCCACAGTGAGGACCCCCCAACGGGCTCCACGGCCAGGAGATGCCCCCGCCGCCCCTCCCCTGTGGCGTGCGTGCCAAGTCGCTTCAGTCACCTCTTTGTAACCCTATGGCAACCCGCCAGGCTCCTCTGTCCATGGGATTCTCCAGGCAAGAATACTGGAGTGGGTTGCCATGCCCTCCTCCAGGGGGTCTTCCTGACCCGGGGATAGGACCCGTGTCTGTTATGCCTGCTGCACTGGCAGGGGTTCTTCACCACCAGCGCCCGGGAAGCCCTGTGACCCTTGCTCCACCGGCCCCCATCAGGACCTCAGTCCTCCACGTGTTTGGCTGGAAGCTCCATGAGGGCTGAGGTTCACCTGCTCTGTTCAGGGCTGAGGACATGGGCACACAGCGGGCGCTCAATCGCTATTGGAAAGAACAAACAAACAAACAGAAGCAGCAACAATGAGAGCAAGTAGCCACTGTCGCAGAGGATTAACAGCTAAGTCCTTGCTTGTTTTCTAAAGAGAAGAAATCCACATGTCAGTGGCAGCAAGTGGGAACACAGGAGCAAGTAGCTTGGTCTCCTACCCAAGGTCGAAACTGGGGCCAGCTCGAACCAGAACCTAGCACGGGATCCCTGAGTTTCTTCCAATGCAGAGAACCACTCCGTGCCTCTTCCAAGAGCCAGGACCTCATGGTGGCCTTCCTCGCATCTCTGGCTCAACAACACGAGAATTCAGAAGCCCAGTGACCTAAGTGCTGGCCTTGAGTGGAGCAAAGACGTCAGGAGGACTCTATCTGACTTGGATCTGGGGGCAGATAATATTGCAATGCGTACTTCAGAGGCCCGTGGCCTTTCCTTTCCTGGGAGAAGAAACTAAAATATTGGCAGGGTGTCCTAAGAGCTTCGAGTCCTGTACTTTGAAACAAAACACAAGATGTAAGCAACAAATGAAAGGTTTGCCATCAGCGTGAACTGGGAAAACATCTTGAGGGATGGAACGGGGAGCCGGCAGGAGACTGAGGAGTCTAGAATCTGGGCCCCCTGGGCGATGCCGGCACGCCCCGATGGCTCCTGCATGAGGGGCCAGCCCTCCCAGAGCTCCGGTGTGTGTGACGGCGGTGCTGGTGCGGCTGGTCCTTCTGCTGGCTTCTGGCCTGCAGCCCTTCCTGGCCTGTTGTGGACGTGCCCAGACGTGGTCCTCACCCTGCCAGGAGGCGGCGGAGCCCGGAGGAGATGCCGGTGAGGACAGCGGTGGGGGGAACTCAGGGACCAGGCTGGACAGAGGGTCTGCGGCCCCATGCTCTCTATGCCCTAAACGAGCCCTAGAACCGCAGCCAGCGTCCATGCTGGAGGACGGGGGAGCTCAGCAGCAGCTCGATCTGTGCTCTAGGCTAGGAGAGGCTGGTCAGAGTGCCGAAAGCAGGGCTTCTCCTCCCTCTCGTTTTCAAGCTTTTCGAATGACTTCCGCTTATCGTGGCGACACGTTCCATCGGCACACTGGCCCAGGAATGAACAGTCCAGGAGGGGCAAAGAGCCCAAGGCCCCGACATGGAATGGGAGCAGGCTTTCTCCAGTGGCTTCAGAGTCTGCGGGGGGCTGTTTTCTGACCAATCCTGCCCGCCGTCCAGCCCCTGGCCCCTGGCCCGGAACCTCCTCTTGGCCGCCTCCCTGGCCAAGTCTGCCCCCCTTGGGGGTGCTCACATCCGTGCACAAGCAGAAGCCAGGCGCTCAGGCAGGCTCTGCAGGTAGAGGTCATGGGGTGGGGTGCGCGGATCCTAGGAGACACCTGGGGGGGGGGGGGGGGGCTGCGGTTAACCACTTCTCTGTTTGAAAAAGCCGTCTCAGCGGCAGCACGGGGCTCGGAAGGAAGCCCATCTCCAAGCAGAGCAGCCGTGGCAGGTGTCTGGGGCAGCCCGGCTCATTGGCAGTCCGCGCTCCTCGGAACTGCCAAAGCCCGAGTCCATTAACCGGCAGTTGTGTCAGGAGAAAGCCCAGCTTGTCAACAGGAACGCCTTCCACGGAGGCCACATGCTGTGTTTACCGCTCTGGAGTTGAAATAAACAGCTCTCCTTCCCCTCCCCACACACACACCTGAGGCCCCGTGAGGCCGCCCTCTGCATCAGAACTTGGGAACTGTCTGGGGTCCCCTCCCAACCCCACTCAGCCTTTCCAAAGTCTGCTGAGATGTCTGTCCCTTTCCTCTGGACAAAGCCCCCAAATCAAAGACCTGCTAAACCAGTTAAGAAACCAGGGGACAGCTGTTCATAGGCAGAACAGGCTGCTTCTTTGTAAAAAAAAAAAGCAGCAATGGTTTTCAAGTTTTCGGTGGCAAACAGTGAAAACAGCTAGGTCTACCCAAGTTCCTTGTGCTGAGGGGTGGGCTGGGGGGTGGGGGGGCACCAGGTCTCTCCTTCCTTGGCTCCACAGCACCTGAGATGCTCCCACGTGATCCTGGAAAAATGATTTCACCCACTTGAACCTCAGTGTGCTCACCTGCTAAACAAGCACGCTGCCATCTCCTAAGGACCTCTGTGAGGACAAGGGATACAGCCTTGGTACCCAGCTTCTTGCCACAGACATCCCGAGGTTCTCGGCAAAGGCAAAGGTACAGGGATCCCTGAATCACCGCGTGGCAGAGGGGCTAACAGGGAGCCTCCACACAGAACTGTTATGTGAGCAAGAAACGCACTTCCACTGGGCTCAGCCCTGAAAGCTGGGGGCAGCGGTGGGTGGGTTACTGATCTCAGCAGCTAGCATGCCCTAACACAGGGAGCCATAAAAACGGCCTCTCTGTTTGGGAGGTGAAACCAGGTAGGAAACTCGAGACCCTATTCTCTCAACTCCTACAAAGTACTTAAAACAGTTGAAGGCTTCCGCCTCCACAGGAGACCCATTCTGCACCATCCTCTGGCCCCTGATGAGCTCAAAGGAAGGAGTTCAGAGGCTCTGAACGCGGGAATGCGGTGAGGATGCAGGGAGGGGGGCGTCACCTTCCTGTGTATTCTGCCCGGGGTCCTCAGGAAACAGACAAGGCTATTAAGCAGAGGGAGTTGCCGACGCAAACCAACTTGGAGAGCCCTATATGTTGTGAGTGGCAGGCACTAACCGTTTGCATGACAAACCTCCTACAAGAAGCCAGCTAAACTGCCCTTTTGTGCCAATTAAAGATTCTCCAGAACACAAAGATTACACACCATTCTGCAGCGTTGACAACAATAAAACAATTTTAAAGGCTATTCAGATCTTCAGTTCACAGCTGACATTGTCGGGAAGGGGAGATGGCTGTGGCTTTGTTCTTTGCTGTTGTCGAGTCTTAAGACTTAACCAAGGATTTGGGGGGCGGGAAGGGGAGACTGGCAGACACGAAGAGTTTGAAATGCATTCTTGGGACTTTATGCATGAGAAAAAGGAACAACCTGATGTTCTTTTCTTGTATGTGTGGGTACACAACCTTGTACACACACACGCGCGCGCACACACACACACTAGCTGCTCTCTGGGGGTCTTCTGAAATAATTCCCAAGGATTCCTGGTCTCTCCAGGGGTCTGATTTACCCAGAGATACAGGGTTATGGGTGGCACTAGCAGATATTTTTGGCACCAATTAATTGAAACTACAAGGGCAAAGGCCCAGGAGCTCTTCCTGATGTGTTTGTTTTAAAGGCACATTTCCAAAACAGTCAGATTTTTTTTTTAAAGGTCTTTGGGTTTTCAGAAATGAAAAACGGATGCTTTATCCTCAGATAAAGCAAAGGGGGAAGTTTATTTTAAGTGACAGTATATTGCCTGCTAGGTCCCGATGAGGAATGACTAGAAGTCCCACAGGTGTCACGTGAGTTTTACTCTTCCCACCCACTGGGTGTGTTTCTGTGTCTCTGGGCACTCCCAGGACTCGCCCAGCTCCCCACCATCCAAGGAGGGGAAGTGTGCACCTGCTATCCAATAAGCCCACGAGTGTCCACTCAACCAGACCCTCCGTGAGGACACGGAGCCGCTCCAGGCTTTTCGTCAGTCCTTTGGCTCCTACACAGTCAGAAGCTCCTGCCTGTGGCTTCACTCAGCTCCAATCCCTCACGGGGCCGTGTACACCGCAGACGCACAGTTAAGAGTTCCTGTATCGGATACACGGAGGCACTTCAGATGCCCACAGGTCATCTCTCAACCAAAACTACATAGGGCCCTGGTCACACATTCAGCAGGGCAGGGGGCAGGCTCTGGGGAGGAGAAGGAACACAGGTTTGGGGGGTTCTCAGCCAGGCGCAATCCGGTTTCCCAGGGGACTCTGCAACGTCTGGGAGCATTTTTGACTGGCATGACTGGGGCTGGCAGTGTTACGGGTGTCTAGTGGGGAGAGACCAGGGAAGCTTACTAAGCCATTCCGCAAAGCACAGGACATCCCTGCAGCAACGAATCTTCTGGCCCCGAATGCCAGTCGTGCCCAGGTGGAGAAACTCTGACTCAGAACCTGAGCGGACCCGCCACTTATGCCAACTTGGTCACTTTGGGCAGGATAACTGAGACCTGGTTTTCAGATACTCTTTGCGACCCCATGGACTATAGCCCACCAGGCCCCTCTGTCCATGGAATCTTCCAGGCAAGAATAGTGGAGTGAGTGGCCATTCCCTTCTCCAGGGGATCTTTCTGACCCAGGGATCGAACCAGGTCTCTAGCACTGCAGGCAGAGTCTTCACCGTCCGAGCCAACTACAGAAGCCCTTGGCTTTCAGATGCGTGTAACGGGGATAGTTACAGTGACCCTTCAGGAGGACTGAGGGAGGCGCTGAATAAATGACTGTCACACTAAGGAGCCAACAGCTACTCCCCTAACACATGTCTGGTGGCCTCAGGCAGCTCCACTCCTGGCCCACTTTCAAGGGCAGAAAGGAGGAAACTGCTGCCCCGAAAGCTACCGATCAGCAAACACCCCCAACTTCGCGTGAGAGCCTCCTTCCAGACCTCCGTGCCCTGAAGCAAATTCATTCACAACAGAAACATTGTCCCCGTAAGGAAGAGCAGGGGAGAAGGAAAAAACAAACCCAAGAAACAGTCAGATGGTAATAAGTCTGGGTCAGCTCCCATCAGCTGGTTGTGATCAAAACCATATTCGCAGTCTGTCTGGGGTCAAATGGAAGGCTTCAGACTGTCTCAGGAATCTGGGCCCCCAGCACCCCACCCCCAGCCCTAATCCCTCCCAAACTTCTACAAAGAGCAGCTTCAGAAGGCCAGGGAGAGAGGGCTCTGCCCTCATCGCCGCGCTGGGGTGCCTGCACAAGCGGGAGGGCAGGAGCCGGGTTCCAGCAGCACCAGCCCTACCCCGTCCTTCCTACCAGTGCTTCAGGGGCGGGGGAAGCTTCCGGAAGACGGGCCAGCACACAGCTTCTGCCCCCCAGAAACAATTAAAGAGCTCGGGCCATGACTGCCAAGTTCCTCCGTCCAATTTGGTGGATATTTTAATAGAGGAGAGAATTCCCAGAGGCCCCCCAGCGGAAATGCCCCATGTCAGGGAACGTTTGTTTTCATTTCCTTTTGCCGTCAATGAATTCTACTCATGGCAACGGTCTGGGGCTGGATCACATCCACACAGAAGCTAACCAGAAGCATTTGTTCCCTGAAATAAATCTCTCTTTGGGGAATGAGTTATATATACATCCATGCGGAGGGACCTACATACACATACTCACACATGCACATATATTATGCATCACAGACAAAATGCACGGGGCAAATCCCCCCGACACGCAGCCCTGAGCCTCTGGGAAGAGAAGGCAACGTCCTGGTGAGCTAGCGTCAAAGGGCATTGAGAGGAAAGGGGCTCGATGGGAAAACTCAGTGACGGACAGGGCCCTGGGAGTGGGGAAAACCTCACAGTGAGGAAAAGGAAAAGGTCACACAAGAGGACAAACAACAAGGCAAGAGCCGTGGCCACAGAGTGGCCAGGAACCTGCTAAGGGTCCCGTCAGGGCCTTGTTCCAACCTCACAGCAACCCGAGGAGAGTAGATACCATTAGCACTACTATTATTATTTCCATTTTACAAATGAGCAAAAATAGGGCTCCAAGAAGTCAAGGGACGTGCCCAGGGTACCAAGGCCAGCAGGGGCTGAGCCAGGGTTCACATCCGGATGGGGCCGGTCCCAGGCCAGCCCCGGCCTCTGAGACACAGCAGCCCTCTTCCCCGCCTGTTCCCTTAGGGCCTGCGGGCCTGCCTTCGGTCTGCCCACTATGGCCGGGCCGTTTGCTTCCTGGGATCCCTGTCGCCACTCCCTCATCAGGGGACCTGCAGGCCTCTGCCTGGAGCAGCTACTGAGGAAGGTCAGGGCCACACTGGGCTCTTCCTACAGCCCCACGAGGAGGGTGGTCCCCGGAGGGAAGACGGGAGCGCCTGCTGACCTGCGTGTGGACCTGAGCTCACTCTGCAGATGTGCGGGTACGTCTGAAAGACTTCTGCGAGATGAAGATGCCTGTCTCATCTGGCTTTCGTGGGGCTCCATCCTTTCCACTCTCAAGCTTGCTGGGGGCAAGCACCACTCACGGGCACGAACCAGAGGCAGTTGTGAGGCCCTGGCAAGAGGCCCTCACCACCCCACGGGGCTCTCCAGGCACCTGGCCGTCTGGCCCTGAAGGCGGTCCCACCCAACAGCAGAGAAGCCGCCTTGCTCTCCTGTTCCCGACCCCTTAGAGGACGAGCCCCTGGAAAACTCTGCAAGAGGACCAGGCATTTTGTGGCTCAAGACTGGTAGGCCTCCCTCCTGTCTCCTGGGGCAGGAAGCAGGGAGAGGTCCACAGCTGCATGGCTTTGAGCTACTCTCTGGCTCCACTGCTTCATCTAGAGAAAAACAAGATGAATGCCTGCCAGCTGACCTCCTGGGATCACGGAGCAGATCTGATGTGCTCTGTAAGGTGTCCATGCCAAAGAGGTCCTCTGTGAGTGCAGCCTGTACGCAGAAGGCGCTCCATAAATGCCTCCGATGTTCTGGCTGGGTCTGCCGGCAGAGCCAGCTCCACTCGAGAAGCCTCGACTGAAGGTAACGCAGGGGTCACACTCCCCAGCAGCCAGGCCGGCGGCGTGAGTGAGACGGGGGGTGGCAGGGTCTGGGGACACTTGCAGGAGGGCACAGCCACCACCCAGAGGGTCACCGGGGGGTCCACGCAGTGTGCAAACACGTCTCACGCGAGGGCCCTGCCTTCTGCTCCAAGCTGGGCCCTCAGGGGCCTGAAGGTGGCTGGGGGAGAGACACAGCCCCCACCTCGGCTCGGGTCACCCCGGATCAGCAACACACTGGGGGCTTCACCCACCGCAAGTGCGCTGACCCTTCGTCACAGCCCCATGACCTCAGCTCAGGTCAGCCCCATCTGCAGATAAGGACAGTGAGGCACAGAGATCCGAAGTGACCGCCTCAAGTCACAGCGGAGGGGCCGAGACCTGGACAAGGGTGGCCTGGCTCCAGGGTCCTGCTGCTCCATCGCCTCCCACACACGGCATCCCTGTGTGCCCATGCGGTGGCCCTCGAGGGGCTCACACCCTCCCTCCCAGCCCGGCCTGGGGACTCGTTCACTCCCTCAAATACTCACAGAGGAAGGACCTCCCACCAACAGCTGCGCTGGGCACTCGGATCCAGAGCTGCCCTCAAGGAGCTTACACGTGACTGCAGGAGTCAGACTCGGAACTGTAATACGAACCCCCAGCAGTGTGGGACGGGCACATGCTCAGGCTTGGGGTGAAGGCAGGCCTCCTGGGGGAGGCGGAGTCTCTGCTCGGCCCTGCAGGGCTTCCCTGGGGGCTCA
The DNA here is from genome assembly GCF_910594005.1 of Cervus elaphus. Classification (NCBI taxonomy): domain Eukaryota; kingdom Metazoa; phylum Chordata; class Mammalia; order Artiodactyla; family Cervidae; genus Cervus; species Cervus elaphus. Next base: position 81,180,414 of record NC_057819.1, on the reverse strand, counting down.
GATGGTAAAGAAGCGGCCTGAAGTGTGGGAGACCAGGGTTTGATCCCTGTTTGGGGAAGATGCCCTGGAGAAGGGAAAGGCCACCCACTCCAGTGTTCTGGCCTGGAGAATCCCACGGACAGTGGAGCCTGGCGGGCTACAGTCCATGGGGTCGCGAAGAGTCAGACATAACTGAGCAACCAAGCACCCAGCACTGGAGAATGAAAAGGCCAGAGGGAGCGGAGAGGGGAGAAGAATGTTCTAGGCAGAGGGCAGGATGCAGAGTGGCTCATCAGGGAACTGCCAGAGGGTCGGGGTAGAAGTGGGTGGAGAGGTCCAGGGCAGGAGCGCGGGCGCCCTGCAGGCTGTCTGGACTTCATCCCTGGGACACAAGCCACGGGATGCAAAATCATAGGCCTCGCCAGCAGGACTGCCTGGAAGAAGCAGGGAGCCAGGGACAGGGCAGACCGGAGACCTGATGCTTAAAGCCAGCTGGACCCTCAGCACTCTCGCTTCAGCCCCAGAGCCCCATCAACCCTTCCCCATTCCCACCCTCCCAGCCCTGGAGACGGGAAGCTCACAAGCCAGGCCCGGAAGATGAATATAGCTCTGCAGTCAGAGGGGTGAGCACTGGGTAAGATCAAAATTCCCCCGGCAGGCCTTAACCCTTCCCTCACCTCTGACCATGGTCAGGCGCGCCCCATCAACCAAAACCTGCCGGGGCGGGGGGTGGGGACACCGACCAGGGACCGTCGTCATCTGTGTCCAAGTGTAATGGAAAAAATTGACTGCCCGCTCGGTGCAATAGGGCCTGACACTGTTTACACAGAAATAATAGCCCAACTGTGATGGATTCTAAATCTCCATTACAGTCAAAGATTTGAAGGAGTAAAGCAGTTAGAAAAATAATTGGTTTTCTTGTTTAGTTTAAAAATCCTTTATGCTTACAGATCATGGTCTTCACACCTCCCATCTTAGGGGCTGAAAAAGAGAAAAGAGCTGGAGCCAGGGGTGGAGGCAGAAAGCGCTCAACTTCTCGCTTTTCTGGAAGGCTTGGCGGAGCGGATGAGGCCAGGCTCGCTGGGGATTTGGGAGCTTGAGAGGGCTCTGCTTGGAGGCAGCCACCCTCTCCCAAGGCTGCCTCAGGCCTGGAAACAGCCTCTCTCCAGGGTGGAAAGGCAGCGGGAGCTGACCCCGGTCAGACTGTATCTGGGACCCAACCCCAGTGGAGAGGTCGGGGTTTCTGCTTTCAAGGGAGAAGAGAGGGTCAGAGGGTCATTTACAAGAACAAAAGGGAAAGGGAAAGACGTCGGTCACTTCAGTATCTTCCCAGAGCCTCCACGGTTTACAGAAACTGCACCAATATCTTCCCAGAGCCTCCACGGTTTATAGAAACTGCACCAGAGCCACAGAAGATGCCCAGATGAGGCCTGCGAGGTCCCTTCCGGGCAGCTCGAGATAAACAGATCACATGTGCTGCCTGCCCCTCCTGCCCTCCAGGCCTGAGGACACCCCAAGGCCCCTCGGCAAGCTGTGTGCCTACACAGGACGGGAAGGGGTGACTGCTGGTGCCATCACCTCAGCAGCCCGGGATTCTTTCTACCTCTTCCTCGGGAGATGACAGTCCCACTTCTGTGACAGCAAAGCCACAGGTCACACGTGCTGCCTGGGGTGGGGGCCACATGCCTGGCACTGCCCTTTAAAAGGCTGGGTACGCACCATCTCATTCAATCCTCACGATACCCCTGGGGAGAGATGATTTATCTCTTTTTACAGATGGGAAAATTGAGGCTCCAAGAGGTTATATAACTCTCCTAAGGTCACATTGGTAGCAAGTGGCCCCAGGAATCCAAGCTCAGCTCATCTGCCTCTAGAGTCTATGCCTTTCACTCTTGGCCTTGAAGCAAGTGCTTCAGTTAAAGGTCACAGTGCCAAGGGTGTGGCATCTGTTGGCTGGACCAGGGAGGACACACCTGGCTCTTTGGGGGAGGACTGCCAGATACCCCAACCATGAGCCGGGGAGTGCCGGCACGCAGGGCCTGCAGGAAGGGGGTGACGGCCGCGGGTACAGCACCGTCCTCGTGAAGGGAAGGAAACGCCAAGAGAGTGGCCTTCTAGGCGGGTTGGCCAGTAGCAGCCTCTATGAATATTAATGCACAGGATGTTGTAAGGATCCTCTGGCACCAGAGTTCTGGATGACTTCTCCCCAGCTTCCAGAAGCAGGCCTGAAGAATGCAGTCTGGTTGAAATAGAAGAGGACAAACACTAACAGGGAATCTAGATACCACCCTCCCCCTGTCCTTCCCCCACCATCCATCCACTCACCCACCCTTCATGTGCCTGTCCATCCGTCCATCTGTCCTTCCTTCCCTCCCTCTGTCCTCATCCATCTGTCCTTCCTTCCCTCCCTCCATCTGCCCTTCTATCCATCCATCTGTCCTTCTATCCATCCATCTGTCCTCATCCATCTGTCCTTTCTTCCCTCCCTCCATCTACCCATCCATCCTCTGTCTGCCCTTCTATCCATCCATCTGCCCTCTATCCATCCATCTGTCCTTCCTTCCCTCCCTCCATCTACCCATCCATCCTCCATCTGTCCTTCTGTCCATCCATCTGTCCTTCCTCGTTTTCCTTCTGTCCATTCATCCATCCATTCGTTTTCCTTTGTCTCTTCCTTTCATCCACTTAATACTGATTATCAAGAGGGACAATGATCCCCCAGGTACAATTATCTTCAGTGGCCAGCCAGATTCTTGGCCCTATGACTTTTAAGAGACACAGAAATGCATGTCTCTTTGACAGTTCTTCCAAGAAGGGCATTGCCTGTCTTCAGGGAGTGAGAACTGGGTGGATTTGAGGTTTTCCCAACTTGTACACCCTCATCCAGGTCTAAGCTCTTGGCCGGCCAAAGTCCTGGCCGTCTCCCTCCCTACTTACAGTGAACAGGCACAGACTGAAGGTCCACTCCTGACTGGTTAAGTTTCACAGAGAAGAAATACAGTGATCCCACATATAGGACATCATTCCCCTCTGCTCACAAGATAAGGGACACTTTTGAAAAGAGTTAATAGGATGAAAAATCACAGCACCCAAGATTCACTCCACCCTCTCATTAAACTAAACAACAGAGGGCCCAGAACTCAGATGAATGAAAACTTAGGTTGGTCTAACTTAAGACCAGTATCTCAAATATGATTTTCATTTGAAAGTTGGACCTAAATGTTGCCGACAGCTACCTTTAAAAAAAAAAAATTCAATAAAGAAAAGAGGAAATGAGAGTATAGTGAGAAAAATGCAGACACTTATGAGTTCAAGACCCTGTGGGACACTCCTGAATATTTTAAATATCTTGGGAAAAAAAAATGAAAACAGCTTCTCCCAACTTAAACCAGAGAAGGGAGTCTCTTTCTAGTCTGAAAATCCTTTGAGGCAATTCTTTAAATTATTTACTAGCTTTTTGATTATATTTTATCGTGAGGTGGGTGGCAGGGGAGGAGGAGAGGAAAAAGAGCGCTGGGCAAGAAGTAAGTGGGAGAAACCTGCTGCTGACATTTTCAATATCTGTCTGGAATATTTTAAAAGCCATATGTCTGTTTGAAATCACAGAGCCTGGGCAACAATGGACCGCTGCCTCCCACACTTCTTTAGGTCATATTTGCATACAAAAGACCAGCCGCTGAGCAGCTATTATGCTTCGAAGCCACAGTGGGCCTGGGAGAGGCGGGTTACCAGCAAGTGCAGAGAACCCACAGAGACTCCATTAATTTTTCACGAATTCTCAGGCCCTGGCCTTCTGAAGGCCAGTGGGGAGAAATCCCAGCCAGAAGTCTCCCCACCGTGGCCGCCACTGTCTGCTGGGTCTCAGCTGAGAAATGCAGAGTGACAGGGCCTCCCCCCTCGTTAGGGGAGACCCCACTCTCGGTGGCCACGGCGAGCTGAGCTGGGGAGAGGTCGCCGTGCACACCCGTGTGCCCCTCCCAGGTCCAATTTCACAAACTGTATCCCGGTGGTTAAGCCATCAGGTGCCAATTTTCCAAATCAACCTTATGATTCTGAAGCCGTGAAAGCATCTGCCGCCTGAGCGAGGGCAGAAACCTACAGAGCTCAGAGCAGGGCAAACATTCTCTAGGAGCGTCGTGGTAGAGGCGCGCGTTCTTCCCGTCTTACAGGAAGGGGCCATGCTGCAAGGACAGCTTGGGTTTCTGGGCTGCTCCAACCCCACCGAAGAGAGGGAGGAGCAGCAGGTAGAGAAGAGGGGGAAGTTCAGGGCAGGACGGGCAGAACGCAGCCCCCGCTGCCCGGCTCACTGGACACGCCTCGGCCCCCAGCCGAGAGGCCCCCGTACCAGGGGACAGACGACGGCGGCCACCCAAGGGCTCTGCACAAGGTTTAAACAACAGCCATGGAGGCCTCGGCCTGACGCCTGCCACACACCCTCAGGACACACGCTTGCACCGCCGCAGGACCCGAGGCCATCTGAATCAAGAGCTACCCATTTCAAGAGAAAGCAGCAGAGCGGTTTCTGATGAAACCCAGACCGGGATCGGCCTTATCCTCCCTGCTTAGGAAAAGGGGCTCAGGACAAACAACTGCGTGTCAAGGGGTTGGCTCTCCTCTGAGCAACGCGCTTCCTCCGTGCTTTCATTTAGGTTTTTGAAAAAAGGCACCAAATCACGTTCAACAGAAATATGGAGGTAATGAAAATGATCATCATAATATCACATGCTTATAATGATTCCAGGTTGTTTCATTAAAAAAACTGACTTTTTTTTCCCAAGAGAAACACTCCCATGGTCCAAGATGAGGGCATCTTTCAGGTAGGTTAGGTGAGGAAGCACAGACGCCACACCACTTAACAGGGAGGCGACGAAGCTTCCACACAAGGTCCCAGACCCAGTGGGCAGGGTTCACAGGCTCCGTGGTATCCGACGATGGAACAGGGACTGATTCAGCTCTGAACCCAGGACCTCTCAGCAAGGTCCAGATGTCTTCCTGCCATGCTGAAGCAGGAGGCCCTGCAGGATGCCTGCGGGACCCACCTCAGGGAAAGAAGAAGGAATGGAAGTCATTCAGGGATCTTTCCTCACTCAGCTGCCCGCTCCATCCCCAACACCAACTAAAAAGACCAGAAAATATTCATGGACCATCGTAAGTTTGTTAGTAGGGACACTGTGGAGGTGACGAAAATAGAAGATATTCAGGACAAAAATCTATTTAGTATGGAATATTCCATTCTAAGTAGTAAGTGTTCAATAAATGACAAAGAAGAAGGGTGTTCTGTTTGGATAATAGGGCAGGTGAGTGAACAGAACTGGCTTTGAAAGGTGGGCCAAGTTAGCCGAGATGGAGATGCGGGACCACTACAAACTGGGCACATCAGACACGCTGCCTGGGACCCGGGGAAGGCCAGAGGGCTGGAGCAGAGTTCTTGCTGTGGCATCAACAGAGAAGAAGCTAGAAAAGTAGTGCAACCAGACTGGCTTCCCCTTCTGGCTGGAAGGCCGGGTGAGAGAATTCCCTGGAACGTCTGTGAAGGCAGGGTTCGAGGAAAAGCAGAGTATCTGCAGGGGAGGAAACCACACCAGCTGGAGGCTGGGCCAAAAGCCCTGGGGTGATGGGCAATCAGGACCTGAACTAGAGACAGCCTCGCAAGGAACCAAAGACAGCAGCTGAGGGGGTAGATGGTGCAGACAGAAACTAGTGGCTTTCTCAAATCTCTGAGAATCTTCTAGGTTTTACTCACGATGGAAATTCCCCAAGATCAAACTTTTTCAAGTCATTTCAAAACTACTGGTGCCACTCAGACAAAGCCTCTCCCTACTCTCTGCCAGCCAAACCCACCTCTCTATACGCAGTGCTGAGTCCATCCCTCTGCAGCCCACCCCCTCTCAATACAGGCTTAGCACTTCACATGGAAAACAACCCATCAGAGGAATGGAGCAGGCCAGGGTTCCAGCGGAAGGGAGACAGCAGGCAGATCCAGGGCCCCTCTGCCTCCCTCCCAGAGCTTGAAATCCAAGCGAGAAAGGGTACGCACAGCTGGGAAACAGCAGCTCCTTCATCCCGAGACCCAGGGACGTCCACTGAGATGCTGGGAGAGAAGGACCCAAGGTGTGTGTGTGGGGCACCTCTCCAAGCTCCTTTGTCCACCCGGGCACACACGAAGGCAGCAGGACCAGCAGCACGTGTCTGCGTGCTGGTGGGCATGATGCTGAGTGCAACAGGATGACAGCGAGGCACTCCTCTGATTAGCAAAGGAGGGAAGGCAGCCAGCTACCCAGAGGCCTCTGCGCCATTACAGACTTCATGGCCCAGAATGCTTCGGGAGCCAACATGCCCCTCTGGTTGAGTTTCAACACTGCGGCTAGCTCTGCATTTGGCCTAAACTGATTGCCCTGGAGGAGGAAATGCTTTAAATGATAAGGCTCATTCAGGGGATGTCCCTGCCCTATGCTGGAAAACTTTTGATCAATAGAAGGAAATTCTCTCTTGATATAGAGGCCCGCACAGACACCTTTTTTTTTTTTTTTCCTGTCCCCAGCTACATACTACCTGCCTGGAACTGAACCCTGGAGAGAGGGCTTGTTCAGCCATCACAGGAAAAGCTGTATCTGAGACGGGCACGGGAATCGGGTGGCTGCTCGGTGAGATGTTCTGAGCTCACGTGGGCGCAAAAGTTACTCTGCAGAGGGCAGGGAAGAGGTTCCACTGGGGCTGGTACACCCCAAGGCACCCACTGTCTCTGGTGTGACCCAAATAGCAAGGGGAATCGTGAGAGCCTAAGGTAACAGAGTGGGCACCCGGAGAAGACGGTCAAGGGAACAGGGGGATGGAGAGAACAAGAGGGTATCAGGGCAGAAAGGGGGCTAGCGGGGAGAGGAAAAGACATGGTAGAGTCGCGTCCCCCAAAACTGGCATGTGAGCTTCCCAACCCCCAGCACCTCAGAATGGGACCTTTTTTGGAAACGAGGTCACTGCAGAGGTAAGTAGTTATGATGAAGTCATAACGGTAGGGTGGACCCCTAATCCAATATGCCCGGGGTCCTTATGAAAACGGGAGATCTCGGCACAGAGCTGCACTTAGGGAGAAAGCTAAGTGAACGTGAAGGCAGAGACGCAGTGATGGATGGGCCAACCACGGCCAAGAGTTCCTGGAAACACCGGGAGCCAGGCTGAGGCGTGGACCGGGCCTCCTTCACAGCCCGCAGGGGAACCCAAGCTGCTGACACCTCGGGCCAGGGCCTCTGGGCTCTGGAGCTGGGGGACGTGGGTGTCCGTGATCATTCCAGCCTCCCGAGGTCAGCAGCAGAGGGGACGGGAACGGGAAGGGAGGAGCAATGGTGCCTCGCGCAGCGCTGCCATCTTCCTAAACTCCGACCCACTGGGCGGGGGCTCCGCGCGGCCCCACTGTCCCGGCCGTGGGGGCCGCCTCCCCGCACCGTCTCTGCACCCCCACCTGCCTCCCAAGCCATCCCCACAACGCGGCCTCTGTGCTTTCCCTCGACCAGAGCAACCTCTGAGCAGGATTAATTTTTAATAAATCAGAACTCTGCTTTTCTGTACTTATTAAAATTTAAGACAATGAGTCATGGAACCTGCAAGGCTTGGGTTGACTAATTACCACTGAACAGCTGCCTGTGATGACCGCACGGCCCTCGGGGAGCGGGCAGAGCGCTGTCGGCGGGCGGCTCCCTGCAGCCAGCTGACCTGCGCCCGGGTCAAGGGCAGGGGGCCGCCAGCGGGCCCTGGGGGCGCACGCTCGGGCAACTTGAAAGCATCACTGATCCCACACTTGGGAGACAAGGGGCTCTGAGAGAAGAGGAGACTGGTTTTGCCACTGGCCCATGGGAGAAGGAAACGGCAAACCACTCCAGTGTTCTTGCCTGAAGAATCCCATGGACAGAGAGGCCTGGCGGGCTACCGTCCAAAGGGTCGCAGAGAGAGAAACGGCTCAGCACAGCACAGCGCCCTCCCCTCCCTTCCTGGAGGAAGGGCAAGCTAACCTCTAGCAGCACCTCCGAGACCTGGCCTGGCCCGGTCCTCCAGCCCAGGGCCATCTTTCCCCACCGCCCCCTTGGAGGTTCAGGCATTAACAAACTGCTTGTAGTTCTGCAAACTCCTCATGTCATCCCTCAAGGCCTTGGCAGCTCCTTCTGGGTCCCCCGCCACCACCTGCTGAGTAAGATCAGTCCTTCCAACCCCTGCTTGGGTCTCATGTCCCCATAAGGCTCTCCCTGGAGGCACCCTCCTCCCGGGCCTTAATTCTCTGCCTCCCACATGCGTTTACCACGGCACACCTCATCCTGTAATGACTCGCTCTGCACAGGTCCAGCTTACCGAGGTCCCCAGGGGTACGGACTGTGTCCGCATCTCTGGTACCCAGCACTATGTCTGTGCCCTGGTCAGACGTGATGCATGTATACGCACGTGCATGCATGCGCACACGTGTGCGCGCGCGCACATACACACACACACACACACACACACACAGTGATTCAAAACTTCTCTCATCAAGCCTTAGGGTTCCAGTCTAACAAGCCTGGGAACCACAAGAGATTTACAGACCTGGGGCCAGGGGTCACAGGTGCAGGACCTCTACCATGCCAACGTCAGAGGCGCCAAAGTCACAGCAGATGATCCGGATCTCTCCCTTCCCATGTCCAGGCACACGATGCCCTTTTCAGAAGAGTCTGAGCACGAACAGTGGCCGGCATCGTGGCCCCTGTGTCCTGCCCCACGGCCCCTCACCTCACTCCTTCCCCACTCCTTGCACCCGAAATAAAGCAGGAAGCACTTCAAAAGAAAGTTGACCAAGACCCACATTAACACAAAGGCAGTCTTGAAAAGGTCAGAAGGAAGCTTGTCAGAAACATTTAGCTCAAGTCCCCAAACACTGCAGCTGGTTTAACTTTTGTGTCTCGTAAGTGCCCTGCAACTCAAGCTGTTAAACGGGAAGAGAACACGGGGCAGTGAAGGCCTGCGTCTGCGGTCCTCCTACCAGCTCTTACAGGAGCGAGGCATACTCCCCAGGGATGCAGCAAAACAACCCGTGCGAGGCCAGCCTGAGGTTCCTGGGTGGCAAGTAAAAGGAGCTGCTTCATCTTCCCAAAGCAAATAATCCAACACGTTAGCCAAGCACCCCACAACCACCATGCAAGGGACAGGCAGGGAATTCTCGAATGATCTGCCCCGGGCCTGCAGGCACCAAGCCTGGTTCAAGACAGGGGACAGGGACCATTAACAGTCGGATTATTTTCTGGAGTTACGCAGTGGCCAGAGTGATGGATGGGCTTCCCTGGTGGCTCAGACAGTCAAGAATCTTCCTGCAATGCGGGAGACCCAGGGGTTCGATCCCTGGGTTGGGAAGATCCCCGGAGGAGGGCATGGTAACCCACTCTAGTATTCTTGCCTGGAGGATCCCCATAGACAGAGGAGCCTGGTGGGCTACAGTCCATGGGGTCGCAAAGAGTCGGACACGATCAGCGACTAAGCACAGCCCAGAGTGATGGTCGGAGCAGACAGGCTTCTTGTTGACAGCTCAGCGGCAAGGAGCTCAGAGAGCATCCGGGCTGGGGTGAGGGTCCCCACCCCCTGATCCAGGGGCTTCCCAATCAGGCTCCTTGTGTTTTCGAGATGATAGCAACAATGAAGATTTGTGGCTTCCAGCTGTCAACCAGAATCACACGGTGACTCAAAGTTCTTTGATTTTGACTAAAGCATGGTTAACAGGACTTGACCTGACTTCTGATGGCCATTGAGGGATGTTTATATGTGTATATATATTTATATTTGTTATGCTTATAACATTATAACTTATAATATTATATATTATGTATATATCACTTAGTATATATATTGTGTATTACAAAATTATATATTTATATGTGTATATATCTATAAATATGTATGTGTAAATAAACTTATATGTTTATATTTACTGCTTATAACATTATAACTTATAAATTATGTAGTGCGTATCACACAGTATATATACATTATATTGTATATTACAAAATTATATACTTATATGTATATGTGTCTACATGTACACACACACATAAATAAGCATGCACACATGCATGCGTGCTAAGTCACTTCAGCTGTATCCCACTCTTTTCGACCCCATGGACTGTGGTCAGCCAGACTCTTCTCTCCATGCAATTCTGCAGGCAGGAATACTGGCGTGAGCTGCCATACCCTCCTCCAGGGGATTTTCCTGACCCAGGGATCGAACCTATGTCTCCTGCATTGCAGATGGATTCTTTACCACTGGGGAAGCCCAATATATAAATATGTATGTATGCAAAATTATATCAAGTTGATATTTTTATTTAAATACATTTATATATGCAATATGATATCAAGTTCATGTATCTGATTTTGAATCTATCAAGTCAAAATTCACCTGACTCAATACTGTTTGATTTTTAAGAGAAAAAAATAATTTTAAAACAAGATGTTATCAAACACTCTAACAACTCCTATCATTTCACAGCTGAGGAATCTGAAGACCTAAAATGGGCAGTGTTCTTAGAAAGTTTCTCAAGGAATACGCAAGAGACATTAGTCCCCTAAAAATAAGTTCAAAGGGCCAAATAAGTCCAGTAAACAGTGTCTATCTCAACCTGATCTTAGAAAACCAGACTTGTTGGCAAAGTAAAGGCTCTGAGAAGTCTTGCACTTAGGGAATTGAGCAGTTGCTAAACTTTTTATAAATAAATTTATTTGGCCACACAATCCTTGTGTCTCCTAACATAATCATGTACGGATGTGAGAGGTGGACCACAAAGAAAGTTGAGTGCCAAAGAATTGATGCTTTTGAACTGTAGTGTTGGAGAAGACTCTTGGACTATAAGGAGATCCAATCAGTCCATCCGAGAGGAAATCAGTCCTGAATATTCATTGGAAGGACTGACACTGAAGCTGAAGCTCCAGTACTTTGGCCACCTGATGCAAAGAACTGACTCATTTGAACAGACCCTGATGCTGGGAAAGACTGAAGGCAGGAGGAGAAGGGGATGACAGAGGATGAGATGGTTGGATGGCATCACCGACTCAATGGACATGAGTTTGAGCAAGTTCTGGCAGCTGGTGACGGACAGGGAGGCCTGGCGTGCTGCAGTCCACAGGGTCGCAAAGAGTGGGACACGACTGAGTGACTGAACGGAACTAACTGAACATTTTACAATGCCTCTGGGGAAACGCAGCCCTAGGAGAAAAAGTCCAATCTTCCATCTAGAGTCCAAGTCTGCTTCCAAGAAATGGCGAACATGGCAGGAGTGGTCAGCCTGACCACACATTAACACTCTGGGCCTTGGAACATGACACTGACAAACTTCCCATTCCCCTCTCCTCCCAATAGCTAGGAACTTTCCAAACGAGACGCCAATAATAACACAGGGCCCCAGGGTGCACAGAAATTGGGTGGGGAAATATCGTGCCTTGTTCCCTTCTCAGGGAGCCTTGGAAGGTTCATGTAAGCCTCCTGCCAAGGATACTTAAATGGTTGAGAATGACCTAGAAGGCAATCATATGCCTAAAATAAACTCTGAGATGGTGCAGCGCTGGGAAGGACATCAACATTCTGCAGTCAAGATATGCTGAGCCACAGGCGGCAGGCCTGAGATTCCACACGGACGGTGCTCCTGAACACAGCCTTTGATCAAGATCGTAACTCTGTACACCCAGCTCTCCAAGACAGGGGGAGGCAGCTTGGGAGCCCTCCACCCCCCTTCCCAGACATGATGCGACATTATGAGACACAGATGGATATAAAGTGCTCTGGACTCTCCCCACCCTGTCTGTGCCTGTCCTCCCCGCCTCCTCCCCCCAGCATAAGGAGCTATCTACCAAAAGCAGAAACTACTCTTCTCTGTTCCCAGAGAGCAGCTCAGAAATGTCGACGATCGCTCCTGTTAGACAGTGATGCTTGTCTGACGCGTGTACCCTGCTGCCTGGAAAGCCCTCACTTAGTCGTGTCTACTTGAGGTGAGAGTTCATAACGGTCGCCTTGGTAAGGCAGCTGGTCCACCTTCACTAGTGACAATAAGGCAGGCAATAAAAAGCTTGCCAGTGATGTTTCTACCACATCTCTGCCCCAATTAATCTGTAAAGCTTTGTCCAGAGAGACCAAAGCCTTTTCAGACATCAGCTAGCACAGTCTTGCACGTGGGCAAAGGCTGGGATGGAAATGTGTGTGTGTCTCTGCATGTGTTGGGGAAGGGGCAGATAAGAAGTTTTCCCAACATCAGGCAGAAGATCAGTGTGTGGCAGGGTCTGCTGAGCACTCAGGCTGCCCTGTTTCTCAGAACACAAAGGGCAGGCGATGATGCAGCCTGGGCTCCCGCCCCGGCACCGGCTCCTCGCGCTGACCCAGCTCCCCTGCTGGGCCAGGCCCCATCTCATCACATCTCTCAAGAACATCTCTGTTTGCTTTGGACTCGCTCTGCACAAAAAGACTTAAACACTTGACCGGCACGAGGAGAGAAAACTGCTGGTGCACAGTTGGTTTCTTTTTAACAGCTGTGATCTTTAGTTCCTAACGGTCCCAAGAACCGGGCAGGCAGTGGACACGGCTGAGGACCACCCCCTTTCTTGGGCGTGGGGGGGTTTAAACACAAGCGGCTGTACAGGAAGTAGGTTTTCACAAAAGCAAAAAGGAGAGAAAAATATGCTCATTTACAAGCAACAGCTTCAAGCTCCCCATCTCCAGTCTTGTTATTGTTGCCAAGGGGTCCAACCGTGACCGTGACCACAGCTCCCTGCATGTGAGGTGGGGAGGGGGCGGGGGCGTCACTGTATCTAATTCAGGGGTGAGGACAAAACCATCTTTTCTGCAAAGTTACCAGAGAGAGGGGCTTTCCTGGTGGCTCAGACGGTGAAGGATCTGCCTGCAGTGCAGAAGACCCAGGTTCTATCCTGGGGTGGGGAAGATCCCCTGGAGAAGGGAATGGCAACACATCCCAGTATCCTTGCCTGGAAATTCCATGGACAGAGGAGCCTGGTGGGCAAACCGTCCATGGGGTCTCAAAGAGTCGGACATGACTCAGCAACTAACGCACACACATGCAAACCACTGAGAGACAGTTTCACATATGAGGGGCAACAGACAGCTGTCTGTACTTGAAAAGAAAAGGAAGCTCTTTTCACACACAGGCCCAGAGCCACAGGAGGGAACTGACGGTCACGGGGCAGCTCTCACATGCCTGAGCACATGCCCAGTGCCTCACGGGACTTTCTCAGGTGAGCGGGGGAAACCCAGGCTCTCAGAAGTTAGCTAACAGCCTCACGGTCGTGAAACTCCCAACGGCAGGAGCAGGGCTCCAACCAGGCCCTCTGATCCCGCAGCAGGAGATGGGGTGGGACCCCCAGATGGAGCCGTCCAGCCTTCTGCTTCGGGGGCCATGGAGCCGGACTAGTAACTCTGCCGGTTTTAGCCTCATCACAGAGCTCAAGGGCCATGCGGGCTACTCGGCTATGAAGATCTGTTCGGGTCCACAGCCACGGTCCAAGGCACAGACCTAGGTTGAACCGCTAAAAAACATGCCACTGGCAACGACAAGCAGAGGGAGGCGGGCTGGAAGCACAGGCCCGTCCTGGAGGATGCTCAATGGACACACATGGCCACCACACACCAGCAGCCGCGTCCGGACACGAAGGAGGGGCGGCCTCGGCTCTTCGTGGCTGCTGGTCTCGGGGGCCGGCAAACACGCGGCGTGCGTCACTCAGCCTGGGGCTTCCTCGGGTCGACAGCACACCCAGGGAACGTGCTTAGGATCCGCCCAGGACTCCAAGGGGAGGCAGCCCTCTCCATCAGCCTTTCCCGGCCACTTATTTCATTGAGGGTTACGCCCTCGGTGTCAGTCCCCTTGAGGCAGCCAGCTGGGTAAAAGAACACAGAGCCACACCGCCCTTTCTGCCCAGGGCAACTCAGACGGGAGCCCTGGGGTGAGACCGCTTGGATCCCGGCTCTGCCCATTCCCAGCTGTGTGACCTCAAACAAGTCACTCAACCTCTCTGTGCCTCTATTTCCCTCTGCTTCAAGTGAGAAAGAAGCGTACCAACCCCAAGGACTGGGTGAAGACTAAATGGCTGAATACAGAAGAATGTGTTTGCTCCTGCTGCTATTCTGACGCTGGAGTTAAGCCTCTTGCTTCGTCCCTCCACAACCCTATGATGAGCAAATGAAATGCAGTAGCCGATACTACTGGCTCCTCACCATGCAGGAATTGGAGGGGTACGGCTCAACCCCCAAATTATGGGATCTGTGGTGCCCACCACCTGGACAGCAGGCTTCGTAAGCTGTTGTGAGATGTCCCCCAAACCAGGAAGGGGGCATCACAGTGTGGTCGGGTGCTCCGGTGAGAAGGCCCTCGGCCAGAAGCAGCCAGGAGATTCTGGCCTGATCTGCCATCCAGAAGTCCCCTCCCCTCTGAGGTTAAGGCCCTGGGTCCACATCCCAGCTCCCCATCGCTCAGCTGTGCCGCCTGGGGGCAGGACGGGAAGCGCACTCCAGGACCTCACGTGTAAGTCGGTACCAGCCTCATGGGGTGGGGAGGAGTAATGGGTAGGAAGCTATCCCAGGAGCATGTGGCCCAGTGCCTGGCATGTTGTGCAAAAAATGAGAGAATCAGGCCTTCTCTCTACAGATCAGTACCCTCTCAGACAACAGCCTCTTCAAGAACCAACATCCCCCTCTGCTAAATCCAGGAAAGACAGTCCACATTTAATGACCCTAATCTATACAGAAGAAAAGCGAGCAGATATGACAGCAGCAAGGCATCCACCCTCTAGAGTCTGGGGTGCACAGGTCGGGGGTCTCTGGCCCAAGGTGGCGCACCCACAACCAGGAGGCAGAGGCGTGGCTTCTAGACTCAGTTCTGCTGCCGGCAGACATGGCAGTCCTGGGCAAGGATGGACACCGGTCCCTGGGGTCCCTTCCAGCTGCGAGCTGTGTCCCCCACCTGGAGGAGAGGGTCCCTCTTGCTGGTGAAGAGGCGGCGGGAGCTGGACACACTGCCCAGAGCCAAGGTGAGATGGCCGGAACCTCGCAGTCGGACCCCAGCTGGACAAACCTCCACGGAGCACCTAGGGAAGTCATCAAGCTGGTTTGCAAGGTGCTGACCACGGAAGCCCTTACTGTGTCCTCCACCTGCAGCCTGGTGCAGCAAGTGGAGTCAGAGGGGCCATGTGTGCCTGCTGCGGAGCTGCTCTCCAGGCAAGAAAGGATGGACATCACCCCGGGTCACGGCCAGCAGAGCTTGCAGGGGTCCAGGCTTCTCATTTTCCCGGCCCCGGATCCCACAAGGCTCTTCCTCCCCTGGAGGCGGGGACCAGAGAGGCAGCTGGTGGAGGCGACAGATGACACGTGTCCCTGCCCTCCTTCTGAAAGCTCAGAGTGCCCTGCTGGGCGACAGCTGTGACGACTCTGAAAGACGGTAAGCGAGGAGTCGAGGAGGAGAAAAGCTGGCCAGGCCAGGCAGCTGGGCCAGTTTCACTGGGATTCTAGAGTCACACGCCTGCCTGCCTAAGGCTCTGCACCTTCAGACTTCCCACCTTAAATTGCCGAGAGAAGCAAAGCCATTTTCTCTGCTGGCCTCAGAGCAGAGGGACGAGCAGGTGAGAAGGAGACGAGGGACTCGCTCTCCGTGAAGACCCAGCCACAGCTCCGGGGCCTCTGCTCCTGGAAAAAGGGTGAAGGGTCTCGGGCTCAGATCGGAGGCCCAGGCTGGTGCCGCTGCTGCAGAAATGTTACAGGACAGGCAGGAGGGAGGCGGCCACCTGCAGAAGGTCTTCAGGAGCCCGCTGAGTCCACTGTTTCAGAAATAACCACCAGCTCCTGAAGGAGTCTTCCTCCAACACCATCACTCACGGCTGGGGCCTTACTGAGAAAAGGACCTCATCTATGCATTCCAGGACAAGACCGTCTGCCAAGGAGATGGAGACCCCGCCGCAAAAGAGCCTACCCAGAGTGTGCACCCACAGGCACGTACACACACACTCACACACTCAAAACCAGGCCATGGACACTGCTGTCTTGCTGACAACTTTAAGCAACCCTGGCTCAGAATAAAAGCAAAGGAAGCTTAAGTCTAAATACCTGGCCCTCAGTGAACCCCCAGCACTTTGCTCCTTCGGGATACTTACCTGCATCTTCCAATCATCCACCTCCCCAGTCTTCTTAACCATCATCCTCCCCAGATTCTTAACAACCAAGGAGGCTTCACAGAGACCAAGGAGAACTAACAGGGTAAAGACACCACTATCACCTACCAGGCCATCCAATCCCTATGCTGATCCATCGACTTCCCTCTTCTCCCAGCTACGTCCCAGGAAAGGAAAGAGGGAAAAGCGAAAGTTTAGGGGAAAGTGGAAAGCCTTCCAAGACAAAACAATATTATTTTCTGAGTATCCCTAGTGTTATTCACTCAGTCTGACTCTTCGTGACCCCACAGACTGCAGTCTGCCAGGCTCCTCTGTCCATGGGATTCTCCAGGCAAGAATACTGGAGTGGGTTGCCATGCCCTTCTCCAGGGGATCTTCCTTTCCCAGGGATCGAACCTGGGTCTAATGCATTGCAGGCGGACTCTTTACCGTCTGAGCCACCAGGGAATACAGAAAAGTATATAAATGCACAGACAGGCTCTGCATGAATACTTCCCAAAATGATGAGAGGAAGTTTGGGGAGTGGGGGTGAGGAACAGGGACGGAGGAGCAAACGGTCCAAAGGGAACTCACCTACTCCACAGGCCTTCATTTCTCCTGAAGAAACTGTCTTCCTGTATATCTTCATGTAATTTAACAAAGCCTTTTCTTCCCCCTTTTCTTTCAACTGGAGAATGCCATTTCCAGTTGCTGCTCTCGCTCCAGAAGGAAATAAATCTTTTTCCTCCCTCTCGTTTTTCGTTGTGAAGAGGGAAAAGAAAACCCTGTTCCCTCCAAAGTTGAATTTGCTGAAGGTCAAATTCTAGTGCCTATAAACTTTGATAATGTCTCCATAATTTACTATTTTTTACAGGCTCTATAGTTTTTAATAGCAAAAGCGAGTCATTTTTCACTGTTCATTTGCAGCACGTGAAGGGAAGAAAAAAAAACTGTCGTGCCTGCACTGAAACACTTCATTTTCTTCTCTCGTCAGTAAGCGAACTAAAAATCACTTCTCGCAAACAGATGCAAAGGTCCGTGATGGACACCCAACGTTTGTGTCTATGGTCAAGCCTGGAGCAAAGCAGAGAGTGGCCAGCACCCTCCGGGATCAGGAGCAGAGGTTTGTTTTAGGAAATCTATCTGCTGGGCCACAAGATCACAGATTTCTTCCATCATCAATCGATTAAAAAAAGAAAAGTCCTAGCAACTCCTGTCCTTCTTAGACATGAAAACAATTCCAGAGTGGGGAAGGACCTGTACCTTGGTGCCGTAAACCAGGATGTGCGTGAGAAGGGAGGTGGGCGCAGATGAGACGAGGAGAAAGCTCAGCAATCTGACCCTGCCCGGGAGGGGCCTCGCCTCGACCTGGTGCGGGCTGAGTGAGCACATCCGCCCCCCACAACAGCACTCTGTGTGCATTCCCTCAAACCAAGAGCTGTGACGGGGGCCCAGAGGATGGGTGGGTAGCACTGGCCCTCCATGAAAGGGGCACCAGCCTGGGAGTCACACATCTGGAATTGGCTTTCCGTCAGCCCAATAATGAAGCCTTTAATGATAACAAAGGCCACTGAAGATTTCCTGAGCACCGACTTCCTGGGTGCCGGTCTCGGGTTCCTCTCCGTCTGGTTCTCCATTCCCTGGTCTCTAACCAAGACCCCCTGCACGACTCTGTTCTGCAGGAGAGGAAGCCGAGGCTCAGAGCGGAGGCCAGCCCACGGTCCGAGCCTGTAAGTGGCTGACGGAGCGATGTTGGTGCCATCTCCACCTCTCCGGGCTTCCTTTTCTGCTCCTCAGCTGGTCTGCAGGCTCCAGGAGCCAACACGAAATCAAGTCCTTATAAAAACAGCCAAGGATGACCGTGCCTCGAGCCACGAGAGCCCTGGAGGTGAGGACCAGGGACAAAGACACGGAAGGCGAGCGGGACTCACAGCGGTCCTGCACCTCCCAGACCCCTACCTCACCCCTCCCCAACCGCCCACCCCACGCCCCAGCTTTCTGCAATGGGGAAGCCACATCAAATGTTACTATGAACAATTTCAACAGCAGAAATCCATGCTCCCCGCCGTCGTGTCTGGGGATGAGGGAGCCAGGGGTGAGGTGGGGGCCCCTGCTCCACACACCCCAGGCAGGCTCCCTGCCAAAACGCGCCACACACCCGTCTTCCTGTTCATTTTGCCCCGTTGATGGTTTTTAAAGCTTTTTAATTGTCCTTAATAAATTACCTACGTGTGCATGATTGTTACAATAGTTTCATTAATTTTTCTCAGTGCATCTAAGCTGTTTATCACAGAAATGTTAATGGAAAAGAAAAACATGTCAGGCAGGCTCTTTCTCATACTCTGGGCTTGGGCAAACAAACACTTATAGAAAATGGTTTCCAGCACCGCAAACAATTAGGGACGTATTCACTCCATCGCAGCAAACCATCTTTCAGCAAGGTCAGGAAGAGCGTGCCCACCGGAGAGTCCTGGACCGCCCGCTTGGGATCCGGCCCATGGGCGCCAGCCTCGAGTTCTCTAACTTGTAACTCTATCTCCGCCCCCAGCCGCCTGAAACCTACACGGGGCATCTCTGCGCTGCCTGCACGACCCACACCAACCAGGAGAGGCGTGCCAGGGATGTTTCAGATGATGCGCGTCCTGGTATTTCAGGCTTTCTACCAGAAGTAAGTGATCAGGGAGATGGTGAAGGCCAGCGGAGACCTTCTGGAAGCCAGGCAACCAGGAGCAGAGGATGTGGCCCCAGGGTGGGGCGGTCAACAGAGGACGGTTTGTCTGGCCTCCCAGGAGCCGCAGGGAAAGGGCATGGAGGCTGCTGGGAGCGCGGCTGTAAAACCTGAGATGTCCTGTGTCATTCCACACTCACCATCTGACCGAGAGCTCGGCAGGACAGCTGGGTTGGCGGGGCCCTTCTCATGTGACAGCGGGAGCCCTGGGCTCGGACAAAACATGGCCCGGGCGCGTCACAATGGCCCATCCGTCCCGGGGCGCCCCTTCCCGGGCAGGGGGCTGTAACATTTAGAGCAAACTGCCGCAGCTAGCTTCAGAGGTGCTAAGGGTGACAGTCAATCTCCTTGGAGCAAACGGATTCGCTGGATTCAGGGTTTATGAATCGACACGGCGTCACAGCACATGTGAGTGCAGCTATGCATGGCCCACTCTGATCTCAGCGCCCATGCCCGAAAGGCCCACTTCTCGCCACACCAGGTAACTTGGTGTTCCCCTAACATACTTCTGCCCAAGGGGTTTCTCCTCACCAGCCAAGTTCTTCCCGTTTTCATCCATCCTCTCAAACTCCTACTCATCCTTCATATCCCATATAGAGTTGTTTGTGCTAAGTCGCTTCAGTCGTGTCTGACTCTTCGTGACCCCACGGACTGTAGCCCACCAGGCTCCTCTGTCCACGGGGATTCTCCAGGCAAGAATACTGGAGTGCATTGCCATGCCCTTCTCGAGGGGAACTTCCTGACCCAGGGATCAAACCCATGTCTCTTATGTCTCCTGCAATGGCAGGCGGGTTCTTCACCACGAGCACCACCTGGGAAGCCCCAGAGTCGCTCAGACCCTCCTAGAGCAGGTAGAGGCATCTCTTTCACAGCCTAGTGGGCACTGGAAGAATACTCCACGAGTTGAGCAGATGCTCACCCTTTAACGGGTGTTTCTCGTGGTGTCTACATTCCAGTAACTGAGCAGCTCCTCAAGGAAAAGCTCCAACAGAGAGCACCTCTCTGGGGCCTAAAGGCTCCCCTCCCAGCGTAGGACTGTGCTGTGTGCTTGGAGTGGTGAGAGCCCTGAGGGGGGCCGTGTGGGAAGGACCAGAACAGGCCCCTGGGGCCCTGAGTGTAAACCCACCGTCTGGAAGGTCCCTGCCACCTCTCCACCTCATCTCCCAGCCCCCACCCTGGCTCACTCTGTTTGCACTCCTCCTCCTGTTCCCTGAACTCAAGAACCTCATTCTTGACCTCCCTGGTGGTCCAGTGGCTAAGAATCTGCCTTGCAAAGCAGCAGGTCTGATGGCTGCTTGGGGAACCAAGATCCCATACACCTCAGAGCAACTCAGCCTGCATACTACAACTCTGCACACGACACTGAAAGATTCTACTTGACCCAACGAAGATGGGTCACGCCGCAACCAAGACCCAGTGCAGCCAAATTAATAAATTTCTTTCTTTTTTAAAAAGAGTTCATCCTTACCTCGAGTGCTACACAGGCTGGCCACCTGCCTGGAAACTCCAGTCCTTGGACAGTCCGTGGCCCCAGAGGCTCTGCCCACTCTGCCTAAATGAGCATTCCCACACTGCCACCCTGGTCCCCAGTCCCTCTGCAGCTTAACACTCTATTCCGTTTCCTCTTTGCATGGAACCAGTATCCGTAAGTAGCACGTTCATTTCCCCTTCTCTTCCACTGTCTGACTCCCCTTTAGATTACAAACTTCACGAGAGCACAGAGCTGGCTGTCTCATTCATGTCTACACCTACAATGCCCCGGACCATGCCTGACACAAAGGAGACAGCCCTGAACAGCGGTCTCACAAATGAGGGAAACTCTGCTGTCGGAGAACAAAGTGTCTCTCAAGCCCCTGGAAAAGGCTGTGTGTTCTAGAAAGTGGCCTGGTTCATCTGCGGGCAGGCCAGGCAGCTCGCAGGGACTGGGAGGACTTGGGAATTGGGGGAGACACCCCGAGGGTGGGAAACACTCCGCATGAATGAAGTAAAACTAGTTGCACGTTAATATATGCTGCCTTCTCCTATGAACACTGTAATTTTCTTCACTAAAACACTGTCTAACAGAACCAACTCCCCTAATTACAGACGTTTGTATGCATTATAATCTTTATACAATTAAACCTACTTAAAAGAATAAATGATTAAATGCCCCCCTTGCCCTGTCACTAACCCATCCCTCCTCTACCCACCACCACCAAAAAACAAACAAAAAACAAATAACACAACAACCAAAAATAAAACAAAGCAAAAAAAAGGGGGGGGTAGTGCTAAATCAGAACGCCAAGTTAAGTTGTAGACACACAAAAATCCCAGGAAATTGAAATTTGGGCTGACACAGAACTTTGTAGCTACAGGGGGGAAAGTCAACTTTCAACTTCAAACCCAGCATCTGACAGCTCAGCATCTGACTGCAATGTCAAATTAAAGGCTTGCATGGATTGTACAAAATGTCTTATTTCAGGAGCAAACATCTTCCCTTGCACGATTCATCTCCAGACACAAACACAGCTTGGTGACCAGCAGAGGCTTTTCTGGATCATCTCTGAAACACTGCACAAACACATTCCTGGCCCGCGGGTATTTACCAGGAAGTCGGTGGTGACGCCCCTGGAGTCAGGCAGGTTTAAAGGATCTGTCTTTGGGACACTGGCTGTACCTCCTGAGGAAAACATCCAACATGGAATTTCTACAAGAAAGGCCCAGATGTCGGCTGCTCGTGTGGTGCCAACACCCCACTTTTAAAAGATTCAGCATCATGGGGGAAAAGGGGGCACACCAGAGCCAGACCCATGTCTTCCTCTTCCACGTACTGAAAGGGCCCTGCACACAAAACCGGGCTACCTGAACCCCTGAAGAGCTGGTACTTGAAAAGGAGACCGGGGACTTTAATTATAGCCGCAGAGGGGACCCACCCGTGCAGGGCCTTCTCATCACCCCAGAAGCACTCTGAAAAGCCCTCTTTTCTGCCTGGGCCACGCTTAACGCCCGGCTAGCCAGATGCGGCATGTGGCGGGCAGGCCAGGCCTAGGAGGTTCCCTGACAACCAGCATCATCTCCCCGCTCGTCTGGGGAACAAAGTCTCCAGTACAGAAGAAGGACCGTCTAGCAGAAGGACTTGGGTCATCTCATGGCTCTACAGGGACTGCCCCTGGGCAAGGGGCATGGTCCACGTGGAGCCTCTGCGCTCCGGTCTGTAAACCGGGGGTGGCAGCAGGATCTGCCCCGTGAGGCTGTTGATGATGTAAGCTCCACGAGTAGTTCAGGCCATCAGCAAAGGCTGCCTGATCATGCATCAGGAATCCTGTCAACCTGTCGAGCCTCCTCCAGGCTTCTTGAATCCCTTCTCGGACCTGAAAGCACGGAGGTTTGGGGAGGAGGGGAAGGGGCAGGAGTCAGCAAGCACTTGGTTGCTCCCCTTCTTCCCCCGTCTCCTTCCTGGCTCTGCGCCTTGCCCATCTGCCCCCCCCAGGGCTAAGCAGACGGCCGCTGAAGTCCCTAGAGGGTCCACAACAGCACCACCGGATTTACGGGGAGATGGGCGTCGACCCAGCTTTCCAGGGAGGACAAAAGGAACGTGGCCGTGTTGGGCACATCGGCTTTGGCCCCTGAAGGAAGCTGAGGCTCAGAGACATGACCAAGAACGCTCTGTCCTGGGACACATAGCTAATGGACGGCAGTGTACAGCCTGGGACAGCAAGTGAGCTCCAGCTGACAACAGGGCCGCCTCACAGGGCGGGCGCGGCCTGACGCAGAGAACGAGTGTGAGCTCCACGCCTGACCTGCCCCTGGACCTCAGGACAGCCTCCTGGGCAGGTGGGGAGGTGGGCCCTGCCTCTGCGCGAGGAGCCGTGAGTCCCTGGGCTCGCAGGCCTCCCCGGGGGGCGGCCTCCATCTGCACGCGGCCTGCAGGCATGTCCTGGGGGGCTGCGCCCAGGGCGGGCGGCGCGGGGAGGCCGCGGGGCCAAGCGCCCCATCGCAGCTGCCGGCCGCCTCATCAGTCAGCACCAACAGCTGTGGCCTCAGGACACGCGGCACCGGGCACTCCCAGACGCGGCGAACCCCCGGGGCGGGAAGGCAGGCACCGCCCGGGCACAGCGGAGTCCGCGGGGCCCACTCTGTCCACGGCTCAGCTAGGTGCCCGCACCTCCCTCTGCCCAGCCCGGCGTGGGCTCAGGAGCGGCCCCGGCGTCATCAGCTGGACAAGGGAACCGCCAGGGTCGCCGGCTGCCTCCACCCAAGGGGCCTGTCTCCCAGGGAGCCAGTCGGGAGGAAGGCAGCTCCTGCCTCTGTGAACCTGGCCCCCCTCATCACCGCCTCTCCTCACCCCCTCAGATCTGGACAAGGGCCATTTCTGTAGCCGTCTGGGCCTCGGCAGTCCTCAGGAGAGTCTGGGCATCCTTCTCCTGTGCCATCTGCCAGAGATAGCCCAGGCCCCACAGATCCCACAGGCGATGCCATTCGACACCCCTGTGGGGAAGAAAGCGAGGGGACCGCGGCCCCGTACCCCTCCTCAGCCCAGGCTCCGGGGTGCCCATAGTCATCACATCCCCTCTCCACCCTCAACTTGGGCAACCGAACCAAGAGGAGAGGGGAGGCCAGTGGAGAACAAAAGTCCGACTCCTCTGGGGAGAGGGGCCTGGTGGAAGGGCCCTGTGGAAGTCAATGAGCCCCATGCTGTTTAAGAAAAATCCCCACACAAAAGCCTCTCCATGTTCTGAAACTTGCAGCAACTCCCTTATAGGGAAGTGAAGCTATTCATGCTTGAAAACCAAGAAGGTAAACATCTCCAGAAGGTCCATTCCAACGCTGATGTACAAGACCATGAATGTGACGGGAGACCAATTTAAAAAGGAGGGAGTTTTCGGGGAGCAGGGGGTGTTCTGGGGCAGAGGGAAGGATGCCTCATTTAGATCCCTCTGCCCTAGCATCCTCTCCCTGAAGCCGCCAAGCTGCCAGCAAGAGGGAAACACTGCTAAGACAGGCCCTTTATCCAAACGGACAACTAAAGAGACTACAGAAATTACTGTTGCCTGTAGACCTACTGTGTGCTGGGCAACCTGCTCCTTGCATCCCAGTCAACCAGGGTAATGTCCTTGATAAGGCTGAAATTGTGTGAACAAGTTTTAAATGACGACATAAAGAGAAAGGATAGAATCAGGCTGAGAAGAGGAAAGAGAACAACCCTGACGGGCCATCCTTCTATGCATCATGCAGGGGCTTGGTCTCACAGGGTCCCCTTCACTCAAGATGAAACAGGCTCCAAGAATATCACAAGCACACAAGAGAGCATCCTGAAAGTGAGGGTCAAACCCAGGTCCCTCTACAGAGGCTTATATTTCTCTAAAACACCCCAAACCTACTTCCCTGCAGTCACACTCAGGCGGCAGGGCAAGGACAGCAGGCTGTGCCGTGCAAGGAGACACTTCCCAGGGGCCTTGGACTCTAGAGAGGCAGACAGGAAAGCTGGACTTCACAAACACTCAGGAGCCTCAGGGCTGAAAATCAGGGCCGGATGTCTGAAGAAGCAACAGCCCTGGGCCTTGGAGGGGCTGGGCAACTCTCTTTTAATGCAGACCCACTGGCTGACAAGCTAACACCTGCCCACCATCCTCTCTGAGTGGGAGGAGACCCCCCGCCCCGGGGGCCATGGGACCCCGTCCTGCTCCTTGATTGCCCATCTTGTTCACAGGAATCACAGGGGCCAGGCGAGCGTGTGGGTGGTTCTGCAAGCCCATCCCCGCCATGGAAACAAAATACAAAGCCTCCATCCTCCCTTGAACACAGGCCGGCTTCACCACCCCCTTCAAAGAGCCTGGAGGGGGCCGGCACACACGCTCCATCCAGGGTGTGAGGTCCCCGCAGCCCAGGCCGGACAGCAGGGGGCAGCGTTGTCAGGAGCAGGCGAGCACGGCCACAGCCCCTGGCCCCAGACCCCCGGCCTGAGCCTTCCTGGGTCCAGGCCCACTGCCTCCCTGGCTGCTCGGGGGACGCCAACTCCTCCCGCACAAGGCACCGCACCCCCTAGTCCTCACCCCGGGGCAGCGGGGAAATCGCATCCACACCCAGGTCGGAGGCACAGAAAGGAACACATACACAGAGATCCAGCACCGCACGGCCTGCCATTCATCAGAGGCCTGTGGCAGCAGCCCGGTTACAAACAGTGCAGCTCGTCTTTAGGATGGCCAGCTCTTCAGCGGAGCCCTCTGGCCTTCAGCGGTGGGGTGAACACAGCCTCCTCTTAACCTCTCTTAGCTCGGCCGACACAGCTGAGTGCAGAGAACCGGCCTGAGTGCGCACAGGCAAGAGACCCCGGTAAGATGAGTGATAAGAGGAGCTGACCGAGGCGAAGCCGGATGTGCACGGTCCACCGAGGTCTGCAAGTCACAAGGATGACCAGCACGTGGCCGTTCAGAAAGGAAGGCGGGGCACGGCTTCTTACGCCCTGGCCAGCGCTGGCCAGAGGGACCCAGCTGATCAGGCCGCTCCCTGGGCCTTCATCTGCACAGAACATACTCATCACCGCCCCTGCAGCTCACAGCTCAGAGCAAGCCTTGCCTCCCACCCTTCCGAGCACAGTTCGAACTGCCTTGCATGGCTTCTCGAGGTGATCCAGGGTTGAAATGATCACCTAACTCTGGACAGACCAGAGAGGGCAGACAGCTCACCCTGACCACCAGCCATAGCCAAGGACAGCCTGCTGGCAGTGAGTCTCGGCCAGAAGAGACCCCCTGCCAACCCTCTGCACCCCCAAGCATCACAGGTGTGAGTTTTACAGTGTGGATCTCACTAGAGGAAAAAAGCATACACGCCTCCACCCAGCTGTCTTCACTAAAACACAGTTATCAATAATACATCACCAACATTTATATTCCAGGGAACCAGGCATGCTAGGGCCCCTTCACCTGTGGGGTTATTAGTATGGACTGGGTGTGCATCCCCTTCAAAAGCGCATGTTGAAGCCCTAACCCCGAATGTGACGGTACTTGGAGCTGGGGCCTCTGGGAGGAGCTTAGGTTTAGATGAGGTTCCTCACCAGAGCTGGGAGACCCATCCTCATCTCAGACTTCCAGCTTCAGGACTCTGAGAAAGAAGTTTCTGCTGTTGAGGGCGCCAGTCTATGCTAATCTGTTATGGCAGCTAAGCTAAGACAGTTACAGATCTCCAATTTCTCTTCACTGTTTCAACTTTTCTCTCTCTCTGCACCTCAAACACTACCAAACTCCGTCAGAGTTTGGCCCATCCCTTAAGAATCCTGGAAACTTATTCACTCATCAGATTCTTAGAAAATGCCCCAAATCTGGGCCACTCTCTAGGCTGTGAGCTCCTTGCAGACCAAGACCATTCCCCAATGCCAAGCACATAACCTGAAACAGCCACCCTCCCTTTAGTAATGAGTCAACTCAGGGCAGGCCTTTGTGGTCCTGATGAGGAAGACGTGGGATGGCCCAAGTCTCTGCCCGCCAGATGTCCACTCTCTTGTCTACTCAACCAAGGAGGCTCTTCTGCCGGGCCCTCCCGTGTCCTCCGAGCCAGGCCAGGCCATAGATGGACTAGAAAAGTCCACATATTTATGGATGTGAATCTTACCATGAGCCTCTACCCTGCAGAATCTCATTAAGTCCACACAGTCTTGATCAGATCAACCATAAACCGTCAGAAAAGCTGGGACCCCTGCTGCATCACCAGCAGGACAGAGGATGGGTCCCCCAATCGTGTGCCAGGAAACGGACACGGACCGTCAGCAACTGCCTGTGACAACTAACTGATACCTAGTCTACTCAACAACTGCACAGACAGCCCAGTCCTCTCCAGTGGAGAGGCTGAAATGCTCAAGCCCTGGTCCCAGATGGCTCTGGGCTTTCCACAGTCAGGATGGGCTCTGTCTTCCCCACCCTCTGATTAAACCTCTCAACCTCATTTCCAGCATTTCCCCTCAGACACTGTAATCTTTAATTCCTTGGGGGGGGGGGGGGCGGTGTAGTATGTTGCTTCCGGAACTGAACAGTGACTTTCAAAACGAGTCCTGACCTCCCGGCTCCCCACCCCGCCACACAGCAACAGAAATTAAATGGATTCCACTATCAGTGCGCTGCATCTCGGTGATTACGCCCAACCCCCAGGAGTCAGCTTTCTCCGCCATCCCAAGAACAGGAACCTGATTGCTAAACCCAACCCCACAGGCTCAGGAAGGGGGCGACGGAGGAAGAGGGGGTAACCGAAGGGTACAGGTAACAATTTATGGCCCCCTTGTCACTGCGGTCTTATCTCTGTGGCCAACCCCTTCTAAGAACTGGGGCCCGTTACTGAAGCCCCAGGCAGGCTGCCCCCCCCCCACCCAGGACCCAGCCGTTTGGGGACAGGTGGCCCAGCCAGGGAGCGGAAAGACAGCTGTGGAAAGCACGCCCCACCTGCGGCCAAATCCTCCTCTCCGTGGTGAGCCAACCCGCTCCCCGCCTTCCCCAGACACCTCAGCTCAAACCTCCTCTTCTGGAGGACAGGGGAGGAGAGGAGGAGACAGTGACGCCCTTCCATGAGCACCCAACCCAGGCGAGGCCATCTCCCACTCACACACTGGGCCTTCCCTGCAAAGCACCTTCGACGGGGAGCTGCACGGCACCTGTGCTTCTGTTTAATGTCGGAACCCCCCACCAGACTAGACCCCAGGAGGGCACACCCTGACTGCCCTCTCCCCCACAGTATCAAGCACTCGATAAATATTTATTGGATAAATAAGCAGAAAAAAGAAACACTTGACCACAGGCTACTAGAAGCAAGATACTAACTTATTTTGGGTTGGGCCTCCTTGGGAATTTGGTCCACGCCGCACAACAGGGAACGGACTATAGGAACTCAGCAGCTTTCTCTTCTTTTCCTTCCCTTGCATCTCCTTATTTGCAATGAGGTAATGGTGGCTCAGAGGTTAAAGCGTCTGCCTGGAATGCAGGAGACCCGGGTTCAGTCCCTGAGTTTGGAAGATCCCCTGGAGAAGGACATGGCAACCCACTCCAGTACTCTTGCCTGGAGAATCCCATGGAGGGAGGAGCCTGGTAGGCTACAGTCCATGGGGTCGCAAAGAGTCGGACACGACTGAGTGACTTCACAGACACACACACACACAATACAACAGAAAAATGCATCCCGGCCCCACATGAAGAAACGGCAGAGCCAAGGACAAGAGTTTCAAAGCCTCACTGCACTGAAACCAGAGATTCTACCTGGCGAATCATGAACACATCCTTTCCCTCCCCTGGTCCCCTGGGCGTGTCTCCCCCAAGCCAACCCCCGATTCATTCCGCTCCATGGCACCATCAGCGGGAATGGCAGTCCCACCTTCGAACCCTGCCCTGAGCTGGAATTTGAGCTCTGACCTGACCCACGCTCGCTACTGGCACCTAACAGGTCTGGCTCAGGGAGTCATCTTCCTGAGGACCCGGGAGCAAAAGCCAAGAAACCTCATTTATTTATTTCTACCTCACTTTGTTCCAAAAGGGATTGGAGGTGTCAGAAAAATGCCTACAGCATGATAAAAGTAGATGAGGAAATGCATAAAGATGGGAAGTACAAGAAACCCAAAAGCAACGTTACTGCCCAAAAGTATACATCATGCTTGATAGAAAGGCATTCCCGAGACATGAGATCCACAAGCCTCCTTTCCCAAATTCCACCCTCAACAGGAAGGTGGGAAATATTTCCACTGATATTCGACAGACACTTTACCCACCCTGTGAGGGTCTGGGCTCAGCCTCGAGGATTCATCAACAGTCACACACCGGGCTCCAGGCTGGAGGTGTCCCTGATGTCCTTGAATCCCACGTCAAACGCTCTTGTGGGGAGAGGTGAGCTGCTGGAGTCGACCCAGGAGAAGGGACAGAAAGGGTAGGGGAAACGTCTTCTGCTAAAACCTGGGCAGGTCAGTGCTCAAAATAAACCCTGCAAAATAAACCCTGTCTGACCTTGGGCAGGACTGGATGCTCTCCTCAGTCCTTCCAATTCTGAAACTTTTATGGCTTTATGATTCACGGCTGTCATCTTCAGAGGAGCGGTTTTATTGGAACACCCACGACTGTCAGATTGTTTTCACTTCCACGTTCTGCACCCTCTCACCCCCCTGCCTTCTCCTGGGATGGGCTGCCCACACTTAGAGGCTCCCCCACCCCAGTCTCTTGACTCAACTTCCATTCCCACGTCTGCCAGCCCGCATCTCAGCGGAGCCAGGCCCAGCCTGGGTGTCTCTCCCTGCATCCTCCCAGGGTGATACCAGCTTTCTTTTGTCCATACTGTGCAGAGAACCCAACACCCAGGACAAAGTACAACGGTTTATCCCATAAACTCGGTGGATGTACACCTCCTTCTTCTGTAACCTGTTCCCCAGTCCTTGTCATAACCTACTGAGCACCTACTCTGTGCTACACACTGCACTGAGCCCCTTTCAAGGATTCTCTCATTTCATCCTCACCACATCCCAGTAAGACAGTTACTTAACTAGCATTCTTCCCATCTTAAAGATCAACATATTAAGCCTCAATGGCGTCAGGTCACTTGCTCAAGGAGAAGCCAGGATTTTACCCGTATTATCTCATTCCAAAGCTCTGAACCACTGCAGAGTGGTGCTGGCTTCCACAGTCCATTAGGAACTTTCCCAATTTTAATTGCTTCATCACTCAGCTACAGATTTTTCAGATACGCATTCATTCCAAGAGCTACGCCTGCACTTGTGGCTCTGGGGTACGGGGAAACAGATGTGGGCTTCAGGGTCCAGCAGACCAGGGAGGGCTCTTTTCCTCATTCAGGGCCCGCAACCTCTCAGAGTTTCAGTTTCCCATGTGCAGAGTTCATAAGCCCCCAGGTCTTGTCAAGTCACAACTTGGCTAGCATACAAGTCTGGCGATTCTTGGACAGATAAGTATTTTTCTAGGAGGGATGAGCATACTCCCTGTGCTTTGAGAAACTCCACATAAAACTGAGTCTATCACTCAGTCCCCTCTGAAGAGCAGGGACTCCATCACCAATGCCACAGGCACTCTGGAGGAGCCACACGTGCAACGGCATGGCCCGTAGGCCCTCCTGGCAGGGGAGGCCCCTTAAACACACAGAAACGATTTTCTAATTAAGTGGTGTATTGACTTTTTGTGCAAGAGTAGCTCAGGGGAGGATTAGAGACCCACAAAAAAGAATCACGCTAGGGCACTAAGGCCAGATCACCTTTGGTGCCCCCAGCTCCCCAGTATCCAGTCTCCACAGAACGGTCTGAGATTTAAAAATGCTGATCGTGTCATCTGTCTTCTTGGAACCTTTCAGACTTGGTGACACTCAGAACACAATTCAGACCTCTTCCCTCGGCTCGCAGGGCTGGGTCACCTCCTGCCTCGCTGCCGCTTTCAGGCCTGCCGCAGGGCCTTTGCACTGCTGGCTCCCATGGCCAGGATGGTCATTCCCCGGACGTGCACGCATCTGGCCCCTTTTCTCACTCAGGTCTTAGCTTCAAAGTCAGCTTCTGACACAACCAGCTTCAAAAGCAGCCCCAGGACGCTGCCTGGATGTCCAGTGGTTAAGACTCCACCTTCCCATAGGGGGTGGGGAGGGGTGCAGGTTCAATCACTGGTTGAACTTAGGTTCCCACTTGCTGTGGGGTGCAGCCAAAAATTATTTTTTTAATCAAAATAAATAAATAAAATACATCAGGATTTTAAAAAATGCTTAAAAAAGTAGCCTCAAGAACTTACTCTTACATTATCTGGTATTACCTTTTGCATGTTTGTTGTGGCCATCTGAATGTCTTCCCCTCAACCCTCCATTGAAATGTACGCTCCATGAAAGCAAGAACCTTGACCATCCTCTGTCCCCCAGGGGCCTGCCTCTGCACCTGACCTATCGCAGGCACTCCGGAAAAATAAAAACACGGTGAGAGACAAGGAGGCAGGGCCAGAGCGCAAGCAAAGGGTAGGAGACCCACCCGAGACAGCACAGGCTAAGAGGTGCTCCTCTGGGGCTGGGTGACTCCAAAGGCAGATGCTGGGGAGTCACTGCTGTTAAAACTTCACAGGGCGGCCCCGCACTAGGGGGACTGTGAGGCTGGGGGTAGGGGGTGACTGTACAGTGAAAAGACGCTCAAACTCAGGGCTGCCACTACAAAAGACAGCAGGCTGGGTGGCTTAAAACGGGAGACACTCATTCCCTTACAGCGCAGAGGCCAGAAGCCTGAAGCAAGGTGTGGGCAGGGCTGGTTCCCTCTGGAGGCTCCAAGGGAGAGTGGGTCCTGGGCCTCTTCCCTGGCTTCTGGGGGCTCCACAATCCTTGGTGTTCCTTGGCTCAAAGACACATCACTCGAATCTCTAGTATGGCTTCCCCAGGAGTTCCCGTGCACATGTCCTCTGTGTCTCCATTTCCCTCTTCTTCTTATAAAGCCATCAGATGTCACATCAGGGTCCCCCGTAACCTAGCACAACCTCACGTTAACGAAGTAAACCTGCACAAACCCTATTTCTAAATAATATTGCCTTCTAAGGTTCTAAGTGGACGGGAATGGGTGGCGGAACACCATTCAACCCAGCACACCCCTAAACTCCGAGTGTGACGCCACCTAAAGCATCTGAGCTGGCCTCTCCCCAACACTCCACCACTGGTCTCAAGTCCTTCCCCTAAAGGGAGGTGGCAATACCGATCGTGATGCCTGCTATGTGGGGAGGCCTATTAACACAAGCTGAGCTAGGAGATGGCAGCTTTGCCGCGGCAGGAAGCAGGGGGCCACCACAAACTGGGGAGCAGAGGACAATCCGGGAAAAACCAGGTTTAAGGAAGGCGGGTGGAAGACACATTAGAGCAGGAAGACACGTGATGGGGAGAAGCAGCGGTGAACCAGCCGGGCCTGGAGGGGGACAGCAGGCAGAGGAGACAGGCGAGCATAGAGCCGCTGAGCAGATGAACACCAGCAGTGAGGCAGTAAGGGCCCTCGGCAACACCACTGTCCTCTCTGAGGAGTTCAGAGCCAGGATGGGAGTGGGCGGGGAATCTGGGGAGGGCGGGGTCAGCCTGGGAGGGCGGGGTCAGCCTGGGGAGGGCGGGGTCAGTCTGGGTCGGGGTGGGGAGGGGAACGTGCAAGTGGAAACGACTGGCAGCAGGGAAGCTGGGGAAGCTGGATAGGTGGGGAGAGGCCGGGGTTGCAGCTACAGGTAGACGAGCCAGAAGAGACGGGATGGTGGCTGAGGGATGAGCATTTCCAGAAAGGGGCCCTGGGCAGAGGAGAGGCCCTGGGGCATCTCATCCCAGGGACAGACCTCCGGATTCCAGACAGGAGCAGTGGAGTTCCCAACGACCGATGCGGCTGTCTCCATCCAAATCCAACTCTAGGGCAGGAACGAGAACAACACAAATGGCACATACCTGAGAAGGGCTCTGCCAGGAGAACCGAGCAGGAGAAGGGGCAAGGCAGGCAGAGAGGGGCCAGCGATCTGGAGCAGTCCCTCGCCTGCCCCCCAGGGCCCCACACACCTTCTAAGTCACAGAGAAAGAAACCGAGATCCTTTCTGACACTGAAACTCTTGAGTCACATCCACCAGAGCCACATTAAGTGCCTGGTAATTCAATAATTCAATTAAGAGAGCTCGATTTTTTTTTTTTAAAGCTTAATATTTAATGGAAGGGTTATGAATTGCTACACAACTCGGGGTGATTAATAGTTACAATTAAAGGCTGAATGTGTTGAGGGGAGAAAGGCATGGCTTGGTGGAAATAAATAAATCTGTGCTGCAAAGGACACAGCAAGTCACACCCGTGGACCGGGGGAAGCCTCTCTCCATAGTGGGGGCAGAGGGCCAATTAGGGTTCCTCCCAGCCTGCCCAACAAATCAGCTCATTTGCTCCAGAACCAGCATGAGGCCCCTCTGACCTGTGGTCCGATCTCTCTTCCACTGCAATCAAGTCTTCCAGAAGGTTGCAGAGGTCAGAGAAGGAATATGATTGGTCAGAAGGGAGAGGTGATGGGCTGAACGCTGGCAAACCGCTCCAGGGACAGCAAGGGGTTGTTGTAGCATTTCTGCCCTCACAAGTCAGGGGGACCCTCACCCAGACCTGCAGATCCCAGGCAGAGGGTGTGTGAAAGGACAGCTGCACTGTGCCTGGCCACCTGCCCCCGCTGCTGTCTCCACCCAGCAGTTCAATGGAAGACGTGACCCCACGGTGCAGTCCTCGGGGCCTGAGTCCATCTGTGCCTCCCTTCCCATCTCGGGGGCCGCCCCAGCCAGGCGGCCACGTGGCCCCGCAGAGCAGGGGCCACACCACATCCTACACGGTGGCCGTTCTGAACCATAAAGAGCCTGATTTCTAGGTTCAGAAAAGGCCCAGCTCTGCTCCCAAAAATGCAGCCTGGATCACAGGCTGTGAGTCTGTGCGGGTCACAGCAAAGCCAGGCCTCAGAGGGCACAGGTCAGAGGGAGGTCAAGGCAGGGAGGTCACAGAGAAGGGATGGCTCGGACACCCACCATAACCAGGAAGCACACTTATGTGTCGGCAGGAAAACATCGTCCCCTCCTGGACTGATGGGGGCGGCCACACCTGGTCTTGGGTGCACTCCCCTCGGGCCCGTGGGGGACAACCTGCTGATCAGAAACTGAAGTTCTGCCATGACGACATGCCCAGAGGCAGGGCTGAGGCCCAGGGCAAAGCCGGGTGGGCAAGGGCAATGCTGCCCGGAGCTGTGGGCCCATGCATTCCAATCTCCTGTCCTTCCGTTAGCCAAGAGGGGTTAGTGAAGTTTATCGCGTCAGGGAGAGCAATTCTAATGGGCAAGGGGGCAAAGCCTCCATTCCCCAGATGAACCAAAGTAAGCTGCAACTTTCCAAGAAGGTATTAATGGTACATATGAGGTACATTAAAATACCCTCTTCCTCACGGAGAAACCAACATTGACTGAGCATTTTGGAGGAGGGCATGGCAACCCACTCTAGTATCCTTGCCTGGAGAATCCCATGGAGACAGGAATCTGGAACACTATGGTCCACAGGTTCGCAAAAAGCTGGACACAACTCAAGCGACTTAACACAGCACTGAGCATTTATTATGAACCAAGAGCCATAACAGAGACTCTAAATAAATTCTCTCTTCTGAGCCTGACCCCCCCAGGGAAGAGAAGGGACTATTGTCTTCACTTTTCAAAGGGAGGCAGCTGAGCTCAGAGGAGTCGAGGAAGTCATCCAAGGTCCCACATGCACTGGCTCCCAGCCCAGGTCTATTGACCTGGGAGTGTGATTTCCAGCAGGGCTGAAGCGTCCAGGCCCAGGACAGCCAGCGGTGCCCTGCTAGGGCTGTCGTGTCCCACCTGCTTGGTGGTGGCACTTCCCTTCCACCATGTCGTTCTCCAGTTGACCAACTGGGGAGGGGCTGTTCTCAACTGACTGGGTGTTGACTGGGTGTCAGCAACAGGAGGGCCTTTCGTCTAGAAGAGTGGGATAAAGAACGTGGTTTCCAGTTAAAGACTTGACAGACAAAGGCACGGCAAAGGGAGTTTCCTTTAGTTGGTGGCCTTGGAGGACCTTCTCTGTGCTCGTGAGATGATAACCTGGGCCAGATTAAAAAGACGCAAGGGCTGCCCTGGTGGCTGAGTGGTAAAGAGTCGGCCTGGTCTGGGATGTAAGGGAAGTAACTAAGCCTGTGTGCTGCAACTACTAAGTCTGTGCCCTAGAGCCCGGTACCCACACCTACCGAAGCCCAAGCGCCCTAGAGCCCGTGCTCCGCAACAGAGAAGCCACCGCCACGAGGAGCCTGCACATCACAGCTGGAGGGGAGTCCCCGCTCACCGCAACTAGAGACCAGCCCTCGCAGCAGCAAAGACCCAGCACAGCCATGAACAAATAAAATGAAAACTTTAAAAAAAAAAGAGGCCGAACAGCCAACCCTGACCCTCTAAACTTTCTAAAGGGGCTGAAGGCCCTTCACTTCCGTGACCAGGACCAGCGCCACCTCCTGCCCTCATCCTGGCCAGTCCACTCAGTGCCCGCTGTGGCCTGGACCCACTTCTTCCCGTCGCCCCACCATGGCACAGTCACCCGTGGGGGAGACAACAGTCTCGATGCTCAGGAAAGGTGATGCGTGGGTGCTCAGAGACCTTCAGTCCTGAGGAGCAGACAGGCAGATGGACTCTGCTGAGCCTCTCGCGCGGCCAGATGAGGGGCAAAGAGCTGGAGTAAGAAAAATCAGTCCAGTGGAAACATTACCGTGGCTGTTAGTGGTACACGCGTCAGGCGAAGACTCGTGAGTGGATGAGGAACGAATGGACAGCTGTCCTGGGTCACTAACACACCCTGAATGCCAGTGCGCTGGACCGTCAGGGTGCAGAGAAGGACCACCATTCCTACCCGCGGGACGCACACCCACAGGGGCGGCGGTACCCAGTACTGGGGGGAGTCACGTGAGGAGAGAAAGTGAGCTTGGATTTGGCTGCAAAAATATTTAAAAGCAACACTAATTAATTATAATCACTGATGTGAACTGTTTGCCATTCACGTCAATTACTGTGCGGCAAAATGACGGTGTTTACCATGAAAACCGCATCACGCGTTAACTTTTGGGTGAGTTTCCTTTGGTGGCAGTAGAATTCCCAATGAATGGGCAAACATGGAGCTACTTTTATTCACGGTCATCTGCTAACAAACCTCCAGGCTTTGGAGGGAGTCCCAATCATATAAATAAATAATGCACATATGATTTAATTTCCTTGGGTCTTGAGCACTCACTGTGTGTGAGGTCCGCTGCTAAGGAGGCACATGCCGCCATCTCCTCTAACTCCTCATCCCATGAAATACACTCTAGCACACAGCACCGCTTTACAGAGAAATTAACTTGCCCAAGGTCACACAGCTGGGAAGTGATGGGGCCAAGACCTGGCAGCCAGGCCTGCCTGCCTCCATCATCCACGTTCCCCACCAATGTGATAACCACAGAGCAAATGTGCAGAAAGCCGGTCTGGAAGGACACACACCAAAATGCTAACGGGGGCTAGCTCTCAGTGATGAGACTATAAATCTTCCTTTTGCTGAGCTATATTTACGTAATTAAAAAAAAAAATCTACAGCATAATGAATATGAACTATGGGGGTGGGGGTATGCTGGGGGTTACTTTGGAGTTGCTTTGACATTAAGAACCACAGCCACTCTAGTTATGAGTCTCCCTGTCCAGAAGCCAGCTCAGTGGTGGGGAGGTGGGAATCCAGGCACGCAGGGCATGAAAACCCTTTGCTGGCCATCTAGACCAACCTTCAACATGCTGCAGACGTCCTTGCTATCTGGCCCTAACAGATGGTCCTCACTTCATCACAGCCTCCCCGGACGCCGCATGAGTGGATGCAAGCTCCAAACATATCCAGCTGGGGAGGGCTGCATCCAGCCAGGGAGGCCCGCGGCAGCGGGAGCCACTGGATGATCCACTCAAAGATAGCCCAACAAAAACGCCATGCCCAGGGTCCGCCAACACGTGAGCCGCTTTCGCTCCTCTTATTTAGAAGGACACAACAGCAGAGGTTAATCTCTTAGACACAAAACAGCAAAACACTTCCAGAATCAGGGCCGGTCTCTTTCCCCAGCGATCTTGGAGCAATGCTGTGTATTTGGTGGCGGAGAACGAGGCTGAAATTCAGGCAGGGCTGACTCAGACAGGCCAGGTGCCACTAGACAGTCCTACCCCCTGCGGCCCCGTCTGCTGGGGTCTGCCCTGGCTGGACTGAGGGCGCTTCGCAGGTTCAGGCAGGACTGCTCCCCACTATCAGGAAGAGCCAAATATGTTCAGGAAGCTCTACCTGGCACCGCAGACAAGGGCTCTGGCTCAGGTGTTGTGTGTAGGCTGGGAGGTGTCGACACTCTCGATCTCCGACACCCAGCCTGCACCTGGCCCACAGACTGCATAGAGACCCACTCACAAACATATGCAAAGCGACAAACATGTTGTTACCCAGGAGAATGGAGGGCACTCAAAATCATAGCAGAAGAACTCATATCACTGGGGATATTTACCTTAGAAAACAGGTGCTGTGACAGGGTGGAGGACCAGGGGGGAGCCTCAGAATTGTATTTATACGATTCAACTTGACAATTAAAAGTAGACAAAACCAGGTTTGAGACCCAGCTTTTTGCTACTGAATTCACTTTCGGATGCCCCTAAAAGAGTGACTGCCCTTATTCTAAATATGGAAATAGGTTACTAATGGTCCCCAACCCCAGCTGCACACTGAGGCTTTTAAAAATAGATACCCAGCCGCTGCCCCCCACCCAGTTCCACCACTTAATTCCCCAGAGATGAGTCCATGAATCTGTATTTCTTAAAAGCTCTTTAGGTAATTCTGGCACATGGCCAAATTTGAGAACCGCTGTCATATTTATAGTAAACCACTGATACATATATTTTATGTACATACCTATATATATATTCCCACTTATATATATAAATATACCTATATTTATACATACATATTAAAGCGCTGTTCAAAATACATTAAACACTGAGTTGTTTCACCGCAAACCTCAGAAAGACAAAATAATGGACTATGTGCTCACCCGAAAAGGGAAGCAGATTTTTTTTTTTTTAACTCCTGGAAAGTTCTTCCCTAAACCATTAAAAGCTAGTCAAAAATAGAAGCAAGTGCCTTGGAAGGTTGAAAGAGGTACCTAGCAAATCAAATATGGGGATATTTGGGAATACTGGCAATACTAAGGAAGAGATTCCCATTCAGGCTGGATGAACAGAGGAGACTAAGTAACTGTTTAATTCAATGACACCATGACATTTATTGACCCTCCCTCTTCAACGTGTGGCCCTGCTTAATCCTCAGAACCGCACGATGCGAGGGGGTCGGGGGTCGCATACCCTTCCCACATCAGCTGGGGAGAAGCTGGGTCTCCCCCGCACCTCCTACCCAGCCTGGCTGACTTCCTCTCATCTGGTGATGTCCCCACACATCTCCTGGCTTCTGTCCATGCTGGTCTCGCCCCTGAGAAGTTCAGAGCATCTCTCAGTTGGAATCTCGCAAAGCAGTCACAGTACCTAACCTGGACCCCCACCTCGGCCCAGGTTGAGCTGTAGAAGCAGAGACTGGAGAATTCCAGAGCCCTGGGCCCTGGGGGCCTCTGGCGATGCTTGCTGTCGGCTTGGATAAAAGCAGTCAGCTTTCTCTAAACCCCTTCCCCAAACACTTCTGCACCAGGCCTTGCTTAACTAAACCTTCACTCTATTGAAATAAGGGTTCTATGAACTCTGAGCCCTTCTCTGCAAAGGTTTTCTTTTCTTTTTTTAAATCAAACGCAGATGTAAAAACTGACGAGATGAGAAAGGCGGTGTGTGCCCTGGACCGTGGGCTGCTACCCGGGTCTGGCCTTCTGCCTCCTCCCAGCACTCGACCATCCTGAAGCCCCTTCTGCTTGATCTGTCACCCCCATGGGGGTGGGGATCCTGTCGCAACACAGGTCGCTCAGCCCCTGGTATACTAAAAGCACTTGACACCTATTTATCGAATTAAAATGGACAGAAGATGAAAAATGTTTCTACAATAGGGGACAACGTGACTCTCAGAGACCTTCCAGTGCAAAAACTCTGTGATTGGACAAAAGTCACAAATGCACCCCAGACTCTAAGAGTGGGAGGCACTGTACTGGGCCCTGGGGACACACACAGAAGCAGAGGGCTGTGGTCCCCACTGAGCTGGGAGGGAAAGATAAAACAGGTAACAAGCTGAACCTTTATCTTAAAGCAGCAATGCAAAATTTAAATAACAATGGCAACGCTTTCACAAGGCAGAGCGAATAACTGACTGTATTATACTGTATTATACGAAGGGGGAAAAGAGTCCTCATTTGTCTGCAGTTATATCCTTTTTAGGACAAAACGGGTAAAGGTTCAAAGCTGGGAACAATGATCAAAAATCCACTGGAAAAAAAAAATCACACCTGAACATTCCCACTTGAAAACACTTTATCTGACGCCACTTTTGACATGTACTCAACTCAGGTCGATCCTGAAACCCTCCGGATGATAATTCAAGACTTTAAGGATCGGTAGCATAAAGCTTTAAAAAGTCACAGTAAAGCAGATGCTTCACTCTTCAATATGCTTTTTTCCAGTGTTTCAAATGACACATTTCAGAGGAATGTAAATTTTAGGAAAACGTGGGTACAGAATCTGGGAACACCAAAGCTCAGAATCTCACTTACGCTGTCCACTGGTAGAAAGGTAGACCAAGTACCGCCTCCCTCTGGGGCAGTTTAATAGCAAAGAGAAGACTGTAAAATGTGTTATTATCTGCTTCTTGTAAATTCCTAGAAACGGAATTGCTGGGTCAAAAGTATAGCAGGAGCAGGAGAGAAATGCATCCACAAGGGCAGTCCTGATGGCATAAGACCAAACAGTGATAACATCCAGGAAACAACCTAACCTAGACGGTTCTAACCAAGGGTTTCAGTGAGTCAGTCACGGTACATGGATCTCACAAAAACAACACAGGTATCAAATACGACAATATAGGGTATACTGACACAGGAAGACGTTTCTAACACATCACTGGAGGGAAATGGCAGTCTGGCAAATCAGACAGGATCTCATGAATCCAAACGTGTAGGCAACCATTTTTATGAACTTATTTATGCTCACGTACGTGCAGACAGACTTTTGCAAAGCTGCACCAAAAATGTTCCTACGGGTTATCTCAGGGTGATGAAATACCAGGGGAAACTGTCTCCAGTTCTTGGCTTACTTACTTCTGTATTTTATTTTTTCCAGTACGCCTTTTGTTTTTAAACAAAATCATGACAGTGTTAAAAATAAACTTTCTTCACGTACTGATCATCCAGTTCAGTGCGGAGTGTTGCGCTTGCCTCATTCCTGATCCCGGCGGCTGATTTCCAGGTCTCATTCTGGAATATTCCAGAACACCTCCCTGTGACCCAGCAACAGCCGTGGCCCTCCCCTCTTCAGGAAGCTGAGCAGGACTGAAAGTGAGGGTAACGCAACTCTGCAGCCTGGGAAGAATTGCTCACAGGAGCTGACGGGGATTTTCAAACCACTGCAAGTGCTTCCTGAAGCTTGCCCCTGCTCCCATGGGCCAGACCCTGCAGGATGGCTAACCCTGCCCCAGGAAGGAAATGGGCCGAGCCGAAGATCAGAAGCTGGGCCTCGTTAAACTGCAGAGATCAGGTGTCAGTGCCCTGGCACGGCCTCAAACAGGGCCCAGAAGCTCTGTGGGGCTCGGCCCGCCGCTTTTGTTCTGAGCCCCTCTGGGACGTGGGAGTCACCAGGCAGAGGCGGCCTGAGGGGTGGGGTGAGGTGGGGAGGGGGCTGGCCCCCCTGTGCCCCCCAGAAGCACTTTCAACCCTTAGGAAAAGCACAGAAGCCTCCACTCCCAGAGGCCACAGGACACCCAGACCCCACAACCCCCAAGCCTCACACCATACAGACTGTAGGAGGATTCGGTGGAGGGGGGGGTGTCTTCCTCCCACTTTTAGAGCTAGGAGAACATTTTCAATGGAAGGACCGAGAGTGGGGAGGTTGGGGAGGGGGCGGGAACTTGCCAGTCAAACCCCCAAGTCACACAGAACTACTATCCCTCAGCTAGTAAGCAAACGCCCAGAGAAGTTAAGAGACTGACCCAAAAGCAGCAGAACTTGGATAGAACTTCTGCTTGCTTTTGATCTTCACCCCACACGGCGACCTAACAAGTGCTGGTGAAACAGCTTTCTTCTGAATCACTTCATCCTTCCTTCTTCCGTTTGAAGAGTTTAACAGAAGACAGCTACCATCCATGGTCCACCTTTCCACGTACAAACCAGCTCTGAGGACAGCCCAGACAGTTCAGGGTTCTCTGCTGTCCCCACGGATCTGTGAGAAGAACTGGCCCTCGACACAACCAGCTGGAACATCACAGTGATTGCCCCTGCAGGAGATGTATATAATAAAAATTGAATGCTGCAGCATGAACTTCATACACACTTGTTCTCTTGGTTTATTCATCAGAAATAATTATCTGTGCTTGCTTTCACAAGAGCACATATTTTATAGGGTCCATTAAAATTTAATGGATTTTTAATAATATTGTAACTACCGCAAGAGAGAAAAGTGGAAAAAGTCACACCACGTGTCTTTTCTGCGTTTGGGTGGTTTGGCTCTAGCACTGCACAGGAAGAACTGATTCGGTGCGGAGGGGCAGGGAGGAAAGGATGAAGGCCTTGATGAGGGCAGGAGAGGGTGGAGGATGCAGGAAAAGCTTTACTGCTGATCCCGGGCACGGGAGATCCGTGCCCAGGGAGGGAAACTGAGGAAGAGAAGATGCCAAGCTAACAGACTACCTCCCGTGGTCCATTCTACTTGATTTGACCTGACTCTGGGCCACCGAGGATCCAGTTCAGACCCACAAGGAAGCTAGCAATGGTCATGCATAAAACAGACACTTCCATTGTGTCCCAGCCAATGGAATACAACTTGAGGGCCAGAACAGACTTCAGACTGTCCTTCAGTCCAACTTCATAGAAGGACTAGCCAAAACCCAGACACGGTAAATGCTGCCCAAGATCACAAAAGGAACCAACAGGTAAGTCTGCAAATTTCCGTGGGGGCTTCTT
The DNA here is from genome assembly GCF_910594005.1 of Cervus elaphus. NCBI lineage: Eukaryota > Metazoa > Chordata > Mammalia > Artiodactyla > Cervidae > Cervus > Cervus elaphus. Next base: position 81,138,974 of record NC_057819.1, on the reverse strand, counting down.
CAAAGACCTCGTACGGTCCAAGTTAAAAGTGTATACTTAAAAGCTAACTCTGAGGGCAAAGATCACGGCAAGTCTTCAATAACCTGCTGGATTTCAAGTTTCACGTTTTTAGCCATTTCTGAGAATTATTACTTTTCATGAGTCACCCAAAGGCTTTCAAATTTGACAGGCATCACCAAAGAAACCATTTTATTTTAATTTTTCAGGGGAAACATTCTTCTCTCTTCCTATGGAACTCAAACCCACACGTTTGAGGAACTCTTTACAGAACAGTGTCCTGTCCAGAGAATGAGATGGACTGTCGGTGCTTGCAGAAAAGCTCCTACACAAGTGCTCGCTGCCACAGTCCAGGGCTCCTGGATGTGTCACCGGCATGGACACCGTTATCTATTTCTGGCCAAGGAAAGAAATACGTGGTGTCCGGCCACCAATGATACATACACAGCTAGGCTGACTCACCCATTCGTGAGCCTGCTGCCAAAAATAACACCTTGCCAAAATGACACTTCCTAATCTTTGACAAAAAAAATCCAAATTAAAATGAAAAAGGCTTAAATGTCAAGTGATGGTGGTGATTTATCCTGTAGTGATTTCTGTAACGCACCACATTTCAGATGGGCACATTTTTCCATGACATCAGTTCAGGCAGCAAGCGGGCTCAATGATGACAATGATGATGGCAGGATGAGCGTGGGACTGGTGCTTGCTGGCCCTGGACTAGGAGCTTCCGGGGGCCCTGGGGAGCCCGCGCCACTGCTCATGGACCGCCACGCCCCTGCACCGTGTCTTCCTCATCTGCCACGGTGGGCGCTGTGAGAATTCTATGAAGAATTATATTTAAAAATTATGTAGAATATTTTTAAAATTCTATAAAATAAAAGCAATCAGTTCAGTGCCTAAACCAGAGCAAAGACCAATTAATTGCTATTAAAAATGCTTAGCATTTACTATCACTAAATAGGAGCTGAATGGGTTGATAGTTCCTTCCAACTTTCCTGTCTCGAGCTATAATAGTAAAAATGTCTTAACAGTAAACCACTGTGTTAACAGTAAAGCCCCAAATATTGAACACGGCAGCAATAACTGCCTGCCGGGCCTCCATATGCTGTTTTGCCAACTTGTGATTTTGATTTATTTTGTTTTATTTTGTGATTTATTTATTTTAATAAAAGAACACTGTTCCTCTTAGGAAGCAGGAGAAGCAGTCACAGAAGAATGAACTGGGGAAGAAGGAGAGAGGGAGAAAGGAAAGCCAAGGACAGCCCAGAAGGTTCCACACATCCAGGCCTGTGACCTTCAAGGAGAAACCCTCTTCCCATCCTCTCCTTCCGATACAGTCCCCAAGCCTCCCCCAAGACACTACGCACTCCCCACAGGTAGGCATGAGCTGCAACTGTCTACAGATGGAGAGAGCAAGCCAAGGCGGTCACGTGACCTCGCAATGTCCACTCGACAGAGGGTGAGAAGGATGGCCACGGGGCCATTAAGTGAGGCTATTAACAGTGTTGATGGAGCTAAAGCACATTAACCTGTAGAGGAAGCCAGGCTCTAAGCTGCAGCTCCAGTGACATCATAAAAAGTAAAGAGGCCTCTGTAATGGAACCAATATTACAGCCATTGATATAAATTATACCTCCGAACAGGGGAGAAGGGGGTGGGATGTAAAATGAAACAAGTTCAAACTTCTTTTATTGTAATAGTCTCCAGTTGAGCATAATCACCAAAGCTATAGTGCGATACGATTGCCAAAACTAGACAAACATCTGTGAGATGGATTCATCTCAGAGGGGAGGCCAACAGCTTGTTATCATTAAAGCAGCGATGCTCGCTCTGCGTCTGAACTGCAGGCCGCCTTGTTACTGCGTTTGCGGAGGCAATTGTACCAGATGTTGGCAACTATCTTCAGATAGATGACAGGCACCTGCTGCGGAGGAAATGTAGCTCGTCGTCGGCCTCCCTGATCAGGGGGCAGGGAGGAAGGGGCAAGGAGTGACCCTTCCAGTGGCACCGGTAAGGCACTGACCAAACGGGACCACGACAAGCCGGCCAGGCGGGGGTCCGCCCCTCCGCTCCAACTCCGCTCCTGGTGCCCGAGACCCAGGAGGGGCCCACAGACTGGAGGGAAGAGACAGACTTGGAGGAGGCATCCACTCGGGCAGGGGCAGTACAGAACTTGCACGACCAACTCCCTCCCCAGGTTGCTCCTGGTAACCGTCCCCGAGACTCTTGAAGAGATCCTAAATTTGAAACATGGCTATGGACATTAATCATCATTAAAAGGCAAACAGGCAATTTTCAAACCATGTCATGCTGACTCAGATGGAGACAAAGGCTCTGAAAGCGGGGACAAGAGAGATAAATACCACCCATGCCACCACGGGTAAATCAACATCATGAGAGCCCATAATTCATTTCTCAGGGCGCCCCAAACATCAGCCGCTAGTTATCAGGCAGAAATGATTCACCCCAAAGTTGGTGGGGCCAACCTTGCTGGGAGGTGTTGGGGGGTGGCGGGTAGCCTAGCAGAAAGATACCGATGACACGAAACCACAGACATCCTAGACCTCCGATGCAACACGAATGCTTTTTAGGCCACCGGAGCCCCCCAAGAACTCAGCAGGTGGGTCCAGCCTTGGGGGGCCTGACGTTCCACTGGTGCGGGGAAGGCCAGTCTTGGTTGCTGTCATGACAACGTCCTGATGCGGCCCCTTGGCTGGCCTCAGGGATGATTGCTGAACACATGGTGATTCCCCTTCCTCCTGGGATTATCACAGTTGAGCCAGGACACCTCATATTCAACTCCTTCTTAACCACGGATGCTGAGGCAACATAAAACATCAAAAACCGCCTCTGAGAGGGGCAGCGACTAGGGTTCGGGTAGTGGAGGCAGGCCCAGCCAGGACCCCGGGGGTCCTAGGGGGAGGGACCAAGGTCACAGTGTGACTCTTGAACTTCAGTTTTCCATCTGCAAAGGGTCTCCAGAACCTTCTCTGGAGGTCTACATAACTAAGAGCCCTAGACTGTCCCAGCCACAGCCAAAGAAATTAACTGACTTAGTCCAGATGGTTGAAAAATTTAACAGACATGTTGAATTCTAAGTTTTCAACATCGATCAGTAATCCAAATTGGGCTTACTTTAATATTTAGCCACAAAACAAAATAAAACATGTCTTTTTAGCCTGTAATTAACATTGTTCTGTATCCTTAACCGATAAAAACTTTGCTCTGTTTAAAAAAAAAAAAAAACAAACCCATACTTCAAAGTTTCTAGGACAGAAACGACAAATTTTCAGAGAAACACTTTACCAGAGAATACAGAAATCAAGGCATCAATTTAATTTCACACTCTACCTGCCTTGGACTAATTTGTATAAATTACATTTCATACTAAGAACCTCAGCCCACGTGACCACAATGGAGAAATAAGCAGCTGGCATCAAATTGAGTTTTTCAGGTATAAGTATATAGCTCTTTTTAGGGTGAGAATGTTTAGTTGAAATTTCAATGTGAGTTTTATATAAAAATTTCCAAGTGTTAATTTCCACATTTTCATCAACATGTCAATGTCACTGGGTTTTTACAGAACTTACTAAGGAGTGCAAATTAATCCACGTGGATCAGGTTTTTTTCTTTCAGAAGACATGACTATAACCAAATTCTCAGCTCAGGAGTGTGAGTCTACATAGGAAGTTTCACACAAGTTTTCATTTTGGCCTTCCACATTAGGATCATGATAGAGCGGGAAGTGCATCACCAACAAAGCTTCCACACGCATTCCCAGGTAGAACCCTCCACCTGTGGCTGCCACAGCCACACAGAGTACACATCCCCAAGCAGCAGCACCTGGGGGCCCAGAGGAAACCAGGTCCAGGGCCCGCCCCGCCCACCCTGCACTCCCTGCAGGACCCAGAGGACACCAGGCCCAGGGCCCGCCCCGCCCACCCCGCACTCCCCGCGGGACCCAGAGGACACCAGGTCCAGGGCCCACACCCGCCCACCCCGCGGGACCCAGCGGACACCAGGCCCAGGGCCCACACCTGCCCACCTCGCACTCCCTGCAGGACCCAGAGGACACCAGGCCCAGGGCCCACACCTGCCCACCCCGCATTCCTGCAGGCTCCAGGCTCTCTCTCTCTAGTCAGCCTTGTATTTGCAGCTGCTTACTTTGAAGGAGTTTTCCGAATGGCTCGAAGGGATGGAGTGAGACCAGAAATGCACTTTTCTGGTGCATGTGTACATGAAAAAGGCACTCTTCCAAACAAGTATACACACGCCATCCCCCACCCCCTGCAAAGCAGTTTATGAATGTCCCTATACATATTCACAATTCTATGAAGTCATTGCTTTCTTTGAGACTTGAACTGGGGACTAGAAATGCCTACAGTAACTTATGGTCCCCAGGCCAAATCTGGCCCACTGCCTGTTTTTGTAAATAAAGCTTTATTGGAACACAGCCATAGTCGCTCATTTACATATTTCTCCTTTGCACTGTACCAGCAGAACCGTAAGGCCCACAGAGCCTCAAATGTTTGCTATCTGGCCCCTTTTAGTCAGTGTGCAACCCCTGCTCTACATGAGCATGGAGCTAGGAATGAAAATGAGCATTAGAACATGTGACTCTGTGATCCTTAGAAACTGGGAGGACTCAATACGTCTGAAAATAAATGCCATTTTTCATTGTTGCCTTAAAAAAAAAGGTATCTAGAATTAACACATTTGATTTGGAACACTTTATATAAACTTTCAAGCCAGTGGTTAAAAGTTACAGGTTTTGGGAATAAAAAAAAAAAACAGTAACTTCAACTATAATTTTGTCCTAGGTGCACCTGAGGAGTCATCTTTGTCAATTTCCTTGGGTTGCCAAATCCATCCACTGGCAGGGCCCAGGTTAAATGCATCTGGGAAGCAATAAAGAGTATGAATATAACTGGGACACCCTGACTAATGTTCCCCAAGGTTCTCCAGCACTGAAAAGATATTGTTCACGGCCCCACCCATCAGTCAAATAAACAAACTGGGCTTCCAGCTTCTGGTGAGGTTGAAGGGTAAGATCTCAAACAGGAACTCTGAACTTGGCAAGAAGGGGAGAGTCTTTAAAACTCTAGGGCATGTCCTCAGCTGGTAACAATCTGGGCAAGGTGAATGCAGGCATCCAACTTGAATCCTGCCTCCTCCCTGCTGATGACGAGTCAGACTCATGTTCCAAGATCTCCTGAAGCGAACGCTCTTTATTTGGCTCTTTCCAAAGTGGGCACGGGGCAGGGCTGCTGTCTCCAGAGGCATGTGGATAAGACACAAGGTGGGCTTCCTCCCACCCTCCATGCCAACTCTGCGGGAGCCCGGAATAAACGTCTGTCAGGCACCTTTTCCAGTTCGGCACTCAGGTTGCTGCTGAGGCAAAGGAAGACCAGACTCGCCCTCGGAGGTTGCCATGGGCAACCGGCAAGACGACAGGCGGACTAAAATAAGGGCAGCAAGGAGTCCAACAGCAGCCCCCGCGGCCCCACTCAGCAGTGACGGTCCACAGGTCCCTGTCTCTCCTCACAGCCCTGGAGTTGCTTTTTTAACTGGCGTCTCTACTTCTGTGACCCTTGTAGGCAGGGAGAGCTCCGCCTCTCACCTCTGATCCCAGCACAGTGCCTAATACCGAGTGGGCATCAGGATACTGAATGAACGAAGGGTTGGACGAGCATAACCACCTCCGGGCCTTTGAACAGCTGATGGAGACCTTCCTCTGTCTCCAGCTGGCTGCATGGTTCCTAGCCAGCCCGGGTCCTGACTGGACCTGCATCCTTGCATGCGTAGTCACTTCAGTTGTGTCCGACTCCTTGTGACCCCAAGGACTGTAACCTTCCAGGCTCCTCTGTCCGTGGGATTCTCCAGGCAAGAACACTAGAGTGGGCTGCCACGCCCTCCTCCAGGGGATCTTCCTGACCCAGGGATTGAACCTGCATCTCCTGCATTGTAGGCGGATTCTTTACCATCTGAGCCACCAGGGAAGCCCGGCCCCACGTCCTTAGAGCTCCTGAATTCTCTAGCCCTCCAGGAGCACCCCTCCTGCCCCCCACTAACCCGCAGGTCTCCCTGAGTGAGGCAGCCCAGCTACACTACAGAGGCTGGGACAAATCAGCATACAGCACCCCCAAAGGCAACCAACAGCTGAGAAGCCCTTCCAGGGAGTGGCACTGAATTACATACCACCAGACATGCCCTTATCCAGAAAGGGCGCTACAACAGACAGTTCTAGAAAAATGCCAATCCACGAGAAGAATGCAGAAATTTCTATCAGAACAGGCTGTTTGAAATAACTTGCAAGTGAATTACAGCAGCTACTTCCTATGGGAGGGGAAATTATTTCAGGCGGCTTTCCAATCCCGCGTGCTCCTTTAATCTAAGTCATATGCAAGAAATATTTATTGAGGGTGGACGTCTCCCCATAGGTGTGTTTTAAGTGCAGGCCGCAATGGAGCACTCAAGTTAGCTCTATAAAGCATTTTTAATGCCTGGTCTCATTTGCTTTAAACTGATTTCTCATCACAAACAAATAACCCCCCTACAAATGTCTGCTTTCCTGCACTGACGGCCTCTGGTGCCAGGCACGCACCAAGTTCTAGGGATGTCACCATTAAGATGGTGGTTTTCAATAGAAACTTGGCATTTATCATAGTGAGAGCATTATCTTCTCAACAGACACTGACAATTTGTCCTATTCCTCCCTTGAGAGAAACCAGTAAGATCACATTTGCTTCCCCTGCATGCTGTTTCTCCTACTACAACATTTCTTTGCCTGGAAAGAAAATATTGTGACTCCTTGCCATATTCACTTCATTAGCATAAGAGGAAAAAAAGCCAAATCCTCCCATGGGCCTCCCCTCACAGTAGCTCCAGCTGGGTTAAACCTAGCAGGATCTCAGACGCAGGACTTGTGTGGCTCGGGTTCCGTCACGGAACTGACAGCTGCGGAGGAAGGGCAGAGGCTGGGAGGGGCCTGGAAAGGAGTCCCTAAACAACTGAAAGCCGTCCCCTGTGGGACGGAGGCGGTGCGTCCCGCAGATCATGGTGGGAGAGTTTACAGGATGGGAGTGAACCCGGCAGAGTCAGCAGTCAGGGGCTGCAGACACGCGAGGGACGGGGGTAGATGAAAGAAAGAAAAAAAGAGACAGAGAATATGAATGGGAAGAGGGGAGATTCTCACCGAGTAGACACGCTGGGCCAACTTGTCTCTTTTAATTCTTTACAACACCCTTCCCCCACATAAATGACTTTCTATCCCCACTAAAGAGACAAGAAGTGAGGCTCAGGAGAGTGAATCGCCAGCCCCAGGGCACAACACGAACAGCAAATGATGGCATCTGGATTCAAACGCAGGCCTTGTTACTGGTGCTCAGCCACTCAGTCATGTCTGACTCTTCATGACCCCGTGGACTGCAGCACGCCAGGCTTCCCTGTCCTTCACTATCTCCTGGAGCTTGCTCAAACTCACGTCCATTGAATCCAAGATGCCATCCAACCATCTCGTCCTCTGTCACCCCCTTCTCCCGCCTTCAATCTGTCTCAGAATCAGGGTCTTTTCCAATGAGTCAGGTCTTTGCATCAGGTGGCCAAAGTAATGGGAGCTTCACCATCAGTCCTTCCAATGAATATTCAGGGTTGATTTCCTTTGGGATGGACTGGTTGGATCTCCATGCAGTCCAAGGGACTCTCAAGAGTCCTCTCCAACACCACTGTTCAAAAGCATCAATTTGTCAGTGCTCAGACTTATTTATGGTGCAACTCTCACATCCGTACATGGCTACTGGAAAAACCATAGCTTTGACTATACAGACCTTTGTCAGCAAAGTGATGTCTCTGCTTTCTAATCACTATCTAGGTTTGTCATAGTTTTTCTTTTAAGGAGCAAGCATCTTTTAATTACAGGTCTGCAATTAACATCAGCAGAGATTTTGGAGTCCAAGAAAATAAAAAACTCAGGTCTACCTGAGTCCAAAGTCCAGAATCATTCAGTTTCATCCCATGCAATCCTGACAATTCCCAAGAGCCAGGCAATACTCATCAGCAGCATCCCTCTGTTCTCTTGAGAAAAAATGTACCCACAGACGAGTTCTCTCCATCCACAGCCAGATTCCCCAGCATCAGAAATGTCTGAGCTTTGGCTTAATGCTGTTGGACCTGTTCTCACCCCTCAACCTGGCTGATCAGAAAACATCAAGTCCGAGGAGAAGCTGGTGGCCTCACCTGTGGGAGAAGCCAAGCACCCACCAGTCGCCATGAAACAACGGTCCCACCAGCTTGCTAGCTCCCACGCAGCAGGCCCTCTGCTTTTCTCAGACCAGAGAAAGAAGAGGAGCAGGGCTAGATGCAACAGGAGACCACAGACCCCACCTCACCCTCCTCTTGTCCGTCCCTTCTCCAGAGCGGCTATGCGCCACACTAAACACCTAGGCCTGCCTGAGACCCTTTCAGCTCCAGACAAGGCCCTGCTGCCCAGCTCCACCTGCCCAGAGAGCCTCTCCATTCTAACGAGCTTCTACTGCAGGGTGGAAACAGCTCCTTTATCCTGACTTCAGGGGAAAGATTGGACCCACTTACGGAAATGCTCCTGGTAACTGAATACATTCTCCTAACTCCCCATTCTAAAACGGAAAAAACCACAGTTTCACCATTGTGACGCCTCCACTCTCTGGCACAGCCCTGCCATCTGACACAGAGGGCCCCCTCATCCCACCGCTATTTACTGAGCACTGACTACGGCCCAGCCCTGGGCCCATCCTGGGGCTGCACACAGTGAGGAAACAGACCCCGCCCCACCTCCAAGGAATTTATAGTCTACTCGGGCAAAGAGGCTACATGTAAATGTAGGCAAACCTGACCTTTTTTCCCCAATAAACCAAGATCCCCCCTCTTTCGTACTCCCTTATGGGTTCTTCCAGCTCCTGGTTTATCTTTTTGAGACGATCTGCAGTTATTCTACTTTGGCTCGTGCTCCCCAACCCCACTCGAAAACTTAAGCTACAAGTAAGCAAGGATCTTGTCTATTTCGTTCAGGGCTGCGCCCTTGGCTCCCAGCTCAGCGCCTGGCATTCAGAAGATCGGGTGAATGAATCAATGCGCAATGTATGACATGTGAGGCTGCAGATGAGATGCCTTCTGGATCTAACGAGGAAGAATGACTGTTTCCCTGCAGCAAACGGTTCTACAACATGCTACTTTTTAAGATTGAAATCATTTTTGCTTTTACGGGTTTTCCTTTCTCCTCTTTACATTGAGTCAATTAACATCTTCCCACCCCTTAATATTTGCAATAAATTCGAAAACCAGAAGACGAAGCTTATTAGACATAGGAAAGAAAACTTAAATGAGGATGTGGAAAGCTCTCTCAAGAGGCTAAATAAGCTCAATAAACAGGTTAGTGGATCAATATACAAACATATCTTAATAAACATCAGCTAAATGATACTGGGACAATTTCCAGACAGTATCTTCTATTTCTTCTCAGCCGAAATAAAAGTTTACTTATTCAAACAAATTTAAAGAGTCATCAGCAGGGTCCAACCAGAATTCTCTTTCAGACTGTATCAGTTCAATGTTTTCCATCAAAGCCAGAGCAGCCGAAGTCAATTTCACAAACTCAAGGCATCAGGGTAGTTGAACTGAACTGAAGGTGTGTGCCACTGAAAACTACACAAAACTCAATCTTCATCTTCAGGCAAAAAGGATCCAGGAAAGACTTTCAATTTGCATTATTCCCAAGGAGACTGAAGAACTGAGTGGGAAACCCACCCACAGGACAGATGAGAGAGACAGGTATGGGGGTGGGGGGAGGTGGCAGGGGGCAATGGCTGAAGAGCACTGGAAAGGCACCTCTAGCGGCTGAACCTGGGTCTTGTTCAGTGGCTCAGTCATGTCCGGGTTCTTTGCAACCCCATGAGCTGCAGCATGCCAGCCTGACCTGTCCTTCACTATCTCCCAGAGTTTGTTCAGACTTGTGTCTATTGAGTTGATGATTCCATCCAACCATCTCATCCTCTGTCTCTCCCTTCTCCTCCTGTCCTCAATCTTTCCCAGCATCAGGATTTTTTTCCAATGAGTCAGCTCTTTGCATCAGGTTGCTGAAGTACTGGAGCTTCAGCTAGTCTTTCCAATGAATATTCAGGGTTGATTTCCTTTAGGATTGACTGCCTGGGTCTTAAGAGGATGAAACTAACAGCAGCTCATCTTTCTACCGTTTATCATGCACTTAGTTTCGGCAGGATGCTAAGAACTATGTATGTCTTAGTTCAACTATGAATCATGACAATCCTGTGCGGTTTAAGTACCATCCTCATTCCCATCCTACAGATAAAGTAACTGAGGTAGAAAGAAGTGAAATGGCTTGCTCAAGAGCTAATAAATAGATGAGCTGGGATTTGACACCAGTCAGTCTGACAATTAAAAAGAAAAAAAAAAATCTATGCCCTTATTACCAAGCAATATACAAAACCAGGAGGTTGGCAAACTCTGGCTTAAAGCCCAATCCAGCAGCCCTTTGTTTTTTGTAAATAAAGTTTTATTGGAATACAGCCACAACCATTCATTTTCATACCGTCTATGACTGCTGTCATTTCTGCTACAATGGCAGAGTTGAGTGCTTGTGAGAGACCATCTGGGCCACAAAACCGAAAACAGTTATTATCTGGTCCTGTTCAGAAAAAATATGCCAACCCCTACACTACACAGTATTGATTCTCGGCGTTTCTACCTAAGAGCTCCTTACCAGGAGTAATGTCAAGAAAATCCCGAGACAGCCCAGAACGACGGGGGACAGAGTCTATCGCAGCCAGCAGCTATCCTGAAATGTCTCCAAGTCTCAGAGTTTTTCAAAAACAACTATGCAAATTTTGCAGTTCATGCCATAATATTTGTTCTAACATAATATATGTTTTAAACAAACCACCATAAAGTCACAGTCAGCTTCCTGGAAGATGCACCACAGACACCCTACGGCCCAGCTCACCGCTGGCCACGGCGCCCGCAGCCCTGAGGGAGGTCCAGCCCAGCAGCCGTGCTGAAGCCACAAGCCCAGGCCTCCTGGCCAGGGCTCGGGTCTGCACTCGGGCTCCACCGTCGTCGGCCTGCAGCTCCGAGCAAGTCGTTCATGCTCTCCCGGGCTTCCTGTCCTGGCTTCCAAACGGGGACAAGGCTTCCCTCCCCACAGGACCACTGGGACGATTCTAAGTCAAAAGGCACATGGAAAGTCTGGGCGAACTGCAATCTCTGAATCGGAACATATGCCAACTTAGTTAGAATGGAGATCTATGACATCAATAAATCCTCCTTTTTGCTACTAAAACACATCTATCAATAAAGGAAATAGGGTATTCCTTTCTATTTTTTTATTGAAGTATAGTTGATTTATAATGTGTCAGTTTCAAAGTAATGCAGTTTTACATGTATGTATGTATGTATATGGACTTCCCTGATAGCTCAGTTGGTAAAGAATCTGCCTGCAATGCAGGGGACCCCGATTCGATTCCTGGGTCAGGAAGATCCGCTGGAGAAGGGATAGGTACCCACTCTAGTTTTCTTGGGCTTCCCTTGTGGCTCAGCTGGTAAAGAATCCACCTGCAATGTGGGAGACCTGGGTTAGATCCTTGGGTTGGGAAGGTCCCCTGGAGAAGCGAAAGGCTACCCACTCTAGTATTCTGGCCTGGAGAATTCCACGGCCTGGGGGTCCATGGGATCGCAAAGAGTCGGACAAGACTGAGCGACTTTCACTTTCTCACACACACACGTATATATGTATACACACACACACACGTATTCTTTTCCATCATGGTTCATCACAAGTCACTGGATATAGTTCCCTGTACTACACAGCAGGACCTTGTTGTTCATCCATCCTATATATGATAGCTCGTATCTACTAGTCCAAATGACCAATCCAACCTTCCCCTGTCCCCTTCCCCTTGGCAACCACAAGTCCATGCTCTATGTCTGTTTAGATTCCATATGTAAGTGACAGCATATGATATCTATCTTTCTCTTTCTGATTTATTTCACTCAGTATGATCACCTCTAGGTCTATCCATGCAGCTACAAATGGCATTACTTCATTCTTTCTTATGGCTGAGAAGCATCCCACTGTGTTCAATACTACATCTTCTTTATCCATGCCTCTGTCAATGACATTTAAGTTGGTTTCCACATTTTGGCTACTGTAAATAGTGCTGCTATGAATACAGGGGTGCACATATCTTTTTGAATTATTGTTTTCTCGGGATATATGCCCAGGAGTGGGACTGCTGAGTCCTAAGGCAACTCTAGTTCTTAAAGGAGCCTCCATACTGTTTTCCATGGTGACTGCACCGACTTACATTTGGGGTGGTCTGGGAATACATGTAAATCCATGGCTGATTCATATCAATGTATGACAAAACCCACCGGAAAAAAAAAATAATAATAATTTAAAAAATAAATAAATAAATAAAAAATAAAAAAAAATAAATAAATAAAAAGAGAAAACCTTTTGTTGTTGTTGTTGTTGTTTTAATACCAGAATCGGCAAACTGCTTCACAAACCACCGCAGCACTTCCCTCTCTGGTGCTTACCCAACTCTCCTGCAGTTCCCTAAGAATGCTGATAAGAAGATCAGGAAGACTGCCTCTGATCATTCCATACTCTTATTTATATTTCCTGAAGGGAAAAGCACCTTAAATGGTTTTTTTCAAGTAATAACACTCTACAAACAATAAGCAAGTCTGAAAATATTTACCTCTGCTGCCAATTATAAAAAGACCATTAGCAACCTCAACAACTAAAAATCTCTAATTTACAACTAATCCGATTCCACAAATTGCATCTTCCAGGACAGACCACCTAAAAAATGACTTCCTGTAAACAAACCATTCTGGTGTTTTATTTTGAAAATAATTAAATCCTTATTTTGCTCTTTAACTACAAGAAACTCACTTTTTTGCTACAAAGGGCAGAAATTTTTATTTTCAAAAGACACAGAAATAATCCCCAAGTAGGAGCGCATAGGGATCCTACCCTCCACATCCAGATGAGCCGCCCTTGCCTGCGGCTGTGGGTCTGTCTGTCTGTCTGTCCTGCCCTCCTCATCCACTTATTATGCTTGCTGACCTATGTGGGCCCCTGCCCGCAGTGCCTAAATTAAATCAGAGGAGTGCAGACTGTAAACAGTTACAAAGTAAGTGTTCTGGAACACACAGGAAGGAATACTTAAATCTGCTGGAGGCGATCAAAAGTTTCATGCCTTTTGGAGTTTCAGGCCAAGCGTCTCAACTTCTCCCACCTCCCGTTTATTTAGGGTGAGCGATTTATTCTGGCTTGCAGTCCTGAGCTCTTGAAAAAGCTCTCAGTCCTAGGCAAACCAGGACGTCTGGTCACCCTACCTTTTTCAGCCCTGTTCTTCTCCTTACAATCAGGAATCCATCAATAATATTCATTGTCTGCCTGCTGTATGTTTATCTTCCATCTGTGTCCACCCCACCAACGCCCAACCACTGCACTTTGCCACGAGTAATCATCAACCTTTCACAGTAAGGGCCCTCTACCCAGATTCTTCCACCCTGGAAACGTCCTGGTTGCACAAATACCCCTGAAGAAGAAAGGACCATCACCCTGGCTGCAGAAGGTATGCGGACTTGAGGCAAATCAAATCCCACTCTGCCAACAACTCGACTCTAGGAAGACAATACAGAGTGGGGAAAAAATGGAAAACGCACATACAAATTCAATCTATCAAATCTCCTATTTATTTTATGCAAAGTTTTCCCGCTGCTTATTAATGCCAGCTTTCTCTCTACCATTTAATCTCTGCTTCCATTTCATTCTTGGAGGCCTGTGATTATTCTAATTCAGCATTTGGATGACTTCATTTCCGCTCAAGTACACCCAGGTCAACTTGGATAGAAAAGAAAGAGGAGGAGAAGAAAAATAATCAGCTAAAAGCTATTAAATATCAGCCGTATGCCTCATGATTGGTTTTAAAGGCAGCAGTGAGGTTAGCAACAGTCAGAAACTCACCCCTTCTGCCTCTGCCTGCATATTAACATTTTTTCTGGGGCTCTCACTCTTCTGGCTTCGAATGTAAATAAAGTACCAATGGGCGGCCCGTTTTCAGCTAATTCACAAACACCAAGTTTGAATACACAGAGCTGTAAAAATATAGAGGGTGGTAACCTGACAAATCCAGCCTTTCTACAGAGAGACTAATTCTCAGAGGACAAAGAAAATGGGGGGGGGGGGGCGGGTAGGGAGATAAAAAGAGGCAGAAGAGAAAGAAAGAAAAAGGAAAAGCATACGCAACCCATGTAATGGAGTACCCTATTGGTGGGCCGAGGGGTGGGCAGGAATCTCCGTATCAGTGTTCACTCCACAAAACAATGGGATCCGATTTCTATGCCAAGTCTAAATGAACTGAGCTTTCTCCTCCGTAAGAACCACTCCTCGCACCCACTGGCACAAGCTTGAACCGTGATTTCTCAGACACTTTCAGTTCCCACTGAAGTACATCCAGGGGGAGAAAGGCTTCTTTCTCATGCTAACAACTCCATTGTAAGTGACGTCTTCAAGCTGCCAGGAGGGCTCTGGGAAGGTGAGCTGGAGGAGCCCTTAAACCCCTTCTCCCCGAGGCTCATTAACTCCTTCCTGCCCAAGGGTCTCCTGCCCCTGCCTCTCCTCTTCCAGCCCCCTATAAAAACTCAGTGATGCTAAACCGCACTGGGACACATGGTACAAACACACAGCCAGAAAGTTTGGGCCTTCCTCCTCTACCTTCTATGCACATGCATGTGGTTAGCATGATCTCAAAGTTGTCCCAGCTTGTGATCCAGAAAGCATCCTATTTTTCTATTTGTATATTTTAAAACACTGTTAACCGAGCAATAATAATGTCTGATGCGTTTGCCTAACAACAGCTGGCTATATTTTATACACTAAAAGGGAAATGGGAAGTTTTCCTAGAAACCCACTCATCTATTTCAGGAGCTCATTTTTTTAAGCAGGGGGAAAAAAAAGAGGATTTAGGACAAGTTAGGTTGGGGTGCTCAATCAATCTGCTGCTAACTCAACTTCCTCCATGGGCTGCAGCAGAAATGGAGGAAGAAGCTGACCAGGAAAACAGAAAGCTGTTTGGCAAGAGGGTTTACCTGCAAAGCCGGAGGCTCATATTACCTGTGGGCTCTGTTTGTTTGCCGTCACCTGGCCCAGGAGGCCCAGGCCCGCTGGGGAGGCAGGAGTCCCGTTTGCCAACTGTGACTTTCCACCCTCAGCAGCTCTGCCAGGGGTCACAGGGCAAACCAAGTCCCCTCCCCCATATGACACACGTCCGAAGGCAGAGCCTGACACAAACCAGCCAGAGATTTAATAAAGCACCAGGACAGTGTTGGCCTTGTTCTGAGCTATTACAGGAGGAAAATTTAAACACACAAGTAGCCTTCAGCATGGCTGGTCAGGGAGGAAAGAGCCAACGGCCCTTCCTGCTGCACTCTGGATTTGGAAGTCAAGGTCCGAGGGACGTCTCGGCCCTCCAGAGCAAAGGCCCGCAGGTGACAGGCGAGCCCAGCACGCCAACCACTCACTTTCCAGGGAGTCCGTGTGTGCAAGCCACTTCAGAAGACGCTGGCCTCGTGGGGGCCGTGAAGCCCACCAAGGACAGACAGGACTTTTGTTTTCCAGGCCTGGTCGGAAAGAACCGCACGCCTCCCAGAGCTCCGTGTATCTATGACTTGCCTTAGGAAGCAATAAAATCACAGTCCGCTCTCAGGAACACAGTGACTTGCTTATTTATTTTCGCACACATCTCCTGCCTTTCCCATTTCAAAGGCTTTAGATATTTTTTATTCTAGATCCTTCTCACACACACACACAGCATCAACAGGAACACCCATGTGGCGTCCGGGGGCTCCCGCATCGTGTCTGCACGTAAAACCTGGAGACAGAAGAGACGAGGCAGACCCCATACGAGTGGAATCGATGAGACCTCATTCCATTAAGCAGACAACTCCTTCTTGTTTTCCATGCTGGCAAACATTCCCCCCTCGCCAAAGTTTTCTAGCACCATTCTCTAAGTCAAGCTGACGTCCCTTAGGGCGCGAAGGCCCCTTTCGGTCTCATGTCCACGGGGCTCGCCTTCGATGAGAAACAGGGGGACTTTGCAGACCTCCTTCTCCTTCGGGGCCTGGCCCTCCCATCGGCCACAGTGAGGGGCTGGCCCAGCAAGGGTTAAAGCCCTCACGTCAAACCCGCACTCTCGGGCACTGGCCCAGAAGGGACATGGGAACCAGGGCAGCCAGTGATAAAGGCCGGATTGTAGCAGACCACTGAATTGGAAATGACTTGTGGGCCTAATGAAACAGAACTTTGGCAGCAAAACAGAATGAAAGGAATGAGACAATAAAAGGCTGGAACAAAGGGTGCAGAGTCGGTTCAGCTTAGCAAAATAAGCTCACTTTGTTGGTGGGGAAAGCCAAAGCCGATTAGGATAAACCAATGACTAAGCGTAAGTCTTCCAAACTAATTACACAGTTCACCATGTGAAGTATAATTGGGAGCCTCCAGATGCGGGCTGCTCTGCTTTCAGAGAGTTATATAAAGTGAGAATTACCTAGCGAGCCCGCACCGAGCAGCCCTCTCGTCGAGGTGAACGGCTGAAAGGTGCACAACGGCTCCATCTGGGACGAAGCCGAGAATTCATTAAGTTTAAAGGCCCCTTTTTGATCTCCCAAATCCTATAAGTGAGAATTTTAGAAACCAGTACTTGAAGGAGGGGCCTAAAGGGGAGAAGGAGGAAGCTCTGGAACATGGAGCGGCTTTGATCCCAGGGCTTTTTAATAATCGCCACGCCGGGCTCATCCAGACGACAGTGCAGGGGGAACAGCGCCCAACAGCCCGACCGATGGTCAGGGTTTGCATGCGTGTATCGAGAGCATCACTGATGTGCCATTTTTCAGAGCGGTCTATAGACATCATTCTTGCTGGCGTGAAATCGTCAGCACAGATAACATCCACTAGGAAACCTGAAGCAGTAAAATAAATTACCGGAGATCAACATTCCTGACAAATGAACGTTCTCCCTCTGAGGATGGGGGCTGCTCCTGGGTAAAGTGGGAGATGAAGTTCTATAAATGCGCAACTTGGGTGAAAATGAGTGACTCTGCAGGCTGCACGACCGTGGATGACTTACTGACCTTTCTCAACATCAGCTTCCCCATCTGCATCAGAGATGCTCCACCCACCTCACCTGACATCCCGGAGAACCAGATTTTTTAATGCATTAAAAACCTCAGCACAAAGCAAATGACCCTCTAATTCAGAAACAGCGAAACACAGGACAGACATTCACGCTGACGTCTCAACCTCACAACCCCGCATCTGCCTTCATTTAGATCTAGCACACGTAGTAAGAAACTGGAAACAGTTTACAGTTTTCCCAGACCTTACTCAACGGATGAAGATTCCAGCTTTTTCCAAGCAGAGAATCCCTGCATCGCCCCTGGATCCTGAAGTGCAGAAGTTAAGTCTACCAGGGTTACAGCTGTTTTGCTTACCATTAGTACACCATGCTCATTACTACTGATAACATCTTGTCTTGGTTACAGTCTACAGATACCGCAGATACCTATCTATCCATCTACCTACGTAAGTTTACTTAAACACTTCCTAAATTATTCAATTTTCAAGCTTGAAACCAACCTTAGGAATAATCGAATACAAAGGCTGGCAAATCATGGCCCATGGGCCAAATGGGGCGCCAAACTTGTTTTCATAAATAAAGTTTTATTGGAACAAAGCCACACAATGGTTTGTGTGTTGGCTACAGCTGCACGCTCTATACAACTCAAGTGGGTAGCTGTAACTGAGTGGAAACTATTTACTATCTAACCCTTTACAAGTTTTCCACGCCCTCCCCTGGGCAAGAAACTGAGGCCAGGAAAGAACCGGCCTGTTAAGGCGCTGCAGCAGCGTCCGCATGTGGTCATGGCCAGTATGAGGGTCTGGGGTACCTCTTCTTACTTTCCTCCAAAGAGGGGGCCCAGATAACTCCCCAGGGGGTGAGAACGGCACCGAAGCCAGCAGAGCCCTTCTGCCGTGACCACACAGTCTCCTCTTAAATACAAACAAGTAGCAACACCCCTAACCTGGGGGCCGGGTTGTAAATCTCTGGGAAGCAAGCGGGAGAAAAGCACGAGAGGCAATGACAAGCCTCCCACGTGAGTCATCTCAAGCTCTGGGTGTGCAGTCCTGCACCTACTCCACTTACAGTAATGCCAGATTCAGCCCTCCAGAGCTCAGCCCCAGGACAGCCGCCTTCCCCATCCTGATGGCCACCTGAAATAAACAGCGGAACAGCTGCCACCTCGGGCAAGACGGGAAGAGGGAGAGCAAAGAGGCCTGACAAGGAGGGAAAACCGTAAAGAAGGCGGCAAACTCTGAACGGAGGCTGCGGAGGGGCGGGAGGTTCTGGACTGGGAGGAAGGAGGGCATGCATTCTGGCTGTTACACTGCCTGGTTCAGCTGGGTGACCTTTGCTGAGACTTCACCCCCCTGACCTGTGTTATCCACCCCTGCAAATGGGCTGCTGGGGACACCCAAATTCGCTGTGCGGAAGCAAGGAGGCCATGCAGGACCAGGTTCCTGGCACTGCCCCTGGGCACCCAGAGGGGCCACCATCTCTGCCTCTGCTGGGCACCCTCCCTGCCCTAAGTCTACCTCACGGTCGGTAAGCAGTTGAAACAGGGCCTAAAGTTTGGGTTCTGCTATTAGACAAGCCTAGAGGGGAAGTCTGTGACCTTTCAGGAGGCTGTGACCTTGAGTCAAATATACAGCGCCACCAAGACTCTATTTATGGGCAGCCCCCCCCGCCCCAGCACCCCAGAGAAGAATTAAGTGAAATAATGTAAGTCAATGGCCTGGCCCATGGAAGAAAGAAAGTGGACGTCTAGTCGCTCAGTCATGTCCAACTCTTTGCAGCCCCATGGACTACAGCCTGCCAGGCTCCTCCGTCTATGGAATTCTTTAAGCAGGCATACTAGAGTGGGTTGCCATTCCCTTCTCCAGGGGATCTTCCCGACCCAGGGATCAAACCTGGGTCTCTTGCATTACAGACAGATTCTTTACCGTCTGAGCCACCAGGGAAGCCCGACCTGGCCCATATCCAACACTTAACACGCGCTCACTAAATTATTCACTAAATTACACCTTCCTGATGTGCAGTTAACCAACTGGAGAGAGCCCCAGACAAGGTGACACAGTGGGGAGTGTGCACAGGTGAGTGAGTAAACCTTACACAAGTGTGTACGTGTGTTTTCTGCGTCTCCCTCAATCAGTCTGTCAGTTCACTGTTACTCCTCTCACAGGCGCAGGGCTCACTCGCGGCCCTTGAGGCCCAGCAGCAGGGTCTCCCCTTCTGGGATCCTTCTGGACTCAAGTGAATTACGCCAGAATCCTGAGAGGCAGTGGGCCCTGCCACACCAGCCATCAGCCAAACAAGGAACAAGCTTCTCTGAATACAGACTCAGCTAACCCGCAGAGCACAGAGACGCACCAGGCTACCAACACATGAGCGTACACAGTGTGAGGGCTGGGATATGTTCAAAGGCCTCCTTAGTCCTTCAATGAAACACTTGGTAGGGTTACGCATCGTGCTGGAATCCGCAGATATTACTGCAAAATTAACTGAGACGCTTCAGACCTGGCGAGTGCCAAGTTAGGGAAGACAGTCTGTGGCCGTCTGCAGACAAGAGGACGCGGTTCCCAGGGAAGGGATGGCCGCTGCTGCGGGTTCACTGCTCCCCGCCACCAGCCCACGGGCTGAGTCACAGCGCTAAGTGCTAATGAAGGACAACGGACCGACAGAGCGAGAGAGAGAGGGGAGAGAGAAGGAGAGGCCAGCGCCAGGCATGTGTGGAGATGTGGCAAGTACGAGCCTGTTAGGGATATTCTAACAGCCCATCTGGGCAGCATCAACTTTCCTGACACCCGCAAATTGGCCCGTGAGATTACAAGGCAGGTTACGGCTAGAAAAAGAAATCCCACTTCGTGTTTGCAAACACTACCCCCCAGCCTGGTTTTAAAGGCGGAAACGGTAGCAACGAGGGCCAGCACTCCAGAGCCTTCCATCATGCAAGCTGTGTTTTGTCTCGTTAAATTATTTCCAATCTCTCTCCCTGGGCAGGGTGGGGCTGGGGGATGGACCCATCCCCCTTGGCTCTCTAAACCAGTCCTGAAGAGCAGCTAGAAAACGGGCATCAGCACACTCAGCTATTCTTTACACCCGCCAGAATGAATCAGCCCCCAACTGGCAAGGCCAGCCAGTACCGTGGGGAAGGAGCCTTTCATAACCGACCCGGAAGGGCAGCTGAGTGCCACTCGGAAAGCAAGGCTGGGTGGGAGGCGGCTGCAGAGACCGACGAACGCCAGAAACAGGAAACAGGCTAACCAGGAGTCAAAGCCCGCCTCCCCAAGAGGAGTCCACGACAGGCCTCTCCTGGAGATGGGCCCCCAGCTGGCCACCACTGCGGGCAAACGAATGAAAGCACGGAACTTGCAGGCCGGCGGGTGGGCAGCCGTGCCGCCTTTCTGCCACCCAGGGCACATGTGACGGGTGTGCCAGGGGTGATGAGTTACGGAGCTTAGGATGGTGACTTCCAGGACCCTGGGCAGGCGGCCCTCTTGCACACCCACCCTGCGGCGGGGGCAGGGGCAGACGACACAGGCCTGTGCAGAAGCAGCCCATCGGCGCCTGTGGTCCAGGACCAGCTCCACAGCTGCTCAAAGACACAGAGGCGGCAGGCCTGCGCGCCACTCACCCGCCAGCCTCCTGGGACGCACGAGCCAGCGGGGGGCGCCGCACGACAGCCAGCAAGGCTCGGCACCCCCAAGCTGCCCTGTGGGGGCCCGGGGGAAACAGTCCCCCAAGGAACGGGCCCCCCTCAGGAAGAAGCCACCCTCCACAGCCGTGGGGCCTCCCCGCCAAGCAGAAAGGGGCTGAATGAATCACCCACGGTGATGCACCCTGTCTGTCTGTCTGACTGACTCTCACACACACTCTCACGCTCGGTTTCCTGACTCTTCTGGGGCCTCCTGAGTCGCTCCCGGCCCAATCCCCCTGCAGAGCCCAGGGGATGATCACGCTGCTGTCTCCTAGACATCCTGACAGGTTCGCGCCCAGCATCTTCCCTGGGTTTCCTCAGGCATTTGACAGGGGAGGAGGGCTCAGCCCCCGGGGAGCCTCCTCTCTCAGTGCGTCTTCCAGAAAGGCCCAAAACGAAGCCCAGCGCACACGCAGAGACCAGCTTCTGAGGGAGCTCCTGTCCTGAGACTCCCAGCTCAAAGTCCCTTCCCAAGCCGGCGCTGGTCCCATCAGCTCCCGGCCCAGGCCCCACACGACCAGCCAAGGCTGGCGAAACCGCACTCAAAGGCTGCTCTGTCTGTTCCTGATGGCACACAGGGCTCCATGCCCACCACAAGCCGGGCTCTTCCATCTCGGCTCCTGCCGAATCCCATTCCCATCTTGATAGCCAAGTCCAAGGACGAGGCTCTGGAGGACACAGTCGTGGCAAGGGCAGGGTCCACAGCAGCCACTTCGAAGGATAGAGGAGGCTGCCCCTGCCCCCACGCACCACTCACCTTGCCGAACTGCTCGAAATACTGCTTCACATCTTCCACCACCGTGTTCGCAGACAGTCCTCCTACAAAGATTTTCTTTGTTCTTGTGACCATCTGCAAGAAATGACAAGAGGAAGACATGGGTTAACTTGGCTATCTGAAGCCACGCTCACTGAGCTATTGGACAAGCCTCTCTGCATACTTCTCCAGAGAGGAAGGCGAGGTGAGGACTATCTCAGCCGCCCAGAGCAGGCCCTTCAGACGTCTCAGGATGCCAGAGACAGTCACGAGGAATACCTTAGGCCTTCAGGCCGCAACCTGAAAGCTGGCGTTTCATGCAGATGGAGAGTGGACTTCAAAGCCTCACTGGCCATAACACACAGCTTCATTGTGATGTGAGGCCACATGTCAGAGCTATTTTAAACCAAAGAGATGCGAACAAAGGAGAACTATGTGCATGAAGACACGCTGCCCAGAAAGTACCCATAGAATGTGTCAATAAGAAACTCACATGTAATTCACAACTCTGTGCAGACTGCCTGCAACAGAGCCACTCCGGGTGCTGGCTGGTGTCTGCCAACGGGACAGGCGCTGGGAGGGATGGCCCCCCGAGCCCGCCCCCAGGGTTCCTGTCCTTCCGGATTTCTCACCTTTCACCTTGACGTGTCCTACACTCAGCCAAGCCCAGCTGGTCCCCAGGCCTCCCCACCGCTGTCCACGCAGGCTGTCCTTGGGAGGCCTCTCCACACCTGTACCTCCCATGCCAAGCTGGCTACTCTCCAAGACCCAACACTCTTCTCCAAAATGCCAACACCGATCTGGCCGCCCCACCCAAAGCTGAGTCTCTCACTTCTGAGCCCCCTAATGCTCACACACTCGCTACTTTCCACTCGGTGCTAAAGTGAGTGTGATAATCCTGCCCTCCTTCCCTCCTCCCCCAGACTGTCTCCCTGCAGTGCAAATACAGGGCCAAGCACACAGAAGCCCACACCCGACGTTTGGTGGATACAAAAACAAATGACCTTCTGAAACGGTCCCCCTTCAAAGTCCCACCAGCCCCAAAGCAAAAGGAGGCGGACGTTCAGTGATGTCAGCTCTTCAGAGCAGGACCAAAAATCTTACATGGGAGAGTGAAAGACAACAAAATGAATTTTATTCTGAAAACTAAGGCTACGTGGATTTGGGGGTTGTTTTGTTTCTCTTTAAATGTCAAAATAAAAAATGTAAAACTCAGTGGACACAGGATCTCCCCAGTCTAGTCACACACAATAAAAACACAACATCTTAAGTCAATGAGTAGATTCTTGTCACAACACACACACATACACATCAAATCACGTTGGAGAGCTTCCCTGGGGGCTCAGTGGTAAAGAATCTGCCTGCCAATGCAGGAGACACGGGTTCAATCCCTGATCCAGGAAGATCCCACGTGCTGCAAAGCGACTAAGCCTGTGCGCCGCGATGATTGAACCTGCGCTCCAGAGCCCGGGGCTTGCAACTTCTGCAGCCCGAGCGTCCTGGAGGTGTGCTCTGCAAGAAGAGAAGCCTCCACAGTGAGAAGCCCGAGCGCCACAGCTACACGGGAGGCCCTGCTCTCTGCAACTAGAGCGAAGCCTGAGCAACAATGGAGACCCGCCACAGCCAAACATTAAAGAGATGAAAGCATTTTTCAAAAATCGTCACATTGTACACTTTAAGTTATCTCACCATTTTATTTGTCAATTACACCTCCATCAAGCAGGGGAGAAAAATATTTTATGAGAACATACAAAGAAAACCAAGACTGAAACCCAAAACCAAATCAATGAGAGGAATCTTTGAACATTAAAAGAAAAGCCACCCACCACGTCACACATGTCTATGAAAAGTCGATGCAGGATGCCGAAGTCTGGGGGGCAGGGCTGCCTGGACCCCTTATCACCTAGTCTGCCCCCGCCATACACGTCTGCGGAGACAACGAACCAACAACCCAGCCCAACAGTCACTCGGCGGAGCGACGCCTGAGAGCATAGCCGTCAAGACAGACCGTGCTAAGGAGTGTGAAAGGCGCTGGGGAGCTGGCTTCTGTGTCCCAGTCTGAGTGTGACCCCGGACAGTCCCCCCCTTGGCTGGGTTCTGGGCGCTGCACGGAGGTCCTCTACCAGACCTCCCAGCTAACCCTGAACCCTCCTGAGTCTGCGGGCCCGGCGGCCCCAACAGGGAGGCTCCCTGACCCGGGGCCCTCACATTTCAGCTCAGCGGCTCCCAGACAGGACCCAGGCCACCAGAGCCCGCGGACCGAGCCCGACCCGGAACACCCCCATAGAGGGTGTCCTCCACTGTCTTGGGGACACGTGGCCTGATGACTCTCGTATGTTTCTCTGCTGGGGACCGCCAGGCAGTGGTTGGCACGTGTGTTTAAAATTGTCCTTTACTATTTTTTTCACCTTTTCCAGATGAACAAGAGATTATATACTGTACATCAGGACATCCTATGAAGATCCCACCAGTGTCCACATCACTAAGCTCCTCTGGCCAATGGGCAGGCACATTATCTAGCTCCTTGTTCATTTCCTCCCTTGTCTCCCTGCTTATCCATCAGTCTCCCTGGGGGGTCAAGGTCACCTTCACAGTCAAGCTCCACCAGACCCTCACCTCATCTAAATCTCTCCCTACACTCACTAATCGCCAAATTTTACTAACCTGACTTTCCTAATTTCCCTGTTACTCCAGGTGTTTCTTGACTTCCTACTTTTGCATTCCAGTCCCCTATAATGAAAAGGACATCTTTTTTGGGTGTTAGTTCTAAAAGGTCTTGTAGGTCTTCATAGAACCATTCAACTTCAGCTTCTTCAGCATTACTGGTTGGGGCATAGGCCTGGATTACCGTGATGTTGAATGGTTTCCCTCGGAAATGAACAGAGATCATTCTGTCGTTTTTGAGATTGCATCCAAGGACTGCATTTCGGACTCTTTTGTTGACCATGATGGCTACTCCATTTCTTCTAAGGGATTCCTGCCCACAGTAGTAGATATAATGGTCATCTGAGTTAAATTCACCCATTCCTCTCCATTTTAGTTTGCTTATTCCTAGAATGTCGACATTCACTCTTGCCATCTCCTGTTTGACCACTTCCAATTTGCCTTGATTCATGTACCTAACATTCCAGGTTCCTATGCAATACTGCTCTTTACATCATTGGACCTTGCTTCTATCACCAGTCACATCCACAACTGGGTATTGTTTTTGCTCTGGCTCCATCCCTTCATTCTTTCTGGAGTTATTTCTCCACTGATCTCCAGTAGCATATTGGGCACCTACCAACCTGGGGAGTTCCTCTTTCAGTATCCTATCATTTTGCCTTTTCATACTGTTCATGGGGTTCTCACGGCAAGAATACAGAAGTGGTTTGCCATCCCCTTATCCAGTGGACCACATTCTGTCAGACCTCTCCACCATGACCCGTCCGTCTTGGGTGGCCCCACATGGCATGGCTTAGTTTCATTTAGCTAGACAAGCTGTGGTCCTGTGATCAGATTGGCTAGTTTTCTGTGATTATGGTTTTAGTGTGTCTGCCCTTTAATGCCCTCTTGCAACACCTACGTCTTACTCAGGTTTCCCTTACCTTGGACATGGGCATAGCAAACACCCTCTTTCAACAGCACAAGAGAAGACTCTACACATGGACATCACCAGATGGTCAACACCAAAATCAGACTGATTATTTTCTTTGCAGCCAAAGATGGAGAAGCTTTATACAGTCAGCAAAAACAAGACCAGGAGCTGACTATGGCTCAGATGATGAACTCCTTATTGCCAAATTCAGACTTAAATTGAACAAAGTAGGGAAAACCACTAGACCATTCAGGTGTGACCTAAATCAAATCCCTTATGACTATACAGCAGAAGTGAGACATAGATTTAAGGGACTAGATCTGATAGAATACCTGATGAACTATGGATGGAGGTTCGTGACATTGTATAGGAGACAGGGATCAAGGCCATCCCCATGGAAGAGAAATGCAAAAAGGTAAAATGGCTGACTGAGGAGGCCTTACAAATAGCTGTGAAAAGAAGAGAAGCGAAAAGCAAAGGAGAAGAGGAAAGATATTCCCATTTGAATGCAGAGTTCCAAAGAATAGCCAGGAGAGATAAGAAAGCCTTCCTCAGTGATCAATGCAAAGAAATAGAGGAAAACAACAGAATGGGAAAGACCAGAGATCTCTTCAAGATAATCAGAAATAGCAAGGGAACATTTCATGCAAAGATGAGTTCGATAAAGGACAGAAATGGTATGGACCTAACAGAAGCAGAAGATATTAAAAAGAGGTAATAAGAATACACCGAAGAACTGTATAAAAAAGATCTTCACAACCCAGATAATCATGATGGTGTGATCGCTCACCTAGAGCCAGACATCCTGGAATGTGAAGTCAAGTGGGCCTTAAAAAGCATCACTACGAACAAAGCTAGTGGAGGTGATGGAATTCCAGTTGAGCTATTTCAAATCCTGACAGATGATGCTGTGAAGTGCTACACTCAATATGCCAGCAAATTTGGAAAACTCAGCAGTGGCCACAGGACTAGAAAAGGTCAGTTTTCATTCCAACCCCAAAGAAAGGCAATCCCAAAGAATGCTCAAACTACTGCACAATTGCACTCATCTCACCTGCTAGTAAAGTAATGCTCAAAATTCTCCAAGCCAGGCTTCAGCAACAGGTGAACCGTGTACTTCCAGATGTTCAAGCTGGTTTTAGAAAAGGCAGAGGAACCAGAGATCAAACTGCCAACATCCGCTGGGTCATTGAAAAAGCAAGAGAGTTCCACAAAAACATCTATTTCTGCTTTATTGACTATGCCAAAGCCTTTGACTGTGTGGATCACAATAAACTGGAAAATTCTGAAAGAGATGGGCACAGCAGACCACCTGACCTGCCTCTCGAGAAACCTATATGCAGGTCACGAAGCAACAGTTAGAACTGGACATGGACCAACAGACTGGTTCCAAATAGGAAAAGGAGTATGTCAAGGCTGTATATTGTCACCCTGCTTATTTAACTTATATGCAGAGTACATCATGAGAAACACTGGGCTGGAAGAAGCACAAGCTGGAATCAAGATTGCCGGGAGAAATATCAATAACCTCAGATATGCAGATGACACCACCCTTATGGCAGAAAGTGAAGAGGAACTAAAACGTCTCTTGATGAAAGTGAAAGAGGAGAGTGAAAGAGTTGGCTTAAAGCTCAACATTCAGAAAACTAAGATCATGGCATCTGGTCCCATCACTTCATGGCAAATAGATGGGGAAACAGTGGAACCAGTGCCAGACTATTTTTTGGGGCTCCAAAATCACTGCAGATGGTGATTGCAGCCATGAAATTAAAAGATGCTTACTCCTTGGAAGGAAAGTTATGACCAACCTAGATAGCATATTAAAAAGCAGAGACATTACTTTGCCAAAAAAGGTCCGTCTAGTCAAGGCTATGGTTTTCCCAGTGGTCATGTATGGATGTGAGAGTTGGACTATAAAGAAAGCTGAGCGCCGAAAAATTGATGCTTTTGAACTGTGGTGTTGGAGAAGACTCTTGAGAGTCCCTTGGGCTGCAAGGAGATCCAACCAGTCCATCCTAAAGGAGATCAGTCCTGGGTGTTCACTGGAAGGACTGATGCTGAAGCTAAAACTCCAATACTTTGGCCACCTCATGTGAAGAGTTGACTCATTGGAAAAGACCCTGATGCTGGGAGGGATTGGGGGCAGGAGAAGAAGGGGACAACAGAGGATGAGATGGCTGGATGGCATCACCCACTCGATGGACATTAGTTTGAGTAAACTCTGGGAGTTGGTGTTAGACAGGGAGGCCTGGCATGCTGCGATTCATAGGGTCGCAAAGAGTCAGACACGACTGAGCAACTGAACTGAATTTTCCTAATGCATTCGTTCAACAGATACTACTACAAGCAAAGTGCTGGAACTTACATTCTAATATGGACTTTAATCCACTTTAAAATGGAGATATAATAATTAGCCTACCACACAAGATTCCTGTTAAATTAAATAACTTATACCAAAGTGTCTAGTGGGACACCTCAGAGATGCTAAATACATGGTCACTGTACCTGAATCCAAAGTCAGTTACTAAATCTGTCCTTCAAGCTCAGAACAAACATGCAGTAGAAACCTTTTATCAAACACGTTGATAAATCAACCCTTGTTGCCCCATTCTCTTCCACTATCATTTCAAAAACACTTTCTTGCATCTCCACGTGGTTTCAGATTGGCAAAGACTCCCAACAGTTTCATTTTATATTTTTCATTCCTTTTTTTTAGCTCCAGCAAAGCAATTAAATATCTATAAAGAAACACTAATGTGATCTGAAAACATGCACTCGTGGAGTTCTCAACTTAAAGCAACTCTGGAGAGACATTTCGTAAAACGAACCCATGGCCTCATTCAGACATGGTGTAGAGCCAGGTGGGTGTAAACAGCTGGCCCTATTTCTATTCCAGTCGTTCACACGGATGCAGAGATTTAAACGACCAACATGTGTTCATTCTAAATAACAGAAGTCAACAGTATGTTCATTGCCCAGTAACTGGTGAAACAAGAAGGTCCCCTCTGACACCCTCTACCGTTGCCCTACAGCCATAAACCTGCCAGGACAGAGCCCTAAATGCTGGGGAAGAACACCCAGTTATAAATCTACACAGTCCCAAAACAGTCTTTAAAATATTTTTAAAACAAGGATGAGGAATTCCAGGCCCCAGACAATGCACCCAAGTGACTAAAACATCCTCTCCAGGAACCAGCTCAGCTGCGGAGATGGGGCCCACTCTTGAGCAAACACTGAAAGCAGACTGATTCAATCAAAACCTTCCGAACGTAAGAGGCCAGTGGGAAGATGGGCAACACTTGGTCAGCTGCTCACCGACGTTGCGGCTTCAGGAGAGGGGGGCGCGGGCCCTGCAGGTGATCCCTCCCGCCAGGGGCGCTGAGGGAAGCGGGAGTGTTGCACTTCATCAGTTCTGGCAGCGTCACTGCCACACGGGCAGCTCGCTGCTCCAGGATCCCCACTTTGGAGAGGGATGCAGAGGGCGGCGGAGGATGCTGGAAGCACATGCTCTCCCATTTCTCTCCCACCTCCGTGACTGCTGAGGACAGCAGGAAGGGGGCAGGGCGGAGATGAGGCGTCCAGTGTCTCGGCGTACTCTTAATGAATGAAGGTCCTCAAATCCCCATCAGTGCTGTCAAGGTTTCACTTCTATGTATGTGTGTTCTTGCATGTGTGTGTGTGTGTACATGTCTTGGGGGGTACCCCTCTGTTCCCCATCCTTGAGTCTTGGCTTCTATTTACCCCAGGAACCATGCAGCACCCCCAGATCTTTAACCCTCTTCTGACCTTGGAAACAGCGAGCAGGCCTGGTAACTTGCTGGCCCCCAACTCTCTAGTCCTTGGTATTATAAAAAGTCCTCTCTGCAAAAGGGAACCCTCTTGCACTGTTGGTGGGAGTGCAAACTTGTACAGCCACTATGGAGAACAGTGTGGAGATTCCTTTAAAAATTGGGAATAGAACTGCCATATGACCCAGCAATCCCACTGCTGGGTATACACACCCAGGAAACCAGAATTGAAAGAGACACATATACCCCAATGTTCATCGTAGCACTGTTTACAATAGCCAAGACACGGAAGCAACCTAGGTGTCTGCTGGCAGACGAATAGATAAGAACGCTGTGGTACATATACACAATGGAATATTACTCAGCTATTAAAAAGAATGGATTTGAATCAGTTCTAATGAGGTGGATGAAACTGGAGCCCATTATACAAAGTGAAACAAGCCAAAAAGAAAAACACCAATACAGTATACTAACGCATATATATGGAATTTACAAAGATGGTAACGATGACCCTATATGCAAGACAGCAAAAGAGACAAAGATGTACAGAACAGACTTTTGGACTCTGTGGGAGAAGGCGAGGGTGGGATGATTTGAGAGAATAGCAATGAAACATGTATATTACCATATGTGAAACAGATCGCCAGTCTGGGTTGGATGCATGAGACAAGGTGCTCGGGGCTGGTGCACTGGGGATGACCCTGAGGGATGGGATGGGGAGGGAGGTGGGCGGGGGGTTCAGGATGGGGAACAATGTACACCCGTGGCTGATTCATGTCAATGTATGTCAAAAACCACAACAACACTGTAAAGTAATTAGCCTCCAATTAAAATAAATTAATTAATTAATTAGAAAAGTCCTCTGCACACAGAGGAGGGGCCCCCTGTGCTAGGCCCTTCGGGCACCTGTTTTCCAGCCCACAGCCTTCACACTGACACACACAGCGCACCCTGATGGAGGGCACCACCCATCTGCACAAGAGCGAGCTCAGCCTGAAACCCACCAGGGGATGGATCTGAAACGTCCTTGCCTTGGCACTGCTGGTGGAAGGGCTGGAGAAGACGCTTCAGGCATGCGGATGCTTTTCACTCTGGGAGACATGAGATGCCCACCCAGAGCGGGGCCCTGCAGCCCTGGGGACCCCCAGCAGACGCCGCCTCTCACGGCCCAGGGCCACGCTCTGGGAAGAGAGAGAGTGTGTGTGTGTGTGTGTGTGTGTGTGTGTGTGTGTGGTGTGTGTCTGGGAAGAGAGTGTGTGTGTGGTGTGTGTGTCTGGGAAGAGAGTGTGTGTGTGTGTGTGGGTGTGTGTGGGGGTGTGTGTGTGTGTGTGTAGCACACAAAGCGGGTGGGGAGGGTTCAGGCTCTCACAGATCACTGCTGCAAAGTTTTGTATCGAGACCCATAATTTAACTAAACACCACTGCTCTCCACGCACCTCTTGGCTCAACAAAGAAAACCCCAGCACCCATTCCAGTTTGGAAAATTGCTGTTTATACATACAAACTGGCCAAAGCCAGCTGCTAACTAGGGCTGCAAAGCACACTCCACCTTCCTGCCTCCAACCAGAGAGCTGACTTTTTTTTTAAAAAGTTTCAAAAACTCCCTTTTGAAAAACATGTTTCCATCTGAAATGGTCACTCGGAGTGGAGCCACTGGTTGTATTTTTATAAAATCTAATAAAGCAGGGGTGTGTGTGTGTGCGCGCGCGCGTGTGTGCTGAAAGCAGAGGGTGGGGCTGTTAGAATCTTTTCCGATGAGATTGAAGCGGAAATTTTAGCTCCACAAGCGCTGGACCAAGATATTAGCTGTCACACAACAAAACAACAAAACAACAACAAATATTTGTGATCCTAATAAAAGCATGGAAGGGCAGAAAGTAGCTCAGGAGAGTCTGAAATGGGTGCTAGAGAGGCCCAGGGAAATTAAGTCAGCTCTTGCCACCACCATGGTCCTGAAGAGAGTTCCCATTCCCCTTGGTGAAAAGCACGAGACAGCTCCAACGCCCAAGCACATGGCCTCTCTGCAGAGCTTGAAGGAGCCCCAGAGGACACTGGGTGGGTTTTCACAAATCTGACTGTCCATTATCCCCTTCATGCAGATGAAAAAATCAAGTCCCAGCAAGGTGACTCATGTGCTAGTTAAAGGCAAGACAGAGTGACAAGAGAGAACCAGTATGCCAGCAGATACCATGTGATTTCATATGAGATTCTAAATTTGGTGAGTACCTTGTTCTTCAGAACCTGCGATAAGATTGTATGGCATCACCAACTCTGCATTTGAGAACTAAGCCTGATCTTCTTGGTAAAGAAGCTCCAGGAAGCCTGACTGATGTCACAGGAGTCCCATGCCCCATGGCCCCTTCCTCCAGGGTGTTTCTTCCTAGAGACCTGCCCTCTAAAATTCCCAGGTTCTCCCAATATTTTCTTTCATTCTTCCCTTCTCCCCGTAAACAACCACTCTCGCCAGCACTAACACCCCCGCTCCCACCATCATCACCATCACTTCTGAATCCAAAGGTAAAACTCACTTAACATACAAATTCAGAATACAAGTCAGAAACTTAATCTTCTCCAGAAATTTCTAGACTCATATGTGGAAAAGAGACTACATTAGTTTGCTGGGTCCATCGAAATTCATGTCCACCTAGAACCTCAGAATGTGATCTTTATCTAGAAAGAGGATCTTGCAGCTGGCAATTCCTAAAGGATCTTGAGATGAAAGCACCCGGGTGTAGCTGTTGTCGTTCACTCATTAAGTCATGTCCAGCTCATTGCAATCCCATCAACTGCAGCACAGCAGGCTTCCCTGGCCTTCACTATCTCCTTCCCGGAGTTTGCTCGTGTTCATGTCCACTGAGTCAATGATGCCATCCAACCATCTCATCTTCTGTCGTCCCCTTCTCCTCTTGCCCTCAATCTTTCCTAGCATCAGGGTCTTTTCCAATGAGTTGGCTCTTCGCATCAGGTGGCCAAAGAATAGTCCTTCCAATGAATATTCAGGGTTGATTTCCTTTAGGATTGACTGGCTGGATCTTGTTGCAGTCCAAGGGACTCTCAAGAGTCTCCTCCAACACCACAGTTCAAAAGCATCAATTCTTTGGCACTCAGTTTCTTTATAGTCCAAGTCTCACATCCATATATGACCACTGAAAAAACCATAGTTTTAACAAGATGGACCTTTGTCCTATAGGATAGGCCCTAATTCAATGAGGAGTCCTGATTAGAAGAGGAGAAGGGTCTCACACACACACGGGTACACACACATACAAACCAGAAGGTGGTCCTGTGAAGACAGAGGCAGAGATGGGAGACACGTGTTCACAAGCCGAGGAACGCCAGCAGCTCTGAGAAGCCACGAGAGGTAAGGGATGGTTTCTCCCTCAAAACCCTTGGAAGGGGCTCTGCCAACACCTCCACCTCAGACGTCTAGATTCCCGAACCGGAATGGAGCACTTCTGCTGCTTCCACCACCCAGTGTGTGGCAGCCCCAGGAACCAACACGGAGACCTCCTGGAGGGAGACCCCAGGACATCGTGACCTCAGCCCCCCTCTCCTCGGTGACAGCAGACTGTGGTCCACAAGGACGCCTCCAGCATGACATGGTAGGCGGGAGAAAGCTATAGCCCGTGTGTGACCGTCCGAATCCACCTCCGGAGGAAGGCCGGTCATACTCATCACTTGCTCACCCGCTATGGCAGGGATCAAGGCTCTGCCTCAAAGCATGAGGCAAGGCAGTGAGGGGGTCAGAGCAGCAGAGCCAGCTCCCGAGGAGACACGACCCACCGGCTGCCCAGGGATGCAAGCGCCTCCAACAGGATGCGGAGGGCCGGGGCGGGCACGGGGGCAAAGGCGCCCTCCTGGAGAAAGGCGCCCTCCCCGGAGTGAAGGCCTGGTGCCTGCGCCTCCTGCATGCTCAAGCGCTCTGTCCCCGCTGCGGGCAGAGCCCTGCTCACCGCGCCAGCCTCAGGCCTCACGGCAGCCTCAGCCAGCTCCGGCCTCCCTTCCACAGCCACGGACACAGGCGCAGGCACACGAGCGCCCGGAGTCACATGGCGCTCGCGAGTGACAGAACAGGGTGTCCGAACCCCGAGCTCGTGGGGTCTCAAGCCCCCGACCAGGGACCAGACCCCACCCTCTGCCTCGGGACATGGCGTCCCACCCACTGGACCGCCAGGGAAGTCCTCAACCTCAAACTTCCTATTTGCTAAATCCCCTACACCATTTTAAAAAGCATACATATCTACATCTATCTCTCTATATATTTTTCCACCAGTGCTCGCATTGCATGGGCTTAGCTCCTCCACAGTACGTGGGATCTTAGTTCCCCAACCAGGGACTGAACCCACGCCCCCTGCAATCAAAGGCGGATTCTCAGCCACTGGACCACCAGGGAGGTCTCTCCTACACTTTGGCTCCTGACTTTCCAGCAGAAAGAATCAGGGGAAGGGAGATGGGGCGGGCCATGAGGAGCAAGCATGACGCAGCCCTTTTCAATCCTGAAGCCAAGATGTGAGACCAGCAGGCCAGACGCTGCTGCTGGGCAGGCTGAATGCTGCATTCACTTAGGGAAACAAGTCTGGTGAATCGTAGAGTCATCATAGGTCTCAACAATTCCAGTCTTACTATACACTCAAGAGAAATTAAAACATATGTCCATCCAAAACCTTCCACACAAAACGTTCACAGCAGCAGTCTGCTTTTTGTTCGTTCATCAAAAAGCAGAACAACGCGAATGTCCATTGAGGGATGGATGGATAGACGGATGGATAAATTAAATGTGATCTATCTACATAATGGAGTACTGTGTGTGCGTGTGTGGGAAGTCGCTTGGGTCATATCCAGCTCTTTGCGACCCCATGGACTGTAGCCCGCCAGGCTCCTCTGTCCTTTGGATTCTCCAGGCAAGAACACTGGAGTGGGTTGTCATTTCCTCCTCCAGGGGATCTTCCCGACCCAGGGATCACACCCACGTCTCCTGCAGCTCCTGCACTGCAGGCAAGATTCCTTTAGGACTGAGACACCTGGGAAGCCCCATGGAATACTATGTGGTCACAAAAAGGAATGGCACACTGCCGTACGCTCCAACACGGCTGAGCTCTGAAAACGCTGCGCCAGTCATAAAAGGCCACATATTGCGCAGCTCCACTCATGCGGAACTCTGCGGGGAAGCCCACAGAGACAGCATGTAGACTGGGGATTGTGCAGACCTGGGCAGTCAGGAGGTGATGGCTAAACAGTACAGGACTCCTTTCTGAGGTGGTGAAAACGCTCTAACTGGACCGTGGTGACGTGCGCATGTACTGGTGAACAGATCAGAAACCACTGGCCTATGCGTTTCAGATGGGCAAATTATACGGCAGGTGAATTGTATCTCACTAAAGTTGTTTGGGGATTTTTTTTTTTTTTAATAACAGGCCCAAAAGATCCCTAAGTCAAGAATCTGAATGCAAACAGGACTTAAAATAAACCCAAGCATCCAAGAAAGCATGTGTCCCACTTGTTTCATCCACCAGCTAATTCTGTATACCTTGACTCACCCACCCTGACCACTGGACAAAGGGTGTAACAATATGTGATGCTGTCAACTGCAGAAATTAATTTACCATCAGAGGAAACTAATTACATACATAACCCCAAATGTTTCTCAGGGCACTATCTCCCCATCTATAGTTATTAGCCAGAGAGCATTAGGGCTCAGGCTACAATTTGGCACTTACTCTAAGTAACTTTAAAAGTGGAAGGAAAAAAATAGCCTTCATCTATATGGGGCTAGAATATAATTCACACACAATTAGCCGACATAGCCAGGTTACAACCTTACCTCTGATTAAAACAACGGTAACTCACCTAAAAGTAACTCACCTAAAAGAGAGCGTGATCCCGAAATGAAACGATGAGCCTGCCTGCTTCGGCAGGGAACTGACTCCCCAGTCCTCTCGGAGACCCTGCCCGGCTCCCTCCCAGGCTAATTTAAAAACTACTACCTCCTCTTACCCTTAGGGGAACAGCTGCAGCCAGAGATCGTGACCTGTCCACAGATTGGTATCAGACAGTAATATCCTAGCCAGTGGCACTCAGGCGGGGGGCTGGGGGTAACAGAGAAAGGTACAGAGATGGAGTGCTGCCTAGGAAAGCACAGGAAATTAAGGTTCGTGACCGTGCGGTCATCTGATGCTGAATGAACGAGGTGGCTGGCTGGCCGGCCATCACACCCTCACCCCAGGTACTGAGCTGCTCTGCATCCACAGGTGGCGCTTCCATCCTTCTCAGAGCCCCTGGCCCCCAGCACGGGCCACAGAGTGACGGACCAAGGACACAGAAGGCCAGGGTTCAAATGATTACCAGCACACAGAAGCAATTCAAACCCATCCTCTTTCACAGCAATGGTATTAATCAAAATTAAGCAAGCGCCCTCTGCTACTGCTGAATTTTCCGAGGAAGACGTGCATTTCTGCATACCAAAGAGGTGCCGCCAAAGCCCCAGTCCAGGGACAAGCAGCCAAAGCAGATTCTTAACAAACCTCAGAAAGAGGAGGGACAGGGTGGAGAGCTGGGATGAACACAGCTCCTTCCACCTGTGCCTGTCCCTCCAGCCGTGGGAACCTGATCCACCCACCCAGGGTGGAATCCTCCTGAAGACACAGAGGGTGACTCGCAGTGAGGGGTCTCGCCTAAAGCACGGGTCCATGGTCATCCTGCCGACAGAGATGATCTATAGGAAGCAACCTGAAATTCTTCTCTCTGCCCCCCAGCTTTCTCACTTTCAAGCACATCTGTGTACCCTGAACATACCAAGTAACTCCCCCTGGCTGATCAGATGCAAGAGGTCAAGTCCCTCCACGGCACGGGGAGTCACCTTCGCCCTCTGCAAAATGGGCATAAGACCCTGACCTGAGACGGCAAATCTGAAATCCTAACTCCAAGAACGCAGCCCTTAGCTCCTGTACCTCCAACCGGGCCCCCGAGGCCAGCCCAACTCGAGCCCACGCTGCCAACACAAACCTCACTCAGGGCTTCTGCCCTGGCTCCATCCTCCCCAGTGCCGACTTGGGAGGAAAGAGGAGCCTGAGGCCCTGCTCAAAGCCACGGTCAGTGTTAACTGAAGCCAGCCCTTGCGCAGACCTCGGGATGGATGAACGCACACACACAATGGCATACTACTCAGCCATAAAAAAGGATGGAATAATGCCATTTGTGACCTCATGGAAGGACCTAGAGATTATCATACTAAGTGAAGTAAGCCAGCCAGAGGACAAATGTCATGTGACATCATTTATGATAGTGAAGTCGCTCAGTCGTGTCTGACTCTCTGCAACAGCATGGACTGTAGCCTAACAGGATCCTCCGTCCATGGGATTTTCCAGGCAAGGATACTGCAGTGGGTTGCCATTTCCTTCTCCAATATTTCTTTGAGCCCCTTTTTTTTGGTGGGGGGCAAGAATACTGGAGTGGGTTGCCATTCCCTTCTCCAGGGGATCTTCCCAACCCAGGGATTGACCCCGGGTCTCCCGCATTGTAGGCAGACACTAGTGGAATCTAAAATATGATACAAGTGATCACACTTACAAAACAGAAACAGACTCACAGATTCAGAGAACAAATTTATGGTTACCAAAGGAGAGAGGAGCGGGAGAGAGAAGTTAAAGAGACTGGGATTAACAGACACATACTACTATATACAAAATAAACAAGGTCGCAGTGTATAGCCCAGGCTATATTCAATACCTTGCAATAAGCTATAATGGAAAAGAATTTGAAAAAGAATATGCATATGGACAACTGAATCACTTTCCTGTACACAAAAAACGAATCCAGCATTTCAAATCAACTGTACTTCACTTAAATAAGTAATTAACTTTTTAAAGGAAGTTAAGCCTTGCAAAGTTTCTTGGACCCAGAAGAGTCGCTGGGTCCTCCAATACAGGACGCGTAGGAAAGCTCAAGGCATGGGATGAGGAAGCATGTCAGGAAGGACGGTCAGGAGACAGACCCTCGGGTAAGAAGAGTCAGGCTCAGCTGGGCACCACTGGACTCTGGGGAAGACAGCGCCAGAGAGGACTGCGGAATCAAGGACACGGCTCTGCTTGCGAAAGAAAGGACAAAAACCGGCTGGCAGGCAGGCTCTGAAGCCAAGGTGTCCCATCCCCCAGGCCCTCCAGTTGATTTCAAAAAAAGAACAAACGGCAGCCTTAACCCTTAGCTTTGATTACCTTCATTAACATATTTTAGATGCACATGGCAATCAGTTCTTGATGAGCAAGTTTTACCTAATCCACGGAGCTGAGCCAGGCTGCAGGTTCCCTGACAGTCCCCCGAGGACAGCGGCGTTCAACCCCGCCTGCACCTTAGAACAGCCTGGGGAGCCCCTAAAACCTACAGATACCGGAACCCACCCTCGGGGATTCTGACTTCATTGGTCTGAGGGGAAGCTGGGGCATCAGTATTTTCTCAACGTTCTCCAGATGGTTCTAATGGACAGTCAGGGCTCCACAAGAAGCTGCTTGTGCCATCTTACAGGAGAGAAAGTGGGGGGTGGGGGGTGGAGATCCCAACAAAAGCAAAGACTCCGCGCTATTACCGTAGTGCACACGAGACGACGAACGAGCCAAAGATGAGCAGGAGGAGGCGGGGGCTGGAACTGGCAGCCTTGGGCTTGAGTCCCTTTCAGCTGAGAAATGGGCAAAGTGAAGGCAAGACCTACACACACACCACGGATCTGCCGTAAGCGCCACCAGAGATAAGTACGTAAAAGTGCCCGGCACACAGTAGGTGCTCAAACAAACATCTGCTGACTCTCAGGAGAGTGAGAATGAAGACCAAGAGGTTAGAAGAATACAAACTGCAGAGGACTGTCTCTGGTGGCAAGCCACATTCGTTCATTCATTCATTCTCTTATCAAACATGCTTTGAGGACCTACTGAGTGCCGAGCACCGTCCTCACCCCAATGGATAAGTGAATCAAGACATGGCCTCTGCCCTGAAGGTGCTTCCAGTCAAGTAGCAGGCTCACTGCTGCAGCCTGGTGAGGCTCGGAGGGTGCAGGGCTGGGCATGACCCGAGGTTCGAGGTCAGCAGGAGGGAGCCAGCAAAGGAAGGGGAGAAGGGCTTCCCCAGCAGAAGCCGCAGCATCTTCAGGGCCAGTTGAAAGGCTACTAGCAGACCTGAAGGCTGCAGGGCTCAAGGTGTGGCTGGAAAGTAAAGAGGAGGGGGCCAGATCAGGCAGGGAAGCGACAGCAAAGCTCCATGGGGTCTATACAGGGAAACGACTCTTCCACCGGCTGTTAAAGAGAAGAGCAAGACCACTGAGGGGGGCTGGGTCACATTAACACATAGAGGTTGGCAAGGAGACAAGAGTGGCGAGAAAAGCATGTACCAGAAGGAAGGCCCCCAGACCGTGATCTAGTGCCCTCGTGCAGCCTGGGGCCCACTTCCCTGTACACAGGTCCCTTCCTGCTCGGTCATTCATCCCGCAGTTCCAGAAACGTCCAGGGTGGGAAGGAAGGTGGGGGCAGCTGGGGGAGGCACAGGAGATAAGCACATTGCACCCTTGGCATGGTCGTCTTTGGAAACACACTCCGCCATCTGTTAGGCCATAAATTTTACCTGTCAAGAAAAAAAATGTCAAATTCCCCTCCCAGGATGTATCGGTCTGGTCTCTGCCACCCGGCCACAAGGAACTGCCTCTGAGGGAAAGAGGGGACCCGCAGAAGTGTTTGCAGGGAAAGAAAAGCCAAGATAAGCGCCAGCAAGTCCCCCTACCTTTTGTTAAATGTCTCACCCCTTGAGAGAGGGAGGGTGATCTTTGTAAATCAAATTTGGGGCCAAAAAGAGCATCTGACTTGGGAGATCCTGGCGATGGGAGGGCTGGGTTCCAACCCCAGCACCCTGAGCAGTGATACAGCAGGACCAGGAGAACCCAGGAATCTTGACTCGGACACAGATACACCAGGGGACCCTGACAAGGGACTGAGCTTCTCTAACCCCGAGGGTCTCCCCATCCGAAACGGAATGAAAAGGGCGAACACGTGAAGCATGCTTAGCATGGGGCCGGAGTGACGGCACGCGAAGTCCCTCTTCCCCTGCCCCACCAGCCACTCAAGCTGTCTCGGTTTGGCTGGGAGTGGGAATCCACGCTTTGCTGCCTGCCCCCTAGACAAAACAAAAGGCAAAGCATCTGGGAGAGGCTCATCACAAATTTAAGAACAAATCATGACAGTCTACTTTCTTTGGATGTCTCAGACACCACCCTGAATCAGCCCACCCCCAGCAGCAGTCCTGGGCAACCGAGGTCCTCCAAGGACTGACGATGCTCCAGCGAAAAGGATGCCATCTCAGTGTAAAGCAGCGTCTTCATCCGCCTTAACCCAGGCAGCCCCTCACCCTGCAAAGAGTCAGACTGCTCCATGTTAGAAGGTCATTCTCTGTAAGAGGTAAAAGCTGTGCGTGCCTCGGAGGTGGTGTTTCTCCACGACGCCGATATCCTGACATGCCTGTGCACACCTCATGCCACGAACATAGTTCCATAAATCCTCACATAAAAGAAAACTTCATTTTCCAGAGGGATAAATATGGGAGGAAAACGAAACAACAGTCACAGCAAAAACATTGCCCATCAAACAGAACTCGGTCCACCAGGAACCTGACTAAATGTGTAGTGTCACAAATGTGTTATAGCTATGAGGTCTGTTCTATTTAAAACACTTGCACTCGGCCAACCTAACCACGAGAAAGAGAGAAGGAAAAGCTATGTCCCCCAAGGTGCCCACCCCAGCTAACTGGGCTGGGCCGGCTGTTTATGGAGGCAGAGAGGTAACCGGGGACCTGGAGCCGCCGGCCAAACAGTGGCGGGCTCGTTTTGCAGCTCACTCTGGAGGGCTGTCAAGTCGGCCACGCAGCCCGACAAATGGCACTGATCTCTCTGAAGGGCACTTCTGCCTGGAAGACCAGGGTCTTCTATGGGGAAATTACCCTGCACCTGGCAAGTGCTTCATAAAATCTAGTTCCTTTCCCTCCGGGAAGAAAAATCTGCCCAGTCAAACCTCATTTGTCGAACAACACTCATTCATTCCCTCCACAAACATTTGTTCAGTGCCTGCCACACACGAGGTCCTGAGGTCCGGGCTCACGGCCAGATCAGCTGTGGTCGGGATGATGCCCCCACTTCCCCAAGAATGGAAGCCTCGTAAGGGAGAGGCAAGTCACCCCCCAGAATGGAAGCATCACAAGGGTCAGAATTTTGTGTGTTCTGTATTCCTAGCACCCAGAAGAAGGCCTGGCACGCAGCAGGCACACAATACATATGGGCTGAACAAAGAGTGAACGTCTACTCCCTGCTCTCGAACTAGCCAGTGTGTGGATGATTCAAGGTCCCCAGGCATCCTCCCGTCTCCCCTCTGGACCCTGGTTGCTAAGCTGGACATAAGCTGCAGGAGATCAAAGGCTCCACTCCTCAGCAGAGGCGCTGGCCACAGTCCTCTTCAGGAGTGCAGCGTCATCTTTATACATAAAAAGGACAATTCGTGACCCCTGATCAGAAGCCACTTAAAGGGTCAAGTGAGACAGGGAGGGGCCTGGAACCCCTGGCAGTCACAGATTCAGTGACAACAACCAGTGTTTGTGTCACTGGCTCTTGTTTCTGTTTGACATCAGACATTAGTGACTACCTAGTCCCCACCAGGCCCTGGGAGCCCAAATGAAAAGATTTTAGTTCTCTGCCATTGACGATCTCCTAGAGGTCTAACAAAAACACACAATCACAAGAGCATGTGCAACAGAACAGAGGGAAATACAATGAACCATGTCAGAAGAGTCAGAAAAGCCTTCAAACGGGAGACTCCCGACTAGAGTTTTCAAGGATGAGTAGGAATTTCCCAGGAAGACAAGTCGGAAGGGCAGGCAGAGTCATAACAGCATGAAATACTTTGCTTGTCCAGCACCACGAGGAATCAAGTGGAGAGGAGAGTTTGATGGGAGATACAGAATGGAGACTGGAGCCTTACAGACCATGACCAAGGAGACTGGACTTCATCTTGAAGACAAGAGGTCAAAGATTTGAAGGACAGGATTACCAAGACCAGCTCTGTGTTTTAGAATAAGTCACTCTGCAGAGGACAGATCGAAGGGCTCAAAAATAGACACTGTAAGAACAGTTAGAAGCTTATCGTAACAGTCTGAGATGAAGGGGCCCTGAACTAAAGCAAGGATATTTTGCATAACAAAGCAGGAAGAGATTTAAGAGGGAGAAGGAGTCAAAACTATCAGAACTGGGTAAATGGCCAGATGCAGAGATGAGAGAGGGGAAGGAGTTTTGAATTTACTGGGTGGCTGAAGCAGTGAGGGTATTAACACCAGCCAAGATAAGGGGTTTGCAGAGGAACGATAAATGTGTTCAGTGTGGATGTATTAAACGTGCAGTGTCCAAAGGACAACTTGTGCGTCTGTCTGGGAGCTCAGCAGAAAGACTGAGCCAGGTGACCCAGAGTGAATACACCATTTCAGTGGCCAGTAAAACTGTGGGACTGAACAAGATGAGAGGGTAGGGTAAAAGCAGGGACAAGGACCATTTCAGGAGGAATCCCAACATCTTCCGGAAACCCTAAACAATGGCCAAAGGAGCAGGAGAGAAATGAGAGAAAGCGGCTCTGCCCAGAGAGGCACAGGGCCCCTGGTCTAGCCCCCTTCCCTTGAATGTGAGTAACCTGTGACTGCTCCAACCAACAGAACGCAGAAGAAGGGATGGCATGTGACTTCCAAGGCCAGGTCACAAAAGGTGCTGTAGGGATTTCTCTGGTGGTCCAGCGGCTGAAACTCTGTGGTCCCGATGCAGAGGGCCTGCGTCTGATCCCTGCTCAGGGAACCTGATCCCACGTCCCGCAACTGAAGAGTTCGCATGTGGCAACAAAAAAGATTCCTCAGCTACAACTAAGACCCAGGGCAGCTAAGTAAATGAATATGCGGCGCTGTAGCTTCCATCTTTTTCTCTGGAACATGCATGCTTAGAGCCTCGGGCCACCAAGTAACAAGTCCAACCACCTCGAAGGCACCATGCTCTCAGCAGTCCAGGCACATGGACAGACCACACGCTGGAGCTCCACCCTTCCAGCCATCCCTGGCCAGGCACCAGGGATGGGCTGGCGATTCCAGCCCTTTGCCCTCAAGCAACCACCTGGATATCACGTCTTCTGGTCTGAGGTCCTAACCATGATGAAGCAGAAACCAGCCATTCCTGTAGTGCCCCGTCTGAACGCCTGATGCAGGGATTTTTTCCTGAGCATAATACAGTGGCTGCTTTAAGCTGCTAAATTCAGGAGCCTTCTGTTACATAGCAGTGATGATTGTGGGCTTCCCAGGTGGCGCCAGTGCTAAAGAACCCACCTGCCAGTGCAGGAGACATGAGATGTGGGTTCGAACGCAGGGTCTCAAAGATCACCGGGGAGAGGACATGGTAACCCACCCCAGTAATCTTTGCTTGGAGAATCCTGTGGACAGAGGAGCCTGGCAGGCTACAGTCCACAGGGTCGCAAAGAGTTGGACACGACTGCAGTGACTTAGCATGCACACACGCACAATGACAACTGTAATGCCAAAATTAGGGCATTTCAGATGGAAGAGGACGGTCAATGGTCGTTTCACACCAGAAAGATGTTTAGTAAGGTAAGGAGAAATCAGGTCTCCGTTCATTGGCTCCAGACCTCAGCCACACTTTCCACGACTGATCTCAGAACTTGCAGGACCGAGAATCTACATGCGGTTCATGTATAAACTCCAAGCTGCCATGTGAGCCACTCCCCTAGATGGGTCCCTGGAGGTGCTGAGTGCTGGAGTGACTTTCTGTCTGTGGGCAGCTGTAAGCATCCATATGGCAGAAACCTTACCACTCATGGCAACTGGTACTGAAGAGTTGCCCATGAACATGATTTATCATTTCAAGGCACGCTGCCATACACTTGGAGTGGTCAACTTTGCTTTTAGAAAGGCAGATGTCTAAAGAGTCAAGTTTTTCTGGAGAGAAATGGTTACCATTGTAGATATCAGCTGTTCCAAGCTGCCACCTGAAAACAGGCTGATAAGCAATCTGTGTAAAATATCCCTTTCCTGCCCTTGGCCAAGGGCACTCCTCTCTTCCTGTGTGAAGTCCGGGTTTCTGACACTCAGGACACATGGGGTACTGTGATCGTCTTGCACAGCTGTTCTCCAAGTGGCATCTGCTCAGGACAACTCACTTCCGGTCCAGCCGTCAAGACTCCGGGTCTCCAGACTCACTGGGAAGTGCAGCAGTCCTCTCCCTGGCCACAAGTCTGTCCCCCTAAAGGCCTGCTTTGTCTTCCCTGCTTCCCGCAAACCTTTTCTGTGCCCCAAAGATGATCCAGGTCAAAGGAATGCGTTAAGACACGGAGACTGAGCCACCTGGGACCCTGCGGAATACTCAGTCTGCACAAAGAGAGACCAAAAAAGGAAATAAGAGCCAGAGGTACAATTAACCCAGAGGAGAAACCTGATCTTATCACACCTTTTCTTTTGCAAAAACCTCATCATAAGAATATGGCTGAGTCTTAACTGTCCCTTTATCAACACAATTTCTGAGCAGCTACTTGGAATGAAATCTTGTGGGAAGAGAAGAGTCATAACAGGAACCCCTGTGTTTGGTGGGTGGAAGGTGAGGGGCTGATATTTTAATCAGAGAGACAGGATATCTGCAGAGACCTCGAAAATCATCAACACGGTTTTCTAGGTTTCAGCCTTTATTAGTAGGTTCCAGACCATCTCTGCAAGCCCGCCTCCCATTCTCTCTACACCCCTCATGCCAGCCTCTCTTGGTGGGCCACTGCCTGCACTTCCACACCCCCAGGCCTTCATTGAAGCTGCCCTCCCCCAGAAACCTCCCGCCACCTACTTTTGCCCAGCACTCTTCTCCAAGCCATCATGCCTCAGTCCAAATGTGTTTGCTCAAATGTCAACTTGGCTATGAGGCCTTCCTAGATCAACCTATTTAAAACTGGAAGCCTACTCCACACCCAACCACTCCTGAGCCCTTCTTTCGTCTTATCATCTTCTAACAATTATGATTTACTTATTTTATTTATCATCTGTCTCCCTCCCACCAGAAAGGAGGCTTTGTGAGATCAGGAATTTTGTCTGTTTTCTTCACAGATATATTCCT
This sequence comes from Cervus elaphus, assembly GCF_910594005.1. Taxonomy (NCBI): domain Eukaryota; kingdom Metazoa; phylum Chordata; class Mammalia; order Artiodactyla; family Cervidae; genus Cervus; species Cervus elaphus. The sequence continues at coordinate 81,094,818 of NC_057819.1, read as the reverse complement.
AGTACCTGGGTCATAAGTGACAGTCAATAAATATTTGCTAAGTGAATGAACGAACATTCTAAAGCATTCTCCTGTCTCCCTTCAGACACCATAAACGATTCCTGTCTCTACACCCACACAGGATGTAAACTGTTCCTGAACAGTGGCTTCCCATTATCACTACGTATTTACCCATCATGTTCAAATTCCTCACAGGAAAAGACCATGTTTATTCATCTTCATATGCCCCAAAGCACTGGTGGTGCTCGAGTATATAAACCACTGAATCTAACTTAAAAATCAAATTGCATGGAAAATGGGCAAAGAACACATAGCTAATATAACTCTACACCTAAGTGATTCCTGTTTCCTTCAGCAGTACTTACGAGGCTTGTTTTGCATGCAGAGCACAGTGCTAGGATTTCTGAAAATACAGATAAACAACCGCACATGTGCAATGTCCAACACGATAGCCACTAGCTACATGTGGTTACTTACAGTATTTGTCATTCACAATTCAGCTGCCCGAGCTCCATTTCGAATGCTCAGGGGCCGGCCACACGCACCAGACGGCACAATAATGTATATTTCGTTGTACAAAGCTCAGCATTGCCATATAGAGTCCTGTCCTCAGCCTCCAGTGGGGCAGACAGGAGAGGCCCAAGGACCAGGGAAATGACATGTCACCAATCATAAAGCAACCAGTGGAGGGCCACGGGGGGGAAGGTGAGAGCTGACACTGCTCGAAAAGAAGAAAGACGTGAGAGAGGCTCCAAGAGAGGGGAGGAGACGCGTGAGAGGACCCTCTAAAACAAGTGGGTTTCCAGGCAAGGGAAAGGGAGGTCATTCCAGAAGCTGGAGAGGGAGGGCCCACACACAAAGGGGCTCAGGGCACCCTCCCCAGAGCAGAGGTGCCTGGGGACCTGAGTGACTTCAGCGGGAGCAGTGAGGCCGGACTTCTTGCTCTGGAATTCCAGAGGACCGGTGCAGACACCCCTGGGCAGTCGGGAGCAGGATGCATGTAAATCTGGATCAGAGGTGGGCCACCAGAGAGAAGCCACACAAAACTAGGTGAGAGGTCCTGACGGATGACGGCAGCCCAAACAGAGATGGGGGAATGGACCCGGGACAGCAGCACATAGGTGATGAGGCTCCCAGTGATCCCTGGGGAGACAGAACACTCAAAGGATTCGGAGAGCTCACGCTAGCAGAGTTCCCCTGAGATTTGAGCAACAGGAAGGCCAAGCCCACACCTGCTCGGAGTTTGGGGCTGGAGGGCTCAGGGACCAACCGACACGCAGGTCTGGTCTGGGCAGCTTGGCCTCAGATACCGCGGCTGTGAAACCCGGGGGTCTGCGCTCTGTCCTAGTTCAGCAGGCCAGCTTGCCAGGTCCCTCCGGAGCCCCTGCTGTGGGTTCACGATGCATTCATGCACCCCCTGGGGCTCAGCAGGAAACAGGTCCAGGCTCCGCAGGCGGCCTTTAACCAGGTGCTTAACACACGGGGCACAATCTGGGGCCCTACAGAGCCTCCGTGCATTCTGGCAAACAGCTCACAATAAAGAGGAGGAGGGCTGGGGTGGGAAAGTCAACCTGGCCTTTCCCGGGGTCCCTCCTCCTCCCCACTCCCACCCCCGCCACAGGCACCTTTGTGACCACCGGCTTCTATCTCCAATTAGCCTATTTTCAGCGGCCGAGACCCAGTACGCGAGGCCCTCTATTCAAGAGCCTTTTATCTAGCAGGCACATACTCGACAAAAAAGAGAAAGGGAAGGATTTCTAAAGTGGTCAGGCCAAAAAAACCAAGAGGATTGGGGCGGGGGGGGGGGGAGATGCCGCACTCAAGAACAATGAAAATTCTGGAACCCTCCTAAAAGGACGCTGTCGGCCTCTTGCTATTAAGCAATCAAGAGCTGACAGAGTTGGGGACACGCAGCAGCTGAGGGGTGCGAGGGGCCGGGGGCCATGCTGGGGGACCACCCGCCCCACAGTCAGCGTCCTTCCTCCGCCCCTTATCGCCAGCCTGCAGGACGGGCCGGGCAGCGGGGAGCCGTAAAAGGAGGCAGAAACCCACCCAAGAAACAACTTCCTGACAGGCTGACAGCTGACGTTCTAAGTGCACACAGGATGTGCCAAGAAATTATCAGGCCTGGCTTTTCTCTCCCTGATAGATGACAAAGCAGGAGCAGGAAGAAAAAAAAAAGCAGAACAAGAAAAAAAAGCAAGAAAACGAAGAAACGACCGCAGCCACACACATCTCATAAATCACGACTTTTATTGAAAGTTTCGCCACATAATAGCAACAGTCAAATTGAATAAAGATACCCCTCCGTAAAGTAACAGGGAGAGGCTATAGAAATCTCCCCCAGCCCAGGGTGGCGGGGAGGGAAACCTGGAACTCTGAAACAGAAAGCCTGGGGAAGGGAAGATTCAGCGGGAGAGACGGGCAGGGGGCTTTCTCCAGTACTCCCCAGACACGGGCACCCAGGCGGTCAACGCGGTAGGGAGGGGAGCAAGCGCCCAGGTGAGGCTGCCTTGGCTTTGCTCTGAAGGGTGTGGCGCTGGGTACCTCTGATGAGGGGGTCAAGAGTGAAATCAGGACTGGGCTGGGTCTGCAGGAAACACGAGATGGACGGGAAGAAGAGAGGTATCCATGGTCCAACCCCCGGGAGTAGCATCAGGCTGTGGAGACAGATAACCTATGAAACCAGCCCAGCCGCGCGCCTGGCACCACGGTGGGCAGAGACAGAAGAGCCTGCTTCAGCTCCTCTCACACGGCCCCTGCTCCCAGTCTCTCTCAGAGTCAGGGCGAGCAACTTCAGCTGGAGTAAGGAGGGCTGATCCCTCCAGAACCTTCTCCCCAAGTCACCCAGCCTCAAAGCGCGACAGGCCTCCGCCCTTGAACTAGGAACGGAACTAAGATGTCCCTCCAGCGCCCCAGCCTTCAAGGGGCAGGAGGGACAGGATGGGGGGGGGGGGGTCTTTACCTCTCATCCAGCCTCTTAGCCCTATTCATCTCAACAAATGAGCTTCGTGGGCATTTCTAAGTGACGGCGAGCAGGCAAAGAAATGAATGCATTTCTTTCCAGATTCTGCCACTTGCAGGATCCAGAGAAAACAGCTAAGTGGGCAAACTGATTTTGCAGGCCGTGTGGTAAGACAGCCACCATCACAGGGCACGTGGCCACCAAGATGAAAGGAAGCCCTGGATGCAGCGGGCCCTCTGCACACACGGCTGAGCTGTCTGGGCCCTGCTCACCGGCCAGACCCCAGACGCCCTGCTCTTTCCCTGACACCTGCTTCCAACTCAGGAGCCAGCCCCAGAGATGACCCAACACCCGGGGATGATGCAGCAGGAAGGCCCTGGAGAACCGGACACCCGACTCCAGGCCGAGTTATCGATCACCAGACAAGCGGGCCCCTGCAGTCAGGCCTGCTCCCTCCTTCCTTGAAGACTCCACCCCAAGCACCTCAAAAACAGTCCTAGAATGACCACGTCCCTGCCACCCTCAACACCGGGTACGGGTGGAATCTCATTCACATGGAGCTTCTAGCAGCAAACACGTCATCAGGCAAAAGGCAGAAATTCTTGGTTGTGGAAAGCTACAGGGAGGCCACATTTGCTCCCAGAGATTAAGATATTGTTTCTGAAATGTTAACGTTTAACCGGTCAGCGGCTCACAAACAGCTCACTCCTCAGAGGGGTTAGGAAGACAAAGAAGGGCCTCAGAGGTTTTATTTCTGTCGTCTAAAACTTAAGGAGAATTAAAAATCACCAACTTACTCTTTTCCATTATGGTTGATCAGAAGACATTGAACATAGCTCCCAGGGCTATACGGTAGGATCTTGTTGTTTAACCATTCTCTATATACCAGGATAATTGAGTCACTGTGCTATGCAGCAGTAATTAACACAACATTATAATTCAACAATAAAAATAAAATTTAAAAAAATCACAAACTAAAGATTAGAATACCCGTGACTTCACCTAACAGAAGTTCCTCCAAGTCCAGAACACCGGGTCACGAGAGGTCAAGATCTCACTCCCCTACTCTGGAGGCTTCCAGTGACTGTACAGAGGGGAAGGGGTCTGAGGGCTGGCAGATGGACAAGCGCTGTCGTGGAGCGGGGTGCTGGGCTATGCAGTGTCGGAGGAGTAACACAAGGCTTCGGGACACATTTGCTGAACTGAACTGTACCAACAGTGAAACTCTATGGGCAACCAAGTGTAGGCGGACTCTGGATGACCTCGAGCAGAGGGGCTGTGACCTGGACCCAGACCTGGATGGGGCGTCCGGCTCGCCACCTGCGGGTCATCTGACCCCGAGCCAGGCACATCAGCTCTCTGAGCCTTGGTTACCCCACCTGTGAAACGGAGCCGCAGCCCTGGTCTTTCACAGCACTGCTGCGAAGATCCAATCAGACGACATGTGAGCGCCTCGTTCACCTGAAAAGGCGCTGGGGGCGTCCATCCCCTGGGCCTGCCCGGTGACCCACCCATCACTTGCACAAACATGTGCTCTTCCTATCTCAGACAACCTGTAATAGGACCTGACAGGAAGCGGGCGCAGGAACTCTAATCCCTCATGGCGTCAATAGCTGATCACCTGAAAGGAGAAATCCTCTCCCAGGAAGAGAAGGGAAACCACATCTCCTCTGAGTGAGCAGGCAGGTGAGCACATGCTGGAGGCCGGGCAGCCTGTGGCTCCGGGGCGGCTGGAGTTCAGGGCCGCGGGTGCCTCTGCCGAGGCACGGGCACCGTTCGGAAACCAGGCCACCCACATGGCGGGAGGAGGCAAGGAGACAGGAGCTCCTTCACCTCTGAACAGACCCACCATGCGTGCCCTCCACCTGCGCCCCATGCTCACGCGGCTGCTTGCCCAGGGGCCCCCACACACACGCACTCAGAGGGGCCCGAGTGCCTTTACTGGCGGCCCAGAGTGCACTGTCCTTGGGCCTCATGGAAGCCTGATGCGGGAGGGCTGATGTTACATCATCCCATCTCCGTCATCATCACTACATCAGCTGACACCCTGGGGCCCTCACTCTGCATTAGGCACTGTTATGAGCTCTTGACACACACACTGCCATGTCTAACTCTCACCACAACCCTATATGAAGGTGAAAGAGGAGAGTGAAAAGGCTGGCTTAAAAACTCAACATTCAAAAACCTAAGATCATGGCATCCGGTCCCATTACTTCATGGCAAATAGATGGGGAAACAATGGAAACAGTGACAGATTTTATTTTTGGGGGCTCCAAAATCACTGCAGATGGTGACTGCAGCCATGAAATTAAAAGATGCTTGTTCATTGGAAGAAAAGCTATGACCAACCTAGACAGCATATTAACAAGCAGAGACAATACTTTGCCGACAAAAGTCTGTCTAGTCAAAGCTATGGTTTTTCCAGTAGTCATGTACGAATGTGAAAGTTGGGACCATAAAGAAGGCTGAGTACCAAAGAATTGATGCTTTTGAACTGTGGTGTTGGAGAAGACTCTTGAGAGTCCCTTGGGCTGCAAGGAGATCCAACCAGTCCATCCTGAAGGAAATCAGTCCTGAATATTCATTGGAAGGACTGAGGCTGAAGCTGAAACTCCAATGCTTTGGCCACCTGATGCGAAGAACTGACTCATTGGAAAAGACCCTGATGCTGGAAAAGATTGAGGGCAGTAGGAGAAGGGGACAACAGAGGATGAGATGGTTGGATGGTATCACTGACTCAATGCACATGAGTTTGAGCAAGCTCCTGCAGATGGTGAAGGACAGGGAAGCCTGGTGTGCTGCAGTCTATCGGGTCACAAAGAGCTAGGAACAGCTGAGCCACTGAACAACCCTATAAGGTGGGAACTATCAGTATCTCCGCTTTACAGATGAGAGAGACAGAGACACAGAGATGCAGAGTGAAGGACAGAGCTAGACCATTCACCCCAGGAATACAGCTCCAAGCCTACACCCAACCACTCGTCCACACTATACCCTCTGAGTGGAGCACATGGCAAGTCTCATGATCTTTACCCAGAACACAATGCCTGGCCATCATTTCTAATCAAGCACGTGGCAAGTATTGGAAACAAACTCCAGGTTCAGTAAGTGGAAGAGGAGGCAGGAGAAGGGCTTAGAGGAGAGGACAAGGGAAAAAGCAAAGAGAGGAGGGAGCAGGAGGAGGGGTTTCACATTCCAGCTGCGCGTCCTGGGATCAGGAATTTAGAACTGGGTTCCTGTTTAGGCAGGTGTCAAGGAATGAGGCGTTCCCTCATGCCCCCAAGAGTGGGAGGCGGTAAAGGTCAGAAAAATAGGAACAGCAGCAGCCATGGTGAATGCCATGTGGACCATGAGGCCAGATCCAGGCCAAGCATTTTATGTACATCATTTCACTTAATCCTCCCCAGAACTCTATCAACTCTGGTTCATCATTACCCCCACTTTGCACCGGAGGAATCTGAGGCTTCCAGATGTTAAATCACTTACCCCAAATGAGATAGCTACTAGAGCTGAAACTACCCAGCCTTGTCCAAAAAACAATATAAGACTTTGCCCTAATCACATGGTACCCACTGTCCTCCGGCCACGTGAGTGGATGAACAGAGCACAGGATGGCTTTAATACCAAGCCATGCATCCTTAGCATACACAAAGCAAGGAGGGCTCATAATCAGGAGGTGAGAAGGGCAAAGAGGAAACTGAAGACAGTTAGGTGACGAGGTGCCATTGCAGATGAGAAGCCTGGATAAGAGGCATCCACTGTCACCCAAGGAAAGGCCAACTCGGGGGATGTCGGCCCCAGATGTTTGCTTGATGGCTCTCAAGTCCTTGTCCAAGGCACGTGGACTGCGAACAATGACCAGAAACGAAGACCCTGCCCCCCAGCCCCGCCCCCAGGTGCTTCATGGTGGCTCAGCTGGTAAAGAATCTGCCTGCAATGCAGGAGACGCCAGTTTGTGATTCCTGGGTCAGGGAGATCCACTGCAGAAGGGACAGGCTACCCACTCCAGTAATCTTGCCTGGAGAATTCCACGGTTCATGGGGTCGCAAAGAGTAGGACACCACTGAATAACTTTCACTTTCACTGGGCCTCAGTTTTCTCATCCCTAAAATGAGAAGGTGAAACAAGATGACCTCCAAGGTCCATAATAAGCCTAATACATTGGGTGGTTCTAAATCCAAATGCCCTTTACTTTCGTAATTCTAAAGTTATTTTTGCAATCAGTAAGATCAATGCCACTCACTAAGGAGGGGGAAAAAGTCCTTATTCTTAGTAGTGTGGAGGCTTTCAAATCATACTCTGAGACATAGGGTTCCACCTGGAACTGAACATTTCCTTTGAAGAAACGGGTGGTAGGGACAGCTGGGTAGGAGCGGGTGGGTAGGGGTGGTGAATACGCCTTTATAAAGTTTGTCCTAGAGAGGGAAGTGGCAGATTTGGTTTCTGCATTGTTTATATTTCTTACAACAGAAAGTACTCATCAGTTCTTTGTATGATTAAACAAATGGAAAACAGGCACAGGTTGCTTTCAAATTCTGTTTATCTGTACTATTTTACTCCCCAAAAAGTATGGGTCAATATGTTGATCATGTTATGTCTGTACCCTGAGATTTCAGGAGATGTTTATTTTCATTTTTATACTTCAGGACATTTTCCAAATTGGCCACATGTATTAACCTAGTGGGTGAAAAGGACGGTGAAGAGCCTCCCTGTTCTCTCCCCTTCCCACGCCTTTGCAGACGGCCCCTGGGAAGGGTTACTGCAAATGTTCTGATTCAGAGGAAAGCTATTTCCACCCTCAAACCTGGATAAATGTTAACTAAGTAAGACAGACAGGTGAGTAGGTCAGCCTGCTGAAGATAAGCAAGTTGGTAAACAAACAGACTCCAAAGAGAAAGCTGGGCCAAACTGCACTGAAGAAGAGGCAAGTGTAAAAGTACACTGAGTCAAAGCTGAGTTGAGAAACACTGGTCTTTTATTAAGCCTTACCCTGAAGAACAAGTAAAAATGCTTGCTATAAACATATATTAAAAAGAAAAAACTGGGATGACCCAGAGGGATGGGATGGGGCGGGAGTTGGGAGGGGGGTTCAGGATGGGGAACACATGTAAATCCACGGCTGATTCATGTCAATGTATGGCAAAAGCCACTACAATATTGTAAAGTAATTAGCCTCCAACTGGTGAAAATAAATGAAAAAAAAAAAAAAAGAGCAAATTCAACCAGGGAAATAAATTAATTAATTAATTTATGTATTTATTTAAAAAATAAAAATTTTTTTAAAAAACTAGTTTAACTTCTAAAAATCAAGTTAAATCTCTCAAACTTCTGTTGAGGTTATAAAGTAGTTCCATTATCCTTGTAGGATCAATTAAGGTGAATGTGTATATTTTATAAGAAGAGTATATTGGGTTGGCCAACCCAATATATATGCAAGTATATAAAATATGTTATGGGTCTATTTAAAAGATCACATGTACAATCACTCTGTGTGTGTCCACATAGATCATCTCCCCTAATGGGAATTCTCCGGCAGTTCAGGGGTCAAGAAGCAATGCTTTCACTGCCAGAGCCGGGAGTCAGTCCCAGGTAGGGGAACTAAGGTCCCACAAACCACGTGGTGTCATAAAAAAAAAAAAAATTCAAAGACTCTAACCCAAAAATTACACAAGTAGGCACATGCTGCATGAAGGCAATCAGAGATGGTGATAAGGGGGTCATACACAAGGATGTTCATTGCAGTGTAATTTATAATTATAATAAATTAACAAGTTAACCCTTCAACAATAGACCTTAGTAAAACAAACTCTATGTGTAAGTCACAACACCATGGAAACAGTAAAAACCATGCCATAAAAAAAAGTAAACTACAAAGGGAAAATATTCATGATACAGTTATTAAATCAGATGAGTGAACAACATGTGTGGGTGTACGTTTTCCCTTTTTTGCTTTTTCGCCATGAAAAGAAAATGAAAGAAACCGCACCAAAATGTTAACAATGGTCATCCCTAAGTGGTAAATGGTAGAGTTAAGGAGATTTTTACTTAGTTCCTGTGGTTTTCCACACTCTTCCCAAGTTCTGTAATTGGAGGGACAGGGCAGAAGCAGTAATAAATGTCCTAAATAAATAAACTGACCAAGTCTCTCCTTTCTGTAAACGCCCAAGCTGGAGTCAAAAGCGTTTTTTAAAAATCACAGACCAATCTTGTAATTTTACTCCATCAACTGCCTGAATGAAACAAACATTACTCATCTGCCCTGTTTGTGGCTGGGGTGGTGTTTTATGCTGTTTTTTAATTAATTAATTTGAGTCACAAGCATTTGAAATGAGACTGTTTTATGGAGTTGAAATTTACATTTATCTCCCTTTTTAAAGCCTATTTAACAAATTAACAAGAAAACAGCAACACTCAGGAAAGTTACTGCACCCATTGTGTCACGTATAAAACTGCAGGAGCCGATGTGAGGGTCAATGAGATTATCTGCTGAAGAACTTGGGTGGGGGCTGGGGGCACTCTCTGTAATCGTGAAATACTATTAATATCCTTAAAGTCCAGCTGTTTGGTGGTTCTGACACAGAGTTGCTTAACTCTTAGTGAGGTCACGTCTGAGCTCTCTACATAAAGCTCCCTGGGACTGTGTATGGATCCAGCATCCCTGTGTTAAAGGGTCCGTAATGTTCCCAGCATGATCCATGATCCAAGATAAGTTCAAGTCAGAAACACAGTTCACAGAAGGGAAATCAATGCAGCTGGCTGCTGATGAGTTGTATCTATAATCAAAGTGTATTCAGCAGGGTCTCCCTCTACTTAAAACAAACGTATCAGAAACAGCTGGTGGCCAACTGGTCCTCCCAGAGGTTTCACTGCAGAGCAGACTGTCTTAGCACCAAATCCTGGCAACACCCAGCCCAGTGTCTTTGGACAGAAAGGAGCAAGGAGGCAGGGGGTGGGACACGAGCCTCGAGTCAAACATTGGAAGCCAAAAGAATTTTAAAACAGGGCCCTTTCTCCCCGAGGCTCTTCCCTGGTGGCTCAGATGGTAAAGAATCTGCCTGCAGTGCAGGAAACCCAGGTTCGATCCCTGGGTCAGGGAGATCCCCTGGAAAAGGGAATGGCAGCCCACTCCAGTAGTCTTGCCTGGAGAACTCCATTGACAGAGAGCCTTGCAAGCTGTAGTCCATGGGGTTGCAAAGAGTTGGACACAACTGAGTGACTAGCACTTCACTTTCTCCCAAGGACTCTTTTATTGCAAAACAGAATGGCATTTCTTCCGTTTGGGAAGATGTACGTAATCCACCCCCTACCTGATTCAAGCTGTCCTTCTCCACAATCTATCTGAATTTGTGAAGTGTGCCAACATGTTTAAGATATTTCAACTAAGAATGAAAATGGCAGCAACAATAATGACCTTGGATGCCAAGGCAGGCCCGAACAGGAAAGGGCACACAGATTTCCCTTCTTCCAATGGCGGCTTTCACCGCTATCCCAACTGATAGCTGGAAATTAACTCCCTTGGTTAATAATTCAAACCCATGGGCTGGGCAAGTTTTAATGTCTCAATGTTGGTTTACAATTAACCCAGCAACCGTGTTTTAAAGGTGTTTGATTTTTAATTAGTCTATTGATTCACCAGTCTGGTTAACGATACTTTATTCCTGTGCTTTTCTTCTGTCTTTTATTCTTACACAGAAAGAGTGGTGGTCACTCAGGTTCTGGTGTCCTCTGAACACCTCCAGATTAGGGCCCCTGCCTTCCCCAGGGACATAGGGTATATAAGAACAGGAGACAGGAAGCCTGAAAAAGCCTGGATTCTGTGTGGCCTTGGGCAAGTTACAAGAACCTGTCTGTGCCTCTGTTTCTTCATCTACAAAATGGGACGGCAGCACTCACAGGACCAGAGTGACCACTTAATGAGATGACCCACAGAAACCCCTCAGATCAGCGCCTGACACAGAGTAAGCTCCCAGCGCCTCGGGCCCCCCTTTTCTCTTTCTTGGTTATTCAGAAACTGTCTAAATTGTTAATTTGAACATTTTAACATCTTCCTTTGCAAAACCAAGGGCAGCTGAGAAGGTGGCATGCCCCATAGAAAACTTTCTAAGAACAAAATTGGAATGAATTATTCATCAATAGGAGAGTCCTCTGCAATGGCAGATTTAGGCCTGTCTATTAAATAAGTTTGTCCAACATGCTTTGTTCCCAGGGGCACAGACGGCTCAGAGACAACAAAGTCCTTCTCAATGTCACACAGCTCAGCAGTCAGAGGCAAACAGGTCTCAGAACCCATGGTCCCTGAACTATGTACAACTGACAGCCCCTCTTGTTACACGTTGTTCACATCTGTTTCTCCACCAGGGGCTGATGGGTAAGGTGGGGATAAGGCATGTGTCCCGCGATGCCTGCTGCAGCTCCATCACAGAGCCAACTGTAGGGCATGGCCGAGGCTTGCTGCTGTGGAGACAGCAATGGCACCCCACTCCAGTACTCTTGCCTGGAAAATCCCATGGACGGAGGAGCCTGGTGGGCTGCAGTCCATGGGGTCGCGAAAAGTCAGACACGACTGAGCGACTTCACTTTCACTTCTCACTTTCATGCATTAGAGAAGGAAATGGCAACCCACTCCAGTGTTCTTGCCTGGAGAATCCCAGGGATGGGGGAGCCTGGTGGGCTGCTGTCTATGGGGTCGTACAGAGTTGAACATGACTGAAGTGACTTAGCAGCAGCAGCACGCTTGCTGCAGAGGCAAAGGTGATGTCACTCGCAACAAAATAACTAAGAATGGTACCTGGTTATTCCCACCACCAGAAAGACAAAAAACAGCGCCACCCATCCATGGATCAAAAGCAGGCCTGAGAACTAGCTTTACAGTGATTTGATAAAGCTCACTGAGTGATTCTGAAATGGAGCCTCATTTGGAAATCACTGGCAGACAAAACTCCATGGTGAGGCCAGTATGAGACCGATTCTGCCTCACAGATGGGTGACGAAAGGCCAACACGACATGATGCTGATATCCCAACTCCCTCAGACACGCTGTTCCTTCTTTCCAGAATGACTTTCCTTTCTCTATCTGAAAAACTCCTATCCATCCTTCAAAACCCAGGTCCAAAGTCCAGGTGAGAAAACAACTCGCCCTGCTCTTAAACAATAAGGCCTTCCCTGACAATCCTCTGCCTGGCTCACTCATCAGCACCTGCCATCTGCCCCCAGGGTGGTGCCACTTCAGTGCCTAGTACATAACTTCAACTTGCCACTCATCTGCCCGTTTTCTCATTCTGCAGCTCTCAAACTTTTTAGTGTCAAAATACCTTTAACACTCTTGAAAAGCAAGGATCACCCAAGCAGTTTTGTTTATGCATGTTGTATCTACTATCAAACTGTATTAGAAATTAAAACTGAGACACTTTTAAACAGGAACACACATATCCCCTTAGCCTTCAGAACAATGATGTCAACACAGACCATGTGGCCTCTGGAAAATTCCACTGTACGTTCATGCAAAGGATGAGAGTGAAAAAGACAAAGTCTTGGAATTATTATGGAAAAAGTTTTGACCACACAGACGCCTTGAAAGGATCTCAGAGATGTCCAGGTGTCTCCAGTCAACACTTTGAAAACCACTGTTCCAGGGCATTCATTCTTTTGCTGATGAACTCTCTTAACCTCCCCCTCCCTGGAGCCCTGCACAACCCACTGCAGCTCCCCGCGTAGGAGGCAACCCTGTACCTGCCCCATCTCCAACCTGGCCTCCAGGACTCAGGACAACTGGAAGGGGTGGTCTGGCAGATACCTGGATGCCTCTGGGCACAGGCCTAAACCATGGTCACCCTGACCCTCTTCCACAGAGAAGCTTCCCTGCAGATAAGCAACTCGGGAGACGAGCACTCACAATGTTTGTTTATAAAAGGCTGCTCCCTAGAGAACACACGATACCTTTCAGGCAGGGATTTTAAACCTTCTGATCTGCTTTCCAGCCATCCCCTGTAACAAGCCTCTGGGGAAGGACCCAGGAGCTGGGTCCCACAGTTCCTAGGTTACAGAAGCTCAGGCAGAGAAAGGGGCAATTCTGGTCCAGTGGGGCAGGCGGGTCATGGAACCGAAGGTCTCTCCACAGCCCGAGACTCTGAATTCTCAGCCAAAACCAATCACCCCGGGGTGCCCAATCCTCCGAGAAGGGCCCCCAGAATAATGCCCCCAACACTGTCTGCACCAGACCGCCTGCCTCTGTGAACCACTCCCCCGCCTCCACCTACTACACACACAGTGTTTCCCACCAGCCGCCAGGTTTATCGTTGTCTGTCTTCAAACAACTTCAAAAAAAAAAAATCACGATTCAGGAAAACACACCCACGCATCTTGCTCACCGAGCATGAAGCCATCCCCCCCGTGCGGCTCTGCGTCTCCTCCACAACCGCCAGCAGAGGAGAAACAGATGCCTTTTTTTAAACCAAACTGCTGCCTCATCCTCACCCTCCAAGGGCCCTACCTGGGCATGCATCTACCAGGCTAAGGCTGGTATCACTATTTGAATACACACTAGAGCTTGGAAAAGAAGCCAGTAGCTCACAGGCTCCAAGGCAAACTTGGTCTGACAGCCACAGCCCTGACGACTGCCAAGTCTGATTGACTGGTTGGATATATTTAGATACGGAGGAGGAGGGGGATAAAACACTGTTGTGCCACTGAACTCAAGAAGACTGTGCTGGTAACGACAGACTCGCAAATAAACAGCCAACAGCGATTCAACTACATCATCTGGCGTCCCAGGCACAGAACCCTCGCCGTAAACTACAGGGAATTTCAAAAGCCACCCACGCTACTGCAAAAAAAGAAAAGAAAGAAAAAAAAGGCAATTAGAAAGGGTTCTGTCGCGGCAATCCCCACAATTATTCTTTGGAAACAAACAAACAAATAAGTAAATATAATCTGTTTCTCCGTTCTCTCCACCCCACCCCCACTTTCCCAGCATAGGACAAATGGATTCTCGGAACCAAGAACCAGGCCAAGGTTACTCAGTTAAGCCTTGCACCCTATGCTTCTGCTTTTGCAAAGGTTCTGTTTAAAATTTGGTCCTCTCCACCAACTATTACCTGTGTGGAAATTAAAGTTAAGGTTTTTGTTCTTTTTTTAACCTCTTCCTTTCAAAAGATGGAAACATTAGTGTAGGGGGTAGTAACAGTTATTCATTAGAGATCAATTCACCAGGTGGTTCACGGACCCTTGGGGAAAGAAGGGAAGGGGAAGGAGCAGAGAAGGATCTTTAGCTGGGAACTCCAGCACAGAGACCAACCCTATTGGAGGGTTTGGACCTTAGGCAAATCTATTTATGCCCCATCAGTCTCAGTTTCCTAATCATAAGGTCAGGAAGATTAGCACCCATCACTGGGAGCATTTATTGAGACTCTACCAAGTGCCAGGTACCATAGAAAATGCTGACATCCATTCACAAATACAAGTTAAGACAAATGGGCTGTATGAGGCTCTGAACAGTACCAGGAACATGCAGAGCACTCGGTGCGTGGAGCTCATGGGCCGCTCTGACCCTTCTGCTTGCCCAGCCCCAGCCTCCCTCGCCCATTCCCTCCCTCCCAAGGCCTGCCTTCAGCTCTGGTAGCTCGCTGAGCTTCTGAGCAGGCTCTTCTGCTCTACCCCCTGACTTTCCTGCTGGCTCAGCGGTAAAGAATCTGCCTGCCAATGCAGAAGACGTGGGTTCGATCCCTGATCCAAGAAGGTCCCCTGGAGAAGGAAATGGCAACCCACTCCAGGAAATGGCAACCCACTCCAAGTGTTCTTGCCTGAAAAATCCCCATGGACAGAGGAGCCTGGCAGGCTACAGTCCGTGGGGTCACAAAGAATCAGACACGACTGAGCGACTGAACAACCACCCCTCCTGACCTCACTGACCTAACTCCATCCACGCTAAGTCTCTCTGGGGTGCCTGCCAACAGATGCCCCTTTGTTTTGCTTTTATGTCACCCTCTTCTCTTCCTCCACAGCACTTATCACAAGTTGCACCAATGCACCTACTTGTGATATTATTTTCACGTCTGTCCCCCACAATTTCCTGTAGACTCCACAGGGGGATCTTCTTCACTGCTGAACTCCCCCTTGGCACCTAGAAAAGCACTCGTAGGTACCTAATACATATCTGTTAGTGGAATGAATGAACGAACGAATGAAATAATCACTTAATGGAGGTAACCCAGATACCGCTGAAGAAGGCCTCTCTTCCTCTAGAAACACGATTCCAGGAACTAGTCCCAAGGCACATAAAACCACTGAGCCTCAACAGTTTCATGTGCAAAATGAAGGGCTATAAACATGCAAGACCTTCAGACTTTTTTCAAGTCTCAACACAGGATATGTTTCTCTAAACACGGCTACATCTTTAGGGGCAGCAAATATTTTCTTATGAAATAAAAGTAAGTTGGGTATCAACTCTTAACAGACAGGAAGTGCCACAAGGTCTTGAAAACAGAATTTTTTTTTTTTTCTGTAAGAATAAACAAACTGGGACTTTTGTTTTGGGCAAAACCCTGTGCTGTGAGGGATATAAGCCAGCAATACTAAAAAGGAAAAAGAAAAAAAAGAAAGAAATAGCCCAAGCATCTCTGAGCAACACATCCGGGTTAGCAGAGCAGAAAGGATGCACAGGCCCAAGGAAACCCTGCGGTTTCTGTTCTTAGGACAAGACTTGATCCCAAACTGGGGGCTCTGGGCTCAGTGTGAAAGGAGCCAGAGGCTGTTCACACCAAATATTCAAGACCCAATCCTCCGGTTCCAGGAGTTCCAGAGTGGTGTTGGGGCGGGGGGGGGGGGGATGATGCAGGGTTGACGGAGGTGATGGTTATACTATGGGTGGTACACAGGCTTAAATGTGAGCCCATTAGAGAATCAGAGCCTTAATTTATCAATTAGACGCCATCTGTGTATTGTGTTCCTTGAAATAATTGTTGAATTTGACAATGCACTGCAGCTTTACAAAGTTTCTGCCATCCTTGATGCCGTTTAATTAAATTTCTGCACTTAACTTTGATTGCGCCGAAGCGCTGATGCCTTCCACAGATTGAGCTCCTCGGCCACCTGCTGTGATGGAGCCAGAGCAGGGGGGGAAATATGTATTTTCTTTGCTTTTTAAGCCTCGCCTCTTCTCAGTCTTCACCCGAAAGGAATCAAGTCTCCTGCTGCACAGGCGAGGAGACCATGTCTCCAGACCCGGCCTGGACAGCCTTCAGACCCCGCCACCTACAGCCCTGGGTCTTTTATTGTGTCTCACGGAGAGATTCAACAAAACAGAGTCCCAGACGGTTACCGAACGCAGAGAAGTGGCTTAAAATAGAACACAATAATTATCACCCAGAGCCGCCAAGCACACGGGTTTTAGGTGGGGGCGGCTCCTGCTCCCCAGCTCCCCCCTGGAGGGAAGACGCAGGTCAGCACAGGGGGGACCCCCACCCCAGAGGGAAGCCTGGGACCTGGGGTCCTGGTTAATCTAGACTGATGAGCCTGGGCCATGCTACCCTGTCAAAGGCCAGCTGCACCCCTGGCAGGTTTCAGGGAGACCGTGACCCCCCACCACACAGGGCTTCCCTGAAGCCTTCTTTCCTTTATTTCCTTATTTATTTTTTGGTAGCAAAACACACATAACTTAAAACCACCATTCTGCTGTCTGTCTCTATGGATATGACTAGTCCAGGAACTTCATGTAAGAGGGACCATACAGCATTTCTCCTCCTGGGCCTGGCTTATTTCATCAGCATCACGTCTTTGAGGTTCACCCACGTTATAATAGGTGTGCGAATTTCCTTCAGTTTTAAGGCCACATAATATTCCATCGTATGTGCACGCACATACTGTTCATCTATGCATCTGTCAATAAACATCTGGGTCGTTTCCACCTTCTGGCTATTGTGAATACTGCTGCTGTGAACTCAGCGTATAAATATCTGTGCACGTCCTTGCTTTCTGTACCTTTTTTTTTGAGTACGTGAGCAGATGTGGGATTGCTGGATCGTATAGTAGTTCTAGGCTTAATTTTTGGAGTAAATTCCACACTGTTTCTCATCATGGCTGCCCCATTTTACAATCCCATCAGCAGTGCACAAGAACCTTCATTTTTAAATGGACACTTGACAGTGATAAGTCATGCACTGGGGCTGGACACGGCCTTCTCCAGATTGTTTTTTAAACAATATTCTGCAAGTGGCATTACACGAAGATGAACACTTTAGTGTGGATTTCTCCAAGGGGAAAATATCAGTGGTGGCATGTAAAGAAAGAAGAGAAGATGGAAAAGGCAAAGCTAACAGGTGTGAAAAATGAACTTGGCACGTGGCTCGTCTAACGCAAAACCTCAAGTTCAAAAGATTTATGGACTAACACTTCAGAACTGTAAAATAAAATTCTCAGGAAATGCAGTTGCAACAGTCAATGGATCATTACAACAGCCGCTTATGCAAGCCATAAACTCACAGGGCAAAGGAACTGGGTCAGATATTAATTTCCACAAAGGGCGGGGTAACTGGAGACAAGTTACTTCACCATCTCCCATCTCAGATCACCCAGGGAGTTTTCATCTCAAGAAAGCCCTAGGGTCCTCAATAGGGAATGAAGCCTCAGCACCCCCCATCACCACCAAACACAGGCAAATAAAGACTCCCCAGTATAGTGTTCTATAACACTACCACAGAGCGAAATGGAAATTTACATTTACTGTAACTGTCTGAGTCCAACTCTGCTGCTACAAACTGCAATTTGACTTCCACATTCACTTACTGAATACTGAAAGTCATCCTCACATTGTTTACAAAGGCCCTGCCACCCTTGGGTTCCATGAAGCTTCATGAGCTTCCACCGGCCCAGGTAGAGGTAAGAATCTGCTCAACTCCAGAAGGGAAAATCAGCACCACAGATCTAATAACCAATTACTCCAACTCCAGACAGAAATTCTGACTTCCCTAGGAGAATTTATGCATTTTCTTACTGTTAGCAAAGCTAATTTGTAGACAAGAGAGTGGAATTTCAGTGGTTCCACCTTTGTAAAGCTGACTACAAAGTTGACCCTTGAATGACATGGGGGAGAGGGATGCAGTCAAAATTCTGCATATAACTCTACAACGGGACCTCCATCGACACAGTTCCTCCATAGCTGAGGCTCTGCACCCTCAGATTCAACAACCTCAGATGGCGCAGTACCTGTGTCTTGGAAAAAATTCACACAAAACTGGACCCGTGCAGTTCAAACCCATGTTGCTCAAGGGTCAACTGCACACAGTCTGCCTTCCAAATCCACAAATTCAACCATCACGGGTCATAAACGACATTTACCATCCTCAATTGGTTGAAGCCCTGGATGTAGAACCCAGGTCACAGGGCTGACTATGGGACATGAGAATCCACGGATGTGGATACCCTTGGCAGGTCCTGCAACCAAACCCCCTAAGATACAGATGGATGGCTGAATAGACTGACACAGGAGAGGGGTTTGATGTCGGGCCACGTGCTCCAGTTTGGGGTTCAGAAAGTTTAACTGTTTAAAACATACACCCCACTCATTTCAACTGAGCTCCCTTTAAAAGGGAAGCAATATGGGAGATATTCCAGACCTCCCCACACACAGAGTTAATATTCCACTTGTTACAATCCATAGCAAATTTTATAGACAAGTTATAAACCATAGGAATTAAGCAGTTCACACAGAAATCCGCATCTTCACCTTAGCAGAGTGGCACCTTCGCACCCTGTAATTAGCCTCTGCCGAATGAATATTAAGTCCCATGGAGGTATAAAGGGTCGATTATACCATCAAACAAAGAAAGGAAGACACTTGTCTTGGCCTTTGGTTCTTAAATTAACTTTTCATCAGGAACAAAATATTATATTCACTTTCCCCATATTCCAAAATTTGTCTTCTGTGGAAGCACAGTAAGATATATTAAAAATTTAATAGAACTGAGAAATCAGAGACGAATCACTGCATGGGCATAATGCTTAGTTCTAACATTTTCTCTCTGGGGGTTTGCAAGAACATCCAGGGACAGCACTGATCTAAGTGCTACCATATTAAATGAGTTGGGATCTGGCGGCCCTAACAGGCTGGGGGAGATTCAGGGACAGAGCAAGTCAGCTCTGCGGCTCCAGAGTGGGACTCAGGGCCCCTGGGCAGGTTTGCTCTCATGACCCCCAAACCACTATTGCTCGACCCTGTTCTTCTCCTCGGTGAAGCCAAACCCAGCAGGGAGAGTGGCCCCCGAGTGATGAGAGATGTTAGAAGATAATTTGGGGGAAAAGCAACATTTTAAACCAAAAAAGTTTTAATTGTTGTTTCCTGGGCCTCAAATCCCTTGGGAAGTCAGGCCAGGTATACATCACACGGATACACAAATTAGAATATGGAAGCACCAGCCTGATGCAGCTGCCCTGCCCCTTCCCCAAACCCGGAAACCACTGTCCATGGAGAGTCATGGCTGCCTCCCAAAGCTGCAGGCATCTGGCTCCTGAAGCCCCATCCTAACCAAACATGGGTCCAATCTCCAAACCTCTTCACTTGCTTCAAGTACGTGCTTCTTCAGAATGCATGGGCAAAGAACATTCTGGAAAACCATGTCTATGGCTTCTGTCACGCTGCACCCTGGGACACCCCCAAGGGGATTTCCCATGCAGTAAGGCAGAGGGCCAGGCTCCCTGAGTTGCCCCTAAGGAGTTCCCCAGAATACCCTAAGTGACAAATAGAAAGTGCTGAGTGACAGTACATGGAATGGGGAGCTGAGTATGGGGGTGACAAGCTGGGGGGGTGACTAGGGGAACAATAATACAGCAACTGAAAATAATATTCACAGCAAAAGAGAGCAGAGTAAGTCAATCATAGAGAACATGGTAGCAGGGGTCCCCCAGGGCACAGCAGGGCTTCAGCACAAGGGGTTTCCCGGGGCGGGGCTCTGGACCCAGGGGTATCACCGGCTGCAGGTGGTACGGACAATTCCCCCACCCACCCTGCCTCAGCTTTTCTTGAGGGCTGACTCACACAGTCCTGGGGGAGATGAAGCACTGAGAGGCCCATTTAACAGATGAAGAAATTGAGGCTCAGGCAGGCAAGTCCCTGTTTCAAATTACTCAAGCTGCTAGCTAGATTTGGGGCCCTTGTCTTTGTGACTTAGAGGCCCACGCTCTTAATTACCAGCCCCTGATGCTGGATTCATAACAACATTAAAATACCTATGGTGACTCAGAACAGAGATCCGACACAGTGGGTGTCAACAGCCTTTAACGGAGGCTCTCGGCAGAGTTTTCCCCACCTCCCAGCAGAAGCAGGATTAAAGGGTTCCAGGCAATGGGTAGGAAGAACAAGAGGCCACTGGGATGGTAGGACCACCTGCTAAACCATCTGAAGAGCGGTCTCCTGCCCAGGTTCTGACGGACAGAGGCCCCGGGGGATTTTGTAGATGAACACAGTTGCCCTCCAGCAACAAGTCTGGAGAAAAATGCCCAGAGGAGTCATTCTGAGTCTGTGCTTGAGCTTACCTCTGATCTTGGCTGAGGAAATGAGTGTCTGGAGGTTAAATGACTTGCCCAAGGTCATGTGGCTGGTTAGTGGCACAACTGGGATGCAAACTCACTGATGCAAACGCATAATGCAAGCAGCATCAAGCAGGCATGGATGAGGGGAGCTGGTGAAGGAGGCAGACGTAGTCCCAGCCTCCAGACACTGACAGGCAGGCCTGACTCTGGACACAGATCTGTCTGAACGCAGAATCCTGGTTCCTGACTCCTAGGTAATGCTACCTTCCCTCTGTTTGAGAAGCTCACATCAAACCTGCAAATGCGGATTCTGCAGCAGATATGCCTTCAATGGTTCACACAGACCACTTCTAAATTCTGAAAGGGATCCTGGCCTTTACATTCTTATTCCAACACACACACACACACAGAGAAAAACAAACACCCACATGCAGAGAATAAGCTCTAAGTTTCCAAGAAAAGGCAGACTGTCGCTGATGAGGTTCCAACTATAGACTCAAGTCATTAAACTTGTTACCTGGCAAACACTTAAACCTAAACATCCCTGCAGCCTTCAGAAGAGCCAACTTCGGCTCCAGACTCAAACCCTCCTGGAGAAAAATGCCCAAAGGAGTCATTCTGGTTTTACAGGTACAACATGCTCTCCATAAAGAAAAGAAAAAAAAAAGAAAAACCCATAAAGATGTTCTCTTCTTCCCTTTGACCTCAATTTTTCACTGATTTTTTTCAGGGGCAAAGAGCTGCCATCATCCATCACTGGGAGCCTTGGACTCTCCTTCTGAAGCCAAGTCCACCAGGTTCTGGGCTCTTAGCAACTCCCATCAGCTACCTCCTGCAGGGGGTCACATGGGGGCACCATTCAAGAAAGAAGCAAGAAAACTGACCCCAGAGAGGAGACGGGGATGGACAGGAATCCTGGCCGAGTCATCATGTCAGCCGAGCTCAAAGGTGTGTCTGTGTGTAAGTCGCTCAGTCGTGTCCGACTCTTGCGACCCCGTGGACTGTAGCCCACCAGGCTCCTCTATCCATGAGATTCTCCAGGCAGGAATACTGGGGTGGGTGGCCATTTCCTAAGCCAGGGAAGGTCAAAGGTAAGATCAAACAAAAACACAGTCAAGAGAAGCAGCAAAGTGCCTTTGGCTGATCCAAAAATAAAATTAATGTATTAATCTGGACAGCAAGCATTTCTTCCTGAGCATTTTCTCTCCATGTTTGCTGATCAAACCTTCGTGAATGAGAGCACAACCCTCTTACTGGATAAAGACAGACACACACAAAGCCCCTCAACTGAAAAATCTCGCCGGGCAGGTCGTGATGTCACCTTGGAGCAGACAAGACGCGGCCACGCAGGGCTGGATGGGGGGCGGTGGCGCGGCTCCCACTGGCGTCATCGTCAACAAGGAAGCGGCTGCACCCAGCGCGCCCGGCTGGGCCCACGGTGCCAGGGAAGGACGGGGTCTGGGGCTGAGCTGGAGAGCGGAGGTGCCCTGGCGACTCCAGGGGGCTCCATCCTGCTCTGAACCCGGGGTCCTTCACCAGCCCCACCTTGGCCACCCACTTCCTAATGCATCTCCCACCCGTCACAGACCCCGATCCCGGTGGCCTTGGAGGATCCTGGCGCTGCAAACCACCTCCAAAGCCGTCACTCGGAGACCAGACGTTCAGGACTCCCGGGAGGTGCTAGGAGTGTGCCCGCCTGGGTCTGCGGGGCTTGGCTGCTCTAAGGGGCAACTCCTCTGCCAGGAGCGAAGGGGGCCTCTGTGGCAATGAACGAGGCCGTCTTTGAGGAGAAGGGGGCCCAGCCGGCTTTGTTCGCTCAGGAAGGCCTAAATCATTAGGGAGAGGGCGGCTCGGAGTATATGGGGTGGGGGGGGGGGGGGGGGGGAGGCGAGCCAGCCTGGGGATGGGGCAGGGTCCTTGTTGGGGCAGCTGGCCGGGAGGCGGGCCACGTCTCAGGGCTCCAAAATAACCACACCGATTTGCACACGAATAAGCAAACACAAAACCCCAAAGCGAGGACATTCAAAACCGAAAGCAGCTGCTAATCACCTGTTTCGGGTTTTCTTTTTTTTTTTCCTTAAATTAGCTGCAACGAAGAATTTTCAAACTCTCAAGTACAATACACAGCTTAACATTTTCATACACCTGTAAAACCACTAAGTTAAATCCCATTACAAAAGACTTCAACTTATAAAGGAGCAGTTCAAATACAGTTCTTATCAAATACAAACAATGGAAAATGACTTAGGCAGGGAACATCAGTCACTGAAAATTAACATTTGAAAAAAAGTTTTTACATAAAAACCATCTGTGTATTGAGACCGTGCACTCGGCTAAACCACAGGCCTAATTAAGAAACTAGGAACCGAGGCATTACAGAGCTGCCTCAAGTTTTGTGTTTTCTTTCTTTCTTTCCCTTTTTGTTTTGAGTCTTGCTGAAATCTTATCAATACGGAACGTGTTGTCCTTTCTTCTCGGCAAATCTATAATGATGTCTATGTCATATTGCTAAGGGTGCTTGCCACTGTCAGACAAAACACACTTGTCTTAATCTGGGGTGGTTCTCCCATGCCAACATCCCCACCCAAGGCTATCTGTTCAAAAAAAAGCCCAGCCAGGGCATAAAAGTACCAAGAAGGTAAAAATGAAGAAGTATGTTCACTGGAAAAGAAGTTACACAAAGAGGAGAGCGCTGGTGTGCAAGGTAACAAGGTCCAGACGTGAAACAGAACATCTTTCTTCCCCCAGCTACTCTCTCCCCTGAGCAGAGGACTGAAAAGACCAACAGCTCTCCTCCAAATGGCACTGGGTGGGTAGCTTAGTGGACGCACACAGCACATCGCTGGCACAAAGATAAGGAAACGAAGCCTCGGGAAGGGTAAGTGGCCCATCCCGGGGCACAGGGCTAGTTAGGAAGAGACAGACCAGAGCCTGGAGACCAGCCAGGCCCGCCTGCCCCGCTGCTTCTCAAACAGCTCAGCCAGCACAAGGGAGGGATCCTGGCCCAGGTCTGGGAACAAGAGAATCCGTGGACTCAGCAAGGGGAACCGAGAGTCGGCCGGTGACCACCTCTTCAAGAGTCTTGTGATTTGAGAGTAATGACATAGGTTTCACCTGGGTTTTGCATGCTCCCCAAGAGAGAGGTCCCAGGTAAAGAAAAATAAGGGAGACTAAAGGACAGACCATTTGTGTCATAAACATAGTGTTTAGTCTGCTCAGCACCCCTACCTTTGGGGAGCCAACCCTCCCTCACCCCATGTGGCTTTTTAATGGGACTGGTCCATCAGAGACTGGTCCAAGGACTGAGCCTGTGACCTAATCAAGTGAACCAAAGTGACATGCAGATGCTAAAAGAAAGCAGTAACGTTTCCATTGGAGTTGCCAAGTTAACATGTGAATCCAGGATCCCAAATGCCACCTTACCCAACTCCAGGAAAACAGTCATCTACAAAGCAGTGAGTGAGGCTACCCACAGGGGGAAGGAAACGGTACCCGTGAGGGCCGGAGCCGGGGAGAGGCGGGGGGTGGGGGGCCCTGATGGTATCATTTGGGCCCCAGAACCGTGCTGAAGCCGTGAAAACTCTGGGACTCTGCAGCGACATGAGCCAATCAATTCCCTTTTCTCCTCAAGTTCCCCTAAGTGGGGGCATTTCAAACCAAAAGGATGCCAACGTATGACATGTAAGACAACGTTAAATATGCACTGACCACAGACTCCACGTTTTTCAAACAACCTCTATTTTCAGTGCTCAGTTTTGTGGTCCCACAAAACCACTTCCACTCCTGCCTTTTAGCGTTGACTCTTGACCCTGCGGCTGGAGTAACCTTCTTCAGCAGTTGATCATGTTACATCATCCTCTGGCTCAAATCCTCCCAGTGATGCCCTACCACAGACTCTTGATGACTTGAAGCTTCCTCTCCTCTGGCCCCTGCCTCCCTCTGCAAACTCATGTCCCACCCATTCCCCGGCACACGCATCCTGCTTCCACTCACAACCTCATTCCTGCCTCAAGACACTCACATTTGCCATGGCCCCTCTCAACTAGGGCAGCGACCTGAATCACCTTGTTCCTCTCTGGCACTATTTACTGAATAAATAAACAAAATCCCAGGATTACAGCATCCACACAACACCTCCAACAAGGCAAGCGTGGCATCCTTGGCCACTCCACATCCTCAGGCTTTTCACCCCAAAACTTAGGGAATCAGAGATATTATGCTCCTGCCATGAGTTGGCAAACCAACTGCAGGCCCAACCCAGTCTCCTGTTTATTTTAATACAGTCTTTAAACAAGCATGGCTTTTATACATGAACACTTTAAATGACTTGATAAAACAGTAACTTAGAACTCCAACTCAGTAATATATTAACTCCTCCAAAAATATCCATTCTTCCCATTAGCAAACCTGTATTTATAAAAACATATACTATTATTGCTATTATATGTTGAATTTCATCAGTAAAAAAATGATGTATGTTTGTTTTCTCCCTTGTTATATAAGTCCTTACCTAATAGCCTCAATATTGCCTCTTGACCCACAAAGCCTAAGATATTTACCATCTGGCCCCTTTCTCAAGACAGTTTGCCAACCCCTGCTATAGACTCAACTTTTATCAACGGGGCAAAGAGTTAACAGGTCAGCCCGACCATAGCATCATTTAGGACTGATTGCTAAGGCGGAAACCAGAGCAGGTAGTAAGTTGCTCTTAATGTCCTGGGACCCAGAAAAAAAAAAAATCAGATTAAGTCTCTGATTGACTGAAAACTCTTAAATACAAAGCCCCTTGACAGGAAATAGATATTCTGGTTCAACACATGACCATATTCCTTCCCCACCGTCCATGTCCATGCACTCCCTCCCCCAGTAAACAGCAAAGGAAGTAACAATCCACGTTTTACTTTAGAGTCTCTCTGTTGCGAACTCCAGTATTCTTGGGCTTCCCTCAGAATCCGCCTGCAGTGTGGGAGACCTGGGTTCAATCCCTGGGTCGGGAAGATCCCCTGGAGAAGGGAAAGGCTACCCACTCCAGTTTTTTTGGGCTTCCCTTGTGGCTCAGCTGGTAGAGAATCTGCCTGTAATGCGGGAGACATGGGTTCGATCCCTGGGTCAGGAAGATCCCCTGGAGAAGGGAAAGGCTACCCACTCCAGTTTTCTTGGGCTTCCCTTGTGGCTCAGCTGGTAGAGAATCTGCCTGTAATGCGGGAGACATGGGTTCGATCCCTGGGTTGGGAAGATCCCCTGGAGAAGGGAAAGGCTACCCACTCCAGTGTTCTAGCCTGGAGAATCCCATGGATACAGTCCATGGGGTCGCATAGAGCCGGACACGACTGAGTGACTTTCACTTTCACTTCTGTTCCTAACTGGACTATGCACCTTTGCACTGATGCCATTAGCCATAGGCTACTAGAGGTCCTCCAGGACACAGACACTCTTACAACCACCCCAAGAAGACACAGCACTTCAGAACCACATCAAATCCATCAACAGGCCTCCATCCAACGTGGAAGGCACAGCCGCGCGTGCTATCACAAGTAGCGGCAGGCAAGGCGGCAACCCACCCCCTTCTTGGCCCAGCGCAAGTGCAGTAATGATCTGGGAAACACAGGATGCTACCTGAGTCACCAAAATACGGAAGGAAAGAACTGTACGTGGACGAGAGCTGCCTGGGCAGAGATGGGCCGGCGGCTGGTGATATTCGAATCATAATTAAATGACTCAACTTGCCAGAAATAAAAGGCGTCACAGTGGGAAAGTCTCCATCTTGACTTTTCTTTCTGGCTTGCACAGAATAAAGCGGCAGAGCGGAGAACCAATTAATTTTTAAGCATTTCTTTAAAATTACAAGAGTCACCCTCACCCAGTCCAGTCATTAGTAATTTCCTGCTTTCCACACCCAGATCCTTCACACCGCCCTGTAAAATTGCACCGTGTCCGCAAGGATGCGGGAGGAAGGGGGGAGGAGAAGCCCTCCTCCTAGCCAGAGCAAACTGGTAACCTAACGGACCCCCTCCAAGCTTGAAACAACTCCTGCAAGCCCTAAAACCGAGTCCAGGTGCAGCCTTGGCGAAGGAACAAGTATTCAGGGATCTGCGAACACTTACTCCCAACCCTCCCCTCGTCTCTCAACAGAGACCCTCGAGTTAAGAGCCCCCACCCTAGAATTAAGACCCATGGGAGCCTGGAAGGGCAAGAAGTCATACTGGGGCTCAGTGCTGGGCAAGGCCACCCAGATGTATGCACAGTAGGAACAAGGGTTCCACCACCATCACCAGGAGCTCCCCTTCACCCACCTTCCATCTCTTCTCACAGAAGTCTTAAAATCTTATTTTCTCCCCTACTTCCTCTCCAAAACCACAGGTGCAAGCTGAACAGTCCTCTGTTCCAACTCCTCAAGTCCAGAAATCTAAAGAATAAATAGGAAAAGCTGCCACAGATTTTTCTACTTTGGAAAAATTACCCAAATGGCCTTAGGTCCCCAAAGAGAGATGGCAGCCCAAGGTTCATGATGGGCAGGTGGCGCTGGAGGTTCCAAAAGAAGCCTGCCACGAATCACATCCAGGTCCCTTCACGGGATAGAGGCCTGCCGAGGGCCTACTATGGGCAAGCAACAGCGAACAGAACACAGGGACGCCCTACCTTCCCGGGCTTACATTCGGACAGAGGCCCCGCACACCGTGCAGATGGAAAAGGCTCACAGAGAAGGCATCGCACGTTTCCCCCGGTGCTTCTCCACATGTGTCTTCTCGTCCTTGTGCTGACTCAGCCATCTATCCATCCCTTCCTCCCATCAGCACCCCATGCTGAACACAGACCTCGGGTCAGGCGCTGAGCTGGGGGCGTGGGGGCTGCAGCCTTTACAGACAGAAGGGCTTCGGAGTGACATCCTTCTCAGCAGGAAAGGGGAGGGGGTCGGGATCTGTCCTGGGGCTACACGAGCGGCCTGCTCCTGCTTAGACAGTGCGCTTGTGGCTGGACTGCTGGACCTGGGCAAGGCGACGAAGCCCCCGCCCCACTGCAAGAGGCCCTGGGACTCGGGAATGAGGCCAAGGTGGCAGACGCCCTTCCTGCTCTCACTGGAGGACATACTCATGTGCTGGTGGTGCTCTGTTTGACCCTCCAGAACCATCACCATCCGGCTATTTCCCTCCGCCCGCTGCCGGACAAGACTGACCTCTGCAGAATGGGTCTCTGGGGCTCCCCGGGGTTTGGCCAAGAGAAGACGCCGGCAGGAGAAGGTGGGAAGTGGGGATCTGACCCCCTCACGCCCAGCTCCTGCTCTGCCACCACTCCTGTTGGGGACCCCTCCACGGCTTCACGCCGGACCTCCACCCCTCTACCTGAGGGGCTGGAACGGCCTGGGCTGCCGTGACTCCTGGATGCTGCATTATCCCGTGTTGAATCTTTCCTCTGTTTAAACCTCTGCAAACGGTCCCCTTGTTCAACCTCTCCTACGGCTCCCTCCCGAGAGGCAACTGCTCCCTACAGGACCTCGGCTGACACGATCCAGGGTGTGAACAAGACGTCTGAGCTGCTGTGGGCACGAACAGAGACAGGCCCAGCCTCCCGGACGGGAGGAGAGGGAGGGCTGGGAGAAGCTCGCAGACAAGGCAGGATGCGGGAGCAGGCAAGATGGAGGAGAGACCTCGCCAGCCAGGGAGCCCAGTGTTGGCCCAGAAGCATCGGCAGCCAGCCGCGCCAGGAGCCGCCGGCAGCTCGGCCCACAGGGCATGAGCAGGAGGACAGACAGGGCCGGGGAAGGCGGGCCCAGACTCAGAGCCGCGCTAAGGCGCTTGGATTTCATCCTGAAGCAGCGGGCAGGCTCCAGATGCCAGTCCCACGGTGATTCCATCCAACGCTCCATGTGTTTCAGACACATCCCTTCCTTAGACAAACTGAAAGCTGGCACTCGTTTAGGACAAATAAACATAATCCCTAAACGGCTATTCCAGAGAAATGTGTCTAAAGTCTAAGGGGGAAAAAAAAGCAGCCAGACCATGAAATATGGTTTCACAGTAATATCCTTCTATGAAAACACACACACACGTGCACACACACACACCCTCCCCTGGCACGGCTAACAACAGGCTTTGGAGCATAACCAACCTCAGGTGAAAACACACCAGTCATTAACAACAGATTTTGAGGAGATTACAACCTAAATAACTATCATTGGAACACATAAGTTACTTAATATAAAGTGGTTCCATATGGTTCATTTATAATTCACACGGCATCAGTCAGCAAGAATCCACTCAGACATCGACTAGAGTCACTAGACATGCTTTTATTCTTCCAAAAGGGTGTGTTCAAGAGATTTTCGGGTATCACTGGATTCCAGAACAGTCTCAGATTTACAAACTATTTCTTGGCTTCCCACCCCTCCTCCTTTGGGTTTTTATGTGTGCATGTTCCTAAAACGGGCTTTGAAAGGCTCCCAACAGAATGACTTCTGAAGTCCATCTGCTTGGTAAGCTCACCGTGACCAGCGCGCTCACTCTTTCTGCTGTTCCTGGGTGGTAAGCAGGTGGGACGGAACACAGGAACACACGTGCACCCAACGACCACTGCGATACAACCGATCAAAGGTCATCCGCGAGCCTGTGAGAGGATTTTCACTGCTGCTGCTCCCTACATGCCATTTAGACACTAACGCACACAGTTCACACCTCTAAAGCAGATTTTCAAACGTTTCCATTTGACTCCTCTTTCTTCCTCCCCCAGTACACGTGACGGACTCAATGTTCAGAGCTTCCCCGCACCGCTTTAATCACTGTCAAGATCGCTCATAAATGTTAATTAAGAAGAAGATTTAAATGTTACTCCCCAACTGGGCCAAATGGAGAAGCTCTGAGCTTCCCATGCTCTTCCCGTGAGCCTCACTCTCCAGGCCTGCTCCTGCAGACACCCCTCAGCTGAGCTCACACATGCGTGCATGCACACAGACACAACCCCACGCAACGGGGAGGGTGACAGGCACAGGCGGAGCCCAAGAGCAGGTGGAAGGAGGGTCACAGACAGCAGCCTGGACCCCTCAGCCTGGCTGTCTCAACCCCAGACAGAGGAAAAGAGAGGAACCCCCACGGACAGCCCAGCCAGCCTGACACAGCTCTTCTTTTAGAAGCTTCAAGAATGCATCTCTGTGCCCTCAATATCTCCTTAGTCTGCAGGCCAGGACTCCAAGCCTCTACACTAAAAACAAAGCCCTTCAGCCCATTGTTGTTCAGCCTCTCAGGCGTGTCTGACTCCTTGAGACCCCATGGACTGCAGCACACCAGGCTTCTCTGTCCTTCACCATCTCCCGGAGCTTGTTCAAACCCATGTCCATTGAGTCGATGATGCCATCCAACCATCTCACCCTCTGTCACCCCCTTCTGCGCCTGCCCTCCATAATCTGAGATGAAAGGCTTCCCTGGCAGAGTTAACATGCACAAACGCAGACAAGATCAGGTTCATCCTAATGGAGGTGCAGCGGAAAGCCGAGAAGCCAGAATATTCTTAGAGGGGATGTCATGTGGAGAGCAGAGGGTCACCAACGTAGGGATGTTACCTACTGTGCCCCTGCAGGTCATCTCCTTGGGTACAACAGTGACCTGAGCAGTCGATTCCAGAGTCTGACGGGTGGCCTCCGGTCCGACGGGGCAGCTCAGGTGTCTGTAACTACCCACCTACCTCCCCGTGTCCCGCATCTCAGCCCTTCATCCAACCATACTCACACCTGTCACCACAGGTGTGTCCAAGTTGACGGGAGATGCACTGCAAGTCACCTGTGCCCCTAGTAAAGCACCAAAGTGTGCAAGGAGCTTAGCATTTAAGACGGTACAGCAGACTCTAGATTCTTCCTAGAGAAGCATCACCCCATCTCTACTGCGACACGTGCATCCATGAACAGGAAAGAAAGGGTTAGGCATGCAGAAAACCACAAAGCAACTGTGCGCACAGCCTACAAGGGAACCGTGAGCTCCAAGGGGGCAAAAGCCAAACGCACTTGTCCTGCTCACCACTGGGGCCTCACAGCTAGCCCGGGCCTGGCAGAAGGTCAGCGAAAGAAGGGGCACTGGGACGCTGCCACAGGGAGAAAGCGTGAGAGGTGCCCTCACTCAACAGCCCGCTGACCACCGTGAAGACAGAACAAGTCTAACAGAAGAGCCTTGGTGGGGAGGGAGGGACAGAGGATGCCCCCCTCCCAACTGCGGCAGAGTGGCGTCCCCATGCGAGGGTCTGCACCCACCCGGACAGGGCTGCCCAGCAAGGAGACCCACAAGGAGGATGGCTGAACATTTTCCTTTCCTTCTCTTAGAATGTGAAAAGAGGTACTATAATGCGACATTCATTATTTAAAAATAGGAATAGTTAAGATCATTTTGAAAGAGCTATTCTGGAATAAAAGTCTCATAACTCAAATTTTGATAAGAGGGTACACCGTGGAGACCTCCATTAATTCCCACTTCCTTTCTAGAATGCAAGTCCAGAACGCGTCAGTCACATCATCATCCTCTCTGGCAATATTAAAAACAAACGGGAAGGGCCAGGACTGTTGTAACTCATTTCCAGGACCATGGGAAAAGGACTACGAACCATTGGCTGATTAACTAAGGAACTAGCTACAGTGAAATGCTGCTAAGTTTTCCCTCTGGGACTCCATGACAAAGACAGGAACATAATAGATATGTATTAGATAAAACGACAACACGGCCCCAAATTTTTAAGACATTACCTTAAAAATAGCCAGAGTAGGGACATCTCTGATGGTCCAGTGGTGGAGAACCTGCCTTCCACGGGACACAGGTCTGATCGCTTGTTGGGGAACTGGGTGCCCACAGGCCACTGGACAACTAGGCCAGGGAGCCGCAACTTCTGAGCCCAGAGCAGTCTGGAGCTAGCGCTCCCCGGCAAAGAGCCCAGGCAGCGAAGAGAAGGGCAGCCAAAATATAAAGATAAAACAATAAAAATTTCTAAAAACACATAAATTCTAAAAACTCTTTAAAAAAGAGTAAAGCACATGTATGCACGCACACACACACTGGATCCTCTGTATATTCTATTTGAATTTTATTTTTTTTCATTTATTTTTATTAGTTGGAGGCTAATTACTTTACAATATTGTAGTGGTTTTTGCCTTGAATTTTATTATAAATGGGGCACTATGTAAAATTTAATTAATGATTCAAACAACAACAAGAAAAAGAAGGAATACTTGGTCTTGAAAGCATTTAACTTATAGCACAGAGAATTCTACTCAATATCTGTAGTAACCTATAAGGGAAAAGAATATGAAAAAGAACAGAGATAAATATATGTGTAACTGACTCACTTTGCTATACAATTGAAACTGACTATACAATTTTTTAAAACAGTACGAAGTTTTTAAGAATATATACTGTGCTACCTTTCATGTAAAAAAGAAGAGGAAACAAGAAAACACACAAACATCTGTTTATCTTTACAAAAGGAAACAAAGATAAGCCAGGAGGGTAGATATGGAGGCAGCTATGGGAATACCAAAGCCTAACCACAAAATCCAAGTTATAAACACAGTATTTGACTATTTCAACTCTATACCCTCACCTTCCAGCTGGCGGAGGTGGGGGGGTGGGGTGGGAAAGAACTGCAAACAAATCCTGAACTCTCTGTAGTAAGTTTCTGGTAGTGGAGGAACAAGCAATTCCAATTCTGTTTTCAATGTAATTTAGGACTGAGCAAACTAGTAAAGTCTGAAGCTGTAAAGAACAATGTTGCATAGGAACCTGGAATGTTAGGTCCACGAATCAAGGTAAATTGGAAGTGGTCAAACAGGAGATGGCAAGAGTGAACATTGACATTTTAGGAATCAGTGAACTAAAACTGGAATGGGCGAATTCAGCTCAAAAGACCATTATATCTACTACTGTGGGCAAGAATCCCTTAGAAGAAATGGAGTAGACCTCATAGTCAGGAAAAGAGTCTGAAATGCAGTACTTGGGAGAAATCTCAAAAACGACAGAATGATCTCTGTACATTTCCAAGGCAAACCATTCAATATTACAGTAATCCAAGTCTATGCCCCGACCAGTAATGCTGAAAAAGTTGAAGTTGAACAGGTCTATGAAGACCTACATGACATTCTAGAACTAACACCCAAAAAAGATGTCCTTTTCATTACAGGGGACTGGAATGCAAAAGTAGGATGTCAAGAGATACCTGGAGTAACAGGCAAATCTTTGCAGTACAAAATGAAACAGGGCAAAGGCTAATAGAGTTTTGCCAAGAGAATGCACTGGTCACAGCAAACACCCTCTTCCAACAACACAAGACTCTACACATGAACATCACCAGATGGTCAATACTGAAAGCAAACTGATTATATTCTTCACAGCCAAAGATGGAGAAGTTCTATACAAGCAGAAAAAACAAGACTGGGAGCTGACTGTGGCTCAGATCATGAACTCCTTATTGCCAAATTCAGATTTAAATTGAAGAAAGTAGGGAAAACCACTAGACCATTCAGGTATGACCTAAATCAAATCCCTTACAATTATACAGTGGAAGTGAGAAATAGATTCAAGGGATTAGATCTGATAGAGTGCCTGAAACAGCTATGGATGGAGGTCCATGACATTGTACAGAAGGCAGTGATCAAGACCATCCCCAAGAAAAAAAATGCAGAGAGGCAAAATGGTTATCTGAGGAGGCATGACAAATAGCTGAGAAAAGAAGAGAAGCTAAAGGCAGAGGAGAAAAAGAAAGATATACCCACTTGAATGCAGAGTTCTAAAGAATAACAAGGAGAGATTAAAAAAAAAAAAAAAGCCTTCCTAAGCGAACAACGCAAAGAAATAGAGGCAAACAATAGAATGGAAAAGACTAGAGATCTCTTCAAGAAAATTAGAGATACGAAGGGAACATTTCATGCAAAGATGAGTTCAATAAAGGACAGAAATGGTATGGACGTAACAGAAGCAGAAGATATTAAAAAGAGGTAATAAGAATACACTGAAGAACTCTATAAAAAAGATCTTCATGACCCAGGTAACCATAATGGTGTGATCACTCACCTAGAGCCAGACATCCTGGAATGTGAAGTCAAGTGGGCCTTAGGAAGCATCACTATGAACAAAGCTAGTGGAGGTGATAGAATTCCAGTTGAGCTATTTCAAATCCTAAAAGATGAGGCTGTGAAAGTGCTGCACTCAGTATGCCAGCAAATTTGGAAAACTCAGCAGTGGCCACAGGACTAGAAAAGGTACCAAAGAAAGGCAATGCCAAAGAATGCTCAAACTACCGCACTGTTTTACTCATCTTACACGCTAGCAAAGTAATGCTTAAAATTCTCCAAGGCAGGTTTCAACAGTATGTGAACCGTGAGCTTCCAGATGTTCAAGCTGGATTTAGAAAAGGTAGAGGAACCAGAGATCAAATTGCCAACATCCATTGGATCATCAAAAAAGCAAGAGAGTTCCAGAAAAACATCTACTTCTGCTTTATTGATTATGCCAAAGCCTTTGACTGTGTGGATCACAACAAACTGAAAATTCTTAAAGAGATGGGAATACCAGACCACCTGATCTGTTGCCTGAGAAATCTGTATGCAGGTCAAGAAGCAATAGTTAGAACTGGATGTGGAACAACAGACTGGTTCCAAATCAGGAAAAGAGTACGTCAAGTTTGTATATTGTCACCCTGCTTATTCAACTTATATGCAGAGTACATCATGTGAAATGCCAGGCTGGAAGAAGCACAAGCTGGAATCAAGATTGCTGGGAGAAATATCAATAACCTCAGATACACAGATGGCACCACCCTTATGGCAGAAAGCTAAGAACTAAGAAGCCTCTTGATGAAAGTAAAAGAGGAGAGCGAGAAAGTCGGCTTAAAACTCAACATTCATCAAACTAAGATCATGGCATCTGGTTCCATCACTTCATGGCATATAGATGGGGAAACAACGTAAACAGTGAGAGACTTTATATTTTTAGGCTCCAAAATCACTACATATGCTGACTGCAGTCATGAAATTAAAAGACACTTCCTTCTTGGAAGAAAAGTTATGACCAACCTAGACAGTATATTGAAAAGCAGAGATATTACTTTACCAACAAAGGTCATCTAGACAAAGCTATGGTTTTCCCAGTAGTCACGGATGGATGTGAGAGCTGGACTATAAAGAAAGCTGAGCACTGAAGAATTGATGCTTTTGAGCTGTGGTGTTGGAGAAGACTCTGAGAGTCCCTTGGACTGCAAGGAGATCCAACCAGCCCATCCTAAAGGAGATCAGTCCTGAATATTCATTGGAAGGACTGATGCTAAAGCTGAAACTCCAATAGTTTGGCCATCTGATGCAGAGAGCTGACTCATTGGAAAAGACCCTGATGCTAGGAAAGACTGAAGGCAGGAGGAGAAGGGGACGACAGAGGATGAGATGATTGGATGGCATCACCAATTCGATGGACATGAGTTTGAGCAAGCTCCAGGAGCTGATGATGGACAGGGAGGCCTGATGTGACGCAGTCCATGGGGTCGCAAAGAGTTGGACACGACTGAGCGACTGAACTGAAATGCAACCAGTAAGTGGCTGATGTGGAGAGACAGCCTTCTGTCTGTGGAAGGAGGGCCACCCAAGGATGGATTGGAGGGTGCAAGAAAGCAACTGTGTAGATGGACTGGATGCAGGTGTGGTGTGAACCCATGATTTCCTGGTGGTCCAGTGGTTAAGAGAAGGTGCTTCTACTGCAGGCGGCACAGATTTGATCCCTGGTTGGGGAAGTTTCGCATGCTGCAAGTTGTGGCCAGAAAATAAAGAATAAAATAAAACACGTGTGTGTATTATGCATGCATATATGCGTATGTATATGTGTGTATGGGCATGTGTGCACTTTACACTCATATATTCCCTGGACCTCTCCACTGAAGAGACCCAGAAGCAAAGGCCCACAGTATCCAGGAGCGAAGGCCCTCCAGAGCACTGAACACACCCAGCAATTCAGAGTTGGGTGTCTAAATCCATTCCCCGGAAAGAGAGACCGTCTCCGTGGAGGAATGAATAACTCCAGGGCTGAACAGGGTGCACACGAGGTTAGCCTAGAACATCCTTTTGTGCCAGAGAGTACAGAAGGGCTCAAAAAAAATGTGGGGAACCAGAAAGAAAGGCCACTCACTTGCCAAATCTGGGAGAATCTGAGCACCAAAAATTAGGTACCATAAGGGATCAGAAGTCACTGAAAAAAAGAGGGCTCTGTGAGTATGTACCCATAATAAAAAGACTAACAGAGGGAAGGACTCTTGTTTAGAGCAGAATGACAAGTGGTAAGCAAGAAGGGAGTGTAGTTTTGCAACCACCAGAATAAAGACTAGATCAGGCAAAAATCACCAGTGAATGCTAACTCTCAGTAGAAATTCTGATGAGGTCCACAGTCTCAGAGTTCTCTCCACAGACTTTTTCTTAGTTACAAGGGAAAACATCATTACTACATAGTGAAGAATACCAAACAGTACCTTGACCCAAGGAATCAAAATTAACGTTAGCAAAGGGAGGCAGATGGACCCTGAGTGCCTCCAGATGTGACCTCCTGAGAGGTCCTCCTGACACATTTGTATGGTATCCTGGCCAGGAAGGTGAAAATCAAAGTATTAGACACTCAGCTGTGTCCAACTCTTTGCGACCCCATGGGCTGTACCCCTGCCAGGCTACTCTGTCCATGGGATTCTCCAGGCAAGAATATTGGAGAGGGTAGCCATGCCCTTCTCCAGGGGATCTTCCCAACGCAGGGATTAAACCCAGGTCTCCCATACTGCGGTCTTTACTGATTGAGCCACCAGGGAAGCTTTGTGAAGAATCATTAGACAGGAATGCTTTCCTGGAAAAATGGGATTGTTGCCTTCATGAACAGCAATATCATGAAAAACAAAAAAAGCTTTGGAAATATCCCAGATTAATTGGAAGGACTGATGCTGAAGGTTAAAATCCCAATACTTTTGCCACCTGATGCGAAGAACTGACTCATTAGAAAAGACCCTGATGCTGGGAAAGATTGAAGGTGGAAGGAGAAGGGAAAGACAAAGGCTGATATGATTGGATGGCATCACCGACTCAATGGACATGAGTTTGAGTAAGTTCCGGGAGTTGGTGATGGACAGGGAGGCCTGGCGTGCTGCAGTCCATGGGGTCGCAAAGAATCAGACATGACTGAGCGACTGAACTGAACCTAACCCTTGGTCTCTCACTGAATTCTTTCTGCACTAAGACATCAAGAATCTGAGCTTTATTAGGCCCTGAAACCAGGTACCATGGATTTTGGCTGGGTTTGAGTCCCAGCCACAAGGGTTTAAGTCCCAATCTAAGGTAAACGGCTTCAGGATCATTTCAAAATGTGTGTGCGTATAAGAACTGCAAGGAGAAAGGAATGACTAATACACTAAAATTTAAAATGGTAGTTGTCAAGAGTGATACGATTCTCTCTCACTCTCTCATTCTGTTTCCCAAAGTTTCTATCATGTTCTCTTACTTTTTTAATTTTTAAAGATATTTCTGTGGTCACTGAAACATTACTGGAAGTCTTCAAAACTCACTCAAGTTTCACACAAGAACACAGATGCCGGAAAACTCCTGAAGGAGTCTGTGAGCTGATGAAACAATTTCTACACATAAAAAGGATCTAGAGGTCTCCACCAGATATGCTGCCGATTTCCGGGTCCAGATTTAGATCTTCTCCCTCTGACCGAGGGAAAAAGATACTTTCCAACTTCCCTTCCTCAGTAAAATTCCCACAGAGTAATGACTAGACACTGCTTCCCAAGAAGTCAAACATCAGCCAAGGAAGTTTCTACTGAACTTTGCCCTCCAAAACTCGCCTCAACAATACCCACAGGCTTCCTGCCATCCTAAAGGCCAGAGGTCCAATCCAGAGGTTACAGAAGGATCGCCACCTCAGGGGAAGCCCAGCGGAGCTCACAGCGCTGAAGGTAAACCACGTTTCAACACCACTTTTTCCTGCCCGATCCTCCTGCGGATGTGGGAACCGGGTGGATGTCCACGTCCCAATAAGGTGTTTTGCCAACATCCCTCAGATCCACATCAAATGTAATTTTCAAACCAATTAGCTCAAAAAGCATGACAACCAAAGCAGTATCTCCCACAGCCTCATTTTAGGGCCATCCTATTCAACTCCTAATAAGAGGAAAAACAAAGGCAATAGACGCAGTAGGGTCTACTTCAAAAATTCTTTTTCTTTTAGAAAACAGATCCCCTTTTGTTCTGGTTAAACACCAATTACTCTGCTCTCTCTAACATGCAAATCAGCTGAAAATAGGGCAATCTGTAGCTCACTCTGGTTCCACTGCAAGTTTGAATGAAGGAAGGAGAAAGAGGACAGGGAGGGAGGGGTGAGAGGGGAGATGGAGGAGAGGAGAGGGAAGACAGGGGCCACGGGGGCCAATCCCCGGGGGTCTTCAACCCCAAGCACTTTGTGCTCAAATAGAGCTCTTTTCATAGGGCTTTTGTGTATTATTTGTGGTGGTGCCCACGAGCGGTGATTTTGCCATTATCCCAAAAAATAAAGCAAGAAAAGAAAAAGCACATTAAGGTCCACAATACAAGCAAGAAAAGCAAACGTGGCCCACAAAGCAACTTCCCCAGAGCTCCCACTTGCTACAAACACTCGCCCCAAAGTCATTCATCAGCCTCGCGTAAGTGGGGGGGAGAACAGGAGGACGGACAGACCAACCAGCAGGCGGCATTCCCCGAGGTGGTACAGGCCCCCTAGCCGGGTGAGGATGCCCCCCTCTCACCAGGCACCAGGTGGGGCATCGCTCCGTTTTGTCTTCATTCGTTTTCGTTAAGCTAACCTGACTTCAATCTCTTAGATACATGTGAGTGAGTGTGTGTGTGTGTATGCGTGTGTGCGTGCATGTTAATCGTTCGGTCGTGTCCAACTCTTCGTGACCCCATGAACTGTAGCCTGCTAGGCTCCTCTGTCCATGGGATTCTCCAGGCAAGAACACTGGAGTGGGTAGTGGCCATGCCCTTCTCCAGGGGATCTTCCTGACCCAGGGATCGAACCCAGGAATCCTACACTGCAGGCAGATTCTTCACCGTCTAAGCCACCAGGGAAGCCCCAAACACATGACTATTTTTTAGTTTTTTTAGGTGGGTGTGTGGGAAAGCAGAATCCTAGTTCCTTATGGCTCCAAAGTCCGGGACAGGCTCAGCCCTTCCAGCGCCAGGAACCATGTGGAAGAGCTTGTGAAGATGCAGATTCTGACTCCAAGGTCTCAGGTGGGGTCTGAACTGCTGCAACCCTCACAGGCTCCAGGGTCACCTTCCTGGCCTCTTCCCCGCCCACCCCTCATCTACCTGTCCTTCCAGATTCTGTCCTGACTGACCTCCTTACCCGATCCGCCTGCAAGAGCCAAAAAGAGGGCTGGGAAGAGGTCCAAGAGCTTCCTCACACCAGGCCGGGAGCTCCACCCCCTCTCCCAGGGCAGCCCTGACTCTCCCTACGGGGTACCCTCCAGTTTCTCCATGCTGTCTGGCCCCCTCAGGATGGGATGGTGTGTCAGGGAGCAACGCAAGTCCAGGTTCAGGGGAGAGCCTGTGCCTGTGAGGTTCCCGCCCGGCCCGAGCATGGGGACCAGCCCCGGGGGTAGGGGGCCAACCCTGCCGCACTGGAGCACTGAGGCCGGGCCTGCCTGCGCCCACACCAGGGACTGGGGCAGAGGGGCGCACGCAGCATCTCCCAGCCCAGCTCCCAGCTGTCCCAGCAAGACTCAAGTGTATTCAGCAACAATGCCAACTCCAGACCTCTCCTGGAAGCAGCTTCCCCACTGCACCCAGTACCCCGGAAGGCTGCAGGACACTTCTGGGAAGACGTCCATGGCCTAAACGACTGGCCAGAGAGAGGGGCACCCCCATGCTTTCCGTTTCTGGTCCTTTCCTCCCAACCACCAAGGCTGCCAAGCAGGGCATGAATGTCCCTCTGTTTTCTCATGCCCCAACCCCTTTCCCCAAGAGGACAAAAGAAGGGAACTAACATTTGCTGGGCTCCTCCTATGTGCCAGGGACTGAACCATTAGTACATTTCATCTCCTTTTAGCCTCCAAAGAGCCCTGCAGGACTGACATCGTATCTCCATCTCTAAGGCCTTCAGTACAGTCAGCAAATCACAGCAGAGAGGTTGAGCTGCTTGGGACCAGGGCCATCAGCAGGCCGGGGCTGTCTGCTTGTGGGGTCAACAGACCCATACGTTTGGATACTGATGCACCATGTCTGGCTCCGTGTTATCTGGGCCTAGTGAAGGCTCGTAAAATGGGTAAGAATGAAATCTTCCTCACCAGGTTGCTATGAGGACCCCACGGGACATTGCTGAGTTAAGGTGAGCTGGCCCATGGCAGACACTCAAGAAATGCTTATTGTCATCACACAAGGTCAGCAAGCAAGGAAGGGATAGAATCTGTCACACAGAGTAAAGTCAGTCAGAAGGCTGACTCACTGGAAAAGACCCTGATGCTGGGAAAGATTAAGGGCAGGAGAAGGGCACGACAGATGAAGAGATGGTTGGATGGCATCACCGACTCAATGGACAGGAGTTTGAGCAAATTCCAAGAGAAGGTGAAGGACAGGGAAGCCTGGCATGCTGCAATCCATGGGGTCGAAAAAAGTTGGACACGACATAGCAACTGAACAACAAAGTCAGAAAGAGAATAACAAATACTGCATATTAACGTAGGTATGTGGAATCTAGAAAAATGGTACAGATAGAGACATAGAGAACTGACGTGTGGACACAGTGGGAAGGGAGGGGGCAGGGTGGGACGAATTCGGAGATTAGGATTGACATATATACATTACCACGCTTCCCTGGTGGCTGAGACGGTGAAGGACCTGCCTGCAGTGTAGGAGACCTGGGTTGGGAAGATCCCCTGGAGCGGGGCATGGCTACTACCCACTCCAGTATTCATGCCTGGAGAATCCCATGGACAGAGAAGTCTGGCAGGCCAGATATAGTCCATGGGGTTGCAAAGAGTTGGACACAACTGAGCGACTAAAAGTAGCACCTAACTACATACACTACCGTGTATAAAACGGGAACCTGCCATAAAGCACAGAGAGCTCAGCTTGGTGCTCTGTGAGGACCTAGAGGGGTGGGAGGGCGGGGATACATGATACACGTGGCTGATACACTTCACTACGGCAGAAACACACACAGCCTTCTAAAGCGATTACATCCCAATAAAAATACAGTTTTTAAAATAAATGAATGATGATGTCCTTAAACACACACACACACACACATACACACACGCACATACACACCTGCATGCAGAGGGCTGGGTTCCAAAACCCAGTTTCAAGTAGGCCCACAACTTTAAATAGAAGAATGCATTCTCCTTTACAGCCCTCTCCAGGATTGCATGTGTCCATACTTGCGTGTGTGCTGAATCACTTCAGTCGTGTCCAACTCTTTGCGACACTTTGGACTGTAGCCCACCAGGCTCCTCTGTCCATGGGACTCTCCGGATAAGAATACTGGAGGGGGTTGCTATGTCCTTCTCCAGGGGATCTTCCTGACTGAGGGATTGAACCTGTGTCTCCTGCATTGGCAGGGGGCGGGGGGTGGGGAGTGGGGGTGGTTCCACTAGTGCCACCTGGGAACTCTACTCTCCAGGAGACCAGGGTCTAAATCACAGGGAGCAGAGACCATGGAAAGCTGGAAGAGGTGCCTGGAGTTGTGAAGTCTTGGTGGTCCTCACCGGGCGATGGAGTTGCAGCTCCAGGAGGCAGCCCCACCGATCACTCCAGGCACAGGAAGGCCAGGCCCACATCCCCAAGCACGTGCTTGAAGGATCTTTCCCGGGAGGGAAAAGAACGGCCATAGTAGCCATGACGGTGGGTAAGTAAGAAGGAAGGCTGAGAAACTCTGCCAGCCCCCCTCCACCATGGACCCCAGTCCGTGAGAGCACAGCCAGGACACGTGGGCACCAAACGCCTAAGGCAGGCAGCCGTGGGGCACCGCACACGCCAGTTCCTGAGCCCGGAGAGAAAGAATCCCACAAGAGGGGCAGAAGCTGAAGGCTGGTCAGTGCGGATTAGTCCCAAGGAGACGGAAACGGCTTTTCCTTTGTTAAGTGTGCTCGTAAGATGGAACACTTGGGAAAACTAACCGACTTGAAGCGGGTCCTGAATCGATCCCTGAGACAAGGACCTACAAATGCCAACCCCCTGGGGCCTGTCCCAAAGCCAAGCC
Source organism: Cervus elaphus (assembly GCF_910594005.1). Lineage (NCBI taxonomy): Eukaryota > Metazoa > Chordata > Mammalia > Artiodactyla > Cervidae > Cervus > Cervus elaphus. Next base: position 81,053,115 of record NC_057819.1, on the reverse strand, counting down.
TCCATCCACCGTGCCCGCCTGCCGCTCCAAGGAGCACGTGTGACGGACAGATCTAAGGCGTACCCTACAATCTGCATTTATGCCATTTGTCTCTTTGATACATAAAATACAGACATTTGCATCACTTATTTTAACATGCGTGATTTTCTACAAAAAGCCACAAGAGAGAAGAAAAGTCTGATCCGAGGCCCCCTCCCCACCCCCCCGCCATTCCCCCCTCTTCTCGAGCAGCCTGAAAACTTAAGCCTGGCACCCCGACAAACCAAACTGATCTGGAAAGGCTCTTCAGAGGCCGGCCACATTACAAGGAAAGAGAAAGGACTCTCCTTGCAGAGGCAGCGAGCAGGACAAAGGGGCAAGGCACAGATGGGTCTCCTCGCCCACCAGGCGGCCTCCCCGGGGTGGCAGTGGGCAGGGCGGAGGGCGATCTTGCCAGAAGGACACGTTGTAGGCCCGCTATAGGACTCGGCAGCACGTCCTGAACCCACAGCCATGAACAGAAAGACGTCCGTGCCGAAATGAAGGAGAGAGGCTTCTGCCCCGGCAGCAGGGCCAGGCCTACAGGCGAGACGCACCCCTGGGCGGGTGCAGACCCAAGCAGAGTATCTCAGCACCGCCGGTCTCCATGCCCAGGGACCCAGCACCTGCGCTCCAGTCGCTGAGTGCAGGGCCAACGAGACAGGCAACCCTTCCTCTCGTGAAACCTGCCTTTAACACGGACTCGGAGAAGAGGAGCAAAGTACACCGAGGAGGTGCACCCGGGCGACAGGTGCGCGCCCCTCACAAGAGACCACAGAGACAGGCTCTCATTTCTCACTCGGCGCTCTCAACGCAGGAGCTGCAGAGCCCCGCCCCGCCCCCTCCAAAGAAGGCCCCGCCCAGAACGCAGGGGAGGGGCAGGTACAGACGCTCCTCGCCAAAGAAAGCACTCCTCTGCCTACCTCCACTGGTGGCCCCCGCGCCCCTCCGGGGAAGGGCTCTCTCCACTCCCTCCCACTCCCAGGGGCGTCCTGCCCCAGCGCCACCTGCCCACTTAACTGGAAACCACTGATGTCCACAGCTACCACCACCCCAAAATCACGGGCGGCGTCAAGTTCGCCTTGGGCACCTCCAGCACCGGCCACACACAGTGACTCCTGGGCCCGCCCGAAGCTCCCAACACCCCCTCCATCGTCAAAACTTTCTATGACCACCATTCACCATGCTCAGCTTTTTGCTCTCCAAAGGGACCACCATCCAACCTAGTTAAGTAAGACTGACCACCCCAGCCCAACGTAAACATGATTGTCTTCAATGGGTCTTCTATGGATGACACCCAGAGCAAGCAAACACTGAAAAACTGACTGCCCGGGAATGAGTGTGGGACGTCCAGAAGTGAGTGTGGGACATCCGGAAGGGAGTGTGGGACGTCCAGAAGTGAGTGTGGGACATCCGGAAGGAAGTGCGGGACATCCGGAAGGGAGTGCGGGACATCCAGAAGTGAGTGTGGGACATCCGGAAGGGAGTGCGGGACGTCCAGAAGTAAGTGTGGGACATCCGGAAGGGAGTGCGGGACATCCAGACTTAAGTGTGGGACGTCCGGAAGTGAGTGCGGGACATCCGGAAGTGAGTGTGGAACATTCGGAAGTGAGTGTGGGACATTCAGAAGTGAGTGTGGGATGTCTGGAAGATTGACCTGGAAGAAACAGAACCAGGGTCTTGAACAAAAATAATACAACTTGCAGTTTACTAAGATTTATACAGGCATTATCTCATTTAGTCCTCACAGCTATAAGGCACATAATGTTATCCACGTGTCACAGATAAGGAAACTGAGACCTAGACTTTAAATAATTTGTTAACCTGGTAAAATCAGGTCTCAGATCCAGGCTGTCTAACCCCAAGCTGTACCCATTTTCTGCTCTACCCTTTACTATCTTGTAGGCTATGAAATTAAATCCTTACACACCTCATCCTTGGCAGTAAGGTGCATTTAAATTACATCTGTGTTCCCTGGTGGATCAGACGGTGAAACGTCTGCCTGCAATGGGGGAGAAATGAGTTCGATCGCTGGGTCAGAAGATTCCCGGAGAAGGCAATGGCAACCCACTCCAGTATTCTTGCCTGAAAAATCCCCATGGACAGAGGAGCCTGGCGAGCTACAGCTCATGGAGTCACAAGAGTTGGACACAACTGAGCAACTAACATTTAGGCAGCTATTAAAAACCAAGTTTTTACAATCATCTAATGACATGTGAAAATTATTATGAAGCACGATTAAGTGAAAAAAGCTGAAAACAAAAGTGTGTGTGTACACACAGGTATAAATATTTTTTTTATTTTTTTAAAATATTTTATTTTTTAAATATTCAGGTACACACAAAATGCTAACACACCAACACATTACATTGTTGTATGTCTTTTAAGTGGTGGGATTATGAACTTTTTTTACACTTATTATATGTTTTAAAACTTCTGTGAGGAGCAGGCATTCATTCTCTAATTTGGAAAAAAAAATATTAACCACCATTATTTCTGGAAAGGAAGAAGCCAGAGTTCTGGCTTGTTGACAGACCAATCCGGGATAAAAAGTAGGAATCTCCCCCACTACCCCATCCCAAGTCAGTACCCAATCAACAACGAAATACCACTACCTGTTGCTAAGGGGTGGTTACCCCAGGAACGGTCACCAGGGATTCTCGGCCTGACTGAGCACCTCAGTGAGCTGGAGACATAGAGGCAAGGGCCTTCCCAGAGGACAGACCCAGCCTCTGAGACGCCCCAGCCATGGCAGCTGGAGACACAGGCAAGAAAATGGGGCTGGGAGTCAGGCCTGAAGACAAAGTGAGCTTCATGGGCAACATGGAGACTTTTAAACATGGACCACACCAGCATCATCCAACAACTTAAGTGAAAGACATTGACCCCAAAGGGGGTCCTGGCATCAATCCTAAACCACAGCATCAGAAAAACACAAGCAATCCTGTGGGGTTTTGGAAAAGAAAATGAGGTTGGAGTCTACCTTGTCAGAGATGGCACCCCAGTCTAATTGCTGGCCTCCATGTAACCAACCTTCTGAGCCTCAGTTTCCTCATCTGGAAGCCCAGGTTAAAATGCTGAGCTTATGGGGATTCCCTGGAGGTCCAGTGGTTAGGACTTGGTCCTTTTTCTACTGTGGCCATGTTTGGATCCCTAGTTGGGGAACTAAGATCCCGAAAGCCATGAAGTGTGGTCACAAACAAACAAAAAGAGCCACACCTAAAGAGATACCTGGAAGAATTAAAGGAAATGGGTTGTCAAGCTCCAGGGGAGCCAGCTGCAGCATTGAGGACCCCTGGAGAGGCACTTAGGCCTCCAGCCCACAGGCTGCCAGTGAACTCAGAAGCACACCCTCCAGCCCACAGGCTGCCAGTGAACTCAGAAGCACACCCTCCAGCCCACAGGCTGCCAGTGAACTCGGAAGCACACCCTCCAGCCCCAGGTGAGCCTTCAGATGACTGCAGCCCAGACTGACTGCTTGACCTGAACCTCATGCATGACCCTGAACCACAGCCCTCCAGCTAATCCCACTCCGGATTTCTGACTCTCAGAGGCTCCGTGAGGCAATAAATGTTTGCTTATTTTAAGCTGCCAATTCTAGGGCAATTTGTTACACAGCAAAAGATACCTAATTCAGATTTTGGTGCCTGGCACACAAGAGCTCAATAGATGGTCCCTATGATACTCCCTCAATCCCTCTATGTCAAAACCACCATAAGATGCAACACTCATTACCAACAGCTTTTTTAAGAAAAAAGAAAGGTCACTGTTTTGCATCCAAAGTGGAAAGGTTTCCAAAGGCTAGCTTCCAGCTGCAAAGCTGTTCTTGCCTGTCTTCCCCATCAGAGGCAACAGGCTCCCAGACACCCAGGCCAAAACCTGGGCCTTTATCTTGACTTTCTTCTTCCCACACTCCCCCTTCCCCATCTTCAGCAAATCCCACGGGCTCTACCTTCAAGACCCATCTGGAATCAAACCACTTCTCACCACCTCGTTACCAGCAACCTGGTCATTGGACAACCAGAGCAGCTTCCTAACTAGGCTCCCTCCTGCAATCTCTATGGCAAACAGCAGCTGGTGGTCCTTCTAAGACATGCATCTTCTCTCGTCAACCCTATGCCCCAAGCCCTACCGAGGCTTCCCCTTTCATGCGGCATCAATTTTCCCGTCCTTACCAGAGTTTTAGGTGATTGGCCTATCCCACTTCGGCTCCTTCTGGTAATTCAATCCGTTCGGATCTTCCTGATGCTCCTCACACAAGCAAGCTTCTGCCTCCAGGCCTTTGCCACCCCAGTGCCCTCCACCTGGAGCTCTGTCCCCAGAGAGCAAAGGTTTCCATACAAACAGCATCTCCCAATAAAGGTCATGCCTGACAAATTCCATCTAAAATAACAACTTCCTCCACATTTCAGTCCCTATGCCCTCTGTTCTATTTTTTCATAGCACTGATCACTAATAGACGTTATTATATCCCTGCCTGCTCACGTTTCACTATCAGGATATTGGGAAGTTCACTGCTGTATCTCCAGCGCCTAAAACAGCTCCTGGGACACAGTGGGTGCTCATAACACATGTCAAGAGTTCAGCAAGTTTTTCTATAAAGAGCCAGATATAGTAAATACTTGGCTTTGCCTTTCTTACAATCTCTGCTACAACTAGAGTCAGCCTCTGTATGCACAGGTTTTGCACTCCTGGACTCAACCAACCCCATGGGCCAACTGTAAGAGCCTTGAGCATCAGAGTTTGGTAACTGCAAGGCTCCTGGAACTAAACCCCGCACTGAGGTATGACCATATTCAATGCTGCTATTATAGCGTGAAATCAGCTGCAGATGACACAGAGCATGTAAGAGGGGCTGGGTTGCAACAAAACTTTATTTATGAAAACAGGTGGTGGTCTGGATCTGACCCTTGGCTTGGGCTGCCCTGGTGGCTCAGCTGGTGAAGAATCCGCCTACAATGTGGGAGACCCTGGTTCAATTCCTGGGTCGGGAAGATCTGCTGGAGAAGGGAAAGGCTACCCACTCCAGTATTCTTGGGCTTCCCTGGTGGCTCAGCTGGTAAAGAATCCTCCTGCAAGGCGGGAGACCTAGGTTTGATCCCTGGGTTGGGAAGATCCCCTGGAGAAGGGAAAGGCTACCCACTCCAGTATTCTGGCCTGGAGAATCCCATGGACTGTATACTCCATGGGGTTGCATAGAGTCGGACACCACTGAGTGACTTTCACTTTCACTTTATAGTTTGCCAACCTTGACCTATTTGATTAATTCATTAAAAAATATATTAGTCTCTCAAATATAAGACTGTTTTCCATCTTCAAACCAAACAATACAGGAGAGAATGGTTTGGAAATGAATCTCTGAGGGTTCTGGGCAGAATTCAGCAAGAACTTCTCCCACAGCAAAATGGTTGATGAAAATTCAAATGGACAGCAGGCTGGCCCATCATTTTCTGGGGTCTTCCAGCACACATCAGATGTTCTCATGGGTTTAGGAGGTGGCCAAAGACAGATGGTGGGCCAGCTTGCCTCACTAACATCTCCTAGGGGCTGCAGTGCAGGTACAGGTCTTAAGAGTTTAGCATGACGCACCACTGCGGGAACAACATCAACTAGTTCTTACACCATCCACTTCAGAAGAGTATCTATAGACTCATGCTAGCTGACTTCTCAGGGATGGGTGAGGGGATGGAGTGCAAGAGGACACTAACAGAGCCAAACTATGTCCAGAGAAAAATATCCCAGCACTGATAGGATCCTGTGCAAAGCAAAAAAAAAGGCATGAAAAGAAAAATATGCAACTCTGGCAGCCAGGCTATTAGACAAAGATCACGCTTCTTTGAAATTAACCACCAAGAAAAAAGGTAGATAACCACAGGGCACTGTTTTTAAAAAAAAAAAAAAAAAAAAGTCTCACGCTCAAGTTTTTCTGCTTTAATTGCCAATAATTTCATAGTTCAGTGTCTCCTATCAGCCTTAGCTTGTTTCTCTTCCCATTGGAGGAAGCATTTTAATGAGAACTTGGGGAGTGCTGCTTTCAAAAGCACTCCCTGGCTGCCCTGCTGGTTCTCAGCTGGCCCAAAAGCCAGCCAAGGCCCCTCTGCACAATCACCTTCAGCATCACCCCAGACAGCACTCCCGGGGAACCTGTGAGGCTTGCCGTTTTTAATCACCACCTACCCAGATGGCAGGAGACCCTGATGGGCTGTTTCATTTCATCCAACTCTTGGATTTTATCAGCGTTTTGCCACTGTCGAAGAGCAGGGAAGAAACAGGAATCAAAAGCCCTTCCATTTGAGGGTTCTTCTAACTTCCTAAACCCACTCTCAACTTCAGTTATCTCATTTCAAACTCAGAAGAAATGTACAAGGCAGGAGAGCCAAAGCGTAACCCTCCATCCTTCCACATGTGCAGCAAGTACCTACTGAGTGGCCACCGTGTGCATGCTGGGGGCGTTGGAAGGCATCCAGTCCTTGCTCCCGGCAAGTACCAATGAGATGGAACAGACCCCATGATGCCAAAGGGACACTGAAGCCCAGAGGTGCAAAGTGACCTTCCACAGTGACAGACTAGGGTGAAGCCCTCACTGCTGAGCCAAACAGGTCAATCTGGCCCAGGCGGGCCATTTAGTAGCTTGAGATGAGGAAGCATTCATCTCTCTATCTTCTAGAAATGTACTCCAAACTTTAGAGGGTACATCTCTTTTTTTTCCCCCTTTCTCCTTAAAAAAAACAAAAACAAAAAACTTTTTAAAGGTACAAACCACGCAAGGAAAAAGTTGGCTTGGTAAATCAAGAATAAATCTGTAAAAAAATAAAAATAAAAATCAGAGTTGGAGGAAGGAAAGAAAAGTCATCAAACGCTATTGTGAAATTTCCAAAGGGGTAAAAAAAATAATTCTAGATAACAGTAATTTTCTAGTAATAGATAAAATATATATATGGGATTTACATGTATGAGGCATATAGGCATAGTTCTTTCTTTTTAGGCATAGTCCTTGAGGTCTTATTAGGTATTAATCCATTTAATACTGCAACCCTATGAGGAAGAGATACTACCATCCCCACTTTGCAGATGAGGAAACTGAGGAGCAGGGAGGTTAAGTAATTTGCCCAGAGTCACATGAAGTAATAGAGCCAGGATTTGAGCCTTGGAAGTCTGGCTCCTGAATCCATCCCTGCTCTTAAATATTTCACTAATCTCCCTTCTCTCTCTCTGAGTTTTTGCATTTTTCTAACAGCATGAAATCCTTGTAATTTACCATTTATTTGTATATGTGTTCATTTATAAAATATTTTTCAGGGGCTTCCCTGGTAGCTTAGTGGTAAAGAATCCACCTGCCAATGCAGGAGACATAGGTTCAATCCCTGAACTGGGAAGATTCCACAAGCCTCAGAGCAACTAAGGCCACGTGCTGCAATTATTGAGCCCAAGCTCTAGAGCCTGGGCTTCTGGGCCACAATCACTGAAGCTGACTCGCCCTAGAGGCCACGCTCCATAAGAGAAGTCACCACAAGGAGAAGCCCGTGCATCACAACCAGATAGTAGCCCAGGCTTACCCAACACGGCCATTAATAAATAAACAAAATTATTTTAAAAATTAACAACTTAATGGAGAAGGAAATGGCAACCCACTCCATTATTGTTGCCTGGGAAATCCCATGGACAGAGGAACCTGGCGGGCTCCATAGGATCATAAAGAGTCAGACTCGACTGAAGCAACTGAGCATGCATGCAGTCACATGTGATGATTGAGCGCTTAAAGTGGCTAATGTGGGACTTCTCTGGTGGTCCAGTGGCTGGGACTCCAAGCTCCCAATGCAAGGGGCCCGGGTATGATCCCTAGTCAGGGAACTAGATCCCACGTGCCACAACAAGGAGTTTACCTGCCACAACTTAAGATCCCGTGTGCTGCAACTAAGATCTGGCTCAGCCCCAAATAAATAAATAAATAAATTTTAGACAAATAAAACATGACTAATACAATTGAGGAAAAAAAAAAATTAACAACTTAAAAAAATACATTTTTCTTAACCTATCTCTTTGTATTTACAAGGCTCTGAGATGACCAACAGAGAAACATAAAACCAGCAATACTATGAAAATTAAGGGAAACTATGCCCATGGAAAGGGGTATTAGAAATACACCAATAATAAGGCCAAAGACTCTTCACACCTGTCTCTAAGTTTCCAGGCAGCTCACGTGAAAAGGGCAACATGACCAGTTACTGAGTTTTCTTTATTAAAAGGAGAAAAGATCATCAGTTCCTCAGATAGAACCAAACCTTTCTTATCACTAGATTTCCATAGTCTTTGCATTGAGTAAAGGAAAGGATAATGAGGTGTTAGACAAAGGTCCTTGCTGACATATTTTTAGTCTGATTTTAAAATCAAGGGTGTAATCTTAAAAGGAAATCAGGAGAAGGCAAGTCTACGAAGAACTTGGAGTAACGCTGTGCAAGTGTGTAGCCTTCCAGTGGACACTATCACCCTAGAGGCTTTCCTGGTGTAAAAGTTACAAAATAGAGAGGATTACAAAAAAAGCCTCTCTCTGTAAAGGAGCAGCCCCTCCGTATGCTGACAGGCCTTCGGCGTTCCGAAGCGTCCCCTGAGAAGCAAGACAGCCACAGGGTGAGTACGGGACAGGCAGGCTCCGGGCAGGCCCAGCCGGCCTCCAGGAGCTCCCAGCCTCGCCCGGAGGCGGAGAAGGAACACCACGGCCCTGTGTGACGGCAGCTCGCACGGTGCCTTCCCAGACACCTCAGCCCTCCTTCAGAACAAGCTCTGGAAGCCCCCTTCCACCCCTGCACAGGGCCTGAAAGAATGTCTGCATCTGGCTGAGGGCTCACCAAGGAGCCTCATGGAAACCTCTGTGGGAAAGCTGGACGGGGCCTCTGGGTCGGTTCTTTCAACACAGCTTTATTACTCGGTTTAGGCTGCCCAGAGACACCAAGGAACAAAACCTCTTTGAGTCAGAGGAGGAATAGACGCCAACCCTTCCTTCTACCAAGAACTGAAAGGTCACAGGAGCTTGAACCCCAGGGTCCTGCCCGGTCTGGCCTGGGCTCCTCCTGCCACTCCGGGCTGCTCCCTGGAAACAGAAACAATGAACCCAAGCGGGCTCTAACGTCTCCTCCTCCGTCATGTCACCGTTAGAGACAAGACTCCGGGGCCTGTGGGTCAGGAACACCCAAGACCAAAGTCTTTCTGGGCCCTGCGTCAGGCAAGCCTTCACCTGTCTGCGAGTCCAGCGTTAATGAGCGGCTTTGCGGAGCAAACGTGAGGCGCAGAAGGGCAACTGGGAGGCACAGCCACGTTCTGATTAGCACTGATGAACCAGGCCCAGCGGACGGCAGCCAGGCCGAACCGAAGGCTCAAGACTAGGCTGTGCCTTTGGACTGGCCGCCCTGGGCCCAGTCTGCTGACTGAAAGAAGCTGGGAAGTCTACCATCCGCCCTCTCGAGTCATTATTCAACAACAAACAGGAGCTATTTTTAGAACTTTTTCCATGAAGGCGCCATAGGCAAAGGCCACCAACCTCGGAGACACGGAAAGGTTAAATAAGGCTATCTGATTTAAAAAAAAAGAAAGAAAGAAATTTGAATAGGCAAGTTCCATCTCATATTCATCTGCTCAGCACAGCTCCCAGTTTTATAAATGTACCTTAAAATTAACAGGAGGACAAGGAGCTCTCCCCAGGAGTCTCTGGGTCCCTTCTGAGAAACTACCTCAGGAAACAAGCATTCTGATTTGAGGATGCTTTCAACAGCCTGCTTGCTGAGCCGAACTCAAGGTGCACACCGGCTCTCTGCAAGCAACTTCTACATGGAGGTGAGCAGGAGACAGGGAAACAGGACAAACCCTTTTTCACTAACCCATGTAAATAAGTCTTTCAGAAACCTCTTTACACCCTCAGTAACCCCCTCATACACACACCCTCACTCCCCAGTAAAACCTCACTATGGGTTTCTGGCCCACCCAGACTGGGTAAAAAATTACACATCTCAGAGTCTGGGTTTACCACGCCATCCGCCCTTAATGGAAGTTTATACATGCCTCCCACATAGGGCCATTGTTAGAAGGAATCAAATAATTTACTGTTGAACATTCAGTTTAAAGGACAGAGCATGCTCTAGGGAATGCAAAATATTACCATTTACTTTTTTTTTTTTTTTAAAAAAAAAAGGTATTTACTTGTCTTTTACAACCAAGCCAAAGGAAATAAAGCTTTTTCCAAATGCAGTCAGAGGTGCTGAAAACCTCTTCTAATAATCCCATTTCTACAAAATATAGAGCTGTTTTGCAGAGACAAATTCAAATAAACCCCTGGAATGTGCTCTTCTCCCCGAGAGTGGTAACCTATGCTCCCCACATGCTCCAAGTATCTCATCACGGGGTGCCACCACCCACAGCACAACCTCTGGGCACACCAGCTACTATCTCCCAACAAGTCCCCGCCTAGAAGAGAGCTCCCTTCCTAATCATTCACAAATACTGAAATGAGTTTAGGCTCCTACCTGAGGACCCTGGAAGCCAAGTGAGTAAGGAATGAGGAAGGGAACTAAAATCCAGTCATATAATTTGGCAAAATGTATCACAAGCCCTTGCATACACACACACACATACATAGACACATACATACACACCCTCAAAAATACACAAACTTTGACCCAACAATTCCACACAGAGGAATGTCTCCTCAGGCAATAATCAAACAAGTGGATTTAAAAAAAGGCTCTTCAAGGATGTTCGCTGTCACACTGTTTACACAGGCAAAGCCGAACCACCCAGCTGTCCAACCACAGAGGATTAGTTAAAGGAGGTTCGCGCCTGCAACGGAGCGCGCAGCGGCCACGGAGGTGCGCGCTGGGGGTGGAAACGGCAGGCAGAGCAAGTGGGAGACCGAGCACACAACGTGGACAAACAGGCGCTCGTTAGGTAGGGAAGAGGCCCATCTGAAAAGGCTGCATGCTGTGTGTCTGCAACTACAGACACTCCGGGGAAGGCAAAGCTACGGCAGCAGTAAAGGGCTCGGCAGAGGCCAGGGCTGGGGTGGGAGGGCAAGCACCGAGGGTTTTCGGGCAATGGAGACGCTCTGTGAGCCTACAAGGGACACGTGTCACAACACGTCTGTACATCACACACAGAACGGACAAGACCAAGGCCAGCCTCTCCGGTGGACAGTGGACTTTGGGCGACACGATGTCAGTGCAGGTTCGTGAACTGTGACAAATGCCCCGTGGGGCGGGCGGCAGGGCGTGGACCCAGATGATGGGGAAGGCTGTGCCTATGAGGGCAGGGTACACAAAGACAAACCCCAGCTTCTTCCTCTCAACTGTATTGCTAACCCAACACTGGCCTAAAAATGTGAAGTTGAAAAAAACTTTAGTTCATCAAATAAAGAAAAATATCAACAAAGTTGTGTCTGTCTTTACACTGGAAAGCCCAGAAGGACAGACATGTAGGTGAAAGCCGGACAGATAAGTGAACTAGAGAGAGAGACAGACAAATAGATACAGATAGACAGGAACTGACACAGGTATTCTGGTAGATTTTATCATCAAGAAGCAGTTATGCTACTTTGGAACCCAGCGTGTTTTGCTCTGAAAACATTAACTGTGCTGGGGAAAACAGGCAGTAAAAAATTAATTAGGTTAATAAACAAAAGCAGTATAGAAACCAAACTCTGTGTGCACACATACACACACACACACACACACACACACACGTCCCCAAACAGAAGGGTGTTTGCATACTGGACTCTAAGCGGGGGAGAGGAGAGGTCTGTGCTCTTCCAGGTGGAGAAGGAAAGAACTATTGAATGAGGGCCACTGCCAGGCCTGGGAGTCGAGGGCAAATCCTCAGTCAGGGGCAAATCCTCAGTCCTGAACATGAAGCCAAGCGTGCATTGCAGGCCTCTCTGACACCTGGCTTTACTCACAAACGAGGGCCTCCCCAGCACAACCCCATCAGCCCATGACCTCGGGAGACATGACTATGAAAAGCAGCCACCACTCAACCGTTGAAATAGACAGTCAGTCCTCAGTTTCGTCTGCAGGAAGCTCAGAGGGTAGACGGGGCTCCCTTGCACATCCCCTTGATGCTGCAGAGCAGGCTGTGCTGATGGGAACACTTCTGGTTCTAAAAGTTTGTCTGATACTGATTCATAAGTCATGTGGTCAGTGAGCAAGCTAGCCAACCAAGGGTAGAGTGTCCAAGGTCTGGCCTGAAATGCATACAGTGACTCAGCCCTCATATCAGGTACCTCCCTGGAGCAAGAGGAAAGGCACCCACTGAGGGGGATCAGATTTAGGTCCCTGCAATGCAACACTCTGCGACCTCAGGCAAGTCAACTGTCCTCTCTGGGGCCCCGGTTCGTCATCCTTCTAGATGTTGGACAAGAGGACAGACACATTACTTTGGATTGTCTGTTTCTGGAAGCACTGAATTCATTTGGCACTCGATAAAAATTCAATGACCACCAAGATTTTGTTCTTTTTAAACTTCCTCATCCAATCATTTTATTATCCTCTCAAAAATGCTCTGGGGTAAGTGGGACTATTCCAACTTCATGACAGCAAGAAAGCAGCAACACTGCAGTGGGGAAGGCAAAGTCCTGAAAATTGCTTCCCCCTTATCCTACAACTCTGCCTGAACTGCTGACCACAATGCCCTTATACCTCCAAGAAGGCAGAAGGGCCCAGTGGTTAAAACTCAAGCCTTTGATTTCAAACCCCACTTCTCCCCTTTCTGGCCATGGGATCTGGGCAGATTACCTAACCAGCAGATGCCTCAATTTTCCCATCTATAAGACAGATATTAAAATAAGTGCCCTCTTGAAACAGGAAAGGGGCAGGGCACAACCTCTGAAAGACTGACAGAGCCATCGAGGACACAACATAAACTGGTCAGAAACGATCAGTTCCCCCAAGATGGAGAAGACCTGAATCCTGGCAGACCTTGCGCCTCATTATACGCATCAGCTAAATGACATGCCCACCAGGGCCATGACAGCTCTGAGGTCAACCATAAAAGATCCAAAGGTGGGTGGCCGCCCAATTCCTGGAGATCTCTGCACCTTCTCCTAAACAGCTAGAATAATCCTCCCACTCCTCAGCCTAATGAAATTACCCATAAACACTAACCACAGCACGTTTCAGGGCCTACTGCCTCCTGAGACGGCCACATTCTGGCCATGGAGTGTGTCTCTCCCACTGCCCAGCTCCCTTTCCCAGACAATCCCACGCCCTGAGGCCACTCTCGCCTTCTGAGCCAGAGTGCACTCCGTTTACGGAATGTGCCTATCCCTTTGTCTCTCACCTAATTCGTCTGCAATGACACATCATGAACCTGAGCTGCAGTAAGGCCTGGGACCAGGCGTGGCGTATGATCTCCATTAAAAGTCAGAGGTTTCGAGCCTCAATCTGAGTTGTACGGTTTCACACTTACAGGGCTGCTATGAAGGTTAAATGAGTAGAAATAAGGAAAGCATTTATAGAAGGGAGTCTGGCACACAGTGAGTGCTTAATAAATGTTAATAAACGCTAGCAATTATTATCCATTCATCCAACAAACTCTTACTGGGTATTTACTCTAACAGTGCCAGTTACTTTTGAAGACTCTAAGGAAACACAAAAATATTGACTAGGACATGGTCCAAGACCCTTACCGTCTAGTGGGAAGGGGCCAACTTGAACCAGTAAATACAAGCCCATGATTCCCTCTCCAACGGCCCTGGACCAGATAGGTTTGGACTTAGATGTTTCTGATTTCAGACGGGTAACAGGTACATGTAATAAAGCATCAACCTCCCCTCCTTCCTCACCCCCTCCCTGGGGCCTGGAGCAGCGCCTGTGATCAACCACTTGTGAAGCTAAGTGGGATCAAGAAAATACCACAAAGAGTCTCCAGACAGTTCAGGTCAGATTTTGCAGCCAAATAAGTTACATAAAAACTTGTGGGGCTTCCCTGGATGTCCAGTGGTTAAGAATCTGCCTGCCAATGCAGGGGACACAGGTTCGATTCCAGGTCTTGGAAGATCCTACATGCCTCGGAGCAACTAAGCCCATCAACCATAACTACTGCACCCGCCTGCGGAAACTAGAGAAGCCCGTGCGCCTAGGGCCTGTGCTCCTCAAGGAGAGAGGACGCTGCAGTGAGAAGCACGGATACAGCAGCCAGAGTGGCCGCCTGAGTCACAACTAAAGAAGGCCTGTGCAAAGCAACAGAGTCAGCACAGCCAAAAATAAAAACAACAAATAAAATAAACACACACCACTGGTTTTCAGTGTTCTGAATATCAGAACCGCAGAGGAGCGTTTGCAGACCCGTCCCATAGTAACAAGGTGTTGGGGGCCCACAAAGGAAACAGCAGCCCACAAATAAACGTGGGCGACAGAAAAGACGTCACCAAAAGGGCACTGTTCAGGCTGGAACTTGAAGGAAAAATAGGAGCTCGGAGCCTCAGAAGAGAAAGCAGGTGAACGCTTCTGGCAGAGGGACCGGCAGATGCAAAGGTGAGGCGGTGGAACCAGCAGACAGCAGGTGACGAACAAGCCGGGAAGGTACCGCCCGAGCCACGCGTGCACGCACAGCGGCAGGGGCGGGGCCGAGCAGTGTGGGCGGGGCCACGTCCTGTAAGCAGGAGCCCCCCTGAAGCCCGCGGGCGCTCTGCAGGCACAGAGGGCCCTAGGAGAGCAGGAAGCAAGCGGTCAAGACCAGATTTGCATCTTCGGGAAATGCTCCTGGGTGGCCGCCTGGTGAAAGGACAGGAAGAGGAGGGGAAGGAGGAGGTGCCCAGCTGGGAGACAGTGCCAGGGTCAGGGAAGAAACGTTGGCGATGCCAACTCAGGCAGCGGAGGGGGAGAAAGAGGGAGGCCACGGCAGCCAGCCCGGTGCACGCGGACCTCGAACATGGATGCGGACGGAATGTAGTGCCAGGAATGTCACGCCTCACAGGGAAGGGCTCAAGGAAGTCCCCTTCTAGAGGCCACCTTCTGATGGACCAAATGACATCACTATTTCAATAGTAGGAGGATCAGAGAGAGGCAGCCCCTCCTCTGCTCCTGACCCCGCCTTCCCCCTCCTCCTCCTGGGTACACAGGTCAGGCGCTGACGACCTGAGTCTGCCTGCCCCCTCCAGCTCAGAAAGCAAGTCTGAGATCTCGCAGTGGGTCGGGGGTGGGGACAGCACCTGTCATCCATCCTTCTGGGATACAGACGGCCTCTGCCAACTCCTAAGTACGACCTACAGCCATCCGTTCTGAAACGGTCAGAGCTACCCCAGAGCAACAAGGACCAGCCCAAAGCCAGGCAGAAGACGAGGAGGTCGCAGACAGACCCGGGGGACCAGGGCTGTGAGGGGCAGCCGCTGTTCTCCGGCTCACCTGCTGCCTCCACTGCCTTCAGAAAGGCCCCTCCGCGCAGTCAGAGCAGCACAGCCTGCACCCGCACGGGTGTGGCAGCTACCCCCGGGAACCCAAGCCTGGCACTGCCATTGAGGGAGGGCTGCCCATCAGAGGGAGGGGACATCATCCAAGGGACAGCTGGGGCAGCAGCAAAGGCCTCCACTGGAACTAGCAACCTGGATTTCTGGGAGTATCCACCATGTGTCCCTGCCACCACGGGTCCCTGGATCTCTGGGAGCATCCACCACGTGTCCCTGGATCTCTGGCAGCATCCCCCACGTGTCCAGATGGCCTTGGTACTCGTCTGGACCTTTACCTTTACCTTAGGAGCAGGGAAAGCCCAAACTGCTTCTCAGATGTGGATCTCCAGGCCATGGAAAAGTAACATTTTCAGTCAAAACCCTGATAAAAAGACTGTCTCACATTTTTTCTTTCCCACTTTTCTGCAGGATTTGGAGCCTGAGTCTTGAGTCAGTCTATGTAGAACAGATGAGGAAAGAGACCTCCGGTAACACCAGGGGGTGATACCTGAGGGGGAGGCCCCGGGGGTCAGCTGTTTCTTTTATGAGCACTTATTATGGACATTTGCAAACATTCACCAAATTAAAGAGGTTCACATAATGAACCCCACCTGCACCCATCACCCAGACCAATCATCACCGGCACAGGGCCCATCTTACTTCATCTAATTCTGCTTCCTCCTACTAGAGTCTCTTAATCAACTGCTTTTCTTCCCAACCTGCTTCTAACCCACAAAACACCCGACTCCCAAGTGGGCTTCTGCTCACTACTGCGTGTGTCTCCCATTTTCACCTGGAAAACCTTCCCAGGTAGCAAACTAATCCGGAGACCTACAGCTGCCACAGCTGGGTCTTCCAGCTTGAAAGCCGGGGGTGGGGACGATCAGGCTCTGAGCAGTGACGGTTCGCCCTGAGAAGCCGCCTGGTATGAACCAGCATGTGCGGGAGAAGGAGAAAACCCGACACCTCGCCCCAGTGCACAAAGTTCCTGGCCGCCCCTCACCCTGGAGCCTTAGCACAATCCACTGAACGGGACGGGGTGTGCTGTTTATATGTGATTAAGGGTTGGTTTATGTTCCCTTGGGGAGTTTTATTTCTACGCTGTTATTTCACCCCTAAAATTTACAGTCTTCAGGGCCTGAATCCTACTGCCCTGTGTGAGCCAACCCACTCCCTCCCTCCTCTTCCTAGTCTCTGAATGGCCAGAAATAGTTTCCATTGTCATTGACTTAAATTTCCACTTTGATGATGGGAACAAATATTTTTCTTGTGCTTTCCTGAAGCAGGAATAAATTTTTCCATTCAAGTTCTAACTGGATGCCACAGGCCAATCCCTGGGCAGAGGTGCAGAGCACACCCGCACAGACTGGACCTGGTACCTCTGCCTCCTGCCCGGCGGGCTGAAGGAGCGGGCCTGGGCTCCCTGCCTCGTGGCTCCGTACAGGGGCTCCAGTCCTGAACGCCGCTCTCACAGACACACACTGGGCTCTGCTTGACGTGCTGCAGGTGCAGCTGTGAAAGAGACCAAGCCTGTCCTACCCTCATGGAACTTAGCATCTAAAACCAGGGCAACGCTTCCCAGGCCAGCACACGGCCCTGGCCCTGCCTCCCACAACTTCACGCCCTCTTCCCTGCATGCTTGTCCAGCACTAACCTGACGGCTCCTGGGGGCAGGGGTGGGCAGCAGACACAAGCCAGGAGAAGCCAGCCCCTTCCACTGCAGGGAAACCTGTGTGCGCCCCCAGGAGGAAGCGCATGGTGAGTTCTGGTAGGACAGAGATCTCTGTCTTCAAAATGAATGCTTTGGAGTCTTAGAGCACCAGGAGAACACAGGAGAGGGGGTGGGGGCTTCTCTGAGTCGTTTTTTTTTTCCCTTCTCTAATACTGATCTAATATTCTGAGTCACCTTGCCAAGTCCAGCGAATGGCCGCTCTCGGAGTGTTGATAATTACCATTGCTGTCTGCTTGGTGGTGCCCAGTAATAACTGAGAGATCGGGCCTGGAGCGTGAGTTCAACAGAAACACGCAGGCTAAGACGCTGAACAGAAGGCTCCTGCCCCCCCCATCCCAGCCAGCCTGTCTGGCCAAGCCACATTCAGAGGGCTCGGGGGTACTCAGAGTCCACGGGAAGCCACTGGAGCCCACCTCCCCTCGCCCAGCTCCCCATTACAGACCAGAGCAAGGAACAGCGGGCTGTCCTTCCACCCCCCTCCACTTGGTCCAGGAGGGCTGGATGAGGGGCCCCTAATGGAGGCAGGGCGGCCCAGCAGAGCGAGGAGGAGCAGGCTCAGATGGCCCTGCCCCACCCCTGGGGAAGGAATGACCTAGGGGCTCAGATGCTGCCACCTGTGTCTCCCCTCTCTCCGGGGGTCACCCTCCGAGGGACACATTCCCCACCACCACCACCCACCAACAGCCTGGGCACAAAGACAGCCAGAGTCTGCTTAGCACTCCTTCTATCCGCAGCTTAGGACAGGGGCTAGAGGCATGCCTCCCCACGCCCGCCTATCTCAACGAGAAGCAAGCTCGAGACTCAGAATTCTGAAGGAATCATTCCTCCTCTTTGGGAGTCACTTAGCTCTTTGATGAGACTCTAAGGGTAGGAATCTCTGACCCTCCCTTACTGTCTGAAAACATTACCTCCAAGCACTCTGCAAACTGGCGAGGAGCATGTGGCGGCCCCTCCCCTCAGGGCTCCTCCCGTGAGGACTCTCCAAACAGCCCGGCTTCCCTAACAATCCCCTCTGCTACTGTGCCGACAAATTGGCTTGCACCTCAAAGAGGCGAGATGCCACCTCTGCCCTGAATTCAAGTCCCCACATCACCGCCTAAATAAAAATAACTCTCCCCCCTCCCCAAGAGCGGTAAAGAGTTGACCGCCCCTGCCTGCGCCAGAGAGATCACTCTCCACCCAAAGACAGCTTTCCAATCCTCCCCAGAGAGCTCCTCCAAGCGAGTATTGAACAAGAGAGAGGGCTGCAAGTGTTCACAATTGCCCTCGAGTCTCCGAGAGTAATTGTGTTTCTTTCGATCGGAACACAGTTCGGCAGCAAGTGTCCGGAAAACTGGCAGGAGCAGCCTGTTGACCACGGGATGGAAGGACTCGGTCTCACTCCAGAGACGCTGAGAGCCGACGGGGCCGGGAGAAGGGACGAGGACTCACTCCATCAGCCCACCTGAGGCCGGCAGGGAGGGGCATTAAGGGGCTGGAGAGCTCCCCCTGCTGCCCCCCGGAGGTTGGAAGCTCTGCCCTTGACCAGCAGCGTGGCTGGAGAGGAGTTGAGGTTTCTCAGCAGAAACAGGTGTAAGACACCCCTACTTGATAGGATCTGGGTGTGTTTCAGATTAAATTGAGCAGATGTGTCTGAAGCAATTTGCACACCACCAGTCACAAAACAAGCCCTCAGGAAACAGGCTCTGCCTGGTCTGATGGGACCCGGAGCTGCACGGGTGGAGAAGGGTCACCATGCTGACACCATCCCATCTGCTCGTCAGGGGGCAGCCTGCATTCCCATGCTGCAGATGTGAACAGAAATGCACCCTGAACTGAGGAGGTGAGGTCTGTCCTGCAGGAACCGGGGTGTCCGAGCCCCTGTGCTGGCTGCACCGCCTCCAAACTGTTCGTGTGATCTCAAGACAGTCACTCCACGTCTCTGAGGCTCCATTCCCTTGACTGCCTCACTCGATAACCAGGGCGCCCTAAAAAACTCTACCGAGGCCCCCACCCCCCTGCAACAGTGCAGGCTTTGTGTCTTTCTGACCACCTTCTTCACAACCATGGAGGGAACTGTCTCTGCCCACCCGGTCACATGATCGCCAGCCGCTGCTTCTTTCCGGCTCCAAGGAAGGCAAGACCAAGGCCACGGGCACAAGCAAGGGCCAAGGGCACAGGCAGCTGCAGCCTTGGTCCGGCCCTGCTCCAGGCTGGCCCCCAGAGCCACACGCGCTGTGTGAAGCCGAGTGGGGAGAGATGTTTCCCCAGCCAGCCTGCCTGCATCTCCCCTTCACCAGCTCCATAACCTACATTAGGAAATTTACATTTAACAAATCAGTCACAGAGTCCTGAGGAGCACAGATGTTCCCGCTGTGCGGCATCTTCTTTGCACTTAAAAGGCGAAACAACACTAGGAAATAGAAAAGAGGGAACTTGCAGCTCAGACACTCCCTAGGCTCTGAGACGTGGATTCAGGGATGCCCACTGGGTGCTTTGAGGTCTGACTCCCTTTTCTCCCCAGGCCCTGCAACCCCAAACCCCACCTCCCCACAGGCACCTTCTCCAGCCCAGGACCAGACAGGAGGTCCCCACATCCTGCTCCACTCAAGCTTCTCATGAAGACAGCCTCAACTGCAGTAAGCCCCCTGCAAGTTCTTGGGCCCCCACCGGATCCTCCATGGTAAGGGGGGCCACCCTTTCTGAACAAAGAAGAAAATAAAACTGAGCAGGTCTCCAAAGCCAGGGCCCAAGGCTGACCTCCTAAGTGAGGCAGGAGCTCTCAGATCATCATCAGAATGCTGTCTCCAGATGAAGACTCAGATAACACCAGCCTAGAGTCTAGACAGGAGGAAAGGCTCCAATAAATGAACATCTAGAGGAGATGCCACCTATGGAGCACCGAACACCTTCCCCGAACCTCCTCCCTCGTGCCCAGACAGGCTCACCTTGCCTGCCCTCCACATCCTGCACTAACCCCCTCCTGGCCCTTTCCTGAGAGACAGGACTGAGACAGGTCCCTACTGCCCCAACGCCCTGGGCTGTGTTTACCAGCTGCGCGGCCACAGGAAGTAAGACCCCATCTCATGTCCTGACTTCTTTATCTTGAGCATAAGTTCTTGTCTGTCCTAGGCGTCTCCACGTGTGAAAACCACAAAATGTGATGCAGTGTTCGAGGGCGGCTATTACTAAACGATGCTAATAACACTAATTGAGATGGTTAAGATTTGGGGGGCATTAAGTCCTCTTCGAGCTTATATTCTGCCTCCCTGATGCGACTGTAATTTCCCCCAAGGACAGAGGTGATGTCTGTTTCCTTTTCTAAGACGCCTAAAACAGGATTCTCCAGACATCGAAGTCTCAGCTGGTGGTGCCTGGAGAGGCGATGCCCCCACCCCCGGGCCTTGACAGGCATGGCTAATCGAGTGCACACTCCAGGCACTTGGAACTGATCAGAGATGACAGACAGGAAGCAACGGTAATTTAAACCCCCAGCCTGGGCAGTACCCATGATCTCTTAACACACAGGTCCTGCCTATCTTATCCACAAGCATGCTGAAAGCAGAGCCCACCTACACAGACGGCTCTGGAGCTCCTCTGAACACCCTGATTCTATCCACCTAGCTCCCCTTTCTTCCTTGCTGCCTCCGAGCCTTTTGAGAAGAGCAGCAGGATGTAAATTATTAAATTATGATTCCTGGTGTCATATCACTAACAAGCAGTCTATAATCTCTGACATGGGAGAACGGGAACAAAGGCCAAAATCTGTGATGAATCCATAAAACCGGACCCCAGGCTGTTCCTCAGTTCAGCGAGAGGCCTCTCAAACACCCACGCAGTCAGACTAACCTCCCTCCCCTCCTCTGTGTCCACCGCAAATGAGGGAGAAGGAGGGGGACAAGGACACATGGAGAAGGAAGAGAAGCCTATGATTTTCCAAACTCAAACGTAGGAAGAACCCTCAGTTCAGTTCAGTCGCGTCCCACTCTTTGCAACCCCAGGGACTGCAGCATGCCAGGCTTCCCTGTCCTTCACCATCTCCCAGAGCTTGCTCAAACTCATGTCCATCAAGTCAGTGATGCCATCCAACCATCTCATCCTCTGTCATCCCCTTCTCCTCCGGCCTTCAATCTTTCCCAGCATCAGGGTCTTTTCCAATGAGTCAGTTCTTTGCATCAGGTGGCCAAAGGATTGGAGCTTCAGCATCAGTCCTTCCAATGAATATACAGGACTGACCTCCTTTAGGATGGACTGGTTGGATCTCCTTGCAGTCCAGGGGACTCTCAAGAATCTTCTCCAACACCACAGTTCAAAAGCATCAATTCTTCGCAGTTTCCCGGACTTGTAAATTGAAGGCCTGGCTGAGATAACTCCTACAGTCCCTCTCAGTTCCAAGAGTTTAGAGATGGTAAATGCATTACTTGACATTATGCACTATGTGACACCCTCCAAACAGAACCCTTCTCATTAATGTTACAACCCAAGCTGACTATGAGCAGGGTTGGATTTCGAGAACCCTGAAACAAGGCCACTGTGCAGTCATGTGATGGCCCTCTTTCTCTGAAGAACACCTCTCTCCACTCAGGGGGACCTCAATATTCCACAACAACGATGATGGTGATTTCAAAGCCCTCTCCTGTTTATTTGTCTAAAGGCCTCTCAACACCCCTGTGAGCCTGTATTCGCATATCCTGGGTACACCCTCTGCTGTAGCAAAGACCTAATTTAGACAGAGGCAAATCAGCTCTGTGGGGTGAAATGCATTAACCAAGTCTCCCAAACAGCACAAATCTAATTAACTGAAAATCAAAATTGCAAAGCTGCCGAAAAAGATTTCCACGGAAGAAGTCTCCTAAGGATTGAAGGAAAGTTGTGGGTCATGTGACCTGCCTAATCCAAGTCTCTCCGCTAAACCGGGATAAACGCTGTTTGGGTGTTTGGGTTTGTTTGCTTTTTCACTGATGTTTGTTTTCTCTAGATCACCTTTATCACCAGTGGGCTTTGGAGAGCTTATCTGGTGTATGCAACAGCCATGAAAAGCATCCTTTCCGAGGAGCGGGTCCAGCCTTCCAGAACCTCCAGTGCAATAGGAGGAAGAAACACCACATCCAGACACCCTGGCTGGGCATTCCTCTCCTGCTCCTGCATGGCTGCCCTACCGCCCCCGGGAGAGGCTCATCCCTACCGACCCACCACTCAAAAATGCGGGCAGCAGTGAGGTTAAATGCCCCCACCCAGGGGCCTGAGAAGACTGAGCCACACTCAGGTCAGGGCCCCCATGACAGGCAGGTGAGCTGGCTTCCGTCCTTCGTGCTTCTGACCTGCCCCAGACAAATAACAGCAGGACAGTCCCCAGAGGGACGGGGCTCCTTCTGGTTCCAAGGCCGAGCATCTCCTGCCCTTGGGAAACAGGACAGAAGCAATTTCTGTGCTTCCTACCCCACACCACACCCTGCTTTAAACTCCCTGTGGCTCCCCACTGCCCCAAACAGGAATTTCTCAATCCTGGCTGCAATTAGAATCACTTGGAGAGCTTCAAAAATAACAACAATGACAAAGACCAGGCCACACCTCAAACCAAGCATATCAGAATTTTAATGGGAAGAGTTACAGGCAGGGCCTTCCCTGGTGGTCAGTGGTTGGGAATTCACCTTCCAATGCAGGGGACGGGGGTTCAATCCCTGGTCTGGGAACTAACATCCCATGTGCTAAATGGCAACTAAGCCTGCATATGCCCCAACTAGAGAGTCCAGTTCAGTTCAGTTCAGTCACTCAGTCACGTCCGACTCTTTGCAACCCCATGAACTGCAGCACGCCAGGCCTCCCTGTCCATCACCAACTCCTGGAGTTTACTCAAACTCATGTCCATAGAGTCAGTGATGCCACCAACCATTTCATCCTCTGTTGTCCCCTTCTCCTCCTGCCTTTAATCTTTCCCATCATCAGGGTCTTTTCCAATGAGTCAGCTCTTCGCATCAGGTGGCCAACGTATTGAAGCTTCAGCTTCAGCATCAGTCCTTCCAATGAATATTCAGGACTGATTTCCTCTAGGATGGACTGGCTGGATCTCCTTGCAGTCCAAGGGACTCTCAAGATCTTCTCCAACAACATAGTTCAAAAGCATCAATTCTTCAGTGCTCAGCTTTCTTTATAGTCCAACTCTCACACCCATATATGACTATTGGAAAAACCATAGCTTTGACTAGACAGACCTTTGTTGACAATGTCTCTGCTTTTTAATATGCTGTCTAGGTTGGTCATAACTTTTCTTCCAAGGAGCAAGTGTCTTTTAATTTCATGGCTGCAGTCACCATCTGCAGTGATTTTGGAGCCCCAAAAAATAAAGTCTGTCACTATTTCCACTGTTTCCCCATCTATTTGCCATGAAGTGATGGGACCAGATGCCACGATCTTAGTTTTCTGAATGTTGAGTTTTAAGCCAACTTTTTCACTCTCCTCTTTCACTTTCAACAAGAGGCTCTATAGTTCTTCCTTCCTTTCTGCCCTAAGGGTGGTGTCATCTGCACATCTGAGGTTATTGAGACCACGCTGCAACAAAAGTTCCCACATGCTGCAGCTAAGACCTGCTGCAGCCAAATAAATAAATATTTTTTAAAAAGGAGTTCCAGGCAACCAAGGAACCAAGAGAAACCACTGCTCTAGTCCAGTGCTTCTCATACTTGAATGCACCCATGAACTACCTGGGGATCTTGTCAATCACAGATGCTGACTGAGCAGGTCTGGGGTGGGGGCCTGAGATTCTTCCTCCCATAGGGGCTCCTGGTTGATGCTGTTGATTCTGAGATGACTCTTTGAGCTGCAAGGCTCTCGGATCAAGTCCAAACTTTTGACTCACAAACGATCTGACCCGCTAACTTTCCCTTTTTCACCTGCTGTCATTGTCCAACTCATATACTCCCAAATACATGCAGTTCCCCAAATACACAGGGCTATTTCTCTCCCTGGTAGCTATGCACCTGCTACTCCCTTTGAGGGGAAAGCCCTTCCTACAACTGCTCCACCTTCCTGGAAAATCCTACCATCTGTTGTGGGCTGAAGCATGTCCCCCTGAACTTCACAGACTGAAGACCTGACCCCAGCACCCCAGCATGTAACCATTTGGAGGTACCATTGTTGAAGAAGTGAAGTCATCGGGGGACTTCCCTGGTGGTCCAGTGGTTAAGAATCCACCTTGCAAAGTGAAGGACACGGGTTTGATCCCTGGTGGGGGAACTAAGATCCCACAAGCTGAGGAGCAACGAAACCTGAGAGTCGCAACTGCTGAGCCCAAGAGTCACCCCTAGAGCGTCCGTGTGCCGCAAGGGAAGATGCTGCCTGACGCAAGGAGGACCCGTGTGCCGCCACTAAGACCTGATGCTCTTCAAAAATGAAGTCCTCAGGGTAGGCCCTAAGTATGACTGGTGTCCTTATGAAAAGAAGAAATCTGGACAAAGACACACACACCAGCGGGAGACAACAGCAAGACTCGGAGAAGAGGAACGCCTATCAGCCACGGAGAGAGGCTAGAACACAGCTCTCCCTCTGGGTCCTCAGAAGGACCACCCCACTGACACCTTGGTCTCACACTTCTGTGAGACTATGAACTCCTGCCTTGACACCAACCAGTCCATGGTATGTTGTTGCAGCAGGCCTAGGATGCCAAGCTACCATCTCTGAAGACCCAACCCCGGCACCACCTGCTCGGGGAAGCTGCCCTGCCTGGCCCAGCAGGCCCAGCGCTTTGGGCATCCTCTCTGCCCCCAGGTGCCCTGTCCTGCAGGCACCTGCCCCCCCTGGGACACCCAGCTATGCGTGAGCTCCTCAACGGCAGAGATCTCGCACAGGACACAGCACACGGGAGGTGGTGATGGATGTCACTCCGATGCAACTAAAGGACAGTGGTCCTCCCCTCGTGGGCAGTCACCTCTCAGCAAGGGCCCCTGCCTGGCTGCCTGTTCCAGGGCGTTCTGCCGCTTCCCCCACTCTTGCTTCCCTCCTGGCAGCCAAGAACGATCTGTGTTTTGAGCTGGGTTTTGTTTTTACTGTGTGTGTGTGTGTGTGTGTGTGTGTGTGTGTGTGCACACTTTAAGCCACCATATTGAAATGCAAACTGCCAGGTGTTAAAAACGCCACCCCCAGCCATAAGGGGCAGCTGGTTTCCACAAGACTAGCATTTATCACATTTGCAGTAAATACACAAAAGGTCCTCGATTCAAACCCAGGAAGAGAAAGTAATTCTTTTGTCAAAAGGCAGTGGTAACTAAACACGGGGCAGGGCGAGAAGGCAGCTCTGGACGGCTGCTTCACCCTCCCCCGGGTGTGGACATGTTCTCCGCTGGGAAAGAGGACCAAAGAGAGTCACAGGGACACGTTCTGAACGTGCATTATGTGAGCGAGACCCGCCACGGCTGAACTTCATGGCAGCCCTAAAGGAGGCCTGAGACACCAACAGAGGAATCTTACCCCCTCTTGGGGATTAAGGTGGTGCCTGGAAACCTGTGTTCAAGAGGTGGGCCCCAAATAAGGCCATGAATTCATATGAATGCAAGATTCAGAGATCCTTCATATTCAAAGTGTAGAGAGTCAAGTTAAAAGTTCTGGGGCCCTCCAAGCCTGTAAAGAACAGCCCCGGCATTGTCGTGACAATTTTTTTTTTCCTTTTTACATGGAATCTGAAACATAAAGGGTCACTTCTATTTAGGGTCAATTTCTACTCCGGGGACTGCAGCGGCTGCTCTTTTGAAGGTTATGGGGCTGCCAGCCTTGAAACTCCAGCTTGGTGTTTGATCCCTTGTCAGGAGCCTCCTTAGGGGAGCCCACCCCCAACTTGAGCCCCCCGAGAGCCCAAGGCCTTGACTCCAGAGACCCATGACCAGCCTGAGCCCCTCAAGCACACCCATACCAGGCGTCCTCCACCTAGTGGTGGAGAAAAGAAAAATTGGGAAGGGGGTAGAGAGGGTAGGCAGGAACTGCTACGCAATCTGACACAGGCTTTGGATTGAAGGCACTTTCTTCCTTGCAAAGTTGCCTTCAGGTTCCAAGGAACTATAATAAAAGTGTGGCTCGGTGCTATCAGACAGGGTGCTCTCAGGACCCTCTGACAGCAACGTCAGCCCCCCCTCCCACCCCCAGCGGCTGTCTCCCCACCAGCAGAAAGGGCAGAAAGGCCAAAGCCCTCCTACAGCTGATTTCCTGCAGACCACCTACCGCCACAACAGCAAGGACAACAGTAGCAAGGGCCACCACATATGAGCATCTACCGTGCCACCACTGTGCTCCACAGCCCGCTGACCTCACCAGTCACCCCTCCAGATGGGAGCACGGGGGCCTGTCTCCCCAGAGAGCAGAGCGCAAAGATAATACTGCGGATTGAATTCGCTCCTCTTGCCTTCAGCTCTCTTGAGCCAAGGGCATTTCACCACCAACCCTAAAAAATCAGATCCCTTTTAGGGATTTCCTAGAACCTTCTAGAAGAGCGATGAGTCTCTTATTGTATGTGCAGTTGCTACTGCCTCTTATCGCTCACAAAATAGAATTTCAAAACCCAGGGAACCCCGCTCCAGGCTAAGAAGCATGTCCGTCCCCAAGCTGTGCAGGGGCCCAGCACCCCTTTCTCATCTGCTCAGGTGTCACTGCAGACATGATGGACTGTAGCCCGCCGGTCCTCTGTCCATGGGACTCTCCAAGCAAGAATACTGGAGCATCCCCCCTTCTCCAGGAGATTTTCCTGACCCAGGGATTGAACCCAGGCCTCCTGCATGGCAGGTGGATTCTTTACCATCTGAGCCACCAGGCGAGCCCCAGACACGCCCACAACTGGTCTCAATGGCCAAAACCACGAAGAGACCGCCAACCGCCACAGCAGGAATGACAGCAGGAACAAGGGCCACCACTGATGAGCAGCTACCGTGTTCTGGGCAGTAGGGCCACTTGACACACGCTTCACAGACGCTCACCGGACCCTCACAGCGACACTGACGAGAGGGCGTCACCATGTCATTCAAGGACTTACATGCCGGGACTCGGAGGGGCTAAGACCCCGCCCTCCCCCTGCAGGGGAACCAGATCCCTCATGCCACAAGTAAAGATTCCACCTGGTGCAACCAAGATCGAACGTCCTGTACACCGCGACTAAGATCCGGTGTAGCCAAACAAAACATTTTTTTAAAAACACACTTACATTCCTTGTATATGGCTAAGAAAATGGAGGCTGAGAAAGAACAAGCAACTTGCCCAGCGTCCCCAGGTAATTAAGAAGCAAGAACAGACCTGAACTAGGGTCTGACACCAACCCTCTCTTCACCTACAGAGGTTTTGGGGGTCACTCCTTATCTGGCCTCGAGGGTGGGGTCAGGGTTGGGTGCGGCGCTCATTAATAATATCCCCATCGCCAAGGACCTCTGTTCAGTCCTGAACGGTGGGTTTTCCTCCCATCGTAGGGCCTGTGCCTCCCTGTACTTCTGCTGCTAAGTGTATAAAGGCGTAGTTCTACCACCCCCTAGATTTCCTCTAAGTGTTGAATACACTGCACATTGTTAAACACACTGCACCCTTAGAGTTGTCTGTCCATTTATTTTTATTTAAAAAATCTGAACACAGGGCCAGCATATACTTGAGCTCATTGTTCTAATGGTGAAATTTAAATGTTCTTAAGAGAGCATACTGCCCCAAATAACAATAACAACATCCCCACTGCGCCGGTAGATGGAGCGAGGCCTGCTGAAGACGTCTGACCGCAGCGCTTCACCCAGGAGAAAACACGACTCCTTCCTGTGGCTCAGATAGAAGAGGACAGGTTCTGCAGAGGCTCCGCCTTCCCGCTGGGCTCAGCTCACAGGCCTGAGGTCACTCCTGGTGCCCGGCCACTGCGCCTTTCTGGAAGACGAGTCATGTGCCAACCGCCCCAGGGGCCAACTCCACGGAGGGAGCACCTCCGCCCCCATACCCACACTCTGCCAGGTCGGAGGCTGAAGCCCGGAGGACCGAGACCTACCACCCACGTCTCGCAGGCCAGACTGCTCCCGAGTCTGCACAAAGAGCACTCAGCTCTGGCTCAACAACCCTTCTGCCGCTGAGTCGTGACCTCCTCGTCCTGGGCTCTGGCAGTTACTGGCGAGCCCCCTCCTCACCCCCGTTCCCCACCCTCCCTCCTGAGCTCCGCCTGCAGGTAAGCGACACATGACCATCTGGAACCGACACCTGCTTTTCTGAGAAGGAATTTCCCCTTAGAGATGATCCAGTCACAGTGACTAAATCCTCATTTATTTGTGCAAACATTTCCTCATATTTACAGCTTATACTCTTCTTGCAAAACCACACACAGACACACATGACCTGTGCAAATTCCCCCCACGTATATTCAAAGTTTATTATACATCTTTCCCCACAGTAGGGATCACAAACAGGTGGCTGACAAGGGTTTGAAGCCACTTCCTCTGCAAGCCCGTCCTGGAAGCTGACTGGAAGCAGAGAGGAATGTGAGCTGTCAGAAAGCCCAAAGCGATTTCAGAATAAACTGGCACTGAGGAAGCACAATCCAAGGAACAGGAGGGCCTCGCTCAGAACACAACTTCCAGCTCACAGGAAAGAAAGATGCACCTCTAACTTCCTTAGCCCCAAACTTGAGGCTAAAATTCCCTCTGATCATTAAGCCCAGTAGACCAGAGAGTCTCTAGATGTGCTTATGTTCCAAGAGTCTCTGTGTGGACTTCCCCATTGATCCAGAGGTGAAGAATCTGCCTTGCAATGCAAGGGACACGGGTTACATCCCTGGTCAGGGAATTAAGATCCCACATCCTTGGAGCACCTAAGCCCACGCATTGCAACTACTGAGGCTGCGCGCTCCGGAGTCCAAGCTCCACAACTAGGGAGCGCGTGTGCCGCAACTACTGAGGGACATGTGCTCTGGAGCCCGCAGGCCCCAACTGGAGCGTCCGTGTGCCCCAACAGAAGGTCCTGCATGACAGCACAGATCCCAAGTGCCACAACTGAGACTCGGTGCGGCCAAATACTAAAAAACAAAACAAAACAAGACTCTCTGTACAGCACATTTTAACTTATTAAGATTAACAATTCTTAAAAAAATAAATAAAGCAAATAAAATTAACAATTCCTTTCAAAGGCTTTCTCCAATCCATGGAAAACCTGGGCTGACACTCCCCAGAAGACTCCGACCCAGCCTGCAGGATCACACAGGCTAAGAGACGAGGGTGCATGTCGCCACCATGGTGAGAATACCAGCTGCCCTCCCAGTGGGGAACCTGCGAGGTGCGAGCAGGTGACCTTGGACAGGTCATTTCCCTCCACTCCAAGCGTCACTTTCCTCAGTGGGACCGTGGGACCAACAGGAGAGCGAAGTGGTAACCTCTTATGACCCTCTCTTATGTACTAGGAATTGCATATCCATTATTTCACTGAATCTTTGAGACCACTGGAGAACGATGATGATGGGGACCAGGGGGATCTGTAACAGTAATCGCTATTGCTGTTTGGTTTACTCCAGCTTGCAACCACCAGAACTCAGGTACATCACCTCACTGAGTTCTCACAACAGATGAGGAACCGGGCCTCTGCCGTCGCTGAAGTTTCCTCCCACTGGAGCCAGCAGTGACTAATAACACCAATCAGGAAAAAGGGCTCATCCTCAGGACAGCACGCAAGCGGGGCAGGAGGGCGCACCCTCCCGAGGAGCCCATCTTGGAGGAGAGACCCCGGGACGAGGCAGTGGTGGTGTCACAGGAGCGGGGAGCAGGCCGAGCCCCCGGGGCCACACCGAGGAGGAAGAGGAAAGCCAAGGAGTGTACCACCGTATCTGTGCCGAGGCCCTGAGTTTGAGAGCCATCTTCACCCCATCAGACCACACCGCAGCTGGCTGGACGAGCTGATCTCTCCTCTACCAATCCCCCATCACACACCCAGTGGAACCCAATTCATCCTTCAAACTAGCAGAGGGTCAGGAAGACCCAAAAAGATAGCCATCTTCCAGCCTTCACAGGCTGCCCTAAAATCTAAAGCATTATTTTTTATGCTGTTTCCACGGGAATCCGTATTCCCACTCCCAGCAAGCAACTTTTTATAAAGGACCTTTTGTGAGAAAAACAACCCACTTCCCAGTCTGGAGCCACCTGAGCCCGTGGAGCTACAGGGAGTATGTGCCTTCCATACCAAGCAAAAGTGAGTGGCAATGAAATGACAGGAGACGAGGAAAACCAGGGCCCAAAAGGACACAGGCCTCCCAGAGCAACATGCCGAGACGAAAGAGGACAGGAAGTGGGCTTGGTCCCACACGAGGCCAAATCCCGGGCACTAAGCAGGCACACAAGAAATATTTGCTATTGAATTCTGTGTTAAGTCACGAAGCTTCAGCTTCCTCACCATTAATACGGGGCAATTAAAACTGCATCGTAGGATTTAAGCAGAAATTAAATTTAATGAAAATATGCACATGAAAAAGTTTGGTACTTAGAACGGAATCAGCACTTACGACCCTCCATTCTGCACTAGGAATTTTATATCCATTATCTCATTGAATCTCTGGAACAACCTTGGGAAATGATCATGACGGGGGCGGGGGGCAATGTGTAACAGTAATGGCTATTCCTGTTCGGTTTTCTCCAGCTTGCAACCACCAGAAGCCCAGCACATCACCTCAGTTAGTTGTCACAACAGGCTCCAAACAAGGAACCTGTGATCCCTCTGGAGCCTGAATTGCAACTCAGGTCTGCTTGACCACAGAGGCAAAGCCACTGCCTCTCGGTAAACACAGATGCCGTCACTCATTCTTCATATGTTTACTGACCATCTCCTGTGTGTCAGGCTCTTTGGAAGGCACTCGATATAGAGCAGAGAGCAAGACAGACACTGTCTCCACTCCCATGTTACCTACGGTCCAACAGGGAGAAAAAGACAATTAAGCAAGCAATTATTGCGATAGCAGGTGGATTAGTCAGGATTCTCCAGAGAAACCGTCAACAGGAGATATGTACGATATGACAGAGAGACAGACAGAGACGAAGGCGGGGGTATTTATTTCAAGAAACTGGCTCACCATTAGGGGAGGAGGCAAGTCTGAAATTCACTGCACAGCCCAGCAGACTGGAAACTCAGGTAAGAATCGATGCTGCAGGGTTACGTCCGAAGTCTACAGGGAAGACCAGCAGCCTGGAAACCCACAGAGGGTTTTCTCTGTGCTGTCTGAGGGACAATTTCCTGTTCTACCAGAATCTCAATGTCTGCTCTCATGATCATCAACGGATGCGATCAGGCCCACCTCCACATTCCAGAGGGTAACCTGAGTTAGTCAAACTCAACTGACTGCAATGTCAACCCACCTCCAGATTCCTTCACTGTGGTATCGAGATCAGTGTTTGCCCAGACAACTGAGCATGATAGACAGCCTAGCCAAGTTGACGTATAACAGTAACCATCACTGGGGCGGGGGGGGGGGGGGGGGGGGGGGGGGGGCGGGCGGGGAGACACGGTATACAGAGTGTTAAGGAAACACAGAGAAGAAATCTGACAACAGGATTTAGGAAACGTTGGAAGATTTAAGAAGTAAGCAGGCCTTAGAAGCTCAGAATGTTCCTCAGAAACTATGTAAATTTACTTATCAAAGACTTATTCCTCATATAAAACATACCAGGGACCCCATAGTTAAAGGAGGCTGAAACAATAACTCAGTCCATCCGTCTGCTCCCTAAGATGCTCTGAGGGGCATCCTCACACCACATTTTCATAAAGTGACTCACAGTGGTACACACCAAAGAGTCTTAAGGCTCACAGCAGAGCCCCTGAACAGCAAGGAGCAAAAAAAGCAGGAGGGGCATGTGCATCTAGCGATGACCAGGTGCCCCCAATTCCCGGAAACATGCGAGGTCAACGGAATCTCCCTGCTCGCCATCCACTGAGGACAGATGGCTGAGTCCCTCTTAAAATCTTCCAGCCTCCTCTGAGGACCAGAGCTCCGGGACCTGCAGCTGAGAGGTGGGAGACAGCAGGCTGGGGAGGGAGGCGGAAAGGGCTGCCTTTTATTATTCAGTCCCCACAAGGTCATCTATTTGGCGAAGCTACCGAAGAAGCTAACTTTTTAACGAGCAGCTCTCAGTGGGAATCACTCTCTCTGTCTCATTAGCAGGCACGAAGGGCTCTCCTCTGTGGGCAGCAGTGAACTCCAAGCCCCAGAAGGCCTGCAGGTGGACAGGGACAGGCAGAGTCAAGTACAAGAGGCAGGCGATCACTCTTCCTCATCAGGCAGGGGAACAAGTGGGCCCTAAACCAGTCTCCGCAGGGGCCTCTGGTTCCCCAGCACCGCCCCACCCCACCCCGGGGAAGGCAGGATCAGGCGGCTCTCTCCTCCCCGTGGATGGCCGGCTGAACGGTAAGCTGGTGAGGACTATCGGTTCCACGCAGTTAGCAGACATCCAGTAAAAACATGGTGAATGGACGGGTGCATCTAGACCTTCCCATTAACAGACCAGCAATACCACATCCTCTCTTAATATAGATGGTGCAGAGGCTCGGAAATGCTTTTCCACTGGAAGTGAGGGTTCACAGAGAGCCTTTCACGTGCCACGCAGGCTTGTGCTACCTGTCCATAAAGACCTGGAATCAAGGGTGTGTGTTAGTCCCTCAGTTGCGTCCAACTCTGGGTGACCCCATGTAGCCCCACCAGGCTCCTCCGTCCATGGAATTCTCCAGGCAAGAATGCCTGAGTGCAGAGCCATTCCCTTCTCCAGGCAATCTCTTCAGCCCAGGTCGCCTGCACTGCAGGCAGATTCTTCACCACCTGAGCCACGAGGGAAGCCAGGCTGCCCTCTCCTCCATGTGGACGGCGAGACAGAAAGCCAGGTCAGGACTGTCGGTTTTACTCACTTGGCAGACATTCAGTAACAATCGGCTGAATGGACAGATGCATCTAGACCTTCTATTAATACACCAGCGACACCACATCCTCTCTCAATACAGATGGCGGCAGAAGCTTGGAAATGCTTTTCCCCTGCAAGCGAGGGTTCACAGAGAGCCTTTCACGTGCCATGCGGGTTCATGATACCTGTTCATGAAGACCTGGGATCGAGAGAAGGCCACCAAATGGCAGGGAGGCAGAAGAATCCTGGCCTCCACAGAATGTAGCTCTGATTCGAGCGCATTAGTCTTAACCTGTGTGCCAGCTTCCTCTTCTGTAAAACGGGACTGCCTCCTTCCAGGGCCATGCTGGGGCCCGCTCCACACTGGCCGCCCTCCCCCTTCCAGAACCTAGCCACGTGCTCACCACGACGGGGGCCCGGCGTCATCGGCAGCCATGCGCCATCGTCGACGCGCGTGGGGCTCCATCAGCCAAGTCCCTGGCCAGGCGGGCTACTAAAGGCAGCGCTGGCGCCGAAGCAGGTTCTTTTCCCAGGAGATTAATTTATTAACTCTTCCTGAAAGCTGTTTGTTTGGGAAAAGAATGCACACCGGCTCCAGGTGAACACGTGTTGCTAAGGACAAAGGCCCAGAAAACAACACCGCTCCTACGCTTCTCTGCAACGCCGAAGGCCCCAGAGACCCCTGGCTTTCTGCAAGACCCTGGCCAGGCTGCAAACAGTGAGAAGGGCCTCTGCACGTTCCCAGGGCCCGGGGCGCCCTCTGCAATTCCACAGCAGATCGAGTCGCAGCTGAGGAAGCCCTTCCTAGAGCTGTGGCCAACACCCAGTTATCCCCGAGGAACACCCTTGCCTGTCGCTTCCCCCAGGGTCTGACCTTCCCATCAGACCCGAAGCTCCCTGAGGGCCAGGCCCCTGCGGGCTGATTCCTGCCACATCCCCAACATCCCACAAAAAGTGAGTTCTGTGAAACTGAATGCAAAGACCTCTGTGTGGGGGCCTCCAGTGGTGGCAGTGTATGTGCATGGAACTGTTTTCCTCAGGAGAGGGCCCGAAGGTTTCATCATCTGCCAGCAACCGCCTCTGAGGAGGGACGAACGCTGAGCTCCCAGGCGGGAGCTGCGATGGACCCCTAACACTCACCCCTCATCCTGAGGGGCCACAGCGCGTAACGGCCTCTCCCGCTTCAGGACAACGCTCCCCCTCGCTTCTGCCTGCCCTCCTCCTTCCTTCCGTTTTAGTCAGACCCGCCGTCCCTTCAGGAGCTCCCCCAGCCCACCTCCTCTGAGAGGTTCCCCAGGAGCCCCCAGCGGGAGCCTATACTCCCCTCACGGGGACCACAATGGCCAGCTGGGTGCCACCTGCGTGACACCTCCCCCTTGAGTTAGCCATTGTTTAGACCCGGAGTACTGACACCCAGGGATCCCACTACAGTCTGTGAACGTCCTGAAGACAGGAGCTAGGGTCGTCGTCCTCAAGGTGCCCACCACATCTGGAGCTCGATAACTAAATGCGCGTTTAGAGGCATTCAGAGTGGTGTGTTCAAATAACAGGCTACAGAGTCCAGGCTCATTTTCAGTAAAGACTTTTCCTTATACAATACCACTACAAGAGTTTGTTAAAATACTACCCCACCAAACAAACAAAATCAACTATTTTTCCCTGTTCTCTCCCAGACCCTGTCCATAAGCACAGGTAAGATTTATAATACATAACAATATTCAAAATATAAACACAACGTTAGCCTCCAACGTCTTTCCCCCTTAACATGGCCTCTCTAACCATGCTTTCACTTGAGATGGAAAGCCTGTATTTTGTCCTGCGTTTCTCCTCACAGGGTTTCTAGAACAACCAACCCAGCAGATGCGGAGCCTTGCAATTCCATTCTTTCGTAACAGAACATTTTTTTCCCCATAGGCAGCTTCTCTTCCCCAGGTGTGAAAGCAGATTTTCTTTCTCATTCTCCAAAACATCAAAGGTTTATTTTCACATGAAAGCTCTCAGCTGAACGCGTAGTAAAACGGACTAGCCTCACACATGCAGGATCCTTGCTGGTCAACAGGTCCCCAGCACAGATCTGGGAACTACTGCATGAATACTCAGCTTCTGGACTCCAGCATCCTGCCCAGCCCCCCCAGACCTCTGACCGCCCCTTGCCCGGTCCCTTTCCCTCTGCTCGCCACACTACGAATGCATGATCCCTCCCTCTCTCTTCTTCACCAGCTCGCCGGCCAGGCCCCGTCCCGTCCCTGATGCTTGCCCGGGGCTGTCCCCAGCGACTCCCCACAGTCACCACCACACACCCTGGGGACCCTGCCTGGCTCTCGTTTATCTGCCTGTTCACATTAAAAGGAACAGGATGCTCCCATCAAAGGAGTAAAAGGAAGGCTTGCTGTCCTTCTCGGGGCCTTTTAGAAAACAAAGGGTCAACAGGACTGGGCACCATCTAGACTCTCCAAACACAATATACAAACCCCCAGAAAAGTGTGGAAAGTCAAACAGATGCTCCCCAGATTCTCCCCCAACAGAAGAAAAACACCTCTGGCTCCGCCCCAAGGCCGGAAAACAGCTCTAGGGAAGATGCCTCCTACCAAAGCCACAGGTTTTGTGTCCCTGAGTAAGTATGTTCTAGAGTCCAAAGTCCTTTCCCTGAAAAACAAGTGTGACGCTCAACCTCCTTATTGACTGGGGAAATGCAAATGAAGACCAGAAGGGCTTCCCTAGTGGCTCAGTAAGGGTCTGCCTGCCAATGCAGGAGACACGGGTTCAATCCCTGGTCCAGGAAGATCCCACATGCCGCGGAGCACCTAGGCCTGTGTGCCACGATCACCAAGCCTGTGCTCTAGAGCCGGGAACCACAACTCCTGAAGCCCGTACACCCGAGGGCCTGTGCCCACAGGAGAAGCCCCCACGATGAGCCTGAGCACCAGGCTGGAGAGGGGCCCCTGCTCACCACAGCCAGAGGCGCGCCCGCACAGCTGTGACGACCCAGCACAGCCAGAGGTAAACCACACACACACACACAACGCGACATCACAAAAGTGACAACAGTCAAAAAGCCTGACCGTGACAACTGTTGGTGAGAATCCAGGGCAATGAAAACTCCTACCACTACAACCACTCCTAGAGTACAAATACGGCAAGGAGGAGATCTTTTTTTAATGCTTATTTATTTGACTGCAACAGGTCCTAGTTGCAGCCTGCAGGATCTTTGAGCTGAGGTATGTGGGATCTAGCTCCCTGACCAGGGATCGAATCTGGGTCCTCTGCACGGGGAGCACGGCGTCTTAGCCACTGGACCACCAGGGAAGTCCCAAGAAGGAGATCTTCAAACACAGTTTTCAGCAAACTTAAGCCGTTCAGACTGTATGACTCAGCCATGCGAGTCTATTCTGATAAACTCTCACATATACACATCAGGAAGTATGCACAAGGATATTCATATGCACAGTGTGAGCAGACCAAACAAATCAAGAACTTGAATGTCCATTAAAAGGAGAAAAGACAAAGTGTGGGCCCAGTGAACCGCAGCTATGAGGCGTCGACAGGACAGCCCGTGCAGACAGCAAGCTGGACAGCACAAAGTATTCTTTAAGGGACGGAGGATGCCAGCCTCACAGGGTGGGTGCGTGGGGGCTTCCAACTGGGGAGAAACACACATGAGGTGAAGGGGGCTGGGAATAACACTGCGCTTCCCAGCCACGTGGTGACTACGTAGGTTATTGCTTTATTGGCGTTCATACTTGACTCGTGCATGTCAGATGTTTTTCCATCTATGCAACATTCATACGTGGACTGGGGCAGGGAGCGGGGTTTGAGGGTAAACTCAAGGCCTCTCCTCTCCATATAACCGGTTTTCCTCTGGAACATCTTGTTCTCTCTGAAGGCATCTATACGTGTTAAGGGCTCTCAGTACTGACTACCACCCTTTTCCCTTGAGTCAAGTCAAAATTCTATCTAGGGGACACAAAACCAAAAGGGAAATCTATCTATTCAGACTGCAAAGCAAGATCTATGCTAGAAAAATCTCCACAACCACAGCACCTGCTAACTGGGCTTGCAAGAGTGCAGAGCGCACCTCCGGGACGCTTTACCTAAGAAGGAAGATCCCGGTGGTGGGCATTCGGCACTGACATCCCTCTTCCAGAGAAAAAACGGAGCATCCTGAGACTTCCTAGGGCCCAGGTCAGAGGTACACAGAGCTTCCTTCTGGGGCATCACCAGTGGAAGGAGTTTCTTCATCAAGAAATTCTTCAAAGGGCTCATCCTCTTACCACATACAAATGCCTGGTCTTTTCCTGCTCAATTCACCCTTCAATCCAGCAAAATTTTCTCTGTATCACTATTGCCTGCATTTCTCTATATCACTCTTGTCCCCAAAGGTACTGGTGGCCAGATGTTGTCCTGCCCGTAGACCAACCACCCACCCCCAACCCCACCCCTACTCTCTACCCATCTGGTTCACCTGATTTACACACCACCTCGGACACCGCCTGTACCTCAAGTCCTCCCTCAACTCCCAGGAATCCACCCCTACGCCGCCATCCCCACTTTCACCTGAGAAGAGTCATCTGGGGTTCAGTCTCTAGTCCTCCCTGTCTCAATCCAGTCTCCAACCTTGTCACAGTTCCAGCTCCTGAAATTCTATTGCTGTCCAAGGACAGTGACCCCAGGTATTAGGTGGATAAACATGCCTTTCTCCCAGCAAAACCAAAGCTGTATTGTAAACCACCCCCCTGCCTCCACCTCCGACTTCTCTCTTCCTCTGAGCCCACGTTTACGACGTTCTGAATCAACTCCCTGATCTAATGTAATGACAGAAGCAATGATAATAATGCATACCTACCGCATATCTAGGATCCTGGTGGCTCAGTGGTAAAGAATCCGCCTGCCAATGCAGGAGACGCGGGTTCGATCCCTGGGTCAGGAAGGTCCCCTGGAGAAGGAAATGGCAATCCACTCCAGTATTCTTGCTTGGGAAATTCCATGGACAGAGGAGCCTGGCAGGCTACAGTCCATGAGGTTGCAAAAGAGTCAGACACAACTTAGTGACTAAACAGCAGCAGCATGTTCTACAATGCACCTAGCAATGTGCTGGTCAATATAAGAGCACAGAAAAGAGAGACACAGGCGCCCATATGCATCGCCATGAGACGGGATGCTGCCAGCTGAGAAGAGCAGAGTGCAAACGGATGTATACAAAAGGATCTCTTATTTGTAAATCACAATATATATTTTTGGCACACACAGAAACGATACGGAAGAATATATTCTAACTCATTAACAGCTGGAGGACAGGCAGCTCTTAGGTACCTTTACCCTGGACGCTACAGATTCTCTAATGCTTCATTTTTTATTATGAACATTCGTTATTTACGTAATAGGGAGACTTTTTAAATAAATCTTAAGAGACAGAGCCAGACAAATCTCCAGTTCTCAGGAAGCTTCCAATCTGGTTGCTAAAGTAAAAGTGAACACACAGGATGG
This sequence comes from Cervus elaphus, assembly GCF_910594005.1. NCBI lineage: Eukaryota > Metazoa > Chordata > Mammalia > Artiodactyla > Cervidae > Cervus > Cervus elaphus. The sequence continues at coordinate 81,014,615 of NC_057819.1, read as the reverse complement.
GTGTGAACAGGACGGCAAAAAAACCCAGTTATCCGCACCTTCCAGGAGGAGGGGTCCCGGGTGGCTCAGTGGGGGAGAATCTGCCTTCCATGCAGGAGACACGGGGGCCGGGGGCCAGTCCCTGGGTCAGGAAGATCCCATGGAGTAGGAGATGGCAACCCACTCCAGTATTCTTGCCTGGAAAATCCCATGGGCAGAGGAGCCTGGCGGGCTACAGTCCGTGGGGTCGCAAAGGGTCTAATGTGACACACTCCAGGAGAAGGATGGAATATCACAAGATGCCAGCTGTCCATTCTGGGTAATGAATGCCAAAGGAATCAGAAGCAAAGATCAGCTGGCCATAAGTTTTCAGAAGGGTGGGCAGGCAGGGAGGGATTTGCTACCGCAATGGATGGAAAAGCAGAAGGGAGGCATAAAAAGGGGCCAAGTCAGGAGGAACAGACTCCCTGAACTTTACCAGTTTCTAAAGTGGTATGAAATAATCTGCCCTCGCTATAAGTGGCTGATTCTGAATGCACAAGCCAAATATAATCTCTACCAAACCAAAAGGAATATCCCAAATATACCTTTAAAAAAAAAACTTACTCTGAAATAATGTTAGAATGACTCTAAGGAGTGAAAAAAGAGCTTCCCCTGTACCCTTTACCCAGCTTCTTCTAATGTTAATAACTTACATGAACCACAATACATTTATCATACTAAGAAATTAACACTTGTTCAATACTATTAACTATAGACTTCTTTTGGATTGCACTAGTTTTTCCACTGATACCCTTTTTTCTTCTAGGATCCAATCCAGGAAACCACACTGCATTTAAGCTAACTTGTTTTTAAACAAGCAAACATTTTATGATTATTTACTCTCTCTTGCTAAGAAAATGTGCTGGCACTCAGGGCAAAGACTTTGTCCTTCTCCTCATCATCAAAGAAAGCAATCTTTGACAGATCCGCCAGCCTCCAAAGGAACAGAATTTGATCTACAGTGAGATAAAAACCCAGACAATGACCAAACCTCTTAACCCTCCAGGAGCGGCCACAACCCTGTCCTCTCTCCACGGCAACTAACTGGTATTTAAAATTAATTTATGTTAATTGCAATCGGGCATATATGAACATTACAAAGCAAGCTGGCTTCAAACAAAAAGGCTCAAGAGAGGAGCGTAACAAAAAATTAATTTTGTAAAAGACCTATTTCTTATTCCAACTTGTTTTTAAATATATGTTCTGAGTCACACCCCATTAACCGTCTCAATTTATTAATAATCTCAGGGCAACCAACTATCTCGGATCATGCAAAGAAGAAATCTTGCATAAAAAAGAAAATGAAGTGTCTACACACAAACATTAAGCAGGTAGTCAGCTGTGATGACCAGAGAGAATTATAATTTTTTTGAACCACAATTTGTGGTAGGGCAAAAAGAGGAAGGTACATAAACGAGTAACTCAAACTTTGCAAAGAAAAATTTTCTCCCTGAGCATGAGATTATCAGAAACGACTGGTTCAAAGAAAGTGCTCTGGAATTCCCTCCCCATCACCGAAGTCTGTGACAGGAGAAGGCCCCGTATTCTCAAAGACCCTGCTTTGAGCTGAGGAAATGACGGTGCTGTTTTGGCATTTTAAAGCAAGAACAAATACTTTCGCTATAAAATCCACTTTGTAGATTGAATCAGCAAGACAGCTGTTTATACAGAAACCTTTTCCTTTCTCCCTCCAAGCCCCTCAGTGATTCATATCGGTAATAAAACACTGGCTAGAACAAAGAAAAACAGTTTGAACAAGAGAAAAAGGCACCAACAGCACACCCCACCATCTTAATACCAAGCCAGTCCACTGCTCTGAATGACGCATCTCAGCCCACCCTGTTTGTCAAAGAGAAAAGATGCCCCCAAAGCAGGCCAACTTTCGGTGGCAGAGCCAGAGTCTGGGTTCTCGTTTGCGGAAAGCGCTCCACGGGTGTGCATCTTTGCCATGCCCCAGGCTCTGAAGTCAGCTTTATTTCTGGCCACAGGCACCTGCACAACTCACTACACCCTCTCTTGGTCTCCGCTCCGCCCACACCATGAACCTCCATACCAAGCACCCCGGTGGCAGGACCCCAGTATTACATCCTGAGTGACAGAGGAAGACCTGGAAGGACAGGAAGGCACACAGCCATCCGTCATGGGAAACGAAATGCCAAGAATCCCGTGTGCCCTGAAAGGTGAGCACCTTCCCACAGCCCAAGTCTTTCCCGTTGACTCTGCCAGACCCAAGTCCAATGCCTGTCCCCCCGTGAAGCCTTCCCAGCTCTCCCCCTCCGCCCCCATCGCAGGACCTGTAGCTCTTTCAGCATCCTTCACCTGTGGGCTGTAGCACCTACACCTGCTGATAACCTGCCTTCTCCAACACTGCAACTCACAGGCCAAGGACACCCCTTCCTCAACACTGTAACCCCAGCACCATGCCCCACACCCAGCCCAGAGCCCGGGATCAACAAATGTTTGCTCGGTGAATGAACACAACCCAGCGAACCCCCAGAAACCACATTCCTAAATGCTAATCACCACTCGCTGCATGAATAATGAAGAAATGAACTAACAACCGTCTCCTTGTTGGCCAAGTTGCCAAGTCCTTCGGGAGCACAAAGAAGGGGTCAACTGACTTGTGGCCGACATCTGCCGGTCCAAAGACGAGACGGCCCGCCTTGAAGGGGGCCGCGAGCCGCAGGGAAGGGGGGCCACGCCTGTCCCACAGCTGGCAGCTCCCTGAGATGTTACCAGTCCAGCTCACTTCCCCAGGACCACAAGCCCCCAGAGCTGGTCTCGGTGTGGCAGACTCGGGGATGTCAGCGAGAGAGCCCAGCTGTCCACCCCAACACTCATCTGGCAGAGCCCCCTGCACCTGCCAGTACTTAAAACTCAAAGTCAGATGCTCAAACAGCACTCAACTGGGGTGCGCTACCGAGCAAACCACCCAGGCTGGATTTATGAGAGAGGAGGCCCCGATCTCTTCCCCACTTGCTGGAGTAAAAAGGTCATATTCATTCAATCTCGTGCTGGTTAGGCCTGCATGCTCTGAAGTCTAGGATTCATTCTATCCATCAAAAAGAAACAAGCCCATCTCCAGCATGTACTATTTGTAAACTTTCGCATGCTGGCCATTCTGACTGGTGCAAGATGGTACCTCACGGTAGTCTTCATTTGTATTTCTCTAATAACTAGCAATGTTGAGCACCTTTCCACAGGCCTACTGGCCACCTGTATGTGAGCTTTGGAGGAATGTCTATTAGGTCTTCTGCCCAGTCTTCAGTTGGGTTGTAGGAGCTGTTTATATATTTTGGAAATTAAACCCTTGTCAGTCATGTCGTTTGCAAGTATTTTCTCCCACTCCACAGGCCGCCTTTTCGTTTTCTTTCTGGTTCCTTTGCTGTGCAAAAGCTTTTAAGTTTGATTAGGTTCCATTTGTTTATTTTTGCTTTTATTTCTATTGCCTTTGGAGACTAACCTAAGAAAACATTGGTATGCTTCATGCTGGACAGGGTGTGGGGAAAGGGGAACCCTCCTACACCACTGGTGGGGATGTACGCTGGGACAGCCATTATGGAAAACAGTATGGAAGTTCCACAAAAAAACTAAAAACAGAGTTGTTATATGATCCAGCAATCCCACTCCTGGGCACATATCCAGAGAAAACTATAATTCAAAAAGATACAAGCATCCCTATGTTCACAGCAATGCTGTTCACAATAGCCAAGACAGGCAAACACCAAAATGTCCATCAACAGGTGAATGCATAAAGAGGGCGTGGTACATACGGAATGCTACTCAGCCATAAAAAATAACCAAATAATTCCAAGTGCAGCAATATGGATGGGCCTAGAGATTATCATACTCAGTGAAGTGAGTCAGAAAGAGAAAGACAAACACCATATACTTAGGGTATTTACCCCCTTCCACAGATACCACTATATGTGGAATCTAAAATATGACACAGTGAACCTACCTACGAAGCAGAAGCACTCACAAACAAGCAAACAGACTTGCGGCCGCCAAGGGGGAAGGGTGGAGGGGAGGTGGCCTAGGAGTTTGGGGTCAGTAGATGCAAACTGTTACACCCAGAACAGATGGACAGGAAGGCCCTGCCGTCCAGCACAGGCAACTGTATTCAATGTTTGGGGATAAACAAAAGGGAAAGGAGATTAAAAAGAATGTGTGTGTATACACAGGTGCGCACACACACACACACACATAAAACTGGATCCCTTTGCCGTACAGCAGAAATTAACACACCACTATAAATCAATTAAAAAAAAAAGGGAACTTTCCTGGTGGTCCACTCCACGCCCCCAAAGCAGAGGGCCCAGATTCCATCCCTGGTCAGGGAACCAGATCCCACGTTCCCACACACCGCAGCTATGACCTGGTGTGGCCAAATAAAGACAGTAAATATGCGAAAAGAAAAGCAGCGAGTCTGCCTCAGGAAGCCTCCGTGAGGGTCACCTGTAGGGCCTGCCCACTCCCTTTCCCACCCCCGGGGAGACACAGAACCAGATATGGACACACACACATGAGAGACACAGGAAATGTTTTCAGCTTCTCTGAATAATCCTTAGGAAAAGGAAACATGCATCACCTATCCATCTACATCTAATATCAACCATTCCTTAAAAAAAAAAAAAAGCACTGACTATACAGTCAGAGAATGTGCTATATACATCTAAGAAAAAAAATGTGTGATCAGATACATGAGGCTTTTCTAATTCTGCAGATAATCAACCATGGCAAGGTACCATGAGTACTACCATATCCTTGTTTTGGGGGGGGGGGGTGCGGTGCAGAGGCAGAGGCAGGCTCTCACTGCCCAGGACTCACAGCAGCCTTGGCCCCACACCACCCCTCTTCTCTACCTGGGGCCAGGAGCACCCCAAGCTCTGCACATACCCCTTGGTGGCTCCATACTCCAAGCTGGAAGCAGGACAGGCCACATGAAGGTTCTTCCAAAGGTCAGGGCGCTGGGTCACCCTCTTCCCAGCCTGACCTGCCACCCCGGGATCTGCAGCAAACCCCACCCTGATTCACCAGGAGCAGCTCTGAAAACCACAGGCGCTCAAACACTGCTGACCCAGTAGCTAGAGTTTTTTTTTTTTTTACCTTGTTGAGTATAAGCAGTGAATTGTTGAAATGTTTCTCAAGTGTGACCCTCCAAGAAGAAAATAACATCCTATGTTTTGGTTCAAAAGACGAGCTCTTTACCTAAAAGGCTCTTACCCTGAAGCTTTTGGTACTGGGAATGATCTCCCTCCCTGCACAGCTTTTGTAGGCTGATGGGTTTTCATCAAGAGGGGCACACCTAGGAGAAGAGGGTCTTTTCTCAGAGCACAGGGGTATATCTGCATCTCCTTCACTTCCCTAAAATCTTAAGCCCCGACAGGGAACTGACCGAAAGGCTACAGGAAAGGCTAACTCATCATTCCTGGCCCCAAACGCTCCCAAAGGCAACTTGGGGTCACCTCGCCAATGACAGCCCTGGAGGCCCTGATGACAGTCCCAGACACAGGGGTCGCCAGCAGCTGCAGATCCCAGGGTGAGGCACTCCCCAGCTCTGTCTGACGAGCACCCCAGGGGAGTTCTCACACCTGCACTGGCTCAGCCCTGACTCACCCTATCTCCAGACACCCCACCCTCTCCCACTCCCCCGGATCACCAGACCCAAGGCAGCGGGAGCTTCAAACTCCCGCCCCCACCTTTTCATACTCAGCCTCTGCTCATGTCCAGGTCCTGGGCTCGTAAGTAAGGGGTGTCCCTCAAAGCCTTCTCAAAGACAACTCTGGTCCTCCCATCGTTCACAAGCCTTCGTGATTCCAGCCTGGCTTCGGGTACAGGTTCCGCATCTTGGATGGAGTGCAACATCCTTCCTGCTCTGGCCCCCAGACCACCTGTCCAGCCTCTGCTCCCACCCAAACCCTGATCCCACTCTCCAGCCCCCTTCCCCAGAGGCCGCTGTCCGACTGCTCTCTCTTGCGCTCTGAAAGTGAAGTGAAATGAAAGCCACTCTGTCCTGTCTGACTCTTTGTGATCCCATGGACTATACAGTCCATGGAATTTTCCAGGCCAGAATACTGGAATGGGTAGCCGTTCCCGTCTCCAGGGGAACTTCCCAGCCCAGGGATCAAACCCAGGTCTCCCGCATTGCAGGCGGATTCTTTACCAGCTGAGCCACAAGGGAAGCCCTCTCAGGTGCCCCAACCCGGTCCCCATAAGTGCACCCCCCACCCTACCAAGGATCCATCTCCTCCTCTGTTCTCCTGCCTCCACCCCTACCGCAGCATTCTCCCAGCCCCGTGGAGGGCGAGGGCTGTCTTGCACTTCGTGTTCAGCCCTGTCTCTCCATCTCCAGCGTGGTGCTTGGCCTGGGGCGGGGCGAGGGGCGGCTCAGTCTGTGAAGTTTCCAGCCCTGTCCTGCCTGCCTCATTTCTAAGAAGAGGGTGCTAGCGAGGCTGGGTCCTGGGTTCCACCACCCTGGACAACCTTGCCCTCCATTTGGGAGAAGCCAGTTCAAGGACCAGCCACCTGATCGGCGGTCCTAAGAGGGATGAGGCCGGAGCGTACAGGCAGCGCAACAGGACCCAGGCCCAGGGCAGCAAGAAACACACCAGCGCGTGCCCTGCTGATGACAGGTCAGGTGCGTCAGCTCCACACGTAAGAAAAAGCAGTAGTCAATCCATCTTTCAGCATCCTCTAATGGTACTAAGCAGTGTGTTTAGCTGTTATTTCAATAAGCCTTATTAAGACCCAATTTTCTTGGGTCTTCTTTCAGATTCTGCAGCATTAAAAGCCTCGCTGCTTAATTACATTAGGAGCACCTGTATATATTATGTGCAATAAATCAACTTTAATTTACCACCGCACAAGGCTATTCATCTTCTCCAGGTTATTTATTGCTCAGTATATCGGTGCTGAATTGTATCCTCTCCACTGTAAGAAAGAACAGTTGGGATAAGAAAAGGCAGAGCTGTATTGCAGAATGCTCCAAGATCCCGATCACACATGTACACAGCAAAAAGGCAAGGAAAAGAAACATACAAGAGAATCTTGGCAATCTGCTCCTTGCTATTTTCCCTAAACACTCCCCAAACATTTTGATGTTTTCTGTTGCACGTGTGCACACACATATACCAGTTACCCATTGAAACAGGCCCACAGCTCTTGCTGGCAAAGTGAGAACCGGGCATGGGGCATCGGCTTAGCCAGAAACAGGGACACGTGGCAGGCCAGAGCAGACGGTTTTCTTGGCACCTCATGGCCGCCAGCACTGGCCCAGCCCTTGGACAACGCAGGTGTGCACGCCGCTGTCAGCCGTGTCCTACTCTTGGGGACCCCGTGCACTGCAGCCCGCCAGGCTCCTCTGTCCAGGGGATTCTCCAGGCAAGGATACTGGAGTGGGCTGCGATTTCCTCCTCCAGGGGATCTCTCCCGACCCAGGGATCGAATCTGCGTCTCCTGCCTTCGCAGGCAGATTCTTTACCGCCGAGCTACCTGGGAAGCTCACAGTGCAGGCAGGAGGACTCAACAGATCCAGGGGCAGAGAGACAGGCTTGTAGCCATCCACACCCACCATGTCCACCCAGCACCGAAATTTAGGCAACCTGGAACAGGCAGAACTGCTTCCAGGCAAGCGGAGCTGAAGACAGGCACTACTGGCAACCTTGGGGATCCTCGTGTCTTCAAAAACACTGCCATTAAGAAAGACCAACAGGCTTCCCTGGGGGTCCAGCAGCTAAGACCCCACCTGCCAATGCAGGAGACACGGATTTAACCCCTGCGCCAGGAGCAGCCCACACGCCTCAGGGCAGCCAGGCCAGTGAGCCGCAACCACTGACCCCCTCAGGCCCATGCTCTGCGGCAAGGGGGGCCGCCACCGTGAGAAGCCCCCAGCCCCCGCAACTAGACAGGGCCCATGAGCAGCCACGAAGACCTAGGGCAGGCAAAAAGAAAATCAGTAAATCTTCAAAAAAAAAAAACCACGGCGGCATAAAGTTCTCTGCAGACCCCCACCCCAACCCCACCACATCGGCTCCACCCAGGCCCTCAGCCACGGTCTTGATTTCAACACAGCCAGCGCAGGGCCCACATGAGCGTCCTGTACTGTGAAGAGTGAGGACCGCTGTCACAAAACCTCAGAGTAAGGCTGTCCGTCCACTCCAGAATAACATACACACTCATAACTCAACCAAGAGGAGGTTCCTGACTCCTTGCCAGGGTCTAGGCTCAGGCCTTCCCTTCCATTAATTTCTCCCAACCACCCCACAGAAGGCACCATGATTCGCACCCATTTTACAGATGAGAAAACTGAGGCACGGAGCAGTTACCTAACTGGCCCAGAGCCCCATCTTTATACCTGGCCAAGGAGTCTGGTCCCTAGACATATACTTTCAGCCATCAGGCTACACTGCCTCTCCCAGCCTAGATCCCCGTTCCCACATCCACTGGACAGGCGCCTTTTGTTCTAAATAAAAAGGAGGCAAAAGTCACTGTGACATCATGAGCCCCACAGGCGGCCCATAAAGCCGTCTGGTTCCCCCAAATCCAGGATCTAAAGCCACTGCTTGGCAACCTGCTGGCAACACCCAGGTCTCGTCTCTGGGCTTCCCACAGATCAGACGTGGCAAGCTTCTCTCTCACTCGCTGACCAAAAGCTAGAAACCACGGCGGTACCCGGCGCCGACAGGCTCCTTCCTCCAGCATGGCAGCCGAGCCCTTGGAAACTAAACTAACATCACTAAATATTTTGCAGCCGCCTCCTTCTCACCAAGGGAGCTGTGATGGATTTTATGGCACACGACTGACTTTTTTACAAGCACAGCAGCAACTTTCAACTTCCATTTGATAATTTGCCTTTAATCTGGGCCTCGGAAAATCCCAGGCTAACCCATCTCACCAGACACCCGCTTGAGGGTTCGTCTTACAAGCGACAGAGAAGAATAAAAGGGGAGAAGGGAGGACAGCAGAGTCCCGGCAGGCGAAACTTTTTTTTTTAATGAATTCATTTCAAGTAAAAGTCCCATTTTGTGCACGCAGAGAGGCCCGCTCCTGAGTGAGGAATGCGTGTGTCCAGAGGACGAGAGGGGCAGATCAAACTTACGAGCTTGTAACCAAACTCCTGAAACACGGGAGAACGGAGAAGTGAGTACAAAGTCCCTTTGCAAAAGTTCTCCATGGAAAGCTCCACAGAGAGTTTGGCCCAGGGAAGCAGCCTCCTCTCTGCCCTTTCGCTTGACTCGGTCACGGCCCGGCCCAAGTGATTTCCCCGGGCGCCTTCCCCCTCTTGAATTCCATGAATATTTCACAGTGCAGGTCCTCAGACCCTCGGAACACATACAAACCTCTCCTGTCCTTCCCCCACAGACCACTGATTCTCAGCCAGAGGTGTGTCGCCCAGGAGACATCCGACAGGGCCTCCTGGAGACATTCTTAGGTGTCACGACTGAGGAAGGGGTGCCCCTCGTGTCCAGTGGGCAGCAGACAAGGATGCTGGGAAGCATCTTACAACATGCCCAACACAGCCCGCCACACCCAAAGCACTATCCAGCCCACAATGTCAACAGGGGCCCAGGCTGAGAAACGCTGGGCTGGAGTGCTGAAAGTAACTACACATCGACGCTCAGAGTTCTCACAGCCCCTACTCCTTCTCCTGACGCTTCCCCAGTGGAGATGCGGGTTTGATCCCTGGGTCAGGAAGATCCCCTGGGGGTGGGGGGGCACGTGGTGACCCACTCCAGTATCCTCGCCAGGAAAATCTCGTGGACAGGGGAGCCTGGTGGGCTACAGTCCACAGGGTCACAAAGAGTCGGACACGACTGAAGCGACTGAGCAGGCACGCCTACATGCAACTCTTGTATCACCACCCTCTCCCACCACCCCGCTAAATCAAGGAAGAATCAGAAACCCAACCGAGCCATCTGTCATCTGGATGCAGAGGGTCTGCATGGTTAGAACCTCCCTCACTGTCCAGCAAAAGCCCCTCTCAGATAGGGGTCAGAGAAAAGGGGCGTGACCCAGGAGATGCTGGGGCTCCAACCGACCTTCTCAAGTGGCCTGGGACGTCAGCCCTAAATTGGCAGACCAACCCCCGGGGGTCAGGGGGTACTGTGCCAAGAAGAGAGGAGGGCACGGCGAAACTTCTGGGGCCTGGAAGCCCAGACAGCACACTGCAGCAGCTCCATCCAAATCAGTAAAACTAACCGCCTGACACAAGGTCTAACCCGTGCACAAGCTCTGGGCTTCCCGGCTGGACCATCGGCATTGAGCGGGCACCTGCTGGAAGCCAGGCATCATGCCCTGGGGAATGTGTCAGTGTCCACAACCGCCAGGCAAGCCTACCGCTCCCACTTCACATAGGACGCACCCGAGCCTCAGAGAGGTCACGTAAGTCGGCCAAGTCACACAGCCAGGATTCAATCCCAGAACTGTCTCTAAGACAGGCTCTATCTACCAACATGGAGGCTCTCTTCCGCCAATGTGACCTGGGCCGAGGGCTGGAGGAATAAAGCAGGAGGAAGCCCACACTCACCCTGCGTCTGCTCTCCCACACCCAGCCCGACTGCTGTTTCTGGAAGGGGACAGTCTGATACCTGTCTGGTCTACCGTGTCCCGCCTGAAAGCTGGCCCAGCACCACCCTCTTCCTCTTCCCACTCCAGGCACGGTCATGGGTGCACGGACTCTGCAGAGCAGGGTGAAGGGGACTGATTCCACCCATGACCCGCCGAAACCTACGTCCTGCCCGCTTCAGGCAGGGCCTGCGATGGAACCCGTCTGACTGTGTGCGACTCACCAAAGGGGGGCTGAGGACCGGGCTGGCCGTGCACGTAGCTTCGGGGGTTTAACGAGGCAGGCAGAGGGGTCCTGAAGGCCTGAGTGGAGAGCAGAAGGGCCGAGGAGCACCCAGAGCCTCCTCCCGGAGCTGAAGCCCCAGCTCCCCCTCCCCGACCCCCGTGTTTGGACACCCAACACAGCCTGGGGCTGAGGAACTGGGTCAGGATTGGACCGTGGACGCCAGTGGTCCTCTCTCTGAAACCCATCCTTAAATGTCCTCCCCAGGCTGGCCTCAAAGGGTTTACAGAAGAGACGACGGGCTGGCCACCATCCAGCACCCACACTCGGGGAGGATGGGGCTTCAAGCTCAGGCACCCTGAAGGAAGGGAGGGAGACAAGAAGGGACAGAAGGAAGAGGTTTTTGAGACCATGTATTTGCAGAACACTATCAGAGACCATGCATACGGAGTGGACGGGGGCTGCCTTCTTTTTTTGTCTTTAAGTTCCCAATGCCGAGAGAAACGTTGCTTCAGCAGCCTCTGCAGGCTCTCCAGGCCAGCCCCTCTCTCAGCTCCGCTCGGTGGCTGTGTTCTCCCCTGCAGGACTCCTCACTTCACGGCGAACTTCACCCCACCTCAGCGTTTTAATGAGCAGCCCCGAGTCTCTTCTGAACGCGGCCGGCTGCCCGCCCACCCCCAGAACATGCCTTCCTAACTCTGCTTGTTCACTCTGAGGAAGGGGGGCAGGTTTACGGGGAGGTCATTTTGCCTTAGGAAAGGAACAAATTAAGCTGAGGCCCACAGTGGGCTGAGGAATCCACTCTCCATCAGACGAGCGACCTCAGGAAAGGTCGCTGACTGCCCCTGGTTTATGGGGCCCGGACACCAAGGCACCTCTGAGAAGCCCAGCGAGCAACCGTGGCACGCCAAACGCTTTTATGGGGTGGCTCTTAAACACTCCAGAAATCCGTCCCATTCCTTGCAGAACAGCGAAAAACAAAAGTGTTCCCCAGCAGGAGGGGGAAGCCAGGACGTGATTATGAGCAATTAGTGAATCAATGATTCTCATAGACGCTGATTTAGGCCAGCAGTTCTTATTAGCGACCCTTGAGGAAAATGCAAGGACACACAGCTTTGGGGTGGGGGCATGGAGGGGGAATCACCACAAGTCACCTTGAGAGCTTTCTGAACACTTAAAATCTGTGCTCAGTCTTTAAAGAAAGAACTATTTGTGAGTTGTTTCCTTAGATGCCAAAAAAAAAAAAAGTGAAACTACAGTCACCAGTTCTATTGGCCGCCATAAAATTACTCTCCCCAACAGGACAAGGAGTTCGCTATCAGTCAGAACAAGGAGTTCAGTATCAGTCGAAAGAGAGAAAATAAAGAAAAAGAAGAGCAGAAGGAAGGGGCTAAGGGAGACGGAGGGAGAAAGATCCCGGCTGATCCGAACAGCAGGACCTTGCCCTGTCCTCAGCAGAAGGTGAGGAGAGAAAACAGATTGGGTGTCCCCTCCCAGGATCGACTCCTCCTCGGACAGAAAGTATCCTTCGGCATCTTTTTTAACCTAGAACCGCTGACCCTTCCAATCAACTGTCCAGGAAAGCAGACCCACAGAAAGTGCGAACAACGTTGCTGGCTGACGCGCACTCAGGAAAGAAAATGTTTCCAAAAATATAATACTTGCTGGGAAAACAGGGTTCTGTTTACGCAGAAATCCTCAGGAATACCTCTTCAGGGAGATGTCCCTGTGACTGTTTTTAGAAATGCAGTTCTATACCGCAGAACTCAAAACAAGTGCCCAGACACAGCCGGCTTTCCCAGGTACCCTACGGCTCTTCCCCCAACGGCTATATCTGAAGACTGCTCACAGCACACAGCCCTGCATGCTTCTCCTCCCGGCCCTGGTCCTGGAAAGTGCCAGGCCAGCCCTCCCACTTGTCATGTGTGTTTTCTTTTTCCTGGGCCACCCCCTCCCACTTGTGTGTTTTTTGTTTTTTGTTTTTTCCTGATTTGCAAGCACCAGGAGCAGCACTGAGGAACGTCGGTTCAATGTGAAAATGCAGGGGTGCCAACCAGCCTCCTAAATAAAGCCTCGTCTGTCTACTGGAAACTTCTTTACTGGTTCATTTGTTTGGTTCCTGCCACTCTGTCAATGTATTTACTCCAAGCAGTTGGAAGAAGACAGCAGAGGAAAACAAAAACAAGGGCCTTCTTCCTAGGACAGAAGGAAAGGGGCATCCTTGAACTCAAACAGTTCTCCTCCCCACCCATCCACACCTCTCTGAAAGTCTGCTACTCCCCAAGCTTGAAAACAAGAGTGTGTTCTGGCCCCTCCGGCAACCCTCTGAGCTGGGCTGGACAACCGCACTGAGGAACCCTCATCTGAAAAGGTGAGCCCCAGCTGAGGGAAGCAAATCATCTTTTAAAAGTTGGAAAGACAAAACTTCTGAGAAACCGAAGCTAATCTAAGCACTAAACCTACTCCCTTCCTCCTACGGAAGCTCCGAGAAAGGGGAGGAGTTAAGGCAGAAACAAATCCAAAACCTGATCCCTGCTCAGCTCACAGCTTCAAAAAACTGTTACCAAGTTGCCTCCCCCCAAGGCAAAAAACAGAGGCAGTTTTAATTCTCCACCTCTCTGCTCCCATTCCCCCGAAGTTCCCTCCCTGCAGCGGGGTCAGGAGATGTCATCCATCCTTTAGTACTTCCCCTCCATTCTTCTCATCTCCAAGGTGACCAAAAAACTCCTTCACCCAGATAAACAAGAACCCTAAACTTTAAAACTGTCTTATTCCCAATAACTGTCTTTGACCGTATTTTAATTAAAAGCTTTCTTTAAAAACCAGGGTCAGGGGACATCCATGGCGGTCCCGTGGTTAAGACTCTGTGCTTCCACAACACAGGTTCAATCCCTGGTCTGGGAACTAAGATTCCACAGGCCACGTTGAGCAGCCAAAAAAAAAAAAAAAATTGGGGTCAGAGTTTTTACGTGTGATTACAGTCAAACCACACCACCCCCATCTCCTCCTTAAACCAGCTTTACGCCCAGTCATTTACAAATATGGATATTTTTCAAATTTCAAAGCCAGCTGTGACCACACAGCTGTAGGCAACAAAGCTGTCAAGAGAAAACACACACATACACACCTCTAAAACACATACCTAGAGCACACAGCTTTATTTTTTGTTTGGAGTGAGAGACACATGAGTGTGAGTTCTGGGCCAGCAGCTGAGCTGCAACACGCTGGGAGGAGGGGTGGGGACCAGCTCTGGGCTGAGCCTTAAGGACAACTGAAGGCAGAGCCCCCCTGGAACCTCCCGGCCAGAACCAACCCGGGGTGGAGAGCCGGAGGGGCCGTCAGGGCACCTTCATTAAAGAGACACAAGGAGACAAGAAGGAAAGGAAACCAACACCCCGACACTGCTCAACTCAACAGGCCCCTTTTCAGAATCAAAAAGCAAAATAAGCGTTGGGCCGTGCAGATCCAGAACATCAGAGCCACAGGCCTCCCCGGTGAGGGCCGCCCCGAACACCCTCGACTCGCCTGAAGCTGCCTGCTTCTGCTGACACCAGGTCCTTTAAAGACTGTTTACAAACAGCGATCGCTATTTCCTAACTCAGGGTCTCCTGAATAGGAACAGGGCCCCGCCGGGCACACTGTGAATGCGACTCCAGCCCCCAGCAACCTGCCACCTCGGCTGGGAGCCCCTGGGCTCGGGGAACACCCCCCCACACACACAAAGATCACGCCGCTGCGGCAGCCACTGTGTCCAATACTTCCACACCCTCCACCTACCCTGCCGCCCCTGCAGCCCCGTCTCCCCTCCCACCCACTGCCTCTCCAGGGTCTGGACGGAGCTTTGTCACTGGTGCCGTTTGTGGTCGTTTGGAGATTTTTTTGGTTTGGGGGCTTGGGAAGAAGCTATTTCTTTCCCCTTTCTCTCTTTCATATCTAAATACATGTTCACGAGCTCTCTAAGTGGCTGAAGGCTTGGCATCCATCTCAAACACATCTATAATGGATTAGAAGCCAAAATCTGTTTCTGATTATCACAGACAAATCAAGCCCCCTTCGAGCTGGGGGCTGGGGGCAAAGAGAAAAAGACAGGGGCTCCTGAAAGGGTCTCAGACACAAACCGACCTCTGGGCTCGGGCCACAGAGGAGGGCCTTCAGCCCCAGGAGCTGACATTACTGACTGACCCCCCTGCCTATAAACTTCCCAGCCGCCCTCTCTGCAGTTTATGGGTGGGGACTCCACACCTATCGCTTTCTAGAAACCCTGGCAAGCCTGAAAGGGAAGGAGGGGAGAGGAGAGAGGCCCAGGAGCCCCGTCTCCCTACAAAAAGGCCAGCCCCCACACGGAGAACACAGCTGTGGGAAGATGAAAAACACTTTATTGTTTAAAGAGTAACAGAGGCTTGCTGGACATGGGCAATTTAAAATTAAATACGACTCCCGTCACAGCCGTTTGCAGTTAAAGGTGAGCACATTCTTTCAAAAGCAAAACCATTCCTGCCAGAAGGGTTTCCTTCCACGCAGGGACCCAGATGCCTCCTCAATTATTAAAGCTTTAATAGCTAGCCACCCAACTGCCCTGGATGGCAAGCTTCTTGCACGATGTGTTTTCTTTAAAAAAAAAAGTCTTGTCCTCCCGCTCCATCCGTAGAGCAGAGAGTACAGGCTTTAGAGAAGGTGAGTAGTCTCTTGAAGCTGAGGTAAGGGACTCAATGATAAAACCTTCGCAAGGATTCTCAGGGCCTATCTACCTACTGGGACAGTGACATATGTAAGACTGGCTAAAACGTTTCCCCCAACACACCCCTTCCTACGTTCACACCCCCGCGCCCCGCAGAATGCAGAGGGGACCGAGGCAGCAGGGGACACTGAGACCCAGATACTGCCCCGAAAGGACGCCCCATCAGCCCTCCCGGCAACACTCACACACACACATGCACACACACACACAGCCACACACTCACACACGCCACACACACACACACGGCCACACACTCACACACAGCCTCACACACACACACGCCCACACACTCACACACGACCACACACACACACAGTCACACACACACGGCCACACACTCACACACACACACACACACGGCCACACACTCACGGCCACACACTCACACGGCCACACACACTCACACACAGCCACACACTCTCATGCACACACACACTCACACACACACACACACTCTCACACATACACGGCCACACACACACACACGGCCACACACACACACACACAAGGCCACACACTCACTCACACACACACACACACACACACGGCCACACACTCTCACACACACACACACGGCCACACACTCACGGCCACACACACACACACGGCCACACACTCTCATGCACACACACACTCACTCACACACACACACACTCTCACACATACACGGCCACACACACACACACGGCCACACACACACACACGGCCACACACTCTCACACACACACACACGGCCACACACACACATAGCCACACACTCACATTCACACACTCACCACAGCCACACTCACACGCACACACACACAGACACACACTCACACGGACACACGCACACACACAGGCGCTGCTCCAGTCGGTCATGTCAGTGAGAATCACACTTGAGGCCGGCACTGATTTCAGGACAGGATTCACTCTGCAGCCTGGCCAGGGGTGGGGAGTGGGAGGCCTCAGGCCTCTGCCTTGTCTGGTGCAGAATGGACCCCCTGCAGGCTGGCCCCTGGGAGGAGCAGCAAGGCTTGCAAGGAGAAACTTCCACGGCCCCCACCCCCCACTATCTGGGGATCCTTGGGAAACACCAGGCTGGCCTGCAGCCTGCCGAAGCCCTTTGTCAGTGTTTCCATCTAAGCGCTCCCTCTGACCATAGGACCAAGCTCACCAGGTCTGCAGGGAACCCCAGTGACCCCAAGCAAAGACATGACCCCCCCAAGGTCACCAAGCGAGGGGCACCAGCGCAGCCTGAAGCCGAGCCCGGAAGCAGCGACTCCTCATCTCCCGACTTTGCTCTCAGAGGAGACAGAGCCAGAGCAGTCAAAGCGGGGACAGACTGCCGACGCTGCGTCCCCGCCGGCCACTTCCACCTGGCTCCACGCAGCACCCGAGCTGCAAACGCGTTTCAGGTTGCTTTACCTCCAGCAGGCTCCTCTGCCCTGTGCTGGGCGTCCTTTGTCTGCTCCTGTCCTGGTTCCTCCCCGAGTTACCCACCCCCACGCGGCAGGCCTGTTGCTGGGCAGCTCTCTCGGCTGTCAGTCAACCTGCCTGCTTTACTCCTGAAGGTCCTTTTACACAAGGCGGCCTCACCGGGGCAGAACGGCTCCCCTCTCACATGAAAAGCCAGCTCGGGGCCTCTGCTGCACGCGTCTGCACTCGGGAAAAGCCAGAAACGCAGTCAAAGCGTTCTCGGGAAGACACGATCCTAGCTTGGGTTCTGCTCGAAGGGAGAGCTAAATGGAACAGGCTGGAGGAGAGTCAGCCCAGGAGAACCCAGCCAGGGAGAGAGTTCGCAGCGCCCGTGAGCCGCAAGGCACCCGGAGAAGGAATGCAGAGGTGAAGACAGAACCAGCTCCCCTTGGGTCAGTCTCAGCCTCTGGAGCTGGGCTGGGAAGGATTATCATCTGCCCGCCAGGCACATGGGGTGGAGGACTGGACACCGGCTGGAGTGCCAGTGCAGACAGCAGACCCTCTATTCCTCACGCAATTCCCACCACCTGAGATCCATGCTCCATGGGCAAGCGCGGCCCTCACCCCTCCAGGCTGAACGGGACAGGCACTCGCTGGACCCACTTGCTGGACCACCAGGGAATGGGCTTCGCCACTCACTCCTCTGGGATGAGCACCCACAGACTAGCAAGCCCCCCGGAGCCCTCACACCTCCCGTGATACCGCCAAGCCCAGGTCTGGGGCACAGGACCCACAGCATCCTGCCCAACTCACGAGGCCACACGTGGTGACAAGATAATGAAGGTTCCTCCCCACAGACCCCTGGCCTTCGCAGAACTCATCCAAGGGCCCCGGGACCGCAGTGTGCGCTTTCCCCAACCCCCATCTGACCTGTCCACGCCCAACCAAAAACTCACTCACAGCTCCCTGTGGCCTAAAGCTATGGTCCCCAAAGTAGGATTGAGGGGTGGGGGGGCATGGCAGGGTGGTGGAAAGAAGACCAGAACTTTTATTTGCATTTAGCTTTTTCTTCTCACCCTTTTTTTATTTCTGTTTGTCTATGCCTTGAGAGGTACACAGCAGTTTAGCACAGTAGTATACGCATGTCATTTATAAATAAGTAGACAAGCGCATCCTCAAAGTTTACTAATGGGGTGCGTCACCAAAAATGAGCAGACTTCCAGATGGGACGTTAAACTCAACCCCTGAGCCTGGCTCACCTGTCCGGCCTGTGTCTCCCTCAGGCCCCAGCGTGGGCAATCACAGCGAGATGGGCTGGGGTCCGTCCACTGGGACAAGTCACACTTGCGTCTCACCCCAACACTGCCTGCTCGCCCAGCTGTCAGGCTCCACGCGGCTGTCTCCCGCTCTGCCTCTGTGAGCGCAGCCCTACCACCATCCCTTCCACCAGGCCCCTGGACGCCCCTGGAAGCCCCGCGCCTGAGGCTCCCACGAGCCGCTCTCCATGTGGAGCACCACAGCATCATTTCCCAAAACTCATCATCTCCCATCCCGTCTCACACCCTGCAGTGGATGCCTCAACTCTTCAAGGGTGAGAATAAACCTCAGCCCCGGAACCCACAGCCTGCCTCCTGGATCACCACTCTCCCCGCACCGCCACGCTCCAGCACACGGGTGCGCTCCCATCCCCCCGCCCCATGCTCCCCTAGGTTCCCCTCCTAATCCAGCCTCCAAGTCCTTCTCCAGGAAGCCTTCCCCAAACCCCGCCTCGCTCCCTGAAACTGCCCATGTGCTTTTAGCATTCATGATAATCGCTTTCCAACGCAGGATGCTCTCACAAGTTGTTCAACGGATATATCTCCTGCCAGGTGGAAACGCAGGGACTGGACCCCACTTTGCAGCTCTGGCCAGGCTCAGGGTCAGAGCTCCAGACGCCCCTGGGTGGTCAGCCAATCCATATTTCACCACACCCTCCCCGGGACCCTATACTCCCACTCGTAAGGAACAACCTGCCCCGCCCCCCAAAAGCCGAACTGTCCAACTGCTCCCACGGTTCCCTCATCTGGGAGGACCTCCCCTCTCAAGACGCAGCTCACGAGTCCTCCTCCGAAAGGCCTGCACTGCCTGCTCCTCTTCGGTTTCACCCCTGGGCACAGCCACTGGAGTCACCCCAGCACCTGCCCTGTTTACACCCCTGCTCCCCTCTAGCCTGGGGGCTTGGAAGGCGGGACGAGGGCCCAGTCAGAGTGTTCCCAGGCCCCAAGAGACTTTCTTTGTACAAAACGAGGCCCGGTGAGCATGTGTTTGTTACTCAGTCGTGTCTGACTCTTTGCAACCCCATGGCCTGTAGCCCACCAGGCTCCTCTGTCCATGGGATTCTCCAGGCAAGAACACTGGAGTGGGTAGCCATTGCCTTCTCCAAGGGATCTTCCCAACCCAGAGATCAAACCCAGGTCTCCCGCATTGCAGGCAGATTCTTTACCATCTGAGCCACCAGGGAAGCTCATTTTGCATAGATTCCCCTTTCTCCTTTCCTGCAAGATGCTTTCTGCCACAACTCCCTCTCTCCACCCTCCCTTCAAGGGAATAACACTAACAGTCCAACAACACCTCCGAAGGCTTTTCCATCTCCAACACCAAATCAGGCCTGCCCGGGAAAGGGAAGCAAGGCAGCAGCGGGTGGGGGCCGGCTGGTCGTACAACGCTGGTTCCACAGCTCCTCAGGGCAGGGGCCACAGAGGGCGGGACCCACCACCACCTCAGACACTCCTCGGGCACACACCAGGCATAAGCAACAGGCGCTGGGGCCAACTTAAAACCTCACCACGAGGGGAGGGCTGTGGGAGAGGAAGAAATCAAGAGAGACAGATCCTTTGTCCGCCCCACAAACTTAAGAACATCCTGAAATCGCAAACGGCCTTTGATCAGGCCTGCCTCAGTCAAGCAAGGCCTCCCAATTTCAGAGAGTACCAGACACAGGTTTCCAAAAACTACTAAGAGTCTCCACATCGCTTGGCACCTGGCCCTCCTCTTCTGCCCTCCCCCTCTTGCTGCAGCCGGGACGACACACAGGGAGGCCACGGTCTCGGCGCCTGTAGAGCTGTCTGGCGCCCCGGGGACGCAGGCGGGCCCCCCCTACAGCCTCCTCTGGCCTGCAGGGCCCCCGGGGCAGCCAGGGCCCACACCTGGACCATGCCTGATCACTGCCAGGGCGCATCATCCTGCAGCTGCAGACCAGGATCTCAGGGGGACCTCGCCTCCTTAAGTCCAAATCTCCCTCCGTGGGAGTTTCTGTCCGAAGCCGAGAGTCCATCTGCGGAGCGCAGGTGTCTCTTGCAGGTGAAATGTCCTGGGCACCTTTGGTCAGACCTCTGCAGACCCAACCACCTCCCTCCCAGCCAGCCATGCCCAGCTCTTCACGAACACTCGCACGCAATCCTAGCAACAACCCTGGAAGAGAAATACCAGTCTCACATCATTGCACTTTACAGACTGGGAAACCGAGGGCTAGCCACGTCAAGTGAACTTCCCCAGGTCCCACAGCTAGGCAACTCCTAGGCCAGAAAGAATACTGTAAGACTGCTCTCCTGCTAAGCCTGTTCTCACAAACCGAAAGAACAGTTGGTCCACACCACGCACCACCCGCTCCCCCCGCCCAGCCTTCCTCAGTCTACACATGAGGAAACAGAGGCTCGGGCCTGCAAGACAACTGGCCCGAGGTCAAGTTCAGCTAAGAAGGAGAAGCCAAGCCTCTCCCACAGAGCCTGGAGCGTCCGGCAGCCCTTCCCCCCACTCCCAACACCGCTGCGAAGAGAAAACCCACTCACACCCACAGGCCAAGCAAGAACGACCCCTGACGTGGTCTAAGCTGAAGCGTGCAGGCCGCGTGCTCCCGAGGGCTCTTCTCCCCTAACTGGAGCGTGGAGCCTGCTGGCTGCCTGTCCTTGTCCTTTCTGCCACCTAGCCCAGAAAGCCCGAGTCAGCACTGGTGAGGCCTGGAAGCGAAGACCTGGAGCCTCAGCACAAAATGAAGCGTCTGCCTGTGACCTGGCATGAAGAGGTCTGTTGCCTCAGAGAAATTCTAGCATCAACCAATTTGGAAGCTCAGGAAATGAGTCATGCCTCTGTTAGGACGCCGGAGAAGTGCCCTTCCCTCACAGAGAAGGAAACTGAGGCAGAAAGCAGTGGCAACAGGCCGGCCGTACCCCACGCTGCTGCAGACAGGGGACGGGCCGACGCAGGTGGGATTTCTTCTGGACTCAGACACCCCACTCTTGTCCTGCTGCTCCCTGAAGATCCAGGAGAATCCGGGGCCTTCCTTCAGGACACAGGCGCTCACCCCCGTTCCCGCTGGCTCTGTCTTTATTCCCTTGGCTTTTAAACCCAAAAACTTTTACCAAAAGCAGGCACATGCAGAAAGGAACCACGTCTGTCACAACGGGAAGCTCCCTCATCAAGCCAGCGAGGTCTGAACCGGCTCCTAATTAATATTAACCCTCCAAATCAGAGTCATGCTCAGAAAACCTTGGATGAAGAGACACAGGGCGGGAGGGGAGTCTCCAATTTTCTTCTTACTTCATCTGGAAAATTAAGAGCACCGCTGATTTGAACAAGAAATCATCAAGGAAACCAATCACAACTCCACAAGGCCCATAGCGTGATGGACTTGGATGTGTAACCTGCCACTCGCATGCCCTGAAATTAAAATGATTGTGGCAGGAATAGCAATGATGGCCTGGGTCTGTCCCTCCTCCTCCATCCTTAGCAGACACAAAAACCCCTAGAGGAGAGTGTGAAGGAGAGACCAGGCAAGGGATCATCCTCAGTCGCCACAATAAAGTGGTAGAAACCCGGTCAAAGACGGCACACCCCGGTCCTTCGGGTGCAGGCGTCCCCCGGGACCCTTTACCTGAAGGATAACCACGGGGACAGCAAACGCAGAGCACCGAAGGGGTAGCGGTGTCTGGAGACCCCCAACTCCAAACCCAACATTTATTTGCTGTTTCTGCATTAATTACAATAAACTGCTTCATAGCCTAGTGATCACTTAATGGAGCAGCAAATACGGCTTTTTCCCTATAATTAGTCAACGTAATCTACGACAAGTTCGCCCCTCCCGGCCACGCCTTCCCATCCTCTGCACACTAACACTCACACACACCCCGTGTCTCCCCGCCTCCACCCACGACCCACTTGGATCAGAACCTCACTCCCTGTCTCCGACAACACCCGGCCGGTTGAGTCCACCCGACAGATACAAAGGTGAGGGGACAAATCCAGAAAAGAGCAAAGAGATCAAAATGGGCAAACGGCAGATGCCCTAAGATCTGGGGGCTCCCCGGGCATGGCAGAAGAGCCGAAGGCAGGGACCCACCAGGCGACGGCTGGGAAGGTGTCCTGGAGCTCTGCTCACAGACCCACTCACATGACGGGCTTCCCTCGGGGCTCAGCTGGGAAAGAATCCGCCTGCAAGGCGGGAGACCTGGCTTCGATCCCTGGGGTGGGAAGCCCCTGCAGAAGGGAAAGGCTGCCCACTCCAGTATTCTGGCCTGGAGAATCCCATGGTCCACAGGCTCACAAAGTGTCCGACATGACTGAACAACTTTCCCGTCAACATACACACACGACGGGACCCATGGGTCTGTGGACCAACACCTCTTACTCCAAGTCCTCAGGTGAAAGGCTCGGTGAGAAGGTAACAACACCCCTCCAATACTAATGTTTTCCCTCCCTCTCAACTGTCCTTGGACACAGCTCGGAGCCTGTCTTTCCCTGAAGTTATTCCTTCCTTCTAAACATCCCCCAAACCTCTTCAGCCATCCAGCCAGTGCATCCAGGGGACCACTGGAGGTCAAAGGAACAAGCCCGCCCTTCAAACATTTGCCGACACCATCTAAGATTCTTGACAAAATAAAAGCACCGCCTTACTCCTGAAAACCCAGGTAGATTAAGGATCCCAACACCCTCCTCTTACGAGTCTCTCTACTTAGCACTAAGACCTTCTCAGCTGACTTCAGGTGTTTTCATCTCCAGCCAGAGCAGAAAACTTTGCATCTTTCTCAGGTTCGTGATACAAAATAAAATTTTAAAAAATTCCCTGGTCACAGGGTGGGGCGGTGGTGGAGTCTAGGGGAGGAATTAACATGTTCTAAGTGTCAACCGTCCACCAGGTGCCTTATCTGCAGAGTCTCATGTCTCATTTCAGACCCGCGACTCTATCACCCAGCTTTCTAGATGAAGAACTGAAGCTCAGAAAAGCACAGACGCCTTCCTGAGGTCACAGAGTTAGCGGCAGCAAGGTTCCCACCAGGTCCCTATGGGCCCAAACGCTGTGCCCCATCAAAGCACGTGCCGCGTGTACCATAGCGCCCACACCTGTCCGCATCCAAAGGATAGCAATTCCACTCAAGTCACATATATTCACAGGTAAACATAACGCACTTCTTTGTGTGTGTCTGTACACATATGCTCTTTTGCAGTTCTCAAATATTGGGTTTAAAAATAACAGTAAGGAAGAAGACTGCTGCCCTTAAAACAACTCTCCAACTACCAAGGCAGGCCTTTGCCCAATCCTGCCATACCGACATCTGCGTGCCAGGCACCATCCTGAGCACTTCACATTTCAGCTCCTGTAATCCTCACGACAACCCCATGAATGCAACACTGCCTCCATCTTACAGATGACACAGCTGAGGCACAGAACATTTAGATAAACTTGCTCAAGGCCACAAAGCTGGTAAATGGTAAATAGGATTCAAAGTCAGTCAGGGCCCACAGCCTGAGACGCTAAGCCACGCCGCCTCCGTAGGAAGGAGTAGGAATAACACAGTCAGCGAGTCAGCACAGGGGGAGGAGGGGTGGGATTGGGCTACATTTGGAGCTTTCTTCCCCAGACTTTCAGCCCCAAACCTGAAATGACCCCAACTCATTCCCAAGCTGGTCTCATGATTGCTCTAACTCGAATAATTGTTCTATTCAAGCTCTCCCATCAGTATCTGAGACAAGAGCCTGGAGGCCCTCAGGAGCTGGTCTCTGGGCGGCTTTTAAAGCCCCTGCACGGGGGAGACAGGTGAGGACGCTAGAGTTCAAACTCACAAAGCACTTCTGGACCCCTGGGGGCTTTGTCTGAAAAACAGCCCCTTCCCACGAACACAATCAGTTCTGCTCCTGGGGTGCCCGGGGTGAGGGGGCGCGGGGCTGATCATCCTCACTCCATCATCTGTCCACAGCTTGGGGAAGTTTCCACTGTTCCTTCGGCTTAACCCACGGGGTCGTGCTGAAGAGGGGCCGCTCAGAGAGCTAATGCTATGAATGCACAGGCTCTAAGCAAACAGGACGATGTGGCGATAAAGGCAATCCCAACATGCTAACGTGGCGGCGAGCCAAACGCGAGCTGCCCAGGCAGGGCTCTGCGCAAAAGAACTTTAATTGAATTCTTTCAGCAAGTGCAGCAGGAAAATTCATAATGAGGGCCCCCCTCCCCACTATGTCAGTCAGGTTCTACTGTTGTGTGGATCCAGTGAAAAACCGTTTCTAACAAGGATACGGGATGTGTACGGACCTTAACCTGAACACCATGTACAGCAGGGAAAACAATGATCAAATCCCTGGATTTTTATTTTCAAAGCGATTTAAGTAAGGCATTCTGCCATAATCAGCTTTACTACCCCTATTAGCACAGGAAAACAAGTTCTGAACC
The DNA here is from genome assembly GCF_910594005.1 of Cervus elaphus. Lineage (NCBI taxonomy): Eukaryota > Metazoa > Chordata > Mammalia > Artiodactyla > Cervidae > Cervus > Cervus elaphus. The sequence continues at coordinate 80,989,970 of NC_057819.1, read as the reverse complement.
TGGCTCCCTAGTGAAAAACGCAAAATTTGTATAATTAAAATTATACTTGTGAAATTCAAACACACTTTAATTTCCTAAGGGCCCCCTAATCAAGTCAGAAGTTCTTACTAAAACCAATTATCTGCTTTGAAAACAGACGAGGAAACAGATACACGTAGCGGTCTTGTGCAGCTTCACAGTCCCATCTTTTCCTAGGTTCAAACATCCTAATTTGTTCCATTTCCCACAGGTGAGAGAGACGATGACCCTACTAGTTGGCTTTTATTCAGTGCTACGTGTGTAAATTTAAACATTTTTGTTTGCCTTTAGCTACAGAAATGACATATATAAGAGATATTCCAGAGGGAACTGAGTTGAAAGTGACAAAAAAGCAAAAAAACAGGCATGCAGCAATAAATACACAAAGCATTTCCACCCACCCACCCCACTCTAGGTCCTGTGTAGGTAGTTTTTCCCTAAGATCTCACACCAGATTTTCAAACACTTGCCCGTTAGTCTCTAGAAGGCTCACGCCAACACCAGGATGAGGCATCGGACAGAGATTCCGGCCTCACTTCTGGAAGTGTCTGACAGCAGGACCAGGAGTGTCCTCCCAAGGTCCCATCCAGTAAGACAGCAAAACCCAGGTTCTTCACACCCTCACCAGGTAATCTACCCGAAATATTGCGGCTTCTCTTGAGTGACTGGAAATTCTTACACAAGAGCAACATGGAAATATGGAACACTCTCCAAGGCACTAAAATATTTAAGAAGCAGTTGTTGCAATGTTCCATTTATACCATCAATATGAAATGCTATCAGTCTAGGGCTTTAAAAATAAAAAAGCCATTCACCAACAGGCCTTCTCCTCCCCCCACTGCCTGGAATTCATCTGAGAGATGAGAATATTGACTTTTCACACTCCTGGACCCAGCACTCCAACAGTATGAGGCTCTGGGATGTGGCCTCACCCGCCACTCACCCGGGCCCCAGCAGATACTCAGAAGGTAAAATAAAACACCTCCCAGTTGAAAACTTTACTTTTCATTCGATGGGAATACAGTGCTCGCTACCCATGGCCTCTCGAGAGTGGAGTTCTGCAGCCAAGTGAGCAGGATTTGGTGTTAAAACTTTCATCAGAAGACAGGACGCTCGAGGGGGTACACACCACACACGTGCACCCACGCACACGTGCCCCAGGAGACACACTCTGCTTCAAGCAAGTCCTGGGAACAGCTTTGCCTCGCTGGACCCGTGCCTCCCTCCCACAGGAGCGGTCACCTCATTAATGTCACTCAGCATCACGTTTGGCTATACCAGGTCTTTCTGCACTCTCTTCCCGCAGGCAGCCCAAAGCCGGCTGCCATTATAAACTTCTGTTCCTTGGGAAACTATCAAAGGCTTGGATTGGAAAAAAGCGAAAAAAAATCTCATAGGGCCTCTCTGCTCACACTTTTCCCTCCATTTTCTTCTCTTTGGTGCTTTATTCAAAATCATTACGCACACAAACCATACTCTGAAAGGCATTTACAACAGGCTGGCTTTAAAAAAAAAAAAAAAAAGCGATTGGAGGGGCCCATCTCTTTGCAATTGCCCAAAGAGAATAATTCATTTTGGTGGAGGATATGGATGAAGCCCTGAATACATTCCAACATCATTTTCTGCCCTTCAAAACAATAAAAATGTAAAAACCCCAACGAAAGAAGGCCCAGGGTGGCAGGAAAGAGACTCTCTTGACCCCCCACCCCCCAAAGAATTTATTCTCCTGGATCTTCTAAAGCACTCTGTCCCCAGAATGCATCATCAAGACCATTTTATTAGACTTTTCTAAACCCTTGAAATTGTCACATAATTGAAACAGAAACAGCAATTTAGAGTTCTGAATGGATTTCTTAAAAAGAAGACTCCGTGCTGGCTCACATCCCCCCCTTGGCTGCTCCCATCCCTAACCTAAAATTTAAGGCCCTGGCGTACAAAACCCTATTTATCTTTTAAATCCTCCCCTGCCATAAAAGTTACATGGTCCCCTAATGCCTTAGATTTCAGGACATTTGGGAGAAACTCATCCCAGACAACAGGCTAAAAAAAGAATCCATTAGCATTAACTTGCCTGTCACAGCCAGTGACAAATAAATGAACGTGATGCTTTCAGATCAGTCATTGGTGGAACTGCCCGCAGGCAGATGAAGACCAGGCCAGGGAGACAGAAGGCTCACGGGGAAACCTCTCATACCGCGGTGTCTCAGCTGCGCCCTGGCTGCTCCCCAGGACTCCACCCTCAGGAGCAGCAGAAACAGGCATCAGATGCAGAAAAGGAAGCTCTCTCCCAGGGCCCACCGAGCATCGCCAGGATGCAGGGTGCTCCCTTCGAGAGCCAGGGACATGAAGTTCCCACATCTCAACAGGCTGTTCTATCTGCCTCCCCTAGAAAAGGCCAACAGAACCCATCAACCCGTGAGCGTCCAGGGAAGAGCCTCTGATGATGCAGGCAGTGCCATCTCTAGGGGACAGCAACAGATAAGTGCCCACCTGGGACTCTCTATGTGCAGGTACCATCCCAGGCCCTTCATCTGTATTCACTCGTACCAGCTCTAGAATGCAGGACCAAGAGTACCCATCAACCCGTGAGCTTCCAGGGAAGAGCCTCTGACAATGCAGGCAGTGCCATCTCTAGGGGACAGTAACAGATAACAAATGCCCACCCTGGACCCCCTATGTGCAGGTACCACCCCAGGCCTTTCATCTGTATTCACTCGTACCAGCTCTAGAATGTAGGAAATATTAACATCCCCATTTTACAGATGAATAAATGGAGGCACAAAAACATTAACTGACTCCATAGCTAGTTAAGTGGCACTTCACTGTGCTAAACAGGTTCTTAAAACACAGGCAACAGAAACCAACCTGAAGCTTCCTGACCAGCGTAGAACAATGCTCCTCCTCCGCCTGAGCACAGAATAGCGTCAGGCAAAGTGCAGGAACCTGAGATCTACCTACTCATGTTGGATGGAGTAAAGCTGAGTAAAGAGAGCAAGGAGCTGGGATTCGGACTGACCAAAGGCCAAGCCTGCCCCTCACCGGTTCTGCGATCCTCGGAAAGTTCCTCATCCGCCTCAGCCTCAGTTTACAGAATACCAACTCTTGCAAAGGACTACTGCAAGGATTAAACTAAAAATTAAGTAGACAGAGGCTTACTATGCTTCCTCAAATATACTGACACAATATGACAGTCATTATTCTAAATTAAGACTTTTCTTCTTGATTATTCAAGGTCTCAAAATAAAATAAGGAAGTATAGTAAGCTAAGTACACACCCTGTCAATTAACTTTCCGGACAGCTAGGAACTTGATGCTCTCTTCCCTTGAAGGAGAGGGTGACAAAGGACACCCTTGTGTACATGGGGCCCAAATACCTGTCCGAGGTGGACCAACCATCCCGGGCTACTGCTACACGTGCCATGGGGTGGCTGGGCCCACGACCACACTTGCTCACACCTCTCACACCGCAGAGAAGGCAGAGGTCAAGATTTTCCCCGTGATCCCACGTCCCTCCCGCCAGGCAGCCACTCACCCAAAGGTGACCCCAAGCAGACATCACCTATGAAATCACAGGTCGGGACGCTCTGAGCCACGGGGCACAGGCATCGGTGTTCCACAGTCTGTGATTTCCAAACCAAGAAACGACACGCCAACGTCTATCCACAGTAAGGTCAAGATCACAAGCTGGAGAAGGACAAAACACAGGACTCTGGAGTTCTGTCTGTACCGCGGCCTACTGTTACAAGAGACAAAACGGAGGGGAGGCGAGAAGGCGGAAACTGGAGATTGACAGGGCTCTAGGTAGCGGCCACACCCCCCGAATATCAGGGGGGTGTCTGCCCAGAGCATCACTCCTGGAGGAGGGCCAGCAGCCAGAGAGAGCGTGCAGTCGAAGTCACACGGTACGCACAAGCCCAGGATGGGGACTTTCTCCCTGGAGTGGCACAGCCTCAGTCCTCACAGCATCCCAGCTCCCACGCTGGTCCGAAAGAGCCCCACAATCCTGCCCACGCATAGCAGGGCCCCCAGCACCTGCGCGACGAGCGCAGACGTGGGGGCTCGGCCTGGCCTCCAAGGCCTTCCACGAGCTGGCCCAGCCTGCCGAGGGGCGCACAAGCCCGCCTCCAGCTGCCCGTCCTGACCCCTGGCCTCTGGTGGGAAGAACTGCATTCCTGCCATTCTTCTTGCCTACCTGCCCTTCAGAACCTAGGGCAAAACCCACCCCCTCCGAGGGGCTGTCCCTTCCCCTCCTTCCTCTAGCTGCTGTCATTTCTCTCTTACTTGCTTACTGCATCCTCCTAACACAGGCAGCACCCCCTCCTCCCAACCCAGAGCTAAGACCCCTGAAGACCAGCACGGCATCTGTTTCACCATCCTGCTTTCCTTCTATCCAAACGGAGGTCAGAGTGTACAAAAGAGCATGGCTAGAAGCTAAGGGCTTTTTTAATTAGTAAAATCTGCCTGTGCCTTTATCGTCCTGCAGAGGCGATAAGGCATGAACCTAACCAACCATAAAACCCAGAACAAAGCACCTAACACAGTCCTGGGTGCTGGGCAGAAACCTGGTAAATAATTACTGAACACAGAGCGGGGCATCTGAACGCACGAAAGACGTGGCCGGCGCCCATCCCCCACCACGCTCACCCTGCTGAGCTTTTAACACCCGCTGGTGCACTGGTTTTCACACTCGCTGCTTCTCCGTCCCACTACAGGGAAAGCCCCATGCGGGCAGGGCCTCCGTCTCACTCTCCACACCACTCCCCTGAACTGCACACAGGGTCTGAATAAATGAATGAATGAGTGAGTGCCTGGCACAATGCCGCATATTTTTTTGCTAATTTATTATTGTCAGAAGGTCCATCCCAAAGAAAAGGTAAAGTGCTGTGGAAATGCAGAAAATGAGGGAGAAGGGACAGCATCATGGAAAATGTAACAACTAAGTTGGGCTTTGAAAGAGGGGTCTATCTGGGACTTCCCTGGTGGCCCAGTGGCTGAGACTCCTGGCTTCCGATGCAGGGAGCCTGGGCTTGATTCAGTGGTCAGGGCACTAGATCCCACTGCTGCAACCAGGAGTTCACATGCCACAACTGAAAGAGTCCTCATGCTCCAACAAACACCCAGTCCAGCCAAATAAATAAAAGAAATACTGGAAAAATAAAGTGTCAGAATGGCTTCTGTTCAGTTTAGTTCAGTCGCTCAGTCGTGTCTGACTCTTTGCAACCCCATGAACCGCAGCACGCCAGGCCTCCCTGTCCTTAGAAAGTGTGATTAAAAGTTGTACAGACCCCTGAGAGATATCCAGAGCTTAATCCCATGTCTCTTTTTAAAAAAGAAAGAAAGGGGGTTCTGTCTTGTACAATAGAGGGAAGGAAGGGTGGTGCAGACAGGGACCCACAAAAGGGCAGTTCTTCGGGAAAGCAGAAGGAACACTCCGGGTGTCGGCTGCAAAAGGTGAGGTGAGCTGGGGCATAAGCCAGAAGCAGATCCCCGGACAGACCCTGAAGGACCCAACCTACCAGGCTGAGTTCAGACTTTGCTCTGTGGGCATCAGGAAGCCAATGAGGCTTTCCTACAGCACCCTGAAAGTGGAGTCAGCAAGCAGAAACAACGAGAGGAGCTCTGAGTAAACCAACAAACCAGACCAAAAAAGGGGACAGACACGAGCAGTCCCATCTCCCTTCCGTATTCTCGGGCTCCTGGCCGGAGAATGTTTGGGTTTAAAAATACAAAACAGGAGGCCCCCAGGACAGGCAGCTGGCTCCTCGGGCAGAGCTTTCCTTCTCCTCTCGTCCCCGAGGGGCACAGGGGTCTCACCCATCTGCCAGAAACATCTGACATACAACACGGGCCCCCCGGCCTCCGGGTGAACTGACCTTAGCATTGAAACACAAGCACGTGAGGAAAGGCAAAAATCCAGGGAAAGGACATTTGTAGGACGAGGTGCCCCTCCCTTCCGAGCTGACACCTGCTGCTGCCGAGAAGGCAGGAAAGAGCAGGAAGGAGCCGTGGGCCCCGACAAGAAGGAAGCTCAGCCACTAATCCCCCGAGGCCCTCGCTTCGGGAGAAGAGGCTGGGGACAGCAACCCCCCGGCAGTCGGTTAACTGCGGCGCCCCAGATGACAGCTGCAGGTCACCCAGGATGGCAAGACGCTGGGAGGACTGGCCCGCAGCAGCAGGGGAGGCCAGATGTCGAAAACTCACCCCTCGCCCTTGAGAAGCTGCCAAGAAACCGCTCCCCCGGAACAGGAGGTGGGTGGATGAAACGCTCGGGCTGCCCTGCACCCATCTGGAGCGCCTTCCCGGGGACAGGAAAACCTGGCTTTGGGCTTAACCTTGCCACAACTTAGCTTCGTGGCACTCCCCAAGTGCCAGCTGCCTCCCCTGTGAAGAGAGCAGGCTGGATTCAGTGACCGAATGCCAGCCATCAGCAGCCCTCTGCCATCAAGGGGCTTACCTTCCATGGAAGAATTTTCTTAGGTCATCTGCACCGTCATAATTTTTTTTTTTTATTCTACAAAAGTAATCCTATGATGACAGTACCAGCAGACATCCTCTGGGTGCCACTTTGCACCAAACTCCCAGCAAAGGCTTCTGCATTCCCCTTAAAACAGTTCCACATGGGGCAACCCACGATCCCAGGTTTAAAGTACATGAAACTGCGGCCTACAGGGCCAGGGTCACCCAGCTGCGACTGAAGGTAACTACACAGGCTAAAAAAATGAGATTTCCCTTAATAAACAGGTAAGGTTCTGGCCTCGGAAACTGAAGGAGCAAACTGGCCATGGCGGGGGGTGGTTTAGTCACCAAGTCATGTCCAACTCTTGGGACCCCATGGCCTGTAGCGCGCCAGGCTCCTCTGTCCATGGGATTTCCCAGGCAAGAACACTGGAGTGGGCTGCCATTTCCTCCTCCAGGGGAATCTTCCCAACCCAGGTATCGGACCTTTGCAAATGGACTCCTTACCACCAAGCCACCAGGGGACTGGGAGATGCCTTATTATACACAAGGATAATTAGGGCAGATGGTAAATTATGCCCAGACTTACTCTTGCCCCAAGATGCTGGGGTCTCCTGGTTTCTCCACACAAGGAAAAGAAACCACAAGCTCAAGCAAAACTCTTCCAGGGAGCCAACACTTCACCCAAAGAGACCAATGAAAGGGTATGATGACATGACTGATCCCAATCATTCCCATTTCTCCAACAGCTTCAAATTAAGTCATCTTTTTAGAGGAGCATGACCACTCTACACTTTAAAGACAGAGGGGGAAACTCTTACATGTTTTACCAAATGAAATAATCATCCAGAGAAACAGAAAGACACAGAACAGACCTATCTTCTTCTGATAAAAATGCACTTCACTAATTAATGGCTACTGGTCTCCAGAGAGGTTGCCCTCGACTAGTTAATAATGCCCATTATACTTCACTTGAGATGTGAACACTCATGTCGCAAAGAGGGAGAGATGAACTGCAGAATTCAAAACCCTTTCTTGGGTCGCTCATTAAAATTCTGGTCAAAACAGATTTTTATTTATATGATACATTAAAGAATATTATGACAGTCCTAATATGAAATCTGTTCTTCACTGCTACGAATTTTCTTTCGTATTCAGTTACAGTTTCTTTCCAGCAGTCTTGTTTTAACACCTCCATGGAATATTTCTCCGGTGAGTGTTAGCAAGGAGGGACAGCCAGAGAGCAGAGAAATGAATTTTAACTGACAAGTGCACCACCCAGTCCCCGAGGAGGGGCAGGGCTCACCTGGCCACTGGGACACACACACACACACACACACAGACACACACACACACACACACACACACACACCAATTCTGCAGGAGGTAAAAAATAAATAAGGCTTGAGTTAACGTTCTACTCTCCTGTCAGCCAGGTTTTGGCCTCCAACACCACCTTCAGTCTGAAACTCCCCTGAGGGGACTCAAGTTCTGTCGGAAAATAACCGTTGACAAGGAAGGCACTCTCTGCCCGCCCTGCCCCAGCAGCCAATCAGCACACCGCACCCCCAACTCTAGAACCCCCAAAAGACGCTGAGGGCGCGGGCGGAGGGCCCACTGGGCAGAGTCCACAGTGCGTGCCGTCCCGGGGCCGGGGAGTCACCGCCGGGGAAGCGCCACGGCCTGGGGTGCTGGCTGTGGTCCGACCCCCGCAGCCTGGGGACCACTCAGAGCCGCCCCCTCCTCCGCACCCCTCGGCGCCCCCGAGGACAGATGCTGCAAGAGGGCACAGCTCTGCGCAACCCAACAATGGTTTCCAAAAAGAGGAAACAATACCAGCACCCGGCTCACAGGGCACAGGTGAAGACTGAGGGACTCAATATGCATCACGTCCCTTCCACAGCGCGGGCACAGAAACTCAGTTAATGCTGTCGTCATTACCAGACCTCTCACAGGATGAGCGCCACAAAAATAACGTGAAAAACACGAGGTACCTAAACCATGGTGGAAAAGAATCTGAAAAAGGATGCATGTACACACTTAGGTACGCACACACACATACGTGTAAATGAATCACTACTGTACACCAGTGAACACAACATTGTAAATCAACCACACTTCAATAAAAGAAACTAAAAAACCAAAAACAGCAAGGATCATGTACGGTATTACCATACCCTAGGTCTTTTTTCAGGCACTTTCCCTTTCTTAGTTTATTTCTCACGAAAGCTCAGTGAGAGAGAAGCTGAGGTTCGAGGCAGTTAAATGATTTGCCTAAATTTATACAGTTAACAAGTAGTCCGGTTGGGATCCAAACACAGGCTGCTGAACTCGAAAACAACAGTGGTGATTAAACCAACAAGGATGATGCTGGCAATGACAAAAATGATGAGTTGCGAGGCCCTCACCCTGTGCAGGCTCTTTTATTCTTCACAACCCCCTGCTGAGGGAGTCACTGTCATCAGCCCCATTTTACAGATAAGTAAACTGAGAATGTGTGATTTCTCAGCGTTGCAGGATCTGGGATTCAGATGGAGATAACGGATAGAAAAATTTTTTGTGAAGAATGTGTATCATAAAAAGTAAGGCATTATTATGAAATCCCTAGAATTCCATAGAAAGATGTCTTCCCCAGCTGGTTTAATGTTAGCTTACATCCCAAAGTCTGATAATTCACCAAAACCATCCCAGACTTTGGCGAGGGCGGGGGACACTTTGACAAGCTTGAGAAATATTCTGTCTTGTTTTTAAGTTGAAAGCATCACTGAAATACTCACCAGAATATATTAAAATAAAATACTGTCCTCCTGGTTTTAAAAAAAATGGGAGAGTTAAGGAGGAGCTGCAAAGGAGAGGAGAAACCCATGGTTTGACCAAGTCAGGGATTTTTCCAGTTGCCTGCTAGAGTAACCTGATCTCAGTTCTGGGGGATCAAATAACTAACCTGGAAATTTGAAGATTCACATTTATGGAAGAAACAGCAATTCTTCCAAATCAGGAAACCCTGCTAATCCAGGAAGCCTTCTGAAACATCAAGGATCACACAGTTTGGAAAGCAATAAACACTGAAGACAGTCCCAAAAGTTTGTGCTCAGTATAGAAATAATCTAACTCCTTTGATTCATTAATTTCTATTATTTGCTTAAGCATCAGGGGGAAAAAATGCCTCAAGAAAATATTTCACTACTTTTGTTTAGAGATTTGTGTTTCCTTCTAAAGAGAAAAAGGAAGGGAAGAAAAAGAAAGACTCACGTGGAAGAAAGAGAGGGAGAGGAGAGAAGGAAGGAAGGAATCGCATGGCAGGCTCCAACCTGAAATTCTCAAAATACCATCCCCAAGAGCCAACTATTTCTTCATTAATGTGCAAAACCATTCCTCCCCTTGCACAACTAAAAGGTCCCACTTCTGGGAGACCATGCTGAAACAAACTGAACTGGCTAAAACCACAGTGTTATCCCTTTTATGACCTACGCAGACACTTCACCTTTTCCCCTTCCCCTTAAAAAAGTGCCAAGGCCACAAGACGTAGAAAAAGTATTTCTTTCGGGATTACCCAGGGAAGAGAAAAGTATAATTTAGAAAGTGCAAATTTAGCGTGGAAGCCGTAAGCCCTTTAAGTCTCACCTTGGGCTTTATGCAGCTGTGTTCTCATGACCACACCTGGCAAGCTCAGGGAAAATTACGTTAACTACACACTTGGGAAACAGTGAAGGCCTATCTCAAGCCTTTCAGCAAGCCCTGCAGTACCACTCCTGCAAGGGGAAACGTTCCCAGCTCTTCTCCGCCCGGGGAACCAGCACTTGCCCAAAACAGCAGCACAATACTGGCTTCAGGTGTGCCCAGACTGACCCAGGCTGCCTGAAACCAACACATCCACCGCTTCCTCGGTCGGATTGAGGGCATCTGGGGTCTACAAAGACAGGACAAGCTGTTTACTTAAATCCTACTCCTCTCCTTAAACTCCAAGTCGTTAGACCTCCAAAGAGTACCCTCCAAAAGAGTCACCAGGAAATGGCCAACTTTTCCTGATGGGATCTCAGCAATGCTTAAAAAATAAATAGAACGCTTGCATAAATATTGCAACAGACAGTGCTATGTCCTCCCACGAAAGCACAGGCTGGTCCCTGCCCCCAGAAGGATGCTCAGACCCACCTGGGAATGGCTTACTAGCAGACACACGGTTATCTCCCACAGCGCCTGGCCTGGCCCCCCTCACTGCCACACGCTGATACCCTGAAGAAACGGGATGCACCAGGCTTCAACACATCACTGCCACTGCTCTGTTGGAAATCTGAAATCCTTGGCAACCACCTCTGAGTGCTAAAATCCTGTTACTGCTTCTCCTACTTACCTTGGGTTGCGCTCGACGAGGAAATGCAACTTTGGGGTCAATCTGGGGGAAAAAATGGAAAAACAGGAGTCAGCTGCAGGACTTTTGAGGGGAGAAAAACAATTACGATTAATCGCCTAAGTATTAATCACTCATTTCTCAGGCTTTGAACCCAGCTTTCAGTCACTTCTCAAACAACTCAAAAGTTTCCTTAAAGTTTGATGTAAACTTTAACAGTTCTTCCCAAAATGTAATAAACACGGCAAGCCTTTCTGAAATGCCCCACTATGTATTTCAACGTGCAATGCTTTAACAAGCCAGATAGCGTGTGTTCTTATTTAGGCAAGGACAATGAACATTAAATGGTACCTGCATCTAATTTGTGACGCATGGCTGGGAGAAAAGATGGCAACATCATCACTGAGAAAAATCAAAACATGAAAATTACATGGAAGGTCCTTTCAGCGATAAGTAATTGGATGGCAGTTCTCCTCAATGATAACTAAACAATACAGGTGGAGAAGAGGATTCCAAAAATTTTTTAAATTAACAACATCAAAAAAACCCTCCACTGACACCCAACAGGATGCTCTGCTTGAATTAGTTCATTCATCTTTTGCAAAGTAAAATTACCTATGATGAATCAGAAGGACAGTTCCTTCTGTAGTTATACCTCAAAAGAAAGCAGGTGTCAAAAAACTATGGAGCCTGAGTTGGTTCTTAAAATAATAATAAAAAATTAAAGTAAAAGGAAACGTAGGAGCTAAATGCACCTGGATTTTAAAAATCACAGGGGTAAAGATCTATCAGCAACCAAACCCATATTACAAAAGTAAGGCCATTATAGGGAGAAAGTAAAAGAAAAAAAAAAAACCACTGAAAAAAAGCAGTCAGAATCTAGTGTAACAATTAGCGTATTCCCCCTACCCCAACCCCAATCTGAATGGAGAAAAAACTGTACTCCACATCAGACATCTGCAGGTCTCAATCAGGGACTGGCTTTAAAACCCCAAACAATTCCCACAGAAGCTTTTGAGCCTGATAGGCTGATTTGAGGGGGGAAAAGTTGTTGGAGAGAAAATATGGAGAAGGAAGGAATGAAAAAATATTCCCACTGTTAGTTTTCATTAGATTTCTAAATGTCACAAATCTTTGGGAAGAATTCAACCCAGAGCGTGGCAAGAATACAGCTACACGTTAGTTATTTATCCGCTTTGGCTTTCATATTAAAATTTTCCCCTTTTAAAATGTAAATCTCAACCTTGTTTTCAGTTCTGCCACGGAGGCAGAGGGGAGAGTAATGCTTTGGGAAAAAGCACAGAGTGGGGGAAAGTCACACCAGAGCCGATTCTGTTTCCAGACTTAACATCCCCTAGGACCTAGGCGGTAAGACATAAAGATTTACCACTTTTATTAAGGTAGTTTAAAGACCTCATAAAAGTCTGCAGCATGTTTTCCACCTTTAAACATCACCTGAGAAATGAGAGATTACTTTGCAAAAACTAAAACAGACAAAAAAATCTCCGCTCTAGGAAAACTACCCTTTCATGGAGATTAACATTACCACAGCTACAGGTATATTCAGCACTGACTAGGAGCTGTCGACAGGAGAAATACAACAGGTGTGGATTCTCCATGCTGTTGACCAAACACAAGACAGATATGTCTTTTCATAAACACTCTCCCAAAGTTGTTGGGTTTTTTTAAGCTGATCAGCACACAATTGCAATAAGCACCATGTTTGTGGGGTAAAAGGTGACGAATATGTCAAGAGGAAAAGGCCAGGAGCTGGAGAAAGGTAGGGAGAAGTAAAGAAAGCAGAGCGCTTAAAAAATATATGTATCTAAAATTACAAAACCCAAAGCCAATTCAGAATTCTGGTATCGGGTGTTGGTAACAGCGTGTTATACCACAGTGAAAGTTCTTCCATGGGTCAAGTGTACACTCTGAAACCTCAAATGGAGAGGACGAGTCAAAAGAAAAATGGCAAATCCCAACCTTTTGTACATCCCTGTCAGCTATTTTTTTAAAAACGAACAAAAAAAGAAAACTACCAAAAATGAAAACATTAGTTAGTTAGGTACAGCTCTACTTACTGTAGCTACAAATCCTCTAGGAAAAAACTAGGGTACTATTTTGGATGTGAATGGCCGTTACCTAAACAAAGCTTTTAAGGTAACAGTAAACAAGATCCTCGTTTCCATGTCAATAAACCAACCGCGTCTGCCTCCTGCACTGAACGTTGAAACAAAGTCAAAAGCTAGGTTATACTAAATAATAGTGACCAAAACACATCTACAAACAATTATTGAGGCAGAAACTGCAGGCTCTGCATCTGATACGGAGGGAGACGACCCACCAGCCACCATAGAAATCAAATGCTATTTCTCTCCCGCAGGGTGGGCAGAGGGGTGGATAAATTATTCCCAAATTTACCCTGAAATCTGTCTCCTCTTTAATTTTATTAGCTTTGTGAAATGTCTAGCCGAGAAGTCAAGGAGACAGAAAATCCTTCATAGGTCCGTTTCCACCCTGCAAATGGCTATCCCTGAAACTAAATGATCTCAAAGTGCAAAAGCCTGGGCCACAAGCTAGGACAAGTCTAGCTCAGTTAATAAAGCAACTTCGAGTGTGGGGGGTCTTTTCTTGAGGGAGGAGGCAGTAGGAGGTAACGCCTCTGACCTCTGATCAGAGAAACACGGTGAATTTGCAAAATCAATTCAGGACACCAAAGGTGGCCAGGCTTTTCTTTTCTTCTCCTCCATTCAGTGTTAAAAGTCAAGAGGGACACGAACCGATCACTTGTTCTACTCTTCTATGTTACAGAAGAAGAAACTGAGGCCTACAGACAGGGAACAGCGTGCCCAAGCTCTGCTCAGACAGCTGGGCCTAGAACCTGACTCCCTGCCCCGACCCAGTGGCCCACTACGGAGAGGTGAGTCCCCAGCAGGCCAGCACCGCACCCCAGTGTCACCTCGGGGACCCTGCCTTGGGCAGCAGTACAAAGACCTTGGGGAAATTCTAGCAGACACACAGGGAAGGCAGGGGAGCCACAGTAAAACGCTAGAACTCCTCTCCTCTCCCCACGAAATCTATTCTCATACACTGATACTTTCTTCCCTTCCTCTTCTGACCTTAGAGACCCATACCCCCTCAAGACTGGACCTGAAAACGTTCTCATGCTGTAAAACCACCTACAACTCAAAGGATCTGAGAAAGCAAAGGGGAAAAAACAAAACCTAACACTGATACCCAAGGCCTTATCCCTTATCAGCCTTAGATTTCACACCATCTGGAGTCACCCACTGGACGCCCAGCTTAGCTCTGGGAGGTCTCCTTCCCTGCTCAAACCGCATTCCGAATCCCAAGTGCCCGGGCGGGGAGGGGGGGGACCTGTTGCCTGGACAGTGATTAGCGCCCCCGCCCCCTCGGCGGCCCTCAGACCGGCCGTGTGCTTTCTATAAGCCGATTCGCACGGCCACACTGGGGAAACGCGGGCAGGGCTCGGCTGACAAAGGAAAGTTGCCTCGGCCCGGTGCTGGAGTTTCTTTTCAGGGTCCTGTTGGCCCGGAAGGTAGCCTCTCGCCAAGCCGACCCCTCCCCCAAGCCGAGGCGTGGCAGCATCGGGGGAGGTGGGGGGGCTGCGGTGGGGCAGACCCTGAAAAGAAACCCCCAAACCCGGCGGCGGCGGCAAACTTGAGAACCCACACGAGCTCTGCTGCAGCGCGCCCCGCTCTGAGCAGAGGCAAGAGAGGGCGCTGTCTCTTTAAACGGGACTGTCAGGGCCCGGGCAGTCCTGGAAAGGGGGCGCGCGACCACACGGAGAGGCAGAACCTACCGTCTTGGAGTCTAACTCGTGGTGGGGCTGGCCTAACACTTTATCTACACTCGCCGGGTCTGCGAACGTGACGAAACCGAAGCCTCTGAAATGAGACAAAGAGGGGGAGACACAAACAAGAGAATGTGGCACCATCGGGAGCGGCCAGGAGGGAGCCCTCGGTGCAGAACGCAGAGCCAAGGGTCCCCCACATCCCCCCGCTCCCCCGTCCTCCCCACCCCCCAAGCCTTCAGCCCCCCACCCCCACCCCGGGCCCCGTACGGAAACACATCAAGGCTGACGGGGGCGGTGGGGCGGGGGCGGGGCGCGCGGAGGTAAGTTGGGGGACGCCGGTGTCCCCACTCCTTGGCCACTTCAGTTTTTCTCTCCTCCCCCCGCTCCTTCCCTTTCTTTAACGCTTTGTTTATTCCAAACAAGCCCCGACACTCAGAGGAGACACAACCAGCTTTCTAAGAGGGGGGCTTAAGAGTTCGGGGCGCCGCGAGTGCACACGTTAAAAAAAAAAAAACTATGTGGAAAGTGAATGAAGCTGAACGTCATTTGAAACGGGAGAAAAAGAAGTGAAGGGGAAAATGACTTAAAGCCCAGATCTGGACATCCCTGTATCCAGAGTTCAGCACCAATTAACAATAACCTTTGGGGTTAATGGGAAGGGAGGGGGGGGAGGATGGAGCGACGTTCGAAACCAGCCACATGCCTGAGCCCCGTTCTAAATCCGCTTAGCTACTTCCGAAGACACCTCCAAAAATAACACTTAAACTTTGTTCTGAAATAAAGACAAAATCCAGAAGGGGATGGTTTACCTGGAGCGTTTCGTAGTGGGATCTCTCATGACCATACATTCTCTAATTTCTCCAAATTTGCTAAAATAGTCTCTAAGGCTATCTGTAGAGAGAGAAAGAGAGAGATGGGGGGGGGGGGGGGGGGGGGAAGGTGTGGAAAAAAAAAAAAAGCAATGCAAATTCTGATCAAGGACAAAAACCAAAAGTAGTTTTCTGTTGTTATTCTGGGGGTTTTTTTGCACACGCGGGGGAAATTCGGCAACAGAGGTCGCGTAGAGGGCTCGGAAAGGATTTGCTATTTAAAAAAATAACCTTGCACAGGAGAAGTGGGGAGCCAATGGCGGGGGGGGGGGGGTTCCTACACCGGGATAACAAAGAGCAATAAAGAAGCCAAGAAGGGGGGGACCCGGGCGTGCCCCCCTCCCTCCCTTACCTGGTGAGGTCTGCCAGCTGAGTCCGCCGATAAACATTTTACTGGAGGGAGAAAACATAACAGAAGTGAGCACCGATGTCAGATCGGCCATTTTGACGTGTAACTTACAAAAGCTAAAGGGAGAGCGGGGGGGAGCGCGCGAGCGGGAGCCGGGAGGTGGGCTGGGGGAGCGGGCGCCGGCCGAACGCCACCCCGAGGTGCGCGGCTCCCCGGGGGGGGCGCCGGCGGGCCGGGGGGGGGGGGCGCCGGAGAGGCCGGGCGCCGCGCTCCGCCGGCCCCGCCGCGGCCAGGGGAGCGAGCCGGGAAGGCGCGGGGCGCAGCGGCTGGAAACTTACCCGGGGTCGTGCTGCGAGTCGTTGGCGCCGCCCGAGCCGCCCGGGCCCCCGTTGGCCTCCATGGCTGCGCCCCCCCGCCCCCCCACCCCCGGACACCGAGCCGCGCGGCGATCGGAGCGCAGCGGCGGCCGGCGCCGAGCCCGAGACCTCCCGCTCCCTCCGCCCTCCGCCTCCTCCCCCCGCCCGGCTCTCCGAGTCCCCGCGAGCGGCGGAGCCGGGGCCGCGCCGAGAGCCGTCACACGTGGGCTCGGCTCCGCTCGGGCCCGCGGCTCGCACACCCCCCGCCCCGCCCCCGCGGCCCCCCCCGCCCCCCGCGCACGTGGGGCGGGGTTCTAGAACGTCGTGTAACCAATGCCGCTGACGTCACGGCCCCCGCGGCCCCCGCCCTCCCGCCCGAGCGCGCTCCCCCGGCCCCAGAGCCCGGACCCGGGGGGCGGCCCGCGCGCCCCGCGCCCGCTGGGGCCCCGCCTCCGGACGGTCCGGCCGCGGTGGGGGGGGCGCACCCCGACTTCCCCGGGGTCACATGGGCTGCGGGGGGCGGGCGCGCCGGGAAAGGGGGAGGCGCGGGGAGCTCGCTGCCTGCCTGCCTGCTCGCTCGAGCCGGGGACGAGACGCCCCCCACCCCTCCAGCTCGGCCTCTCCATCCAAGTTCCCGGTCCCCGGCCGCCCGGATCCGGGGATGGCAACCGCCGCCCTCCCGCCTCTGCGCCCTTTTTTCCAGCCGCCGCGCAGAAATTTAGGTCAAGGACGTCGGGATCAAACCCAAACCCTGGCGCTCCTCGGGCGCTCCCGGAGACCCCCAGGACGGGGGGCGGGGGGCTTTCAGGATGGTGCGGACACCCTCCGCACAAACCCCAGCCACAAGTTTTATTTTCCTTTCGCGCTGGAAGTTCTGTCTGGCTCTGGATCCACACCGGCACGTCTTGCGCGGCTCCCCGCCCTTCCCCGGCAGAGGTACGAATCCGTGCCCGGGGAAGGTTATTTTGGAACTTTGAGGAAACGGACGCGATTCCAGTGGTGAGAAAAGGCCGAAGGAAGGGTTTCCGCGTTAATCAGACGGCGCTTAAAAATATATAATAAAATAGGTTTATAGGGGTCAAGGTCAAATGATTGGAGTTTAAGTCGAAATTTTTTGTATAGTAAGAAATAGTTTTGAGAGCATCTCTGGGAGGGCCGGAAAGGGTGGTTATTTCAGAAAATCCCTCTCCATCCCGTTTGTGCTATATATATATGTATATATAGGTATATATAATTGTTTTACTCTGCTTCTATGCCGAGATAGTAAAATGCAGGAGACCTAAATAGCCCAAGCCCCCCACCATCTGGGGATGTGGCTGACGGTGGCAGAAGCCTTCAAACGCGCCCGCGCCGCTTTGGGAGCAGCGTGGTGTGGCACAGGTCCTGGCGCACAGTAGATGCTTAATAAATGCTGGTGTTGATCTTTGCCGGCACTGAAAACTCCTAACAACCGATTTTGTAGCTTCACAGAAACATGGCACGGTTCTCCAGCTGATTTCAGGCTGGCCAAATTCAGGCTGGATTCAATTTATAGAGTATTTAAAACAATAAGGATATAATTATCCTTATTGTTTTAAATTATTACAATAAATTGAGTTAATATGGCATGAGGGGCAACATAAAGTTGTGGTTCATCAAGTACCAAATTAATGTTAAGCATGAATTGATTCCCAGTTAACACTTTCCCGTTCATTTTCCTGGGATTAGGACACAATGAGGTACACTCAACACCAAAAGTGTACGAGGTTCACTGTGGGCCTTGGAAAAGCGGACTATTTGAAAAATCCCAACATCAACCAAAGCCTTAATCTCCCTGTCTCCTCAATTGGGGTAATTCTATCCTTTACAAATTTGATAGGGTGAGGGAAGTGATTGAAATGAACACATGTAAAAGTCCCTTTTTCATTGCACGCCTGTATGGGTTGTGCTTATTATCAATGATTCAGTTCAGTTCAGTTCAGTCGCTAGGTCGTTTCGGACTCTTTGCCACCCCATGGACCCCAGCACGGCCAGGCCTCCCTGTCCATCACCAACTCCCAGAGTTTATTCAAACTCATGTCCATTGAGTCGGTGATGCCATCCAACCGTCTCATCCTGTTGTCCCCTTCTCCTGCCTTCAATCTTTCCCAGCATCAGGGTCTTTTCAAATGAGTCACTTTTTTGCATCAGTTGGCCAAAATCATATCAATCATTACTTCATACAAGTTTTAGAAAGCACTTTAAAACTTTAAACCAGAAGCCCAAGCATTTTCCAGTTCATTCCAAGCTGCTTCCCAAATCATCTGGGGTCCCATGTGTTGAAAACCCAGTTGTTATTATGATAATTGCTTATTATGATCATTCTCAATAACAAAATGCAGACAACAGAGCTCATGGGATTTTGTGGCAGCTTTTTACCGTAGAACCACAGGTCATTGGTGCTGGAAAGGCCTGTGCTGATCCAACCCCCTCATTTTACATCAGGGGCCCAGAAGAACAAAGCTTGCCAGGTTACACCCTACCCCCACCTGTCAGTTCCTTCAAGGGGGTCTGGCCATCAGTCTCATGCCCTTTGGCTCTGCTGCATGTATATTTATTCTGTCCTTTACAAGGCGAGAGTGGAGTGCCCTTGTTCCCTGTTGTAGACCTACACAAGCTAAACTGAATTAAACAGAGAGGAGCTAGCCATGCAGTTATAAAGAGAAAATTAGATCTTAAATCACTAATACTACATTGTTTTATTTACTTTCACATGCAGTAACATTTATTCTTCTTGGTCTAAAAGTCTGAGTTTGGGCAAATGAATGGAGTTGCATATCCCACACCATAGATGGGTTCCAGGAAAAGTCTCAATGTCCAAAAACTTCACTCTTGCTTCTCTTAGTTTATTATCATCATGCATTTCTCCTCCAGCTTATTCCGGCTTATATAGCCCCGGATCAAGAGAATCCTAGAAGCACACCAGTCCTCCACCCTCTTAAAGCCTCGACAGCCCATGACGCTGTTGGACACTATCTTCTTGTAATTCACTCCTCCGTCGGCATCGTGGATGCCCGAATTCTCCTGACTTGCTTCCTACCTCTCCAGCCTTTCTTCTTCTCTTTGCCCTGACTTCTCCTCCTCTGCCTTTCCTTTAAATAGTGGTGTTCATTCTCTGCCTCAACTACACACCCTTATTTATTTGAGAATCTCCGAAGGATGGGTTATATACCACCTACCTTCTGATGGCATTCAAATTAAAATCTCCAGCCTGATCTCCCCACAGAACTCCAGACTGGTTAATTTCCCATTTACTATTTACATTTAGCCTTCCTAAAGATACCCCAAACTCAACTCGTCCAGAAACACAGGCATGCTCATTTCCCCAAATGTGAACCTCTTTAAAAGTTCACTTGATGAACAGAGAGAGAGCCCCAGGCATCTTAGAGACAAGGTTGGCTCCTTTTCAGGTTGACACCTTCCAATGTGCAATCCATCACGAATCTCTGTTGGATTTACTTCCACAATGTCTCTCAAATTCATCTTTCCTGCTTCTGCATCTCAGATCTCCCACTAGAGCCCTGAAGTTGCCTCCTAAACACCCTTCCCACATCGGTTCTTACTCCACTAATATGTCTGGAAAGCATTCCTTGACCTCTGACCCGGCTAAATCCCCCTCAGTATGCACTGTTATCCTGCCAAAATGTCCTCTGTGTACCATACTGTGTGTGATCATTTGCTTCATTGCTCATCTCCTCCACTAAGTCATAAGCTCGCAAACATTTCTGCTCTCCCAGTATTAATATCATTAGCACAGAGCCCACTGATGCATGGTTGATGCTCAGCAAACATTTGTTGAACGAATGAAAGAATGAATGAATGAAGGACAACTTCTAATTTTGTTGTAGGAACTTTCGTATCTGTCCGTAAGTCAATTAGGCTGCAGTTTTTCCTTCTCATATTGCCTTTCTCTGGTTATACTGGGCTCATAAAATGAACTAGTAAGTGTTCCTTCTTTTTCCATTTTCGTGAACAGTGTGTATAAAATTGGAATTATGTGTTCCTTGACTGTTTGGTAGAACTTGCTGGTAAAATGTCTGGCTCTGAGAGAAACATTTCCTAGGTTGATTTTTAACTACTGATTCCATTTCTTTGATGGCTGTGGATCTCTTTCTTCCTGACTCAGTTTTTACTCATTATATTTTTCAGGGAAATTATCCATACCATCTAGGTTTTCAGATTTATTAGCAAAATGGTGTTCATAGTTTTCAATTAATATATTCTCATCTCTGCTGCATCCATCCATACTCTCCATTTTTTTTGCATTCCATATATTATTGTATGTGTCTCTTTTCTGTATCCAATGTGTCTGAGATCTCCCTATTTTTATCTAGTGATTCTTTCTACTTTCTACTAGTGTTTGCAGAGAATCAACTTTTAATTTGGCTAATACTATTTTTTGTTTCATTAATTTTTACTCTTATATAATATTATATATATATTATGTTCTTACATATAAGAATATATACCATATATAAAAATAAAATTGTGTATCGTTAATGTATCATATTTTCTTTGTTCTATTCTCTGGATTTATTTTGTTGCCTTTAAAAAAATTCTTGGTGGCTTAAGTAATTTTCAGCCTTCTGGGTTTTTTATTTTTAACATTTAAGGCTATGGATTTCAATCCAGGTACCACTCAAACTACATTCCACAAGATATATAGAATTTTTATTACCATCCCAGGCAAAGAATGTTTACATTTCAAGTATGATTTCTTCTTTGCCTCAATACACATACATTTTTACATTTCTAAACACAAGTTTTTGTTTTGATTTTTAATTATTTAAAAATCTGGTTTGACTTCAGAGAGGTGGTCTGTAAAGGAGATTCTTTATTTGTCAAGATTTGCTTTGGTAAATAGTTTTTATAAATACTCCATGTGGTCTTAGAAAGAATGTGTATACTTTGTTATTTAGCATTCTATATGCATCTATTAAACCAAGCTTGTTACTTATATTATCCAGATTTTCTGTAGCCTTACTAGTATCTATCACTTTTTATAGTATTACATTAAAATCTCCTTATATGACTACATTTGCCAATGCCTACTATAAATCCTTCATATTTTTCTCTGTGTTTTGAAAGTATTTGATAAGGTACATCAAAAAGGGCTGTGAAAATCTCCTAATATGACTACATTTTTCTATTTTTTACATTTTATTTGTCATTTTGCTTTGTGTTTTCATAGAGATTGTTTCTTTAATATATGCATAGATGATCTTTAACCCTAGTGCTTTTTGCTTTAAAGTCTACTCTGCCTGCAATAAATAGAATTACTCTAACTTCTGTTAGCATTTGTCTGGCATAACTTTCTCCATCTTTTTGCTTTCAACCTTTCCTTAGGTAAGTTTCCTATAAACAGCATACAGTTGGACCTTGTTCCTTTATTTATTGGGTTGACTCGTAAGTATAGTTCATTTACATTTAATGTAATTACTGATATTTTTAATGAACCGTGGAGGCACAAAACTGTATTAGTTACAATCGCTGGCATAAATATAGTTTCATCAAAAGGTATATCAATGGCCTTACTTTATTTTATTTTTTGATATTATGAACACTTCAATTTAGTTCAGTTCAGTCACTCAGTCGTGTCCAACTCTTTGCAACCCCATGAATTGCAGCACGCCAGGCCTCCCTGTCCATCACCAGCTCCCGGAGTTTACTCAAACTCATGTCCATCGAGTCGGTGATGCCATCCAACCACCTCATCCGCTGTCGTCCCCTTCTTATCCTGCCTTCAATCTTTCCCAGCATCAGGGTCTTTTCAAATGAGTCAGCTCTTCTCATCAGGTGGCTAAAGTAGTGGAGTTTCAGCATCAGCATTAGTCCTTCCAATGAATATTCAGGACTGATTTCCTTTAGGATGGACTGGTTGGATCTCCTTGCAGTCCAAGGGACTCTCAAGAGTGTTCTCCAGCACCACAGTTCAAAAAGTTCAATTCTTCAGCGCTCAGTTTTCTTTATAGTCCAACTCCCACATCCATACATGACCACTGGAAAAACCATACCTTGACTAGATGGACCTTTGTTGGCAAAGTAATGTCTCTACTTTTTAATATGCTATATAGGTTGGTCATAACTTTCCTTCCAAGGAGTAAGCATCTTTTAATTTCATGGTTGCAATCACCATCTGCAGTGATTTTGGAGCCCAGAAAAATTAAGTCAGCCACTGTTTCCACTGTTTCCCTGTCTATATCCCATGAAGTGATGGGACCAGATGCCATGATCTTAGTTTTCTGAATGTTGAGCTTTAAGCCAACTTTTTCTATAAACCTACTATTCAACTAGAGAACTAAAACAGTAACAGGGACTTGCAACTGCTTATGTGCTCCTCCCCTGTTTGCTCACCTAAAGAAACTACCAGTCTCAATTTTGTATTTATTACTCTTTTTTGCTTTTTTTATCAAATTTTTATCATATACTTGGTTTAAAATTTATGAAAATGTTCTAGGGCTGTCTTTTTTACTCAACATGGTTTTACTGATATTCAACTAGATTGTTGCATCTGGTCGTAGTTCAGTGCCTTTCAGAGTTGTATAATATTCCATTTCTGACTATGCTACCTATTAGTTTGTTCATTTTCTTGTCATAGATAGGCCCTTGAGTTGTTCCAGTTTTTTGGTTTTACAAGCAGTGGTTGATAAACAGGCTTGTCTTCTAGTGTATGTGGGCAAAAATTTCTCTTTGGAGTCACTACTGGGTCATGAGGTATCTGATGCAAAATAATGCCAAATTGTTTTCCAAAGCTGCTCTTCTAATTTGTACTCCCCTAGCAGTGTATAGGAGAAGGCAATGGCACCCCACTCCAGTACTCTTGTCTGGAAAATCCCGTGGATGGAGGAGTCTGGTAGGCTGCGGTCCATGGAGTCGCTAAGAGTCGGACACGACTGAGCGACTTCACTTTCACTTTTCACTTTCACGCATTGGAGAAGGAAATGGCAACCCACTCCAGTGTTCTTGCCTGGAGAATCCCAGGGATAGGGGAGCCTGGTGGGCTGCCGTCTATGGGGTTGCACAGAGTCGGACACGACTGAAGTGACTTACCAGCAGCAACAGTGTATAAGACAGCCTGTTGATCTACTGATTTCTGACATTTGGAACTGGTGTCTCAATTTTGCGCCTTTTATTTTGCTTTCTCTAGGTTTTTTTGTTTGTTTGTTTGTTTATTTCCCTTCTTTCCTTTTATTGAACTGATGAAGAATTCTTTTTTTCCCTTTTCCTCTTTAACTAGTTTAGGAGTTGTAAGATATTTCTATTCCTCTAGTGATTACTTTACGATTTTTAACATGTACACTTAATACAGCCTCCCTAAAACTCTAAAACCAAGCAGAGAATTATTCAACTTCAGTTGCATTCTCTCTCTTACATGTAATTGCTTCTTATTTTAGACCCACCTGGTTTTTACACCCCTAAATTTAATCATTGCTGTTATCTTAGTTTTATACATTGTTTAGATTTGCCCATATTTACCATTTTGTTCATCTTTGTTTCCAGTACATTTTTTTCTCTTTTTTCTAGGTACCAGCCCTTTCCCTTGAAACATATCCTTTAATGGTTTTTTGGGTTTTGGGGGAGGTTATGTGAGTGACATGCTTTCTCCACTAGTATAAAATTCTTATTTCACTCTTACCCTTGAATAATGATTTCTCTGGGTGTAGAATTCTAGATTGAAAGTTATTTTACCCTTTAGCACTTTTTGTTTTAATATGTCATGTCTTCTTGTTTTTTATTTATTGTTGAGACATTTTCTGTCAGTCCAAATGTCATTCCTTTATAGGTAATCTTTTTTCTTTCTGGTTTTAAGATTTTTCTCTTTGTCTTGGCTTCCTGCATTCTTACCATGGTGTGTTCAGGTGTGAATCTCTTTTATTTACATGGTTCAAGATCCACTGCATATGCAGAAATCTCAGGATGCATGTATTTGATCAGATCTGTAAAACTGTCAGCCGTTGTCTATGTAAATCCTGTCTCTCCTGCACGCTCTCTGTTCTGTCCTTCTGAGGCTCATATTAGGTGTATAATGCGCCTTGTCTTTCCGTGCAGTATGTGGGTTTGTGCTCAGTCGCTCAGTTGTGACCCACTCTTTGCGACCACATGGACTGTAGCCCGCCAGGCTCCTCTGTCCATGGAATTTTCCAAACAAGAAAACTGGAGTGGGTTGCCAGTTCCTCCTCCAGGGGATCTTCCTGATCCAGGGATCCAACCCAAGTCTCCGGTGTCTCCTGCATTGGCAGGCAGATTCTTTACCACTGAGCTACCTGAGATGCCCCTCTGTGCAACATACCCTGAACTTTTCTCTCAGACCTTCTATCACTTTGACTCTTTGTGCTGCTTCTTGAATGTTTTCTCCAGATCCATTTGCTATTTTTCCTGTAGCTATGTCTAATCTGACTTGATGGACGTGAGTTTGAGTAAATTCCGGGAGTTGGTAATGGACAGGGAGGCCTGGCGTGCTGCGATTCATGAGGTCTCAAAGAGTCAGACACGACTGAGCGACTGAACTGAACTGAATCTGCTGTGTAATTCATCCATTGAGTTTTTCATTTCAATGACTCAATGTGTCATTTCCAAAAGTTCTGTTTAGTCATCTTTCAAATCTACCTTTTTTTTTAATAGTTATGTTATTTTCTCATGGTTCCAAATGTTCTTTATGTCTTTGATAATTTTAAACTTACATAGTTTATAGTCTGTCTGATAGTTCTGTTGTTTGAGGTTCTTGGAACTCATGTCTACTACATCTTGGTCATGGTGGACTGTATCCATGTATGTTTTATAGATTGGTGTTAGGTTAGTATTTTTATCTTTATTTTTCACCTTTGGGGTTCCGGGACCATACAGGAGAGGTAAATTTCAGTTCCAGTTTCTGGGTAAATTACAGCCCAGAACACTGGGCTGTAGTCCCAAATTCTCAGCAAAGACTCCTCTCCACTTTTTTTTTTTGTTTCCCTCTCCACTTTTAACTTATGCCAAGACAAATTTTCTTGTCTCCCTGTGCCACTAGGGAGATTTTCTTCCAGTGAATTATTTCTATAGTGATTCATCCCTTTGAGGGTTCCAGATTTATCTGGGGATCTCGATTCCATCTCCCCAGTTTAACAAATCCAAACTGCAGTCTCCTTTCCATTTTGATGCCCCTTTCCATTTCAGCCTTTCAAGGCCAAGCACACCTGCCTCAAACCAGCTCCACGTCCTCCTCTTTGCTCACCTCCTCCTTGCTGTCATCTCCCTCTTCTGGCATTAGAGACTTTTTCTTTTGTCCCATGAGCTCATTTGAATGGGTGTTTACTGCATCTTGACCAATATTTATACATGGTTTTTATTTATAAACCAGTGCTTATAGTGGGAGGATTTTGAAGTTACTTAGTCTGCCATATTGCCAGAAATGGAAACTCGCTTCCATTTAACTTTTCGTATCTTCCATTCCAGATTCATTTTTTCTTAGAATACTGTGGCATCTAGTGCCCATCAGCAGACAAATGGATAAGAAAGGCCTATCAGCAAAGGAATGGATAAGGAAGCTATGGTACATATACACAATGGAATATTATTCAGCCATTAAAAAGAGTACATTTGAATCAGTTCTAATGAGATGGATGAAACTGGAGCCTATTATACAGAGTGAAGTAAGCCAGAAAGATAAACACCAATACAGTATACTAACGGATATATATAGAATTTTAAAAGATGGTAATGATAACCCTATATGCAGGACAGAAGAGACACAGATGTATAGAACAGACTTTTGGACTCTGTGGGAGAAGGTGAGGGTGGGATGATCTGAGAGAATAGCACTGAAACATGTATATTATCAAGTGTGAAACAGATCGCCAGCCCAGGTTGGATGCATGAGACAAGTGCTCAGGGCTGGTGCACTGGGAAGACCCAGAGGGATGGGATGGGGAGGGAAGTGGGAGGGATGATCAGGATGGGGAACACATGTAAATCCATGACTGATTCATGTCGATGTATGGCAAAAACCACTACAATACTGTAAAGTAATTAGCCTCCAACTAATAAAAATAAATGAAAAAAAAAGGAAAACTGTGGCATCTAGGATTTTGGAATCATTTTTCTTTTCTGAACAATATTCTATGGGTGAGGCAGCATTAGAATTATCTCAAATGAGGCAAATAGTGGTCGGTGTAGCTATTCATTATAATCACTGCAGAGCTTCATAAAATACTGAAGTTCTTGGTTAAAATACTAAAATACTTGGTTCCACCCACAAGATTCTGATTTAATTTTTCTGGAGGACAGTGTGCGCAATGATCTTTTTTAAAACTTCTCAGGTGATTCTAATGTGCCACCAGGGTTGAACATGCCTATTTGAAAACACACTGGATGAAACAACCAGACCATAATAATCCCTGGGTCCCACCCCAGGATGTCTGATTTATTTTGTCTGAGGGAAGCCCCAGACACCTCCTTTTCCTTTTTTTAAAAACTGTCCCTGATAATTGTGCGGATCCGGAACTGATGATTTACCTGGGCACATCCAGTCAGAAGGGAGGAGCTAAGTAATGTTAGGGCTGGAAACATGAGCAGTGATCTAGCCAAACGGTTCCTAGTTGTCTGCATGGCCGTCCATGGGACTCCTGGGGAGCTTTTTCATTTTACAGACCCCTGGAGATTGTGACCTGGTAGGTTTAATGTGAGGCCGGAGAGCCTTTTATTACCCAGAAGACTTTGGTGGCCCGCTAAGTTTGGAAACCGCTCAGCCAGCCCAGTCTTGTTTGACAAAGGAGGAAACCCAGCCCTGAGAGAAGTGTGTTGTTGTTTTTTTTCCCCTCAAGGTCGCTGAGCTGATTAAGAAGAAAGCTGACTCCTACCTTCCAATCTTGTGTCCATTTCATCTGCTTCCAAACATAAAGCCGCCTGCTGCTTTTGCAAGAACTTGGCTGGTTTAAAAAGGCAGATTCGGGATTTGTGTGCAGGGATTTCAGGAATGTGGGCTCCTCTGGTTGGTTTTGTGCGTGGATGGCACAGCAGAAGGGGAACAAAGCAGTCTGCTGTCTTGCATGGAGGTTCTTCTAGTAACCAGGCGATCTGGAGCGGAAAAGCCAGCCTCAGTCTCCAGCACCCCATCTGTAAACTGTGGGTCATGATGGTTTAAAAGTATCTTGGTCCTCCCACAAGAGGCAGAGCCTAATCCTCCCACCCCCACCCCTGGCCCCCCAGCATGGGCTGTACTTAGTCACTGGGTTCTGGTGAATAGAATGTGGAGGAAATGATGGTGGATGAATTCCAAGGCTGGATCAGAAAAGGCATGTGGCTTCCACCTGGCTCCACCTCTCAGGTCACCCCAGGGAAAGCCAGCTTTCATGCCATCAAGACGCTCAAAGAGCCTGATAGCAGGCCCACATGGAGACTTGTAGTCTCCTGCCAGCAACCTGAACTAGCCTGCCAGGATTGTGAGACAGCCTTAAAGCAGCATCTGCCAGCCCCACCCCAGCCTTCAGATGACATCTGCCCCAGCTCACACTCAACAGTAACTTCCCTAGAAACCTGGAGCCAGAACTTTCCAGCTAAGCCACACCCAATTCCTGCCCCTCAGAGACATCCAATACTTGTTTGAAACTACTAAGCTTTGGACTAGTTTGTTACACAGAATAAATGACTAATACAGAGATTCTTGGGTTTCCCTGGTAGCTCAGTTGGTGAATAATCTGCCTGCAATGCAGGAGACCCCAGTTCAATTCCTGGTCGGGAAGATATCCCTTGGAGAAGAGATAGGCTACCCACTCCAGTATTCTTGGGCTTTCCTTGTGGCTCATCTGGTGAAGAATCCACCTGCAGTGTGGGAGACCTGGGTTCAATCCTTGGGTTGGGAAGATACCCTGGAGAAGGGAAAGGCTATCCACTCCAGTATTCTGGCCTGGAGAATTCCATGGACTCTGTAGTCCATGGGGTCACAAACAGTCGAACACGACTGAGCGACTTTCACTTCACTTCACAGAGATCCTTAAAAATGCATGAAAATAGAGCTGCTTACCTCATAGGTTTGCCGCAAGATTCCTGCGCTAACGTTTACAGAGTGCTTTAGTTAGACTCTGGCCAAATGAACTGTGTACTAGATATAAAGAAGGGATTGCATATTATTAATGTTATCAGATTGCAACACATTTCATGTTCAATTACCTACAATGCTCTTTCTGGAGCATCGCTTTGCTCATCTGCTTATCCCCACTGCACACTTGTAAAAGGTCACTGTCAAGATATAAAAGTATAGGTATGATTTAAATGTCTTGACTCAGTTGCTAACAACCATGAGCATGTTTTCAAATTGGAAAAGCAAGATCCATTTAAACTCACTTTTTCCGCAAAAGGCTCTTTGTTTACTTTCTGGTATTGCATTTCACTGGCAGGCCAAGCGCCTCTCTGATTAAAGAGTTTGTTCACTTTATCTGTCTCCTGTAGCTTCACAAGCCTTACTCTTAAGAACAGACATGGCAGACTTTGCACCAAAAAAGCAAGCCATACTTTTAACCAGAAAATATTTAGTAAAGTGAATTTTTATTTAAGAAAATTCCCAAGCATAAATTACTTGTCTGCAAGTAATGGGCTCTTTGTAGCTCCCTTAAATAAATAAATAGCTTCTTTTCTCAAGTGTTGTGACTTTTGAGCATGCTCAGATTCAGGGCTAGTTTGTTTTCTTCCAGGAAATAAAAAATAAGCATGTGCGTCAGATCCTAAATCAGTCTTTCTTCTAGAAATGTATAATATGAGAAGGGCTTCCCAGGTGACTCAGTGATTAAGAATCCGCCTGCAATGCAGGAGACACAAGAGACATGGGTTCCGTCCCTGGGTGGGGTAGATCTCCTCGAGAAGGAAATGGCAACCCGCTCTAGTATTCTTGCCCAGGAAACCCACAGACAGAGGAGCCTCGTGGGCGATAGTCCATGGGGTTGCAAAAGATTCAGACGCAATTGAGCATAATTTGGGAAAGCCAAGATAGTTTCCTTCCAACTGTCGCACTGGAGGTATATAGTATCTGAAGGAGCCTGAAAAAAGGCAGAGCGTGTGAGACTGAGAGAAAGTAAAATTATATTTTTCAAACATTCTTTACTGATCTAACACAAATATCTTTATCTGTAATTTATTTAGTCCTAACTAAATTTGCTTATTTGTTTGATACATTTAGAGGCATAAAAGTTCCCTTTATTTAATAGATGGAGAAAATTAGTTTTGTTTCATTGTTTCTTTCCAAACTGGGAAGGGATATGCAAAAAAAGCTCCCTCATGGAGGCAGGGGAATGTGTTTAGTCAAAAATTTCCCTTGTTTCCTTTTCCATCTCCACATTGGACACAGCTGGACACCTGGTGTTGTGGTTGCTCTCTTTTTTTTAATTTTTAAAAATTTCCTTAAAAGTTTTTTTATTTTTTAAATGTAAAAATTTTTGTCTTTTAACATTCATTTATTTTATTACTTTTTTTTTTTTTTATCTTTTGGCCAAACTGCACAGAATGTGGGATCTTGGATCTCATTTCCCCGATCAGGAATCGAACCCATGCCCCCTGCATTGGCAGGACAGAATCTTATGCCCTGGGCCCCCAGGGAAGCCCCTTTGTTCTCTTTTGTTCCCTCTGCCTTCCTCTTTCCTCATCTCCAACTCAGAATTATCAGGTTAACCAGGGTGAACGCTCCCTGCGCACCCAGCTGAATGAGAACAGTTTGCACCCCTAATAAATCAATATCATGTATTGAGTGACCACAGCGGAGTATCCTTGCAGCTACCATGGGGACTGGGGTTGGAACTCTAAATTCTTCAGAAGTTGCAGGAAGTGGACTGTAGCTTGGGGTTGGGTGTGAGGCTGGCTCCAGTCCCTCTGGGTGACAACATCCTGCAGATAACACCCTGGCGGGCCCCCTCCCCAACCACGGGGCTCTCTTATTTAGTGTAGTATGGTAGGCGCAAGAGAGAAGCATCAGGAATTAAACAGAAAGCCACCGTTCTCATTAAAAATATCCCAGGGCTGCTCTCCCACTACCTTAAAGCTGTTGAACTGCTTGCAGTTTGTCATTCTGTCGTCATTATTCTTATACATGTAGGTAAATATTTTATTAAATGTCTTCACTGCTTGGCAGTGACTCGGCCCTTTGCCTCCTAGTCTGGCCGCCGCCCAGCACTGCCTGGGCGGGTGGCTGGGCAGTGGGCTCCGTGAACACTCCGCGCTGTTCATGGAGTAGCAGTGCTCTCTACCTGGAAACCATTTTCTCCAGCCTCTTGGGTTTAATCTTCCATTTCTTCTTCTTCTTCTTTAAATCATTTACCAACTTAGTCTTGATAAAAGGCACCAGGTCGAGGGGTGGGGGGTGGGGGGGTGGGGTGGGTGGGTAGGGGGGCCAAGAAAACAGCTACACCTTTTAACTCCACCTGGAAGTGGGTGAGACCATGCCAGCATCACCTTCCCTTCCACCTGTGTCCCCACTTGGGAACGTGCCCCACCTGCTCCAAGAGCTGCTTGGCCAAACAGAAATCTAAACATCACAGCTGGAAATATGCAGGACCCCTCCACCCACGCCGACTCACATGCTCTGCAGAACTTCAGACGTTCTCAACTCATCTCCACCACCGAGCCCCGTGGCCCCATCAGCTCGCCAGTTTACCAGCAACAAGTGGGCAGCTTGGGCCCGCAAACTCACCCGTTAGTCTGGACCAACTTTGGGTCCGCTTCTTCAAAAGTTTTTGCTTTTTACCATCACACAGTACTGGACGTGGCCAAAGCAACGGTAAGGAGTGTGGCTGGAGTCATCTCCTCTGCTCTTTGAGTCTTCAGGAGGCCCCCCGGACAAGATCTACTTCTGTGAGAGAAACTCTGGAGGACCGTGGGTCTGACCCCCTCTTCTGGTGGATGCCGGGAGCGCCTGCCCGTACCTCTGCCTCCCCGTTCCCCGTGTGGGCGGAGGGAAGAGAAGCTCACTCCCCGCTCTGCGCCCAGATGGCAGGGTTCAAGGCCCCGCTCTCAGACTCTGAGACCCAAGTCCCACAACTCTAGATGTTTCCTGAAGATGAAACCAAGACTCACCTCTGTAGCCCACTCTGCAATTTCTACAATTACCACTTAGCTAACTCCAAGTGGCTGAAAAACTAATTGAACGAAGGGGAAGGAGAGGGGGTCGCCCTGTTATTGCTGAAGGGGGGCATTGGAGCAGGTGGAAATCAGCTGCTCTGTGCAGCCAAACATGATACTGAGACACATACAGAGGCAGAGGAAAGAAAAAATAATAGATGTGAGGACAATAGAGGACAGACTGCAGGGCAAACTGCTGAGTTAAGACACTCATGCTAAAAATAACATTGCTTTGGGAGAACATAAGAAATAAAAGTGTGGCTGGGTCCATGGGTGGGAGGAACGGGAGGCTCTGCGCATAAACCCCAGAATTAGAGCAAGATGGAGAAGGACCATAATCTGAGAGGAGGGATGGACCTAAGAATTATCTGAAGCGAACCCGAAAATGAATTTCACCGCCATCCTCTCGCTTTTGAGGACGCAAGAAGTTCCCTCCACGGTGGCTGGACACGCCTCTGGGTTCTGAACTGGCCCGCAAGGCCTGGCGCCCACTCAGCAGGTCCCACTAGAGAAAGGAAGGCAAGACCTGGTTCGGCATCTTCTCTTCTGGGTCATAGATAATCATGAACGTTCCAAAAATCAATTGCCCGCGTGGCTGATGGGGAGGCCTGGCTAGACAGAAGGCGTTCATGAGGAAGACCCCGGGGGGTTAGCTGATCACAAGCTTGATGCAATCCTACAGTGTAAGGAGGCTGTTGAGAACCCTAATGCAATCTTCGACTCTATTAATAGAACGACAGAGTGCGAGGAGGGAAGCAATGATCCCAGAGCATGCTGACGGTTCAGGCCACATGCAGTTTTATGCTCAGTCCTGCAGGCTATATTTTAAAAGAGGCACTGGCAAATTCAAGCCTGTTTGGAAGAGCATGAAAAGGATTGGACGCTGGTGTTAAGACAGCATCAGGATTAACTTGACAGTCCTTTTATGATTGGCAGTGTCAGCACGATGATTGCCCTGAAGATGCAGAAGCTAGTGGCTGGCACAGAAATCTGTTTCCAATGTCTATATAGACTCCCTGAGATTTGGTGGAGGCGGGGGAAGGGGGTGCCCTCTCAGTATAATGGGGACTATACAGCACCCAATCTACCTGCAAGGGTAGTCTGAAGCTAGTCTGCCCAGTTGGGCTGGTGTGTCTAGAGCGTCTACCAACTGCCAGCTCTGTGCTAGGCCCCAGGGCATCAAGAGGAGCTTGAAGTCTAGTTGGGCAGACGGGCCTATAAACAGGTACTTTGCATAGAATGTGACTGATGATGAAAGATACATGCGTGGATTTGATATTAGATGCAATTCATTTCTTACAGGGGAAGAGGGATCGGAGAGAAACAGAGTCTGTGGCATATGTTTGTGCAAGTGTGAAAGGAGTAAAAGGGATCCCTGGCAATCAGGAAAGAGAGACCATTAGTGAGGAAAGATTAGAACCAGGCCCACTCAGAGTCAGAAAAAGCAATCAAAGGGGCTCAACGGTGTCAGATGCTGTCAAAAAGTCCAGGAGGTGGGGGAGAAAGGCTCCAGACCACCCCCTAGATGTGGAGATGAGGAATTCCCCCGTAGTGGTCAAGAAGCATGTTCCGGGGAAATGATGCAGGCAGAGACAGACTTCATTCACGGAGTTTGAGGAAGGGTGTGTTTATTGGACACCTACTAACGGCTAAACAACAGCATGATGCTATGCGTCATCACAGTCAAAAAGCATTGGAGCTCACTTCAATACTGGTTGGTTACTGTATGAATTGCTCAACTTGGTGAGACCAACAGATGGGAGTTTGAGTGGCCAGTTATTTGGCCTGGGATGATGTTTCTTACGCTAAGTGTGCCAGAAGGAAAAAGAATGGTCTTGGTGTGCTCAGAAGATGGTCAGCCCATGCACGCCTTCCTCTTTTCCTTGTCTCTCGGGAAGTTTCTTTTCCCAGAAGTGCTCAGAAACGCGATTCCTGACCAGATATCCCTCATGTTTGCTTCCCTTTTGTTATTGACTGGGGAAATTAATAGCACTCTTTTTTTTTTTTACCCCGCTCTCATTCTTGATCCAAGGCATATTTTTTTTCATCAGTGGGTTTGTGTTTGGTTGATTAGTTATTCATGTATAATGTACAATGACAAGAGCTGTGTTACAGAGAAATGATTGTGGCGAGTGCAGGCGTACAAGCTCCGGGGCTGGCTTCCTTTTTGTGGGGGTGGGTGGCAAGCAGGTTAGTCAGGCATTTGGATTACTTGCAGATGGCTAAAATTCTCCTCTTACCAAACTGGTGACTGAGGCAAAAATAAGGGGAATTAAAGTAAATGGCGTTTGCTGTTCAACCCCACAGTCTCCTCGAGCATTCGTGAGTTCCTCGTGAATCCTTAATCGCTCAAGGCACTTGACTTCTGTAGACTTGAGTCACCCCATCTGTCTCACACCCTGCGTATCTACTGTATGTTGCCATCCTTCATAGGTTAATTTTTTGCAAAGAGAGTCCAACTCATAGACTACTCCTTCCTCTGACTTGCCCCACAGGACTTCCCAGTACGTGGTTCCCTCACTGTAGCCAGAGAGGTCTTTACAAATCAGATCCCTCACTTGTACTTCTCACTTGTCCTCAACCCCTTTGTACTTCGTCATTCAGTCGTGTCCAACTCTTTGTGACCCCATGGACTGTAGCCTGCCAGGCTCCTCTGTCCCTGGGGATTCTCCAGGCAAGAACATTGGAGTGGGTTGCCATTTCCTTCTCCAGGGGATCTTCCTGACGCAGGGATCGAACCCAGGTCTCTTGCATTGCAGGCAGATTCTTTACCACCGAGCCACCGGGGAAGCTCAACCCCTTTGGTATAGCCTAAAAAGCCCTACCTAATCTGATCTTGGCTTGCTTTTCCAACCTATCTCATACCCCTGTCTCCTACCACCTCTCAGATGAAATGAATGAATTTCCCTCCTTGGGCATGTGCTCTTCCTTCTCCCCCTACTATATGGATAGCTCCTTATTACTTTTCAAGTCTTAGTTCAAATACCATCTCCCTGAAAATACCTTTTCTGAGCAACCTCTCTTAAGTTGCCTCCCCACCCACTGCTTTCTAGTTCATTGCCTTAAATTTCCTACTGGGAGCTCAGCTGAGGGGCTCAATTACCCCCTTTGGGGTTTTTCCATGTGGTACATGGGCTTCCTAATAGCGTGGAAGCAGGATATAAGAGGGAGGAAACAGAAATACCAAAATCTAAACTATTCTCCACCTATCCCCAAATAATTTTCTAGCTCATTTTATCTTTTTTCTTGGCATTTCTCACTCTCTGAAATTACTGGGTTATTTTGCTTCCTTGCTAATTGCCTGCTCTCTCGCTCAATCTATAAGGATGTAAAATCCACAAGATTAGAAACCTTTGCTGTGTTCATTCACGTGCCAGGCAGAAGGGACATTCATCCAGTAAACATTCATTGAATAAGTGAATTTTCAATGTTTAGAAATAAAGAAAAACAATTAAGATGGGCATGAAATGCAATGAAGTATACAAGGACATGTGCCCAAAAAAGTCAGACCGCAGAGAACTTTTCAGGAGAACTACAGCCTGAAGGGTAAAAAGCACAGCACGCAGTGAGTCGGGGGTAAATGAGAGCCCACTGGCAGCACCGTCAGAGCTGGACAGGGGAAGGGGCGACTCGGGCCCAGAGACCCGGGACACAGAGCACCCTAGAGGTGACCAGGATCGACGCCCAGAGCTGGCCCTTCAGGGGAAGCAGGCTGCCCAGACGTCACAGGCCCCCCGTGGGATGACGTCACCAATGATGCCTGGAAGTCCTGGGGCTGGCGTGGGAGGGCTCTGGCTGCTTTACTTGAGCCTGAGCTTGCAGAGGAAGGTGATCTTCATGCAGTTCAATTCAAACCAGCACCTACTATGTGAAAAACATGCAGTGGATGATGGAGACACGAGAGGCCTGGGACATGAGCCCAAGCTGGGAACAGCCGGTAGTGCAAAGATGGTTCCTAAATGGGGCCGAGGAGCTAAGTGTCGGGGGCAGGAAGCCAGCAGCCCCAAAGTTACAGGCAAGGGAGAGTCTAAAGGCTTCCCAGAGAAGCCACTGCAAGAGGTGAAGGGCAAGGAGGGTCCTCCTGAGTCAGGGAGGCCAGGGCACATTTGGAGACCTCTAGAAGCTCCCTGAGACTAGAGGAGGGTAGGACCTGCAGGTAAGTGCAGGAAGAACAATTTACTACCCCAAATTCCAGTAACCAATCCCTGAAGCCAATGGCTGGAGTCCTGGGCAGAGAGCAAAGGAAACACGGTGTTCCAAGTGGAAGATGGGAGACAGTTTCACTAGAAGAAAGGATAGTGTGCTAGGCAGGCAAGCCCGCAGGTGTAGTGCCGTGGTGAAAGGTGAGTCCAAAAAGGTGTCTAGAGTGTGCTGTGATTTGAACAAAATAATAAGTGACCACTGAGAGGTATGTGTATGGGGGGAAAGAGAGTAATTATAAAAGCAGTAAGAAGACTTTTGTATTTGGACTTGGACAAACTGATTTTGAAATTAATGTTGACTACACTCATGTTCATAGCAACATTTACAATAGCCGAAAGATGGAAGCAACCCAGTGTCCATTCACACACTGGGCTGAATGGATAAACTAAATGTGGTCGATACATGCAATAGAAAACTGTTCACTTATAATGAGGAATGAAGAAGCAATCCATGCTACAATGTAGATGAACCTTGAAAACATTATACTAAATGAAGTAAGCCAGACACAAAAGGGCAAATACTATATGATTCCATTTCTGGGAGATGCTTAGAAGAGTCAGTTCATAGAAAAAGTAAAACGGTAGTTGCTAGGGTCTCGGGGGAGGTGGGAACAGGAGTTACTGTTTAATGGGTATAGAGTTTCAGTTAGAGATGATTAAAAATAAGTTCTGGATGAATGGATAAAGTTGTGGCATTTATACAAAGGAATATTATCCAGCCACAAAAAAGAAGGAAATATTGCCACTTGCAGCAACATGGACGGACCTAGAGATTATCATATAAGTGACGGAAGTCAGATTGTGTGTGTGTGTGTGTGTGTGTGTGTGTGTGTGCGCGCGCGCGCACACGCTCAGTTGCTTGGTTGTGTCTGACTCTTTGTGGCTCCACAAACTGTGGAGCCTGGCTCCTGCCAGGCTTCTCTGCCTGTGGAATTTTCCAGGCAAAATTACTGGAGTGGAATGCCATTTCCTACTCCAGGGGATCTTCCCGATCCACATCTCTTGCATCTCCTTCATTGGCAGGTGGATTCTTTACCACTAGCACCAATTGGGAAGCCCCATCATGTGATATCATCTAAATGTGGAATCTTAAAAAAAAAATGAAACAGGGGAATTCCCTGGTGGTCCAGTGGTTAGGACCCTGCACTTCCACTGCAGGGGACATGGGTTCAATTCCTGATCAGGGAAATAAGATCCTGTAAACCACTCAGTGTGGCCAAACACACACATGCAAATAATTTTAAAAATAAAAAAATGATACAAATGAACTTATTTACAAAACAGAAATAGATTCACAGACACGGAAAACAAACATAGTTACCAAGGAGGAAAGGGGAGAGGGATAAATTAGGAGCTTTGGAGTAAAATATACACATTAGTATATATATAAAACAGATAACTAGCAAGGGCCTCATGTATAGCACAGGGAACTATACTCAGTATCTTGCAATAACCTAAACTGAAAAAGAATCTAAAAAAGAATATGTGTGTGTATGTATGTATAACTAAGTCACTTTCTGTACACCTAAAACGAGCACAGCATTGTAAATCAACTATAAAAAGTGAAAGTCTCTCAGTTGTGTCTGACTTTTTGCGACCCCAAGGGTCATACAGTCCATGGAATTTTCCAGGTAAGATTACTAGATTGGGAAGCCTTTCCCTTCTCCAGGGTTTTTTCCCAACCCAGGGATCAAACCCAGGTCTCCTGCATTGCAGGCAGATTCTTTACCAGCTGAGCCACCAAGGAAGCCCATCAACTGTATTTTGATAAAGTTTTTTTTTAAGTTCTAGAAACGGATATTGGTGATGGTAGTACGATAATGTGAATGCACCTAGTATCACTGAATGCTACACTTCAAAAGGGTTAAACAGTAATTTTTATGCAGTGTATAATTCACCACAATTTTTAAAATCACTGTGAAGAAATAAGCAAGTCAGGAATTTTTAGGGTAGCTCTGAGAAAGGAGAGTAATGACAAGATGAAATCCTACCAGATATTAACACTAGTTACAAAACCTCAGAAATCACAAGTGTGGCACTGGCACTAGTTACACAGACAAGGAAACAGACAGAAAATCAGGAAACAGACTGCCATCATTCAAGGCTTTGGTGTGTAGGAAAGATGGCATCTGTAAACAGCGGGGAAACAGAGCTGAGACTAACTGGAGCCATCAGGAAAAAATGCAGTTGGATCCTTACCTCGTACTTACAGCAGGAAGACTTCCGATCAGAGAAGAGTTTCAGCTGTGACCACAGTACCACACAGCTACTAGAAGGGACCAGGGGAGAATTCTTTTTTAACCTCAGAGGGCGAGCATGTACTAGCTGTGACTTGGAGTCAGTCCTTTAGCCTTCCTATGCCTATTTCATGGGGCTGTTTTGAGCACTGTGAGAATTAGTACCTGAAAAGTGCTTAAAACAATGTCTGGAGCACACGACAGATTCAATCAGTGGCTATCACACCATCACCACCACCACCATCACCCCCATCATCACCATCACCACCTCCATCACCATCACCACCATCACCACCACCACTACCATCACCATCACCACCACCACACCACCACCACCATCACCACCACCATCACCATCATCACCATCACCACCACCACTACCATCACCATCACCACCTTCACCACCACCATCATCATCACCACCATCACCACCATCATCACCATCACCACCACCACTACCATCACCATCACCACCATCACCACCTTCACCACCACCATCATCATCACCACCATCACCACGACCATCACCATCACCACCACCACTACCATCACCACCATCACCACCACCATCACCACCACCACTATCATCACCATCACAACTGCCACTACCATCACCACCATCACCATCACCCCCATCACCCCCATCACCACCATCATCACCACCTTCACCATCACCACCACCACTACCATCATCACCACCACCACCACCATCATCACCACCACCACCACCATCACCACCATCACTATCAAAAAGAATGAAGTTTTATAAACTAATGTGGAAAAAGTATCCACATATATTATCAAGTGAGAGGAAAAGTCCAAAAGTCCAGGTGCAGAGCGATGTGTGCACAATACACTATTCCTGATTTTAAAAGGAGGGCAGTAGAAGATAATGGGCTTCCCCAGTGGCTCAGTAGTAAAGAATCCACCTGCAAGGCAGGAGACACAGGTTTCATCCCTGGGTCAGAAAGATATGCTGGAGAAGGAAATGGCAGGCCACTCCAGTATTCTTGCCTGGAGAATCCCATGGACTGTGAGCCTGGAGGGCTACAGTCTATGGGGTCAAAGAGAGTAGGACATGACTGAAGTGAATAGCACGCCACACAGAAGAAAATATGTATGCACATATATACCTAAATATTTGTTGTAAGTATACAATTAGACACACAAACCTGTGTATATTTGTAGGTATATATTTATACACACATATACACAATAAACATCTTTGATCAGGCCACTGCATTGCAAAACTCCAGGGGGTATTATTCCATTATGCTCCATGTCAGTGGCATCCCAGGAGCTCAATATAAATGGCATCCTTTGGAGTTGGGTACCACTTTGGCCCTGTTTATTTAGCTGCACATGATAACATGTCTCTGGGAGAACACAAAGAACCAGATAACACTGGCTACCTGCAGGGAGGGACATAGATGGTTTGGAATAGAGGAAGGATGGAGAATTTTCACAATACAGCCTTTGTGTCTTTTTAATCTGGAAGCATTGTGCATGTGTTATGGAAGCTCCTCCTTCCAAAAATAAATAAACAAAAGGAGTTGTGAAATAAATAAAATGCATATATAGATAAAATAACAATACACATTAGAGAATTTGGGAAATACATAAAAGTATGAAGGAGAGAATTATAATTAAGCATGATTTTTCTGATTGTCTCTGTGTCTGCCTGGAGTGCTTTGAAAGACAGCTTTGTGTAGGGCAGGAGTGGGTAAACTATAGCCCCAGAGCATCTCCTGCCCACCCCCTGGTTTGTAAATAAAGTTTTATTGGAACACAGCCAAACACATTCAGTTATGTAGCATCTATGGCTGCTCTCCTGCTACATGTGGTTATTGAGTAATTTTAGGTAACTTTCTGGTTCAGTCTGTAAATCTAGTTCAATCTATAAATGCCCTGGCATAATTTCACTAAAGGGCACAGGGAAGGAGTCAGATGATAGTGTGGAGTTATGATGAACATGTTAGTTTAGATTTAGAACTTAAAAAACAAGCAGCAGAGATGCGCCCCACTATTAAATAATGTTAGCATAAGTGATAACAACTGGACTTGTTTGCATATGATAAGAAACAGCAATATACTCTTTTTTTTTTCAGGAATATAATCTTAATTGAAGTAAGAATAATGTGCCAAGTCAAATTAAAGATTATCAAAGTGGAGAAAATGAAAAGGAAAAATATTCTTACAAATGAACTGGGCCTCATTAAGAAGTATAATATTAAAACAATTTCCTGTGTTATGACACAGGATAAGATACAAGAAAATGTGAGAAAAAGCACACCTCCTACTTGAAATCGCATCAGACATTCAGTCTCTCAATGAACAGGGGGAAAATTCCAAAGTCATATGAGACACAAGACAATGATCCTTTGGGAAGGACTGTCCTGTGCATTGTAGGGGTCTAGCATCTCTGGATCCCACTAAACCCCTGATAATGGCCCCATTCATGATGATCACCCAAACAACTCCTTCAGATTTTTTTAACTTCCCTGAAGGGCAGTACCACCCGCCTTGAGAACCACAGATACATGTGAAAGCAATTTTAAAAGTTAAAAGCACTTTTCAAATATACAGTATGATTAATCTATAAAACTGCAGTGGATTTTCAGTAGATACTCTATATCTACACTATTTAAATGAAGACTATTGAGTTATAAAATACAAGTGTTTTCTTTTTTCTTATGAAACTGATTTCCATTCCTGGAAACACAGCAAGTGAATCAATATACTTACAGAAAACAACTAAAAATACAGGATTTTCTTAAGAACATCAATGAATGAGCAGAAAATTTAAGAATTCTTAGTCAAGGATCTAGTGAAGTGGAGTAACAAGGCATAAGCAGAGCCCAGCACTCCAAGGACATTTGCTGAACCTGGTGAACTTGAACTTTGTTACTCAAGGCCTCATTAGACTTTGAAAAAACCGTCAAAGTGCCAGGTCTGCCAAAGATGGAGAATCCAATAAGAGATTTTCCAGCATAAAATGGGACATGTGAAAGGCTATGCCTTGAGTATAAGAGTGAATTTAGAAACATGTTCCATACTCTCCTTGAGATTACAAGGAAAATCTGTCTCAAACTTTGCACTGGAGAGGATAAGGGATGTGTGTGTGTGTGTGTGTATGTAGACACATGTGCCAGGAATCTCTATAAAACATTCAAACCTCAAGCTGCCCATGACACAGTTTACAGCAAAAACTCCACACTATCTGGGTGGTCTGACTACCCCAAGTGGAGGATATAACTAGAATCATCCCAGGAACTAGTAATGCCTCCAGCACCTGGCAGAGCAAAAGTGAATCCTCTTTAGAGGAAGCCAAATTTATCCCAGACCTCAAAGCGTTCCCACATAGAATATGTCAAGGACAGTGATCAGATTAAAGTTAAAATACACACACACACTCACAGAAGGGCAGATCATAAACAAATGACTACATAATAGAAAAGCGTGGGTAACTGAGTGGGAGGGAGTGGGGGAGGGAGACAGGAAGAAAGGAAGGACCGAAGGGAGACGGAAGGAAGGAGAAACGCAGTGGACTAAGGCACCAAGGACTAAGCTCGAGAGGCGACAGACGGCAGGAAGAGGCCTGCGAAAGCTTTAGATCCCAGAGTGGTAAGGTGAAGGCTATAAAATAACCATGTGTATTTAACATGTTTAATAAAAACAAAATACACACATGAAAATATATACTGTAATATGGACCGTAGCCTGCCAGGCTCCTCTGCCCATAAGCTTTTCCAGGCAAGAATAATGGGGTGGGTTGCCATTTCCTTCTCCAGGGGATCTTCCTGACCCAGGGATCGAACCCCGGTCTCCCACATTGCAGGCAGACTCTTTACCATCTGAGCCACCAGGGAATCTTAAGGAAAACAAAATACACACGTGAAAATATATACAAGAAAAAGAAACTATGAAAACATGATCAAGCAATTTTGAGAAAGAACCAAAAGAATTTCTTTGAAAAAGAGAACGCCACCGACAGATTTACTAGAATAATCACATGTGACAAGAATGAGTACACAGAAAGACTGACTTGAAAATAAACATTCCCATAATACAGCATCGAAAGACAAAACTACGAAAGAGGAAAAAAGACATGGAGGATAAATCAAGAATTTTAACAAACATCTAATTAAAGTCCCAAAAGGAAAAGAGAAAGGTTGGGCAGAGGCAATATCTGCCCAAAAAGAAGATCGGGCAAAAGGTTCTGCCCAACCCAAAAAGAAGGTTGGGCAGAAGACATTAGGGCTGAAATTTTTCAGAACTGATGAAATACATCAACCCACAGAGTCTAGAAATCTGAGGAATCCTAAGCAGGTCGTATGTATGAATCCACCACAGTGAAACTGCAGAACCCTGAAGACAAAAAGACTATCTCTAGAGCAATGAGAGAGAAAAGACATTATTTTTAGAGGAGTGATAGATAACTTACAACTCATTAATAGCAATAGCAGTCAAAAGACAACAGACACTATCTTCAATGTGCTGAAAGGAAAACGATTTTCAATTCTATATCAGAAATTCAACCCACTCCAGTATTCTTGCCTGGAGAGTCTCAGGGACAGAGGAGCCTAGTGGGCTGCCGTCTATGGGGTCGTACAGAGTTGGACACGATTGAAGTGACTTAGCAGCAGCAGCATATCCGTAATTAAAGGGAAAAAGTCATTTTCAGACAAACAAAAACTGAAATAATTTGGTACCAACAAAACTTCACTCTGGCAGAAGAAAAATTAACCCCGATGGAAAGTGTGAGGAGGAGCAAGAGGCGATAGAGCACACAAAAAGTGGAAAATAGCTGAAATATTGAGTGTTGCTCTTATTGTTGTTTAGTTACTCAGTCATATCCAACTCTTTGCAACCCCATGGACTGCAGCACGCCAGCCCTCCTTGTCCCTCACCATCTCCTGGAGTTTGCCCAAGTTTATGTCCATTGCATCAGTGATGCCATCCAGCCATTGAGTGTATAAAGCAACATTGAGCCATTAAGTGTATAAAGCAATATTGAGTGTATAAAGCAACAATAAATGTGTGGGGTTTCAAAAGAAAAGTTGATAGATTAAAATGTGCAGCATTAATTGCATCTAAGTCAGGAAGCTATAAATGAAAGTTGTAAGATTTTTATATTTTTTGGAAGAGTAAAATTATCAAATTAAATTTGCAGTTTTTCCAGTATACATGTACAGATGAGAAAGTTGGATCATAAAGAAGGCTGAACGCCAAAGAATTGATGCTTTTGAACTGTGGTGCTGGAGAGTCCCTTGGACTGCAAGGAGGTCAAACCAGTCAATCCTAAAGGAAATCAACCCTGAATATTCTTTGGGAGGACTGATGCTGAAGCTGGAGTTCCAATACTTTGGCCATCTGATTCGAAGAGCTGACTCATTGGAAAAGACCCTAATGCTGGGAAAGATTGAAGGCAGGAGGAAAGGGGAACCAGAGGTTGAGATGGTTGGATGGCATCACCCACTCAATGGACATGAGTTTGAGCAAACTCCAGGAGATAGTAAAGGACAGGGAAGCCTGGTATGCTGGAGTTCCTGGGGTCACAAAGAGTTGGACATGACTGAGCAACTGAACAACAACTAGATACAAGGTAAATATTGCAAAAGTCAATTGAATTTCTATAATCTAGCTATAAACAAATTAAAATGAAAGTTTTAAAGATAATATTTAAAATAGCATTAGAAAACATAAAAATCTAGAAATGAATCATTTGACATGCAAGAATTCTACACAAAAACTATAAAACATTATTGATGAATATTAAAGAAGATCTACATATGTAGAGGGTTATTTCACATTTTGGAAGACACATTCGTAAAGATGCCAATTCTCTTTAAAGTGATCTGTAGAATCAATTTAGTCCCAATCAATATCCTGCCAGGATTTGAAAATTTTTTCAATTTTTTGTTGCTAAAAATATAGAAATACAATTAATTTTTGTATTTTGAATGTGTATTATATGACCTTAACTGAACTCGTATATTAGTTCTGGTGGCTTTTTCATAAATGCTTAAGATTTTCTACATAGATAATCATGTTAACAGTGAAAAAATAAAGTTTTATTTCTTCTTTTACAATCTGCATGACTTTTTCTCTTTCCTATTCTCTTGCCTCCATTAAAATGTTAATAAGAATTGGTAAGAGCAGATATACTTGCCTCGTTTCTAGTCTTAGGAGGAAGGCATTCAACATCTATGTCACCATCAAGCATAAGGTTAGCTGTAGTTTATTTTGAAGACTCCTTTCATCAGGTCAAGGGAATTCTTTTTTATTCGAAGTTTGCTGAGAATTTTTTTTATCATGAATGAATGTTGGGTTTTGTGAAGTGTTTTTTTCTGTTTAGATGATCATATGGCTTTTCTTTTTTGCGTGTTAAGTTGCTTCAGTTATGTCCCACTCTTTGCGACCCCATAGACTATTGCCCACCAAGCTCCCCTGGTGAGTTTTCAAGCAAGCATACTGGAGTGGGTTGCCATTTCCTCCTCCAGGGGATCTTCCTGACTCAGGGATTGAACCAGAACCTCTTATCTCACCTGCATTTGGCAGGTGTGTTCTTTACCACTAGCACCAACTGAGAAGCCCTAAAAAGAAAGGATTCCGTTTTGAGAGAGAAAAAATCAGCAGCCCTCGCTGGGATTTGAACCCAGGATTTCCTTTTTGCAAGACAGGCGCTTTAGCCAACTAAGCCACAGAGCCAGTTGTGTCTCTTTTTTACTGTGTTAAAATGATTTATATTGAGTTTTGAAAATTAGACTAATCTTATATTCTCAGGATAAATCCCACTTCATCTGATGCATTATCCTTTTTACATATTTCTACATTCAATATGCTAAATCTTTCTTAAATTTTTTTGTTTCTGTGTTAATGAGGAACACTGGTCTGTAGTTTTATTCTTTTGTAATGTTTCTGTCTGGTTTTGATAGTATGGTAATTGTATTATAAAATGATTTGAAAGGGATTCTCTCATCTTCTATTTTCTGAGAGAGATTGTATATAATCCATATTATTTCCTCCATAATTTGTTAGAATTCATTAGTGAAGTTATGCAGGCCTGATAGATTTTAAGTGAACATTTCTTTATTGACTTAGAGCTATCCAGGTTATCTATTTTTCCCTGATTGTGCTTTCCTCTCTTCTTTCCTCTCTTCT
Source organism: Cervus elaphus (assembly GCF_910594005.1). Taxonomy (NCBI): domain Eukaryota; kingdom Metazoa; phylum Chordata; class Mammalia; order Artiodactyla; family Cervidae; genus Cervus; species Cervus elaphus. The sequence goes on along the minus strand of NC_057819.1, from coordinate 80,945,061 downwards.
TCTTCATCTTTTAAGGAATTCGTCCATTTCCTTTTAAATACTTTAATTGGCATAATATTCCTTTATTATACTTTAATGTCTGTAAAATCTACTCCTGATACTCTTTTATTTCTGATATAATAATTTATGTCTTCTTTCTCTTTTTTCTTAATTTGTCTGTCTAGTTTACCAATTTTATTGATCTTCTCAAAGCAGCAGCTTTTGATTTCACTGATTTTTTTCTGTTGTTTTTCATGTTGTGTTTTAGCAGCTTCTAGTCTTACCTTTATTATTTACTTCCTTCTATTTACATTGGAATTAATTTTCTCTTTTTTTCTAGTTTTTTAAGGTGGAAATTTAGGTAGTTGCTTTGAGACCTTTCTTCTTTTCTAATATAAACATTTAGGGCTATATATCTCCCTCTAAGCATTCCCTTAGCTGCTTCCCACAAAATTTCATATGTTGTATTTAATTTACTTAAAAATATTTTCTAATTTCTATTCCGATTTCCTCTTTTGACCCATGGGTTATTTAGAAAGGTATTGTTTAATCACAAAATATTTGGGGATTCTCTAGATATCTGTTATTGATTTTTAGTTTAATTTTATTATGGGAAAAAAAAAATGAAACATATAGTGTATGACTTCAGTGAAAGCTGCTCCCTGGAAGGAAAGCTGTGACAACCTAGCTTTTGGTCAATCTAGACAGTGTATCATAAAGCAAAGACTTTGCCAACAAAGGTCTGTATAGTCAAAGCTATGGTTTTTCCAGTAGTCATATATGGATGTGAGAGTTGAACCATAAAGAAGGCTGAAGAATTGATGCTTTCAAACTACGGCCCTGGAGAAGATTCTTGAAAGTCCCTTGGACTGCAAGGAGATCAAACCAGTCAATCCTAAAGGAAATCAACCCTGAATATTCATTGGAAGGACTGATGCTGAAGCTGAAACTCCAATACTTTGGCCACCTGATGCAGAAAACCTACTCATTAGAAAACACCCTGATGCTGGGAAAGATTGAGGGTAGGAGAAGAAGAGCACGACAGAAGATGAAATGGTTGGATGGCATCACTGACTCAATGGATATGAATTTAAGCAAACTCTGGGAGACAGTGAAGGGGAGGAAAGCCTGGCGTGCTGCAGTCCATGAGGTTTCAAGGAGTTGGACATGACTTAGCCACTGAACCACCACATGAATTCAGTATTTTTAAAATTTACTGAGATTTGCTTTATGACCCACAGTATGTTCTACTTTTGGTGAACGTTCCATGTATACTTGAAAAAAATGTATATTCTGCTGTTTTGGGGTAGTTTTATATTGTCAATTAAGTCAAGTTGGTTGAATTCTATAATCATTACTGATTTTATGTCAATTTTTTCTTCAATTACTGATAAAGAAATGTTGAGTTCTCCAACTATAATTGTAGATTTATCTGTTTTTTGATGAATTCCATCAGTTTTTTAAATATACTTTTATTATTCATTTATTTATTTTTGGCTGCACTGGGTCTTCATTGCTGTGCATGGGCTTTCTCTAGTTGCAGTGAGTGGGGGCTACCCTCTAACTGTGGTGTGTGGGTTTCTCTTGTTGCAGAGCATGGCTTTAGGGCACATGGCCTGCAGTTGTTGTGGCATGCAGACTCAATAGTTGCTGCTCCCAGGCTCTAGGGTGCGAGCTCAATAGATGTGGCATACGGAATTAGTTTCCCTGTGGCGTGTAGAATCTTCCCTGCCCAGGTTTGAACTTGTGTCCCCTGCATTAGCAGGCAGATTCTTAGCCACTGAACCACCAGGGAAGTCCCCATCAATTTTTTATTAATGTATTTTGAAGCTGTTTTATTATCTACATGCCATCTAGGGTTATTATGTCCTCTTGATTTTGTTGTCTTTTATCATTATGACATGTCCCTATTAATTTCTGGTGTTATTTTATATTCTGAAGTTTACTTGATCAGATATTAACATCTTCTTTTATCTATTTACTCTAAACCTATTTACATCTTTAAATATAAAAGAGTTTCTTGTAGACAGCATTTTGGATCTTCTTCTATTTTTTCCAATCTGAAAATCTTTGCCTTTCATTCGAACACTCTCCATTTACATTTAATGTAATTATAAACGTAGTTGGGTTTAAGTCTACCATCTTGCTCTTTGCCTTCTATTTGTACTCTTTGTTGTTGTTCTTTTGGTTTTCTTCTCTTGTCTTCTTTTGAATTACTGAAGTATTTTTTAATGATTCAGTTTTAATTTACACTAATGTCATCTTAGTGACATTTTAGTGAGATGTCTATTTATTTATTTATCTATCTATGTATTTAGTTATTGATCTGGAATTTTTAATATACACATTTAACTTAGACTACTCTGACTTCAAATAAGATTAATTCTATTCACATTTAATGTAAAACCCTTAATATATTTCCTTATCCCTCTTTCCATCCTATGCTATTTTTGCCATATCATTTACTCCTACATACATTACAAATCCCACAATACATTCATTTTTGCTTTAAATAGTTATCTTTTAAAGAGATTTTAAAATGAGGGGAATTATGTTAAACTTTCCTATATACTTACCACTTCTGGCACTCTTTGTATTTCTTTGTATAGACTGTAAGTACTTTACAGTCTATACAGTAAAGACTACTACTTTACTAAGTAGTAGTAAAACTACTATTTTTTTCCCCAAAGAAATTTTAATATAATTCTTGTAGCAAATATGTACTTGCAATGATTTCTTTTAGCTTTGCTATCTTTGATAATGCTTCTATTTATTCTTCATTTATTTAAGTCTTTATTCTTTAGAAAGATACTTCTCCTGGCAATAGAATTTTAGGTTGGCAGGGTTGTTTTTTATTTTCAAAATCTATCAGTAATTTAGCAATGCTATTCCATTGACTTTTGGCATGCATAGTTCCAGAAAAGAAGTCCAAAATATGCAGTATGAGTTGGCAGCCTGGAAACTCAGGAGAGACAGTGGTGCAGTTCCAGTCCGAAGGCCAGCATCCTGGAGGCCTGGGAGAGCTGATGGTGCAGATAATGTTCAAAGGCAGCCTGCTAGAGATTTTGCTTTTGTGCAGTGTGCCAGCTTTTTTAGTCTATTCAGGCTTTTAATGGATTGGATGAAGCCCACTGACATTATCGAGGGCAATCTGCTTTACTCAGAGTTTACCAACTTAAATGCTCACCTCATCCAAAAATACCATCCAATTTGACACATAAAATTAACTTTCACAGTGTATTACAGGCATCACCACCCTGGCTGGCAGGAATACAAGCTATTCTCAGCCTTGTGTGAACTCCTGGAACTGTTTGGCCTATTGCTTTCCAGAGGTTCTTTTTCCAGCCTTGTGGAATGCCACCCTATGCATGCAATGATCAGGTTTCACCCAAATAATTGTGAAGAACTCTGTAAATTCCTATAGATTTCTTTCCCTCTCTCCTAGTACTCTGCTTTATAAATTCTAGGTAACTTGGCTTCCCTGAACTTCCATATCTGTCACCTCAATTCAGGGAAAACGCTGAGCTCTTTGGGTCTCCCAGACTTGAGTTTCAGCTGAAATCTGTCTTCAGTCAGTAAGCTGGGGCAACCCACTGTCCCCTCCACTGCTGCCCGGCTTTCAGCTTTATTCTCAGCCTGGAAGATAAACAAGGAGCCTGGGCATAAGTAACCCTACTTTAAGCCGTTCTTTCTTAGGCTTGACTGAGGCCAACAACTGAGTTGGCCTCAGTCAGAGGAACAACACAGGTCCCTTAAATTCTGCTTTGCTCTCTACACTAAAAGGGATCACAAGTATATAGCCATTTCCTAACCTCTCTAATAGGGCTGATAGAGCCAGTGTTCATATATTAGAAAGAGGAGCAAGCAAAAGTGACCGAATGGTCTTGGCAATCAAGTGTCTTCTCACACATTCATTAGAGGGGTACCTGTGTTATGTATTTGACAATGAGACATCTTACATTTCATAACCAAACTGTACAATCATTGTTTTTATGAAAAGTAACCAAATAATCCAAAGATCAAGTTGGGGAACATGCATTGGTTTCCCCAGGCCCTGAGAACAAGGGAAATGAGGCAAGAGTTCTCTCTCAGAGATCATACCTCTGTGCTACTTGTGGTCCAATGTCTGAAAATGGTTAATGTATTTTCTCTGTTTTTCTAGTTGTTTATGATGAGAGATCAATCCTATATAGCTAATGCTTTGTGACATATATTAAACTTTTTTTTCACTTACAGTAATACCTGTTTCATCTGTTTCACCCTATTATCTCTTGACCAGGTTGGTAGTTTCATAGATTTGTTCACTTTGTGACCATTCACTGAACTTTGCACTTATGATGTGTATAAGTCTCTAAGTATGTAAAATTCAATAAAACATACTTTTAATTTTTTGGCTGCTCTGTGCGGAGCAAAGATTTTAGTTCCCCAACCAGGGCTTGAACCCAGACCTCCTGAAATGGAATTCCTAGAATTCTAATTCTTAACTACTGGACCACCAGGGGAATCCTCAATAAAACAAACTTTTAAAAATAAAAAGCAAAGTAAGTTTATATGAGCATGTAAATGATATAGAATAAGCTAGTTACTTTAAAAAGAAAAGAAATTTGAGTGACTTTCCATACCAGATATCAGATATCAAGACTAAAGCTTATTGTAAAGTAATTAGCCTCCAGCTAATAAAAATAAAGGAAAAAAAAAAAAAAGACTAAAGCTATTTCAGTTAGAAGATCACAGTATTGACACAGAAAAAAGACCAGGAAAAAAACAGAGAAACCCCTTTTCAAAAAGACCTACACAATTGTGAGCATGATGTATAATAGAAATGCCACCTTAGAACAACAAGGAAACACTGAAGCTTTCAATAAGTGATGCTGGCACGATTAGTTATCTATAAATCATAAAACCTGTCTCCCCTATCTCACACCATATACAAAAATTAATTCCAGATGAATTAACAACTAAGTATGAAAGGCAAAATTATAAAGTTATTCAAAGATAATAGGAAAAGGTATAAATATCTGGAGAGACAGGAAGTATTTCTTAAGTAGGACCCACAACAAAACACAAAAGGTAAAGGAAAAGACTGATAAATTAGTCTTTATTATAAGAACTTCTGTAAATCAAAAGAAACCACCATGAGACCCAAAGACAAGCCAGAATTAGAAGAATATATTTTTTTAACACATACAACTGATAGAGGACAAATACCCATGTTATGTAAATAATGCTTTAAATTTATAAGAAAACAAATAGTCCCCCCACATAAATAAAATATTTGAACTTTACAGACTTTACTATCTATCTATCTATGGAATACTATGAATTACTATATAGTATTGGAATACTGCACACAACGGAATACTATATAGCATTGAAAAGGACTGACTACAGTTACTCTTGTTGACATAGAAGAATATCAAAATACAGTGTTGAAGAAGAGGTGCCAAAGAGAAATTGATACATACAATATGATCTAATGTTGATAAAGTTTAAAACATGTATAAATAAGCTATATTATTTTGGAATGGATACATAACTGATAATACTATAAAATGAAACAAGAAAACGATTGTCACAAAACATTGGGATAATGGCTACCTCTGTTGTGGAGATGGACTCACAATTGGGGAAGGATACTAATTTTCTTTCTTGACCTGGTTGCTAGTCACGTGCATCTTACCACATTATTATTCTTTAGCATGTACTTACATGTTTTATTCACTCATCTATATGTATGACACATTTCAAAATATTAAAATAAAATTAATTTCAGTCAGTAAATTAATAAACAAAATAAAATTAACCTAACCAATGTATATTTTCTTTATAATCAGAGATAATGCGATGATTTGAAGGTTTCAGTGTCCTTATTCATTTATTCCACAGGAATTTGTTGTATATTTACTATTTTACTAATACTGGATACCTAAAATACAGATATTAATTTATTATCTATTAGGGAGATTTAATAATAAAAGTTGATGTGGTTATTATCATTATTGTAACAAACAACATTTAACTGTCTACTTTTTGCACTAAGCACTTCACATACATTACTTCATTTAATTGTTTGACATCCCTGAGGTATGAACTAGCACTTTCCCAATTTAAAAAATGAGGACCCTGGGTACAGCAACATTTAATAACTTGCCCAGACTTGCAGAGCTCAGAAAAGCCAAAGCCAAGGTTTGCTCTTAACAACTGTAGTTTTTTTGCCAAACATTCTATCTCTTTCCCTTCAAATGATAGCATCCTCAGTTTCCTCTTGGGAGCCCTACCCCTTCTCACGTTTGGTCCTGTGGTTTGATTGGAGCTGAGTACCTAGTCCTGGGTTCAAGAACTGAGGAAATGACTCCAATTGGGTCATTTCTTATATTTGAAACTCCTGGATGCCGTGATTGGATTAGGCATGAGACAGAAGAAAGAGAAATTAAAGACTGAGTCTTGGAGCCTTCATTTAAACCCTTGGATCTAGCCATGCCTCAAGCTTTCCTCAATGTCTGGTCTTTTCAATTATATGAACCTCAAGTTGGGTTTTCTAACACTTGCAGAAAGGAGTCCTGGAGGACTTCCTTGGTGGTCCAGTGGTTTAGAATCTGTTTTGTAATGCAGGAAATGTGGGTTGGATCCCTGGTCAGGAAACTAAGATCCCACATACCACGGGGCACCTAAGCCCACGCCCCACAATTTTGAGGCCACAAACTCGAGCCTGTGCACAATAGCCAGAGAGCTGGCACCCCAGCTATGACTACTGAGACCGAACACCACAGCGAAAAGACCCCTCACGATGCAACTAAGACCCAACTCAGCCAAATAAATAGATATTTGAAGAAAAGGAGTCTTAGCTAACCCAGGGACACAGCAACATAGCTCAATAGTTATTGTACCAGCTAAATAATGAGGACTAAAATTAATATGGACATTTAGGATATGCACTCAGACACAGGATACACGGAGGTGAGATGCTTTGTACTTCCTTCCCTTCCCCATCCAAGACCTGAAGCCAAATCTCAGGGGAAATAAATTAACACTAAGAGAATCGTAGATTACCTTCATGTCGACATAGACCAAGCCAGTCATCCTTCACTGGGGGGATGGGGAGTGGGGTGCAGCTGTATTCAGTATCATGAAAGATGATCACAAAAGACCGAATCTCTGGGATGCCAGTCACAGCAAGAGTGATTTAGGTTCTGGGATATATTTTATCACAGGTTTTCAAAGCCCTTGGCAGCAAAATTAAATCTGACATCACTCCTTGGATTGATAAACACTATTCAGTCTCCCAGTATGGTGAGCTCAGACGCTCGAGGGCTCTCTCTCCCTGAGGGTTGCAGTCACCTTCTTCAACTTAATTGACAGCACCCCAGTCACCTTCAAGAGTGACACCGTCTTTAGAAGACCCTCATTGTAAGGGACAAACACAGCCTTGGTGAAAATGGAGCCACTTACATAGGAGCTCAGTCAAGCCATGGGTTCAAATCCATCCTTGGGTTTAACTCGTTTACCCCATGGCATCTCACCCTTCACTCCCTTCCCACCAGGTTCAGAAAGAACTTTATCATCTGACCTTTCATGTTCAGCAAGTAAATTGATTAGACCACTAACATCCTTTTAAAAGAGTGTAACAGCTGACCTTAAGATGATCACAAAAAGTCATATAGTTTTCTCTCTGTTGGTAAGAACAATTCAGACTTTCAGGCAGCAGAGGTAAACGGGCATTATCATTCACAATGGATGCAAGAAGTATGTGTAAATAACCACCCTGCTTAGCACTCTGGCCCATGGTCACTTCACCTCCTCCATGATTAAAGGTGACCATCACACTCAGTGTTGTAGCACTGAGCAAGCTGAGGTCATACTTGCCCTCCAGAGATGGAGACAAAAAAGGAAAAAGAAAAAGGTTTTTTCCTCTTTGATAAATGGGAAGCTGTAATAAAATAGAATTTAGGTCTTTGGTGAATAATTCATGTTTATCTAAAAGAAAAAGTAATGACTTTCATTATATTTCATCTCCCTCTTACCGAGTTCTAGAAAATGATTCTCTGGTCCAGAGAGTCCAGAAATCCATAGCAACTATGCTGGCTGCCTCTCCCTTGCAAGTCCTTCCTATGACCTCTGCCCCCATCACCAGATTTCCTTTGGTTCCTCCAGGATCTTGGAGAAGGGCTGAAAGGTCTGATCTGACTGTAGTGCCACTAAGGCGGCTGACTCGAGCTGGCACGTCTCTCATGGGCTGCCGTGGGGTCCTGTAGGTCAAAGCCCTGGATTCCCCACAATGGAAGCCTTTGTCCGAGTAGTATCTGTCTTGGACTAACTGCCCCCTCCCCCTCAGCTGGGCACCTGACAATTTTCCCTCCACCAGCTTCTGCTCAGGTCTCCTTGCTCTGTGTAGGAAGTTCGGTGCAGTGTCCTTTTAAAACAACCCCACCCTTCCTAGAGGCATCTGGTATTGCGTGCTTTCAGCTCTTGTCATAGTGCGATGATTCCTCTGACACAGTGATCTCTCTGCTGCCCAGACAGCTTCAGCCAGACCCGTGACTTTGTCAAGCCTGAATTAAGGTTCCTGCCTCTGTATCCTTCCAACCACAGAGGTTCCAGAGTGAACTCTAAGTGGGTGATCTATTTGGAGCTCTCCTTCTGGACTTGAGATGAGGGGGAGGCATGCCTTTTTTCCACATCACACCACAACAGTCCCCCAAGAAATTCCAATTGCTGGCCTTTTCATCCTCAATTCCCCAATGCCTGCATTAAAAAAACTCAACAATATTTTCTAAAAGTTGAAATACACATGTAGCGACATTCACTTTTGACTGTTGAGTTCTTCGAATTTTGACAAATGAATACACTAATACAGCTACCACCGCAATCAAGATGTGGAACATTTCATCACCCCCAAACTCTCTTCTATGTGTTTGTAATCAGTTCCTTCCATCACCCCCCAGCTCCTGGCAACCCCTGATCTATTATCTGTCCCTAAAATTTAGTTTTCTCCATAATGTCATGTGAAAGGATTCATTCAACACAGAGCCTTTGGGTTTGTCTTCTTTCACCTAACATAATGTTTTTGAGATCCATCCATGTTGTTTCGAGGATTAATAATTTGTCCCTTCTTATTGCTGAGTGGGATTCTGTTCTATGGATGTACCAGTTTGTTTACCTATTCACTAACTGGAAGTCTTTTGAGTTGTTTTTAGGTCTTGGCAATTATGAATAAAGCCAGTGTAAACATTCATATGTAGGTTTTTGTGTGGACATGAGTTTTCATTTCACTTGGGTAAATACCTAAGAGTAGGATTGTGGGATTGTGGGTCATGTTAAAAGCAACTCTTTTCCATAGCAGCTGTACCATTTTGTATTCCCACTAGTGCTGTGTGAAAGATCCAGTGCCCAGATGTTTGCCAGCACATGGTATTGTCAATTTTTAAAAATTAGCCAATCTAATAAGTGTGCAGCAGTATCTAATAGTTTCAGTTTACATTTTCGTAATAACTAATGGTGCTAAGCATCTTTTCAAGTGCTTATTTGCCATTCATATATCATCTCTGATGCAGTGTCAGTTCTAATCTTTGCCTATTTTTAAAATGGGTTATTTGTTTTCTCATTAAGGAATTTTGAGAGTTCTTTATATATTCTATATCAGATACACATTTTGCAAATATCTTCTTCAACTGTGTGGCTTGACTTTTCATTAGAGAATGAATGATAGTTTAAGATATTTTAAATGATTTATTTTTAGTAAGATTTACATCTCCTCTAGCAAAGAATAAGTAAAAGACTTGGAAAATATTTTCCTCCACCAGATCATTTCTTTGGATACTATGAGATGACCACTTAAATGTTCCAATTTGCCAATCAGTTAAGGGTTTGGGAATCAATGACAATTTGGTGTTTTTATTTTTTTCATTGCTTTGTGTGTTGTAATGCTTTCTTTTCCAGTTTTATTGAGATATAAATGACATCACTGTATGAGTTTAAGTTATACAACATAATGGTTTGACTTACATAGATTGTAAAATGATTACCTCTATCAGTTTAGTTAGCAGCCAGCATCTCATATAGATACAAAAGAGATACAAAAAGAGAAAGCAAAATGAAGGAGAAGAAGAAGAAAATAAAAAGAAAAAACTTTTTATTCTTGCGATGAGAATTTAGGATTTACTCTCTACAATTTTCATATATATCATACAGCAGTGTTAAACACAGTCATCCTTAGTATTTCATTCTCTTGGCAATGTCTTCCAAAGAGCAGAAGTTTTCAATTTCGATGAAATCTAATACATCAAATTTTTCTTTCAGTAATCATGCTTTTAGTTTTGTAGCTACAGACTTTGCCTAACACAAGGGCATAATGATTTTTCTCTTACATTTTCCTCTAAAAGTTTTTTAGGGCTTCACATTTAAATCTACTACCCACGTGGAGTTAATTTATATATGGTACAAGGTATAGATGTAGGTTCACTTTTGCTTATAAATGGCTAATAGTTTCAGCAGCATTTATTGTACAACTATATTTTCCATTGGCTCATCTATCCCTTTGATGAAAATCAATTGGCATATATGTATGGGTTTATTTCTGGATTCTCTGTTTGGTTTCATTGATCTGTGGATATCCTTTTGATAATACTATATTATCTCGCTTACACTAGCTTTATAGTAAGTCTTGAAATCAGATACTGTCCTCCAGTTTTGTTCTTTTTTTTCCAAAATTCTTTGGACTATTCTAGATCTGTTGTGCTTCCATAAATTTTAGAATCAACTTGTCAATTTGAACAAAAGAAATCCTCCTGGTTTTTCCACAATGAGGTACCATTACACGCCAGTCAGGATGGCTGCTATCCAAAAGTCTACAAGCAATAAATGCTGGAGAGGGTGTGGAGAAAAGGGAACCCTCTTACACTGTTGGTGGGAATGCAAACTAGTACAGCCGCTATGGAAAACAGTGTGGAGATTTCTTAAAAAACTGGAAATAGAACTGCCATATGACCCAGCAATCCCACTTCTGGGCATACACACTGAGGAAACCAGATCTGAAAGAGACACGTGCACCCCAATGTTCATCGCAGCACTGTTTATAATAGCCAGGACATGGAAGCAACCTAGATGCCCATCAGCAGATGAATGGATAAGGAAGCTGTGGTACATATACACCATGGAATATTACTCAGCCGTTAAAAAGAATTCATTTGAACCAGTCCTAATGAGATGGATGAAACTGGAGCCCATTATACAGAGTGAAGTAAGCCAGAAAGATAAAGAACATTACAGCATACTAACACATATATATGGAATTTAGAAAGATGGTAACGATGACCCTATATGCAAAACAGAAAAAGAGACACAGAAATACAAAACAGACTTTTGAACTCTGTGGGAGAATGTGAGGGTGGGATATTTCAAAAGAACAGCATGTATATTATCTATGGTGAAACAGATCACCAGCCCAGGTGGGATGCATGAGACAAGTGCTCGGGGCTGGTGCACTGGGAAGACCCAGAGGAATCGGGTGGAGAGGGAGGTGGGAGGGGGGGATCGGGATGGGGAATACGTGTAAATCTATGGCTGATTCATATCAATGTATGACAAAACCCACTGAAATGTTGTGAAGTAATTAGCCTCCAACTAATAAAAAAAAAAATTAAAAAAAAAAAAAAAAAAGAAATCCTCCTGGTTTTTGACTTAGATTGTATTAGATCAATAGATCAATTGGAGAAGAACTGCCATCTTAACAGTACTGAATCTTTTAATCCATGAACCATCCATTTATTTAAGTCTTCTTTTTATTTTCATGAATGTTTTATATATTTTAGCATACAGACTTTGTATAGGTTTTATTAGGTTTATAACTAAATATTTTGAATTTATGGATGCTATTGTAAATAGTATTTTTATAAAAATTTTAAATTTCCAAGTATTAATTGCTAACATTTAAAATAAAATTGGTTTTTGGTTTTTGACTTTTTATCTTTCAATCTTAACTAGACTCACTTAGCTACAGTAGCTTATTCTGCAGAACCTTTGAGGTTTTCTATGTACACAACTTGGTGCAGTTTCAAAGACAGTTTTACTTCTTTTATAATCCATATGACTTTTATTTCCTTTTCTTGCTTTATTGCACTACCTAGGACCTCCTAGCTAAAATATTAGCTAGGAGTTGTGAGAATGCATATTCTTGCCTCATTCCCAGTTTAGCAGTCAGAGTTTCCTTGGAACCATCTCACCGAACCTGTAGCAAGAGGGAAATGTTTCCTAGATGACTCACAGGGGAAGAGTATAACTCCAATTCACTGACAACTGTATCCAGTGAAATCTAATTTCAACTCCTCTCTTTACTTCAGCCTATGTATGCCTTTGGGGTCAGTGGGTGTAGGGGTCAAAAAATTGGTTCTGGGATGCATTTTTATAAGCATCTTAATTTTTGAATGAGAGAGATACTTGCCTCATTTTTTTTCTCAGCCCTTTGGGGCCTCAGCAAAAACGAAGACAGTTCAGTTCAGTTCAGTCATTCAGTTCTGTCTGAATCTCTGCAACCCCATGGACTGCAGCATGACATGTTCATCACCATGTCTATATCCTGTCCATCACCAACTCCCAGAGCTTGCTCAAACTCATGTCCATTGCGTGGGTGATGCCATCCAATCACCTCATCTGCTGTCGTCCCCTTCTTCTCCTGCCTTCAATCTTTCCCAGTATCAGGGTCTTTTCCAATGAGTCAGTTCTTCGAATCAGGTGGCCAAGGTATTGGAGTTTCAGTGTCAGCATTAGTCCTTCCAATGAATATTCAGTACTGATTTCCTTAAGGATTGACTGGTTGGATCTCCTTGCAGTCCAAGGGACTCAAGAGTCTTCTCCAACACCACAGTTCAGAAGCATCAATTCTTCATCTGTCAGCTTTCTTTATAGTCCAACTCTCACATTCATACATGACCACTGGAAAAACCATAGCCTTGACTAGATGGCCCTTTGTAGGCAAAGTAATGTCTCTGCTTTTTAATATGCTGTCTAGGTTGGTCATAGCTTTTCTTCCAAGGAGCAAGCGTCTTTTAATTTCAAGACAGCAGTCACCATCTGCAGTGATTTTGGAGCCCCCAAAAATAAAGTCTGTCACTGTTTCTCTCAGCGTTTCCCCATCTATTTGCCATGAAGTGACGGGACTGTGTGCCATGATCTTAGTTTTTGAATGTTGAGTTTTAAGACAGTTTTTTCACTCTCCTCTTTGACTTTAATCAAGAGGCTCTTTAATTCCTCTTCACTTTCTACCACAAAGGTGGTGTCATCTATATATCCAAGGTTATTGATATTTCTTTCAACAATTTTGATTACAGCTTGAGCTTCATCCAGTCTGGCATTTTGCATGATGTACTCTGCATATAAGTTAAATAAGCAAGGGGACAATATACAGCCTTGACGTACTCCTTTCTGAATTTGGAATGAGTCTGTTGTTCCACGACCGGTTCTAACTGCTGCTTCTTGACCTACATACAGATTTCTCAGGCAACAGATCAGGTGGTCTGGTATTCCCATCTCTTTAAGAATTTTTCACAGTTTGTTGTGATCCACACAGTCAACGGCTTTAGCACAGTCAATGAAGCAGGAGTAAATGTTTTTCTGGAACTGTATTGCTTTTTCTATGATCCAACGGATGTTGGCAATTTGATCTCTGGATCCTCTGCCTTTTCTAAATCCAGCTGGAACATCTGGAAGTTCTTGGTTCACATACTGTTGAAGCCTCGCTTGGAGATTTTGAGCATTACTTTGCTAGCAAGTGAGATGAATGCAATTGTGTGGTAGTTTGAACATTCCTTGGAATTGCCTTTCTTTGGGATTGGAATGAAAACTGACCTTTTCTAGTCCTGTGGCCACTGCTGAGTTTTCCAAATTTGCTGGCATATTGAGTGCATCACTTTAACAGAATCATCTTTTAGGATTTGAAAAAGCTCAGCTGGAATTCCATCACCTCCACTAGCTTTGATTGTAGTGATGCTTCCTAAGACCCACTTGACTTCACACTCCAGGATGTCTGGCTCTAGGTGAGTGATCACACCATTGTGGTTATCTGGGTCATGAAGATCTTTTCTGTATAGTTCTTCTGTGTATTCTTGCCACCTCTTCTTAATATCTTCTGGTTCTGTTAGGTCCACACATTTTCTGTCATTTATTGTGCCCATCTTTGCGTGAAATGTTCCCTTGGTATCTCTAATTTTCTTGAAGAGATCTCTAGTCTTTCCCATTCTATTGTTTCCCTCTATTCCTTCTGAGTAAGGCTTTCTTATCTCTCCTTGCTATTCTTTGGAACTCTGCATTTAAATGGGTATATCTTTCCTTTTCTCCTTTGCCTTTTGCTTCTTTTCTTTTCTCAGCCATTTGTAAGGCCTTCTCAGACAGCCATTTTGCCTTTTTGCATTTCTTCATGGGAATGGTTTTGATCACCGTCTCCTGTTCAATGTTAAGAATCTCTGTCCTTCAGGCACTCTATCTATCAGATCTAATCCCTTGAATCTATTTCTCACTTCCACTCTATAATCATAAGGGATTTGATTTAGGTCATACCTGAATGGCCTAATGGTTTTCCCTACTTTCTTCAATTTAAGTCTGAATTTGGCAATAAGGAGTTCATGATCTGAGCCACAGTCAACTCCCGGTCTTGTTTTTGCTGAATGTATAGAGCTTCTCCATCTTTGGCTGCAAAGAATAGAATCAATTTGATTTCGGTGTTGACCATCTGGTGATGTCCATGTGTAGAGTTGTCTCATGTTATTGGAAGAGGGTGTTTGCTATGACCCATGCGTTCTCTTGGCAAAACTCTGTTAGCCTTTGCCCTGCTTCAATTTGTACTCCAAGGCCAAACGTGCCTGTTATTCCTGGTATCTCTTGACTTCCTACTTTTGCCTTCCAGTTCCCTATGATGAAAAGGACATATTTTTTTGATGTCCATCTTCATAGAACCATTCAACTTCAGCTTCTTTGGCATTAGTGGTTGGCGCATAGACTTGGATCACTGTGATATTGAATGGTTTGCCTTGGAAACGAATAGAAATCAACCTGTCATTTTTGAGATTTCACCCAAGTACTGCATTTCAGACTCTTTTGTTGACTATGATGGCTACTCCATTTCTTCTCAGGGATTCTTGCCCACAGTAGTAGATGTAATGGTCATCTGCGTTAAATTCACCCATTCCAGTCCATTTTAGTTCACTGATTCCTAAAATGTTGACCACTCTTGCCATCTCCTGTTTGACCACTTCCAATTTATGTTTATTCATGGACTTAACACTTCAGGTTCCTATGCAATATTCTTTACAGCATCAGACTACTTTCACCACTAGTCACATCCACAACTGGGTGTTGTTTTTGCTTTGGCTCCATCTCTTCGTTCTTTCTGAACTATTTCTCCACTGATCTCCAGTAGCATTTTGGGCACCTCCCGACCTGGGGAGTTCATCTTTCAGTGTCCTATCTTTTTGTCTTTTCATACTGTTCATGGTGTTCTCAAGGCAAGAATACTGAAGTGGTTTGCCATTCCCTTCTCCAGTGGACCCTGTTTTGTCAAAACTCTCCACCATGACCCATCCATCTTGGGTGGCCCTACATGGCATAGTTCATAGTTTCATTGAGTTAGTCAAGGCTGTGATCCAAGTGAAAACGAAGACATCCATATACAAATGATATTACTACTTTTCTTTTACAGAGGAGAGATGTTAGGTTCAGAGAGTTTGAATAACTTGCTCAAGGTCAAGTAGCTGGGAAGTAGCATGATTCAAACTCAGTTCTTTCAGATCCAAAGAGGGACTTCTTTCTGCTAGGCCATACCAGTACTAATAGAAAAATTTAGGCAGCATTTGAAGTGAAGTGAAGTCGCTCAGTCGTGTCCAACTCTTTTGTGACCCTGTGGACTGTAGCCTACCAGGTTCCTCCATCCATGGGATTCTCCAGGCAAAAATACTGGAGTGGGTTGCCATTTCAATACTGGAGTGGGCTGTCATTTCCTTCTCCAGGAGATCTTCCCAACCCAGGGATTGAACCTGGGTCTCACGCATTGCAGGCAGACTCTTTACCAACTGAGCCACCAGGGAACAGGCAGCATTTATCACTCCCCAAACTTACATATAAAACCAGTAGAGCTAAGGGATTTCTAAAATTTGGCCATTCTAGAAAACCATACCATGACTAATGTTCTGTTGTGTTTGTCCTCCAAATGGCCATGGAGTGATAACTGTCCTATATCCTGAAACAGGTGCTGAGGTCAGAAGCTCTCATTATCGACACTGGTCTCCTTGGGCCTTCCTTGAATAATCTAGACAGGAAATCAAGACTGACAATATGGATTCTTTTTTAGTCAAGAGATTTGGCCATATGTCTCTAGGTCAAGGAGTCTAAGCCAATTTGCCTCCATGGCCATTTCAGAAAAACCAGACTCCTCTGAGATCACTTCTTGCTGAGAAGGAGGTAGGTTCTAAGCAAAAGTTTAAGGTTAAGATTGATTCCACCAAGATCACAAAGTGAAAGGAATAATACCACTGTCATTCATCATCCTTAAGAAGTGACAGAAAACTTTTCTGAAAATATTTTAAAAAATGGATTTTCCCAGGAGCTACAAGTTTAAGTTAAAAAGAAGTCTCAGTAGTTCCACTCCCTGGCATTATGCCTAAAAGAACTAAAAACAGGAGTTAAAAAAAACTTGTGCATGAAAGTTCATACCAGCATTGTTCACAATAGCCAAAATGTAGAAAAACCTAAATGTCCATCAAGAAATGAATGTATTACAAAACATGGCACATCCACACAAGGGAATATTATTCAGTAATAGAAAGGAACAAAGTACTGACATGCTACTACATGGATAAACCTTGAGAACAGCGTGCTAAGTGAAAAAGAACACACACAAAAGGCCACATATTCCATTTATATGAAATATCCAGAATAGGCAAATTCATAAAGACAGAAAAAGGATAATAAAAATAATTGGAAAAAAATAATAAATAAATAACATTAAAAAAGGCAAAACAAAAAAAGACAGAAAAAGGATTAGCTCCTGGAAGTGACTGCTTAATAAATACAGTGTATTTTCTTTTTCTTTTTTATTCTTTTTATTTATCTAATGAATTTATTCAGCTGTGCCAGATCTTAGCTGTGACATATGGGATCTTAGTTCCCTGCCTAGGGATCAAACCCAGGCCCCCTGCATTGAGAGCATGGGGTCTTAGCCACTGGACCACCAGGGAAGTCCCCAGGGAATCTTTTTAAAGTAACAAAAATGTTCTGGAACTAGACAGTAGTCATAGTTTTACAACTCTGTGACTGTACTAAATGCTACTATTGTACACTTTAAAATAGTTAGAATGGTACATTTTATGTGTATTTTACCACAGTATAGAAAGAGATACATTCACTATGGAGTCAGGATGTGGTTGTCCGGCCACGTCATTTGCAAATCGGGCAAACCGTCCCTGCCTACTTCAGTCCATTGTCACACTCTCTGTGGGTTACCACAGTAAGCTCCTGCCTGGTCCCCTGTCCCCAGGGATACCTTCTCCACTCCATCTTCAACCAACTTTCTGTGATGTCAACCTGAGCACAACATTCCTTTGTTTAAACTCTCTTCATTTAGTCTCCTACTAGGAAAGACCGCATTCGTTCACACTGCAGACAAAGATGCTTCATGACAGAGCATCAGGTGCTCTCTTCTTGTGTAGTTTCCACGGTGGGCGCGCCCAGAGAAGGCAGGGACCACGGTGGCCTCATGCATCTCTGGCATGGTCTCTCGTGTACGGCAGATGCCCAGTAAATATTTGTTGAATGAATGAATCAGGCTTCATCCTCTCCAGCTCCAGCTCTTGCTATTTCCCCAAAACCCTGTATTCTAGCCAAACCAAATTTTCCAACTAGCCAGGCCAACCCATGTGTCTGAGCCTTTGCACACATTGATCTCTCCAGTTAGACTGTTTTCTGACCCATCTGTCAATCTGGGCCAGCCCTGATTCATCTTGCAGACTCGGTTCAAACGTGCATTCTGCCATGAATGTCAATCACTCATTTCCCGGGTTCCCACAGACCCCTGGCCGGCCCTCCGTGGCAGCACTTAGCACCCACCCTGGGAGCATTTATCTCCATGCTTGCCTCCCCTGCTGGGTCATGGGGACTGAGGAACTCATCTTAAACCTCCTCCTCCCCACCTTCCACATGTGATGGGCAGAGGGACATATACAAACAAGTACTAGAATAATTCGCCTTGTAGGGTACACCTGGGGAGTCTTTTTTCTTCTTTGCCCAGGAGGAAACTATCTGAGTTAAACTGGAGATTGAGGGCAGCTGCCACTGAATCTCTCCAAGTCATTCTATTTTCTGTGTGGCGAAAGGCAAGAGGTGGAAGACTCAGAAATTGAAGTGGGTGCAAAGGTGGGCCTTTGAAACAACACGATGGACATTTCACCCTCAGCGAGCACCTGTCTTCCTGAAGGGTCCTGCCATGCACTGGCTGAACGGATCAGAAAATGAGTGTCACCTTTTCTTTGGGCAGGCCCCCTGCAGCCTGAGCAATTGAGGACCAAACCTGAGGGTGAAATTCCAGGTCTCCTGTGCATCACTCTCTATCTCACTTGGTCCCTTTTTGTCCACTCATGTCAGGAGGAATAATTTGTTATGACTCTTCTTATTGACTGTAGTCTTTTTAGTTTGGTCAAAATGTACTCTGCGGTCTGCACCCTACTCAGCTCCTCGTGTCTGCTGTGGGGTCCCTTTGATTAACGTGCCCTGCTTTCCCACTGTGCGGGGGACTGGGCCTTTGGGAGGGCGCCTCTTTTGCCTAGGGCTTCCCTGGGGGCTCAGTTGGTGAAGAATCTGCCTGCAATGCAGGAGACCCCGGTTCTATTCCTGCTGCTGCTACTAAGTCGCTTCAGTCGTGTCCGACTCTGTGCGACCTCATAGACGGCACAGGCTCCTCTGTCCCTGGGATTCTCCAGGCAAGAACACTGGAATGGGTTGTCATTTCCTTCTCCAATGCATGCATGCATGCTAAGTCGCTTCAGTCATGTCTGACCCTGTGCGACTCTATGGACAGCAGCCCACCAGGCTCCTCCTTCCACAAGAATACTGGAATGGGTTGCCATTTCCTTCTTCGGGTTCTATTCCTAGGCGGTGAAAATTCCCTGGAGAAGGGGTAAGCCACCCAGTCCAGTATTCTTGGGCTTCCCTGCTGGCTCAGACAGTAAAGAATCCGCCTGCAATGCGGGAGACCTGGGTTTGATCCCTGGGTCGGGAAGATCCCCTGGAGGAGGGCATGGCCACCCACTCCAGTATTCTTGCCTGGAGAATCCCCATGGACAGAGGAGCCTGGCGGGTTACAGTCCAGGAGGCCACAAAGAGTCAGACACGACTGAGTGACTAAGCACACAGCTCTTCTAAGAATTGGACCCAGAGTCACTTGGCACCCTGGGCTCATGGAGCAGTAGCAGAAGGAAAGGGAGAAATCTAGGAACATGTTGGTCCCAAAACAGAAGAGAGCAGAGCTGGTATGGTTCTGTGCATCTGTTCAGTGAGGTCACTCAGTTCTGCCTTTCCTATGAGGCCGTGGTGTTACTGTTAACAGGTGAGGAAACCAAGATGAAGCAACTCCCCCTTGGGTGAGTTGGAAGGGCATGGACGGTTACACCCTTCCATGGTCAGTGCCAGGGCCAAAGTCCATGTCCGGGTCTGCCCACCACGGTGTCTGGCCACTCTCCTTCCTCCCACCCTGCACCTCTGGCCGTGGGAAAGGGCTCCCCCGTGGGCCAAGTGGAGGTGGAGCCAGCAGACACTTCAGGTGCCTGAGGATCTGAGGGGGTGAAAGTGAAAGTGAAGTTGTGTCTGACTCTTTGCGACCCCATGGGTTGTAGCCCCTCAGGCTCCTCTGTCCGTGGGATTTCCCAGGCAAGAATACTGGAGTGGGTTGCCATTTCCTTCTCCAGGGGATCTTCCTGACCCAGGGATCGAACCCGGGTCTCCCGCATTGTAGGTAGATGCTTTACTGTCTGAGACACCAGGGAAGTCGAACGTAGATTCGACTCTGAGGGAGGGAACCATTCAAATCCACAGGGTCCTATCGGCCGTGGCTTCCATGGTGTTCTTCACATCAGGCTGTGTGTGGTGCTTCAGGTCTGGGCATTTTGGAGCAGGGAATGCAGGGCGCCACAAGAAGCCAGCAGAAGAGGGGGATTGGCGAGGAGTTGGCAAAGGCAAGGCCCCTACCAGTAAGTGGATGTGGACAAGGGCCAGGCTCCCGCTCCTGGAAATGCAGGTAGAAGTCAAATCATCAGGTTTGATTAACCTTTCTCATGTGCACCATATATTCCCAGGGACAGAACCAAACCAGGAAGATAGGAAGGGCTCTCCTGCAGAGAGCGCTTCCCTGGGGAGAGAAACACAGGCAGAAACAAAATGGGAAAAAAAAAAATCAAATCATCAGATGGGACGGTCTAGCAGGGATTGGGAAAGGCCTCCATCTGGTAGGATGAGGCTGGAGACATCACAGGAGAAGGGGCTCCTAATAGCTACCCAGCTCCACCAGGAGGCAGCTCAATGGGCTCTGATGTAGAACTCAGGTTAGCATTTTCCCATTTGCATTTTCGTGCTTCTGCTTCTTGTTTTAAATTTTATTGAAGTACAGTTGATCTACAGTCTTAATTTCTAGTTGTACAGCAAGGTGATCAGTTATACATCCACTTGCATTCTTTTCCATATTCTTTTCCACTGTGGTTTATCACAGAATATTGAATATGGTTCCCTGTGCTATAGAGCAGGAGCTTGTTGCTTATCCATTTTATATATCAGTTTCCATCTGCTGATCCCAGCCTCCCAGTTCATCCCTCCCCCACCACCCCTCTTGGCAACCACAAGCCTGTTCTCTATGTCTGTGAGTCTGTTTCTGTTTCATAGATAAATTCATTTGTGTCATATTTTAGATGCCACATATAAGTGATAGCATGTGATATTTGTCTTTCTCTGTCTGACATTTCACTTAGTATGATAATCTCCAGGTCCAACCATATTGCTCAAATGGCACTATTTCATTCTTCTTTTATGACTGAGGAGTGTGTGCTAGACTTAGCACACACTTCAGCATCCAATTCCAAAGCTTAAGTGTCCAACTCTTTGGAACCTTATGAACTGTAGCCCGCCAGGCTCCTCTGTCCATGGGGATTCTCCAGGCAAGAATACTGGAGTGGGTTGCCATGCCCTCCTCCAGGGGATCTTCTCACGCAGGGATGGAACCCGCGTCTCTTAAGTCTCCTGCATTGGCAGGCAGGTTCTTTACCACTAGCGCCACCTGGGAAGCCCCAGCTGAGGAGTATGCCCTTGTCTATATATATCACGTCTTGGGAGTAGGGCATGGGGCATGCTGGTGACATGAGGCATTGGTCAAACCAGAGAACTTAATATTAACCACGCCTGATGGTGCAGCAAGGGTTCAGAGATAGGAAGATGGTCACGAGAGAAAATATTTTTATGATAACGTTCTAACATGATGATACTTCTGTAAGGTCCAGGCCACCTCCATGAGGTACAGATCTCCCTTGCCTGCCCCCCACCCCTGCAAACACTGTAAAAGATAGCAAGTCTGTTCCTCTGGCTACCACATCCCTCCCTTCATGTAGACCACAGGGATCATCAACCGTGAGGGGAGGCCGCCTCAGCGGGGTCCAGGAGGGCAGGGGGCAGCTGCATCCATCACACCGTCATGGCTGCTTGATCTCACCATTCTTTGCACAGCTTCTGTGTGTTAATGAAAATAATGGCCAGGGCGATTTTTCTTCCTAAGTTTTGAACTTGGGCTGATCTCTGTTTCTGGCCTACCATATAGATGACAATGTCAGCGCACCACCCAGGTATCCTTTGGCATATTTCTGAGGCGAAACTTACCCGCCCCTGTGGGGTCAGGCTGAAGCACCCTACGCAGGGGCTTGCCTGAGTCTTCATCCTGGTGTGGACCCCTCTCCTGCCCGGCCTTGTTCCCCCAGTTGCCTATTAGTCTCCCCTGGGAGCACTTCTTTAAATAAATTACTTACACATGAATCTTTGTCTTAAGATCTGCCTCCTGGGAGCCCAGCCTAAGACATTTAGGTTCAGGAGTATGGGCGAGAAGGCTGCAACTGTAATTGGTGCCAGCTGGGACCTTGGCTGGCTTTCCCATAGCATCGCCAGATTCAGCAAGTAAAAGTTGGAATTTCAGATAAACAGGATGCTCAGTTAAAGTGAAGTTCAGACTAAAAAACCAAATCACTTTTTAGATAAAGCATACCCCATGCAATATTTGGGATATACTTACACTAAAAATTGGACTTCCCGGGTGGTGCTAGTGGTAAAGAACCTGCCTGCCAATGCAGGAGACTTAAGAGATGTGGCTTCAATCCCCTGAAAGAAGGCATGACAACATACTCTAGTATTCTTGCCTGGAGAATCCCATGGACAGAGGAGCCCAGCAGGCTACAGTTCATAGGGTCACAAAGAGTCGGATACAACTGCTGAAGTGACTTAGCATGCATGCATGTATACACTAAATTTATTCATTTCTTATCTGAACTTCAAATTTACCTGGGTGTTCTGTGTTTTATTTACATGGCAATCCTTAGAAAGAGCACTTGGTATTTTGCCTTCACTGGTCTGTTCATCTCAGAAAAAACTTTTTAAATTACATTTATGACTATGTGGGTATAAAGATGAATATAATTCAGGCTGGGCTTCCCTGGTATCTCAGCTGGTAAAGAACCCGCCTCCCATACAGGAGACTCCAGTTCAATTCCTGGGTCGGGAAGATGCCCTGGAGAAGGGATAGGCTACCTACTCCAGGATTCTTGGGCTTCCTTCTTGGCTCAGATAGTAAAGAGTTTGTCTGGAGTGCAGGAGACCTGGGTTTGATCCCTGGGTTGGGAAGATCCTTTGGAGGAGGGTACAGTAATCCTCTCAGGTATTCTTGCCTGGAGAATCCCCATGAACAGAGGGGACTGGTGGGCTGCAGTCCATGCGGTCTCAAAGAGTCGGACACGACTGGACAATGAAGCTCAGCACAGCATAATTCAGGCTGGATTCATTATTATATACTCATTGTCACACTCATTTTTCTTCCACTCTAAAAAAATTAAAATTAAATATGTTCATGGATGTCTATAAGTATCATGAGCCCCAGGCACCATACCTGCCATGCCTAATGGAGAAGTCGGCCTACAAAGTGCCTTGAATGCCACAATTAGACTTGACTGGACTTTCTTCATTGACCTTTGTTCGCCCAAGACCTCTGGGATTAGACTGTGTCTCAGGAAGCTAGTCCTAGTTGAAAGGATGTAGAAGAGGACAAAGAATTGAACTTTTGGACTCAGGGGAAGATAATCACCATGACTGAGGTTGGCCATTAATAAGGCTTTAGTAAGGGCAGCTGGAAGGCTCACTAATTTGAGGGTCTATATGCTATAATGCTCACCAGCTTTCCATCATGCAAAGGTGTGGCCTGGTCACAGTTCAAGTGGTGCAATGGACTTACCTAAAAGGCTCAAAACCACTGCTGGGCTCACCACCTCCTTATGAAAGCAGGCAGAGTGCCATCACTCAAAAAACTATGACCTGGGCCCCTATCATTGCTCAGGGCTCTCCCTCTCCTTGAGAAATGTTTTAAGCCAGGGGTCCAACACTCACAGTGTGCCTTTGAAAATAAAGTTTTATTGGACATGATCATGCCTATTTGGTCCCATGTTACTTATAGCTGCTTCTTTAAGAAAAATATTTATTTGCTTATTTGGCTGCGCCAGGTCTTACTTTTGTGGCATGTGGGATCTTCTACCTTTGTAAAATCTTTAGTTGCAGCATGCTCTTGTTTAGTTGCCAAGCCACGTCTGACTCTTTTCGACCCCATGGACTGTAGCCTGCCAGGCTCCTCTGTCCATGGGATTTCCCAGGCAAGAATACTGGAGTGGGTTACCATTTCCTTCTCCAGGGGATCTTCCACAGCCAGGGGTCAAACCTGAGTCTCCTCATTAGCAGGCTGAGTCTTAACCACTGAGCCACTGACTGGTTGTAGCATTCAGAACTTTTTTTTTTTTAAGTTGCACAGGAACTCCTAGTTTCAACATGTGGGATCTAGTTCCCTGACCAGGGATTGAGCTCAGGCCCCCTGCTTTGGGAGCGCAGAGTCTTAGCCACTGGACCCCCAGGGAAGTCCCCATTTATAGCTGCTTTTGTGCAGAATTGAATAGTGGCAACAGAGAACAAATGTCCCCCAAAGCCTATAATGTTTACTTATCTGGCCTTTACAGGAAAAGCTCGCTAACCCATGCTCCAGGCTATGCAGAGATTCACAGGATGAAGTCTTATGAGAAACTCCTGTTTCTGCATACATGAAATCTGAAATAAAGCCCTGACCCTCAGTGTTTGCTGGAGTTCACAATGCAGACTCTGTATTCCCCTTCCCATGCCCACCAATCTTAACAAAACTCTACAAATTATCTCCAAGCAGATGGAAAGGGCTTATCTCTTCAGTTAAATTGGGAAAACACAGCAGAAAAACTTGCCCAGATGGTGTGTGAATCCAAATGAGAAGCCCACCTCCAAGAGCAGGGCGCACTGCTGGTGGGAGCATCCAGGGTTAGGAGAGGAGGAGGAGGGATGTTTGGGGAAAAGGGAAGCGACGCTGTTCAGAAATTTTTGCCTGCCCTTTGCAATCACTTAAATAATCTGTGGTGTTCAGTGGGTATTTTACCTGACCTAATTAAAAATCAGATTGCTATTTTAACTGAGAAAAATAGGACTTTCAACTGTTTTAGAAAGAAGAAAAGAATAAACATTATCAAGACCATCTCTTAGAAGATTAGGACAAAAAAATCCAAGAGGAGAGGCTTCAAAGCTGTTTTTGTTTTCCCTGGCTTTGAAATACATAGACAGTCCTGATAATTTTATCTTCCTGGAAATATAGCAAATAAAGTCTATTTACTACTCCCGGGCAATTCCATACATAAATTAAAAAAAAAAAAAACACACAAAGCACTTTAAACGAATCCTCCTGTGAGTCTCAAATCCATCATTTCTCTTCCTGTGGTGAGGGCTTTATGCCACAGATCAATGCAATTCAAAAGTTTTGGAGGTGATTTTTTTCTTCCTACCTTGCTATTTGATGAGTTTTCAGATGGCCATCTAAAGAACAGCTTACACACTGTCTCTTATGGATCTCAGCAAGGCTGCAGAGGAGTTGACATGTTGAGAAATGGTTAGCAGAGATATAAATATATTTTATCTCATTTCTTTAAGTCAGCTTTTAAAGTTAGTTCAAACACACTACTTAGTGAATTCATGAAAATCTTCTTTTTAACTCTGAGAATATTTCCACTTCTCACCCTCGCATTTAATAGGAGGGCTATTTTAGGAAGCATCATCTTTCCCAGTAATAAAGGCTTTCTAGGCACAAACCATGCCACAAAAAGCACGTAGAAAGATGGGTTGATTCCCCTTAAAGTGTACTTTTGAATGTGTTGGATTTTAAAATGGGACAAGATATTCTAATTTCCCTAGTTAGAGCTTTTTTTAGGCAGTCAGATATAAAGCAAGTCATTCTGCAGCCATAAAAGTCATCTGCTCTTGGTAGGACTTGCATTTGAAAACAATTTTGTATATAATTCATTCTTTCTTTCTTTCAACAAAACATCTATCAAGCACCCTGTACGGTCCAGATCTTGTGCCAAACTTAGCAATACCAAGATAAAAGAAATAGTTCCTGCCATTGAGTCCATGGAAGATGGACAGAAAACAAAAAACCTCAACAATTACCATATGATGGAACAAGTGTGTCCGTAGACCCTGAAGTTACCTCTGGAGACTGAAAGCACACATCAGCAAGATTGACTGGCTATCTGGTTGACTGATGGATACCCAAGCCTCATTCCTAAAATAGACATTATCAATAGGGCCAATCAAATGGTATAGCAAAAGAGCAAATGCACAGATTAGGTAAAAGCTAATCTCCTACTTTCTGCCAAAGCAGATAAATTTCTATCTCAACCCTTCCTAGAAGAGCAGATACAACACACTGATAGAGCTGCGGTAGCTTCCTTTTCCAGGCCACAGAGATAAGATAGTTTGCCTTTACCCGCCACTGCCACCTTTTTAAAATATATATATACCTCAGGAAGGTACTGCAGGTCCCAAAGCCCTGCAAGTGAACTAGCCATACATTCAGTTCACTTGTGACCAAGTTTCCGTGATCCCCAACTGCATCAGTTGGAATGCTTTTGGCTGCAAGTAACTGAATATCTAATTAATGAGGCTTAAATAACAGGGCATTATTTTCCTTACATAACAATAAATCCAGAGGTGTAGATTCCAGTGAGGGGCAAGGGTGGTATTCAAAACACTGAACAATCAACATGGCACAGACCATGACAAACCAGAACCAGTGCCCAACCAATCGGAACAAACCCCAGCTGTGAACATCTGCTGCTGCTGCTGCATCCCCGCATCTGGCTGAATTTCATCCCGCTTCCAGTTTGGCCTTGCAGTTCAGTGGTGTCAGAGCTTGGGTTACCTCCAGAGTTTCTCTTGGCCTTCCCTTTGTGGTGAGAGGTTGATTGCCATGCCTCCAAACATCACTTCCTCCCCTAACAGTGAAATCTACAAACAGGAAGGAAGGAGTGAAGGTTGGCCCTAGGGCTTCTCTCTTTGTATTAGGGAGACATGTCCCCCAGAACTCCTCAGTAGATTTCCTCTTAAGTGCTATTGGTCAATTAGAGATACCAAGGGAACTTTTCATGCAAAGATGGGCACAATGAAGGACAGAAACAATAAGGACCTAACAGAAGCAGAAGACATTAAGAAGAGGTGGCAAGAATACACAGAAGAACTATAAAAAAAAGATCTTCTTGACCCAGAGTCACTCACCTAGAGCCAGACATCCTGGAGTCTGAAGTCAGGTGGTCCTTAAGAAGCATCACTACAAGCAAAGCTAGTGGAAGTGATGGAATTCCAGTTAAGCTATTGCAAATCCTAAAAGATGATGCTGTTAAATATGCCAGCGAATATGCCAGCTGTTAAATATCCTCAATATGCCAGCAAATTTGGAAAACTCAGCCGTGGCCACAGGACTAGAAAAGGTCAGTTTTCATTCCAATCCCAAAGAAAGGCAATGCCAAAGGATGTTCAAACTACCGCACAATTGCACTCATCTCACACGCTAGCAAAGTAACACTCAAAATTCTCCAAGAGAGGCTTCAACAGTATGTGAACCGAGAACTTCCAGATGTTCAAGCTGGATTTAGAGAAGGCAGAGGATCCAGAGATCAAATTGCCAACATCTGTTGGATCATAGAAAAAGCAAGAGAGTTCCAGAAAAAACATCTACTCCTGCTTTATTGATTATGCCAAAGCCTTTGACTGTGTGGATCACAACAAACTATGGAAAATTCTTAAAGAGATGGGAATACCAGACCACCTGACCTGCTTCATGAGAAATCTGTATACAGGTCAAGAAGCAACAGTTAGAACCGGTCATGGAACAACAGACTGGTTCCAAATTGGGAAAGGAGTATGTCAAGGCTGTATATTGTCACCTTGTTTATTTAACTTATTTAACTTGTTTATTTAATTTATATGAGTACATCATGCTAAATGCCAGGCTGGATGAAGCACAAGCTGGAATCGAACATCAATAACCTCAGATATGTAGATGACACCACCCTTATGGCAGAAAGCAAGGAGGAACTGAGGAGCCATTTGTTGAAAGTGAAAGAGGAGAGTGAAAAAGCTGGCTTAAAATTCAGTGTTCAGAAAACTAAGATCATGGCATCTGGTCCATCACTTCATGGCAAATAGATGGGGAAACAATGGAAACAGTGACAGATTTTACTTTCTTGGACTCCAAAATCACTGCAGATTGTGACTGCAGCCTTGAAATTAAAAGATGTTTGCTCCTTTGAAGAAAAGCTATGACCAGCCTAGACAGCATATTAAAAAGCAGAGACATTACTTTGCTGACAAACGTCCATCGAGTTAAAGCTATGGGTTTTTCCAGTAGTCATGTATGGATGTGAGAGTGGACCATAAAGAAAGCTGAGCGCCAAAGAGTTTATGGTTTTGAACTGTCGTGTTGGAGAAGACTCTTGAGTCCTTGGACTGCAAGGAGATCCAGCCAGTCCATCCTAAAGGATATAAGTCCTGAATATTCATTGGAAGGACTGATGCTGAAGCTGAAACTCCAATACTTTGGCCACCTGATGCGAAGAACTGACTCATTAGAAAAGACCCTGATGCTGGGAAAGATTGAAGGCAGGAGGAGAAGGGGATGACAGAGGATGGATGGATGGATGGCATCACCCACGCAATGGACATGAGTTTGAGCAAGCTCTGGGAGTTGGTAGTGGACAGGGAGACCTGGCATGCTGCAGTCCATGGGGTTCGCAAAGAGTCAGACACGACTGAGTGACTGAACTGAACTGAACTTACTATTGGCCAGAAAGTGGATCACATGTTCAGCCTTAAACCAATAACACACAGGAGAACGTGCTGTAGTGGTTAGCTCAGACCAAGCCATCCTTTAGTCTCTAGATCTTGGAGGGTTCCACCTTGCCAAAACACATCCTACCTGTACTGAAATCAAATTAGGGTTCCACTGGCTTGGAAGGAAGCAGAGTGTGGGAGGCAGTGAGGAATAACATTTAGGCTGGCAACCAACCATGTCTGCCATGCCGACATTTTGGTGAAAAGCAACTTTTCATTTTTCCATAGGATCACCCTGGCGTCAGGATAGGGTGATTGGAGAATCCAGCCATTCCACCAATGCTACTCTTTTTCCCTCAGAGATGGAGGCATCATTGACCAGTGCAGGTGACCCTAGAGATCTTCAAGGTCATTACTGAAGACCAACTTACCCATCCAAGTTGAATGCTTGAAAGCCTTGATCTCAGTAACTGTAGAGAGGCACCACTGTTCTCTACTGTTCTTAGTAGGTCACATTTGTGCCCTAGATTTATGAAGCTTGATTTATAGCCCTTAAGTCACAAAGCTTATGTTACTCCTCCTATCTATTCTTTTTGTGCAGTATCTTAGAAAGTCATCAGGAACCCATGAAACTACAGAGCAGACATACTGTGATTGGTGTTTCCAAAAAAGACTTGGTTCAAATCTTCTTTTCAAAAAGAAAAAATAAAAAGTCTTGATTTTATGGTTTCCCTTTCTGTGAAATGCATGAAGCACTCTAAAGCTACTGAGAGAATTCCTAGGCAACATTTTGAATGCGGGAAACTTTTTGGTCCTACAACTGCTTCCTTTTAGGGACATAGCCTCAATGAGGCCAAGGCTATGGTCTGATTTCTCTACGAGTCTAGTCACTGCACACAGAGATGGCTTCGGTTCCAGGGCATACATCACATGCATAGCCTGGGTCAGCCGTGTTACAAACACAGTCAATCCATTTGTGTAGGCTGATTATAAACATGGCCTTAATTTTCCACATCTGCCTCTAGCTACAGCATTGATAATAGGACTTTGCAGCTCCTCCCATCAAGAGGTGAAATCAGTGGTCCCAGTCTTTGATTCCAGGCTGACTCTGTGACTTGCTTTGGTAAACAGAAGGTAGTAAAAATTTCCACTGAGCCAGGTCTGTGTCTAGGCTTTAAAACCTTCCCCGCTTCTGCTCATTCTATGAGACTAAGCCTAGGCTCACCTGCTGGAGGATGGGGGGCTCGGTCACCCCCATTGCTGCAGCCAAAAGCAAGTTGATGTGAGTGAAGCCATCCTAGACCAGTTGGACCCAACCATCCCACCAGCTGACGAGAGTAACGAGCAAGGCAAGCATGATCAGCTAAGGCTGGTGTGGGATGGTTTGTTACACAACAATAGCTAGCAAAGGCCCCATTAGCTATGAAGGTGATCTGAGCCTCTTCCCAACTCATCCTCACTTTGAGAGAAAGTGCCTGTGATACCAGGAACTGGGCACATCCTCTCTGTGTCAGGACGGCATGCGGTGAGAAGTCCTGTTCAAATTCTGGCAGGTGATACTGGAGTTTCTTATACCTTTATGAATCCCACAAGCACCAAAGAAATCCATGTCTCCAATCTGGATTAACTTCTTTTTAAATTTTTTAGTCTATTTATTTGGCTGCACAAGGTCTTAGCTGTGGCATGTGGGATATAGTTCCCTGACTAGGGATTGAACCTGGGCCCCCTGCGATGGAAGTGTGGAGGTTCGGCTACTGGACCACCAGGGAAGACCCTGAATTGACTTCTTAGTGCCAGTGAACACATTCTGTTAAATTTGTTCCTGGCTACCTGCTTAGGGTCAAAGGCTGAATGTGAAGAGGTTAATCCTTGAGTTCAGGGTTGGGTGCTGCTCAGGGGAAGCAATCTCAGTTCTCTAGGACTCTGTGGTTCATCTTGTTGTCAAGACTCTAGACGTCTCTTAGCATCTGACTTTTCAAACCATCTCAGGAATCTTGATCTAAATCCAAACTAAGATATGATGCCCCAAGCAGCCTAAGGCATCCACATCTCCCATGGGTGATGTAGCAACACCGCCTTCCCTACCACACAGACAGCAACCCGAACACCCCAAGAGAGTCATCACCTGGGGGCGCTTCAGCAGCCATCCTTGGCACCCTCTTGTCTTAACCTTTTGGGCCACTAAGTTTTCCCCCCATTTCTGATGCCAGGCCTTCACCTCCAACTTGTACAGCTTAGAATGAGAAGGGAGGTGGGGAAGAGTATCAGGAAACCACATAATCCCTCTTACTTATTTTTTATTTTTGGCTGCACTGGGTGTTCATTGCCGCATGCGGGCTTTCTCCAGTTGCAGCAAAAAGGAGCTGCTCTTCGTGGTGGTGTGTGGTCTCCTCAGCGCGGTGGCTCCTCTTGTTGCACGTGTGGACTCTAGGTACACAGGCTTAGTGACCCTGAGGCATGCGGGATATTCTGGGAGCAGAGATTGAACCTGTGTCCCCTGCATTGGCAGGCGGATTCTTTACTACTGGACCACCAGGGAAGTCCCACACAATCTCTCTTTTAAAAGGAACTTCCAAGAGGAGTAGAAGGTAATAAATCAGCTCTTGAGAAGTAGAGATTTTGAGTGTGCTTTGGTCAAAACCAACTTTTTTTTCATCATTAACGAGTTCCCAAATTATAGTCTGGAGATCTAGGAATCCACTTATGGAAAAGCTCAGGTCGGGAAACTGTCAAGATAAAAATGAACCATCTAGTCTATGGGACTTTCAATGATTTTCTCTGCTTCCCCTGGCCTCCCACCATCAACCGATACATGTACAATTTTCTTGTTCACATCCAGAAGCAAGTTCAAGGCGTTCCTTTCTTCTCCCTTCTGCATTTGTTTCCCACCTCCTCCCTTCCCCTTCTGAAGTCCTGTGTAAAAATCCGTGAGGGGCCCTTGAATGGTTAGGCTTATGCCAGTGTAAGGGTTTTGGATGTTTTTTTTTTCCCCCTCCTGAAAGGGGCCCTTGAAAAAGTTTTGCTCTCTCCCAGGGAGCCAGCTGGGACGGCTTGAGTTTCCTGGAGAAGGTGGCCATTCTGCCAAGCCTCAAAGTGTGAAGCAGAGAGTCTGTGTGCCCTGTGCTCCTGGATAATGGGGACCCTGTTCTGCTAACTACACACCCCTGAGATCTGAATCTAGCAAGAAGCCTAGAATTCCTGCACAAAGGTGAGACTGAGGATCACCTCCCCCTGCACTCAGGAAACGGATTATTCAAGCCTCTAATTCAGACAGTATGGAGCGTTTAAACTGAACATTAATTTTTACATCCAGTTTGGCAGCAGGAATTAGTCATTGACAGTTAAGATTTTTCTTCCTTTCTTTCCTAAAGCTTGGTAAATTTGGGGTCTGAAGGATCCTTATTTTGTGATAAGTCAGACTCCAAAGGTTGAACAGTCAGAAACCTAGTACCATGTGCCGCTCCATCTAAAAACGGAATTAAATGAGAAAAGCCCACGCAGGAGCCCAGTCCCTTGTGCACTTTGGCTGAGATGCCAAGGAGACTGGAACTGTCTCAGGCAGCAGCTACTTGCAGTAAAATGAGTAACGGATACAGTCCTGAGTTTGAAATCAGGCTCTGTTCCCCTTACAGTCTGTACAGTTCTGGGAAGGTGACCTAATCGATGTCCTCATCACTTTCTAGGAAAACAGAGTTAATTCGAAGTCCAGGGTGTTGATTAAATACTAGATGGCATGATTCATTGTTAAGGAAATCCATTTTGGACCAAAGGCCAGCAGCTAGGATTATGTTTGACGAATTTTTTCAGTCTGAATAGACTGGGTTATGTGTTCAGAAATGACTCCTAAATCTCAGGGGTTTGCAAGATTCAGTTTCTGCTCACACACCTGGTCCACGGTGGGGTAGGCACGGCTCTGTGCCCCTCACCTTGGGACCTGGGCTGTCAGAGCATCTCCCATGTGGGGCAACAGAAAAGACAAAATAGTGTGATAACACAGTGGCTTCTCAAAGCTTCTCTTAGGAGTGCCAGAGGTCTCTTCTGCTAAGTTTTCATTGGCCAAAACCAGTCATATGGCCATGCCTGCCCTCAATAAACTTGGACTATGGCAACCCACTCCAGTATTCTTGCCTGGAGAATCCTGTGGATGGAGAAGCCTGGTGGGCTGCTGTCCATGGGGTCGCACAGAGTCAGACACGAGTGAAGCGACTTAGCATGCATGCATGCTTTGAAGAAGGAAATGGCAACCCACACCGGTATTCTTGCCTGGAGAATCCCAGGGACAGAAGAACCTGTTGGGCTGCCGTCTATGAGGTTGCACAGAGTCGGACACTATTGAAGCGACTTAGCATGCATGCATGCATATAATCCTCCCACAGGGCCAAAGAGAAGAGTCTAATCTATTACTGCTGCATGTAACAGAAAATCCCAAATACCAGAGGCAGGTAGGAAAGCTGTTCCTCTCTCTTGTAAAATAAGACCCAAAACAGGTCATCTTGGGTTAACAAGGAAGTTAATCCTTGGGGACCCACACTTTCTGTACTTCTCTCCTATCATCATTAGTTGGCATGTTATTTTCAAATAATAGGAGAGAAACATGTGTTCTTTTAGGAATGAAAGGAAAGAGTGAGTCCCCTAACTGCATTTAGGAGTGGGCAGGAGAAACCCTTAGCTGAGTGGATGAGAAACAGAATAAATGGGAACTCGATCCAACCAGTCAGTTAGGGAACAGAAAAAGAGGAAACAGCAACATAAAAAAATCAGCATAAAATGAAAGCAGTAAAAGCAGGCAAAGAGACTTTGACACCAAACAGGTCTACCTGAGAGCCCCAGCACTCAGACGGGAAAGGCAGCCAGAGCCAGACTGCACCTTTACTGTTAACATTGGCAAGATCTAGGGGTGACTTCATCTTCATCCTTCCCGAAGTCTCCCGTGGATCCATGTGTTGTTGTGTCAGAGTCTTCCTCAAGCATTTTTCACAGATGGGGATGTGAGTGATAGCCTGGACATCTGCACGTACCTTTGGTTTCAGCTTCCTGTGTCTTCGTAAATGTCCTTATTAATTTTGGCTAAAGTTGGTGCCCGCCTCTATTCCACTTGGTACACGTTCTGTTGGTCTGACCGACCTGCTCGGGAGGGTCCAGGGACCCAGTCCGTGGCTCCAGCCAGGGTCTGGGCTGTGAGGGGTCACATGTGGACAGCATGCAGGAATCTTCCCATCTCTGAGGGAGGCCTGGGGGGATGCTCCTGCCCCCCCACCCCCTCGCTCTCCGATGCTGCTCTCTGGCCTCCTCCATGTTCCCAGAGAGAAAGCCCCCTCCCACATCTCCCAAAGGAGATGCCTCACCTGCAGGAAGTTCTGCCTCAGGAAAGCAGGTAGACCAGATGGCGCACAGCAGGCAGCCAGCCCTGTCCGGGTGTCCCCTGCACAAGGGACATTTCTGGACAGCTAAGTGCTTTGTCCTTTCAATGTGCCCAGAGAAGCAGGGCCCAAATGTTCTATGGTTCCTGCAAAGAGATGAATTGGAGTCGCTCTTATCTTGAGGCAGCTTGTGGAGTGTCCCCACGGCCACCCCAAGGCTACTCAGGCGGACTCCCAGACCCTAGCCCCAGCCTGTGCCTCTGCATTCAGGAGGTCACAGCTGTTCCTTCCCCTTCTTTGGGAAGTACGATCAGTAAAGGCGACCCCACGGCCATCAGGATGGCGCCAGCTCAGCACGAGGGCAGGCCTGCCCTGGGTGGCCCTGGCGGGGATCTCAGCTTCCATGGGAACTAGGGAAGGGTTCCAGTGTCCCCCAAGGCTGGGGCAGAGCCTGGAGACACCTTCTTCCATCCTCGCATGGCAGGCTAGGCACACACTGGTCAACCATGAAGAGGAAACTTCCGGCTTGATTAGTCCCTACACGGGAGGGTTGCCCTTTATCCTCAGACTAATTATGCAGGCAGCCCTGTCCTGTCGTATTGACTTTTTAAGGACATGCTCAACGAAGCGGAGAAACTGAAAGTGTCCAGCAGATGTGGCACCCCTCCAAGTGCGTGTGGCCTGTGGGCTGTCCTTGAAACTCCAGTACCGAAAGTCAAGGTGAAATGTGCCTGGAAGCCCAGCACGGCCTCAACTAAACCCCATCATTAGGTTCACATCTCAGACTGCATCCCACTGTACAAAGTCACAGGAGCACATTTCTGCCAGGACCAATCCTTGGATGTTCTAACCCCGATCCCAATCCAGTCTCCACTTTCCTAGAAGCGTCACAAGGCCAGAGGGCTCCATGTGCTTCTTGCTGACCTTCCTTTCAGATAAGCAGGTGATCGTTTCTAGGTCCCCTGCTTCTCAACCTTGTGTCAGAAAGAAGTCCAGGATTCCCATGTTCTGACCCTTTTCCAGATATTTAGGCAGGAACTCCCTGGAAAGCAACTCTGCAGGGAGATCCATACACCAGAGCCCAGGGACCTGCTGCAAAAACGGATGGGCCGGTTAAGCACATGTGCTGCAGATGAGTTTTAAATGCCATGGAGCAAATCACCACAAACGTAGTGACTTGAAACATCATGCTTTTATCTCTCAGTTCCTGTGGGTCAGAAGTCCGGCATGGCTTAGCTGGGTCCTCTGTTCAGGGTCTCATGAGGCTGAAATCCAAGTCTCCCCACCAAGGCATGGTCTCATCTGGAGGCTCAACTAGAAAATAATTTGCTCCCCAACTCCTGCAGGTTGTTGGCAGTATTCATTTCTTTGTTGCTTTATGAACCTCTTACTGGCTGTCGATTGAAGGAACCCTGAAGTCACAGAGGACACCCAAAGTTCCCTGCCACGTGGCCCTCTCCACAGGAAGTTCACAGCAGGATACTTGCTTCCATAAGGCCATCAGGAGGCACTCTTGCTCCAGCTGGCTAAGACACTCATATATTATTGAGCATAACTTTAAGAGTGACATCTATCATCTTTGCATTTTCTATGCATTAGAAGCAAGTGGCAGGTTCTGTCCACATTCAAGGAGGAGGATTATGCAAAGACATGACTACTTAGAAGTCACTGGAGGGTGGGTCCACCATCACTGCCCACAGATCTGCTTGGATTTGTATTTTACCTCCTCCACTAACAAGTTAGATGGCCTTAACCAAGTTACTTAGCATCTCAGCCCCAGGTCCCTCATTTGCAAAATGGGAGTAAAACCCATAGATTCTAGGGAAGATCAAATATTCCATCTCAAGTATTTCACAGAGTGCCTGGCATATAATAAACTTTCAAATGTTAGCTATGATGATGGTGGTGGTGGTGATCAATATCAATATTACTGGCACTGGCTGCCACATCTGCCTTGGATATTAAGAAGCAGAAAGGTAACTCTGTCTGTGGCTACCTCCATCCTGATTACAAAGCCCTCTGTGAAGACCGGGTCCACATCACTGGCTGCTCCAGAAATCTCAAGAGAGATCAGTTTCAACCATGGCTGGGAGTAGGGGCATCATGGGATGCCAGGCAATGGTGCCAGCCTCCCAGCCACTGAGAATCTGTTCAACAATTCACATGTTCAGAGGATGCAAGAGATTCTGTGCTGCTGAGATCAAGGGGTGAGTGGCCTCTCTGGATCCCGTGGGATGGGACACATTGAGCATCTCTCCCAGCGGGCCACATCTAATGCCTCACCTGCATCCCGTAGAGGAGAGCTCTCCTGTACCTTATTCATCCCTGCCTCTATAACTCTATTTCCTGTTCACACAGAATAACAATAGCCAAGTTTATTATCACTAAGAATCTCACAAATTCCATGAGAATTTTCAAATATCAAGTAAAATACACATTCAACCCCAACATCACTGCAGCAACATAAGCACAACCGTCAAGCACACAAGTCAAAGATAGTAATACTTATAATAACTCACACCAGTAATAACAGCGATAATCTACAACGAATTTTTCAAGTTTAGTAACACTGTGATCTCACATTGGCTCATGGAGGGGTGTACTCTTCTGGTCAGGTCCCTTTCTGAGTAATGCATCACCAGTTGCTCTGGTGATGCAGTCAGGTGATGCCTCATTTGCACACCATCGCCCTGAAGGATGCTGGGAGGCCTAACTCAACCTTAGCCTCTCCATGGTATGGCATGCCTCTGCAAGGAACACATACTGGACACTTAGACCCTCTGAATTTTTTCATACGAAAATTTGAGAAACTTTGAGCTCTTTATTTCTCAGGGAGGTAAAAAATATTTTTCTAATTATTTTCCTTTTTTGAACAGCTGCACTATGACTGGAACTTGAGGGGGTGGCTGTTCTGAGACTCACAGGTTTAGGAAAAAACCCTTGCTTTATTTCAAAGATGGAAATGATCTTTCAATAATATCCAGGAGAATTGGATGGGAGATAGTCATCAGTTCTTCTGGAATCTGTAGGCAGCTCTGTCGTAGGAAAGGCTAAAGGTCTTCAGTCTATTTAGCTTTCCATTTGGGGAAATTTCCTTCAGAGGATTTTCTTTAGATCCGTAAAGCTCTATGTTTATGAGGCGTGGCGCCATATACTAAATAAGCCAGGATACACAGATGAGGGCTGCAGTTTATGTTTCTGACTAGAAAACCCATCTCTCCGTCCTTCATTCTTTTGTTTAACAAATGCTATGAGCATTTCCCATGGTTCTGGCCACGTGCTAGCCTTTGGGGATAAAACCACAAAGCCTTGGTGGAAATAAGTATGGCTCCTGTCCTACCTGTCCACTCTTAGAGGATAAAGACATGTCATTCCCAATATGGTGTGACCAAAGGTAAACCCAGCATCCCGCAGAGCACTAGATTAAGCACAGAGAAGGGAGGGCCACCCAGCCCAGCTTAGAGGAGGGACGGAGTAAGGCTTTCCACCACAAGTAGGTTCAAAAGGGTAATCAGCACATAGGCGTGGAGTCCGAGGCAGTATTTCCCGGCGGAGGGAACAAAGTGAAAAGTCTCTTAAGCCTGAGAAAGCAAGACATGGGGGAACTGGAGGAAGTTCTGAGGAGCTGGGGAATAAAGATGAGGAATGGAAAAGGAATCCTCTGGAGGGGCGCAGGGACCACCTCACCGTCCTTTCTGGGAAAGCAGCTTCACAGTGCAGCCTCTAAAAAGCCATAAGAACAACAAACCATCCAGCAGTTGTGAGGAGCCTGGATTGAGGGCTAAGGGTAAAGTGAACTTTTAAAGCAGAGCATTCCTTTATTTTCACATCAGTAAGCTTTAAATCTTTCTGTTTTTATATTCTTGTTTGAGCAAATTCAAACAATGCAAAACTACATGAATTAAAAACAGAATCTCCAGCAGAAATCCCTGTTAATAATTGTCTTTCCTAACAGACTTTTTTCTATGCATATACCAACATATGTCTGTATATCATTGTTGATACTATTATTATTATATAATCATTATTAGTAGTAGTAAACGAGTATTGTTCTAAGCCCTTTACACGCATTCTTATTTCATCCTGACATCAGCAGTAAGAGGTAATTATCCCCATCTCAGAGACAGAGAAACTGAGACACAGAGAAGGTAACTTGCTTGTGGTCATACAAATGGTGAGAGGCAAAACTAGGATACAACGAGGCAGCGTTAAAAAGTCTGTGCATCTAGTCACTATACTCTAGTATGTGTTTGCACACACACACACAGACACACATACATACAATGTGTGCTGTTTTACCAAATTGGATCACGGTATCCATATTGATCATTTTCAGTTAAAATACATCATAATTTAGGGACTTCTCTGGTGGTCCAGTGGCTAAGACTCTGCACTCACAATGCAGAGGGCCCAGGTTTGATTGCTGGTCAGGGAACTTGATCCCACATGCCACAACGAAAATCAAAAATCCTGCATGTCACAACTAAGACCCAGTACAGCCAAAGAAAGAAAGAAAGACTTTTTGAAAAATACATCATAATTTAAAATTGAGCACAGGATTTGAACAGACATTTCCTAAAAACGTATCCAATAAGCACACGAAAAGATGCCCAGTGTCGATGGTCATTAGAAAAATGCAAATCAAAATCACAACGAGATATCACTTCACGTCCCCTAGGACAGCTATAATTTTTTTAGTGGAAAATATCAAGTGTTGGAAAGGATGTGGAGAAATTGGAACACTTGTACATTGCCAATGGGAATGTAAAATGGTTCAGCCACTGTGGAAAATAATTTGGCAGTTCCTCAAAAAAGTTAAACATTAGATTTACTGTTTGATCTAGCAATTTCACTTCTTGGTATATAGTCAAACAAATTACAAATAGATACTCAAACAAATGCATGTATACACATGCTCATAGTAGCACTATTCGCATAATTCAGGTAGAATATTCAGTTGGCGTCCCCTGAAAAGTTCTGTGTCAGAAAAATGGGGCAAAATTAGCCTAAGAATAAATGTTGCTTTGGGCCCACCTGACGAAGCTTAAGAACAAACCTAAAAGAATCAGGCTGGGTCTAAGTAACTTAATCATATCCCAGAACAAAGGTCAAGAATATTTATGGGCATAGAAAAATGGGTAGTAATTTTTCACTACATTCTTGGTATTACGATCGATGTAACATAGAGACTGGGTTTTCAAGTCTTTTGCTACAGAGTGTTAAATTTTATTTTAGCGGGCTGTTAAAGTTTTGATGGGTCACCTTGGCCTTGTTGAAGCTTGGTTTGAGTCTTTGTTAAGGTGGGTCTATTTTGGCCTTTCCCTTAATCCTACAATATTTTGATTACTCCAGGAGCATGGTCCTTATCCCTAAAACAGTCTTCCTGGGGTCTCCATTGAATGCCCTGTGTATCTCCACTCTAGCTGAGTCAGAACTCCAATACTGGGTCCTCCAGTATTCTGAAGTCTCAGAAATCTCTAACTCTCAGCCCTCAGCAGCTAGTTTCGACCAGACCTTGCGGATGATCACCCTGGGGATAGGCAGCTTAGCATAGCAGTTGTCTGGGTCCCTGAAGGGAACCACTTTATAGATTTCTGGGATCCCTTTCTATAGTTTTCTCTGCTCCATACCCTTGAGTTTCCACCACCTTTGCAGCTCTGAACTCTGGTCAGTTTCCTCCACAAAACCCCTGCTTTTCTACCCAGTGCAACTGCCCTGCCCCTCTGTGCTTGCACCTACCCTAGCTGAAGCTTGGAAACACCTTCCTTGGAAGAAAGCTGGGATGAATATGGGGTTTGCCTCTTGTGCTACCCTTGTCTCTCAGGGTAGCAGTTAAGCACTTGCCCGAGGCCTGAAATCACTTGCTTCATATCTTTGTTTGCTTTTATAGTTACTTATAGTGGGAAGTTAAGGCTGATAACAGCTACTGAGTCATGGCTGGAACTAGAAAGTCCATGATGTATTTTTATTTGTTCATTTTTAGCGAGGTAAAGGTCACATTAATATTTCAAAGTGAACAATCCCAGACTTCCCTGGTGGTCCGGTGGTTCAGAATCTACCCTCCAACACAGATGATGCAGGTTTGATCCCTGGTCTGGGAACTAAGATCCCACATATGGAGGGACCACTAAGCCTGCTTGCTGCAGCTACAGAGCCCACACATCACAACTCAACAAAAGCCCACACAACGCAATCAAAGATGCTCCATGAGAGGTCCCACATGCTGCAACCGAGACCCAACACAGACAAAAATAAATAAATACTTAAATAAAGTGAGCAATTCATTTTGACTCTAGTTTATAGTAGTAAATTCAGTGACCTAGAAGAAATTGAAAAATTCTTTGAAAAACAAAACTTTCTAAGACTGACTCAAGAAGGAGTGAAAAATATGAATTACCCAATATCTGTTAAAGAAATCGAATTGCTCATTTAAAACTTACCCACAAAGAAAACTCTAGGCCCAAGCTTAACTAGTGGATTTTATTAAAAACTTTTTAAAAGAAAATGCCAATTTCATACAAATGTTTTCAGAGAACAAAGGAAGGAGGACAATTCCAAATCAGCATAACCCTAATATCAAAATCAGACAAAGGCATTACAGAAAAAGAAAATTTTAAGCCCAAATCACTTATGAATATAGACCTTAACATCCTAAACAAAATATTAGCAAATTAAATTCACCAATTCATTTAAAAAAAAAAATCATGGCTAAATGCCATTTATCCAGGAATGCAAGGCTAGTTTAATATTTAAAAACCAATGAATGCAATTCACGGTATTAACAGAATGGAGGAAAGCAACCATATGAACACCTCAATAGACTGAAGAAAAATA
This sequence comes from Cervus elaphus, assembly GCF_910594005.1. Classification (NCBI taxonomy): domain Eukaryota; kingdom Metazoa; phylum Chordata; class Mammalia; order Artiodactyla; family Cervidae; genus Cervus; species Cervus elaphus. The sequence goes on along the minus strand of NC_057819.1, from coordinate 80,904,448 downwards.
TATAACAAAATTCAAACTAACTCAATTTTTAAAAAGAGAGAGAAAACCCTTAGCAAACAAGGGATAACATGAAACTTCCTCAATCTAATAAAAATTATCCATGAAAATCTATAGTTAACATCATACTAGTGGGGAAAGACTGAACACCCTCCCTTAAGATTCGTAACAACACAAGGATTCTTACCACAACTCTTCAACATACTTTCAGGGATCTTATCCAAGTAATAAGGCAATAAAAATAAATAAAATATATAAAATTGAAATTGAAGACTAAAACTACTTGCAGATAATTAATATGATTTAATGCATGGAAAATCCAAAGGAATCTATTAAACCACTACTATAACTAATGGGATAATTTACATAATAAAAAGGTGATGTGAAAAAATCAATTGCATTTCTATTCACAATAACTCACAGGAAAAAAAGTTTTTAAATAACTTTTACAAGAATACCAAAAATGTTGTACACTTATGGAAAATTTTAACAAAACAGGGCATACTATAAAGCTTCTAGAGAAACTTTCTGAAACAGGAAATATATTTATGATCTTGGGGTAAGCAAAAATTTCTTAAGACAAAAAAGGCACCAGCCATAAAAGAAACATAAAAAATTGTACTTCATATAAGTTAAAAACTTCTGTTCTTCAGCATACATAATTTAAAAAGTGAATAGACAGCCACAGACTAGAAAAAAATACTTGCAATGCATATAGTTGACAAACGACTCATATTCAGAATATGTAAAACTCCTAAAAATTAAAAACAAAAGTGCAATAAAAAAGAACAAAAGACTTAAAGTATTTAAAAAACTGGATATCTAGTTTTTGATACCTAATAATCATGAGAAAAGCTGCTCCTGATCACTTGTCAACAGGAATGTACAAAATTAAAACCACAGTGAGATAGACCATTATACACACTTAAATGGATATAGTTTAAACCAATGAAAGCACCTGGTGTTGGCAACATTATGGAGCAACTGGAACTCTCATTTATTTCTGGTTAGAATATGAAATGGAACTACCACCTTGAACAACTGTTTGGCACTTTATAATAAAGTTAAATGTACATTTATCATATAATACAGAAATTCAGGTTGGTCACACAACTTTATACAGATTGGCCCCAAAATGGAAAAACCCAAAAGTTCATCTATAGGGAATAAAAAATTGTGGTATAGAGACAAACAGCAGAATAATATTCAGCAAGTCTGCCCAGGCTGCCATAACCACAGACTGGATAACTTAAACAACAGACATTTATTTCTTACAGTTCTGGAGCCTGGGAAGTCCAAGATCAAGGTGCTGGTCAAACAGTTTTCTGAGACCTCTTCTCTTGGCTAGAAGGTGGCCAACATCTTGCTGTGTGTTCACTGGGCCTTTGCCTTGTGCTTCTTCTTATAAGGACACTAATCCTACTGGATCAAGGCCCCACCCTAATGACCTCACTTAACCTAATTATTTCCTTAAAGACCACATCTCCAAATATGGCCACACTGAGGTTTAAAGCTTCAAAATCTGAATTTGGGGGGAACACAAACATTCAATGTACAACACCAACAACAAGGAAACTACTATTTCTTGAAATAGAGATGTAGTTGAAAATTTGAAAGACTGTAATTCCAAAAATATGAAGTTTAAGAAGAGACAAAATGAATCTATGGTGTCATAAATCAAGATAGCAGTTGCCTCTGTACCGGTGAGGAGGAATTGATGGAAAAGTGACATGAGGGAAATTTTTCAAATGATGGAAATATTTGTTTTTGATGCGTGGGATGATGACAAATGAATACATTTGCCAAAATGCATAGAGCTGTATCATATTTCCCCAAATTAGTACATTTATTGTATGTAAATGGTAGCTCACTAGAGTACATTTCTCTATATCAGCTCATAAGAATTTACATCTGTATAGCAACTATATAGTCTTCTATGTATGAATGCATCATAGTTTATTAAACTATTTCTCCATTGGTATATATTTATACTTCTTACAAGTTTTTGCTATTATCAGTAATGCTGTAGTGAACATACTTAAAGGATAGACTTCTAATTGAGATTGTTATAGCATTTTCTCTGTAAAGATGAAGAATCTGAAGCCCAGAGGCAAGAAGGGACTTTTCCAAGGTCTCCTACAGTTACACACGGTGATTTATGGTGGTGGAAATTGGAACTGAAGGTGCCTGTGTTACTCCACAGAAATACTGATGGGGGGCAGGAAGAAAATGCTAGGCTTCCAACCAGAATAAAATAAGCCATTTAGACTAATATTCCACTTCCTTCTTTGTCTAACTCCTACTCATCCTGTGGATAAATGATGCTTTTGGGCTACCTAATTAGCATTATGCTACATTAATTCCTGGAATCCCACAGTACCCTAGACTTAACTCACTATGTGACAAGTAATGTGTTAGCACTTTAAATGTATTATTGCCTTTAACTGTCACAGCTTGTAAGGCACAGCTGTTATGAATTCCATGCCCATTTTATAGATGGGGAAAACTGAGGCTTAAACAGTTTTAGTAAATTGCCCAAAAAAGTAGTATAAACAGGTTTTAAAACCAGGTCTCTGATACAGAAGGAACTCTAACTGTTATACTATACTTCTCTGGAACAGTACTTCACAGGATGCTGTTGTAAAGGTTACATGAAATGGTTGCAGTGTTGATTACTGGCCTCTCAACAACTTGAAGGCCTTTATGCATCTTTATCTCTGTCCTCCTAACATCTGGCACATAGCGGAGTTCAAAGGGCTTAGCACCATGCCTGACACAGAGCAAGCACTCCATGAGCGCTAATTATTATCATTATTGGAATCCAATAAACATTTGTTGGGTAAGTAAACATTTGCATGAATGACTAATTATCCCAAGTATTCTTTCCACAAATAAACAATGAGCAGAGGGACAACAGGTTGCAGGCCTCTGCTCCTGCCAAGCATCTCATTTGGAAGCAGCTGAACCGTGAAGGAGTAGCCAGCCCTCTGTGTTCACGCGTCTGCTCCCCCGCAGGCCCGGAAGGGGCCCCGGCGCTGCAGCGCCCGGCTCAGCCCCGCGCAGGCTCCGCGGGGCACACGCGCCGCGGATTTGCGTGTGAAGGTTCTGCTGCTGCCTCTTCGTTACGGGAAGGCCCCGCGGAACCAAGTCACAGGTTAAAGCTGGGGAAGAGCCTGCTCAATGGCTGAGTGCTCCTTCTCCTGACCTACACGACCTTGGGTGCCGGCTGGCGTTTGGCGCCTCAGTCAGTTTCTTAGCTGGCCTTGACATCCGCCCAAACCTCACCCTGGGCCCCTCTCTATCAGCCTGGACCCGCTGCCCCATGCCTTGCGGCTTGATTGGCTTCCATCCTCGGCGGGGAGACCCCGTGCCCTTCCCAGCCCAGCTGCCTTGTCCAGGGAAGGTCTCCTCGCAGGCTTGAGATTTGAACCTTTGGCTGCTCTGTCCGACTGGCTGACCCTGCCCACGTCTTGGCAGAGGTGAGGAGCAGGGGGCAGCGTGCCCCAGGAATGTGGGGATCTGAGGTTGCACCGGAAGCGCTTGCCAAGACCACAGTTTTCCTTGTCTTACTGGGTCCTGTCTCACCATGCTACCGCGGTCTTCATTTTATGCCTCTAAGAGCACTCACTCTCATTTTGTCATGAAGTTTTCAGAGCCTTGCTCAATGAAGGCAGTTTCATATTTATGTTTTATGATAATCCTTCAAGTCTTAAGTGAACATTTCTTGTTTGAAATGTCTGTCACTCTGTTATTATAGAAACAACGTAACCAGAAATACATTTTCACATAAGACTCTAAGTGAAAAGACAAATGGTTCTCGAGCTTAAATATCCTTGCATGATTTGAAAACATCAAGACAAAGATATGGGGGAAAAAAGTTCAACAGATGAGAAGTAGGGAGGAGGGATCAAAACAGGATCCAAGCATTAGGCGTTTCTGAAAAAAGGCAGTATCGTATAGTATCGCTTATATGTGGAATCTCGACGAACTGTGCAGATGAACTTATTTGCGAAGCAAAAAAAGAGACATAGATATAGAGAACAGACTGATTCACTTCACTATACAGCAGAAACTGACACAAGGTTATAAAGCAACTGTACTCCAAGAAAAATTTTTTTAAAAAGAGGAGGAAAACACAGAGGGGAGGAAATTGTCAAAGAAATAACAGGAAAATGTCTCAGAGCCGAAGGACACAAGGCCTCAGAACAGTGAGTGAAGCAGGCTCACACCTGAAACAGGGAACATCACTGAGCAAGAAGTTGGCCAAAACAAGGACAGCGGCCTAAAAGCTTCCACTGATGGCTAGGTCCCTGTGAAGTGACTCAATGAAAATGAATCATGGATTTCAAAAGGAAAATCTATATACCAATAGAGCGGTGCCTTCAAAGTTTTAAGGGAATTAGATTTACAACCTATGAGTCAATACTCAGCCAGATCATCAATCATTGAAAGGCAAACTAAATAATTTCAAAACATAAAATTATTCTATGTTTTATATGCCACCATACACCTCTGCATAGGATGTTGCTTACTGGTATGCTCTGGCAAAATTAGGGAAGAGACTCAAGACTGTAACCCACATCTCCGGAAGTGTGGGTTGAGCCCAAGAAGCCAGTGAAAGGAAGTTTCTGGATGATTACTGTCCAGACCGAAGCGCAGGAACACAGAGGGCTCGAGCAGGTAGATCCTCAGGGAAGGGGAATCTCCACAGAATGCCTACTGGGAAGGAAAGTTAGGGAGAAATTGAGAAGATGATGAGGCCAACTAATGCTAGAAAAGAGAAGCTATTTGAAACTCCTGATCAAAGAAAAGTATTGCAAGAAAGTAAACATAAGCAGGAATGTCACTGGCCAGGCAAAGAGCCATATACATACGTATATAAATCTCAGTCATGTAAACATTGTTTATTAGTTTTTTTAATTTTTAAAAATATTTATTTTTACATATTTGTCTGTACCAAGTCCTAGTGCAGCACTGAGGATCTTCAACCTTCGTTGAAACCCGCAGAATCTTTTTAGTTGTGGCATGCGAGATCTTTAGTCGCAGCATGTGGGGTCTAGTTCCCTGACCAGGGATCAAACCTGGGCCACCTGCATTGGGAGTGTGGAGTCTTAGCCACTGGACCACCAGGGAAGCCCCTGTTTATTAGTTTTAAAATCAGTCTTCAAGCAAAGCATGGAAGGCTTCATTGCAGTTACAATGGGAATGCTAGGGATGGAGACGATGTAAAAGTATGTAGGATGGAAACAGGGAGAAGAGGAAGGAGAAGGGAGAAGGGGAGGCTGCAGGGTTAGCGGCTGCTTCTTGGGAAGCGTGAAGGGGGAGCATCATCAGAGCTAAGGGTGGGTGAACTAGGCGGGTGTAGTGTGTTTCCTAAAGTGACCACTGTAGCCAAGACAGTGATATAATGGTGTTGGGAAAATGAGACAAAAGGAGAGGGAGGCGGGATGTGAGTGAGGTAAACCCTTTGGCAATGGTAGAAAGTCAATGAATATGTTGTTAAAACACGAAATAGAGGGCAGCAGTGTTTGCATAAGGATGTGCAGATAACATCTGAAGAAACAGCTCAACAGGTGAGAGGTGATTGCTCTGGGGATTGGAATGGAAGACTCTGACTAAAAAGAAAAAAAAATTGAAAAGCACAGTTATGCCCCCATGTTGTCATTTTGAAGGTGTGTAAGTACGTGATGAGTAAGTATGAGATTTCTCAAAGGCAGCTAGTGGCTGGAACGGGCAGGCCGCCACCTCGGTGGCCATTGGCTGCGTATTCCCTGGTGCGGGGCCCTCCTCCCCTGCAGCGCTGGACACACAGGTCTCTTGGAGTTAAGGGGCAGTGGGGATGCCCACTTGTGTCTGGCGAGGTCCAGTTCTTCATCTCTAGCATCTCATTTCATCCTCCCAGTGACCCTGTGAGCTGGGAATGGAGGGTTGGAGATGGGGGGGTGAGGAATTTCTGCAGCAGCAGCTCCAGGAGCAGACTGTGGTGCAACTCTCATTGAGGGTGTGGGTGGGGAAGGGCAGGTAAGGCCAGGGAGCAGGGTAGACAGGGCAGGGCTTGAATCTCCAGGATAGAACAATGCCAGAGGGTGTGAGGGCCAGAATTCAGATGCAAGCTGTCCCCAGATGACCCCCAGCCACACCTATGTTTTAAAATTATATTCTTACTGTGAAAACATGTTGTGAAAACATGACGATGACTTTCCAAGAATGTGTTTCAATTGCCTGTAATCCTCCCCAGGCCTGTGCACAATAATTGCTTACATCTTTTCTGTGATCCCTTCTGGTCTTTGTCTACATTATGCGTAATTGGGCATAGTTCTGATCCTCCTGTCCGTATAACTGTGTAAGCACTCTGCCTCTCATAAATGGTGTTCCTTGTTTCTACATAGCGTGCATAATTATCCATGTTAATAGCTGCATATTGTGCAGGATCATTTTTAATTAACAACAGCACCCTGGGTTAACAGTTCATCATTCTGCCAAGTATTACTTTATTTTCTAATCTCTGTTTTGTATAACGCTGTTCCTTTTTGAGAACTCTTTCTTAACAACCTCAACGTGTGTAACAGGGGCAGATGTTATTGTCCTGGCTTTACATATGGGGAAACTGAACTCTAGAGAGACAAAGCTGCCCGAAGTTGTACTGAAAGCAGGGTTGGGCTGAGAGGAAACCTTCTTCTGAGTCTTTTCAAGTCAAGAGCTCTTTTTGCCACACTGCCCTGATGCTAGGCGTTGGTCAGTTCATTCTCTTATTGAGCCAAGGCCCTTCCGCCTCACCGTATAGGTGAGCCAGCTGGCGCCCAGCGAGAGGGGTGACCTGCCTAAGGTCACACTGCAAAGCCAGGAATCAAAGCCAGGCAGGCTGACTCCAAAGTCAGATCTCTCTCCAGTAATTTACCTTTTGTGTGACTGCCTTTCAGCTACTTCATGAAAGGTTGCTCTGAGCACTGATATAGAAATAGCTGTTTGAGTCTCTGCTTTCAATTATTTTGAAAGAGCTAGGGGAGCTTTTAAAAACAAATCAAAACTTACGCTCTTTGTTTCTAGATTTTCTGGGGGTAGGGGTCAAGGAGAGAGAGGTAAGCACTATGTCAGAGTGCATGGGTGAGTGAAAAATATTTGCAAATCATATATCTGATTAAGGGACTTGTATCTAGAATATATGAAGAACTCTCACAACTCACTACTAAAAGACAAAAGACCCAACTTAAAGATAACAAAGGATGTGAATAGAAATTTCTCCAAGAAAAATATACAAATGGCCAGAAAGCACATGAAAAGATGCTCTAATCATCAGTCATCAGGGAAATGCAAAACTAATTCACAGTGAGATAACACTTTACACCCACTAGGATAGCTAGAATCAAAAAGTCAGATAAAAACAAATGTCACTGAGGATGGTAGAGAAATCAGAATCCTCAGACACTGCTGGTGGGAATGTGAAATGGTGCAGCCACTTTGAAAAACAGTCTGGCAGTTTCTCAAAACAGTTAAACATAGCATTACCATATGACCCAGCAATTCCACTCCTAGGTAAATACCCAAAATTGAAAATGTGTTCAAACAAAAACATGTACAGAAGTGTTTATAGTAGCACTATTTACAGTAGCCAAAATGGGTGGAAACTATCCAAATATTCATCAGCTGATGAAAGGATAAACAAGATAATAATAATATACATTAGTATAGCAGCCATATTCATACTTGCCCAAACTTGGAAGCAATCAAGTTATCCTTTAGTAACTGAATGGATAAATAGTGTGGTACATCCATACAGTGGAGTATTAGTCAACCATAAGAATGAATGACCTATCAAGTCATGAAAAGACATGTTCCTAAATGAAAGAGGAACGTGCTGAAAAGGTTATGTGCTCTTTAATTCCAGCTATGTGGCACTCTGGAAAAGACAAGACTATGGAGACGGTAAAAAGATCAGTGGTTGCCTGGGGTTAAGGGGAGGAAGGAATGAATAAGTAGAACTCAGAGCATTTTTAGGGCAGTGAACCTATTCATATGACTATACAAAGAGAAGGTGGATACATGTCATTATCCATCTGTCAAAATCGTGACCATGAGGTGTCAATACCGGTTCATCGGTTATAGTAAATACATTGAATGAAGGAAATGCATTTATATTTGACAGTGAATGTCAAATCTGATAGCAGATTTGACAGTAGAGAAGGTTATGGGTGCAGGGGAGGGGGCCAGGAGGTTTATGGAAACTATACTTTTTCCTCAATTTTACTGTGAACCTAAAATGCCTCTACACAATCAAATCTAAAAATTAATGAAGCATTGACACATGTTACAGCTTGGATGAACCTTGGGACTGTTATGCTAAGTGAAAGAAGCCAGTCACAAAAGACCACATGGTGTATGATTCCATTTATAGGAAATGTTCAGACTAGGGAAGTCTATAGAGACAGAAAGAAGAGTAGTGCTGCTTAGGGTGAGGGAGAGGGAAGTAATTCTTCACGGGTATGTGTGTCTATTTGAGGTCATGAAGATGTCCTAAAATTGTGGTGATAACTGCACATACTCACGAATAAACAAAAACAATTGAATCATACTCTTTATTTTTATGTCTGATTTTTATTTGGCCATATTGGGTCTTTGCTGCAGTCTTTCACTGTGGCACACGGACTCTCTAGCTGTGGTCCACAGGCTGTTTTTAAAAAAAAGGAGGAGGAGGAGAAGACAGGATTGAAGTCTCCCAGAAGCCCCTCCTAACCACCTCCATCTGCAGCGAAGAGTCAGCCCCCAGCACACCCCGCCCTACCCCCGGCCTGAGGGATGGGCGAGGAGGGTGAGCTCTCTGCCGGGAGATCTCAGGAGCAGCAGCACCGCTCCGCTAGGCACGGCCTGGCTGGGCACCTCAACAAGCCACATCCTCTCCACCATAACCCTGTTACGGATGGGACACGGTGACCTGTGCATTGAATCAGCAAAATGGGCCCACGGGAGACAGAAGCAGGCTGAAGGCAGCCAACCCCGCATCCGTCCCTCAGCCTGGGCAACCCACAGGCCAAGGCAGGTTCCCGAGGCCCACGGAGCCTGTTACTTGACCTGTAGAGTTTTCTTTAAAAGGTTACCAAAGTTCAGAGCTGAAAAAGACATTGGAAGTCATCCAGATAGTGGCTTCTAGACTTTTCTATTTCACAGCCTATATCATCCCCAGATAGCTGGGGAGACTGGCCAAGCTGACAGCTTTTCATATTGCTGGCTGTGTGCTAAGTCGCTTCAGTTGTGTCCAACTGTGCGACCCTATGGACTGTAGCCCACCAGGCTCCTCTGTCCATGAGATTCTCCAGGCAAGAACACTGGAGTGGGTTGTGGTGCCCTCTTCCAGGGGATCTTCCCAACCCAGGGACTGAACCTGCGTCTCTTATGTCTCCTGAATTGGCAGGCGGATTCTTTACTGCTAGTGTCACCTGGGAAGCCCTTTTATTTTGCTAAATTAAGATAATTTTTAAAACTAACATCATTATTTGATTTAACAAAAGAACAATTGACAAGATAGAATATCAGAATAAAGAGAAGCCATTTAAATGGAAAAAATTGAGCTTTAGGAAAAACTTGCTACATTTCTCCTTTCCTCTCCCCAACTCACCCCTAGCTCCTATAGCGAACTTGCCAAATCCTGGAGCAGGAATGGTTTGGGGGCCCAGGCTTTGGGCATCAGTCCCCATTCAGCTCTTGAATCTTCCTGAAGCCATCTCTGGAAACGTGTTTCTCCAACTGCTAGAGTTTGGTGTCAGATAGACCTTGGTTCAAATCCTGCCTTGTAATATACTGGCTATGCGTAGACTTCTGCAAGTTTCTTACTTTCTCTGAGCCTCAATTCCCTTATCGTTAAAATAATGCTTGTCTTACAGATTTTTTGGTGGACATTATCACAAAATAAAAGAAAAAAGTATGAAAAAAGTATGGCACATAGTATGCACCACATTGTTATTTCCATGCCATCCTGTGATCTGAGATAATCCGTGCCATTTTCCTGGCACTTGAATCAATAAAAAGTTATTTGCTGAGTATAGGTAAACCTGCCTTCCTGTATATCCATGCTGATCTCACATGTGTACTTTAGGATCACATGAAATAAACCTAATCCTTCTGTCATGTGACAGATCTCAGTTCCCTTTTGATCTTTTGTTCTCCAGTTAAGTATCCCATCTCTGTCAATCATTCCTCAGAAAAGTTCTCACTACCCTGCTTGTATTGGCCAGCTATTCCCAGAATAGTGCTGTGTAACAAACCTCTCCAAAAACTCAAAGGTAAAACAAACAACTCAGGGGCACGTGTTTCACTTAGCAGGGTCTGACTCCAGGCTTCAGGGTGTGTCCAGGTCTGCTCCAGGTATCTCTCATCTTCCTCGAACTCCCCAAGGCTTGTTCTTTTAATAACAAAGGTAAAAGTGTAAGGAAGTGTACTCATTTGTGCCAGCATATTTCCAGGCTTTGTTGCCTTCTCATATCATTGGCCAAAGAAAGTCAGAAGATCAAGCCCGAATTCAAGACGCCATGGCAAATGTTTGGATGGAGAATATGGAGGAGTGAAGAAGTGAGACCAATAATTCAGTCTTTCAACTGTTCACTTTCCTTTTGTCCTATTTCCATTGACTTTGACTTCTTTCCATTAGACACATTTTTTCATGATCTCATTGGGATGTAAGGAGTAGGAAGCTGGGGAGGAAAAATCAAGACCTTGTATAATCAAGCCCTACCTACCTCTCTGACCTCATCTCCTATCCCTCTCTTTACTCCCTACACATTAGCCACATAGGATTCCTTTAATTTTCTTGAAGACACTAATTTCTTTGCCACCCCAGGGCCTTTGCATGTGCTAGTCCTTTGTGTGGAAAACTCTTCTCCCCCTTAACCTCTTCCTCTGCTCCAAGATAGGTTTCTTCTCATATTTAAAATAGAAATTACCTGTCATGTCCTAAAATAGATGTCTTTCTAATCATTGAATTCGATTAAGTCTCCCTCTGTTGTTCTCTAGGGTCTTGTTTCTTTTCCTCCTGGTACTTTACCTTCATTTGTATTTATGTGTTTATTTAATTTTGTTTTTCTTCCTCTACTAGACTACAAGTTTCACGAAGGCAAGGGCCACGTCTGCCTTGCTCACTGCTGCACCCCCAGTGCCCAGCAGACCCCAGCAAATGGCAGATGCCTCCTACACGTTTACTGGATTAAGAAACGTAGGATTAAATGCAAAAGAATAAATGAATGAATGGATCTCATCATTTTCTTTCCATTGCATTCATTCACATCCTCTTGCCCTCTGTTCAATGACAGAAGGCAAAGGAGGAAAGGAAGCATAAAACTGCTCTCAGAACACAGCCCGGCAAAGGCTCCTAATCTTTTCTTAGGCGCGTGGCCTTTGTCACCAATGCTTAACTATTTTTGATGAGGATTTGCTTCCATGACTCATTTTGCTTAGACACCTGCTCAGAGGAATTCATGCCCTCTGACCACACGCTCACTGTTCAGAGAGGTGACCAGATGTGCACCAGATGGCTTGGGATCAAAAACATGCCGCCAATCAGTCACCGGGGGATAAACGACAGGGTCAGCACAGAAGAACTGTAGAGAAACGGAGGTCCAGGACATAAGCTACTGCTTGCAAGGTGGAGAGGTTTGGTTTTCGATGCTCCAAGAGCCCAGTTTGGTCTCCACTTCAAAATCCTTCTTTGTCCTCCCACGTAAGCGTTTCAAAGTCAAGAGACTTTGTTTTTCATCCCCCACCCCCCACAAACCACTGAACCAAGAAAAAGGCTTGGTCTTTTCTGTCTGCTGTCCTTTGAAAACATCTGCACCTGTTTCATGAAGCCCTCTGTCCCATAGAGAATAAGCACACCATGGGTCAGAAAGTCCAGGTGAGTCCCATCTCTCTGGCCCTTCCCATCTGGAGGATGCAGGCAGGTAGGTAAGTTAAAAAACCTCAGTTTCCTCACCTGAAAATGGGCATGGACACCTCCAATTATTGAGCAGTGATGAGGATTGGTTGAAACAAGATGACATCAAAGTGCTTCTTACCTTAAGTGTTACTTACCTTCTTCAGTCAACTAGGGCTGTGTTGCAGAGAATAAGGGGTTGAAGATTCAGGAACAAAAAACTCCTTCTACAACAGAAGAAAAGAGAATAATGCCCACTTCCAGATGCACTTGAAGGGCAGATTGCTTAGGATGGGATTGCAATCGGGTCTCCAAGTGGGAGAAATGATTGCCATCCTCATCAATATTACTGCCAGCTAAGGCTATGTGAGACACGATCAGGTAATTGAGGTCCCCAATTCAGTTTTCATCCAGACACCAAGATTAATAGGAATGACTTCTGGGAATTAACTCTTTATAGCTTTCTAATGCACAATGCACTTGGGATTTGGCATTAACATTTAGACCTGCACATTTGGAAGGCAAAGATCTGTTGTCTGCTTTAGCTAGCCCAAATGTTACAAAGGCCAAGGTCACTGCCTTTCTGTATAGTTGTCAGTTCTGGTTGACCTGAGGAGGTTCAACTACCCGAGCCCCTGGGCAGCTACTTCCAAGAGGTTGTTGTAGGTCAAAAGGACCGCAGGGAGAGAGAGAGTGGTGATGACTGGGGGCAATCCAGCTTCGATGTCCTAGAAACGACATAGAACCACAATACCTCTAAACCACGCAGCAACCTCACTCTGCTGGATCAGGGCAGCGGCACTTACATCGTTAACTCAGTAAGTATTTACTGAATCTTTATTACACACCCAGTACCATATTAATAGGAAAAAACCTACAGTAGACACAGACAAATCCCTTAGGGGAAAAACTACACATTTTCATGATAAAAACATTCAACAAACTAGGAGAGGAAGGGAGACTTCCTCACCCTTTATAAAGCCATCTACAAAAAACTCTGCTAACATTGCACTTAGCCTGACGTCACCCCTAAGACCAGGAAGTAGACAAGGAAGTTGACTTCTGCCCCTTCTAATTGACATTGTACTAGGAGTTCTAGCCAGGGCAATTAGGTAAGGGGGCAAGGGACCCAGGTTGGAAAGGAAAAAGTAAAACTATCTCTATTTATAGATGATATGATCTTACAAATGGAAACCACTAAAGAATTCACACACACCAAAAACTGACTATTAGAGCTAATAAGCAAGTTCATCAATGTTGCAATATACACAAATCAGTTGTACTTCTCTACACTAGCAGTGAACAATCCAAAAAGGAAATTAAGACAACAGTTCATTTCACAAGAGCATCAAAGAGAAAAGAATAGTTAGGAATAAATCTAACCAAAGAAGCACAAGACTTGTACTCTGAAAACTACAAAATGTTGTTGAAAAAATTAAATAAAACTTAAAGAAATGGAAAGACATCATGTGTTCATGGATTGGAAGACTTAATATTAAGATGCAAAATTCTCCAAAATGTTCTACAGCTTCAATGCAATCTATATAAAAAAATCCAACTGCTTTCTTAGCAGAAATGAACAAGCTCATCCTTAAATTCACATGAAATTGCAGGGGACCCCATATAGCTTAAACAACCTTGAAAAAGAACAAAAGTGAGGATCTCATACTTTCCAATTTCAAAACTTGCTACAAAACTACAACAACCCAACACTGTGGTACTGTCAAAAGGATGCATACATGAAGTCAAGTGACGTGAAGGTCCCTCAGTCGTGTCCAACTCTTTGTGACCCTATATATAGTCCATGGAATTCTCCAGGCCAGAATCCTGGAGTGAGTAGCCTTTCCTTTCTCCAGGGATCTTCCCAACCCAGGGATCGAACCCAGGTCTCCTGCATTGCAGGCAGATTCTTTAACAGCTGAGCCACAAGAGAAACTCAAGAATACTGGAGTGGGTAGCCTATCCCTTCTCTGGTGGATCTTCTCGACCCAGGAATCAAACTGTGGTCTCCTGCATTGCAGGCGGAATCTTTACTAACTGAGCTGTCATACATAGGTCAATGGAATAAAACTGAAAATCCAGAAATAAACCCATACATCCATGTGTGATCAATTGTTTTGTGACAAGGAAGCCAAGGCCATTCATTGGTAAAAGAATCGTCTTATCAACAAATGTTACTAGGAATTGGATATTCACCTGTTTTTGCATGAATGAAGCTGGATGCCTATCTCACACCATAAACAAAAGTTAATTCAAAATCAGTCCAAGACCTAAATATAAGAGTTAAAACTATTGAACTCTTGGAAGAAGACATAAGTATAAGTATTTGTGGCCTTGGATTAGGCAACAGTTTCTTAAATATAACACCAAGAGCACAAGCCAATAAAAGAAAATACAAAGTAAACTTCACCTAAGTAAAAACTTTTCAAGAAAGATCCAGTGATTTCACTTTTGTGTGGAATCCGAAAAACAAAATGAACAAAGGTAAAGCAGAAACAGGTTCACAGGCACAGAGAACAAACTGGTGGCTTGTTACCAGAAGGGAAGGGACTGGGGGGATAAGTGAAAATAGGTGAGGGAGACTAAGGGGTATGAAATTCTAGTTATGAAATAAATGTCACTGCAATGCAATGGACAACACAGGGAACATAGTCATTAACATTGCAGTAACTTTATATGATGACAGATGGTAATTAGACTTTCGGTGATCATTTTATAATGTATAAAAATACTGAATCACTGTTGTATACCTGAAAATAATATAATACTGTAAGTCAGTTATACTTCAATAAAAAAATGTAAACTCATGCATCAGAGGACACTATCAAGAAAGTATTGGGTTGGCCAAAAAATTCATTTGGGCTTTTCCGTAACAACTTACAGAAAAACCTGAGCAAAAAAAATTTTTTTTTTTGGCCAATCCAATAAAAAGACAATGTACTTCTGTGTGTTCCAGAGAAAAAAATCTGGACTTCCCTGCAGCCCCAGTGGTTAAGACTCTGCTTCTACTGCAGGGGTGCAGATTTCATCTTTGGTCAGGGAATGAAGATCTCTCATGCTGTACAGCCCTCCAAAATTTTTAATTTAAAAATTAAATGTAAAAAAATGGGAGAAAATACTTGTAAAGCATACATCTGATAAAAGTCTAGTATCCAGAAAATATCAATAACTGTTACAACTCAACAGCAAAAAGACAATCCAATTTTTAAATAACAAAGTCTTTGAAGAGATATTTCTCCAAAGAACATATACAAATGGCTGATAAGTTCATGAAAAGATGCCCAACATCATTAGTCAGTAGGGAAATTAAAACTATAGTTGAGATACCACTTCACCCCCACTAGAATGATTATATATCATCAAAAAGGCAAACAATATTAAGTGTTGGTGAAGATGTGAAGAAATTGCAACCCTCATGATTTGCTGGTGGGAATGTAAAGTGTTGCAACCACTGTGGAAAATAATTTGACTTTTCCTCAAAAAGTTAAACATAGAATTTACACATGTCCCAGAAATTACTCTCCCTAAGAACTGAAAACAGATGTCCAAACAAAAATTTGTATGCAAATATTCATAGTGGTGTTATTCACAATAGCTGAAAGATAGTAACAAGCTATATGCCCATCACTGATGAATGGATAATCAAATGTGATATATGTATACAGTGGAATATTACTCAGCCATAAAAAGCAATGAAATTCTGATTCATGCTATGACATGGATGAAACTTGGAAGCTGCTGAGTGAAAGAAGTCAGACCCCAAAATCCACACATTTAGATGCAATGTCCATAGAGACAGAAAGCAGATTAGTGCGGCTCAGGAGTTGGGAGAAGATGAAATGGGAGTGATGGTTTAATGAGTGTGGGGTTTCTTTGGCAGGTACTGACTGTGTTCTATCATTGGCTGGTGGTAGTAGCCGAAAAATATTGATGCTAAAAAAAAATCACTGAATTGTACACTTGAAAGTGGTTGAAATTATAACTTCTATATTATAGTTTAAAAGAAAAATATACGGCAAGTCAACATGTTCGCTGGTGGAATCAGTTTCACCAAGAATAAAGGTAATCAAACTCTCTGCTCCCTGAATGTACATTTTGAGGCCCCTATTTTTACCCTGTTATGACTTTGATCACACATGGCTCTCCACAAGATTGTAAACTTTATGAGGGCAGGGTTGGAGCCTGAATCCCAGAAGTCTATCACAGTACCGGCAAAACACTGGAAACAGTGGGGCCTCAAAAACTTAGAGATGCCACAGAGACAGCTGATCTAAGGGGGAACTAGCACAACCTTGTTCCTGTCTAAATCGACTGGTCCTTCTTAGAGTAACAGTATGAGCAGAAAAAGAAACTCCCCCAACCCTGCCCCCAACACGTGGTAGCACAGAGAAACAATCTGAATTCCCTCATCTTCCCTTCCTTCAAATTCTAAGGCATCAGGGCTGAAAAAGAAAGCATCTCTTGCAATGGATGCTAAGGTTACCGAAGGGAAATCATGTTGATTATTGAAATGTGAAGATCCATCCACTCAAAGCGCCAGGAGCTATAAAAAGCAGAATGAGCCATCTCCACGGAAGAATCAGGCCGCCTTTCAGGGGTTATGATGGCAGCGCTCAGAATGCTCACTTCAGAGCAAGTAGGAGAAAAGTAAAAGCTAAAACTACACTTCATCACCTGACATTTTCACCATCCTCTCCCGGCTTGGCTAAACGCCACTCTCAGATTCTTGGACACTTGACTCATCTTCCTCTTGCTCCACAGTGAAGGCGTATCTTGGGGCGTGGGCTAGACTTTCAGCCGCATCAAAATCTGCTAGTTGCCCACTCAGGTTCTTACCTGGGTTCAGTCTCACAGCCTCTTGCATCTATCCAACCAGACACGTCCCTAGGTCTTGGCTGAAGCTGACCTCTCTCCCACCCAGCACCACCGTTCCGAGTGACTGACCCTTATTCTTCCGTCAAGACTCAGCTGAGAGTTCCTCTCCAGAGGGAAGTCTTTTCTGACCCCAGGTAGGATAAGACTACCCCGTTTCCATCCTCACAGCCTCCCAGACCACTCAGCAGAGCCCGCCCCTGTTTCCTGCCTTTTTCTCCCCAGACTGTGAGTGCCTTGAAGGCAAAGGAGCTCTGGGTTGACTGTCTTTATTTAAATCAATAACCAAGTAAACGCTCTAGGCCAAGTTTCCTCCTTCGTGAAATAATGGGGTTGGACAAGATCCTTGATGTGGTCTGAATACAGCCCACAGACCTATTTGGCCGACACAGGATTTATTATATTTAAGCAAGTCTTTAAAAATTGAGAAAGTTTATATTAAAGCCTTGATCTCTGCCTTATCTTGAAAACTTGAGTGGTTTGGCAGCTTTGGGCCTCTTTCATGGATGGAGCAGTCAGATGCCTCTCTAGGTCGGGTGTTCATTGGTCCCTCAGTCATCTAGACTTCTGAACGCACCGAACTTGAGTCCTGGGCTAGATGCCTTCTGCAGCTCCAAACCTGAGGCTCCACCACCCCCTGTTTCCAGTTTCTCTTCTTTTTCCTGCATCCAGTCAACATCATCACTTTTTTTAATCTTGGTGAGAGCCAGTGAATTGAGACCTTCAACTTGCCTTGTTCTATTTGTTCATCTGTTTACTGTCTTTGTACTTTCAGGCAGTAGTCACAGGCCTCCCTGTTATTTCCTAAAAATTAATCACCAGATACAAGTTAATCATCCCTGAAAACCATTAATGCCAGTCCTCCAAAAAGCACTATGGCTTTTAGGTTAAAAAGCACCCTCTTCTTCCCCAACACTGAACTGGGAGCGGTAAACGCCAATTTCCAAAGCACATTTCGAAGGTAATCCAACTGAATATGGACTTCTTAAAAGTACCTCAAATTCCTGAGCAAATCCTACCTATATATAATCACTTAAGCAATTTCAAATACATTTCCATTGCATAATTATGCCAGGGCTTTGGTCATAAAACATGCTGCTGCAAACTTGAATGAAATCACCAGAGATTGTTACTCATGAGAAAAATGCCCAGTTGCAAGGATACCTGTCATCAGTTCCTCAATGGATTTCCATCTTGTCATTTCCCACCAACTGAGTGGCCCCAATCAGCCCACACTCAGGTCGTTAGAAAGGCTGTACAGAGCGAGCGAGCGCCCAGCCCGCAGAGGAAACTCAATTAGCATCTAGCTGGGCCTAAGCAGATTGGTTCCTAATGCTGGGGATTTTGAGCTTGAAAGCACAAGTCATTATGTTTCTGTATATTAGTGAAAAGGGACCATTCTTTCCTCCAGAAACCTGCTATTCCTCCTGCATTCCCTATCGACAGGGTTTAGAGCAGCGGTTCTCATCCTTAGCGTACATTAGAAACACTCAGGGCTTTTTTAAAAAAGCTGAAGTTTGGACACCGCTGATGACCAGCTCAGCCAGACTTTCAGAGGGAGCCAGCTGACGTCAGGATGCGATGCTGATCCGGATCCCAGAGCACGGCCTCATTATTGGGCTGCTGTTATTGTGGTCCCTGCACCAACTGCCTCAGCATCACTTGGGAACTTGATAGAAATGCACAACGCTGAACCAGGAACTCTAGTTCTGGGCCCAGTCATCTCCAGCGGAACAGGCGTTCCAGGTGATTCTAATATATGCTAAGGTTTGAGGACTGCTGGCATCATGGATTCAGTCAGGCTCGGGTTTCTCTCAAACCCACCACTTACTCACTCCATGACCTGAGGCAAGTGCTTTCCCTAGCTGAGGCTCAGTTTTCACATCTATAAAATGGGTGTAATGAGGATTTAAATGGGACAATGCACAGAGTGCATTTGATATGCTTTCTATTATAGAATCAGCCCCCAATTAAATGTCAGCTGATATTATCCAGGTCTCCAACTTGGAAGTTTGTTTCCCATTTCCCTTCCCCATCATGCCCCCTCCCAGAACCAACCCTTAACCAAGTCTGAACATCTCTCATGCATTTTTTTATGTTTATTTATCTGGCTGCAGCAGGTCTAAGTTGTGACACAGAGGATCTCTGCTGCAGCACATGGGCACTTTTCATTGCAGTGTGTGGGCTTTTCTCTCGTTGTGGTACTTGGGCTCAGTATTGCAGCACTCGGGCTTAGTCACCCTGAGGCAGGTGGGATCTTGGTTCCCTGACCAGGGATCGACCCTGTGTCCCCTGCATTGGAAGGCAGATTCTTAGTCCCTGGACCACTGGGGAAGTCCTCCGTCATTCGCTCTTAACACTCCTTCGCTTCTCCACTCCTGCCACCACTGCCTTGAAGTCTCATCAGCCTGCACAGACGGGAGATACAGGTTCTGCACAAGGGCCGACACCAGCAGAGATGACCAAGGAAAAGGGACAAAGGAGCCTGTGGACCCCAGAGGCAGAGTCACTCCCGAGGAAGAGGTTCAGCCAGTGCTGGCCGATTCTGTCAGTCTTTTCCTTCTGGAATTTCATGCTGGGTCACAAGTTTGGCCCTGAGATTTTAAGAAAACCCTTAAGCCTGCAGACCTGCTGCCCAAGCCGCAGAGTCAGAGCCGGAAGTTCCTGAGTTACTTGTTGGAGCCCCAGGCAGTCTTGAGACCCGCTGAAAACCTCTCCTGGTCTCTTCTCAGCAGCTCCCCCGCGCCCCCAACCATGAAGTAAGAAAGTCACGTGGAAGACCCTGGCCAAGGAGCCTCGTTTCTAAATGAGTCTTGATTGATTCATCCATGAATCCCACCTCCAGGTGGGCCCTCATGCCTCCGCCTCGAAGAGCAAGATTGCCTGTCAGGAGAAACGGCCCCTCCTCTGTTCTTCTGGGTGACTGTGCAGAAACTGTCTCCCCAGGTGACACTCTCATGGATGGAATAAACAAGAAAATGGGGTTGGGGTCCAAGGCTTGGCGACACAGTGGATGAGACTTCACCGTCGCCACGCGTGTCGGGACCCCAGGGCCTCAGGCCTCAGGCTCACTGGGCACCTTCCCACCCTCGGGCCTCAGGCTGGTCCTTGCCTCTCCCTGGCTCCTGCCTGCCCTATGGGTCCACAGAGCACCCCCCATCTCCTCCAGCCTTGGGTTCAAGCATCACCTCTCACGGAGCTGCCCTTGACCAGCCTGTTCACAGCAGAGCAGCCCCCACAAACCACACACGCACACCCTCTCCATCTCCATATCCTTCCCTCACTGTGCCCCTCTTTTCGCTGTTAGCTACCGTCTTTGAGCTCAGAGCATCTCAAGCTTGAGTTACATCAGCGTCGTCCAGAGGGCTCGTTAGAACACAGGTCCTTCCCCCAGAGAGTCTAACAAGCCCTCGAGCGACACTGCTGCTGCCCATCCAGGGACATGGCTGATGTATCACAGACCCTGCTGGATGCAACCCCACGGTGGGCTGGAGAGGATGGTCTTGAGAGTCAGACATCCCTGGATCCAAGTACTAAGCCTATCGCTTCCCAGCTGTGACCTTGGGCAGATTAGGGACGGTCCTTGGGTTCTCTGTCTGTAAACAGGATGGCCAGGACTGGTACCAAACTTGCAGGGCCCAGTGTAAGAAACACACATGGAAACACACAACGCCCTGCTAAAAAATGATGACAGATTTCCAGGTGTTGACGACAGAGTGTTAAACTGAGTGCAGGGCCCCTTCTGAGCCCAGGCCCTGCGTGCCAACACCATTTGCATGCCTGATAATAAACAGTATCCAGTTTATTAGGCTGCTGTGAAGACCAATCAGCATAGGTAATGGGGAAGCCCCTTATACAATTCCTGGTATAGAGTAGATGATGAAAAACACGAATGTCCCTCCTTACATAATTTTTAAATTTTATGTATTACTTGTTTACGGCCGTGTGGGCTTCCTCCTGTCGTGGAGAGTGGAGACTAGTCCCTAGGTGCGGTGCCAGGCTTCTCTCTGCAGGAGCTTCCTTTGTTTCAGAGCACAAACAGGCATGCAGGTGCCAGGCATGCAGGCTCAGTGGTGGTGGCCCACGGGCTTGGTTGCCCCAGGGCATATGAAATCTTCCCGGACCAGGGATCGAACCGGCATCCCTTGCATTGGCAGGTAGATTCTTAACCACTGGCCCACCCAGGAAGCCCTCCCTCCTAAAATCTTACCTTTCTTTTCCACCATCTGTTACCTCTCGGAGGGAGTTTTCTGGGCACGCGGCCCCAGTCCTCGCCCTCGAGCTTGGTCCTCCTGGGAGCTGGCAGCAAAGTCCTCCTGGGTAGTCCCAGTGGGGACGTTCTGGGAGGTGCAGGCTGGACCACGGGAGAGAGCAAAGGCCAGAGCATGGCTGGGCCTCTGGCCCCAGAGCTGCTCCCTGGGAATGAGGGCAAGCGCACAGGCGGGCAGGGTGACCGCTTAGCTCCCTGGGTTGACTGAAACCCATACTGGGCTGGTGGCTTGCTCCTCCCACCCATCCAAGGGAACAAACTGAAGTACGCACTTTTAGACCTGGAAACACCCTCTTGTCTAGCTTTAGTATGTTAGCTCACCTTGCAGACTTGGAAACAATCAGACCGGGCAGAAAGGACCAGCTCCTCTGTGGGTGCTGAGTTGGGGGGCTTGTTGAGCAGTAGGGAGAAAGCAAAACCCTGGCCCCCGTGCACCACCTTGACCCCAGTCCTGAGGGCTGTTGATGCCTCTGAATCCCCGACCTAGGCCAAGAGCCAGCTGAGGGCCTTGCCTACTTGCTGCTGCTGCTGCTGCTAAGTCACTTCAGTTGTGTCCGACTCTGTATGGCCCCACAGATGGCGGCCCACCAGGCTCCGCAGTCCCTGGGATTCTTCAGGCAAGACCACTGGAGTGGATTGCCATTTCCTTCTCCAATGCATGGAAGTGAAGAGTGAACGTGAAGTCGCTCAGTTGTGTCCGACTCTTCGTGACCCCATGGACTGCAGCCTACCAGGCTCCTCCGTCCATGGGATTCTGCAGGCAAGAGTACTGGAGTGGGTTTCCATTGCCTTCTCCACTTGCCCACTTGAGGCCACTGCAAACAACAGGACACCCAGCCTCCGCAATGGACACTCGACGGCAGCAAACAGGGTGGGTGGGAGGGGCAGGGAAAAGGTGGGGCCATGCAACTCCTGCTTTAAGTAAAACCTCAACCATAAAAACCTACAGCTTCACACTGAACACAGGGTCACATTTTCCAACAGCCTCATCCTATTATCGCCTACTAAATTTTTTTTTGAAGTCAACTCCCCAGGTAAATAATGTAATTCAATTCACAGAACATCCCTTGTGCTTCGTCTTTCAGAAAGAGCCATGCCTGTCATGGGAAGTAGTGTGCACACACACACACATCTCTGTGTTCTGGGTGCACATGTAACTCACAGTAAGGGGGACCCGCTGGCCCAGGAACCGAATGGCCTCCCCGCTGCCAGGGAGGGAGCGGGGCTTCGGCGCAGGCCCTGTGATGGCACTCCCTCACTCTGTGACCCCGCACGAGGTCCTCGTCTTTCTGCTGTGCCTTTTTCTCTTTTGTGCCTGGAGGAGTCGTGAAGACGGGTGATAATGAAAATTAATGAGGTGCCTGACTCAGGGTAATAGCTAATCAGCGCAAAGGTGCAAGGTAGTTAGAGTGGCCACATCAAGTAGCACACTCACCTAGCACATGGGATCTGCCCCGCAGACGTCCGCTGAGAGGAATCGAGGACCCTGAGTTGGATCCCATGTGGCTTTGCCTGATCCCACGTGGAGAAATGGCAAAGCGGGATTGCTCCCGCTCCCTCCTTCCCCTCTGGCGGTCTCCTTCTGGGGTTTGTAGCCCTTTCCCGACCTCAGTAACTGAAAGAACACCTCCCTTACCCCCATCATTTGGGTGGCTGGAGGATGAGGAAAGTTGAAGTACAGCAGTGTGATGGTTAATTTTATGACTCATTTTGCCTGGGAAGAGGGAGGCCCAGGTAACTGTCTGGGGACTTCCCTGGTGATCTGGTGGTTAAGAATCCTCCTTGCAATGCAGGGGATACAAGTTCAATCCTTGATTCAAGAGGATCCCACATGCCACAGAGCAACTAAGCCCATGCATCACAGATACTGAGCCCCCACACTCTGGAACCCGCGAGCCACAACAGGAGAGTCTGTGCACGGCAACGAATGATCCCGCAAAACACAAGGAGGATTCCACACGCCACAGCTAAAACCCTACACAGACAAAGGAGTAAAGTTGTTGTTGTCATTGATCAGTCGGTCAGTCGTGTCCGACTCTTTGCGACCCGATGGACTGCAGCACGCCAGGCTTCCCTGTCCTTCACTATCTCCCAGAGTTTGCTCAGACTCATGTTCATTGGATCGATGAGGCCATCCAACCATCTCATCCTCTGTCACCTCCTTCTCCTCCTGCCTTCAATCTTTCCCAGCATCAGGGTCTTTTCCCAATGAGTCGGCTCTTTGCGTCAGGTGGTCAAAGTATCAGAGGTTCAGCTTCAGCATCAGTCCTTCCAAAGACTATTCAGGATTGATTTCCTTTAGGATGAACTGGTTTGACCTCCTTGCTGTCCAAGGGACTCTCAAGAGTCTTCTCTAGCACGACAATTCCAAAGCATCAGTTCTTTGGCACTCTGCCTTATTTATGGACCAACGCTCACATCTGTACGTGACTACTGGAAAAACCATAGCTTTGACTATATGGACCTTTGTTGGCAGAGTGATGTCTCTGCTTTTTAATACGCTGTCTAGCTTGGTCATAGCTTTTCTTCCAAGGACAAGTGTCTTCTAATTTCATGGCTGCAGTCACCGTCCAGAGTGATTTTGGAGCCCAAGAAAATAAAGTCTGTCACTGTTTCCACTTTTTCCTTATCTATTTGCCATGGAATAGTGGTCCTGGATACCACGATATTAGTTTTTTTTAGTGCTGAGTTTTAAGCCAGCTTTTTCACTCTCCTCATTCACCCTCATCAAGAGGCTCTTTAGTTTCTCTTTGCTTTTTATCATTAAAGTGGTATCATCTGCATATCTGAGGTTGTTGATATTTCTCCTGGTAATCTTGATTCCAGCTTGTGCTTCATCCAGCCTGGCTTTCAACATGAGGTACTTTGCATGTTAGTTAAATAAGCAAGGTGACAATACACAGCCTTGACATACTCCCTTCCCAATTTTGAACTAGTCATTTGTTCAACGTAAGTTTCCACCTGATGCTTCTTGACCTGCATACAGGTTTCTCAGGAGACAGGAAAGGTGGTCTAGTATTCCCATCTCTTTAAGAATTTTCCACTGTTGTTATGATCCACACAAAGACTTCAGCATAGTCAATAAACCAGAAGTAGATATTTTTGGAATTCCCTTGCTTTTTCTATGGTCCAACAGATGTTGGCAATTTGTTCTCTGATTCCTCTGCCTTTTCTAAACTCAGCTTCAGTCAGTTCAGTTCAGTTGCTCAGTCATGTTTGACTCTTTGCAACCGCATGGACTGCAGCACGCCAGGCCTCCCTGTCCATCACCAACTCCCAGAGTTTACTCAAGCTCATGTCCATTGAGTTGGTAATGCCATCCAACCATCTCATCCTCTGTTGTCCCCTTCTCCTCCTGCCTTCAATATTTCCCAGCATCAGGGTCTTTTCCAATGAGTCAGTTCTTTGCATCAGATAGCCAAACTCAGCTTATACATTTGGAAGTCCTTGGTTCATGGACTGTTGAAACCTAGCTTGAAGGATTTTGAGCATGACTGTGCTAGCATGTGAAAAGAGCACACTTGTGTAGTAGTTTGAGCATTCTTTGGCATTGCCTTTCTTTAGGATTGGAATGAACTGACCTTTTCCAGACCTGTGGCCACTGCTGAGTTTTCCAAATTTGCTGACATATTGAGTGCAGCACTTTCACAGCATCATCTTTTAAGACTTGAAATAGTTCAGCTGGAATTCCATCACTTCCACTAGCCTTGTTTGTAGTGATGCTTCCTAAGGCCCACTTGACTTCACATTCCAGGATGTCTGGCTTTAGGTGAGTAACCACATCATCGTGGTTATCTGGGTTATTAAGACACTTTTTGTACCGTTCTTCTGTGTATTCTTGCCACCTCTTCTTAATCTCTTCTGCGTCTGTTAGGTCCTTGTGATTTCTGTCCTTTATTGTGCCCATCTTTACACGAAAAGGTCCCTTGGTATCTCCAACTTTCTTAAAGTAATCTCTAGTCTTTCCTTTATCTGCTATTTTCCTCTATTTCTTTGCACTCCTCACTTAAGAAGGCTTTGTTGCCTCTCCTTGCTCTTCTCCAGAACTCTGCATTCAGTCGGGTGTATCTTTCCCTTTTTCTTTTGCCTCCCACTTTTCAGCTTTTCCCAGCTATCTGTAAGACCTCCACAGACAACTACTTTGCCTTCTTGCATTTCTTTTTCTTGGGGCTGGTTTTGGTCACTCGCTCATGTACAGTGTTACAAACCTCGGTCCACAGTTCTTCACGCACTCTGTCTACCAGATCTAATCCCTTGAATCTATTTGTCACCTCCACTATACAATCATAAGTAAGTAAGTAAATAAATATTTTTAAAAACCACATTATGTCTGGATGTGTCTTGGAAAAGATTAGCATTTGAATCAGTAGACAAGAGTAAAGAAGATCCCTCTCCCCAGTGGAGGTGGGCATCCTCCAATCCATTGAGGGCTCTAGTGGGGCAAAAAGGCAGAGAAAGAGTGGACATACTCTCTCTGCTTGAGTCAGGACATCCATCTTCTCCCGCCCTGAGACATCAGTGTTCCTGGGTCTCAGGCCTTCGGGCTCAGGTTGAATTATACCACCTGCTTCCCTCCGCCTCCTATAGAGCCGACAGTGGTGCTTCATGGGAGCTGAGTCCTATAACAAACATAGAGCAACATCCGTTCAACTCTGTTTCCCGGGAGAATCATAACACAGGCAATTCCTAAAACAAAGCACTGCCTCCATGGAGCTTTCTTACCAGACAGGGACCCAGTGGGGCTCCTTGAAGCCCAGGCCTCAAGGAAGTGCTGTGTAAACTTGGACATCTCTCCAAAATATTCAATTCAAATCCTGACACTGAAACGACCAAGGACATGACATCCGCCCTCCATCTCTAAACATCTCTTCCATACTCGTGTGCTGCTGCCAGAATGATAGGGCCGTATACGTACCACTGAACACACACATACCCTGTCCAAGGGAAATGAGTGCAGAGGGCCACCAAAAAGGCGGGCAAGAACATCGTCTTAGTCTGTCAGGCCTCTGTAACACACGCCACAGACCAGGTGGCTAGTGAACAACAGAATTTTTTTCTAATTGGAAGACAATTGTTTAACAATGATGTGTTGGTTTCTGCCGTATAACAAAGTGAATCAGTCATAATTATATCCATATATATTCCCTCCCTCTTGAGCCTCCTTCTTCCCTCCCATCCCAGCCCTCTAGGTCATCACAGGACGCCAGGCTGGGCCCCGGAGTCACAGAGCTGCTTCCCACTAGCCAGCTCTTTTACATGTTGTAGCGTTTATGTGTCAGAGCCACTTTCCCAATCCTTCCCACCTTCTCCTTCCCCTGCTGTGCCGTTCTCTACTTCTCTACTTCTGCGTCTCCATTCCTTCATTGCTCATTATTAGAGAAATGCGAATCAAAGCTACAGTGAGATATCAGCGGACACCAATCAGAATGGCCATCGTCAAAAAAAGCCCACAAAAACTTCAAACAATGAATGGTGGAGAGGATACGGAGAAAAGGAAACCCTACTGCACTGTTGGTGGGAATATAAATCGATATAACCTCTACGGAGAACAGTATAGAGATTCCTTAAAACACTAGGGATAAAGCTACCATATGACCCAGCGATCCTGCTTTTGAGCATACACCCTGAGGAAGCAAAAGAAATTTATTCCTCACGGTTCTGCAGACACGGTGCCTGGTAAGGACCTGTCTCCTGATTTGTGATCAGCCATCTTCTTGCTCTGCCCTCACAGGGTGGAAGGGGCAAGGGGACTCTGGGGTCTCTTTTATAAAGTCACTAATCCCACAACATAATCACCTGCCAAAGGCCCCACTTCCAAACATCACGATGTTGGGGATTCAGTTTTAGAATAGAATCTTTGGGGGAAACAGACATTCAATGTATAGTAAGTACTCATAATAGTTTATTTGTAATAGTTCCAAAATGGAAATAACCCAGATGCCCATCAACAAGAGAATGGGTGGATAAATTGTGCACTTTCATACAATTGGAATGTTAACAATAAGAATAAACCACTGCCTCACACAAAGACATGGATGATCGCATTCATTATGTTCAGTGAAGGAAGTCAGACTGGAGAATATACATTGCATTGCTCAATTTATATGAAAGTCAAGAATAGGCAAACCCAGCCAAAGGTGATAGAAGTCATCATGGTGGTTATCTCTTTGGGGGTAGCGCCTGCCAAGGGGCACAGAGGCCCCTCTAGGTGCTGTAAATATCCTGATCTGGTAGAGTGACAGGGATGTGTCATGCTCACGCCGTCACTTCAGTCATGTCTGACTCTTTTGTGAGCCCCATGGACTGCTCCCCATCAAGCCCCTCTGTCCATGGGATACTCCAGGCAGGAAGACTGGAGTGGGTAGCCATGCCCTTCCTGACCCAGGGATTGAACCAGCGTCTCCTGTGTCTTCTGCTTTTAAGGCTGATTCTTGACTGCTGAGCCACGGGGGAAACATATATCCATGCGCGTGCGCATGCGTGTGTGTGTGTGCACGCCATCAAGCAGTATGTGTCAGATTAGTGTAGTTCACAGATACTTTGCTGTATGTGTTATATTCCAATAAAGATGAAAGAATACTTATATTCCTTTACCAGATTCTACTGTCTGTGTGAGCTGTGAACAAATAAATCCAGTAACTGTCTTGGAAAAGCACTTTTAAATTGCTTTATATTATTTTTTGTGCTAATGGGCTTAACTTTAAACATGTTTACATTTGAAATACACTACAATGTTTATGAGCCTTTTTGACATGTCTTCATTGGGTAATAAACCACAGCTTAAAGAAGGGGCCCCTGGGAACCTCTGGGCGGTCTGTCCTGGATGCAGACCGAGGACAGGCGAAGGCGGCGGGAGAGGTCTGTGGGCTTCCAGGACACAGCCTGGAGATGGGGGGCCCTGTGGGGCAGGAGGGTGGCCTGGGGTGCCAGTCTGGGCTCTAGTCCCAGCTCAGCCCCTTGCTGCCTGAGGCCTCTCAGCTGAGCTGTGAACCTCTGTGCCTCAGCTCCTCGGCTGCAACGTGAGGGTAACAGTAAAAACAACCCTGGAGAAGGTGTCAGGATAGTTAAATTCACCACCAGCACCCTGCCTGGCACATTACAAGTGCTCAGTAAAGTTTCCTGATTAGCCTTAAGATGGTTGAGGGCAGATTATTGCGGGTGCAATCTTGCCTGGACCTGCCTTAGAAATGCCTTTTCTAAAGGCAGGAGCCAAAGAAAGAAGCTTTAGGATTAACTCTTCCAAAATAGCAAACGTTTTCTCTTTGGCATTAGGTCTAACTCTGACTGCGTTATTACACCCCAGGAGAAATGTGTCCTCATCAAGTCACAAAAGCCTGGCTTCAACCCGCAGAGGGAACAGGAAAAGAAAAAAAAAATAGCCTGAAATCCTGAAAAAGCCACTAGCTCCAGGTACACGTTATCCAGCCCATCTCTGATTTGGAGGTTCGCTGAAGCATGGCGGACACATGGTTATCTTGGGTCCTATATGTCGCTTCTGTAAATAGACTTTTGTTTTTAAAAAAATGACCGACTTGGAAAAACTGAAAGAAAGACGAGGAGCGGGGAGACATGGTTTTTCTCTCTAATCTCTCCCACGAAACTGATGGGTCTGAGAACTCCAAGGAGCCCGGCCGTTCACATGTTCATTAACCTCTTGTAGCCTCTGCCTCTCCCCTTGTAGGAGGGACACACACAGCGGAGACTGGGAATGCAGATGCTGGAGTCAGGCTCCAGGGGCTGTCTTCACACCATCACTTCCCAGTTGCTGGACCTGGGACCAGTCACGAGCTCCCTGTATTCTGCTTCCTCGTCTCTAAATGGAGGAGATAATGACACCTGTCTCCTGGGTTCTTGTGAGGATGGTAATGTACGTACGGTGTATGGAACAGTGCCTGGCATAGTAAGTACTCGATAAACGTTTGCTGCCGAGCACAAGCATAGAGCACCCAGACACAGTCTTGCAGAATGATGAGGCCGTAGTAGAAGCGTCGGGCTCCCCGGGTGGCTCAGCGGTGAAGAATCCTGCCAATGCAAGAGTCGCGGGTTCAATCCCTGGGTCAGGAAGAGCCCCTGGAGAAGGAAATGCCAACCCTCTTGAGTATTCTTGCCTGGGAAAGCCACGGACAGAGGAGCTTGGTGGGCTGCAGTCCGAAGGGTTGCAAAAGAATCGGACATGACTTAGCGGCTAAACAACAAATAAAAGTGTCAGCTGCTGTTATTGCCCTTTAGGTGGCCCCAGGGCATCTGGTCTTGTGGATGCAGGTCTCTTCTGAGAAATACAGCTTCAGAGGATGCACCAGTGATGGTTCAAGGCCTGGGAGAACACCTCCAGCTACCTGAGATCGTCCCAACCTCCGAGGGCAGCAACCTTGCAGCTCAGAGGCATTTTAATGTCAGAGTGGGAAAAACAGGACTTAGAGCAGGGCTTGCCAACCTCTGGGATCTAATGCCAGATGGTCTGAGGTGGAGCTGATGTCATAATAACAGAAATAAAGTGCACAGTAAAAGTGATGTGCTTGAGTCATCCCCAAACCACTCTTCACCCCCTCAGCGATCTGCGGAAAAACTGTCTTCCAGGAAACCGGCCTCTAGTGCCACAAAGGCTGAGAACTGCTAGAAGGGCAGTGAGTCCACAAGAGGAACCAAGGCTCAGAGAAGGCAAGCAACCTGCCCAAGGTCACGGAGCAAACTCGGGGCTGAGCTGGGCAGGCAGCTCGGGGCTCGAGACTCTCTGTAGTCCTGTGCGGCCCAGCCCCGCCCACAGAGCTTCTGTGTCCTCATCCGGTCCTCCCCTCCTCCCCACCTCCTGGGCGGGCTCTCCATCAGGTTATGGGCTCATCTAATTCTTGGCCACATCCTGCTGAAGACCCATTTTTCTTACTGAATCAGGCCGCCATTAGGTCCTGAAAGCCCCATAAGTCTTCTATGGATGAGCAGATCCCTTAATCTATTATTCCACAGTCCTATTTATATATATTTATCCATATGGCTATATAAATAGGGCTTTGAGACATATACGTGGCAGGTTATTGCTGTAGCGTGGCTGTTCTCCCCAAGAGGAAAACAAAAATGATGTATGGCTGAGGCTCTTGTCCATGCAGAAAGCGCTCGTCTGATTTATTAAGGGTTAGGTGGCAGCCACATGCTCCGGAGGTAGAGAATCTATTGCAAAGTTATCTAAGAACAGGACACTCTCAGCTCCAGACGCCAAAAGGCAAGGCTGGGGTGTGGCAGGTGCTCACAGAGGCTTGGAGCGCCTACTCACCAAGCCCTGGCTGCTCCCGGTCTGCTAACTAACTAGGAGCGCTTTGGGTGCAAATTGAAGCCAAAAGGGAGATTTTGGTCTAAAAGTACTAGGGTCTCCAGGAATCCAGAGAGGAATGTGGCTGGATCTCAGGAGTGGCTGAGTCTGGAGAGATGACACCAGCATGTCTGTCTGTCTGTCTCTCCTGCTCCTCTCCATGACTTGCTTCCGGGTCCCTCCAGAGTGACATTCTCCACACACAAGAAACCACCCCAAGTTCTCCTCTCATTGCTTCAGGTGCTGACTCTGTGTTTCTCTGATCCCAGGTCCAAAACCCCATGGACCTGAGCTCCTGTCCTCTGCCTTGTCCAAGGGCCAAAAGCAGGACCGTGAGAGACCAGAGCAGCTACTGCAGGCATCACACGGATGGACTCGGTGTGAGAAGAAGCAGTTCCCAGGTGAAAGTGAAGGGATTTTACCTTCTTTCTTACTCAGAAAAGGCATTTAACCTCCCTGTGCTCCAGCATCCTTAAGTGTAAAATCGGAATAATGGTATGCGCCATCAAGGCAGAGATTGGCGACTGTTTTTGTTCCCTGATGTATCTCCAGTGTGTAATCGAAGCCTGGAACCCGGTCACGTTCAATAAACATCTAAACAAATACATGAGATATAAATCTCCAAATAAATGAATGAATGGTAACTCCCTTGTAGGGTTGTTGGGAGGATTAATTGCAATAATAATAAGAACTAGCATTTAGATAGCATGGGGTCAGGGACTGCTTTCAGAGTGTAATTTAGTACATGACGTGTGCTCAGAATAGTGCCCTGTGCATGCACGCACACGTGAGAATAAACTAAGGCCCCAGGAATCTAGGCGACGTGGTAGATGGCAAACGCAGGATTCAGGTCCTTTCTGAAGAAACAAGGCCACCTTCCCCGTCACTGAAGTCTCTAG
This sequence comes from Cervus elaphus, assembly GCF_910594005.1. Taxonomy (NCBI): domain Eukaryota; kingdom Metazoa; phylum Chordata; class Mammalia; order Artiodactyla; family Cervidae; genus Cervus; species Cervus elaphus. Next base: position 80,873,213 of record NC_057819.1, on the reverse strand, counting down.
TCCAGTAGTTTCCAACCACGGATGGAGAGGTGGCTGAGGACACTGGCGCAGGGGTGCGGGTGTGTATAAAACATGGTGATGAAGAAATAAGTTGGTCACAGATACCTTTATGACCATTTCAAAATGTAATGCACGTTGCAGTGTTTAATGAAATACAAATTCATTGTAAATCGTTCATGAGCTCAGAGTAGCCTAGGATGATGTATTTTCTCAATCATGGAAATCTGTAAGTATGTCTGTTTTTATGGGGAAGGTGGTGAACTTTTAATTTTGAATAAAAACAGTTTAGGAGCCTCTGAGCTTGGCCTTCGTCCCCACATCACAGATGAGAGTCAGGCTTGGTTTGGGGGGCTGGGAAGTGACTCACCCAAGGCCACCCGGCTTAGGGCAAGAACCCAGTCCCAGGACCATCAAGGTTTCCAGAGGGAAGAGTATCACACTAGAGGGATGGGGGGTTCCTCTCCCTTCTTTCCCGAAAACTCCAATATAGGTGGGGTGGGGAGTCACAGCGGGTGTGCTCTGCTCTGGAGGCATGTGATTCTTTTCTTCTTAAATTTGTATTGAGTTATAATTTGCATACCATACAGTCCACTTGCTTTATTTGCACAATTCTATGATTTTGGGTATATTCACAGATTTGTGCAGCTATCACAACAAGCATAGAGTTTTGTTTTGTTTTCTTTTGCTTTATTTTGTTTTGTTTTTGGCTCTACAGCATATGGGATCCTAGTTCTCTGATCAGGGACTGAACCCGCACCCTCTACACTGGAAGCATAGAGTCTCAACCACTGGACGGCCAGGGAAGTCCCGAGGTGTGATTCTTACAAACACTTAGAGAATGATCTGGCATTTTCTGGTGAAGTTGAGGGTATGTATATCCTGCAATTTAGGAACTGTGTCCTACAGAAAGAAGCTCTATCCCTGGTGGCTCAGATAGTGAAGAATCTGCCTGCAATGCAGGAGACTCGGGTTCGATCCCTGGGTTGGGAAGATCCCCTGGAGGAGGAAATAGCAACCCACTCTGGTATTTTTGCCTGGACAGAGGAGCCTGGCAGGCTACAGTCCATGGGATTGCAAAGAGTCGGACACAACTGAGCAACTAACACATACCAAGGAGCTCTAGACATGTGAATAAGGAAATATGCTTAAGATGTTTCACTGCAGCTTTGAAAAAATGGAAATAGAGTCAGTTGAAGCATTCAAAGACTTTAGATCCAGCAGTTAGAAAGAATAATCCGGTTACATGCATCCACAGAAGTAAACCTCATGGCTGGAAAAAGGAAAGCCTGGACTGGCCCTGGACTTGTGAGACCTTCATCCTTTCTCTCCAGGCTGCAGTTTCTTCTGTAAAATGGGAACTTGAGATTAGACTGCGGTTTTCAAAGTGTGCTTGGCAAAGCCCTGGAGAGGCTTCACTGAGGGCTCTGCAAATTTAGATGCAAATGTCACCTTTCAAAGAGATTTTAAACTCTTTTGAAACTGTAGGAAACAACATGCACACCCCAATGTGCTTTGTACAAAATATTAACCCCTCGCAGACCATTGGTTCCACAGACCTCAGAGTGAGCGCCCCACCTTCCTTCTTTCAGCCCAGCGCATCCAGAGACCACAGGGCAGCAGCTGTTAAATCTGTTGCCATTTTCAACTGCTCCACTGAGGAAGTTAAGGTTTTTTCCAATGCTGTGTAACCAAAGCAACACATAGCAATAAGTTCCCTATTGTAGAAGATAATGGTCACCCATAATTTCAAATTTGTATTTTTTGATGAATTTAATTTACTAATGCTTCCCTGGTGGTTCAGATGGTAAAGAATCTGCCTGCAATGCAGGAGACCCAGTTTTAATCCCTGGGTCAGGAAGATCCCCTGGAGAAAGGCATGGCAACCCACTCCAGTATTCTTGCCTGGATAATCCCGTGGACAGAGGAGTTTGGCGGAATACAGTCCATGGGGTTGGACACGACTGAGCGACTAACACTCACTCACATTTACTAATGCAATAAAAAATTTTAAAATAACCTTTTTCTTTTGCTAATTTTATATTCACAGAGGACTTATAGTCCCAAGAGTTCCTGAATATGTGCATCCAATTAATTTCATTTTCTCCTAATATTTGCCATCATGCATTTCAGCGCATATTTGTCAGAAATAAGAAACCAACCTGGGTGGGTTACTATTAAGTGAATGCTAGATTTTATTCAGATTTCACTGTTGTTTTAAACAGTTTGCAGACACCTGGAGGAGCTGACCCATGGAGTTGATTCAACCCTGACAGCCCCAGGGGGCAGAGTTCCTGCAGTGTTGGCTCTACCAGGACTTGCGAAAAAGAGCCAAGTCCTCAGCTCTCAGTGTGGAAGCTTCACACCCTTTTTAGGTTGAAATTGCCTCTTCAGGCTATTCGTCCTGAAGGGACTGGGATACTCTTCTCCAATAGAATGGAGATGAGCCAGGTGTCCACCTATTTGTTCGTTCTTCTGACAAATATTTAAACACCTGTTATGTGCCTGGCAGTCTAAGAACTAGGGCTACTGACGGATCAGGTAGACAAATTATTGCCCTCGCAGAGCTTAAAATCTAGTGGAGGAGACAATGATAAACAAGAGAGAGAAGTCAACTATATGAAGTGTTAGATGGTGATGCCTAGAGGGAAAAAAGGTGGGAAAGGGGATATGAAAAGCTGCGGGGGTGAAAGTTTAGGTAAAGGAGAAGCAGATGTCAGGGGGAGAACGTTCTAGCAGAGGGAACAGCAAGTGCAAAGGCCCTGAGGCAGGAACAAGCCCGTGCGCTTGAGGAACGACAAAAGAGCTGGTGAGGCTGCAGGGAGGGTGGGGGCGGAGAAGCACTTAGGAGACTGGATGGAACGTGAGGGGCTGCCCGGAGCCTTCCAGAAACAACAGTTGGAGACTCTTGGGCCGCACTGAGGCTCTCGGTCAGCAGCAGGGGCTGAGTGTGAGTGTAACCACGTGTGACTCCCAGGTACAGCCCAGAATACACCCCGACACTCAGTGGGGAATCTCAGATGTGTCCCTGCATGAAGAGAACAGGGAGAGTAGAACTGACCTGGGTACCATGCCAGGGCAGCTACTGGCCTCTCTCCTGACCCAGCTCCCTGAGACCGAGGAGCCGCGGACACAAGGAGTGGTGTTAGGCAGCCTCCCACGGCCAGCCTGCCCCCGGGAGGAGCTGATGGGCGTGGGGTGACGCGGGGCACCTCCCAAGCAGGTGTCCTGGTGCTGGCGGCAGGCCCTGAGCTTACCTTGGAGAAATGAACTCTGCACCTCTTCAGGCTCTTGAGAAATAAAGAGAAACTTGGGAAACAAGAGGAGCTTCCTACAATTCATTGCATGGTGGGGTGGGGTGGGGGGCAGGTAGAGATATTTTCACGTGAATATTAAACCCAAGTGTCCTTCTGCCCATGACTGAATAAACAAAGCGTGGTCTGTCCGTTCAGTGGATCTCAGGGATAAAAAGGAAGGAGTCCCTGACGCTGGCACCAACACGGTCTCCACAAAGGAGGCTGAGTGAAAGAAGCCAGGCAGAAATGAGCACACACTGTAAGATTCTGTTTATACAAAGCCCCAGGAAACCCAAGCTGGTCTGCAGTGACATAAAGCAGGCTGCTGATTGCCTGGGGATGGCAGGGAGGTGGGGAGCGAGCCGAGGGCTCACACAGGGACTGGAGCAAATTTGGGGAGTCATGGGTTTGTTCATTATCTTGGCTGCCAATGGCTTCACAGGTGTGTACATGTCAACATTTATCTGGTTGTGTGCTTTAAATATGTGCAACTTATTGTGTACCAATTATGCATCAATTATACTCAAAGTTGGAAAATGTAAACGGAGTAAACACTCCAAATAAAAGTTAGAGATAGAAGGGGAAAAACAAAAGGTGTGACTTTATTTTATGGTCCAAGGTTTTATTTATATTTTATGTATATATGTACATTTATACATATTTAAAACATGATTACACATTCTGTATTTCATGTATAATTATATACATGATTATATACTACAATATATATACTTTGATGTATTTGTATTATACAAATAAGTTTGATTTTTATGTATTTTATATTTTATCATATATGAGTTTATACACTTATATTTAAAATATTGTGTATAATTTATATGTGGTGGTGGTGGTTTAGTCACTAAGTCGTGTCTGAATCTTTGCAACCTCATGGACTGTAGCCTGCCAGTATCTTCTGTTGATGGGATTTCCCAGGCAAGGATACTGGAGTGGGTTGCCATTCCCTGCTCCAGGGGACTCTTCCTGACCCAGGGATCGAACCCAGGTCTCCTGAATTGCAGATGGATTCTTTACTGACTGAGCCACCAGGGAAGTCTTAATTTATACATACTGTATGTTATATAGGGCCTCCCAGATGGTGCTAGTGTACCAAGAACCCACCTGCCAATGCAGGAGACATAAGAGATGTGGGTTCAGTCCCTGGGTTGGGAAGATCCCCTGGAGGAGGGCATGCTTGGAGAATCCCTACGGACAGAGGAGCCTGGAGGGCTACAGTCCATGGGGTAGCAGAGTCGTACACAACTGAGTGACTTAGCACGTGACTTAGCACGTGTTATATAAAATTCTGCATTTATTCATTTTCTATATTATGAACGTATTCTGATGTGTACACATGTGTTTATATAGAGCATCCCAGGCTCCCTAAGGGGTGACATTGATTCAACCTCCTCATCGCACAGGCCAAAGCTCTCACCAAGATTTCTCAAAATTCCCAGCTGTTGGAAGTTCTAGCCTTCCAGCCCTGGCAGTGTCTGAATCCGCACCCCCGCACCAGCTCATAAATGAGACACGTCTTCTCTGCACACACGGCTACCCTCCAAGCAACCTCAGATACAAAGCTGCTGCTCCCCAGTCTACAGTGAAGGTTGCGGCGTCTCAGTAGCACCTCCCAGCAGGCAGCTTAAAAAGGCCTCCTCTTCCTCGGGCCACCCCTCCCAGCCCTCCCCCCTCGCCTCTGTGCCCCTCCCCGTTGGACCACCTTGTCTCTGCTCCAGAGCAGGGCGAGGCTGCCTGCCCAGAACCCCTTTCCAAACTCCCCAAATGCTGGGCGGAACAAAAGACCAACCAAGAGGCACTTGTGGCCACGGACAGCTATGCTTTGCAGCCTCCTACACATATACACAGGTTTGTAACTGCACGTGAGTGTGCATCCATATGCATCTGCACACATGCTTACACCCTCACCAGCCACCGGGATGCTAACCCGAAAAGCAGAGCCTGGGCCCATCTCCCCGCCCCTCACCCGCGTCCAGGGGCCCGGAGCGCCTGCCTCACCCCCCTCTCTCTGAAGTGTCTTTCCTTCCTGTCCTAAAGTGCCGTGCAGCGTCCCCACTCTCTCCCTCCAGGGGCTTCGCTTCCTGAGTAAGTAGCAAGCCCGCCAGTACAAAGGCTGAATAAACAGTCGGTAGAAATTAACTTGAACGTTCAGGGAGAAGAACAAAGACTTCCGACGTGAGCTGGGGAGGGAATCGTAATTGCCGGAGAGGGGGGAGCGGCGGGCGGGGGCTGCAGTCGGCGCACAGGCAGCGATGTTGACAGTGGTGGAGACAGGCAGGTGCGATGCTGACTTGATAAGTGGAAGGGCGAGAATTCGAATGTAATGGAGATGCTGATGGAAAGGGGAATTGGGACTGAGAAAGGGGAGGCTTCTGCAGGCAGCCAGCTGAGGACCTGTGCCCGGATGGGGGGGGGGGGTTTCCCAGCTGAGAAGGAAAGGGCATCTGGAAGCGGGGGCCTGGGCAGCAGGTGTTTTGACAGCGGGGTCCCCCTGGAGCCATAATTACGGCCCAGGAGGCATCCCACAGTGGTTCAAGGGGAGAGTGGCGAGGGGACCGGGAGCTGGGTCTTTAGTGCGGAGGAAACGATGGGTCCCCTGGATCCAGGGTAAGGGGGTGGACCCCACCCTGGAAGAACCCACAGAAGCAGATGACAATGGTGGTGTCTTCCGAGAGACTTCTCCAGAGAACCACTCAGCTGATGCTGCCTGTGTACCATTTAGCAGCTGAAGGGTATAAATAGTAAACAAAATATCAAGTGCACCCTAGATGCCAGAAACTTTACGTTAAACTCCCCACATTTGAGAAGGCACTGTTATTATTGATCCTAATTCAGCAATGAGCAAACTGAGGCCCAGGAAGTTTGAGTAACTTCCCCAAGATCACACAGCTTTTAGCCAGTCTCAGCCAAAAAAACAAGGAAACAGTCATGGAATTCCCTTTTGAGGGTTCCATCCTCTGTTAACTGAGTTTCTATAGTATCCACTTGAGGGCTGATGCGCTTCATCATTTATTCATTCAACCAAACATTTTTGAGTGCCAATGATGTTCTGGGGCCTGTTTCATAGGTCAGTTGCAGAAATAGAAGACATGCCCTGCTCCCTGCTGTTGCTACTGCTGCTAAGTCGCTTTAGTCGTGTCCGACTCTGTACGACCCCATAGACGGCAGCCCACCAGGCTCCGCCATCCCCAGGATTCTCCAGGCAAGAACACTGGAGTGGGGTGCCATTTCCTTCTCCAATGCATGAAAATGAAAAGTGAAAGTGAAGTCGCTCAGTCGTGTCCGACTCTTCGCGACCCCATGGACTGCAGCCCACCAGGCTCCTCCATCCATGGGATTTCCCAGGCAAGAGTACTGGAGTGGGGTGCCATTGCCTTCTCTGGCCCTGCTCCCTAGGGGCTCACAAATAGTAGGAGGCAATGTCTCAGCAGAAGGGTATTCCAAGTACCTCGATGGCCCAGCAGGGATGGGAAGGCCACCATTCCATATCTGGGTAGGAGGCTGGGGGTCCGGGGGTGGTAAGAACTCAGAAGCACTTTCCTCGAAGCGAGAACCTCATGTATTAGGAGACAACCAGCAGTGGAGATGGTCTTAGCAGAGGAACAGAGGAGAGGGAACGCGCGAACTTTCCAAAGCTTGGAACGACCGATGCAGGTTACGGGTGGTGGTGGGCTCAGATGCTCCGGAGGCCACGGGGTTCTGGAAGCCTTTTGGGGACACACCAGGGGTCTCTCCCGAGGGTGGTGAGAATGGTTGGTGCCCCCATTCAGCCTGGAAATGAGGATAAAGAAATCTTCCTGGGGAGGTTTCCCTTCCTGCGAGAAAGGGAGGCAGCTCCCCAGGACGTGTGGCCCATCCGTTCAGGTTAGTGGGAGAAGGGTCTGAACATCAATCCCTGACCTTGCAGAGGGAGACCTCGCCAGGCCTCCTCCTGACACCCAGGAAACCCCAGGAGGGACCCACGATGTCCCGGGGCTAAGTCGCTCCGTGTTCTGTATGTTCTCAGGACTGAGAACAGACCATAAATATTCATGGCTGGAAACACGAGCGAGATCTGCCTGCTCCGGGAGAAACCGCCGAGGGCTCCTGGCTTCCCTCCTCCCGCCTTTAAATACCAGGTCAGAGCCCAGGAAGAACTACACCTTCTGAAACCCAGCTTCCTTCATTTGTTTAACAAAAGACATCTCCATGCTCTGTGGCCTCTTAATTTCCGCAGATGTTAAAGTGCAGAGAATTAAAGAATCAATGGGCAATTAAGGAGGCACTGGCAGGTTCTGGCCAAGAGCATATTATTTATTTATTCAGCCAGCCACGCTCGTTTTTAAAGCGCCAACTTTCCATTTTGTTTCTGACATCAAAAATAAATCAAACTAAACTGTACACGTCACAGCTGAAAAAAAATTATTTGCATGATGCATTGCTCCTTTGAAAGAGCAGGAACCACCTGCGAGAGGAATTTTTGTCTGTGTTCGAAAAAAAAAAGAAGATATGAATTAATTCTGGCACTGGCCTCCCCTTAGGATACAGATAGGCTTGATAGAAGCACGATTTTAATACACTAGTGATATTTCCCCCTAGTCTCAAGGTTCTTTTTGATTTCTGAGCATCTATCTTCGTGGATCATCTTGGGAGGGTTCCAAGATTTTAGTTCATTAACAGTGGTTGCTTTGGTGAAATTTCAGAATGGGCAGGAACAAATAACCATCCATAGTGGAGACCTGGGCTGACCAGCCTCTGTGTTTCTTTTCCTGATTCAGGACCTTTCAGATAAGGTGGGGGTTCCCTAGTGACTCTCCCTTTCTACCCCCATCCAGCTGACACCATTTGACATGCCTAACCTGAAAAGAAAGATATAAAATCTCCCCCCACTCCCTTTTCCTTAACTGTTCCCCTATTTGGACCAGCCCTGTCCAAATATGGACAGTGTGGACTTGTCCCTGCACCAGCGACCTTCACTGTCTCCCCAGCCTCCCCACTCTCCCAACTCACCTCACCCTTCTCCAGCAAGGCTTCTATCCACTTCCACTCACCTTCATTCACCCAAGCTACCCCAAAGGTCATGTACTGTTGAAGCCTGGCTTGGAGAGTTTTGAGCATAACTTTGCTAGTGTGTAGTCTTCTCTTGTGTTGTTGAAAGAGGGTGCTTGCTATGACCAGTGCGTTCTCTTGGCAAAACTCTGTTAGCCTCTGACCTGCTTCATTTTGTACTCCAAGGCCAAATATGCCTGTTACTCCAGGTGTCTCTTGACTTCCTACTTTTGCATTCCAGTCCCCTATGATGAAAAGGACATCTTGTTTGGGTGTTAGTTCTAGAAGGTCTCGTAGGTCTTCATAGAATCGTTCAACTTCAGCTTCTTCAGCATGACTGGGAGCTGACTGTCACTCATATCATGAACTCCTTATTACCAAATTCAGACTTAAATTGAAGAAAGTAGGGAAAACCGCTAGACCATTCAGGTATGACCTAAGTCAAATCCCTTGCAAGTACACAACAGAAGCGACAAATAGATTCAAGGGATTAGATCTGATAGACAGATTGTCTGAAGAAATATGGATGGAAGTTTGTGACATTGTACAGGAGGCAGTGATCAAGACCATCCCCAAGGAAAAGAAATGCAAAAACGCAAAATGGCTGTCTGATGAGGCCTTACAAATAGCTGAGAAAAGAAAAGATGCAAAAGGCAAAGGAGAAAGGAAAGATATACCCATTTGAATGCAGAGTTCCAAAGAATAGCAAGGAGAGATAAGAAAGCTTTCCCCAGTGATCAATGCAAAGAAATAGAGGAAAACAATAGAATGGGAAAGACTAGAGATCTCTTCAAGAAAATTAGAGATACCAAGGGAACATTTCATGCAAAGATGGGCATAATAATGGACAGAAAATATATGGACCTAACAGAAGCAGAAAATATTAAGAAGAGGTGGCAAGAATACACAGAAGAACTATACAAAAAAGATCTTCATGTCCCAGATAATAACGACCCACCTAAAGCCAGACATCCTGGAATGTGAAGTCAAGTGGGCCTTAGGAAGCATCACTACGAACAAAGCTAGTGGAGGGAATGGAATTCCAGTTGAACTATTTCAAGTTCTGAAAGATGATGCTGTGAAAGTCCTGCAGTCAATATGCCAGCAAATTTGGAAAACTCAGCAGTGGCCATAGGACTGGAAAAGATCAGTTTTCGTTCCAATCCCAAAGAAAGCAATGCCAAAGAATGCTCAAACTACTGCACAATTGCACTCATCTCACATGCTAGCAAAGTAATGCTCAAAATTCAAGCTAGGCTTCAACAGTACCTGAACTGTGAACTTCCAGATGTTCAAGCTGGATTTAGTAAAGGCAGAGGAACCAGAGATCAAATTCCCAACATCCATTGCATCATTGAAAAAGCAAGAAAATTCTAGAAAAACTTCTGCTTTATCAACTATGCCAAAGCCTTTGTGTGGATCACAACAAAGTGTGGAAAATTCTTAAAGAGATGGGAATACCAGACCACCTGACCTATCTCCTGAGAAATCTGTATGCAGGTCAAGAAGCAACAGTTAGAACTGGACATGGAACAATAGACTGGTTCCAAATTGAGGAAGGAGTACATCAAGGCTGTATCAATATACAACCTGCTTATTTAACTTATATGAAGAGTATCATGCAAAATGCCAGGCTGGATGAAGCACAAGCTGGAATCAAGATTGCCGGGAGAAATATCAATAACCTCAGATATGCAGATGACACCACCCTTATGGCAGACAGTGAAGAAGAACTAAAGAGCCTCTTGATGAAAGTGAAAGAGGAGAGTGAAAAAATTCGCTTAAAACTCAACATTCAGAAAACTAAGATCATGGCATCTGGTCCCATCACTTCATGGCAAATAGATGGGGAAATAGTGGAAACAGTGACGGACTTTATCTGGCGGTGGGGGGGGGGGTCCAAAATTACTGCAGATGGTGACTGCAGCCGTGAAATTAAAAGACACTTGCTCCTTGGAAGAAAAGTTATGACCAACCTAGACAGCATATTAAAAAAGAGAGATGTTATTTTGCCAACAAAGGTCCATCTAGTCAAAGCTATGGTTTTTTCAGTAGTCACGTATGGAAGTGAGTGTTGGACCATAAAGAAAGCTGAGCACCGAAGAATTGATGCTTTTGAACTGTGGTGTTGGAGAAGACTTTTGAGAGTCCCATGGACTGCAAGGAGATCCAACCCGTCCATCCTAAAGGAGGTCAGTCCTGAATATTCATTGGAAGGACTGATGCTGAAGTTGAACCTCTGATACTTTGGCCACCTGATGCAGAGAACTGACTCATTGGAAAAGACCCTGATGCTGGGAAAGATTGAGGGCAGGAGGAGAAGGGGACAACAGAGGATGAGACGGTTGGATGGCATCACCTACTCAATGGACATGAGTTTGAGTAAACTCTGGGAGTTGGTGATGGACAGGGAGGCCTGGCGTGCTGCGGTTCATGGGGTCACAAAGAGCCAGATACGACTGAGCGACTGAATTGAACTGAACCCCAGGGTAGATTCTAGGACAGTGAGTCTCAATCTTTAGCGCACAGCAGAGCTACCTGGATGGTACGTTAGAGCAGATTCTGACTCAATGGATCTGGGGTAGAACCTGAGAATTTGCGTTTCTGGTAAATTCTGAGATTGAGACTTTACTTGAAGAAGCACTGTTCAGAGACAATCAGTTGGTAGAGCAAGTAGGAGGGAGCTAACCCTTCCAGAAACTTGTGCTATGGTGCCATCTAGTGGTCTATGATCACAGTGGCTGCAATCTGTGCCGGGTGAATTGCAGACCCTTGTAAATGACTCAAGAAATTCATGACTTCCGTGGAGTTTATTTCCCTTGGTTAACTCTTCTTTCTTTCTTTCTTCCTTTTTTTTTTTTTTTTAAGGTAAACTTCTTATTGAAGTTAAATGATTCTTTTCATCCTCTGAACAACCACAGGCAGAAATACAACGGGAAGACAAGTCTTTTGAGGCCAGAAACTCAACAATACAAACTTTGGTGCTTGTCCCCCAGATGCTTCCAACCTAAGGCATGACAATTTTAACATACTGGCAGACAGCAAAACAGCCACCCAGGTTACACAGGAATTAATTACTGATTTAATTTAACCCAAAACAGTCCTTAGCACTTCCTGGTAGCCAAGTCAAAGTAGGAAATAAGAGTTCCATCTTTTCACAATCTGAAGCAAGGGAGCATACCTGTTAAAGAGGAATATTGAATACCCCAAGTTCTAGGAGAAGTAGATCTCATATTTAAGAGGGTAGGAGTTAGCTGAGGAGGTTGTTGAAAATGCAGATTCGCAGCCTTACTCTTAACAAGAGTTTCTGGTTAGGACCCCACACATTGCATTTTTAAGAGTCACTCCAGAAAAACACTGAAGCAAAAGACATGAGCCCCTGATTTGAGAAACACTGTATGAAAAAGTGACCTCCTGTAACGACGTGCTTCTCCCCAGCGCGGTCCAACAGGAACCTGTGATCCACGTGAGCCATCTTCACGTGCCCATCAGCCATTTAAAAGCACAAAGAAAGAAAGAAAAAAAGACAAAAAGAAAAAACAATTAATAAAAATTAAAAACACCAGGCCTTCCCTGGTGGTCCAGTGGTTAAGAAGCTGCCTTGAGGTGCAAGGAATGCAGGTTCGATCCCTGGTCTGGGAAGATTGTATACACTGCGGAGCAACGAAACCCATTCGCCATGACTACGGAGCCTGCGCACCCTGGAGCCCGCGGTCCACCACAACAGAAGCCACCACAAGGAGAAGGCCATGCACTGCGGCCGGAGAGCAGCCCCTCTCGCCGCAACGAGAGAGAGCCCGCATGCAGCAGCAAAGACCCAGCGCAGCCAAAGATAAAGAAACAAAAAATGTTTAGAAAGAATAAATCAAACAATTATCCAACTTAAAAAGAAAAAAAAATTAATTCTTTAAGAAAAAAATGTCCAGGGTGTGTATTTTCTTTAACCCACTATATTCAGAATATTATTTCAACAGGTAATCATTTTTCTCATAAAGTATATATTTTACAACACACCACTCAGTTTGGACAAGTCACTTTTCAAGAGCTCTTTGCCTGTGGTCAGAGGCTGCCCCATTGGACAGTGAGGCTCTCGACGCCATACTGTCCATCAAAACTTGGATTGAGGATGGAAATGTTCTGTTATCTGCATTTGGGCATCATTTATTGTCCACCAGGACCTGTGCCAAGTGCTTTATAGGCTTTATGCCTGCTCACCCTCTTGTCAACACAGTGTTAGGGCTCTCAAGACAGGGAGGGTGCTGGGAATCGACAGATACCACGTCCCCATGGTCGATTGCTGCTGTGTCCATGCCTAGAGGGCCCAGGAGGAACTGGGTCAAGAGTCTGAGCTAGGCTGCTGGCAGGGAGATACCCGAGTGAGGCTGGATAGAATCCTGTCAATAGGGGTGATGGGGAGAGACTTAAACCCTGAAGGGGATTCAGGGGTGGGGTGGGAACTGTCCAGTGTCTGGTAGACAGGGCTTCCTGGTGGCAAGAAACAGTGGTGGATGAGGAATTTATTGAAAGGTGACTAGGGAAACTGACAGAGCAGCAGCTGGAAGAAATCGACAGCAGGACATCAGAGTCACCCGCTGAGCATTTTAAAGTCCCAGTACACAGGTAACTCCTGAAGTTAAACCTTGTCCTCCCCCATGGCCCAGCAAGCCCCCTCCCAGGTGCGGGCTCAAGAGAAATGGATACAGGTAGCCACTAAAAACACGAGAAGGAATCACAGCGCTTTAATTCATTACAGCCTGAACGTGGAAACGGAAATGCCAATCGGCCAGAGGCTGGATCAGAGAGCTGTGGCGGGTTCATGAGGAGGAGTTCGCTCAGCAAGACACCACCGAGGCACATCACTGTCACACAGCCCCGTGAGCTCACACACCTCCTGGGTGATCCCGTCCATGCGAAGCCCCCACAACAGGTGGAACAAGGGTGACACAGGAGTGGTGATTACTTCGCAGGGGGGTCCCGACTAGAAAACGTCGTGAGAGGAACCCGGAAACGTTCCTCTTCCTTCACTGGATGATGGCCACCCTAGGTGTAATTATGCAAAAAAATGTGTACGTTCTCTACTCAAGATCTGTGGACGTTACACAAAAATACTCCAAAGGTAATCATTTATACATGTGTGTTTGTATATTACATATATTTACATGACAAGTGAAAGTAGTGAAAGTGTTAGTCACTCAGTCCTGTCCGGCTCTTTGCGACCCCATGGACTGTGGCCCGCCAGGCTCCTTTGTCCAAGGGATGTCCCAGGCAAGAATACTGGAGTGGGTTGCCATTCCCATCTCCAGGGAATCTTGCTGACGCAGGGATCGAACGTGTGTCTCCTGCATTGCAGGCAGATTTTTTACCAGCTGAGCCACCAGGGAAGATTTTACATATACATATATAAAATCGATGCCCAGGCTGTTGAAGTCAGTTAGATCTGCATCTCTGGGGACTGCCCTGGTGGTCCAGTGGTTGAGAATCCACCTGGCAATGCAGGGCATGAGGGTTCAATCCCTGGTCGGGGAACAAAGATCTCATACGTTGCAGAGCAACTAAACCCGCAAGCCACAACGGGAGAGTCTCCGTGCGCTGCATGGAAAGATTCCACGTGACGCAACTAAGAACCAGCGCAGCCAGATAAATAATTTCAAAAAATCTGCATCCCTGAGAACGGGTCCCAGGCATAGGTGGTTTTGGGGGTGATTCCAAGCACACAGCCAAGGTTGGACATGACTGACAACCCCTGGATCAGTGTTTCTCAGACCCTGCGATACACACAAATCACCAGGAGTCTTGCTAAGATGAAGACGTGGGTCAGTGGGGGGCCTGGGAGTCCCTTCAGCTGCTGCCAGCCCACTGGGCTTGGGGTCCACTCTTTGCTGCCCCCACAGGGCTTTCCTGCTTCACCCCAGGCTCCGGCCTGCTCACCTGCTCAGGAACAAGGCCTCCAGCAGGGGGCCGCCGCCTAGACACCAGCCCAAGGAACCTGAAGTTCTGGAATTGCCAACAAAGGAATTTCTGGTTGAAAGAGGCAGGACATACTGACGTTTAAATTTGGGGGAGGAGGGGAACAACGCACAAATGTTTACGGTGGGGGGTGGTCAGCCAACTTTTTCTATAAAGGACTGGGTATTTGGGGCTTTGCAGGGTGGCCTCTATCCAAGGTGCTCAACATACTGACGTTTAAATTTGGGGGAGGAGGGGAACAACGCACAAACGTTTACGGTGGGGGGTGGTCAGCCAACTTTTTCTATAAAGGACTGGGTATTTGGGGCTTTGCAGGGTGGCCTCTATCCAAGGTGCTCAACTGCATGGCTGCAGCACACACGCAACCCCAGACAGTATATACACACAGCTGCTGCTGTGTGCAAATAACACCGCTTACAGACTCAGGCCTGCTTCGTGACCGTGGTTTGCATCACACTATCACCCACGTGTGCTGAGCAGGAACAGGGGAACCTCATAACAGTCCCCCAGAAGAGGAAATATGTGTCTGGGGGACAGGAGAGGAGGTGGCCATGCCCTCTTCTCTTCGTTTTTCTTTGGGATCACGTGTTATGTTCATCACCTATTAAAGAACAAAATACAAAGAGACAAGACGTGCACACAGGACGTACTTGCAGACTGCCTATCGTGAGGCCTCATCTGCTCTCACTTCTACCACCTCTGTTCCACGTGCCAGGGAGCCAGTCCCGCAGGCCAAGCCCCATCTCAGCAGAATGCCTGGCTTCTCCCCCACCTCCCTGAGCCTCCTCTTCCTTCAGTGGAGCCCGCTGGAGGCTGCCTCCTGCTGGGGACAGGCAAGTTGACCTCATAAAGGGACCACATGCAGAGAAAAGCTCAGCCTGGAGTCCGGAAGGCCTGGGATCCAGTCCAGCTCTGCTGATTCTCAGCCCCCCGTGCCCACCTCACCAGCAGTTGCCAGGATCCCACAGGAAGTGCGGGAGGGCGGCTCCAGGCGAAGCACCAGCTGAGAGGACTCACCAAGCCCACCTCCCCAGGTAGAGATGCCTCCAAAGGGCCAGGATGTGCCCCATCTTCGCAGCCTCCCTTCAGGATGCTTGGGCTTATCTGGCAGCTCAGCTGGTAAAGAATCCGCCTGCAACTCAGGAGACCCCAGTTTGATTCCTGGGTGGGGAAGATCCCCTGGAGAAGGGATAGGCTACCCACTCCAGTATTCTTGGGCTTCCCTGGTGATTCAGTCAGTAAAGAACCTGCCCACAATGCGGGAGACCTGGCTTCAATCCCTGGGTGGGAAGATCCCCTGGAGGAGGGCATGGCAACCCACTCCAGTATTCTTGCCTAGAGAATCCCCAAGGGCAGAGCAGCCTGGAAGGCTCGCAAAGAGTCAGACACAACTGAGCGACGAAGCACAGCACAGCACAGCAGGACGCTTGGTATACAGCAGGCGCTCAATGGAGAGGAGAGACCAGTGGGAGCTGGCAGAGCTTTTGTCCATCACCGAGCCAGGGGTGGGGCAAGATGAGACAGCCATCCCAGGTCGAGATAGGAGGGGGCCATCTGTCCCCACCCTGTTAGCTGGGCCTATTGCTAGCAACAAACAGCCGAGATCTGTCCTAGATAATGTGCTTTGTAAAAATACAAAATAAGTTAGCCTCCTAAGAGGAATCGCCAGGAAGGCCCTCAGAGATCAGTGTAAAGTCAAACCTGGCAGACACCTCTGTGCTCACCTAATTCACTGGTTCACAGACGGGGGCTGGGGAGTAAGGAACTTGCCCCTAAGGCCATGGCCAGAACTCGGGGTCCTCAAAGGAAAGTCTGGGGCCCAGAACGACACCATTGATCAGGATAAGCCACATGTAGCCCCCAGACCTCATGACTCACGACAGGCCTGCTTGGGATACCCCACACCCCTCTCCGGGTGACTGCAGCTCTGTTCTGCGCCGTCTTCCCGTGGGGACCTGGGCACACAGTCTAATCTCCACCCGGAACTCAGCGGATGCTGGGCCAGCAGGGCACACGCTGCCTCCTGAAGCTTCAGCCTTAGGACCAAGGGCCCTTCACTAACGGTGCCTGGTGTCAGAATGTGTGATCCTGCTGTGTGGAGGGGGAGGGAGGGCAGTTTTTTGGCAGGTGTCTGCTCCAACAGACACACTAAGCCTGACCTCAGGTCAAAAAGACCAGGTTCTAGATGGCCAACGGTTCATACGTGTTCTGAAAACACAGAAAAGTCAGAAGAAATACAACAAAAAGAGGTGAATCAAAAGCACTTCCCCGGTGCAGGGGAACATGTTCCATCCCTGGTCTGGGAGGACCCCACGAGCCTGGGTACCAGCAGCTGTGCTGCAACTGCTGAGGCCCACGCACCCTGGAGCCTGGGCATTGCAGAACAGGCGAGCCCCACTCTGCAACTGGAGAGCCCAGTCACCCCAGCCAAGAGCCAGCACAACCCAAAATAACTTTAAAACTGAACCCAAGTAACTCAGGAACAAGTATGTAAGAAATAGCATTCTGCCTGTTTTCCTCTGATTATTTCTGATCCTACATTTAGGTCTTCAATCCATTTTCTCTTTGTGTGTGGTGTTACGAAGTGTTCTGATTTCAGTCTTTTACAGGTAGCTGTCCAGTTTTCCCAGCACCACTTAATGAAGAGACTATCTTTGCCCCATTGCATATTCTTGCCTCCTTTGTCAAAGATAAGGGGCCCATGTGTCTGTACGAATGAGGTGGATGAACCTACAGCCTATTATACAGTGAAGTCAGAAAGTGAAAACCAAATACCTTACATTAACCCATATATATGGAATCTAGAAAAGACGGTACTGATGACCTACTTGCAGGGCTGCAACGCGGAGGAGGGTAAAACGTGGGACGAGTGGAGCGCGCAGCTGGAAACACACACTGACGTTTACGACGGCAGCGGGAACTTGCTCTGTGACTCAGGGAACTGAAACGGGGGCTGCGACAACCTAGAGGGCTGAGGGGGAGGCTCAAGAGGGAGGGGACACGTGTACACTCGTGGCTGATCCGTGCTGGCACAGGGCAGAACACCACAATGTTGTAATCATCCTTCAACTGGTAACACATTTTTATTTTTGGTAATAAAATTTTAAAAAAAGAAACAGATGAGCAATAAAGCTCCGAACAGTGAGTGGGCAAAAATCTTTGATAACATGGCTGAAGTTCAATGTCACCGTTAAACCATTCTTGAGATAGAGGCATATGTGAGAAGTTTATAATTCTGAACTGTCTTCTAGATAATTTCAACACAACTCAGGGGACATAGAGTGTGTGTGTGTGTGTGTGCGCGTGCATGCACGTACTTGTAGGAAGGGCAGAAATCTGACATTCTGCTGAGTTTCTTCTTGTTCAGGGAGAAAAGTGCGTAACTTAAACTCACTGATAGCACAGAATCAGGATGTTGAATACTCAATTTACTACAGGGAAAATTTTTGACCAAGCAAATAATGATGAAAGCAAAAAAAAGAGCCAATTAGAAAGCAACAGGAAAATGAACTAAACACCAAATAATATTACAACAGGGATCACAATCAACAAGTCAAATTCACCTGCTGACTTTCCAGATTTCACCAAAAAGGAAAGACAGGAAAACACAATGCCAATACATACAAAATCCTTTAATGTAATTCTCTTAGAAATGGGTAGTACAGGCAAAAAAGAAAAAAACTGGGGGAGGGGGTGGAGGCAGACAGCAAAAAAGGAAAACAGATTTAATTTACAAGCTGAATTTAATAATTACATAAAATTTTATACCAAATCAACAATAATGCATTATTTTCAGGTGTGGCAGAACATTTTCCACAATCCCCTCCCCCCAAAAAAATCATTCTAGTTTATCTGGAGAAATAAATGCACCAGAGAACCCAGAATTTCTGAGTAAGAGTTTACGCATGAGGCTGTCGTTACTGGAGTGATGGTGATGAAGGCAACAGTCCAGCCCTGAGCTGCCCAGACCAGCAGCCGCCAGCCCCCCGTGACTGCGGAGCACCTGAGGTGCTGTGAGTGCACACACATGGGATCCCAAAGACCCAATACAAAAACATAAATACCTCAGCACTTCTAACACCCATTACACATGGCAATAGGTTAAATAAACTTAATTTCATCTGCTCTTTCCTTTTAACTGAGACCCCTAGAAAATGTCAGACTATACTAAAATGTTTCACACTCCATGTCACTGGACAGAGCCGGTCTAGAGACGGGTCTGGGTTTTCAATTTTCTGTCCACATTCTTTGACGCCCACGGAGACTGTTTTCCTTTTAGATCAGATTTTAAATGTTTCCTGTCTGGCCTAGGTGCCATGAGTTTCTCCTGGGTTTGTTTACATAAATTTTAATTTTTCTAAGCGGTAAAGTGATGGATCTCTCCCATCTGTGTTTTTCCAATTCTCAGTTCTGACTCTCCTAGAGGCAGGTCAGTGAGCCACTGTGGTGTCTAGGGACACAGGAGGACGAATGATCCTTCTCACACTGCCATAGAGGAGTTGGGGTTGAGAACCTGGCTTTCAGCCTCAATCCGCTCCACCTGCAAAGCGAAGTCCCCACTGTCTATCTCTGTGGTCAGGCCCTGGCTCACCCCAGAGGTTGTCAAGAGGACCAAGTGTTGTTTAGTCACAAAGTCATGTCCAGCTTTTTTGTGACCCCGTGGACTGTAGCCCACCAGGCTCCTCTGTCCATGGGATTCTCCAGGTAAGAACACTGGAGTGGGTTGCCATTTTTTCTCTCCAGGGAATCTTTCCAAGACAGGGATGGAACCTGGGTCTCCTGCATTGGCAGGCAGATTTTTTACCAGTGAGCCTTTTGAGGACCAAGGATTACTGTAAAGCAGCACGGCATCTGACAGTAAGTTCTCCATAACTCCAGCTCAACCCTGACCTGAAGCCTACAGTGGTGCAGCAGTAACCCCAGAACTCTGACACCGACAGCCTACGAGGCCCCAAGGACCAGGGGGCTACAGCCCACACAAGCAGCTGCAGTGAGAACAGGCTAGCTCTCCGGCTCCTGCGCTCAGCCATCCACTCTTCCCCACACCCCGGGAGATCATCCCTGTCCTCTCCAGCCCCAGCTTCTCCCATTTAAGAGTTCAAGTTTACACTTAAGCTGGCCCCGGGTAATTCCAAGCACACACCACCAACCAGAGGGACGCCATCTGGCCTGGCAGACTAAGGACCTCCATGAACCTGGAAATCCACTCCTCAGTAAAGGCAACACGAGTACCAACAAAATGGTCAAAATTAACTTTTTCAGAACTCTGGAAATTAATCCAAGGCCCATGGCAATCTGAACAGCGTTTATCCAAAGCATACAGGCTCCTCAGTAACTTACGTTTCTCCAATACTCCAGCCCTGAGACACCAGGCATCGCCTCCCCTCTGTGAGCCTGGGCCCTCGGCCCTGATCCCGTCACTTCTCAGCGCGAGCCTTCCCCGAGGAAGCTGTCTTGGCTGGGCCGCTCCGGTTTGGCCTCCGCTCCGTCACCTCCCCTGACCCCTGCCCTACACAGAATCACGGGCTCCGGCTGTCACAAACCCTGCACTGCTTCCCAGAGAGAAGCCACGCCTCCATCCCCAGCAGGGAGAGCCCTCTTCAGACCAGCCTAAAGGCTGCCACACACCACTTCCCGCTCCAGCAATGCAAGCTGTAGAGAAAAAGCTTAGCCTCGCGTATAACCCAACTTGACCAAAGTCACAACCCACTTACGGCTGGAACTGAGGGCTACTGGCAGACTGAGCTTGCTGAGGACCAAGCTCCATTCCAGCAGGGATATTTCCATTTCATTGCCTTATGAGGCTGATACCAAACAGTGGCAGAATTTTTCTTGGGCTCCACAATCACTGAGGATGGTGACTGCAGCCATGAAATTAGAAGACGCTTGCTGCTTGGAAGAAAAGCTATAACAAACCTAGACAGAGTACATGAAAAGCAGAGACATCACTTTGCCAACAAATGCGCATATCGTCAAAGCTATGGTTTTTCCAGTAGTTGTGTACAGACACAAGAGTTGGACCATAAAGAAGGCTGACTGCCAAAGAATTGATGTTTCTGAACTGTGCTGCTGGAGAAGACTCTTGAGAGTCCCTTGGATGGCAAGGAGATCGAACCAGTCCATCCTAAAGGAAATCAACCCTGAATATTCATTGGAAGGACTGATGCTGAAGCTCCAATACCTTGGCCACCTGATGCAAAAAGCTGACTCACGGGAAAAACCCTGATGCTGGGAAAGATTGAGGGCAGGAGAAGGGGCCAACAGAGGAGATGGTTGGATGGCATCACCAACTCAACGGACACAAGTTTGAGCAAACTCCAGGAGAGCGAAGACAGGGAAGCCTGGTATGTCGCAGTCCATGGGGTCACAATGAGCCGAATGCCACCAGTACCACAACCATTATCTGATCATGGAAACTGAAGCCTGCATTTTATCCACTCGGTGCCCAAAGCCAGGGAGAGAGGCTGCAGCCCTGGGGAGAAGACCTTCTGTGTGAAGGGCCCTGGGGCTCTCTCAGCTCTCCAGAAACCCTGGAGGGGTGGGCAGGCCCAGAGGCCGGGGCTCACGGCCCTGAGCCGACCTTTAAGAGGAGAGGCCTTTAGATCAAGACTTGGTTCTGCTCTTAAATCACTTCACAGGTTTATTAAAATGCACAAAGAATTTGGGCAACCAGTGCTCTCTCCTCAAGCCTGGCTGTCTGAGACTATCACAGGAGGAAGCCAAGGGAAGGCTGGCCGCCACCTTGTGGAGCAAAGGGGAGGAAAAAGCCAGATGGAAATTTTTGACTAAATTGTCTTCAAAGAGCCATGAGTCTCCTAGAAGAGCCCGCCACACTCATAACCACCCCACGACTCCCCAACTGTGTTCACCATGGGAAAAAACAGAAGCTACAGTGTATAAAATTTGAGATTTATATGTTTGTGTGTTTAAGTTACTTAAATTACACAATGCTGCATGAAGTCAGTCTAAAAAAGAATCAACACACACCACTGCAAGGTAATCCAATGAGTTTTTTTTTGTTTTTTTAAACAAATTTGTACAGAAAAAAAAAAATCCCCGGGTCACACCCTATACCATACGCTCACCCTGTCCGGCTATGCAGGAGGCGATGGGAGCTGGGACAAGCAGCGGCCACAGATGACATGGGATGTGGAAAAACTGCGAGTTCCCTTTGTTCTCCAGTGTATCTTGTACAAAATAATTACATTTTTTTAAACATATTTACAGAGTTTGCACAAATAGAAAACGGTTACAAATTACAACCAGGCTTGGCAAGATAAGATCCCCCTCCTCTATCACTGACTGAGGCCAGAGGTACGATTGCTTTGTATTTACAGGTGCATTAAAAAGTCTGTCTTCTTAGAGACCTAGATGGAGTTCATAAAAAATGGTTAAATCATAAATTCATTCGTAAGCTATACAAGCAATTGATGCCCATCAGTCAGTTCATGTCTTGCTCCCTGAAGAAAGACTTGAAGGTAAAAGAATCCCTTCCCCAAAAGCAAGCAACACATCCCTTGGCCTGTCCGCTTACAGGGGTTTGGGTTTGGGAGGAAATAGGATGGAGGCAGGAAGGGAGGGAGGGAATGGGGGAGGGAGGGCCGGACAACCTAGTTGAGACAGTTTTCCTTTCATTTTTTTTTTTTGTTTCATAAACAGCTTGGAACCAGGTTAAGCCGACAGGCTTGTTACTCGCCATCTGATGGCTTTGAAAAGAACCCACAATTCTCTCGTCTCAGAGACAGAAACAGCTCAACATGACCACAGTACGGGACGAAAGGACTCTCTGGGGAGGACAAATGTTTGTAATTCTGCTGTAAAGTCTCTGCCTTGAGTGCCAAGCCCAATTTCAACAGTGCAAAACAGACTCCAGAGGCAGTGTGGGGTGGGTCAGAGGCTCGAGTAGTAGCTGTCCACCCACTGAGCAAGTCCTCGCTCCACCAGCGACCGGTTTATCAACACCACCTAGGAGAGAGAAGCCCTGGAGAGCGCGGCCGTGGCACCGGGCCAGCGTCTGGGCCGGCGCGGTTCCCCCCCTCAGCCCTGGCCCCACCACCAGCACCTGAATGACTGGGCCAGGCCCGCCAGGGCTTCATGGACAGGCCCTGCCAGCAGGCGAGCAGGCTCTCCACGCTCTAGTACCAGGAGCCGAAGGGGAAAACCCCAAGGGACGAGGTCCGAGAGCGCCCAGGGATGTCCTGCCACGGGGGCCGCCACAGCTCTGTGGGGGTTCAGCTGCACCTCCGGCCGCCATCCCTGGATGACAGCGGCATCCCCACCCTGACTGTGGCCACCGAGCGTCCTGTGCGTGATGGGGGAGAGGAGGCCCGAACTTACTTCATCTCCAACCACGCTCCACAGCTGAATCAGAGGCAGGCCGGTTGGGCTGTAACTCGTCACCTGAGAGAACAAAACCCCCCATGGTGTTTGTAAGCTACCCCAGGCCCCTCTCCAAGACTGCTGGCCAACCCAGGGCGGGGGCCACGGGCAACAGGCGCCCAAGGTCCGCTCCCATGCAGCCGGGAGCTGAGAGAGGCTGGAAGTGCCGGGCGGGGGCTCCCGGGACAGGCCCGCCCGCCCCACATACCTGAGCCAGCAGCGCTGTGTTCCCCGTCATCTCGCTCATAGCCGCGTCCGCCTCAGGCGAGAAGTGGTCATCGTCTGAGGAGAGGGAAGAGCAGCATTCAGCTCTCACCGAGGTGGGGCACGCGTCACAAAACTCGCAGGTGTTTTCTAGCAGACTTCACACGCTGCCACGGACTTACAGACCTCACAGGACAGAGCCACACCTGAGCTGGGTGCAGAGCCCCAGGCCTCCCTGGGAACGCTTGGGGTGCCTGCTGCATGCCACCCCCAGGGGCCAGAGGGGCACAGGGACAGAGACTCTGCCTCCAGTGGAAGCATCGCCGCCACCAACACTGATCCAGGGGCTGAATGGACTGCTATCTCACGGAATCAGGAATACATGTTACAGGTGAGAACATGTGAAACACGGGTCAGTGTCTGAAGGTCAACCCACTGCCACAGTGAGGCAGGTGCCATTCAGACCCAGGAAGTTGGCCACACAGTCCACTTTGGGTAGCGATTCCAAGCGGGCGGGGTGCGCGGACAGCATTGTCAGATCATACACGTCCAGAACAAGGACACACCCAGGGTGAGAGGCAGGGAGGACAGGGCTAAGTCTGGGAATATCTAGGAACAGAGACGTGTCTCTAGGAAGCCTCTCAAAGCTGCAGGCCTGGGTGGAGGCTAGAGCAGTGGGCCTGAAAGCAGGGGTCTGGGGTCCAGGGACCAGCACCACGGGAGAACTTGTTAGAAATGCATGTTCTCGGGCCTCCACCCAGACCAGTCCATTGGAAACAAAGTGGTCGCAAGCTGTGCTGCTTAAGCCTGGAAGGTGAGGACAGGGTCCCACAGAGAAGACCGGCTCGCCCCGGCCCAGGCCCAGGCCCAGGCCCAGGCCCCACCTGTTACCTGACAGAGGCATCACGCTGTCCAGAAGCACCTCTGCCCCCTGGAACGGCAGGGTCACAAAGTCAGACCTGAAAGACAGGCCAGGCCCGAGCTCAGCCTGGACACCACGCTGCCCACCCCAGGCCGACGTGCCCCTCCTGCTCAGCGCCGTGACCCTGAAACCCAGGGAAGCCACACAGCAGTGCACACGCCAGGCACCACACCGCTCCCAGCTCCCCTGCACAGGCCCGGCCTCTGAGGCGCTGCTTGCATCGCGCGCCCGAAGCGAAGTCACCCCCTTGTGCCGAACAACACCCGGGCTTCTTCCACCAGACGGGGCTCTCCACTCTGTCTGGCTGAGGTGGGCATGGGGTTCATTTGCATCATCCTCTCCCAAACAGAGTGGGCAGCAGCAGGAAGAACCCACCCACGCTCCAGGCGCCGGCTCTGCAGACGTCACGGCCTACTCGACTCACCGGATCTGCCGCAGCACGTCGACTTTCACCCTCTTGTAGCCGCCGTAGTCGACGTAGCGAATCTCGACCTCGTTGGTGTCCTCGTAGGCGGCCACCACCTGGGCTCGCCACCAGGCCCCATCCGCGCCGGGGGCAGCGCAGATGACCGTTACTGTGGGCAGACGAGAGCGTGTGCCCAGAGCCGGCATGGGGCGGGGCGGCCACAGACCCTCCCCGGGCCCAGCATGGACCAAGGGCAGTATCTGCCAGCCGTGCATCTCTGCTGCCCCCAACACCCCCCAGACGAGAAAGCACCCACCCACACCTTTCTCTGAGACTTAATGAGGCCAGAGGTGGACACAGATTACCTGAAATAAGCCAGGTAAATTCCAGAATTCAGGGAATGGACCAGCATCTGCCTTATACTCTGAAGGGAATGTCCCAGAAAGAATCCAGAGCCTCAAGGGCAGCAGACCTCTGGCTGGCTGCCAGGGCCTGCTCTGGCCCACCGCAGACCAGACCGAGGGCTCCCGAGCCCAAAGCCCACTTCTTCTGGCCTTTGCTTCAGGATGGTGCTGAGAGCACTACACTTGGGGCCGCCAACCAGGCCAGAGCAGGTGGCCCTGAGTGCCACCAACCCCAGCCTGGGGCAGCAGGGACAGGGGCCCGTGACACGGCTGGCCACACTGTGTCCTGACCCTTAAGGGCAGGCCCCAGTACAGTCCAGTCACCTCCTGGCCTCCAGTTCTGTCTTCACTTCTGGGTAGAACCAACACCAGAGAACCTGACAATATTCCTCCAAAATGAAAACCTTAATATAAAATGCCCCCCAAATTTCAAAAGTTTTCCTTATGTCTTAAAGCCCACTGGGGGCTTCAGGTTAGGACTCCCTGATATGGTAGGTTAGCGACATCAGATCTCTGCTAACGAGGATGACGAAGATAAAAGAGCTCCGGAGCAGGGGCCACCTGGGCAAGTCACTGACTTCAGAGCCTTCGTTTCCTCACCTGTTAACTGGAGATGCCCCAACCCACCGTCACCGGAAACCGGGACCATCTTCGGGCCTGGCATCTGCAACAGGCACTGTGCCTGTCTGACATACACAGTAGCCACCCCAATTCCCAGACCACGTGGGCATCCCCCTCCCTCAACAGGCGGGCAGCAGAGCTGGGATCTGAACCGCCGTGCCAACTCTGTATTCTGACCCCTTCTTTCCGTCAGCCTATGGAAACACCAGCTTGAGCTAGCCAGGAAATGGGAGCCCAGCGCACCCTATACCGACACCAAGAACTCAGGGATGCTATTCCCATGAAGAGCCCCAGAACAGCCTCCTGCTGGTTAAAACCATGGGCAGAACGAGAGGAGACCCTCAAAACTTCTCCCCGAGCCTGGCCAGAGCCCGGCGCCCCTCGGACCTCGGGGGCAGCACTTACTCTCCACCGGGGTGGGCAAGGTGGGGATCCCAGGCTGAGAGTAGCAGAGGTACATCTGCTGGTCCAGGCTACGCAGCGCATGGAAGGTAGGGTGTGTGTGCTGCTGCACAAACAGGTGCCCGGCGTTGACCTGGTTGACCACGATTACCTCCACAGTGACGCCATCCGGGAGCATGAGCTGCAGAGAGGGGGGTCACGTGCATTCAGCAACCCTTCTCACACCTGGGATAAACTCTGAGGCCCCAGGGCAAGAACCCAAATTGGCACATCTTGGAAAAAGGCATAGCAAACCAAAGCAACACGGCTCCTAGACAGCACAGGTCCAAGGAAAACTCTCTTAAGCCGTTCAAAGTGTTTGGCTCCCCTGTGGCCCTGGCCCTGCAATGCCCCAAGTAACCACGAGAGGTGGCCTCAGTTCAGCTGGGCAAGGAGGCTCCCAGGCATCCGCGGTGGATAGAGTATCTGGCTGCCCACGGGCCTGGGCACAGCTTCTGCCCAGGCCACCTCGTCTCAAGGCTCTTTAAGACCCAGGGACGGCAAATAGGAATGGGGCGGCCACTAAGAGCAAGAGGAAGGGACGGTCCAGCCTGAGGGCCACCCTGCCAGCTCCCTGCAACGGCAGCTGACCCCAGGAGCTCCAGCGTGACCGCTGACGTCTCTCCAAGCTAAGGCAACGAGGCGCTGTGGACACAGCAGGGCATCCACTCCACCTCCCAGCCAGGCGGCCACAGAAAGAACTTCGGGTGAGAGCTCCACGCCGACCCCCCGGCCCTGCGGGCTATCTCCAGCCCCACCAGCCACTCACAGCACAAGGAGAGGAGGCCTCACCAACCGCTCAACCACTTGAAAAAGACAGAGTGGGTCTGGGGCCACGCCTCACGGGAAATCCCGATGATTCAGAAGTGAAGCGTGGAGTGGCGGTCAGCCCACTCCCGGATATCCACAAGAAGGCAGAGGACATCTACCCCTTCCCTCAAAGCACAAGGGTAC
Organism: Cervus elaphus; assembly: GCF_910594005.1. Classification (NCBI taxonomy): domain Eukaryota; kingdom Metazoa; phylum Chordata; class Mammalia; order Artiodactyla; family Cervidae; genus Cervus; species Cervus elaphus. The sequence continues at coordinate 80,846,579 of NC_057819.1, read as the reverse complement.
TGGGAGGGAGGAAGACACAGAATGAAAAGGCCAGCATCCTAAACATTTTCTTGGAGCGCACACCCACCCTACGTGTGAAATGCAGTGTTCTTAGCCTTTAGAAACCTACAGTTCTGCTCCCAGTGAGAGTAGGCTCATAGAGCTGAAGGCACACAGCAGGATGGGGTGAGAGGCCCCAGAGACCCCACAGCCCCAGCACACAGGCCCCAAAATGCCAGCTCCTCCTCTGCTAGGGCTCCCAGGGGTGGAGATGGAGTGGGGGTTCTTTCCCTTTATGACCCAGGTGTCCCTTGTGAGGATGGAAGGGGAAGAGCCTCCTTCACCAGGGCCACCGCTAGACCCAAATCCACAGCCGGGGTGGGGGGGGGGTGTCCCCGAACCAGGTCCAGAGTTGATCAGGACAAGGCACGGCTCTAAGGCGTCCCGAGTCAGCCTGCACACAGCCAGTCAGCAGAGAGCAGTCCTTTCTAGGCAAGTGCCTTGAGAACAGACTGCCCAGGTGGCAGAGGCGGGGAGAGTGGTCCTTCCAAGCAAGGACTGAGAGGCCTCTGGCTTCCTACAGCACCCTGGTCCCCAGCCCAACCCAGAGAACTAAAAGCAGAGCTGACCGCTGGCCGGAGGTGACAGGCGAAGGCCTCAGTGTGCCCCAGGCCTTCCTTGCCCACAGCCTCGGGAGCTTCCATCTGGGGCTGGCCGGGAGGAAGGGGCATGCTCACCCAGGAAGTCATTGGAAGAGAAGGCAGTGCCAGTGAAGGCAGCGGGGGGGCATAAATGTTGGTGAGGTTCAGTTCTTTGAACTTCTTGCCGATCAAGCTCAGTGCCTTGTCCACGTGCTGCTGAGAGCCTGCGTGTGGGGCAGACCACAGTCACAGGCTGAGACAGAGAGCAAGCTGAACTCACGCCCACCCACACCGCACTCTCCCCAGAGCTCAGGCGCACCTTTAAGGTGCCGAAATGTCAAGCCTCACCTTAAGGTGAACCGCATCTAAAGCTGGAAGCCTGTGGCCCTTTCACACTGGGCCTCTATTGTCTATGATTGCACCAATGCAACAGGAACTTAGCTGATGGGGAGGCCCAGCCTTCGTCCACCATCAGCCCAGGACCCCTGGCCAGTCCCCGAGTGCCCACCCCTTTCCCGCCAGAAGATCTGCGGGATCCCGAGTCTCCTTCAAGTACCGTAAGTGAAGATGAGGCTACAGGGAAGACTCGCCCACTCCCTTCACCCGGGGTGAGAAGCAGGGCTTTCTATTCAGAGACTTAGATTCCAAAAGGGACCAAGTGGGACTCAAATGCTTCAAGTCACTTAAGTTCCAGGTAAGAAAACTGTCATAAAACCCAGGCAGCGGCTGCCACTGACCTTCGATGTGGCAGACCTGGATGTTCTGGGTGTAAGGCAGGGTGGAGATGTAGATCTTGGCACCAGATGTCTGCTTGAGAAAACTCACGTAGCGTCCCTGCTTGCCAATCAGCCGACCAACCAGGTGCTTCGGGAGAGAGAGAGGGGTGAGAGGGTTAACAAGCCAAACCCGAGCATCCCCAAGACCCACCTCTGCTTCACACCAAGTCAGGCTCACATGTATTCTCGGCACTCACTCACCAGGCACTGTTCTGAGCACTTACTGTTACTCAGTAAATGCAGGAAACAAACAGCATCTGTTTATCACCATTTTACAGTTGATGGAACAAACTCAGAGAGGTTAAGTTAATTTGGCCAGGATCTCACAGCTACTGGCTTCCCTGATAGCTCAGCTGGTAAAGAATCTGCCTGCCACGCAGGAGACCTCGGTTTGATTCCTGGGTTGGGAAGATCCCTTGGAGAAGGGATAGGCTACCCACTCCAGTATTCTTGGGCTTTCCTTGTGTCTCAGCTGGTAAAGAATACGCCTGCAAAGTGGGAGCCCTGGGTTCAATCCCTGGGTTGGAAGATCCCCCGGAGACGGGAAAGGCTACCCACTCCAGTGTTCTGGCCTGGAGAATCCCATGGACTATATAGGCCATGGAGATACAGTCCATGAGGTCGCACAGAGTCGGACTCAGCTGAGCGCCTTTTCCTTGCACACAGCTGCTAAGCAGCTGCGCCAGGCAGTGGCTCCAGAACGTGGCCGTTTCCATTTCCCCCCCAGCGATGGGGCTCACGTTCAGAGGCTGCAAAGGCAGCATCTTCTCCTCCTAACCACTGGGATGTTTCTAAGCACAAGGTTGTATTTTTGAGTCCTCTACCTCTCCAAGTCTGCTCAGGTCCAAAGAATGGGCTCAGTTTGAAAAACCACTACCATATTGTAAAGTAATTAGCCTCCAACTAATAAAAATAAATAAAAAGAAAAAAAGAAGAGAAAACAAAGGTCTAAGAAAGAACCCTTGGGTTCCTGCTGCCAACTCCTGAGCACACGTCCCCTGCGGGCCAGAGGAGCCAAACTCAGCCCAATATAAGACAAACCCTGAAGCAATCCCCAATAGTGGAGCTGCCAGGGACACGGTCACTCTGCACCCAGAGCTGCCTGGGTGTGCCCTTTGCAACCTCTGAAGCAGACAGAAGAGGGCACCTCTGCCCTCAGGGTCACTGGGGGAAAGACATAACCAAGGGAGCCAGCCACGCAGGTCAGAGCGGCCCACCTGACCTCGAGGTCACACCAGGCCAAGCCTCCACCTCAGCAGGAGGCTAAGAGCCCAGGAGAATGCAATTGGCCAATTATTTCTGAGTCCCTGAGACAAACATCAAGATCAAGCTAATAAGATGTAAGTTAGAAAAGCAAGAAGCTAGAAATCACTTAAGCACCCTGGAATTGGGGAACTGGTGAAGTAAACTGACATTCACACAATGAATCATGCAGTTAAAATTCCATTTTCAAAGAATAACACAGGAAAATTAAGTTGTTAAATATTTAAAAGCATTAATTAAAGCAACATAATCTTAGTTTTGTTTAAAAACCACAGGGTGTAAGATGAGAAGGAAATAAAAGTCTTCCTAGTCACTCTCGGGGGTAGGATTAAGCTGATTTTTATTTTCTTCCTACACTGCTATATTCCTCAAGCTCTCTAAAATACGGATTTATGCTGTGCTCAATTATAAAATACAGTCGGCGTTGGGGAGCGGGAGGAGAGCATGCTGAGGGGACTCCTGGCCAGCCCCTGCCTTCAGCCTGCTTTGCTAGCATCTCCAAACTGATCCGAGCCCCGCACGCCAAGAAGAGTCCCAAGGAGGGGAGGAGCCGGGGAGTGTGAGGACGCCGCTCCCGAGGTCAGCTGGAGGGATTCCGCTCTACGGGAAGCTCTCCAGACTTCCCACCCCTTCAGCCTCCAGCGCCCTAGGGGCTTCTCCTCGTTTAGGTCCCCCCGCTTGGCCCCCTCTCCCAAGCCCATTGACCCTGGGCCCAGGGTCACTTAGCGCTCACAGCCCTTACCTTTGGCACCTCGATCTCCCAGATAATCAGGTCGACCTTCTTGGGGTTGGAGCCTGCCTGGGCATTCTGGAAACCGTCAGGCTTCCTGAGGCCACAGCAGCTGTCCACCGAGTCCATGCTGTTCCCGTCTGAACCTGCAGGGGAGGAAGCAGCACGCACAGACACGGGCCCAGAGCAGTTAATAACGGACAACTTCCAAACTCGCACTCCCGGGAGGCCCCCGCCCCTCGCCCCCTCCTCAGGCTTGGCAGGTGACTGTCAGCTCGCAGTCTGGAAGGCTCGGAACAGCCCCAATGAAAGGCGGACTGGGGGTGTAGATACACCTAATTTTAGCCTGTCACTTACAGTCCCACTTGCTGAACTGGCAGCCGCGCCCAGCACAGCTGCTGGAGCAGAGACAAGGGGTAGACTGGGAAGAAACACGTCGGCTCAGCAAGGGGAGTCCACGGGCAGGGAGGGGCAGGCCAGCCGGCCCCCAAGGCCTCAGCAGCCTGTGCCTGGTGTGGGTCTCGGCGGAGCTCAACTGGTCGCAGCCGGGCCACATTCAGCTAAGTGGCCCCTCCCACCAAGGGCCCTGGTCCCCAAGGCCCCACGCTGGCGCAGGCCTTCAGCTGAGCCCAGGAAGAGGGGGCGCCAGGAGGAGGCCCCCTCCCTCCCTCTGCTGAGGCCTGACTCGCGCACCGCTGAAGGCTCTCAGGGCTCCCGGTGGGTCTTCAGTCCCGAGAGGACACCCCCACTCAGGGTCTGCCAGGGGGCCCACAACCAAGACACAGGGGTCAGACGGCTTCAGAGAAGTGGCTCTGGCTGAAATATGGAAGGCTCGACTGCCAGAAATAGATCACTCCTGAGATGCTACTAACTAGGTTATTTTCCACACGGTTTCTCTAAGCCCTGGACGTAATCCCCTACCGAACGAACCCAGCCCTGCCTGGACAGAGGAGGCAGGGCCTCCTCGCAGCTACGATGAGGCACCTCCCTCGACGCTAGGGGCTCAGACAGGCTTCATGCGGGGGAAAACTGCCCTTCTGGAGAGAAGTCTGCTTGGCCAACCTGGCCGATGCGGGCTCGGCTCATACTCGGCCCCCAGCTGCCCCCAGGACCAAGCAGGATGGGCCTCCACCCTGACGACACTTAGAGGGGGCTCAGACCACACCGCAACTCCACAGGCTCCCCTCAGCCAGTGGTCCCTGGGCCACTCGGAGCCCTGACTTCCTCAGAAGATGCTGCATGCGGCTCCCACCAGCCCCTACCTGCCATCCCCAAGCCCCCCACCCACCACCCCTCCTTTGCGGCCTGGACTCATCCCAGCAGCCACCACTGCCAAACTGGGGTCTGCATGATAAGGCTGAGGGGCTCCTTTATTTCCAAAGGATTTCCGTCCATTTTAAGATGCTTTAAAATAATAAAAAAATAATTTAACATCCCTGAAGTTGGGTGCATCTTATGGCCTCTGACTTTTCTACACTCATGATTGGCAGCACTTTTTTTCTATCACAGGTACACACAAAACAGCAGTGTCTTAATCGGTAATAGCATCTTACAGGTGACAACACGTGGTGCACACCAGATGCTGCTGAGAGCAGTAAAATTCCCCAGCAAGAGCCCCAACCTTCCTGGGGCTGAAATGACAGGGAACACCTCCAGGACAAGCAAGCTGGAGACGCACAGAGGAACCCGTGGCCTCTTTCCATGAGATAAGTGGGAATACCCCAGGGAAGCTGCAAAACCAGGGTCAGGAGCTGCTGACCTGTAAGTTAGCGGTCTGAACTGTCTACGCTGGGGTCAGCACTCGAAAAACCCATTGGACACTTCATTACCAAAGTGCCCCTTTCCCGGGGGCGGAACTGCAGCTGCACAGAAAGAAATGGCTGAGGCTCTCTTGAAGGAATAGGTGACAGCAACAGGCGGAAGGCGCGAGCCTCCCGCAAGGTTCGAGGCTGTGGCCATTCTCTGGGCACTTACCCTGAAAGAGCTTCTGGAGAAGGAAAGCAGGTGAAGACATGGGAACAAGCACATTATTAAAAGGAAATAAACCACCGAAAAAGCTCACCCATTCTTGGTACTCAAGGGGATTAAAGCTAAAGGGGCCTCTCCGTCTTTAAAAAAGCTATTAAGAAGCTAGTGTGTAAAGACAGATCAGTACACTTAAGTTACTGGGTGAACCCAACTTTGAGCTGGTTCCTTCAGAAGGGCTGGGGAGGGTCCCTTGCTACGGAACCAAGTTACAGCTCCCATGGCTTTGGGGTTCAGGGCAGCGTTCACTTCTCAGTTGCCCACCAGCTCTCTGCTGTACCCCAATTTCTGCAAGCCGCTGGGACACAGTGTAGAAGAGCATCTGACTACAGAAGCAGCAGAGCAGACCAGCCGCCTTTCCCAGCTGAATGAGGGGAGACACCCTGCTCCTCTTGGGGATACCCCAGGCCCGCCTACCTCCCGAATGGTCTGCTTCCGCATCCATGGTCCATCCGTCCTCAGTCCCCAAGTCCGACAGCTCCCCCTTCAGCACCCCGTTGCTGACAGGCACAGTACTTTCGGGCAGCGGTGGGGTGGCAGCCTCGCCCCTGGGGCTGGAGGAGGTCTCCGTACAACAGTCTTCAAGCCCCGAGGTGCTGGCAGAATCTGAGCACTGCCCGGAGGCGGCCCCGGAGGGGACAGCCTGGCCGCTGTCAGACATGCAGGGGACATGGGTGTCCTCTTCCCCCGGGCCGCCTGCCTCATCCAGCAACTCGCCCAGGGGGGTGGCCAGCGGCGGGCAGGGGGCCAAGGAGATGTGGTGTGCAGAGTTCTTTGGCTTCCTGTCCTTGGTGGGGCTGGACAGAGGGCTGCTCAGGCAGCTCACGTAGGACTTTGGTGCTGGCTGGTCTGCCGTCGGTGGCTCTGCAGAGGGGAGGGCCGTGTCCCCCAGGGCCGCGGCCGCCTCCACGGCAGCCACGGTGGGCTCGGAGGCCTCCAGGCCCAGGGGGGCTTTCTGGCTGGCGGAGGCACAGCTCTCCTCCTTCGGCCCTTGGGGCTGGGCGGCTGAGGCCTGGTACACCCGGCCCGCGATCCTGCCCACGGTGGTGGCCAGCACCTCCTCGGTGGCCTCCAGGATCACTTTGGAGATGATCTGGAAGGCAGCCTGCTCAATCTTCTCGCTTCTGTCCCAGGTCTCCTCCCCGCCCTGCTCCCGGGGAAAGACTCCATCCCAGGCTCTGGCCGCCCGGCCTCGGGGCGCCAGCGTCTCCTCGGGCGCCACCTCCGCCACGTCCTCGTCCAGCAGGCGGCCCTGGCCCTTCTCTCCCGCTCCAGCCACCCGGCCACTCTGTAACTCTAACTCGGGGGCCGGCTCCCAGGCCACCGGCCCTTCCTCCAGCACATTCTCTCCCAGCACCGCGTCCCCGGTGCCTTCGGCGCCCCCCTTCTCCCGGGCCTTCTCTCCGGGGCCTGGCTTCTCGGCGGGGGCTGCAGGCCGGCCCAGCACGGCCTCTCGCTTACACACCTCGACCGCCTCGTGGGGGAACGGAAGGCCCTTGGGGGCTGGCAGGGGACACTCCAGAGGGACAGCCTTGGCTTCGTCGCCCGCGAGGGCGAGCTCCACCTCCTTGCGCGCTCCCGGGCGTAGTCTCGTGTCGGTGGGGTTGGGAAGGCTGCCCGAGGACTCGGACCTCCGGCAGACCGGGTGTGCTCGCAGCAGGGCCGACGGCTCCAGCGAGGGCCTGCCGCCGCCGCACAGCTCCCTCTCGGGCAGCGGGCTGGCTGCTCCAGGCCGCGCGTCTTCCACGGGGAGCGCCTCCTGGGTGGCAGGGCCGGCTCGCAGCACCACCGCGCCCGCCTCCACTGCTCTCTCGTGGCTGTCGAGGGGCTCTTTTTTACGGGCGAAAAACCACCACCAGCCGAGGAGCGCCAGCACTCCAGGCAGGGCCAGGGGGAAGAGTGAACGTAACTGGATCGTCATCCTGGAGGCGTGGAGTAATTACACCTGCGGGAAGAGGAGAGCGAGGGGCAGCCGTGAGAGCTGGCAAGCGCTCCTAATGGGACTCACCGTCCAGGAAGGCCGGCCGCGCGCCCTCTGGCCCTGGAAGGCGCAGCCCGCCCTCTGGGCACACCCCGGCCGGTGACCCACGGGGGGGAGGGGCACTGCCCCCGGCCTTCTGCTCCCTCATTCAGGCACACTCCCCTGAAACACACTGAGCCCGCTCCTGAAACCAAATCCCTTCCTGCATCACTTCTTGATGTCCAATTGTCCCTAGGTTCCCCTGCAAGGGACTAGCTGTGTTTAGTGTCTTCATTCTCTAAACTCCCAGAACACCTGTCTATTCAGGTGGTATTGGAGCACTTTTAAATACCCATGGAAATCCATGTGGACACATCCCTCGCAAGCATCCCCCAAATCATCAGTCAAGGAAACAGTAGTTACACCACAGTTAACTCAGAGCAAATGATGAGTGAGATCTTTCAAGGGATGGGGGTGCCCCCAAGGGGAGGGACCAGCAACACACACAGGGCTGTGGAAATCGAGTTGTTCGAGAGTCAGGCTGTTGAGCAGGTTCAGTGAGGCTCCTGCACCCACTGCAGAGGCTGCGCTTTTTTCTGCAGTCAACAGAGAACCAGGTTTGGTTCGCAAGGAACACACACTCCCAAACTGTGCTTCCTTATTTCAGGAGCACGTCGAATGAAAGGAAGCTGAATACCTAGTCTGTCAGATCCAGGCAAGGAGGAATAAGAGCCCAGGAGAAGGCAGTAGACAAGAGACAGGAAACAGCTTTCTCCACCTGTAAGATGGGGACACACTTTGTAAGGAATGGCTGGTATAAGATCAGTTGACACATACATGAAGTGCTGGTAAAGCAGGGTTAGCTCTCATGAGAGGTATGTGATGAACGTATTCTAGAATACACACTTGCATGCATTGCCTCCCTACCAGCAAAATTTATTTTGTCTGCAAAAATGACAAGAATCCTTAAAACGAAAAATCCTCCACTGTTATGGTGAATTATTCCTTAATGTGGTTTGTGCTTTGTTGTGGATATAAGTGAATGCTTCAACAATTCTTTAATTGTTAAATTTGGACAAGTTTAATTTGGGCTTCCCCTGTGACTCAGCAGTTAAGAATCCACCTGAAATGCAGGAGAGGTGGGTTCACAATCCTTGGGACAGGAAGATCGCCTAGAGAAGGAAATGGCAACCCACTCCAGTATTCTCGCGTGGGAAATCCCAAGGACAAAGGAGCCTGGCAGGCTACAGTCCATGGGGTTACAAAGAGACAGACACAACTCAGTGACTAAACAACTAGTTGAATTTACTCACATCAGTGCACTCTGGAAATACCAGAGCATATTCTTGTTCCCTAGGTGGCTTTAATGCTCAGCCAAGGCAAAAGAAAGTTCAACCACTGCAAAAACAGTCCTGGAAACTTTGCTTCTCAAAGTGTAGTCTATGGACCAGAAGCACTGAGCATCATCTGAGAACTGCTACCCACCCCAGGCCCACTGAATCACATGCTGCCATTTAACAGGACCAGCAAAGGATTCCCCAGCACATGGCAGCTGGTGAAGGGGTCCAGTAGAGTGTTCTCCAAAGTGAAGGGGTTGGGGAGGGGTCATTTCCAGAAACTCCCTTGTCTGTAAAGAGAAACCTTCTTGCTAATATTCAAAGATGAAGCAGTGGTACTGGAAAATACAAAAGCAAAGCTAAGCAATGGCCGGGGCTCAGAAGACTGTATTAATCCCTTCAGGCAGAAAGCTTCAACGATGCTACCTTGGAGCTTCAGATTCAAACACAACCTCATGAAATGCTTTCCCTTGCATTGCTTAATCCTCAACTACCTGGTTTGGAATACATATTACCATCCTAAAGCTTAAAATAACTCAAGGGGCTGAACTTGGGTCTACTCCACATTAAATCCAAAACCCAAGGGTGTGTGCAAACAAGGCACTGTACAGAAGAAGGAAAGAAGTTTGTACTTCTCTTAAAACTTAATGATCCTATCCTATGATGCTCAAGTCCCACACCCAGAATCTTTCCTTTAAAAAAACATCAGGCAGATGTTTGTATGTATTAAGAATGTTCACTGGGAACTCAGGGTTGTTGGGAGGGAAGGGTGGGAGGAAGAGATAGTTAGGGAGTTTGGGATAGACATATACACACTGCTCTATTTTAAATGGATAACCAACAAGGACCTACTGTATAGTACATGGAATTCTGCTCAATGTTATATGGCAGCCTGGATGGGAGGCACATTTGGGAGAGAATGGATACATGTATATGAATGGCGGAGACTCTTCATAGTTGTTCAACTGAAACTATCACAACATTGCTTGTTAATCGGCTATACTCCAATATAAAATTAAAAGTTATAAAAAAAAGAATGTTCACTGGGGTATCATTTGAAGCATAACTCAGAGGAATGACTGCTAAATATATTGCAGAACCTATGGACATACCAGTTTTGGAGAAGGAAGCTGATCTCACATATTGACATGGGAAATCTGCCATGATACAGAAAACAAAAGCTGTAGACCACTGTGCATTTGTGATTATGTTCACATAATCCCAAGGAAAAAGTGGGAAAGATCCATATCAGGCCTCTCAGTTGTGGAAGAGGGGGAGGTTTGCACATTGATCTTGCATCCTGCAAATCTTCCCAGACTTGCCTATTTATTTATCCTTATCTGTAAATAGAGAAAGTCTTCTTTCTTTCAGGAAGAGAATTTTAAACTTCTTTAACAGGGATTCTCCAACTTGGCTGCCTGTTAGTATCATCTGGGAAGCTTTAAAACCCCAAGGTGGCACCCAGATCAATTCAATCAGAATCTCAGGGTGAGACCTGGGCGTCAGGTTTTTTGTTTTTTAATCAACCCAGGTGATTTCAATGTGCAGTCAAGTTGGGGAATCACTGTTCCATAACCTGCGCACACCCCAAAAAAGGTGAGAGATTAAGGAGACTTGCTTTGTGTTTAATGTCTTTCACATAAAAAATTTAAAAAATGAAATTTGAGAAAGAAAAGAGGTTAGGGGGGAAGGGGGCACTCAAGATAAGGCGGCATGTCCCTGGTCTGTTATCAGATCACATGCCACAGGCAGTGGGGCTCTGGGGCTGGGGCATGAACCAGGTTTTCTCCTCATCAGCGAATTCATACTCCACTACTTCATTAATGCGGCAACCCCAGAGTTGACAGCTGAGTCCCGTCGCACTCTAGTCACCCCTACTCTCAGGTGAGGGACGAAATGGGATGGGACGGGGAGGAAGAGAAAGAAGCCCATGTCTTAACAACCGAGAGCGGGCGGTCTCCTCACTCTACAATCCACGGGCCCAACTTCTACAGTCTTAAATATTAGGGTGTAAGTGGTGAGCTGCTATCCCAGACACAAACAGCTGGGAGAACCTGCCCCCACCCTCTAGAACTAAAGCTGATGGCGGGGGTCTGCGCTCCCGCAGGCCCCGCCCCACTCCCAGATCAGATCTGTGCCCACCATAAGGCGGGGTCACAGACACAGAGCCCCGCCGAGCTCTGGTCCTGCACCCAAGACATGCACACCGCAACCCAGCCCGTGCCAGGCCTCCCCTGCCGCCTCCCCATTCTGCTCCCATCCCAGTGCAGACTGGGGCCACGACACATGCCACCTGCCCACCTCGCCCCTCAGCCCAGCTGGGTCCGCACAAGCTGAGGCTCAAGCTCCCAGCGAGAGTCACCACCTCTAGCCCCACCCAGCCCAACAAGCCACTCAGTTAATGACAGCTCAGGAGACACTTTCTCCATTGCCAAGCCGGACAAATACCCAAAAGGGCCTCAGAGAAGGCGGGTAATGCTGCTCCCGTGAAGCGATGTCACCCACCCCACAGGACCCGGGTCGTCCCAGCAGACCCCTAGTGCCCACCACTCACCCGGCACTCAGCCGAGGAGCAGCAGCGGCTGGCCCTGCGCTGCCCACCTCCCACAGAACTGCCCGGCTCCTGAACTAAGAGTGGGCAGACCCCCAGGCAGGAGGGGAGTGCAGAGCAGCAAGGGCACCGGGACCAGGGCCAGGAGGCCCTGGGAGGAGCAGCCACTCACCCAAAGGCGCGCGGGCACTCAGGGCACCTCACAGGGAGCCCCGCTTCCCACCAGTCAGCAACTCTCCCTCACGTCCTTGGCTCTTCAGTTTGGGAGGGCCCTATCTGAGCGAACGTCACTAGATAGACTTGCGAATCAGTGAGGTGCCCATCTTCCCTGCTTCACAAGGTCTGATGGGCCTGGACAGGTAGTGCAGGAAGCGCCCACCGCTCCTTAACCCCGGACACACACACACACACACGTGCGCGCGCGCACACACACACAGACACACACACTGCAGCCTCCGTCGTCACACACACACACACACACACACTGCAGCCTCCTTCGTCACACACACACACACACACTGCAGCCTCCGTCGTCACACACACACACACACACACACACTGCAGCCTCCGTCGGCCCACCACCACCTTCCTCCTCTGGGCACAGGATCATGCGTTGCTCTCTTGGCCCTGGTCCTGTGCATGTGTGACTTGTGTTCTAACCTGACCCTCTGAAGATACGAGCGGCATTTAGCACCACAGGTCTGACGGCCTCACACTCACTGGGAAGGCAGGTTCCTCCCCGAGGGCCTCCTACCGGGAGGCCAAGGACACTGCCTCCCACTGGGAACAGCCTGGCAGAAGAATGCAGAAGGGACCTTAGCACTGCTGGGGAGGACGGCCTGGCTATTTTGAATCTGGAGGAACTGAATAGCTGCCTGTTTATTTTTAGCAGGTCCATTTGCTGGGGAATAGATGCAGGCTGGCTGGCTTCCCAGTGGTCACACAGAGCCCAAGGCTGGCACGTGCCACAGCCCCCCAAGGCTGCAGCATTCACCTGGACTCCCCAGGACCTAAAGAGAGTTCTTCCTTCTCCCAGAGACACCTGCAGCTTCTCAGAAGAGCTTGTTGCTGCTGCTGCGAAGTTGCTTCAGTTGTGGCTGACCCTACGCGACTCCACAGACAGCAGCCCACCAGGCTCCTCTGTCCCTGGGATTCTCCAGGCAAGAATACCGGAGTGGGTTGCCATTTCCCTCTCCAAAGCATGCATGCATGTTAAGTCACGTCTGACCCTGTGCGACCCTATGGATAGCAGCCCACCAGGCTCCTCCGTCCACAGGATTCTCTAGGCAAGGATACTGGAGTGGTTTGCCATTTCCTTCTCCACAGAAGAGCTTACCCCTAGGGAAATACTGATCTCACCCTCAAGACTGACGACCAGTCCAGTCACTGCAGTATAGAGCCTTCTGCTAAATAAGAAGGCAAATTTCCAGGAGCTTTGTTAAACAAGAAAACAAGTGTTGGTCCCAGTAACTAAGTCAATTTGGCTGCAGTTATTGTTAGAAAAAGAGTGGCATGTGACTCATGATGGGGTGGGGCGGGGGAACTGATCGTAACACAAGAGCTGAGGGAACACCAAGAGACTCACAAGTCCAGTGTGGGCTTGGGCCTGGATCCACTCCTGTGTTCTGAATGGACTTTCATACACTCTCCAAATGGAAATCGGAACGTTTCTTCCATTATTCCAGCATGATGAGTTCCCTTTTGCTGAAGATGATCCCGGGGTGTTCACCAACAGGGGGCGCAAGACACCCCATCGAGAGTGTCCAGCACATCAAACTCTTGCTAAGGAGCTTCTCCTCTTAAGGGGGGCCTTCCAAGGACAGGAAATGGCTACGTGACCCAGAACCTAAAGCCCAGCACTTGCTGCCACCGCCTTCAGAAAACAGCAGGCTGCTGGCTAGGCCAACTTCACCCCCACCGGCCCACCCCCCCTCACCACCCTCCAACCCGGAGGAAGGTCACACACACAGAGGTCTTTCCATAGGACTACCAGGGTGTCTCTGGATTTGTACAGGATGCATTTACCCAATTCCTCATCAGGTTGAGGTTATGCACATACATTTAAACCATGCAAATAAAAGCTTCCTGTCACCAGAAGCTGACAATGCCAATGGAAGACTCTGGGTGTCTCTCACACACAGAACTGCACCAAGCTGAGCCCACCTTCAGAAGTGGCAAAAAGAACTCACCCCAGGAGGCCGTCTCAAAGAAGGCCAGGGTCTCCTTAGGTTGTAATGGGGCTGAAGACAGAAACTGAGCTCCTAAACCAAGATGCCCTGGGGGGCGGAGGGGCCAGCAGAGAGGAGGAGAGAGTCGGGAGCCGGAGCCGGAGCCGAAGGCTGGTGGGGGAGGACAAAGCAGTGTGACCTCTGCCATGATGGCGGCAGAAAGAAGCTGTGGCAGCTGAGACTCAGCCAAAGCAGAGCAGGTCGCCAGACGCAAAGGCCTGGGCCATCCCCAAGGGGCGACCGCAGGCTAGGACTAGAGGCCACTTAGTCACAAGGGGCTCCTGGGCACTGGCAACAGGACCAGGGTAACAGAGGAATGGAACCTTAAATTTAATGTTAACTTAAAGGTACAGCCACGGGCAGCGAGTGGCCACCTAGCACACGGAGCACAAACGCAGTGCCAGAGGGCGTCCTCAGAGACCTGGAGGAGACACGAGAGTGGACAAACGCCGTGATGGCCAGAGCCTACCTCGCCGGGCAGAGTGTGGTGCTGCCCCTGAGGGTGCGGGATGGTGGTGCGCTGGGCCGCAGACCCTCAGCAGCATGACTGAGGCCCTGGGATCACAGTGCTGCGGCCATCCTCAGGCAGTTGGTCTCGCCCAGCGCGTGCTCACAGGGTTGTTACCTTCATCCTTAGGGGGCCTGGCTGGGCTGTGACTCGTGTAAGCACCCTAGAGATTCCACACTAGCTCACAGAGAGGGCTGTCTCCACACCCTCCATTGTGATGGCCCAGCTCAGCAGCAGGGCAGCCAGCGCGGCCAGCCCCGCCACACTGCCCACCCTGGCGGGACCCACGGTCTTCCCGGCTGCCCTCCAGGAGACTGGAGGCTTCTCCCAGTAATGTCTGGGTGAGACAATCTGCTCAGGGAAGCCTTCTCCTGCTGAAGCAAAAACTTGGGGTCTGGTACCAGAGCTCCAGGTAAGAAGCCAGAAGCAAAACATCCCATCTGGACGTGGTCTCAAATCAAGACCTCCTCCTCCTCTGGCTCAATTCAAAATTAAACTTCCAGTTTGGAAAACTTCAGAAACCAGAAACTCACACAAGGACACAAGGAATGCCCCGAGTCCCCCCACTCCTCCGACTAAACCCACAACCATCTAGCCTCATTCAGCTTCAGGTGATAAAAACAGCATCTCCTACAAAAACCCTCCCACTGCATCCCCTGAACGACAATGTCACATCCATCCTGCCCCTCATCCCTGGCTCCTGGCAACCTTCTTGCTTTACCAGTGAATTCTGACAGGTCTCTGAGGACGGTGACAGATCAGGTGCCAGGGAAGTGCTCCCAGGCACATGGAGTTCCCACCCATGACCACAGAACACAAGACTGCCCCAAAGATATGAAGGTGCGCCTGGACAGCAAGCTCACCTGAAAGTTATTAAGGATGGCACATGCCTTCCAGAGGAATCAGAAAAGATGCTGAGGAGAGGCAGAAGGCACGAAGAGGTAGTCAGACACTGACTTCCCAAATGGCAGACAGTGCAACAGGACTAACTCAGAAATGACATAAACGCATAAGGTAGTTTCTACTCAACAAAAAATTCATTGGTGCCAAAGGTACACAGTTCAGTGGGGCACAGACATGAACCAGACAGAAACACGGCCCTCTTTCAAGCCCTTCCGTTTCTCTGGGGGAAAAGCCCCCAATGACGTCTTCCTCAGTTGGCTTGGTCCTGCCACTGACCAACTGACAAGTTCAGCCCAAGAGTCAATCAAGTGTCCTGGTTGGGGGGGAGGGATCTGGCCACCAGATGTCCCAAATCTGACTGTCCCGGGTAAGAGAAGATGTGAGCATGAACGGCAGCACTGGGACAGTCAGGCGGGGCGGGGGTGCCTGTTCAGCACGAGGACTTTCATTCTTGCCACTACCTGGTACCCAAATCTGGATCCCCTCTCATTTCAACTACTCGGAGAGTAAAGCTGGTCTTTTGCGGGCATGGATCTGAGGGCCTGGCCTCTGCCATCTTTCCACCAACCCTTCGCCTTCAGCCACACAGCCCCAACCCATGCTTTCAAAGGGACCTGTCCTTGTGCTCAGAGCGGCTTGCTTCTGGCTGGCTGCCCACCTTCGCACATGTCCAAGGCAAGACTAGGGAGTGAAAGAAGAAAGGAAGGGAAGGAAGCAACACAAGCAAAGGGGAGCAGGAGGCTCCAGGACGCAGGGGTCCCGGGATGCTGAGCACGCGGTGAGCACGAGGGGCTCCCACCAGCGGACTGCAGCGGCCAAGGCCTGGGGAGAGCCAGAGGCTGGAGAGAGAGTCAGAGAACACCAAGCTAAAGAAACACAGGAAACCAAGGAGGGCAAGAGGAGGAAGGGGGAAGACCAGAGGGGAAACTCGGAGAACCAAGAACTCTGCAACCATGACAATGTAAATACCACAACCCTGTAACGTGACCAAATGCTGAGCTGCCCCTCTACTGAGAGGGCAAGGCCGGGGCGGGGCGGGGGGGAGAATGGGTAGGAATTGGCCAAGTCCTTACCTTCCAGAGTAGAAAAACAAAACAGACAATACTTTTTAAAAGGAAGGACGGGAAAAAAGAAAGAAAGTAGTAACACTACTTAGAAACACAGCCGGCCCTCCTTACCCATGGATGCAGAACCCGAGGACAGAGCCTACAGGGCAGTGAACATGCGCGGGTTTGGATATGCGGAGGTCTGGACCTGACCCCCCCAGGAGACCCAGAAGTACTCGGGAGGGAGGCCAGCCCCCTCCAGAAGGGGTCAGGACAGGTGGGCAAACACTCTGGGCAAAGGGCTGTTCTTTCAAACCTTAGCAGAGTCAAGTCAAATCTTTCTACAAGCAACCCTATGATAAAAAATTAATACATTCCTAAGTATTAACTACGATGGATATTCTATTACGAAACAACTTTTACCTATATGATTAATACATATTAGCGCTAACCCATCTATGTACAAACTTATACTGCTTTATTTTCAAATAATAACTGATAGCAATCTTGCTTCAAGAAACCCCAACCACCCCTCTGACACACAGCAACAATCAGAAAGAGAACATGCTTACTGAGGTCAAGCTAGCCTCAGGCAGCAGAACCCCTCAGAGCCAGCAGTTTAATAAAGATTAAATACCCACAGGGAGCCAGGTTCCACCGCAGATGGGGAAGCCCTCAGGAAGCAAAGATGGAGGGGGGGTAGGGAGTCACATCTCAAGTAACAACACTGCAGAGATGGGGAACCCATGTAAGAAACCCGCAGCCTCTCAAGTTCAGGGCACCAAGCCCTGGGCATCCCCTCATGCAGTGGATTAACTATGCTCCTGTGCACACTTACTGCCACCCTGCTTATTTAACTTATATGCAGAGCACATCATGAGAAACGCTGGGCTGGAGGAAACACAAGCTGGAATCAAGACTGCCAGGAGAAATATCAATAACCTCAGATATGCAGATGACACCACCTTTATGGCAGAAAGTGAAGAAGAACTAAAGAGCCTCTTGATGAAAGTGAAAGAGGAGAGTGAAAAAGTTGGCTTAAAGCTCAACATTCAGAAAACTAAGATCATGGCATCCGGTCCCATCACTTCATGGCAAAGAGATGAGGAAACAGTGGCTGACTTTGTTTTTTTGAGCTCCAAAATCACTGCAGATGGTGATAGCAGCCATGAAATTAAAAGACAGTTACTCCCTGGAAGGAAAGTTATTACCAACTTAGACAGCATATTAAAAAGCAAAGACATTACTTTGCCAACAAAGGTCCGTCTGGTCAAGGCTATGGTTTTTCCAGTGGTCATGTATGGATGTGAGAGTTGGACTATAAAGAAAGCTGAGCACAGAAAAATTGATACTTTTGAACTGTGTTGTTGGAGAAGACTCTTGAGAGTCCCTTGGACTGCAAGGAGGTCCAACCAGTCCATCCTAAAGAAAATCAGTCCTGGGTGTTCATTGTAAGGACTGATGCTGAAGCTGAAACTCGAGTACTTTGGCCACCTGATGTGAAGAGCTGACTCATTGGAAAAGACCCTGATGCTGGGAGGGACTGGGGGCAGGAGGAGAAGGGGACGACAGAGGATGAGATGGCTGGATGGCATCACCGACTCGATGCACATGGGTTTGGGGGGACTCAGGGAGTGGGCGATGGACAGGGAGACCTGGCGTGCTGCAGTCCATGGGATCACAAAGAGTCGGACACGACTGAGCAACTGAACTGAACTGCATCCTGAATGGTACCATCTGGGAGAGCTGAGAAAATGTGTAGTTTAAACGAGGAGCCTGGGCCAAGGAAAGCCAGATGAAGCCTGCCGGGGAGAGGGGGAGCTTGAGCTCCAGGGAGCACAGTGAAGGTCTCTGCAGAGGTGGCAGCAGCGTGAACAGCAAGGAGCAGCTCTGCCAAGACCTGAGAGGACGGGAAAGGAGGTGGAGAAGTTCCAGCGGGGAGAAGCCAGGCCAGAGTCCTGCGGCAGTCACAAGGCTGGTTGACTCAAGAGCCGGCAGAGGCGGAGGTCAGGACAGGACTACGGGCTGCTGCCCGAGGAGCCGTTCCTGGCACCGTTGGGCAGACGCTGAGCTAAAGGAGAAGCACCTGGGGGAACAGGCTCACCCAACTCCCTTCAGAGAGGGTGCCCCAAGAGCCAAGGGACTGCAGGTTCTTAATAAACAGAAGCTGACTGCAGAATCCACTCCAGGACAGAGCGCCTCTGCGGCTGGTGGCACAGCAGGGATGCACAGGGTGAGACAAGAGGTTCCCTGAGCAAATTCATCTGCCAGGAAGCCCCGGGGGCACACCCCTCATTAGCCGTGGGGAACTGAAGCTAACTGTTACCCTCAGCCCTTCACACCTTCAAACGAATCTGTCAGAATAACAGGGCCCAGGCCCCCTCCACCAAGGGGGGTTGGGGACAGAGGGCAGCAACGGACAGACAGACACACACATACACGCAGCCCCACAGAAGCCCTGGCCACTTCTTTCAATCAGACTTTGCGAAAACAATCTTGCTCTCCAGCCAACATAAACCATAGGCAACAGAGGACCTTATATGGCTTGAAGCTTCCTTAATCAGAAACAGGGAGAGGGGCTGGAGCTGGCAGCTCCGAGTTACAGGAAAGAAGGAACGCGGGAGGGGCAGGGGGAGAAAGGAGGGCAATGAGGAACAAAACGTATTCATCAACCCCCTTTTTCATCTCTTTTGGGCCTCAGTGACTCCCCAGGAAGAATTCTCCGTGAACGGCATGAGTTTCCCTTCTCTTGCAGTTTTCCTTTGGCTTAAGCCAGAGGACGCCGGTTACCAGGCTGCGGTCCTTTAGTGGCCGGTCCTCAGGCTGGGTGAGTTCCATGGAAACAGAACCCAGCCGCGGGGTCGTCTTTCCCCATGATGGCAGTCCTGACCTACAAGCATCTGCTCAGAAGGCTGCCTTGGTCACATGTCTGCCTGCCCAGGAGACAGGGCTGGGTCCCTGCCACAGGTCGCAACAGGAGTGGCAGCCCCGGGGACCTCATGAGTGGACACTCCCACACCCATGGCCCCCACGACGGTCTCCAGGGGGGCTTTCTTCTCCTCCCTCCCTGATTAAGAGAGGTGGCGGCTTTGGCACTAGGACCTGCCCCACACACTGAAGCCGCATGCACTTGGCCCTCCTAAAGGAACCACCTGCTAAAAATAGCATGACAGCACATGCTTGGCAGGGCAGGCCGCACCAAACTCAAAGGACAAAGCGAGGAGGTTATTCTCAGGCCCAGCCCATGCAGCTCCGGGCAAGCCACTCCTTTCTCTCTGGAGGGACAGGAAGGGGGAGGTGAGTGGGGTGGAAATCCACAGGGCGGGGGAGGGGGGTGGAAACCTGTCCTCCAAGCCAAGGCTGGAGGGAAGTGATGGGGGCGGCAGGGAGGCCTGGGGCAGAGGGCTGGGCCGCCTCCTCCAACAGGGACCAAGCTGCTCTGGGCTGCAGCCTGCTGAGGGCCAGGGGACTGTCCCGTGACCCTGTGCGAGGTCTGACAGGCCACACTATTATTAGCCAAGGACTGAGTGGCTTCACAATGGCCTTTTCAGCCAGGTGACCAAACTAAGCCATAGAGTCTTCAGAGCAGTTTTCCTGGCCCTAAGGCAGGGCTACCTCGCTTAGGAGGCTGTCTGCTCTTAGTCACTGCCATTATTGTGCAGCTCGAAGGCACTGGACGGTTGCATAATTCCAATGATAAAAACACTGGAAATATAAGGACGTTAAAGATCCTTAACTCCAAAAACAAAAAAAAAAACCAAAAACAAACAAACAAAAAAAAGATCCTTAACTCCCGTTTCCCATAAAATAACACTGAAAGAAATGAGATACAAATACCTCCTTCCCAGGGCTGAATGAGGCTGGAATGATCTAACAGTCTGACTCAGTTTGCGGGATAAATAATTTTATGTTTCAAAAGCCTGGTTTCACTTTCTGGATGAGGATGGAAGGGTAACAGGGCAGTTAATAAGAAAAAGCCTCAAAGGGCCCGACCCAGCCCAGCCCTGTGTCCTGGAATCAGCTTCCTTTTCGCAGGGCCTTGGCTTCCTCATACACAAACTAGAAATTCTTAACCTGATAGGGATGAGAGAGAATAAAAAGGGAATAATGTGCAAAAACCCTCCTAAGTTATCACGTATACAGCAGATGCTCAATAAATGTCTTAGAAATCTTCTACTGTCAGGCTCCAAGAAAAGAGTTCATATTATACGCCAAAGGCCAGTCTAGCAGGGTTCAAACTAAGCACACCCAGGACTAGATGAGGGGCATATGGAAATAAAGCCCACTCCCCAGAGCCAGACCCACACCAACACTTGGGGATGCCCACTGGGAACCAACTCTGCCCAAAGCCTTCGGTAAAGACAGGCTTCCTGCCGCTGAGACGGCCTGCAGGGACAGAATGAAAACGATACTTGTCTGTAAGGTGTGCGCAACCTGGCTTAGAAAGGCCACGCTGGGGTCCTGCAGAAGTCACCAGGCGACTGGAAGGACCAAACAGCAAGTCTGCTGACACGATGACTAAGGCCAATGAGCACAGGCCTCAGAGAACCAGCGAGGACCTTTACGATGATCAACACTCTCTCAAGCCAAGATGGCTTTCCAAAGGCTTAGTGTCTAGCCCTTCGCTTTTCACGCCCATCCCCAGACCCCTTGCTACACGCCTTGCTCAAACCGTTTCATAATTGATCACTGCCCTCCAAACTGGCAGACCAGAACTTACTTCTGGACATGCCATGGAAAGAGCTGATAAATAACTTGTCACCAAAGATGTTGGGTTTGTGCAATAAAGAAGACTAAGGTCAAACATGCTTTATAAGGCGAGACAATGAAGCTTTTAGAGTTGGGCAAAGAACTAAGACCAGTGCTATCCAACAGAGCTTTCGGTGATGATGTAAACATTTCTGATCTGCACTGTCCAGTACCGCAGCCTTGGGCCACATGAAGCTATGTGAGCATGTGAAATGTGACTAATGTCACCAAGGAGCCTAATTCTTAAAATTTCCTTAATGCTTTAAAAAGCTTAAATTTAACTAGCTACCCATAACTAGTAGCTATCTATAGGACAAGGCAGCTCTACACCCTCAGCCCTAAGGATGGATTCAGGAAAATAAAGATATAGTAAAATAAAAACATTTAATACAGTAGCACCTGAGAGCTAAGTGAACTTTAAGTGCACTTAAAACAGTGGATTGACCTTTGGCTTGTACTATCCTGGCATCCCTGGCCCAAACACACCCCACCCTGCAGGCAACTCCACCCCCCAGCAGTTGTAAGGGGCAGACTAACTCCAGGGCTCCCAGAAGCACAATCTGAATGCATTTTATGCTGACTAACTTTATTCCCCCAGCTGCAGAAACAGACCTGCCCGGAACTCCAGCCAGGTTTCAGCCTTGAAAGCTGTAGAGACCTCAACCTCCACCCCACTCTGCCATCCCCAATCAAGACTTCTGTTAGCTAAACCCTCAGGGATGAAACAAGCCCCCTCAGCCCTCAGCACGCCACAGCTTTACTTCCAGAACTTTCCTGGGGCTCTACTCTGTTCCTAAGTGCATGGGCCTCAGTGAGGACCAGCTAAGCGGAGGCAGCCAGCCTGTACTGCCAGATGGGGACAGAAAGTTTAGTATCAACTTCTGCAAATTTATCAAACTGAGCTGTAGAAACATTCAGATGGCAAGAACTGGACAGAACAAGGACCACTTAGCAGAACCATACAGGAGGAGGAAAAGGACACCTTGAAAGGTCCTTAAGACTGAAAGCCAGTCCTCAGAATGCTGAATGATAACGCACACTCCTTTTACTACAATAATCTGCTTAGGAAGCAACAGAAAGAACAGAACCATGGACCTGACGACTCCTTGTTCTTCTCACAAAAGCCCTCCAGAGGGCTGAGTGTAAGTCCAAACCCAAATTAAGTCAGTTTCTCTATCCTTCAATTTGCATTTTTATTTGCCACTGAAACAATTCCGAGTGACCTCCAGCATCACCCTCACCCTCCTCAACTGTACTCAGAAGTGTGAGGACTAACGGATTAGGGAGGCGTCTGCTTGTAACTCACCTCGAAGAGTAACTATCAAGGAAAAGGCGTCCCCTAAATTTTAGCTTCTGTCTCCACAAGTGACTTCTTCAGCCACTCTGTCCTACCCAAAGCACTGTTCTTGTTCTGCACTGCCCAAGTTTAAAATTAGGTACGAGGGCCAGCAGGCCAGTGAAAATGCCACACACAATCGGTACTTGATGTTAATAATTGAAGGTGAAATCTGTGTGAGGCATTACACCAGAAAGGGATGTAGAAGAAACAATGTGCCCTAGGAATGAAGATCTGGGATTAAAATATATCCCACACAGATCAGCAACTCAAATAACATGAGATGATTTCAATGGGCTAAGAGGCCAATAAGGACCAGCCTCCTCCCCAGAGGAGAGAAACCCTAGATGGCAGGCTGAAGGTATTAACTCACCCCCAAACTTCCCCACCAGAGCACAACAGTCCACACTGCAGAGAAGCCCCCTCATTCAAGACTCACAGGGAAGATTAGGAAGGAAGCACTTGGGGAGAATGGGCTGGAAAGCACCAGCTCACCAGGCACGTGGCTTGAGCCAGGAAGCTGGCTGGCAATGTGTAGGAAGCCAATTTTTCCTCCTTCCAACCAAGTTTCCAGGTGAGAGGTTGGGGAATAGAGTCCATTTATTAATATTCAAGTCACTTAACAGATTCAAGAGAAACAAAGTCAATCTCAGAGACTCTTTAGAAGGGGGGAAAAAAATAATGAGTACCCAACATGTGCCAGGCACAGCACCGCACCCCACAAATATCTATTTGTCTTGAGGATGAAAGAAGACTGAAAAGCTTAAAACTAGCCTACACCCACAAACAATGATTTTGACCTGGCCTGGGCTCAACGCCCAAGAATAATTTGCATTACTAGGTAGAACAAATTACTTTAAAATATTGACGCTGAACAACCTTATACTGGAGACATATCTCCTTGGCACCTGAGCAGCCACTTCCAACAGCCAGCCTCACTGACACCCTGCAGTGGTACTTCCTAGAAACAGCTGGGAGGAAGAACTGGTAGTCAAACCAAGAGCTAGACAGTAGACCAGTCCCACTCACAGGCTGGGAGGGGATCAGTTATCTGCAACTTCAGGGGCCATCACCTGACAATACGTGGGACAATAGAGCCTATTTAATTCAGACAGGCACCAAGGCTTCAGTGATTTGCATACCTGTAGGATCCAGAGAACCTACTACAGCCCAAGGCCATTCTTCATCTAAACACACACCCAGGAATTACTACCCGGAACCCGTGAAACAAGTTCAAAAGTTAAAGAGGAAAGGTTCAACACAAGTCAAAAAAAGCTCCCCCGAGTACTTCACTTGTCTCCAGAGCTAAGAATGTCTTAAAACATCAGCAGGTGAATCCCTTGGACTTCAAGAACAGAGGAATTTGACAGACGGGCACATCATGCTCCCCCCTCTTCACTTCAAAGATGCTCTGTACCTTTAAGAGCAAAGGGGATGGGCACTGCTAAGAGCTCAAACTTCTAATCAGAATTAAAAAAAAATTATTTGGGAAGGACTTAGTTCCAAGAATACGGCAGCAAGGTAAGGTTACTAGTTCCCAGAATTGATAGCTTTTTGTGAATGGGGTTTCTTAATCAATCATTTCGACAAAGGAGGTGGGGGTATTGGAAAGCAAACCAACCAACAGATATGACTGTACCGAATGTCCAGCCACCCAGATTAACCTACAGGAGATACATTTAAACACCAGACAGCCTGTACTTCCGCAGGGGAAAGACAGCTAGTTCGACCTCACGGCTCTGCCCATACACCCGACACGACTTGTGAGGCCTCCTCTGACACCTGTAGTTCTGTGCACCCGGCTGGCATTAGGGGAGGACGAGGGGGGCAAGAAGGCGCCTGCCAACCTCGGCATCTCCGCGGGAAAGGGGGACGGCGAAACGCGCGGTCTTCCCAGCCAGTCGACAGGGCACCACCTGCCACCAACAGCTCCTGTCCTTCTCTGGGCCTCCTCCGGGGGAGGAAAATAGGAGCGACCGTACCCACGGTGGCACAAAACAGGAGAGCTGGTGAAAGCTCACCCCCGAGGCATCCAGACCAAAGCCTGCCCATGCACACTGGGACCTGGGACCCCGAAACCAGCGTGCTCCCACCGGCCCGAGCGGGGCGCGGGCGCCATGCGGCTCGGGAGCCAGGCGCCCCGGGGTGCGAGGTCAGCGGGCGCCCGGGACAGTACAGCCTCCCCCTCCCCGGACACCCTGTAAAGGGCCTGGGAGAGCTTGTCTTCGAGAGACACCAAGCCCTCGATACCGGGACCCTAAACCTCCCTCCTCCCATAACAAGGTTCCAAGCACAGCCCATCTCCGAGCTCAGCCTCGCGGTCCCGTAGACCGAGCCTCCGTGCCCTGAGTTCGCTGCGTGCCGCTCCCAGGGGCTGGGCTGCCCGCTCGGGTGTGCCACCGCCGGGCCTCGGTGCGGCGCAACGTGGGGCACGACGGGGGAGCCCAGAAGTTGGGGGAGCTCTCTTTAGTGACCAGCTCAGCTCCAACCCCGGAGGGGGCGGGGGAAGGGCGCCCGCGGGCCTTCGGACACTCCCGCGCCCTTGTGAGCACCTGGCCCTGCCCGCCGCCGCCGCCTCTCCCGGCGCAGGCCGGGCGCAAGCGACCTTTGAAAGGGAAACGCGCGCGAGGCCGGGCGACCTTGGGTGGGACGCACTGGCGTCCGCGCCCCGGGAGGGTGTGAGCCGCAGCTCCGGGAAAGTTAAGCCGCGGAGAGGTGGACGGAACGCCGCGCCAGCGCTTCCCGCCCCCCGGGGACGGGGACGCCCGCGGAGGGCCCCGCGAGGCTGCAGAGGGCGGCCGCGGCCGGTCACCAGAGGGGCGTCAGGCGGGGCCCGGCGGGACGCGCGGGCGGCGGGAGGCAGAGGGCCTGCCTGACAGGCGGCGACGGCCCGGGCGCCTCCGCGCGAGCTCTGCGTCGGGCGCCTCAGCGCCGCCCCGACGGCGCCGCCCCCGGGGTCCCCGCAGGTGCTGCCCGTTTCACCGGCGGCCCCCACTTACCGCCCCTCGGCCCCCGTCGGGGTGCAGAGTCCTCGCGCCGCCGCCGCCCCCCCGGCCCCCGCCTCTGCGTGCGGCCCCTCAGCGGAACGCTCCGGCCGCTCCCCCACGTGCTCGGCCGGGCCGGGGGAACACAGACACATTAAATACCGAGGACGCGCGGCGACGTGCCCGCGGCGCGACGCAGGCCCCGCCCCCCGCCCTCGTGCCCCCACGCCAGCCCGCCGCCCCTGCGCGTGCGCGCCGCTCCCGGCCGCGCCAGAGGGGGCGCGGTCTAGAGCGCTCCGCCGCCGCCAGCCGCCCGCCGCCGCCGCCGCCGCCGCCGGGAGCTGCCCGTGCTCTCGCGAGATGAGCTGTCGTCTCGGTGGGGCTCGGGAGACAGGCCGCGCTGGATGCTCTGGAACGCTTCTCGCGCGTTTCCGTCGGCGAAGCTCCGAGCTCTGCGCGCGTTAGCCCGCCTCGGCCGCGGGCGGTCTCCGGGGCTGGTGAGACCGTCTGCCTTCTCCAGGATAGGGAGGCCCCTGAAACAGGCAGAGGGGCCGCTGATGGGCAGCGCTCCCCTCGCCTTCACTTAAATAGATATATTCAGTGTGATTCATCATTGCATTGTACGCATGATTTGGTGGTATTTAATAGTTGCACGATAATTGCATAGTGGGAGTGCCCGTCACAACTCAAATGTCACTCTTGCCCCTTTTCACAACTTCGTGATGTCGAAATGACACACTTTGCTCTAAAGACGGTTGGGATTTGGAATAATTCTTGCCAAGAGGAAACAGGAAAATAAATTGCGCCTCCGGTAGGCTGCAGTCCATGGGGTCGCTAAGAGTCGGACGCGACTGAGCGACTTCACTTTCACTTTTCGCTTTCATGCATTGGAGAAGGAAATGGCAACCCACTCCAGTGTTCTTGCCTGGAGAATCCCAGGGATGCGGGAGCCTGGTGGGCTGCCGTCTATGGGGTCGCACAGAGTCGGACACGACTGAAGCGACTTAGCAGCAGCAGCAGCAGCGACTTAGCAGCAGGAACCCCCGGTACAGGTGGACAGGGTCGGGTTCCAGCTGGCCAGGGAGGTGAGGACAGGAAGTGAAAAAAGCTCATGTTAAGAACTATTACTTATGAACATGCTTAATCCTCCCTAGTTTTCAAGTGCAAATTTAAATGATGATGAGATAACATTTGCCTATTGAGTTTTAAGTATAAATTCATATATATATGTAAATATGAATTCCAATTGTATGATGTTATTAGGGACAGGAGGGAAACAATTAGGAAAGAAGTAATAAGAAGAGAACTATTTTAATTTCTGTGGTTCAGAAAGGCCTGAGGTGAAATTTAAACTGAAACCTGCCTGATGAGAAGGAGCTGATCTAGCAAATTGTACTTAAGAGTTGGATTGGGAAGTATTCCTGCAGAGGCAGCTACATTGCCTGTGTTGCAGGAAACAGTGTCTGACCAACTAGATTGGTGTGAATGGACTGCAGTGAGGTGGGGAAAGTGCTGGAAAAGTTTGGAGGACTGTCAAGGGAAGGGTTTTTTTTGGGGGGGGGGGGTGGTGAGGGAACTGGGTCAGTTTATAAACCATAGTAAAGCTTTGATTTTATTTTACTCTGTTCAGCTGCCGGGCATGCTTCTATTCTACCCCAGGGCCTTTGCACTAGTTCTTCCCTCCCACTGGAATATTCTGCAGAATTCAACTCTCTCACCTCTTTCACCTCCTACTCAGTCTCAGTGAAACCTTTCTTGGAGACCCTGTTTAATAGCTGTAAACACATACACACAATTCCCCGTCTCTTCACACCTTCTTTATTTTTCTCAACGGCATTTACCACAATCTCTGTACTATTTCTTTTCATGAATGGAGGCATTGTTGAGGGTAGAGCACAGAGCAGGCACTCAGTAAAAATGTTTAGTGAATGAATGGGAAGCCATAAAGAGGATGAAGTAGAGAGCGACACTATCATTTCTGCTTTGAAATGGGAGCTGGAGCTGCTGCAGAAAGGACAGGCTAGAGCAGGGGGTCCCCAACCTCCAGGCTACAGAGGTACCTCCTGTCGGATCAGCGGTGGCCTTAGATTAGAAATAAAGTGCACAATAAATGTAATGCACTTGAATCATCCTGGAACCATGACCCCCCCGCCCCCACCGATTTGTGGAAAAGCACTCTTCCATGAAAACAGCCTTGGGTGCCAAAAAAAGTTGGGGACTGCTGGACTAGAAGATGACTGGCACAGAAAAAGTGAGACCAGTTGGGAGGCTGGTACAGAGGTTCAGATGGAAAAAGATGTGGCCTGAGGCAAGAGCCATGGCAGTGAACCGGAAGTGAGACGCTTTGGGCTCGAGGTAGATTTCAGAAGTAGTAGCAACAAGACTGGCTCATGTTATGGATGGTAAACAAGAGGGAACCAGGCTTCCTCTGGCCTGGGTTACGGGTGTGAAGTGGGTGCAACCGAGCGAGATGGGGGCAGAGAATCACTCATTTCCTTTTGGGCCTGTTAAGTCTAAGGAGAGAAGCTGTGGTTGGACTGATGGAAAGTTCTGGCCCAACAAACAGGTAGATTTTTGTCACTGTAAATTATAAAAGTGGCCCTCTGGTTTTCTACATCTCGTACATTTTTATGTATGTTTCTTGTTTGACTCAGCTTTCAGTTCTGGGTCTTTGTTGTGAAGTTTCTGAGCCTGTCCTAAAACTGAGTGAGGGGTTGATACCTGACCATGGGGAATTTCATCAAAGCATCCTCAAACATGCTTTCATCAAAAGCAGTCCAGTGGTTAAGACTTGTGTAAGACTCCACACTTCCAATGCAGGGGGCATGGGTTCAGTCTCTGGTTGGGGACCTAAGATCTCACATGCAGCTCAGCTCTGCCAAACAAACAACAAAAAACCAAGAGCATCATCTTGTGAGGCTCTCTTTAAACATCAGTCAGTTGTCTTCTCCCAGCAGCCTCTCCGTCAAGGGCATGTATTTGAGTAATGCCTGCCTTTCCTACTGGAAGCGTCTACAGAAAGAACTTTTTCAAGTGCTAACAAATATGAACCGTCTCCTTTACGGGCAATACAGTGAAGGAGTGGCTTTCCTCCTTCAGTCTCACTGAATGAACAAGTGAAACTAACCTCTCTGACTCTCCATTCTGCTCCCTGTTCCCGTAGCTGCAGAGTATTTGATTCTGCCCTGGACCGTGTGTGTCTGCAGGAAAAAATAACCTATTTCCTTCCAGAGAAGTCAGTGGAAAGATTTGGAGGGTAAAAATACCGGCGACTGATACTTAGTGAGCACATAATGCCCAGCACTGTGCCCAGCACCTTTTTCTAACCTGCCCCAGCCTCATTCACACAGAAGCAGAGACCGTTGTTTTTTGTTTTTTTTAACTGGAGGGTCATTTCTTTACAATGTTGTGTTGGTTTCTGCCATACAACAACAGTGAATCCACCAGAAGTATATACCTGTGTCCTCTCTCCTTGGAAACTTCCTCCCACCCCCCACCCCTTCTCCCTCCTCTAGGTTGACCCAGACCACCAGGTTGAGCTTCCTGTGTTACATAGCAACTTTCCACTAGCTACCTATTTTACATATGGTAATATATTTGTCTCAGAGCAACCCACTCAATTCATCCCACCCTGTCCTTCCCTTGTCAAGTTCACAAGTCTCTTCTCTATGTGTACATCTATATCCCTGCCCCGCAAATAGGCTCATCAGTACCATTTTTCTAGGTTCTATATATATATATGTGTGTTAATATGTGATATGTGTTTTTCTTTTTCTGACTTTCTTCATTCTATATAACAGCATCTAGGTTCATCTACCTTACTAGAACTGGCTCCAATTCATTCTTTTTTATGGCTGAGTGATAGTTCATTGTATATATGCACCACAACTTCATTATCCATTCATCTGTTGATGGACATCTAGGTTGCTTCCATGACCTGGATATTATAAATAGTGCTTCAGTGAACTTTGGGGTACCTGTGTCTTTTTGAATTATGATTTTCTCAGGGTAGTAGTGGGATTGCCCAGTAGTGGGATTGTTGGGTTATATGGTAGTTTTATTCCTAGTTTTTTAAGGAATCTCCAGACTGTCTTATGTAGTGGCTGTATCAATCTACATTCCCACCAACAGTGCAAGAGGGTCCCCTTTCCTCCACATCCTCATCAGCATTTATTGTTTGTAGATCTTTGATGATGACCATTCTGACCAGAGTGAGGTGATACCTCATTGTAGTTTTGACTTGCATTTCTCTAATAATGAGTGATGTTGAGCATTTTTTCATGTGTTTATTGGCCATCTGTATGAGAGACAAAATTTTTTTTTTTTTTTTTTTTTTAATTTTTTTATTAGTTGGAGGCTAATTACTTCACAACATTTCAGTGGGTTTTGTCATACATTGATATGAATCAGCCATAGATTTACACTTATTCCCCATCCCGATCCCCCCTCCCATCTCCCTCTCCACCCGATTCCTCTGGGTCTTCCCAGTGCACCAGGCCCAAGCACTTGTCTCATGCATCCCACCTGGGCTGGTGATCTGTTTCACCATAGATAGTATACATGGTGTTCTTTTGAAACATCCCACCCTCACCTTCTCCCACAGAGTTCAAAAGTCTGTTCTGTATTTCTGTGTCTCTTTTTCTGTTTTGCATATAGGGTTATCATTACCATCTTTCTAAATTCCATATATATGTGTTAGTATGCTGTAATGTTCTTTATCTTTCTGGCTTACTTCACTCTGTATAAGGGGCTCCAGTTTCATCCATCTCATTAGGACTGGTTCAAATGAATTCTTTTTGACGGCTGAGTAAAATTCCATGGTGTATATGTACCACAGCTTCCTTATCCATTCATCTGCTGATGGGCATCTAGGTTGCTTCCATGTCCTGGCTATTATAAACAGTGCTGCGATGAACATTGGGGTGCACGTGTCTCTTTCAGATCTGGTTTCCTCAGTGTGTATGCCCAGAAGTGGTATTGCTGGGTCATATGGCAGTTCTATTTCCAGTTTTTTAAGGAATCTCCACACTGTTTTCCATAGTGGCTGTACTAGTTTGCATTCCCACCAACAGTGTAAGAGGGTTCCCTTTTCTCCACAGCCTCTCCAGCATTTATTGCTTGTAGACTTTTGGATAGCAGCCATCCTGACTGGTGTGTAATGGTACCTCATTGTGGTTTTGATTTGCATTTCTCTAATAATGAGTGATGTTGAGCACCTTTTCATGTGTTTGTTAGCCATCTGTATGTCTTCTTTGGAGAAATGTCTGTTTAGTTCTCTGGCCCATTTTTTGATTGGGTCATTTATTTTTCTGGAATTGAGCTGCAGGAGTTGCTTGTATATTTTTGAGATTAATCCTTTGTCTGTTTCTTCATTTGCTATTATTTTCTCCCAATCTGACGGCTGTCTTTTCACCTTACTTATAGTTTCTTTTGTAGTGCAAAAGCTTTTAAGTTTCATTAGATCCCATTTGTTTAGTTTTGCTTTTATTTCCAATATTCTGGGAGGTGGGTCATAGAGGATCTTGCTGTGATTTATGTCAGAGAGTGTTTTGCCTATGTTCTCCTCTAGGAGTTTTATAGTTTCTGGTCTTACATTTAGATCTTTAATCCATTTTGAGTTTATTTTTGTGTATGGTGTTAGAAAGTGTTCTAGTTTCATTCTTTTGCAAGTGGTTGACCAGTTTTCCCAGCACCACTTGTTAAAGAGGTTGTCTTTTTTCCATTGTATATCCTTGCCTCCTTTGTCAAAGATAAGGTGTCCATAGGTTCGTGGATTTATCTCTGGGCTTTCTATTCTGTTCCATTGGTCTATATTTCTGTCTTTGTGCCAGTACCACACTGTCTTGATGACTGTGGCTTTGTAGTAGAGTCTGAAGTCAGGCAGGTTGATTCCTCCAGTTCCATTCTTCTTTTTCAAGATTACTTTGGCTATTCGAGGTTTTTTGTATTTCCATACAAATTGTGAAATTCTTTGGTCTAGTTCTGTGAAAAATACCGTTGGTAGCTTGATAGGGATTGCATTGAATCTATAGATTGCTTTGGGTAGAATAGCCATTTTGACAATATTGATTCTTCCAATCCATGAACACGGTATGTTTCTCCATCTGTTTGTGTCCTCTTTGATTTCTTTGATCAGTGTTTTATAGTTTTCTATGTATAGGTCTTTTGTTTCTTTAGGTAGATATACTCCTAAGTATTTTATTCTTTTTGTTGCAATGGTGAATGGTATTGTTTCCTTAATTTCTCTTTCTGTTTTTTCATTGTTAGTATATAGGAATGCAAGGGATTTCTGTGTGTTAATTTTATATCCTGCAACTTTACTATATTCGTTGATCAGTTCTAGTAATTTTCTGGTAGAGTCTTTAGGGTTTTCTATATAGAGGATCATGTCATCTGCAAACAGTGAGAGTTTCACTTCTTCTTTTCCTATCTGGATTCCTTTTACTTCTTTTTCTGCTCTGATTGCTGTGGCCAAAACTTCCAACACTATGTTGAACAGTAGTGGTGAGAGTGGGCACCCTTGTCTTGTTCCTGATTTCAGGGGAAATGCTTTCAATTTTTCACCATTGAGGGTGATGCTTGCTGTGGGTTTGTCATATATAGCTTTTATTATGTTGAGGTATGTTCCTTCTATTCCTGCTTTTTGGAGAGTTTTAATCATAAATGAGTGTTGAATTTTGTCAAAGGCTTTCTCTGCATCTATTGAGATAATCATATGGTTTTTATCTTTCAATTTGTTAATGTGGTGTATTACATTGATTGATTTGCGGATATTGAAGAATCCTTGCATTCCTGGGATAAAGCCCACTTGGTCGTGGTGTATGATTTTTTTAATATGTTGTTGGATTCTGTTTGCTAGAATTTTGTTAAGGATTTTTGCATCTATGTTCATCAGTGATATTGGCCTGTAGTTTTCTTTTTTTGTGGCATCTTTGTCAGGTTTTGGAATTAGGGTGATGGTGGCCTCATAGAATGAGTTTGGAAGTTTACCTTCTTCTGCAATTTTCTGGAAGAGTTTGAGTAAGATAGGTGTTAGCTCTTCTCTAAATTTTTGGTAGAATTCAGCTGTGAAGCCATCTGGTCCTGGGCTTTTGTTTGCTGGAAGATTTTTTATTACAGTTTCGATTTCCTTGCCTGTGATGGGTCTGTTAAGATCTTCTATTTCTTCCTGGTTCAGTTTTGGAAAGTTATACTTTTCTAAGAATTTGTCCATTTCATCCAAGTTGTCCATTTTATTGGCATAGAGCTGCTGGTAGTAGTCTCTTATGATCCTTTGTATTTCAGTGTTGTCTGTTGTGATCTCTCCATTTTCATTTCTAATTTTGTTAATTTGGTTCTTCTCTCTTTGTTTCTTAATGAGTCTTGCTAATGGTTTTTCAATTTTGTTTATTTTTTCAAAAAACCAGCTTTTAGCTTTGTTGATTTTTGCTATGGTCTCTTTAGTTTCTATTGCATTTATTTCTGCCTTAATTTTTAAGATTTCTTTCCTTCTGCTAACCCTGGGGTTCTTCATTTCTTCCTTCTCTAATTGCTTTAGGTGTAGAGTTAGGTTATTTATTTGGCTTTTTTCTTGTTTCTTGATGTAAGCCTGTAATGCTATGAACCTTCCCCTTAGCACTGCTTTTACAGTGTCCCATAGGTTTTGGGTTGTTGTGTTTTCATTTTCATTCATTTCTATACATATTTTGATTTCTTTTTTGATTTCTTCTATGATTTGTTGGTTATTCAGAAGCGTGTTATTTAGCCTCCAGGTGTTTGAATTTTTAACAATTTTTTTCCTGTAATTGAGATCTAATCTTACTGCACTGTGGTCAGAAAAGATGACTGGAATGATTTCAATTTTTTTGAATTTTCCAAGACTAGATTTATGGCCCAGGATGTGATCTATTCTGGAGAAGGTTCCGTGTGCACTTGAGAAAAAGGTGAAGTTGATTGTTTTGGGGTGAAATGTCCTATAGATATCAATTAGGTCTAGCTGGTCCATTGTGTCATTTAAAGTTTGTGTTTCCTTGTTAATTTTCTGTTTAGTTGATCTATCCATAGTTGTGAGTGGGGTATTAAAGTCTCCCACTATTATTGTGTTACTATTAATTTCCTCTTTCATACTCGTTAGTGTTTGCCGTACATATTGCGGTGCTCCTATGTTGGGTGCATATATATTTATAATTGTTATATCTTCTTCTTGGATTGATCCTTTGATCATTATGTAGTGTCCTTCTTTGTCTCTTTTCACAGCTTTTATTTGAAAGTCTATTTTATCTGATATGAGTATTGCGACTCCTGCTTTCTTTTGGTCTCCATTTGCATGAAATATTTTTTTCCAGCCCTTCACTTTTAGTCTGTATGTGTCTCTTGTTTTAAGGTGGGTCTCTTGTAGACAGCATATATGGGGGTCTTGTTTTTGTATCCATTCAGCCAATCTTTGTCTTTTGGTTGGGGCATTCAACCCATTTACATTTAGGGTAATTATTGATAGGTGTGGTCCCGTTGCCATTTACTTTGTTGTTTTGGGTTCACGTTTATACA
Organism: Cervus elaphus; assembly: GCF_910594005.1. NCBI lineage: Eukaryota > Metazoa > Chordata > Mammalia > Artiodactyla > Cervidae > Cervus > Cervus elaphus. The sequence goes on along the minus strand of NC_057819.1, from coordinate 80,813,037 downwards.
ACCTTTCTGCATTTCCTGTCTAGAGAAGATCCTTTAGCATTTGTTGAAGAGCTGGTTTGGTGGTGCTGAATTCTCTCAGCTTTTGCTTATCTGTAAAGCTTTTGAGTTCTCCTTCATATCTGAATGAGATCCTTGCTGGATACAGTAATCTAGGTTGTAGATTATTCTCTTTCATTACTTTCAGGACGTCCTGCCATTCCCTTCTGGCCTGGAGGGTTTCTATTGATAGGTCAGCTGTTATCCTTATGGGAATCCCTTTGTGTGTTATTTGTTGTTTTTCCCTTGCTGCTTTTAATATTTGTTCTTTGTGTTTGATCTTTGTTAGTTTGATTAATATGTGTCTTGGGGTGTTTCGCCTTGGGTTTATCCTGTTTGGGACTCTCTGGGTTTCTTGGACTTGAGTGGCTATTTCCTTCCCCATTTTAGGGAAGTTTTCAGCTATTATCTCCTCGAGTATTTTCTCATGGCCTTTCTTTTTGTCTTCTTCTTCTGGAACTCCTATGATTCGAATGTTGGGGCGTTTCACAGTGTCCCAGAGGTCCCTGAGGTTGTCCTCATTTCTTTTGATCCTTTTTTCTTTTTTCCTCTCTGCTTCATTTATTTCCACCATTTTATCTTCTACCTCACTTATCCTATCTTCTGCCTCCGTTATTCTACTCTTGGTTCCCTCCAAAGTGTTTTTGATCTCATTCATTGCATTGTTCATTTTTAATTGACTCTTTTTTATTTCTTCTAGGTCTTTATTAAACAATTCTTGTATCTTTTCAATCTTTGTCTCCAGGCTATTTATCTGTAACTCCATTTTGTTTTCAAGATTTTGGATCATTTTTATTATCATTATTCTAAATTCTTTTTCAGGTAGATTCCCTATCTCCTCCTCTTTTGTTTGACTTGGTGGGCATTTTTCATGTTCCTTTACCTGTTGGGTATTTCTTTGCCTTTTCATCTTGTTTAGATTGCTGTGTCTGGAGTGGACTTTCTGTATTCTGGAGGTCTGTGGTTCCTTTTTATTGTGGAGGATTTACCCAGTGGGTGGGGTTAGACGATTGGCTTGTCAAGGTTTCCCGGTTAGGGAAGCTTGCGTCAGTGTACTGGTGCGTGGAACTTGATTTCTTCTTTTTGGAGAGCAATGGAGTGCCCAGTAATGAGTTTTGAGATGGGTCTATGTGTTAGGTGTCACCTTGGGCAGCCTGTATGTTGACATTCGGGGCTATGTTCCTGTGTTGCTGGAGAATTTGCGTGGTATGTCTTGCTCTAAAACTTACTGGCTCTTGGGTGGTGGTTGGTTTCAGTGTAGGTATGGAGGCTTTTGGACGGTCACTTATTGCTTAAAGTTCCATGTAGTCAGGAGTTTTCTGGTGTTCTCAGGTTTTGGGCTTAAGTTTCCTGCCTCTGGATTTCAGTTTTATTCTTCCTGTAGTCTCAGGACTTCTCCAACTATACAGCACTGATAATAAAACTTCTAGGTTAATGGCGAAAAGATTCTCCCCTGTTAGGGACACCCAGAGAGGTTCACAGAGTTACATGAACAGGAGAAAAGGGAGGAGGGAGATAGAGATGAGCAGGAGGAGAAAAAGGGGGACTCAAGAGGAGAGAGACAGATCTACGCAGCTGTCTGTTCCCAGAGTGTTCTCCGTATCTCAGACACCTACAAGGATTCACAGAATTGGATTGGGAAGAGAAGGGGAAAGGAGGAAATAGAGGTGTTCTGAGGTAGAAAACAGAGAGTCAAGATTGGGAGAGAATAATCTTCGGTTTAAAGATAGGGCTTCTCTTTTTTTTTTTTTTTTGGTAAGGTTATAGTGTAGTGAAAATGAAAATGAAGAGTAGTAGAGGAGTTCTAGAGGACTTTAAAAGAAATAAGAGAAAAAGAAAAATAGAAAATAAAAGAGAAAACGGAAAGGAAAAAAAAGAAGAAAAAAGTAGAAAAAGAAAAAAAAACAAAAAAAAAAAAAAAAAGAAAGAAGAAAAAAAAAATTTTTTTCCCCCTAATTAAAAAAATCGTAAAAATCTATGAAAATGAAAGTTAAGGAGTAATGGGGGAGTAATAGGGAATTTTAAAGGAAAATAAAAGAGAAAAAATAAAAAAGAAAAAATATAAAAAGAAAAAAAATTTTTTTTTTTTTTTTCCTTACTTAGAAAAAAAAAAGTAAAAATATATCTAGGAGTTTCTCTGGAGCTGTTGCGGTCAGTGTGGGTTCGGCTCAGTTTCAGATAGCTCCTCGTTCCAGCTTACACTTCTCGATATCTACAGGGCCCTTCCGTGAAGTCGGTGTTTCCTAGAGGGATTTTAATCTGTTGCACCAGTCCCTTCTGAAGCGGTTCCCTTTGTTTATTTGGCTTCTGTTTGCCGGTCTCTTCAGAGCCTCATTTCCGCCCTGACACAGGCGGGCGGAGGTGGACTGTTATTCAGTTAACTAGTTCCGTTGCGCTGCTAGGAGGGGCTGACGCTGCGGGGATGGGCTGGCGCTGCGGGGCGGGGCTGACGCTGCTGGGAGGGGCTGACGCTGCGGGGATGGGCTGGCGCTGCGGGGCGGGGCTGACGCTGCGGGGAGGGGCTGGCCCTGCGGGGGCGGGCTGGCGCTGCCGGGAGGGGCTGATGCTGCTTTCTCCGTCTGCGCTGCTCAGGCTCCCGGCTGTTCCACATGGAGCGCGCCCCGCGCTGCGCTAGGTTCCAGCCCTCGGGTGTTACACAAAAGCGCGGAAGGAAAAGCTGCGCCTGCTGTCTGTGCCTTCCCCGTCAGAGCGGTCCAGGCAGCGAGGGGCTTGATGGGCGCACTATCCCCAGGTGTGGCGCACTCACTCCCTTCCGCGGACCTAGTCTCAGTTTCCGCTGGCGCCCGACGGGTGCGCGCGCCTTCCGCCCTCTGCGTCCCCAGCCCCAGTCCCCGCCCGCGCCAGTCGGGTGTCTGCGCCCTGTGTCTCGCCGCGACCTTCCCCTCCCCCCTGCCTCCTGCCTCCGGCGGGGCTGGGCGGGTCCGCAGCCTGCGACCTCTTCTTGGGACTTTCTCCGTCCCTTTGTTCTGCGAACGGCCGGCAGTGTGTTCCGGCCGGTTAATTTTCTCTCTTTTGGTCTCCCACAGTTCAAGTTGGCACCTCACAGAAGCTCCCTCCGATTGTCCTCAGGGCACTCAGGCCCGGACCCTAGCCCAAGCAAGGCCGCCTAAGACTCCCTTCCCGGGACGGGTCTCCGTCCTTAGCTCTTTTGTCTCACTTTTTATCTTTTATATTTTGTCCTACCTCCTTTCGAAGACAATGGTCTGCTTTTCTGGGCGCCTGATGACCTCAGCTAGCGATCAGAAGTTGTTTTGTGAGGTTTGCTCTGCATTCAGTTATTCTTTTGATGAATTTGTAGGAGAGAAAGTGGTCTCCCCGTCCTACTCCTCCGCCATCTTGGCTCCTCCTCGAGAGACAAAATTTTTAACTTGACAAATCTGATTCGGAACCCATGGATTAACCAGTTCACTATACTAAAGGGAGATCTAGGAGTCCAGAAGGCAGTTTTATATAAGAACGTGTCTGCTATGAATTGAAGTGTGACCCCCTCCCCTCCCCAATGATGAAGTCCTAACCCCCAGTACCTCCAAATGTGACTTTATGTGGAAATAAGGCCATTGCAGATGTAATCAGTTGAGCTGAGCTGGTATTGGAGTAGACTGGACCCCTAATGCAATGTGATTGGTGTCCTTATAAGAAGATGGCCTTGTGAAGACAGGGAAACAGAGAATATCCTGTGACGACAGTGGATTGGATTTATGCATCTGTAAGCCAATGAATGCCAAAGATTGCCCTCAGACCACCAGGAGCAGATAATAGCCAAAGAAGGATTTCCCTGCAGACTTCAGAGGGAACAGAGCCCTGCTACCATCTTGATTTAGGACTTAATCCCTCCTGGACTGTGAGACAATACATTTCCATTCTTTTAAGCTGCCCAGTTGGTGGTACTTTGTTCCAGCAGCCTTAGGAAACTGATATAGTGCCCTTCTTTCTTGAACCCATAGATGCCAGGTGGTGCAAAAGAATGTGATGTCACTCAGCAGGTGATAAAAGGGGGTTGTCCCCTTCTGCCTGTCTGGACCCATGTGCCAGGTCTTCACAAGGCAGAGGCCTCATCCAAATGGCTATGATGAAAGGGCCACCAATAAGTACTAGCCAGACTCAGACACCATTACCGCTACATCGTTCTTGGGAATTTTCCAGCATCATTTTGAAGCTCTTGATTCTGGTCCTATCCAGTGGGTGTCTGACAGGGCTATGGTGAGCCATTTCCCAGAGCCCTCTCCACTCTTCCCAGTTTTTTCCAGTGTTGAAGTGGAGCCTGAGGAACTCTGCAAGCTACTTCAGACAGGATGAAGTCCTACTCCGAACCAGTTTCGGTCCTTCAGCTCTAGCTCAGCTTGTGCATATAGAGCAGCAATCAGAGACTGTTCCCTATCTCATTTTATTCCATGAGAGGCATCTCTTTGGGGTTAACTGTCAGGATCCATGAGGACCCACATGCTAGGTGCTGTGTGGATATTGAATTGCTTGGACTCTCTAAAATTTCAGTGAGCCCTCTCTGGCAAGGTTTATAATCTTTATGAAATATTTTCAATACTTTGCATAACTTACTGTGCACCATTGCAGCCGGGATGGACTGAAACAGCAAGGTCTGGAAGTCTCAAACAATGGCAGAGAGATAGGAACTTCCCAGGGGATGAGACATTTAGCCAAAGTGACCCGCCTCTAGGATGGTGCACAGCACGGAACATTATGGCAGCTCGGATACCACACCCAGATTTTCCACTGCCCCCAGGCTCTGCATACTCTGCTATTTCTCTGGAACTGTCTCCTTGTTCTATCCATTCTAAAACCTGGCAGTTTTCTTAGTCATCTCTATCTTCTGTTTGATCAGGCATTCCAGTTTCCCGTGGACTAGCACATTTTACCCAGGACTGCCACTAGCCCATCCAGTGACACTGCAGATAAGCAACAAGCGTCCCTTCCCCCAGACAGACAGCTCTGTGCCAGGCGCCATGGTGAGCACAGCCTGGATTTTAGCCCCTACCTGACCTTGGGCTGGATACCCTTGTGCAGAACTTGTCCTGCACAAGCGTCCGTGACATTCCTGCAGTTGGAAGGCAGCCCTCTCAGAGAGAGTGCTGTCCACTGTGACACAGTCATCTAACCAGATGTCAGTAGGTTTTGGCCATCGTACTGAAGTGACTTTGTTCATCTTATTGCTGCTGAAGCCTAAAGCATTGCCTTGATCAGCACAGGTACACTTGTTACCTCAAGTAACTTTGCCTAGCCTCTCCTCATCTGCAAAATGAAGATAATAATAAAACCTACTTCATGGGATTGTTGTGACAACTAAAGGAGATATTCAGCATAAAATACTTGGCACAGTGCTGAGCCCAGGAATAAAAACTTACTGCATTTCAAGTGCTTTTATCACTCAATCAAGAGCAAATCAAGATTCACTCGCAAATAAGTACTAGCAACTACTTTTTAATATGTGTTTATCTGGCTACGTCAGGTCTCAGTTGCGGCACTCATGATCTTCATTGTGTCATGTGGGGGCTTTCTAGATGTGGTACACAGGGTCAAGTGCCAGGGTTCGGTGGTTGCAGAGCCCAGGCTTAGTTGCCCCATGGCATAAGGGATTTTAGTTCCCCGACCAGGGATTGAACCTGGGCCCCCTATCTTGCAAGGTGGATTCTCAACCACTAGACCACCAGGGAAGTCCCCATTAACAACTATTTTGTGCCAGGCCTGCTGAAAAATGCTGTGGTTACCAAGGTGAATACCCACAATGTGGTAGAGAAAGCAGATGCAAACAGACATAAAGATGGCACAGCAGGGTCATCTGTGACAGAGGTCAGTACAGAGGTGGGATGAGAGGTGGTGAATGTCAGCAAGTTTCATTCTGCTTGAAACACGGTTAAGGAAGCTTGAATGTATCACTGGTATGCCTCTGCATTTGACGATTCACCAAAATAAAATGTATTACTTCAGTTCACCCCCAAACAAATGGCTTAAAACAACCCTTGATTATCAGCTCATCAGGAAGGTTTGTTTTTCCTCCAGATGTTGGCTGGGTGACTTGACTCAGGTTGGAGAATTCAAGATGGATTCACATTTGTCTGGTGCCTCGACTGTTATGGCTGGGACAGCTGGGCTGGCCGGGGATTTCTCTCTCCCTCCCATGTGCTCTCCAACAACAAAGCTGAGCCTGTCTATATAGTGGCTTGGGGTTCCGAGAGGATGAAAGCTGAGCCTGCCAGGCATCTTAAGACCAACGTCCAGACCTAGGCAGCATCGCTGTGCTATATTCTATCGGTCAAAAGAATTTAGCATGACAGCCCAGGTTCCAGGGTTCAAGGGAAGTGTCAATAGGCTCCACCTCTGGGCGGGAGAAGAGGCAGAGAATTGTAGATATGTTTACCCACTCCCTGATAGCTCAGTTGGTAAAGAACCCACCTGCAGTGCAGGAGACCCCAGTTTGATTCCTGGGTTGAGAAGATCTGCTGGAGAAGGGGGAAGTGAGTTAACAGGACTGGTAACAGAACGATTTCTTCTACCTGTCGTGGGAACACCCAATGGACTTCGAGGACTGCTTGCCACTCCCTGAAAACCTCAGCAATTAAGCTGTGGAGTTGGGGCATGACTTTGTGAATTTCTTCAACCTTTTGGAAAGCAACTTAGTAATCATTAACAAAAGTCATAAAAACATTCATATCCTTTGACCCAATAACCAGATTTCAAGAAAATTATCCCAAGGGAACTGATTCAAAAGAAAAGCCAAGTGCATACACGCCAAGTTCTTCATTGCCATTTTCTCTAGAGTAGCTAAAAATAAACAGCTTAAAGGTCCAGTAGTGAGGAAGTGGTTAGCTAAATTACAACACAAATAAGTACTTGTTGGAATATTATGATTCCTAAAATGACAATTATTATCACTATATGAAAGTCTGGAAACATTTTTAAACAAAATGCTAAGTGACAAATTCAGAATTCAAAAATGTCTCTACATAAACAGCAACTAGAGCCAGACAAGGGAAAAAAAAGTGTTAGGATTTTGGAAGTGATTTTGAAATTGATTTGTTTTCTTTAAAAATATTCTTTATTATTTTACATCAAAATCAGAAGAAGAACATAGGCAAAGCTGTATGGGAAAGTGGTTTATTAAAAAAGAAAGGACACATCATAAAAGACAGGGAATAAATTGCAGAGCTTTTAAAAAAGCAAATGCGTAAGCTGCTCCCTGGAGATTCCAGTTCAGAAAGTCCCAGATAGGGACCAGTTTTTTATATATATTTTTTCAGAGCTCACAAATCATTTTGATGTACATGGGGAAAAACTTCATCATTATCCTTTCAAATGCTCTAATAAACACTGATCAGAAATAGCAATACAAGGAAAACTTATATATTAATAACTAGAACACTTTTTCCCTGATAAAATTTGTTCCTACTTGTGGGCCTTTTCCATTTCCAGTTATTTAGTTATACTCTGATAAACTGTAGCCTTTGTACATAATCCAGAACACAGAAAGGACTGCTTTCAGTAAACATATGTGGTTCTGTACAATGTAAGGAAAAAACATTACAGAAGAGCTGATGGCCTGGAGTTTAACAGGAAGAGTAATAGCAGCAGAAAAAAATGTCATCTCTGTAACAGGCAAAAGATAGCAAGAGAATTTCAAGGACGTTCTCCCACTGTGACCAGCTGTAGTCCTTTCCCAGGGAACAGAGGTAATAAGTAGGCTCACGAAGACTAATAATGCAGATTTTTCTTTCTTTTTATCATGATAGCATTAACCCATAGGGTGCTATTGTTAAACACAAGAGTGGGATCAGAAAAGGCCAAACAGAGCCTTGCTCTACCCAGCTTAATTCCACAGAACGTAGTGACAGAGACAATAGATTTCTTTGCGACAATTCTGGAGTTAACCAATTTTCACAATAACTCTTCCCTGAGACCATCGTTTCCCAAAGGGAGCTATTTGTAAACAACAGTTCCTCAGAAGCCTGAAAGGTATTGCTTGAAAAAGAGTTCTGTGATGAAATAAATTTGGAATGCAGGATTTAACTGAGGTAGAGACGTTTCTTTGCAGGACTTCTCAGGGCCTTTGTGAATCTCTGAGAAATAATTATAGTATGAAATATGAAAACCTCCTCTTAGTCGATGAGACATGCTTTGCAAAACACTTTCATAGACCATATGGCTTCCAGTAAGAATTAAATAAATGTTCATTTTTAAGTCAAAGAAAATCAATACATGGTATCACAATCCTAGGTTTACATTGTGAGATTTGCATGTTTTACATAAGGAAAACTAACTTTTGTGTGAAAATTGGGAGATAAAAAGTTGACTACCATTTCCAGACAAAAGAAACTTGAAAAAAAAAGATAGGAAACAATTAGAAAATTAGATTCTAAAAGTACCGTTCATAATAGGATCAAAATCTACAAAGCTATATAGGAATAACTCTTAATTCATATATATGGTCAAACGTCTATGGAAATATTTAATGGCTTTATCGAAAGACCTAAAAGGATTCCTAAACAAACAGAGAGATGACACCATGTCTGTGGCTGGGGAAACTCAGTGTGGTAAAGTTATATTGTAATAGTCTCCATCTTTCATTTCCTTTGCTCCCAAATGAAGACTTATACTTCTCATTCTTTCATTTTCTTGTTTCCTACAATGCCCAAAAATAAAGAGGGTAACGGCTCTTTCATTGCCAGAATGTCTTCTGCCTATCTTAGCAAGCCTCTAGGGAAATGTTTCAGGGCTCCATCTAAGGACGCTGAATGTGAGGACTTCCCTGGTGGTCCAGGGGCTAAGACTGCGCTCCCAATGCAGGGGGCCTAAGGTTCAATCCCTGGTCAGGAAACTAGATCCTGCATGCAGCAACTAAGACCCAGAACAGCCAAATAAGTATTTTTTTAAAAAAGATAAAGATGCTCAGTGGTATCCTGGTGATTGTTTTTAAAGTTTCTAATACAATTCACAAGGTCTTAATGCATATTCATTTAATATCAGATTCTGTAAGAGGCCTAGGCAATTTATTTGTGTTTTCCAACCATTAGCTATCTCTTTGGATACCTCAGCTAGAAAGAACTTTTCTTGTGTTCAAAATTGCCAATTTAACTTACTAGACAGGGTACAGTAGAGATAAATGAAGGAGGGGGATGGCTGCTGCTTCCCCTCTGTCTTCCTAATCTCGTGCAATTTCCTCTTTTGGCCAACTCCTACCTGGAACCATACAGAGAAAGGGATCTTGGGAGCTGCACATCCCAGCTTAGTCAAATAGACACAGTACAAATTCTGTCCTTTATCCAGAGAGATAAACAACTTCCTGTAAAGTTTCTCCAGTGAGGACAACCAGATGCTATAGCACCTGACTTAGCTGTTAGTTGGCTCTCCAACAGTCTGACCCTCCAGTTACTTCTCAATGGGCAATTTTTCTCACCTCCTTCCAGGTTCCCAGCTCTGCAGCCCTCTCCTCTTACACCTAGTAGCCCTTGATCCTTCTCCCAGATCTGTAGGCTCAGCCTTGTCACAATTTCTAGGACCAATTCTAACTTTATATTATTATTTAAAATATTTATTTGGTTATGACAGGTCTTCATTGTGACACACGGGGTCTTTGATCTTGTTTTAGTTGCAGCATGCAAAATCTTTTAGTTGGGTTGTGTAAGATCTTTTTTTTTTTTTTTTCCTTTTAATTGCTGCATGTGGAATCTTTAGTTGCGGAATGTGAACACTTCGTTGTGGCATGTGGGATCTAGTTCCCTGACCAGGGATCAAACCCAGGCCCCCTGCGTTGGGAGCTTGGGGTCTTAGCTACTGTATACCACCAGGGAAGTCCCCGAGTTCTAACTTTTGAAAAAGAAGATTAAGGATATTTAGTCTAAGGCTTGGGGATATGACACAAAGTTAAGTTTGCTCTGAGATCAGCTTTGACTTCTTGCTCTGTCCTAGGTCCTGCTGATTTCTGGTCCTGGCTGATTTCTGCCTTACCCCTGGGGCCAACAAGGCTCTTTTGATTATCAACTTAGTCCTAGTCCTCCCAGGACTAAGTCCCTGCCCTGCTTTGGGCTCTACCCAAGACCTGCCTCTGAACTCCAGCTGGGAACAATGGCTGATATCTGCAAACATTCTTTCCCCAGACCAGCTCCTACAAGTTTGGTTTTCAATTGCAGCAAGCCCATGACATGCCTGAGCAATATTCTTCCAAGCCATTTTGCACCCCTGCATTGTACAAGTGACTCTTGTTCTCCAGAATCAAAGGGTCACCTGTTTGTTGTGCATAGCCTCTTATCACATACTCACCTTCCTTTCAACATTCCCTAAAATTTAATTCTTCTGTCATGACCAGTTTTTGTGCCATACTCAAAGAACTTCTTCAAAATCTTTTTTTTTAATAGAATACAAGTGGACCTATTCATCATTTCCAGCCCAGCGCAGCTGACTTTGACAATTATATTTCATTTTTCCATCTAAATTTCCCTTCAGTTTAATGACAGCATCAGCAGCTAACTTTCTCTTACAAAGGAAAAACCATCGTGGTTATTGTTATTTTTCAATTACCTAAAGAACGTTTCCGTATGCTCCACTATAAGCAAAGAACCACAGTGTCGTGGTGAGATGGAAGGTTGGTTTTCACTCAATTAGTTTCCACGTGCTCAAGGTGTTTAAGATGCTTGTCCTGGCGAAATGACAAATGGCTGCATGTCATGGATCTTTGAGGTCACTCAAATGTATTTTAAGTGGTAACAGTGACATCCAAGAATGCCAAGGGTGTTAATTTATTGCTCTGTTGCTGCCTCTTGTAGCAGATGACCCTGATGCCTCCTATTTTATGCAAAACCTGCTTATTTTTGATTGCCCTGTTCCCCAGATTCCATGTTCTACCTGCCAAACGGGAGAGCCTCCCAAGCACCGGCACCTGTGGGCTGCCTTCCCAGAGTATCCTGGGTGGGTGTGTCAGGGCCAGGCTCCGCCCCTTCCAGGGCAGCTTGTTTCTTCAATGCTCTGGACCAGATTGGCTGGGGTGGCTGCCATTCCCAATAATGCGTTGAATACTGATCTACTGACTCATGGAAAGAGTTTTAAACACCTCTGTTGGCCCCAGTGAAACATATCAAGAGAAGATAAAGGAATCCCTAAGAGAGCTTAGATCATTAAATCACCTCCTAAGGAGTCATCTAAACTCCAACAGGTTTAGCAAGATTGTCATTGACCACATTATAGCCGTCAAATTAGGTTCTAGTTCAAACATATGATCCAAAGGCACGTTTATGCACTTACAGCTCGCTGGGCTCTTGTGTAATCATTGTAGCTATATTTAAGTCTGTTTTATAGAAGTTGGAGCAGCACAGTTTTATTGTTCTAGGTGATTACAGATTTTTATAATCTTTTCTCCTAGCAAGTATTTTTGACTATATCTCTGACTTATTTAGTGCTGAGTCCTTGGTTAGGAGCCCACTGTTCCATTGTAATAGTATTCCTATGAAGAAATAAAGTACGTATTTATTTTTCCAATTAATTTGTTCATTTTCAAATGATCCATTCTACTACCAAGCATTTTAGGAGCAGTCTGCCTCTGATTTTCATGCTGAGTATGTGTGTGTCTCTGTGTCTCTGTGTGTAGCCGATAGTGATGGAGGGGGTGGGGCGGGGGTGTGGAATGGATATGATCCTTGGAGAAGAGGTTCTGTTCTAGGACTAATAACTGTGACAAGTTTACCAAAAGACAAAAAAAGTTGGGAGCCTGCTTGTTGGGGTGATTCTGAGCCAGGTTCCTTCACAGGTTCAATGCCTTCAGCTTCCCCTAGTCTTCCTCCCATAGACTTTCAGCTCATTCTTGTTCTTTTTCTGGACAAAATATAGCCATTCTTTTTTTTTTCCTGACCCTGCTTTGGCTAGAGGCCCTAGCATCTTTTCCCTGAAGGCTTGGTCTCTCCTAAGCACCTCCCAAGGATGTCCACATCTTAATCCCCAAACATGTAATAGGCTATCTTGCATGGTAAAGGGAACTTGGCAGATATCATTAAGTGCAGGATCTTGAGATGAGGAGATTATCTTGGATTATCTGTGTGGACCCAACATAATCACACGGATCCTATAAGAGGAGTGCAGGAGGGTTAGAGCTAGAGGAGGAGGTGTGACTATGGAAGGAGAGGTTGGAGTGATGTGGGGCTAGGAGCCAAGGAATGTGGACAACCTCTAGAAGCTGGAAAAGGCAAGGGAACAGCGTCTCCAGAAAGAAGGCAACCTGACCAATATCTTAGCCTAGTAAGATCCATTTGAAACTTCTGATTTCCAGAACTGTAGAATAAATTTGTGTTGTCTTATGCCACTCAGTTTGGGGTGACTTTTTACCACAGCAATAGGAAATTAATACAGTGGCCCAGCTAGCACTGACGAGAAGGCAGAGACAGGGGGCTTATCTAGAGCCATGCTGCTCAATATGGTAGCCGTAGCCACATGTAGCTATTGAGCAGTTGAAATGTGGGTGGTCTGAGTTAAGATGTGTGGCAAGTATAAAATACACACCAGATTTTACGGATTTCATTAACGTTTTGCATTTTTCTTGTTGTTCAGTCACTAAGTCGTATCCAACTCTTTGTGACCCCATGAACTATAGCTCACCAGGCTCCTCTGTCCTCCACTGTCTCCCGGAGTTTGCTCAAACTCATGTCTGTTGAGTTGGTGATGCTGTCTTACCATCTCATCCTCTGCAGCCCCCTTCTCCTTTCGCCTTCAATCTTTCCCAGCATCAGGGTCTTTTCCAGTGAGTTGACTCCTCCCATCAGGTGGAGCTTCAGCTTCAGCATCAGTCCTTCCAATGAATATTCAGGGTTGATTTCCTTTAGGATGAACTGGTTTGATTTCCTTGCAGTTCACAGGACTCTCAAGAGTCTTCTCCAGCACCACAAATCAAAAGCATCAGTTCTTTGGTGTTCAGCCTTCTTTATGGTCCTGCTCTCACATCTGTACATGATTATGTTTTAGATACAGTGGGTTAAATAAAATATGTTATTAGATTACTTTCATCTGATTCTTTTTTTACTTGTTTAAATGTAACAACTAGAAAACTCAAAGTTGCACCTGTAATTTGCATTATATTTCTCTTGATCAGCTTTGTTCTATGGATTTGGAAGAATCTCACTGCTGGGGTTTCTGATGTTACTGTGAAACTGGACTGGGTTGGCCCAGGGCTCCGATTCAGCTCAAAGGCCTCTGAGTACTCCAGAGGCATCAACAGTATCTCTGCTGAGTACTCCAGGTCACTGCCAGAAGGAGGACCAATCCTGAACTGCCCTGAACCTGCCTGGCTTGAGTCCTGTTAAACCTACCTTATGTCTTATAGGCTGGAGGCCATTGCTAAGAAAAATAACACAAAAATAGGTATGGGTCTTGGAAAAGTCTATGCCAATGAAAGACCCGGACTCTTTAGCCTCATTTAGCCTCATGGTAATCTGCCGCTTCTCTCTCTCCCAAATCTCATCTGGTGGGGCTCCTTTCTCCTAGTAGCTGGTCTGCCAGGGATCCCACCCTCTATCAATTCTCACTCTTCCAAAGACAACATTCAAAGGGGCCACCATAGCCCTTAACCTAGGCAAAAGGGACCCAAGCCATGAGCTTTAGAGGACCCTACAAGTCACAGACACAACCGAGAGGTGTATTAAGTTATGTGAGAATGCCCGTCATTTGGAGTTTGGCAGTCAGTGCTGCCACAGCAGAATTCATAAACCTAAACATTTGTTCTCATGACGCACACTGTTCAGATCCCAAGAGGTTACTTCCTTACACTTCTGACCCTTTGTCCTTGAAAGACAAAGGGCCTGAGGCCAAGTGTAGATGTGTCAGTTGTGCTCCCACTAACATAGAGCTAGAGACCGCCTCCAAGTGCAAGGTGGAGGAAGCACTTAAGGAAAAAAGACAAATCACTTAACTTGTCAAATCCTTCCTCTCAGCTAGCTTGAATGCATAGATTCCTGCATAACAAGCTATCATTTCCCCAGAGGTGCGTGGTTCTGGTATTTGCAACTGCCGCAAGTGAGCGCTGAAGGGTATTTTATATCATTAAATAATTCATATTACTTTTAAATTTGTACATATGCAGGTTCAGATGCAACATTCAGGAAACAGGAATTGGCAACCAGGTGAACAAGTACAGGGGCAACTAGACGCACACCGAGTGCTAAAATGATGTTTTCATTAACATTTGAATAAAATGTAAATTTTTCAAAAATTTAGATATACATTTTAGTTTTATTTAAATAATTTTGAAAATGAGCACAAGATCTTCATAGAGATGTAAAATACAAAGGTGGAGCTCAGGGACTTCGCTGGAGGTCCAGGGGTTAAGACTCTGCACTTCCACTGCAGTGGGCACGGCTTCAAGGCCTGGATGGGGAACTAAGATCCCACATGCCACATGGTGCCGCCAAAAAAAAAGTGGAGCTCAGAGAAGATAAAAGCTGAAGGGAAAGGAAATAGAAAGCAGTCTGCTTACTCAGAGAACAGATCTGTGGTTGCCAAAGGGGAGAGGGCAGGAGGGTGAGCAGGTGAGCAGACGCCAACCATTATATACAGAATGGATAAGCAGCAAGGTTCTACTATACAGCACAGGGAGCTGGATTCAATATCCTGTGATAAAACATAAAGAAAAAGAATATATATGTGTGTGTATAGGTATATTGTATGTATAACAATCACTTTGCTGTACAGTGGAAATTAACACAACGTTGTAAATCAACTGTGCCTCAATTTTTAAAAAAACATTCTACTTAAATTTCTCAAAACTAGAAACAATGCAAGTGAGCGGACTTCTGCTGAGCATGATCCACATTAGAAAAAAAAAGGATTTTAGAAATGTTTTGCTTAATAAAGTTCTCATTAATAATCAAAAGAAAATGAACAAAGAAACCTTCCAACTCACATTTGGAAAGATGAAATCCAAGCAACTTCATATTCTCCAGTAAATGAACGCTTCATTATTGATTAAAACGATGAGAACAACAACAGCAACAAAAAGATTTGTTGATAACAAAGTTATAACTCAGGAAGCCAAATGCAATTCTGGCCTGTCCAATAATAGCATATGAAGAAAATTGCATTTATAAAAGCTGAAATTGAATGTGAAAGCCAAAAACATCTGGAGCTTACTGTGCTTATTGGACAGTGATCCTGAAAAATAGCTGTCATGTCCTTCTGACAGCGTAAATATGTTTCTAGCAAGAGCGAATTCCATTCAAATTAATGATTACAATTTTCCATTGCACCAATATGGCAGAGTTAAATTTAGTATTTCATTTTACAGCAAAATTATTTTAGATGGAGAAAGAGATCCTAGAAATAATATATGTAATATGTAATATGTAAAAATAATATGTATTTTTATATCCTCTGTCCAAAAGCAGTATTTTGTTACCGCTATGACAAAATTTTACATGATCAGCTTTGGCCAATTAAGGTGTCTGTGTCTGGAATCACTTAGGTTCTTGACTAAAATGAAACGTCACTTGCATGCAAAAAAATATATATGAAACTACTACAATTAATTTTTAAAAGACTGAATAAACAGCAAAAACAAAAATAGTATTCAACAGAGGCAAATGATATTCTTAGATTATGTATGATGTTCTTATAAAATAGTATGTGTTCAGATGACCAATGGGCACAAGAAAAGAAGCTCATCACTAATTACTAGAGAAATGCAAATCAAATTTACAGGTGGCACAAAAGGTACCAGCTCACACTGGTCAGAATGACCATCAATGAAAAGCCTAAAAATAACAAATACTGGGGAGGATATGAAGAAAGGGGAACACTTTTACACTGCTGGTGGGAATGTAAATCAATGCAGCCACTAGGAGAATAGGATTGAGATTCCTTAAAAAACTTAAAGATAGAGTTGTTCTATGACCCAGCAATTCCACTCCTGAGTATATATCCAGACAAAACTATGATTAAAAGAGAGACACGCACCCCTATGCTCATAGCGGCACTATTTACAATAGCCAAGACGTGGAAACAGCCTAAATGTCCATCAACAGATGAGTGGATAAAGAAGATACGGTATACACACACACACACACACACACACACACACACACACACGTATACAACGGAATATTACTCATCCTTAAAAAAGAATGAAGCAATGCTATTGTAGTTACATTGGCTGGATCTAGAGATTATCATACAAAGTGAAGTAAGCCAGAAAGAAAAACAAATATCAAGTGATATCGCTTATATGTGAACTCTAAAAGACAACCCAAATGAACTTATCTATGAAACAGACTCACAGACATAGAGAACAGACTTGACTTCTGGTTGCCAAAGGGAGAGGAGGTAGAGAGGGTCAGATTGGGAGCTGGGGATTAACAAACTGTTCTGTATAGAATGGATCAACAGCAGCAAGGTCCTGTTGTATAGCACAGGAAGTGACATTCAATATTCTGCAATAAACCATATGGAAGAGAATTTTTTAAATTACAGGATAAAATAATATGTGTCCAAATTTAATCAAGAATAATTACACTTTTTTTATGGCAATGGGCAAATCAATATTTATAGCAAATGATGGAAAATTTCTAGGTTTAATAAAAATTATTTTAAAATGTGATGAAAAAACATTCAGCCTAAAAAAAGGAAAAAAGAGGAACTGCCCTGGTGGTCCATTGGTGAAGAATCTACCTGCTAATGCAGAGGACATGGGTTTGATCCCTGGTCCAGAAAGATGCTACTAGCCATGGGCAACTAAACCCGTGTTCCACCACTACTGAAGTGCTTGTGCTGAGAGTCTCAGTTCAGTTCAGTTCAGTCGTGTCCAACTCTTTGCGACCCCATGGACTGAAGCACGCCAGGCCTCCCTGTCCATCACCAACTCCCGAAGCTCAAACTCATGTTCATTGAGTTGGTGATGCCATCCAACCGTCTCATCCTCTCTTGTCCCCTTCTTGTCCTGCCTTCAATCTTTCCCATCATCAGTCTTTTCCAATGAGTCAGTTCTTTGCATCAAGTGGCTAAAGTATTGGAGTTTCCTCATGATCATCAGTCCTTCCAATGAATATTTAGGACTGATTTCCTTTAGGATGGACTGGTTCCATCGCCTCCCAATCCAAGGGACTCTCAAGAGTCTTCTCCAACACCACAGTTCAAAGGCATCAATTATTCGGCACTCAGCTTTCTTTATGGTCCATCTCTCACATTCATACTTGACTTCTGGAAAAACCATAGCTTTGACTAGACTGACCTTTGTTGGCAAAGTAGTATCTCTGCTTTTTAATATGCTGTCTAGGTTGCTCCTTTCTTCCAAGGAACAAGCGTCTTTGAATTTCATGCCTGCAGTCACCGTCTGCAGTGATTTTGTAGTCCAAGAAAATAGTCTGTCACTGTTACCATTGTTTCCCCATCTATTTGCCATGAAGTGATGGGACTGGATGCTATGATCTTAGCTTTCTGAATATTGAGTTTTAAGCCAAATTTTTCACTCTACTCTTTCACCCTCATCAAAAGGCTCTTAAATTCTTCTTCGCTTTCTGCCTTAAGAGTGGTGTCATCTGTGTATCTGAGGTTATTGCTATTTCTCCTGGCAATTTGAATTCCAGCTTGGGCTTCATCCAGACCAGCATTTCACGTGATATACTCTGGATATAAGTTAAATAAGCAGGGTGACAATATACAGCCTTGATGTACTCCTTTCCTGATTTGGAAGGTGTCTGTTGTTCCACGTTCAGTTCTAACTATTGCTTCCTGACCTGCATACAGATTTCTCAAGAGGCAGGTAAGGTGGTCTGGTATTCCCATCTCTTAAAGAATTTTTCAGTTTGTTATGATCCACACAGTCAAAGGCTTTGGCATAGTCAGTAAAGTAGAAATAGATATTTTTCTGGAACTGTCTTGCTTTTTCAATGATCCAATGGATGTTGGCATTTTGATCTCTGGTTCCTCCTGCCTTTTCTAAATCCAGCTTGAACATCTGGAAGTTCGTGGTTCACGTACCGTTGAACCCTAGCTTGGAGAATTTTGAGCTTGGAGAATTTACTTTACTAGCGTGTGAGATGAGTGCAATTGTGCGGTAGTTTGAACATTCTTTGGCATTGCCTTTCTTTGGGATTGGAATGAAAAGTGACCTTTTCCAGTCCTGTGGCCACTGCTGAGTTTTCCAAATTTGCTGGCATATTGAGTGTAGCACTTTCACAGCATCATCTTTCAGGATTTGAAATAGCTCAAATGGAATTCCATCACCTCCACTAGCTTTATTTGTAGTGATGCTACCTAAGGCCCACTTGACTTCACATTCCAGGATGTCTGGCTCTAGGTGAGTGATCACACCATTGTGATTATCTGGGTCATGAAGATCTTTTTTGTGCAGGTCTTCTGTGTATTCTTGCCACCTCTTCTTAATCTCTTCTGCTTCTGTTATGTCCATATATTTTCTGTCCTTCACTGTGCCCATCTTTGCATGAAATGTTCCCTTGGTATCTCTGATTTTCCTGAAGAGATCTCTAGTCTTTTCCATTCTATTGTTTTCCTCTATTTCTTTGCATTGATCACTGAGGAAGGCTTTCTTGTCTCTCTGTGTTATTCTTTGGAACTCTGCATTCAGATGGGTGTATCTTTCCTTTTCTCCTTTGCCTTTCACTTCTCTTCTTTTCTCAGCTATTTGTAAGGCCTCTTCAGCCAATCATTTTGCCCTTTTGCATTTCTTTTTCTTGGCGATGGTCTTGATCACTGCCTCCTGTACAATGTCATGAACCTCCATCCATAGTTCTTCAGGCACTCTGTCTATCGGATCTAATCCCTTGAATCTATTTCTCACTTCCACTGTATAATTGTAAGGGATTTGACTTAGGTCATACCTGAATAGTCTAGTGGTTTTCCCTACTTTCTTTAATTTAAGTCTGAATTTGGTAATAAGGAGTTCATGATCTGAGCCACAGTCAGCTCCCAGTCTTGTTTTTGCTGACTGTATAGAACTTCTCCATCTTTGGCTGCAAGGAATATAATCAATCTGATTTCAATATTGACCATTTGGTGATGTCATTGTGTAGAGTCTTCTCTTGTCTTGTTGGAAGAGGGTGTTTGCTATGACTCGTGCATTCTCTTGACAAAACTCTGCTAGCCTTTGTCCTGTTTCATTTTGTACTCCAAGGCCAAACTTGCCTGTTACTCCTGGTATCTCTTGACTTCCTACTTTTGTATTGCAATGAAAAGGACATCTTTCTTGGGTGTTAGTTCTAGAAGGTCTTGTCAGTCTTCATAGAACTGTTCAACTTCGGCTTCTGCAGCATTACTGGTTGGGGCATAGACTTGGATTACTGTGATATTGAATGGTTTGCCTTGGAAATGAACAGAGATCATTCTGTCTTTTTTGAGATTGCACCCAAGTACTGCATTTCGGACTCTTGTCGACTATGAGGGCTTCTTCATTTCTTCTAAGTGATTCTTACCCACAGTAGTAGATAAGGTTACCTGAGTTAAATTTGCCCATTCCAATCCATTTTGGTTCACTGATTCCTAAAATGTCAACGTTCACTCTTGCCATCTCCTGTTTGACCACTTTCAATTTACCTTGATTCATGGACCTAACATTCCAGGCTCCTATGCAATATTGTTATTTATGGCATCGGACTCTACTTCCATCACCAGTCACATCCACCACTGGGCGTTGTTTTCACTGTGACTCCCTCTCTTCATTCTTTCTGGTGTTATTTCTCCACTCTTCTCCAGTAGAATACTGGAGAGTTCACCTTTCAGTGTCACGCGTACTCCAAAACAAGAGAAGCCATCATAATAAGAAGCACACATACTGCAACTATAGAGTAGCCCCTACTCTCTGCAACTAGAGAAAGCCTGCATGAAGCAATGAAGACCCAGTACAGTGAACAAATATATAAAAAATTATAAAAAATAAATTTAAAAAGCAAAAAACAAAAGATACAAAGGAGAAAACAACCACAAAAAAGGAGAGGAAAAATGCTCAACATGCAAAGTAGGTTTAAAAAGTGCATCAGATGATTATTATATAGAAGGCAGCTAATCTGCAATCTCAAAATGAGATAATTTAATGTGATTTAGAGTAAGAGAAAAATCATACACAACATATTTAGAAGTAAATTTCATTTAGTTACTCAATTTACTAATACTTAGATTATCTTACAGAATATAATCAAAAGTATTATATTTCCTTTCCTTTATTATTATAAAGGAATATATTTCAAAAGTCATGGAAAATAAGTAATGTGTGTTATATACATTGATTAACCATGAGAAGGAAAAAACACCAAGGAAATTGAAATTAATATTCTCCACAGTAACAATTACATTCATTATTTTTGTTATTTTGCTGGCCTTAGGTCATGTTAAGAACCAGTTTTACGCATCATTTTGAAAATGTTGTTGTCCCAGGGACTTACCTGGTGGTGTAGGGGTTGAGAATTCGCTTTCCAAAGCAGGGGATTCGGGTTCAGTCTCTGATTGGGGAACTATGACCCCATGTGCTATGGTGTGACTAAGCCTGCAAGCCACAGCTGCTGAGCCTGTGTGCCGCAACCAATACGCGACGCAGCCAAAAACCATTTTCATGTATGTTTGCTTTGTTGTGATGAAGCTGTATTTATTAAAACAAAGAGCTAGAATATGTTAATTAATATGTACTAGTATATAAATATATTATTTAACCATTTGTAGGTTTGATTATAAATACTTATTATTTAGACACATGGCACATTAGACTAATATTTATATTCTTACCAATGTAAGGGGTAAGAATTGGGACCAATTGGTAACATTGGGACCAACCAATGTTAGGTGTAGACCCAGTTGCTACCCACCAGATCTGACTTTCTCGACTCTGCAGCCTCAGAGCCTTTAGGAACCCAACTTGCAGCCACGCCAATTTGCCAACTCCCCGTCACACCAGTTCCCAGCTTCTTCCACAACCCACATAGCCCTTTGTTGAGGTACCATCGGGTCTCAGGCACAAGGGCACTTGTGTGACTACCATAGAAGCCCCTAACGTGTGAAACATACTAAATCCAGCATGTTTGAGGAGCAGCCTCAGAGACAAACACGTGTTCCAGCTGATGAAATGATCCTGTTTCTATCTCCCACCCTCAGGGCTCCCAGATAACCAGTATTCAGTAAGCATTTGGTAACTGGGAGTACCGGTCTTGAGGGAAATTTATACTAATCTTCCTCACCTAAAGTCTAATTATGTAATGGCCATTCATCTGTGTGAACTCAAATGGCTGTGTAGAGTTAAGGAAGTCACATATTAATTATTCAAATGATTGGTCTGCTGTAAGAATTACCTCCCCCCAGGGTCCCCAGCCTGCTTTCCTCTCCCATCAGCCACTCTCTTGTGGGACACAAACTCTATTCCACTTGTCAGAGCAATACATTGGCTGGTTCAGACACTAAAAATTAAGTATGTATAGATGAGGGCTTCCCTGATGGCTCAGATGGTAAAGAATCTGCCCGCAATGCAGGAGACCAGGGTTTGATCCCTGGGTGGGGAAGATCCTCTGAAGAAGGGAACAGCAACCCACCCCAATATTCTTGCCTGGAGAATCCCATGGACAGAGGCACCTTGTGGACTACATACAGTCCATGGGGTCGCAAAGAGTCGGACACGATTGAGCAACTAACACACTTTCTTTTTCATATACAGATGGACACCCTGGGTTCAGTCACCAATGGCTTAGAGGATCTCCTCATGTTTTATATCACTGCTCCCTTCTGTTATCACAGATCCTCAAGAGTAGCTGCAAAGAGAAGAACTGAGTGTCAAGCTGGGCCCACATCCAGATAAGCAACAGACTACCCCAGGCTCTTTGATGTTCGGGATAGCCTTGAGTCTGTGGGAGGTTTTCCCTGATAGCAGTGCTTGTATTCATTAAAAAAAAAAAAAAAAAAAAGACTAAGGGTGAAAACACAAGCAGACAAAAAATAAGACAACTAAAGCCTGCCAAGATAGGCTGGTACCTTATCCATCCCTGGCATCTGGTCATACGGTTTTGCTAGGTCTTCCAGAAAAATCACCCACTGTTTGTTTTATAGTGAAATTTTTTTACCATTCCATAAAAATAGCTATGTCTTGTACAAACTAGAGGAATTACAGATCAGCAAAATAATGTGCAGCCAATTGCATATGAGCAAAGTAAAACATAATTTTAAAACTAATCTGATTAAAAAGAATTCATTTGAATCAGTTCTAATGAGATGGATGAAACTGGAGCCCATTATACAGAGTGAAGTAAGCCAGAAAGATAAAGACCATTACAGTATACTAACACGTATATATGGAATTTAGAAAGATGGTAATGATAACTCTATATGCAAAGCAGAAAAAGAGACACAGATGTACAGAACAGACTTTTGGACTCTGTGGGAGAAGGTGAGGGTGGGATGTTTCGAGAGAACAGCATCGAAACATGTATATTATCTATAGTGAAACAGATCACCAGCCCAGGTTGGATGCATGAGACAAGTGCTCGGGCCTGGTGCACTGGGAAGACCCAGAGGGATCGGGTAGAGAGGGAGGTGGGAGGGGGGATCGGGATGGGGAATACATGTAAATCCATGGTTGATTCATGTCAATGTATGACAAAAACCACTACAATATTGTAAAGTAATTAGCCTCCAACTAATAAAAATAAATGAAAAAAAAATACGGGATTTGAAAAATAAACTGTGAGAAACATAAAAAAAATAAATAAATAAAACTAATCTGTATCCTACTCACACTATCATTGGTAAACTCTGGGGTATATCTTTTCAGTTGTGTGTGTGTTTTGTTAAAAATGAGATCACATTGTAAATGCTGTTTTAGCAGTCTGCCTCTTTATATTACAAATGTTCTTTCATGGCTTCAAATTTTCTGCTCTATTATTGTTGTTGCTATTGAAAATGAATTTTCATTTGTTTATTTTTGCTTTTATTCCGAGACAGGGTGCTCAGGGCTGGTGCACTGGGATGACCCTGAGGGATGGGATGGGGAGGGAGGTGGGAGGGGGGTTCAGGATGGGGGACACATGTACACCCATGGCTGATTCATGTCAATGTATGGCAAAAACCACTACAATATTGTAAAGTAATTAGTGTCCAATTAAAATGAATAAATAAAAATTTTTAAAAAGAAAATGAATTTTCAATATATGATAGCTACTCTTATGTGTCATGTATTATACTAAACACTTCACTTATGTCATTTGACCATTTCTGTGACCCTGGGAAGTATTATTATCCCCATTTCACAGATTAGGAAATTAAATCTCAGACTGAGTAAGTTAAAATATGTCAGAGGACTTCGCTGGTGGTGCAGTGGTCAGAATCCGCCTGCCAATACAGGGGACATGGGTCCCACCCCTGGTCCAGAAAGATTTCACGTGCAGAGGATCTAAGCCCACATGCCACAACTACTGAGCCTATATGCTGCAACTACTGAAGCCCGTGCACCCCGTAGCTCATAGTTCACAACAAGAGTAACCACCACAATGAGAAGCCCTCACACTGCAATGAAGAATAGCCCCCGCCTGCCACAACTAGAGAACACCCACACCCATCAGCAAAGACCCAGAACAGCCAAAGATAAATTAATTAATTTAAAGATAAAATACGTCAGAGTTAGTAAATGGCATAACAGGTTGGAACCCCGTTCTCTTTGCTGACAGAGTTCAGGTATTTAACTAATACGATCATAATTCTGACCAGCAGCATTGACTGTTCTAAAAAATCTCTTGGATAGAAACATGGATAGATCAACAGGTAGTAGGTGAGAGCAACAATCAAAAGTTATCCAGAAGCATGTAAATATAGCTGCTCACAGCATCATATACATGGATGTACATGGGTGTTTGCAGACAGACACACACACCAGTATAATCCAGGATCAGAAGAAGGAAAACCAGAAGAGAGCGTCAGAGGCAATGGCATTCATTCTTTCCCTGGATGAGTGTGGACATCTCTGAGAAGTAGAAAGTATGCTTAAGTTCCGCTTTCACCCGTATAACCGGTTACACCAGCTGTAATGTTTCCTAAGAAAAACAAACTTCTTTTCTTTAATTTTCTCCCTTAGGTTTTTTGGGCCTGTGAATATCCTACTTCTTTTTTAAAATTTATTTTATCAAAGTATAGTTGATTTACAACATGGTGTTAATTTCCGCTGTGCAACAAGGTGATTCGTTTATACATGTGTATCCATCCCTCCCCATCCTCCCCTGGCAATAACGAGTCTGTTCTCTATGTTCATGAGTCTGTTCTGTAGATAAGTTCATCTGCATCATATTTGAGATTCCACACACTAGTGTGGATGCAGGTATGCATGCTGAGTTGCTTCAGTGTCTGACTCTGTGCGATGCCATGGACTGTAGCCCACCAGGCTCCTCTGTCCATGGGATTCTCCAGGCAAGAATGCTGGAGTGGGTTGCCATGCCCTTCCCCAGGGGATCTTCCTGACCCAGGGTAGAACCCGCGTCTCTTGCATTGCAGGCGGTTCTGTGTGGGCCTGGCTCAGCATCCCTCTCTAGTAATGGAAACATCGCTCCATTCGGCAAAACCATGCCACCCTCATTGTCAGTTCTGTTTTCCGAGTGGGGCTGACTCACTTCCCAGCTGCAAGAGGAGGCGTAAACACACGAATCAGGCCAGACCAATAAGAGATTGGACCAGGAACCTTGTGATACAAGCTAAACCAATGGAAATCACTCCAGAAGTTCCGTAGGAAACGATGAGAAAAGATTCTTCCTTTCAGTGTGTGCTAAGTCACTTTGGTCCTGTCCAGCTGTTTGCAACACTATGGGCTGAAGCCCTCCAGGAGCCCTCCAGGCTCCTCTGTCCTTGGAATTCTCTAGGAAAGAATACTGGAGTGGGTTGCCATGCCCTCCTCCAGAGGATCTTCCCAAACTAGGGATCAAACCTGTGGCTCTTAAGTCTCCTGCATTGGCAGATGGGTTCTTTACCAGTAGTGCCACCTGGGAAGCTGCTTCCTTCCAGTGAAAGTGAAAGTTGATTGGTGGAAATTAAGAAACTGCTGGTGGCTATTTTTTTAAATCATGACTAGAGAGACTTTAGCTGAGCATGAAGCCCAAACAAAAGGGAGATGGATCCCTGAAGACATCTTTGAGTATCTTGATCCACCTGTGTCTGAAGCCAGCTACCCCTAGGCTCAGGTGAGTCAGCAAAGTCTTTTCTGCTCTGGCCAACTCGAATATGATTTGCCATTTGTAACAGAAACAGACTTTATATTCACAGGGCTCTTCACAAAGACTCTGCTTCTTTCTTCCCAGAGACGTGATAGGATTGTACTTCCACATCCTCTTTGAAGTTAGGGGTGGCTATATGACCTACTTTGACTAGTTACGTGTGAGCGGATTTAAAAAAAAATTAATTTGGCTGCACAGGTCTTCGTTACCACACGGGAGATCTTCAGTTGCAGCATATGGGATCTAGTTCCCTAAGCAGGGATTGAATCCAGGCCCCCAGACCTGCTGCTTCGGGAGCATGAAGTTTTAACCACTGGACCATCCAGAAGTCCCTGAGTAGATTTTTTTAAGAGCTGGTACAAAGTCTGCCACTCTTTTCTCTCTGCCAGTAGCAATCAGCAATACTCCAGGTAGCATCTCTCCCATCAGCCTGGTTCCCAGAGTGAGGGTGACGTGGGATAGAGCTCCCAGCTGACCTGCAACAGACATGTAGCATAAGCAAGATAGAAAGCTTTATTTTTTTTTCAGCCACTGAGACTTCAGAGCTTTTGTTACTAGAGCATAACCCACGCCATCCTGACCAACACTAATACAGACTAGTTTAGAGAGGAAAGAGATTGTTGCTTTGTTAATCTGTGTATCATTTAAAATCATCAGCATGCACAATAATGTGAATGTACTCAAGGCCACTGAACTGTACTCTTAAAAATGGTTAAAATGGTGCAGCTCCTTTAAGGGGGTTACAGTATTATCACCACTTCATTGTAGGCTGTGATCCCAAGTACCAGATTTGGGACATCAATCACCTTCACGGAAAAATGCTCCTGATTTACATTTTGTATATATACTTCGGGGTGCCACACAGCTTGTGGGATCTTAGTTCCCTGACCAGGGGTTGAATCCACACCCCTTGTATTGGAAGTGCAGAGTCTTAACCACTGGACAGCTTCATTTATGCTTTTAAATTGCTCACTTCCACCTCGCTCAGCACCAGACTGAGGTAGCCCCTTCTCTCCGTCCCCAATCCCACTGGAGCACAGAGAACATTGCAGGGGTATGTATATGAGTTTTCTGATTGGACTGTAATCATGAAAAGCATTGAATTTCAAAATTTCACTCTCCTGTTCAAATATTATATTATGATGACCCATGAGAGCTCTGAAGATATCATTAAAAGGACAGCTTACTTTTTCCTGAAAAAAAAAAAAAAGTCAATTTAAAATGGTCAGTTGTGTTCTATCTGTTGATATATTTTATCACAATAAAAAATATCACCATCAAGCAATCAAGTATTTATTAGGGCCCCAGGGGATAATTCCATGTAAATGGCTCTGGTGGTCTAGAAGACATTCTTTCTTGCCTTCACTCAGCAGACTTTTACTGAGCATCTACTATAGACACAGTCTATGACCATGCTAGGCATTGGGGGAAAGAGACACACTTCTGGCCTTGAAACGCTTTCATCTAAGAAGAGAGCATTCATCACAGCTGGTCGCCATCCTCAGCAGCCCCCCTCCCCTTCAGGTTCTTGCATTGCCACTAGACCCATCTGTAGCCTCATCAAGTAGTAATGACTCAAAGCCATTGTAGTCGTTTAGAAAGCACCCCCTCGTTCTATCTATCTGCTCTCTCCTTCGCTTGGACAGGGGGCTTCCCTGCTGGCTCAGTGGCACTGAATCCGTCTGCAATGCAAGAGACCCAGGTTTGATCCCAGGGTCAGGAAGATCTCCTGGAGAAGGGAATGCCTGGAGAATCGGTGGACAGAGGAGCCTGGCAGGCTACAATCCATGGGGTTGCAAAGAGTCAGACACGACTGAGCAGCTAGCACTTTCTCTTTCAGTTTTCACTAGGACAGGGTTTAAGAGGGCAGGTGGGAGGGTTTACCAA
The DNA here is from genome assembly GCF_910594005.1 of Cervus elaphus. Classification (NCBI taxonomy): domain Eukaryota; kingdom Metazoa; phylum Chordata; class Mammalia; order Artiodactyla; family Cervidae; genus Cervus; species Cervus elaphus. The sequence goes on along the minus strand of NC_057819.1, from coordinate 80,785,936 downwards.
GCAGAGTTCAAATCCCAGCTGACCTGGGCAAATTATTTAATTTCTCCATGTCTCCTTCTCTTAAAACAGAGAGGCAAATAGTACCTGCCTGATGATGGCTGTGAAGGTTAAGTGAGGTATTTCACATAAACACGTAGCCGAATGCTTATAGAGAGCAACGGCTGAATAACTGTTAGCTGTCATTGGTAGTTGTTCTGAGACCCTGTGATGCTCGCATATCCAGCGCACTAGTGGAAGTTGCATCAAGGATTCTGTATCTCAAGCTTCTGCATGTGGTGATAGAGCTGGACTCACACTTCTTGCCTCTCTCTCCCAGGGATCATTACTGGTCCACAGCCACTTGGGAGCACCCTTGAGTTAGCACAGCCTGTTTCTCCTCCTGAGAGGTGGCTCTGCTCCCGGCCAGCAGAGTTCAGTCAGAGCTTTTCACTATCTCCTTAAGTCAGAGCCTGGGAACTGGGTGTGTCTCCCGGACCAGAGGCGGGAGGCTGGTTTCCAACAGTTAAGGGAGGCCACCTCTGCCAAGGGAGGCTTACAGCAGCTCAGTATCCCAACTTCCCAGCCTTGTCAGCAGGGTTTTGTGGCTGGATTAATCTTTCTTCCCTTCTTTCTTTTTGGCCACGCCATGTAGGATCTTATTTCCCTGACCAGGGATCGAGCCCCCACCTCTTGCATTGGAGGCATGGAGTCTTACCCACTGGACCACCAGGGAAGTCCCTGGATTAATATTTCAAAGTATATCCTCACTCTCATCAAATTTCTGGAAGCCCCCCCGCCCCAGCCCTTGCAATTTTAACATTTGCAAATGGGAGTCACCCTTCTGAATTAGCAAACAATGGTGCACACACTGGACAATTACAAGATGGGCTAAACAAAGAGAGACTGGAGGGCGCATTTGTGGAGAAAATCTGCCTGTAAAATCCCTCTGCGTGCATGTGTACTAAGTCACTTCAGTCGTGTCCGACTCTTGCGACCCCAGGGACTGTAGCCCAGCAGGCTCCTCTCTCCATGGGATTCGGCAGGCAAGAATACTGGAAGGGGTTGCCGTTCCCTCCTCCAAGGGATCTTCCTGACCCAGAAATCAAACCTGAGTCTTTTCTGTCTCCTGCATCAGCAGGCAGATTCTTTACCACTAGTGCCACCTGGGAAGCCAAAATCCCTTTAGATGGTAGTAATTCTCTTTGAGGCACTCAGCAATTATCTTCAGTCAGTTCAGTTTAGTTCAGTCGCTCAGTCGTGTCCAACTCTTTGCCACCCCATGAATCGCAGCACGCCAGGCCTCCCTGTCCATCACCAACTCCCGGAGTTTACTCAAACTCATGCCCAATGAGTCAGTGATGCCATCCAGCCATCTCATCCTCTGTCATCCCCTTCTCCTCCTGCCCCCAATCCCTCCCAGCATCAGGGTCTTTTCTAATGAGTCAACTCTTCGCATGAGGTGGCCAAAGTACTGGAGTTTCAGCTTCAGCATCAGTCCTTCCAATGAACACCCAGGACTGATCTCCTTTAGGATGGACTGGTTGGACCTCCTTGCAGTCCAAGGGACTCTCAAGAGTCTTCTCCAACACCACAGTTCAAAAGCATCAGTTCTTCAGCGCTCAGCTTTCTTCACAGTCCAACTCTCACATCCATACATGACCACTGGAAAAACCATAGCCTTGACCAGACCAACCTTTGTTGGCAAAGTAATGTCTCTGCTTTTTAATATGCTATCTAGGTTGGTCATAACTTTCCATCTTAACCAAATCTAATTCCAATTTTTTTTTTTAAAAAGCACATCTCCCTTATTGAAAAATTCCAAAATATCTCATTTGGATTTGCTTCTTCTATTTTCCTTATCTTTAGAAAAGTTAGCAGACATATTTTAGACCAGTTTTAGGTTTATAGAGCAAGTGGGCAGAAAGTACAGAGTTCCCATATAGCCCCTCTCCCCAAGTGTACGCTTCCTTGTTTTATTAACATCTGGCATTAGTGTGTTACACCTGTTACGATAAATGAATTGATATTGGTGCATTATTATTCACGAAGGGCCCTAGTAGATGCTAAGCCTCCATGTTTGTGTCATACAGTTAGTTCCATGGGTTTTGACAAGCGTGTAACGTCCTGCACAGTATCAGCCAATAATTTCACTGCCCTGAAAATCCCGTGCTCCACTTATACCTCTCCTCCCCCTGACCTCTGGCCACCACAGAGCTTTTTACTGTCTCTGCAGTTTTGCTTTTTCCAGGATGTCATATATCCAGAATCACACAGTTTGTAATCTTTTCAGATTGGCTTCTTTCATTTAGCAGTATGCATTTATGCCTACTCCAAGGCTTTTCCTGGCTTGGTGACCCCTCTCCTCCTCCTTTCCTTCCTTCCTTCCTTCTTTCTAGCCTTGTGGAGGTAACATAGCATGTGGTTGACACATAGCATTGTGTAACATTAAGGCGTACAATGTGTTGCTCTGACATATTTATAAATTATAAAATGATAACCAGTCTAATATTAGCTACCACCTCCAATCCATCACATAGTTACCATTTCTTGTGTGTGTGTGTGTGTGTGTGTGTGTGTGTGTGTGTGTGTGATGAGACTATTGAAGATATACTCTCTTAGCAACATTCAAGTAAATTAAACAGTATTATCAGCCATAACCACCACACTGTACCTCAGATCCCCAAACTTGTCCATCTCCTAACCGGAAGCTTACACTCTTTGACCCATATTTTCCCCACTTCTGTCACCCCTGCCCCTGAGTGGCTTGCTTCTTTTTATCATTGAATAGTATTACACTGTATGAATGTACCATCATCTGTTTATCCATTCACCTATTGAAGTACATCTGGCTTGGTTCCAAGTTTTGGCAGTTATGAATAAAGCCTCTATAAACACTTGTATGCAGATTTGTGTGTTTCCAACTCATTTGGGTTAATACCAAGAAATGTGATCGCTGGATCATATGGGAAGACTATGTTTAGTTTTTAAGAAACTGCCAGACTGTCTTCCAAAGTGACTGTATTATTTTACATTCCTGCTCTTTTGGACTCTCATTTTTTTTCATTAATGTGTAATGAGAATTTTCAGTCGCTTAGAGGAAATCCAAGTATAGCATGCTTCCAGATAATAGCTATCTTTCAGTCATTTGCAGTTATATGAAACAAATCTAATTCTATTTTTTTAACCACTTTCCTTTATTGAGACGGTAAAGAACTTGCCTGAAATACAGGAGACCTGGGTTCGATCCCTGGGTCGGGAGGATCCCCTGAAGAAGAGAACAGGTACCCACTCCGGTATTCTTACCTGGAGAATTCCATGGACAGAGGAGTCTGGCGGGCTACAGTCCATAGGGTCTCAAAGAGTCAGGCATGACTGAGAGACTAACATTTCTCTCAGAAATCCCCAAACATCTAATTTGGAATTTTCTTCCCCCCTGCTTATTATCTTTCAAAATCTTTTTATTGTGGAGAATTCTGAAAGCAATTCAGAGCGCAGGTGGTCAATGTAATGAGTCCTATGTGTAAGCATCACCACCCCCAAGCCAGAAATCCATGACCAATCCCGTCTCATCCATACCCCTAGCCATGTCCCCTCCATATTTTAGTTTTCAACTAGTACTTTTATTGAGGTATGTCTTTATTGAGGTTATACCTTTATTAAGGTAAATTTTGTATGCAATAAACCACATCCATTTATTAGTGAACAATTTGATGAGATTTAATGGATGTACAGGTGGCACAGTGGTAAAGAATCTGCCTGCCAAAAAAAAAAAAAAAAAGAATGTGCCTGCCAATGCAGGAGACACAGGAGATGCAGGTTCAATGCCTTGGTTGGGAGGATCCCTTGGAGTAGGAAATGGCAACCCACTCCAGTATTCTTGCCTAGAGAATTCCATGGACAGAGGAGCCTGGTGGGCTACAGTCCCTGGGGCCACAAATAGTCAGACACAACTGAGTGACTAATCAGGCACAAAACAGATGTATACATCCTTGAAACTACGGCGGTAACCAAAGCACAATATATTTCTATCATCTCTCAATTTTCTTGTGTCCCTTTGTAGTCCCTGTCTGTACTGCCATTCCCAGGCAACCAGGATCTTTTTTTCTGTTTTTAATTTTTTAATTTAATGAATTAATTTATTTCATTTGGAGGCTAATTACTTTACGATATTATGGTGGTTTTTGCTATACATCAACATGAATCAGCCAGGGGTGTACACGTGTTCCCCCATCCTGAACCCCCCCTCCCACCTCCCTCCCCATCCCACCCCTCTGGGTTGTCCCAGAGCACAGGCTTTGGGTGCCCTGCTTCATGCATTGAACCTGGACTGGCGACCTATTTCACATATGATAATACACATGTTTCAATGCTAGTCTCTCAGATCATCCCACCCTCGCCTTCTCCCACAGAGTACAGAAGTCTGTTCTTTACATCTGTGTCTCTTTTGCTGCCCTGCATGTAGGATCATTACGGTCTTTCTAAATTTCATATATATGCATTAATATACTGTATTGTTTTTCTCTCTGACTTACTTCACTCTGTATAATAGGCTCCAGGTTCACCCACCTCATTAAAACTGACTCAAATGCATTCTTTTCTTACAGCTGAGTAATATTCCATTGTGTATATGTACCACAGCTTTCTTATCCATTCATCTGTTGATGGACACCTAAGTTGCTTCCATGTCCTAGCTATTATAAACAGTGCTGCGATGAACACTGGGGAACATGTGTCTCTTTCAATTCTGGTTTCCTCAGTGTGTATGCCCAGTGGGATTGCTTAGTCATATAGCAGTTATATTTCCAGTTTTTTAAGGAATCTCCACACTGTTCTCCAGTAGTGGCTGTAACAATTTGCATTCCCACCAACAGTGTAAGAGCTTTCCTTTTCCTCCACACCCTCTCCAGCATTTATTGTTTGTAGACTTTTGGCTAGCAGCCATTCTGACTGGCGTGTAATGGTACCTCATTGAGGTTTTGATTTGCATTTCTCTGACAATAAGTGATATTGAGCATCTTTTCATGTGTTTGTTAGCCACCAGTGTGTCTTCTTTGGAGAAATGTCTGTTTACTTTGGCCCATTTTTTGATTAGGTCATTTATTTTTCTAGTATTGAGCTGCATGAGCTGCTTATATATTTTGGAGATTAATTCTTTGTCAGTTGTTTCATTGATATTATTTTCTTCATTCTAAAAGCTGTCTTTTCACCTTGCTTATAGTTTCCTTCATTGTGCAAAAGCTTTTAAGTTTAATTAGGCTCCATTTGTTTATTTTTGCTTTTATTTCCATTACTCTGGGAGGTGGGTCATAGAGGATCTTGCTGTGATTTATATCAGAGAGTGTTCTGCCTATGTTTTCCTCTGGGAGTTTTATAGTTTCTGGTCTTACATTTAGATCTTTAATCCATTTTGAGTTTATTTTTGTGTATGGTGTTAGGAAGTGTTCTAGTTTCATCCTTTATAGGTGGTTGACCAGTTTTCCCAGCACCACTTGTTAATGAGATTGTCTTTTCTCCATTGTATATTTTTGTCTCTTTTGTCAAAGATAAGGTGTCCATAGGTGCATGGATTTATCTCTGGGCTTTCTGTTTTGTTCCATTGATCTGTGTTTCTGTCTTTGTGCCAGTTCCATACTGTCTTGATGACTGTGGCTTTGTAGTATAGTCTGAAGTCAGGCAGGTTGATTCTTCCAGTTCCATTCTTCTTTCTCAAGGTTGCTTTGGCTATTCGAGGTTTTTTGTGTTTCCATACAAATTGTGAAATTATTTGTTTAGTTCTGCAAAAAATACCATTGGTAGCTTGATAAGGATTGCACTGAATCTATGCATGATCTACCTTTTTATTATTTATTTATTTTGGGCAGAGCTGGTCTTTGTTGCTGTGTGTGGGCTTCTCATTGTGGTGGCTTCTCTCATTGCAGAGCATGGGCTCTGGGGCACAGGGTCTTCAGTAGTTGGAGCAATAGGCTCAGCAGTTGTGGCATTCAGACTTCGTTGCCCTGCAGCATGTGGAATCTTCCCGGATCAGGGCTTGAACCTGTGTGCCCTGCAATGGCAGGCAGATTCTTAAGCCCTGGACCACCAGGGAAGTCCCATGATCTACCTTTTTCTTTTTGACAACATATGTTTCTTCCTCATATTATTTTGAAGCTGATGTCAGACATTGCTTACTCTGTAAACACTTTAGTATACATTTCTAAGAGATAAGACTGTCTTAAAAACATACAATGTCATTATTATACTTCATAGTTAATGATAACTCCTTAATAGCATCAAATATCCTGTGCAGAGCAGATGTGCACCCTGCACATTAGGTAGAAACCTCCAAGTGTTAGCAAAAGGGAGAGAAACGTGAGCAGATCAAGCAAGCAGAATGCACTGTGGCTGCGTGGAGCCCAGGAGCGTTTTGCCTGCATCCAGTTATCCCTTCCTCTGCTAGATGCTGGATGCCCTCTGCCGGGAGTTGCCGAATAAATATACAAATAAAAATATTAGGATGCTCAGTTGAATGGTTGGATTTGAATTTCAAATAAGCAACGAATAATTTTCTTTTAGTATATCCTGGACTTCCCTGGTGGTACAGCAGATAGGAATTCACCTGTCAATGCAGGAGACATGGGTTCGATCCCTGGTCTGGGAAGATCCCACATGCAGCAGAGCAACTGAACCCACGAGCTGCAACTATTGAGCCCGAGTGCTGCAACTGCGGCAGCCCATTGGCTACAGCCCATGCTTCACAACAAGAAAAGCCCCCGCAATAAGAAGCCCGCACACTACAGCCAAGAGTAGCCCCGACCGACAACTAGAGAAAGCTAGTGCTTAGCAATGAAGACTCAGTGCAACCAAAAATAAGTGAACGCATATATGAAAGTGAAAGTGTTAGCTGCTCAGTCATGCCTGACTCTTTTCAACCCCGTGGACTGTAGTCCGCCAGGCTCCTCTGTCCATGGACTTCTCCAGGCAAGAATACTAGAGTGGGTTGCTATTTTCTTCTCCAGGGGATCTTCCTGACCCAGGGATCAAACCCAGGTCTCCTAGCATTGCAGGTGGTGTCTTTACTGTCTGAGCTACTAAGGAAGCCCACATAAATAAGTAAAAATAAGTATATTCCATGCGATACTTGGGGCATACCTATGCTAAAAAGTGACTCATTGTTTCTCTGAAATTCAGATTTAACAGGGATCCAGTGCTTATCTGGCAACCCTACCTCCCTTGCAACTGATAGAAAAAGGTCATTGTCATGAGGGCATCTAGCAGGCTGGTAACTCAGAAAGCAAAGCTCCATCTAACCAAAGTGGGACTGGGTAGAAGGAGCTCAAAATCCTCTAAAGAGATAGGACATGTCCCTGCTCTCCATCCCCAGCCCTCTATCCCTCCTGGTGGACAAATCCCTTTCAAGTATTTGCAGCTGATCTGACTTTGCAGCCTCAAAAAGAACCCAACTTAAAAGACCCTTCTGCTTTTTCAACTGGTTCTGAAAAGAGGTGAATTTAAGCCTAATTTAATCTGAGGCACCCTGGGAGTGGGGGCATCAAAGGTGGGGCTAGAGGTAAAGAACCTGCCTGCCAGTGCAAGAGACCAAAGAGGCACGGGTTTGATCCCTGGGTTGGAAAGATCCCCTGGAGTAGGAAATGGCAACCCACTCCAGTATTCTTGCCTGGAGAATTCCATGGACAGAGGAGCCTGGTGGGCTACAGTTCATAGGGTCACAAAGAGTTGGACACCACTGAAGTGACTTAGCATGCAGGCTTGCACACCCTGGGAGTGAGCGTTCCCTGGCACTTTTATACAAAGTTGCTCTTTTCTTTGTAATGATCTAAGTAGCCATTGTTACAATGGGAATCCTGTTTCAGTCTCCAGCAGTCCTTTCAGGAATAGAAAACCCCCACTTGCTCAGACATGTTGTATCAAATGGCAAGATGATCTCACCAAGCCCTGTCTTTCTCCTAACTTATTTTGAGTGTAACACGTATTAAGAACATAGTGGTGAGCCAGGCCAATAGGGCTAGAATAGGATAATCAAATAGTTAGCTTAGAAACCCCACTAGGGAATTGTAGATAGAGAGGGAACTTCAGAGGGCTTTGAGAGATCACAGTAAAACTAATGATGACTGAAGAAAGTAACGGGAAAATTCTGAAACAATGTGGGCTTGCCTGAAGCCTAGAGCAAAACAGGTCACTTAGCATCAAAGTCAGATTGGTTTGCTTAACGATGAAATCAAGATAACTTGCTTAGCAACAAAACCATGAAACAGAAGGACGAGACATACCCCAAAACAATCAAACAATGGTGGCATGAGACCTACATGCTGCCCAGTAAGCTCAGTGAGTGAATAACCACCACCCCCCACCAACAAACATGCTCTTTGGCCCCTAAGACATATTCTTTGCACAGTGCCCCCCCCACAAACAATAAAACAATAGTAGAAAAATAAGGCCTACAACTTACCCAGTGTCATCAAATTAATGATCCCCAAAACAGGCCCTGTGCACACAAAAGATCAATCATTTACCGAAAGATGACTTTTCAAAATGAAAGAGAGCCATTGTACCAGGACCTGAACATATTTTCCCTAAATGCTATGATACTGGCCCAAACATACAGGGACAAGTAGACATCCCTTCCCTATCCAGGGGATGAACTGATGATGGAAACGTTATGTCTACTCAAGAAAGACAAAAGGGAGCTTCTCCCCTTCTTCTCCCTTCCACTGATTATAAAAATGTAACCCACAGAATACTTGGGATAGTGCAACGCTTGCCTGCCTAATTGTGAACCTTACAAGCATCCTATTCTAGTAAATCCCTTCTTATCTATCCCTTCACCTCTCGCTGAATTCCTTTCTGCACTGACAGATAAAGAAGTGCGATGCCAGAGCTCTTCGGAGCCCTGGAAACAACACCTAATGGTCTCAAGGCTGTGGGTCCATCCGTGCCAAAGCAGAAAGACTTTATGCCCCCTTGTCTGTAACAGGGAGCTCTTTACCTTCCATCACAGGTGTCTGCACCTGGCAAATAACGTCCCACTCAACGCAAACTTTTTTGGCTGCACCTTGAGGCAGGTGGGATCTTAGGTCCCCAACCAGGAATCGAAACTGTGCCCCTTACAGCGGAAGCACGGAGTCTTACCAGGGAAGTCCCAACACAATTGTTTTTTATCATCATTTTATTTATTGTGAGAGCTTCCCAGGTGGCGCTAGTGGTAAGGAACCTGCCTCCCAATGCAGGAGACATAACACACAGGAGTTCAATCCCTGGGTTCAGAAGATCCCCTGGAGGAGGGAATGGCAACCCACTCCAGTATTCTTGCCTGGAGAATCTCAGGGAGAGAGGAGCCTGGTGGACTATGATCCATAGGGTCACAAAGAGTCGGACACGACTGAAGCAACTTATCAAGCATCTGATACATACAGAGGAGTAAATAAAAGCACATGTACAGTTTAATGCATCATTATAAATTGGACACCCATATAAGCATCAGTGAGGTTTAGAAGGGCACTCAGCCGCACCCCCCCGGAATTACCTTGTGAACCCTCCACCCCAAGCCACTTTCCCTTCCACCTCCAGAAGAGGCTGCTATCCTAACTTGTGGGCCTGATTTCCCTTCTTTCATCTTGAGTGTCACCTCTATTTGTGCACTGCTAAGCAAGCCCCTGTGTTTGAACTTCATACACACAGAATTACATTACGTGAATTCTTTGTGACTTGTTCCTTCCTCACACTTGTTCTCAAACTAACGATGCTTTCAGGAGTAATGAAATGTCTTCAGAAAAGTTACTGGCCTTGAAGTCACACTGACCAGTTTTGCCTTCCGGGCTCAGCCCCTTACCTACTATCTGTGTGACCACTCTTTCCCCCCTTTGTCAAATTACAAAGAATTATAATTTGAGCACCTCATGTCCAGAGCAGGAAATCACTTCATGTATCACTCTGTTCTCAGAGTCTCCCAGGGCCTGAGACCTGATGAGTCTTGAGCGAATGCAGGAATCGTTAAATGATGTATGTCAGGGCCAAATCCCGTGGCTAATTCACAGCAAATGGCCAAAACATGGTGGCAAAAATGATAACTGTCATCAGTGTTGTTTATCTGAATATGCACCTCCTGTGGGGGCAGCCTGTACAGTGGCTGCCAGTGGGCCCTGCCTTCTGACCATCTTGTACTCACATCCCTTGACTATAGACTGGATTAACTGACTCTCTTCTGACAAACAGAATGTGGCAAAAGTGATAGGATGTCATTTCCAAGATTCAGTTTTAAAGGGCCATGACGTCCACCGTGGGTCCTCTTTCTCTCTGTCCCTGGGGGGAGCCTGCTGCCATGCTATGGGGTAGTCCTGTGGAGAAGGCCTTGTGAGGAGGGGCAAAGTCCTGCCGACCACACATGAGTGAGCTCGGAGGCATATTCTCCTCGGAGGAACCTCCAGATGAGTCTGCGACCCCAGGACACTGGACTGCAACCGTGAGAGACCTTTAGCCAGAGGCTCCCAGCCAAACCAGGCCTGGACTCGATTCCCAGGAACTTTGAGATAACGAGTCTTTTCTGTTTCGAGCTATGGCATTTGCGGGCAATTTGTTACACAGCAGTGGATGACTAGCGGACTGACTCTTCTTGGGTGAAGGGGCCCTGGCACTGTTTAGAGCATGTGGCAAACAAGGAGATGCTGCATTCACATCCCCATTGAAGGACGGACTCCTGCCCAGATGCACGGAGTACAGCTAACTGACAGTCTTGGGGGTCCAGCCCAGCTTTCAAGCTGAGATCATGCTCTTCTCAGGTGCCCACCAGCCCATGGGTGAGCTGGAGTAGGGGTGCCAGGGCCTGGCCATCTCCACTCCACTCAGGGGCCCTCTGAAGGGCAGTCTGCTTACAGAGCGCCACGTCGGGCTCCAGAGACTGACAGGTCTGCTCAGCAGTCATGCCTTTCCACGGGTGTCCCTCCCCACAAACCCGTTCTCATTCCAAATCCCATGCAGCCAGACCAAAGACAACATCTGCCTCATAGAAGCCCAAGGTTTCTAGTCAGGCGAGACCTGGGTCCAATGCAGATTCCACCCCTTGTTAGCTCTGTGACTCTGCGGAAGTTACTTAACCTTTCTGAGCCTTTTTTTCTTATATGTAAATTGGATGATAAATAGCATGGGACTCAAACAGGACTTTTATTTACAATGTATAACAGAATGAGCAACACATATTACTAGTGAGTGCTAGATAAAGGACAACTATTGTCTATCCGGAGACTGCACACCAACCAGCCACTTTATATTGTCCATAAAGTTTTATTGGAAATAATTCCAATAATTTGTCCAGAATATATTGTCTAGAATTTATCTATCTATCATAGACCTTTGCTATTCATGAGGGTGTTGACAAAAAAATTAGTCAGTCGATCTAAGAAAGAAATGGAAAATTTTATTTGAGCCAAATTTGAGGATCATAATCTGGGAAGAGCATCTCAGAATGCTGAGGACTGCTCCATCCCTTAGAAGTCAAGACTCAGTTACGTAAGTTTCATGAGACAGAGGGCGCTACATCAAGTGACATATTATTGACAGTTCATATAAGCCAGAGCTAAGCATCATCATGGCGGGTCCCATCACCCCTTACAAGAACAACAAGGAGTGCTATCTTTTAAGGCATTGTCTGGTTGATACTGTGTTTCCCCAGTGGCTCAGGGATAAAGAATCTGCCTGTGAAGCAGAAGGTACAGGAGACACCGGTTCGATCCCTGGGTTGAGAAGATCCCCTGGAAGGGGACATGGCAACCCACTCCAGTACTCTTGCCTGGAGAATCCCATGGACAGAGGAACCCGCTGGGCCACAGTCCATGGGGTAGCAAATAGTCAGGCATGACTGAAGCACTGTGCGTGCGCACACACACACACACACACACACACACACACACTGATACTATGAGAATGCTGCTCTAAGGCAGGTGTTCTTGCTGATGCGAGAGGTCTGGTCAGTGTACAGATACACAGTGCACAATAGGGCAGAGAGGAGGCCACAGGGCAGAGACAATTTTTTGTTTAAATTTCTAGTCTTACCATAAAAATATGACATTTATTTCACAAGCGTTATACCTGCTATCTTTATGAAACCCTCAACTACCAACTGCCCCCATAGCACATACTGTTATCCATAAAATGAAATCAAGTACGACTCAAAGGAATACATGGCTCAAGTCCTTCACAGTCCTATAAATAAGGAACCAAACCTTTATAAAGCTTTTGAGTTATGCCAAAGCAACTTTTGTTTACATTGAACTTGATTACATCAGAGGGCTGAGTCACTTTGAATGCTGCCCTTTTAATAAACCCAGGCCTGTGAAGTTTAATATGTCCAAACCTGTTCCTCCCACAGTCTGTCTCACTTCGATGGATAATTCCGAGTCAGCATGCGAAGCCATCAATGGCACTCCCTTCTCCCTCATTCCCCACCTCCAATCCAACAGCATGTTTTGCCTTTAAAATGCCCTCAACCCTTGGACCTCTTTCCCTCTCGTGAGTATCACCCAAGCCTCCTTTCTTTCAAGAGCCTCTTAACAGTCTTCTCTTGCCTTCAAACTAAAGTGCAAACACTTTACCAAAGCTTATAGGCTCTGCCGTGAACTGGCTCCTCCCCTCCAGATCTCACCGGCACTCTTCAAACACTCCCTCCCATATGTCAAGTTTGCACTTGTCTTAGGACCATCCCACAGGCATTTCCTGTGTCTGGAACTGTCCTCCACACACTCTGTGTTTTGCAGCTTCTTTTTCCTCCTAAAAAATCTGAGCCTAAACATCCTCTGTCGACTGCCTTCTCAAGCAGGTTCCATCACGCTCAACTGCAGCACTCAGGTCATTTTCTTCGCGGTATGCATCCCACTTCGCTGTTGTTGCTGTTGTGCAGTCGCTCAGTCGTGTCCAGCTCTTTGCGACCCCATGGCCTGCAGCACACCAGGCTTTCCTGTCCTTCTCCATCTCCCAGAGTTTTCTCAAACTCATGTCCACTGAGCCGATGATGACATCCAACCATCTCATCCTCTGTTGTCCTCTTCTCCTCCTGCCTTCAATCTTTCCCACCATCAGGGTTTTCCCAATGAGTGGATTCTTTGCATCAGGTGACCAAAATATTGTCACTTCAGCTTCAGCATCAGTCCTTCCAATGACTATTCAGGGTTGCTTTCCTTTAGGATTGACTGGTTTGATATCCTTGCTGTCCAAGGGACTCTCAAGGGTCTTCTCCAGTACCACAGTTCAAAAGCATCAATTCTCTGGTGCTCAGCCTTCTTTATGGTCCAACTCCCACATCTGTACATGACTACAGGAAAAACCATAGCTTTGCCTGTTTGGACCTTTATTGGCAAGGTGATATCTCTGTTTTTTAATACACTGTCTTGGTTTGCCATTGCTTTTCTTCCAAGGAGCAAGTGTCTTTTAATTTTGTGGCTGCAGTCACAGTCTGCAGTGATTTTGGAGCCCAAGAAAATAAAATCTGTCACTGTTTCCATTTTTTCCCCATCTATTTACAGGGGAACCAGATGCCATGATCTTAGTTTTTTGAATGTTGAATTTTAAGCCAGTTTTTTCACTCTCGTCTTTCACCCTCATCAAAAAGCTCTTTAGTTCCTCTTCACTTTCTGCCATTAGAGTGGCATTATCTGCATATCTGAGGTTGTTGATATTTCTCCTGGCAATCTTGATTCCAGCTTATGATTCATCCAGCCTGGCATTTCACATGATGTACTCTGTATAAAAGTTAAATAAGCAGGGTGACAATATACAGCTTTAATATACTCCTTTCATAATTTGGAACCAATCCGTTGATCCATGTCCAGTTCTAATTGTTGCTTCTTGATATGCATACATGTTTCTCAGGAGACAGGTGAGGCAGTCTGGTATTCCCATCTCTTTAAGAATTTCCCACAGTTTTTCCCACAGTTTGTTGTGATCCACACAGTCAAAGGCTTTAGTGTAGTCAAAGAAGCAGAAGTATATGTTTTTCTGGAATTCTCTTGATTTTTTTCCTAAGATCCAACAATTTGATCTCTGGTTCCTCTGCCTTTTCTAAATCCAGTTTGTACATCTGGAAGTTCTCGGTTCACATACTGCTGAAGCCTAGCTTGAAGGATTTTGAGCATTACCTTGCTAGCATGTGAAATAAGTGCAACTGTGTGGTAGTTTGAATATTCTTTGGCATTGCCTTTCTTTGGGATTGGAATGAATGCTGACATTTTCCAATCTTATGACCATTGCCGAGTTTTCCAAATTTGCTGGCATATTGAATGCGGCACTTTCACAGCATCATGTTTTAGGATTTGAAATAGCTCACCTGGAATTCTATCACCTCCACTAACTGTGTAGGAATGCATCCTAAGGCCTGCTTGACTTCGCATTCCAGGATGTCTGGCTCTAGTTGAGTAACCACACCATTGTGGTTATCCCAGTCATTATACCTTCTTTGTATAGTTCTTCTGTATATTCTTGCCACCTCTTCTTAATCTCTTCTTCTTCAGTTAGATCCTTGCCATTTCTGTCCTTTATTTGCATAAAATGTTCCCTTGGTATCTCCAATTTTCTTGAAGAGATCTCTAGTCTTTCCTATTTTATTATTTCCCACTATTTCTATGCATTGTTCATTTAAAAGACTTTCTTTTCTCTCCTTATATTCTTTGCAGTTAAAGATGGAGAAGCACTATACAGTCAGCAAAAACAAGATTTGGAGCTAACTGGCTCAGATCATTAACTCCTTATTGCAAAATTCAGGCTTAAATTGAAGAAAGTAGGGAAAACCACTAGGCCATTCAGATATGACCTAAATCAAATCTGTTATGATTATACATTGGAGGTGATGAACAGATTCAAGGGATTCGATCTGATAGAGTACCCGAAGAACTATGGACAGAGGTTTGTAACAATGTATAGGAGGCGGTAACAAAAACCATCCCAAAGAAGTAAAAATGCAAGAAAGCAAAGTGGTTGTCTGAGGAAGCCTTACAATAGTTGAGAAAAGAAGAGAAGCAAAAGGCAAAGGAGAAAGAGAGAGATAACCAGCTGAATGCAGAGTTCCAGAGAACAGCAAGGAGCGATAAGAACACCTTAAGTGAACAGTGCACCCCATGATGCCTTGATGTATTTATTTGGTCATGGAGGCTTTCCGTCAGCCTGTTACAGTTTCTCTGAGTGCAAAGCTCTTATCTGTTTTGTTCATCCAGTGCCACTCCCAGTGCTGGCCACGATACAGCCTTGATAAACATCTGTTGGATGGATTTTCTAGTTAGGAATACCACTTAATTATTTTTTCCCCTATTGCAAAAACCACACTTTTCATTGTAAAAAACATTAGAAGGTACACATTTTTTAAAAAGTTAAAAACACATTATTGGGTCTTTCCTGGTGGCTAACAGTCTATGCTCCCAAAGCAGGTGGGGATGAGTTCAATCCCTGGTCAGGGAACTAGATCCCACATGCTGCAACTAAAAGATGCCGTGTGTCACAACTAAGACCTGGCAGAGCTAAATAGGTTGACAGTAAACAAAATATTTCTTAAATAGCCATGTTACCTCACATTTAGAGATAGCCACATTAGTCTTCAGATGTACTCTTCTAGGGCGATTTCAATGCATCTCTACCCACATATATAATGATATATATGCTCCTAAGTCCTTCAAATTTCTGGAGTTAAAATAGCCAAACAAAACACCTTGGTCCCCATGCAACAGACAAAGGGAACTCAAGCCTTCTAGAGGGGCTATAAAGGGGCTTGGCATCCTAGAGAAGTAAGCATTACAGTGGTGGCAATCAGTGACCAAAGCCTTCAGGGAGGTCCCTGGAAGAGGAGGAAGAGGCAGTTAGCCTGGAGAACTGCCCCAAGCTGGAGGAAAGAAGGGAACATTTGACTCGTACATAATGAATGTGCGTGAAATGAAAGTCACTCAGTTGAGTCCAACTCTTTGTGACCCTATGCCAGACTCCTCTGTCCATGAGCTTCTCCAGGCAAGAATACTGGAGTGGGTTTCCATGCCCTCCTCCAGGAGAACTTTCCAACACAGGGATTGAACCCAGGTCTCCCGCATTGCTGGCAGATTCTTTACCAATTGAGCCACCAAGGAAGCCCAAGAAGAATGGAGTGGGTAGCCTATCTCTTCTCTAGCAGATCTTCCCCACCCAGGAACTGAACCAGAATCTCCTGCATCACAGGTAGATTCTTTATCAGCTGAGCTACAAGAAAATGTGTTTGACTTAGTTTACTCTGTCTTAGCCAGTTTAGATTTTTCCAACGATCTCAAAACAGCCTTCGTCATCGTTCAGCCAACCTGCCCAGCAAGATGCTAAAATGAGGCCAACTGGGTTTCCAGACAACACAGAGGGGACACGTCTCACTACATGAGTTTGACTCCAATCAAATGTAGCCAGGGACTTCCCTAGTGGTGCAGTGACTAAGAAGCCACTTGGCAATGCAGGGGATGTGGCTCGATCCCTGGTAGGGGAACTGAGACCCCACGTGCTACAAGGCAACTAAGCCTGTACTGGGCAGCAAGAGAAGCCTGCAGGCCGCAACTAGAGCCCGCGGGCGGCAGTGAAGACCCAGCCCAGCAACAGCAACAGCAACTGGACCAAATGCGGGGACAGTCTGATGTCCTGGGAGCCCCCAGAGCTGTTTAGAATATGTGTGCGGTAAAGCAGAGTTAAGGTATGGGAGCCACCAGACCGTGTCACGATTAAAACAGATGGACAGTCCCTGGCCAGCTCCTTTGCAAGTGAGTCCACTTTCCCAACAACCCTGCACCTCAGGGGAGGTGTTTTTCACCCCTTTCCCAGGGAGGTTAAGTAACTTGCCCAGAGTGACTCAGCCGGAAGGGGCAGAGCTGAGGTTGGAATCCAGTCTGTTTGGCCTCAAAACCTGAATTCTTTCTGTGGCTTAGGAAGCTGGATCTACAGGGCTGTCCATGGCACGATCCTGTGTATTTGTTAGAAATAACGATAACAACTAACATTTAGTGCATTGGGCACTAAAAATCTGTGAAGCAGGCACAGTTATTTTCTTGCCTTTGCAGATAAGGAGACTGGGAGTGGGAGACTGAATAACTTGCCCAACATCATACTACTAGCAAACAGCTGAGCTAGGATTCAAACCCAGAGAGTCTGGCTCCAAAACCCACTCCATTTATGCCCCTCCTGCCAGAAACAGGGGCCAGAAGCTGGGAGACATGAACTACCACAGAGCTTTGGGCAGGGCTGGGGTGGGCAGTGCGGGGAGGATGTGACTATACAGATAGTGAAAGCATGAGCTTTGCAGTCAGGCAGTTTCAAGTTCACATCTACCCTCACCTTGGGGGCTTCCAGCATCCCTTCTCCACCCCCAAACAACTCTGGCTGTCGTTTTCCGGGGTGGTGGTGTGCACACACAAGAGGAACAAAAGTGCCGTAACCCAGCCGGGGCTCTCCTGTCTCCTGCGTCCAGCTGCTCCCTCTTTTCACCCAGGGTCTGCAGACCGCCGAACACGGCAGCTCCTCAATGTCTCCTAGAAGGATGACTCAGCACAACAGGAAACAACGGAAACATTACTGAAGATTTCAGAGCAAAGCCCACGACTCACGGGAAACAATTTCTTTTCTTTTTTTTTTTAATTAAATATTTATTTGGCTGTGTCAGGTCTTAGTTGTGGCACTAGTTAGTTGCCCCAAGCCTTAGTTGCCCCAAGGCATGTAGGATCTTAGTTCCCCAACCAGGGATCAAACCTGAGTCTCCGGCATTGGAAGGCAGATTCTTGACCACTGGACCACCAGGGAAGTCCCAACAATTTCATTTTTATTCTTCTGTACTTCTTTGCAGCCCATGGCCCATTTGTTGGTCACCCCTCCCCCTAGCCTGCCCACCTCCCCACCCCCCAACGTCCCTTGCCTGAGGAGGCAGGTAATGGCCCAGGAAGGACTTTCTACTTTTCCGGGTTTTTCCCTTCTTCCTCTCCCCTTCTCACCCCCTACACACCCAGATTCCTCTTGCAGGCCCTCTCACTTGAGTTGGCGAACCACATCCCCTGGGTGCAGCCCTCCAGCCCCAGTGATTTGTTAAAGGCTTTATTCCAAAGAAGTGGTGTTCTCCTTCTGCTTGGAATCTCGGTTAACACAGTAGCTCCTCTACCAACCTCCTTCACTGATGCTCTTTCGAAAAAGGAAGGCAGTGGAGAGCTGCTGTGCCTGGGAGGGGAAGGCAGGGGAGGCATTCAGCTGCCTCGGCCTGGGCTGGCCTCTCCCCCATCTCCTCTGTGTGGAGAGGTCACTGGTTTCAAAGGTCTCAGCAAGTCTGTCCTGCGCTCCCATCTTTCCATCTCTGGATTTCTAGCCCATTCTAACAGCGAGAGGGATTTGTCTCCGGTGAAGGTTGCCTAAGGCAGTGGCAGGAATCTCTCAGAGAGCAATTACCTTGAAGAACCCTCCCTGGAGAACACATTCTTTTGCTTCCAAATTGGAAAATGCTCGTCCTGCCCACTAGTCCAGAGGGCACTTGGACCTTTACCAGCTGAAACTCTAACAATCCTTAAAGGGAAAGTGAACAAGGAGCAAGGGCAAACTTCCAGCCTCTGGGGCAGTAGGCAGGTGGCTTTTAAAGAAAAAGCCCAAGATAATAATGAGCTGTGTTGCTGGTGGAACACACTGGAATGTGATTCTAAAATCCATCAATGATTAAAGTTACATGCCCAGTCTTTTTCTTTTCCCCTCCAAGAGATTATAGATTTAATTCCCTAGTTCTAAAACCCCCTCCTTTACCCCAGAGGTGAAATGTCTATTTCAAAAAAGACTGATGACATCAGAAACCTCCAAAAGTCCATACATAAATGGATACTTGGACTTGCTGAAGGTTAATAATCATATAACAGAATGGCTGAGAATGGTGACAGATTTCTTTTTAATGCTAATGGCTTTGAGGTGCACTGTGATTTTTTTGGGGAACCAGATTTGTTATCTCTGCTAGGCTTTGCCTAAGACAACACTCCACTTTGGTTTTCACAGGTGAACCCTGATTGGAGTAGTTCAGAGGTGTGCAGACTGGTGAGAAGAAATTGGCTCAGATTAACATTTTGCTTTGTATAAACACAAACTGGATGCCTCCTCTACGGTTTGCTTGAGAGGTGACTGCAAGCAGCCAAAACTTCAACCAGGATGAGTTAGAGAGAAAAAGTAGATCTTGTAGGAACTGGCCAGGCCTATCACACGTGGTTTGGCAGCGGGGACCGTGAGCCTGGGGAGATCTGGCCTGGAGAGAATTCTTTATACCAGAGGACATCCAATAAAGCTATGTCATTGCTGATGATATTTTGTTCTGGAGAGGCTGCTCTTTGCTTTTGAATCTGTTTTTGACTGCTGAAAAATTCCATTGGCAGGAAAGAGCAAGGACCAGGATTGCTTCTAAACATCTCAGCAAAATATTTCACTTCCTTCGCTGCTTCCAGACATGAGTCCCTTTTTTTGATGAACAATAACAAAATCCCTGATTCTCCCTTCCCAACAGATCATAGATCTGAGCCCCAAGTATCTGTGTTTTCACCAAAATGCATTCTAACACAACTTTCTTTTGACTTGGCATTTTGCTTCTCATTTTTCAGATTGACGTTGTTGTTACAAAATATTTTCTCAGGGATTTCTTTTTCCCAGCTCAGAGGAAAACAGGGCTAGACTTGGGCTTTAGCAAATTAAAGCAGGTTATTCTTCTCAGAGCAGAGTTAAATGTGTTCCCAGAGAAATGCCAAATGCCACTTTATTTTTGGTTGCTGTTCTCTCAAGAGGGCCTTTTAATAGTTCTTGGAGTAGGGATGGTAATCTCTGGAAACAAGATAAACTGGGAGATATTCACCATTCTCCTACTCCTTTCTTTTCTTTTACACTTGAGGCAACTAAATTGGAAGCTGGATGTCATGAATTCCATAGTTCTACTTGGAATCTCCTCCTATTGACAGTGAAGTTTTCTTTTTTGTTAGAATCAGGAATATTTAAACCAAACCTCATAACATGGTCTTAAAGTACATTTGAAATGCTTTTTTCCCATGGCAGTAACTCTTCCCTTCTCTGGGCTGGTAAAAAAGCGTGTGTAACAATGCTGTTTCCAGTTTCTAAAACCACACTGTGTTTGAATTAGGTTTGGCTGTTCTGGTAGAAATCCCAAACCACCAGTGGCTTGCAATGAACTTTCTCTCTCCTGTGCAAAGAGAGGAGAAACAGTGGAAAAGGGGGGTCCACTCCTCAAAGCTCTCAGTGACCCTGGCCTCTTCCAGCTTGTTACCCCACCAAGTCTAGGCTCTTGTCCTTATGTTCATTATCCTGAATGATTGTACCCATATTACTAGCTGGCAAAGTTAAAAAAAAAGAGAGAGATAAAATAAGGCAAAAGGCACCCATTGAAGAAGGTTTCCAGCTACTGCGAAGAGAATGTGCATTTGTGTGCGTGGTAAGTCAGAGTCATATCTGACCCTATGAACTATAGCCCACCAGTCTCCTTTGTCCGTGAGATTCTCCAGGCAAGAACACTGGAGTGGCTTGCCATGCCCTACTCCAGGGTATCTTCCTGACCCAGGGATTGAACCTGAGTCTGCTGCGGCTCCTGCATTGCAGGTGGATACTTTATCACTGGGCCACTGGCAAAGCCCATCAAGAGGACTCTTCTGCTGCTTATATCCCACTGGTCAGAATGTCATCACTTAGCTACAAGGTGGGGTTGGAAAATGTAGCCCTTTTTTTCTGAATGGCTGCATGCACAGTTAAAAATTATATTTCTAGGGGAATTTCCTGGTGGTCCAGAGGTTATAATTCTGGGCTTTCACTGCCCAGGGTCTGGGCTTAATTCCTGGTTGAGGAACTAAGATCCCATGAGCCTTGTGGTGCAGCCCTCCCTCCCCACCAAAAAAACCTTAAATTACATTTCTGTGATATACACTCTAGGTCCTGTGTTCTTAAATTTAATGTTTCTTATCAATTTTATCTGGAATTTGAATCACCTTTTGAGATAATGATATGAGACAGTATAAAATCAGTATAGGAAATGCCCTATTCTGTAATATTCACACTCTTTTACCAGTAATTTTGCTTTTGGTAGTCCCTACACTAAGTAATTAACTCAAAATTTCAGAAAAGGCTTTAAACAAAAATAATACTCATTGCATAGTTATATATAATCACACATAACAAAAGGAATCAAAATGCCAAAATATGAGAGACTGATCAAATAAACCATGCAACATGTCCTTAAGGAAATATTATGCATCTTTTAAAAATTATGTTTACAGGGAATCCCCTGGTGGTCCAGTGGTCAAGACCTAGTGTTTTCACTACTGGGGCCCAGGTTCAATTTCTGGTCAGGGAATTAAGGTCCTGTGAACCACATGCTGTGCAAAAAAAAAAAAAAAAAAAGTTTACAATGAATCCATAGTAACTTAGAAAACTGCTTACCCTGTTAAATAAAAATATAGGGATATAAACTTGCAGTACAGTTACAACTAACCTATATATAAAAAAGAAAAACAGAAAACAAGCAAACAAAAATCAAACATTAAAATACAAACCCCAGTGGCTTTTTGGTTAATGAGAATGTTAATGACAGTTTTTCCTACATTTCTTTATTTTCCAGTTTTTCTTACTATTATACTTAATATTATATTAGAAGTAATAAATCCATTCTATCCTCTTGTCTCTCTCGGTACCTACATTTTACCCATCTCATCGAGCTCAGTTTAATTCTTCCTCCTATACAAAAGCTTTTCCTGGTCACCCCGTCACTTTTGCATTACTGTTATTACCACTTAAAATGGAGAGCCAGCTTTTTTGACTTGCCATCATCAAGAGGAATTCCCTGCTGGAAGAGCCGGGGTCTTAAGTCGGGTAGATGTCCCCTCTCCCTGCGCCTTGGCAGATATGATGCAGTGCTAGGGTCCAGGCACACTAATCAGATGACACGAAGCATGGGATATGCTTTAAATTAGTTCATTTCAGGGGATGGAGGCTAGAATAGGTGAAATAAATTTGTTCATGAGTTGACAATTGTTGGAAAAGAGTGATAGATGCATAGTGATTTGTTATATCATTGTCTCTACTTTTGTTTGAAATTTTGTTTGAAAATTTTCCACTATTTTTTTAAAAATATACTTAGAATTTACTCCAGGTTCTAAAACTGGCCAGTTTGCAATTTCAACAGTTCATTTAATTAGGGTTTTAACAACTGGGAACAAGTCCATCAGTAAATTTTAAGGCAGGAGGCAAGTGTTATCACCTCCTCAGTAAGGGCTGTTTCAATTGTAAGTGAAGGAAAATATGATTCAAAATGGTTTAAGTAATTTATTGGATCCCATATATGAGAAGTTGGAAAACACTTCTCACTGCAGCTTGTTAACCTAAAACAATGAACAGCGAGTAATTTTTATCAGCAAAAAGGGGGTTTATATGGGGGCAGCAAAAATTACAGTTTGTGACATGCAGTTATGGAAAGCCACATGCAAGTTCCAGTAAAGTAAAAGAGAGGAAAATTTTTATAAAGAAGAAGAGGAACTTATGGCAAAAACCACTGCAATATTGTAAAGTAACTAGCCTCCAACTAATAAAAATAAATGAAAAAATAAAAAAATAAAAAATACCAATATCAAACACAAAAAAAGAAGAAGAAGAAGAAGAGGAACTTGAGAGGAACTATTATAAAAGTCCATTAGAGGAAAACTGGGAGTTTTCCAGAATAGCAGGTTTTCATTGGCTGAGTTGTGACAGTCTCTCATTGGCTGAGCTGTTACCAGAAAGTTCAGTTCAGTTCCATCACTCAGTCATGTCCAGCTCCTTGCGACCCCATGAACTGCAGTGCACTATGCTTCCCTGTCCATCACCAACTCCCGGAGCCTACTCAAACTCAAGTCCATCGAGTCAGTGATGCCATCCAACCATCTCATCCTCTGTTGTCCCCTTCTCCTCCTGCCTTCAATCTTTCCCAGCATCAGGGTCCTTCCAATGAGCCAGCTATTTGCATCAGGTGGCCAAAGGACTGGAGTTTCAGCTTCAGCATCAGTCCTTCCAATGAATATTCAGGACTGATTTCCTTTAGGATGGACTGGTTGGATCTCCTTGCAGCCCAAGGGACTCTCAAGAGTCTTCTCCAACACCATTCAAAAGCATCAATTCTTCGGTGCTCAGCTTTCTTTGTAGTCCAACTCTCACATCCACACTTGACTACTGGAAAAACCATAGCTTTGACTAGACAGATCTTTGTTGATAAAGTAATGTCTCTGCTTTTTGATATTCTGTCTAGGCTGGTCATAACTTTTCTTCCAAGGAGCAAGTGTCTTTTAATATCATGGCTGCAGCCACCATCTGCAGTGATTTTGGAGCCCCCAAAAATAAAGTCTGTGCAGCCTATGACTGTGGGCAAGAATTCCTTAGAAGAAATGGAGTAGCCATCATAGTCAACCAAAGAGTCCAAAATGCAGTACTTGGATGCAATCTCAAAAACAACAGAATGATCTCTGTTCGTTTCCAAGGCAAGCCATTCAATATCACTTAGATCACTAAGTGATCACAAGATTACTTAGATCTAATCACTCAGATTACTGTCTGAGTCTATGCCCCAGCAAGTAATGCTGAAGAAACTGAAGTTGAACGGTTCTGTGCAGACCTACAAGACCTTCCAGAACTAACACCCAAAAAATATGTCCTTTTCATTATAGGGGACTGGAATGCAAAAGTAGGAAGTCAAGAAGCATCTGGAGAAACAGGAAAGTTTGGCCTTGGAGTACAGAATGAAGCAGGGCAAAGGCTAGCAGAGTTTTGCCAAGAGAATGCACTGGTCAGAGTAAACACCCTCTCTTCCAACAACACAAGAGAAGACTCTCCACATGGACATTACCAGATGGTCAATACTGAAATTAGATTGATTATATTCTTTGCAGCCAAAGATGGTGAAGCTCTATACAGTCAACAAAAACAAGACCAGGAGCTGACTGAGGCTCAGATCATGAACTCCTTATTGCCAAATTCAGACCTAAATTGAAGACAGTAGGGAAAACCACTAGACCATTCAGGTATGACCTAAATCAAATCCCTTACGATTACACAGTGAAAGTGACAAATAGATTCAAGGGATTAGATCTGATAGACAGAATGCCTGAAGAACTATGGACGGAGGTTCATGACATTGTATAGGAGACAGGGAGCAAGACCTTCCCCAAGAAAAAGAAATGCAAAAAGGCAAAATGGCTGCCTGAGGAGGCCTTACAAATAGCTGTGAAAAGAAGAGAAGTGAAAAGCAAAGGAGAAAAGGAAAGATATACCCATTTGAATGCAGAGTTCCAAAGAATACCAAGAAGAGATAGGAAAGCCTTCCTCTGCGATCAGTGCAAAGAAATAGAGGAAAACATAGGATGGGAAAGCCTAGAGATGTCTTCAAGATAATTAGAGATACCAAGGGAATATTTCATTCAAATATGGGCACAATAAAGGACAGAAACTATATGGACCTAACAGAAGCAGAAGATATTAAGAAGAGGTGCCAAGAATACACAGAACTATAAAAAAAAGATCTTAACAACCCAGATAATCATGATGGTGTGATCACTCACCTAGAGCCAGACATCCTGGAATGTGATACCAAGTGGGCCTTAGGGAGCATCACTACAAACAAAGTTAGTGGAGGAGATGGAATTCTAGTTGAGTTATTTCAAATCCTGAAAGATGATGCTGTGAAAGTGCTGCACTCAATATGCCAGCAAATTTGGAAAACTCAGCAGTGGCCACAGGTCTGAAAAAAGTCAGTTTTCATTCCAATATCAAAGAAAGGCAATGCCAAAGAATGTTCAAACTACCGCACAATTGCACTCATCTCACACGCTAGTAAAGTAATGCTCAAAATTCTCCAAGCCAGGCTTCAACAATATATGAACTGTGAACTTCCAGATGTTCAAGCTGGATTTAGTAAAGGCAGAGGAACCAGAGATCAAATTGCCAACATCCGTTGGATTATCGAAAAAGCAAGAGAGTTCCAGAGAAACATCTATTTCTTGCTTATTGACTATGCCAAAGCCTTTGACTGTGTGGATCACAACAAATTGTGGAAAATTCTTAAAGATACGGGAATACCAGGCCGCCAGACCTGCCTCCTGAGAAATCTGTATGCAGGTCAGGAAGCAACAGTTAGAACTGGACATGGAACAACAGACTGGTTCCAAATAGGGAAAGGAGTACATCAAGGCTTTATATTGTTACCAGGCAAGGAGAATCATTTTTCTTCTTTCTGCAGGTGGTGAAGCAGTGTTACTTCCTGCTGGAGCTGCAAGGTACCTCTTTTCCTGTTGGGATCTGAACTGTTTGCTCATGTACTCACATTCTGTCGCACAGAGGTGTCTGACTCCTTGCAACCCCATGGACTGTAGCCCTTCTGACTCCTCTGTTCACAGGATTTCCTTGGTGGGAAGACTGGAGTGGGTTGCCATTTCCTACCACAAGCCATTTCCTAGCCCATGAGAGCTCCTATTTCTGTTCTCCTGACTCATTTTAGTAGGGTTTCCCTTTATTACATTTCACAAGGTGTTGTTTGATCCAGGGCTCAAACACGCCATTGCACTGACGCACTATATCTATCTCTTGGCTCTGCCTTCTGCCAAGTTAGCTTTATCCTTGGACTTCACATGGTGCTTCCTCAGGTTCACACCTGCTCTGGTTCAAGTCCAGCAAAAACAAGAGAGTACCAGTTGCTGTTGCCACCCACTCTCCCATTAATACACACAGTCACACACACTATATTACATTCATTTTTGTATCCCAGCATCACCCAACACAGTTCATGTGTGTGAAAGGGGTTCCACAAACACTTATAAATGTTTTATTGAATGGAAAACTTTTTGCCAGTGTACAACTTCACAGCCAGCCAGGCAGACTTGGGAAAGGAATTCTGTGACACCATGGAGAGAAATTTCTTTAGACTATTCTGATGACTAATGTCTGATAATCCCATGGCGGGTAATATCATTTGCCAGGCTTCCTAAGAGATAAGTCTTTCCAAAAAAAAAAAATTCTCTTTCTGTGGAATGATTAACAATAACAACAGTTAGTGTTGACTGAGGACTTATTGTATAAGCTCCGCATTTCATCATCGTAATAACCCTATTATTATATTATCCTCATTTTACAAATAAGAAAGTTGAGGCACAGAACAATTAAGTCAATGACTGTAGGTCACCTGGCTAGTAGTGATGTGAGTCAGGATTGAATTCTGGTGACAGAGCTTGTTCTTTTCCCTACTTTGCTTCTTGGTCTTGCCAATACTTCTAAGCACTCTTTTGAACATTCTCCCTTGCGAGTCAGTCTCCAGTATCCGGCAGTTAGTGTTACAAGTTCTCACAGGATTTTTCCTAGGCCCTTCTCTCACAGTCTACACCTACTCCTGTGCAATTGCTTTAAGGCCCTTGGGTTCAGCTGCCATCAGTATCAGGACCGCATTTGCCTGTATACAGTTGATCCGTACCACAGATGCGGAACCCACAGGTATGTGGAGGGCCAGCTTTGTATAATCTATCATTGGATTTTGGTATCCTTGTGGGCAGGGTCCTGTAACTGTTAGGGGAACCAGTGCCTAAACCTGCCTGCCCTGACCAGACACGATGTGACCACTTAAGTGAGTTATTTTACAACAAGAGGTCCTGTAAGGAATGCAGAACTAACAAACTACTACCAATCAGAAGAATTTGGTCAAGGTCAAAAGGAGAGATGAGACTCCAGTCCAGATGTCCTACAAACCTCCCAGACTTCTCACTGGAGTCTACTTTGGCTGAGTGACACTCACCACCAGGAAGGACCCTGAGTCAGAATGATTGGCCAGAGACAGCCCGGAGACTAACCGCATCATCATAAAGCCAGAGACTGAGCCACGTGTGGAGTTCTCCTGGGTTCCGTTCCCCTGCTACTGTCCGTTCAAGAACCCCTTCCCAACAAAGTCTCTTGCTTTGTCAGCCTGTGTCTCCTTAGACAATTGATTTCTAAGTGTTGGTCAAGAGTCCACTCTCGGGCCATGGAAGGGGTCCTCTTTCCTGCAACAGAACTAATTCTGCATGGATACAGAGGGACAACTGTACAGCTGAAAAAGTGACTATACTAGCTCAGCCAAAGGGGGGCTTGTTTTCTAGTGAGATTAAAAATACACGATCTGGGGCTGGCACAGCAGCCTGCCATGTCATCAGCGTCCAAGGGACCCTTGATTGTTCCCCTCTACCACCCTCACATGTAGCTTTCATTTTCATGCACTTTTTGCCGTAAATAACAAGACAGATAGATGCTCTGCCCCCAGCTTCAAATCCATATCCCAGGCAGGTATATGTGGGAATGACAAAAATGCGTGAAAGTCCAATCTATCACTTTGTATAAAGTTTCCTGGAACTCTTACCTGGCTACTTCTGTTTACCTCTCATTGGTCAGAACTGGCCATTTCCAGCAGCCAGGAAGTCAAAGAAGGTATCTTTTACCTGGGACATGGTGTCCTGAACAAAGTTAAGACTCTGATAGAATGAAGAAAATTTATATATATACACACACACAATGGAATACCATTTAGCCAAGAGAAAGAAGGAAATTCAGCCATTTGCAACAACATGGATGGAGCTTGTGGGCATCATGCTAAGGGAGATAAGCCAGACAGAGAAAGACGAACACTGCGTGGTATCACTTGTATGTGGAATCTAAAAAAGGTGAACTCATGAAAAGCAGAGCAGAATGGTGGTTACCAGGGGCTGGGGGCGGCAGTCAAGTGGATGGGGGAACTGGGAAGATGTTTAAGGGTGCAAATTTGCAACTAGTAAATAAGTTCTGGATATTTAACACACAGCAAGTAATTATCACCAACAATGCTGTCCTATAAACTTCGAAGTTGCTAAGAGACTTGATTTTACTAGTTCTCGTCACAGAAAAGAAATGACAATTAGGTAACATGATAGAGGTGTTAGCAAACACTACTGTAGTAATCATATTGCAACACACAAATTGTCAAAATAGCATAGTGTATACCTTACACATGTCATATGTCAACTACATCTCAACTGGGGAGAAAAAGAAAGAGAAATTATATTGGGGAGCCAGTTAATATGCCATTTATACTCCACTGATTCCAAATTTATAATTCTATCTCAACCCCTGCAAAACTGAAGTTGAGTTTATCCTGAACTCTCTTCCCTGTTGCAATAGTACTACTGAATAAAATCTATCCTCACCACTTTAGCTAGTATTTGGCTTTGTTTGTCCTTGATATCATCTGTTGTTCAGGCACACATTCTCTGCCTTTTTTTTTTTTTCCAGGATCCTTTTGATCCTCAAATGTCCTTTATTTTCCATTGCAAATCAAAGGCTATGGTTTCCTAATGTTTCTTAAGTAGGCTTCAAGTCCTTAGGTTGGAAAATCAAAAGTTAACTATTTCTTTCAGCCTGCATTCCTGTTTTAACAACTCCAATTCTTCCTATGACATATAATATGTCTCTGGATCAGTAGAGAAGAAAATCATAAAGATGAATATTTCAAAATATTATCTTGCTGTAGATACAGAGTGCTTGTGGCAATAAATATAAAGGGAAGCCAACAAGAGATGAATGACATAAACTATTATATATCAATTTCATAGAATTGCTATGAACCAATAAATTACATAATTACAAAAATTATATGATAAACTGGAAAGTTTATTGTTGTTGTTTACTTACTGTTACTGGTTTATTATTCCCTGGAGAAGGAAATGGCTACCCACTACAGTATTCTTGCCTGGAGAACTCCATGGACAGAGGAGCCTGGCAGGCTACAGGACATAGGGTCACAAAGAGTCAGGACACGACTGAGCAACTAACACTTTCACTTTCAGATGGAAGACATGCACAGGGCAAGGCAGCGGGTGAAGGGCACAGAACTTCCATATCCTCTCCAGGCGTATCACCCTCTCAGCACCATGATGTGGTCACCAGCCTGAAAGCTCTTGGGATCCTGTTTTATGGGGGGCTTATGGAAGTTTCCTTACATAGGTATAGGTCTCTGCCCACAAGTAGGGGAAACCCGAAACACAGGGGCTTTTATTACTGTTTGATTCTCCCACCACTGCTAGGAAAACAGCATGCAGTCCAGCCCCCCTTGCTGATTTGTTCTTACCTTCTTTGATCGGGACTTCCCTGGTGGCTCAGCTGGTAAAGAATCCACCTGCAGTGTGGGAGACCTGGGTTCCATCCCTGGGTTGGGAAGATCCCCTGGAGAAAGGAACGGCTACCCATTCTAGCATTCTGGCCTGAAGAATTCCATGGACTACAGTCCATGGGGTCACAAAGAGTCAGACACGACTGAGCGACGTGTACTTCACTTTACTTCTTTAATCAGAGTGGTGGCCTTCCAAACAGGATGTTATCTGTTCACCTTACGACTGTGACCCATAAACTAAGCAACTTTTTGTTGGTCAGTTGAGTACAGTTTACAGGGCATTTACAGGGCACTGTCTAAGTAATGGCAGAATCTGGCAGCTCCTCATACAGTTTCAAAGTCAGTCCTAGGGCAGAAGAGGCTCCTTGCTCGTGAGTCCTTGCATTCCACTGGTAGCATGATGCTGTATAAACCATTTCATTAGTTTATTTTAATTGTAGTATAGTTGATTGTTTAAAATTTCCATTTTATTACGGAACTCTTCTGGGTGTTGCCCTCCCTGATAGTGTTTCTCTGATGTCATCCAAGACATCATAGGCATTTCAGGTTTCAAGATTTTTTTCCTATCCTTCAGTCTTATGGGCAGTTTTGATTAATGTTTGATAGCAAGCTAGATAGACAGATAGATTGCCCCTCAGATGGAAATTCACTAAAGTCCTAGTGCCCAGTCCTGGGAGCTGCTCACAGGCTTTTGCAATAAGTCCCAGTCTCTGCACCACACACAGCTACTGCACAGAGAATTTGTCCATGTCAGGACTCCAGTCTGTACTCTATACTGTTTGAGCTCAGGCAGTCTTATTGGTTCCAATTTAGCACATCCAATTAATACTGCCTGAAGTGTCCACTTACACACTTTCTGTTTTCAGAAACAGTTCCCTAGTCAGACACAATGTCCAGCCCCATAATCATTCAGATAAAAAGGGTGCAACCACTTCAAATATACACATTTTCATCTAAACTTTCACCTTAACCCCATCAATCCTCACATCTCCAACTGTAGGTAAGGGAGGCGGTCTCCACTCAGACATGATATACATCCCTCAGATCATTCATGTAAAGAAGACATACTCTTTTCACATAAAGCCCATGTCAGTCTTACAATTTTCACCCAAACCTTCATCTTCATCCTATCAGCCCATCTATCACTGTCTTCTCTCCATCTCACTGAAGCCTGCCTCAGGCTTCACTGGTACATTTTGGTACCACAGGGCGTGGGGCTTCCATGTCAATGAGTCCTAGGGATTTCTCCTTCATTCCCTTATTTCACCCACCCAAGTACATAAAGTGTTGGGTCCCCTTTGCAGCACGGGGGTGAGCCTGGGGACTCTGGCCTTTTGTCAGGTGTGTTAAAGAAAAAAATTCAACCGAGTATAATTTAAAGATCTTACTGGCTTTATTCAGAAATTCATAAATTGGGGAGCACCAATCTAGCAATATATAGGAGCTTCAAAGAGCTGTACAAGGCAAGAATCATAGGCAGAAGGGAGCAGGAAGAAGGAAGTTACACTGGGTCTTGCCTTGCATGGAGGAAAGGGAAGTCAGAAGTGTTGGGCCAGGTAACTTGCACTGAGCAGCCAAAAGCTGAAGGTCTGCCTAGATTCTCCTTTCCTGGGAGACCCCAGCATACAGTGCAGTTTTGGTTTGCTGACAAGTGGCTTAGCGTGAATGACTCCATCTTGGCCATAATCTGGTTACTTTAACAGCCTTTATCTTGGTCCACTGCCTAGCTATTGCCCCATCCCAGGTCAGGTTTCTCATTGCAATTCTTTGTATGCCAGCTTCATAAATTAAAAAAAAAAAAAAAGTTCTTCAAACTGAGAGTAAATAGAATGAACATCTTTGGGTCTCACCAGGGGGTCCCTTTTGGACTTATTTGGAGCCCGGGGGGTTGGGGGGTCCCATTTGTCCACCCAACCTTCAATCCTGCTGTATTAAGACTTTTGTTTCAATCCAATCGATGTCCCGTTTAATTTATCTCATTTCTAAAGATGTCCACCCTGCTGGGCTGTGTTCCTTGACCCTCCCCCAACTTCAACATTCCCACATTGGCTTGTTCATTAACCTGGTGTTTTTATTGGCAACTGCAAAGCCCATGAGGAGAAGCTGAGACAGCGAATTCAAAAAGGCTTCTGGGATTATTGCTGATTTTGCAGCAGTAAAGTTACTTATGGTGTGCAGTGGAAAAGGGCACCCCCCTTAACCATGGCTTTTATCATGACCTGGGTAACAGGTTGAAAATTAATAAACAGAACCCTCATTTAAAATGGAGCCAGGAGGCCAGAAGGGGGAGCTCTCAGGCACTAGCACCTGAAGTCAATTGCAGGCCCTATAGGAATATTACCCTTGTATATCCAAGGGGAAAAAGGTTAATACTTTACACCAAGCGGGAGTAGGAAGAATTTCTCCTTGCCCAGCAACAGCCCAGCCAATGAGAGGCTGTCATAATTCAGCCAATGAAAAGTCGCTATATTTGGAACTTCCATTTTCCTCCAATGGGCTCTTTTTTTTTTTAATCCCTGATGGTCAAGCCTTTTGAGAAGGGAGTGGCACCCTACTGCCGTACTCTTCCCTGGAAAATCCCACGGATGGAGGAGCCTGGTAGGCTGCAGTAGCCTGGTAGGCTGCAGTCCATGGGGTTGCTACCAGTCGGACACGACTGAGCGACTTCACTTTTACTTTTCACTTTCATGCATTGGAGAAGGAAATGACAACCCACTCCAGTGTTCTTGCCTGGAGAATCCCAGGGACGGGGGAGCCTGGTGGGCTGCTGTCTATGGGGTCGCACAGAGTTGGACACGACTGAAGTGACTTAGCAGCAGCAGCAGCAGCAGCAAGTCTTTTATTTATTATTTATTTTTGGCTGTGCTGGGGGCTTTGCTGCTGCGTGGGGACTTGCTGTAGTTGGGGCTAGCAGGGGCTACTCTTCGCTCTTCGTTGAGGCCTGTGGGGTTTCTCTTCGCAGTGGCTTCTCTTGTTGCGGAGCACTGAAGCTCAGTAGTTGTGGTGCATGGGCTTGGTTCCACTTGCCCTGTGGAGTCTTCCTGGAGCAGAGATCGAATTTGTGTCCCCTGCATTGGCAGGCAGAGTCGCAACCACTGGACCACCAGGCAGGTACACCAATGGACTCTATCTGCAACAGCTGTTCCCAACTCCCCCTTTTCCTGTATTAAAAAAAAAAAAATTTTTCCCCCCTTTTCTCAAGACTTGGTGCTTCATCAAAGATTTTATGTCCTGAATTGAAGTTCTTTGGTGTTCCCAAATAAACCCATTTTGCTGCTGTCTTATTGTTTTATATTAACACAGGCATATTCAGCAGGTGAACATCCCAGTTATCATAAAGCGGGTCCCACACGGCTTCCATCAGAACATATCAGCTGTCTCATGTGTGATGTTCATTTGGAATTTATAGGGAGAGTCAGATAGCCTCCCTTCTCAGGGTAAAGAGAACTTATGTTGGCTTTCATTCATTCAATAGACTGGTGTTTCCTTGGGAATAATCTACAACATTTCGGATCTTGTATAGCCATCTGTGATTGTTCCATAGTGAGCTATGGGTCCTACATCAAACTAAACATGCTCTTCCACTTTGCAACCTTCAAAATCAAAGATAGTGTCTCTAAATTATTCTCATAATCCATTCTACTAATGGTTCTACAGGAAGTTGATAAACCAATCCACAAAATAAGGCAGATTCTTCATACTATACCCTCTTGTTTCAATAGTTTCTTGATTTTGCCCTCCACCAGTATGGACCACCTCCATGGTGACCAGAGGTATTAGCGTTGCTCTGTTTTCTCACATAATCCTTCCTTTTGGGGTAGCTTTGAGTCTAGAGGCTGAAGCTCAGACTGATAGAAATCTGAGCTTGGTTCAGCATCAAGTTCTGACTCAGCACTCTTTTAATTTCATTTTAGTCTTTACAGATGGTAATAACCAAAGGACTGTGTATTTGACTTTTTTCTTATTAGTTTGCATTTCCTATGTATCCAGTGGATGAACTCCCCATGAATTGTTAACTTTTACTGTTAGTATCAATAACTTATCCCAGCACAGCAGCTGCTCCATACTGTGGGTGACCATGTGACCACCAGGGATTAAAGGTTCCTCATACTCCATTCTTTCATTTTTCCTCTTCCCTAACCACATGTTTCACTGAGCAAAGACTGTTTAGCAAATACCACATTTTCTTCGGACAATGAAAGAACTGACTTAATTCATAATACTTCTGATACCAAATGTGTGGGGTGTTTTTTTCTCGCCAACAGCCAATTCTCTGTTTCTCTAACACCAACTAGGTGTCTTACAATTCAATTTAATTCTGACACTAACCACCTGAGTTAGCGTCAGTAACCACAGATTTAAGGGTTCAGTCCCATAATGCAGACACCAGTCACAAATGGGTGGCCAGGGCACCCACACTTCTATCTAAATAGGCTACAAATTAGGGGGTTCCTACAAATACCTCTCCAAGTTTCAATAATTCACTAGAACAACTCACTCAGGAAACAATATTCTTACTATTACTGGTTTATTACAAAGGATACAACTCAGGAATAGACAAATGGAAGACATGCATAGGGCACAGTATGGGATGAGGGAGGGCAGTTTCTATGCCCTCTCTAAACACATGGTTCTTCCAGCACCTTGATGTATTCACCAATCCAGAAGTTCCAATAACTAGAAAGTTTCATTTGAAATACTATTACATGAAAAAAAAAAGGTAGAGCAAAAAATATAAATACATGATGATTAAAAACATAAAAAAAATAAATTTCCATATGGTTCCTGAGCTTGAACTCTCTCTTCTTGACCCCAGAAAAAGGTATGAAACTGTACCATGAGTCCAGAAAAAGTATTTGGAGAGTTAACTATTTCTTACATGGGTATTCAGATAAAGGTCATCAAGGATAGAGAAAATCAGCTCAAGTGACGAATGGATTAATTAAGAAATCAAAAAGGAAATAAAAAAGTACCTACAGACAAGTGAAAATGAAAACATAGCTATCCAAAATCTATATAACATAAAAAAACAGTTCTAAGGGGAAAGTTTATAGTGATACAAGCTAACCTCAGCAAACAAGAAAAATCTCATACAAATAACCTAACTTTACACCTAAAGGAACTATAAAAAGATCAGAGCAGAAATAAATGAAATAGAGAGAAAAAAAGGATCAATGAAACTAAGAGTTGGTTCTTTTTTTTATATCTTTTTTAAAGTATGTTAGCAACTGTTTTTATTTTATTAAGATTTATTTGTGTCTGCTCTGGGTCTTTGTTGTTGCACACAGGCTTTCTCTAGTTGATGTGAGTGGGGGCTACTCTTTGTTGCAGTGTTCAGGCTTGTCATTGCAGTGTCTTCTTCTTTTTTTTTTTTTTTCATTTATTTTTATTAGTTGGAGGCTAATTACTTTACAATATTGTAATGGTTTTTGTCATACATTGACATGAATCAGCCATGGATTTACATGTATTCCCCATCCCAATCCCCCCTCCCACCTCCCTCTCCACCCGATTCCTCTGGGTCTTCCCAGTGCAGAATTTTGGACTCTGCAGTGTCTTCTCTTGTGGAGCATGGGCTCTAGGCACATTCGCTTCAGTAGTTGCAGTGTGTGGGCTCAGAAGTTGCGGCTCAAGGGTTCTAGAACTCTGGTTCAGCAGTTGTGGCACATGGGCTTAGTTGTTCCATGGCAAGTGGACTCTTCCTGGGCCAGGGATTGAACCCACGTCCCCTTCATTGACAGGCAGACTCTTTACCACTGAGCCACCAGGGAAGCCCAGCAGCTGGTTCTTTGAGAAGATAAACAAAATTGATAAATCTTTAGCCAGACTCATCAAGAAAGAAATAGAGAAGGCCCAAATTAATAAAACCAGAAATGAAAAATGAAAAGTTAAAACCAACACCACAGAAACATAAAGGATCATATTATTAACAAAATTACTATGAACAATTATACAACAATAAAATGGACAACCTAGAAGAAATGGACAAACTTCTAGAAATGTACAACCTCTCAAGATTGAATCAAGAAGAAATAGAAAATATGGACAAACCAATTACCAGTAATGAAGTTGAATCAGTAATATTAAAACTTCCAATAAACAAAAGTCCAGGAGCAGATGGCTTCATAGGTGAATTTTACCAAATGCTTGGAGAAGAGTTAACATCTATCTTCCTCAAATAATTCCAAACAATTGCAGAGGAAGAAATGTTTCTGAACCCAATCAACAAGGCCAGCATCACCCTGATACCAAAACCAGATAAAGCTATCACACACAAAAAGATTAAAGGCCAATACCACTGATGAACATAGATGAAAAATTCCTCAACAAAATATTAGCAAATTGAATTCAACAATACATTAAAAAGATCACAGACAATGATCAAGTGGGATTTACCCCAGGGATGTAAGGATGGATCAATATTCACAAGTCAATGTGACACATCATATTAACAAACTGAAGAACAAAAATCATATACTCTTCTCAAAAAAAAAATCCTATACTCTTCTCAACAGAAACACAAAAATTTTATAAAAAAGCTTTTGTAAGTTCATAATTTATGATTTAAATTTATGATTAAAACTCTCCAGAAAGTGGGTATACAGGGAACATACCTCAAGATCATAAAGGTGATATATGACAAGCCTACAGCTTAACACCATACTGAACAGTGAAAAGCTGGGACTTCCTTGGTGGTCCAGTGGTTAAGAATCTGCCTGCCAAGGCAAGGGGCATGGGTTTGATCCCTGATCCAGGAAGATCCCATATGCCATGGAGCAACTAAGCCCATGCAGCACAATTACTGAAGCCTGTGCACCCTAGAGCTCTGCAACAAGAGAAACCACCACAGTGAGAAGCCCACATACTGCAATTACAGAGCAGCCCCAACTCACTACAACTAGAGAAAGCCCATGCACAGCATTGAAGACCCAGAACAGCCATAAATAAATAAATAAAATTTAAATGGTCAAAAGCTGAAAGCTCCTCTAAGATCAGAAACAAGGCAAAGATATCCCCTCTCTCCACTTTTATTGAACATAGCACTGGAACTCCTAGTCATAGAAATCAGACAAGAAAAAGAAAGAAAAGGAATCCAAACTGGAAAAGAATAAGTAAAACTGTCACAGTTTGCAGATGACATGATACTATACTTAGAAAATTCTAAAGATGCCATCAAAAAACTAATAGAACTCATCAATGAATTTGGTAAATTCGCAGGATATAAAATGAATATACATAAATCTGTTGTGCTTCTAAAAACTAATAGTTTATTTAACTATTAGAAAAAGAAGTTAAGAAAATAGTCTCATTTAAAATCCCATCAAAAGGGCTTCTCAGGTGGCTCATTGGTAAAGAATTTGCCTGCCAATGCAGGGGTTTAATCCCTGATTTGGGAAGATTCCCACATGCTTCAGAGAAACTAAGCTTGTAGGCCATAAGTATTGAGCCCGGCTGTGCCCGGTCATCTTGGCCTCCATCGTGGACAGCTACGAGCGATGCAACGAGGGAGCTGCCAGAGTTGTCTGGACCCTGTGGGACCCGTTGACACGCACTCAGGGGAAGTCATCAATTGCCTTTCAGGGCCACACAGTGAGCCTGTGGCCTGGGAGCCACAACTATTGAGCCCACATGCTGTAACTACTGAAGCCCCCACGGCCTAGAGCCCATGCTCCACAACCAAAGAAGCCGCCGCAATAAGAAACCTGTGCACCTCAACTAGAGAGTAGCCCCTGCTCAGCACAACTAGAGAAAAGCCCAGGCAGAACAAAGACCAAGCACAACCAAAACTTAACTAAATAAATAAATGAAATCTTTAAAAAGTAAAACTGCATCAAAAAATAATAAAATACCTAGAAATAAATCTAATTAAGAAAGTAAAAGACCTATAGTTGGAAACTAGAAGATGCTGATGAAAGAAATTAAAGATGACACAAACAGATGGATGGATATACTGTGCTTATGGACTGGAAGAATTAATATTGTTAAAATGACCATATTACCCAAAGCAAGCTACCAATACAATGCAATACTTATCAAAATAACAATGGCGTTATTTATTTTTTACAGAACTAGAACAAATAATTCTATAATTTGTAGGGAAACACAAAAGATCTTGAATAGTCAAAACAATCTTGAGAAAGAACAAAGCTGGAGGTATCATGCACCCTGATTTCAAACTATACTACAAAGCTAAAGTGATCAAAACAGTATCATACTCTCACAAAAATAGACACGTAGATCAATGAACAGAATATAGATCCAGAAGTCAGCCTACATTTATATGGGCAATTAATCTCTGACAAAAGAGGCAAGAATATATCATGGGAGAAAGACAGCCTCTTCAATAAATGGTGTTGAAAAACTTGACAGCTACATGCTGAACATGTTCTCACACCACAGACAAAAATAAATTCAAAAATGGGTTAAAGACTTAAAGGTAAGATCTGAGACCATAAAATTCCTAGAAGAAAACATAACCCATACACTTTTACATGAATCTTAATAATATTTTTAATATATAATCTCCTTGGGCAAGAGAGAAGGCAATGGCAACCCACTCCAGTACTCTTGCCTGGAAAATCCCACAGATGCAGAAGCCTGGTAGGCTGCAGTCCATGGGGTCACGAAGAGTCGGACACGACTGAGCGACTTCACTTTCACTTTTCACTTTCATGCACTGGAGAAGGAAATGGCAACCCACTCCAGTGGTCTTGCCTGGAGAATCCCAGGGATGCGGGAGCCTGGTGGGCTGCCGTCTATGGGGTCGCACAGAGTCGGACACAACTGAAGTTACTTAGCAGCAGCAGCAGCAGCAGCAGCTTCTTGGGCAAAAAACAGCAAAAATAAATAAATTGTGCTACATCAATAAAAAAGCTTTTCACAGTGAAGGAAACTGCCAACAAAATGAAGAGACCACCTATTGAGGGGGAGAAAAATCTTTGCAAACAGTATTTCCTATATGGGGTTAATATCCAAAATATACAAAGAATACACCCAACTCAACAACAAAAACGCAAAAAACAGCGCAATTAAAAAGTGAGCAAATACTCTCTCGACAAGATGGCCACACACCAGCAGTGCTGGCGAGCGCGCCTCCCGCCGCCCCACCCAAAGCCCTGGCTGCGGCCTCATCCCTGGCCCCAGCGCAGACCCCCCGCGCTGTCGCTGTCGGGCCCTGCCCTCCCAGGCCCCTTCCCCGGCGGCGCGTGGTCCGGCTTTGCCTGGTCATCTTGGCCTCCATCGTGGACAGCTACGAGCGATGCTACGAGAGAACTGCCCGAGTAGTCTGGACCCTGCTGGGACCCGTTGACATGCACTCAGGGGAAGTCACCAATTGCCTTTCAGGGCCACACAGTGAGTGTGATGAGGTGACTGCTGACGTGGAATCTAAGAACACGTGTCAAGTGCGCAGGAAAGTCTCTCCAGAGGAGCTCATCGTGGGCTGGTACGCTTCGGCCCACGACATCACGGAGCACTCCGAGCCGATCCACGAGGACTACAGCCCAGAAGCCCCCAACCCCATCCACCTCACCAGCGTCCAGAACGGCCGTGTGAGCGACAAGGCCTCGTCAGCACTTTAATGCATGTTCCTCGGACGCCGTGGGGGATGGTCACCCCTCTGATGGTGAAAGGCCCACGTTACACACCGCACGCGCTGGAGTTGACCTGGCCTGTTTTAGCCCCGACCGGGTGGTCGGCCTCTCCAGTGGCCTGCGGCGAGTCGGCGGCGCCCCGCGCACTGTGCTGCAGTAGGCGGAGGACTCGCTGTCAGGAATGGTGTCAGCCCACAGTACTTTGGGCCACTTCTTGATGAGTCTGGTTAGCCAAGTACCCAAAATAGTTCCCGAGGACTTCCAGACCATGCTCAACAGCAACATCAAAGACCTGCTGATGGTGGCCTATCTGGTCAGCCTCACACAGTCACAAATTGCCTGCAACGAGGAACCTGTGAATCTGTGAAGGCGCCACGGGCAGGCCCCCTGCCATGCTGGGCCCCAGCCAACCCTGGGACCCGGAATGGAGTGAGGGAGAAACGGTGTCTTTGTGGTGTGAGTCACACTGGGTCAGTCAACTGCTTGTGACTCTAAATAAACATAGACTACCTTTTGTAAGTGGGAAAAAAAAAAGTGAGCAAATAATCTAAATATTTTCCCAAAGAAGACATACATATGGCCAACCAGCATATGAAAAGATGCTCAACATCACTAACCATCAGGAAAATGTAAATCAAAACCATAAGCAACAAGGACCTACTGTATACCTTAGGGAACTATATTCAGTGTCTTGTAATAGCTTGTATGGAAAAAGAATCTGAAAAAATATGTATTTAAGTTGAAGTACTTTCAACTTTTCACCATTAAATGTATATGTGCATGTATGTGTGTGTATGTGTGTACACACATATCACTATACTATACACTTGAACACTGTAAATCAACTATACTTCAAAAAAAGTCCACAATGAGATATCACATCATAGCTGTCAGAATGGCTATTATTTGTTTTTTTAAATATAGAATGGCTCTTATTAAAAAGACAACAAACACCAAGTGTGGGTGAGGGTGTGGGGAAATGAGAACTCTTTTTTATAGTCAATTAATTTTTGTTTATTTATTTTTGACCATGTTGGGTTTTCATTGTGGCACATACGTCTTTATTGCTGTGCTTTCTCTAGTTGCTGTGAGTGGGAGCTACTCTCTAGTTGGGGTGCGCAAGTTGCTCGTCGTGGTGAGTTCTCTTGTTGTGGAGCACAGGCTCTAGGGCACATGGGCTTAGCCGCCCTGCGGTATGTGGGATCTTAGTTCTCAGACTAGGGATCAAAGTCCCCTGCATTGGCAGGTGGATTCTTAACCACTGGCCCATGAGGGAAGTCCTGAGAAATGACAACTCTTATAAACAGTTGATAAGCATGTAAATTGTGTAGTCACCATGGAAAATAGTATAGAAGTTCCTCAAAAAGTTAAAAATTGAACTACCAAACGATCCATCAATTTCACTACTGGGAATTTATCTGAAGAAAATGAAAACAATAATTAGAAAAGATATGTGCATCCTATGTTTACTGTACCATTATTTACAATAGTCAAAATACGGAAGCTACCTGAGTGTCCATCAATAGATTAATGAAGTTGTGATATATATACATATACATACACAAACACACGCACACAATGGAATTTTACTTTGCCATAAGAAGGAATGAAATCTTTCCATTTGCCACAGCATGGACAAACCTAGAGGGTATTATGCTAAGTGAAACAAATCAGACAGAGAAAGACAAATACTGTATGATTGCCCTTAATGTGGACTCCAAAAAACAAAACAAATGAACAAACTTAACAAAACAGAACAATAGATATGGAAATAAACAGGTGGTAGTCAGAGGGGAGGTGGTTGGGGGAGGAGAGAAATATGTGAGGAAGATTAAGAGGCTCATACTTTGGGTTGCAAAATAAATGAGTCATGGGTATGAAAATTATAGTGTGGGGAATATAATCAATAATTATATAACATCTGTGTATGATGACAGATGGTAACTACACATTGTGATGATCATTTTGAAACATATAGAAATTTTCAATCACTATGTTGTATAACATGAACTACCATAGCATTGTGTTGTAGGGTAATTATACTTCACAAACAATGAACAATCTCATAGAAATAGAGATCAGATTTGTGGTTACCAGAGGTGGGAGATGGGGTCAGGGAAACTGGATCAATTATAAAATAAATAAGTACAAGGGATGTAATGTACAACATGGTAAGTATAATTAACACTGTTGTAGGGGGTTCCCTGGTGACTCAGCAGTAAAGAACCCACATGCAGTGCAGAAGATGTGGGTTTGATCCCTTAGTCAGGAAGATCCCCTGGAGAAGGGAATGGTAACCCCCTCCAGTATTCTTGCCCGAGAAATCCCATGGACAGTGGAGCCTGGCAGGCTACAAACCATGAGGTTGCAAAAGAGTCAGACACAACTTAGCTACTAAACAACAATGTTTTACATGGCAGCTGTTAAGAGAGTAAATCTTAAGTGTTCTCATCACAAGGCAAATATAGCTTCTTTCTACTTCTTTCATTTTAAGCCTATATGAGATGATGAATGTTCACCAAACTCATTGTGGTAATCGTTTCATGGTACAGAGAGATCATTAAAGGCTGCAGACCTTTCACTTAAAGCTGGGAGGAAAGATTTCATTATGGATCAAAATTGGAAGAGATTATTCTTAATCTCAGTAGACCCATTTCCTCATAAATAAAATAGGGTGGTGTTTTTAGGTGCCCATTTCATGGGGCTGATGTAAAGAATAAATGAGATGAGGCATGTAAACACTTGCCCCAACGTTTCATACATGGCAATGGTTAGTTATTAGCAGAGTGTATGAAGAAATGTAAATCGCTGTAAGATGGAGAGACAAGAAGGGCAAAATACTTTTTTGTAAAGTTGTTTCAAGATCAACCAGTGATAAGAAAATAATTATAAGAAAACATTTTTAACTTAAAAAAATACCAAGTATCTGTTGGTAAACTGGAGTCCGACGTATCTCCAATAAGACTTGGCATGTTAAGAAACTCATCAAGACTCTAAGGAGATAACAGGAAAAAAATGCAACCCAAGCTAGGTTTCAAGTTGGGCCATGCTAAATGTCAAACAGACATAACGTAAATGTTGCAGTGAATATGCCCCAGGCAAGAGTCCCTCTAAGGTTATTGAGTGATATGAGAGACGAGTGAAAGGACTGCACAGTGAGGGGAAGTCTGACATCACCTAAGTCCCAAATGAAAATGGAAGCATTAAACTGGAGATGCACTTCTCCATTTCTTAAGTAGGTTCCAGGCTCCTGTGTGATGCTCAAATTTAATTTGTTTTGTCGAGTGTTTGCCATGTGTTCTTAGGTACTGGGACAGCTACAGGATCTGAAGATGAGTGAGAGGCATCCTGTTCCCAGAAGAGCTCTGGAGTCTGATGGGGGAAACACGTGAGAAAGTGGAGGAGGTACGAGGGAGTCAGTCTCTGAGCAGAGAGAGCCTTAGTCATCTGGGGACAGGGTGGGAGTGGGCTATGGTCAGAGAAGACTTGCCCAGGTAGTTGAAGGAGCCTAAAATAGAAGGCAGATCTATTTTAAGACAGAGGGCTTCTTTTTTAAATTTCATTTTTCTTAAAAATAGTTGATTTACATGTTATATTAGTGTCAGGTGTATAGCAAAGTGATTCAGTTATAGTAACACATATACATATGTCCATTTTTTTTTTTGAGATTCTTTTCCCAAATAGGTTATTACTGGAGTATTGAATAGAGTTCCCTTTGCTATGTAGTAGATCCTTGCTGATTATCTATTTTACATATAGTAGTGTGTGTATGTTGATCCTAATTTATCCCTCCCCCCCACAATTGTCCCCTTTGGCAGCCATAAGTTTGCTTTTGAAATCTGTGAGTCCTTTTCTGTTTTGTAAAGAAATTCATTTTTACAATCTTTTTAGATTCCACGTATGAGTGATATCATATGATATTTGTCTTTGACTTATTTCACTTAGTATGATCATCTCTAGGCCCATCCATGTTGCTGCAAATGGCATTATTTCATTATTTTTTATATTCCATTGTATATATGTATCACATAATCTTTATCCATTCTTCTCTTGATGAACATTTAGGTTGCATCCATGTCTTGTCCATTGTAAATGAACATTGGGGTGCATGTTACCTTTCAAATTATGGTTTTCTCTGTATATATGCCCAGGAGTAAGACTGCTGGATCATGTGATAGTTCTACTTTTCAGTTTTTAAAGAAACCTCCATCCTGTTCTCCAAAGTGGCCATACAAATTTATGTTCCCACCAATACTGTAGGTGTAGGAGAGTTCCCTTTTCTCCACACTCTCTCCAGCAGTCTTTTTGATAATGGCCATTCTGACCAGTGTGAGGTGATTCTTCATTCAGAAAGTTTTTCATATTGGACAGTCAGCCTACAATCTGCCTGACTACCTACCCTACAGCATAGACTCCATAACGTGCAGCTAACCTTACAACAGATGGCCTTAAGTCAGGGGCACAATTCCTTGTGAGAAATGCGGTTCTCCTAGCTATCACTGAAGGTGTTGCTCCCCAGACGTCTGCCACAGTGAACTGCTACATCTGCCAAGAAACCTGAAAAGAGAACAGTGCAAAAGAAAAATGCCACATTTCTGAGATAAGAAAATGTGGCAAGAAACTCCCTGGTGGTCCAGGGGTTAGGACTCTGCCCTCTCACTGCTGAAGGCCCAGGTTTAATCCTTGGTCGGGGAACTAAGATCCCACAGGTCACATGGCATGGCCTAAAAAGAGAAAGAGAGAATGTGACAAATTTCATGTGCAGATAAGGCAAAAAGTGAGTATCACTGAATGGTGAATTCCAGAGAAATGGACTATTCCCTGCCATAGCAGTGGACAGAGGATGTCGAATTCATCTCTGATTGCAGCGAGCCAGTGAGCCCTGAGGGAACTCAGGGATGAAAAGAATACCTGCCACCTAGCAGCCGCCAGCCTGCAGTCACTCCCTACAGTGAGCCCTGAGGAAACTCAGGGTGTGAAAACACAGGATCCTGGCTCCGGATAGCTGAGGTGCATATCCAAGGAATGCTTCTGTGAGCCCATACTTCTGCGTCTTCCTATACATAGCTTGGGTTACCTGGTTTCCTTTAATTAGCAATAATCTTTTGATGTTCAGACTACCCGCCCTTTGTTACAAAACTTCTACATAACTTGGCTCCTTGCCCCCATCTCCACCTCACCTCCTCAGAGCAGTTCTCTCAGGGTTACCTGAGATGCTGCCTCCCATAGCTTGAAGTCCTAAAAATTCCTGCCAAATAAAACATAACTCTCAACTTTTAGGTTGTAAATAATGTTTTCATCAACACCAGACAGAGCCAGTGACATAGGTAGGCACCTGCAACAGCAAACTCAGGGGCCACACAAATTGGAGGAG
The DNA here is from genome assembly GCF_910594005.1 of Cervus elaphus. Lineage (NCBI taxonomy): Eukaryota > Metazoa > Chordata > Mammalia > Artiodactyla > Cervidae > Cervus > Cervus elaphus. Next base: position 80,741,829 of record NC_057819.1, on the reverse strand, counting down.
GTCCATGGTGTTTGTTCCTCATTCCCACCCTGGGATTGCCAGTCAACCAGCAAACTGGTGCACCTTGAAGGTCTGCTCTGTCCCAGGGCCACAGGAAGTAATCACCAGGAGCCTGAGGACCACAGAGTGCAGATAGAGGTGTGAGAGTGAGGAAGGGGACTTCTAACCCAGTCTGGGGGAATCAGGGAAGGCTTCTGAGAGAAGCTTTATGCTGAGACCTGAAAGATGAGTAAGGGGGAGGGAGGGCAGGAGGTCTTTCAGTAAGAAGGACGCATGAGAAGTTCAGTGCTGGGTGCTGAGGAGGGCGAGGGGAAAGGCCTCTTCCCTGTTTCTGGCTTTAAGTCTTCTCTGAAGACTCCCAGGTCTTGCCCTTCTTTAATCCTCTGCAAAGAGGAAGGCTGAGTTCCCTGATGGGTTTCTATTTTGTGTCAGTCTCAGCCTACTGACAGTGATGCTCTCTATCTGCGAGGAGTGCCTAGGGGCACTCACCCGGGCCCCTGCTACTTGTGACGAGTCTCCTCTCCCCCTGCTGGAGCCAGTTGTGGCTGGACCAGCTCCTATGGTTCTGATCATGATTGCACCTCACAGCAACACTCAGGGACATTTGAAAAGACAAGGTTTATTACTCACATGACCTGGAGGGTACAGGCATGCCTGGGGCCACAGTCTGAGATCATGGCTAAAGAGAGCACAAACCTGGGTTCTGCCTTTACTGAGGGTCAAGGTGGGGTGCCTAGGGTTTCATGAGTTCACTCTTTATTGAAAGTGAAAAGTAAAAGTTAAAATGCTAGTCACTCAGTTGTGTCCGCCTCTTTGTCCCCAAGGACTGTAGCCCACCAGGTTCCCCTCTCCATGGAATTTTCCAGGCATGAATACTGAAGTGGGTTGCCATTTCCTTCTCCAGGGGATCTTCCTGACCCAAGGATCAAACCCAGGTCTCCTGCTTTGCAGGCAAGAATTTTTTACCATCTGAGCCATCAGGGAAATCTCATTCTTAATTGGTGAATTTAAAACATAGGAATGGGAATGAGAAACATAGGAGCAGGAAGGGAGAAAGCAGGATCTCTCAAGTAGTCAGTTATCTAGGTCACCCAGAGCTCTACAGGTGGTGTGGTCTTGCTCTTTATGTAGTCATGTAGCTAGCAATGGGCTTACTCAATCAAAAGTTTAATGTCAGGCACCTATGATACAACAAATACGCTAATTGTCAGGCACTTACATTACAATATCATTCAAAGTTTAGTGCAGGAAATAGCACTGTAGATATTTTGGGCAGGGAAGGGTTTATCAGTTGTCAGTGCCCAGCACCTGACTGGAAAGACTGGAAGGAGGGAAGAGCTGGATCAAGGAGAGGGTCTCCATGGGTGAGTCTAAGAACATGGAAGAGCTGGTCCACAAGTGTAGCTCCTACCACTGAAGCCACTCATTTCACATAGATCTCCATAGTTTAATCAGGGACCAGGAGCCGTCAGGTAAGAAGTTGTCACCCCAGGGGAATTCTCTGGTGGTTAAGTGGTTAAGAATCGGCCTTGTGATGCAGGGGACACGAATTCTATTCCTAGTCAGGGAGCTAGGATCCCACATGCTGAGTAAGGCACAACTAAAACCATGGACAACAAGAGAAGCCCCTGCCCCACAACTGCTGAGCCCACAGGCTGCAGTGAAAGATCCTGAATGATGTAATGAAGATACCGCATACTGCAGTTAAGACCTGAAGCAGTTGAATAAATAATTTTTTTTTAAAGAAGAAGCTCCCACCCCAACGGATCCTTCATATACGCAGGAAAAATGGATGCTGGAACATTACTGCAGAAAAATCTCACGATTCCATAACCCAGCTTGCCAGATAAATAAATAAGGGCCACCATCTAATTTCCACCTTACTTACAACCAGAACCCGAGGTGCAAAGGCTTCTGTGAGTATAGTCTGGCTTTCTGACCTCTGCACTCAGGAAGGTGCCTCTGAGGGTGGGCTGGAAGGTAAAAGCTGATTCACAGTGTTCATTGCAGTGGGACACAGATGCTGGTCTACATTTCTTGACCAGGTAGAGCCTATTTAGCCTAGATCCTGGCTTAGGGGATTTGGTTTTCTTTTTTCCTCTCTACCAGTGATAGGGACAGAGTAAGAGGACAAAGTCTAGTGATTAAATCCTCCTAGAGGTCCCACTAGGGAACTGTGAGCAGAAAAAGTATGGGAGACCCCTGTTAGTTAATGATCACTCAAGAAAGCACGTTTGCTTGGGTACAAAACCAGGGAGGCTTGCTTAGCAACAAAACCACGCAACAGAAGCATAAGATGTGCCCCCAAACAATAAAAAAATAGTGACAGGAGACCTGTATCCTGCCCAGGGAGCTCAGCAAGTTAATAATCCCTAGGACACGCTCTCTGCACACTCGAAAAACAAGATTTGTGGACCTAGCTTGGCCATGCAGGGACAAGAAAACTGCCCTGGTCAACCTGGACGAGGAGCTGATGATGGAAGCATTATGTCTACTCAAGAAAGACAAGAAGTTCTTCTCCCCCTCCCCACTCTTCCACTGTTAATAAAACTGTAGCCCAGGAAATTCTTGGGGAAGCACCCCTTGCCCACCTGCTTGTAAGCCTCACAAGCCTCCTATTGTAATAAATCACTTCTTATCTATCACTTTGTCTCTCGCTGAATTCTTTTCTGCACTGAGACATAAAGGACTATGGTACTGGAGCTCTTTGGAGCCCCCGAAACGACACCAGATCGTTTCACCAGAATGAGCAAGAGGCAGGGTCTGCCCTATACACTGCACCGTTCCCTTGGATGGGCTGGTTCAAAGTCAATTAGCTTGTGCATTCTGACTCAAACACTAAGCTGTGTCCTCTAATCTATTTTGGTTTTCTTATTAGCTGACTTTATTGTGTTGTTTTCAGTTGTTTCAGAACTTGGGTGGGAACAGGATTAAAATTTATAGGGCCCTCCCAAGGAACACATCTTCTAATATGGCTGCAGTGAAAAGTGATGGGATAGAGAAACGTCAGTGAGGCTGAAGAGGCCCCTGGTTCTATTAGGTGTTTGAGTCTGGTTAAGGATCTTGGAGTGGAACCTATGAAGGGGAAGCCCCTTCTTCTACCTCAGGTGTGTGAGACTTGAGGAGATCCTAAAAGTCTACACATCATCATGTTTTCTCCTCTGCCCCTTCTCTTGACCAGAAGAGTTCTGAGGTGAAGAAAGATAGAGGGAGGCAGTAGAAAATGAGTGTTAAGCCACCTGGTAGACAGTCTCTCAATGGCTGCCAGGGATGTCTGCTTCCTGTATTCACATCCTTGTGTAATTTCCTTCACCTACACAGGGCAGGACCTACTGACTTGCTTCTTAAGACAGGTGACAAGACAGCACTCTGGATCAAGCTATGAAGGAAGGTGACCCCCATCTCGCTCACCTTCTCTCCCTGACTCTTCTCTCTCACTTGCTCTGATGAAGCAAATAAGGAGTCCCTAGGTCTCTCTGGACTTTGCTTTTTGCCAAAGTAGTTGGTCAAAAAAAAAAAACAACCCAAACAAACAAAAAGCAAAAAGTGGTTGGTTCATCCTATAGCAGGGGACCACAGCAAAATCTAAGCACCTCTGCCATTAGTGAATAGGGCCCCAAGGAAGGTTCCCAATACAGATAGCCCATGACTTGCAACGGTTTGCCTTACAATCTTCTGGCTTTAGATGACGCAAAGCAAATTGCATTCAGTAGAAACCATACATCAGATTTTGCTTTCTGTTTTAAAATTATTTATTTATTTATTGACTTGTTTTCAGTTGCACTGGGTCTCTGTTGCTGCACGCGGGCTTTCTCTAGTTGCGGTGAGCAGGAGCTACCCTTTGTCGTGGGCTCCGTAGTTGTGGCTCTAGGCCCGTGAGTGTGCAGGCTACAGTGGTTGTGGAGTGTGGGCCCAGCAATCGCAGAATATGGGCTTTACTTGCTCCGTGGCAGGTAAAATCTTCCTGGACCAGGGATCAAACCCATGTCCCCTGCACTGGCACGTGGATTCCTATCCACTGCTCCAGGGAAGTCCCATCCTATGCTGAACTGTGATCTTTCCCTGGGTAGTGATATCGGTTACAACGCTCTCTTGGGATGCTGGACAGTGGCAGCAGCCACAGCTCCCAGTCAGCCACGTGATCGTGAGACACTGACAACCATTCTGGTTTTCACTTTCAGTACAGTATTCAACAAATCGCATGAGACAGTCTGTACTTTATTATACAATAGCTCTATTGTATTGTTGGATGATTTTGCCCAATTGCAGGCTAATTACACAAGGATGTGAATACAGGAAGCAGACATCCCTGGCAGCCACTGAGAGACTGTCTACCAGGTGGCTTAACACTCATTTTCTACTGCCTCCCTCTAAGTGTTCTGAGCTTGTTTAAGATAGGCTGGGGCTATGCTAGATAAGGTAAGTAAGTTAGGTATATTAAATGCAGTTTCAACTTATTATTTTATAACGTGTGGTGGATTTTTCAGGATGTAACCCCATCAAAAGTTGAGGAAGATCTGTTCTCATTGCTCAAGATCCCAGCATCTACCTCCCTAAGGCAGATAAACAACTAAACAGACCATACGGACCCATGACACCCAATCTTCCAGAATAAAAACTAAGGGAACAATTTAAAAGTTAACCAAACAAACAGGATGGGGAATGAGATTATTCTATAACTACCCTTATTCAAAGGGTACCCTCATTCATATGCATAAACAAGCAAGCATGAAAAATACCCATGACCAATCTCAACTAAAATGGAGGAAATTAACACAAAAGACAAAGACAGATGAAATAGACAAGGAATAGTCCTTGGAAGGTTTGCACTAGGAAATGCTAAATACTTTGCTCCCACTCAAGGAAATTAAAGCAAACACAGAGTTCATGAAACAAGAAATTAAGAAACAGATGAGAAGACAAGAGTTAATAAGGTGAAACAGCAGCTCGCATAAGTAGGGAAAAATCAATTTCCACCCTACAAATGTTATAGAATCTCCAGTCTTGTGGGCCATTCTAATCAGAAACACAGAGGAAATTTAATTCCAGAAAACAGTTTGGCTGAAGTAAGTTGGAACATTACAAAGACTACAGTCGACCCCTTTTTAACTTGGTACCCACACGTTGCCTGAAACCACATTTACTCTCCAAATAGAGATAAAAACAAAGCCATGCTTCTGTTTAGCACGACACACTATCCTTTTTACAACCAAAAATATTCCAACATTATCCCCAGGAGAGCAGGGGATAATGGGTCAGGGGTCCCTTTTTTGCCTTTGGATAATGTTCAATCTTTTCCTAGCTGATTTACACTCCTGTTTTGACATCTTGTAACTTAAAATACTTACATATAAAGTGATTATGAGTCACCTCAGATTCAATAATAGAGAGAGGAGATAAAACAATTTTGGTTAATATTTATTAAAATATATTCACATCAAAGTAAGGAAGAAATAACTATTAGCGTCCTCATTCCAGAGCTGGTCACAAGGCCACTGCTAGTATTTACAACTACTATCATCTACTATTCTTTCCGTATTTCTTTTGCCCTCAGCAAGCACTTCAGTTGTGAGATTCTTGCCTGGTGGGATGACTCCAACCTTTTGTGAAGTCTGGGACATTAGCTGTCTAAACTGGGTTGTTGCTGTTTTCCATTTATCTTTTAGTTTTTAAATTGATGTTTAGTTGACTTACAATGTTGTATTAATTTCTGCTGTACAGAAAGGTGATTCAGTTATATGTATATAGAGATTCAGTTATATGTATATTCTTAAATTTTTTTTTGTTATTGTTTATCATAGGATACCAAATATAGTTCTCTGTGCTATACAGTAGGATCTTATTGCTTATCCCTTTTCCATTGGTCTTAATCAGAGGATATGGGAGTACTAAGAGGCACCCAAAGGGTCTCCTGCAGTATCCCTTCTCACCCGCATTGGGTAGTAGCAACCCATTTTCCCCTTACTAGTCCAGTCAATCACCCCAGCCAGTACTTTGCCTGTGGATTCAGTGCCCAAAGATGCCAGATGGCAGCTTCAAGTTCCAATTTAATGCAGTCTTTGCTGCGTCTCCCAGTGAAAGCATTTTCCCCTTTGTAATGAAGATCTCTAGACCAGCAGATGCTAAAGCTGCAGAGATGGGAAGCAAAACTTTGACTCTTGGATCATTAACACAGAGAAGACTGACTTTCGTATTTATCCCTTGATTCCTGAACTTCGGAGTCCAGGGTATGGGAGAAACGAATGTTGATTTAGAGCATTCACCACGAACTGGTGGACACTGCCCCAGTCCTGCCTGGTGTCACCACCTACCAGGCAATATAGCTGAATCTTCAAAAAGCCATTCAATCAATCATCTGTCAAAGGGGTTGCTTCAAGATGATGGGGAATAATGAAGGACCAGTGAATCCAAGAGCAAGAACCCACGACTGTATTTCCTTTGCTGTGAATTCCACGATGGTGGAGGAGGCATTCTGGAAACCCACAGATGGCAGTTTTGGCAGAAGATTTGTGGGCAGTGAAACCTATGTCCAGAGCAAGTGGCAGTTCCAGCAGGAGCCGCTCGCTGCCTCTTCCATAATGAAAGTGGTTCAGGGTAATCAACCTAAGGCCAGGTGGCTGGCTGAGTCCTTGCAACAACGGAGCTACATTAGGTTCACTGCTGCCTCTGCTGCTGGCAGACTGGGCACTCAGCAGTGGTTGTAGCTAGGTCAGTCTTGATGGACACACGCTCTTGGTACTGAGTCCATACATAGCCCCCATCACTGTGGCCAGGGCCACTTCGTTCACGAGTTCACAGGAGTTGCTGGGGAAGGGGGGGGCGCTGTCTGATGTCTACCAAATGGGTCATCCCAACCGCTCGATTATTAAGCCCTTCCTCTACTGTTAAAGTGCAGCACTCAATATGCCAGCAAATTTGGAAAACTCGGCAGTGGCCAAAGGACTGGAAAGGTCAGTTTTCGTTCCAATCCCTAAGAAAGGCAATCCCAAAGAACGCTCAAACTACCGCACAATTGCACTCATCTCTCATGCCAGGAAAGTAATCCTCAAAATTCTCCAAGTCAGGCTTCAGCAATACGTGAACCAAGAACTTCCAGATGTTCAAGCTGGTTTTAGAAAAGGCAGAGGAACCAGAGATCAAATTGCCAATATCCGCTGGATCATCGAAAAAGCAAGAGAGTTCCAGAAAAACATGTATTTCTGCTCTATTGACTATGCCAAAGCCTTCGACTGTGTGGATCACAATAAACTGTGGAAAATTCTGAAAGAGATGGGAATACCAGACCACCTGACCTGCCTCTTGAGAAACCTATATGCAGGTCAGGAAGCAACAGTTAGAACTGGACATGGAACAACAGACTGGTTCCAAATAGGAAAAGGAGTACGTCAAGGCTGTATATTGTCACCCTGCTTATTTAACTTATATGCAGAGTACATCATGAGAAACGTTGGGCTGGAAGAAGCACAAGCTGGAATCAAGATTGCTGGGAGAAATATCAATAACCTCAGATATGCGGATGACGCCACCCTTATGGCAGAGAGTGAAGAGGAACTAAAAAGCCTCTTGATGAAAGTGAAAGAGGAGAGTGAAAAAGTTGGCTTAAAGCTTAACACTCAGAAAACTAAGATCATGGCATGTGGTCCCATCAACTCATGGGAAATAGATGGGGAGACAGTGGAAACAGTGTCAGACTTTATTTTTTTGGGCTCCAAAATCACTGCAGATGGTGATTGCAGCCATGAAATTACAAGACGCTTACTCCTTGGAAGGACAGTAATGACCAACCTAGATAGCATATTAAAAAGCAGAGACATTACTTTGCCAACAAAGGTCCGTCTGGTCAAGGCTATGGTTTTTCCAGTGGTCATGTATGGATGTGAGAGTTGGACTGTGAAGAAAGCTGAGTGCCAAAAAACTGATGCTTTTGAACTGTGGTGTTGGAGAAGACTCTTGAGAGAACCTTGGACTGCAAGGAGATCCAAACAGTCCATCCTAAAGGAGATCAGTCCTGGGTGTTCATTGGAAGGACTGATGCTGAAGCTGAAACTCCAGTACTTTTGCCACCTCATGTGAAGAGTTGACTCACTAGAAAAGACCCTAATGCTGGGAGGGATTGGGGGCAGGAGGAGAAGGGAACGACAGAGGATGAGATGGCTGGATGGCATCACCGACTCGATGGGCATGAGTTTGAGTAAACTCTGGGAGTTGGTGATGTACAGGGGGACCTGGCGTGTTGTGGTTCATGGGGTCGCAGAGTCGGACATGACTGAGCGACTGAACTGAACTGAACTGAACTGAACTACTCTGTGATGAGCATTCCATGGAACTGAAATATCTTCCTGCTCTGCCGTTCAAAGGGCTCTAGCCTCAGACCTCGTTTTCAGACCTTTCCATTTTCCCACTGTGCTCCTTCCAGCCCCATTCTCCAACCAAACCACGATTTGGTGCAGACCCTTTCTTCCAGCCACTTCTCCTTGCAGGCAAAGTGAACCAACAGGTGAGCTGCCCCAAGTTCTGCCCACCGGGAGGACTCCCCTTCACCACCATCTGGGCTGTCCCGGAGAGGAGCTTCAGAGCCAAAGCTGCTGACTTTCAGGTGATGCACGGTTATCATGCAGAACCATCTGAAAACCAACCTGAGACTCTTCTTCCTGAGTCCACTCGCAGAAAATCCCCATGAAGGCATGGGCACAGCTTGAGAGAGGATATAGCAGAAACAGAGAGGCCTTAGGCAAGTCTGGGAATTGGTTATAGGATATCAGGGCAACAGACTAACCTCCTCAGGCAGCAATAGATGGGCTTCCAGTGGCAAAAAAGCTTTGAGGTCTCAGCTTCATTGGAATCTGCCACAAATATGACATATTCTAATGCTCAAACTTGCATTCCTTTCCCCAACATATCCTAATTTCTAACAAACAGGACTCTGTGTGGTTGGGAATTCAACTTGTCCACTTCAATGTCTCAAGGGCTCATAAGGCTCAGTAACTAGTTCTACTCATAGTTCAATTTTTTCCCAGCAAAAGATACCCAGCAGAAGCAACAGGAGACTGCCATTCATTGGTGGAGTCTAGGGGGACCCAGTACAAGGCTCTCAGTTCTTCCCGTTCCACACAGGAGTAAGGGAGCCCTCTCTCCCCAACAGCAAACCAGCTCACGGGGGAAAGTGTGGAGCACTGCCCAAGGAAGTCTGTCTTAGCATCAGGTCAGAAGGGGCTGGTCACGCAGGCGTAACCTGTTATAACTCTTTCCCCACACTCTGCAGGATAAGACTCTGGGTTGGGTTTTCAAAACCTCAGCCCCACAACTGTCAGAAGTGGTATTTGTTTCAAGGCTATCATTGAAGCTATTAGGTCCCTTTGCAGATCATAAGCCATGAATTACACTTAAAAGTCCCAAACTCATCATTTAAAAAAATGTTACAATTCTTTGATATAACGAGTATACATTTAGGGAATTTTTGTAATAAAATGATAAGGATGTGTGTAAAAAGGTAACTATGAGGAGAAATCACCAGAGCACCATTTATAAAAGCAACAAACTAGAAACTGCTTATGGAAAACAACTGAGTATTGAGTAGGTAAATTATGGTACACCTATAAAACTGAATGCTCAGCACACATCAAAATGTTATAGGAGAACAATTTATTGACATAAAAGGTGTTTAGGACATACTGATGTGTGAACAAAGTAGACCGTGACATAACATAGCAATGTTGGTGTTTTTGTAAAAAATACATATGTATACATAGCAAAAAAAGGTTTGTAGGAAGAACATTTAAGTGGTAACAGTGCTTTTCCCTGGGAAGGGAGCATATAGATATTTATTTGGTTCTTTGTTTGCATTTCCAGTTTTCTCTATAAGTCACACAGTTTGCTTTTATAATAAGAAAACGTTAAGCTATTTCAACTCTTCATTTTGATTAAAACAAACCCATTTTTTAAAAAAAGTCTTCACAAGCAGAAATGATTTGCAAGTTGCTACAGAGGCAATGATTCTGTTCTCTGCCAAAGCTGACGGGAACTTTCACAATCACAGCCCAAGTCAGATTCTCCCCAAGTCAGACCCGAGGGGAGAAGGGTGGTTCCAACAGCACCAGAATGCTCACAGGGGCTCCCGTGCCCTGACACCAAGCAGTTCACCTCCAGCCAGCCCAGGCCATCCTATTCTTGCTGAGTCACCAGCCTCATCATTTTCAGAGCCGTGTCCCCTTGGTCGGAAGGAACCTGGAAGCAAGTAGGATCCGCGTTAGTGCTCTCGTGTCCCTGCCTGGGGCTGGGGGTCAGGGCTGGCTTCCTGAGACCCTGCTCCCGGGAAGGGGACCAGCTTTGTGACAACAACTTGGGAGGTCAGCTGTACCTGGGTGCCATCCTCAAAAGAGCATCCCTTCTGTGAAACAACCCCGTGCTGGACAAAACTTTCCCAAGCTCCCATGCTGCTGGGCTGCAGGGGTCCAGAGGAGTGAACATTTAGAAAGGAAATGTGTCTCCTTCTCCACACTGAACTCTGCTGCTCACATGCACCCTCTGCCTTGCACCCTGCACTGCGCTCAGCTTACAGATGACTGAGTGCTAATATCACTCCCTCAAAAACGTCAGGGAGGACTTTCCTGGTGGTCCAGTGGTTAAAAATCCTCCTGCCAAAGCAGGGGACATGGGTTCAATTCCTGGTTTGGGAAGATTCCACAGGCTGCAGAGCAACTCAGCCCTTGTCACCCAGGCTACTGAGCTGGTGCTCTGGAGCCCATGGCCTGCAAGGATGGAAGCCTGTGTACCTGGAGCCCCTGCTCTGCCTGAGAGAGTCCACTGGTTTCTCTTGTGACCCGCAACTAGAGAAAAACCTAGCGCAGTCAAAAAATCAGATAAACACACAAAACGGTACAGTGGTTTTAAAAAAAAAAAGGCAAAAAACATTAGGGAAAGACAATTCCTCCCTCCCTCTCCTATTCGGGACAACTGTCCAGAGGAAAGCAACATTCAACTCATTTAACCTGAAGAGCAGAGGGTAGAGACCCCAGGATTCAATCTCTCAGCAGATTGACTATTTCAGTGAAGCACTAACGGAGCTTCAATAGAGACCCCCACATACCACCAAGCCCCATGCATCTACGAGCCCAGCGCATGTGGCTCCCTCCTCCCCCAGCGCCATGAATCCAGAACAGTCGCTGACTCTCACCATGTGTCCAGCTCTGAGAATCCAGTAGAAAGCCAGGTTCTTGTGGGACTTGACAAAGGCAGACGTTTCTGAAGATTTGGGGTCACTGTGCAGGGGCTTCCACTTCAGCTGGTTGAATTTGGGCAATTCTTCCCATTTCAGTTTTCGTATCCAGGTCTCCTGACCTGGTGAGAGGGACAACGCAGGGCCCAGCATGAAGAGCTGAGAAGAGCGGAAACTGAAGTCTGGGTCCTATAACTTGGCATAAAATTTGACAGCTGGGAGGCAGACAAAATGCACTTGGGATCCTTCTAAAATGCAAATTCCAATGCAGCACATCCAGGCGGGACCTGAGACTCTGCATTGGACTATAAAGAAAGCTGAGCACCAAAGAATTGATACTTTTGAATTGTGGTGTTGGAGAAGACTCTTGAGAGCCCCTTGGACTGCAAGGAGATCCAACCAGTCCATCCTAAAGGAAATCAGTCCTGAATATTCATTGGAGGGACTGATGCTGAAGCTGAACCTCCAACATTTTGGCCACCTGATTCTAAGAACTGACTCATTGGAAAAGACCCTGATGCTGGGAAAGATTGAAGGCAGGAGGAGACGGGGACAACAGAGGATGAGATGGTTGGATGGCGTCACTGACTCAATGGACATGAGTTTGAGCAAGCTATGGGAGTTGGTGATGGACAGGGAAGCCTGGCATACTGTGGTCCATGGGGTCGCAAAGAGTCAGACACGCCTGAGCGACTGAACTGACTGACTGAAGACCTCAAAAGATGAACAGGCTGGACTTCTCTGAGGGGGTCACAACCTCGGGCAGCCCTGCCCTCTTCAAAGAGCCAAGGTCAGAGGTGAGCAGGTAATGGAAAATGGCCTTCCTCTTGCCACGTCAACGTCACTGCCTCTCCCTGCCAAGGGGCCAGCTCCATCCACGACACTGCCTCCTTGCTCCCCTCGGACCAGTTCCTACCCATGGTGTCCACGATGAGGTCTAGCTGTCCATTGTACACTGTCACGTTGACCCCGGCTTCCAGCAGCTCATCCACAATGCTGATGACCGGCTTCATGAAGTCCCCCTCCATGTTCAGGAAGACGCTGGTAGCCTGGCCTGTACAAGGGGAAGGAGAAAGAGAGAGCGGCTTGGAACCTGCCTGAACAAGAGGTACTCTTCAGTCCAGAGGCTCCAGCACCCCAAGAGTGACCGCCACACACCACGTGATAAAGACTGAACACAAAGCTGCTTCCCCAACAGAACCCGCTGGCCCAGAAATCCACGCCCCAAGCTGGCCGTGCAGAGGGCAAGCACTAACAGCGCACATGCTCTGTTCACGCAGGTGCTTGTGACGAGAGCAGATGCCGTTTGTCATGAGGGATGGAAGCCGAGAGAAGGCCAATGCCCAAGGAAACAGGACTGATCTCCTTTAGGATGGACTGGCTGGATCTCCTTGCAGTCCAAGGGACTCTCGAGAGCCTTCTCCAACACCACTGCTCTGGGGTTAGCATTAGTTTTCCTCCTTTTCTGAGTAACACCAAGGCTAAGGTTTCTGATTTTTGTTTTCCCCCAGGGCCAGGTGTTAAGTTCTGAACAAGTAGAGCTACCTGAAACCATCAACAAACTGGCCCTGAACACAGCTGGAGCTTGTCCCTGGTATAGCCGCATGGATGACCAGTCCCGGGCAAGAGGGGAGGCGGTCTACACAGCATTCTTGTTGGATCCTTGACCACGGTGAAAAACAAGGGTGACAGCCACCACTGAATTTTATCTGCCAGTCACTGGGCTAAGTACGTCCTGTGTCAGCAACATCCCACGGCCTTCTTCCTTTATCAACTCTGAGCAAGGAACGTGAGGCTCAGAGAGGCTGAGAAACACGCCCTGGGCCTGTGGCAAGCTGGGACAGGAACACACAGCTGGCAGACTACAAAGTGGGCTCAGGACACGGAGGGTGCCCAGAAAGGAGGGTCTCCTTTCCAGACCCTACACAGGCACAGCCAGAGCCAGGGTGAGTTTGCTCTTAGCAGTTTTCACCTGCAAAAGTCCCTGTAACAAGAGAAGCTGGGGCCAGACGACATAGCCATGAGGGTAAGAGAAGGGGGCTGAAGACAAGGTGTGTTCCCGTGAGCCTGGCCTGCACCTGGCCTCCCAGGGTACTCACATCTGCTCCTCCTCAGCACCACAGCCCCCCACAGCTGTCTGCACCCCTCACGGCTCTGAAACCACATTCTTTTACTTGAGCAAACTTTCCCTTCATTTCTAGAAAACTCCAGGGGGTGATGGGGACATGAAGACACCAGGTCTAGGATGAGTGCTCTGCTGACCGAGGGTTGGCAGGATGGCGAGGTTCCACCCCACGGAGCATAGCTTTGGGGGCTCTTGGACATGAACAAAACCCTCCTCAGCTTGGCGGGTTCCCCCTCCAGGAGCATGGGAGTCCCGCTTGCTCATGGCTTCCCCGTAAGATTGAGCAGGAACTTACGCTAGATTATTTCTCCCTGACCCTGGTCCCTGAGGACCCCAGTACTTCCCCACTATGACCTTTAGCCCAGAAGGCAACAGATGCCAGACCTCATTATCCACATCAGGACACCTGCAGAGGCCGGCCTGCTCAAAGCCTGTCCAAAAATGACTTTTTTTTTTTTTTTCTTCAACACACTCACAACCAACGGTGGCCTTGGGCATGGCTTTTTAAAATCTCAAGTTTTTATTATGGAAAAGTTTACACTGACATAAAAGTAACGAGGAGAGGGTGATGATGATTCCCATGGACCCACTCCGGGCTTCAACAGTGATCAACTTATAACCAATCGCTTCACTTCTTTCCCCGCCCACTTCCCTTACCAATCCTTCATTCTGACCAGTTTTGGTATGCTGTCTCCGTATGCCTGCCCATCCATCAAACGTGAACGGTAATAATGTTCCACCTGCAACTAAACACGCCATCACCACCACTAACACCCATTCTACAAATTAAGGCTTTGAATTGTCACCTCTCTCACCCCCGGCTCTACAAACAACACTTCATTAAGTCACACAAGTTACCTCCCCAGGTGCAATCTTCAGGAATAATTCTGAGCTTCTTCCTGATGGGACCATTCATGAGCTGACTTAAGGCATCCTGTTGTAGGTGTCTCACGTGGCGTTGGAAAAGAGGAACTAAAACAAACTGGTACACGGTGAGTCAAAGGACTGGAAACAAGACCAAGGGGCCCTCTTTTCTAAGCTGCCAGGGATGCTGAGAGGGAGGCTTGCACCTGGAAGATGAAAAATGGTCCCCTGATTCCCCAGATGGGGGGAAAGTCAGGAATCTGTTCCAAGTGGAGAGACTTTACTGGCTTTGACTGGTGCATTTTATGTCCTTTGGGGCCAGTAAGGTTCTGCAGCACGGCCTAAGGAAATCAGCTGAGTGGAACCTAGAGGTCTCCGGCAGCTTCTTATAAAGGGGGGATATCAGGCATTCAAGCACCCGCAGTGAAGACAACTCAATCCAGCCTTTAGGAGGCTTAACATTGTAATTCAATGTGTAGAAGCTGGTTTCCAAATTTCAGAAACACCGTGTTAAGTGCAAGACTACCTCGTACATGATTCCATCTATGTGAAATGTCCTGAAAAGGCAAATCTAGAGAGACAGAAAGCAGGTTAGTGGTTGCCTAAGGCTGGAAGTGGGAAAAGAAACTGACTACAGACAGACATGTGGGATCTTTCTGGGGTGATGGAAATGTTCTAAAACAGGATTGTGGTAATGAAATGTTCTAAATACACTAAAACCCACTGAGTTATACAACATGGGTGAATGTTATGGTATGTAAATTATATATCAATAAAACTTTTCAAAAAATTGGTAGAGGCAGGGAGGTTGAGATATGGTCTCACAATGTCAAGGTCCACTCACCGAGGTGTTTCTGGGAGAATTCTAGACTCGACGCCACTGTAGACATAGGAGAGCTCTTAGTTAAGATGTTATAGAAGTTCACCCCATCTGTGTTCTGAAATACACAAGAAATGAACTGGGTTATTTGTTTTCTTTGTTTATCCATTACCAGAGTTGCAAAACAGTAAGGCACCTGGCTCCCCATCTCGTCTAAGGACAGCTTTAATTTTATACATTTGCTCGGACCAGAAAGAAATAAGCTCTGGAGGCCTAGGGACCAGCATGCCAGCCCAGTCTCCTGGGGGTAGCTCATCCAAGGGCGGCTCCAATGCCACAGGAGCAAACCAAGAGCCTGTGTGTTAATTTCCAGGAAGAACTGAGCTGCAGAGGGTCCTATACACTCAAGTCCTCAACCTGTGGATTCTTCCCTCCTGGCTCACTGCAGCCAGAATGCTGGCTGGCAGGGACCCAAACACTCACCTTGGCGGGACACATTCTTTCTTACAGAATCCATACCTTCAGCTGAGGGACAGGCAAGTCTTGCAGGCTGGGTGGCTTTCTGACCTTGTCACTGCTCAGACTGGTCAGATGTATCGTTTAGCTTGACATCATTTCCAGACTTGTGGGCAGTCTCCGGACAGACCCCAGCCCTGACAACACCAACCAAGGTCCCTTCACCCCCAGGGAAAAGCCAAGTAGGCTGGCCCACACGCGACCCCTCTTACCTGTTCAATGACCATTTCTGCTTTCCCCCAGAGCTCGGTGGCCTTTTGGTAGAGTTCCTTGCTCAGGGCATCCAGGACTTCCTCTGCAACCTCAGACACCTCTGCCAGACCTTGGTCATCGAGAAGAGACTGGAATGCAAACAAGAACACTCTGACTTTGCAAGAGACAGAACTCTGGCATCGCTGGGGGTAGGGATGGGTAACAGAAAGAGTGGGCGGCAGGAGCAAGGGGCATGTCCATAGGAAAGCATAGCATAACAAGCGCTGTGTTTACTGATGAAGGAAACACCGGAAAATGGCAACCAAGTCTAGGTGATGGGTATATGGGTGCTCACCACGGTCGTTCAACTCTTCTGCGTTCTGGAAATGTCTATAATAAAAATCTGGGGAGATTTTAAAATGCGCATGTCTAGTACCTGAAGCAATGGGATAACTGTGTTGATGTTTCTTTAAATTTGTCCCCAAGGCGGCTGTTGCTTAGGGTTTTCAATTTGATATGGATTATTAGATAGGTCCCTGAGGGGCTGTGTCAACCGCACAGACAAACCCAACTAGCTTGGTCCCTCCCGCAGACAGAGCCAGAGAGAAAGTCAGCTGGGCTGTTAGGGTGAGAGTTGGAGGCTCATCTACTTACCATACTGTATAGGTAAGGTCCCCAGGAGAGCACTGAATCTAAAGGAAACCACGTAAGGACAAAGTGAGTTTTCTGTGATTGTTCTCCCCTCAAAATACCTAACTAGCTTTCCTCCCAAAGCAGAAAGAGACAGAAGCAAGAATCACAATGGCTTTGGGTCTGAAGGCTCCTTAACCCACCAGGGCTCATGTCTTGGTGGCTGGGAGGTGGGGTGAGGATGTGGGACCCTTTCTGTTGAGTCAGAGCTAAAGGCCACACTAATTTGGCCCAGTCAGTGACTCAGTGCCAGGGGCGGGTCCACAGACAGGCCGTGCGTGTGTAGCGGAGGCGCTTACCTGCACGCTTCTAGACTATGACGGTTTAAGGTATTTCCCCACCCTCTGCTCCGCTCTGCTCTGCCCCTGCCCGCTCCTCCAGTTTGAGGACACAAGCTTCCGCCAAGGAGCTAATTAAGGACGAATACTAATGATTTCATCAAGTTTCTGGGGCTACACTGTCAATCAATTCATTTCAATTCCAAAAATACACTGAGAATTTAAAGGC
Source organism: Cervus elaphus (assembly GCF_910594005.1). Taxonomy (NCBI): domain Eukaryota; kingdom Metazoa; phylum Chordata; class Mammalia; order Artiodactyla; family Cervidae; genus Cervus; species Cervus elaphus. The sequence goes on along the minus strand of NC_057819.1, from coordinate 80,724,900 downwards.
GTGAGAACTGGCATAAAGCCAATAACGAGTTTTATGAGACAAATGTGAATAAGACAATACCTAACTTCACAGAGAACAGTTGGGCTTGGTTTGGACAAGTTCACAGTTATCATAACTAAGTAAGGCTAGTCCACTGATAGAAGTGCCAAGAAGGTAGCAAGCACAATTTTTTTTTTGCTTATGTGGTTTTCTTTTGTTTTCTGTAATTTTTCTTAAATTGAAGTACAGTTGATGTATACCGATGGAGAAGGAAATGGCAACCCACTCCAGTATTCTTGCCTGGAGAATTCCATGGACAGAGGAGCCTGGTGGTCTACAGTCCATGGGGTTGCAAAAAGTTGGACACAGCTGAGTGACTAACACACACTTTGACTTATATCAAGGACCATAACTTATACAGCACATTTGAATACATGGTGCTCATGTTCACTAACTCAGTCATATCTGACTCTTTGTGACCCCATGGACTGCAGCCCACCAGGCTCCTTTGTACATGGAATTTCCCAGGCAAGAATACTGGAGTGGGTTGCCACTTCCTACTCCAATCATTAGGGTAGGGTAACAAAATAGCTTCTCCAAAAAGAGAAAAGGATAAATGAAAACACAGCCCTTATTTATTCAATGTCTCTCTTTTATATCCCTGATAGCCATCACACTAGAGATTTTGAGCAACAGGAACATTTTTAACTTACAAGAGGGCATTAAGATAACACAATGGCTAACACACCACTCCTTTGCTACAAAGCCTTCAACAGTTCCCCCAAAGTCTAAGCATCTCAAAGTCTGTTTCAAATAACCTCACTTATGCAGGATGTTACCCTAGGTATTAACACAGAAATATGATTTGCTGGCTAAATACCTTTGAATGCAAAAGACAACACACTTTTTTTTTTTTAAACTGCAGGACTTATCAGAGCCTTTAATGTGCCTGTGAACCTTGAGGAGGTGGGGCCAGTATTTGGCACTTCCAAAACTTATCTGGCCGTGGAGCCCTTTGCATGGCACTTCACTGGGTTGGTATTCTTCAAGACACACCCTAAGAAATGCAGACACATCAGATCCTTCAGAAACTAGCTGTCATTCTCCTCTCCAGCTAAACCATCAAGTCTGGGCCTCAGTTTCTTATAAAGAATCAACTGCAGCCCTCCGAGGAATCCCAATTCCTGCTTTATCTAGACCAGGGATTGGCAAACCTTTCCTGTAAAGGGACAAACAGTAAATATGTTTGGCTTTGCAGGTCAGCTGGTCTCTGCTGCAACAACTCAACTCTGCTCTTGCAGCCTCCAAACAGATGACCTGTATTCCACAAATGAATGGGCATGACAGTGTCCCAGCAAAAAGCTTATTTACTAAAGCAGGGTGGCAGGACAGACTTGACTTGGAGGCCGTAGTTTGATCCTGGATGTGTACCTCTGATGTCCAAAAGAACTTTTTGCAGTGATGGAAACGTTCTGCATCTGTGTGGTCCACAAGTCCAGAACCACCTGCGGCCATTGGATACCTTCAAATGTGAGCAGTGCAGATGCAAGACTGCGATTTTTATTGCATTTTAATTAATATAAAGAGTCATATGTGGCTCAGTTCAGTTCAGTCGCTCAGTCGTGTCTGATTTTTTGCCTAACCCTAACCCTAACCCTAACCCCGTGGACTGCAGCACGCCAGGCTTCCCTGTCTATCACCAACTCCTGGAGATTACTCAAACTCATGTCCATCGAGTCGGTGATGCCATCCAACCATCTCATCCTCTGTCACCCCTTCTAATCCTGCCTTCAGTCTTTCCCAGCATCAGGGTCTTTTCAAATGAGTCAGTTCTTCACATCAGTTGGCCAAAGTATTGGAGATTCAGCTTCAGCATCAGTCCTTCCAATGAATATTCAGGACTGACCTCCTTTAGGATGGACTGGTTGGATCTCCTTGCAGTCCGAGGGATTCTCAAGAGTATTCTCCAACACCACAGTTCAAAAGCATCAATTCTTCGGCACTCAGCTTTCTTTATAGTCCCACTCTCACATCCATACATAACTACTGGAAAAACCATAGCTTTGACTAGATGTACCTTTGTTGGCAAAGTAATGTCTCTGCTTTTTAATAAGCTATCTAGGTTGGTCATAGCTTTTCTTCCAAGGATCATGCATCTTTTAATTTCATGGCTGCAGTCACTATCTGCAGTGATTTGGAGGCCAAAAAAATAAAATCTGTTACTGTTTCCATTGTTTCCCCATCTATTTGCCACGAAGTGATGGGACCAGATGCCATGATCTTAATTTTCTGAATGTTGAGTTTTAAGCCAGGTTTTCACTCTCCTCTTTCATTTTCATCAAGAGGCTCATTAGTTCTTCTTCACTTTCTGCCATAATGGTGGTGTCATCTGCTTATCTGACGTCACTGATATTTCTCCTGGTAATCTTGATTTTTGTGTTACATCCAGCCCGGCATTTTGCATGATGTACTCTGCATATAAGTTAAATAAGCAGGGTTACAATATACAGCCTGGATATAGTCCTTTCTCGATTTGGAAGAAGTCTGTTGTTACATATCAAGTTCTAACTGTTGCTTCTTGACCTGCATACGGATTTCTCAGGAGGCAGGTAAGGTGGTCTGGTACCATCTCTGGAAGAATTTTCCAGTTTGTTGTGATCCACACAGTCAAAGGCTTTGGCATAGTCAATAAAGCAGAAGTAGATGTTACTCTGGAATTCTCTTGCTTTTTCGATGACCCAATGGATACTGGCAATTTGATCTCTGGTTCCTCTGCCTTTTCTAAATCCAGCCTGAAGATCTGGAATTTTATGGTTCATATACTGTTGAAGCCTGGCTTGGAGAATTTTGAGCATTACTTTGCTAGTGTATGAGATTAATGCAATTGTGCGGTATTTGGCATTGCCTTTCTTTGGGATTGGAATGGAAACGGACCTTTTCCAGTCCTGTGGCCACTGCTGAGTTTTCCAAATATGTTGGCATATTGAGTGCAGCACTTTCACAGCATCATCTTTTAGGATTTGAAATAGCTCAACTGGAATTCCATCACATCCACTAGCTTTGTTCGTAGTGATGCTTTCTAAGGCCCACTTGACTTCACATTCCAGGATGTCTGGCTCTAGGTGAGTGATCACACCATCATCATTACTGGGACATGAAGATCTTTTTTGTACAGTTCTTCTGTGTATTCTTGCCACCTCTTAATATCTTCTGGTTCTGTTAGGTCCATACCATTTCTGTCCTTTATCATGCTCATCTTTGCATGAAATGTTCTCTTGGTATCTCTAGTTTTCTTGAAGAGATCTCTAGTCTTTCCCATTCCATTGTTTTCCTCTATTTCTTTGCACTGATCACTGAGGAAGGCTTTCTTATCTTGCTTTGGAACTCTGCATTCAAATGGGTATATCTTTCTTTTCTCCTTTGCCTTTCACTTCTCTTCTTTTCTCAGCTATTTGTAAGGCCTCCTCGGACAACCATTTTGCCTTTTTGCATTTCTCTTCCTTGGCGATGGTCTTGATCACTGCCTCCTGTACAATGTCACGAACCTCCGTCCATAGTTCTTCAGGCACTCTATCAGAGGTAATCCCTTGAATCTATTTGTCACTTCTACTGTATTATCATAAGGGATTTGATTTAGGTCATACCTGAATGGTCTAGGGGTTTTGCCTACTTTCTTGAATTTAAGTCTGAATTTTGCAATAAGGAGTTCATGATCTGAGTCCCAGTCAGTTCCTGGTCTTGTTTTTGCTGACTGTATAGAGTTTCTCCATCTCTGGCTGCAAAGAATATAATCAATCTGATTTCGGTATTGTGGCTATGGTTACCATATTGAATGGTGCAGATCTTCTTGAAGGCATTGAAGCAGGTCTGTGTATCTTTCCTAGCACTGAGCACAACACCTGCTCCCTAGCAAGCAATTAATAATTGCACATGAAAGTGAACAGTAATTCTCCCCCAAAAGGGAGTATTTCTGGGGTGGAAGAGTGATGCAAAAGGTGCACCTGGAAGGAGGGATTCAGGGCTGGGCAGACAGACTCATAAGGTCAGGGGGGTCATGCGAGCTGAATTCGGGAGATTTTGGACCAGAAGAAGAGCACGTGCAAAGCTGGAGGCTGACCTACTGGTCTCAAGGAGGAGCGCACGGTGACGGCTAAGTGCCTGCTGCCTTCATGTGCATCCTGGGTTTAGCTGTGTGACTTCAGGAAAATGGCTTAACCTGAATCTCACTTTCATCACCTCCAATCCTGGGATAATAATCCCATTCGTCCCATGGAGATGTCGTTAAGCTTCAGCAAAGTTAACACATATAAAGTGTTTAGTATTGTTAACGCAGCTGTGATGAGACCCTTGAAGGATGCGGGAGGCCAGTTCTGTCAATCTGAGAGAGACACTTGGCAGGAAACCAGCTGACCCCTTAGGTCTCGGGTCAAGGCTTCTGCAACGTCACGGTGTCCTCGGAGGTTCATCCGGGAAGGACACACAGAGGGCAGTCCTTTTCACAAGGTGGACTGAGGACATCCCTGGCAGTCCACGGGCTGCCAGTGCAGGGGGCCCAGGCTCCATCCCTGGTCAGGGAACTAAGACCTTGCACATCGTGCAGCTCAGCCCCACCAACACACCTTTCCCCACCCCTCCACCCCTGCCCCCTGCCAAAAAACAAATCTGAAAATGTCCTACTTACCGATGGGAGAGATCCAAGAGTCACCAAGAGCAACCCCGGCAAAGTTGCACCGGATGGTCCCTTGCTGAATGGCCTGAAAGAGAAGCCATGAAACATCTTTGTCAAGAAGACCCAGGGACCTCTCTCCCTTCCTCAACAGGAGGGAGTCACACTTTAATACACAGCCTTTCCTGAGCACAGAACGCTTCTGCCCACCTGGGATGCTCTGGGTACCCAAAGACCTCAGACATCCACTAGAGGGCAAGGGTAACTGTCCTGCCACCCACAATCTGCAAGACGAATAGGAACTGTGAAGTTCTCCCAAGGGTGTTGGCAGGATTTGTGTGGGGTCTGGTGCAGCCCCCGTCTTCTTTAGAAGGGACACAGGGAATATACAGAGTATAACCTTTACAAATTATAAATCATTATATTGTACATGAGAGTCTTCCCTGTAGCTTAAACAGTAAAGAATCTGCCAGCAATGCAGGAGACCCAGCTTTGATCCCTGGGTTGGGAAGATCTTACGGAGAAGGGAACGGCAACCCACTTCAGTATTCCTGCCTGGAGAATCCCATGGACAGAGGAGGCTGGGGGGCTACAGTCTGTGGGATCACGAAGAGTCAGACACGACTGAGCGACTAACACTACCACTACTATATTGTACATAGGGAATATATAATATTGAATATTAATTATACTTCAATGTATAAAAAAAAGTCATACAAATTCACTGTAAAATATTTACTCACAGAAGGAGGAAGGAGAAAAATGTGAAAAAAACTTTACCTCTGCCCCACCTACACCCTCACACCCATGAGTTAACCACAGTTAACATGGTATATATTATTCTAACTTCTTTCTTTGGTTTCATAAGCATATATATATTCATATGTACACAGATTATATATACACAGATCTACCCATTCTTTCTGATGGCTGCAAACTGTCCATCATGGAAGGATCCACGTATTTCACTTAAGTAATCTTCTATAGATAATAATGCCCAAAATTCTCCAAGCCAGGCTTCAACAGTAGGTGAACCATGAACTTCCAGATGTTCAAGACGGATTTAGAAAAGGCAGAGGAACCAGAGATCAAATTGCCAACATCCACTGGATCATCAAAAAAGCAAGAGAGTTGCAGAAAAACATCTACTACTTTTATTGACTATGCCAAAGCCTTTGACTGTGTGGATCACAACAAACTGTGGAAAATTCTTAAAAAGATGGGAATAACAACACCACTTTACCTGCCTCCTGAGAAATCTGTATGCAAGTCAAGAAGCAACAGTTAGAACTGGACATAGAACAACAGACTGGTTCCAAATCAGGAAAGGAGTATGTCAGGGCTGTATATTGTCACCCTGCTTATTTAACTTATACGCAGAGTACATCATGAGAAATTCTGGACTAGATGAAGCCCAAGCTAGAATCAAGATTGCCAGGAGAAATATCAATAATCTCAGATACGCAGATGACACCACCCTTATGGCAGAAAGCGAAGAAGAACTAAAGAGCCTCTTGCTGAAAGTGAAAGAGGAGAGTGAAAAAGCTGGCTTAAAACTCAACATTCAGAAAACTGAGATCATGGCATCTGGTCCCATCACTTCATGGCAAATAGATGAGGAAACAGTGGAAACAGTAGCTGACTTTATTTCTGGGGGCTCCAAAAATCACTGCAGATGGTGACTGCAGCCATGAAATTAAAAGACACTTGCTCCTTAGAAGAAAAGTTATGACCAACCTAGACAGCATATTAAAAAGCAGACACATTATTTTGCCATCAAAGGTCCATCTAGTCAAAGCTTTGGTTTTTCCAGTAGTCATGTATGGATGTGAGAGTTGGACTGTGAAGAAAGCTGAGCGCTGAAAAATTGATGCTTTTGAACTGTGGTGTTGGAGAAGACTCTTGAGAGTCCCTTGGACTGCAAGGAGATCCAACCAGTCAATCTTAAAGGAAATCAGTCCTGAACATTCACTGGAAGGACTGATGCTGAAGCTGAAACTCCAATACTTTGGCCATCTGATACAGAGAACTGACTCATTTGAAAAGACCCTGAAGCAGGGAAAGATTGAAGGTGGGAGGAGAAGGGGATGACAGAGGATGAGATGGTTGGATGGCATCACCAACTCAATGGACATGAGTTTGAGCAGGGTCTGAGAGTTGGTGATGGGCAGGGAAGCGTGGCATGCTGCCACAAAGAATCAGATACGACTGAGCGACTGAACTGAACTGAATAGATAGTCACTGAGCTTGTTTTCCTTTTATGGACATTGTAAGTGATAATGAGCTAAACATCCTCTAACACACATGCATGTATAAGCATTCCCACAGGACAGACTCTTAGATATGAAATTATTGGGGCAAAAGGCACATACATTTAAAAAGCAGACAGATACAGCCAAACCGCCCTTTTAAAAATGATTTACCAATTTTCCTCCCTAGCAAACATGCATGAGAGCACTTATTTCCCTGCTGTTCAGTCACCTAGTCATGTCTAGCTCTTTGCAACCCCATGAACTGAGGCACGCCAGGCCTCCCCATCCCTCCTTATCTTCTGAAGTTTGCCCAAGGTCCTGTCCACTGTTTTGGTGATGCCATTCAGTCATCTCATCGTCTGATACCCTCCTCTCCTTCTGCCCTCAATCTTGCCCAGCATCACAGACTTTTCCAACGAGTCAGCTGTTTGCATCAGATACCAAAATACTGGAGTTCCAGCTTCAGCATCAGTCCTTCCAATGAGTAATCAGGGTTGATTTCCCTTAAGATTGGCTGCTTTGATCTCCTTGCTGTCCAAGGGACTCTCAGGAGTCTTCTCACAGTTCGAAAGCATCAGTTCTTTGGCAATCCACCTTCTTTTCGGTCCAGCTCTCACAACCATACATGACCACTGGGAAGATCATTGCCTTGACTATTTGGACCTTTGTTGGCAGAGTAATGTCTCTGCTTTTCAACACACTGTCTAGGTTTGTCATAGGTTTCCTGCCAAGAAACAAACATCTTACTAAAACTGGGGGTTACCAATTTTCTAAAATATTTGCAAATCTCACAGCTTTGATTTACTAATAAAGCTGAACACCGTTCACATGTCCACAGGCTGTTTGCATTTCTTCAATAAATTATTTCCCCATTTTTTTTTGCCAATTTTATATGATGATATCATCCTTTTTAAAGTGGATTTATTGATATGAAGACTTTTTCTGTTATATATTTGTGAGTCTGTATACATATCTTTTAAAATTATTTATAGAACTCTAAGAAGTTTTAAATTTCTACAAGATCTAAATTATGTCAAAATAATCCTTTTTGGCTTTTCATCTTATGAAAGAAAGCTTTTCCTACCCAAGATTATAAATCTTTTCTACTATATTTTCAAGTACTCTTATAGTCCTAATTTTTACATTCAAATTTTTAATCTATCAAGAACTGATGTTTTGGACTTCTGTCGTGGTCCAGTGGTTAAGACTCCACCAGCCAATGCAGGGGACATGGGTTCGATCCCTGGCCTGGGAAGATTCTGCATGCCTCGGGGCAACTAAGCCCACAAACCACAACTGCTCAGCCCTGCAGCTCATGAGCTGTAACTACTGAAGCCCACACACCCTCAACCCATGCTCCACAACAGGAGAAGCCAACACAATGAGAAGCCTGTGCACTGCAACGAAGAGTAGTGACTGCTCACCCCAACTAGAGAAAGCCCGTGTGCAGCAACAAAGACCCAGCGCAGTAAAAAAAAAACTGATGTTTTATGCAAGGCAAGAATCTAACTTTACTATCTTCCAAAGTAATAGCCATTTGTCTCCAGACCATTTGCTGAACATTCTGTCTTTCCCACAGTGATTTGAAATACCATCGTATCATTTATATATGATCATATGTAAGTATGATATATATGTATCATATACATACAGTCACATGCATAAACATACATATATGTAAGTACAGATAAAATATGCTTCCAGACTCTTTAGCCTGCTACATTTATCTGCGTTTGTTGCTATACCAGCACCAAATTGCTTTACTCAGCTGAATAGTTTGTTTAATATCGGACAGTGCCCATTTCACTATTCTTTTTGAAATTTTTTACGGTTATTACTACAGACTTACTTTCTATGTACAAGGTCCTATTCAAAGTATATTTAATTATCAGGTGAGTACAACAAGTAACATAATCAGTTTCTGTCTGGAACCAAACAACAAAGTCATCTTCCCTGTTACCTTATAAAGTTCTAGAGCAATGCCAGCAGCCATCTTTCCTCCATAGGACTCTGAGAAAATGTAGAACGGAATCGTCTAGGAAGAAAAGGAATTTACAAGGAATTAAATATCCTGAATGCCTTTTTTTTTTTTTTTCCTGAATGCCTCTGAATGCCTCTCACATGAGTCCATTTCAAGTTTCTACTGCATGTAATGACCAGGCAAAACAAAAACAAATCTGCTTCTATTGGTCTTTCCTCCCATATCTGATTTTTATGTTTCAGTAGAATACTGGGTGCAGGGTCATTCTTTCAAGCTAAAACCATCTTTAGAGATGACAGAAACAGAAGCCCACAACCTGATCCCTGGGTACAAAAAGGTTTTCTCTGGAATGAGCTGGGCGTGTAACTCTTGTGGGTGTTTGGACCTGATGGATTCAGTGCTGTGACCACGAGCCCCTCGCTGAGCTGTTTCTGAGGCCCCGCTCACCTGGAATTCTTTGTGGTAATCAAAGAAGGTCTTCAGGAGAACCATCATGTCTGATGCCACGGTGGCCAGGTCTTTGGCATATGCATCACTCTTGTTCACATAACTGAATCCAGTGCCCACTGGGTTATCCACAAACAGGAGGCTGGCCGACTGGAGCTACATGCCACCCCAGGAAAGTCAAATGTTGCAATCAGCCAGCCAGTCCCCAACTATCTTTGGATCATCTTTTATGAGCTCAACAAAAGCCACACATGTGAGGATATCAGTGTGGTTACGGTCTGTTATTAAAACGGGTTTAAAAAAAAAAACTGGACTAGGGACACAGACTAGTAGAGCAAAGGAAAGGAAAGCCAAGAAGGGAAGAGTCACATATACGTGGGGATCGAAGCATCTAGGCTGTCACTTTCACACAATACAAACGTTCTGGATGTAATACGTTAGCGCAGGGAGAACCATGCAGTGTCAGTCTGAGCAACAGCTCGAAGCAGTAGGAGCTCTGGACCACACATATATTTTCTTCAAGATGAATCCAGTTTCCACGTTGGCTGGCTTTGCTGAACACTACAAAAACAGAATTTATTCTACCACCTTTCCCACAAAAGTTGAGAATTTTATATCCTGAAGGATCCCTAGTAATAACACAATCCAGCCATGTCCTTTACTGATTAGGAAATTAAAGGCCAGAAAAGGCCCAGGACTTGTCCAGGGTCACAAAGTTGGATAGGTAATGGCCGCATCAGGACCAAGGCCAGCATCTCCTCACTTCCTATTCAAGCTCTCTGCCCCAGTCACGTGACTGTTTGTCACGGGAGGCTTGGGGACAAGCCAGAGGGGGCACTCTGCTATTGCAAGTTGAAGTGATATTTCACCTGGAAGCATGTACAAGAATGTTCCGGCTGAGAGAACAGCCTGTGCAAAGACCCTGCGTCAAAAGTAAAATCCACTGGTCTTCAAGTGGAGACAGACAAGAAAATGAAAGGACTCTGAGGGGAGCTTTGGGAGGAGGTGTTCCTGCAGTGAGTCTCAGAGGTGAACATGGTGAGCTGGGTGTGACTGGGTGGCCCAAGCAATGAAGTTGAAGCCCAGGAATCGCCCTTACAAAGGCCTGAAGGAAGAGGGCACTGGAGAGGAGCTGGGAGGTGTGCCTGGGGGCAGCAGGAGCCAATTTCTGTGTCGGAAACTGGATTGATCTTCCGGGAACCTGCAAGACGGTAAACTAAGGAGGGACTGCCAGTGGAGCATTTCACTCATGTGGCATGTGGATTACGGGGTGGGGCTGGGGGAGCCCTTTGAAAGCACCCCTGAAAGGCAGTGAAAGAGGCGTGGATGCAAAATATTAACAACCTTGGGTATTAAACACAGAGCTACAAAAGGACCCAGAAATTCCCCCCAAAACTGAAACTAGGGACCCAACCAGTATTTGTACGCTAATGTTGCCTGCACTACTCATCACAGCCAAAAGGTGGAAATAACCTAAGGGTCCCTCAGCAGATGGGGGAGAAGCAGAGAGCAGAGCGTGGCCATGAGCCTAGAGCACACCCTGCCGAGCCCCTCAGCATCTGGCAGCCTGGGGGCAGGGGTCGAGCGTGGGGACAGCGGGACAGACCCCAGACTGGAGGGAGAGGAACAAGGGAGCCAGGGATGGGGGCTGGTCAGAAAGGGGCTAGTGAGGACGTGAAGCTAAGACTGAAGGCACAGGGCAGAGTCAGAGAACCAGAGAGGTATCAAAAGGGCAGAAGACAAGGGGTCTGAAATCTGGAGGAAGACAAGCATTGAGACAGGAGGGGAGGAGAAGAAAGAAAGGACTGGAGGTCGTGGCCAGAGGCTGGGGCTCTGGGGTCTGAGACTGTAGGAAGGTCTAGCACCTGGGTAATGCCAAGGTCCAGGTGTCTGCTACAGCAGACGGAGGTTTCTGCAGGGAAGTGGAGAGAAAGGTCACTGAGTTGGGAAGGTGACTGGTGTGGGACAAGCTGCCTTCAGAAATGGAAGTGGCTGGTGGAGTGGAGGCCTGTGGACAAGCACCCAAGGTCCCCTTGCATACAGAGGAAGAGGGAGGGGGCGGGGTGGGGCCCCTCAACCTGGGGATGGGATGGGATCGGGTGGGGCTCAGTCTGGGAGAGGCTACGTGGCACTGACACTTCGGGGCCTTCCTCACTGTACCCAAGTGGTCCTTCGTGGTTGGAGATCACTGTCAAGGGGCCCGATTTCCTCAAAGTTTCCAAAGCCAGTGCTGGAAGCACCTGGACCACCCTGTGGAAGAAAGAAAGAACCAAAAATAAACTCGGAGAAAATGTCTGTCAACACTTCATCATGACAACAATGACCACATTCACGGTAAATGATTTATGATTCAGTGATGGCTGGGTCCGCCTCACACACAGGACACAGCTGGTCCAGGGAGCCAGGGATGCTGAAAGCTCAGCTCCTCTGAGCAGCGGTGCTGAATCACATCTCAGAGACAGCTGAGAGTGAAGCAGAACAGGGCAGCTTTATTACTTCGCCAGGTAATGGGGGACACAGCAGGCTAATGCCCTCAAAACCAAGCGTCCCAACTTGGGGAAGACAGTGACAAGTTTTATATTAATAGAAATTGTTCAAAGAGGGTGTGATCAGCTCACGGACATTCTTCTCATGGGTTGGTGGTGAGGTAAGGAGTCAACCTCAGCAACCTTCAGATCCACCTGGTCTGGGGTCTACATGCTGGTGGGCGGCACATTATCATTAATCATTAACTTCTCCTACCTGGCCGGGGGGGGGGTGGGTTTCAACATAAGCAAAATAGCTCAAAGACACTGTGGTATGTAATCTTTGATGACGCCTTCATGGATCACAGCCTTGTCGTGGCAAAGGGGTCTGTGTAACTCAATGAAGCTATGAGCCATGCCAGGCAGGGCCACCCAAGACAGGTGGTTCATAGTGAAGAGTTCTGATGAAATGCGGTCCACGGGAGGAGGAAATGGCAAACCAGTTCAGTATTCTTGCTGAGAAATCCATGAATAGTATGAAAAGGCAAAAATATATGACACTGGAAGATGATCCCGCCAGGTCAGAAGGTGTCCAATATGCTACTGGGGAGAAGTGGAAAGCAATTACTAATAGCTCCAGAAAGAATGAAGAGACTGGGCCAAAGTGGAAATGATTCTCAGCTGTGGATGTGCCCGCTGGTGAAAATAAAGTCTGATGCTGTAAAGAATATTGCATATGAACCTGGAATGTTAGGTCCCTGAATCAAGGCAAATTAGAAGTGGTCAAATATGAGATGGCAAGAGTGAACATGGACATCTTAGGAATCAGTGAACTAAAATGGATGGGAATGGGTGAATTTGATTCAGATGACTGTGGGCAAGAATCCCTTAGAAGGAATGGAGCAGCTCTCACAGTCAACAGAAGAGTCCAGAATGGGGTAATTAGATGCAATCTCAAAAAGGCAGAATGATTTCAGTTCATTTCCAAGGCAAACCATTCAAAGTCACGGTAATTCAAGTCTATGCCCCAATCACTGGTGCCAAAGAAGCTGAAGTTGACTGGTTCTACAAAGATCTACAAGACCTTCTAGAACTAACACCAAACAAGGATGTCCTTTTCATCTTAGGGGACAGGAATGCAAAAGCAGGAAATCAAGAGATATCTGGAGTAATAGGCAAGTTTGGCCTTGGAGTACAAAATGAAGCAGGGCAAAGGTGAGCAGAATTTTGCCAAGAGAACACACTGGTTACAGCAAACATTTTTATCTAACAACACGAGAGTTAACTCTACACATGGACATCACCAGAAAAGGTCAAAACCTAAATCAGACTGATTATATTCTTTGCAGCCAAAGATGGAGAAGCTCCATACAGTCAGCAAAAACAAGACTGGGAGCTGACCATGCCTCACATCATGAGCTCCTTATTGTAAAATTCAGACTTAAATTGAAGAAAGCAGGCAAAACCACTAGGCCACTCAGGTACGATTTAGATCAAATCCATTATGATTATAAAGTGAACACAATGAATAGATTCAACGGATTGTATCTGGAAGAGAGAATGCCTGAAGAACTATGGATGGAGGTTCATAACATTGTACAGGAGGCAGTGACCAAAACCATCCCCAAGATGAATAAATGTTAACAAGGCAAAACGGTTGTCTGAGGAGGCCTTACAAATAGCTGAGAAAAGAAGAGAAGTGAAAGGCAAAGGAGAAAAGGAAAGATATACCCATCGGAATGCAGCATTCCAAAGACGAGCAAGGAGACAGAAGAAAGCCTTCCTCAGCGATCAATGCAAAGAAGTAGAGGAAACCAGCAGAATAAGAAAGACTGGAGATCTCTTTCAGAAAACTGGAGATATCAAGGGAACATTTCATGCAAGGTTTGGGCACAATAAAGGACAGAAACAGTAAGGACCTAACAGAAGCAAAAGAGATTAAGAAGAGAGATCAAGAATACATAGAAGAACAATGCAAAAAAGATCTTAATGACTCAGATAACCATGATGGTATGGTCACTAACCTAGAGCCAGACCTCCTGGAGTGTGAAGTCAAGTGGGCCTTAGGAAGCATTACTACGAACAAGGCTAGTGGAGGTGATGAAATTTCAGCTGAGCTATTTGAAATCCTAAAAGATGATGCTGTTAAAGCATTGCATGCAATACACCAACAAATTTGGAAAACTCAGCAGTGGCCAGAGGATTGGAAAAGGTCAATTTTCACTCCAATCCCAAAGAAGGGCAATCCCAAAGAATGTTCAAACTACTACACAGTTTCACTCATTTCACATGCTACCAAGGTTATGCTCAAAATCCTTCAAGCTGGGCTTTAGCAGTACATGAATCAAGAACTTCCACATGTACAAGTTGGATTTAGAAAAGATAGAGGAACCAGAGATCAATTGCCAACATTCACTGGATCACAGAGAAAGCAAGGGAGTTCCAGAAAAACATCTACTTCTACCTCACTGACTATGTTAAAGCCTTTGACTCTGGGGCTCACAACCAACTGTTGAAAATTCTTAAAGAGATGGGAATACCAGACCATATTATCTGTCTTCTGAGAAATCTGTATGCAGGTCAAGAAGCAACAGTTAGAACGGGACATGGAACAACTGACTTGTTCAAAATTAGGAAAGGAGTATGACAAGGCTGTATACTGTCACCCTGTTCATTTAACTTCTATGCAGAGTACATTATGCAAAATGCCAGGGTGAATGAATTACAAACTGGAATTAAGATTGCTGGGAGAAATATCAACCACCTCAGAAATGCAGATGATACCACTCTAATGGCAGAAAGTGAAGAGGAACTAAAGAACCTCTTGATGAGGGTGAAAGAAGAGAGTGAAATAGCAGGCTTAAAACTCAGTATTCAAAAATCACTTCATGTGGTCCCATCACTTCATGGCAAATAGAAGGGGAAAAGATGGAAGCAGTGACAGATTTTATTTTCCTGCATTCTAAAATCACTGCAGATGGTGACTGCAGCTATGAAATTAAAAGATGCTTACACCTTGGAAGGAAAACTATGACAAACCTAGACAGCATATTAAAAAGCAGAGACATCACTTTGCCAACAAAGGTCTGTAGACTCAAAGCTATGGTTTTTCTTGTAGTCATGCACAGTGTAAGAGCAGGACCATAAAGAAGGCTGAGCACTGAAGAATCACTGCTTTCAAACTGTGGTCTGGAGAAGACTCTTGAGAGTCCCTTGGACGGTAAGGAGTCAAACCAATCAATCCTAAAAGAAATCAATCTTGAATATTCATTGGAAGGACTGATGCTGAGCTGAAGCTCCAATACTCTGGCCACTTGAAGTGAAGATGTATTTTATTGGAAAAGACCCTGATGCTGGGAAAGACTGAAGGCAAACGGAGAAGGGGTTAGCAGAGGATGAGATGGTTAGAGAGCATGACTGACTCAATGGACATGAATTTGAATAAATTCCGGGAGATAGTGAGGGACGGAGGAGCCTAGTGTGCTGCAGTCCGAGGGGTCACAAAGAGTGGGACAGGACTTAGTGACTGAAATGTAACAACATCCTTTGATGATGAAACAGGATGTTACCCCAAGGCTGCTCTTGATGGTTTGTTTCTCCCTGGTCTCGGACCCCCTCCCTTGCCTAACTATCAACTGCTTGACTCTGTCCACTGGAACTCAGAGAAGGTTATGGAGGCTGAATGAAAGCAGTCTCCTATAATCAAAGAAACAAGGAACACAGGAAGGCCCCGAAGGGGCCCTGCACAGGGTCACCAGGGACGTGCGGACTCACTGAGCCCCTAGTAACTGCTGAAGTCTTGCTAATAGGAAGTGCCCAGGTCAGGCATTCCCAGGGGGTACTTTCTTCTTTGATTTCTGAGCTTGAGCCATGGCCTGAGGTGGGGCTCGCTGACTTCAAGACATCTCATCCAAACCCTCTTCTTCCTTTGAAGAAGAGCAGTAGGGCCCATGGAGAGGACGTGTAATTAGGGCTGCCACCAGGACTGGCCCTGGGGCCTTGTGACTCCCCATCACCTGCCCCTCAGTGACCCTGAGGATTTACAAGGGACCCAGACCAAGGGGCAGTTTGATCAAGATGATCTCCAGGATATAATGCAGCAAACACAGAAGTCCCAGGGCAGGAAGCACTCAGTCCCCTGGGTGGCTGACACGAGGCAGGATTCAGGGCAGAAGCTCAGTGCTGGAGCCTCAGAATACAAGAGGCAGAGGTTCTGAGGTCTAAGAGAAGGGAGGACGCCCTTCAGGAGATGGTGAGGGGAAAAGGATGGTCAGTGCTTTTCTGGATAAAACCTCAGAGGCTGGGAAGACCAACAGGATAAGCCTCAAGTAAAAGGATACTGTCTCCCTGTGCAAGATGGATAGGAAAGGGAGATATGCAAAGATGGAAGAAAACAGCTCAGCAAAACAGAAGCCAGGCCAATCTATAGAGGGAAATCTGAAGGAGAAAAAGGACAACATAGAATCTGGGCTCAGGGGTATGTAAAGGACCCCGACAGGGAAAGACTTTATGAAACTATCTAATGTGCTGAAACTATGCCAAGCTAACTATCACAAAACTGAGAGGCTATAAATCTCTCTAATTATATGCACTCTATATCTTAAGATTTCCTAATGCAGCAGTAAAAAGCTCGCAAGTCAGAGGGAGCTGTTCATTAAAGTCATATCTAGACCAATGTCCCCCAGCAGGGCAAGGGGTTAGTAATCCACGATCACCTAAACGATGGAATGTGACACGAGTGTCACAAACTATGAGAAACTATGCGACAACGTTGAAAAATGCATACAACACACAATGAATTGAAAGCAAAGGTCCTCACCACTGACAATGAAAAGACCTACTGAATGGGAGAAAATCTGTGTGAATGACATAACCAAGAACGGGTTAATACCCAACATATATAAACAGCTCATACAACTCAATATCAAAGACAAAACAACACTGATTGAAAAATGGGCAGAAGAACATTATGGACATTTTTCCAAAGAGGAAATGCAGATGGCCAGTAGGCACACGAAAAGATGCTCAGCTAATTATTGCTAACAATCATGGAAATGCAAATCAAAACCACCATGAGATATCACTTCATACCTGCCAGAATGGCAATCATCAAAATGAACAAAAATACAAATGTGGAGAAGAGGGAATCCTTGTATTCTGTTGGTGGCAATGTAAATGGGTTCAGCCACTGTGGAAAAGAGTATGGAGGTTTCTCAAGAAAACTAAAGCTAAAGCTACCACATGATCCAGCAATTCTACCCCCAGGTATATATCTAAAAACAACAAAGACACTAATCCAAAAAAACACATGCATCCCAATGTTCATAGCAGCCTTATTTATAATAGGCAAGATATGGGAGCAATGTAAGTGTCCATCAACAGATGAATGGATAGAGAAGATGTGGTCCATATATACAATGGAATACTGCTGCTGCTAAGTCACTTCAGTAGTGTCCGACTGTGTGCAACCCACCAGGCTCCTCCGTCCCTGGGATTCTCCAGGCAAGAACACTGGAGTGGGTTGCCACTTCCTTCTCTAATGGAATACAACTCAGCCATAAAAAAGAACAAAAATTTGCCATTTGCTGCAACATGAATGGGCTCGGAGGGTATTATACTAACTGAAATAAGGTAGAAAGAGAAAGTCAAATACTATATGATGTCACTTATATGGGGAATCTAACAATACAAAAAACTGTTGAATGTAACAAAAAGAACCAGACTCACAGCTATAGATGACAAACCAGTGGTTACCACTGGAGAAAGGGGAGAGGAGAGGGGCAATGTAGGGGAAGGTAATTAAGAGGTACAAACTACTACATATGAAATAAGTAAGCTACAACGATATATTGTGGAACACAGGGAACGTAGCCAATATTTTCGAGAACCATAAATCGAGCATAATCTTTAAAAATTGTGAATTACGGTATTGTATACCTGTAACTTATATAATATTGTACACCAACTATACTTCAATTTACACACACACACAAAAGAGTAAGGGTCCTTTGAGTGAAAGCTGGGCCCCTTTTTCCTAGTGGACTTGCTAGGCTGGGATTGAACCAAAATGAAAGGGAGGCAGGCTGGAATCTTAGGGGTGTGGTCTTTGTGGGACAAATCCCATTTTCCTGTTTTGTTTTACTTGAGACTGTACTACTGCAAAATCATTTCTGCCTAGGACTTTGCGATGGGGCACTTCCATGGCCCAGGGCTACGCAGTGACTCTGGCAAACTTGTCACAGGAAAAACTGAAACGCTTTAAATGAGTTGAAAGTGTACTTTAAGTAGCACACTACATCACTCAGAGCTACTCCACTCAGAAGACACGACCTCAGTTCTCAAAGACCCACCCAGAGAAGCTAGTGTCCATGTTCCCAGCAGGCTGCTGAAACAGATTGTCTTTGAACCTGCATTAATTGTCTCTTTCTCACGCCTACTCTTTTCCGCTTCCCTCAGGTTTCTGGGGGATGAAGAGCCAGTTCATTAGCCAGTTGAAGACCATCAAATAGCATCTCAGCTCACAGTAATCAAAGGTCACAAACCGGATGGTTTCCAGGGGCCAGAGGCGCACCTCGGGGAGCAGAGAGGCCAGGTGTGGCCCCCGTCAGGAGCTCCTGCTCGTCCGTAAGGGGGGGCCGCCGCCACTCAGCTTTGGGACGGCAAGTTCAGCCCCCAAGTCATTACATTTTTGGAAAAAAGAAGGAAATGTCTTGATTTTTAAATGAGTGGGTGGACTTGGCATTCCCCCTACCACCTCCGCCCAGCACCGCTTTCTTCTGCTTCGGCTGGTCTGTAAGCTTTCACTTGGACATGGAAACAGTTCTGCCAATTAATAAAACGTTTGACAACCACTGAAATCCCCCAGATTAGAAAACCAAAGCCCAGAGAAGGGAAGTGTCTCTCCTCAGCTATGCGGGGCAGGAAGGCAGACCCGGATGCGCCCAGCGCACGGCGTGCCCTGCCGGCCCTGCCGTGTGTGTCTCCATCTCCCACCTCCGGGAGGCGCAGAAGTCCCCTGGGCCACAGACGCCTTCTTCTTCAGAGGCCTTTTCCTACCGCACCGGAGGCCGAGCTCTCAGAGAGGATACTTGCCATAATCCTGAGAGAGAAAGGCCCCTCCCTGCAAACTGCTCATCTTCAGTATCTCATCAGCAAGTGTGCATCCCAGAGGGTTAATAAACACATGAAGAGATGCTCAGCATCTCGTCATCAGAGAAATGCAAAAGCAAAACTACAATGAGAGATCACCTCACACCAGACAGAATGGCCCTCAACCAAAAATCCACAAACCACAAGAGCTGGAGAGGGTGTGGAGAAAAGGGAACCGTCCTGCACTCCTGGGGGGAACGCAAGCTGATACAGTCACTATGGAAGGCAGTACGGAGACTTCTTAAAAAACTAAGAATAAAACCACCATGTGACCCAGCAAGACCATTTCTAGGCATATTCCCTGAGGAAACCAAAAGTGAAAAAGACACATGTACCCCAGTGTTCACGGCAGCACTATTGACTACAGCCAAGGCCTGGAAGCAACCTGGATGTCCATTGACAGATGGATAAAGCAGCTGTGGTACACATACACAACGCAATACTGCTACTGCTAAGTCACTTCAGTCGTGTCTGACTCTGTGTGACCCCATCCCTGGGATTCTCCAGGCAAGAACACTGGAGTGGGTTGCCATTTCCTTCTCCAGTGCATGAAAGTGAAAAGTGAAAGTGAAGTCGCTCAGTCGTGTCTGACTCTTCGCGACACCACTCAGCCATAAAAAGGAACACATTTGAGTCAGTTCCAATGAGGTGGATGAACCTAGAGCCTGTTATACATGAGTGAAGTCGGACAGAAAGAGAAAGACGAATACCATATATTAATGCATACATATGGAATCTAGAAGGATGTACTGACGAATCTGTTTGCGGAGCAGCAGTGGAGCTGCAGACAGAGAGAACAGACTTACGGACAAGGGTGGGGAGAAGAGGGCCAGGGTGAGATGAATGGAGAGAGTAGCGTGGATGCATACACGCTAACACATGTAAACAGACGGCCAATGGGAATTTGCTGAATGACTCACCGAACTCAAACAGGGGCTCTGTAACAACCTAGAGAGGTGGGAATGGGTGGGAGGGGGAGTCACGAGAGAGGGGACACATGTACACGGATGGTTAATTCATATTGGCTATGACAGAAATCAAACCTTTACAATACTGTAAAGGAATCATCAATCAACTAAAAAAAAATGTCTGTATCCATTGGCAAAGCTGGGAGAACTGGGAAGCTGCTTAGGAATAATAACATTTGGGGATGAAGTGACATTTACATCTCATGGGGATGAGGACCAGGGCACCCTACATACTGGTAAGCAACCTGGCATCCCAGCTGGGATGGGCCTGTAGTTTCCAGAAGGTGAAGCAAGACTGCGTTCCTCAACCCCTCCCTAGATCGTGGACTCCACATGGGCGTGGGCCAACTTTTGAGAGACATTTTAGGAATGGAATGAAGGATCCTCTGCCTGCCCCTCAAAGACCTTTCAACCAGTTTCTAGTCTTCAATCCTACCACGAGAGCTCAAGATTAAAATGCAAATACACTTTAGGGAGAAGGAGAAGGTCCAAAACTCAACACTGATACAAAAGGCTGAGTTCTTTCAAAATATCAATTTTTCTAGGGGCACGGAATTCAGGTCGAGGAAAGGACTGGGAG
This sequence comes from Cervus elaphus, assembly GCF_910594005.1. Classification (NCBI taxonomy): domain Eukaryota; kingdom Metazoa; phylum Chordata; class Mammalia; order Artiodactyla; family Cervidae; genus Cervus; species Cervus elaphus. The sequence continues at coordinate 80,704,413 of NC_057819.1, read as the reverse complement.
GGCAGGGAGATGAAAGACTGGTCAGGATAGCTCAGTTTTGCTTTGGAACCTTCCAGAAACACTTTGTATTAGCATACTGTCAAACGTGACTTCAGGAACATCTAGTAAGGGTTCCTGCCCATGTCTGGTTTGGGCTTAGTAGAAAAGGACCCCAGCAAAAGGTCAGAACCTCTCACTCTCTGATTTGGCTTCCTTGGCAGTAACACTGCCTTTGTCTGCTTCAGAAGGATGCTGAATCCTTCTGAGGATGCTGGGTCCAGGAGACCCCTACTGTGCTGCTGGACCACATCAGTTCTTCACTGCTGAGCTGTGAGCCTTTAAAGGTGAGCAAGGTGGTAAGTGGGGGAAACCTGGCCTCAACCTCAGGTCAGGCAGTAAAACCACTTTTACCTGAAGCCACATGACCAGGGGCAGTTCTGAGTAGTTCTTGTAGGGGCTGGTGGCATAATAGAGCCACCAGAACATGTGAGCATCGTTCCGGACAGTCACATAACCCCAGACTTCCTTGCTCTCCTCCGTGGGCCAGCTGATGACAGCTCCTGAAACACAAGCACCATTGTTTTCCTGAAGAAGGTCCATGTTCAGGTAAATCCCAAGCCTAGGAGTGATGGCTGGGCTAGGCTGCAGGTGATTTGGTTTATGTTTATGTATTTACTTCAATACATTGTGGAGATAAAGAAAAACAATTCAACTTAGATTGAATAAATTCTAACTTATGAAAAAACAAACCCAACGTAACAGAGGCCCAGGGGGCTGAAAGCTTTCACATTTTCCTCTACACCCTCTGCAATGTTTGGATTTTTAACAGGAAAGCATTAAACTTGCTTATAACTGTTTAAAAGAGATAGAGATTTACATTTAGGGGAAAAAAGAAAAAAATCTCAAAATGCATCACATTGATTTTTGTTTCTCATTTAGTACACAATTAAAGAGGCATCGACAAGTTAGTGGGGCAAAATTACTCAATATATTATGCCAGGGCAACTGTTAGCTTTCTTGAAGCAAAAAAAATAGAAATATATATCCTCTCTTAACACTATTAACCAAAATGAATTCCAAGTGGATCAAATATTTCATTTTTAAAATTTAGATGTGAAAAAAATATGAAAATAGAATTGAATGTTTTTTTGACCTCTGGATGGGGAAACGATTTAAGCAGACTCCCAGAGACTATACAGCAAAATATCAAGAGTTGAGAACAGAAACTTGTTACATTTCTATACAATGAAAATAAAAGGCAAAACAACAAATAAAGATCAGAAATAAATATGAAAAAGGGTACTTCCTTAATCATTAGATCAATTAAAAAATATAAGATCTTTGCAAGAAGCAAGATAGCTGACAATGCCTAGCACTTACTAGGCATTCAATAAATAACAGTAGTCATAACAACAACAACAAAAGTAAGATTAAATGGATAAATGCCACAAGAAAATAATTCATGAAAACAGAAATATGAATGTCATAAATACGTGAAAAAATCACTAATATTCAAAGATACGAAAATTAAAGCAATAATGAGGTCACTAAAAATTTTTTTGCTTATTTGACAGATGGCAGAGGTTCTATTTGCACAAGACAGGAGATTGGCTTCAGGGCTGTGGGCAAAAGTGCATACTGGCACATAATTTTCTGAGAAGGCGACTTGGCAGAAAATTTATAGAAGCCATACATATATTCTTTAATCCCACAACTTTCCTCCAATTTACAGTTAACCAAAGTTAACTTTTTTAGCATCTGCAAAATATGTATCAGAAAAGAGTAGGTTAAATACATTAACTATGTCACCTTTGCTAAAGTAACAACTTCCAAGCTGTGATACCTTTTCTTTTCTCAAATACCACTCTGTGAGTAAAAAACGGTAATGTTAAACAGTGACAAAAGCATGATCCTTGGTTACCAGAGTTTTCTGCCTCTACTTCCTCTTTTTTGAATTTCATGCCTCTGTGGCAAGTAAAAGGACAAAAACTGGTCCCCAAAATAAGAGACTAGGAGAGGAGACAATGTTGTTTTGAAACTTAATAAGGATGGAGATTAAGGCAACCAGAAAGTGGTCTGATGAGCAAAACAGAAAGGCTAGAATGTTTATTATAGGTATGGCTGTAAGATCATACATACCAAGTAACACAAAATTACAGTCTCCTTGAAAATGGCAGATAAGGCTTGGTTTGTTTTAACTTAAACTCTGGTACTCCTCCCTTTCCTGATAGTGTCTGTTGTTGCTGTTTAGACCCTAAGTTGGGTCCAACTCTTTTGGGACCCCATGGACTGTAGCCCCCCAGGCTTCTCTGTGCATGGAATTTGCCAGGCAAGAATACTGGAGTGGGTTGCCATTTCCTTTTCCAGGGGATTTTCTCAACCCAGGGATCGAACCCGCATATCCTGCATTGCAGGCAGACCCTTTACTGCTGAGCCACCAGGGAAGCCTCCCTGCCAGTGACCACTGTTAAAATCTGGTGGGCAACCTATTGCATAGTTCCCAGGCACAAGCAGAAGGATCATATGATCCCCATTTTACAGAAGGGAAAACAAGTTAAGCAACTGGCCTCAGATCACAAGACAAATCTGTGGCCAGTTCGAATTCTCAGTTCTTGATTCAGATCAGGAGTCATTTTGCTTGAAGAAAAGACTGAAAACCAACTTGCAAGTCATCATATTAAACACGAATAGGTTTTTGTCAAAAAGGACTGCAATGAGGGAAGATATTATCTTGCCTTTTCAGATTAGGTACAAGGAGAAAGTCTTACTCTCAATAAAGTGTCCCATTCGTGGTATTATCTTTTAGTCTTCTGGACAGAGCGTTTCAGCTTTAAACAACAACAACAACTTTATAATCTCATTTTGCAGCCAATCACGCCAGGAAGAGGGAGGTGGCCCTTAGATAGTAGAAACCTCATTGATCATCGGCTTCTCCAAACCTTACATCTTGCAAAACTGCTTCTAACTACGCGCAGGGAAGAAAGGAAGCATCAGAATACCCAGAGTCAGAAAAAAGTAGAAAAAGAACTCTTAATTAAAAAATTGAGTGAGTTTCAAAAGCAAAACAATTCCACAAGGTATAAACAGGGGGAAAGGAATATGGTTTAAAAAGCACAAACCCACTAACTGATTCTCATCCCTGGAGGAGAGAAGGAGGCACCGGCCGCTGAAGCATCTTTTGCCCGAACCTACCCGAGCTCAGGCCCAAAAGCAGCAGCAGCACGGGACAGCTTCGCGGCGCCAGCTCCATGACGAATACTTCGCGGCTGCATCAGCTACCGGCTGGTCTCGGCTCCTCACCACGTGACTGTGGCGGGCGGAGCAAACCAGGCCGGGCGGGGGCGAGGCGTGGATTCGGGTGGGCGGGGCTAGAGAGAGGCTTGGGCGGGGCTTGGGGAGAAGCTTGGGCCAGATGAGCCGCTCGCAGCAACCCGGGCGCCCTCTGCAGATCGGTCCCAGCGGCAACCCTGCAGCCGCGCCCCGGGTGTTCCTTTTCGTTCCGCTACGCCTCTTTGCGTTTTCGGGACAAGCAGAAAGGAAGAGGCGCTTAATGCATTGATTTGACTTGGATTGTACGACAGGACTGAGACGCTACAGAGAAATAACCAGAGGACCGTTCTTCCTGCCCCGCCCATCTCCCTTCCCCAACAAAAGACCTGGCCTTTCAAACGGCTGCATCTGCCCCAAATCAGACTAAGAATGGTCAGATGGTCATTGGAAGCTGTGGGCTTCCATTTTCACAGATTTGTTCTTAAAATTATTTTTCCTTTAAAATTACGTATATTATGGACATATTGGAAATTTGGAGAAAATTTAGACATTACGTAAACATTGTTAGCATTTGAGATTTTTTTTTTCCCCTGTAGTGCTTTACGTCATCTTTTAAAATACAATAGTAAATGTTTTTATTTTGTTTTTTTTCTCGGTAATTTGTCATCAGCTTAATTCTGTGTTGTTAACATGACAACAGTCATTTCAAACAGGCAATTAGTGTTTTGGGAAGGGATTAGAGAAAGGGGAAGGGAAAAAAGGATGCGAGAGTGTGTGTGTGTGTGTGTGTGTGTGTGTGTGTGTAGGCCATTTTTATCTCAGGGTGTACCAAATAACTCCCCTTATAGCTAGGAAACAAAACTGTGCAGGGCTGTATGAGGGTCAGGTTACTTCTAAATCAGTTCAGTTCAGTTGCTCAGTCCGGTCCGACTCTTTGTGACCCCATGGACTGCAGCAGGCTTCCCTATCCATCACCAACTCCTGGACCTTGCTCAAACTCATGTCCATAGAGTCAGTGATGCCATCCAACCATCTCATCCTCTGTCATCCCCTTCTCCTGCCTTCAATCTTTCCCAGCATCAGGGTCTTTTCCAATGAGTCAGTACTTCGCATCAAGTGGCCAAAGTATTGGAGTTTCAGCTTCAGCATCAGTCCTTCCAATGAATATTCAGGACTGATTTCCTTTAGGATGGACTGGTTGGATCTCCTTGCAGTCCAAGGGACTCTCAAGAGTCTTCTCCAACACCACAGTTCAAAAGCATCAATTCCTCAGCACTCAGCTTTCTTCACAGTCCAACTCTCACATCCATACATTACCACTGGAAAAGCCATAGCTTTGACTAGACGGACCTTTGTTGGCAAAGTAATGTCTCTGCTTTTTAATATGCTGTCTAGGTTGGTCATAACTTTCCTTCCAAGGAGTAAGCGTTTCTTAATTTCATGGCTGCAGTCACTGTCTGCAGTGATTTTGGAGCCCAGGAAAATAAAATCTGTTACTGTTTCCATTGTTTCCCCATCTATTTGCCATGAAGTTATGGAACCGGATGCCATGATCTTAGTTTTCTGAATGTTGTTTTAAGCCAAATTTTTCTCTCTCCTCTTTCACTTTCATCAAGAGGCTAAATCTTTAGTGCTTCTTTGCTTTCTGTCATAAGGGTGGTATCATCTGCATATCTGAGGTTACTGATATTTGTCCCTGCAATCAAATAATGGAAACAGTCACAGACTTTATTTTTTGGGGCTCCAAAATCACTGCAGAGGATGACTGCAGTCATGAAATTAAAAGACGCTTGCTCCTTGGAAGAAAAGCAATGACCAACCTAGACAGCATATTAAAAAGCAGAGACATTACTTTACCAACAAAGGGCCATCTAGTCAAAGCTATGGTTTTTCAGTAGTCAGGTATGGATATGAGAGTTGGACCATAAAGAAAGGTGAGCACCAAAGAGTTGATGCTTTTGAACTGTGGTGTTGGAGAAGACTCTTGAGAGCCCCTTGGATTGCAAGGAGATCCAACCAGTCAATTCTAAAGGAAATCAGTCCTGAATATTCATTGGAAGGACTGATGCTGAAGCTGAAGCTCCAGTACTTCAGCTTCCTGATTTGAATCAGGCCACCTGATTCAAAGAACTGACTCGTTGGAAAAGACCCTGATGCTGGGAAAGATTGAAGGTGGGAGGAGAAGGGGATGACAGAGGATGAGATGATTGGATGTCATCACCAACTCAAAGGAAGTGAGTTTGAGTAAGCTCTGGGAGTTAGTGATGGACAGGGAGGCCTGGTGTACTGCAGTCCATGGGGTTGCAAAGAGTCAGACATGACTGAGTGCCTGGACTGACTGCTCATCATAATCGTTTTCAAATAACCTTTTGTGCAGTTATTTATTTTAATTTTCTTTTCCTCACTAATCTGTGGACTCCATGAGACTGGGGATCAGGCTGTACTAGGTGGTTGGCCAAATAGGCTCATAAGGTCGTATTTGAGAGTACCCTGTGAGAGCCATGTGGGCCTGTTGAAACTACTCTGCCATGATGTCAGGGAGGCAAACAGCATTTTTCCTTTTTCCAAGTTTAGGATAAATTATACTTTTACTGTATGCAAGGCCTCAGAGGCCACAGCACATTCAGGGAGCTACAGTCTGGGCCTCCCTGGTGTCTCAGATGATAAAGTATCCGCCTGCAGTGTGGGAGACCTGGGTTTGATCCCTGGGTCGGGAAGATCCCCTGGAGGAGGGCATGCAACCCACTCCAGTATTCTCACCTGGAGAATCTCCGTGGACATAGGAGCCTCGCATGCTACAGTCTATGGGGTTGAAAAGAGTCGGACACAAGTGAGCGACTCAGCACACACCAACACACACATTCATGGGGGACTGTTGGAGAAAAAGTACAAGGCGACTTGCGTAAGTCTGGATCAGAAGGTGGGATTCTGACTACTGCTGCTGTTGTTTAGCCCTCCTGGCTCCTGTGTCCCTGGGGCTTTGCGGGCAATAATACTGGAGTGGGTTGCTATTTCCTTCTCCAGAGGATCTTCCCAACCCAGGGATCAAACCTGCATGTCCTGCATTGACAAGCGTTGGCAGGTGAATTCTTTACCACTGAGCCACCAGGGAAGCCCCTGACGAGCTACCAATTCACTGCTGGTGGTGTGAAATCTGAAGAGGTGTAGGCAGGCAGTCTCATTACCAGATCTGTGTGGCAGGCAATTCTGTTGCATAATTGCAACAAAAGTGTCATTTCTCTTCGTCAGGGCTAATTTTCTGAAGGAATAGGGCTAAAGGGTACAGCAATTGATTTCCAAAATTCAAACAGGATTATAGCAGGCAGGGAATCATAACAAAGCCCACAAGTCAAGGAGGAGGGAAGATATAAACAGCATGACAAAGCTGAGTGAGGACAGGAAAATACAGGAGAAGAAACGGACTAGAAATAATTCTTAGGAGTGAGGAAAACCCAGAGAAGCCAAAGCTATTTTTCATGCTCCCTATTTTCAGCTTCAGTTTCTAAGTTTAATTCCTGTAAGTGCTACAACAGGGATCCAACTCTATACGTGGGGTGTATCAGAATGCAGCTTGTTTCTCAAATTTCCAAATTCATATAAAAATAAATTAGGAGCTGGAGACAAATGAGCTCGCTTAAATCCATTTATACTTGTCAGCCAGGACAGGGCCTTATGTAAGGAAACCCCACCATTGGCAGCAGCAATGAGGCCTCCCTGCCACACCCACCTTTGGGTGTTAACAGAGCCCAAGTAAGGAACTTGGACTTCAGTCCCCACCTGGCAGTACCTCCCCTCCCCCACCAGAGCAGTGTCAGAAAAAGCCAGCAGGATAAGATCTGGAATGTCAGACCATAATGTGAAAATGTTCAGATTCCAGCTTCTTCAAATTCATACCCAGAACAGGGAAGACATCAGACTGAAAAAAGACAATTAAGAGATGCTGACACTGAGATAAGGAAGATGTTAGAATTATCTGACCAGTGTTTTAAAGCAGACAGGATTATCATGTTTGGAATGAATGAAAGGATAGAAACACTCAGCAGGGAAATAGAAAGTCCCAGCAAAGGAATAAAAGATGCAAAGAAAAGCCAAAAGGAAATTTTCTTGTGTTTATTTTTGTTTCTTTTAAAAAAATTTTTTACTGAAGTATAATTGATTTACAATATTGTGCCAATCTCTGCTGTTCAGCAAAGTGACTCAGTTTTACACATATAGACATTATTTTAAAATATTCTTTTCCACTATGGTTTATCCCAGGATATTGAAGATAGTTTCCTGGAGGACCTCCTATACAGTAGGACCTTGTTGTTTATCCATTCTATATGTAATAGTTTACATCTGCTAATCCCAAACTCCCAGTTCTTCCCTTCCCCAGCACCCTCCTGCCTTAGCAACCAGAAATCTATGTCTGTGAGTCTGTTTATGTTTCAATTTTTTAATTAACTAATTAATTTTGGCTGCACTGGATCTTCATTGCTGAGAGAGGACTTTTTCTAGTTGCAGTGGATAGGGGCCACTCTCTAGCTGTGATATGCTGGCTTCTCACTGTGGTGACCTCTCTCGTTGCAGAGCACAGGTTCTAGAGAGGAGGCTCAGAAATTGTGGCATGTGGGCTTAGTTGCCCTGTGGCACATGGAATCTTCCCAGACTAGGGATCAAACCCATGCCCCCTGCATTGGCAGGCAGATTCTTACCACCAGACTACCAGGGAAGTCCTATGTCTTATTTTAGATTCCACATATAAGTGATATCACATGGTGTTTGCCTTTCTCTTTCTGACTTCCTTCGCTTAGTATGATAATCTCTAGATCCACCCTTGTCGCCACAAATGGCAATATTTCATTCTTTTTCATGACTGAGTAATACACTGTTATATATAGGACACAGCCTCTTTATCCCTTCCTCTGTCGATGGACATTTAGGATATTTCCGTGTCTTAGCTGTCATGAACTTAGAGATGCATGTGTATTTTTGAATTTAAGTTTTGTCTGGGTATACACCCAGGAATAGGATTTCTGGATCATATGGTAATTAATCTAAAACTAAAACCTATTTTCAGTTTTCTGAGGAACCTCCACACTTTTCCATAGTGACTGCACCAACTTGCATTTCCACTAATAGTGTCGGAGGGTGCCCTTTTCTCCACACCTTCTCCAGCATTTGTTAATTGGTTGAAATTAAAAGACGCTTACTCCTTGGAAGGACAGTAATGACCAACCTAGATAGCATATTAAAAAGCAGAGACATTACTTTGCCAACAAAGGTCCATCTGGTCAAGGCTATGGTTTTTCCAGTGGTCATGTATGGATGTGAGAGTTGGACTGTGAAGAAAGCTGAGCGCCAAAGAACTGATGGTTTTGAACTGTGGTGTTGGAGAAGACTCTTGAGAATCCCTTGGACTGCAAGGAGATCCAACCAGTCCATCCTAAAGGAGATCAGTCCTGGGTGTTCATTGAAAAGACTGATGCTGAAGCTGAAACTCCAATACTTCGGCCACCTCACGTGAAGAGTTGACTCATTGGAAAAGACCCTGATGCTGGGAGGGATTGGGGGCAGGAGGGGAAGGGGATGACAGAGGATGAGATGGCTGGATGGACAGGAGTTTGAGTAAGCTCCAGGAGTTGGTGATGGACAGGGAGGCCTGGCGTGCTGCGATTCATGGGGTCGCAAAGAGTCAGACACTACTGAGCGACTGAACTGAACTGAATGATTAGTGATGTTGAACATCTTTTCATGTGCCTACTGCCCATCTATATGTCTTCTTTGGAGAAATTCTGTTAAGGGCATCGCCCCATTTTTCAATGGCATTGTTTTTTTGTTGTTAAATTGTGTGAGCTGTTTGTATTGATATATTTTGGTGATTAAGCCCTTGTCTGATGCATCATTTGCAAATATTTTCTCCCATTCTGAAGGCTGTCTTTTTGTTTTCCTTTGCTATGCAAAAGCTTGTAAGTTTGATTATGTCACATCTATTTATTTTTGTTTTTATTTCTATTGCCTTTGGAGACTGACCCTAAGAAAACATTGGCATGATTTATGTCAGAGAATGTTTTGCCTATGCTCTCTTCTAGGAGTTTTATGGTATCATGTCTTGGGTTCAGGTCTTTAAGCCATTTTGAGTTTATTTTTGTGCGTGGTGTGAGGGTGTGTTCTAACTTCACTGATCTACATGCAGCTGTCCAACGTTCCCAGCACCATTGTTGAACAGACTTTTTCCCATTTTATATTCTTGTCTCCTTTGTTGAGAGCAATTGACCATAGACATGTGGGTTTATTTCTATGTTCTCTGTCCTGTTCTGTTGAGCTGTATGTCTGTTTTTTTTTTACCAATACTACACTGTTTGATTACCTTAATTTTGTAGTATTTGCTGATGTCTGGGAGAGTTATGCCTCCTGTTTTGTTTTCTGCCCTCCCCCCCCAACCCCAGGATTGCTTTGGCAATTCTGGGTCTTTTATGGTTTCATATAAATATTTGGATTATTTGTTCTAGTTCTGTGAAAAAATGTCATAGATATTTTGTTAGGGATCACATTAACTCTGCAGATTGCTTTGGGCAGTATTGCCATTTTAGCAATGTTAATTCTTCCAATTCAAGAGCATGGGGTATCTTTTGATTTCTTTGAATCCTCTTTAATTTTCTTTACTGTTTTATAGTTCTCAGCACATAAATCTTTCACCTCCTTGGCCAGGTTTACTCCTAGGGTTTTTGTTTTTTGGTGCTATTGTTAAAAGGTATTAATTTTTAGCATTCCCTTTCTGATATTTCACTGTTACTATAAAGAAATGCAACTGATTTTTTCAATGTTAATCGTATCCTCCTACTTTGCTGGATTTGTTTATTAGATACGGTAGGTTTTGTGTGGTGTTCTTAGGGTTTTCTATATATAGTATTATGTCAAATGCATATAGTGACAATTTTACTTCTCTTCCAATCTGGATACTTTGCTTGCTTTTTCTTCTCTGATTGCTGTGACTAGCACTTCCAATACTATGTTGAATAGAAGTGGTGAGAGTGGACATTCTAGTCTTGTTCCAGATTTTAGCAGGAAGATTTTTAGCTTTTCACAGTTGAGTAATATATCAGTGGTGGGTTTGTCATAAATAGCTTTTATTATGTTGAGATATGTTCCCTCTAGTCCCACTTTGGTAAGAGGTTTTGTTTTGTTTTGTTTTTAATCATGAATGGATGTTGAACTTAGTCAAATGCTTTTTCTGCATCTATTGAGATGATCATGTGGTTTTTGACTTTTGTTAATGTGGTGTGTGACATTGATTGATTTGAACCACCCTTGTGAATTTGGGATGAATTCCACTTGTTCATAGTATATGATCTTTTTTGTGAGTTGTTGGATTTGATTTGCTAATATTTTGTTGAGAATTTTGCATCTATATTCATCAAAGATATTAGCCTACAATTTTCTTTTTTGGTGGTATCTTTGTTCTAGTTTTGGTACCAGTTTGATGGTGGCTTCACAGACTGTCTTTGAGAATATTCCCTCCTCTTCAGTCTTTTGGAAAAGTTTGAGAAGAATTGGTGTAAGTTCTTTTTTGTTTGTTTGGTAGAATTGGCCTGTGAAACCACCTGGTCTGGACTTTTGTTAGGAGTTTTTTAAGTTTTTAGTTTTTATTTTTTCCATCTATTTTTATTAGTTGGAGGCTAATTACTTTACAATATTGTAGTGGTTTTTGCCTTACATTGACATGAATCAGCCATGGATTTACATGTGTTCCCCATCCCAATCCCCCCTCCTGCCTTCCTCCCCATCCCATCCCTCTGGGTCTTCCCAGTGCACCAGCCCTGAGCACTTGTCTCATGCATCCAACCTGGGCTGGTGATATGTTTCACCCTTGATAGTATACTTGTTTCAATGCTGTTCTCTCTGAACATCCCACCCTCGCCTTCTCCCACAGAGTCTAAAAGTCTGTTCTGTACATCTGTGTCTCTTCTTCTGTTTTGCATATAAGGTTATCATTACCATCTTTTAAAATTCCACATATATGAGTTAGTATACTGCATTGGTCTTTATCTTTCTGGCTTACTTCACTCTGTATAATGGGCTCCCAGTTTCATCCATCTCATTAGAACTGATTCCAATGAATTCTTTTTAATGGCTGAGTAATATTCCATAGTGTATATGTACCACAGCTTCCTTATCCATTCGTCTGCTGATGGGCTTGTTAGGAGTTTTAAAAAAAATTATTATTATTACAGATTCACTTCTAGGGACTGGTCTGTTCAAATCGTCTGTTCAAATCAAATCAAATTTCTTCTTGATTCAGTTTTGGTGGGCTGTATGTTTCTAGAAAGTTGTCCATTTGCTCTAGGTTGTCACTAAAAGGAAATTTGAGAACTGAAAAATACAATTACCAAAATAAGAAGCTCAGTGGAAGGATTCCACAGCAGAATGGAGGTGACAGAGGAAATAATCAGTGGATTAAAAGATAGAACAATATAAAATGCCCAATCTGAACTGAGAAAAAAAAGAAGAGCCACAAAGGACTATAATAAAGAGTTCTAACATTTGAGCCATTGGAATGCTAGAAAGAGAGACTGGAAAAGTACCCAAAGAAATCATGGCTGAAAAATGCCTCAAATTTTCAGACTGGCGTCCTGAGGAGTGTCCTAAGTGGTATAACACACTAAGAAGAGGTAAGTATGTTGCAGGAAGGGGGACCCCTTCCAGGGCCTGAAAGTGGGCTTTAACACTCAGAAATGAATTATCCAAGGAGACACTTGGGCTGACAAAGCAAGAGATTTTGTTGGGAAGGAGTGCCTGGGTGGAGAGCAGTAGGGTAAGGGAACCCAGGAGAACAGTTCTCCCATGTGGCTCACGATCTCAGATTTTATGGTGATGGTATTAGTTTCTGGGTTGTCTCTGACCAATCATTCTGACTCAGAGCCCTTCCTGGTGGTGCACACATTGCTCATCCAAGATGGAGCCAACGAGGAGGATTCTGGGAGGTGGTCGGACACGTGGTGTCTGCTTTTGACCTTTCCTGATCTCTTCCAGTTGGTGGTGGCTTGTTAGCTCCATGTTCCTTACCAGGGCCTTTTGTCCTAAAACAACTCATGCAAATGGTTACTATGGTGCCAGACCAGGGCGGGCAGTTTCAGTCAGTGTTCTTCCCCTAAAAGGATGCATGCTTTCAGGAAAATTCAGTTCGTCTCCCTTTTTCACTGGGACACCTTCCTAAAGACGATTCCCTGACAATGAGCCTGTGCACCCGTTTCTTTTCTCCCCACAGAAAAGTATCTTTCTCCCTCTTGACCCCATCTACATAGCCTTACATCACATACTGTACTTGTTTTCTTTTTTCACCATCTATTATTAAACTTAGATTAACTTTAGGGAAACATGTAGTGGATTTTGCTGTAAATCAAGCACATAACAGCATTGATACATGAAAGATAGTAATGCCTGAATTTGAGAAAACAGCTTCACTGTATTGGCAGTAACTCTTTCTTAGATGTTGATATACTGTTCCAATTCTATTAAATAAATGTTTATAAACATAATTGGAATGCAATGTTTCAATACAACTTGGAATTTTAAGTGCTTAGTTGCTCAGTCATGTCCAACTGTTTGCAATCCTATGGACTGTAGCCCACCAGACTCCTCTGTCCATGGGATTTTTCAGGCAAGAATAAGGGAGTGGGTAGTCATTCACTTCTCCAGGGGATCCTTCTGACCCAGGGATGGAACCTGGGTCATCTCCTGAATTGCAGGCAGATTCTTTACCGTCTGAGCCACCAGGGAAGCCCTGGAGAGATGATAAATTTTGTTTGGCTACTCAAGTCTTCTTTTGCTTAATATGTTGAAGTACATTTCATTGAAAAAGTGGAAAAAATATCTATAGCAGGTATTTTACAGAATTTATAGCAAAAAAAATATTCAGAAGTAAAATGCATCTCCATATATAAGATTAAATTGCTAACAAAACTATATAGAATAGTTCACAGTCATCTATCTCTCTATTCACCTGTCATTAATACACGGGTCTTTGATCATATCTTTATTTTTATGGAATTGTCGTTTTTACCCTTCATCTTAACTGCATAGACCAGGCACCCTCTAAATGCAAGAGCAAGTGGTATAATAATCACTTAAGTCTTCATGGTGCCTTCCCAGATGTTGAGAAAGTGAGCAACTCCGATGACTGGGTAAACACTTCCTTTGCAAGTCAGGTAATTCCCAATTCTGTGTTCTTAACGTTATTGAACCTAACTGAATTGTTGACTGATGGAGTCCAGTTCAATCGCTCAGTCGTGTCCGACTCTAAGCATCCCTATGGACTGCAGTACGCCAGGCTTTCCTGTCCATCACCAACTCCTGGAGCTTGCTCAAACTCATGGCCATTGAGTCGGTGATGCCATCCAGCCATCTCATCCTCTGTTGTCCCCTTCGCCTCCTGCCCCCAATCCCTCCCAGCATCAGGGTCCTTTCCAATGAGTCAACTCTTTGCATGAGGGGCCAAAATATTGGAGTTTCAGCTTCAGCATCAGTCCTTCTGATGAATATTCAGGACTGATTTCCTTTAGGATTGACTGGTTGGATCTCCTTGCTGTCCAAGGGACTCTCAAGAGTCTTCACCAACACCACAGTTCAAAAGCATCAATTCTGTTTCAAAAGAACAGCATGTATATTATCTATGGTGAAACAGATCACCAGCCCAGGTGGGATGCATGAGACAAGTGCTCGGGCCTGGTGTACTGGGAAGACCCAGAGGAATCGGGTGGAGAGGGACGTGGGAGGGGGGATCGGGATGGGGAATGCATGTAACTCTATGGCTGATTCATATCAATGTGTGACAAAACCCACTGAAATGTTGTGAAGTAATTAGCCTTCAACTAATTAAAAAAAAAAAAAGCATCAATTCTTTTGTGCTCAGCTTTCTTTATGATCCAACACTCACGTCCATATACGACTACTGGAAAAACCATAGCTTTGACTAGACAGACCTTTGTCAGCAAAGTAATGTCTCTGTTTTTTATTTAATATGCTGTCTAGGTTGGTCATAGCTTTTCTTCTAAGGAGCAAGTGTGTTTTAATTACATGGCTGCAGTCACCATCTGCAGTGACTTTGGAGCTCAAGAAAATAGCATCTGTCACTGTTTCCACTGTTTCCCCATCTATTCGCCGTGAAGTGATGGGACCAGATGCCATGATCTTAGTTTTCTGAATGTTGAGTTTTAAGCCAGCTTTTTCACTCTCCTCTTTCACTCTCATCAAGAGGTTCTTCAGTTCCTCTTCACTTTCTGCCATAAGGGTGGTGTCATCTACATGTCTGAATTTATTGATATTTCTCCTGGCAATCTTGATTCCAGCTTTGGCTTCATCCAACCTGGTATTTCTCATGATGTACTCTGCATATGAGTTAAATAAGGAGGGTGATAATATACAGCCTTGGCATACTCCTTTCCTGATTTGGAAACAGTCTGTTGTTCCACGTCCAGTTCCAACTGTAGCTTCTTGACCTGCATACAGATTTCTCAGGAGACAGGTAAGGTGATCTGGTATTCCCATCTCTTTAAGAATTTTCCAGAGTTTGTTGTGATCCACACAGTCACAGGCTTTGGTGTAATCAATAAAGCACAAGTAGATGTTTTTCTGGAATTTTCTTGCTTTTTCAATGATGCAACAGATGTTGGCAATTTGACCTCTGGTTCCTCTGCCTTTTCTAAATCCAGCTTGAACATCTAGAAATTCATGGTTTACTTACTGATGGGAAATAGATGGGGAGACAGTGGAAACAGTGTCAGGCTTTATTTTTTTTTTGGCTCCAAAATCACTGCAGATGGTGACTGCAGTCATGAAATTACAAGACGCTTACTCCTTGGAAGGAAAGTTATGACCAACCTAGATAGCATATTAAAAAGCAGAGACATTACTTTGCCAACAAAGGTCCGTCTAGTCAAGGCTATGGTTTTTCCAGTAGTCATGTATGGATGTGAGAGTTGGACTGTGAAGAAAGCTGAGCGTTGAAGAACTGATGCTTTTGAACTGTGGTATTGGAGATGACTCTTGGGAGTCCCTTGGACTGCAAGGAGATCCAACCAGTCCATCCTGAAGGAGATCAGTCCTGGGTGTTCATTGGAAGGACTGATGCTGAAGCTGAAACTCCAATACTTTGGCCACCTCACATGAAGAGTTGACTCATTGGAAAAGACCCTGATGCTGGGAGGGATTGGGGGCAGGAGGAGAAGGGGATGACAGAGGATGAGATGGCTGGATGGCATCATCAACTCGATGGGCATGAATTTGAGTAATCTCCGGGAGTTGGTGATGGACAGGGAGGCCTGGCGTGCTGCAATCCATGGGGTTGCAAAGAGTCGGACACAACTGAGCGACTAAACTGAACTGAACTGAAGCCTGGCTTGGAGAATTTTGAGCATTACTTTGCTAGCGTGTGAGATGAGTGCAATTGTGCGGTAGTTTGAACATTCTTTGGCATTGACCTTCTTTGAGACTGGAATGAAAATGGACTTTTTCCAGTCCTGTGGCCACTGCTGAGTTTTCCAAATTTGCTGGCATACTGAGTACAGCACTTTAACAGCATCATCATTTAGGATTTGAAATAGCTCAACTGGAATTCCATCACCTCCACTAGCCTTGTTCGTAGTGATGCTTCCTAAGGCCCACTTGACTTTGCCTTCCAGGATGTCTGGCTCTAGGTGAGTGATCACACCATCGTGGTTATCTGGGTCATGAAAATTATTTTTGTATAGTTCTTCTATGTATTCTTGCCACCTCTTTTTAATATCTTCTGGATCTATTAGGCCCATACTGTTTCTGTCCTTTATTGAGCCCATCTTTGCATGAAATGTTCCCTTGGTATCTCTAGTTTTCTTGAAGAGATCTCTAGTCTTTCCCATTCTATTGTTTTCCTCTATTTCTTTGCATTGATCACCGAGGAAGACTTTCTTACCTCTCCTTGCTATTCTTTGGAACTCTGCATTCAAATGGGTATATATTTCCTTTTCTCCTTTGCCTTTCACTTCTTTTTTCTCAGCTATTTGTAAGGACTTCTCAGTCAACCATTTTGCCTTTTTGCATTTCTTTTTCTTGGGGACAGTCTTGATCACTGTCTCCTGTACAAGGTCATGAACCTCTGTCTATAGTTCTTCAGACACTCTATCAGATCTAATCCCTTGAATCTATCACTTCCACTGTATAGTTGTCAGGCGAGTGTATGCCCCTCGGTTCTGTCTCGTCACAACAAAGATTTGGAGTGATGGATATTAAAGCCCTTGGCGCGTCACAGCTCTTGGGTCTTGGACAGAACGTGTTGGGTCTTGGACAGACCGTTTTATAGCTCTCAGACAAATCAGTGTTACAGCACCGTGTTACAGCTCTATTTTATTTAGCAAATAGCAGGAGAATCCATCCTTGAGGCATGAGGGCATGCCGACCCAAAGACGCGAAAAGAAGAGAGTGGAGGAGCACGCCAGCATGTAGGGGGGAGGGAGATAGGGAGAGAGAGAGAGAGAGCCCTTTGGCTCCTCTTTTTATATGTCATCCCACCCCCCACCCCCCCACCCCCAGGCCCCGGGCCTGCCCTATGTAAATTGGGCTAGCCAGGAGTACTGTTTGTTCTACCTGAGGTCCTCACTCTGGTCCTCGGAGCTTCCTTTGACCTTCCTTTGTTCTATTTTTGCCGGCTTTTCCCTTCCTTGTCTTTTAGCCACCACCATTTTGGACTCCTGTTTCCTATTCTAACTACCTGACTTTCCCCCCTCAAGAGATGGCAGGCCCAGTTCTTTGGGAATAGGGGCATCGAGGTCTTTCTGGCTACTTCCTGCTGAATTGGGACGGCGAGGGGTATTGGGCCTCCCCCTCTTGCTAGTCTCAGGCCTCAGAGTACTTATAGCGGTGTCCATCTAAGGGTGAGTGATATTTTCCATGGTCAGCTGTAGTTTTATATCTTTGCTGAACTAGCACTGCATGATGTAGCTTGTCGACCTGGGCACAGACAAAACAGGTTAGACAATTTATAATATATGGAACAATCATAAGCAGCATCAATATGATATAACAAGGACTAGTGGGGGCATTAGCCAATTCCAAATTCCCATCACCAGGATGGCTCAAGTCCCTCCTTGTTCAGGGATTAGAAGATTTATCTCCTGCCTGTTTTGGAGTACAGTCCCTACCAAGCTGTGTTGGCTCTTTAGAGCTGTCCTGAGAAATCTTATCCCCAGAAACTTAATTTTGGGGGTGTTCATTAGAATGACACTCATTTGTAGTCCTGAATAAGTATCTGAGATCTCCCAGGGGCTCACAGGTGTATTGAGTGTCCTCTTCTGTTTTCTTCCACAGCTTGACTCGTGAGTAATCTGTCCTGCTACCTTGACAGCTGTGGGCGTAAAAAGTATTACAGGGTAGGGGCCCTTCCATGTGGGCTGGAGTTGAGCCTTTGGGGACCCATCTTTCCAGACTTTAATTAGGACTTGAGTCCCTGGAGCATATAGTGGTGACTCCTTAGAATCTTTTGGGTCCTAGTTCACAAGCATATATCCTGTTGGAATTGCCCAATAGCCATGGTATAAGACTGGAGGGTCTGAGCCTCTGGATCTAGGAAGAGGTCATTGATACAAACAAAAGGTCTCCCATACAGCATCTCATATGGACTAAGACCAACCTGTTCCTTAGGTGCGGGTGCAGAGAAGGGCTATTGGTAAAGCCTCCTTCCATCCCAGGGAGGTCTCCTGGGTTATCTTTTTTATAGCTGATTTTAAGAATTGGTTGGCTGTTTCTACTTTTCCTGAAGACTGAGGCCTCCAGGCACAATGGAGATAATAAGTAATGTCCAATACTTTAGAGACCCTTGGGTGACCTTAGAAGTAAATGATGTCCCATTGTCACCTTGTAATGACCTGGGCAGACCAAATCTTGGAATGATTTCATGGAGCAGTTTTTTTTTTTTTTTTTTTAACCACTTCCTCAGCCTTCTCAGTCTGGGTGGTAAAGCCTTCAATCCATCCTGTGAATGTATCTATCATGAGTAATAGGTATTTATACCCTTGAGAAACTGGCATCTGGGTGAAGTCCATCTGCCAGTCCTCTCCTGGGTAGGTTCCACGTCATTGGATGGACTGGGCCAGCCGGGGTCTTTGAGCTCCTTGGGGGTTGTTTAATCGGCAAGTAGGACAAGAGGAGCCCACTTACCTTATAATTGTTTGGAGGTCTGTTCCTCTGAAGGACCTTTCTAGTAATCTTTGGAGGGCCTTTTCCCCTAAATGAGTGGTGGCATGTAAGGAGTTAACCAACTTCCATTGGAGGTTTTCAGGCAGAAAAAGGAGTCCCTCCTTCTGCAACCACCCCGTATGATCTTCTTGAAAGCCCTCACTCTTAGCTTTAAGAGTCTCACCTTCAGTATATAAAGAAGTTTCTGTCAAATTAGTCTGTGGAACTAGGGTGGCAACCCCTATTAGGTCATGGTTCTGTAATGCTGCTCTCTTAGCTGCCTGATTGGCTGCTTGGTTCCCTCGTGCCACTTCTGTGCTCGCTTTTTGGTGTCCTTTACAGTGGGAGACTGAAACCTCAGTGGGCAGATGGACTGCCTCCAAGAGTCTAAGGATTTGATCACCATATTTGATTAGGGACCCTCGGGTGGTCAAGTGGCCCCTTTATTTCCAAATAGCCGCATGTGCATGTAGCACCAGGAAGGCATACTTGGAGTCAGTATAAATGGCTATTCTTTTTCCTTTTCCCAGCTCTAAAGCTTGAGTCAGGGCTATGAGCTCAGCTAGTTGGGCTGAAGTACCTGGTGGCAGAGGCTTAGCCTCTATGGTCTCAAAATTGGAGACTACGGCATATCCAGCTCTTCTTTTTCCACCTAAGACAAAGCTGCTTCCATCAGTGTAACAGATTTTCTCAGGATTGGTCAGAGGATCTTCTGACAATCCCTCTCAGGGTTTTGTCCAGTGGTCCACCCAGAGGTGGCAGGACAGCTCTAGTTCAGTTCAGTCGTTCAGTCGTGTTTGACTCTTTGCGACCCCATGAATCGCAGCACGCCAGGCCTCCCTGTCCATCACAAACTCCCAGAGTATACCCAAACCCATGCCCATCGAGTCGGTGATGCCATCCAGTCATCTCATCCTCTGTTGTCCCCTTCTCCTCCTGCCCCCAATCCCTCCCAGCATCAGGGTCTCTTCTAATGAGTCAACTCTTCGCATGAGGTGGCCAAAGTATTGGAGTTTCAGCTTCAGCATCAGTCTTTTCAATGAACACCCAGGACTGATCTCCTTTAGGATGGACTGGTTGGATCTCCTTGCAGTCCAAGGGATTCTCAAGAGTCTTCTCCAACACCACAGTTCAAAAGCATCAGTTCTTCGGCGCTCAGCTTTCTTCACAGTCCAACTCTCACATCCATACATGACCACTGGAAAAACCATAGCCTTGACTAGACGGACCTTTGTTGGCAAAGTAATGTCTCTGCAAAAGAGAAAAGGACAGCTCTAAAGGCACTGTCAAAAGAGGGAGGAGTGGATGGTTCCCCAATGGTTGGGATGATCCTCCCCCTCATCAGCATATGAATTCACCTTGCTAGTGATGTCCATGTGTAGAGTCTTCTCTTGTATTGCTGGAAGAGGGTGTTTGCTATGACCAGTGTGTTCTCTTGGGAAAACTTTGTTAGCTTTTGCCCTGCTTCATTTTGTACTCCAAGGCCAAACCTGACTGTTACCGCAGGTATCTCTTGAGTTCCTACTTTTGCCTTCCAGTCCCCTCTGATGAAAAGGATATCTTTTATGGGTGTTAGTCCTAGAAGGTCTTGTAGGTCTTCATAGAACTGTTCAACGTCAGCTTCTTCAGCATTACTGGTTGGGGCATAGACTTGGATTACTGTGATATTGAATGGCTTGTCTCGGAAACAAACATAGATCATTCTTTCATTTTTGAGATTGCACCCAAGTACTGCATTTGACTCTTTTGTTGACTATGAAGGCTACTCCATTTCTTCTAAGGGATTCTTGCCCACAGTAGTAGATATATGGTCATCTGAATTAAATTCGCCCATTCCAGTCCATTTTAGTCCACTGATTCCTAAAATGTCATTGTTCACTCTTGCCTTCTCCTGTTTGACCACTTCTAATTTACCTTGATTCATGAACCTAACATTCCAGGTTCCTATGCAATATTGTTCTTTACAGCATCAGACTTTACTTCCGTCACCAGTCACATCCACCACTGGGTGTTGTTTTTGTTTTGGCTCTGTCTCTTCATTCTTTCTGGAGTTATTTCTCCACTGATCTACAGTAGCATTTTGGGCACCTACTGACCTGGGGATTTCATCTTCAGTGTCCTGTCTTTTTGCCTTTTCATACTGTTCATGGAGTTCTCCATGCAAGAACACTGAAGTGTTTCTCTAGTCCCTTCTCCAGTGGACCATGTTTTGTCCGAACTCTCCACCATGACCCATCCATCTTGGGTGGCCCTACACAACATGGCTCAAAGTTTCATTGAGTTAGACAGGCTGTGATCCATGTGATCAGCTTGATTAGTTTTCTGTGATTGTGGTTTTCATTCTGTCTGCCCTCTGATGGAGAGAGATAAGAGGCTTATGGACGTTTCCTGATGGGAAAGGCTGACTGAGGGGGGAACCTGGGTATTGTTTTGATGGGCAGGGCCATGCTCAGTAAATCTTTAATCCAATTTTCTGTTTATGGGCTAATGGAATACTGGAAATAGTTTTTAAAGCATGATCTCTAGGTGAGTTTAGCATGTACCTTGGAAGGAGTTTAAGGAAGTGACTGATACTGCCAGTAATGTGAGTCCCTCCATACTTATCTACTTACATAAGTGAGCAAGTTTTCTCAGAGATTGACATCTGTAAAAACAGACCAAAAACATAGGTCCAAAACTGATGGTGAACCCTGTCTTATTTAGTAATATTCATTCACAAAGACTGGGATTAGGAAAAAAAAAAACCACATGGTTGCATTTGGTAATCACTATATTGCCATGTCCATTTTATTTTTCCTGTTTAATAATTATGTGACAAAATGTGTGGTGTTTCATGCTATTTTGATCAACCATGTCCCACTAGAAATAATAACTCAATCCAGATCAGATTGTATTATTTTACGTATATGAGCAAATATATTAGAAAAAGAGCACTGCTGAGCAGTGGTTGTCTAGACAGTGGACTAAATTCGGCCCCTACCTAGTGCTCAGGAGAAAAGGAATAAAAGCCTATCTCTCGTACTCTTCCGTCGTCCTGAACTGACTGGAATCCCCTCCGCTCCGCGTTGCCCTTCACAAAGTTCTGTCGCAGCCACTCCCACCAATAGGGGGCACACGTTCATAGGCTCCCGGGGGCGGGCCCCGCGCACGCCTCTCGGTCGCCCGATCGAGTCTCTCGGCTTCCGTTGCGCATCGAGCAAGATGGCAGCCTCCGAGACGGTTAGGCTACGGCTTCAATTCGATTACCCGCCGCCCGGCGCCCCGCACTGCACGTCTTTTTGGCTTCTGATCGACCTGAACGGATGCCGAGTCGTCACGGACCTCATTAGTCTGATCCGCCAGCGCTTCGGCTTCAGTTCCGGGGCCCTCCTGGGCCTCTACTTGGAGGGGGCGCTCTTGCCCCCCGCCGAGAGCGCGCGCCTGGTACGAGACAACGACTGCCTCAGGTGCGCGGGCGGGGCGGCGCGGCCGGGCCGGGCGCGCGCCTGCGCACGCCGGGGCGCCGCCGACTCCGGAGGCCGCGGGGCTGAGGGGCCGGCTGGGCGGGGGCCTGATGAGCGGCTCTTCTGTGAACCAGGGGCTTCTGGCCGGTCTAGTTAGGCGCGGGGGACCGAAGGTGGAAAAGCCCCGGCCTGCTGTCTGGGCAGGGCCCGCGTCTCTGCCTGCCTCGGTTTGCCGAGCGCTTGCTCAGCCAGGCGCCGTTGTTAGGTGCGCGCGGGCCTGCCTCAGACTCGGCCTTGCTCTGGGGGCTCGCCGGCCGAGCAGACACCAACAGGCGTGTCGTCTTCACCAGATGCGGGTTCTCCAGCCTCGGAGCTCCTGCCATACCGCCTGGCGGGCCTAGTTCTCTGTCTCATTTGGCTTCAAGTTAAATAGGTGTTTGGGACCTTTTGGGTTTGAATTGGGAAACCAAAGTTTTCAATATGTTTTTGGAAATTTAAAAAAAAAGAGTGAAATGAGTGTCAAGGAGCAGTTGTGTCAGTTACTCACGTGTGGCACACGTGTCTCAGTAAAATGGTAAGACAGTCGTTTTGTTGCAGGAAGGGGGATCCCTTCCAGGGCCTGAAACTGGGCTCTTGTCTAACACTAGGAAATGAATTGTCCGAGGAGACACACATACTGACAAAGCAAGAGATTTCACTGGGACAGGGCACCCGCGTGGAGAGCAGGAGGGTAAGGGAACCCAGGAGAACAGCTCTGTCTCATGGCCTGCAGCCTCAGGTTTTATGGTGATGGGATTAGTTTCCAGGTGGTCCTTAGCCAATCATTCTGACTCAGCGTCCTTCCTGGTGGTGCAGCCTTGTTCAGCCAAGATGGATGCCAGAGAGAAGGATTCTGGGAGGTGGGCGAACAGGTGGTGTCTCCTTTTGACCTTTCTCAAACTCTTCTGGTTGGTGGAGGCTTATTAGTTCTGTGTTCCTTACCAGGACCTCCTGTTGTAAGACAACTGATGCGTATAGTTACTATGGTGCCTGGCCAGGGTGGGCGGTTTCAGTCAGTGTGCTTCCCCTAACAGCTCCCCCTGAGAGACTTCATACTCAAGACACTTCTTGGGAATTGGGGTGGAGGTCTCTTTCTTCTGTAACTTCTTCCTGCTGTGCATGGGAGTAGGCCTGCCTAGCAGAGTGGAAGTCTCTCTCTACCTGATCTAAGTCAAGGTATATTTTTTGCTTTGACTGAAATCAGCATTCATCCTTGTAATAATAGCAGTTTAGTTTGAAACAATTGGCTCCTCTCAGAGATGGACTAGACAGGGGCCAAACAGTATTCCTGAGTTCCAAGTCCTAGATCTGAGCCTTGTATGATTGAAATCGCAATCCGTTGGTCTGCCATTTTGTTGTAACAGACCCAATTAAAAGTAGCTGGAGGAGGGATAACTGGAATTTTAACAGACAAAATAAATCTGATTTCTTTTTAGAAGAATAGGTCTGAAACCCAGTCTGGACCTGGCACTTTGGGGAGACTTGTAGCTAGGTAGCCAGTTGCCTAGTTTTATAAAAAGTAAGGTTGCAGCTACTAGCTTCCAGCAGACATTGTTTTGAGAATGGTGGCATCCAAGGCTGACCCATCTTGGAAAACTCAAGTGTTTAGCAATACAAGGTCTAATTTGAAATTACACCCATAGCATCACCTAGTTATTTCCCAGGATGTCTGAAACATAGATACTCTATTTTGACTTTTAATTGTAAAAATTTCCTTGATAGCCAAAGCAGATTTCACGATTAATGACATCAGTGTTTTTCTAGGGATGAGAAGATGCAAGAATTGGAACTTGTAAAATCTTCTCCTGAAAAGATCTAACTATCTGAAAGCCTGTTCTGCCACTTTTTCCCAGAGCACAGAGTGCCTAATTCCTGATTTTCACCCTGAACTCCTTTCAGGGGTGTTGAAAGCCAGCAGTGGTTATGATTTAATCTTTGTAGATGTAGATGGCAAGTGTCAGTTTTCAGTTGGCAGAGCCCCTTTTTGCTCATAAACTAGACCATGATTTTGAGGGGGGCATTTCATGACCACTTTATCCCGTGGTGCTGAGAATGTCCATTCTCAGGTTTGGCAAAGACTTTGTCAACAGGTCACTCAATGTGCTGTTACTGGACTAGGCCATAAATTAGTATCCAAAATTCTCTGGACCACCTGTCTTACTAGCCTCTTGGTCCAGGAAAATATTCCCTCTTGTTGCTTCTTCCCATATCTAGAGTTACACTTACCATCATCGATCTCATATGGGACTATATATTATTCTATTAGAGGCCGCAGACACACATTTGGCAGTGTAAGAAACAGCAATTTTGTAAAACGGGTGAAATACAAATAGCATAGCCAGCAGTATTAGTAAAGTCACAAGTAAGACTTAAGAGTTTCCATTAGATGTAGCCCAGTATATCTCAGGTCATCTGACTTAGTCTACTCTGTAGAATCTTTATCTTGCAGGGAAATTATGGCACCACCATCTATAAGGCACATAGCCCAGTTTTCTAGTGGATTTATTACTCATTTGATAATCTTTTTCATGTAATTTAACCAACCAAATAAACACAGTTTAATATCTCTTTTTGGGATGTTTCAGGGGCCCTCTGAAGCACCCCAAAGTTAGCTAGAGGTCAAAAGAACTTCAAAAGAATTTGATTTAGGAAGTTTTATTGAAAGATCAATTAAAAAGGTTTAGAACATTTGGTCCGGAGAAGGCAATGGCACCCCACTCCAGTACTCTTGCCTGGAAAATCCCATGGACGGAGGAGCCTGGTAGGCTCAGTCCATGGGGTCGCTAAGAGTCGGACATGATTGAGTGACTTCACTTTCACTTTTCACTTTCATGCGTTGGAGAAGGAAATGGCAACCCACTCCAGTGTTCTTGCCTGGAGAATCCCAGGGATGGGGAAGCCTTGTGGGCTGCCGTCTATGGGGTCGCACGGAGTCAGACACGACTGAAGCGACATAGCATCAGCAGCAGCAGCAGAACATTTGGTCAGATTTAGTCAATGTTGATGGGTGTGTCATTTAGCTTCTTGATAGGTGACAATGGGCATAAATACCAAGGCTCAGGGTCTAGTGAAAGTCAGCTCTGCCATCTTGGACCTAGTTGGCTCTAACCAGTTTTCTTATGCTGTGTCATTCCTATCATTCCTAACAAAATCCATTTATCTAACTAACTGTAATCCAATTTTAGAAAATCCTGATCATGCATAACGCTTTTTAGTAATTTTTCATACCTTTTTTCTTTCTTTTTTTTTTAACAGAAAACACACTTTCTACTTTCCTTTAGCAACCAAGAACGTTTATATTAGCATTTTATAGATTGGTGAGCATAAATACCAGTGATAATTTCTAAAACCCTTGCTTTCTTAGAACATTTTAGGATGGCACCAAACATTATTCATCTATAGTCCCAAATCTCTTTGTTTCTCTGTAAAAGGAAATTAGTGCTTAGTAGTAAATGTTTCAAAATCTTATTTTATTTGGAAATGATCTAACTATTCAATAGACTTCCAACACTTCGTTTAGCACAACCCTTAGAAATTCAAGTTATGCCCATCTGGAGAGACTATTTTAGGCAGACATTTCTAAAGATAATTATTCGTAAAGAGCTTATCTAAAAGCTCATATCTCATTTACTTTTTTTTTTTTTTAGAAGTTTCTTCACTCGAGGTAATGTCCTTGTTGACAAACTTGTAACAGATATGATAATATTTAACTTATATTAAACCTAGGTACAATGAAAATGTTCTACTTAATATTAATTACTCTAAGACATGTCTATATTAGATAGGTCAACAAACAAACATTAATATCAGGTATTTAATACTGAATGTTTACCAGTTCACATGAACCTGGAATTTATTGTTTAATTTAGAATTATCTGATTTGTAAGCACTTACCTTTCTTTAAATTAGAGATACCAAGGGAACATTTCATGCAAAAATGGGTTTGATAAAGGACAGAAATGGTATGGACCTAACAGAACCAGAAGATATTAAGAAGAAGTGCCAAGAATACACAGAAGAACTGTACAAAAAGGATCTTCACGACCCAGATAAACACGATGGTGTGATCACTCACCTAGAGCCTGACATCCTGGAATGTGAAATCAAGTAGGCCTTAGAAAGCATCACTACGAACAAAGCTAGTGGAGGTGATGGAATTCCAGTTGAGCTATTTCACATCCTAAAAGATGATGCTATGAAAGTGCTGCACTCAATATGCCAGCAAATTTGGAAAACTCAGCAGTGGCCACAGGACTGGAAAAGGTCAGTTTTCATTCCAGTCCCAAAGAATGCTCAAACTACTGCACAATTGCACTCATCTCACACACTAGTAAAGTAAGGCTCAAAATTCTCAAAGTCAGGCTTCAGCGATACATGAACCGTGAACTTCCAGATGTTCAAGCTGGTTTTAGAAAAGGCAGAGGAACCAGAGATCAAATTGCCAACATCTGCTGGATCATCGAAAAAGCAAGAGAGTTCCAGAAAAGCATCTATTTCTGCTTTATTGACTATGCCACAGCCTTTGACTGTGTGGATCACAATAAACTGTGGAAAATTCTGAAAGAGATGGGAATACCAGACCACCTGATGTGCCTCTTGAGAAACCTGTATGCAGGTCAGGAAGCAACAGTTAGAACTGGACATGGAACAACAGACTGGTTCCAAATAGGGAAAGGAGTACATCAAGGCTGTATATTGTCACCCTGCTTATTTAACTTATATGCAGAGTACATCATGAGAAACGCTGGACTGGAGGAAGCCAAAGCTGGAATCAAGATTGCCAGGAGAAATATCAATAACCTCAGATATGCAGATGACACCACCCTTATGGCAGAAAGTGAAGAAGAACTAAAGAGCCTCTTGATGAAAGTGAAAGAGGAGAGTGAAAAAGTTGGCTTAAAGCTCAACATTCAGAAAACTAAGATCATGGCATCCAGTCCCATCACTTCATGGCAAATAGATGAGGAAACAGTGGCTGACTTTATTTTTCTGGGCTCCGAAATCACTGCAGATGGTGATTGCAGCCATGAAATTAAAAGACACTTAGTCCTTAGAAGGAAGGTTATGACCAACCTAGACAGCATATTAGAAAGCAGAGACATTACTTTGTCAACAAAGGTCTGCCTAGTCAAGGCTATGATTTTTCCAGTAGTCATGTATGGATGTGAGAGTTGGACTGTGAAGAAAGCTGAGCGCCGAAGAACTGATGCTTTTGAACTGTGGTGTTGGAGAAGACTCTTGAGAGTCCCTTGGACTGCAAGGAGATCGGTCCTGGGTGTTCATTGGAAGGACTGATGCTGAAGCTGAAACTCCAATACTTTGGTCACCTCATGCGAAGAGCTAACTCATTCGAAAAGGCTGATGCTGGGAAGGATTGAGGGCAGGAGGAGAAGGGGACGACAGAGGATGAGATGGCTGGATGCATCACTGACTCGATGGACATGAGTTTGAGTAAACTCTGGGAGTTGGTGATGGACAGGGAGGCCTGGCGTGCTGCGATTCATGGGGTCGCAAGGAGTCAGACACGACTGAGTGACTGAACTGAACTGAACCTTTCTTTAAGCCAATTAAATAGAGCTCATTTACAAATTAACCTCAAAAATGTTACCCAGAGACAAAGACATACCAAGACATATTTAGACAGACACAGTGCAAGATCTAGCTTCTTTTCTAAGTTTAGTCATGAATTAGATAATACAATGTAAAATTTACTAGTTTATAAAAAACAGTTGGAATAAATAAAATTTTTAAAGGCTTTTCCCCATTTTTTCTCAATCTCAGGAGTTAGAGATGGTCTAGATAAGTGTTCCTGAGAGCCCTAGTCTCAAGGCACAGGGAAAGAAAATCAAGTTCTAACAAAATGGCGGCAGGTCTAAACCAAATGGTGGCCGGACAAAGCAAAATGGCCATCAAAAATCACAACACAACACAGAGTTAAAACACACATATATAAATCTGGCAGTCCTCATCAGACACTCCCTTAAATACAAGAATACAGTCTCTCAGAAAACCTCCTATAGAGACACAGAACTTCAGATTGAAGAACTAACAGAGTAAAGGAAAATATCTCAGGTCTTCAAAGATTTCAAAGGGAGGAAAGGAAGCCAGGTTGAAAGAAGAAGGGGGAGGAGGCGGGAGAAGGGGACAAAAGGGGTGGCCTTACAGACGTCTCCTGCCACCTGCAGATACCCAGGCATTACGGGACTTTACCCTGGACCTCCAGAGAAGGGAGGACCGGGACTCGGCCCTACCAGAAATCAGACCAGACCAGAGCCAGAATTTGAGTTCTCTGCCAAGAGGAGGTGATCAGTCTCCAATCTTCAGCTCAACCTGAGGCCCTTCGACCAGATTCCTGCGTCCAGTACCAGGGGACTAGAAAAATAGGGAAGGATAGGAAGGGTTAGGGAGAGGAAAGAGAGAGGGAAGGGGAGAGAGGTCAATAAAGTCTCTTGTTCCTTACTGGTTGGGGCACACTGGCCAGTTGTCCGCATCAGGAGGAGACCAAGGACAAAAGGGTACCAGTTGTGGCCACTAGGTCTGGTCCATTGGCAGGCAAGCTGGCACCTGAGTACCCCGAGTGGTCAGCGAAGAAGAGTCCCACCAGAGTCGCCATTTGTTGCAGGAAGGGGGACCCCTTCCAGGGCCTGAAAGTGGACTTGTCTAACACTCGGAAATGAATTGTCTGAGGTGACACATGTGCTGACAAAGCAAGAGATTTTATTGGGAAAGGGCACCCGGGTGGAGAGCAGGAGGGTAAGGGAACCCAGGAGAACAGCTCTGTCTCAAGGCCTGCAGTCTTGGGTTTTTATGGTGATGGGATTAGTTTCCAGGTGGTCGTTAGCCAATCATTCTGACTCAGAGTCCTTCCTGGTGGTGTAGCCTTGTTCAGCCAAGATGGATGCCAGAGAGAAGGATTCTGGGAGGTGGGCGAACAGGTGGTGTCTCCTTTTGACCTTTCCCGAACTCTTCTGGTTGGTGGAGGCTTTTTAGTTCAGTGTTTCTCACCAGGACATCCTGTCATAAGACAACTCATGCAAATGGTTACTATGGTGCCTGGCCAGGGTGGGCGGTTTCAATCAGTGTGCTTCCCCTAACAGTTTCAGTTCAGATTCATATCTTGGAATGATTTATTTAGGGCCTCCTTTTTTTAATGTTAGATTTATTTATTTTAAATTGAAGGATGATTGTTTTACAATATTGTGTTGGTTTCTGCCAAACATCAACATGAATCAACAATAGGTATACCTGTGTCCCCTCCCTCTTGAACCTCCCTCCCACCTCACTCTCCCATCTCACCCCCTAGGTTGTTACAGAGCCCCTGTTTGAGTTGCCTGTCATACAGCAAACCCCCACTGGCTGGCTGTTCTACATACGGTGGTGTGTATGTTTCCATGTTACTCTCTCCATACCTCCCGTCCTCTCCTTCTTCCCCCACCCCACGTGTCCATACGTCTGTTCTCTATGTCTGTGTCTCCATTGCTGCCCTGCAAATAGGTTCATCAGTACCATCTTTCTAGATTCCATATATATGCGTTAATATATATTTGTTTTTCCCTTTCTGACTTACTTCACTCTGTATAATAGGCTCTAGTTCATCCACCTCTTTAGAACTGACTCAAAGGTGTTCCTCTCTATGGCTGAGTAATATTCCATTTTGTGTATGTAGGTGAACATCTAGCTTGCTTCCATGTCCTAGCTGTTGTAAATAGTGCTGCAATGAATATCGAGATACATGTGTCTTTTTCAGTTTTGGTTTCCTCAGGGTATATGCCTAGTGATGGGATTGCTGGGTCATATGGTGGTTTTATTCCTAGTTTTTTAAGGAATCTCCATACCGTCTTCCCTAGTGGCTGTATCAGTTTATATTCCCACCAACAGTTCAAGAGTTTTCTCTTTTCTCCACACCCTCTCTAGCACTTATTGTTTGTAGATTTTTTGATGATGGCCATTCTGACCAGTGTGAGGTGATATCTCATTATAGTTTTGATTTGCATTTCTCTAATAGTTAGCTGTGTTGAGCGTCTTTTCATGTGTTTATTAGCCATCTGTGTGGCTTCTTTGGAGAGATGTCTGTTCAGGTCTTTTGCCCACTTTTTAATTGGGTTGTTTTTCTGGTATTGAGTTGTATGAGCTGCTTGTATATTTTAGAAATTAATCCTTTGTTGTTTCATTTGCTATTATTTTCTCCCATTCTGAGCATTGAGTTTTTACCTTGTTTATAGTTTCCTTTGCTGTGCAAAACCTTTTAAGTTTAATTAGGCCCCATTTGTTTATTTTTGTTTTTCTTTCCATTACTTTAGGAGGTGGATCATATAGGAACTTGCTGTGATAAATGTCATCGAGTATTCTGCCTATGTTTTCCTCTAAGAGTTTTATAGTTTCTGGTCTTACATTTAGGTCTTTAATCCATTTTGAGCTTATCTTTGTGTATCGTGTTTTAGGAAGTGTTGTAATTTCATTCTTTTACATGTAGCTGTCAAGTTTCCCAGCAGCACTTTTGAAAAGACTATTTGTGCCCCATTGTATATTCTTGCCTCCTTTGTCAAAAATTAGATACCCATATGTGCATGGGTTTGTCTCTGGGATTTCTGTCTTGTTCCATTGGTCTGTATTTCTGTTTTTGTGCCAGTACCATACTGTCTTGATGACTGTAGATTTGTAGTATAGTCTGAAGTCAGGAAGGTTGATTCCTCCAACTCCATTCTTCTTTCTCAAGATTGTTTGGTTGTTTGGGATCGTTTGTGTTTCCATATGAATTGTGAGATTTTTTTGTTCTAGTTCTGTGAAAAATGCCATTGGTAATTTAATAGGGATCACGTTAAATCTGTAGATTGTATTTGGTAATATAGTCATTTTCACAATATTGATTCTTCCAATCTAGGGACATGGAATGTCTCTCCATCTGTTTATGTCATCTGATCTCTTTCATCAGTGTCTTACAGTTTTCTCTATACAGTTCTTTTGTCTCCTTAGGTAGGTATATTCCTAGGTATTTCATTATTTTTGTTGCAGTAGTAAATGGAATTGATTCCTTAATTTCTCTTTTTGATTTTTCATTGTTAGTATATAGGAATGCAAGTGATTTCTGTGTGTTGATTTTGTATGTACAAAATCAAAGGCTTCATTTTAAAAACTTCATTTACAGTGAAAAAAAGTTAGAGTTGTGAACCAGGCTACTTTCTTCTGCTTGCCCTTTGCTGAATGTTGAATATTCTTTTTCCCAGAGTATGTCAGATTCATACAATTTTTTCATAGCATCAGGGAATTTAATTTGGAACAGTTGTATTTTTGAGTGCATGTATGTATCTTTCTTTCTTATAAAAGCGGAAACACTATGATTTATTAATAATGTTAGCTATTTACAATGACAATTTGAAATAGTCCAAGTTTCAAAAAAGTTGTTTTTCTTTTTTGTTCATTCCATTCTCTCTGCAGTTCAGGGATGATTTATTATAAATATTGCATCCTCTCCTGTTATGTTTACTTTCTGATCTCTCTCCTGCTTCATGAACTTGCTGATAACTAACTGCAGTTATACTTCATTTAATGAATCATCTGAAAATTAGACTCTTTATAATGAAGTTAGCAATGTCAAGCAAACTATGAAAGCTGTTATAGGAAATAAATACAGCACCAATGGCAGGCAGAATTCTTCCTCAACACCAAAATGCACAGTTGCATATGTCAAGAAATATCTCTGCAGCTGGCTTCAGTGATAAGTGGGGCAGACCTTAGGAAAAAGTTGAATTTGGAAAAGTCCTGTATGTTTTTGTGGTTTCATATCCCCAGTCATTTGCTTGTCTTCCTCTGACAGACTCACTTTTCTTCAGAGCTACAGAAGAAAATCTCTTTTCACAAAGGTACCTAGTATTTTTGGAGTAGAGCAAAATAATTTTGTGTTTCTGTATATTATCTTCTTGTGTCATGTGGACTGGGTAATTACACCATATGTTGCTGCTAAGTGCAGAAGATGTTTGAGAAAGGAGAGATCATTATGGAACACAAATGATCAGGGAATTCAGCAGTAACATGAAGGGTAGGTAGGGAAATGTTGGATGGCCCTGTATAGTTGTGGAGACAGAAGCAATACTAACTTGGTGAATAGATGAGTTTGACCAGCAGAAGGGCTTTGTTGGGATTTCCAGGAGTGCTTAGAGAATTCTCATGAGAGAACATGGAGTCTGGTTGTGGGAATCCTGAGAAATAACCCCGGAGGCTCAAGAGCATCACCACACTTGTCTGCCACGGTCACTTCCTCACAGCCCCTTCTTTTGAACCCCCAGAATCTGACTTCCTCTGCCCCCAGGCTGCTGACAGTGACCTCCTGAAGTTGGTCTCCATCTTCCCTGGGAAGAGGATGTACTGCCATTTGCCTGCAGCCCCCTTAGTCTGTGAGGGTCACTCTAATGAAATACCACAGGCTTAAGCAACCGAAAGTTCTCTCTCACAATTCTTGAGCCTGAAAATCTAAGATTAAGATGTTGGCAAGTTTAGGTTTTTACTGAGGCCTCTGTCCTTGGCTCGTGGGTATCTCTGTTACTGTGTCTTCACATGGCCTTTTCTCTGTTGTCACAAAAAGGCACATGACCTGATGTCTCTTTGTGTGTCCAAATTTTCTCTCTCATAAGTACACCAGTCACAGTGGACTAGGGCCCACTCTAATGGCCTTATCTTAATTTTATTACCTCTTCAAAGGCTGTGTATCTAAATACAGTCATATTAGAGTACTCTGGGTTAGGGCTTCACAGAAGAATTTTAAGGGGACACAATTTAGCCTATAACACTCCCTGAAGAGAGCGTCACAGGAGCCTGTCCGCAGCCCCTGGCTTGGAGAGCGACCAGGTGAGGTGAGATCTCTCTGTTGAAGAGTCATTCTGTGAGAAAACAAAGTGCCTTCTCTCCTTGGTCGCTCTTGGACCCTGTGACATTTGATGCTTATTATTAAATACAGAACATTAGAGGCGAGTTCTCATTTCATGTTGCTGTGATCAGTAGCTCCTTGGATGGCCAGCCAAGCCCCTCTGACATGTCTGTGAGGCTGGCAGTAAGAGTGAAGAAGACAGTGTTTGAGCCAGGCTGAGAGCAGTTTGGTTCCCTGAAATCTCGGATGCCAAAGAAGGCCCTTGCCATTAAGGCTGCTGCTCCTTGGGCAGCTCTGGGTCTCTCGATGCTAAATCTCATTTTGTGGCATGCTGATGGTTCGAGGAATGTAGAATGCCAGGCTCTCTTCTCTGTCATATTGAGGAGCGTGCTTGTCTAATGCCCTTGGGTTTTCACACTGCTATGAAAGTGTTTCATACATATTTCATACATACTGCTATGGTGAATATTCTTCTGTATCTTTGTGTACTTGAGCAATGACTCAGTAAGATCATTCCTAGAAGAGGTACTACTTGGTCAAATGTTAAAATTTGATAAGTATTGTCAGGTTGGCCTCCAGAAAAGTTGTACAGGTCTGTATTTATGCCAAGAATACGTGGGTTACCTTTGTTCAATATTGTGTGAAAGGTAAGAGAGTGATAGAGAGCAGAGTGATTAAGAGACCAGGGTCTGGATTCAGAGCTCTGGATTCGAATTTTGGCTCTGCGACTCATTAACTGTGTGCCCTTGCTCAGATAACTTACTTCTCTGTAGGTGGAGACAGATGGGATGCCAAGAGATTGCAGATTCCTGTTTACACCCACTTTTTTGAATTTCACCTCCATTTGATGGGACAAGTTCATTAAAAGCCCACCAACTCCTGTCCTCAGAGGGCTAATAACATTCATTGTATTAATAAAAATTAGAGCTAACATTTAGATAGCCCTTGCTTTTAGCCCACCACTGCTCTAAACATATATAGTAGCTCATTTGAGTACTATAATTATTACCCTCATTTTCACGGATGAGAAAAGTTGAAATAATGATATTTTAAACTTTTAACCAAAGGCAGAAGATTTGAATTCAGTCACTTTGGCCTTGGCAGGCAGTGGCTAGTGGGAGTGGGGAGGTGTCAGGCAGTACAAATGGTCATGTCTTTATTTATATATGATAGAATCCTCAAAGTGAACTTGGAGATTTAAAGGGAATACCTTACATTTTAATATGTTTTACCCAGTTTGCCCTGCAAAGAGTTTGAGTGAACTGGGAGTCTGTCTTAAAAATTTCTTGGAATCAAAGACAGGTAACTATACAGGTAGTCTGCTTTCACTACTAATTATACAGGTAGTTCACTTTTCTTTGTAAAAGGACAGCTTCATTCACTTTTGTTTGTAAGCGGACAGTTACATTTGTTGTCTGTGATCAAAGTGGAGAAATGAAGAGCATTGCCAGGAAAAGTGTCCACCCTGAAAAGAAGGGTAACTGGGCAAGTGGGCCGTTTCTCGTTCCCTGGCTGGCATTTAGTTTCTCAATCTTAGTGTATTCCAAACTGAAATTATCTTCAGTAGCAGCAGATAGCAAGGCTGCAGCAATCACAGGTCAAGTACCCACAGATCCTTGGTCTTGAGAATGGGTGAGGTGATGCTCAAGCTGCTCTTGAAGGCTCCTCTGAAAGCCAGGGGTCCTGCCTGCAGTGGATGCAGCATGTATGGTGTTCCAGTGAATTAATGAGCCACAGTGACTGAACACCTTACATCTATTTTCTTTTTATTTATTATTTATTTTAATTGGAGGATAGTTACAGTATTATGACGGTTTTTGCCATACATCAGTTTGAATTGGCCATAGGTATACATGTGTCCCATACATGTGTTCCCCCTCCACCTTGAACCCCCCTCCCACCTCCCTTCCCACCCTATCTCTCTGGGTTGTCCCAGAGCACTGGCTTTGCATGCCCTGCTTCATGCATCGAACTTGCACGGTCATCTGTTTTACATACGGTAATGTACACGTTTCAATGCTATTCTCAAATATCCCACCCTCTCCTTCTCCCACCGAGTCCAAAAGTCTGTTCCTTACGTCTGTGTCTCCTTTGCTGCCCTGCATGTAGGATCGTTGGTACCATCTTCCTAAATTCTACATATATGTGTTAATATACAGTATTTGTCTTTCTCTTTCTGACTTACTTCACTCTGTATAATAGGCTCCAGTTTCATCCATCTCATTAGAACTGACTCAAATGTGTTCCTGTTTATAGCTGAGTAATACTCCACTGTGATATGTGTGACAACTTCCTTATCCGTTCATCTCCAATGGACATCTAGGTTGCGTCCATGTCCTGGCTATTGTAAACAGTGCTGCAGTGAACATTGGGATACACGTGTCTCTTTCAATTCTGGTTTCCTTGGGTTGTATCCTCAGCAGTGGGATTACTGGGTTGCATGGCAGTTGTATTCCCAGTTTTTTTTTTTTTAAGGAATCTCCACACTGTTCTCCATAGTGATTGTACCAGTTTGCATTCCCACCAATGGTGTAAGAGGGTTCCCTTTTCTCCGCACCCTCTCCAGCATTTAATGTTTGTAGACTTTTTGATGATGGCCATTCTGACCGGTCTGAGATGATACCTCATTGTGGTTTTGATTTGCGTTTCTCTAATAATGAGCGATGTTGAGCATCTTTTCATGTGTTTGTTAGCCGTCCATGTGTCTTCTTTGGAGAAATGTCTGTTTAGGTCTTTTGCCTACTTTTTGATTGGGTTGTTTGTTTTTCTGGTATTGCGTTGCATGAGCTGCGTGTATATTTTGGAGGTTAATTCTTTGTCAGTTGTTTCGTTTGCTGTTATTTTCTCCCACTCTGAGGTTTGTCTTTTCACCTTGCTTATAGTTTCCTTCGTTGTGCAAAAACTTTTAAGTTCAATTGGGTCCCATGTATTTACTTTTGTTTTTCTTTCCATTACTCCAGGAGGTGGATCATAGAGGGTCTTGCTGTGATTTATGTCATAGAGTGTTCTGCCTGTTTTCCTGTAAGAGTTTTATAGTTCTTTGGTCTTACATTTAGGTCCTTAATCCATTTTGAGTTTATTTTTGTGTATGGTGTTAGAAAGTGTTCTTGTTTCATTCTTTAACATGTAGTTGACCACTTTTCCCAGCACCACTTGTTGAAGGGATTGTCTTTTCTCCATGATACTTTTTTGCCTCCTTTGTCAAAGATAAGGTGTCCATAGGTGCGTGGATTTCCTGCATCTATTTACAAAGTGTGATGAAAAGTTTGGTACTAATCGTCATCTCAGAATTGAAACCTGAATCATTGCATTGCTACAAGTGAAAACAAATTGATCAAAGATGTTATGGAAAGTTCCATATCCTGCAAGTTCCTCAGTAGTTCTTAGATTCATGGTATGCCAGACTAGCTTTTGCCAGTTTACGGATTACTTCCTTGCTGCTAGGTGCTGATGTCCACAGCTGAGAACAGCGGGTAATGAGTTTTTATTATGTAAGTCCCTGCTATTTCAGAGTTTTATTTCTCTCTGTGTCCTCCTTCTGGTATCAGTAGCTTTTATTTTATCTTTATGTGTATGTGTATGTGTCTGTATATTTGTGTATTCTAAAGAATAACTGAAGAGTTTTTTCAACTACCACATTGAAATAAATCCATAGGATTAATGTACCTTCAAAAACTTAAAAGAATGCTTATAATCTATTTTATTACTCACTGGTTGTACTTTATTTTTATTTATTTATTTTTTCATTTATTTTTATCAGTTGGAGGCTAATTACTTTACAATATTGTAGTGGTTTTTGTCATACATTGACATGAATCAACTGTACTTTATTTTTAAATATGATTGTCTGCATTGTTCCCTGGTCACTAAAAGTACTTGATGAAAGGTACAGCTGGATGTAAATATATTGAAAGAATAGTGTTTGTTTTTCACAGGCATTTTTAAACACCCACTGTGTGCTTGACATTGGTGACACTCACTCAGGTTTCTGTCACTCTGGCTGTGCATATTAGAGTCAACTGTTGCCAGTTCATGGATGAACAGAATTCCTTTACCACAGTAAAATACTTTTGGATGAGTTGTGTATTAGAGTTCTCCAGAGAAACAGGAACAATACGAGATGACATAAACATGGCTATAGCTGCAGATGTAGAACTGAGGTTTTCAGTAAGGACTTGGCTCATGAGATTATGGAGACTGAGA
The DNA here is from genome assembly GCF_910594005.1 of Cervus elaphus. Taxonomy (NCBI): domain Eukaryota; kingdom Metazoa; phylum Chordata; class Mammalia; order Artiodactyla; family Cervidae; genus Cervus; species Cervus elaphus. The sequence goes on along the minus strand of NC_057819.1, from coordinate 80,667,432 downwards.
AGTCCCAAAATCTGCAGATGGCAGCCTGGAGACCTGGGAAAGCTGATGATAAACTTCCAGCCCAAGTGCAAAGGCCTGAGAACCAGGAGAGCTGATGGTATATTTCAGTCTGATTCCTAGTCTAAATGAGGAGAAGTTCTTCTGATGTCCCAGCTCAAAGATAGGCAGGGGGTGGGAATTCCCTCTTGCTCAGCCTTTTATTCTGAGTCCCATTCATATTGGGACCATCTCACAAAAGTGGGCTTCCCAGTGGCACTAGTGGTGAAGAATCTGCCTCCCAATGCAGGAGACTAAGAGATGGGAGTTCGATCCCTGGGTTGGGAAGATCCCCTGGAGGAGGGCACAGCAACCCATTCCAGGATTCTTGCTTGGAGAATCCCATGGGTAGCAGCCTGGTGGGCTATAGTCCACAGGGTCACCAAGAGTTGGACACGACTGAAGCGACTTAGCACACACGCATGTTCACAAAGGCAGTCTGTCTGTTTAGTGTACAAATTCAGATGTTAAACTCATTCTGAAACACCCCCACAGACACACCCAGAATAATGTTTAACCAAATATCTGGGTACCCCAGGGCCTAGTCAGATTGAAAGTGAAAGTCACTCAGTCATGTCTGACTCTGCAACCCCATGGATATATATAGTTCATATAATTCTCTAGGCCAGAATATTGGAGTGGGTAGCCGATCCCTTCTCCAGTGGATCTTTCCAACCCAGGGATTGAACCCAGGTCTCCCACATTGCAGGTGGATTCTTTACCAGCTGAGCCAAGAGGGAACCCCAGGAATACTGGAGTGGGTAGACTATCCCTTCTCTAGGGGATCTTCCTGACCCAGGAATTGAACTGGGGTCTCCTGCATTGCAGGCGGATTCTTTACCAACTGAGCTATCAGGGAAGCCAGGTTGACCGTGAAATTAATAATCACCAAATGTTATAGAATTTTATAATGGTTGTCAGTACAGTTTAAAACATGTTCAGTGTTTTCCTAAAATCAAACAAAAATGAAATCTGATTTTTAAAAAACAGCTTACAAAACAAAATGGGTAATCAGCATTGTCACCATTTAGGGTAGGCACATAACATAGTGGAAATGTTGTGAACTTTGGAATTAGACAGACAAGCTTGAGTTGCATTTCTGTGACTTACTGGCTGTGGATCCTGGGCAATTACTTGTATGAACTGTAATTTTGTGATCAGTTTTAAAATGAAAAGAAACCGACTTCACAATGGTGTTTAGATGAAAGAAAATCTAATTTTAGGATGCAGTAGATGATCAATAAATAAAATTAGTTATTTGAAAGTTGACCATAAGTGATGCCATAGATCATTTTGTTAAAAAGAGTCTTTTATCTTGAAGTGATTTGACCTTTTTTTCATTGCCTGATGTAGTCATGTTAGCATATAACTGTGTCCTAGAGACATGCTTATGAATTACTAAAGCTTTCTCTCTTGTTCTTTTAACAGAGTTAAATTAGAAGAGAGAGGAGTTGCTGAGAGTCCTGTAACAGTTAGTAATGGGGACAGTACTCGTTTGTTACCTAGAAAAGCAAAGAAGCGGGCATTTAAGTTGGACGAAGATGAAGAAACCGAACCAGATTACAGAAATTCAAAGAAGCATTGGAAGAGGCATGAGAACAATAACAGTGAGAAGACCTTGGATCTAGAACCGAAAGCCGCCACAGAGCAGAGTGTGGGGAAAAAAAACAAGAGGAAGAACAAAGCCACGTGTGATGTGGTGGAGGTTGATGATGGAGAGACTGAAAAAAAATTGCCAAAGAAGAAGGAGAAACGTGAATATAAAAAGCATGCCAAGACTCCCAAGTCTTCTAAAGCACAGTCTGTGAAAGAGTGGACCATCCAGAAGTGCAGCCCTAAAGCTCTTCCTGCTAGAAACAGCCTTGTGAAAGCCAACCGGAAAGGTGGCATGGTCGTCCGTACAAAAGACAGTCCTGATTCCTCCTCGGAGTCTGAGTCTTACCACGAATCAACTAGTGATGCTGTCAGCAACGTCATCTTGGAGGTCAGACATTCCTCACAGAAAATCTCGACTGACATGTCAAAGGACGGATCCTCTGTGAAAACCACAGCTGCAAACAAAATGGCTCCAAAAACTGGTTTTACCTCAGCCCCTGTCAAGGGCAAGACCTCCAGAACATCATCTTCTAGTTCAGACTCTAGTTCAGAGTCAGACGATCAATGCGCGATGCCAAAGAGCACCCCCGAGTGTACTGCAGAGTTCTTAAAGACTGTAGGCCTCTTTGTAGGAAGAAATTGTCCAGGGCCATCATCACAGGTTCCAAACGCCACTGGATGGAAGCAGCCGGACCCAAACAGTGGCAGACAGGTCCTGTGTCCCCCTCCCAACGTGACTCTCCCCGCCAGTTTGGGAAGAGGTTGGGGTAGAGGAGAGGACCTTCTTTCCTGGAAAGGAGCGAGGGGGCGGGGTATGCGGGGGAGAGGTCGAGGACGAGGGCATGCTGTTCCCTGTGTTTTAAATAGAAACGCCGACTATCAGAAGCAACAACAGTTGAATGAAATGGTGACAAATTCATCTACCATTATCCAGGCAAGTATTACTGTGAGCTTATGTCTTCCCCTTTCCTCATGTTGTGTGTCTGGAGTTGATGTCGGGGTTCACATTTTCCCACCAGTAACAAAATCTCGTGACTAACACTGTTTTTCAGAATCCCATAGAGACACACAAGAAGGACTACAGTCTCTTACCATTGTTAGCAGCTGCCCCTCAAGTTGGAGAAAAGATTGCATTTAAGGTATATATTCAAAAAACAACAACAGTTACAACAAAAGAGTTTATTCCTTTTCCAAATAAACTTATTCATTAGCACATTAGGTTACATTTGTATTTATAAGTTAATATAATTTATGTTAATAAAATTTAATGAATTATTAAACTAACTTATATGTATAAAAACTCTTCCTGAATTATATCTTTCATGTTTTCTTGCCAAGCATGTAGTAGGTGCCCAGTAGTTATTTTCTGAGTGAATAAAAATGACTCAGCCTGGTGTCTGGAACATAGTAACTGCTCAATAAAAAAAAGACTCTACATGTCACCTCCAGACCTCCCAAACCCCCACAAAGAACCTTTCCTACTTGAAGCCCTGTTTTGCTACAGGCTCTTGGCAAGGCTTCCTGAGTGGTGGAGTAAGCCCCGGAACATGGCATGTTTTGTTTTCTCAGGAGTAAGGAAAAGGAAACAGGGGGTATCTGTATTTGTGAGTTTTTTTTTCTTTTTTAGCTTTTGGAACTAACATCCGATTATTCTCCTGATGTCTCTGACTACAAGGTAAGGGTCTTTATTTACAAATAATCAAATGTCAGTACATTAAAGAAGCTAACATCATGTTTAATTTTGCTAATTACAGATAACATAGATTTTTATGGAGTGAACAGTGCCGTAAAGAAGAAAATAAAAATATTATCAAAATGTAAACTTTTTAATAATATCACATTGAAGTTTCCCAGTGTTACTTTTCTTAATACCCATGAGGAGAATGACAAATTTTTTTTTTTTACTCAGTTTTTTCTGATCAGCTTAGATACACAAAGTTATTTGAGTATCCCTCCCCCATGATCCTCATCTTTGAAAGAAAATAAAATAGCTCTTAGTCAGAAAGGGCTTCCTAGGTGGTTCAGTGGTTAAGAATCTATGTGCCAGTGCAGGACATTCAGGGTTCAGTCCCCGGGTCGGGAAGACCCCCTGGAGTAGGAAATGGAAACCCACTCCAGTATTCTTGCTGGAGAGTCCTGTGGACAGTGGAGCCTGCTGAGTGAGCACGCACGTACAGACTCAGCCAGGAAATCTGATTATTCTCGGCATGGGAATCTATTTCATATGTTTATGAATTCCTATTGGTTCAGTCAGTTCAGTTGCTCTGTTGTGTCCGACTCTGCATCCCCATGGACTGCAGCACACCAGGCTACCCTGTCCATCATCAACTCCTGGAGCTTGCTCAAACTCATGTCCATCGAGTCGGTGATGCCATCCAACCATCTCATCCTCTGTCGTCCCCTTCTCCTCCTGCCTTCAATCTTTCCCAGCATCAGGGTCTTTTCAAATGAGTCAGTTCTTTGCATCAGGTAACCAAACTATTGGAGTTTCAGCTTCAGCATCAGTCCTTCCAATAAATATTCAGGACTGATTTCCTTTAGGATTTGATCTCCTTGAAGTCCAAGGGACTCTCAAGAGTCTTCTCGAACAGCATAGTGCAAAAGCATCAATTTGTTGGGTCTTAGCTTTCTTTATAGTCTAACTCTCACATCCATACATGACTACTGGAAAAACCACAGCTTTGACTAGACGGACCTTTGTTGGCAAAGTAATGTCTCTGCTTTTTAATATACTGTCTAGGTTGGTCATAACTTTTCTTCCAAGGAGCAAGCATCTTTTAATTTCATGACTGCAGTTAGCATCTGCAGTGATTTTGGAGCCCAAGAAAACAAACTCTGTCACTGTTTCCATTGTTTCCCCATCTATTTGCCATGAAGTGATGGGACCCGATGCCATGATCTTCGTTTTCTGAATGTTGAGTTTAAGCCAGTTTTTTCACTCTCCTCTTTCACTTTCATCAAGAGGCTCTTTAGTTCCTCTTTACTTTCTGCCATAAGGGTGGTGTCGTCTGCGTATATGAGATTATTGATATTTCTCCTGGCAGTCTTGATTCCAGCTTGTGCTTCATCCAGCCTGGCATTCCTGTTGGTTACTATGATCTAATATGGTTTCTTTTGCTTTACCAGTTAACCATAGGTAATTCACAAATATTATCCTTGGAATTTCCTCTTTTAATATTTGTGTGGGACTTAATATTGGCATATGAACTTCATCATAGTTCAGCAAAAGTATGACTCAGTGGGATTATAGAATTACATGTTGTCTTTCCTTTTCTTACCCATTCAAAATTTTGTTAAAATCTTGTTAAAATGCTTACTTTATTATTTTGATGTGAGATTCAGAATGTAAGTCCATTTTTAAAGGAAATAATTGATATGTTAACATAGTAATATAGATAAGGTACAACAGTGAGTCAATCTGAATTGATACCTTGGAAGTCTTTTAAAATCTTGGTAAGAATCTTTGTTCAAAAGCAGGCTAGAAGAAGAATCAGTTCATGAAGGGATTTGCTTGGTTAGTTCTGGGTAATTGGTGTATTTCCATCTTTTCATCTTAGTCCCTTAATATAGGTGACCACCAAACTTATCATCTACATCAGAACACTTGCAAATGAAAAGGATTACTATTGTATTGATAATTTATACTGAAAGGAAACATAAATGGACCTGTCTTGAGCAGACCAGGATGTTTTTTCACCCTACCACAGATGATTGATTTAATTCTGCAGTGTGTGAGGAAATGGAAATAAACATAGAATTTATATGTCAATCATTGATTCGAGATGATATAGATTTTTTAAAATGCATATTAAATAGATGTTGGTCATTATAGTTATTATTTTGGAAAGCTGTTTGCTACTTTGTTTCCAGTATTTTTAGGGCTTTTTTGAAGTTGCTTTCAGAGCCATTTCAAGAGTGAAAATCAATGTTACTTTTTTGCTTTGATGTCAAATGCTGTTATCCAGCTAGATCATTAGCTTTATTCATTAAGCTTGTCTTTAAAGTCAAAGCTACCTTCAAAGAATGTAGTCTCCCCAGCCCCCTGACCCTGTCTAATATGTATCCATAGGATTTTAACTTATGGAGGTGACTGAGTGGTAACACAGCAGAGTCAGTGCTACTGAAGAGAAGTATTTATTATTTACATTTCCCAAGAGAAAGGAGAATGCCACGCCAGGCAGGACTCCAGATGCCAGCACCTGGCTGTGGCCGGGAGGCAGGGGCAGGAGTGAGGAGCTTCCATCCAGGTTTCCTTGGGGTTGGAGGGCAGGTCAGGGAGATGGCTCAGGGCAGGCTAGTTTGGATAACTAGAGGCTGTGGGCTCTAGGGCTCTTCCTAGCTGTGTAGTGCTTGCTCCGGGGATAATTTAAACCAGAGAAATGTGGTCTGCTGTGGAAGTTTTATTCCAAATACATGTTGACTTATTTAAAAAATTTTTTGTTGAAATAAAATTCACATAAAACTCACCATCTTAACTATTTTTAAATGGTTTTAGTACACTCATTATATTTCACATGTTCATTTTTGACTTGGACTTTTATTTTTGAAAGGAAGGAAGAATATTAAGCCATAACCCGGAGACCGAGCAAGTAGACATAGAAATTCTTTCATCCTTACCTGGTGAGTCTTCTAGAAAAAAATTTGAAAACGTAGGCTCTTCATGTCTGCACTGGTTTCTGAATAGCTTCTATACGCAGGAGCCGCTGTCTTCCTTGGCCACTGTGGTTACAGTGCTCTCTGCTGCCTCCGTTAGCACAGAGGGCCTGGGGGTGGGCTGCACTGCGCTTCCACTAGTGGGGCTGCGTGTCTGCTGAGAGTTGTTGGGTTTGTCCCCCAAACTGTTAGGCACGTTGTTCTTTTTATTGTAACTTGTAATTTCATAAAATTACATCAATTTTAATGAAAATTGATGGCAAAGAAAATTATGTCTATGAAACCTAAATTGAATGCTGACTCAGGATCATTGCTGAAAACTGAATTACATGTGATGGGTTAGCTATAACAATTTGGGAGGAATTTGATAAAAATCTGAGAAGATTCTGCACATAAATTGTGTTGCTAGTCTTATATTCTTGCATCCACTTAAAAAACAAAAAACCTCAGGACTTCTGACAGTCCAGTGGTTAAGACTGCATGCTCCCAATGCAGAGGGTGTGGGTTCGATCCCTGGTCGGAGAACTAAGATCCTCCATGCTGCGTGGCATGGCCAGAAAACAAAACTAAACAAAACCCCTCAAAACTCAAAAACTGGAAATTGCATATATGCATTAGGGATAAAGTTTCTAAAAGAAAGACAGCTCCAGTCAGTGGACTCATAAGACCTACTAGCTCTGTTTGAAAAGGTTGGCAAATGAACATACTTCTCTGTGTTAAAGTAAAATGTCTGAAATATAAGTGTAGCCACACTCTCATGCATTATTTTAAATGGTTCCCTGCTTTATCCCTGAATCACCCCACCCATTTTTGGTTCTGAAACCCTGGAATAACAGGACCTTTATTGTGTGTGGCTTAACTCGGGTTGTGTTTGCAGGGGTCCCTGGCCAGAGATTAGAGGAGATCCCTTTTTCTTTAGCAGACTCTAAGGAATTAATTATTTTCTGTTCATGTTTAAATAAGATAGTAAAAGATTCAAGACTATAGTACATAGAAATCATTCAGAAAGATTTTTCAGGGGATTTCCCTGGTGGTCCCGTGGTTAGGATTTGACACTTTCTTTGCTGGGGCTCAGGTTCAATCCGTGGTTGGGGAACTAAGATCCTGCAAACTATGAGGGCACGCAGAAAAAACACAAACAAAAAACCTTTCACTGGTTTTCCAGCTTTCTTCTGATTAGATTTCATTTGAAGAAATCCTCCTTAGGAATGTTGGACAGAGGTTTGTCCGTGGTCAAATTCTGTGGACACAGCCTGATCACTTCTTGTCAGGTGATTGACAGTGATGATATCCAATTAGAACTTTTCTTTTTAGGAGCATCAGGAAACAGTTGATCTGTTTTCTAGCAGAAATACAGGCAGTCCTCACTTTGCATTGTTCTAATATACATGAATTTCAGTTACCATGGTTTTGTTAAATAAAACCAGTCTCCAGTGACTTGGTATATTAACTCTTCTTTTTAAAAATATTTATTTCTTTGCACTAGGTCTTAGTCGTAGATCTAAGTTGCAGGATCTTCCCTTGTAGCGTGTGGGATCTAGTTCCCTGACCAGGGATCAAACCTGGGCTCCCTGCATTGCGGGTGTGGAGTCTTAGCCACTGGACCACCAGGGAAGGCCCTGTTAGCTGTGAGTAACTGTGTGAAGTACTACCAGCTCTCCAGCCCACAGATCGCTGCACGGTAGCAGGTGCCCATTATGATCGGTGACAGTCACCTTGCTTCTTACAGTGTTTTGGTGCTGGTCACTGTGACCTGGTGCTCAGCTCCCGCGCCACAGCCAAGTGTGCAGCTGTGGTGCCTCCGTGCCTCCTTGACAAACCCACGCGTCACTCTACAAAAGCGGGTAATCAAGTAGGGAACTGGCCAACAGAAATGACAGCATGACAAAGAAACAAAGTGATGATGCGAAAAGTAACATCCAAATTTAATTTAAGTGAAATCATAGAAGAAATAACTCACTGTGGAAATGCTGCCATTGAGCTTTCTGTGAACTTCTTGACATCAGTGAGGAGAGTGGTCATGACGAAAGAAATAAGGATGTCCTAGAAATTACGTAAGCAAAAAACTGGAGAAAACTATGAAAAAGAAACTCTCAGATCTATTTCATAACCTTCAAAACTCAAAGGGTAATGTGCTAAAAGTAGACTCAAACAGAAAGGAGTATGATGGCTGTGCCAGGCGTGGAAAAGATCCTCACTCTGCACATGCTTAGATGGCAAGGGGGTGAGCACTGTTCAAACCACCCTGGGTGTGTGTGGACACAGAACATTCTCTAATTCTCATTTTTTCTGCTTTACATTAGGTCAGTGTCCTACATAAATAGCAGTTTTACTGTGTTTTCATTTCCCTATACAGTAAAGGTTTGAATGTTTTGACAAAAAATTTTAAAGATCATGAGACAGTCATAAGTTTCCCCATTGATTAAGATTGTTTTGCATGATTTCAACCTGTGTGGTCATTTTTATAGCCCCACCCTACCATGTAAAGTGAGGACTGCTGTGTTACCAAGTAAGCACGTATAATTTCTGCGGACACAACAAGATACAAGAATTTTGCAGAATTCACATCACCTTCTCTTGTTGAAACAAACCAGTTTTGGGGGGATTATCTTGTGGTTACACATTCTTTTCTGGGATTACTAGTGATAGTGTATCAGCTCATTGCTTTTCTGTGAAGGAAAGATCGTTGCTGATGCATACCTGAGAAGCTCCTGTGTGTTGACACAGGGTTTTCAGAGCATCTCCTGTCACTGAGCACTCCATGCTTTCGTGTGTGTACCCAGCCTCCACGTCAATGGACAGTTTGTTTGTGGTGGTTTTTCTAACGATATGAATTCCCTGTAGAGGATCTTTTTCACTACTGGGAAATGACTTATTGTCTCTCCTTCCTACCATCTGGTTTCAGCCATGAAAGAACCTGGGAAATTTGATTTGGTTTATCACAACGAAAATGGAGCTGAGGTAGTGGAGTACGCTGTGACGCAGGAGAAGAGGGTAGGCACGCTTCTCTTCTTGGGATTGCTTGGTCGTCCATTCGCTTGACTGGCTGCTGGTGGTCTGCACTGCCTATATAAAATCAGAGAGGATCCCAGCCTTGGGGGGTCCCCGGAAGTCTCCACCACGTCTCCTTACAGTGACTACTACCTCCCAAGAGTTACCATGATTCTGACTTAGGATAGTGCAGATAATTTTGAAGAATGACACACAGTGATGAATCTGTCTTCTGATTTTGCTTAAGTCCTTAAATTGCCATTTTAGGAAGTATATGGTTTAGAGCTTTGTTGGCAGCCAGACTTCCAGAGATGCTGGAATGGCTGTCTCATTAGAGTATGGTAGCATTGAAGTGAATAGAATTTATATTTAAGAAACCGCTTCTTAAGGTGTTTATACTTGAAATGTTATGATATTGTTCTGAAGTTTTAGTATTGCAAAGTCACGTTTTATCTGAAATGTAAACTTGTGGAAACCCTAACCAGACTGTATGTTTTGCTTTGTCTTTAGGATAGATGACACTCAGGGATTTACTCCAAAAGCACATTTTTAGGGTCTGTGGTAGGCTGTGCAGATTTGGCCCCGTATCCTGTACTTCTTTATTTGCAATATATGCAGCCCCACTTTTTTGTTGAAATGTGTTCTTGGAAACTACACTGGAAAATTAAATGTTAGAGGCTTTCCTCTTGGAGGCCTTATTAAACTGAGGCCTGAAGTAGGGCCTGTAATTACATTTTTGGACACTAGATGGCTCTCATTATTCATGCAGATGGCCTTCGTTAGCTTTACTTTCTCTTGGTAAAATGCGAAATAACTCCTCTGTTTTTAGGCAGCACAGGAAAAGAACTACAGAGCTGCACGGAAGGGCGTCAGCAGTCTAGTGATAACCCTCTGGACTGTATCTGCCTCCCAAGAGGTCTGCAGACTGCCTGTCCATAGAGACTGGTTGGGCAAATCCTTCTGACCCCTTGGTAACCAGCTGGTACCACCCGGCCCCAGCCCATGCTCTAAATCAAAGAAAGATGAAATATGTTTAATATAAAACTTAGCTGTGTTCTAGGTAAACAAGGCCTTCTACCTTAATTGAACTGAATTTACTGGGACTCAAATTACCTCCAGTCCTTAAGCATTCTTCACAAATGAAAATTGTTTTTAACTGACTAAAATTCATATGACCTCAAAATGACATCTCTAAACTGAATATTTTCTGTTTTTCCTCAGATAAGCGTTTTTTGGAGAGAGTTAATAGATCCAAGACTGATTATCGAATCTCCGAGTAACACATAAAGTGTGGAGCTTCCCCGAGTATGACCTCTCCACCTCGTGGTTTATAAATGTCTTATTTGTGAAAGTGACTATAACCTGAACTGTTTTTTTTTTTAAAGAAGATTTGTGAGTTGTATGCATTTTCTGTTATCTTCCATTTGCTGCATAGGAAAAAATCTACCTCATCATTTAAAAGAACATGGGTGTTGCTTTTGTAGATCTTTTTTTTTCCAGGCTTAATCTTAGTAACAAAATTTACAACATGACATTCCTTCAGGCATCGTTTATAAAACAATATGTACGGTTTCTTCTCTTTTTTATTTTTTTCAACCATCAAGTAGCTATCGTCAGTAGGAGTTTGTAATACCAAATACAAGAAAGTGCTGTATATCTTGTCTCAGTAAGTTTTATTAAGTAACGTTTTAAAACATGAAAGCATGTTACTTGACTTAATTTTTTAAAATTTAAGTTGTTCCATTCAACGTGGAACATCTTATACATTTCAAGTATTTTATACTTGTGATTGTCAGGAGTTAACCAGTAGCTGGGTTTGTTACAGGCAATGAGTTAAGGAATCCTTTCGCACTTTTCTCAACTTTAAGATGAAGGATTCTCAGGGCCTGTGGAGAGCAGTGAAAATAAGTGTGTGTGCCTGGGGAAGAACTGGGGCTCCATTCAAGGGGGAGGATTCACTGTGAGCTCAGGCCAGGGTGACCCGCCCAGCCACTCGATCCCGGGTGCCTGGCTGAGTGTGCTGTGCTGGAGTGAGGGTCTTGAACAGAAACTTCCTTTTCTGTTGTTACTCAACACAAAGCTAAAAAGGCTGAAATATATACTGTGAAAATTGTTTTAACAAAACATCAGATCCCTCCTTTGGCTTTGCAGATTTTTAAATAAAATCATATTGAACTAAACTTCTGTGCTGAGTCATCTTGTTTGAGTTTTACAGATTGTTACCTTGTTTTATAATAATGCAAAAGATTAAAATTTTCTGTAACAAGAAGGTTTGCCTTGACTAAAGACTTTGATGTTGCAAGGTTTAGTTCAGTGGAGTTCATGAGATCTGGGAGCAATTGGATCAAAGGAGATGTTGTCTAGTTTTAAGTTGCATGACACTGATGTGCATCAAAATGGGTATTTATTGATTTTTAAACGAGAAGTATGACTCCAGAAAGAGTGAGATTAACGTGAATGATGGAATCCTGGTAGTGGGGTCCTGGTGTAAGCACGCTTTCTTTCCAGGGTTTGGAAAACAAGACAAATAGTAAAGGCCAACGGGTGCATGAAAACAGTGCTCAGCACCACTAGTCATCAGGGAAATAAAAATCACAGCCAGACATCACCTCACACCTGTTAGGATGGCTCTTACCAAAAAGACAAGAAATAGTCATTGTTGGAGAGGGTGTGGAGAAAAGGAAACCTCTGTGCACTGTTGGTGGGAATGTAGATTCACTATGGAAAGCAGTATGGAGGTGCCCCCAATTTTTTTTTTTTAATTGAGAATAAAACTATCATATGATCCAGCAGTTTCACTTCTGGGTATTTATCCAAAGAAAACAAAAACACTGACTTACAAGGATTGCTGTATCCCCATATTCATTGCAACATTATTTTGCAATAGTCAAGATATGGAGTCATTGATATCCATGGATGGGTGAAGAATGGGTGAATGGATGAAGTGGTGTGTGTATACATATATTATTCAGCCATAAGAGAGAATGAAATCTTGCCATTTGTGATAATATGGATGGATCTTGAGGGCATTATGCTAAATGAATTAAATCAGACAAAGAAAAATACTATATGATCTCACCTATTGAATTTCAAAACAAACTTAAAAAGAGCAGATTGATGGTTCTCAGTGGCATGGGCTGAAGGTGGGCAAAATGGTAAAGAAGGTCAGAAGTATAAACTTCGAGTTATAAAATAAGTCCTGGGGGTACAATATACAGTATGGTGTAGATAATAATACTGTATTGCATACTGCATTTAAAGTTGTTCAGAGAGTAGATCTTACAGGTTCTCATCACAAGAAGAAAATGTTACTGTCTGGTGACTATAGACTTTTTGTGGTGGTCATTTTGCAATGTATGTAAGTATTGAATATGTTATACTCCTGAAACTAATGTTATGTGTCAATTAGACCTCAGTGTAAAAATAAAAAAGACCTCAGGATGTCTTTTCTTTGGATTATAATCAGTTCATGAGTCACCATTTCCTCTATGGTGGTGGTTTTCAAAGTGAATAGCAGTCTACCAGAAGAGTCATGGTTTCAATGTAGGGGGTCATTACCTGCATTTTGAAAAATGAAATAGGGTAGAAAAATAGTGTGCCACATTCAGTAAATTTCAGTTTGCTTTATGAAAGAAACAATTTACAATTTATGTGTGCCCTGGATCATCATGTAAAATGTAAATTATTTCTTGTTTGAAATCTGCTATAATTGTCAGATGTGGAAACTCTAAACAATTATTCTAGGAGTGAGAGATAAGAGGAGAGGTGAAAACATGGGCAAAAAGTCCATGCTAAGGACCAAATCTGCCTCACTGCTCCTTGACTGGTGGTCCAGAAGTACAGTTTTGTTTTTTTTAATATTTATTTATTTGGCTTAGTTGCATCATGAGGGGTCTTCCTCACAGTATTCAGACTCCAGTTGCAGCACGTGGGCCCCGGAGTACACAGGCTCAGTACTTGTGGCATTGGGGCTCAGTTGCTCCACGGCATGTGGGATCTTGGTTCCCTGACCAGGGATGGATCCCACATCTTCTGCATTGCAAAGTAGACTCTCTACCACTGCTTTGCCAGTGAAGTCCCAGAAGCACCGTTCTTGATGCCAGTCAGTATTATTCTAGGATTATTCTCTGGGTCACAATAGGGACTCAGCTAACTCTTCTCAACTCAGTATTGAATAACTTGCCAAAGACCACCCAACAGAAGAGGGAGAGCCTAGTGTTGTTTCAGAGCAGTGACGGCCATCCCTAAGGCGGCTCTATCTTGGCCTGAGTGCTCGCCCCTCTGCTGCCTTTGTCCTCGGGAGCTCAGATGAATCTTCTGGCTAATTGCCTTTCTGGTCCCACGACCCAGTTTCGTCCATCTTCAGGCTGTCCACTCATCATTAAGTTCTCTTTTTTAAAAAAATCAAATTTTTATATATATTTTTGGTTTGGATTAAAAAATTTTAAAAGAAAACAGCTTTATTGAGATACAACTTATATACCAAAAGTGCACATCTTTAATGTGTTCAATTTGATGAATTTAGACATGCATACAGTTCTGAAACCATCACTATAATCAAAGTAATACGTATCTGTCACCATTGATTCATGTTGTATGGAAGAAACCAACACAACATTGTAAATCAATTATCCTCCAATTAAAAATAAATGTTAAAAAACATCACTGCCAAAAGTTTTCCATACCCTTATTTTTTGGTTTTGTTTTTGTAGTAAGAACACAGCATGAGGCCTATCTTAACACAATTTTTAAGCGCACAATATAGGTATTGTTAACTTTGTTGTACAACAGACCTCTAGAATGCATTCATCTCACATAACAAACTTCATACTCGTTGAACAGCAACTCCCCATTTCCCATACCACCTGTCTCTGGGAACCATCGTTTGCTTCTATGTGATTATTCTAGATATCGTATGTAAGTGAAGTCATGCAGTATTTATCCCTCTGTGACTGGTTTACTGAGTATAACGAATGCCATTTGGTGCATCTATGTCGTCACATAAGGCAGGATTCCCTTCTTTTTTCAAAGCTGAACAATACTCCATTCTATGTACTACCACATTTCTTTATCCATTCATTCATGGATGGACACTTAGGTTGTTCCACTTCTTGGCTACTGTAAATAATAAAAACATGGTAACTGGTTTTTTTTTCTGGCTGTGCTGCTCTGCTGGGTCTTGTGCATGGGCTTTCTCTGGTAGTGGTGTGTGGGACCTTCTCTGGGTGTGCTGTGTGAGGGAGCTTCTCTAGGTGTGCTGTGAGGGAGCTTCTCTAAGTGTGCTGTGTGAGGGAGCTTCTCTGGGTGTGCTGTGTGTGGGAGCTTCTCTGGTTGTGGTGTGTGGGACCTCTAGGTGTGCTGTGTGAGGGAGCTTCTCTGGGTGTGCTGTGTGTGGGAGCCTCTCTAGTTGTGCACGGGCCTCTTTAGTTGCAGTGCGCAGGATCTTAGTCCCCGACCAGGGATTGAACCAATGTCCCCTGCCTTGGAAGGCAAATTCTCGCCCACTGGACCACGAGGGAAGTCCCCACTGTGAAGTTCTAAACTGCCTGAGCTCTCAGGTGTTCAGCTCTGTGTAAAAACACCCTGACTTGGTCCAGTTTCACACTGGATCTTTACCCTCTACTTGGGAAAGCTTCAACCTCTCCAGTTCCACCCCCATCACTGATATGATTGATCTCCTCTCTGCTGTCCTCATCACGGACATTGTGATGGTCAATCCATCACCTGTTGACTTCTTTTTTAGTTACTTTCAAACCTCAATTGGTTGGGTCATTGACTTCCTACTCCTTTAACTGTTCTGAAGGGATGACATCACACTTTACACAGGTGAAAAAAATAGCCTGCTGGAGATGCAGGTACTATTTGGTTTAATTTTCAATTCTTATTTATACCTAAAAGCAGCTATTCCAAACTGTCTTCTTCAAACTGCACCCCCTCCCCTGGGGGCTCTTGCTGTTGACAAAGATGAGGAGGACGGTGAATCGCGCCGCTCTCCTTCCTTCTCTTCTCAGCAGTGACTGTCATGGTTTGGTTTTCTTCCCTGGTGACTGTTCTCAGTTTTTGCTTGCAAGGCCAACTGTCTTAGTCTCGATCCAATCAGGAGAGAGAGAACACACAGTAATTCAACCAGATAATTACTAACTATAGCAAGGGCTGGAGTCATGAGGGACTGACTATTAGGAAATAGAACTCTTAAAAATATGGTAATAGCAGTTACGAGGGGCGGCCACAACCCCTGGGGCTGAGATAGAGCCCCCAAAACCCCCACCCCTGGGGGTTGTGATCAGACCTTGTTGGGAGGGCTGCTGGAAATCCACCATCTTTCAAATCGTGACACATTAAATTATGCAGAATTTTAAAATTACATTTATTAATACTGCCAAATGTCTGATCTCACCAGAAAGGTCTTTTAGTATTGGGAGGCTATCAGCTCACTATTACCAGATACAAGTTTTCCAAAATTGTAATTTTTGCTTGAAAGCTCAAATTTTTTTTGTTGGCAATTAACACCACACACACACACACACACACACACACAATTATTCTTGAAGGAGAAGGTCGCTTCTTTCATTGTCAAGACAACGTCTGGCAATACCCATGTCTGCATGACCACTGGTTTTCTATCAGTAATTATTTCAAGTAATACTGGTGTTCCATGAAAAAGGGGGCAGTCCAGCTCACAATGCAACCAGTTGCACACATGGTTTTCCTTGGGACAACCCTGCTATACTATGGTATGAAGCCTTTAAGGGTCATGATTTAATAACAGTTGTCTCTGCTGCATCAAGGACGTTCTCAAGTGCAACTGTCTTCCGCCCCTCCCCCCCCCCCCCCAACTGTGAGTGAGAAAGCCAGGCCACCACTGGCTAGATTGGTGTTCAAGTGCAGGTTGCTTTTGCACCATCACTGCAAACAACAACACGTGAAAAGACAAATGACGTCTTAGGAGTTCCGACCTCACAGAACCCCTCTAAGTGTCTAAAGGGCCTACCTGCAGGGAGTTCACAGGCTGCATTTGCAGAACTGCTGAGGAAAGTTACAGTGCAAAGAACGGGTTTTGAAGTCTGAGCTACATGACAAAGGTAAGTGCCTTCATTTGTAGAATGAGACCAACCCACCTTAGATTTGTAATGAAAGGTCAAAGTAATGTTTGTAAAATGTGACATTCAGAAAGTATTGGTCTATCCTTAAGACTTTAATATGAATCTACAGAAACTAATTGATAAAATAAACCCTGGTGGTCCAGTGTTTAGGTGGAAAAGTCCCTTGGACTGCAAGGAGATCCAACCAGTCAATCCTAAAGGAGATCAGCCCTGAAACTTCATTGGAAGGACTGATTCTGGCTCTAGGTAAGTGAGCACACCATTGTGGTTATCTGGGTCATGAAGATATTTTTTTGTATAGTTTTTCTGTGTATTCTTGTCATCTCTTCTTAATATCTTCTGCTTCTGTTAGGTCCATACCATTTCTGTCCTTTAGTGCCCATCTTTGCATGAAATGTTCCCTTGGTATCTCTAATTTTCTTGAAGAGATCTCTAGTCTTTCCCATTCTATTATTTATTAGGTCCATGAATCAAGGTAAATTAGAAGTGGTCAAACAGGAGATGGCAAGAGTGAACACTGACACATTAGGAATCAGTGAACTAAAATGGACTGAAATAGGTGAATTTAATTCAGATGACCATTATATCTACTATTGTGGGCAAGAATCCCTTAGAAGAAGTGGAGTAGCCCACATAGTCAACAAAAGAATCTGAAATGTAGTACTTGGGTGCAATCTCAAAAATGACAGAATGATCTATTTGTTTCCAAGACAAGCCATTTAGTATCACTTAATCCAAGTCTATGCCCCAACCGGTAATGCTGAAGAAGCTCAAGTTGAACAGTTCTATGCAGACTTACAAGACCTTCTAGAACTAACACCCAAAAAAGATGTCATTTTCATTGGAGGGGACTGGAATGCAAAAGTAGGAAGTCAAGAGATACCTGGAATAACAGGCAAATTTGACCTTGGAGTACAAAATGAAGCAGGGCAAAGGCTAACAGAGTTTTGCCAAGAGAACACACTGGTCATAGCAAACACCCTCTTTGAACAACACAAGAGAAGATTCTACACAGGAACATCACCAGATGATCAATACCGAAATCAGATTGATTATATTCTTTGCAGCCAAAGATGGAGAAACTCTACAGTTAGCAAAATCAAGACTGGCAGCTGACTATGGCTCATATCATGAACTCATTATTGCAAAATTTAGACTTAAATTGAAGAAAGTAGGGAAAACCACTAGACCATTCAGGTATGACCTAAATCAAATCCCTTACAATTATACAGTGGAAGTGACAAATAGATTCAAGAGATTAGATCTGACAGAGTGCCTGAAGAACTATGGACGGAGGTTCATGACATTGTACAGGAGGCAGTGATCAAGACCATCCCCTGGAAAAAAAAAATGCAAAAAGGCAAAATGGCTGTCTGAGGAGGTCTTACAAATAGCTGAGAAAAGAAAAGAAGCAAAAGGCAAAGGAGAAAAGGAACGATATACCCATTTGAATGCAGAGTTCCAAAGAATAGCAAGGAGAGATAAGAAAGGTTTCCTCAGTGATCAATGCAAAGAAATAAGGGAAAGCCAACTCAATGGACATGAGTTTGAGGAAGCTTTGGGAGATGTTGATGGACAGGGAAGCCTGGCATGCTGCAGTCCATGGGGTCACAAAGAGTTGGACACGACTGAGTGACTGAACATTCTTCTTGGTTGATTGATTCATTTCACTTTTCAAGTTATATTTATGTATCCTGCTTTAAAATGTTCATTCTAAAGATTCACTGCCTAAATGAGAGTGGAGTTGTAGCTAACACCCAGCTCTTTAAACAGTCTAGGAACCATGCTGGGAATGGATCAGCCAGGAGAATATCATCTCCTCTGTGTCCCAGTGGACTCAAGGGAGAAATAAAGCTCTGGTCTAAACTGTGAGTCTTTCCTGGAATCTAAGCACCCAATCTTTGATCATCGTAGGGTCATAAAATGTTAAAGCCAGAAGCCACCTTTGGAATGACGAAGCCCAAACTCCATTTTACCCTAAAACAGCAGGTTCAGAGGTGGTGAAATAACAGAGATGCTTGCGGTTGGAACAAGGGCACTAGAGTCTGATGAGCCAGGTACAGTTCTGTCTTATTCCCTTCGTTGTCATTTTCCCATAAGACAAGTCATCTAACTTCTCTGAACCTCAATTTCGTCATCACAGTGACCACCAATAAGAGTATGGTGAGGATTGAATGAGATAATAATGCATGTAAAGCATTTAGCACAGGCCCTGGCACATAGTAAATGCTTGATAAGACATTACTTTGCCAACAAATGTCCATCTAGTCAAGACTATGGTTTTTCCAGTAGTCATGTATGGATGTGAGATTTGGACCATAAAGAAAGCTGAGCGCCGAAGAATTGATGCTTTTGAACTGTGGTGTTGAAGAAGACTCTTGAGAGTCCCTTGGACTGCAAGGAGATCCAACCAGTCCATCCTAAAGGAAATCAGTCCTGAATATTGGAAGGACTGATGCTGAAGCTGAAACTCCAATCCTTTGGCCACCTGGTGCAAAGAACTAACTCATTGGAAAAGATCCTGATGCTGGGAAAGATTGAAGGTGGGAGGAGAAGGGGATGACAGAGGATAAGATGGTTGGATGGCATCACTGACACAATGGACATGAGTTTGAGTAAACTCCAGGAGTTGGTGATGGACAGGGAGGCCTGGTGTGCTGCAGTACATGGGGTTGCAAAGAGTTGGACACGACTGAGTGACTGAACTGAACTGATATAGTTACCACTTATATTTCCATTTTGTGACTTCCTCAGGTCCTGCTCCAAATTTTTGGTAGAATTTGAATCCCTCTCTTTTTAGTTTATTTTCACTTGTTAGAAACAACTTGTGTCATATCTCATATCACGGTTGTCATTTTTAGATTTTCTTTAATTTCCTCCTTCAGGTAGGAGGAAGTCAGTCACTTAATTCTCATCAGTGATGTTTTTTTGAATAGGTGGCTTGGAGATGTCTATGATGAAATACAGAAATACAGATTTGGTTCAAATTTCACAAAATTTTATGCTAGTGTCCATTATTTGTTTTCATACCTTATCAAGACTCTACATTGTATTTAATTGCATTGAGTAGCTTCAGCTGCATGCAACAAATTCTGGTAAATTCTCTTTTCATTTTTAGTCTATTAAAAATATTTTCTAATTTTCCTTGTTATGGCTTCTTAGATATACCCATCATTTAAAAGTGGACATTTAATTTCCAAATACATGGGATTTTGTTTAAAGTATCTTTAATATTAATTCCTCATGTTGATACTAACTTCTCATTTAAATGCTTTCTTCTCTGCAATCACCTTCTGGGTTTTTTTTTTAGTCTAACTTCACTGAGGCTTTCAATGGCTAAGTTCAAGATCTTTCTCAGTAAATGCCATATTGGACTTGAAAATATGTGGGTTATTTTCAAATATCTTTTAATATTGATTTCTAACATAATTCCACAGTGCTAACAGACTCTGTATGATTTCAATACTGTTAGAACATGAAATTTTTGCACTTTTTTTTTGTGTCCCTGGATATGTTCTAGTGTCTCCTAGTTTAAAGTCTATGGAAACTTGAATGGAATTTGTATCTTGCTATTGTGTGAAAAATTTCACTGTTTTACATCCTTCCTCTCTACAAATGTTTTGCCACAAGCATGCCATACCTGTACAATTTTGTAGTACCTTTTTTGGTTTGTTTGTTTTTTATGTATAACCCATTCTTTTTATTGTGGTAAAATGTACATTATATAAAAGTTACCATCTTAACCATTTTAAAGTGTTAATGCAGTTCAGATATTAAATATATGAAATGTATTCGGAAGGTTGTGCAGCCACCGCCACCATCCATTTTCATAATTCTTTTCATCCAGTAAAACTGAAGGCAACTG
This sequence comes from Cervus elaphus, assembly GCF_910594005.1. Classification (NCBI taxonomy): domain Eukaryota; kingdom Metazoa; phylum Chordata; class Mammalia; order Artiodactyla; family Cervidae; genus Cervus; species Cervus elaphus. Next base: position 80,647,188 of record NC_057819.1, on the reverse strand, counting down.
AATCTGACTCTGTGCTCATTAGATAATAACTCCCCTGTCCCTAGTCCCTGGCAAACACCATTTTACTTTCTGTCTCTATGATTCTGACTACTCTTAAGTACTTTATACAAGGGGAATCATACAGAATTGGTCTTTTTGTGACTGGTTTATTTCACTTAGCATAATATCCTCAAGGTTCATTCCTGTTGTAGCATAATCAGACTTTCTTTCTAAGGTGTTAAGTAATTTTTCTGATCGTGAAAATAATATATAAAACTCAGAGTTCTTGGTCTTATTTGCCATCTGTCTTCCACACACTCCAGAAGAGTAGTAGTTTGTGTCTCCTTTAGGAGGGCACAGAAGCTCCATTTAGGAACTTGGCCTGATGCCTGTCTGTTTGGGTCAAGGTAATTACTAGTGGTGCGATGCTCCCACAGTTTGAAACGTTTGACCTTTGACTTGACTTCAAGTTTGAAGACAGTATCATACACCATGCTCACTGTACGCTCAGTACCTTCGTGAAGCGAGTACAGAGTTCAGTAGGAGATGCCAGACTCCTTCCAAGGCCTAAACAAAAAGGATTTCAGCTATAATGCTTTGCTGTAACTTGCTATTTGTCCAGCTGTAGTATGCTTTAAAGGGATGTGGTATCAGTAGGAATGTTACTTGGGAAAACGTCAGAAAGTAGAGCTACTGGGCAACAGGAAGTAGAGAGGTTGTAGGGTCGGGAGGCGGTGGGGCGGGATGACGATGCAGAAGCAGCTAGTGATACAGGTCCTGATGGTTTCCAACATGAAATAAGAAATATACGGCAAACCTTGGCCATCATAACTTTTTCTCTTTTCCTGAGGCTCCGCAATTACTTCAGGGGACGGGGCAAAGAATAAGGGATCTACAATTGCCCAAAAAGCATAGCCCGCTCCGAGGGTGGAGAGGACCGGGTTCCGGGTGGGGGGTGGGCACCGAGGAAACGCGATCCGGGTCCCGCAGCCGCATCAGTCACGCTGCCTCCACGGACAACCAGCCTTGGTAGCAGCCCGGCACCAGCGAGAGGCTCCAGCATGCTCGCGGGGCTGATGGGCTGTGGCCACACGCGCAGGTTCCCACCTCGCCATCAACCGGTTAGTAACTCAGCAGGAAGAAACACATACCGAATTCCACATTTAGGGGCTGAGCAAAAGGTTTGGAGCTGAATCCCTTTCGCTTAAGAATGTGCTCTTGTAAAATCAATAAGTAAAAAAAGCCAAGCATAATTGAATACAAGAATGTGTTTTGGGCCTATTAACAGATAATTAGAATGAGCTGCTCTGTGTGCAACGTGAATAAGTGTTTTGGTGCTTTTTTTTTTTTTTTTTACTGTTTTACGATAATGATCAGTGCAATACTTTTCCCCCCTTCAATATAAATTCAAATGTATATTGTGTCATACATGGTCATATTAAACTTTTTAACAACAATACAGAAATAGAAGAAATACAGGTAACATCATCCCCCCTCCCATTTTTTTAAAAAACAAATGCTGTCTTACAAAACCCTTGGATTTCCAAACATTTACTGCATTAAAGCTGCCTGTTACCAACTCTCTTAGAATCTCCTTTGGGCAGCAGTCTTGAGAATGCCACTCAAGTAATTACAGTAATGACAGTAATAAAAATATAGCTAATCTACTATTTTGAATTCCAGATTTAATTTCTGGAAACAGCCAAGTTTGGTGGATAAAGTGGAGATACCATCTCTGTTTCCAAATGAGGTACAACTATAACATAATGTCCCTGATGTTACTGTGTGGGTCTGGAGGACAGCCACAAACAGTTTTATATACCTTGGTAACAGTGGGGATCCAAGGACCTCAGATGAAAAACTCCAACTTTTGAGAATTTCCTTTGGCTCGTTTAACTAAGGGATCCAGCTATCATGTGGCTTTTAGATACAGGAGACTCTGGTTCGATCTCTGGGTTGGGAAGATCCCTTGGGGAAGAAAATGGCAGCCCGCTCCAGTATTCTTGCCTGGAAAATTTCATGGATAGAGGAGCCTGGCAGATTATAGTCCATGGGGTTGCAAAGAGTCAGACATGACTAAGCAACTGATCACAAACACACACACACAAACATGCACACACGCAGGCATGCGTGCACACCCTCAGAGGCCATGGCTCCCTGCAGACAGGAGCTAAGAACAGTAGCTCGGCACAGCTGGAGCCCTGCTTTCCAGTCACAGTACTGCAGCTGAGCAATGATCTGGCTCCTGGGATGGAAGAGAATGGACGTGACACTGCACTGCAGCTGACATGTGTCAGTTATTGAGTTCTGATTGTTTTAAGTGCTTTGCATTCATTCATTTGATCCTCACAGAAACCCTAAATCATGTTGCCTCCCTCTTATAGCTGACATGCGGAGGCACCAGAAAGCCAAGTAATTTGCCCAGAAGTCACAGGATAAGCGGCCAAGCTGGGATTTGAAATCGGCTATGCTGAGCTCCAGAGTCACTGTTGGTGTCTTTAACCACTCACTAAGCTGTACGGACAAGAATCTTAAGCCACTTAAGTGTGTATTTCAGAATCTCATAATGTAGGAGTTTTGTTTGTTTTAGCAGATGTCCCATGTAAAAGTCATAGGAACTTGGGACTTCCCTGGTGGTCCAGTGGCTAAGACTCTGCACTTCCAAGGCAGGGGGCCCAGGTTCGATCCCACGCCCGGGAACCAGATCCTACCTGCTGCAACCAAGGGTTGCATGCCGCAACTAAGTCCTGGCACAGCAAATAAAGAAATAAAAGTAATTAGAAAAGCCATATGAACGTGGACAAGTCACTTAACTGCACCAAGCCTCCCTTTGTCGTCTGAAGAAATAGGGAGAACACAAACTCAAAGCTACAAGGATTCCTAAAAAAAATGGATACAAAGCTTCTGGTATTTAACAGGCAAGCTGGCCATTTCCTATAGAAGAAGGGTCAACTACGGAAAATGCCCACTTACTACTTACTTTTTACAGGGTGGGGGGCACATTATGAGAAGATTATTATGATTCCACTTTGATATAATAAAAGTTTGCCTAATATCATGAACAATCTTCCCTATTTTTAACATTAACTCCTTTTTGTTCATATGATTCAACTCATTTAAAAATTATACCTTTTTCTCCTTAAAAACCATATATGCGTTGTTTGTAATAATATAGAAAACACATAAATCATAAGGAAAGAAATGCTCACAATACATTTACCCACAAATAACTCAGCATTTTGATGTGTAACCTCTTTCTACACACAAATACATTTAAATAAAACTAGCATCAAATTGTATATACTTTTTGCAAGCTGCTTTGTCTTAAAAATGTTATCATGGTGTGAGCTGTTACATATAGGATGGATGAACAACAAGGTCCTACTGTATAGCACAGGGAACTATATTTGATAACTGATAAACCACAGTGGAAAGAATATTAAAAAGGAATGTATATGTATGTGTGTGTGTATATATATATGTGTATAACTGAGTCACTGCTATACAGTAGAAATGAACACATTATAAACGAACTGCACTGCAAAAAAGAAAAACATTAGTATCTAGAAATATAAAATCAATACGTACAAATAGCTATTTAATCAATATTCCCAAATGATGTTACTATATAATGGCTAAGAACTTCTAGAATAATGGATAGAACACAAAAAAGAATATAAGAAAATATAACAGAAACAAAATAATGGTGTGTCTTTGGTGTTCCTCAACAAAAAAAAGAAAAAAAGATGAGGAAACAAGGTTAAAAATATGTTTTCACCAAATGTTTTGTAACTTTTAATAAAACACATTAGTCAACTGTTTTCCTAAAGGAATTAAAGCTATAATAAAAACACAATCATCTCAAAAACAAACAAAAAATGTTATTCTGAAAGTATTAATCTTACTCTCCCATGTCGTTAAATATTCTCCTCCAACATCTTTGTGAAGGTCTGTAAACTATCACATCACATGGATGTATTAATTTACTTAATTAAGCAGTCCTCCATAGATGTTTTGTTTCTAAGTCCACAGTGAATATCTAACTAGATGTTAAGATGGTTTCCGAGGACACAATGAATATCCTTGGGGATAAAATGCATAGAAATACAACTAATTTTTTTTTTCAGGCAAGGCTTTACTGGGACTCCTGCTGCAGCAGGAGAGAGTGAGAACAAGTCACAGGTTCCCTTGCTCACTCCCAAGCAGGGGTGAGCTGGTTCCACGTACGGGGTGAGGGTAGGGATGTGTCCAGACCGAAGGGGTGACTGGTTATGTTGTGTGCAGAGGGCATGAGCAGTACCCTGCTTTTACTCAGGGCACTGTGCTTTTGCTCCCAGCTCTTCAGAAGTGGAGTTGTGTTTTTTTACCTTTTTGTATTTTGTTGTCCATAATTTCCTCCACCTGCACACCCACACCGTTATTTTTAGTTCCTTATGAAAGTGAAAGTGTCAGTCACTCAGTCATGTCCGACTCTTTGTGACTCCGTGTACTGCAGCCCATGGAAATCTCCAAGAAAGAATACCGTAGTGGGTTGCCGTTCCCTTCTCCAGGGGATCTTTCTGACCCAGGGATCGATCCCTGGTCTCCTGCACTGCAGGGAGGTTCTTCACCATCTGAGTCACCAGGGAAACCCCTACATAATTTCCTTGTTTTCTGTTATTCTTACAATTTCTTTGCATTCTGTTGCTCAAGGAGGAGGTGTTTTTCCAGGTGCAAGCACTCAGCAAATGGTCCCAGGTCCCAGCCTGTCTCATCTCTCCCCCGGGGACGACCCACCTGACTTTGAAGAACAAAGTCTGCAGGCAAAAGGCAGTGAGTCTCAAAGCCCCATGTCCTGACTCTGGAGGAAAGTCGTGGTCCTACAGAGGTCAACAGAGCAGATCTTTAGAGTTTGGGGGAAGTTCCATTTTTCTCCCAGGCCCCAGAGGCTCCCAGGCTCTGACTGGGCCCCGGCTGGAATCCAGAACAGATACAGAAATGTCTCAGGGAGACCGGAACAGAGGTAGGGGGAAAGGACCCTGCCTCTGACAGCCCAGCTAGAGAGGAAGCCACCAGTAATCGTCCACCTCTCGGCCTCAGGCCTGACTCCATTGGCCAAGTCACCCCCTTCCCTCTCGGATCCTACACTGAGAAGAGGCCAAACCACTGGGGTGACCAACTCAACCGTTTGCCTGGGACCTCACTAGTGTCAGCAGCAAGAGCCCTGTGACCTGCCTAGCCTGGGTGAACTAGCATGGCTCATCAGCCTCCATAAATCCAAGTCACTGCAAATGCCCATGGCGCCCTGGATGCAAGGGCCCGGGTATTCCTGTGGGCAGGGGTCCTCCAAGACTCACTGGCTAAGTTCCCACAATCTGATGCAGCAGGTTTCATTGCCTGTGAGTGCATTTTTCCTCCACGTTCACCAGGATTTTCCATCGCTCACAGTCAGATCCAATAAGCGCAGCTAACTAGTAACTGTGGCTGTGGCCAGTGATCGGTAGAAACTGCTTTGGGTTTCTCTACCTGAAACGTCCTCATGCTCTAGGCAGTGGTCCCCGTCTCTGGGGATACACTAGAATCCCCTGGGGAACTGGACGTCTGTGTTGTTCAAAGCTCCAAGGTCATTCTGGTGCATAGCTAGGGTTAAAGACCCACAATACTAGGACATAGAACACCAGCCACTCAATTTCCCCTTTATCTGAAACAGTTTGTTTCTCAGGACAACTCAGCTCTGCTCAGGGTCTTCAGCTCTCCTTTCTGTATCTGTGAACTGGCCTCCACTCAGGCATAAATCCTGGTTAAAGCAATTTTCTTAAACCAAAAAGATCAGCCCTCGATTACATTTTCTTTCTTTTTTATTTTTTTTTATTTTTATTTTTTTTGTGTGTAATAAAGTTTTATTAAAGTATAAAGTGAAAGGTCGGGCATGTTGAGGCATGCCCCGGAAAAGTGCCGCAGGCAAGTTCCGGAGGCTGACTAAACTTCCGGGGACCGACCCCCTGCAGCCTGGTCCAATCAGGTGCCGACACGGAGCCCTTGGACACCAGCGCTGTAGCCTGCGCTTTCTTCCTTATATGGGAAGACCTGGCTTGGACGCCGGCCCTGGCTATAAAACCTCTCCCCACCCCTCATACCTCGCAGACTCCCTTTGTCTCCTCGCTCACCCGCCCCCAGGAGTTCTGCCCGAGAGCGACCGCCCAATAAAGGCCTTCATCAACGGTCCTTAGAGGTGGCTTTTTCTTCCCGCGGCGTTTTCTAACATAAAGGAGATAGAGAAAGCTTCTGACGTAGGCATCAGAAGGGGGCAAAAGAGCACCCCTTTGCTAGCGCTAGCAATGGAGTTATATACTCTCCAATGAATCCAAAGAATGTCTGGAGGTTGCAAAGACCTCACCAGACCCACTCCCATAATTTACATTTTAAGATAACAGAGTTGGCTAGGAGGTTTAATCCAAAGATTGTCCTCAGGCAGGATACATCCTTGTAAAGACCAGACCTACTCCCTTAATTTACATTTTAAGATAACAGAATTAGCCAGAGGGTTTAATCCAAAGACTGTCCTCAGGCAGGAGACATTATTGTTATATAATCCTAAGGAATGTAGAGGAAAAAAAGTAAAAGAGTTTGTCCTTTTTACCTCCTTGAATATCCCAGACCTCTCTTTCCTTGGGGACCCCTAGACTTCTTATCAACCTGCCTAGGAAATGACTCTCTCATTCCCCCCTTTTCTTTTAGGAGAATTATGTTGCCTAGGGAAAAGGGGCGTCGTTCTCATTCCATAACTACTTCCAAGCTGACAAGGGGTGTTGTCCCTAAATTGGTGAGGCAACATATTCTCCTAATTCTCATAGTGAGGATGTCTGATCCAGGGGCCCCAAATAATAGTCGGGAGAAGCTGCAGTGATAGCAGGAGTTTGAGCAACCATTTGTAACTTAAAAGCTTTCATGCGACTAGAAACAAATCCAGTTACACAGTTACAGATGTGTTTTGCAAACAGCAAAAACAAAACAATCAGAATTATTGTAATTAAGATAGATTTCCACCATGGGGAACTAGTTAACATCTCCCAAAGTGAGACAATCGAGGCTTCAGGAGTATCCATGGCCCCAATCATCTTGTTCATGTGTTTAGTGAAGTGAGTAACATTAGTGCTCATATCAGGTATATATGTACAGCACTGGGTATGAATGATGGCACAAGTTCCTCCTTGTGCAGCTGTCCGAATATCTAAAGCCAATCTGTTTTGTAAAACCACCTTTCTAATTTGTGCTTGTTCAGCATTAAGAGCTGAAATGGCTTTTTGAGAATCTTGTAATGCCTGTTGAGTAAAATTAGTCAAAGCATCTACTCGTAGCATAACATCTGTAGTTCCCAAAGAGGGGACAAACACTGCAGCCAAATAATCATACCAGTGAAATACAGACCTTGCCCACCGAGTTTTAAGGTGAGGTAAATTAGCAGGCTTTTCTGGAAGCTCTGAAAATATAAAGCCATGAGTAAAGGCTAGACCCAGGGTGCATCTCCCTATCCAGCCAGGGGGAAGCCAAGCCCACAGGTAAGAGCCACATATCCAGTAAGTCCCGTTTGGAGCAAGCCAGCGTGACTGAGATATCCAGTCCCAATTAGTGCCTGGCCAGACAAAGGGAGATCCTGAACTGGGGTTGGAAAACACGGGAATGATTACGTTACATATTTCCTGAGGCAAAAATCCCAATTGTTTCCAATCATTGTAATTAAGTTGTTGGCTAACTTTGGGGGATGGCTCTGTTTGTTCCCAGCATATAGGGGCAGTAGATATTAGACGTCCTTTTTCAGGAGTTAGCCAAATAACGTCATCCCATATTTGATAAACATCAGGTAAAAAACCATCAGATCTAGACCTATTTGTCTTATGTACAGCAAAATAGTCATTAAACTGAGACAGTGTATAATCAAAATTAAAAGTCACATTATGTCCATAGTTAAGGTACAAAGTATTACACCAGTCCATTCTAGGGTTGTTAGATGTCATTAGAGGAAGAAGAGGCATCACATGTGATTGTTGTCGAAGGTATTCACAGACTTGGAGAAAGTCTTTTCCTTGAAGTGGAGATGTCCACCACGGGAAGCCTTCCACCGATGAAGTGGGGAGTGCTCCGCAGACCCAGCAGTTAGACCGATTGTGGAATGCAGCATAGGAGTGAGCCCAGGACAGGAAGGCATTGTCTTGAGGATCAAACGGCAAATTAATTTATTTTTGGCTGCGTTGCTGTACGCAGGATTTCCCTCGCTGTGGAAAGTGAGGGCTACTCTAGATGCGGTGCATCGGCTTCTCATTACAGTGGCTTCTCTTGTTGCGGCTCGTGAAATACAACTAATTTATAAAAGTAGTCTAAGGCAGACTACTGAGGATAAACCCCTGGCCTCCAAAATGGCCCATCGTGTTTGTTTGTTGTTAAGCAATTATTTGATGTTTTGAATTCTTAGAACCATTACTTCCTCTGAGAATAAAATTAAGAGAATGTGCTAATGTGCTAGGTATATAGGAGCTGTCTAGTTTTAGATAATCAATGCAAACAGCACATTCTCCTGAAAGCTCCCCTAAGCCTGTTACAATTCCTTTAGCTGGCTTTCCTCTCAGTTCAGTTCAGTGCAGTCCCTCAGTCATGTCTGACTCTTTGCGACTCCATGGACTGCAGCACGCCAGGCTTCCCTGTCCATCACCAACTCCCAGAGCTTGCTCAAACTCATGTCCATCGAGTCAGTGATGCCATCCAACCATCTCATCCTCTGTCGTCCCCTTCTCCTCCCACCCTCAATCTTTCCCAGAATCAGAGTCTTTTCCAAGGAGTCAATTCTTTGCATCAGGTGGTCAAAGTATTGGAGTTTCAGCTTCAACATCAGTCCTTCCAATGAATAGTCAGGACTGATTTCCTTTAGGATTGACTGATTTTATTTCCTTGTAGTCCAAGGGACTCTCAAGAGTCTTCTCCAACACCACAGTTCAAAAGCATCAATTCTTGGGCACTCAGGTTTCTTTATGGTCCAAATCTCACATCCATACATGACTACTGGAAAAACCATAGCTTTGACTAGAAGGACCTTTGTTGGCAAAGTAATGTCTCTGCTTTTTAATATGCTGTCTAGGTTGGTCATCACTTTTCTTCCAAGAAGCAAGTGTCTTTTTTAATTTCACGGCTGCAGTCACCATCTGCAGTGATTTTGGAGCCCAGGAAAATAAAATCTGTCACTCTTTCCATTGTTTCCCCATCTATTTGCCATGAAGTGATGGGACCAGATGCCATGATCTTCATTTTTTGAATGTTGAGTTCTAAGCAAGCCTTTTCACTTTCCTTTTTCATTTTCATCAAGAGGCTCTTTAGTTCCTCTTTGCTTTCTGCTATAAGGGTGGTGTCATCTGCCTTTCTGAGGTTACTGATATTTCTCCTGGCAATCTTGATTGCACCTTGTGCTTCATCCAACCCGGCATTTTGCATGATGTACTCTGCATAGCATTTGCTTAATCCAGCACCATTTTGACTCCTAATTGATTTATCAAATAGACCATTAATGGTATCACAGAATAGTTTTGAAATAGGAGAGAAGAGGGTAGGACATAACATTTGAAAGAGTGACACAGCCTTAGGACACAACATAAGCTGATTAGAATCGAATGGGTCCAAAATGGCAGACAAGGCCACCTGACTAGTCCTTGATCTTCAGTGTATGCTCACTGGAACACAGCAGCGAGCTACATGACACACCCACAGGAACTGTGACAGGTCCAAGGCCGACCATCAAAGATCAAAAAGTGGATGGGGGCCCAATTCCTGGTCATCTCTGCCCTCTCCCCAAAACAGTTGGAATAATTTTTCCACTCATTATCCTATGAAATTACCCAGCCCATAAAAACTAACCACACCACATTTCGAGGCCACTCGTCTTCTGACATGGCCCGTGTTGTTTAGAGTGTGTTTCTTGCTAAATAAATCCACTTATTACCTATCACTTTGTCTCTCACTGAATTCCTTCTGTGATGAGACATCCAGAACCTGAGCTTTGGACTACCCGTGTGGTACAGTGGATGGGAATCTGCCTGCCAATGCAGAGGACATGAGTCCAATCCCCAGTCTGGGATGATTCTACATGCCACGGAGCAACTAACGTTCATGAGCCACAACTACTGAAGTCCGGCTCACAGACCGCCACTACTGTGAGCTGCCACTACTGAAGCCCGTGTGCCTAGAGCCTGTGCTCCGGCAGAAAGAGAATCCACTGCCAGAGAAGCCTGCACACGGCAATAAAGTGTAGCCCCTGCTGAACGCAACTAGAGAATGCTCGCGTGCAGCAATGGATACCCTGTACAATCAAAACTAAAAAAGAACCTGAGCTTTACTAGGTCTTGAAACCAGGTCTTGAAACCTCAACTGGAAAACTATGGCTTTTGGCCAGGTGCAAGTCCCAGCCACAGAGGTAAGAGTCCCAAACTGGGTTTTGGCTGGGTTTGAGTCCCAGCAGATGGGTTTAAGTCCCAATATGAGGTGAATGGTTTCCATTTCACTGCCTTAAAAATCTTCTGGAAACTACTGATCTTTTTGCTGTCTCCATATATTTTGCCTTATCCAGAATGTTATACCAGGGACACATCCAGAATGTCCCTGGTAGCTTAGCTGGTAAAGAATCTGCCTGCACACTGTTTATAATAGCCAGGACATGGAAGCAACCTAGATGCCCATAGCAGATGAATGGATAAGGAAGCTCTGGTACATATACACCATGGAATATTACTCAGCCGTTAAAAAGAATTCATTTGAATCAGTTCTAATGAGATGGATGAAACTGGAGCCCATTATACAGAGTGAAGTAAGCCAGAAGGATAAAGAACATTACAGCATACTAACACATATATATGGAATTTAGAAAGATGGTAACGATAACCCTATATGCAAACCAGAAAAAGAGACACAGAAATACAGAACAGACTTTTGAACTCTGTGGGAGAAGGTGAGGGTGGGATGTTTCGAAAGAACAGCATGTATATTATCTATGGTGAAACAGATCACCAGCCCAGGTGGGATGCATGAGACAAGTGCTCGGGCCTGGTGTACTGGGAAGACCCAGAGGAATCGGGTGGAGAGGGAGGTGGGAGGGGGGATCGGGATGGGGAATGCGTGTAACTCTATGGCTGATTCATATCAATGTATGACAAAACCCACTGAAATGTTGTGAAGTAATTAGCCTCCAACTAATAAAAAATAAAAATTAAAAAAAAAAAAAAAAGAATCTGCCTGCAATGCAGGAGACCCTGGTTTGATTCCTGGGGCAATAAGATCTGTTGGAGAAGGGATAGGCTACCCATTCCAGTATTCTAGGACTTCCCTGGTGGCTCAGCTGGTAAAGAACCCGCCTGCAATGTGGGAGACCTGGGCTCGGTCCCTGGCTTGGGAAGATCCCATGGAGAAGGGAATAGCTAATGGCTTCAATATTCTGGTCTGGAGAATACCATGGACTATACAGTCCATGGGGTCTCAGAGAGTCAGACAGGACTGAGTGACTTTCACTTTCAGAATGTCATATAGTTGGAATCATACAGTATTTAGCCTTTTCAGATTGACTTCTTTCACTTAATAATGTACATTTAAGTTTCCTCCATGTCTTGACTTGACAGCTCACTTCTTTTTAGTACTGAATAATATTCCATAGTCTGGATGCACCAAAGTTTATTTACCCATTTACCTACTGAAGGACATCTTGACTGTTTCCAAGTTGTGGCAATTATGAATAAAGTTACCATAAATATCTGCATACAGGTTTTTGTGTGGACACCAATTTTCAGCTCCTTTGGATAAATACCAATGAACATGATTACTGAATTATGTGTTGAGTATGTCACTTCTGTAAAAAATGTCAAACTGATTTCTAAAAGAGCTGTTCCCTTTTTGTATTCCCATCAGCAATGACTGAGAGTTCCTGGAGGGTATTGTTAAAGTTTTAGATTTTGGCCTTTCTGATTGATGTAAACTAGTATCTTGTTGCTTTAATTTGCATTTCCTTGATGACATACCATGTGGAGCATCTTTTCATATACTTATTTGCCATCTATATATCTTCTTTGATAAAGTTCTTGTTCAGGTCTTTGGCCCATTTTTTTATTGGGGTTGTTTGTTTTCTTATTGTTGAGTTTTATGAGCTCTTCGCATATTTTGAAAAATCGTCTTTCATCAGGTACATGTTTTACCAGTATTTTCTCATATTCTGTGGCTTGTCTCCTTATTCTCTTGATCCTAATCCATTTTTAGGATTAGAAGATAGAGTGGGAAAAAAATAGGAGAGAGGGTGGTGCTGGATTATCGAAATGGTGGACTAGGACTAAGCTTACCTCCCCAGTAGAAAACAGCATCAAAAACATCAGAAACAAAATGTTCTGAAAGAATCTGATATCAAAAAAGACACGAGAAATGTCGACCTCTGGCTCCCTCCCGCCTCCTCTCAGTCACTCAGTGATGTCTGACTCTCTGCAGCCCAACTGACTGTAGCCCACTAGGCTCCTCTGTCCGTGGAATTTTCCAGGCAATACTGGAGTGGGGTGCCATTTCCTACTGCTGGGGGATTGAACCCACATCCCATGTGTCTCCTGCACTGGCAAGCAAATTCGTTACCACCAGCGCCACCTGGGACAGCAAGTTAAAGACTTCAGAAGAAAGGATTGGTAAACCCTGAAATCAGGTCAATAGAAACAATACTAGCTAAAGATGAGGAAGAAAATGAGACTTAAAAAAGATGAACAAAGCCTCAGTAACCTATGGGACAATATCAAGCAAGCTAACATGTATTTAACTGGAGAGAGGAAATGAGGCCCCAAACTGGAAGAAACAGGAACGGAAAACATTGCCCAAATTTGGAAAAAGAGAATGAGTTACAAATCCAAGAAGCCTAGTGAGAGAGTCAGTTCTTACGTAGATTGATAAGGAGTCCAGGGCCTTGGAGGAGGAGAAAGTGGTCTTGGGCCCTAGAGGAGAAAAGGGATAAACCTTTTTTCTACGTTCCTTGTCTTAGTGACGTAAGACTTTTTCTTAAAGCTCTGAGTTGTTACTTGCAACAATCTATTTCTTCTAAGACTAATTTAAGCCCAGAGCTAATCATTATACAACAAAACAATTCATCTTGCGCAAGGGCATGTTTTTCCTTAAATTCTGTACTAATGATTATAAAACAACAATTTTATCTTGCTCGAGGACATATTTCTCCTTCTTAACAAGAACCTTCTGACTAATCCTATTATCTTAAAGTGTATGTTGTGGGAGTGGGTCTGGTAAGACCTTTCTTTTGTAAGTAACCAACTGAAAAAAGTATATAAGATCTTGATAAGACTAGTGAGTGGGGCACTCTCTGCCCCTTTCTGATGTCTATGGCAGAAGCTTTCTCTCTTTTTCACTGTAATAAAACTTTTTCCGAACAAAGTTCTGAGTGCCTGAAGCTGTGTCTCTGGTCCCGAAGCTAAATTCTCTACTTCAGAGATCACGAATCTGACACCACTCACCAGAAGCTATCATTAGCAAACCCCAAGCAAGATATTTTTTAAAAAAGACACTTAGGCACATCATAGTTAAAATGCTGAAAATCACAGTTAAAGAGAAAATCTCAAAACTCACCTGAGGAAGTAAAAAACATTCAACAAACTGTGGAAAATTCTTAAAGAGGTTGGAATACCAGACCACCTTATCTGCCTCTTGCTAAACCTGTATGCAGGTAAAAAAGCAACAGTTAGAACTGGACATGAAGCAACAGACTGGTTCAAAATTGGGAAAGGAGAACACCAAGGTTGTATACTGTCACCCTGCTTATTTAGCTTATATGCAGAGTACATCATGAGAAATGCTGGGCTGGATGAATCATAAGCTGGAATCAAGATAGCTGGGAGAAATATCAATAACCTCAAATATACAGATGACACCACCCTTATGGCAGAAAGTGAAGAGGAACTAAATAACTTCTTGATGAAGGTGAAAGAGGAGAGTGAAAAAGCTGGCTTAAAATTCAACACTCAAAAAAATAAGATCATGGCCTCCAGTCCCATCACTTCATGGCATATAGATGAGGAAAAAATGAAAACAGTGACAGACTTAATTTTCTTGGGCTCCAAAATCACTGTGGACAGTGACTGCAGCCACGAAATTGAAAGACGCTTGCTCCTTGGAAGAAAAGCTATGACAAATCTAGACAGCATATTAAAAAGCAGAGACTTCACTTTGATGACAAAAGCCTGTCTAGTCAAAGCTATGGTTTTTCCAGTAGTCATGTACAGATGTGAGAGTTGGACTATAAAGAAAACTGAGTGCTGAAGAATTGATGCTTTTGAACTGTGGTGTTGGAGAAGACTCTTGAGAGTCCCTTGGACTGCAAGGAGATCCAACCAGTCCATCCTAAAGGAGATCAATCCTGGGTGTTCATAGGAAGGACTGATGTTGAAGCTGAAACTGCAATACTTTGGCTACCTGATGTGAAGAGTTGACTCATTGGAAAAGACCCTGATGCTGGGAAAGATTGAGGGCAGGAGGAGAAGGGGGGTGACAGAGAATGAGTTGGTTGGATGGCATCACTGACTCAATGGACATGAGCCTAAGCAAACTCTGGGAGATAGTGAAGGACAGGGACACCTGGTGTGCTGCAGTCTAAGAGGTCACAAAGAGTCATACATAACTTAGCAACTGAACAATAACAACAGGGGAGCCCCAATACAAATGGAAGTTGATGTCTCATCAGAAACAATAGAGGGCAAAGAGAACAGAATGTCACCTTTAAAGTGTTGAAAGGAAAGTCAACCAACAATTATATATGCTGTGAAATTACCCATTAAAAGTGAAGATGAAAAAAGACACTTCCAGATAAGTAAAAGACGAAAGAATTGCTAGCAGTTCTGCACTACAGGATATGCAGAAGTAAACTTGCCGTCAGAAGGATGAAGACTACTGGAAATGGTAAATATGTGGAGAATAGATCTATCTTTTATGTATAACTGTATTTTCCTTTGAGAGGTGACTGCTTAAAGTAAATGTAATAATATAACACTGTTAAAAGATTAACTGGGGAACATTACACTTGTGAAGAGTTCATTGGAGCAAACGATTTAAATCAGGCAGTGCCAAACTGAAAGTGGTTAGAGGGCACTCACTCCGCCAGCAGGAATGAAGGGGAAGGCTCCAAAGGGCAGACACAGGAGCAAAACAAGGGGGTCGTTTAACTGGTTTTAGTTTGGGCAGTTGCATTACTCGGGAAAGTCTAGTTAGCGGGGTTTGTGATTGGTTGTACTCAAGTGTTGATTTCTTAACCTTGAGGTATTTACAGAAATTGACTCTGGCTTAGGTTGTGGCTTGCTTACGTTGGCTGCCAAGCATGACAGTCACCCTAGTCTAATGACTTCCTTGTTTAATGACTTTCACAATGGTGAGGGGTTATTAGGTATGTATATGTAAAATGCATGTGTACTTGGCCACTAAGTCATGTCAGGCTCTTACATGACAACAAGAGCAAAAGAAGTGGTAGATAAAATTTTAATGTAATAAGACTGTCACACTTTATATATTTATTCATTTTAATATATTCATTATAAATAGACTGTGATAAATTAAGGATGCATATTAAAATCCTTAGAATAACCATGAGAAATATAATAAAAAGAAGGGATAGTTAGGGAGTTTGGGACTGACATGTACACACTGTTATATTTAAAATACAACCAACAATTTAAAATAAAATCAACAAGGACCTACTGTATATAGAACAGGGAATGTTCTATGTTATGTCTGCTCAATGTTATGCAACAACCTAAATGGGAAAATAACTTGAAAAACGATAGATACATGTATAAGTGAATCACTGTGCTGTGGACGGAAACTAACACAACACTGTCAACCAATCATACTCGAATATAAAGTAAAAAGTACAAAAAAAAAGTATAAGCAAAAGGCCAAAAGAGAAACGAAAAAGAAATGTACAACATCTTTAATTAGTCCAAAAGAAGACGAGAAAAGAGGAAAAACAGAAAAAACCCAAAGAAACAACCAAACACAAGTAACATTTTGGTACATTTCAAATCAATAAGCACGTTAAATTCAAATGGACTAAATACTCTAGTTGAAAGGCTGAGATTGTCAGAGTTGATGTAAAAGGAAGACCCAACTATGTTCAATCTACAAGACATATTTTAAATATAAAGACACAGAGAAACAGAAATTAACAGGTTAGAAATCTATACCATGCAGGTAGTAAGATAAGAAAACTATTTGACTATACTGATATTGGACAAAGTGGATTTTTTTTGTTTTGTTTTTTAAATGATGTATCATCTGTTTTATTTATTTGGTTGCACTGGGTCTTAGTTGTGGCGTTCGAGATCTTCATTGCATCATGCAGATTTTCTGCTGTGGCACATGGACGCTCCAGCTGTGGTGTATGGACTCAGCAGTTGTGGCGTGTGGACTCAGTAGTTGTGACACATGGGTTTAGTTGCTCCACCATATGTGGGATCTAAATTTCCCAACCAGGAATTGAACCCACATCCCCAGCAGAAAAGTCCCAACAAAGCAGATTTTAAGAGAAAGATTATTATGAGACATAAAGGTGGATTTCAAGGGGTTAAATACCACAAAACATATAAAATCCTTAATGTGTATGTACTTGTACTAATTTCCTAGGGTTACCATTACAAAGTACCACAAACTAGGAGACTTAGAACAAAAATTTATTCACTCACAGTTCTGGACGCTGAACGTCTGAAATCAAGGTATCAGTGGGCATGCTTCCTCTGGAATCTGTAAGAGAGGCTCCTTTCTGGCCTCTTTGCAGCTTATGATGACTTTCCAGTGATCTTTGGTGTCCCTTGGCTTTCAGCTACAGCAGTTCAATCTCTGACTTCAGTGTCATCCTACATCATGCCAAATTAGGGCCACCCTAATGACCCCATCTTAACTGATTACAACTGCAAAACCCTATTTCCAAATAAGGTCACATTTATAGACACCAAGGGTTAGGACTTCAACATATATTGTGTAAAGACATAATTCAATGCATAGTGAAGTGAAAGTGAAGTCGCTCAGTTGTGTCTGACTCTGCAACCACATGGACTGTAGCCCACCAGGCTCCTCCATCCATGGGACTCTCCAGGCAAGAGTACTGGAGTGGGTTGCCATTTCCTTCTCCAGGGGATCTTCCCGACCCACGGATTGAACCCGGGGGTCCCGCATTGCGGGCAGACACTTTAACCTCTGAGCCACCAGGGGAGCCCAATTCAATGCATAACAGTACCTAATAACAAAGTTTCAGAATACATTGGGGATGCGGGGCAAATATAAAGTGAGAAACAGACAGACAAGTTCATCATCACATTGAAGAAATTAACATCCTGTCAGTCTCAACATATTTCAAAAGACAAATATCTTAAGTAATAGAGCTGGCTAAAATGAAATTATATTAGAAATTAATAACAATAAGATATCCAGGAAAGCGCTAGAAATTGGGAAGTGAAGCCATATCATTATAAGTAATTAGAAAGAAATTACAATAACAAAGAAGAAATTACAAAGGAAATTAGAAAATATTTTGAATGCAATGAAAATACACATATCAAAACTTTTGGAATATAACTAAAACAATGCATAGAGGGAGATTTATAAACATTTATATTAGAAAAGAAAGTTTAACAATATTGATCTGATGTTCCAACTTCATAAACTTGAAAAAGAAGAGCAAACTAAACCAAAAGTAAATATAAGGAAATACTAGCTACGAGAAGAAATCAATGAAAAAAAATAGCAAATAGAGAAAATTAAAGCTGAAAGCTGGTTCTTTGAAAAAATTAATAAATTAATAATCTAGTAGATGGAGTAACCAAGAAAAAAGAAAACACAGATTACTTGTATCAGGAATGAAAGAGGGGTTACTGCCACAGATTCTACTGACATTAAAAGAGTTATATGGCAGAAATAAAGACTTCTGAAAATTCTGCCTCTATAAAAGAAAACTAGCAAAAACTTCCAGAATAAACGTTTTCAGCACTCTATAAATTAGCAAAAAGCTTGCAACAATTCAGAAAAATGCTTACTCAAAGAAAGTGGCTGAATCTTGGTAAGAACAGCAAGTTTTGTGGGGTTTTAACTTGACCTTTTCCCAATATCCCCACCCTAGCTCCATGGCAGCCTCAAAAAGTAATGGTCTGCAAATAACGCCAAGCCCTTAGAAAACACCGGGCCTGGATTTAGGGACTCAAGGAAATTCATATCTAATCACTGGCTGATCACGAAGCTAAACAAGCAGAGTTAAGAGCAACACATGACAAAGAATACAGACTTCACAGAATTAATTCAGAAAAGTCACTAAACAAAGAACAACAAATGGCCACAACAACAAACCCCGGGAATGGGGGAATCTGGTGTCCACAGTGCCACACTGTACTATTTTAAATGTCCATGTCCGGTTTTGAACAAAAATTGATGACACATACAAAGAAGCCATGGCCCATATAAGGAAAAAAAACCAGAAACTGTCCCTGAGTAAGCACGGATGTTGCACTTTCTAGAAAAATTCTTTAAATCAGTTATGCAAAATATGTTCCAAGAACATCAGGAAATCATGTCTAAAGAAATAAAGCATGAGAATGATGTCTCTTTATTGTATCAGTATGGAGACAGAAATTATTATTATTTCTTAAAAAGAACCAGATTGAAATTCTGGTTTTGGAAAGTACAATAATTACAATGAAAAATTCACCAGAGGGACTCAACATCAGACTTGAGCAGGCAGAAGAAAGAATTCATGAATCTGGACATAGATTGAGACAATCCAGTCAGTGAAGCAGAAAAGAAAAAGAATAATGAATACAGGCTCAAAGACCTGTGAGACATCAACAAGCTTATCAACATACACATGATGGAAATTCCTAAAGGAGAGGAGACAGAAGGAGGGAGGAAAGAATATTGGAAGAAATGACAAAAGAATAAAACAGTTTACTTGAAAATATTGAACACAGTAATTGGGAAGTTGTTTAGTTGCTGAGTCATGTCCAACTCTTTTGTGACCCATGGGTTGTAGCTCCCCAGGCTTATCTGTCCATGGAATTTCCCAGGCAGGAATACTCTAGTGGGATGCCATTTCCTTTTCTAGGGGATCTTCGCAACCCAGGGATCCAATCCACATCTCCTGCACTGGCAGGCGGGTTCTTTGTGGCTGAGCCACCAGGGAAACCCAGTAATGGAGATACTGAAGTGCAAAAAGATATATGACATAAAAATAGGTAGTGAATGACAGATAAAAATCCTATCTTCTGAGGAATTTAATGTAAATGGGTCAGATGCTCCAATTAAAAGGCAGAGATTGGCAGGATCACAAAAAAATGTGATCTGACCATATACAGTCCACAAGAACCACACTTTAGATTCACAGACACAAATAGGTTGAAAATAAAAGGATAGAAAAAGAGAAACTATGCAAATACCAACCAATGACAAGACAGACCACATTTGGGTCTCAATAAATTTAAAGGGTTGAAATAATACAAAGTATATTCTCTCTCCATAATGGAAGGTATTTAGATAGGTCTTAGTAAATAGCTACTTCATGGAATTTGATAATAACACATGTCCCTCCTAATGTTATTCACTGACTAATCAGCCTTTCTAAACTTCTCTTCCTGGAAGGAGAATTCTACAAGCATTCTGACATGAGTCAGGTCACCTCACCCACAAGAGCTAGGTCAGAGGGAATTTCATAATGTTTATTTCCTGGAAAATGCTCCCCATGGGGGACAACATTTTATAGCAGGACACACTTGGTTTTTGGAATCATAGTCTGGATACCTATAATCATTACCTTAGATAAGTTAGTTTCTCTAAGCCTCAGTTTTCTCATCTGTACCATAAGGTATTTATACCTCAAGGATTTAGATACTAAATAAATAAATCTTAATTTCCTACCCTCTTCTTTCTTTTTCTCATACAAAGAACATCGCAATATGCAAGAGAAGAAATGGGGTAAATAGTCCTGGAGCAATAGTTAGAGAAAGCTGGAATCAGGATGTTGAATAAAGCAATCTTGAGCTAGTATCCCAGTCCTCTTTTGTATGAAATACGTGACCCTCATCTATAAAATGGACATAATGACGTCCCTCCTGTAGTGCTAACAAGGATTATGGGAGATTATAAGGGTATCTAGCGCCCAGAGGTACTGATAAATGGCAGTGATCAGAATTAGAATCTGCCTTTCCCCCCTTTTTGGTGCCCACCCTGTGCCCAAAGTAAACTCCAGTTCACTCCTTCCAAAGCACTACCTTTCCTTTCGCTCCGCATCTTCTTTCTTGAATACGTCTCCCCTAGTGTACACACACTTGTCCTGCACCGAAGCTAGAGCAGGCAGGAAAACAAAGCTACAATGAAATAGAAGAAAATAACTCTAAACAATTGTGAGAACAATGTCTCAGAATTATAATTGTGTGCGTGCACACGTGCACGTGAAAAGTGGGTATGTATGAGACAGGAGATTTTTGTGAGACTAGGGTATCTCCAAACTCCAGAAAAGTGGAAGGCGGGGCGGGGCGTGGAGGGGAAAGCTTGTTACATCGCCGGGTGGGGAAAGAAATCGCCAAGCTGAAGCCTCAGTGTGTGACCGGAGGTTCCAGCCTGCGGAGATCATGTTGCCCAAACGCCAGGGCCAGAACCAGAAAAAAGAAAGGAAGGATGAAATAAATAAAATTTTAAAAAGGCAGTGAGGCCACCCGGGAAGCCCTTTCTGTAGGTTTTTTCACAGGTCCATCCGAGAAGCCCGCCTGACTCGCGGGGGCAGCTGGCGTCCAGCCGGGCTCCCGGAGGGCCGGGACCCGCGCAGGCGCGTCCCCCTGGGGCCCCCGGCGCGCCCGGGATCCGGGGTTCACTCCCCTCGACGCGCTCGCTTCCTCCTCCGCCGCGCGGCCGCGGGAAACGCCCGGGAAGCCGAGAAGCCGGTCTGAACGCCCGGGGTCCGGCGCCCCGCGCCCATCACCTCGGGGTCCCCCGGGCACCCCCGCCCGGCGCGCCCCGCCCGCCCCACGTGACTTCCTGGAAGCCCGGGGGCCCCGCCCCGCCGCTCGGTTTCGTTTCCTCGGCGGCCTCGCGGCCACTGCGCCGCCGCGTCCCCGCGCGTTCCGTCGGGCTCCCCCGACGCACCATGGCGGAGCTGTGCCCGCTGGCCGAGGAGCTGTCGTGCTCCATCTGCCTGGAGCCCTTCAAGGGCCCGGTCACCACGCCGTGCGGCCACAACTTCTGCGGCGCGTGCCTGGACGAGACGTGGGCCGTCCAGGGCGCGCCGTACCTGTGCCCGCACTGCCGCACCGGCTTCCCCGCGCGGCCGCAGCTGCGCAAGAACACGGTGCTGTGCGCGGTGGTGGAGCAGTTCCTGCAGGCGGAGCAGGCCCGGCCCGCGCTCGCCGACGACGGCTGGACGCCGCCCACGCGCGCCGCCGCCCCCAGCGCGGCCGGCCAGGTGTCCTGCGACCACTGCCTGCAGGCCGCCGCCGTCAAGACGTGCCTGGTGTGCATGGCCTCCTTCTGCCAGGAGCACCTGCGGCCGCACCTGGACAGCCCCGCCTTCCAGGACCACCCGCTGCAGCCGCCCGTCCGCGACCTGATGCGCCGCAAGTGCGCCCGGCACAACCGCCTGCGGGACTACTTCTGCCCCGAGCACAGCGAGTGTATCTGCCATGTCTGCGTGGTGGACCACAAGACCTGCTCGCCTGCGCCCCTCAACGAGGCCAGCACCGACCTGGAGGTAGGGGGCGGCGGGCGGGGGCGCCGAGAGGCAGCCTGGGCCGGCTGGGTGGCGCGCAGGGCCCCGCTGTGGGCAGCGTGGCCGACCAGGCGGATCCCGTGGGTGCGGTGGATGGGCACCCTCAGGCCTTGCTGTGCCTGAGGTGGGGGCGGGGGCACAGCCAGTGTCCAAGTGGAAGGGGCCGTGAGAACATACAGCCCTCGTATTCGTGGCTCACCCCATTCATCCATTTTACAGAGGGAACTACTGAAGACACGTGATACGTTGTTTGCATTAAGCCTAGCAGTTGTCTGGTGCTTCCCTTGTGGCTCAGACGGTAGAAAATCTGCCTGCTATGCGGGAGACTCCGCTTCTATCCCTGGGTCGGGAAGATCCCCTGGAGAAGGGAATGGCAACCCACTCCAGTGTTCTTGCCTGGAGAATTCCATGGACAGAGGAGCCTGGCGGGCTACAGTCCCTGACGTCTCAAAGAGTGGGACAAGACCGAGTGACTACACTTTCACTTTAGCAGTGGTCTGACATGTTTAGTAGAGGGTTTTGAACATCAAATATGAGCGCTGGAAGTTACCTCTGTTCCCTCAAGGTCCCCTAGCACCCAGGTGATGGTATAATTAGTTGTTTACAGCTGAGGAAATAGAAAATGGACATTCAGAGAAGTTCATTTCACTCGAGTTAACCCAAGTGGTCATTAAGCCTTGGCCAGCTGGTCTGACACCATCGTTGCTGTTTCTCCCGGTGGACCAGCCTGAAGGCCAAGTCCTGGAGTTCAGAGCACAGAACATTCCTGAGGTCATGTGAGATAAAGTCTTTGTGAGCCAGAGACTTCTGGTGACCAGGGAGGACCGACCACTGTGAGGGGGAGGGTGGGCAGGGTCCCAGGAGGCCCAGCCGCACGCTTGCTGTGCCCTTTGTTCTGCCTGAGCCACTTTAAAGCCCGGGGCTGGTCCTCATCAGCACCGTGAGGAGGGGCATCAGGTGGATTCCTCAGGGCCCTTCTTGCTCTGAGATGGTTTCAGTGGTTCGTGGATCCTGATTTCCCGTCTGGGATGGAGGCAGAGGCTGAACAGGCGTAGTCCCACTCCCTTGCCTTGCCTCAGTCTAACTCCAGGGTGAGGCCTGGGTTCTCTTCCCTCTCCCAGGCTGTCAGGGAAAACACGGGCTGTCCTTGTGCTGTCTAAGGAGACGTGAAGTCTGGGGAGGTTTGCAGTGGCTCCAGGGCTCGGGTGCAGGTGTTGCTCTGGCCCGGGCAGGCCCCTCCCTGCCTGG
This sequence comes from Cervus elaphus, assembly GCF_910594005.1. Taxonomy (NCBI): domain Eukaryota; kingdom Metazoa; phylum Chordata; class Mammalia; order Artiodactyla; family Cervidae; genus Cervus; species Cervus elaphus. Next base: position 80,624,189 of record NC_057819.1, on the reverse strand, counting down.
CCAGCCTGGCCAGGCTGAGCTGGGTTCCTGCGGCCTGTTTCCCTGAGTCCCTCAGGCCTTGCCTGACGTTGACCTGGGAGGTAAAACCATCTCAGGCCCAGCCCACCTAGTCTCCACCTGTTACAGGAAAGAACCTGTCTGGCCTTCAGAGCCTGGAGGCCTGCTCTGGTTACATTAGCTGTGGTTCAGGGCAAGTCATTGCATTTCTCTTGAGGGTCAGCTTCTTCATCCCTAAAATGGGATTAATAGCATTCTCTCTGCACGTCTAAGGGCGGCCAGGAGGCTTCAGAGGGCTGAGCTGTTTGGGAAGTGCTTCTTAGGCAGGCCCCAGGGCCTGGCTGGTTGACTTGGACTCTGACCAGAGCCGAATGTTGAGACCTGGGTTTGAATTCTGGCTCTGCTTCCTGGCTGGGAACCCATCAAAGGGCCCAATAATGGTGCCTATCTGAGGAGGCTGTTGGGAGAATTAATGAGGTGATCCATAAATGGCAGGGTTTTGTTTATTTGTTTTAAACCCAGCTGTCAATCCGCCTGCAGGGCGGGAGACTCAGGTTAAACCCCGGGGGTGGGAAGATCCTCTGAAGAAGGGAATGGCTACCCACTCCAGTATTCTTGCCTGGAGAATTCCAAGGACAGAGGAGGCTGGCAAGCTACAGTCCATGGGGTTGCAAACAATCAGACACGACTGAGCAACTAACATTTCACTTCTCAGCTTTTAGGTTGTGTATTTTGTTTTTTTTTCAGTTGACAGAGATCAGAGTTGCTTTTTAAAAAAAATAGTTATTTTAATTTTTGGCTATGATGGTCTTAGTTGCGGTGCACAGACTCTCTGGTTGTGGTGCACAGGATTAGTTGCTCCTTGGCATATGGGATCTTAGTTCCCTGAGCAGGGATTGAACCTGTGTCTCTTGCATTGGAAGGTGGATTCTTAGCCACTGGACCACCAGAGAATTCCCCATACATGGCATTTTTATAGTTCACTAGTGCTGCATAGAGCTGCTGCTAACATTGCTGTTACTCAGAAATGCCCCGAGGAGAGTTTGCTGCATGGAGGGTGTTAGACTGCCCAGATTTTCTTCTTCTCGGGATGTGTGGGCCTGAGGACTTGGGCGGCCTGGCTCTGCTCAGAAGGCCTGCTAGTGGTTCTTATCCAGGAGGCAGAAGGCAGGGGCAGAAGGACCCGTCGTAGTCTGGTCTGGAACCACAGCTTCCACTCGGCCTCCAGGGCCTGGAGCTGGAATCTGCACCCAGATTATCTGTATGCCCTACACACTTGGCTTTTTAATCCTTTTAACAAGCCTTGCCTGCCCCCATCTCCTGGCCTGCTAAGTCCTTTAACCCGGCGGCCCCCCACCTTTTTGGCAGGCAGCAGGGACTGGTTTCGTGAAAGACGGGGAGAGGTGGTTCAGGCAGTGTGGGGAGCGGCAGATGAAGCCTCGCTTGCTTGCCTACTGCTCACCTCCTGCGCTGCGGCCCGGTTCATGGCAGGCCTTGGACCAGTACCGGTCTACAGCCCAGGGTTGGGGACTCCTGCTTTAACCCGTCTCCTTTTCCAGTCCTGCTGCTGGTCAGTACTGGCAGCAAAGCCAGCCCAGCTGGGTTTGATCACTGGTGTGGGGTGGACTTAGGACTCTGGTGCCTACTTGGAGGACCGAAGTCCCCAGTCTGTGAAGGGATGCTCAGAACTTTGAAAAGTTCCCTGTCCTTGATTAGCTGCTCTCAAAGGCCTTGGGTGGCTTTCTTTTGGTCTGTAGCCCTGTGGGCCCCTGTGTATCATCAGGGACTGTTGTATGCCTTTGATCAATATGTGTAAAATCTTTCAAGATATGGTGAGGGACAGGGAGGCCTGGTGTGTTGCAGTCCATGGGGTTGTAAAGAGTCGGACACGACTGGGAGACTGAACAACTATAAGAACAACCCCTGAGACTGGGTCTTGGAAGCAGTTGTGAGCCCTCAGGAGTCCTGAGGTCTCTTCCAGCTCTGAGACCTGTGAGGCTGGCTGTGCGCAGGGCTGGCCTTCCACCTCTGGCCACGGTTTATCTTGGCCACTGCTAGAGGCCGGGTCAGAGGTTATTGTCACAGAAGTCACATCTGAAACACCATCAGTGACTTGGGCTTTCAGGGTTGAGTTAGTGTGGCCTTGGTTTGTGCTTCCAGGCTTTCCATGTGACTGTCACTGGGTTATTCCAATCCAGAGTGAAGGTCAGTGACCTGGGAGAGTCAGAGGAGAGGAAGGGAAGGCCAGAGAATTGTTGAGCCAGCTAGTTAAGGGACGTGCATGTTTTTCCCCTAGAAATTTCCTGTGTGCTCAGTTTGGACATAAGTCTGTCATTGTAATACCAGGATCTTGTAACACCAGTTAATAGCGATGTGGCCTAGGTAAGCCCCTTGATTATTCTGCTTCAGTGACGTCATCTGTAAAGGGCGGATAACTCTGTACCTCCTACTGTTGTTTTTAGCTTTACAAAGTTAATAACGTGGAAAGCACTAGAACAGTGTCTGACTTGGAGTAAGTTCATGACCAACACTGGCTGCCGTCATTATGGTGGAGGTGGTGATGATTTTCGTACCTATTTCTACGCCCCAGCATTTTGCCTGAGTTGGGTGCAAGTTGGCTGGTGATTATGAAAATTTACGAAAATACTCAGAGGCCTCGGGTGGCATTAGCTGCCTTGGTGCCTAATTTACTTTGCATCTGAACATGACCTGGGGCCTAGTGATTCTGAATCACCCTAGTTCAGTTTCAGGGACTGAGCTGGTTTTCCGCCAGTTCATCCTTATTCCAGGGTGTAGCCCTTGGAGGGCTCAGTCTATGGGGCTTATCAGGTGAGCCTTGGACTTTGGTTTTTATTCTCCCCCTGCCTCTCTGAGGCGCACAGAGGCTCTCCCAGCTGTGTTCCGGAACTGGCAGATGGCCCTGGGAGAACCCCAGATGCCAGACTTATCTCTTTGGGTTTCCTTCTTCTGGATCTTAACTGTGTGATCCTCCCCTTCTTTGTTAGCCCCCCATTGGTTTTCAGTAGGTGCCCCCTCCCCCAGTGTTATGTCTGCTTGCTGGTTGTTTGTAGTGGGAGGCTTGATGTGAACAACTCCATTTGCCGCTTACTGCTCAACTGTCTCAGCTCATTCTGTCTGGGTGAGCCTGGCCCCCTTGCTTTCCTCTCTGCCTCAGTTTCAACATCTGTAAAATGGGTGCTAGTGAAGAAGCTTGTAATAATCCAAGCTGACATTTACTAAGGACGTTTGTCCTTGCTAAGATCCAGGCACTAGGCTGAGGACTCACACTGCTTCAGTTAATCGTCCTCCTAGTCCTGCAGGGTATGAACAGCTGTATCTATTTCTTGACCAGAGAAGCTGGTGAGGGGCAGTTCGACAACTGAGAATTGAGTCGATCTGTCTAGCTCCAAGTCCTATACTTATAACTTCTAAACTATCCTGTCCCCCTGAAAGGATGGAAGCTGTAAATACGAGAATGCATCAGAGAGCTGCAAGCAGGAGAGACTTGGGGTGGTGGAAACAGCTGTGGGGGCGACTTGAGGGTAGTTTGTGGTGTTGGGTGCTTCTGGGGGGCTGGGACAAGGTGTGTTCTTACCCGGTTCATTTTCTCTGCAGAACAAGTTGAGGCAAAAACTGACTGTCATGTATGGCCAGATCAATGGGGCGTCAAGAGCGCTGGAGGACGTGAGAGCTAGGCAGCAGGAGGTGCAGGTGAGTGACGGGGCTCCCAGCCCCGCCCAGCCCCGCCCCCGTGGAGGTGGACACGGCTCTGGCATCCACACGGCTCCTGTTGGGTTCACTCACAGTGTCAAAATTCAACAAAACATGCAAAAATCTACATGCCCAGAGAGATCCTTCATAGACTACGAGTCCAACCTGGGTGGGAGGAATCACTAAAAATTAATGTTAAAACATAGTAACGTAAAAAGTAGTTACCGTTTAAGTGGGAGAGAAACAGGAATACAAAGCTGCATCTATTTATTTAGTTAGTTTTTGGCTGCGCTGCATGCAGCATGGAGGAACTTTTGTTCCCCAGCCAGGGATTGAACCCATGTCCCCTGCATTTGAAGCACAGAGTCTTAACCACCAGACCACCAGGGAAGTTCCTGCATCTGTTTGTTAATAGTGTATTTGTCTTTTAGGACTAATGTAACAAATTACCACAAACTTGGGTTATGTCAACAGAAAAGTAGTTTTCGCAGTTCAGTTCTCTGGTTGTTTGCAGGGGGAGGCTTGGTTTGAACGACCCCATCTGCCACTTACTGAAGCCACTATCTTAGCTCATTCCATCTTTGTGAACTTGACCCCCATGCTGTCGCCTCTGCCTCAGTTTCATCATCTGTAAAATGGGCGCCAGGAGGCCAGCAGTCCAAATCCAAAGTGTTGACAGGGCCACACTCCTTCCGAAGGTTCCGAGGAAGAGTCTGTCCCCGCCTCTCGAGCTTCTGGTGGCATCAGGCATTCCTTGACCTGTGGCTGCATCACTCCAGTCTCTGCCCCCATCTTCACATTGCCTCCTCCCTCTGTGTCTGCTCTTTGTCGCCAATAAGGACACTTGCTAGTGGCTTTAGAACCACCTGGGTAAACTAGGATGATCTTGGCTCAAGATTTCTACCTTAGTTACATCTGCAGAGACTCCTTTTCTCAGTAAGGTCACACTTCCAGGTTCTGGAACGTGGATGTAACTTTTTGGGAGCCACCATTAAACCCATTACCAGAAGTGTAGGAAAAAAGACTGGAAGGAAATATAGTCAAAGAATCGTAGTACGAGTGTTGGAATGGTAGAATTATAGAGGTTTTTTTTCCTCCAGGTTCGTAATTTTTATAAGGTTACGGTGCTTTTATATTGAGAGAAGTTCTGATTTTTAAGCATCCTTTCTGGAGTGGCAGCGTCTGGTTTCATTGCCACAGCTGTGGTTAGATTAGATGAGATCTGGGTTAGAATACTAGCCTGTGATACTGTGGTCATGTTGGCAGATCTCTGAGCCTCAGTTTTTCCATCTCCTTCCATAACCTCTTTCTGAAGGTGAGTTTGAGGCTTAAGTGAAAGAATGCACATGAGAATACCTGTATTGATTGGCGGGCAGGCTCAGTTCTTGCAGCAAAGCTACCCCTCAGAATCAGAGGCTTAAATAGGATAGCTGTGTATGTTCCTCACTGTGACCGCTCAGGGCTGGACCTGCGTAACCAAGGCAGGCTATTATGGAGTGGTCTGCGGCCTGGGACCCATCAGGGTTCAGGACCTTGCCTTCTTACTGCCCTTCCTCATCCCTGGCTGCCACTGGGTCACCATTAGATTTTGCTGTAGCCTCTGAGAAGGGGGGACAAGGGGGGAGAGTGTTGTGCTTGTCACTTCTGTTCCCATTGTGTAGGCAGCAGCCTAGTCACGTGACCAGCTGCAGGGGACGCCGGGAGATGTAGTCTGTGGCTGGGTAGCCATGTGCCCATCTGAACCCAGGGGTGTGTTCTTACTGATGGGGGCGAAGGAGGATGAATACTCGGGGACATTGCTAGTCACATTGGAAGTGGCAGGGTCGGGTACTGGTTTAAGAAGTAATTGAATTCTCAGGAATTCCTGGTGGTCCAGTGATTAAGACTCTGAGCTTCTACTGTAGGAGGCTTGGGTTCAAATCCCTGGTAGGAAAACTAAGATCCTGAATGTCGCATGGTGTGGCCAAAAAAAAATTGAATTCCAATCTCCCTGGCCCTCTTGTGTGTTTCTCTTTGTCACGTTTGATTCTGAGCTGTTGAGGTTACCCAACCTGTAAAGGGAAACTGCAGCTTCTAGAGCAGTGAAGCAGCTTCATCCAGTAGAAATATAAAGTGAACCTTATATATAACTTTAATTTGAATAATACATGAGACTAGTTTTATTAATATTTTTTATTTAACTCAGTACATCCAAAGTGTTATTTTAATCAATATAAGGTATTAATGAGATATTTCATGCTTTTTTTATTTTACCCTGTCTCACATCTTAACTGGGACTGGCCATAGTTCAAGTGTGCTGTAGCTACATGTAGCAAGTGACTGTAGTATTGGGTAGTGCAGTTCTAGAGGCAGTTGTCTAGGGCAGCTTCATACCCTTTAAGAAAACTACTCATGAACTGCGTTCTAGCTTAAGAAATAAAATATCGCCAAGGAGAATATAGCCCTGGCTTTGCTTCTCCCGTCTGCATCCCTCTTCCTCTCTTCCAGAAGTCGCAGAGAGTCCATGGGGTCGCAGAGAGTTGGACACGACTGAAGTGACTAAGCACGCACACGTGTGCCATGCTATTTGTTTCTAAGTCTTATGTGAAGCGCATCTTACCGTGTGTCTTCTATAAGTCATTTTTCCCTTATCATAGTTTAATATTCCATCCCAGTGAATAATTTTCAGTCTTCTACTGACAGACATTCAGCTTGTTTCCTTGATTTTTCTATTCAGTGCTGCTTAGAGCGTTCTTGTGTGTCTCAGGAGCAGAGCCTTTTTCTAGAGTACATTCTTTGGACTCAGTTGCTGGGTCCTAAGGTGGCGGTGGTGGTGGTGTTGTTGTGTCCGACTCTTTATGACCCATGGACTGCAGGACGCCAGGTCGCCCTGTCCTTTACTATCTCCCAGAGTCTGCTCACACTCATGTCCACTGAGTTGATGGTTCCATCCAAGCATGTGTCGTCCCCTTCTCCTCCTGCCCTCACTCTTCCCCAGCATCAGGGTCTTCTCAAATGAGTCAGCTCTTGGCATCAGGAGGCCAAAGTATTTGAGCTTCAGCAACAGTCCTTCCAATGAATATTTAGGGTTGATTTCCTCTAGGATTTAGGTCATAAGGTATGAACACCTTGAAATTCACTGATCTTGCCAGATCACTCTCCAAATTGGTTGCACCCGTCTGAATTCCCATAAGTATAGGTGAGAGCTTGTGGTGCTCCACGTGTCAGGCCTAGCCTTTCTGCCAGTCTGATGGGTGCCCTCTTGTTCTGGCCTCTCAGGAGGCTGCACACAGGAAGGTGGACCAGCTGAGACAAGAATACCTGGAAATAAAGGCTCTCATTGATGCCTCAGAGGCCAGCTCCACAAGGAAGATAAAGGAAGAGGAGAAGAGGGTCACCAGCAAGTTCGACAACATTTACCAGATCATCCTCAAGAAGAAGAGTGAGATCCAGACCCTGAAGGAGGAGGTTGAACTGGCCCTGACTAAGGGGGACGAGTTTGAGTTTCTGGAGGTAGGTCATGATGAGGATGCTGTTCAATCCTCTTTCTGCCTCGCCTTATGGTGTTGAGTGGAACTCTAAAGGAGTTGGGGCGGTGAGGGGTTTTGGGAAGCATCCCTGAGACACATAGGCTGTATTAGTTTTCTACGTTTTGTGACCACTTAGCGCAAACTGCGTGGCTTAGAAGAAAAGCTGTCCGTTACCTCGAACTCTGTGTGGCTTAGGCTGTGGTCTCACCAGGCTGTATGTTCCTTTTGGAGCTCAGGGTTGTCTTCCAAGCTGACATGCTTTTTTTTTTTTCCATTGTGTAATTTTTTTTATTAAAAGAGATTTGTTTCTCTGATATGATAACTCTACTATTTGAATTCATAGTTGGGATGAGATTCAATCAAAGCACTCAGCAGTTTGTGTCTGTTCAGCCTCTTTCCACTTTTATTCTTCTGATTGCCCCAGAGTTCTTCTTCCTGTTATTCACATCTGTCAGAATCTTAGTGACAACGTTACTAATTCCTTTTCAGCTTAAACTCTCTTCAGCCAGTGTCTGGTCAAATCACTTGGAATAAGCAGGGTCATCACCGATATCCGATCCTAATTGAACTCCATCTTTGTGTACAGCTTAAAGTCTTCATTCAAAGGGCCTCATACTCTGAGAAATCCACACACTTCAGGGAAGTTTTAGCTCGACCTATTTTTCAGTGTTTTCTGCTGTTTGCTGTATCTCCTTTGCCTGTTTGACAAACACAGACATAATACCTGTCTGGGAAGTTTTAGCTCAAGACCTGTTTTTCAGTGTTTTCTGCTGTTTGCTGTATCTCCTTTGCCTGTTTGACAAACACAGACATAATACCTGTGTCCCTTGGACATTTCCCCCAAGACATGGATTTCTTTCTCCCTGAGAAGAAAGTCTAATTCTCCTTTGTTGGGTTCCAGTGTGTTTGGTACATGTGGGTTCTAATAACTCACAAATAGGAAGTCTGACTCTCCTGTTTGAGAAAGGAGGATATTCTGTGATTGTTTAGTCGCTAAGTTGTGTCTGACTCTCTGGCGACCCCACGGACAGTAGCCTGCCAGGCTCTTCCCTCGGTGGGATTTCCCAGAGAAGAATGCTGGAGGGGGTGCCGCTTCCTTCTCCAGGGACGCTCACATGCTTGTTGGCAGAGTTCAGTCCCTCGTGGTGCAGGCTTGAGGTCCCTGTGTCCTTGATGACTGTCAGCTGGGGCCGGTTGAGGTTCCTAGAGGCTGCCACGATTCCTCAGCATGTGGTCCTCTTTCGACTGGGCAGCAGCTTTCCTCAAAACCAGCAGAGAATTTCTCCTTTTGGGAAGGCCCAGTTTCTGTTTTAAGGACTTTTACCTGATTTGGTGAGGCCCCCCCAGAAGAATCATCTTTCTGATGAACACAAAATCAACAGATATGGGATCTTACACCTGCAGTACTCCTTCATTGTTTCCATGTAATGTAAACTAGTCCCGGGAGTGATAACCCTTTCATACTCACTGACCTGCCCTTAACCTGGGGGAGAGGATGTGTAATGTGTGTGCCCTGGGCAGTCAGGAGGCTCGGGGGCCATCTTGGGATGCTGCCTGCGTTAGGCCTCCACCTTCTTTCCCCCTATCCCGCCTCTGCATGGTCCCCGGAAGTATCTTTCTACAGTGTGGACAACCCTCGCCACCCTTTCTGACTTCGTGTTCCTCGGTGTGGCCCTTAGGGCCCTCGGTGACCTGCCTGCCTTTGCCAGCAGCCTTATCTCTTGCGAGCCACCCCCAGCCCGTGCCTGGGGCTCTGACCACAGCAGGGCACTCCTCAGAGGCCCTGAGAGTGGGTAGGGATCTCCGAGCCTCCCTCTGCCTCGTAAACCCTGTCGTTTGTCCAGGGCAGCCCCAGGTCCCCCATCTTCCTGGGATCTGTTGTTCTCCCACTGCTGGCGATCCCTGCTCTCTCCCTTGATGACCTTAGTCTAGACGTGCTTGTTTTCTTGTCTGTTTCGAAGGCTGCCCGCGCCTCTCAAGAGGGGCCCTTCACCCTCCTGGCATGTCCGAGCACAGCAGAGTGCCGGGCACACGACGGGTGTCTCCGGGAGCCCTGCTGACTGGGTGGCGTGCAGGCCTAGATCCCACATTCAGGTCCTGGGTGGCACAGGAGTGCCCAGGAACCTTCTCTCCTATGTGCAGGGTCTTCTAGCCACGCCTGGGCGGGATGGCATTTTCTTCTCACGTGCCCACTCCTGTTTGTTGACCCAGCTGCCTCGAGCTCTCCCAGAAGGATTCTGAGTCCACATCTGGACCTCTTGATGCCATATGATCTGATCTGGTCTCTAAGCTTGGCAAGCCTTCTGTAAGATTCTTCTCCTGCATTGGATGTGTGGCTGAATCCTGAGCCCTTCAGGCCTTCCTGTTCTGTTTTCAGAACATGCATTCAGAGCTGGTCTTTGAGGGGCGGTGGTGATGGAAAGAGCATTATCCATGGGTTAGGAGGCCTGGGTCCCAGCTTTGTCCTTGCTACTAATTGCAGAGGTCCTGGCAGGACACCTGTCATTTCTTGACTGCAGTTTTTCCCTTTGGAAGGCAAGGGCTCTTCCACCTCCAGATGGCTGTGTCTTAAAGTGGCACTTCAACCCCCAGCCACTTTTGAGAGACTGATTAGACTTTTTGCCCACGGGCACGGGGAAGCTCCTTCCAGGGTTCATGAGGCCTGAGCCTGGGCCCTAGCTTCGCTAGAGCTGCCTGAACTAACCCCCTGCCTCATTGCAGAAAGCGACAAAACTGCAGGGAATCACCACGAAGCCAGTCTTCGTCCCCAAGGTGGAGCTGAACCATGAGCTGATTAAGGAGGTCTGTCAGGGCACCTCCGACCTGAAGAATGAGCTGAAACGGTGCCTCAGACAGCCCCAGGACAAGAAGCCCGAGGAGCTCACTGTCCCAGGTAACCGTCGGCAGCCTCCCAGGCTTTCCACTGGGGTCCTGGAAACGGGATGGGTCCCCTCTGTGGTTCAGGAAGGGAAATCCTGCTCTGGAGCACTGGGGCTTGAGCTTCAGATGTTACAAGACCACTGCCCTCATCTAGGAGGTGGTGGGCAGTCTTCACCTCATCCTGAGACTGTAGCCTTCCTTCCTCAGATGTCTTTTGTGGCCAGGTGTTATGATGGGCCTTTCTGGATAGGCTTTTATTTGGTCTGAGTCTGAGGCTGGCTCAGATGGGCTGAATGGATTCTGGGTTGTCAGTGTTGTTTGGTAAGGAAGTGGCTAGTTTGGAGGTCAGAGAAACATGAAATTCTTTCTTGATACCCATACGCTGGGGCCTCCTGGGTGGCTCAGTGGTAAAGAATCCACCTGCCCAGCAGGAGACGTGGGTTTGATCCCTGGTTTGGGAAGATCCCCCGGAGAAGGAAATGGCAATGCTTCAGTACTCTTGCCTGGAGAATCCGATGGACAGAGGAACCCAGCAGGCTACAGTCCATGGGGTTGCAAAAGAGTTGGACACGACTTAGCGACTAAACAACCACCACCCCTTGCCCTTCTGCTTATATCCAAGCCATTGTCTGATTTTGCTTCTTAAATATCTCTGGACTCAGCTTGTTTCACCGCAGCCACCACGTGGCTGCTCTCCGTTGAATCACCTACAGCAGCTTCCTAATGAGCTCCTCTGCAGCCGCTCCCATCACAGCTGGAGAGAGCGTCTCAGGATGATGGTCTGCTCTCCTGGCACCCTCTCCCCTGCCTCTTCGGAGAATTTCCTTTGTTTAGATTGCAGACCACACTCTTGACTCTGGCTGTTAAGCCCCTACCTGATCAGGCCCCATCCACCTCTCCAGCCCTGAAGTGGCCCCCTCCCCCCAATCCATCCCTTTATGCTCAAGTCTTCAAATATGTTAACCTCCCCCCACAGGGTCTTTATACACACACACCCCCTCCTCCCCACCTAGAGGGCTCAGACTCCACCGGATGACTCCTGTCTCCCTTTGGAGACCAGTTGAAACGTTACATTTCTCAGCAAAACATTCCTGTTGCCAGTCTGGCTCCTCAGACAAGGTCCCAGGGTCCTTATCCTTCCCTTGGGGCCCTTTTTGCTCCTGTCATTTTTTTAAAAAGAATATTTATTTATGTAGCTGCATCGGGTCTTAGTTGCATCATACGGGCTCTTGTATTGAGATGCACGGACCCTCTAGTTGTGGCTTGCAGGCCCTGGAGTGCCCAGGCTCACAGGCTTAGTTGCCCTAAGGCCTGTGGGGTCTTAGTTCCCCAACCAGGGCTTGAACCCGCGTCCCCTGCTTTGCAGGGTGGATTCTTAACCACTGGAGCACCTGGGAAGTTCCTTCGCGCCCGTCATTTTACTCTTCCTTGCCATCACCCTCTGTCTCCCCTGCCAGACTGTGATCCGTGAGAGCAGGGGCTGGGTCTGTTTTTCATCTAGTACTGTCCCCAGCGCTGGGTCTTTGGTCTGTAATCCAGGGAGCAGGCCTGAGTCCCAGCCTGGTCGGCCGAGTGGCCCTGCCAAAGAGCCTCTGCAACCGGGGTGTTGCGGCCGTGGCCTAGGGAAAGCTAATTTGGTGCATTAGCCCTGTGTGTTTGTTTTCCTGCTACGTCCGTGCTCATGAGTGGTGAGAGACTCCCGGGGGAAGGGAACCTCCTGGACACAGCAGGCACCTTGGTCTTGCCCCCTGGGTGAAGAGTCCTCCCTGTGGTGCGGGCGAGCAAGTACAGCTCGCAGACGGGTCAGCGGCCATGGAGCGGGGTGCTGGCAGGGAAGAGACTGCACCCCAGCTACCTTTTAAGGCAGAGAAGAGAGGGAACACACCAAACTTGTGCTTCTGTTGCCTTGTTTCTAGTCCTTGTGAGTGATCAGCGGGGAATGCTGCTGGGAATCACCTCTGTAAGCTCCCTGCAGCTCGCTGCCCTTCCACTGTGCGGCTGGCTCCTCGCTTGGTGTGGAAGAGCCGCCTAAACTAACCTCTCCTTCTTTGGCCCAGGGGACGCTGGAGGACACTGCGGACCACATACCCCGAAGACCCACCGGCCTGTGAAGAAGCCCCTGAGTAAGTAGTTCTGCCTCTGTGCCCGTAGGTGGCGGCAGCCGTGGGCATCAGCGCTCAGGCTCAGGCACCGGAGGGCGTCCCGGCTCCTCCCCGGGGGGCCCGGCCCAGCCCGGGTTCGGGGGGGCCCGGAAGCGTCTCAGGGCAGGTACTGACCAACCCTGATGCGGGGAGGTTTTAGGGCTCCTGGGAGGACCAGCCATCAGCGCTGGATATTTCCACTGCCAAGGACAGCAAGGTGACCAAAGCTGGTTCGTCTTGAGAAATACTTACGTGACGCCAAATTCTGGCCCGGGGGCATCACCCCGAGAAGAGGCTGTCTCTCTTCAGTCCCGGGTGTGACGTGAGTCAGCCCTCACAGAGCCTCTCAGCCTTTCCTCCGTTATTACCCTCCTTTGCTTTTTACCTCTGAAGCCCTTTTAGGCAAAATTTTCCAAATCACCCCATACATGAAGTTTAATACCCCACATATGGTGTGTCTATTTACATATGGTGCTTTGATCCATAAAAAGAACAAGATTTTTCCTTCCTTACCTCTTCCTGAGCCTCTAAGAATTAATTTTTGTCCCCTACTTTGGGGGTAATGGGCTGATGACTCAGATGGTACCTAATCTGCCTGCCATGCAGGAGACCTGGGTTCGCCTCCTGGGTTGGAAAGATCCCCTGGAGAAGGGCATGGTAACCCATTCCAGTACTCTTGCTTGGAGAATTCCATGGACAGAGGAGCCTGGGGGGCTACAGTCCATGGGGTCTCAAAGAGTCGGATGTGACTGAGTGACCGTCATTTTCACTTTCACTTGGGGATGTTGGAACCCTTGTTGAGATGGGGGCTGGGTGGAGAATGGTCCTCAGTTTCCTCATCTGTCAAATGTAGACCATAATGGCGTTGACCTCATGGGATTGCTGTGTGAGGTTTATGTGGGACACTGATGGTGAAAGCTCTTTAAAGGCCAGGCATATGTCCCTGATGCTGAAGCTGAGACTCCAGTACTCTGGCTGAATGAAGTGAAGAGCTGACTCACTGGAAAAGACCTTGATGCTGGGAAAGCTTGAGGGCAGGAGAAGGGGTTAGCAGAGGATGAGATGGTTAGAAAGCATCACAGACTCAATGGACGTGAATCTGAGCAAACTCCGAGAGACAGTGAAGGACAGAGGAGCCTGGTGTGCTGCAGGCCATGGGGTCGCAAAGAGTGGGACAGAACTGAGCGACTGGACAGCAGTAAATGTCATCAAACTGTTGACCGAAACAGTCAGTGAGGATGGAGGAGGGCTGCCCGCCGCCATGGGGTGTTGAGGGGCTGAGAGGATGCTGCCCTAGTTTTTGTTGTTGTTTGCTCGTTGTTAGTATTTAGTGTTTGTCTTTGGCAGACAAGTGTGTGGTTTCTGAGTGGAGTATAGTCAGGGGCTGGGATGCCTGGGGCAGGGGAGGAGGGAGGCGTCGGGGAGCCTGAACACGTGCATGAGCACCCGATGTGAAGAGGAGGTGACCCGCACTGTAAACTGTGTCCTTCTCAAGGCACGGGCCCAGAAAGCCTCCTTCCCACTGCCCCCCTCCGCAAGCCTGCTCTGCATGCGTGAGCCGAGGATGCTGGCGTCAGGCTGGCTCGTGGATGGACTCATCACAGTGTGGGTGAGCCTCCTGTGGTCACTGGGAGGGGGCCCTGTGCCCACAGCTGAGGTCACAGCCTGGAGTCCTCCCAAGATGCTGGTCCAGTGGGAGTGGGGGCGGGGAGAAGCAGCTGGGGAGATGGGGAGAGTGAAAATGACCCCTGAGAGACGGGGCTCTGGAAGGAGAGGAAGGGGCGGCCGGGGGCCAGGTGGGCCATGGGCGGGTCTGGTGGGGCTGGTCTGGAATGTGCAGGGTCCTCAGCCCGGCAGGGATGAGATCCAGGACTCCCCTTTTCATTTCAGTTGTGGTGGTGAAGAGCGGACCCGAAATCTTCTGGCCCTCCAAACTTGAGCACATGTCAGAGTCCAGTGGCTTGTAACGCAGACTGTTAGTTTCAGCAGGTCTGAGGGGCCTGGGAATTTGCATTCCTTACAGCTGCCCGGGTGACGCTGATGCTGCTGACTTGGGGCGTGTGCTTTGAGGACAGTTGTTTTAACTAAACTCAGTTCCCATAGATATAACAATCCAGATACTTTATAAAGACTATTGTGATATCTGGCAAGCATGTTTTTTTTTTTGACTGGCTTTCTATGTGGGTTTTTTTTGTGTGTGTGTTTTTGCATTTTTTTAGTGGAGATATGATTTACCTACAGTAAAATGTCCAGATCTTAAAAGTACAGTTAGGTTAACAAACGCATACATCTGTGTTGCTGCTGCTGCTGCTAAGTTGTACCATTACACAAATCGGGATAAAGATTTCCATTTCACCAGGAAATCCATTCATGCTCCTTGTTAGCCCCTCCCCGCCAAAACCATGATGTACGACCATAGATTAATTTGCCTGTTGACCCCCTTACATTTTTCAAATTAAAACATACTAGCTTTATTTGTATGGGCCACATTCAGGTAGCGGTTATTATTATGGTGTTTGAAAGTGTGGTTGTGTTGTGCTTTGAAACATCTTAATTCTGAAAATTTTGTTTTTCAGAAGAAGAGAAGAAGCCCAGGAAACCTGGTAAGTTATGCATGTCTGTGTCTTTTAGTTCCTTGAGTGCCTGAGTGCGGAACTAAAAGCCAGCAGGGAAAGCTGGGCTGTGGGCTGGTGTGTGGGGGGGGTCTGAGATGGGCCTGGGCTTCACGACTCTGACCTGTGCTGGCCGCCAGGTCTGGGCTTGGGGGTGAGGATACATGGACAGGCATGAGACCAGTACGATGTGTGTTGCCCTGGCTGTCCAGCTGTGTGTCTGTGGAGGCAGCTCTTGAGCAATGGTGTGGGAGGGATTCCAGGCCATCAGGTCACTCGGTCGTTTCCCCAACTCATACCTCTTTTCTCTTATCCCAGCCTCTGCCGCCCTCAACAAGCCTGTCACCTTTGGATCCTCGGAACACTTAGTGAATCTCAAACCAACTGTCCAGGAGGGTAAGTTCCAGTGGGCCTTGGACAGTGGGATGCCTACTCTGAATTTGTTTAGAAAATGATTTTCTGTTCCTCCTCCAGGTGCAGCCAAAGCCCCTCCCGTGCCGCCGACCTCAGCATCTCTCACCGCCAAGGTGCTGGAGAACTTCCTAACCAAGTCCAGGCCGGAGCTCCTGGAGTGTGAGTAGCTGCTGCCTTGCTTGTCCTTGCCTCTGTCTGGTGTGGTTAGCCTGCCCCCTGGAGAGTCCACTGTGTTCTGCTCTGTCGTGCCCTTACTGCTCTCCTGTGGCTTCCAGCCTGGAAGTGGTGGGAGTTTCTTCCTCCAGGCCAGGCCTCCGGGCCACCCATAGCTTCACCCACAGAGCACCCTCCCCTGGTTCTCACTTCCTTGCAGCTGCCGAAACCTCTGTCTGCACGCTCTGACCCTCCTTTCCCCACAGCTGCAGTGGGCGTGGTTCTGGCGCAGTGGGCGTGGTTCACCCATTGCTGGAGCTGTGGGCGTGGTTCCGGCGCAGTGGGCGTGGCTCACCTATTGCTGAAGCTGTGGGCGTGGTTCTGGCGCAGTTTGCGTGGTTCACCCATTGCTGGAGCTGTGCGCGTGGTTCTGGCGCAGTGGGCGCGGTTCACCTATTGCTGGAGCTGTGGGCGTGGTTCTGGCGCAGTGGGCGTGGTTCACCCATTGTTGGCGCTGTGGTACCTGGTTCTCAGGCCCGGCCTCCCTGGAGCTTCCTGGCTGGGAAAGGCCTCCCCTGCTCCCAGCCCCCGTGACTGCTGCCAGGCTGCTGGGGTCGGTGCTGAGCCACATGTCTGTGGAGCCCCCTGCGCTCTGCCGTACAGCTGTCTAAGCAGGAGAAACGAGTTCTAGGGGCTTCGGGTGTTCAGAGGACATTTTCCCAGGCCATTCATTTTGCCCTGGGGGAAGCCCAGGGCCAGGTGCACAGTGTCTTTCCCTGGGCCACTGAGCCAGGGGGTGGCAGAGACCCCTCGTCTCTAGCTTCCCAGTTCCCAAGCGCAAGCGCGGGATTTTCCCTGTCTGCCCTGGTTCAGGGTCCTCGGCGAGTGGAAGGGCAGGGAGGGCTGTGTCCTGGGGAGGAGGTGGAGGCCAGGCTTGTGTCCTAGTCAAGGATTCTATTCAGGCCATTGCTGTGCTTGGCAGACCTCAGTTGGCTGCCTGTTGCCATCAGTTTAAGTTGAGACCCTTTGACTCACCACTCATGGCTCCAGGGGTCCCTCTTCTCTTGCTGCAGCCTCTGTGTTCCCAGCTCCCCGGCCTTCCCTGGTCGCGGCACATGTCTGCCATCCTCATGATTCCATGCTTGCCTGCACTGTTTCCTCTGTCCAGTGTAGCCTTTCTCCCTCCTCTGCTCTCCTGTTTAATTCTTCTTATCTCCCTTTCGCTTGGCTCAGATTCGAGTCCGCCCATGAAGTAAGTGTTCCTCTGTGCTCTCCCCTCCCTTGGCCCATTGCCCCCATGGCTGTGTCCTTCTAGCGGAGTGCCTGCCCTTTAGTGGAGTGTGGAGTCTTCACTGTTGTCGTTACTGATGGGCTTGCCTGCCTTCTGTGAGTGTGAACTCCACGAGGCCAGGCACCACGTCTGGTTCATAACTGTGTGTCCTGTATAGAACCTGGCATAAGCCAGGGGCTCAGTACATGGTTTTGGGTGGAGGAATAGACAGACAGATGGGTGACTAATAGACACACAGATGGCTTGGTTGGTGGTTAGAGAGATGGACAAACGTCTGACGAACTAGACAGAATGAATGGACTGGATGCATGTGTGGATGGAAGGGTGGTTGAATGGATGGGTAGAACAAATGAATAAATATTACCAGCTAGGGAGGGGATTAAAGGTGAGAGCGCTTGGAGCTCCTCATGATTGACCCCTTGATGCTTCCTTAGATGTTGTTAAAGTTGTCCTGGACTACAACACCGCTCACAACAAGGTGGCCCTGTCCGAGAACTACACCGTCGCATCCGTGGCTGACACGTCCCTGAACTACCGGCCGCATCCCCAGAGGTTCACATACTGCTCGCAGGTGTTGGGGCTGCACTGCTACAAGAAAGGGATTCACTACTGGGAGGTGGAGCTGCAGAAGAACAACTTCTGCGGGGTGGGTATCTGCTACGGCAGCATGGAGCGGCAGGGTCCCGAGAGCCGTCTTGGCCGCAACAGCGCGTCCTGGTGTGTGGAGTGGTTCAACACCAAGATCTCCGCCTGGCACAACAATGTGGAGAAAACCCTGCCCTCCACCAAGGCCACGCGGGTGGGGGTGCTTCTCAACTGCGATCACGGCTTTGTCCTCTTCTTTGCCGCGGCTGACAAGGTCCACTTGTTGTATAAGTACAAGGTGGACTTCGCCGAGGCCGTGTACCCAGCCTTCTGGCTCTTCTCCACGGGTGCCACGCTCTCCATCTGCTCCTCCAAGTAGGCCGGCCACAGATGCTCGGCCGGACCGCCTGCGCGCTTCCCCAGGTCCCCCAGGGCCAAAGGGATGGGAGGGCAGCTGCTGAGGGCGGGAGGCTGGGCAGATGGGATGAGAGGTCGGGGTTGGCCAGGGACAGGGGTGGGGTGTTTGCCTTGTGGGTGAGGAAGCCTCCCACTTCCTGGTGCCTCTCCGGCCGGATGCTGCCCCCCCCCCCACCCCCGATCGGTTCTGGTAGATCTCCAGGCTGCTGGGTGGGTCTCTGGGGAGTTAAAGTCACTAGCGCCCCTTTCCTGCTGGACATAATCTGTAGCCACTGTGGGTTCTTCCTCAGGCCTCTGGTGCCTGCTTCTTTTGCTCTCTGAAGTAGCCTTCAAATCTTGGAGTTCTGATGACTCTTTGTAGAGCTATTCAGCTCTGTAGATTTAAAAAAAAAAAAAGCCAAAGTCAGTGAATTTCATTCCCCTCCACTGCCTCCACGCAGGAGCTGGGATGAATGCTCAGACTTCTGGTGATTTTCTGTGCTCGAGGGAAGCAACAGGTCTCCACCCAGACCAGAGTTTCCCAAAGAAGTATGTCCTTTATCCCCTCCAGGTCCCTTCCTGTCCTGCACCTCATCACCCCATCCACGGTTTTAAAATGTTGAGTCCCAACAGGAACGCTTTCGGTCTGAGATTTCAAACCATAATCTGAATCAGCCTGTGTTGACTTTGTGATTCAGGGTCAGCATGACCTGGTCCTCATGTGGCCACAAGCCCCTCCCACTCCCGTGTATTATGAAAGGCATTTCCACAGATGCCTTTGGCTTCGACTGCAGCCCCAGACCCTTCCGGTTGCGCAGGCCATGGGGCAGCGGTCCCCCATAGATAAGAGGGTGTTAGCAGTTGGCAGTTTTGCGCTTATCAGAGCATCTTGCCTTCTGACTGATTGCTCTCATCAGTGGTAGCCATCCTCCAGGATCGTGAGATCCTGCCCTGGCTGGTGGAGACCCCACCGTGGCCAGCAGAGCTCAACGGTTAGCTAAGCCTGCTGTCACTCAGACAGGCCGGGTGCGGCTGCCTCCGAGGCCACCCTCGTCACCTGCTGGGGTGCCTACCTGTGGCCAGAAGGGTCTGCTAGCAGATCCACGGGAAGCAGCAACATTCCTGTTCAACCCAGCGCTGGTCCTCTTGTGAGTCAGAGAGGCCGAAACCCTTTCTCCTCTCTGCCTCACGTGAGCCAAATGCAGATGTAGGAACTGACCAGGAGAAGGGTCAGACAGGCTGAAACCAGGGAGGAAACCAGCTGCCAGGCTCAAGTACAAGGGGCTCTTTTTTCCTGCAGCATTTCTGTGCAGTGGAAATAGCCTCAGCCCACTGAGGGCTAGAGGGAGTGGGTGGCTGGAATTTCCCGAGCTCCTGATATCCTGACATTGTCAGAATGTAAGTTTTCATCCCCATGGTGGGAGCAATGGAACGGCTTGTGATGAAATAAGTCCTGCTCTGGGCTTGCCCAACAGGGGAGCTGAAGTCAGCTTCCTTATGCCTTAGGGTCTGAACAGGACGATACTATTGGAGGCACACACCCCAGCCTTTCCGTAAAGATGTTCGATGTTACGTCAGTTCATCTCTGGTCTTGTGCTGGGTCCCTAGGCATTCTAGTCAGGCCTGGAGTACTTGATGTTCCTGACAGAAGTGTTGATCTGTGTCATCTTCCAACACGAACTTTTACTTCCTTGGGAGAGAACTCATCTTTGTAGGGAAGATCCCCTGCAATAGCTGAACTGTGGGTGTTTGAAGATTTTCTTCCTTTGCTACTAGGAAGAAAAATTCTTTGGTGATTCTTCTCTGCTTTTGGAGATGGTTCAAAGCACCTTCCTTGATCTCCTGAAACAAAAGCCTTGTTCATAGCCAGTTCGTGCTTGGGAAACATCTGGGTTAGGAGGAGAATGCCCAAGATTAAACCACAGGTCCTGCTTGGGCTCTGCTCTAGAAATGAGGGCAGCCGGCGGGGTGCTTCCCTGACAGTGCATCGTCCAGCTCAGGATGGAGGAGCCTGAGCCCCTCTTGTGATGAAAGGTGAGCAGGTAACCCAAGCTGAGGCCTCTGCGGGTGCCTTGGAGACATGAATTGAGGAGCACACCCTCGCTGTCTCGAACCATACTGTGTCCAATGGTGAGACTTCGTGTCCTCTCTTGCCTTGCAGGGCTGGTACTCAGTGCTCAAGTCCTAGACTTGGGGGAGCTTTGCATTCATTTGACTTCCTGTTTTGCAGAGTTAAGTCAGATGGGCAGGTATTGGATGAATCTACTCACTGCTCCTGCCATCCCATCTTGGAGGAGGTACCTTGTAGATGCCTCCTGGTACCTTGGGGGAGGGTCAGAACTTCCCAGATAAACATACAAATATTCTCCCAACCTAGGTAGCAGGGACTGTCTCTGCCACTCTGGCATGATAAATCAAAGATTGGGGTCAAGTTTTTGTTGTTCAAAGACTGGTTGAATGGTTTGCCTGTTTTAATTATTCTGAGATGGGTCTGTGATCTATAAATAATACTGATACATTATTTCTTACCTTATTGTGTCTGACCCTGAATTGATTTTATTTAGGAGTATTTAAGCCTGTGTTCTTGAGCTTGTTTTTTTATGCGTTGATTCTTTAGGACATAATCAGTGTTGTAGACACTATTCCTTTGAAAGGCATGAGAAATATCAGGACCAAGGCTGGCTTACGTGCCTTAGAAGCTTTGAATGCAATAAAGTGGCGTTTGGTGTTCTTGCACACATTGCAGTGTGTGTAGAAAGTGTTCCTTAATTGTCATGCTGGAGTCAGCAAATGAGGTGCCCAAGGGCCTCTGAGTGCCCCCCACTCAGCTGCCTGCTAGATTTCAGCAGAGCTGGAGCCTACTTGAGGCTGCTTGGGTGGGGCAGCCCCTCAGGAAGCTTGCCATGAATTCTCAGCCAAATGTCCTTCTGGGCTTTGCTTCAAGATGATCTGAGGATGAGGGTAGAGAGGCAGGGGAGGGATATGAGTGAAAAGGTAAATAAACCACAGTTGAGTAATCAAGGAAACAGTGGTGGAAATATGAGTGTTTACTATATTATTCCTTCTACTGTTGTCTCTGTTTGAAAATTCCTATAATAAAAACTTAAAAACAATGAAACAAAACTAGCTAGCAATGGGCCCAGATTTTATCCATGTTTGAACAGGGGAAGGGAGTTGTGGGAGATGTGGATTTGAGGTTGCTGTATAATAACTTGACTGGCTGTTGTCTCTTGTTCCTGGTGGGGAGATTCTAAATCCTTGGAATTGCCCTCAGTAATGGGAGTGTCCTTATTGTTCACCAGCCCCTTGGATCACATCTGAGCTTATGCTAAGTGATGAGATGACCCAGGATCGGGGCTGGTCATCAGAGAGACCAAGAATGAGATTATAAATAAAATAACATGTACACAGCAAAGGAAACCATAAAGAAAACAAAACAGAAAGACACCCACGGAATGGGAGAAAATATTTGCAAATGATGCAACAGACAAGGGCTTAATTTCCAGAACAGACCAGCACCTCATACAAGAGCAACAACAAAAAACAACCCAATCTAAAAAGAGCAGAAGACCTAAATAGATAATTCTCCAAAGAAGACATACAAATGGTCAATGTACACGTGAAAAGATGCTCAGTGTCACTAATTATTAGAGAAATGCAAATCAGAACTACAGTGAGGTACCATCTCACACCAGTCAGAATGACCATCTTTTAAAAGTCTGTAAATAACAAATGCTGGAGAGGTTGTGGAGAAAAGGGAACCTTCCTACACTGCTGGTGGGAATGTAAGTTGGTGCAGTCACAATAGAAAACAGTGTGGTGGTTCCTAGGAAAACTAAAAATATTATAAAATTAACCATATGATCCAGCAGTCCCACTCCTAGGCATATATCTGGACAAAACTATAATTTAAAAAGATACATGTACCCCTGTGTTCATAGCAGCATTAGTCACGATAGCCAAGACATGGAGACAACCTAAAAGTTCATCAACAGAGGAATGGGTAAGAAGAGGTGGCATGATGGGATACTACTCAGCCGTTAAAAATGAAAATGTGATTTGCAGCAACATGCATTCAACTAGAGATGATCACACTAAGTGAAGTCAAAAAGAGGAAGACAAATACCATATGACGTAACTCACATCTGTTATCTAAAATATGGCACAAATGAACCCATCTGCAAAGTAGAAACAGACTCACAGACATAGAGAACAGGCTTGTGGTTGCCAAGGGGTGTGGGGAAGGGTTGGACTGGGAGTTTGGGGTTAGTAGATGCAAACTATTATAGATAAAATGGATGGACAACAAGGTCCTACTATATAGCACAGAGAACTATATTCAACATCCTGGGATAAACCTTAATAGAGAAGAATACAAAAGGAATGTTCATATGTTGTATAACTGAGTCACTCTGCTTGCAGCAGAGATTGGCATAACATTGTAGATCAACTATACTTCAATAAATTAAAAAAAGAAAATAATGTGTATGCTGCTCTTGTTGGGTGGAGGGTTCTGTGTCAGTTGGTCAAGTTGGTTGATAAATGTTTAGGTCTTTTATACTCTTTAAAACAATTTATTTGGCTGTGCTGGGTCTTAGTTGTGGTATGTGGGATCTTTCAGTTGCAGCGTGAAAACTTTTACCTTAGTTGCAGCATGTGGGATCTAGTACCCTGACCAGGGATTGAACTCGGGGCCCCTGCATTGCGAGCATGAAATCTTAGCCACTGGATCACCAGGGAAATCCCAGGTCTTTTATATGCTTATTGATTTGTGTCTACTTGTATTAATCACTGGGAGAAGGGTGTTAGAAATCTCTAAAACTTTGAATGTATCTACCTTTCCTTGAGGTTCTGTCAGTCTTCATTCTATGTAATTTGAAGTTGCCTTGTGCTTAGTTGCTCAGTTGTGTCTGCCTTTTGCACCCGTAGGAGCTTGCCAGGTTCCTCTGTTCATGGGATTTCCCAGGCAAGAATACTGGAGTGGGTTGCCATTTCCTTCTCCAGGGGATCTTTCCAACCCAGGAATTGAACCTGGATAAGCCTGAAGCTGCCCTACTAAGTGTATAAATACTTAGGATTTTTATGTTCTTTTGGTGATTTGACCTCTTTATGAACTAACCCTTTTTACACTGCTACTATTTTTTGCTCTGAAAAACCACTTCTTGTGATATTAATATAGACAGTCTAATTTTCTTTTGATTAATGTTAGTGTGACATATCTTTTTTTCATTCTTTTACTTTTAACCTGTTTCGTCATATTTAAAGTGTATTTCTTATAGAGAGCATGTATTTGGGTCTTGCAGATCTGACAGTGTTTTTAATTGGTATGCTTAGACCATTTACATTTAATGTAATTGAGCATGTAGATTGGGAAATAATGGTGTGGTTATCTCTGGGGAAAAAATCTGTCATAATCCTCTGAGTCACTTCTTCTTGAAAACAAATGAAACCATGTGACTCATATTGGAACTTGAACCTGGCCAAAACCCAGGTTGGGATTTGAACCCACAGTCTTTTAACTGAGATCACACCTGGTCTCAGGGCTTAATGAATCTGAGGTTCTTGATGTCTCATCACAGAAAGAATTCAGTGAGAGACAAAGTGATCGGTAAGAAGTGGATTTATTTAGAGAGAAAAACACACCACAGACAGTGTGTGGGCTGTGTTAGAAGGTGAGAGAGAGCCTCGAAATTGGCAGGTTAGTTTTTATCGGCTGGGTAATTTCATAGGCTAATGAGTGAGAGGATTATTCCAGCTATTTTGAAGAATGGTGGAGATTTGCAGGCAGTGGCCACCACCCTCTTTTTGGTCTTTGATGGCTGGCCTTGAAACTGACAAGCTGCTGATGAGTGTATCACTTGACACATGCTAATATATTATGATGAACACATGAAGAGACTCAAGGTCCACTGAAGGTGATGTATTCTGCCAACCAGAACCTAGTTGGTTCTAACCAGTTTTCAGCACATACCCAATG
The DNA here is from genome assembly GCF_910594005.1 of Cervus elaphus. NCBI lineage: Eukaryota > Metazoa > Chordata > Mammalia > Artiodactyla > Cervidae > Cervus > Cervus elaphus. The sequence goes on along the minus strand of NC_057819.1, from coordinate 80,600,523 downwards.
GCTATGTCATTCTTTTAAAGGTTAGGCCGTGCCCCCTTCCTTCCTGTTTCACTTACATACCGGTTTCAGCTTGCCAACACCTGTAATAATTTAGTATTGTTCTTTGAAAATGTTGTTTTGAGTATGAGGGAATGTTTTTATATGTGTGTGTGTATATATATATATAATTACTCAGTTTGCAACTTTGCATTCATCTTTGTGTAAAAGATTCAGATACACATACAAATGGCATTTGACTTTCAATACCAATGTCCATGAATAATATTAGAATGTTAATCACCCTCTGTTGCCACTGGGACTATCAGATACAATAACCCTTAAAGTTACAAAAAGAATAGTGTCACCTATTTAGAGCACAAAAACTAAATTCTTAAAATGCCATGCAAATCAATGTTTCTTTTAACAGAAACTACTTTTTTTTTTTAAAAAAAAAAAAGCTCAAAAGTTTATTCCCACTTTATAAAACAGTCATTGCTTATCTGTAAGAAATGACATCTCTTTATACAACACTTAAAGAAAAGGCTGAATGCAATCTGTGCTGTGTTCCCTTTTTGGAAAGTTATTTTTTTAAAACTATAAGTCTAAATTTTCTAATGGTGTAGGAAGTGCCAACTATCTTTAGTCAGAAATAGATGCCAGTAATGTCATCTCAAAACAATTCTATGAAGTGTAAACAAAAAAGCTACATTTATTTTCATGTTGTGGGTTGCTGCACAATTTTGTGCTATTCTGTGAGCAGCCCTTTGCTCTGTTAGTAGGAGCCCCACCTGTTAGGTAGAGTGGTTTCTGTTTTGTATTTCTAATACTTAATTTCTAACATTAATTCATAATGATTCATGATTCTTTATGTCTAGCTGTTTAAGTTGCCTCAAGTCAGATTTGCTTAGCAAATTCTAACAATGGCACACAGTGACCTTCCTTTTGTCACCTTTCTGGAAGGTAGCCAATTATTAGAAACTACAGTGGTACTGGGTACTCTTGACTTTTAGGAAATAGTAGTTGCTACCATGAGGAAAAGGAAAGAGTAATAGAAGTGATAATTCCTAATTTTATGGCAAGATAGACACTAAGAGAAGCTGAAAAGTAGAGGTAGGAATTCTGTTCCACAGTCATCTTTTCTCTTGTGTATTTTAAATCTTTCCCTTTCCCCTACGCTGCATGGCAACCCACTCCAGTATTCTTGCCTGGAGAATCCCATGGACAGAGGAGCCTTGTAGGCTATGTCCATAGGGTTGCAAAGAGCTGGACACAACTGAAGCGACTTAGCATGCATGCATGCTGCCAATTATGCCATTACATTTCTTTCTTTAAAAAAAATTATTTTATTTTTGACTGTGTTGTGTCTTCATTGCTTTGCATAGGCTTTCTCTAGTTGCTGTGAGTGGTGGCTGCTCTTCGTTGCAGTGCATGAGCTTCACATTGCAGTGGCTTCTCTTGTTATGGAGCTTAATAGTTGCGGCGTGTAGACTCTAGAGCACGAGCTCCATAGCTGTGGCACATGGGCTTAGTTGCTCCTTGGTATTCAGAATCTTCTTGGTTGAGAGATCTAACTTGTGCCCCTACATTGGCAGGCAGGTTCTTATCCACTGCATCACCAGGGAAATCCTCTGCCACTATACTTTTTTAACAGAGCACCAATATTTAATGAAAAATCACACTAACTTGCTAAATCTGTTGCAGTCCAAGTGTTGCAGGAAGGGGGACCCCTTCCAGGGCCTGAAAGTGGGCTTTTATCTAACACTCAGAAATGAATCGTCCAAGGAGACACACATGCTGATAAAGCAAGAGACTTTATTGGGAAGGGGTGCCTGGGTGGAGAGCGGTAGGGTGAGGGAACCCAGGAAGACCGCTCTGCCACATGGCTGGCAGTCTCAGGGTTTATGGTGATGGGATTAGTTTCCGGGTTGTCTCTGACTAGTCATTCTGACTCAGAGTCCTTCCTGGTGGCGCACACGTCACTCAGCCAAGATGGATGCCAGCGAGGAGGGTTCTGGGAGGTGGTCGGACATGTGGTGTCTCCTTTTGATCTTTCCTGAACTCTTCTGGTTGGCAGTGGCTTATTAGTTCCATGTTCCTTACCAGGACCTCCTATCGTAAAACAACTCACACAAATGGTTACTCTGGTGCCTGGCCAGGGTGGCTGGTTTGAGTAAGTGTGCTTCCCCTGACGTGAGGGTCTGCCTCCCAGGTCCTGGTTCATCTTCAGCTGCTCCATGCAGGACAGCTGCTCCTCTGTTACTGAACACAAGTTCACGTGCCTGATGCACAGTGAAGTCCCCGGATCCAAGCTTGCTCTGCTCACTGCACAACAGGCCAGTAAACCATGAGGTAAAGTGTTGAGGCAAGAAACACAACTGTATTTGGAAAGCTGGCAGACCAAGAAGATGGAGGACTAGTGTTCCCCTAGAAACCATTTTATTGGGGTCTGGATGCCAGTTTCTCTTATAGAACAGAAAGGAAGAGGAGATGAGCAAGTAAAATAAAATGGCAATTAGTATTGCAAAATATTGCCTGGCTTGACCAGCATCAGGGAGGGGATGTATTAATTTCTTCTTTTCTGTAGCTGTGAATACCTGTGAATACCTGTGAATACACAGGTGGGCGGGGTCAGATTGTCGCTCTGTGAGAAAAACAAAGTCACTTTAGTTTAATACTCAGACAGAGGGGCACATTTCCTGGGGCAGGCCACCAGGTGTGAATGTAATAACAAAAGCAATGAGAAAAAACTCAGAGAAACAGATGCAACACAGAGTCAGATTTTGCTGAACTTCTTGTTACAGTGAAGCCAAATAAACTGAAATGTCAGAGTCTGGAGCAGAGAAAGGTTTATGGCAGTGTCAAGAAAGGAGAATGGGTGGCTTGTGTTTAAAAGCCTTGACGTCCCTGATGGTTTGGGAGAAGGATTTCTTATAGGCAACTTTTGGGGTAAGGGCTGCAGGGTGTGTGACTTTCTTCTGATTGGTTGATGGTGAGGTAACAGGCTGGTGTTCCAAGGATCTAATGATCATGGAGAAGTTACCGTCCTCCACCTTGGTAGAGACCTTTGTTTCTGCAGAAGAACTCAAAGATACTGTTACGTGTCCTATTGCTTCAGGAGCAATCAGGACCCTGCCCCGAGGCTATACTATTATTTTTTGACTGCTCCTCCTGTGTTTCTATATTCCTTCCCTTCCCTGATGAGCAACTGTTTGAATCTGCCCTTTGGAACTCAGGGAAGGTCAAGGAGGCTGAATGAACCCTACTGCCTACCAATAAGAAAAGTGGACACAGAAAGGACTTGCACCCAGCACGGCCCCACAGGGTCCTGCTGCGTCACCTCCATGTGACTTGTCCTGTCCCCACCCTCCCCCAGGTACGGCTCCGGTTCACTAGTGCTTCCTCACCTAGAACCCTGGCTCACCACCCCCTTGAAACAATGCTCCTGTTGCTACAGTGGCCTCGTGGACAGGTGCCTTATTCTGTGAGCATTTTTTGAGTTCCAGTTATGTGCCAGGCATTGTTCTCATGCTGGGGACACAATGGGAAAAAAAACACCACCACCAAACCCTGCTTTCATGGATCCTACACTCTAGCAGAGGGTACAGACAATACACAAAGTATTAGTTAAGGAAAAACTGCTATAAAGAAAGTAAGGTAAGGGGATAGCAAAGCTCTATACAGTCAGCAAAGGTGACTGAGGCTCAGATCATGAACTTATTGCCAAATTCAGACTTAAGTTGAGGAAAGTAGGGAAAACCGCTAGGCCATTCAGTCAGTCAGTTCAGTTGCTCAGTCGTGTTCAACTCTTTGCAGCCCCATGGACTGCAGCACGCCAGGCTTCCCTGTCCACCACCAACTCCTGGAGTTTACTCAAACTCATGTCCATTGAGTTGGTGATGCCATCCAACCATCTCATCCTCTGTTGTCCCCTTCTCCTCCCATCTTCAGTCTTTCCCAGCATCAGGGTCTTCTCTGATGAGTCAGTTCTTTGCATCAGGTGGCCAAAGTATTGGAGCTTCAGCATCAGTCCTTCCAATGAATATTCAGGACTGATTTCCTTTAGGATGGACTGGTTGGATCTCCTTGCACTCCAGGGACTCTCAAGAGTCTTCTCCAACACCACAGTTCAAAAGCATCAATTCTTCGGCACTCAGCTTTCTTTATAGTCCAACTCTCACATCCATACATGACTACTGGAAAGACCATAGCTTTGACTAGACAGACCTTTGTTGGCAAAATAATGTCTCTGCTTTTTAATATGCTGTCTAGGTTGGTCATAACTTTCCTTCCAAGGAGTAAGCGTCTTTTCATTTCATTTCATTTCATTTTCACCATCTACTGTGATTTTCAAGGCCAAAAAAATAAAGTCTGTCAGTGTTTCCCCATCTATTTGCCATGAAGTGATGGGACCAGATGCCATGATCTTAGTTTTCTGAATGTTGAGCTTTAAGCCAACTTTTTCAATCTCCTTTTTCAGTGTCATCAAGAGGCTTTTTAGTTCTTCTTTACTTTCTGCCATAAGGGTGATGTCATCTGCATATCTGAGGTTATTGATATTTCTCCTGGCAATCTTGATTCCAGCTTGTGCTTCATCCAGTCTGACATTTCTCATGATGTACTCTGCGTATAATTTAAATAAGCAGGGTGACAATATACAGCCTTGATGTACTCCTTTCCCTATTTGGAACCAGTGTGTTGTTTCATGTCCAGTTATAACCATTGCTTCCTGACCTGCATACAAGTTTCTCAAGAGGCAGGTCAGGTTGTCTAGTACTTCCATCTCTTTAAGAATTTTCCAGTTTGTTGTGATCCACATAGCCAAAGGCTTTGGCATAGTCAATAAAGCAGAAGTAGATATTTTTTTGGAACTCTCTTTTTCGATGATCTGGCAGATGTTGGCAATTTGATCTCTGGTCCTCTGCCTTTTCTGAATTCAGCTTGAACATCTGGAAGGTCACGGTTCACATACTTTTGAAAGGCCATTCAGGTATCAGCTAATTCAATCCCTTATGATTATACAGTGGGATAGATTGAAGGGATTAGGTCTGATAGACTAAGTGCCTGAAGAACCATGGACAGAGGACTATAATGAGGTGGAAATTTCTAGGCCATCAGTATAGGACTCTGAGATCTCAGTCTTGTTTTCAATAAACATCTCGCACCATTAACCTAAAGCTATACCCCTTGTTCTGAATTCCTGGAATGTGTTCTTGGTCTGATAAATTATCAGCACTCAGATCCAGGGAAGGGCTGTAATTAGCTTCTGTTCCACATGCTTGAGGGGAAAACAAGTGGTGATCATTAATCTTTAGCCCATACATCTGTTCCATTGTAAAATGACCAGGGGGCATTTCTTCAATCCGAGGATCAACAGAAGCCATAAAGATGTTAAGTTGACCTTTAAACTGATTGGTTAAAAATGATCTATTTTAAGGAAAGGAGCCAACCAAAAATGTACAGGTTAATATGGGTAAAGATATAAACTGTTGTAAGTCCCACCTTTGGGGGACTCTCTACCCCATCTCAGTGTCTATGCTGAGAGTTTTGTACTTTCCTTCTCTTTAATAAATGCTATTTGCTTGCTACCTTGAGTGTGTGTGTTCTTAAAGTTCATCCTTTGATGAACAAAAACTTGGATTCCCACTTCATCAACATTGTACAAGAGGCAGTGATCAAAACCATCCCCCAAGAAAGAGAATTGCAAAAAGGCAAAATGGTTGACTGAGGAGGCCTTACAAATAGCTGAGAAAAGAAGAGAAGCTAAAGGCAAATGAGAAAAGGAAAGGTATACCCATCTGAATGCAAAGTACCAAAGAGTAGCAAGGAGAGATTAAAAAAAGCCTCCTTAAGTGAATAAGGCAAAGAAATAGAGGAAAATAATAGAATGGGAAAGCCTAGACATGTCTTCAAGAAAATTAGAGATACCAAGGGAACATGTCATGCAAAGATGGGCACAATAAAGGACAGAAACAATATGGACCTAACAGAAGCAGATGCTATTAACAAGTAAGAATACACAGAACTATACAAAAAAGGTCTTAATGAACAGGACCCCCATGATGATGTGGTTACTCACCTAGAGCCAGACACTCTAGACTGTGAAGTCAAGTGGGCCTTAGGAAGCATTACCACAAACAAAGGTAGTAGAAGTGATGGGATTCCAGCTGAGCTGTTGTAAATCCTAAAAGATGATGCTGTTAAAGTGCTGCAGTCAATATTGCAGCAAATTTGGAACACTCAGTAGTGGCCATGGACTGGAAAAGGTCAGTTTCATTCCAGTTCCAAAGAAGGGCAATGCCAAAGAACATTCAAACTACCTCACAATTGCACTCATTTCACATGCCTGCAAGGTAATGGTCAAAATCCTTCAAGCTAGGCTTCAGCAGTATGTGAGCTGGGAAACATCCAGATGTACAAGCTGGGTTTAGAAAAGGCAGAGGAACCAGAGATCAAATTGCCAACATCCATCATAGAAAAAGCAAGTGAATGCCAGAAAAACATCTACTTCTGCTTCATTGACTATGCTAAAGCCTTTGTGTGGATCACAACAAATTGTGGAAAATTCTTGAAGAGATGGGACTGCAGAACTACCTTACCTGCCTCCTGAGAAACCTGTGTGCAGGTCAAGAAATAACTGACATGGAGCAACAAACTGGCTCAAAATTGGGAAAGGAGTATATCAAGGCTGTATTGTCACCCTGCTTATTTAACTTCAATGCAGAGTACATCATGAGAAATGCCGGGCTGGATGAAGCACAAGCTGGAATCAAGATTGCAGGGAGAAATACCATTAATCTCAGATATGCAGATGACATCATCCTAATGGCAGAAAGCAAAGAGGAACTAAAGAGTGTCTTGATGAAGGTGAAAGAGGAGAGTGAAAAAGCTGGTTTAAAACTCATCATTCAGAAAATGAAGATCATGGCATCTGGTCCCATGACTTCTTGGCAAACGAATGGGGAAGAAATGGAAACCGTGTCAGATTTTATTTTCTTGGGCTCCAAAATCACCTTGGATGGTGACTGCAGCGATGAAATTAAAAGATGCTTACTCCTTGGAAGAAAAGCTATGATGAAAACGTAGACAGCATATTAAAAAGCAGAGACATCCCTTTGCTAACAAAGGTTTGTACAGTCAAAACTATGGTTTTTCTAGTAGTCATGTATCGATGTGAGAGTTGGACCATATAGAAGGCTGAGTGCTGAAGAATTGATGCTTTTGAACTGTAGTGTTGGAGAAGACCTTTGAGAGTCCCTTGGACTGCAAGGAGATCAAATCAGTAAATCCTGAAGGAAATCAACCCTGAATATTCACTGGAAGGACTGATGCTGATGCTGAATCTCCGGTACTTTGACCAACAGCAACAACAGATTCCTGGACTCCATCTGTGAGTTTCTGACTTGAGAGTTTGTACTTTTAGCAAGTTCATTGGTGTTTCTGGTGCTGCTGATCTGGGAACTGTACTTCGAGAATCACTGATATAAAAGTACACCTCAGGGGGTGTTCATCCACCTGGGCTTTTGCATGTCATATTTGTCCCCTTTGAGGTCTCCACTGATAAGACTGCAAGAGGATCTGCTCTGCAAGATTTATATGGTGGAATCACCCCTTGGTATTGATAGAGGTTTACCCTGTATCTGAAAGTAGTTGTTTGTTGTTGTTCAGTCACTAAGTTGTGTCTGACTCTTTGTGACCCCATGGACTGCAGCATGCCAGGCTACACTGTCCTTCACTGTCTCCCAGAGTTGCTCAAATTCATGTCCACTGAATCAGTGATGCCATCCAACCATCTCATCCTCTGTCGTCCCCTTCTCCTGCCCTCAATCTTTCCCAGCATCAAGGTCTTTTCCAATGAGTCAGTTCTTCACATCAGGTGGCCAAAGTATTGGAGCTTCAGCTTCAGCATCAGTCCTTCCAGTAAATATTCAGGACTGATTTCCTTTAGGATGGACTCGTTTGATCTCCCTATCCAAGGGACTCTTAAGAGTCTTCTCCAGCAGCACAGTTCAAGAGCATCCATTCTTCAGTTCTCAGCCTTCTTTATGGTCCAACATTTATATCTGTGAAAGTAGAGCACACCTATTATGGCATAAAGTAAAGAGTATCCCCAGCTTTCAGTTAGTTCCAGTTAAGATACAGACTCACAGGCTTAAATTTGGCAACCGTTATGGTTGCCACTGGGGAAGGATGGGCGGAAGGGATAGTACAGAGTCTGGGATGGACATGTATACACTGCTATACTTAAAATGGATAACCAACGAGGACTTACGGTATAGTACAAGGAACTCTGCTCAACGTTATGTGAAAGCCTGGTTGAGTGGTTGGTGGGGAGAAGTTTAGGGGAGAATGGATACATGTATATGTATTGCTGAGTCCCTTTGCTGTCCACCTGAAACTATTAAATATTGTTAATTGGTTATACTCATATAAAATAAAAAGTTAAAATAACAGTTCCAGTTAGATCACTTTGCTTTCACAAAAGTGCTACATTAGTACATTAATATGGCAATGACTTTTTCTCATAAGAACAAAAATTCTTTTCAGATGTCTCCAAGTTGTTGAAAACAGGGACTAAGGTAGGTGTTTTATAAAAGCAAAATAGTGTAATGTGAACTTCCAGAAATTGAGAGATACCTGTAATCTCATTTCCTTGCTTTCACGATACTTCACTTCTTTCCTTTCCTGGTATTTGTTACTTTGTCTGTTGTTGATTCTCCCTAGCCACTCTCCCCTAAAGTAGAGTGTTCTCCTCAAAGTCCACCGTTTTTGCTATTCTCACCTGAGTATTCTCATTTCCAAGAATTCACCCTCTTTCTTCATCATCATCATCATCATCATCATTGCAGACATTTATTTCTACTTACTGTGTTCTTATGTTCCTTGTAATGCACCACAGTTGATAAACATATCAGGATGTTGCCTTTGGAGGCAATGAGCAGAAAATCCAACTTTTAAAAAATAAGGAAGATGGGGGAGGAGCCAAGATGGCGGAGGAGTAGGACGGGGAGACCACTTTCTCTCCTACAAATTCATCAAAAGAATAACTGAACGCAGAGCAAACTTCGCAAAACAACTTCTGATCGCTAGCTGAGGTCATCAGGCGCCCAGAAAAGCAGCCCATTGTCTTCGAAAGGAGGTAGGACAAAATATAAAAGATAAAAAGTGAGACAAAAGAGCTAAGGATGGAGATCCGTCCCGGGAACGGAGTCTTAGGCGGCTTTGCTTGGGGTAGGGTCCGGGCCTGAGTGCCCTGAGGACAATCAGAGGGAGCTTCTGTGAGTTGCCAACTCGAATTGTGGGAGACCAAAAGAGAGAGAGAAAATTAACCGGCCGGAACACACTGCCGGCCGTTCGCAGAACAAAGAGACCGAGAAAGTCCAGAGAAGAGCTCGCAGGCTGCAGACCGGCCCAGCCCTGCTGGAGGCAGGAGGCAGGTGGGAGGGAAAGGTCACGGCGAGACACAAGGCGCAGGCACCCGACCGGCGCGGGCGGGGACTGGGGCTGGGGACGCGGAGGGCAGAAGGCGCACGCACCTAACTGGCGCCAGCGGAAACTGAAACTGGGTCCGTGGAAGGGAGTGGGCGCGCCACACCTGGGGAGAGTGCGCCCATCAAGCCCCTGGCTGCCTGGACCGCTCTGACGGGGAAGGCACAGAGAGCAGGCGCAGCTTTTCCTTCCGCGCTTTTGTGGAACACCCGAGGGCTGGAACCGCGCGCAGCGCGGGGCGCGCTCCATATAGTACAGCCGGGAGCCTGAGCAGCGCAGACGGAGAAAGCAGCGTCAGCCCCTCCCAGCAGCTCCAGCCTGTCCCCACAGCGGCCAGCCCCTCCCCGCAGCGCCAGCCCCTCGTCGCAGTGCCAGCCCCTCCCTGCAGCGCCAGCCCCTCCCTGCAGAGCGACAGAACTAGCTACCTGAATAAGAGTCCACCTCCGCCCGCCTGTGTCAGGGCGGAAATGAGGCTCTGAAGAGACCGGCAAACAGAAGCCAAATAAACAAAGGGAACCGCTTCAGAAGGGACTGGTGCAACAGATTAAAATCCCTGTAGAAAACACCGACTACACTGGAAGGGGCCTGTAGATATCGACAAGTGTAAGCTGGAACGAGGAGCTATCTGAAACTGAGCTGAACCCACACTGACCGCAACAGCTCCAGAGAAATTCCTAGATATATTTTTACTTTTTTTTTCTTTTTTTCTTTTTTCTCTTTTTTTCCTTTAAAATTCCCTATTACTCCCCCATTACTCCTTAACTTTCATTTTCATAGATTTTTACTATTTTTTTAATTAGGGAAAAAAATTTTTTTTTCTTTCTTCTTCTTTTTTTTTCTTTCCTTTTTCTCTTCTATTTTCTATTTTTCTTTTTCTCTTATTTCTTTTAAAGTCCTCTAGTACTCCTCTACTACTCCTTAATTTTCATTTTCAATACACTATAACCTTACAAAAAAAAAAAAAGAGAAGCCCTATTTTTAAACCGAAGATTATTCTCTCCCAATCTTGACTCTCTGTTTTCTACCTCAGAACACCTCTATTTCCTCCTTTCCCCTTCTCTTCCCAATCCAATTCTGTGAATCTTTGTAGGTGACTGGGCCACGGAGAACACTCTGGGAACAGACAGCTGCGTAGATCTGTCTCTCTCCTCTTGAGTCCCCCTTTTTCTCCTCCTGCTCATCTCTATCTCCCTCCTCCCTCTCCTCTTCTTCATGTAACTCTGTGAACCTCTCTGGGTGTCCCTAACAGGGGAGAGTCTTTTCGCCATTAACCTAGAAGTTTTATTATCAGTGCTGTATAGTTGGAGAAGTCCTGAGACTACAGGAAGAATAAAACTGAAATCCAGAGGCAGGAGACTTAAGCCCAAAACCTGAGAACACCAGAAAACTCCTGACTACATGGAACTTTAAGTAATAAGTGACCGTCCAAAAGCCTCCATACCTACACTGAAACCAACCACCACCCAAGAGCCAATAAGTTTTAGAGCAAGACATACCACGCAAATTCTCCAGCAACGCAGGAACATAGCCCTGAACGTCAACATACAGGCTGCCCAAGGTCACACCTAACACATAGACCCATCTCAAAACTCATTACTGGGCACTCCATTGCTCTCCAAAGAGAAGAAATCAAATTCCACGCACCAGAACACTGACACAAGCTTCCCTAACCAGGAAACCTTGACAAGCCAATCGTCTAACCCCACCCACTGGGTAAATCCTCCACAATAAAAAGGAACCACAGACCTCCAGAATACAGAAAGCCCACTCCAGACACAGCAATCTAAACAAGATGAAAAGGCAAAGAAATACCCAACAGGTAAAGGAACATGAAAAATGCCCACCAAGTCAAACAAAAGAGGAGGAGATAGGGAATCTACCTGAAAAAGAATTTAGAATAATGATAATAAAAATGATCCAAAATCTTGAAAACAAAATGGAGTTACAGATAAATAGCCTGGAAACAAAGATTGAAAAGATACAAGAAATGTTTAATAAAGACCTAGAAGAAATAAAAAAGAGTCAATTAAAAATGAATAATGCAATGAATGAGATCAAAAACACTTTGGAGGGAACCAAGAGTAGAATAACGGAGGCAGAAGATAGGATAAGTGAGGTAGAAGATAAAATGGTGGAAATAAATGAAGCAGAGAGGAAAAAAGAAAAAAGGATCAAAAGAAATGAGGACAACCTCAGGGACCTCTGGGACAATATGAAACGCCCCAACATTCGAATCATAGGAATCCCAGAAGAAGAAGACAAAAAGAAAGGCCATGAGAAAATACTCAAGGAGATAATAGCTGAAAACTTGCCTAAAATGGGAAGGAAATAGCCACCCAAGTCCAAGAAACCCAGAGTCCCAAACAGGATAAACCCAAGGCGAAATACCCCAAGACACATATTAATCAAATTAACAAAGATCAAACACAAAGAACAAATATTAAAAGCAGCAAGGGAGAAACAACAAATAACACACAAAGGGATTCCCATAAGGATAACAGCTGATCTATCAATAGAAACCCTCCAGGCCAGAAGCGAAAGGCAGGACGTACTGAAAGTAATGAAAGAGAATAACCTACAACCTAGATTACTGTATCCAGCAAGGATCTCATTCAGATATGAAGGAGAATTCAAAAGCTTTACAGATAAGCAAAAGCTGAGAGAATTCAGCACCACCAAACCAGCTCTTCAACAAATGCTAAAGGATCTTCTCTAGACAGGAAATGCAGAAAGGCTGTATAAACGTGAACCCAAAACAACAAAGTAAATGGCAACGGGACCACACCTATCAATAATTACCTTAAATTTAAATGGGTTGAATGCCCCAACCAAAAGACAAAGATTGGCTGAATGGATACAAAAACAAGACCCCTATATATGCTGTCTACAAGAGACCCACCTCAAAACAAGAGACACATACAGACTAAAAGTGAAGGGCTGGAAAAAAATATTTCATGCAAACGGAGACCAAAAGAAAGCAGAAGTCGCAATACTCATATCAGATAAAATAGACTTTCAAATAAAGGATGTGAAAAGAGACAAAGAAGGACACTACATAATGATCAAAGGATCAATCCAAGAAGAAGATATAACAATTATAAATATATATACACCCAACATAGGAGCACCGCAATATGTAAGGCAAACAGTAACGAGTATGAAAGAGGAAATTAATAGCAACACAATAATAGTGGGAGACTTTAATACCCCACTCACAACTATGGATAGATCAACTAAACAGAAAATTAACAAGGAAACACAAACCTTAAATGACACAGTGGACCAGCTAGACCTAATTGATATCTGTAGGACATTTCACCCCAAAACAATCAACTTCACCTTTTTCTCAAGTGCACACGGAACCTTTTCCAGAATAGATCACATCCTGGGCCATAAATCTGGTCTTGGAAAATTCAAAAAAATTGAAATCATTCCAGTCATCTTTTCTGACCACAGTGCAGTAAGATTAGATCTCAATTACAGGAAAAAAATTGTTAAAACTTCAAACATATGGAGGCTAAATAACACGCTTCTGAATAACCAACAAATCATAGAAGAAATCAAAAAAGAAATAAAAATATGTATAGAAATGAATGAAAATGAAAACACAACCCAAAACCTATGGGACACTGTAAAAGCAGTGCTAAGGGGAAGGTTCATAGCATTACAGGCTTACATCAAGAAACAAGAAAAAAGCCAAATAAATAACCTAACTCTACACCTAAAGCAATTAGAGAAGGAAGAAATGAAGAACCCCAGGGTTAGCAGAAGGAAAGAAATCTTAAAAATCAGGGCAGAAATAAATGCAATAGAAACTAAAGAGACCATAGCAAAAATCAACAAAGCTAAAAGCTGGTTTTTTGAAAAAATAAACAAAATTGACAAACCATTAGCAAGACTCATTAAGAAACAAAGAGAGAAGAACCAAATTAACAAAATTAGAAATGAAAATGGAGAGATCACAACAGACAACACTGAAATACAAAGGATCATAAGAGACTACTACCAGCAGCTCTATGCCAATAAAATGGACAACTTGGATGAAATGGACAAATTCTTAGAAAAGTATAACTTTCCAAAACTGAACCAGGAAGAAATAGAAGATCTTAACAGACCCATCACAAGCAAGGAAATCGAAACTGTAATCAAAAATCTTCCAGCAAACAAAAGCCCAGGACCAGATGGCTTCACAGCTGAATTCTACCAAAAATTTAGAGAAGAGCTAACATCTATCTTACTCAAACTCTTCCAGAAAATTGCAGAGGAAGGTAAACTTCCAAACTCATTCTATGAGGCCACCATCACCCTAATTCCAAAACCAGACAAAGATGCCACAAAAAAAGAAAACTACAGGCCAATATCACTGATGAACATAGATGCAAAAAATCCTTAACAAAATTCTAGCAAACAGAATCCAACAACATATTAAAAAAATCATACATCATGACCAAGTGGGCTTTATCCCAGGAATGCAAGGATTCTTTAATATCCACAAATCAATCAATGTAATACACCACATTAACAAATTGAAAGATAAAAACCATATGATTATCTCAATAGATGCAGAGAAAGCCTTTCACAAAATTCAACACTCATTTATGATTAAAACTCTCCAAAAAGCAGGAATAGAAGGAACATACCTCAACATAATAAAAGCTATATATGACAAACCCACAGCAAGCATCACCCTCATTGGTGAAAAATTGAAAGCATTTCCCCTGAAATCAGGAACAAGACAAGGGTGCCCACTCTCACCACTACTGTTCAACATAGTGTTGGAAGTTTTGGCCACAGCAATCAGAGCAGAAAAAGAAGTAAAAGGAATCCAGATAGGAAAAGAAGAAGTGAAACACTCACTGTTTGCAGGTGACATGATCCTCTACACAGAAAACCCTGAAGACTCTACCAGAAAATTACTAGAGCTAATCAATGAATATAGTAAAGTTGCAGGATATAAAATTAACACACAGAAATCCCTTGCATTCCTATATACTAACAATGAAAAAACAGAAAGAGAAATTAAGGAAACAATACCATTCACCATTGCAACAAAAAGAATAAAATACTTAGGAATATATCTACCTAAAGAAACAAAAGACCTATACATAGAAAACTATAAAACACTGATGAAAGAAATCAAAGAGGACACAAACAGATGGAGAAACATACCGTGTTCATGAATTGGAAGAATCAATATTGTCAAAATGGCTATTCTACCCAAAGCAATCTATAGATTCAGTGCAATCCCTATCAAGCTACCAACGGTATTTTTCACAGAACTAGACCAAATAATTTCACAATTTGTATGGAAATACAAAAAACCTCAAATAGCCAAAGTAATCTTGAGAAAGAAGAATGGAACTGGAGGAATCAACCTGCCTGACTTCAGGCTCTACTACAAAGCCACAGTCATCAAGACAGTATGGTACTGGCGCAAAGACAGAAATATAGATCAATGGAACAAAATAGAAAGCCCAGAGATAAATCCACGAACTTATGGACACCTTATCTTTGACAAAGGAGGCAAGGATATACAATGGAAAAAAGACAACCTCTTCAACAAGTGGTGCTGGGAAAACTGGTCAACCACTTGTAAAAGAATGAAACTAGAACACTTTCTAACACCATACACAAAAATAAACTCAAAATGGATTAAAGATCTAAATGTAAGACCAGAAACTATAAAACTCCTAGAGGAGAACATAGGCAAAACACTCTCCGACATAAATCACAGCAAGATCCTCTATGACCCACCTCCCAGAATATTGGAAATAAAAGCAAAACTAAACAAATGGGACCTAATGAAACTTAAAAGCTTTTGCACTACAAAGGAAACTATAAGTAAGGTGAAAAGACAGCCCTCAGATTGGGAGAAAATAATAGCAAATGAAGCAACGGACAAAGAATTAATCTCAAAAATATACAAGCAACTCCTGCAGCTCAATTCCAGAAAAACAAATGACCCAATCAAAAAATGGGCCAAAGAACTAAACAGACATTTCTCCAAAGAAGACATACAGATGGCTAACAAACACATGAAAAGATGCTCAACATCACTCATTATCAGAGAAATGCAAATCAAAACCACAATGAGGTACCATTACACGCCAGTCAGAATGGCTGCTATCCAAAAGTCTACAAGCAATAAATGCTGGAGAGGGTGTGGAGAAAAGGGAACCCTCTTACACTGTTGGTGGGAATGCAAACTAGTACAGCCGCTATGGAAAACAGTGTGGAGATTCCTTAAAAAACTGGAAATAGAACTGCCATATGACCCAGCAATCCCACTTCTGGGCATACACACTGAGCAAACCAGATCTGAAAGAGACACGTGCACCCCAATGTTCATCGCAGCACTGTTTATAATAGCCAGGACATGGAAGCAACCTAGATGTCCATCAGCAGATGAATGGATAAGGAAGCTGTGGTACATATACACCATGGAATATTACTCAGCCGTTAAAAAGAATTCATTTGAATCAGTCCTAATGAGATGGATGAAACTGGAGCCCCTTATACAGAGTGAAGTAAGCCAGAAAGATAAAGAACATTACAGCATACTAACACATATATATGGAATCTAGAAAGATGGTAACGATAACCCTATATGCAAACCAGAAAAAGAGACACAGAAATACAGAACAGACTTTTGAACTCTGTGGGAGAAGGTGAGGGTGGGATGTTTCAAAAGAACAGCATGTATACTATCTATGGTGAAACAGATCACCAGCCCAGGTGGGATGCATGAGACAAGTGCTCGGGGCTGGTGCACTGGGAAGACCCAGAGGAATCGGGTGGAGAGGGAGGTGGGAGGGGGCATCGGGATGGGGAATAAGTGTAAATCTATGGCTGATTCATGTCAATGTATGACAAAACCCACTGAAATGTTGTGAAGTAATTAGCCTCCAACTAATAAAAATAAATAAATTAATTAAAAAAAAATAAGGAAGATGGCAGAGGAGTAGGTGGACTTGGAGTACATCTCTCTCCATGGATGCATCAGGAATACACCTTCAGACACAGAAGTGCATGCAGAACACCAGCTGAAAGCAGACAGGAGTACCTGACCATGGAAAAGAATATATAGAACCATGCAAAACTCAATAGGACGAAGGAACTAGGGGGAAAAACAGGAGTGTTAGTAGGACTGGACTTGTTCTCTGAGGGTAGGGGAATGGAAGCTGGTGTCCCATCCCCACATCAGGGCAATTGTCTTGAGTCAGAGGAGAAACATTTAAGGTTGAGAGTGAAACAGCTGATCTGTGGCAACCTAAATGGAATGAGATACAGAGAGTCCTTGCCACAGCCATACGTACCTTGGACAGGGACATAGGTCCCATGGAAGGCACATTGGCTGGGAGCTGGAGTTTGGGGATTGTGGCACAATCCCAGGATGAGTGCTGCTGTTGACTGCGGATTGAGGGGATGTGAGGGCGGAGATGTGGTGGGAAATGCCTGTGGAGGAAAGCCAGGAACCGTGGAAGCAAAGTGATACTGCTGAGTCATGAGTAGGGGGTGGTGCCATCACCATAGCCTCTCTCTCCCCAAATGGCCAGAATGGGCATTTGAACAATAGAGAGGCTAGCCCATCAAATGCCTGACGCACTGAACTACAGAGTAGGACCCCACCCAGGGTGCCTCTTTAGTGCGTGATGCACTGCTCTACAGAGTAGGACCCCAGCCAAGGGGGCCCCTCTGTGTGCCTGATGCACCGAACAGAGAAGGACCCCAGGCAAGGGAGCCCTCTAGGTGCCTGAATGGGCAGAGCAAGGAAAAAGACTGGCCAAAGATGCCTTCTGATCGCCAGTACAAGAGGCTCGAAAAAGACTCTGATTGGGCCACAACTCCTGGGGTGGAGGCAGTCCATTTCCCTGCACACTTGGCGCCACCTGGGTCCCCACAAGCCAAGCAGCTGCGCCACCTTCACACTCAACCCTCACTAGGGCAGAGCTGCCACCGGCAAAAAATGTCTTGCGTCTACATGCACAGGGATGCTTCAGGCGTGTCCAACTCTTTGCGACCCTGTAGACTGTGGCCTGCCAGGCTTCTATCAGGGGAGTTGTCCAGGCTAGAATACAGGAGCGTATTGGCCAATACTGGTTGCCATACCCTTCTAGAGCACTATATTCCCTTCTTCCTTAGCCGCCAACTGCCCTGAGTACCCTGTGCTGCCAGAACCCCTGCAGCCCAAGCAGCTGCACCACCTCCACACCTGACACTCACAGGGGCAAACCCAAGTTCTCCAGGGCAGCCTCAGGAGCACACCCCAGTGGACGACCCACATGCAGAGGCAGAAATAAAACCACAATTGAAACCCAGGGGTAGTGTGGCTAAGGATGAAGACCCAAAACCTTCCCACTAGCTGTACAAGCTGTAGATTAAATCCACATGATTAACTAGGCAGACTCTGTCTATGGAATATATAAAAGTCCATTGGGAGCTGCCATGAAAGAAAATGCACTAGTTCTCATAGCTGTGGACATTGGAGGTAAGAACACACAGGAGTAGGACCAGATTAGTAACTGAGCTGCCCCCACAGCAGGTGCAGAGATCAGCACAGTGTTGGAGGGCATCCTAGGGAGGTGAGGTGGACTCTGACTCCCAGCGAGGGAAAGGACTCTTGAACCATTTATTATTCTTATGTTTTGACTTGTTCTGTAGATTCTTTCGGATTTTTTTCTCTCTCAACCCCCCTCCTTTTCCCCCTCTGTTTTAGTTGTCGATTTTATTGGCACTATGAAATCTAATTAAGCTTCTGAGGTTTTTTTTTTTTCGTCAGTCACACTTTTTATTGTTGTCATAAACCTCTGCCTCTATGCTGGGCTTTTGCAGTTCTGAGGAGTTTTTCTCTTTTTTTCTTTCTTTTCTCTTTTTTTAATTTAAAATTTTAATTTTTTAAATTTATTATTACTTTTTCTACATTTCTTTCTTTCTTTTTTTTTCTATTCCTGAACTCATATAAGTCAGCTTTATTGAATTTTTAAACAGGAACGCAACTTTGCTTTCTTTGTTTTTGTTTTTTTTATCTCAAGCAGCATTTTATTTCTGCATTGTAAAGTTTTGATATCATTAGGGCATGAGTTTCCCATAAATTAATTTTCCAATAACAGCACTTATCCTTCTTTGATAGAAAGCTTAGTAATGTTACCTCTGTATTCCTCAGCATTCTTTTTTTTAATTAAAAAATTAATTTACTTTACTTTACAATATTGTATTGGTTTTGCCATACATTGACTTGAATCCACCATGAGTGTACATGTATTCCCCATCCTGAACACCCCTCCCATCTCCCTCCCCATCCCATCCCTCTGGGTCATCTCAGTGCACCAGCCCTGAGCACCCTGTATCATGCATCAAACCTGGACTGGCGATTCATTTCACATATGATAATTTACATGTTTCAATGTGATTCTCCCATAGCATCCTGCCATTGCCCTCTCCCACAGAGTCCAAAAGACTGTTCAATACATCTGTGTCTCTTGCTGTCTCACATACAGGGTTATCGTTACCTTCTTTTTTTTTTTTTTTTTTTTATCGTTACCTTCTTTTTAAATTCCACACATATGTGTTAGTATACTGTGTTGGTGTTTTTCTTTCTGGCTTACTTCACTCTGTACAATAGGCTCCAGTTTCATCCATCTCATTAGAACTGATTCAAATGTATTCTCTTTAATGGCTGAGTAATATTCTATTGTGTATATGTACCACAGCTTCCTTATCCATTCATCTGCTGATGGACATCTAGGTTGCTTCCATATCCTGGCTATTATAAACAGTGCTGCGATGAACATTGGGGTGCACGTGTCTCTTTCAGATCTGGTTTCCTCGGTGTGTATGCCCAGCAGTGGGATTGCTGGGTCATATGGCAGGTCTATTTCCAGTTTTTCAAGGAATCTCCACACTGTTTTCCATAGCGGCTGTACTAGTTTGCATTCCCACCAACAGTGTAAGAGGGTTCCCTTTTCTCCACACCCTCTCCAGCATTTATTGCTTGTAGACTTTTGGTAGCAGCCATTCTGACTGGCGTGTAATGGTACCTCATTGTGGTTTTGATTTGCATTTCTCTGATAATGAGTGATGTTGAGCATCTTTTCATGTGTTTGTTAGCCATCTGTATGTCTTCTTTGGAGAAATGTCTGATTAGTTCTTTGGCCCACTTTTTGATTGGGTTGTTTATTTTTCTGGAATTGAGCTGCAGGAGTTGCTTGTATATTTTTGAGATTAATTCTTTGTCCGTTGCTTCATTTGCTGTTATTTTCTCCCATTCTGAAGGCTGTCTTTTCATCTTGCTTATAGTTTCCTTTGTTGTGCAGAAGCTTTTAATTTTGATTAGGTCCCATTTGTTTAGTTTTGCTTTTATTTCCAATATTCTGGGAGGTGGGTCATAGGGATCCTGCTGCGGTTTATGTCAGAGAGTGTTTTGCCTATGTTTTCCTCTAGGAGTTTTATAGTTTCTGGTCTTACATTTAGACCTTTAATCCATCTTGAGTTTATTTTTGTGTATGCTGTTAGGAAGTGTTCTAGTTTCATTCTTCTACAAGTGGTTGACCAGTTTTCCCAGCACCACTTGTTAAAGAAGTTGTCTTTTCTCCATTGTATATTCTTGCCTCCTTTGTCAAAGATAAGGTGTCCATAGGTGCGTGGATTTATCACTGGGCTTTCTATTTTGTTCCATTGATCTCTATTTCTGTCTTTGTGCCAGTACCACACCATCTTGATGACTGTGGCTTTGTAGTAGAGCCTGAAGTCAGGCAGGTTGATTCCTCCAGTTCCATTCTTATTTCTAAAGATTGCTTTGGTTATTCAAGGTTTTTTGTAACTCCACACAAATTGTGAAATTATTTGTTCTAGTTCTGTGAAAAATACCGTTGGTAGCTTGATAGGGATTGAATTGAATCTATAGATTGCTTTGGGTAGTATACTCATTTTCAGTATATTAATTCTTCTGATCCATGAACTCAGTATATTTTTCCATCTATTTGTGTCCTCTTTGATTTGTTTTACCAGTGTTTTATAGTTTTCTATATATAGGTCTTTTGTTTCTTTAAGTAGATTTATTCCTAAGTATTTTATTTTTTTCATTGCAATGGTGAATGGAATTTTTTCCTTAATTTCTCTTTCTGTTTTCTCATTGTTAATGTATAGGGATGGAAGGGATTTCTGTGTGTTAATTTTATATCCTGCAACTTTACTATATTCATTGATTAGCTGTAGTAATTTTCTGATGGAGTCTTTAGTGTTTTCTATGTAGAGGATCATGTCATCTGCAAACAGTGAGAGTTTTAATTTTTCTTTTCCAATCTGGATTCCTTTTATTTCTTTATCTCCTCTGATTGCTGTGGCCAAAACTTCCAAAACTATATTGAATAGTAGTGGTGAGAGTGGGCATCCTTGTGTTGTTCCTGACTTTAGGGGAAGTGTTTTCAATTTTTCACCATTGAGGATAATGTTTGTTGAAGGTTTCTCATATATAGCTTTTATTATGTTGAGGTATGTTCCTTCTATTCCTGCTTTCTGGAGGGTTTTTTTCATAAATGGATGTTGAATTTTGTCAAAGGCTTTCTCTGCATCTACTGAGATAATATGATTTTTATTATTCAATTTGTTAATGTGGTGTATTACATTGATTGATTTGTGGATATTAAAGAATCCTTGCATTCCTGCCCACTTGGTCATGATGTATGATCTTTTTAATATGTTGTTAGATTCTGTTTGCTAGAATTTTGTTAAGGATTCTTGCATCTATGTTCATCAGTGATATTGGCCTATAGTTTTCTTTTTCTGTGGCATCTTTGTCAGGTTGTGGTATTAAGGTGATGGTGTCCTCATAGAATGAGTTTGGAAGTCTACCTTCCTCTGCAATTTTCTGGAAGATTCTGAGTAGGATAGGTGTTAGTTCTCTAAATTTTTGGTAGAAATCAGCTGTGAAGCCGTCTGGTCCTGGGCTTTTCTTTGTTGGAAGATTTCTGATTAGTTTCAATTTCCGTGCTTGTGATGGGCCTGTTGAGATTTTCTATTTCTTCCTGGTTCAATTTTGGAAAATTTTACTTTTCTAAGAATTTTTCCATTTCTTCCAAGTTGTCCATTTTATTTGCATATAGTTGCTGATAATAGTCTCTTATGATCCTTTGTATTTCTGTGTTTTCTGTTGTGATCTCTCCATTTTCATTTCTAATTTTGTTGATTTGATTTTTCTCCTTTTTTTTTTTGATGAGTCTGGCTAATGGTTTGTCAATTTTATTTACCTTATCAAAGAACCAGCTTTTGGTTATGTTGATTTTTGCTATGGTCTCTTTTGTTTCTTTTGCATTTATATCTGCCCTGATTTTTAAGATTTCTTTCTTTCTACTAACCCTGGGGTTCATAATTCCTTCCTTTTCAAGTTGCTTTGGGTGTAGAGTTAGGTTACTTATTTGACTTTTTTCTTGTTTCTTGAGGTAAGCCTGTATTGCTATGAACCTTCCCCTTAGCACTGCTTTTACAGTGTCCCATAGGTTTTGGGTTATTGTGTTTTCATTTTCATTCATTTCTATGCATATTTTGATTTCTTTTTTTATTGCTTCTGTGATTTGTTGGTTATTCATCAGTGTGCTGTTCAGAATTTTTAATAGTTTTTCTCCTGTAATTGAGATCTAATCTTACTGCATTGTGGTCAGAAAAGATGCTTGGAATGATTTCAATTTTTTTTGAATTTACCAAGGCTAGATTTATGGCCCAGGATGTGATTTATCCTGGAGAAGATTCCATGCACACTTGAGAAAAAGGTGAAATCCATTGTTTTGGGGTGAAATGTCCTACAGATATCAACTAGGTCTAACTGGTCTACTGTATCATTTAAAGTTTGTGTTTCCTTGTTAATTTTCTGTTTAGTTGATCTATCCTTAGGTGTGAGTGGGGTATTAAAGTCTCCCGCTATTATTGTGTTATTGTTAATTTCCCCTTTCATACTTGTTAGCATTTGCCTTACATATTGTGGTGCTCCTACGTTGGGTGCATATATATTCATAATTGTTATATCTTCTTCTTGGATTGATCCTTTGATCGTTATGTAGTGTCCTTCTTTGTCTCTTTTCACAGCCTTTATTTTAAAGTCTATTTTATCTGACATGAGTATTGCAACTCCTGCTTTCTTTTGGTCTCTATTTGCGTGGAATATCTTTTTCCAGCCCTTCACTTTCAGTCTGTATGTGTCCCTTGTTTTGAGGTGGGTCTCTTGTAGACAGCATATATAGGGGTCTTGTTTTTGTATCCATTCAGCCAGTCTTTGTCTTTTGGTCGGGGCATTCAACCCATTTACATTTAAAGTAATCATTGATAAGTATGATCCCGTTGCCATTTACTTTGTTGTTTTGGGTTTGAATTTATACACCCTTTCTGTGTTTCCTGTCTAGAGATCTTTAGCATTTGTTGGAGAGCTGGTTTGGTGGTGCTGAATTCTCTCAGCTTTTGCTTGTCTGTAAAGCTTTTGAATTCTCCTTCATATCTGAATGAGATCCTTGCTGGGTACAGTAATCTGGGCTGTAGGTTATTTTCTTTCATCACTTTAAGTATGTCCTGCCATTCCCTTCTGGCCTGAAGAATTTCTATTGAAAGATCAGCTGTTATCCTTATGGGAATCCCCTTGTGTGTTATTTGTTGTTTCTCCCTTGCTGCTTTTAATGATTTTTGTTAATTTGATTAATATTGTGTCTTGGTGTGTTTCGCCTTGGGTTTATCCTGTTTGGGACTCTTTGGGTTTCTTGGACTTGGGTGATTATTTCCTTCCCCATTTTAGGGAAGTTTTCAACTATTATCTCCTCAAGTATTTTCTCATGGTCTTTCTTTTTGTCATCTCCTTCTGGGACTCCTATGATTCGAATGTTGGGGTGTTTCACATTGTCCCAGAGGTCTCTGAGGTTGTCCTCATTTAATTCTTTTTTCTTCTCGGTTTCATTTATTTCTACCATTCTATCTTCAACCTCAATTATCCTGTCTTCTGCCTCTGTTATTCTACTGTTGGTTCCCTCCAGAGTGTTTTTTATCTCATTTATTGCATTATTCAGTATATATTGACTTTTTTTAATTTCCTCTAGGTCCTTGTTAAACCTTTCTTGCATCTTCTCGATCCTTGTCTCCAGGCTATCTTTAATTCCAATTTGCTTTCAAGATTTTGGATCATTTTCACTATCATTATTCAGAATTCTTTTTCAGGTAGACTCCCTATCTCCTCCTCTTTTGTTTGGTTTGGTGGGCATTTATCATGTTCCTTTACCTGCTGAGTATTTCTCTGCCTTTTCATCTGTTTATATTGCTGTGTTTGTTGTGGCCTTTCCATATTCTGGCAGTTGGTGGTTCCTCTTTATTGTGGAGGTTCCTCACTGTGGGTGGGGTTGGATAGGTGGCTTGTCAAGGTTTTCTGGTTAGGGAAGTTTGTGTCGGTGTTCTGGTGGGTGGAGCTGGATTTCTTCTCTCTGGAGTGCAATGAAGTGTCCAGTAGTGAGTTTTGAGACGTCAGTGGGTTTGGTGTGACTTTGGTCAGCCTGTATATTGACGCTCAGGGCTATGTTCCTGCGTTGCTGGAGAATTTGCGTGGTATGTCTTGCTCTGGAACTTGTTGGCCCTTGGGTGGTGCTTGGTTTCAGTGTAGGTATGGAGGCTTTTGATGAGCTCCTATCGATTAATGTTCCCTGGAGTCAGGAGTTCTCTGGTTTTCTCAGGATTTGGACTTAAGCCTCCTGCCTCTGGTTTTCAGTCTTATTCTTACAGTAGCCTCAAGACTTCTCCATCTATACAGCACCGGTGATAAAACATCTAGGTTAATGATGAAAAGTTTCTCCACAGTGAGGGACACCCGGAGACGTACCCAGAGTTACATGGAGAAGAAGAGAGGGAGGAGGGAGATAGAGGTGACCAGGAGGAGAAGAGGGGGAATCAAAAGGGGCGAGAGCAAGCTAGCCAGTAATCACTTCCTTATGTGCTCTCCACAGTCTAGACCCCTCAGAGATGTTCATGGAGTTACACAGAGAAAAGAAGAGGGAGGAAGGAGACCGAGGTGGCCAGGAGGATAAAAGGGGGAATCAAAAGGAGAGAGACAGATCCAGCCAGTAATCAGTTCCCTAAGTGTTCTCCACAGCCTGGAACACACAAAGAGATTCACAGATTTGGGTAGAGAAGAGAAGGGGGAGGAAGGAGATAGAGGCAACCTGGTGGAGAAAAAGGAGAGTCTAAAGGGGGAGAAAGTAATCAGGCCAGTGATCTCGCTCCCAAGTAAAAATGGGTACTGAAGATTGGGTTCTTAAAGGTACAAACTTGATAACATATACCAAAAAGCAAAGATTAAAAATCTAGAGTAGAGGTTAGATTCTCAAAACTACAATATTTTTTTTAAAAAAACAGAAAAAAAACAAAAAGACAAAACAAAACAAAAACAAACAAAAAACACCACAAAGGCACAGAAATTATAAAATATATATATATATATATATATATATATATGAAGTTTGCTTTAAAAATAGGGTCTTTTAAAAAAAATTTTTTTTGCAAGCTAATAGTAGGTTATCAAAATGAAAATTAAAGGAGTAATGGGGACTTGAAAATAACAAAAAAATAAAAAAATAATTCATTTTTATTTTTTTTAATTAAAAGAATGATAATAGTAAAAATATATCTAAGACTTTCTCTGGAGCTGTTGTGGACAGTGTGGGCTCAGTTCATTTTCAGATAGTTCTTTGGTTCAGCTTGTACTTCTCATGGTCTATAGGCCCCTTCCTATGTAGTTGGTGGTAACTACAGGGTTTTAATCTATTGCACCTGTCACTTCCAAAGTGGTTCCCTCTGTTTATTTTAGCTTCTTCTGTTTTCTGGTCTCTTCAGTGTCTAATTTCCACCCTGACATAAGGGGTGCAGTGGTGGTCACTTTTTTTTTTTTTTTAGGCTCGCTTGTTCAGTCGTGCTGTGGGGAGGGAGGGATACTACAAACAAATATCACCGGCGTGTGTGGGCCGTGCTCACAGTGTCTGGGCCACACTGGGTTTGCCCTCACTCACGGCGTGTGAGCTTTCCCAGTCTACACTGCTCAGGCTCCAGGTTGCTCTGCTGGGAACTGTCTGATGCAGGCTCTGGTTTACATGTACTTCCCAGGTCTAAGCCACTCAGGTTCAGGTTCTTGGGTACTCCGCAAAGGCACAAACTTGGTTGGGCCTGCCTTTTGTGCCCGTCCCAGGTTCAAGCCGCTCAGGTGACCAGATCCTTGGCATGCATAGTCACCCCCAGTTGAAGGCTGTGCCTTCTCCCCTCCCTCGTTCCAGCCTTTCGGTTTTCTGAGTGTACAACGGTCGCACCTTCTTCTGGGAAGCTGATCTCTGGCTGCGACCCTCCCGGCGGATGGCAGATGTCGACCGTCCAGAATCCCAAGAAGTCTTGGTTAGCAATGAAGTCTGCTTGTGGTTTGGTATAGGATGCCTCTCTGGGTCCATGATTGCCCCCTTCTGGCTCTGGCTGCCCTTGCCTGCCTCAGTCCACTAGCTCTGCTCAGTCCTTTGTTCTGTGAGCCTGCCTGGCGGTGTCTTAGGTTAGGGCTTTTTGCAGGATCGCAGGATAGCTATCCCACAGTCTGGGTTGCTGTCTCAAGCTAGTTCCCTCAGATTGCCCTCAGGGCATTCAGGCCTGGTCCTTATCCTAAGCAATGCCACCCGCTCCTCCCTGCCCCTCCCCTACTTGCTAGTGGGGGATGTGAGCATCTGGGCTGTTGCACCGCTAGGAGTTGCTGTTAGGCACTTAATCTGTGGGTTTTAATTATTTATTTATTTTTCCTCCTGGTTATTTTGCCCTCTGGATTCCAAGGCTCGCCACAGATCCACCGGAGAGAGTGTTTCCTGGTGTTTGAAAACTTCTCTCTTTTCAAAGACTCCCTTCCCGGGACGGATCTCTGTCCCTACCTTTTTTGTCTCTCTTTTTATCTTTTATCTTTTGTCCTACCTCCTTTTGAAGACAATGGGCTGCTTTTCTGGGTGCCTGATGTCCTCTGCCAGCATTCAGAAGTTGTTCTGTGGAATTTGCTCCGTGCACAAATGTTCTTTTGATGAACTTGTTGGGGGAGAAAGTGGTTTCCCCATCCTATTGCTCTGCCATCTTAGGACCGCCCTCTACATTTCTTTCTTTGTTTGCTTTTCCTACTGATCTTTTCCCCTTGCAGTTAATCTTTAATGTATATAAATCTTCTTCATCTACCTCTATTTAACTTTGCATATGTATTTTTTCTTTCCTTTCCTCTCAACTTATTTGTTAGTTTTATTTTCACTGCTTTATTCTCCACTTGACACCTTGCTTTAGTTTTGCGTTCCAGTTTGTGCTTTAGTTAGTTTTGTTCTGGTAAACATAATTTTGGTTTCCTTTTTTTGCTGGGTCAATCCATTGTACTTTATTTTTGTTGGGCTGTTTTGATTTTTCTCATAGGTGTATATATATATGTCTATGTTCAGTCACACCTTTTATTGTTGTTATAAACCTCTGCCTTTATGTTGGGCTTTTGCAGTTCTGTGGAGTTTTCCTTTTTTTCCCTTTTTTCTTTCTTCTTCCATTTTTTTTCTCTTTTTATACTTTTAATTTTTTAAACCTATTTTTTTTCCTACATTTGTTCCTTTGTTTGCTTTTCCTACTGGTCTTTTCCCCTTGCAGTTAATCTTTAATGTATATAAATCTTCCTCATCTACCTCTATTTAACTTTGCATATCTATTCTTCCTTTCTTTTCTTTCTCTCCTTTCCTCTCAATGTACTTGTTAGTTTTATTTTCATTGCTTTATTCCCCAAGTGGCAACTTGCTTTAATTTTGTTTTCCAGTTTGTGCTTAAGTTAGTTTTGTTCTGGTAGACATAATTTTTGGTTTCCATTTTTTGCTGGGTCAGTCTATTGTACTTTATTTTTGTTGGGTTGTTTGGATTTTTCTTATGGGTGTATATGTATATGTGTATATTCAGTCACACTTTTATTGTCATAAACCTCTGCATCTATGTTGGGTTTATGCAGTTCTATGGAGTTTTCCTTATTTCCCCCTTTTTTCTTTCTTTCCATTTTTTTTCTTTTCTCTTTTTTGTAATTTTAACTTTTAATTTTTTAAACCTATCATATTTTTTCTACATTTATTCCTTTGTTTGCCTTTCCTACTGATCTTTTCCCCTTGCAGTTAATCTTTAATGTATATAAATTTTATTTATCTACCCCTGTTTAACTTTGCATATGTATTTTTTCTTTCCTTTCCTCTCAACATACTTGTTAGTTTTGTCTTCATTGCTTTATTCCCCACTTCGCACCTTGCTTTAGTTTTGTTTTCCACTTTGTGCTTTAGTTAGTTTTGTTCTTAACTGGTAAATATGATTTTTTATTTCCTTTGTTCACCAGGTCAATGTATTGTACTTTATTTTCATTGGATTATTTTAACTTTGCCCATGGGTGTGTATGTATATGTGTATATTTCATTATTTTAATTATAATTTGCCTGATTTTGTAACTGCCATTTGTCTGGGGTTCATCTTTGGTTGGGCTTCCCTGGTGGCTCAGAGGTTAAAGCGTCTGCCTGCAATGTGGGAGACCTGGGTTTGATCCCTGGGTCGGGAAGATCCTCTGGAGAAGGAAATGGTAACTCACTCCAGTATTCTTGTTTGGAGAATCCCATGGACGGAGGAGCTTGGTAGGCTACCAGTCCACAGGGTAGCAAAGAGTCGGACACGACTGAGCGACTTCACTTTCACTTTCATCTTTGGTTTCTCATTTTTGAATATTTGTTTTAACCTCACTTAATGTCATAACAAACCACTTGTGGAATCTTCATTTCTGACCAGAGATCAAGCCCTGAGCCTTTGGAATGGGAGCACTGACTCCATGACCCTAGACTACCACAGAACTAATGCTAGGGAATATCAGATAGTGAGAACTCACACAAAGGAAACCACTTGAATACAAGACCTGGCATCACCCAACCACCAGTAGCACCCTGTGCAGGATGCCTCATCTAAACAACAAACAAAACAAAATTACAAACCAAATCATCAGCGGACAGGACTACTATCTCACTCAGGCTTGCCCATCAGAGGAAAAAAAAACAAACAAAAACTCACCACAAATCTCATCCTATACAAAGCTTACACAAACCACTGGACCAACCGTGAAAGTGAAAGTGAAGTTGCTCAGTCATGTCCAACTCTTTGCAACCCCATGGACGGTAGCCTACCAGGCTCCGCGGTCCATGGGATTTTCCAGGCAAGAATACTGGAGTGGGCTGCCATTTCCTTCTCCAGGGGATCTTCCCAACCCAGGGATTGAACCTGGGTCTCCTGCATTGCAGACAGATGCTTTACTGTCTGAGCCACTAGGAGGGCAGAGAAGAAAAAATTCAACCTTGAAACCTGGGAAAAAGAGACCTCAAACAAGAGACCTCAAAAAAAAAAAAAAAAAAAAAAAAAAGAGACCTCAAGTTAAAAAAATAATAATGAAAAGGCAGAGAAATACTACACAAATGAAGGAACAAACTAGAAACACAGAAGTCCAAATAAATGAAGAGGAAACAGGCAATCTACCTGAAAAAGTATTGAGAATAATGATAGTAAAGATGATCAAAAACCTTGAGAACAAAGTGGAGAAAATGCAAGAACCAGTTGACATAGACCTAGAAGAATTAAAGGATAAACATACAGAGACAACCAACACAATTACTGAAATTAAAAATACTTGATGGAGAAGGAAATGGCAACCCACTCCAGTATTCTTGCCTAGAGAATCCCATGGACAGAGGAGACTGGTGGGCTACAGTCCATGGGGTCGCAAGAGTCAGACATGACTTAGCGACTAAACTGCCATCACCAGAGCTGATTCACTCCCTTATACAGCAGAAACTAACACAATGTTGTAAAACAACTAAACCCCAATTGAAAATATCAAAATAAATATTAAAAAAAATACTCTAGAAGGAAAATAGCAGAATATCTGAAGCAGAAGAACCAATCAGTGAACTGGAAGATAAAATGGTGGAAATAACTTCTGAAGAGCAGAATAAAGTAAAAACAATGAAAAGAACTGAGCTGAGGATAGTCTCAGAGGCCTCTGGTATGCAGCATTCGAATCATAGGGGTCCCAGAAGAACAGGAAAAAAAAGGGTTTGAGAAGATTTTTGAAGAGATTGTAGTTGAAAATTTCTCCAACATGGAAAAGGAAATAGTCAGTCAGGTCCAAGAGGCACAAACAGTCCCATACAGGATAAACCAAAGGAGAAATGTACCAAGACACATACTAATCAAAGTAACAAAGAATAAGCACAAAGAATATTAAAAGCAGGATGGGAGAAGCAACAAGTAACATACAAGGGAAACCATATACACTTAACTGCTGATCTTTCAGCAGAAACTCTGCAGGCCAGAAGGGAATGGCAGGATATATTTAAAGTACTGGGAGGGAAAAATCTACAACCAAGAATACTGTACCCAGCAAGGATCTCATTCAAAATTGATGGAGAAATAAAAAGCTTTTCAGACAAGCAAAACTTAAGAGAATTCAGCACCACCAAACCAGCTTTACAACAAATGTTAAATGGACTTATATAGTCAAGAAATACAAGAGAAGAAAAAAGAACTACAAAATCAACCCCAAACAATTAAGAAAATGGCAGTAGGAACATATATATCCATAATTACTTTAAATGTAAATGGATTATATGCCCCAACCAAAAGACACAGACTGGCTGAATAGATACAAAAACAAGACACATATATATGCTGTCTATAGGAAATCTACCTCAGACCTAAAGACACATATAGACTGAGAGGACAGAAAAAATATTCCATGCAAATGGGAAGCAAAAGAAAGCTGGAGTAGCAGTCCTCATATCAGACAAAATAGATCTTAAGATAAAGAAGATTACAAGAGATAAGGAAAGACACTACATAATGATCAAGGGATCAATCCAAGAGGAAGACATAACATCATAAATATCTATGCACCCAACATAGGAGCACCTCAATACATAAGACAAACACTAAGAGACATAAAAGGAGAAATTGACAGTAACACAATGATAGTAGGAGACTTTAACACCCCACTCACACCAATGGACAGATCATCAAAACAAAATTAATAAAGAAACACAAGTCTTAAATGATACATTAAATGAGATGGATCTCATTGATATCTTCAGGACATTCCATCCAAATGCAGAAGAGTACACCTTCTTCTCAAGTGCACATGGAACATTCTCCAGGATAGACCACATCTTGGGTCACAAATCAAACCTCAGTAAATTTAAGAAAATTGAAATGGTATCAAGCATCTTCTCTGACCACAACACTATGAGACTAGATATGAATTACAAGAGAAAAACAGTAAGAAACACAAACACATGGAGATTAAACAACATGCTTCTAAATAACCAACAGGTTACTAAAGAAATCAAGAGGGAAATAAAAAATTTTTAGAAACAAATGACAATGAAAACACCACAACTCAAAACCTATGGGATGCAGCAAAAGCAGTTCTAAGAGGAAAGTTTATAGCAATACAATCCTACCTCAAGAAACAAGAAAAACATCAAATAGACAACCTAACTTTACACCTGAAACAACTGGAGAAAAAAGAACAAAACCCCCCAAAATTAGTAGAAGGAAAGAAATCATAAAGATCTGAGCAGAAATATTATGAAAAAGAAATAAAAGAAACAGTAGTAAAGATGACTAAAACCAAAAGCTGGTTCTTTGAGAAGATGAACAAAATTGACAAACTTTTAGCCAGACTCATCAAGGAAAAAAGAAGAATCAAGTCAACAAAATTAGAAATGAAAAAGGAGAGGTTACAACAGACAGTGCAGAAATATGAAAGATTATAAGAGACTATTATGAACAACTATATGGCAATAAAAAGGATAACCTGGAAGAAATGGGCAGATTCTTATAAAAGTTCAATCTTCCGAGACTGAACCAGGAAGAAACAGAAATTATGAACAACCCAATTACAAGCACTGAAATTGAAGCTATGATCAAAAATCTCCCTAAAACAAAAGCCCAGGACCAGATGGCTTCACAGGAGAATTCTATCAAACATTTAGAGAAGAGCTAATGCCTATCCTTCTAAAACTCTTTCAGAAAATTGCAGAGGAAGGAACACTTCCAAACTCATTCTACAAGGCCACCATCACCCTGATACCAAAACCAAAGACAACACAAAAAATGAAAACTGCAGGCCAATATCACTGATGAACATAGATGCAAAAAATCCTCAACAAAATGTTAGCAAACTGAATTCAGTAACACATCAAAAAGCTCATACACCATAGTCAAGTTGGGTTTATTCCAGGAATGCAAGGATTCGTCAATATATGCAAATTAATCAATGTAATACACCATATTGACAAATTCAGATCGAAAGATAAAAACCATGTGATCATCTCAATATATGCAGAAAAAGCCTTTGGCAAAATTCAGCACCCATTTATGATTAAAATTCTTGAAAAAATGGGCATAGAAGGAACCTACCTCAACATAGTAAAGGCCATATATGATAAGCCTACAGCAAAGATTATTCTCAATGATGAAAAACTGAAAGCATTCCCCCTAAGATTAGGAACAAGGCAAGTATCCACTTTCACCACTATTGTTCAACATAGTTCTGGAAGTCCTAGCTCCAGCCATCACAGAAGAAAAAGAAATAAAAAGAATCCAGGCTGGACAAGAAGAAGTAAAGCTCTCACTGTTTGAAGATGACATGATACTGTACATAGAAAACTATAAAGATAGTATCAAAAAATTACTAGAGCTAACCAGTGAATTTAGCAAAATTGCAGGATACAAAATCAATACACAGAAATCGCTTGCATTTCTATATGCTAACAATGAAAAATCAGAGAGAGAAATTAAGGAATCAATCCCATTCACCACTGCAACAAAAGGAATTAAATATCTAGGAATAAACTTACCTAAGGAGACAAAAAATTATGACACTGATGAAAGAAATCAAAGATGATTTGGAGGGATATACCATGTTCCTGGATAGGGAGAATCAATATTGTCAAAATGACTATACTACCAAATGCAATCTACAGATTCAGTGCGATCCCTATCAAATTACCAATGGCATTTTTCACAGAACTAGAACAAAAAATTTCACAATTCATATGGAAACACAAAAGACCCCAAATAGCCAAAGTAGTCTTGAGACAGAAGAATGGAGCTGGAGGAATCAACCTTCCTGGCTTCAGATTATACTACAGAGTGGCAGTCATCAAGACAGTATGGTACTGGCACAGAAACAGAAATATAGACAAATGGAACAAGATAAAGAACCCAGAAATAAACCCATGTGCCTATGGGTACCTTATTTTTGACAAAGGAGGAAGAAATGTACAATGAGGCCAAGACCCTCTTCAATAAATGGTGCTGGGAAAACTGGAGAGCTACGTGTAAAAGAATGAAATTAGAACACGTCCTAACATCATACACAAAGATAAACTCAAAATGGATTAAAGACCTAAGTGTAAGACCAGAAACTATAAAACTCTTAGAGGAAACCATTGGCAGAACACTTGATGATGTAAATCAAAGCAAGATCCTCTATGACCCACCTCCTAGAGTAATGGAAATAAAAACAAAAGTAAACAAGCGGGACCTGAGTAAACTTAAAAGCTTTTGCACAGCAAAGGAGACTGTAAGCAAGGTGAAAAGACAACCTTTAGAATGGGAGAAAGTAATAGCAAATGAAACAACTGACAAAGGATTAATTTACAAAATATACAAACAGCTTGTACAACTCAATGCCAGAAAAATAAACAACCTGATCAAAAAGTGGGGAAAAGACCTAAGCAGACATTTCTCCAAAGAAGACATACAGATGGCTAGCAAACACATGAAAAGATGCTCAGCATCACTCATTATTAGAGAAATGCAAATCAAAACCTCATTGAGATATCACCTCACACTGATCAGAATGGCCATCATCCAAAAGTCTACAAACAATAAATGCTGGAGGGTGTGGAGAAAAGGGAATGCTCTTGCACTGTTGATGGGAATGTAAATTGATACAGCTGTATGAAAGATGGTATGGAGATTCCTTAAAAAACTAGGAATAAAACCACCATATGGCCCAGCAATCCCACTCCTAGGCATATACCCCGAGGAAACCAAAATTGAAAAAGACACATGTATCCCATTGTTCATTGCAGCACTATTTACAATAGTTAGAACATGGAAGCAACCTAGGTGTCCATTGACAGATGAATGGATAAGAAGTGGTGGTATATATATACAATGGAATATTACTCAACCATAAAAAGGAACACATTTGAGTCAGTTCTGATAAGGTGGATGAACCTAGAATCTATTATACAGAGTGAAGTGAGTCAGAGAAAGATAAATATCATATTCTAATGCACAAATATAGAATCTAGAAAAATGGTACTGAAGAATTTACAGGGCAGCAGTGGAGAAACAGACATAGAGGATAGACTTGTGGACATGGAGAGAGAGGAGGAGAGGGTGAGATGTATGGGAAGAGTAACATGGAAGCTTACATTACCATATGTAAATAGATAGCCACCGGGAATTTGCTGTATGGCTCAGGAAACAAACAGGGGCTCTGTATCAACCTAGAGGGGTGGGACGGGGAGGGAGATTGGGGGGGGGTTTCAAAAGGGAGGGGATATATGTACACCTATGGCTGATTCATGTTGAGGTTTGACAGAAAACAACAAAATTCTGAAAAGCAATTATCCTTCAAAAGAATGAAAAGAAAAAAAGAAACATTTTCATCTTACATACCAAGTTATCCCAAGGAAGGGAAATTCCAGAATTGGCTGACTCAGTGACTTAACATTGTAGTCACTGGGTCTTTCCACCTTCTCAGTGGTCTTGCCATTCTTGCCCTGTGAGCTTTGTCCTCAGTTTTGTTAACTTCCTGGTTAGAAAATGACTGCGGTGGTTGCAGGCATCCCACCATCTGTTTCTCTCTGTATCTCTTTTTAAGAGCCAGGGAGTCTTTTCTAGAAGCAGATCTCCCCCTTAAGATTGATTGGCCAGAACTGGGTCATATGTCCACCTATAGCTGCCAAGAGAATGGGATTCCATATTGGTTATCCCTGAGTTGGGGTGGGATCACCTTCTCTGAGTACTTGGTTATTCTTTGGGGCACAAAGATGAAAAAGGGAAATGGAATCTACAGCTGTCAGCTGTACATGTGTCCTGGTTATCTACTGCTATGTAAAAGCACAAAAACTTAGAGATGAAAACAATACCAGTTTTGCTCTGCACGCTGCGACTTGCATAAGGTTTGGTTGAAACAGCTCATTTCTACTTCACTTGGCATCTGCGGTGGTGGCTTGAAGGCTGGGCTATAATTGTCTTCAGGCTGACTCACTCACAACATCTGACAGTTAATGCTAGGGGGCCTTTCCTGGCAGCAGGTGGATTTTCTCTGTGTAGGACTGAAAAAATGGCTGAGTTCCAAGGGCAAATGTCTCAACAACCAGGCAAAAGTCATATCACCTTTTATGGCCCATTTTGGCTGCTTTCTCTTCAGTGGAAGCAAGTTACTAAGGTCAGACCATGTAAGTGGAATTCGATTTCATTTTTTGATGGGAGGAGAAGCAAGGAGTTTGTACATCATAACGTGTATTATCTGATTAAACCCTTCAAGCAGGCCTGTGAAGTAGGTTCCGTTCTCTGTCTTTTTTATGGATGAGAAGACAGGTTCACCTTAGAACCTTGAAAACATTATACCAAGTAAGAACAAGCCAGCACAAAAGGACAAATAGTGTATGGATTCCGCTTCAATGAAGTACTTAGAATAGGCACGTTCATAGAGACAAAAAGCAGAACAGAGTTGACTAGATACTGGAAGAAGTGAGAAATAGGAAGCCATTGTTTCATGGGTTTGGAGTTTTTGTTTGGAATGATGAAGAGGTTCTGGAGATGAGTAGTGGTGATAGTTGCATTATGTTTGTGAGTATACTTTGTTGTTGTTCAGTCACTAAGTAGTGTCTGACTCTTTTCGACTCCATTGATTGCAGCACGCCAGGCTTCCCTGTCCTTTGCTGTCTCCTGGAGTTGGCTCAGATTCATGTTCATCGAGTCAGTGATGTTATCTAACTATCTCATCCTCTGCCACTCTCTTCTTTTTCCTTCAATCTTTCCCAGCCTCAGGGTCTTTTCCATTCAGTCAGCTCTTCGCATTAGGTGGCCAAAGTATTGGAGCTTCAGTTTCAGCATTAGTCCTTCCAATGAGTATTCAGGGTTGATTTCGTTTAATCAGCTCTCAAGTTGATTTCCTTGAGAGTCCAAGGGACTCTCAAGAGTCTTCTTCAGCATCACATTTCAAAGGCATCAATTCTTTGGCGCTCAGCCTTCGAAAAACCATAGCTTTGACTAGACAAACCTTTGTCAGCAAAGTGATATCTCTGGTTTTTAATACACTGTCTAAATTTGTCATAGCTTTTCTCCCAAGGAGCTAGTGTCTTAATTTCATGGCTGCTGTCCCTGTTCACAGTGATTTTGGAGCCCAAGAAAATAAAATCAGTCATTGCTTCTACTCTTTCCCCATCTGTTTGCCATGATGTGATGGGACCAGATGCCATGATCTTAGTTTTTTAAATGTTGAGTTTTAGGTCAGCTTTTTCACTCTTCTCCTTCGCCCTCATCCAGAGTCTCTTTAGTTCCTCTTCACTTTCTGCTGTTAGAGTATATTATCTCCATATCTGAGGTTGTTGATATTTCTCCCTACAATCTTGATTCCAGCTTGTGATTCATCCAACCTGGCATTTCTCATGATGTACTCTGCATATATGTTAAATAAATAGGGTAACAATATACAGCTTTGATGTACTCCTTTCTTGGTTTTGAATCAGTCCATTGTTGTATCTGGTTCTAACTGTTGCTTCTTTTTTTTTTTTTCCTTTTGGGATTGGAGTGGTTTATTTAAAATAAACAAAAAGTATTAAGATGTGTGGATCTCTCCTCATTTGTCACTTCTACGCAAATATTTCAGGCTGCACTTCAGCAATTTTATGAAGTGGTCCCAAATACTACTGCTCAAAAATGCAGTTACAGTCCTACACACCTACTGGGTTATTTTGATGTAACACAGGTAATGAGATGGGTCAGATACTTCACAATTTCCTTGTTGCTAAGCACACACTTTCTTTGGTCCTTGTCAGCCCTGGCAGAAATTTTTTTTTTTCATTTATTTTTATTAGTTGGAAGCTAATTACTTTACAATATTGTAGTGGTTTTTGTCATACATTGACATGAATCAGCCATGGATTTACATGTATTCCCCATCCCGATCCCTGCTCCCACCTCCCTCTCTACCCGATCCCTCTGGGTCTTCCCAGTGCACCAGCCCCGAGCACTTGTCTCATGCATCCAACCTGGGCTGGCGACCTGTTTCACCCTAGATAATATACATGTTTTGATGCTGTTCTCTCGAAACATCCCACCCTCGCCTTCTCCCACAGAGTCCAAAAGTCTGTTCTGTATTTCTGTGTCTCTTTTTCTGTTTTGCATATAGGGTTATCGTTACCATCTTTCTTAAATTCCATATATACGTGTTAGTATACTGTAATGTTCTTTATCTTTCTGGCTTACTTCACTCTGTATAATGGGCTCCAGTTTCATCCATCTCATTAGAACTGATTCAAATGAATTCTTTTTAATGGCTGAGTAATATTCCATGGTGTATATGTACCACAGCTTCCTTATCCATTCGTCTGCTGATGGGCATCTAGGTTGCTTCCATGTCCTGGCTATTATAAACAGTGCTGCAATGAACATTGGGGTGCACGTGTCTCTTTCAGATCTGGTTTCCTCGGTGTGTATGCCCAGAAGTGGTATTGCTGGGTCATATGGCAGTTCTATTTCCTGTCTTTTAAGAAATCTCCACACTGTTTTCCATAGCGGCTGTACTAGTTTGCATTCCCACCAACAGTGTAAGAGGGTTCCCTTTTCTCCACACCCTCTCCAGCATTTATTGCTTGTAGACTTTTGGATAGCAGCCATCCTGACTGGCGTGTAATGGTACCTCATTGTGGTTTTGATTTGCATTTCTCTGATAATGAGTGATGTTGAGCATCTTTTCATGTGTTTGTTAGCCATCTGTATGTCTTCTTTGGAGAAATGTCTGTTTAGTTCTTTGGCCCATTTTTTGATTGGGTCATTTATTTTTCTGGAATTGAGCTGCAGGAGTTGCTTGTATATTTTTGAGATTAATCCTTTGTCTGTTGCTTCATTTGCTATTATTTTCTCCCAATCTGAGGGCTGTCTTTTCACCTTGCTTTATAGTTTCCCTTGTTGTGCAAAAACTTTTAATTTTAATTAGGTCCCATTTGTTTAGTTTTGCTTTTATTTCCAATATTCTGGGAGGTGGGTCATAGAGGATCCTGCTGCGATTTGTGTCAGAGAGTGTTTTGCCTATGTTCTCCTCTAGGAGTTTTATAGTTTCTGGTCTGACATTTAGATCTTTAATCCATTTTGAGTTTATTTTTGTGTATGGTGTTAGAAAGTGTTCTAGTTTCATTCTTTTACAAGTGGTTGACCAGTTTTCCCAGCACCACTTGTTAAAGAGGTTGTCTTTTTTCCATTGTATATCCTTGCCTCCTTTGTCGAAGATTAACTGTTGCTTCTTGACCTGCATACAGGCTTTTCAGGAGGCAGGTAAGGTGGTCTGGTATTCTCATCTCTTGAAGAATTTTCCACAGTTTGTTGTGATCCACACAGTCAAAGGTTTTAGTGTAGTCAATGAAGCAGAAGTAGATGTTTTTCTGAAATTCACTAGCTTTTACTATAATCCAACAGGTGTTGGCAATTTGATCTCTGGTTCCTCTGCCTCTTCTAAATCCAGCTTGTACATCTGGAAGTTCCCTGGTTCACATACTGCTAAGCCTAACTTGAAGGATTTTGAGCAGCTTACTCACTTAGAAAATTGAAATTATTATCTGCTCTGCCTTGTCAGTTGGGTTTTGTGAGGAATTAAGAAAATACTTCATATAAAATTGCATTATAAATGATCAAATGCTCTACAAATGTAAGTTATCATGCTCCTTAATTCCAGACCATATGGTTCTTAGTTAATATATTCCGGTTTACTTACTTTCTTACCACTCTTCAAATAACAGGTTCTTACTAGTCTTATCTCTTCCCCCTGCTGTCCGGGTGTTTCATTGGTCCAGGGTCTATTGCCATTACCTGAATCATGTTCACAAGCTTTGGTGTCAGATCCAAAAGGTCACTGCTGCTCTTACCAAATTAAAGCAAGCCTCTTGCATTATTTTAGAGTTTATTTTTTCTAAGGAACAGGAACTGACTGCAGCTCAGCCCCTCCTTTCCCAAAGGAAGAAAGCAAGTTATTTAAAACAGTGCTTCTTAAACCACTTGTAGTGAAATAACAGATGTTTTGTTTCTTTTTAAAAATTTCCAATACACTATAAATATTAATAAGGAGAAACCCCAATTAAGTACAGTCAAGAGACAAGAAGGGAGAGCTCTGAGACCCTGCGATGATAGCAGAGCCCAAGAGGAAGAAGAAATATTCCTCTTTTTTCCTGGTGAGGACTCAGCCTTTGAAAAGCCACGGAGTCTGTGTTGACTACAGCCCTCCCAACCTCCTTCGCCCCCTACCCGCCCCCAATAAAAGTGTGTTCCTTGCCTTCCTCATGGTTGTAGACCTTGAGTTGCAATTCTCTACTGATTGTGTATAAATGTATCTTTGCTGGAGAACTGTCTGGTGGTTCAGTTTTAGATCAACAGCATCATTTATCAATATTTTAATAAACTATAATAAAGAGAAAAATGGCATAAAGAGACATGCACAATAAAGGACATGATTTTATTAGGATTAGATCTGATAGCCAGCTATCAAAATAGCTATACAAATTCAAACTCTTACTCTCAGTTTCTGCACTGATTTCCTGGTGGATTGAAAGAAAATAGTCTAAAATAGTCTGTGGGTCAAATTTTGAGGAGGACAGATTTTAAAGGTTACAAAAGGGACTTCCCTGGTGGTGTAGTGAGTATGAATCCTCCTGTCAATGCTGGGGACATGGGTTTGATCCCTGGTGCAGGAAGGTTTCACATTAAGCTCAGGCACCATGACTGCAGAGCCCACGTAGTATATCCACACACCTAGAGCCTGTGCTCTGCATCGGGAGAAGCCACCACAACGAGAGGCCGGAGCACCACCACCGAGAGTACTGCTTGCTGCAACTGGAGAAAGCCCAAGCGAAGCAATGAAGACCCAGGGCAGCCAAAGATAAGTAAATAAAATAAAATTCTTTTAAAAGTAAAGGTTACAAGAGCATTTTGTGAAAATGAAGCCCAGTGGAAAATCTGATTGCTTGCTGGTTGGTGGATGGGCTTCCTGGGTCCAGTGAACTGCGAGGGAGGAATTGTGACATGTCTAAACATGGCCGTAGCAGTGGGAACATTTTCCCCTCTTGACTCTTCAGCTGGTCTAATAACTAAGTTGATAAAAGATTAACAGAAAAAACAGATAAAAGATTAACAGAAAAACACAAAATTATGTACATATGGGGCCTAGTAAAGATATGGAGTCCCAAAGGACAGTTGGGTAATTGAAGCTTCTGTAACATCCTGAGCTAAGGGAAGAGGCAGGGGTCGGGGTACAAAGGGGAGGAAGGCCATTTGTAGGAAGGCAGAGGAGATGCTTGAAAAACAAATATCCTGTTACACTAAGTTTCTTAGGTAATAAGGTATAAATCTGGTAATTGCTCTCTTTTTGGTACAGGCTCCTTTCCAACGTAAATTTAGGCAACTGAGGGGGATGTAAGGGCTTCCCAAGTGGCGCTAGTGGTAAAGAACCTGACAGCAAAGGAGACATAAGAGATGCGAGTTTGATCCCTGGGTTGGGAAGACCCCCTGGAGGAGGAAATGGCAACCCACTCCAGTATTCTTGCCTGAAAAAATATTGTGGACAGAGGAGCCTGGTGGGCTGCAGTCCATGGAGTCGTGAAGAGTTGGACCCGACTGAAGTGACTTAGGATGCATGCACAGGAAAGGCAAAGAAATTTTCTTGAATCTATTGGCTTTTTGACTACTGTTAGCCCAAACTAAAACTCATGCTAAAGTGGCATATATGGGATACATACTCTGTTCCTGTTCCTGGTCCTTGGCAGAGCTTTGGCTGGAGCATTTCCCAGAGAATGGAGCCTGAGATGTATGCAGCCATGCTCCACGAGCGCACACGGGCCCCGCAAGTGCACACAGGCTCCGCAAGCGCACAGCACTGCAGTTTGCCTGGGTTGCTGAGTGCAGCCCCTCAGCGACTTCATATGTTCAAATACTGCTGGGTACCCACCTGTGCTGGAAACTGGAGGCTGAGTAAGTATTCCATAATTCCTAGAATTTTCACAAAGACATGCAAATACTCACCAGCTTGAATGCAAAGATGACCGGGGTGAGGAACCTGTCGTCAAGAAGCTCAGTGTACACAGATTTCTCATAGATGACTTTACCTCTGTCTGCTCACATATAATACAAAATTTTTATTTTCTAGTTCCCACAAATTAAATTTCTACCTATAGGCAATGTGTAGCCCTTTCAGCCCTTAAAAATCTCTTAATTCCTTCCTTGTTTCTTTGTTTGGGGGAGTCCCTTTGAGGACTGTGCCCAGCACAATGGTGAAAGTGAAAGTTGCTCAGTCATGTCTGACTCTTTGTGACCCCATGGACTTATACAGCTCATGGAATTCTCCAGGCCAGAATACTGGAGTGGGTAGCCGTTCCCTTCTCCAGGGGATCTTCCCAGCCCAGGGATCAAACCCAGTTTTCCCACATTGCAGGCAGATTCTTTACCAGTTGAGCCACAAGGGAAGCCCTAGCACAATGGCATATCTGCCTATACTCAACTTTTAAAAAAATAGTTACATTTATTAATTTTTGGCTGTGCTGAGTCTTCGATGTTGTGTGAGGGCTTTCTCTAGTTGCAGAGAATAGGGGCACTCTCTGGTTGTGGTGTGCAGGTTTCTCACGGCTGTGGCTTCTCTTGTTGCAGAGCACAGGCTCAAGGCCCACAGGCTTTAGTAGTTGGTGCATGTGGGCTCGGTAGTTATGGCTACTGGGCTCGATAGTGGTGATGTATGGGCTCAGCTGTTCTGTGGCATGTAGGATCTTCCTAGATCGGGGATTGAACCCGTGTCTCTTGAATTGGCAGGCCAAGTTCTTTATAACCAAACCAAAAAGGAAGCCCCTATATTCAACTTTGTTAATACTGTTGGTTGTGATGTTGATGATGAAAAAGCAGCAGGGATGAGGACCTGGAATTAACATCCAGCCCTGAGTTATCTGTAAAATGAAGTTCATAATGTCTACCTCACAAAATTGTGTATTATGAGATAAGAGTAAATAAAAGCCTATGGCACAATACTCAAGTGCCCAAGCTGTAATTTCAGAAGTCAAAACATGAGGAGTTCTCTGGCAGTCCAGGGGTTATGATAGGGTAGAATAGGATAGTTATAAAGACAGTTGTAGAAGTCCCAGTAGGGGACTATAGACAGAGAAACCCAGGAAGCTTTGGGAGACCATTCTACATTAATGATCTCTCAAGAAAGCTATCAGAACATCATGGAACAAAGTGGGCTCACTTAACTATAAAGCCATAAATAAAAGAACAAGATATGCCCTGGGACACTAGGTGAAAGGAAAATGTCACCACCCTTCTGATTTAATAAGCACTATGGCTGGGGCTTCCCAGGCGGTACAGTGGTAAAGAATCCACCTGCCAAGGCAGGAGACGCAACAGACATGGGTTCAGTCTCTGGGTTGGGAAGATCCCTTGTAGTAGGAAGTGGCAACCCACTTCAGTGTTCTTGCCTGGGAAATTCCATGGACAGAGGAGCCTGGTGGGCTACAGTCCAGGGGGTCTCAAAGAGTTGGACACAACTGAGTACACACTCACCAACATGATAATCCTAGTTTGACCTCATAGGGTCAGACACTTTTCTGCCCAATTCAAAGGAAGCATTAGTGATGTAAAGCCTGATGTCTCCTCGAAGAAGGTGGTCTTTTCCCCTCCCCTAATTTCCTTTGATTATAAAATTGAAGCCCACTTATTCCTTGGGGTAGAGCTCTGTCACTTGCCCACTTGCATCTCTTACAAGCATCCTATATTAATAAACCTGAAAGTGTTAGTCTTTGTGACCCCATGGACTGTAACCTGCTGTATCCTTGCTGTCCAAGGGACTCTCAAGAGTCCTCTCCAATATCACCATTCAAAAGCATCAGTTCTTCAGCACTCAGCTTTCTTTATGGTACAAGTCTCACATCCATACACCACTACTGGAAAAACCATAGCTTTGACTAGACAGACCTTTGTTGGTAATGTCCTGCTTTTTAATATGCTGTCTAGATTGGTCATAGCTTTTCTTTCAAGGAGCAAGCGTCTTTTAATTTTATGGCTACAGTCACCATCTGCAGTGATTTTGGAGCCCCCCAAAATAAAGTCTCTCACTGTTTCCATTGTTCCCCATCTATTTGACATGAAGTGATGGGACCGGATGCCATGATCTTTGTTTTTTGAATGTTGAGTTTTAAGTCATCTTTTTCACTCTCCTCTTCCACTTAATCAAGAGGCTTTTTAGTTC
Source organism: Cervus elaphus (assembly GCF_910594005.1). Taxonomy (NCBI): domain Eukaryota; kingdom Metazoa; phylum Chordata; class Mammalia; order Artiodactyla; family Cervidae; genus Cervus; species Cervus elaphus. The sequence continues at coordinate 80,557,463 of NC_057819.1, read as the reverse complement.
CTCTTCGCTTTCTGCCACAAAGGTGGTGTCATTTGCATATCAGAGGTTATTGATATTTCTCCTGACAATCTTGATTCCAGATTGTGCTTCATCCAGTTTAGAATTTCACATGATGTATGTACTCTGCATATAAGTTAAATAAGCAGGGTGACAATATACAGCCCTGATGTACTCTTCCCAATTTGGAACCAGTCCATTGTTCCATCACAACAGGTATGTGATTCTAATTAAAAGACTGTAGGGGACTTCCCTGGTGGTCCAGTGGTTAAGAATTTGCCATCCAATGCAGGGGCCTGTGGGTTTGAACCCTGGTTGCGGAACTGAGATCCCACATGCGTTGGGGCAACTAAGCCTGTGGGCCATGACTACTGAGCCTGAGAGGCACACCCAGAGAGCCCAGATACCAAGAGCCCTCATGCTGCAACTAAGACTGGACACAGCCGGAAAAAAAAGACAAGACCGTGGGTTCATGGCCTGGGCAGGGTTTTGGCTGGGTCCCAATCCTGGCCACATGGGTTCAAGTCCAAATCTGGGGTGCACGACTTCAGTCTGGACTTGCTGCTTTCACTGCCATGGCCTGGATTCAATCCCTGGTTGTGAAACTGGGATCCTACAAGCTGGGTGATACAGCTGGAAGTTAATAAAAGAAGGTGAAAACGTGGAATTGTCAGAGGCTAGTTTCTTAACAGAGAGGCTTCCTTATGAAGTTCTGCAAGTATAACGGAACTCATGTTTAAAATCATTGATCCAGAAAATGTGCATTATGATTGGCATTGTTAAGAAAAAAGGCACATGAGCAATGAGTTTTAAGTTATTTTAAAAAAAACTGTAAAAATGGAATTTTTGTAAAGATGACCGCTTCAGCTGGACCGTAGACTCTCCTTCCTCTAATGAAATGAATAAAAAATGTTATTTGCCATAAAATGTCATGTGAAAGCCAGATCACAGTTGTTAAACAATAAAGCTTTATAAAAATTCAAATGGGGACTTCCCTGGTGGTCCAGTGGTTAAGACTTTATTTCCAGTGCAGAGGGCCCAGAGTCCATCCCTGGTTGGGGTGCAGGCAAAAAAATTAAAAAAAAAAAATTCAAATGGAAGGAAGTGCAAATTTCTGCCAGGTACATGATACCTTCACTTTTCCCCCTATTATAATCATAAGTCAGTGGGAGACTACAAGTAATTAGGTGCCAACCCATATTTTATTATTGTTTTAACTTTTTATTTTGTACTGGGATATAGCCGATGAACCATGTTGTGATAGCTTCAGGTGAATAGCTGAGGACTCAGCCATACATACACTTGTATCCCTTCCCTGCCCCTCCCCCGAGCCTCCCTCCCACCCAGGCTGCCACATAACATTGAGCAGAGTTCTGTGCGCTACACAACAGGTCCCTGGCCAACCCATTACTTTAAAATTGTGGTTAATATAAAAAGCCCATGAGTTCTGCATTCACTGGGCCTGCTTCCCTGCGGTCAGCACTCTAGTCTGTACAGTCCCACCACCCCCACCTTCATCACCTGCCTCTCTCCTCTAAGCAGCTGAATCTGCAACCTCTGTGTTGGCATATCTTCCACTTTCACAGCGGGGCTCAGGCAGAACAAGTAACTTGCCTCATGTTAAACAGTGGCAGAGGCTGAGTTTTCAGCCTAGATACTGCAAATAAATTCTCTTCTTCCACTGTATCAGCTGAAAATGAGACGACTTCACCTCATTTATTTGACTTCCTTTACTGCTCTGCTCTGCCCTGTCAGTCTGTAAGTATCTTTTTTTCCATTCAAGTGGATCCGACCCTGGACTTGTCACACACTGTAACTCTGCCCTGCTGTAGAAGTGCCATCTTCTGTGAAACTAACTCAGACCTGGTTTTCTCATTGTTGTATCAAAAAGCAACACAGAATCGTACTTTTCAAATGCTATGCTTTACATTTTATTAAAAAACAAGCAAACGTCTTCAACATCAAATGCTTTAATTCACGTTTCTCTGTCAAGCATTGACCACATTATAGACCCAACACAACGATAGCAGTTAACACAGGGTGACTCGTGATAGGGACGCAGTATGGAGGCCAAGGGGGCAGAAAGTGTGCAGGACCAGCTGGCTGCTTGAGCTGCTCGTCCTTGACACTGTGGTTCACAAGAGCCAGTTCAGGCCGTTCACCCGCAGTCATCAGGGCCAGGGATCTGGCTGCTCTACACTTGCACAAAACACAATTAAAGTCAGGGTTCCCATTTATGTTGGGCTCATTCAAGTTGATCAAATTGGAGAGAAAGAGTGTCAGAACGGGAGTACTAAGAGCAAGTGTTCTCATGAGCCGTCGTCACCCAGATACACAAAGCGCCCTTCCTTACTGTAGGAATCTGCTCAGACAGCCCGGGCTGCTCATCTGATCAGGGAGGCCCTCTGCCTGGACAGCGGCAGAGCAACAAGGAAAGCAACCTAACTTTCCAGCTCTCTTCCACGTTTTTGGTCAGTCATCAAAAAGCCCCACGAGATGGCGACTTCCTGTAGTTTACCTTCTAAAGCGCATTCTGCTTTGACATTTCCCTTTAGTGGTGAAGTGGCTTGGGGGATGTTTGCAGAGACTGAGGAAGTGTCCTAGGTCTACCATCAGCAGTACACTTAAATTTATAGCCTTTAGGTGACATTTTCTGCAGACATTTCTGTAGACGACTAACCTCAATCATTAAGTTTTGTGAACATCCATATTAGAGGGTGAATTTTTGATTCTTTCTCCAGAACCTAAGAATATACCTTTTTGAAACCTGTGAGCCTCATGCACTGACTGTACTGTCAGGGCCATGAAGGTAAATGTGTGTGTATTTACAAAACTAAAATGAATTAAATACACGACCATTTCTATACTTTACTAAAATTAGAAGTACGAGGAACAGAGGCTAAGTCAGTGCTTTACTATTCAACAAAATGCCTTCAAAATGTGAGAAGTAGCCAAGTGGCCATATTCCAAGCAGCAACTAGATATCCAAAATACTTTTTAATGTAAAAATCAGTAGAAAATTAACCAGGTGACAAAATCATTATAATGGCTTCCAAACTCTTTGAAAGAATACTGGAATTTTTTTTTTCTTTTAAAAAAGGAAGTGCTTTATCTACTGAAATCTGATCTAAAGCAGCACCCCAGCACGGGGAGAAAGCAGGGGCCCTCCAGGGGTCCATTCCACTGGCCCCGAAGCACTGCCTGTCCTCCAAGACTCCACAGATCACAGCCCCAAACCTACACAGCTCCACAGGAAAACCTGGGGCTACCAACTTTTATGTAATACAGCTTATCAATTTGGATAGGATATGAACACATTTTTCAGAGTTCCTTTAAAGGAAAAACAATTTAAGAATATCCAATTAATTCAAATTTTCTGCATGGTATCTTATCAGGCAAAAGCCCCAGGTGAACACAGGAGGTACAGATGAGTAACTTTAACGTTTCAGTTGCATAAGAAGCACGGGTGCAGACGTCAAGAGCTGGTTCCTGGACTCAGGCAGCCACACTGTCAACCAGCTCCCATGGTGATTCTGATACTACAGACAGCCTGCAGAGCGTATTCTGAGGAACAGGAGACAAGCCTCCAAGGGAAAATCTGAGAAAGGCAGGGATATACTTTTAAAAGGCAAAACCAAAACAACCTCTTCTGTCTTGTTGCTGAGAATAGACCTTCATTCAGATTGAGATAGAGTAACAACACTTTTTTCTTTTTAAATTTCTAGAAATTTTAAATAAATCTACCTACGTTCCTATCCCATATTAGGTATAATTTCTTTAAAAAAGTATGAATATAAAGTGCTGGTTCTTGTTTCAGTATTATCAGCTTGAGGGAAAACCACATAAAATTATCACCCATTCTGTTGACCTTTTCAGCTGAACAAGTACAAATTACGTATTCGGATCCACGTGTATCTGTAAATTAATATCACCTTTAAATTTTTTGGTCAGTGCAAATTTAAAATTCCATAATATACATTAAGTACAATTTTACTTTATATTACAAATGCACACTATTTTTCTTTTGACATGCTGGTAGTATTCATTTTTACAGCAAAAAGGACTGTTTACAATTTCTGAGTCACAGTATATTTTCCAACTCTAGGTAGGCAAACATATTTCAAAAAGCAAATACTACACGTTTTTGACACATCCTAAAAAAATAAAAATAAATAATTTTGACTATAAAATTTTATAAATGTTAGCTACAGTAAGGGTTCACAGCTAATAGTTGCAGAAAACTTAAAACACCTTTAGGATCATGTAATCTTACCATTAGACAACTTGTATGTTACAACACAAGTCAGTTTGATTTCCATTAAACAAACAAACAAAAAAATTAAACTGAAAATTATCATCATCTACTTAGGGGATCCCTAAGAGCTGCCAGGCATTCAGTATTTAAGCTACTAAGCAAGGAGCTAGGAACTGTATTAGAACAATAAAAGGAGAAATCTGAAAACAGACATGAATACAAGCTTTAATTCACATATTTCTTCCTGAGAATTTAGAAGTTACTATTTTTTTTTAATCAGAATAGTTTAAAATGGAACAGAAAAATTCTATGGCAAATCATTTTTTGTAAAGTGTGGACTCTGGTAGTGTCAACAATTGCTACCCTAATATGTAACTTGCAAACATCAATCTTATAAATTGTATTTATTTAAAACAAGGTACATGCCTATACATTTATTTGAAATGCTGGGTAAATGTGCCTAAAAAGTTAGAGAATTTTTCTAAAATAGGTTTTATGATATGATATTCTGAAGTAACTTTCCTAAAAAAGTTAAGTCTGAATGAGTGAATAAGGTTAACAGATAAACTTCGTGAAGGTCAAATTTCAGTGGATTATGAAAATGAAAGACCAATTTTTTTTTAAGTAAATAAGGGTGTTTTATATGACTCTGTTCTAAATTCAATGTAACATTATAGCTAGAATACAGTTTTAAAAATAAAAAAAAACTATATAGTTATTTTGATTATTTTAATTCTGATACCCCCTAATAACTATTTACTTTGATTATTCTATAATTAGCACTATGAATTATAGATAAAATATAGCCTAAAGCAAAGTGAATCTAACAGTATATTTGTAAAATGTGATATCGGTAACAATTTTGATCACGAATTAAAGAATGAAGCTCATTATACTCAAAACATGACCAGCCCATCTGCAGACTCTCCCACCACCACCACAGGTAACTACTGTGAATGGTGTGTGAATAAGGTGAAAACAGATCTCACAAAATCTTACAATACTAGAATTTAGCTGCTCACATTGAGATCTGGAAGAGATTACTTTAAGCAAAATAAAAGCATTCTAATGTAACTGACTAGTACTGTATACATTTCTTAGTTATGCCTTCAGAACATGGCCTGGGCCTGAAGGTGACTGAAATTTAAGTTTCTGGCAACTCATAATAGACGACACAATTCATTAACAGATCTTTAAGGGGAGCTAATGGTGTTTGGTGGAAGATACATTCTGATTCTTCAGAGATTAATGGCATAAAAGACCACCAAATCCACAAATAGGCCATCTGTCCTAAAAATACCAGGCTGGAGGCCCCCTGGGGCAGCCTCGCTGTGGAACCTGAAGGAGCAGGTTGCGGAGCAGCAGAAGTGCACCCTCGGAATATTTCTGAAGAATGAGAATATCCAGATAATATATCTATCAGAAGAATTAAATTAGGGTTTTAATTATTACTTAGGCTACATTTCTGTCTGTGAGTAGCAGAATTTATGATCAATTTAACGTATTAAATAAAGTAACATATTGTAAACACTAAACACAGGTATACCACAGTGAAGAAAATAAATAAGTAAAAAAAATATATCTCTCATTTTAAAATAAATATATAAACTTTTAGCAGAGGATTCTATATCCATTTCCCCAAGGGAAAATTCTGTTAAGTACTTTGGATATACTCTTGTATTTCAAAATACTGCAAGACCACCAAATTTTTAAAATGTTATCAATCAATATTGAACTTGTTTTGAGCAATTAACCTGACTGGTAAATTTTCCTTAGTACATTTTGTTTGAATTGTTGACACTGTCTTTTAATCAAGAGAAGTTGGTGAACAGTCCGATTTGAAACTTCTAACTTTTTTTGTTTTTGACTGCCACCCGGCAGGTGGGATCTTAGTTCCCTGACCTGGGATTGAGCACCATACCCTCTGGAGTGGAAGCATGTTGTCTTAACCACTAGAATGCCAGGGAAGTCCTGAAACTTGTAACTTTCAATGCAAAGTGCTCTGAATGTTGATTTTTATAATTCACCTAGGTGGTTCCCTTTCAGCTATACTGGAGTATAACAAGATGGCAGATTTCAGCTCAACTCGGTCATTAACAGTTAACCAAACAATAGGAGACTGAAAGTGTCCTTAAAATAAAATTTAAAACAAAAAATCTGAGTGTTGCCTTCCTTTTACATTTCTCCTTTTAGGGTTTCCTGGAGATAGATATTTATGTGTCTACTTGGTGCTGGGCTGCAAGAAGTCTTAAGAGGCGTGCTGCAGAAGGATGCCCAGCATGAACCATGCTGGTTTGACACCATCTCCTTTCAAAAAAGCAAGTCATTTTTAAATGTTACAGTGTCATCACATTAAACATTAAAATGGCAATGATTTTCCACCCACACCTTGCTGGATATACATGTCCAATCCACTGTGTGGTTCAAGAATAAGGAATGGGAGGGAGCGCACATGTCAGCGAGCCTACCCTCAGACACAGAGCCTTTGTGGAACGTTCTGTGACTTTTAGCTAGTGCTGTATGGTCAAAGTGTTTGCTGCAGAAAGACCACGCATTTGTAAACAACCAGAGGTCTGGCTGTTTTTGGAATGCTATTTACATAAATGTATACCCACTCTACTATTGATGAGATGAAGACTAAGCTAGTTGACAGAGTTCTATTTTGGATGAATGGGTATCTGGTTGTTTGCGAGGATTCTACACTAAGTCCTCACATCCTCCTCCATCTACTCAGTTTCCTTTGTATCCTCTTGGTCTGAAGTACTAGAGACGTCGTCATCCGTTTGTTCTCCAGAGAAATACAACATCAGTGCGTGTGTCTTGTGGGTTATGGTGACAGTGCAGGGCCCCTGGGCCCACGGCTCCCCATCTACCTGCATTGGCATCATCGAACACTTCAAGATCAGCTAGAATTATGGGTAAAAATGAGAAAACAGTTAGTCCCCAGAAAGCTCAGAAAAATCTTCCTTAATAACGTCTTGAGTCCTTTAACCCTTCTTAGGGACATTTCTTAGCATTTCACTCTTAGAAAATTAATCTGAAATATATTTTATTCTTTAATTGTTTAAGGGATTCCTTTTCACTGAACACTTCACTTCTTCAACTGGACTGAGGGCCATATTTCCTGTCTTTCCCCATCCTACTCAGCCCTGGTAGAGAAGGACTGATAGCATGGGTTATAAACAACATGTTGGTTTAGGGAAAGCTATAGTGTATTATCTTCTAAACCTCAATGGCTTAGAAATGGGACAAATTAGTCCATTGTAGCAATATTTCACCTACTCGCACTGTATGTGCTTGTCCTATTCGAAAAGGATTCGCCAGTTTCACTTGAATCTGAGCACAGTGGAAAGACCCATATACTCCAACAACTTCCAATAAACCGTCATCATGCCTAAAATTGGACAAAGGAAATATGGATTATGTGATGTGGTAAAATAAAACCAGCCACAACAGGACAATTACTTTTCAGCATAGGTGGACCATCAACTTATTAACTATTGATATTAATGAGGTATACAAAAAAGAAAATCTGTGGTAAAAATGTTAAAAGTCTACAAGTTAAAAGTTAAAAAATGTTAAAAAGTTAAAAAATGTTAGAAGTCTAAAAGTCTGTTAAAAGAACAGACTGCTTTAAAGAAACCAGTGACATAAAAAACCACTTGCAAATGTACATACCTGGCTAGAGGGTAGGTCTCGTCTCCCATCCCTTCCCACAGTCTGCAGCCGCCACCCCAATAGCCGATATTCAGGACGATAATGCCTTCCAAATTCGGCAGTTCTACTCGCTCACCATCCAGCTCTAGCTTTAAAGAAATACAAGGAGTAAGTGACTTTAGGGCGCACTACTTTCAGACACAGCCACTCAGAATCCTGTCCACTTTCACATACATGTGAGAGCTGGTAGGAAGACTGCTTCCTACCCAGGTAATCTAGCCTTTCTCATTTGTTCAATGTTTATTGTAATAAATGAATCATAACAGTGAATTTTTTAAAATCAAAGATATCCTTTTTCTTACATCCCATTATTTTTTTCAGGCTTTATCTAACTTACTGTTTTAATAGCATCTCACACTGCCAACCCCTTCCTCTTTCCCTGAAATATTCTCTTCCTTTGCTTTCTGGGAACCAGACTACTTCTCTGGGCACCCCTCTGCCACTGCTGAGAGCTCCACTCCCAACCTCACACTGAAGGCATTTCATACAGCTATGTACTGGGCTTCCTTCTCTTCTCTACATACTCTGGATTGAAACCTGAGCCACTTCTCTCTGGCTAATTGCCATCTCTGTGCTGACGGCTCTATTTTTTGTTGGTGCAGAAAAGTGAACCGGGTTAGATCTGTATATCCAACTGCCCACAAAACGTTTCCCACTGACTGTGGCTCCTAAAGCTCTCATGCACAAAGCTGAGTTAAGCATCTTCTCTGCCATCTGCTTTCCCAGGAAGGGTGGCAGCAGCGGTCCTCACCTGCACTGCCTCACTGGAAGCTTGGAGATCACCTCTGAGCTTTGTCTCCACCTCCACACCGATCAAGCGCTACTTCCACGTCCCCGGCCCTCGCCGACACTCCTAGCTGCTTCTCTGGCTCTGCTCTCCCCTGACTCGCCTCCCAGAGGCTGCTGGACTGACGCTTATCTCACTACGTCCTTCAGTGGCCGGGCTGTGTGCACCATGGACCCAAGTGCCTTAACGGTTTCTCTGTCACCTTGGCCTCTGCCTAGTTCTCCAGCCTTAGCTCTTGCCTCTGTCTCTCCTGCAGGCCACACTCCGGCCTGCACACACTCAAATATGCTATTTTCTCTCCTGCCTCTGGGCCTTTGCCCATGTTGTTCTTAGCAGAGAATAATTTTTATCTCCTTCATTTAACTAAGTTTTAATTTGCAGATGACAGTTTGTAACATCTTCCAGAAAGACTTCCTCGTCAGTCACTTTCCCTAAACAGTTTCCAGTCTGTGGGTTCAGTTCAGTTTCAGTTCAGTCACTCAGTCATGTCCGACTCTTTGCGACTTCATGACTGCACCACACCAGGCTTCCCTGTTCATCAGCAAATCCGGAGCTTGATCACACTCAAGTCCAACGAGTCGGTGATGCCATCCAACCATCTCATCCTCTGTTGTCCCCTTCTCCTCCTGCCCTCAGTCTTTCCCAGCATCAGGGTCTTTTCCAATGAGTCGATTTTTCACACCAAGTGGCGAAAGTATTGGAGTTTCAGCTTCAGCATCAGTCTTTACAATGAATATTCAGTATTGATTTCCTTTAGGATGGACTGGTTGGATCTCCCTGCTGACTTTCAAGAGTTTTCTCCAACACCACAGTTCAAAAGCATCAATTCTTCAGTGCTCAGCTTTCTTTGTGGTCCAACATCCATACATGACATGGAAAAACCATAGCTTTGACTAGATGGACCTTTGTTGGCAAAGGAATGTCTCTGCTTTTTAATATGCTGTCTAGGTTGGTCATAGCTTTTCTTCCAAGGAGCAAGCATCTTTGAATTTCATGGCTGCAGTCACCATCTGCAGTGATTTTGGAACCCCCAAAAATAAAGTCTCTGTTTCCACTATTTCCCCATCTATTTGCCATTAAGTGATGGAACAGGATGCCATGATCTTAGTTTTCTGAATGTTGAGTTTTAAGCCAACTTTCTCACTCTCCTCCTTCACTTTTATCAAGAGGCTCTTTAGTTCTTCTTCGCTTTCTGCCATAAGTGGGGTGTCATCTGCATATCTGAGGTTATTGATATTTCTCGCAGGAATCTTGATTCCAGCTTGTGCTTCATCCGGTTTGGCATTTTGCATGATGTATTCTGCATATAAGGTAAATAAACGGGGTGACAATATACAGCCTTGATGTACTCCTTTCCCGATTTGAAACCAGTCTGTTGTTTGTCCAGTTCTAATTGTTGCTTCTTGACCTGCATACAGATTTCTCAGGAGGCAGGTAAGGTGGTCTGGAGTTCCCATCTCTTGAAGAATTTTCCACAGTTTTGTTGTGATCCACACAGTTAAAGGCTCTCGCATAGTCAATAAAGCAGAAGTAGATGTTTTCCTGGAACTCTCTTGCTTTTTCTAGGATTCAGTGGATGTTGGCAATTTGATCTCTGCTTCTTCTGCCTTTTCTAAATCCAGCCTGAACATCTGGAAGTTCATGGTTCATATACTGTTGAAGCCTGGCTTGGAGAATTTTAAGCATTACTTTGCTAGCATGTGAGATGAGTGCAATTGTGCAGTAGTCTGAACATTCTTTGGCATTGCCTTTCTTTGGGATTGGAATGAAAACTGACCTTTTCCAGTCCTATGGTCACTGCTGAGTTTTCCAAATTTGCTGGCATACTAAGTGCAGCACTTTCATAGCATCATCTTTTAGGGGTTGAAAAAGTTCAATTGGAATTCCATCACCTCCACTAATTTTGTTCGCAGTGATGCATTGTAAGGCCCACTTGAATTCGCATTCCAGGATGTTTGGCTCTAGATGAGTGATCACACCACTGTGGTTATCTGGGTCATTAAGATCTTTTTTGTATAGTTCTTCTGTGTGTTTAATTCCTCCAAGACTGCATATTTTTCTTACATTATTTCTTATGCCATATTAGTGTGGTTTAAATGTCTTTCTTCTCTCCAGACTGCAAACTCAGTGACAGTGAGAGATTTGTCACTGTATGTCTAGTACCTAGAACTCTGCCTGGCATTTAATGGGTGGTTTCACAGGTGATTTTTGTATAAACAGACGACTAGACAAAAAAATGTGCTACCTTATAGCTTCACTCTACCCAAGTAATCCAAGTCCAGGAAAAAGGAAATACAATAGAGCAGAAGGGAACATCCTTCCCGGCCAGCCTCACCACTCCCCCTGTGCTGCAAGCTCAGAGTCCGTCCAGCCGCAGCAGCTTTCCGGGCTGAGCGTGCAGTCAGGCTCCTCCTCTCGGCTCACTTCCCACTCTCTCCCTGAGCTGTTTGCTGTTTGGCTCTTTCCTTACTTTGTTTGGCCGTGTTGCACAGCACCTAACAGATGCATCACAACCACAACAGGAATTAAACTTTGGGCTCCATCTTCCTCAGAGTCCATGACTCAGGCACCGCTGTCACAGGGCTTCACACTGGTCATCGCGCATGAGCAGACGCTGTTCAGTGTAAGAGTCAAACAGACTCTAGAGTTACATAAACCTGGGTTCAACTGCTGGTTACCTGTATCCTTGGGCATTCTGTGAACCTGGGCAAGTTATTTAATTTCAAACAGCTTCATGAGTGATGGGAATACGGTTGTATCTGCCTTACAGGCTGTGGTGAAAATTTAGTGGGAAAATGTGTATAAAGCACTTAGAAGTATCTGGTACACTCCATATATGTTACTGAAATATGTTAATAGAAAATTCAGCATTTTTGTTTAAGAAAAGTTCATAGTCCAGAGACCACCTAAAAGTTTAAAAGCTTACCTCAATTTTTTTATTCAAATCTTTACATTCTTGCACTAAACAATCTTTGGTTCCATAAAATAAGTAAACAGCCTATGAGAAATGGACAGAAAATACGATATTACAGCAATCTAACAAGCCCTGTAAGCTAGAAAAAGACATTGAACCAAAGCTCCCTGATGTGACGACTGAGTCGTGTATCCACACAGTGGACTAGAGACTGATGGGAGAAGGCACCATTATTACTACAGAGTTCAGCCCATTTTTTTCAGGGGAATGTAGGATTAGGTGGTTTGTGCTTAAATGGTATTTTCTCCCAGTTTATCCCAAAAGCTACACCTTATAAAGAAAATTTCACCTTTTCCTAGTACTTAACATTACTTAATGAAAGTAATACAGGCAAGTGTAGCAAACATTTTATAATCACTTTTGAATATAGAAAGGTTGATGGCAGCATTGAGATGCTAATTACTATACTGTATAAACAGCAATACTATTGCGTTGGTAACTATAAAAGGGAGCTATTTGTAAATTTCAAATATTTGTAAAACAGAGACAGGAACAGATAATTGTAAAACAGAACCAGCATCTATTTGTCACATCCTGTTGCTCAATCACCAAAAGTCTTTAAAAAGAATTCCAAGACAAATGCTCCACCAAAGGAATCAATTATACTAGAAACCAGAGATGATCTCAGTTAAAACTGTGGTTAAACAAACTGCTCCTTTTCTTACCTCTTTGCCGTTTAGTTTTTTCAGGCCTATGGAATCTATTTTTCCACTAATGACTTCATCAAAAATTTATCCTGCCTAAATTTACTTCCAATTCTAGTTGCCATTTAAGTAAGATAAGCTATCATATATTCCATTTAGTATGCTCTAAAACACTGCAACTCTGAGTTAAAAAATTTCGTCATGGTTATAAAATACTTTAATAAAATACATTTAAGGATCTAATTTGACAGTCTTACACAAAATGGAGCAGGCAAATGTTTCCATAAGTTAGTTCTATCTTGAGATTTAGTTGAAAGATCTAGTTGAAAGAGTGCTAGGTATAATTGAACTATTGATTTTTACTGTACCTTAGGTGATAAGCAGGAAATGTTATTTTATCCAACACACCTTATTAAGAATTCTGCTAGAAAACAGAGATGGGGCCTTCTCACGATGAGCGTGAAAATTGAGGGCCATGAGAGCATCAGGTCCAATAGAAAAATAGTTGTTCATTGTGAATTCCTGTGGAAAAGGGTAAACAACATTAGGCTTCCATCCATGCCTGTGTCATTTAATAAATGTATAAATCTTAGTCTTTATGATCTTTATGAAAATTGAGTCATTTACTTTTTGCATAAGCTATTTTATGCTATCCAGTGATGTTCCAGAGATAAAGCTTCAGTTTAAAGGCTGATTCTTTAAGACAAAATTTCACTTTGCATTTCTGGTTAATATGCTACATCTAAACAGCTCTACTCTACACCCAGGCTTCCCCATCCTGTGTTCTCATTATACTTGCTTGTTCCTTCCAGCACTTCTCAAGTTCTCAGCCTTGTCAGTCTCCATTAGGCTATTGGTCCCTGCTCAGTTTTTCTTACTTTCCAAGCCAGCCTGGGTTCCTCAGTCGAGCTGCACTTGGTCTTCTCCCTGAGCAATAGCTTGCACTTCTGACTTCTTGTTCAGTGGGTCACAGACTGAAGGTTGACATGCCCCAAATATTAACGCATTTTCTTCCTATTCAAACCTGAAACCCTATTTTTCTTATTTTGGTTAATTTTCACACATCCTGTCATAAAAACTAGAAATCTTGTAGTAAAGTTCTTTTCCCCGCTTCCCCTAATAGCAATCAGTGGCCAAGTCTTGATCAATACTACTTCTAAAATGTCTCTGAACAGGGAAAGTGCTGAGTCATGGTGAGGAAGGTGCTGAGTTATGGTGAGGAAGTACGTAGTCCTCCTTCTAAAATTCCCTTTTTGTCATGGTGCAGGTTTCTTACCTGTTTTCACATTATCTCCAGTATTTTTTCTTTTTATTATTTTCTTTCTTGTTTTTATATATTAATTTTAAGTTGGGGTTTAGCTGCTTTACAATGTTATATTAGTTTCTGCTGTACGACCAAGTGAATCAGCTGTATGTATGCACACACCCCCCCTCTCTCGGACATCTCTCCCCATTGCCACTCCCCCACCCCACCCATCTAGGTCACCACAGAGCACCAAACTGAGCTCCCTGTATTGCAAAGACGTTTCCCACTGCCTAGCTATTTTACACATGGTAGTGTGTATATATGTCAGTGCTAATCTCTCAGATCATCCCACCCTCTCCTCCCCTTGTGCCCACAGCACATGTCTGTATATCTTTATGTCTGTATCTCTATTCCTGACTTGCAAATCAGGATTTGCAAGGTTCATCAGTACCATTTTTATAGATTCTACATATATGCATTAATATCCAATATTTGTTTTTCTCTCTCCGACTTACTTCACTATGTATGACAGACTCTAGGGCCATTCACATCTCTCCAAATGACCCAATATTATTCCTTTTTATGGCTGAGTATAGAAAGAGTGCCTAAGAACTATGGATGGAGGTTCATGACATTGTACAGGAAGCAGTGATCAAAAGCATCCGAAGAAGAAGAAATGCAAAAAGGTAAAATGGCATTTTTATCTTCTCTGAGGAGGCCTTGCAAATAGCTGAAAAAATAAGAGAAGTGGAAGGCAAAGGAGAAAAGGAGAAATATACCCATTTGAATGCAGAGTTCCAAAGAAGAGCAAGGAGAGATAAGAAAGCCTTCCTTAGTGATCAATGCAAAGAAATAGAGGAAAACAATAGAATGAGAAAGACTAGAGATCTTTTCAGAAAATTAGAGATACCAAAGGAACATTTCATGCAAAGATGGGCACAATAAAGGACAGAAAAGGTGTGGACCTAACAGAAGCAGAAGATATTAAGAAGAGGTGGCAATAATACACAGAAGAACTGTACAAAAAAGATCTTAATGACCCAGATAAACACGATGGTGTGATCACTCACCTAGAGCCAGACATCCTGGAATGTGAAGTCAAGTGGGCCTTAGGAAGCATCACTGTGAACAAAGCTAGTGGAGGTGATGGAATTCCAGCTAAACTATTTCAAATCCTAAAAATGGATGCTGTGAAAGTGCTGCACTCAATATGCCAGCAAATTTGGAAAACTCAGCAGTGACCACAGGACTTGTAAAGGTTTGTTTTCATTTCAATCCCAAAGAAAGACAACACCAAAGAATGTTTAAACTACCACACAATTGCACTCATATCACACACTAGCAAAGTAATGCTTAAAATTCTCCAAGCCAGGCTTCAACAGTATGTGAACCATGAACTTCCAGATGTTCAAGCAGGATTTAGAAAAAGCAGAAGCAGCAGAGATCAAACTGCCAACATTCACTGGATCATAGAAAAAGCAAGAGAATTCCAGAAAAACATCTACTTCTGCTTCATTGACTATACTAAAGCCTTTAACTGTGTGGATCACAACACACTGTGGAAAATTCTTCATGAGATGGGAATACCAGACCATCTTACCTGCCTCCTGAGAAATCTGTATGCAGGTCAAGAAGCAACAGTTAGAACTGGACATGGAACAACAGACTGGTTCAAAATTTGGAAAGGAGTATGTCAAGGCTGTATATTGTCACCCTGTTTATTTAACTTATACCCAGAGTACATCATGCAAAATGCCGAACTCTGTGAAGCACAAGCTGGAATCAAGACTGCAGGGAGAAACATCAATAATCTCAGATATGCAGATGACGACATTCTAATGGCAGAAAGCGAAGAGGAACTACAGAGCCTCTTGATGAAGGTGAAAGAAGAGAGTGAAAAAGTTGGCTTAAAACTCAACAGTCAGAAAACTAAGATCATGGCATCCGGTCCTATCACGTCATGGCAGATAGATGGGGAAACATGGAAACAGTGACAGACTTTATTTTTGTGGTCTCCACAAAATCACTGCAGATGGTGACTGCAGCCATGAAATTAAAAGACACTCACTCCTTGGAAGAGAAGCTATGACCAACCTAGAAGCAAATTAAAAAGCAGAGATATTACTTTGTCGACAAAGGTCAGTATAGTCAAAGCTATGGTTTTTTCAGTAGTCCTGTATGGATGTGAGAGTTGGACCATAAAGAAAGCTGAGCACCAAAGAATTGATGCTTTTGAACTATGGTGTTGGAGAACACTCTTGAGAGCCCCTTGGACTGCAAGGATTCAAATCAGTCAATCCTAAAGGAAATCAGTCCTGAATATTCATTGGAAGGACCGATGCTGAAGCTGAAGCTCCAATACTTTGGCCACCTGCTGCAAAGAACTGACTCACTGGAAAAGACCCTGATGCTGGTAAAGATTGAAGGTAGGAGAAGGGGATGAGAGGATGAGATTGTTGGATGGCATCACTGACTCAATGGACATGAGTTTGAGTAAGCTCTGGGAGTTGGTGATGGACAGGGAAACATGGTGTACTGCAGTCCATGGGGTCACAGAGTTGGACATGACTGAGCGACTGAACTGAAATAATGTTCCACTGTACACATTTACCACATCTTCTTTATCTATGCATCTGTCGTTGGACATTTAGGTTGCTTTCATGTAAATAGTGCTGTAATGAACACTGGCATGTATCTTTTCTAATTATGATTTTCTGCAAGGAAGACAATACAGATGGCGAAGAGGCACATGAAAAGATGCTTAACATCACTAATTATTAGAGAAATGCAGACCAAAACTACAATGAGGTATCATCTCCCACTGGAAAGAATGACCATCATCATAAAATCTACAAACAATAAATGCTGGGGAGGGTGTGGAGAAAAGGGAACCCTCTTGCACTGTTGGTAGGAATGTAAACTGATACAGCCACTATGGAGAACAGTATGGAGGTTCCTTAAAAAACTGAAAACATACCTTGGGTTTTCTTAAGTTGTAGTATCCTTTATTTGTTACTTGAACTTTCCATCTAAAAAACAAAAGTTAAAAAAATCAGTAATTACTAACATATTGTCAGTTAATTATAATTATTACCAATCAACTCTGGATGCCTGGTAGATAAGGTTCTTCTATTAAAATAGCTTTTGGGAAATAAATACATTTAAATTACTATGTAAATCTTGAGAGGAGTACTCAGCCTAATGTATGACCTAACTTATGATTTACATAACAACACAGTATACAGCAATAAAATAAAACACCAGTGTCTATACATAAGTACAACTGACATAGTCTCTTACATTTAAACTACATTTAACTTTATAACTACACAAGTCTTCATTTATAATTCAAGTAATATTCCCAAAGCTCAAGAAATCACTTTTAAGGGTAAGTATAACTTACCTATCTAGTTTAATTCCATCTGCTTCCATCACGTTTCTTAAGACTTGTGCAACTGGGATTTCTCCCGCATAACCTGTACCCCACCCCAAGGTATTGGATAGATCATTGCCTGTTCCCAGAGGCAAGACTGCAACTTGTGGAATGTATTTCTCTTGTCCCTACAATACAGAAGATTATTTTAGATTTTTCTCTTCAGACTATTTGGAGGATAATAATATTTGGTAAAATTTAAAGCCAAAGCAATAAAGATACAAATAATAACTGCTCAATTACAATATTCAAAGCTGGCAAGGTCTTCTAATATTCACCTGTATAATAAAAAATATAACCACAAATACTGTGTAACTTTCTTGGAAGTGTTTCTGTGAGAGGCAAGGAGGTCTTAAGGATGGATACCTTAATCTTCATTTCGTCAAGGGCATCCAGGACCCAGCCAACAGTCCCATCCCCTCCACAGACAAGAACTCGAGCTGAGTCATAGGGAAGAAGAGTACAAAGTTGTAGGGCTTTGATGGGGGGAGTTTTAGTAACATCAAAAACCTGTAACGTGAAAGAAAAGGAAAAAATTATTTTACCCAACACTGTCACCCACCTGTGAGGATAATGTCCCTCTAGATGAGGACCTAGATGTGCTCAAGTAACAATGATGGCATTTATCTTTATGCTGGGCAGTATACCAGACTATAGTCACTGTGGCTCATCCTGAGTGAAGTGAGTGAAAGTTGCTCAGTCGTGTCCGACTCTTTGCCATCCCATGGACTATACAGTCTATGGAATTCTCCAGGCCAGAATACTGGAGTGGGTAGCCTTTCCCTTCTCCAGGGGATCTCCCCAACCCAAGGATCGAACCCAGGTCTCCCATATGGCAGGCGGATTCTTTACCAGCTGAGCTACAAGGGAAGTCCTAATGTTGCCCCTGAAAACACGAGTAAACAGCATTCTACTGGAAATGGAGACACAGGAAGGTTAAATAACTTGCCCATGCTTCCTCTGATAATTAAGTGCTTACATAGAAATCGAATCCTATATTCTATCCATTATACAATACTGCCACCTTTATGTTCACGTAAAACCAGGCTGTGCTAAGTTCACTTTAACTAGTGCTTCCTATTCTATATAAGATTTAAAAAATCCATTACTAGTGCAATTAGTACACATTTCTGAAAAACAATTTTGCAATATGAGTAAAATGACATAAAGCTGAAAGGATCCATGATACCTATAATTCTATAAATGATCTAGGAAAATATTTCAAAAGATGAAAAACCTTGTGTATAAAGATATTCAGTGTAGCATTATTTATAATCATACAACCGTAGAGACAAACTCGACTTCCATCAGCAGGAGACTGTATAAATAATGGATACATCCACTTGATGATTTCTTAGTCATCACATATATAATTATGAGGACTAGGTTGCAACATGGGAGAATATACTTTTAGGTAAATGCAAACTTAGATTACTTTTAAAGAAATGCCAACATATAAATGTATGCACAATTCATGAAAAGAACACAGACAAATGAAAACAACTTTGTGTATTTGTGTAGAGGTACTCAGGTGATTTTCTCTTTTTATTTTTAAATTTTATTTATTTTGGCCTTGCTGCAAGGCTTGTGTGATCTTAGGTCCCCAGTCAGGGATTGAGCCCCAGGCCATGGCAGTGAAAGTGCCAAGTCCTAACCACTGAACTCCCAGGGAACTTCCCTTTCTCTTTTCCTTTAAAAATTATTTTTATATTTTCTTAAGTTGTATAATGTTGAAAGGGAAAATTACAAATTAGAAAGAATGATTGCTGCACAATGGGTTGTTTAGTTTTTCAAAGTAGAAGTTGCTAGCATGTCATCTCAGTCTCAATGGCGTGAACCTTTTAGTCTTACTTTTAAAATTGAGGTATAACTTACATATAATGAAATTCACTGATTTAAAGTGAACAATTAACTGACTTTTAGGAAGCTTAGTGAGCTGTGCATTATTCAATTTAGAACATTTTTGCTGCTCCAATAAGATTTCCCAATGTCCATGTGTAGTCACTCCTAATTTCCAGCCCTAGTCTTAGGCAATCACTGATTTACTCTCTGGTTCTATAGATTTACCCTTTCTGAACACATCGTATAAAAGGAATCATACAATATTGATCCCCTGCATTGTGCTTCTTTCACTCAGCCTGTTTTTGAGGTTCATTTAATTTGTAGTATGTGTGTACTGGCATTCCTTTTTATCACTGAATATTCCATTTATATGGGTATGTCACATTTTGTTTCATCCAGCCACTGACTAATGGGCAATAGTGTATTTTCACTTTGGGGCTATCATGAAAAATGCTGCTATGAACATCTGCATAAACGTATTTGTGGGATATATGTTTTCGTTTCTGTTGGGTAGATTCCTAGAAGTGCTGTGTAGTATGGGAAATTTAAGTTTGAATTTTTAAGAAATTGTCCAAGTATTTGCTAAAGTTACTGCACCATTTACATCCCCACCATGAGAATCCCTCTTTATCCACAAATTCGGATGGCTCGATGCTATTTTCATAATTATTATTCTTCCCTATAACCAGGTGATTACTGGCTTAAAGCATTAACAACCATTACAATTTAGGGAAAATGTAAAACTAAAAATGAAAAGATTACTACAGAAAGAAAGGTCTCCTCTTTGGTTACCTGGACGGGATTTAGGAGGATCCTGAATTCTCCCAGCAATCCTTCTCCCATGTTAGTTCCACTACGAGAGTTGGCCAGAATTATTAATGGAGTCCATTGTTTTCCAAGTTTAGAGGCTAGCTAAAAAAATTAATGTGAGTTACAAAGACCTTAATATCTCAAAGACAGTTTTTCATTTCTTATTAACAACAGTGCTGTAAATCTGCTGAGAGAAAAATCAACTATCCTAATCAGTACAATATAAAATTCAAAGAATTCTAAGAATGGAAAGAGATGAACTAATTTAATTTCTGCTTAATATATTAATTTAAATCTCTTCTACATTATTCTAGATAAGTTATCCAGTATACACTTGGCTACTCATGTAAGAAGGAACTCACTTAACAAGGAATTCCACTGCTAAATCAAATAACTAGAAAGTTTTGACTTAAATTGAGTTAAAAATCTGTCTGTCAGTAACTTTCTACTTTTGATTCCTGAAGTAAGGAATAATCTCATTTGTTCTTCCATATAACTGTTGTGTTCAATCACCTGAAGCATTATATCATTTATTAGTCGTGACTCCCAGGCAACACATTTCAGCCCTTCATAGAAGGGACAT
Organism: Cervus elaphus; assembly: GCF_910594005.1. Classification (NCBI taxonomy): domain Eukaryota; kingdom Metazoa; phylum Chordata; class Mammalia; order Artiodactyla; family Cervidae; genus Cervus; species Cervus elaphus. Next base: position 80,537,175 of record NC_057819.1, on the reverse strand, counting down.
TGATCTTCTCTGCTCTTTTAACCCTGACTGTGTTTTTCTGGATGTACTCTAATTTTCAAGCTTCTTAATTTTTTTGAATGGTGTATTCAGAAATATATTCAAGAATCCAGATTTGTACAAAGCCCTAAATCAAATTAAATTCATGTTTCTCTAATCTAACCACTTCTTTCCTCTCCCCTTCTCCTTGTGGGTATAAACATTAATGAAGATGTTCCCTGGTTTTACTTAGCGATCCTCAATCTCCTATGATGTCAGACTGAATTCAGATACATAAGGGGTTGTGCATTTTTTAAAAGAAGTATCACAATAACATTAAACATAATGTTTTTAAATTTTAAAATGTCTATTTTGGATTTCCCTGGTGGGAATGTTCACTATTATTTGTGGGAGGATCTAATGTGCAACGTAAATTCTTATCTCCAGGCACCCTATATGGGGTTCCAAAGGAAAACATTCTTCAGAACAACGTGTGAGGAAAATCTATTTTCTTTTTACTGACAATAATCATGAGTCCCAAACCTGGCTGTTCATCAGTCATCTGAAAACTTAAAACAAATACAGATTCCTGGGACTTATAGCTACCTATTCCAGTATTCCTCCCTGGAAAATCCCACTGACAGAGGAGCCTGGAGGGCTATAGTCCCTGGGGTCACAAAGAGCTGGACACCACTGAGCGACTAACACTTTCACTTTCACAATATGGGGTGGTGGTTTAGTCGCTAAGTTATGTCCAACTCTTGCAACCCCATGGACTGTAGCCAGCCAGGCTCCTCTATCCACGGGATTCTCCATGGAAATGGGTTGCCATTTCCTTCTCCAGGGGATCTTCCCGACCTGGGAATCGAACTCGGGTCTCCTGCACTATAGGCAGATTCTTTACCAACTGAGCTATGAGGGAAGCCCAAAATATAACAAATCCCAATTTCTCTTTAGACCTGAAAGAACTCAAGTGCCAAAGTTCATGGCACATCTTTAGGAAATGGGTAGGGTATTATGGCTTACCATAATGATTCTTCGCACACACACAGTTCTCAGTGTTTTACACTGACTTAAATAACTTTGTGGAAATCAATTATGTAAAGAAAAATAAACTCTGATTACCATTTCATAATCTGTTTTTTTGTCTTTACGCATATGATTAATGGAGGTTAAATAACTTGGTGGAATGATGAGGTTTTTGAATTCTCCAAAATCACACTTTTCATTCCTTAAGCTATTTTTCATACACTCATCATGTACTGTTTTCTGACACCAAACGCACCTGAGGGAAGGAAAAAAACAGATAATAATTAACTGGAAACTATAATCATACTAATCTGCAAACCAATCATTTTTGTCAAAAAAACAAATTGTAATCTTATCACTAATGAAAAAATTTGGCAAATAAAAATTTATAATGGCTTTCTACACAGTGAAAATAGAGCAATAATCTTTGAATAAACTTGTTTAACAGTAGTTCTTAAAGCGTGGTCTGGGGAAGATCATTTCAGGGGCTCTGAGGTTGAAACCATTTTAATAGTAATTTAAGATGTTATTTCACCTTCATATCTATCAAAAGCATCCAGTAGAATTTTCTGGAAGCTTTGTGATATGTGCCAAGCTGAATGTAGAAAGAGATACAAGCCTCTAGCTGACTTCTACACCAAAGAAATGTACCAAAAATATAAAACGATGCCACTTTTCTCTATTTTCACAAAATATTTTGTTAGCAGTATTATTTTTAAAGTGAATATTTTAACCGTTTCTCAGTTTTAATTTATAATGTGGTAAGTATCAGTAGATGTAATTCACATAAGCAAAGCTGGTCTGGAATAATGGTTCTATGTACCATGTATTTGGGCTTTGGCTGGAACAGGGTAATTAGGCCTAAAGGCCTGCAGCTTAAACACCCCACTGGTCCTAGTACTTGAAGGGTTTCTCAAGGTCCAGGCCGAAAACCTCCTGATTTATAACCATCTGTGAACACTTAGGCAAAGATAGCAAAACAGTCCATTTCTTATTGGTAGTTAATATGAAACTAATCTATACGTTTACATCTAAATTACAGGCAGAGACATTTATGTTCAAATTTGTCTAAACGAGAATAGTGCTGGCAAAGGTTTTAGGTTTCTATTATTAATCTGCTAAGTATTTAATCCACTCACGGATAAGGCAGATCTGACTGTACAGACAAGAGCAGGCCAACAGAAGACAATGGCTATAACTAAATAAATAAAAAAAGAAGAGGATACAAACTCTTCCACCCCAAGGTCAACTCTCTTGGAGTTCTATTTTAAGGTTGTTTTTTTCCGGTTGGATGTTCAGTTTTGTCAAGTAATTACTGCTATTAATTCAAGAATCCTAATTACTGCTGAAATTATAATTATCTACATGATCTGTTAAAGGGAAAATGTAAAATAACTTGCATCATAGACTTTGTTAACACTTGCTTTCAACCTAAGCTTGAGAAATTACAATTGATTGCTTATGTAGCCAAAGTATGTTACCTCCACCTATGGCTCTACGATACACTTTAAACTAGTGTATTGTTATTGAAAATAATCTGAAAGGAAACCCCACTGAATTATTTCACGGTTTCCTCTGGCAAGAAAAGTGGGACTGAGGAAGGAGAAGAACACTCACTTTTTACTCTACGTTCTTTTGTATTGTTTGAGTTTCTAAACATCAGTATATATTCATAAACTACTTGAATAAATTTTTAAAAGTGTATTTTAGGTGATATTGGCTTAAAAGTGATAGTGTTAGTCGCTCAGTCATGTCTGACACTTTGCAACCCCATGGTCTGTAGCCTGCCAGATTCCTCTGGCCATGGAATTCTCCAGGTAAGAATACTCTAGTTGGTAGCCATTCCCTTCTCCAGGGGATCTTCCTGACCCAGGGATTGAACCCACGTCTCCTGCATTGCAGGTGGATTCTATACCGCTAGCCACTGGAAGCCCAAATTAAACTAGTATCTGCAACAAAGCACAAACCAAATTAAGGAATAATTCACCATATCAGTGGAGGAGTTTTGATTTTAAGAAGACTTCTCAATTTTGAAGAGAGAATAAAATTTTCTGGTATGGGAGGCACTGCATGCAAGTGTGTATTCTAGAATCTAGATCTTCCCAACCCAGCAATTAAACCCAGGTCTCCTGCATTGCAGGCAGATTCTTTCCTGTCTGAGCCACCAAGGAAGCCTGTTATGCTTGAGAATTTAGAAAATATAGAAGGACATAAAAGTCATCTAGAGATAGTTACTCTTAACTTTTTGATATATTTAATCTCAGTTTTATAGTCCTCATATATTTATTTTTCATGTTAGGGGTAACAATGTATATATGTCTGGAGGTACTTTTCCTCAGAAATTGTATCATGAATTCTGTCTCAGGCCATTAAGTTTTTTTTTTTTTTTTAAAAACATGGCTTGTAAAGATGTATCACATCACATGGACATAACATAATTCACTTAATCCTCCCCCCTCTAAAAAATTTAGATAGTTTTTCTAAGTATAAACAACATGATGCACAACCTTAAACATAAATGAGGTTATTTCCCTGGAATCTTTAGAAGTCAAATTACTGAATCAAAGGGCATGCGTTTTCCTAAGTTTCTTGAGATGTTTGCCCAGAATGCTTGATACCAGCAAACAAAGGTGTCCATCATATTTAATACTTGCTCAACACTTTTCCTTGATAATTTGATGAGTGGAAAAGTACTTTCTTGTTTCAATTTGGAGATCTTTGATCACTAGTGAAGCTGAATACTTTTCTGCCTTCTTTTGTGAACTGATTCATAGCCTATCTTTTACTAGGTTTTAATAACTGCACACACTGTTAGTTATGTAGGATATCAACTTCTTTTCTGTCATAGTTCCTGCAAATATTTCAGTTTTCTCTTAAATTTACTATTTAATGTACTTAAGTTTATTTTTTGCTAGACAGATCTATATTCCCATGGTGGTTTATTTAAATGCTTTCAAGTTTTGAAGACCTTTACCTTTCCAAATTAGATAAATATTCGCCTATAGCTATATTCCCCCTCACAATTCAGCTTTAATCCAGTGCTTCTTAACCTTCTGGGGCTACAGATTCTACTGAGAATCTCATGAAAGTGTTAGGCTTCCTGGAACCTTATCTGTGAACTAACAATTCCTGCTTCAATCCGTTTGGGGTTTATTTTAGTACAGAGTGTGATATGAAGAATTAACTTTTTTCCCCTAAAAGAGCACTTGTCCAAGCACGACTGATAAAGTTATCTTTCCTATCCTACTGATTTTGTGACACCTTTATCATTCACTAAATTCTCATAAATTTCAGAAAAGACTGTTTTAACCAAGATGATGGCTATTATCAGCCTTTGCTCTGTATAAGTAAAGCCAACATACTCACTCCTTCGGCAGCACTCTATTTTTCCTGAGAAATACCATAATCAAAATCGAGACCTGTTCTCTTTATATATTTTGTGCCTGGTGTTTTACTTTATCTAGATTTCAAATCTGATAGGAAAATAAGACATTAATAGCAATATTTTGATATTTTAGTTTTAGTAGTCATGTTTTTGAGTGATTGTTTATGATCTTCATTCTTTCCCCAAATCTCTATTTTGAAAAAACTTAAACTCTTACACAGAAGGCAAAAGAATAGCAAAATGAATACCTTCAAACCAACCCTTAGCTCTGATTCTTAATTAACATTTTTCTCCCATATTTTCTTTCTTTCAAAATAAACTCATGGAAAGAAAATTGTGGACATTATGAAATTTCACCTTTCAATACTTCAGCAAGTATTTCCCAAAATACAAGGGTAGTCTCCTTGCTTTTTCCAGTGTTTTGCATTAGAAATTTTTTTTTAACAGCAACACAGGTAAGCCTACCACCCATATTCCAGCATTAGTAACTTACTGTAATTACTTTGCTTCATTTCTGTCTATCCATTTCATGCGTGCTTAGTCACTCAGTCATGCCTGACACTTTGCGAACCCATGTACTGTAGCCCGTCAGGCTCCTCTGCCCATGGGATTCTCCAGGCAAGAATACTGGAGTGGGTTGCCAGTCCCTTCTCTAGGGGATCTTTCTAACCCAGGGATCAAACCCAGGGTCTCCTGCACTGCAGGTGGATTCTTTACCATCTGAGCTACCTGGGAAGGCTTTTTTTTTTTTTTTTTTGGTGCACAAAAGTAAATTGCAGACATTAGAATATCTCCTAAATACCTCAGCAAGCTGATGAAATCTACAAATACATACAGTTTCTGAGTTCTGACAAGTAAATATAATCATGTAACTTATTCTTATGAACACATAGAACACTACCCTATGAGCCATTTTTGTGCAGAAATATGACTGCTTTATTTTAAAAAAAAGTTCACGAGGGAAAAAAAAAAACACTTGCTGGCAACACTGCTTATTATTTTCTCTAAAGTTGCCTGTTAGTAACTTTACCAAAAGGTACCAGCTCTCTTAGTATGCTGGAAGAGGCAACAGAATTATATGTGAAACTGAGATGGTCACCTAAGAAATTCATGTTAGAATGGGGTTCAAACTACAAACATATCTGCCTCCTAATTTGGGGAATATGTTTTATTGGAATATAGATCCTCATTCATTTATGTACTCATTCATTTTGTACTATGATGGATGGTACAGTGAATTAATTATGACAGACCAAACGCTCTGCAAAGCCTGAAATACTTAGCTTTGGCTCTTTATAGAAAAAGTCTGCCCACCTCTGCTCCAGAAGATAACTTGGTATCTTTGTTTCACATAATTAATGAAATGAATAAACACATACCAATAGAACATAAAATCAAAAAGTTAAGATCAAAGCCTAAAGTTGCCAACACTGCCTTCTAAGAGTCAGAAGTTCTGTATTATTAATCACTGTGGGTATGTATGTGGGGTGGGGTGTTGTGAAGAAAAGGATATAAATAAAAGTGTTTTATAAATAAAAATATAATATAAACCAAAAAGTTTTCTTAATAAGAGACAGAACACAGTTTTATTCAATAATGTAATGAATACTTAAAAAAGAGAACCCAACTTCCTATGTTAGTCAGACAAGAGATTAGAAGGAAGAAAAGCAGCGTGGGGTGAGAGATGAGGATACTAGGTGCAACACACTCTGCCATGGGTGGGATGGAAGCAGGAAAACACAAAAAAGAAAGAAGGCTACAGGGAAAATAGGATCCAACACAGTGCCTGGCACAAAATAGATGATTAATATGTGAAAATTATAAATAATGACAATATAATAATAAATAATGACAATGGGACTAAATTCAAAGTCCTTTGTCACTTATTCTGTAGTGTTTAACTGGGTTGCAGGCTTTAAAATCAGTTATCACATGGCCCTTTGAAATTCTATCTAGCTGAGTAGTCTTCATGGTTTACTTGAAATCTTGGACTTCCTAAGAATGTGAGGCAGACACAGAGGGAGCCCTCCCCAGGGCTGGATAAAATCCAAAGGAGGACAGTCTGGTCTGTGTTTAAAGGTTATAAATATTTCGTTTCTTTATCTGAAATATCTCATTCCTGCAGAAGGTCACAGCAGACGGTAATCCTACATAAAATGATCAGCTAAAATAAATCAGAGCATTGTAGAACACATACTATTAATACTTCAGGTCACTGCTCTTTTCTTCTGGGAATAATAAACATTTCCTAAATTGTACAGAAACCATTTTTACCACGGGTTAAGGGTTCTAGCATGCTAGGAAGAGACTGCTCAGTAACCCGGAGAGCAAGCTAAGGAGGAAAAGGAGATCTTTAAGGACAGAGGCTTGTGTTTAAGAAGTACATAAATATAGCAGTAATTCTTAAACTTTAGAATCACCTGCAGGGCCTGTTAAAGCGAAGATTATTGGTTCCCAGCCCAAGTTTCTGATTCAGTGGGTCTGGGGTGAGGCTAACATTGCCAGGAAAAATAGAAGATGCTCAGTTAAATCTGGATTGTAGATAAACAACAAATAATTTTTTGGTCTAAGTATGTCTCAGATAATGCAAATATTTTTATTTCATTTTGTGTTAGATGCAAATATCTGGTTTTTATTCTGTGTGCTAATCTAAATCTGTGTTAGAATTTGCATTTCTAACAAGTTTCTGAGTGATACTGATGCTGCTAGTCTGGGGACCTTACTTTGAGAACCACTGATAGACAGGATATTATGTCATCATCAAAAAGGAAAAATTAGGGCCAGGGATGAGTGGATTAGGGAAGGATTCCTGGAGAAAAGGGCACAAGATAGTCATTAAGGATGCCAAGAAGCTAGCCAGGAGGAGGATACTTCAGCCGTGAGGAAAATAAGGGTAATGTGAAAAGTTGACATTTAAAGGAAACCACAACCAGCCTGATGCTGCTGGTGCACAAAGCTTAATGCAGACAGTGGGAGGTAAGACTAAAAGGGCAGGCACGGTCCAGAGAGCACAAGGACCTTATATATACCATGTTAAGCACCTGGAGTTTACACTGAAAGACCATCACTGATGGGGGTTATGGAAGGGTTTTAAACAGAGCAGAGACCCCATCAGATATGTCTTTCTAGAAAGATCACTTAATTGGAGAATCAGATTATTTGTGTGATTATTTGTTAAGGAGTAACTGAAATGCAGTTAAGATATTTACAGACGTCATTTTAATCTAATTCTGCACAGACAAAAAGAAGGGAAGGAAATAGAACAATACTTAATTCATGTCTTCTTTTAAACCAATCCCAATTCTCTAAGACTAAAGTTTAACTAAGAAGATAATTATGAAAAATTTTTTAAAAGATACCGGTAACTGAGCTCTCACTGAAGCCAAAAGGACACCTAAATTTGAAAGATACCAAGTAAAAATGGTTATAAAACTGTAGTTGTTGAAAGTATCTTTTTAAAGTCTTAATCTGATTTGTATATGTTTTAAAATAAGATTTAAAAATAATTGTTGATATAACAGTGCTCATGTTAATTTTAAAAAAGGACTTTTAAAAACAAAATACAAACAAAAAAGTAACCTGCTATCTTATGCCAGTTTTCTATTTCTGTTCTTAAACATGGTTAGGGGCTTTTCAACCTGTCAGAAACAAAATACAACACAATGAAGATGTCCAGACTTAAGGCAGAGACAAGACTGTACTAGGGGTTAGAAATTCCGGAGGCCAATTCTATTTTACCACTGAGTAAAATTCTCCATCAAATTCTCTCAAATGTAAAATGAATCTGCACAGAAGCATCCCCTTTTATTACCAATGTCTAACACGAGCAAAGAACACCTTCACCTATTTTCAGACAATATTTAAGTACACAAATGTGTATTTAAAAGCTATTAAAATATTCTTGGCTTAATCAAAGTCGCTTGGCTAAGATGCCAAAGGTCCTGAAAGACCATCTGGCAAAAGGAGTATTCCTTTAAGTGTTCTTTTGGAATGTGCACTATAGCACCAAACCTATACTAAAAAGATACCTAACGTGCTGCCCTGGAATGACACCTGTTTTCATTGTACATTCATAATACAAAACCCAGGATCAATCAGTTTTGCAATTTTAGGGAAAAATTAACTGGTCCATACTTCGTTTTTCTTTATGCAAAATGGAGCTAATCAATAATTAACAAAAGTTAAAATATAACATACATTGGCCATAAAGTCTGCAGCACTTAGACACCTCTGGATGAAAGTTAAGAGCCAAGGTTTATTAGCCAACAAGGGTAGGTTGGCTAAGGAGTGTGGGCCAGAAGCACTCGACAAATAACTACTGCAAAGCTGCCTCGTTCTACCATTCCAGGGCTATATATTAACTTGTTTCCTCTAAGTGGGCAGGTGAGGTCTTTTGTGGCGATCAAAGCAGGCTGCTCACACCCACTCTTTGAAAAGCTTGACTCCCTCCAAGCACTGTGGAGCAATCAGGACCCACTGAAGCCGTACCTGTAATCGCAGAGCTTGGGCTGGTTGCCGCACTGTTGCTTGCAAACTACACAGTAACTGCACAGGGGGACGTTTCCCCGGATCCAGTGGTGGGGCATGGCGTCCAAGGCCTTGCTGTCACTCTTGAGCATGATCTCCTTGCAGGGGAAGCGCTTGTCGGCCTTCTTGAGGCAGCCCTCGTCCACGCGCAGCCCACAGCAGTCGCAGAAGGCGCCCTGCAGGATGTGCTGCGCGCACACACAGCAGTAGGTGGGCTGGCTGAACAGGTCCGTGTCGCGCCAGCCGTGCTTGCTCTTGCGGAAGATGTCCCTGCGGTGCAGCTGCCGGCGCGACCGCTGGACGCTGCACCACAAGGTGATGAGCACGGGCAGCAGCACCGAGCACAGAGTCCACAGGACCAGGTGCCCGTCCGCAAACGGGCTGGCGGGGGGCGCCGGCCGCTCCTGGCCTTCCATCTCCTCCAAGGACGGCGTCTGACTGGGAGAGATGCGGGCGGGTCCCCCACGGGCTCGCTGTCCCCCTGCCGCCCCCCTCCCTGTCTGTCCAAGTGGCCCCGCTCGCCCCGCCTTGCCCACGGCCGGACCCCGGAGCCTCAGGGTCGCCGACCCGCCTCGCCGAGGGGGCGGCGCCCGGGGCCGTCACGCTCCCCTCCCCCGCCCAGTCCTCGCCAGGCCGCGGGGAGGGGAGCGACCCACTGTGGAGGCCGCTCCCCACGAAGGCGGCGCGGCGCCCCGGCCGCGCCCGCAGCCGTTAACCCAGGCCCGCCTCACGCGCTCAGGGCCCCACGAGCCCGCCCACCGCGCGGCCTCAGCGACTAGGGTCCCCTCCCCGCCCGCGCGCCCGGCCTACCTCGTGTGGGGCTGGGGGTTCGGCTCCGGGGCCCAGGCCTCGGGCCTTGCTGTCGCCCTCGCGTAGCCGCGAGGCCCGCCGGACGTGCGGACTCCGCGGGAGAGGCCGGCGCCGCCGCGGCCGCGGGTTGTGGGGCGGGGCCTCAGCCGGAGCCCCTGGGCTACAAGGAGGTGTGAGGTGCGCCCGCGAAGCCGCGGGGCCTGACGGGGCGGTGCCTGACGGGGCGGGGCTAGATCGGGGGCGGGCCTCGGCTGGAGCGCCGGGGCTGAGGGGAGGTGTGAGGTGCGACCGCAAGGCCGCGGGGCCTGACGGGGCGGTGCCTCGACAAGGGGAGGGGTTAGATCGGGGGCGGGGCCTCGGCGGGAGCGCCCGGCCTGCGAGGAGGTGTGAGGCGAGGCCGCGGGGCCTGAAGGGGCGGGGCCTCACGGACAGGGAGGGGCCTGGCGGGAAGGGCGGGGCTAGATCGAGGGCGGGTCTGTGGGCGGGGCTTAGGGAGGACAGTGGGCGGAGGAACAGTAGAGGGGGCCTTCGAGGTCTTTGAGCCTGTGATCACAGAGAGTGCTGGCATGAATGTTTTGTTTACACAGTATACGTTTTTCTATGACCTGTAGCCTCACCCCTCCTCACTATCAGAAGAAGCTGGAACCTGGCACAGTTCTGAACACGGAAAGGGAGAAAAGTGACAGTTTTGAGTGTGTTATGTACTGATCGAAGGGGACAATCCAAGTCAAAAATTGACAGCTGTTGCCTGCGCTCTTACTAGTTACTTATTAGACACACACTGGCTGCGGGCTCACTCTGTGCCAAGCACTGTGCGAGGAGCTCCAGCTCTCTTGGAGTGCTGGGACTGTTGAAGCCTGCCTAACAAGGAGAATTTGGTAGCCTTGTTTAATGACTTACAGCACCGTAGCTTCCATCTTTGCACTTAGCAGGGGCCATGCTAAACTTACCATGCTCATTTTACAGATGAGGAAGGCCAAGGTACAGAGAGGTTGAGAAATATGTTTGATGTCATAAACTCAGTGTTGGGACTGAGATCACCTTAACTTCGTCGTTGAAATTCAGTTCAGTTCAGTCACTTAGTCCTGTCCAACTCTTTGCGACCCCATGAACTGCAGCAAGCCAGGCCTCCCTGTCCATCACCAACTTCCGGAGCTTGCTCAAACTCATGTCCATTGAGTTGGTGATGCCATCCAACCATCTCATCCTCTGTCATCCCCTTCTCCTCCTGCCTTCAGTCTTTCCCAGCATCAGGGTCTTTTCCAATGAGTCAGCTCTTCGCATCAGGTGGCCAAAGTTTTGGAGTTTCAGCTTCAGCATCAGTCCTTCTAATGAACACCCAGGACTGATCTCCTTTAGGATGGACTGGTTGGATCTCCTTGCAGTCCAAGGGACTCTCAAGAGTCTTCTCCAAAACCACAGTTCAAAAGCATCAATTCTTCAGTGCTCAGCTTTCTTTATAGTCCAACTCTCACATGCATACATGACCAATGGAAAAACCATAGCCTTGATTAGATGGACCTTTGTTGGCAAAGTAATGTCTCTGCTTTTTAATATGCTATCTAGGTTGGTTCTAACTTTCCTTCCAAGGAGTAAGTGTCTTAATTTCATGGCTGCAGTCACCATCTGCAGTGATTTTGGAGCCCCCCAAAATAAAGTCAGCCACTGTTTCCACTGTTTCCCCATCTACTTGCCATGAAGTGATGGGACCAGATGCCATGATCTTAGTTTTCTGAATGTTGAGTTTTAAGCCAACTTTTTCACTCTCCTCTTTCACTTTCATCAAGAGGCTCTTCAGTTCGTCTTCACTTTCTGCCGTAAGGGAGGTGTCATCTGCATATCTGAGGTTATTGATATTTCTCCTGGCAATCTTGATTCCAGCTTGTGCTTCATCCAGCCCAGCCTTTCTCATGATGTACTCTGCATATAAGTTAAATAAGCAGGGTGACAATATACAGCCTTGATGTATTCCTTTTCCTATTTGGAACCAGTCTGTTGTTCCAGGTCCAGTTCTAACTGTTGCTTCCTGACCTGCATACAGGTTTCTCAAGAGGCAGGTCAGGTGGTCTGGTATTGAAGTTAGCTTCAATCTATATGATCAAAGGGGCTTCCCTGGTGGCTCAGTGGCTTCTCGTTGTGGAGCACAAGCTCTGGGGCACGCGGGCTTCAGTGCTCGTGGCACACGGACTCGGTTGCCCTGTGGCATGCGGGATCTTCCTGGATCAAAGAACGAATTGGTGTCCCTTGGATTGCGCGGTGAATTATTAACCAGTGGACCACGAGGGAAACCCAAGGTGTGACCTTTGACCACCTCCATTGTCATCATCTAAAAATGTGGGTTCCCAGGTCTTCATCAGATCCCTGGATCAGAATTGTACTGAAGTTAGGAGTCTACCTTCTTAACAAGCTCCCCAGATAATTCTTTTATTTATTTATTTAAACTTTTGTTCAGTTTAAATTGTGAAATGTATATAACACACATACAAAAGATTTTTATAAAACATATGCACAGTCAAAAAAATAATAAGCACATGTATACCCACCATGTAGGTTACTGTATTGAACATTAAGAGCCTTTCCTGTGCCCACCTGATGGCTATGCCTCCTCCCCCATCAGGAAACTGTCATCCCATTTTTTGTGTTCTCCATTCCTTGCTTTTCTTTATAGTTTTACCCTTGCTGAAGGTGTCTCTACGCAATATACTTTTGTTTAGAAAAACAAGCCCAAGCCTGGCGCTGTCAGGAAGTAGCAGCGAGGCCAGTAATACATGAGGGCTCCCAGGATGACAAGATATACTGAGCAGGGGCCGGGACAGAATCTGGGCTCAGTTTCCACCCTGAGAAGATCCCACCTGGAGAAACCAGTGCCGGTGGGCTTGGGAAGATTGTTCAGCACCGTGGGGGTCAGCTGGGCTGGGCTGTAGTTTGAATATCTGGAAAAATATGGCTGCGGAAGGGGATGCTCTCTAGGTTTGCTTCTCAGCTCGGTAAGACTTCCTTCGAGGTCTTAGAAGAAGGTCCAGATAGAATGCTGCTCAGGGAGGAATGAGTATCTTTAGCTGATCCAGGCCACATACATTAAGATAAACAAGGTACAGATAGTCTGTCTCAGGCTCACCCAGCTGCCTATCCTCAGCGTGTCTCCGTATCATGATGCCGACCTGCACCGCCTGTCCCCCGTGTCAGAACACAGAGGTCGCCTTGGGATCCTCTTCACCGCCATTCCTGTTTGCATCTTCTGTTTCCTGGGTCCTGTGACTTCCCCTTTCTTGGTGATTCTCTAGGTTTTGTGGAGCACATCCTTCAGTAGCTTTGAGAGCAAAGGTACATGGGAAGCATATTTTTGAGTCCTTGCATGTTTACAAGTGTCTTTATTCCTCCTTCTATACCTGATTGTTTATCTGCATGTACAGTTCCAAGTTGGAGAAATTTTCCTTCACACCACTGAAGACAGTGCTCCATTTCTGCTTTCTCTCACTGTTGCTGTAGAGATGTCAGTGTTGCTGATGGGCTTTCCTGGCGTCTCAGGAGGTAAAGAATCCGCCTGCCATGGCAGAATACACCGGTTCAATCCCTGGGTCGGGAAGATCCCCTGGAGAAAGGAATGGCTACCCACTCCAGTATTCTTGCCTGGAGAATTCCATGGACAGAGGAGCCTGGCGGGCTACAGTCCATGGAGTCGCAAAGAACCAGACACGACTGCACAACTAAACCACACCATTAAGAGATGTGTGATGTTCTTCCTGATCCCTAGAATGTGACTTGTTTTTGCTTTCCTGAAGCTTGTAGAATCCTCTCTCTTTCTTCAGTGTTCTGAAATTTCTCAAAGATGTGCCTTGGCGTGCATCTGTTTTCATCTGTTTTGTGATTTGCCCAGCCCTTTCAGTCTAGAAGTGTGTGTCCCTCAGTGCTGGAACTACTTTGTTGATTTCCTCCTCTTTGCTGTCTGTGTTCTTTTTGAAACTTCTGTAATCTGGATGTTGGGCCTCCTAGACTGTTCTCTGTCTCTCTCTTTTTTTGTAAATAGACTTTATTTTTTAGATTGGTTTTAGATTCACAGCAAAATGGAGCAGAAAGTGCAGAAGATTCCCTTATATCCCCTGTTGCCCCACATGCACACCCTCCCTCATCATCAACATTCCCCAGCAGAGTGGTGCTTTTATTAGAATCGATAAACCTACTTGAACATCGCATCATCACTCAAAGTCCACCGTTTGCAGTAGAGTTCACCATTGGTGCTGTGTATACTCTGGGTTTGGACAAATGTATGATGACATGTATTATAGTGCCAACGCAGGACAGTTTCACTGCCCTACAAATCCTCTGGGTTCTGCCTGTTCCTTTCTCCCTGGTTCCTCACCCCTGGTAACCACTGATCCTTTTCCTGTTTCCATAGTTTTGCCTTTTCCAGAATGTAGTATAGTTGGAATCCTAGGATATGTAGCCTTTTCAGGTTGGCTTCTTTCATGTGGTAATGTGCATTTAAGTTTCCTCTGTGTCTTTTCATGGTTTGATAGCTTATTCCTTTTTAGTGCTAAGCAATAGCACTTTAAATTTAGGGCTAAGTAATTGTTTGGATGTGATCCTATAGTTTATTTACCCTGTAACCTACTGAAGGGCATCTCGGTAGCTTCTAGGCTTTGACAGTTATGAGTGAAGCTCCTAGAGATATCTGAATGCAGGTTTTTGTGTGGGCATAAATTCACAACTCCTTTGGATAAAAGTCCTCTCTTTAATATTCTAAAAGACTTCCATAGCTTTATACTTGAATCTTTTTATTGAGTTTTTAATTTCTAAGAACTTTTTTGTTGATTTTTTCAATGAATGTTCCTTTCCTACAGCATCCTATTCACACCTCCTGGGAGCAAAATTTTTCTCTCATCTCTCCAAGGATACTGTGTATGAGTGCTTCCTTCTCTTTTTGCATTGTCTGTGATTACCCCAAGTTGCTTTCTCCTGTAGCTTCTTTTGTCTTCATCTTCCACATTAGAGTCTTTCTCAGACGTCTGATGACCCTCCTGGTGAGTCTTTGGCATCTTAAGATTTGAGAACCATGGCTAGAGTGTCTCTTTATCCCTCAAGCTTGTCATCCCAACTGAAATCCCACAGAGAAAAACAGCACATATTTCAGTAATTTTTTTCTCCAGGAGGATTGGGGCTTTTCTGTTCTAGTTACAGGCCTTGCCCTTTTCCTGAATGAAATATGACAGTGTCCTTAGAGGTGGTTTCACGAGTTAGTCAGTCCACACTCCATTCCTCGTGTGTTTATTTGTATTGTCTTACATTCCTATGCCTTTGCCAGGGCTGCGGTCGTTCCTGTTTAGTTAGGCTGGAGAGGAGCTGGCACCGGCAGCCAGGGACCTGGTGAGACCTTGGCCGTCCTTACCTGCTGGGCAGATGTAAGTTGAAGTCGATGTCCTGGCCCAGAGCAGATATTACAGCCCGCTTGGACAGGGCCCGTCCAAGGCCACTGTATTGCTGCTTCACAGAGGAAGGCACGCGTTTCTGCAGCAGTACTGAGGTTGTGAGAAGAGAAACCTAGGACGTGGGCTGCAGAGACAGCAGGGGAGAGGTGAGAGATGGGGAAAGCACCTCACACTTAAAAGGCACCAGATCTTTTCTAAGGAAAGATGTACTTTTATTTCAACAATATATAAAATGAGCTTAATACGTATTTGGTTAATCTCAGTATCATTTGGTCCTTAAATTTCTTTACAGCCTTTCTGCCATGTGTCTGAGAATGAGGAAGTTATACAAACATAAATAAGTGACTTCACAGAGGAGAGGAATAACAGTAACAACAGTATAACAGTAGTTTCCAGGTATTAGTTTCATCTGTCAAGTACTTTACACATTCTTTCTCTTTAAAGTCTCAAAACATGTTAGGAGGTAAGTTTTATTATAATTATTATTCCTGTTTTAAGATAATGAGCAGACAGTGACTTGGATAGTAAGGAATGTGCCCAGGGTTACACAGCTTCAGTGTAACACAGGCAGTGTTTTGGAGCCAGGGTTCAAGCTCAGGTCTATGGATGACTCCACAGCTCACAGTCTGGACCATTGTAGCTCTCGGCCCACACAGTAGGTATTCATTCATTTTTTGAATGAAGCCCTGGCAACCCCCAATTATTAACTTGAACCCCAAAGCAACCAGATTTGCTCATGCTGACCATCCCATTACATCCCTGACCAATTTTATTTTCTTGGGCTCTAAAATCTCTACAGACAGTGACTGCAGCCACAAGATTAAAAGATATTGCTTCTTAGAAGGATAGCTATGACAAACCTAGACAGCGTGTTAAAAATCAGAGACTTTCAGAGACATCACTTTTCTGACAAAGGTGCATACAGTCAAACCTATGATTTTTCCAGTAGTCATGTATGGAGCTGAGAGTTGGACTGTAAAGAAGGCTGAGCACCAAAGAATTGATGCTTTCGGGTTGTGGTGCTGGAGAACATTCGTGAGGGTCCCTTGGACAGCAAGATCAAACCAGTCAATCCAAAATGAAATCAACCCTGCATATTCATTGGAAGGACTGATGCTGAAGCTGAAACTCCAGTACTTTGGCCACCTGATGTGAAGAGCCGACTCACTGGAAAAGACCCTGATGCTGGGAAAGATTGAAGGCAGGAGCAGAGGGCAGCAGAGGATAAGATAGGTTAGGGAGCATCACTCAGGCAATGCACATGAATTTGAGCAAACTTCAGAAGGCAGTGAAGGACAGAGGAGCCTGGTGTGCTACAGTCCATGGGGTTGAAAAGGGTCGGACACGACTTAGCGACCGAACAACAACAGCATCAGTTATCTGTTGTCAGAGTAATGCTACGTAACAAATTGCTCCCAGCTCGCTTATGCCAACTTCCTGACTCAGGCATCAAACCCGCACCTCTTATGTCTCCTGCTTTGGTAGGTGAGTTCTTTACTACTAGCGCCACCTGGGAAGCCCACTCCCTAATTCCGTGACTTGAAGTAACAATCATTCCCTGGTGGCTCAGACCGGAAAGAATCCGCCTGCAATGAGGAGATCTGGGTTCGATCCCTGGGTTGGGACGATCCCCTGGAGGAGGACATGGCAACCCACTCGAGTATTCTTGCCCAGAGAATGCCATGGACGGAGGAGCCTGGCGGGCTGCAGTCCATGGGTCACAAAGAGTCGGACACAGCTGAGTAACTCAGCACAGCACAGTCTCAGAGCCTGCAGATTGCTGGGAGGCTCTGCTCCAGGCGGTGGTAGCTGGACGGCTGCTGAGCGAGGCTGGGCTGGGCTGGGCGGCTCTGCTGTCGGCTGCACATCGGGGCAGACACTTTCCATGTGAGTTAATTCTGACACCAAGCTTGAAGGGTGGCAGCTGTCTGGGGAAAGCTCTTTTTGTAACAATGACTGCAAAATGCAAGAGGGCACACCGAACTACACAAACACATTTCCTGCCTCTGTCTGCGCCATGTCTGCTACCCTCCCACTGTCCAGAGCCCGTCACTTGGCTGGGCCTGAAACGGGACAGGACTGCAGAGTCATATGGTAAACAGCACAGATGTGCAGTGGCGATGGTGAAGAACTGATGCTAATAATTCCGTCTACCTACATCTGCTCACGCACTGTGCCTGTAAATTAACATGTGGCTGGGTACACGTGCAGTTTATGGAGGTACTTTATTAATAGTGTACAAGAATTATATGTACATGGTGAAAATATAGAGTTTGTAGTCTAGTGGGAAAGAGAGAAAAAAGAGAAAAACAGAAAAGAAAGAAAAAGAAAACAACTACGTAAGGAAATGTTAGTATTTATTTAATTGGCTCTGGGCCTAAAGAACGTGGACACATTATAATTCTCTTGGGACTGGTTTAGCAGCTTTCTGTTAAAAAAAAGAAAATTTGTTCTTTTGTTTCTGAAGTTTCTTTAACTCACAGCATTTGAAATCACGGTCTTATCCTATTGAAAGAGTATTCGGTGTGATTATGTTGAGAGCTTGATGATGTTGGCTTTATCATCGATCCTTAAACTTTGAAGAATTTCTTTTTAAAAGAGATGGGAGGGCTTTCCTGATGACTCAGTGGGGGAGTCGGCCTGCCAACGCAGGAGACATAGGTTAGCTCAATCCCTGGTCCAGGAAGATCCCACGTGCCACGGAGTAACTAGGCCTACGCGCCACAACTATTCAGCTTGTGCTCTGGAGCCCAGAAACCCCTACTACTGAAGCCCATGCACCTTAGAGCCTGTGCTCTGAAAAAAGAGAGGCCGTCACAATGAGAAGCCCTCGCATCACAACTAGAGAAAGCCCACAGAGCAACAAAAATAAGTAAATAAAAATTTATTAAAAAAAAAAAAAGAGAAAGGAAACTGATACAAATGAAAATGTCAGTTATGTCAGGGTGCTGTGAATATGGGTGGCAGTATTCTTTCTTTAGGGGTTCCCTGGTGGTTCAGATGGTAAGGAATCTGCCTGCAATGTGGGAGACCCAGGTTCAATCCCTGGGTTGAGAAGATCTCCTGGAGGAGGAGATGGCAACCCACTCCAGTATTCTTGCCTAGAGAATCCCATGGACAGAGGAGCCTGGCTGGTTACAGTCCATGCGGTTGCAAAGAGTCAGACACGACTGAGTGACTAACCGTTTCCTTTTCCTATTCTTCCTTTATATATTCTTCAGTCAGTTCAGTCGCTCAGTCGTGTCCGACTCTTTGCAACCCCATGGACTGCAGCACGCCAGGCTTCCCTGTCCATCACCAACTCCCGGAGTCCACCCAAACTCATGTCCATTGAGTCGGTGATGCCATCCAACCACCTCATCCTCTGTCACTCCCTTCTCCTCCGCCTTCAGTCATTCCCAGCACCAGGGCCTTTTCCAATGAGTCAGCACTTCACATCAGGTGGCCAAAGTATTGGAGTTTCAGCTTCAGCATCAGTCCTTCCAGTGAACACCCAGGACTGATCTCCTTTAGGATGGACTGGTTGGATCTCCTGCAGTCCCAGGGACTCTCAAGAGTCTTCTCCAACACCACAGTTCAAAAGCATCAATTCTTCGGCGCTCAGCCTTCTTTACGGTCCAACTCTCACATCCAGAGATGACCACTGGAGAAACCATTCTTAAATGTTGTCACGCCTTAGTATCTGCTGAGGGCCTTCAGATCAGTTAAAAAGGTAGGAAACAGTCCGAGGCTCTGCAGCGCCATCTCTCTCCACCTCCCACGGCTTCTCTGGTGTTGTTGGCAACTTAGGAACAATGAACCTTGAGTGTCATTTCCCCTGACCTTGGTTGTCCCAGGTTCTTCTCTCTACTCTGCCACCTTGTGGATTTTTGGGGAACTGCGCCTTCTGCCGTGAGCCCCGGTGACACCTAACTGATGCTCCCAGTCTCCCTGGAAATGGTCATAGGCAAATAGAAGGAGATTCTCCCCACCAGAATGACACTCACAAGATTATCTTGCTCTATCAGTTTTGCCATTGTTCCCTTTTGTGAGATGATATCCCCAGAGCCCCACCTGAAAGGCATTTGAATGACCTGCCAGTATCACACCAGGGGGCCTTATCACCTGAGGCCGTGAAGCAGTATCCCACGGTGGGATACAGCCTTTCTCCAGTAGCACTTCTGTCCACTCAAGGTTCCCTTTTCTTTCTATTTTTTTTAAAATTATAAAAGCAATACAAGCTTACGTAGAGTTTACAATCCAGTGGAGGAGACAGATTTTAAAAAGTAAGCAAAGACGACATTTACCCGTTTACAGGGAGTGCCTTGAGGTGGACAGTCATGGTGGTCGGGGCAGGGAACCTTCACTATGCAGGTTGGACAGGCTTGTTTGTGGAAGAGAAATTACAAACTGATACCTGAAGATTGAGAAAAATCCAAGAACAGGGAAGAAGAGCACGTGCAAAGGTCCTGGGTGGGAGAGAGCTTGTTAAGTTGAAAGTAACGAAGTGTGGCTAGATTGGCACGCGCTGGAGGGGTGTGCGTGGAGTGGGTTTGGAAAGGATCACAGTCCCTGATAACACAGCGTCCTGTAGTGCATCATAGGGATTCTCATTCTGTTCTGAGCACAGTGGGGAGATAAAGAAGGATTATTAAGCAGGGAAGTGACAAGGCCCGATTTATATTTTGTGTTTCTGTTTTAAGAAGACTATCATTATTGCTACATGCAGAATGGTTTGAAGCAAACAGGGAGGGAAGCTGGGAGACCTCTTGGGAGACTGGTACAGGCAGCTGGGTGAGAGGTAACAGTAGCTTAGATTCTGGTGGTGGCAAGAGAGATTGAAGAATCTAGGCCCATGCTGGTGGTGGCAAGAGAGATGGAAGAAAGCAGGCCCATGTGGCTACTGAGCACTTGAAATGTGCAGGTGTTAAAGATGTGGTACAAGAAAAAAAAAAGAATGTGAAATATCTCACTATTACTTTATCTTGATTACCTGTTGAAATAATAATATTTTGGATATTTCATGTTAAATAAGTATAATTAAAAATTATCTTTTTTTTACTATAAAAATGTGGCTACTAGAAAAATGTAGATTATGTATTAGTAGCTTGCACCTATGAGTCACATTATGATTTTATTGGACAGTGCTGATAAAGACAATAGTTGCCAAATTAAAAAGTACTTTTATAGTAAATTTACATTGGATACATAGAAATTTCTAGCTAGATATAAACTTTTTTTTTTGGCCCACAGAAGATGTTTATTTGGTATAACAATGCAGCTAATGTTTGTTCTAACCACAAAGAATAAAAAGAATAAAAGGCTTGACAATGCACATAAAAAACCAAGGTGTTTAGTGTGACAAAAATAGTGCTCCTAAAATTTCTCAATAATTACAGTTATTGAAAACTGTGTGAAAACAGAAGGATGGTAATAGTAACAGAGTACATAAAACCAAACATATAATATTGAGCAAATTAACATATGAGGCGACTTTGCTAACAATGCATGGTTTCTTCCCCCTTGTTTATACTGTGTTCAGACTACCTTTATACCAACAGAATGGGCAGAACACTTTGGTTTAATATCAGTTACACAACATTAGCATAAACTTGGACCACTACCGATAGGAGGCTGTTTTCTTTTGAGTGGGCAAAGTAACCACACAAACATCAGATCCCTTCTCTGAATTGAGAATTTTATCCCAGTCATTGCCATCTACCATCCACACATGTATTTCATAATATATTTAAAATTTTATGTAATATATATTTGGTGATTTTGGATTTAAAAAGACTAGCTTATTGAGATTTTATTATCTTTAAAAAAATACACTTCAGTGTGGAGTGAGGCTGCTTATAGTAGGACTGATAGAATATTGCCAGAGCAATATGGGGGCATAACGGGAAGAGTGCTGGGCTTTAGAGACAGAAGAATTTGGCTGGACTTCTGCATAACGTGTGAACTTGGACATTATTTCACCTCTCTGAACCTCACTTCCTTTTCTATAAAATGAAGATGAGCTATGCAGCTCATTCCATAGCCTACACCCTACGTGGTTGCTGCTGCTGCTGCTAAGTCGCTTCAGTTGTGTCTGACTCTGTGTGACCACATAGATGGCAGCCTACCAGGCTCCCCCGTCCCTGGGATTCTCTAGGCAAGAACACTGGAGTGGGTTGCCATTTCCTTCTCCAATGCATGAAAGTGAAAAGTGAAAGTGAAGTTACTCAGTTGTGTCCGACTCTTTGCGACCCCATGGACTGCAGCCTACCAGGCTCCTCCATCCATGGGATTTTCCAGACAAGAGTACTGGAGTGAGATGCCATTGCCTTCTCCGACCCTACGTGGTAGGTATTGTTATTTCTTTTGTTCAGGAGAAGAAACTGAAGTTCAGAAAGGGTAAGTGGGAGCTTCCCTGGTGGTCCAGTGGGTAAGAATCTGCCTGCCAATGCAGGGGACATGGAAGATCCCACATCCTGCAGAGCAATGAGACCCCCTCCTCTCCCTGCCGGACCCCCCCCCCCCCCCCCCCAACAAACACAACTACTGAGCCCGGCCCACGAATGGCAGCTACTGAAGCTCTCTCACCTAGAGAGCATGCTCTGCAGCAAGAGAAGCCACTACAGTCACTGCAATGAGAAGCCCACGCACTGCAACTAAAGAAAGCCCGAACGGAGAAAGGAAAACCCAGCACAGCTACAAATAACAAAACTTTCTTTTTAAAAAAAGAGAGAGGATAAGTGATTGATGGAAGGTTACGTTGCTAGAAAGACATAAACCCCAGGCGTGAACCCTGGTCTATCTGGCTCCAAGGTCAGCTGAAAAAAATTTTCCCCTCATCAGGCTCCTGGCTAATTTCCATGCCCACCTCTGAAATTATTGGGGAGGTCAAATTAGATTGGTGAATGGGCTTTGGGAAAATGTCATAAAATATGCAAATGGAAGAGATGATGCAACCTCAGTGAAACAATAGGAGCATAAACAGAAGCTACAGATAAACACAAGCTACTCCAAGAAGTCTATGTATCTGTTTAAATGAAATGGTTGTTGCATGCTGCTTTATCAAATTCAAGCTCTGAAAGTCATATGACAGAGGGATAATTTCCTTCCTCAGGATGAAAATTTATAGGAATTCAGAAGAAAATATTTTGGTGATCATAGTAAAAACTTCGAGTCAGATGAGTTTCGCATCATGCTGTGAGCGCTGTGAGTCAAAGCACAGTATTTGGGCCGGATGTCGCTTCCTTCAAGTAGGCTGGCTCTCTGTGGGGGGATTCATTCTGCGACAGGCAGAGAGCGACCCGGCAGGATGAAGAGGTTCTTTGTGCTTGCGCTGTCTCTCACCTTGCTGATTTTCTTCTCAGGTGAGCATTAACTCCTGAAATCTATGTCTATGCTGACAAGATAAACTGGAATAAAGCTATTTTATATTTTTAAAGTATTTTTTCAGAATTTCAAATAATATGTAATACATAATAATTCAATGCTTCTTTTTTTTTCCCTTAAGAGTAGGCTCCCAGAATTGCTATCACAAGGGATAAATTATTTTTTTAATCTTTAAATGCATTTGAATACTAATTCTCAAAAATGCTGATCAATCTTAAAATTTGACATACATTTTTTTCACTTTTTTTTTGGCTGTGCTGCCTGGCTTGTGGGATCTTAGCCCCCCTGACCAGGGATGGAACCTGGCATTCCCTGCAGTAAAAGTGGGAGTCCTAACCACTGAACCACCAGGAAATTCCCTTGATATACTTTTATTATAATAATACCTTTTAGAGTTTGTGTGTGATTATCAAAACTTGATTTACTTTAATTATAATATTATAATATCTGTTTTGAGAGATCATGCATGCTTACCAAGTTTAACAGAATCTTCTTGTCATGAGAGAACCTTCCAGTAACATTTAAACTTGATTTAGTGTGTTGAGGCTTTGAAAGAATCTCCCCAAAGCAACCCTGAGGGATAAGAAACACACTGGCCAGAGACCTGAAGAAAACGTGTTTAAAGAAACATATCCATTAAAGTAATGGCCACTTTTAGAGGACTGGGTCATCGCAGTAGGTAAATAAGTTTTAGTTACGCAGCCTTAGCCATCTTAGGAACAATTAAAAATTCCTCTCTGAGCCTTTGGGAAAGAAAGCCCAGCCCTCTGAGACAGGTCCCTGTGAAAGAACTTTTGTGTGCCGACCCAAATTGGACTTGCAAATGCCTGGCCTTGGACGGAGAGATGGCGTGTGGATGGGGGTGCCTGAGAGTCCCCGAGGTCCCTTTCTGACTTTTTCAGGGGCCTCTCCGATTCTGAAGGAAAAGCAGGCCAAGCAGTTCCTGAGATCCCGGCGCCAGGACAGGCTGAGCAAACCCGGGTTCCCCGATGAGCCCATGCGGGTGAGTTCCAGGCAGGCTCTGGGCTGTCTGGAGGGAGAGGGAGGTGGTTGGAGTGCTTGTTCACTGTGAAACCAAATGAGGCGGTCCTCCCAGCCCAGGGAGGGCGTTAGATGGAGACTCTATAGAGTCTCAGGTGCAGGGTGATCACCTTCTCCTCACGCCTTTCTCTTCCAGTGTCGCCAGCCCCATTCCCCTGCTGTTCACGCAGGCTTTAAATGGAAACAGTGCAGCCCCCGCTGAGGGTCCAGGATCCTGAGTGGGCTGTTGGGCGGCTCCTCTGAACGGGACGTTCGGGAGCTGTGCCCCGAGGCTGGTGTCAATCCCATCTTCTCCCTCTTGCCCTGGGCCCCGGGCAGGCTGGCCCAGCAACCCCAACCAGTGACGATGCTCTGTCTGGGCAAGGCAGGATCTCTGTCCTGCTGCCACCAGCTTCTGCCCTCACCCTATGCCTCTGAGCCCCAAGGCTGGGGCCTTGGCTCTGCCTGGTAGGTCCGTGGTGTCCACCTAGTTTTTCTGAACCAGGAGCCCCGCTTCCTGCCTTCATTTTGTGACTTGTGCTGGGTGCTACAAGACCCTGCCACCGTGGCTTGTCTTGCCTTCCCATGACAGAAGAGCTGACATTCCTGGTCTTTTTATCCCACTCAGGTAAACGTAAGAGCTTCCCAGGTGCCTCAGTGGTAAAGAATCTGCCTGTCAAGGCAGGAGACGTTGGTTCCATCCCTGGTTCGGGAAGATCCCCTGGAGAAGGAAATGGCAACCCACTCCAGTATTCTTGCCTGGAGGAGCCTGGTGGGCTACAGTCGCAAAGAATTGGACACGACTCAGCAACTAAACAAGTCTTCCCTGGTGGCTCAGACAGTAAAGCATCTGCCAGCAATGCGGGAGACCTGGGTTCGATCCCTAGGTCGGGAAGATCCTCTGGAGAAGGAAATGACAACCCACTCCAGTACTCTTGCCTGGAAAATCCTGTGGATGGAGGAGCGTGGTAGCCTACAGTCCATGCAGTCGCAAAGAGTCGGACACGACCGAGCGACTTCACTTTGAAGACGGTCCCTCACGTTTCTCAGTACTCTTGACTTCAATATTCTTGACTGTAAAAAAAGGGTAACAAATAGTACTACTCATATTACTATCATATCATTGTTATAAATAATAGCGTAAAGCAACTCCTTTGTGAGAAGAGAAGAAGGTAATTCATACTAAGGCACTTAGAAGAGTACTCAGCAAGCAGGAAGACTCCTCTGAGTACGAAGCACCAGGGACGGGGTGCAGCAAGGCTGCAGATGGTCCTCCGGGTTTCTGCTCCCCGCCGGTGGCAGACACAGAGGAGCCAGCAAAGCCTATTTCCGAGAGTCGCTTAGAAACCAGGCGGGGGCTCCAGACTGTGAAGGGGGGACGTGGCTTTGTTCTTTCTGGCAGAAGCCAGAGGTGGCTGGAGTCTCTGAGTGCAGGGGGATGGGGCTGGCGGGGGGCAGACGCGGGAGCAGGGACGGTGCGGGGATGCTGGACTTTGGCCTTCAGCAGAGGACAGTCAGAGGATGATTCAAGTGGGGGAGTGCAGACTCAGGCTTTAAACAGACAGCGTTCAGAAGAGGCCCAGGACTGAAGTCTGAGTCCCCAGGCGCTCAGAGGTGGGCATAAGCAGCAGACCCCTAGAGGCTCAGGAGGAATGTGAGGGGAGGGGGGGAACCCAGGCAGGGGGCCACGGGAGCCCAGGGGACAGGGCTTGGGAAGGGGCGGGGTGGAGGGTGACAGAGCCGATGGGGGGCAGGGTGTCTGGCTCCAGGGTCCCTGGGGGGCCCCAGTTGGTTCTTTGTGTTTGTGGGGTGTTGTCTGGAGGGGCCATTCTGGAGGCTCTTCCTCGTGGGCCCCGGAGGCTGGGGGAGGCCCGTCACAGGGCTGGTTCAAGGCCCCTGCAGGTGCCCAGGAGACAGGCTGTGCTCGGCCCCAGAGTGGGCCGAGCATTTTCTCCGCCAGCGTCTGCCCTGAGCTCTGACTGTGGAAGGGCGGCCCTGCGGGGATTGGAGGCGGTTTAGGCAGCAGGTGGCCAGGGCGGTAAGGCTCCGCTTCCTGCCTCCAGCTTCCTTCCTCCGCCTGTGCCAGCTGCCCACCATGCTCGACTCTGCCCTCAGACACGGCTTGTTGTGGTCCCTCCATGCCCAGAAGGTCCCAGAGCTCCTTCTCTGACAGTTTCCCTCTTCCCAGCTCCTGATCATCACCAGCCTTCATCTGTGACAACCCTCCACTTGCCTCCAGCTTTGCTGTTTTCTGGTATATCTGGCTCTGGGGTTTTGTTAATTTGATATTCTTTCATAGGTTTGACCACTGGCTCGGGCTTCCCAGGGGGCGCTAGTGGTAAAAAAACTTGCCTGCCAATGCAAGAAATAGAAAAGACTTGCGTCGATCCCTGGGTCGGGAAGATGCCCTGGAGGAGGGCATGGCGACCCTCTGCAGTATCCTTGCCTGGAGAATTCCTTGGACAGAGGAGCCTGTCGGGCTATAGTCCACAGGATTGCAAAGAGCTGGACATGACTGCAGTGACTTAGCACGCACGCATGCACCAGTGACTCATCTTAACTTCTTGAACCTGCCTGATCTAGTTTCTGTGATTCTGTCTCGACTCACCCACCATTTCCTACACATTTCGCATGTGGTGCAGTCCTGTGTGTCCCTCACCAAGACACTGACCTGTGTCTAGAATCCTTAGCCACTCAGTCAAATTTAGAAAAGTGCCTATCGTGACCTATGGTTGAAATATGTACATAAATACATAAATATGCAATAAAGCATTTGGTAGTTAGTTTACACCAGTAGTTCTCACGCAGGAGTGATTTTGCTCCCCTACCTCGGGGACATTTGCCGACGTCTGCAGACTTCTTGGGTTGTCTCAGCTGCTGGGGGGAGGGTTTACTATTGGCATCTAACAGGTTAAGGCCAAGGCTGCTGCTGAATATCCTCCAATGCACAGAGAAGCTCCCACAACAAAACTCGTCTGGCCTGAACTGTAGTAGAGCCGAGAGTGAGGAAGCCCGGCTACAGTGCTAAACAACCTCTTCCTCTTTCACTGTGTGTGTCTCTCTGAGTGTCTCTAGCACTCACTCACAATTACTTCCACCCACGCACGGTCCTGGCTGAACCAACACAGTTTCCGGAATCACATTTTTTTTTCCCTTAGGAGCGTGTTTCTTCATCTTGGCTACGTGCTGGAATCAAATGGGGAGGTTAAAAATATGACGCCTGGGACCCCTCAGGTGGCCCGAGGTGTGACATTGGCATCGGAGAGGGGGAGTGGGTAGAGGCCCCCAGATGGCATCAACGTGCAGCTGAAGCCCAGAACCACCATCCTGGGCCTTCTCCGGGGAGGCCTGCCATGGGTAACAGTGTGGAGCACGTTTAGAAAGCAGTTGAGTGTTGAACTGTGGTCTGGAGAGTAGGTGGCTTAGTTGTTTAGATGCAGGTAAGAGAGAGAGAGTGTGTGTGAGAGGGTTGAGTGGTTGAGCAGAGGGCCCTCCATGCTGACCAAGGTGGGCTCCGAGTTACACTCTACATCCGCGGTGCCCTGCCCAGCACTGGACCTGAGGCTGTAGACTAGATGTTCTTCTTTCATTTGAGAAGCGTGTGTCCATAGTATGGATAAGGATGAGCCAGAGTCTTCCAGCCTGACTCCAGTTATCTAATGAGGTTATCTGGCACACGGGGTCTGAGAAGAGGGCCTCGAGCTCTAACCTGAAAGAGGAAGGAGGCTGGGAAGGCTTCCTGGAAGAGGCACCACTGAGCTGAGGCTTGAAGGAAGTGGAGTTTGCAGACAGTGTGTGGGTGGGCGAGGTTGGACGAGAGCGCCCTCCAGTGTGATTCCAGGCTGTATTCTGTGCAGACTGGTTCTGGACTATGGCCTTTCGACTGGGGGTGAGTCCTTTCCTTTTCCTGGAATAGCAGTTTTCTCTGTAAAATGCAGAGTGTGGCCCAGAGTCTGGCTAAAATGTTCATCCCAGGCTTCCTAATCTAGAATCTGGAGAAAGTGTCAGGGCGACCAGGTTCTTGGTGCCAGGCAGTGACTTACAGGAAGAGCCCACTGCCAGACCTGGACTTGGCAAGGGCCAGAGGGGTTATTTGGAGCCCCTGGAGGGGCTTATGTCGGGGTCTCCCTCAAACACCAGGCCCCCCCTGAGCTGGCCCTGCTGCTGTGTGCCTGGCCTCCTGCACTTGCTGCCTGACTTTGTACCCCCTTGTGTCCCGCTGTTGACTTTTCCTTTCAAGGGATTTACTGAGGGCAAGATGAACAATACCAACCACCTGTTGTGTAAAAAGAGGCACCTCACCCCCTTTTTAAAAAATTACAGTATTTTTTAATTGAAGTATAGTTGGTTTACAATGTTAATTCGTGCTGTGAAGCAAAGTCAGTCAGTTGTATATACATGCATATATATATATTCTTCTTTTCATATCATTTTCCATTATGGTTTATCACAGAATATTGAATATAGTTCCTTGTGCTATACAGTTAGTTGCCTTACCGTTTCGATTCACCTCTTTCAGCTGAGCAACTGGTGGATGTCACCACCGTCTTAGCCTGCATCGCTGTCAAATGTGGGCCCTGGGTGCAGTGACCTCTGTTTGTCAGCAGGTCACCAGGAGGCCATGAGATGCACCTCTGGCCACATAAACCACACCTCGTGGCTCTTTACTTTTTGCCGAAACCACTTTCTACCCTCCTTCTTTCTTTGTGCAAACCATCTACTTACATGTTCCTTTGTTAAGGATGGAGACACTTCTGTGTGTTCAGGGTGGCAGCTATTGTGTGTGTGTGAGAGAGAGTTTGTGTACGATTGTATGTGTTTAGGGTATATATGTACTTGAGGGTGTGTATGTGTGAAGATATGTGTGTGTGTATGACTATACGTGTGTATGTGTGCGAGAGTTTGTGTATGACTGTGTGTATAGGATATAAATGTATGAAGGGTGTGTATATGTGAAGGTATGTGTGTGTGAGGGTTTGTGTATGACTGTGTGTATAGGGTATATATATATATATATATATATATATGTGAGGGTGTGTATATATGAAGGCATGTGTGTGTGTATGACTATACGTGTGTGTGAGGGTTTGGGTATGACTGTGTGTATAAGATAATATGTATGTGTGGAGGTATGTGTGTAACTATACGTGTGTGTATGTGAGGGTTTGTGTGTGACTGTGTGTATAAGATAATATGTATGTGTGGAGGTATGTGTGTGTGTGTAACTATACGTGTGTGTATGTGAGGGTTTGTGTGTGACTGTGTGTATAAGATAATAGGTATGTGTGAAGGTATGTGTGTGTGTATAACTATACATGTGTGTGTGTGAGGGTTTGTGTGTGACTGTGTGTATAAGATAATATGTATGTGTGAAGAGGTGTGTGTGTGTATAACTATACGTGTGTGTGTGTGAGGGTTTGTGTATGACTGTCTGTGTTTAAGATAATATGTATGTGTGGAGGTATGTGTGTGTGTATAACTATACATGTGTGTGTGTGAGGGTTTGTGTGTGACTGTGTGTATAAGATAATAGGTATGTGTGAAGGTATGTGTGTGTGTATAACTATACGTGTGTGTATGTGAGGGTTTGTGTATGACTGTGTAATGAGGAAGTGTATGTATGTGAGTGTGTGTGTGCATGAGGGTGTGTGTGTGTGTGTGTGTGTGTGTGTGTTTTGGAAAGGGCATCGCAGGATAATGTTTTTCAGACAGTCTGGATTCCAGTTTCCTCTCTTTTGACCTTGAGTGTCTAGGACACACGGGATGATAGGCGTTGAGCACAGACAGCCTCTTGGGGCCAGGTTGGGAGGCGCGGGCTGTCTTAGCGGAGTGGTCTTTCATTCTGGACTCGGTGGGAGCCACAAGGGGGTTGAAGCGGGGCGGGGTTAGAGCTGGCGTGCAGGAGCCACTTAGAGGCTCAGGACACAGCCTCTTGAACTCTGGCCTTCAGGTCTCATTATCCACAGGACGTGGGATATTACGTTTTTGGACATGTTATGGCACCTCCTTGCCACGGTAACCTGGAGATGGACAGGTGAGCCAGGACAGATGAGCAGCGTGGGTCTGTCCTCGGGAGCTGAGCCTGGAGACTCATGTGCTCAAAATTACCGAGAGATGGCCAGCGGGTTATTTCATTTTGCTTCTTCTGTCTGAGGGACTGTGCACAAGAAAACCCTTTCAGAGAGAAGAGAGGCCACTGGTGAGAGGAAACGTATGGTGCTTTGGGGAGGGATCAAGAATTCAGAATGAAAGCAAATAGGAAGATTTGCAGTCGTCTCTCCTCGGGAGTGTCTATGAAGCAATGTTTGTATTCTTGACACTTGGCTTAAATATTGGCAGGTGTTGGCTTCTGTGGGATGATAGGTGTTTTGGAAGCAGGTTCAGACAAGCTTTACCCACACATCTCGGGGGCTGGGCAGCTTTGACAGCCTGTATCCTGCCAACTCAAGGCAACAACCACTCTTTCCTGACTGTGTGGTGGGAAGGACAGAATAACGTCTTTGAAAAGATCACTGGTGCGCCCTCCTTGTGGGGAGGCCTGGCTTCCGCCTCAGAGGAGTGGGAACCCCTTTCAGGCACCCTTGATGGAAGAAGATGAGGACCGAGGGAGAGAGGAAGAGACCCGGCTCTGGGAAGGAAGCCGGAAGTGTTCTGAGTGTCTGGAGGCAGCCAGGAAGGAAGGGTGTGAAAGTCCCAGAGGCGGGGATGGGGAGAGGGGTCGGGGTGGGGTGGAGGGGAGATCAGAGAGGCCCGCCTCTGACAGAGTTCCTGTGGCAGGAAATAGCCAACACGTTCATTTTATGGCAGGGCCTTGGAGTTGAGTTTGAACCTGGGGGAGTGGCAGAGGGCAGGTGTGTGCCGTGCAGGGTGAAGGCGGCTGAAGGAAGGGGAAGGCAGGCACTCGGATCTGGAAGCTGGAGTGATGGGGGAAATGAGACCCCCAGATCTTCAGAGAAGCAGGGGAATTGGGTTCTAGATGTCACAGGAAGGCGACAGGCCCTCCTGGAGGGCTAGGATTCACGTGGGGACAAACCTCCCCCCCCGCCCTGGGGACATCTGGGTGTTCGCTGAGTTCACTTACTCTGCTCTATGATTTAGGACTGAAGTGTATGAAGACATCATGCTGGAAGTCTCCAGATCCTCAGGTAGGGGAAACAGCCTGAGAAGCTGAGGGAGACACGGCTGTGTGGAAGGAAGGGCTGGGCTCGGGGTGCGAGGGGAGAAGCTGGAGAAGAAAGATAGTCCTGAGTTTTCCCTGGAGTGTGTCAGCAGTCACGACTGCACTTCTGCTGATGGTCAGGGTTTGGGGGCTGAACCCTCAGAACTCCAAGAGTGGTCCCCAGCCCGGCTGGTGGGCTTCACTTGGGAGCCCACCAGACACGCAGAGCCTCAGGCTCCTCCCCACATGTGAAGGTGGGCCTGAGCTGCAGGCTGGGGGCCCCAGGGGCACGTCTAAGTGCGAGAAGTGCTGTCCTGGAGGGGCGGCCCTTAGCTTCTACTCCCAGTGTCCTGCGGGCTGGGATCAAGCCAGCGCTTGTTTTGTTTTGACATAAGGATCCCTCTTGCTTCCCTCTGGGCTCTCTGCTCGAGTGGATTCCTGTTTTCCAGGACACCTGGCCCCTGGCTTCTCTCTCTCCTCTGTGGTTTCTCCTGCTGAGCCACAGTCTCCTTTGCCGGGTTCTTAGCCCTCGACAGTTCTTTAAACGTCAGAGCATTCCAGCTCTCTGCCTCTTATAGGCCCCTAGTTGAAGCATCACCTCTGTGCCGATGGCCGCACACTCCTAAGTCCAGCCTGGGCTCTCTCCACGAGCTCCCTCACACAACTGTCCGCTGGGCTGTTTGCACTGGAACATCTAGCCTGCAGCTCAGACCTAACCACTCCCTGCCCTTGCCTTCCCCCTTGGGGTAAGGGGGGCGGCCACCTCCTCCTAGTTGTGTGAGCCTGAAATCCAGCGTCTGACCACTTCTCACCTCCCCGGCCACCGCCCGAGCCCTTAGAGTGGACCGAGCAACATCCTTTCTGGACCCCTTGGCTTCTGTTCTCAGCAGAGCGGTGAGAGTCAGTTCTTAAACACGTAAGCCAGACCCCATTTTCCCCCAGCTTAAATCCTTCCAGTGACTTCCTGCCTTGCTCCAAAAACTGCCATGGCCCGACAATGGCCTGCGAGGCCCTAGAGGTCTGTCGCCTCCCTCTGTTCCCGCCTCGACCTCCGCCTGAGTCTCATCGCTCTCCCTGCCCCACACCTGCAGTCACGCTGGCCTCATCCCGTGCTTTGGACACATCAGGCTTGTCTGCCCCTCCACTGCTGTAGTGCAGGCTAGGGGGAAAGCAGGCTTGCCTTTATTTCGTGACTTGCTTTTTTTTTTTCACTCAGTAAAACTTCTTGTTCTAGTTCATTTTAAATTGAAGTGTAGGATAAATGTATTATGCTATGGTCTGAGTGTTTGTGCCCTCCCCTCCCCTCCATTCATATACTGGAATCTGAACTCCCAAGTGACGGTATCCGGGGATAGGGCCTTTGGGTGGTACTCAGGTCATAAAGGCTCTGCTCTCATGGACTGTAAATGGGATTAGTATCCTTATGAAAGAGGCCCCAGGAAATCTCCCCAGACACGTCTGCCATGTGAGGATGCGAGGAGATGTCTGTGGCCTGCCAGGCAGCCCACGTCCGCCCCTGCTTCCACCCTGATCTGTGATCTCCCACCTCCTGGGCAGGAAGAAGTCAATTTCTGTGGTTGGTGAGCTGCCCAGTCTGTGGTATTTCAGGTTATAGAGCATGAATGGACTAAGACATATTACAACTTACTTATTTTATTTAACTCTTCCTGGAACAATGGGCATTATAGTTATTTCTGATCATGATATCCTTGTACAGAGGTATGTTTTGCCAACTTCAGTGATAAGAAATGAAACTTCTGAGTCAGAGGGTTTATGTACTTGCAATTGAAATGGGTACTGCCAAATTGCCTTACCAACTCCCATCAGTAGTGTGTATAAAAATACCTAGTTCCTTGTATTCTTGGCAACACCTGTTCTTATGAGACTTTGCATGAACAACATTTAAAATGGGAATAAATAAGGTTTTAAAAGGAAGGTCAACCACATACTTTTTTATCTGTATATGCTTACTTATTGAAAAAGACCCTGGTCAAAAAGAATTCATTTGAACCAGTCCTAATGAGATGGATGAAACTGGAGCCCCTTATACAGAGTGAAGTAAGCCAGAAAGATAAAGAACATTACAGCATACTAACACATATATATGGAATTTAGAAAGATGGTAACGATAACCCTATATGCAAAACAGAAAAAGAGACACAGAAATACAGAACAGACTTTTTTTTTTTTTTTTTTTTTTATATACAAAAAGTTTATAAGAACAGACTTTTGAACTCTGTGGGAGAAGGTGAGGGTGGGATGTTTCAAAAAAACAACATGTATACTATCTATGGTGAAACAGATCACCAGCCCAGGTGGGATGCATGAGACAAGTGCTCCGGCCTGGTGCACTGGGAAGACCCAGAGGAATCGGGTGGAGAGGGAGATGGGAGGGGGGATCGGGATGGGGAATAAGTGTAAATCTATGGCTGATTCATGTCAATGTATGACAAAACCCACTGAAATGTTTTGAAGTAATTAGCCTCCAACTAATAAAAAAATTAAAAAAAAAAATAAAATAAAATAAAAAAAAAGAAAAAGACCCTGATGCTGGGAAAGATTGAAGGCAGAAGGAAAAGGGGACAACAGAGGATGAGGTGGTTGGATGGCATCACCCACTCGATGGATATGAGTTTGAGTAAACTCCAGAAGTTGGTGATGGACAGGGAGGCCTGGCGTGCTGCAGTCCATGGGGTTGCAAAGAGTCAGACACAACTGAGCGACTGAATTGACTGACTGACAACTTTATACTCTTTTCTCTGTATGTGTTTATGGAGACAAGTTACCTAACAGTAATGATATGATTTTCTCCATAATAAAATTTGGGGCAAATTAATACTTTTATTTTCATGCTTTTTCTACTGCTTAGTATTTATGAGCATGTGCGTGCTAAGTCGCTTCAGTCGTGTCTAACCCTTTGCGACCCCATGGACTGCAGCCCGCCAGGCTCCTCTGTCCGTGAGATTCTCCAGGCAAGAGTACTGGAGTGGGTGGCCATGCCCTCCTCCAGGGGGTCTTCCCAACCCAGGGATGGAACCTGAGTCTCTTACGTCTCCTGCATTGGCAGGCGGGTTCTTTATCACTAGGGCCCCCTGGGAAGCCCCCTACTTTAGTATACTAGTTTATATTAGTTTCTTAAGGCTACCATGACAAAATACCACATACTGGATTGTGTGAAACAATAGAAATTTATTCTTTCACAGTTTGGGAGGCTAGAAGTTTGAGATCAAGGCTAGAAGTTTGAAGTCAATGGCAAGGTTGGTTCCTTCTGGGAGCTTGCAGGGAGAGCCTGTGCTGTCTTCTCCCCAGCTGCTGGTGCTGGCTGGCCATTCCTGGCATTTCTTGGCTAGCAGCTGCATTACTCCGATCTCTGCATCTGCCTTTACACGGCCTTCTTCCCTCTGTGTCCTCATGCCCAGATTTCTTTCTTCTAAGGCTCCTTGTCATTGGATTTAGGGCCTACCCTAGTCCAGTATGACCTCATTTTCAAGTAAGGTCACATTCACAGGATTCAGGTGGACATTCAATTTTGGAGGACTCTATTCAACCCAGGACACTCAGTTTTTTATTTTTAATAAACATATGCATCAGTTCAGTTCAGGTCAGTCGCTCAGTCGTGTCTGACTCTTTGTGACCCCATGGACTGCAGCACACCAGGCCTCCCTGTCCATCATCAACTCCTGGAGTTTACTCAAACTCATGTCCATCGAGTTGGTGATGCCATCCAACCATCTCATCCTTTGTCGTCCCCTTCTCCTCCTGCCTTCAGTCTTTCCCAGCATCAGGGTCTTTTCCAATGAGTTAGTTCTTCGCATCAGGTGGCCAAAGTATAGGAGTTTCAGCTTCAACATCAGTCCTTCCAATGAACACCCAGGACTGATTTTCTTTAGGATGGACTGGTTGGACCTTCTTGCAGTCCAAGGGACTCTCAAGAGTCTTCTCCAACACCACAGTTCAAAATCATCAATTCTTCAGTGCTCAGCTTTCTTTACAGTCCAACTCTCACATCAATACATGACTCCTGGAAAAACCATAGCTTTGACTATACAGACCTTTGTCGGCAAAGTAATGTCTCTGCTTTTTAATATGCTGTCTAGGTTGGTCATCGCTTTTCTTCCAAGGAGCAAGCGTCTTTTAATTTCATGGCTGCAGACACCAACTGCAGTGATTTTGGAGCCCAAGAAAATAGTCTGTCACTGTTTCCATTGCTTCCCCATCTATTTGCCGTGAAGTGATGGGACCAGATGCCATGATCTTCGTTTTTTGAATGTTGAGTTTTAAGCCAACTTTTTCACTCTCCTCTTTCACTTTCATCAAGAGGCTCTTTAGTTCTTCTTCGCTTTCTGCCATAAGGGTGGTGTCATCTGTATATATGAGGTTATTGATATTTCTCCCAGCAATCTTGATTCCAGCTTGTGCTCCATCCAGCCCAGCATTTCTCATGATGTAGTCTGCATATAAGTTAAATAAGCAGGGTGACAATATGCAGCCTTGATGTACTCCTTTCCCAATTTGGAACCAGTCTGTTGTTCTATGTCCAGTTCTAATTGTTGCTTCTTGACCTGCATACAAATTTCTTAGGAGGCAGGTAAGGTAGTCTGGTATTCCCATCTCTTTAAGGGATTTCCACAGTTTGTTGTGATCCACAAAATCAAAGGCTTTGGCATAGTCAATAAAGCAGATACAGATGTTTTTCTGGAACTCTCTTGCTTCTTTGATGATCCAGCGGATGTTGGCAATTTGATCTCTGGTTCCTTGATTTTTCTAAATCCAGCTTGACGATCTGGAAGTTCACAATTCATGTATTGTTGAAGCTTGGCTTGGAAAATTTTGAGCATTATTTTGCTAGCGTGTGAGATGAGTGCAATTGAGTGGTAGTTTGAACATTCTTTGGCATTGCCTTTCTTTGGGATTGAAATGAAAACTGACCTTTTGCAGTCCTGTGGCCACGGCTGAGTTTTCCAGATTTGCTGGCATATTGAGTGCAGCACTTTCACAGCATCATCTTTTAGGATTTGAAATAGTTCAGCTGGAATTCCATTGCTTCCACTAGCTTCGTTTGTAGTGATGCTTCCTAAGGCCCACTTGACTTCACATTCCAGGATGTCTGGCTCTAGGTGAGTGATCACACCATCATGGTTATCTGGTTTATGAAGATCTTTTTTGTATCGTTCTTCTGTGTATTCTTGCCACCTCTTAATATCTTCTGCTTCTGTTAGGTCCATACCATTTCTGTCCTTTATTGAGCACATCTTTGCATGAACTGTTCCCTTGGTGTCTCTAATTTTCTTGAAAAGATCTCTAGTCTTTCCCATTCTATTGTTTTCCTCTATTTCTTTGCATTGATCGCTAAGGAAGGCTTTCTTATTTCTCCTTGCTATTCTTTGGAACTCTGCATTCAAATGGGTATATCTTTCCTTTTCTCCTTTGCATAGTTTTCACCAAAAACAGCAAAGGAGAGGGGTTAAGGGTAGGGCTGCAGAGTGCCAAGTCTGAATCCCAGCTCACCACTTTTTGGTTATCACATCCTGGCCAGGTTGCTTAAACTCTGTCTCAGTCTTATTTTTAGATATAAAGGTGTGATGAGCAAACTTGTCTCAGAGATTTATTGTGAGAGAAGACATGCAAAGCACAGCGCCTGACAGTTGTGACACTGGCTCTCATTCTTCTTGTTTTTTACAAAGCAGCAGTTGAATAAATAAATACTTTTAAAAATATATCAAAACAAAAACCTCTTTGGCGCCTTACTACTTACAGGGTAAAAGCCAAATATCTTGGCCTGGGAGACAGATCAGATGCAAGGCACCATTTTGTCCCATTTCCTGCTGTTCTTTCAAATCCATTTATGCTCCAAGCAGCCTGGAACTTCTCAGTGTTTTTCAAAGAGGCTTTCCTCTCCTTGGTCTCAACATCTTTTCACAAATGATTCCCTTTGCTGGCAGGGCTGTTTTCCATTATTTCTGCCTGGTACCCTCCTCTTCATTCTCAATGTCACTTTCTCTATCTCCCCTGAGTTGGTCCTACCCTTATAGTTCTCAATCACAAAATAATACTATATATTTACATAGCTTCATCTATATGGATGTAAATTTCTAGAAAAAGCTCTAGAATTTTGATCAGCTGACTTTTAACTGTGTCATCTCATTAAGGAGGCTAAGCTGGTAGGATGTAATCTAGGGAACTTTATATTTTATATTTGAATTTTAAACAATAACAATATGTTCATGTGTTACTTGTATAATTACAAATAAAATTTAAGCCATTTGTATTTATTACAGCAAACTTGGAAACCAAGAAAGAATCAAAAGAAGAGTAAAAAACCAGATGTAGTCTTATTCTCTCTCCTCAAAGGTAGCATTGCCATTTTGGGGGATGTATTTCTTTTTGTTGTTTTTGTGTGTATTTTTAAAAAGTATAGTCATATTCTTATCTACAATTTTGTATCCTGGTTTTTCTCTTAATATTATAATATACACATTTCTTCATATTATTATAACTCTTTATAACCATAATGATAGTAAATTACCCTCTTTTGTTTGATCATTTCCACTATCTTTTTAAGTCTAATTTTTCATATTAAATTTTTTATTAAAACTGAGTCTTTACAATATATTTAAAATGACATATTCCACAGACAAATATTTAAGAGAAGACTTCTTTATGTATAATTATTGGCATACAAATTTAAGAACATATTTAAAACTAAGCTAAATATTTATATGTATATATAAATATGTATGTATGTATATATATATATAATATATATATTATATATATATATATATAAATAAATATAGCCAAGTTGGAAGTGGAAGTGAAAGTCACTCAGTCATCTGTGGTCCCATGGACTGTCCATGGAATTCTCTAGGCCAGAATACTGAAGTGGGTTGCCTTTCCCTTCTCCAGGGGGTCTTCCCAACCCAGGGATTGAACCCAGATCTCCCACATTGCAGGCAGATTCTTCACCAGCTGAACCACAAAGGAAGCCCAAGAATACTGGAGTGGGTAACCTATCCCTTCTCTAGGGGATCTTCCCGACCCAGCAATCGAACCGAGGTTTCCTGCATTGCAGGCGGATTCTTTACCAACTGAGCTATCAAGGAAACCCATCCAAATTGGATATATATCCAAATTCATATCAATGATCTGAAACACCTGAGTTTTAAATTGTTGGTTTTCCAGATAGTGTGAAACACTTTTCATCCACTTTAGAAAGGACCCAGGCCATCTAGAAAGAATAACTTTGTTTAACAGACACTGTTTCCCAAAGGTAGCTTAGAAGTCGTCAATGCAATTACAATTTATCTTTAGAAGCTTCTTCCAAGTGGATATCTATCCGTGATGTAAGGAAGGATTCCCATGTAGCAAGGCACTAAGTAATGGAAAGACACCATCAGGACATCGAGACACCATCTGGAGATCAATGGTAATTCACTTTCACTGTTCATCATAGAGAATGTTCTCCTCAGCCCTGGTGGTAAACGCTGACTTGATAGCATTTTGCATTGTTTTGTTTCCATCTTTCCCAATCTGCTTTCAGGGTTTTATTAGTGTACTTCACTTTATCTTCCAGTTTTCCAGTCTCTTCTGTAAACAGATCAGTATCTGCCTTTTTGGAGGTCAAAGCTTCAACTTTGGAATCCAGTTCTGCCTGTATCTGGTCTCTTCATGACACCCATTAACATTTCACTATAAAGCACATATTCATATACACAGGAAGCAGGGCCTCTGAGAGGCCAGACATCTGTTTTCAGAGGCTGTACAGCATTTGTCAATGCAGCTGGCAACACCTTTTAGAGTATCAGCCAGATCTCCTTCTGATGCTGACCACAGAATATGAATTGGGTCATATTCTTTCATTTCATCAAAATATTCCCTTTCTTTCTTGCAAATTCTCTGAGATATTTTAATCTATCAAATTTATTTTCTGGCTGAATATTTCAACAAAGTTATTCATTTCCATGGATTCCTCGGGGTGACTTTTAACTCCTCTCATTGATAATGCAGCCGCTCTGTCTGCCCCATCCTGCTGAGTAATCTAGGCCTTTGCTTCTTGTGAGAAGAGAGTTCCCAAGTTGTGCAATAGGAAAAACTTTAAAGTCCTCATTAAATGTTAGAGTTGGATGATCAGCAACTCAGTTCAAAAATTTGTGCAATGCCTTCCTGCGTATCTCAGTGATGTCACCGTTAAAGCATTCCACCATTCCTTTCACTATAAACTTTTCTGGCAATGGTGGAATAATCAGAGTGGGTTGTGCTTCTTCAAGTTTTTCTTTCAATCAAAGAAAACCTTGATAGTGTCTCCTAACTTCAAAGAAAACCTTGATAGTGTCTCCTAACTTCGAATTCACTGAGTCAAATTCTCCATGAGATGTCTTAGTAATAATCCTGTAAATAATAAAAGTTTCAATTGTAGTAACATGGCTTTCAGGTTCATCAGCTGTAACGAAAAGAAGGAGTGTGCCTTAAATTTAATTTTTATTTTATATTGGAATATAGTCTATTTACAATGTTGTATTAGTTTCAGGTATACAGCAAAGTGATTCAGTTATACATATATCCATTTGTTTTCAGTTTATTTTCTCATAGAGGTTATTACAGAATATTGAGTAGAGTTCCTTGTGCCACACAGTAGGTCCTTGTTGATTATCTATTTTACACATAGTAGCAAGGATATGCTAATCCAAAACTCCTAATTTATCCCTCCCTGACTTTTCCCCTTTGGTAATCATAAGCGTGCTTTCAAAGTCTGTGAATCAATTTCTGTTTTGTAAATAAGTTCACTTGTATTATCTTTTTAGATTCTACATGTAAGCCGTATCATATGATGTATGCCTCTGTCTGACTTACTTCACTTAGTATGCTAATCTCTAGGCCCATCCATGTTGCTGCAAATGGCGTTATTTCATTCCTTTTTATGGCTGAGTAATACTGCATCATACACATGTACTACCTCTTCTTTATCCGTCCATCTGTCGAACATTTAGGTTGCTTCCATGTCTTGGTTATTATAAATGAACCTCAGGGTGCATATATCTTTTATAATTATGGTTTTCTCCAGACATATGCTCAGGAGTGGGATTGCTGGGTCATATGGTGGTAGCTCTATTTTAGTTTTTCAAGGAACCTCTATATTGTTCTCCATACTGGTGATACCGGTTTACACGGCCACCTACAGTGTAGGAGGGCTCCTTCTTCCACTGTTTTTTCTATGACAAACAACAGTCTAAAAGTTTGTTCGTATACTATTTTTAACATTTTGAATTAGTTGCTAAGGACATATTGCCAGAAAATAAATGACTGGGTCCAAGTATATGAATATTTTTAAAGCTTTTAGTATATATTTCCACATTGCTTTCTAAAAGTTTTAAAAGATAATTCATGTTCTTGTCCTCCAAGAGTGTTTTAGTGGAGGTTTTAAGGTAAAACACGAGGGGAACATGATTATGGTATCTTAAATTGTAGGTCAGTTGGCCATTTCTGGGGCAGGAGGAGTGGATGCAGTCAGGGAAGATGAGGGATCAAAACTGACTTGCGGGTGTCTGTGTGGACGCGTGGGTGCTATTCAATGGCCCTGGAAACCTAGGAGGAGGAGCAGGTTATCTTGTGTACTTGTTTCTTCTGCTTTTGCCTACCTGATTAACTCTACTCATTTGCAGAGATTCACCTGAAATGATGCCTTTTTAAAGAGGATTTCCTGATGTCCCCATCCTCCCACCATGAATTAAAGCATCCCTCTGGCCTAGCACTCACAGCATAAACTTGCTATTTCTGACTTAAAAAAACAAAAAACAACCAACCTCTCTTTCTTACTAGACTGCTCTAAACTGCTTGAGCAGATGGACTATTTGTTTCACTTCTGGGCCCCCAGCACCAAGCAGAGTTTGACATTTACTAAATGCTCATGATACTTATTTCCTTTCCTCTCTCTGCTTCTCTCCAGGGGAGAAATGTTGCAGGACGTAACTCTACCACAGAACCTGGAGGTTATTTCAAAGACATCTTCCCCATGGCCTTGCTTAAATTCATTAAATTTCTCTTAGTCATTCCAAATTTTAGGGAAGAAATTATTGCCAACTGCTGGGGTGAACCATGGAAATTCTCTAAAAAGATGACATCTGAGCTAAAATTATGTCCTTTTTGATTGTATTCGTAAGCACTTGTGTGCCCTGGGAATATGCTTTCCATTTTGGCCTGTGTTCCTTTAAGGAATGTTCTTGTTGGGCAAGTATAAATCATATTAGCTTTATTGTAAATAGTCTTTGTAAAATATGCTTTCTTATTTGGCGCCTTGACCGATGTATGTAGTGACTCCGTTACCCTTTCGCACCCTGTGATCTCAAAAACCAGTGCAGAGCGACCGAGAGGCAAATTGTGCACATAAATGATTTGCCTTCTTTTAGGACTGAGCTTTCTGGTGGCCCTGAGTAGTTAAGTTCTGACTGTATGATTACCTTGCTTTTACTAATGAGCAAAATACTTCATCCAGATGTCAGTGGATCTTTAATTCCATGCAAATGTCATGGGAAGAAGTTTGCCTTCTTGGAAAAAGATCCCACCTTGATAGATTAACTGTCTAGTTTATGATTCTCAGCTAAGCTCAAGTTCCAGTGGGTTTTTAATTTCATTATCACACCTCTCCTGTGCTATTATAAAGGACCTCTTCCAATTTCTGCTCTAATTACTGAGAAATTATTTGCTTAAACCATTACAATTGGCATTGGACATGGAAAACAGATAGTGGTTTTGTTTGCTTTAATTTTTTTCCCCGTGAAGAAAGAAATTAAAAAAAAAAAAATGAAAACTTATTTTCCATCTACCCCTTCTTTCTTGATCCAGGAACATTTGAGATTATCATTAATGCTGGGCCATTTCTAACCTAGCCAACACAATTGTTGAATTTGTGGTTTTCAGCAGATTTTCAGTTTGGCTTTTCATCTTTGACTAATGATTGCTTTTAGGCCTTTGTGGCGTATTCATTTCCCTAACATTTTAAATAAATAGTGAAATGTCATGGAAACCAGAGCTTGTTTCTTTCTCTCTCTATGTGTGTGTCTGTATTGTTTTTCTTCAACAATGATTTCAGCCTCTATTTAGGAGTGTGAAATATATATATATATATATTTCACTCTTGGATGCTTTTTATGTTCATTTGGCCTGGGCCATTATAATGGGCAGATTGACACAGATACCCAGGAACCTCCCAAAGAGCAGTTAGTGAGATTATGGAGAAAGAACAGTCATTTCACTTACTCATTCCCTTGTTTGTACATTTCTCCTGTGTGTTTTACTGAGGTCCCACTATGTGTCAAGAAGTCATATACTAGGTATGTCTTGGTCACTCATCAAAAAGCCAGATAGGTGTTTGGCTGAGAGGGACAAGGATTAAATGAGTAAGGATGCCAATGAGCATATAATTATAAGAGGTGCAAAAATGCTGTTTTTCAGTGGTGACAT
Organism: Cervus elaphus; assembly: GCF_910594005.1. NCBI lineage: Eukaryota > Metazoa > Chordata > Mammalia > Artiodactyla > Cervidae > Cervus > Cervus elaphus. The sequence goes on along the minus strand of NC_057819.1, from coordinate 80,495,021 downwards.
TCTTTTGTATCACCACCAATCTCATTGGAAAAGTCTTTCTGGAAGCTCTCAGATTCATGGTTGCAAATGTAAGTTTCCCAAAGTTAGTTCTAATTTCCCCTTGAAAGCTCAGATTTCACCATTTAGTAACAAGCGCTGTCAGTTGTTTTCCTGGAAGTGACAAGCTCAGTGCATTCGTTTTTGGAAAGACGCCTGCCAAACAGGCACATGAAACACACCTAGTTCAACCCTTGACACCTCCAGTCCCCCCAGTGCCTTCCCTTGAGAAAATGGTTGCACTTTGTTGGGTGGCGGAAGTGCTGCTTGCGTACTTCCTGTTGGTCACTTTCCACGGCTTCACCAGGGCGTGTTTCTGTGAAACTGGCATGCTAAGAATGCTTTACTTTTATTATTTATTTTAGCTGTGAGTGTGTGGTGAAGGACACTGTGACCACCAGGATAGCTGGTGCCTTTGTCTGCAGAGGCGTCAGTTTCACCCACAGTGAGGGGTTTCCCAAGTGGCTCAGTGGTAAAGAATTCGCCTGCCAATGCAGGAGATGAGGGAGACGTGGGTTGGATCCCTGGGTCGGAAAGATCCCCTGGAGTAGGAAATGGCAACCCACTTCAGTATTCTTATTTGGAAAATGCCATGGACAGAGGAGCCTGGTGGGCTACAGTCCATGAGGTCACAAAGAGTTGGACATGACGGAGTGGCTGAGCACACATGTGCGTGCACAGTGAGAAGGCAAATGCCTTAATATTGTTCAAAAAGTCGTTTTGCCATCGTGGACCCCCTAGGGGAGCACACATCATGCTCTGAGGACCACGGCTTTAGCCTTTTATTCAACAAACATTTATTGAAAGTTTCCTGTGGACCAGTTCCTGGGAGAGATGCTCTATCCACAACTTCAGGGCATGCTCAGGTCTTCCATATCAAATAGCAACCAAAATTAACTGAGGAGGGCTTAGTCAAGGGCTTTTTACAAAGGTGTGGCAGGATGAAGGGGAACTGACAGGAAATGATAAAGGCTGCAGAGCTGAGGCTCCCGAGGCAGGAGGGTGGAAGGGAAGAGTGTGGTTCCCAGACCCAGAGGGGCAGACCTCTAGAAGCTGGGTCGTCAGGGGAGCGATGCAGACGACCTGCCGGGAGTCCTCGGGGAGGGGAGGTACCAGGGGAGTCCGTATGGACCCCACCTCTCGCCTCCTGCCTCCAGCCCTCTGTTGGCACCTCCTCCTCCAAACCCAACTGGGGGCTGCAGGACAGAAGCGTCTGTGTTGCAGTTCATCTAGGTCAGCCTGTTAGTGCCAAGGGCCAGGAGAAGGAAGGGGGAGAGTGGGTTTATTTATTTATTTATGGTCGCACCGTGCAACATGAGAGATCTTAGTTCTCTGATCACGGATGGACACTGCACCCCCTGCATTGGAATCAAGAGTGTTAACCCCTTATCGGCCCGGGAAGTCTTGAGAATGGGTTTAGAAAGGAAAATGCAGATGACGTATTTGGCACAGAGCTTCATTCGTATCATTTTGTTTAATCCTGGAAACGCAGTGAAGTAAGTGCTAGTGCAACCTCATATTGCAGATGGACAAATCGAGGCTGGACATGTGGTGGCTGAATGGTAAAGAATCTGCCCGCTAATACGGGAAATGCAGGTTTGATTCCTGGGTCTGGAAGATCCCCTGGAGAAGGAAATGGCAACTCACTCTAGTATTCTTGCCTGGGAAATCCCAAGGACAGAAGAACCTGGTGGGCTACAGTCCATGGGTTTGCAGAAGAGTTGGACACAACTTAGCGACTGATACGGAAAGCAGCAGTCGTGGTAAGGTCTTGATTGGAACTAGCCCGCGGTCCAGACCCAGGCTGACCCTTTTAGCCCCTCCACCACATGCCTGGCCAACAGGCAGGCGAGCGGACAGCAATGTGGATTTCCTTCAGGGAGCTGTCATACAGAACAGCTGAATAAGTAAAGCTGTGTGCTGAAAAGTCCTTGTTCCTCATTTACAAGACTCCACGCTGCCGTCCTGTTCCTCCCAGTGACTATTCCTCCGGCCAAAGACTCCGCAGACAGGGCAAGACAGGGCAGGGCTGAGCCCCAAACTCACAAACGTGTCCAGCAAGCTGCTGGGGAGTCCTTGTTGGGTCCCACAAGGAGACCTCCCAGCAACCACCCCCTCCCCGCTTGTCCTAGAGACTCCTCACCCAGGACACAGAGTACATCTTGATGATTTAAATGAAAGCAATAACATAATCAAAACAATTTCAAACTGCCTGAGTCCTGGGGGAAAGAAAAAACATTTCAGGAAAATTGGACACCTCATAATTCATTCCTTTGCACAGTCATTAAATTAAAAAAAATTATATCTAAAATAGGATGTAGACTTCCTAGAAGATGTTCTTGAAACTTAAAAACTCAAGAGTTCTAAACGGGACGGTCTGTTAAAGCTTTATCAATGCCATTGGAGGGTTTTAATGATTTAGGATTTTTAGATCTGTACCTGCCAAAATTATCTTCTACAGATATTACCACCTATGTGTATAAGGTGAAATGCCACTTCTCTGATTTAATTGCCTGTGGCTTTGGGCTATCTATATGTGCTCATATGGACTATTCTATGCATACTTTGCAGTGATTCCCATCCCATAATTTCAGCACCAAGCCTTATTTCAGGGCAGTGTCGACAACATATATCCATCAAATTGAAAGTCAGTTCTATCTCTTTCAAAAGGAAACATCAAGTCCATGTGCCAACACATGAGCCAACATACACAGCACCTCCACTAAAAAGTCTGATGAGGCCAATTAAATCCCCACTCTCCGGGAGAGGTCACTGCTAAGCTGTCCAGAGAGCTGCGGTGCCACAGAGAACCTAAGAAGCTGCCTGGAGGAAGTAACATCTAAGCTGAGGGATGAAAAATCAGATCTGGATGAGATAGAGAGTTGGACTATAAAGAAAGCTGAGCGCCGAAGAATTATTGCTTTTGAACTGTGGTGTTGGAGAAGACTCTTGGAGATCCAACCAGTCCATCCTAAAGGAAATCAGTCCTGAATATTCATTGGAAGGACTGATGCTGACGCTGAAACTCCAATACTTTGGCCACCTGATGCAAAGAGTTGACTCATTGGAAAAGACCCTGATGCTGGGAAATACTGAAGGCAGGAGGAGAAGAGGACGACAGAGGATGAGATGGTTGGATGGCATCACCAACGTGGCAGACGTGAGTTTGAATAAACTCTGGGAGTAGGTGATGGACAGGGAGGCCTGGCGTGCTGCAGTCCATGGGGTCACAGAGAGTCAGATACGACTGAGAGACTGAACTAAACTGAGGAAAGAGAGAAGGCACAGGGTGTTCTGGGCAGAGAGAATAGCCTAAAATCAGAGAGCAGAGCAAGCACAGCCCACCCAGGGGAAGATGGAGCACAAAGCTTGCGTGGGGTGATGGTGATAGAAGAGGCTCAGGAAGAGGGTGAGGAAGGATCACCAGCAACCCTGCAAACCACCTCAAGGAATTTGCTTAGCCCAGTGGAAGCCATTCAAGTATTTTAAGAGAGGAAGCAATTGCATATACATTTTTTAAAAAGTCACTTTGCAACAGAATGAAGAGATAGACAAAACCAAACCAAACCAACAGCAGGGATTTCTCACTCTCTTCTTTATAACTTTTAATTTTTACATAATTTCAAAACAGTAATATGTGTCACCTGTGATAAAAAACAATAAAGCCATTTTCATTATTCAGATTTTAAAAACCTACCTTGGCAAAAGACCTGAACAGATACTTCACCAAAGAACATGGATTGAAAAACAAGCATCGGAAAAGATGCTCGTATCATATGGCATCAGGGAAATGCAGATTAAACAGTGAGATACCACTGTATGCCTCTTGGAATGGCCAAAACCCAGAACACTGATGTGATTAAATGCTGGCGAGGATGTAGGACAACAGGGACTCTCGTTCACTACTGGTGGGAATGCAAAGTGGTGCAGCCACTTTCAAAGACAATCTAGTGGTTTCTTACATAACTAAGCATCCTCTTAACATATGACCCAGAAATCATGCTTCTTGGTATTTACTCAAATGAGTTGAAAACTTATGTTCAATACAAAGACATGTACATAGATGTTTATCACAGCTTTATTCATAATTGTCAACACTTGAAAGCAACCAAGATGCCCTTCAGTAGGTAAATGGATAAATTGTGGTATATGTAGAAAATGAAATATTATTGAGCTCTAAAAAGAAATGGGCTATTAAACCATGAAAAAATATGGAGGAAACTTAAACGCATATTTCTAAGTAAAAAATGCTAATCTGGAAAGGTTACACACAGTATTACTCCAATGATAAGATATTCTGGAAAAGGTAAATGTTGTTGTTATTTAGTTGCTAACTTGTGTCTGACTCTTTGGGACCCCATTAACAGTAGCATACCAGACTTCCCTGTCCTTCACTATCTCCCAGAATTTGCTCAAACTTCTGCCCTTCACTATCTCCCAGAATTTGCTCAAACTCATGTCCATCGAGTTGGCAATGACATCCTCATCATCCCCTTCTCCTTCTGCCTTCAGTCTTTCCCAGCATCAGGGTCTTCTCTAATGAGTCAGCTCTTCCCATCAGGTGGCCAAAATATTGGACCTTCAGCTTCAGTATCAGTCCTTTCAATGAATATTCAGGGTTGATTTCATTTCAGATTGACTGGTTTGATCTCCTTGCAGTCCAAGGGACTCTCAAGCATCTTCTCCAACACCACAGTTCAAAAGCATCAATTCTTCAGTGCTCAGCTTTCTTTATTGTCCAACTCTCACATCAATACATGACTATTGGAAAAACCATAGCCTTGATTAGATGGACCTTTGGCAAAGTAATGTCTCTGCTTTTGAATATGCTGTCTAGGTTTGTCATAGCTTCTCTTCCAAGGAGTGAGTGTCTTTTAATTTCATGGCTGCAGTCACCATCTGCAGTGATTTTAGAGCCCAAGAAAATAAAGTCTGTCACTGTTTCCATTTTTGCCCCGTCTGTTTGCCATGAAATGATGGGACTGGATACCATGATCCTAGGTTTTTGAATGTTGAGCTTTAAGCCAACTTTTTCACTTCCTCTTCCACCTTCATCAAAAGGCTCTTTAGCTCCTCTTTGTTTTCTGCCATTAAAGTGGTTGTTGTTGCTCAGTTGCTCAGTCATGTCTGACTCTTTGCAAACCCATGGACTACAGCACACCAGGCTTCCCAGTCCTTCACCATCTTCTGCAGCTTGCTCAAACTCATGTCCATCGAGTCAGTGATGCCATCCAACCATCTCATCCTCGGTCGTCCCCTTCTCCTCCTGCCTTTAATCTTTCCCAGCATCAGGGTCTTTTCCAATAAGTCAACTCTTCGCATCAGGTGGTCAAAGTATTGGAGCTTCAGCTTAAGTATCAGTCCTTCTAATGAATATTCAGTATTGATTTCCTTTAGGATTGATTACTTTGATCTCAATGCTGTCCAATGGACTTCAAGAGTCTTCTCCAACACCACAGTTCCAAAGCATCAATTCTTTGGCACTCAGCTTTCTTTATGGTCCACCTCTCACATCCATACACAACTACTGGAAAAATCATAGCTTTGACTATATGGCCTTTTGTTGGCAAAGTAATTCTCTGCTTTTGAATATTCTGTCTAGATTGGTCATAGCATTTCTTCCAGGGAGCAAGTGTCTTTTAATTTCATGGCTGAAGTCACCATCTGCAGTGATTTTGAAGCCCAAGAGAAAAAAGTTTGTCACTGTTTCCATTGTTTCCCCATCTATCTGCCATGAAGTGATGGGACCCAACCCCATGATCTTAGTTTTCTGAATGTTGAGTTTTAAGCCAACGTTTTCACTCTCCTCTTTCACTTTCATCAAGAGCCTCTTTAGTTCCTCTTCACTTTCTGCCATAAGGGTGGTGTCATCTGCATATCTGAGGTTATTGATATTTCTCCTGGCAATCTTGATTCCAGCTTGTGTTTATCCAGCTCAGCGTTTCTCATGATATACTCTGCATATAAGTTAAATAAGCAGGGTGACAATATACGGCCTTGACCTACTCCTTTCCCAATTTTGAACCAGTCAGTTGTTTCATGTCTGGTTCTAACTGTTGCTTCTTGACCTGCACACAGATTTCTCAGGAGGCAGGTAAGGTAGCCTGATAATCCCATCTCTTTAAGAATTTTACACAGTTTGTTATTTATGATCCACATAGTCAAAGGCTTTAGTGTAGTTAAAGAAGCAGAAGTAGATGTTTTTCTACTTCTAAGGTAAACCTATGAGACAGTAGAAAGATAAATTTTTGCCAGGGGTTAGAGAGGAGGGAGGGATGAACAGGCAGAACATGAAAGAATTATAGGGCAATGAAAGTATTCTGTATGATAGTCTAATGATGGATATGTGTCATTATGCATCTGTCTAAACCCACAGAATGTACAACACCAAGAGTGACCCCAGCATTAACACTGGGTGATGATGCGGTGTTGATGTAGGTTCATCTCTTGTAACAGATGCACCTCTCTGGGGCAGGATTTTGATAATAGGGGAGGTTGTGCATCTGTGGGGTATATGGGAAATCACTGTATTTTTTGCTTCATTTTGCTGTGAAACTAAAACTTCTCTGAAAAAATGTCTATCAAAAAGAAAGGAGAAAGAAAAAACAAAGAAGCGAAAAGCAGAGTCCCCGCCCCCTCCCCAGTCCCTCCCCCTGGAGTTGAGCGGAGGGGAAGGGGGTGAGGCAGGAGGCAGGGAGAGCTTCCCAGAGGGGCGGGGACCGCGCAGGAGGGCCGGGGACTGCGGCTGCGCAAAGGCGATGGGGGCGGGATCTGGGAGCACCTCCTAGACCTGGGGCTTGACTGGCTGGTGGGGTTGGAGGGTAGGGCAGAGGAGGAGATTCAGGAGCACGATGAAGCTCTGCCTCACCAGCCACGTGGGGTGATGCTGGTCACAGAGACGGGTAGCATCGAACAACCAGCCAACACGCAGAGCCAGTCACATTTCATGGAGATGAAACCACACTATGTGTGGTCCTTTGTGACTGGCTTTTTAAACTTAACAGAGTATTTCTGAGGTGCATCCAGGTTGCAGCATGCGTCATTCCTTTAAATGGCCATATAGTATTTCCATTGTATGCGGATATGTTATATTTTATTTATCCATTCATTGGTTGATGGACATTTGGGTTGTTTCTACTTTTTGACTGTAATGAATAATGCTGCTGTGAAAATCTGTGGACACACTTCTGTGTGAACATATCCTTTCATTTTTCCCATTGCTTGCTTGTATACTAACACTGTGTTAAGAAATTGCCAGGCTGTTTTCACAAAATGCCCCTAGATCCCCAGTAACATTTTTTTTTTTTTGGCTTTAAAACTTATTTTGTTTGATAATAGTATATCAACTCCAACTTTCTTATAGTTATCTTTTACCTTTTGAAAAAGATGATTCTATCACAAATGTGTGCTGCCATAACTAGTATATTATTAAGTTATGCATGTTTTCAGCTTGATTAAAATGATGTCACACTATAAACATTGTCTTCTTGGAATTGCTCTTTTCACTCATGCTATTTCTAAGACTCATCTATGTTTTTGTATGTTATTATAATTACATTTTCACTCCTGTGTAATATTCTACTTTGTGACCCTACCATAATTTATTTATCCATCCTCCTATCAATGGATATTTGAAATGTTCCCACATTTCCAGTATTTTGCTACTACAAATATATTGCTACTGTAAACATTCTTATCTTTTCTTGTTCTCAAAGTGACCAGTGACAGTCACAACTGTATACTTGTTAGAAATGCTTCCCTGGTGGCTCAGACGGTAAAGTGTCTGCCTGCAGTGTGGGAGACCCGGGTTTGATCCCTGAGTTGGGAAGATCCCTTGGAGAAGGAAATGGCAACCCACTCCAGTACTCTTGCCTGGAAAATTCCGTGGACTGAGGAGCATGGTGGGCTACAGTCCATGGGGTCGCAAAGAGTCGGACATGACTGAGCAACTTCACTGTCATCCCAGACTCACTGAGTCAGAAACTCTGCAGGTGGGGCCCAGAAATCTGTAGGTTTTTAAAATTTTGTTTTTATTTATTTATTTTGGCTTTAGTAGCAGCATGTGGGATATGTTTCAGGGGTAGCACATGTGACCTAGTTCCCTGACCAGGGATGGAGACCCCTGCACTGGGAGCGTGGAGTCATAGCCACTGGACCACTACAGAGGTCCCAAACTGTAGGTTTTAACAAGCCCTCTAGGGGGCTTCTGATGCCTGATGAAATTTGAGAATCGTTGCTCTAGGGTATAAAAAAGAGTGGCATTTCAGGATTCTAGGCAACAGGTTGTTTTCCAAAGTGGTTGTTCCATGTAACTCTCCATCATCAGTGTCTATGAGCCCCCACGGACACACCCCCTTTCAGCACTTACGGTTGCTGGTGCTTTCTCCTCCCTGGCTGTGCTGCCGTTATCTCCGAAGCATAGTTGTACCCCGCACAGGGGCGGCTCGGCCGTCACTGTGGATAAAAGCTTCTCTCTGAAATGTGTTTTTGTTTTACAGGAGTACATGCACCATCTGCTCCTCCTGGAACACCGTGCCGAGGAGCAGTTCCTGGAGCACTGGCTGAACCCACACTGCAAACCCCACTGCGACAGGAACCTGGTCCATCCCATCTAAGAGGCTCGGGACCAGCCTCTGGTATGTTCCCTCTCCCAGGCTTTCTGTTTCAGGGAGACAGCAGTGGGCAATGCAGGCAGGACTCCGGGGGCCTTTGAGAACATGATGCTGCAGGAACCAGCAAGTCAGTTAGTTCCGGGTTGGAGAGTGGGAGGGGCGAGGCGTGAGAGGTGGGTGGGGACCAGGTGGAGAGGCTCACTGGGGACACGCAGGGGGCCTGACTCCTGCTGAGCCACCAGGAGACCCCAAACAGGGGCGGGGTGAGACCCCAAACAGGGGAGGGGTGAGACCCCAAACAGGGGAGGGGTGAGGTCCCAAATAGGGTAGGAACGAGATCCCAAGTAGGGGAGGTAGGAGACCTCATTTGCCACCCACAAAGAGTCCCTCTGGAATACAAAACTGGAGAAGTGTGGCTTGTTGAGACTTGGGTCTTTCCAGGGGGGCGTCAACATCCATGGGCTTGACGGGTGACATCACAAGGGTCACCACTGTCACCAGGATCAGAAACTTTTTTTTTTGCTCGATCTTAGTTCTCTGACCAAGGATCACACCCAGGTCCCAGGGGTGGGAACACCAAATCCTAACCACTAGACTGCCAGCGCCTTCTTTACTGCCTCCGCACCTTCCAGCCTGGGTCCCTGCCCAGCCAGCCCAGTCTGCCCTCCTCCTTCGGCTCTGCCGTTTCAGTGCCCCTGAGCTGGACGGCTCAGCCTTCTTGGGACACCCGAGCACTGCACCTCTGTTCCTGCGAGGGGCTGCTTGCTGGTTCCCTCACTGTCCATCTGTGTCCATGTCCTCGCTCCCTTCCAATTCTTGCCAGATAACACAGCAAAACCCCTTCAGAGGTGAAGCTGGGTGAGTTTCATTTCTCCTCTGTCATGTGGATGGAGTAAGCAGGACAGAATACACAACTTGACACTCGATCAGCTGTGATTAACAGACGTCTTGTTCCCTTCTTGTTCATTCGGTGCCATTGTGAGTAGACACGTGAACACCCCCTTCAGAGGACTGCTCTTTGTAATTTTCAGGGTGCTGTTACACAAAACCTCTCATTTGGTCCTCTGAACATCCTTGGGTCATTGCAGGGCGTGAGTTTTAGTCCTTTTTTTTTTTTTTTTTTTCCTTTTTTAGTTTTGGTTGTGCTGGGTCTTCACTGCGACACTCAGGCTTTCTCTAGTTGCAATGAGCAGGGTCTACCCTTCGTTCCAGTGGGCGGGCTTCTCATTGCAGAGGCTTCTCTTGTTGCGGAGCACAGGCGCTAGGCACACGGGCTTCAGGAGTGGCGGTACTCAGGCTGAGTAGTTGTGGCTTCTGGGCTCTAGAGCATGGGTTCGGTGGTTGTGGCACATGGGCTTACGGGGTCCGCAGCGTGTGAAATCTTCCCGGCCGTTTGTTGAACCCGTGTCCCCTGCACTGGCAGGCGGGTCTTATCCCCTGGACCACCAGGGAAGTCCTTAATCCTGTTTTATAGGGGATTTAGCTGAGTGTGATTAAGCGACTAACGCATGCCAGCCCGTGGCTGATATGGCTGTCTTCTGACAGTCCCAGATCCTGCACGCTTTCTGCACGCTGTATTGCTGGGACCTGTGTGTGTGTGTTCCGGGGGTAGATGGGGCATGGTCCTCCTGAACAGTGAGAGGAGCCTCTCCTAGGAATGGAACAGGAGTTCTGTGTTTGAGGTCTAGGGGCTCTGCTAACATCCAGCTTTAGTCCCTCCAGGCTCTGAGCTGGTTCCTTCCTCTGCCAGCACTTGTTCCTCCCCTGACACCTAAGACCTTTGTCCTCCAGCATCAGAAGCCCTTGCTTGTGGAGTACATAAGCCCTCAGACCCTGGAACCTAGTGGGCTTGGGTTTGGCTCTCTTGGGTTTCTGCTCTGTGACCCTGGACAAGTCCCCTACCCTCTCTGAGTCTCTGAGTTGGGGTAGTGATGATGTGTACAGAGCCAGGCATGTCGTGACTGACTCCACGAGCAGGGCCCGTTGTCACCTTGGTGCAGGCCAGGTGAGAGGAGAGACTTCCAGGTTGGCGAGCCTCAGGGCAGCAGCCTCGCCTCTGGTGGTGGTGGGCTGGCTCCTGCAAAACAGAGGATTCCGTGGGGGCCTCGCTTCAGAAGACCAGGAAGCGGCTGGGGAGGGGGGGAGGTGGTGGGTATAGCATTCTGACTGTGACTCCACTTCAGAAAAAAATATTCCTCACTTTTCTCTCAGCTTCCTCATTTGTAACACGTAAGGGTTGCCCCTCATATGGCTATTCAGAGCATTAAAAAAGTCAGGGCGTGGAAAACAGTACTGCCCCGGCACATGCTAGGAAGTGTTCAGGAAATGACAATTTGGTAGCTGTTTCCCTTGCTCTCCTCCTCCCCACTTTTTCTTCTTTATCAACACATCATCACATTGACATTATTTTCTTTAAAAAATTTTTTTAAAAAAACCTTTTAATTTTATGTTGGAGTACAGCCAATTAACACTGTTGTGATAGTTTCAGGTGGATAGCAAAGGGTCTCAGCCATATATATACATGTATCCTTTCTCCCCCAAACTCCCCTCCCATCCAGGCCACTCAGTAATGTTGAGCAAAGTTCCCTGTGCTATACAATAGGTCCTTGTTGGTTATCCATTTTAAATGCAGCAGTGTGTACCTGTGGAGCCAAAACCCCCTGACTATTCTTTCCCTAGATCTTTCCCCCCTGGTAACCGTAATTTCCTTCTCTAAATCTGTGACTTTATTTCTGTTTTGTAAACAAGTTCATTTGTATAATTTCCTTTTAGATTCTTCACGTAAGAGATAGCATATGATATTTGTCTTCCTCTGTCTGACTTAGTTCACTTAGTATGACAATCTCTAGGTTGATCCATGTTGCTGAAAATGACATTATTTTATTCTTTTTAGTGGCTGAGTAATATTCCATTGTATATACGTACCACATTCTTTAGCAACATCATCATCATCATAACATTATCTTCTTGTTCTTTTCCAGCAGGTGCTTTGATGAGCAAAGGCCTGGATACTATTGAAACAAGATGAGCCTCCTTTCATTTCTTTTCCAGTTGTGGAGTGGAGATCTCCAGGGCTTGTGAATTGTGGGCACAGCAAGATTGTGTTGGGGACTAACGGCAAATATTTATGCTGCTTCACTTTACTAACCTGAACAGCTCATTAAAACCAATCCCTTAAACTGTAGATCCTCCCTCCCTCCCCTTCAATGGTCCCTTCCTACCAGTTTGAAGGGTAAGTAGAAGGGGAATCGTTCCTGGGGCTGGTGGAGCTGGGACCTCTAGAACAGGAGAGAGGTTAGTGGGAAAGCCTTGTTCAGCCCAGTGAAACACACCACTCAGGCTGTGGGGGTTTTGGTCATTGCTTTTTTTCCTCTCTCCTTTTCTGCTGTAATAAATACTGGTGTTAAACCTACTTTCCATTGGTGTCTGTTTTCGTTTCCTAGAAGAAGAGAAGCAGAAAATTTCTCCCTTGTTTATCTTTGTGACTCCAGCATCAGAAAATTCACTCTTCTTAGAATAGTTGGATGGATGAAAACACAAACACCCAGCAGTTTTCCACAAAGGTCATCTTTTTTGGTAAAGAGATTATTTGTCCAAGACCAGCTGTGGGAATATGGCCATAAGTTAGTACTAGGTCCACACCCTGGTCTTGTAGTCAAGGGGACATTTCTTGTGGAAAGTGGGTCACAGCTTCCGTATGTCAGTGCCCCTTACCTGCTCACAACCCCCAGAACCAGAGATTGGACTAATGAAGACCAACAAAAGTAGAAACTGGGAAGGCAAGGGAAAGTGGGCTGGGTGGTCCTACGGAGAATGTGGCATCCTCAAAAAGGATAAGGAGAGATGCTCGTCCACCCTGGGTTACAGAGGCGGGTCTGTGCCAAGGGAGCCCAGGAGGGCTTGTCCAGGAGACAGCTACTGAGCTTCTCAACAATGATACTATATTTATTTTATACCCACTAAAGGTCTGCCTAGTCACAGTAGTCATGTGCAGATGTGAGAGCTGGGCCATAAAGAAGGCTGAGTGCCGAAGAATTGATGCTTTCAAACTGTGGTGCTGGAGAAGACTCTTGAGAGTCCCTTGGACAGCAAGGAGATCCAACCAGTCCATCCTAAAAGAAATCAACCCTGAATATTCATTGGAAGGACTGATGCTGAAGCTGAAACTCCAATACTTTGGCCTCCTGATGCGAAGAGTCAACTCATTGGAAAAGACCCTGATGCTGGGAAAGATTGAGGGCAGGAGAAGGGGTGACAGAGGATGAGATGGTTGGATGGCATCATTGACTCAATGGACATGAACTTGAGCAAACTGTGGGAGATAGTGAAGGACAGGGAAGTCTGGCATGCTGTCGTCCATGGGGTGGCAAAGAGTCAGACACGACTGAGCGACTGAACAACAATGGGCTGGGCATGTGCATGCTCAGTTGAGTTCAACTCTGTGACCCCAAGGACTGCAGCCCACCAGGCTCCTTGGTCCATGGGATTTCCCATGCAAGAGTACTGGAGTGGGTTTCCATTTCCTACTCGAGAGGATCTTCCTTACCCAGGGATCAAACCCACACCTCTTGTGTTTCCTGCACTGGCAGGTGGCTTCTTTACCAACTCTGCCACCTGGGAAGCCCACGATGGGCTGAACCCCGCACAGAGATTTTTATATACATTACTTCAACTGATCATCACACTGTAGACAAAATACATTGCCTGCGTTTCAGTAAACAATGAATGTTGCCCACCATCAAGCCATCAACCACTGCAGCTACCCCTGACCATGTGTCCTGAAGGGAATTCAGGACAGAGAAAAACAGGATCCTGGCCCTAGATAGTGGAGATGCCTATCGAAGGAATAATTTCAACGTGTCCAGAGTTGCCACTTCCATAGATGGCAAGGTGGCGCTAGTGGTAAAGAATCTGCCTACCAATCCAGGAGATGTAAGAGACCAGAGTCTTGCCTGGAAAATCCCATGGACAGAGAAGCCTGGCAGGCTACAGCCTACGGGGTTCTCAAGAGTCAGAGATGACTGAAGCGACTTAGCACGCGTAGATAGAAAAGCAGTAAATTCATTCATTTATTGAGTAATTCATTAATTCATTGAGTAAATTCACTGAGATGTCTGCTTTTTTTGTGATTAGCAGTAATTTTTTGATGTTTGCCTACAAGTCTTCTATTATTTTCTGGCGGCTCCATGTGGCTTGCAGGATCTTAGTTCCCCAAGTAGGGATTGAACCTGGGCCATGGGAATGAAAGCGTTGAGTCCTAACCACTGGGAATTCCTTGTTTCCACCCCGCCCCCCAGCAAAAAGTCCTGTATGTTGTGGCTTCTCCCCAAATCTGGGAGGCCGTGTCTCGGGCTATAGTCCTCAGTAAGGTCCCTGAATAAAACTTCACTTGAAACCTTTAGGTGGTACTTTTTTCTTCAGTTGACAACACCTACTCTGGGAAGTGACTGTAGTGATTATTCCCACTTTATAGATGAGAAAACTGAGGTTTACAGAATTTAGGTGGTGTATTAATTTTCTATCTCTCTATAAAAGAAGACCAGAACCTTTAACACAAATTTATTTTCTTACATTCTGCGGGTCAGAAGTCTAACATGAGTGTCATGAGGTTGAAGTCAGAGTGTCAGTCTCTCTGGAGCCTCCAGGGGTGAATCTGTCTCCTTGCCTTTTCCAGCTTTTCCAGCTCTGGAGTCTGCCTGCATCTCTCATCTTGTGTCTTTTTTCCTCCATCTTCAAGGCCAGGAATAAGGAGCTCTTCTCTAACCATATTGTTCTGAGTGGTCCTCCTGCCTCACTCATCCACTTTTAAGTACCTTTGTGATTACACTGGACTCACTCACATAAGCCTGGACAACCTCCCTATCTTAAGGTCAGTTGATTAGCAACCTTGATTCCCTGTCACCACTCAAGCTAACATACTTACAGGTTCCAGGGAATGAGATGTGGACATCTTGGAGGGAAGGCATTATTCTGCCTACTATAGGCTATTTGTTCAAGTCCCTGCAGAGCTAGAATCTGATCCTAGGAAGCCCCGCATTACTCTGAGCCCCCCAAACACTCGTCCTCTGCCCTTAACCTGAAATTCGCCTGCCTTAAGTAGTCACCTCATTGTTCCATCTGAGCTTCTTGAGTGCTCAGGATGTGTCTTTACTGGGACCCCACTGCACCCCATCTAGCAGGGGTGTCACTGAGCACCAGACCCGTTCCGCGGGTCTGATACTTAACTCAGGGTCTTGGATGGGGCGCGGCGGCAGACAGAGCTGTCCTGCGCAGGCCACCACCACGCCTGGGTCTCGGGGTGTTTGCTAAGAAGTAGGAGCCGCACATGTGTGTGGGGCACAGAATGCAAGATGATTTCCCTGATGAGTCCCAAAGATGAGAAGGCATGAAGCAGAATTCACAGCAAAGCAGACCCTGGGGGAGCCGAGGTCTCCTGTCCCATCAGAGAAAGAGGGGGCTCTTTGAGTTGCTAGGAACCCTAGACGAGGCTCAGATCTCAGGGGCAGACACTCCTCTTATGATCAGGGGGAATTCTTCCTTGGTCAGACGGACCCTGATTTTCAACCTCCTCCCTGGAGGCTCATTGGGGCACACAGTCCCTGAGGCCACAGACGAAGGGGCTCGGGCTCTGGGTTCTCAGTGAGCTCCCTCCAAAGTCAGCTCCCCTGCCTCACAGACAGAGGGTTCAGCAAACGGACTTGGGGCTTCCCTGGTGGTCCAGGGGCTAAGGATCTGCCTTGCAGTGTAGGGGACACAGGTTAGATCCCTGGTCCAGGAAGATCCCACGTGCCTTGGGGCAACTAAGCTCATGAGCCACAACTATTGACGCCCAAGTGCCTAGACCCCATGCTCTGCTGCAACAAGAGAAGCCACCTCAATATGAAGCCTGCACGCCATGACTAGAGAGTAGTCCCCGCTCTCCACAACCAGCGAAGGCCCCAGCGCAGCCACAAAAACCCAACACAGCCAAAAGGAATAAACAAATAAAAATAAAATACTTGCAAAAAGAAAGAAAACAGGCTTGGAGCCAGTTGAATAACTTCTCTGGGTCTCAACTGATCCATAAAATGGGAATAATAATAATAATAGCATCTAGTTCAAATGTTATTGTGATTATTCCCTTGAGTGAGTGCCCAGTTGCTCAGTCATGTCTGACTCTTTGCAAGCCTGTGGACCATAGCCCATCAGGCTCCTCTGTCTACGGAACTGTCCAGGCAAGAATACTTGAGTGGGTTGCCATTTCCTCCTGTAGGAGATCTTCCTGACTCAGGGATTGAACCTGCATCTCCTGCTTGGCAGATGGGTTCTTTACCACTGCGCCACCTGGGAAGCCCTTTCCTTTATCCAGTAGCACTCCATAAAAGTAGTCATTACTATTTAAAAAAAATTATTGGATGTTGTTTTATTAATCAAGATAAATTCTTTCTATTTATGTATTGGGGCTTCCCTGGTGGCTCAGACGGTAAAGAATTTGCCTGCAATGCAGGAGACCTGGGTTCAAACCCTGGGCTGGGAAGATCCCCTGAAGAGGAGATTGGCAGCTCACTCCAGTGTTCTTGCCTGGAGAATTCCATGGACAGAGGGGCCTGGTGGGCTACAGTCCACGGGGTTGCAGAGTCAGACAGGACTGAGCGACTAATGCTATTTATGTATTAAAACTTCTTATTTAGGGAAGAGGTAGAGAGTGGTTGGGGGAATACAGGGTACAGAAAGGCTGCCCTCCTATTTGAGAACAAGTTGCTATCTTTATATTATTGAACCTTCACGTGTGTGAGCATGATCAATCTCAGCATTTATTTAGGCCACTTTCTAGCATTCATCATTACAACTTTATAATTTTCTTTGTAAAGATTATACATACTTTTTGTCTGCGTTATTCCTAGGCACCTTGCAGGACTTTTAAAATTATAACTGGAATTTTCTTAAAATTACATTTTCTCAGGAATTCCCCGGTGGTCCAATGGTTAGGACTCCGCACTTTCACTTCCAAGGGGGTGGCTTTGATCCCTGGTGGGTGAACCAAGATCCTGCCAGCTGCCATGCAGCACAGACAAAAAAAAAAAAAAAATTACATTTTCTAGTTGGTTATTCTGCTGTATATAGGAGTAATATTGATTTTTATATACTGTTTCCAGACACCTTTTTGATATCTCTTATTAATTCTAATAGTTTCAGGTTTTGAGAGGGTTACTATGTATGACCTTTGCTCCTCTACCAAGTTTAGAACAAATTAAGAAGTTAGGAGTCTGCTGGAGTTGGATAATCAGAGGTACAAATTATCACCTTAATTCTTCACAAAATTGTTCCGGAGATATGGATTAGGTTTGTGGCTACAGTAGGCTCTTTAATATCCTATCCCACAATTAAATGTACCCAGTTGCAGGCAGAGCTGGAAAACGGCTGGTCTTGCCATTGTAGACATCACAGGGTGTGGGAGGAGAGGATGAGAGGTTCCTATGGGCAGGCTGGTTCCCCAAGAGGGTAGAAAGGAGGGTGCTGGTCTCTGCAGGCCCAGCTCTTTCTCCAAACTTGATAAGTTGTTCTTCAGTGATGGGTGAGGGAGCAAAGAGAGCCCAGGGGTGCTGTTCTAATGGAGTTATCACCACGAAGAACCATCAACATGAAGGAACAAGTGTCCCTCGAATACTGTAGGTTCCCTTGCATTTTCTGTGTAGAAAATCTTATTGTTCAGGACAATACTGCTTCTTCTGTTACAAGAGGTATAACTCTTGTTAGTTTTTCCTGTCTTATCACTACATCTAGGACTTCTACAACAGTGCTGAACAGAGGTCTTCTTGCCTCCTATCTGTGTTCAAAGGGAGTAATATGATCGCTATAGCCGTTTGGTAGAAGGCTATTTGGGGGCTATTTCTCTTCTGTTCTTAGTTTGAAAAAAAAATTATAAAGGGGTGTTTACTTTTTTGAATGCACTTTTTCATGAATTGAAATGATCATACTATTTTTAATAATATCAATGTGATAATAATTAATAGCTTTTTAATTCCTTAAAGATCCTGATCTAACGCAGCTTGTCAGGGAAACCTTCTTATAGGGAAGGAAGGATTGTAAAGTAATCAGTCAGACAAAGGAGATGGAGGTGGGGATGAAAGGGAGGGAAGGGGGAGGGCCAGAGTCGTTGCAGGCAGAAGCAGCAGAAAGTGCAAAGGCCCCAAGGAAGGAACCACTTTGTTCTAGGAGCTTCCTGAAGGCCAGTGTGGCTTCATTTCTGAGGAGCAAGAGATGTGTCTTCGTCGAGGAGGGAGGTAGGAAGTCTCCTCCAGTCCAGTTAAACTCCCCACCAAACCTGTCAACTCAGCTGATAGAAAACAAGTCTTTGCCCCAGAGACTTACTGACTGATTAAAACTGATGTTTTTCTGTGCAGCTGCATTTGTGGTTTAAATCTATTTTTCTTTTAATTAAGCATCAGCCCTGGCTTTCCTCTCTCCTGGTCACATCAAAGTTCCTCTTCTCTTTGGTGGTTTAGTGGGCAGCAGAGAGCAGTGGCTTCAAAGCGTGGCCCTTGGGCCAGTAAAGAACTTGTCAGACAAGCGGACTCTCGGGTCCTGGGCTTAAGCCCTGTAGTCTGTGTTTCAGTGAGCTGTCCAGGTAACTGGATGACTCAGAGCTTAAGAACCACTGAGTTAGAGCTTCCTGATGTTGTGGAAAGAGCTCAAGACTGAGAGCTGGGAGGCCTGGGCTCTGGTCCTTTCTATTCATTTCTCCAACAAACATGTTTTGAGCACCTACTGTGTGCTTCCTAACATTCTAAGCCCCGGAAATCCATAAATGAACAAGACAGACAAGTCTGAACTTTAAAAAAAAAGTTTAGAATTCAGACATACATAAGCCACCGCTTTAACCATTATAAAGTATACAGTTTAGTGGCATGTAGTACATTGACGATGTTGTGCAACCATTATCACTATCCAGTTCTGGAACATTTTCTTACCCCAAAATGAGACTCTATGACCATTAGGCAGTCACTACCTGTTTGCTCCTCTCACCACCCCTTAGCAACCACCAGTCTGGTCTCTGACTCCATGGGTTTACCTATTCTCGACATTTCATGTAAACGGAATGATGCAATATGTGGCTTTTTGTGGCTGGTGTTTTTCACCGAGTATATGTTTTTACAAGTCATCCATGCTGGTGCTTATGTCAGCCCTTGATTCCTTTTTATGGCTGAATAATATTCCACTGGATGGACAGACCGCATTTTGTTCATCCATTCATCAGCTGATGAATCATCTGGGCGTTTCCACTTTTCAGCTATTGCAAATAGTGCTGCTATGAACATGCACGTATATTTTTTGTTTGAGTCCCTGTTTTCCATTTCTTTTGGTATATACTTAGATGTAGAGTTGCAGGGTTGTATGGCAATTCTATGATTCAATTTTTGAGGAATCACCAGCAAACTGTTTTCTATAGTGGCTGCACCATTTACACTACACCATTAACAGCGTATGAGGGTTTCAATTTCTCCACATCCTTGCCATCACTTACCTTCTGTTTTTTCCCCATTTAAAACATTTTTAATTGAGTTTTACTTTTTAGTGGATAGAGCTACTTTACACTGTTATGTTACTTTCTGCTATGCAAGGAGGTGAATCAGCTTTATCTATACATATGTCCCTTCCCTCTTGAATTTCTCGCCCACTCCCACCCCCCATCGCACCCATCCAGGTCATCACAGAGCACTGACTTGATTATAGCCTTCCCAGTACCTGTGCAGAACTATCTTATGGTTTGATTTGCATTTTCCTAACAACTAATGAAGCACCTATTCACATGCTTATGGGCCATTTGTATATATTTTTTGGAGAAATTTCTATTTAAGTCCTTTATTCATTTAAAAATTCAATTGCTTTTCTTTCTGCTGTTGTTGTTGCCTCTGGTTGTCCCAGGTGGCTTGCAGAAGCTCAGCTCCCCTATCAGGGATCAAACCCCAGGACACAGCCGTGAAAGCAGGAAGGTCCTGAGCACTGAACCACCAGGGAATTTCCTTATGTTTTTGCTGTTGAAGACTGATGTCTTTGTAGCAGCTAAGAGCAGTGCTCACTAAAGGTGGAATCTTAACAAGTTACCAAGCCTGCCCTGTCTCAGCTTCCTCTTCTGTAAAACGGGGATAATAACGGAGCCTACACGAAAGGAGAGTGTGAGATGACATGAGCTACTGGGTGCAGAGCTCTTGAAGCTCTGCTGGCACACGCGGCTTTGTGCCGTGTAACTGATAGCCTGCATTATACACGAGATGAGACTAACAATAGTAACTGGACATGGAATTACCAGAGATGAATCGCTGCTGGGAAGAAGACGAAACAGTGATGCAACAGCCAGTGACTGGAAGGCTATTTTCGGTTGGGTGGACAAGGAAGGCTTTTCGGAGGAGGTGACACTTGAGCTGACACCGGAATGACAGGAAGAAGCCAGCCAAGGGAAGATGCATGTACAGGAAGAACGTTTCAGGCCGAGGGAGCGGTGGGGCAAGACGGGAACCAGGCGGCCAGCTCCAAGGACTCCGCGGGAGACCGCCAGGGCTGCCAGCGTGGGGGCTGGGCGTTCCCCGCCGGAGGGGCCTGCCTGATACTGAGAGCACGCGGGGACCTGGGCTCCGGAAGGCAGGAAACCGGGAGGCCAGGCCTCTGTGTATTAGCTGGGAAACCGGGACAGCTCAGCCCGTTGGGAAGCGCCTCTGTTTCTCTTGCTTAATGTGGAGCTGATTATGTTTATCTTACGGGCTTGCTGTGACGCTCAGATGAGATAAATTCAGAGGTGGGAGGGGGGCACACTTTAGAAAATATTAATTACAGGCACGTGCAGTAGGGGGCGCTCAATTACAGTCAAGCTTAGGGCTTCCCAGGTGGCGAAGCGATAAAGAGCCCACCTGCAGATGCAGGAGCCATGGGTTTGATCCCTGCTCGGGAAGATCCCCTGGGGAAGGGAATGGCAACCCACCCAGTATTCTTGCCCAGAGAATTCCATGGACAGAGGAGCCTGGCGGGCTAAAGTCTATGGGGTCGCAGAGTTGGACACAACTGAGCGACTAACACACATATACACAAACACGCACACACACGTTGTCCCCTTGTATTGGCCCAGAAGAGCATGGGTGGGTTTGAAAATACCTTTTCACGGGGACAGTCCTGGGAAATATGACCTGTGCTTTTCTGCCTCAGCATGGTGATTCTTGCAGTCCTTGTAACCTCCCTCCCGCCTTCACTGAAACTTCCTTCGAGGTTCATGAACCTTCTCTCAAGGCCCAGTCCGGCTGAGCTGCTGTTGAGCACCCTCCCGCCCTGTGCGGGTCTGGGGCTCTGAAGGTGAAGGGCATGGTCCGCGACTTCCAGGAGATTCAGTGCTGCCTTCTCCACGATGTTTCTTGAGAAGGACTGTGAGCTCCTTCCTGTGCCGCGGCAGCGATTTCTCCTCAGGGGATAAAAGACCTCAGGGAAAGAGCTGGGATTTGGAGCTCTGGTCTCCTCCTTACAAGTATCCAGGGTGCAGGCTGCCTCGCAGCGGCCAGAGGGCAGTGAAGCCACACCGCGGGACTGAACACCAGATCCACCACTCACTGATTTAACCTCTCTAGGCCTCAGTTTCCTCATCTGTGAAATGGAGGTAATAGTACTTCACAGGATTGCAGTAAAGATGCAGTCTAGTTAACTGGGAGATAGATACAGCACTAGATGACTGCTTGACAGGTATTATGTAAATATTTGCTTATTAAATAAAATCAGTAAAGAGAACTGTCATGTGGGCAAGCCACACAGCCCGAGCTTTAGTTTCCTAATCTGTCCGTTGGGGTGACTGTGGCTCCGGTGGGGAAAATGTGTGCCCAGGGCCTGGTTCACGGGAGCCCTCCACAGGGCCGGTCCTCTCCTGCCTTTCAGCCCTGGGTCCTGCTGGGCCCCCGGCGGCCTTTCTCACAGCCATGCACGCCGCCGGGAGCAGCAGCAACAGGCCTTATCTGTAAGCCCGGAGCCCACACGGGGAAGCTTCTCGGGAGATGGATGCGCCGCGAAATCGGAGAAGAGGAGGATGGGGGCAGCGCGTGTGCGTGTCTGCGTGTCTCCCTGGGTGCGGCTGTCTGTGTCTGCGCCGGGGCAGCCGTGGGGGACACCGCGAGGCCTCCCTGCATCTCACAGGCTGCGGGGAAGGAGCAGTCTCTCCCAGCCCGGGGCGAGGCTGGGGGGCGGGGGCACCCGGCTGCGAGGGCCCGGCCGGCCACTGGGGGTCAGTATGTCCCCGCCGCTGGCCGCTTTACCTGCTCGGGCCGGCGCCCACTGACAGTTCCTGACAGTTTGCAACATCTCCTGCCCCAACGTTAAAAAAGAAGAAGAAAAAAAAATTAATTAATTAATGTATCTTTCTCCGTAGCAAAGAAGGGAGCCCAGACAACCGAAATAACAAGCCGACTCTCTTTGCTGGAAAACGCAGGAGGTGGTTAAACCGACCCGGCCTTCGCATTCCTGGGCTGAAGGAATTAAGAATCCAATTGTGGTTTCTGCTCTGGTTATCTTGGTGCCGGCGAGGGTGCCACGGGGCAAAATCTGCTGAATTCTCCCTTTTCTGTTTTCTTCCTCTGCGAGGAGGAGGGCGTTAATGCCGGCTGGCAGCTACATGAAACTGAGATGGATGGTAATGGGGTGTGTTAGCAAACAAGGGCAGGAAATAAAGTGTCATATTTTCTGGAGGGCCAACCGCTCCCCGGAGACAGTGTGGCAGCATTCTAGTGAGGAGACACTTTGAAGCAAAAAAAAAAAAAAAAAAACCCTGCATAATCTCTCTCTCTGTATGTGTCTCTGTCTCCTTCACTTTTTGGTGCCTCTCTGGTGAGACATAAATTCTGTCTTATCCCAGGGCTGGCGAACAGGCAAATAACTGGGCACCGAACAGAAAAAAAAAAAAAAAAATCCCACACTCAGACTCCAGCTTCAATGTTTAGCTATTCCTTTGTCTCGGGTTGAGTCTGGAGATAAAGGAGACTTCAGGAGGTAGATGGACACTTCACCACTTCAGAGCTGCCTGCCTGGAAGCCCAGTCCCTGTGTGATGGTGACCCCCCTCCTCAAGCCCACTGATCCCCAAGCTGTCCGATGCCCTGAAGCTGGGCCCTTACTGGTGCTTCTGCACCCACAGGGGACACCCTCAGCCCCCTTGCTGCACCCTCCTCACCCTCCTTCTCTGCACCGTCTTGATTTCTCTGCAAGGACCCGAGGCTTCCACGGGACTCGCGTCCCCACCCGCGCTGGCCCTCGTGTGCACCCAACATCACAGCCTCTCTGACCAAGGTGCTCTTTGAAGACCTCTCTGCTCTCTCCGCCCTGGTAGTCCTGGCACCTGGCGCGGATGTCTGGTACATTCTCCTAGGTGCTCGATCCATGTTTGTGAGTGAAGAACTGGCGATGTCCTGAACCGCGTGCTAGAGATCATAGAACCAATATGTACTGAAGACATTCTCTGTCCTAAATGTTTTGCACACTTTCTCTCATACACTCCTTGAGCCATCCCTGGGAGAAAGGAACTAGCACATCTGTTATCCTCAGCATTTCCATTTTATGGATTTGGAAATTGAGCCTTGCAAGAGGAAACCGAGTTGTCCACAGCTGTGGAACATGGCAGCCTCTGAGCAGAGAGGTAATTGGGCATCAGGGCTTCAGGACCTCTGCCTCCTTGTATGGACCAGTCCCTGGCCCCTGGTTCCACAGCATGGCACGTCGCACTAGCTGATTTGTTCAACTGTAGACACACTTGCTCCTCCGGGCTGGGGCCCTGCTTGCAGCTTCTCCATAGCCCTCAAGAGAGAAGAGACCCAATCAGGGCAGGGGGCGGAGCCCTCCAAAAGCAGTATCCTGGGTTGGGCTTTGGTTTGGACTGAATGGATCCCCATGGGGCCCAACTCTTCTGGACTGTGGGGCCAGGCTGCCTGGATTCAGACTTCAACCCTGCCACTTACTAACAGGGCCCACCACATAATCTCTCTGGGCCTTGGTTTGCTCATTTGCAAAAAAAAAAAAAAGGGCATAATAGGAGCACCTACCTGTACACAGGCTGTGGGGATTGAATGAGGGGGTACAGTTGTGTTGAGGATGTGTGTGTGTTCAGTTGCTCCGTCATGGTCTGACTCTTTGCAACCCTGTGGACTGTAGCCTGCCAGGCTCCTCTGTCCACGAGATTTTGCAGGCAAGAATACTGGAGTGAGTTGCCAGATTCTTCTCCAGGGGATCTTTCACACCCAGGGATCGAACTTGCCTCTCTTGGCAGGCGGGCTCTTTAGCGGATGCTGGGCACTCACACCTGCTATGCGTTAGTGGTTCTCATTTGAGACCCGGACACCAAATCTGCGTTATTTGCGGCCCCTCCTGAACTGCACACCTGTCCTTATGGTGGTCATTAAACGTCTGTGGGCCTCACCATGATCTTTTTTCTTTGAAAGGAGAGTCATTCCATTAAAAACAAACAATACGCCAACAAACTCGTGCCTTTGAGATCACAGGGGAGGGTGAACATTTGGCTTTCTGCCCGAGCCCCCGTTCACGTCGTGTATTCATATATAAATCAACAAGGGATGCCCATATAAGGTCTGGTATTCAACATATTCAGCGTATGGTTGCCTTGGGTGGACAAACGCTCACAATTAATGAAACCAGCCAGCTTCTCCGGATGGATATAAATACTCTAGGAAGAGAAACCCAAGACCAAAGGCTCAGGACACCCCGCGCTGGTGGCACCGGCTCAGGCTCTTCCTGTGTGTGGTGCAGCCTGACCCCATCCTCAGTCCTTCCTGAGGGCTGGGTGAACCCCCCACAGCCGCATTTTTGTCAGGCTTCCCAGGGGTGTCACCAGAGTCTGTGCTCTCTAAAATCGGAACGCGTGCTGTTGAGTTTTCTTCAGAAAGGGCATTGAGAGGCATGAGGGTGGGGCGCCCGGGTAACTCTCACGGTTATCACTCGTCTCCAAGTATTCAGAGTACTGGCCGTATCCCTGGGCACTGTGCCAGCTCGTTCAAGACCCTGACACCGAGGAGAAGGTGGGCGAAGCACGTGGGGCTGGAGTGAAGAGGCTCCCAGGGCAGGGGGCACGCACAGAGGTGAGCCTGCACGGGTCAGAAGGCAGGGCACATGCGGCCTTGGTAGCCGTGTTAAGGACGTGAGGCTTCATTGCTACCCAACCAGGTTCCTTCTGCCCCATGCACGATGAGCCAAAATGGCGAGACTTGCAGCAAAGAGCATTTATTCACAAGGCAGTCAAGTGAGGAGATGAGAGAACAGACCTTAAACCCGCCACCCTGAAGGCAAGGGGCTCAGGGTATTTATAGGATAATGAATAAAGAAGCAGGGCAGTCTCAGACATGGCAAGTGGTGATTGGAAGAAGGTGGAATAATGTGGTTCTGGTGTATCTAGGCCACAGGCCCCTGTGTGTTCTGAGGGTGGAGTTTTTGGGTCCCTGATGTCAAAAGATCCCTGAGTGGACACACACATGCTCAGCTGAAGGGTTGGTGGTCCTATCTAGTCTTAACCAGCTCAGCTTGAATTAGACACAGCAGGCTCCAAGTTCCTGGAAAAAAGTTGGGCAAACATCTTATTGTTTAGGTTATGTTCTTCTTGGAGGACATACAAGTCTTCAAACAACTTTGATGAGTGAAGACAGGTGAGATGGATGGAAGCCACAGTTTCGGCCCTCCCTGATTATTCCTCAACATTGAGGAAGAGAGGCAACGATTGCTCCAGCTATTTCCTGAGGATAAGCGGCTTAGACCCAACAAGGGCTTGAGGGTGGAGAAGGCTTAAACAAGAGAGGACAGTCATTCTGGTAGTGTGACAAGGGATTCAGATTTCCTTTAGAAGGGTTTTACCTTACCAACATCACCACTGCCAAGCCACAGACAAAGATGATCACCCAAATTTCTTTCTCATAGCTTGCTTCCGTTAGAACTTGAGATCTGTTAGCGGTTCCCTTGCTGACTCAGAAAAGACAAGGTTCAAATGAGCTTGGTCACAGTTTTTCTCCTGCAGCATGCTTTCCATATTCCGTTGTGTTTCTCATAAGGTCCAGTCCAGCAAGGATGGATCTGGTCTTCTGGATTTTTAATCTTCCAAGGTTTTAGCCCAGAGGTTCATTGTTTCCTCCTTTAAGGGCTTCCTCCCGCAGTATATTCTTCTGGAATGGTTGCGGGCATTTTTTCTTTTTGCAAGACTGGAACAGAGGAGACTGCAGTATACAAGCCTGCCCTGGTTTGTACTTTGTGTCCGTTTGTCCAGGTGCAAAGGCAACCCTTTTGCTGCGTTCCTTGTGAAAGCCCTCAGCTTGGCCCTTCTTTCCCCTGTGTTAGGGCAGCTGCCAGCAGAGTGGCCTGTCTAATTCTCTGTTGTCCCCTGAACCTGGTCTCTGCTATTAAAAGCTGTAAAGGCAGTTTCAGCAAGCTAAGTCATGGGCATCCTTTAAGCCCCTCATTCACCAGAGTTACCCCCAGACCCTTGCTCAAAACCCATCAGCTCCCTCCCTCGAACAGGAACTAACATATACCTTTAGATCATATAGTTTGGACACAAAGAAAGCCAGCTATAGGAAGGGAAAAGCAGAAGCTATATGGAACGAGCTGAAACCAAGGTGGCCATAAATCTGACCTCCAACAGACCCCGAGTCTTACTCTCTGCTGATTTTACTACATTAGCATAAAACATGACACCCCTCCTGGTGGCATGACTGGCAGCCACAGATGAAAAAGGGGTGGCACCCCACTTTGGGGGAAGCCCTGCCTCTCTCTCAGGGAACAATGCGCCTGCCTACCACAATTAGCCTCCCGCCTCTCCCACTGTTCTTACTCCCTGAAAGCAAATCCCTCTTGCTTAAGGTGAGAAGCTGATTTGTGAACCAAGCTCTTGCTTTCCCATCTCTGGGCATTGCATAAAGCTTGTGCTGCTCTCATCTTAGCTTCCGTTTTATTTTTGGCTGCATGAGCCTGAATGGAAACTGAACCTTCAGAACCTCAGAAAAAGAACAGAGTAGGGTCCATGTGATAGACAACACTTCTATCTCTTACCGTTTCTTCTGTATGTTGGGGGTCACTCTGACTGATAAGTCATATTAACTACCTTTAAATTCTCTGGGACTGCAGCTCTCTATGTACTGCCTATGGGCTTTAAAGACCCTTTGCTGAAATTCCAAAGGATCTTCATTTGACTTCTCTTTTACGTCCTGAACTTTATTAAGGCTTCTTTGTTTTGGTGCCCCTTGTCATAATCCTGCAAGAAATGCAATGTCTATAGTGCTCAGCTTGTAGCCCATTACTCCCATCCCAATCAGGATCCGCTGCTGGTACCTCTATGCTTGCTGCAGCCTATACCATATTGCCAAGGGTTTCCCTGTGAAGCCATCAGCCTCCTCCCTAGCTTCATCCAGCACCATTCTATGTTCTTCTGAAGTGAAGAGGGTATTTAGTGAGTTTTGATTATCTGTCCAGGTTGGGTTGTGGGCTGCCCCCCCTACCCCCCAAAAATAAAAAAGCTTTCCCATTTTCTTTGAATCATCTCTATAAGTTGTCATGTTGCTCTTCCAATTAAATTACTTGGAAGTTAATCTGGGTCCACTCCCCTTTTTCATCCCCATCAGCTGCCTAGTCTCAACATTTACACCCCTTCACCCAGTGGGGACTTGCCTTGATGGATCTTGCCCCATCTGAGTCTGGTAGCTCCCTGGTCACATGCAGTGCCCTAGAGGGTATGAGGGGGGGAGACCATTCTTATTTCTCGACAGCCAGGCCTGAGGCTGTGGCTCAGACACTGGCCATGAAACAGCAGCAATACCTTCCTGAGGGGGAGGAGGAGCCGTTGGAGTGTTCAGCTGAATCAACATCAGTTCAGACAAGTTTCCTTAGAATCAAGTGAAACCAATTTATTTGCTTTCTTTTCCTGTTGGACTATAAGGTTACATCTTCTTTGCACAGGTTTATTTTGATACAATAACACGACTGTCTATATGAGGTTTCATCCCATTTTTCTTCCCATTTACAAAACAAATCTAGTTGCAGAGTTATACTGTAATTTAAGGGGCCATTTTTAGGCCACCTTGTTCCTGAGTCTAAAGGATGTTGTGACCATGCAGTGTTCCAGAAGATTAATGCCATCTTTTTCTTTACCATGGATTCGTAATCAAAAGTCATTCAACTTGGAGAATACAGCCTAGAGAGCTGCAAGAGGAAACTGGATTAGCATTTCTCCTTGAAACTGAAGGGGCTTTGCTTCTAGGTGGTAGCAGCAACAAAATCTTTCTAAGAGTTCTTGCTTATAGTCACCAAGAAGCTCAATCTCCAATAGCCAATCCTTAACAGTTAAGACAGTCAGACACAGACAAACGAGAACCAAACAGCAAAACCAAGAACTAGAGCCCTGGTTCTATAGAACCCTGGGCCTTTAACCCAGATATGGATTGCCTCAGTAGCAGTAACCTTTGATGTTGTCTGCCAATAGCCTGGCGGCTGGACCCTGACCCACATTTTGGTGAAGATTGAGAAAACAATCTAGACATAGGTGCATTTCTTTAACAAAATTACTCTCCCAAAGAACATCTTCCAAACCTCGAGACCCCCAAACCCCCAAACCATCTCTTTGCTACAAAGCAAAGCTAAGCACTGAAGGTCAGTGGCCCCTTGCCAGGAAATCTAGGGGATGGTCCCTGGAACAGACGGACCAGGCAGCTGCTTTTGATACAGGCAAGGGGCCAACAAAACACGGGCAGAATGTCTGTCTGGTCTTACCTTCTGGCTGGCTTGCCAAATGCTGGGCTGCAGAGGTTTGTAGCAAAGGGAGAGTTTATTTGCAAGGCAGCCAAGCAAGGGGATGAGAGAACAGATCTCCAGTCTGCCTTCCTGAAGACAAGAGACCCAGGGTATTTGTGGGATAACAAACGGAGAAGTGGGGCGTCATGAGGTGTGGGGGAGCAGGGGGAAAGGTGCTGCAGTGACCATGGTTAGGAGCGGGTGTGACTAGCTCACAGGCTTCTGCATGTGCTAAAGGGGGACCTTCCAGGCCCCTGGTGTCAAAAGGTCACTGAACTGATGCTCACACACGCCTAGTTGAAGGGTGGGAGGTCCTGCCCAGTCTTAACCAGCTCGGCTTGAATTAGACGCAGCTGACTCCAAGTTCCTGGAAAGTAACTTGAGCAAACATGATACTGCTTAGGCTACATGTTATTGCTGAAGCTCCAATACTTTGACCACCTGATGCAAAGAGCTGACTCATTGGAAAAGACCCTGATGCTGGGAAAGAGTGAGGGTGGGGGCAGGACGACAGAGGATGAGATGGTTGGATGGCATCACGGACTCAATGGACAGGAGTTTGAGCAAACTCCAGGAGATAGAGAAGGACAGGGAGGCCTGGCATGCTGCAGCCCATGGGGCCATGAAGAGTCAGACACGACTGAGCGACTGAACTAGAACAAGGCTACATGTGCTTGGAGAGCATTGCAAGTCTTAAAACAATCTCAGTGAAGGCAGGAGAAATGAATTTAACCCATGGTTTCAGTGGCAAGGGCTATAGGGTGCAGCTGAAGGGTTTAAGCAAGGAAAATAAGCTAAAAAGATTTACATTAAAATTGATGCTTGTCACTGCGTTGCGGATGGAAGGACTAGAGAGAAGCAAAGGTGACCCTGAGAGACCAATTAGAAGACTCCATAGTTGGATGGGGGAGAGACGTGGGTGCCTGTGGGAGCGTGGGAGGGGTGGGGATGGAAAAGATCCCTTCTACAAACATTTAGGTGGTAAAATCGATAGGGCTGGGTTTGGGGAGAAAGAGGGATCACAGCGGACTCCTGGGTTTTGAGTTTGAGCAAAGGAGTGGATGGTGGAAGAGAAATAGGTTTGGGGCAGAACAGATTGCCTGTTCTACTTGGACACGTTGAATGTGAGGTTCTGTTGAGACATCCAGGTGGGGAGGAGCTGGTAGGGTCTGGAGTCTGGAGTGCAAGCAGATAGTGATACAGACTGGGAGTCATTGGCCACGTAGGTGGGGTTTAAAGCCATGGAATGGATGAGGTCGCCCAGACAAGTGAGTGGGTCAGGGCTGGAATGGGGAAAGTGAGCGGTGCTCAGGGAAGTGGGGGAGGCTACAGACAGTGAGGCGGGGCTCCCCTGTAGCTCCGTCTGAGATGTGTCTGGGTAACCAGTCTTAGCTGGCAAACCATTTTTGGTACTACCGTTGCTTTGGAGGGCTTCCCTGTTGGCTCAGGGGTAAAGACTTGGCATGCAATATAGGAGACATGGGTTTGATCCCCGGGTCAGGACAATCCTCTGGAGGAGGACCCACTTCACTTCCCATCCTTGCCAGGAATCCCGTGACAGAGGCGCCTGGTGGGCTATGGTCCATATGGTCACAAAGAGTCAGACAGCAGCTGAAGTGACAGCATGCGTGTGTTCCTTTGGAAGAAATAGCTGTAACATAGGCCCTTTCAACCACATGGTGAGAATTTACTGTCGTTTCTTAATCTTCTCGGGGACCCGCCTAAACTTTGTTGGGATCTTAAAGTCACAAGTCCTTTGCCACTGCTTTGCTTTGCTGAAATTCTTCCCACCTGATCTTGTTGGAACAAAGACCTCTCTTGGGTGCTTGTTCTGTCTGTCTCTTGTGGTACTTCGCCCTAGGCAAGGCGGGATTCCAGATCAAGGAGAGGCTGGAGAGGGGTCCCCCTCTCAGCTGGTGGCCTGTCACTTGGGACTAATGAGTGGTAAAAGCTGCTCTGGGGGTAAGGGTACCTCTGGAAGAGCTGACCATTTAACGCACGATCCAGTCCTGGGCTTTCTCTTACTCTGTCATTCCCAGTGTATTTGACGTCCTCCGCTGGTAGTGTGGGAGATGACTTTTAGATAGTAGATGGACACGACGTGGTATGTGCTAAGTTGCTCAGTAGTGTCCAACTCTTCACGACCCCATGGACTGTAGCCCACCAGGCTCCTCTGTCCGTGGGCGTTTCCAGGCAAGAATGGGGTTGCTGTTTCCTTCTCCAGGGGATCTTATTAAATAAGATAAAATCAGAGAGTGATCCATTTCTTTTCAAGCCTGCTTATGAAAAGAAGAAAATCACAGGATGTTTTAATTACTTACTAATCTTTCCTTTTACCAAAAAGTGAGCAGGCATGTGGGGCCAGACAGAACCTTCAGTCACCCCACTGGTTAGTGTTATTTGCTTTATTTTCATTGATTTTTATCCCCCTTTCCCACTTTTTATGGCCCACAATGCTGGTTTATGTTCACAGTCTAGTGCTATTCCTGTGGATTTCCAGTTCTCTACGTGGTGGGGTTATTTGTCACCTCAGGGCCTCCCTGGTGGTTCAGACGGTAAAGAATCTGCTGGCAATGCAGGAGGTTTGATCCCTGGGTGGGGAAGATCCCCTGGAGAAGGAAATGGCAACCCACTCCAGTATTCTTGCCTGGAGAATCCCATGAGCAGAGCAACCTGGTGGACTACAGTCCATGGGGTTGCAAAGAATTGGACCTGATTGAGCAACTAACTTTCAGCTAAGCTGGCTTATCCTGATTGCTGCAGTAACAATGTAAAAGAATGTGTGTGTGTGTGTGTGTGTGTGTGTGTGTGTGTGTGTGTGTGTGTGTGTGTGTGTGTGGCTGCCTGGGCTCTTCATTGTAGCATGTGGATTTCCCTGGTTGTGGCGTGAAGGTTCTTTAGTTGCAGCAGGCATGCTTACACCCCACTAAGATGTGAGATCTTAGTTCCCCGACCAGGGACTGAACCCACATCCCCTGCATTGAAAGGCAGATTCTCAACCACCGGACCACCAGAGAATACGTGTATTTGAGTAATTTCACAGTTGGAGTGGCCAAAACAGCTCAGTTGGGAGAGCCTTAGACTGAAGATCTAGAGGTCCCTGGTTTGATCCTGGGTTTCGGCCATGTGTCCTTTTTTGGGCTTCCCTCATAGCTCATCAGGCACCTCTGTCCATGGGATTTCCCAGGCAAGAATGCTGGAGTGGGTAGTCATTGCCTTCTCCAGGGGATCTTCCCATCCAGAAATTGAACCTGGGTTTCCTGTATTGCTGCAAAACCTCGGTTTGCAGGGGGCCTACTGGGGTATAAGCTGCGGCTTAGGTCAGAGGGAAAAACAGGCTCTGGGCCCATCTGCTGGGCTAATTAATGCTGGAGACAGGATTCTCATCTGCACATTGCTCTTGGCCCTGGAGTGAATCAAAACCCTTCACTCTAATTTCTCTAGCTCTAGACCCTCCCCTCTGCCCAAGGACAGAACCCCTGCAAAGGCCCAGGGGAAAGACAGGAGGCTAGGCCCTGGCGTCTTTCTGCCTTCCAGTGAGGCCTCATGGTGAAGTCCCCGGGGCCAGGGCTCTCCTAGTGCATTCGTGGGGTCTGTCCTGCTTCCGTCAGGGACTTGGAGTTTCTTACTCCTGCAAATCTCTTCCTCCTTGGGGTCCAGCCCCAAACACGTGTGCTCCTCTTGCTTGCCATGCCCTATAGGCTGCAGAAGATAAGTTTAGAAGCTATTCTTATTTCCAGGATATTTGAGGACATTTCAGGTTGCTTCCCTCATAGCTCAGTTGGTAAAGAATCCACCTGCAATGCAGGAGACCTGGGTTCATTTCCTGGGTGGGGAAGATCCCCTGGAGAAGAAAATGACTACCCACTCCAGTATTTTTGCCTGGAGAATCCCACGGACAGGGGAGCCTGATGGGCTACAGTCCACGGGGTCGCAGAGAGTTGGACATGATTGAGTGATTAAACCACCACAGCTGGAACAAAGTTACGACAAAATATCTGAAGGTGATAACCTACCTATGTGGCAAGATTTCGAGAATGATGGATGAGATTATAGGATTTTTTTTTTTTTAAGAGGCTGACCTAATTAGTGTGATGAGCTGTCCTGATTTTCCTGGGATTGTGTTTCTTGGATGTGGTACTTTCAGTTTTAGAACGGAGAAGTCCCGGGGAAACTGAGATGAGTTGGTCAGCCTGGTTTTAAGTGAAACAAACAGATCATCTTCTCTCACTGGTCTTAATCAAAGTGGGGGCAGTGGCTGGTGCACTCATTAGAGTCTCCAGAGGTTTGGGGTCCAATGAGGGAGTCTGGGGGTCTTTGTCAAACCTCCCCAACCCAAAGAAGTTTAACTCCCTCCCCAGACAGATGAAACTGGAAAGGAGGAGACTGACAGGTTTGTTCCCAGCAGCAGGGGTTGTAAGTGGCAGATTGGAGAGCAGAACCACATCTCCTGACTGTCAGATCTGGTCAGGTTTCCCCCTCCTGGATCCCCTAATCCTGAGGGAAATCAACCCTGAATATTCATTGGAAGGACTGATGCTGAAGCTGAAGCTCCAATACTTTGGCCAACTTATGAGAATAACTGACGCATTGGAAAAGACTCTGATGCTGGGAAAGACTAAAGGCAGGAAGAAAAGGGGACGACAGAGGGTGAGATGGTTGGATGGCATCACTGACTCAATGGACTTGAGTTTGAGCAAGCTCCAGGAGTTGGTGATGGACAGGGAAGCCTGGCGTGCTGCAGTCCAGGGGTCACAAAGAGTTGGACACGACTGAGCGACTGAACTGAACTGGATTCCCAGCTAGAGCTCTTTGCTCTATTCTGCTGTTCCCTTCCTAGCCTGTTTGCTTTCAGATGCCTCTATAGTAACATTAAAACAATGAACAGTTAGATGGCATTTGTTAAGTGGGAGACATTGTCCTAAGAGCTTTCTATTAATATACTATATTAACCAGTACTCTAGATTAAATTAATGTGCAGTATAATAAACATTAACATTATATAACATATCAATTATAATTGGAGAAGGAAATGGCAGGAAGGAAACTCCAGTATTCTTGTTTGGGAAATCCCATGGACAGAGGAGCCTGGTGAGCTACAGTCCATGGGCTTGCAAGAGTTGGACATAACTTAGTGACTCAACCACCACCAACGCCATCGATTATAATATATATATAAGTCATATAGAATATATGTTAATATTATATTATAGTCTATAACATATAATATATATTATATAACATAATATAATATGTATTAATTATATAATATAAAAATAATATTAATCATTGATCCTCACACCAATCCTATGAGGCAAGGTATTATTATCCCCCTTTAACCCATGAGGAGATAGAGGCATTGCCCAAGGTCATCAATTAGTACTCGTGGCAGGGGCAGGATTTAGAACCCAGGCTGTCTGGCTCAAGAGGCCACGTGAATAACTGCCAAGCTCCATGGTGCTCTGTGCTACTGTCCTTTGCCAAAGCAGCCCAGGAAAGGGCGATGGGGCCCAGAGGGTGGGTCACGTTTATGCGGAAAGGGTTTAGGTGTAGGCTTCGTGAGAGCTGAGCTTGAATCTTGGTTCCAGCATTCACTTGGAATGCCTGGGCTGTGCTTTAATAGGATAATAATAATAAAAATATCATATCTGTTTCTCATTTCTCGGCTAGGTCATCATAAAGATCTCATACAAGTAAGTCTTGGGGACAGGATTCTGTGAAGAGTAAAGCACAAGACAGATACAGTTAGTTTTGGTAAAACGGCAGCGTAAAGAGATGCTTGTTAAAGGCACGGTAATGACGGAAAAGCTCAGTGTGAAAAGGCAGTGGGGAGGGCTTGGCAACCAACTCCAGTATTCTTGCTGGGAGCATCTATGGACAGAGGAGCCTGGTGGGCTATAGTTCTTAGGGTCCCAAAGAGTCGGACACAACTGAAGTGACTTGGCACGCGTGCATGGCTAATGACAAAAGTTTGGATCGAAAGTCTGGATGCTGGTAACATAACTGGTAAGCACTCAGTCCGTATGTTGAATGGACAAATGAGTGATAAGATCTGGAGATGAGAACCCTGAAAGAAATTGTGGGCTAAAGCATACAAGCCTGGTTTAAAAAAGAGAGAGAGAGAAAGGACAAAAAAAAAGAGAAAGGAAAACACTTGCATCTTATTGTTATCAGCTGCACACAACAGGTGAGGAACCCGGGGCGTGGAGAGCCCAGCGACTTTCGGGGCATCCGCTGGCATCTCCTGGGACGCTTCCCCAGCCCTGCCCTGCCCTGTGGCAGACGCTGGGCAGGGCCTTGACCTCTTGACCTCTCTGCACCTCCTCTTCCTTCTCTCACATGCAGAGTGGAGAGGCCTGGATGCGTGAACCCCGGGCCAAGTGATCAGCCCAGCGCCTGGCACCTGGGAATCCCTCGGTCAATATTAGCTATTATTATTAGTGGTAGAAACCACTTTTTAAAGTGAGCCCACACTCGCCGCCTGGAAGGTGATTGTATTTCTCCACTGAGAGGAGGGAAATTGGTTGGTCAGTAGCTGGGAAGTTTCGCTCTGCTTGCAGGATCCCTGTGACCCTCTCTCGAGGCAGAGAAGAGTGTTTCGAGACCCCTTGCAGCCTCTTCTGGATCCCAGCCCCTCCTCTGCAGTTGAGTGTCTTTCTGCCCATCCTTTACTAGCTCGCCGCTTCAGGGAAGGGCTGCCAGATACAGGGATGAACTTTCCCCCGGATTCCTTCCTACCTCCCTTCAGAAGCGAAATGCCCGCGGTGCTAACAAAGTGTCTTTCAAGTGACCAGAGGCCCAGACCATGGGCCGCTGCCTGCTGGCCCGAGCGCTAGCTTCCCCTGGTTCCGGGGGCAACGGCAGCCAGTCCCAGCCACCCCCCATCCCCTCCCCTCCGTGTTATCTATGGGGATTGGGAAACATTATCAAAACAGGCCCCATCTGTTCCTGAAGTCGTGGAAGAATACTCGTGTGATAAATTTACAGGGCGCTGGAAGACCCTCTAATTTTCTGGGAAATGACAAGGCGTCTGTGGCCACCTTGTATAAAATTTCCTCTTTTATCCCCAAGTTACATGCCTTGGACTATTTACTTGGAGTCTGAGGGTGTATTTACCATTCAGGCAACATCACAAGCCGTCAAAGAAATCTACTCAGAGTAGGATGTGTTGGGTGTCTTGCCTTTCTAAAAATGACACTCAGCTCTTTTTTTTTTTTTTTAATAAATCTTTTTAGGCGTTATGTTCACAGTGTAAACAGTTCAGGAAGGACGCGGCTAGGGAGTCAAAGTTCAAGTCAGGGCAGATGTCCTGAACAGAACCAAGACTCCATCCAGCAGCTCTGCCGAGACAGAAGCCGGTCAGATGTCGGATTCCCTCTGGGCGGTCTTTCTGAGCGGGTATTGCTCTATCGATCAGCTGCGGGAGCATCTCGAGTGTTCGCATCCCGAGTGCGTCATTCAGAACCAACCCTGGGCAGCCACAGTGAGGAGAGGATTTGCCAGCAGCTGAAGGAATGCTTTGGGGGAGAGGTGGAAGGACATGGTTTTCCAAATTTAGAACTCACTCACATTTTGTGGGTTCTGACACTAATATTGAACTTGAACATAAAGTCCTGGCAAGATCCAATTTCCTGATTCAAAACAAGCTGCTCAGGGAGCCCACTAAGGTGCCTGGGAAGTGCTCTTTCTCTTACAAGACAGTTTGTGGACTCAAGTGTGAAGGCGCCAGGACCACGATGATCCTGTTTCCCTTAAAATCCATGTGGCTTTTAGAGTGAAGCGGCTGTGGGGTGTGCAGAGGCGCAGAAAACATGGGAAAAAAGCGCTTCTGAAGTTTTGCGGACCTGAGGACATTTGAAAATTGGTTTGAATCCTTCTGCCAGGTCTGGACAGCCCACGAATCTTGCAGACTTTGTTTTTGGTCTGATGACAGATCCTCAAGAGGAGCTGTTAGAGAACAGAGTAGGTGTGGCCTTCCCACACCCCTGGGGACACAAGAGCAGCCTCCCAGGGGCCCTGTTGCCCGTTTCTATCACAAGGCTCGTCCCCAGGAGTGGCTCTGTCTGGTCTCATACCCACTCCCCAGTGGGCTGGAAGGCAGACTGCTGCCTTGTAGTGACTTTGAGCTTGAGGTTCCCACAGCCTCCGGATTAGGACTGAGTGACCCCATATGTCTCAGCCCCTATAAGTTCTCGGAATTCTCTTGCCAGCTTATCACCTCCTGGCTTCAGATCTCTCAGCAGCAGCTCTGCAAGCTGAGATTCAAGCCCACGGTCCTCAGCAGGCCCCCGGCCCCTCCTGGCCCACCTTCCCGCCTCTGTCCCCAGAGTCAGCTTCAGCCCCGTACACTTGACGCTCCCGCCCTGCGGACCCACTTTTGTCGCCTCTAACTCACCACGCCCGCTCTGGCTTCTCGTCCTCGCCCCTGTCCTGCTTGAAGTGTCCTCAGCTGATCTGTCTCTTCCAGGAGTCTTTCCTGGAGCCCAGCCCTCGCTGGACACCTTGAACTTGCCCTGCTGCTGAGCGCGCCGCTGGCTGTATCGTCTTCCCCCTTCCTGTAAGTCAGAGCGCTTATCTTCACCAGGTTCTGGGGAGCCGGCCGTCCCGGGGACGTGTCAGGGTCAGGAATGAGGACTGGACGATCCCCCAGGGGTCCATGCCGATCGCCGGGCTTTGGGGAAGTGAAGGGTTGCTGGGGGCAAACCAGTAAGGCGGTGGAAGGCCGTAGCATATAAGATCTACAGCGTCACCACATCCATAACATTGACGCTGGGATCATGTTTCCTACGGAGAACTAGTAAAGGGGCTTAGGGCTTTATGCCCAGTGGCTCAAGGCCGTACTGGGATGACACTTAATAAACAAGCATGGGGACAGGATCAAGAGGAAGAAAGTAAGAATCTGGTTAAATTGTGAGGAAGGAGTCTGGATTCACGGAGGTTGTGAAACTGGGGATTTGTAAGATGGGGAATGCTTGTTTGTCTTTCCACTGAACTGTGAGTTCCTTGGGGGTGGGAGGTGTGGATTATTCATCTCTGGATGCCCAACGTCCAACTTAATACCTCGGGTATAGCACACAGGGCTCAGTGAATACTTATTGGGTATAAGGGTGGATGGATGGAGGGATGAAGGGAGGGATGAAAGGAAGGAAGGAGGGATGGATAGAAGGATGGATGGAAGGGAGAATGGATGGATGGAAAGAGGGATGAATGGATGAATGGCTAGTTTTTCTAAGGAGGCAGACTGCAGTCATCTGCCCTAGATGCCTTTTCTTATCCTGCCCTGCTCCCTTCCTCAGCTGGCTACCTTGAACTCATCCTTCATAACACAGCATCTGGGGCTGAGGGAGAAGTACAAGCAAAGGCCTGGAAGTAAGAGGGAGCAAGGCCAGTTGGGAAACTGTAGGAAGGTGTGTGTGGTTGGAAAGCACATTTCGAAGGAGAGAGCAAGGGTGGGTGATACAGCTGGAGACTTTTAATCAGGGGTCAGGCTCTTGAGAGTCCCTTGTACAGCAAGGAGAGCAAACCAGTCAACCCTAAAGGAAATCAACCCTGAATATTCATTGGAAGGACTGAAGCTGAAGCTCCAATACTTTGGCCACCTGATACAAAGAGCCGACTCAATGGAAAATACCCTGATGCTGGGAAAGATTGAGGGCAGGAGGAGAGATGGTTGGATAGCATCACCGACTCAATGTACATTTGAGCAAACTCTGGGAGACTGTGAAGGACCAGGAAGCCTGGTGTGCTGCAGTCCATGGGGTCGCAGAGAGTCACTGGAGGGTGGTCTTTCTGAATTGTCAATTCTGCCCGCAGCACGGCAGGTAAAATCACTTTGTAGTTTGTGTATTTCTGAGCAACTGAACAGCAACAGACTGTAAAAGGACTCCATCTCTGGCCCTTTGCCTGAGAGTAGTGAGACCTGTTGAAGTGTTCTGTGCAACATCACTAACAATTGCATTCCACTTTTTTTGTCTACCTCACTTTTCAAACAATGCTTAGAACTTCCCTGCCAGGAACACCCTGGAGCAGAGCTGTGAGCCAGAGCAGGAGCGAGTCAGCTCTGCTTCACCAGGAAGCACACCAGGCCTGGAGTCAGACGGCCTGAATTTCTTTAGACGCTCACTCTTTCGGTTGCCAGCTGAGTGGCATTGAGTCCCTTTCCCTTGTGCCTCAGTCTCCTCACCTGTGAAATGAATAAGATAGAATGTACCCAGGGCTCTCTTCATGGACATGTAGCTTGTGCAGTAACACAGGATTCCATCCTTACAAGGATCCTGGCCTTGGCTTAATGCTGTGCTGCCACCGTATTGAAATTCTTCTTAATTTTTAAACAAAGAGGCCCATATTTTCATTTTGCACTGGGCCTCACAAATTATGCAGTTGGTTCTGAATCTACCTCACAGAGATGGCATGAGAATAAAATAAGATCCAGTATGTGAAAAGTCTTTCCTGGGTTTTTTTTGGCTCTGTGGCTCAACTTGCGGGATCTTAGTTCCCCAACCAGGAAAGTCCTATGAAAAGTCTTAAAAGGCAATAAAGCAGTAAGCAAATCTTAGGTCTTACTGATATTATCCAAAGCGATGTGATTATTCTGTTTATCCATCCTCCTGTGTGCCAGGTGCTGGGGACAAAGATGATCGAACCCAGTCACTCTCCTCAAGGAGCTCTGGGCTATTGAGTAAAGGGCAAAGCTGGAACTTGAACCCACGTCTTCAGTACGCAGTCTGGGGCTCCTCTACAGTAAGCCATTTGCTTCACTGTTCTTTTAGAGCCTTAGTGCCCAAGCTATCTTCCCTGTCTTCATGGCGCCTGGAATAACATTTTGTACATACAAAGTGTTTTAGCCATTCAGTCATATCAGACTCTTTGCCACCGCATGGACTGTAGCCCACCAGGCTCCTCCGTCTATGGAATTTTCTGGACAAGAATACTGGAGGGAGTAGTCATTCTCCTTTCCAGGATATCTTCCCGACCCAGGCATCAAACCTGTGTCTCCTGCATTGAGAGGTGGATTCTTTACCACTGAGCTGCCAAAGTGAAAGTGAAAGTCACTTAGTCGTGTCCAACTCTTTATGACCCTATGGACCATACAGTCCGTGGATTCTCTAGGCCAGAATACTGGAGTGGGTAGCTGTTCCCTATCTTCCCAATCCAGGGATGGAACCCAGGTCTCCCACATTGCAGGCAGATTCTTTACCAGCTGAGCCACAAGAGAAGCCCAAGAATACTTGAGTAGGTAGCCTATCCCTTCTCCAGGGGATCTTCCCAACCCAGGAATTGAACTGGGGTCTCCTGCATTGGCAGGCAGATTCTTTACCACTGAGCCATCAAGAAGCCCAGTAAATGTTTATTCAATTAATGAATGCATTTGAGACAGTGACATGATTATGTTCCAAGCATCCTTGCTTAAATGTCCTTTAAGACTTCCTGTTACTTTCAGGATAAACCCCAAACCCCTTGTCTTGGCACAAGGGCCCCTGTGGTCTGGCTCCTTCCTCCGTCTCCAGCCTGTGCTGCTGATGGGCCTCCGGCCTCTGACCGACACTCCGGCTTCTTTCAGCCACTCATGTCTGCCATGCTCTGCCTCCCCAGGACCTTGGCACTCGATGTACTTTGCCGTTCTCTGTTGCCTGGTTACCCCAGCTCACAGGTCACGTTGCTTCCCAAGCTCGACTTTCTCGGAGAGGCTTTTGCTGAGCTCACCAACCAGACCCCCCTTCTCCGGACGGTCTCTCACCACCCAGCCAGCTGCCCCACGCTTTCTGCAGGCGCGACCGCGGATGCCGCGTGGTTCTGTCAATGGCGGCCTATCTCGGGTGCCAGCCAACCGCATGTGGCTTTGTCCCCTGCAGTGTTCCCGGGGACTGGCACGGTGCCTGTCACAGCGTGGGTGCGCAGTGAAGTCTGGTGAGTGTGTGAAGAAGCATGTAGTGTTCGCGAATTTCATGCCTGGGGGGGTCTCTCCAGCACCACAGGCCAGGGCCGAATGAGAACTACAGAACGATGTCACGGGCCCCGCACACTGTCTGCACGACGTGTCCACTGCATGGAAGCTGAGATCGAGGCTCAGGAGGGTTAAATGATGTCCCCAAGGTCTCAGGTCTTGCCAGCGGCAGTCTGGGCCTGAGGCCAGTACGGGTTAAAGTGGACATCTAGGCTTTCCTTCACCACCTCCTGTAGCTCTTACGTTTTCCCTGATCTGCCATTCCCCAGCTAAGGATCCTGTAGGCCAGTGCTACATACATACATGTGAGCTGTGACATGTGACACACGGACAAACGTGGGCCAGACTGTCACAGGTCCGGGGACCAGTCCCGGCTGTAGTCTTAATCTCGGAGTTACCCTGAGCAAGTCAGGTTTGATCTGTGAGCCTCATATTCCCAGCTTCAAGGCTGAGGATTGGACCCCCGCGGTCAGCATCTCTCCTGGGCACTGCCTCTGGACCCCTGCGGTCAGCGTCTCCTCCTGGCACTGACTCTGGACCCCCACGGTCAGCGTCTCTCCCGGGCACTGACTCTGGACCCCCGCAGTCCTGTGGAGCTCTGCCCGCTTTGGTGCCTGCTGGGCTCTCTGCCCGGAGCATCCTCCTCCATCTTCACGGGCCGGCTGGCTCCTGGGCACTAAAGTTTCAGCTTAAGTGTCACAGAGGGGCTTTGCCCACCCACCTGAGCCATGCTGGGGCCACGGCAGTCACTCCACTGCCTAGTTTGCTGCATTGCACTTGTCACCATTTGGAAAAAAAATTGTATATACGTGTGTGTGTGTGCTAAATCGCTTCAGTGGTGTCCGACTCTTTGCACCCCTATGGACTGTAGCCCACCAGGCTCCTCTGTCCATGGGATTCTCCAGGCAAGAATACTGGAGTCGGTTGCCATTTCCTTCTCCAGAGGACCTTCCCGACCCATATATATATATATAGTCACACACAAATATACATTTTAATCTATTTGTAATAAATATTAAAGTTCTCTCTCTCTCCGTATCTACCCATGTATGTATCTATCTGTCTATCTGTGGTTGTTCCTTCGCTTGGGAGTCTCCTGTTACTCGGATGTGATGGGGAGCAGGGCAGAGGGCTGTCTCATTCATGGCTGCACTTCCAGCTCTTGAGAGGAACACAGTGAATATTGACTGAAAGCATGGGAGGGTCAGTTGAATGAGTGAGCGACTAGTTCTCAGGAGCACCAAGGGCAGGGGTGTAGCAGCGAGAGAAGGTCGGGCGCGATCAGGACCACCGTGGTCAGAAGCCCAGCACCCGCCCTGTAGCT
Source organism: Cervus elaphus (assembly GCF_910594005.1). NCBI lineage: Eukaryota > Metazoa > Chordata > Mammalia > Artiodactyla > Cervidae > Cervus > Cervus elaphus. The sequence goes on along the minus strand of NC_057819.1, from coordinate 80,453,327 downwards.
CACGGAATAGCGTGCACAGTACATAGTCATCAGAGTCAGGGACTCATTTAACCAAACCGGTCACGGCGTCTGCCCTGGTGTGGCAATTATAGTGCTTGCAAAGCCAGTAAGAATTATCCTGGAGAAGGTGTCCCAAACCCAAAACAGCCCAGATGAAAGGACCACCTTCTAACATGCCTCTAAACCCCCTTTCTCTTCCTTTTACCAGAGGATGTCAATGTCCCACTGCTGAGAGACGCAGCTTGTTTGAGTCTGACCATGTCATTTGGGGAGTTTGTATTCAAAATTTAGGGGCATATCCAAAGCTCTCAGATGCTTGTGTAAAATCTATAGCTCCCCAGGAGCTCTGAGGGTTCACATCTACTGTTTTAGGAGATGTTCTCCAATATGAAGAGCATACACTCTCTGCTCCAGTCTGCCCTCCCCCCACCCCCAGTCCCCACCCCGCCCCCACTCTCCACCCTCTCCTCCCCCCACCCCCCAGCCCCCTCCCCTCCCCCACTCTCCACCCTCCCCTCCCCCTACCCCCCATCTGGGTTTACCTTTTGCTACTTTAGAGCTGTGCAGGGACTGCAGAGAAATGGATTTTGTTTTACATCCTACCGCTGTTACAAAACTGGAGAAACCCCACATGCTTAGAATAGTAAAATGGCTTTTCAGGCTAAGAGAATTCTCATTTAGAATTTGAAAGTCTGGAGCCTGCTACACGGTTGAGTTGACCTATCTCTGAAAAATAAGATAAAGAAGTAAACTATGATGCTTCATCCTATGCCTGCCACGCCCACCTCCTTGAGAGTCTGATATAGTTGCAGTCCTGATCTGCTTTCTGGACTCAGCTCTAAACCCAGAAAGGCCAGGGAACCCTAAGTGCTTAGGTTGGAAAGTGCTTTCTGGGATGGGAGGAAGAGGCTTGAGAATTTATCACCTCTCTCTGCCTGCCCCTGGGCAGGCCCGCCATCCACAGCCCTAAGTAAGGAAGCAAGAAGCTACAAACTTTGCGAGAAGGCGACTTCACAGTCTCTCAAGGAGCCCCATTCATGGCCCAAGAGGCCTGTGAAGGTGGGAAGTCGCTGCTTGGGCGGACCCACGGTTCTTACACTACATTACACCGTGTTGATCTGCATGAGTCGGGTTTTCCTGGATGGCACCTATTGTGGGCTATCCTGGGGCCAGGAAGGTAAATGAGCTGCCTTTAAAGGCACGTTTCAGAGGAAATCTGTCTTCCACTGTCTAATGGCCGGAGTATTCCTGCTGCTGGAGCCTTTGAAGATTTCCTTGGTCGCCAAGGATGCCTGCCCCACAGCAGGGAGGCCGCCCGAGTCCCCCAGGATCCTGGGGATGGTCTCTGAGGCGAGGTTTAGATGAGGCGCTCTGTGCTCTATCCTAATCCTTCACCCTCCTGGGGGGCCAGGCTGAGAGTGTTCTTAATTTTGTTCTTTAATTGCTTTACTAACCTCCTGGCTCCATCTCATTCTTCATGCCTCTCTTTAGGATACCCCCGGCTGCTCCAGGCTGTTCTCAGCCCAGCGGAGATGGAAGGCACGTTCCCTTCTTCTGTTCACTCTGACCAGGGCTGGCTGGTTCTCCTTCCTAGTTTTGAACGAAGCTGCCAGACCTGCAGCCCTGAGCTGCTGCGGCAGGTAGCAGACTGGCGATAGGAACTTGTGAATGGGGATATTAATGAATGAATGGGATAGTGCATGACCGTGTACCCGACCAGACGTGTTGGCATTTGGGGTTTTCAGTTGCTTCCCTGTTTAGCAGTGGGTTTTCTGCCTCCCACTACCTGAGATCACAAAGCACATTTAGTAAGTAGAGAAGATGCCAGCAACCCAGGACAGGGAAGCCCCGTCTGGGAATCCGGGAAAGAGTTTGACCAAATTTTGGCTTCGGCACTCAGCCATGAACCGGGCAGGATCCAGGTGGGGAAGACAGAACGACCTCTTGTACTGGTGGCATCTGCTCCAAGGTGCTTTTACGACTCCATCTTTGGGACCCAGTAAACTCTCTGTCCTTGATTCTCTGAGCACCCACCTCTGCCTCAAGGCTAAGGGAGCCAAACTGAGGAGGGTAGTGTTGAGTTCAAGGTCTTCTGAATTTGAAGTCAGCTCACTTTCCTGGAATTCCTAAGGAGGGCTATGCTATAAATATGACGCCTGCATCTCTCTGTCCTCTCCCGACAAAGCAGGCCCTGGAGCTTGGAAGCCAGGCTTTCAGAAGGAAGTGTAATAACGTAAACTATGGGACTGGAGGGGTCAACACTGTTTTACAAAGGTCACGAGTAAGCAGTGAGTTTGGTTGTTGGTCATCCCAGGAACCAAATCCCGCTCCATATGGTAAAAAGGAATTTCAACAACTACAAAAAAAGCTTCTTTCTTCAATATTTTCTATTACTCACATGATAACTCTCCCTCTCTGGCACATACCTTGCCCCTCCAGAGGGGACGCTACAGCCTCTTGGGCATGACCATCCCCCAAGCCTCATGTGGGAGCACGGGGAATCTAGGGTTTCCAACACCTTCAAGAAATAAATGTCCACCTCAGCCCCCAGCTCTCAGACCGAATAACACCCCCAGTGTCCCACAGTACCAATAGTGAACCAGCAAACCTGCAAGTCAAGGAGCTAGCGAAATGCTGTATCTACCTGCCCTCCAGTTAAGGGAGCTGATTACTCTGTGGTTCTCCTCATCTTTTTGCAGCTTGAAAAGCAAAATAAAATACAGTTGGATAAGTCTTGAGTTTCTCTCTCTTGGAAGGTGCTTTAAACTCCTGCTCTTCCCCCATGCTGACCTCCTCTCTCCTCCAGGGAACAGGATGCTGCCCTCAGGCTATGATGCCCTTTCTTGAAGCTCACAGGAGCTCCTCATTTTTAATTTCAAGGTCATTGTTGAATTCTTCACTGTGGGAACTCTTCTCCATCTGAATTTTACCCTGCTTACTGTACCTGATGGTGCCCAGGAAAAGGTGGCCTTGCCTAACAAACTAGCACACATCTTTTAATGGTGCCCTCATCCTCTTTCCCTTAATGCCTTGGTCACCAGGAAGCTCAGTGACATTTTTTTTTTTTTTTGCTCAATTGCACTTGCTTTCCTCAGCTTAAGCTTTTTGATTCTGACTTGATTCTGGTTTACCCACCTGAGTTTTAATCATCCTCTACTATTGGTTGAAATTTGGCCTTCAAGTCCATGAGAATCCATGAGATGTTCAGAAAACTTGGGTATGTGGGGGGATTCTTGATGAACTGTTGACAGAGGGAATTTGAAGGAGTCCTGTCATGTTGGGCAGAATCCTAAAAGAGAGAAGGCAAGTCAGAACCAGAAAGAGAAGGCAAGGTTTCGTCTTGCAGCAGGGCTGGAGCCGGCAGGGCGCGGTGGGGGAAGCCCAGAGTATGAAGTCCCTTTCAAGTGAAAGATTCAGAACTTGCTTATACACTCATTCATTTATTCCTTCTTCCATCCATCCATCCACTTATCATTCCATTTATTTTTTTTTAACTTTAAAAATTGTGTTTATTTCTGGCTGCGCTGGGTCTTTGCTGCTGCACAGGCTTTTCTCTGGCTGTGGAGCTGCGGAGAGGGGGCTCCCCTCTAGTTGCGGTGTGCGGGCTTCTCCCTGTGGCGGCTTCTCTCCCTGCAGAGCACCGGCTGAGGGTGTGTCTCTGGAGCGCAGTCTCAATAGTTGCGGCTGCACAGCTTGTTGCTCCGAGGCACGTGGGGTCTTCCTGGAACAGGGATCAAACCCCTGTCACCTGCATCAGTGGGCAAATTCTTTACCTCTGAGCCATGAGGGAAGCTCCTCATTCCATTTATTAAGAATGTATCCCATTCTAGAGACTTTTGCAGGCACTGGAAACACAGTGAATAACTGCAAAATTTCTCTGTTCATACAGAACTTACATTTTGTTGAAGACAAACAGTAACAAAAAGTATGTGGAATATATCATGGGGAAACAAGACAAGAGTAGGAGGGTTAAAACTTTATGTAGGGTGGCCCAGGACAAAGGGTGGCATTGAAATTAATGGCAAATATATGCCAGAAAAGCCCATTAACATAGTGTCAGGTATGAGCCACAAGAGTTGAGATGGTTCAGTCAATCTCTTCTAGGAGTAGAAGCGGTGCTACAGAAATAATAGATGTTATAAAGATATTTAGACCTCCGTGGTGGTCCAGTGGTTAAGAATCCACCTGTCAATGCAGGGGACATGGGTTTGAACACTGGTCTGGTTGCTCTGATAGACAGAGTGTCTGAAGAACTATGGACGAAGGTTCGTGACATTGTACAGGAGGCAGTGATCAAGACCATCCCCAAGAAAAAGAAATGCAAAAAGGCAAAACGGTTGTCTGAGAAGGCCTTACAAATAGTTGAGAAAAGAAGAGAAGCTAAAGGCAAAGGAGAAAAGGAAAGATATACCCATCTGAATGCAGAGTTCCAAAGAATAACAAGGAGAGATAAGAAAGCCTTCCTCAGTGATCAGTGCAAAGAAATAGAGGAAAACAATAGAATGGGAAAGACTAGAGATTTCTTCAAGAAAGTTAGAGATACCAAGGGAACATTTCATGCAAAGATGTGTTTGCATGAAGGGCAGAATAAAGGGCAGAATTTAGGACAGAATTGGTATGCACCTAACAGAAGGAGAAGATATTAAGAAGAGGTGGCAAGAATACACAGAAGAACTGTACAAAAAAGATCTTCATGATCCTGATAGCCACAATGGTGTGATCACTCACCTAGAGCCAGACATCTGGGAATGCAAAGTCAAGTGGGCCTTAGGAAGCATTACTATGAATGAAGTTAGTGGAGGTGATGGAATTCCAGCTGAGTTACTTCAAGTCCTAAAAGATGATGCTGTTAAGTGCTTCACTCAACATGCCTACAAATCTGGAAAACTCAGCAGTGGCCACAAGACTGGAAAAGGTCAGTTTTCATTCCAGTCCCAAAGAAAGGCAATGCCAAAGGATGTTCAAACTACCGCACAGTTGCACTTATCTCACACCCTAGCGAAGTAATGCTCAAAATTCTCCAAGCCAGGCATCAACAGTACGTGAACTGTGAACTTCCAGATGTTCAAGATGGTTTTAGAAAAGGTAGAGGAACCAGAGATCAAATTGCCAACATCCATTGGATCACAGAGAAAGCAAGAGAGTTCCAGAAAAACATCTACTTCTGCTTTATTGATTATAACAAAGCCTTTGACTCTGTGGATCACAAGAAACCATGGAAAATTCTTAAACAGATGGGAATACCAGACCACCTTACCTGCCTTCTGAGAAATCTCTATGCAGGTCAAGAAGCAACAGTTAGAACTGGACATGGAACAATGGACTGGTGCCAATTCGGGAAAGGAGTACGTCAAGGCTGGGTATTATCACCCTGCTTATTTAACTTATACACAGAGCACATCATGCAAAATGCCGGGCTGGATGAAGCCCAAGCTGAAATCAAGATTGCCAGGAGAAATATCAAAAACCTCAGATATGCAGGTAACACAACCCTTATGGCAGAAAACAAAGAGGAACTAAAGAGTGTTTTGCTGAAAGTGAAAGATGAGAGTGAAAAAGCTGGCTTAAAATTCAACATTCGAAAAACGAAGATCATGGCATCCAGTCCCATCACTTCATGGCAAATAGACAGGGAAACAATGGAAACAGTGACAGACTTTATTTTCTTGGACTCCAAAATCAGATGGTGACTGCAGCCATGAATTTAAAAGACACTTGCTCCTTGGAAGAAAAGCTATGACAAATCTAGACAGCATATTAAAAAGCAGTCATTACTTTGCTGACAAAGGTCTGTATAGTGAAAGCTATGTTTTTTCCAATGTATGTTTTTTCATGTATGGATGTGAGAGTTGAACTGTAAAGAAAGCTGAGCGCCGAAGAATTGATGCTTTTGAACTGTGGTGTTGGAGAAGACTCTTGAGAGGCCCTTGGACTGCAAGGAGATCCAACCAGTCCATCCTAAAGGAAATCAGTCCTGGGTGTTCACTGGAAGGACTGTTGCTGAAGCTGAAACTCCAGTATTTGGCCACCTGATGTGAAGAACTGACTCCTTGGAGAAGACCCTGATGCTGGGAGGGATTGAAGGTGGGAGGAGAAGGGGACAATGGGCACTTCAGCAGTGGCCCAGACCGATGGACAGGAGGACGTCCCGGGGCAGAGCTGGGGAGAAAGGACCAGGGAGCTAGTCTGAAGGCATGCGACAAGGGGCCAGGTCTAGTGACACCCCTTACTCCCAGACTAATCCCTGTTCAAGTGAGAATGTTTTTGCAGTGTTTCTGACCCTGTCCCACCATTGTATGTTAGGGTTACATGGGAAAGATAACTTGTCTTTTTGCTTTTCTGTGGATCAAGAGGAGCCTCAGCGAGGTGTGACGTAGGTCTTAGGTTTCTTGATTTCCAGGTCAGTGTCAGGATTGGATAAGACTATTGGAGTGTCTTCCGGATGGAGTGAGTGTATTTTGCATGTGGGAAAGGAATGAATATTTGTAACCAAAATGGCACAAGAAGGGCATTATCTGTAAAAATTCCCTCTCTTCCCTTTCTGTCCATCCCCATGGGGCACCTCTACTTGCCTGCCATTGACTTTAGGCTTTGTCATTCCGTTTTGGCAAATGAGATGCTACTGGATATGACATGAGCAGAGACTAGAATGGAGTTGTGCTGCTGAGTTTGCTGTCCTGCTTCTGCTGTGGCCATGAGGAAAACATGACATGGGCCCAAGAAGATCGGGGTTATGCAGAGCTGCCCCAGGTGACCACGGAGACCTGCAGTCTGAAGCAAAGCCACCCCCGCTGACCCTCAGGCATAGGGTGAGAAATACTTCCTGCTGTATGCCACTGTGGTATTTGTATTTGTTATGTAGCAGTAGCTGACTGAGACAACCCACAAGAGCAACCTGGAGCCCCATGGCTTCCTGAAATATGGGAATTGAAAAAATAAAATGCCTAAAATTGGGAGTGAGTTTGAGTCAACAGAAGAGAGAGGTGATAGCATCTTTGGGATGAGCTGAGAAAGTTCTCCCTACTGCCTCGAGAATGTAGCATGAGTGATGGGCCCTGGAAAGGTGGGGAGCTCTCCAGAAGCATGGGTCTCCCATGCTGGTCAAAGACAAGAAATAAAGAGTCTGTTGAGGTTGTAGGTGAGGTGAATGAGTTTATAGACTGAGGTTGCCCAGGAATTCTCAGTGTATATATACAGTGTACATACTTAATGTTTGATATATTTGTTGTACAGTAATTTTATGATAATTAAACTTCTTAATATAGCTTTGTGGTGAAAGTGCTCCTCCTACATTCCAAAGATTACCAGGAGTCTGACCTTTTTTTTTTTTTTTTTTTAAATCTTGTATTGTATGTATTTTTGGGAAGACATAGAGTAAAAATAAATAGATTAACCAGGAGTGCTGGGAATGGGGGTTGGTGGGGGGAGAGAAAAAAATGCCATTCAGAAATAGACTGTGAAACTAATTACCTAGATAAACCAATGTAAAACATTTATTGTTTAAGACAGGGGTCATAAACTTGAGTGCCTTGGGGGCCAGGCAGGGGACACAGACACGTGGTGATACTTGTTTGTGTCAGGCCGGCTGGGCACTGTGGGGTGTGGGGTGTGTGTGTCCATTCAAAGGCGGCAGCTTATATGACTCAATTCCCTCCAGTTGCTGCCATGTGGGAATGCAGCCTGGTGTGGCCAAGTCTGCTGCATTTTCCTGAGAAGCAGAGCTGCCGTGTACGCTAGTGCAGGTTGTAGACTGCACAAGGTGCTCGTAGGGTTCCTGGGGACTGAAGTACAGTCCAAGCTCTGCTTAACGAGCCTTGGCTAGGACATGTGGCTTGGAGAGTAGAGATGGGCTGGGCTTCAAGACCCTCCTCTGCTTCAGCCTCCCTTTGTGTAGTGTTTGATCATATGGGCTGGCATGGGATGGAAGATCCATCTCCCACTGTAAACCCCTCCTTATTCCTACCCCTGGCAGCCCATGCAAAGATGCCCTTCCTATAGGCTCAGCTGATTAGATCCTCCTTCCCAGAACCTGGCGTTTTGCCTGAGTGACGACAGCACAGAGGTGGAGAGATGACATAGGCTGTGTTTAGGCGCGCTTGAGTTGTAATTGACGTAGCGCCTTCAGCAACTCAGAGCTGGGGACTTCTCTGGTGGTCCCAGTGGCTAAGACTCCACACTCTCAATGCAGGGGGCCTGATGTTCCATCTCTGGTCAGGGAACTAGATCCCACATGTTGCAGCTAAGACTTGGCACAGCCAAATAAATAGACATTAAAAAAAAAATCCACAAAAAACCCTGAAGCTGCTAAGCAAAACTCACCAGAGGGTCTCCACCTACCTACTCAGGATTAAGACATTCCAATGGCAGAAAAGGAACTCTGAAAATACTCACCTGTTCTTAATAAACCTTGCACAATGCATAGGCGGAAGATGCCCTGGAGAAGGGAAAGGCCACCCACTCCTGTATTCTGGCCTAGAGAATTCCATGGGCTGTATAGTCCATGGGGTCACAAAGAGTTGGACATGACTGAACGACTTTCCTTTCACTTTCCACTTTCACTCCTTCATGAAAGTTCGCTAAATTTTGTGTTTCATCACAGTAAGGTGTCTTTCCTGTGTATCACAGTATAGGGCAGTGAAATCTCCTTTTCTCAAAGGGCTGGCGTTTGGTCCCAGTTCTACTACGGCTTGGTCCTGTGATCTTGGTCAAATTTTCATCATGCTGACCCTCAACTTCCTTGTCTATGAAATGGATATTTAGATGCTGGTCCTCTTTCCCTCCCAGGGATGTCGTTAGGATCAAATCCAATGAGATGATGGATCAGAGAGCACTTTGCAAGCTCCCACACATCCTGTAAACATAAGGTATCATGGTATAGCTGCTGAGACAGGAGAATGGATGTGGCTGATGTTTTAAGCAGAGATGGGGGGATCTGGCATGGGGCAGGCCATTTGATGATTATCAAAGTGCCGAGAAAAGGACTTTGCAGTTCATTATCTACCCTGTCCCCTGCTGCAAACCTGTGCCTTTCCTATAATAATAAATATTTATAATGCATCTTGCCATTATTTTATCTGACCCTCACAACAGTCCAGTGGGGTAAGGATTATTATCCCATTTGCTTGTGAGGAAACTGAGGCTCGTGGGCCTGAGGTTATGCAGCTGGGAGGGAGCAGAACTAGGGAGTGAGTTGGGGCTTCCCATTGCTGAAGGTCGAGTTCTCAGTGTTTCCTGACAGTTTCCTGGGACCATCAGAGGCCAACCTGGAGCTCAACAGCACCATAGTGATAGTAAAGACTCCAGCACTCAAGAGATCCAGAGGGAATCACTGGAATTGACAACTTAGAACTGTGGTGCTGGAGAAGACTCTTGAGAGTCCCTTGGACTGCAGGGAGATCAAACCAGTTCATCCTAAAGGAAATCAAACCTGGAATATCCATTGGAAGGACTGATGTTGAAGCTGAAGCTCCAATACTTTGGCCACCTGATGCGAACATCTGACTCACTGGAAAGGACCCTGGTGCTAGGAAAGATTGAGGACAGGAGGGGAAGGGGGCCACAGAGGATGAGATGGTTGGATGGCATCATCAACTCAAAGACGAGAGTCTGAGCAAACTCTGGGGGCTTATGAAGAACAGGGAAGCCTGGCGTGCTGTAGTCCACGGGGTTGCAAACAGTTGGACATGACTTAGTGACTGAACAATAACAACTTAATGTCTGATGAGTTGAGGAGCTGCAGCCCAGAATCCCTCCTCTCCATCTCTGGAAACAACGGCATCCGCCTCTGACTTTTGGGGAAATTGCCTTCTTCCCTATTCCCCGTAGGTCTGTATGAAGCTGCCTCTTCTTGCCTGAGAGGGGCATGTGGTTTGATCTAGACCAGTGAGATACATGGTCTTCCCTGTAGGCTCAGCAGTAAAAAATTCACCTGCCAGTATAGGAGACCTGGGTTCAATCCCTGGTTTGGGAAGATCCCATGGAGAAGGAACTGGTAACCTACTCCAGTATTCTTGCCTGAAAAATCCCAGAAACAGAGGAGCCTGGCCAGCTGCAGTCCATGGGGTCACAAAGATTCGGACCCGACTGAGCGATTAAACAAACCAACAACAAGGAGATACCTGCTCCCAGTATCTGAGTCTTGGAAGGTTACACACAGGGATGGAAGGAGGTTGTACCTGGGGCATCCCAAGACCAAGCCAGGCAAAGCAATTCTCAGAATCACCCAGAAGGCTTGTTAAAATGCAAATTACTGGGCCTGCCCTCAGGGCATCTGATTCAGAAGGTCTAGGTAGGCCCTGAGATTTTGTGTTTCTAATGAGCTCCCCGGTGATGCTGCGGTTCAGAGGACCACAGTCAGAACTTCACGGCCAGGGGTGACTCTGCCCCCAAGGGACAGATGGCAGTATCTGGAGGCACTTTTAATTTTCATGAGTGGAGGGCTGCTACTAGCATCTAGAGGGTAGAGAGGTCAGGGAGGCTGCCAAACATCCTCCACTACGCAGGACAGCCCCTAGAACAAGGGATTCTGCAGCTGCCAATGTCAACAGTGCTGAGATTGGGAAAGCTTGCGTTGAGGAACGGTCCGCAGGCTCCTACATGGAGGTTCCGGAAACCTGGTTCCTGCTTCTGTCCAAGTTCTTCTCTGAGTCTGGGGGCAAGCCCAGTATCTTTCCAGTCAATATTTGTTACCAGCAATCAAAGATCTGATGGAGATGAAGTTTTAACTACTTTGGAGGAGTCAGGTGGGTGCTATGGGAGATCATGAGCTGGCTTCTGGGTTGTTGTTCAGTCGATAAGTCCTGTCAGCCTCTTTGTGACCCCATGGACTGCAGCACGCCAGGCCTCCCTGTCCTTCACTATCTTCCTGGAGTATGGTCAAACTCATGTCCATTGAGTCGGTGATGCCATCCAACCATCTCATCCTCTGTCGTTCCCTTCTCCTCCTGCCTTCAATCTTTCCCAGCATCAGGGTCTCTTCCAATGACTCATCTCTTAACATCAGGTGGCCAAAGTATTAGAGCTTCAGCTCAAGCATTAGTGCTTCCAATGAATAATATTCAGGACTGATTTCCTTTAGGGTGGACTGGTTGGATAATGACATATAAGCCACAGTCCTTTTTTCCTTCCCTCCCATGATTCTACCCTCCTCCTAGTGCACCAGTCTACTTTAAATAAATGCCACAATTTGTTTATCCATTCTCCTGTTCTCGAAAAAGTCATTTCCTTTCATTTTTTGTTAGTAAATAATACCACAATGAATGCTTTTACATATAAATGCTCATGCTTATATATAAGCATTTCTCTTAGATTCCTACCCAGGAGTGAAATTGCTGGATTATGCCAATGAGACATCTTCAGTTTTGCCATTGAAAGTAAAAGTGAAAGTTGCTCAATTGTGTCTGACTCTTGGCAACCCCATGGACTGTAGTCCATGGACTATATAATCCATGGGATTCTCCAGGCCAGAATACTGGAGTGGGTAGCCTTTCCTTTCTCCAGGGGATCTTCCCAACCCAGGGATTGAAGCCAGGTCTCCCACACTGCAGGTGGATTCTTTACCAACTGAGCCACTCTTGGCTTGTTTTATAAAGTACAACTTTTATTTTTCCTCTCAAATTTACTGAATATTAGTAAATTCCTTTTCAAAATTGTTGTATCAAGTCATCCCAACATGGTGGTGGGTGTATCAATGTCTTCCCACTTCTCTATCAACACTCTTTTTAGACAGATATATTAATTTGTGCCATCTGTTGAATAACTCATTTTAATTTGCATTTCCTTGATCATTAAGGTGTTTGACCATATTTTCATATACTTACTGCTCACTGGGGATTATCTTTTTGGAAAGCACAATTCAAGTTCTTTGCCACTCCCCCTTTCTGTTTTCTTTCTTTCATTCTGTCTTTCTCTCTGTCCCTTTCTCCCTTCCTCCTTTCCTCCTGCCCTCTCTCCTTCCTTCCTTTCTTCTTTGTTCAGTTTCTTAGTGATATGTAGGCTGATATGCTAAACTCTGGGTGCTAGTCATGTGAATTGACTATCTATTCTGTGACTTGTCTTCTAACTTTGTTTGTGGTGTTATTTGTTGAATAGAGCTTTTGACTTTTGCTTCAGTCAAATGCATTAATCTTTTACTTTTTGGATTATTTTTTTTCCATGCTGCTTTAAGGATCTTTCCATATGCCAATTATTATAAAGATATTCTCCTCTATTTTCTCTTAAAAACTATAAAGCTTTAAAAAAATTTAGTCCTTAATCCATCTGGAATTTATTTCTGTTTGCAGAGTGGGTCAAAAATCTCACTTTAATTTTTCCATGTGAGTAGCTAGTTGGCCTAGCACCAGTTATTAAGCAACTCAGCCTCTCCTCATTGAAGGATACTGTCACCACTGCATGTAGACAGTTTCCATTTATGTGAGGGTCTGTTTTGGGTTCTTTGTTTTGTTCAAATTGGTCTATTTGTCAGTCTCTGCACAAATACCACATGGATTTAATTACTGTAAATCTGTAATATGTCTTGATATGTGAAAGTGTGAATCTTTCCTGCTTGTCTTCCTCATAATTATCTTGTCTAATTCCAGTCCTTTACATTTTGCATATATAAAATGGTGTGCTGTGTGTGTGTATATATACATGTATATGTAAAACGCTTGCAGGCCGTGTAGGTGACTGGCCCAGAAGTGGAGCCCAGGAAATATTAATTTCCTGTCCTCCTTCGAAGGGTTCCTTGTTGTTACCACCAGGAATGTACATTTCTTGGCTTAGCTTCATTCAGCCCCTGACCTTGTGCCCTAAAGGAGACAACAGAATCACTGTTCCGAACGCAGGGATCCACTTTGTTACAAGAAGTCTCCTGACACATATGACCCCAGCTACGGATACATAATAGCACCTAGTAAATATTTGCTGAAACTGAATGAAAATGCCTTCAAGAGACCAAACACCCAAGTGGAGGGTCTGTCTCTGAAGCTCCCAGCAGCACCAGAAATAGCACCGTGTTTATTCATTCAGCCTGTGTTTGTGTAGCTCCTACCCTGTTCCTGGTAAGCCAACGAGACATGGCCTCAGCCTTCACAGAGAGACATTCAATAAGCAATTACCCTGCAGAAAATGCTGTAAGAGAGAAGAAGCTGGACTTTTAAGGGAGAATAATGTTATTGGAGGGCCAAGGGAGCCTTTCCTGAGGAGGTGACGTATGTGTTCAGGATGGGCAGGGCCAAGTGAGGCCAGGAGACAAGGGGACTGCTTTCCACGAAGAAGTGGCACATGTGAGGGTCCCGAGGTGGAGAACACGAGACGTGCGCGAGCGGTGCTCCTCGCTCTGCACGGCGCACCCGGGGCTGTTACGGACAGGCAGGTTCTGGGACGGCGCTGCACGTCTTCCTGAGTCTGCAGCCATCCCCCCAGGCCTGAGGCTGTGGCTCTCATTTAGGGCAGCGTGGTGGCAGGGGAACCGAGTGGCTTGTGAGCGTGTGGCGGAGCGTGGGGAGCAAGGCTGAGGGCGGGGAGCTAGGGCTGGAGGAGCAGGCAGGGACCGGCCCTGCAAGGTCTTGGGAGCCCCTTTCCAGATGTAAGCGGGGGAGTCCGCAGTCCGATGTGGCAACTGATAAAACCTTTCTTAAAAGTTTTTTTTTTTTTTAAATGCTCTGTTACGTTGCTGAGGATGGTAGTGGTTGAATCAGACATGCTCATGGGAGTTTATAAGCCTGGGCTTGTCCTTGATGCCAGAGAACCCTAGGAACCAACGGGTGGCTGAAGTGTTTAAACTCGAGGCTGGTAAACCGCACAGCCAGAAGTCCACCCCGTCTCTGTCTCCCCTCCGGCTCCCCTCTCAGATCTGCGGCTGTGTTTACAAAGGAGGCCTCTTGGAGCTCTGAAAAGAGGAGCCTGGAGACTGAAGGGAGCACTTGGCCCCCCTGCTCGCCCCTGGGGCATCTGTCTGACTTTAGGCACGCCCTTCATCTGCCTCGGCCTCAGTGTCCACATCTGTTAAATGGCGATGCACAAGCCTCCCCGGCAGAGCTCTTGGGAAGAGTGGAGGTAATATACGACAGTCATGGCCACTCAGCAATTGAGAGATGCTTTTCCTGATTCCTATTCCCACATCCTAAATTTTGGAAAAGCTTTCAACATGCTACGTTCTGCACAAAGTTCAAGGAGCTGAGACCAGCAGGACCTCCTTTATCTTGACAAGTCACTCCACTTGGGAAAGAGTCCCTTGTCTTACGAAAGCCAGTAGTATCTGGCGTTAGACAGGCAAGATATAGGCCAAAAAAAAAAAAAAAAGTGAATATTTTCTTTTTGAAAAGGGAAATTCTCCATAGGGGGAAAAAAATGAGCTGCGTTCTCCTGCTAGGGTCTGAGCTGACCTTTCCTCCCTGTCTGTCTGTCTGTCTCTCTCTGTCTGTCTCTGTCGTCTGCTCAACAACAGGATGTCCCGCGTCTCCCCTCCTCTGGCTGCAAACAGCCCGGAGCCGCTCTGTCTGCTGCCGCGCTGCGCTGTGTTTAAAGGAACAGACACCCATTTCTCACAGAAGAACCGTTAGGTAAACAATAATATATTTTTTTAAGCCCAGAGAGTGCCTCAGCATACTCTGTGTGGAGAGACTGTCTCAGGCATTCTCCAGCTAGTTTCAGGGCAAAGGGCTCCAGAGGAAAAGTGCTTCTTTCCCTTGCTTCTCCTTCCCTTCCTTCCCTTCTTTTTTCTTTCCAGTCAAAGAGGACCACAGACCGAGAGGGGCAGGGAGCCGGGCAGGCAGGAGCCTTGTCCGGCGATCCCAGGAGGCTGGTCTCCGGGGGTCCCCCCGGCACGCGTGGCAGGAGAGGAGGACTTTGGCTCTGATGCTTCTTGTCCCCTCAGCGTCCGTCTGCTCTCTGAGCACTTCCTGCCCTGTGCGGCGACCTCCCTGGGGTGACCTCACCCCCACACTCCTCAGGACACCCTGAGGTATGCATTTACCACCCTCACTTCCCAGATGAGGAAATTAAAGTCCAGGGGATGAAGTAATTTGCCCAAGGTCACACAGAGCAAAGTTCAGGTCAGGACTCAAAGCCAGGACTCCAAAGCTCCCTTCTGAACCACCTCCAACATTGACCCCAGCTTTCTGAATGGCTTGACTTCAACCCATAGCCCTGGAAGAGAGGGAAGAGCCCGTGTTCTAGATTTGGAGGGCAGGATCTGGAGGAATGAGCCGCTCCAGTTTACATGGGTGGGGTGGTCAGGGGTAACACTGAGGTTTCCAGGGTCCGGACTCCAATACCCAGCGCTGGTAGTTTCAGAGAAGGAAACGTCCAAGAACAAGACGTGGTCAGTCACTTCATTACCTTACATGCACGCTCCACTCAGAAGCTGCCCTCCACCCTCCGCCTTTCAGCCTTGTCTGCACAGCTGCGATCATGGAAGCCGATGGCTGTACACCCAGATTCCCATCTGTCTGTTAACAACAAAGAAATAATTACCAGAAAGGTAAAGCCATAGAACAGGTTCTCAAAGCAAGCAGAAAGAAAGGGTTTTTGGCTTTTTCAAAATATAGTGACTGTTGGCTGGTGGGGACAAGTCAACGGGGAGGGCTGTTGGGCCAGGCTGGGGTGTGGAAGGCCCCCGGCTTTGAGATGAGCTTGCTGACGTGGCTCCATGAGAGGTTCCTTCCTGGTTATTATGATCCTTGTTTCTCCATCTGCCACACCGGCACCGCAGGGTCATTCCGGGAAAGAAGGGGTTATGGAAGGCTTCTCTGTGCCTGGTTCTTCTATCCCCACAGCAACGCGGAGATGGGCCGCGTGATTACTTTTGCAATGAAGAAAGTGAGGCTCAGAGAAGTCTACCAGCTTGCCCGGGGTTGGCTGGCTTCAAAGTGAATGCTCTTCACCAAACCACTGAGCCACCCTGGGTAGTGAGTAGAATCGATTTGGGCTCAGTGGATCTGATTCATTTCCTTGATTCCTTGACTGTGAGGGGCAAGGAGCATGTTAAAGATGGAAGCCCTGCCGGCCACTCTTCAGGAGGCCAGGCCAAGGTGAAGTCAAGCTGGTTTCGGTACTTGGCACCCCAACCCCCACCCCCGTGAACTGAGACCCGCGGTGAAATTTGGTCAGCGGAATGGAGCTGAATGCTGTCATCTTTGTCAATTATTTCCTCTCTAAGAAGACAGCGGATGACCAGGCTCTTCCCTTTGCCTGAGCGAAGAATGGACAGAAGAACGAAGTGGGAGGCAGTGTTCACGCCAGAATCACAGTGAAGTTGACAGTGATGACAGCAAAGATGGGCTGACAGGCAGTGGGAGACATGCCCAGGGTCCCAGCCCCTTGCCTCCTCCGGTGGAACCGTGATGCCGCTGAGGTTGTGACGACGTCTTACCCCTCCAGATCCCCTCTTTGCTCTTCTTTCTGTGTCTGGGAGGCTGGGCTTTTACCGGCAGCCTTACCTGGGCTTGTCTGATATGTGAGCGGGACATGGGAGGCCTGGAAGACAGAGGTCAGCATGTCCCTCCCCTCTCCTTCCTGCTCTGGCTCTGTGTCCCGCAGGAGCTCCTAGCAGGGGTCCCTTCTGTGTCTCTGGCTCTTGCACTGCCTCCGCCCCAGGGAAACAGCAGCTTCCTTCACCGGGTTCTCTCCCCATCTCCCTGCTGAGTGTGCCTTCAGCCCCCTGCTGCCCGCCCCCCGAGTGGGTGTTGCCAGGTGCCTCTGTCTCCATTCTGCAGGGAAGAAGCCTGAGACCCAGGAAAGCAGGTCTCGCCAAGGTCACAGGGTCTGTGCGCAGCTGATCTGAAAGCGAGCAGGACGGACTTGGTGGGCCCACATGGGGACCCCCTAGGCTGCTCCTGAAGCAAGCTCCCGGGTTGGGGGGCATGTGGAGTGGGAGGCCACCCTGCCTGGCCCTGCACCCTCCCTGTGTGCGACCTGTGCTGAGAACAGGCCCAGTGGCTCTGCCTGACCCAGGGGTTCCTGCACGTGTGGGCCCGGGAGCTCTTGATGACCTTCCAGCCAGAAGCAGCGGGGCTCCCAGGAGCAGGGAAGGTGAACAAACACCAGGTTCTGCTGCCCGAAGCCATTGCTGTTTTAGCTCATGTTATTAAATGTTTTTCACATTTGCGGAGCTTTCCTCTTGCTCCTTGGTCCCCCGCCCTTTCCGCCTCTTCCCTGTGGACAAATGGGGGTGACCCCCCAACGCACTTTCCAGATGGGGACCCTGAGGCTCTGGGAGGTGCAGGGCTGGCCTGAGGGACACCTAAAGCTTTGGCGGGAGCAAGAAGGTGGGAGAGACAGAGGAGAGGGGGGGTCAGCGTTGGTGGGGACAAAGGTAATAACGGGCTTCCCAGGTGGCGCTCATGGTGAAGAACCTGCTGCCAATGCAGGAGATGTAAGAGACGTGGGTTTGATCCCTGGGTCAGGAAGATCCCCTGGAGGAGGGCATGGCAACCCACTCCAGTATTCTTGCCTGGAGAATCCCCTGGACAGAGGAGCCTGGCGGGCTACAGTCCACCGGGTCACAAAGAGTCAGAAATGACCAAAGCGACTTAGCATGCACACACAATGTAATAATGACATAGCAGACAGTTGCCTCACCGCATCTGCGTGCCCAGTGTATATCGTTATTCCCATCGTCCCGATGAGAAAACAGACTTGAAGGGGTTAGGTCCCTTGGAACTGGCATATCGTCAGTGCTGAATAAACATGTGTTGACTGAATAGATTAAGTAACTTTACCCAACTAATCAGTAGTGGATCTGGAATGGAATTCATCTGTCTGACCCCAAAGGCCTGTGTATGTGCCAGCTACCGTGTCTGTGCCAGGCAGAAATAAAAAGAGGGAAAGGACGGAAGCCAGAGAAGCCAGAGGAAGCCACTGGCTGCAGGACCAGAAGCTCTGGGGAAAGTGCTAGAGCGCTGCAGGTCAGACTGGGGGTTCCAGGGCCAGGCTGTCTGGGTGCAGACCCTACCTCTCTACTGACTCGTTGCGTGATACGGGGCAAGTTGCTCAGCTTTTCTGTGCCTTGTTTCTTTATGTGTACATGGAAATAATGGTACCTATGCTGGCCCGGGCCTGTAGGCCTTGTTGTCTGCTCTGCGCCTTTCCCCTTCTCTGCAGCCGAGGTGCCCACCCTTGCAGGCTACATGTGCAGGGCTCCTGTGACATCTGGCCTCCAGTGAGGTTCACCCAGTGAAAGGCTCTGGCAGGAGGTCGATGGGCGGGGTGGGAGTGAGGCCAGAGTACTTCCTCCCCTGTCTCTGCCTGGAGTCTGGTCTCTGCAAGCAGCTCCCTGCTCCTGCTGCAAAGGGCCACTGTGTTTCCAGCTTCCCAAGGAGCCCAGCAGCCACGACTCCCACTCTCTTTGCCCAGCTCTGACCAGGGGTGGGGTAGTGACTTTCTCTGAGTACTAAACTGGGCTCTCTTGTTGGGCTAAATTGTTCTCGTTTGGCTTCTCTGCTGTCTCATCACCAAGAGAGCCAGTTCTCTGCACTTTTTAAGGACTTCAAGTGATTTCTCTTTTCCTATTTGGTACCTTGGATTTATGTGAGAATTAAATAAGTTAATCAATGCCTAAGCACCGAATACATTCTAGCCTGTAGCTTTTGTTTTTTAATTGAAGTATAGTTCATTGACAATGATTCAAGTGTACAGCAAAATGATTTAGTTATATACTTATGTATAATTATATATACATTATTTATATATAGTTAAATATATATGCATATATTTACTCTTTTCAGATTCTTTTCCCTTGTAGGTTATTACAAAATATTGAATATAGTTCCTTGTGTGATGTAGATCTTTCTTGTTTATTTTATATATAGTGGTGTGTATCTGTTAATCCCAAATTCCCAGTTTTCTCCTCGTCCTCTTTCCCCTTTGGTAACCATAAATTTGTTTTCTGTGTCTGTGAGCCTATTTGTTTTGTAAATAATTTCTAAAAAATGATTTCTTTTAGATTCCACATGTAAATGATCATAAGATATTTGTCTTTTTCTGTCTGACTTACTTCACTTAGTATGATAATCTCTAGGTCTATATATGTTGCTGCAAATGGCATTATTTCATTTTTTATGGCTGAGTAATATTCCATTATATATATATATATACATATATATTATATACATACTGCTTGAGTGCTAAGGGGCTTCCCTGGTGGCTCAGACGGTAAAGCGTCTGCCTATAATGTGGGAGTGTGAAGTTGCTCAGTTGTGTCTGACTCTTTGTGACCCCATGGACTGATGTAGCCCACCAGGCTCCTCCATCCATGGGATTCTCCAGGCAAGAATACTGGAGTAGGTTGCCATTTCCTTCTCCAGGGAGACCCAGGTTTAATCCCTGGGTCAGGAAGATCCTCTGGAGAAGGAAATGGCAACCCTCTCCAGTACTCTTGCTTGGAAAATCTCATGGACAGAGGAGCGTGGTAGGCTACAGTCCACGGGGTCACGAAGAGTCAGACACGACTGAGCGACTTCACTAGTTGAGTGCTAAGCTGCTTCAGTTGTGTCCAACTCTTTGGGACTGTATGGTCTATAGCACACCAGGCTTCTCTGTCCCTGGGACCTTCCAGGTAAGAATACTGGAGTGGGTTGCCACGCCTTCCTGCAGGGGATCTTCCAGACCCAGCCCATATACCTTGGGCTTCCCAGGTGGCTCACAAGTGCAGCAGGATGCAGCAGGGGGCTGCGGTTGGAAGGAGAAAGCAGGAAGGAGTTTCTCTTTGGCTTGGCAGACTTGGGAAGGGACAGTAAATAGCAGATGAAATGCTCAAAGGAGGGATCCTGGTTGAGTAATTGTGGCAGGTCCATGCAACAGAATCCTAGCAGCATCAATAACAGTACGCTCTCATATGTGTTGACTTGGAAAGACACTCACAGCCTGCGGAGTAGTGAGAAAAGCTGGTCAGCTAAGAACCTATCAGTGCTGAGCTTGGTACATGTCCGTGTCTGACTAGATGGATGGCGGGAGTGGTGGGTACCACCACAGACGGCACCTACTTCTCCCTGACAGAAGAGAGTCCCAAGTTGGTTTTTAAATATTCTCACATGATTTGACTCTTCTGCAAATAAACAGTGAGCATATACCCTTTTATTAACAGAAATAAAAATCCTAAAAGTTTTTCACTTTAAAAATGCATGCATGAACAATAAGGAATTTTAAAGTAGCTTGCTTTTCAGATTTCTCAGCCAGGAATTTAGCAGGGAAATAAGCTGTTACTAAAGGCAAGAGCAAAGTTGAGAACTTTCTTTTTTTCCCTGCAAAGGAGAGTCCTGATCAAGCTTTTGTGCCGAGACTGAGATGCCCACCGTGGGAGGGAGGGCACAGGAAAGACGGGGTGCTGCTCGGTGGGACAGGGACTTAGGGAGGTGGGGATGGGTGGAATCTTGGCACAGGCTGCGGGATTAGCCCTGGACAGGTGGCGCACACCCCTTCCAGGCCTCAGGAAGGGCAGTGCAAGTATACGGAGCACGTAGGTGGGGGTGGCAGGAAAGTGAGGGCGTGCTCTCCTGACAGCCTCTATTTTCTCTGCAAAGTAGGAGGCGAGGTCAGCTTCCCCGGCTGGGGGCCAGAGGGGCCTGGGGGAGGCTTGAAAGGCACCGTGGGAGATGGGAGAAGGGCTGGTAGGGACGCGTGGAGGGATGGTTGGTCTTCGCTGCGGCCTTTCCTGTGGCACCTGCTCATGCAGCTGGTGGGGGGAGATGGAACCCTGTGGGCTTGGCTACAGAGCTGCAAGGCTTTCTGGATTCAATGCAACCAAGGAGCGAAGTGGTGAGGGATTGGCAGTGACAGTCAGAGCGGGTTAAATGAGGAAACTTGGCCTCCGGCCTGCTTAAGGGACGGAAGTCAGCAAGCTGGAGAGACAGGTCTTAATGAGAATCCACAGTGGGCATCGTGGAAGTGAATGAACAAGAGGAGGCTGGCTGCTTTGGCTGGGGGTGAGATGTTGATGGTGGGACCGCAGGGGTGAGAGTCAATGCTTTTCTTTGCCAGGAGGGGAGACGGGAGAAAGGAGTCACCTGCTCTGTGTCTCCTGATTCCCTTGGATGCACACTGCGGGAGGCAGCGGCCTGGGCTCCCAGCCTGCTCTGTGTTCTTCCCAAGCACCGGAGTTGCCTGGGCTGGGGCCATCCTGCTCTCACCAGTAGGCTTGCAGGCCCAGGTTCCCCACTCCTTGTATTAGTACCAAGATACCTACGGTGGGCACACTTGGTTAGTCAGGCTCTGTATGAAGTTGCTCAAAGTGGCCACAATAAAACACCACAGACTGCATGGCTCAAAAGATAGAAATTTTTTCCTCCCAGTTCTGGAGGTTAAAAGTTTAAGAACGACACATTGGGAGGGTCAGGTTCTTCGGAAGCCTCTCTCCTTGGCTTGTAGACAGTCACTTTTCCCTGTGTTTTCCTGGGATCTTTCCTCTGGGTGTTTCTGTGTCCTGACCTCTTTTTATAAAGAGACAAGTCATGTTGCCTTAGGGTCCATTTTAAATCCCTCACTTTAATTTAATCACCTCTTTAAAGACTATCTCCAAATACAGTCATATTCTGAGGTACTGGAGGTTAGGACTTCAACATCAAACTTTGAGGGACAAAATTTAGCCCAAAGTAGAACTATTTTGGTTGCAAGATCTAGACTCCCACTCAAATTAACTAAGCAAAAAGAGGACTGTTGCTAAGGATGAGGCTTTCTCCTGAGGACTGTAAGCTGGAAAGCAGCTCCTCCTGTCTCCCTCCTCTCTGGGGTGGTGGCTCTAAACCATGGTCATAAATCCTTTGACCGCCTCCCTCACATGAAGTGGCGGGCTCTGTATTGAATGTGGGTGGGCTTATGACTGCTTCCACCAACAGAGTGTGGCAGAAATGTTGCTCTGAGACTTCTCAGGCTAGGCCATGAAAGGCCAGGGAGCTTCTGGCGTGTTCACTGAAATGCTCACTCACGGAGTGCTGACTCTCCTATAAGAAGTCCAATAACCCCGAAAGGCCACACTGGAGAGCCTGCAGTTGGGCACTCCGGTTTATAGTGCCAGCTGAGCCTGGCTTCCAACTCCTTGCCAAGGTGCCAGACACAGGAGTGAAATCATCTCAGGTGATTCTCAGGGCATTCCTGCTCCAGCCTGTCTGCCAGCTGATGACCACACAGTGACTTCTGCCTATCCCGAGCAGCACAGAAGAATCACCCAGCTGAGCCCTGCCCAAATTCCTAATCCAGACATTCAACCTATATAATGACATGGTTGTCATTTTGAGCCACTAAATTTCGGAGTAATTTGATATGCAGAAATAAGTAAGTGGAAACACCAGGAATCTGCTTCTTTCTGCTTTCCCCCTCTCTGTTGGTTTTTCCTGTTTACTCACATTTCTTGCTACCCCATACATTTAACTTGCATGTGGCCATGACTTGCTATGGTTCCAAGTTATTCTGTGCTAGCCCCTGCATCTCTCTGATTAGAATCTCTGTATTAGTCAAAATACTGAGAATCTGGTCAGCCAAAGCCAGGAGCAGGGCCATGTCTCCTGGAGGCTGGGGCCCAGCAGACACAAAGCCTTATCTATGCAGTGTCAGCTTTAATGGAAAAGTGTCCTATTATCATTCAGCTTATTCTGTTATCCCACCAGGAACTCCTTGGATGATATCAGTTCAGTTCAGTTCAGTTCAGTCATTCAGTCGTGTCTGACTCTTTTTGACCCCATGAACCGCGGCACGCCAGGCTTCCCTGTCCATCACCAACTCCCGGAGTTCACCCAAACCCATGTCCATTGAATCGGTGATACCATCCAACCATCTCATCCTCTGTCGTCCCCTTTTCCTCCTGTCCTCAATCTTTCCCAGCATCAGGGTCTTTGCAAATGAGTCAGCTCTTTGCATCAGGTGGCCAAAATATTGGAGTTTCAGCTTCAACATCGGTCCTTCCAGTGAACACCTAGGACTGATCAGAAAGATAAAATCCCCATAGCCTCTGTTTAATACCTCCAGGGCCAGTTCATCCTATGAGGCACCTACTTGCCACGGGTCACTTACAATTTAAAATTTCTACATGTGGAGCTGAAACTATACTTTTTGATCTTTGGTCTTCATCTTGTCCTCAGCAGTCACATAGGATAATTGATTTTCTCTTTTGGTGGCTTAGTTGCTAAGTTGTGTCTGACTCTTGTGATCCCATGGACTGTAGCCCGTCAGGCTCCTCTGTCCATGGGATTTTCCAGGCAAGGATACTGGAGTGGGTTGCCATTTCCTTCTCCAGGTGATCTCCCTGACCCAGGGATCAAACGTGGGTCTCTTGCACTGCAGGCAGATTCTTTACCAACTGAGCTATCAGGGAAGCCCAGATTTTTTTTTTGGCAGACAATATTTGAAATTCTTGAACCCCTCACTTTAAGGCTTAATCTCTTCATGGCAAACCTGAGATTCAGGTATAATGACTAGAGTGGGTGATCAGAGAGGGAGGAGGGAGAGGAGAGCTGATATTCTCAACTGTGAGTTCTTTCTGATCCTGCATTTGTTCTTTAGTGATTCTCACAAGGAGCATGTCTGGTTTGGCCTTCCTTTTCTGTATCAGTTTTGCAGGGCTGCCACAGAAAATTACCACAAACTGGATGACTGAAAACAACAGAAATGTACCCTCTAACAGTTTTGGAGGTCAGAAGAACAAAAGCAAGGTGTTGGCAGGGTCAGTTCCTTCTGGATGCCCTGAGGGAGAATCTGGTCCGTGGTTCTCTCCTGGTTTATGGTGGCTGCCAGCAACCCTTGGTGTTCTTTGGCTTGTAGTTGCATCACTCAGTTTCTGCCCCTGTCTTCATGTGATGTTCTTCCTTGTGTATATGTCCAAATTTCCCTTTTCTTCTAAGAATACCAGTCAATGAACTAGGGCCCACCCTAATCCAGTATGATCTCATTTTGACTAATTACATGTGCAAAGAACTTGTTTTTTTCAAATAAAGTCACATTTTGAGATTCCAGATGACTATGAATTTTGGGGGTCACTATTCAACCCAGTATTCTCCTCCCTCTCTCCTTCCATTTCTCGCTTCCTCCTCCTTAACTTTCTCCTCCAACCATATCTCCCCGCTGGAAGCACACAGACAAGTGGCCAGTGTTCTTTGAGGGGTCATTGTTTTCGCTCTGCGCCTGGTGTAGCACCATTTGTAATTCAGCTGGAGGTCAGAAAATCTTCAGATGGCAGAGACCACGTTGATTGCTTGTAGATGAGTTGCAAATAACTCAGTGTTAATATCTGGATGAGATGTTTTAGCAGCTGTTACTCAAGAAGGAGAGGAAGAAGAGAGGGAGGATAAGAGAAAGAAAAATACCATTCGTGAACTGAAATAACGTTTGCCCCCTCCCTGCCTGACTATGGGGAGCTCAACTCAGTATGAGCGTTTTTCCTCTTTAGGAATAAAGATGAGTCAAGCAGCAATCATGCTTCCTTTTGTCTGAGATTCTCTCAATACCACACCCAGTTATCAAAGCCGTTCTGGGTCCTTCTAGACTTCTGCCAGCCAATAACGTAGCCACTTGCCACAATGAAATGAGAATGTGCTCCAAGTACAAAATACACACCGGATTTCAAGTACTTAGTACAAAAACAAAGAAGGTAAAATATCCCATTAATAATTTTTACGTTGATTGCATGTTGACATGATAATGTTTGGGATATATTGGGTTACATAAAGTGCAGGCATACCTCAGGGATATTGTGGGTCCAGTTCCAGACCACTGCAATAAGGCAAACATCATAGTAAAGCAAGTCACATGAAGTTTCTGGTTTTCCTGTGCATGTAAAATTTATGTTTACACTATACCATAATCTTTTTTAAAAAAATTATTTATTTTTAATTGAAGGATAATGCTTTACAACACTGTGTTGGTTTCTTTCACGCATCAACATGGGTCAACCGTGAGTGTACATGTATCCCCTCCTCCTCCCATCCCATCCCACTCCTCTGGGTTCAGAGCCTCGGTTTCAGTTCCCTGAGTCACATAGCAAATTCCCACTGGCAACACTATACCATAATCTATTAAGTGCACAAAAGCATTATGTCTAAAAAGACAATGTACATAACAATTAAAATATTTCATTGCTAAAGAATGCTAGCAGTCATTGGAGCCTTCAGTGAACAGTAATCTTTTTGTTGGTGGAGGGTCTTTCCTCAGTGTTGATGGCTGCTGACTGGTCAGGTTGGCTGTTGCTGAAGGCTGGAGTAGCTGTGTCAATATCTTAAAATAAGACAACAGTGAAGTTTGCCATATTGGCTTATCTTCCTTTCATGAGTGATTTCTCTGTAGCATACAACGGTGCTTGAGAATATTTTACCCACAGGAGAACATCTTTCAAAATTAGAATCAGTCCTCTTAAACTTTGCCACTGTTTTATCAACTAAGTATATGGTGGACACATGCTAAGTCATGTCTGACTCTTGTGACCCCATGGACTGTAGCCTGCCAGGCTCCTCTCTCCATGGGATTCATCAGGTAAGAATACTGGAGTGGGTCACCATTTCCTTCTCCAGGGGATCTTCCCAATCCAGGAATCAAACCTGGGGCCTCCCTGCATTGCAGGCAGATTCTTTACTGATTGAGCTACAGGGGAAGCCTGACTAAGTTATGTATAATATTCTAAATCCTTTGTTGTCATTTCAAAATTCTTCACAGTATCCTCACCAGACATAGACTCCATCTCTGTAGACCACTTTCTTTGCTCATCCATAAAAAGCAACTCCTCATTCATTAAAGTTTTATCAGGAGATGAGAGTCATTCTGTCACATCATCAGGCTCTATTCCTAATTCTTGTTCTCTTGCTATTTCTATCGCATCTGAAGTTACTTCCTCCACTTAAGTCTTGAACCTTTCCAAGTCATCCATTAGAGTTGGAATCAACTTCTTCCAAACTTCTTTTAAGACTGATATTTTGACCTCTTCCCATGAATCATGAATTTTCTTAATGGCATACCTAGAATGGTTAATCCTTTCCAGAAGATTTTCAATTTACTTTGCCCAGATCCACCGGAGTAGCCACTATCTGTGGCTATATAGGTAAAGCTATAGACTTAAGAAATAAATTTCTTAAATAATGAGACTTGAAAGGGGAAAATTAATCCTTGATCCACAGACTGCAGAATGGATGCTCTGTTAGCAGGCATGAAAACAACAAGTTTTGTAGTGCATCTTTATCAGAATTTTGGGGTGACCATGTGTATTGTCAATGAGTAGTAATATTTTGAAAGGAATTTTTTTTTCTGAGCAGTAGGTCTCAATACTGGGCTTAAAATATTGAATGGTGGTGGTTGAGTCATTAAGTCGTGTCCAACTCTTGTGATCTCATGGACTATAGCCCACCAGCCCTCTGTCCATGGGATTTTCCAGGCAAGAATACTGGAAGGGGTTTCCATTTACTTCCCCAGGGGATCTTCCCAACCCAGGGATCGAATCTGGGTCTCCTGCATTGCAGCCAGATTCCCTGCACTGCAGGCAGATTCTCTAGGTACTGAGGGGCGCTACTGATAAAGAACCCGCCTATTAATGCAGGAAACTTAAGAGATGCAAGTTCAATCTCTGGGTTGCGAAGATCCCTGGAGGAGGGCATGGCAACCCACTCCAGTATTCTTTAAAATATTCAGTAATCTGTTTTATAAACAGATGTACTGTCATCTCATCCAGTCTTTGTTGTTCCATTTATAGAGCACAAGCAGATTTACTATAATTTTTAAGGGTTCTAGGACTCTAGAATTATAAATAAGTATTGGCTTCAACTTAAAGTCACCTGCTGTATTAACCCCTATTAAGAATCAGCCTGTGCTTTGTAGCTATGAAGCCAGACATCAACTTCTCTAGCTATGAAAGTCCTAAATGGCATAGTGTTCCAGTTGAATCCTGTTTAATTTGCATGGAACATCTATTGCTTAGTGTGGCCACCTTTATCAACTATCTTAGCTAGATCTTGATAACCTGCTGTAGTTTCTATATTAGCACTTTCTGCTTCGTCTTGCCCTTCTATACTATGGAGATGACTTCTTTCCTTAAGTGTTATGAACAAACTTCTGGTAGCTTCAAACTTTTCTTCTGTAGCTTCCTCACCTCTTTCAGACTTCATAGTATTGAAGAGAGCTAGAGCCTTGCTCTGGATTAGACTTTGGCTTAAGGGAATATTGCAGTTGGTTTGATCTTCTATCCAAACCACTAACACTTTCTCCATATCAACAACATTGCTGTTTTGCTTTCTTGTCATTCATGTGTTCACTAGAATAGCACTTTTAATTTTCTTCAAGTACTTTCCTTTGTAATCACAATTTGGCTAACTGGTGCAAGAGGCCTAGGTTGTGGCCTGTTCTGGTTTTGACATTCCTTCTTCACTGAATGTAATCATTTCTAACTTTTGATGTAAAGTGAGATGTGTGACTCTTCCTTTCACTTGAGCACTTAGAGACCATTGTGAGGAGGAAATGGCAATATTCTTGCCTGGAGAATCCCATGGACAGAGGAGACTGGTGGGCTACAGTCCATGGGGTTGCAAAGAGTCACACATGACTGAAACAGCTTAGCACACATGCACGTGATACTATTAATTGGCCTAATTTCCATATTGTTGTGTCTCAGGGAATAGGGAGGCCTGAGGAGAGGGAGAGAGATGGGGGTCCAGCTGGTTGGTGGAGCAGTCAGAATGCACATAACATTTACCAACTAAGTTTACCGTCTTATCTGGGTGCTGTTCTTGGCGCTCTGAAACAATGACAGTAGTACTATCACAGATCACAGATCACAGATCACCATCATGACTATAATAGTGAAAAACTTTGAAATATTGTGAGAATTACCAAAATGTGACCCAGTGACATGAAATGAGCCAAATACTCTTTGAAAAATGGCACTGATGGACTTGTTCAATTCAGGGTTGCCAAAAACCTTCAATTTATTAAATACACAACATGTATGAAGAGCAATACAGTGAAATGCAATAAAACGAAGTCTGCCTGTATTAAAATCAGTTTCATCTGTTTCTTTTTACTTTAAAAAAATGTGGCCAATGGAAAGTTTTGAGCTATGTGGCTCCATGATCTTTTTACGAGGCAGCACTGTTTAGAGTCTGAAGCACTATGATAAAAAAGCTTATCTGCAGGGTTTGAATCTGACTTTTGCCACCGACAATTTGTTTGTTCTTGGGCAAGACACTCACTCTTTAGGCTTCATTTTTTCCCTCCTCTATGAAATGGGTGCAATGTGATAATGATTCCTACCTCCCTCTGGACATCACTACCAGCATCAAAGGAGAGAGAATTTGTGGCGAGGCCTCATGACTGTTAAATGTAGCACAAATGGCTTTTGATTAGCATCAGCTGCAGCAGCAACAGCATCACTGCCACCATCACCACCACCACCACCATCACCACCACCATCACCACCATCATCACCACCATCACCACCACCACCACCATCACCACCACCATCACCACCACCATCACCACCACCATCACCACCACCATCACCATCAATACCACCATCACCATCAACACCATCACCACCACCATCATCACCACCACAACCACCACCACCACCACCACCACCATCACCACCACCACCACCACCACCACCACCATCACCACCACCATCACCACCACCACCATCACCACCATCATCATCACCATCACCACCACCACCATCACCACCATCACCATCACCACCACCATCACCACCATCACCACCACCATCACCACCACCACCATCACCACCATCATCATCACCATCACCACCACCACCATCACCACCATCACCATCACCACCACCATCACCACCACCATCACCACCATCACCACTACCATCACCACCACCACCACCATCACCACCACCATCATCACCACCACCACCATCACCACCACCACATCACCACCACCATCACCACCACCATCACCACCATCACCACCACCATCACCACCACCATCACCATCAATACCACCATCACCATCAACACCATCACCACCACCATCATCACCACCACCACCACCACCATCACCACCACCACCACTACCATCACCACCACCACCACCACCATCACCACCATCACCACCACCACCACCACCACCACCATCACCACCACCATCACCACCATCACCACCACCATCACCACCACCACCACCATCAATACCACCACCACCATCACCACCATCACCACCACCATCACCACCACCACCACCACCATCACCACCACCACCATCACCACCACCACCATCACCACCACCACCACCATCACCCCATCACCACCATCACCATCATTGCCACCATCACCACCACCATCATCACCACCATCACCATCACCACCATCAACACCATCACCATCAACACCATCACCCCCATCACCACCATCACCCCCACCACCATCACCCCCATCACCACCATCACCACCACCACCACCACCACCACCACCACCACCAGCATCACCACCACCATCACCACCAGCATCACCACCACCACCATCACCATCACCCCCATCACCACCATCACCCCCATCACCACCATCACCATCACCACCACCACCACCACCACCATCACCACGAGCATCACCACCATCACCACCACCACCATCATCACCCCCATCATCACCCCCATCACCACCACCATCACCACCACCATCAGCAGCACCATCACCATCACCTCTACTATCACCACCACCACTATCATCAGACCTGTCATCACGATCACCACCATCATCACTACCATCATTATCACATCACCACCTCTGCCATCATCACCACTATCACCACCACCACCATCATCATCACTATCACCATCACCAGCATTGCTTCCGCTTTCAGCCAAGAGAATTAGGCCACCAGGGCAGAAGCATAATACCAGACTCAGGGTAGAGTACAGCCCACAAGAATTTTTGCTTTCAGCTCTTCCCAAACCTTGTGGCTGGATTATAAGTGACTTACCCTCTGCCAGCTGCCAATAGTGCTTTTGTCTGCTTTCAGGGAGTGGAGTGGGGGCAGGTCTCTGAGAAAAATGTGCCTTCCACCTAGTACTTTTCAATCAATACAGCGTTTATGCATGCTTTTGGATTAGAAGAAGACAGCCAGCTTTTTTTTTTTTTCCCTCAAAAAAGCATTTCTGTTGCATCAGACCACCAAAGCATTTCCCCTCTCTTTTCTTGGCCACCAAATATTTTTATGATTTTCCACATAAACAGCTAGGGAAAATGCTAGCAGCCACTCAGGCGGCAGTGGCAGGCACACCATGTCTCCCATGAGAGTAAGGGATTAAAAAAAAAGACCAAGGACTAGGGGGTGGGGGTGGTGAGTGGTAATTAGTCTAAGATACAAGGATTTCTATGAATTCTTCTTGGGAATTCTGGGATAATAAACTAGAATTCACCCTGTGGCTTCAGGCTGTGAGTGCTCACTTTTGAAACATTCAAACATTTGCAGATGGAATTAGGCATTGGTGAGGTTAGGAGGTGGGTGGGGAGCAACCCCACCCATCTGAGGGTTAAGCCTGGGTCCAGCAGACCTGGACCTGCCTCCTTCTGCCCCTCCTCCTTCCCTTATGAAGTGAGAATCAGGATAAAGTCGGGGACCTGCCTCCTGAAGGATACTGTGTGGACAAGGCCAAGAGCTCATGATAGCTATTGATTATTTGATCCCTTTTTCCTTTCTCATTCCATCCCTGGCAAAGTTTTCCCAGAGACATAGTGGGGCCTCTCATAGCCAGCCAGCTGCTCTGTGCTGAGAGATTTAAAATCCTGCAATTGATTCTGACTGTGTCCAGAACAATAGGCGTCTGAATCTGATTTATTAATCTTCTGGGGAGTGAGGGAGGTGGGCTTCGTGTCCAGGCTGTTTACTGCAGTGACAATGGGCAGGGTTTGGGCTTGCATCTGATCTGGGTTTATTGTGGGTGGAGGCAGGGGAGTGGCGGACACAGGGCATGTCTAACCTGAAGGAGGCAGCGAGGACCCGCTGCACAGCATGAGGGGAGATGTATTGAAGGAGCAGTAAGAGGGGGGTGAAAGTTGATTTAGGGAGGGTCCCCAAATGGGCGGCTGCAAGTGACATCACAGGGATGGCAGACGTGGTACCTAATAGATACTCTGCATAGTTGATTCCATTATCTCCGTTTTATGGTTGAATCTCTCAGGTCTCTGAAAGATGGAAGCCCGACAGGGAGGGCTAATGCATTTTTTCTCAAAAGGAAGGAGCTGGATATGATGATCTTTGAGGAGGTTAATAAGCATGTGGGGAAAGGCTTATACTCAGCTCTGGGAAGGCTTCCTGGGTAGCTCAGCTGGTAAAGAATCTGCCTGCAATATAGGAGGCCCCTGTTCAATTCCTGGGTCAGGAAGTTCCCCTGAAAAAGGTATAGGCTACCCACTCCTGTATTCTTGGGCTTCCCTGGTGGATCAGACAGTAAAGAATTTGCCTGTAATGCAGGTTACTTGGGTTCAATCCCTGGGTGGGGAAGATCCCTTGGAGGAGGGCATGACAACCCACTCCAGTATTCTTGCCTGGAGAATCCCCATGGATGGAGGAGCCTGGCGGACTGCAGTCCCTAGGGTTGCAAAGAGTCTGACATGACTGAGTCGACTTAGCACACATGCACAAATGGAAGACAGAGGAAAAAAAAAAATCAGTGCATCCCCATGGTTAAGAGAACTGGCTTTTGGATCACATTCCGAATCAAATCCTAATTCTGCCACCCGTTTGCTGTGAAATGTGGGACAAGTTACTGAATGCCTCCAAGTCTCAGTTTTGCAGTCTCTGAAATGGAGATGGTTAAAGAACCTGTTCTGTGAGGTTGCGATCCTCGTATGTGAAGGAACGGCTGCAAATTTCTCAGTGCAAGATAAGAGCTGAGTAATATTTGCATCATCAGGGGCAGCCCCAGGATCACCCTCATGGTTGTTTTCTTATCTACTTATCCCACCTGGCCCTGGAGGGCAGACATGGGAGCAAACATGTGGGATCTACAGGGAGGTTGAGGGTGGTTCAACTCAAGAAAGAACAATCCAACTGCAAGAATTGTAGAGAATGGGCACATGGAGGGGGCAGGGAGGGAAGAAAGTGGGAAGGAAGGAGCTCAGGAGAGGGAGAGAGAGAGAAGAGCTTCAGTGGATGGATCGTGGAGGACAGCCACGTGCCTCATGCACCGTCTCAGCGAGGGCTTAACCCCGGCCATGTCAGCATCTCAGAGAAAACAGAGGCCAGAGGCGCCCTGGCCACCGGTCATGGAGACCAAGAGAAGTTTCACTGTCTCCTTCACCTGCCGCCTTCCCACAGTGGTGAGTTCCCCAGCCCAAGGGCGGCCTGGAAATCTGGTGAAGAAATGAAGGCTTGGCATTATTGAAAGATGGCCTCGGGGTGGTCCTGTTTGGACCGTGTCTTCAAGGAGGCCTTCCAGGATCCTTAGGAAGCCGGGCCTGGCGCCTCTGCAGCCTCCGAGGGCTCCTGAATGTCCTCTGCCTGACTCAGTCTTCAGAGACCCCTTCTGCCTTTGCCTCTGGTCTGGAGGCCTGCTCTCCTCCCATGACGGCTCCCTCACGCCGTAACTGCACCTGTGGATTTCCGTTCTCGGCCCACGACCCTCTTCTCTCAGTCTTGCCATCACTGCCCCTGGCTCTGTCTTCTCTTCCTCGGGCACAGGGGCCCTTCCCGCCCGATGGTGTGAGTCTCTGGTGTGCCCAGAGCCCCAGACGCCTCCACTGACCTTGCTCTCTGCAACCTTCCTTTCTCCGAGGCTTCCGTGTAAATGCAACCAGATCCCGGGGACGAAGCGCCCCGTCCAGGCAGCGGAAGCTGTGATTGCGCTGTCATGATTACTGTCAGATGACCCGGGGGTGGGGGGCGATGGAGTCAGGCCCTCCTCGCGCGCTCGAGGGTGAGGCTCGGCCTCGGGGTGTGAGCCCGCAGGGCGGGGGCTAGGGGAGGCGGCTGGGGGCCCGTGGTTCCAAGGCTCCTGCTAAAGATACTTGGCGGCAGCGAGGCCGCAGGCCTGTGGCCGGGCGCCAGGCCCGACCGCGAGTCATTTCCACACGCGGGTCAGCCCGCGGCGTGTTTACAGCCGCCTCTCCCCAGAGCTCTACCAGGAAGGCCCGGCCCCCGGGCCCCGGGAGGGAGGCCGGCGCTGGCTGTGGGCGGCGGGCTGCGTGCCTCTGGCCGGGAGAGCGCGGTTCCCATCAGCGCCGATTACCGGCGGCCGCCCCCGACGGGAGGTCGGGAAGCAGGCCGCCGGCACCGCGGGGCCGTGCGAAATGAAGTCGGTGAGACCTGTCTGTGGGGCTGTGTGTTTGTAAATACACGCAGGGCCGCTGGTCGGGCGCTGCGGGCGCCCAGCCAGCCCTGTGCGCAGCTGCACACGAGATGGAAGCGCGGGCGCAGGGGCCGGGCCGACCCCCTCGGGGACCCTGGGCGAGCGCTCGCTTCCTTCCGCCGCACCGCGCTCGCCCTGCGGCTGCGGACCCAGGACGTCAGGGAGAGTGTGGAGCCGGGGCTTGGGTTCCCACCGCGGCCTCTTTATTAAGAGACCCTTCTCTGACGTGGAAGCGTTTGGAAGCGTCTCCTCCTGGTCCTCCCTCATCTCTCCAGAGCTACCCGGTTGAAGTGATTTCATCCCAGCGGTCCCCCCGCCCTGCCCCCTCCTTCCTAACGCCGGTACCCATCGCCGCCCTAGGCCGGGCAGGGCGCTGGTTAAGGTTTACCAGCTGGGTGGGGCGGGGGGTGTCCCGAGATTTGTAGCTTTGGTCCATTTCTGGGGTGTAAGTATTCCCACAGAGAGAGCTACTTTCAAGCTACCCGCGTCAGGTCCCTGATGGTACAGCTGGGCAGAGATGCTCAGTAGCTCGTCATTATGTAGCATTCCCTATAAATGCGTAGGCGTAAATAACCGCAAGAGCGAAGATAATAGTAAAACGTCATAAAATAATGATAGAGTGATAAGTTTTGAGTACTGACTACCTTAGTTTTAAAAGTAATTTATTTCATTGTAACTGTATAAAATCTAACTCAAAAATAACGAATGTGTCCAACTGCTGACTTACAAAAATACCTGAATATTTAACAGCAGCTTTGCAGGCTGTGAGCAGGACCCAGAACAATCCTGCCTGCACTAAAGCCGCTGTCTTTCAGCCAGGCGGCCCATCCCCCGCTTCTCTTCCTTCCTGAGACATGTTCCTAAACTGCAAGCCTGATTGATCATTGTCCTTCTCCAGTCACTGAGTCCAGTCCAACTCTCTTCAACCCCATGGGCTGCAGCATGCAGGGCTTCCCTGTCCTCCACCGTCTCCTGGAGTTTGTTCAAACCCATGTCCATTGAGTCGGTGATGCCATCCAACGAGCTCATCCTCTGTCGTCCCCTTCTCCTCCTCCCCCAATCCTTCCCAGCATCAGGGTCTGATCACGTCTTTACACAATTCAAAGCGTATATGAAATTTGTAATTTGAAAGGTCCTTCCTCATTTGAACCCTCCGATCTCTCCTCTTTCAGTCCAGACCCCACCCTAGTCCTGACTCTCACACTAAGCTTCTTTCCATATAATTTAAGTGTTTTTAAGACTTTTCAAAGGCTGTTAACTCTGCAGGGTCACTTTGACGCTTATCCCCAACCCATTCTTCCATCTTCACCTGGAGGATGCCAGTTCAGCCTTGAAGTTGGTGGTAAGCGCACCACAGCCCATGGGCAGATCTGGCTTGCCACCTGATATGTAGTACACGAACTCAGCATGGTTTTTACATTTATAGATAGTTGGAAAAAAAAAAAAAATCAGGACCTTGAAAAGAGGTGACTGGGCCGATCCCACAGAAACTTCCAGGCCATGGTGGAGACTTTAGACTTCATTCTGAGGAAGACTTTGAGCCAAAGCATAGTGTAGCCTGAGACATATTCAGAGTGT
This sequence comes from Cervus elaphus, assembly GCF_910594005.1. NCBI lineage: Eukaryota > Metazoa > Chordata > Mammalia > Artiodactyla > Cervidae > Cervus > Cervus elaphus. The sequence goes on along the minus strand of NC_057819.1, from coordinate 80,418,493 downwards.
CACTCTGTAAACAACAGATCTTATTGGGAAGCCCGAATGGAAGCAGGAAGAACAGTTAGGGGCAAGAATCCCAGAAAGAGATGTGACGCTTTGCAGGAGGCGCAGCCCTGGAGGTGGAGGGAGATGCCCAGATTCTGGAAACGTTCTGAAGGGAGAGCCGGTTGGTTTTTCTGATGATGGTCCCCACGCGATAAGGCAGAATGGCAGTCAAGTATGGGCCGCGTGTAGTAGTTGCCAAGTGAAGAGGTGCTGAAATCTGAGCAGGGGCTTAGGGCGGACTTCTCAGAGGAGTTCACTTCTGTGCAGAGCCCTGGAGGCCAAGGGGGACATCGAAGGATTGGGAAGTGGGGAGAGTATGTGGGATTGAGAAGGTCACGTGAGTGGAGTCATGGAAGTAAAAATGTGCCGGCTGAACGTGGGGACTGGAGAGCAGTCCCCTGCCGTCGGTGGGCTGAAAGCAGGGAGGCCAGGGAGGTGGGTCTGGTTCATGGAGGGCCTGGCTGGCCAAGCTGGGGCTGGTTGTGGCCTTTTCTCAGAGGTAGTAGGGCTCTGTCAAAAGCCTTTGGTGATGAATGCCTGCACTGTCTCTGATGGGTGTGGGGAGGTTGATCTGGAAGGCGTGGGGGCTGCAGACCATGACACAAGGAGGAGGCTGTTGTCAGGGTCCGGGGGCCGGAAGAGGCAGGTGTAGCTCAGGGAAAGGAAGGCATGGAGTCTGGCAACTTTTCCAGAGCAGAAATGACAGTGTGATTCGTCAGTTGTTGTAAACCTCAAACAGCTGAGGGGAACTGGAGCCCTTAGCTCAGCTTCTAGAGTCTGTCTCTGGGGAAATGGTGACTCACAGGAGGTCAGACAGGTTTCAGGGTAGGTGTGAGACATCCAGTTTAGGGGACACTGAGTGGAAATGTGTGGTGAACATAAGCTTGTGAGGTGAATGGAAGAACAAATGAAGGTCAGACTCTGAGTTTTGTGGTGAAAGAGTGAAATATCCCTTGGGGGCCATTCCCGGCCTGACCCAATCTTTCACTGACTTGGATTAAACTGGGCAATTTATAGCAACAGCTGCCTGGGTGCTCCTCTCTGCCCAGTAAAAAGGGGCTGTGAAGAACCCGGAGACTGTGGGGGAGGACGTTTGATTTTGTTTTTGGCGACTTTAAAAAATAGACTCTTAATCAAAGGGTAGAAAACTGCATAAATGCTAAACATGGAACCTGAAAGTTTTGTCATCAGCACTTGGATCAAGAAGGGGACGTTGTCAGCACCCCGGAACTCGGCTTTTTGGTGGAGGTGGTGGAGGCCTAGTGACCTCCTCTCTCTCTCCTCCTGGCAGAAGGCTGAAGGCCTCTGCTTGGCCTTCCTTCCTCTGGAGGGCCCAGATTCTCTGCTAATAGTCTTGTTTTCAGTAAGACCCTGGCCTGGGGCAAAGCTCAACCTCCTGTCCCAGGGCAGGGTCTGCAGTCATGAATGGGAGTGGGCACCCTCCCCAGCACAGAGCCTGGCGTTCCACCCCACACCCACCATGGTCCCGTCTCCTGTCACTTTTGGAGGTTGGGCCTGCAGACCGACAGGCAAGAGCCCCCTGCGTTCAGTATCAGGGACTCTGCACCCGGCCGTGAGTGACAATTCATGGAGTGGCCTGTGGATGTCAGGCCGGGTCTCCGCAGCACCAGGTCCTGCTTCTGAGGGATAGATCAGAGCCCCGAGGTCTCTTTTAATCTGTTCGATGTTTGAAGCACGGTGATTATAAACTTCATTTGAATGAAAATGGTTATTGCAGTTGTTTTTTGAGTACTTTCTCCAAGACTCATTCACCCTCAGGGGTGGCTGTTGGTATGGTTTCATTGTGGTATAAATTTCCTCACACTCTAATCTCATATGCAGTGAGATTAGAGTTCAGAGGCAATTCTCTGTAGTGGATTTTGCTTTCCTTAGCAGCTTTCTCTTCTTCAGAAAGGTGGAAAGGGAAAACACCCCGTAAATTTTAATTGTCTGGTGACCTGAGTAGCTAACAGTCTCTGTGGGAACTAACCTTTAGCCTGGCTTGTTCAGGTACCTGACGCATCTTTCAGGATGCCTCCCTCTTCCTTTTTTTTTTTTTTTAAGTCTGCTCTGTGACACTTGCAGGATCTTAGTTCCCTGACCAGGGATGGAACCTGTACCTGCTGTGGTGGAAGTGCAGAATCCTAACCGCTGGACCATCAGGGAAGTCCCTCCTTGTTCTTCTCTAAGATGGGTGAGGAGGGTCTTGCCAGGAAGGAGGAGGGCGTGGTGTTGATGTCTCTGCAGGAGAAGGGGCCTGCTGTGCTTACCCCAGAGATGGGCTCCAGGCCACACTTGATGGACCTGATTCCAGGACAGGGCCTCTACAATCTGCCCCCTAAAGTGCATTTTTTTTTTTTCTGGAACAATAGCGGGAGGTGGTGTGCATGAGGAGGCCATACTTTGAGGGCTCACGGGTTCCCCGGGTGAAGCTCTGGGCAGGAGAGGCCAGTGACTGGAGGGTGAAGTGAGCCACACACGGCAGACCTCGCCAGCCTCTGGACGTGCTCCCCACGTGCTCTGTGGGGAGACCCAGCTGCTCCCACACTGCCCTCCCCACAGCTCAGCGTCAGTCTGAATGACTTGACCCTCAGGCTGGTGGAGAGCTGGTCCCCTCCTACTGAACCTGGAATTGCTAATTAGCATCCTACCACCAGGAATCCTGCGGAAATATGGGCCATTCCTTCCTGAAATTGAGGCTTTGGATGTAAAAAGAGCACAGAATTTGGTTGACACCCCACATCCTCAAGACGGCCTTGTCTCCTCCCCCAGCTTGGGAGAGGAGTCATGCCAACCTTTCGACCTTCTCCACGAGGTCTGAAACTAGGAAGGTGACACGCATGACCCCCCAAGAACCTGGACCAGAGGTTTTCTCGGTACCACTGCATCTGCAAGGGGAAGGGCACGATGCTCGAAGTACTGGGTAATTTTCTGGGACTGGTGATGGTGAGGGCAGGAGCTGTGATGGTGTTGGTGGGGCATCCGTGTGCTGGGCTGGCAACCCTGGCAGTGGGGAAGCCAGCTGCTCCTGGATTGACTACAGCTGGAGGGCTGTTACAGGCCCCCGGGAGGACAAGTGGGCTGTGGCTCCAGGTACTCTGCTGGAGGTTGAGCTCTCTCTTCACCTTTAGCCATTGCCAAGGGAGGGCGACAGAGCCTCAGGCTGGGCCTGCTCCCAGCCCCTCTGTAGGCAGAGCACAGAGCACTTAAGCCTGTGCATGAAACAGCCTCAGTGCATGGCTGGAGTCTGGCCATGGAATGCCAAGATACACAGGAGCCACTGTTCCAGCCCAGGTCTCTAGGGACTGGGGCTCCAGGGAATGAATGCCTGTATATTACCTCCTCCCCAACAACCTGAAAGCTCTGTGCACAGACCGGGGTTGTGGAGGGGATAACAGCACTGGGATGGGGTTGGCCCACGGGCTGCGGAGGGTGGCTCCAAAAGATGCCGTTCCGAGGCAAGGCCAGGGTCGAGAACTACCAGATAGTGGAACAGTGTGTTATTGTGGAGGGGGGCTGAGAAGAGAAGCCACAGGGAGATATCTGGCAAGGTGAGCCACAGGTTTTGGAAGTGTAGGGAGGCGGCAAGGGCTGGCGTGTTCTGTGATGTGTTGAAATGAGACATGTATTCGGGTGTGGTGGAGCTTTTTGCAGAGAACCGACCATTCTGGAACATCTATCCATCCATCCACTCATGCGTCCGCCCTTCACCCATCCATTCACTAGATCATTCTCATTCATCCAGTAGCCCTTGCAGTATGCGTGGGAACGTGTTGAAAGTGGTGGCGGAATGGAAAATCCACTAAGGTCAGCCCTTGGATGGCCTCCATCCCTGAAACAGCCAGGCTGGGGCTCAAGGATTAGCCCACCGCGGTGCCCGTCTTGCATTCCCCTTGCTGCCCCTTGCGCCCATCTGGATAAGAACAAGCGTTGCTCTATTTTTTTTTTTTTTTTACTATCCACTGTAGATGCTGTCGTGGGTGCTTTGAATCCATGTTTTCATTTAGTGTTCATGCAACCCCTATGAGGGAAGCAAGGTCTGGAAAGTTTAAGGAATTTGCTCAAGTAACTTGCTGAGTCAGTGAGTGACAGAGCTGGGCCATGAGCTGAGCTCTGACCCTGAAATGAAGGCTTCCTCTACCCTCTCCCGCCGCCTCTCCACTCATAGGACCCTGCTGGTGGCTTTTAAGGTCCTAGAGGGGGATGGATCCGCATCTGCAAAGGAGAGTTTTTATTTCTGACCCTGAGAGTCTACAGTCAGGTCTGTAGGGACCAGGGACACCTACCCTGTCATCCACAAAAGGTACCTTGGTGTACATATGTGGTTCATATGTTGGGTCTTCAAGCAAATCACTTCATATTTTGCAGAGTTGCTTTCTCTGGTAAGTACCCAGCTTATCGGGGTACTGAGGACTGAGTGACCTGATTCACGTCGAACACTTGGAACTGTACCTGGTATGTCGTGAGTGCTCAGGACGTATGAGCCGTTAGTGCTGCTTGAGATTTTGTTCCCACAGAGTTCTCCGTGGCTAGCGCAGCTGCAGAACTCAGCAGTGCAGCCCCTTCCTCTTAGAGGTGAGGAAGCCCGTGGGAGGCAGACCTGCAGGGTTGTTTGGTGAGCTTTGTGACCCTGAGCTTCACCGGTCTTCAAGGTCAGAAGTCTGTCTGGGGAGGGAAGCTAAGCCTGATGGTGGTCTAGGGTGCCTTCACCCACAAGTGGTGCTGAGTTACTACCAGAACCCCCCTCTTCCTTCCAACCCTCCTTGGAGGATCCCAGGAACTGCAGCCAGCTTCCCTTACCCGAGGGCACATGTCCCCTGATGACTTCTCTGTGGTCCCCATTCCCTTCCCCTCCCCTTCTCCGCGAGGGCCCAGGCTGAGCTTCTGCAGAGCCAAGACGGTGTCTCAGCATCTCCGAATCCCTGAGGCCTTGTATCTAGTAGGGACCCAGTGAGTCTTTCTTCAGGGAACAAGGAAGGGTTACTCTGGCACTGAGGAGGCAGCTCTGAGGCCCGTATACGTTGTGAGCCAACGTAAAGTCAAACCAGTGGAAACAAAGTGGGCGCATCTGATACTTGGAATTCTTCTTCAGCAGAATAGCAGGCATGGCTTCACGGAGGGAATCAATGTGCTCAGTGATTGACTGAGGGATTGTCCTGGGTGGGACAAGGACCCAAGACCCCAACTCTATTGAACTGTTTCTTTCTGTTGCTCCTCCTTCTTTCAGATTCTGGGTTTCCTGAAGTCAGGAAGCATCGTGAATTTGTCTGTGTCCTCCAGCACCTTAGCACAGGGCACCTAGATGAGCAAGTCCATGTGTGTCTACTCTCTGAAAAACTGTCTTTGTGCGTCTGCAGGCCCCAAGCCAGTGGGGACCCCCCAGTTCTTCCAGTCCTGTTGCTTCAGATGCCGCCAGACAGACCTCTGTTTCCTAAGCCCGTCCCCATGGACCACTTCGTTATCTTTTATGTCCCCTCCCCATCCTCCTCTTCCCCCTCCCCCAGCCCTCCCACCCGTGAATAGAAGCTCGGGGAGTCAGGGCTCCGAGAAGAGTGGCCTGCCCAGATCTGATCAAGACACAAGCGAGAGGCAATGATTTGTGAAGAAATCCTGGTCCCGTCTAATGGAATTTTCCCAAAATAAATTCATGTAAACAAGTTCCCACAAAGAGGCAGTCAGGGGAGCTGGGTGTGTAAACAGCGTGAACAGTCCCAAGTACTATGGGCTCCAGGGGTGCTGTGTCGTCTGGAGGGGGGGCTGTGGGGAGACTCCCTTTAGCAAAACACCTTTGGCTCCAGTCCTTCTGACATCATAATGTCAGCCAATTCATTAACTGAAAGAAAAAAAAAAATGTCCTTCTTTTACTATCATCTCCAAAACATAGCAACACCACTTTGTAGCTGAAAAGACCGCAGAGAGGACTTTGTTTACATTTCTCATCTCATTTGAAAAACCAGTCGAATCGGGAGGTTATCTTCTAGCCTGGAGAAGATGGGGGGAGGGATGGTGGGTGGAGGGGTTCGAGGGGGGCTGCGGTCGGTGGTTGGACGAAAACTCCCTGGAGACAAAGAAAAGCATGTCTCCTCGGTGCTCGGGGATGGGCATGAATACACTCACAGAGTTCCTAGAATTAAGATGGAAATCGGCTCTCCTGAAGGCACTCAGAAGGACACCGAATTCTTGTGGCCTGGACGTCTGTGGCCACGTCCACACGCAGGGCTGCTGCAGGCCGGCCTGTGTGCATGGCCATGCAGACCAGGCTTCCGGAGGGAAGTGTGTGCAGGCGATCTGGGTGGGACACACCTTTCCCCCAGACATTTTTTCCAACCAAGTCTGACTTTCCCAAGGCTGGGTTGTTTTCAGAATTTTGCACTTGATGACTTTCCCTCCCTCCTGTTACCAGGGCCCAGGCAGAGGAGACCTGGGTTCAAGTTCTGGCCGGGCCGCTACCAGGAGACCTTTCAGCAGACAGCGTGACTTCTCTGGCCTCGGTTCCGCCTCTGTGCAGTGGGAACCTGGATAACATTCCCAGCCCCATGTGCTTGAGGGAGTTGTCAAGTTCGAGTCGGGAAGTGGCTCAAAGTTGAGGGGTTTTATTTATCATAGTGAATTCTGATTTCTGCTTCAGCTGTATCTTGACTCAGTTGGATTTTGCCAAGGACCTGACTGGCTTTGCAAAAGTCAGTGCCAGGGAAACAGGGGGAGTTGAAAGGAGGGTGCCTGGAGGTGTGCGAGAAGCAGCGAAGATGCCCCTGGGAGGAAGGAAGGGGCAGCAGGGAAGAGGGGGTCACCAGCAGCCTGCTGGGCTGACGCGCCCCATGCAGGGCTCCAGAGGACCTCAGCGCTGCTGTCTGCCAGCCTGATCCTTTAGCCAAGCCCACGCCTGCTGGTCAGGGTGATACAGATGCTGACTGTGGCTGCCGGGCTCTGGGTCTGTCCGTCCCCTTTGCCATGTGACTTTGTGGTGCCCTCCCGCTGCGGGTGCAGGTCGCTTCCTCACCACACTGATGTCAGCTTGGCCATCTGACTTGCGAGATGACAGTCAGCGGTTTCTCATGTGCCTGTTCGAGTGGATCTCTTGTGCTCCTAGGATTGGCCGTGAGAAAAAACACGCCCCAGGAACTGCTGGCCCAAGGAAAGGTGTGGACATGTAGACAGGCCTGCACTCGTCCCTGAGCCTGGAGCCAAGCATAGCTGAGCTACAGCCTGATGCAGAGCTGCCCCAACCAACTCACGGGGTGGAGAGTGACGGAAACAAATGCCCGGAGCGTGGGGAGGTTTGTTATGCGGCATTGTTGCGGTCTGATACATGGATAAGGGTGATGAGGATAATGCACGGTTCCCTGGCCCCTGAGATTTGCCAAGGTGAGGACACAGTTTTGATACCCTTGAAAAGAATCTGCCTGTCAGTGCATGAGACATCAGACAAGACTCAGCGACCAAACAGCAGCAACAAGCAACAAACTGCAGATGGCCTGTGATCACTGATGATGACAGATTTCTGATTCAAAGTGTTAGCTTCCCCACACGTGTAGAACACAGATGCCTATGATGTCATAGGGCTTCCTAAGTGGTTCTAGTGGTAAAGAACCCATCTCCCAATGCAGGAGACATAAGAGACTCGGATTTGATCCCCAGGTTGGGAAGATCCCCTGGAGGAGGGCGTGGCAACCCACTCCAGTATTCTTGCCTGGAGAATCCCATTGACGGAGGAGCCTGGCGGGCTACAGTCCATGGGGTCACAAAGTTGGATGCGACTGAACTGACTTAGCCCATGCACAAAAAATGTCATAAATAGAAAGCAGGATGCTGTGTAGCTTGATGGGTAAGTGCTTGGCCTCTGAAGTCAGATGGTCTCAGATTTGAATTCTGACTTTTTGGTCACATTCAAACTGTGTGACCTAGTAGTTTACTGAGTCTCTCTGAGTCTTAAGCACTTCATCTCTGAAATGAAAATAATTTTTTTGTGAAAGGGATACGAAATAGGGTAGCAACATTTTTAGTGCAGGGTCTGCCACCTGGTGAATGCTCGCTAAATATGCTAATTATGATCAGCTGTTACTCTGGATGGGAAATAATGTTTGTGTCCATAAGGCAATGTCTCCGTTAAAGGCTGAACATAGTAGAGGACGTAAGTGACTGTGGGGAGACGCAGGGAGGGCCTGGGCTCCAGGTAGTGTGGGCTCAGCTCCCCCCTGGGTGAGCTGGTGACGTCCTTCAGCATTCTTGAGCTCTGTCCCTTCGTCAAAAGCCCCCCCCCCCCCCCCCCCCCGCCCAACTTGTCAACTGCTGTGCAGTCAGCTGGTCTGCCCCCAATGGGCCTCTAGGAAACAGGACTCCTTTTGCTTGAAGGAGGAGAGGAGGGTGGTAGACAGAAGGAGTCATTGCTTCAGGATCAGGGCCTGTGTGTTGGGGACCCAGAGGGCTGGCAATTTGGACCTGTCGATGGAGGGGACACTCCCTGGGGCTGCCAGAAAAGCGTGACCTTCATGCTGTAAACCTCCCGGGTGCTTGGGGCTCTTTCCCCATCAACTTTGGCTGAAACTAACCATGAAGACGGTGACGACTACAGTGATAAGTTACGCTTCAGGGTGGTGGACAGTTCTCTATGAGGAATGCTATTAAATTTTGGTTCTCTTTGCTCTACGAGGAAGGCAGAAGAGGGTTTTTCAGCCCCGTTAATGGAGAAGCAGCAAGTAAGAATCTCAGTCCACAAGCTCAGATGTGCAAACATTCAACTTTCTATTTCAAGCGCCGCTGTGTTGGAAGGACACAATCTGATTCTCGGTGGATTCCATTCCCTGAGGGCCTTGCCCTGCCCTGCGGCTCTTCTCTTGAGTTTCTGTCTGAGTTCCAGGGGCAGACTAGCCTTTGCAGGTCTCCACTGAGATGTCCCTTGTTCTGGTCACTTCGGTCACCACTGTATCTGCCACTCCTTATTCTTAATTGCAAGAGCTCTAGCTGTCTCTCAGCTAACTTCTGGGCCTCTCTTGGCTACGCAAGCAACAGCCTTCACTCCCATGCACTCAGGTTATTTCCAACCCAGCGAGGCTCTATTGGATGTCCCTTTTCTGGACACACCACACAGCCGCTCCCCTGTGGGTTTGCCACCACCTCTCCGTGGCTCCCTCTAAAAGTCAGGGCGCAGGCCCCCACTTGCCCCCGATCCCACAAGCCTGGATAGAAGGAGCTGGTTGTTTCCCCAGCTCTGTTGCACAACCAAGCTTGTTCGTCTTTAGCTTCTTCCACATGTAGTAACGGGGCAGCATTGGATGCCAGTCCCACAACTGTACACTAGTTTAAACTCTGGAGGAGCTTATTCATCATGAATCCTAGAATGGACGTCTCTCATCAGGAGGTGGCTCTCCTATCCCCTTCCATCCGTAGCTGGTGCGTCCTCAGCACGCGGCTTCCAGAGCTGCTGGTGTGTTGGCCTCAGGCCGGGGACAGAGCAGGAGCATCCGAGAACTGAGCTTGGAAGGGGTTTCTGGGCCAGGCCTGGGAGTGCCCCATGTCACAGCTGATGGCACTGTGTGTGCTAGGACTCAGTTACCTGGCTGCGTGTACCTGCAGGGGTGTCTGGCAGGTGCAGCCTACCTGCATGCCTGGACCAGGGGGGATGGGCTTGGTACACAGCTAACCTGTCTTGCCATGCTATTACTTACTTTTTTCTTTTCTTTTTTATTGTAGCTGATTTATACCTTTGTATTAATTTCTGCTCTCCAGCAAAGTGACTCAGTTATATATATATATATATATATATATTCTTTTTTGTATTCTTTTTCCGTTATGATTTATCCCAGGAGATTGAGCATGGTCCCCTGTGCCGTAGAGCAGGAGCTTGTGGTCCAGCCATTCTGTGTGTGATTCTCTGCATCTACTAACACCAGATTCCCAGCCCACCCCTCCACCCCTCGACAACCACAGGTCTGTCCTCTGTCTGTGAGTCTGTTTGTGTTTCATAGATGCTTTCATTTCTGCCGTATTTTAGATTCCACATGTAAGTGATATCGTGTGGCATTTGTCTTTCTCTTTCTGACTTATTTCACTCAGGGTGATAATCTGTAGTTGCATGCATGTTGCTTCCAATGGCATTATTTCACTCTTCTTATGGCTGAGTAGTATATACACACACACACACACATAAATATATCACACATTATTTAGCCATTCATCTGTTGATGGACATTTAGGTTGCTTCCACATCTTGGCTATTGTGAAGATGTATGGATCTTTTTGAATTATGGTTTTGCCCAGAGATATGCCCAGGAGTGGGGTTGCCACATCACACGGCAACTCTTTTCTTAGTTTCCAGAGGAACCTCCATACTGTTTCCCATGGTGTCTGCACCAACTTACATTTCTACCAACACTGTAGGGGGGTTCCCTTTTCTCCACAGCCTCTCCAGCATTTGTTATTTGTAGACTTTTAAATGATGGCTATTCTGACCAGTGTGAGGTGCACACCATTACTTCTTTATATGAGGGGTCTTTTAATCAATCTTAGATCAATCAACCTAGTTCTGATTTATCACGTAATTGCTGTGTCCTGAGACCCCCAGGGTTCATTTCTGAAACTCAAAAGCTATTTCTTGGCTTCCAGTGTAGCTTTCCTTCCCCGAAGAAATAGATGCTGCAGAGTTCAGTTGCCTCAGGGGACAAGGGATGTAGAAACAGGAAATACCAGAGGAAAATGCATCAATAAATATTTCACAATCCTAGAGGTAAAGTGACTTGTTGACAACTATATAGCTAATAAGTGATGGAGCTGGGCTTGGTCCAGAATTTAGAGCCTCAACCTCTTTGATGGGGCTCCCAAACCATGACATCCGGTAAATGAGGAATCCAGAAGAGCTTCAGTTCATCCATATTCTGGTGTGTGGTGTCTGGACCAAAGATGTGGGGACACACTCAGGGATATAATAGGAATGAGCAGGCGAACCCCAAGAGCCATGTGTGGGAGTCTGCATCCCCGTGAGCCTATACTGGTCTTTCCTTCTCTTCCTTTCTTGCCTGCCCTTCCACTCCAATTTCATCTTATCTTTACCTGCTCTCTCTCTCTCTCTCTCTTCTTGGTCGGGGTTGGGGAACCACTCCGTGAGGCATGGGGACCTCGGCTCCCCAACCAGGGATTGAACCTGTGGCCCCTGCAGTGGAAGTATAGAGTCCTAACCCCCGGACCACCAGAGAATTCTTCTACCTACTCCCTTCTAAGTCTCCTCCCCTTTATCAACCCTGTCGGCTCCCTAGGACTCCATGCTCTGCTGCTACTAAGAGATTCAAATCAGCAAAGCTGGATTGGTGGGTTAATTTATGTTTAGAATCAATCCTTCAACTATTACTGAGCACGCTCTCTGTGATGAGGGTTGTTTTGTGAACTTTTCAGGGTGACCGGCTGAAGAGAACAGTCTTTGAGTTGGACAAATTAGAATTTGAATCTGGCTTGGCAGCCCAAGAACAGAATGCTGGGTCAAGTGACTCAACTTTCTTAGACTTCATCCCCCTCACTACTTTGTGCTGCTAAGTCACTCGGTCGTGTCTGACTCTTTACAACCCTACGGATCATAGCCCACCAGGCTCCTCCATCCATGGGATTCTCCAGGCGAGAACACTGGAGCGGGTTACCATTTCCTTCCCCAGGGGATCTTTCCAACCCAGGGATCAAACCCATGTCTGTTACATCTACCTGCATTAGCAGGCGGGCCCTTCAGTAGCGCCACCTAGGAAGCCCCTGATGACTGTAGTGGGGGAGATAAAACTGGACTTGGTTTTATCCCAGGACTTGGTTGAGGATTGAATGCGGAAAGACCTTGCACAGAACTCTGTGCTAACTCCAGTCCGATTCCACTGATTCCATTTACAGCCCCACCCCCGTCTGTCCCCATCTTCTGCTTCGAGGCTCCTCCCCCCACAGAAGCTCTGGACTGCGGCCCCCTTGCGCCTCTCAATGTCCTCTTTCCACCTTTGTCCCCTCTCTTGACCGTGTTGTCCTTTTGCCCTCCCTGTTGGATCATCCCCATCAGCCCTGTCACAGCTGCTCAATGTTTTCAACTTGTTAAAGGGATACAAAACTATCCTTTGACTCCACCACCCTTTCTGCTCCTTCTTTCACTCCGCGCCCCACCCACCAGACTGAAGCTGATGAAAAGCGATGTCCGCTCACACCGCCCGTGCGTGCGCCTGGTCCAGTAAGGCAGCACCTCCCTGCTCCGTGAGGCTGTCCTCGCCGAGGTCACCATCGACCGACGCAAGGCCGTCCACAGTGGCTCCTTCCTGTCTTCATCTTCCTTAGCCCTGAGGTAGCTGTGGACTCTGTGGGTCACGTCTTCCTTTCTGAAACAATGGTTTCTGCTGGTTTTCCTCCTCCCTCTGGGGCGGTTCCTTCCCAGTTTCCTTGGCGATCTCTTGTTACTCTACTTGCCTTCTGAGTGCTGGGGTCCCTGCCCCGAGCCCTCCTCTCTACTTCCTCTCACTCTCTCCCCGAGTGATGTATCCATCCTCACCACTTGACACAAACGCTCTATGCTCTCACTCCCGAATGTGCAGCTCCTGAATCTCCATTTCTTTAGCATTCCAGATCTCCATCAGAAGCTGACGTCTGCAAAGAGGACTCTTCCGCCTAAGGTCTGTTCCTGCCTCAGTGTCTCCCCATCGAAGTTAAATGGCCTCTTCCCCCTCCCCCTCCCTGACCTCCCACATCCATTCCATCACCAGCGCCTGTTGATTACAAGTCCTGATGCCCCCACACTGGCCCCCGCCCCTTCCCTGGTTATAATCACTTCCTTTCTGGTGTCCTCAATTCTGCTCTTCATGTCATCAGCAGAGTGATCTTTTGAAAATGTCAATTAGATAGCATCTGAATGGTTCATCCACACCCCAAAGCCCCTCAGTGGCTTCCGGCTGACGGAGCACAAGGGCCAGTTTCTTGTGTGGCCCGGGGACCCGGAGGCGCTGGCGTCCGCTCGCTCCGAGCCTTGGCTCCGGGCCATGCCCTTGTGTTCACTGCCCTGCAGCCTCCCTGCCTCAGTCCTTCCAGTTCCCGAGGGCACAGCATTCTTGGCTCCCCGGGAGCCTTGGCCCGCTGTTCTCAGCTCATCACCTCATTCCTGCACATCCTTTCGGTCTTGGCTGAAATGCCACTCCCCCATCTCATTCCAGTGCCTCCTCTGATTTCTTCTCTTCTTCCATTCACACTACCCATTTTCTGCAGAGCTCATCACAGTTGGTGACTAGATAATCATGTGAGCCCACCCTGAGTGTTAACAGTCTGTCTCCTGCAGCAGACTGTACGCACGGTGAGGCTAGGACCTGGGCTGCTTGGCCCACGGCGGCAGCGCCATCCCTGGCGCCCAGCCCGAGCTTGGCACACAGTGGTAGAATAAGCGCTGAGAGCTCTTACTGTGTGTCAGGCCACCTCTAAGAACTCGGTACAGCCCCACGAGGTAGGTACTGTTCTCTACTTTATCACTGAAGAAATCACAGCCCAGGGCGTCTAAGTAGCCTGTCCTGAACCTCCTGGCTGGAAGGCGGCAGAACTTCAGTGAGCGCTCAGGCCTGAGCTGGTCCCTCCACTGCTCCCCGCCCGCCCCGAAGTAGGGGAGTGGACACGGCAGATCCTCGGGAAATGGGGGTGCCTGGGCGGTAGGTTCTGCTCACGGCTTGGGATGGGAGAGTAGGGGAGCCTGGAACCTGAGGGCAGTCCCCCCCCCCCGCCCCCCTGCAGTATCTCTGTGGTACCTCCCATCCAGCTCCCAGCAGTTAGTAGGTCAGAGGGACCCTGGAACCTCAGGCGGCTTGGCGGCTAGGAGAGACCCAAGGCTTTAAGACCCCAGGGAAGGTGGGTCAGGCTGCTGCTGGGCAGCGGGCCTTGGCGAGGACCCTGAGTACCAATGGAGGGTGAGTGGAGAGGGGGCTTGCCTGGGATGTTCTGGGTGATGTGGTTCAGTCCTCACCTACTTGGGACCTTTGGAGAAGGGACCAGAGTGGAGGATGAGCAAACTTTAAAAATGGCATCGAATCAAACATGATAAGTGCATTGCCTGAATCCCAAAGCAGGGCAGGCAGCTCAGGGGACGCAGTGGATGGGTGTGGAGATGCCACCAGCTGATCCTGCTCTGTCCCACCTTTAAGGCTCAAGTTGTCCTGTTGTTTCAAGTTCTCTGGACCCACAGCCTGTAGTCCCAAACCGCATGCATGGCCTCTCTGCATCCTTCAGTCATCCCTGTCCATTACAACCTCTTTGCGGCATGGGTCGAGATTTATCCATCCTTATATCTCTAAATCCTCACTGCGTGCTTGCTACCCAACAGTTGGTGGGTAACTGTTGAATCTATCCAAATCTTCTAGGGCGAGATACCTCCTCCTCTGTGTTACCTTCCTAAACAGCACATACCTCTACTACAGTATCCATTGAATTTACGTATTTCCTTGTTCCTCTGTCTCCCCAGTTAGAAAGCGAGCTCCTTGGAGTCAGAAGTCATGTCAAGGTCATCTTTGGATCTCCAGTGCTCAGCGTGAGTGCATGCATGTGGGCTCAGTCACTCAGTTGTGTCCGACTCTTTGCAACCCGGCGGACTGTAGCCGGCCAGGCTCCTCTGTCCGTGGAATTTCCCAGACAAGAATACTGGGGTGGGTTGCCATTTCCTTCTCCAGGACCCAGGGACTGAACCCGCGTCTCCTGTATTAGCAGGCAGATTCTTTACCACTGAACCACCAGGGAAACCCCCACTGCTCTGCCCTTCTGTTAAATGAATGAGTGAATGAATGAACCGTCTTCCTTCTCCAGTCTCCAAGAACCCTGGCTTCTGGTGGGTGCTTCTCCAGCCGATCGGTCTTTGAGGTAGTGTCACCTGGAGGAGGGGAGGTTGAAAAAGCAAGTAGAGAGAACTGAACCTGGCCCAGGAGAGGGCTTGGCTGCTGCTTCTTGGAAAAACATATCCCAGTTGTCCGAAGACTAGACACAGCTTTGGGGGATTAGACACATGCATTTGCTTCCTAAATGTTAAAAATTGCCTTGAGTGTGTACTAGATGCCAGTCACCTGGACCTTTATTAATTTCATTTTTGATACCTATTGTTTTCATTATATAGATGAAGGTACAGAGGCTCAGAAAAGTGCAATGTCTTGCTTGTCTTGTCTTGTCTTATAAGGTGGGCGGAACCCAACGTCCACCTTCTTGACCAAGCCCATTTTTTATTCCATCAGGGAAGAATTATAAATAGATATGGTCCTTTCCTGACTACAGGTCTCTTTCATTAGCTCCCTTTTTGGAAGGCAAATAATTTTTTTTTTTTTTTTTGCGATGTGCGCACATCTCTGCCCACGTTGAGCAAGTCCTAAAAGGGAGGCCAGGTTTGCCGGATCTTAGATCTGACCACCAGGTGGTGCTGTTGGCCCAACATATTTGGGGGACGTGCTCAAGGGAAAGCTAAACCCAACTGAATGCAGAGTTCAGAGAACAGCAAGGAGAGATAAGAAGGCCTTCTTAAATGAAGAGTGCAAAAAAGTAGAGGAAGACAATAGAATGGGAAAGACTAGAGATCTCTTCAAGAAAATTGGAGATACTAAGGGAAGATTTCATGCAAGGATGGGCGCAATAAAGGACAGAAATGGTAGGGAGCTAATAGAAGCAGAAAGATTTAAGAAGGGGTGGCAGGGATACACAGATGTGCTTAGTCGCTCAGTCGTGTCCAACTCCTTGTGATCTTATGAACTGTAGCCCGTCAGGGTCCTCTGTCCATGGGGATTCTCCAGTCAAGAATGATGGAGTGAGTTGCCATGCCCTCCTCCAGGGGATAGAAGAGCTATACAAAAAAGGTCTTAATGACCCAGATAACCTTGGTGGTGTGGTCACTCACCTAGAGCCAGACATCCTGGAGTGTGAAGTCAAGTGGGCCTTAGGAAACATTACTACAAACTAAGCTAGTGGAGGTGATGGAATTCCAGCTGAGCTATTGGAAATCCCCAAAGATGATGCTGTTAAAGTGCTGCACGCAGTATGCCAGCAAATTTGAAAAACTCAGCAGTGGCCACAAGACTGGGAAAAGTCAGTTTTCATTCCAATCCCAAAGAGTGGTAATGCCAAAGGATGTTCAAGCTATCATACAGTTGCACTCATTTTGCATATTAGTAAGGTTATGCTCAGAATCCTTCAAGCTAGGCTTCAATAGTACATGAACTGAGAACTTCCAGATGTACAAGCTGGATTTAGAAAAGGCAGAGGGACCAGAGATCAAATGACCAAAATCTGTTGGCTCATAGAGAAAGCAAGGGAATTCCAGAAAAACATCTATTTCTGGTTCATTGACTTCATTAAAGCCTTTGACTGTGTGGATCACAACAAATTGTGGAGAATTCTTAAAGAGATGGGAATACCAGATCATCTTACCTGTGTCCTGAGAAATCTATATGTGAGTCAAGAAGCAACAATTAGGACCTTACAGGGAACAACTGACTGGTTGAAAATTGGGAAAGGTGTATGACAAGGCTGTATATTTTTACTCTGTTTATTTAACTACTATGCAGAGAATATCATGAGAAATGCTGGATTGGATGAATCACAAGCTGGAATCAAGATTGCCAGGAGAAATATCAACAACTTCAGATATGCAGATGATACCATTTTAATGGCAGAAAGTGAAGAGGATCTAAAGAGTCTCTTGATGAGGAGAGTGAAAAAGTCAGCTTAAAACTCAACATTCAAAAAACGAAGATTATGGCATAGGGTCCCATCACTTCATCTCAAATAGAAGGGGAATAAATAAAAGGGGTGACAGGCTTTATTTTCTTGGGCTCCAAAATCACTGCAGATGATGACTGCAACCTTGAAATTAAAAGACACTTGCTCCTTGGGAGGAAAGCTATGACAAACCTAGACAGCATATTAAAAAGCAAAGACATCACTTTGTTGACAAAGGCCCATCTAGTCAAAGCTATGGTTTTTCCAGCAGTCGTGTACGGATCTGAAAGTTGGACCATGAAGAAAGCTGAGTGCCAAAGAATTGATGCTTTTGAACTGTGGTGTTGGAGAAGACTTTTGAGAGTCCCTTGGACTGCAAGGAGATCCAACCAGTCCATCCTAAAGGAAATCAACCCCGAATATTCATTGGAAGGACTGATGCTGAAGCTGAAACTCCAATACTTTGGCCACCTGATGTGAAGACTGACTCCTTGGAAAAGACCCTGACGCTGGGAAAGATTGAGGGCAGGAGGATAAGAGGGCAACAGACAATAAGATGTTTAGATAGCATCATTGACTCAGTGGACATGAATGTGAGCAAACTCCAGGAGACAGTGAAAGACAGGGAAGCCTGGCATGCTGCAGTCCATTGGGCCTAAAGAGGATATACAACTTAATGACTGAACAACAACATCAGACGTTCTCTAGGGAAAAGCTGCGGCTGTAATGAGACCTGTCAGTCTTTGAGTTCTGCTGTTTGCCTAAGTATCCAGAAGTCACTTCATTTGGGCCCCAAAACTTCTCAACAAAGTTGCCATCTCCATCTGGAAGCCTCAGAGGATTTGAATACAGCTCCCAAAGTTATACCTCAAAGGTTAGAATTTGAAACCAGGTCTGTTTGATTCCAACTCTTTGGGTTCTTGGGGTACAGGAAGATCTTGGCCTGACCTGTGAGTTGCACGGGAACTGTGCAGCCTTCATCTTCTACCTGGCGTAGCTAGAGATAGATTGTCCGGGAAGGTTCTATGCAGCGTCAGGCCTCTGGGCAAAGTTGCAGCAACCAGGGTCTGCCAGGAGACCTTTGGAGGATGTGGGCATCTCTGCAGCTGCAGCAGCACAGAGCGCTGTGTCATTTCTTTGAGAAGTGATGCTGTCCACCGCCTGCTAAAGTGCTTTCCTCTTGGTGGAAAAAGTCAGTTCACTCTGGAGTTATGGGATAATTCATGTAACCTCTGGAAAATACCATTTTCATCCTCTTGTTTCTGAATGTAAAAGTCAGCTCTCCTTTTTATTTTCTTCACTTTTCAAAGAGAATGTTGGTCTGTATTGATAGCTGTAATTGCATATACACAGAAATAAATTCAGTGAAGAACAAGGCTTCATGAGATGAGGGGAGGTACAGGGGTGGCACATCCCTCTCAGAATAGGAATATTAATACCTCGTTAGCCAAATGATTGCTCAGCCATCAATGTCCTAGGAGACTGGCAAGAAACTGGCCCAGGAACAGTCACGTTGGCCATTATGGAAGCTTCTGTGAACGGTCTAGAATGGAGAACAGCCTGTGAGGAAGGTATTATTGTCTTTGTTTTGTGGAGGAAGAGGGAACACCCACCCTCATGGTTCAGAGTGAGGGCTCTGAAGTCAGGTGTGTGCGCGTGGGCTAAGTCCCTTCAGCCGTGTCCGACTCTTTGCGACCCCGTGGACTGTAGCCCTCCAGGCTCCTCTGTCCATGGGATTCTCCAGGCAAGAACATGAGTGGGTTGTCAGTCCCTCCTCCAGGGGATCTCCCCGACCCAGGGATCAAACCCTGGGGCTCCTCATCCTTACCCTTCCCACATCTTTTGGCCAAGCAGATAATCTGCACTCCTTCCTCCAGTTTCCTGGACTCCCATGGCTCCATGATGTATTTTTTAAAAAGTAGTTGATTAATGTTGATTAATGTTTTTGGTTGCGCTGGACCTTTGTTGCCACACGCAGGTGGCTTCACAGGCTCTAGGCACATGGGGTTCAGTAGCTGCAGCACACGGGCTCAGCCGCTGACTTGCAAGCTCTAGAGCATGAGCTCAGGAGCTGTGTCCACATGGCCTTAGTTTCTCTGTGGCCTGTGGGACCTTCCCGGACCAGGGGTCGAACCTGTGTCCCCTACATTAGCCCATGGATTCTTATCCTCTGCACCACCAGGGAAGTCTGACTCCTTGATGTTTATACCTTTCTCCGGTGCCTCAGAAAAGGTCACTTCACATCAGTCTTGCTCATCCCATGGCCTGCTAGCGGACCAGAATTTTCTATAGGCTTTACTCTCATTCAGAAAGCTGTGGTGTGTCCTCATCCATCCATTTCCCCATGTTCTCTTTCAGATAATCAAATAGGAAGTATCTTGAAAGAATGCCATATTTTCTTGGTTTTCCAGAAGAAAGTGGATCCAAAATTTCTTCCGAGCATGAGAACTGAGCTGGAAGCTCCAGGCCCTTAGACGGAGATGAACACCACCTCCTAGTTAGGGATATTCCTGGGGTTCGCCCCTGACAGGGCTGTCTTCTCCTTCTCAGGGCTCCAGGCGTCCTGTCTTCTCTACGGTGGGGGGCCAGTCTGCTTTGGAGTCTCAGCAAGGGAGAGGCTGTTCTGGGCTCTGCAGCCCTCACTGGAGCCCAGTGGGAATTGATTATTCCCTCTGTTGTTAAGCATGAGCTAAACATTTTCTAGTTATTATTTTTGATCCTCACAACAGCCCGATAAGGTTGATAATGTTTGTCCCCATGTTACAGATGAGTTAGCTGGGAGGCTAGGAAACCTACCTACTTTACTCAGGTACCAACTGGCAGAGTCAGAGTCAGGATCCAGACTTGAAAGCCTTTGTTCTAAGCTAACATCTAAAGAAAGATCGAGAGGAGTCGACCAGCCTGCAGGCAGCAGGGGATGTTGATGACTCTGACCTCCTATCTCAGTGCTTCACTGAGCCTGCTTCCCTGTTTTCCCTTCGAAAGCTTTCATGGCCAAGCAGAATCTTTGGAGGTGGTTTTGGTGGGGGGCAACTCTGAGCCCACCATCTCCCCAGATTGTTGTCATTCTGATTAAACACAACTTTCTATCTACAACAACCAAAATATAAAGAAAACCTTTGTTTTTTTCTACAGCTCCAAGAAAAAGAGCCCAGGGTGGCTGGGGGTGCAGAAGCATCATGAATGGAAGTGTATTAGTTTCCAGGAGCTGCTGTAACGAACGACCACACACGAAGTGGCTTACAGCAGCAGTTTATTCTCTCACTGCTCAGGAGGCCAGAAGTCTAAAATCGAGGTGTCAGCAGGGCTGCGCTCCTTCCAGAGGCTCTAGCGGGGGTCCTTCCTCATTTCTTCTGGCTGGTAACAGCTGCCACCAGTCTTTGGCTTGAGGCAGCTGAGCTCCCTCCTATTTTTGACTGCCTTCTCTTTTCTTGTCTCCCCTCTGTGTATTTCTTACAGAATTTGTCACTGGTTTCGGGGCTCACTTGGATAATCCAAGGTGACGTCTTCTGGAGATCTTTAACTTATCTTCAGAGACCCTTTTCTCAAATATGGTAGAATTCAGATGTCCTGGGAGGTGGACATATTTTTTGGGGGCCACCATTCAACCCACTAGAGATAGCTATTCTCCTCCAGGGAAAGTGAAAGTTGCTCAGTTGTGTCTGACTCTTTGCGACCCCATAGACTGTACAGTTTGCGCAATTCTCCAGGCCAGAATACTGGAGTGGGTTGCTGTTCCCTTCTCCAAGGGATCTTCCCAGCCCAGGTCTCCCGAATTGCAGGTGGATTCTTTACCATCTGAGCCCCCAGGGAAGCCACAGGGAAGGTACTAGTTAACTTGTTCTCTGTAGTTTCAGCAGCTAAAGTTGGGGCCACGGAGAATGGAAGCTCAAGGGACACACCTTTTCCCTCATTATAAACAGGTGCTTTCTAGTAATCCAGAGTCCACCTCCGTGGCCTGTGCCCCCGTGGAAGCAGTGAATTTCCATCGTTAAGGATGAGGGGTGAGAGACTGGACTTAGGACTGATTTATGCTTTGCCATGGTGGGCACAGGGCAGCTAATATTTTCAGGGGCCCTTGAATATATTTGCATTTCTTTTAAAAATCAGAAGAAAACCTTTTAGGTTAAATAAAATGTTTTATGTCATATTCATATATTCATTGTGTACCACTGTAGTGGTAAAATAAGACTTTAAATGTTTGGTTGATGGAGGAAGGAGTTTACAAAAGCAAAAACGGCCAGAGCCATGAACGTCATCATGTGGTCCTGGCTTGGTTATACTTCAGTGGGAGTGGGATGTGCGGAAGGGATGCGGGTGCTGGGGGGCCTGTCACCATTCCCAGGACCTCCATGCCCACCCTGACGCTGCCCGAGGGTCCCCTGCACAGTGCCCTCCACCTCAGGGCACAGTCCTCTTGCTGGGGCTCCGGGCCTGGATTGCTTGGAGCTGACAATTGAGGGCCCCCCAGCAGCTTGTCACAGATGGCCTCTGAACAGTCCTCACCTTTGGTGGGCATCTGTTAGAGGCTGAGCCACAGTAACAATGCATAAATCCCTTAAGAGGGAAGGGAAGGGAACTGACAT
Source organism: Cervus elaphus (assembly GCF_910594005.1). Classification (NCBI taxonomy): domain Eukaryota; kingdom Metazoa; phylum Chordata; class Mammalia; order Artiodactyla; family Cervidae; genus Cervus; species Cervus elaphus. The sequence continues at coordinate 80,397,191 of NC_057819.1, read as the reverse complement.
TTCCTGAGAATCTGCTTTCTTCTGGGCTCTTTATAGATTTGTTATTTTATTTCCACATGTTACAGATAAGTAAAGTGAGGTTTCAAGGGGCTAAAAAACCTGCTTGTTTTTGGGTGAACAAGCAGGAGACACAGGTCCATGGGAAGCCATTTCTGCCTGACTCCTGAGCTGGGTATCTTTCCACTGTAAAATGCTGCCTCCACGCTCCTGGGCAGGAAAAGCACTGGATGGGAGGGGTGGTGGGGAAGGCGGGGCTAGAGTTGGGGTGAAGCCTTTCAGACTTTTGGGATTGAAAGGAAACCAACATGCCCCAAATTTTCATGCAGGCTCGCCTCCTGGCCTGGGAGAAGCCGCTTCGGCATCCCTGGCTATGCCATTCTCACGGGTGAGACGGAAGGAGGTGGGCGTGACCCCCAGCGTTCTGGAGTGAGATCCATCTGTCCCTTGGCCCTTCTGCAGCGTATTGCCCCAGCTAGCTTCACGGCCCCTCAGGAGCAGGGCATAAGTCCATTATTTTGCTTCCCCCAATTTAGTATTTCAGTGTCATCCTCATCATTTTTGCCTCACTGGAGTCTACCTGTATTCCTAGTGCCTTTATATGATCCTTTAAATTAACTTACTTTTGAAAAATATTACTCCTGTTCTCAACAATAATATGCATGAAATCATAAGCTCAATTCATCGTTCATTCCTTCAACAAATCTTTGTTGAATGTCTATGGGGTAACTGGCTCTTCTAGATGCCAGGGACACAGAAAAGAAAATTCCAATGCAGTCTTTACCTTATGGAGATTACATGCCTGTGGAGGAGATGGAGCATAGATAACATATACAGGAGAATCACAGATGGTGATATCAACTCTGGAGAAAATTCAGCAGGGTGCTGAATTAGATGGACATTTTTGATGCATAGTGAGTTATTTTACATTTCAACCCTATATATATGTGTGTATATATATATACAAACACTAACACACAGAGAATAGAGCAAAAAGGTTGTGAAACAGTGCTTACATTTACTACACATGATGTGTTCTCATATTTCCTCTGCTTTTCTACTGTATTTAAAAAATATATTGGTTATGCACCACTAAGACTAATCTTATGATCTACCAATGGATTGCAGCCTGCAGTCTAGAAACACTGGAACATCCGGGGGCCTGGTGGTGGGACACATGATGATATTTAAAGCATTTTTTTAATTGAAATATAATTGATTTATAGTATCATGTAAGTTTCAGGTGTCCAGCACAGCAATTCAGTTTCTATGTGTATTATGTATATATAATGTATATATTATATATGTATAAAATATGGGGGGCTTCCCTGGTGGCTCAGTTCAGTTCAGTCGCTCAGTCCTGTCTGACTGTTTGCGACCCCATGGACTGCAGCACACCAAGCCTCCCTGTCCATCACCAACTCCTAGAGTCCACCCAAACTTATGTCCATTGAGTCAGTGATGCCGTCCAACCATCTCATCCTCTGTCATCCCCTTCTTCTCCTGCCTTCAATCTTTCCCAGCATCAGGGTCTTTTCCAATGAGTCAGCTCTTTGCATCAGGTGGCCAAAGTATTGGAGTTTCAGCTTCAGCATCAGTCTTTCCAATGAATATTCAGGACTGAGCTCCTTTAGGATGGACTGGTTGGATCTCCTTGCAGTCCAAGGGACTCTCAGGAGTCTTCTCCAACACCACAGTTCAAAAGCATCAATTCTTCTGTGTGCAGCTTTGGCTCAGAGATGAAAACTCCGCCTGTAATGCAGGAGACACAGGAGACGTGGGTTTGATCCCTGGGTGGGAAGAACCACTGGAGGAGGAAATGACCACCCATTCCAGTATCCTTGCCAGGAAAATCCCCTGGGACAGAGGAGCCTAGCGGGCTGTGGTCTAAGGGATTACAAAGAGTTTGACATGACTGAAGCCACTGGGTACATATAAAATACGTCTTTGAAATGTGGGAGTGTTCGGCACTCAGTCACGCCCGACTCTTGTCTACCTGGTGGACTGTGGCCCTCCAGGCCCCTCTGTCCATGGAACCTCTAGGCAAGAACACTGGAGTGGAAAAGGAAGGTGGGAGGAGGGATAAATTAAGAGGCTGGGATTAGCATATACATACTACTATATATAACATAGATAATTAATGAGGGTTTACTGTATAGCACAGGGAACTATACTCAATATTATGTGATAACCTATACAGGATTATCCCATTTATAATTCCCTTCTCCAGGGGATCTTCTTGGCCCAGGAATTGAACCCAGGTCTCCTGCATTGCAGGCGGATTCTTTACCACCTGAGACACCAGGGAAGCCTTGAGAGAGAGAGAGATATATATATATATATATATACACATATAGTATATATATTCTTTTTAAGATTCTTTTCCCTTGTAGGTTTTTATATAATATTGAGTATAGTTCCCTGTCCTTGCTGACTATTTTATATATAGTAGCATGTATATGTTAATCCCAGCCTATTAATTTATCCCTCCTCCACCTTCCTTTCCCCTTGTTAACCGTAAGTTTGTTTTCTATATCTGTGCATCTCATTTTACTTGGAAAATAAGCTTATTTCTGTCTTTTTTCTCTTTTCAGTTCCACATATAAGTGATATCATATGATATTTGTCGTTAGCATGACACTATTTTAGAAAGAGCAGTCAGAGAAGGAGGCTCCGAGGAAATGAAACTTGAGCAGAGATAACAGAGCTGAGAAGGAGGGAGCTATGTAAAGGTCTAGGGGGAGAGCACTCTTGTCAAAGACTAGCAAGTGCAGTTCCTCGAGGTGGGATTGCGTTTGGGTTAGATGTACTTGCACTGTGTGTGTGTGTGTGTGTATATATTGTTGTTCAGCTGCTAAGTCATGTCCGACTGTGACCTCATGGACTGCAGCACGCCAAGCCTCCCTGCCCCTTTCCATCTCCCACATATATATATGGTGGGTTAGGTGTGCTTGTTTCTGCTCATAGAAGACACTTGGGCCAGAGTGTGTGTGTGTGTGTGTGTGTGTGTGTGTGTGTGTTAGTTGCTCAGTCGTGTCTGACTCTGTGACCTCATGAGCTCTCAGAGGAGCTCGCCAGGCTCCTCTGTCCATGGGATTTCCCAGGCAAAGAATTCTTGAGTGGGTTGCCATGTCCTCCTCCAGGGGATCTTCCTGACTTAAGAATTGAACCCACGTCTCCTGCATGGCAAACGAATTCTACTGCTGAGCTACCAGGGAAAATATATATATATATATATACATATATATATATATATACACACTCACACACACACATTAATGTGATCCATGTATTCTAATACAGATAAAATCAACTGTATAGAAATCGACGTAGAAAGTTTTCCGTGGGAACCATTATGTTAGTTTTCTTCTGCTTCTCTAGTGAATCACCAGGAACTTAGTAACTTAAAGCAACACAGGTTATACTCCTACAGTTCTGGAGGTCAGAATTCCAGAACTCCTGGGTTGGCTGGACTGTCGGCCTTCTGGAGGGTCTAGGGGAAGATCCGTTTTCTTGCCTTTTCCAGCTTCTAGAGGCTGTCCCCATTCTTTGCCTCGTGGTCCCACACCACTCCTGCTTTCATCATTACACCTTCTTGGACTCTGAGCTCCTGCCTCTCTCTTGTAAGGCTCCTTGTGATCCCACTGGGTCCCCAGGGATAATACAGGAGAACTGGTTATGAGCTCTAATCACACCCACAAAGTCCCTCTTGCTATGTAAAGTAACAAAGCAGTAGCTTTAGGGGATCAGTGTGTGGACATCTCGGGGGAGGGGTGGCATCGTTCAGCCTCCCACACTGTTTAGAATCATCCTGTAGGTCATTGGTGAATTCTCCGCTGTCAGAAATATTCTCTTGCCTTTCTGTTCAATGTGGTCCATGCACTGGGATCTTGATATGTACTTGCTAAATGGTTAAATAAATGAGTCTCCTTTCCCCATTTTCCCCTGTTGTCCTATCCCACTCTCTCTGTTCTTATAAAATATGTATCTGTTCATAGGAGACACTTGGGCCAGAGACAAATGGGTCAGCGTTTGAACAGAACTAGCAAACTCCCATCCTGCGCTCCTCCTCAAGAAACTTCTTGCACATCTGAGCTGGAGGGGACTCTGGAGATCATCACCTCCCTCGACTTGCCGAGGGAGGAGGAAATCTTTCACTTCCATGGCTTCGTTTGGTGTTTTTAATAATGACTCACTTTAATAGGTTTACCTTCAAAATACATGAATCTCCCTTTTCTCGTCTTACTCTCACCTAACTGCTAAAGGGCTGGCATCAATCTTCCCATTTTACAGATGAGGAAACTGAGACCCTGTGAGTCAGGGAGTAAAAGTGAGCCCAGGACACAAGTATCCTGACTTCTCCTCCCAGCAAACGCCTTCCATCTGACTGTCCAACTTCTCTCTTTTCTTGTTTTTTGTTAATTTTTTCCCCACAGTTCAGAATCCCAGAGGGGTTCTAGAAGGGCTTGGAAAGGGAAGCATGGCCCATCAGGTTTTGTGTAGTGCCAAGGAGCAGAAGTAAAACACTTTACTTTTGAGTGACAAAATTTAGTTCAACATATGGGGGAACATTTTGGGAGTCAGTGTCGTCCAAACTAATAGGATCGGTTGCCTAAGGAGAAGCAGGGGACCTGTTGCTTGTCACTGGATGGTTCTTAGCAGAGGCTGGACCTTACTTAGATAATCTTCAAGTTAAAGGTTTAGCTATAGGCGACCCTGGGGGAGCTTCCCCCCCATCCAACATCGCATGGAACTCCGAGGTCCTGTCCTCATCTGTCTTAGGCATCTAACCTAGGGCTTAGGAGGAGGGGAAGGGGGAGGGGGGTACAGAAAAATGGGTCTTGTGATGAGGGTGGGGGCTAATGTAAAAGAAAACCTCAAATAGGGAGCCCTCCCTTGTAGGAGATAGCAATCAAATTATACACATTTTAAATGGCATTCTCGGGGTCTGAGTGATTTTCACATGAAAACTCCGCTTGGAGTCTTGGGCATCTGTTTCTCCTAAAAGGGTAGAAATCAAGAGGCTATTTACATATTCTTGGGGCCCAATCACCAATTAAATCTTTTCAGAACCTCAGTCCCCCCCTGTCCTCTGGCCCTCACCCCCTACCAACTCTCTCCACGTGTAGGATTGAATTTCTCGGCAGTCCGGGGCTGCTGCTCTCTTTGGTGATTTATTTATTCAGTTGGATGATTTTTCATCTCTGGCCTCAGCGTTCACCTTGGGATCATTGGGAAGTGACCCTGCTTGGGGACCCTCCCCGAACCCGGCCGCATTCCTTCAGGCGCCGAGAGGGGCCCGACTCCGTGTCACCCCTCCGCACCCCGCCCGGCCCCCCCAGACTGCGACAGAGCCTGCTCTTGGAGACGAGGGCGCACAGCTGGCCGACGTCACCAGGAATGCGCAGGGGCCTGCACGGAGCCGAGACGGGATGTCACTGGGACAACTGGACCGTCCATCCCGTCATCTGCTTCGGAATCTGCAGAAACATCTGAGAACGTTGCATCTGGTGGAATGTGCCTCCCAGCTCCGCCCTCCTCCTTTCCCGCCCTGCTCACTCTTTCGCCTCTGGGGCTCCTGTCCCCAAGAGGCAGCCTGCAAGAGGGTTGGGGAGCAGAGCACTTGGAATCCGCCTTGGCTCCCTCCTGGCTCTGCTCCTTGCTAGCTGTGTGATGTTGGGCATGGCATGCAACCTCTCTGAGCCTCCCATGGGGCATCTAAAACATGGGGCACACAGTGGGCCCTGCCTCCTGGGCCTTGGGCTATGAATGGATTGGTACTGATGGAGCCCCAGCACTGTTCCCAGCACGTAGTAGGCACGTGATAGCTGAGGGTCATTTGGATTAAGCTGCAATCTCAGAATCAAAGGTTGAGGCCTACGAATGAGACATTCCGTTTAACTGATCAGACACCTAAGCCTTGACTGTAGCTTGACTATGCGCTGGGGAGGTAGAGGCAGGGAGAGCAAAGGGTAGAGGCAGGGGGTGACCTTGAACTTTAACCTCACAGAGCCTCATGATAAATCAGATGACTTATCTACAAGGTGAGGATTTTCACATTTCAAGGTGGCTGTTGAGTTGTGGAGAAGATAATGTATGAACACTCAGTCCATAGAGAGGCTACTCCATACAGTAGAGCTATTGTTACTATTTCTATCTGTACAGTAATCTACTAAATACTCATCATCATCATCATAATACTTAGGTTACTGCAATGTTTACAATAATAACACCAAGTTCCTGCACTCAAGGAGCTCGGTGTCAAGTGGGTGAGACTGACCTGTAAGCATAGCGACAGAAGGAGGGCCGAGGGGGTCTCCGGCGCAGTGGATCCGGGCCCAGCAGCCAGGGTTCCTGCCTCCCCCAGGCACTAGTGTGATCTTGGCAAGTGACCTCCTGACCCCCGGCCTCTGTTTTCTCATGTCTAAGGTGTGGACGGTGACAGGACCCACTTGGAAAGGCCGGGGTGAGGATAAAATGAGGCAGGTTGTGTGAACCCTTGATAATGTATGGTACCCACTCCGTGGTTAGCATGAGTGAACCATCAGTTTCCGTCATCACCAGGAACCAGTTCATGCTGCATGGACCTGAGGGGAGTCTTCTGACGAAGGGTGGTACTGATGTTGGGCTTTGAAGGTTATGAAAAGAATGTCCATGTGTGGGTGGGAGGCATGCAGGGTGGGCTGGACTTTCCAAGCCAAGGGAATGATCTGAGCTGGAAAGCTGAAAGAGGCGGTTTATTTAGAACGTGAAGATCTGTGCCAATGACCAGAGTACGAGAGAGAGTGAAAGAAGATGGGGCGGGAGGGGGAGGCCCGGGGGGTCGGTGGAGGAGCTTGTATCCTAGGGGAGTGGGTCGGCGTCCGCGTGCAGAGATGGCGGCAGACCTGGAGAGAACAGCCAGGCCGCAGTGAAAAGGGTGGGCTGAACACTCCCTCCTGCCTGCTCCTCTGTGTCTCCTGGGGTCTTTCAAAGCAACAGCGTCAAGTTTCTGCTCCTGACCAAGTAAATAGGATGGGCTGGGACCTAGGCAGCCTCTAGTTGCTCAGCTCAAGCTGGGGAGGCCGGAGGGCTGGAGGCCAGAACATTGTCTTGATACAATTAGGAGGTGATACGGCTGGAACCAGAGTAGCAGGGTACTCACAGGGACAGAGGCAGAGATGGAGGGGGCAATGCTGGGGCTGGATCCATCCATCTTCCCCCTGGGAGCAACCGGCCTCATCTCTGGGGCTTGGGTCCCACCCTGAATCAGAAGTCAAGAGGCTGGCTCTCAAGACCCAGCAGTTCCAGGCATGTGCGTTTTGATAAGCAGTTGGGAATGTGAGTGAAGCCAGGGAGGAATCTCCAATTCTCCCCCACTGGTAAGCTTGTAACTCCATCCTCCTCCTCTTTAGATAGTGCTAATTCACCAGACTCTCTGCCCGGGGCCGCCTCTGATGTCATGGGTTAGCTGTCGTGGTGAGGTCAGCCGGGCCTGGGTGGGTGCTGGCTCAGAGGCAAGCTTGCCAGCCTTTGAAATCAGAGCTGATAGTTCTTAATAACATCAAATTTTAAAATTTATTTCTCACGTTGGTGCTTTGGCGAGTGTTTCTCAGGCAGGGCAGGCGGTCTCATTTGGGGCCCCCAGGGCGGTGCAGCCCACTGGCCTAATCCCCTTTCACTTTCAAGGCCCGCAGACACCGCCATTCACAGGATGGCCTGGCTCCCCGCCTCGGTGCCTCCAGAGTCATTGCGGTTCTGGCCCGCGGCCAGCCTGTGGCCTGCTGGCCACCACAGCTCTTCTGCTACCTCTGGGTGTGGTGTCCCTTCCCCTCCGGTTTGTCTCAAGGCCTTTACCATTCTTTTTTTAAAAAAATTATTTATTTTTAATTGAAGGATAATTGCTTTGCAATATTGGTTTGATTCTGCCACACATCAGCATGAATTAGCCACAGGTGATTCTGGGAGCACAGGCATGTGTGTGCTTGCTGACTAGGACAGAGGGAACCCCCAAACTGAGGGCAGATACAATGTGGCCTGAACACTGGACAGGGTGTGGGGAAAGGCAGGGTCTCATTCCTGGGCTGGCACTTTCGGTGGCATCTTGGCCTCTGGTCTCCGGGCCTCAGTCTCCCCCGATGAGGTCAGCTGGCCTCCGAGATTCCCGTCTGCCTCACCACTGTGTGACTTCCTGGGGATGAATCTTTAGCCAGTGATGGGGTCTAGACCCTAAGGGTCGGAACCCTCTATGTGATCTTCTGGAAGAAAGGCAGAGGGAGGAGACTGGCCTCCTAGGGAAATGTGAAGGGAACACCAACCGAGGTGATGGAGAGAAGGAGAAGCAGCAAGTCCGGCTGAGCTCACACACCCTGGCCCCGACTCCTACACCAGCCCCGGGAGCGAGGGGCTGGGCGCCCTTGGTGGAATTGTGGTTTGCAGAGTTAAATGTTCCTAAGTGAAAGAAATGGGATCTGAGACAACTCTTTCAAACTCAGTAGTAATAACAGCAGTATCAACAGTAACAGCTCTGAGTCTGAGTGGTTATTGTGTCTTTGGCTCTGTCCTAGTTATCTAACTCACTCTGCATCCGGACTTCCCTGGTGGTCCAGTGGTTGAGACTTTGCCTTCCAGTGCAGGGGGTGCAGGCTCGATCCAGCATCAGAGCGTTAAGATCCCCCATGCCCAGAAAACCAAAACATAAGACAGAAGCAGTATTGTAGCAATAAAGATGTAATAAAGCAGTATTGTAGCAATCAATAAAGATGATCCACGTCAAAAAAAAATCTTACAAAAATTTACTCTGCATTATAGCCCAAAGAAGTTGAGCTATTTCAAATCCTAAAAGTTGATGCTGTGAAAGTGCTGTATTCAATATGCCAGCAAATTTGGAAAACTCAGCAGTGCCCACAGGACTGGAAAAGTTCAGTTTTCATTCCAATCCATAAGAAAGGCAATGCCAAAGAATGCTCAAACTACCACACAGTTGCACTCATCTCACACATTAGTAAAGTAATGCTCAAAATTCTCCAAGCCAGGCTTCAACAGTACGTGAACCATGAACTTCCAGATGTTCAAGCTGGATTTAGAAAAGGCAGAGGAACCAGAGATCAAATTGCCAACATTCGTTGGATCATAGAGAAAGCAAGGGAATTCCAGAAAAACATCTACTTCTGCTTTATTGACTATGCCAAAGCCTTTGACTGTGTGGATCACAATAAACTGTGGCAAATTCTGAAAGAGATGGGAATACCAGGCCTCCTGACATGCCTCCTGAGAAATCTGTATACAGGTCAAGAACTGTTAGAACAGTTAGAACTGGACATGGAACAATGGACTGGTTCCAAATTGGGAAAGGAGTACGTCAAGGCTGTATATTGTCACCTTGCTTATTTAATTTATAAGCAGAGTACATCTTGAGAAATGCTGGACTGGATGAAGCACAAACTGGAATCAAGATTGCCAGGAGAAATATCAATAACCTCAGATATGCAGATGACACCTCCCTTACGGCAGAAAGTGAAGACGAACTGAAGAGCCTCTTGATGAAAGTGAAAGAGGAGAGTGAAAAAGTTGGCTTAAAACTCACCATTCAGAAAACTAAGATCATGGCATCTGGTCCCATCACTTCATGGCAAATAGATGGGGAAACAGTGGAAACCGTGACAGACTTTATTTTTTGGGGCTCCAAAATCACTGCAGATGGTGACTGCAGCCATGAAATTAAAAGATGCTTGCTCCTTGGAAGAAAAGTTATGACCTACCTAGATGACATATTAAAAAGTAGAGACATTACTTTGCCAACAAAGGTCCGTCTGGTCAAGGCTATGGCTTTTCCGGTAGTCATGTGTGGATATGAGAGTTGGACCATAAAGAAAGCTGAGCACAGAAAAATTGATGCTTTTGAACTGTGGTGTTGGAGAAGACCCTTGAGAGTCCTTTGGACTGCAAGGTGATCCAACCAGTCCATCCTAAAGGAGATCAGTCCTGGGTGTTCATTGGAAGGACTGATGCTGAAGCTGAAACTCCAATACTTTGGCCACCTGATGTGAAGAACAGACTCATTGGAAAAGACCCTGATGCTGGGAAAGATTGAAGGCAGGAGAAGAAGGGGACGACAGAGGATGAGATGGTTGGATGGCATCACTGACTTGTTGGACATGAGCTTGAGCAAGCTCCAGGAGTTGGTGATGGACAGGGAGGCCTGGAGTGCTGTAGTTCATCGGGTCACAAAGAGTCAGATGCAACTGAGCGACTCAACTGAACTGAACTGAGAACCCAAAGAAGTTGATAGTATTAGGGTCACCATTTACAGAAAAAGAATCCGAGGGTCTGAGTGGCTCCTTGTTCAAAACAGAGCAGTGGTTCGGTGGTAAGACTGAGTTTCAGGTCTCAGCCTTTCAAACTTTAGAACCTGTGGGCAAAGAATAATTGCGGTCTGAGACCACAGGAGAAAACTGACTGGAAGGTGTCTAAATGTCCCCGCATGTCAAGCAAGTGGGCTTGTGCAAGAAGAGGCATGGGAGGAGCGGGGCGGGGCCGCTGAGAGCAGGGGAACAGCACATGCAGGAGGAGCGGGGCCCTGGGAGATGACATGCCTGGGAGAGAAACCCGGCGTGGCCGTCATGGCAGGCAGAGACCTCTGTCCCTGGCAGTGCAGCAGTTTCCTGGTGGTTTCTCACCAGCAGCGCCCATGAGGTCCAAGACTCGTATCACCAATAAGAACTTCCCCACCCCAATCTCCGTTGTTGTCCTGCAGCACCCACTCCTACCACACCCACCCATAGCATTCCTAACATTAAAGAGATTTTCTGACCCTGAAGTCAAAGAGGCGTGACTGAAACACAGGTCAGTCTGCTGCGGAGTCTGGGAAGGACAAGTCAGGATCCCCATTTCAGGAGTGTCCTTGTTAAGCTTTCTTGACCTCCTCAGCTCCATGATGTTGAACTGGATTACACCTCTTTCCCGGAAAAAACTCAAACACATACATATAGAGCAGTGCCTGGCACATAATAGGTGCTCAATAAATACTATACACATTACATAAACCTCTATGCCTCTCTTGGCAGATTTCCACAACTGCTATATGAGACAAGGTGGCATTTTAATCCCATTTTACAGATGAGGAAATTGAGGCTCATGGAGTTGAGATGACTTGCCCAAGGTCCCATGGCTTGAAGGAAAGATGCAAAATTATCCCTGAGCACTTTTAGTGGCTGGTGCAAACATGAAGGCAGGACCTGTTCCGGGAGCTCATCAGGAGTGGAGTTTGTGGTGTGAGTGGTACCCCCCCCCCTTCCCTCTCTTCCTTTCTTCCTGAGGACAAACTAAAGAAGAAAATAACCAAGTTTATGGGACACCCTTTTTGTTTTCTGTTTGAAACAAAACAGCTGAATCAAGTTCCATGAAGGATAAAAAGTGTATTATCTGGACTTAGATCACTAACTTAAGAGGAGGATGCTAATGAGTGGAAAAAAAAAAAAAACCTCCACTAATTTCAGCAATGAAGTCACTACTATCAGCATTTCTTGAGCAGAAGCACTTATGGATGACCTTTTACTCTTTATTCTGGAATTCACTTGTGGGCAAATGAAGATCGAAGAGGTGGGCCATGGGGGTGGCTTAGGGGAGAGCTGCTCAGCACAGTCTTACATATTAGACTAGAACTCAGTTAGTGACTTGGTACTAACTCTCTGGAGCACCCATCCTAACCTAACCCAGCTGTCAGGAAAGGGAGAAATAAGCCAATCTATCTGATGGCTGCTTCGTTCTCTCTTCCAACCAAATGAGCAGATTTTGACTTTTTAAAAGAATATTTATTTTTAATTGATTGATGATTGGTTTACAACATTGGCTTGATTTCTGTCATACATCAGCATGAATTAACCATTGGTGCACATATGTCCCCTCCCTCTTGAATCTCCCTCTCACCTCCCGACCATTCCCACCTCTCTAGGTTATTACTGAGCCCCCATTTGAGTTCCCTGAGTCACTCAGCAAATTCCCATTGGCCGTCTGTTTACATGTGTTAGCGTGTATGCATCCACGCTACTCTCTGCATTCATCTCACCCCGTCCCTCTTCTCCCCAGCCTTGTCCATAAGTCTGTTCTCTATGTCTGCCTCTGCAGACTTTGACTTTTAAGTGTACCTTCTCTTCCAGAACCCCCTGTGTTGCCAGGAGTGCCAGCCACCCGCTGATGCTGCCAAGGGCCCAGACTCTGGCCCGGGTCCCTCCCCTTGCCCCTCCGACGTGCACTCGCGTCTGAGCCCTGCCCTGGGCTCCGGTCTCCTCTGCTCTGGCCCTCCTCTGGCTGGCAGTCCGCTCTCCCCTTCTGGCGCTCTGATTGGCGCCTGGCCCCGAGCACCGTCTCGATCTTCCTGTCACTGGCGGCTTCTGATAAGAGATGAGGTCCGGCCAGATCCAGGCCCAGCCAGGGAGTCACCGGTGCAAGGATTCAGGACACTGTCTTTGGAGTCAGGGTGATGCCAGTCTAGCGCTTGTTAGCTCTGTGACCCCGGGCAAGCCGCGCCCCCTTCTGAGCCTCCGTTCCTCGTCCATAAAGTCGGGGTGCTGAGAGGGTTAAACCCTGGTTTTGTTACTCTGACGTGAGATTTCCAGCACACCTGTGCGTGGGGCGTTAAGGACTCAGCAGAATCACGTGTCCACAGCACTGTGCATGCTCAATGCTTTTTTCGGAGGTCCAGCCTCTTGACCGTTTTGAGGCGTCACAATACTTTCAGTCTACACACGCGGAAACTGAAGCATCCAGGGAGAACTGAGGACACGCAGAGTCACCGCCAGCGAGCCAGGAGGGCTGAGCTCGAACCCACGTCTGCTGATTCCGGGCCCGGCCTGGCCCAGGCGGCGCTTTGATCCCCGGGGCTGCTGTCCAGCGAAGTGCCCCCGGGCCGGGAAGACGGGACGGAGGGGCGTGGCCCGGGCCCCCTCCCGAGCAGCCCCCCGCCCCCCACGCCGGCCGGCGGGGCGGGAGGAATCCATCCGTGCGGCGGGCTTGTGCTCATGCCTGAGGAATGTCTTGAGAAGTCGTGCCTAAGCCCTCTGTATCTGACTCATCATCTCCCCGTCTCCAGGAGTGTCAGAGAAGAGCTCCCTTAATCCCTCCTGTCCTCGGTCCCAGGCTTTCATTTGTCAAACTAAAAATATTCCCTCCAGGAACCTCCTTTTGCCAGAGGCTGAAGGAGGTATAAGGGGAGCGCGTTTCAGTGTCACTTCCTGACAACACCACGAATTGTTCCCTGCCAGGCTGAAGCAGGGCCAGGCAGCGGGAGCCAGGGGCCCCTGGCATTCTTGGGCCAGGGCCAGCTGCTCACCTTTCTCCTGCGAGCTGGCTTCTTCCTCCCCTGCCCCAGCAGCCCCTTCCCTTCAAGACTCCAGACAATAGCCCATCAGCCTGACACCCAGCCTTGGCCCAGTCCCTTGGGGCTGCGTGGTGATGCCTGCCAGGTGAGGACTGCAGAATGCCAACTTCATTTCCTTTGCAGCCTGAAGGGAGGGCGGCCTGGCACGGTTAATGTGTGTCTGCAAGGCTGATCTACCTATAAAGGGATGTCGAGCTTGAAGGTAAAGGAAAACACTCGTCCTGACTCCCTAGGAAAGAAAAGGAGGCCCCGCAGCTCCCTGAGCCGTTTGGTGGCAGTGTTGGGAAGCCATCAAGGCTTGTCTCCTGTTTCCCTCCTTCCTTTCACTGTGTCACTTCCGGCAGCCCTTGCATCCTCTGTGCTGATCCTGAATGTCAGTGACCTGCCCTTGGCTCCAAATCTTGGCTCATAGCCTGGGCCCAATGAGGGGGTCCCCTTGCTGGATGGAAATGGAACACAGTGAAACCAGAAGAGTGTGGACTTTGGACCCAACCTGGGGTTTAAACTCTGCAGCCACCCACCAGACTAGCTGTGGGTGCTTGAGTGAGGAACCTCACCTCTGAGCCTCAGTTCCTTCATCTGTATTAGTGGACAGTCATACCCATTATTTAGGGCTGTTGTGAAGGTTAATAAGGTGGTGTATGTAAAGTGAACTATACAATGCCTGTCACATAGAGTGTGTGTGCGTGCTCAGTTGCTTCATCCGTGTCCGACTCTGTGACCCCATGCACTGTAGCCCGCCAGGCTCCTCTGTCCATGGGATTCTCCAGCAAGAATACTGGAGTGGGTTGCCATGCCCTCTGCCAGGGGATCTTCCTGACCCAGGGATCGAACCAGCGTCTCCTGCTTCTCCTGCCTTGGCAGGGGGATTCTTTATCGCTGAGCCACCTGGGAAGCCCCTGTCACATAGTAGGGGCTGCAACCGTCATCCTCACCATCTTCATTCCTTTAAAGCTCACCTTTAAAGCTCACATGCTTCTGCACCACTGGAATCAGAAGGCCAGGTTCAGTGCTGCCATTAACTAGATGTATGACTCTGGGCAAGTCTCTTACTATCTCAGAGTCACATGTGCTCATTTGTGAAATGAGGAGTTTGTGCTTGATTTACCCAAAGATTCTTCTCAGATCTAAAATTCTGGTGTCTTGGAAGAGAAAGACAAATACTGTATGATATCACTTATACATGGAATCTAAAAAAGTAAGTTGTCCAGTTGCTAAGTCATGTTCAGCTCTTCGTGACTTTATGGACTGCAGCATGCCTGGCTTTCCTGTCCTTCACTATCTCCTGGAGTGTGCTCAAATTCATGTCCATTGAATTGGTGATGCTAGCTAACCATCTCATCCTCTGCCACCTCCTTTTCCTCCCGCCCTCACTCTTTCTCAGTGTCAGGGTCTTTTCCAGTGAGTTGGCTGTCTGCATCAGGTGCCCAAAACATTGGAGCTTCAGCTTCAGCAACAGTCCTTCCAACGAATATTCAGAGTTGATTCCTTTAGGACTGACTGATTTGATCTCCTTGCTGTTCAAAACTCCCAAGAGTCTTCTCCAAAGATAAGACAAACTCGTGAATAAAACAGAAGCGGGCTCACAGACATAGAGGACAAACTAATTGTTACCAGTGGGGGGCATATAAGGGTGAAAGATTGGGAGGTACAAAATATTGGGTGTAAGATAGGCTCAAGGATGTATTGTATACAACACAGGGAATATAGTCAATATTTTTTAATAATTGTCAACGGAAAGTAACCTTTAAAAATTGTATAAAAATAAAAATTTAAAAAGAAACAAAAATTTTTCAAAGTTTAAAAAAACAGTAAAATAAACTTCTGGGGCCTTAAAAATACCTGGGAGTAGATGTTCATGGAAAACTTCCTTTTAAAGAATATGAGAACCACTTTCCTATACACCTGAAACTAATACAACATTGTAAATCAACTACACTTCAATTTTATAAAAAGGAATATGAGAATAAGGTAACTTTGCTTGCCATGGACTGACTTGTGCCTCCCCCCATTCATATTGTTGAGGCCCTAACCCCCAGTATGACCACATCTGGAGATAAAGTCTTTAGGAGGTAGTTGCTGTTGTTTAATCACCAAGTTGTGTCTGACTCTTTTATGACCTCAAGGACTGTAGCCCACCAGGCTCCTCTGTCCCTGGGATTCTCCAGGCAAGAATACTGGAGTGGGTTGCCATTTCCTTCTCCAGGGGATCTTCGCAACTCAGGGATCAAACCTGTGTCTCCTGCATTTGCAGGCGGATTCTTTACCCCTGAGTCACCTGGAAAGACTATTTAGCAGGTAATTAAGGTCAAATGAGGTCATAAGTGTAGGGCCTTCGTCTGACAGAAACGTGGCCTTACAAGAAGAAGAAGAAGAGAGGTCCCTTCTCTCAGTTTCCCCCCGCCCCTCCCTCTCTCCCTGTCGTGAGGACCAAGGAGGTAGTAAGTAGTCTGGAAGCCCGGAAGAGGTAGTCTCACCAGAAACCCAGCCCAGCTGGCGCTTGGTCTTGGACTTCTCAGCTTTCAGAACTGTGAGAAAATACGTTTCTGTCGATGCCAGAGGTCTGTGGTATTTTGTTACAGCCTGGCTGCCAAGCAGGAGCACTGGGAACGGAGTTCCGAAGCAGAGCCCACCTCTGCAGCCAGCCCTTGACAGTGCTTAGCGAGCTGAAGGGTGATGTCACCTCCCGCTGGAAGGGGGGACGCCACCCCCGCCCCCCCACCCAGCACTCAGCACACTTTGCAGTAGGGAGTCAACTGGTACGATGCCCTTAGAAGAAACTCCACCTTCTATCACCAATCATGGTTGACTTAGGCTCTGGACTCAGACAGACTGAGTTTGAACCTGAGCCCTGCTGCACACCAGCTGCGTGATTGTAGAAAAGGGAGCTGAGCTCTCGGGTCTCATTTGTCAAATGGATCACGTGGTCGCATTTATTCTTCACCAGCTGTGAGGATATATGTTGTGCAGGGTCCAGTGCTGCTTATTTCGTGGGCATTTGATATGTTGGCTCCTGCTAGCAGTAATGTCATAGTATCAACAATTAAAAAAAAATTAAATGCATTCATTTTGAATTAAAGGGTAATTGCTTTACAGTATTGTGTCAGTTTCTGCCAAACACCAGTATGAATCAGCATAGGTGTACCTCTGTCCCCTCCCTCTTGAACCTCCCTCCTACTGCCTCCTCGTCCCACCCTTCTAGGTTGTCACAGAGCCCCGGTTTGAATTCCCTGGGTAATACAGCAAATTCCCACTGGCTATCTATTTTACATATGGTAGTGGGTATTTCCATATTACTCTCTCCAGACATCCCACCCTCTCCTCCCCTCCCCCCGCCTTGTGCATAAGTCTGTTCCCTATATGTGTGTCTCCACTGCTGCCCTGCAGATACATTCATCAGTACTGTCTTTCTAGATTCCATATATATGCATTAGTATATGATACACATATCATATATAGATATATACGTAATATATAAAATACATATATTGAATATTATATAGAATAAAAATAATATATAAATAACATATAATTATATTATAAATATTATAATATAATTATAATATATAGTAATAAATACATAGAGAATAATATATATAGAAATATAGATATACATTTCTCTTTCTGACTTGCTTCACTCTGTATAATAGGCTCTAGGTTGATTTGTCCCATTAGAACGGAATCCTTGTGTTCCTTTTTATGGCTGAGTAGTATTCCACTGTATATATGTACCACAGCTTCTTTATCCATTCATCTGTTGATGGACATCTAGGTTGCTTCCATGTCCTGCTGCTGCTAAGTCGCTTCAGTCGTGTCCGACTCTGTGCAACCCCATAGATGGCAGCCCACCAGGCTCCCCCGTCCCTGGAATTCTCCAGGCAAGAACACTGGAGTGGGTTGCCATTGCCTTCTCCAATGCATGAAAGTGAAAAGTGAAAGTGAAGTCACTCAGTCGTGTCTGACTCCTAGTGACCCCATGGACTGCAGCCTACCAGGCTCCTCCGTCCATGGAATTTTCCAGGCAAGAGTACTAGCTATCGTAAATAGTGCTGCACTGAATATTGGGGTACGTGTGTTTTTCAGTTTTGGTTTCCTCAGGGTGTATACCTAGTAGTGGGATTGCTGGGTTGTATTGTTTTATTCCTAGTGTTTAAGGAATCCCTACTGCCTTCCATTGGAAGGACTGATGCTGAAGCTGAAACTCCAATACTCTGGCCACTTGATGTGAAGAACTGACTCATCTGAAAAGACCCTGATGCTGGGAAAGATTGACGGTGCGAGGAGAAGGGGATGACAGAGAATGAGATGGTTGGATGGCATCATGACTCAATGGACATGGGCTTGAGTAAACTCTGGGAGTTGGTGATGGACAGGGAGGCCTGGTGTGCTGCAGTCCATGGGGTCACAAAGAGTGGGACATGACTGAGCAACTGGACTGAACTGAACTGTCTTCCATAGTGGTTGTATCAATTTACATACCCACCAACAGTGCAAGAAGGTTCCCTTTTCTCTACACCCCCTCCAGCATTTATCAACAATTATTATTAATAATAGTTTTGCTCATATGGCTTGCTTTACCTGCTTAAGCTAACAATAAGGCTTTCCTACTCTTGTTATTCAAGTTGAAATTTACTATAGCACTTGTTTCCCCACCAGAGGAACACCCTTCTCTCCTGCCTTATGCCTACTCTCCCAAGATAAGCTGCAGTTCTCCAAAAGCTTCTTTGTTTCACACCCAGACCCGCTGGGGGTTCTGTTAGAAGCAGTTTGCCACCCAGAGGGGAGTGGAGTTCGGGCCGCCCCATGTCCACCTCTGCTACTTGAGATGGGGGAGTAACTTCCTCCAGTGACAGTCTCAGCTCTGGTTGGGGTAACAGCCCTCTGGTCCCCTCCCATTAGAGAGCGCCTTCTTGGGAAACCCTTCTGTTCTTTCTGCTCAGATGACTTCACTTTGTTGTTGTTTAGTCATTAAGTCTTTGTGACCCCATGGACTGTAGCCCACCAGGCTTCTCAGTCCATAGGATTTCCCAGGCAAAATACTAGAGTAGGTTGCCATTTCCTTCTCCAAGGAATCTTCCCAACCCAGAGACTGAATCTTTGTCTCCTGCATTTCCTGCATCGGCAAGGAGATTCTTTTTTTTTTTTTTTTGGCAAGGAGATTCTTTACCGCTGAGCCACCTAGGAAGCCCGATGACTTCACTATGCAATCTCAATTCTTCAGCTGTTTGGATAACCTTGCATCCAAAAAAGCATCGTTCTCTGTCTGGATCTGCTTGTCCCTCCCATATTCAAATCTGCCCATCCCTTCACTAGAAGCCTTTGAGTTTCACAAACAAGAGATAATTGGGCAGAGTGGACTTTGACAAATTTCCAGAATTCCTTTCTTGATGACAGTGGGTGCCTTCTTGTTTGATGTATCTTTTGCCTATGGGACTACTCAATGGTCCTTTTCACCACAAGAAGATCTGTTTCAATAATAATTTCTCACATCATTGAATATAAGATGCTGTAGATTGTAAAATAAATTGTTAGTGCATTATGAAGAAAGAAAAAAAATGCTTCCAATTATGTATGACATGCTGTCCTCTGAAAGATACATCATGATTTCAGAGGTGCTAAAAATGTGAGTACATCATGAGAAATGCTGGGCTGGAGGAAGCACAAGCTGGAATCAAGATTGCCGGGAGAAATATCAATAACCTCAGATATGCAGATGACACCCCACTTATGGCAGAAAGTGAAGAAAAACTAAAGAGACTCTTGATGAAAGTGAAAGAGGAGAGTGGAAAAACTGGCTTAAAACTCACCATTCAGAAAACTAAGATCATGGAATCCAGTCCCATCACTTCATGGCAAATAGATGGGGAAACAGTGGAGACAGTGGCTGACTTTACTTTTCTGGGCTCCAAAATCACTGCAGATGGTGACTGCAGCCATGAAATTAAAAGATGCTTGCTCCTTGGAAGAAAAGTGATGACCAACCTAGATAGCATATTAAAAAGCAGAGACATTACTTTGTCAACAAAGGTCTGTCTAGTCAAGGCTATGGTTTTTCCAGTAGTCATGTATGGATGTGAGAGTTTGACTATAAAGAAAGCTGAGTGCAAAAGAATACATGCTTTTGAACTGTGGTGTTGGAGAAGACTCTTGAGAGTCCCTTGGACTGCAAGGAGATCCAGTCAGTCCATAGGAGACCAGTCCTGCGTGTTCATTGGAAGAACTGATGTTGAAGCTGAAACTCCAATACTTTGGCCACCTGGTGCAAAAAGCTGACTCATTTGAAAAGACCCTGATGCTGGGAAAGATTGAGGGCAGGAGGAGAAGGGGATGACAGAGGATGAGATCGTTGGATGGCATCAGTGACTCAATGGACATGGGTTTGGGTGGACTCCGGGAGTTGGCGATGGACGGAGGCCTGGTGTGCTGCGGTTCATGGGGTCGCAAAGAGTTGGACACGACTGAGTGACTGAACTGAACTGAACTGGAAAATGTGAAACTATGTACATTTCAGAATCAATGAAATTATTGACAATGTTAGCTAATCTCTGTCAAGGATTCACTCTGTGATAGGTACGTATTTTAAGAGTTTAAGATGAATTAATTAATTTAATCCTCAAAACAGGCCCACTCAGTCATGTCTGAGTCTTTGCAACCCCATGGACTACTACAGTCTGCCAGGCTCTCCTGTCCATGGAGTTTTCCAGACAAGAATACTGGAGTGGGTTGCCATTTCCTCCTCCAGGGGATCTTTCTAACGCAGGGACCAAACCCATGCCTCCCGCATCTCCTGAATTACAGGCTGATTCTTTACCTCTGAGCCGCCAGTTTTTGTCTCTATGAAGTAGGGGTTATCATATTAACCTCATGTTACAGATGAGAAAAGTGAGGCGCTTGTAGGTTATGTAACTTAATGTCACACACTTACTGAGTAGCTAGATTCTAGCTTAGGCAGTTGAATACCCCTCTTACTAGACATGAAACAATGGCAGCTTTTAAATAGGAACAGCTTTCTTCTCATGCAGTTCTCTGTCTCTCATACATAGGATTTTAAATCTTACCTTCCTAGCTCTTCCACATGCTATTAGAGTACCAACTTAGATTGAAGAGCCAGAAATTGGAGTTGGAAAGATCTGATAAGTCTTCAGAAAGGAGTTTCGGTGCTGTAGCGCCTCCAGGGAGGAGACATGGGCCCCGTGTATGTAACTCCCAGCACGTGATGGAGTTCAGGCTGCCCAGGAGCCACCTTGTTTAAGCCAGAATCCAGTTGGCTCCTCACTTCCTGGCTCCGGCTCTTTACAATGATCTCCCCGGGTCTGGGATCCACACTAGGGCTGTCCCATGATGGTACTGATAACATCTTCTTTCCGACCCTTCTGGAATGCTTTCAGTTGCTAGTGACACAAAAGCGAATTACAAGCAGCTTTAACAAAGTGTTGGTGTTGTTGAATGCTTGTTTCTCGTATGTCCTCATCTGATGAATGTCCCAAGGAAGGCAGCTCAGCTCTGGGGTGATGTCAGCCGCTCCCCGCTCTTTCCGTCCCGTCATCTCAGCCTGTTGACATGTTGCCTTAGGCTTTTACTATGGTGTCTACATCTCCAGGCATTTGGTCATGTCTCAGGAAGAAAGGGGAAGGGCAGCGGGGCTCTGTCTTTTTATTTGGGAAAGGGAGCTGTCCCCTGGGGAGTTCTTGTGCTTTTTTAGCCAGGATTTGGTCACATGTTTATATGCTGAAGTGAAGTGTAGTCGTTCAGTGGTGTCTAACTCTTTGCAACCCCATGGACTGGACCCTGCCAGGCTCCTCTGTCCACGGGATTCTCCAGTCAAGAATACTGGAGTGGGTTGCCATTTCCTTCTCTTCTCTATATGCTGAGGCCAAGGGTAATTAGATGGTCCTGACTGGTTAGACCTGTAATGATGGCTCCCCTGAGGCAGGGGAAGGTATTTCCCACCCCCCAGGTGAGCCCTGCCCACTCCCTGAGTGATAACAGAAGCAGGAAGTGTGGATGGCCTCTGCCGAATAGCTCCTTGCTCCTGTCCAACAATGTCTTCCTGGGTCACACCCACACCTCCCCACACCTGCCTCTCTATGTGGGCCTGGGACAAGAGGGTGGGGAATCTGCCTTCCCATCAGTGGTGTAGCTGCTGGATTGTAAGCCCACCTCTGCTGGGCTCCCCAGGTTATCCCCAGAGCTTATCACACGCCTGATGCATTGTAAACGCTCAGCAAATGCTGGAGTGAATGGATGAATGAACGAACACTGGCCAGGAGCCCACGTGCTGACCACGATCTCAGGAATAAACACCAGGATCAGGCGTCCTGCTGCCACCGGCCTGTGCTGCAGTTACGTGTGTGTGAACGGGTGTGTGATTGTGTGTGTGAGTGCACGCCTGCAGCTCCTCCCCGCCTCAGATTGAATTACTTATAAACAGGCCTATGCTGACCTGGCAGAGTCTGCATTTCAGCACAGCAGTTTCCATCATTTCCCAAATTCTTTTGATTTGGCAAAATCCAAAAATAAAACAAAGCTCCCCCTACCCTCCCGTCAGTCTTCCGCTCAGCCTGTCTTTGGAGCCCAGTGCCCTGCTCGAGCTGTGCGTTCTGGATGTTTGAGACTTATCTCCAAAGCCTACCAGTCTGCTTTTTCTTTTTCCACAAGCTCCTGCCCTCATCACAGCTTCCTTCCAGCCTCTCCCTGGAGTTTGGTGTGCAGAGTCAGGGCTCCCGGGGACCCTGTTCTGGGAGCTTTCTCTCATGGGGCTTTCTCTCTTTCTGCAGTCCAGGTCTCTCCATCCAGGACATCTGTTGATGTAATTGTCTTGACAAAGGAATTGGGAGCATTTTCCCTCTGTCTTTAAGAATCCCTGATAGCTCAGTTGGTCAAGAATCCATCTGCGAAGCAGGAGACCGCAGTTCGATTCCTGGGTCAGGAAGATCCACAGGAGAAGGGATAGGCTACCCATAATCTTGGGCTTCCCTGGAGGCTCAGCTGGTAGAGAATCCGCCTGCAATGCGGGAGACCTGGGTTCGATCCCTGGGTTGGAAAGATCCCTGGAGAAGGGAAAGGCTACCCACTCCAGTATTCTGGACTGGAGAATTCCATGGACTGTATAGTCCATGGGGTCACAGAGTCGGACACGACTGAGCGACTTTCACTTTTCAAGAATCCCAAGGTGTATGCTACGACGGTATCTCCAGTCTCTAGACTCTAGGAAACAGGGTGTGACTGGCTGGCCATTTTCATTTAACTTGATTCTTAGAGTCCAATATATATGAACCACCTTTCACTATTGTCTCACATATGTCTAAGATCTCATACCAATGAATTGGTGAGCTTTTTGTAAATCAGATTAGGAGGTTAGACTAGACTCTCTTTGAGGTTTCTTGGAACATGGACTAGGTAGATTAGCAGGTGTTAGCATTTTTAATATCTTTGAGGAAGCTGAGACGCAGGGAGGCTAAGGGAGAGAGGCTGAAGGTCACACAGCAAATCAGTAGCAGAATCGAGAATTGAACTAACTTCTCAGTCCGATGAGCTTTCGTTACACCATCCTATCTT
This sequence comes from Cervus elaphus, assembly GCF_910594005.1. Lineage (NCBI taxonomy): Eukaryota > Metazoa > Chordata > Mammalia > Artiodactyla > Cervidae > Cervus > Cervus elaphus. The sequence goes on along the minus strand of NC_057819.1, from coordinate 80,374,279 downwards.
TCCCATTAGTTTCCCCATGAACCCCCAGTGGAGGGATCCCTCCTGTCCCTCAGCCGTTTGTCTACTATGTACCTGCCCAGAATTTTTCGAATTGTGTCAGAATCTCCTGAAGCTCTTGTTAACATTTGCTTCAGACAAATTCCTAAACCTCTCTCCAGGCACAGAACCCAGTCTCTCTCCATGAGGTCCCCACCTCTCTCCCAGCCCCTACAGTGTTAGCAGGGTAGGTTGTCCAGCCAATGCGGCAGTGAGGGATGTCACGTGGATGGGCCCAGGACAAAGGGCATCAGGAACTTGGAGCCTGGCATAAGCAGTGGCCTGGAACTGCCTTACGCCTGCCTCCCACCGTGGCCCGCGCTTCCTTTGTGCTAATTAGAGTGATCCCTTTCTCAGTGTTTGTTTTTATTTCAAATGCATAGAGAAACATGGGGTGCTTCTCTATTGCTGTAGAGTAGAGTGGGAAAGAAAGAGCAAAAGACTGGGACTTGAGGAAATAAGGCTGGAGGCCTGGTGTGGCCACTCACGACGTGGGGAGTTTTCTCACATTTTAATCTTTAAGGATCTCAGTGTTCTCTTCTGCAAAATGGGTCTAAGGAGGTGTTAGACTGGATGGCCCCTAGGATCCCTTCAATTCCTAATGTGCTGTAGTATGTCCTTGTGATGCTATTTAATGTAACAATGGCAGAGACCGACATGGATTCAGGAGCAAAACACTGAATGCTGTATGTTTCCACATGGTTTGGAAACCTGGAAACCCATGAGTCTGTTAGTTGGAACATGTTGTATGAACTGTAGCAGCATCACTGCGAGAGGGAGTGGACAGTAGGAACTGGATGACGTAAGGACACATGCCTTTGTCTTAGTTAATCCTGGTGGGGTAGGACTTGATCCTCTCTTTAACTCCTTACTTTGTGTTCTGTCTAACACCACCCTGCTGTTTGATGATGTCTTCCATTTTATTATGTGTCAGTTACTACTCCTAGTAATTTAAATATATAACTTAATTGACTACTCCGAATAATCTTAAGGAAACTAATAATAGATCCCCATTGTATGGATATAGCAATGAAAGCAAGAGAAATGCAGTAGCTTGCCCAGGGGCACACGGTTAATAAGTGGCAGAGGCTAAATTCTCAACCACTTTTGCTAGATTGCAATGCCCACATTCTTTGTTTTTTTTTTAGTTGTTGTTGTTTTTAAGCTGGGTATTGAACCAGGAAGCTTTATTTACACAGTAAAAGGAACAAGCAGATTCCTGAGAGACTAGAATGGGCCTAGTGTAAGACAGTCGTGGAACACCCACACTCTTAACCACTAGGCTGTGGCCTTGACTTTGCCCTACTGACAGCTACGGTCCCTTAGCAGGTTGTCTTCTATGTACTTGCTCAGAATTTTTCAAATTGCATCAGAATCTCCTGGCACTCTTGTTAAAATTTGCTTTAGGCAAATTCCTAAATCTTTCTCTAGACCTCCAGAAGCTGGCTTTCTGGGAGTGGGGCTTGGGACTGTATAATATCAAACTCTCAGGAAGTTTTTCGCCCACTAAAATTTGAGAACCACTCGACTTGGGAATGAATAGGCCTTATTCTCATTAAGCAAACTTTTCCATGAACATGAGAGATCCAAGATGTGGAGAACATTTCCAACAGGGAACCCAGCATCGTTATTACCTTACTGAGACACCTGTGAAATATAGGTACTTTGCACTAGTTTTCTGAATATGGCATTATTTATACTTTAACATGTGGTAAAGCCTAGTGTTTCAGTTAGCCAAGACTAGGTTAGGCCGCTGTTATAAGCAATCTTCAAATATCAGTTGCTTAAAATAATAAAGATTTGGATAGCTACATGTAAAAGAATGAAATTAGAACATTTTTCATACCATATACAAAAATAAATTCCAAATAAAGATCTAAATGTGAGATTGGAAGCCATGAAACTCCTAGAAGAAAACATAGGCAGAACACTCTTTGACATAAATCAAAGCAATAATTTTTAGATCTATCTCCTAAGGCAAAGGAAACAAAGGCAAAAATAAACAGAATGGAACCTAATTAAACTTGAAAGCTTTTGCACAGCAAGGGCAACCACTCACAAAACGAAAAGGGAACCTATTGAATGGGAGAAAATATTTGCATATGATGTGACTGATAAGGGGGTAATATCCAAAGTATATAGACCGCTTATGCAAACTCGATGTCAAGAAAGCAAAGAAGCTGATTAGATTAAAATGGGCAGAAAACCTGAGAAGCCATTTTTCCAAAGAAGTCATGCAGATGACCAACAGGCACAAGAGCACAATAAAGATCGATCTCTCTCTTATACTACATGTCCAGTGTAGGTCTGTGGGGTGGAAGATATGGGGCTATATTCACCAGCGATTATCTCACAGTTCTTCTCCTGGGTAAGGAGTTCAGGAGTGACTTAGCTGGATAATTCTTGTCCAGACACTCTCATGAGTTTGAGTTAGGATATCATCTGAAGGCTTGACTGGGAGTATGTGCTTCCGAAATGGCCCGCTCGCCTGGGTGTTGGCAGGAGGCCTTACTTCCTTACCGTGAGGACATCTCCACAGGTTGCCTGAGCATCTTCGTAATGCAGAATCTGGCTATCCTCAGAGCAAAGGATCTAAAGGGGAATGAGCAAGCAGGAAGCGGGGGCGCCTTTCAGGACGTGGTATTCACGGTGGTTGCACCCTCACTTCTGCTTTATTCTGTTCCTTACAATTGAGTTCCTAAGTCCAGCTCACGCTCAAGGGGAGGGAAGTTTATTTCCAGTGATTGAAGAGAAAGAGTAAAAAATCTGTAGACTTTGAAAAATCGATACAGTCAGCCTGCTGTTTTTAACTATTTATGTTTTTCTCATGTGCAAAAGATATTCACTCCCACTTAAGGCCTCCACGGTATCATTCCATCAGAGCATCAGTAACAATTCCTGAATTTTATCTAAATAAGGAGCTGATAAGTGTCCTCAGGTACAATTCCTTAAATTCAGCTCCTTAAATATAGTTCCTCAAAAATACAAAGATGTGTGAATATGCACACTCAACATATAATAATGATGAGACAGGCATAGGGTAACTGTCATAGACATTTTTTTTTGTTCAAAATGGAGAGAATAGAAGGCACACAGAACTCACTAGTCCATTGAAGTCTGAAATATAGCTGGACAGATGTTGAGAATTCTTTAAGACTTGATTTTACTCCTGAATGACAGTAAGCCTTCATTGCTCTCTGCCCGGCCCTCTGGTGTCTTGGTTCTTCCTGTGAGTTACCCTTACTTTTCTGCGGAATGTGGTGTTGTTTGCAGCTGAATGGTTTTCTCAGCCTGTTTCCTGCTGAAATTTGGGAAGAGAGGTTCAAAGATCACTTTCGTTCCATAATGTTTCTATCCTTTTCAGTCCAAGTTGGCTGTATTTTTACAAATATAATTTCCTGAAAAACTTTGTGTGTCTCTGTGATCAATATATTAGTAAAAGGCTACACCCAGAAATCTCTTTGAGATAAACCAGTGGACTTATGAAATGGTAGCAGGACAATATTTTTAAACTTCTTAGAGACTCTATTGCTTAATTGGGAGTATCTGCAAGGCACATACTTAAATTTTTTAGAGGGATTTTTCTTTTGATTGAATAGCCTTCTGAGATACTACCTCAGAGCTTCCTGAGGTCCCAATAAAGGGCTTTACTGCCACACTCTTAGCTCCACCTTCTACATGTTTCTTTTACAGGGCCCTGGAATTAATCACTGTGTGGAAGGCACTTGTGGGCTTTAGCATTGTCTGCCATCTTGGGACAATGGAAAATTTCAAGACTATCAAGTTCTAGCTCTTTCCTGTTAACAGTCCTTCTTTTAGCCTGTCTATCTCCTCTCACATTTTATTTTAAGCAACAGGAAGAAACCAAGTGTCACCTTTAACACATAGCTTAGAAAACTCGTTAGCTGGACCCACTTAATTAGGTATTCTGCCTAGCTGCAGGTGACAGTGTTGTTAAACTTTCTACCACTATATAAGAAGGATTCCCCTTTTCTCCCACTTTACAATAAGATTTTCCTCACTCTCCTTTGTACCCTCATCTGCAGACTCCTTTAGAGGTCATCACGCATCTACAGTTCCGTCAAAGCACTTCGAGTTTTCACCAGCATTCTCTTCAAAATAGTTCCATCTTCTGCTTATTACTTAATTCTAAAGCCTCTCCTACATTTAAAAATATCTACTATGACAACCCCTCACTTCCAGTACCGAAATCTCTGTTAGTTATCTATTGCTGTTAGTTATCTACTACCCAGAACGTCACAGCATGAACCAGTGTTTGAATCCCACCAGTTATTGAGGACCAGGAATCCAGAAATGGCTAAGCTGGACGGTTCTGGCTCAGGGTCTTTCATGAGGTTGTTGTCTCTAGGTCAGGCTTGGAGCAGTCGCTTCCAAGATGTCTGTTCACACGGCTCTTGTTTGTAGGCCTCAGCTTCTTACAACGTGGACGTCCCTATTGGGCTTCAAAAGTGTGCTGGTAACGTGTCTCCTGGCCCTCTCCAGAGTGAGTGATTCAGAGAGAGAGCAAGGAGGAAGCTGCAATGGTTCTTAGCCTTGGAAGTGACATGCCGGAACTTGTGCCACATTCTGTTGGGCACACAGACCCATGCTGATAAGATATGGGAGGGGACTATTCAAAAAGGTTAATTTCGGGAGATGTGGGAATCGTTGGGAGCCATGTTGAAGTTGACTACCATAAACCTCCATCGAGTCATCTCTCTGGGTGTGCAAACCACTGCTGTGTGTTACACTATGCTAAGGAAAGGGAGATCTCTTTTTGCTATGCTTTGGGACAATACAGAATTTCAGCAACATTAATTTTTTTAATTTTTAGTCACGGTCTGTCCTTTTCTAGGATCTAAGTCATATGCCTGTGAGGGAGACTGCCCAAGGGACAAATCCCAGAAGCAGATGCTATGCCACAGTCAGAACCATCTTTCCTCTAAGGATGAGGATTTGTTTAAGGCTGTGCTTCTCTGTCCACTTCCCTGTTCTCTTAGAGTGAGTTATTTCTTAGGAATCCCCCTCAGCTTCTCATGTGAATAAATAAACTTCTAGTAGGGGTCCAGAACATCCTAGAGACACATCTGAGTCTAGTTATAGACATAACTGTAGGCTCAGGCTGGGACTTTGCTAAAAAAGGTAAAGAATCAAGATGGTATAATCAGATGACCTAGGGGGAAAAAGAGAAGCAGAGAATGCCCTGGAAATGCTCTCTGTAGGCCCATGGTCCCTCAGCTGCTACCGGCCCTGGGGGACATCCTCTGGTTACCGAAGCCATGATATCCATGGTTAGCCAATTAGAATCCACGCTGGCAGCAGCAAAGAGTTTGATAAGGTTCTCTGGTGGCTCCACTGGAGGCCCTATACCCATGTCCAATCCTTGGATCCTCCTCCTTCAGACTTAAGATTTCTGATTTCTTTCCAAGCCTGGCCATCTCTTTCATCATCATTCCAGAATGATCCAAGGTACTCTTTTTGAATCAGTTAATGATCCTGTGGCCCACCATTGGCACTGTATTTTGAATCTTGGCCCAATTTTACTATCTACTCTGATGATATCTGATGACACTCTCAGTTCAGCCTCAGATTGCCTCTTTATCAGGGCATCTTAACCCAGGTATAGCATCAATGGGGTAATTCTAGGTGTTCTGAAAAAATCCCAACTTAAGACTCACCAGCACACTAACAAGTATAAGCAAGGGGAAGGGGTGTACTCACTGTTCCAAGGGGAGAGAGATGTATCAAGGTGATGAGCACTGTTTCCCTGAGACTTCATGTGGCATTTTCTGTGAGTGAAGCTGACATGTGAGCATATGTGTTCAGGCACTTCAATCATGTCTGATTCTTTGTGACCCTGTGGACTGTAGCCCATCAGGCTCCTCTGTCCATGGGATTTTCCAGGCAAGAATACTGGAGTGGGTTGCCATGCCCTCCTCCAGAGGATCTGCCAAACCCAGGGACTGAACCAGCACCTACTGTATTTCCTGGATTGAGGCAGATTCTTTATCACTGAGCCACCGGGGAAGCCCAGAGCTGACGACTTAATTGGAGAGTCTTCTGTGTAGGGCCTGTGTGTCAGGTGTGATGAAGACCCTGCCAACAACCATCAGAACCATTCCCTGAAAAGCACCAGTGGGGTGAGTAGGTGTCTGGGCCACCAAAACTATTGGGATTTTTGGTACTGGGAATAAGTAACTGAACAACTTGAAGAAATAGGCAGCATCAGTTCAGTTCAGTTCAATGGCTTGGTCATGTTCAACTCTTTGCAACCCCACGGACTGCAGCCTGCCAGGTTTCCTAGTTCAACATCAACTCCCGGAGTTTTGTTGGGGCATAAACTTGGATTACTGTGATACTGAATGAATTGCCTTGGAAATGAAGAGAGATCATTCTGTTGTTTCTGAGATTTCACCCAAGTACTGCATTTCGGAGTCTTTTGTTGACTCTGGGGGCTACTCCATTTCTTCTAAGGGATTCTTGCCCACAGTAGTAGATATAATGGTCATCTGAATTAAATTTGCCCGTTTTGGTCCATTTTAGTTCACTGATTCCTGAAATGTCGATGTTCACTCTCGTTTGACCACTTTCAATTTACCTTGATTCCTGGACCTAACATTCTAGGTTCCTATGAAATATTGCATTGCATATCCATCTCTATTTCTCTCATTTTCTTTTCTCTTTTGAAATTAGGGCTTTCAGAACTAGAAGAAATCAGGACCATTTTGTTGTTGTTGTTTAGTCACCAAGTTGTGTCCAATTCTTTGTGACCAGAGCCACTTACAGATAGCAAAAGAAAAAAAAAAAAAGAAGAAATGAAAAAACAGGATTTGGTATTTGAGCCTACAGCTTAAGATAACAGAAGGATGATCTGGGTTTGGAATGCTGGTCATAAAAGCCAAGAGGAATGTATGTGAACGGGACTTGCCTACTGATCAAAATACTTTAAACTGAGGGAGAAAAAGTATCAGATAAAATTCTATGAAATATATGAGTGAATAAAAAATTCTTATGTCTTGAACTAGAAGTCTTTTTGTGAAAGAAGTTGTTTTAATTCAGGAAAATATCTGCATAAGCAGTTTGAGATTGAAGGTAGTCTTCTTTAGAAATATTAAGAATATAATATGAGGCAAGGAGAAAAAAATCAGCTAAAGCTTTTGTATACTGGGCTGGTTAAAAAGAATCTGGGACATGTGGGGGAAATTTGGGAAGAAAGCAGAAGGTAGAGAGGCAGCAAGATAAAGCAACACGTCAGGGTAGATGAAGGAAGTGTGCTTCATGTTCCTTTGGAGCTGTTTCTGCCGTGCTCAGAAATGCCTTGCGTGAGTGCTTTCCTTGGAAACCAAGGATAAGAACTTGGCTTTAAATCTGGGTTATGTGATGTGACAAGGGGAGATGCAAACAAAATGGCAAGATGGTCCATAAACTGAGCAAAAGCTCATAGCCAGTCTCTCAGGCAAAGGAGACGGGAAACAGACATACAAACAGGGAAGTAGCGATGCTTAGGAATCTGAGCACCAGCAGATGCAGGAGAGAAATAAGGCAAACCTGACATGAAACAGGAAGAGGCAAATTTCAGAGAACTGGACACCTGTTGGGATGGTGCTTGTCCAGCAATGGGAGGATGCAACTGGTTTAAAAGAGAGAGAGTGATCTTACACAGGCAGGGAGGAGTCACCCATGGCAAGCAAAGAACATGAAAATTAATGAACTTGAGGGTGAACAGGGTAGAAAATTTGGATAATGAAATAAGAAAAATGATAAAGATTGGTGCTAATTTTTTTTTTTTTTGCTTTTTATCTATTGGTAGGCATCATCAAAGAATTTTACTTGTAATATCTCATTTAATTTTCACTATAATGTTTTTATTTCAATCCCAAAGAAAGGTAATGCCAAAGAATGCTCAAACTACCACATAATTGCACTCATCTCACATGCTAGTGAAGTAATGCTCAAAATTCTCCAAGACAGGCTTCAACACTACGTGAATCAAGAACTTCCAGGTATTCAAGCTGGATTTAGAAAAGGCAGAGGAACCAGAGATCAAATTAACATCCACTGGATTATCAAAAAAGCAGGAGAGTTCCAGGAAAACATCTATTTCTGCTTTATTGACTGTGCCAAAGTCTTTGGCTGTGTGGATCACAATAAACTGTAGAAAATTCTTAGAGAGATGGGAATACCAGATGACCTGACCTGCCTCCTGAGAAACTTGTATGCAGGTCAGGAAGCAACAGTTAGAACCGGACATGGAACAACAGACTGGTTCCAAATAGGAGAAGGAGTACGTCAAGGCTGTATACTGTCACCTTGCTTATTTAACTTATATGCAGAATACATCATGAGAAATGCTGGGCTGGAGGAAGCACAAACTAGAATCAAGATTGCCAGGAGAAATGTCAATAACCTCAGATATGCAGATGACACCACCCTTATGGCAGAAAGTGAAGAAGAACTAAAAAGCCTCTTGATGAAAGTGAAAGAGGAGAGTGAAAAAGCTGGCTTAAAGCTCAACATTCAGAAAACTAAGATCATGGCATCTGGTCCCATCACTTCATGGCAAATACATGGGGAAACAGTGGAAACTGTGATAGACTTTATCTTTTGGAGCTCCAAAATCACAGTAGATGGTGACTGCAGCCATGAAATTAAAAGACGCTTACTCCTTGGAAGAAAATTTGTAACCAACCTAGATAGCATATTAAAAAGCAGAGACATTACTTTGCCAATAAAGGTCCATCTAGTCAAGGCTATGGATTTTCCAGTAGTCATGTATGGATGTGAGAGTTGGACTGTAAAGAAAGCTGAACACTAAAGAACTGATGCTTTTGAATTGTGGTGTTGGAGAAGACTCTTGAGAGTCCCTTGGACTGCAAGGAGATCCAACCAATCCATTCTAAAGGAAATCAGTCCTGAATATTCATTGGAAGGACTGATGCTGAAGCTGAAACTCCAATACTTTGGCCACCTGATGTGAAGAACTGACTCATTTGAAAAGACCCTGATGCTGGGAAAGATTGAAGGCGGGAGGAGAAGGGGACAACAGAGGATGAGATGGTTGGATGGCATCACCGACTTGATGGACTTGAGTTTGAGTAAGCTCTGGGAGTTGGTGATGGACAGGGAGGCCTGGCGTGCTGCAGTTCATGGGGTCACAAAGTGTCAGACATGAGTGAGTGACTGAACTGAACTGAACCCAGAGAGAATGGAGTGCAGACCCAGACACAAGGAATCTGAAAAGGGGACCCACTCCAGGGCTCTAGAGTGGGCTCTTGTCTAAAACTTGGAAATGAATTGTCCAAGGAGACACATGCACTGACCAAACAAAAGACTTTATTGGGAAGTGGTGCCTGGGCGGAGAGCATCAGGGTAAGGGAACTGGAGAACTGCTCAGCCACAGACTGGCTCACAGTCTCAGGTTTTATGGTGATGGGATTAGTTTCTGGGTTGTCTCTGGCCAATCATCTTGCCTGGCCCCTGTTTGGCCTGACTCAGGGTCCTTCCTGTTGGCGCATGCATCTCTCAGCCAAGATGGAGTCCAGCATGAAGGATTTTGGGAGGTTGGTAGGACATATGGATTGCTGTCTCCTCCCTCCTTTGGTGAAAGTCCTTCAATCATGTCCGACCCTTTGCAACCCCATGGACTATACAGTCCATGGAATTCTCCAGGCCAGAACACTGGAGTGGGTAGCCCTTCCCTTCTCCAGGGGATCTTCCCAACCCAGGGATTGAACCCGGGTCTCCCACATTGCAGGTGGATTCTTTACCAGTTGAACCACAAGGGAAGCCCTCCTTTTGGCCCCTCCCAAATTCTCTTGGTTAGTTTTCAGCAGCAGCACTGCGTTTCTTTACCAGGACCTCTTGTTGTGAAACAGTTCATGCAAGTGGTTATTATTGTGCCTGGCCAACGTGGGTGGAACTTCAATCAACAGTTCCCTAACACTTGGACTAACAGAAAATATAGGTGGTATATATATTTTTTAAGGTGGTGTTTTAAAAAAGGCCTGATCCCCTCATGCAAATATAGGAAAGAAATCAGAGGATTATAACTCGCCAGTCATCTGCTACAGGTGAAGGTCTTATTGTCCTAAAACCATGGTGTTTGGCAAGTCTTTTCACTTTGTAGCAAATAACACCTCTGAAAAGACAAAGGAGATAAGGAAGAGAGCTACCTCTTGGCATTTTGCACGATGAGGAATGAGCTTGCTGTTCCCACAATAATGAAAATTGTGGGAACTTTGGAAGGAAGAGATGATGTAACCTTGGAGGTTGTGATAGTGAAGAAGAGGGTGCTGGACACAAACATGTGCCCCGGACATCAGGAGGGTAAACACATGTATCGAGCAGGGCACCTTCACTGGCAATCAAGCAAAAGAGAGTAAATTGGCCCTTGTGACTGGAAAGCCCGTGAGTGACCAGCTTCAGGCACCACTGTGGTCAGGAGCTCGAATAAGACAATTATTCTTTTTCATATCAAAGGCCACTTTGCTCTCCCTTCTCTCATCCCTTGGTTTTAACACTGGCATCTGTAAATGACAGGTGGGAAGGCAACTGCCTATAGTCTCAGATTTATAACCTAGGTGGAAAAGTGCCCTTTATGTCTCACAGTCTCTATTTTTCAATGCAAGCCAGGTCTACTCTTGGTCTTGATGATCTCATGCCCTGCTCTGGAACCATCACCACTGCAAGATGGAACACATACTGTGGCAGATCCAGCCTGGGTCACTCTTTCACGCAGCAATGGAAGTTGGGTTGAGGCTGGTGGGTAAGATGCAGTTGCACAAAAGGATACAGGGCCCCTGGATGTAGTGATATCCACGGTAGCACATTTTGAACATTCATAGAGAAGTCTGGTCCAGTAGCTGATGATGTCATGAAAGAAGATAGAATGTTCCTGGAAAGAGCATTGTAACAATACAGTCAGAGCTGATCCCAAGGAGGAGGAAAAGGGGAACTAGGGCCCCACACTGGGGCCATGAAACTTGCTCCAGGTTGAATTATGACTTTAAAAACACGTACAACTCCTGGACCCCGAAGAGGAGAGCCAAAGAGTAGAGTGAGTTTGTGGGAATAGTGATGGCAAGGCTAAGGTTCAGGATAAATTTATCTTTAAAGAAGGAGCCATTCTAAGGACAACACAAATTCTTTAAGCTGTGTTTAGTGAAAGAAAAGCAGTACAAGTGTAGACCCATTGATTGGGCAAAAGGAAATAATGTTAGATAAGAAGACAGAGAAAATCAAATAGGAGTTGAAAATATAATTCTTCTCCCAAGGATATTAAACTAGAATGAGAAAAACAAACAATATGTAGCTGTTTGAAGTCTCTGGATATGATAGCCAACTCAGTGGCTCCTTCCTCCTTCTTTGTTGGCAAATGGCTGGTTTTTAAAGTGTTAACACCCCTTCACCACATCTGAGGGATGAATTCTGAGTTGTCCGGGACAGCTGTGTGGTTCCACGCTCTTCATCACTGATTGTTCTGAGGATGGGCAACAGATTTCTGACTAATGATATGTGAGGACTGTTCTGTTAAGATTTCTGAAAAAGTGTCCTTGCTTCACCATTGTTGTATTTGCCTGGGATATTAGAAATGAAAAAGCCATCTTTTGACCACGAGGGAACTGAATTGACAACCTGAGGATGGCAGAGTAGAAGGGCAGAGAGGTATCCTTGAAGATGTCACTGAACTACTGAAGTAACCAGTCCCAAAGTCTCTCTGCCTAGCGCTGCTCCTTTTATGAGGTAATCTATTTTCCTTATTGTTTAAGCCAGTTGAAACCTAGATTTTCTGCTCACTGCAGCCCAAGGCAGTTCTGACCAGCTCAGAGCTCAAGGGAGATGAGGAGATTAGATTAGAAGGGGACAAGAAGCAGGATTCAAATGAGTCCAAGTATCTGACCCAATGACTCATATCCCGAGGTGTGGAAAGAACTTTCCGGTGGGATTGGGAGCCACTGTCAGTAAGTTTTAAGTAATTGTGGGGAATAGAAGGTGGTGCCAGGATCAGGAACTGCACAGAGATTATTCTGATTTTCATAAAGGAGAAAAAAGAGAGTTTCTGGAAACTCCAGACAAATGATTTTGAGGTAGATCCTTGACAACAGAATGGATTAAGAAGCAGATGGTGGGTGAGCATTTAGGAAGGAATGCAATGGTCAGTTGAGAATAAAATGACTTCACTGAGCACAAGTTATTCCAAACTAACCTCATTTCCTCTTTTGATAAGGTTACTATGTTTGTGCATCAGGTGTATGCCCCAAACATTGCAGGTCTTGATTTCAGCTTAGGGTTAACAGCTTCTCTCATGGTTTCCTTGTGGCTAAGATGGTGAAATGTGGGCTGGATGAGAGTCGTGGTTTTGTGTATTTGCAGCTGGCTCAACAGCTGAATCCGAAGTGTTGACTATTGGATGGATGTCACAGCCCATGTGCTGAATGCGGCGGGGGTGGTGGAGAGAAGTCACAAATTGATCTGAGCTTGGCTGAGGGTGAGAGTCTGACACTGTGTGAGAAAGCCTGGGAGGGCCAGGACGAGTTCCAGCAAACCCCAAGCCTGCTGCCCAGAGACCGGGCGAAGGGGAGAGGGATCAGATGGATCCAGGATGGGGCAGAAATAAAAAGAAGGGTCATCAAGAAGACCTGGAGAGGTGAATACAGACAAGGAGGCAGGTTTCAGGGTGAGGAGCAAGAGGTGGAAGCAGTTGCGTAGAGGGGGAGCCCGAGGTGGGTGCGTATGGAGCCCTGCTCAAGCTCCATCTCCTTACTGCTTAGAAGGGCTGTGTTCCGCTCACGGCATTGGGTGTCAACCTTCAGAGAGGTTTCTTGCAGAGTGTCAAGGTCTCCCTTGATCCTGTCTGATTTATCATTAGATGAAAACTCAGGAGGCGTACTGATCAAAGGTGTAGATGTCACAAATCTGGGAGGGAGAGTTAATACCAGAGGTGACAGAATGAGGACCCCGAGTGGTCCTGACAAGTTGGAATGCTGGGTCAGAAACAGTAAGACACAATTTAACAGGCCTCCATGTAAAGTCAGGGCTTTATGTGGAGAAAAAAAAGAAAGGCAAATACATAGAGTGGGGGAGACTGCCTTGGCAGGAAATCATGTGAAAAATATCTGAGGCTTTTAAATGACCACCAGCTCAGAATAAGCCAACAGTGTGATGTGATTGCTAGCAGTCAACACAACAGGAGATAGAAGAATGAATGGAAATCCAGTCCTCTGGGCTGGGGGTTGGTGGTGGGGTGTTGTCTCTTTATACCCTTGGTCAGATGTCACCTGGAGTATCATGTTCAGTTTGGGGCACCAGATTTTGAGAAGGGCATGGATAAATTAGAGTGTACTCAGAGACTAGCTAGGACTTCCCTGATAGCTCAGTGGTAAAGAATCCATGTGCAATGCAGGGGATGAAAGAGATGTGGGTTCTATCCCCGGGTCGGGAAGATCTCCTGGAGCAGGAAATGGCAACCCACTTCAGTATTCTTGTCTGGAGAATCCCATTAACAGATGAGCCTGGCAGGCTGCAGTCCATGGGGTCACAAAGAGTCAAACATGACTGAGCATGCAGGCACAGAGATTAGCTAAGGTGGAGAAAGTTCCAGAAATTATTTGATGTGAGGAGAATTTGAAGGATGGGAAAGCATTCTGCCTGGAGAAGCAAACACAAGAGGATCTATGAGAGGGATGCATGTCATTGAGGAGGAAGTTGGTCCATTCTCTGAGGTAGGACTAAAACTCAAGGGAGAAGATATGGGGAAGGCAACCAATACTTCTCTATATGGAAGCTTCTCTACATGGAAGCTATGCTTCCATATAGAGAAAACTTTTCTGATCATTATAGTCAAGAGAAGTCATGACCACTTATGAATTTCCCAAACATGAGCTGATTTGTGAGGTGGGCCATCATTTCCATGTTATAGATAATTGTTCAAAATGATTAAGAAATTGTATGTGATGTATCCCCAGTGCCTAGAACATTCTTGGTATGTATCTGTCTGATGAGTGAGGTTTGAGAGAGGTTGAACTCCTTTCCGGAGTTCGCACAGATGAACACCTCACTCCATGACAGGCCCTTGAGCGGCTCTCAGACGCCCTGGGCTGCCCTTGGGCAGTGGAGCTTGACGTGAGCATGGGCAGGCAAGCATTAGAGGCTTCTGGACTGCAGTGACGGGGGAGCAGGGGGCCTGAAAACCCCTTTCCTTTTAGAGGTTTCACTCAGAGTGTTCTAATCCAAGGAACCCCACACTGCTGCCTGAGAGCACGTGTGGGGCATGGGATCTGTCTTCACGTGTGCCCTGCCAGCCACTGTGGTCGGTGGGATCTTCCCTGGGATCCTCTCAGCTCTCTCCCTAGAGATATCTCTCTTGGGTGTGGATGCTTCTATATCTGGACACCCAGGGTAACATTTACACATGCAGAGCTCCAGGATGATAGAATTTCAGCTCACTGAGCTGCTCGGGATATGCTTTCGACATCTGTGCTCGTTGCCAACTTGCATCACAAGTGTGAGTTCTCTCTCCCGGTTTGGCACAGGACGAAACTCCCTTTCTGCAGAGTGTGAATTTGCAGAAACTGAGGCGTGATCCTCTGTAGCGAGGGGCTTCCCAGGTGGTGCCGCAGAAAAGAATCTGCCTGCCAAGTCAGGAGATGCAAGAGACTTGGATTCAGTCCCTGGGTCGGGAAGATCCCCTGGAGGAGGGCATGGCAACCCACTCCAGTATTCTGGCCTGGAGAATCCCCATGGACAGAGGAGCCTGGCGGGCTATAGTCCATGGGGTAGCAAAGTGTTGGACACGACTGAGTGGCTGGGCACACACTCATCTGAAGTGAATTCAAATCTAAGCTCTTTCTTTATAGACCCCCCAGAACAAACCAAGGAAGGTGTTTTTCCATCTTCCTTTTGGGATAAATTATGATATACCTAGAAGGTCTTCACCTCTTTCCGTCATGATAGGGATGAAGTGATTGGGGCGAAGGTTACATAATGGACATCAGTGTATGTTTGGGTTAAGTTCTTTTTCTTCCAAGTAAAGGGCAAAAGAAGTCTCGGGTGAGTCAAGGGTCTCGGTTAACACTCCTGACTGATGGGGGCTCTGGATGTACCCCCTGCTCGGTGGTGTCTGCCTTCTCCACTAGCTGGAGAAAAGGAGCGGTGGCGAGATGTACAAAACCCCAAATCAAAACTACAGTCCAAAGAGCAGAATCCAATTCTAAAGGGAACTTGAAAACTTGAGAAGTAATTTAAGGGAACCACATTAAATACGAGAATGTTTAATGGGGCCCATGTGTCGTGAGCAGAGAAAACAGAGGGCGAGAAATGGGACAGAGGAAACCAGGGAGACAATATGTCTGTGCGACTTGTTCTAATTAGGGGCACAGAACTGCTGAGCATCACTCATTATAATTTGGTTAAATCTTCAGCCAGGGCCGAGGCACCTCTGCTGACTGGTGTGAAACAAAGCGCTCGGTCGGAAACGGGGTGAGCGCCTCTCCGTTGGAGGTTAACGCCAGTCACTGGGTAGGGCCCCGGGCTGTACATCACTCTCTTGCCAGCTCTTCTTTATGACTGCAGCGCCCGGCTCCAGCTAGCAGATGTCTGCACATTTCGGGGAGGAGAGGGGAGGGGTGCAGGGGGAGGGCCGGGGGCCCCTGGAGCTCATTGTCTCCAATGTGTCTGTGGCTTAATTCAGTATCTCTGTCTGCCGCTGGAGCAGGGTGGGAAGAGTTCAAAGGGGGAAATCAAAACAATCCATAGATCAGAGCTCGCGAGTGAGCTGTGTTGGCACCCAGGAATCATCGAGCACTCCTCCGGCTCCGCTTTTAAGTGTGGAGGCCGGCAGTGATTCAGGGGGCCCCCATGGCAGCAGCACATGGAACGCTTCCTGGGGGGTTCACTTTGTTTTTTGTTTTTGTTTTTTAAAGGAGAAGGTAGCCAGAGGCTTCAGGGGAAGTGGGTGGTGTGGGGTCAGGTTCAGGTTTGTCCCTGTCCACAGGCATTTCAGTTCAGAGCTAGGGGTGATGTAGGGATGATAAGAAGGACCTGAGATGTGGCTGACACCCCACCCCCAGAAAACACATTCTTTGGGCTTTGGATTCTGCAACTCAAGTCCATGTGGCTTAGGTACTTTGTCCAGGCCTCTTGCCAAGCTCTCAAACTTGGGAGGGTGCCATTTGTTTGTTGTAGACCTTTTCTTTGTATCCCACGGCCCAGCCAACCGGCTGGCTTACTGTGGCAAAGACTGGGCCTGTGCTAGCCTCTAGGGCATCTTCAGAGCAAAGTGCTCCCTGGAGATAACAGCAGAGCTTGGCCAGGCTGCTGGAGGCTTCCTGTGACCCGATACAGCCTTGATCTGGGCACACAGCTTGTCAGTGGAAACTCGGTTGAGTTTCTCCACATGCTTAACCCTCCCATCAAGTGTCTGAGCAGCAAGTGTCCATGTTGAGCACCAGCCTGGGTGTGGACAGCCCACCAATTCAGCGCCTTATGCCAGCCACACTTGTGCGGCTGAACCCTAGATTCCTTCCTAGCTGTTAGGTCCTGTGCCAGTCCTTGACTGGCCAAGATTCATTCTGGTGAGAAAGAGCTGCTTTATCTCCACCCTCACATGGTCCATCTCAAAGTAGATGCTATTGATCCAGGTGGGGACCAAGGCCAAGAGTGACGGAGTCGAGGTGATTTGCCCCTTGACTACTAAAGCAAAGGCACAGTAACTCCTAAGGGTGCAACAAATGCTCCCTTCCTGTTTCCACCTCCCTGGGTGGGCTGGATGCCTCTTCTTCGGCTCACTTGTCCAGCGTTCCCACCAAACTGTTAATTCTGCAAAGGCAGGGCCTGGGTAGCTCCTGTTCACTTGTATAGCCCGGTACCCTACCCACTGCCAGATTCAATAAGTCCCCACCTCTCCACATGCAAGGGAAAGCACATTCTGCTACCTTGGCTCTGATTTAGCTGAATACTTGTAATTTAATTCATTGGCCATTTATTGAGCATCTGCTATGTGCTATCTGCCAAGGACATAGAGGTGATTAAAAAGAGTTCCCGATCCTTAAGAATTCACATTCGGGGGTAAAGTGAGATGAGGGCTCTGTGGAGAGAGCAGATGAGGACACTGCTCGACTCCAGCATGCTTAGGGGTCCCAGCTGAGGGCATGGCCCAGTGTGAGACCGCCCCACAGGCAGCAGGGGTCAAGCAGGAAGAGGCGTCTTGTCTGGAAAACAGTGCTCTGTATCAGGCATGTCACAATCAGCCCAATGCTGAGAACCCAAACGTCCTGATGATAAGACGTGTGTGCTTTCTCTGAAGATTCTCAAAGGTCCTCGTCTGTTAACCCAGCCTCCAAAACTATCCTAATTCTTGAAAGACAACACCAGGACCTAACCCCACAGGCTGCTGGATTAGCGAAAAAAGCCCGATATACGGGGTGTCTTTGGGGGGGAAGGAGCAGAGTAAATGTTTTGCTGCCTCCTCCACTGGGCATGTCAACAGAAAGACCTTAACTAACACATCTTTCCCATCTCTAAGGTTGGTTCAATCTTGGGCTCCCGTGAAGGAATGAACATGGGGGAAGGAGTGGATGAACAGTGTATCCTCCCATATACACCACACACAGAACCTGAGGGGCTAAGGATCAGAAGTTTTTTCAGCTTCAGAGTTTTCTCCTCTGTAAAGAGAGGAGACAGGGTTGGTCAGGAAGCTTCCTTGGAGCAAGGGAAGTGTTGACCTGTGTCACGACTGAAAGTGTTCTGGCTGCGTGATGAGTCAGGGCAGCCGACATGCGTAGACAAACCCACTCACAGGCTTTCCTGACCCTTGTGCTGTCTGCAGACCGTCACGAGCAACCCTCACCTGGTCTGATCGCATTTCCTCACACTGTGGGCTACAGGGATATGTCCATGTGGTCTTCTGACATATATCTAGCATCTGCTGTATGTTAGGTACAATGTTGGCCACAAAGGAACCAAACATGAGGAAGCTATGGTTTCTATCCTGTACAGGCTCATATGCCTGGGAATGAGACTGTTACATCAACTGATAAGCAAGAACTTTCACACATTTGCATTTTATTTGCTGCATCACTTTGTGAATTTCTTGAGGATAGACAGGGCTTAGAAGTCCTAAGAGCTCTGGCTCCAAAGGCAGGCTGTCTGGTCTCTCTCCCAGCATCACTTTGTGTTGCTGAATGAGCTTGGGCAAAACACATTCATCTCTCTAAGCCTTGGTTCCTTCAATCATAAATCGGGGCTGATAACAATGTCCTTCTCAAAGGGCTGATCTAAACAGTAAGTGCGATAATGCATGAATGATACCTAGTATGCAATAAATGCTCCACAAATGTTGACGAGTATTATTTTCCAGTTTCTTTCATCTCTCTTTTGCAGCACCTCCAAAAGTTCTCTGCAACTAAATGTTAGAGGCATGATTTCAGAAGCAGTTAGTTTGGAAATACACAGAGAGCCCCAGAATTCTTGTTGCTGTTTTTGTTTTAGTTGCTAAGTCAGGTGGGACTCTTATGCGACCCCATGGACTGTAGACCATCTGTCCATGGAATTTTCCAGGCAAGAATACTGGAGTGGGTTGCCATTTCTTTCTCCAGGAGATCTTCCTGGCCCAGGTATCCAATCTACATCTCCTGTGTTGGCAGGCGGATTCTTTACCACTGAGCCACGTGGGAAGCCTGGAATTCTGATAGCACTTGGAAATTATACTGCACCATCTAGGATCATATCTGCAGAGTAATTCTGCAGACATTTGTTGAGCGCCTAGTCAGACTCTATGCTACACAATGTAAGGCAGACAAGAGAACACCCCCAGACATGTGGTTGCTTACTCTTAAGAAGCTCAGATTTCAGAAGGGGAGTCGTGTGAACAAAGAGATTTAATGTCCTGGAGTAGCTGCTATCATGGCGATCCATGTGGCAGTGGTTGGAGATGCAAGGAGGGAGGGACTAACCTGCTGGGGTGGGTCAGACAGGGCTTCTCAGCGCAGGAGACTCTGAGCTGCATCCTGAAGACCAAGGAGCAGTTGGCTGGTTTTGTGCCTGGAGTCACTCAGAGAGTAGGAAGTTCCCCCTCCTCCACCTGTCTTTCAGCCATGCTGGCCAGGAAGCAGCGCCCAGTAGTATAAAGACCCAGGGGAGCTGGATTCTGCCTTGAGCTCTGATAGTGGCTTCCTGTGTGGCTTTGAGCAAGTCACTTCCCTCTCGGCCCGAGGTAGCTTGCTGGCCTAGCTGGCAGGAGCCTCTCAGATTGGATTCACTCATCTGGCGTCCAAGAAATATTGTGTCCAACAAGTGCCTGGCCTGGTTAAGTGCCAGAGGACCAGTGGTGAGCTGGCTACCATTAATGGGTGGCTGAGAACTTAATTCTGTGGGGAAAACTTGGAGAAACTGTAAAACAGAAGCACAGAGTTATCCTCTGTGCTGGGATAGGGAGGCAAGGGAGCTGGGGTGGGGCATTTATATGCAGACTCCCATCCATCGTTGGTTGGAGAGCTGTTGGTGTGCGGTGCAGTGGTAGGGTAATTAAACTCTGTGTCCTTCACACAATCAGAATGATATTCCAAGACTGGAGGATGTCGATGGAGGTGCTGTGATACATGCAGTGACGGAAAGGAACATGATGATGAGAAGGGGAAGTGTTGGTAAGTGCTAAATCCTATCCAAGGGTAAGAAATCTTACTGTCACCAACTATATTCTTGAACTTGACTTTCCTTGAGAGCTCCTTGGTGTAAGTGGCCTGTGTGTTTAGACCCATGGTTCCTAACTGAGAGTGATCTTGTCCTCTGGGGAACATTTGGCGACTTCTGGAGACATTTTTGATGGTCAGGAGGCAGGGGTAGGGATGCCACTGGCCTCCTATTATGTGAAGCCAATGATGCTGCTAAACATCCTGAATGCACAAGACATCTCCCACCAGCAAGAGTCACCTCCACAAATGTTAATAGTGGCCAAGACTTGGTTTAGGGCTGCAGTTTTCCAGTTGTAACTTATTCTGGTCCACCAGGCAGATGAGAGAGTTGCCTATAATAGTGGGGAGAGGGAGACAGGGACAAGGAAATTAGGGAGAGTGACCGGTCTGTGGATGCAGGAGGAAGAATACATTTCTGCTCCCGGTGCAGCCTGCTTACCCTGTAATCTTACTATGGGAAACCTGTCGTATCTGGAGGAAGAACTGAGTTTTGGCTTCTCGTTTGTCACCTGGGTCCTGTGATTCCTGAGTGTGTGATCAACAGTGACTGGAAGGGAAAGGGAAGTGTGCATGATTACCCACTGACCCAAAGGGCTAGGAAATGATCTCAGAGCTTGGAGGCAAAGGTGAATTTTGCTGGCAGCTTGATGGAGTGAGTTGCCATGGGTGTGGGGCTGAAAGCCCCAAGCGGTTAGGTATAGAAGAGGCATTCAACAAAGGCCCAAAGCTTCCAGGCGACAGAGTTTGGGGGCAGAGAGTACAGATCCCGGGCCATTTTCTGGGGCCGAGTCCCTGTGTTAGTAAACTTCCCCTCCCCACACCCCCCCACTTAGCCACCGTAACTCTGAGCAAGTCATTCGATTTCTCTGAACTGCAGTTTGTCTTCATCTAGAAAATGGTGGAAGTCATGGGGTTATGGTTGAATATTAGAGGAGATAATCCATTGTGTGTGTCTGGTTTTAGGATACATACACGTTAGCCATCAGCCTCTTGGCAAAGTTGAGACTTGACGTGAGCTTGTCACAAAAGAAATTGTTATTAAATTGCACTGAGGTCCTCAGGATTGCCAAGAAACACGACATAAGATGTGAAAGTAGAATGATCTCTCCTGATTCTCTCATTTGCAAATGTCTTGCTCTCAAGTGGAGAAGGGCTTCAGAGGTTCCTTATCAATGGAGGGGAGGGGAAGTGACGCCATGAGGCCCTGCCTGGCTTTCTTGGGAGGCTCCAGCTTGTAATTAGGTCCCGTGTTGTGAGGAACCCCAGGCCTCCTCTCAGCGGTCTCAGCTTTTCAACCAAAGAACCAGAAGACAAGAGCGTGGAATGAGGGTTCTCTCTGGAGGAAGGAGAGGGCAGAGTTAAGTGCAAAGATCTCACCATGAACACACGCAGTATCTCTGAAGTCTCATTTATTTCCTTTAAGATCAGTGTGGGGTTTTCATCGGACTCCGTAATAAATCTCTTTTAACAGAAAAACAGTGTTCAAATGACACACGGTCTCAGCCGCGCCCTGCTGGCTCGTGGCTTTAATGCCTCCTGGGACACTGGTGTGCACCCAGGGGCCACACACAGCAGAGTGCCCCGCACACACCCCCTTCCTGCTTCACTCTCCCGCCGCATCCTCGTCCTTCTCTTCCCTCACTCGCCCTGTCTGGTCTTCCCCATCCCCAGCAGGGACACTACTGGGTGTTTCTCAGCCTTCACTGTGCTGGTGGGGTTCAGAGCTCGAGCGAGAAGTCGCTGCCCCACTCGGGGCTGGCATCTCTCCCCCGGCCTCACTCCCTCTCCCCTGGATCAGTGTGCCCAGCATGATGCCTTGCCCTGGGCATGCCGCGGGGAGCAGGGCGGGCGAGTCCTGCCCTCGTGGGGCTTGCAGTGGGGGAGCAGGCAGGCAGACGTTAGCCGTCTGATCACAGAAACAGCGCGCAGGGGAGAGAGACTTCCAGGGT
The DNA here is from genome assembly GCF_910594005.1 of Cervus elaphus. Classification (NCBI taxonomy): domain Eukaryota; kingdom Metazoa; phylum Chordata; class Mammalia; order Artiodactyla; family Cervidae; genus Cervus; species Cervus elaphus. The sequence continues at coordinate 80,352,606 of NC_057819.1, read as the reverse complement.
GTGAACAGGCGTGAGGCAGGGCTGACTAAGGGCGCCAAGTGTCAGGGAAGCCTGCCCAGGAGAGCGCCTTCTGAACTGAGAGCTGCAGGCTAAGGAGGAAGGAGAAGCAAGTTCTGGGTGGAGAATAGTGTGACCAAGGCCGTGTGGGAGAGAACATGGAGACTTTTTGGATCTGAAGGAAGCTCAGCCTGTCTGGAGGTGAGAAGGACAGTGGCCAGAGATGAAGCTGGACTCCAGGAAGTTCGTCAGAGCCCTTCGTAAGTCAAGTAAACAGTTTGGGTTTTATTCGCAGGCCGTGAAGTCACCAGAGACAGTGTGTGTGTGTGCATATGTGCTTGCATGTCTATGTGTGTGTGTGTTTGTGTGAACATGTGTGTGTGTGTGTGAGAGAGAGAGAGAGAGAGGTAACAGGGAGAGCATCTTCTGGTACTGCCCCTGGAGTTCTGTGGTCCAAGTGGGAATCTCCTGACCAGTGAGAACATAATGAAAAAATAAAGAGGCTGGTATTTCATCATTGTTGCCAGATGCTATTAAGGACAACACAGACCCAGTGAGTCAGGGAACAAATGCAGATGAATCAAAAGGGATGTGTGGAAAACAACATGGTTTGGGGCGACAGGGTTAATGGTCTTTGGATGCTTCCTGCGGTGAACTGAGTGCTCAATGAGCATTGACCATTCAGGGGCCTTTGGGGACTATTCAGAATTGCCCAGGTTCCCCTGAGCAGTCTCTGGAACTGTGGCAGGATGAAGGAACTCGAGCTAAAGATGCCAGGTCCACAGGGAACTGGTTCAGACCAGACAGTTACCCTTCCAAGCCGGGGGGCTTTTTGTTGTTGTTCAGTCTCCCAGTTGTGTCTGACTCTTTGTGACCCCGTGGACTGCAGCACACCAGGCCTCCCCATCCCTCATCGTCTCCCAAAGTTTGCCCAAGGTCATGTTCATTGCATCGGTGATGCCATCCAGCCATCTCATCCTCTGACACCCTCTTCTCCTTCTGCCCTCAGTCTTTCCCAGCATCAGGGACTTTTCCAATGAGTCAGCTCTTGGCATCAGTCAACCGCGGGGCTAACCCATCACCAAACAGTTAGCGGAGGGAAATGGTGGGGACAGTGTGCAGGGAGGCGTGGATGGCATGGGGAGACAGGGGACCACTCCTCTTCCCGAGGTTCCCAGGGGTGGGCCTTCTAGATGTGTTAGCTGTGGGAAAGGGACAGCCTTCTACGACCTGACAGGTGTTCCCAGCTAAGCCAGTGTCAGGCATTGGTTTATCTATTCCTCTATTATCCCTACACTTCATCTGAAAAGGCTGGGGCTCTGATAGACTGAGATGGGAGGGGGTAAGTTTTAAATGAGCAAGCAAGTTAGGAAAGATACACAGCATGAGATTGTGCTCTGGGAGCCTTGGGCGTTGCTGTAAGGCCATAAGGAAAGGTTCCTTCATTCATTCAAAAAAGTATATCAAGTGCTGTGGCAGATGGTATTCTCCCAAAATGGCCACAGAACATGTGAGCCTCTCCCAAAAGGCTCATATGTTCTTCCAGAATATTGAACTTCTCATCAAAAGGCAGAGTTTATTTCCCCTACCCTTGAGCCTTTGCAAGTGCCTAAATAATAGAATGGACTTCCCTGGTGACTCAGCGGTAAAGAATCCACCTGCAATGCAGGAGACCCGGGTTTGATCCCTGAGTCAGGAAAATCCCCTGGAGGAGGACATGGCAACTCAGTCCAGTATTCGTCCCTAGAGAATCCCATGGACAGAGGAGCCTGGCAGGCTAAGTCCATGGGGTCGCAAAGGGTCAGACATGATTGACACGACCGCAGCAACTTAGCATGCATGAAATTAAAAGAACATGGAGGAAGGGGAGGGATTCCCTGGTAGCTCAGCTGGTAAAGAATCTACCTGCAATGCAGGAGACTCCAGTTCGATCTCTGGTTGGGAAGATCCCCCGGAGAAGGGAATGGCTACCCATTTGTTTTCTGGACTGGAGAATTCCATGGATTGTATAATCCATGGGGTCACAAAGAGTCAGACATGACTGAGCGGCTTTCACTTTCTTGAGAGGGAGGAAGAGGTGTTGTTAACCTGGGTCGTAAAAGGCAATATGGGTCTGCCTGGCTGTCTTGGGATGCTCTGACTTGGAGTCCAGGCATCATGCTGCACAGAAGCTTAGGCCACACAGAAAGGCCACATGGGAATGATGTGGCTGACAGCCTCACTGTGATCTTAGCTGGCAGCCAGCATCAGCTGCCAGGGCGACGAGCGAGTGAGCTAGTCTTCATATGCTTTTGGTCACCAGCCCTGGAGCTGCTCCAGCGGACACCGCGTGAAGCAGAGATGAACTGCCCTTCCTGAGTCTCGACCAATTGGAGGTTTGTAAGCAAAATACATGTTGTTGTTGTTTCAAGACACTAAACGTTAGAGTGATTTATTAAGCAGCCACAGTAACTGTGAAAACCACCTGCTACAAAATACCCGAGAATGACAGCTAACATTTGTAAAAAGCACATCGGAGTTTACAAAAGATATTTACGAAGTGATCTCAGCCAGACCTCTGAAGGGCCCTGAGGGGCGGGGATTGGGTCAGTTTCAGAGGAGAGAAGCCGAGACTTGAGTGAATGGCTCAGAGGCAGGTGTCTAGTAGCAAGCAAAGGAGCCAAGGGCTGAATGTGTCCTGGTGCATGTGAGCAAGGCCCAGTCCTAGGGACTGTGAGGACTACTGAGATGGAGCAAACACGGGCCTGCACAGAAGCATCTTCCGTATGGTGGAGGTGAGTTAAGCCCAGAAGTGACCGCACCACACTATAGGGTATGAAGTGCTAGGTTCCTCAGTAGCTGAATTCATTCATTCATTCATTCAAATAACAATTATTGAGCCCCTGTCATGTACCAGGTACAAATCCCTACCCTGGATATTCACTCTAGTGAGATTTGGCTAGATTACTGCTATGGACTGAATTATATCCCCTTCAGTTGAAGTCTTAACCCCTAGTACCTTAGAAGGCGACTGTATTTGTAGACAGGGGCCTCAAAGAGGTGATTAAGATAAGATGAGGTCATAGGTGTGGATCCTAATCTATGAGCCAAGGAGAGAGGTCTCCAAGGAACCCAACCCTGGCAATGCCTTGATTTTGTGTCTTCCTGTAGACTTGTAGCCTCTAGGACTGTGAGGAAATAGAGTTCTGTTGTTTAAGCCACTAGACTCTTTGTTATGGCTGCCCTGGCAGACTCTTACAGTTGCTGATGGAGTTGGTCATGGGTTGGACTACTTCTTCCAGAACAACAGGGCAGTTGGAATTTGTATTTTTTTTTAAAGGAGGGGTCTGAAGATACTACACTGGGATAAGGGCAGGGTTGGGGGAGTTAGCTAGAGGTAGGGGGTGGGGTGGTTTACAGAATTAGGGGCAACAAAAAATCACAACTTTATATAATCCTGTTGTGTGATTCTTTTCGAGTAGAGGTGGGGATGTTCAGAAATTATGCCAGCCCCTCTCAAACCTACCCCCAGGCTCCACAAATCACCTTGGCTCAGCCCATCATTATTTAGGGAACAGACACATGCAAAGTCCCCTCCCCCATCTTACAGATATTAGCAAGTGGACACCCATTGTTCTGGGACAGGGCGAAAAAAGGACCTGGGGTTTCTTTTATGCAGATCTGATTGCTGAGAGAAGGCAGATTAATTTTCTAGGATGCCCATGGCGTTCTGAGAAGAGAAAGGACTGTTATGCCATCCCCTGTTCCCCTAAATTCAAAGTAAAGTGGTTCTAACCAAATCCAATGTCCAGAGAAGTGACAAGATCTCTAAACAAAATCTTTCTAAGAAAACAAAGAGTCTATCCTGGGGCCTTAGGTCACCTTGGCTTCAGGGTTCTCGCGGAGGGCCCATCCCCAGAGCTTTTGGCCTGCAGTGATCCAGCTTCCCCAGTGCAGGGAGTGGCTGACTTGGCAAGGTGGGTTGGGGAGGGAGTGAGTGTGAATTGCAAAGAATTGTCTTGGAGGTCACGCAGACATCATGGTGGTGTGGCCTGGGGCCTGGACCAGCAAGCACATTGCACTCCCACGGACCCATCTTCAGTGATCACACCCCGGGGCAGAAGGAGCTAACAGTGATGGCTCCTCTGCTGGAAAATTTAGATGGGGACTGTGTCCTCTGGGCTGAGTAAATCCAGTATTCTCAGGAAACTCGGGGCTCAGGTGTCAAGAAAGAGGTGCTAAACTCTTTCTGTTGAGGCAACAATAGCTTGAGCTACTAATTGCAAAAGGAGAATAAAGTAAAATAAAACAAGTGAATATGAGATATGTGTACCTTATGTGGATAAAGACATAGCTGTACACAGATCAGGGCTGGGGGCAACTGCTGGGTTTCCTGTTCCTGGAGAACACTGCCCTCCCCCACCGCCTTTGCTTTTATAGAGGACATTAAGGTGAACTCTAGGTGTTTTTCACCAGAGTGGAGGCTCCTGGCAGGCAGGGTGATGCCTCGCTAATGTGAGCAACCCCCAGAGCCCATGAACTTAGTAGGGGCTGGGTCCTGCTGCCCAAGTGACCTTGATGAGTCCCCTGCCCAAGTTGTCTCATCTTGAAATGGCTCTCCTTTTGCTCCCCAAGGCCAAGCCCCAGGCTCACCTTACAGAGTAATTCTCAGACTCTCCCACCGAGACTCAGCCTTTCCTGGATACTCTCTCCCCACCGTCCAGATGGAGGAGCCATGGCAGCGCTGCCTGCAGAAAGCCAGGTGGTGAAGGCACTCTGTCGTGTGCGTGTGTGTATTTCAGTGCTGGCTTAAATTCTTTCTTTGTCACAGCCTGATTCCTCTGTCAGCAAGTCCCCTGGACCCAGGTTAGGTTTCTGTGTGTGGAAGGTGGGAGCTGGCGAGAGGTGGGGGTCTGTTGTTTTTTTTCCTTGTCAGAGTTAGGACACTGGGAATCACCTTCACATTCCCTAGAGCTCCAGGCTTATTCAAACAAACCTGTGTGTTGCCAGGATGTCAGCAAAGAAGGAAAGCTATGGTCAGGGGGTGGGATGGGCCAAGACCATCTGGCCTTGTGAGTGATGTTCTTGCCGGGGGTGGCAATTGTTATCTCAGAGTTTTCCATTATTTTCATATGCTCTCTTGAGCTGTGATTTTAACAAGCACAGCCTCAAAAGAGGGGGTGAATTTCATCTACTATTGATAAACCGTGCCTCATTTCCTAGGGTTACCATTTTCCTCCCTCTGGGATATTACATTGTGATATTGGGGGCTCCCTGATTCTCACACCCTCCCCAGCTCTTTACTCAGTCTTTATCTGGTCTGCATGGAGCTGGGAGAAGGGGTGTCTTAGCCCCTACTTTTGACACACACCACCTCATCAAGTTCTCCAAACAGCTTATGCTCTAGGCAAGATTTTTACAGAGGAGACGGAAAGAGGCTAAATACCACACCCAAGGTCATAGGGGAGATCTGTAGCCACCTGGATGTGTCGGGTTGAGGAGCCTGGATTCAAGCTGAAGTGATCCCAACTCCACGTACCGAACTTCTCAGCCCCACCGCCTGGTGGGCCATCAGAGGTGACTGGACATACCCACAGCTGGGGCCCCGTCTAGGTGGGTGGCATCCTGCCAGGAGGAGAAGATCCAGTGCTCCAGGCCTTTGACTCCGACTGCTAGGGACACCCCTCCACACCTGTCTGCAGAGCAGAGAGCGTGCCTGGTTTCTCTTGCAGCCTTTCCCGGGACCGGATCCAACCTTGCTCACCAGTACAGACGGCCTGCTTGTCCAAGCTTACACAGAGGAGAGGAGAAAGAACCATCTCTGTGCCCCTTCACCCCCAGAGTCTGGGGCTGCCCGGGCGCCCCTCACCTAGGCACACCCGGAGGCAGTCTCTCCCCACCCAGCTCCCTTCTCTGTGTGGCCCCCAGCCCCTGATGCTCTTTCTCCAGGGATGGGAAGCCCAGGCGGAGATTGGAAGGCCGCATTTGTCTGCTCTTCACCGGAAATCGGTCTTCTTTCATTGGAGCCACGCTGGATGATCCGACCCGGCCTGTGTTTGGCTCCTCAAACGTGGAGAAAGCGTGCTAGAGAGACGGAGAGCCTCCGCCTGTGGGTTGCTCAGGGCCGTTTCCTGTCCTACCTGCTCTGGGCCCAGGTTTCAAAGCCTTGGTCCAAAGGAAGGAAGAGGGTGAACATCCACAGCCTTGGGCCGCCCTGGCCCGCCTCTTGGCTGGGGGCTCGCAGGGGCTCTGCCGTTGCTGAACTTCTGTCTCAGAGACCAGGCGGAGGGGTGGCCCCGAGTAACCTTTGCCTCCGCTCCTCTCCGAGGGAAGTCAGGGGCCAGGTGGGCCTCTCTGGGGAGCAGAGGGGCAGGGCTGCCCCAGGGAGGGGGCGTGCTGGCCGAGGCCGCCTTCCTGACCGAGGGCCGCCCCAGGCCCCGCGCGCCTGGCCCAGCGCTGGGCTCCCCGACCTTGCCGCTGTGGGAGCGGCGGCCTCGGCCTTCTCCTCGGCCTCCAGGCCGGCCTGCCAGGCTCCATGAAGAGCCAGGAGCGGGCGATCTGAGGACACGCCGGAGGAAGCAGGGCGGCTCTGCCTCCAGGGAGTGACGCCTCCCAGGCCGACAGGTCTGCGTGGAGCGGCCGCGGGGCGTTGACTGAGGAACTGGGTCACAGGAACAGAAGGAATCTAGGCCGCCTGCGCTCCGCGCCCCAGTGGGGACACCCCTGAAGCGGATTCTGAAACTAGGCCAAGGACTCGCCCAGATTTCTCACCTGTGGGAACGCCGCTCCCCACCCTCGCCGCCGCCGCCCTGCGCGGGCGCTTGACGCGCTGGCAACACGTCTCCGCGGCGCAGGACAGGAGGGGCCGGGGTGGGCCCCTCGGGTGACGGGCCCTCCGCACAGCTGACTGGCCTCATCTCCAAAACGAGGATGGACGGCTCTCCCCCACGGCCGCTCTGCAGACAGCGCGCCGCCGCACACCTAGTGTGTAGGGAGGTCTGCATCCTGGGGACCCTCTAAGGATGAAATAAAATGTCCGCGAGCGGCAAAGCCTGATGGAGCCTGGCATCCAGTCCCCGCAGCCCCTGCCGCTCCTCGCATCCTCCCTAGCACCCCGCTTTCTGCCCTGCCCCGCCTCAACCCCCAGCCTCACACCTTATGCTGCAGCAGGTGAAATGCTGCCGCCTGAGCCAAGGTCTCAGCCTGCCTGGGAGGATGCACTTTCATAGGACACTATGGAGGTTAAATGGCCTGGCCTCCCAGCCCCCGAGATGGAGATGACTAATCCCTGGTCACATGGGTGGGGAGGGGTATTTCTGGAACCCTCAGATCCTAGCCCAGATCCACAAAAAGTTCTGCCCATAGGCTAGTGAATTTCAGTGGGTGGTGGTTTTCTCTCTCCCTCCCCTCCTCCCCTCCAGAGAGGCTTGGCATTGTCTGAAGATGCTTTCAGTCCTCACAAATGGAGAGATGCTACAGCATCTAGTAGGTAGAGGCCAGGAAGGTGCTGAACACCCCTCAGGGCACAGGACGGCCCCCTGCAACAAGGGATTAGCTGGTCTGAGATGTCAGGGGTGCCACGGGTAAGAAACCCTGAGATAGACGAGAAGAGGGAATTCACACGTTGGCACAGAAACTGCTGGAAGCAGTTAGCAATGCTAGCAAGAGGGCAGCCTGAGCCTAAAGCAGGGGCCGGTCTCCTGGATGAGGGCAGGGCGTAACCAGGAGAAGCACTGAAGCAAAGCAGATACTGCAGTGAGTTTTGAGTGTTATAGACTCTCCAGGCAGTGGAGAAGGCTGGGTGTGGGCTGAAGGGACCCCACTTCTGGCTGGGCCAATAGCATCAGTTCCTGAGGAAATGCTGCTTGTTAACGGCAATTATTGCTCCCAACACCCAGGCTATAGGTCAGGGGAGAAGCTCTGCTTGGCCAGGTGGCTGCCTACCTTCAATGGCATAGCTTCGGCGCTGGGACCCCGTGGACATGGCCAGAGTTAATTGATCATTGTTCAGCGCGGGTGTGACTCTTGTTTTTAGAAATCCACTAGAGGGCATATAAATGCTAAGATCTTCTGGCAGGTTGGACGAATGACATGTGGTGCAAACTTCGCCCGCGAAGGCTCCTGGCCCTGGGTGGCGAAGGGTGAGGGGGGCAGGTGACAGAAAATGGGGTTATTGACTCCCACCACTCCCCCTGCCAAACGATGGCAGGAAGGTGATTTGTGGGTTCATGGAGGCAGCCAGCGGTGATTCTCCCAGTGATGACAAACACTGTTCGGGAAGTGAAGCTGGGAGAAGGACAGATGGGAAGACAGGGCCAGATTCTTGGGAGGGAATCTGACAGTGGGGAGTGACCTTCTGGAAACAGAGTCTCTTCCCTTCTCCACCTCTCCTCCCCAGGAACCAGCTGGTACCCGGGGCCTGGCCTGGCCTAGTCAGGGGCCTTTAACCCCTGGACCCAGCAAAGCAGAGTGGCTGGGGGGCCCAGAGAGGTCTCCAAAGCTTCTAAGCACAGAAGCCAAAGTGCTTCTGAAAAGGGCCACCCACGCCCAGCCTTCGTTTGTGTGCAGACCAGCCTGCAGATCCTGGGAAAGCGGTGGTGGGCCCGGAAGCAGGCCAGGATGAGCGTGAACAGAATCGGGTCGTGGTGTTATCGACATGGGTGTCATCTGGGTGGGGGTGCGTTGTGCGGGGAGCTGGGAGGCAGTGGGAGAAGGTGGGGCAGTGGGTACCTGCCTTCAGGAGAGGGAATCCTGAGGGCTCTGGGGCTGTGCAAGAGAAACCAACACCCCCTGAAGGCAGTAGCTCTAGGCCGAATCAGGAACATAACCTGCTGTTTGAGTTTGGGTGATGATCAGGCAGGGAATTTGAGGGAGTCTTTGCCCACGGGATCTGTATTCACCAGGCTCTTTCTTTATCGTACTAACACCATTCAGAGGGATATAAACATTGGACCATGTATTTGTATTTAAAGAGACCTGGCCCAAAGCCCAGCTCAGCCACTGGCTCACTCTGTGACCTTGGGCAAGTCACTTAACCTCTCTGAGCTTCAGTTTTCTCATCAATGCCTCTCAAAGAATTATTGTGCAGATTAACTGACATACTGCATGAAAGTGCCCATCCAGGACACAGTTCAAAGCAAGTGCCCAGCAAGGTTTATTCTTCCTGTTAGCAATCTGCAGTCTACACACGGGTCACTTGGTCACCAGGAAAATGTCTAGAGACCAAACCAGACTCAAGGATGAGAGCGGAAGCAGCAACCAGCGAGGCTGTCCTGGTGCCTAATAATGGCAAGAGTACTGGTCTTAGTTCCCATGGTGTGGGCGCCGCTTCAGTTGTATCTGACTCTTTGCAACCCAAGGAACTGTAGCCCGCCAGGCTCCTCTGCCCATGGGGTTCTCTAGGCGACAATACTGGAGTGGACTGCATGCCCTCCTTCAGGGGAGCTTCCCAAACCAGGGACTGAGCCCATGTCTCTCTCCTGCATTTGCAGGCAGGTTCTTTACCATTAGTGCCGCCAGGGAAGCCCAGGACCCACGGTGGAGGTGTTTATTGAACACCCATCATTTTACATATTTTATGTCCTTTAATCCTTGACAACTCACAAGGAGAAAACCGAGTCTCAGAGGGGTTCATAAAATTTCCCAAAGTCACACAGGCAAAGATTTTACAGTGTGTGTGTATGTGTGTGTGTGTGTGTGTATGTGTGTATGTATATATGTGTGTATGTGTGTGTGCATGTGTGTATGTGTGTATAAGTGTATGTGCATGTGTGTGTATATATGTGTGTATGTGTGTGTATGCGTGTGTGTATGTGTGTGTATGTGTATGTGTGTTTCTCTGTGTGTCTGTGTGTATCTGTGTGTATGTGTGTATGTGTGTGTGTCTGTGTGTGTATATGTGTGTGTGTATCTCTGTGTGTATGTGTGTATGTGTGTGTATCTCTGTGTGTATGTGTGTGTGTCTGTGTGTATGTGTGTGTATGTATCTGTTTGTGTGTGTGTATCTGTGTATGCGTGTGTATGTGTGTATGTGTGTGTGTCTGTGCAGGTATGTGTGTCTCTGTGTGTGTTTATGTGTGTGTTTGTGTGTGTATCTGTGTGTGTGTATGTGTTTGTGTATCTGTGTGTATGTGTTTGTGTGTATGTGTATGTGTGTGTGTGTATGTGTGTATGTGTGTGTATCTGTGTGTGTGTATGTGTATGTGTGTGTATATCTCTGTGTGTATGTGTGTATATGTGTGTATGTGTGTATGTGTGTGTATCTGTGTGTATGTGTGTGTGTATCTGTGTGTGTATGTGCATGTGTGTGTGTTTGTGTGTTTGTGCGTGTTATGTGTGTATTTATGTGTGTGTATGTGTGTGTTTGTGTGTATGTGTGTGTATCTGTGTGTATGTGTGTGTGTTTGTGCATGTGTATGTGTGTGTATGTGTGTGCATGTGTGTTTGTGTGTGTATGTATGTGTGTGTGTGTTTATGTGTGTTTATGTGTGTGTATGTGTCTCTGTGTGTGTGTGTGTGTGTATGTCTATGTGTATGTGTGTGTGTGTTTGTGTGTGTGTGTGTGTGTGTGTGTCTCCCAGATTCACTTAAAACGACAAATGACTAATGTATGGAACACACTGAAGCCTGAGGAAAATGGAAAAATCAGTAACACTGCCTGTGTTTTCCTTTGAAATTTTTCTATTCTGTTCATCTTGGACTTTTGCATTAATTTGGGGTTTTTAGAGTACTGCCGCCCGTCCTCCTTGTCTGATGCAGAGTGTTTGGTGGCACTGGGGTGGGGGCTCCGCTCTCCCTGCGGGTCCCGTGGCGCTGCTGTTTGCCTTCAGCATCTCCTCTGGGTGGTGTGACCTGGGCATTAGGACTCTCAGAGAGGCAGAGCAGCGTGGAGGCCACCATTCGCTAAAAGACACAGAAATCTCCTCTGTCAATACTGACAGACGCCTGTCTGGGTGGGTCAGCGCCTACAGGCTAATGGGCAAAGTGGTGAAAGCTGCTGGCAGTGTGGATGTCCATCCTTGTCTGCAAGCAGGCAATTGCCTGAGATGACCTCATAATCAGTCAATAAGCATGTTTTCCAGCTTAAGATACTTCTACCTGTAAGTCACCCACACTCACTATCAGAAAAAAAAGGTGAAGAAATGAAAGACACTTATTTACTATTGATGCAAATATGCGGGTATGGCTTCTTTGGAGAGTTGTTTGGCAGTGTCTGTTAAAACTAAAGACAGGCGTGCCCTTTGACCCCGTTAGTCCCTCTCAGGCACCCATCCTAGAGAAAGGCTGGCCTGTGTACACTGCGGGTGGCTCAAGCATGTTCATTACAGCTGCAGAACATCCCATGTAATTATATAAATAATGCTACCTTCATGCTGCAGAAGAGCTGTGGAGCAATAAAAAGGCATTAAGTTGGCCCAACGTGTTGAAAAATATCAAAAGTTAAAAATGAAAAGTCAAAAAGAAAAACAACAAAAGCCAGGACAGAACAAGAATACCTGCCGTTTGGCTTATTCATGTTTTAAGACCGAATATAGACCAAGAACCGAAAGCAAAACTATATTCCTTTATAAGTATGCAAATGGATAGAGCAGCCTGGAGGTATGATTCAGTGTGGTTTCTCTGGGTAGGTAGAGCACAGTCTGTGGGAAAAAGTTACTGGGGACTTTCCCTTTGACTCTGGTTTGATTTTATAACAGAAAGGTAATATTCATCTACCTTAATAAATACTTTATTTTTTAGAGCAGTTTGAGGTTTACAACAAAATTGAGAGGAAGACATAGAGATTGTCCAGATACCCTCTGCCCCCACACATGCACAGAGAGCCTCCCTCCTGATCCCTCGTTATCAACATCATTGATACATTTTTCACCAAGGATATATTCAATTCAGTTCAGTTCAGTTGCTCAGTCCTATCTGACTCTTTGCGACCCCGTGGACTGCAGCACGCCAGGCCTCCCTGTCTATCACCAACTCCCGGAGTTTACTCAAACTCATGTCCATTGAGTCGGTGATGCCATCAAACCATCTCATCCTCTGTCATCCCCTTCTCCTCCCACCTTTAATCTTTCCCAGCATCAGGGTCTTTTCAAATGAGTCAGTTCTTCACATCAGGTGGCCAAAGTACTGGAGTTTCAGCTTCAGCATCAGTCCCTCCAATGAACACCCAGGAGTGATCTCCTTTAGAATGGACTGGTTGGGTCTTTTTGCAGTCCAAGGGACTCTCAAGAGTCTTCTCCAACACCGCAGTTCAAAAGCATCAATTCTTCGGTGCTCAGCTTTCTTTATGGTCTAACTCTCACATCTATACATGGCTACGGGAAAAACCATAGCCTTGACTAGACTGATCTTTGTTGGCAAAGTAATGTCTCTGCTTTTTAATATGCTGTCTAGGTTGGTCATAACTTTTCTTCCAAGGGGCAAGTGTCTTTTAATTTCATGGCTGCAGTCATCATCTGCAGTGATTTTGGAGACCCCCAAAATAAAGTCTGCCACTGTTTCCACTGTTTCCCCATCTATTTGCCATGAAGTGATGGGACCAGATGTCATGATCTTAGTTTTCTGAATGCTGAGTTTTAAGCCAGCTTTTCCACTCTCCTCTTTCACTTTCATCAAGAGGCTCTTTAGTTTCTCTTCGCTGTCTGCCATAAGGGTGGTGTCATCTGCATATCTGAGGTTATTGATATTTCTCCCTGCAATCTTGATTCCAGCTTGTGCTTCATCCAGCCCAGTGTTTCTCATGATGTACTCTGCCTATAAGTTAAATAAGCAGGGTGACAATATACAGCCTTGACGTACTCCTTTTCCTATTTGGAACCAGTCTATTGTTCCATGTCCAGTTCTAACTGTTGCTTCCTGACCTGTATACAGGTTTCTCATAAGGCAGGTCAGGTGGTCTGGTATTCCCATCTCTTTCAGGATACATTAGATACATGTATAGAGTGGTACATTTTTCACTGATGATAAATTTATACTGATACAATATCATCACCTAAAGTCCATAGGTTTATCTTAGCGTTTACTCTCGATGTTGTATAATCTATGCTTTTGGACAAATATATAAATGACATTTGCCAAAGCCTTTTATTATAATGCCATGCAGAGTATCTTCACTGTCATAAAAATCCTTTGTGCTCTGTCTATTCATCTCTCTCTCTAACATCCCGCCCCTGGAAACCACTGACCTTTTCATTGTTTCCACAGTTTTATCTTTTCTAGAATGTCACATAGCTGGAATCCTACAGTACATGCTCTGTTCAGATTGGCTTCTTTCACTTAGTAATATGCATTTAAGTTTCTCCCATGTCTTTTCTTGGATTGATAGCTCATTTCTTTTCAGGGCTGAATAATATTCCTTTGTCTGAATATGCCACAGCATATTGAGCCATTGCTTATATCTGTTTTTTAAAGGAAGAAATAGTATAATTTATTTTCTTGGAAGTCTTTTCTGGATGTGATGGAGCAGATGGGATGGAAGGTAAACTCTTTCTACTGTTCAAAAACTCAGGCATTCTATGGTCAAGTTGGCCATGGGGAGAGTCCAAGGCGGGCCATCAGTTCTCATTTCCTGTCTCCAGGAGTCTGCTCTGTCAGAGGAAAATTATTGGTTTCGTTGGAGATCTGTAGACTGCAAATGCTCTGATGCGCAGCCTCTAAGCCTGTCACTGGCTTCCCTGGGTTGGGACTACTCTGAAGCCCTGATCTTCCCACTGCACCATGTTGCCATCCTCTGTGTTATTTCAGAATTTTAGGCAAGAAGCCTCCGTTGTGGTAACAAATAAAGCCCCCACACTTGGTGGCTTAATCCTACCAAGATTTCTCTCTCCCACCCCCGGGACTTTCCAGTGTGAGTTGAGGGAATCTCCCGGGTATTTCTCTTCTGGGTGGTGATTCAGGGCCCCAGATGTTCCTTACTGGGGGATGTATTCTGCCATCGTATGATCACTGCAGCCGGGAAATAGAAAGCTGGAGGGCCATACTGGGAGCTTATATCACCGACTTTGGAAATGGCATACTTCCTCCCATGTCCCATCGGTCAGAACTAGTCATGTGGTTACAGTCTAACTGCAAGAGAGTCTGGGAAATGGGGGAGAGCACACGGCTGTTGAGCGAGACTGTAATGTCCCGGTTGCAAATGGAGAAAATGAAAGGTATAAGTTAGAGACAGATAAGTGTCATTTCTGTAAAAGTAGTCAACATACGAGGTAGTTCTTTGCTCATTGCCTCCTTGAAGGTGGGGATCTTCTCATTAATTCTCACCTGCATTCTAGTCCTGTTGATTGAAAGAATGACATCCCTTTGCAGAGAGTCTCAGTGTTAGCAGAACAGATCTACTCCCCTTGCTCAAAACCTTTTATTGCAACTTCTGCTGGAAATTTCCCTCTCAGTCAGCCTATGAATGATACAAGGGGATCAACTGCATTTTCTTTTCCTTTTGTGCCTCGTACTTCCAAGTTAGGTTTTTGAAAAGACTTCAAGTAAGACAAACTGACAAAAATACTGGTCAAGACAAATTGAGCAAAGGCGGCAGTGAGTACTGTGAATGCAGAATGGGCCATCACTAGAGATGGCAGAGATCTAAATGATGATAAGAAAACACTCGCACATCTCAATCCATTCCCCCAAAGTCTCAGCTATTTTGTCTGTTCTAACCCAAAGAGCCATGACCCAGCTTGACTGATCATCTTGTTCCCTAGCAGACTGACCTGTGGCTATTCTTTTACAAAATTAATTATGTTGTCAAAAGAAGTATTGTAGGGTTTAAAAGGGATATAGAGCAGACTCTGAAGGCAGTCTCCAAAGAAGTATGGGGACTTGATTATTTGATGTGTCATTGGAACAGAGCCACCTTACGGTCCAAGTTTGAAAGATGACTCTGCTCTTAGAGGCTTAAAGATGCATAGTTTGTTTAAAAAATAACTGGTTCCTTTTAACCTTTGGTTGTACCTTGAACAGACTTGGGTTTAACCTACTCCACTCTATATCCTGATAAAATGACTTTTTTGAAGCTGGAAAGTGTTGAAATGGGACTTAAATCCAAGAAGAGATGATTCTGAAGAAATAGCTTAGAAGTATCACTGTTCCAAAGATGGGAGACTTGCAGTCAAATCTGGGCCCTGACGAATGCATGATCCATTTTCCTTTAGAAAATGTCGTTCTTGTGGAAACATTCCATCAGGTTTTCTTGCCTCCCTCTGGTTCAGGGCCTCCATCCTACTGGTTTCAGGCCTGTGACAACCCCCTCACTGCTGTCTGTGTCTCCACTCTATCCTCCTATGCCCGTACCAGATGGGTCTCCCTAAAACTCCTCTCTGATCATGTCTCTCTAGGAGAAAAAAACGTTCAGGAGCTCTTTCTTGTCTAACAGTTCAAGTTCAAATGCCTCAGCTTAGCTTTCAAACCTGCTAGAATGGCCCCACCCTACCCGGCCAATTTCATTTCCTTCTGCTTCCTGACACACACCCTCTTCTCCAGGCATGTCTGTCTCCTCCGCATTCTGTGAACATGCCATCCTTGTTCTGTTGTTTCTATGCATTAGCTTTTATTACTCCCCAAGCCTGGAATGCAGCCTTGGGCCCACGTCATAGGAATACTTGACTAGATTCCGGGGGTGTCACTTCAAGTGTGTGTGTGTATGTGTGAAAAGCAAATCCCGCTTCCAGCGCTGGATGTTACAGCTTCCGAAGTTTGTCTTGATTTGTGATTGGTCTTTGATTGGCTGTGGACCCAGTCTTTCGTTTTGTATTTTCCTACCTCTTAGTTGCTGCCAATCTATAAACCAGCACTTAAATCCATCAAGGAAGTTCCTGTAATAAAAGCATCATCTCTGATAGAAAGTGAGGAAGCGCTCGCATTTTTAAAATTTGCTGTTAAGCCTTGGATTATTGCCAACCCCTTTTCTTAGAATGGGGCCTACTTGTATGTGTCAAACAGCTCCTTTCCAATTTGGGATTCCAGAGTGGTATATACCAAACCCATCTTTAGGGGTTGATGTCACCGCATCCTCAGGGATTCTCTCTTCTCACTTAACCCCTATTGTGCAGGGTTAAGAGTCAAGCAACCCCTATATACCTGGCATCCATTGGGAGCCCACCAGATGAACTCACTAGGCTGTTTTGTTCTGTCTTGATGAGAGAGACTGTGACGGAACATTTTGAGACTGACACCCAGCCCTTGGACTAAGTCTTCTTGGCTATTGATTAAAAAAAGGTCATCGTGTCCTCCTAAAACATTTTATTGGATGTGGAGAAAGAAGAGAGCAGTCTGGTGGGAGAGGATGTCCTGACTTGATATGTGGACCATTCTTGGGATCAGTTCAGTAAGTGCTAGGGTTCCTCAGGCTTCTGGCCTGGCTCCCTCAGGACCAGTTCCAGAACCTTCTGGGGATGGGAGCTGTAAGAAGAGGGAAGAAAATAAGAGTGGCTTGCTCTTCACAGAAGCAGTGGCTCAAGATGGCTGTGTCTTGTGATTCGGCCTAAAATGTAACTGGGCTGAAGAGGAACAACCCTCAGCCTTCCAGTCGGGTCCAGCGTGAGTCTCCCCAGGTTAAGTCCTCCTAGACGTGTTGTGGAAGAGTCAGCTCTTCCACAGTGCCCCTTTTACATTTCTGCCCGAGAGAATCTGCAGGTGAAAGAAAATGATTGGATTTGTTAATACCACTCCGCCTGAGGAGATTTGTTCTGCAGTGGGAACCGCAGCAGAGAGCTCACTTCTCGGAGTGGACAGAAAGGATTTAGGGCTGAGGGAGCTCTCTAGGGAATTAGACTGATCTCTGAATTCTCTGAGCTCCAGATCAGCCAGGCCCTACCTGTATCCCCTGGAAACCTGAAGGTCAAGTGAGCATAGAAGAAAACAAGGGCCATTTGGGAGACCCTTCTGACCTCACTTGTTGGCCCAGAGCGGCGCTTTCTTTGGATGAGGCTGCGGTTTCAACCACCTCTTTCGTGGCGAGAGCCAGGGAGAGTGTCCCAGCTTCATGGCCTCAGGACCTCAGGACCTCAGGCTAGAGACCTTGTAGCTACTGATTGCATCTTTTGTATTCAGGGTAGAGCTGAAGAGACTTGAAGGCCTCTTTCCCTACTGCTAGGACAGGCAGGAGAGTAAAACCTCATGAAATACGCGAAACTCTGGTTGACACTGGTAATTCTTTCTGTAAAATCTGAAGTAGCTGACGCAGTGAGAGAAAACCAGTGGCTCTAGCTCACTCGCATGGTACCAGTTTGGACGCCGCTGGTGATGCTGCTTTTAGGCCGGGCCTTTGCCTGTGGGGGAAGGGCTGCGGGTCCGCAGGGGTGAGCTGGGTGTGGGGATTGGGGAAAGCCTGTGCCCCTGGACCACACTGACCTCTCAACTGTCTTCCTCAGTTGCCTCCAAACACACTACTTAGAGTGAAGTTGGGTGAGTGTCATGAAGTTACACCCCCTGCCCTAACAAGATGTTTCCACTCTTGGAAGGCTGGGGGAAAACGCGCCCACCTTCAGGGGCAGCCAGGTAAAATCCTCTCGGGGAAACTGTCCGAGCCCTCCCCCTCCCACCGGCCCCCTTTCCTGCCCATGGTGCCTGTTTCACCCAGGAGACTGTGAACTCCTCAGGGGGCTTTCTTTCATCTTTATATCTCTAAGGCATTCTTGGTTCTGAGCATGTCCGACTCAAGACATGTTCGCTGGAAAAAAAACAAAAACCAAAACAGGAGCGTTGTCGGCATGTCATGTATATCTTTCAAGAGATAACGAATGGGGAGTTGCTGTGTAATGCAGGGGGCTCAACCCGTACTCTGTAGCAACCTGGAGGGGTGGGATGGGATGGGAGATGGGCAGAGCTCCAAGAGAGAGGGGACACGTGTCTGCTTGTGGCTGAGTCACGTGGTTATATGGCAGAAACCTACACAACATTGTAAAGCAACTACACTCCAATTAAAAATAACATTTAAAAAGTTCTCCTCACGTATCTTTGTTCTTTTTTGTATAAGTGAAATGATAGTAAAGATAACAATTTTGTGTTGTGTCTTGCTTTTTTTGTTGTTGCTTACCATGGTTTCAGATGCATTTGCCCTGTTGTAACATGATTTCAAACCTTAGTAATAATAATAACAACTCCAGTGATTGTATGTTCTGTTCTGCGCCAGGCATGGTGTGAAGGGCTCTACCCACAGTTCTTGGGGTAGTCTTCCCAACTTGCAAGGCAGCATGTTCTTCCATTTTACAGATAGAGAAACTGAGGCTCAAAGAGCTTAGGGAGCATGTCAACAATCACCTGCTGATGGAGACTAGACTGGTCCCTCTGATTTCAGTATTCATATTCCAGCTATTTCACCTTGCCACTTTCCATCATTTTTTAAGTGACCTCACACTGCTGACCCTTCTGTGTGTATAGATCATAATTTGCTTAATCATTTCTTTTTTTGTCACTTAGGATACTGGCTAATTTTAGATATCCTAAACAACGAGACAGTGAGCATCATTGTGCTAACAGACTTCCCCCATTTTGGATTATCACCTTGGAGTAGAGTCCCAGAAGTGGAATTACTGGGTTAAAGGGTAGGACCGTGTTTATGGCTTTTGATACTTATTGCCAAATCGATTTCCCAGAGGACAGGCTCACTTTGTAGGTAGGCCCTGGGGAGTTCGCAAAGAGTCGACAGGACTGATCACACAGGCACGCATGCAGGGGAGTTACCGCGCTCCTCCGGGATGTCAGAATGCCCTCTAACCACTAGAGGGTGTGAAAGGATATTGCTTAAGTGACAGGAGCCTGGCCCCCTCTAGGAAATCCCCAAATTTCCCTGAGGAGCCTTCAGAGTTGCCTGGGAGGGAGGCAGGGGGCTTGCTTAATTAGTCAGAAGCTCAGTGCTATCATGAACGGACTTTCTTAGATTTGCATTGAGGGTGGGATGGTTGATGATCTGGACTCTGGGTGAGAGAGCAGTGCAGTGCTCTCAGAGGCCTCAGGCATGAGGCTGACCCTGCCATCTCCTGCTTAGAACTCGTGGGTGACTGACTCTCCCTGTGTGTCTCTGTCCTTTGAACTTTGAGCCTCAAATTTCAGCATCAGTTGGACTGGCAGCATCTCTGAGCTTCTCCAGGGGAGAGTGTGTGACCTGCCCATCTTTGTAACATCCCCAGAGCCAACATTTAATAACAGCACAGCAAATGGGAACTGAGTTGATAGAGGAAATGAGGCCAGAAATCGAGAGGAGACATGGGGAGGATGGCAAGGGGTTTGACACTGCCCCCAGTCACCACGGACAGCTTACTGAAGGAGGGTATGGCTGCTGAACTCTCGGATGCTGAAGATGGAAGGATACTTAGAGATCACCTTGTCCACAAACGCGGCCCAGACGGTTATGATGACATTCTTTTCCTTTAACCAGCACTTACTAAGCACCTATAATGTGCCAGGCCTTGAGGATGGAAATATGACTGTGTAGAGTCCTTGCCTTCAAAAAGCTATTTCTTTGTGCAGGGGTGTGAGAGACCTATACTAAACACCAGACAAAAAGTGAGCACTCTGCTCAGTGAAGCTAAGGAAGGCACACTGAGGAAAAAAGCAAAAAGCTTGGCCTCAGATGTTCCTAGAGTAGTACTTTTTTCCAAATGTGTTCTTTGGAACATTCAGTTGGGCATTTAATAGATGTTAATGAAAAAAAATTTTGGTAGTTGTATCTGTCAGTTAACACTGCACTTATGCTGTGTAACAAACCAACCCCAAACTCAGTGACTAATAATAATATTTATCATGATTTATTTAGATTTTTAGGGTTTCCCAGGTGGCACTGGGATAGTGATAAGAACCGGCCTGCCAATGCAGAAGACACAAGAAATGTGAGTTCAATCCCTGAGTCAGGGAGATCCCCCAGAGGAGGGCATGGCAGCCCACTCCAGTACTCTTGCCTGGGGAATCCCATGGAGAGAGGGGCCTGGCAGGCTACAGTCCATAGGGTTGCACAGAGTTGGACACGACTAAAGTGACTTAGCAAACATGAATGTATTTTGATTTTTAATTTTTCTCACAGTCCTGTGGGGTACCTGGGAAGGCCTCTGCTCCACACATCTCTTATTCTCCAGGGATCAGGCAGCCACCCAGGGCATGGTCTCCTCAGGATGATGGAAAAAAAAGAGGGCAAGCTTACCTGCATAAGCATATTTCAAGCCTTTCCCTCTATTGTGTCTATTAACGTCCCATTGGCTAGACCTGGCCAAAAATCTGCCAGGCCAAAATCTCTGCTGAAAGCAGAGAAACGAATATATGCTATCACTAGTGGTAGGAATTGTAAGGTCACAGCAGCGTGTGGCTACAGTGAGGAATTGGCAGCAATGATGCAATCTCCTACAGTGGTCCTGTGAATTCAGGAAACCCTGTTGAATCTGGTTTCTTCATTGTAGGACTTCTCAGAGCCTTTACAGATGACCCAATTTAAAACCTTCATTTTAAAAGAAGGCAACTTAGGTCCTGAGACTTAAGTCGCCCTTTGACCTGGATGTGCAACCACTTAGGGGCGGGCCTGCAGGGAGACCCCAGACTGTATGACCATCAGGCTGGGGCTCCTCCCCTCACCCCACACTGCTAACTGCCGTGGCTACAGTGGGCTAAGCAGAGCAGGGGAAGCGGCTGGACATGGAAGGGCTGGTCAGCTGTGCAGAGAGAAGGCTGGAGCAGTCCTCAGACCTAGCAAACATGACTCTGAGTGGGGCAAGGAAGCCACCGGCAGACCTAGGCTTGGGGAGAACTCAGGTGGACAAAATTAAGGGCATGTGCCATAGACTGACTGTCTGGGAAGCCCTGGTCAAGTTATTTAATGGCCTCTGTATGCCTCAGTTTCCTCATTTGTAAAATAGAGAAGGTAGAGACATTCACCTCAATGGAGTGGCTGAGTTAATTCTTATAAGGCGCTTAGAACAAGAGCAGGAATGCAGTAAGCACTCGATATAGGTTTAGCTATTGTAATTATGCATTATGATTATTGTTAATATTTTTTTAACCTAGCTTATGTTCTCTCTCATGATTTTCCTTATTCCTGGGTTCTCCTACCTCATCAGTCTTCTCCCAATACACCATTCTTCTTTTATAATTGAAGTATAGATGATTTACAAAATCACGTTAGATGCAGATATACAGCACAGTGGTTCAGATGTATCTGATTCTCTTCTTCAGATTCTCTTCCATTATGGATTATTACAGAATACTGAGCATATTTCCCTGTGCTGTAGAGCAGGTCCTTCTTGGTTATCTGTTTTATACATAGTAGTTACAGTAGTATGCATATGTTAATCCTAACCTCCTAGCTTATCCTTCCTCCCACCCCCTTTCCCCTTGGGTAACCACAATTTTGTTTTCTCTCAATACCCCATTCTTGGTATTAGTTGGTTAATGACTAGTCTCCACTAAGCAGCAGCAGGATAACAAGTATTATTTTATATTAAAAGGGGGGAACCTGGAAAAGTTCAAGGTTCAAAGGTGTGGCAGGGTGTGGAGCTACGTTTTAGAATAGGGAATCTTTTCTGATGCTACATCAGATCTCACTCCCTGGTTGATGGTCTGTCTTTTCAGCTATTTGGGTGGAAATGAGTTAAGTTTGACTAGGATGAGTAATTCACCAAAATCTGTGGTTCTTAATCCTGGGTGCAGATTAGAAGCACCAGGGAAGATTAAAATAATGACAACAACAACAAAAACCCTGGCGCTTGATCCCACCCTGGACCAATTAAATCTAAATCTCTGGGGTGAGGCCCGCGTACTGGTATGATTTAAAAGCTCCCAGGGTGATTCTGACATGCAGCCAAATTTGACAGCCACTGACCTAAGGCATTGGATGGGCCCGCTGAGACTTTGGAGTCAGATACAAGCGAGCTTGCATCCCAGCCCTGCATTTCATTAGCTGTATGACATGAAGCAAATAACTTATCTCTCTGAGCTTCAGATTCCTTCCCTATTAAATGGGAATAGCAATTGATGTCTTGCAGAGATTTTATAAGAAGTCAGTGAAAACCTATGGGATGCGCCTCCTGTCGCTGGCGTACAGAATGAACTCGCTGAATATTTGTTGATCAAATGAACAACGGTCCATGAGAGCAGGGCTGGAGAACAGGGTGGCTGACGTCTGACCCCAGGCCGGCCATTTGCCCTCCCCACTGTTTGGGGTTTCTGTGCCCTCAGCCCTAAGTCTTCTGCGGGTAGGACTGAGTGAGACCTGAGGGGAGGCTTGCTCTGAGGTTGCTATGTCTACTGCACCATGTCTGGGGAAGAGCAAGGCCTGAAACCAGCCCTTTTCTGCCTGCCATGTCTGTGCCCATAAGGCAGGGCCAGCGGAGGGAAGCCACCTTTTCCCATCAGTCCTCCCAGAGTGGGCATCTTGTCCTAAGTAACACAGCAGAGTTGTAGAGGCTGGCTGTGGCCCTGCCCACTCCCTCTTAGTCTGGGGGCCAGCAGTGCCAGGGAGAGCTCAGGCTGACTGCCCTGCCAGCTGGTCATTCCAGCCCTGCACACAGCCCCCACCAGCCCAGCTGGGCAGAAAGTGGGGTGCAGTGAGCCAGGATGGAGCAGCTACTTCGAGCAGAGTTGTCAGGCACTATTTATGAGGTGGTCTCATGGGTTCCTCCAGGTGGCAAGGGGCCTGCATTCCGTCGGGGTTCATGCCCTGCAAGTGACAGCATCCATGTTTTTGTGTATTAATAATAAGCTACATATTGAATGAAGCAACTGGGTTTCTTTGGTCTCAAAGCTTCCCATTCAAAGGCAGACGGCTGGGAAATGAGCATCAAGATAGACACTCTGAATCACTGTTATCTCAGCAGTTAAGAAATCTTTTCAAAAAAACTCCTACTACCTGCAACACGTTCTCACTCTATCTCCTGCTTAGCGCCACTAGTCTAGAAGATTTTGTAGGTTTGACTCCTTGTAGTTTGTATTACGGAAACAATAGGTCCACTGAATGTGTTCGGAGACATTGACATGTCCCGCTGGGGGGTGTGGCTCAGACGAGACTCCTGGCATGACTCATGAAATCCTCTGACCCGCGGGAGATAGGCGTTGTCATGCCCTTCCTCAGACAAAGGGGCCAAGGGGATCTAGATTCTAGCCCAGGCTTTCTGAATTCAGTCCATGAGCTTTCCATGTTTTTATGGGGGGAAAAAGGGAATTAGTGTTAACAAATTAGTACAAAAATATAACAAACAGAACTTCAATTTTCTAAGTGCAATTTCCCATCAGAAGGAGGTGAAAATTAAGATTTGCAAGCAGAAAGTCAAAATACATTTCTCAGCCAGGTTGACAATTTTACATGGGAGTGAAATGGGTTCCTACCTTACTAAGTTGTCTAACAAGGGAAAGGTTTCAAAAATGCTCTGCAAATCAAAGGGAAGTGCAAGGGGTTGTTATTTAGATCAGCGATGCTTAAACTGGGGTTCACACATCCTTGGGGAACCCATGCATGAGTAATTCACCATGTGAACCGCCTATATTTGCAAGCGAAATTTTGCGTGTGTGCACGTATCTGACTTTCTCTAGGAAGAGAATGCAGAGCTTTCATCAGATTCTTATAAATGTGTGTGACTCAAAAATGATTAAAAACCACTACAGTGGCCCAACCCTTTATGTCACTTGCCAGTAAGAAGAACAAAGTAGTAATTTCAGAATCTGAAGTGCCCCCTACACTCTCTACAAGTCTCCTTCCGTATCATGGGGACCAGGGAAGAGGTAAAAGAAAGTTTTCCAGGGGAAGGAAGATTAAGTAAAGATCTCCTCTTACCAGTGGCCATGGGCCTTAGGATTCACACCAGGGTTCACATAGCCAGCTGGAGAGAGGGGTGAAGGAAGGCAAGGCTGCTGGAGCAGATGGCAGAAACTCCCTCCCCTTCCCAGTGATGGAGGGAGACTGCTCAGACAAACGCTTTCAAAGTCTTGAACCTGTGAGTTTTGCTCCGAGTTCAGGAAATAACAGGATATAAATCTGCCCGAATCATCTCTCGGCTCACGCAAATTCAATGCTGGGCCACAGTGGCTCTGGCAACATCTTGTTCTTTCTGTGTAATGACTTTTGATGCTATGGATTTAGATGGATTAGGCCATTTAGGGGAAAGACGGGAATATTAATATACAAAATTGTTAAATGTCAAATAAAATCCCTTAATAATGTGTGTGTTTAAGATGAGTATGCAGGCCCTTTGAAAACACTTCTAGCACTAGCTCAAACATTTAAGAAATCCATTTTGCAAGTTCAAACAAATAACCCTCCACCAATTATGCTGTACCTGTGTAAGTCTGGTGGGTGACTCTGCAGTCTTGGCTGGGAGGGAGGCCCGTTCTCTTCCTGTTGTCAGTAGCGCTAGTAATACTTCATCCAACTGGCTGAATGCTTAAATCCCAAAGATAGTGTATGGCTTGCAACCAAGACTTGGTTTTCATATTCCCTGCAAATTAAGTCCCTAAGGGTTTGGTTTTACTTGTTTTAAAGGTCGACGCGTGTCAGATGATCTGGACAGTTCCAACCCTGAAGGCCCCTATGTTGTGGTCTTGCAAATGATGGTCTGGGAGCTGAAATCATTTGGGTGGTGAGGCAGGCAATGGACAGGAGTCACTTAAAAAACTGAAAGTAGTAATGCGAATGTAATAATTTATATCATATTATAATATTATTTGTTCTAACCTGTGTAGGCTGGAAACATAACTGCTCTTTGAATTATTGATTCAAAAATAATGTCTTTCTGTTACAAAGCTGGACAGGCATGTATGCAATCATCTATGATTCAATATAGATCCTGGTAAGTCCTCTGATACAGATGCTAATGAAAGACTAGAGGGTCCAGAGGGGAAAATCCAGTGTCTTGTGGGGACAGTGGGAGGGGGTAGTCGGGGAAGGCATCTTGGAGGTGTTAGCATTTATACCAGGCTGTATTCAAAGTATAATGTCTAAAAGTGGCTTAATTCTCATCCTGTAGTGGACGTTGGCTAAGTATAAGGATCTCATGATAAAAACCACAGAACTCTATCAGAAACCATTTAGAAAACAGAAGAAGTACCACTCATGGTGCCATGCCACTGATACACATGGTGTTGGCATTTTGCTGCATTTTTTGCTAGACTTTCCTCCTGGGTACAGCTTCTCCACGGTGCTTGTTGTTACAGCTGATATCATATGTTATCGTACTAAGCATACGTACATTGTTAAAAAATGAATCATGAATTGTAAGCCTTTTTCCATGTTTTCACAAGAATGGGCAGATTTAAACTAGGTGGAGATGGGGGAATAGGCATTCCTAGGGAAGGAAAGAGTAAAAGTTCCAGTCGTTGGCAAGGAGTTTACTGTGACGGCACCTTAGGTTTTGTGCAGGGTCTGGAATTCTCTCCTGAGTGGAGGTTTATCACCTTGGTGGTGGACAGCACTGTAGGTTCCATGAGATGGTGACATGATTAGTGTCTGACCCTCTCTAGTGTTAGACTTGGAAATTTTTGGATTCCCTGGCAGACTTGAGAACTTGGGGGCTTCTTGTAGAGATGAGCAAACAGTTCATCAACCAATATATAGAACAAGATCATTAACTAGCATCTGAATGAAAATGTTAATGTATTTTAAAGTACTGTTTGATCTTAGCTATGGTAGGATAGGCTCGTTCATTGTAAAACTTTGTTTTAGAAGTTTCATAATTGATCATCAGATCTCAACAGATCTTTCAGAACCTGACCCCTGCTTCTCCTGGCCAAGCTTGATTATCTAGTTCATAGATGATAAATAAGCTTCAACGTAGCTAACATCTCCAGGAGCTGGCTGTAGTGACTTAGGAACTGTATCCAGAAGGACTGAAGGCATGTCTGCACACAGCAAGAAAGGGGCTGGCTGTGTGAGAGTGAGACGCATATGGCATCGGCCGTATTCTGGCATTCTTTTACTCCTCAAATGTTCACTTAGGATGTCTTATATTTAAATCTATTATGGTCCAAATTGATATAACGGAGGCAAACCAACTAGAGTCCAAAGAAAGAAGCAGGTGGAAGGAAATTCCTATTTGTTAACATCTCCAGAAAGTAAAGGACTTGATCCATCAATCTATATCCACCTATCTATCCATCCATCCATTCATCCATGCATCCAGTTATTCAACGAATCTTGATTCTGCATCCACAATGGGCCATAGAGTGTGCTAAGTTCTGAGGATAGAAGTGATTCTTGTCTCCAGAATTCAAAATCTAGTAAAGAAGCAACTGAAGAGATGGATAATTATAATACAGTATGTTCCCAGCTAGTGCTAAGGAACCTGCCTGCCAATGCAGGAGATGTCAGAGACAGGGGTTCGGTCCCTGGAGGAGGGCACAGTGACCCACTCCAGTATTCTTGCCTGGAGCATCCATCCCATGGACAGAGGAGCCTGGCGGGCTACAGTCCACAGGGTCGCAAAGAGTCAGACACGACTGGAGCGACTTAGCACGTGTTCCAAGCTAGACAGAGGTCTGGACACAGTGCCACGGCACAGTGGCAAAACCCACTGATTCCGACTGGGGCAGGGGAGGCGGTGGTAGACGTGGGTTACAGGTTTTTCACTAAGCTCAGATCTCCATGAAGGCAGGGGCCATGCATCTAATTCACCATTGCATCCCTAGCACCTAACATTGTGCCTGGCACATAGTAGGTGTTCAGTAGATTTCTGTTAATGAACGAGGAATCCCAGGAGTCAAAGGTCATCTAGTCCATCCACCTGCCTCTGGGCTGAGCCACACCTAAATCATCCCAAGCACTATTTTGGGTGTGGTTATTCTTAGCTGGCCTCTCTGACAGCTGGAAAGAGACAGAGACGCAGGCTCTCCTCTGCAGGCCCCTATCAGGAGGACCTCGGTTGGGTGGAAACAAGAGCTGGGAAGAGAGAGAGGCAAGGGGGTCCCAAGCCTGAAGCTTGGCTGGAGGTGACTAAGGTGAGCGGTCTCCTCTTCCTGGATGATCAGCAGGTGAAACTGAGAAGGTGGTCTTAGGACAGGCTTGGAGACTTGGTAATCGGGGCTCTACCAGGCCTGGGGCATGGCTGGGCTCTTAGCCTGGGGCCCGACCATGGGGCACGTTAGTGGGCATCCTTGGATTGCCCACCCCCCACCAGCCTCCATGAGGGCAGAGGTCTCCTGAACATGCATTCTCTCCTCCTTCCGCGGGTCGGCTCAGGCCCTATACGCCCTGCCCCCACCTCCGCCAAGACCTTCAGTGAAAGAGGAGTTTGAAGCAGCAGAGCTTTAAGGAGATCTTTTCTTCCAGAACCTGTTTTTTCCAGGGTATTTCACAGTGGCCGGGGAGTGTCGGGGCCTAACACAGTCAGGCTGTACCAGGAGCCAGAGCCCAGAGCATTCTAATCTCATGGGGAGATAGGAAGAAATGATTAGTGCTCATTGAATAGCCCTGCTGTGAGCATTCTGAGCTGGACCGGTCCTGGGGCAAAATCAAGGGCAAGTTCTAATCTCATTTTCAGGTAGGGGAAGGGTAGAGAAGTGACATTCTGGGGCAGTCTCCTGAAAAACAAGCGTAAACAGGGAACAATGGGACCATTCCTTTCTGACCTACTCAACCTGGTGCTTGATACAAAATGAGTGTGTGTGTGTGCTTGGGCGTGTGTGTGTGTGAGAGAGAGACTAAGTATAACCTTGTGAACCCTCTTAGGAGGCTAATGCTTACTCCCAAATCCCCCCTGCATCGGGATGGATTTGCCCCCTTTTTTTCTTATAAAAACTTGTGTTTTCTCAAGGCGATACAGAAAGTGGTTCAGTGGAGCTGCCCCTGAGCATCGGGGTCTCCGGATGGCTGTCCAGTTCCTACCCGCGCTTCCCTCTGCCCCACCCCCTGCCACCCAAAGCTCTTGAACTAAAAGTAAAAGCTACGGAGCAAGACTGGGGAGACTTCTTCTGACCCTGGAAGAGCAGGAGACAAAGAGCTAAAGGCTCCTGGCCTGGGAAAGGTGGAAGTGCAGCGACTCAGGGCGTTGGATCCGGCTAACATTACTGAAGATGATCACGTGCCTAGAACTGTGCCAGGACCTGTGCACACTACAGAGGGGGATGAGATGCTGCCTCTCCGCCCGGGAGGGTCTTCCAGCAATGATCACCCCACGCCTCTCTGCAGAAAGTCTCACTTTAAAGACAAATCTGATGCACCTGCTTGAATGATGCTGTGAGCTACATTCAGTATTTCCTTTCCTGTGAGCTTGACAGTGTACACATGGTCAAAACTTCCCAGGTCATCATCTCTGAAGATCTATTTGCCCCTCATCAAGCCCACACTTACCTGAGCTCCTCAGAGAGGAAGCCTGAGCTTCCCAAGTCTGCCTCTGCTTGGCTAAAAGCCACTGTGTGTGCCCTGGCTTTGTCACTCATTGTCTCTGTGATGGGGGGGAAGTCACTCTTCGGGGTCCCCTCTTGATATTAGGATGAACCGTATGAAATTTGCTGTTTTTTAGGTTAAACATGACCTAAAATGAGATGAAGGGGCTGATCTGTTTCTGAAAGTCCTTTCAATCACTGACGTTTTAGGCTCCTTAGGTGATGCCCATTTCCCCCCAACTCCACCTTCCGCAGGCAGAGCTCGCCACTACTCCTCACTTAACCAGCAGGGTACCGGCCCCTTAAGATGCGCTGACTGTCACATGACTTTAGGGCAAGTCCCGCCCCAGGCTTAGCGGGGGGCTTCTCTCTTCTGGATCCAGATACTGCTTTGCTGGAGCAGTTTGCGCTTCAGTGCCAGCTCCATGTCACC
The DNA here is from genome assembly GCF_910594005.1 of Cervus elaphus. Lineage (NCBI taxonomy): Eukaryota > Metazoa > Chordata > Mammalia > Artiodactyla > Cervidae > Cervus > Cervus elaphus. The sequence goes on along the minus strand of NC_057819.1, from coordinate 80,323,916 downwards.
TGCCTTCAGGTACTTCCTGAGGCCTCTCAGTCAAAAATGCTTTCTCCTTTCTTCAGGCTCTATGAACCGGTCTCATATTTTCTGTAACATTTTTTCTTGAAATGTAAACATGCTCATTGCAGAATATTTGGAGCTGGAAAAGATATAAAGAGGGAAATAAGAATCATATGCAATCTGCCAACATCTAGTGTCAGTGTTTGATATGATTCCTTCCAGTCTCTTTTTTTATGACTCGATTAAATGTGTTTTTTCCCTAAACCACCATAGCCCTTTATAGTAGGTTGTATTTTTAGACTTTTTTAGAGCAGTTTTGATTCACAGGAAAGCTGAATGGAAGGCACAGAGATTGCCTATGTAGCCATAGTCCTACCACGTGCATAGCTTCCGACAGTCAACACCCTCACCAGAGGGGTGCATTTGCTGCAGCTGATAAATTAGCATCAATCCATGATTATCACTCAGCGTCCACAGTGTGCATTAGGGCTCACCCCTGAAGTACATTCCATGGGTTTGGGTCAAATGTGTAATGACATATATCATTTATTATAATCTCATACAGAGCAGTTTCGCTGCCCTAAAAATCCTTTGTGTTCCGCCTATTCATCCCGTCTTCCTTTGAAACCCGGATCTTCTTAAGTGTCTCCACAGTTTGCCTTTTTCAGAACGTTCTAGAGTTGGAATCATACAGTAAATACCCTTCTCAGACCGGCTTCTTTCACTTAGTAATGTGCATTTGCACTTCCTCGATGTCTTCATGGCAGTAGATTGCGTTTTGGGGGGCCCAGTTTCTTATCCCCTCGATATTTATATCCTCTGTCCTGTGACCTTACAGTTTCACCTACTAACATGGGGGTGGAGTATATCCCCCCACCACCCCTTAACCTTGAGTCTGGCCATCTGACTTGCCTTGGCCAATGGATTTTTATGGTTTGTTTACTCTGTCAATGATAATGCCTTTATTATAATATTTATTTAGGTCCCATAATGATCTGCTTTACTAGCTGACTCACAGACAGCGTGTCTAGAGGGCATACGGTGCATCTTATTCATCATCTCGTTTTCCTTAGAGTCATTGTCACAGAGCAGCTGTTCAGTAGGATGTTAGACAACCACATTAGTTATCCGTGCAGGTATAATAAATGATCCTTGAACTTAACGCTGGATGCAGCACACCCTCATTATCTCCATTTCTGTGGAGCCAGCATCTGTGTGTGGCTTAGCTGAGCCTTCAGCCCAGGCCCTCTGCTGTTGGGCTACAGCTGGGGCTACTAACAACCCAAGGCTCAGCAGGGGGGTCTGCTTCCAGGCTCACCCAGGAGGCTGCTGGTAGGATTTGGGTCCTCACAGGCTGTTGGACTGAGGGCCTCAGTTCCTCCCGGACTGACGGCCAGAGACTGCCCTTCTCCATCAGGCAGCTTATAACATCCCTAAGAGCAAGCTCGCAAGAGAGTTGAAGAGGCCAAGCAAGACAGAAGCCAGGACCTTTTGAAACAAAATCTTGGAAGGGACATCCAGATTCTATCCACTCAAGAGAATTGCTGGGTCCAACCCACATTCAAAAGCAGGCAATTATGGAATACCACTAAGCCATAAAAAAGAATGAAATGATGCCATATGTCGCAACATGGATAGACCTAGAGATTAACATACTAAGTGAGTCAGAGAAAGACACATACCATATGATATCACTTATAGGTGGAATCTAAAATATGATGCAAATGAACTTTCTATGAAACAGAAATGGGTTCAAAGACATAGAGAACAGACTTGTGTTGCCAAGGGGGAGGGGGTGGGGGAAGGTTAGGCTGGGAGTTTGGGATTAGCAGATGCAAACTATTAAATATAGAATGGATAAACAATGTATAGGATGGAGAACTATATTCAGTATTCTGTGATAAACCATAATGGAAAAGAATATAAAAAAGCGTGTGCATATATATGTATAACTGAATCACTCTGCTGTATAGTAAAAATTAACACAATATTGTAAATCAACTATACTTTGAAAAATTCATTTTTTAAAAAAGAGAAGGGGGACTTCCCTGGTAGTTCAGTGGTTAAGACCCTGCACTTCCATTGCAGGAGGCATGGGTTTGATCCCTGGTCAGGGAACTAAGATCCTGCATGCAGCATGGTGCAGGGACTGCAAATAAATAAAATAATAAAAAAGAGGAAGGAATTAGACTAGGGAGTGAGTTCTAGGAGGCAGGGGCCCTTGGGAGCCTTCTTAGAAACTGCTTACTACAGTCTCAGAGGATAGAGTCAGAGTTTCTGTAACTTCGGAGAGCCCATCTAACACACATCTTATTTGTGTCTAATTGTTTGACAGTGATAAAGAGAAATGGGGGCAGACTCGACCATCTGCATCATTCACATACTAGACACCTGGACTATGAAGAGATGATACACCCGAAACAGTGAATCCCCCAACAGTAAATAAGTCCAGGGGTTCTTCAAAGGGAGTCTTTGTGTGTATAATTTTGTGTTTATGTACACCGGGAACCTGGGGTCAAATACATAGCTTTCAGCAAATTCTCTTAGGGTTCCCTGACCTCCAAAAGGGCACCGCCCTCACGAGCTGAAGTAAAGGGTGGGTGAGGCAGGGCAGGGGAATATCAAGACTAAGGGCTAGACTGACAGCTCACTGGCTTATTGCCCTCACGTGATTTGGTCTTGGGTCAAATGGTCTTCATGCCCTGTCTGACCCAGACCCAAACATCTCTGAAGAACAGGAGGTATTGGTTGGAAAATTCCAGAAAAGAAATGTGATGCATCAAGGAGCCTGAATGAATTAGCAAATATCAGAAAACAAGCTGCACATGTCCTGGAGGCAGGAGCAGGGGGTGGGGCCCCTTCAGGGGTGAAGCTGAACAGGCAGGGCTGCAGGTGGCCCCTGGATAAATGCTCAGTATGTGAGGGCTGTGGACAGACCTTTGGGTCGACTCAGGAAGACTCAGACTGGGATCCTGGTTGGCCCCTTCTGAGCTGGAGGAGCTGTCATCTTGCACAACATTTAACTCACAGAGCTGGTGAGAGATAGTTTACTTGTTTAAACCTCACTTTGTTCACAGAGGACTTAAGGCAGTGCCTGGGAAATAAAAAGGCATAAACACAAAAGCATCTACTACAGAATCTAGCATTTCACTCACCCTCCCACCATTTATCCACCCGTACATCCCTTAACCCATCCACCAGTCCAACTGTCCACCACCCTTCCATACATTCACCTATCCACTCTCCAAGAGTTCATTCACCTACCCACCACTCACCCACCCTTCTGCACACCCCATCCACCCACCTGACACATCCATCCACCTACAGAGATAATTATGCGTCCACTTAGCCGCTGTCCACTCCTCTATATCTCTATCCATCCACCTATCGTTTATCAGGATAAACTGTATTGGTTGACTTGGTTGCCTTATGCTCTGGGGAAACAAGACAGCTTTGGTCCCTATTCTCACAAAGCTTACAATCAGTTAACAACAAATGTTCTTCAGTTGCTCCAGCAAACCCTACATGATGAAAATTAAGCGCTTGTTTGAACCACTGTGAAAGGACAGAAGGGTCCCTGAGATCCAGCACTGAGTCTCTCTGTGCATCACTCCATCTCTCCTGTGGGATTGGCCTGACCCATAGCTGGGCAGGTAAACGCTTTCTGCCTTTGGGCCCTAGCACCCCCTCCCCAACTAGTCTTTGATGCCTAGAAGGCCACCAAGTGAAAACTGTTTCTTGAGCTTAAGGCTTTGATCCCTGTGAAAATGAAAATCTCTGTAGGAGGGTCACCATGTAAACTGGTGCTGGTTACTTACACTTGATTGTGAATGAGTATCACCTCTTCTTTCAACGGAATTAAATGAATGGGTATTCATTGAGTGGGCTTTAGGTCAGACTGGGGATGGTACCTGCCAACACCAAGGCATGTTTGGAGCGAGGCCTGGATGAAGAATTGGGTGAAGCTGGTGATGATTGTGTGGGCCAGTGGGAGAGCTGGTCTTGGTGGGGAAGGAGACCCGAGGACAAACAGTGCTGTGTGTAGAAGGCAGCCTCCAGTCGCCCCTGCTCCCTCCTTTCCAGTGGGGCTCAGGACTCGCCTCCCTGAGAAGGCCATTTCTGACGGGGCCCACCTGCCTGCGTCACTCAGCTCCTCTCTGCAAGTCTGCAGACAACAGGCTCTGCTTGGCAGATCATTCGCCTGTTGACGTTGTCAGGGAGGAGCTGGCTGGACAAGCGTGTGTACCCATTTCCCGGCCAGCAGCCCGAGGCACCTTGCAACCCATGTCCCTGGCGCGGTGACTTTGGTCCTGAGAGTTCCAGCCTCACCTTTTGACAGGTCGTGTGCCGAAGTCATAGGTCAGCAGGATGCCTAGCTCCCACTGGCCCTCCTGGGTGGCTGGGAGGGCAGAGGGCCTGCTCCTGAAAGGCCCTGGGCACACGGTAGGCAGCGACGAAATGCAAAGGTCTTCTGGACTCTCCGAGGCTCCTTCCCGACCCCTAAAGAAGAGAAACCATCCTCATCCCTGGGGTATCAGGCACAAGGGCACCTAGATACATTATCGGCTAAAAATACCCGGATCCCCGGCGGCGCCCGCCCCTGGCTGCAAGGAAGCCACACCCGGGGGCAAAGCAGCGTCTCTGGGGCAGTCGTGCCTTGCGAGTTTCTAGCGCCTTTGAGCCCTTTGAGGTTTGAGTTACATTTTCGCTTGGCAGAGTGTAGTTCTCTGATTCAAAGAGAAAAGCTGTCAGAGACAGGGAGAGCTGCGGACTGGGCGGGGCTGGGGGCGTGGGGGCGTGGAGAGAGGGTTGTGTGTAGAAAAAAAAAGGCTCGCCCGGCTTCTGGACTTGGAATGGAAGAGTTCTGTGAAGCCCAGGGGCGTGCATGCAAATCAGAACCACACACACTAGGCGCCCCTCCCTGAACCCACAGCCCAGCTCGGAATGGAGGCGCCGAACCCTGATGCAGAGGCCCGGCCAGGCTTGGGCTGGGGGCGAAGAGGGGGTCTGCACCTGTGTTCTCCCACCCAGTCCTGGGTGAGGGGGAGAAATGGGAGCAGGGGCCAGTTCTGTGGGTCTGCTCGTGGACTCTGGAAGGACTTGAGGCCCCGGACCTCAAGAGCACAGACTTTAAATGTTAAACTTTAAGCTTGACACTTGAGGTCAGGACGACTTGGGTTAGCTTCCTAGTGATGTCCCTCACTAGCCGTGTGACTTTGGGTAACTTACTTAAACTCTCTGTGTATGAGGACCAGTAGGCTTGTGTGAAGACGAAACCAAATTTTTGCATTTTATTTATTTATTTAAGGTCTGATTGATTAGATCCCACAGGCTTCTTTCCTTTCCAGGAAGGATATTAGGCAGCTCCCTAAATGAGATGCAATACATTAAGGAAATCACGACAGGAAGAAGATGAGATGAAGAGAATTATGAAGCTAGGGCAGTGTCCGTGCACAGCGTGGAGTCTTGCACAGTTATTAAAATTGGTTAGCAAGTTTGTCTCTGAGCTTCTGCCTGGGCAAAGGAAAGCAGAAAATGTTCTTTGTAAGATTCATGATGTGTATTTTAAAAATGTTTCCTCGGGAGGGCAGCTTTCCTTGGCACTGAGGCCACAGTCGTTTTCCCCAGGGGTCCTTAGAGGGGTCACAGCTCGGGAGTAAACGGGCAGCAGCTCTTTGTTGCATTGACCTCGCACAGAACCAGAGGAGGGGCGCCCTGGTGCACAGCGGCTGAGCTCTCCGAGGGGCTGCCCAGGGCGTTTGGGGGAGACTGTCTCATCACAGGAGAACTGGAGATCCAGGGTCGCTTTTTCCCCACTTCCGGTTACTGGTGGCTTGATTCCATCTCCCGCAACCCAGACTCTCTCTCTCCCCGCCTCTGTGGGGACACCCCTCGGTGCCTGTCGGCTGGAGACGATGTCGACCCGCCGGCTGTCCTCCTGGGACTCTACACGCCTGGCTCAGCGACACCCTGCTCTCTGGGTTCTGTCCCAGGGAGGAAGTGTGTGGGCTCTGTCGAAGGACTCGAGCACCCCCATTCCCTCCTGCCTTCCTCTCTTTGTCCTTCCTTCCTGGGCGGATGAAAGGCAGGGCGAATGAATGTTTCCCTTCTGATGGGAAAGCGCACTCCGGTGCTGTAATGAGCTAGGGTAATTGATCAGTGGATGAAAACCAAGGTTGTGGAATTGATGCTCAGTGTCAAAACAGCCCGGATCACTTTGGGGAGCTGTTCAGCGCGAGTCCGGTGGGAAAGCGGCCGACTTGGGTGAACCGTGAAAAGGTCTGATGGTGCTGAGGCTCCCCGGCATGGTGCTACCACGTTGGGATCTGGTTTCTGTTCTCCGGATCGAAGGTCCTGGCTAGTACTTGCTTGCTTCCCTTTCTCATGAGGGTAGAGACAGCTTGGCAGTTGCCCCACGGTAGCTACTGTTTGAATGTGGATATTAATTTAATCTGGAGTTCTGTTACTCTTTAAACAGTTAGGGGTTTGGCTGAGGTCTTTGTGTTCTTAGGATGCGATAGACAGTGAAAAATGGAATTGGAATGTTTCTAACTCATTTCAGAATGGAAAGGGATTCTTGGCCTCCTTTTCCCCAAATTCCCCCTCCCTTCACCCTATTCCTTGCTTCCATTTTCTCATCCTCTGACTAAAGCTTCTGATGAGAATGAAGAGCTATTTCAACATTTATGGACAGAGGCCATGGGATGGAGGAGAGAGAGAAGATACTTTGAAGTCAGACAGATCCACAGAGAGATGAGTCACGCCCATCAGGTGGGAACTTAAGAGCCGCATGTCCTCATCTGTGAAATGGGGCTATGGACACCTACTCCTTAGAGTTGATACAAAGGTGAACTGAGACTCGGTGAGCATGCACAGCAACCACAGGAGTTCTGTTTTAAGTAAAATGCCACTGACCTTCAGTAATCTACTCCTAGAGCGTGTGTATGGAATTCCGAGTGGCTACATTTTTTATAGGATGAACCTAGTTATTCCTTGGGTCTTTTGATCTTGAGGAGTTTGTTGCTAACTGGAGAAGTCGAAGGGGTTCAGCTCTGTCCTGTTGTCCAGAGAAAAGGCACAGAGAAGGCTTGAGGGGGCCGCCATTTAATTCTTGTGTTCTATCCCCCCAGCAACTCAAGGGGGTAGGGGGCCTAACTTCATTTGAAAGATGACGAGATAAACTCGGATGCTCTGAGTCGTAGGCCGCAATGGGACACGGAGAGCCCAGGTCCAGTCTTACCACCTGCACATTTCCAGTTCTTTTGACTTGACTAAGATGCTGCTCGTGGCCTCTGATGGGGATAGGAGGTGGGGGGCCTCCCCACCGCCACTAGGAGGCCCCTCCTGGGGACTCACTGTTTCCCCGTTGGCTTATTTCCCAGATATTTATTAAGCATCTACTCTGTGCCAAACACTGTGGGAATTTAGAAGGAGCAAGGCTGAGCCCCCATCCTCAGGAAGCTGACAGTTCATCTAGAGAGACAGACGCATAGACAGGTTTTCAAAAAGAAGAAAGGAAAATTTGAGGAATGAATATTGAATGCTTCTCTTAGCTGCAATTGCACTGTCAAGCCCATGCACATAGTAGGTGTGCATTAAATGTCATCTGAATGGATACAATCTCTCTCCCCCATTGTCATTCCCCAGCTGCCAGAAACCTCACTCTTGGCTTCCCTGGGTTTAGGGCACCAGCTGCTCCGTGCACGGTCAACCTGTGGACGGACAGTCCAGGAGCCTCGTTTAACCGGAGTGTTAGCTGTGGCAGCCAGAGGGTGCTTCAGCCAAGAGGAGCACAAGAACGACCAGTGCTACAAGCTGTTGGGCCCACTTGGGGTCCAGACGGGGCACATTCATTTCTTCCTCACAAGTGCTGACGGCATGGGTATTCTTACCACACCAATATTCAGATGGGGAAACTGAGGCACAACGAGGTTGCTGTGTACATCTCCAGGCCCCCGATGGGGAGGGAAAGACAGACCTCAGGCCAGGTCCCAGGGAGAAGGCTGTGGGCCACTACGCGTCTGGGGAGGAGGGAGCCCTTCCAGCTCCAGGAAGGAGGTGAGGAGCAGGGAATTTCCCAGCATCCTTTGGGCTGGCCCTGACACCCCCCTCCCTCCATCTTCCTCAGGCCTGCCCTCCCTTCCTCTGTCACTCCGTAGGCCTGGGTGGGGGTCTCAGAGTGTGCTGAGACAAAGTGGGCTCCGAGGAGCCTTCCTGGCTGAACCCACACTTCCTGAGCCCAAGGAGCGCCCTAAGAACTGCTGGTAAGCAATTGGCCTCAGAGTGGTACAGCTATTTATCCTGCCAGCAAGAGATTCCTTCCTCTGTGTTTTCTTTGTTTCCTCTCCTGGCAATTCTTTGACTCACCCATTCTTTATCTCTTCCTCTTTTGATTTTTCTGACTGTGTATCTCCTTTCCCTTCTTCTCCTCCTTCACACCCTATTCCTCCTCTCCACATTCTTTGTGCTTTTTGCCTCTTTCTTCTCTTCTCATGGGTTCCAAAAGAGCTGTCTTTTTTTTTTTTTTAATAAAGACTGTTTTATTTTATATTTATTTATCTGGCTGTGCCAGGTCTTAGTTGGGGCATGCGAACTCTTAGTTTCTGCATGTGGGGTCTAGTTCCCTGACCAGGGATCGAACCCCAGCCCCCTGCACTGGGTGTACAGAGGGTTAGCCAGTAGACCACCAAGGAAGTCCCAAGAGCTGTCTTTTATACACACACATGTGTAAACACATCCATGTAGGTGCGTGTATAGGATATAAGATTTACTTCATTGTGTACTGTCTATGTATGCATATCACACATACACACATATAAAATCAGGGCATTTGCACTGCCGAATACTTCCTTCTGTGAAGAATGTAGGAGATTCAGAAGATCTGGGGTCAAAGTCTGGCCAGGGCCACACCCATGACAGGCCGCAGAATGGGTGGGAAAAGGACAACTCTGCAGAAGCGTGGGCTTCAAGCGTTAGACATCACTTGGGCTAGTTTCTTCTTTCTGATGATCAGTTTCTATGGGACCCTGGGAAAATTATGTTCTTTCCCTGTTTCTTCTTCATGTGGAAAAGCAGGCCTACGAGACTACACAGAAATGCAGTGATGCTCAAATTAAAGATGAGTGGCAGGAGAAATAAAAGTGTGAGTCATTATTTCCATTACAGGTTTTTATTCACGCACAGACACACACACACATACACACATGCAATCACACTCACACACCCCACCCTGCTCCTTATTTGAGCTGCAGGACAGTTGTGTGAATGTGAAGAGGAGGTAGAGACAGACGGGGAGGAGGGGACCTCCCCTTCATAAAAAAGGAGAGTGGTTTTTACATAATTCCGGGTAGATTGCTCACCCTCAGTGTCTAAGGGAATATTTCTTAATTTTCTTTTTACTCATGCCCAGCGGAACATTTGTTTAACTTTAGTAATTTGTATAATTTTTAAAAACCTGTTTCTCTTTTTTCTGTAAGCATAACGTCATTTTGCAATGTCCATTATGCTTTCTCAAACTCCCCTTCCTTGAAATGTGGCTGAGCCCCGGCTTTGGAAGATAGGGAATTCATCCTGAATTGTTGCGTTTGTGGCTTTGGCTCAGCTGCTCACTTTTTCGGAGCCTCAATTTCCCTCTTCTGTGAGATGAGGGCCTCCTTGGCACCTACGAAGCCTGTGGTGAGGCTTCTCCTGACGAGTCCCTGGAGTCAGCATCCCTCATCTCAACCCATGGGGCTCAGGGCAGGCCCGTGGTGCATGGCAGGGGGCCCGCGGCGGGAAAAGTTTCTCTCTGGGGACTGTCTCCTGGAGACTGAGTGTGACAATTTTTCTCACTCTCAGCAATCTGGCCAAACTCCAGGGCCGTCTGTCATGAGCAGTCCTGTTTGCTTGCAATTTGCAGAGTGGAGAGGGTAAAGGACAGGCTTGGACTATTCCATCAGTTGGGTGGGGTGGGAATCACTTTAGAACAGAGATGCGGGCTTTGTCCTCTTAGGAAACAGGGATTCCTACAGGATTCAGAGGGAGTCTGGGGGGAGGTTAATCCTTTCAGGGATGACATTCAGTGCCAGCCAATTCTTGGTGGATGTCCTATTCAACATTCAATCATGCTGTGTGGTGGCATGAATATCCCCATTTCACAGATGGGGCCACTGAGGCTCAGAAAGTGGTACATAATTGTTCCTAGTCATGTGCCCAGCAGGATTTGCACCTGTATCTGTGGCCTCTCAAGCACAGTTGGAATGCGGGATGGAGGGATGAGTGGTTCCAGGGGTTAAAGGATATGTTTCTGAGGGTCTATGTTTTCTCCTCCTTGTTCACCCATTTCCTTGAGCAGAATAAACTTCAGGAGATGGTGACGACAGTGATCTGACTCCCAACTGTGTCCATCCAGTGTCCTGTGGGGGCCTGCTAACTAGGGAGCCAGCCACTCGGGAGGGGTATTCTTTCCCAAGCTATGGATGACCATCTCTCCTAAGACCAAGAGTTTGGAGCAGTGGATTATGTTCCCACTGGTCTTCTCCCCCAGGTTTCACGGGCATTTATTCCTTGTTCTGGCGCACCCAGCATGCCGACTGTAGGTTAAAGGGAGTGAACACAGGAGGAGGGAATGAAAAAGTGAGACTCTATAGAGGCTGACACATCTAGGCTCACATCTCGTTTGCCACCTCCCATCTGTGTGGCTTCGGGCAAAACAGGGCATGCCTCTGAGCCTCCATTTACCCATCTGTAAAATGGGGATGACAGTCTCCTACACAGTAAGATGAACTGAGATGGGGGATGGAGGGAGAGCCTGGGTTGGAGTGAGGCACAGGGGAAGAACTCAGAAGATGCAAGAGTGCAAGAGTTTTTGTTTTTTTGTTTGTCTTGTGGGAGAGAAGACGTGTGCTCTGAGGACCTTTTAGTAAAGCTGAAGTCCCACCCTTCCCCGCCCCCAGCTGTTCAGAGTTAATAGCAAGAGACATACATTGCATAAGCACAAAATTTCACTTGGAGAGAGAAAAGACGAGAGAGGGGAAAAGAAAGATCTGCAAACAGTTAGTCATCACCAGAGTGATGCTCAGAGCTGATTCTCACGAAACGGCTTTGTGATGAAGAGATTAAGCCTCAGTTACAGATCATGCCCGGAGGTGGCCGGAATGTTCCCGGGTCACCCCAGACTCTGCACAGTGCCCGCCGTGTGGTGGGACCCGGTTCTGCCAAGGGGACGTGAGCACTTGGCCTTCCCAGCGGCCGGGACAGGGCGAGCCACCCGGCCGGGGCTCCCTGCCCGCTGCCTGCTGTCAGGGGATGGAGCCCACTGAGTGTTCCAGAACCGAAGAATCGGAAGCTCGCCAAGTTCACAGCTGCAAAGAAACACTCACCCAGTTTGTTTTTAATCAAACACCCCACACTGACACTTGGGCTCCAATCAGCCATTTAAAAAGTTCCACTAGCAAATAAACACTTAGTCAAATATTTGCCCTTATGTGTTTTCAATAGTAAATACTAGCTATATTGCTCATCTCCTTATAGCACCCTGATAGGGCCTGGCCCTGGTTGCTCTGGAGCCGAGTAGCTTCTCCAGTGATGGGTGGGAGCCCCTTCCCGACCCCCCACTGTGGAGCAAAGAGCAGTGGACTGTCTGGTGAAAGCAGCCCCCTCTTACCTCAAAGGCTAGACCTGCTTAAGACCTTCGCCTGCGATTTGCACTGATGCGTGGCTTAGCCTCCAAGCTCCAGACAGGTTTTCCTGTCTCCCTCTCTTTCCCTTGGGTGATCAGCAGCCAGCCTGTGATTGCCAGAGCGTCTCTCAGGAGCAGGTCAGTGTTCAGGGCTGGGTTGGAACCCAGTCTTCCGACCCGAGAGGACTTCGGGGGAGAGTTTGGGAGTGCGGGTACAGAATGAGAGTGAGAGGGCTTCAGCTTCCACAGGTCCAGGAGGGTATATCTGGGAGTTTAAGTTATACAGAACACAGTTCCAGAGAGACACGCATGCACACACACCTTCCCACGCAGCAACCGTGGCACTGGTCAGCATCCCTTGGCTGCAAGGAACAGATTCCTCTGCTGGAGGGAGTAAAGGGGGCTTATAAGAGGAGAGGCTGGAAAGGTAGGTTTGGAAAAGGCAGTGCTGCCCCTGGAAAGAATGTTCTCCCACATTCAGACTCAGACACCATGCTTATGGATCAAGTTCCAGGGAGGAACCAGGGGAGAACTGGACACCTTCATTAAAAAGTCCCTCAAGTCTCAACTGCATTAATTTTCAACTTGTTTTTTTTCACATCCCAACACATGTAAAAAAGTGTTTGCAAGACATAATAGAGTGAAAGAACGAGGCCGCCCTAGGCTGTAAACCACTGCTGGACGCTGCCGGCTTCCCACATGGGCCTGGGGCTTCAGCAGCTCAGTCTGTGTCGGTTCCCAGCAAGTGCTGGGAACCTCAGCTGTTTCCAGGAGGAGGAGGTAGTTCCTCAAAGTGTAATCAGGATGCTATGCCAGCACGCATGAAGGCCTCCGTCATCATCCACGAAATGATCGGAGCTGTTCTCCTGCCGTGGCCTCTGCCTCAGCTGCTCTCCATCTCATTCTGGCCACAATATACTGACTCTTCACCCAAGTCCTCTCTCAGTAAAGGCATGGCAGGAAATGCACCTATATCTCTGCTCACACATTACAAATCTCCCCTTCAAAAGGCTAAGGGCACCACAGACCCAGCCTATGGGTCAGCGGCTTTCCCCACTGGGATCTAGAATAGTGCTCTGCATACAAGACATGTTTCAGAACGGACTCCAGACTTAGCTGAAACCTCTGCTCCAGATGAGCCGCTCACTTCCCCTTACTCTTCTGTTTAAGGTCTGCTTGGGAGCTCTTTTTCCTTTAGGATCTCTGCTAAAGGAGTCTCTGGATGTATACTTACACGGTGAACAATGGGAGAAATCAAGCGGACTCTCCCCAAAGAATAACCAGGCCGAAGCACCAGATAATCCCAAGGTGTTCATGGTGTTCTTTGGTTTTCAAAGCCCATATCTGGATTCTCTTCTGAAAACTTAACCAGTCTGCCATATTCTTGGACTGGTGAAACTATAATGTTGAGGCTTTCTGCCCACTGATAACCCATGAGAAATAAAAGCAGAACTGCTTGAGATGACCATGCACTTTGATGATGAAATGGGACTTAATTCATAAAACCTTTTGATGAAGTTGCAGGAAGTCTCAAGAGAAGAGAAACTAACTTCTGGGGAGAGCTCACCCATGCTTGAAGAAGGCAATGGCACCCCACTCCAGTACTCTTGCCTGGAAAATCCCATGGACGTAGGAGCCTGGTAGGCTGCAGTCCATGGGGTTGCACAGAGTTGGACACTACTGAAGTGACTTGGCAGCAGCAGCAGCACCCATGCTAGGTAATTGCACTTGTATCATTTCATTCCGTCTCTCATCTTCTCAGCAAACATTTACGTAGATGTTATAATTCCCATTTTGCAGATGAAGGTACTGAGGAGTGACTTAAAGATATACGTGAGATTGTGTATTTATTTATTTTTGACTGCCCTGGCTCTTTGCAGCAGCGTGAGGGCCTCTTCTGCTGCAGCGCATGGGGCGTGGTGTCTCCGTGGCCCGTGGGATCTTGGCTACCCGACCAGGGATTGAACCCACATCCCTTGCATTGGAAGGTGGCTTCTTAACCACTGGACAACCAGGGAAGTTTTCTGGGCTTGTTTTTCTAAGTGACTAGTCTGAGGCAGAGCTGGGGCTCAAACTCAGGTGCTTTATGTTTCTGTTTTACCTCTGTAGCTCTTTGCATGCCCTCTCTCTAGGATCAGTGATTTTTTTTGCAGGTATGGGTTTTGATGCTAGCTGATATCAAAATCACATGACATGCAACCAGACTTGCTTCATGGGAAAAAGAAACTCCTATTGGGAGCAGCTGTTACACATGGCTATGGTGAACCTGGGGCTTCCCAGGTGGCACTAGCGGTAAAGAACCCGCCTGCCAGTGCAGGGGACATAAGAGATGCAGGTTCGATCCCTGGGTCGGGAAGATCCCCTGAAGAAGGAAACAGCAACCCATTGCAGTATTCTTGCTTGGAGAATTCCACGGACAGGGAAGCCTGGTGTGCTGCAGTCCATGGGGTCGCAAAGATTTGGACACGATTCTCAGTTCAGTGACTGAACTGAACTGATACACATTTTAAAAAATCACTCAACTTATGCAAATCTATACATATTAATGGGATAAAATGATAGAAGATTTTTAAAAGGAAAATATCCCACTTAATAATTCATGTATTTTTGTAGAAAAATATTGGGCACTACAAGAGGGAGTAAACTCAGAAATGAAGATTTTTCTGCTGCCACCTCCTCAGTACTTCTCTCCAAAGGTAACCTGTGTAGGAGCCCCAGGTTTTTTTCTCTGCATCGGGATTGGGGCCAGGGTGAAGCAAAGTGCCCAGGGGGCGAAATGGAAGGTGATGCCCGCAGGTTTGTGCAGGCACAGCGTCCATACCTCCATGAGCCTGGGTGACGGAGTGGGGGGGGTCACCTCCTTACATTTTACTCCCCAGACACCTTGCTTGACTCCACTCTCCTCTTGGCTTGGCTCCATGCTGCATATATTTATGTGGGTCCTTATCAGTTCAGTTCAGTTCAGTCGCTCAGTCATGTCCGACTCTTTGCGACCCCATGAATCGCAGCACGCCAGGCCTCCCTGTCCATCACAAACTCCCGGAGTTTACCCAAACACATGTCCATTGAGTCGGTGATGCCATCTAGCCATCTCATCCTCTGTCGTCCCCTTCTCCTCCTTATACTCATTTTTAAAAAACTGAAATAATGTATTTTATTGTGACTTTCTTTTTTACTCAATAATGAATCAGGATCCATTTGTGTCCCTTCCTATAAATGTAGCTCAAACTTTTAACAGCTGTGTAGCATTCTGTACTATGAATGAACCATAGTTAGGTCATTTCTCTATTGATGAACATTTAAATTTTAAAATTGCTATCACTCCGTGTCTTAGTCAATTTGGGCTCCTGTGACATAATACCGTAGAGTGAGGGCTGAAACAAGAATTTGCTTCCTTGTTTCTGGAGGCTGGGAAGTCCAAGAGCAAGGTGCTGGCAGGTTTGGTTCTTGGTGAGGGCTTTCTTCCTGGAGTGTGCTTGTGGAGGGGCCAAGCCTCTCCTGTCTCTTCTCTAACCAGGGCGCTGATCCCACCACGAGAGCCCCGATCTCATCGTTGCTGTTC
Source organism: Cervus elaphus (assembly GCF_910594005.1). Lineage (NCBI taxonomy): Eukaryota > Metazoa > Chordata > Mammalia > Artiodactyla > Cervidae > Cervus > Cervus elaphus. The sequence goes on along the minus strand of NC_057819.1, from coordinate 80,308,701 downwards.
CATCGTGTCTGACTCTTTGCAACCCCATGGACTGCAGCATGTCAGGCCTCCCTGCCCATCACCAACTCCCGGAGTTTACTCAAACTCATGTCCATCAAGTTGGTGATGCCATCCAACCATCTCATCCTCTGTCGTCCCCTTCTCCTCCTGCCTTCAATCTTTCCCAGCATCAGGGTCTTTTCTAATGAGTCAGTTCTTCCCATCAGGTGGCCAAAGTATTGGACCTTCAGCTTCAGCATCAGTCCTTCCAATGAATATTCAGGACTGATTTCCTTCAGGACTGACTGGGTTGATCTCTTGAAGTCCAAGGGATGTCAAGTGTCTTCTCCAACATCACAATTCAAAAGCATCAATTCTTTGGCGCTCAACTTTCTTTATAGTCCAACTCTCACATCCATACATGACTACTGGAAAAACCATAGCTTTGACTAGATGGACCTTTATTGGCAAAGTAATGTCTCTGCTTTTTAATATGCTGTCTAGGTTGGTCATAGTTTTTCCTCCAAGGAGCAAGCATCTTTTAATTTCATGGCTACAGTCACCATCCGCAGTGATTTTGAGGCCCAAGAAAATAAAGTCTGTCACTGTTTCCATTGTTTCCTCATCTATTTGCCATGAAGTGATGCGACCGGATGCCAAGACCTTCGTCTTCTGAATGTTGAGTTTTAAGCCAGCTTTTTCACTCTCCTCTTCCAGCTTCATCAAGAGGCTCTTCAGTTTCTCTCTGCTTTCTGTCATAAGGGTGGTGTCATCTGTATATATGAGGTTATTGATATTTCTGGAAGTTCTTGGTTCATGTACTGTTGCAGCCTAGCTTGGAGGACTTTGAGCATGACTGCTAGCATGTGAAATGAGTACAACTGTGTGGTAGTTTGAGCATTCTTTGGCATTGCCCTTCTTTGGTACTGGAATGAAAACTGACCTTTTCCAGTCCTGTGGCCACTGCTATTTTCCAAATTTGCTGGCATATAGAGTGCAGCACTTTCACAGCTTCATCTTTTAGGATTTGAAATAGCTCACCTGGAGTTCTATCACCTCTACTAGCTTTGTTCGTAATGATGCTTCCTGAGGCCCACTTGGCTTCACATTCCAGGATGTCTGGCTCTAGATGAGTGATCACACCATCATGATTATCTGGGTCATGAAGATCTTCTTGTACAGTTCTTCTGTATATTATTGCCACCTCTTCTTAATATCTTCTGCTTCTGTTAGGTCCCTACCACTTCTGTCCTTTATTGAGCCCATCTTTGCATGAAATGTTTGCTTGCTATCTCTAATTTTCTTGAAGAGATCTCTAGTCTTTCCCATTCTATCGTTTTCCTCTATTTCTTTGCTCTGATCACTGAGGAAGGCTTTCTTATCTCTTCTTGCTATTCTTTGGAACTCTGCATTCAAATGGGTATATCTTTCCTTTTCTCACTTGCCTTTCACTTCTCTTCTTTTCTCAGCTCTTTGTAAGGCCTCCTCAGTCAACCATTTTGCCTTTTTGCATTTCTTTTTCTTGGGGATGGTTTTGATCTCCGCCTCCTATACAATGTTAGGAACCTCTGTCCATAGTTCTTCAGGCACTCTGTCTATCAGATCTAATCCCTTGAATCTATTTGTCACTTCCACTGCATAATTGTAAGGGATTTGATTTAGGTCATACCTGAATGATCTAGTGGTTTTCCCTTTCTTCAGTTTCAGTTTGAATATTGCAAGAAGGAATTCATGATCTGAGCCACAGTCAGCTCCCGGTCTTGTTTTTGCTGACTGTATAGAGCTTCTCCATCTTTGGCTGCAAAGAATATAATCAATCTGATTTCAGTATTGACCATCTGGTGATGTCCATGTGTAAAGTCTTCTCTTGTGTTGTTGGAAGACGCTGTTTGCTATGATCAGTGTGTTTTCTTTGCAAAACTCTTAGCCTTTGCCCTGCTCTATTTTGTACTCCAAGGCCAAACTTGCCTGTTACTCCAGGTATCTCTTGATTTCCTACTTTTGTATTCCAGTCCCCTATGAGGAAAAGGACACCTCTTTTTGGTTTTAGTTCTAGAAGGTCTTGTAGATATTCACTGAGCCATTCAACTTCAGCTTCTTCAGCATTACTGGTCAGGGCATAGACTTAGATTACTGTGAAATGGAATTATTTGCCTTGGAAACGAACAGAGACCATTCTGCCATTTTTGAGACTGCACCCAAGTACTGCATTTTGGACTCTTTTGTTGACTATGAGGGCTACTCCATTTCTTCTAAGGGATTCTTGCCCACGGTAGTAGACGAAATGGTCACCTGAGTCACCCTCATGACCTCATCTAAACCTAGTCACCTACCAAAGTCCTGTCTTCTTCAAACACCAACACATTGAGGGTTTGGGTTGCGTTTAAGGGAGACACAAGGCTCAGCAAATGCTGTGAGATGGATAACCTCGGGCATAGGTACTTGCAAGTGTTTCCAGGTGATATATTCCTAGAAGTGGAAATGCTGGTTAAAGGGATGTTTTACATTCTGAAAGCTGTAACCAAAGCTCCCTTCGAAAGTTGGGCACCAATTTGTACTGCCATCAGCAGTGCAGAAGGATACAATAGTAGACACTTCACATTAGAATTATCTGCAATATTAAAAAAAAAAAATTGCCCGCTTTCTTTGTACTTATGACTTCCAGTTAGATTCACGTGCTATTTTTGAGCAGTCATCTAACTGACTAAATCCAGCCAGGCTGCCTAGAGCGTGTGTGCTGGCTTCTGGGCCAGCCCTTTCCCTCTCTGCCAGGGAACTCCACGGGGCCATGGTTGCTCTAGCTTTTCCTCCAGGCCTGAGGTGGGTCTGGGCTGGAAATGGGGAGCCAGACACTCTGAAAAACTTTCCCACGGGTCTGTATTTCATGCTTGCTCTCCAACTTCTCCAAAGATCAGTGCAGGGTCATGCAGGTCCTAAGGGGCATCAGGAGGTGACAGTTATAGGGGACAACTTGAATACAGAGGAGCTTGTGGAATCTTGATCTTTGTATTTTGGCAAAGAGGCAGGGTGCTGGACCTCAAGACCCTCTGAGATTATTGAACTCCTCCTCCTCCCTGCTGTTCTGGATGTCAATTCCCATCCATCTACTTTCCAAATCAGTAGTTGGCAAACTCGGCCTATGACTCACGTGTGGCCTGCAACCTCCTTTTGTAATCAAGTTTATTGGAACACAAGCCGTGCTCATGTTCAAATTGTCTGTGACTGCTTTTGCAACTGTTGCAGTCATGATAGATTGTATGGTCCACAATAGCTGAAATGTTTATATCTGGCCTTTTACGGACAGAGCGTGCTGCCTTCTGCTCTAAATGTCTTTTGCGTTTGTCCCCCTCCTTCCTTAATGGTCCAACCCATCCTGCCTGGGCCACTGCAGTAGTCACCAAGCTGGCCACCATCGGCGTGAGCTTTCTGAGATGCAGATGGAAGGCGGCAGGCCTGCAAATGCCTCCGTTTCTCCTGGTGCCTGCTGCTGGGGGTGGCTTGCTCCCTAAGATCCTCCGAGTCTGCAGGCGATGTGCAGTCACCCCGCTGCGTCATGTCCTTGTATGTTGCATGGACACTCTGCAATCAGTTAATTCGCCTGGAACATGGAGCTAATAGCGTCTCCCTGGTGCTTCAGTTACTGTCAGCTACCGAGCTTTCTAGACATGCTGCTTGCTGTCTCACCCTTGGCCCTGGACACGTGCTGGTTCCCTTGCCCCGGGGACCCTCCCGGTGTCCCTGGTAAGCTGCCACTTTTTCACATGCCTTTTCAGCTCTCTCATTAGCAAAACCTCCTTCCTCTTTGCTCCCACTAAACAGGTGCAGGGCTGCCTCCCTCCCCTGGAGCACTCACCAGCATTACTGGTGATTGCGTGCCTCTTTCCCTGCGTCCCTCTCTGATTTGTGAATTCCAGGGTGTGAGGAGCTGGTCCCATTCTCCTCTACCTCTAACAGGGCCTGGCCTGCACAGCTACTAAAGAAAGGCTAGTAGAATGAATAGACACCAGTGTTCACTAAGCACTTGCTGGGAATCCACAGTATCGGAGTCTTCACAGCAGACTGCGGCTCAAGCAGTGTTATAGCCCCACTTTATAGATGCGGCAGTGAAGGGTGTAGAGAAGCCACAGGCCAGTCTCAGGGCTTGCCAGATCGGAACTGGGCAGCTAGGCTCCAGAGTGCGTGTTCTCACTGCCGTTCTCATAGGAAGCAAGGGAAGGGACGAATGAGTTCAGTGCGATTCTCTGAACCGAAGACAGAAAAGGCAAATGTCGCATGGCCTTATGAAACCCGCTGTTAAGGTTTCCAAAGGAAAAACACAATGACTCCAGGAGACCTGGCAGGAATGGAGGCTATGGGGGGATAACAGCCCACAGGGTTCAAGGAGAGTTTAATGTAAATGAAAAATCAGACCAGCCTGTACACTCCTGGGTGTACTTGAAAAACTGAGGGGCCATAGACAAACAAGGCCCGCTCCTCTGCTTGTAGAGCAAAGGGGAAAAAGGCACCAACCTTAACATTTATGGCACGCCCTCTGTATGCTTAACACCGCACCATCGAACTTCATGTACGCTAGTTCACAGAATGAAAACTGCCCCCTGCCCCCCAAAACTTTCTGGCTCCATATATCTTCTCTGAGTAGCTATTATGTGCCAAGCCCTTGAAGCAGATGCCAAGAGAACAAGAACAGATGGAACTCTAGGGGTCTCCAGCCTCGCAGGGGAGACTGAGGAGTATACAGTTCTAGCAACGGGCTCAGTGTAATCAGAGAGAGACACCCAGGAGTACCGAGGGGACCTAACTCTGCCTGGAGACGTGGATTTCCAGGGAGCAGTGACTGACCTGGGTTCTGAAGAATGAATAGAGGTTTACCAGGTGGATGAGGCTGGGAAGTGCTTCCAGATAAAAGGCACAGGCGGTGCCAAGGCGCAGAGGCAGGAATGTCAGGAGCCTATCAGTACCTCACTGGGGAGGAGTAGCAGGTGGGGTTGCAGGGAGGGTTCAAAAGGCATGCCGTGGAGACTGACTTTCTCCTGTGAGGTGGTAGGAATAGGGTGAAGGATTTAATCAGATGGTAGTTTAAAAATGAGATGGTGTTTGCATGATGGTAGTACGGAGCAAGCGAAGAGAGGCACAGCTGGGGGTGGGACTAGCAAGGAGGCTCTTACCTGGTCCACGTGGAAAGTAATGTGAGTCTCGGCTGAGGACACACCCAGGGGAGAAGAACAGAGAACCAGAAGACCAGGAAGTCTAGGTCTTGAAATGCTAGAATCTACACGAAACACCTATTTCTTGAAAAGCTTAGTTATTAGGATCTTCATTTGAGGAGGTTGCACAGAGTAGTGGTAGAGTGGCCTGTATCTGGGGAGTGCACAAACACGCATGCACACGAACGCACACGCACGCACATACACACGCAAACGCACACACACACGCACGTATGCACGTACGCACACACGCACATGCACACGCACGCACACGCACACACACTGCAGGTAAAAAATAGAAGGAAAACACCCAGCAAAGGAACAAGCACACACAGTGACACCTATGCTCGTCCAGTCTGAAATCAGTGGGTGTGTTGTGTAGGATGGAAAGAGGCAGGGGAGTGTTAAGCTGTGGACAGGGGAGGGATGAGACAAACTGAATGCCAGGTAACAAATTTCCCCCAAAGTTAGTAGCCTAAAGCACCAAGTCCTTTTTATTGGGGTGTATTTGATCTACAATGGTTCAGGTGCAGAGCCAAGTGGCTCAGTTTTTTATATATATATATATATATACTCTTTAGGGTTCTTTTCTAAGATATTAGATATCACTAATGTGCTACACAGTAGGTCCTGTATATTTATTTTATGCATAGTAGTTTGTTTCTGTTAATCCCAAATTCCCAATTTACCCCCCATCTCTTCATCCTTTGGTAACCCTGTTTGTTTTCTGTGTCAAAGGAGCAAGTATTTCTTATCTCACAGAATTTGGGAGTGGCTTGGCTGGAGGGTTGCAGCTCCGAATCTCTCATGAGGCTGCAGCCAGGCTGCGATGGAAGTCTTGAGTGGGGCTGGACCCGATTCTGAGATGCTGAACTCATTTGGCTTTTGGTGGGAGGTCCTGGTTCCTCACCACAAGGACCTTTCCGTTGGGCGGCTTGAGTCTTCATGACATGCAACTTGCTTCCCATGGGGAGTGAGCTCAGAGAACACGGGGGGTACCAGAAAGGTCTATGTGACCTGGTTGTCCCCACGATGCCCCAGGTGTCATGCAGCCCTGCCCTGCTCCTGGGGGAGGGGCTCCTCAGGGTCGTGGGTTCGGGAGGGCAGGGCTGTTGGGGGCCATCTCGGAGACACAGGTGTGCCTGGAGCTGACTGAGGGCAGAGCAGGTGTGGAGGAAAGGGAGCAAGGCTTGGAGAAGAAGCTGATTAACAGACAGTCATCCTGCCTGCGTTCTACCGTAAGCCTCGTCTGTGGAGTGAGGCTCATCACCCAAATGCTGGCGGGCGGTCGGGAAGGTCATTGGAGAGAACATGCTTTTTGGCGCCTGCAGGGCACTCTAGTATGGTGCTGTGTAAAGTGACTGTGCAAGCAGAAGAGAGCCCTGTGAAGGTCTGGGTTTCTTCTGGAAGGGAGGCTTAGACTTGCTGAGTCTAGGAGGACTTCACTGAAGACACTCGACCCTTTATTTCTGTGGCTGCGGAAATCCCATAAATACCATTTATTTATCGGCTGCTTCTACATTCAGGAGAGGCACCATTGCGACTCCGCTTCATTTTCTCAGTGATGCTGACAAATGGAATCCACAAGTAGCACTTTACAGGAGAGGATACTGAGGCTCAGGGTGTGTAGAGAACTAGCCCTGAAATGGACGGAGCTGGCATTGCAAGTCCAGGCCTGCTGGACCCCGATGGTGTTCGGGGAAGGGGCTCAGCAGGACTGGCCCCTGTTGTCCATATCTGGGACTGGGATGTCCTCAGGGTCGTTCTGCAGGTCAGCGACAAGGGGAGGGTGAAGGGGGAGCGACAGGGCTTCTCTTAGCCGCACCCCCACCCCCCAAAGCTCTTGGTCCTGAGCGGATGACGGCTCTTCGTGCATTCGTTGCCTGTGTGACCAGCCCGCCAGCTGCTGCCATCCCCAAGCTGGGGATTAGGGTGACGAGGCCCACAGGGACCTCTGGAGCTGGCTACGGGCCAGAGCCGCACGGGGTTGGGGCTCCTGGGAGCTGGGTTCCCAGGCCACTCTGGGAAAAGCATTTGCAGTGGGGCTGCTCCAGGTGCCAGGCGAGACCATCAATCCCTCACTCTTTGGAGCAGCGAGTTTATAAAGTAGCAATTAAACAAGAGCTCTGTAAGTGCTTCTGGGAACTGCCCTGAATGCATTTTCCAAACATAAATAACAGGACCTCCACCGGGCAGAGCCCATGCAGACGGGCAGCCTGGCAGCCGGAAGGGAGCCCGGCGGAGCCTGAGAGCCAGGCCTGCGCCCTGGTGCCCGCTCCGGGTGGGTGGCAAGTCCATTTGTCTTGTCCGCCTGGGTGGCATCGCGGCCTGCCGGGACAGGTCGCCGTGACGGGATGGTGGCGGTGACTGCCTGCTCGCTCGGGGAGGCCGTGATCACTGGCTGTCCCGGAGATGGTGAAGACGAGGGAGCAGAGTTGACAGCAGTGACGGCGTTTATCCTGTGAGCCCCTACTCTGGGCCAAGAGCCCACACATCCATATTATTGGGAGGTCTGGAGACTCGTCCAAGGTGACAGCATGTCCCAGAGGAGGATCTTCAGCATCTCATGTTAACCAGTCTCGTGACACGCGGGGTGCTGTTCTGAGAAGCCAACACTCTTATTATCCTGTTTTGCAGAAGAGAAACTGAGGCAGGGGGAAGCCCCTGCTCTGAACCCCGCACTGTGCTGCCATGGAGCCTGGGACCTGAGCCCCGACCCCAGGCGCCCCTCCATCTTCTCGGTTCAGGTGTAGTTCCTGTCACCAGTCTGTCCCCCCACCCTGAGTGGTCCAGAGAACAGTTCTGGCTGCGCCCACCCTGCCCGCCCCCTTCCCCTCGGTGCCGCCCCCTGCGCATGCTGCGGTCCCGGGGGCCAGCCCCCCAGTGAGGTGGGGAGCCCCTGGGCCGCACTCACAACCTCGCACCCGTGCTCAGGCTGGCCTGTCCTCCTGGGTTCTCTTTCCTCACTTGTCCATCTCAGAATTAAAAAACACTGAGGGATGTGAACTCACCAGATGGGTTACTCTCTGTGTATTTCCTGACCATCCATCCCACCCCACCCCCACCATCTGGCTGAACTGGGTGCTCCTCCTCTGGGAACACCTCCATCAGAATGCACAGCAGAGTCTCATTCTTGCTGCTTTTCTAGTCTGTGCTGGTACTGCTGAGTGGGTAGGTGGAGCCATTTTTCAGAGAGGAAACATCATGTCTGATCCTGGGTTCCTGAAGGCTATTCTCACCCCGTTGGAGCAGTGGGCTAGTAAGATGATTGATCTGAATGAGAACTGACTTTGGCTCTGCCACTGACTTGCTGTGTGACCTTAGCCAAGTCACTTCATGTCTCTGAGCCTCGGTATTCTCATCTGTAAAACAGGAGCAATTATATCCTCCTAGAACCAGACATCCTGGAATGTGAAATCAGAAGAATCACTATGAACAAAGCTAGTGGAGGGGATGGAATTCCAGTTGAGCTATTTCAAATCCTAAAAGATGATGCTGTGAAAGTGCTGCACTCAATATGCCAGCAAATTTGGAAAACTCAGCAGTGGCCACAGGACTGGAAAAGGTCAGTTTTCATTCCAATCCCAAAGAAAGGCAATGCCAAAGAATGTTCAAACTACTGCACAATTGCACTCACCTCACACAGTAGCAAAGTAATGCTCAAAATTCTCCAAGCCAGGCTTCAATAGTACATGAACCGTGTACTTCCAGATGTTCAAGCTGGATTTAGAAAAGGCAAGGAACCAGAGATCAAATTGCCAACATCCGTTGGATAATAGAAAAAGCAAAAGAGTTCCAGAAAAACATCTACTTCTGCTTTATTGACTATGCCAAAGTCTTTGGCTGTGTGGATCACAACACACTGTGGAAAATTCTTAAAGAGATGGGAATACCAGAACACCTTACCTGCCTCCTGAGAAATCTGTATGCAGATCAAGAAGCAACAGTTAGAACTGGACATGGAACAATAGACTGGTTCCAAATCGGGAAAGGAGTATGTCAAAGCTCTGTATTGTCACCCTGCTTATTTAACTTATATGCAGAGTACATCATGAGAAACGCTGGGCTGGAGGAAGCACAAGCTGAAATCAAGATTGCCAGGAGAAATATCAATAACCAGATGTCACCCTTATAGCAGAAAGAGAAGAAGAACTAAAGAGCCTCTTGATGAAAGTGAAAGAGAAGAGTGAAAATGTTGGCTTAAAATTCAACATTCAGAAAACTAAGATCATGGCATCCAGTCCCATCACTTCATGGCAAATAGATGGAGAAACAATGGAAACAGTGACAGACTTTATTTTTTGGGGTTCCCAAATCACTGCAGATGGTAACTGCATTCACGAAACTAAAAGACACTTGCTCCTTAGAAGAAAAGCCATGACCAACCTTTACAGCATATTAAAAAGCAGAGACGTTACTTTGCCAACAAAGGTCCGTCCAGTCAAGGCTATGGTTTTTCCAGTAGTCATGTATGGATGTGAGAGTTGGACTATAAAGAAAGCTGAGCACCGAAGAACTGATGCTTTTGAACTGTGGTGTTGGAGAAGACTCCTGAGAGTCTCTTGGACTGTTAGGAGATCACACCAGTCCATCCTAAAGGAAATCAGTCCTGAATATTCAGTGGAAGGGCTGATGCTGAAGCTGAAGGTCCAATACTTTGGCCACCTGATGGGAAGAACTGACTCATTGGAAAAGACCCTGATGCTGGGAAAGATTGAAGGCGGGAGGAGAAGGGGATGACAGAGGATGAGATGGTTGGATGGCATCACCAACTCAATGGACATGAGCAAACTCTGGGAGTTGGTGATGGACAGGGGAGCCTGGCGTGCTGCAGTCCATGGGGTTGAAAAAAGCCGGACATGACTGAGTCACTGAACTGAACTGATATCTTCCTGGCAGGGATCTTTGGAGGTCTAAACGGGATACAGAAAGCAAAAGCACCCAGCACATGATGGGTGCTTAATAAACATTAGTTTCCCTCCCCTTTCCCTTTCCCTGAAGAGGCTGGGGGTAATCAGGGGGGCAGCATGACAGCCCTTTGCAGTGCACGTCTTGCAGGCTTACAGTTTTTCCTCCACTTCACCACGGTGGGGTTCCTTGCTTTCTGCACAAGATCAGGACCACAGTGGGCTCCTTTCTCTGCTTCTTCTGGGGTGATGACGCTGATTTCACCACCAGCACACTGTCATGTTCCAACTAAATGCAGCATTTCTTGAAGGCTGTCTTTCCCGCAGTCCCTCAGCAGAAGATCCCGTCGTAAAAAGCCCGTCAAGAATCCGGCCCCTGTTCATTCCTGAGCTGGGAGTCAGTGATTTCCCTGTCTCAGACGCCATCGGAGTTGCCAGTGATTAAGAAACTCATATATTTTCACACTCATTAAAAGAAACATGATGTTCACGATTCCAAGAAAAGCCATCCTTGTTTGTAGACCCTGTAATATATTGGGAACGCCTCTTAATTGGCTTCTAGGACTCGGTGTCAGAAGTCAGACCCAAGTTTGTTTATTGACACAAGGAAAAAAATAAAACGTCGTATAATTAGTTGAGTGACTGCCTCTAAATTCAGTAACTCCCATCGGTATGTGGCCTTGTCAGGGTTTAAGATTCCATTTCGGGTTATGAAAGAGGCCGGGTCCTAGGTAGTCCAGACGCGGGCCGCCCTGCATCATAGCTATTGTACAAATGGGCTCAGTGTGCTGTTTGTGTTAAGATGGAAAACTTTTACATGTTTGATTTTTATGCAAGTCAATTAACTTGTTTTTTATAACTGTAAGGGCTTGCTTTGCAAATAAGATTACTTACCACTATAAATTATGGGAACATAGGGGCCTATTCAGACAAAATGCTACACACCCCTGAGCCGTGCACCAGGCCGCATGCCGGCCTTCTGCAGGAGGGGACGGCCGAGGCGAGCGGAGAAGGGCAGGAGGACCGAGGGGGTTATTTTAGTGCATCCTCAGGGGCCTTCCAGGAGGAATGCAACGGGGCCTGGGGGGGCCTGGGGGTGGGGACCGGGTACTGAACCAGAATGCCCTTCTCTGTGAAGCTTACTTCCTACCCCAACTCGCCCAGGTTGTGCAGAGCGGGCCAAGGCCTTGCCTTACATGGCAACGGAGGAATCTGCTTTGAGCAGGCTTTTTGTTTTGGGGGGTTTGCCGCTTGGTGACAGCACACCCCCCTGAAATCTGAAGTCTGGGGTAAGGCCGAGGCTGGGCTTTCTCCTGCCTGTCGTCCCGTCTGCCTTTCTGCTGCAACAGCGCCGTGCCCATCCTGGCAGTCGATGGGCCACCCCCTCCCACAGGGCGAATGGAAGGGGCGAGGGCAGGGCGGAGGGAGCAGGGGGCACTCCTGGCAGCTTGGCGGTGGGGACGGGGTCAGGTGGAGCGGGAAGGAGGGCCTTGGTTTGGTGGAGGGCCCTGTGGGCCTCGGGGGGAGCCCCAGGAAGTGGAGGAGGGCTTCCGGCTCTCAGGCTCCTTGAGCGTGGACGGTTCCTTCCGCTTCCGGGTCCCGGGTCTTTTCTCACCCGGGACAGGGGAACAGTACACCTTCCAGGGCAGGGGCAAGACAGGGGATTCTCCGCAGGGGCCATTCTGCCCCGTCCAGCCCCGTGGGCATTTGGCAATGGCCGGAGGCGTTGTAGTCGCTGCCGCCCAGGCGGGTACTGGCATCCAGGAGGAAGAGGCCAGGAATGCTGCCAGCCGTGCTGCAGGGCCCAGGACAGCCCCGCAGCAATTAATGACAGTAGTCCTAACAGAAATTACAGTGATCATATTCCTATTCAATCCTGAAGGAAATCAATCCTGAATATTCATTGGAAGGACTGATGCTGAAGCTGAAGGTCTGATACTATGGCCACCTGATGGGAACAACTGACTCATTGGAAAAGACCCTGATGCTGGGGAAGATTGAGGGCAGGAGGAGAAGGGGAGGACAGAGGATGAGATGGTTGGATGGCATCGTTGACTCAATGGACAGGAGTCTGAGCAAACTCCGGGAGTTGGTGATGGACAGGGAAGCTTGGCGTGCTGCAGTCCGTGGGAGCTCAAGGAGTTGAACATGACTGAGTGACTGAACAACAAATTCCTATCCTGCTGAGAAAGAAACTAGGGCTTAAAAGTGTGAAGTCACTTGTCTAAAATCACACAGATAAATCTCCAAGTGCTGGACTCCTCTCACATACTTGTGAGAGGAATCAGGATACATATGATGTTCTCATGAAACAAAGTCAAATGTCATTGTCAAATGTCACTGTCAGGCTTGACTTCACCTAATTTGCAAATACTTCCCAAAGGGAGTCCTTCCTTCTTAAGGTAATTGCACTTTCTTCCACACACCTTGAATACTTTGTAGCCACTCTTTTTGGGTCATAGGTCATGGCCTCCATGTCTGTCACCTCTATTGAATTGGGGTCTCTTTGAGGGTAAGGACCATATCTTAATCTTCTTGACAGATCTCTGTGAGCTTCAGTTTCCTTTCCCAGAAAATGAGAACAATGGCTCCCACCTTGCCAGGTAGGCCTCCATTCAATGTTTGTGGGACACCTGGATGAAGCAATGATGTTGACTTTCCTTCATGCCCTAGTCTCTGTGACCCCCCCCTTCCCCCTTCCTCCTCACTTGCTTGATGTCACACTTGGGTGCCAAGCGCCAGAGAAAGCAAAAGCTCTGTGGAGACTGTGAGACGCATCATTGTGCTCTGAGGGTTTTATCTTGTTTTTGAAAATGTGGTTTATTGGAACACTGAGGATCAAGGGTATCAAAGACGACTGGCCTTCGAGAATCCAGTTTTCACCACAAATAGGAACCGATGGTGAGATTTAAACTTGCGAATAAATTTCTGCTGTGGCTGTTTAGATCATCAACAAATTGAATGTCCCTAAAAGAGATGAGAATTTAGGTGGCCACTTGGCAACCCCACGGAGCTCTGAGTGCCCAACATTGGCAGATGGCAAGATTCACATCCAGCCCATATGTGCTCCCCACTGAGCCACTCACAAAGTGTGTCCACTCAACGGAGGCGTTGGAAACTCCTTAGACATCTTGGCCTTTACTCTGTTCAAGTCTGAGTCTGGCATCATTATGCAATCAGTTCTATTCTAGGTGCTGTGGGGTCAGAGTGTAAGTGACAAGGGCTTTGTTCACTAAATCATTAGTGGTTTTGAGGACACATCACTCATTCATTCATTCATTCATTTGACAAACATTTTTTAGTGTATTCTGTGCAAACAGCTGTGTGTTTGTGGGCAAACCAACCTCTGTGAGCCTCGGTTTTCTCTTCTATATAATAGGAATAGAAAAGCTTACTTCGTAAGGCTCAGTGTACAATTTCAGGCATATGGAAGCTACCCAGCAAATGACGGTTATTCTTATTAGATTCCAGAAAGCTATGATTCTTCACAGTTATCAGTTAAGGCATAAAAGATATTTATATAAATGTATTCAGTGACATACAAATGAATGTTAACATGTTGAGGACTCCAAACACTACCCCTGAATGATCTTAGAAGGCTCCACAGAGGAGGTTAGATATAAGTCTCAAGTAAGGAACAGCCCAGATCTTAGAGCTAGAATTAAGATTCAATAAGAAAGGTTGTTAGTAAGATCTCTTTGCCTCCAGCCTGGCACAGTACAATTATTGTTATTTTCTCATTTTCAAGTTGAAGAAACTAGAAGTAAATGAGATGAAGAATCTTATGCCCAAAAGTTAGATACTACCAATATGTTATTTTCACAAATGAGGTAACTGAGGCAGAGAAAAAATAATGCTCCCCCAGTGACACAGACCTCAAATGAGACTGAAGTAGCCTGACTTCAGAGACTAGGATTGTAACCCCTGGACTCATTGGAAACAGGGGCTCATAGGAAGAACACTGGGTTTGGAGTCAGACCAACTTAGATTCTAATCTCTGCTCTAGCGAGTACTATCTCGTCAATCTGGGAAAGGCAATTAACCTTCTGGGCTCTGGCTTCCTTATTTGGGAATTGGAAATGATGATATCCACCCTGTAGGACCCTCATAGAACAATAAACAGATATGTGAAGAGTTTTGCATAGCTCCTTAGATAGAGTGGGATTTCCCTAGTGGTCCAGTGGCTAAGACGTCACACTTCTAATGCAGGAGAACTGGGTTTGATCCCTGGGTCAGGAAGACCCCTTGGAGAAGGTAATGGCTATCCACTCCAATATTCTATGTGTTTTGCTGGTGTCTTGGATGGTAAAGAATCTGCCTGCAGTGCAAGAGACCCGGGTTCAATCTCTGGGTCAGGAAGATCCCCTAGAGTAGGAAATGGCAACCCACTCCAGTATTCTTGCCTGGAAAATTCCATGGACAGAGGAGCCTGGTGGGTTACAGTCCATGGGGTTACAAAGACTTGGACACGACTGAATGACTAACACTTCATGACTTACAGTAAATTATATCTCATACTGTCATAAACTCTTAAAGTTTACAAGGACTTTCGCAAACATGACTGCATGGAATTTTCTCAGATGCCCAATGAGGTATACAGGGGAGAGATTTTAATCTCCCTTCTGTGAATGAGGAAAGTGATCCAGAGAGGCAGAGAAACGTAAAGGGAACTGTTCTAAATTCTCCCAGCTGTTTATATCAGCTAAGCAACACAGATATTCCAGCATTACATTATCTTGAAGGGTATAAAGGATTGGTCCCATTTTTCTGGATGAGCAGCTGAGGCTCAAGGAAACGATGTCACTTGCAGTGTCTATAGAACCAATCACAAGGAGGATGGAGATTTACACCGAGGTTTTGTGCAGACCCCAGGCATGCCTACGGTGGCGTGATTTGCTTCTGGGTCACAAGGCAGAGAAGGAACGGCCAAGAAAGACTCCCACCTTGGTCCCCAGCTCCAACTCTCTCCCTCCTTCACCTTACTGCATGGATTAAGCCCTCAAATGAGATGGATTCCAAATTCTAAGCAAACATTGGCTTATGCAAAAGGTTAAAAAACCAGAACCTCAGAGATAAGAATATCACCTGCCTTGATTAAACATAGGAAATCTGCCCATTATGGATAAGATTTGCTGTCTACAGGAAACCTTCCCAGACATAAACCGTTCCTATCTTCCAGCCAAAGTGATTTGGAGATGGCTTAACTAAAGAGACTTAAGCTGACCCACCTACAAGGTAATCAATGAAAAGGGACCCTGACTTTGGGAAATGTAATCTGCCATTAAAATCTTTGAGAATGATGGGTGTGGCCCTATGTTCTGTGTGACCGGAAGGTCTCTATGGATTGTGGGAAAGAGGGTGACCTGGAACCAGAGAGATAGGTATCAAGTTTGGGTTTCTCCGCTCTTGGCTGAATCACTCAATTTCTTTATGTATAATGCTGATAGTGATTTTTTTTTTTTTTGCCACCACAGGATTATTTGAGACTCTGAAAACATAATTAATAGTGAAACTGCATTGTATAATATCTCTGACATTTTTTCCTTGGGGGAAGAATCATGGAGAATAGTAAAAGAATTGGAGAGTACAGATATCTCTCTGTATCATTATTATACTCCAGAGGAAAGAGGTACCACTTGGTCTTGAGAAAAGAGCAATGCTTCCTTGTGCTTATGATGTGTTTCACCAGATCCGGCTTTATAAACATGATGATGATGGTGATGATGATGATGACAGAGTACTTGACTGTTCACAACACACTTCCACATACAGTTATCATTTTCAAGTCCTTGAGCTGACCATGCAGCTCTCTTACTTTCTGACCATTCTACAATGTTGCTACTGCTGCCTGTAATATTTCTCCCTTTTCTTTGCTGGACTATTTATCCTTCAATATCAATTTAGGGATCTTGTTCTTAGGGAAATAGTTTCTGACCTATTCTGCTCCCAACCTGGGTGAAGAGCCTTTTTGAGTGCTTTTTGATCCCATCACTCATGTTGGAACTGCCTATTATTTGCCTATAGCTCCCCCATCCTCTTTCCATGACAGCTGATATTGACCTTTGTTCATCTTCGGACTCCCACACCTCCTAGAACAGGAGTAGGCACATGAAGAGTGGTAATGTATATTGCTGTAGGTATGAATGAATAGCAGAGTTTGACTTTCATGATAATCACATCAGGAAGGTAAGGAGGGCTAGAAGACACCTGAGAAGTGGTCCAAGCCAATTCTCTATGTCAGACAGAGGAACCAAAACCCGCAAATTAGAGTCCTGAAGGCACGCTGCCTATTAGTGGCAGAGGCACATTAGACACGGCCCTTTGACTGGTTCACAACTGTTCTTTCTGTTTGTTCTGAGTCTGGTCTCCGAGCAACCTCGGGATGATGTTAGACATTTAGGTACCTTGTTCTTGGGCTGGGAACCCTCCAGACAGTAATCAAGGTTATGTAATGAAAAAGACACTGGGGTTATCCTTGACCCCTCCCCTCTCTGTTCTCTCTGGAGCCAATCAATCACCAAGACCTGTCAATTTTACCTCCCAAGAATTTCTTGCATCAACCGTCTCCTCTCCATCCTAATCTTTCTATGACAAAAGACTACTCAATCTTGAGCCCAGACACTGCCAAGTTTTCTAATTGGTCTCTTCTTCTCATCCACCCTCTACATGATATACAGAACTCTTCCTTGGCTTCCAGTGAACCCTTCTGTGATGGTACATGAGAGTCCATGCCACGTGACCCTTCAGTGGCTCCCAGTGACTCTGGAGAGAGTCCAAATTCCTGAATGTGGATTCCAAGGCCCTCTATTGTATGGCCCCTGACTTTCACCAGAGTTTTAATTTTCCCATCATTCTCAGGGACACTCTATGTAACCCTGATCTGTATAAGGTTCCCACTTTACAACGAGCTATTTCAGATCCCCATGCCTGTGGTCATGCCATTCCCCCTACCAGGAATGCCTCATCCTTTCCCCTTTGCCCCCCTATTTCACCTGACTCCCTCTTACTCATCCTTTGACTTGTTGAAGCTCCCGGACTGGACTGAGAACTCACACAACAACATTTGCCCACCTCACGGTCAGAAACCAGTCTTGCTGCCTCTCTATAGCTGCAGTACCTGGCTTAGCAGGCACACTGCAAATTATGTACCTCAGCATGCCTACAAGAGTTAAGATCGGAGTTTCAATCCTATCTTCATACAGCTATGTGGCTTTGAGCATATCATTTCCCTTTTTGGACTTCAGTAGTAACGGCCATGTGTGCTGGGCTGTGCTTAGTCGCTCAGCTGCATCCGACTCTCTGAGACCCCATGGACTGTAGCCCGCCAGGCACCTCTGTCCATGGGGATTCTCCAGGCAAGAATAGCAGAGTGTGTTGCCATGCCCTTCTCCAGGGGATCTACCAATGACACGCTTGCCACATCAATTCCACAGGCATAGTATTACCATATTAAATAGCAGTATCTAAATGGTGTCCAGGATCAGCAGTAGCATGATGGCCAAGGAATCAGACTTGACCTCAGATGTAGAGGTTGTGAACAACCGATTGGTGTTGTCTTACAGACTCAGTTTCCTGGTCTCAAAAAATGGCAGTAATAAAAGGCCTACCTCAGGTAGATGGGAGGACGGAGTGAGACGCCCTGTGTAATGTGGTATGTGGCCCCTTGCACTCAGGGTAACTGTAGAGGATGGCTCTGAGCAACCTGCCTCACTTGATAGGGTATCACAAGAACCGTGAGGTCCAGCATCTGAGAGTTGGAGCAAGGTATGCATTCTGTAATTCCAGACTTGCAAGGATGAGGCTCAGATTTTTCATCCAGGGACCTCATCAGCCCAAAAGGCTAAAAATAGCAAGCCTCCCTTAATTATAATCTGCCACAGGGGCTGAAGACTCCAAGTAGTCTCACCAGCACCCTTGCTTGGGGAAGGCTCATCTAGGGGTTTGGGTTCTTTTGCTCTGCCTCCATCCTAGACAGAGGGTTGTTTTATTTGCTTGTTTTTAAAGTGGAGTTTCTCTAACCGTGTCCCCTTTGCTTCCTCCCTTGGGAAAATGTCCCACTGCCTTTTGGGTGAGGCTAGCCGAGCCCTCCGAATGAGTTAGATCTGACCAGTCTTGATCAGCAAGATAAGGGGATGGGAGAGACAGCAACTATGCCACCTCCGCATTGCTGCTGGGGTGTGTTGCCATGGCTACCAAAGGCAGGGAAGCAAAAGAAGCGGAAGAAAAACAAAAGCCATAATATGTGTATACGTATGTGTCTGTGTGTGACTGCTTGCACATGTATGCAAGAGAGCTGGAGAAAAGGGGAAGGTTAGTCATTTTGGAAGCGAACAGACATTTTAACAACTGGATTGAAATTGTCCAAGGTGCATGAACATTTCCATTCCCTGTGTGATGTGACCCCCCCATGATGCCACATGGTCAGAACAGGCCCCGGCATCTTGGCCCCCGTTTCTCTCCTTCTTCTCCCTTGCCATTTGCCTCAACCCCGTAAAATGCTCTTCTGAAGTTGTCACATATGGCAGGCATGGTTCTGGGCACCTGCGTTTCTTACCTGCTTTCATCCTTGCAATACTCCTGCGAGGTAGGGGGTGCTACTCCTATTGTGCGGATGAGGGGTTAAGGAGAACAGCACAATGGCTGTGAAGTCAGAATGTCTGAGTGAACCCCGGATCTGCCTCCTCAACCTTCGGTTGCTGCTGTGTGTCCCAGTGCTCGCATCTGCAGGCAGTGGTACCAGCCCTTCCCTTAGGGATGGGGATGGTTGGTACAGGCTGTGGCATGCGGTGAGCGCCTAAGATGACTGCTGCTGGCCCTGAGTTTTCTCAGGGACGGACAGTGGGGAAGGAAAGGGTTTTTAATTCACTGTGAGTGTACAACCCCTGCCATGAATGGGGGAACCGCATTACCATGGCTTCACCGCTGCCGGGGATGGGGAAAGACTGGCAGGATTGTAGACAGTCACTTCCTGCATAGCCCAGTTGGTAAAGACTCCTCCTGCAAGGCAGGAGACCCTGGTTAGATTCCTGGGTTGGGAAGATCTGCTGGAGAAGGGAGAGGCTACCCACTCCAGTGTTCTGGCCTGGAGAATTCCATGGACTGTATAGTCCATGGGATCACAACGAGTTGGACACGACTGAGCAACTTTCACTTTCAAGTCACTTAGTCGTGTCCAACTCTTTGCAAACCCCATGGACTGTAGCCTGCCAGGTTCGTCTGTCCATGGAATTCTTCAGGCCAGAATACTGGAGTGGGTAGCCATTTCCTTCTCTGGGGATCTTCCTGACCCAGGGATTAAGCCCAGGTCTCCAGTGTTGCAGGCAGATTCTTTACCATCTGAGCCACCAGCTTCTCCACATGGGCTGCCCATCCGGAGCTCTGACAGTCTAAAACTTAAGCTCTTTCTGCTCATCATGTTCACCTGACTGAGATGCTGGGCTGATTTTCCCAACCTGGGGAAGCTCATGTCTCTGGAGACATTTGCAGGAGGAGCAGTCGTGGCTGGTCTCCGAGACCCAGCCTGTGCCTGGCAGGGAGGAAGGCATGCAGCTCTCAGGGCTCTGGAGACCCTAGAAGGGTCTCCCTGACATTGCGGGTGAAGAGGTCTAACTACTGACTGACTACTTCGTTCAGGAACTCAGAAAAAAGACAATTATGTCGAGTGTTTTAAAAAGTGATTTGTGTGGTATATATAGTCAATGGAATATTACTCAGCTATAAGAAGGAACACATTTGAGTTAATTCTATTGAGGTGGATGATCCTAGAACCTATTACACAGAGTGAAGTGAGTCAGAAAGAGAAAGACAAATAACATATTCTAACACATGTAGACGGAATCTAGAAAAATGGTACTGAAGAATTTATTTATAGGGCAACAGTGGAGAAACAGACAGAGAATAGGCATATGAACCTGGGGAGAGGGGAGGAAGGGGTGAGATGTATGGAAAGAGTAACATGGAAACTTACATTGCCATATATAAAACAGAGAGCCAACGGGAATTTGCTGTGTGGCTCAGGAAACTCACACAGGGGCTCTGTTTCAACCTAGAGGGGTGGGATGGGAGGGAGATGGGAGGGAGGGTCAAAAGGGAGGTGATATATGTACACCTATGGCTGATTCATGTTGAGGTTTGACAGAAAACAGCAAAATTCTGTAAAGCACCTATCCTTCAATAAAAAATAAATTAACTTTAAAAAGTGATTTGAATATTGGGAGGATGGTAATATGGCTTATCATGGGTGTCACTAGATTCTAGTCCCAGCTCCAGTGTTAATCAGCTTTGTTACCTTGGGCAAGCCTCTACACCTCTCTGGACCTTGGTTTCCCCATCTCTAATGTGAAAGGCCTGGAACAATGGCAGTCACTTGATTTCTCTAATGTCCCTGCCACGCTGGTCTTCTGCGACTCTGACCTCAGTTGCTTCTGGTTTAAATAGGCTTCTGTTCCTCACGGTTGGATCTTCTGTCAAGTCTGCTCCTCACAAGACAGCAGCCTTTGCAGAACAGCATCCCTATCTGGTGTTCACAGGCTTTTCCAGTGAGATGCCAGTAATCTCTGGGGTTATCTCTCCCTGTTTTCCTTCTCTGTCTGGGTGGGGACAAGCTGAGTGCTCTTTGGAGAAGCACATATTAATAAAAGAGACTTGTGTTTGCTCAGGGTTTTAGAGCTTACGAAGGCATTAATATTATCAGTCACACAGCTGGGATGGGGTAAAAAGCTTAGCTTCAACTTCAAAGTCTCTACTTTTAACAACCCACATTACCTATGTCTTCAAAAGATCTCCTTAGTTGAAGTTGGAATTAACCGATGTTCATTAAACAAACCAACACATTCTGTTTGGATCTGATTTTAAAAGAAAAAGCCAGAACCCCTTCTCATATCCAGTTACTCAGTTACTCATTCACCATATATTTATCAGATGCTTAATATGCGCCAAGCACTCTTTTGGAAAACATGGTTAGAAGGTAGAGTCAAATACAGCAGTTGCCCTCCAAGGGCTTCAAAATCCAGAGGAGCCACGTATGGGTCCATCCCAGCTTAAAAGTGCTGGACTAATGAGGTGAGATGCAGTATGCAAAATTGGAAAGAACATGGGTTCGGGAGTCTGAATCCTGGTTTTGCATCATGATTTTGCTACTAACAAAGAGTCCATGGGTAGTTCACCAAATCCCTCTGAACCGATCCATAGTAATACCACTTAGGATCTCTGCTGGAGTGTAAATGATATAGTGCACGTAAAGTGCCTAGGACAGTGCCTGTCACATATGGGCAATTAATATCTATTTATGCTTATTATTAATCATCGGCACTGTGGGAGGGCAAAGTGTGTCTTGACAATCCCACCCTGGCCGAGGGCTGAGGAGGTGCCGTGTGGGTTGTGCCCTGAAGGATGAGTAGGTCTTCCCTAGGGGGAATCCTGGTTTGGGGTGTTGGGGCAAGTGTGGGGCAGGGGGCATTCCAGGTGTACGGAAAGCATCAAAGGGCTGACAAGTTCAGGCAGCCATGAGTAAGGTGGTGCGGCTGGTTGGTGGGGGTGGGGTGGAGCAGAAGATAATGACAGATTATCGTGGAAGGTAAATTGGGGTCATAGACTGTAAAGGACCTTGGGCGCCATGCTAAGGAAGTTAGCCATGGTTTTACAGTACAGGGGAGACCGTGGAAGTTTGCAGTGTGTGCTAGGGAAATAGCGATGCAAGTCTCAGTGTTAAAGATGGGACAGGCTGGAGGTGAAGAAATTGACTGTGAGGGTGTTCAAAGGCCAAGGCGAGAGATGATAAGGGCCTGAGCTGTAGCTCATGGGGACGAGAGGACGCATTGAGAGGTGATTCGAGAGGTGCTGCTGGATACTTTGTTAGAGAGGAGAGGATGCTCACGAGAGGTAGATCAGAGTGATTGTGTGTCTTTTTTGTTTGTTTTGTTTTGACCATATACTTGGGTGAATGGTGGGGACATAACTTAAGAAGGAGAAAACTTACTGGAAGGTTTAGGAATACTGTTAGGGTTCCGCTTTGAACATGTGTTTGATGTGGTGAAGTCTGGAAGGCAGGTTCAGAGCTCAGGAGAAGAGTGTGGTCCAGGGATGCTGGCCACCCTGGTGTGGTAGTCACTGCCCCTTTCTGGTCTCAGCTTCCTCCTTTCCCTGGTGGTGGTCCCAGGTGGACAGACGTGCTCTCCATCCCCTGATTCTGCACGTTGACCCTTGAGGAGGCCTTGGCCCTGCTGGCTGTGAGTCTCTGTCCCTGAAACGAGGTGAGTGTTTCTAGGAGCAAGTCGTGTCTGGGTGATTCCTGCAAATAACTAGAAAAGAGGAATTTCTAGAATTCAAAGAAATTAGGGTGAATTCACTTGGGCTGAGTTCCTGTCTTGGTTTGTATAAAACAAATTACCTGGTTTCCCAATTTCCCTTCACCCCGACGTAACCCTTTTTCTCTCAACTTTGCCTTTGGCCGAGGGTTTTCCTCCTCACCCCCTCTTTGGCCTATAATAACAACAAAAACAACTGGCCCTAAATATGCAGCCTTTTCAGAGAAAAGAGGAACCCACTGATTCTTTCCTCCAGGTGTGGACTGTGCAGAGCTGAAGACTTGGGAAAGGAGCTGGTAGGACGTTCACCTTTCCCCCTGACTCAGAAGGGTGCTGCTCCGGCCCTGAGATTGGCCAGACGGAAGGGGACTGTCATTGACTGGATTCCTGCACCTCACCTGGAGCTACCTGCATGGAACCCACTAGAACACCCCAACACCCCAGAAAGGTGGATATTATGCCCGCTTTAGATATGTGGAAACTAAATCTCAGGGAACTCAAGTGTCATAACCGAGGCCCACAACTCAGGGCCATAGACCAAGACTCAAACTCAGGCTGGTATTCACTCCCAAATCCAAGGCTCCCTCCCTGCCCCCACATCAAGCTCCGTTCTCAGGCAGAAAGGTTTTTGCCTCCAGGGCAAGCTATTCTTCAAGCCTCAGTTTCCTTATCTTTAAAACGATAATAAAAATTCTGGCTGTGCGCCCCTGTGCGGTCTGAAAGAGATAATGGATGTGAAAGTGGTTTTAAACTGTAAAGCATTAGGTCTGAGTCAGTCATTGTGTAATGTTCTTATTCCCTGGGCAGGGAAAGATCAAGTTTTAACTGTCCAGCAGATAAGACAATCTGTCCGATTTTTAAAGATTTCGGATATGGGGAAAGGTGATTTTTCCACCCACGACTGGTGAGTCTTGAAATTTTCTCCAGGGAATCCCTCATTGCTATCTAGCTCCTGATGGAAACTGTATTTTGGGGGTGGAGCTCCTTTTATTTGAAGTGTCCTCGATTTGGTAAAAGAGTGTATCTGGCAACTTATCCTTCCCCACATCCTCCAGTGAGCAGAGATCTTGGGCGTCAGTAGCCTGGGAGTCGCTGTAATCCCCAGAACTGATAGCATCATCTGAATAGTCCTGGCTCCTGGCTCTATATCACACATTGGGGCACATTCTTAAATTTTCCCTGGCTCACTATTTAACTGGAGATGGACTTTGAGCTCTGGTATCCTCAGAGCCCCAGACAGAACATGGCTGATACCAGGTAGCTGATCAGTTACTGCTTCTTCATTTATTCAGTGTGATCATTTATCCCTATGTATATAGGGATACACAACCAGAGATGCCGCCCAGTGAGAGCGCCACACGCCGCCACACACACAGGAGCCCCACCTTGCCTCGACGAGCGAGAAGCCCGCACGCCCCAGCGAAGACCCAGCGCAGCCAGAAAAAGAGATAAACAAAATTATGTAAAAAAAAAAACAACCAACTCCCATTGTGACATATCCTGTGATGAAAAAGGCCTGAGAGCTGAGGGATCGTGGAGAGAGGGCCCTGACCTGCTCGCTGCAGGAAGGGGCTCTAAAGGGCAGGGCAGTGGTTAGGGGTGCTGGTAGCAGAGAGAGCACCCCCGGGGCTGAAGGGGCAGCAGCCGAGCTCGGTGTGAGCGAACCCTCGGGAGAGACTGTGTGCCTGGGGCCCAGAGGCAGGGGTGGGGGCCTCGGCCTGGAAAGGACTGTGGCCTTTATCCCCAAGAGTGAGGAGAAGCCACTGAGAAGGTTTCAGCAGGGGAGTGACAAGACCACATGTGTGTCTTAAGGTCACTTGGGCAACAGCGTGGAGAATGGATTGGAGCTGGGCGAGCGTGGAATCAGGGAGACTGGCTGGGATTATGAACTCAGAGATCCCGAAACCCCTCTGCGTGCCCCCGGCAGAGAGCTGAGTGTGGTTTGGATCTTGGAGCAACCACCAGCGAATGTGCGAGGTCGGCAGAGTCACTAAGCTTCCTGTTCCCCCAGGCTCCCACATCTGTAAAATGAGGGAAGGATGACTTCCCTTGCCTGACTAATCTTTCCCCCTTAATTCCATAAGTTGAATACCAGTTGGGAGTCCTCTGCAACACAGGCTGGGAAGAGGCTGCCAAAACCAGCCACTGCGGGGCCTGTTTGCCTTGGCAGATGTGGACCACCTGATCATCCTTACGCCCGTTCCGTAGACCAGCTGTGTGGCCGCAGATGTGTGGCTAGTCTCCTGAGCCCAGCTCCAAGCAGAGAGAAGTAACAGCAGCCGGATGTCCCATTACTGATGGAGAAGGAAATGGCAACCCAACTTCTTGCCTGGAGAATCCCGTGGACAGACGAGCCTGGTGGACTGCTGTCCATAGGGTCGCACAGGGTCGGACACGACGGAAGTGACTTAGCATGTATTCATGCATTGGAGAGGGAAATGGCAACCTGCTCCGGTATTCGTGCCTGGAGAATCCCAGGGACAGAGGAGCCTGGTTGGCTGCCGTCTATGCGGTCGCACAGAGTCGGAAAAGACTGAAGCGACTTAGCAGCAGCAGCAGCAGCAGTCCTGTTACTGATGGCCCAGCTCGTCCTGCTGCCAACACCTGGAACAAGCCCCGTGAGCATCCATCCTTTCCTCCACTTCTGTGAGCTTCCGCTCTCCTATCAGTGAAACACGCCTATGCACATCGATCCTTCCAGGCGATATCTGTGACGTGCTGCTATAGGGTAGGCCCTGGGTAGGCTCTGGGGACACAAGATAGACCTATGTCCTTCCCTTGGTTCACATCTCATTGCACATAAAACTATGTATATGAAAATGCTCTTAAAATTCTAATACTGTTTGTACTTGGAACAACTGTAAAGGGAGTGTTGAGCCAGAAATCTGGAAATTCTGCTTCTGACCCCAGTTCTCTTCCAAGGGAACTAGACCTGAAACACACGTCCACTGACCTTGAGTTGACAGGCCTGTGTCTTCAGTCGGATGGCGTTTATATGTTGTAATTCTATCTATCCTTGAAATCTGGATCCCCTTCCGAAATTCTGTACCTGACTTCCTTTAGCACTTCCTGTTTTCTTAAAGATGCAACGTTTGCTTTTGACTCTCAGTCCCCTCCTTATATTGAGTCCAGGGATCTCAAATGCATGCCGCCTGCAGTGGCTCTGTAGGGAATACAACGAGTGACGCATGCATGGGAAAGCTGGGGGTTGTGGCAAAAGAAGGGGGTTGTGCAGTTTGAAGGGGAGAGCTTCCTTTCAGCTCCAGAAAAAGATTCTTTTATTCAAAGAGGCGGGCTGAACCTAATTTCCGTTCTCCTTTAAAACCTCTCGGTTTTGTCCTTTTCTCTCCCCCCGCCCCCCATCACACCGTCCTCCAGAGCCAGAGGACAGTAGCAGTCTCATGCGTGGTCTTCCAGCCCACCGTTTTACCTTTCTGATCCCTTTTTACCAAACCTAAGCCGGAATCTTCCCACCTCCTCCCTTCTTCAAGAAACGACACTGACTCCCTGGAGACCCCGAGTCAGTTCACTGCACTTTACCTAGGATTGACTGAACACTCACCAGGACAGGTAAGGTATTGGATGCTGTGGAGACCAAAAGCATGAGTTACAATCAACAATTCAGTCACTTAAAAATCACATGGACTGGGAGAGTGTTCAATCTTTGTGTACCGACCTTAGAGTCTGATGAAAATGACAGACCCCACTCCCAGAAAAAAACACAATACAAATAGGTAACTGCAAGTCATAGATACTAACTACAAACTGTGACGCATCCTGTGAAGAAAAGGTCCTGAGAGCCAGCAGAGGATGAATGGAGAGGCCCGACCTGCGTCCCAACCTGGACACCCCTCTTCTAAGCACCAGAGATTAAGAACCCCCTTCCTTAAGAACGGGCAGCGCTCAGGGCTTAGTGTGATGCAGAGAAGGGGGATGGTTCTTGCCAGGGAAGCCCTAACACAGGAGACACAATGTCCCTTTGAAATCAGAGTCCTGGATTTGAGCTTCCACCTGCTGGGCCAGTCTTGTAACCTTTCTGAGCCTCACCTTCCTCATCTGTATAAGGGCAGTAAATGCTCCTCCTTTCGGGGAGAGAATGAAATAACCAAGGCGAAGCGCGGGCCGGCAGCGTCACTCAGAGTGTAGGGACCTTCTCTGCTCCTTGGCCTCTCCCAGGTTTGCCTGGGAAATGTCTGTGCTCCTTTCTTCGTATCACCTCCAAATGCAAGTCCCTTCGGTGCTATCTGGACCCATCTGTCCGCTGGGGGAAATCCTATTGCCCCCCAAGCCCAGAATGCTTGTTTATCCCTGCCCTCTTTTTTCGCTCTGTCCTTACTGTTCATTCATTCATTCACTCACTCATCTGGATGAGAGACTGATTCTCCAGGCTTCTCAGATTCCTCCCTCTTCTGGACAAGCCTGGAGTCTCCATGTGTGTGTGTGTGTGTATGTGTGTGTGTGTGCGCGCGCGCACGCGCACGTGTGTGTAGGAGAGGGGTGGGGTGGGAGGAAGTGCTTCCATCTTAGATTCCTTTTCTGTGCCTGGTCCCTCGCAGGCCAGACACATCAGGTCTTTCTGGCCTTCCTCTCAGTCCTCACATCTAATCAGCCACCAAGTCCTCTCCATGCCTCTGGCAAATGATCTTTTTGTTCATTGGCATTGCTGTTCCTCAGGTATCAACGCTTAACTGATGTTTTTCTGGACCTTGGCAAGTTCCTCCTTAATGAATTTTCCAAGCTGTTATCCCATTTCCAATCCATCCTGGACACAGGCACCAAACTTAATTTGAAAATGACAGTCTCTTTTCATCTTTGTGTCTGGGGCATACAACACAGAGCTTAGCTGATAGAAAGTGACTATGGTAGATTAAAGACGGCCCGGATTCTTTGCTATTGTTTCTATTGAGCGGTGATGTCTAATTCCCTTCGCTTGGAATCTGTGCTGGTCTTAAACACTTGCTTACCATAGACTGCGGCAGAAACAAGGTCCTGGGACTTTTGAGACAATTTGGTAAGAAGTCTTGCAGCTTCCATTTAGATCTCTTGGAACACCTTCTCGTAGAGCCATGGGCTACCTACCATGTACAAAGTCCAATTGTTCTGAAGCCACTGGGTTTTCTATGAGAAAACCCAAGCCACATGGAGAAGTCACTTGTAGGAGGGCTGCTCAGCAGGTCAGTGGAGCTCCCAGCCCACAGAGAGGTGAAGTCGTTTGGGAGTGGACCCTCCTGCATTCTGCTGACTCCATGAGTATCAGAGATGAACTGCCCAGCTGAGGCCTTCCCGAAGTCCCGGCCCACAGAATCATGAGCAAAATAAAATGGTTGTTTGAAGACTGTCGATTTTGGTGTAGCTCATTACATAACAGTAATAACCAAAATGGGG
The DNA here is from genome assembly GCF_910594005.1 of Cervus elaphus. NCBI lineage: Eukaryota > Metazoa > Chordata > Mammalia > Artiodactyla > Cervidae > Cervus > Cervus elaphus. Next base: position 80,280,921 of record NC_057819.1, on the reverse strand, counting down.
CTTTCCAGGTGGCACTCGTGGCAAAGAACCTACCCGCCAATGCAGGAGATGCAGGAGACACAGGTTTGGTCCCTGGGTTGGGAAGATCCCCTAGAGAATGGCAACACACTCCAGTATTCTTGCCTGGGTACTCCCCGGTACAGAGGAGCCTGGAGGGCTGCGGGCCATAGGGTTGCAGAGTTGGACAGGACTGAAGCGACTTAGCATGCACACAATAACCACAACAGTGCTCAAAAACTGCTGAGTGAATAAATAATTCTTTTGCTGTAGGGCGCTAATAGTGTCATTGCCCTGTTGGAGAGCGCTTCGTGGCTCCCTATTGCCTGAGCAATAGCGTTTTGTGCCTTTAGTTGGCATTCAAGGTTCTTCATCATTAGGCTTCAGCCTGCTTTTCAGACCTTACTGTCTGCTCTCACTTGGGGTGGATCCATCCTATAGTGAAGTTTGTTTGAGCTGTTTCCCAAACATGCAAACACTTTTCCAGTGCTATGTCCTTGCTTATGTATGCTACCTTCTCCACCTAAATGCCCTTTCCTCTCGTAGCCTCACCTCAGGAGGTCAGCAATCAATTGTCCTTAGGAGTCAGACACCTCCTCTGGTTGCCCAGGCCAGCAGGGAGTCCTCCTCCTCTTTCTGACCTCCTCTTTCATTTGCTGGCTTGTTTAGCTCCTCTTTCCTTCCACACGCACATACCCTGTTCTTTCTTAACCTCTTCTCCTGCATTGTAAGCTCCTTGTTTTGGGGAGGGGGTGCGTGAGAGAGGTCCTGGCACCTCACAGGGTACACAAAAATGTCGTGTGTGGTGTCCCAGGCATGGATCCTCGCAGAGCGTGAGTCAAGCCTGGACAGCGCGTAATGTGGCACGGGGGTCTTCCAAGCCAGGTGTATGTGTGCTGGAATGGGGTAGGGGTATTTAGGAGCAGTGTAGGCTTTAGCATAAGCTCAGATTTTTGAGCCATAACGTGCCACTGACTGTATCACTTTGGGTGAAACGCTTCAACTTTCTGAGCTCCAGTTTCCTTATTTGGAAACTAAAGACTTCGGATGAGAATGTGTATAAAGGGCCTAGCTCGGCTCTTGGCACATGGCAAGCCATTAATAACTGTTTGCTGAACAAATGTGACAGGATGGTTGATCACCTTCCTGATGATCAGTTACAATTATGGCAAGATTGGAGAGAATGCTCTCACACCCCTCCCCCACCAATAAATAAAAATTGAGGGGGGGGGGAGAGAACAGTGAAGACGCACCAAGGAGACCCAGTCACCCTCAGCTATACTAATCTGTGTGATCTTCAGCAAGCCCCCCGAGGTCTCAGCCTTCTCATCTGTATATCGAGGGGTAGGCATTGGAATCTAAGCTCCCCTCCAGCTTGGGCATTCCAAGAGCATTAAAGAAAAAGGATGAATCACCCCTTCAAAATACCAGTATGGGCTGGGCCCTCCGCCTGCTGTCCACGTCCAGCACAGCTAAGAGCTCTTAATGCACAGCCAGCCTCCCCCTGCAGCTGCCACCAAACTTCAAGCCCCTTTCCCAGGAGTCTCAGAAGCAAGACTGATAATGGACCCCTGGCCTTCTCCATCTCAACAGGGAACCAGATCCCATTCCCAGACTCCAGGGGCCAGAGGGCCCTCCCCTAAGGGGGCTGGCTTTCCGTGGACATTTGGCCTCCGTGTGCGTGTGTCAAGTGTGGGGTTGCTGGAAGGGCGGAAGGAAGGGGAAGAAGGGAGGAGTTGAAAACAGAAGAGGGTTGATGAGTGAATTGGGGCAATTGGGGCAGGAGGACTAGGGTGCTGGGAAACCTTGCCATTCTCTTCCAGGATTTTGAAAGAAGTAGAAGTGTCTGTATCAGTAATAGTGATAAATCTCCATTCTGGGGAGGGCGTGGTCCCTCAGCAGCTGCATAAATTCACAGACACGGGCTGTCAAAGCCTCAGAAGACACCGAGATCAATTTTCCTTCTTACAGGAGGTAGACACGAGGTGACCGCAGAGGACAGTTTCTGGCCTCTCTGCCCAGAGCTCTCTACTCCTTTCCGCGTTGATGCTATTATTAGTATTATCAACATTAATAATAATGGAGACGTAACCGGCTGTGCCTTAGTCACGAGGTTCCAGGAACCAGCGCCGCCTTCGCTCTCTTGTGGGGCTGGCTGGGTTCTCCTGGATCTTCTCTGCTGGTCCGGAACCGCTGCGGGTCTGCCCTTTGGGTCTGTCTGTCCAGGGGTCTGTCTACTGCTGGTCACGTCTGCAGCCCGGGTCCTCCTAGCTCCCGCGGACTCCCGCTCTGGAAAGCCGAGAAGCTCGCTGGCTGCGAGCGGGTTTTCCAAGTGGGCAGGGGTGGGGAGGAGGGGCAGGCTGGCCTGCGGGCGGAGGGAGGAGGGGGCGTCGCGAGGGGAAGACCTCGCATTGTAATCCAATGACATTGCCAACGTGGGGGCGGGGGCGCCGGCCTCGGCGCGCTCTCCGAGTTTTGGCTGCCCGCCCAGCTGGGAATAACTCTCTTCGCATAATTCGCGTGTTTACCAGGCATGAAAATTCTTGCTTTCGGCTCCCCCCGCCCAGTAAGCCCCCTCCCCTTCCCCCCCGCCCCACCACCCCCGCCCTGTGCAAGAGAGATTCTGTCTAAAAAAATATTGGCCCGGGGCACAGAAAGTTTTGCATAAATTCATAAGTGATGAATGGCTGATTTTAACATTATTTGGGTATTTGTCAGAACTTAACAAATATACATGGGGACGGCGGTTCATAAACTTAAACATCTCAATATCCCCTTTCTTCTGGAAATAAATTACGTTTGTTTGCCGGGCTTGGAGTCTTAAGGTAGCCGACATTAGGAATATTTTAAAAGCCATCATCCATCGAGCATGTCTCCCAGGCGCCAGGAAGATTAAATGAAAGAATCATAAGATGGAGGTCTTTAACTTTTAATCCTTTTACAATGAAGCCTCAGATAGTCGCGGGGGCAGGGTGCCCTCTCTGGGGGGAATAATGCCGTTATTCCTCTGCTCTCGGTTAATGAATACCCTAACGTCTGTCCCACGGCTGACGGAGGCAGCGCCGGGGAGGGGGTCCGGCTCCCGAGCCAGGCTATTGAAACTAGGAGCCACAGAGGCTGCGTCGGGAGGGAAGAAAGCGCCCGGCTGGAGGGACGGGGCGGGCGGGGCCGGGGGCTCGGCGGCTGCGCCGGGGACCAGCGCAGGTTTGAAATAATTAGCATAGATTCCCCGGGACTCCGGCCTGGGGGGCGGGACGCCGGGAGGGAGGCGCGGGGAGGTGGCCAGGGGGTGGGGAGGGAGCACAGGAGAGCGACTTCGGAGTCCAAGATAAATAAAAGGAGTGCTGAGCGGTGTCAGGAAGCCGGCCCACGTGGAGCGGCGCGGATGGGCGCCACCGCGGGCTGAGGCGCAGGGATGCGCGCGAGTCCCGAGCCGGCCTCGGGACGCTGGCTTCTCGAGGGGTGGGGTGGGGGGCATGTTTTGCACGTCGCTTTAAGAGGTCACAGGTCTGTTACCCCTTATGGAACCCACACGCTCAAAGATCTGACTCCGATTTCGCCCCCCTCTCCCACCCCCACGTGGAGTTAAGTGTCCAGAGGGGGTCACGCCCGGTGCCCAGCTGTAGATCCCCGGGGGTGACGTTTTTTCACCCAAATTCGGACTCCTCTGAGCCCTCCTTAGGTCTCAGGGAAGGGAGGAGGAGGTGAGTGTCAAATCTCCCAGCTATTCCCAGCAATTCTGGCCGAGGGCCTGGATTTCGGGGCCTCAGACCTGCAGGACCCTGGAGGCTGTGAGTGTCGATTCCAAGGGATCGCCTCCCCATAGCTTCCGGGAGTGCAAAGGGTTAACGCGGGCGGGTTGTTGGGGGGGTGTGTGTGTGCGAAGCGGGAGGGGTGGCGGGATCTGGGTGGGCGCGCTCTGATCTCCCTCCTCCCCCCCCCCCCCCATTCCTCGGGGGTCAAGTTTCAGCGGCACTCCGCCCCCAGGGTAGGTGTGAAAGACACGTGTCCCCATTGTGAAGGGCCTGTCAGGCAGGACAAAGCAGCCGCCCACCCTCCCCCCCCACCCCCGCCCCTCGGCCCAGCCTGGGGTCAGCTCCAGGGGGCCGGCTGGGTGTCGAGGTCACGATGGGCCCGAGCTTTGGTGACATAGGGAGAAAAGGCTGGGAGACTGGGCGGAGGCCACGTGATGCTCAAGTGAGGAGTTTGAGAATAGCCCCCCCCCCCAATGAAAAACTGGACGGTCACTTCCATCACCCCAGAAGAAGGGATGAGCCCCTTCTCCCAACAAGCAGAGTAAGCACAGCGGCGCCCCCTACCCGCCCCCCCAACCCCAACCCCCCATCAATCACCAACACAGAGAATCGCAGTGTGGAGCGCAGTCGGTTTTAGTGGTTTTCTTTAATCCTGCTCTGCACTTCTTTCTCATTTACTACACGGGATATTATAAAGAATAAATAGCAGATACTCTTAATTTACAATGATTAGTCATTCCATTTGTTCTCTATATTTACAATAACTGTAAAATAACATTGAACTCTATAGCTTCTTCGAGGTCCAAGGAAAACCAAAACACTTTCCGAAGAATGGAAAATAGCTTTTTAAAAGTCCCTCTACAAAAGTTCTCCCCTCTCTTTGTACTTTAAGAAAAAATAACTTTCCCCCCCATCCCTGCTTCGCCATGCGAAGGGCACTGTAATATAAATAGCAGGTTAACATTATTAGCAACAACCAGAATAAGTCTCTCTTTTCTCTGTTCGTTTTTTCCTTTTGCTTAAAAATTTTTTAAAAATACAGTAGAAGCCGGTAACTTTTAACGTATAATACTGACCTTTTAATAAGTAAATTAAAACTGGGACCGTATATACACACAGATATACATTCCTACACAGTTAAACAGTGCATTACATGAACCAGAAAGCTAGGTCTCTGTAGCAAAAAAAAAAAAAAAAAAAAAGTTCATTGAATCCCCTCGCGAGAGGGTGGTGGACCGTGCGGGGGGCGTCGGTGGGGATCGATCAAGTGTCCGGGTGCGGGCGGGGGGCCCTGAGTTCTAGCATGAGCACTTGCACTCGGAAATGATGGGGTACTGGATGGGAATCCAGCCGCAGCGCTGGCCCCCGCGCCGCTGACAGCGCCACCGCAGCACCGTGAGGTGCACGGACTTGGACGGCTTGCACACCATGCCCTCGGGCACCGAACACGAGCGCTTGCTGAAGCAGCTGCCCACCTTCACGTAGCGCGGCCAGAAGCGGCTGCCCAGGTCGTTCCACGCGTACAGCACCGGGCAGAAGGTCTGCGACCACAGCCACATCTGTAACTTCCTCCGCAGCTTCTTGCTCAGGCGCTGCTTCTTGCCCGGGGCCAAGCCCTCGGAGAACTCCAGGGCTTTGATCTCGCTCGGCATGGCCCCCGACGGCCGCTGCCGCAGCAGCTGGTCCAGCTCGGCCAGGTCCTCGGCGCCCCCGGCCGCCACCCCGCCCCCGCCCGGCCGGTCCTCGGGGGGCGAGGTGGCCATGAAACCCGGGTCGTAGTGGCCCCCGAGCAGCGAGCGCAGCAGCGTCTCGTTCAGATCCTTCTCCTTGGGGTCAAAGATAGGGTCCGGGTGTTCGATGAGGTCCACCAGAGGCAGGTTGTCGCTGGGAGCCGGGCGGATGTGGAGATAGTGCTGGCCGCCGGCCGGTGCCACCCGCAGCCCCAGGACCACCACCAGGGCGTAGAGGGTGACCCCCAGACTGGGGCAGCGCTCCATGCCTCCGGCGCGCGCCCGGGGCTGCTGCTTCGTCCCGCGTCCCCGGAGGAGAGCACGCCGAGCCCGCGGCGCCGCCGCGCTCCCCCGTCTCTCCGGAGGCGGCTCACCCGAGGCTGGGCAGGCGCAGGGCCGGCAGCATGAGTCGCCCGCAGAGCCCTTCGCGCGGCGCCGGCTCCCACCCGGGCGGAAAGGAGGCGCGCAAGCGGGCCGCCACTCTCCTCCCTGCTCTACGCGGGCAGGCGGCCGCGGCGGGGCATCCGAAACCACTCCAGGGCGACCGCGGGCGCGGGAGGCGCCGGCTGCTCGCTGCCTTCCCGGGCCGGCGGCGGCGCGGGGCGCGTGGACGGGCCGCTCTCCCCGCCTCCTTCTCCCGCGGCTCGGCGTCCGGCCGCTCGGGGCAGCGCCGCGACTCGGGCCGGTCCTCGGGGCACTTCCCTCCGCCCGCTCGGGGCTCGGCGGCCGGCTCTGCCCGGCGGACTCCAGCGGCGGCGGCGGCGGCGGCGGCGGCGGCGTCCGCGCACGTTGGCACCGGTTTGTCTGTCTCGCAGGGTCCAAGCCTTTAAATTTCCTGCACTTTCAGCTCCATCACCATGGAAACCACTGACTCTCTCGGCGTTGCCCCCTCCCCCTTCTTCCCCCCAAACAACAACCCCACCCCCCACTTCTCCACCCCCGAGGAGCCGGAGCCGCACAGGCTCCGGGGGAAGCCGCCTGCACTCGCCGCGGAGGCGGCGGCGGCGGCTTCGAAAGCGCCCGGGCTGTGCCCCGCCGGACCCAGATGCCCCGGGAAGCCGACAGCCCGGCTGCCCGCCGGAGCTCACAGGCGGCGGCGGCGGCGGCGGTGGCGCTTGGCAGGTCTCCGCGCAATTTTCTCTCTCCCCCACCACCCACCCCCCTTCTCCTCCTCCGGCAAAATGCACCGCCCCCCTCCTTTCTCCTGGAGCAATGCAACTGGGGCTCTAGGCGCCCCGCCAGGGCCAGTCCCGGGGAAGGCTCGCGGCTGCGCTGGAGCCGGGCTGGAGGGTGCAGGGCCGGTTTTGGGGGGTGGTCGAGGCGGGGGTGGGAAGAGCCTCACTAGCTGGGTATTCTGCCCCGGGAGGGGAGCTGCGGGGCGGTGCTGGGGGCTCGCTTCTCGGTGCAGTTCGGTGCAAGGAATGTCTCCATGTGCAGGGAGCTTTTTCCCCGGGCGCGTCTCGCCTTCTTCTTCTCTCCCGGGCTCGGGCTAAGTCCCCTCCCCCTCCCCCCAACGCGCGCGCACAGACACACACACACACACACACACACACACACACACACTCACACACAGACACACACACACACACACTTTGCGCCGGAGGACTCCAGGAGCTGCAGCGTTGCGCAGCGTGATGCAATTCCTAGGAAGCCTCCGGCCCGTGTGTTCCCCGGGCCCTCAAGGGGGGTCGGCTCCTCACCCTCCCCGTCCCCTCGGCCGGGCCTGCACCCTGAGTGGCCGAGCTGGAGGGGCGCGTCCGGCTTCAGGGGCTCCCCTCGCCCGCCCGGCTCCGCGCGGCCGCCGCTCGGCTCCCTGGGGGCGGCGCGCCCTCTGCCGGCCCGCGGCGCTCCCTGCACCCGGCGCTGGAGGGGGGCCGCAGAGGTGGGTTTGTCTGCGGTCCACTTGACCCGACTGGGTTTGTTTCAGTGTCCGCGTCGTTGTGTGGACGTGGGCGTGCTGATGTGCGTGTGTGTGCGTGCGCGCTGACGAGTGAGTCTGCTGCGTACTTCCGAAGAGGAATTGGCGGCAGGGCACCTGAGTCCTGGCCGGGGTCTGCCCCGATGTCCACCCTGATGGGGCTGTGTTAACCTCGGAAGAGCCACCTTACTTTCTGCGTTAGCGACATAACCACATGACTCTTCCGGATCTACCTTTCCGTGGTTCTGAATAAACCTCCATGATGCTTTCTCTTCCAGGACCAGTCTGTCTCTGATGGGAGGTGGATATTGAAATGACACTTCTGGTCATTTTTCCTTGAATGAGGGGCTGAATCCAAGCTTAAACACTCAAACTCAGTTTCCTTTGAGGGGCTGTGATTGGAGTCTGGAAAAAGCTGGGCAACAGAGACTCGGCGTGGAAGACTCAAGCATTCACAGCGTTCCACAGTGTGGAGTTAGAAGTCTCGTTTTGACAGCCTGAATCACTCCAGTTCCTTTCCCCAAAGACCTGTTTTTTTCCTTTCAACCTTTGCAGCTTCCCTCCCACCCCACCCCACCCCCACGAAACACACACAGAAGTTTATCATCTAAGGAAATACACTTTGTTCCGAGGCACAGTATTTCTGGAAAACCCCAGCAACTGGGAGGGATGGCTAGTTTCAGCTGAAATCAGTTCCTTAAACTTTCAGATCTAGGCAGTATCTAGAATTAGACAATCAAGGTACTGCCTACAAGGAAATCTTGCTTTGAGGAATACAGGAGGTAAGAACAACTAACTGGTTGCTTGAATTGCATTGATTCTGAAATAATATGGGACGAGAACCTTGCACACAGTAGGCTCTTAAACAGCACTCCTTTCTTTTTGATGTGCTTTAGGGGGCTTGGCACTGGTTTGTTTTCTTAGGAAGATTAAATGTTCCAGAACAGTTCTGCCACTGCTGTGAATTAACTAAGAGAATAATTTTTCAGTAAAGAGTTCAAAAGGTTAAATTCTAGCCCAGCTCTCCCGAGATGGCGGGTTCCAGTTAGTGACATTTTCTTGTGCTGTCTTCTCTTCCATTGATCTCCTCTCCTTTCCTTCAGATCACCTGTTTTTGTTTGAAAAGCAGCCCAGATCCTTCAGTCCTTTATTTAGGTCGGGTAGAATGAAAACAAACCATGTCAGACAATAGACTGGGTGACCTGTTTATAGAATGTCCACTGGGTGAAGACTGGGCCGGGGCCGGGGTTGAGGGGGCAGTGGACACAAAGGAGAAAGAAGTCACAGTCAATTGCTCCCTTCCGAGATGTTTGCAGTCCAGTGAAGGGGGATATGGTAAGTGTATGAAGAAAACTTTAGAAGAGTGTGGGAAAAAAATCTCTAAATTCCCCTAAGAGCATAGACCAGTGTTTTGCAATCTTTTAAAAAACTCATGCCCACTTTTGGTAAATATTGCAATTTCATGCTATCTTCTGAATGTTTGAAATTTTATAATACATTATGATGATTCCCTGGTGGCTCAGATGGTAAAGAATCTGCCTGCAATGTGGGAGACCCAGGTTTGATCCCTGGGTCAGGAAGATCCCCTGGAGAAGGAAATGGCAACCCACTCCAGTATTCTTGCCTGGAGAATCCCATGGACAGAGGAGCCTGGCAGACTGCAGTCCATGGGGTCACAGAGAGTTGGACATGACTGAGCAACTTCACTTTCACTTTCATGATGACCCAAAAAGTTGAAACAATTATAAGCTATACTCTGTTCAAACCACACTTTCTCTTCTTCAGTGTGGAGTTCTGAAATGCCCCACTTGGGGCACCTGCAATCACTTCCCCACTCCCTGCTACACTAGCGTAGCCCATATACTTAGATACTGGGTGAATCTGGGCATGCTGTTTATTAGAAGCTAAGTACTACCAATATCTTTTTTTTTTTTTTTTCTACCAATATCTTAATAGTGAGCTGAACTTTAGCTGGGCTTGGTGAAGAAAAAGGATATATTTATCTGAGTAGATAAAGGAGGAGATTTGAGTTTGCATAAAGAAAGGAAGCACACCATATCAGGGATGGCTAAAAGAGCTGGGGTGTGGGGAATGGGAGAGTAACTGTCATAAACAGAGATGCTCAGCATAAAGACAACCTTCGCAACAGGTGGATCTCAGTTAGAATTCTGGTCCTGCCACTCACCAGCAGGGCTACCTTCTCAACATGGGCATCTTAACTCCAAACTTCCATTTCCTCCTCTGTAGAATGGGGATTATACACACCTCTCACAACTGTGTTCTGTATCCTTTATAGAGATAAAGGAGGCTATGCTTAGCTCAGTAACCAGGGCAGGTTATACAGTGGGCAATAGATTTCCAACATATGTTAGTTCTTCTGGGAACCCCACCACCTTTGATTGACCATCTCTGATTTGAGCCAGAGGGGCTTGGTGGGCCTGAGCTTCTGTTGGAATCACCTCCAACACTGTTGGGCCTGCTTTCCGTCCACTCAGCGTGTGCAGCTGAGCTGTTCTCCATGGCTCCTGGCCTGCAGGAGCTTAGGGGTGGGAAGCTGGAATTTCTTGGGGGGACTCAACAGCTGACCCATTTCCATGCTTCTGCTGCTCTATTTAAGAAGGAGCTTGACAAGGGGGACAAAGTGGGTATATGTATTCAAAAAGAAGCTGTGAGTGGTGGGGAGATTAGCTAAAGGAGGGATGGTTATCAGTTCAGTTTACTGATCAAGGGGAGCAGGCGAACATCAGGGGGGATTGGCCAGGGCCCTGGGTCTTGGCAGCCTATGAGGGAAGAGTCTCATCAACAGCGTGACTGCAAATCCATTCTTGGAGATCTGTGTCCCAAGATTCTATCCCTGCCAAGTGCTCTGGTCAAGGGAGGCTGAGGCAGCCTTCTGAACAATGGCTTTGGCAACTCCAGGTCAAGGCAGCAGGGCCCCGAGGACACTTACTTATGCATCTTTTCTTATTTTCAGCTGATTCTCAAAACAATTCAATAATTTGATTTTATTTTATTTTTTGGCCATGGAAGCATAGCCCCAAGGAAGCTGTGGGTGACATGCAAAGGACGTGGGACTTGACTTTGGAAAACCAGCCACCTGCCAGCGGTGTGACCCTGGGTGAATCACCGCACCTCTCTGAGGCCCCGTGACACAGAGGGGTCAAGAGACAGGAGGCACCGCAGAGGAGAAGGCATGTCCACAACTTTTAGGCCCCGCATCGTCCCAGGCACACAAAAATTGTCACTCTGATTCTGATGGTCTTTTGGGTCCCCTACATGTCGAATTTGATGGGCTTGCTCTCAGTGAGACCCCAGATGGCATCTTTGGGCTTGACCCGACTGAGCAAAATGAGGACAAGTCAGCCACAAGGCTTGTCACTTTCCTGTCCTGACTGCAGGGGGAACGTGAGAGGGGAGGGGGCTTGTAGGGTGGGAGCTTGGTGGGCACCAGGCAGGCTGCAGGAGGCAGGGGGAGCCCTGGCCAGTTCAGGACCGGCAGCCAGTGCAGCTTGGCCATGAAGTCTAATATTTTGAGCGTGATTATTTCGGTGATGAGATTCCCGCGACAGCAGAGGAGTTCTCAGCAGCATAGGAAGGGGGGAGGGGGTGGGAGGCAAGAAAGAGGAGACTGGGAGGGGAACGGGACTCCAGATTGTGGGCTGGGGTGGGAGCACGGATAAATAGATGGGCAGCGCGTTTGCAGAGAGAGCGGCAAAGCTAAAGCAAAGGCCGAGGGAGGCAGCGAGAGAGGTCGCTGGGCCCTGACCGCGCCTCCCTTCCCAGCCTGGCTCCCGCGCCCCCGCCCCGCCCGGCTCCGCTGGGGAAGGGGAGCGCCTCTGGAGCCCGGTGGTTCATTCATCTCCTGATAAACTGTTTATCTGAGTTTTAACGAGGGCGCCTCTCTCCCAGCCCTGGAGACAGCAGCCTCCTCGTGTTTAGCCGGCCCTGGCGTGGGGGGCCTGGGGCGGGCGGGGGAGACGCCGCGTCCTCGGCCGGCGCGCTGGGTCTGCCGCGGCCTTCGGCTCTGCAGGGCTTCACCTCGCCTCTCCGGGGCTGGGGTCTGGGCCTCTCTGGACTCGAGGCTTTTATCTGGAAAGGAAATCTTGTTTTATCGTTTCTCTCGGTTCACTGTGTTGTGTGCGAACGTGCATGTGCGTGCGCACACACACACACACACACACACACACACACACACACACACACACATTCCCTCTCTAAATATACACACACACACACATTGAAAAATCAACCACCACTTGGTTCTGCGTTGTGGACTCCTACCATAGGCGACCCAAAATTTCAAAAGGGAAATGAATGGAATGCCACCCCCACAGCAGGGACAGCACAGGAAAGGATTCTCCAAAGGGAAGGAGGGAGATGCTGTTCTGTGAAAAGGCAACTGTCACGGATAACAGAAACGAAAACTCTAGTTGTTCTAGAACTTGCTTCCCTCTTGCCATCATTCTCCCTTAAGAATCCACACGAGTGCACACGCTAGAGACACTGATACATCTGCTGAGGCGTGCACCTCCCCCATCACAACACACAGAGCAACAGCACACAGACAGACCGGGGTGCACACCCGCGCACACACACACCACGCATGCTCCCCATAGCCTCCACCCGACCCCCGCCGGCCCTCCTTTGCTCCCCAGGCTGTAAGGGTTCCTGGAGAGAGTCCCTCTCAGCCTCTTACCATGAGGAATTTACACACAGCCCTCCCCCCATCAGACACACAAGCACCCATCTCAGTTAAGCTCACATCTCCCCCACATCCTCTCATCCTGCTGCCTCAGATAGATGTTTATTGAGATAATATGGTCTAGCCTCCCTTATCCCCTCAAAGACTCAAGATAACAAGGAGACAGGAACTCAATGGAGTGAAAAATACAGTGAAAGCCACTGCTTTGTGAGTAGGGTGATTCACAGGTTCCAGCCACTGTTTCTGTCTAAATGCAGAAGTCTCACATCTCTGAATTTTTTTCGTAGCCCCTACCTCTGTCTCCTCACCATCCAAGCATCGGTGCAGACTTGGAATGATTTGCTATGACTACCTGCTGTCATCCATCGGTCTTATTTCTCCATATAGTCACCGGGCAGGTACCCTGATTCCAGATACTCTCAAACACTATTGGGAAAATAAAGAAAAATAAGCACGAGATTACAAGTCAGGATGTCAGTTGCCACGATGAAGCACAGAAATGCTGCGGTGGGGGTGGGGAGGATCCAAAAATAAACTTTTTAGGAAATTCAATGTCCAGTGATCCAAGGGCCACTCCTCAGGCTGAGGAGTGAGGAGGGGGCATGGGCTGGATGAAACTCGGGGCAGTGTGAGGAGGGAACATGGTCCAAATTCTGTAACAAGCTGACCATGGCAAGTGCTGGGGTTTGAGGGCTAATGACGGGAAGACTAGGGGCTTATCGTGGGCCATCAAGGGTCTCAAGCAGTTTAAAAATCCAATTTGAACTACACTTGAATTTAGAAATACTTGAAAGAATATGGTGATCACAGGTCCTCAATATTTTAAGACAGCCTCTATTAAAAAAAACCCAAAACTTTATTCTGATCAAGGTCTAGACTGGTTCAGCCCTAGAATCCTTGTTTTTATTCTCTATGAAGGGTTTATGTGCAGGGGAAAATCTCTAAAATATAACTCATTAATTGTAATGATTACCTCTGAAGAGTGGGGTAAGTGGGTGAGTTGAGAAGGGGAGAGAGCTTTCCACTTTATGTCTTTGTATGTAAATCGGCTTAAAAAGAGAGTGCAATCAAAAAACATTTTTGCATTTAAGGAAAAGTCAGCGAAAGATTAAAATCAGTGCACTGAGAGGCAATGACTTGCCCCAAAGTGACTGTCAGGCACAAGTAAAGCTGGAAATGGCATTTAAGGTTCTTCATGTTGAAAAGAGTTTTGAAGTCAGCCCTGGGCTGTGGGGCAGGGCTGACTCCTATTCTAGGAGGATCTTTGTTTCAGCGTTAGTTAAATGATTCAGCGCTCCTGTGTGGTGGTGAGGTGAGGGAGAAAGAAGCCTGTTTGAGGAGGTTTTTGTGTGCAGATGAGAGTGTATGTACGCAGGCCTGTAAGTATGCGATAGGCACTGTTTCATGACACTTTAATCTCCCATCTCCGGCATCTACAGAGAAATCAGATTGTTTTCAAAATAAAGTGATACCCTCATCAAAACCCACCACTGGGCTGAAAAACAAAACTAAACTAAAATGCACCAAAACCCAATCTCAGGCTTGATCTAAACCCTGCTGTCTGGAATGAGTTTGGGGTGGGGGCTGGCGACTGGAAGCATGTCACCTCAGTTGAGGGATTGGGGGACAGAGTCCCCAAGTGACTACAAGAGAGGGTTTCTCTCCCAGCTGCCGGTCTTAGAAACAGGACTATGAATTTAACACGTGCCAGAAGTTTTTGTTGTTGTTTAGTTGCTAAATCGTATCCGACTCTTTTGCAACCCCATGGACTGCAGTTTGCCAGGCTCCTCTGTCCATGGGTTTTCTTGGCAAGAATACTAGAGCGTTGCCATTTCCTTTGGGGCTTCCTCTGTGGCCAAATGGTTAAGACTTCCAGTGCAGGGGGTAGAGTTTGAACCCTAGTTGGGGAAGTTAAGATTTCACATGCCAGGCAGCCAGAGAATGCTGGAGTGGGTTGCCGTTTCCTTCTCCAGGGGATCTTCCTGACCCAGGGATTGAACCCACATCTCCAGCCTTGGCAGGTGGAGTCTTTACCACTGAGCCACCAGGGAAGCCCTCCAAAAGTTTATCATGTGCCTTATAAATAGTTTCTTATCTACATCTAACAGGAACTTCTTGGAGTAGGAGTGATTAAATCCTCATTTTATAGATGGGGACAGATGAGGCCCATAGAGATGAGGGAGCGTCCCAACGTCATTTTTGATTCTGAGATTATCTCAAGAGGTAGGGAGAGGCTTCTTAGCTCAGAGCTGTGGGCTCAATGGGGCCTTCTTCCTAAGGCCTCAGTCTTCGTTGGTCCATAACTGTTCCCTTAGTCTGACCCATATCCAGCTTCCTCCAGAGGTCATCAGTATCAACCAGAAGGCAAGGGAGATTTACTCTGGCCAGTGACTTTTGACAATCTGGTCAGATCTGGGAGAGGGCTCATTTCAAACGCCCCATCCCCCAGCCTACCCACAGTCCTCCCCTCCATAATGGAGCATGACTGTAGTAAAATGAGGCTTTTGATCAAGCTTTCTCACATCACTCTCAAGACAAACAATGTCTCTGAAACCCCCAGCTGCTTTTATTTTTCTTATATCTAAGGTTTCACCTTAGAATCGTTACCCAGCTTCATTAAAAAATGCCCTTAATTAAGGAAAAAAATCATGACATTTCATTATTGTAACTCACAAAACATACCCATAGTAATTGAAAAGAAGCTTCAAAGTTATAAAAACAATCTTTGCAAATTTATAAAACGGGTTCCTACCTTACCTTCTAACCATCAGGCATCTCCCACCTGTCACAATGATTTTCCAACCTTTTCTTCAGCACAATTAGTTAAGATTGTAAGTAAACATTAATTAAAATACAAATAAAAGTATATAAGACAGTGGCCAGTCCTTCACCAGCATGGTTGGTCGGTATATTTGTGTTTAAACACAAGACTTTTCTAAGATATGATTCATTATTTATAGGATTTTTAGGGAAAAAAATAATTTTATAAATTATTTATATGCATATATATTTAAAAAATTTCCCCATCCATGGTAGATAGATGGATAAGGTTGGAGCTAAGTCCAATACTTGGGCCTCTGGGTCTGCTCCCTACCTCGCTACAAAAGGATCTGATACGCTACAATTTCAGACAAGGGTTTCTCTCCTTACACAAATGCCTAACCATGTTAACTAGTTAATGTAAAGCTTGATTAAACTCGCAAAGATAATCCCTAAAATGCTGGGAGAAGGGCCCTTGAAGTGCCCGGAGGTGGCAGGGAGGGGGCGGGCTGGTAATGAGGCAAGGTTGTGGTTCCAACCTCATTTTCACTTCGCTGTGTTTCAAAAGTGAATTACAGCAGCGGTTCAGCAAAATACATTGAGAAAAATGCAAAGCTGCCTCCCTTACCTCCTGGAGGATTTGAGTCACCACAGATGAGCCTTTAAATGTAATAAGAAGCATCGTAATTATCCTGCCACAGGGTTAAGAAAATCCTGGCAGATCCCATTTTATAGAACTCTGCTTTTCTTTCAAGCCCCTAGCCCAGAAAGAGAGGCAGCTACATTCGAGACTAAATGTTTATGGCTTAGGCTGCTTCAACAGTGTGGATGTTTACTTCTGAGATAGTCCTATTGTTCTATGTGTGATTTCAATATGCTTTTTCTAAATATTTTGACAGCCGGGCGAGCTTTGAGACACTTGTCCTCTTTTAGGGACCACAGGGCCGTGAAGGGTTGTGAGGTGGGGGATTGGTGAGGTCTCTGCCTTATCCCTGATAGCACCTCTCCTTCATCCACAGCCCTCGGGGTCCTAGGTGAGACCCTCATCTCTCACCAGCTTCCCGCAGAGAAGGAGGGCATGCCAACAGGACTGGCCCGCCCCAGGCAGGAAGCTTCCTGCCGAACTGCCCTGAAGTGCCCCTCTCATTTCTCCCAAAGTCTTGGCATTCTTGAAGGAGAAACAGGCTGAAATGAACTTGTATATAGAAATGGAATGACTTACAATTGTTCGAAAGCTTTTAAGGGTTCTCTTGGTTATCCTCCGGATAACATGATGACATCGGAGGCCTTTTCCGATCTAACCTTGATCTACCTTTTCCCTGCCTGTTTCTCTCCCACTCTGCTGTCCACCTTCTATTTAGAGAACTCCTCAGACGTCTCTCCACATCGCCTTCTCTGTCTCATCATTATAGCTTCTGTCTACGCTCTCTCTTTTGCAAGATCATTTGCAGCCTTCTAGATTCGGCTGAAGCATGGCCTCCTCCATTCTTGATTCCTTTTGGGCAGAACGAATTGCTCCCTCCTCGAATCTCCTGTGTCATCAAGGAGCTCTTCCTTTAGGTTGTGGATTACCAGATGGTAATCCATTCTAGGCATTTGTCTGTCTTGACTACTCGTCTCAAGCTCTTTATGGGAGTTCATCTCTCTAATCCTGGTACCTAGCATTGTGTTTGGCGTACCATAGATGACTAGTGAAATGAATGGCTTCCGGAACTTGTGAATTGCTTCTGGGGACAAAAAGCAATTCAGATGGATCCTGGTAGTGCATAAAAGGAGACTGTGGTGGGGAAAACTGCCCATCTCTGAATGAATGCGGCAAACCCAGACTGCAGTGGCTTACGTTTAATCTTTTTTATTTATTTGGTCATCCTGCTTGGCTTGCAGGCTCTTAGCTCCCCAACCAGGGATTGAACCAAGGCCTGGCAGTGAAAGCACTGAGCCCTAACCACTGGACAGCTAGGGAATTCCCTGTTGGATCTTTTCTTATAAACTAGGTCCCTCGTAGGTATCTAGAAAATAAAAAGACCAACTTGCCCAAAATAGATGCTTTATTATTTAACTGGTGCACACCAATAACTTGCCTGTGCTGAACTGGAGACAGCCTGGTTGTTGTACCAACACCTTTAGCAGCCTGAATCCTCACAAATTAGCAGCTCAGTATCTTGAGTTCTGCTGTCTTTGGCAGCACAAGCCAGCCTGGGCCGGGCAGAGGGTGGGGCGAGATTGGCTCCGTCCCAGCAAGCTGCAGCTTGGGCTGGGGGTCGGGAGTAGCTGAGTGATCCCAGCTCTTTCTGGGGAGGCACAGCTGCTGTGACATGTCAGGCTGAACTCAGCCCATGCCCTTGGAAGGGAAGATGGTGGAGTCTTCCACCCGCCACCCCTGAGACCCTAGCAGCCAGTGCTTCTGGGAACTCTTTTCTCTCCTTTCTGCCCCTACTGCTCCCAGTCCATGCTGTCTTCTTGGAGAGGTGGATTCAGAAGAGTTTCCAAAAGGGCAGAAGAGCACTAATCTCTCTGAAGAGTAGGCTCCCCTCGTATCTGATTCTCCTTTGTGTAGCCGAAGAGCTTTGCACAGCATCTGGCTCCGTCAACACTCACTGGGGGTGGCTGGATCAATGGCTAGGTTCACTGTCAGCACCGACGAGGTGCAATTCCTCAAACATCCTTTAGGTCCTCGAAGCTGTCACTCCATAGCCCCAACTGTCCAGATAACCTGGTCAGAGGCACCCCTCCGGGTATTCTTTCCCAGCCTGAATGACACAGCCCGCTGCATGAGCTTCTCAGGGGCAGCTCAGCATCACCCAGGCTCTGTCCACCTGGCATGCAGGGTAACGCTTTGAAGAAGAAATGGATTAAGGTATTGGATTACAGTTTCTGCAGCCAGGCTCCGGGCCTGAGCTCAATGTCCTCCCCCGAGGAGGGTGACTTGGCAGAACAGTTCAGGCGTCCCTCTCCTCCTTCCTCACTTCCCTCCAGTTGCCGCTGCTTTCTGGATGGGGTGAGGAGGGGGAGAGGGGGGACCCTCACTCTCATAACTTACATTGCCAGTTTCTGAAAGGGCGAATCTTAGGCTTCTGCAGATGGTCTGTCCTGCCTCATGGCAGTGTGAAGATGTGGGCAAGAAAAGTCAGTGGGTGCTCTGCGTGAGTGCCAGCAGGGCAGAGGCCCAGCTTGGCAAGAAAATTGATGGCAACCTCTTTCTCTTCTTCTGCTCTCTTCCCGGAAGAGTTCTTGCTGTGTGCATGGTACATGGCATTATATTTGTTATGTCATGTAGCCTTCAAAACATCTCAGTGTATAAGCAAGGACACTAAAACTCAGGGAGTCAAGAGACTTGACCAAGGTCACCCAGATAGAAAGTGGCAGAGCTGTGGTTTAACTCTGCCCAACCCCAAACTTGTGGTCTGTTCTTGATTGCCCCTTTTTATTTCATCTAGGATTCTGCTTCTCATGTTCCTTACACAACTAATAAATATGGAAAGTGGTGGTGAGGAGAGACACAAAAATGGAATTCAAGGTGACTTACAAAATAGTAGTATAAATTATTAATGGATGCAAACATATGTGGTAAAGCTTTTTTTTTTTTTTTTTTTGTGGTAAAGCTTATAATGGGAATTATACACACCAACTTGGAGACAGTGGTTATCTTTGGGGAGAGGGAAGAAAAGGGTGATCTACTTGGTGGGTGTTTAAATGCATTTTTATTTTTTAGAAAGAGGATGAGAGCTACCAAAACAAACATAAAACAGAAACAAATCTTTGGTGTCCCAAACCACAATGAGATATCACTTTGTACTCACTGGGATGGCCATTATATGTATATACACACAATGAAAAGAAGTGTTGACACAGATATGGAGAAACTGGAACCCTTGTGTACTGCTCGTGGGACTGTAAAATGATGGAAGTGCTATAGAAAGCAGTATTGGAGTTCCTTAAAAAATTAAAATAGAGTTACCATAAGATTCAGCCATTTCACCTCTGAGTATATATCCCAAAGGACTGAAAGCAGGGACTGCAACACACATACACCCATGTTCACAGCAGCATTATCTACAATAGCCAAAAAGTAGGGATAATCCAAGTGCTGTTCATCCACAGAAGAATGGATAAGCAAAATGTGGTGGATACATACAATGAAATATCCCTCGGCCTTTAAAAGGAAGACAATTCTGACATATGCTCTAGCGTGGATGAACCTTGAGGACACTATGCTGAATGAAACAAGTTCTATCACAGAAGGACAAATACTGCGTAATTCCACTTACACGCAGTACCTAGAGTAATCTAAGTCATGGAGGCCAAGCAGAATGGTGGTTGTCAAGGGAGAGAGCAGGAGAAAGAGCGAGTCAAAGTTTACTGGCTACAGAGTTTCAGTTTGGGGAGAGGAAAAGAGTTCTGGAGACAGATGATGGTGAAGGTGGGACGCAGTGACGATGTACTTGATGCCTCTTACAAATGGCTAAAACGGTGAATGTCACATGACGAGCATTTGATCACACATGTACACGCGCCCTTGACGTCCAGCAAGGAGGGGCGGCACTTCTTCCCACACAGCTCCCTGTCCCGCGCCCCTCTTCTCTGGCTCGGTCCCCATCAGGGGTCACTGGACACCGGGTGGATGGGGGACTCCCCTCCCCTGGGCACTCCCGGAGGGGGCCTTCCTGACTCAGGTAGGCGGGCACTCCGGCTCAGAGGACGTTCATCCGAAAATAAAAGCCGTCCTTCAGGAGTCCCTATGGATGGAAAGGCTCCCTTCCCGGTGCTCCGGAGGCCCACTGCAGCCAGCCCCCTGGGCATAGTAAGAGCCCTGTCAGCCAGGGCAAAGCTGCCCGACCTCAAAATCCCAAATTAGCACCTGGCCCTTCGATAGGGCAACTTTGGTTTAAAGTTTAAGTGAAACCTTGACAATCCTGCTGCCTTGAGGGGAGGCCTTGGGCGGCTCTCATAGGATGCTCTTTCTTCGCAGGAATGCGATGGTGTGTACAGTGTGGTGTCTGCAGGCAGTTCCTACAACTGCAATTAGGGCCTTTCAATGGAGGCGTCAGCCACATTCAAAGTCTGAACGTCTCACCCATGAAATTCATAATGGGATGAAAGTTCCATTCCGGGACTGACAACTTCAAATGGAATTCGGTGTAATCGTTTATTTATTTACCGGGTTGCCGGAGTGGGGGATAGGGGCTATGCAAAACCCCCTCCGCACCCCCGCCTCCCATCCCCCCCCCCCCCAAAGTTTCCAAGGATAAAAATGAGGGTTGGGATTACATTTGGAGGGAAGCAAGGCTATATTTAAATAGGCTTTGGAAAGAGTGGCTCCATGTCTGAGGCAGTCCGGAGCAACAGCTCCATCCAGCCCGGTCTGGGACATTCCAGAGAATCGTATTGAGAGACCTTGTGCTAATTGGTTCCAATTTATCAGATGCGATGTGTCGAGGAGCCGGGCCAGGTCTGAATGCTCTAAGATCTGCGAGGACAGCGACCTGGATCTACTCCAGGAGCCAGCGGGGCCTTCCATCCGTGCCTTTGCCTGGCCCGCTCTGATGGCGATGGCCGTTTAATTAATTCTCGAATGCCTCCTTTTTAACCGAAGCTTACCCAAGTCATTATGCCATTAGCTGCCTCTTGGTAGGCCTTTCAGTAACTTGGGTTCGTCTTATTTACACAAAAGCCGAGGCTTTTTGCGGTATTAAGGGCGCTGGGAGAGCCAGGGCTGGGGGCGGGGGGCGGATTTATTTGTAATTACAGCGGGGTTCTCGCTCAGTCCGTCCCACCGTTCTGCCCATTCACAGGCTCCGGCCAGGGCTGGCGCCAAGGTCTCCAAGTTGCCCTGTGTTTATGTCATTGAGACGAGGACAATATTTCAGTGTGGAGCCAAGCCACAGGGATCCACTCTATAAAACCCTCACTAAAAATAGACGCGCCAACCCCCGCCCAGCCCCCTCCCCGCCTCCGCGGCTCCCTCCACCCGCCCCCCGCGCGCAGCACCCAGCTCGGTTCGCGGGGAGACAGGCGTGCTAAATCGGCCGCCCCACGCCGCTCTAGGCTTGGGGGGCTGGAGGGACGCGAGCTCCTTTCTTCCCGAGGAGTTTGAACGCGGAATAAAAGGCGTCAATTAGCCGCCTTTAGAGCTGACAGGGCAATTAAAGCTAAATTGCAAGACAGGGAGAGCTGGAGGGAGGAGGAAGGGAGAGAGGCAGAGGGAAGGAGGCGAGAGATCGCCAATGTATTTTTGGTGACAGCTGCATTTTTGAGGAGGGTAAACCTCTACAACTGGTTGTTTGGATAGATTTTCACTTGTGAAGTGATATTTTCAGAGAGCACTGATACTCCCCGTTTATTGCACTTTTCATGTTAGATCTGAGCTGCTTGGGAAAATGAAAACAAAGTGAAAGGATCTTGACTTTTCAGTCTCTCCCAACAGGCTGAGTTAGATGCAAGGCGAAATTGTTAAGAGTAGATGGCCCGGTGGGCTGAGGCCACTGCAACAGGCAGCAGCTAATTTGGGCTTGGGGGATCCCAGAGTTTAGAACTGGTGATTCCAACATAATGCCTTTGCACATTTCCATCACCAGCCTAGGACCCGAAGGTTATAACACTATCGGGAAATGGTCTTTTCTGGTTAACTCTGGAGTAATCATCCTGAAGGAGCAGCCAAGATTTGGTTTGGGGTTTGGGAGGGGTCTGAGACTGACTTACACAGGTGGGAGTTGTTAACAAGGGTGGTATTGATTTTGATTCACTGTTGCAACAAACCAGGTTCCAGGGAATGGATGCAAGAGGTGCTGTGTCCCAGGATGGACACAAGAGAGAAATACACTGCAATCAGAGGAGCAGACAGCCTGAGGAAGCTAGAGCTCTATCACCCCTTCACAAGCATCCCATCTTCCCCTGGCCCCCAACCCACCTGTGGAAGAAACAGTAACCACGGTTCCTGAGAGGATGCTTCCAAAGTCACCTTTGCTTTGCTGGGCCTCACATCCCCCATCCGACCCTGTAATCCTGTTCACTTTATCTTCCCTCACTCGTTAAGAACTACTATTCCCACCACACCTACCCTGGTCCTGGCACTGTGTTAAGGACTTGCCAGGCACTGAACCCAAGATGGATGTTATTCCTATACCTATTTAATGTAAGGGGAAATTGAGGCCTGGAGAGATTCAGCAACATGTTCCAGGTCATTCTGCTAGTAAGTGGGGAAGCTGGGATTGGAACCAGATCTTAAGTCTAGAGACTGTGCTCTTGATCCTTACAGTGTTCTTCCCCTGTGCAAGGCTCCCGTGAATCTCCAGGAAAACTTACATACATGAGATCAGTGTTCATTTGGATTGGGCGAACTTTGGAGCCCTCAGGAAAGGGTGACTTGCAGTCCTAGGACCCTGGTGAGACTGCAGGGACAAAGATCAGCATGCGTAGTAGCCCCAGTTTTGAGCTGAAGGGGCCTGAGAGTGAGGTTTAGTGGTTTGTGTCTGGAGCTAGGGTCCAGAGCTCCTGGATTTCTTAAATGAGAATCTAGTCTCAGGAGCATACTGATATTATAATATTTCAAGACAATATCTTGCTCTAGCATTGCCATTTTGATAGCTCAGGAGGGTGAGAGGCCAAAGCAGTTCACACAGCTGGTCATGACTGTGAAGTCAGAACCAGGATTGCAACCCTGCCCAGGGCTATGTCTGTTAACAAGTAGCATTTTCAAACACTGAATTTATAGGTCCACTTGTACTGCTTGATTGAAGCCCCTGAGGGGCAAGGACTGGTTTTAGGAGCTTTAATAGATATTTGATGAGCAAATGTGTACAAGCAATTTAGAAGTGGTTACAGGTAGGCAAACATTTGATATGCTAATTACAGACCAGTCTTAACTGCACTCAAAAGTATTGGTGTTTGGTCACAGTTTGGCCTCCTCATCTCAATTGCTTAAATCAAGTAAAATTGCCTTTCTGTGTATATCCTGAGTTCTTCTCTGTTCGTTCTACATTTAGTAATTTTTTATAGAATGTATAATATGAGCATTGTACATATTACATACTATGAGCATAGTACTGTCCTGGACTGTAAACAAAATAAGCCAATTCCTCACCCCAGTCCGCATCAACCTGGTCTGGAAGGCATTGCTGTGCCATATTGTACGTAATTGGGATTTGGTCTGGTGAGGTTTGGATGGTGAGAGGTCCAGGTTAGTTTCTGCAACTTGAAGGCAATGACTGCATGTAATTTTTGTTTGTTTGTTTTTTCTAATTTTCTTCTATTTATGCCTAAATGAGTGGCTTTTAACCTTTAAGTTTTTTAAATTAGAAAAATGACCAAATAATACATTGTTAAAATTTGAAATAATGAGGAATATAAAAAGTAAAAACACAGAAGTGTCCCACATCCCTCCCTAGAGTAGCCAGTGTTAATAGTTTGATGGTTTATATTCTCCCCCTGGGGGTATGTATATACAATTGTTCAGTACATTATGTAAACTCATACATACAAGTACAGAGTTGGAGCAATTCAGTCAGTGGGGCAGGATAATCATACTTGTAATTTTGTAATCTGCACTGTTGGTATCTTGCATAGGCCTCAGGATATCTTTAGGAAATCTCAAAATCAGATTTTAATGATGTTCAGAAAAGAGAACTCAAGGGCATCCCCTTGCAGCTCCTTTTACTTGCCTCCTCTTCCCTGAAATCATAGGCCCCCGGGCAGCCTGGCCTCCATCTGAGGCCCAAGAGATGGGCCTCGATCTGAGTCTTTTTCCTTTTCTTTTCCCTTTCTTGTATTTGAAACAAAGATGGTTGATTCTATTATTCATGTTGTTTTCAACTTGCTTTATTTATTTAACAATGTGGATATACATCCATCAGTACAAGCAGAGTCATTCATTCTTTTTAATGGCTGCTTGCTGTTCCATAGCATGCACATATCATGATAAAAAAATTTGTTTTTGGACTAACAAGGAGCATTTTGGTTTTCTCCAGTGTTTGCTTTTTATAGGGAAAGTTGCAATGGAACAGCTTTGATGCGTATCCTGTGCTCACCTACCTGACTGTTTCTTTGAGATAAGTTCCTGGAGGTGAATTGTTGGCTTTGAGGCTTTATACATTTATGATTTTGATACTGCAGATTTTTTTCTCAAAAACTGTTTCAATTTTTCAATTGCTAAGTGTAGCAATTGACCAGTGACGGACCCACCACTGAGGGAGGAAAGCAAACCCAGGCTGTCCTTCCCCACTTTTGTGTGTTTTTTTTTGCATAAGGAATAATTATGTATCATTCCAGGCAGACGTAATTTTGTTCCAATCCCAGCTTTGCCATGAACTTAGTTATATGATATTGGACAAAGTGCTTAACCTAGTTCAGCCTTGGTTTTCTCATCTGTAGAAAAGAGAGAATACTAGCACATGAAAAGATGTTCAGTATCTCTAATTATTAGATTAATGCAAATCAAAACTACCATGGGGTATCACCTAACACTGGTCAGCATGGCCATCATCAAAAAAATCTACAAATAACAAATGCTAGAGAAGATGAGAAGGAAAGAGAACACGCCTACACTGTTGGTGGAAATATAAATTGGTATAGCCACTATGGAGAACAGTATGGAGGTTCCTTAAAAGACTAAAAGTACAACTACCATATGATCCAGAAGTCCCACTACTGGGCATATAACCAGAGAAAACTGTAATTCAAAAAGATGCACGCCCTCCAGTGTTCATTGCAGCACTATTTACAATAGCCAGGAGACAGGGAAGCAACCTGAGTGTCCATTGACAGATGAATGGATAAAGAGGATGTGGTACATATATACAATGGGCTATTACTCAGCCATAAAAAAGAATGAAGCAATGCCTTTTACAGCAACGCGTATGGGCCTAGAGATTATCATACTGAGTAAAGTAAGTCAGACAGAGAAAGGCAAATATCATATGACATAGCTTAGAGGGGGAGTCTAAAAAGTGACATAGATGAACTTATTTATAAAACAAGAATAGAGCCACAGATATAGAAAATAAACTTATGGTTACCAAGTGGGAAGCAGGGGAGAAATACATTGGCAGGTTGACATTGAACTACACACACTACTGTATATAAAATAGATAATGAATAAGGACCTACGTATAGCACAGGGACCGCTACTCAGTACTCTGTAATGACCTATCCAGGAGAAGAATCTAAAAAAGAGTGGAGGTATGCATAATATATGTATAACTGATTCACTGTGCTGTAAGGCAGAAACTAACACAACATTATAAATCAACTATACTCCAATAAAAATTAAAAAAAAAAAAGAAAAGGAAAGGGAGAATAGTAACTGTCCCGGAACTCTTGTGAGGTTTAGAGGAAATGATGGCACACAGTGCTATTTCAACATTCATGTCCCACACAGTGAGGCATTTTAGGTCATTACCCCTCACATCATTTTAGTTGAATGTTAATGACAACAACGGTGAACGTTTTGTTGTGTTCCAGCTTACAAATCCCTTTAAGCATTTCGTTTACTCCACTTCTATAAGGTGTCATGAAGCTGTGTCTCAGGAAGATGAGGTGACCTCCCCACAGTCCCGCAGCTGGAAGTGGGGGTGCTGCGTTCCTGCACCAGGCAGAATCCCTCAGGCTAATTCCATCGTGCTTTCCTGATCTGCCTCCTGTTATGGCTTCAGAGGTCCATGGGCATTTGTCCAGTTTGGAAGCAAATAGAACCCATCACCTGGGTTGGTGCAAAAAGACCTAGGCGCTTCACTAGCCCTAATCCTGCTGAGTTCTACCTGGAGTTTGTCCTTGGAATACCGGGGAGCTAGCAGAGGGTGGAGGCCCTTAGGTTCACAAGTCTCAAAAGAAGGAAGGCCCGTCCCTGAGTGAGCGTCCTTTTGAAACTGGTGGTGGGAGATGATCTCATGGGGGAGAGGCCCCTGGGGAAGAGTTGGGCTGAAGACAGCCAGAGGAGGAGTGACCTCTGTGTGCTGGCCTCCATCCATCACTGCCCTTTCTCCCCGTGTCTCCAGGCTCCTGGGAGGTGGCTGGCTCCTCCTTTCTTTTCTCTGTAGCATCAGAGAAGATGACTCAGACACTGCCTTAGGGCACCGATGGTACCCACAAATTGGTCCTAGTCCCAGCCAGTGAGGGCGGCGAGGAGGAGACAGGCAGAGTGTCCCGAGGCGTGGGCCGTGAGAGGAGGGGCAAGGAGGCAGCTCGCTAGGCCCCTCTGACCCCACATGGCTCTAAGACCCAAGCTCCTGACCTGGGCTGCTGGGTCAGGCTTTGCCAAAACCTCTTCTGTTCCAAGGTGGCAAATACACAGATCTTTCTCCAGCTGCCCTCCCTCTTTTCACACATGTACTTTCTTACATCAGCTCAGACAGCAGAGGAGAGGTGAAGCGCACATCTTTCTGAGTGCTCACACTTTTCGTTTCCATCCCAGCCTGTCCACATGGAGCTGTGGGTCCCAGGATAAACCGTTGGCCTTTCTAAGCTTCAGTTTTCTCATCTGTGAAATGGATATGGCAACACTCATTTTGGAGAGCCGTGGAAAGGGGGTGAATTCAGACATGTGAATTGCCTGGAACCCAGTCCTTCAGGAAGTGGTACCCTTGATTATTTTTAAAACCTCCTTCTGCTGACACCATACCTGCCCCTCAAAACACACAGTTTAGAGCAGGCAGCTGTAGCACTGACACAAACCCAAGATCCGTTTCTCAAATCATTTGCTTTATTTTACAGCTGAACCTTGTATGACTTCTTGTAGCACAGACACCCTGATCTCCCAGGCTGAATTTCACATCCTCTTTATCCATTCATCTGCCAATGGACATTATATATATAAAAATATATATATAGGCTTCCCAGGTGGTGCTAATGATAAAGAACCTGCCTCCCAGTGGAGGAGACCTAAGAGACATGGGTTCCATCCCTAGGTTGGGAAGATCCCCTGGAGGAGGGCATGAAAACTCATTCCTGAGGAGCCTGGTGGGCTATGGTCCACGGGTCACAGAGTCGACATGACTGAAGTGACTGAACATACATGTGCACACACACACATATATTATATTTATACACATACATACATATAACTCAGCCATGAGAAATAATGAAATGTCATTTGCCGCAACATGGATAGACCTAGAGATTATCATACTAAGTGAAATAAATCAGACAGAGACAGACATTTGTCATTTGATATTGTTTATAGGTGGAATCTAAGAAAAAAGTATACAAATGAATATATTTACAAAACAGAAATAGACCCCCAGACATGGAAAACCAATTCATGGTTACCAAATGGGGAAGGAAATGAGGGATAAATTAGGAGCTGGGGATTTACATATACACACTACTGTATATAAAATAGATAACCAATAAGGACCTACTGTTTAGCGTGAAGAACTATACTCATTATTTTATAATAACCTCTAAAGGAAAAAGTCTGAAAAAAAAATCTCTGTATGAGTGTATGCATCACTGAATCACTTTGCTGTACCCTTGAAACTAGCACAATATTGTAAATCAGCTATACCTCAGTTAAAAAATAATAAACACCAGAAAAACCCTCTTAAGGTCAGATTGGCTCAGCCCATTCCCTCCAGTGACAGGGGTTGTGGGGGAGGGAAATTAAGTAGCCAAATAATGGTTGAGTGTTCTGAAATCTTCTCCACCAGCTGTTCTTTCCCCCATCATCCCACAATCTCTTCTCACTTAAGGCTGGTTGATAAACTCAGATGATTTCCCTTTTTTTCACACCCGGCTTGAAGTCGGAAATTATGTTGGTAAGACTCGTGATGGTGGATGTTATTAATGTGCTTAACGGGCACTCAGTCAGTTTAAAGATCTTCGCTTTTGCACCGTGCTTTATCCCACCCTGGGGGTGAATAATGGAGATGCTAACGCAGTCTGTAAAGGGGAACCAGCAGAGGTGGCCTGCCCGCTTCACGGGAAGGGTATGCTTTGATTTCTTGTCTGCAGGCGGGTGACGAAATCAGCTTCCCTCATTTTTCTACCCCTTTCAAAAGGCCAGTTCTCCCAACACAATGCACATTTCCAAGTCGTTTTTAATTTGGCATGAAAATGTCCCCTTTATTCCAGACTAGAGCCAGCGGAGTTAATGGGAAACACACATCTGGGCAGCTGTGCTCCTCCAAGTGAGGAAGTGAGCGGTGAGGGTAGGAGTGCGATACGGCATTCAAGATAGCAGCTCCAGACCCCGTTCAACCAGCCAGGCTTTAAGCCATCACACTGGAGCTGTAAATTTTCAGAGCTATTTAGGGCTCTCGTCAGTGGCCACGGTTCCCATCTTTTCCTCTGTGGAGGTGAGGTATGGGGTGGTAGGGATGTCAGTTAACATTCTGGTGGTCTTTAGTTCCAGGCCCCAGGCTATGGGGGTGGGGAAACTTTCTTTGTTTCTCTACTAAGTGAGTCCAAATGATCTCTGGCTGGGTCCTCTTCTGCGGCAGATGGTCTCCACGCCTGGCCGTCTGTATGAGTGCTGAAGATGGGGCATTTGGCAGAGGGATAGTGGGTAACTAACGCTTTGAGCACACCCATGTCAAACTTTCAGGATCCCTCATGACTTGTTTTCATTCCTTTCCCTGCCCAGATTCATGGTGTGTGAATTCAAATTTGGAATGAATTTGTATCTATGACAAGGAGGCAGGAACCCTGGTAGACAAGTGTATATCAATAGTGACTTTGTCTATTAATGCCTAAGATCCTGGCGGTGGCGGGGCGAGGTGGGGGGGGTCCCTCTACTTAAACTTATCCCATCATTATTTTAGCCTCAAGTTTTAGGCATACTTTTACCATATTATGGTTTGCATATTATTGTTTTTTATTGCTTTTTAGGGCCGGATATGTAACCCAAGGAACCCTGGAGTCTGTGAATTCCTTGGGATTGTCTGCAAAAAAATGTGTGTGCTCATGGCTTTCATCAGATTCTCAAAGGGGCCTCAAAGGCTAAAATTAGGGTGATCATACATCTTGGTTTGCTTGGGACAGTTCCAGTTTATACAAGTTGTCCTGGTATAATTGGTAGTAGCAACTCTTTTCACTCATAAAAAAATGTCTTGGCATGGATGATAAATTACAGTTGATGCTCAGTATGTGTAGATTCTGTATTTGCAAATTCACCTACTTGCTAAAATTTATTTGTAACTCCCAAATCAATACATACAGTGCTTCATCAGTCATTTGTGGGTGTACACAGCAGCAAAAGATTGCGTTGCCTGATGTGTGCCTCAAACAAGATGATACTTTGCCTTCCTTCTCTTTCAGCTTTTGTAATGTGTCCCTTCTGTGGTCTATTTAATGCCAGATTTTGCATCTTGGCTTTTGTTGGTGGTTTCGTTTAAATGATCCCTAAGCGTGGGGTGCTAAAGTCCTGTCCTGTGTTCTTAAGCTCAAGAAGGCTGTGATGTGCTGTATAGAAAAAATAACCTGTATTAAATATGCTTTATTTGGTTCTGAGTTACAGCGCTGTTGGGCATAGTATAACGTTAATAAGTCAACAATATATACTAAATAAAATCTATCTGAGCAGAATCACATGTAAATGGATTTCTGATTGACAGAAAAAAAGACTCACAAGAATCTAATTGTGCATTTCTCCAGGAGCTGGGGTTCAGTCTTCAATATTCAGGAGTCTTTATAACTACTGTGAATTGGACTGCAAGGGGATCAAACCAGTCAATCCTAAAGGAAATCAACTCTGAATATTCATTGAAAGGACTGATGCTGAACCGGAAAGTCCAATACTTTGGCCACCTGATGTGAAAAGTCATTGGAAACTCATTGGAAAAGACCCTGCGGCTAGGAAAGATCGAAAGCAAAAGGAGAGGTGATGGCAAAGGATGAGATGGTTAGATAGCATCACCTATTCAATGGACACGAATCTGAGCAAACTCTGGGAGATAATGGAGGATGGAGAAGCCTGGCATGCTGCAGTCCATGGACTCGCAAAGCATCAGGCATGATTTAGTGACTGAACAACAAGCCATGAATAATGAAGATCACCTTGGTTAAAATTCATTGTTTTATAAGAAGATAACCAAACTCAAAGTGAACCAGACTTGGTTCCAGATCCTGCCCTGTTTCTTAGCAGCCGTGACACCTCGAGCTCGCACTTTCCCGCAGCAGGTATGTTTTCTCTTGGTAGGATGAGAATGGGATGCTTGGGGTTTCCTTCCTCTTTGCCTTGAGTTGAAGAGCCTGGTACTTCCCTGGAAAAATAGGCTCTCTGTGGAAGGTAGCCCCAGATATCAGCCGTAGGTGCCTACCTGGGCCTGGGACATACCGACCCCTCTGTCGAGGACTCTTGTGTCAATAACTGGAGTGGTCCCCTCCGAGGGCCTCTTCGATGCGGGAAATGGTCTTCACACGCTGGAGTGGGATCCATCCCCTTCACCAAGGCTCCTTTCTTGGACCGTCCACCAATCTGGAGAAGTTCTCAGTCCCCCAACAAATAGTCTTTCCATCCTGGGAACATCCTAGTCTGTTTTACAGGTACACTATAAAGCTGAGTGGGGACCATCCAGATGAACCAGGAAAAACCCAGAAAGACAAAGGGGTTGGACCTGTCGTGTGCTGAGTGCACAGGAAGAGTTGGGCATTGTGCTGTGTACTTCAATCAATTACCCTATTTTCCATGGCAACTTTGCTGGCTAGATAATTTTATGTCCATTTGAAAACAGATATGGAAACTGGAGCTCGAAGAGGTAAAGCAATCTGCCCAAAGGTATTCAGTAAGTAGTTGTGTGAACAATTCAGCCTCAAGACTTTCTTACTCTGAATCCCATCATGTTCACTTCCCTATGGAGTTTTATGGGCTTCCCAGGTGGCACTGGAGGTAAAGAACCTGCCTGCCAATATAGGAGACATTAAGAGATGCAGATTCAATCCCTGGGTCAGGAAGATCCCCTGGAGGAGGGCATGGCAACCCACTCCAGTGTGTTCTTGCCTGGAGAATCCCATGGGCAGAGGAGCCTGCCGGGCTACGGTCCATAGGGCCGCAGAGAGTCAGACACCACTGAAGTGACTTAGCAAGCACATGGTGTTTTACAGTAAAGCCAGCTTTTGGAGGGTAGGGATTTGCCTTTGAAAACCCATGATCTCTGACTCCCCAGGGATCTTTGAGAAAGAAAAAGAGAGGGGATCGGGGATCGTATTGCATAATGGAAGCCCCAAGGGTGTCAGTAATTTCTCAGGAACCAGGTTTCAGCGGCCAGTCTGCAGAGCCCCTTGCAGGAGTGACAGTGGACCTCCAAAGGAGTTGTGGCCCATGGGCTGCTGTCTGGTGAAGGTCACCCTTCTCAGCCTTGCTTGCTTTTTGCTGCTTTCGAGCACCCTTTTTTCAGAACAGGAGCTCAGTTGCAACTCTCTCTTTTGCTTGGCCCCAGGACAAGTTTTCCACTGTCACCGCCCTGTAGCCTCAGCTGGCACAGAAATTCCAAAATAAATGAACGTGTTGTAAATCGGGAGAAAATATTGTGTCCTTGCGGTGTTGATGTTGATTGCAGCTCAGCGGCTCAGGCAGTGATGACCACAGCTCAGGCTGCATATTTCTTTACCCAAACACGCAGAGGGCCTGCCGGGGCCAGGAGCTCTGCAGACGCCTCCGTTCACTGCGCACTTCAGCTTCTAGGAGGTGTGCCTGCCGGGCTGACAAAGTGCCCTTGATCCGCAGCCCCCAGCCAGGCCCGGAGCCCGGCTGTCAAAGCCAGGCTGAGACCAGCCTTCAGCCTCGAAGCGCCTGGGAACAGAGGCCTGACGATAACACTTTGGCAGGAGACAGCTCCCAAAGCAGCAGGCTGCTGGCCTTCAGAGTGGCCCCCTGGCCCGGGTTTGATCGGGGCTGGCACAGCACAGCCTGCAGCTCACTGAAGCCCTGTGCTAAGAGGCTTCTCGGGCTGAGGGTGGGACCCAGGCTTGCTTGTCAGGGTCTGGCTGCAGGCTCTGAGGGGGGGTTGAAACTTTGACCACCCAGCGTCATTTTGGTAGAGACACGAATAAGAGAGAAACAGAATCTCCTTTGAAGAGGCCTATGGGCAGGCAGAGGGAGAAAGTGATTTGTCACAAGGATTTTTTTCCTCTTAGCTCAAAGATCAGGCCTGAATTTTCCAGGGAGCAATGGGGATTCTTATGCAGGGCACTTTCCAGAGAGCTTTGGAGAAGACATCTGTTACTTTTTTTTCTGTCTGTCCAGAAACCCCCCACCTCCTCCTTTCAGACCCTGCTCCCAGTTTCCAACCACGTGACTCAGTGGGACAGCCAATCACAGTCTCTCACGCCCCTGGATGCAGAGATGGGGCATAATCTTGATCTACCAATCAATCCCAGAGTTCCACTCTTCTGGTGGATATGGACATTTGACATTAGCTAGACCCCTCCCAGGGGCTTCCCAGGTAGTGTAGTGGGAAAGAATCCGCCTGCCAATGCAGGAGTAGCAGGAGATTCGGGTTTGATCTTTGGAGGAAGATCCCCTGGAGAAGGAAATGGCAACCCACTCCAGTATTCTTGCCTGGAAAATTCCATGGACAGAAGAGCCCGGTGGGCTACAGTCCATGGGGTCGCCAGGAGTCCGACAGGACTGAGCACACAGACCCATCAGAGTCCTTCTCTGGAACTTTTTTTCCTTTCTATCTGGGACTCTGGATCTGGAGGTGAAGGTCCCTTGCATTTTAGGTGAGGGAGCTAAAAGACTATGAATGGAGGATGGCCAGTGGGAATCTTCTCTACACTTTGGGAAAGACTAATTTGTAGGACAGGTGAGAATGAGGCCATACCCAGAGAGTGACAGTTCTAAATGATGGGAAAATGAGTGGGAAAGAAGGTTCTGGGGATCACGCTTGAATTCCTGAATCTAAGTCTGCTTGGAACCAGGTTCATCCTTCGAGTTCATGGTTAAATGGGTCAGTATATTCCCCTTGCTCTTCTTTTTTAATCCTAAGGTCGTTTGAGTTGTTACTAAAAGAGTCTTGCCTAAAACAAAGTGGCTTGTGGCTCAGCCCTGGACAAATAGAAGTGTGTTTCTTAAGGGAAGCAGAGAGGAATGGGAGAAGGAGTTGTGGCAATCATTTTATGAAGATCAAGCACCAGTCACACCTCTATGCATTCCCATTCATTTATTCCACGTAGAGTTTTTGGATGTCTGCTACACGCCTGGTCTGGGCTATGAAAATGAATAAGGTGAAATCTCTGCCTTCAAGGAGCTCATAGTTTAGTTTGAAAAACAAACAGAGACTCCGATGGTGCAGTGGGATACAGTCAGTGCTAGGATTAGAGTCCAATGCTAAGATGGGAGGCCTGAGTGTCTGTGAACGTGGGGGAACCCCACTAACCCAGGAGCCCAGGGAGCCCAGGACAGACTCACCAGATGGGGCAGCAGCCATGCTGCAGTGGGTGCTGGTGGGGTGGGGGTGAGCAGGAGCTGATCTGTGGCCTGGAGCTCTTATTCTGGGATTCGGGCTGGGTGGACTGGGGATGAGACCAACACAGAAATCACAGTAACACATAACCAGTGGTGAGGTGATGGGGCCGAACTGATGACTGGTCAACAGTACAGGCACTCAGAGGAGCTTCTGATACTTTCTCAGGAGATGATCTTTCCAGGCTAGGCACCATTCACCTGCTCACTCCTCCTTCCTCTCCCACGTTCACTCCTCTCCTTTAGGCCACCGACTTTGTTATCTTCCTGCTCCTTCCAGCACTGGTCTTCAGATATGTTTGATCATGCTCTTTACTGGTAAAATGGTTTTGATGAGGCACTCACAATATTTGTATGTATACTTAGGTATTTATAAATTATAAATATATATATACACACACACACACACATATATATCTATTTATATATATGCACACACACACACACACACACATATATATGTATATATGGGCTTCCCTGGTGGCTCAGTGGTAAAGAATCTGCCTACCAATTCAGGGGACATGAGTTTGATCCCTTGGCAGGGAAGATCATCTTGAGAAGGAATGGTAACCCTCTCCAGTATTCTTGCCTGGGAAATCCCAGAGGAGTTTGGTAGACTATAGTCCATGGGGTCTCAAAAGAGTCAGACACAACTTACAGACTAAACAACAACAATACACATGTATATGTAGCCACAGCTGCTGCGCGGGTATAATATGCAATTAAAATATATTCAGAAGTAGGAAATTTAAAAGAATATATTAGCAGTGTTTTAAATGTCTTGCTACCTGTACTAGCTAAATATGCATTAGCCAATCAGCCTTTGGAGTGAGGTTAACTGTAAATGAAAGGAGATTTAAAACCACTCATTTTGCAAATAGTCTTCTTAACAATTTGATTTCTTGGCAATATTCTTGTCATATTTGATGCTACAGCCGATGGATAGCTCCATGAGAAGCAGGAAAAGTGAGTGTCCTTTTCTTACTGGTCACTTATCCTGGCCTGTCCTCTGTTCACATTCTTTGCAAGAATTCCTTTAAGTCACTTGTGCATTTTGTGAAGATGAGTTTGGTTAAAATTAGGTAATTGTCATAGAATGATTAGAGATTGCTATAAGAAAATAACACAAAAACTGGTAGCTCACAAAAATAGAATTTTCTTTGCATAGTTCTGGAAGTGGGAAGTCTGTGATCTGGTTGTCAGCATGGTGAAGGCTGCCATCCTGGTTTCAGACTACTGACTTCCTGCCGTGTCCTTACATGGCAGAAAGGTGGCCGTGGCCAATTCTGCCCTCATGGCCTAATCGCCTCCCAAAAGGCCCCATCTCCAAATACCATCACATGGAGGATTAGGATTTCAACATATGAATTTGGGGATTCACAAATGTTCAGCCCAGGCTTCCCTGGTGGCTCAGATGGTAAAGAATCTGCCTATCAGGCAGGAGATCCAGGTTTGATCCCTGGGTCGGAAAGATCCCCCAGAGAAGGGAATGACCACGCGCTCCAGCATTCGTGCCTGGAGAAGTCCATGGACAGAGGGGTCTGGTGGGCTACAGTCTGGGGGGTAGCAGACAGTTGAACATGACTGAGCAATTAACACAGATGTGGTTACAGATGCACAGCCTTTTCTGCAGTAACAGAAAACGTTAGGCTGCAGACTACATGCAGGTGCTCTGGAGTCAAGGAAACAAGTGAGAAGACCCTCAGTGGCAGCCTCGGTCCCGTGGGAGCCCCGCTTACCCAAGTGCTGTTTGCGCCGTGACCTGCAGCACATGGACCAGAGAAGACTGCACCGCCAACCGAGGTGTCAATAGTCAGAAAGCTTCATTCATTCATTTTTAAAAGAAAAAAAAATGTATGGAAATGCTAATATTCTCTTCCAGTTCTGGGGATCATTGTGTGTGCCTTCTGGAATGTTAAAACTGACTTGGGAGACCATTTGTTACATCAGGGTGAGGTTAGTTAAAGGTGGCTGGAAATTATTTGCTTCCTGAAAGCTTGATCATAAAAAGCCTGGAAGCTCTGGGCTAGACCGCTCAGGACACTCTCTGTGGGATCCCCAAGCAGTCACGTTAGATATTTAATTACCCTGATGCTAGTATGACCAGCCTAGACTTCTGGCCATACCTGCACAGGTATTAGATGTGGGAAAGAAGCTGTCTCTTGTCTGTCCACAGTCAAATAGCACTGAACTTCTTTTGTTGATATTACGTGGAACAGAATAACCAGTCAGCTGTGCCCTGCCCAAATTCTTGAGATATAATCTGTGAGATAAATCGGTGCTGTTTTAAGACACTGCACTTGGGGGTTGTGTGCTATGAAGTTATAGAGAACTTGAACACGTGCCTTTGGGCCAGATGCCTATGCAGTCTCTCTTGATTTTTAGTGGTGACTGCCTTCTTAGCCTCACTTTTCTCTCTGAATGTACTGCCCAGTGATGCTTGTAGATTGTGATTGCCCTCTCTGGGGGGCAGGGGAGGGCATCACCAGCAAAAGTCCACATCTTCTCTGATTCACAAGCAGGCATGACCATTCCAATTGCTCATGCCCAAGGCTGTATCTGATCTGGATCTTTCTGTGGGTCCAGTTCTGCCTAGCCCTCTCAATCCAGGGCGTTATTTCTTCCTCAGGGTGCTGACCATATGCAGAGATTTGTTTTTTAAGTTCTCAGTTAGTGAACACAACTCCATTGATGGAATTCTCTGGAATTGATGAAATTCAAGCCTCACTTGGAATTTGGCCTTGAGTGCTTCTCTGTCTGATAGTCTCAAGACCGCAGTCTTATTTCTTGCCTCCACGGTAACTTTCTTAGGCCTGTAACACATGACTTAGGTCTGGTTTGGTCTTAGAAAGTCATTCAAGACCAGTTCCTTGGATTGTTAGTCCTTCACTGAGGGACCTTCAGCTTGTCATTTACAAGGAGTCCCTACCAACTCTTTCTTCCCCAGGTTCCCATTCTCGCTCCCCTGAAGCAAGCCTGGCTGGGCAGGATTTACTTCCTCCCTGAATGAAAACCAATGAGAACACTGTATTTGTTATCTACCATCACAATGATGCTGTGTAAAAATTGACCCCAAAGCTCAGTGGCTTAAAAGAAGAAATATTTACTATTGCTCATGAACCTCAGGTTTACCAAATGGGTCTTGTGGTCTCTGCTGGGGTCACACACGCACTTCTTAGTAGGTCTGCTAGGTGACTCCTCTGATCTTGGTTAAGCATTCATATGTTTGGAGATCGGTGTGCTCTAGGCTGGTATTGGAAGCCTGGGCTGGAAGACTGGACTATTAAAACAATCCTACAGCAGGTTAACTCAATCATCTTGTGAGACTATCACTGTTTCATGGTGATAGCAATGAAGCAAAAGAGGAACTAGAAACATTCAAGTGATTTTTTTTTTCTTTCTTTCTTTATTTTTTTTTAACCATTCTTCTTTCCCATTGGCCAAAGCAAACCATATGCCCAAGACCAGAATCAGAGTAGGAGACCATGAAGTTACAGGGCAAAAGATGGACATGGGGAGGCCATTAACTGACCGTGAATGAAGGCGGTCTAACAATATGCTAGATTCTCTCTTCTAACAAACAGTTGCTGAAATCTGGAAAAACAGAAAGGCAGTCTCTTGGTAGAGGTCACTTTGTAGTCATGAAAGAATGCAATTATTGGCAGCAACACAGTGCTGAAGCAGGGAGGAGCAGTGAAGAAGTACCCTACCCACTCTCTCTCTCTCTGACCTCCAGTCTCCTACTGGTGCCTCTCTATGGCCAAATCCAACCTGAAGACAGCCAGTGAAAGAGCCTGGAAGGCACAAGCCATAGAAGTCAGCCTCCCCGGGCAGAGGGTGAATCTGGGTGTGTGTGTCAAGCAGGTCATTCTTACTTTAGTTGTACCACTGGAACAGAACTAAAAAACCTGATTCATGATTCCAAGGTCAAGAACTTCTGAGATGGGCTAGTTTCTAAACTTGGCCATGCTCAACACCCTCCCTCTCTGTTATTTCCTCCCTCCCTACATTGGTTAGGTTCTCTGAGATGTAGATGCTAAGATGATGGTAGGGGAGAAAGGGGAGGGGGCCAAAGCAGGTTGGGAGAGCCATTAGACCATGATGCAAGTCTGATACCTGTGAGGGAAAGAGGAAGAAAACTTGGATAGGTAGAATCTTACATGGCATTGTAGTTCTAAAAAAGTTTCAGCCAGGTCAGTGGGGAGTTCTTGAGCCAAAGGCCACATCAAAGGGACCCCACATTCCATAGGAACTGTGGCCTTAGTTCCCTGACCATGCTTACTCTTTGGCTGAAAGCAGTGATGGGGCCCATGGACTTGGTGACCACTCAGAACTCAGCAGCTGGATTGATCAGTTGATTATGCTCCTGGTAGTAGGATATCTGAGAGGCATATTTCATGGCTTTTGCCCTTTTCCCTTCTACCCTTCCTTTCCCTTTCCTCCTTCCTTTCTCCTTTCCTTCCTTCTCTTTCTCCCTTCCTTCTCTCTCTTTTTTTTTTCCTTTTTTTTTTTTTTTTAATGTGTTGTTTAAGTTCCAGGCTTAGTGCCAAGTATTGGTGATATATAATGAATATGGCAAATATGATATCTACTCTTATGGAGCTTCATTGTTCATTCTTCTATAGGATTTTGGGATAAAGTTCTGTTGAAATAACTCAACTGAAAACATTCTTGTTTTCAAGGAGGAAGGGAGACTTACCTAGCTCCATGCCCGCCCTCCCTACTTTCTTATCCCACAGAGCCTGGTCAGTTGCCTTGCACATCATTAAGATGACCATATTTACTAAGTTCAAAACCAGCCCATTCTTATTGTGACTTTTTTTTTTTTTGGCAGAAAAAGTCATAAACAAGTAGGAAAGTTAAATTGTATTTTTTATATAAGTTTTAATGAATCCCCTTTCAAGAATTAGGGCAAATTCATGAAATTGGACTGATCCCAGGAAGCCCAAGTTATATGTCAAGCACAGCAAGTAGGCTGACTTAATCAGACTTGTTTGGATGAAAAAAAACAAATTCATTCAAATTATTCATAAGTCCATCTTAAGGTTACGTGTGTGTGGGAACTTGGGGAAAGTTATTCAGTTGGCCTTGGGAAGATCAAGAACTCCAGCAGGATCTGGGCCACACAGAGCCTGAAAGTGGAATTGTAAAGTCATTTGGAATCCTGGGTGGTTCCAGGAATGTTGGCCTCAGGCGTGTATGTATCGTGACTGCGGTGTTCCATCGCTTTCATGACTCATCTCTTCTTCATGGCTGTTTTCCTCTTCCTGCTGCCTGATTTCCTCAACTTCTGATCTTTATGTTTTCTTGACTTCCTAGTTTCTGACTCTCATTACTGCATTTGTTCATGATGTGTGTTACGGTCTCTCTGGTTTATTTCTGTCTCGTAATCTTCTGTCTTCAGCTGCTAAAGGCTTTATTCTCCTGGTATTTCTCAGTTTAACTTTTAGAGACAAAAAAAAAAAAAAATCTAGTTGGCCCAGGTCTTCTTTTATGACAGTCCATGGTAATCTGTGCTGGACTGGGGACTTTGTTTAGAATTTCAATTATGGTCCAATCAAATGGGGGCGCTCAGTGGGTTTCATATGACTCCGCGTGTGCTGCCTGAGGCCCTCTTTTCTCTTGGGGGTATTCATTATGCCTGTTTCCCTTAGGAGACAGCCATGACTTCATTGCTGAAGATATAACCTTTTAAAAGTCTTACTTTGATCCTGTACCACAGTCATGGTGAATGAAATAGTGTTAATATATACCTGCCATTTCCCTATCATTTACATATAAATGAATCTACTCTTCCCATTTCCTAGACTGATGGAGGAGTGGGTGTAAGGTTGATCAAGTCTCTCCTACATGCCAGGAATTTTGCTAGAGGTTCTGTATTCATTGTTTTATTAAATGATGACAATAACCCTGTGAGGTGGGTCCATATTTTACAGATGGCAAAACAGACTCAGAGTTTCAGTAACTTGGCAGAAGTTGTAGAATGACCAGGTCGCTGGCTCAGAATTCAAACCCATGTATTTGACTCCATGCCTATACCACTACTTCTTCAACATCCTTCTTTTTATGTTATTCCAGAGCTCTACTTTGCCCGGCTCAGACAGCACTCAAAATACTCCCTTCTCTGCCCTCCTTGGCCTGACACACAGGTCCCCTCAGGGCTCAGAGGGCATACCTGTCCTTCTCTTTGTCCTTTACTTAGCTAAGTATGCTGGTGACCAGACAGTTCATGAGGCTAGTGACTCTGCTGTCTGCTCCCTCTCTGTTTTGTGTTGGCCCTCTAATTACACAGCTACCTGAGTGGGGATGAGGGTGGGCAAAATAATTTTAGATTAGAGGCTGTCAGAAGACCCGAATTCAAGTCTGGGCTCTCCTACTAATGACATGGATGACTTTGGGTCCATTTTTTTTTCAGGTGACAAATGAGAAGGACATTTAAGTTTCTTTCAGTCTCAAGAGGCCATGCTCCAAAGAAAGCCTGGGTTCTTGCTACTTCTCTCCACCTCTGAGACCTAAATGACATTGACTCAGGGTCCCAAACCTCTGAAGACTCAGTCCTTAGGGTAGATCAAGTCTCTTTCACAGCCTACTGCTGATAGGAGCCACCATATGGAGTGTTTGGGAAGTTAGAGGATGCTTGCCTGCAACTAAAAAGGGCCTGAATTTTGAGTAAATGCTCCTTGCCATCTGATTTGGGGCCTACTGTGTGGGAGGAATGTGAAATATAACTGAGTGGGAGAGAATAATTCTCCATAGTCTGAATTCATTTTCTCCAGCTGTTTCACAGGACCATGCTTTGGATTCCCCAAAGCCCCAGTTTCACACATATCATCCCAGCCTGCCTGGAGTCCTAATCCAGAGATGCAGAAGTCTACCCAATGGGGAGTTCATTACCCTCACTTTCAGTTGTTAAATATGGAGTACCATCGTATAGTTCACTCTAGTATTCTTAACCGGAAAACCCCATGGACAGAGGAGCCTGGTGGGCAGCAGTCCATGGGGTCACAAAGAGCCAGACATGACTGAGCAACTAACATATTTGTTCCACACCATATAGTTCTGGGTGCCAGGTTTACAATAGTGAGCAGAAGTGATACAGTCCCTTCTTGCCGTTGCTCACAAGCTGGAAGGAAAATCAGTAAACAATCAATAAGTATGTGATTCTAATTTCTTTTTTAAAAATTATTTTTTATCTGAGATAACGTTGGTTTATAACATTATATAAGTTTCATGTGTACAACATTATATTTCTACCTCTGTATACCCTACATCCTCCCAGCACCAAAATTTTAGTTTTTATCTGTCATTATAGAGTTGATTTCCTTTCCTTCTTTTGCACTCCCCCTGCCCCTTCCCCTTTGGAAACCACTACCCTGTTCTCCATAACTACATGTTTGTTTTGATTTGGTTTGGCTTGTTCATTTATTTGGAGTTTTGTTCATTTGTTTTTTTTATATTCCACATATGAGTGATTCTAATTTCTCAGGCAACCCCTTCTTTAGAAATCTCACAAGGAGTAAATTGAATGGGGCTAATGTCTTTTTAAAAAACTGCCTCTGAGTATTATGCATTGCAGCTAAGATCTCATTGTGAAAAATTCCTTGATGTAGCCAATGGAGTT
This sequence comes from Cervus elaphus, assembly GCF_910594005.1. NCBI lineage: Eukaryota > Metazoa > Chordata > Mammalia > Artiodactyla > Cervidae > Cervus > Cervus elaphus. The sequence goes on along the minus strand of NC_057819.1, from coordinate 80,240,044 downwards.
ATCACAGTCAAATTCAAATCCTAATGAAACCTAGTAAGTCACAGTTCCATTTTAGAAGCTGATGCTAAAGGATGCAGCTGATATACTTTGATAATCGCCGAAGAAGCAGCAAGATGTAGTTAGACTTTCTTGGTTCTGTAGTCAGCCAGGCTTATGTTTAGATTCCCATTCCTCAATTTACTAGATGTCTTCCTATGGGCAAGTTATGTAACCCCTTTCAGCATATATGTACCACTTATCAAATAGTTAGGATAACTGTTGTGTAGCTTTGCATGAGATACCAAATCAAAATACTTGGCACTTAGTAGTAGGGTTCCTTAAGTATCAATCTTCAATCTTTTCTCTAAGAGGGAACAAGTGACAAGATGACAAACAGCAGAAGGAAACTATTACAAAGATGATTTTGAACTATGCTCCATTCAATTATTGGGCAACTTTTGCACTTATTCTAATTATTCATTAGATAATTAAAGGCTTACTTACAAAGCTATGGTTTTTCTAGTAGCCATGTATGGATGTGAATGTTGGACTAAAAAGAAGGCTGAGTGCTGAAGAATTGAAGCTTTTGAATTGTGGTGCCTTGAGAGTCGCTTGGACTGCAAGGAAATCAAACTAGTCCATCCTAAAGGAAATCCGTCTTGAATATTCATTGGAAGGACTGATGCTGAAGCTGAAGCTCCAATACTTTGGCCACATGATGTGAAGAGCTGACTCATTGGAAAAGACCCTGATGCTGGGAAAATTTGAAGGCAGGAGGAGAAAGGGGCAACAGAGGATGAGATGGTTGGATGGCATCACCGAATCAATGGACATGAGCTTGAGCAAACTCAGGGAAACCTGGCATGCTGCAGTCCATGGGATTGCAAAGAGTTGGACATGACTGAGCAATTGAACAACAAGGGCCTACTATATGCCAGGGGTAGTAGGTTGTGCTAGGTTATGGGGAAGCAGTGGTAAGCAAAATAAACATAGTCCTTGCTCCTATGGAGCTGTTTTTAAATTTTTCTTTGCCTTTGTTGCCTGTCTCCCCCTCTCACTCCTGCCCTATTTCTTCTTTCCCCTCTTCCTTCCTCTCTCTGTCTCTGTCTCTCTGTCTCTGTCTGTCTATTGCTGTCTCTCTGTCCTTTCTTTTTCCCCACCAGTGGGCTTTTCACGTGGAATCATGCTTTGCGAGCGTCATTACAATGATTTTTGAAATTGTATGGAAAGTAGTGAGAACAGAGAGAGGGAAAATGATGGAAACAGAATGAAAGGGCAGTTTTATTTTCTCTCGTTTCTCTTGTATAATGAAGAGCCCATAATTAGAATACCACTGCTGCAGAGAGTGACTCTTACATAGAAAGGATCTAGAGAGAGTATTTGTCATATAGGAGCATTAATCACAACCATGTGGGCCAACAGTCTGTCATGGAAATGATCCTGTTATTTACGTAGCTCTTTACAGCAGTGGGATGTACCATCCTGGGAGCTGACCTGTATTACTTTCTCCTGAGATGCAGGCCAGTGACTATTTACAAGTCTATATATTCTATAGCTGCTCTAAACAACTGGTAACTTAGGTGATGAAGGGGCCGGGGCTTTGCATAAATAGAAAAGCAAATGTATATTTGTCGGCATTGCTCTCTTCTCCTTTGTTTTATCCTCTTTCCAAAAATAAAGTGCATTGTTCCCGGGGAGTGGAATTTGAAGTGGCAGCTGTCTGCCTGGCTGACTCCTTCCCAAAGAGCAGAACCCAAGGAGGTAACTAGGGTTAACTTGAGTTTATTCTGTCCTCTACCGACACGACACCGGGATTCAAGCTGCCAAAATAGCTGCATTTGTGGGGTGTGCCAGCCTGAGCCTCAAATGCCCACTGCTCACACATTTGCACGTGACACGCAAGCCTTGTGGGTGCTGAAATCCTTGGGTCCTGCACACGTGTTGCTCATTGGAGAGCTTGCTCCCAAATAGTGCCATTTCCAGTGCCACTGCTTTTATCCTTCTCTCCCACGACAGACAAGTTTGGGATGAAGATCATCTCATTCAGTCCAGATCAACAGCAATTCAAATGAGGTTTGGTTTTGACTGTGTTGTTTGTGAGCCTGTTAACCTGAGGGACTAGTCACATTTTGGAAGGTGAACATGTACTGTCTGGCTTTAAGAAAAACTTTGGATTCACTAGACGACAGCTCTAAGGTAGTGTGCCCAGGAGAGGGAACATTTTGTTCAGAAAATTCAGGTGCATTATCGGAGTTTCCTGGAACTGAATTAAATTGATATGACTCAATACAATAAACATGGATTAAATCCTTTGGTGTAGTTATTACACCAGGCTTTCTGTGTAAAATAATTTATCTTCTCTGCAAAAGGCTGTTCCAGTATTTTATGTTAGCAGGGAAATGATGGAGGGATAATATGTGTGTGATCCCAGGAGCATCAATCTTCGGTGCCAGGAGAAAAGTTCCCAAGAGGTGGTATTACCACTTGGGAGAAACTTTCCCAGCCACCATTTGCCAGCAGGTGCTAACTCAATGCCCTAGATGTGGTTAGTGGCAGAATAACCACTCATTCCATTTAAAAAATTGACTTTATGGTAGGTGTTAGGGTTAGGTGTTTCCCTAGTGGCTCAGATGGTAAGGAATGGGCCCTTAGTGCTGGAAACCCAGGTTCGATCCCTGGATTGGGAAGATACCCTGGAGAAGGGAATGGCTACCCACTCCGGTATTCTTGCCTGGAGAATTCCATGGAGAGAGGAGCCTGGTGAGCTACACAGTCCATAGGGTCACAAAGAGTCAGGCATGACTGAGTGACTGAACACAGGAGTTAGGTGTTAGGGTAGAAGGCAATAAATATGTCTCTACCTTTAAAAAGTATGCCTTCTGGCAGGAAGCTAAGAGGAACTAAAGAACCTCTTGATGAAAGTGAAAGAGGTGAGGGGAAAAGCTGGCTTAAAACTCAACATTCAAAAAACTAAGATCGTGGCATCCGGTCCCGTCACTTCATGGCAAATAGATGGGGAAACAATGGAAAGAGTGACAGACTTTATTTTCTTGGAATCCAAAATCACTGCAGATCATGACTGCAGCCATGAAATTAGAAAATGCTTGCTCCTTGAAAGGAAAGCTATGACCAACCTAGACAGCATATTAAAAATCAGAGACATTACTTTGCCAACAAAGGTCTGTCTAGTCAAAGCTATGGTTTTTCCAGTAGTCATATATGGATGTGAGAGTGGTAAAGAAAGCTGAATGCTTTCTTTAAGAATTGATGCTTTTGAATTGTGGTATAGGAGAAGACTTTTGAGAGTCCCTTGAATAGCAGGGAGAACAAACCAGTCAATCCTAAAGGAAATCAACTCTGAATATTCATTGGAAGGACTGATGCTGAAGCTGAAACTCCAATACTTTGGCCACCTGATGCGAAGAGCTGACTCATTTGAAAAGACCCTGATGCTGGGAAAGATTGAAAGGCAGGAGGAAAAGGGGACGACAGAGGATGAGATGGTTGGATGGCATCACCGACTGAATGGACATGAGTTTGAGCAAGCTCCGGGATTTGGTGATGGACAGGGAGGCCAGGCGTGCTGCAGTCCATGGGGTCACAGAGTCGGAGACAAGTGAGTGACTGAACTGACTGACTGACTGACCATAGGAAAGAGCATTTATTGGGACTTCCCTGGTGGCCAGTGGTTAAGACTTCAAGCTTCCACTGCAGGGGACATGGGTCAATTCCTGTTCAGGGAACTAAGATCCTGCATGCTGAGTGGTGTGACAAAAATAAATAAATAAATAAATAAAAGCTTTAAAATAGAGCATTTATTTGGTTGAATGGCACAAAAGATATATACAGTACACTCCTAACGTTGGAAACTCTTGTATGTGACCTCATTTTAAGAAGGGTCTTGCGTATGTAATTTAGTAACTAAATTACATATTTAATAACTAGATTTAGTTAAGAACCTCAAGATGAGGCCATTCTGGATTATCCGAGTAGGCCTTAAATCCACTGACAGGTGTCCTTATAAGAGACAAGTGTCCTTATAAGAGGCATACGGGGTAGAGACACAGAGGCTAGGAAAAGGCCGCATGAAGACGGAAGCAGAGAAGGAGAGGAGCGACCAGGAGCTGGAGGAGACAAAGGATTGTCCTCTAGAGCATTTGGAGGGAGCATGACTCTGCAGGCCCCTCGCTTCTAGATTCTTTGTTGTTGTTCAGTCACAAAGTCGTGTCCGACTCTCTGCGACCCAACGGACTGCAGCACTCCAGGCCTCCCTGTCCCTCACTGTCTCCCAGAGTTCGCCTAAGCCCATGTCCATTGAATCGGTGATACCATCCAACCATCTCATCCTCTGTTGTCCCCTTTTCTTCCTGCCTTCAATCTTTCCCAGCATCAGGGTCTTTTCCATTGAGTTGGCTGTTCGCCTCAGGTGGCCAAAGTATTGGAGCTTCAGCATCAGTCCTTCCAATGACTATTCAGGGTTAATTCCTTTAAGATGGACTGGCTTGATCTCCTTGCAGTGCAAGAGACTCTCAAGAGTCTTTCCCAACACCACAGTTCGAAAGCATCACTTCTTCAGCATTCAGCCTTCTTTCTTTATGGCCCAAGTGATTTTAAGTGGCCAGTCCCTAAAACCATGAAAGAACACATTTCTTTTGTTTTGAGTCACCGAGTTGGTGGTAATTTGTTTCGTCAGCCCTAGGAAACTAAACTATGCCCTGTAGGGCATAAACTCATTGTATTCTGGAAGTCCGCATTTGGAAGCTCTCTCTGAGTTTTCTGCGGTCTTTGTAATTCATTCATTCACTCCCTCCACAAAAGCAGAATGCCAGGCCTCTGTGGGCGGGGCACTGTTCTTGGTGCTGAGTAAACAAAGGCAAGAAAGACTCAGAGTGGCCTTTCTGAGAGCTCATAGATGTAAGCAAAGAAATAACTACCCCATGGGTGAGAGGGCCCCTCCGAGGTGTGTGCTCTGGGAGCAGGGAGCAGAGCCTGGAGTCGGGGTACTTGCGTAGGGCGATAAGAGCTTTCCCCTCACAGAGCCACAAGCCCTAAGGTGGGCCTGTGCCCATAACTAGGGCACATCTGCTCCCACAGAAAGCACTTCTGCCTTGTGAGCTACGATTTCTCTCCCCTAACCTTAGGCTCATTAAAATAAAAAAAAAAAGACTGTGGCTCATAATTTATGGGGGCTCACGGGGAAACAGACAAAAGGGCTCTTTCTTGAGTAGCTGATGTGTGGGGAGTTTGTAAACGTCCCTCTGACGTCGCCAGTCCCGGTTTTGAGTCCTTTTGCGTTGGAGCTGGTCAGTATTGGTGGTGGATGGAGAACAGGGGGAGTGAAGCAGGGGGGCATCCTGCCAGAGGAAGACATCCCCGTCAAGAGCCGGGCCTGAGCTCGATGTGAGTGAGATCTCCCAAAGACGCCGTGTTGTCTGTCAGACTTACTCAAGCGCAGTCACTGGTTTATTCCTTTATGGAATGCTGATGGACCCCCATGAGCTGAACAAGATGGTACTCTGCTAGGGGTCAAGGTGGAATGGTACGAAAGGGCAAGGAAACTCTCAGGAGCTGATGAGTCTTACGTGGGACCCCGTGGAGCCGGGTGAGAGCAGACGTGCTGAACCTGCAGTGTGAACCGTACAGACAGACATGGAAACAGTGTAGACTGTTAGAAAAGGGAGGGCACTTAGGCCGGCTTAGTCAGGAAAGGCTTTCTGGGGAGTGAGGAGCTCAAGGTGGGTGCTGAAAGATGGGGAGGACTTAGCCAGATCAGAGCAGATGGACACTGGATGGTTCTTTCTTGCTCCTTCCCTTCCTTAAGCCCCAGGTAGGAGGAGGATAGGTACCCAAATATCTACCATCAAAAAGGATTGTTATCTGGGGGAGAAGGCAAACTTGGGTTAGCTGGAATATCAAATTTTGGTAAAAAAAAAAAAAAAGATCTTAGGAGTCAAAAACAAATAATTTTTAAAAAGAAAATGTAATATATGGCCAGATTGGATTTTTGCTAAGGTGTTTGTTTGTGATCCTAAAGATGGCGGGGAACAATTGCTTCTTTTTTATTTTAAGAAGATGAAGTCTATTTTCCATCCTAAAAGTAATAATGTTCATTACAGGAAGTAGAAGGATTACAGAAAAGAAGGAAAATAAATCACCTATAATCTCCCCTTAAAGAAACGATTACTGTCAGTAGTTTCCTTGCATGTAATTTTGTAGAAATCACATATATACTATTTTATATCTTGCTTTTTAATCTTACCATTATAACACAAGCATTTCCTGATGCTATTCCAATACATCAGGAGCACAGTTTTAGTGCCCACATCGAGGAGATGTACATTAATTTACTTAATCTTTCCCCTATGGTTGAATATTTGATTTACTAGCAGTTTTCATTATTATAAATCATGCTAGGATGAGCTTCTTTGTGTAATAGTCTTCTTCCATATTTATGATTATTTCCTTTGGCTAGATCCCTAGATGGGGAATCATTGAATCAAAGGGCACGAACATCTTTAAGATTCTTTGAACATTCTGCCAAATTGCTTCCTTGGGGGTTGTTGAGCTTTGGAAGTACATGATGAAAGATGAGTCTCATAGCTGAGGACAGGCAGGGCCAGGCCAGAAGAGAAAGAGCATTCCAAGCATTCTAGCAGAAAGAGACATTCCGGAGTCACCGAAGCCGCAGCCTGGTGATATGCTGTCCTGATATGAAAGCATTGCTGGTGGCCCTGCCATTTTTAGAAAGGCAGTTTTGAATTCTTCCCTACATGGATGGTAGTGCTCCAGACACCCTGGCCCTGTTTTTGTTTGCTTGCTCCTAGGGCACCTCAAGCTTACTTCTACCACAGGGCCTTTGCATTTGCTGTGTCCCTTTCATGGGAATGTTTTCCCTCACAATCTGTCATGACTGGTGCCTTCTGATTATATGTTTCTCAGTTCAAATATCAAATGCTCAGAAAGGCCATCTCCAAAGACCTGCTGTAAAGAAGACAGACACCCTCTGCTGCCAAAACTTCTATCAAGTTGATTTTATTCATAGCATTTTTTATTCCTGCCTAGTGTCAATGTTCAATAGCTATCTGTGGAATGACTGAATGAAGTCATGTAATGACTCATCCATGTAATCTAGAAATATTTCCTGATTGCCACTTTAAAATATTCCCATTTTAAACATAAAGGCTAAAATATATCATGTAGCCTATAGAAGGGTTTCTAGAACTGGTTCTTGCTCAATCTCTCTTATTTTATCCTGGTCCATATCCTGCCTTCAGTTCAGTTCAGTTCAGTTGCTTAGTTGTGATCAACTCTTTGCAACCCCATGGACTGCAGCACACCAGGCTTCCCTGTCCATCACCAACTCCCAGAGTTTACTCAAACTCATGCCCATTGAGTCGGTGATGCCATCCAACCATCTTATCCTCTGTCGTTCCCTTCACCTCCCACCCTCAATCTTTCCCAGCATTAGGGTCTTTTCAAATGGGTCAGCCCTTCACACCAGGTGGCCAAAGTATTGGAGTTTCAGCTTCAACATCAGTCCTTCCAATGAACATTCAGGACTGATCTCCTTTAGGATGGGCTAGTTGGATCTCCTTGCAGTCCAAGGGACTCTCAGGAGTCTTCTCCAACACCACAGTTCAAAAGCATCAATTCATCCTGCCTTAGTCTCTGCATTTCAGTCATACTCACTTTATGTACTTGAAAGTGCCATGCTTCTTACTGTCACAGGACCTTCACACATGCTATTTCCTCTTCCTAAAACACACTTCTTGTGTTTACTGTATCAATCCCTCCTCGTCGATAAAGTCTTGGATCACTGACACTTCCTTGGAAACCTTTGTTGACCATGCATACCAGGCCACGTTCTTCTAGTACCACTCTTTGTGGGAGCTAGATTCCAAAGATGACCCCAATGACTCACGCCTTCTAGCATTTATGCTTTGTGTGGATCCTCTTTGAATCCACTCTGTGGATTCATTTTTTGATCAGTGGAATGTGGCAGAAGTAACACCGTGCAGTTTCTGAAGCTAGGTCGTAAGGATCCATGCCTCTTCCACAGCGACCTCTGGGAATACATGCTCTAGGAGGGATGCTGTGAGAAGCCCAGGCTACAAGGAGAGACTATGGACAGGTGCTCTTAAAAGCCCCAGCTAATACCTGGCTGAAAGCTGCGTCAGCCAACAACCATGTGAAAAAACCATCTTGAACTTTCAGCCCAGTTGAGCCTTCATGTGACTCTACCTCCAGTTGCCGTCTGCCTACAACTATATGTGAGACCCCAAGTCCGAACCACCTAGCTGAGCCCAGTCAGGCTCCAGATCCATAAGGGGCAAAAGTAAATGTTTGTGTTAAACTATCAGGTTTGGGGGTCTGTTCGTTACACAGCAACGGATAGCTGAAACAGACTTTAGAGCATTATATTCCTTACAGCATATCAATCTTCTCTTTAACTGTAGTCATCTACAGCTGTGGCTCTGGTTTTCTTGCCTGATTATTTAATATATGACTTCTGCCTTAATAGTCAACTTTATAAGGGCAAAGATCATGTTGGTCTTTGTTTTCATCTTATTAGCTTAGCGTTTGTCACGGACAATTGTCACTTTGTGGCCACCAGGAAACGTTTGGGGAAACTTCCATGGAGTGAGTTTCAGGGAAGGCAGATTTAACCTCCCAGAAAGAGATCTGGAAAATCAACACCCTCTGTATCTCATGGCACGTACCCTGAGCTTAGCTAACTGGAGGCCTCTGTCTGGGTGTATGCATCTTGAGCTACTAATGCAGAGAAGCAGGGGTTTAGGAGTTGTTCTAGCAGCCCTGGTGGTAGCATCTGCTGCCCAGCGGGGGCAGCCTGCACACTTATGTATTAGCCATGCCAGACTCTTCTGAGGCACAGCTTTCCCTGGGCTCAGGCTGCCCGACTGCCCTTTGTCCCGCCTATCTATTTTACAGGTTGGTTCTCCAAACTTGCTGCTGATCCTCTGGGCTACTTGATCCTCCTTCAGAAATTTCGTTTCTACGTTAGCTAGCTAGAGTTGGGTTTGTCCTGTACAACCGAGAATGCTGACGAGTTACATAGCCCCCAGTAAGGTAATTAATAAGGCAAGAAAGGTATTTAATAACTATTGTTAAGGGAATGAATGAGTGTGCCAGGGGCCTGGGAGGACATCTGGGATCCCAGGTTAAATAAGTCTCTAACTCAGAGGGGTTTATCTTTTCTTACACACATAAGCAAATATAGCAAATAGAGGTTAGTTCTGCCAAGAGTCATAGGCAAGTTGCAGGAACTAACTGTATCTAGAAGCGGGGAGAGGACCCCAACTTATGTCAGTGACTATAATTAGATGAACAGTAAAGGTTTATTGATTGATTGAATAGATGAATAAAAGAATGTAATGGTGAAGCAGTGTATACCAAAAATCTTGTCAATTTTGTTACGTTCCAACACTTAATTTCTATATTAATTAGGACTATTTATGTAACAAGTATCAGAAAACTCCAGTCAAACTGGCTTAAGTAAAAGGACAATTGATTGGCTCCTAAAAAAGGTCAGGGTGTATAATAACTTCAGGGGTTCAAGTGTTATTATTCAGGACCTTCACCTCTGATCTTATCTGCATTGACTTCATTGTTAGGTTCTCCTGACATGGTGGTTCCCAGACGTTCAAGGCTTTCCTGTCTCAGGTTCATGGTCAGAGGAAACAAATACTTTCAATAAACTATTTCTAGCGCTTCAAGTGTGGCTCCATGGGTTTTCATTGATTGGACAAACAGTCTAGCATGGCTAATATATTCCTCTCTGAATCAATCACCACTGGAAGGGAATTTATAATATATGAAACTTGCATTGGCCAGACCTAGTTCATGGTCCTGTCCCTGGAATTGGAGTAGAGGTTAGCCCTAAGCACTTGTGGGCTTTCCAGGAGGCTCACTGGTGAAGAATCTGCCTGTCGATGCAGGAGACATGGATTTGATCCTTGGGTGGGGAAGATCCCCTGGAGGAGGAAATGACAACCCACTCCAGTATTCTTGCCTGGAAAATCCCATGGACAGAGAGGCTAGTGGGCTACAATCCAGGGGGTTGCAAAGAATCAGACACACACGCCCACACACACACACACACACACACACACACACACACACACATTAACCACTTGTGGTTAGGATCACGGCACTGGATGTGGATGGCTTGGGTTTGTAAATCTTGCTTCTGCCACTTAAGCAAAATAGTAAATATTTGTACCTATTTGTCTCTATCTTAGTTGGCACATCTCTGAAATAGGGATAATAATAGAACCCACATCATGGAGCTGGTGTAAGAATTGAAAGAGTTGATGCGTGCAAAACGCTTAGGCCAGTGCTTGGCCCACAGTTCGAGCTTCAGGCACACTCATTATCTTTCTTAGGTATTACTGCAGGGACCAAGAATAGGGAATAGGCTTCCAAACGAAATTCAGGGAACCATTACCAGAAAACTGTATGAATGAATGCTCCAAAGGCAAAAATAACAAACGTCCACTACACTTCATCCCTAAGTTCTCACCAATAAACCACCAGAGGTGAGAAGCCAATAAGCTCTTGGATGAAGCCAGCTGGGATTCACAGCTGCCTCTTGGTGTCAGCCCTGTCCCCCCTGGAGAAGTTCCAAAGCACAGTCATGCCCACCTGATCAACACCCAAGCAGGGCTGAATGTCTCCCTGGCAATCAGTCCTCATTTTTCCAGGCTTCACCTTTGGGGCAGTCTTAGAAAATCCATGCCCTGGCCAGCCTGAGTGCATATTAAACCATTTCAAAATGTTGGAAGAGGAAGTCTGCTTGCTTAATGTGTAATTTAGCTGAAAGAACTGGAACAACTTGCATTTTGGTATGTTCCTTATTTTGCAAATGAATGTTATTTTCGTAATGGACCATAATGGCTCTCTCAGAGTTATTCTGGTCCGTCATATTAACGCGAATTGTGGTGCTTTAATAAGATTTGACTTTTGACTCCTTCGGCGTGCATCATGGTTGTTTGGCTGCTCAAATCATCAGCCATTCTTCTTCTTGTGAATTGATATTTATTTCTTATTTCACAACTTCCACAGGATGAGCAAGAACATTAACAATACAGCAACAAGCCCCAAGATACGTCAATGGCTTGAAGAGACAAAGGACTGATTTCTAAGTCCTTACAAAATTCTGGTTGAGGAGGCATAGTGTCCATATTGTCTAACTTTGTTTTGAGGTCACTATGTCCCCAGATGTCTTCACATCTCTCTGGAGACAGACTAGAGAGATGGTCCAGAGCTCCAATTTTTCCCAGTTCAATTTGTTTCAGGATGGGGGCGGGGTAGTGTTCATGCCATAAAATAACTGGGTAAGAAGGATATTCACAGGCAAGAATTCCTGGAGAGCACTTTTGGCAGAGAAGTGGTTTTGAGCTAGGTTCTTGGAAAGAAAACATAAACCCTTTAAACTTTCTAATAGGAGTGCTGGAAAACATGCCGACCCCTCTGTGCTAAGAGTCCAACACAACGGCTTGGGGACACTTAGGTGGCGGCTGTGATAATCTATCGCTGCACAGCTCCTGGGACCCACCCTTGCCTCTGCCCAAAGCACAAGACTCGAGGCTTCCTTTGATCCCTTGGTGCAGCATTCCATGAGTGGTAGACCCGCTTCTAGAAAGGAATTATTGGTTTCCCTGTCTCCTTGGTCCCCAGCCTTCCCTCTTTTCACTCTCCAGTAGGGGAGACATCCCAAAGTCCCCTCCTAAATGACCTGCTTCATCATCTCCTGCCTGTCCTGTGACCTCCCACCTCAATCCTCTCCTCCCTCAGGGCAATCACTTATTTTACATATTCTGAGGTGGATCCTATATCAAGTGTTACATGGTTTTGTTACACTGGTTCCCCACTCCACTGTTCTTGCCTGGAAAATTTCACGGACAGAAGAGCCTGGTGGGCTAGAGTCCATGGATCGCAAAGAGTTGAACATGACCGAGTGGCTAACACTTTCACTTTAATATAATAAAACTTTCTATCAATGACTGGTTTGGAATATACGATCACACAGTTCTCCCCTCACCAATCCTGTTACTGAACAGTCCTTGGTTGCTGCCCCGTAGGATAGAAGACAGAGCCTGGAACTCAAAGAGACTTAGGTTCCCATCTCAGCTTGATCATCTCACTGGCTGTGCAGTTAGAGACAAGTTCCTTCACCTCTCTGAGCCTCAGTGTCCTCATTTGTAAAATGGGCACAATCACATTTACTCCAGAGGGCTTTTTATGAAAACTGGGTATGATTCTGTGGCTCAGACACTGAACACACTCTTTGACATGTAGCAGCCTCTCAGGGAATCGTTGTCCTTGTTATTTTAGAAATTGTCCTCCAGACAATCGTCTGTGGAGGACAGCGGTGCCTATTCTTCTCCTCCTCCTCTGCACTCCCCCAGACTCTTCCCTGTCTCCTCTTTTCCTTCTTTCTTCCTCAGCTCCTTGTCTCCTCCACCTTTTTCAGTCCCACCCACAACTCTGAGAGGATGGAAGAAGACAGACTTATTTGGAGACTAAATTCAACATTGACCCTCAGAAAAAACAAGCCCTGGAATACGCTCTATTACCACATAAGCGCCATATTTAAACAAAGCCTCTCGGCCTGAACTGAAAATTACCGTCCCGCTGGGAGGGATAAACTGGAGGGGCTGCCTGTGTGAACGAGGAACGGGCGGCAGCTGGCAGGGCCATGTCTGTGGGAAGGAGAAGCCCAGCTCCTGGCTGTATGCGTTGATTTTACTCAGAAAATTGCACTCCCCTGTTCCTTCCACAGATAAGAAAACAATAGCAATCTGTTAAAACATGGGAGGGCCGGAAAGCGACAACTCTCACAGATTGAAATCCATCAGAGCCCCATTTAGCTACCAGCTAGAAAATTTTTGGGGGGCTTTGGTGGCTCAGACAGTAAAGCATCTACCCACAATGTGGGAGTCCGGGGTTCAATCCCTGGGTCAGGAAGATCCCCTGGAGAAGGAAATGGCAACCCACTCCAGTACTCTTGCCTGGAAAATCCCATGGATGGAGGAGCCTGGTAGGTTATAGTCCATGGGGTCGCAAAGAGTCGGACGTGACTGGGCAACTTCACTTTGGATGATATAGTCTGAAAAGAGTACCCAGATAGGATGATAGAAAACTCCCCCAGGCTCAAAAAAGCCAAAGAAAATACAAACAACAGTGGAGCCGAGGAGTCTCCTTTTGCTTGGGTAATGATGTCAGTGCTACTAAAAGCAGATTTTTACTGAGCACTTATCATGTACTGGCACAGAAATAAGGGGACACTTTACATCCAGGAATTCATTTAATCCTTGCAACCAACCCATGAGGCAGATCCACTCTTCCTTCTTTCCGTCCTCCTTCCCTTTCCCCCTTGCTTCCTCTCTTTTTCTTTCTCTCTCTCTCTTTCCCCCCCTCCTTCCTTCCTCCCTCTTTCATTCTGACTATTTTAGGGTAGATTTAGGTTCACAGTGAGGTTGTGGAGAGGGTACAGAGGTATCCTATATACCCCCTACTCCCACAAATCCGTAACCTCCCTTATTATTAATCCCCACTACCAGAGTGGGTAGATACTGTCTTTATGCTCATTTTTACAGATGAAGAAGGTGAGGCTCCGAGAAGTTTAGTATCTTATCTAAAGTCACATGGTTGATGGGTTTTTGCCCCTGCATTCTTGTTTCCAAGCCCACACTCTTAACCCCCAATCTTGTACTGCCTTATACTGCATGAGAAGCCCTTAGCTGATGACACCAAATGAACACAAGTGAAGCCGCACAGACCTCTCTGACGGACCTGCCACTCTTTTGCCTTGGGGGCAGGCTGTTTTGTCGTCCCCCTGAGAGACTGTGGGATCCTTGAGGACCTTTCTCTTTCAGAATCTGCATGCTATGCTTGGCACACAGAAGGAGCTCAACAAATGCTTGTTGAGCTGGGAATAGGTAGATGCTAAATTGGGTGATGCTGACTGCAAATGTGATCTGGACATTCAGAAAAGCTGGAGATGAGGGAGGGATAGAGAGGCTATAGGAGGCCCGTGGAAGACAAAGAAAGGGACATAAGCCTTTGGATAGAGAGAGCCCTTCAGAAAGGGCACTCAGGGTGGGAAACCACATGGGCAAAGTACATAAGAGGGAGCCCTCCTTCTTGACGTGACAGATGCTGACTGGGAGACCTGGTCAACCAAAGTGAACACTCAGACTTAATCTAGCCAGGAATCACTGGGGCACGCAGAGGTTCTAGACCTCCTGTGGTGGGGATGGTGGGGGAGAGGGGGGTGGACCATGGGCCAGGCAGTGTTTTCAGGAGACTCAGAGGCCAGTATGGCCCAGTGGTTAAGTGCTTGGAATCTTGAGTCAAAGGCCACCTTGGCAATTTCCCCGTTGTAGGATTTTGTGCCAGTCACAGGGCGTAGGCACCTCTCAGGGTGCTGAGAGGATAAAATGAGGCAATGTGTGGGACAGTGCCTAATGTTGTCCCATGGTAAATGGTGTCTGCTCCTGTCATCTATCCGAAGCCTTGAGGCAGAGGAGGGATGGGACTGGAGAGAGACTGAGGAAGCTTGAAGTGAGCTTGAAGCCTCTGGCAGTCATAACAGCAGTGAGTTCTGATATCAGGGACTTTTACACTCAGTTTTCTCACCACATAATAATCCAGGGAGGTGAGTGAGTGTCCTGTCAGGAGCGAGTGTCTTGGTCTGGCTTCACATGCACTCTGGTTTTGGGGTGATGGACTTTCCTCCATTATATCCTGCTGATGTGATTCAGGATGTGAAGGAGCAGGAGATTTTACTGGTGGAAACATCCCTGGGCTGTAAATCAGGGGGCATTGGGTAAGTGCCCTAACCTTCTGGAGGCTTCTTTGAACTCCTGCCTTTTGAGAAACACACAAGCCCCCACCCTCCACCCCAAATCCAGGGGGTTCTGCTGAGGCCACCACCCCTTTCCCTGTGAGGAAGCCTGTCTCTGTGTATCTCTGGTAAGTGTGGAGCATTATGTCAAGCTTAACTTTCTGTAGTTTGCTTTATATTTTGTTGCCATTTTAAAACAAATGTATAATTTTTACGTATCTAGGACTAGAAGGTAAGCTTGGCCACAGTTTTAGCTTTGTCATCTAGAACAGTGAATGAACTTGTTGAATGAACTTGTTGAATGAATGAACAATTAACCCTTGAACAATATGTCGTTAGGGATGAGAACCCTCTGTATGGTCGAAAGCCTGCGTGTAACTTGTAGTTGGCCCTATGTAGCCATGGGGCCACGAGGAATGCTGATTCGACTAACAACAGGTTGTGTTATACCATAATATTCACTATTGAAAGAAGTTTGCATATAAGTGGACCCATGCAGTTCAAACCAGTGTTGTTTGAGGGTCAACTGTACTTCCTCAAATTACACACATGTCCTTGGGAATGTCCCTGGCACATGTCCAGAAAATGGTAGCTAGTATTTTTATCACAATAAACTTGTTTCACCAACCTCACTTCTCACAGTCCCAATTCAGTGGCTAGACAGTCCATTCTTTCCACTAAGTCCTGATATCTTTAGGATATTTTATGTCTTCTTTCTGAATTTTGTAAGGGGTGCTGCATGGAGTAGGTGCTCAGTCAATGCTGAGAGGTTGATTTGTTGGTGGGTCGGGTACGTCCTGTTTTTACGTGTGTGTGTGTGTGTGTGTGCAGGTGCACATGGGTGTGGTTTCCCTGCAGGCCCCCCTTCCCTGGAACTGAGGATGTTTGCTGAAGTTAGTCAGAATGGCTGGGACTCAGGATTCTCGGGTCCTCTTCCTATGATTCATGGGCATTCTGGAGAAGTCTGTGAAGCCCTTAAACTACAGTGAGAGCTGGTATTTAAAAAAAGAGGATGACTTCGTTCCTCATTCCCTTTTGTACATTTTTCCACTAGCACCACAGGCTCCTCCAGGAAATTTTAGATCTTTAACCGTCTTTAGAAAAAGTCACTTTACTAGTAGTATTTATTTTGACTACTTTTTTTTTTTTAGAAACTGTCTACTAACTGGGCGTTTGTTCATACCATTCATTCATTCATTCATTGCTTTGACTTTCACTCTGTCCCTACTATGGGCCAAGCCCTGGCCGGCACTGCAGAGGTGAGACACATCTTCACCTCCCAAGAGCTCCTGGGGCTGGGAGAGCAGCAAGAGCCTGGGAGCGGAGATCTGGTAGAGATGTATGTGGGGCTGAGGAGGGAGAAGGTCAGGGAAGATTTCTAGATGAGAGTGCGCTCTCTGAATGAGGGCTCACAAGGAGCCAGGAGTCATGCTAAGCACGTTGCAGACATTATCTCATCCACTCCTCACCCATCTATGAGGTAAGCACTCTTATCCCTGTGTTTGTGTGACCTCGAGTGAGTTACTGAACCTCTCCAAGGCTCAGTTTCCTCATCTGTAGAATGGGATGTGTAAAGCCTCAGAGAATTGTGGTGGGAATTCTGTTTAAGAAGATACACAAGAACTCAGCAACGTGCTAAGCTGGCATTACTAGGTGGCTCGTAAGTCACCCCCTGTGACACTTACAGTGAGGAGGTGAGGCCTCCAGAGGATGAATGACTTGCCCTGGCATCACAAGTAGCATTTGGTTCCTGTGCTTGTAAGTGCAAGCCCCGCCGCTATGTATGCTTGCTTAGGAGTTGGGAGTGCATTTGAAGAGTTTGTCCGGGATGGCAAGGTATGTTATTGAAATATTTTCAACGGGGTAGCCATCTCATACTTCCTACTCTGTAACTCCCTTCATAATAGCTATGGAAACCAGGAAGCTGGTAGAGGATCAAGGATTGTCACTACAGAACTCCTGGCCGGCAAATAACAAAAGGAAGTCATTTTAATAGGAGGAGTTGGGGAGGGAAAGAAAAGAGGAGAAAAGAAAAATAAAAGCAATCCATCTCTGACTCAGCACTGCTAACTGAAATAATTTTTTATCCTCTGTACAGAGTCACCACCCAGCTCTTCCAGGAGCCACCTCCCGGGGCAGTTGTAAGGAACCCTGATAAAGATTTATGTGGTTTGTTTTCTTTTCCTGAGCCTTTGAAGATCAGCGGAGGAGGTAATGTTTACGGTTGGTTGGTTAACCCTACAGCTCTCTGGGGTCTCCTTCTGTGAACCCCGGGCTGACTCTCACGGCAGGAGACAGCAGGCCAGAGCTGCCCCATCTGGGGAACTGGCCTTCTAAAGGCCAGGGTTGGAGAGGATTTCAGACCCAATAGTTCTGGAGGCCTGACTTACCACAACGGCGTCAGCACTGCAGAACGCCCCCACTGTGTTCGGAAGAGAACCAATTCATCCCACAGGGGAGTGGACTCAAGAAAATCGCGTCAAGAGGAAAAAAAGGGGTTGGGGTGAGGCTTGTAAGGTTGGGTTCAGCAGGCTCTGAGGTGGTTGAGCCTGATCAGGTGAAGGCAGATTTGTCCAGAGTTCTTTGGTGTCAGGAATGTTATAGGAAGACATGTATATATTTAAAAAATAAATGAATCTCTGCTTTATTTTTTTTAAAATGCTAATATTTTCCTGGCACTGCTCTTTAGAATTACTTACTTGTCTGGGTGTCCTGAACTCCATTTCAGGACCCAGCTGAAAACCGTGAACAGCTGGAAGGAAGCAGATACCTTGGAGATCCGAGATGTTTGGTATGCCTTTCTGACCTCATTAAAAAAATGAATCTGCTTGTTTTCTTCACATGTTCCTCCACATCCTAGGATAGCTGCTTCAAGAACATTGGAAAAACATGTCTTTTTTGGAATTATGTTGGGGAGGAGAGGGCTTCGGTTCTTTGACTCATCTGGGAAACTCTGGATTTCTAGTTCCAAATTTGTCATTTCTGTTCAGAAACCTAGAATCAGCAGGGGATTCCTCCTCTGAGTAACAGTGGGCTTCATTTGAAGAAATGTTTATCCATGTATGGACTCATTGGTTCTCTTTCTTTTTTCTTTTTTTTTTAGTCAACAAACTGGCTGCAATCATTTATTGATGATTTACTCAATAAATTTGTGAATCATCTGTAAGATCTCTGCTGACCCATGCCAGTCCCACCTAGTAAAGGTGGTCATTTCCCGCCTTATATGGGTGAGGCAGTTGGTGCACAGGGAGGCTCAATCATTGGACCACACAGCATTTCTGATTCTTTCCATTCTTCCAGGTTGTTTCCCCCAGAATCTATAGTGGAAGCCAGAGAGACTGAGTTCAAATCCTGTATCTCCTTCACTCTGGTGGGGCCTTGGGCAAGTTCAAGCCTCAGTTGGTTCATCTGTAAAATGGAGATCAAATCAACAATAACACCCTTGCCAGGGTTGTAGTGAGAATAGACTCAGACAAGGTGTTCAGAACTCTCTACAATAGCTTCTCCACATGTGGGATGAATGTTGGCATTATTAGGCCAAAGTCATGCTCCACTGGAGAAGGCAATGGCACCCCACTCCAGTACTCTTGCCTGGAAAATCCCATGGATGGAGGAGCCTGGTAGGCTGCAGTCCATGGGGTCGCAAAGAGTCGGACACAACTGAGCGACTTCCCTTTCACTTTTCACTTTCATGCATTGGAGAAGGAAATGGCAACCCACTCTAGTACTCTTGCCCGGAGAATCCGAGGGATGGGGGAGCCTGGTGGGCTGCCATCTATGGGGTCGCACAGTCGGACGCGACTGAAGCGACTTAGCAGCAGCAGCATGATCCATTGCTCTGGTCCTGGGGCCTGAAAGGAGTCTTTCAAGTTCACAGAGGAGCCTAACTAAGCCTTTGAAAAGTGTATATCCTGCCTCGGGTGCTGTGTTCTCTGTTCTGGGCAGCGGTGGTCTTGAGAGCAATCAGCTTCGGTTTCTCCACCAGGAGGTAGAAATATTTAACATAACAAGGTGACCTCATCAGGGGCGGACCAGATGCTATCATCCATAAACAGCCATTTATTCGCGCTGAGCAGGCCCCACACGCCACAGGTAAGCTGGGGAAAGAGAGATTGAATTGTTCAGGGCTGCAGGAGTGGAGGTCGAACAGAAAGGCAACACAACCCTTACTCATAACTTCCAATTGCTGCAAGTGTGTGTGTGTTTAAAGCAGGTTAAACAGGTTTTCCATGGAAAAGTGTAGAACAGGCCCAAAGCAGGACAATGATATAATTTTCTTTTTCATGGAATTGTCTGTCTCTTCCCTGTCTCTCAACTCCTTCCCCATCTCGATTCACCCTGTCCCCTACTCCACATTTCAGCCACCATCATTCCTGCTTCCCATCCCAGGAGAAGCGTGTAAGGCTCCAATTAGGCTGACTGAAATGCACAAAGGCACTCTCTTCCCAAATGAGCAAAAATATTCCCACTTAAAAACGTACATAAAATGTTTATGAAATGAGGGAGGAGATTCTGAAGTTATTGTAGGAGCTGGTACAAGGCAGGGCCAGACGTGCGTTAGAGCACCTCTGATGGTTTTCTTCGCAACTGCCATTTAAAATATGTAGACATGCTCCTGCTGCCTCCCTGGAAGGGCCCCCAGGCCCCACCTCTGGGCCCAGCTGCATATGCACACAAGAGCCCACGTATATACGGGTGCATGCTCCGACCCCAGTAATCCAGCCAAACACGGGGCTGTTGCTCACAGGCGGGAGCTTGTTGTTTTAGCCTGTTGTTTTCATTTCAGTGCACCTGCACCCCTTGCCTAAGCCCCCTGCCACACTGCCCTTGCCTTGGCCAGCAACACAGGGATGTGTGTTTCTGAATAAGCCACACATTATTCAATTTGGTTTCCCCAGGAATTTGGTAGGAAAACTGGATCCCAGTGAATTGGGCTTAATTGGATCCCTCAGGTCCTGAGCATGCTTCACCTGCCTTGGGCTTGTTCTGTGGACACCCCTGTCCCCATTGACCCCTTCTTCCCCTCCATCCCCCGGGAGCTGCATGCGTGACATGGCAGAGGTCTCTATCCTGGGCAGGAGCAGGGCAATGAGCTGGGGGGTGTGTGGGTGGTAAGGACAGCTTGGGCTGCCCGACATTCTGGTGGCTGAAGGGTGGGCAGAGAGGGTGGGCACCAGGCTCCAGGATGATGAAGAGCTATTCCATAATATTTGACTTCCAGCCACTACAGAATCCTATTTACAAATGTTAAGTAACCTAGCCAATATGGTACAAATTATCAATAGCAGCAGGGGGAATGTTGACTGCGGCAACTTGGGCTTTGAAGATATTTCTGTGTTCTGGGTGCAATCCAGGGCCAGTGACGTCTTAAATCCAACTTCCGTTTGATGGATCTCTGAATCATGGCAGAGATGGCATTGCACAAAGAAAGCAAAGGCATCTTCCTGGTGGGGACAATTTGGATCTAAATTAAGACCCAGAGGAAAGTCATCCTAGAGTTGCCTTGCCATAGTATGAAGGTGATGTCACTTTCTTAGCTACAGAGAGGCGTGAAGGTCAGGAAACCAATGGTGGATTGTTGGAATATGAAAGATAAAGGTGAAAAAATGAAGAATCTGGGCTCTAAGCTCATCCTCAGGCACCGAGTGTAGACATCACCTTTACAGCATCCCTGAGAGATGGCGGTGGTCCTCCTGGTTGAACACAGGGAGCTCTCTCACTACTTCAATGGTGGTACCATTCATTATACTCTTAGACACTGTGATCATTGTGATTTTTTTTTTCTGTTAAAATTAAATTGGTCTCCCTGACAGATACATCTTGCTATTATGTTAGTTATCTATTGCATAACAAATTCCTCCAAAATTTAGCACCTAAAGACAACAAACATTCATTATTTCACAGAGTTTCTGAGGGTCAAGAATTTAAGAGCAGTTCAGCTATGTGGTTCTGGTTCAGAGCATTTTGTGACATTGTGGCTAAGGCTGCAGTCAGGATTGCAGTCAACAGAGTTTCTACTGGAGGCAGGCAGGCCTGCCTGCTGGAGAAGGCAATGGCACCCCACTCCAGTACTCTTGCCTGGAAAATCCCATGGACCGAGGAGCCTGGTGGGCTGCAGTCCATG
Source organism: Cervus elaphus (assembly GCF_910594005.1). Lineage (NCBI taxonomy): Eukaryota > Metazoa > Chordata > Mammalia > Artiodactyla > Cervidae > Cervus > Cervus elaphus. The sequence continues at coordinate 80,219,072 of NC_057819.1, read as the reverse complement.
GGGTCATGAAGAGTCGGACACAACTGAGCGACTTCCCTTTCACTTTTCACTTTCATGCATTGGAGAAGGAAATGGCAACCCACTCCAGTACTCTTGCCTGGAGACTCCCAGGGATGGGGGAGCCTGGTGGGCTGCCGTCTATGGGGTCGCACAGTCGGACGCGACTGAAGCGACTTAGCAGCAGCAGCAGCAGGCCTGCCTGCAGGTGGTTCCTCCCATGACTGTTGGCTGAAGGTCTCAATTCCTCGCCAGGGGGACCTCGCTATAGTGCTTGCTGCTGGAGCATCTTCACTGCGTAGCATCTGACTTTCCCCGGAGCAAGAGGTCTGAGGGAGAGCAAGGAAGAATCCATATGCCTTTTATGACCCAGTCTTAGACGTCACACATTGTTACTTCCGTCACATTCCATTAGAAGGGAGTCACTGAGTCCAGCTCACATTCAAAGTGAGGGAAATACATTTCCACCTTTTTAAGGGAAGGGCTTTGAAGAATTTGTGGATACATTTTTAAATTACTACAGTTGTAATCCTCCTAAATGATACCACGGGAAATAAGCCTATTGAATTATTATGGTAGCCTTCCAGATATTTGACTGCACACTCCTGGCTAAATATCCTCAATTCTTTTATCTATTCCACGCATGACTTGCTGTATATCCCCCTACTTTTCTTATGTAGTGTGTCCATAAAGCTGAAACAGGGTACCTCGAATCGGGCATAAGACCCAAAATATGAATACAGAAGACTACGTAATTGTTAGAACTCATTAGCCCATGCTTAGTACACATAGTAGGCATTCAATTAATGTTTGCTACTGAAAGAATGAACACATGGATTACTATATGGATAGATGTATTTGTACTAAAATACCTGAAGACTGCATTAGTTTACTCATGGCTGGGAAGGGTGTCCTTTTTCTTAACAGATTTTCATACTTTTGTTTAATTGGGAGTTTGTTAAGTAAAATGCTTAAATCAACTTTTTCCCAATCCTTTGCCCAGTTATAATTCTCCCATCTCGTTCTTGGATTTTTTTAAATGTAAATAATGGAACTTTAATCCCTACTAAATGACATCTGCAGATCATGCTGTTCCGAATCTTGAGCCTATCACTAGTAGAAGCTGTCTCTCCTAGATTTATGTGGCCCCAAAGCTGCATAGAAAGTGTTGATTAACTACTGCTTCTTCAGGCTACCAACTTATTTCATCTGTGGATATTTTCTCTGCCACCAGAGCTCCTGATTTCCTGCCTGTCCTCACTGGGCTCTGCATGCAATAAAAAAATGGCAAGCTACCCATAACTAACTTGTTCTAACTTCAGTTAATCCAAGCCATCCCCCACAGATGCGCCTCTTCTCTCGGTAAAGACCTTTAGAAAGGGAGATTCCACTGCCTCCCACGGTCACCCATCTCCAGAGTTCACCATCTGGAGTTTGGGGAGAAAAGAGTGGGGAGAATGATGCATAGAATAATTGGGGTGGAAAGGATTTATTCTTGGCCTTTTCAGCAGGGACCAAAGTCTTTTTTGGTTTGAGTGGGTGGAGGGAGATGTGGGGGTGGGGAAGATGGGCCTCCACTAAAGTCTGAACATCCAGCAGAGATGGCCATTTGGAAAACCAATGCAGAGTGAGGAGTGGAGGTATTCCACACAGATGTCAGTGTCTGGGGCCAATTAAGAGAGTGCATTTGGATAAACTCAAAGACGTTAAGGGCAGGAATCTGAGTTTTCTTTGCTCAAATCAGACTTGGCAAAATTCTGGTCTTAGTTTATTTTTTCTTTTATCTTGATCTGCTTTATTATGGTTTTAAATTATAGAAATAATATGTACTCCTTTTTTAACCAAGTCAGATAATTCCAAAGTATGCAAAAATGTTAATAATCTCCCACTTCCCTCTTTTAGTCCAAAGTCAAATGTTACAATTTATGTTTCTCTGCATATATATGTATCACATGTGCATTAATAGGATTTAAAAAATTACTTACAGCAGGCTGGGTCATAAAATACATTTTACTCTCTCACTCTCCTTCCCTTCCCTCCCCTTCATCTTTTTTTTCCCTCTCAACCCACCATGGATATTTACAGGTCAATATAAATGGCTCTTATTCTTTATAATAGAACTAGGTGTGCCAGCTCAATCGTGTCTAACTCTGTGTGGCCCCATGGACTATAGCCTGCCAGTCTCTATCATCTATGGGATTGTCCAGGCAAAAAACTGGAGTGGGTTGCCATTTCCTCCTCCAGGTGATCTTCCTGACCCTGGGATGGAATCTGTGTCTCCTGCATTGGCAGGTGGCTCCTTTACCCCGAGCCACCTGGGAATCTCATAACAGCACTACAGATGCAGCATAATTTGTCCAACTCTTCCTTTATTCATTGGCACTCAGGTTGTTTCTAGTTAGTTTTGCTACGAACAGCAAAGCTGCAGTAAGCATCCTGTACAAATATTCTTATCTCTTGACGCTTGTATCACTATTGAGATTTCCCAAGGTGGGAAACTTGGTACCATGTTTTATATTCTTTTATGCTGGTTAATGGTATAATAAACAGTGTACTGTTTTCTCTACCTTAAACCAACTCTCTAAGCCATTATTCTATTTTATTTATGCAGTAGCCAATTTCTCAAAGTGGCAGTGTGACTGAAGGAAAACCCAGGAAAATACATCTGCTCATTGTCTAAGTTGGGATCTAGGGTAGGCTAATTTCTCTAGACCCAGTTTTGAAGTACATCCATGTATGCCAGTGAGTGTAGGCGTGAATGTGTGTGTTGTGGTTTAAATGACTTAGCTGAAATGCAAGAAGTGAGCATGTCTAAATAGTATTTCATGTTAAATAAAATAAATGGATTGTAATACTGAGATGCGATATACTAGACAGCATAGGATTTAATGTCAGAAGACCTAGGCTCTGCATTTTCTGGTTCTCTACTTACTGGCTATATTCTCTTAGAGTTGATATCTTCATGAGAAAAATGGGCATCATCTCAGTGACCACCTTGCAGTTTGTAGGAATTAAGAGAGAGATCACAATGTAAGCCATTCAGCCCTACGTGTGTGCATGCATGCTAATTAGCTTCAGTTGTGTCCCACTCTTTGGGACGCTATGGGCTGTAGTCCTCCAGGCTCCTCTTTTCAAGGGATTCTCCAGGTAAGAGTACTGCAGTGGGTTGCCATGCCTTCCTCCAGGGGATCATCCTGACCAAGGGATTGAACCTACGGTTCTTATGTCTCCCGCATTGGCAGGCTGGTCCTTTAGCACTAGTGCCACCTGGGAAGCCCATACAGCCCTACACATGTGATTTAAATGCATTTAATGCAATCAAAACACTCCAGGGGAAGATGCTTTATTTTTAACAAACAACAAACACATAAAGTCAGAAGGGGCCACAAGGACCTTAGGAATCTTCCAGAAACTCGGGAGGGCAGATCCCAATGGCACCCAAAGCCTAGAGAAGGACTGGCTGGGTTGAGTGGAAGATATCATAAGCTTACAATCAATAGTGTGTTTCAAAATAGTCATGCAAAAAAAAAAAAAAAAAGCTGCTCTGGCATTTTCTGCATTTGAGGTCCCAGATTTTACCTGGCTGACAGGATTACTTTTGGAGAGCTGTCTGGTTTTGGGTATAAAGATTCTTTCTAATAGACTAAAGCTGTTGCTTGCAGTCCTGTACCAAGAAGCCCATGGATAATTCTCAGGCTTCTTGAATTGACAGGAGGGTTCTTTACCATTTTCATTAAGGCAACCAACTCAGTGATATGCCTGGGACTGTCCTTAGTTCTGGGCATGATTAGATAGCCTTGCTCTCTCTGCTGGATCCCTTGCTCTGGGGAAGCCAGGCACCATACCACGAGGATACTCAAGCAGCCCTATGGAGAGATGCACTTGGTGAAGAGCTGAGACCTCCTACATCGTGACCTTCATTCTTGAATGGCTAAAACTGTTGAAAGAAAAGAAAATATGTCACGATCACAAAAGTTGCCCTCCATCTCTCACTGCCTGGGGGGTTATTCTTGGTTCTTTAAGACTGAGATTCTCATATGTTGCTCTTATGAAATATTGGTGTTATGTGAACTAGAACAAGGAGTTTTCCATTAAACTTAAGTAAGAGCTTCTTTTTTTCAAATATCAGAAAAGAAAAATTAAAACAGTAGAATTTTATCAATTTTCAATCCTCCATCCAAATATGACTTATCACTTATGACTATAAGTGATAAGTGTATTTAAGATATTTAAATATAAATAAAATTATATTTAAAATTACAATTTCATTTGTGAATATCATGGTATGTCATAGAGGGTTATTACTTCCAGTGGGCTTCATGATTTAGAATTAAGTTTAGAGCCATTTTTAAAGAACTATTTTAATGGAATATTATATAGGTACCCTTCAGAAAGTTTTGGGAAGGGGGCTCATATGTCCCAGTTTAACAGAGACAGTCCCTGGTAAGCCAGTGTCCTAGGGTCTGTCCAGTTAGTGTCCACTCTTACTGTCAAAAGTGTTCTGGTTTTGATGACAAATTATATTTTCATCCTAGTTATGGGGGAGGGGGTCTTCCAGAAACCCAGTAGGAGGGAATTTTTTGTTATTGTTGGCTAGCTTTTGTTAGATATACGCCAGGCATTGATCTTTCCACATTTAATGTATTTTCTCAATTAACCCTAAGGATCATTAGTAGGTGCTATTAAAGATAATCCAAGTCCCAGAGAGATTAAATAATTTGCCCACATTCAAAAAACAACCAAGTGTCAGAGTCAGGATTAGAACCCACGTCTGGCAAACCCCAAAACCTGTGCGCTTAGCTGATGCATACTTGTTTTCATCCTCTGTATTAGCAAGTGGTCTGAGATGCTGGATTGTAGTCCCAGCTGCCTGAAATCCTCAAGAATTCCAAGGAAGCAGATGAAACCTCAAGTGGCCAGTGGGGCTTCCTTCTGAGGGAACTGTGTTCCCTGGGTAGGGAAAATGAGGTGTCTGTACTTATCTGAGTATTTCCGATAACCCCAAGGGACACCCTGTCCATTCCTCATTAGTAGAGCTGCCTGTTTACAGCCAGGCTGAGATTTTTTTTTTTTTTTTCCAAATTAAAGTATAACGAATTCGCTAAGACTTCATCCCACATTGCCCTGCCAGTTGGATGTTTTGGGGGCAGATAGAATGCAGAAGTGTGAGTCCAGCGGCCTGCCCTAGGGTGAGTCGAGAAAAGAGCTGATCTGTGTGCGTCCTAGCAGCCGGGAGCTCTCCCTCTGCTGTGGCCTGTTCTGGGACTGTGGGCCAAAGGAGCTTTGGAATTGCTTTAGACCTGCCTCTGTGCCTTTAGCTGTCCGGGTAAAAACATCACCTCTCTGGAGGCCTGTGCTGGAGCACAAACCCACGTATTGTCTGGCCCCTGGCAGGCTGGTCTGTGGAGGGGACACTCTAAGAGCTCTATTTTAATCTTTTGGAGCTGGGCCAGGGTAGGAATTCAGCTGCCAGCACCAGGCTCCCCACCCCCACCCTCTCCACCTCGCCCCCATACTGCTACCCCCTCCTCCCGGTTTCATTTGCTCTGACCTCCCATCATGAGAGGTGCTGGTGTTCTTTTTTTCTCCCTTTCTCTTTTCTAAACTACCAGGGCTCTTTCATTGATTTGACCTCCCAAAGTGAGGCAGACCAGGGCTCCTCAGCGGGCTACTGGGGGCTCAGAGCGGGCATGGAGCCAGCCCTTGAATCCCGAGATTTACCTCCAGATGTGTGCCTCTGTGCTGGTGCGGATGGGTGTGCGTGTGTTGTGTGTGTGGGGTGGGATCTGAGAGTGCTGGTCCGTGCATCTGTGTTTTTGTATCTCTATGAGTCTTCTCTCCAGATGAAGAAAATGCATAGGGTGGGAAAACCGAGGGGAGGAAAAGATGGCGGGGGCCCACAAGCCCACTCTTCTCCCACCGCCTAAGTCCTTCCCCGGTTGTCTCTCTAGGTGTGTCTTCTTGTTCCTCCGCGGAGTCACTTGGGCCTTTTCTGGGTAGGAATGAATGAGCCTTGTAGCCAGATCACGTGGCATAGCCAGCAGGGGACTCCGAGAATTCTGGCCTCGGCCACTTGCTGGCTGGGTGATGTCAGGCATGTGATTCCCCTGATCCTGAGCCTCAGTTTCCCAACCTGGAAAATGTGGAGGATACCACTACCAGCTTTCACAGAAGGTGGGGAGCTGATGATTCGCTGGCACTCCAAAGGTGGCCGGTAATGCCGGTTCCTTCCCAGCCTACCTGGCCTTTCCCGGGAATGAGCCCGAAGGCACAGCGGGGCTGGGCCCCTGACCCCGTGAAGAGGCGCCCCGCGGGGAGGGAGTGGGCGGGGCGGAGGGCGGGGCCTGGCGCCCCCGGTTCTCCCGTCTTCCCTCGCCCCTGTGCTGCGGGCCTCTGCCAGTGATGTGCATTTTCCCTCTGCACCGGCCTCCCAGACTGACTCACTGCCTCGACAGGGTAGCAACTTCCAAAACAAAACTTTTTCAACCAAGGAAAATATAACTGTGAGGAGGAAAACATTTCAGTATCACGCCTCCTGGGACCCGAGGAAATGTACTGAGCGTTTGTCAGGGAGCGGTGCTGTCCTGGCTTCACAGGCTTTGCTGAGGACGGCAGGAGAACAATGGCTGGCACCTGGCACCAGCCAGGCCGAGTGGCCCACGCGAGGGCCGGGCTGGAGCTCGAGTTGCCCGGGCTCGAAAGAATCGAGTGTGTGTCCACCATCGTGCCTCAAAGCAGGCCCCACCGTGGTAGGCCAAATATCCCTCAGGATAGGGGCCTTGAGCTGTCCCATACCAATCCTTCCACTTCCCTTCCAGCCCAAGGGAGATGCCCACGGCAGGCGTGCTGTCTGGCAGAAGGGCTGCTTGCTTCTCTCCTGGGTTCTGGGAAATGGCTGATGGAGAACATTCCACACTTTATAATAGTGCCCCCTGGAGTTGTGCAACGCCCTGACCCGTCCCAGGACACTCCAGGGAAGGGATGGTAGGGCAGCGGTTGGGCAGGATCTAAGAGAACAGCTGGTGAGCCGTGCTGATGCCAAGTCAGGATGCCAGGGCAGGTCCAAGGGCTATTCCAGACCCTATCCACTGTGACTCCACAATGGTCTGGATGATCAGGGAAAGGGAAACGGAAATAAGCGAAGCTGTTTTCTGAAGGGACTGGGGTCAGAGTGGAGCAGAAGGAGGAACTGGGGGGGCAGGTACTGGAACGGGATGCTGAGCGGGAATTGCCCAGCTGTTTTCCTTCCCCACTCTCCGCTCATTGTTGTGTCTACTATCCTCCACCACTTGCCCGCTCCCCCAAAGAGCAAAGGCAGCACCAAACATGTAAACAAAACAGAGATGCTCTGAGAAGAATCATGATTCATCTCTGATATGTCCCCAGTGTGAATATTTTTTTATTTGAAATTTAAAAATTTTGTATTTGACCAATTCATATTTTTTTACACAAATTTATTTAGCTTTGGCTGTGCTGAGTCTTCGTTGCTGCATGGGCTTTTCTCTAGTTGTGGCGAGTGGGGTGTATTCTCTATTTGTGATGCACAGACGTCTCATTGAGCTGTCTTCTCTTGCTGAGGAGCACTGGATCTAGGGTAAGTGGCTTCAGTAGTTGCGGCTTCTGAGCTCTGGAGCACAGGTTCAATAGTCGTGTTGCATGGGCTTACTTGCTTCTTGGCATATGGGATCTTCCCGGATCAGAGATCGAACCTGCGTCTCCTGCGCTGGCAGGTGGATAATTTACCACTGAGCCATCGGGGAACCCCTCATGAGTATTTGAAATTTCAGAACTGAAAACGATCCTGCGCATTTGATAGATGTCTTCATCTGTAAGTTCAGAGAGGAAAGTGTCTGGCTTGTAGGCACAGAGTGCCTGACCCTAAGCTAAAACATGGGCCTCCCGGGAAAGGGTCCATGTGCTTTGCTATCTGATTCAGCTTCCTTTGCGGTCACTATCTTCGTATATAATGTCTCCCGTGTGTCTGTCCATGCAAGGTGTCTGTTCCAGAGACAGAGAGCTTCTGGTGGCCAATTCAGGCATTGTTCTTCCTTTCTCGTAAGACCTAAGTCTATGGCATGGAGCACACTGGATAGTCAGGAGTCTTGGGCCCTGGATTTCACTTTACTAAGCCTTAAGTTCCTTATTTGCAAAATGGAGATAAAAGTTCTTACTGTGATCACCTCACAGGGAAGTTTGTCAATCTCAAATAGGAAGGTGCTTTTTGAAAGTATTTTATAAACATACAGGAGAGTGCAGTTATCAAAAGCTTGGTGGCATAAGTGATGTGGGCAAAAATGGCTTTTTGGCCATTGGGACAACACTTTTGCAGGTTTTCTGGGTGCTCCGAAGGTGCAGCTGGGATAGGTGACCAGCATGTATCCATCTCCATGGTGTTCAGTCACTGGACAGGGTGCTGGGCTCTTGGATCCAGTGGGATATTTGGATGGCAACGTTTCCCCCCTGACTTCCTTCAGGAGGCTCACCTCAATCAAAGCACTCTGGAGGTGGCTTGTGGAGTTCACGGTAGAGTTTTTCAGGAAATCTATTCAATGCAGCCTGAAGGAGCTTCCTCTGATCCATTATAGAGAGCCTCAGGCTGATAGGCGTTTGGAAAAGTCCTTGAGTTCATTTCTCTGTGGAGAAGTTAAGCAAACTATGACAATTAACCTGATTTTCAGTGGATCGCTTCATCAGTTTATCACCCATTTAACAAGTCTTTGTACCAGGAGGTATGAAATGTGCTGGGGAGATGAAGATTAAAAAAAAAAACAAACAAAACCCAGGCAATTGCCAAGGGGGAAGGGAGTAGGAGAGGGATGGATTGGGAGTTTGGGACTAGCAGATGCAAACTAGTACGTATAGAATGGATGAACAACAAGGTCCTGTTACATAGCACAGGAAACTGTATTCAATATCCTGTAATAAACCACCATGGGGAAAAAAACAGGTAGTTGGAGATCTGATCTATTCTAGTATAGACTAGTCTAGTATACTGATCCCGTCTAGGGTACTCCTGGGGCCTAGCTTCCTCTAGTCTCTGTCTAACGCCAGTCCCTTCTGTGGCAAAATAACAGTACAATGATTGACAGAAGAGGGATTATATGATAGAATAAGGATTATTATTATTTAGTAGTAGTAGTATAGACAGCATAAGAAGCATTATGCAAAGGTGAGTGTGCCATGTGCTACCTGAAGAAGAAAATGCATTTGCACAGTCAAGGAATCATTGCAAAAATCTAACTTACTTGACAGATAATACTGGGTGAGAGAATTTCCTGGTGAGTGTTTTCCCCTGACTGGCAGTCACTGTAAATCAATAAGAAACTCCTGGTTTAAGCTTGCCTAATTCTCTAACATGATTTTTGAAATTTTTTCTGGAGAAGAAGGAATTATTTCTCGCTGGCAGATGGAAATACTCCATATTGCTTGGCATATTTTATCAAAAGGGCTTAAGCAGTCAATGAAGGCTCACTTCTTACTTGGCTTGAATTTGAAAGACCTGCCCTTACGCTGTTCTGTCCCTCTCCCAACACCTCCCCGGGAGTGTCCATAGAAGAAAGGGGAATATCAAAGAGAAGTGTCATCTGTTTGGTTTGAAAAAGAAGTAAACTTTTATTTAAAGAGAGAATTAGGGAGAGAAAGTAATGGTTTGCTTAGAAAGAAGACAATTTACATAGGGAAAACAGCACGTTTTATCAGGACAACAGAACAGCCTTCTGAGGCTGTCAGGAAAGCCGACTACAAACATGCCAAAAAAGTTGAATTTGTGTGTGTGTGTGTGTGTGTGTGTGTGTGTGTGTATTTAAAAGAATTCTGTAAAATAACATAAGACAAATATATAGTCCAAAGCAGTATATTTCCTGTTCTTGGGAATCCAAGAGGACCTTTGCTCAAGTTCCTGGGATTGAAGTAATCTGTTTGTAGTATTCTGAAACACAGAAGAAATCTCAAACCTCAGCCAGAAGGAGTAGGGGTAAGGGAAGAGCTTTGTGGGTGTATTAATAAAGGCATAGAGAGATAGAGATAAGACAGTGCATGCAGAAATGCACTGAAGACATTTAAACATGCACGCAGTGAAGGAGGGCTAAGGTTAAGATGTCTGAGCTCCTGGGTGCAGTCTGATGAGAATATTTGCCACAGTAGTTTGCTGCTGTATTTTCAATACTTGACACCAACCAACTGTACAAGAGAAATTACTCAACTGCTATTGATCAATAGAGGGCCAGAGTTTTCCAATAATTGTCAAGACAATGCCCTAAATAGTAACTCTTTCAGTTTCAGTGAGATTTTAAAAACTCAGACTGAAAAATCTTTGTCTTCATAGAGACTTGGGACAAACAGGTAAGCCAAGTACTGACAATTCTATTAGTTTATTATTTAATTGACATTTTTCCACACTGAAGACAAGGGCTTGGAAATTGTCCTTTAAACAAAAAAAGATCTTATGAAGAATCAACAATATTTTTGACTTCTTCCTCCTTAAACTAGGTCAACAACATCATATTAGATATAAAGTATATTAGTACTATCTAATGCTTATGAAATAAAGTCATTCCCTCTGACGGGTAAGATTTCTTCTGTTGACAATTTTTCTTTCAGATACAATTAGGCAGGTAGGAAATTATCAAAAATACTTGCCATTAGAAAAATTATCTTAATTCTTATTAACCCCTGACCTCATATAAATTGATAGGCTCAAGAGGCATGCATTTCACCAGTGTTGGTTTTGACTGAGGGTACTGGCCGGTTACAATATCTATTTAAAATGCTCAAATAGCCTGCAAAAGTACATACTACAAAATATTATTGTTTCAAGATTGGAGGTCACATTTAGCACACGGTACATGATTCTTCTGTACATTTACAGAGGTTTAAAGCACACAAAATTGTGCGGATGACATACCGAAGTTTAAATTTTTACATAGACTCAGCTGCATACGTAGCAACAAGATACAATAAATTCTGAGCAAATAACAACCAATAATCAGCCAGATTACTATGTACACTTTAGGCAGAAAGCAGTTAAACACTGCCTAGTAGAAAGTCACTTAAATTATTTTTTCTATAAAGCGCGTCTGCTCTCCCACCCCACTCCCACACTTCTTTAAATTCGTTTTCCATTAAAAACATGAAACTGATGCTGTGACCATATACATGAGAGCTCCCAAACACCAGTTTTGTCATAGGGCAAGAAGCAACACAGCAACTCAGAGTGACGTAATGCAACAATTTGCTGGTCTTGGTTTTGTAAATCAGCTACTGGATGGTGGTAACTGTGAAACCATATTCAGACTTTTATGTCATGGGATGAGGGAAGAGGAGCAGAGTATTAACTAATAGCTTCTTAACATTTGTCACTAAGTTAAATATTGATTTTTCCTAAAATAAAAAAAAAGTGTATATATCTAGAGAGTAAAGACTGTAGGATAATATTGAAAACAAATAACAACAAATCTCCTTCCTTTGTCCAAAGAGAATATTGTCACAGTCTACTTATATGATTAACCAATTTACAAATTCTTTAATAATGGAAATGGAAGAAATAATTAAAAAAAACCAAATATAACTACTGTGTGCAGATGTGGTGGAAAAACCAGAGACCTGAAATATGGCAAAATCAGTGCTTCATAAACAGTCAATGGATTTTTCTAAAAATACTTTTTGCTAATGGCAAAGTTCAACACCTCAGAAAAGCTCTGAATTAAGATCTTAGAATAAGTTTCCAAGCTGTACACATAGTTTCAAATACACTACCCTTGTTGTTTGTAAGGCCGCATTGAAGTTTAGCTTAACAGTCATAAGCCATGTGTTTGAACATCTTATGAGAGGAGACCGGCAAAGAAACAAGTTTTTGCCTTGTTCACCCTACTACCTGTGAAGAGGTATCACTGCTTTCCAAATAGTTCCTTTAAAAATTTCCTTAAAGGTATGACCAGAAAAAAGTTCCGATTTGCTTAATTGAATCATTTGGAAAAATATTTAGACTTTATAAAGTGACAATGTAGCACTTTCAATTCTCTGAGAGTGCTCTCTTGTTAATCTATAACTACCCTCTCTAATTGGTATGTTATAGTCCAATAAATAAATATACCAAGAGATGCACTTTGCCTGCTGTAGCTCTGCTACATGCAAAGTTGAGCGAGCTGCAGAATAATGACATCAACTTTCGAACAAGTATCAATCTTAAAAAGCCAGTGAATTCTGTGTGCTGTTAACAGAGCTAGGGAACTGAAATGCCCTGCAGACCCCCTAATAGCTCGAGTTGACAGTTGTCCAAGAAAAAGGGAGTGCATCTAGGGTGGAGCGTGAAGAATGAGACAGCGCCAAGGAGGTGGGATTACCTTGTACGCCTACTTGTCTAAAACTGTCTTCGAGGGAAGAGCTCAGCATTCACCAGGGTGCACATTCATGTGGCAGGAGAACAATGAATGAGAGGCCAGTCCTCTTTCCCACTTGTCTGGCATGATCTCCTGGCAAGGATGGCGTAGGTGTTTGCCAGGTGGCTCTAGGACAAGGTCTTTTTAGGGGAGTACAACAAGGCTTCAGTCAGTGCTTTTCATAAAGTGCTTTGAGATCCTTCAGGAATGGGGGCTGGAAGAATATTATTACTAACTGGCTTCAACTTTCAAACCACATGGAACCATTTTCTCCAGTGTAGTTATTGCTTTGAACATTAGTCAATGTTCTTAAAATGGAATGGTTCTTATCTTAAATAATCACTTCTTAAAATACCCACTCCCCGGAGTGGATGTTTTTGATGACTGTCTCCCAAGTACCTTCATCAAGAAAAATGCTATGATAACCTTGTAAATGATTACTGAGCATAGGTATTGATGAATTGCATTTTCCAGGCTATCTTCTTTTATGAATAGATAGCAAGAGTGAAACCAAAGGTGTCTAGCCCAACATACACTGTGTGGGCCTGGTTGAGGCGACAGGCTCCTGCTTCTCCTAAGACATGGATAAGGTAATGCATGATGACGGCTACACTCAAAGCAAGATGTGAGCTCCTGTGGCCTGGGAATCTGTTTCACACTTGATTACTTTGTTTTCTGTGGGACTTAGAATAGAGTCCCAGGGAAGACTTTGACCAGTGGTTTTTGAGGGTTTCATAAAGGTGAGAATTAAGCATGGGAGAAACACTGTGGAAAAGAAGATCTGAATCAGGAAAGTTTCCTCCAGAGGCTCCCTGGTTGGACTTAAAAAAATAAAAGACAAAAGTCTATCACATCTGAAACAAACAAAACAAAACAAAGCTGATAAGACAAAGCAAAAGAAACAAACAAAACATCCTTAAACTTTGTAAAGACTCTAAAATGAGAAGACTGGACAGCTGAATAAAGGACTGTGATTTGGAGGACACAATTATTTCTCATAAGAAGATATTAATTGAAACTAGGCTCACAAGAAGTTGTGAAGTGGAGGTATGGGTGGAGGGAAGCTCCGTGAACAAATAGTGGATTATCAAGGATATAATGTCCACTTTTCTAATAGGAATATAGCTAGGAAAATGCATTTTCAAGTTGATTGAGTATGCCCACTGAAATCTAACATTCATTTATTCACTTCACGGGCATGCTTCTCTTTTCCTCATAGAAAGTGAAAAAAAATCCCCCATGTCCATAACATAAATTAGTGGGTTTGAATTTAATGCCATTTTACTTAATGAGTCATTATTTGGCCCAATGTATCAAAATGTGCTGACTGAATGAGGGGGTCAAAAGGATGAGTCAGTCTTTGCTTTGGTTGCCTGTCAAATGCCTCCTATCTAGTTCAGTCACAAACTTCTTTCCATGCCACCAGAAAGGTAATGACCAGGCAATGACTTGGTTTCTGAGTCCTTGACAATTTCAGCATTTCATCTCACATACTCATTCAATGTACGTAATGTCTTATATTAAGAGATAAGTAGAAACTGAGTGGAGACAATTCTGTATTACTTTTGTTTTTAAATTGGAGTCATATGGTAAGCAATTTTAAATGCATTTCTCCTGATTATGTTTTAACTTAATTATAATTAATTAATTAGCTTAGATATCTATTGTATGAAATTTGCATTTTGTAGCAACAAGGAGCTCTGTGATATTGGAAATCTGTTAGATAAAGGTGGAGAAAAAGAGTTGAATTTGGAATTAGAAGTAGATAAATGATCTGTAAACTAAGTAAGTAGAATATAGACAATCAAAAGCTGATTAGGTATGTACCAATTAACAATGGGACAGTCTGCCCTAAAGGAAATGGTTCTGGGTTCCCACCCTAACTCTGAGACAAAAACTAGCTCTGTGACCTTGAATAAGTCACTTTTCTCTCTGGGCCTTAACTGCCTCATCTGTAAATGCCAGGACTTAAGACTAATTTTATGGTCTATTCTAGTTCTAGAATAGAATTCAATCGGAACAGAATAAAATTGCATTTTAAAATCCTTCCAGGCTTGGGAAAGGAGTTGCAGTGATTCTGATCAAGATTCTCTGGGGGAGTGGGTCATTGAGTATAAAATCTCTTAAAACAAAGACTGAGCTCTGGGCTTTAGTTTTCTAATGACCATAGGCCACAGGCCAAATCTGTACCTATACACCAGGATAATTACTTACGTTTAAATCAAATGTTTTAAAAATGGAAGGGATCTGAATAACATTGTGAACAAGTGACCCTGTATGAATTCCCATGAGAAGGAATGGCAGAACTGTGGGGACAAGGGTAGGACCGTAAAGAACAATATTTAACCAAAATGCCTGTGAAGTAGAAAAGGACCATTTAGAGTATCAGTGAACTGAATGGATCTTGGCTCCAGGAAAGGTGAGAAGACTCATGCCTGTTTTGAATGTGCAATGTAATTGCTCTTTGATTTGGGTTTCTCCTTTGTGAGAAAGGCAGGTGGGAGTCGTTGAGACCAAAACAAGGTTTTTGGGTGTCTTTGAGCATAGCCATGGAACCACTGACAAGGCCTTTTAAGATTTTTCCCAAGGCCAATGGGCCAGCTGATCTAGGAGCAAAACTGACTGAGGATTGAAAAAGGGAACACAGACTGTCCGAAACTCTGGACAGTCTGTCTAATGACCTGTGTGGGGATGAGGAGATGTGCCTGAGTCACTGAGAAAATTCCATCCCTGCCTGGTCATGTCTGAAGGGCACTTTCTTGTCCAATTACAAATCTATCACCTAAGAACCTGCAACAGATCCATGATCATTCTCAGGGTCACAGCCCCCATGGCTTTGCTTATTTTCGAACTGGAAAGGAAATACAATTTTGCACATATCTCCATCTCCCTCCCCTTGTCTTGTCTCCAATCCAGACTTTCACTTAACTTGGTGGCCATCTCCTTGCCCCCAGGAATAATTCATGGCCTATTTTCATGCTTGAATGGGATCTGAATGGACAGAATGGGCTGCTTCCTTGCCTATTCTATCTTTGCAAGAGAGAGCTAGAAGACATGCCTCCTCTACTTTCATTTCTGGAGGTTTCCACACAGCACTAAATTGAAGAAAAGGCCTATCCAAGGCCCAATAATCAGATTAGTGCTAATGGAGAGACTGGATTTGGCGAGCTGCTGAGAAACATGCACTTTGGAACAACTTGGTTTATCTGACAGGGAACCCAGGAAAAGGCCACTGACCCTGGTCCCTAGAGAGACAACTTGGGCTTCTTTCCTCAAACTCTTCTAAAGGTTTGGAATGGAGGGAAAAACAATGCTAATCTTATTTTCATCTGTAAATCTCCTTCCTATCAATCACAAATGCTTGAAAGAGACTAAACTCAGGAGTCAGATTACAGAGCCAGCTGCAGAGCTGAGGGTGGCTCTTGGGTTGTCCTACTTTGGCCAAGCCCTTCATGGATCACTGCCTTGTCATGGTGTAGAGGCTTTCATAACTCAATGAAGCTATGAGCTGAGCCATACTGTGCAGTGCCACCCAAGACAGATGGGCCATAGTGAAGAGTTCTGACAATCTTTGGTTCACTAGAGGAGTGGCAACCCATTCCAGTATTCTTGCTGAGACACACCCCCATGAACAGCACTAAAAGGCAAAAAGATATGGCACTGGAAGATAAGCTCCCCCAAAGCACGTGGCCAATATGCAACTGGGGAGGAGCAGAAGGCAATTACTAATAGCTCCAGAAAAAATGAAGTGGCTGGGGCAGAGCAGAAATGATGCTCAGTTGTGGATGTGTCTGGTTGTGAAGGTAAAGTCCAATGCTATAAAGAACAATAAGGCATAGGAACCAGGAATATTTGGGTTCATGAATAAATTGGACACAGTCAAGCAGGAGATGACAAGCATGAACACTGGCATCTTAGGAAGCAGTCAACTAAAATGGAGAGGAATAAGGGAGTTTAATTCAGATGACCATCATATCTACTACTGTGGGTAACAACTCCTTAGAAAAAAAGGGAGTAGCCCTCCTAGTCAACAAGAGTCTGAAATGCAGTGTTTGGGTGCAGCCCCCAAAATGACAGAATGATCTCAGTACATTTCCAAGGCAAACCATGCAACATCACAGTAATCCAAGTTTATGTCTCAACCACTGATGCCAAAGAAGCTGAAGTTGACTGATTCTATGAAGACCTACAACACCTTCTAGAAATAACACCAGAAAAGATGTCCTTTCATCATGGTGGACTGGACTGCAAAAGTAGGAAATCAAGATTCCTGGAATAACAGGCAAGTTTGGCCTTAGAATACAAAATGAAGCAGGGCAAATGTTAACAGAGTTTGGTCAAGAGAACATGGTTTGTTTATTCAGAGCAAACACCTGTTTCGGGCAACCCAAGGATGACTATACACAGACATCAGCAGATGGTCAAAACTGAAATCAGATAGATTATGGTCTTTGCATCCAAAGATTGAGAAGCTGTATACAGTTAGCAAAAACAAGTCCTGGAGCTGACTGTGGTTCAGCTCACTAGTGCCTTATTGCAAAATTCAGGCTTAAATTGAAGAAAGTAGGGAAAATCACTAGACTATTCAGGTGTGTGTGTTAGTTGCTCAGTCATGTCTGACTCTGTGTGACTCCATGAACTGTAGCCTGCTATGCTCCCCTGTCCACAGGATTCTCCAGGCAAGAATACTGGAATGGGTTGCCATGCCAGACAACCAATTCCAGACCCAGGGATTGAACCTGGGTGTCCTGAACTGCAGGTGGATTTTTACCGTCTGAGCCACCTGGGAAGACCATTCAGGTATGACCTAAATAAAATCCCTTATACAGTGGAGGTGATGAATAGATTCAAGTGATTAGATCTGGTAGAGTGCCTGAAGAATTGTGGATGGAGGTTCGTAACATTGTACATGAGACAGTGACCAAAATCATCCCCCAAAAAGAAATGCAAGAAGGTAAAGTGGCTATCTGAGGAGGCTTTACAAGCAGCAGAAGAAAGAAGAGAAATAAAAGGCAAGGGAGAAAGAGAAAGATATACCCAACTGAATGCAGAGTTCCAGAGAATAGTAAGGAGAGATAAAGAGGCCTTCTTAAAAGAGCAATGCAAATAAATAGAGGAAAACAACAGAATGAAAAAGACTAGAGATCTCTTCAAGAAAATTGGAGACATCAAGGGACCATTTCATGCAAAGATGGGCAAAATAAAGGACAGAAATGGGAAGGACCTAACAGAAACAGAAGAGACTAAAAAGAGGTGACAAGAATACATAGAAATATGCAGAAAAGGTCTTAATGAGCCAGAGAACCACAATGCTGTGGTTACTCACCTAGAGCCAGCCATCTTGGAGTGTGAAATCAAGTAGGCCTTTGGAAACACTGCTACAAACAAAACTACTGGAGCTGATGAACTATTTAAAATCTTAATCTACCTGAACTACTTAAAATTTGAAAAGATGATGCTGTTAAAGTGCTGCACTCAATATGCCAGAAAATTTGGAAAACTCAGCAGCAGTCACAGGACTGGAAAAGGTCAGTTTTCATTCCAATCCCAAAGGGCAATGACAAAGAACGTTCAAATTACTGTACAATTGGGCTCATTCCACATTGCTAGAAAGGTAATGCTCAAAATCTTTCAAGCTAGGCTTCAGCAGTATGTGAACCAGGAACTTCCAGATGTACAAGCTGGATTTAGAAAAGGCAGAGGAGCCAGAGATCAAATTGCCAACATCTGTTGGATCACAGAAAAAGCAAGGGAGTTGCAGGAAAACATCTAACTCTGCTTCATTGACTATGCTAAAGCCTTTGGCTATGCAGATCATGATAAGTTGTGGAAAGTTCTTAAAGAGGTAGGAATATCAGACCACCTTACCTGCTTCCTCAGAAACCTGTATGCAGGTCAAGAAGCAACAGAACCAGACATGGAACAACTGACAAGTTCAAATTTGTGAAAGGCGTTCAAGGTTGTACATTGTCACCCTGCTTATCTTAACATCTACACAGAGTATGTTATGGGAAATGCTGGGCTGGGTGAATCACAAGCTGGAATCAGGCTTGCCAAGAGAAGTATCAATAACCTCAGATATGCAGATGATACCACTCTAAAGGCAGAAAGTAAAGAGTCTCTTGATGAAGGTGAAAGACAAGAGTGAAAAAGCTGGCTTGACACCCAACATTTAAAAAACTAAGATCATGGCAACTGGTCCTATCACTTCATGGAAAATACAAGGGGAGAAAGTTGAAGCATTGACAGATTTTATTTTCTTGGGCTCTAAAATCACTGTGGATGGTGACTGCAATAATGAAATTAAAAGATGCTTGCTCCTTTGAAGGAAAGCTATGACAAACCCAGACAGGGTATTAAAAGACAGCATGATCTCTGTAGAAAAAGATCCATGTAGTCAAAGGTATGGTTTTTCTGGTAGTCATGTATAGATATGAGAGTTGGACCATAAAGAAGGCAAAGCTCTGAAGAATAGATGCTTTTGAATTGAAATGCTGGACAAGACTCTTGAGACTCTCTTGGACATCAAGGAGATCCAAACAGCCGATCCTAAAGTAAATCAACCCTGAATATTCAGTAGAAGGACTGATGCTGAAGTTGAAACTCCAATACTTTTGTCACCTGGTGTGAAAAGTGGACTCACTGGAAAAGACCCTGGTGCTGGGAAAGATTGAAGGCAAAAGGAAAAGAGGGCAGCAGAGGATGAGATGGTTAGATAGGATCACCAACTCAATGGACATGACTTTGAACAAACTCCAGGAGACGGTAGAGGTCAGAGGAGCATGGCCTGCAGCTGTCCATGGCATCACAAAAAGCTGGACACGTCTTAGAAACTAAACAACAAACCTCTGCCACAGGTACGACCAACAGGATGGTATGCTTGAACTCTTGTGTTCCAGGACTCCATGTTGACACCAAAGCTCTTCTATGTCCTTTATAGGCTGAACTGGGTATGAGACTGGCCACTCTTGCCTCCACTCCAACTCTAAAAAAGAGGACCTTGAACCTCTAACCTTTGGATTTTTAACCTTGAAAGCAGTTCAAATTGGGTGAAAACATGGGTGGAGACAGGTTGGGGTAGGCTGAAAATGCACTTTTCACTGCAGGGACTCGCAGTGAAAAGTGGACAGCCAATTGTAGACCTCTCTAAAGCATGCTGCTGAGTATCTCTGACACAGGGGAGGTGGTAGGGTCCTCTGGGCTCAACTCCGGGCCAGCAGCACTGGGCAGGCCTGAGGGGCCTACAACGGCAGGGCTCAAGGCAGCCCAGGGTTTGGTGTCCACCAGGGCTGCAGGGTAGGCCTCCACGTAGATGTGGTGCACCGCAGGCCTAGGGTCCTTGAGGCTGCTCTCCCGCTCCTCCGGGAGGCTGGCAGCATGGGCCAGAGCCAGGCCCCGTGGCCCCTCGGGGGCAGGTCCTAGTCGCTCAGCCTCCTCAGGCTCCTGGGGCAGGCCGCAGGCCCTAGACAGGTGCTGTGTGTACACTCCCTCTGACAGCGACAGCGACTGCGTTTCGCTGTGCATGCGCAACCAGCGGTGATGGCGGCTGAAGCCGCCGTAGTGCGGCTGCTTGGCCGACTTCCGTTTTCCCAGGAAGCCCAGCGGCGGCCGTGCTCCTGGCGCCATCTTGGCGTGGTTCTTGGGTGGGAGGCCTGTGAGGGTCAGGTTGTGCAGAAGCTCGGCGCATGAGTGGTCAGTGTCTTGGCCTGGCCCCGAAGAAGGCTTCATATCGTGCACCTGCAGGACGTCGGGGGCACTGCCGCTGAGTCCGTTTCGGGACTGCTGGGCAATGTCGTGCGATGACAGGTAGACCAGGTCCAGGTCTCGGGGGCTCAGGGCGTCACTGGAGTCGTAGTCGCTGTCGGTGGGCAGGAAGACTTCTGAGCAGCCTTCTTCGTCAGAGCAAGGCTGTGAATCTGCAAAGCCAGAGACTGCACTTAGAAAAAATAGAAACTCCTAGCCAGGGCTCAAGTACTGTCCTATGTTTGAGCCCACACCCCCGTGCCTAGAAGGGCTTACACTTTGTTTAGTGGTCTCTGCTCATTTCTTGATATTTTAGAAAGTTTTGAGCAAGGGGTCCCACATTGTCGTGCTGTGTAGGACTCTATAAGTTATGTAGTAGATCCTGTTCTTAGCTAAAAGCAGGAGGGAGAGGGAGTCTGAGTGGACCAACCAGCCTTGCAGCAGCAGAGAGCAACATGCCCTCCCTTGCCCACGCCTAATTTTACTATTCACTTTTCCCTGGACTTGTGGAGAGAGGGTGAAACAGGAAATAAAGCTGGATGTCATTCGTTTATTCGTTCCCTAATTTCAGAGGTGATTTTTACAGTTGATAAAATAGCAGAAACTTAAAAGGGGAAAGAAGAGGAGGCCCTATGGTGGCAGAAGTCAGGGAAACCTGGATTCAAACCCTGGTTGTCCTCCAGATTGCCCTGTGATCTTGGGAAAGTTACTTAACCTCTTTGAGCTTTTCTTACCTGCAAAATGGGGGTGATAATAGAACTTCTTAAAGTGACTGTAAAAAAAATCGTGTATACATATAAATAGTTGACCTTGTTGTCAGTGTTTAAAAAGAGAAAAAAATTAAGGCCAAGAGAGAAAATAAAACAAGTAAAATCAGAGGTGAAAATCAGCCTCAAAGGGCATGCTATGCTGATCATAAGTGAACCAGAAGTTTAGTTCTGTAAATACAATATTTGTAATTTAATGCAGTACAGAATGTTTATGTCTTTTTTCCAACCAGGTTGTACGTTTCTGTAGGACAAAAACTGTCTTAAAAGCCTTTGAATTTTCCACAGAATTCAGTCCATATTGGGTACTTAGTAAATATAAGCTAATTTTGAAAACATTCAAGTTCTTTTAAAAAGAAGAAGAAATTGCTCATTTTCAAATCTGAGCCAGTCCCATTCAAAAATCGCCATAAGATTATTTATTTATTTGGGTGCACTGGATTTTAGTTGAGGCAGGACAGATCTTTAGTTGTGGCATGCAAGATCTAGTTCCCTGACCAGGGGTCTCACTAGGGCCTGCGCTGAGTCTTAGCCACTAGACCACCAGGGAAATCCCTTCCGTGGGATTTTTAAATGGAATTTAGTAAATTGATTTTTTAAGTTTATCAGGAAAAGAAAATTTGTGAAAATAACTAAGCTTTTTTTAAGGTCCAAAAGGAAAGAGCCTGATTTATGAGGTATCAAAACATATTACAGAATTTTGGTAATTAAAACTTTGTAGAATTGATGTATAATGGACAGATGGATCTGTAAAACAGAAATATAAAGTTCAGACACTGTCTTAATTCAGTGTGATGATTGAACATATGGTAAAGATAACATTTCAGACTAGGGGAGTGAATAGATTTTTTAGTATATAGTGTTGGTGTAAGTGGTTATCCTTTAGTAAAATAATTAGAGAATGCCCTCCCTCATCTCATATATAAAAGTAAATTCCATGTAGTTTAAATATAACAAGCAAACTCTACAAGTATTAGAAAACAGTATGTTTGTAATTTTGGATAGGAAGGTCTTTCTAAGCAAAATAAAACCCCAGAATTCAGAAAAGAAGTAACTGATAATTTGACTATATGAAAGCTTAATACTTTGAAATGATCACATAAACAAAGTAAAGGTAAGGGGTAGATTGAAAGAAAATAGTGATAATATGTATAAGAAAAGATTAATTTTACAGGCTACATAAAGATTTCCTGTAAATTAGAAGACAATCCAGATGGGCAGAAGATAGCCAACACTTCAAAGAATATTTAATACAAATGGCCAATAAGCATAATAAAGCTATTCAACCTAGGTAGACTATAATTACTAATTAGGTAGTAATTTGGGAAATGGCAGTTGAAGTAAAAACAGGGCATTTTTTTTTTTTTTTTTGCCCATCAGATTTGCTGAAAATAAATAGAATGATGAACTCCTGTGTTGAGAAGAATGATAATCTCTTGTGTTGGTGATATGTTGGAAGTCAGGGACCTTCATATAATGGTGGTGGGAATATAAGCTGGTCTGGCTCTTTGGATAGCAGCTTCATAGAACAGATTAAAAATGTGTATATCATTTGTCCTAGCAAGTCCTTTTTTTAGATATCTATGTTTGAGAAATTGTCACTATGTGTACATGGACGCATTTACAAATTGTTTACTGTAACATGATTTATATTAGTGAAAAACTAGAAATAACCTTGTGGCTGAGACTACTGTGAAAGGAAGACTTAGAGACACAGAAGCATTAAGAAAAGAAAAATAGTTTAAGAAAAGAAAAATACTTTACTTGGCAAAGTTCTGCAAGGGAGTCCAAATTCAGTACTGGCTTGCTGATTAAAAAATACAACAGGTATTTGAAGTAAAAACCCACAGGGTTATAAGGTTATAGTTAGTCTGTTCATGGTGGAAAATCAGACATGATTATCAGAAGAATATTGCAAGCTTCAGGGAAAAAAATTGTTTTGTTAATGGAGTGAGTAATTTACACAAATGGGATTAAGGTTTCTTCTGTTTTAGGGACTAGAACCAGATGTAATATATATTTTTTGGTTGTTTGTTTATTTCAGGGTCAGGGAGTGAAGTGTTTCTTTTCCTTTTTTTCTTTTTCCTAGCTGTAGAAGATGACATTCCTTACTCATTGGCAGGACAAGATTTCAGTTTTGTTCGCTCGCTGCTGGCTGCTGCTCAATATCCATTATCCTTTTTTAGTTACAAAATCTTAAATTTTGTTTGAGACAGCAGTGCATTCATGTAAAAGACCACTTTTTTTTTTTTTTTTTTCAGCTTCCTTTGCAGCTAGGCATGGTCATATAATTAAATCCTGGTGAGTGAGATAGAACCGAAAGTATGGTACGAAGCTTTTGGAAGGCTGCATCCGAGGAGCTGGCTTAGCTGGGAGATAGACCATTTTGTTTTTTCTTCCAATTGCCTGTAACAAGATGTGTTGACTGGGCTCATGAGGCAACCTTGGGAAAGGAAGCCATGTTCTAGGATGTTGGAGTTGAAAAATGGGGCATGGTGTCTGAAGACCATAGCATCTATGTACTGTCCCTGATTTGTCTTATCTCTGGGCTTCTTTCACATAGGAGAGAAATAAAGTATCTTGTGTTAATGACACCCTAGTTTGGGTTTTCTCTAACACAGATCCAGACTTAATCATAACTGATGCAAACCTAAATGTTTTTTATTAGGGGAATGGTTTAAAAATTTGGGCACATCCCTACTATGGATCCAGCTACAGAGAATGAGATCAACTCATATGTTGTTCTTTAACTAGTGATTAACAAAAAGGACTCCCTTATTTATTTATTTGTTTTGGTTCCACTCATCTATTTAAGGATTCCCTCAAACAAAGCCTTTTTTAGGAAGTATCTCTCAACTGTCCCAGAAAGGATTGCCCACTTGTCTGCACTTCTGAAATATTTTTTGTTTCTATTATCCTTTGGCACTTAGCCTGTATAGACTTGTATTGTTAGTTATCGTTTTAATGCAAATATAACATCCTGGTTTCCTGGTTGGACCAGAGCCCCCTTCCGGCAAAGATATTTAATTCATCCATTTGGTCAACAATGAAGATTTTGTTTTGCTTGAGCTCCTGCTCTAACAGAAACACCATGTTTAGTGGCTGACTGAATGTAAAATTAATAAGAAATGATCTGTTTCAGGGATTTTACTGTTTTAATGGAAGTGGGGCATATGCATCTATGAGACTGTGGAAGAACATACCTTTTATAAAAGAAGTTTAGCAAATAAGATGCAGGTTTATAGGAAAGAGATCATATTTTATTGGGACAGGATTGATAAAACACTATCGTCTTTATTTTTTCTCTCCATTCATTCTTCTCTGTTTTTATGTACATTAATTTATTTCCTCATCTACTTTCAAAAAATTATTTGAGGCAGAATGTACAAATGTTGAGGAGAGGATTAGAAAACAGAGAGGGAAAGGAAACAGTATAAGTAGTCCCATTTGACTATTACATGGGAATAGGAGTGGAATTTTGGGAAAATAGGGCTACAAAAGTAAGATGCCAGTATTTTCACTCTAGGAATTTAGCCTAGAAAAATTAAGGTTTATTTTCATGCAGGAACCTGTATATGAATGTTCAGCTCAGACGGTAAAGCATCTGCCTATAATGCGGGAGACCCGGGTTCAATCCCTGGGTCGGGAAGGTCCTCTGGAGAAGGAAACGGCAACCCACTCCAGTACTCTTGCCTGGAAAATCCCATGGATGGAGGAGCCCGGTAGGCTACAGTCCATGGGGTCACAAAGAGTCGGACACGACTGAGCAACTTCACTTCACTTCACTTCTTACCAATTTTATTGGTATTAACCCCAAACTGGAAACTACCCAAATATCTTTCAATGGATGTGTGATTAAACAAATTGTGATACATCCATTCAATGAAATGCTACTCATCAATACAAATAAAGAATTCTATTTATGTAACATTCATGATGTAAGTATAGAGATGAAGAACAGATTAGTAGTAGCCAGGGTAGGGGCAGGAGTGGGGTGTGGTGGGTAAGGTATAAAGTGGGTAACAGAGGAAGTTTTGTGGAAATGGTACAATTGACTATGGTGGTGATTACCCAAGACTATACATGTGACAGATTGCACAGAGCTATGCAATTGAGCCTACACGCTTATATGCATGCGCACACTACACACACACACACACACATGCATGAGTATAATTGGTGAAATTTAGATGAGCAGTAGGTTGTACTAGGTTCTTGGTTTTGATATTGTGCAGGAACTGTGTAAGATGTGAGCATTGGGGAGAGCCTGGGGAAGGAGAACACGGAAATTCCTGTACATTTCTTTGCAACCTGATGCTCTTACAATTATTTTAAATAAATGGTTAAAAGAGGTTATTTTTTTTTAAAGACAGGATAGAGCCAGAGAACAGTGAATGCCTAGGTAAGGAGTTTGTACCTAATTTTGTAGCCAGTGGGTAATTATCAGAAAAATTTAAATAAATAATTAGCAAGATGAGAGCTGAAATTTATAATAATTATGTTGCAGGCAGGCAGGATGTAAGATGAATTGGATCAGGAGGAAATAACAGGGAGGCCAGCTGGGATGCTGTTGTTTTTTCCTTTAAATATTTACCTTTTTTAGGTTGTGGGGTTGAGCAAGAGTGGTGATTATGTGGAAGAAAATAGAACTCCAGGAAAGTCATTCATTTGAAGATGTTTACTGAACACCTATTTTATGATAGATGCAATGGTCTCTGCTTTCAAGCAGTTCATAGAGGGTGGATTAGACAATAAGTAAGTCAGGATATACCTAAGATTAATTTCAGAGAGTGTAAAGTTCTATGAATAAAATGAAACTGGATTTCAGCTAGAGAGTGACTTGGGAGAGAGATTCTTTAAATAAGGTAGCCAGGGGAGGAATCTCTGGAGTCTAGATGAGACTTCAATGATCAGAAGGAACCAGCTTTATAGAAATTTTAGGGAATAGTGTTCTAGGCAACTTGGAGAAGCAAGTGTGAAGGCCCTGAAATGACAAATATGTTTCTAGCCTTGGTGCCTGGAAGATAGAAATAGCATCAAACCAGAGGAGTTTAACTGCAAGAGGGTCGGGCAGTGGAAGGCATGGTAAATTTAATTTGGGGCAGATTGAACTTAAGCGGTTGGCCAAACCATCCTGGAGGGCTGGAATGGGAACATGGTGGGGTAGCAGAGTTGAGGGAAGGTGTTTGTGGGTAGAGAAGAAACTGTTGGAAAGGGAACGACTGAACATGTGAGCAATAAGTTGATGGAAATAGCAAGGAGGATCACTTGGGAGTACTGATGCCGTCATTGATCTTTAGTGAGAAGATGTAAGGACTCCTGGTTAGGGAAGAAGGCAGACATAGCTTTTCAAGTTAAGAGAACTGGATAAAGGCTTGGACTGAATGACTTTGCCTTTCTTAAAACAGTTTTTAGATAGTCCTTTTCCCTTTTTAAATTTATTAAATTAATTATTTTAATTGGAGGCTAATTACTTTACAATATTGTAGTGGTTTTTGCCAAACGTCGACATGAATCGGCCACGGGTGAACCTGTGGGAACAGGAAACAGGGTCTCAGAACTCTCAGCTGTTTTTGACGGTGGTAGTGATAGGTGCCATAGGTCCTTGAGGAAGAGAGGCTCATTGAAGATTTGACACTGGACTGGAAATAAGATCCATGCAATTAACTGATAGTTGCCTTTAGTCAAACTTCCTCCTCTGTTTGATCACTGCTGTCTGTTCAGCTATCCATATATACTATTCATTTGTATCCACAATAGTAATAGTAGTACTTGATGTTTACTTAGTGGTCACTGTGAGCCAGTGATCATGCTCAGTGTTCTAGCTTTATCATATTTAATTTTTACACCAGTTCCCATTCGCAGATGTGGATACTGAAGCCTAGGCTTATTAAATTTTCCAGCTCATGTAAGCCGATAAGTGGCAGAATAGGAACCTACACGCAGATTTGTGTCACACCGAAGACCTGCTCTACTGCTGCCTACCTCAGAATCCCCATGGCTTTCTGTGGAAGCTTCCTGCGGGCTGGGACCTAGTTCATGAGACCCACTTGGTGTGATACCCACACAGTTCTGTTATGCTTTTAGTAAGGGAAACATGTTAGGTCTGTGTTAGCTTCCCGTGGCTGCTGTAACAAATGGCCACACACTGTGTGGCTTAAAACAACAGAAATGTGTTCTCTCATGGCTTTGGAAGCCCAGCGTCTGAAGCCATGGTAGTCAGCTGGGCGGCCATCCCTCTGGGGGCTCCAGGGGAAAATCTTCTTGCCTCTTACTGCTGCTGGTGGCTCTGCATGCCTTGGGCTGCATCACTCCAGTCTTTGCTTCTGCCTTCACACGGACTCTCTTCTGTGTCTTTTAAGGACACTAGTAACTGGATTTAGGGCCCACCTGGATAATCCAGGATGATCTCATCTCAAGGTTCTGAATTACATCTGTGAAGACTCTTTTTCCAAATAAGGTCACATTTACAGGTTCTGACAGTTAGGACACAGACTTGTCTTTTGGGTGGCCACCGTTTAACCTGCTACACGTCTGATAGTAAAAATGTCTAGAAGCAAGTGCTAAGGGGGTTGTGTCGCTAAACTCTTTGCAGCCTGTAGTCAGGTCAAATGCTCTACAAGAACAGTTTGCACTTTGACCCCACAGCATACAGATAGTGAGACTTTGTTGGTTGTGGGGGACTAGTGAGTATATGAAGGTATGCTTTAAGGGCTGACATTCTGATATTTCGATTGAGCATATTTTAAGACTCGGTCTCTCAGGAAGAGCTGGTGCGGATTTCCCCAGGTTGAGTTACTTGCTCAGTTCTCTTGGCCCATAAAGCATTTTATTTAGATCTCTGTTACTGCATTTATCAAGATTTATTATAAATTATTCACTTATATTTTTATCTCTTTCATTAAGTGTAAACTCCAGAGGACATGCACCATGTCTTATTCATCTCTGCTTCGTAAGTGTTGAAGAAGCCAGTCAGTGAGGGAAAGGACTAAGGAAGGAGTCAAGCAAAGGGACATATAAATCCTCTATATTTCCCAGATCTGAACATGGACATATGAATAGACCATGAGGAGTAGAGTGTGAATTCATCATCACTGTATTATTTTAAGCCTCTTGTGCTATATCTGATACATACAAGAGTCTCAGTAAAGAATGCTGCATTGAATTGAAACTGAAACAGATATTGAAATCTGAAAGCTTAAAGTGTGAGATTTGATTGCCTCCTAAAAACAATACTGAAAGCAGTCTGAAAAGATCTAATTTAATCTGCCACAGAAATGTCTGAAAACAGTCAACATCATTTAACTTCATTTTATTTTTTTCATTTTGCTTCATATTTGGTGACACTTAACTTGAGTAACCACAGTTGTAGCAGAAAGAACAATTATCTGAAAATTAGACTGAAGTCCTGCCTTGCTCCTTATAGTGTATATGATGTTGAATAAATCACTTAGCCCCTTCCAACTTAGCCCCTTTATCTGTAGCATATAGGTAATCATGTTACCTATCTTCCATAGGTGATATAAGGATTAAATTAGCTTGTTAAAAATAGTTTAAGTGCCTTACAAACAGAAGGTGTTAATATTAAAATCTTTTTCACTTTTAAATAGAGAATAGCTAGAAAACATTAAGAGGTGACTCATTAAAATACAAACCAGTAATCAAAAAACCTTCAAGATTTTGCTGTGAGAATTGTATTAATAATAAAGAACAATAATGTCTTGAATGGTGTCTCGTATTAGTCTAGTACTGTATTTCTCATCCTATATTTAGCAGTGAATTTGTAAATAATGTAAATTTTTACTGTAACTCCCAAGAGTAAGGGAGATAGGAGATAAATCAAGAGAAAGAGTAAGTTATAACTGTAGTAACCCAGGAAAGGGATGAAAAAGGGCTTAAGTATGAAGTGGTAAATATTATATTGTAAGTTCATGGACCTGCACTTTGGAAACCCTGCTCTAGTGGGAATCTAAATATTTGACTTCCATGGTGGTTGTCTTATTTATTATAGGACTTAGTGGAACCTATTGCTTAGAGTGGGATACCCCTCCCAGAACAAGCTGGGAAAATCTCCAGGATGCCAGCCAGGGCACTGAGGAGAGTTTCCAGGGATTTTAGGCCACTGCCACTCCCTCCCTTCCTGGAAAAGAATGCAAAGTGCAGCTTCCATCCCCAGATCCAGGCCGTATGCTCCATTAAGCATTGCAGGCGCCTTGCCCGGTTGTTTTAATAAAGCTGGTTGTGCTCCTCAGTTTCCCTCAGAGGGCCCACGGGGCAGGCCGGCACTGGTAGGACCTTGCGTTTCCCTCTGCTGGACCCACGAGCTGTCTGATGGAGGTTCTGCCCATAGTGTTAGTGCTGGCTGAGGAAGCTTGGCTTTCTTGCCATTGTAATGGGTGTTGCAACTCCTGGTCTCTGCAGATCAGGCCAACAACAGCAGAGTAGAGTTGGTGTGGATTTTGAGGGTGTTATGGGGAGATGACATTGCAGGAAGGAATAACTGATTTAAAGCTATTGCTTTTCTCTTAAAGGCAAGGGGCATGGCGGGACAGAAAGAAAGGAAAAAGAAGTAGTATTTGCCCTAAGAATCTATCTTCACATTTTTAATATATCACTGTTCAAACTGGTACTTTCTGTGTGTGTGCTTCATTGAATTTATTTCCACTGTATTTGAGTAGAATTTAGATAATTTAGAAACAAAGAATTTTAATAAATCATTAAGCCTTGGGTAGAAGCTCAGGGGTTTGTTCACCTTCTAATTTCCCATCTTCAGATTCCTGTTAATTTTTTTTTTTTTTGAGCTGTTTAGTTTATGCCACAGTGTTCTTAATCTTGACTTCATCTGGGAAAATCTTACTAGGAAGATTTACTTTTGGAAGACCAGGATAACCTTCACATGCATCTGAAGGAAACAGCGCCTCCCCTCCCCTTTGTTGCCTCGCCCATGCATCACTAGGAGAAATAGCAGTATTGGAAAAAAAAAATTGCTGCTGTCTGTGACCACTATACCCACAGAAAAGGAGTGGGAGAGAAAATACCTAGCCATGGACCAGTCATTCCACCCCCTGCCTTGTGCTGCCTTTTCTAGGAGCCAACTTTCCCCCTTGAGTCTTTGGGAGATGCTTAATTTTAATTGACTCAGAGGAGTTCTACTTTGTGTCTGGAAACCACACAGAAATGGGAAGTAAAAGAGTTCCACTGCCCTCCCACCCTGCCCGTCCAACCACATACACATATATACACACAAACAAATCCGAGGTACTCAACAGCCTTCAAATGGAATCTTGGGCTGGTACCAGAGTCTAGGCTTGTGACAGGCTTTGCATTTCCAGCAGGCTTCTCAGAAATTAGGTGACCCCTGCTCACACTGAATGGAACTGTGTTGTAAACTTTGACCTATGAGCAACCCAGAGGGGATGTACCTCTAAATTGGATTTTTCCCTTTTCATAAATGGTTTCCAAGCAATTAAAAATAGTCACACTAGTGGAGAGGACAGAGTATGCAGGTGCAGATTTCATTGCTCTGAAATGCTTCTGCTTTTGTGCGGGGATGCTAACTGTTTCTCCCCATTCCCAACAGCTTCCCTGTCACTGGGTTCCATTTTTCATTTGCTGCCCTCCACGTCTTTGTGTTTCGCAGCCCATGGAATCTTGGCTTCAGAGAAATAAATGGACCCAAGAGAGAGTTATATTTTAAGAAACAGAATGATGATCGCTCACATTTTAAGTTAATAATAAAATCCAAGTGTAATTGGCCAGATCTTCCCAGCAGGGAGTGTGTGTAACCCGTCATCTGGGCAACGTGAGAATTTGGCACTTACGTGGCACGGGAGAGGCCACCCGCATACAGCCAGGGGGACCTACTTAGGAGCCTGTGGCTAAGAGAAGATTAAACACTGAGCAAGTTCTGTGAGCAGAGAGGACAGACAACGGCTGTGAAGGGGGGAGTAGAATTGAAGAGTTGTTTGTAGAGTTATGTGAATTGGGGAACAGCTGAGGGTATATCTGTCCCGCCTTGTAAACGTGCCCTTTCAAGCTTACACCTCCCCAGCTACAAGATTCTGAAGAGTGTATCCTTACTGATCCCATTTTTTAACCTCCAAGTTACTCCCTGATCGATTTCTATTCGCTTTCTGTCTCCTTTCCTTCTCAAACTGCTATCATCAAGGTTACTGATGACTTTCTTGTTGAAAAGATGAAACAAAACAATAGAAGCTGTTCAATTTTATTTAACCTTTTTTTTTTAACCATCATTTGACATGTTTTAATTTTTGTGACACTGCTCTCTTTATTTTATCTTCTTCCTCTCGTCTTTACTTCTCAGTTTAAGAAGTTTTGCTGTTCTGTTCCACAGGCATCTTTCCT
The DNA here is from genome assembly GCF_910594005.1 of Cervus elaphus. Classification (NCBI taxonomy): domain Eukaryota; kingdom Metazoa; phylum Chordata; class Mammalia; order Artiodactyla; family Cervidae; genus Cervus; species Cervus elaphus. Next base: position 80,187,823 of record NC_057819.1, on the reverse strand, counting down.
TCTCCTCTCGTACTCTGCCTACTCTCTCGGGAATAGCAAGCATATTCAAGGGGAACATCAAGCATTTTCATAGGGAATATCAAGCATATTGATGGGGAATACCAAGCATTTTCATAGGGAATATCAAGCATTCATATGTCAACAATTATTAACTCTATATTATTAGTTCATTTATCTGTTGTTAACTTCACACCCCATGCATCCTGCTTGCTTTTCAATGTTTCTTTCTGCGTGGAATGCTCTAAAACTAACCTAAATTCACCATACCCATTTGCTCAAGCTTTTTCTCCTCCTGTCCATCTGTTTTTGGTAAATGACATCATAATGTCCTGATGCTAGAAAACTTGCTATCTTCTTTGTTAATAGCTTCCTGATTGATCTCCCTGTTTCCAACACTGGTCTCTTCAAGCAACAGACAGATTTGATTCTAAAGAATAATTCAGATTATATCAATCCTTGCTTAAAAGCATTCAATGGCTTTCCATCACAAGTAGAATAAAATTCCAGCTTCCTTCCATGCCCTGCCTGATCTGGTCCTTGCCTTTCTCTGTATTCCTTCTCTCATCACCAGCCCCTCTGTTCAATCTATTCCAATGACTTGGGCCGTCTTTTCACCCCTTGCTCACCTCGGGCCTTTTGCTGTTTTGTTGCTTGGGATGTTCTGACTCTAGATCTTTGCATAACTGGATCCTTTTTTTTTGGAGCCGGGGGGGGGGGGGGGGCTTGTTCAAATGTAACCTTCACAGACAGGTCTCTGCTAATTATCCTAATGAATTCAGCACTCTTTCTAGCCACCTTCATTGGTATTTTGTATTGGAATTTTCACTATCTGAAATGATCTTGTTTCTATTTTCATTGTCATCCTAGAATGTCAGCTCTCTGGGAGCATAGACTTGGCTTTGTTTATCACTATATCCTTGTTACCTTGAAGAGCTCCTGGAACATAGTGGGTGACCAATAAATGCTTTTTAAATGAAAAAAAGGATAATATGCTTAGATCTTGAGTTCAGCCAGACTGCTTACAGTTCCCTGAACTACAACACACCTGCACATTCTGCCTCCTCTGCGTATAATGCTTTCCTTTTTTTTAGTTCAAATTCTGCTTATCCTTTAGTACTTGACTTTGTCACCTCCTCCAGGAAGTTCTCTTCGATCTTATGAGTTCCTGGTTAACACCTCCATTAGATTCTATAACACCCTGTGCATATCCTTATTATATCAGTAGCACATATGCAATTAGTATGAAATTGTTTGTTAATGTATCTTGTCTCCCCCATTAATTAGCTTCTGGTAGTGATAGTGTTTTATTTGTATCCTGAGCTTACTGGGAATCTATAAAAACCTGCCTAATTATTTTGTTGAATTATTTGTTAAATGATAGAATCCTTTGGTAATATAAATAAGCTTTCCCTCAAGTTCTTACACTTGCCAAGTTTTGATTTTTAGATACCGAAGTTTTCAGAATGTACATAAACTTATAGAAAAGGTTCATATCCCCGCTAAAGTTTTCTGAAATAAAAATAACATTAAATACTATATTACATTTTATTGTCTATTATGTTCTGTGAATCTCTGACATATATTCTTATTCACAAATAACTTTTCAAGGTGTATATAGTATTATTCTCATTTTACATACAAAGAAACAGACTCAGAGGTAGTAATCTGTTCAAGCACATACAGCTAGCAAAACAAAGCTGGAATTTGAATCCAGGTCTTTGATTTCTAAGGCCAGGCTCTTTCTGCTACACCATGCTGCCCCCTATGGGACAAGTTCACATTTTAGAACTGTTTATTAAAAATATCAATTATTATCATTGTAGAAAATATAAAATTAGCTCTTATAAGATATGAAATAAAGATGCCTTGAATACCATTTTTTTAATTGATTAGAAAAATGGCATTTGTTTCAACATGTTCTAGTCAAGAGCATTCATTATACTGCCTTTGACTAGTATATTTTCTCTCTGTTTATAAGTATAAAAGGGTTTTGCAGAAGTTTGTGTTAACTATGTTTTTTTCAGTTAGTATTTGCCATGTAAAGTCAAATTTAATGCCCAAGAGTGGAGGTGGCTTGCTAGGCATCTCCTCTGGCTTGTCTGTAAGTTGTCTCCTGATTGTTGTATCCATGATGAGACCAACCTATTTATTTGGCCTCAGGCTCAGGATTCTAGTTTACCCAAAGTTTCTTGCTTTCCCATCTTCACCCCAGGACATGGGTGCATTGTTGGTGGGAAGTTTGCCTGGAACTCTTAGCCAGGCTAGGACCTACTTCCTGCCTCATTCCTGTCAGTCCCTATTTCCTGGAGACTGGGCCTGTTTTCTTTACTCCCTGGTTTTGGTCAAATTCCTTTTGTACATTGGAAGCTTGAACTAGAACTGCAGTGAATCTTCTCCACTCCTAACTGGATGTGATCTCAGGTCATTGCCCGAGCTTCCTACCCTCCCCTGTTCTGATCCTGTTTCTTCTATGCTTCTAGATTCTTCCTGCTGAGCATTGTTTTCTACTGCTTGCTGAGTCTAATGACTCAGCACAAACCTCATCAGTGGGGATTAGGACCAAGAATCTGGTGACTGAAACACAGAATTTTGAATCTTGTTGCTTACCACTCACTGCCTTTCTTCTCTGCATCTCTGGGGATGGTGATGGTGATGGAAGACAGTCTATATGTGATGATGTAGAATTGATCTTCTTCAGGTTCTGCTCATTGAAAGGATCGATCAGCTTAGTTATGGATAAGCCAGAAACTGGTTGCTTGTATCTTGCATAATGTAGAGCATCCATGATCCACCTCATTTCACGCCAAACTTCATCTATTTGCTTTGGAATAAAATGGGAAAAGACATTGAATTAGCTTCCCAGGTGATGCTAGTGGTGAAGAACCTGCCTGCCAGTGCGGGAGACAGCAAGAGATGCAGAATCAATCCTTGGGTCAGGAAGATCCCTTGGAGTAGGGCATGGCAACTCACTCCAATAATCTTGCCTGGAGAAGCTCCATGGACAGGGAAGCCTGGCAGGCTACAGCCCGTGGAGTCGCAAAGAGTCGGACATGACTGATGCAAATTAGTATACATGCATGCATTGAATTAGTGAACAGGTTTCAAAAGGTATTAAGTTTCCCTGAAGGTCCAACATGATACATTTTCTATAGCATTTGGTTTTGAGCATGGGTAAAATATTTTCAACATAGATTTACTAAATCGGAAAATACCTCGTTTTTATAACCTTTTGTGTCTTGCATGTTTTTTACCCAAGAGGCTATTTCAGTTAATGCAAATAGTGAAAGACTTGGATTCCAGCTGGGATCTGCAACTTACTGGTTCGATAACAACCTTTGGCAAATCACTTGACCCCTTTGAGCTTTAGTTGCCTTATTTGTGAAATGTGGACAAAATATTTCTTTTATACACCACAGGACTGCTGTGATGATTGGTGAAATGATAAATTTGAAGGTGCTTTGTAAAACTGCAGGGTACATTTCTCACACATGTAAAGTGTTATTAATTCTCAGCATGTAATGAAATATTCCTCATTAGGATTTATGGGGAAGGCATATGATAAAGTCTGAATTTCAGAACAGGTGGAGAAAGAAATGTAGTTTTAGTCCTGTGTGAACTAGTAAAGCATTACTGGAATAAACAGCTTTGCATCTAATTTCACTGGGTGCCTTGAGCAGGCCATTAGCTTCTGACCCATTTACCCCGCTGTGAAAAGACGAGGCTGGGTTGGATGACGTCGAAGGTCCCTTCCAGCTCTGACACTTTATGATTTAGTTTTGAAGACCGCTGAGAAAGTTGGTGTCACTCAGTTTCCAGCTGGAAGGTGTTTATTGTATGAATACTACACGGTTCGGGTGTCTCTGATTGTAGAAGGGACTACCTAATGTTCTGTTTTATTTTCAAATTTCAATTTTTAGAGTCTTAATCTGTGCTTAAAGAATACTCTTTAAAGAATATCCACAAACCAGATGCTCCCAGGAAACACAGAGTAGCTTCTGAAACTGAGAGAGTTCTGAGTGACAGGCAAATCTGAGTGAACTAGTGAATGGTGCTGCATAGTTGGTTGCCAGCCCCCCTTGCTTTCTGGTACTCTTCTATCCTGGAGTGACAGAACTGGGCAGAGTTTTTAGTGTTGTCAATGAAAGCATGAAATTGAGCTGCAGGCTTTGTCAGCCAGTGAGTTGGGCTGAAGGTTCAACAGTGGCAGGCCCACTGAACAGTATATAGGGAAAAATCTGAAGTTCAAGGGGTAAATAAAGAGGAAGTTCCATTTAATGCTTGGACACATTTTCTTAATGAGATTGTTGCTTTCTCAGCTAGCTTTTATTGATCCCACCTCATGTAGCATACTCTCATCTCAAAGTGAGGCACTGCATGACTATGGACAGCTTTTAGAGGTCCTGCCAAGGCAGGCACTGTGCTTTTGTACCTGTTACTCTTGGCTGTGCAAAGAATAGGTACTCAGTAAATGATTGTTCAGCCAGGGAAGGTATGAGTGAATGGTTATCTAACACTTTAGATCTCTGCCCTTGAACAGAATTATTACGAGGATTAAGATGATGTATCGTGAGTGCACCTTGTAAGCTGTACATTCTTATAATATTTTCAGTTGTTACAATGACAATCACAGTTATTGTAGTGGACGGAATGTGACCTCCCAAAATACATGTCCACATCCTAATCCCTGGAACCTGTATTACTTTATATGATGAAAGAGTGAATGTTACCTTTTACGGCAAAAGATGTGATTGGTAAGGATTTTGATGGGAGGATTTTATCCTAGATTATCTAGCTGGGCCTTGATTCCAGTGACGAATGTCTGCTTGAAGACATTCTTCTGAGAGTGAGGCAGACGGACATGTGGCCGGCAGAAGAGACGGAGGCCGTGTGACCACAGAAGCAAAAAGTGAATTGAGGCAGCCCCAAGTCAAGGGATGCCAATGACCACCAGGAGCTGGAGGAAGCCAACGATAGATTCTCCCCCTCTCCAGAGGGAGTGCGGCTCTGCCAACACCGTGACTTTAGATTTCTGGCCTTTAGAACTGTGAGAGAATAAATTTCTGGTGTTGAAGCCACTCAGTTTGTGGCAATTTCTTGCAGCAGCCTTAAGAAATGAATACAATTATTAATAACTTGTTCTCCACTTGTTCTCTTTGGATAGCTTGTTTTAGCCTTACTACTGAGGATGGATAGTGAGATTTAGCATACAAATTTTAAAACTTGTATGTAGAGACAATGTTTACTTAATTTTTCTCAGTGATGAAGTGAAGAGGTGTTAGCTGAAGAGAAATCAGAAACATAGGTAGAGGGAAACCTGTGGACCGAGTTTGACAGACTTAGTTAAGTAGCTCTAAAAGAAGCACAATTTTCACTCATTTTACCTTATACTGTTGACCTAAAAATAACTGACAACATAATCCCCTTGATTTTAAGGTCCAAATGCAGCTTCTAAAGACTTGCTGACATGTTTTAAAAAAAAAGACTGTGAACTCACTAGGTCTGTTGCTTAAAAGTTTTGCATCCATTTCTCACTTTGCCCTTCAAAAATCTTGGTTTTCATCCCATAAATTACACTCCTTTCTCTGTACTCAGGCAAGATAATATTTTTATTAAAATGTAAAGGTGATTGGTTTTCTCACAGCATAGTTACAAGGTGCTTGAGGGGATGATAGATTGGCTATATTTAATGAGCTGTGTTTCTATTACAGCTTAGGAGCATTTGAAGCATTCCAGTATATAAATTATAGCCTAATTGCCCTTTCGGCTTTAGCAGCTCCAAATATGCCCAGTGCCAAGTCTGCGCACTCTGACATTTCTGCCGCATGCGTTGTCTGTAAAGGCAGTGTACCTTATCTGCGATTTTCTACACCTCCCCCGGCCCAGCCCTTCCTCTCTGGCTGCACTCCTTGGCTTCTTTTCCCAACTGTGTTTACACAGACTCCCTCGCTCTTTACAATGTTTGGTTTGTGTAGTGCCTTCAACACTGTCTCAGCTCTGCAGTCGCACAAATGCCCCCGCAGCTGGCACTTGCCTTGCCGATCATGGTGTGTGGTGGACTGGGCGGTGAATGCCAGTGGGTGAATGGCTGCAGCTGGTTTTCATTCTGAGCAGGAGAGACCGAGAAGCCCAGTCTCGTTAAGGAGAGAGATGATCCTGCATTAACTCTAGCCAGTGAAATTACCCCTGTTGGATGGAGCAAGGCAGTCCACTGAAGGCTATGGGTGCAAGGAGATGGTCTGGTTTTAGCCTGGCCAAGGAGTGTTTTCTTGAACTCTTTGGGAATTGGCTTTTATTCAAGTCTCCGTTTACCTGGCTGGCTAGCTGGAGAGTACGTAGAGGGGGCTCTCAAGTTACCTGCTTTAGGAAACCAGAGCAGGCTAGAACTTTAAAGAATTTCTGGCCTCACTTGCCTTCATCCATCCCATTTAATGGTGTGCTGAAAAGGAAGGAGAAGAAGGGAGTGGAACCGTAGGCGAGGTGAGAAAGAAAGGGGTGAGGACTGTCTTCTGGAGGTACGAACGGAGCCGGGGACTCTTGGAGTATGTCACAGGCTAAAGAAAGCCAGCGTTCTTGGTTGACCATAATGGATTCAGGGGAGCCTTAGTTGGAATAAAGTGGAAATAGAACCTAAGGTAAAGTTAGAGAAGTGCTTCTATAAAACTATTTATGGCTGTTAAAGAAGTCATGAAATGTTACAGCCAACTAGGTGCTTAAGAAGTCATCCAGTCCAGTTCTTACAGTTGAGGCCCTTGGATCAAACGAATTGTCCAGTAGTCCAAGGCTTATCAGTGGAAGATTCCAGACTAAAAATGTATGCTAACTGAATTCTGGTGATTCTTCTTCTTACTGTTCCTTACATTGGGTTCAAAAGATATGCCAATCTTTCATATTCTCTTCCTGCTTCTTTCTTCTTTTTCCTACCCCCTTCCCCATCTGTATTTCATTTTTACTAGAAATAAAATAAATGATGTAAATGTTTTTAATTTTTAAATACTATGCTTTCAGGTCAAGAAAGCAAGTAAGTTCTTGAAAGGTTTATTTTTTTAGTCTAAGAGGTCACCTAAAATATCTCATTTAGGATGAGAGAAGTAGGATAGGATTTGTCTGGCTCACACTTTGCAAGCATATTACAGTATCTTCTTCATGAGTACTTAATAAATCCCCAATCTTGCATATCATGTTTTGAAGTATTTTCCCTTATTAATGAATGAATGTATAATTTATTGCATACTTATTATGTCAGGCATTTCAGTGAAATCGTTATATGTATTATCATATTGAATTCTCTCAGTGACACTGAAAGCTAGTCCTATTATTATCATCCCTATTTTACAGATGAGGAGATTGAGATTTAGAGAACTTTATTTGCCCAAAGTTCACTGCATTTTCTCATCTTAGGTCCTCATTACTTGCTTGGAGGGTGGTGTAATAGCTTTGTATCTGGTTTTCCTGCCTCTAGTTTTCTCCTTAAGTCTAGGAGTGACATGCACATTATTTAGTAGCCAATGAGAATGAGTGCTTACTGTGAACAACTGCTGTGGCCATACCACTGTGAATGGGAGGAATACCCTCCGCTGCTTGAATCTGTCCTAAACATCTGTGAGATCCTATTACTGACTTTCTCCAACACTTTGGCTGGGTAACTATGGCCTACAGCATCAAGTACAAGTTTCTTACTATGGTCTTTAATAAAGCCCCATGTGATCTGATTTCATTGCTACTTTCATTCTCACCTAATTTTTCACTATTGTCCTTTACTCAGTTTATGCCGAAACTAAGCTTGATTATACATCATTCCCCAGGTACGATTTTTCTGCTCTTTCTCCCTTATCTGTTTATACTTTTTCTTTGGCAGTTCCTCATTCTGTTTCTCCTCCCTATAGACTAACCTATTCCACTAGGCCCAGCTCAGATATCAGTTACATCCGCTAAGGCATTTTTTTAATGCCCACAAATGTAAGTAAATTTTTACTTCTTTGTGTTGACACAAAACATTTTTACTTTATTTTTACATTTCTCTCTTGGTACCTTGGAGAAGGAAATGGCAACCCACTTCAGTACTCTTGCCTGGAGAATCCCATGGACTGGGGAGCCTCGTGGGCTCTACAGTTCATGGGGTCACAAAAGGGTAGGACATGATTTAGTGACTCAGCAACAAATTTGGCACCTAAATCATTTTTACAGATAGTATTTATTCACGTTTCTTGTCTACCCTAATGGATTTTAAAAGAAGCTCAAGGACCATGTGTAATTCAACTTTGTATCTTCCTTACAGTGCCTGACACTTGTGTCCAACAAATAGTATATTTATCAGATTGAACTGAATATATGTCACGGTGATACTCATGATGGGGCTATTGCTATTATAGAAGTTCCCTCTTATTCATGGTTTGCTTTCTGCAGTTTCAATAACCATTGGTCAACTGAGGTCTGAAAATATTAAATGGAAAGTTCCAGAAGTAAACAGTTCATAAGTTTTAAATTGCCACTGTTCTGAATAGTGGGATCAAATCTCCTGTCATCCTGCCCAGCCTGCCCAGGACGTGAGTCATCCCTCTGTCCAGCGTATCTTACCCTTTAGTCATTTAGTAGCCATCTTGGTCATCAGATTGTTGTGGTATCATAATTCTTGTGTTCAAGTAACCTTTATTTTAATTAATAATGGCCCCAAAGTGCAAGAGTAGTGATGCTGGCAATTTGGTTATGACAAAGAGAAGCTACAAAGTGCTTTCTTTAATTGAACAGTTGAAAGTCCTATACTTAATAAGGTAAGGGAAAAAAACCTGTATGATGAAATTGCTGAGATCTATGATAAGAATGAATCTTCATTCCATGAAATTGTGAAAAAGGAAAAAGAAATTCCTAGTAGTTTTGCTGTTGCACCTCAAATTGCAAAAGTCATGGCCACAGTACATAATAAATGCTTAGTTAAGATGGAAAAAGACATTAAATTTGTACAATAAGCTATTTTGAGAGATAGAACATTCACATAATTTTTGTTACAATATATTGTTATAACTGTTCTATTTTGTTATTGTTGCTGATCTCTTACTGTGCCTGATTTATAAATTAAACTTAGCATAGGTATGTACATATAGGGAAAAATAGTATATCCAGGGTTAGGTACTATCTGCAGTTTCAGTCATCCAGTCTTGAGATGTATCCCCTGAGGTTAAGAGGGGACTGTGCATTCATTTTGTGAATTGGGTTATACTGCAGGCATAAAAAGTCTTCCCAGGTGGCGCTGGTTGAAAAGAACTTGCCTGCCAGTGCAGGAGATATAATAGACACAGGTTCAATCCCTGAGTCAGGAAGATCCCCTAGAGAAGAAGATCCCATGGCAACCCACTCCAGTATTCTTGCCTGGAGAATCCCATGGACAGAGGGGCTTGGTGGGCTATAGTCCATAGGGTCGCAGAGTTGGACACCGCTGAGGTGACTTAGTATGCATACACGCACGCACATGCACAAAGATCATAAGATTTGTCCAAGGGATTTAGGGGCAGTTTCAGACAGATCCAAATTCTCTTGATGATTACTCAGTCCCACTGTCTCAAGACCCTGAGACTTCACCATAGGGCTTTTCCAGAAAAGACCATGGACAGGGAACACATTTTTAAGCCTTTATAGCTATGCATTAAAATGTCAGTTCTGCCAGAAAGAAGTCCAAAGAATGAGAAATCTTATGTCTTGAATTTGGGTTTACATAAGCTGATGGATCATTCTGTTCTTTTTCTCTGTGATATTGAATTAATTAATACAGTTTTTCTTTCTGTTGGAATTATCACTGGGCTACTGGGTACTAATATTCTGATCTCTGCTTCTTCTGGCAGTTGTTTTTCTCTTCAACGTGGGAGACTACAGCTACCCACCACAGGGGCCGATAGAGCTCTTATTAACACTGATTTATCTGTGGCTTTTTCTTAAGCCTTTGTTTAAAAACTCGCATTTCCCTGAGTTCCGCATTTTAACCAAATCGACACTGTTTGCACGTAGTGGTCTTTGGCCCAGACTGCTGTTCTTCCTCATGCGTGGTTCTCATCCTCACCACCCTGTCCCTTCCTTTTTCCTTTCACCTCAGATAAAACAAACTGTTACCTGAATGAAATCTAAAACTTGCTGGTGTCTTTGTTTGGCAGCTGCAACTTCGTTGTCTGAGATTGCTTCCCTCAGGGACTGTTGGGTATTCAGAGAATCCAGCTCCACAACAGCAGAAAGGCGGCAATACAGACTAATAAATTTCTCCCTGTAGCTGCAAAAATGAACTGGAAAATGGACAAGCAAAATAAAACATGTTAAGATCTGGTATCAAAATAGAGAAATTCATACCTCAGAGAAAACAAGTTGAATGAAAACATGATTTATTAATCCTATCATTGGAAAATATTAGGCCATAAATAAATTATAAATGTGCTCTTAAGGGGCCAGTTGTCTGGCTTTAGTCAGACAGTATTCCCTTTTAAGGTTTACCAAGTCCTGGTAGGGTATGGGGAAGTGGAGTTGGCTAAAGCTGCAGTTTATGTTCAGCCCCTAAAGTTGGGCTACTACTGGGAAAATAAGTTTGCTTACCAATTTAAAGAAAAAAAAAAAGGCAAGTATCAATTTGAAACCCAGTTTTGATTGCCATGTCTGATTTCTAGTGTGTATCTTGCATGTTCCTTTCCAAGGCCAGAAGTCCCAGAAGATAAAAGACATGTTTTTCTCAGGGTGTGTTTTCTGTTTTGTCTGGCTGGAAAACTTCCTAAGGACCTAGTATGATGAGTTTTGATTCTTCTCCTGCCTCTCCACTCCTCAACTCCTCTGGAAAGATGATGGAGTTAGTGCTCTGCAGACCATTTTGGTCTTCCCCTTCTTCTCTTAAATGATAATGGGCTAGAAGCCAGTGGAGACAGCCTAACCTTCATCTCTGCCATAGAGAAGGGAGAGAGGGTTGTGGGTCTCAGCCTGACTCAGGCAGCCTGAGGTGGTCAGATTTTTCATACTTCTCTGATTGGTTCTGCTCACATGCTATATAACTTCAGAGTCCAGAAAGAAGAGCAAGCATTCTGATTCAGACTTGTGTAGTGCCAGACTCTTCCTGGCCATTGCTGAGTTTGGAGATTCACTTCCCAGGAACCTCACTTGCTCTGTGTACCTCTGACCTGTATCGGTGTGCTTCATGCTTCGGAAGTAGGGCTGTAATAACTCAACAGATCTGTGGAAGCATTTTTATTCTGGCTTCTTTGGTGAGGAATTCTAGGAAGAACATCTAATTACTGCCCTCAGGCTTCTTTGCTATTGATTCCGGAGACCTAGACCTGGCCATTTTGGGAAGCTAAAACCACACTACCTCAAAACGGGGCATCTGGTCATCTCCACACCTCACTGAGGAAGCCCTACTTCTCTGCACATCGAGAGATTTTGTGTATCCTACAGTTCCCATCTTACCACTGCCTGCTTCCTTGCTTGATTTTCCCTCAGGATGAAGCTCAGGTGAGGGTAAGGGTGACCTGCTCTGTTTGGATTTCCTGGTATTGAAGCGGTAGAGAAGAATGGCCCGTCCTTAACCCAGCTGGGCACTGTTTCAAGGAGTGGTTTCTGATTTCAGGTAGTTTTGGTTCTGGGTTTTTTTTTCTCTCTTCTATTAGATCCCTCCTTCTACTTCCTCTGCTCTCACACTTCCCTGTCTGCCACACAGAAGAGCTGATCTCAGTAAATGCAAATTACTGGGCTCGTCCAAAACGATCTACACTTCATGCTTTCCCTTGATTGTACACCTCTGTAGAGCACCTTCTTGACTCAGGACACAATCTGAACGTCACAGTAAAGCAAGCTGCTTGAGATCTAGGATTTTAATATATCTTCAGTCATATCTTCTATCTCGCCTTCCACCCTCTGCCTGCATTGACCCTATGCTTTGGTCAAGCTGAGCCTACTGCAGGTCCTTTTATACTTCCATGTTTGTGAACATGCCATTTTCTTTCCTCCAGTACCCTTCTCTACCAGTGCCTTCATGTCAGCTTCTTCTGATACTTGAATATTCAGCTTCAATACCTTCTCCTCAGTGAAATCTTAACTGGTACCTCTTTCACTCCAGGAAGAATTAGTTTCTCTCTTTTGTGGTCCTTGACCACTTGTTTTTAAATACACCAGGACATTTATCCTGCTTTGTTGTAATAATGTGTTTACTTGACTGATTTCTTTGAGGGCAAAAACCATATCTCCTGTTAATTTTTATTTCCTCAGAACCTGGAACACTCTAACTTCTCAAGTCAAGTGTTCGTTGCTCAGTTACGTCTGATTCTTTGTGATCCCTTGGGCTGTAGCCTGCCAGGCTCCTTTGTCCATGGGATTTTCCAGGCAAGAGTACTGGAATGGGTTGCCATTCCCTTCTCCAGGGGATCTTTCTGACCCAGGGATCAAATCTGGGTCTCCTGCACTGCCGGCAGATTCTATGATTTGAGCCTCCAGGGAAACCAACTTCTCAGTTAAGGTTTATTGCCTGAATGAACAATAAAATGTATGCCCTGATCCGAAGAGAGCAGACCTTTATTCCAAAGTCTCCTTTCCCCCCTCTATTCTCTTTCCTCAAGTGCATTTGATTTTCCTCTTTCAAAAGGTATATTTCAAGTCTGATATTTACTGGCTGCTCTACAGGAAAGAGTCACCGTTACTTTTCAGCTTACTCTTGACCCTTGTAGCTGCCTGAATGTGTCTTTATGCCTTTCAAGGAGGAATTATATCCTGTTTGCACTTGACAGATGTCATCTCTTGGCTGAAGAGTGAAGAGAGTGAAGTGTCTCACAGTCTGCCTTTCCAAACCAAGTTGCAAAAAAAAAAAAAAAATCAGCTTTTTTTCTCCTTCTTTCTAAAATATGACTGGAAGATAGTGAGAGGCACTGAAGAATTTCTTTAGAGGAAATGCTATCAGTCCCATCTGAATTCTAGAACGCCAGGGTGTCCACAGCTCCCTCTTGCTGCGTCTCTCTGTGGTCAGAGCCTTGGATCAGTGGGTGGTCTCACAGCGCCCACACGGCCTGCGCCACCCGCCACAGTGCGCTCCGAGGACCTTCCAACGGCAAGGACAGTGCTTCCCTTTCCCACTCTAGCGGTTTTCATCCGGAGCCTTTAATGTTCCTTTAACAAATGTGACTTTAACATAGTCTTTTGTGGTTTAGCAATGATACATTTGGTAGCCATCGCTGAGAAGGGGAGGGTAGACTGGAAGCTTCTAATTTTTTTCCTAATGTGAATCACATGCATTTTGCAGGCAAAATGGTATAAGGATACAAAAATGCATGATCCCAGACCGCATGATTTGTTAGTAATTTACAAACGAAGACTAATTTTCTGCGGTGTTTTCTCTGTCTTTTTTCTTTATAAGATAGTGACAGACTAAAATGCCGTCAGCACCGACACTGCAAGTCAGATTAGGGGTACTGTAGGGCGGAAAGTATGCAGGCTTAGGTGTAAGACAGAGCTGGGTTTGAATTATACTTCTGCCACTTACTGCCTTCATAATAGGCATATAACCCCAGGGAGCCTCAGGTTTTTTTATATCTAAGACAAGGGTAATAATGTCTACCTAGGATAAAACAACATAATAATACAGTGCCTGGACAGCATGTGGCACATATCAGACGCAAAATGAATTTTTGTTCACATCCCTACCCTGTCTCCCTGGGAAATATGGGGCGTTTAGTAGTTTGAATATTAGAACAGGATTGAGGTTAGAATATTCTTCCTAAAGATCTCTTACTCAATAGAGTTCTAATCAGTCTGGGCCATGTAGCCTAGTTTGGAAGCTAAGGAACCAATAAGATTACCCTCTTAGGGTCAGTTTAGTTCTATGGTTCTCTGCCAAGGCATCAGAAAGAACCTGGGCATAAGATGCCTCTCTAAAGATTCCTGGGAGTGAACGAGTTGACACTTGGAATTCAGGAATGGTATCCTAAATCATGAAAAATGGGCATTAGGAATGAGGGTTGGGACTGTGCCATTTCTTATAAGCTTGTGGCCTGGATTCCATTAGGCTCAATGCCTGGATATCCCACAGGCACCTCAAACAAAAGTCATCATTTGTCAGACTGAACTAACTCATCATCTTTCCCCTCCCCCAAACCTGTCCCTCCCCTCTTATTTCCTGTTTTGGTAGATGGCAGCATTATCCATTTCAGCACCCTATTCAGACTCCCTGGCTCCTCTATCTTTCTCTTCAACCACATTAAATCAATCACAAAGTCCTATTGATTTTAACTTCTAAATTCCTCTTGCCCCTGCCTTCTCTTCTATTTCCCTGCTGTGGCAGTCTCCGTCCGAGTTCTTATCAGTGCCCACCTGGGCCAGTCTCTTAACTGCCTCATTGCCTCTAGGCTCAGCCCTTTCTTGTTGTCCTGCAATCCACAGAGTTGTTAAAACCCAGTAATGCCATATTATTCTTTTTCTTAAAAAAATTTAATGACTCCTTATTGCTTATAGTTTTGTCTCCTGTCACACTTGGTCAGATGCCTTAAGCATCTGTCACAATGAACTACTCAGAGTGTACTTAAGTGAGATGAATTTTCCTAGGTCTCCAAGCCTTTGTGCATTCTGTTCCTTCTACTTACAATGATTTTCCTTCCTGGTCTACCTTTTTTTTTTTTTTTTTCTGAATGTTTACTTATACTTCGAAGTCTATCTTAAATCTTATCTCTGTAAGAAAGGATTAGGTGTTTTTTCTCTGAAATTCAGCAACCAACGTTTTACAGAAGAATTTTCATTGTATTGGGACTGTTGGTTTAGACAATATCCCCCACTGGGTTCTAGGCTCCTAGTGGGCAGATTGTGTCCTATTAATGTCTGTGTGTCCAGTCCTAGTATAGTACTTGACGTATAGTGGAAACCCAGTAAATGTTTTTTGAATGAAGCATGTAGCTGAACACTGAAGTATAAAATGCATACCAGGCTTCAAACTAGTTTTAAAAATTTCCCAGTTTCTTAATCTTGCTCAAGTCAGTCAAAATCATAGAGTCAATGAAATCGATAAAACTCAGCTTTCCTCTTCATAGGCCTGCAGTCAGTTGTGACTGCCTACGAGGTCAGGGCAGGGTGACCTCCTCAGTATAGGCAAATCCTCGAGGCCACATCTCAGGACAGTTTCTAAGCGCTTTTCCTTTTATTTCTGGGGCAGCATGAATAGTGACCCTTGTTGTCCCCCAGGCGCATACTTTATAACTGCAGAGGAGTGCCATCCTCTTCCTCTCCAAAGGATTGGGGATATCAGCCCCCGAGCTGTGCGGGCTGTGGGTCTACAGTTGTACCACTTTGCCCCAGCTCAGCCCTGCTCATAGAGTCTCACAGCATCCTCCTGCGTGATGGTCTCTCTCCCCCACCAGTAGTCCTAGGAAGGAACACCCTGTGGGACTACCCTATTCTGCAGAGCTTATGTTAAAAGTTACTTATAGTAAAGCTTATATTAAAAACTTATTCTACTCGAAAATCTCCACTGGATTTCCAACACAGTTAAAATAAAATCCAACGTCCTTATTACGATCTGTGAAGCCATGAATGGTCTTCTGATGCTGACCTTCTGATATCATTTGCTATCTTTGTTGCTGTTGCTTACCTACATTCCATCTATACCGATCTCTCAGCCAAGCACACTCTTACTGTAAGGCCTTTGCACTTGCTCTTTTCATTTCATGGAAATCTCTCATCTCCGCTCAAATCATCTTCTTCAGAGAGGCCTTCCCTGGTCTTCTCATACAAAAGTGCAGTCCCTGTCCTTTCAGTCTTGTCTTTTATCCTGATTTATCTTTGTTTCCAGCTCTCGCTGCTGTCTGACGTTTTCAATGTTAATGTTTGTTGATTGGTTTACTATTTGTCTCCCCCACTGGAATATTATTACCTCCATGAGGAGTTTGTTCATTGATTTTTCAATACCTGGAATAGTGCCTGGCACATAGAGTTGTTTTAGTTGCTAAGTTGTGTCTGACTCACTCTTTTGTGACCCCATGGACTATAGCCTGCTAGTCTCCTCTGTCAGTGGGATTTCCCCAGGCAAGAATACTGGAGTGGGTTGCCATTTCCTCCTCCAGGGGATCTTCCTGAGCCAGGGATTGAACCCGAGTCTCCTGCATTAGCAGGAGGATTCTTTACCACTTAGCCCCTTGGGAAGCATGGCACATAGTAGGTTACTTAATAAATATTTATTGATGAATTAATGAAGAAATGAGTGAAGAGAGGAAATTGTAGAATGGAGAGTAACAGCAGTAGGATAAAGTGTGATTATCCAAGAATAGTGTGGGAGCCTCCCAGAAAGAAGGATAGGATGCTTGCAGGGCTTGGTTCTCCAGCGTCTTGGGAGTCATGTATTATTATGATTGATACTAAATCGTTCATTGTGCCCCCCCAGGCCACTGAAACATCGAGAAATGAGCCTTATGTATTTTTGCCTGTTATCATGGCCTTTTCACGTAGAATGGGTTCTCAGTTCGCTCTCCAATAAAGGATTTTCTTTAGTTCTTTTCTCTGTCATTTATCTATCCATGGGAAATCACTCACTTTCATGACTTCATTTGTTACCAGTAGACTCTGGCCAGATTTCTGTGTTTAGTAACCAACTTTGTCTCCTGCATTTCTACTGCCAGTTGTATATGTCCACTTGGATGTTGAGTGAACACTTCCAGACTCAAAATGTGTGCAAGCTCAGTCATGTCTGACTCTTTGGGACCCCAGGAACCATAGCCCGCCAGGCTCCTCTGTCCATTGAACTTTCCAGGCAAGAATACTGAAGCACATTTCCATTTCCTACTCCAGGGGAATCTTCCCAACCCAGAGATCAAAACTCCATCTCCTGCATCGGCAGGTGGATTCTTTACCACTGAGCTCAAGATATTCAGAGCTAAAAGCATCATATTCTTCCCCAAAGCATTTTCTTTTCTGATTTCATTATGTCTGGTAATGGTAGCAATATCCTCACAGTCTTTGAAACTAAAAACCATGGGGGTGCTTAGAAGTCTCTAAGCTTTGCCTGTTCTCATTCAAACAGCTATCCAGTCTTGTCGATTACATCCTGTGTTTCTTACATCTATACTTGTTTCCTTTGTTTTTGTTTCTACTTTAACATCAAAATATTATTATAACCTCTGAATTATCTCTCCAGTCCGGCTTTCAATTCATCTTAAGCATATTCCTCAGCCTGATTCTTAAAATACTGCCCAATATGGCTACAACTTGTCCATACAGGTTTATGTCTACTATTTGCTCAGGTCCTTTCTCAGATCTCAGAACAAACTGGACCACTTGTTCTTTTTCTGATTCTTTCTGAGTTCTTCTCATACGTCTTTGCTCATTCTGCTCCCTTGACAAAATAGATTTCATTGTCTTTTTTTTTTTTTTTAGCACCCAGCCCATTCTTTTACACCTACAGCAAATATCTTGTCTCCCAGGAGGCCTTCTGATAACTTCTTTAAGAAAAGGTGCTTTCATTTCTTTTTTTCAGTATCACTTAATACTTAAGATTTAAGCACATTATATGTTATTTTAAAATTTAATTTGTATTTTTATTTAACTCCTACCACGGTACTAAAAAGCCCCTTGAGGGCAGAGCTGTTGTCTTAACTCATCTCTTAATCTCCCCAGTAGACACCTGATGTGTATGTGTGGACTTGAATTGAATTACTCTGACTCAAACTGTGTTTTGTAATAGCAGTGCCGTTATATCATAGACTAAAAATGCTCATTGTATGGGGAACTCATTCAATGGTCACACTCACATTCAGGCATCTTGGCAGTGGTATGACCAGTGTTACCAATCACGTGGCACAGAAAAGGTGCAGGAAAGTTAAATGATTGCCAGTGCCACACAGTAGAGGACCCAGTGCCCACAAGTCTCAGTCTGCAAGTCTGATTCAGCCTTCTCTTAGCAACTGCCCCTCCTCTGGAAAATAACAATTGCTGTACATCAGCTTTTGAGCATGTAAACTCCTTGGAACAAGGGAAACTGGGAGACTTTATCCATTTATCCTCAAGAGATAAATTCAAATTCAGATGCCCTGGTCTCAAAATGAAACATCCGGCAGTTGCCTTGTCTCTTTCTAAATCTGGTAGCTGGGGAGCAATCCAAAGAGAGACTGCCTTCATTTCACCCACCCATTCACTCCCGCTCCCACAAATCCTACAGTCCATTTGAACTGACGGAACTCTTGTTAATTGCCTCTTATTGGCCTGTTACAAGATGAAGCATGTGGAGGAGACAAAGCCTCCCTATTCACATTTTCAGTGGGCAGCAGGGGTCTCTGTAAAAATAGAGGACCCGGGGCCCAGGCTACCCATTTTTGAAAGTCAGGATGAGATCTTCCACCATTGAGAATCCCACATTATAATCACAATATTGCATCTTGGGAGACCCTGTCAATTTCTCAAATGGTCTGTTAGAAATTTAGTCTATTTAATAAGTTAGCACTACTTAAAGTTACAGACCTTTTTCTGCTTTAAATTGATACACACTTTACATTTTAATTTCAGTTTTTTTTTTTCCCGGTTGGAGGAAAGAGGGGGCAGGAAGAGGGGGAGAGAGGAAAAAAGAAAGAGAAGGGGCAGTGCTTTTCATGAAAACATCAGTTCTTATATTTATGCTTTAGGAAAGCAAGGGGGAGGCAAGAACTGCAGCCTGATAACTGAACTTTCTGTTTAGAAGTCCCTCCTCTCCATTGGGCCTTAGCTAAGTTTCAGTAATTATTGCTCAGGCACATAGTCTTGGAGCTTTGCTTTCTCTCAGGCTTGTACACAGTTCTAGGAAGGGTTGTTGCCAAAGCCATCATGTGATTTATTGACCCTCCACTGGGACAAGGGGGAACAGATATAACTTTGTGATTTTATTATAAGGAGGCTGGGTTAATATTTCTAGGTGAAACAAGCTACTATACCAAGTTCAAACATCTGAAGAGGGAGGTTAAGAAACCCTGAGTGTGGGGTGTAAGGATTATTCTGTCCTGGGGCTGTGCAGACGTCGTCTGAGGCAGGGAGCAGGAGAAGAAAGGAGACATTGTGACCCATTTCCAACACCTCCTGTGTGTAGAGGCGGAAGTGCCTTGCCTGCAGAGGGACACGCGCGGAGGAAAAATAGGAGAGTTACAACACGGCACTTACATAAACAACACCAAACTGGCATAAAACATCTAACAAAATTACATGACTTTCAGCTTGGAATTTTTATACAACATAAATATTAGGGTTCAGTCCATTTAATAATGCTATATAAAATCAAGATTTAAGGCAGTAATGTTCCACATAAACTCTGAAAACAACATTTATGCTTCTTATAAAAGCAGAAAATGATTGCGTTCTGTGGGCTTTTCAAAATGATGAATATAATTACATGAAGCAACAAAAATGGATTGAATTAAAAATCCACTAGTTTCAATTTAAGTTGGTTAAGGGGGGAAAATGTAGTTTCTGGCCAAGGACTGAGAAAATTTTACAAGTACCAAAAAAAAAAAAAAAATGTTGTATGTACTCTTAGGCAGTTGGGCAGCCTGCTCCCAATGTATGCGTAGCCCAAGAGTCACCAATGAAATATGAGCTGCTTCAGACCTGCTAAGCCCAAGAAACCCTTTAATGGTATCTACTGTCAGAAGTTGAGCTGGTATTTTTTTTTTCCCTCCTCCTGAGTATATGGCCACCCCTGGAATAATCCAGTTAACTCCCCTACTGTCTTTATAGCATCTTGTGCAATTTATTCTTTTTCAACATTAGCTGTTTTGGACTAGCTTTGCAACGTTGACTTGTAATCAGAGTAGTACCCTAATGGAAGAACACTCTTGGAGTCTTTAATCTATCCTCTTGTCTCCTTGGGTCAGAGGCCAATTCAGGTTGTGTCTCTCTTATTTAAAGAGAGCCAGTCACTCCTGTTACAGTCTCCCTATTTGCAGGCTAAACTTGGCTTATTTTAGTTGTGTGTATAGGAATAGTATGTGTGTGTGTTGAGTGGAGAGAGATGGTAAATGCAGATCAAAAAGAACAGAATCTAATGCTACATGCTATTAGCTCACTAGACAGAGTCTAGTAAACCTTTACTCTTGTCTTCTATGCCAACAGTTTTTTTTAAAAGTTGCTTATTAGTGGAGGTAAGATTTGCACATTTGGACTTAGACAAGACAGTAATTTTGACAGCAAATTTTCTATTTGTGGAAAGATAGCATGGAACAACCTTGGCCACTGCTCTAGATTTATACTACCAGTAATCTTCTGTTCTTAAGGAAATCATTTGCAAATCTAACCACACACTTATTTATTTATGTCCCTTGCTTCATGCTCTCCTGAAGCTAAGGTCTGATGTCTTTCAGGGTGGGTTAGCCAATTTTTCCTTGTTTGACCAGACCACAATGAAGTGGGGTCTGGGGACTCTGGAAGACGTCAGCATGGAGGAACTAGAGTAAAGGTGCAGACGTGTACTCGGGGTCCAGGCATAGGCATCAGACTGAAACGTGCAGGTGTGTGCAAAGCGACATGTACATCAACGACAAAATTATTCACGTGTATTGTTTCACCTCTTGAGTTTTACACCATAATGCAGTTTCCATGAGTCATAAAAAGAAGATAAAAATAATGGTAAAGACTAGTACCTGATGTAGAGGTATATTGATCTGCTTAAGGAGAGCTTTCACTGCCATCTGGAGCTCGTAGAAGAACAATTGCATGGGGCAGTCAGAAGTATGATCCACACTTTCCATAGATTCAGAGCCAGAAAGCATTTGGACCCATTCCCACTCCTCTCTGTATGTTGAGTCAAGTTAAAATTAGAAATATAACAAAAGTTCAGAACACAGCTCAGAACATTTTTAGTGTATATGTCCAGAACCTGAATAACCAATTTTTGGTGGTTAAAACTTGATGCAGTTCATGAAATTTGAACTTTTTGCCACCCAAATAGAGCTTAAAATGAGCTCTTTTCAAGTTTATTTCACCTATCAAACCACATATACCTCAGAACAGCAGGTCTGATTTGTAATGAATCAGTTTTTGAGATTGGAGCTTTGAAATATTTTGAAATAATTTTTCTTTCCCTGAAGATCCCCTGTAAGTTCTAAGATCCTACATTTTACCACAGGGGCATCTGCTGGTTAATTCAGCAGTTGGGTAACCACAGGACTCTGGTCCAACTCAGGCAAGAAACCACATGGCACATTTCAACCCTGGCCTGTTGTAATCGTGGGTACTATTTTGGTTTCTTTCCTTTTCCAAAAGCTTGAGGAGAATCACAAACAGGAACACCAGACAATTCCAATAAAAGGAACCAGGGGACACACATCACTGATTCTGTCCTCTTTTCAAACCAGTCATCTGTGTCTTTATTCTGCATGCTCCACCATCCTCCCTAATGAACTTTCCCAAATGTTCTGCAAAAAGGAAGGGAAAAGAAGGGAGGTGGGAGGAAAGCACATTGGGTTTGTCCCCTCAAAGCTGCTCTTCAAAATGATCTTGAAAAGATCAAGGGAAATACCTCTTGGGCGACATTGTTTCTATAAGTTATTTTAGCACAAGTCTCTAAACAGATTCATTTGGCCCATTTGCTCCTGACTGCAAGGAGAAGCAATATGCTCTCAGGAGCAGGCTAGGGAGGAAAGGAAAGCCCTGTTGTTTTGGGATGGAAAGAGAGGAGGTGCTAACATGTGTTCCCACCCTCCTGAAAATCCTCTGAGGGCTCTCCCTGATGGGTTATAGTCACAGGGGCTCCAAGCTATGAGCCAGAAAATGAAATTGATTGTGACATAAGCTTTGCATCAGAATATACTCTCTTTTAACCAACTCCCCTCTTAGAAAAGTTTCTGTTTTTATGATATCAGTTTCATTTCAATTCTCACACTGGAAAAGACTGTGGAAAAATATACCCTTTGTCTCAATAAGAGGAAAAAAAGAAAGAAAATTAAATCCCGCTTCAATCTGGGCATACTGTTGGATTCACAAATAACTGAAATCTTTGAGAACCTGCTTGGGAACTATATCTTTTCTTCTGTCCCTGATACTGAACTAAATGAGGGATTCTGACTAGCATAAGTATGCACAAAATCTAAAGGACCACATTGCTGAAATCGTATCTGTAATCAAATTAGAAAATAAATTACCAGGAGGAATACCATTAAACGTCTACCACTAACTAATCAGTTTAGCCTTTAAGGATGAGGGAGATGAAACTGGCACAATGAAGACTACTGGAATCTTTTGTAGAAGTGAAACTTGGATCCTTGGCAAATGGAAATTAGTTGGTACAACCACTAAAAGATAGAATCTAAACCTTTAAGACACAAATCTAGAAAATGGATGAAAGTAACCGTTGCAGAATCAACCCACAAATGAGCCTCTTGGGAAGGCTGGAGATAACTACTGCTGATTGTAGTAGTGGCCACCAGGTGGCAGACTTAAAGTCTAGGTGTGTGTGATGAGGGAAGGAAGAGAATATGGCCCCTGGTGAGTGCTCTAAAGAGCTCATGCGTCAGCATCATCTCGCCCACTGTCATCAAGGAATAGTTAGTATATATTGTGAGCACTATAGTTAATAAGGCCTTCGCGCTTTAGGGACCAGATTTTAGATGACCAAATTAGCGTCTCCTTTGGTTAAGCAAATTTGTAGGTGCAACTAGAATGATCTAAATTGTCACTGAAGCCTGACAAATTCTTTTCCAAGTTCTTTTTCTTTTCTTATCTAGTCTTTCCTTTCTGCGTTGAGCACAATTCATTTCATTTTAGTAGACTTTCAGAGGCCTACTAGAGGGCTAGTTGTAAAGCTGGGTCAGATTACCAAGATTGGGCAACTTTTCCAAAGTTAACAGGGTAATTCACCATAATGCCAACCATAGAGCAGTTTCCAGAAACTCAGGCCTTGTTACTTCTTTTCTTCCCTAGAGAACCATATAGAGCATAGGAAACATATGAAGTCCTTAGGTCAGGGGGTTAGGAGTGGGAAGAATGAGAGTAGGGAGGGTCCTTTAAGATTATGGGGAAATCAGTTACTCTACTAGAACCCATTCACACAAGTGATTTTTAAAAATATGACCTTTTAGGTTATGGAGAAAAGTTTTTGGAAATAGGAGTGTTGAAAGAAAAGGGCATCTGTTCACTAACCTTGATGTCAGTGGTTGCAGAGAAGAAAGTGAAAGGATAGTATCCTCTTTAAATGGGTGCACTGCTTATCCTAATGTTAAAAAACTGAGCTATGCCTTTAACGGTAAGGAACCTGCCCGCAATGTGGGAGGCCTGGCTTTGGTCCCTGGGTTGGAAAGATCCCTGGAGAAGGGTGTGGCAACCCTCTCCCATCTTCTTGCCTGGAGAATTCCATGGACAGAGGAGCATGACGGGCTATAGTCCATGAAGTCGCAAAGAGTTGGACACGACTGAGCGACGAACACTTTCGCTTTCCTTTCCCTAATGTTAAAACCGAGCTATGCCTTTGCCTTTGCCCCAGGGTGCTGGCCCCTGAAGAGGTCTCATCATAAAAACTTCACCCAGAAGTCGCATTTCAACTTCCTTCTGGCACATCAAACCCACCCCTTCAACCATTGTTTCATCACAAGACAAATCCAAACTTTTTATAGCTTACTTGGAAATGTTATAGTTTTCACGGATCTTCACATGACAGAGAATATTAGGCAGCTTTTGGGTAACAAGAACTTTGATCTGGTCCACAGAGCTACACAGCTTTAGGTAACCCAGATATAATCCAGGAGAGAGACGCTGATGACTCCTTTTGTGATAGGAGAGAATATCCTGTAGGATGAAAAATAAAACAAAAAATTATATTAAAAAACAATCTCTTTTCATTTCTTAGGCACACCATGTCATGAATTAAAGGAGCTGTAGCTAAGTGATTAGTTAGAAACCTTGGATATCACCATCATGACTGTTGAGAATGTATTGGTGGTACAGCCGTCTTAACCTTCAGGAGAATTAGCCTCCAAGACAGGTAGGCAGTCAGTAATGTTTTCTGCATGCTTATTTTCCTGAGATTTCTGCTCCACAAGTAGATGTGTGAGTTGTGACTTGGAATGGGCTGCTGGTGGTAGGAGAAAATACTAAAGAAAAATAGAATTCATAATTTCTTTTTTTTTTTTTTTTGAATTCATAATTTCTATCCTTGGAGGGTTTATTGTTTAGCTGGGGCATAACTGAAAGTGTAAAAACTGATAAAGCAGTATAGAAAAGCTTCATTATTTCAGGATAATTGGTGTCAGGAAAAGGATCAAAATTTTATAGTAAGTAGGGTAAAAAGAATTTGACTATCTTGAAAAAATGAAACAAGTAATAGCAATATATCTTATTAACATTTGAGTTATAATTGTTCACTACTAAGTTGTATGATAGCTGGAATGCTGTTTCTAATATTTGACTTTCACAATGTGATCATGAACAGGATAATTTTTGCAAGAGGATTTGAAGGCTCCATATGTTTTTTCCTCTGGCCTTCAAGTCAATCTCTTACGTGATCCTTGTTCCTTATGTGTTCTTCGGTTGTTAACTGGCCTACCTCTGCTAGACTCTCAGTTGTCAGTAGCTATGCATGCCATTTGATTAGGTCTCCATGTCTTCATCAGCTTCACAAATGTTTGTAACTTTTACAAGATTTTAAAGTTTACCTTGTAATAGATTTGCACTGAATTTGCCTTGTATTGGCCCATCACACTATTCCATAGGCAGCAGAGACTGAATGAAGCTGGGGCAACGAGAAGTGCCAACTTACTAAGGTTGTGACTTTTGCTTCTCCACATGATTGCAGGAACTCAGATAATAAATATTTGGTGATATAGATATAGATACTCTCTTTCCCCATATCAGTAGATAAGACTTTGTATATATTTGGGCAGTGTGGTGGTGAAATAAAGTAGGCATGATGACTCAGGAAACTGATTCTAAGAGAAGGATTCCTATATGCCAGAGTTTAGCCTGTTTTCAAAGGGGGTAAAAAGGAGGGAATCAATGCTACCTGTAGGAACGCAAAAAAGAAGAGGAAAAAAAAGTATTTAGAATGGGATAGAATTCAGTATGGAACAGAAATGTATGAAGGAGTGACACCTCCTCTATAGAATGAACCATTTGTAACATCTAACATGGGCTTCCCTCCTGTCTACACTGCAGGAGACTTGGGTTCAATCCCTACATTGGGAAGATTCCCTGGAGAAGGGAATGGCTAACTACTCCCATTATTCTTGCAGTGAGAATAACATGTTGTTTTGTATTGTCTTCTTTGTCCCATCCTTATTAAACATACTGAGTTTCAGGTACTATAGGAGACATTGGGGTTTCAGGTGAACCTGATATAATCCCTACTTTTAAGCAGGTTAGGAAAAACAGGTAAGTAAAGGAGTGATTACAATATACTGAAACCAGTTTATAAAAGAGGCAATGTAGGTATACAGAGGAAGGAGTATTTAACTTATATTTTTCTTCTTCTATGTTGTTTGGTTGAACTAGACTATGAAATTAATGGCAGGACTTTTTTTTTTTTTTTTTTTAATTGCTGTTTTTTTAGTACCCAGTACTATTTCTGCATATAACAGGTATGTCACATGTGGCAATCGGGCCTTATCCTTAAAACAGAATGTATGAGAAAAGCAGAAGAGGGACAAAGTAAGAATGATCACAATTGGGAGGAGGACGTAACTAGCATTATAGAAAAGCAAATAAGTAACTTTTATGATATATGGCAAAAAATAGACTTGAAAAATTTAACTTCATGATTAAGAAGGAAGGAACTCTTATATCAGGTGATTGATAAGGCTGAATTTTTTCATCTTGTCTCTTCAGAGCAGATCGCAGATAGTTAACTGAGGAAGTTCAGTCAAGGTGAAATTTTGAGGCATGAACAGGTAATCAAAGAGAAAGAAGCAATTAATGAGAGAAGGAAAAATGGAAGCATTCACATCAGCAGAATTTGATGACATGCACCCTAGGGGTATTTGGTGTACAAGCAGATGTGGCCCCAAACCCACAGGTCATTATTTTTGAGAAGCAATGGAGAACTGGAAAAGTCCCGAAAGACTGGAAACAGGCACATATGCCTATCTTTGAAATAGGAAGGGGAGAAACACAAAATGACCCTAGTAATTAAAGACCACCAACTTATTGATCTTTGGGAAAAATGAGAGTGAACTATCAAGCAATCAATTTGCAGTCACTGGGAGACCCTGAGACACTACATAGGAGTCAACATGGTTTTGTGATGGGCAAATCGTATGGACAACTCTAATTCCTAATAGCAAAAGAACAGGATCCATAGAGCAGGGAGATGTCTCCAGTATAATCTATAAGCTGAATATCAGGGTTGAAGATTCGTGGATGATGGGGATAGTATGGTGATAGTAGGACACATTGAGTGATGGCATAGTGGAGACTGGTCTTGAGAGCCAGTCTGTTCAGCATATTTATTGATGTTCCAGACAAATAAAGAATGTGTGTATCAAATTTGTGGGTCCCAAATTTGGTGTGGTTTTGATTTTCTGGAAAATAGTAATAAAGCTCTGAATGACCCTATGCATTGGAAAAATAAGCCTATCATAATTAGGGTTGAAACTTAATAAGAAAATGTGCTTGTAAAGACCCAAACCCAAGAGTAAAAATATAGGATGGGTATGAGTATAAGAAAAAACATGTGGGGGTCAGAACTGACCACAAATAGAGTGTGAGTTAGGAACATACTGTGGTTACGTAAAAAACAATGTCACTCTGGGATGGAGTAATTCACTCTTTGATTCAATTTTGTAATGACTATTACTGAGCATCTACTATATGTTTTCCTGCCTTTACATAGTCATTTATCTTGCATTAGTCAGAATGTTTTTGGAGCCTGTGAAATGCATGGGAAGAGAAAGGGCTGTCCTGTTTACATGATCTGAGGTACATTAGAAAGGCCTCCCGAGTGAGTGAGTGCAAGTTACTCAGTCATGTCTGACTCCTTGCAACCTCATGGACTATACAGTCCATGGAATTCTCCAGGCTGGAATAGTGGAGTGGGTAACCATTCCCTTCTCCAGGGCATCTTGTGAACCGAGGGATCGAACCCAGGTCTCCCGCATTGCAGGCGGATTCTTTAGCAGCTGAGCCACCAGGGAAGCCAGAAAGTCCTCCTAAGCCAAATCAAATGCCTGTGGTGGTTGGATGGCATCGCCGATACAATGGACGTGGGTTTGGGTGGACTCCAGGAGTTGGTGATGGACAGGGAGGCCTGGTGTGCTGCGGTTCATGGGGTTGCAAAGAGTTGGACATGACTGAGCGACTGAACTGAACTGAACTGATGTATTGCCTGATTTGACCTCTAATCTGCATTTCTAGTCTCTACTTCCACTACGGTCCTCTTATGTCTCTTACTCCAGCCAAAATGGATTGCTTTTCCCTTCCTTATATATAGCCTGATCTCTCTTCTTCGATTCTTTATTGGTTCATGAATTCACTCATTCTGCCAACTTTTATTGAGTATCTAGAGGAGGAAATGGCAACCTACTCCAGTATTCTTGCCTGGAAAATCCCATGGACAGAGGAGCCTAGTGGGCTACAGTCCAAGGGGTGGCAAAGGGTCAGATATGACTGAGCACACACACTACTACTATTGTGTATCAGGTATTATGATAGGATGTTAATGACATCAAGATCAATAGGACATGATCTTTCCTTTCATGGAACTCATATTTCAGTTTGTGAGAGTGACATGTAAATTTTTCCTAGCCTACTGTGATGAAGGTTGTGTAATGTCCATTGTGGACGCAAAGGAGGGTGGGATCTACTTTTCCAGCTTTCACCCTCTTTTCTTTTTTAACCATGCCTTCTATGTAATTACCTATTTAATTTCTCTATTTAATTCCTTCCTCCCTCCCTCCTTTTCTGTCTTCCTTCCTTTCTTCTTCCCTCCCTTTCTTCTGTTTTTTTTCTGACTGCCCCCACCCCCGCCCTGCCGTCTTTCTCTTTTCATCTTTGCCTTGTGAACCTAACTTCACGGCTCAGCCAAACGTCACCTCTTCTACAAAGCCTTCCCTGATATTTCCAGGTAGAATTAATAGGTACTTTGTCTGTGTTTTCATAGTACACTGTTTGTGCTGCTATCAGGCTCTGGCTTAATTCTGCCTTGTATTGCCTTGATTTGTTTACATGTCTGTCTCCCTCCCTTGACTGAACTCCTTGAAAGCAAGGACCTTGACTTAATCATTTGTTTTTTCTATAGCACCTAGAAGAGTTCCTGGCACATAGTTGGTGCTGAAAAAATGTTTATTAAATATGAGGTGAGAGGCCCAGACATAGTGGGGGTCTGAGACTGGACCCTGGAGAGAGAATATATTGTGCTGGTTCAGAGGAAGGGGATACTCATCTTCTCTTCATTGATCAGATATCCTGAGAGCTTTTTAGAGGAGCAACATTAGTTGCTTTTCCATTAACTTTTGTTTTGTTGGATAAGGCATGGAAGCTGAATTGTCCAGGGTTAGCAGAGGTCATAAAATGGTGGCCAGTGGCCCAAGATTATACAGGCTTCCAAGAATGTAAAGTTTCTGAATTATTTTATAACTTTTAAAAAATAAAGCGATTTTATCCAAAATTCTGGACTTTTGACTTCTCTTTAAAAATTGAAAAATATTTCAATGTTGGGAGCTCTTTCTTCCACTGCAATTAGCTGTGGCTGAATAGGGCTGTTCTTCAGATGAGACAAGGGCTCTCCAGATTACTGTAGTCTTTATTACTTCCACTTTTTTATATTGAGATATAACTCATATACCATAAAATTCACCCTTTTAAAGTATGAACTTCAGCGGTTTTTACTAAAGTCACAGGATTGTGCAACTATCAGCACTATCTAATTCCAGATTATTTTCATCGTTCCAGAAAGAATCCTTGCATTAATTAGCTGTCATTCCACAGTCCCTCCTTTTCCTGCCTCTGGAACCACTCATCTACTTTCTGTCTCTATGGAGTTGCCTCCACTGGGTATTTAATTGTGTAGCATTTTGCGGCTGGCTTTTTTAACTTAGCATAATGTTTTCATCCATGTGAGCATGGGTCGATACTTCATTCATTTTATGGCTGAATGATATTCCATTGTATGAATGTAGCACTTTTGTTTATCCATTTATCAGTTATTGGACGTTTAGATTGTATCCACTCTTTGGCTGTTGTGAATACTTCTGCTCTGAACACTGATGAACAAGTTTTTGTGTGACACCAGTTGTTTCTTATACCCAGTCCAATTGACTCATTTCCATTAATCTTCCTGATTTCAGTAGTTTTAAACCTCTGTGTCAGGCATTCCTAGGAGGCACAGCAGGAATGTGCAGGAAAACAGCAGAAAAAGACAGAAGAGATAGTTGGTCCCGAGCACCTCAGGTGTAAAAAGAAGACACTGGATGTCTGCAGGCGACAGGAAATGCCTGAGGAGAACAAGAGAAGGAAAGCAGGGATAGGAGGGAGATACAGGCAGGCTTCCTCACAGCTTCTCTAGGACCACAGTTTTAAAGGGGGTCTAGAGAAAAAGAGGCAGAAGGTGAGTAAAGCATCCCTGCAGATGGGAAGGGCACTAGGCTAGGCGTCAGAAGACTTGTGTCCTAGGCCCACAGGCTGATTTCGGCTGGTATGACCTTGGTGAGTTACTTCCCTGAAATCCATAGCTTCTTTTATGAATTGGACACAGATTTGCCACTCAGCCTCACTGGATTTTCATGAGGGTCAAATAGATGTGACAAAGTGTTATGAGCTTTAAAGTACAAGCGTGAGAGATTAATCTTCAGAAAAAAACTTCACCTGTGAGGTTTCTAGTTATTGAAGTGACCCCTGAAGATTATGGTCAGAGAAACTCAGCCCCTGAGAGGGGCCTTTCTGATGGAAATAGAGTTGACCCTTAAACAACATGGGTTGTATTGTATGAGTCTACTTATCCATGGATTTCAATAAATATGCAAAAATATTTGTGTAGAACAATGTGTACACTTGTATTGTACAACACTTGTATTAAAGTGGATAGCCTATCCTTACATAGGCATAAGGTGAGTAATAGTTAATGTAAAATTTACTAATTTTTTAGTATGTTTTAGTATGTTTTAGTTTTCTTACTGATTTATAACTTTGCTTTCAAAGAATTATATTACCACATAGTATGTTTCCTCTCTCATAATTGGAGAAACTGCCTATCAGCCTATCATCACAATAGGTTTTTTAAAAAAGTAACAGTGTTTCTAATACTGTATTATGAATGTGACTATAATACTGTATGCCATAAAAATTTCGTGACCATTCATTAGCCCATAGGCTAGGCTTCCGTGAAACAATTGGATCGATTAGGCTACCACCAAGCAATCATACTGTTGCTTCTTTATTATCAATGCGTGAATTATTATACCTAATAAATAAGTATGAATTTCTTTTTCACATTACCTTTTCATTTTTGATGTCTAGCAAGGACAGGAAAGCCTGGCTTACTGCGGTCCACGGGGTCGCAAAGAGCCGGAAGTTACTGAGCAACTGAACAGCAGGAGTTTGTGACAGGTGTAACATCCCCAGTGTTTGGTGTAAGACAATGTTTGATAGGTACTGACAGAGAGGATTCACCGTGTAAAGAGATGACATCAATTTACGGTGTTGATAAATACAGTATAGTACTGTAAGTATATTTTCCCTTCCTTATGATTTTCTTAATAGCATTTTCTTTTCTCGATCTTATTATAAGAATATACTATGTAATACATATAAAATATGTGTTAATCAATTATTTATGTTATTGGTAAAGCATCTGGTCAGCGATAAGCTATTAGTAGTTGAATTTTGGAAGAAGAGTCTTATATGTGAATTCACTGCTGGAGGTGGTGGGCTTATCGGCACCCCTAACTCCTGTGATGTTTGTTCAAGGGTCAGCTGTGCTTTCATTGCCAGTGACTTTGCTCAGGGGATTCTAACTTGTCTGTACTAACTCTCTTTTCCTTCCCAGGAAAGTGTGGGAAGGGTTTCTCTTTCCCTTCCAGATACATGCGAGAGGCTTGTTATGAAGGTCTGATACTTGAGAGGGTCAGGAATTTGAATGAGTTAGACCCTGGAAGTTCCCTGGGGCCCTAAAGGATTAGTACATTAGTTGTGGGCCGAGATTTTGTTAAAGCCCTTATCTGTTTTGAAAATTCCATTGTGGATCACATAGTCTTTATTTTTAGTCTAAATTTATACAGTTTTTCCTTACTTCTTATGTAAAGGAGAGGAAGTAGTGAAATACTCCACGGGTTGAATGAACCGATGCCTGAGGTCTCCTGGGAGAGTAGGGATGAGGAGGAGAAGAACTGGGTGTGCCCTGAGGAGAACCTAGTGTTGGCTGGCTTTTCCTGAGTAGAGAAATAATAAAAATAACTAACAGCTCAGCTATTCAGAATACTAAAAGATGCTGCTGCCAAAGTGCTGCACCCAGTATGTCAGCAAATTTGGAAAACTCAACAGTGGCCATTTGGCTGGAAAAGGTCAGTTTTCATTCCAATCCCAAAGAAGGACAGTGACAAAGAATCTTCAAACTACCATACAGTTGCACTCATTTCACAAGCTAGCAAGGTTATGTTTAAAATCCTTCAACCTAGGCTTCAGTAGTAAGTGAACCAAGATCTTTCAGATGTACAAGCTGGGTTTCAAAGAGGCAGAGGAAGAGATCAAATTGCCAATATTCATTGGGTTATAGAAAAAACAAAGGAATTCCAGAAAGACATCTACTTCTGCTTCATTGACTATGTTAAAACCTTTGATTGTGTGGATCACAACAAACTGTGGAAAATTCTTCAGAGATGGGAATACCAGACAGACCACCTTACCTGTCTCCCGAGAAACCTGTATTCATGTCAAGAAGCAATGGTTGGAGCCAGACATGGAACAATAGACTGGTTCAAAATTGGGAAAGGTGTACAACAAGGCTGTATATTGTCACCCTGTTTATTTAACTTGTGTGCGGAGTACATCATTTGAAATGCTGGACTGGATGGCTCACAAGCTGGAATCTAGATTGCCAGGAGAAATATCAACAACAGTATGTAGATGAAAGCACTCTAATGGCAGAAAGTGAAGAGGAACTAAAAAGTCTTTTGAGGGTGAAAGAAGAAAGTGAAAAAGAGGAGAGTAAAAAAGCTGACTTAAAACTCAGTTTTAAAAAAGACTAAGATCATGGCATCTGATGCTATCACTTCATAGCAAATAGAAGGGGAAAAAGTGGAAATAAGGGCAGATTTTATTTCCTTGGGCTCAAAAATCACTGCAGATGGTGACTGCAGCCATAAAATTAAATGACACTTGCTCCTTGGAAGGAAAGCTATGGCAAACCTAGACAGTGTATTAAAAAGCAGAGATATCACTTTGCCAACAAAGGTCCATATAGTCAAAGCTGTGGCTTTTCCAGTAGTCGTGTATAAATGTGAGAGTTGGACCGTTAAGGAAGGGAGCCCTGAAGAATTGATGCTTTTGAATTGTGGTGCTGGAGAAGACTCTTGAGAGACCCTTGGACTGCAAGGAGAGCAAACCAGTCAATCCTAAAGAAAATCAATCCTGAATATTTAGTGGAGGGACTGATGCTAAAGCTCCAATTCTTTGGCCACCTGATACGAAGAGGACCCTGATGCTGGAAAAAATAGAAGGCAAAAGAAGGGGGTGACAGAGGATGAGACGGTTAGATAGCATCACCGACTTAATGGACATGAATTTGAGCAAACTCCAGGAGACAGTGAGGACAGGGAAGCCTGGTGTGCTGCAGTCTGTGGGGTTACGAAGAGACACAACTTCGCAACTGATAAATAACAACAGCAACAACATTTACTAAGCATTCACTTTGTGCTGATCTTCTAATGCTTTATATACTTAACTCATTTAATCCTCATTAGAGACCCATGAGGTAGGTTTTATTTGCAGAAAAGGAAGGACAGGAGGTAAGAAATTAAATAACTTGTTCTCGTGACATAAAAACGGTGGAGTCAGGACTCATACTGTCAGCCTTATTCCATAGCAGTGCCTCAGAATGTGGTGTGATGAGGCAGAAAGAAGCTCAGGCTTCCAATCAGAAGGCCTAGTGTTCATCACTCTAGTGACCCTAAGAAAAAAGAATGGTTTGTGGCCTGTAATTGTGGGAATTATCCAGCCTCCTTTGGTCAATACCAAGATCTATCTCTATGTTGAATTGAATTTAACATAATTAAATGTTAAGTCTAAGAGTGATTACCCTAGTGATTTTATTCACCCATTTCCTCTTTAGTGTGAGACCTGTATGGGAAGGAGGGGAGAGAGAAAAAGTAGAAGGAGGAAAAAGGAGAGTAGGGGGTGGGTGGGAATGACATCAAGCAGGAATGTGCCAGTCAGCGGGGGTAAATTTTCCACTTGGATCTGTGTGGAAACCTGATCTTGCCTCTATTTTTGGTCTCCTTCTCTAACAACTTTTTGCCAGATTGGAATTTTTCTGCACCTGTAACACATTTTTAATGTAATAAGTCTAGGAGAAACCAGGTATTATATCATGCTGGGGCCTGTGATGTGTTTCGTTTCTAGGAGCAAAGGTAGCCCAGACTCCAGTTTATCCCTATAAGGGATTAGTGTATTAGTCACCCTGTAAAAGCTCAATTTATTATGATTTTTTAAATGTTTCTTTTAGCACTTACTTATAAAAGGTGAAAGGGGAACCACGAATGTGTCTGTGTTCCCTGCTCCCACCTACACCTACACACACACACACACACACACACACACACACACACACACCGTCACCCTCTATTAATTTCATATGAACCCAAATTCCATGAAACCCAATCCAGAGGTATTGGCTTTGAAAAGTTAGCTTACCTTTGCTGTGATGGACTTCATCCTGGTCTGGGCCAGAGGAGTATAGAAAGGTGAGATTATTGTACTAGCCACCCCTCAGTGGAGGACAGACCTAAGTCAGCAGGCTAGTGGTTTAGGTGTTTAGGGTGATCATGTGGGGTTACTGGGTCAAGACTTAGGTTTGGCTTGTGAGATTGAGCCCTTTACCATTATTCCAGGTTGGCCGTCTTGTGGATATATGCCATTGGTTATGTAGGCCTTAAGGCCGTTGTTTCTCCTAGCTTTACCACACAACTGGGGAGCTCTACAGAACTCGTTCTCGTCACTGGGTTTAAAAGAAGGAAAAAAAAAACAAAACAGCTTGAAGTCCATGTTCACATAAGAACATGTGAGGGCCTTTCCCTGGTG
The DNA here is from genome assembly GCF_910594005.1 of Cervus elaphus. Classification (NCBI taxonomy): domain Eukaryota; kingdom Metazoa; phylum Chordata; class Mammalia; order Artiodactyla; family Cervidae; genus Cervus; species Cervus elaphus. The sequence goes on along the minus strand of NC_057819.1, from coordinate 80,153,665 downwards.
GTCCAGTGGTTAAGAACCTGCCCTCTAAGGCAGGGCATGTGGGTTTGATCCCTGGTCAGGGAGCTGAGACCCCACAGGCCGTGGGGCGACCAGAGAGCTTGTGCGCTGCAACGGAGACACAGCACAACAAAAAAGGAAAGAAAAGAAAACAGTGTGTGTGTGTGAGAGAGAGAAGACGAGAGAGAGAGAAAGAACACCAGAGGCGGTGGGGTGGCATGGAGCGAGCGCTGAACTTAGGAGCCCAAGATGTAGGTTTGCATTCCAGCTCTGCCATCCAGGTGAGAGACTGGATCTCAGCTGCCTGGTGTTTGAGTTTCGGTGACTATTTAATTCTCTCTCTCATCCCCCACTCACCAAAAGCCTAACTCCTGCCCCCAAATGTGATGTTATAACACAGCAGGACGAAGCCTGTTTCCAATCAGAAGATCTGAATTCAGATTTCAGCTCTGCCATTTTCTAGCTGTATGCTTAGGGGCAACTCCATGTTTGATGGGGCCTGAAAATAACTCCATTTTTCCTGCTTTCCTTAAGGAAAAGAATATGAAATTATGAATGTGAAGTTGTTAGGGGCTTTGAAGGGGCGTGTAGAAGTGAAGAACTGAAGGATGCTTCTGAATCTTTCCTATGTGTGGAATGCAAACAATGGTATGTCTCTGGACCTCTTCATTCCATTGCTGCGTATGTAAATGGCTCTTTGTGTATTCCACTAGAGCCTCAATAAGTGAGTTTGGAACTTTAAGTGTTTTAGGAAATTGAAAAGACTACATACCTGGATGGTTATCAGTAAAATGTCTAAGGCTGTTGGCTCCTCAGGTGTTGAGAGAGACTTCCTCTGGCTTTGCAGTTTTGAGATCTGCATCCATTTTCCATTGAAAAATGAATAGAGCATCTCCACTTCTCTGATCGTGACTATGAGGATGTTTCCATGCCGATCTTTAACGGGTTCATAGTAAACTCTTCCCAAGTTGTGTGTCCCAAGTAAATTCTAGAAACGAACAGATTTCTGGTAGCTTTGATCGTGTGCAAACAAAGCAACATAACTGCAACAGAAGACACTGAATAATTATCTGATGTTTCTGAGAAGCTGTTTTGTTGTTGTTAAGCAGACTTAAACCTAGAATATGTAGTATCATAGAAATGTGCTTAACAGAAGCTCAAAGAAAATGTCTTTACCATAAGCCTGCGAAGATTATAGCAAGAGGCACAAAAATTATGTTTTTTTAAGCAAATTTAATGTCTGTAAATATCTCTTACCCACATAGACACACCAGCACATAAACCTCAGTTACCAGCACTTGAAGAGAATCCCAGATGTTTTAAAGAAAAATGCCTGATATTTCAAGTATGCTACTTGTGGAGTTTTCAAGAGATCTACGGTAAGCTGGTATGAAGTGGAGTTGTTCAAAATGAAGAAGTGAATTGACAATGTAGCACATTGTACAGGTCCCCAAATGACTGCACATTTCCTTCAAGATACTTTAATTGGAAGATTGGCCTGGTTTGACTTATCTGCATTTCAGAGAGTTCTATTTATTTAAAATTTTGTTGAAATTATTTGTGAGCTAGGTCAACAAGATAGACAATACTTTTAGAAGAAGAGAAGGAGGCCACATTAAACTGTGGAGGGGCCCAGGCAGATGTTACTAAAATAAGCAATTTTACAGATATGCAAAGTTTAAAGATTTTTAACTTAGAGCATTAGATGAATAGGGTAAAATCCCCCCTTCCTTTGAACATCTATGGTTTTTAAAAATTATTAATCATCTCAGAGCTTAGCTGTGATTTTTGTGAGCTCACATAAGTGCTGACAAGATAGCCTGTTAGCAGGAGAGCAAAAGTAGAACTGAATTTGTAAAAGTAATTAGGATGACCTAAAAATGAATGAGCCAGCTGATCAGTGTCCACATTTACAAAAACACTGGAATGATCCTCATAGGTAGAGACTGTGTCTTTTTTTTCTTCTTCTTAATTTACAAGGACAGAATGCATATTGATAAATAATAAATTTCATAAATAATTATTGACATTATAAAAATTCATTTGGCAGGCTTACTATTTTAAAGAATGGCCTAACTACTCAGTCAGATTATTGCTTTCCAACAGTTAACCTCTATATCATAGGGAAATAATCAGGTAAGACTCTTACTACAGCCTTATATAAAGCAGTTTGCTGCAAGGTCAAACTGGCTTAATCAGCAATGGCATGCTGGTAAACTGGCCATCAAAAAAAAAAAAAAGTCCTGATATATAGAATATGCCAATTTTTGTGGTGTAAGTACAATATTTTATTTCAAGTTACCAAAGTTTGATAGCAGGCTTTGAAAATTTCTGAATACTTAACAGTTGACTTTTCTAAGTGAGTACAAGTTGACTCCAGCACATTATTGCTGTTAAGTCTTTAGTTATCCTGGTGTTGAGTTTCAGGGCTGGCTGCTCTTATTAACACTTAGACTTTTGAAAAATGACTTACTCTTTCTGGCCCTGAGCTTCATCAGCTTAAATTAAAGAGTCCTTACAGCTCAGCCATCCCTTATGCTAATCCTTACCTGATAGAGTGATGGATTAAATCAACCATTGTATGCGAAAGTATTTTGTACACTCTGAAGCTTGATACAGGTAGATAGGGTATAGGCTTTCTTTACTGCTCCAACTGGAAAACAACACTTACTTGTTTTTAAGATTCATCTCATGTTTCACCTTGTGGGGAGGACTTTCTCGACTGTCACAGGTAGAATTTAACGTCTCCCCTTTTGTCCCCTACTGTTTCCTGCGCCAGCTTGTATCTTAGCATGACCCTGGCTCTCCTATGTATTGATGTAAATGTCGTGAGATCCATCTCTGTTTCTCTGGGTTCCTTGCACAGTGCCTGGTACATAGTAATAGCTCAAGAAATTTTTGTTGTCTGAATGAACATATTATCTTTAGGACACTGGAAAATATGATTTGCTTTGGATCAAAGTGGGTGGGTGGACATGAATGAGATGATCATTTCATTTAGGCAGAGTTATTATCACTGGTCCACTGTTAGCTTTGGATATGTTGACTAAGGGACTAAATAAGAAAGCACTAAAAATCTTCCTGAAATTCTGTATTGATAGTTAATTGAATTAGATAGTTAGCTCTGGGAAGAGCCCAATGTAAAAGAAGAATATCCTTGTGAAAATAAATTGCAACCATATTCTAAGGGGACAAAGGTGGGGTTCTTTAGAGCCTAAAGGAAAAACAGACCATATTAATATGTGTTGTGCTATGCAGTCAAGATTAGGAGATCTGGGAACCCTGAGGGTTCTACAAGGTAAAGAGAGATACAAGCCATATGATGGCTCACCAGCATGTATCTAGGGTGTAACCACAGCACGTCGCAGGGGTGTCAGTAAGCCCTAGACAGATGCACAATACTTAGAGATCTTTGTTCAGTTTGGAGTGCCACGGGAAGTTGAAGGAAGTCTGGAATAAGATATGAAGGCCAGAAAATAATAAAAATTTGGGAAACCCCTTTGCCCCCACCTTGAAAAATGAAAAAGACATAATATTCATGAATTGTTACCTGGCTTTAGCTCATTAACGTTTATTTCTAAAAGCTGTGGAGAAGGAATCTAAAAAAAATTATAGAAATAAATTTATTTACAAAACAGAAACAGAGTCACAGATGTAGGAGGCAAACTTACAGTTACCAAGGGGGAACAGATAGGGAGAGACAAACTGGGAGATTGGGTTTGGCGTATACACACTTCCATATGTAAAATGGATAACTAGTAAAGACAAGACCTAGGGTATAGCACGGGGAACTCCTCTCAATATTTTGTAATGACCCATATGGGAAAAGAATCTGAAGAAGACTGGACACAGGTAAATATATAACTGATTCTCTTTGCCGTACACCTGAAACTAACTCAGCCTTTTAAATCGACTGTCCTCCAATAAACATGTAAAAAGTAAAATAAATGAGTTCACAAAAATAAGACAAAAGCTGTAGAGGAGGGAAGTTTAATAGGACCCAATCTATAATGTCAGATTATTACTATATTTCGAGGATAAGTAGTTTGGACATCTCTCAGTGTAAGAGGAACGTACACTTCTGCCTTTTGGGGCCTCTGCTGTTTTCCAAAAAGTAGGGAAAAGGTTGTGGGGTCTTGGTCACTTACAGGCTTTCTAATCTTTTATTTTAAATCCAAATGTTGGCAGATACTTATCTCTCCTGCTCAGGTAATATTAATTCATATTTTTTCTGTGTGTGTTCAGTTACTGGGTCGCCTCTGACTCTTTGTGATCCCATGGATTGTAACCTGCCAGGCTCCTCTGTCCATGGAATTTTCCAGGCAAGAATACGAGAGTATGTTGCCATTTCCTACTCCAGGGATCTTCCCAACCCAAGGATCAAAACTGCATCTCTTGTGTCTCCTGCACTGGCAGGTAGATTCTTTACCACTGTGACACCTGAGACTTTACCTTCTTCCAAATAAAGTTTCCTGGATCAAGAAGATCCACTGGAGAAAGGATAGGCTACCCACTTCAGTATTCTTGGGCTTCCTTTGTGGCTCAGTTGGTAAAGGATCCTCCTGCAATGTAGGAGATCCGGGTTTGATCCCTGGGTTGGAAAGATCCCCTGGAGAAGGGAAAGGCTACCCACTCCAGTATTCTGGCCCGGAGAATTCCATGGACTGTATAGTCCATGGGATCGCAAAGAGTTGGACACAACTGAATGACTTTTTCACTTCACTTCACTTCATTACTAAATAGACTCCAAATGATGCAGAATAGACTTTCACTTTTTCTTTTTAGACTATAATGTACATAATTTGTTCTCTTCACAATTTTGTTTGCTTTTTGTAAAATGAATACACAATAAGATGATGAAATATTGGGAAAAAATGCAGGCTGTGGAGTTATATATGTCAGAGTTTATACCCATACTCTGCTATTTCATATTTGTGAAACCCTGGACAAGTTATTTTCCTTTTCTAGGCCTCAGTTTTATCCTGTGTTAAGTGAATGCCAATAATAGTACTTCACATTATGGTGTGGTGAAGATATTATAGTTTGTAAAGAACTTAGCACAGTGCCTGGCATTTACTCTGTTAGGTAAATGAAAGTTGTTGTTTTGTGATTGTTATTTATTAACATGTATTAAAGAGCCTCCCTATAGAGCAGAAACTGGAAAATAAGGCTCAGAATGCACAGTGGTTTGTAAGTGCTGTGATGAAGGTAAGTCAGGGGGCTGTTCACAGCTCCCTGAGGGGGAGAAAGATGGCAAGGAAGACCTGTGTGTACCATGGTCAAATGTCTGGGCCACTCTTGAGAAAATGTAAGCCATGGAATGACATGGTCAGAACCTTTTATTGGCTACTCTGGCAGGAGTGTGGAGAATGCATTGGAGGGTGTTAAGACTGGAAGCAGGAGGATGACTTTGGAAGCTTTTGATATAACTGGAGTAATGAGGCAGTGGTAGTGATGCTGGAAATGGGAGGAGACTAAAATGAAATATACCACAGGTAAAGCAACAGGGTTTATGTATGGCTGATGCCAATCAAGCTATTTAAAAATGCTTTTTTCTCAGAACATTGTAAGAAATGTTAGTTTAATAAAGAGACTAAAAATATTACATATAAATCTCCCCAAATGTATATTTCTTCCTTTTCTGTAAAGTTTTTCCTGTGCCCTGTCACCCCCTGCCCACCCCCCCACCTCCCCCTCCCCACCAAAAAAAAGAGTGGCTTCGGTATTTCCAGACATTTTCATTTAAAGATCAGTAAGGACCTTGGGCAATATTTCCTACAAAAAAAAAAAAAAAAAGATGACAGTGACTTCTATTATTTAAGCAGTCATTGCTTTGGCTGTGGCACTGTAAGGGGTAACTGTTTTGAGTACTACAAGGCACTGGTCACTGTGAGGGCCTAGAGGACTATCCAGGCGGTAACTATGGCATGAGGTACATTTCTGTAACCCCTTTTCCCTTTGGTTAGATAGAGCATCCTCCAGTGTGATTTGAGGGGTGCAGAGGTTGGGCTGATAAATGCGTCTATCCAGGTAGTAGGTAAAGAGGGTCTGCCACGTGCCACTCATGGTGGATACAGTGATAGCCAAGACGGAGACACAATCTCAGGGACTCACAGTGCAAGTTGACACTGACCAAAAATGGTATGAATTATTAACAAACGAGATTATGGTCACCATTCTGAATGAAGAATACAAGGTGCTCTGTGAATGATTCACTTAATTGGGAGATCAGAGAAAGGCTCCCCGAGGAAGTATAAAAATGAAGCTGAGTAAAGCAATTATCCTTCAATAAAAAATAAATTAATTAAAAAAAAATGAAGCTGAGATCTGAAGGATATGTAGGAATTAGTGAGACAAAGAAGCAGAAGCAGATTCTAATCAGAGGAAATAGCATTCAAGCTAGCAAAGGAGACTGAGCCAGACCAGGAAGTTGGAAAAATCTGGAAAGTGCCGAGTCATGAAAGCCAAGTGATGTGGCAATTTAAAATTTTAAAATAAATAAGGCCATTGTATCAAATGCTACTGAGATGTCAGCTGCAAAGAGGATTTAAAAGTGTCTATCAGATTTAGTGAAACTGAAACCATTGGAGGGATGGATGCAAGTTTTTTAGGGGCCAGCACCACACAATTTGGGGGGCCCTTTTTAAGATAAAGAATAAAAAATTACAAATATGAAGGTTAGGTGTAGAAGTCATTAAAACAAAAAAGTGAATATTTTAGACTCAGAAAGAAAATCTCCCCCAATACTGGAGTATTTGGAATTTTTGATCTGGGATTTCTTTAGGTATGCATGCATACTCAGTTGCTCAGTTGTGTCCAACTCTTTGCTACCCTATGGACTGTAGCCCACCAGACTCCTCTGTTCATGGAATGCTATAGGCAAGAATACTGGAGTGTGTGGCCATTTCCTTCTCCAGGGGATCCTCCCAACCCAAGGATTCAATCCTGTGTCTCTTGCATTGGCAGGCAGATTTTCTTACTACCAATCCACCTGGGAAGCCCTTTCTTTAGGCAGTTTACCAGAAATGCTTGCTGGTTGTAACTCAACTTCCCCTCCCTAAACACTCTACAACTCCCATACCCACAGGGCATCATACAAGTGAGGGACCCTGGAGCTCAAGATTTATGAGCATCATCTGCCTCTGATTATTGGTGGCCTGGGAGAGCAGTTTGGTAGGCATGATGATAACAAAAGTCAGGGAAAGAGCTTGGAACTAAATGGGAAGTGAGGAAATGAATAGAGAAAGAGGATGTTGGCCACTCTTTCAAGTCTGGGTCTAAGGAGAAGAGTGATTGTAGTTGAAGAAGGGAGCGACGAACTGAAATCTAGAGCACATGTGAGAGATGAGCCTTTGGTAAGAGGAGTGAGACTTTATCTGTTGGAATGGGGGGAAGGAAGAGGAAGTAGCGTCAATGCAAGGAGGCTTTTCAATTTGGTCGTAGACAAATAATTATTTCCCATTTATTTTCTTAATGAGTTATACAGTAAACTATCACCTGATGTGGGGATGGAAAGTGTGGGGAAGGGGAAGGGATGTGGTAGAATGGAGAAAGTTTTAAATAGTTGCCTTGTAATTTGGGAAAGTGAATTTAGTAGAGAAATGGAACATGATCAGTAGGTAACATTATACGTGAGAATTGTAGTAATGACATAAAACATAAAGCCAATCATACTCCCTGCCCCTGTTTAGTAATTTTATTATTTTTTTAATGCAGCAGTATGCAACTGCTTCAGTGTAGTGAATGCGTGTTAGATTCATCCAGGCTTGGATCTTTTCCAAATACATAATGTGGAGGGAGAGAGTGGCCAGAAATTTAGAGGATTTTCAAGGGGGTAATTATGATGGGCCAAATAATCTAAGTTAGACAAAGAGGAAAATGACCTCAGAAGAGGGCAGATGCATTATGAAAAGTGATGCGGGCCGGTACATTGGGGGACCAAATCCAAGCGCTATTTCAATGGAAGTAATAGTTGAATAGGGCACACTGACCATTATGGCTTCTCTCTAGCCCCTCAGTGTTTAAATGCAGTGACTTGTGACAGCCTAGTCCTTCTCAGATGTTAGATGAAGATGTTCTGGGAAGACTGTAATAAACCTAACATAAAGAGCCCCATTTGAAATTCTAAAGTTGTTTAGTCTGTAATCTAAACATGCCTGGGTTGTATGGTAGGCAAATGGGAGGGTCCACTAAGGACTCCTGAGAAAGAACTTTACTAAGGGACCAAGGGGCTACTGAGAATGAAGTTTATCCTAAACAAAGAGCTGTTTTTGCAGTACAGTGGCTTAGTCCAACTATAGCTGGTCAGTGATGACAGGAAGAGCCTCTTTGAATTTAGCACAGTCATCATGGCCCAGCTCCAAGAACATCTTGAGTTGAAGGAGAAGATTATGCAATCAAGAGTGAGTTCAATTTGCACTGGTCATCATCTGTTTTACATATGGTAATGTATATGTTTCATGCTATTCTCTTAATCATCCCACCCTTGCCTCCTCCCACTGAGTCCAAATTCTATTCTTTATATCTATGACTCCTTTGCTGCCCTGCATGCAGGATCACAGTTATTGTATTTCTAAATTCTATATATAAACAGCAGGGCACCCAAAGCTGGTGCTCTGGGATAACGCAGAGGCATAGAGTGGGGAGGGAGGTAGGAGGGGGAATCAGGATGGGGGGAACACATCTATACCTCTGGCCAATTCATGTTGATGTATGGAAAAAAAAAATCACAATATTGTAATTATCCTCCAATTAAATAAATTAATTAAAAAAAGAGTGAGTTGAAATTGAGGCACTTTTTTTTTTAAGATCTTACTGAAGACGCAAGTTAAAGACAAAGGAGAAAGGGAAAGGTATATCCATTTGAATGAAGAGTTTCAAAGAATAGCAAGGAGAGATAAGAAAGACTTCCTCAGCGTTCAATGAAAGAAATAGAGGAAAACAATAGAATGGGAAAGACTAGAGATGTCTTCAAGAAAATTAGAGATACCAAGGGAAAATTTCATGTAAAGATAGGCACAATAAAGGACAGAAATGATATGGACCTAACAGAAGCAGAAGATATTAAGAAGAGGTGGCCAAAATACACAGAAGATCTTCATGACCCAGATAACCATGATGGTGTGATCATTCACCTAGAGTCAGACATCCTGGAATGCAAAGTCAAGTGGGCCTTAGGAAGCATCACTACAAGCAAAGCTAGTGGAGGTGATGGAATTCCAGTTGAGTTACTTGAAATCCTAAAAGATGATGCTGTGAAAGTGCTGCACTCAATATGCCAGCAAATTTGGAAAACTCAGCAGTGGCCACAGGACTGGAAAAGGTCAGTTTTCATTCCAGTCCCTAAGAAAGGCAATGCCCAAGAATGTTTAAACTACTGCACAATTGTACGTATCTCACACACTAGCAAAGTAATACTCAAAATTCTCCAAGCCAGGCTTGAACAGTACATGAACTGTGAACTTCCAGGTGTTCAAGCTGGATTTAGAAAAGGCAGAGGAAGCAGAGATCAAGTTGCAAACATCCATTGGATCATCAAAAGCAGAAAAACATCTACTTCTGCTTTATTGACTATGCCAAAGCCTTTGACTGTGTGGATCACAACACATTCTGGAAAATTCTTAAAGAGATAGGAATACCAGACCACCTGACCTGCCTCCTGAGAAATCTGTATGCAGGTCAAGAAGCATCATTTAGAACTGGACATGGAATAACAGACTGGTTCCAAATTGGGAAAGGAGTACATCAAGGCTGTGCATTGTCAACCTGCTTATTTAACTTATATGCAGAGTACATCATGAGAAATGCCAGGCTGGATGAAGCACAAACTGGAATCAAGATTGCCGGGAGAAATTTCAATAACCTCAGATATGCAAATGACACTACCGTTATGGCAGAAAGCAAAGACGAACTAAAGAGCCTCTTGATGAAAGTGAAAGAATAGAGTGAAAAAGTTAGCTTAAAACTCAACACTCAGAAAACTAAGATTATGGCATCTGGTCCCATCACTTCATGGCAAATAGATGGTAACAGTGACATACTTTATTTTTTTGGGCTCCAAAATCACTGCAGATGGTGACTGCAGCCATGAAATTAAAAGATGCTTGCTTCTTGGAAGAAAAGCTATGACCAAAGTAGACAGCATGTGAAAAAGCAGAGACGTTACTTTGCCGACAACGGTCTGTACAGTCAAAGCTATGGTTTTCCCAGTAGTCATGTATGGAGGTGAGAGTTGGGCTATAAAGAAAGCTGAGCACTGATGAATTGATGCTTTAAAACTGTGGTGTTGAAGAAGACTCTTGAGAGTCCCTTGGACTGCAAGGAGATCCAACCAGTCCATCCTAAACGAAATCAACCCTGAATATTCATTGGAAGAACTGATGCTGAAGCTGAAACTCCAATACTTTGGCCACCTGATGTGAAGAACTGACTCATTGGAAAAGACCCTGATGCTGGGGAAGATTGAAGGCGGGAGGAGAAGGGGACGACAGAGGATGAGATGGTTGGATGGCATTACGAACTCAATGGACATGAGTTTGAGTAAATTTTGGGAGTTGGTGATGGACAGGGAGGCCTGGTGTGCTGTAGTCCGTGGGGTCAGAAAGAGTGGACATGACTGAGTGACTGAACTGAACTGAATACACAAGGCAGTGAGCCGCCTGTGCAGTGGAATATAGCACAGGAGGTTGAAGAGTTACTTTTCGGAATTTATTATAATATCAAGACAATAATTATTATTGCAAGGAGTCAAATTATTGCATGGGTCAAGAAATGAAATTCCTGTAATTGCAGGTAGGGATGAAGCTGTAGAAAATTTTTGTTATTATGACTCTCTTTTTAGCTTTGGATGATATCGCCTGGCCAAACACAGCTTATGCAGATTCCTGTTATATGTATTTCTGGGGTTTATGTAACTTGCAGCTTTGTAGGTAGATACCTATCACTGTAAGTGAAAGTGTTCTTTGCTCAGTCATGTCCCACTCTTTGCGAACCCCTGGACTGTAGCCCACCAGGCTCCTCTGTCCATGGAATTGTCCAGGCAAGAATACTGGAGTGGCTTGCCATTCCTTTCTCCAGGGGATCTTCCTGACCCAAGGATTGAAGCTGAGTCTTCTGCATTGCAGGCAGATTTTTTACTGTCTGAGCCACCAGGAATTGATGCTTTCAAACAGTGGTTCTGGAGAAGACTCTTCAGAGTCCCTTGGACTGCAAGGAGATCAAATCAGTTAATCCTAAAGGAAATACACCCTGAATATTTATTGGAAGAACTGGTGCTGAAACTCCAATATTTTGGCCACCTGATGTGAAGAACTGAAACATTAGAAAAGACCCTGATGCTGGGGAAGATTGAGGGCCAGAGGAGAAGGGGGTGACAGAGGATGAGATGGTTGGATGGCATCACTGACTCAGTGGACACGAGTTTGAGCAAACTCCGGGAGATATGAAGGACAGGGAAGCCTGGCGTGCTGCAGTCCATGGGGTCACAGAGAGTTGTACACGACCCAGCGACTGAACAACGTCAACAACCCATCACTGATGAAGCCTCATCGATACTTTAAAGATCCTAATTCTGTGTAGCAGAGGTTTTCCTGTGCTAAGAACCACAAATTCAGATAATACTGAAACAAAAACAAAACAATGAAAGGGAAACCCAGAAATGCCTGGTTAGAATTCAATGCCATTTCTAAGAGGAGCTCTGTAACCGACAAAGATTCTTGCAGGGCTTGGAGATATGATCTGATTGGGTTAATAGTACAGAAGGGTTAAATTCAGAATGAAAGGTAAGTCTTTAAGAGTTTTTTTGTTTTGTTCTTTTAATTATCAAAAATGTATGCAGATACATTTGTTTTCCCATAAACATCAAGCCAAGAAACTCCTTAAAATATCTGAGCATCTCTTTTTCCATCTCCGTACACTCATATAGATCCACAGGATGCCAAAACATCCAGAATTCATCAAGAGAGCTAATCAGACTCTTATTGTGCAAATGATGAAACTCAGATCCAGAAAGCAGAAATGAGTTGACTGGTGAACATCAGATCCAGAATTCAGGTCTCTTTACTCCTTGTTTACTTCTAGATTCTTCAAGATAAACCTCTGTTCCTCTCCCAGGAGAGTGCCAAAAGCACAGGTTCACTACAAAGACAGGTATGCAGCTCAGAGCATCCAAGACGACTTCATATGTCTAAGGATCTAAAACAGCAAGGAGCCCGCCCTTTCCCTTTCCAGGTAGGGTTGGCAACTTAACTAACATGTGTTTCCAAAATTTCCTTGGAGGGCTAGGTTGAGACCTGGCCTCTCACCTGTAGCTGGGCTGTTGCTGCAAGCATCTTCTGCCGAGTTTGTAGTACTGTGGACGAGGACATGGAGATAGGTATGCTTTGCCTCAACCACCTTATATCTTCCCACATACAAGACAGCTGCAAAAGAAGTCACGAGGTCATATCATCATTCAAGCCAGCGCATGATTTAGGTTGTGGCATCAAAGCAAAGCAGTCAGGAGGAAACCTGACACCTGATGTTTGTTCTCCAGTCCATTTTCAGATACATGCAAAACAACTTTTTGATCTCTGTCCAACTGGAAAAAGATCTGAATGTTAATGAAACAATCAGATCCCCATTTTAGTCTTTGCCAAATGATCCCATAACTCAGAATACTGGAGATACAATCTGACAGGATGGAAGCTTCTTTGCTCTGAAAATGTGTAGATACTATTTTGGCATTTTTAATGACAAAGGGCATATCAGGCCAGAAAGAGACCATTGAGATAATTTACTCCCACTCCAATATTTTGATCACTGGAGATTCCTCAACTTCTCAACTAAAGTTTTAGAGATTTATGTGAGGTACTGTTGGTGCAAAGTGGGGAAGAATAAAATTAGAACTCAGGATACCTTTGTGAACCACAGAAAATCTTGTGTAATGGAACTCGTGTGAGAGTCATCTATTTCAACAATCGGTATTTGATCTTCATTGGTGACTAACATATTGTCTTTGTAATAAAATATAACAGCTATGTAGAGTCCCCTGAAAAGAAAAAGCAAAATAAAAATTGTCCTCAACCATCTTCTCCAAGCCTGAATCATAGAAATAGTATTTTTGGGCATGATAAATGATAATTTAAAATATACTTATGAAAATATTCTTGTTAAGTATCACAAATTTATTGGCTAGAATTCAAAGAAATAATTCTTTTGTCCAGATTCTCAGAAAAAAGGTGAATTTTATATTCTTTTAATAATAAAACAGCAATATTTACCAAGTTTCCACTCAGAACCAAAATCAGTAGATTCCTGAGATGCTAAGACTTCCTGGAAAAACTACAAAGGACCCACCGTTTCAAGGTCTTCACAAACTTGTTTGAGGAATGGAATAGGTGTTTCAGGCTCCTGGAGACTGACGGCTTGCGGCCCGAGGTTTGCACTTTTGAACTTTCTGGAACACAGAACAAAGTACAGTGTAAATAAACTTCACTGGAAGAAGAGCGCTCTCAGCGCCTTCCTCCCATCTTTCTGCCTTTCTCTCCCCTGTCCTCTCAGTGCACTTATGTTCAGTTTCAGAGGGACTCAGCTCATTCACTCTGTCTAGGAGCTTCTGTATCTTGAGATGCCAGTAGTTAACTCAGTTAGTGAATAGCTCCTCAAAAATGTTGAAAATGAGTAACGTTTATAACTCCAGGGGAAATCACTCTGGTGTTCTGTTTATATCCTCCTTATTTATCATGAGGTGGAATAAAAATAAATAGAATCAACTTTTGTCCCCAGCACATATTGCCTTTTAATATTCACACACTTCTCAATGTTGGCAAAACTCTTATTAGACTACATATTCCATTGATTTTTTTTTTCATTATAAAATTAATATAGGCACATTACAGGAAGTCTGGAGCATAGAAAAGGAATAACACCCCACACATGCCATCTTGCCACTTTAGCACAACCATTGCTAATATTCTGGGGTAGTTTTTTTTTTTTTTTGCCCAGAGTGTATGTTGGCTTACAAAAATAGCTGTAGGCATGGTTAACATCTTCATTATTCAGAAGAAAATACTGAGATAGGTTAAGTGGTTTGTCTACAAAAACCGGTACCCAGATGAACACATTTATTCACTGAAAAATATTTATTGGGACACCACTATATGTTAGGTTCTGTGGTTACTGTGATGAGCAAATCATCCATTGCTTCTGTTTAGCTTTTTTATTTACAGTCTGGAGCTCTCACTGATAAAACTAGTAGCATTGAAACATATACATTACCAGATGTAAAATGACAGCTAGTGGGAAGTTGGTGTATAACACAGGGAGCTCAGTGATAACCTAGTGATAGGTTATCTCGTGCTATCTGTGATAACCTAGAGGAGTAGATGGGGTAGGGGGTGGGAGCGAGGTTCAGGAGGGAGGGGACATATGTATATTTATGGCTGATGCATGTTGCTGTACGGCAGAAACCAACAAAACATTGTAAAGCAATTATACTTCAGTTAAAAAAAAAAGTAATAGATTTCCTGTAACAGTATTTGCAAAGAGTGCTCCCTAGAGCTGACCTAGATGATCATTGCTTTAATTCTTAAGTATAATTAATGAATGGAAGATGAAGTTGTTGGGATCATCACCAAACTCTTGACAGACATGTTACTGGGGATGAGAACAGTCTGTCACTGCTCTTAGACATGGAAACCTGGGCAGATGGCCTGTGCCTGAGGCCCAGTGTGGTTCTGCCTATGATCCTAGAGGAGAAGTTGGGAATGAGCTGACTGATGCAAGCTCTCATGCCGGGTTCCCTTGTGCTGATAGTGGTTAGTCCTGCCAGGACAAAGCAAAAGCATTTTCTTCTAACTTGAACATGAATGGCTGGTCATATCCTGCTTGAACCGCTGCTGGGACTTGTGATTAAAGGGAGCATATTGAACATATTCATCACATGCTACTCTCTTCCAAACCTTACTAAAAGCAGAGTTGTTGTTCAGTTGTTCAGTCGTGTCCGACTCTGCGACCCCATGGACTGCAGCACGCCAGGCTTCCCTGTCCTTCACCAACTTCCAGAGCCTGCTCAAACTCATGTCCATCGAGTTGGTGATGCTGTCCAATCATCTCATTCTCTGTCATCCCCTTCTCCTCCTGCCTTCAGTCTTTCCTAGCATCAGGGTCTTTTCTAATGAGTTAGCTCTTTGCACCAGGTGGCCAGAGTACTGAAGCTTCAACCTCAGCATCAGTCCTTCCAACGAATATTCAGGGTTGATTTCCTTTAGGATTGACTGGTTTGATCTCCTTGCTGTCCAAGGGATTCTCAAGAATCTTCTTTAATACCACAATTCAAAAGCATCAATTCTTAAGCACTCAGCCTTCTTTATGGTTCAACTCTCACATCCATACATGACTACTGGTAAAACCATAGCCTTGACTAGATGGACCTTTGTCGGCAAAGTCACTGCTTTTTAACATGGCTGCCTAGGCTGTTCATAGCTTTTCTTCTAAGGAGGAAGCATCTTTTAATTTCATAGCTGCATTCACCATCTGCAGTAATTTTGGAGCCCAACAAAACAAAGTCTGTCACTGTTTCCATTGTTTCCCCATCTATTTGCCATGAAGTAATGGGACTGGATGCCATGATCTTCATTTTGTGAATGCTGAGTTTTAAGCCAGCTCTTTCACTCTCCTCATTCACCTTCATCAAGAGGCTCTTTAGTTCCACTTTGCTTTCTGCCATAAGGACGGGGTCATCTGCATATCTAAGGTTATTGATATTTCTCCTGGCAGTCTTGATTCCAGCTTGTGCTTCATCTAACCCAGCATTTCGCATGATGTACTCTGCATATAAGTTAAAGTGGAGTGACTATATACAGTCTTGACATACTCCTTCCCTAATATGCAGTCAGTCTGATGTTCCATGTCCAGTTCTGTTGTTTCTTGACCTGCGTATAGGTTTCTCAGGAGGCAGATCAGGTGGTCTGGTATTCCCATCTCTTGAAGACTTTTCCACAGTTTGTTGTAATCCACACAGTTAAAGGCTTTGGCATAGTCAATGAAGCAGATATTTCCCTGGAATTCTCTTGCTTTTTCAATGATCCAGTGGATGTTGGCAATTTGATCTCTGGTTCCTCTGCCTTTTCTAAATCCAGCTTGAACATCTGGAAGTTCTTCGTTCACATACGGTTGAAGCCTGGCTTGGAGAATTTTGAGCATTACTTTGCTAGTGTGTGAGATGAGTGCAATTGTGCAGTAGATTGAACATTATTTGGCATTGCCTTTCTTTGGGATTGAAATGAAAACCGACCTTTTCTAGTTGAAATATATGTTTTTCTGGAATTCTCTTGCTTAAGAGATTTAAAAAAGAAGAAGGGATATAAATCTATAAAGACAAAGAGATAGGAAAGGAGATAAAAGCAAGTGAATTTTGGTAGCTAGGAAGCAGATGGACAGAGGGATTTAGTAGAGTTGAGGAAGATGAATCCTCGGCCAACAGTGGAGAAAGTTGAAAAGTAACATGACTCACCCCATGGGCATCATACATTGCTAGAAGTGAATGATGAATGTGGAGCTAAAATGAGGAGGTTTTGTTGAAATCTGTTTAAGAAGTAGTTAGAGATCTAGATAGCCTTCCCTATCCCTTCCCCATTCTAGATGAAAGATGGTAGCTTAATTTCAGGAAAGAAGAAACAGAGCTCTTTGGTGTGAAAGACATGATGTATGGTTATAAATGGAAGGAGGGAGTGGTATGTACTCAAAACAAGTGGATTAAATGAAAGCTTCCTTACAGCATATTTCCCCACTGGCCTCTGGGAACACTGGGACTCAAACTTCTATCCTCCAGGCAGAACACTGGAAATAGTGTCTGTGGAGGCTCTGATTAGCATAAGAATACACCTAAAGATTCTGACATTGGCTTTATTACTTTCCTAAAGATAAGGCTATGCTGGATCACTCTACAGTGGTGTGTTTAAGAGCCCCATCCTTGTGTTCAAAGCTTCTCAACAGCTACTGAGTTCTCTTCTCTTAAATCTGAGCACATATACAAGGATCACTAGGCAGTTTGGATAACATATAACAGAAAAAGCACAGGCCAAAAACAAGCAAAAGAGCAGTTTAGAGAGGAGTCTATGTTGAAAAAAGAAAACACAAAATGAAAAAAAGCCAATCATTAGTAGCCTGAGAGACAAGCAAAGACTTTGCATCCTTGTAAAAAAGATAAGCGTCTGTAAGAGAAATTTTCAGAGAACAACAGAGAGCATCAGAAACTGGAAATATGTTATTGAAGCCTGAAAAGCCAACTAAGAAGCAAAATTGGGGGAATCTGCAAGAAAGTGGCGCAAAGGAACATGAAATGTAGGAGACGAAAAAAACAAATGGGGCTGGTTTATGAGGTTCAAGTATCTGAATTAGGGTTCTCATAGGAGAGAGCAGAGCAAAAGGAGGGGAAGAAATAATTAAAGAAATAATTTAAGAAAATATCCCATAATTGAAAGCTATAAGTTTCCATATTGAAAGGGCTTGCCAAATGTGCAGCACAACAGACAAAAAGAGCCACTCAAAGGGACATAGCAGTGAAATTTTAGAATAGTGAAGTTATAAAGAAAGCTTAAAAACTTCCAGGGCAGGAAAAAGTAGCTTTCATATAAAACTTTTGGAATCAGAATAGTGTCAGACTTTTCAGCACTGAAGGCTTGAAAATGATGAATATGAAGGAAAATTATTTCAGTTGAGAATTCTACATGTATCTAAATCCTTAAATAAATATTAAATAAAATAAATAAATCTCCAGACACTTAATGTATCTAAAAATTAGCTCCCAAGTATCCTATGAGGAAGTTACTAGAGGAAAGGCTCCACCAATGACAGACAAACCCCAGAAAAAGGAAGAGATGGTAAACAGAGGAATTCCAATATTGGAGAGTGGCAAGAAGAATCCTCAATATGGTGATGAAAGGAGATCCTGGAGTGACAGCTATTTAACAGACACGGGGGCATCCAGTAACCAGTCTAAACTGGAGCAGGTTAGAGGACTCTATGAGAGGTTTCTTTAAGAAGGTGCACTCGAAACAATACTTATGTATCTGATTGTACTGAGAGAAAATTGATGAAACTGGAGAGTAGCTTGGGGATTAGTTAGTTATAACATGGAAAGATAAAAAAACACATAATAAAAGTTAAGTATTATCTACAGGGGAAATAAAATTTTATCTAGGAAAGGAAAATGATCATAAAATTTATATGATCATTATAACATTAGCAATAAATATTGATCTTATTAAAATTACAATATTAGGAGGGTGTATGCGTGCTTAGTCACTCAGTCATGTCAAATCTTTGTAACCCCGTGGACTATAGCCCACCAGGCTTCTTTGTCCATGGGATTCTCCAGGCAAGAATACTTGAATGCATTGCCATTCTCTTCTCTGGGGGGTAAGGAAGATAAGGGGGTAGGAATTATATGTGCTTGTAAGAGAGTGGAGGGATAAAAAAGAAATAATCATCTTCCTTAGTGAAATAGTAACTATAATTTTTAAAAATCAGGAATTAGCAATATAACCCTGTTATTTAGAGATAGAGGAAAAAACATCAAAATAATTGAGCCTTTAGGGAATAAAAAACAGATGATGGGAGAAATTGCTTTTTCTTTAATAATAAAACTTTTCTTAATGCTTTATTTATTTTAAGTCATTCAGTTCTCAAATAACTGACAGATTTACATAATTCTTATTTGCATTTTATAAGTGAGCAAAGTGAGGTATAGAGAAGGTGGAAATTTACTTAAGATCACACAACTTTGTAAATGTTCAGCCTGTGTTTGAACCCACATAAATCTGGCTTCAGAGTACAGTCATGTATAACTTAATTAAAAATGAAGACTAAACTAAAAAAAAATTAGGCTAAAAAGAAAATGAGAAATGCTGCTACTAGCTGGGGAAGGGGCCCATGAAAATGTCAAATATTCCAGATCTCCAGTTTGGACAAATAGTAGAATTACACTTCTTGGAGCTCTTGTGGTTGGGTTGGGGCCATGTGACCAGTTTTGCCGATGGATTTTGAGTGTGAATGTTAGTCTTGTCCATATGAGACCTTCAAGTGTCTTTTTTCCCCCATGGGTTCTGACAAATATTTCTAGAAGGAGTATCATGACAGGACTGATGGATAGCCAGCCCTCAGCTGACCAGTGACAGACATATAGTAGTAGCACATGGGAGAAATAAATATTTTGCAGTTCATTTGGGTACTGCAGCATGACACAGCCCATCTTGACTGATGAAAGTGAAAGTATTAGTCACCCAGTTGTGTCCGACCCTTTGCAACCCCAGGAACTGTAACCCACCAGGCTTCTCGTCTATGAAATTCTCCGGGCAAGAATAGTGGAGAGGGTAGCCATTCCCTTCTCCAGAGGATCTTCCTGACCCAGGGATCGAACCCAGGTCTTCTGCATTGCAGGCAGACTTTTTTTTACTGTCTGAGTCACCAGACTGCTACAAGATCTAAGCTCACTTCTCTCCCAAGAACACTGTGGCTTCTATTCTGTTTTTGCTTAGTTCAGAATTCTGGAGCAATGGTTAGTTTTCTGGACTCTGAATGCAGCTGATCTTTAGTTTTTAAGTGCTTAGAGCATAGAGAGTTTATTTTATTCATACCAGTACATCTAGCACCTAACACATAGTAGACAATGTTTCAGTTAATGTTTGCCAGTTGAAAAATTGGAAAATAATTGAAATTCACTCCTGTAGGGAACTGCTTTAGTGAACACAGTTGACTTCTTTATATTTCATTATGTATGTCGGGGCATTAACCTTGTGAACAATCAAGGCCATGCAATATCGCCACTGAATTTCCATCTCTAAAGATGTGAATTAGCTGTGGCCAGTTCTTTAGCCAAAAATAAAGAAATTAATGTGGGTTTTGGTATCTTCTGTGTGGGGCTTTGGTAGGAGAAGGAATGTTTTGTTATTAATTCTGCATTTAGAATATGCTGTGTGTTTATTAAGTACTACAGGCTCATTACAATGGAGTCAGTGATTCCACTTTAATTCTAGGACATATAAAGTGCTGAGGATGGAGAGTGCTCCATTCTTCAATTGGAAGAACAATGGAAAAAAATAAGCTAGAGTTTGCCAAGTGCCTACACTATGCCAGATGAGTTTAATCCATTATCTGGTTTAACTCTTAAAACAGTCCTTCAGATGGATATCATTATGCTGGCTTTTTCTGATAGGGAAGTTATGGCTCAGAGAGGTTAAATGCTTTTCTAAGTATGCACAGTAAGTTGTAAAAATGGGATTTTAAATAATTGTTTTTTCTAATTATGAAAGTTGTAAACCACATAGTATCAATGTACTTGAGTATTTTAAACAAAAGTTTTGTGGTTTTCTGTATACAATACCTAATTATCCTTCTTTTATCCTTTTAGACTTAGAAAGATTTATGTTGTATCATCTTGGAAGATCATTTGTTTTACCCTGGTGTATGACAGGTCAATGTTCCTCAAAGTTTGTACCTTGGAACCCTAATTCTGTAAAAAAGGTTTTACAATGGCCAAATAAGTTTGGAAAATGCTTGCTTAACCAAATTCAAAATGTCTTTTTATCAGAGTCTTTAATGTCTATTTTAGATTTCCAATAAAGGGATATATAATGTAACAATCCCATTTACTTGACTGGAGACCCTCTTTCAGCTGAGCAAATTATGCAACCACTCTTCTTTGGAACACACTTTAGGTACTGTTTAAATATCCAATGTTCATTTCAATATAAAAATACTCTTCTCTTTTGGGAATTCTACTTAATGCCTTACTTAAATCTTGCTTGATGCTATGTGTATATTTATATCCCTGTGGGGGGAAAATATGTACATGATAAAAGTTGAATGGCAACTATAGAAATAACTGGGCTGTCAAGACAATCATTTTCTGATTATTGGACTGTAACCCAGTAGTATTGGAGAGAGCATCTAAATCCTCAGATAATAGAAAAAACAATCCCTCATTCCATGAGTAGTTTTAGCTTTCCCCCTCTGATCTTTATCAGAAAACACAAAATGGCTTATGAATTGCAAAGAAAAATCTATCCAATTGCTTTATCATTTTTGCATGCCATGCAGGAGCTGAAGGACAGGGAAATGATGGAAAGGCAGAAGAAGAGAAATGAGCCTAGGTAATGCATGGCTTGGTTAAATGGACCCTGGATAACTGAGAACTGAGGGTATTTTGGCCAATGTGGAATGTTGAAGGCTCTTGTCTGGCTAAAGTTTTCCTAGAGATCCAAGAATGAAATTCCACTTGGGTTTCCTTCTCAGGATACTTCCATGCATATTCAAATCTCCTAATGAACCAACCACTCATTAGAACATGATTTTCTTGCAAACACTTTCGCTCATTTCTAGCTATAGCTGGCATTTCTTAACGGCTCTGTTGTCATAGCTATATAGCAACTGGGAACAACTTTTGCTAGTGCTTAATATGATTTCCTTATACCCAGTCAAAACCCGTTTAGCATTTCTTAGTTCAACCATAGATTTCTAACCTAGCTGGTCCAGCAGTGCCCTATTCTAGAGAGTACAATGCAGTTAGAGATCTGATGGGTGAAGGAGCATGGAAAATGAAAACTTTATGGAACTTTTAATTCTCCAAATAAAACTAAGTGCCTGCTCCACAAATCATTACACAGATCAGAAACCTGACCCTGTCCTGTTTGAACAACCCAAGTAGAAAATAATCTTTTTAAAGCTTCTCAGAGATTTTCTGGGTATAGTTAGCTACGTCTAGATCTAGAGAAGGTGTGCTCTACTTTCTCATGAGCAATAGTGCAGGGAAAGATTAAAATTCAGGATGAGATTAAAAGCCAGTGCCCAGTCTTGATGTAAGAGTGGGACACAAAAATGAGCTGTAACAAGAATACTGGCTTGGAGACAGAAAGCCTACATTGGTATCTTGGTTCTGTTTCTTCTTGGCATTTTGACCTTGGTCAAGCCACTTAGCCTCAGTGATACTTTCCAAAATGAGGATGAAAAGAGATATTGAATGTGAAATTGCATGTAAACTTTATTATAAACATACACAAAAGTTTGCTGATACAATTTGGTTGAGCTTCCACAGGCATGCTCAGAGAATTTTTGTTGCAGGTGAAAAGTTTGAGGGTGAGCATCCCAAAGACCCCGCACACTGAGAGGTTCTGTGAAGGTGCAGTTTAAATAAAACTAGTGGCAGTTGCTATTTTTCCTGTACTTGTTTGCAAACTGTTCCTATGGAGTGAGGGTGTGAAAGAAAAAGGAAGGGAAGGAAGGGAGAGTCTCTTCTCAAGGGTTAAAGCAAGATAGTGCTGTAAAGTGATTCCAGATGTACAAATATTAATATCTCTCTCCCTCCTTGATGAATGAGAAGGTATGACCCAGTTAGGAAGCTGCTAAAATTACCGGCGCCACCGAGACCTCAGTCGATGGCCCGGAGGAGATTTTTATCCTTACCCCGGCAACTATAATGCTGATGAAGGGCTCGGACCTGCTGCAGCAGACCTTCCAAAACTTCACTCTGTCCCTTGTGTCTGGGCGCTCTGTCGTCATAGTCTTTCCAGTCTATTGAACAAAAGAAATAAACAGAGTGAAATTTTCAAGTAGCAGAGGCCTCTTCCCTGCCTTGCCTCGGGAGCTGAGTTTTATCATACTACCCACAGACTCTGTGGGTGAGCACCCAGCACTCGTACAGTGAGCAGGAACTGCCAAGGGTTCGGAAGCTGCCATTGTTCAGGCCCTGCACAAAACAGTAATTGTGGTTGGTGTCTTGTGTTGGGCCGTTTCAAGGCAAGAGAAAATGGTAATTGAAAGCCAAAAGAAAATAGAGGATTTGGGAGTCCAATGTCCCCTCCCGCAGCTCCTTACCCGCCTTTTCAGCATCCGTGTCCTAATCAGTTCCCCTGTCACCTCTCCATTCAGCACCCCAGGTTGCGACTGCATTTCCAGAGAAGGAAAGAAAGGGGTGGGAATGTGCAGACGAGATGAAATCCACAGTCCCAATGCTTTTATTGCAGGTTTCACACTTTTGGCCAAATTGACATTTCTTTCCAAGGAAAGAGCCCATGTCAGATGCCAAGAAATGGAAATCTACATTTTAGCTCTAATGAATGTCTGCTTTGGTTAGCTGGCACAGCAACGCCTGCACATACTCGGGGCCACCAACCACCCTGTCTGCTCAGTCTCTAAGTATACAGTATTAGCTTACATGGCAAATTTAAATTGCAATACCCACTGAGATTTTTCTCCCTCTTCTATTTTCATTCCATTTGGCTATGATGATATCAAAAGTAATAATCCGTATGGGTCTAATGTCAAGATTATAATTCTGCTGTCTCCAACC
This sequence comes from Cervus elaphus, assembly GCF_910594005.1. Classification (NCBI taxonomy): domain Eukaryota; kingdom Metazoa; phylum Chordata; class Mammalia; order Artiodactyla; family Cervidae; genus Cervus; species Cervus elaphus. Next base: position 80,130,342 of record NC_057819.1, on the reverse strand, counting down.
CTAGTTTTTTTTTTTTCCCAGCAGGTCAGTCATTTCATAGTCCATCCCTTTCCTCCTCTAATCTCTTTCCCCCGGCTTTTACTTTCTGGATCTTTCAAAAGCAACAACTTAAAGTGCTTCTTAGTTTAAATGCTTTCTCTAAAATTGGTAGACATTCTTTTCAAGAAAAGACAGTTAGTTCATGAATATATCTGAGGCTTAAGTTCTAATTGAACAAGTTTCAAGTTCCCTCCACCAAGAGTTATTTTAAAATAGCGAGTCCCTCTTGTTTAGCCTCCCTTTTTAAGCTGATGCCATGACAGTTGAAAGTGAAGTGAAAGTGAGAGTTGCTCAGTCACGTCCGACTCTCTGCGACCCCATGGACTATACAGTCCATGGAATTCTCCAGGCCAGAATACTGGAGTGGGTAGCCTCTCCCTTCTCCAGTGGATCTTCCCAACCCAGGAGTCCAACTGGGGTCTCCTGCATTGCAGGCGGATTCCTTACCAACTGAGCCTGAGGGAAGACCACCATCACAGTTAACGTTAGGTAAAAACATTCCGGATTGGTCCATCCTAGGCCAAGCAGTTCAGCATAGTCAGAGAGAACTCAGGTTATGGAGTCAGATAAGTCTGGTTTTAAGCCCTGGCACTTCTGATTCCTAGTTTTGTGTCTGTAAGACAAGTTACTCACACTGACAGTGACTTGGCTCAGTAGTATGAAAAAGGGGTATGGTATCTATCTGGCAGGATTTTTGTGCAGATTAAATGAGAGGTGTATTATATTAGATATTCAGCACAGTGTTACATGGCAAGCCTTATGTAAATAATAACTTAAAAAGAAGGGAACTCATTGATGGAAAGTGAACTTCCTGAATGGGGTATATGGAAACATCATTTCTTACCTTAGCAGATAATTCCCTTTGGAGTGGAAGGCCTCAGAGATTTTCTAATCCCTCTTCCTTCCCATCTACCCACCATGTACCCATCTTCCTTTCACCTCTTAGAAAATAAAGGCCGAGAGATAGCCATTCAGCTTGTTGGTGGCGTAGCCAGGACTATAATAGAGTCTCATGGCCCTCCATATAGTGCTCATTTCCTTATACCATGGCGATGCTTTTGTTTTTGTTTTCTTTTGAGAAGGAGGGTGAGAGTTTGGTTGGAGTCTGTGTGCTGTGGCTTAGCTGTGGTCAACACTGGAGACAGGGAATTGGCATAGGTGCTTTCTGTGGACGCCGTTCCTTGTTGGCAGAAACCATGACTTAATTTCTCTTTGCCTCAGGGTTCTTCTCTGTAAAGTGAGCTTTTGAATCTCTTTTTTAGGTTATTTGTGGTTTCAGAGGAATAATGTAAGTAAAGCACTATTCTGGGCACATTGGAGATGCTCATTAAATGTTGGTAAAGCATTGTGACTTGAAGCATGATGGTGTTCATGTAGAATGGGCTAGGAAAGAGCTTTCACTGGGACATTTAGAAATGTCTGAGGAAACAAATTCCAAGTGGCCCTTGGACTATCTATAGTGGCCCTGGTATCTGGACACAGTGAGAATAAACAATGCTCTTGTGAATTCCCAGAGACCATTATGTGTTTGTTCTCTTAGGTGAATATATCTGAAGTACTCAGATAAGATGAGCAAAGCTGTCTGCTTGAGTGAGACTCCTGGGTGGCTGAATTACTACATGACTCTGAACGTACTCATATATTCTGGGTGTTAATACTGCCATCAATGCAGGGGGAGATGAATTAGACCTGGCTCTTTCAGCTGAGCCCTGTTACCTCAGAGGCGAGCTTGAACTGATGACTTTATGATACATTAGAAAGTTGCTAATGCTAAATTGCAGCCTGAGTGAGCGCTGGACATGATGCCAAGGTTTTTGGAAAGAATGGGTTTTTCTCATAGATGTTTGGAAGGTTCTGATGACTACATAAAATAGGAGACTTTAGGGATGAGGAAGAATATATTAAGAAATCAGGAACCTGACAGGAATAAACTTAGGGTGGTAGGAAAAGAGCAGATTGTGCCACATAATACTGTTCACTGTTCTGGTAATAAGAACACTTCAGTCGCAACACAATGCAGAGCTTACATTCACTGGCGATATCAGGGCTTTCCTGATCATAACTCAGACAAGTCTGTCTGGGTCCTTTTCTCTTGTTATGTACCATGCCACTTAACATCAGTCTATAAAAACACATCAGGGCCTTTTGTAAAAATATTTTTTAAAGTTTTATAGCTTACTGGAACATATTACCAAATTTCCAATTACTCTGTCATGTTAGAATACATTGTCCTCTAGTAAATATCTGAATATTGATATATGTTACATCACAATGTCATACTCTGTTTATAAATAGAACCAGAGTGTTTTTATATTGTTCTTTCCAAGTGACATGGCAAGTCTGCAGCGACTATAATGACATGTTTCTATTTCAGTTCTTTGCCAGATACCCCTACTAATCAAATGTGCTGTTTTAGAAAGTGTTGCCATTTGCTATGTTAATTACCAAGTAATAAGTAACTCTTCCCAGCCCTGGACAACTGTTCTTTTCATTCTGGAGACAGCTCTTCAAATGGGCTGTGAGGGAGAGTATCTGAATAGAATTTGAAGTTTACAGAACCAGGCTCCATCTGATGTTTATAAGTAAATACATAATATAAATCCGAATTTGCATTGGATAAGCATTTGTAGTGGGTTCCCCCTGCCCCACTTTCAGGTGTACTATTTTTTTCCTACTTTTTTTTTTCTTGCTTTTCCATTCCTTCTATCCTTCCATCTTCAAAAATACATATCCTTCCTCTCTGTCCCATCCTGGAATGACATTGGTTCCTTAAGTATCTTAGTATACTAGATAGTATAGTAGTGTCTTATCTTAATTATGCAATATTCCCCACATGTGCTTCTGGAAAGTCTTCAGTAAGAAAGATGCCCAGGTAAGACTGGAATAGGTAAATCAAACGTTAGGGGACTCAGGAGTCTCAGAGATGTTTGGTATTTGTGGTCCAAGGCTCTGTATGGCCCGATTTAGCTATCTGAATCCACAAGAGGCAAAAATACACAGAAGAACTCTACAAAAAAGTTCTTAACGACCCGAACAACCATGATGGTGTGGTCACTCACCTAGAGCCAGACATCCTGGAGTGTGAAGAGGGCCTTAGGAAGCATTACTATGAGCAAAGCTAGTGGAGATGATGGGGGATTCCAGATGAGCTATTTAAAATCCTAAAGGATGCTGCTGTGAAGGTGCTGCACTCAATATGCCAGCAAATTGGGAAAACTCAGCAGTGGCCATAGGACTGGAAAAGGTCAGTTTTCATTCCAATCCCAAAGAAAGACAATGTCAAAGAATGTTCAAACTGCTGCACAATTGCACTTATTTCACATGCTAGCAAGGTAATGCTCAAAATCCTTCAAGCTAGGCTTCAACAGTATGTGAACCAAGAACTTGCAAATGTACAAGCTGGGTTTAGAAAAGGCAGAGGAACCAGAGATCAAATTGCCAACATCTATCGGATCATAGAAAAAGCAAGAGAATTCCAGAAAAAACATCTACTTCTGCTTCATTGACTCTGCTAAAGCCTTTGTGTGGATCACAAAAACTGTGGAAAATTCTTGTAGAGATGGGAATACCAGACCACCTGACCTGCCTCCTGAGAAACCTGTATGCAGGTCAAGAAGCAACAGTTAGAGCTGGACATGGAACAGACTGGTTCCAAATAGGAAAAGGAGTACGTCAAGGCTGTATATTGTCACTCTGCTTATTTAACTTATATGCAGAGTACATCATGCGAAATGCTGGGCTGAATGAATCACAAGCTGGAATCAAGATTGCTAGAAGAAATACCAATAACCTCAGAAATATCAATAACCAAGAGAAATATCAATAACCTCAGAAATATCAATAATCACCCAATGGCAGGAAATGAAGAAGAACTAAAGAGCTTTTTGATGAAGGTGAAAGAGGAGAGTGAAAAAGCTGGCTTAAAACTCACCATTCAAAAAAAAAAAAAAAAAAAAAAAAAAAAAAAAAAAACTCACCATTCAAAAAACTAAGATCATGGCATCCGGTCCAATTGCTTCTTGCAAATAGATGGGAAAAAATGGAAATAGTGACAGACTTTATTTTCTCGGACTCCAGAATCACTGAAGACATTGACTGCAGCCATGAAATTAAAAGAAGGTTGCTATAACAAACCTAGATAGCGTATTGAAAAGCAGAGACATCATTTTGCTGAAAAAGGTCTGTATAGTCAAAGCTATGGTTTTTCTATAGTCATACATGGATGTGAGAGTTGAACCATATGAAGGCTGAGTGCTGAAGAATTGATGCTTTCTAACTGTGCTGTAGGAGAAGACTTCTGAGAGTCCCTTGGCCAACAAGGAGATCAAACCAGTGAATCCTAAAGAAAATCAATCCTGAATATTCATTGGAAGGACTGATGCTGAAGCTGAAGCTCCAATAATTTGGTCACCTGATGTGAACTGCTGACTCACTGGAAAAGACCCTGCTGCTGGGAAAGGTTGAAGGCAGGAGGAGAAGGGGCGACAAGGATGAGAGGTTGGATGGCATCTTTGACTCAATGGACATGAATTTGAGCAAACTCTAGCAGACAGTAAAGGACAGGGAAGCCTGGCACACTGCAATCTATGGGGTTGTAAAGAGTCACACCTGACTGAGCAACTGAACAGCAACAGCAATAATCCACCAGAGGCAGTAGTTGGTGTTGGCTGGCTGGATTTTAGTCTGATGGTCTGCCTGATAGCAGGGCACTAGTTATTGCATAGAGTCTTGACTCAGTTCAGTTCAGTTCAGTCGCTCAGTCGTGTCCGACTCTTTGCCACCCCATGAATTGCAGCACGCCAGGCCTCCCTGTCCATCACCAACTCCCGGAGTTCACTCAAACTCATGTTCATCAAGTCAGAGATGCCATGCAGCCATCTCATCCTCTGTCATCCCCTTCTCTTCCTGCCCCCAATCCCTTCCAGCATCAGGGTCTTTTCAATGAGTCAACTCTTTGCATGAGGTGGCCAAAGTATTGGAGTTTCAGCTTCAGCATCAGTCCTTCCAATGAACACCCAGGACTGATCTCCTTTAGGATGGACTGGCTGGATCTCCTTGCAGTCCAAGGGACTCTCAAGAGTCTTCTCCAACACCACAGTTCAAAAGCATCAATTTTTTGGCGCTCAGCTTTCTTCACAGTCCAACTCTCACATCCATACATGACCACTGGAAAAACCATAGCCTTGACCAGATGGACCTTTGTTGTCAAAGTAATATCTCTGCTTTTTAATATGCTGTCTAGGTTGGTTATAACTTTCCTTCCAAAGAGTAAGCATCTTATATGCAAAACAGAAAAAGAGACACAGAAATACAGAACAGACTTTTGAACTCTGTGGGAGAAGGTGAGGGTGGGATGTTTCAAAAGAACAGCATGTATACTATCTATGGTGAAACAGATCACCAGCCCAGGTGGGATGCATGAGACAAGTGCTCGGGCCTGGTACACTGGGAAGACCCAGAGGAATCGGGTGGAGAGGGAGGTGGGAGGGGGGATCGGGATGGGGAATAAGTGTAAATCTATGGCTGATTCATATCAATGTATGACAAAACCCACTGAAATGTTGTGAAGTAATTAGCCTCCAACTAATAAAAAAATTAAAAAAAAAAAAAAGAATTAATCTTGAAAAAAAAAAAAAAAGAATTAATCTTGGATTGAATTAGAAGCAGCTCAAGATCTGCTACTACATCTAATAAACTCCAAATCTCTGATTCTGCACAAGTTTTAATAGTACCAAGTTATTTTTATCAATAAATGAATCCATCAAAGAAAAAAAAAAAAAAAAGAGTAAGCATCTTTTAATTTCATGGCTGCAATCACCATCTGCAGTGATTTTGGAGCTCCCCAAAATAAAGTCTGACACTGTTTCCACTGTCACCCCATCTATTTCCCATGAAGTGATGGGACCAGATACCATGATCTTAGTTTTCTGAATGTTAAGCTTTAAGCCAACTTTTTCACTCTCCTCTTTCACTTTCATCAACGACTAGTTTAGACTTAATCCTGGCTCGGCCATGTACCAAAGTTGTGATTTTGGGCAAGCAGCATCTCTTAATCCTAATTTCCTTATTAGTAGAGGAGGAGTAGATCATGGTGGTTAAGAGCAAGGGACACAGGGTTTAGACTTGACTTTAGTGTTTGCTAATTTTGTGCTGTTGGGCTGTATGTGTGTGTGTTATGTACATCAACATTAATAGTTCCCTCATCAGTAAAATAGTAAAAATCACCTCAATAGGGTTGTTATGAAGATTGACTTAATCTGTATAAAATTCTTAGATCAATGTGCAGCATATTAGCTGTTTTAGAAATGTCAGCTCTGGTGTTGACAGTGATGCAGAGGATAATGGTGATGTTTGTCCACAAGATGGGAGCAGCAACTGTTGTTAGGATTAAGTGACACAGGACTGTGGAAGCTCATAAATTACCACCTGATTCGTGGTTTCTCCTGGGTAGGCACTATTAGAATACTTGAAAAATACATAAACATGTAAAAAGGAAACTCAAGAGCCCATAATCTTATAACCTAAATATCCACTGTTAAATTTTAATATTATATGCAGACACACCTACCTAATTGTGGTCAGACTCACAGTTTAAATGTGAAAAAACCGTGAAATGTGTTTATACAAAATTTACACTATAAGAATGTCTTCTATACAATGTTGTTTTTTTAAAAACACCATTTTTAATGGTTGCATTTTGTTCTATAGTGTGGATCTCTATACAACATGTTTTATTTAACCATGAAGTTGATATTGGATATTTGTTCTCCTCATCACACATATATCAATATATTGCTGCAGTGCCAATGTTTGTTTATGATTGTGTGTCTGCATCTGTTTCTTTAGGTTATATTCTTAGATGTATAATTATGGGATAGAAAGAAATGAATGTTCTTATAGCAGTTGATATAATATAAACATTATATTTCACAAAGGATGGAGCAGTTTGCACTTTCACAAGGACATGTGATACCATTTTAAATGATCACATTAGTGAAGTTTTTTTAAATTAAAATATAATTCAGAGCAATATATTTATTATGCAGAAAAATCTTTCATCTTGTGGTATGTCTGGAGATATTTCTTCTTATTAAATTTTCTGGTTAATAGAGAATTACCAAATATACCACACATAAATTGTTAATTTTAAACTAATTAGGAGGGGCTTTGTTGGGTTTTTCTGCCACCATTACAAATAATACAGATTTTGTTTGTGGCAGAGTGTAGCAGAGTGCCTGTTAATAAGAAAGCTTTCCTTCTGATGGAATGTGAGTAAGATTTGCTAGATTTTTGGTGAGGGAGCGGAGGTGAGAGCTAAAGTCGATTGCATGTACTCGGGGCCAGCCAGTCCTAGTATGACATTTCAGTACATCTGCACAAAAGCCCTGGGAAGGGTATGATCCAACCCATTCTACAGTTGTTGAATTGAGACTCAGAGAGTTTCAGTAAATTTTTAAGGCCATGCAGCTAATAAAATGCATAATGGGTATCAAATTCAGTCTTGCTGGTTCCAAATTCCCCCTTGTTTCATTCCACTGAGTTGCCTCCCAGGGAAACATGTCTGCAGAGGAATCATTCATTACGTGGCCAGATGCTACTCTGAGGAGGTCTTGTTAGTCTGAAGCAGTGGGGAGAGGGAAAGGCAGTGGCATCCCGAGGATGGAATTGGAGATGGAGCCTGGCCGGGCTTGAGAGAATTCACAGCCGCCACCTACTAGAAGGAGAAGCGCATGCTGGAGTCGTGGTCTGAGCAGGTCCCCATCCTTTCATGTTATAAGCCGACACTTGAACAAAGTACTGTTGGCCCTGCAAAGTATTGAAAGAGAGAGAATGATACGTTGGGAGTTTTATTTAGTCAGTTTTACCCTGTGTCTGATGAACTCATTCATCCCATTACCCACACTTTAACTTTCTAGCTTTTCTTGACTACAATGTTTTTACATGATAATAAACGTGTTTGGGATGCCCTCTTAATTTCTTTGCTTTCTTTTTTCCAAAATTGGAATATCCTAGTTGCTTTTTCTGACCTCCCCCCAAATATTATACATCAATTTTTAAGTCATAGTTCTGTAGGGTTTACCAAAACCTGCAATTTCTCACCCTTTATCTGTTTTTCCTTTTTTTCTCCTCCCTAGTGGCATATGCTACCATCTTTTTCTAACTGATCATCTTGCTTTATAACATTTACAAGTTGTAATGAACACATTTTCAGAATAATAATTAAAGATCTGGTCCATTCTTTTAGTGGTTGCATAGTACTTCACTTTGGTTAAACACATTTATTTATTTAACCAATCCCTCATTGGTGGACAGATCGTTTCCACATTTTACGATACAATAAATAATACTGTAATAAATATTCTTTACTCAATTATTTTTTTTAAAATTAAATCTTTGATGTTACTTCCTTTTAAAAACCATTATTAAAACAATAGTTTATATCTTTAATGTCTTAAGATATCAAGAATTAAGGAGTTGTGGCAGTATGGAGGTTCTTCAAAAAAAATAAGAACTTCCATATGATCCAGCAATTCCACATCCAGATATTTATCCAAAGAAAACAAAACACTGATTTCAAAATATATATTCATCTGAATGTTCATAGCAGCATTATTTACAATAAGCAAGGTGTGGAAGCAATCCGTGTCCATCAGCATATGAATGGAAAAAGATGTCACACACACACACACACAGACAATGGACTCAGTCATAAGAGTGAAGTTTTGTCATTTGCAGCAACATGGATGGGCCCAGAGGATATTAGTGAAATAAACCAGAAAAAGACAAATACTGTATGATATCACTTATATGTAGAGTCTGAAAAATAAAACAAACTAGTAAATATAGCAAAAAGGAAACAGACTCACAGATATAGAGGACAAGCTAGTGGTTACCAGTAGGGAGAGAGAAGTAGGGAAGAGAGAGAAAGGAGAAGAGAATTAACAGGTACAAACCACGTAAAAAATAAAGAAGATACAACAGGTATGTAATGTACAACACAGGGAATAGAGCCAATATTTTATACGTTTAAATGAAGTATAATCTATAAAAATATTGGATCACTACATTCTACACCTGAAACTAATATAACATTGTAAATAAATGATACTTCTATTTATATATTTATTTTTGGCCGTGCCCCCTGGCATGTGGGAGCTTAGTTCCCCAGTCAGGATCCAACCTGCGCCCTCTGTAAGTGCAGTGGAAGCGTGGAGTCTTAACCACTGGACCTCCAGGGAAGTCTCACATGCTTCAATTTTTAAAAAAGAATTAAGTTGTTTTTTGTTTGATTGAAGTATTTTAAAATGTTTTGTACGGTTTTATGTTTTTGCTTTGAGGAATTTTTTTCCCCCCAAAAGGATATTTCAGAAGTCAGCACTTGTTAAAGCATTCATTGCTTGTAAAATCTGTAAAATAGTGTTTGAAGTGAAAGAAAATAGCAATCTTTGTAGAGCCTTTGCCAGGGATTTAATAACAGTGGCCTTACCTATTATAAACTTAATTTCTGTAACATTAAAAATGGGTTTCTATGTGTCTCAACGCTATGGAGATTCTGTAGAAGTGTAAATCTGCTTCTAGGCTTTTATGTGATTAGGGTAGCGTCTGCATTACTCTCATTGCACGGCCAAGTGGAAAAACTTAATCCCTATAAAAATTAGTTCAAATATTAGAGAGTTCTCTGTGGAGAGTTTTCCATTTTTATCACCATATCACTTTTTCTTTTAAGCAATGGAAATTCCCTTGGGTTCTCTCTGGCCCTCTTCCATCATGTGAGCTATAGTGTTGGGAATCAGACGCTGATAGCATCTCTGGGGGCCACCCACTCAGGGGTTTGTTTGTTCTGCTAATCCATAGTTTTGGCCCCTGGTGTAGACGTGTAAGTAAGATGAAAAGTTAAGATTCTGGGATGATGACCCAACCACCAAGAAGTCTATTAGAATAAGCTGGTTCAAACTTGAAGAGGTGCAACCTAACACAGCTTTTTAATTCTGGGCTTCAGGATTATGCTTTACAGATAACTGTTTTAATTGACTTGCCTTTTAGAAAAACAAAATTCTCCCTCTGCCTCTCACATTTGAAGGTCCTAAGATATTAATTATTTGAGTTGGATAAAAAAAATACAGGTTTAAGTTTACCTAAAACCTTTTTTAATTAAAAAAAATTGATGATCCAGTTTCATTGCATTAATTGTTTGAGGAAATATAGGGTTTGTTCCAGTCTGAACTGAGTTGTTAGGTGTTTTTATATACTGCATTTCATATGCTCATATAGTTTGTAGTTCTATAAATAATTAACATTTAGATTGGTTAAACAAATAAGCACAGTTTGTTCCAGTTTTTCATTCACAGTTTAAGTTAGTTCAGGTTACTGAGAAGTGTAGTGCAACCATATATAGTTTCTTTTTTTGTGAAAGCAGATTTAGACACACTTCTTTTTTGTAATCAAGGGAAAAGGATTTCTCTCAGGAAATTGTGTGACTCCAGTTGATGACTGATCTCAACCGAGGCTGTCGGGGTGAGGGTTAGATGAGGCTGTTATTTTTACCATCAGACAGGGAGTCAAAATTGGATCTCTGAGAGCCTTTGATCCCTCCCCCCAGCCCCGAGATTAAACTGTGATCCAGAAAGCAGCAGCTTTCAAGGCTTGCATGAGGCCAGTCTTTTTCTGATCTCTGTAGAACATGGCAGCTTACAAAGTGGTTCATGCTGTCTGCTCACTCCTTTGTGGGGTTCAGATTATGGATACCAGACATATCATGCTTAATGAGTGGCAGTTGTTGCCAGAGGAATGGGCGTTGGCTGTTGCTTCCAAAGTAGGCGTTTGCTACGAATATCCCAGCACAGACATCAGGGGCAGGGGAACAGGGAGTGTGACGTGAGGACTTGGCCTTTACCGTTGTAAGTCCTGTGATTGTGTATTTCAGGGTCTGCAGGTTTTCCATGATGATTTCTCCAGCCAAAGGACAAAAGTCTTTAGACATGCTCCATTCCACTGGATGGAAAGGGGTGGGTGGGGGAAAAGAGAGGGAGAGAGAAAAATAGAGAAAGAAAAAGGAAGAACAGTCATCTATCAAGAATCTCTCTCAAACACAGTGAAGTTTATCATCTTCTCCTATATTGGCAACCTAACAGTTCCCAGGGTAAGGCAGTTTCCACGTCCACCATTATTTTTTTTAAAACAAAAGCAGGAAAAAAGCAATCACTCACTCAACAGTGATTGTGCGTGCTAAGTCACTTCAGCTGTGTATGACTCTTTGTGACCCCATGGACTGTAGCTGGCCAGGCTCTTCTGTCCAGGGGATTCTCTAGGCAAGAATACTGGAATGGATTGCCATGCCCTCCTCCAGGGGATCTTCCTGACCCAGGGATTGAACCTGCATCTCTCAAGTCTCCTGCAGTGGCAGGCAGGTTCTTTATCCCAGCACCACCTGGTATGTATTTATGTATATAGACCCACACATGCTAAAACATATTATATATAAGTTTGTTGTATATGGAAGATAAGTTATTTGTTACATGTGAGAAGTGAAGGCATCATTAGAATATTACCTTCTATTTGTTCCCCAGGTCTGGTTTCTGTTTCACCATTTTGCTGAGAGTTTTACTTGAAGATCCCAGGGGTATTCTTCTCACAAATAAAGAAGCCTCCTTTCATGCCCTCCTGCATAATTTGACTCCTCCTTCTAGAATAATTCTCTTTCTTTAGTGTCCTATGCTCTACTCCTCTGGCTTTGCTTCTCCTCCATGATAGTGTCTTCCAGGCTTTTTCATTGGCTTCTTTTCAGCTGGAGAATTTGGGATTGTGGCTGAGCTCCCCACACACCTGACATCTCCAAAGCGGGTGTTCCTTCACAGTTAAATCTAACACTCAAATTGTAACACCTCATTTTACTGTGAGACATGCTCTTTCATAACATTTACCACTGGTTGGAAAAACCCATGGTCAGGAGAGAGACATTGTACATCATCAGTAAAAAGCATCTTAAGTGACCGTTTACACATGGCAGGATTTGAGGCAATCCTAAATGGAGCATGAGCTTAAGTCACATGGAAGACAAGGCCTGCATATTTCTAAGCCTCATGATGACGAGCTATAAGCCTTAAGATTTAAATTATATTCTCTCTGACACTTAAATACTTCAAAATTAAGCCAAACCATCTAAATCCTGCTGCTCCCCCAGACTCAGACAATTCCTCTGCTTGGAAATACTCCATTAAGTACTTTTTCTTATAGGAATGTTTCTCTTCTCTTTTTCTTAATTCTAACTCATGACTTAGCCACACATCTAGTCAACCAACCTAAAACTTGGTGCATCCTTGCCTCCTCTTTTTCTCCAATTCCTCACAACCAGTTGATTACTATACCCAGTAAATTCTGTTTTTGAATGCCTCCCATAAATTTCCCTCTTCCCCTACTGAAGCTATTCTAGAGCAGACTCATAATCATGAGCATCAACTCTGCAATTGATTTTTTTTAGGCCTAATTAATAAACTCTCCTAATTGATTTTTCTGTTCATCTCCATATCCTTATATACAATCTTATTATAACCTGCATTATAGTTTTAAGATGAAGATCAAATTATTTAGTTTCTCTGCCTAAAATCTTTTCACAGTGTCTAGTTGATTTCCAAGTGAGGTGAAATCTTAACAAGGCATTCAAGGACCTTCACAGGCTAGTCCCAACCTTATTCTACTATCCTTATGTTCTGCCATTTCCCAAAGCAAAGTCCTTGCTTTATAAATCTCTGTTGCCTGGCTATTATTCTGTGTTTTTATGCCTCTGTCTTGTGTTCATCTTCCAACTTTGCTTGTTGAAACCCTACTAATCCTCTGAATTCCTTAGGATAATTAATTAAATACATCTTTTTCTGTGTTCCCAAAGTACTTCATTTGTATAAAAATAAGATTTAATACACATAATTATGCTTTATTGTATGTGTCTCTTCTTCTTGTTAGATGTTGGGAAATTTAAGAATAAGAAAAGTGTTCGTCATATTTTCCCTCTAGATCCACCTGTGGATCTGTGTTCTTGGTGTATAGAAGATGCTTACTAAATATTTCACAAATCAAATACATATATATTTGTTTTCTTGTGTGCATTTGCATATGTACACATGCTCACACACAATCCAGAATAGACTGGTTTTCCAACAGAGATATTTTTCTCATGTGAATCTTCTCCTTCTCCAGACTCCTGCCCTTTGAAGCTCTCAGGCACATTATAAAGTCTAATTAGAATCAAATGATTAAGGTTTTATGTTTACTCTCAAATCAAGCCTATACCTTATTATAAAAACATATTATAAAAAATATATATGGATGCATTTTAATATATGTTTTTATATATGTGTGTATATATGTATAATTTTTTTCCAAATGTTTTATTATGCTTATGAGCTCTTAGCTCTTGAAAAAGCCATTTCTTAAAGTCAAATTGGAGAGAGTTTGTAATCAGAGAATAATGTTGCATATTATTTTAAGCTAAAGAAAAAAGAGCAGTCACTGAGAGAATTATCACAAACAAAATGAAAATCAGTAGCACATGTGCAAGGACATTTATAAAGAACAAAGAATATAGGAAAATTCTAGAAACAAAAATATCTTTGGTTGCCATTGAGACATATATGGTTGACTGATGTGGTGAAGCCCCAAGCCCAGGGCTGAGGATCAAGAGTTTCTGATTTTGGGCGAAGGATTCAGGGTAACATCCAAAAGAAGAGCTAAGGATTAGTGGGAACAAGACCAGATTATTTGAGAAATGATTAATGAAAAGTTGCTCAGAGATGCAGTATTTAAAATTTCTGAAGAAACAACAATTTATTTTTGAATAAGAGCTATCATGTTATATTGAAATATGTTATACAAAGCATATTTCAGATGGAAAAGAGGGCCTGGCTTCTTGAAAAACAGCACACAAAAAACCAAATAGAAGCAGGTTTGTAGGGAGGTATGGTCCTCTTTAGGAGTTAACAGAAAGGTTTAAATGTTTAAGTCTAATTTGATCTTATAATGTGTGTAGATTTCAACAGGGGAAGGATTTAGAGAAAGAGAAGACTCACATGAAAGGAAAAAAATTCTCCACATTGGAATGGCTAGTCCATTCTGGGACAACCTATAGTTTTTTTTCCCTCCATGTACATCCTTGGGTTGGTGGGCTATTTTGACATAAAGAAAGGTGATTCTGCTCACTCCTGGAAATAGAATGAATAGGATCACTTTGAGAGTCAACTGGGAGTTCTAAGAAGGCAACTTAGTAAGGTCTCTCTGGAAAGTTATGTGTAGTAGTTTAAAGACTTAATATTAAAGCCACGAGAAAAATCACTTATAAGTCTGCTCTAAATCCCTGAAGGGTTGGAGCTGTGTATATGAAGTTTAAAACTATATAAGACTTATAATTTTCAGATAAAGATCAAGGCAACTGTTTCTACTTAGGTCTGGGAAATAAAAGCAGGGTTCAATCATGCAATAGCTCACAGCAGTTGAACATTAGTAAAAAAGGTGCCAGATAAAACCTAGGTGTTAGTATTTCTTAACATTTGGCTCTGACTCAAACTGAATCAGTGTATTTATATCAAATAGCTATGAATATTTTAAATGTGATTTGCTATCTTAACAAATATTTCACTTTTATCTAAGCTTTAGAAACGTCAGCTGGGCATGAGAGTTCTAGCTGAACCATCCTCATTTTTCTGATGACAGTTATGTAAACCACAGACTGAAAGCTTAAGAAGGAAAAGAGCTCCTGATGGTTTGGCCTTGTCATTTGAAGTCTGCAATGTAAGGAGAAGTGTCCCAGGGAGAAGGGTAGAAAATGCATGCCTGGAAGCGTTAGGGTACGCAAGCAGAGAACTTAGTCAAAATGCAGGTCAGTTTCACGCCTCATCGTGTGGATTGAGTGATTAACAAACCCTGAAGCGTTGTAACAGTGTTAGAACTGAAGAGGCCATCCAGAGTCTGCCGGAGCCTCAGTGACACATGCACTGCTATGTGATGATGAGGACCGTATAAAAGTAAAGGCATAAAGAGGTAACACTGCAGCAATGTCTAGTTTCTCTTCAATTGATTAAAAAAAAAAAATGTAAAACTCGCTATTGTCCAGCTTCTCCCTCAAATCTGAAATGACTCAAAGTCTAGAGAAGTTGTTTTACCCTTTCCACACATCAGGAGGACAGACTCTAGAAGGTATCCTCTTGTCCAGGCCCTAACCAAGCTTTGCACTTGAGCCTCACCAGTCTCTCGACTTCAGACCCATTGCTTATGCTATTTTCTCTTTTGGTATGCTCGCCTTTCCCCAAGTCTTCTACACACTTCATTCAAACCCCTGGTTCCAGGACCCTTCCTTTCTACAGCTTTTCTTGGCTTTCCAAGGGAAGCCCCTTTGCAAAACTCCCCACAGCAATTGTAATACATGTTACCTTGCACTTGCTTTATTATTTTGTATCTGAGAGATCTGTCTCCTCTTTAGCCTATGAGCTCTCTGAGAGCCTGAACCAAGCTGCATTAGTACCAGTTTCCAAAGCATCTGTCACAGCACCTAGCACAATATAGGTGGCTCAGTATATACTGGGCAAACTGAATTCTTAGTTCATGAATTTGGAATGCTTGAAGACTAAGATAGACAGAAATCTGACCCTGGTACTTAAAGAATAAGAAAACAGTGTTAGAACAGAAAAAATTACAGTCAAAAGAGAACAGAAGTTATTTGAGCTGCTTAATAAGTAGTTGAGATGGAGATTAATTCCTGGCTTTCAGATTCCCAGCATCCCAGGCTGTTCACTTGTCTATACTGCCTCTGAGGACCCCCAAAACTGAAGTTTATTTCCTATTCCCTATCAGCATGTCTGTGGAACCAAAACAGCATTTTTGCTGGCCACACTCACCCGGCGCCTTAGCTAATGAATGGAATTTGGCTAGACTGCCCAGCCCAGCACCAGAGCATTATGAAATCTTCCCTTGATCCATCTAATTGTGCAGTTTCTACCCTTTCAGGCCAACCATAGCACAAGAGGAAGAGAGAGGGAGAGAGGAACGTGCCGAGAAACCTGGAGAGAGATCAAATATAGTCATTTCTAGAGATGAGAAGATCTGTCTCACTAAAGCATGAACCCGCCTCCCACTTGTGAGTTTTAAATTGGGAACTGACCTGAAAACTCTGAATCTGGGGATTCTGTTTAGGTCTGGCAACATATGAGATTGGAGCCGCTTGCATTTTTTATTTTAAATTCCCTTGGTAGTTCGAGGAGCAGGGGCATGCATTACTTTCAAACAAGAATCTTTATTGTTTGCATAGCACACAGTCTTCCAGTTAATTAGAAAAACATTTTTTTCCCAAATTAAATTTCCCTAGAAAAACAATGATTTAAGTTAAGGGTGAAAGGCTTTTTTTTTTTTTGGGTGGGGGGACATTAGTAAATCCTTCCTGCAACTATTACTTCTAGAAGACTAAAAGTGCAGTTGGAATTGGAAGGCTATATTCGTTTCTTTATTGTCAGATTCTGCTATCCATAAAAATAATATGCGTCTACTTGCATAGGTTATGTACTGTTTTGATTTTGCCTGCCATATGACAGAGCTACCTATAGATACAGACATGATGAAGAGATTCTAAATGTTGAGGATTTTGAAAAGTGCATAGCACTACAAAAGACTACAAATAACAACAACAAAACTCAGCTCCACAATCTGATCTATTTGCTTCTTTATCTACTAATGGCTTTCCGCTTATGACTCTTATCTGAATTTGTACTTTCTTTTGATCCTCTTTGCTTTCTAAATAAAATATATGATTTTTGTGATTCTTACTAGTACTGAGAGTTCTTTCTCTTTTTCCAAGCATGGCATGAAATGTTTGTTGAAGGAATACTAATCTTTCAGGGGCCCAGCTGCTGTCAGTTTAATGTCTTCAGTGAGATTTACAGAGCTTCACCTCTTGTACTTTTTTGGTCTCTTAACCAGAGGTGCCTTTAAGTAAAAATTTCTTCAGTAATTTCTGCAGTTTGGGGATGAGAAAGTCTGAATGATCTCCACTACTGGAGTTACTGGAAGTATAAGTAACCCCTAAATCCCAGATCATATAGAAATCACTTTTTTTTCTTTTCGTTTATAGGATCTCTTTCCTTAGTAGACTCATCTACTGGATTTTCCTAGAACATTAAATTAAGAGTTAGGAAGGTCTCAGATTTATCACAAACTACAAAGTGCAAAATCTCCTTATGTCACATCTAAGATTAGGTGGTATGATAGGGTGGCTTTTAGAGACAGCACAAAGAGGCAGAAGGAGAAAGTCAGAGCTTGGTTCCAACCACATTTAGATCAGATAATTCCAGTGGGTGCTGGAGTTGACCCATATGGCTTGCAAGAGCTGATTGTTAAAATTTCAGGAATTTTTCCAGCTAGAAGTTAAACATAGCCATCATTGAAAGTTAAATTGCATAAATTTATAGTTAAATAAATTGTGTTTAGAAGACAGTAAATAATCAAAACTCATGACTTCCTAATTTACTGCGTTTTACTATTAATTATGATCTTAAGATTATAGATACATGTTTTACCAGTATGGTAGAAATAGCATGTAATGATGTATTACTACACTCATCTCCCCAGTCTCATTAGTGGACGTCACATTGGTAGCTTCACATTAGGTGTGGTGGGAATATGTGCAGCATAGATGTCAGCAAATGCTATGAAACCAAAGCTGGATTTTTTGTTTTGTGGACTGTCTACACCAGGTATTGGCAAACTATAGTTAAAAGCCAAATCTTGCCAGAGGTCAGGCTTTTACATTTTTAAAGGACTGTAAACACATATGCACATACATACACACACACACAGAATATGGGACAGAGACCATGTGTAGTCCACAAAACCTAATATGTTTACTCTCTGGTCCTTTGTAGGAGAAATTTGCTGACTGCTAGTCTAGACTTAAGAAAGTGATGGAGAGTTAATAATTCAAATTAAAGTTAAATGTCTCTGTGGCTGTTACATTATGAGTAACACAAAATAATTGAGGAAATATTCTTCCAGTACTCAGAACTATTACTTGATTCTCCTCCTGCCCTCAATCTTTCCCAGCATCAAGATCTTTTCCAATGAGTCAGTTCTTTGCATCAGGTGGCCAAAGTACTGGAGCTTCAGTTTCAGCAGCAGTTCTTCCAAGAATATTCAGGGTTGATTTCCTTTAGAATTGATTGGTTTGATCTCCCCGAAGCCCAAAGGACTCTCAAGAGTCTTCTCCAGTGCCACAGTTTGAAAGCATCAATTCTTCAGCACTCAGCTGTCCTTATGGTCCAACTCTCACATCTGTATATGACTACTGGAAAAACCATAGCCTTGACTCTATGGACCTTTGTTGGCAAAGTAATGTCTCTGCTTTTTAATATGCTGTCTAGGTTTGTCATGGCTTTCCTTCCATGGAGCAAGCATCTTTTAATTTCATGACTGCAGTCACTGTCTGCAGTGATTTTGGAGCCCAACAAAATAATCTGTCACTGCTTCCACTTTTCCCCCTTCTATTTGCCATGAAGTGATGGGACTGGGTGCCATGATTTCAATTTTTTTAATGTTGAGTTTCTAGCAAGCTTTTTCACTTTCCTCTTTCACTCTCATCAAGAGGTTCTTTAGTTCCTCTTTGCTTTCTGACATCAAGGTGGTACCATCTGCATATCTGAGGTTGTTGATATTTCTCTGAGCAGTCTTGACTCTAGCTTGTGATTCATCAAAGCTGGCATGATTTACTCTGCATAGAAGTTAATTAAACAGGGTGACAATATACAGCCTTGTCATACACCTTTCCCAGTTTTGAACCAATCCATTGTTCCATGTCCGGTTCTGATTGTTGCTTCTTGACCTGCATACAGGTTTCTCGGGAGGCAGGTACAGTGGTCTGGTATTCCCATCTCTTTAAGAATTTCCCACAGTTTGTTGTGGTCCACATAGTCAAAGGCTTTAGCATAGTCAGTGCAGCAGAAGTAGATGTTTTTCTGGAATTCCCTTGTTTTCTCCATGATCCAATGGATGTTGGCAATTTGATCTCCGGTGGTTCCTCTACCTCTTCAAAACCCAGCTTGTATATCGGGAAGTTCTGAGTTCACATACTGCTGAAGCCTAGCTTGAAGGATTTTGAGCATAACCTTGCTAGTATGTGAAATGAGTTCAGTTGTGTGGTAGTTTGAACATTCTTTGGCATTGCCCTTGGTTGGAATGAAAACTGACATTTTCCTGTCCTGTGGCCGCTGCTAAGTTTTCCAAATTTGTTGATGTATTGAGTGTGGCCCTTTAACAACATCATCTTTTTGGGATTTGAAATAGCTCAGGTGGAATTCCATTAGCTCCTTTAATTTTGTTCATATTAATGCTTCCTAATGGACTTCCCTGATAGCTCAGTTTGTAAAGAATCTTCCTGCAATGCAGGAGACCCTGGTTTGATTCCTGGGTCAATAAGATCTGCTGGAGAAGGGATAGGCTACCCAATCCTGTATTCTTGGGCTTCCCTTGTGGCTCAGCTGGTGAAGAATCCACCTGCAATGTGGGAGACCTGGGTTAGATCCCTGGGTTGGGAAGATCCCCTGGAGAAGGGAAAGGCTACCCACTCCAGTATTCAGGCCTGGGGAATTCCACAGACTGTATAGTCCATGGGGTTGCAAAGAGTCGGACATGACTGAGTGACTTTCACTTTCACTTTCATTTTCAATGCTTCCTAAGGCCCACTTGACTTCTCACTCCAGGGTGTCTGGCTCTAGGTCAGTGATCACACCATCGGGGTTATCTGGGTCATAAAAACCTTTTTTGTATAGTTCTTCTGTGTATTCTTGCCACCTCTTCTTAATCTCTTCTGCTTCTGTTAGGTCCTTGCTGTTTCTGTCCTTTATTGTGCCCATCCTTGCATGAAATATTCCCTTGATATGTCCAGTTTTTTTTTTTTTAAATGTCTAGTCTTTCCCACTCTATTGTTTTCTTCTGTTTCTTTGCATTCTTCATTTAAGAAGGCTTTCTTTTTTAAAAAAATTTAATTAATTTATTTATTATAATTAAGAAGGCTTTCTTATCTCTTCTCGCTATTCTCTGTATTCTCTGGAACTCTGCATTCAGTTGGGCATATCTTTCCATTTCTCCTTTGCCTTTCACTCCTCCTTTTCTTGCTCAGCTATTTGTAAAGCTTCCTCAGACAACCACTTTGCCTTCTTGCATTTCCTTTTCTTTAATATGGTTTTGGTCTCTGCCTCCTGTACAATGTTATGAGCCTCTGTCCATAGTTCTTCAGGCACTCTGTCTACCAAAGTTGAACTCTTGAATCTATTTGTCACCTCCACTGTATAAACATAAGGGATTTGATTTAGGTCATATGTGAATGGTCTAGTGGTTTTCCCTACTTTCTTCAATCTAAGCCTGAATTTTGCAATAAAGAGTTCATGATCTGAGTCACAGTCAGCTGCAGATCTTGTTTTAGAGCTTCTTCATCTGTGGCTGCAAAGAACATAATCAATCTGATTTCAGTATTGACCATCTGATGATGTCAGTGATTAGAGTCATCTCTTGGGTTGTTGGAAGAGGTTTTTTTCTATGACCAGGGTGATCTCTTGACCAAACTGTTAGCCTTTGCTCTGCTTCATTTTTCTCTCCAAGGGCAAATTTGCCTGTTATTCTGGGTATATTTTGACTTCCTATTTTTGCATTCCAATCCCCTATGATGAAAAGGACCTTTCTTTTTGGTGTTAGTTCTAGAAAGTACTGTAGGTCTTCAGAGAATAGGTAAACTTTAGCTTCTTCTTCAACATCAGTGATTGGGTCATAGACTTGGATTATTGTGATGTTGAAAGGTTTGCCTTGGAAACAAACAGAGATTCTTCTGTCATTTTTGAGATTGTGCCCAAGGGCTACATTTCAGACTCTTGTTGACTATAAAGACTACTCCATTTCTTCTAAGGGAATCTTGCTCACAGTAGTAGATATAATGGGCTGCTTAACTAAATTAGCTCATTCCTGTCCATTTTAGTTCACTGATTCCTAAGATGTTGATGTTCAGTCTTGCCATCTCCTGCCTAACCATGACCAATTTACCTTGATTCATGGACCCGGCACTGCACGTTCCTATGAAGTATTGTTCTTTACAGCATTGGACTTTACTCACCATCAGACACATCCACAGCTAAGCATTGTTCTTTCTTTGGCCCAGCCACTTCATTCTTCCTGGAACTATTAGTAATTTCCCTCTGCTTTTCCCCAGTAGCATATTGAACACCTTCTGACCTCAGGGGCTCATCTGCATGTGTCATATCTTTTTGCCTTTTCACGCTGTCCATGTGATTCTCTAGGCAAGACTACTGGAGTGGGTTGCCATTTCCTTCTCCAGGGGACCACATTTCGTCAGAACGCTTCACTGTGACCTGTCTTGGGTGGCCCTGCACTGTGTGGCTCATAGCTTCATTGACTTACACAGGCCTCTTTGCTATGACAAGGCTGTGATCCATGAAGGGGATAGGCTGTGAGGGATTTATAAGAAAGTGTATGGTATATTTTATTATTATTATTTTAAAATTGCGTGCTACATATCCTATCAGTAAAATTTACTAGAAGACTGGTGTGTGTATGTGTGTGTGTACTTTTGTTCCTCAGAGATCCAGCTGTTAAATATTTACCATCATACTGCTGGATAAATGCTAGATGGTTGCTCAGATAAAGTATGAGTGTGGATGTATCCTGACTAGCAGGGTGTAGTGTCCACAGAGGGTAGATTTCTCAAGCATAACTTAGGTAACATTCTGTTATCTAAGATGAAAATGAGGTATGTAAGTCTCTTAAGAGGCAGGAATGGCACAGTGAGGGAATCTGGGACAAATGTTCATTTCCAAAGGAATTACCATTTGGGAGGCCTGTCCCGTGGCCAAGACCCAGACACTGGTCTGTACGGGTGCTCAGACTCCTCACATCAGCGCTGCTTGCCCAAACCGGGACTAGCCCAGAAACTAGCGCGGCGTGCAGCTTGAAGGGCAGGCATCTGTGGACTTGATGGTAATGAGGGTGGCAGCATCACGGGCTGGCCAACCGAAACCTCAGTGTTGGCTGTATGTATGGCGAGACAGCCTAGCCTACTCCCTCTGATGGCCTGAAAGAGCTCCATGCCTAAACAGGGTCATCGGCTTCATTATTATTATAGTCCTTATTACATTTTATTATTATACATCATTATTATTGATATTTTATTTCATGATTATCTGGGTTTTATGAATGGGCATTGTGGCCTGAAAATGGAAACACTGGTCATTAATTCCTATAAGCCTCTCACTTTTCCTTTTTCTTTGGAACACTGCTGTATAAAACACCCAGCAGATTACTGCTTTTCTAATTCATTGATTATTCCTTGCCATTTTTCAACTTCAGAATGGTTGTGACAACATTTCTTGATTATCTTAGCTATAAATTTTTTTATTCTTTTTTGTATTTTCTCCATCAATACTCAACTGCTTTCCTTTCCCTGCAGCCTTTTCCACTGAGAAATAGTTATTAGTTTCTCTTATTCTTTAATTTGTGCAAATTGAAGGAGTAGCAATGTAAAAGTGTCCTAGGCCAAATTTACTTCAAATTCTTCTTTTCCAATTTTTCTTACAAGATCTCTCTTTTTGCTTCACTCTCTAGGATTAGGGAAAGCCTTTGTTACTTGTTATTTTATTAGCCTTATTAATTTCACCTTTCCTCAAATATTTGAGAATATTTGTCTCAAATATTTGGGAATTTTTGTTATATATATATGGGTAAAGCTGAAAGCCAATGTTGAGTCAAGACTATAATAAAATCAGTACAGTACTTTTCAACTGAATGATTTGTCAAATCGGATTTTAGGTTACTTATAAAAATATTCTAAGAAGACAGTACACCCTATGTACAATTGTGTGTGATAATTTGTTATGTAAGGGGTATTATGAAAATGAGAGCTTTTGGGTTTGATCTGTTTTTCTCAAATAAGAAGTAACTAGTAACATTTTACATCAAGTTTATAAAGTTTTAATTTTTTCTCCACAAATAAAACTAACTTTTATAAGTAAATACTGAGTTTTATGAGGTTCTCCCATAGCTCAGTGGTAAAGATTCCACCAGCAATGCAGGAGACACGGAGACCAGTGTTTGATCTCTGGGTCAGGAAGATCCCCTGGAATAGGAAATGGCAACCCACTTTAGTAATCTTTCCTGGAAAATTCCATGAGCAGAGTAACCTGGTGGGCTATAGTCCATAGTGTTGCAAAGAGACAGACACAGCTGAGTGACTAAACAACAACAATGATAGCTCTATTTTTAAAGCTTTTTAAAGGAACCTAAAGTTATAAGATGTCTAAGTAGATTTTCACTTATTTTAGACTGCTTTTTAAGAGAAACTGTCCTGATAATCGTTTTTGTTCATTAAAGAAGTATAAGCTTTTTAAATGCTGCAATGGATAAAGCTGGACAATAGCAGGGGCATAAAACCAAGTGACAATTATAGATTTGAAGGCTGGGACTGCTGTCCCACACTCCTCCTCTGAGAATAGGCAGCTTCTGAAACCTGTCCCATGGAGTAAGAGCTGCTTGGTGGGCTTCCTGGGATGCTGAGATTTCTGTTTTTGTTTTGTTTCCAGTGGAGTGATGCCCTTCTGTCTGCAGGGAGAGACTCTGACAAGCTGTTTTACTTTCTAAAGCATAAAAAGTAGGGAAGTGCAGGATCAGCTGTCTGATTTATACACACAAGGCCCAAGATATGTGATCAATTCACAGCTTTCTGAATCCTGTTGAGTCCTCATGGAATTAAAAGAAAAAGAAAGCAAAAGCATTCCAACGTTTCTGCCAGATGACGACTTTCGTTCAGAGAAGAGTACTCTATTTGGCTTTGGAGGTGGGGGGTAATTTTCCTACCCATTAAACAAAAATATTGAGGTAGCACTGGTTTACAATATTATAAGTCTCATGTGTTCAACATTGTAAGTCTCACGCGTATAACATTATATTTCTACCTATGTACACACTCCACTGTCCTTGCCACTAAAAATTTAGTTTTCACCTGTCACCATAGAGCTGACACCCTTTACCTGTTTGGCTGTCTCCCTAACTGCCTTTCTTTTGGGTAACTACTACTCTCTTCTCCATATCTATGCATTTGTTTTTAATTTGGTTTGTTTTGTTCATTTATGTTGTTTAAAATTTTTTATTTTCCACATATGAATGAAATCACACAATGTTTTTCTCCATCTGAGTCAGCATAATACTCTCAAGGTCCATTGTGTTGTTGCATGTGGTGAGATTTCATCTTTTCCTGTGGCTAAGTAGTATTCTAGTGTGTGTGTGTGTGTGTGCAGGCCACATCTTCATTTATTCGTCCATCCACTGGTGGGCCCTGAACAGTTGTTTCCATATCTTAGCTATTGTAAATCTACTACACCCAGTTTTAACATCCCATTTTTCTTCTTGGGCTTCCATGGTGGTTCATCTGGTAAAGAATCCGCCTGCAATGTGGGAGACCTGGGTTCAGTCCCTGGATTGGGAAGATCCCCCGGGGAAGGGAAAGGCTACTCACTCCAGTGTTCTGGCCTGGAGAATTCCATGGACTGTCCTTAACTAATTAAACTAACTAAGGAAAGGACTCATGCCATATTGATTTTTGGACACCCACTCCACTCTTACAGAATTATGGAGTACAGGCTCAAATTGAGTGGGTTTGACTTGAGTCAAATTGAGTGGGTTTATATGTGGACATGCATGAGTGAAGGACAGTTCTCCTAGGTCCGTTTTGCTCCCTTGACCTACAAAGCAAGAACTTCTCTCCTGGGCATTTAACCTAATTTCTGAGCCTTGTTTTTCACTACTCTCTGCATTTGCTCTGTGCTCCAGCAAAAGAAAACTAACACTTAATGAAAATCGACCAGGTTCTTTCACAGATAATTTTGCTATTTTTTCCCTCACAATATTCCTGCAAGATAGTCTAAAATAATTCTGCCAGTTTAACAAGTGGCAGAACCGGGAATTAAAGTCAGGTCTGTGTGAACCCAAAACTCACACAAGAATTTTTTTTGAGCATGTGATGAAATCCTTTGTCTTTGTCCTGGTCTGCAAGGCCCTGGGTAACATGGGCCTTCTCCATCTTCTAGCTTCAGTCTCAATGCACTCACAAGTTCTCGTTCTGATTTTTAGATCCTCAAACATGTCAAGCTGCTTCTTCTCCACGCATACTGTTCATTTTCCTGGAAATGTTTTTTCCTTTCTGACTTTTGTAATTGTCCCTTCCTTTTCCCTTACATTTTTAGTGTAAATGTCACTTTTGCACGAGTGTTCTCTGATCTGAAGATAAAATTAACATCCCTGTTACATGTATCAGAGATATAACAGTAGCGTAGTGATTACTTATTATTGCAGTTATCTTTTTAATCTTAAAAACACTGTGAAGACAATGGCTATGAATATATATTCCTTCTGCATTGCAGTAGGTCTTCTGCATTGCAGTAGGTCAATAAATATTTATTGAATACTTCAAATATTTATTGAATAGATTACTGTTCAGTTAGGTTGTGTGGATATGGAAAGACAAGTGACATGGTCCCTAGCCTTAAGAAGCTTACACTTTAATATTATCATCCATTTTTTATAGATAATGACAGGAGATACAGGGAGATCAAGTGTATCTCAGACCAACGTTCTTACTCCATCGCCATGTTTCTCAGGAAACAAGTTGTCTTTCCAGCCTGAAGCCTCTCCCATCTCCTCTTATCAAAACCTACTTGAGTGGAAGGCTCATGCTCCTTCAACCCTGATTATTCTCCCTGATTCCCCAGAGTATTTATCTGTCATTCTTTTTGACACTAACACTCTCTATTTTGTATTAGAATGATTCATGAACTGTATTTTCAACTCTATCTGCACAATATATTTCAAGTTTTTCTCCTTTTAAGTTTTTTAAACTCCATTATTTATCACCTTCATCCAAGCTACCACCATTTCACACTGGAACTCCTAGGACAGTCTCAGAGCTGAACCAGACGGTCTCTCCCTCTGTTCATACTCGCTTCCCCTCCCCTCAATCTGCTGAAGCCAGAACAGTCTCTTTGAAACATAAATAATATCACAATACTCTCCTTTATTGAAACCTTATAACCTTATGAAATGCAAACACCTTAGCATAGTCTACCACAGGGGTTGGCAAACTAAGACCCTATGGGCCAAATCCAGCCTACCACCTGTTTTTGTGTAGCCTGTGAGCTAAGAATGGTTTTTATACTGAAAAAAGAATCAAAATGTACTGTAAGTTGTGAAAATTATATGAAATTCATATTTTAGTATCCATAAATAAGATTTTATTGGAACACAACACCCACTCATTCTTTTGCATATTGTGTCAATGGCAGATTTGAATAGTTGCAATAGAGACCATATGGCCTGCAAAGCCTAAAATATTTACTATCTGATCCTTTATAGAAAGAATTTGTAGACCCCTAGTCTACAAGGAATCATGATCTGGCGCCTGCATACTTCTTTGGAATCCCCTGTCCTACTTTCTACCCATTTTGCTTCGTCTGCATTTTATTTTTCTGTAAGTTACTAAGTTATTTCTCCCAAGCTCATCTGCATCTCTCTCCAATACATTATTTTTCTTTATTTAGGGTTCTTATCATTATCTAAAATCATCTTGTTTAAATTTATTTGTTTATTCAAGAAATATGAGCTTCATGTTTTGTCTGTTTTTCCCCCCGACTGTATCCCGAGGGCCTAAAAGAGGATCTGCACATTCAAAAAACCATGTTTAATGACTTTTCCCTTAATTTTCTTCAGGGAAGACATTGTATCTAACTCATCTTTGTATCCCCCATAGTGACCAACATTGTGTCCTATATGGAATAATAATAATAGTTCCAAAAATAGCTGTTAACTGAATAAAGTGCCAGACACTTATTTCCTCTTCCTCCTGAGTCAAAGCGAGAAACCACCTGTTGTCAGCTGGACCCTAAGAAATAATAAAATGCGTACAGCATCTTTTTCTACCTTATCTACAGTGCATTGTTTGAGGGCACATTTTAATGAGGGGCCATGAATTCCAGCATATTCCTCAAAGAGCAGTAGCTATAGGTACCTTAAGTGCCCCAATAAAGAGTATTTTTAATTGATGGTGAGTTAGGTGCAGTGATTTCTAATAATGGGAAAGAACCATTGGCAAAGATGTGTTGGCAGTTTTTCCTATAAAAATCGCTCCAATTATTTTTCAAAAGGTTATGGCTTGCCTTTTAAAATATTGCATGTGCAAAATGCTACAAAAAATAAAACGTAAAAAGAAAATCCTGAATTAGACATAAAGAGATGATGGTTTATGAGGAAGCTAATGCCCAGTGATCTTTGGAGGATACTTGGAAGATATTTATTAATATTTATTGGAGTACTTTGATTTATTGGGGTATCTATGATCCTGTTTCACAGATAATGTTTGTCTCATTTTACAAATGAGAAAACTGAGGCCCAAAGTTTTTAATAAATAGCTTAAGGATATACAGCTTATCAGCGCAGTCTGGATTTGAACCCCTGTCTCTTTGTCTTCCTCCCAAGCCCATACGAGCAGAAAGTGATAAATGGACTAACAGTCATGTTGAGGTCTTTTAAGCTAGAGAAAGCCCCAATGTGAAGAGTTTCTAGAAAGCATTTATAGTATTTGACTTCCAGTGAGTGAACCTAAGACAGGGCTCCAGGTTGGCAGCTCTGTCTCGTTTCCCCAAGGGCCAGCCTTTGTCTCCAGTCCTGTGATTTCCTTGTTGTGGTTTAAGAGGGACTGAGGATAGCGGGCAGTGACCGCCTAACAGGACAGGGGATTTTACTCGTGCTGGGGACTGTGAGGCTCATGAAGGTGTTCTGTATCTCCAAGTCAGCCACATGTGGCTGTGGCTGCCAAGACACGTGCTGGTTTAGAAGGAAAAATAGCAATGTAAACAGTCACAGAAAACGCATGTGGATTGCTGGCACGTATTCTGAGTCTGTTTCATGTTATGTAACCTCACTGGTGTCAGATACCCCTCGTTCACCTCCCTCTCCACCTCTCCACCATGACCTACTCTATTCCTCCCAAGTCCTGAATGAGGTCCATGTCCTGTTTCTCTCTCCTCTGGATGAGACACTTAAGCCAAGATAAGAGAGTGCACGTTATTGATTGATTGAATTGATTGAAAGTCGTTCAGTCGTATCCGACTCCTTGTGACCCCATGGACTATACAGTCTATGGAATTCTCCAGGCCAGAAGACTGGAGTGGGCAGCCTTTCCCTTCTCCAGGGGATCTTCCCAACCCAGGGATTGAACCCAGGTCTCCCGCATTATAGGCGGATTCTTAACCAGCTGAGCCACAAAGGGAAACCCAAGAATCAGGAGTGGGTAGCCTATCCCTTCTCCAGTGGATCTTCCCAACCCAAGGAATCAAACCAGTGTCTCCTGCATTGCAGGCGGATTATTTACCAACTGAACTATCAAGGAAGCACAACATGGGGATAAACCAACTCCAAAGCAGGAGTGGTTCCTTAGGATCCAGAGGAATTTGTGGGCAAATAGAAATAAATAAGAAAGGAAGGGAGGAAAGGAAGGGAGGAAAAGAAAAAAAGAAAGAGAGAGAGAAAGAAAGTGAGAAAGGGGACTTCCCTGGTGGGCTAGTGATTATGAAGTCACCTGCAAATGCAGATATCACATGCCCTGGAGCAACTAAGCCACATCTACTGAGGCCCCTGTGCCCTAGAGCCTGTGCTTTGCAACGAGAAAGGCCACCATAATGAGAAGCCTGTGCCCTGCAATGGGGAGGAGCCCCAATTCACCGCAGCTAGAGAAGAGTCTGCATACAGCAGTGAAGACCCTGCACAGTCAAAAAGCAATACAATTTAAAAGAAGAAAGGAGGGAAGGAAAAGAAGGGAGGAAAGGAACAGAGGAAGGATGGTGGAAGGGAGGAGAGGAAGAAAGAAAAGAAAAGGAAGACTAAGGCCACTTTAGGGCAGCTAACCACAGTCCTCCTTCCTCTGTATCTCACCAAGGCGAATGTGTGTTTGGGGTACTTCCCTTCCGTATTTGTTTTCACATCCTACTGTGAATTACTCAAAAAAGGTGCCTTTATTGATCCTGAAAAATTCAGTCTTTAGATTTTAAGGCAAGATTAAGCCTTTCAGAGATTCTGAGGGAGACAAAGAGCCCTGTCCCCCATTCCCAGACTCAGATTCTGCTTCTCTGTGGAGGATCAGACTAACTGATGATGAGGGCATGAACCTCAATGTGTTCATAGACAGATGCTTTGCTTGAGGTCCAGAAATCCCAAATGGGCTTCAGAATGTTAAGGAAAACCCTTCATATTGCAAGCAATATACACATATTTTTTTCCCCTACAGCTCCCTCTGAAAAGTTATACATCACAATGTAGAATGTATTCCATAGAATCCTAGCTGGAACAATTTGAAAGACATAATCCCTTTCCTTGGAGGTAGTGCTCTAGTAATCTTTATTTTGTTTTTAGTCTTTGGTTTCAACATTTCTACTTATATGTGATGTCTCTAAGTTTTCAGTACTTACAAAACATATTTGAACCAGTAGCTTGGACCTAAAATATTTGTTGAGTGTTTTACAGCTCATCTGTTTAACTGGCAGATTCACCCATGCGTTTTATCTTGGCCTGTGAGGGCAAATGGAACTTAGTGGGTTTCCAATAAAAATGTTGGAAATGAATGATTGCAATAATTTATTTAATAGAGAAGATTTTTTTTTTCACATTCACAGTTAAAAATGAAGAACAAGACTGTTATTTTGCGAACATTCAAAAGAGGTCATTCACTTGTGGGGATGATAAAGCTCTCCAGATTTTATAAACCCTTTTATCTATTTTAATATAGATAATAAGGCAGGGAAGGAAAGCCATTGGCAATATTTAAATCAATAGTAAGATACCTGGCCCATAGAAGGTGAGAAAAAGAATTATGTGGATTGATTGGAAGGATATATACATAATTGGATCTCAATAAATAAACATAGTTGAGTTTATTGAATTTTGTATCTATTGGTCCAACACCCAACACCATAACTGGTGACATATTTGGGATAAGAAATGAAGTTCCACTTTCAATCTAGTACTATTTGGCTGATTGACGAGACTTGGAGTGCTTCCCTGTTAGACACCAGATGATGTAAAGTGCTGTGGATATGAATGTGAATAAGCCTAATCTTAAAACTCAAGATAATTACAGTTCAATGGGGGAGAAAGACAAGCCAATAAGTTGTAATGCAATGAGTGCTGTCATAGAAGCAGGCTTAGAGTGGGGGCACCCTCAGAAATCTGAGGAGAGGATGGTTAGGGATAACTTTCTGGACAGACTCCTGAAGGATGTGCTAAAGGCATTCTAGGCTTCTGGGTGTTCAAAGACACAGAGTCATGGCTGGTCAGGGGATGGCAGAGCAGTTATGGAGAATAGAAGAGGTGAGTGGGATGCGAGTGTGACTTTAATCAGTGATGAGATTCCACAGGGAGGCAGGAGCTCATTATGCTAACAAGTATCAACATTATTTTGAAGACATTTTGGAGCTATTGAAAGATCAGGCCATCATATGATCAGATTTGCATTTTAGAAAGCCCTTTATTGTGGTTTATGGGAGAAAAACGGGAGAGAGGCAACGCTGTAGTCAGGGAGACCAAAAAGATTCTACTAGTGCTGTGATTCATGTGAGACAGGGTACCAACTCAGGGCTGGCATTACCTTTGCCCTTTGTAAATAGGAGGAAAGTGCCTGACTTCTTGTTAGCCACCACAATATATATTTTCTTATTCACTGAGACACTTATGAGCCAAATTTTTATGTAAATCCAAATATTTGGCATTTCAAACTCGTAGGAAATGGTAAATACTGGAGTTCTATTCTTCTTCTTCTTTTTTTTTTTTTAACTAAGAGCTATTAGCAACACGGTACACTTAAAAATTTCCAAATCAAATATCCTGGTCATATCAAAAACCATGCTGTCCTTTCAGGTATATGTAATGGGTCTCAGTTTGACTCAGAGTTCAATTGCAAGCAGTAATAAAAACACTGACATCTCATTGCTCATTCAGTACTTATGTAGCTGTCCCCATCTTGTTTTTCCACATGCAAAACCTCAAGAGTTGGTTGAATTTGAGGTGAGCTGAAATCCTCTTTGACAGTAGGTTTTTTGGAGGATACTTTCATCCTTAAGTAGCTTTCCAAACAACACTCAGATAGTGGCAAGAGATCAAAGAAATGCTTTGTTACCACAGGGGCTGCTGAAATTGTTATTTCCCCTGCAAAAGTTCTCCTTTGCAGAGAAAAAAGTAGATCACACTTATTAGGGGTTGGAGCAAATACTCCTCTACGCAAAAACAGACCCAAGCCCAGTGAGATGTATATCCATACTGTGGGTCCTCTGCAAAGAATCCCAGAGGGAGAAATGGGGGAAGAAGTAACAAAAGAAGATGAGCACGTGGCTGGTTAAGTCTACTTCTCATGAGGAGAATAACAACTTACAGTTCCAAAACATTTTTAGTTTGCAATACCTTCGTCCCCATTTTTCTCATTTGGTTTTCACAAGCCTTATGCATTTTTCTCATTTTAGAGGTGAGGTCAAGACTGAGTACACTGGTCAAGGCCACACACTGGGAATGAATGGGAGGGTCGGATTTCAAACCTGTGTTTGTCTGGTCTCAAAAATCCAGTGCCTCTTCCCCTCATAGTTAAATGAAACTTCAGCATGTATTGAGAGTTGAGGAAAACAGTAGCTGTAGAGAGGAAAACATAGAGGTACACAGATCTGTGAGTTTTAACTTTGAGAAAGTCTGAGAGATTCCTTCTGAATCTTCAGTCACCTGTCAGATGAAGGCATTATTCCGTGGACCAACTCTGTCCCACAATGAAGGTTAGGGTGTGTTATGCCTTGTGACACCGAGGGGTTCATCTGCTTGTGCACCCACCCATTCCTCTGCAAGGTTGTGGAAAAACATGTGGCATCTAGTATAAGAAGTGTTCTGATACAAAACTCTGGGGCCAAATTCTCCTTACTGCTCAGATTCTTCACCTTTGTGCATGTGTGCATGCTAAGTCGCTTCAGTCGTGTCCGACTCTTTGAGACCCTATGAACTGTAGCCCACCAGGCTCCTCTGCCCATGGGATTCTCCAGGCAAGAATATTGGAGGGGGTTGCTGTGCCCTCCTCCAGGAGATCTTCCCAACCCAGGGACTGAACCTGCATCTCTTAAGTCTCCTGTATTGGCAGGCAGGCTCTTTACCACTAGTGCTACCTGGGATGCCCTCTTCACTTTTACTAATGCTAATTACTGTATTTTAATGATGGTTTCCCATTTCAAAACTCCTTCATGTATTCACATTTCCATATATGATCACAAAATTCTTTGAGCATCTTTAAGATTGGAAGGCACTGTGCTGGGTGATGGGAATATAAACAGGAATAAGACCTTGCCCTAAGACTCACAAACCAATGTGCAGATGGATAAAGATACAGGCAATTACAGTAAGATGTGATCTTGCAGGTGAACAAAGTGTTGTTGAAATTCTAAGGACCATCAAAGTTGGGAGGGGGTGGGATAAAGGAAGGTGATGTTTGGTCTGGGTTTTGAAGATTGTGTGGGATTTTGCCACACAGAGAAGGGCATTCCAGGGGAAGAAATTGAGGGTTGACAGAGTTGAGCATGATAAGTCACAGCAGAGGAAAGGAGGGTGTGGGGGCTGAGGGATCGCTGATACGTGAAAGTCCTTGATGCAATGCTGAGGGTTGGTTTTTATCTCATGGGAGCCAGCGAAGGTTAATGAGCAGGGGAATGACATGATCAGCTCATGCTTTAACTTGATGACCAGTGTCTGTGTAAGGAGAGTAATGAGAGGCATTTAGATCTCATGGACTCTGCTGGGTTAATTCTTATTCTTACGTTTTAAGTAAGGGGGCTAATTCCTAAGAATGTTTCACTGACTTTCACACAGCTAGTAGGTGCCAGTATTACAACTCAGCTGCACAATTTCTGACTTCGTTCTTACAGAAACCACATGCCTGTGTGACACATGGCCCCCAAACTCTTTCTTTTCTGTAGGGCCTATGGTTTATAATATTTGGAGTGTCTGCCCAGTTCATTCACTACCAACACTGTGCACAGATAACTTAGATTTCCCAGGAAGGTCTGGTATGCCTGAGAACTGTGACCCTTCTATACAATTCTTCCCCCTTCCCTCCCCACCCCCCCATTTCAACTCAGTTACTAAGATGAATCTACTCAGAGTAACTGTTGAATGGTGTTGACAGATGCTTGAACCACTTCATATAATTGTTGCTGTACAAAGATGCTGTTGCTTTCACCCTCCTAGGCAAAGACCAGGACTCTGGGAGCCTGGACAACTGCAGTTCTAGACCTAGAACAGGTCTCTCCCTGTGGAGTACACTCTCTCCCTGTGGCTCTTCTTAAAGTTCACATTTGCATCACCAGATCTGCCGTTGAGCTTCAACAGTAAATGAAAGTCCAGTCAGAAACCAAAAACAATTACACAGCTTTGGCTTTCCCCTTTATGGACTAGATTCTTCCATTTTAATAGAAACTAAAAAAACCTACTGGAGTTGGGTCACAGCTGAAATTAAGTGTTTCCGGCATCTTAATGATCACCACTTAATTTATTTTGAATCATTTTGAATGGTAAAATGTCACATAAAGGTATTCATCATCCCTATTTGTTTAAAAATGTCTTACCACTTATTTTATTTCTTTAAGTTTTAAAATAAGCATCTTATGATTCAGGGTTTTGGTTTTTAAATAGCATGTATGATGAACTAATTATTTAGTTACCTAAAAATTTTAGTAGCGCACAAAGAGAAGAAATAGTTAAAAAATGCATGTGTGTTGGAGTTGGGGAGGTTTGGCTAAATGCTACCTGAGACTGGAGAATGAAGAGAAATTTTACTTCTTTTAGTACTTACTGTATCAAAAAGTCTGGCATAAGATGACATGATCCTCTACATAGCAAACCCTAAAGACTCTACCAGAAAATTACTAGAGCTAATCAATGAATACAGTAAAGTTGCAGGATATAAAATTAACACACAGAAATCCCTTGCATTCCTATATACTAACAATGAAAAAACAGAAAGAGAACTTAAGGAAACAATACCATTCACCATTGCAACAAAAAGAATAAAATACTTAGGAGTATATCTACCTAAAGAAACAAGAGACCTATACATAGAAAACTATAAAACACTGATGAAAGAAATCAAAGAGGACACAAACAGATGGAGAAACATACCGTGTTCATGGATTGGAAGAATCAATATTGTCAAAATGGCTATTCTACCCAAAGCAATCTATAGATTCAATGCAATCCCTATCAAGCTACCAACGGTATTTTTCACAGAACTAGACCAAAGAATTTCACAATTTGTATGGAAATACAAAAAACCTCGAATAGCCAAAGTAATCTTGAGAAAGAAGAATGGAACTGGAGGAATCAACCTGCCTGACTTCAGACTCTACTACAAAGCCACAGTCATCAAGACAGTATGGTACTGGCACAAAGACAGAAATATAGATCAATGGAACAGAATAGAAAGCCCAGAGATAAATCCACGAACCTATGGACACCTTATCTTTGACAAAGGAGGCAAGGATATACAATGGAAAAAAGACAACCTCTTTAACAAGTGGTGCTGGGAAAACTGGTCAACCACTTGTAAAAGAATGAAACTAGAACACTTTCTAACACCATACACAAAAATAAACTCAAAATGGATTAAAGATCTAAATGTAAGACCAGAAACTATAAAACTCCTAGAGGAGAACATAGGCAAAACACTCTCCGACATAAATCACAGCAAGATCCTCTATGACCCACCTCCCAGAATATTGGAAATAAAAGCAAAACTAAACAAATGGGACCTAATGAAACTTAAAAGCTTTTGCACTACAAAGGAAACTATAAGTAAGGCAAAAAGACAGCCCTCAGATTGGGAGAAAATAATAGCAAATGAAGAAACAGACAAAGGATTAATCTCAAAAATATACAAGCAACTCCTGCAGCTCAATTCCAGAAAAATAAATGACCCAATCAAAAAATGGGCCAAAGAACTAAACAGACATTTCTCCAAAGAAGACATACAGATGGCTAACAAACACATGAAAAGATGCTCAGCATCACTCATTATCAGAGAAATGCAAATCAAAACCACAATGAGGTACCATTACACGCCAGTCAGGATGGCTGCTATCCAAAAGTCTACAAGCAATAAATGCTGGAGAGGGTGTGGAGAAAAGGGAACCCTCTTACACTGTTGGTGGGAATGCAAACTAGTACAGCCGCTATGGAAAACAGTGTGGAGATTTCTTAAAAAACTGGAAATAGAACTGCCATATGACCCAGCAATCCCACTTCTGGGCATACACACTGAGGAAACCAGATCTGAAAGAGACACGTGCACCCCAATGTTCATCGCAGCACTGTTTATAATAGCCAGGACATGGAAGCAACCTAGATGCCCATCAGCAGATGAATGGATAAGGAAGCTGTGGTACATATACACCATGGAATATTACTCAGCCGTTAAAAAGAATTCATTTGAATCAGTCCTAATGAGATGGATGAAACTGGAGCCCCTTATACAGAGTGAAGTAAGCCAGAAAGATAAAGAACATTACAGCATACTAACACATATATATGGAATTTAGAAAGATGGTAACGATAACCCTATATGCAAAACAGAAAAAGAGACACAGAAATACAGAACAGACTTTTGAACTCTGTGGGAGAATGTGAGGGTGGGATGTTTCAAAAGAACAGCATGTATACTATCTATGGTGAAACAGATCACCAGCCCAGGTGGGATGCATGAGACAAGTGCTCGGGCCTGTTGCACTGGGAAGACCCAGAGGAATCGGGTGGAGAGGGAGGTGGGAGGGGGGATCGGGATGGAGAATATGTGTAAATCTATGGCTGATTCATATCAATGTATGACAAAACCCACTGAAATGTTGTGAAGTAATTAGCCTCCAACTAAAAAAAAAAAAAAAAAAAGTCTGGCATAAAACTGCACAGTCCAATAATTCTACTGAAAACTAATTTGCAAGTAAAAAGCCAAGGACACCCAATAAAACATTTAATTGTTACATATAAAAGTGACATATTTGCGAGATACCATCTCACCATGCTGCAAAGATATTTACTTTTAAAATGTATTATTTACCTATAAATTATCTGACCAGTGTTGGAGATAAGTGATTTATAATGATATATAAATTATATAAAATTTGATATATAAATTTTAAATGATATATAACTGATATATAAATTTATGCTAAAAGCTTTATTTTCAGAAGACACTGAAAATATCTGATTTTTCTAAGTTTTTCACCTATTGAAAGGGATGAAAATGCAAGTTTGAAGTAGGAGATCTGATACCTTTCTTTTTTCTTAAGTGACATCACACACGGAAAATATACAAACAATACAGAAACTTATATTCTCCCTTAACTTGCTTCCCAGAGGCAACCATTGATACCAGTTCTTGACTTTCCTTCTAAATATTTTCCATATGGATAGTAATAGAGGATATTCTCTGAAAAACCAGGCTGATGTGCTATTTCCTCATGAGTACGATGACAGAGTGCCTGGTGAATTGGGTTGTTAAATGACACAATGATATGAAAAATACTTGACAAACTTTGGAACAATCTGCAAATATTAACCAGCCACGGAGTCCTTAACCTAAAGTTAACGGACTGCTATAAAACCTACAAGTCTTGGCTTCACAGAATCTATGAAAGTCCAGAAATTATAGATAAAATATACTGGGTATACGAATAAGTGCATTTTTTGGTTTGTTTTCTTCTGTGTTTTTCCTGAGCAGGCAAAGCCATTGTGTCCATGAGGTTTTCTAATGATACCAAAGTTGTTTAGAACCAGTCTTCTAGAGCCTGAGTTCCGTTTTCTTGGGATTGTGCCCTATACATTGAATGTGCATCAAAGGAAGCAGAGGAGGGAGATTGTGAAACAGTTTAGAATTCTCCTTGGGGCCTTCTAACTCCCTTTTTTCCTGGGTCTCTCTCTCCTGTTCACCCAGAGCAATGTCTACATATTCCTCACTGAGTTACCCCACTCCTCTAAATAAGCCTACTCTCTTGCACCACTGTGCCAGGCTTCCAAAATTACCACCCTGTCTTCTCCCATCATCCAAATTCTGAACCCAGCTGTCACAGAGGAAAGTTTAACATCTAATAAAAATTAAAGACATGTCTAATAATAAATTGCTTTACATCAAAGTATGAATGATAGCTAACAGTGTAAAGACATGCTGAGACTATTTTCACATATATTTTGATTATTCGCTTTTCCCCCAAGGTGTTTTTATTTTAAAATAGAAAGTCAGAAGATAAAACCTAGGGCATTATTTCTACTACAAAGTTTCCAAACTTGTTTCCTCGACTGCAAACATAATGGGTTACAGGTATATGCTGCACTCCCGTTGAAATATCCAGGGTTATGCCCAACTACATGCACCCTAGGTATAATTTCACATCTTTTGTGCTCAGGACTCCAACTGCAATATCATAATCATTATTTAAACTATATAAACACCTCGTGGTTGATAATAACAACACTGGCGTGATACAAGAAGGAAGCTGAGACTATTCAAATAATAGAGGCTTGATTTTAATGTTTTGAGTGGGAGCTGGAGTGCTTTAAGATGGCAGGTTTTTCTGGTGCTTCTCAAACTATATTCATTCATTCTCTCATTTATTTGCCATTCATTCATCCATCCAGCTGTCTATTTGTTCAGTCTAGATGTTGGGAGAAAGTGGGAGGGCATGTCATACAGAAGGAATAGCATGTGAAAGTGCATAAAGGTGTGAGATTGTATGATGAATCCAGGGTAAGGTGAGCTGCTCTGTAGTTTTGGCTTTAGAATGCAAGATGATAAGAGGAGGGAGATGCAGCTGGAAGAGAATGTTGGGCCAGGTTGTGAAAATATTGTCTATATGTTAAGGAGGATGGACCCATGTCATCACCACTTAAAGCCGGTTGTACTTGAGAAAGAAAGAAAGTGAAGTCACTCAGAAACGTAAAGAGCAAAATCAATCTCTTATGTTTATGTTTCTTTTTAGAGTTCTGGAGAGGGAAGGCCAGTGGGCTAGTCCCGTGCACTGGTTGAGGGTTGTCCAACTGTCTGGAGAGTCAGACCTGATGTATTGGTTACCGTGATCCACACTGGTGAGAAATGCAAGAATCTGAGGCCTGAGATGTAAACTTCTGATGTCAGCAGAAGTAGCAAGTATCTAAGAGCTCTCGGCGTTTTACTCTGATCCCAAAGGGATCAGAATTGAACAGGCTCCTTTTGTTGAGAATTCTCAACCTCTGCAAACTCAAGAAATCTCACCTCAGTTCTACAAATTGCTCAGATTATGGGCTAGGTGCCTTAACCCCTGAAGTTCCTAGCTGAGGCTTCAGACCTCTGTGTGATTTCTGGTGATTTTTATTTGGGAGGTAATATGCTATGGGCAAAATAATAGTGAATTAGGAGGAGGAATCTAGGATTTTTATCTTGGCTCTGCCAGATAGTTTTGTGACCTTCAGCAAGTCTCTTCACCTCTCTGGGTCTCACTTTCCATAGTTTTAAAAGATTAAGTTGATCCACATGATCTCTGCTTTTCTTTGGTTATTAAATTCCAGGATCCTGGGTTTTACTTTTACTATGTACTATACATATTTTATGTGGCTTCTAGTATTTTACTCTTTTGTTGTTGTATTTTGGCTCTCATCACATCACCATTTTAAGTAAAATTCTTTTCTAAAATTGATTTTATATATTTTTATATTTATACCTTTAAATTTTTAATTTTTTATCACTCTGTTTTAATGTTTTAAAACAAAGGGCCATCTCCTAAGACCATTAAAGATATCCCAATTCTTTTGCTAACTTTGACTGTGTTTTGATTTTCCAAAATTAGATCAGAGGATATGAGAGAAAGATCCTTAAGTCCAAATCTTTATCCTCTGATCTTAAAGAACATCCAGCCAACACAAACACATTCCTTAGCTTTATTAATTAACAGAGAATCTACTACCACAGTGTTAGGTAGATTGGACTGTTTAAACATGGAAGAATAATATCAGAAAAGAAAGATAGGTATCATTTAAAAGAATATCTTTACTTAGAATCACGGGGAAGTTTTAGCAAACTATTTCTGTTGGGAAGTTAAAACTATTCAAGTGAAAATCACTGAGATAGAATTAGCAAGAAATTATATTCTCTCTCCCTGACTAAACCAAACAAAGTATATTCTGATTCAAGAAAACAGTCATGTAGGAAAGGTGAAGCCTATAGGAAGTGCTCTTTCTCCTTTGTGGACAAAGCTATCTTAAGATCTAACTTCTTGGAGAAAGAAAAGATGTGGACTTTGGAGAATTCTAATGTGTGTGCTCAGTTGTGTCTGACTCTTTGTGATCCCATGGATTGTAGCCCGCCAGGCTCCTCTGTCTGTGGGATTCTCCCCTGCAAGAATACTGGAGCAGGTTGCCATTTCCTCCTCCAGGGGATCTTCCCACCCAGGGTCAAACCCCTGTCTCTGGTGTCTCCTGCATTGGCAGGCAGATTCTTTATCATTGAGCCACCTGGGAAGCCTGGAGAATTCTAAGAGCTCTCTGGTGATAACAAGCAGATGTCTCAGGGCAAAGAAAATGTCCTTTGGGGCTTCACCTCTCAAAACCTGCTGACTTTTCTTCTCCTTAATAGTTATTGTGTTTTCAGTTATTTTAGACTGTATATCACTGAAATAATTGTGGATCGATTTTATGACTGAAAATAGCACAACCATTACCCTCCTACTTTAGGAAGAAACTGAGGCCAGAGGAATTAAGTACTTGCTCAAAATTTAATTCAGATGACCATTATATGTGCTACTGTGGGCAAGAATCACTTAGAAAGAATGGAGTAGCCCTCCTAGTCAACAGAAGAGTCTGAAATGCAGTACTTGGGTGCAGTCTCAAAAATGACAAAATGATCTTGGTTTGTTTCCAAGGCAAACTATTCAACATTACAGTAATTCAAGTCTAGGCCCCAACCACTAATGCTAAAGAAGCTGAAGTTGAATGGTTCTCTGAAGACCTAAAACACCTTCTAGAACTAACACCAAAAAGATGTCCTTTGCATCATAGGGGACTGGAATGTAAAAGTATGAAGTCAAGAGATACCTGGAGTAACAGGAAACTTTGGCCTTGTAGTGCAAAATGAAGCAGGGCAAATGCTAAAAGAAATTTGCAAAGAGAACCCACTGGTCATAGCAAACACCCTCTTCCTACAACACAAGAGATGACTCTCTACACATGGACATTACCAAATGGTTAATACTGAAATCAGTTTCACCATATTATTTGTAGCTGAAGATGGAGAAGCTCTATACAGTGAGCAAAAACAATACCTGAGCTGACTGAGGCTCAGATCAGTTCAGTTCAGTTCAGTCGCTCAGTCATGTCTGACTCTTTGTGGCCCCATGGACTGCAGCACTCCCAGCCTCCCTGTCCATCACCAACTCCTGGAGTTTACTCAAACTCATGTCCATGGAGTTGGTGATGCCATCCAACCATTTCATCCTCTGTCGTCCCTTTCCCCTCCTGCCTTCAATCTTTCCCAGCATCAGGGTCTTTTCAAATGAGTCAGCTCTTCGCAACAGGTGGCCAAAGTATTGGAGTTTCAGCTTCAACATCAGTCCTTCCAATGAATATTCAGGGTTGATTTCCTTTAGGGTGAACTGGTTGGATCTCCTTGCAGTCCAAGGGACTCTCAAGAGTCTTCTCCAACACCACAGTTCACACCACAGTGGCTCAAATCATGAGCTTCTTATTTCAAAATTCAGGCTTAAAATGAAAACAGTAGGGAAACTACTAGACCATTCAGGTATGACCTAAATCAAATCCTTTTTGATTATACAGTGGAAATGACAAATAGATTCAAGGGATTAGATTTGGTAGACAGAGTGCCTGAAGAACTATGGACAGAGGTTCATAACACTGTATAGGAGGTGGTGATCAAAACCATCCCAAAGAAAAAGAAATGCAAGGAGGTAAAAGTGGTTGTCTGAGGAGGCCTTACAAATAGCTGAGAAAAGAAAAGTGAAGGGCAAAGGAGAAAGGTAAAGATATACCCAACTGAATGTAGCATTCCAGAGAGTAGCAATGAGATATAAGAAACCCCTCTTAAGTGAACAATGCAAAGAAATAGAGGAAAACAATAGAATGGGAAAGACTAGAGATCTCATCAAGAAAATTGGAGATACCAAGGGAATATTTCATGCAAATACGGGCACAATAAAGGACAGAAACAGCAAAGACCTAACAGAAGCAGAAGACAGAAAAGTTCCTGTGTGTGTGTGCTTAGTCATCAGTAGTCATCAGTCGTGTCTGACTCTTTGCAACCCCATGGACTGTAGCCCACCAGGCTCTTCTGTCCATTTGATTTTCCAGGCAAGAATACTGGAGTGGGTTACCATGCCCTCTTGCAGGGTATCTTCCCAACCTGGGGATCAAACCCAGGTTTCCTACATTGCAGGTGGATTCTTTACTGTCTGGGCCACCAGGAGAAAAGTTCTTCCTGACCTGGATAACCATGATGGTGTGGTCACTCACCTAGAGCCAGACATCCTGGTGTGTGAAGTCAAGTAGGCGGTTGGAAGTATTACCACAAACAAAACTAGTAGAGCTGGTGGAATTCCAGTTGATCTATTTGAAATTCTAGAAGATGATGCTGTTAAATATGCCAATAAATTTGGAAAACTCAGCAATGGCCACAGGACTGGAAAGGTCAGTTTTCATTCCAACTGCAAAGAAAGGC
Organism: Cervus elaphus; assembly: GCF_910594005.1. Lineage (NCBI taxonomy): Eukaryota > Metazoa > Chordata > Mammalia > Artiodactyla > Cervidae > Cervus > Cervus elaphus. The sequence goes on along the minus strand of NC_057819.1, from coordinate 80,088,464 downwards.
AATGCCAGAGATTATTCAAACTACTGAAGAGTTGAGCTCATCTCACCTGCTAGCAAGATAATGCTCAAAATCCTTCAAGCTAGGCCTCAATAGTACATGAACTGAGAACTTCCAGAGGTACAAGCTAGATTTAGAAAATGCAGAACAACAGATCAAATTGCCAACCTCCACTGGATCATAGAAAAACCAAGGGAATTCCAGAAAAACATCTATTTCTGCATCATTGACTACACTAAATCCTTTGATTGTGTAGATCACAACAAACTGTGGAAAATTCTTAAAGAGATGGGAATACCAGACCACCTGACCTGCCTCCTGAGAAATCTGTATGCCGGTCAAGAAGCAACAGTTAGAACTGGACATGGAACAAGGAACTGGTTCAAAACTGGGAAAGGAGTACATCAAGGCTATATATTGACACCTTGCTTATTTAACTTCTATGCAGTGTACATCATGTGAAATGCCAAGCTGGATGACTCACAAACTGAAATCAAGATTGCAGGGAGAAATATCAACAATTTCAGATATGCAGATGATACCACTCTAATGGCAGAAAGTGCCTCTTGATGAAAATGAAAGAGCTGACTCTTTGGAAAAGACCCTGATGCTGGGAAAGATTGAGGTCAAGAGGAGAAGTGGGTGACAGAGGATGAGATTGCTGGATGGCATCACCAACTCAATGGACATGAATTTGAGCAAACTCCAGGAGATAGTGAAGGACAGGGAAGCCTGGCATGCTGCAGTCCATGGGGCTGCAAAGAGTCAGACACGTCTTAGCGACTGAACAACAGGGTCACACAGCTAACAAGTAGAGGAACTGAGAACAAATTCAAAGAATGAGGAAGGGAATTGTGATTGCTTATATTTAAAAAATAATATCTGTTTCTCCTTCATTAATTTCATGTTTTAGAAAAAAAATAGGCATAATAAGAGAGAGGACATGATTTAGTTATTTGTTGATAACTCGCTGTAAGGAGGAAGGAGGAAAAACAAGGTCATGAAGGGGCTATTTGAATCTCATTGAAAGAGATGCTGATAAACTTCTGTAGAGCTCTCTCATCATAGAGTTGTTAGGATAGGGATTTATTTGCAAGTCACTAGGAAGAGGCTTTTAAGTAAATGAGACTATCATTCTTTCCATAGTTAGTTAGTGTTAGCTGCTCAGTCGTCTCCGACTCTTTGCGATGCCATGAACTGCAGCCCGCTAGGCTCCTCTGTCCATGGAATTTTTCAGGCAAGGATTCTGGAGTGGTTGCCATTTCCTTCTCCAGGGGATCTTCCTGACCCAGGGATCGAAGCTGGGTCTTCTGCACTGCAGGCAGGTTCTTTATTGACTGAGCTACCAGGGAAGACCATCGTTCTTTCCATAGAAATACCTAATATTTTAGGCATTCTTAAAAAAGAGTTTTATAATTGTTAATTATGGAAATCATATTATTCATTGACTTTTTCTACAGCTTTGAAGAAAATATTTCTTTGACCCAGAGGAATCGGGTGGAGAGGGAGATGGGAGGGGGGATCGGGATGGGGAATAAGTGTAAATCTATGGCTGATTCATATCAATGTATGACAAAACCCACTGAAATGTTGTGAAGTAATTAGCCTCCAACTAATAAAAAAAAAAAAATAAAAAAAAAAATAAGGAACATGAGATTGAGATAAAAGAAAATGAAAAGTTGCTAGTGATGTCAACAAATTAAAATAGTTTTAATTTTTTCTATTCCTTTCCACATTTAAGTCCATGTTTCACTTCACCTTAATTTTTGAACAATGTTTGAATCCTAGAGTAGCATTTCTGTTTTCTCCCACTGTGGATATCCAATTGCTCTAGCACTATTTGTTGAAAACATCACCTTCCCTCTATTGAGTTGCTTTTGCACCTTTGTCAAAAAATCAGTTGAGCATATTTGTGTGACTCTAATTCTGGGGTCTTTTCTGTTCCACTGATCTTTGTGTCTGTCCTTCCATCAACAGCAGACAGTCTTGATTATGGTAGCTATACAGTAAATCTTGGAATTGGGTAGACTAATCCCTTTTACCCTTACTACTTAGTTCTGGGAGAATTATTGTAGCTATTTTAATTTCTTTGCCTTTCAATATAAATTTTAAACAGCCATTGTCTAAATCTACCAAAAAATCTTTGATAAGTAATTTTGCTGGGCATAAGATTCTGAGTTGTCAGTTCTTTTCTTTTGTCATTGAAAATTATTATTCCACCTCAATCTGAAGTCCATGGTTTCTAGTGAGAAATCCAGTGTCATTTGAATGCACTTTTTCTCTCTTATAAGTCAGGTGTTTTCGTTCTTAGTGATTCCAAGAGTTTCTTTTCCTTTGTCTTTAGTTTTCAGATATTTGACTGTCATGTGGTATGGATTTCTTTTGGTTGATCTTGTTTGGGTAGCTTAGCTACTTGAACACAGATTTCCATCTTTTCCCAGAGTTGGGAAGTTTTCAGTCATTGTTTCTTTTAGTGCTTTTTCAACACTGCCCTTACCCCCCAGCCCTTTCTGTTACTCTAATGACATAAGTATTAGATCTTTCATTATAATCCCACTGGTCTCTGAGACTCTTGTTTATTTTTTTCAGCCTGTTTTCAATCTGCTTTTCAAATTGGGTAATTACTATCACTCTGTCTTCTAGGTCACTGATTCTTTCCCCCTCTGCCCCCTCTATTCTGCTGTTGAGCATACCCACTGAGCTTTGTATTTCTATTGTTGCATTTTTCAGTTGTACAGTTTGCATTTAATTTTTCTATACATATTCTGTTTCTTTGCTAAGACTTCCTATTATTTTGCTTTAGAATTTCTGCATTTTGTTTGTGCCAAGCATCTTTGTACTTGCCTTTGAAATATCACTGCTGATGTAGACACTGTCAGAAAACTCTTCATCTCTCATGTGCTGATATTGACATCTACTGATAGATTTCTTTCATTCACTGAGTGATTTTCAGATGATGACTAGACATTTTTGTATTATTTGATGAGACTTGGGGTATTTTTTAAACTTCTGTTTGAGCTGGCTTTCTCTGATATCACTCCAGCAGGGGATGTAGGGAACTCCTTCTAACTGGTGTTAAGTCCAGGTTCCCCACTTGGCCTCCACAAACACCCAAGGAGAGTGGGTCAGCATCACTACTGCTGGGCGGGGTGGATGTTCCAGCTCCCTATGTGGTCTCTACTGACATGAGTAGGGTGACTTTGTTAACAATGAACAATGGTGAAATTCCCACATTTCACTAGACCTCTCCTGACTCCACCCCAGAAGGAGAGGGGACCTTGTTACAGACCAGCAGGGATGAAATTTCTATTTGGTTTTCTCTGACACTACCCTGGCAGAAGTATGTGGGTTCTTCATTATAGTCTGGCAATGGGGGAAGTCTGGGTTCCCCTCTTGGCCTTTAATGCCAAGATTGGGGATGGGGTCACAGTTTTTTCCTATGGTATCTGGTTGGAGTAGAGCCATTATTGTCTAATGTTTTTCTGTCTTGCTAATCTGCTAACCTTTCCTGGTTCTTTGGCTAGAGAGAGCTTTTGTTGGGCTTTTTTTTTTTTTTTTTTTTGTCTGCAACCAATAGTGCTAGCTTCTTTAGCCCCAAATCCTGAATAGATAAGGCAAAGGAAAACCCAGGGAAGCGACTTCTGTGTGGTTCTTGAGTCCCAAAGTTCTTAGACAGTCTGCCTTCTTTTCCTCATCTTTTAGGATCTTCTTATGCTTTTTCTATATAGGGTAGCTAGTGTTTTTAGTTGTATTTAGCAGGAGGAATTGGGGAAAATATGTCTACTCCGTCTTCTAAGTGTACATTGTCCTTGGGTGAGATTTAAAGTTTATTGCAATCCGTTCCTTCTTTGGAATCTCATAGGAAAGAGAAATAAGTTATATGATGCAAATTAAAAAACAAAACAAAACAACACCTTAAAAGCACTTAGCTTTACTATTTCTAAGTAACATGATCTCATGACTTCCTCCCAACTCCCAGCTATTAGTTATTAGTCCTTTTAAATTCCTTCAAACCCAGTCTGAAGTGGAGAAACTTTAGTTTTGTATTAGTTTAACCGCCTCCACAGAATCTGTTATGCTGATCTTTCAGAAACTGGTTATGTTTGTAACCAGGAAGGATGTCAATACCACAGACTACACCATAGTTTAGTTCTCTCTTTACTTTTTTATCTGGCATAAATATTTTCAAAGTAGTGAAAGAAATGAAAGCTTTTGATAACCCAAACATCTAATCTTAGTTTTTCTGACTCCCTTCCCCTGTTTTATTTGTGAAAATGAGTCTGTGAGTTAAATGTAGTTCTTGAGAACAAAGAATCTGATTGCTGTCTTCCTCCACCACAAAGATAATACAGAAGAGTATCCCTGGCAGGTCTACATAAAAGCTCCGATCATTTCCATAGGTGTCTTTATCCTAATTCACTAGCAATTTATACCTCTGTTAATTCATAATAGGAATATAGATTTAACAGAATATCTCAAAGAAAACAGATTGAGGAAAGATAAATAATAAATGTACATAGGGAGATAAAACTCCAATAAACACTTATTACAATTTTCAGAAAGACACCCAAAATACTATGATGGACCAACTAATTGGTCAATAATAAATTTAAATATGTAGCTATTTAAGCTTAATAAAATATTTTTTCTAGAAAGTTCATATGAAAATAGTTGCAGTAATTACAGTTACTGAAGAAAGCATCTAGGCACTTTGCTAAAATATGGTTCTGAATTTATTCCAGTCTAACATTTCTTTACTGACAAAGGTCCATATAGTCAAAGCTATGGTTTTTCCCATAGTCGTGTATGGACATGAGAGTTGGACCATAAAGAAAGCTGAGTGCTGAAGAATTGATGCTTTTGAACTGTGGTTTTGGAGAAGACTTGAGAGTCCCTTGGATAGCAAGGAGATCAAACCAGTCCATCCTAAAGGAGATCAGCCCTGAATATTCATTGGAAGGACTGATGCTGAAGCTGAAGCTCCAGCACTTTGACCACCTGATGCAAAAAACTGTCTCATTGGAAAAGACTCTGAAGCTGGGAAAGACTGAAAGACTTTTCATCCCATTCTTTGAAGAGGATGAGATGGTTGGATGGCATCACTGACTCGATGGCCATGAGTTTGAGCAAGCTCTGGGAGTTGGTGATGGACAGGGGAGCCTGGCATGCTATAGTCCATGGGGTTACAAAGACTCAGACATGACTGAGAGACTGAACTGAACTGAACTTGTTTCTGATATGGACGTATGGAATGGAAATGATCTACAGAAAATATAGCCTAAAATTCATTGTAAGTTCTAAATTATTTTCTATCTTTAAGTCCTCTGATACTTTGGCAGTTTTGTGCTAGGAGTGGTTGATATTCCCTTATTTCAAGCCTATGTTTCAGAAACCTTAATCAAATACAAAGAATCTATTGATCATGAATTAGCTCTGACCTACTACAGAGCAATGAAAGCCTGTATATGTTTTAACATAAATGGAGGGCCAATGTGCTGTTATGGGTATGTCATTTGGAGAAATGTATTTATCCTGACTTTATCACCTATTAGCTGTACAACATGGGCAACTTCTTAATTTCCTCCCACAGAATGAAGAGAATAGATCCCACCTCATAAGACTGTTGAAAGGATTAAATGAGATAATACAGAGAAAACATTTAGCTTGGCACATTGTAAAAATTTAGTAAACATTTCCTGCTATTAGTGCTACCACTTTTACTACATTTCTTCATAAACCAATCTAAAGGATAACACTTTGTTCAATATGCCCTATATGCTAGACTGGTTATTATTTTTTTTAATCAGATATAAATTTTCTTTACTCTGACAGAATAATTAAACCCTTTCCAGATTCCATGTCCATGTCCAAGTTTGAAGGTAGATACTGTTAGATATCTTTAACCCATCAAATGTTTACTTTTGGATCCCTAAGCTGAAGGATCACCCACTTTTTCTTGCCTTTTTTCTTTTGCCATATTTATTTGGCCTCATGTCAGAGACTTCTTGGAGGTAGCTCAAATTTGCATCCATTACAGATCAATCTAGAAAAGGGTAACTATTTATTGTCAGATGAGGACATGAAACTTGGCAGTTTCAGAAATCATTGCTAAAGTGATCTTATAAAGTTCCAGTTAAATCACCACAGTGATGTGCTAGTCTCATGATGAATTTCATGAAATTACCTCTGAAATGCTATTTTCCCACTCAGAATCTCGTTCTGATTCTCCAAAGATAACCCTCTACTTGCTCTTAGCCTTATAAGTCTTACAAAAGCCCTTGGCCAAAACCAATAAAATTTGACCTGACCTAATCTTAGATTAGGATAGGATAATGTGTGTATTTTTCAATCAATAATTTAATGTGGAAATTAACTGCATGTGTCACATATTCCCCATCTTAAAGAGAGAGGTTTTATGGTTATAATGTTACACAAAAATTAAATATGTAAACACTCTTGTCATTTAAGACTCTTCATTTTCCTGATAGCTTAAATAAGCACTACAAAAGACTCCTTTGGAGAAATTTGTTATTGAATAACATGGAAGTCTGCTCCATGGAATTCACCCACTATGGTCATGGAAACGATAGCAACAGATACTTTTCTCTTTCCCTTTAAAAGATTTGAAATAATTTCCCCACTTTGTTTTATGTATTATTCTCTCATGATTGTAAATACAGGAAAAACATTGGAAGTTTATAGAAAAATTTTGTTTCCTTTCTCATTTTTTAAAGGTGTACTTTTGAGCATTTCTTCTCCTGGGCTTGGGGGGAAAATTGTCTCTCTTCCTGGCCTCACTTTTTCCATAAAGGCTGTCATTTCATGGTATCTTTTGTCTGATAGGTCTTTTTTCATTGACTCACCTGTTTGTCTCTGTATCCCATGAAATTTATTTATTTATTTATTTTTGGATATTTTTAAAATTAAATTTAATGTTTTGAATAGATTCATGTGGTTCAAAAACCAAAAGGTCTAAATAATATTACAGGGATAAGTCTCCCTCAGTTCCTCGTCTACTATCTTGTCAGTTCCCAGATTTGCCCTTTATGGGTATACACTGTTCTTAGTGTCTTATCTAACCTTCCAGAATTTCTTCATGCATATGTAAGCAAATAGGAATATAGATGAGCACCCCACCCTCATTTTACACAAAAGGTATCATATTAAATGTACTCTTCTAAACTTCTTTTAAGCCTAATTTTTCCTGGAGCTCTTTCCATTCAATATATATTGATTTTTACAATGTATGGTAATTTAATTAGTCTAGGTGGCACTAGTGGTAAAGCCCTGAAGGAGGAAATGACAACCCACTCCAGTATTCTTGCCTGGAAAATACAGTCCGTGGCGTCGCAAAGAGTTGGATACAACTTAGCAACTACACAGTGGTAAAGAATCTGCCTACCAACACAGGAGACACATGATACATAAGTTCGATCCCTGGATCTGGAAGATCCCCTGGAGAAGGGCATGGCAACCCACTCCAGTATTTTTGCCTGGAGAATCCCATGGACAGAGGAGCCTGGTGGGCTACAGTTCATGGGATCACAAGGAGTCAGACATGACTGAAGTGACTTAGCACACATGCACACTTTTGATAGATAAGTCTATGTTTTACTCTTATAAACTGAATATGATGTATTTACTCTTACAATCATGTGAATAATCTTGTGCATATTTTATATTATACATCTTTAAGTGCATCTATAGGATAAATATCCCTAATATGATTGTTAGGTTAAAAGCACTTGCTATTTGCATTTTGTAATTGTTTGAATTTGTAATTTTGATAGATATTGCCAAATTGCCCCCCATAAGGGTCATAAAAATTTATTCTTCCAGCATTATTATATGAGAGTTACTATTTCCTAGAGTCTAATCTACAGAGTGAATATTAAAACTTTTGAATTTTTGCCATTCACAGAGGTGAAAAGTGATATCTCAGTTCAGTTTAAATTCCATTTCTTTAACAATGAGAGAACTTGAACTTCTTTTTATATGCTTAGGGACCATCTGTGTTTCTCTATGAACTATCCATCCTTCATTTTTTTCTTACAGATTTTAAAAGCTGTCTATACGTTAGAAAGATAAGTCTGTGTCTATTGTAAGAAATTTTGTATTTTTTATGTTGCTTATAGTTCTTTCTGCTGAAGATTTTTTTTTTTTTAATGAGTTTGACTTTCTTCTAGATTTTGAGTCATGGTTATAAAGGCCATTTCTATTTTAGTTGTAAAAAAGTTCTCTCATGTTTTTGTCTAGAACTTTTATGATTTCATTTTATTTTTACATTGAAATCTCTGCTATTTTTATAATTTATCTGGAAACTGTGAGACGTTAATTCTATTACATTTTCTTTTTCTATTCAGTATCCCTCTTATTGAATTGTGTACATCTTTCCCCCACTGATGTGTAAGACCTGAGAGATCATAGACTATCCCAGACATTTTATAAAAAAAGAAAGAATACTGAAGCTCAGTGAATCTGTGATCTTTGTGCCCAAGGTCATTCAATTTCTAAGAAGTTAGGGTCAGGTCAGAACTCAGAGATAGTTGTTTTCACTTGATTTAACAATGAGGAGAAGGACAAAAATACTTTATGTACTTTACTGAAACTATGGTACCACGTGCCAACCATTGTGCTTGTGATTGAGTTGATAATAGTGAACTAAATAGGCATAGTCCTTGTCTTCATGGAGATTATGGTCTAGAAAGAAAGACAGATAGCAAGGAAATGATATGGATAAAGATGTAATTACAAACTGGGAAAAGACAAAAGGGAAACTTACCCAGTACTCTGAAAGACTGTGACAGGAAGACAATTATTTAGACTGCAGAGTCTGGAAAACCTCCTGTGGTTCTGCCTACCCCAATCCTGCCCTCCCACACTGTCCTGAGGCATCTCTGTGGAGACCTAGGAGTCCACGGATCAGTTTGAAAACCACTAATCTAATCTTATTCCCTCTTTTCTTCAGAGGAGAGAACTGTGGCTCCAAGAGGAAACCTGGCTTACCCAGGGATGTTACCTAGCTAGTTAGAGCAGAACCAGGACGAGAACAGCAGCCCCCTGACTTGCTGGTTAGGGCTTCTCCTACCATACAGTGAGTGACCTGTTGGTGCAGACTTGTGCTTGCCACCAAAGTTTGCAAGGACACCATCCTTCATCGATCATGGGCTCCCAAGAGACCGTGTCACTTTGACACTTTGACTTCAGTTATACCATGCCACATGGACAGAGGAGCCTGGCAGGCTACAGTCCTTGGGCTTGCAAAGAGTCGGACAAGACTGAACGACTTCACTTCACTTCTTCACTTCTTCATACCATGCCACGATATATAGAAGAGGCAAATCAAGATTTTGACAAACACTTGCCAACAAGGCTAGTTTTTAGACTATACCTTGTCTCATTTTCCTTCAGTGGGATATTGGTTATTGTACTTAAGAGTGGTGGGATGAATGTCCCTAAACCAATGCACATTTTTAGAATTTAAAGCACTTCATGGAATATCCTACATCTTTTCTTTGTCAATGGAAAACTCTTCTTTGGCAGTTAACAGTCTGACTTAAGTTTTCCTGGTGAATTGTTTCTATCCATCAGGGTTCTCTAGCACAGACTTAATCAGAAGTAGAAGTGATTGATCAGAATAGAAAAGATTTAATGCCATTTACTTAGATTTGGTTAATGTGTGGACAGCACTTCTTGTGTGCCCTACACTCATCGTTCATGGTTGTATTCCCATTTACCACTTGGGACAGAGGGATTAAGCGAGGTGATGGATCCTCAATCTATTTAGAAGCTATTTCTTGTAAACTAAAACTCCTTGCCTTATTATGCTTTCCCCTCACCCCCCTACTCTTTTCTTTATTTTTCTTTTTTTTGGGGGTGGGTTAGGTGGTAGAATAGGAGAATTTTAATATTATTTCCCATGTCCACAGTTAGCTATTTACAACTTTGTGACTCAGAGATGATAGAAAAGTCAAGACTGAATTGAAAATGGAGGAAAAATTAGTAGAATCCTCCTTTAAAAAATATTCCAGAGTGCAGGAAACACTTGAAATACAGAGATGTTCATGGCAGCAGCATTTATAGTAGTGAAATAGTTGGAAGCAACTTGAATAGCCAACAATCAGGAAAATATGTATTCCATATAATGTTAAGTATGGATTAAGGCAGTACTTCTTCAAAGCAAAAGCTGTAAAACGAGGATGTGCAGTGGAAAAGGCAGTGTAGTATAGTCATCAAGAGGAGAGCCTCTGGGATAGATGACTGAGGTTCAGTTGAACTCTAGTGTGGCTATAGGACCTCCAGCAAATTCCTCTCTTTGCCTTAGGTTTCCCCATTTATGAGGAGATAATGATGATAATTGTACCTATTCCATAGAGCTGTGTGAGGTTTAGGAGAAGCAATGCTTGTAAAGCCCTGACCCAATGCCTGGCACATGGCTTGACAAATGTTCATCATTATTATTACATATATGATATCAGTTTTAATGGATATGCCAAGAAATACTGGGCATTCCTTTAAGGAGTAGACTTCTTTGGGATGTAGGATTAAGGGCCAGTGATTTGTTTCTTTGTTTAAATTTTCTTTGTAATGTTCTCTAATTATGATGCTTGTTTTCCCTTTTTTCCTTCCACTCCCCTTTCACCCCAGAACATTTTTTCCATCTTTTCTGTGCTGCTCTGTGTCTCTCCAGAGGCTGACTTCTATGGTTGCTTCCTCCAGCGCCTTCTAATTGGGCTAATCCAGTGTCTCAGTCTGGGGGTAGGTGTGTCCCTTCAGACAGCAAATGCTGACTGGTGTCCCCACCCTGGCTTTTCCCCTTGGTCTTTCAAGAGTAGGGGTGATAACAGCTTCCCAGTGTTGCTAGTCTTGCGTGCTTTGCTATTCCTTGTTCACTTATAAATACTGTTCAATTCTATGTAAATAATCCCTTTCTTCAAAATTCATGCAGAGTGTGTTTTCTCCTGGGACCCTGGGTGATATAAGGAACATATGTTATTTTTATAATTGGAAAATTTGTACTTAAGAAGCACAAAGGACCACCCCCTGCCTCCCACCTCCCAAAAGGAAGCACTCTTCACAGCGTGGAGAGACCCCTCAGTGTTCAGACTTCAGGGTGATTTTTTTTGTTTCATTTGTGAGCCCTCACATGAAATTAGGCTTCAGGCTGCAACACTTATTTCTTAGAAAACACAGTTTCTCCTGGAGAGAAATTCTAGAAAGCAGTCGCGGACTATTGACAAACTACAATGCTGCAAAGGGTTCTGGCCAAAAGCGAATCAAGAGAGAATCTCTGTGGGGAGAGGGTGGCTCAGAAAGGGGCTCATCGTCGGTAGGGCCAGCTGTGTGCCTAGTCGGCGGTTTTGTGGACAGGGCTGTGCCTTGAGTGGAGACCTGCCTCTGTGACATTGGAGACTCACCGGCCCCTGTGGCATCTGGGCTCAGCGGCTGCCAGGCTCCCAGGGGGTGAGTGATGCAGTGTGTTCAGTCTGGGGCTTGGCATGGTGGTGTGAGGTAGTGATGGGACTGGTTGAAGGGGAAAGCAGGGCTTGGCGCCTAACTGTGCACTGCTCCATTGTGAAGTCTCGATTGGCAGGCTGATTTTTCCCCAGGAGGAAGTATGAAGAGGAGTCTCACAGTTGCAAGGCAATGAAAAGCTGCCTGGTGGTGGGCTTCACACTTCGACAAGAGGTTCATGGCTCCAAAGTCCCTGGAGGGGTGTGTGAGGGGGAGGAGGAGGAGATAAACTACCCTACTCAGTAGTGATGTGATCACCTTTGCAGAAACTTTCCAGTGGCAAGTGTGTTGAAGACAGTTTAGAGGAGACAGCGTAGTACAGAAGAATGGAACTGAAGGCAAGGGGAGGGGGTATCCGAGGAGAGAAATATACACTACATATAAAGTACAGGGATGAAGGGTGAGGTTCAATGAAAGAGGGCATTGGACAGAGCCAATTAAAAACTCCAGCCTCAACACTTCAGTCTATGACAAGCCCTATTATCTTTATACTGTGAACTGAGTTCTTACGTGGGTGAGTTTCCTTTTCTCCACTAACCTCTAAGCACCACAGACAAGGGAAACTGTGTTTACTGTGTTCATTCTGCCAATGAATTGAGTATCTACCCTAAAAACTCTGAGTCCTGTGCCAAGTTCTGGGAGCACAGGGGTGAACAAAAAGTCCCTGGTCACATAAGGCTTCCAGTCTGAAGGGAGGTGCAGATATAGAAAACATGGCCACACATTAACAACCTAGCTGCATGTTAGAGCCATCTTATAGCGCTTGAAAACTATCTGTGCTTGGGTTCCTATCCTACAAAGACTCGGATTTGATTGGTCTTGAACTCGACCCTGGTATGGATCCTAAAGTGATCCTATTGTTCAGCTGAGTCTGAGAATTACTATCCTAAATGTTCTCAGGGCTTGGTGAAACACTATGCCCATGAAACATCCAATGATGCTCAAGTTAAATTTGGGAAATAATTTATTATACATATTAGATATTAATGACTCTAATGAGTTATATAATAAAGAATAATAAATAAAGATACACACACGTACATACACATACATACATACATACATATATACAAAGGAGTGGTGTTGTTGTTTGGTCACTAAGTCATGTCCAAGTTTTTCGTGACCCCATGGACTATAGATTGCCAGGCTCCTCTGTTCATGGGATTTCCCAGACAAGAATACAGGAGTGGGTTGCCATCTCCTTCTCCAGGAGATCTTCCTGACTCAGGGATTGAATTTACGTCTCCTGCACTGGCAGACAGATTCTTTATCAATGAATGACCAGGGAAGCCCACAATGACATATTACTAGACCATAAAAAAGAACAAAATAATACCATTTGCAGCAACATGGATAAGCCTAGAGATTATTGTATGAAGGGAACAAAGTTGGATAGAGAGAGACAAATACCAAATGATATCACTTATATGTGGACTCTAAACTATGACAATTGGCTGATTCATGTCAGTGTATGACAAAACCCACTACAGTATTGTAATTAGCCTCCAACTAATAAAAATGAATGAAAAAAAAATAAAGATCATTATGAAAAAATAATAAAAAATAAACTATGACACAGTGGAATTATTTATGAAACAGAAACAGACTCAGACACAGAAAATAAGATTTTGGTTACCAAAGGGGAGAGAGGTTTGGGGAGGGATAAATTATGAGTTTTGTATTAGCAGATACAAAATACTATATATAAAATAGATGAACACCAAGGCTCTACTGTATAGCACTGGGAACTATACTCAATATCCTATAATAAACCATAATGGAAATGAATATAAAAAAGAATATATATACAAATGTAAATGTATAATTGAATCACTTTGGTGTACACCAGAAACTAACAAAACATTCTCAGGGCCTCATGAAACCATTATTCCCATGAAATATCCAATGATGCTCAAATTAAATTTGGGGAATAATTTATTATATATATAAGATATTAATGACTCTAACGAGTTCTATAATAAAGAAACCTATTTAAACTTAAAAATGTATCATAAAATTAGAGATATTTATAATTCAAGACCATTACTTTGGAGAAAAGGTGAAAGACATAATAGAACTTACAATAGGCTGATTTATATTAGATACTAGAAAATGCTTCTCTGAAGAAATTACTTTTAATAGAGACATGAACAATCAGTGGGCAGAGAATGGGAAGTAATGTTCTAGGCAGAGGGATCATTGTTTTTTGAATTATAGTTGATTTACAATGTTTTGTTTTTGTTTGTTTTTGAGTTGCATGGGTTGTTTATATATTTTGGAAAATAATCCCTTGTTGGCCTCGTTGTTTGCAAATATTTTCTCTGAGTCCATAGGCTGTTCTTTTGTTTATTCTTTCCTTTGTCATGCAAAAGCTTATAAGTTTCATTAGATCCTATTTGTTTATTTTTGCTTTTATTTCTTTTGCCTTGGGAGACTGACCTAAGAAAATATTGGTATGATGTGTGTCAGAGAATGTTTTGCCTACGTTCTCTTCTCAGAGTTTTATGGTGTCATATCTTATATGTAAGCTTTGAAGCCAGTTTGAGTGTGTGTGTGTGTATGTGTGTGTGTATATGTGTGTGTGTATGTGTGTGTGTGTATGTGTGTGTATGTATGTATGTGTGTATGTGTATGTGTGTGTATGTATGTGTGTGTGTGTGTGTGTGTGTGTGTGTATGTGTGTGGTATAATGGTGTGTTCTAACTTCACTGATTTGCATGTGACTGTCTAGTTTTCCAAGCACCACTTGCTGAAGAGACTTTCTTTTCTTCATTGTATATTCTCGACTGCTTTGTCAAAGATTAATTGACTGTAGGTGTGTGGGTTTATTTCTGGGCTCTCTACTCTGTTCCATTGATCTGTATGTTTTTGTGCCATTACCATGCTGTTTTGATTACTGTAGCTTTGTAGTATTGTCTGAAGTCTGGGATGGTTATGCTTCCAGCTTTGTTCTTTTTCTTCAGAATTGCTGTAGCAATTCTGGGTCTTTTATGGTTTCATATAAATTTTAGAATTATTTGTTCTAGTTCTAGGCAAAATGTCATGAATAATTTGATAGGGATTACATTAAATCTGTAGATCACTTTATCATATTTTATAGTTCTCAGCATATAAGTTTTTCAATCTCCTTTTTTTTGCTTTCCATTTCTGATCTTTCATTATTAGTGTAAATAAATGCAACAGATTTCTGTATGTTAATCTTGTATTCTACTGTGCTGAGTTTGTTTATCAGTTCTACTAGTTTTTGTGTGGAATCTACAGGGCTATAATGACAACTTTACCTCTTCTCTTCCAACTTGGGGGTCCTTTATTTCTTTTGCATATCTGATTGGTGTGGCTGAAACTTTTAATACTATGTTGAATAAAATGTGAGAGTGAGCATCCTCATCTCACATGCTAGCAAAGTAATGCTCAACATTCTCCAAGCCAGGCTTGAACAGTACATGAACCATGAATTTCCAGAAGTTCAAGCTGGATTTAGAAAAGCCAGAGGAACCAGAGATCAAATTGCTAATATCTGTTGGATCATCAAAAAAGCAAGAGAGTTTTAGAAAAACATCAACTTCTGCTTTATTGACTATGCCAATGCCTTTAACTGTGTGGATCACAACAAATTGTGGAAAATCCTTTAAGAGATGGGAACACCAGACCAGCTGACCTGCCTCCTGAGAAATCTGTATACAGGTCAAGAACCATCAGTTAAAACTGGACATGGAACTACAGACTGGTTCCAAATAGGAAAATGAGTACGTCAAGGCTGTATACTGTCACCCTGCTTATTTAACTTATATGCAGAGTACATCATGAGAGACACTGGGCTGGATGAAGGCAAGCTGGGCTGGATGAATCAAGACTGCTGGGAGAAATACCAATCATTTCAGATATGCAGATGACACCACCCTTATGGCAGAAAGTGAAGAAGAACTAAAGAGCCTCTTGATGAAAGTGAAAGAGGAGAGTGAAAAAGTTGGCTTAAAATTCAACATTCAGAAAGCTAAGGTCATGGCATCTTGTCCCATCACTTCATGGCAAATAGATGGGGAAACAGTGGAAACAATGACAGACTTTATTTTTTTGAGCTCCAGAATCACTGCAGATGGTGACTGCAGCCATGAAATTAAGAGACTCTTGCTCCTTGGAAGGAAAGTTATGACCAACCTAGTCAGCATATTAAAAAACAACCTTTGTCAACAAAGGTCCATTTTGTCAAAGCTATAGTTTTCCCAGTAGTTATGTATGGAAGTGAGAGTTGGACTGTAAAGAAAGCTGAGCACCAAAGAATTTATGCTCTAGAGCTGTAGTGTTGGAGAAGACTCCTGAGAGTCCCTTGGACTGCAGGGGAATCCAACCAGTCCATCCTAAAGGAAATAAACCCTGAATATTCATTGGAAGGACTGATGCTGAAGCTGAAGCTCCAATACTTTGGTCACCTGATGTGAAGAACTGACTCATTTGAAAAGATCGTGATGCTGGGAAAAATTTAAGGTGGGAGGAGAAGGGGGCAACAGAGGATGAGATAGTTGGATGGCATCACCAACTCAATGGACATTAGTTTGAGTAAACTCCTGGAGTTGGTGATGGACAGGGAGGCCTGGTGTGGGGCAGTTCATGGGGTCGCAGAGTCAGATACGACTGAGAGACTGAAATGAACTGGGCATTCTTGTCTTGTTCCAGATTTTAGCAGGAAAGCTTTCAATCTTTTACCATTGAGTATTATGTTGGTTGTAGGTCTGTCATAAGTATCTTGTATTATGTTGAGAAATGTTACCTGTTTACCTACTTTGGTAAGACTTTTTATCATGAATGGATGCTGAATTTTTATCAGGTGCTTTTTCTGCATCTATTAAGATGATCATGTGGTTTTGTCTTTTCTTTCATTGGTGTGGTTTATCACATTGATGGTTTTGCATATGCTGAACCATCCCTGTGACCCTGGGATGAATCCAACTTAATTGTAGAATATGATTTTCTTTTTTTTTTTTTCTGTATTGTTGGATTTGGTTTGCTAATATTTTGTCAAGTATTTTTGCATCTATATTCTTCAAAGATATTGCCTGTACTTTTCTTTTTTGGTATTGCCACTTTCTGATTTTGGTATCAGGTGATGTTGGCTTCATAGAATTGCTTTGGGGATGTTCCTTCCTTTTCAATCTTTTGGAAGACTTTGAGAAGGATTGGTATAAGTTCTTCTTCACGTGTTTGGTAGAATTTCCCAGTGAAGCCTTCTGGTCCTAGATGTTTGTTTGCAGGGAGTTGGTTTGTTTGCTTTTAATTATAGATTCTATTTCACTTCTAGTGACAGGTATGTTCAGATTACCTATTTCATCTTGATCAGTTTTGGTGAGTTGCATGTTTGTAGAAATAAGTACATTTCTTTCAGTGTTCCAATTTGTGGCATATAATTATTCATAGTATTCTCTTATTTACTTCTTTTTTATTTCTGCAGAGGTTATTTCTCCTTTTTCATGTCTTATTTTTTTAAAAATTTGGTTCCTCTCTCTTTTATTTATGACCCTGGTCAGAGGTTTGACAATTATGTTTGCCCTTTCGAAGAACCAATTATTGATTTTATTGGTTTTTTTCTACTGTTTTTTTTTTTTTTTGCATTTAACATCACAGTAATCCAAATCTATACCTCAACCACTAATGCCAAAGGAGCTGAAGTTGAACCTTCTAGAACTATTGCCAAAAGAGATGTCCTTTTCATCCTAGGGGACTGGAATGAAAAAGTAGGAAGTCAAGAGATATCTGGAGTAACAGGCAAGTTTGGCTACGGAGTACTAAATGAAGCAGGGTGAAAGCTAACAGAGTTTTGCCAAGAGAACTCACTGGTCATAGCAAACACCCTCTTCCAACAACATGAGAGTTGGCTCTGCAAATGGTCATTGCCAGATGGTCAATACTGAAATCAGATAGATTATATTCTTTGCAGCTGAAGATGGAGAAGCTCTATACAGTCAGAAAAAAAGACAAGGTCTGGAGCTGACTGTGGTTCAGATCATGAGCTCATTATTGCAAAATTCTGGCTTAAATTTGAAGAAAATGGAGAAAACCACTATACCATTCAGATATGAGCCAAATAAAATCCACTATGATTCTATAGTGGAGGTGACAAATATATTCAAAGGATTAGTTATGGTAGACAGAGTGCCTGAAGAACTATGGATGGGGGTTCATAATATTGTACAGGAGGTAGTGACCAAAATCATCCATAGGAAAAGGAAATGCAAGAGGCAAAGTGGTTGTCTGAGGAGGCTTTACAAATAGCTGAGACAAGAAGAGAAGCTAAAGGCAAAAGAGAAAAGGAAAGCTATAACCATCTGAATGCAAGAGTTTCAAAGAATAGCAAGGAGAGATAAGAAAACCTTCTGAAGTGAACAAATCAAAGAAATAGAGGAAAACAGTAGAATGGGAAAGATTAGAGACCTCTTCAAGAAAATTAGAGATACCAAGGGAATTTCATGCAAAGACTGGCATAATAAAGGACATAAACCGTAAGGACCTAACAGAAACAGGAGAAATTAATAAGAGTTGGCAAGAATACACAGAAGAAGTATACAGAAATGTTCTTAATGACTTGGATAACCGTGATGATGATAAGGCCACTCACATAGAGCCAGACATCCTGGATTATGAAGTAAGGTAGGCCTTAGGAAACAATACTATGAACTAAGCTGGATGAGGTCATGGATTTCCAGCTGAGCCATTTCAAATCCTAAAGGATGATGCTGTGAAAGTGCTGCACTCAATATGCCAGCAAATCTGGAAAACTCAGCAGTGGCCACAGGACTGGAAAAGGTCAGTTTTCATTCCAATCACAAAGAGAGGCAAGGCCATAGCATGTTGAAAATATCATACAATTGTGCTCATTTCACATGCTAACAAGATAATACTCAAACTTCTTCAAGCTAGGTTTCAATAGTACATGAACTGAGAACTTCCAGATGTACAAACTGGATTTAGAAAAGCAGAGGAATCAGGGATGGAATTGCCAACACCAACTGGATCATAGAAAAAGCAAGAGAATTCCAGTAAAAAACATCTATTTCTGCTTCATTGACTATGCCTTTGGCTGTGTGGATCACAACAAATTGTGGAAAATTCTTAAAGAGATAGGAACACCATACCACCTCACCTGACTCCTGAGAAACCTGTATGAAGGACAAGAAACAACAGTTAGAACCAGACATGGAACAATGGACTGTTTCAAAATTGGAAAAGGAATACATGAAGGCTGTATAACTTATATTTAACTTCTATGCAGAGTACATCATGTGAAATACAGGGCTGGATGAATCAAAAGCTGGAATCAAGATTGCTGGGAGAAATATCAACAACCTTGGATATGCAGATGATACCACTCTAATGGCAGAAAGTGAAGAGGAACCTCATCACTTGATGAGGGTGAAAGAGGAGGGTGAAAAAGCTGGCTTAAAACTCAACATTCAGAAAACTCAGATCACGGCATCTGAACCCATCATTTCATGGCAAAGAGATGAGGAAAAGTGGAAACAGTGACAGATTTTATTTTTTTGGGCTCCAAGTCACTTCTGATGGTGACTGGAGCCATGAAATTAAAGGATACTTGTTCCTTGGAAGAAAAACTATGATAAACCTGGACTATGTATTAAAAAGCAGAGACATCACTTTGCCAGCAAAGGTCCATATAGTTCAAAGCTATGTTTTTTCCAGTAGTCATGTACAGATGTGAGAGTTGTACCTTAAAGAAGACTGAGAGCCAAAGAATCGATGCTTTTGAACTGTGGTGTTGGAGAAGACTCTTGAGAGTCCCTTGGACAGCAAGGAGATCAAATCAGTCAGTCCTAAATGAAGTCAACCCTGAGTATTCATTGGAAGGACTGATGCCGAAGCTGAAATTTCCACCTCATGGGAACTGCTGAGTCATTGAAAAAGACCTGATGCTGGGAAAGTTTGAGGGTAGGAGAAGGGGATGGCAGAGGATGAGATGGTTGTGTCATGGGAAGCACACTGATTGAAACTGCCCACCCTGGCCAGGCACCATAGTAACCATTTGCATGAGTTGTTTCATGACAAGAGATCCTGATAAGGAATACAGAACTAATAAGCCACCACCAACTGGAAGAGTTCGGGAAAAGTCAAAAGGAGACACCTTATGTCTGTCCACTTCCCAGAATCCCTCTCGCTAGCATCCATCTTGGCTGAGCGATGCGTGCGCCACCAGGAAAGACTCTGAATTAGAATGATTGGCCAAAGACCACCCGGAAACTAATCCCATCACCATGAAACCCAAGACTGCGAGCCACGCGGCAGAGCTATTCTCCTGGGTTCCCTTACCCAGGTGCCCCTTCCCAATAAGATCTCTTGCTTTGTCAGCACATGTGTCTCCTTGGACAATTCATTTCCAAGGGTTAGACAAGAGCCCAGTTTCAGGCCCTGGAAGGGGTCCCCCTTCCTGCAACAGTTGCATGGCATCTTTGACTCAATGGACAGGAATTTGAGCAAACTCTGGGAGTAGTGAAAGACAGGGAAGCCTGGAAT
Organism: Cervus elaphus; assembly: GCF_910594005.1. Classification (NCBI taxonomy): domain Eukaryota; kingdom Metazoa; phylum Chordata; class Mammalia; order Artiodactyla; family Cervidae; genus Cervus; species Cervus elaphus. Next base: position 80,068,433 of record NC_057819.1, on the reverse strand, counting down.
GCTGCAGTCCATAGGGTCACAAAGAGTGGAGTGGGACTTAGCAACTCAGCAACTTTTTAAAAATATCTGTTTTATTCACTTCCTCTCTGATCTTTATTACTTCTTCTGCTGTCTTTAGGTTTTGCTTTTTTTGTCTTTTTCTACTTCCTTTAAATGCTATGTTAGGCTTTTTATTTGGGATTTTTCTTGTTGTTTTTCTTTTTTTTTGAGGAAGGTCTGGATCGATATGAACTTTCCTCAGATCTGTGTTTGCTGCATCTCATAGATTTTGTAGGATTGTGTTTTCATTGTTATTTATCTCAACATATTTTTAATTACTTTTTGATTACATCATTGACCCATTGGTTTTTCAGTAGTTTATTGTTTAGTCTCCATGTAATTTTTTTCTGTTTCTCTTTCTGTTGTTGATTTTTAGTTTCATGCTTCTGTGATCTGTAAAGTTGTTTGAAATGATTTCTACCTTCTCAAAGTCATTGAGGGGATATTTTATATTTTATGTCCTTGTATATAGTCAGTCCTAGAGAGTGTTCCATGTACAGCACTTGAGAAGAATGTATATATTCTGTCTTTGCTGGATGTAATGTTCTGAAAATATCATAAGTCTCACTATTCTATTCTATCACCTAGGATCTCTCTTGGTTTATTGATTTTATGTCTGGAAGATCTGCCTATTAATGTGAGTGGGTTGTTTACATCTTCCATTGTTATTGTATTTGGTAGAGGGATCATCATGTGTAAAGAACTCGCAGTGGGGGGAAATTGTTTAGGAACAGAAAGAAGGCCAAGGCTGCTGGAATGAGGACGTGAAGGGAAAGTGAAAAACAAGATTTCTGCCTTCAAAAAACACCTCATACATTAGAGAAAAATGTTCCAAAAATGCATTACTCTATGGATCTATCATTTTCCAAGTATAATAAGAAGAAGGCATCAGTGTTAGGAATAATCTTTCACTAGCTGAGTAAAAACCAGTTTCAAGTTTGTCTTCACCTAGCTCGCATAATTTTTTTGAAATAGCAGTTATGATTTCATTAGTATGTTGGCTTAGGATAATGTTAGTATTAGGTCGTATTTACTGAGCATATAGTCTGGCTAAGAAAGAGAAGTGACTTGGAGATTGAATTAAGATGCTAAACTGACACATGTTTGCCTACCCCTTTTCTCTCCAAATCTCTTAAAAGGTAAATAAGTATGCTCAGTTCAGTTCAGTTCAGTCGCTCAGTCGTGTCCGACTCTTTGCGACCCCATGAATCGCAGCACGCCAGGCCTCCCTGTCCATCACCAAATCCCGGAGCTTACTCAAACTTATGCCCATCGAGTCAGTGATGCCATCCAGCCATCTCATCCTCTGTCATCCCCTTCTCCTCCTGCCCCCAATCCCTCCCAGCATCAGGGTCTTTTCCAATGAGTCAACTCTTTGCGTGAAGTGGCCAAAGTACTGGAGTTTCAACTTCAGCATCAGTCCTTCCAATGAACACCCAGGACTGATCTCCTTTAGGATGGACTGGTTGGATCTCCTTGCAGTCCAAGGGACTCTCAAGAGTCTTCTCCAACACCGCAGTTCAAAAGCATCAATTCTTCGGCACTCAGCTTTCTTCACAGTCCAACTCTCACATCCACACATGACCACTGGAAAAACCATAGCCTTGACTAGACGGACCTTTGTTGTCAAAGTAATGTCTCTGCTTTTTAATATGCTATCTAGGTTGGTCATAACTTTCCTTCCAAGGAGTAACAGTCTTCTAATTTCATAGCTGCAGTCACCATCTGCAGTGATTTTGACATATTAATTCTTTAGAAAACCAAAAAGTGGGTCTTGTATATTCATTTATCTCTTCCTCATTTCCTCATTAATTCCTGCAACCACTAATCTGTTCTTCACTTTTCTAATTTTGTTATTTCAAGAGTGCTATATAAATGGAATGATATACTATGTAGCTTTTGTGGATTGGCTTTTTACTCAGCATAAATCTCTGGAGATTCACCCAGAATGTTGAGTATATCAATAATTTTGTTCCTTTTTATTGCCGAGTAGTATTCCATGGCTTGAATGTACCATAGTTTGTTTAATCATTCACCTGTTGAAGGACATCCGAATTGTTGCAGTTTGGGACAATTACAAATAAAGCTGCTACAAACATTTTATACAGGTTTTTATATAAACACAAAATTTTTAGGATAAGTGCCTAGTAATGCAACTGGTAGGATGACTGGTAGTTTCATGTTTAGTTTTTGAAGAAATTGTCAAACTGTTTTTCAAAGTGCCCATATCATTTTACATTCCCACTAGCAATGTATGAGTGGTCTGATATCTCTGCATTCTAGTTATTTGGTGCTGCCACTGTTTTAAAATTTTTGCTACTGTGATATACATGCAGTAATATTTCATTGTGATTTTAATGAGCCTTTCCCTAATGGAAACCTAATGAGCTATTATTATACAGTGGAACATGAGCAGAGAGTATTCTGAGAGGGAAAGTAAATACCACTCTTGGGAAAACAGGTACTACTCTGAAAGGACCATTTGAAATGAATTTTGAATAAGATAATAGTAAGCTCCGGGAGTTGGTGATGGGCAGGGAGGCCTGGCGTGCTGTGGTTCATGGGGTTGCAAAGAGTTGGACACTACTGAGTGACTGAACTGAACTGAACTGAAGTAGGGTAAGAAAGAGAAAAAGAAAATTAGAGAACTGAGGAAAATACATAGGGAAGGAAATATAATCAAATATACTAGTAATACTTTATTTTGGAATGTCAAAAACTTATACTGGCATATAAACATTGTTGCCTTAACTAAAAATGGAAATATAATTATACTGAGAGAATAAGAAAGTGTGTGGTATTGTGAGAGCGTTAAATTCTGTTATAGTTCTATTGCATACATAAGACCTGCAATTGATAAAAAATAGCCATAGAAGCATATTAATTAAAGAAGACGTGTAACCATGAGTAGTACAGGAGTCAAAGGTGGCTGGCTCTGAGGGGAAGAAGGATGGTAAAAATGGAGCAAGTAACAGCTGTTTTTTCACACAAATTTGCTTTTTAATCCTATTTTTATAAGATACATTACTTGGGACAAAAAAAAAATTAAAAGTGTATAGAAAGAGACTCTCAGAGTATATGGATTTATTTCTATACTTTTTACAAAAGACAAACGTATTTCAAATGTCACGGAAAGCTGAAAATAAAAGAAATACAAAAGACAGAAGGCAAATGAAAACATAGAAAGCAATATTAATCATAAACAGAAACGGAGGCAAACAGTATTAGGCAAGACAAATAAAACAGCTTCTCAGAGATCAAAGATCAAAGGGACAAGTACTTTAGAAAAAGACAGGGATTTAAATAACACACACACTTTCACACTTTATACCCAATGGAGTTTATGTATTCATTTCAAACACCAAGTATGGTACATATATCCACTGATTCATTGGTTAGCCACAAGTAGGAATTAAAAATCTCAACAGAATACAGTCCACATTTTAAAATTTTCTTATTGTAATAGAATAGAATTAGAAATTAATGATAAAGCTATAGTAAAAAAGTATGGCCAGTTACAAGTTTAAGGTGACTAATCTAAAAACTTTGATTCAAGTGGAAATGAAACATATTACAGATTATTTATAAATACATGATCATTATAGCAATACATTTTAAACTTTTTGGATATGGACCAAATAGTAATCAGGGGATAAATTACAGACTAAAATCCATGAATTAGAAATGAAGAAAAATAAACAAGTAAACTAAGCTTTCAAATAAAAAAAACACCACAAAACTAGGAAACATTAAAGTAAACCCACAGAAAGCAATAGAATTGGCAAAGATAAAGCCAGAAATTAATAAAATATTAAATAAGCAAGAAATAGATTTTCTGAATCAAAAAGTCAATGCTTCAAACAAACCAATAAAACAGACAAATGATCAAAATTCTAAAAGAAAACTCACAAATACATGACTTTTGAGGTTCTAAAGGGGCTCTAACCACAGAAGATATTTAAAAATTGTGTTCATCAGTATATCAATAATCATAATCCAAATTAAACTTTCATAACTTTGCAAAAGGTATCGATCCAGAAAATTACAGTAGACATCATACTTAATAGTAAAATATTAGATACATGTTGACAAAGAAGGTAAGAGAGAAGAATACCTACTATCCCAGTTACTATACACAATATAGTGGGAACTAGAACTCACATTGATTCTAGTTAATAAAGTGAGATCTAAAAAGAAATGAAAAGTATTAGAAAGGAAGGGACAAAATGATCCTTTCTTGAAGATGAAATGACAAAATTCATGAGATGCAAGACAATCTATTGGGACAAAAGAGGCTATTTAAGTTTAGTAAAGCAGTCAACTAAAGATTGTTCTAAAATTAGCAAGAGCTCTTCAACTGTCCCACAATAGCCCATTAGAAAATATCTCGAAAAGCGGGTTCATTTATAATGACCTGTAAAAATACATTCAGCATGAAACTTTACAGGAATGAGGATCAATAAATAAAACAGAGTTATTAAACTTCCCTGAAAACGTAAAACTCAGCTTTGTTAGAAAGACATGTCATGGGTGAGAAGTCTCTCCAGATTAATTTAGGAATATGATGCAATTTAAAAATTAATTTTGGAGGAACATATTGCCATACCAGATGTTAAAATATACTATGACATTATTATTTGGTATTAGCATAGGTATAGGCAGTGAGACAGAGTATGGGACTATATAAATATTTCCACTTCCAGTTTACAGTCCCAGAAAGAAATATTCCCACAGGTAAAAGAGACATATACAAGGGCTGAAACATTATAAAATAGGAAAAAACTGAAACTACCTATATTCATTAGTGGGAGAATGATTAAATACATTATGGCAATTCTGTCTATGGAATAGGAATACTATATAACTATTTAAAAGAATGAATATCCAAACACACTGGCATGTATATTGTTACTGAAAGAAAATCTAACTGTATGACTAGACATATAGCATGATATTTATATTAGAGTACACAAACAATACTATACATCTGGGTGTGTATATACATATGTGTGTACATACATCAAGAAAGGTTTTGTAAGTCTACACATTAAACTCATAATAGAGGATAACTTGGTGATAGAGATGTAACCTTGAGGAAGGGTAAATCTCAACTTTTTCTTAATTTTTTTAAAGTCTTAAAAAACTTTTAATTTTACTTTTTATTTACTTAAAAATTTAATTTTAAATTGGAGTATAGCCAGTCAACAATATTGTAATTGTTTCAAGTGGACAACAAAGGGACTCAGTCATACATATATATGTACCCATTCTCCCCCAGACTTCCCTCCCATCCAGGCCGCCACAGAACCCCAAGCAGCGTGCCCTGTGCTATGCAGTAGGACCTTGTTGGTTATCCATTTTAAATATAGTAGTGTGTGCCTGTCGATCCCAGACTCCCTAACTATCCCTTCCCCCCAGCACCCCCCCAGTAACCATACGTTCCTTCTCTAAGTCTGTGAGTCTGTTTCTGTTTTGTAAATAAGTACCTTTGTATCATTGTTCTTTTTTAGATTCCACGTGTAAGTGACATCACATGATATTTGTTTGATTTTTTCTTTTGTATAATTCTGGACTGTGTGTTTTGAAAGTTAGATTTTTTTTTCCCTAAATGAAGACAATGCAGAAAGGATATGATTCACGGCATATGTTATTACAGAAAACTTTATAGGTTGGTTGGAGAGTAAGCTGGCTGGATGCTGACTACTGAGTTACTCATAGAGGAATGAAGGACTAGGATACAAAGGCTACAGCAGCTGAGAAGAAATGACTTTTGAGTAGTGTAGGCATTCTGTCACTCTCCCTGGGTCTTCTATTTTTCCTTATCATACATGTCACTCAACTTGCTTCCACATTTTCACTTGTGTGCAAAAAGTTAGTGCATTGCATTTCATGTCCTCTGGACGTAACAACTTCTGCCTCTCTGAGTTGCGTTCATTGCATACTTTAGGCTTCACTTCTGCGCAAACAAGCTAAATAAAGTTATAAATATCACTTTGTGGAATGATATCACCTCAGTCTAGTAATGAGGGTAGTACCCTCATGCTATGATCAGATTAATTCTTCAATTAATTAAACATGGAAAATAATTATATTTCCTATGCAATGTATTTTTCTATTTAGGCAAGTATTTTTCCAATTACAATATATAACAGGAAAAAAAAAAATAGAAGAGGTAAAAAGTAGTATAAAGTCCTGAGCGGTGCGTACCCAAGGCTTGTGAAGTCAGATTTTTCTTAAGTCTTATGAAAAGATGGCCCAAGTGATCAAGTCATAATCAAGTTCATACAATCATTGTACATTATCAACCCTGAGGGTTTTAATGTGCAAATGGTGGACCTTCCCTCCTAGAAGCTGCAGTGCGCCCAGACATCTCTCTGGAATCCTTTGGCTTCCTCTCCTTCTGAGAAAGAAATTGGAGGAAGTGGTTGGCAGAAGCACCAGCCTGGTCTTTGAAGAAGCAGATACACTACCAGCTCCTGAAAGGTCCTGGCAGTCTCTGCAGGAAAAAGTGCTTTTTTATTTATTTTTAAAAATGCCATGAAATGAGGAGCAGTTAAATAATTTGCTATTCAAACCTTTGTAGGAAGGAATTAGGGAGGTAGTTTCTAGTCTCTTAGGGAACAAGATGGGAAGAGAGGTGGGGAAGGACATCATCCAAACCAAGGTACTGGCCACATGCACTGGAGCAGCGACAGCATCTTGTCATTGGCAGATTGCAAAGTGTCACCACTTCAAGGCCTGCTTTTTTAAAAAAAGCTAGAAAATGAATCATCCTGTAGATGGAAAACAGATGCTGTGCTGCACCTGTTAAAGGATACCTTCCTATCTACCCTCAGCCCTGCAAAGAGCGGTAAAGTCACTTTTGAAAACGTTTTCTATAGAAGGAACATACCTCAACATAATAAAAGCTATATATGACAAACCCACAGCAAGCATCACCCTCAATGGTGAAAAATTGAAAGCATTTCCCTTGAAATCAGGAACAAGACAAGGGTGCCCACTCTCACCACTACTATTCAACATAGTGTTGGAAGTTTTGGCCACGGCAATCAGAGCAGAAAAAGAAGTAAAAGGAATCCAGATAGGAAAAGAAGAAGTGAAACTCTCACTGTTTGCAGATGACATGATCCTCTACATAGCAAACCCTAAAGACTCTACCAGAAAATTACTAGAGCTAATCAATGAATACAGTAAAGTTGCAGGATATAAAATTAACACACAGAAATCCCTTGCATTCCTATATACTAACAATGAAAAAACAGAAAGAGAACTTAAGGAAACAATACCATTCACCATTGCAACAAAAAGAATAAAATACTTAGGAGTATATCTACCTAAAGAAACAAGAGACCTATACATAGAAAACTATAAAACACTGATGAAAGAAATCAAAGAGGACACAAACAGATGGAGAAACATACCGTGTTCATGGATTGGAAGAATCAATATTGTCAAAATGGCTATTCTACCCAAAGCAATCTATAGATTCAATGCAATCCCTATCAAGCTACCAACGGTATTTTTCACAGAACTAGACCAAAGAATTTCACAATTTGTATGGAAATACAAAAAACCTCGAATAGCCAAAGTAATCTTGAGAAAGAAGAATGGAACTGGAGGAATCAACCTGCCTGACTTCAGACTCTACTACAAAGCCACAGTCATCAAGACAGTATGGTACTGGCACAAAGACAGAAATATAGATCAATGGAACAGAATAGAAAGCCCAGAGATAAATCCACGAACCTATGGACACCTTATCTTTGACAAAGGAGGCAAGGATATACAATGGAAAAAAGACAACCTCTTTAACAAGTGGTGCTGGGAAAACTGGTCAACCACTTGTAAAAGAATGAAACTAGAACACTTTCTAACACCATACACAAAAATAAACTCAAAATGGATTAAAGATCTAAATGTAAGACCAGAAACTATAAAACTCCTAGAGGAGAACATAGGCAAAACACTCTCCGACATAAATCACAACAAGATCCTCTATGACCCACCTCCCAGAATATTGGAAATAAAAGCAAAACTAAACAAATGGGACCTAATGAAACTTAAAAGCTTTTGCACTACAAAGGAAACTATAAGTAAGGCGAAAAGACAGCCCTCAGATTGGGAGAAAATAATAGCAAATGAAGAAACAGACAAAGGATTAATCTCAAAAATATACAAGCAACTCCTGCAGCTCAATTCCAGAAAAATAAATGACCCAATCAAAAAATGGGCCAAAGAACTAAACAGACATTTCTCCAAAGAAGACATACAGATGGCTAACAAACACATGAAAAGATGCTCAACATCACTCATTATTAGAGAAATGCAAATCAAAACCACAATGAGGTACCATTACACGCCAGTCAGGATGGCTGCTATCCAAAAGTCTACAAGCAATAAATGCTGGAGAGGGTGTGGAGAAAAGGGAACCCTCTTACACTGTTGGTGGGAATGCAAACTAGTACAGCCGCTATGGAAAACAGTGTGGAGATTTCTTAAAAAACTGGAAATAGAACTGCCATATGACCCAGCAATCCCACTTCTGGGCATACACACTGAGGAAACCAGATCTGAAAGAGACACGTGCACCCCAATGTTCATCGCAGCACTGTTTATAATAGCCAGGACATGGAAGCAACCTAGATGCCCATCAGCAGATGAATGGATAAGGAAGCTGTGGTACATATACACCATGGAATATTACTCAGCCGTTAAAAAGAATTCATTTGAATCAGTCCTAATGAGATGGATGAAACTGGAGCCCCTTATACAGAGTGAAGTAAGCCAGAAAGATAAAGAACATTACAGCATACTAACACATATATATGGAATTTAGAAAGATGGTAACGATAACGCTATATGCAAAATGGAAAAAGAGACACAGAAATACAGAACAGACTTTTGGACTCTGTGGGAGAATGTGAGGGTGGGATGTTTCAAAAGAACAGCATGTATACTATCTATGGTGAAACAGATCACCAGCCCAGATGGGATGCATGAGACAAGTGCTCGGGCCTGTTGCACTGGGAAGACCCAGAGGAATCGGGTGGAGAGGGAGGTGGGAGGGGGGATCGGGATGGGGAATACGTGTAAATCTATGGCTGATTCATATCAATGTATGACAAAACCCCCCCCCCCAAAAAAAAATAAATAAAAAAATAAAAGTGATTACAGGTGTTTCTATTAAAAAAAAAAAAAGAAAACGTTTTCTGCTTTGGGACTACCAGGAAATGACATATCCTCTGCAAATGAGAGCTCCGGGTAAGTCACCCAAGGTAGCAAGGAGAAAATGTGGAACGAAGTTCTGGCACTTGTCCAAAGCATCAGAGCCTCTGAAATAACTCTTGTTTTGCTCTGTAAGCCATGAAAACTGGTGAGATGGGACCAAAAGATGCAAGTACTCTTGGGATCCAAGGAAGAAACACCTCAAAACAGACTAGCTCTCTGAGCTCCATTTTACTGTTTTCAGGGAAGATGCAGGCAGAGTCTAGAGAGTCTCACTCAAAACTGTTTTCTGGGTTTTGAGCTGAAATGGATGCCTTTAATCTCCAAGTTGTGATGCCTGTTGGCCTGGTGCTTGGCCAACCCTGGGGCCTGAAGGAGGTGTATAAAGAGATGCTCTTTAAAAGATTTCTGTATATCAGCGATCGTTTTTTGAAAACAAGAAACAAAACAAAAGACCACATGTTGATGAGTTGAATGTAAATAAGAAGCAACAGAAAGATTCAGATTTTCTTTCAAAAACTGGCTTAAGCATGAAGGGGGAAAATATCCAGTTGTCAAAATAGGCTTGAGGTTTTGCTGAACCCTAAAGTTCTGGAGAGCAATATGTTTTTGCCAAACTCTAAATACTGCAGGGTTAAACCTTCCCTCTAACCAATTAGATAATTGCCACTTCATTTCTTAATTGTTTGTGGATTTCTTAATTGTTTCTTCTTCTTTTTTAAACAAAATAATTAGCCTTGTCTCAGTGTAGTTTTGTTAGTATTTCCATAATTAAATAATTACTTCAACCCTGAATGAAAAACCATCCTGCTGTCTCTAGGTACAGTAAGCTGGCAGCTGTTTTAAATAACCCTTGAGAGTGGTCAGGTTAAGGACTCAATTTATGACCTTATAAATTAACACAAGGAAACCTACTCCATAATGCAACAGACAATTCTATTTATAATGCTTAATTAAGCCTCTCCAGTCACTAACAAAACCCATTTGTGACCTTTCATTTCAACCTCACCCAAATGCAAGTCTCCTGAGATGATACGTGTTAATATGTGAATGTTGATTGAATTTGCTGGCATTATGGTTGGGTATTAAATAGCTGACAGTCTGGATAAATTAGCTCCTGATAGCTCACTAATCAAACGTTAAGAAGAAAATGTCAAGTTGGGCAGCATTGATGAAACTCTTTATCAAAGCCTTGAGCTGGAGGGAGGTAGAAAGAAAGGAAAATGTCATGTCTAACATTGCCTGCAAACACTTGCTCTGAATTTCAGAAAGTCTTGGCAACCAAGAGAAAGTATCAGAACTGAATTGAAGGGTGGCTGTGGGCAGCCGTTCTTGGTGGTTTCATTTATCTGCTGTTTTCTCAGGCTGCCCTCTTTTAGCTTGATACAGAAAACCCAAAGTGATAAACAATTCAATGCTGTTTTACCTAAGATATAAAAAATAGTGGAGATATCTGGAAAATTCCAAGTAACTCAGAAAGCTACAAATTGTGGGTAATTTGGAGACATAGAAAGTTCTCCTGGGAACAGGCCTTAGAAGGAGAAAGGAAGCATACACTACTTGGACATTTTTGTGGTCCATGGGAATGGCAGTGACCTGAACACAGAAATTCTGCCTCGTGGCCTGGCATTCAGAATATGTGTGGAGAGTCTTATCAAGTTTTAGAACTGTTCAGGGAATTCCCATATGTCCTCCTGAATCAGGAAAATAGATTTTTTTTCTTTTTTGTCCACCACATTCAAGAGTCAACATAATGTGATATTTCTGGCTCTACTGTGAGTCTTTTTTTAGGTGAATTCTTCATTTCATTGCTTCAGCTTTCTCATCTGCAAATGGTAACCATGACAGTACCTGCCTTATAAGGTTGTTGTGAGGAATAGAGTTAACACATATCAAGGCTTTACACAGTGCCTGGAGCATGGTAAGCACTATGTAAGCCTTGGCTGTTATCCTCATAGCACCTCCATAAAATCTTTCTCCTGTGGGCTCTCTCCTTTCCCAGGGCAGCTATAGCAGTCAGGTCAGGCTGTCATGACCTCTCTCCTGAATATAATAGCTTCCTAACTCATTTCCTTATTCCAAATCCACATCTCTTGCAATACACAGTATGTGCGTGCGTGCTAAGTCGCTTCAGTCGTGTCCGACTCTTTGCGACCCTGTAGACTGTAGCCCGCCAGGCTCCTCTGTTCATGGGATTCTCCAGGCAAGAATACTGGAGTGGGTTGCCATGCCCTCCCCAGGGAATCGTCCTGACCCAAGGATCGAACCCATGTATTTTATGTCTCCTACATTGGCAGGTGGGTTCTTCACCGCTGGTGCCACCTGGGAAGCTACATCACACACAGTGTTGGAACTTAAATTTTTGAAGTCTGCTTCTCATTTTGTCCCTATCTTATTCAGTGGTCTGCAGAGTTCATCAGGTAAAGCCTAAATTCCTTAATCTTGATTTCAAGCCTCATTCTATCCCTCCCTTCTAACCCTAGTTCCACTTTCCAATTGTGTATTTCACTGCTTCTTCTCATGAACTCTGTCCTGGAGCCACTGCCCTGCAAGTTCCCTTGCTCTCCTCGACTTGTTCTGGAATGTTCTTGCTTGTGTATGTGTGCTCACTGTTCCCTTCACTTGGAGTTCACTTTCCTTCCAATATCTGCTGGTTCAAATCTGAGCCATCCTTAAAAGCCAGGCCCAGTTGCCACTGCTTCACTGGGGCCTTTCCAATTCTATCATTTAACCATCCCTCCTTCTTCTCTGACCTCCAATATTGTCGTCATTTTAATTATCAACCCTGGTTACCTGCTATTACAGCTACTAATTCATATGCCCCCTATTTAGTATGTGCCATATCTTTAGCCTCTGAGCCCTGTAGATCAAGGCGGCTTCTTTAGCATGTCCTACTCAGAACTGTCCGCAGTGAATGCTATACACAGAGGAGGCGCTTGCTCTGCAAGCAAGAATGAAATATTAATACTAATATTAGTCTGAAATATTAATACTAATATTAGTCTGTAACTCCATCACCTTATCACTCTCTGTGTGAATGCCTATGGAAATAGTTCAACTTGAAAAAGTAAATGGGATGAAAAAAATCTTTTCAGCAGAAAAAACAAACATGCAAAATGTGCAATTGATCCTTAAACAGCAGTTTGTATTTTAAGGAGAAGCAGTGACAAAAATATTTGGAATCCAGTACCTTTATATCTGGTTACTACAGCTGCGTTGACACTAAGAGGCTCTTGAAAGCTGACAGTGAGTGACGTGCTGCTGGTTACCACGAGACAAGCACTGGTTGGCACTTCGGGGGCTCCTGGGACAGAAGGAGAAACACAAGGACCTTAACACAGCAAATCCTTTTCAAACACTGTTCCTGTCTCTTCAAAGGGTATCCTGAAACACACACTATGGAGACATTTGTTTGTAGAGCCTAATAGCTTTTGCCTTTGAGCATTTTCATTAGAAGTCTCAATGGCCTTTATTTGTTGCCATCATGGTCTTATTTGAGCATTAGAACATCTTCTGAAGGGGCAAATAATACCAGTTAAGCCTTTTCAAAGTATCTTAGAAACACAATAGAAGATTGGCCGGACCAGTGGAGAGGAGGTCAGAAAGTGTTAGCAGGAATCAATATTTTAGGTAGAGACTATTTTCAGAAAGTACTTTCATGTAGATCATTTCACTGGAGCCTTTTTGCAACCCTGTTGGGTAGAAAGAATGAGAAACTGCATCCGCACTTTTAGGATGAGGAAACTTCAACCCAAAGAGGCCAAATTACTGGTTCAAGAACACAGTAAAGACATAGCTAGGATGAAAGTCCGTGGCTTCAGATGCCCAATTCTGGGCTCTTCCCGGTATGGAATGCTAACTTGACTTGCTCTCACACTGCCTCCGATTACATCAGGTACTATTTTTCTAAGAAAGACTTCATGGGCAAATGTCATGTCCACTAACCCCAGGTTTTAAAGGACTTGTATCACTCAGGGTACATTTTGACACTCAGAAGATGTTTTTTAATTTAGAAAAAAAATTTAAAATGGCATCAAATTAATGATTTGATGATTCTAGTGTTAATTCTAGTATTAATCTATCCTAAATGAGGTACAATGGTAAATGAATTTATTGAAATAATTGCTGAAAATAATTTCAACAGTTATTGAAATGCTTTTTTCTAAAAGCATGTATTAGCATTACTAAAGGGATTGTTAATATTAAAAGCAACCTTTCATTAATGTTACTTAAGCTACTTGCTTCAAGAAAAAGGATTAGGCCTAGATTTGGTATTTAGAATACAATACTACAGAAAATAAGAATTTCTCTCCCTTTGGTGTTTATCATGAGGCAGAGGCAGATAGTTCCCAAACTAATGAACTGATCTTTCCCTTATACTAAACACTTCAAGTCTAATTTTTTTGTTGTTTAAATAAAATCACCTTTTGGAATAAGAGTTTAATGTTTCACAAGTGTTCGGATTGTATATGAATTTTCATATCAGAGGTGATACTAAGCAGTACCTTCCAATGCTAATGAGTATTATCCAGAAACAAAGCTTTCCTTAAATTAACAAAAAGAACTGGTAAAGAGGATGGAAGTGCAGACAAAAGCATAATTCATAGGTTGGTTATCCTTCTCTGTTGGCTGTATTAACTGAAGGTCAGTTTATATAAGCTGTATATAGTAGAGAGTTGAATACAGCTTAATCTTGAACTTGAAGCAGAAACTGGACACATAGGCAAACAAGTATTTTTCCACCTCCACATCTCAAAATAAAGCCACTTAGGGAATCAGACCATCCAGGTCATTAGACATTAGGGCGTAGCGGGTGGAAAGTGCTAGATGAGTGTGACACGGTGGAGGGAAGCCAACAGCACTAAAGCCTCATGGCTGTGGTCAAAGAACCTATCAGGAGCCAGAAAATAAGTAAGACAAGAGACCCTTTGACAGCCTCCCAGAACCCTTGCTCCAAAGAGGCTGACAACAGCCATCCGTGATCCCTCGAGTGGCAAAAAATCAGTGAAAGAAGTCCTGCTGTCTCAAACCAGGGTTCAGTCTAGTTAAATGAACAAGTCCTCTGCTTGTACTCACTGGCATGTTCAAAGCCTGTTTTCATGCGCTTGTAGAGTCGGTACCTCCACTCCCAAGCTTTCAGCTGCTTCTCTTTCTCTGTGTTGTCCAGACTGAATCCTTCATTCTCCACCTGAGCAGACAGTTCACTCACCCTTTCCTGGGCTTCCTGCACCAGTGTATCGAGGTGCATAGATCGGCTTTCCAGGCTGACAACTGGAAGGAAAGAAATGGGGTGACTGACTTTCTTTTTGGGGAGACGCTGCTTTGTTGACAGGGTATCTCAAAGTCTACTATGAGTTTTTAAAAATGCCCGGGGAAAGGGGAATCAATATTCCTTATTAGCTATCTTACTATGACAAGGTATAATTGGTGACAAAACTAGATTAAATGATAAACATAGCAGTTTAAGAGATTCCCATTGCCCTCTGGCCCAAATAGCTGCCTAGCAGGGTTAATTAGAAGTCCACTGGTATGAGGCCCACTTCTATTTCATGTTGCATAGAGTTGTTTCCATGATCTTCAGAGGCACAAACACTTAGGAGCAAAAGCTTTGTAGGATTAGGAAGGTCTTAAGAAAAGTCATCCATGAGGCAAGTTGCATTCTGCTGAAGATGTGTTTTCGGTTTTTGCTGTTTTTTTTTGTTTGTTTGTTTTTGGAGAACCTGATAAAATCTTCTGTTTTTATATTCTTTCCAGCTCATAGGTATTTTTCTTAGTGGTAATTTTGTTATTGTTAGTCAATTTATTTACTGCTAAAAAAGTGAGAGTCGGTCAGTCATGTCCGACTCTTTGCGACACCATGGACTATATAGTCCATGGAATTCTCCAGGCCAGAATACTGGAGTGGGTAGCCTATCCCTTCACCAGGGGATTTTCCCAACCCAGGAATTGTTAGCAAAGTGTTCCACTATTGCTGCCACAATAGAACTAGTGAGTCCTGATGGTTGGATGACTTGGGTGTGATCACATATTGATCTTTGATTAATTTTACCGTTTAAGTGGTCTGATTGTGTGAATGATTTCTGGAGATGCCCATGCCCAAGAGAGTAAGTTATACTACACCTCTTGCCAAGAGAGGTTGTCAGGCTTGGTATATTTTTTTTTAATTCAGTGTGTGATAATCTTTATTTGATTCACATCACAGTATTTACCCAACCTGCCCTGTGTGAGTGAACGTTCATGTCAGGGACAGAACATTTCAAATTCTTATGTCAGATTGGGAGTCTGCTTCTTGCTGTCCACTCATAGCACTCATGCATGTGAGGGCCTGCCTAGGTGGTCACTTGGCCAGTTCAGTGGAGCCCTTCCTGGTTAGTGATAAAGAAGAAAAGAGAGCCCTAGCATGCATAGGGTAGAGGGTCACACAGATAATGAAACAGAGCAGAACCGAGTTCTGCAGATCTGTCACCAAAATGTGTTTGACACTCTGTGATCAAAACAATATTTCCCCCTGGTGGGTGGGAAAGATATCTAACCATTTTATTCTTCTAATTAAGAGGGAAAATATTATGAAGATAACGCAAAGTGAAAGATTTTAGGTGTACTTTGAAATGGAAATTATGTGGTTATATATTCATATTGTCTTGTGTTCATAGGCATGTTTGCATTAATTACAGGAAATGAATACTAATTTATTATTGCCCCTGCTTACCATCAATCTAACTTTATTTACTGATGAAGTCAATGAAAAATTAGTTGAGTATTTTTTGTTTTTTCTTTCTTTTGAAAGTTGCTGGTTAGAACACTCAGGACTGTGTTTTGCTGCAGATTTGTCATGGCTAATGCACGTTGCTGTAGCAGTCAATCATGTACTCTAAATACTGGCACACTTTTTTTTAAAGCCTCAGTCATGAGCCATGACAGAAAAATAAACAAACAAATATAGAGCTAAAAAACTCTTTCACTGAGAAGCTACACTATGCAGAACCCCTTGGGAAGGCTAAAGGAGGCCAGAATAAATGATAATATAAGTGCTGTGGGTGTAGGGAAGCAATGATGGTGTATGAACACAGAGGTCCTGGAGAAAAAAAAATACACATACGCACAGGCAGGCGCATACTCCTGTGGAAAAATTGGCAATATTAGTAGCCTCAAGGTGCAATTTCCTGAAGCAGTGAGATTGACAAGTCAGTACTAAATGCTGTTAATTTAACTAACTTCAGATTAATGGTAGAGTCTGCTATGACTGAAGCCCTCAAACACAGTCTCATTATAGCCTTGCTGGGAAGGTCCTAAATATAGGCATTGACAGTTTAAAACAAATTCGTATACATTTGTGTATTTTTAGACATAGGTTAGGCGTCAGAGTTTGTGTCACAGTTTTCAGGTTGATTAATTGACCCAGTAACTGCACCCTTTACCCGCTCCCCCCACCTTCTTCCACTCCAAATTATGGACAAAATGGGGGAATTGTCCTTGCTAAGTCATTCAGTGAGCTTTTTATTGTGAGCCTGATGTTTGAATTGCATGCATGCGTCAACACTTGGGTGATAGACAGATGATTTATAAAAATAAATTTTTCTAATACTATGAAATCCCCCCTATTAATTTTTATATCCACAACAGTTATTACTGGTGTGAATTCCAGGTGGCATTTCAGATGGACAGCTTCTCTTGAGCTATGCTTGGCTCCCCCTGAAATTTTTCCTGCTTTTCCTAGCACAACACATTTTTTTTTCTAGACTTTGCCTTTATTCCTAGACTGTAGACTTGATGCTATTTTAGTTGTAGGGGTAAAAGGACTCTGAGTCTTTAAAATAAAGCATTCACCTCTTCATAGAATAACAAGAAAGATACATAGAATTTTATGGCCGAGTAAGTTTTCCAAGATGGTTTAGATACGTGTGCTTCTCAGACTGAGACACCTAACTTACAACATAGTATGGTGGTGGTATTGATGGAGTTCAGCGGGTATCTCTGAAGCCTCAAAATAAATATGTCTGTCTTTTAGGAACACTGAATTTTCCATGCAGATTTTGATGAAAGCAAATTATTTCGAAGTTAAAACTAGCCCTTCTATTATGGAGAAGAGTGGAACATATTCCTAAAAAAATGAAGATTAGAAAAGAAAGCTTACAGATCTCTTTCTCTCTTTTTTTTCCAGGCTAAGTTTCCAGGTGCCCCTGGGAATATACCTACTCACTTGCTTCCGTTAGAGGTAATTTCATGCACGAGTTGAAGAGGCACTAACTGAGCCAGTGGTTTCAAACCATTTCACCAAGCAAACCTTTTATTATTTTTATCCTATGGATTTTTTAATAGTTTAATAAAACACTCTCTCTTGAAAGATTTTCTTTATTGACTGCCAAATCAGCTGACTTAAAGTAATCATTTTTCTCCCTATTAAAAATGACCTATATAACTGCCAATAGAAGCATCTGTTCAGCATTAGATAATCAAGCCTAACAAACTGAGTTAATGTTTTAAGGAAAAGCAGGTAAATATGATAATCATATTAGACTGTGTAGTTTTATCTTGAGTAATGATGTGTTTGTTAAGCTTTTTGACACCTTGGACATTGTTTGTGGAATCTCATTCCTATTTTTTCCACCCAGAATGAGAACGTTTTCAACCCCCTTATTTTTAAAGATAAACTGATATCCAGGGAGGTGGGATGATGATCCAACTTAAAAACCTTAAACTCAGTGAACTTCCTCTAAACCCAAATGGAATGCAAATCAACCTATTCTTGATGTATTGCTATTTTCTAATTGCTATCTATTTGGCACAGGATTGGTGAGCTTATTTTGGTGGTTTGTTTGGACGTAGAAACTAGAAAGGTTAGTGTCTATTCTATGATTAATTTTCCTGCCTGTCACTTCCCTTTTTCTTGGATCCATTCTCCTTTTACTTCTACCCTCTGGATATTTTCCTCTTGAGTCCAGAACTCCTGTATCTGTTTGCGAGGTTTGGTCTTTTCACTCTTACTGCAGTTGATCCCTTCTCCAGCCAAGCAACTATCCCTCTGTGCAGCCAGCCAGCACAATAGAGGGTCTGTGAGTGTGTGGTGAGCGGTTCGGCTGGGGCAAGACCACTTGGCGGCTCCTGAAATAGGCTCCATGCTATTGTGGTGTTTAATTATCAACAGCATTTCTACCACCCAGTGTTTCTGAGTGGGTATTTGTTCTAAGACCTGCCCAGCTAATTAACTACTGGGGTGGGAATGGGGGGAGGGGCAGGAACTTGGTGTTCAAAGAATACAATTACGGTTACTGTTTAAATCCTGAGATAAATAATAATCAGACCAAGTGGATTTTCTTCACCATCAGAATCTAACCAATCTAACTGATTGGCAACTACTTATTAGCCTTACATTTCTTAATTTTTTCTTTTCCCTTGCAATTGGTGAATTTGGGCCGAAATTGCTTAAAGCTTGAAAATTATAAAAGAGTAAAATGTAAACTAATTTTAATTTTTTCTTGACACTTTCAGGGAACGATTCATTTGGCTTACTTAAAAAAATGCATTTGCCCATTACTCATGATACGCTATTTTGCGATGTAGTGGTAACTTTTCTGTTGTCATTGGTAGTTCCCTGGTTTTCACTGACAAGAAACACAGGCCGTAAGATAATCATTTAAACTCAGTGGTAGGAGGCTGTTTGCCACTAGCCTTAGGCGCCTCTTCCTATAGTACCCTTGGTTCCGTATGAGTTTCTTCATGAGGGGAACTCATTGCTCACCAGTAACTGTACACGGAACACTCTCAAGTAGTACAGGTTTAAATGATTTTTATTAAACCCTTTGGTCTGTGTTATACTTAAGAGGCACACAAATATAAATCAAATACTTGTTTTTATAAAATACCTTTGTGTTCTTTCAGCAAAAAATAAAAATCTCTTGCCCCAGATACAAATTTTCTGTTTTAGCTTCCATTCAAAAATACATTATATACTAAGTGGTGTCAATTTCAACCCTATCTGTAATTTCAAAGGAGAAAACAAGGTCACTTATGTATAAACCTTGCATTGTAGGCCAATATCCTCTGGGCAACCAAGAATAGTAGTTAATAAAATTTATCTTTGCTGATCATAAATGACAACCTTCCAACAACCTCACAACTGACTTGTTTCCAGCTAGGAACGTCAAAAGAAGTAATATAGGGGGATTAATAATTAAATGTGTTTTAATTAAAAAACTCAAAACATCAGTTGCAATTTACCTGTCTTAATAAGATTCAGGGCTCAAAATTCACTTGGGTCTCAACCTGCTGTCTTATTTTCAGGTTTTCCCAAGGACTTTGAGAGTGTGATTCCCAAAAATTTTTAGTGATTTGGAGATTAAATGTTTCATTTCAATTACTGTGAACTTTCTTCTCTTAGAACTCATTACAACTTGGACATGGGGCTCTGGAATGTTTTTCTCTGCTATTTTCAGCAGAATGTAGATTCACAAACTCCACATTATATAGTGTAAGTTGTAATTGTTGCTCTTTAAGAAGCTAGAGCTATTGACATAGAGAGACTTTCTGCCCACGTCTCCCAAACTCCAAGGGGCAAATGAACATTATCTCTGAAACAAACACACAAAATAATTGAAGAACTTGTTTAGAAAATCCAAAGCAGATTACTCAATAATGTCATAGAGCCGTTAAAGATGAAATAAGATAAGCTGGAACTTCTGCTGATTTTTTAGTGCTGTCCAATAGAAATATAGTATGTCACATCATTTAAAAATTCCTAGTAGTGACATTAAAAAAGCAAAAAGAAATAGGTGAAATTAATTTTCATGATATATTTAAGTTAACTTAATAGATCCAAACATTATCATTTCAACATGGAATCAGTATAAAATTATTAATCATATATATATGGTACTTAAGCCCTAAAGATTCATTGTAAATTTTACATTTAAAACACATTTTAATTTGGACTGGACACATTTCAAGTACTCAACAGTCATATGTCTATGTTTGACAGTGTAGTTTTAGAACATAAAATCCTACAAACTTTAAAAAGTGCTTATATTGGACAGTGTTTTCACAGCACAGACCATACAACAGATGGGTAAAATATTTAAATTCTCTACCAGAAAATCCTGGGTTGTTTTATTTTGTTTCTGAGAGTTATATTGGCTAACAATTTATTTGATCATTTACAATGTGCCAGGGAAATGTTTTAAACCTATTGCATTTAATTCTCAACAATCTTAGACAGGTAGCAGAGTAGCCAGCCTTCAAGAGACCCCCTAGTGCTCTCGCTGTCCTAGCATTCACACCTTGTACCGGGGTTGATCTGCATTGGGCATCAAGATCAGCAAGATTCAGCAAAAGTGATAATACATCACCTCTGATATTTTAGGTATTAGGTTACAAGAGGCTGGTGCTTCCATCTAGGTTGATCTCTCTCTCTTACTTAAATAATGTCCTCTAGGGGAAGCCAATCGCCACGTCAGGGAGCAGCGCAGTGGAGAGGCCCATACAGGAAGGAACACAGGCCTGTTACCAGCAGTCACTTGAGCAAGTTTGAATGGATCCTCTGGCTCAAGCATGTCTTTAGAGCAGAGCACTGGTTATGTTGGTTGAATTGAGGGACGGAAGCCTAGACAGTGAGTGTGTGCATGTGCACATGTATGTGTTGGGTTGGCCAAAAAAGGTATCCTTATACTTTATGCATGTTTTAATTTTGGGAAAGGAGAATACATTCAGTGTTGCAGGAATATTTAAAAATTAAAAATAAAAGAATGAAAGAACAGTTATCAACTCTTGAAGAGCAAGTGACTAGAACTTAGGCTATGGCCACCTGATGTCTAAAAAATTATTTGCAAATAAAAGAGGTAAATTCACTTGATATTTAGTAAAATTATTTCCTTCGAAATTAATAATATATTAATACCCTTCAAAAGAAGTAGAACTAGTCTTGGGATTTATTCAGTTCAACTAAACACATATTTATCAAGTGCCTACTCTTTGATGGGGATAGAGTGACAAATGAGACAAATTTTGCTCTTTGGAGTTTACATTCTAACGCAGAGGAGACAGAAAATAAGGAAATCAAAACACTGAGAAAATACTGTATAGTGATTCCGGTGCTATGCAGAAAACTAAAATAAACTGATGTGATAATAAGTGGCTTTACTTTGCAGAATAAACTCTTAAGAGCTATGTACAACTCTCTGCCACCCAGTTCCTCTCACTCAAGCATGGAAGTCAACTGCCCAGGGAGGGTGGCCTGAACCCAAGCAAGCTTGCGTGAGCTTAAACCTTTGTGGTAAGTTCACTGAAATTGGGGGAGGGTATTTTTGTTACTACAGCAAAGTCTAGCCTAATACACTTGTCTACAAAAAAATGAAATAAGTAAAATCTTGGTTAAAAAAATGGCCTCCCATGCCCAAAACAGTAGATAGAACAGTCCTTGTCTTGCATCCTTTTTCTATTTACTTCCTATCACTGCTCCCAACATCTTTAAATTGCTAAAGGAGACTAAAGGTCCCCATAAACTCAAGGTAAAAAAAAAAAAAAGAAAGAAAGAGACTTTAGACCTTGGACTTGGTGACCAAAGAAAGCCTCTCATGAAGATGTAAATTTGAACTGAAATGTTAAGAAGGAGTTGGCAATGTAATGATCAAGATTAAAAGCACTCAGTCTTTTCAAGGCTGGAGAATAGCCATATGAAGGACCTCTAATAAGATAGTGAGGAGTGTTTAAGGAATGGAATGGAGGTGTGCGTATCACGGGTGAGGGCTGAGCAGTATGGGATAAGGTTTGAGGAGGAGCAAGTTCATAAGTCAGGGTGATGGTTTGTACACCTATTTTAATGGAGCAGACAAAAATATCTGAGGACACATTCTAGAGACTTGTTTAAGCCTTGTCCTTTACATAGTTTTAAGGGTTGAAAATCATTGTCTTTTGAGGGTGGATTTGATTTCAGGAAACCTCTCTAAATCATTGGAAGCCACGTCTGGTAAACAGGGAAGGTGATGACGCTGAGCAATGCTGTTTTGGAACAAAAATCAGGTGTGACTCTAAGCAACAAGTCAGATTTTCTCATAAACTGGCTCCGAGGACAAATCCAAAAGTGTTTAGAGCAAGGGCAGCACTGTTGAAGCAAGTGTGGGGTCTCCCATGAGGACCCTGTTACAGGATAACATTCGTGTGGATTGTAGGCTTTCTGCTGTGTTTGTTTACATAAAGCCAGCCTCATTAGTTTATAGTCACACCTCTTAGACGTGCCCTGAACCAGTCCCAGCACCAGCATGGACCCTTGACTACTGCAGAAATGAGCGGTGCATCCTGACAAGGCTGCCAAATTTTGACATTGGTGTCTGCACCACACTCAGATGACAGCTACTCTGCGATCGTATTTTATGAACTAACTGAATATAACTAATTCTGGGAGACATTTCCTAGTGCCACAGGCAGTATCCAAGGGAAAGCAAGAGAGAGGAGTTCACAATGGAATGCAGAGAGGGAGGAGAGGGTCTGGGCAGAAGGGAGAATGCAGCTATAGGAAAGGGCAGAAAGAACAGTCTGCCATGTTATTACTCAGTAAAAAAACAAAAAGTCAGGCTATGTCTGCAGATAAAATTTCAAAACAGTGCCTGGAAAACACAATAATGGCAGCAACAGAAGGTTCCCCACAGTGTAAATTACTGGAAGACAAATTTTTCTTCATACACTGTGTGTGTGAGTGCACATGTATGTGTGCTAAAATTCAATATCTGTGATTCACAACAGCATAAGACAGGTCTTAAAATTTCACCTGAAAATTTCTCAGCCCCTACTATGTGCCAGGTGTTGGGATCAAAAGATGAGTTAACATTCATGTGAGTGACCAGATTTGCATATGGTAGGTGTCCAAAAAGAACTAGCTTCTTTATGATCACCGTTTATAGACCCTATTCTGTGCTGTGCTTAGCTGCTCCGTTGTGTCCGACTCTTTGCCCGCCAGGCTCCTCTGTCCATGGGGAGAGCCTAAACGATGCCCAATAGGTAGCAACCTCAGAAAGGCAAGGACCTCACTGTTGACTCAGTAACACCTCTGGAGACTGTGGGAGTGTGAATCAAAGGTGAGGAGGGCAGGGTATGAGTTGGAATAAGGGTGGGGTCTATGACAGGGGACTTTCAGATATGGAGCAAGTCTTTCTCAGATAGCAGTTGTTCAACTGAGTCTGTGTTATAGCAAGTGGGATACTGAATGGGTGAAAAAATCAAAAGTATAGTCCCCAGGTATCCTGAAGTACTTCTGTACATTAGTTTTCCTAGGTCTGGTCCTTTGAGATTCTGGGCCTGTTTCCTAAGCTCGGCACACCTATGTGGGATTCTACTTCAATAATGGCTGATGTTTTCTTCTAGAAGGAATGAATATTACTTTGTGCTGCTCCCTAAAGGTGGGAGGAACAGAAAATAGTTGCCAAATAAAGACAGTTGATTCATCTAATGAGCAGGCTGAAGTTCCGTATATATTTAACCTTGGGGCAGTGTGCAAATTTGGGTGGTCGCTTCTGGCACTTCCCTTACAAATAAGGAAATGTACATGTCTGGATTTCAAGCCATGTTTATTAAGAACAGCTCCATATCGCTCTATGCTTTGAGGGGTTAAAACCTGGACGACATGCCTGACCAATGGCCTAGGAGGTTAAGTCCCCAAACGTATCTGTGTTTTTGTGATTCCTGTTTTGAAATGGAGACAAATACAGAGGACTTTCTTCTGAATTATGTCGAAATCTTTTGTTGGCATAGTGAAAAGAGTATTGGGCTGTTTTCAGAAGGGAACACACAGGGGAAGGGAAGACAGAAATTTTACCCTATTGGAAATCCTGAAATATTTGACAGGCATTAGAAGACAAACAGATGGAGAAGAGTTAGGGAGGAAGGAAATGAATATCCACATTGTGTCAGGAAGTGGGCTGATACTTTTCTACAGATACCTAAAGCATTTAATACCAAATACTAAATACATTTAATACTCAATACCAAAGCATTTAATACAGAAGATCTGGGTTCAAATTGTGGGTCCACCACTTATTAGCTTTGGAGCACTGGATAAATTATTTGTTTTTCATTATTTCAGGAAGCTCTCATCTCACAAACCAGTGGTCAGGATCAGATGTAAGCAAAAGCATTTTCACAATGTGTAAAATACTCTAAGAACTTAAGACCTCATTGTTATTATTATTATTATTATTACTCTTCTATCCTGCCTCTACTGCTTCTGTGGAACAGTTTGCAACAGATGCTTGCTTACCTGGTTCTGGCTGCCAGACTGTTTTTCTCATGGACTGACTCACACTCACGCACAGAAGCAATTTGATTTCTTTTGTATTTGATATATATAGTGAATTAAAAACCCCTGAAAACAGATTGTGTTCTTCTATCCTGCTTTTTTCCAACAGAAATGGCATCTCAGTGCACAGAACAGAACAATGGAATTTTAGCAAATAGCAAAAAGGGAAAGGGAAAGAGAAAGGGGCCTAGTGACCACAGCCTTCCATACTGGTTACTTGGAAAGACAGCAGATTTGCACAGCAGGACCCCAGGTATGGTATCCCACACACTTGGACTTCAGTCTTTGACACCCTTATTCATTTGCTTGATGTGTGACCTTTGGTCAGTCACATAACCTCTCAGAATCACAAATTCCTCTTCTTCAAAATGGAGTTAATAACATTATCCTGAAGGGCCAGTGTGAAAACTGGAGATAATGCATGTGGAGATTTCATAGGCCCTCGATCAGTTGTCCTTTGCCGTTTTTACACATGTGGGAGTCTATGCACGATCCTGTCTCTTTAACTTTTTGGGTGGCCGAGGTGACTTAGGTATTATATTTCCCAGAGGCTAAAACCTGGGTTTCTCTCTCACTATCCTTTACAACTTTTTGATGATAATGTGGTTATCATCCCACAGGGAATGAGGAAAAACCAGGGATCTTTTCAATGAATTTTCTTTTGGTTTAACTAGATATTTAGTACTTGGGCTCTTTTATGGAGATTTAATTATGCACAAAGGGGATTGGGGGGGATTGGGAGCCTTACTGGTTTCGTGGAAAATGCAGACATTTTTTGTAGCGTCTCAGGTAAGTAAGAGTAATGTTTCATCCAGCACAGTGCAGGCACCATCTGGATGAATGGTCTCCTTGTTCCTATAGAATGGGGCTCAGTCTGCATTCTCTGTGTTCAGACCCCTTGATTCTCTCCCCACAGCTCTCTCACTGGATCTTTGGGACAGACATTATTGCAACATAAATTGGAAGGCAGCAAATAAACCTTTCTTATTTCTTCCATCCTTATTTGCCCATCCATCCAAATCCTCCAGTTCCACTAAAAAGAAGCAGCACTTTGACGAAGGAGCTCTTACTGAAGAGCCCCATGCTACTGAACCCAAGTCCTCATTCTTTTGGACATGGATGTGGTGAGCTTAGCATTTTTAAAAGAAAGAGTTTTCTGATACAAGGATCTGCCTCTGTACCTAGTCTTTGGGTGGCGGGGTTTTATGAAATTTAGGAGCATAGATGTGACCTCTAATTATATATTTGTTGCTTCTCTTTCAGCCTTCTGGGTCTCACCACTTGGAAGTGAGTGAATCAGTATTAGTGAAACTAACAATTTGATGAGTTTACTTTTTTCTTTTAGGAAACATAAAAACTGTGGCTCAGAGCCACTGTGGTCTTTGGGTCAGAGAGTTTGCACCTAGGGGAATGTGAGTGCCTACCTCAGAATGTTGTGTGAGGATTAAAGGAGTCAATACATGTAAAGTGCTCAGAATAGTGGCTGGCACAGGGCAAGGGCTGTGTGATTTTATCCCATCCACTCCTGGGCAGGGTCAATGGCCCAGAGCAGCTCCCTTTGGCAAGTACTATCAGCTCTACTTCAAAATACATTCAGAAAGAAGCCATTCACAAAAGATCACATATTGAATGATTCCATTTATGTCAAATGTCCAGAATAGACAAATCTATAGAAACAGAAAGTAGTTGTCCAGGGCTGAGGAGTGGGCAGGTGGGGGTGTGATAGCTGAAGGGTATGGGATTTCTTTTGGGGTAATGAAAATGGTCTAAAATTGATTGTGGTGATGGTTGCACAAGTCAGTGCTTATACTAAAAATCTTTGAATTATACATGATAAGTGGGTGAATTGTATGGTATGTAAATTATATTTCAATAAAGCTGTTAAAAAATACATCCAGAATTCCACCCCTGCTCATTATCAATGTCACTACTGTGCTAATCCAAGCAACTGGCATCTGTCACCTGGACCATTAGAATGGCCTCCTAGCTGGTTTTTACAATTTCACAATTGCTCTCATCACTGTGTCTTCTCCGCAGAGCATGGCAGTGATCTTTTAACATGTAAAGCAGAATGTCTTTTATTTGCCACGTCATGTGGCTTGCAGGATCTTCGTTCCCTGACCAGGGATTGAACCTGGGCCCTAGCAGTGAAAGTGAGGAGTGCTAACCATTGGACTGCCAGGGGATTCCCCAGAATGTGTCTTTCATCGGTTTAAACTGTTTCACTATGTCTCTGTCACAGATGCAATCAAAGTGAAGCATCTCGCCATGGCCTCTCTAATCCTGAACTATCTGATCCTGGTGACGTGTCCCTTAGCCATCACTCTCCCCTGTGTTCATTTTGCTTTAGCCACTCTGGCCTTCTTGTTCTTCAGAAACATGGCAATCTCATTCCTGCCTGCCTCAGAACCTTTCTACCTGCCCTTCACTCTGCCTAGAATTAGCCCCCAGATCTTCTCATGGATCATTCCTTGATCTCATCTAGGACTAGGAGCAAGTGTCACTATATCAGAGAGACTATTAAAATAGTGTCACTCTACCAATCTCTACCCACTCATTCACTTTATTTCTTCATGGTGTTTATCACTATTTGAATTTATATTTTATTTATTTTCTGGCTTGTTGGAAATCTCCTCCACTGGAATATAAGTTCTATAAGTGCAGAGATTTTTATCTTGCTCACCACTGTGTTCCAAGTACTTAGAACGTGCCCTTTCCTTGGTGTTTGTTGATTAAGTGAATAAATGAATGGAGCCACCATATTGATTGTGAATAGAAAGACACTAACATGCAGATGCTCATTCTTTTTCCTATCTCATTCTTTTCTCTATGTATACAGAGAATAAGGAAACTATAGCCTTATTTGGGGTATTTCACATATCTTAGAGCTTGCGTTCAATTCTTAAGAGGAAGTTCTTTTAAGGTTCCTGTTCAATACCACTCCATATATTCTATTTAAAATGTAACTGGATGTTTAGACATATAAACACTGTCACTATTTGCATGAAAACATGTAAAGGATTTCAGAGCCTATGGTTAGTCAATCATTCTTTCTAATGGCCAGTAATGACTACTTCAGTGGGATGAAACTGTGCCCTTAATAGTATGTGTTTTATTCTCAGGTTTACTTACAGTGTGGACTTTCTCGGGCCCCCGTCTTCAGAAGAATCCTAGCAATGGGTGCATTGTTGGTCATGATGGCAATATCCAGAGGTGTCAACCCCTCACTGTTAGGTGTGTTGAGATCTAGTTCCTCTGGTGTGTACTGATACAGGAGGATCTGCACGGCATCTATGTCTTGCTGTTCAACTGCTTCAAACATGGCTTCATTGCCCTGGAAGTTCTGGAGAAGAAGGAAGTAGGTTAGCACAATTTCATACACCAGCTTGTCTTCATGGCCTAGCTGTTGTAGATTTCAGGGACTTCTTCAGGGACTACATTTTCACTTATAAGTGGTATGATGGTGGTGGTGGTTTCGTCACTAAGTCCTGTCCGATTCTTGCTACCCCATGGAATGCAGCCTACCAGACTCCTCTGTCCATGGGATTTCCAAGGCAAGAATACTGGAGTGGGTAGCCATCTCCTTCTCCAGGGAATCTTCCTGACCCAGGAATTGAACCTGGGTTTCCTGCATTGCAGGCAGATTCTTTACCGACTGAGCCACCACAGAAGCCCTTTTACTCCACAGTCTCTAAAGCAAACACTGTTGGGCCCTACCTCCATCTTTCTAATGAGCATTGAAAAGATCTGTACATGTAGATGCATGGAGACAATTCAGTATACAGTCTATAGATAAGAGCAGACATCAGTTTTTCTCAAACCAGTCTTCTGTGGAATACTGTTCAGGAGGCCATCATGAAGTGTTCTATGAAGAAAGTAACATGTGGTCAAATGAATTTGGTCAATGTTAGATAAAATCAAGTTATTGCATTATTTTACTGTAAGACCTCTCAAGGTCTTTGCTAATTTTTTTAAATAAATTACATTACAAATTTTCTGTATATTATTATATTTTAACATCTTTTTAAAAATAATTTTATTTTATGCTTTGGCCACCTGATGCGAAGAACTGACTCATTGGAAAAGACCCTGATGCTGGGAAAGATTGAAGGCAGGAGGAGAAGGGGACAACGGAGGATGAGATGGTTGGATGGCATCACCAACTCCATGGACATGAGTTTAAGTAAGCCTCAGGAGTTGGTGATGGACAAGGAAGCCTAGTGTGCTACAGTCCATGGGGTTGCAAAGAATCGGACATGACTGAGCGACTGAACTGGACTGAACATAATTTTCTGTATATTATTATGTTTTAATATATTTTAAAAAATAATTTTCTTTTATTTTTGGCTGTGCTGGGCCCTTGTTGCTGCATGGGATTTTTCCTAGCTGTGTTGCTGTGGGGGCTCCTCTCTAGTCGTGGTGCATAAGCTTCTCATTGCAGAGGCTTCACTTGTTTTGGAGCACGGGCTCTAGGGCACACGGACTTCAGTAATTGTGGCTTGTGGGCTCAGTAGTTGAGGCTTGCTGGCTCTAGAGCATGGGCTCAACAGCTATGGTGCATGGACTTAGTTGCTCTGTGGCAAGTAGAATCTTCCCGGATCAGGGATAGAACCTGTGTCTTGTGCATTGGCAGGCAGATTCTTTGCCCCTGAGCTACTAGGGAAGTCCCAAGGCCTTTACTAATTTTAATATGCAATTGTGACCCTCTCATAGGTGAGGAATATGACCTGTTTCAAATAATTTTTTTCACAGAACATATTTTTCATTCTATTTGTTTTAACTCTCCTGGGATAATGTTCTACAAAACGTAGTATGGGAAATGCTGGCATAGATAACATAGCACGGGTAACTTAAATTATGACTGGCTCGGAATTGAGAGTACATGCCCTTTCTCTGTTATCCCCTCCTTTTCCATCCCCATGTCTGGACTGTTGCTCAGACTGCTCCCAGATTATGGCAATGGCCTACCTGTTTCTTGTCTTACTCTCCTCCATCACTACTCCATACAAGAGTAATCTTTCTAAAATTTACAATGCTACATGTCCCTTCGCTATTTACAAATTTCTAATAGGTCCATACTCTGCAGTATGGTATGGTCTGCAGACTGACTTCCTAACTCCTTTGTACTAACCTCTACGCTTTCTCAACCTGGAGTCATAGTCACTGAATACCTCGCATTTCTGAAACCTCAGATGAGGGAATCAAGAGGTAGTGTTCAGGGAAGGTTTCAGTGGATTAGGTAACAAACTTCTTTGCTGCCTGAGAGGGCCAAAATTTCAATATTCACAGGATACAAATCACCCATAGAAAAAAAATAGCTAGAGACAATATATTTCCTTTGAAAGTTTCTTTCAGAATATTAATAGTAAACAAAGGAGAAAACCTTTAGAATTCTCTCAAATATGTATTTTTATAGCTCCTGGGAGAAGAGCAACACACATACTATTCATACATTTATCTGGTATCTTCTCCAGGAATTGCCTGGTGGTTAAACATGTTAAAATACCAGTGGTCCTGACCTAGCATATGGGTTGTCTGATTAAACCTTTAGTAACCAAATACTAAGGTTGGCAGGTTTTATTTTTAGTCTCATCAAAAATCTATTTTTTCCATCAAAGGCTGCAGGCCGGCTTAACTGAGTGCATAACACATGAATGAAATTTGAGGAAAACACAAAGTTATTATGCGAATGCTTGTTTTGACAATGGGGACCCAAGGGATGGAGCTATTTGGTAGGCAGTTCTCTTTGCCACATGGCAGTCTGCTGATTAGAAAAGTGTTTTGTTGACAATCTGCTCAGCTGAAGAGCCTCTGAGGCTTAGGCCATAGCTTAACCAAGTCCTCCTAGCAGATGTGTTTGAAATGAGAAAAATTATAAACCAAAGTGCAAAGTTAATATGCTTCCCTCTCCAAACAACACAGTTGTGATTTGCTTGTGATTCTTAGTATGTCTAATTTCTCCTGTGCCATCATATTTGCTCTCACTCTTAAGTCATTTCCTTCTCCATGCTTCTGTTGGCGAACTCCAGTATGCTTCTATCTGGGAAGGCTAGGGCTCATTTCTGTTTTAAGCCCAAACAAATGGTGCCATAAACCCCTGCATAGACACCCTTCCTGATCATGTTAATGTTATGCTCTCAGTTTTTACTGAGGGGCAATATAAGAACCTCCTATATGAGAATGTCTGTAAGATCCCCAGTACTACTCTTTATTCTCCATTACATAATTCACTGTATCTTATAAAGGCCAGAGGACTTAGCAACAGGAGGATATCATTTGGTATGCTTTCAGTTATTAGCTAATGGAATGCTATTACCAGTTGTTCTTCCCTTTCTGCTTTGACTGACTGGGAACTCAGAGGTAAATGTAATGATAAATTTCAGGTACTGTGTTTGCCTAGATTTTTGGTATATCGATTTCTCTTTCTAACCTCACTATTTTTCTTTTTCTTCCTTCCTTTGTCCCTCTCCCACTCCTTTGCTGTCCCCCATTATTATCATTGCTATCAATTTATTTACCATTATATATTTAGAATATTATTCAGTATTTGAATGAACGCTGGGTCTCCCAAGAAAGCCTATTTGATCTCAAACTCTCTATTTGTCAACTGCTCTTCTGGGAGTTCTTCGGTGAATTAGAGAAAGAAAAACTAAGGGAAAATAAAGGAAAGGAAATTTAGAAAAAGAAAGGGAAAATCTCCCAGTCATTCCAACTTTTGCTAACATATATATGTGCAGTTCTTGTCTTACTTGACTTTCAACATTTATAAACTTGCAAACATCCGGTTCTGAAGTTAATGAGGATCATCTTAAAATCTCCTAAAATCCAAACACAACTGCACAAATCAAACCAAGATGGGAATAAAAAGAGTTTTATTACCACCGAAGTCTTTCTGAGACTCAGCCGGTCAGTTCTTGTCCTAAAATAGGCCTCATCAAATGAAGAGTGGCTGCCTTTCAGCTTCTCTGAGAGGTTCCGGTACAGGCGTTTGGCAGCATTGGGAGACGAAGGGGCGCTGTGCTTTTTTGACTGAGAAAGATGTAAATTCTGCATTTGTTGGGTCATTTTCACACGACAGTTCCTAGGAGGAGAAAAATCTAATGTTATAATAATTTACATAGTGTAATTATAAGTTGACAAAAATTTTATCATCTCCAGTAGCCATCTGGAATCGTAATAAAATATTATAGCTGGAAGGGACCTTAGAGATCATCAGATCCAGCCTTTTCACCTTATAGATGAGAAAGCTGCAACCCCAGGAAGGGAAACAGCTTGTTTATGGCCATACAGCTAATTGGTGACAAGAATGAGATGACAACATCCATTTACTATATAAACATATACATTCACATACAAACATATGTATGATTTGAGCCTCTACTCAAAATCTTTTGATCTCTGTCCCACTGGGAGGTAGTATCTGAATTCTATAACCCAGGGTGTCTGTTCAATTCTTCTTGGCTTTATATAATGGGGATTTTGCTACTTATACTTTATATGCTATCTTCTGTTGGGTGTATAAGAGAGTGTGGTTTTTTCCTGAAGATCTTCTTCTCTTAAGGTGTTAAACTGTGCCTGTTATCTGAGATTCATTGAACTACTCTAGTGCCCAGGCTTTTGGGGAATTTGTACTCATGTACCCATAGGCTCAAAAAACTAAGATCATGGCACTCAATACCATTACTTCTTAGCAAATTGATGGGGAACAAATGGAAACAGTGGTAGATTTTGTTTTGGGGGGCTCCCAAATCACTGCGGATGGTGACTGCAGCCATGAAATTAAAAGATGCTTGCTCCTTGGAAGAAAAGCTATGACAAACCTAGACAGCATATTAGAAAGCAGAGACATCATTTTGCTGACAAATGTCCATCTGGTCAAAGTTATGTTTTTTTCAGTTGTCATGCATAAATGTGAGTGTTGGGCCATAAAGAAGGCTGAGTGCTGAAGAATTGATGCTTTTGAATTGTGGTGCTAGAGAAGACTCGAGAGTCCCTTGGACTGTCCATCCTAAAGGGAATCAACCTAGAATATTCATTGGAAGGACTGTTGCTGAAGCTGAAGCTACAATACTTTGGCCACCTGACGCAAAGAACTGACTCATTGGAGAAGACCCTGATGCTGAGAGAAGAAGGGCAGGAGGAGAAGGGTACGGCAGAGGATGAGATGGTTGGATGGCATCACTGACCCAATAGACAAGAATTTGAGCAAACTCTGGGAGATAGTGAAGGACAGGGATGCCTGGCATGCTGCAGTCCATGGGGTCACAAAGAGTCAGATACAATGAACAACAATACCCATAGGCTTATCTGGTCACCCTGGATACTCCAGATAGTGTCCTTCAGGATACTTACTGCTGGCATTCTCCAAGTAGTATTAGACTATTCCACAAATCTCTAAACCAACATCATACCTGAAGTCAATTTCTGGGAGGTCAGCCATGGATTTCAAAAGCCATCCATCATTATGTAGGTATTGCTACTGAAATACTAATGCTGCCAAGGCTATGGTTACCTAAACATATATGTATTGGGTGAACAGATGCAAGGATGGAAAAACTGGCTAAGGCAGTTAGTTATGTGCAAAGTGTCTCTATCCTGGGTGCAACCTCTGGTGAATTGCACCCAGGTCTCTGTGCTGCCTTCCCACCACCTGCCCTCAAATTTCTAATAGTGTCTTCTATTTGTAATGCTGCCATTTAGCTGTGACCTGGAAATCTCAAGTTTTTGAATATTTTTAGCCTTATGGACTCTGAAATAATATCATGTAAAATCTCTTTTATTGACCAAACTCTTCACAGGAAAGAGTTCAATGATTCTCCAGTTCCTACAGATATAACCTACATTCTTCAGCCTGACAAACAAGTGCTTGCCTCTCCAGCTTCATCTGATACTGTACTTTTTATGTTTCAGTCTTTCTGACCACCTTAGAGTTTCCTAAATAGTTCAAACTCTTTCCTACCTCTGGGTCATTGTATGCACTGCTTTGTATGTATTATAATTCCATCTGTGCCTTCAACCCCTGGGAAACAATTGCTGATCCTTAAAGTGTAGGCTGAAGTAGTTTCTGACACCTCTAGGCAAATTTGTGTATTTCTTTACTCAGTCACTCAGTATATGCCTGTTACAGTAAATATTTTATCCCATCACAGCTGTTTGTTTGGCATTCTTTCTCCAAGCTAGTCTATATGTTTCACAAGAACAAAGACTGACAAGTATTAATTTTTATCTCCCCAGTACCTAAAAGGTGCCTGTCTCAGGGTAAAAGAAATATAACACAGAATGATGAAAGTGAAAGAGGAGAGTGAAAAAGCTGGCTTAAAACTAAGCAGTCAAAAAACAAAGATCATGGCATCCTGTCCCATCACTTCATGGCAAATAGATGGGGAAACAATGGAAACAGTGACAGACTTTATTTTCTTGGGCTCCAAAAATCACTGCAGATGGTGTCTGCAGCCATGAAATTAAAAGATGCTTGCTTCTTGGAAGAAAATTATGACTGACCTAGACAGCATATTAAAAAGCAGAGACATTACTTTGCTGACAAAGGTCCATACAGTCAAAGCTATGGTTTTTCCAGTAGTCATGTATGGATGTGAGAGATGGACTAAAAGAGAAAGCTGAGCACCGAAAAATTGATGCTTTTAAACTGTGGTGTTGTCAATACTAAAGGAAATTAATCCTCAATATTCATTGGAAAGACTGATGCTGAAGATGAAGCTCCAATACTTTGGCCACCTGATGCAAAGAACTGACTCCTTGGAAAAAACCCTGATGCTGGGAAAGATTAAAGGCAGGAAGAGAAGGGGACAACAAAGGATGAGATGGTTGGATGGCATCACTGACTCGATGGACATGAGTTTGAGCAAGCTCCAGGAGATGGTGAAGGACAGGGAGGCCTGGCGTGCTGCAGTCCGTGGGGCTACAAAGAGTCAGACATGACTGAGCGACTGAACTGAACTGAAGATGTGAATTGCTCCTCTTCTACCTACTGACTATGTGATACTGAGTCAGTTGTTTTAGCATGTCTGAATCTCATTTTTCTCATTTGTAAAATAGGGACACTAACAACAACTACATATTATGGTTGTGAGGATTTGACAAAATAATAAATGTAAAGAGCTTAGAATACAAGAAGACTCCTGGCAGCTATCATTTTTGTTGTAGAATATATTCAGTAGATACTTTAGAGAAAATAAATGCACATATGATAATCTATTATATATTATATAGTAAGGGTCTACCCAGAAAGTTTATTTCTGCTCATGCCTCTGAGTTGGGTTCCATTTCCACTAGCACCGACTAACCTTGACTTATTTGTACTTTAATGAGTGGAAATCCCTCTTCATTACATTGTTGAACATCTTTAGACACCTATTAAATCTTGCTTATAATTTTCTTCAATACAAAGACTTCCTAGTGCCTTCTGAGGAGACTAGACCTATTTGATATTAATAGTATTCATCAGGCCCTACCCAGTCTTAGCTAAATGGCCATATTCACATTTAGAAGGAGGGTTGTCTGCAGTAGTGTATGTACCTGCGGGTGCATTTTCATTCATCTTCAATAATCTTTTAATTTACACAAAAGCAGAAATGGAAAGGGCAGTTGATATGGCATCTTTCTCCTTCTGTCCACAAATCTTTTACCTATAATTCAATAGCAACTATAGCATTTCCTCTATATCTTACCATTCTCACATAAATTTCAGATATCTGATGTGCAAGCTAGCTCACATGGGGATTGTCTTATATATTTCTGCCTCCTCCTGCCTCTAGTCATTTCCTTCAGCATTATTGCCCCAGTTCGAGCCATCTGTCTTGTCTACATCATTGTCATTCCCCAGATGAGCGTACATTCTTTAGTATCTCTCACAGTGCCCAGGAGTCCAGTAAATAAATTCTTGTTGATTGATCAAATTCTAGTGACTTGCCCTCTAACTGATGACACCTACCCACGTGGCCTCTTTTGTCTCTGCTCATCTCCCATCTGTCCCCTTCACTCAAAAGAAATTGACTTCTTCTCTTTCTTTGACTTCCTTCTCATACCATCCCAGCTGTCCCTTCCTTCCAGGCCATCCTTTAGCACGTTTCCATTTTTCTAGATTTCACCCATCATTATATTTTCTTTTTCTCCTTTATACATAGAATTTTGTCTGATGAGAGATACTTAGAATGACAAATTTCTATTATCTGTTCTCATAAACATGTACACCACCACCACCCCTCCTCCCAATTAAATGTGCTCTTAAATTTTCACCATGGAAAGGGACAAGCATTTGAGAAGCAGAGTAACTTTGGCTCTGGAATTTGGCAGATCCAAGCTTGAACCATGATATTGTTATCTGTAATTGATGTAACTTTGGGCACTTTAACAAAATTCTCTGAGCTAGTCTAATCATATATAAAAAGATTTATTACAGAGTTATGAAGATTAAATAATTCACAACTGAAAGGTTAGCATCCTGTTTGGTGCATAATACTCACTCAATAAATAGCAGCAATTATTAAAGTTACTTCAAGTCTTTTTCCCAAGGTAGAAACACCAAAGTACACTGTAATAATTTAGTTTTCTTTGTTTTAAACATTGTTTTGAAATCTGATTTTATGTATTTATTTTACTATTTAGCCTTTATTGTGATAAAAATACATTTAGATATTCTAATCTGTATGTTTATGGTAACTTGTGGTAAAACAGAACTAGTAAGTAGAGCTTCAAACTATTAGGGGGAAGATGGGTATGAAGATAAGTCTAAAAATACTTGAAAAATAAAAAGAAATAAAATTAGAAAATATAATAAATGAAATGTAAAATGAAGGAGTAGGGTTAAAACTGAATATATTAGTGAGCATAATATATTCAAATGGTTTACTTTTCCTAATAAAAGATAAAATTCTCCAGTTGAGATTTTTAAATGGCCATCTATAAGTGGTATACCTAATTAAACATTTTACAGAGATACTAAAAACAAAAGTATGACAGTGGGAATGCCAAAATTAGGACCTCTGAAGATCCTCTTCTTAGCAAAAATTGTCTAAATTAATTTTTCAAAACCCAGGAAATTAACCAAAGTTTTGCAGTAATGCAGCAAGTGTTTACTCAAGAAAAGTAACTGAATTTGCTAAGAATAGTGAGCTTTGTGGCATTTTTAAACATGCTTCACTCCCATCAACTCAGCGGCAGCCTTGAAGACTAAACAGTAGTCTGGTAGCCAATGGATGGTGCAGAATGGTGATAGAGATAAAACCCGTCTTGAGAGAATTGTCATTTTTTGACATGTCTGGGGTTCCCTGATAGAATTCACTCACAAGGCTTTTTAAAATTTGATCTTACTCAGAGCTCACCAAGTGCAAATAACCTTTTCCTCTGGGGCATGTATTTGAAAACAAACACCAACAGTGCCTTAATATTTTAGCTGCCTGAGGTGGCAGATAAGAGTGGTAACAAACAGCAGATAACCAGAAAGCTTAAAATAAAAAGTTGGAGAATTAGATGTCCAAAGAAGACTTTGAAAAGTTCTGACCCATTCCTGGGGATCTAGCAGATCACATGCATTCCCAGATGTGAGAGGGTTCTCGTAAAATACCTGAGATGGTCCTGAGCTCTCATCTCTGTCTGAGTTTGAGGTCTGTGCAAGCAGGATGTGAAAGCCATGTGCTGTGTGTGTTGTGTCCGACTCTTTGCGACCCCATGGACTGTAGCCCACCAGGCTCCTTTGTCCATGAAATTTTCTAGGAAAGAATACTGGAGTGGGTTGCCATTTCTTACTCCAGGGGATCTTCCTCACCCAGGGATTAAACTCACATCTCTTGTGTCTCGTGCATTGACAGGCACTCTGCCAGGTGAGAATGAAGGCTACCACAGAGCTATCAACTGCCTGATGAGTATCGAAGGTGTGCCCCAACATCCACACAGAGCCACTCTGCCAAGATTGATTCTAGCTCTTTAATGAAATTTTTATTTGATCATTAGCTGACCACTTTTTCTTGGGCTCCAAAATCACTGCAGATGGTGACTGCAGTCATGCAATTAAAAGACGCTTGCTCCTTGGAAGAAAAGCTATGACAAACCTAGACAGCATATTAAAGAGCAGAGACATTACTTTGCCAACAAAGGTCCATATAGTCAAAGATATGGTTTTTCTAGTAGTCATGTATGGATGTGAGAGTTGGACCGTAAAGAAGGCTGAGCACTGAAGAATTGATGCATTTGAAATATGGTGTTGGAGATGACTCTTGAGAGTCCCTTGGACTGCAAGGAGATCAGACCAGTCAATCCTAAAGGAAATCAATCCTAAATATTCATTGGAAGGACTGATGTTGAAGCTGAAGCTCCAATAATTTGGTCACCTGATGTATAGAGTCAATTCATTAGAAAAGACCCTGATGCTGGGAAAGATTGAAGGTGGGAGGAGATGGGGATAACAGAGGATGAGATGGTTGGATGACATCACCAGCTCCATGGACATGAGCTGAGCAAGCTCCAGGAGATGGTGAGGACTGGGAAGCCTGGCATTCTGCACTTCATGGGGTCACTGAACAACAACCAAGGTAACCAACCAAAGACTTCAGTGGCCACATATGATGAAAATACAGACTTTACAGATTTAGTTCTGGAGTTTGCAAGTTCAGTTAGGGGACAATCTGGTTTCTAGAGTTGCCACATTTTATTGTTTAAGATGCCTCGTTTTCAACAGAAAAAAGTATAAAATATACCAAAGCTATTTTCCATTCACAGGAAATAAAGCAGTATGTTAATATTGCCCTTGAAGAAGTCTAAATGTTGGACATGTTGGATGAAGACTTAAATAGGATATCTTAAATATGTTCAAGGAACTAAAGGAATTTATGTCTAAAGAAATAAAGGAAATCAAGAGAATGGATGTCTTACCATATAAAAATATCAACAAAAGGTAGAATTTATTAAGCAAAGCCAGAGCCAAGCAGAAATTCTGAAGCTGAAAAGTACAATAATTGGGACTTCACTGGTGATCCAGTGGTTAAGAATCCACCTGCCAATACAGAGACACATGTTTGACCCCTGATTTGGGAAGATTCCACAAGACAGGCTACAACTACTGAGCCCAAGTACTGCAACTGCTGAAGCTCACATGCCTAGAACTTGTGCTCCCCGATGAGAAGAGCCACTGCAATGAGAAGCTCATGCACCACAACAAAGAGTGGACCCCACTCTCTCGCTGCAACTAGAGAAAGCCTGCGTGCGGGAGTAGAGACCCGGTGCAGCCAAAAATAAACAAAAACAGCAGTAGCAAAACCCCATAATGCTAACAAAAGAAAAGCACAATAGCTGAAATGAAAAATTGACTAGAGGTACTCAACATCAGATTTGAAAAGGCAGAAGAAAGAATCAGGAAACTCAAAGATAGGCCAACTGAAGTCAGTTTTAGGAGCAAAAAGGAAAAAATAATCAACAAAAACTTTCAGAGATCTTTCTGACACCATCAAGTATACCAACATACATTTAATAGGAGTTTCAGAAGGAGAAAGAATATTGAAAAAATAATGGCCAAAAACTTCCTCAAACTGATGAAAAACACACACCCAAGAATTTAGTGAACACCAAGTTGAATAAAGTTAAAGAGAATCATACCTAGATACATCATAATTAAACTGTCAAAACCTAAAGACAAAGAGAAAATCTTGAAAACAAGCAAGAAATAATTCCTTATGTACAAGGGATCCCCAAAATGAATTATAGCTGACTTTTTGTCAGAAAACCATAGAGGCTAGAAGGATGTGGTTTTAAGCACACTATTGAAAGTAAGAACTTTGATATAAGTCTGATCTACTTTCAGGTTTTGGCTTTTCAACTTATTAACCGGATGATATTTAGCAAAATATTAGCTTTGATTTCCTCATTGTAACAGTGGTACCATCTCAATTTTAATAGTCAAGTCTAAAAGGGGTATTAAGGTTTTAAGTGAAGTAACGCATACCAACTATTTAGCAGAGTGGTTGAAATAAATAGATGTTCCATAAATATTTTCTGAATATCTATTTATTTTAGGTCCACTGTTCCCAGGCAATTCTGGTCTGCTTTTTAATACTATAGATTTGGTTCCATTTTCCAGAATTTCATAAAAATGGAAGGAATCACCATCATTCACTCTTTTTTTTTTTAACTTTGATTCTTTTTTATTTGAGGGCCAATTTTTTAATGGTAGGGTTTCTTTTTTAATTTTAATTTTTAATGGAAGTATAGTTGATTTACAGTGTCATGTTAGTTTCTAATGTACAGCAAAGTGATTCAGTTAAATATAAGATTATATATTTACTTTATTCAGAATAGTTTCTATTACAGGTTATTACATGATAATGAATATAGTTCCCTGTGCTATACAATTAGTCCTTGTTATTTATCTATTTTATATATATGTGAGTCCCCTACATATGAATGAGTTACGTTCTAAGAGCACGTTTGTTAATCCAATTTGTTGGTAAGTCTAACAAAGTTGGCCTCGGTGCCTGACTAACACAACCAGCTGCCCAGTACTGTACTGTACTGGGTTCATGATAACTTTCACACAAACACATATAAAGAAACAAAGGTGAAAAGCAGACACTGTAAATCTTACAGGACAGTACCTTGAAAAGTACAGCAGAACAGTATAAAAGCGGGCATCCAAGGGCTGGCACCGAGTGGCCAGGCAAGAGGAGTTGCTGATGGAGAAGGAGGAGGGGGTGCAG
Organism: Cervus elaphus; assembly: GCF_910594005.1. Taxonomy (NCBI): domain Eukaryota; kingdom Metazoa; phylum Chordata; class Mammalia; order Artiodactyla; family Cervidae; genus Cervus; species Cervus elaphus. The sequence continues at coordinate 80,028,185 of NC_057819.1, read as the reverse complement.
ATGGTGGGGCTGACAGATTGCCAGCCAAGGAGGTGGAGGGCGGGCTGGAGCCTCACTCACTCTCTCACTCTTGACCCTGATGGTACACGTTCTGGTTCTTCGTTGGATTCATTTCTACATACACTCTTGAAAAAGCAATCCAGTGGTGTTTGGCAGTAGCTTTTATTTTATTTTTCTTATCACAGATGCCATGGTAGCACTGGATTGCATGCCGAATAGCTGCTGCAACTTTCGTGTACTGTTCAATATTCAGGTCCTGTGCCACAAAGACTAACAGTGCTCCTCAAATAAAGAAAATCCGCTTACTGTTTCCTGCACTGTGACTCTCTTCAGTTACTTCCTCCTCTTGTCTCTCTTTGTCCTTTCTCTGGGCCTTCAATTCCATCAGGTCTTCCTTAGTGAAGTCCTCATGTTGCAGAGCAAAGAGTTCAATGAAGCTGTCCTCTTGCAGATTTAACTTGAAATAAAGATACTGTAGCAAGTGTCTTTTAATTTCACAGCTGCAGTCATCATCCATGGTGATTTTGGAGCCCACCCCAGGCAAATAAAACCTGTCACTGTTTCCACTTTTCCCCCATCTATTTGCCATGAAGTGATGAAACTGGGTGCCATGATCTTAGATTTTTGAGTGTTGAGCTTTAAGCCAGCCTTTTCACTCTCCTCTTTCACCTTCATCAAGAAGCTCTTTAGTTCCTCTTCATTTTATGCCATTAGAGTGTATCATCTGCATATATGAAGTTGTTGCTATTTCTCCTGGCAATCTTGATTCCAGCTTGTGCTTCATCCAGCCCAGCGTTTCCCATGATGTACTCTGCATATAAGTTAAATGAGCAGAGTGACAATATACAGCCTTGATGTATTCCTTTTCCTATTTGGAACCAGTCTGTTGTTCCATGTTCAGTTCTAACTGTTGCTTCCTGACCTGCATACAGGTTTCTCAGGAGACAGGTAAGGTGGTCTGGTATTCCCATCTCTTTAAGAATTTTCCACAATTTGTTATGATCATAGTAAAAGAGTTTAGCGAAGTCAATGAAGCAGAAGTAGATTTTCTTTCCCCTGGAATTCTATTGCTTTTTCTATGATCCAGTAGGTGTTGGGAATTTGATCTCTGGTTCCTCTGCCTTTTCTAAATTCAGCTTGTACATCTGGAAGTTCCCACTTTATGTACTGTTGAAGCCTAACTTGAAAGATTTTGGGCATTACTTGCTAGCATGTGAAATGAGCACAATTGTATGGTAGTTTGAACATTCTTTGGCATTGCCTTTCTTTGGGATTGGAATGAAAACTGACCTCTTCCAGTCCTGTGGCCACTGCTGAGTTTTCCAAGTTTGCTGGCATATTGAGTGCAGCACTTTCACAGCATCATCTTTTAGGATTTGAAATAGCTCAACCGGAATTCCATCACCTCCACTAGCTTTGTTCATAGTAAAGCTTCCTAGGGCCCACTTGACTTCACACCCCAGGATGGCTGGTGAGTGATCACACCATTGTGGTTATCTGGGTCATAAGACATTTTTTGTATAGTTATTCTATGTATTCTTGCCACCTCTTCTTAATCTCTTCTGCTTCTGTTAGGTCCTTGCTGTTTCTGTCCTTTACTGTGCCCATCTTTGCATGAAATATTCCCTTCATGTCTTCAGTTTTCTTGAAGAGATCTCTAGTCTTTCTTCTTCCATTGTTTTCCTCTATTTCTTTGCACAGTTCACTTAAGAAGGTTTTCTTTTTTTTTTTTTTTTTTAATTCTTACATTCTTTTTTTTTTTTTAATTTATTTATTTTTTTCCAGTGGGTTTTGTCATACATTGGTATGAATCAGCCATGGATTTACATGTATTCCCAATCCCGATCCCCCCTCCCACCTCCCTCTCCACCCGATTCCTCTGGGTCTTCCCAGTGCACCAGGCCGGAGCACTTGTCTCATGCATCCCACCTGGGCTGGTGATCTGTTTCACTTAAGAAGGTTTTCTTATCTCTCCCTGCCATTCTCTGGAACTCTACATTCAGTTGGGTATAACTTTTCCTTTCTCCATTGCCTGTTCCTTCTCTTCTTTTCTCAGCTATTTGTAAGGCCTACTCAGATAACCACTTTGCCTTCTTGCATTTCTTTTTCTTTGGGATGATTTTGGTCACTGCCTCCCATACAGTATTAAGAACCCCCATCCATTGTTCTTTGGCACTCTGTCTGCTAGATCTAATTCTATTTGTCACCTCCACTATAGAAACATAAGGAATTTGATTTAGGTCATATCTGAATGGTCTAGTAGTTTTCCCTACTTTCTTCAATTTAAGCCTGAATTATGCAATAAAGAGCTCATGATCTGAGTCACAGTCAGCTCCAGATCTTGTTTTTGATGACTGTATAGACCTTCACCTGAGGCGAAGAGCTGAATTCTTAGAAAAGACCTTGAAGTTGGGAAAGATTAAAGGCAGGAAGAGAAGGGGATGACAGAGGTTGAGATGGTTGGATGGCATCACTGACTCAATGTACATGAGTTTGTGCAAGCTCAGGGAGATAGTGAAGGATGGGGAAGCCTGGTGTGCTGCAGCCCATGGGGTCACAAAGAGTTGGACATGTCTGAGTGACTGAATGACATAGACCTTCTCCATCTTTGGCTGCAGAGAATATAATCAATCTGATTTCAGTATTGATCATCTGGGGATGTCCATGTGTAGAGTCATCTCTTGTGTTGGAAGAGGTGTTTGCTATGACGAGTGCACTCTCTTGGCAAAATTCATTTTGTATTGTTTCATTTTTTACTCTAAGGTCAAACTTGCTTGTTACTCCAGGTATCTCCTGACTTCATACTTTTGCATTCCAATCATCTAGGATGAAAAGGACATCTTTTTTTTTTTTTTTCTTTTGGTGTCTGTTCTAGAAGGTCTTGAGGTTCTTCCTAGAACCATTCGATTTCAGTTTCTTTGGCATTAGTGGTTGGGTCATAGACTTGGATTACTGTGATACTGTATGATTTGCCTTGGAAATGAACTGAAATAATTCTGTCATTTTGGGGATTGCACCCATCTCCTGCATTTTGGACTCTTTTGTTGACTATAAGGACTAATCTATTTCTTCGAAGGGATTCTTGCCCACAGTATTAGATAAAATGGTCATCTGAATTAAATTCACCATTTCCATCCATTTTAGTTCACTGTTTCCTAAAATATTGATGTTCACGCTTGCCATTTCCTACTGACCACATCCAGTTTACCTTGATTTGTGGGTCTAACACTCCAGATTCCTATGCGATATTGCTCTTTACAGCATTGGACTTTACTTTCACTACCAGACACATCCACAACTGGATTTAGCAGTATACAAAAAGCATAATATTATGATCAATCATGGTTTATTGCAGGAAAGCAAGTTAGTATAGCATTCCCCATAATTTATTACACTAACAGAATAAAGGGGAAAAGCCATACGGTCATCTTTACAGATGCATATAAAGTAGCATTTGACAATTTCAACATCCACTTATGAATTTAAAAAAATTAGTTATATAAGGGAACTTCTACCTGATAAAGAGAATCTAAAAAAAAACCTGTAGCCAACTTTATATTTAATGATTAAAGACCAACTCCTTTCCAGGATCAGAAAAGACGCAAGACTGTCCATTCTTACCTTTTCTGTTTTACTAGGCATCCTTGCCAGTGAAGTAAGATAAGAAAAATAAAGGCATATAGATTGGAAAGAAACAAGGAAGACAGTCTTCATTTGCAGATGACATAAAACCTCTGTAGAACAATCTAATAAATATACAAAAATCTACTTAGAACAAAATACAACAAATATATGCAAAACTAAACAGTTGAACTACATGTCATTAATATGTGAATTAAAAAAGACCTAAATAAATAAAGATATACCTTCTTCATGATCAGATCAGAAGAATTAGTATTGTTAAGATGCTAGTTCTTCCAAACTGAGCTATAGATTCAATGCACTCTAAATCAAAATGCTAGCAGTCTTTTTTTCTTTCTAGAAATTGACAAGCTGTATGAAGATGGAAAGACTATAAAATAGTCAAAACAACTTTGAAAAGAGAACAAAGTTGCTTATACAACCTTATTTCAAGACTTATAAAGCTACAATAGTCAAGATATGGTACTGGTGTAAGGATTTCTGTATACATAAAGACAATGGCATAAGGATAGACACATAGGGACTGAAGCAGCATAGTGAGCCCTGAAATAGCCTGAACAAATATGGTCATTTGGTTTTTCACAAAGAGTCAAGATAATTCAATAGAGAAAAATCATTTTTTCAACATTATTTTGAAACAATGGGTATTGGCACAATGGGATATACATATGCAAAAAAGAACCTTAACTCTTACTTCATATCATATATACAAATTAACTTAAAATGAAATAGATCATAGACCTAACTTTCAAAGCTAAAACTAAAACTTACAGAAGGAAACATAAGAGAAACTCTTTGTGAACTTGAATAAGATAATTATTTCTTAGAGGAGATCCAAAAAGCACAAACCATAAAATAAATTAATAAATTGGACTTAATGAAAATTAAAGACTTCTCCCCTTTGACATATTATGGCCTGATCCCAGCTATACTTTTGAGGGACCTGTGAATAGCCAAGCTGTAAGGAAAGCATGACAGTAGCCTGGACAATCCACATCCAAAATGTCAAGAATAACCTCTGGAGAGTGGAGTCTATTCAGATTTATTTCAAAACTACCTGTTTCCTGGGCTTTGGCCGCTTGCTCAAATAGAGAGCTATGGCCGCTGCTGTCAACCCATCTCTTAACGCCCCCAGCTGTCACAAGTGAAGGGTGGGTCCATCATACTTGTTGTGACAGTAACTTCAACAGCTCTGACCCAACTAGACCCACAGAGGGAGGCTCCAGCTTCAATCATGGCTACGGTGAAGGACTGGGTAACATTATGCAGATATGGGAAAGCTGGATCATGAGAGACAGGAGACTGGAAGTATCCAGCAGATAGTTTCCTCTCCATTCCTTCCCTGTGGACTGTTTTGAAGGCTTCTTGGAAGCAGTCACATGCAAACAAACAGCCATATGTGTTTTCTTGTGATATTTTGGCTAATTCAGCTACAAACCACGTGTATTTGTTTCCCCTCATTCTCTGGCTCATTTTCTTTTATTCCTTCAAGTCTGATGCCCTGAGGTTGCATCTCTCAGTACCAGATAGAATATTTGCAATTGACTTAGCCTCAGGCTTTGTTTTTATAGGCTAAGACAAAATATATAACAATCCTATGAGAAAATCATAGGACCATTAGGACTTCCCTGGTGGCTCAGATGGTAAAGTGTCTGCCTACAATGCAGGAGACCCAGGTTCCACCCCTGGGTCAGGAAGACCCCCTAGAGAGGGAAATGGCAACCCACTCCAGTACTCCTGCCTGGAAAATCCCATGGACGGAGGAACCTGGTGGGCTGCAGTCCATGGGGTCACAAAGAGTCGGACATGACTGAGCAACTTTACTTTCACTTTCGTGAGGAAATCAGCACTACTAATACATCATCATTTTATAAACAAGGAAACTGAGGCCCAGAGAGGTGAGGTAATTTGTCCAAAATCCTATAGCTAGTAAATGGAGGAGGTAGAATTAGAACTCTGACTCTAAATCTCCTGCTTTCAGAAACTCTGCTGTTATTCTGGTCCAGCTGCCTATCAGCTTCTTCCTAGACCTTGATTCTGAAGACAAGATCTTGCCCTCATTATGAGTTCTGGCATGTCCAGAGTCCCTGTCTCATAGACGCTTGGTTGTGGAACTTTCTCATTGTATTTGTACTGTGAATAATGAACTGAGCCAGTTTGAATGAGGAGGGGTGGTAAAACAAAGCATATTAGAAATAGGAACTCCAGCCATTTCTGACAGCTGAGTAGACAGATACATTAGTGAAGGGAACATTTCTGACTGGGACAAGATTGCTCTTCAGGCTGTGAGGTGAACTAGGCACCTTTAGACTCCAACCTGCCTGTCACTAGACAGAAAAGTATGACCCCTTCCCCCATTCTCTACTGCTTAACATGACGAGTATGTCTTCAACTGCTGAAATGTGGCCGATTCTGTTACACTGATGGTATATAACAGGGTGGAAGCATCCTTTTCAGTTCCTGTGTATTTTTCAAAAAATAAAATATTCAGTTATTCAGTGATAAGTTTTGAAAAGTCATCTGTGACTTCACAGCAAGAAGAAAGACTGATTTTTGAAGTTTGAAAGTATATTTATGAGGTAGAAAGTGAAAAGGCAATTAATATTGGTTCTATAGTTCAATAAATCCTTCTGGATAATCTACTTTGTAACCTATGTATCCTATGTCAGACCCTTATTCAGAGGTGAACAAGATAGGGTCCTTATAGGGTAACCAACTGGCTTGGTTTGCCTGGGACTGAGTGGTTTCCCTGGTTGCAGGACTTACAGTGCTAAAACTGGGAAAGACCTGGGCAATTTGAAATAAGTTGATTAACCTACCTGTACCCCAAGGGGCTCATAGGCTAAAAATGAAGGCAGTTATACAATTGTATGCAGCTATGAAATAGTGTGATATGTGAAATTATGTAATAATAATATATTTTACTTCCCTGGCACTTTCTCTGAGACAGTTACTGTTTAGAATAATATTATATGTATCAGTTCATTGAATCCCACAACAGCTCTGTGAAATAAGGACTATTATCATCCTCACTTGACATAGAAATTGAGGCACTACTAAGGCACAGATCTAGGTTTCAAACCCAGGAAATAAGGGTCTATATCTGATAAATTAATGTCTAGACACTGGTCTCAAATGTCCAAAGCAAAGAAGTAGCAAAAGGAATAAGTGATGAACTTTGTGGGTGACAGAGGTAGTTATGGGAGAAGGGGGTATGGGGAAATCGGTTAGAGAAGGTGGTACCTGAGCAGGAATATAGGAAGGAAAGAAAAAGGCATTCTAGGCAGGGTGGGTCAGGTTAGGACATGGAGATGTGAGCCAGTGTGGTGTTGCTGGGAGATCAGTGTCTATAGGAGCTCTAATGGGAGTTCTCTGGGTTCTTACATGTTTAGTGGTGCACTTCATCCACTGTTCCAGGGCCTTGAGAAAGAAGCCTGGAGAAGTCATAGGGCCAGGTCATCAAGGACTTCACATGCCATACTAAGGAGCACAGATTTCAACCAGTTCATAACAGGGAATCACCAGAGGATTTTAAGACAAAGCTGATGCTTGCACTTTTAGAGAATTTTTCTGGAGGCATCCAGAAGGGGAGAGGGTGGTGATAGGACTAGTGACACGTGAAAACCAAGGTCTTGAAGAAGTCCCTGTGGGAGCTGGTGACTTCAACTCCAGTGTGTGACAGAAGAGATGGAGAGGGCTGGGCAGGGTAAAAATGTGAAGAAGATAGAATGAACCAAGCCTGGTTAGTGATTGGATGGAAAGGCCAAGGAATTAGGAAATTAGCTTCTATGTTCTTTGCTTGGCTAGCTAGGTACATAGTCCTTCCACCAATAATTAAAAAAAAAAAAAAAAAAAGAACAAAGGAGGAAAAGTGGATTTAAAGAAGAAAGATGGGGAGTCCAGCTTTCCACAGTGTGACTCTCAAGGGCCTAGAGGAAATCTAGATGATATTGTCTAATCCAAGCATTTCACTAAAAAATGAGGCAGCTTGTCCTAAAGGGTATTTAGTTTTCTGATCAAGAGTGAAATAATAATTATGAAGGAAACTCTTGGAGGCAGGTATGAAATAGAAAGCAATAGAATTAATATAATATTAATGTAGCATTCTTTGGGTTTCTCCTGAGGCACAAAATATTTAATACATTCATTTATGGTAAGACACCAGTGACTTGGGCTTCCCAGGTGGCACTAGTGGTAAAGAACCTGCCTGCCAATGCAGGAGATAGTAGAGATGCAGGTTCGATCCCTGGGTTGGGAAGATCCCCTGGAGGAGGGCATGGCAATCCACCCCAGTATTCTTGCCTGGAGAATCCCCATGGACAGAGGAGCCTGGAGGGCTACAGTCCATAGGGTCGCATGGAATTAGAGACAACTGAAGGATTTTCGTATGCACACGTGCATCAGTGGCTTAACTTATTATCTGTCCTAAGAAATATCTGTGTTTCATAAAAGACAGCAATGCTTAACTGAATCCCGGATAAAATAATTTCATTTATCTTAGTCCTAGAGATGGATATTTTGTTGTTATTGAGTAGATGAACCTTCTGCTGCTGCTGCTGCTAAGTCACTTCAGTCATGTCCGACTCTGTGCGACCCCATAGACAGCAGCCCACCAGGCTCCCCCGTCCCTGGGATTCTCCAGGCAAGAACACTGGAGTGGGTTGCCATTCCTTCTCCAATGCATGAAACTGAAAAGTGAAAGTGAAGTCACTCAGTCGTGTCCGACTCTTCGCGACCCCATGGACTGCAGCCCACCAGGCTCCTCCATTCATGGGATTTTCCAGGCAAGAGTATTGGAGTGGGGTGCCATTGCCTTCTTCAGATGAACCTTCTAGAATACCTCAAATCATAATTCATTTGCAACTGCTAATTCCATGTACATGGGTACGGGGGTAATTTGAACATCTGAAAGTTGTCATAAATTCATTACATGGATTTCTTTCATCCTTGAATTAACTCTCTCCAAGTATTTACATGTTTGTTTATTTCAAACATTTAAGACCTTCAGTACCTTGTTATCCAAGTATAAGTATAGAAAATCAGTTATTACTGTGCAATATAATGAAAAAATTATTTACATGACCAATTTATTTGAATTTTAAGTTTTTTAAAAATGCCATTTTTATGGCTGATTCATATCAATGTATGACAAAACCCTCTGAAAAAATTTAAAAAAAAATGCCATTTTTCATCTCTATTTTCCCCTTCCAATGCTCTAAGTGTAATCTCTATTAGATGAGGGAGGGGGCATGCATCTCCTCATCCCCACGTAAACTCTCATCTGTAGGTTTTGGGTACACAGACTCTGGATTAAAGCACATTAACGGTGATCGTGATTGCCTATTGCATCCTTTAACAAGAAAGATTTAAGTAATAGCTCATAGATATGTTAATTGACCTCAGTGTGTCTTCTTTGAAACAACTAGGAATGGAAGGAGTGGAGGAATGGAGATTCAGGGAAATGAATTCTCGAAGACACACACTTCATTGGGAAAAATCAGTGAAAGGGACTGGCTTTCCTGACCTCTCTAGCCACTAAACAATGCTGTCTCCCTCCTGTTAGGATGCTATCATTTGCTGAAACAGCCAAATCATGCAGGAGAATGACCCTGTTCTTGTGATTGAGTGGCCTGGGGATACTTTCTACTAGGCAAAAGGCCACCCATCTCTCAGATTCCTTAGCTTTGCTTTGTATTTAGAGAAACATGCTGTTCACTGTTCCAACATCATCCCTTTGTCAGCACCCAAGGCCAGAGCTTCATCTGAACAGCCAGTGATATACTGCAGAGAGAATGCACCAAAGACATCAAACTCTGTATGACATTTTTGTAGACTCTGAGCCCACCAGAGATGGATTGATGCTGCCATAAAGTCTTGCAGTAGCCAGGCAAACAAAAGACTAAGGAGAGATAGTGGTGATGGTGATGGTAGGGAAAGCAATAGTTTTCTCCATTCACATTCCCCCTCTGCAGAAATTGCTTTATATCTTATTTAGAACATGAGAAAATTAAATGAGTACAGGGATTTTTGGGGCCCAGCATAGAAGCAAACAGCCTTGATTGTCAGTGGTACTTCTAGTCGCCTTGGCTGGGCCAACAACCAGCATAGGTAACAGGGCACTCAAAATATTCCACTTTCAAACTTAAGACATCTTTCCAACTATATATGTTCATGGAATAAAAGACTTAAGAAACATGGGTGTAAAAGTGGCAGTGGATCAGGAAAGGGTTTGCATGCATGTTCACTGTGTCCCCTTGGCAGGTACCTTCAACATCCAATCATGATGTTATTTATGATCATGCCAACCTAGGATGGACAGAATGCTAACATTCTGTTCTGGATGTCCAGCCTGCAAACTGTATTAAAGACAGCAATATGCCTACATTTGTATTCAGGATTATCAGCATGATGGAATCCATCTTTACCTGATCCCACAGGTATTTTGTAGGTACTCAGGAACCTCAGTGGAAAATGATCTCACACAACAAGAGAATAGCATATTTTTCATAGCTAATGCTTATCAGTTATGCAAGCACAAAATATCCTTAAGGTTGCTACAAACAAAATGCCCAGCTATCAGAAATGGGGCTTCCCTATCCCCATCTTAACCTATTCACGTAAATAAGCGTGTGTTATTGCAGAACCCCTGTGTATGGCCTGTGTGCATTCTTCATGGACTGCCTGCAGCTAACTTTGGAAGATGCAAAAATTTTTTTTACATCATTTAAACCACAGCAACACATACATACATATTTTAAAAATAATCAGTAACTAAGAAAGCCTCACATGCACATGAAGAAAGACAACAATAAATTGGACTTACCAGTTTAGGTTGTTTGAGGCAGCAGGGGAGTAAGTTGCTGGTAATTGTCCAGTGCTTTCATTCAGTAAATCACATTGGCTCTGCTTTCTCCTGTGGTTCAGCCTCTGCGCAAAGCAAGCGAACCTCCTTCCTATTCTGTGTGAAGAGTAAACCGCAAGGAGGATCACTACAGGCAAGAGCCGAAGTCATGATCACTAAGGTATCTCAAGGCAAAATAAAAGAGCCAGTGATGTACGGGGAGAGGATGGGGGAAGGAAACAGCTTGGCTCAGAATCAGGTGTATTCTCAGGACTGCAGCCCCGGGAGGGATTGATTTCTCAAGCCCTTGTGCACGTAGTGAAAGGATACTATGACTCCCGTGCACCATCAGCCTATTGTAACTGTGAGGTCCATTAGCAATGGCCCACAGGGAAATAAGCTTCATGGCAAACAAGACTGAATTAGAACAGACTGTTGCTCAAAGATGAGCAGAGGGGCGATGAGGCAGCCAATTAGCTCTGCCCTGTATGAACTGCAGGGGAAGAAATCTCGTCTGGCATCCTGGAGCCCATCCAGCAGTCTGTGACTGCAAACGGTCCACAGCCTCTTGGGGCCAGATGCCCTCTTACCCCCACAGCTACCTGGGACCAGAATCACACAGGTGGTAGCCGTATCCTCTCACCTTGTGGCACATGAGCAATCCTTCTCCTAGTAGGAACAAGGGGCATCTTTAGAAAGGTCCCAGTCCCCCTGGGGCTGCTCAACCAATGCCAGTTTTTGTCTGAGCTGGGTCTGAGAAAGTAATCAACAGACTTGGGACTTAGGACACCCAAAGGCTCAGGTTTTAGGAAGAAGATTCCAGTGCTTTCATTCCAGCCACATCTGGATGCACCTGGCTCCTTTCACGAGGTCATGCTTTATGTGACGAGTAAGACATGTAGAGTGGATTTCCTAGAAAGCCACTTATGTAGGCATTTTTCATATTTCTCTCTGAAATAAAATGGCAAATGACCTCCACAGGCTGCTTATTATGTTTAGGGAGGCTTTGTTGATTGAGAGCACATATGAATACGCACACACAGTCACACATATACACACATAGATACACACACACACACGTCCCTAGCAACAGCACTGAAAATCTTTCTAAAGCTCTATTCAGATTCTGTTTCTGCCAAATGAAAGCTTAGCTTCTGTAATGACTTCAGAAATAATTTTGGACCCTTTTGCTAGGCACTGACACTGGTCTGTGATTTATACCTGGAGTTCAATCAACTCCCCTATTTTGAATGTGATTCTGTAGCAAATCAGGAGAAAGTATCTCGGTTATAAGCAAGAGGGTGGAATGTTAATATATGTCCTGGTTATCAATTAGAATCCTGGGAATGGCATCTTGTATTCTTGAAAGTCTTCCTGCTTTATAGAGACCACACCTCATCCTGGCAGCTTAGTCATCCCAACAAGTAGCTGTTCTGGGGCTGAGATCCGAGATAAGACTCAGTGACATAAAACCTGGGTGTCCAAAGGAGGAGTTCAGTTTGGCTTTTTACAATTGTACTTTTTTCTCATTTGAAAGGCAAAGTCTCTCTCTGGATTTTTTTCTCTTTTTCTCTCCTTGAACTTATTTGTCCATGGAGCATTGATAGAAATAATTTAATTTGGGAATATGCATGCCCTTGAGGTTGAGAAGGAATTTTTTTCGTCAAGGATTAAGAAAGAGTCAGGCTACCCTCTCACAGCTTAAGCCTAAATGACTGCCAGGTAAAACTTTACCTTTATCTCTAGGAGGGCTTTGATTTTTGATGCAGATTGACTTAAATTCCATCTGCTGGGGTAAGCCATGTGACTCTCAGTAATTCTACTGAGGTTAGGGGCTGCCTCACAGGGGTCATTAGTTCAATCTGTTATGCAAAGCTAAGTGGGTGATGCCTCCTATACTAGTGGCATTGCTTTTTGGAGCAAACGCTTGAAACTGAGTCATTTCATGAGCCTGTGTCTATTGAAAAGGAGAACCATTCATCCATTCATTTATTAACCCACTCTTCAACAGACATTTATTATTACTTAGTAGGCTAGATGCACTGTGCCAAATACTTTAATGTTATGAAAAATTTATCAATAAATATTCACCCCCCCATCATACTTTTGCAAAATTCTCCGTAGTCTGGCTCTGCCTATCCCTCTAGCCTAATTTCTCGTTACCTTCCTACTTGCCCTTTATGCTGTAACTTTTTAAAATATCTTTCAAGTCCTTGAACATGCAATGCTGTCCCTTAACTCCAGAATTCTGCATATGATTTTTTTCTGTCTGAATGCTCAGTCCCTTTTGTCTGGCTAACTAATGTATGGTTTTAGAGTCTCAGCTCAAACATCATCTCTCAGGGATATTTTTCTAGTCCCTGAACTTTTAGGGTTCCTGCTCTGTGGTCCTACAGCACTTTATATCCTCCCATCACAATTTTTTTTCCTTTACTTGTTTGACGTCAATCATTCCCATTTTACTCTAAGAGTTTAAATGCAAAGTCTTTTATTCACTGCTCTATCTCGAGTGTCTTGCAGAGTTCCTGGCCTATAGAAGGTGTTAAAAAAATACTTAGGGTTTTGTTGAAGCACTTAGCCTGTATTTATTGAATGATGAATAAACCATCTTAAAGAATAACAGGGGTTTGAGAATTGAAAGGAACCCTAAAGTTCACTTAGTATGTGTAATTTTTCTTGCCAAGTGGCCATCACTGAATGCTTGTCTTCTCTGATTATTCCTTCTCCATTAGTCCAATCACACATTTACTTTGTCCCATACCACGCCCAGCACTTTCACAGCATGTTCTTGCTTTTTGTTCTCCAGCTGTTTCCTGGAGTTTGTCTCATCCCTACAAACTGGTATTCTCCATAACACCTAACAAAAGCCTGCAATTATTTGATGCTGATTCATTCAACAACAAACATCTGAACAGAGAGTTAAATGATCAGAGTCCCGCTTTGGGAAGGTTACTCTGGTATTGGGGGAAGGATGGGTTGGATCAGTCAGACCTAATAATGACCACAGCCCAGAGATAGCATTTAAAAGCAGCCTTGTTCTTTCTTGGGCTTCCCTGGTGGCTCAGCTGGTAAAGAATCCGCCTGCAATGTGGGAGACCTGGGTTCAATCCCTGGGTTGAGAAGATCCCCTGGAGAAGGGAATGGCTACCCACTCCAGTATTCTGGCCTAGAGAATTCCATGGACTCCATAGTCCATAGGGTCACAAAGATTTGGACATGACTGAGTGACTTTCACTTACTCTTTCTTTTCCTCTACCCCTCCTCCATCGCCCCACCCTCCATATCATAAAATCACAATTTTCATTTGGAACACTGAGAATGTTAGGTCCATACTCAGCACTTCCCCTCCACCCAGTTCCACCTCCACAGTTAGTTCACTTGCTTAGGTCATTCATGAATGTGTCTCACTGATTAAAGCTCCTTTGAAGACAGGGATTGCATTTTAACTTATTTTTAAAATTTTCTTCCTCCAGTCCTTACCCTGCCTGGCCTAGTGTCTTATAGATAGTAAATGCTCTATAAATATTAAGAAAGAAAAGCACTTATATGCAAAGCTTTGGATGGAACACTCTGGTGAGGAGGGGTACCAAGATGAATGAGATATCTTTTGAAAGATAGAAGAGATCTATTTAGTGAGAGAGACGTGACTTATAATACAGGGCGGAATTAAATACACATCATAAAAATTATGAGCAATGTGCTAAGGGAACAGAACAATTATTACTTCCTTCTGGGATACATAGCAAAGATTTACAGAGAAGGTTGCATTTAAACTGGATCTGGAGGAATGAAAACCTTCAGACGTTGGAAAGAAGAGAAAGGAATGGAGACAATGCAAAGAATTCCTGGAATATTTGGGGATTGACAAGTAGTCCAGTTGGGCTGGAGTAAGTGGTAATGGGAGGACCCAATGGAATTTAAGTTTCAAAAGGAGGCAGGGGCTAAAGAGAGCACTCAAACACTGTGTTAAAGAGTTTGGACTTTATGTACAGTTGACAGAGATTTGAGCAGGAGAATATCAGTGCAGCTGACTAAAGATCCTTCTAGTCTAGCCATCATGGACCATGAACTGAAGTGGTAAGAATCTGTAAGCAGGAAGACATTGCTGTGAAGGGTCTGTGGGTGTACAAATTAGGAGATGAACACGGGACATTCTTTGGAGGTAGAGCTTATAGAATTTGTCAGCAGTACAGGTGGAGGAAGTGAGATGGCGAAAGAGGCTGAGTTTTAACTTGCATGATGGCAGATAATGATGGCATTACTCAATCCCAGTAATCAAACATAGAAATAACTTAGGCATTCATGTCATGTTCTGAGCACCTTTTGAACACAGAGAAGAGAGCAGGAGACCAAGTCCTTGGAGTCAGATGAATGTGCTTAGGTGGCGTTGAAGAAACCATTCAGCAGCAGCCAAAGTTGCAGACACTAGTGGTAAAGAACCTGCCTGCCAATGCAGGAGACATAAGAGACGTGGGTTCGATCTTTGGGTCAGAAAGATCCCCTGGAGGATGGCATGGCAACACACTCAAGTATTCTTGCCTGGAGAATCCCATGAACAGAGGAGCCTGGAGGGTCATGAAGAGTCAGCAACAACTGAAGTGACTTAGCACACATGCCTGCAAAGATCCAGGGCCATTTGAAAGGAGATGGGTGTAGAATTCCCTTGAAAGAAGATTTCCCAATTAAATGTGAGGGTTTGCAATTTCCCATCTCCGAATTATTTAGCTCAGTGGAAAGAACCCTGGTCTGGGGTGCAGACTTTGAGCTTGAGCCGTGGAGCTCTCCTCACCAGCTGTGTGACCTTGGGCAAGTTACTTTCTATTGTGAGGTCTCATTTTTCCCACTTGTAAAATGAGAGAGTTGGGCCAGTTAAATTGAAAGGTTCCTTTTGGTAGTATACTGTTCTCTGATTTGTGAAGTGCAATGTTTAGAATTTCAGAACACTTGTGAAATTAGGCCAAAACCCACCAACATCAGAAGCTACTAATGTCCAGTCTCTCTTGCAAAAGCATGCCCATATTTTGAGAATGTCCATTGCAAATACACGTCTGCCCTGCGGTTAATTCCATGTGGTTTGTTTGTAAGACATAAATTTAAATTGATCACTTTTTGATGACCATTTTCTAACAATTTTTCACTTTTTTTTTTTTCCCCCGCAAAGATTTTTTTAAGGGGGTGCCTTTTCATCAGAGTCTCAAAATTAAATTATGGGAAGAAAGCGGCAGTCCCTTACTGTGGTCAGCAAAGAGTTTGGCCAGCCTACTTCCGCTCCCTAATCTCCTGACCTTCCTTAGGGCGCGGCTGCTCAGTAACGGCTCTGATTCTTTTTTCAAAAATAAAATGTGCTACTTATCAAAAGCTGCTAAAAAGGAGACCAAAAAAAAAAAAAAAATAGGAAAAGAAAACTAACACCCCGGGGTGTATCTGAACATGCTTATTATGTGTGAAGTTGTTAGTAATGAATGTGAAACTCTTCCTCCTCCTCCCTCTCCATTTCTAAGCCCCAAAGAAAAAAGGAAAAGGGATGGGGGAGGGCATTGGCTATTCAGTCCCAAGCAGACCTTTTCAAAAGGTGCAGACTGTTCATAGGCATGGTATTTCTTGATTATTTTGTTTTAAGCACCAGTTGACCTTTCAGACTAAAAGTAAAGGTCCTCAAATATCCTGAGATACCCTCTTTTGTTTTTTTTTTTTTTTTTTCTCTCTAAGTCTTGGAAACTAGACTCATGACATTCAAAAAGACTCTTCAAAAAGAGATGGTCCGTATGACTTCTAGTGTGATTTGATGACAGGGTGTTTATCTGAACTAATCATGTGAGATTTTCCAGCGTTGCATTTTTGAGAAATGGGATTCTCTTAAGGAGGTTACAAACACTTCACTGAAAGCTTTCCAAGAACGGCTTCATTTGGCCTCTCAGCAGCCTCTCGCTGGGCTGTAGCACCAATGTGATAATCAGGGTCCCGCTTCTGAAAAGTCTTCTTGTTCTGGCTGCCACCCTCCTTTCAGTCATCATTAGAATTCTCCAGCTATGAATCCCCTATTGTCTGTGTGAGCCCAGGATCCCCCACACCATGCAGAGGCAGGAATGTGAACCTCCTAGGTCTGGCTCTAAGTCTCCACCTTATCCAGCAGGTCACAAAGCCCCATTTATACACAACTCCAAAGTTTTTATCATAATTCTTTATCTGCTCAGCCCCATATATCCTCTAGGGCCGTCCAGAGACATTTGGTAATGAAGCTCATTTATCCTCATTTTCTCAATTGGCACGCTTAAAGTTCTAATATTTATGTTCACACTGGCCTAATTTTGAATGTCAAAGATACTATACTAGACAAGTAGCATTGCTGAAGGATAATTGAACCACACAGAAGAATTCACCAGAGTCAGATACATGATGTGCTTTGTCATATTACCAATCCCTGCGTCAGAAATACTTTTAATAACTCTGTGAAAAGTAATAATAAATGCTGCCCTTTATCAAATGCCTCCTGTGGGTTATGCAGCAGTATCACTGAATCCTCACACAAAGAGCATTATCCACTTTTTACTGATGAGGAAACTAGGGTTCAGAGAGATCAATTAACTTGTTTATGTGCTGAGGGGCTGAGCTGGGACTCAACCCAGATCTCTGATTGCAAAGCTCATGGCATTTCTACCTCATTTCTACCTCACTCCTTTTCCTCTTACCAGAAATATAATTTGTGAGTTGTTTTAAATTAGTATAACATACTTATTTTTTTTAACTCACAAATACATGAAGAATTATGAACTTAGGGCTGTTAAAATGTTTTGGCCAACTGAATAATGAGATCTGCTCTGATAAACATTAATGAGCACAACACCATGTCAGAGGAGGAATTTGTGGCATATATTTCACCTGTCAATAGGTGGCAGCATTCACCTAAATCTCTTCAGGAGGAATCAGCACAGGTTATTTCTCCTTAGAACCACCCCCAAGACCATCTACCTTCTTTGATAGACTGTATTTTATCATAAAGAAAAGCCTTTACAGTAAATTGGTTGCTAAATGGATCTTGATCATGCCTCTGTGTAGTGAGATTTGGGCTGTAAAGAGGTTGTCGGGGAGGATGAGGAACCATCTCAGAAACACTGGGAATCCTCTCCATTCACAACTTTCATTTCTGCTAATTTTCTGGGGAGATCTTTTGTTTGCAACTCAAAGCCAAAGGCATTTTTGTGTCTTTACTTACTTTAAGAATGTTGTGTAGAATCCTCAAATAATTTTAAAATGTTGACATTGTTCATGCACGTATAATTCAGTGAAAGAATTTGTTTAGATCAGGACAATAAAGCAACTTTCAGAATATATGATTTCAAAACCTTGTGTACATGTATACCCATGAAATCATATCACTCTTCATCAGGAAACATGGAATCCGGAGTCCATAAGGACTTGTATAAGGATTCAGTATATAAGTTAAAGTAGTCAAGCTGGTAAATCAATACTGAAAGATACATGACTTCTGTGGAGAAGGAAATGGCAACTCACTCCAGTATTCTTGCCTGGGAAAACCGCATGGACAGAGGGGGCCTGGCGGGCTGCAGTCCATGGGGCTGCAGAGTCAGACAAGACTTAGCAACTAAACAACAAGATGACTTCTGAGTTTTGAGTGTGCTCTTTCTCCACTTTCTCCTACTCCTGTTGTATTCTTTTTCTCCTCCTATTTTTTTTTTTTTTTTGGTAAAGAAAACTTAATATGAAAATATGTAGTTAAATGCATTAGCGTAGAATCTGTTTCTACTTTCCAGCTGCCAATAAGAGTCCGTATAGTAGGACTTACTTTTATGAAGTCAAGAAAGCAGGTGTGGTAGTAGAAACCAAGATAAGCTGCCCTACTTTTATGTTGACTTCTCCATTTTCATTTGGGATACTTGGGACTGATCATCGTCAACGATGACTGGAAAGCACTTAGAAATCAGATAAGACGAAGAGTCCTAACTCTTAGGAATAAGAAGTTGAATCCAGTAAGATTCCAAAGGAGAACAGCGTTTCCCAAAGAATTCAGACTGGAAAGTAGAAGACTTTGGAGACAGCATGTTAACCTTTCCTTTTATGTTCCCCAAATGGAATAAGCATCTTTCTCTTCTCTCTCTGTGGCATCTGTAGCTATTTTAGCGCTGTTAGTACAGTCTAACTTTGTTAGGGTCACTTGGGTCTCTTCTTTTTTTACTGTATTGAGATCTCCAGGAGGGCAGGGCTCAGGCGTGCCTGACCTTTGGGTCACTGAGTCATGTCTCTGAGTTCAAGGATTGGGACCTGTGCATGGTAAATGATGTTCAGTGCATCTATGTTTAATTCAACTGAATTAAATAGAACTCAGAGGAATGCATTTTATACTTTGCTGTTGCGGTTCAGTCACCAAATCATGTCCAACTTCTTTGCGGCCCCATGGCTGCAGCATGCCAGGCCTGCCTGTTCTTTACTATCTCCCAGAGTTTTCCCAAGTTCTTGTCCAATTTTATACTTTGTCCTTAACTTAAAGAAAAATTGCAGCGTGGGTGTTGGATACTAGCCATGGGTCACATTTCTTATTTCTCATGTAGTTTCAGGACAGCATTGGTAAGTGACTGTCAAAGCCCACCACATCCTCGGAACCATTAATTAACTAATTTTACGTCATTGGCAAGACTGCTGTATTGTGTAGAATACAGCCATGGCCATAGAAAGGTTAAATGCAGAGGCAGGCAAAAAGGTCATTACAGAGGACATGAAGTGACCTACAACTAGTGTGTCATTCCAATCACTAATGTTTCCTGCCTTTGTGGTTTGGCGACCCAACCTGCACTAAAAAGCTGAACGGTACAATGCTGTTTCCAAATGGCAGCTATCATTGTTTCCCATATAAGGACAAAGCTAAGTGCAAGGGTAGGCATTCGTTTTGAAAAGCTACAAAATTACATTCCACTCATTAAGCATATCAGGAGATATTGCCATGCTCGGGAAATGAATTACCCAGCTGAATATCACAGGCATAATGAAGATGTCAGCAGCAACAGTGCAGCTGTAGGTTGTCTGATTATATGTTGACTGTTCTGGCCATTCAGGGACACCCCAGGCAGGAAGTTGTTGTCATACTGTCCACCACATTCCCAGCCTTGTCCACAGCCTTGGTGATAAATCTGGTCTCGGAAGCACAGGGGAAAACAACAAAAAAATAACAAACCAGAAAGAGAATCCTCTTATTCCTGGCAAGGGTGGAGTCTCTCTCCTCCTGCAGGTCCAATCTGTCATCTTCTTAAAAAAATGATCATGACAAGGAGTGTTAGTTTAGTTCTGATTTTCCAAATAGTGCTTCACAATGGGCTTTAGTTTTGTAACTTCAAAATCAGCAACAGTCTAGCAAGAAAGCCAACTACATGGTTGGAATTCACACCTTTCTTATGAGTCAAAGAGGAAAGCATGCCGAATTGTTCCTTTCTGCAGAACAGTCTGAGCAGGTTGGTATGTAGTGTCTCTTGACATCAGCTAGAATCTTCTGAAAGATTATCTTGCCCCCTACCCCTTTTTATTTTATTTATTTATTTTTTTACTGTAATACTTCTCCTACCATTTAATTTTTTGCCACCAAGATGTATACATTGTTTTTTAAATTAATAAACTATTGACAAAACAAACACTACTGAATTGCTAAGCAAAGTCAGTGTACATCAGTTACACTATTTCCTTTAGATTATCACAGTAGTTATACTTTATATGCATCAGTTCATGCATCATTCAGTTCAGTCGCTCAGTCCTGTCTGACTCTTTGCGACCCCATGAACCGTAGCACGCCAGGCCTCCCTGTCCATCACCAACTCCCGGAGTCCAACCAAACCCATGTCCGTCAAGTAGGTGATGCCATCTAACCATCTCATCCTCTGTCGTCCCCTTCTCCTCCTGCCCTCAGTCTTTCCCAGCATCAGGGTCTTTTCCAATGAGTCAGCTCTCTGCATCAGGTGGCCAAAGTATTGGAGTTTCAGCTTCAACATCAGTCCATCCAATGAACACCCAGGACTGATATCCTTCAGGATGGACTGGTTGGATCTCCTTGCAGTCCAAGGGACTCTTCTCCAACACCAAGCGTCTTCTCCAAAATCACAGTTCAAAAGCATCAATTCTTCGGTGCGCAGCTTTCTTTATAAGTCCAACTCTCACATCCATTCATGACCACTGGAAAAACCATAGCCTTGACTAGAAGGATCCTTGTTGACAAAGTAATGTCTCTGCTTTTTAATATGCTGTCTAGGTTGGTCATAACTTTCCTTCCAAGGAGTAAGCGTCTTTTAATTTCCTGGCTGCAGTCACCATCTGCAGTGATTTTGGAGCCCAGGAAAATAAAGTCAGCCACTGTTTCCACTGTTTCCCCATCTATTTGCCATGAAGTGATGGGACCAGATGCCATGATCTTAGTTTTCTGAATGTTGAGCTTTAAGCCAACTCTTTCACTTTCATCAAGAGGCTCTTTAGTTCTTCTTCACTTTCTGCCATAAGGGTGGTGTCATCTGCATATCTGAGGTTATTGATATTTCTCCCGGCAAACTTGATTCCAGCTTATGCTTCCTCCAGACCAGCGTTTCTCGTGATGTACTCGAGAAAGAAGCGCCAACTTCTGCTCCAGCATCATCTCCAGCTTCTGGCCCCCCTACCCCTTTTTAAAACCAAACAACCCTTTCAACTTTCTTCTCTATTAATTGAAGGGGTTAAACTAGAATATCTTGAAGGGCACTTCAGACTATAACATCTCATGATTTCAAAAGACCTCTAAGAGCACTTTCACACATGCTGCTGCAAAGATAAATTGCTTTATTTCCACTCACCTACTTTTGGTCTGTACTGGAAATACAGTCATTGCTCTCTATCTGTATTCACAGGGGATTGGCTCCATGATACCCCCCGCCCAGTGCTCCAGTCCCTTATATAAAATGGTATAGTATTTGCATATAACCTGTGAACTGGCTTCCCTGGTGGTGGTAAAGGATCAGCTTACCATGCGGGAACTGCAGGAGATGTGAATTCGATCCCTAGGTTGAGAGGTATTGTGTCCCCTGGAGGAGGACACGGTAACCCACTCCAGTATTCTTGCCTGGAGAATCCCATGGACAGAGGAGCCTGGCAGGCTACAGTCCATGGGGTTGCAAAGAGTTGGACATGACTGAAGGGACTTACACGGCACACACAAACCTATGAACATCCTTCGGTATATCTTATATCCCCTCTAGATAGTTTATAGTGTTGAATACAATGTAAATGCTATGTAAATAGTTGCTGGTTCATGCCAAATTTGTTTGCTTTTAGGACCTTTTTGAAATTTTTTTCCTGAGTATTTTTCATCAGCTGTTGGTTGAATCCACAGATGCGGAACCCACAGATGTGGAGAGTCCACTGTATGTTCTAATGTTGCAGAATTGATATAGGTGAACTTTCTTTCCCTACAGTACAACATAATTTGCTTGTAACATGTGTTATTTATCAGGAATATTTGTTTTTAAATAATGTAGATGTCTTTCCTTTATTAATAGAGCCCTATATTTATTCACATTTTCTTTGGAGAAAGTCAACAAGATGTTTCTATTGATAGGACTGATGCTTTTGTACACCTTTACCTTACTGCATAGGAGCATTTGATCCTTTGATTATCCTATGTTCTTACTCACCGAAGAATGATTTGCATGAGTAATAACTGGTAGTTTTGGTGGTCAATCAAGCCATAGAGAAAATTCTCCTTCCACCTTCATTTATTTTTTCTTCTGAATGCCAGCCAAAAATGGAGTTTCATAAAATCATATTTCAAAACTAGAAATATTTCTGCTTGGAGTTTGAGTCTTGTTAAGTTGAATTCTAGGTGCCTGTGACCAAATTTCATAACAGGTCCTCTTATCCATGGTTAGCTGATAAATAAATAAACCTCTGAAGAGGCCCGCCCTCTTTTACAGGCTGCTTTCTCCATCTAATTTTCAGCCTGTGTGTTCCTTAGATGATAGCAGCATGGATGGCTTGGGATCCAGTCCTCACCACATTGCCCATCTGCCTATGTCTATAAGGAATACCTCCCAGCTTGACAAATGGTTTATTTTGATAATTTCATGATATCACATCTTCCTAGAGAAGACATAAGTCTTTGTAATTAATCACAGAGAGTTGAGAATTCAAAATAGTAATGTAAAGGAAAAGTGAAGACGTAAATCTTATTTGCTCATTCAAACATGATAATGAAGACCTATAGCTGCAGGACAGGACCCATAAATGATAAAGGCAGTCTACACTGCCACATAAACATTGGACTGTAAATGCCACTTTAACCATTAAAACTACTCTTAGCAAAAAGGAAAAACTTCTTTCCCTTTTTCCTAAAAATGCCAGATCAAGTTTGCTGTGCAAATGTTGGAGCTTCTGACCCATAGTGCTAAAGAGGTATTTAATGAAGAAGAAAGACAAACAGGATGAAATAAAAGTAAAGTTAAAGAACTTGTAATAATACTTTTAAAGAAGGCTTTAAGGATTCATCTTGTTAAAATTTAGCCTCATCTCTATTATTCCCATTTTCTCCTTACAAATGTTGGCACAGCCCTTTTATTTCTGGCCTAGTTCTGTCTTCCATCTTCTGTCCCATTTCCCTTTCTTTACTGTGTCCCAGACTCTGAAATCCCATGAGAGCAGACACCGGAGGGGCCAAATGAGGTGCCCTGGCCACTTTGTAAGTCTGCTCAGCAGAGCTTTTTTAAGGACCACATATGCCAAGTACTCAATGTAATTCTTCTGTGGCATTGTCAAACCTACCGGATACACCTCGCAGGAGAGCAAAGGCATTGAATGGAATTAGAGGCTCAATGGCTTATTCACTTCATTCATTATTTAGGGGGAAAATCCAAGACTTTGCTCAGAGAGGATTAAAAGGACTGCAACAGGCGCCTTCCGTCTGCGCTGCCAATCTAACTAGGATAGTCTCCACTTGGTTTGAAAGGGAGGTCACAAAGTCCCACTTATTTCTCAGATCCTCAACACTCAAACTCAGCATATCAAATACAACTAGCGCTATTAACAGTTATTCAGTCTTACTGCTCCTTCAGTGATTTACCTTCAGCATCAAAGTGGGGATTTTTCATGTAGTCCAGCTCTAAAATACATTCACTTCTTAAATTAAAACACACATACACCACACTACATGTTCACCATCTCCTTTAGATATATGAGTGAGAAAATCAAGAACTTAAAAGCATTTACACTTCATCAACCAAATATAAATTTAGTGCAATGTGACATATGGGTGGAAGAAATTGTGGCTATTTTAACTGATTAACACTACATGGGCTGAAGAGAATTACATGCAGGCCAGTGAAACACACTTGCTCTTGAACAAGAAGAGTTAATTTTGGGTTTGGCAGCACTGAATAGTTGAGGCTGCATGTAGATTCCTGCCTGAGATGGCATGAGACATCACACAAGGACCCCAGAATTAGTGTGCAATGGTTTGAGTTCTGTTTGAAAAAGCCACTGTTGCTTTCAGATAACCTAAAATCATTCCCACATCTGTACCTTCTTCTACCAAACCTTGTCAAATAGAGCCTCATGTGCTGTAGACTGGTACGGATAAGGAAAGCTGAGGTCAGGAATCTGATGTATAAAAAAAATTCAGTACTTGGGAAATGAAATACCAGTCAGATTCAGGAAATATGGCTAAAAAATTTGTTTGCTACTTTTTTAGCTATGAATCTTTGGCAAGTCACTTGACTTCAGACTCAATTTTCTTGTCTATAAAATGGAATTAACAGTAGTTACCCTGCTAAAGGCTTGAATAGACACATCAAAACAGAAGATATACAAATAGCCAATAAGCACATGGAAGGGTGCTCAACTTGACGAATCAACAGAGAATTGCAAACAAAACCACACTGAGATACCAGTTTACAGTTACTACAGTGGTTAACATCAAATGCTAGTGAGGACGGTAAGAAATAAACTGCATGCACTTGGATTGCTGAAGGGAGTGTAAAATGGTATGACAATTTTGGAGAACTGTTTGGCAGTTTCTCATAAATATATAAGAAAATATAAGTTAAATATAATATACTTTTGACTCTACAATTCTACCTTGGTTTTTATTCAAAGGAGAAGAAAATAAATATCTACGAAAAGAGTTGTATAGGACCACTTACAGTAACTTTGGTCAAAATAGCCAATCTGGAAACAGTCCAAAGATCATTAGTAGGATAACAGATCAACAGATTATTGTTTAGTCATCCCATGGAACATTACTTGATAATGGGAGTGAATCTCAAAACTATTTTTTAATTTTGAGAGGTTTGTTTGCTGATGCAATTATCATTGGACCTGTTAAAAGTATTTTACAAGTTGTAATAATTTGTATACATTTTTGATAAATCATTTTGAAATCCAAATATTCATACATCTACAGGTGATGATTCAGAACAATTTTTTTCTGAAAAGATGTAGCTCTTTATAAAAATTGATGTTGTCTGAATTAAATTTAAATGTACATGATTATAGACAATGACATTCTAATGTTTCCTCTGATATTTCCTATAATTTATGGAGGTCATTTAAGACACTAAAGGTGGCTTCATGGTTCATCTATTACTGTATTTTTAATTATGAAAAATTTAAACTTCCTTTCCTCATTAATAAGTGGTTCATTTTTCATATGAAAATAATGCTCTTATGTTCAATGAAATGATCTTTGAATTTAATTTCTGTTTCTAGAAAAATAAGAGCAAAATAAAGTAAGCAAAAGTGAGAAGATAATAAAGATATGAGCAGAAGTCAATGAAACTGAAAATAGAAAAACATTAGAGAAAATCAATGAAACAAAGAGATGCTTCTTTGATAAGATAAATAAAATTGATACCACTATTGATAAAGAAAAAAATGACACTGGTTAACAGTATCAAGAATTAAATGGGGAACATTAGTGCTATTAAAAGAATAATAAACAAATTGAAATCTTAGGCCAAGGTAGTTTCACAGGAGAATTTTACCAAATTATTAGAGAAGAATTAGTGCCAATTTTATACAATTTCTTTCAGAACACAGAAAAGGAGAGAACACATCTCAATTCACTTTATGAACTTAATGTTACTCTGATAAAACCAGACAAAGACAGTACCAACAAAATCAAATCACACAATAGTCCTCATAAATGTTTATGCAAAAATCATTAACTGAATATTAATATTCAAATCCAGCAATGTATAAAAAGAATTAAACAACATGACCAAGTGGCATTTATTCAAGGCATGCAAGGCTGGCTCAATATTTGGAAATAAAACAGTATAATTCACCATATGAAGAAATTAAAGAAAATTCATTTGATCACATAAATTGATGCAGAAAAAGTATTAGACAAAATTCAACACTCATTTATGTTGGCAATTCTCAGAAAAAAATAGGTATGGGGGACATCCTCAGTTTGGTTAAAAACCATCTACCAAGAAATCTATTGCTAACATTATACTAAATGCTGAAAGGCTGAATTCAGTTCAGGCCAGTCACTCAGTTGTGTCCAACTCTTGTGAAAGGCTGAATATTTCCCCCTAAAAAACTGACAGATCATCCAGACAGAAAATCAACACAGAAACACAGGCCTTAAATGACACACTAGACCAGATGGAATTAATTGATATTAAAGCAGTATACACATTCTTCTCAAGTGTGCAGGGAACATTCTCAAGGATTGCTCACATACTTGGCCATAAGGTGAACCTTGGTAAATGTAAGAAAATTGAAATCACATCAAGCATATTTTCTAACAACAATGGTATGAGATTAGAGATCAACTAAAAGAAAAAAAAAACTCTAAAAAATACAAATGAAAACAAAAGCACAGTGATCCAAAACCTAAGGGACCCAGCAAAAGCAGTTCTAAGAGGGAAATTTACAGCAATATAATCTCATCTCAGAAAATAAGAAAAAATGCAAACTACCTAATCTTGCATATAAAGGAATTAGAGAAAGGAAGAAGCAAAACCCAAAGTTAGTAGAAGGAAAGAAGTCATAAAGATCAGAGCAGAAATAAATGAAATAGAAATGAGGAAAATAAAAGAAAAGATCAATGAGACTAAAAGCTGGTTCTTCAAAAAGATAAACAAAATGACAGGCCTTTAGCCAGACTCATCAAGGGGAAAGAAAAAGGAGAGGGCTCTGTTCAATAAAATTAGAAATGAAAATGGAGAAGTTACAACAGACACTACAGAAATACTCATAAGAGACTACTACAGGCAAATATATGCCAATAAAATGGACAACCTAGAAGAAATGGACAAATTCTTAGAAAGGTACAGTATCCCAAGACTGAACCAGGAAAAAATAGAAAACATGAACAAATCAATCATAAATATTGAAACTAAAACTGTGATTAAAAAGCTCAGAACAAACAAAAGTCCAGGATAAGATGGCTTCACAGGCAAAATATATCAAACATTTGGAAAAGAATTAACACTTAGTCTTCTCAAAGTATTTGAAAACATTGCAGTGGAAGGAATATACCCAAACTCAGTCTATAAGGCCAACATCACTCTAACACAAAAACCAGACAAAGATACCACAAAAAAGAAAATTACAGACCATATCATTGATGAACACAGATGCAAAACTACTCAACAAAATACTAGCAATCCAAATCCAACAACACTTTAAAGGGATCAAGCATCATGCTGAAGTGGGATTTATCCCAGGGATGCAAAGATTTTTCAAAATCCACAAATCAGTCAGTGTGATACACCACATTAACAAATTGAAGAATAAAATCCATATGATAATCTCAATAGATGTAGAAAAAGCTTTGACAAAATCCAATACCCATTTATGATAAAAAACTCTCCAGAAAGTGGGCATAGAGGAAACCTTCCTCAACATAATAAAGGCCACACCTACAGATAACATACTCAACAGTGACAACCTGAAAGCATTTCCTCTAATATCAGAAACAAGATAAAGACGTACACTTTTATTCAAAAAAGTTTTGTTAAGTCCTAGTCACATGAATCAGAGAAAAAAAGAAATAAAAGACACCCAAATTGGAAACGAAGAAGTAATAGTGTCACTGTTTGCAGATGGTATGATACTATACATAGAAAATCCTAAAGGTGCTATTCTAAAACTACTAGAGCTCATAAACGAATTTGATAATGTGCAGGATACAAAATTAAAACACAGATATATGTTGCATTTCCATACACTAACAACAAAAGATAGGAAAGAGAAATTAAAGAAATAATCCCATTTATCATCACATCAAAAAGAATAAAATGCCTAGGAATATACCTACCTAAGGAGACAGAAGACATGTATTCAGAAAACTGTAAGATGCTGATGAAAGAAATGAAAGACATCACAGAAGGAAAGAAACAGTATGTTCTTGGACTGGAAGAATTGATATTGTCAAAATGACTTAGGAGCCTGCAGATTCCCTATGAAATTACTATTGGTATATTTCAGAGAACTAGAAAAAATTTCTAATTTTTATGAAAACACATAAGACCCAACTTGCATGGCCAAAGCAATCTTGAGAAAGAAATCTTGGGATGAAGGAATCAGGTTCTCTCACTTCAGACTATACTACAAAGCTATAGTCATGAAACAGTATGGTGTTAGCACAGAAACAGAAGTGTAAATCAATGGAACACAATAGGAAACCTTGAAAAAAAGCCCATATGGCCAATGAATTCATAACAATGGAGGCAAGACTAATAAAATAGAGACAAGACAGCCTCTTCAATAAGTGCTGCTTGGAAAATGACAGCTATGTAAAAAAAAAATGAAATTATAACTGTCTCTAGTCAGTTGTTTCACTTGCTATTATTTTTTCCCATTCTGAAGATTGTCTTTTCACCTTGTTTATAGTTTCATTTGCTGTGCAAAACTTATAAGTTTAATTATGTCCCACTTGTTTTTATTTCCATTACTTTAGGAGGTGGGTCGGTCATAGAGGATCTTGCTGTGATTTATGTAAGTGTTCTGTCTATGTTTTTCTCAAGGAATTTTATAGTTTCTGATCTTGCATTTAGGTCTTTAATCCATTTTGAATTTATCTTTGTGTACAGTGTTAGGAAGTGTTCTCTTTTTTTCCCATTTATTTTTATTAGTTGGAGGCTAATTACTTTACAGTATTGTAGTGGTTTTTGCCATACATTGACATGAATCAGCCATGGATTTACATGTATTCCCCATCCCGATCCCCCCTCCCCCCTCCCTCCCCACCCCATCATTCTAATTTCATTCTTTTACATGTAGATGTCCTGTTTTCCCAGCACCATTTATTGGAGAGACTATCTTGCTCTATTGTGTATTCTTGCCTCCTTTGTCAAAAATAAGGTATCCTTAGCTGTGTGGGTTTATCTCTGGGCTTTCTCTCTTGTTCCATTGGTCTATATTTCTATTTTTGTGCCAGTACCATACTGTCTTGATGACTATAGCTTTGCAGTATAGTCTGAAGTCAGGAATGTTGATTCCTCCAGTTCCATTCTTCTTTCTCAAGACTACTTTGGCTATTTGGTGGTCTTTGTGTTTCCATATGAATTTAAAATGTTTGTTCTAGTTCTATGAAAAATGCCATTGGTAATTTGATAGGGATTGCATTGAATCTGTAGATTACATTTGATAGTATAGTCAGTTTCACAATATTGATTCTTCCAATCCAGGAACATGGAATATCTCTTCATCCATTTATGTTGTCTTTGATTTCTTTCATCTGTGTCTTATAGTTTTCTGTATATAACTCTTTTGTCTCCTTAGGTAGGTTTATTCCTAGGTATTTCAATCTATTTGCTGCAATTGTAAATAGAATTGATTCCTTAATTTCTCTTTCTGATATTTAATTGTTAGTGTATAGGAATACAAGTGATTTCTGTGCATTGATTTTGTATCCTACCACTTTGCTAAATTCACTGATTAGCTCTAGTAATTTTCTGATGGTATCTTTAGGGTTTTCTATGTATAGTATCATATCATCTGCAAACAGTGAGAGTTTTACTTCTTCTTTTCCAATGTGGTTTCCTTTTATTTCTTTCTCTTCTCTGATTGCCATAACTAGCACTTCCAAAACTATGTTGAATGATGGTGGTGAGAGTGGACACCCTTGTCTTGTTCCTGATCTTAGAGGGAATGCTTTCAGTTTTCACCATTGAAAATAATGTTTGCTGTGGGTTTATCATACATGGCCTTTATTATATTGAGGTAGGTTCTTTCTATACCTATTTTTTGAAAGATTTTTATCATTTATGGGTGTTGAATTTTGTCAAAAGCTTCTTCTGCATCTATTGAGATTATCGTATGTTTTTTATCTTTCATCTGTTAATATGGTGTATCACATGGATTGATTTGTGTTTATTGAAAAATCCTTGCATCCCTGGGATAAACACAACTTGATCATAGTGTATGAGCCTTTTAATGTATTGCTGAATTCTGTTTGCTAGAATTTTCTTGAGGATTTTTGCATCTATGTTCATCAGTGATATTCGCCTGTAATTTTCTTTTTTGTGCGTTGTCTTTGTCTGGCTTTGGTATCAGGGTGATGGTGGGCTCATGGAATAAGTTTGGAAATGTTCCTTCCTATGCTATGTTTTTGGGAGAGTTTTAGGAGGATAGGGATTAGTTCTTCTCTAAATGTTTGATAGAATTCACTTGTAAAGCTACCCAGCCCTGGGCTTTTGTTTTTTTGAGAAATTATTTATCATAGTGTCGATTTCAGTGCTTGTGAGTGGATTCTTTCTAATTTCTATTTCTTCCTGGTTCAGTCTTGGAAGATTGAACTTTTCTAAGAATCTGTCCATTTCTTCCAGGTTGTCCATTTTATTGGCACATAGCTGTTTGTAATAGTCTCTTATGATCCTTAGTATTTCTGCATTGTCTATTGTAACTTCTCCTCATTTTTAATTTTGTTGATTTGATTCTTCTCCCTTTTTTTTCTTGATGAGTCTGGCTTAATGGTTTGTCAATTTTGTTTATCTTCTCAAAGAACAACTGACCAAGTATCAATTTCAAAAATATACAAGCAGCTAAACACCAGGAAAACAAACAACCCAATGAAAAAATGGGCAAAAGACAAAAACAGACTTTTCTCCAAAGAAGATGATAAATGGCTAATAAACACATGAAAAGATTCTCATCATCACTCACTATTAGGGAAATGCAAATCAAAACTATGATGAGATAAGACCTCACACTGGTCGGAATGGCCATCATCAACAAATCTACAAACAATACATACTGGAGAGGGTGTGGAGAAGAGGGAACCCTCTTTCACTGTTGCTGAGAATGCAAATTGATACAACCACTATGAAGAACAGTATGGAGATTGCTTAAAAAACTAGGAATAAAACCACCAAGTGACACAGGAATCCCACTACTAGGCATATATCCTGAGGAAACCAAAATTGAAAAAGACACATGTAACAATGTTCATTGTAGCTCTATTTACAATAGCTAGGAAATGCAAGCAACCTAGATATCCACTGACAGATGAATGGGTAAAGAAGCTGTGGTACATATTTACAATGGAATATTACTCAGCCATACAAAGGAATGTATTTAAGTTAGTCCTAATGAGGTGGATGAACCTAGAGTCTATTATACAGAGTGAAGTAAGTCAGAAAGGGAAATACAATTATCGTATATATGGAATAGAAAGATGGTACTGATGAATCGATTTACAGAGCAACAATGGAGACACAGACAGTAAGAGCAGAGTTATGGACACAGCTGGTGGAGGGAGGGAAGAAGAGGGTGGGAGGTATGGAGAGAGTGACATGGAAATATACATTACTATATGTAAAATAGATAGCCAATGGTAATTTTCTGTATGAGTCAGGGAACTCAAACTGGGGCTCGATAACAACCTAGAGGGGAGGGGAGAGGGATGTTCAAGTGGGAGGGGGCAGAGGTAAACCTATGGCTGATTCATGTTGATGTTTGGTAGAAACCAATGCAATACTGTAAAGTAATTATCCTCCAATTAAAAAAAAATTCTCTAACATCATACACAAAAATAAGCTCAAAATGTATTAAAGACCCAAATGTAAGACTGGATACTATAAAACTCCTAGAGGAAATCATAGGCAAAACACTCTTTGTCATAAATCAGCAATATCTTTTTCAATCTGTCTCAAAGAGTAATGGAAATAAAAACAAAAATAAATGGGTCCTAACTAAACTCAAAACCTTTTGCACAGTAAATAAAATCATAAACAAAATAAAAAGACAACCTACAGAATGGGAGAAAATGTTTCCAACAATGTAACCAACAAAGGATTAATCTCCAAAATTTACAAACAGCTCATATAACTCGATTAAAAACAATAATAACAATAACAAACCCAATAAAAAGTAGGCAGAGGACCTAAAGAGATATTTCTCCAAAGAAGACATGTAGATGGACAAGAGACATGTGAAAAGATGCTCAACATCACTAATTATTAGAGAAGTGCAAATCAAACCTACAATGAGATATCACTTCACATCGGTCAGAATGTCCATTATCAAAAAACCTGCAAACATTAAATGCTGGAGAGGATGAGGAGAAAGGTGAACCCTCCTACAATGCTGGTGGGAATGTAAATTGGTACATCTACTATGGAGAACAGTATACAGTTTCCCTAAAAATCTAAAAATAGAGTTCCCATATGATCCAGCAATCCCACTCTTGGGCACAAACCCAGAGCAAAACATGATTCAGAAGGATACATGCATCCTGATAGTCACTGTAGCATTGTTTACAAAAGCAAAGACATGGACACAACCTAAATGTCCATTAACAGATGAATGGATAAAGAAGATGTGGTCCATATACACAATGGAATATTATCCAGCCATTAAGAAGAAAATAATAACATTGGCAGCAACATGGATGGCCCTAGAGATTGTCATACTCAATAAAGTAAGTCAGACAAAGATATATGCCATATAATATCACTGATATGTGGAATCTGAAAAGAAATTATATAATTGTACTTATTTACAAAATGGAAACAGATTCGCAGACTTAGAGAATGAACTTCTGGTTACCAGGGGGGAAGTGTTGAGGGAAGAGGCAGATTGGGAGTTTGGGATTGACATGTACACCCTGCTATATTGAAAATAAAATTCTTTTACATGAAAAACAAATGCAATAAAATGCTTTGCTATGAAAAAAACATAGAAAGATGCAAATTTCACCCAAGTGGAATACAGTTTTAGTATAACTCCTATAAACATCCCAGCAAGAATTTTTGTAAGTATAGAACAAATTTGCCCAAGATGTAGGTGGAAAGACAAAGAAAGTATTATAGCAAAACCATTTTGAAAAAGAAAACTAAGGTGAATGGAATCAGTCTACTCAATTTCATATAGCTACAGACTCATCATATAGCTATGGTAATTAAGACTGTGTGGTATTGGCAAAATAGACACACAGATTGATGGAAAGGAATAGAGAATTCAGAAATTATCTCACACAAACATGCTCACCTGAAATCTTCTGACTAAGGTGCAAAAGTAATCCAGGGGAGGAAGGAGAGTCATATTAGAGCAATTAGGTCAAAAAAAAAAAAAAAAAAAAGAAAGAAAAGAAACTTGAACTAAGCCTCAGACTCTACGTGAAAATTAACTCAAAATGGACCATGGACTTAAATGTGAACAATATAACGCTTCTAGAAAAAATATAAGGGAAAGTCTTCAGGATCTAGGACTGGGCAAAGAGTTCTTAGACTTGATGCTCAAAGCACAATACACAAAAGGAAAATTTGATAAAATGGACTTTATCAACATCAGTTTTTGCATTGTAGGTGTTCCTGTTGAGAGGATAAAAAGACAAGCTGCAGATTGGGAAAAAAAAATACTTTCAAACCACATGTCTGACATAGACTTCATATATGGAATATATAAAGAGTTCTCAAAACTAAAAAATTAAAAACTAAACATTTCACCTAGAAAGTGGGCAAAAGATATGAAGAAACATGTTAACAAAGAGAATGTACAGATAAAAAATAAGTACTAAATACATGAGATTATGTTCAACATCACTAGCTATCAGGGGAATGTGGATTAAAACCCAATGGGATATAATTACAAACATCAAAATGGTTGAAATTTAAAATAGTTGATAACACCAAATGCTGGTGAGGATGCAGAGAATGTGGATCACATATTTTGCTCATGGGAATGTAAAATGGTAAAGTCATTCTGGAAAATAACTTACTCAAAAATCAAAGGAAGCCAAAGGAAGTGGCCTCGTATAGTAGACAGAATGTAGGCTGTATAGTATTTCATTTTGGTTGTATATTATTTCATGTTTCATTCATTCATTTTGGGTTTATTTTTGTGTTTGATATTAGAGAATATTCTAATTTTATTCTTTTACAAGTAGCTGTCCAGTTTTTCCATTACCACTTATTGAAGAGGCTGTCTTTTCTTCATTGTATATTCTTGCCTCCTTTGTCATAGATTAACTCACTGTAGATGGATGGGTTTATTTCCAGGCTTTCTATCTTGTTTCATTAACATATATTTCTGTTTTTGTGCCAGTACCACATTGTTTTTATGACTGTATCTTTGCAGTATAGGCTGAAGTCAGAGAGCTTGATTCCACCAACTCTGTGTTTCTTTCTCAAGATTACTTTGGCTATGCAGATGGGGTTGTCTGTGTTTCCACATAAATTAAAAAAAATTTTTCTAGTTCTATGAAAAAATGCCATTGGTAATTTGATAAGGACTACGTTGAATCTGTAGATCCTTTGGGCAGTATAGTCATTTTGACAACATTTATTTTCTCAGTTGAAGGACATTGCGTATCTTTTTATCTGTTTATGTTGTCTTTGATTTCCTACATCAACATCTTACAGTTTTTAAAGTATCTTTTGCTTCCCTTGGGTAGGTTTAGTCCTATATAAAATATTTTATTCTTTTACATGTAATGGTGAACGGAATTGTTTCCTTAATTTCTCTTTCTGATCTTTTGTTGTTAGTGTATTTATTAACTTTTGTATTTCATTAAGGGTGTTTTAAAGAAGGAGCATGGGCTTTGGAGTTGGACTGACTTGTTTTTGAATTTCATCACTTTCATTAACTATGTTAATTTGTACAGGTTACTTAATCTCCCCAATAAATGAATTTAGGAGCTCCAATTTCCTCATCTGTAAAATGTGGATAATGACAATTAGCTTACAAAGTTATCATGTGAATTCATTGTGTTAAGCATTTTATCTAGGGTTTGGCTCAAAGCAGGTAATTTTTAAAGAACATTTGATATATTTATCACTGCCTAGACTGTTGAAGAATGGAAGATTTCTGACTAGTTCACTTACCTAAGCCTTAATAATTGTGTAAAACCTTGATATCCATCAGGCCCCACGGACTCACTGAATTTCCAAAACTGGCCACTTCCCACCTTTTCTTTTCTTATCCAATATTCAAAATCAAAGCAACACGCAGTCTCAGTGCCCTGGTTTGGTGTTCACCTGCCTTGGGCATGCCCATCTTTTACCCTTCCGTCAGCCATCCTGGTCTAAATTTTCACTGTTCCGTCTCTATCATAAGCTAACTCAGTGATATAAGTACTTCCAAGCTCAGAATCTTCATCATTAAATGAGAAAAACTCTTCTGTACTTAACCCCATTTGAAGATGACAGAGCCATGAGGACATTCTTTGATTGTATTTCCTATTAGCAGTTTTGTTTTGGGAGTTGAATGTTCACATAGCTTTTTGGTCCAAAGGGCAGAGAAAGTCTCAGTTTGGGCCATTGTGTTGCAAAGGCTAAGATCATATAGTCAAAATGGGATAGGATAAGCCAGCCATATGGTTTTGGGGCATTTTAGATTAAACTGAACCAGCATGGTTCATCTGTCCTAAAGTATCACATGCCGTGCACTGCGAGACTCTGTGATCCCAAGTACCCAGAAAGACCCAATCCAGTCCAGCAGTGAACATGCTGCCAGAAAGAAGCCTGTCTGGAGTTTAACTCCAGCTGATGGCAGAAGAGGTAGCATTGCCATAAACCTGGCTCTCATGTAGGTCAAACAACCCCAGATAATCCTCATATGACTGAGATGTGGTACCAAAGCATGGCATATTTCTACCTGTGCTGTGGATATCTGAGGATTATGTGAATCCTTCCTGTGACAGCAGACTCACTAACCCTGGAAGTGTGCCATCTTTACAAAACTCTGTGAGATCACTTCCTCTGGCGATTAATACTAACATGCTAACTTCTGTTTTCTCTCTGTAAGGACGGTGTGGCAAACTAGATTAGAAGACAATTACTGTGTTTTAGAATTAGCCGTCTCACTTCTCTTAGATTACTTCTGTGCATGAATTTGTGATGCTAACTTCAGGATTTGACCAAGGCAAAGGGAACCAAATTCTAAGCAGCAGATCTCTCAATACAGAAGTACGGATAGGAGAGGGA
The DNA here is from genome assembly GCF_910594005.1 of Cervus elaphus. Lineage (NCBI taxonomy): Eukaryota > Metazoa > Chordata > Mammalia > Artiodactyla > Cervidae > Cervus > Cervus elaphus. Next base: position 79,992,308 of record NC_057819.1, on the reverse strand, counting down.
CTCTCAGCTTGATCGGCAAACAATCAAATATTCGAGGACTCTGTCACAACACACTGCCAATTACTGCCATCTGCCTGCATGTGAAATTGATCTTTCTCTCACCCCCAGAGTCCTGCAGGGGCAGCAGTGGAAGATGCCATGTTTGCAAATGCTCAGTTCCATGAGATTGTGTATATCTGACCCATCAACACTGACCTTGAGACTTTCAGTTTGATTCATTTTCTTTTAAAAAATGCAATTTCCTGTGTCTAAGGGAGGGGGGGAAAGGTTAAAAAATATCATTATAAAGGCTCCAAAGATTTTTGGGACATCAAATTGCCCTGACAAACCATTTTTATGAGTTAAGTGTAAAGGAAACAGAAACATACGGATTAAATTTCCCTTAAAATACACATGAGCTTAAAAATTAAGGGGGAAAGGAGGACTTGGCAATGTGGGTTTTAGGCTTTGCCAAACCTCAACTCCTGAGAAATAACTTGAGATGCTTGACAAACCCAAAAAGCAGCTGGTTTTGCCCTGTGCCCTCATTGAGCGACATCTAGAGTCCCATGTGATTGGAAGCTCTCTAGCTCAAATATGCTAATTTACAAATTCATGCTCTGATTCTTCAAATTACCCCAAACAGTCTCTGTTTATGAAATTTCTCCCTAAAGGCCTAGTCCTCCTTGGGCTCTCCTTGGGTCTAGGCAACATCACAGACCAACATTCTGATTCCCATTTCATGGATGAAAACAAAGGGCTGAATGAGGTCTGAGCTAGATGGCTGGGGGCAGCTTCTTCAAGACAGAAATTGACCCAAATGGCCCCCACATCTGCCTTGAGACTAAAAGAGAGTCTTGGGTTCATTAATGGATTCATAGACAAATTGCAACTACAAACTCTCCATTGAGCACTGAGAATTCAGAGTGGTTAAGTATGAACCTAACTATAGTATTCAATCATTCATACATTCAATGAAAAACACGGAGCAAAAATGTACTACTGGAATCACAACAGAAATAGAAATAAAAGCAGCTAATGTTTACTGGAGTTTACTATATGCGGCTGTGCTGTGCGCGTACTTAGTTGTGTCCAACTCTTGATACCCCATGGACTGTAGCCCGCCAGGCTCCTCTGTCCATGGGACTTTGCAGGAAAGAATACTGGAGTGGGTTGCCATTTCCTCCTCCAGGGGATCTTCCCATCCCAGGGACTGACCCTGCGTCTCCTGCATCTCTTGCAATGCAGGCAGATTCTCTACATGCTAAGCCATCAGGGAAGCCCTTACTATATGTTCGATATTGTGTTTGCCCATTACTGTGCAGGATCTCCTTTAAAGCCACTTGAATTCTCAGAAGTTGGTATTGTGACCATCCCCGTCTTATGGAGGAGGAGGGAAGTACAGAGCGATTTAGAAATTTTGGCTAGTTAAGATTGGCTAGAAAGGGCAGATCTAAGATTCAAAGCCAAGATTGGTGTGAAAGATTACTTGAATTCTGCCTTTGGGAAGCCCAGAGTTTCTTGGACAAGCTAAAACACACTTAAATACCAGTACAATAAAGAGTGATTAATGTCCTAGAGACATTCAAAGCATGAAGAGGATCGCTTTCTACTGAGATTAGGAAGGCTTTGTGCAGGAGGAAGTTTTTGCAAAAGATTTTAAAGGATGAGTAAGATTGAAATACCAGGGAGGAGGGTCAGAGTCATGCCTGGAGCACATATGAGAGGGGGATGAGAGAAGGAAGCCTTGGACACAACAGGAGATGCTGCAGACAGGCAGGGAAACCACAGCGAATGGTGAATGTGCATTTCACTCAGGCAAACGCATTTATGTATCATCAGCCAAAACAGATGAAAACAAATCCTCCAAAATAATTTAAACAGCTCAGGCAATATAATCTGCCATTTCCAGAAAATGAGTGCAAGATAGGAGGAGCAGTCTGTTAGTTTCTCATTCAGGTCCAACTCTGAGAGCCTGCTCATGTGGTGAGCATCTCACAGCACTAGGTTATTCTAAAGGTGAAAGGTGCACATTTTTGCATAACATGGCCCCTAATCGTGTTATCTAGTACTAGGTGAAGTCTTTTCCAGGGCTTGAGGAATGAACTTCCCTGGTGGCTCAGATGGTAAAGAATCTGCCTGCAATGCGGGAAGCCTGGGTTCAGTCTCTGGGTTGGGAAGATCCCCTGGAGAAGGGAATGGCTACCCACTCCAGTATTCTTGCCTGGAGAATTCCAAGGACAGAGGAGCCTGGCAGGCTATAATCCATGGGGTTGCAAAGAGTCAGACACGACTGAGCACATAACACACACACACACACACACACAGAGATGGAATAATTTTGACTATATGTGATATCTACTTTATTTGCTCGTTTTAGAACTTAAACCCCCTTGTATAAATGCAAACTCACAGTATCTGTTTACTTTGTAAATGAGCTCTTGAAATTAGAATGGTCTAGTTGTTAAAAATGCTTTGAGTTGATGTAGTGAAAAAAATCAATCTAAACAAAATGTAAATTGTGCGTGAAAATATATGCAGAAGCTAAAAATTGTTACTAATGCATGAAAGTGTGTTAAACTGGAAACATATACAAAAGGGCTTCCCTGCTGGCTCAGATGGTAAAGTATCTGCCTGCAACATGGGAGACCTGGGTTTGATTCCTGGGTTGGGAGGATCCCCTGGAGAAGCGAATGGTAACCCACTCCAGTATTCTGGCCTGGAGAATTCCATGGACAGTGGAACCTGGTGAGCTACAGTCCATGGGGTCGCAGAGAGTTGAACACAACTGAATGACTTTCACTTTGATATACAAAACAAAATATCATGCTTAAACCCCCCCAGCTATTTGCTTGCTTGTGACAAACCAAGCATACAGACTTTTAACAGTCTCCAAAATCCTGTTTTTTGTTAATAGCAGAGGCTTCAAGACTTGAGGGTGAGAAAGTCAGTAAAAAGGCAGCAGAGATGAGTAAATTTAAGAGAAAATATAAGGAGGTAGAATTCTAAGAATAAGAAACAGAAGAACATTGAAGGTGCATGAATAGTTGTCTTCAAGAAAATGTTAATGTTAATGTTATGAGTTGATGTAATATACATGTAAAAGAAATATCTGATAATTTTACTCCTACTTTTTCTCTAAATATAAAAGCTATATATGTTCATTTTAGAAAAAGTTGCACAGAGGATAAACAGGGAAAAGCAAAATCAGCCATAATCCTATCACAGAGAGAAATACTTTATCTTTTCGTGTATATTCTTCCATATGTGTATATTTCACGTGGTTACATAGATTCATGCTGTCAGTGGTTCTCAAACGGAAACATGACATCAGATTCACCTGGCTGGGAAGACACATTGCTGTGGCTCATTCCTTGAGTTTCTGATTCAGTAGGTGTGAGTGGGCCTGGCGATGTGCATTTCTGTCAAGTTTATAGGCTCTGCTGCTACTGGTGGTGGTGCAGGGACCACACCCTGAGATCCACTGTCCTGAAGGTTTTCATTCTCGCTCTTTTAACTTCACATTGCATCAAGTATGAAAATTACTTGAAAATATCTTTTCCCATGTAGAGTGTTTTGTTACATGATTTGCTAACCATGCCCCTATTGTTGTTTTTCCAAACGGATGCATTGGAGGGTGTTCTGTGTCTCTAAGACAACATTAAGCTGTATCTCAAGCCTTGAGGCAGAAGCACACACACCTAAGGCTGTGAGATATTTACACTCTTACGGTTACTTTGCATATCAGAGGACAGTAATGATCACAGCCCCAGTAGGAATGGTTCCGATAAATCATTTCAGCTGCCCAGCAAGGACTCTGTAAGCTTCCAGAAGCTATCTCTGTCACAAAGCAGTTATCACCGACTTCTGAAATGTGCCAAGTGGTTCTTTTGAAATACAAAGGAAAAGAGAATCAAGACAAGAGTCTAGGAGACTGATGTTATGACATGCAACTAGCTAAAATCTCCTTCCAGAAGCCGCTTGATAAGCTTATGGTTCCAAAGAAACCTTTGGCTCTCTTGGTAAGCAGCTCTTACCACGAACAGAGTCACCACACGGAATACTCTGGCCCTCCTGACTTTTTCTCATCCTCAGCAATGAGCATCAGAAACAGTTAAACGGCCAGCAGCTCCCAAACAGCGGTTTCCGCCCTTAGCGACTGCCAGCCCCTGCAGGCTCACCACACACAGCCTCAGAGGTCTGGCTCCGGAGCGCCTCTCTGCCCAGACGCCATTAACAATGAGAAAGGAAAACTGCGGCCACCGCAGAGCTTCGGAGGCCAAAGACACAGGGCAGCCTCCACCCTCCCCAGTCTCTCACCCCACGCCTGCGCCCAGCTCCCCATCCTCTGCGTGCTTCGCATCCCCAGTCGTGTCCGACTGGGCGACCCCACGGACCGCAGCCCGCCTGGCCCCTCTGCCCCGGGTTCTCCAGGCAAGGACCCTGGGGTGGGTCGCTGTGCCCTCCTGCAGGGGACCTTCCCCACCCAAGGCTGGAACCTCCTGCATTGGCAGGAGGCTTCTTTACCACTAGCGCCCCCTGGGAAGCCCTCTCTTTCCCAACCGTTCCCCGAATTTTCACAAAAATCTAGGGTTCTCCTCCTCGTTTATTGTCTCATCATCTCACACGGTCCCTGAGGAATTAGAAGGCGCGCCAATGAAGCTGCATTTGGTAATGAGGAATCTCCGGACATCTGATAACACTCGCTGTGGATGAACTCAGTAGAAGTATCAGTGAGACCAAGTGTTTAAACGACGATACCTATCAAGGATGCCGTAGATGTGTACAATCCAACTTCTTCCTCACATCGGCCCTAAGAAAGTGAAAGTCGCTCAGTCGTGTCCAGCTGTTTGCGGCCCCATGGACTATAGAGCCCACGGAACTCTCCAGGCCAGAATACTGGGGTGGGTAGCCTATCCCTTCTCCGGCGGATCTTCCCGACCCAGGGATCGAACCCGGCCCTCTTGCCTTGTGGGCGGGTTCTTTACCAGCTGAGCTATGCAGGAGCCCCAGCGCTAAGAGCTCGGTATTATCACTCTTCCCATTTTATCAGTGAAGAAATAACTGAAGGGCCTACATGCAGAGCCGGAGAGGTTGAACACTCACCCAGTTTCACTCGGTTGGCAAGTGCCAGAAAGGGACTTAAACCCCAGTCTATCTAACTCCAAAGCCCATGTTCTTTACCACTATTCTGATCAGCTTCTTGGAAGAAGATATCCAATATTTCTTTAATTTTCTGTTCACCAGACTCATCTAAATGCCAAAGCAGCCCAAGAATTTCACTTTTTTAGAGAATCTTAAATGGTAGATCAGATTCCTAATAATTCATTTTAAATCGGCCTAAAGAAAGTCCCCTGATTTCCTGGGTTATTTGTTTAACCTCTCTGGCACTCAGACCACAGGAAGCGTGTGGAGGTAGTCCTCCAGGGACTCAGCATTATCACATCAATTAGTCAGAGGTTTCAATAAAATTACTATTGTATTAAACTGATTTTTTTAAATCAGTAATTTTGGTGCTTATGTATACGCATGATTGTAATATGCATATAAATATGGTAGTACTAAGTATAGTGACGTGAAGTCGCTCAGTCGTGTCCGACTCTTTGCGACCCCGTGGACTGTAGCCCACCAGGCTCCTCCGTCCATGGGATCCTCCAGGCAAAAATAGTGGAGTGGGTTGCCATTTCCTTCTCCAGGGGTTACATACACACAAGCATATATACACTTAGTGTGACATAGACTCAGTTACATAAATATGTCATGGTTCTCCCACGTAAGCGTCCGCTGGAATTACCTGGAGCGTTTGTTAACCCACGGCTGCTGGGCCCCACCCCCAGAGTTTCTGAGTCAGGGCATCCGGGTAGGACCCAAGAGCCTGCCTTTCTAACAAATGCCCAGGCGATGCTGACACTCCTGGTCTAGGGAGCTCCTCTGAGTGTTGGGGGGCAGAGAACCTGCCAAGGCTCTACCCTGTGGGGAAAGAAGTACCTGCCTCAATGTTTTAAAGAAAATTGCCTTTCTTTCTTGAATTCCATGCCACGCTGTCTTTCTGCTGAGATGAGAGATTGGTGTGTTCGATCCGAGAGCATGATTACGTGAAGGACTGGGCCTACTTCATACTGAGTCTTCCATATCATGACACAGAGTGTTTCCCAAGGAACAGCTTCGGCACTTGTAGTCCCAGGGGTGGTCATTGACAGATGAAAGCCAGAGGCCAGAGAAGGCCAGTGTTTCTGATTGTCTTCTCTACATCAATAACAGAAAAGATATGTTGACTCCTTTGTTACCTAATGTAATTTTAGAGATGTTTGCAAACAAGCTTAGTAGTTTTCTGTAACTGTCCTAGGAACTGGATGTTCCTTCTGCTGCTGGAAAGTTCATGTGCAATTGCTAAAAGTGTGATTGCTTTCTCAGATTTGGCCATCAAAATGCCCTGTGAAATGTTCCTTAGCCACTTGCTAGCTCAGGTCTTGTCCTGTATACATTGCTTCTGGAAGTTTCTTGGCATATCGGAGTAGAGGGAGTTCAGAATCAGTGTTCACTCAGTAATATTTTCATCTAAATTAACAGGTTGATTTCTGTGGCAGAAAATTTCAGCTATTTCTGCCAGATTTGGGCTGTCCCTGAATGACACAGCCATGAACGGGCAGGTCAGGTCCTTGTTCCGGTTTGAAGTTCTCTGTGTCTTGAGCTGTTTTGCTAAAGTAAAGCAGCATGAACAGTGCTATACCAGGCCGCACATTCAGTGGTATCAAAGAATAAATTCTCAAATTTCTGCTATCTCTTCCCAGGATGCAGAAAGCCAGGCTAATGTCCAACCTCAAATTCCGAGAGCAAGCCAGCAAGGGCCAGAAAATGTCAGTCTGTTTTCTTCTTTGATAAGCTTCCTTGGCGAAGTGAGATGACCTGAATTACGGTGTGGCCTGGGGCCCAAGAATCTTGAAGTCGACTCTGGCTTCTCCCGCCTCCTGCTCTCTTCAGGCAGTGGCGTCCGGCCCGCGGTGCCATAGACCACTCACTAGGTTTCCAGTGGCAATCTTGTGTCCTCTTTATGATGATGGTTGCCACCAGAGAGAGGGACCCAGCGCAGATGACCCCAAAGAGAGCTAACCCAGAAGACAATCTTACTGTTTGCTTTGGGAAGGCGTTATTCAGTTTCTTTATATAGCTTATTTTGCCTTTCTAGCTGATAGCAAAACAAATTCCCTGAGAACATAAGGCCTCATACTGGGGGAGATGGATCAGCAATTTGCTGACTGGGAAGAAAACAAAGCTTGGAGTTTAAGGAAAAGATGACTGAGTATGCCTATAAAGGATACTTCGCTTGCTGAGAGAGTCTGCCAGGTAGCTAAACCACAAGAAGATGTTTTCTGTCTAGAACTTTTAGAAGGCAGCTTGAGTATCCTCTAATACAAAGGCTTTCAGACTTTCCCTGGTGCCCTGGAGAGGGCTGGAGCCCTGGGAATACAAGGGATGAATAAGGCTCAGCTTTTGCTTTCAAGAACCTCAAGGTTCAATACATGGTTGAAGGATGATTTAATCATTCGTTTGACAAGTATTTTCTGAATACTTCGAAGGTGCCAGGGAGATTGTTTTGTTAATGAGAACTCAGGATAGAAGGAGACTTGAGACCAGGGATAGGAGGTCTCCTGGGCAGCAGCATCTCTTCTGTGCTGTCCTTGGCAGCGCATCACCTGACCTCTGACCACATATTGGGGTGAGGAGCTTGCCAAGTTGTGAGGCAGCTTATCCCATTGCTCCCCAGCAGTCATGGCTCAAAGGTCCACTTTGTGCTGTGCTGAAACCGTTATCTGCCTTCTTAGATCCCACCCTGAATGGGACCTGTGTCTCCTTGAAGGGGCCCCGTGGACCTAGATGCCACCACCCACCCACCTGAAACCCTCTCACCTCTCCCCCTAAAATAACCACACACACACAAACACACACGTGTAAGTCCCCAAAATTGTTGGGCTTGTTTTTCCTTCTGTGCTTAGCAGTGGTGATGATGGCCTATGTGTGATAAAAGGAGTTAAAAAGAAGGCAGAGAAGAAGAGGATGAAGTGTTTGCCGCAGTGCCTAATATGGTACCTGGCACACAGTCTTCAGCAAATATGTGTCAGAGGAATGAGTGAATGGATGCATGACTAGATGAGAGACTACAGCATGAATTGCTAACTAGACTATACATTTTTCATATTATGGACTACGTCTCACACACATTTAGCACCAAGACAGTGCTTGGTCCATAAGTAGGGGTTTAACAATAAGTAATTTCTGAATGAATGAATGGAAACCTGAAATTGAAAACCACTGGAATATAAGTGGATGCTAAATAAATGTTTGTTGTCAGGACAAATGAATGAATGAACATTCAAGCCAAGGAGTGAGGCTTCACTGGGAACAGTTATTCCTCTTGCAGTTATAACCAGTAAGTTATAGGTAGGTGAGAAAAATATGACTTTATTTAATAGGGCTGTTGGTTGCCTTTTCAGCATGAGAAGCTCTTTCCTACTGTTGACTCAGCAGCCCAGGCAGTCTGCCTTTATCCTGCGGTCTTTTCTCACACACTAGGGTTAGCTAGGTGAGGTGGCAGTGCTGTATTTTGTTTCATTTTTAAATCAAACTCTGCTTTGCTAAGAGAGTCTACATTTATTTGGTTGGCTTTGCAGTTGCTTCAGGGAATATGGATGTTAATTAGAAATGGTTACAGATGCTAACAGAGAAACTGTCTGATTTGGTAACAGAAAAAAAAAAGGTTGAGAGAAAATGAGTACACATACTGATGTCTGGACCCTTGTCCTCCTAAGACCACCTAGAGATCCCTTGCAGACACAAAAGAGGAGTGCATACTCCATTTCTCCCAAGAGGTCTTCTTTTGGCCCTGGCCCACTTTGCTAGAGCAAGTCTGTTCCCCCAAACATGGGCCCGAGTTTCTCAGAGCCACACTCTGTGAAGATGTGACCACATGCTACTTTTGATCACATCACTTCTGTCTTCTGGAAGACAAAGCTCCAAGATGGCAAAAGACCAAGAGTACTCAAATTTGGTTTGCTTTTCCTTTTGTGATGGTTAGATCCTTAGCCTGAGTTGGTTTGCCTATACTTCTTAGGAAATCAAGTTTTGCTTTCTTGTAGTAGGAAACAGACTCAATCTCTGCCTGTTTGGAAGGTACTGTGATTTCCATGCCAGTGATGAAAAGAAGAACCAGGGAGATACAAATGATACCCACTGTGTAGCAACCTATGATCTCAGCAACATGCTTCTTCAAGAATGCCATCTGATTGGCTCTCATGGACCCTGCTGAAATGATGAACCTGATACTGGCAGCGGTTGTAAAGAAGATAAAGACTCTGTCACAAACTAGGAGGATTTCATATAGCCAAGTTAATTAAGTACCCAACTCTTAATTAGATTCCCTGATAGCTCAGTTGGTGAAGAATCCGCCTGCAATGCAGGAGACCCTGGTTCGATTCCTGGGTCGGGAAGATCCCGTGGAGAAGGGATAGGCTACCCGTACTCCAGTGTTCTTAGGCTTCCCTTGTGGCTCAGCTGGTAAAGAATCTGCCTGCAATGCAGGAGACCTAGGTTCAATCCCTGGGTTGGGAAGATCCCCTGGAGAAGGGAAACACTACCCACTCCAGTATTCTGGCCTGGAGAATTCCATGGACAGTATAGTCCATGGGATTGCAAAGAGTGGACATGACTGAGTGACTTTCACTTTCATCTCTTAATTAGTTCCTGATTCTTTGTTAAAATGGGGTCATTTGTCAATTACTTTTCAAGACAAGCATTTGGTGTTAAGAAGATACTTCAGGGAAATAGGTGATCAGACTATAGAAATTCAACAGATGTCTCTGGACCGAGTCACAGAAGCCACAGTCCTTCCTTGTTTCAGAGAAACCCTGGAAAGTTCCTGGATGGCTAATGTGAAAAGCAAGTAGCATGCTGGGTGGCCAGGTCTCCTGCTCCTGATATTAGGTTCTGAGCCCCTCAGCAAAGGACGACAGGCCAGATTGGGCAAGAAGGGAAGGCTACCCAAGCCCACCATACCAGGCAGGTGTCCAGTGTTCTCACTGGCCCAGTTAGAGGAAGCCAAGGTTGAATTCACTGGACTAACATCAGGAATAGTACAATTAGGCCCCTAACTGTGCTTTGGGCTGTTACCCATCTGAGCATCAGAAAGTCACGTCTGTGTAGCAGGATACTCCACGTCAGCTGATACGGTCTTCATCTGGATTGATTTGCCCTTCTTGAACATAGTGTCTGTGTTCAGTCGCTGAGTCATGTCCGACTCTTTGTGAGTCCATGGGCTGCAGCACAACATTCTTCCCTGTTCTTCACTATTTCCTGGAGTTTGCTCAAACTCATGTTCCTTGAATCAGTGATGCCATCCAACCATCTCATCCTCTTTCGTCCCCGTCTCCCCCTGCCTCCAATCTTTCCCAGCATCAGGGTCTTTTCCAGTGAGTCGGCTCTTCATGTCAGGTGTCCAAAGTATTGGAGCTTCAGCTTCAGCACCAGTCCTTCCAGTGAATATTCAGAGTTGTTTTCCTCTAGGATTGACTGGTTTGATCTTGCTGTCTAAGGGACTCTCAAGAGTTGTCTCCAGCACCACAGTTTGAAAGCCTCAATTCTTCAGCTATCAAACTTCTTTATGGTCCAGCTCTCACATCTGTGCATGACTACTGGAAAAACCATAGCTTTAACTATATGGACCTTTGTTGACAAATGGACATCTTTGCTTTTTAATACATTATCTAGGTTTGTCATAACTTTCCTTCCAAGGAGCAAGTGTCTTTTAATTTCATGGCTGCAGTCACTGTCTGCAGTGATTTTGGAGCCCAGGAAAAGAAAGTCTGTCACTGCTTCCACTTTTTCCCTTCTATTTGTTGTGCAGTGATGGGATTGGATGTCATGATTTTAGTTTTTTTAATGTTGGATTTTTAAGCCAGCTTTTTCTCTCTTCTCTTTCACTCTCATCAAGAGACTCTTTACCAGTCACTTTTAGCAGGCATCTTGCAATTCTCTGATGTTATGAGGGAATATATTCAAAATAGAAAACATCATATATTCAGTCAATTAATGAGTTAAAACATATTAAAGGCCTTTGGAGAGAGGAAATCAGATGAGCGATTTAAGGAAGATGTAAAACAGATTTTGAAAGATATGGGAATAGGCCCAAAATACACACAGACCCTTGCAATGATCCAGTGATATTGTCTTACAGACATTTTGCCCCTAAGGAATTATTTGCAATCTCATCAGGGTTCTCCTGGTCATTTCTCAGGGTGGAATGACCCAGACTTATTTACAAACTGGACCTACAGCTTCTAAAACCCAAGAGACATGGTTTTGAGATATTACCTTTCTTTGACTCTCTAGGTTAGCTTGGAAGTATTTAAATTCTCATAGTGAATCAATGTTCTCCAAGCATTACAGCTCTCACAGACTGCAGGCTGGAGACAGGCCCTCATGAAAGCTTGTCTTCATGTCATTAATTTTCACAGGAGGGGAGGAAATGAGATCAGACATTGTTCGGAGTAATTTCAGTATCATGTAGTCCTCCAAACATCTTCAAATCAATAGCAATTGAGGTGAGAGGAACTGTTAGGAGGCATTGGTGCAATGATTAATGAGACTAGATACAACTGCCTAAGCTGGATTTGAATTAAAAAATGTTTCGAATTGCTAAGGTAGTCTTATTTAGAACACCAAGTAGGCTCAACTCTTCACTGGACCTTTGAAATATTTAGTTTACGTGTCTCTTCAAGTAGAAAGGCTAGTGTGGGGAGAATGTTCTGGATTTGGCTGCAACTCCAAGTGCTCTAATCAAACATAATTCCAAATTCTAAAAGGAGACGGTGAAAATTCTACGTCAAGGCACACATGAATTTGACCTAAAGAGATACAAGTTGCATGTCTCCTACTTCAGTATTTCTCTGGGCATGTCTGGCTTTTGTTTCTGTTATCTTGTATTTATCCACACGGCATCCTTATTTAATAGATGGAGAAAATGTGTCACAGAGAGGCAAAGGGTTTTCCACTGAAAAATGTGCAAGTTCCTATTAAAGTCACTGGATTAATAGTGACGTTGGCTCTATAATTCTGTATTGCTCATGGTCCTGCCTGGAATCCTTGTTGGAATAAGGGAGTTGAGGAAAGTGTGGAGAGAAAGAGATTGAGAGAGGGGACAGAAGAAAGAAGGGAGGGAGGAGAGGTGGGGGAGAGGGGTGAGAGAGGGTAGGGGAGAGAGGGAAATCAGCAGAGAAGGGGCAAGGAAGAGAAAGTAACTGTTAGTCATTGTGGGGAAGATGCAATGGCTGGGAGGTTAGGACCCAGCCCCAGAAGGCGCCAGATGCATGATCAAACAGTATGAGTCTCAGTCTTCTTATCTGTGAAATGGACTAACGACATCTGCTGTGCCTCCCTTGAGGAGTTTGCAAGACCACAGGAGACCATAGCTTCTTCATACACTTGAGTATATGAAGAAGCTATGAAAACACAGAGTACTGTTCAGCTACAAGTAGCAGGAGGGCAGACAGTCAGTCACTCCGTTAGGGAATTCAGGGATTTGGTTGCCCTAGGGGGCCACTGAAGATGTTTAGACTCCCCCTTGCTGCCGAGTAGGGAGCACCACATGCTACAATGTGGGCTTAGTTTATAAACAGGGAGAATTCCAAAGCAACCCCGGCTAGGGGGTGGGTAGCCTCTCCAAAGAGCTGGCGCTAGGCGCCAGAAGAAATGGAGCTGTCTCCCTGCCTTTTGATGCCAAGACATCAACAGTTAAGCAGCCACAGGGCGAGTTTGATCGAGAACCAGCAGAGCAGAGAAAGAACTCAATTGAGGTGCCCTGCCCTGTAGGCAGGCTTCCTGCTAACATGAATGAGAACTATACCCGGTAGGAGCTGAGGACTGCCTTCTGCATTTTAAGTATCCCTTGGGCTTTCTTACGAGTGAATCTGCTGTCCCTTTGGCCCTGGAAGCAGAATTGAAGCCTCAGAGCCATGTGATGGGACAGAAGAAGGAGGAAAACAATTTCTGAATTCTAACAGAATGCCTTTTTCTCAGGGTCTAACGAGGCAGCTTCTCAGACTTTCATCTGAGCCTCTCTGCCTCCCATAGTGTAGATACATTTCTCAGAGGCTGTAAACATAGACTCATTTAGTCTCTTCACTTGTCACTCATTGATGACAAATAGCTAGTAGTCTTTGCCACTGGATAAAGCAAAACACTCTGTTTTCTTTAAACAAGAAGAGCAAAACCTTAGGTGAATGGAGATACACCTTCACAGAAATGGATGCCATACATTTAAATAACATAGGAGAGCATTTTGCTGAGAGCTTCTCAATAGTGTTGACCTTACACTCTGCCCCAGCCATCCAGAGCTGGCCAACTCCTGAGATTACTAGCAACACAGATTCCTGCTCTGCAAAACAAAGAAAACTCCGCATCACCTGCCACCTTTTAAGCTGGTGATTTAAACATTAGTCTATATTCCATTTAATAAAGTTTGCGTAGATGAGAGTTGGATTCCCTTTGTAAGGTTTTTCTTCAAATTACTGAACACTATCTCTATGAGAAAGATCTAAGATCTTAGATACGAATTAAGGATGGTTCCCCATCTATGTGCAGATGTAGAGTATCCCCCTTTGCTTGTGTGTGGCCAGGATGAGCATTTACTTAAAAAAACTGTTTATTTTTTGTGGTGCTGCATCTTCATTGTTGCTTGGGTTTTTCTCTAAAAATCTGAGGTTGTAGTGAGTGGGGGCTACTCTCTAGTTGTGGTATGCAAGCTTCTTATTGCAGCGGTTTCTCTTCTCTTGTGGCTCTAGGGCACACAGGCTTCAGTAGTTGTGGCTGCCAGGCTCTACAGCACAGGCTTAATAGCTGTGGCGCATAGGCTTAGGGGCTCCATGGCATGTGGGATCTTCCTGGACCAGGGATCGAACCAGTGTCTCCTGCATTGGCAAGCAGATTCTTTACCACTAAGTCACCAGGGAATTCCCTAGCATTTACTTCTTATAAAGCAACTTCTAAATAGATAGTGTCACCCATTAGATCACTTATCATCATTAAAATTAACTTCTTAGCTACTAAGTGCCCAAGATGCTTTAGGTACTGCTCTAGGTACTTTATTATCGTCATTTAATTCCACAGCAGGAATGAACCACAAAGTAGGTTTTTACTGCTTTCATTCTAGGGGTGAAAAGGGGAAACTCAGGGAGGTTAACTTTTTGTCCAAAGCCACCAAGCTGGAGAACCAGGACTCAAACTCAGGCTTTTTTGGTCCAAAGGCCGGGCTGAGAGGCCCAGTGCCTTGCTGCTTTCGCTTTGGCAGAGATCAGTTGGTGCAAAGAAACCTGATTCCACATCAGACTGACTACTGAGTCTCAGCTCAGTGAGGTTGGGTAAATTACTGATATGGCGGTGTTTCCCTTGTGTTTGCTTAAAAATGGAGAGAGTGAGGTCTGCTTTATCTTCTTCACAGGATTACTAGGATCAGATGTAGAGAGTTATGAAACTGTAACCAGCATCACAACTGCAGGGGATTGTAGTAGCACTTTTGATTGGAAAATTATCATTCCATGTCATTACATCAAAGGACTTCTCCTTGGAAAATTTTAAGGTGTTAACAAGAATGATGACATCCTGCCTGTGGCTGGTGGGGTGTTTGGAAGAAGTGGCTGGTTATTTTCCAAGCATGGGTATAGACATTCCATCTCACTTGATCTTCTTACAAGGTTGACTGCACTTCTGCGAATGGAGGTGGGAGTTGAATGTCCTTTGCCCTTGAATCTCAGCTAAGATCTTCCTTGGTCAATGGAATATGGTGGAAGGATGCTGTGGAGGGATGTGAAGTGAACCTCGGGTTAGCTTCCGCCTGGCTCAGGTACTTGTCCTTGAATCCCTGCCACCATGCGGTGAGGAAGCCCTCGTCACATGGAAAGGCCATGTGTGAGTGTGGCCAGCACTGAACAGCCAGACCTCGACTGGCCACAGCATCCATGTGTGAGTGAATATGCCTTCGGATAATTGCAGGCCTCAACGATCTTCCAGCTGAGGCCCCAGACATTTTGGAGCAGAGACAATCTGGCCCCAATATATCCCCTCTGAATTCCCAAACCACAGAAACCATAAGAGATAATAAATGATTGTCATTGTTTCAAGTCACTAATTTGGGGTGGGTTGTTCAGCAGTAAAAGATACCTAATATGAGAAAACATTAAAACAGGGTCACAAAGACTCTAAGATAACATCATAGTTTTCTCTAAGCTTCCTCTTGCCAGGACAGCTTTCCATTCTGGAAGTTCAAGAAGATGCTGGGAGATAGGAGATGCTGAGTCTCGGCCAACCTGGAACCACAGATCTAAGGGCTGGGCCGCTGCAGGCCACGGGAAGGGAGCTAACCAAGCAGGCTGGGTGGGTATTGGAAAGGTGATTTTTCACTCTAGAATGCTTTTGAAAATGAAAGGGTGTGTTACTAAGCATTACTCTGGAACAGCAGGTGTAGATAAAGGTGTCCTACGTAAGCTGGGATTTAGGGACTGTTTGACCGCAAGGACATGATGAGAATTCTGAATGGCTTGCTGACTATAGCAGGGAGTGGGATGGGATTTAGGAAGCAAAGTTTGAAGATCTGGACAGGCAAGTCTGTGTAGCAGTAGGACACGAAGTCACACAGCTGGGTACAGAGGCAGGATTCAAGTCCTGGGTGGGCTGAGGGAGGCTTGCTCTTAATGACAGGCTAAGAGGGGAAACACATGAGCATTATGTGGCTCCAACTCTGAGACCTCTCTTAACCAAGAATGTGAATTTCAACTATATATTTTGTTTTGAGAAACTCCTCAACTAGAAGTGGAATAAAGATGGAGAGAGGCATGAGTCATCTGGAGTGTGTGTGTGTGCAGAAAAAGAAGAGAAGTAAGCAAGGGGGCAGAAAGAACTTCTGGAGTGTTGCTGGTTTGGAGCAGACCTGGGCTGGGAGCTGGGAGCTCTTGACCTAAACACCCTAAGGATCACAGTGACAGGGGGAGGCCGTCTCCAGTCCAGCAGCTCGAGGGCATAAACCCTTGCAGTCTGTCCGGTCTCTGCCTCGTACTCTAAAGAATAGGAATTTGTCAGCACGGGAGAGACCACACACAGTCCCAGCCACACCCTGCTGTCACTCTGAATGGCACTGACATGGCTCAATTAAAATTTTGTGAGACGGGAACAGATTATAAGGCCATCATAGTCGTAGATTTCTCCATGAGATGATTTACCGGAGTCAAAGATTCCTTTCTATCAAAAAATAGTGCAATATTTATACAGTCACAGAATAAATAGAATCCCGACTTGTGCTTCATATTTTACGTAGCTCATTCCAGGTAATTTGAGTTCTTTCTGTCGTTTCTGACAATTATGGCAGTTATACCTTTTCTGGGAAGTAGAGGAGAATTTTTCTGCCCTCTTTCTCTACCTCACTAAGTTTGTCTCAATGAACTAAATGAAGTCTCTCTTTAGGTTGCCTGGGAATTCCCTCTTTCCCTTCCATGCACGGATGTATCTAAACTCTTGTTCTTTTACCAGATTTGAACTTTCTCACCTCCACTGTTGCCTGAGTATTTTATGCTGTTGTATAGAGAAGTGGCCTTCAAACTTCTTTAACCATGACTTACATTAAAGAACACTGTTTACATTGGACCCACACACATCACAGATATATAACTGAAACAGATTTTCAGAAAATGTTATCAATGTTCACAAAGAACCTACCTTTGCACTCTAATGACATCCATGCCATTCTATTCTAAGGCATGCTTCCCTATGCTGGCCTATACTAGTAGATCAAGAAAATTCAATCAAGATAAATTGGAAATCATTGACTTGATTAGATCTTTCTTAGACTTAGGACTGACTGTGTTTGTTTGTGAAGAAAAAGAAAAATGAAAGATCTTATGAGTATTTTTGACAATGTACCTTCGAAAGTGAAATTGTTAGTTGCTCAGTTGTGTCCAAATCTTTGCAATCCTATGGACTGTAGCCCACCAGGCTCTTTTGTCCATGGAATTCTCCAGGCAAGAATACTGGAGTGGGTTGCCATTCCCTTCTCCAGGGGATCTTCTAAGACAACTTTGAAAGGCAGATTGTAATTGGAAATTTTATGATAGTTTTTAATTTTCTGGGAGTGGAATTTATAACATTTAACTCCATTGCTGGAATTTTACGAATCAATCTTTCTCATAGACTCATACATATATATGCGTTCAAGTTCATTACACATACACACACAGACACACACAATATTTCCAGATATCTCTGGGAACGCTTATGAAATATCAGAGTATAGGGTATTTTGTTCCCCAGTCAAAAGTGTCTAAAAGTCCATTACTGGGTGAGGAAGCATATAAACCATAATATAGCGATATAAACCATAATACTTTAAAACATATAAACCATAATGCTTTGGCCATCTGATGTGAAGAACTGACTCATTGGAAAAAACCCTGATGCTGGGAAAGATTGAAGGCAGGAAGAGAAGGGGACGACAAAGAATGAGATGCTTGGATGGCATCACTGACTCAATGGACATGCGTGTGAGCAAGCTTCGGGAAGATGGGAAGGGAAGCCTGGGGTGCTGCAGTCCATGGGGTCGCAAAGA
Source organism: Cervus elaphus (assembly GCF_910594005.1). Lineage (NCBI taxonomy): Eukaryota > Metazoa > Chordata > Mammalia > Artiodactyla > Cervidae > Cervus > Cervus elaphus. Next base: position 79,974,688 of record NC_057819.1, on the reverse strand, counting down.
GTCAGACACACCTGAGCGACTGAACTGAACTGGATTGTCACATCATCAAAGTGCCATCAGTCTTTTGATAGCTATAAATCATATCAGATTATTTCCTATTTTTGAAAGGGGTTGGGTTATGGTGGTTAAAACAAATGAGATCTAGTTATCTAATAAGAGGAAGCAGCTTCCTGAAGGAGGAAAAATAGTCTGCATAGAGAAAGGGGGAAAGGAGTTGAAGTTCAACCTAGGTATAAGGTGTTCTGCTAACACTTGGAATATGTCCCTTCATTTAATAGTTAAAATGAACTGCTACAGTCATGTCAGTGTCCATTCACTGAATCACAGAGTCTAAAAAATGCATGTGGCCCCTACTATGCCTTAGATACTGGGATTGATAATGACCAAAGCCTGCAGAGAGCTTGCCCTCTACCAAGGGATATGCTTTTGTGCCTAGTCAAGGGCTGAAGGAGAGGCTTCCTGTGTTTAATCAGCAGATCCGACCCTAGGGCAGGGCTTCCCTGACAGTTTAATTTTGGGTCTGGGGAGGAGTGTGTGGAGACCACTTAGGATTTAACACCTACAAACTGATGCTACTCCTGGTACTTTATGGAAGGTGCATAGGAGTCTGTATTGTGTGTTAAAAAAAAAAAGAGGGAAGGGAATTTGATTCCTGGAGAATTTATTTTTTTCCTAAAATTTATTTTTATTGAAGTATAGTTGATTTACAATGTTTCTGGTGTATAGCAAGGTGATTGATTTATACATATATATAAGCATATATATATGTATTCTTTTTTAGATTCTTTTCCATTGTATGTTACTACAAGGTATTTGATATAGTTCCCTGTGCTATGCAGTAAGCCCTTGTTGTTTATCTATTTTATATACAGTAGTGTGTATCTCAGAGAAGGCAATAGCACCCCACTCCAGGACTCTTGCCTGGAAAATCCCAAGGATGGAGGAGCCTGGTAGGGTGCAGTCCATGGGGTCGGTAAGAGTCGGACATGACTGAGCGACTTCACTTTCACTTTTCACTTTCATGCATTGGAGAAGGAAATGGCAACCCACTCCAGTGTTCTTGCCTGGAGAATCCCAGGGACAGGGGAGCCTGGTGGGCTGCCTTCTATGGGGTCGCACAGAGTCGGACACGACTGAAGTGACTTAGCAGCAGCAGCGGCAGCAGCAGCAGCAGTGTGTATCTAATCCCAAATTTCTAATTTATCTCTCCCCCATTCCTTTCACCTGTGGTAACCATAAGTTTGTTTTTTATGTCTGCGAGTCTATTTCTTCTTTATAATAAGTTCATTTGTATTATTTTTAAAAGATCGCACATATAGGTGATATCATATATTTGTCTTTGACTTACTTCACTTAATATGATAATCTGTGTGTGTGTATGCATGCTCAGTCGTGTCTGACTCTTGTGATCCCATGGACTGTAGCCCTTCAGACTCCTCTGTCCATGGAATTTTCCAGGGAAAATTACTGGAGCAGGTTGTCATTTCCTACTCCAGGGGATCTTCGTGACCCAGGGATCCAACCCACATTTCTTACATCTCTTGCATTGGCCAGCAGATTCTTTACCATTTCGCCACCTGGGAAGTCCCTATGATAATCTTTAGGTCCATATTGCTGCAAATGGCTGAGTATATTATTAATTTATTATTTTTTTATTGTTGAGGAATATTCCATTATACATATACATACATATGGCCAACTCTTGGCAACTCTAGCCTACCAGACTCCTCTGTCCGTGGGATTCTCCAGGTAAGAATAATGGAGTGGGTTGCCATTCTCTCCTCCAGGGGATTTTCTCAACCTAGGGATCGAACCTGCATTTCTTATGTCTCCTCATTGGCAGGCAGGTTCTTTACCACTAGCACCACATAGGAAACCCCATGTGTGTCCATGTCTTGGCTATTATAAATAGTGCTTACTGTGAACATTGGGGTGCATGTATCCTTTTGAATTAGAGTTTTCTCTAGATATTGATATATGACCAGGAGTGGGATTACTGGATCATTTGTTGTTCAGTTGCCAAGTAGCGCCCAACTCTTTGTGACCCGGTGGACTGCAGCATGCCAGGCTTCCCTGTCCCTCACCATCTCCCAGAGTTTGCCCAAATTCATGTTCCTTGAATCAGTGATGCCATCCAACCACCTCATCCTCTGTCACCCTCTTCTCCTCCTGCCTTCAATCTTTCCCAGCATCAAGTTTTTTCCCAGTGAGTCAGCTGTTCGCATTAGGTGGTCAAAGTACTGGAGTTTCAGTTTCAGCATCAGTCCTTCCAATGAGTACTCAGGGTTGATATCCTTTATGACTAACTGGCTCAGTCTCCTTGCAGTCCAAGGGCCTCTAAAGAGTCTTCTCTAGGCCCACAGTTTGAAATCATCAATTCTTTCAGTGCTCTGCCTTCTCTATGGTTCAGCTCTCACATCCATACATGACTAGTGGAAAGACCATATCCTTGAATATATGGACCTTTGTCAGCAAAGTGATGTCTTTGCTTTTTAATACACTGTCTAGGTTTGTCATAGCTTACTGGATCTTATGGGAATCTATTTTTGTTTTTTTAAGGAACCTCCATACTATCCCTGGAAAATTTAGTAAAGATTTTATTGTAAAATGGTATATTTAAATCAGTTTTCATCTTTTAGCTGTATTTGCATACTTTCATATAGTATGATAATTAATAGAATTTGGATTACAGAATGTGATTTCTATTGTCCTGTCTTAAACTTCCATTTTTTTTCTACCTCAATTCAAGGCTTTTCTCTGAAATTTTCAGCAATACATACAGTGAATATACCAAAACTTTTGTAAAGGTTCAAGGTTCTTTGTATTTTCATACAGATCATTCTTGGTACCAAGCTCTAAAAAAAAAAAAAATTGTTAGCTAGGGTGGTTAGAAGGCACTGTATTCATTTTCTAAGTCATGAAACAAACTCATCATATTTTAGCCAATCATATGAAATATCCAGATGAAAATGAGATACTCATTGCTATTTGATTGTTTAGCATCAGTTCAGCACTTTAACCACCTCAAACACATCTTTTTCTCAGAGGACTTTAAAAGCTAACATACTTTATAGTATTGTATAACACTCTGTAATTAACAAAAGTGGTTTTCAATGTTAAATTTTGAGGTATAATTTACATACAGATCATAAGTATACAATCTTAAGTACATAGTTTTTAGAAAGTGTTTTGACAAATATATACACTCATGTAACTACCACACCTCAATCAAGATAGAACATTTACAGCACCCTAGAGAGTTCTAGTCTATTGCACAATCTCCCTTCTTATATGCAAGACAACCATTGTTCTGATTTTATTATTATATAAATACTGTCATACTGTATGTATTCTTTTGTGTCTGGCTTCTTTCACTCAACATATTTTTGAGATTCATCCATGCTGTAGTTTGTATTAGTAGTTCTCTCCTTTTTATTGCTGAGTATGAATATACCATATATTTAGCCATACATCTGTTGGTGGACATTTGTGTTATTTCCCGTTTTGGGCTTTCATGAATAAGGCTCCTCTGAACATTTGTGTATAAACTTTTGTATGGTCCATTTCTCTTAGGTAAAGAGCTAGGGATGGAATTGTTGGGTCCTAGGACTGCAAGGAGATCCAACCAGTCCATCCTAAAGGAGATCAGTCCTGGGTGTTCATTGGAAGGACTGATGCTGAAGCTGAAACTCCAATACTTTGGCCACCTCATGCGAAGAGTTGACTCATTGGAAAAGACCCTGATGCTGGGAGGGATTGGGGGCAGGAGGAGAAGGGGACAACAGAGGATCAGATGGCTGGATGGCATCACCGACTCGATGGGCATGAATTTGAGTAAACTCCGGGAGTTGGTGATGGACAGGGAGGCCTGGTGTGCTGTGATTCATGGGGTTGCAAAGAGTCGGACACAACTGAGTGACTGAACTGAACTGAGGAGACATATATGCTTAACCTTACAAGCAACTACCAAAGAGTTTTCCAATATAGCAATAACATTTTATTCTTCCACATTCCATGTATGTGAATTCCAGTTGCTGCACTTCTTTGCCAACATTTGGCATTGTCAGTCTTTTTAATTTTAGGTACTCTAATGTATGTGTTAAGCTTTCATTTCAGTTTCATTGAGAGTTTTACTTGCTTTTCTTTGATGTCTAATGTGTTTGGGTGTTTTATTATGTGCTTACTGGTTATTTTTTTATCTTTTGTGAAGTGTTTGCATATTTTGCTAATTTTTAAATTGGATTGTTTGTCTGTTTGCTATTGAGTTTTAGGAACTCTTTATATATTCTGAATACAAGTCCTATGTAATATAAATTTTCTTCCCCAGGCTGTGGCTTATTAGTATTTTTAATGTAGTCTTCTGAATTTTTAATTTATCCTTTTAATGGTTAGTATTTTCATTGTCTTTTTTAGTAATTTACAGGCATTTTATCTTATATTTTCTTTGAGAAGATTTACAGTTTTAGCTTATACATTTATGTCTGTGATCAATATAAATTAATTTTGTATTTGGTGTGAAGCAAGGATTGAGATTTTTTTTTCCTAAATTATTATCTAGTTGTTACAGTGTTATTCATTGAAAAGATTTTCTTTTCCTGATTGAATGGTTTTGGCACTTATGCTGAAAATCAGTTGATTGTATGACTGAAGGTAAAGTGTTGGACCATCTATTCTGTTCTATTGATCTGTTTGTCTATCCTTATACTAGTCAATAATACCATATGTCTGGATTGCTATAGTTTGATAATATTGAGACCCTCAGCTTTTTCTTTTCTTTGCAAGATTGCTTTGACTACTCTAGATCCATTGCTTTTCTATTAAAATTTTTGAAGTAGTTTGTCAAGTTTCATAAAAAAAGTCCACTGGGATTTTGACTGTTATTGAATTGAAACTATAGAAAATTTCTTAATAGCTTGAGTTTGTTACTGAAGCTGAAGAAGAGTCATGGAAGCTCAGAGAATCATGGAGTTTAGAATACTAGATTTGGGAAAGACATTGGATAAATCAGTTTACTGCAGTAGTTCTTTAACCTTGTTGCACACTGGAATCCCCTGGGGATCTTTAAACAATATATATGTCTCCCACCCTGATATATTCTGATTTAATTGGTCTGGCTTGCAACATAGGCATCAGGATTTTTAAAAGCTCTCCTGGTAATTCTAATATGCAGCGAACTTTGGGGACCACTGGTTTAGTGCTCAAATTTATAGATGTGGAAATTGAGGCCCAGAAGTTTTAAGTTGCCTACATTTTCAAAAAATCTTACAAATTGACTCACTTAAAACCCTCTACTCTTCACACAATGTCATATAGTTGTTTTTAAAAAAATTATGTGAACCTTGCAAAGCAATCACCGCCACAGCTCCCAGCCAAGACTAAATAGCTGCCTCTTTCTTGCCAGCAGAGAATGTTATCTAGCTCTTTGTGTCACACTGAGCAAAGTTCTAAATGTGAATTTCTTCAGGGAAGTAACAAAGCAAAGGAACAGCGAGGAGAAAAGACTGAAAGAAATAACACAAGCATTAAGGCCAGGTGTGTTATTACACCACTGGATGCAACTCAATTGCTGTCTTTTCAATTGTCAATTTTCAAGCTATAAAAACAAAAGGCTATTTGGAGAAACACGATTAAGCCTGAAGTCTTACGTTTCTTGGGGAAAAACACATAATAATATTACTAAGTTCAATATTAGCAATTTCTATTTAAATTTCATTTAAAGAAAATTGCTTTTAAACATCATAAGAAAAAGAACATTGCTCAGCATGCAGATTTATTTTCTCTGTGGGAGTCAACATCCTTCTATTTGGAAAGTATAAATTTAGGACAATAGACATGAAAACTGGTGTTATGCAATTATTACTTCTTTAATTGAGTATATTAGAGGCTGTAGCCCCTCTTTTGTCCAACACACTTTTTAAGCTCTTTGAGGGCAGGAACCAAGTTTTTCTTACTTGGTAAACTCTCATTAGCACAGTGCATGGCATGTCTCTACATGGCTGTTGCTGAGTGTTAAATGGAACTATCTTCCAGAAGAAAAGCTAAGGGCCACATTAGGTTGTCTCTAAGAAAAGTCCTACAGCCGTTAATAGTCAGGCACTGCTCATTTCAAAGCTTTAAAGCAATGCATGCTAAGTGGATCTTTCATCTTCAAACTTCATGTTGACCATCTTCCAGGGTAAATGTCATCGTTTCACAATCTTTCTCATCTCAAGGTGTTTGGAGACAGAAGAAGACTTTTCCCATGTGCCCATTTAGTTACGATATTTGGGCTTTTCTAAATTGTCCATCATTATTTGTGTTTTGTCATAAGGCATCTTTCAAACTGTCCTGAAAACTGCTTACTGGCTGTCAATTCTCAGAATTACTCTTGTCAATAAGTAACCTATTCCCTACTTTTGGAAATAGAACCAGTTTAAAAAAATAGTGGTGATGTGCCAGAAACATATTCGGAGTCAGTCCGCATATTCCTAAAGCAACGATAATCTTTCTCAGCCGGGGCTGTATGTGGGGTCCACCCTCAAAGCGCTCCTGTTTGGACTGGGCCACATGAAGGAAGAGGAGGCAGGAGATGGCGTGATTCCCAAGTTTACTTTAGGGATGGACAGCAGAGGGTAACATGAGACTGCAGACATGTCTCTCTGTTATTTTTATCTCCCAGATTAGAGGAGAAAATCATACTGGAATAAACATGTACTTAATACCTAATTTGGGGGTTTTGGAAAACTTTAGATCCAAAGGGATGACTGAGAGAGGGAGTGATTAAGGGTGGGCAGGAGGCAGCAGAGACAGAGAAGTTCCTTGGGAGCCATCCTGCCAGAACCGGAGCTGTATTTCATGGCTGCCACCATTAAGCGTGCTGGAGAGTAATATGGGTCAATCCCAGTCTCCCATTCCATCCCACCCTCCTTCCCCTCTTGGTATTCATAACTTTGTTTTCTACGTCTGTGTCTCTATTTCTGCTTTGCAAATAAGATCATCTCTACCATTTTTCTAGATTCCACATATATGCGTTACTATATGGTATTTGTTTTTCTGACTTACTTCACTCTGTATGACAGCCTTTTTATATACACTATTTTGTATAAAATAGAGAATGAATTATAACAGACTACAGCCGAGGGAACTCTAGTCAATGCTCTGTGGTGACTAAAATGGGAAGGAAGTCCAAGGAAGAGGGTTTATAATACCTGTGGCTGATTCACTTTGCTATACAGAAAACTAATAAAACATTTTAAAGCAACAATACTCCAATTACAAAAAAAAAAAAAAAAACAAAAAAAACCCCAAAAAAAGAATGCTAGAGAGATTGGCAAAGAATCATTTAGAGGAGATAAGCATTAGCCTGAGATATAAGCTGCTCTGATCATTTTGACATTGCTTTGGATGGGTAATTCACAGGGGCTTTTATTGCGATTTGCTTTTCAGAAGTCATTGATGATAAAGAGCCAGTTGATATCTACTTGATAAATGATTACTTCCTTAAGGGATCAAGGATTTTTCAAGGCCCTCCGCCCCCACCCATTTCAGACATGCTAACACAGGGTGGGTGTCATCCCTTGCTCTCACTGGCAGAGTGGTGAATTGAAAACTGTGAGGAGTCCTCTGACAGAGACACCACTGTCCCACACTACTGGATACCCTACAGATCATGTGATTCAGTATTCTTCCATAAACACTTCTCTGAACCACTAGCTTTCAGGCTTTAATCAAATCACTGTTACTTCTCTGGACTGACCATGGTGAGCCAACTTTTAAAAACTCAACCTCTGAAGGGCTGAAAACTTGATTCTAAAGCAGTGTAGGCTTTGGAGTTAGCCATATTTGGGTTTGGTTCCAGTCCTGTTCTTATTATCAGGAGACTTTGGACACATTTTTTTTAACTTTAATGTCCCCCTCTGTAAACTGGAGATATGAGTACTTACGTCTCAGGGTTGCTGTGAGGATTACATGAGAAGATGTACATAGAGAACCCAGGACAGTGCTTGGCACATAGGAGGCACTCAATACATGAGAGTTACTACTATTATTACTATTATACCATTATCATCACCACCATTATTCTACTGCTATAGGATAATTCTGTACATCAATAAACAAGCAAGAAATGCTCTTAAATAAAAGCAAAGAACTTATACCATTGACATCTTGCAAGTGAAGCTTTATAATTTGTAACTGTGAATTCCTACATTTTTCATTACCAAAGTTTATCTAGAAAGTATTTAGCTGTCACTTTAAGAATGGGATGAAAATTACTTTAATTACTAATATTCAAATAGTGATTTTCTTACTGAATATTATATGATGATACTTTTTTTTATATGATGATACTTGATTGAATATTGTAGATGAAAATTAGGATTAGATAGAAAAAAAAATATGACTCTTGATTCTCAGGAGTGAAAAGAATCCTGGAATTGACCCACGAATTTAGATATATTCCTGGAGAATTTCAAGAAGAGAATCAACAATTGTTTATAAATAAATCTTTAAACAAAAACTAAACATACCAAACAGTCACCAATTAGTGGCTATTCGCTGAATGGATTCTATATTGTCTATCATTTTTATATCTAGGATTTTAGGAGTTAGGGTGTGATTGTTACTTTTTGGATCAATTGACTGGGCTAAGGGAGGCCAAGATGACTCATAAAACATCATTTCTGAGTGTGTCTGTAAGGGTGATTCCAAAAGCATTTGAATCAAAACAAAAAGTAAAGATCATCCTCCCCAAAGTGGGCGGGCATCACACTATTTGTTGAGGGCCCTAATAGATCAAAAAGGGGGAGGAAGGGCAAATTTGCTCTCTGCTTTAGCTGGAACATATTATCTTCTCCTGACCTAAGACACTGGTTCCATGGTTTTTAGACCTTCAGGTTTGGATTAGAAAGGACAACACCACCAGCTTTCCTGGGCCCCCAGCTTGCAGGCAGCAGACTGTGGGGCTTCTTATCCTCCATAATCCTGTGATCTAATCCCTCATTCAGTTCAGTTCAATTCAGTCACTCAGTTGTGTCTGACTCTTTGTTTGCGACCCCATGGACAGCAGCACGCCAGACCTCCCTGTCCATCACCACCTCCTGGAGTGTTTACTCAAACTCATGTCCATTGAGTCGGTGATGCCATCCAACCATCTCATCCTCTGTCATCCCCTTCTCCTCCTGCCCTCAATCTTTCCCATCATCAGGGTCCTTTCCAATGAGTCAACTCTTCGCATGAGGTGGCCAAAGTATTGGAGTTTCAGCTTCAGCATCAGTCCTTGCAATGAACATTTAGGACTGCTTTCCTTTAGGGTGGACTAGTTGGATCTTGTTGGAGTCCAAGGGACTCTCGAGTCTTCTCCAACACCACAGTTCAAAACCATCAATTCTTTGGTGCTCAGCTTTCTTTATAGTCCAGCTCTTACATCCATACATGACTACTGAAAAAACCATAGTGTTGACTAGATGGACCTTTGTTGGCAAAGTAATGTCTCTGCTTTTTAATATGCTATCTAGGTTGGTCATAACTTTCCTTCCAAGGAGTAAGCGTCTTTTAATTTCATGGCTGCAGTCACCATCTGCAGTGATTTTGGAGGCCAAAAATATAAAGTCTGCCACTGTTTCCCCATCTATTTGCCATGAAGTGATGGGACCAGATGCCATGATCTTAGTTTTCTGAATGTTGAGCTTTAAGCCAACTTTTTCACTCTCCTCTTTCGCTTTCATCAAGAGGTTCTTTAGTTCTTCTTCGCTTTCTGCTGTAAGGGTGGTGTCATCTGCATATCTGAGGTTATTGATATTTCTCCCGGCAATCTTGATTCCAGCTTGTGTTTCATCTAGCCCAGCATTTCTCATGATGTACTCTGCATATAAGTTAAACACGCAGGGTTTGCAAGCCTTGGCATACTCCTTTTCCTATTTGGAACCAGTCTGTTGTTCCATGTCCAGTTCTAACTGTTGCTTCCTGACCTGCATACAGGTTTCTCAAGAGACAGGTCAGGTGGTCTGGTATGCCTATCTCTTTCAGAATTTTCGGCAGTTTGTTGTGATCCACACACTCAAAGGCTTTGACATAGTCAGTAAAGCAGAAATAGATGTTTTTCTGGAACTCTCTTGCTTTTTTGATGATCCAGCAGATGTTGGCAATTTGATATCTGGTTCCTCCACCTTTTCCAAAACCAGCTTGAACATCTAAAAGTTCATGGTTCACGTATTGTTGAAGCCTGGCTTGGAGAATTTTGAGCATTACTTTACTAGCATGTGAGATGAGTGCAATTGTGAGGTAGTTTCAGCATTCTTTGGGATTGCCTTTCTTAGGGATTGGAATGAAAACTGACCTTTTTCAGTCCTGTGACCACTGCTGAGTTTTCCAAATTTGCTGGCATATTGAGTGCAGCACTTTCAGAGCATCATCTTTTAGGATTTGAAATAGCTCAACTGGAATTCCATCACATCCACTAGCTTTGTTCATAGTGATGCTTTCTAAGGCCCACTTGACTTCACATTCCAGGATGTCTGGCTCTAGGTGACTGATCACACCATTGTGATTATCTGGGTCATGAAGACCTTTTTTTGTATAGTTCTGTGTATTCTTGCCACCTCTTCTTAATATCTTCTGCTTCTGTTAGGTCCATACCATTTCTATTCTTTATTGAGCCCATCTTTGCATGAAATGCTGCCTTGGTATCTCTAATTTTCTTGGAGAGATCTCTAGTCTTTCTCATTCTATTGTTTTCTTCTCTTTCTTTACATTGATCACCGAGGAAGGCTTTCTTATCTCTCCTTGCTATTCTTTGGAACTCTGCATTCAAATGGTTATATTTTTCCTTTCCTCTTTTGCTTTTCACTTCTCTTCTTTTCACAGCTATTTATAAGGCCTCCTCAGACAGCCATTTTGCTTTTTACCATTTCTTTTTCTTGGGGATGATCTTGATCCCTGTCTCCTGTACAATGTCACAAACCTTCCATCCATAGTTCATCAGGCACTCTCTGTCTATCAGATCTAGTCCATTAAATCTATTTCTCACTTCCACTGTATAATCGTAAGGGATTTGATTTAGGTCATACCTGAATGGTCTAGTGGTTTTCCCTACTTTCGTCAATTTAAATCTGAATTTGGCAATAAGGAGTCCATGATCTGAGCCAGAGTCAGCTCCTGGTCTTGTTTTTGCTGACTGTATAGAGCTTCTCCATCTTTGGCTGCAAAGAATATAATCAATCTGATTTCGGTGTTGACCATCTGGTGATGTCCATATGTAGAGTCTTCTCTTGTGTTGTTAGAAGAGGATGTTTGCTATGACCAGTGCATTCTCTTGGCAAAACTCTATCAGCCTTTGCCCTGCTTCATTCTGTACTCCAAGGCCAAATTTTCCTGTTACTCCAGGTATCTCTTGACTTCCTACTTTTGCATTCCAGTCCCATTTAATGAAAAGGACATATTTTTAGGGTGTTAGTTCTAGAAGGTCTTGTAGTTCTTCATAGAACTGTTCAACTTCAGCTTCTTCAGCATTACTGGTCGGGGCATAGACTTGAATTACTGTGATATTAAATGGTTTGCCTTGGAAATGAACAGAGATCATTCTGTCATTTTTGAGATTGCATCCAAGTATTGCATTCTGAAATCTTTTGTTGACTATGATGGCCACTCCATTTCTTATAATGGATTCTTGCACATAGGAGTTGATATAATGGTCATCTGAGTTAAATTCACCCATTCCAGTCCATCTTAGTTCTTTGATTCCTAAAATGTCAATGTTCACTTCTGCTGTCTCTTGTTTGACCATTTCCAATTTGCCTTGATTCATGGACCTAACATTTCAGGTTCCTATGCAATATTGCTCTTTATAGCATCAGACATTGCTTCCATCATAGTCACATCCACAACTGGGTGCTGTTTTTGCTTTGGCTCCATCTCTTCATTCTTTCTGGAATTATTTCTCCCCTGATTTCCAGTAGCATATTGGAGCCACCACTTGCCACTAATCCCTCATAATATATCCTTTTATATATATATATATATATATATACTATATCCTATTGGTTGTGTTTCTCTGGAGAACCCTGACATGGGGTAAGCCACAAACATTACATGTGCATAGAGTGCACTCTTTTTAAGAAGCCTCCTTTTTCTCAACTAAATCTTGAAAATGAACTTGTCACAACTCAAGGAAATGGAATGAAACTGGGGCTGTCAGCAAAAAAAGAAAACTGCCTCATCTGAGTCTTGCAAACACAGCCTATGATAAGTCAAAATATATGATGATTAAGAAGAACACAGGAGGAGTGATAAGCTGTTAAGAATAAAAGGAAAGAAGATTTTGAATAAACTCTGATAACATTCACCTACTTAATGATCAGCAGAAATTCCAGTTTGAAGCAGAGGTTAAATCCTCTGCTATGAAAGCATGATTTTTTTTTATTGTCTCACTATCATGCATTACATTGAATTTTTAAAATTCATTAATTTTTGGCCATGCTAGGTCCTTGCTGCTATGCAGTCTTTTCTCTAGTTGTAGAGAGCAAGGGCTACTCTTCACTGCAGTATGTGGCCTTCTCACTGTAGCAGCTTCTCTTGTTGAGGTTCCCATGCTCTATAGTTGTAGTTCGTGGGCTTTTTTGCTCTGTGGTGTGTGGAATCTTTCTGGACCAGGTATCAAACCTGTGTCTCCTACATTGGCAGATGGCTTCTGTACCACTGAGCCACCAGGGAAGCCCCAGTTTTTGATATTAGATTTGAAATTGTGAGCAACCATGCCTGAGGATTGGGTAGCCATGGTGGTTATAGCCCATGACAAGGTGGGGACAATACTCTTTCATGGTCCCTAATGGCTGATCATCACTGGGTACAAATGAGGAGCAAATGTGGATCTCAAAAGGTTTCATGTATTAGCTTACTGAATTCTCACAACAACCTTGTAATGTAGGGACTGTTAATTATTCCACCTATAGATTAGGAAACTGAAGCTTAGCAAGCTTAAGTGATATTCTCAAGTTACATTGTTTAGAGATGAGATATGAACTCGCCTGCCTGTCTCTCAACTCCCTTGTTCTTAACCATGAGTCCATGGAACCAGAAGTCAGAAAGAGAGGAAGCCTCATCCTCAAGCTGACTGAATGGGTGCTTTCATCATGAATGAATACAATTTTATAGAGACCCAGAGCTGAGAGAAGAACCCAGGCAAACTGCTAGCCTCAAAAGTGCTAGAGTCAGGTTACCTTAGGGTCAGAGATTTGGGGGCCCCGTCAAGCTCTTCAGTGCTTCTACTAGAGTCAAACAGGTGATAGACTGCATTTGGACCACTCCCTGCAGTGTATTAACTGTGTGATCTTGGAGCAGTCAAGCACTGTTAGCTCTCGGAGCCTATTTGTTATCTGTGAAAATGTGGTTAGCAAGAGTACCTCCCTACAGTAGAGTTACTCTTGCTGCTCAGCATGCTTGACTCTCACCCTGCACAAAGATCCCAAAGTTCCTTCAGAGTTGTGTCCTCTACCCTACTGTCAGTTCACGTGGTTTGGCTGTGTTGTCTGAGATGAAGATCTAGACAATAGAAGTGCTGTACTACCAGAGCCATGGAAATAAGATCTGGTGAGAGTCAATGAGATGGGATGAGATTTGGGCCCAGGTTCTTGGGCCATTCATTGCTGAGAATGAAGCAGGCATAGAGGAAGCCAAAGTCAAGCAGTAGAAAGAAATATCATTTGAACCTTGAATCAGGTTGTACCTGAAGCCAAACGTACCAGTGGTCTTTTCAGTTAAATGACTTAGTTGCCGCATATCTTCTACACAATAATGGAAATGTGATCTGGTGAGGGTCAGTGAGATGAGATGAGATTTATGCCCAGGCTCTTGGGCTGTTTATTGCTGAGAGTACATAATACTTTGTCCTAACTATACTGTCTACTTGTTGTAAGGATAAAAGATATTTCAATGTAAACAATTAACAAAGTTTCTGATGCATATTAAATACACAATAATATTAAACCTATACTATGGGAATTTAATTATTTTCGTACTTTTAGATTTTTCCTTTATATATATATTTATTTCCTTTAAGTCTTAGTAATATTCTTCATGTGACGATGAAGTGTTGTAGCTCACAAATATGAAAAATCTCATGCCTAACTACTAATCGCATATATAGATAAAAATTAGATTATCTGGTTATAATATACAATTGTATTGTATTCTTGAAATCAATTTGATAACACTATAAAAAGTCATTAAAGTGTCCATTGTTTTAGATCTAGAAATTTACTTCTGACACACTCACTCTTATGGACGCTATATAAAATTCAGAGAAGATTTATGTATCACAGTATTATTAATAATAGTGAAAATTGGAAAGAAATTCCTAATTGCTTAACTGTTGTTCAGCTATTGTACTGTTGCTTCTTAGCCAGGGGAATGGCTAAAAAAATTATAAGCCAGCCACAGAACTGAATATTTTATACCCATTGAATAAAGATATTTATAGACAGCTGTTTATTATAAGGAAAAATGAACATGCTATAATGTTAAATGGCCAAGAGATACTGAAATGTACACATATTAATAATTTATTCATATTAAAAGTTTTATGCATATTGTTTCATATATACACACGAAAGATGAAGGAAAACACCATAATATTTGCCAGAGAGGTTCAGAGTTCCAGACACATGCAACCTCCTGTATGAATGAGAAGTTACCCTCTTCTGTGTCAGAGTGATGACTCAGGCTCTTAAAATGTGTTAACAACTACTTCTAGAAAAAATATTTGGGCTTTTGAACCAGGGGCCCAATTCAGACTCATCTATCAGTTTTCCCTGGCAGGGATTTAAAGGACGCAAACTGAAGACCATTTCCCCAGACAGCTGTGGTGAAGTATGAAAGTAGGATCCCTTCTAAGTGTTATTCCATTCATCCTTTGCATTTCCCTTCTTCAGATGCCAGTTAAAAATATACTGGTAGGTGGAGACATTCTCCAGCTCACTCTAGACCAAGGGAGAATCTATCCTAATATTGTAGCAAACCCACGTTTCTCTGCTTCATCACGAAGATTTTTGTACCTTTCCCTTTCCAGTAACAATAGTTACAATTGATTAAATGTGCTTTTTCTATCAGACTCAGTGTTTGGTGTGCTGTGTTTGCTCAGTCGCTCAGCTGTGTCCAACTCTTTGTAACCCCATGGACTGTAGCCCGCCAGGTTCCTCTGTCCATGGAATTTTCCAGGCAAGAATACTGGAATAGGTTGCCATTTCCTACCGCAGGGGATTTTCCTGACCCAAGGATGGAACCTGCTCTTTTTGTATCTCCTGCATTGGCAGGTGAATTCTTTATTGCTGTGCCACCTGGGAAGCCTCCCAGTGTTTGGTGCTTCATGCTTTTTATATAATGCAACATTCTGTGAGTTAGATATTATCTTCATTTTACAAAAGAAGAAACAGGCTCAGGGAGGGTCAATGACTTGCCCAAAGCCACAGGGATGAAGCACAAGCTGGAATCAAGATTGCCAGGAGAAATCTCAATAGCCTCAGATATGCAGATGACACCACCCTCATGGTAGAAAGTGAACAGGAACTAAAGAGCCTCTTGATGAGGTGAAAGAGGAGTGTGAAAAAGCTGGCTTAAAAGCTAAGATCATAGCATGCAGTCCCATCACTTCTTGGCAAATAGATGGGGAAACAATGGAAACAGTGAAAGACTTTATTTTCTTGGGCTCCAAAATCACTGCAGATGGTGACTGCAGCCATGAAATTAAAAGATGCTTGCTCCTTGGAAGAAAAGCTATGACCAACCTGCACAGCTTATTAAAAAGCATAGACACTACTTTGCAAAGACCTGCATAGTCAAAGTTATGTTTTCTTCAGTAGTCATGTATGGATGTGAGAGTTGGACCATAAAGCAAGCTGAACACCGAAGAATTGATGCTTTTGAACTGTGGTGCTGGAGAAGACTCTTGAGCGTCCCTTGGACAGCAAGGAGATCCAACTAATCAATCCTAGGGGAAATCAACCCTGAATATTCACTGGAAGGACTGATGCTGAAGCTGAAGCTCCAATACTTTGTCTACCTGATGTGAAGACCTGACTGTTTGGAAAAGACCCTGATTCTGGGTAAGATTGAAGGCAGGAGGAGAAAAGGATGACAGAGTATGAGATGGTTAGATGGCATCATAAGTTTGGGAGATGGTGAGGGACAGGGAGGCCTGGAATTCTACAGTCCATTCTATAGGGTTGCAAAGAGTCGGACATGATTGAGCGACTGAACAACAGCAACAAAGAAGTTCACGGACTTTTTTTTTCATGAGCTCTGGGCTTTTGATGGCAAGAATGGCAAGGACTGACTGATCTTTTAGACTGTGCTGCAGTCTTAGGAGCTTGAGTGAGGGCACTATCTTGGCACCATTCAGAAACCCTTGAGAGCTCCTTTGACTTTGAGCAAGACAGTAGTTAAATATTTCAACCTTGGCTTTCTTGTCTATAAAATGGGGACAACTCCTGAAACACAGTGCTTGGAAGGACCAGATAAAATTTCAGAGCACATTTAAATTAAAATGATTGGTCTTAATGAATGTGTCAGGAGGTTGTGAATGGCTTTTAAATGGTACATCCAACTTATCTGTAAATGCTATTAATAGGGGAAGCAGTGAAATGAATTTGTGTTTTCTTCTTGTTTCTTATGCTGAGAGGGGTGAGGATGTAATCTAAGCTGGAATGAGATAATTAGAGATGAGTTCAAGAACAGCATCCCTTCCGACTCACAGTATCTGGCTGTCCCTGAATTAGAAACTTAGAATTTTAGAGCTTGGAGAGCATCTCTTTGTTTCACACTTAAGAAATCTGAGGCCCAAAGAGGAAAGTGACTGACCCAAGGGGATATAATTATCTCACTAAAAATTGGTACGATGCCTATGCTGAGAGAATAAGGTCTGTTTTTAACAGGGGGAATTTCACAAGAAATGGGGTCCAGTTATTTGTAAATAAGCAAAGCATAGTATTCAGCAAGGCATAGTATTCCGGTGGTAGGCCTATGGTTTTTCTCTGTCATTAAGGCTTCCTTGAGTCAGTGGGCTTATGACTCAAGGTGTAAAATCCCTTGGGGCAACACTCTTCAGCTCTTGGTACACGGATGGGCATGTGACCTTGAAAACAAGGCCAGACACGGTGCCTCCACACCGTGTGATATACGAACAGCGGACAGAGAGGGTCCGTCTTCCTTTCGATTGTTCATCTGCCGCGTGTACACTGGGAGCGGCCCGCGGCCTTCACTCCCAATGTGCAGGGAGATACTCAGATGATACCAATGAGCAGTCAGAAGTGCAGCCAAGAGAGGAAGAGAGCATATATGATGACTGAACTCACGTCCCTGGACTCAGCCCCAACTTAAGTCCAGGGATTCCAGCCAATGAAGCTCTTTCTGCACCGTTATTCAGAACAGTTGAACGCAGTTGGGAAGGAGCTCTGGAGACCTGTAAGGACTGGGTGGGGCAACTGTATGAGCTGATGAAGATGAACAGATCGTTTGTGGAAGCCTGTTTCTGGGGAAGGGATTCAGTGTGGAGGGATGAGTCGTGAAGAAGAGAGCAGTTACCTCTGGTCTGATCTGGGGAGCAGATAAGGCCACCCCTCCATCTCCACACTGACCCAGTACTCAAAAAAGCCACCACCAGAATCCATTGTTTGGATGAAGTCAGACGTTCTCAAAGTATATTCTTCTGAATACCCCATATTAAAGGCCCCCATATACAAGGACTGTGTGTTCAAATACATTTATTTTCCTTTGTTGTTGTTGCTTAGTCACTAAGTCATGTCTGACTCTTTTTGCGACCCCATGGACTGTAGCCCACCAGGCTTCTCTGTCCATGGGATTTCCCAGGCAAGAACACTGAAGTGGGTTGCCATTTTCTTCTCCAGAGCATCTTCCTGACCCAGAGATTGAACCCATGTCTCTTGCATTAGCAAGTGGGTTCTTTACTTCAGAACTTTTTAGATGTAACTCTCCTAATGTTCTTTGAGGATCTCCAAGAGGCAACTGGAGTATATATTCCCTAACCTTTTAATTCCGAGAACTCTTTGTTTTGTTTTCCTTTGGCTGGAGGCACCTCTCATAAAAACATCCTTTGATGGGTCTTGGATTAAGGCCCAGGAAGACCCCTGCTAAGTAACATACTGCTGGGGCAAAGTAGCGTTATTCTATCCTCTATTCCTGCCACAAAGTGCTGGAGGCGCAGAGCAGAGAATGGCGTGAAGGGCTAAGAGACCAAGGATGGAATGTGGGAAAGAGAAGGAGGAAAGAGGAAGAGGAAGGAAGAACACGGGGCCAGTTCAGAGAGCAGGTAAAGTGAAGTGATGACACCTGGGGGAAGTCAAGGCCCTGAGCCTCTTGATAGCTACGGCAGACAGACAGGTGATGACCTTCTTGAACTGAGTTTTGTGACTCTAATTACCTCCTAAAAGCAAGTGAAATAGGTACTTGAGAGAGACAAAGAATTATTTTTCATTTTAACACTTAATCCCAAAACAGCATTGATCGTATGGCTTCTTATATAAGAGACACTGAGAAACATAGTAGTCTTCAAGAGTGAATTTACAGGAGGCACAGAAGCATCCTTCATGATGACTGTTTTCTCTGTTCACATTCAACAAATAAAACAGAGGCTTAACATGAAGTAATAGCCTTTTGTCCTCCAGGTGGCACTAGTGGTGAAGAACCCACCTGCCAATGCAGGAGACATAAGAGACGTGGGTCTGATCCCTGGGTCAGGAAGATCCCCTGGAGGAGGGTATGGTAACCCACTCCAGGAGAGGGGCAGCTAACAGGTTAACCCAGTGGAGATCAACGGTGTGCACAGAGTCAATTATTGCCTTCATTAATGCTACTGGAGGAAGTTGAGAATAAGAATGAGTGAAAGGTACAAACCTACACACCTGAATGAAAGGTATGTAGGGCAGAACCATTTTGAAAGCAGGGGGAGGAACAGTAGGGAGAAGGGGAAGGAAGGGTGGAAGGGCTCGGGTGGAAGCAGTGTAGAGACTCTCGATGATTCACCAAGGATGTGTCTTGGAGGCCATAGAATTAGATTTAAATGTGGGTGAAATTCTCAGAAAGCAGATAAGATACAATGAGGCCTAGCTCTGAAGCCACAGACCAAAACCTGTAGGAACAATATGCAACCCAGGATTCAGAATGATTGTATTTCCAAATGGAAGAGACCCCCAACACTCAGATTAAATATGACGATTGAGTCATTAATTTACAAACAACTCAAGCACAGTTGAAAAATATCATGAAAGCCAAATTTCAGTGTTTGCTGATGTAAATGTACTGTACCCTGTCTGTTTCAGAGGAAAGCTAACAACCTGACCCTCCTAACAGTTTCAAGAGCACTTTTGTGTGTCCTTCCCTTTGAATACTGTTCCCTTCGGTCACTTTGCATGCACAGTCCATTACTTGGCTTCCAGGTTGTGATGGTCTATTCAGGTTCCCCAAATCCCTAAACCCCAACTTGATCAATCATTGTACCATTTGCTCAAATCTTGGGTTTCTTCTGAGAATATCAGGGAATATTTAGTTCCCACAAAACCTATGAGCTCTATCAATACTTGTTTATCTTTAATAATATGAAACTAAGATGTGGTAGAGAAAGAGGCAGTAGAAGTTGCTCAGAGTGACCTCAATTTACATGAGCTTTCATAGGAAAATGCTAGATAGGATGTGAGAATGGGCTCAGAGGGCTGGGAAGTGGGGCTTGGCAAGGGCAAAGCTGCTTACTCCTCCAAACAAAGGCTGTGTGGAGGGGAGAGGAAAGTACTAACAGGTTTCATGGGTTCCAAACAAGAGGAATCATGTGAGATAGACCATGAGTCATGGAAAAGTCACTTACAGATGAAAAAACTGAAGGCCAAGTAGACTGGCATTTGTCTTTGCCATCAGTTCAGTTCAGTTCAGTCACTCAGTCATGTCCAACTCTTTGCAACCCCATGAATTGCAGCATGCCAGGCCTCCCTGTCCATTACCAACTCCTGCAATTTACTCAAACTCATACCCATCGAGTCGGTGATGCTATCCAGCCATCTCATCCTCTGTCGTCCCCTTCTCCTCCTGCCCCCAATCCCTCCCAGCATCAGGGTCTTTTCCAATGAGTCAACTCTTCGCATGAGGTGGCCAAAGTATTGGAGTTTCAGCTTCAGCATCAGTCCTTCCAATGAACACCCAGGACTGATCTCCTTTAGGATGGACTGGTTGGATCTCCTTGCAGTCCCAGGGACTCTCAAGAGTCTTCTCCAACACCACAGTTCAAAAGCATCAATTCTTCAGTGCTCAGCTTTCTTCACAGTCCAACTCTCACATCCATACATGACCACTGGAAAAACCATAGCCTTGACTAGATGGACCTTTGTTGGCAAAGTAATGTCTCTGCTTTTTAATATGCTATCTAGGTTGGTCATAACTTTCCTTCCAAGGAGTAAGTGTCTTTTAATTTCATGGCTGCAGTCACCATCTGCAGTGATTTTGGAGCCCCCCAAAATAAAGTCAGACACTGTTTCCACTGTCTCTCCATCTATTTCCCATGAGGTGATGGGACCAGATGCCATGATCTTAGTTTTCTGAATGTTGAGCTTTAAGCCAACTTTTTCACTCTCTTCTTTCACTTTCATCAAGAGGCTTTTTAGTTCCTCTTCACTTTCTGCCATAAGGGTGGTGTCATCTGCATATCTGAGGTTATTGATATTTCTCCCGGCAATCTTGATTCCAGCTTGTGCTTCCTCCAGCCCAGCATTTCTCATGATGTACTCTGCATATAAGTTAAATAAGCAGGGTGACAATATACAGCCTTGGCATACTCCTTTTCCTATTTGGAACCAGTCTGTTGTTCCATGTCCAGTTCTAACTGTTGCTTCCTGACCTGCATACAGGTTTCTCAAGAGACAGGTCAGGTGGTCTGGTATGCCCATCTCTTGAAGAATTTTCCACAGTTTCTTGTGATTCAAACAGTCGAAGGCTTTGGCATAGTCAATAAAGCAGAAATAGATGTTTTTCTAAAACTCTCTTGTTTTTTCGATGATCCAGCAGATGTTGGCAATTTGATCTCTGGTTCCTCTGCCTTTTCTAAAACCAGCTTGAACATCTGGAAGTTCTTGGTTCACGTATTGCTGAAGCCTGGCTTGGAGAATTTTGAGCATTACTTTACTAGCATGTGAGCTGAGTGCAATTGTGCGGTAGTTTCAGCATTCTTTGGGATTGCCTTTCTTAGGGATTGGAATGAAAACTGACCTTTTCCGGTCCTGTGGCCACTGCTGAGTTTTCCAAATTTGCTGGCATATTGAGTGCAGCACTTTCAGAGCATCATCTTTTAGGATTTGAAATAGCTCAACCAGGATTCCAACACATCCACTAGCTTTGTTCATAGTGATGCTTTCTAAGGCCCACTTGACTTCACATTCCAGGATGTCTGGCTCTAGGTGAGTGATCACACCCTAGTGATTATCTGGGTCATGAAGATCTTTTTTGTACAGTTCTTCTGTGTATTCTTGTCACCTCTTCTTAATATCTTCTGCTTCTGTTAGGTCCATACCATTCCTATTCTTTATTGAGCCCATCTTTGCATGAAATGTTCCCTTGGTATCTCTAATTTTCTTGAAGAGATCTCTAGACTTTCCCATTCTGTTGTTTTCCTCTATTTCTTTGCATTGATGGCTGAGGAAGGCTTTCTTATCTCTCCTGGCTAGTCTTTGAAACTCTGCATTCAAATGGGAATATCTTTCCTTTTCTCCTTTGCTTTTCACTTCTCTTCATTTCACAGCTATTTATAAGGCCTCCTCAGACAACCATTTTGCCTTTTTGCATTTCTTTTCCATGGGGATGGTCTTGAAAGTGGCAAAGCCAAGATTAGAGTCTAAACCTCTGGACTCCGAGGTCAGTGTTGTGTTTGCAACACAACTTGGACAGATTGCAAGTGCAGAGAGAGCTGTTTTGCTGTCCTGAGAACCAGGCTGATTCTGAGGGGGCAGAAAAGCACAGGGGAGATTGGTTACACTTGGGAAATTTCCCCAGATCAACAGAAAGAGAAGGGAGATGTGTGTTTGTAAACTGCAAACTTTTTGAAATTTGCTTCCAGTGTCTTAACAAGCTCCTGAACACCAGGAAAAGACAGAGAAGCCTCTCCATGTGGGAGGTCTCAGAGGCAGACAGACGATGTATGAAGAATACCCATGCCAGGCTGGCGGGCATCTGTTCATATTTCAGGAAAAGGGCAATGATATCGATGGAATCCTTCTGCAGGGGAAAAGAGGCTCCACACGCTGAGTAAGTTACACAGTTCAGCTTCTTAACAGACAGCATAAATCCTCTGTGGTCACTTGACCTCACCCTGTGGCTTCCTCCTCGCGGATCTGACCCACTTTTACCAGCCCTCCGGAGAGGAGAAGCTCTTTTCCCAGTAAGCCCCAGCGTCTTTCCACCGTTCTGATTTGTGGGCAGTCCCTATAGGAACCTGAGTCCCTGTCACCAGCTTCAGTGAGACTCCAGTATTGCCCAGCTGGAAGGGGAAAGAGTACCCGCCAAAACACTTCCTACCCCCTTATCCACCCCCTGTTGACATTTCACTAAATGTAATGTCACATGATGTAATGTCACCCTCATAGGTCAGGCTTTCTCTGTTGGTTGGTGCCTCAGGGGGTCTTTAGGTTGAGAACTGTTGGAAGCCCTTTGGGCTGGAGGCTAAGATACAGGTATCAGAGCGACAATGACAAATGAGGATGGTGCCAACAGAGACTGTTCAAATAAACAGTTGGATGCTTGGAAGTACAGCCCGAAGACCTCAGATCTTTCTCTCTCTTCTGTTTCTTTTTCTCCCAAAACAGAAGATTAAGTTTGCTATGAACATGAGCTGATGAAAAGAATTCAAATCGTGCTTTGAATAGGACCCCAGTCAGACCCACAGGAGAGCTACAAATTGCTTTTGGAGACACCAGTCTCCCTTTACAGAAAGTTAGCATAAAGCCCACATATCTTCTTTCTATAAGGTACTAACTTGTAAATTAACCTTTAATGGTGTATAAATGATGTTCTGAAAGAACTGCTTATGCAGCTATATTTATGATCTAGAAAATTGCAAATATTTACAAGATTATAGGTGTTAATGGTCTGTCAAAAATGTTTGTATATTGTACATACATTAAACCCCGGTTTCAGACCACCCTGGTATAAAAGACCACCACTCTCCAGTCCCATATAGTGTTTCGCTTTGATTCCATATATGCCAATCCCTATAATTAGCCTGTTCCCTAATATAGATCAAGTCCACTTTATAGGGAATTCTCCCGATAGTTTTCATTTAGTTTAAATCCAGGACCCAGGCCGCCTATGTAAACTGTTTGCTAAATGGCCCGGGATGGCCAATCGATCTTATGTCAACCCTTCGGAGGCTGCTGGGCCATGGCCTGTGAACTTGTCCGTCTTGTTTCTGAGTGGGCCCCACTGCAGGGTCTAAGTGCCTCCAGCTTGATTGCTTCCCTGAAATAAAATTAAGCATATGTGTGCACTCCCAGGACTTGGGCTCTGCTGAGGTTCGGTCGTGCCGCAGACAGAACTCATTTCAAAGAGCGACAATGGCACCTTAACTCTGGTGCTAGACACCCGAAAGGACGCGGGGCAGAAGGGGACGCTCTCCTTTCTCCCTCACTGTTAATCCCTTCCCTGTGGTTACTGTGGCTCCTTTCTCTGGGCACGGCAGGAAGGAAAGAAAAAGGGTCACAGGTTGTTTGGAAACGGTTCTTCCATCCTAGTTTGTGATCTCATTTGCACATTTTCATTAATGTCAAACTGTCTCCACGGCTGTCTCAAGGTGATGGGTCTCCCAAGGCCTTTGCCAGAGCTGTGTTTGCTTCGCAGGAATTCAGAGAGCAGAGCTTCTTTTCAAATGTTATGAGAGGAGCTGCCTTCCCACCTACTGCCCTGAAAACTCGCAGGAAAATGTTTGCCGAAGTTCTGCGGTGAAGAGATGAACTTTTGAATTTTTACCTAGCTCGTCACACAGTCCCTCCCCCCCCACCCCCTTCCCTCCCCCACCCCACCCTCTCAAACAGAGCAGGGAAATAAAGGAGTCAATTTTTCTTTAAAGTCCTCTAATGAGCCTTGACAACACACACTTAATTTTCTTGAAAATAAAATAGGTGTTTGGGTTTCTGCGGATGGACTGAAACCACTGAAGTCTCAGCAGAGGTCTTGAATGGAGCCAGCCCGTCGGCTCTGGGCTCCAGATGAGGAGTAGGATGCTCCAGAGAGAAGGGGAGAGGCTTTAGGCCCTGGGAGGTCTGTGTCAGGGAGGGCGGCCTCGCCAGGCCTCCTCAGCTCTCTCAGAGACGGTTCTCAGAGCAACCGCGCCTTCGCACTCCCCCAGCATTTAGGAAAGATACCGGGATGCTTTCGAGCGCTTCCCTACAGAATTCCACTGGCGTTCTTCTGGACATCTCTCTACCTTAAAATGCCTATCAGACCCTTTTGGTTAACAATTCACTACCTAGGATTTTGATCCTTTGGGGACCCATGCAGGAAGAGACGTACTTCTCAGAGCTTATCCCAGTATGTCAGAAACACCCACTGGAGTTATAGAAGCAACTGGGTTCAGACTACAGAGGAGAACTGATGCCTATTTAATTCAATTTCTATCAACTCAGGGTGTTTCTGTTGGTTCTGTGACAATGGCAGTTCTTTTTATTAATAACAAAATGAGGAAACTATTTCTCAATAAATGTAACTGGTGTATATCTGTCAAACTATGGACTTGGAGAGGAAAGGAACAATGACAAGGTCCATGGAGGTGAAAAGGGAGGAGCCACTGGTTTAGGGGGGCTTTGTGTGGGCTACAGAGCACCAAGTCATCACCTGTTTTATTCAGATGCCAAGTGAGGAAGCTGAAAAGTAAACACAAGATCAGATCCCAATTAGGGACAGATTCCAATCTCTGTTCAATTGCCTCTTATGTTTATCGAGGAAAACAAATGACTGAACAGTCATATGTACTATATTTGCATTATCTCATAAGAGGGTTATAAGTATGCTAGCTTTTGCTCTTACTCAGGAAGTGATCTTCTTTAAGATGGACACTTAAAATTAGGGAGCAGTCTGGGTACCAAAAAGGTGATGCTGGGCCCTGGCTGTTTCCCAGTTGTTTAAGAGGGAGGAGCCTGGAATAGTCACACAAATAGCCATGCATCTATTCCTCCTAGTGAGAATGGCAGGGCCTGGGAAGAATTCATCAATTGTTTCAAATCTTTGCTTTTCTTTTTTTTTTTAAATACAAAAAACATTATGGGTTTGGCAAAATTCCAGACATACTTTACCAAGTGCTTTCTTCCTTCATTTTTAAATCCCCAGTGTATTTCAAATGCAATCCGTATGTTACTGATTCATTTACGCTTAACTCGTCAAGAATGCTGGTTGGGATGAATTAGTCGATGCCCAAGAAGAAGGTTGGTCTCCTTTTAAAGAAGATGTTAGGAACCTTTTCCCCACTCCACCACTGTTTGCCAAATACAGTTCAAAGTGAATCAGCATCCCGCCGCCTCCCCCACCGCCAATTTTTAATAACATTAGAAAAGCCATTTCCAAAGAGCACTAAATTTGGGGAAATTCTTCATTCCACTTTCCCTCATTTAAAAACCCTTGTGTATTTTAAGGGAAATCTAATCCATATGCTTCTGGTTCATTTACACTTGAATCATTAAAATGTTGTTTGGAACAGCCACTTGGTGAACAGAAATGAGTATGAGTCTCTTTTATTATTATTTTGTCAGACTCTTTTCTGCAAAACAGGAAGTCACGCTGGGAAAGTTGACTATCCGAAAGTTTAAATTTGGTATGATAATTTTTAGGCCACCATGGTTTCGATACATCTATTTTTGGTTATCCTCACATGAAACCCAGGGCAGCTCTCTGCTTGAATGGCAGATGCATGATCATAATTGCATGTAATGAGCCAAATTGCATCTGTGAATAAGTTACTTCCTTTAAGTAATTTGAATGGAGTGTGTGTGCATGTGTGTGATAACAAATTCTTTGGATACTAAATATACCTGGTAAGATGGGACTGAGAAAGAGGAGAGAAGAGAACATACATGAAACAGTTTATGTGTTTCCACACACATTAATGGGGTAACACCCAGGATATAGTCTTCTTCAGTCCTGGCTGAAGACTAGTGAAGGTCACTGAACCCGTGTCATCAAGATCACTAACAAACTAGAGGGGCAAATTGTTACCATCTCTTGTTCTTTCTCCTCTATGACAATGCATGCCCGTGGACTTCACTGTCTTTTTAAATCCTTTTTGTCCTTCTCCCCTGAATCTCTTGATACAGGTTATACTGGGAACATTCACCTACTCCAGCCTTTTCCTCTTACAGAAGCAGAAACAGAAGTCCAAGAGTTCATAACAAAAAGTAGGACATAGAAGGTTTGATTTCTGAAGTCCAATTGTGATGCAGGGGTTAAAATTGAGGACTTGTGAAGTGCTTTTGAATACTGACTCTGCCACTCAGTCGCTGGTGATCTTAGGACTGTTACTTAACTTTGCTATGTCTTTCTTCTCTCAAAAGTAGACATAATAACAGTACCTAAACTATGGAGTGGTTGTGAAGATTACATAAGCCACTCCATACAGTGATGTCCAGATGCAATAAACACTCAAGAAATCATGGCTGTCTTATCTATATGACATTTTAAAATAAAACCTCAGTACTTAAGAAAGCAGAAAATTCTTAGCTTTTGTGGCAGTTTACAAGTAATATGCATTGTACCAAGATTACAGTGATGATTATACAAAAGTACCAGCCAGATTTTTAAAAATTACATTGTTGGTTAAAAAGAAATAGTCTAAACAAGTGTCAGATTTTTCAATAAATATTTACGAATAGTCAAGAAATAAGCAAGCAAAAATCATGGCTGACACTCTTTCTGCTCCTCTTCACAGTCACTCTATATCACTAAAAATTTGGAATTTCATCAAGGCAGAAGGATGTGCCTACTATTTTATGAGTAGAGAGACCAGGGTAGCTGCAGTGAACTGGGTGATCTGTGTATGTCTGAAGTCCTCTCTCTACCAGCCCTTTATTCCAAATTCTGCCTTGTGATGGGCAGGCTTGAGGTACACCCAACTCTGCAGCAAAAAGCATATGGATGGACTCAGCACATTCCCAACATGGGACCTGAGCAAAACCCTCACATGCCGCAGTGATGAATGTGAAAACAAAATGGAGGTTATTTAGAGGGAAAAAACAGCATGACAGCCATCATGTATTAATGTTGTTATTATTTTCACATCTACACTCTAATGTTTTATTTGAAAGATGATTTTTAAGCCATAGTAGGGAATAATACCATGGCTGAGATGGTAAAGAATTTGCCTGCAGTGTAAGAGACCTGAGTTCAATCCCTGCGTTGGGAAGATCCCCTAGAAAAGGGAATGGCTACCCACTCCAGTATTCTTCCTGGAGAATTCCATGGAGAGAGGAGTCTGGTGGGCTAAATTCCACAGGGTCGCAAAGAGTCGGACACAACTGAGCGACTAGCATATTTGGGGCCTTCTCTGGTGGCTCAGATAGTAGGGAATCTGCCTGCAATGTAGGAGACCCGGGTTTGATCCCTGGGTTATGATGTTCCCCTGGAGAAGGAAATGGCAACCTACTCCAGTATTCTGGCCTGGAGAATTCCATGGACAGAGGAACCTGGCGGGTTACAATCCATGGAGTTGCAGAGTCAGACACAAAGTGTCATTTTAGTTTGGAATTATCATTTCTATTTGGACTGTGGGTCACGAAAGTTCCTAAAATCTCACCTGTCAGATAAAGCGAGGTGAATCCTATTAGAACTGTGAGATGGGGATTTCATGGCAAATAAAAACACTGTATCATTTTAATAAAATCATCATGTGCAAGTGAACACAGAGGCAAGGAAGGGTTAAATTTGTAAGCCTTTACCCAGCTTTTCTTATTCTGGCTAATATTCTACAATTCCAGCAGAGACTTTTAGTAGTAGCATTATCAGTCTGCTACAGCAGCTGGTTAGTTCTAGATGTTTGTGTATCTTAGGTTGAGGAATTACAGTGAGGTTTCCAGGGTAGCATTTGAATAGGGACAGGACGAAAGGCTGACAAAGTGCTCTGGGAAGGAGGGTCAGTGGAAGGAAAGACAGGTAAGCTAACCAGGGAATGTTTCCCCCTTGATTCCAAAATCCCCTCCTGGAGCCTCAAATGCTGCTGGAGGAAACCGATGACAACCTGTTTTCTAGATCCAGGGTGACACATCCTTTAATATTAATTTCTTAAATTGTCCAAAGGAAATTGTGACTATGCTTGCCTCCACAGTGCCAAAAATCGAGATGAAACTTTCAGGGGAGGGAAATCCCCTGAACAGTCCCCGTGTCCTCACTTACTTGTGGCCTGGAGGGTTGGTGACTGTGAGTAAAGCGCATGTGTCTGGGACAGGGCTGAGAGTCCAAGTGGAGGCTTTCACACACTGTTGGAAAATGCTCCCCATCATGCCGCTGGGGTGTCCACAGGCCCTGGAGCCTATGGGACTGACCCGCTTTTTCCAGAGTCATGAGCAAGAGAGGGACTATTAATTTTCAAGGGCTAGTGAATAAAATCAGCTGCATTGCACGTGGCATTGATGCGGCCCTGTTGTTTAAGGTTCCATCTGCAGCCAAAGGCAGAGGAACAGATGAATCCCCAAGGTCCTTATCGGTTCCAGGATTCAAGTGCCAGCTTCCCCTAGCAGAGAAAAAACATTTCTACCCCCAGCACCCCATTACCCCCATGACCACCACCACCCTCAACACAAAGCTAAGTGAGTGCTTACTATATCCAGGCACCAAACCAAGGCCTTAAGTTATCATTTAATTTAATCTATAGTAACTTTTTGAAGTTGGCACCATCATGATCTCCTGTTCATAAATTGGGCTTCCGTGGTGGCTCAGAGGGTAAAGAATCTGCCTGCAATGCAGGAGACCTGGGTTCGATCCCTGGGTTGGGAAGATCCCCTGGAGGAAGGTGTGGCAACCCACTCTAGTATTCTTGCCTGGAGAATCCCCATGGACAGAGGAGCCTGGCAGGTTATAGTCCATGGGGTCACAAAGAGTCAGACATGACTGAGTGACTCAGCACAGAATGCACACACAGAATTCATAAATCAGGAACCCAAGGTTAGATGAGTAAACCAGGCCACAAGCATAGCAAGTGACAGACCTAGGACTTGACTTCAAAGCCTGTGGCATTAGTCAGTATGCAGTTAGGTGATCCAGGCCTAACTTGAATGAATGAATGAATGCACAAATAATTATAAACACTCATTTTTGACTTAACACACTTCTGATGATAATCTTGGAAGATAATATTGTTTGGCAAAAGAGAGAGAATTAGGTTAGAACTCCTGATTTGTCTCTTGGTAGATGTGTAGCCTTAGGCAGGTAATTATGTCTCTGAGCTTGGTTTTGTATCTGTAAAATAGGGATAAAATGAACCATTCTGTAAAGTTGTTATTAAAGTTTTCACACATAATATATATCTTAATGACATAATACAGAAAGTGTCTGGTTCATAGTTGGTCACTAATATTTGCTACATATCAATTTTAAATATCTTAAATGTTTATATTAATTGATTATTACTTGTGGCCTAAAACTACCCTTTAAAGAAAAGAAAGTTGGACAAGTCGGCAGTCAAGCGAAGCTGGCCTTATTTTCTGTCCTCCTAGCTCTTATTAAACCTTCAGAATGTGACCCTCCCCCACGGTTTACTCCCAGTTCTCAGCCTTAAATAATGAAAAAGCAAACCTGATGAATTTGGGTTTCCTTTCATAGGTGAGAGAACTAGAGGAGGGAAGGCTGTGTCTGCCAAGGGGAAATGCCCAAATTTTGAGAGGCTAAGGGAAATATCACATCTTTCTTATTTTGTAGTCTGCAAATAATGATTTTCTTCCAAGCTCGTGGATAATGGATTAAAATCAACCCTTCTCTACTCCCCAGTAAAATGGCTTGACTTGAGTTTTTGAAAATGCTTTTATTAATCTTTTCTAACTCCTAGCAGACTGTTCTCAGACTAAGGCCAGCACTGGGTAGTTTATGCTACTGGACGATGAAGGGATTCAGAATGGAAACAACCACGCTTGTTAGGTCTTAGCTCATGACACATTCTTTCTTTAGGCAGAGTCATTACCTACTAATTCTTCTCCATAGTAAATTTGAAGTTCTTACATAAATTCCTGTTATTAGATTATGGAGTCTTAACCAGTAATGAGAGACTATAACCAAGGCAATCAAAGGTTTTAGACTCAATTGTCTTGAATATCTAAAATTTAACAAGCTTGTGTAAAAGCTGTGTGATATACAATAGTCCAGGGAAAAGATGACCATTTACAAAGCATGATTGGATTACACTTACCACACTGACCTTCTTGCTTTGTAAACAGGCTACTTTTTCACTGGGGAAACATAGAGATTAAATTTCCATTAAAAATTAGCCACTTTTAAATTCATACAGTTAATTTGGACTTCTTTGGGGGTAGGGAGGAAAAGATGTAAAATGCACTTTTCTTTTTACAAGTGTGTTTCTCACAAGGACTATCCCCTTCCACACAGCCTGAGCTTAAAGGGAGCGGTGACTGTCCTTTTCTGGGACAAAAGTCTGTGCTTGGTGGACTGTGTTGGCAGAGAGAACTAAATCCTACATTCCAGGCATTTGGAGCTGTGCTGTGACTCAAAAACAGGAAGCCTGAAAAATAGGACTTACTTCCTACTCTCTCTGTACCCAAAGGTACAGTGCTCCTTCCAGTATATTCTATAGTTCTAAGCAGTTGTGCAGATGCAACATACAGCAAATATCACTCTCAACAGGGAAAACCTGAAAGCATTTCTTCTAAGATAAGGAACAAGGTAGGATGCCCACCTTCACCACTATTATTTAACAGAGTTTTGGAAGTCCTAGCCATGGCAATCAGAGAAGAGAAAGAAATGAAAGGAATTCAAATCAGAAAAAAAGAAGTAAAACTGTCACTGTTTGCAGGTGACATAATACTATACACAGAAAATCCTAAAGAGGCCACCAGAATACTACTAGAACTCATTAATGAATTTGGTAAAGTTGCAAGATACAAAATTAATACACAGAAATCTCTTGCCTTCCTATATACTAAAAACAGAAGCTCAGAAAGAGAAATTAAGGAAATAATCCCATTTGCCATCACAACAAAAAGAATAAGCTACCTAGAAATAAATCTGTCTAAGAAGGCAAAGGCCTATAGTCTGAAAACTGTAGGATACTGACAAAAGAAATCAAAGACAACAAAAGCATAGAGAGATATACTGTGATCTTGGATTGGAAGAATCAATATTGTGAAAATAACTATAATAGCAGAAGTAATCTGCAAGTTCAGTGCAATCCTTATCAAACAACCAGTGGCATTTATCATAGAAATTAGAACAAAACTTTTAACAATTTTTATGAAATCACAAAAGACCCTGAATAACCAATGCAATCTTGAGAAAGAAAAGTGAAGCTGGAGGGATCAGGCTCCCTTACTTCAGAGTATACTACAAGTCTACAGTAATCAAGACAGTATGATCCTGGCACAAAGACAGAAATATAGACCAATGGAACAAGATAGAAAGCACAGAGATAAACCCATGCTCTTATGGTCACCTGACCTATGACATAAGAGGCAAGAGGATATAATGGAGAAAAGACAATCTCTTCAATAAGCGGTTCAGGGAAAACCAGACAGCTGCATGTAAAAGAATGAAATTAGAGCACTCCCTAACACTATAACAAAAGTAAACTCAAAATAGATTAAAGACCTAAATGTAAGGCTGGACACAATAAAATTCTTACAGGAAAACATGGGCAGACTCTTTGACATAAGTCACAGCAAGGTTTTTTTACTCACCTCCCAGAGTAATGACAACAAAACAAACAAATCAGGCCTAGTTAAACTTAAAGCTTTTGCAAAGCAAAGGAAACCTTCAGAGTGGGAGAAAATATTGCCACAAAGCAACCGGCAAGATATTAATTAACAAAATATACAAACACTTCAAGTAGCTCAATATCAAAAAGCAAACCACCCAATGGAAAAAAAAAAGGGTGGAAGATCTATACAGACATTTCTCCAAAGAAGACATACAGGATGACCAATAAACACATGAATAGATGCTCAGCAGTCCTCATTATTAGAGAAATGCAAATCAAAACTACAATGAGGTATCGCTTTACATCAGTAAGAATGGCTATCATCAAAAAAAAAACTACAAACAATAAATATTGGAGAGGATGTGGCAAAAAAGAACCCTCCTACACTGTTGGTGTAGGTTTTCCTGGTGGCTCAGACCATAAGGAATCTGCCTGCGATGCAAGAGACCTGGGTTCAAATCCTGGGTCAGGAAGGTCCCCTGGAGAAGGAAATGGCAACCCACTCCAGTATTCTTGCCTGGAGAATCCCATGAACAGAGGAGCCTGGCCGGCAGGCTATAGTCTATGGGGTTACAAAGAGTTGGACATGGCTAGGTGACTGACAACAATACACTGTTGGTGGGAATGTTAAATTGGTATAGCCACTATGGAGAACAGTGTGGAGGTGACTCAAAAACTAAAAATAGGACTACTATATGATCCAACAATCCCACTCCTGGGCATATACCTGGAGAAAACCATAATTTAAAAAGATACACCAGTGTTCCTTTCTGCACAATTTACAGTAGCCAGAACAGCAACCTAAACATCCATTAATGGAGGAATGGTGAAATAAGATGTGGTACATGTATACAGTGGAATACTACTTAGCCATATAAGGAAGGAAATAGTGCCATTTGCAGAGATGTGAACAGACCTCGAGACAGTCAGTGTGAGGTAAGTCAGATAAAAAGAAAAACAGCTATTGTATAATATCACTTACATGGGGAATCTAATAAAATGGTACAGATGAATTTACTTGCAAAGCAAAAACAGACATAGAGAACAAACTTATGGAGACCAAATGTGGAGGTGGGATGAATTGGGAGATTAGGATTGAAATATATTCACTACTATGTGTGAAATATATAACGAATGAGAACCTACAGAAGACTTGGCTCAGTGCTTTGTGGTGACCTGATGCTGAAGCTGAAGCTGAAGCTCCAATACTTTGGCCACCTCATGAGAAGAGTGACTCATTGGAAAAGACCCTAATGCTGGGAGGGATTGGGGGCAGGACGAGAAGGGGATGACAGAGGATGAGATGGTTGGATGGCATCACCGAGTCAATGAACATGAGTTTGAGTAAACTCTGGGAGTTGGTGACGGACAGGGAGGCTGGTGTGCTGCGATTCATGGGGTCGCAAAGAGTCAGACATGACTGAGCGACTGAACTGAACTGAGCTGAACTGAAGTGGGAAAGAAATCTAAAAAAGAGGGGCTATATCTATATGTAAAACTGATCCACTTAGCTCTACAGCTGGAACTAACACAACACTGTAAAGCCACTATACTCCAGTTTAAAAGAAGAAAAAAAAGAGGATTGTGAAAATGAAACTACCAGTTGTGACCAGCTGTCTCCACCAAAACACGTTTAATGCAGAGCTACACAGAAGAGAATCCCTGAATCAAATGGCCATGGTCAAGGGTAGGCTAGAACCCAGGACTTCTGTTCCCTTCTGCCTTTCTCCCCCAGCCTCATTCCTTCCCGTCTCTGGCCTTTCACTCTTCACTCCCTGTCTCCCTGGCACTCTCTGACTGTAGTGATTGAAGCCTGGTGCTCGTGGATGTCGAGGTAGGGCTGTTCTAGGGGCAGGAGGCAGGATGCACAGAAGTGGGGGAGGAATGGGGTTCTTCATGTCTGGGAGCTGCTCTACATTTGCAGCCAGAGTCACAGGATCAGATTCCTCTCTGCCGGGCACAAGCTTCCAGCCCTTTGATTGGTCTCCTTCCTCACCCGCTTCCAGGGCACCGGGGACCTGGGACTCGTGTTCTCTGTCCTCTTTTTATCTCCATCTTTGTCTTGTGAGTGTTCTATCCCCAGAGACTCCAAGATCCTTGGGCTGGGGTCCAGCCTGGCTGTTGGGCTCCTCTGAAGCTCCCCTGGTGATTCTGATGGGCAGGGGCTGCTGAGAAGCTCTGTTGTGGAGGAGCTGTCTTTTTTCATGAGGATCCATCTGGGTGTTAAGAGAAACTGGACTGCATGCAGTCCAGAGGAAAACAGATCCTGGAGATGTAACCAAGAGGGAAGGACTACCTGGAAGTTCTGGCTGTGATCACTTATGTGAGCTGGTTAACAGGCTTAACTAATCATTTTGTATGCATAATGGTACACACAGACAATGTAGTAAGAGCGGATTTGCTGTAGCTTCTATTTGATAAAAACACTTTGCTTTTCCATTGAAATGTAGTTAATCTGCACTGTTATGTTAGTTTCAGTTGTATTACATAGTGCTTTGACATTTGCATACATTTTGAAATGATCATGATGATAAGTCTAGTAACTGTTCCCATGCAAAGTTATTACAGTATTATTGACCATATTCCTTATGCTGCATATTACATTGCCATGACTTATTTATCAGATAACTGGAGGTTTCTTTTATTTTTTAATTTTTTTTAGGTTTTTTTTAGGTTTGTTTCTTTTAATCCCCTTCATCAATTTCACCTATCTCTACCTCCCTTCCTTCTGGCAACTGCCTGTTTGTTCTCTGTTAGTCTATTTTTGTTTCATTTTGTTTGTTTTATTTTTTAGATTCCACATACATGTGAAATCATATGGTATTGGTGTGCCTGACTTATTTCAGTCTGACTTATCTCACGTAGCATAATACCCTCTAGATTCATTCATATTGTTGCAAATGGTAAGATTTCATTTTAGGACTGAGTGCTATTCCATTGTATGTATATACTACATCATCTTTATCCAGTCCTCTATCAATGGACATTTAGGTTGCTTCTGTATCTTGGCTATTGTAAATTAGGCTGCAGGGAACATAGGGGTGCATGTAACTTTTTGAATTAATGTTTTTTCTCTTTGGGTGTGTACTCCAAAGTGGAATAGCTAATTTGACACTCAAGCCTTGTAGCAAGTTCTCATAGCCATAATCTTAAAATCAGTGAAAACATTCATACATTGTACTCTTATAGATACTGTGAATGTGTGTGTTTGTGTGTGCTCAGTCATGTCTGGCTCTTTGTGACCCTATGGACTGTAGCCTGCCAGGTTCCTCTGTCCATGGCGTTTTCCAGGCAAGAATACTGGAGTGAGTTGCCATTTCCTCCTCCAGGAGAATCTTCCCGACCAGGGGATTGAGCCTGCGTCTCCTGTCTCTCTTGAGTCTCCTGCCTCTCATGCGTCTCCTGCCCCTCTTGCACTGGCAGGCAGATTCTTTACCACTGAGCCACATGAGAAGACCCCTCATAGGAGCCGGAGTGCCTCAAATATCATAAATTACCAATTACCTGCTCTTTTGGTGGAGACAGGACAGTGGCTCAGGGGTCCTAACCTAATATGTTGAAGATTTACTTTGTCTTTTCTCCTCTGAACATTTTCTGGCATATGTTCCGGTGAAATGTTTTGATTTTCCTAGAAGATTACAGATTCAGCATTAGAAAAAAAAATCTGCAATAGTGAATATCTATTTTCCAAGTTCTTGACAGAAAATATGACCTTTATAACCTTGAAATTTCCATTGCTTAATTAAAAACTCAGTTTTAAGCAACAGTATTCACTAGGGTCTGCCCAGAAGATGTGAAGATAGCATGTAAATGCTCAGAACAGTCTGGGTACATGGTGAGGGTTTATCATGGTGGACTGTTTATTTTTTTGCCTGGTAGTCTAAATGCTATCCCTGATGAAACCAGACCCTCAGTGAGCTGTGTGCCTGGAACACAGTGTTCTGGTCTTTTGTCCAGATGCTTTTATTTTCCAGGGCACTGCTGCCCCCCTGCCCTCTGTGAAGGATGGCTCAGGATCTAGACTGTTGAAATTTACTGCTGAATTCACAGAAGCAGTGCCTTTTCTGAAGACCCATGGGAAAAACTTCATTGAGGTCTCAAGACCAGGAGCCATGGAATTTCTCCTGAGAATCAAGATTTTTTTTTCCATAAGCATTTTACTTTTTAAAGAGCAGTTTTATGTTTATAGGAAAATTGAGGAGAGGGTACAGAGATTTCTCATTCATCTCCATGCTCCCCGGACAGAAATAACCTCCCCTGTTACCAACACCTCCCATCAGAGGGGTACATCTGTTACTATCAGGGAACTACACTGACATGTCAGAATCACCCAGAGTCCACAGTTTACATCAGGTTTCATTCTTGGTGTTGCGTGTTCTATAGGCATGGACAAATGTACAATCAGGTATATCCATCATTATAATCTCATAAGGAGTTTGTCACTGCTCTAAAAATCCACTGTGCTTCAACTATTCATTCTCTTTTCATTCCCCAGCTCCTGGCAACTTTAGATTTTTTTTTTTTTTTTTTACTGTCTCCATAGTTTTGTCTTTTCCAGAGTGTCATATAGTTGAAATAACAGAGTATGTAACCTTTCAGATTTTAGATTGTGTTCATCGGATGCCTACCATGAATTTTGTGTCCTTCTTTCTTTGGCTGCTAGGAAGTAAAGGCTTCATTGGTGACCCATTTTTACTAACTCTGTGGAACTTTTTGGTGCATTTCATCTACCAAAGTAACTTCTTGTTTCATTTAATTTTCTTACCTCCTCTCTCTCACTCCAGATTCCCTCAATTGCTATTTTTATCTTATTAATTCTGTATGTACTTCAAATTAAAAAAATAAAACCTTTGAGGAAGTAGAAGGAAAGTAAGCAATAAATAAATAAATAAATGCAATTGGCCTAGGAATGCATTTAAATAATTCTTTTGCAGATTTACTGGGGCTCCTCTGGTTGCTCAGATAGTAAAGAATCTGCATGCAATGGAGGATACCAAGGTTTGATCCCTGGGTCAGGAAGATCCCCTTAAGAAGGGAATGGCTACCCACTCCAGTATTCTTGCCTGGAGAATCCCACGAACAGAGGAGTCTGGCAGGCTACAGTCCATGGGGCTGCAAAGAATCAGAGATGACTGAGTGACTAACACTTTCACTTTGCAAATTTACTACCCTAATTTTTTTTCTGTAGTGAAAAGAACGTAATAACAAGAGTTCCAGCCTTGATTCCATCACTGGTGAACTGGGTAACTTTAGAGAAGTCACTTTATCCCACAGGCCTTCTCTTATTCTATCTGTAAGTGAAGAAGTAGAAATCTATGATTTTTAAAGTCCCCCTCAGTGGTGACAACCCTGGGTGTATAAAGGAGTTCACATTCTCTAAGCATATATCATCAACCCAGAAAGGTACTGAATGACAGGTAGAAGCCAGCTTGGGAGCTGTGTTCTGTGATTACGCCACAGAGCATAAACGAAACATCTGATAGATAATTGCCTTCAGCTAACTTGTTACCTTCCCTCAAGGAGTTTATGATCTAATGGAAATCCCTAGAATTTATTCTCAATATCCTGATGTCCATTGGCCAGCATTTAATAACTACTTGTTGAGTTTGTTTATAAGTGGAGGATGAATGAATAAATCAATACATTCTCCAATAGCTTCTCAAATTTTGGATTTTTTCCTTCTGAGCAATTTTGTATTTCATTTATTAAAAAAGCATATATATATATATATATATATATATATATATATATACTTAGAGATGGCTACATTAATATCTGTCATTCAGTAGACAAATAATTCTTGATGTGGATATTGATTCCTAGTCCTCTTATAACTCTGTGGGGTATTGATCATCTCACTCCCCAGCCCTAGAAGTAGGGAACTCCTTCTAAATGTTTATGATGATACTTCTGAAAAAATATTTCCAGTTATTCTTCCTAATTAGCATTTAAACATCTATCTGTTCATATGTTGTTACAATTAAAATTAAATTGTTAGGAAAACTTTATGGTTTTTTTTAAAAAACCTGTTATTTTTATTGATAACTTTTTGATAAATGATTCTTTTTTGTTTATTTCTGAGGGAATGCTCCAGATCCTTTATTATATCTTCAAAGGTGCCCATAACTCAATATAAAAAGATACAAACCACTGATTTCAAGACAGATTCGTGACTCAGCTCCAGCATCTGAATAAGACATCTTGATATTCATTATTAAGCTCTCCTCAGTCCTTGATTCATTTTTCCACTTTTAGATTCTTAATGCTCATATACTGGGAGTCTTTCTATGAACCCACACGATCTCTTTCTACAGAAGTTAGGCATATTGGTTACTTTTTCCCCCTTTTAATTCTCCAGATAGAATATATGTTTCCATGTTAGCCTTGAAGCTTCATCTAGGGTGGGAGTTACAACAAATGAGATGAGGTCAAGTGGGTGATCTTTAGCATCAAAACAGTAAGTAAAAATGAAAACTGTGCAATTGTAAGATGAATGCCTAATCTGAAAAGTTGGACATCGGAGAGAAAATCTTTAGGGCAGCAAGAGATATATACTCTCCGCCAATTGCAAACAAAAGTCTTTGCTGATATAAATGCAACTAAGTCCAATGTTGGCTTAACTAGCTTGAAAACTGCCATAGAAACAGAAACTTTGTTTTAAAAAATCACCAACCTGTTCTTTCATAAGATTTTATTTATTACTTTATTTCTTGAGTCACAGATCATGCTTTTAAGAGCCCCTCTTATAAGTTTCAGTTGAAACTTTATTTTACAGTATTGCAAAGCTACGCAAAGCTCCCATATCAAAGAAACCAATTAAAAATACTGTGTAAACACAACTGGCTTTATTTGGAGAAAAATGACCAATCTATTTTCATTAACAAGCCTATCTTTTTTTTATTAACAAGACTATCTTTTTTATTAACAAGATTGTATATGGCTTTTGTTGTAAGTGGCTCCAATTTTTTTTTCTGGTTTGTGCGGCATATTCTAATCAGGTGTTTTATCAAAAAACACTCTGTGGGCAGAAATTGGTATTGATTTATTTGAATTATAATATTAATCTCCTTAGATTAAGGACATAAGAATATGCTTATATTTTTGAATAGAAACACATCAAATTAAAAAGTGATAACTTCTTGGCCAGCATATTGTCACTTTCTCTATTGTGTCCATGGCAGACATTAATAATCAGCTATGATATTCTTTTTTATGAGTTGGGACTTGGCTCCAAAAGCATTTGAACTACTGTTTCAATGGACAGGTAAGATGAGACTTATTTGCCTTGCATTTTGAAGCAGCCAAAATATAGCAGAGGGCCTATAGAACACTGAATCTAAACAAAGTAAAATTGAGTTTTTTTAAACTTAAACTTTCAAAGGAAAAAGAGAATGGAGGATCCTGAGGTTATGTTGCCTTTCTGCTCCATTTTTATGAGAAAACAGGCATTCTGTTCCTATGGAGGTTCTGGAGAGAGGGAAGCTTATCGAGGAGATGTCTCATGTCCAAACTCTTGTTTCAACTACTGTATAAATACATATAATAAAACCGTTTCACAGAAGCTTTTATTTTCCTTAGAAAAAAAATGCCAACAATGGTATAGCAGAAAAACCCAAAAGCACCGGAAGCTGCCCCAGTGATCAACTCTCAGAAAGTACTGTGGGACTATTGGTTTTTCATATGGAAAAGAGTGAAACCCCTATGTAATTTATCTCCACATGAAAAGTCAACAGACCCGCATCCTTTACTGAATAAATAGTCCACCTTCTCCACTGAAGTCTTAAACCTCCTCCTTTACTTACATTTTTGAGATCACCTCTTAGTGCCTTATCTATTTGTCTATCCCTGTGACAGTACATACTACCTGAATGACTGCAACTTTACAAGTCTACCTATCTGTTCACGACAAATTTGCCCAATCTTTGTCCCTTTTCAGAATTGCTGTGGCTATATTTCTTGTCTTTGGTCTTCCATATGAAGTTTAGAATCAAGCCAAGTTCTGGTAATAAACCTGTCGATATTCTGATTGAATTTCTTTTTCATTTACAGATTAGGAGATCACTTGCATTTTTATAATGTTGAGACTTTCTGTGCATGAACACGATATTTCTGTTCTTTCATCAAATCTATTCTTGTATCTTTCAACAACCTTATCTTGTGAAAATCTCAAAGGTCAGAACAACCTTAGCTACAGGTGACTTACTCACCTAATGATATTGAAACTGTCTGGTCAGGCTGGACATGACTGGAGAGTTTTCAGCTCCATTCCATGCTATTTCCAATGGCAGTACGGTCCTCACAGCATCCTTGTCTCCCAGTGGGGTTAAGTTCCAACTGTCCACATGTTAACCTGTTTGATAATGCACCTTTTAACCTTCCCTTCAATGTGTGTGTGTGTTAGTCACTCAGTTGTGTCCGACTCTTTGTGATCCCATGGGCTGCAGCCCACAAGGCTCCTCTGTCCATGGGATTCTCCAGGCAAGAATACTGGAGTGGGTTGCCATTTCCTACTCCAGAGGATCTTCCCAACCCAGGAATCAAACCCAGGTCTCCTGCATCGCAGGCAGATTCTTTACCGTCTGAGCCACGGGGGAAGCCACTTTCCCTTCTATGCTCCGCTTCTTCTTTCTTACCCAAGTTTCCTTCAATCACCTTCTAATAAACCACAAGTACCAAGTCAGGAAGATCCCCTGGAAACAGCAACCCATTCCAGTATTCTTGCCTGGAGAATCCCATGGACAGAAGAGTCTGGTGGACTACAATCCAAGGAGTCACAGAGTTGGACATGACTGAGCATGCACATGCATGCACATGAAATTTCATTCTTGCCTTAGGCTCTGCTCTCGGGAAACCTTGACAAGTATACATAGATTTCCAAACCAAATGTAATAAAATCTAATTCCCAGAACCTGAAAGCAAAGACACTCCACCTGCTGTAACTTTCAGGTGAGGTCGTTCAGGGGAAGAGCATGGTCTTTGGGGCCTGATAGACACTTGGATTCCAGCTTCCTGATTTTTTTCACTGTATGGCTTCAACAAACCTCTGTCTTCCACCTACATGAAAATAGTAACTTAAGCCTCATAATACTATTCTGATTATTGAATGACATGTTAAAATTTACATTCTTTCAACATTTATTTCTCCAGGTATAACTTATATAACTAATTTCCCTGGTGGCCGAGTGGTAAAGAACCCCCTGCCAATGCAGGAGATGCGGGTTCAATCCCTTGGTTGGGAAGGTCCTCTGGAGAAGGAAATGGCAACCCACTCTGGTATTCTTGCCTGGGAAATCCCATGGACAGAGGCATCTGGCAGGCAATAGTCCATGGGGTTGCAAAAGAGTCAGACACAACTTACTGACTAAAACAACGGTAACTTACACAAGGAACAGAGTTAAGTAGCTGGCACAGAGAGTGTACACTAAATGGAAACGGAGTCTGTTGCTGTACACTGTTGAATGGGCAGTCGAGCAAATCTTGGAGAACTTATGAGAAACAGGCATTTAGAGAAGCCCAATTTAAGTGGGCACTGTTCTGTCCAATTCTCCAGAACTGACAGTAGCTAAAACCGAATACACAGCAAACAGGACCTTGCTATCCGCTGTCTAAGAAGTTTTCTAGAACACAGCTTTAGAGAAAAACATATTGAGGTTATGTTCAAAGGCAGGAGGATTTAACAGTTCTATTCAGTCTCAATAAGCAATCTTAAGAGGACATTTAACTGTGGAAGAAAGAACATGGTTTTTAAAGTCAGATGAACTTAATCTTAATTCCAGATCTTCCACTTTGTAGGTGCATATGATCTTGGTCAGAATGCTTCATAGCTGACCTTCGGCTTCTATAGTAAAATGCTTAAAAGTCCCATTTTTCAGTGTTATTAATAAGACTAAGTCAGGAAATCAGAAAAAACATATGAAAACAAATACCCAATTTGTACACACATGGGTATACAAATTGGGTGTTTGTATACTCACATACTGGCACATAATCAAAACTCTGTAAGTGGTAATAATTGGTATTATGCAGCTAGTATATAAGCTGAAATATTTACTTCAGAGTTGTTTATTTTTTATGTAGAGTTGTTAGTCGAAGATATGAAATATATGTAGGAAATCTGTGTCTTACTTCCGATACTTTAGTTCTCAACTTTTTAAAATTTGACTTTCAAATGACTTATATTTCTGTATATTATATATTTAAATCCCCAAGTCTCCTTTTCTTTACCAAATGCAGATTTATACCTTACCAAACAGCCATGTCAATTTTTCTTTATGGAGTGCTGCTTGCCAACAAGCAAGCAAAGCCATCATTGTCTGCAAAGTAGCATTTATTGGTCAATTGTCTGAGTAGTGTATTGTATTTCCTTATTTTATAAACATGAATGGAAAATGGAAAGTGAGGGATATGATTCTAGTGATAAGCACAGGTTTCAGAAGGCAGCCGTTCTACCTACAGAAAGTGGTAGATCTTTTACCCGGGTTTGTGATTCTGTTGGCTCAAGGTGGTTAACTGTGTGTTCTCAAGTGAAGAGAATTAAAACAGCACCCTGAAATGAGTAGTTCATGTTTGAAGCTTGTGCCTGAAAGGCAAGAGCTAAGTAGAGATTTTATAACGTTCTTAAGGTCTCTGAATGGAAACTCCCTAATAATGTGGATAACTACCCTTAGACCTTCATGTATTATTAGGCTTCAGCATTTTAATGATGTATATGCCAATAGAAAACTGCCCACATTTCTAAAAAGTCTAATTGAAAATGCAAAGTTTCTTTTTCTCTTTAGAGGACTGTAATCACTCAAGGTGGTAATGCTGAACACGTCCGCAAAATCAACGTTCTGATGGGCAATTTCCCATTTTGGTTCATAAAAATTGTAACATTTATTTTTCATTAACTGTTTGTTTAATAAGCTAAGTTCTTCAAAGCATGAGACCCACAAGGGAAAA
Organism: Cervus elaphus; assembly: GCF_910594005.1. Taxonomy (NCBI): domain Eukaryota; kingdom Metazoa; phylum Chordata; class Mammalia; order Artiodactyla; family Cervidae; genus Cervus; species Cervus elaphus. The sequence continues at coordinate 79,931,832 of NC_057819.1, read as the reverse complement.
AATACAAAAGGGGTTTGTAAAGAAAATAATGAGAGAAGCTTGGAAATCGAATGAGTCCAACAAACATAGCTGAGCAACTTTGTAACTTGAGCCGCAGCCATTAACTAGAGCTGCAGAGATGGGTTAGGGACTGACTGACGTTATTATGTCTCTGAGGGGGGCTTGGTCTCTTTGAGATTCTTTTCTTGGAGGCAGAACAGATTAAAAGGTCTCTCAGTTCAGTCCTTACTGGAGCCTTTGCCCATGATGCCATGAATGAGGTAGGTTTGCTTCAAACATACCAATTAGGAAGTGGACTCCAGTCTGGGTAGCCTATATCCCAAGTTATATTTCCAATGCAGTTTGGAATCACCTTGCAATTACTACTCAATTTCTTCCTCATCTGATTAGAGGTGGTGGTTGTGGTGTGGGAAATAGAAAGGAGCAACATTGATTACAGATGCCTCTTTTGGGGTGAACAATGAATTCTTCAAAGTGATGCTTTCTTGACAGGCAGTACCATTTTAACCTGATTCAGGGGAAGAGACCCATCTGCTTTTTTCTCTCTGACCTTTTAGTAGGTTGATGCTGTCTGTCTTCCCTTTTAATAAATTGCAACACAGCTCTCCTATAAAAGAATCCATAAAACATGACTTAGTGCTGTAGCAAAACTATAAAAACCAATTACCAGCACAGCTCCTGCGGGTCTGTGTTAAAATTTCAAAATAAAAGTAGGATTCTCCAGTTTCCTTAGAGAATTGCTTTTCTCTTGATAGTGTCTCTTAACCCCTACTTCTATTTAGTCTTCATTTTAATGACATAATTAAAATGGACTAGAATGTGCTTTCCTTTAAAACATTGTAAATAAAATTATCTCTCTTGTCTGCAGATAAAATAGTATTACTTTAAGGGTTTCTATCAGCTTAAAAACGGTATTGACAAAATTGAAGAACCACACCAAAGTCACAGACCATGAGGGATTTAGGTTTTAAAATTGATGTGTAAGGTAAAAAATTGCTAATTGTCAAAATTACCCTGTGAAGATTCATTAACTTACCCATAACGCACTGTGGGACCATCTTTTAATAAATCTAAGCATTTAGTGTGGCAGGAAAGATCACTGTTGAGCACCAAGTAAAGGGTTATCTCAGGGTTAGGCACCATGATATTTAAAAGAAAATCTTTAAATACTAGAATCTCTCTCCACTGGGTGAGACCTTCGCTCCATGAGAGTCATTAAAGTGCATGAAATGAATGACCTGAGGAACCAGCAGCTTTGGACCTCCAGTGAGTCTTGTGCCTGAGAAAGGATCAGTGGGTGAGAAGGTGGGCAACACTTCTCACATGATTTAATTTTTTTGCTTTTTGCTGAATATTATACAGTTAAATTTGTAGATGGCAAAAAAGAAAGGACCACTGAATATTAGAAATTAAAACACAAGTAATGCCTTTTGGGAGCAAGACCTAGCAAATTTCAAGAGGCTACAGACAAGTAAGCAATCAACAAATGTTTGGTAATTCAAATACTCAATACTATTGAAAGCCTTTTTTTCGGAAAACACATACTGAAATTAGAAGAATCTTAATTACTGAGATTAAAGAAGTGCCCTCAAGTTTTAATAAACAAAACGTTGATCCTTCTCTAAGTAAAACCTTCTCCAAAGCAAAGCAGTGGCTTAAATTTTGTTTCGCTGAGGGGTGAGTTGAGACAAGCTTCAGAGGGTCAAGCTGAGTCTCCGAGCAAGCTTGTTCTGTTAACCCTCCTCTCCCTGGCAGTTCTCTTGTTAGAACTTCAGCTCTAATCCTTCTATTTAGGGTCTCTTGATCTAGTGATGTTCAGCCCTTCCTTGCTGACCGCATGCATTTTTCCTGGATTTATGAAAGGACTGGGTATCTAATCTCAGGTACAAAAATTAAAAAAAAAACACCAAAAACCCAAACTTAAAGATGAGCAGTAACATCAGTCATTCAGCTTTCTCCTGATCTGTTTTTGAGAAGGCCTCTCAGAGCTGAGTAATTCCATTTTGTACTTAGTTTGCTGGGCCCTGAAGACTGAGGCCCTGGAATCACGATGCAGTAACTTTGAGTCCCGGAGCATGTTTACTCTGGGCATGTGACTTGGGGTCCCAAGCACATAAAGAAGGAGGCGAGAACTCTTGAGAAAGATGACAATCCAGGAAAAATGATTAAACACGGTTTCTCCTCCACTGGGGGAAAATTTTGCACAAGAAGTTATTCCCTTAGAGTTACTCTGTCCTGTCTTCACCTTGATGCCTCCACTGGAATGAGAGGGGCACAGAGAGTCTGTCTTTCCAAAGGGATCTTCACCTGCCTTAACTAGCCCAGCACTTGACAATTAGCACGTGCTTGACACACATTTAGAAATTAACATGCTGAAGTTTATAGGTTATGAATAGGAAAGGAAAGCCAATTGTGTGCACAGTATTTTAAGTCACACTCCCTTCCTGCCGCACCTGTGTGCCATTCAGAACTTCCCTCCAACGGCATCTTGAGCCTCCTTCCTGCTTTCTGCACTCCCACGCCCCACCCCATCTATGATATTTCCTAATGGTCTACGGCCGAACTCTGGCCAACTGGCTTCGCCACAGTACAATGAAGTTTCACTGAACTGAAAATGTATTTAAAGGCCCAGAATTAGAGAATGTAATAACTATATAGGGTTTGTTTTTTTTTAAACTGAGGTATAGTTGATTTGCAATACTGAACACAGCATTGTGATTCAGCTTTTTTTCCAGATTATATTTCATTATAAGTTACAAGATAAGGAGTATATTTCCCTGTGCTGTACATTAATTCTTTGTTGCTCATCTACTTTATGTGGTTTAGTTTGTATCTGTTAATCTCACAATCCTACTCTATCCCTCTCTCTGTCTGCTTTCTGCTTTGGTAACCATAAGTTTGTTCTCTATGTCTGTTTTCTGTTTTGTATATCAATTCACTTGTATTATTTTTTAGATTTCATATAGTGATATTATATAGAATTGGGATATCACATAGTATTTGTGAGCTTCCCAGGCGGCACTAGTGGTAAAGAATCCACTTGCCAATGCAGGAGATGTAAGACACATTGGTTCAATCCCTGGGCTGGGAAGATCCCCTGGAGGACGGCATGGCAACCCACTCCACAATTCTTGCCTGGAGAATCCCATGGACAGAGGAGCCTGGCGGGCTACCATCAGAGTCACAAAGGGTTGGGCATGACTGGAGCAACCTAGCATGCACGTGTAGAACTTGTATTTCTTGGTCTGACTTACTTCACTAAGTATAACAGTCTCCAGGTCCATCCAGGTTGCTGCAAGTTACATTTCATTCTTTTTTATGACTGAGTCATAGTCTATTCTATGTATATGTATATGTGTATGTGTGTATGTGTATTATGTGTATGTATGTATATCTCACTTCTTCCTAACCCAGTCATCTGTTGATGGGCATTTGGTTTGTTTCCATGCCTTGGTTATTGTAAATAGTGCTGCTCAGAACATTGAGGTACATGTATATTTTGATTTATTTACAGTTTTTGTTTTTTGTATATTGACTCCTTGTTGGTTTCATCATTTGCAAATATTTTCTTCCATTCCATAGGTTGTCTTTATTTTGTTGATGGTTTCCTTTGCTGGGCAAAGCATTTACATTTGATTAAATCCCATTTGTTTATTTTTGCTTTTACTTATATAGGTTTTAAATTTTAATAAAAACATAACATTCTTCAATACCCCTTAATGTACCTGGAGATTAAAACTGTAATTTCAGATTTGAAGGGCATATATATGTATAATTTTAATAAATACAGCCCTTTAAACATTTTTCCTGAGTTAGTTCTCATGGTGAGAAGGTTATGGTAGTCCTAATGATAGTCCAGTACCTGAGAGCTTCTTGACGTATCTGCCGTGTTTAGGAAAGGCAGTCCCATTTCTGGCTTCCATATCACGTTATACCTTCTAATCTTTCTCCAGCTATACCTTGCCTAACTTTACCAGGAGATGTGTGACCTTGGTCTCAGATCAGGGTGTGTTCCTCTTTTGCCACTGTGTGGTCTTTCTTTTAAGTATGGGCTCCTCTTTCTTTCCCATCTCTGGGTGGTTGAGTGTTTAAATGGTACCATTAAAGTCACTGTATGACCCCTTTCAATTGTTTTGGATTTTCTTACTGGCCTTTAGCCTCTCTTTTCAAGTTTCACTTCTTGTTTATGCTTTTCCCATTGCCACAGAGTATCTGGCTGAGAACCTGTCCTCACTCACTGGATATCTAGCATTCCTCTCCTATCCTAACTCACTGACCTCTTCAGATAGAAACTCTGCTGTCTTACAGTCCTTCCAATAATTTTAATCTACTCCAACTGTTGCTGATATGACTGCATTCGGTGGAAAAAAGATAAAATAGAAAAGGTTCAACAGGTATTAGTTCTCCCCAAATGAATTCATAATGCTTATTAATATTGCATTAGTACTTTCCAATGTCTGGCTCCTTTCATTCAACATTGTGAGATTTATTCACGTGGCTGCATGTAGTTGTAGATTGTATATTCTCATTGCTCTACAGTTATTTTGCTGTGTGATTATACCACAGTGCATTTCTCTTGGGTGTAGATAAAATAATAGAATCACTAAGTTACAGGCCTGCCTATGCTCATCTTTAGGAGACAAGGCTAGTTTTCCAAAGTGGTTGTACCAAATGTCTGATCTGCCAGCGATACGTGGGAATGCCCACCTTCTCATTAGTACTTGGTATTTTCTGTCTCTTGTTATGTTCATCTGGGGGATGTAATTTTCTTATCTTTTATTTTGATCCAAATATTGGAGTATATGCTAGAGGTTTCCTGGAGGCCCTTTAATCTGGTATCTATTCATGATCTGAACAGTTAGCTTTTACAGTGTCTTTTACGTAGAATTGTGTCTCCTCCTTGGTTTGCCTCTCTCCTTTTAAAAGATGAGATGCTTCATAAATCAGGAATGAAGTTACTTTAGCCGCTTTAAAGTTTCTTTATTTTAGCCTTAAAATTGAATTAATATGGAGACACAATAATCTGCTGTTTCTTTTTAAAATTAACTCTAGCGTAATAGTCTTATTCTGAGCCATACACTGAGACTTTAAGATCCTCTGTACCAACAAACTGTTCTATAACTTCTGTAATGGCCATTGGTGAAAAGCAATAATACCTGACCTTAAAGTTACCTCTCTGTGAGCTTTGGGGCCTTTTACCCTACTGCAGTGTGAAGGCTGCTTAATCCTGTGTGCGCAGTGATCCCCCCCTTAATGTGTGAATTCAAAGACAGAAATAAGAGAACTACAGGATATATATTCACTATCTTCATGGTTCTTTCAGAATTGGGGAAACATGATTAATCCATGGGTACAAATCATAAAATAATAAAATGAGTATGTAATCAGTTGTAAAATATGATGCTCTAATGGTAATTGCTAAGGTCTTTAATACTATTATTATAGTGTATTGCAAATTTTTGTTTAGTTGTTTCCCATACTAGATACGGGTTTCCCAGGCGGCTCAATGGTAAAGAATCCACCTGCTAATGCAGGAGACATGGGTTTGATCCCTGGATCAGAAAGATCCCTTGAAAAGGGAAATGGAAACCCACTCCAGTATTCTTGCCTGGGAAATCACATAGACAGAGGAGTCTGGCAGGCTACAGTCCACAGAGTGAGTGGTTAAAGAGTCGGACACAACTTAGGGACTAAACAATGTCAACACTAGATATACGTTCCATGAAGACAAGGACCATGCCTATCTTCTTCATTATTGTATTCTCAGTGCTAGTATAGTGCTTGACATGTTGTAGAACTTAATATATATTTATGAGGCTAAACTGAAGGAAGACAAAACATGAATTAGAGTAAAGAGAGAAAAATTATTAACATTCGTGTAGACAAAAAGGGAAGGGGGTGTTTTCTAGGCAGAGAACATACACCAGCTTTATACTAGTGTTTCCTTTTATTGCTGTAATCCTTTATATTAAAAAAAATCACATAATTATCCCAATTCATTTCCCCAGAAAACCATATAAGTATATGGGACTCAATGAAGTAGATAAAGTATCCAAAAGATACAGCCTTGTTCACAAAGAAACTCATTAACTCGGAAGATAACAAATAATACAGGAAAATAAAGAGATAAGTGGAGGGGTGAAGCCCTCCAGCTGAGCTGCAGTTTGGAATCAGAACAAGGAAGGACTAGAATCAGGAAGGGCTAGGAGTTCTGCATCTGTGGTTTACTGAGGATTGCAATCTTGATATCAAGTGGGAAGCTAAAGCTGGGTTCACTGACTGAGGCCAGGAGGTGATGTGAGTCTTCTCAACTTCTCAAAGGAGGAAGACAACTGTTGCTTGGGATTCAGTTGTAGCCTAGGGAAGCTGAAGAAAATACACTCAGCTTTATAAAATGACTGAGCTTGGACGTCCTTATAAAACCATGGAGCAAGAATGTAAGCCTCTATCAGATATTTGGTTGGATTGGGAGTCCTGGTGAGGGGGGCTGAGTAGAGGCAACAGCAAAACTTATAGAGAAGGCATGTGAGGAGAATGGGAGGGAAGGAGGGAGAGAAGGAAAGTCTCAAGAAAAGTGAGATACACATGAAGTCTTCAAAGAACAAACAAACTCAATACTAGGTAAATGTAAAGGAGAATAGAATACCAAAAAAAAAAAAAACCAAAACAAAAAACCCTACAGTTGATTCTTGAACAGTGTGGGAGTTAGGGGACCTGATTCCTTGTGCAGTAGAAAACTTACATATAACTTTTGAGTCCCCCAACTTAATTATTGTTGACAAGAAGCATTACCAACAACACAAACAGTCGATGAACACTTATCATGTATGCCATGTGTATATCTACATGTTTTATGCATTCAGGACATACTAATTTTTCTTTATTGTTATTTCTAGGCTGTACAATTTGTGATTTTTTTCAAGTTGTTGCAATATTTTTTCAATATGTTTATTGAAAAAAATACACATACAAGTGAACTTGCACAGTTCAAACCTGCACAGTTCAAAGGTCATTGTATAGCTTATTCTCATATGCGTGTGTTAGTCAGTCAGATTCCATTTCCTTCTCCAGGGAATCTTCCCGACCCAGGGATCAAACCTAGATTTCCTGCATTGCAGGCAGATTCTTTATCATCTGAATCATCAGGGAAGCCCCAGGTTACTCTCATAAGTGAACCTAAATGAAAAAAATTTGAGTAGACATCTAATACTCAAAACTCATCGCTTCATATCTGTTTTATGACTTTGCATTATTACCTGTTCTTCTGTGGTTATTTGCATCTATTGCATGTGTATGGTAGAAACACCATATAAAGGTATTGCAATCCTTTCTTGATCCCATATTCAGTGATGTCATGTTAGTTGCTTGAGACTGGCCATGATAGAAGTATCTACACCAAATAAATCAATAAACACTACAAATCAAATCCTGATTTATTGTGTTGTTGGTTGTCTAAATTTAAGAAAGTGAGGTAGAAAATATTAGTAAAGCAGATTAAGCAAAAAGGAATATTGAGTTTATAACTGTTATGTTGTGAATAATACAGAAACTTGAGGGAATATTTTATAGTATTAACAAAATATTATCCAACTTAGTAAAGAAGTTGCTCACATTCTTAATGAAGGTGTGGGTCTGTGACACACATCTTTGTTTCACTTTTGACTTACTCATTGTGTACTGTGTTCAGTACGTCATATCTGACTCTGCAAATTATGGACCGTCGCCCACAAGCCACTTCTGTCCATGAGGTTCTCCAGGCAAGAATACTGGAGTGGGCTGCCATTTCCTCCTCCAGGGGATCTTCCTGACCAAGGGATGGAACCTGTGTCTCCTTGAATTGGCAGGTGGGTTCTTTATCACCGAACCACCCTGGAAGCCCTGCTGAGCTACTGGGGGAAGCCCTGTCTTACTCATTAACATAAATATAAGTATCAACCACATTTATATGTAAACTACATTTATTCATCAATTACAGCCATTGGTTGACTACAAGTACAAGATTTAGCAAACATCAATGCAAAGTGTTGTGTGAGAATCAATTGGTTATATGAAATTTACAATAAATAACAGCATGAACAGTATGAAAAGGCAAAACAATATGACACTGAAAGATGAACTCTCCAGGTCGGTAGGTGCCCAGTATGCTACAGGAGAAGAGAGGAGAAATAACTCCAGAAAGAATGAAGAGACAGTGCCATAGTGAAAACAACGTCCAGTTGTTGATGTGACTGGTGATGGAAGTAAAGTCTGATGCTGTAAGGAACAATATTGAATAGGAACCTAAAAGGTTAGGTCCATGAATCAAGGTAAATTGGAAGTGGTCAATTTACTACTTGCAAAATTGGAAGTGGACAAGAGTGAACATCAACATTTTAGGAATCAATGAACTAAAATGGACTGGAATGGGCAAATTTAGTTCAGATGACTGTTGTATCTACTACTGTAGGCAAGAACCCCTTAGAAGAAATGGAGTAGTCCTTACAGTCAACAAAAGAGTCCAAAATGCAGTACTTGGGTGCAATTTCAAAAACGACAGAATGATCTCTGTTCGTTTCTAAGGCAAACCATTCAATATCACAGTAATCCAAGCCCATGTCCCAACAAGTACTGCTGAAGAAGCTGAAGTTGAACAGTCCTATGAAGACATACAAGACCTTCTAGAACTAACACCTAAAAAAGATGTCCTTTTCATCATAGGGGACTGGAATTCAAAAGCAGGAAGTCAAGAGATATCTCAAGTAACAGGCAAATTTGGCCTTGGAGAACAAAATGAAGCAGGGCAAAGGCTAATAGAGTTTTACCAAGAGAACACACTGGTCATAGAAAATACCCTCTTCCAGCAACACAAGAGAATACTCCACACATCACCAGATGGTTAATACTGAAATCAGATTGATTATATTCTATGCAGCAAAAGATGGAGAAGCTCTATGCAGTCAGCAAAAACAAGACCGGGAGCTGACTGTGGCTAAGACCATGAACTCCTTATTGCCAAATTCAGGTTTAAATTGAAGAAAGTAGGAAAAACCACTAGGCCATTCAGGTATGACCTAAATCAAATCCCCTATAATTATACAGTGGAAGTGAGAAATAGACTCAAGGGACTAGATCTGATAGACAGAGAGCCTGATGAACTATGGATGGAGGTTCCTGACATTGTACAGGAGGCAGTGATCAAGACCATCCCCATGGAAAAGAAATGCAAAAAGGCAAAACAGTTGTCTGTGGAAGCCTTACAAATAGCTGAGGAAAGAAGAAAAGCTAAATCAAAGGAGTAAAGGAAAGAAATACCCACTTGAATGCAGAGTTCCAAAGAATAGCAAGGAGAGATAAGAAAGCCTTCCTCAGTGATCAATGCAAAGAAACAGGAAAACAATAGGATGGGAAAGACTAGAGATCTCTTCAAGAAAATTAGAGATACCAAGGGAACATTCCATGCAAAGATGGGCTCAATAAAGGACAGAAATGGTAGGGACCTAACAGAAGCAGAACATATTAAGAAAAGTTTCAAGAATACACAGAAGAACTATACAAAAAAGATCTTCACGACCCAGATAACCACGATGGTGGGATCACTCATCTAGAGCCAGACATCCTGGAATGCAAGGTCAAGTGGGCCTTAGGAGGCATCACTACAAGCAAAGCTAGTGGAGCTGATGGAATTCCAGTTGAGCTACTTGAAACCCTAAAAGATGATGCTGTGGAAATGCTGCACTCAATATGCCAGCAAATTTGGAAAACTCAGCAGTGGCCACAAAACTAAAAAAAAAGGTCAGTTTTCATTCCAATCCCAAAGAAAGGCAATGCAAAAGAATGTTCAAATTGCCACACAATTGCACTCATTTCACATGCTAGCAAATTAATGCTCAAAATTATCCAAGCCAGCCTCCAACAGTACGTGAACCACAAGGTGGATTTAGAAAAGGCAGAGGAACCAGAGATCAAATTGCCAACATCATCAAGAAAGCAAGAGAGTTCCAGAAAAACATTTACTTCTGCTTTATTGTCTATGCCAAAGCCTTTGACTGTATGGATCACAACAGACTGTGGAAAATTCTTCAAGAGATGGGAATTCCAGACTGCCTTACCTGCCTCCTGAGGAATCTATATGCAGGTCAAGAAGCAACAGTTAGAACTGAACATGGAACAACAGACTGGTTCCAAATCGGGAAAGGAGAACACCAAGGTTGTATAATGTCACCTTGCTTATTTAACTTATATGCAAAGTACATCATGAGAAACGCTGGACTGGATGATGAACAAGCTGGAATCAAGATTGCTGGGAGATATATCAATAACCTCAGATACACAGATGACACCACCTTATGGCAGAAAATGAAGAAGAACTAAGGAGTCTCTTGATGAGAGTGAAAGAGGAGAATGAAAAAGTTGGCTTAAAACTCAACATTCAGAAAACTAAGATCATGGCATCAGGGCATCTGGTCCCATTACTTCATGGCAAATAGATGGGGAAACAATGGAAACAGTAACAGACTTTATTTTCTTGGGCTCCAAAATCATTGCAGATGGTGACTGCAGCCATGAAATTAAAAGATGCTTGCTCCTTGGAAGAAAAGTTATGACCAACCTAGACAGCATATTAAAAAAACAAAGACTTTACTTTGCCAACAGAAATCTGTCTAGTCAAAGCTGTGGTTTTCCAGTGGTCATGTATGGATGTGATATTTGGACTGTAAAGAAAGCTGAGTGCTGAAGGATTGACGCTTTTGAACTGTGGTGTTGGAGAAGACTCTTGAGAGACCTTTGGTTTGCAAGGAGGTCAAACCAGTCAATCCTAAAGGAAATCAGTCCTGAATATTCATTGGAAGGACTGATGCTGAAACTCCAAAACTTGGCCACCTGATGTGAAGAACTGATTCATTGGAAAAGACCCTTGATTCTGGGAAAGATTGAAGGCAGGAAGAGAAGGGGATGACAGAGGATGAGATGGTTGGATGGCATCACCTACTCGATGGACATGAGTTTGAGTAAGCTCCAGGAATTGGTGATGGACAGGGAAGCCTGGTGTGATGCAGTCCATGGGGTCGCAAAGAGTTGGGCATGACTGAGGAACTGGACTCAACTGAACTGAATATTGCATATTTTATTATTATTTGTGAACTTTGTGCTATACATCCATTACATCAACAAGGTTTATGATATGTATATATTCCAGGAATAGGCTGGAAAGACCACATTGAAATTATACAAGAAATGTAATTGTTGGAGACTAAAAATAATAGACTAGTTGTTTATTAATCCTGCAGAATTGGACATGATTAAGAGAGAAGTAAGTGAGAAAAAAAGCAACACAGGCTAGGATCTTGTTATAAAAGCAGTAGGGAGAAAGAGGTCAGATTTTTGAGAAGCTACTATGAGGAATTTGGATAAAGAACATCTTTAGCATATTTTTCTGTGGAATGTAACATCATTCCTCTTTGAATTTAGTAAAATTTACATTGTTTTCATCTTTTTAGACTCTTGTGGTTCTTTTGAATACCTAAATTCTGATAGGCATGAAGCAGTTGAGTTCTATACAATTAGATCACATAGCATTTTGGTAATATAGGTATTATTTGAAGGTAATATGGGTTCACTACGAACAAATTATGCCAAACTTACTTTGATTCCCCTTAGGATAGGGTAGATGCACAAGCATGTCTTGAAAACAACAACAGAAGAAACAACAATACAATTGTTACCACTATTAATTATCATTTTTATATTTTTGGCAGCTATTCTACATTCTTTAGATGACATTGATTAGCTTACCTGATCATCACAACAAACAAATGAAGCAGATACAAATAATCTAATATCATCATTTTACAAATCAGGAAATAGACCCAGATGGGAGAAACTTGCTCCAAAGCACATAGGTAGCAAAGTCTAGTGGGATTAGAATCCAGGCAGCTTATTCCTGAGGGTCACATTATAATGCTACAAAACCACCAAGCATTACTATAGTAGCATAAAATTCCTCTTGTTTTTGGTTTGTAAAGGGCATCGATATCAGAAGATGGCTGTCTGTTCAGGTGTTGGAAAGTTGCCTTATTTGATTTTATTGACTGATTTCATAAAAGCATTTCTTGAACAGCTGGTTGTTTAACAGAATGTCACAGGGGAGATACAAATGAATAAAATATGACTTCATGTTTGAGGAACTTGAAGTCCAGACACTCGCTTTTTAAAAAAATCAATCCCTTGAATGAAGTCAGGAGGCAAATCAAGGATGTCCCAAAACTGGCACAGGATTTTAAAAGAATTCAAATTAAAAAACCCCCTAACAGTTTCCACTACTAATATTCTTAACCTAATCATTGTCACCAGGATAAACTTTAAGGTTTGCATATTCAAACTAAGTACAGGACTGGGAAAAAAAAAAACAACTGCTTTCATGTCTGTTTCTATATAACATAAGTAGATGTTTTAGCATTAATCTTAGGACTAAAGTGCTATTGACATTTGCGATGTGCTGTTAGGTCATAGTAATAGAAATAACATGTCTGGAATGAGAGCTTTTCTTTTCTTTTTTTCCCTTGGTGCTCTGCAGTGGTCAACCACCTTGGCAATATTCTTTTCAGTTCAGGCTGTAACATTTTAAGAGGAACATTGAAAAATGTGACTGGGACACTTGGAAAAGGGTAACTAAACCAAGTCATATGAAGAATGATTGAAGGAATTGAGGATGTTTAGCCTGGACATGGAAGAGTCACAGAGTATAGAGGATCAGATTCCAAAATACTTGGAGCGTTGTCTTGTGGAAGAAGCAGTGAACTCCTGAGCAGCTCCAAAAGCAAAATTAGTACAAACCACCTGAAGGTTATCTTAGGTTAGCAAAATAAAGCTGAAAGGGTTGAGCTACTAAAAAAACAGATTGGACTTCCATAGGCTGGAGACACTAGAGAGTGTTGTGAGGAGGGAGGCTTGGGGAGGGGACGCTGTTGAACAGCATCATGTCGAAAGCATCTTCCAAAATTAAAAACACATGATTTATAATACAACACAAACAGTTCCCTAGGGAACATATAGGAAGACCATATATTACACAAATAATTGAACATTACATAATTAATCTACAAGTAATAATTATTCTTCCTAGAAGCAAAAGAAGCAGTGATGTTTAGGTCATAGAAAGAGAAGAAATAAGGGGCCTGTGCAATTGCCTTTGTGCATCGAAAGTCCAGGAACAGTGGGCATAAGTCCTGGGATATCTACTCCACTCCACGGAGAACAGGGTTTCTTTAGATATTAAGAAGTGAACAGAGAAGGAATACAGGTTCACCATGGATGCAACTTTAAATCCTTCAGCACAGTGTCTAGCAGTCATAAAAAAGCAAACACAAGTCAGCAAAGCCTTTCCAGAGATGATAAACAGAAACAGAACAAATTTCTCTCATCTACATAAAAGCTACATCCACACGCTGCCTCTGCTAAGTTCAGTTCAGTCGCTCAGTCGTGTCCGACTCTTTGCGACCCCATGAATCGCAGCACGCCAGGCCTCCCTGTCCATCACCAACTTCCAGAGTTTACACAAACCCATGTCCATCGAGTTGGTGATGCCATCCAGCCATCTCATCCTCTGTCATCCCCTTCTCCTCCTGCCCCCAATCCCTCCCAGCATCAGGGTCTTTTCCAATGAGTCAACTCTTCCCATGAGGTTGCCAAAGTATTGGAGTTTCAGCTTCAGCATCAGTCTTTCCAATGAACACCCAGGACTTATCTCCTTTAGGATGGACTGGTTGGATTTCCTTGCAGTCCCAGGGACTCGCAAGAGTCTTCTCCAACACCACAGTTCAAAAGCATCAATTCTTCAGTGCTCAGTTTTCTTCACAGTCCAGCTCTCACATCCACACATGACCACTGGAAAAACCATAGCCTTGACTAGACGGACCTTTGTTGGCAAAGTAATGTCTCTGCTTTTTAATTTGCTATCTAGTTTGGTCATAACTTTCCTTTCAAGGAGTAAGCGTCTGTTAATTTCATGGCTGCAATCACCATCTGCAGTGATTTTGGAGCCCAGAAAAATAAAATCTGACACTGTTTCCACTGTCTCCCCATCTATTTCCCATGAAGTGATGGGACCAGATGCCGTGATCTTAATTTTCTGAATGTTAAGCTTTAAGCCAACTTTTTCACTCTCCTCTTTCACTTTCATCAAGAGGCTTTTTAGTTCCTCTTCACTTTCTGCCATAAGGGTGGTGTCATCTGCATATTTGAGGTTATTGATATTTCTCCCAGCAATCTTTTTTTTTTTTCCCATTTATTTTTATTAGTTGGAGGCTAATTACTTTACAATATTGTAGTGGTTTTTGCCATACATTGACATGAATCAGCCATGGATTTCCATATGTTCCCCATCCCGATCTCCCCTCCCACCTCCCTCCCCATCCCATCCCTCTGGATCTTCCCAGTGCACTAGCCCTGAGCACTTGTCTCATGCATCCAACCTGGGCTGGTGATCTGTTTCACCCTTGACAGTATACTTGTTTCAGTGCTGTTCTCTCTGAACATCCCACCCTCACCTTCTCCCACAGAGTCCAAAAGTCTGTTCTGTACATCTGTGTCTCTTTTTCTGTTTTGCATATAGAGTCATCGTTACCATCTTTCTAAATTCCATATATATGTGTTAGTATACTGTATTGGTCTTTATCTTTCTGGCTTACTTCACTCTGTATAGTGGGCTCCAGTTTTATCCATCTCATTAGAACTGATTCAAATATATTCTTTTTAATGGCTGAGTAATATTCCATAGTGTATATGTACCATAGCTTCCTTATCCATTCGTCTGCTGATGGACATGTAGGTTGCTTCCATGTCCTGGCAATTGTAAACAGTGCTGCGATGAACATTGGGGTGCATGTGTCTCTTTCAGATCTGGTTTCCTGGGTGTGTATGCCCAGGAGTGGGATTGCTGGGTCATATGGCAGTTCTATTTCCAGTTTTTTAAGAAATCTCCCCACTGTTCTCCATAGTGGCTGTACTAGTTTGCATTCCCACCAACAGTGTAAGAGGGTTCCCTTTTCTCCACACCCTCTCCAGCATTGATTCCAGCTTGTGCTTCTTTCAGCCCAGCTAAGAGATAAGCTAAGCCTTTGCGAAGAGATAAGGGCAAAAACTCTGGAACATGGATCTTCAGGTAATTTACAAAAGCCAAGTTAATGTAATCGGCAAGTAGACACCGAAGATGGAGTATTTAAACAGAATCCCATCAAGGCCAGAAGAGACTGATGGGACCTGGCAGAAGAGACTGTTCTAGGCTTATCAAATATAGGAAAAGAAAATAATATAGATTGAGATTGCAATCTAGAGGAAGCCCAGTGGAGAGTCAAGAGGAGTTAAGGGGAAGAGACCTTTGCATAGCTGATGAAAGCCCCTGATAAAATCCCAATCACATCTGGCAGTTTATTAAAAGTTGCTTATTCCCCACTAACCAACCAGCTTCCACGAGTCTCAAGCATACTTTCTGACTTATTTCATTAACATTTCCTTCTTTTTCTGGAGTGGTCAGAGCCCCAGGGAATCTCTCTCTCTCTCCCTGCCCCCCTTGCCCCCAACCAGTGGGGCATTGAATGAGAGCCAGAGTGTTGTCTGTGTAAAGAAAAATTGCAAAACCACAAATTGCAGAAAATCGTTACTGCCAAAAATCGAAAGGAACATACAATATCACCAGGCCTCTTAAAAAGCAATTGTGCATTTTACAGGCCTCTGGATAATTCAGGTTTGTTTGGAAACTTTCTCACGGATACCACCCAGAAGACAATTCTCCCACCAGAGGCAGTGGTCCTAAAGAATATGTATAGCTGAAAAGAAACAAAAAATGTGGGTACACGTCTTTCCAGGGGTACGATATGGCTCCATATAGTTATTTTTCTTCTATTGTGAAATATTGATTTCAAGACCCACAGTTTGCTTCCAGAGTCCCTGGGACTTCCACAGAAAAACAGCAAGTGCCTCCAATAATTAATAAGAAGAATCCTTTGAAGATAGAAAGCATTTTTAGATAAAATCTTTCTGAAATGTTATGCTGTTATCACAACCACCCTTAGCCGGAGGTAAGAAATGTTTTTCTTCCCAGTTCATTCTCCACCCCGCCATAATACAGATACTTAGGAAGTGAGAGGTTAACTAAAATTCTCAAAAATCATACCATTTCTGAGGGAGTGATCCAGGACTCAGACATGCACCTCCTTGTTCTTTCTCCTGAGCTCCTTTCACCACCTGCCCTTCTGCTGCAGTGAGCACACCTTCCTGACTTGCGTGAGGCTGCCCTCCCTCCCCCACAGTGGGGCTGGGGTTTTACTTGGCGCATATACATTCCCGGGACCTTTACTTGCAAAGCCTCCTGCCAGTTACTGTGGATGGAAGCTTTGTGTGAATGGAGTGCTGATTAGGTGGTTCTCCATTTGTATTGACTATATAATACAATCATCATTAGGACACAAGGCCAACTCCAGAGGGGCCCATTGAGTCTGGCTGCCAAAATGAACCTCAGTCACAATAGCCTGATGATTTGAACGCGTTTCCATGACTCCACAGATCAGACCAACTTTGCGCCAGTTGCTCTGAGATGATGTGGAAAGGTACATAGATGGTACAAAATTCTAGTGCAAGTTTACTGCTGCTGCTGCTAAGTCGCTTCGGTCATGTCCGACTCTGTGCGACCTCACGGACAGCAGCCCACCAGGCTCCTCTGTCCACAGGATTCTCTAGGCAAGAATATTGGAGTGGGTGGCCATTGACTTCTCCAACAAGTTTACTATGAATTAATAAAATAGGTCACCAAGCACTTTGTATGTCCTTGAGAAAAAAATGTAAAAATAAAATGATCATAAGTTACCCAAAGTGAAATAACTAGATTTCCACCACCCACCCTTAATCTAGGAGGTAAACAGTGTTTTCAACTGAAATTTTGATCAAGAGATCTTTAGCTAATAGTCATATATGTGTTTATAGTTGCATATTTGCATATAATGACTTAAAATGCTGCTTAAAATTGCCCTTCATTTAATTTTCACTATGAACATATATCAACCATGTTTTAGTATTTAACATTAAATTATTTAAAAGCAATGTAAATGTAATAACCAGACTCTGTATGAAAAAGATCTACCAAATATGAATATTCAGGGAAGGAATACAGGTGGTGTTTCCTGAATGGCATTCTATGTTCAAAAGAGAGAGTACAGTCAAAAGTTACCCTTTATACAATACTCATGATAGCACATGAAAAGGAAGATTGCTCATAAAATCTAGAATGACTCTATTGGTAAAAGCTGCTTAAATCATTTATAACATGAAGGTGTCTTGATAATGCAATAAAGACCAAAGCAGTATAACACAGAACTTGACATTTTACAAATACCAGTGAATGCATAATACTTAGACATAAAACGTAAATGGTTTTAAGGGTGATGTTTCTTGTGCTGACGTTTAGAGATTTGGGGAACAGCAGTGGGATCAATTTCTTCTAGAGAACAAACAAAAGACACCATCCAGGGAAGTCGATAAAAACTAAGTTTTCTTACAGTTCACCTGAACACATTATTGGTCTCAGGGTCTGAATGATTCAAAGAGAATTTATTAGAACATGTATAATATGTATAATTTAAGTGGGACTTCTGGATTCTCTCTGGTCCAAGATGTCTAATTAAATGCTTCAGTGACTGCTGAGATGCACCTTCCAGTAGAGATTCTGCGTGAATCAGGAGCTGGGCATTGTTGGTCTCCTACTTACTTATCTGTAGTGACAAGAAACTCACTACCATTTAAACTACTATTGAATAGCTAGAGTCTTCATATTGAATCACATTTATCCTTTGCTGTTTGAACTTGCATAATAGAGTCTAGTGTGACTGGTGGGACTTTTCTGTTTTAAAGAATTTGTGATATATGTTGCAAGGTAAGGAACATTAGATGTCTTTGTTCTTAGATTCTCATAATCAAATTATTCCAGAGGCAGATGGAATGTTCATATTATCTGGTTAAAATTATTAGACACATTTTAATTTAAAAAAGAAAAAATAATCACATCCTAATTCTCAAAGGCAAAACTCTAAAATACTCAGAACTGCTAGTTCAGACCTGGTATAATTTTATTTTGTCTTTTAAAATAGAGGGGGTTTGTAATTTGGGTAGGGATGCTGAGAGTACCAAGAATAAAGAAATATAATACTCAAGAGAGTCATTCTAGAAAGAATACCGGTCTAGAGAGTGACTGCAATGCAGCACACACAGGAAAGCATTATTAAGACAACTACAACATTGTTAAACAGAAAACAATCTGTGACTTCAAGGATCAACCGGACAAAGAGTAATAAAGTAGTCAGCCATTTGTGAGAGAACTTGAATATTCAGAAGTATGCTGTCACACTCTCATAATGCCTAAAAGAATACTGTCTAATTCTTTCCTCCTTGCTTTTTTCTAGCTTTTTTTTAGAGGTAACCTGCTCACAACCACAACCAGGTTCAATCTGCTTCCTAAATGGTTTGTAAAATGTTCCACAGCATTACACAAATCAAGAGTATGAAATATTAGATTTAAACTGCATTTGTTGAGCCAGACTTGAAAAATTCAGCAATGTGAGATGGGAGCCTTAAAGATTAGGAGCTTTTAGGAATTAGAGCTAGAAGGACATACCATTTCAAGGAGGAAATGTACTTACATTTTACTGCAAGTGAAATGCCTGTCTTTAAATGGTAGCCTCTGAAACAAAGGAGAAAAAACTGTGTTAAAAAAATGCAGAATGACCAGTTACAAGTGAAGAGGGCATTGAATTGCCTTCGAAGGTGCAGGCTTTGAATATGTTTTCTCATTTGAAAAAAATGAGAAGCTTAGAGATGAAACCATTTTTATTGGGAAACTCTTCTTGGAGGCCCAGGGAGCTGCAGCCCACAAAGAAAGCACGCGAGTCAGTTGTGGCCTCATTGCACACTCAGCTCCCTGTCCGAACAGCCTTTAATTTTGAGATTCCTTGATGCTCACTTGTTTCCCAGGACTGATCCTGGTGAGAGGAGATATGGAGTCTGGTTGCATAGGTTGTTGGCTCTATTCATTATCCTCTTGCTTATGGTTTGTACTCTGTGTGTACCCTGTTCTCTGACCCTTTGTTCCATTAACTGAAACTCCTCCTGAAAATTATGATTTTCTCAATTCATGCTTATTGGGATAAGTGGACAAGTTTTCTTTTCCAAGAAAACTTTACCAAGTTTTCTGGGGGCAGGTGGAGGTTGAAATCAATGCCAAGTTCCTCTTTATTCAAGATGTCAGTGAAAAGACAGGGACAATTAGACTGTGCCCACGCTTGGAGGGAGTCTGCCAGTTGTGCTGGCAATTTGTCCAGGGTGGCAGCCCACCAGACAATTCGCTTCCAAATCCATTTTGAAAAAAATCTATTGTGGTTATATCCAAAGGGGTATTTTTCAGGGTAGTAGGTTTATTGAGAATGGCAGGTAAGTCCCCATGATTGATGTGAAGTATTTGGGTTGTGAGATTCAAATGATCCCAGTCATCTCCCAGCCTGAGCCATCAAGTCAGAATGTCCTCAGCCTGACAAGAAGATCCTGTCACTCGTCACGCCACCCACATGGATCTGGATGACTCAAATGAGTCACCTCAGTGAGCAATATTTTTCCATTTTTAGTAGTAGTGTGACTTTGGCAAGTTGATTCAATGCTTTGGGATGGAAAGAAATAAAAATAGTGGCTATTTCAAAGAACTGATGTAAGGGTTAAATAAGATAATACATGTCAACTAGTAATATAAGGCTGGCCCATACTGAAGAGAGTGCTAGCCAGTGTTGTTACTGTTATTGCTATTATTACTATCAGAAGGCCAACTTGGAAAACTAAATTAAGATAAGTTCATGGAATTGGAGCTAGGAAGGTAGCTACAGAGACCATTTTGCTTGGGTGGGAATGTCTCCACTCTTGGCAGTCAAAATTGTACTGTTTCCCCAAATTTCTCTCCCAGATGGCCTCTCTCGAATCTTCATTTTTTCCAACTGCTGAGAATATTAATAATTTGAAGTAGATCCAAATCCATATTGGAAAATTCCTAAGTATTTTAGTAAGCCACCTAATTCCTCATTTACAATCATAGAGATGATTGGGGTTGGGATTCCTAGATTGACAATGTACTAAATGATTGAATGGCTGGGTCCAGAAAAAAAAAAAACAAGGATATTCTTCTTTCAGAACTTTTACATAAAGTAGGTGCATGATGCATTTTTATTGAGTTGAATTTTTTAGATGGACCCTATGGTGAGATTCAGGAAAATGTCACATGTATCACTGACTCGAAGGAATTAGGACCATTCCTCTGATCCCTGCCCCCTACATACACTCCCCTCACTCCCCTGCCACCCAGCTCTTGCCCCTCAAACAAAAAGTGTATCTGAGATTCCTCTGAAATTTTGAGCCCTTCAGTTCCCTTGAGGAAATTGTTGCAATTTAGAATGTTCTCACCTACTGAGAAAAGTTTTTACTACTGCCTCACATAATAACTTCTTCTTTAGCTTTGAAAGTATCAATAAAGAAAGCTGTCCCTCACTTCACCGATTCACTGGATAATAACTCTTCATTTGGGCAACAATTTCACAGCAATATCATTGATTACTTTGAAAACTATTCAAAACCATCCTTGAGACTAACTTATGTAGCAACCTAATGCGGTGGGACCAATCGTTTTTCTTGGGGTACAAAATAAATAAAGTCATTAAGAACATTGTGGTGGTGAGGTTTTACAGACCATTAAAAACCATAAAAACTTGCCTTTGCTTTTCTAAGCTTCCTTCCACATTTGAAAAAGAAAACCTGAGTTCTTAAAGGAGAAAGAGAGCCCTTAACTTCAATAATTAGCTCATTTGCTAAATGTTCCTTCAGCCCTGGCATGTGAGGGACTCTGTGGCAGGCACTAATCATGCATTCCCTGCCCTCACGACAATGAGTGCTTAAAGAGACAGCTGAACACTTGGGGAGATCATGAGGTGATGCAGTGCAAAATTACAAGGTGCTCAGTGAGGCGGGAAGGTGGTCTTTGGGGAGCCAATCTAGAAAGAGAAATCAGGGAATTCTAATTGGGAAAGCGTTAGGATAATAGCGGATGAAAAATTCATCTTAATAATAACTGCTAACACTGCTAGTGCTTTGTGCATTAGGAGCTGTCCTGGTGCGTGGATTCACTTCTGACTCAGCGTGCCTAAAGAGGTGCTATTCTGGCCTCTGGGTAGGAGTTAAGAAAGCAAATGCGGAGAGTAGAGGACATCAGGGGAAGGGCCATCATCAAGGGCACAGGCCCTGGGCAGGGGAAACTGGCTCCTTTGAAAGTCAAGGGACCAGATCACCATTCACCTAACCCTGTATACATCTCAGCAGAGTCCGTCCTTCCACCCCGTGGGAATCTTCAGGGGTCACGGATGGGCTCTTCTGATATCAATCCTGGATTAGTTTAGTTATGGAAGTTGAGCCTTTGCTCCCACCTTGGGGAGACACACACAGCTTGGCTCTGCCTGTACCCAGCATGGTAGCCACGCTCATGAGATGTGCAAGGACAGCAGTCTGCCATCCTCAGCTCACAGTAGTGCTTGGGTGGGATTCAATCGCCAGGTCCACAGGAATGGGCCTTGTCCAAAGCACTTGGACACCATCTCTGGTCTCCTTGTTAGAAATCCAGTCCCCTGTGCTCTGATGATTATTGAGGTCTGTCAACTGACAGTCCTGGAGCTCTAGGCCAAGGTGTCCACCCAAAGGATTCTCTGCATCACCCATCTCTCTCAACTTCTCACTCCGCTTCCTGTGGCTGATAGCATCTGGTTATGATCTGTAATCTATGATTGGCACTTTTTAAGAAAATGAATGCTTATGCTGATTGAGATATTTGACTTGAGTTGTCTGCTGTTTGAAATTTTATGACAGCAAAAAATTTCATCAGTGCCAAAGTAATTGTTTGACTAATATAACACATGGAGTCAAATCAGTATACCTATTCCTCTCGCTAATATACAATGTTACTTCCTGCTAGTCCAAGATTATAAATTTTGAGATGAAATGGCTACCACTTTCTTATTCTGAATATACAATTAATTCTATTTTATGTTAATTTAAATTATTTGCTTATTGGCCTGGTAGGAATAGGGCCTTCCCACACGGCGCAGTGGTAAAGAATTCGCCAGCCAACGCAGAAGATGCAAGAGACATGGGTTCAACCCCTGGGTTGTGAAGATCCCCTGGATAAAGAAATGGCAATCCACTCCAGTATTCTTGCCTGGAAGATTCCCCTGTACAGGAGAGCCTCGTGGGCTACAGTCAATGGAGTAGCAAAGATTCGGACATGACTGAGGGACAGAGTGTGCGTACACACACACACACACACACACACACAGACACAGTAGAATACTTGTTCTTTATCCCACTTAATCCCAGGAATGCTGGGAACCAATAGTCTTTTAAGTTACCTGGGAAAATAAGAAAATGGATGCAAGTTTCGTATAAGTAGAATATGCCAGTTACTGGGTAATAATTATCATTTGTGAATGGTGGATCCTCTTCACTTTGACCAAATGTTCTCCATGTGCTGGCTCCTTGAGAGTTTGAGGGTCTCTGCCCACAGCTCCCACACTGAAGGTAGAGACAACAGTACGAGAGGCTAGGAGTTCAGTGTCAGATCCTCCACTGACCTACTGTGTGAACTCTAACTAGTCATTCCACCTTACGCTTCTTGTTTCTGACATCACATGTGTGTGCATCAGTCTTTATGTAGCTCAATGCCTTTTCTATACATCTTTCCTGAGATTTCTGTGCTTATCAGAGGAATCATGCATATAAAGACTTTGGCAGAGACCTGACCCATTCTAAGCACTAAACACAGGGTGCTTATGACTGTCTTTACTGAGTACAAAGTGAAGAATCACCATACAAAGAGCTGTACTTTCTATGTGAGTAAAAAATATTCCTTAACTGGTTATAAAGTATGCCATATTCAATCTCTTTAGTCTCTGACTTTGGGTCTTGATTTAACCCAAAGTGGTCTTGTCTTTAAAAAATCATAGTTGATTGGCTTTTCATGATAGTTAATAATTCTGTTAACAGTAGCTCATTTATTTATTTGCTGTAGTGTTTTAAGAATTTTATAAATATTTCAAATAGCTTCTCTTATGGTATTGGGATTTCACTGTTGTTTTTTTCCTAGTCTTGACTCTGCCTTTGCTGAGATCTTAACAAACCCTTCCATTGCCTTGCCAAGTTTACTTATATGTGACTTCTTGTGTTTTGATTTCTTTCTAGCTTTAAACAGTAAAAGTTTAATTAAATAAGCTATTTTCATTACTGAAATTTTGGAAAATATAAAAGAGCACCAAAATGAAAAAGTGTTCAGAACTTCACAGATTTATTCTAAAGTGTACAAAGAAGTGAATGTTCTTGTCCAACACTCCAGCCTCATTTCCCAGAGGTAATGTTGTCAATAGTATGTGAAGGCATTATTCCAAATTGTTTTTTACGCTATGAAAGCAAATATACATACATAAACCTTTAGACATATACACAAATATCATTAACATTCTTTCAACAAAACAAGGTCATACTATGTAATTTTGTAAAATACGCTTTTATTCTTTTAATAGTTTTTGTGGACATACATTCCAAGTCAGTATATATACATCTCCTCATTTTTTTTAGTGACTAAATAGAAACTTATTTATGTAATGCTCTAATTTATAACTATTCCCATATTGATGAACATTTAGCTTGCATGTGCTTTTTAGCTATTACAATAAACTTGCAATGAGAAAGCATTTTGAACTCCTTTTTTTAGACTCACATGCCCATACTGTAGGGTAGTTCTTAGAATTGTGAGCACTTTATTGACAGGATCTATGCAGCTTAATATTAAATGGAAGTCTTCAAGAAGATTGAATCTATTCACCTTCTACCAACAATAGGATGCATCTTCCATGTGTAACTTTCATTTTCCGCTCATAATTTCCATTTCTTTGAGATTTTTTTTCTGTATGTGATAATTCTTCTATCTGAGCTTCAAGGTACTTAATTCCTTTTTCAGCAATGTTTTTCAGTTCCAAGAGCTCTTTCTTTTCCTCAGATTGCTCCTTTGTAATAACTTCTGTAGTCTCCTTAGAAATTTGTATTATTTTCTTTTAGAGTTCTTCTGGTTTCTTTTTGTAAAAGGTTCCTCACAGAGAGCTACATTTTCTGATTATGTTGTTTTTACCCCATTCAAGCTGCTAAGTTACCATTAATGCTTTGAACGTTTTCTCTCCCCACTGTTACTCGTCTGGACATCCAGATCTCCTGACTCATAAGGGAGGAGGGGTCCTCAGCCCATATGCAGGGAGGCTCTAGGGGTCTCCTAAACAGTAGGGGGATCTGCCAGTGGTGAGAGGTGAAGGTAGAATCTTTTCCTGGGGGATGAGCTGGTAGGCTAGGGCCCCACAGCTGAGTGGTGTGGGGGGGTCTCCATGTTCTCAGGACCCTCAAGGCAAATGTGGAGTATAAGTGTTCTCTTCAAGTTCAATACACTTGATGTGTTCTTTAGTGATGGTCTTCTCAAAAATAAAACACAAAGCAACAGCAAAAAAATCTAAATATGGGTCCCAAAACAATTAAAAAATGTCTTTGAAGCCAAGCTGACATGACAGACCAAGGGAAGATAGACTCATCTTACAGATAAGGGTATTTAGAAATTTTTATAAGCATGGCATTCTCAGAAAACATGTCAATAATATTATGAATTATATTCTATGCTGGATATGGGGATATTCTAGCCAAACAATTTCATTGCACACTGTATTCAAATAGTATACATTAATTGTCAATAGCAATAAAGTAGATAGTCCTTTTGGTCAATAATGTATTTATCAACATATACCAGATACTTAAAATGTGTCCCTGGTGTTGAACATCTAACATTGGCAAAAGTGTGGTGACTAAATAATCGCCAAGGTATTTACATGAAAGACATTCTAGAAAAATTATAGTGACACAAATGGGAAGTACTATGATACCGCTACATGTGGGGTATTACTAGAGAAGGAGGTTCTTCCTAAACCAGATTAAGCCAGATTTTTCCGAAGAATGGTGATGATGGATTTGTGGAAAGAAATTAGATGTTCAAGTAAGTTTGGGAAATGCTGGGTTAAAGATAGTGAAATAGGTCTTTCTACAGCAATCTCAGACTTTTTAATACTTTATTACAAATTTCAAAGAGAAGTAATGTCCCAAATTTACATGTCCAAAGAATAAGCATTGGCCTTCTTGCCAAGTATTTTGAAGGGTATGTTGGGGGAACGGTGGCCAAAGTGATGCAGGAGAGCTCGCCAGAGCAGGCATGAGCAAAACAGGTTAGGGAAGTCTCAGCAAGACAGATGTGCACAGGCCCAGAGACAGTACAGGAGCTGAGGGAACCCTGAGTAGCTCAAAACAGTTATGCCAAAAAATTCCACAGGAAAAAGTGGCCAGAGGCGGGGACAGAGATAAGCAAGAGTTACTGAGAGCATTCCTTCCTGGTAAAGGACTGAAAGCCTTCTTGAATGGAAAGCCAAGAAGCTTATTTGAAGGTTTCTAAAATAGGGGAGAAATATGAATGGATTTCTTGGGCTCAAAAATCACTGCTGATATTGACTGCAGCCACACAATTAAAAGACACTTGCTCTTTTGGAGAAAAGCTATGACAAACCTAGACAGCATATTAAAAAACAGAGACATCACTTTGCCAACAAAGGTCCATATAGTCAAGGTTATGGTTTACCAGTAGTCATGTACAGATGTGAGAGTTGGATTATAAAGAAGGCTGAGTGCCAAAGAATTGATGCTTTTGAATTGTGGTGCTGGATAAGACTCTTGAGAGTCCCTTGGCCAGCAAGGAGATCAAACCCAGTCAATCCTAAAGGAAATCAACCCTGAATATTCATTGGAAGGACTGATACTGAAGTTCTAATACTTTGACTACCTGATAAGACCTGACTCATTGGAAAAGGCCCTGATTCTGGAAAAGACTGAGAGCAGGAGGAGACGGTGGTGACAGAGGATGAGCTGGTTGGATGGCATCACTGATTCATTGGGCATAAGTCTGAGTAAGCTCTGGGAGACAGTGAGGAATAGGGAAGCCTGGTGTGCGTAGTCCATGGGGTTGCAAAGAGTTTGACACAACTTGGCCACTGAACAACAACAACAATAAATGTATCTGTTTTGTCAAAAATATCTTGGTCACAACATAGCTGTGGATTGCAGCTAGGTCAGCCTGGAGAAAGGAAGAATAGTTAGAAGAAGTTATTAAACTAGCCCAGATGACAGTGCTGAGGAACTGATGTAGGGAAAGATTAGTGGATAGTTAGAAAGGTTAGAGAGATCAAAGAGATTAATTAGATACATCAACAATAGGTAGGTAAGTAGATAAGGGGCTGAAGAGAGAGGGCAGAACCAGGCAGCAGATTGGATGTGGGGTGAGTTGATATTAGCTGATTTCTGGGGGGCTGGGTGGGAAACAACATCACTTAGAAGAGGAATATGGGAGTGAAACAGGAGGGAAGGCATAACCTTTGAAAGAATGACATAAAAAAAAAAAAAAAAAAGAATGACATAGCCCAAGGACATGACATAAACTGATTAGAACCAAATAGGTCCAAGATGGTGGATGATTCAACTTCCATTAGACCTTGAGCCTCAGAATATATGCTTGTTGTAACATATCAGCAAGCTAAATTACACACACAGGTGCCATGACAGTTCCAAGACTGACCATGAAGGTCAAAACGTGAGCAGTGGCCCAGTTCCTGGAAATCCCCATCCCTTTCCCAAAATAACTGGAATACTCTCTCATTCATTGTTGTTTGGTCACTCAGTCTTGTCTAACTCTTTCTGACCCCATGGACTGTAGCATGCCAGGCTTCCCTGTCCTTCACCATCTCCTGGAGCTTGCTCAAACTCATGTCCATTGAGTTAGTGATGCCATCCAACTGTCTCATTTTCTGTTGCCCCCTTCTCCTCCTGCCTTCAATCTTGCCCAGCATCAGGGTCTTTTCTAATGAGTCAGCTCTTTGAATCAGGTGGCCAAACTATTGGAGCTTCAGCTTTAATATCAGTCCTTCCAGTGAATATTCAGGATTGGTTTCCTTTAGGATTGGCAGGTTTGATCTCCTTGCAGTCCAAGGGACTCTCAAGAGTCTTCTCCAACACCACGGTTCAAAAGCATTAATTTTTTGGCACTCAGATTGCTTATATCCATACATGACTGCTGGAAAAACCAAAGCTTTGACTATACAGTAATTTCATAGGCTCTCACTCATTAGCCTATGAAATTACCCAGCTGTGGAATGTATTTCTCTCTAAATAAATACTCTTCTTACCTATCACTTTGTCTTTCACTGAATTCTTTCTGTGATGAGACATCAAGAGCCCAAGTTTCTTGCATTAAGTCCTGAGACCAGGGATGATCTCAGTTAAAAGACCATGGTTTCAAGTCTCAAACTTAGTTATATGGTTTCAGGGGGAAAAACAGATTTGCATTGAACCTAATAGGTTCAATAGCATAGGAGGTAGAATTCAGGTGAGAAGGGAGGGAGGCCCAATCCGTTGCTATAGCCATACTCTTTGACATGTTGAATCTGAAGAGCTGTTGAATGTGTAACTTTTAAGATCCTAATAGGTAAATCTAAAAGAAATAATAGCAGCACTAGGAACTCAGAAGTCATGTTTTTATTCCTTAGGAAACACAGAACTCACTTAGAAATTCTATACTCAAAACCCCTCAACAGGAATTTCTCTGGTGGTCCATGGCCAAGACTCTGCATTCCCAATGAAGGGAGGCCCAGGTTTAAACCCTGGTCAGGGGACTAGATCCACATGCTGCAACTAAGATCCTGCAGGCCACAGTGAAGATCAAGGGTCCCATAATGCTTCAACTAAGACTTGATGCAGCCAAATAAAAATAAGTAAATAAATGTAAAACAATGCTCATACTTTCTAAACTATTTATTTAAAAAAACCCTCAACAGACAAAATGAGTATGAATTATTTTTAAATGGACATAGGTAAATGGGTAAAAATGGGTAAAAAAAATGGGTAAAAAAGAATGGGTAAAAAAAGTTGTGGTACGTGCATACAATGGAATATTACTCAGTCATAAAAAGAATGGATCAGTTGAACTGAAGTGGACGAACCAAGAGTCTGTTATACAGAATGAAGTAAATCAGAAAGAGGAAAATGCATATGATGAACCTATTTGTAGGGCAGGAACAGAGATGCAAACTTAGAGAACAGACGTGTGGGCACAGCAGGGGAAGGAGTGGAGGGGAGAAGTTGAGAGAGTAGCGTTGGAATATGTACGTTACCGAGTGTAAAATCCATAGCTAGCGGGAAGCTGCTATAGAACACAGGGGGCTCAGTCTGCTGCTCTGCGACCACCTAGAGGGATGGCTTGGGGGGTGTGAGGGAGGCTGTAGAAAAGGGAATATATATGTATGCTTATGTCTGATTTGTGTTGTTGTTTGACATAAACCAACAGAACAATGTGAAGCAATTATCCTCCAATTAAAAATAAATTTAAAGGCTAACATAGAATGGTTAAAAGTTCTTTATTTAAAACCCATACTGTCTAACCTCTTCTTCCTTCTTAGGGGGAGAAGGGTTGAACTTATTCAGATCAGTGGAAAAGCAGCTCTCTATTTCAGGGTTTCTCAGCCTCGGTACTGTTGGCATTTGGGGTCAGATATTCCCTCCACATTGTAGGCCAGCAGCATCCTGGCCTCTACCCACTAGATGCCACTATTACCCCTTCCTTTCCCAGTTGTGATACCTGAAATGTCTCCAGACTTTGCCTGATACCCTTGGGAGGGTCATAACTGTGTTTTCTCTGCTGCCTCCTACTCAGACTGAGAACCACTGCTCCAACTATTCCTCTGATACCACGTGGTGAAATTTGGAAGAACTCTGCTAATTCTTTTGTGCCAGGGGAGGGTGAAACCTAAAGAAGGCCTTTTGTTTATCAGAGAATATTAATGAGTTCCTGGCCTAGACCTTGAGTAGATGGTGTGGAAGTTAAATTCTGTGACAGAAGGAAGTGAAAGGAACTAAATTTCTACAGTAAACTGAAAGGAACTTGCTGGGCAGCAGGAGGCTAATGTCTTGCAGAAAGGAGAGTGGTGAGAAATCCCTGATGGTTAGGAGGATGTAGGGTCTTTAATTACAGGGATGCTTAATATTCAGTCCTAAGCTAAGCTATTTCCTGCTCTGTGCTATAAGACTCCTTTAATTTAAAGTCCTGAGGTGGAACCTCAGGCCAAACCTAGCTGTAAGGATGTCATCTCCCAGGACTTTGCAGAGCTGTTCAGTGTGAGGCTTAGGCTTTTAATCTCTGTCTCTGTCCTCACCATTGCCATCTTCTTGCTTGTTATCATTTCTTCCTTATTCTTTCACATCCTATAATAAAAACTTTCATTCTTGGAGGTTAACTCCTTTGCTTGGAATTACCAGTAAGCTTAAATCCCCTGTGGGATGCTGAGTTTCTGAAGCTGCAGGAGGCCAGAGATGCTCTTTGGGATGGACAGGGCAGAGCTTGGCATAGAGACAAACATCATTGCACTAGAAGCTTCAGGGTAATAACCTTGCAAGGAGAAAAAAGCAGAGTAAAAGCTCGTTAACTACAGGTTCACTCAAGGATGTCTTAAAGCTTGGCTTATCCTCAAATCTTTTCTCCATGACATCATTAAACTATTATTTGGCTCAAAATATTTTCTACTTTCAAACATCTCTTTTCAAATTTCTATCTTCTGTCAGCTGACAACACAGGCACATAAAACCCTTTCATGTCTCCCAGGACAGTATAGTTCAAATCTTATCATTAAATAATGAATTTCTAAAGATTAATTATTCAAATGTCAAAGAGATGGTTTTAGGCAAGGAATGAAGGATCTTTCAAATCTGCAGTAGATAATATGAAAGTTGATCAATGGCCAGTGTTTACATTTCTAGCTATCAATTTTTAATGAAACATTTCCTTTGAAGTCACAAGAATGTATGAAGTCTGTAAACATAAAACCTGAAAATCACACTGAGGTTCTGTTTCAGAAAAGGTGACTTCAATTGATACTGTTCCAAAACTCTTCCAACAGGAGAGCAATGGCTCAAATTCCTTATAAATCAGAGCATGAACCCAAACAACTTCTTATCCATCTTTTTATCTTCTGCAGTGTCTAGCAGAATATTGAGCACATAGTGAATCTTCAATAGATAGTCATTAAATGAATCAACCTCCAGACTTCCCCAGCAAAAAGATTCTGCCTGCCAAGCAGCCTCCCACATCCACACTGCCTCTATCACCCATACGTGTGTCCAGGACCAGGTATGTTATTTGCAGAACTCAGTGCAAAAATGAAAAGGTGGAATCTCTTGTTGCAAAATGATTAAGAACTTCAAGGCAGTGACGAAAGAGCATGAACCCAAGGCCCGAGGCCCTGTGTGACTGCATCAGGTGTGTGGCATGCTCACAGAGCCAGCATTGTAAGTGTCCAGCCTGCTTCACAGTCTTCTGAGTCCTTCATGCTGCTAGTCATGCCACCTGGGCCAAGAGGAGACCCATGTTGATCTGTACTTGGCCCTTTCTTTCCTGTCTCAGTCAAAAAGTCAAAAAGAAGATCCCTCCTTCTAGGGCATGTGCCCATCCATCCTTTTTGAATTGTCTTTTTCATTGTGCTTTCTGGACTCATGTACTAAGGTGAGAGACCTCACCTCTGTCTCTATCTTCTCAGTCCATCTCCTCCCCAGAATGGAAAGGCTTCTCCACCTCTACAGTCTTCTCCAGCATGGACCACTATTGTTTCTGACTCCAAAGTGCCCTTGAACCTTAGTGTCTCTTCTAGACCATTTGTTACCTGCTCTTTGTTACATAGTTGCTTGCACCCTTTTTCCAAACCCTACCATATATCATTAGATAATTTGCATGATGCATTAGATACTTAGATACTTCCTTCTGCCTCCCTTCTGACTCTAGCATGCAGCTCCCAGCTTTCTCCTTCTCTCCCAGCGTTCTTCTTCTCTCCCAGATTTCTTGGTATTTGTAATGTTTGCCACAATGATCCATCTGGCTCTCTGACCTTGCAGCTCAGTGATTTCCAAAAAGTCTCTGATCTTCATTACTACTGACTCCAAACACTCACTGGCATACCTCAACTTACACTATTACCAGGAACTACTTCACTTACAAGATGTATATTTTAAGCATGGGACTATTTGGAAAATGTAGAAAGCAAAAACAAGCAAATAAGAACAACAAAGCAAATCAGCCAACCAAACAAAAATAACTGCCATTCTATCACTCAATGACTTCACTGTTAGAATTTTAGAAACTACCACCCCCAGTCTTTTCTCTATGCATAGAAAATAGAAACTGTAGGAGTTGTGATGAGTCTTATCTACAAGAATAAAGATATTGATCTCATCTGGGATATCAGATTATGGATGTTTAACCAGAGCTCTCTAGTTAAGCTGAAATCTGAAAGCTGAGTTGGAACATCTCAATGAAGGAGAGAGGGAAGATCATCATGGCAGAAGGCATAGCTTGTGCAAAGATCCTGAAGCAGGAAAGAGCATGTCTTATTTGAGAACCTGAAAGAAAGCCACTGAGTAAGAACAGGGTGAAATGAATCACCTGGATTCAAATTATTTACTTCAGCCTCAGTTTCCTCCTCTGTAAACTGGAGATCACTTTGGCCTTCTCTGAGGTTGGTTGGAAAGATTAAACGTGTTCTTGTAGGGAAAGCACTTAAAATAGCACCTGACACATAGTAAAGCTTTTTTCAAACAGAGGAAAGGAAGTGTAGATAGCCTGAAGAGTCAGCGTGGGGAAGGAGCCATATCTCCTCTGCCTCCCATGTTCTCCATGGGGACACAGCCATGAGGGACAGCTATCAGTATGAGCATGTCTGGCTTCTCTCTTTACTCTCAAACTGTCTTTTCCAGCCAGGAAGAGGTTGACTTCCCAGACTACGGGAAGATCCATGTCCACCAGGCCATTTTGCAGAGGGAAGTCTTCCTGGCTGCAGGCCAGCGCTCTCGTGTACATGTGGTTGCAGGCTCCTGTGTTAATGCTGCAAGTGAGGGGTCCTGCTATGAGTGGACAGGCACATGGCAGTTGAGTGGCAATGGGCTCTAGGTTCTTCAGTTCAGAGGAGGGGAAGGGGAGCCCCAGGTTTGGGTTCTGCTGTGAATTTCCTGGTTGTTGTGCATTTTGGGTTTATTGGAAACTCTCCAGCTATCAATGAGGTTGGGACTTTGATACCCACTTAGTGAAGAAGACAGGGCGAAGGATTAGAATCCTAGCCCTCAACAAGTCAATGAACTAGAAATCTTAAGAATAACTACAAAACAGTTGGAAAGCAAAGAACCTGAACACGAGACCACAGATCCTAGTACAGCTATTTATATTATGAACAATATGGTGTGAGTGGGCAGTGCTAGTCTTTGTTTGACTTGTTTGGTGACAATGGCTGGCAGTCAATGTGCAGCTGAGGCCAATACTGAATTATTTGGACTTTAAGTAGAAGAACAACAACAACAGCAAATCCCAGGATACTTTCCCTCAGAGTAGAGAGAACAAGAGAGAGGTTTTGGCTGGCAGGGTAGTGGTAGGCACTGGGAACACTTACTTAGCTGATCCAGCTGGGGTTCCTGTTGATCTAGTTTGGAATGGCACAGGCTCGAGGTGGGACTATGGAAGGACCAGCTTCCTAATTTAGGGAGCCTGCCCACAGAATCTTGGGGCTTTGGGGTGAATATTTTCTAAATGGCTTTTTTCATAAGGCTTATTTCTTAAATAAGATAGGATATCATCAATCCATAGCTGATTATGATGTGGATTTAAGAGACCCTGTCCCATCACTTCAAGGCAAATATATAAGGAAACAGTGGAGACAGTGACAGACTTTTTCTCTTGGACTCCAAAATCACTGTGGACGGTGACTGTAGCCACAAAATTAAAAGACAGTTGCTCCTTGGAAGGAAAGCTATGCAAACCTAGGCAGCATATTAAAAAGCAGAGACATAACTTTGCCAACAAAGGTCCATATACCCAAAGCTATGGTTTTTCCAGTAGTCACGTAAGGATGTGAGAGTTGGACCATAAAGGAGGCTAAGAACTGAAGAACTGATGCTTTCAGGCTGTAGTGCGGGAGAAGACTCTTGAGAATCCCTTCACCAGGAAGGAGATCAAATCAATCAATCCTAAAGGAAATCAACCCTGAATATTCATTGGAAGAACAGATGCTGAAGCTGAAACTCTAATATTTTGGCCACCTGATGCGAAGAGCTGACTCATTGGAAAACACCCTGATGCTGGGAAAGACTGAGGGCAGGAGGAGAAGTGGGTGACAGAGGATGAGATGGTTGGGTGGCATCACTGACTCAATGAACATGAGTTTGAGCAAGCTCAGGGAGATGGTGAAGGACAGGGAAGTCTGGTCTGCTGCAGTCCATGGGGTTGCAAAGAGTCAGACACAACTGAGCAACTGAACAACATTGATCCAGGTAACGGTTAAAGAAGAGCTGAACCCTTGGTTTATCTTTAGGCAGTCAGCTAGGAAGTTTACTTGAAAGACCATTTTGTTGATCTATGTTTCTGGGGTAGATTTGCTTACAGAGTGAAGGAAGAATGAAGTTGTTAAAAAAACAAAACAAACAAACAAAAAACCAAAAACAGGCTTTGATCTTATCGTTAGAATACAAGCTGTTAGAATTGAAAGAAAAATGAAGGAAGATGCTGTGACTGAGTGGAAAAAAAGGAAGCTATTACTTTAGGAGAAATGCTGAGATTTTAGAGGCTAAATTGGATAGGTACAAACCTAAAATGTTTAAATGTTTTAAAGTTCATGTTAGAAAACAAGTATTGTTGCTGTTTAATTGCTAAGCCATGTCTGCCTCTTTTGTGATTCAGTGAACTCTATGTGGCCTTCCAGGTTCCTCTATTCTCTGGTCCTCTCACAGATGGCTCAGGGAGAAAGAGCTAACCAACTTCAAATGCTTTTTTGTTAAATTTTATGGAAGTGCAGTTATTTACAGGCTTCCCAGGTGGTGCTAGTGGTGAAGAATTAGCCTGCCAATGCAGGAGATGTAAGAGACACAGGTTTGATCCCTGGGTCAGGAAGATCCTCTGGAGGAGGAAATGGCAACCCACTTCAGTATTCTTGTCTGGAGAATTCCATGGACAGAGGAGCCTGGAGGGCTACAGTCCATGGGGTTGCAAAGAGTTGGACATGACTAAAGTGACTTAGCACGCACACACAGTTATTTACAATGTTGTGTTTACTTTCTGCCAAATGGTGAAGTGACTCAGTCGTAGATGCACACACACATGTCTATATAAATATAAATATGAATATAAATATATATTCTTTTTGACATTCTTTTTCATTATGGTTTATCACAGGACCTTGGTGTTTATCCATGCCATATATAATAGTTCGCTTTTGCTGATCCCATGCTCCCAATCCGTCCCTCCCCCATGCCCCACCTTCCTTGGCAACCACAAGTCTGCTCTCTATATATGTGAGTCTGTTTTTGTTTCATAGATATGTTTGGATCATATTTTAGATTCCATATATAAATATATTTGTCTTCCTCTTTTTGACTTACTTTGATAATGTTCAAGTCCGTCCATATGGATTCCACTGGCATTATTCCATTCTTTTTAAGTTCTGAGTAGTATTCAATTGTATACATGTAGCTCTCCTTTATCCATTCATCTGTCAATGGACATTTAAGTTGTTTCCATATCTTGGCTACTGTGAAAGATGATGCTATAAACACAGGGGTACATTGGCCAACTTTGAGTGAATTGCACCTCACATCCTTGCGCAACATCTGGCATTATCTAGGAACATTCTTCTTTGATTATCATGATTTGAGGGTGGGGTTGTTGTTGTTACATTGCTCAGTCATATCCAACTCTTATGACCCTACAGACTGCAGCCCACCAGGTTTCTTTGTCCTTTACCATCTCCTAAAATTTGCTCAAAATCAAATCCATTAAGTTGGTGATGACATCCAACCACCTTGGCCTCTGTCTTCCTTCTCCCGCCCTCAATCTTTCCCAGAATCAGGGTCTTTTCCAATGAGCTGGCTCTTCACATCAGGTGACAAAAGTATTGGAGCTTCAGCATCAGTCCTTCCAATGAATATTCCAGATTGATTTCCTTTACAATTGACTGGTTTGATTTTCTTGCAGTCCAAGGGACTCTTAAGTGACTTCTCCAGCTTACTTACTATAGTTCAAAAGCATCAATTCTTTGGCGCTCAGCCTTCTTTATGGTTAACATCCATACATGACTACTGGAAAAACAATATCTTTGACTATAGGGAACTTGATTGGAAAAGTAAGGTCACTGCTTTTAATATATTGCCTAGGTTTGTCATTGGTTTTCTTCCAAGGAATAAGCATATTTTAATTTCATGGCTGCAGTCACTGCAGTGATTTTGGAGCCCAAGAAAGTAGTCTGTAATTGTTTCCACTGTTTCCCCCTCTACTTGCCATAAAGTGGTAAGACCAGATGCTGTAATCCTAGTTTTTTGAATGTTGAGTTTTAGCCCAACGTTTTCACTCTCCTCTTTCACACTCATCAAAAGGCTCTTTAGTTCCTCTTTGCTTTCTGCCATAAGGGTGGTGTCATCTGCATATCTGAGGTTATTGATATTTCTCCCAGCAATCTTGATTCCAGCCTGTGCTTCATCTAGCTTGGCGTTTCACATGATGTACTCTGCATGTAAGTTAAATAAGCAGGGTGACAGTATATAGCCTTGACATACTCTTTTCCCAATTTGGAAACAGCCTATTGTTCCATCTATGGAAACTGTTGCTTCTTGATCTGCGTACAGGTTTCTCAGGAGGCAAGTAAGGTGGTCTGGTATTCCTGTCCCTAGAATGTTCCACAGTTTGTTGTGATCCACACAGCTAAAGGCTTTAGTGTTATCAATGAAGCAGAGTTTTCTGGAATTTTCATGCTTTTTCCATGATCCAGTGGATGTTGGCCATTTGATGTCTGGTTCATCTGTCTATTCTAAATCCAGCTGTACCTCTGGAAGTTGTTGGTTCACATACTGTTGAAGCCTAGCTTGAAGGATTTTGAGCATTACCATAATAGCATGTTAAATGAGTGCAGTTGTGAGGTAGTTTCAAGATTCTTTAGCATTGTTTTTCTTAGGGATTGGAATGAAAACTGATCTTTTCCCATCCTGTGGCCACTGCTGAGCTTTCCAAATTTGCAGGCATATTGAGTGCAGCACTTTAACAGCACCATCTTTTAGGATTTGAAATAGTTCAGCTGGAATTCCGTCAGTCCCACTAGCTTTGTTCATAGTGATACTTCCTCAGGCCCACTTGACTTCACAATCCAGGATGTCTGGCTCTAGGTGAGTGATCATGCCATCATGGTTATTCAGGTTATTAAGATTTGTGTGTGTGTGTGTGTGTGCAGTTCTGTGTATTCTTGCCACCTCTCTTTAATGTCTTCTGCTTCTGTTAGGTCCATACCTCTTCTGTCCTTTATTATGCCCATCTTTGCATGAAATGTTCCCTTGGTATGTCTAATTTTCTTGAAGAGATCTCTAATACTTTCAATTCTCTTGTTTTCCTCTATTTCTTTGCATTGTTAACTTAGAAAGGCTTTCTTATCTCTCCTTACTATTCGTTGGAACTCTGCATTCAGATGGATATATTTTTCCTTTTATCCTTTGCCTTTCACTTCCTTCTTTTTTTCAGATATTTGCTGAACTCCTTATTGTAAAATTCAGACCTGAATTGAAGAAACTAGGGAAAACCACTAGGCCATTCAGGTATGACCTAAACCAAATCCCTTATGATTATACAGTGGAAGTGATAACCTCAGACACTTTTTCACATTTATTTTTCACATTGCTTTTTCACATTTATTTTTCACATTGCTTTTTCACATTTATTTTTCTTGGGGATTGTTTTGATCACCACATCCTGTACAATGTTATGAACCTCTATCCATAGTACTCTGTCTACCAGATCTAATCCCTTGAGTTTATTTGTCACTTCTGCTATATAATCATAAGGCATTTGCTTTAGGAAATGAAAACTACAATCAAAGAGAACTAACCAATCTGATCCCATGGATCGCAGTCTTGTCTAACTGAATGAAACTATGAGCCATGCTGTGTATGGCATACCCAAGACACACGGGTCATGGTGGAGAGTTCTGACAAAATGTAGAATGGTGGGGAAGGGAATGGCAACCACTTCAGCATTCTTGCCTTGAAAACCTCATGAACAGTATGAAAAGGCAAAAAGATATGACACTGAAAGATGAACTCCTCAGGTCAGTAGGTGTCCAATATGCCACTGGAGAAGGGAGGAGAAGTAGCTCCAGGAAGAAGGCAGAGGCTGAACCAAAGCAGAAACAGCGCCCAGTTGTGGATATGTCTGATGGTGAAAGTAAAGTCTGATGCTGTAAAGAAAAATATCACATAGGAACCTGGGATATTAGGTCCATGAATCAAGGCAAATAGGAAGTGGTCAAACAGGAGATGGCAAGTGTGAACATCGACATTTTAGGAATCAGTGAACTAAAATGGATGAGAACATGCAAATTTAAATCAGATGACCATTATATCTACTATGGACAAGAATCCCTGAGAAGAAATGGAGTAGTCCTCATAGTCAACAAAAGAGTCTGAAATGCAGTCCTTGGGTGAAATCTCAAAAATGACGTAATGAGCTCTGTTCATTTCCAAGACAAACCATTCAACATCAGAGTAATCCAAGTCTATGCCCCAACCAGTAATGCTGAAGAAACTGAAGTTGAATGGTTCCATGAAGATCTACCATACCTTCCAGAACTAATACCAAAAATGATGTCCTTTTCATCATAGGGGACTGGAATGCAAAATTTGGAATTCAAGAAATACCTTGAGTAACAGGCAAGTTTGGCCGTGGAGGACAAAATGAAGCAGGGCAAAGGCTAACAGAGTTTTGCAAAAGAATGCATTGATTATAGCAAACACCCTCATCCAACAGCACAAGAGACGACTCCCAACATGGACATCACCAGATGGTCAATACCGTAATGAAATTGATTATACTCTCTGCAGCCAAATATGGAGAAGCTCTGTATAGTCAGCAAAAATATGACCAGGAGCTGACTATGGCTCAGATCATGAACTCCTTATTGTAAAATTGAGATATAAATTGAAGAAAGTAGGTAAAACCACTTGGCCATTCAGGTATGACCTAAATCAAATCCTTTACAGTGGAAGTGACAAATAGATTTAAGGGATAGAACTGATAGATGGAGTGCCTGAAGAACTATGGATGGAGGTTTGTAACATTGTACAGGAGGCAGGGGCTACTGGCTGTTTAAAATGCTCTTACATAGGAGAAAACCCTCTAAACAAAGAATTACTCAAACTGAAGTATCAGCAATGCTGAGATTGAGAACCTTCCTTTAGGAAAAGCAGCCTGGGCTACAACACTGCATGCAGATGAAGTCAATTGCTGGGCTGATGGGCAGACTCATCCAACTTGGAGACCTACACACGGAGTAGGTTTTTTTTTTAAATGTGGATATTTTGGCAGCTTCTGAAATGGCTGACTTCATATCTCTTACTAAGGAGGATCTCAAAAGACAAAGTCTGGAATGATATCATGAAGAAAACAAATGAATGAGGCTGAAAGCAAGGAGAAAGAGGAAGGAGAGAAGGTATTGGGATCCAGCCAAGCGTATTAGCACCACAAAATACGGAAAAGGTAGGGAGCCAAGTATTACACTTTTAAAAACAGCTGACCTTGTTTCAAAAGAGTGCAGAATGAGAAAGAAAAATGAAACACTAGAGGCATTTGTTACTGAATAGGGATGAAGGTGGCATAGATGAATGTCCTCAATACCAATGAAGCAGCATAATTCACTCAAGGCCTAGAGATTTAAAAATCAAGGAAAGGCAAGTTTTGGGGGAAGAGCTCACAGTAAAAAAGATATGCTTCCCAACTGAGCATGCAAACTGCAGCTGCCTCAACAAGAGTTCATGTGAGAATCTGTTGAAGACAACTGCCCCCCTGAGATAAACATGAAGCAGAGAAGGTGTATCATCCAAGGATAAGTCTACAGCAGTGGTTCTCAAGCTCAGTATCCATTAGTATTGCCAGGGGAGATAATCGTAACCCAGATTTCTGCGTCTCACTCCTGAAGTTCTGATATGATAGACGTGAATGGTGCTTGAACATCTGTGTTTCTAGTATACTATCAGGTAACGCACTGATCCCACATTTATAAAACCACTAGTGTACAGAATTCCAGTGTAGGAAGTGAAGACAGTACACGCTGCCTTCTTGGGATCCTGAAACAGATGGATAAATACAAAAAGTAGATCAAGGCACATGAGACAGTTGCCTATCCCTTTTGAGCACCCTGCTCTAAGCAGAGGATGCTGATTGGAAAGATCCCACCCAGGATTCAGCACTGGGAGAGGGGTGAAATGTGGGGCTCAAACCTGGAGTGGAAATGAAAAGAAATAAAATATGCAGCATAGAAAATGAGCCACAGGAAGATCTGGAGATGAGGGCCACTGCTGCAATTTCTTTATTTTGCAAGGGTCTCAGTGCTGGTCTATGAGGGAGGAGACAGGATGCATGAACAGATTTCCTTCTCTCTCCTTGCCCCGAAGGACATGGGGAGAACAGGTTCACAATGAGCTTCTCCATGTGTACTGGCACAAAATTTCTGGGTTCAATTGTTTAGGCTCCAGGTTATAGATCCTAAATGGATTATGGATTCTAAATTGTTTTGAAACTGAAACCAAGAACATTCTCCTTTCCTTCCTAAAACTTTAAAGTTAACAATTCTCCCTTTATAGCATTTAGCATTATGTTATGATCCATAGCTGATAACTGCAGTGTGGATCAGAACTTTATGTTCCATCTGTCTCTTCATTCTCTGTGCATATTTTCTATTCACAAGGAGGAGAACTGAGCACTCAGATTCAGGCACCAAACTCCATCCTATGCTTCTCAAATCCAGGGAGAGAAGATCCAACTAAACTAAGACACACATATTTACTAAAGGACTATCATGTAACCATTTAAAAAACCCAAAACTTTATGAAGAGGTATAATTATGAAGAGGTATAATTGAGGAGATGGTTATGATATAGTGGGAAGTAAAATTAAAACAAAAACATTGAATATTAAAAGTCACACGAACAATACAAAAAAAAAAAAAAGATATGACACTGAAAGTTGAACCCCCCAGTTGAGTGGGTGTCCAATGTGCTACTGGAGAAGAGAGGAGAAGTAGCTTCATAGGAGTGAAGAGGCTGAGCCAAAGCAGAAACAATGCCCAGCTGTTGATGTATCTGATGCTGAAAGTAAAGTCCAATGCGGTAAAGAACAATATTGCATAGGAACCTGGAATGTTAAGTCCATGAATCAAGGTAAATTGGAAGTAATCAAACAGGAGATGGCAAGTGTGAACATCGATATTTTAGGAATCAGTGAACTTTTTTTTCCGAACTAAAATGGATGAGAATGTGAAAATTTAATTCAGATGACCATTATATCTACTGTGGACAAGAATCCCTGAGAAGAAATGGAGTAGCCCTCATAGTCAACAAGAGAGTCTGAAATGCAGTACTTGGGTGAAATCTCAAAAATGACATAATGATCTCTGTTCATTTCTAAGACAAACCATTCAACATCAGAGTAATCCAAGTCTATGCCCCAACCAGCAATGCTGAAGAAGCTGAAGCTTTATGGTTCCATGAAGACCAATAACATCTTCTAGAACTAATACCAAAAATGATGTCTTTTTCATCATAGGGGAGTGGGATGCAAAAGTAGGAACTCAAGAGATACCTCAAGTAACAGGCAAGTTTGGCCATGGAGTACAAAATGAAGCTGGGCAAAGGCTAACAGAGTTTTGCAAAAGAATGCACTGGTTATAGCAAACACCCTCATCCAACAACACAAAAGATGACTCTACACTTGGACATCACCAGATGGTTGATATCAAAATCAGACTCATTGTACTCTTTGCAGCTGAAGATGCAGAAGCAAAAACAAGACTGGAAGTTGCCTGTGGCTCA
Organism: Cervus elaphus; assembly: GCF_910594005.1. NCBI lineage: Eukaryota > Metazoa > Chordata > Mammalia > Artiodactyla > Cervidae > Cervus > Cervus elaphus. The sequence continues at coordinate 79,890,735 of NC_057819.1, read as the reverse complement.
GGTCATGAACTCCTTATTGTAAAATTGAGAGTTAAATGGAAGAAAGTATGGAAAACCACTAGACCATTCAGGTATGATCTAGATCAAATCCCTTATGATTATACAGTAGATGTGACAGATTCAAGGGATTAGATCTGATAGACAGAGTGCCTAAAGAATTGTGGATGGAGGTTCATAACACTGTATAGGAGGTGGTGATTAAAATCATTCCCAAGAGAAAGAAAATCAAGAAAGCAAAATGTTTGTTTGAGGAGACCTTACAAATAGCTGAGAAAAGAAGAGAAGTGAAAGGTAAAGGAGAAGAGGAAAGATATACCTGTCTGAATGCAGAGTCCCAAAGAACAGCAAGGAGAGATGAGAAAGCTTCCTAAGTGAACAATGCAAAGAAATAGAGGAAACAATATAATGGGAAGCACTAGAGATCTCTTCAAGAAAATCAGAGATACTAAGGGAACATTTCATGCAAAGACAGGCACAATAAAGGACAGAAATGGTATGGACCTAACAGAAGCAGAAGATATTAAGAAGAGGTGGCAGAATGCATAGAAGAACTGCACAAAAAAAGATCTTAATGACCTGGATAACCATGATGGTGTGATCACTCACCTAGAACCACATCCTGGAGTGAGAAGTCAAGTGGGCCTTAGGAGCACTGCTACAAAGCTAGCTGGGGTGATGAAATTCTAGCCAAAGTATTTCAAATCCTAAGGATTGTGCTGTGAAAGCACTGAACTCAATATGCCAGCAAATATGGAAAACTCAGCAGTGGCTACAGGACTGGAAAAGGTCAGTTTTTATTCCAATCCCAAAGAAAGGTAATGCCAAAGAATATTCAAACTACTGTACAATTGGGTTTATCTCACATGCTATCAAGGTAATGCTCAAAATCCTTCAACAGTACATGAACCAAGAACTTTCAGAGGTAAACACTGGATTTAGAAAAGGCAGAGGAACCGGAGATCAAATTGCCAATGTCTGTTGGATTACAAAAAAAGCAAGGAAATTCCAGAAAAATATCTGCTTCTGCTTCATCGGCTACACTCAAACTAGAGCCTTTGACTGTGTGGTTCACAACAAACTGTGAAAAATTCTTAAAGAAATGGGAATCCTAGACCACTTTACATGCCTCCTGAGAAACATGTATGCAAGTCAAGAAGCAACAGTTAGACCATAAATGGAGCAATGAATTTGTCAAGGCTGTATATTGTCACCCTGCTTATTTAACTTATAAGCAGAATGCATCATGAGAAATCCAGGTTGGATGAAGCTCAAGCTGGAATCAAGATTTCCTGGAGAAATATCAACAACCTCTGGTATACAGATGACATCACCCTTATGACATAAAGTGAAGAGGAACTAAACAGCCTCTTGATGAAGGTGAAAAGAGGAGAGTGAAAAAGCTGGCTTAAAACCAACATTCAAAAAACGAAGATCATGGCATCCAGTCCCATCACATCACTGCAAATAGATGCGGAAACAATGGAAATGGTGACAGACTTCATTTTTCTTGGTTCCAATATCACTGGGGATGGTGACTTCAGCCATGAAATTAAAAGACACTCCTTGGAGGAAAAGCTATGACAAACCTAGACAGCATATTAAAGAGCAGAGATATCACTTTTCTGACAGTTCCATATAGTCAAAGCTACAGTTTTTTCCAATAGTTATGTATGAATGTGAGAGTTGGACCATAAAAAGGCTAAGTGCCAAAGAATTGATGCTTTTGAACTGTGATGTTGGAGAGTACTCTTGATGTCCTCTCTTGGATAGCAAGGATATCATACCATTCAATCCTAAAGGAAACCTGTCCTGAATATTCATTGGAAGAGCTGATGCTGAAGCTGAAGCTCCAATATTTTGACCACTTGATGTGAACAGCCCACTCTTAGGGAAAGACCCTGATGCCGGGAAAGTTTGAGGGCAGGAGTAGAAGGGGGCAGCAGAGGATGAGATGGTTGGATGGCATCACTGACTCAATAGTCATGAGTTTGAGCAAACTCTGGGAGATAGCAAAGGACAGTGAAGCCTGCCATGCTGCAATCTATGGGTCTCAAAGAATCAAACACTACTGAGCAACTGAACAACAACAACAACAATGTCACAGTTATATAAAAACATAAAAACAAATAAAATACTAGGCACAGATCAAATATATAGAAATGCAGCACAAGTGTGTACTGGGGTTATTCTCGAATGCTGGGGATTTTCTATCATTATTAAATTGAATGTCATATATAATAGGAATAATAAACTTTATCAATTTTAAGTATTTTAATGCAAGAGCTAGCATTAGAAAATCTGAAGACACTTATTTCTAGAACACAGGTGAGATAAAGTAAGCAAATATCAAAATTGTAAGGAAGATGTTGGTAGAGATGTACTTTGAGGTCGGTGAGAGACTTGGAACTGAGGGAAGATTTACAGTGGGGAGAGAAAGATCATTTCTCCAATAGGAGGGCATTCTTAATATTTCAGATCTCGCACAGAGTTGAGGTACAGTAATAGAAAAGATATAAAGTAATCTGGGGCTGATACTGCTAACCAATTGCAGAAGTATGAATAAAAGTTTTAACACTCTGGGGATAAAATGAAAATCAACAAAATTGGTTTAATGAATTCCACATGGGAAAATAGAATGAACTGGCTATGAAAAAAATCAGAAATCTCCCTTTGAAAGGATGGCTATGGTATCACTTTCCATTATAAATGAGCAATATAAACACATTGTCAAAAATACACATTTTAAAATGAATTTGAACAAAAATATTTTAGCTTTCTGTCATCTGACTAGAATAAGTTTAGATTTTAATTTAAGCATCAAGAGAAATGATCTAATGGTTTACGAGCAGCTTTGCAGAGACCAGAAGTGATAAAAATTGCAAACAGATGATATGTAAATAAATATTTGCATCAACTGGTATAAATATTTAGAAGTGCTGACAACTTCCAATTATCTTGTTTTAATTGGTTCACATAGAAACTAATTTTTGACAATCACCCTTGGTCAATTAACACTTTAGTAACTCAGCTAAGGTCTTTGATCTTAAGAGTGCTTTTGGGGACAAGTCTCCCTTTGTATGTTGGAGAAATAAACTCTTCATTCAGTCATGAAAATGCAGTGGTTTATGAGCCACCTTCTATAGCCAAGGAAGTCTTAGTCAAAGAAAGTGGAGCCAGAAAGATTGTAATATTAAATTGTCAAAACCGGTGATGCTGGGGTTGTGGGTAGGGAGGAGAGAAAGGGACAAAGCTCATGGGAAGTGTTGGACATTGGCTTTTAAATGTCTATGTCATAACAGCTGTTGCCAATCAGTTATATGTAATCACAAACTGTGTCCAACTTTCTGAAGAGACACAATTTAGGTATCATTTCAGAGAAAAATCAGGCATTAGTCTGAAAGTTCATCCATTTCCCCCCCCGCCCCATTTTCTCTCTCAATTTATATCTCACTACCTAATTTCTAGGCTAGCTACACACAATTGTTTAAAAAAAAAAAAAAAAGATATCCTGAGGGAAAGGGTTCAAGATGGAAGCATAAGAAGATCCTGAACTCACCATCTCCAAGGGAAACAACATATCTACAACTACACCTGGAATAATTTCTTTAGAAATGAACCTAAAAACTGGATGAACAAAGTCTCCACAACAGAAAGAAGATAGAAAGCAGGGTAGAAGAGGTAGAGATATAGTCTCACCAACAAACCACAGCCATGGTGATTCCTAGTGGGGAGGGTCACAGAGGGATCTTTTTCCCTGAGGAGCAAGAGATTCAAGCTTCATTCATACCAAGCACACCACCCATACACGAGAGACAAGCTCCCTAAACACATTTGAAATGAAAAGTAATGAGGAATATGCCTAGGGACAATAGAACTTGAGGAAAGGAAAACACATATACTTACCTGACCAGAAAACCATCACAAAAGACACCAGAATAAAAAGCCTATGGATCATAGATGAGGGCACCCACTTACTAACCTGAAACTATCTGTTATCAAGGAAGTAGCCAACTGGTACTTTCCCTGGGTACTGAGATAATGGGAGTTACCATTTTTGCAATCTCAGACCTCTTTGCTAATGTTAGTGCTGACAGATGCCATTCTAAAATTCACCCTCTAGCCTATTAGTTACAGTGGGCATGCCTAAGGGAGATGAGTGAGCATATCTGCACCTTAGCTGTGTTGCAGTCAGCTGAGTGATAGCATCATACACCTGAGTGCACAGCAATTGCAGGCAGGCCTCAAAGCTGGGCTGGGGGTTTGTCCTGCCCACAGGCATCCTGTGGCAGCTATGGCCAGGCTCTCTAGCCAGTCCTTGTACACTGCAGATGCAACTACAGCCCTACCACAACAGGAAGCTGCATCCAGCCCAGACAGGGAACAAATACGGAGTACCTGGCTTTGATGGCCAGGTCAGATTTCACCTCTGAGCCCCATAAGACATCTCCTAAACAAGTCTACTTGAAATCTGAAAAGATAGCTGATTTACCTAATGAACTGAAGCAAACGCAGAGAACTAGGCAAAATGAAGAGACAAGGGAATATAAACCAATTGAAAGAATAAGACAAAAACCTCAGAAAAATAACTAAATGAAACAGAAATAAGCAATCTATTTAACAGAGAATTCAAAGCAATGGTCATAAAGATGCTCACTAAACATGGGAGAAGAACGGATGGACACAGTGAGAACTTTGGCAAAGTGATAGAAAATAAAAGAAAGTACAAAACAGAAGTTAAAACTGAACTGACAAATATACTAGAGGGGTTCAACAGCAGACTGGATGAGGTAGAAGAATGAATTAGTGAATTGGAAATCAGAACAGCACAATGAAGCTACAATTTTCAAAAGTAAAGATACAATAAGGGATCTCTGGACAATATCAAACAGAATAACATTTACATTAAAGGGGTCCCAGAAGGAAAAGAGAAAAGTCAGAAAAATTATTTGAAGAAATAGTGATTGAAAATGATTTCAATTTGGAGGGGGTAACAGAGATCCAAGTCTGGGGAGCTTGGAGAGTTTCAAATAATACAAACCCAAGTAGACATACATAAAGACATTATAATTAAAATGTTGAAAATCAAGGAAGACAAGAGAATGCTAAAAGCATCAAGAGAAAAATAGCTTCTCATAAGACTATCAGCAAATTTTTCAGTAGAAATTTACAGGCAAGAGGGAGTGGCATGGCATATTTGAAATACTGAAAGGAAAATACTTCCAAGAATACTCTGCCCAGCTAGGTTATCATTCAGAATTAAAGGAAAGATCAAGAATTTTCAAGACTAGCAAAGGCTGAAAAAGTTCATCACTCACTAAACTGACTCTATAAGAAATGTTAAAGGACCTTCTCTAAGCTAAACAGAAATGGAACTAAATAATAAGAAAACATATGGGCATCCTCGGTGGTGCGAGTGGTAAAGAACCTGCCTGCCAGTGCAGGAGACTTAAGAGACAATGATTTGACCCCTGGGTTAGGAAGATTCCCTGGAGAAGGGAATGGCAACACACTCCAGTATTCTTGCCTGGAAAATCTCATGGACAGAGGAGCCTGGCGGGCTACAGTCCATGAGGTCACAAAGAGTTGGACATGACTGAAGAGACTCAGCATGCAGTAAGAAAACATATGGGCTTCCCTGGAAGCTCAGATGGTAAGGAATCTGCCTGCAATGCAGGATACCTGGGTTTGATCCCTGGGTGGGGAAGATCCCTGGAGAAGGGAATGGCTACCCACTCCACTGTTCTTGCCTGGAAAATTCCATGGACAGAGGAGTCTGACAGGCTACTATCCATGGGACTGCAAAGAATCAGACATGTCTGAACGAGTAACAATTTCAATTTCACTTAAAAAAATGTATATATATATAAAATTAAATTTTCACTGGGAAAAGTAAAGATAGAATAAAGGCAGTGGATCAATCACTTATAATGCAAGCATAAATGTTAAAAGGCAAAAGCAGTAAAATTAACTAAAATTAAAATACTAGTTAAGGGATGCATAAAATAAAAAGATGAAAAATGTGTCATTGAAAGTGTAAAAGGTGGGGAGTAGTTAAAAGATAAAGCTTTGGAATGTGTTCAGATTTAAGTTGCTACCAACTTAAAGTAAGGTTACTATTTACATAGGATGGTATATGTGAACCTCATAGTGATCACAAGGGAAAAACTCATAGTAAATATGCAAAGGAAAATGATAAATAAATCTAAATAACACTAAAGAAAACTACCAAAATATAAAGAAAGAAAGAGAAGAAGGAAGTAACATAGAACTACAAAACAATTAACAAGATGGTGATAGATGCATACTTATCATAATTGAATCAAATTCTCCAATCAAGACATAGAGTGGCTGAATGGATATAAACAAACCCAAGATCCATTTAAGGCTTCTTTGGTGGCTCAGTGGTAAAGAACCTGCCTGCAATACAAAAGCAGTGGAATACACATTCTTTTCAAGTGCCCATGAAACATTCCCCAGGATAGATCGCATGCTAGGTCACAAAACAAGTTTCAAAAAATTTAGGATTTAAATCATATCAAGCATCTTTTTCAACCACAGAAGTATAAAACTAGAAATCAAATCACACACACACACATGAATGGGAAAAAAATCACAAAAAAACAGGGAGGTTAAATGACATGCTACTGAACAACCAAATGGTTATTGAAAAATAAAGGAGAAATAAAAAACACCAAGAGACAAATAAAAACAGAAATTCAAGATACCAAAATCTATGGGATGCAGCAAAAGTAGTTTTAAGAAAGAAAGTTTCATAGCAATTCAGGCCTGCCTCAAGATATAAAAAACTTCAATAAAGAACATAAATTTACACCTAAAGGAACTAGAAAAAGAAGAATAAACAGAGCCTAATATTAGTAGAAAGAAATAATAAAGAGTAGAGCAGAAACAAATGAAATAGAGACTTAAAACAAACAAACAAACAGAAAAGGTCATTAACACTAAGATCTAGTCCTTAAAGACAACCTAAATTGACAAACCTTCATCTAAAGTAGCCAAGAAAAAAGAGAGGGGGCTCAAATAAATAAAATCAGAAATGAAAGATGAGAGCTTACAACAAAGGATCAAAAGAGACGTCTATAAACTATTATAAGTTAGACAACCTAGAAGCAAAGGAAGCATTTCTATAGCATACAATTTTCCAAGGCTGAATCACGAAGAAATAGAAAATCCAGTTAGACTGATTACTAGTGAGAAGAGTGAAACAGTAATCAAAAATCTCCCAGCAAACAAAAACTCAGGACCAGATGGCTTCACTGGTGAATTCTATAAAACATTCAAAGAAGATACAATACCTATTCTTCTGAACTCTTCCAAAAAACTGAAGAAGAGGGAGACCTCCCAAACACATTTTACGAAGCCAGCATGACCCTAATACCCAAACCAGACAAAGACACACACACACACACACACACACACACACACTTGCACAAATTATAGATGTGTCCTTGAGGAACAGAGATGCAAAAATCCTCAACAAAATATTAACAAACCAAATCCAACAATACACTCAAAGGATCATACAACATGTTCAAGTGGGATTTATCCCAGGGATGAAAAGATGGTGCAACATGAAACATCTCATTAAGGAAATGGAGAAGAAAAAATCATATGATCATTCCAATAGATGCAGAGAAAGAATTTGGCAAAAGTCAATATCCATTTATGACAAAAAAATACTCTCAACAAAGTTGGCATAGAAGGAACATACTTCAATCCATATATGACAAACCCATAGCTAACATCATACTCAATGGTGAAGAGCTGAAAGCTTTTCCTCTAAGACAAGGAAGAGGAAAAGGATGCACACTCTCACAACTTTTGTTCAACATAGTTTTGAAAGACCCAAGCAGAGCAATTAGGGGAGAAAAAAATAACATGTATCCAAATACTGTGTTCATCACAATAAACTGTGGGGAATTCTGAAAGGGATGGGAATACCAGAACACCTGACCTGCCTCTTGAGAAATCTGTATGCAGGTCAGGAAGCAACAGTTAGAACTGAACATGGAACAACAGACTGATTCCAAATCGGGAAAGGAGTACCTCAAGACCGTATACTGTCACCCTGCTTATTTAGCTTATATGCAGAGTACATATGAGAAACACTGGGCTGGATGAAGCACAAACTGGAATCAAGATTGCTGGGAGAAATATCAATAATCTCAGATATGCAGATGACATCACCATTATGGCAGAAAGTGAAGGGGAGCTAAAGATCCTCTTGATGAAGGTGAAAGTGGAGAGTGAAAAAGCTGGCTTAAAACTCAGCATTCAGAAAACTAAGATCATGGCATCTGGTCCCATCACTTCATGACAAATTGATGGGGAAACAATGGAAACAGTGACAGATTTTTATTTTCTTGGGCTCTAAAATCACTACAGATGGTGACTGCAGTCATGAAATTAAAAGATGCTTGCTCCTTGGAAGAAAAGTTATAACCAATCTAGATAGCATATTAAAAAGCAGAGACATTACTTTGCCAGCAAAGTTCCATCTAGTCAAAGCTATGGTTTTTCCTGTAGTCATATATGGATATGAGAGTTGGACCATAAAGAAAGCTGAGCACAGAAAAATTGATGCTTTGAACTGTGGTGTTGGAGAAGACTTTTGAGAATCTCTTGGACTAAAAGGAGATCAAACCTGTCAATCCTAAAGGAAACCAGTCCTTAATATTCATTGGAAGGACTGATACTCAAGTTGAAGCTTCAATACTTTGGCCACCTGATGGGAGGAACTGATTCATTGGAAAAGACCCCAATGCTGGGGAAGATTGAAGGCAGGAGGAAAAGGTGATGACAGAGGATTAGATGATTGGATGAAATCATCAACTCAATGGACATGAATTTGAGCAAGTTCCAGGAGCTGGTGATGGACAGGGAAGCCTGGCATGCTGCAGTCCATGGGGTTGCAGAGTCAAACATGACAGAGTGACTGAACTACACTGGAAGACTCAACAACAACAAAAAATTGTTAGAGCTAAAATCAATTCAATAAATTCACAGGATAAAAAAGCAATATGCGGAAATTTGTGGAATTTTTATACACTAATAATGAAAGAGAAATTAAGAAAATAACCCATTTACAACTGCATCATAAAGAGCAGAATATCTAGGAATAAATTTAATGAAGGAAGTGAAAGCCCTGTATACTGAAAACTCTAAGACACAAGTGAAAGAAAATAAATAAGACACAAATATATGGACAGGTATTCTGTGCTCATGAATCGGGAGAGTTAATATTGCTAAAATGTCCACACTGCCCAAAGCAATCTATAGATTGTGCAATCTATACAAAATTTCCAATGGCATATTTCACAGAATGATGATAGAGATATCATATTCCCTGGTTTTAAACTATAGTACAAACTATAGTAATGAAAGCTGTATGGTACCAGCACATAAAGAAGCACATAGGTCAATGGAACAGAATTGACAGCCCAGAAATAAGCCCATGCATATATAGACAATTAATTTATGACAAAGCAAAGAGCATACAATGGAGAAAGTCTCCTCAGTAAATGGTGCCAGGACAATCAGGCAGCCACATGCAAGAGAGTGAAATTAGACTACTATCTTATACCACACACAAAATTAACTCAAAATAGATTGGCGATTTGAAACCATAAAAATCTAGAAGAACACGTAGGTGTTAACCTCACTGATAAACAATTTTTGTGTGTGTGTGGATCTGACTCCAAAGGCAATGGAAAGAAAATAAAAAATTAACAAATGAGACTACATCAAACTAAAAATCTTCTGCATAGCCAAGGAAACCATCATCAAAGTGAAAAGGCAGCCTCCTGAATGGAAAAAGATATTTGCACATCATACATCTGATAAGGTGCTAGTATTCAACATACAGAAAGTACTCAAATAACTCAACAATAAAAAAACAAAACAGCCTGATTAAATAATAGGCAGAGAATCTGAAGAGACATTTTTCCAAAGAAGACATGCATGTGGCTAACAGACACATGAAAAGATATTCAATATCACTAATTAGTAAAGAAATGTAAATCAAAACCACAACGAGATATCACCTCACACCTGTAGAATGGCTATTATTGAAAAGACAAGAAACAGCAAATATTGGAGAGGATACAGAGGGAAGAGAACCCTCACACACTGTTGTCAAGTCTGCATTTTGGTGCAGCCACTGTGGGAGACAGTATGGAGATTCCTCAAAAAATTAACAATAGAAATACCATGTGACCTAGCTGTTCCACTTCTGGGTACTTATGCAAAGAATTCCTGTGCCATCCCACCTGCGTGCACTGCCCACCCCACAGCAGCCCCATCAGAGGCTGCAGCGGCACATCCTGAGGCGCAGCGCCCACCTGCACCCGTGGTGTGGCAGGCACGCTGAGGGCTGAGCTCCAAGGGCGCTGGAGGCCCCAGGGTCTTGGAGAGAGGGAGGCCAGGAAGGGGTTCCAGAGCCTGGGCCTGAGCAGGAAAGGGGACGCCTGAGAGGCAAAACTGTGGCAGGGGGCATCTGTGTTTTATGTTATCACTGATGCATAGCACCATAGGGAAGACAAAGATTAAGACCCCTGCCTCCCAGCAGCTTATACCTAAGCAGGTGGTGCAGCGGTAAAGAATCCGCCTGCCAATCCAGGAGATGTAAGAGATGTGGTTTCGATCCTGGGGTTGGGAAGATCCCCTGGAGGAAGGCAAGGCAACCCACTCCAGTATTCTTGCCCCAAAAGTTCCATGAACAGAGAATCCCGGCGGGCTACAGTCCATGGGATCACAAAGAGTTGGATGCTACTGAGCACACATGTAAAGAATACAGGAATACATTCAAAAAAGATACATGCACCCCTATATTCATTGCAGCATTAATTACAATAGTCAAGATATGGAAACAACCTCAGTTCAGTTCAGTCACTCAGTCATGTCTGACTCTGTGATCCTAAGGTGAGCGGTCCCCCCGACTTGACTTGTGGTGGTGATCATTTTGTAGTATATACAGATGTCAAATTAAAATGTTACATACTTGAAACTTACGTAATTAAAAAATGGTATCACTGGCTAGCTTGTGCTATTTTGTACTCTAAACCAATATTTAAATTTTATTGTGCCCCGTAGTACTCATTCATGCTCTTTGCCAAAAAATTTTGGCTCTACATCTTCTTGGCATGTAGAGAATTGCTTTCTTAGTTCCTTTGTGGGTAAATGAGATCATATGAATAGTTTTAGTTGGGAACAAATGTAAAGAGCAGAATGTCATATCCTTGCCAGGTCATTTAATTTCCCAGGCAAGTGCCCCAAGGACTTTCTTTGCCTTCTGACAGGGCAACCAGAAGTTTCAAGATGATGGTCATTCCATCAGCCTGGTATCCTAAGTCACTGATAAACAGAGCCCCCAAAGACTGTGATATGCATGTAGGGTGACAAAGCCCCTTTGAGCCAAGCCCTGTGTCAGCTGCTGAGGGAGATAAAAGTTTATATATGTACATATATACATACAATGTATTATGTAATATATATATAATTATTATTGTTGTTAATTAATATATTATATATAGCATAGATATAATTATATTGTCCTTGTCCTCAAGGGTTGTTCAAATTAGTTGCAATGATAAGATATAAAAAAATCAGAAGATATATAACAGGAGTTATTTTTAGGTGGAAAATAGTTCAGGTCAACAGTAGGAGAGATGGCACAAGGTTATGGGCCATAAGAAGGAAAAGGAGAAGAAGGAAGGGAAGATTATCTGAGGAGAAGTCTGCACTGAGTGGAATTTAAACTTCTGAAGGCTGAAGAATTTATATAATTAGAAAAGAGGGAAATAGTCCTTCAGGTAAGAAAAGACAAGTAAGCAACAGTAAATCAATGAGGAATTGACACCAAGTTTTGTTTAAGAAGTATTAAGCTGGCCTGCAAAAATCAAGCATCATAAACTGAACAGTTCATTTATTAATTCAACAAATATTTGTTGGATACCTCTATGAGTTCATCACACAAAACTGACAAGAAAATCCCTGTCCATATGGCAAGTGCATTCTAGTGGAATTGAGTACTGGTAGAGTCAGAATTAGATCCAGAGTCTCCTGACTATTCCAGTACTTGTGGCTTTTTCCAGTGACAAAATAAAATGATATATTCACTTACTTTCTGGATTAAAAAAGTTCCAGTTCTGAAAATTTGGAAAAGTGGCTGTCCTTTTCTCTTTTCCCTGGATGGTTTGGCACTGAGTACAACCACACACCTGTTTGCTCTTCTATTTAAAATTCAAAGTTTTTACAGTCCATGTGTTCCAGTGATGCTCAATGAATATTTGATGATCCGCTTGCTATCATTCATGCGTTCAAAAAATTCACTTAACAAACATACATTAAATGCCTAGGATATTCCAGCCACTACTAGGTTCTGGGGGATATTAAATATATGTGAACATATGATTTTAGCAAAATATTAAAGAGATGGTAATAGATATATGTACATATATGCATAGAACTTTGGGATCACAGAGGTGAACTTGGCTTAGTGGGCTTAGCAATTAGAAACGACACTATGCTTGCCAGATTTACCAAATAAAAACAGAGGTGACCAGTTAAATCATAAGTGTGTCCCAAATATTGCATTGGACATGCTTATACCAAAACATATTTTTGTGTATTTGAAATTCAAATTTAAGTGGGAGTCCTGTGTTTTATTTGCCCACATTAGCTGGCATAATTGGATGGACTGGTAGATGAAGTTCCAGGGGTCAGTGTGGGAAAGTTACCAAGACACCAAGAGATGTTGGAACTCATTAAGGAGAGTCTAGCAGAAAGGCCAGGAACAGTGAGGATGTTCAGGAGTGGGGGTGGGGAGAGAGGTGCTTTGAAGTTGGGGGATCAAAACTGTGTTTGTGATTTCACATTGTTCTGGAAGTTGAAGCCAATATAATGAGAACCAGAACAGAAATGAGGAGTATGACCTTTGCCTATTGGAAAAGGGAGAAAAAAAAGTCACTATTTTTGGAAAATATCTTCTTAAAAAACCTGTGAGAATCAGCTGAAAAAAATATTGGAATATATGAGGGTTCAGTAAGGTCACTACGTAAGAAATAAATATTTAAAAAATCAGTACTTTTCTTTTGTAAGAGCAATAGCCAGCTAGAAAATATCATGAAAAATGATTGCATTTGGTATACCTTCAAAAATATTTAAAACAACTAAAAATAAACCACAAAACCATGAAATGTGCTGAACTTATATTAAAAAACAAGTTTAACACCTTCAGAGATGTGAAAGGAGACGAAAAGATGGAGCGTCATGGCATATTTCTAGTCAAGAAGACTGAAGACTGTAAAGATGTCAATTTCCTTATAATTTATTTTTAGGACTAATGAAATTGTAACCAAGATCTTTGTAGGAAGCACGAGGAACATCCATAGCCAGGGGGAGTTTGATGTGTGACACAGGGCACCCAACGCCAGTGCTCTGTGACAACCTGGACTGGTGGGATGGGGAGGCAAGAGGGAGGGGGTCAGGAGGGAGGGGACACATACAGGCCTAGGCTGCTTCATGCTGCTGTGTGGCAGAAACCATCACTTTATTGTAAAGTAATCTTTCTCCAATTAAAATTTAAAAAAAAAAAAGAGTCCAACATTTACATGTAAGAACAAAGTCATAAAAACAGCTAGAGAAATTTCAGAGAAAGTGCTAGTGAAGGGGTAATTAAACCTGCCTGATATTAAAACATTCCAGGAGCTCCATTCCTTGCATCCCAGTTGCGTTTGGGAATGAATGAACAGAGAAGGCAACAGGATGGAGCCGAGAACCCAGGAACTCCCCCCTCTCCCCCCGCTCCGGTGTCTGGAGCGCTAACTTATAGGAAAGAAGGGAAAATAGAGCAGAGGGCAAGAGCAGGACAGTTCAAAAAAAGCGTCTAGAGAGTTGTGCTGTTGTTAAGTCGCTAAGTCATGTCTGACTTTTTTGCAACTCCATGGACTGTAGTCTGCCAGGCTCCTCTGTCCATGAGATATCCCAGGCAAACATACAGGAGTGGGTCGCCATTTCCTTCCCCCAGGGATCTTCCTGACTCAGGGATCAAACCTGCTTCTGCTGCATTGCCGCAGATTCTTTACTGCTGACCCACCAGGGAAGCCCAAAGAGTTGTGCATCTATCTGGAAAAAAATTATGTTTTTCATGTCATAGGAACCACTCCATTAAAGTTTTAAAATGTGAAATGCATTAAAGTTTTAAATGTGAAAAATAAACCAAACAAAAGAACAACAGAGCAAATATATATTTGATCTTTGGACTTAAACTATTTTCTGGATGGCTTAAGGAGCTTTGAGTAATGTAAATCCCGCCAATCAGAAGACTCCAGGGGTTTTTGGTAGATTTGTTCTTTGCAGAGAGTTTGCTGACTTGTAGAGGAAGGCTTGCCTAGAGACTAGTCAGAAGACCTTTGGAGTGATCCTGGCCAGAGACGTCAGGAGTCTAGCTAAAGCCTGGCAGTAGGGAGAGAGAGCTGAAGAAGGGTATGGGAACTAACAATAGCCTCCCTAGGAATTTGCCATATGCACTATGTGTCTAGACAAAACGGAATATGCTCGGGATCTCTCTGTCAGATGGTTTGTAATGGGTAGTTTTTAAAGTAAAACCTATTTTTATTATTCCCACATACAAGACCTCCCCACAATTCAGGTCTTTTAAACTCCATGCCTGGCATAATCAGATTCAGTGTTTCCCACTTTCTATGTTTTCTTTTCTCAGTCTCTGGAAATACGATCTAACTAAGTTTCACTGTAATCGATAAAATATTGTACAGTGCGTGTGGAAACAGATATGCCTGTGTTTTTATAAATGCACATGAGAGGGGGACAGGAGTGGTGTAGAACAAGGTGGCTTGTTCACGCTTTTTAATATAGATAGACTGGACGAAACAGCATGATCTGTCATTAAACGAAACCTAATATTCGAAAATGAGATCGCCGTCTCTGTGTGTTTAAATCGTTTTCCCGGGAGACAAATCTTCTTTCATTTGAACAAACACACGGACTACTAGGAAATACTCAGCAGTCGGTTTGTGCCAGTGAGGTAAGAGCGGCTGGCCAACGGTATGAGTGTCTTCTCACCAACACAGCCTCAATCAAGCTACCCTCTGTCCCTCTTGCAATATCATTCCTAGGTGTTAGGTGAGAAAGCAGAATTTGTGTGATACAATGCACGTGGCCTTGCTTGTTGGCCATAACTTCTTCCCAAAGTATTTCCTATCCAGCTAGCCACCAGAGCGGCCACGGTGGCTTAACAGGAAAACGGGCACCGGGGGTGTACATCTCAGATCTGAAAGGCGCTAGATCCAGTCTGACTGGATCTGGCTTTGGTTCCATTTTAACGGCCCCTTCTTTGTTTCTTGACTGACCACATGGAGGAAATAATCTTTCCACTGACAGTTTCCCCAAATGGAGTCATGATCATAAATTTTGGATGTCCTATTCACTACCATCTTTTTAAATTAAGGATGCACTTCTACTTTCATAAAAGGCATTGTTAAAGTATCGAGGGGTGAACTAATTAAAATCTAATGTGATGTATCACAAAGTATTTGTAGGCAGTGCCCAAGCAATTTTGTTTCTTCTTTATTAAGATATGCCTGAGAACATCCATCATTAGAGATGCATTGTTATTGAATGGGAGCAGAAAAGCTGTAGGCACTCACGCAGCAAAGAGAATGATGTGCTGAGTGAGCCGTGCTCTCTGAGCCTGGCTACTGTCACAGACACTATCTGCTACTGATGGGAAGAACGAAATAGAATTTTTATTTTTTTTGGTTTGAATGTAGAAGCATCTGCTTTCTTCTGGGTTTGCATACAGAACCAATTGTTTCAGTAAAGATTAGGTATTTGACAGGTGGCAGAAGGTTGTCGATAGTGACACAATAGAATGAGGGAACTAGAGCTAGAGGCCCAGAAATAGGAGGCAGGAGGAACTGAGTTTTCCTCTGGCACCGTGAAGATATAAATTAAATCCTCTAAAATACACTCACCCTGCAAACATTTATTAAGGGCTTATCTGCCAGAACTGGGTAAATCCTTGAATATACAGAAATGAACTAGACATAGTGTTCAAGGATACAGAAGGAGAAAAACATGATTTCTGGATTACAAGTCAGTTTTTAGCATTCGAAGTGTTAGGTACTGTATTTGTGTTGTGTACAAAGAACAGGGGGGCAAAACGAAGAACCCAGGAAGATGCTAATCTAGAGGGGAGGCTTTGAAGGCCAAAGGAACGCTGACACCTTCAGGGAAAGCTGTTGAAATTTGCTTTTAAATGTTTTCCTTATTCAAGAAGAGAGGCTAAGAGATGCAACTCACATGCCTGCTTCTAAGTGTATAGGCTGACTTCTGTCTGCCTCATCTCTTATTATGAAATGCCTTTAGCTATTTGCATAACAGACAACAGAGACGGATGGTGGGGAAGAGGGGAAGGAGGGCTGATTTATACTGTTGAGCCTTGTCATTTCCATTTATGAATAGAGAACAGAAATTACAAATTCAGTCTTGACTTTTGTTAATCCCAGCTGTGGTTGGCTCAATAATGACTCCCCAAAGGTGTCCAGGAGCTGACCCTGGAACATATGACTATACTACCTTACATGGGGAAAGGGGCTTTGCAGATGTGATTAAGTATCTTGAGATGGCAAGATTGTGCTGGATATGCAGGTGAACCAAACGTAATCACAAGAGTCCTTAGGGGAAGGAGGCAGGAGAATAGAGTAGGAGTTGTGATAAAAGAAGCAAGAGGTTGGAGTGATGTAAGGAAGGGGCCACAAGCCAAGGAATGCAGGTGCCTTTAGAGGCTGAAATGCAGCCCTGCTGATACCTTGATGTCAGACCTCTAACCTCCAGAATGATGAGAGAATAACGTTGGGATGATTTGTGACGGCTGCAATAGGAAACTAATACACCGGGCTCCTCATTAATATGGGCAGGGAAAGTGGTCTGCAGGCCGTTGAGCTTCAGAAGGCACCAGAGCTTACATTAGTTTTGTGTGGTTTTCAATGATATCATTAGGAAGTGGAACACCATATATTAGTTCTTCATTTTGTATGTGTGTTTTAACGCAACACACACCTAGTCAGAACTGGGCTGCCTAAGACCTTGGTCCTGTGCTTTCCTTCATTTCTCTGATATGTAGGAAACCAGGTGATAAGTTCATTTCCCTTGTCAAAGATTTTCTTCTACTTAGAATGGCCTTAAGATTTTTGCTCAGATTTATACATCTGCTCCCGTGGGTCACAGCAGATACAATGGATGCTCTGAAACCAGAAGACTGTAGGAAGCATGACTGACTTGACCATGACTTGGTCAAACCACTTAACTTCTCTTGAACTGTAAAATGGGATAATAACACACATCCTGCCTGACTCACTGGGTTGCTGAGGATCAAATATGATAATATATGTGAAAGGGCTTTATAAATTCTATAATGCTATTCAGATGTGAAGAATTATTTTTATATGCTCTAGAAGGCTGGCACAGCCCCTCTCCCAGGTGACTAAAAAGCATGTGAGATTTTATTTGCTCCAATAATTTTATTCTTATTAGTACTTGTTCAGTATACTACATGGGTACTCACAATGCACAAAGCATTTATTCTTCTTCTGGCTAAGGTAACTACACCCCTCTCCCTCCAAACTTACCCTTGTAAAAACAAATACGACTCATAAAAAAAAAAACAAAGGCAAAAAGGGGGGATGGCTGGTGGCATCATTCATGAGTACTGTGTGTCATCAAAAACACTCACCTGTCACTTTGCAAACGAGCTGCTTTTGAGAGTGGACAGTTAGGTCTTTTAACCAAATAACTACCTAAACACACAATCTATTGCTTTTTCTTCTTCTTTTTTTTAATTTTAATTTTTAACGTGATTTCTTAACCCTCCACTTCAAGAGGTAAATACAATTCTGGCAGAGTCTTGGTCTAATTTAGTTTATTAGGGTTTTTACTACAAGTTTTTAAGCACTCGCTGATTTTCAAAAACATATTAAACTGGCTATGGCCAATCTCGTCAATTGGTACAAGTCCACATTTCCCGAACGACTTAATAGTCTGCAACTTGTGCCAGACAGAGAATGATTTCACCATTCTCTGTCCTACAACCTGAAGGTTGGACATTGTTTTTTAACTCTGTGGTGGGAGGAAGCAGTTTGGTTTGCCACATTGGTCTCCTCCCTAGAACCACCTCCTATAGGTTTTATAGGTTCTGCTGTACTGGAGAGCACATTGAGTTCCCAGAGAATCTCTTTGTAGGCCATTTCTAGGGTCACCAGCCTCGTCACGGCCTGTTCTTGAAAGATAGAGCTCCTAGGAATTTTCCCCAAATTTGATCTTTTGGGCAGGGGGATTGGAAGAGCTATGGCGGGCCTATCATGGCAAAATAACTAAGATAGACACTTATGCTTCTGAATCTTGTCTCTTTTCTCTTTCTCCATATCTTTTTCACAGTTTTTTAACAATATTTTAATTTTTTTATTTATTTTCAAGATATTTTAAAAATTTATTTTTAGTTTGAGGATAACTGCTTTACAATGCTGTGTTTCTGCCATGCAAAAAATGAGAATTACTGCTCCCTGCTCCCACCCCCATCCTACCCCTCCAGGTCTTCACAGAGCACTAGCTAAGCTCCCTGCACTATATAGCAACTTCCTACTAGTTGTCTATTTTACAGTTGATGAAATATATGTATCAGTGCTACTCTCTCACCTTCTCCTTCCCCCACTGTGTCTCCATATCTTCTTCAATTGCCAATGACAAATCCAGCAAACATTTACATACAGCAAATAAATAAGTGGCTAAATATTTGAGCACTTCCACTGCAGGGCTCCTGTGCTGAAAGCAGAGTTGAACTCATAATCTAGTAGAGGGAAATCACATCAATGTATATGTCCCTAGTCCCTAGGGTGTCAACTGGATTAGTTTTGGTGCAAAGGAGACATAGTTAACTACACGGTCAGAGACAGAGGAAAGCAAAGATGACTGATTGCAGGAGGACAGATTCACTAGGAAACTCTGCTATACAAGCACTGTGTCTGAGATTCATGTTGCAGATCATTTGGGATGGTTATTACTTCATTTGTATCTGTTAAGCCCCTGTTCAGCCCAGAGAGCAACCCTTTACCTGCTGTCCTGAAGCAGCACAGCGCTTTGATATTTTGGAGCAACAGTGAGGGGGTGTGTGGTTCTGGTCTGAGTTCTGCTCCAAGGAGTGGACTCACCTGGGATAAGTCACTTCACTGCTAAAAGAACACAAGATCTGCCAGCCTCTCAGGGCTGATCTCAGCATCAAGTGAGATCATGAGAACTCTGCTTTATATGAAAATGTGTATGAGAACTTCTAAAATAACACCAAAGCACAAAGGAATATATGTGTCTATCACCTAAGGAACTATAGCTAGAAGTAAAATGGAGTGGTTTTGAATACCAAAATCAAAGTGACAGTTTATGTTCTTCCCATGTAGTATATGTGTAGGCATATAAATATATATTGTGAAACATATATGTAAATACATGTGTCATATACATACGTATATATGTACATGTATATGCAACATGAAGTGAAAGTTTGTGTCCCCATTGACTGTAGTCCACCAGGCTCCTCTGTCCATGGGCTTCTCCAGGCAAGAATACTAGTGTGGGTTGCCACTCCCTTCTCCAGGGGATCTTTCCAACTCAGGGATCGAACCTGGGTCTCCTGCATTGCAAGTAGACTCTCGGCTATCTGAGCTATCATGTAATCCTGCATATGTGACATGTGCATATATGTTTGTTGGTTGATTCTGAGAAAGCAAGCCATGGGAAAGTGGCAAGCAGTAGTGGTCTGAGCACTGTGGGTTTCATGTGACTAGGCTGAAGCTTTAAGCAGTGGTTACAAATTTGTTCTTGGAAACCAGATTGCCTGCACTACCATATATTACTGTGTCATGCTGGGCAAGTCATTTCCCCTCACTCTCCAAGCCTTCATTTCATCATCTGTGGAATTGAGATATAAAAAAGGTGGCCTCATCAGGTTGTTGCAGACATGAAATATATACATGACAAATAAAAAAAAGTGCTTTCTAAAAGGTCTGGCACCCAGTAGGTGCTCAATAACTCACATCCATTACTATTATTATGGAAATTGCTTTATTTTTAAACTTTTGGAAAAATCCTCCAATTTCAGAGACCAGGATGCAAAAACCATACTAAATACTAAAAAGATGTAGGAATGGATTCTAAAACTTTCCAGATAAAAAAGCATTTGTGTAAAAGGGATAAGAACTCTTTGTTATGTTTTGCTTTAGATGTGTTATCAACCTTTTACTTAATTAGCATTATTTTTATAACAGTAACAGAAAGTATCACTCACTCTCTAGACTAAAATAGCCAACCAGACTCTGGGTAAAGATATATATTAGGTAAGCAAATTGGAATAGCAACTCTTTTGAAAGCTGCTCTTTACTGAGGGCATTTATATATAAAGTAGGGCAACCTGTTTTGTAGTTAATGAACCCAGAAGCTAAAGCCAATGGTATGGCTGAAAAGAGCAGAGCTCCTTCTTCGATGCTACAAGGTGAATTAGCATCAAGTCCTCTGTCAAAAACCTTCCAATAAAGAACCGATTATATAAGGCATTGAGCCTTTCTCTAATTACAGCTATAAATATAGATAATCAAGTCATTCTGAGTACTAAAGTCAGTTTCACTGTTTATGCTCTTGCCATATGATATATTTAGCTGCTGACTTTTAACTTGAAGACATAAGCAGCTGGTGAAAAATATCCTTAGCATACTAATTAAGTTGTCATGGGGGATACCAATAAATGTGGCCTGTGTTAATGAGGACTGAAAACAGTATAATTGTTTTACCAAATAAAACACTATATATGAGGACAGCTTAGGATTTCATCTCATAAATTAGATGCTAAATACTTTTCTCTGGCTATTTTCAAAAGTGTCATCTCTGTAATAAAGTTATCTTTAAGTGCTTTTTGCTTGGGCAGGCCTGGGGCTCTGAGACAGCTTTCTGGCCTGAACTATGGGGTTTGCACAGTTGGTTACAGGAAGGGAGGTGAGTGGATGATAGTGGAGACTTTCAACCCCTCTCCCAATCACAAGTGGACAGGGCCCCAGACAAACTTACACGCCTCATCACAACAGGACCTGGATGGCTGTCTTGCGAAAGCAGGTTCTACTTCCATCTCAGAGACAGGAAGTGACCTGCCTCTTGGAAAATGGGGTCCAACAAACCATCAGAGTGACCACCCTTCCTCTCTTGGGCAAGGACAAACGACGTGTAGAAAGAGTCCCAAAGCATTCCCACCAGCACTCCACTTATGAGAAGAAGGAAGGCTATGAGAGCCCCTTTATCCCTTCCTTCTAGGCGAATCTAGGGCTCTTTAAGTTGTTGTTTTAAAATGTATTCATATACAACTACTCAATCACAATAGTTTCAAGAAATATTTATTGAATGCCTTCTCTGGTCAGGTATTAAGCTGTGACATGCACTTAGTCACGTGATTTTCATATGGTAGTGTTCGTAAGTGTGCTTCCAGAATTGAAATCAGGCTAAAGGATGCTGCTTTCTTCTCCAGATTTTGGGAGGGAGGAAGGAACATTTTATTTGGCTTCTTAAATCTCTACTCAGCCCATGGTTCTGAATCTGGTATCCTAAAATTTGATTTCATTTGTTACTCAAAGAATCCCCAAGTGGGCAGGTAAGTTGATTTTACAGAAGAAGTAACTGAGATTCAGAGTGATTAAGTGACTCGTCCAAAGTCACAAGCTTGTGAGAAGCGCATGCATGCTAAGTCGTTTCAGTCGTCTCTGACTCTGTGCCCCATGGACTGTATATTGCCAGCCAGGCTCTTCTGTCCATGAGATTCTCCAGGCAAGAATACTGGAGTGGATTGCCGTGCCTTCCTCCAGGGGATCTTCCAGACCCAGGGATCGAACCCATGTCTCCTGTGGCTCCTGCATTGAAGGCAGATTCTTTATCACTGAGCCACTGGGGCAAATTAAAATCCAAATTCAGGCTGCCTTCCTTCTTCACATTCAGCTCCTTCAGTTCTCTGTTCCTGGCTGGTCTCGTGGCAGAAAAGTCAAGCTCATTCTACTGTCCCTGCAGATGACTCTTGTCCCAATAAATGTGTTCTCTTCGAGTTATTGGGACCACTGGGTAGAGCATTTCAAATGAGGCTGGGACTCTTCAATCAACACCCGGGGGAGGAGGGGTGACCTAGCCAAAGTCTGGCCTACTGCTTCTAGTTAAGGAAACACAGTGAGGTTTGCTTTCTACTATCCTGAGTTACTAAGAGCTCAGAAAGTGTTACCAGGAAGACTTTCTATTTTGTCTTCTCATTTCCTTATCCTGGTGTTTCCTAAAGTATGTTTCAGGGACACTACTCTTATGATAAAGGAGCCTACATTCAAATAAGTTTGGGAAGTGCTATGTTACATCCCCCTCCCTGACTCCATGATGATCAGATGTTCATTGGCATATAAAAGGCTCTGTGAAGATCTTCAGCAAAGCCCAAATAAAACACCATATCTTACTTCAACCCATGCCTTTCAAGTAAACCATTATGACCCTGGAATGCTTTTCCCACCTACTACAAGGATTAAAAACCCTACTTACTCTTTAAAGTTGAATTTTAAAAATATATAGTTCCCCAGCCTTACCCTCAGAAAGTCTAATTTGGAAGAAGCCCAGGAAATGGCATGCACACACACATGCACAGGAAATGGCAACCCTCTCCAGTGTTCTTGCCTGGAAAATTCCACGGACAGAGGAGCCTGGCTGGCTACAGTCCATCGAGTCGCAAAAAGTTGGATATGGCTGAGCATGCACACACACACACACACACACATACACACACATGGAATTTTAAGCACCTTCTTAATGTATAGATTGGAAGAAACTTCTAAGTAATTCTGACAATAAACTGTGGAATTAACAGTGCCTCAGAACTGAGTCTAGGTTAGCGCTCTATTCAAGAATCCAGGGACCAAGATGTGATCACATCAGCAAAACTAGATTATGCTGTCAATTATTATATTATAATTTTATATAGCCAGTGATACAGTTTGCAGTGGGGCATGTTTAACTGAACACCCTTCAGATGACAACTTTATTTTAAAGTATTGCAGTTCTGCTGGTTTTTCAGTGCCCTCAACAACCACATGATATCTGAAGCAGCCAAAATCTGGGAAGATTGGTAGATGAGACAATCCTGGGGCTCATCAGACTTGCTCCTGGCCCAGTTTATCCAAGTCCGCATCTTTTCCTTTGCAGACTCCTGTAACATTTTAGGATCTTTTAACTTGGTTACGACAAAGTGCAGAGGACCTGCAGGGGAATGGTGAATGACATCCTGCCCCTATTTCCCCCAAGAGACCAGTTACCAACCAACATCAAGGGCTCCTTACATTAACATACAGGAAAAATTTGTAAGTATGAATTTCTTCAGTAGTTGTTTTGTGTTTATAATCAATTTCGTTGTGACTTCCTTCCCTTAATCACAATGAAATCTCAACTACGTCATGAACCTAACTGGAAAATGCTGCCTTGGGAGTAACTTAAATATTAATAACATACTGAAAAAAAAAACCCACAACAAAACAGCAGCTTATAAAAAACAAAACCAAAAATTGTGCTGACAACTATGGTAAAATTAGAAGCTTAGGCAATTAAAAAGATAACACTGTAGAAAATATTTTCACATCTTTGTTGCACACGTCATGTACTATAGCTTATAAAAGGCACATGTCTTCATAAATGAATGTTATGTTGGTCTTTTATCTTTGGAGGCAGTTTCTGAGTGCAGCAAATAAGTCCAGAGAAAACACTGGAGTTGCCTCTCAGAGACTTGAGCCCCAGACGAAACAGGGACATGAACTGTAGGCAGATTATGAGATACGCCCCTTTGCAATCTCCTTTTCCAGCAGGTTGGGCCATGAACCTCCATTTACTCTTGACCCTTGCTTCTAAGAAGCTTCATCAAGCCCTAGGTGAGACTGTTTTCCACATCATGAGAAAATGGGCACTCATTCCCATGCTGGGAAAACAAAACCCCAGCTGCTTTGTGGGACAACAGCCTCAGAGTACAGTGGTCTCTGGCCATGCCTACCAACACGGGGCCAACACTTGACAAGGTCACGAGGCTTTGTCTGTGGTTGGATGGGGACCCCCTTGGGAAGACCAATCCAGACTGTTAAGTGAGACTCGTGCTGACCAGTCAGTCATCCACTTCTGCCGGTGAATCTGGAAGGATGCTGACTTTCACCAAGGACAGAGGTCAGAGAGGTCATTATACCTGGCGGCTGTGATGAAGGTGTCCAAAGAGGGCCAGGGTGGCCTGAGTTCCTATGCAGATTACAATCTGGCCTTCGTGGAATCACCCAGCTTGCTAGTTTTGCTACAGGGATTGTAGGGTTGGGTGGTATTATTTAGGGGAATATCAAGTGTTTTGACTCAGGCAAGAGGCATTGGGTCCTAAGAGAACCCATGTTTCAATTGATAGGATGAATCTTCTACTATAGATAATCACAGTTGAGCCAGAAACCATATTATATATATATAATATAAATAGGACATGAGTTTGAGTGCATTGGTTTTCCTGGGTCTACTCCCATGCCTCTGTGCTTTGCAGAAGATCCCCTACTCTCTCCTTGGAGAAGTTATTTTCCTGCACAGAAGGCAGGTGATTTGGTTCCAGGATTCGTGCATGTACAAGTCTAGAGAAAGTGCGTCTGGTGCTGTAGCCAAACTCCCCGTCTCACTCCTGTCATCCAGGGTCTGCTTAGGGCCAACGAGGTTCAAAACATGGCATGCCGCACAGGCTTTGACACCCTGAGCACGGCATGGGGAAGACAGTCTGCTTTGCTATAAATGGAGTTCTCTTAACTCCTTGTGCACGTTGAACGGGTTCCAATGTATAACAAACACTCCAGTCCCGTGCATTCCCAAGCGCATAGCCGTCAAATCCAAACTTTAAACTTGAGTAAATGTATCTGTCTTACAAAGTCCAAGGTATTTATTACAGGGATCACCCACTTCAGGAATTTAAACAATGTTCAGACCAAGGAAAATTTTCTTACCAGGGGTTTTAAACTCCATTTCCCCTCTCTGCAGCTGGCAAGCAGAGCCTACATGAAAGCAAGTGAACCAAGCAATCCCCACTCTTCCCTCAGTCCTGGGCTCACTGGTCTCTTTAACCCCTCCCTGCCCAACGCAGGGATTTGCACCATTTACCAAAAAATGTGGTAGGTGGGTTGGTGCCAAGCTGGCTGGTACCCCCCCTCCCGGGGGTACTCAGAGCAGGGCGGTTAAAAATACCCCCCACATCCATTGTCACATGACACTCTGCAAAGTCAAATTAACAGATTTAAATGAGAAGGTCATAAAAAGGTGTTTTCTTGTCTCTCCTTCTCTTGCCTCCGCTCCCTCCCCTCCCTCCCCCTCAGCACACACACTATCTAATAATAGGCTATTAATTCCAGCCCTTTCAGACTGTCTGTAGTGTGGTGTGTAAACTGTGGCCGCATCAATCAGAGTTGTGTGTCTGGTTATTTCAAGCATTCCCTGTTGGCATAAAGAAAGGCTGGTTTGTCCGCTCCCGCTCAACTGCCCCTGAGATCTCCATTGATGGATAACTGAATGCATGAGCGGGAACCTCGACAGCTGGGGCCGCAGGAACCCAGCTGCTGAGTGATCAGAGGAGGGGGAGAGGCTGGGGCTGGGCGGGGCGAGGTGCGGCTGGCCAGTGACAGGGTGCTTCATCCCCTGAAAGTGGGTGGGGATCTGGGCTTCACTGTCCAACTCTCACTACTAACCGGCTGGCTCTAGCTTGGTGACTTGGTGAGCTGAGGTGCCATCCCTGGTAATGAGCTCAGGCACCCTGCAGTGTGTGCAGCAGATCCCTCAAACACTCAGCCCACCACTGTCGCCAAAGTCAAACCTTCCCGACACTGAGGTTTTGGCAGGGAGAGGCCCGGGTTTGATCCCTGGGTCGGGAAGATCTCCTGAGGGAGGGCATGACAACCCACTCCAGCATCCTTGCCTGGAGAAACCTGTGGACAGAGTAGCCAGCTGGTCTACCGTCCATGGGGTCGCAATGAGTCAGACACTGCTGGAACAATACAGTACATGTACCAAGAGCTGCGAGGGTGGTGGTGTCTGAAGTGCCAACAATTTATAGCCAGGGTGGTTTTCTCCTCCCTCCTTGTAAAACATCTTAATTGACTAGAGCGTAAAGTTCCTACCCTGTTATATCTTTAGCATCACTTCTAGTCTAAATATGACACTAGGAAGGACGAAAAGATTATGCAGCTCATACTTTGCATATTTTGATAACTTGTTTTGTGGAGCTCAAGTCCTGTAGACATCGGGAGATCCCAGTTTTTCTTAGAAAACGGTGTAGAAAGTGATCTGGGTCTAAACTTTGGAAAATACTTATGTAATACACATATGGATAGATTTTTCTTTCTCTGATTATTTTCACCTCAAAAGCTGGGTGGGGGTGGTCTGGGCACAAAAGAAAAAATAATGGCACAGAGAGGTAATGAACTCCCTCTTACTTAATAAAAAACAGAAAACCTAAAGAAGGTCCATTTAAACTTAGGTGCTTTGTAGACTCATTTTGATGTGAATAAAACCCATCCTTGCCGCCACCTGCTAATTCTCCAGGGTTAAGCCTTGCCTTTCAAATGTGGACTTTCAGTCTGGGGGAGGGGTCGGTGAGTAGGGAGGCTCTGGGGAAATCAATCTTGGCTCATCCTTGCTAATGAATAGACGTGAGAGGGGGTAGGCAGGGGTCTGAGTGCCCCCGGAGGCTTCTTTGGGCAAAAGTCAAGCAAGGAGCGGCAGGTCTTGTGGTCTAATTATAGGACCCTTAGCAAGAAGGAACAGCTGACCCACATGGCAGAAAGCAGATATGAATCACCAAAGAGGATGGTGAGAAGGGGGAGGGGCCATCCCAAGGGCACGGTGGGGGGCTCACAAGGAAGAGAAATGCAAGTAATTGCATCAGGACTAGCTGAAGAGGCCTTAAGCAGTTCACTGGAAATATCGCTCATGGGGGAGGTTTGGAAGTCAACCTCGACCTCTCTCTCCTCCTCTCATCCAGCTGTCCCAGGACAGGACTGCTCTGCATCCTTGCTGGGGTTTCAAGTGGGACCAGCTCCACTGTGTTCTGGCTGAGTTGCCAGAGGCTCTGCAGTCAAGGGTCACTGGAGGCCGAGGGGGCACACAAACTTCTGCAAGACTGCTGGCAGAGGATTGCCGCCCCATTGGCTTCTGGCTTGCTGGCCAACCCGGGAAATGGATGAGGGCGGGCAAAGAGGAGACAGCCTCTGGGGAAAGAATGCACTCTCTCTCTGCCCTCCCAGCTGCAGTGCCCATGGGGGCAGCCTGACCTGAGGATTCCTGGAAGGCAGAGCGGGCACTGGATGGGGCAGCGAGCCCAGTGCAGCTGGTCAGGGGCAGGGAGGGACCGCAGCTCACCTGCTCCTCCCAGGACTCAGGTGTATAAGGGGAAAGAGGGCAGGATCTGCCTTGCACCTGATTAATATTTGGGATCATAATCTCTGTAGTGGGTCCCAGAGATCAGTATATCGAGGTTTCCCAGGTGATTCTTGCCTATTAATTCATTCACCAAATATTTCCTGAGTACCTTCTCTGTCCTACGCATTGCTCTAGGTGCTGGAAATACAGCAGTGAGGAAAACAGGCGCACGTCCTTGGCCTCTGGGATTTGCATTCTAGTCGGGGGGATTGAGGCGTATGGCTAGGCGGAAATGCTGAGTTCTCCCGGGAAGCTCAGCTCTCCAAGCAGTGTAAAAAACAGGTGGTGGGGAGGAAAGCTCATCGCCAGGGTGATAGTTAAGCAAAGGCTTGAGAGGGGTGAGGAGGTGAATGCTGCCAGTACCCGGGGGAAGTACACTCTGTGCAAAGGCAGCAGGTTGGGCCAAAGCTGAAGGCAGGACCAGGCAGGAGTGTGGCGACCAGCTGGCAACACGGCAGGACCCAGGGCCACGGGGAGGGTCACAGGGGAACAAGAGGGAGCACACATTGGACATCTGAGGACGCTCCTCCCAAACCGTGACCCTTGGTTGGTAAAACACTGGCTGATTTCTGACCTGTCGTGGTAAAGATTCCAGCTTCAGTGGGTTTGCTGGGAATCAGATAGGGAAGGTGATGAAGTGAGCGGATCAACGTTTGAATGCAGAAGCCTTGCTCTAGGCTAGGTTCTGGGCTAGATGCTGCTTTCATAAACCCCAGTGAGACACCTCCTGCCCCTGAGGACCTTTCAGCATGGTAGCAGGGACTAGAAATCAACCACACGGCACAGAGCTTGCCGAGAGCTGAATGCCTGGGGCCACGGCAGGCACTCCGAGGGCCGGCCCGACCCCTGTGGCTGGCTCCTGACAGAGGACTTCCTGAATGGAAGTGTGACTGGTGCCTTCAAGACCGTATGGGACCGGCCAGCTTCTGCTTGGGTACCCTCGGGGCCCAGACGGAACCGCCCGGCCCAAGGCTTGTCTCAGCAGACCCCACCCTCCAATCCCATCCCCCGTTCCTCGGAAGCTCCCCAGCTCCTAACCCCAGCCTGCGCTGAACTCTGAGCTGGCACCTGCCACTTCTCATGATCAGGTTCCTACTGCCACCTCCCAGCAGGGCCCTTGGACATTCCCAGGACTCTGCTTTTTGTATCAGACCAAGAGGCAACTCATTCACTGCTCCTTGGTTCTGAATCTGCTGGATATAGGGCTCCCCAGCATTTGGCATGATAACTTAAGAATCAAACAAGTGAACAGGTGGGGAAAGACCCTGATTACTGCCAAGGAGGCAGATGAAGGATGCTTCAGGAGGTTTTGAGGGAATGAGGAATATATCATCCTCCCTAAAGTTACAAGTACACAGGAATGGTGTTTTGTGGCCTACTCTGAAAGACCTAGTCCCTCAAATCAGATAGACGTGGTTTTGACCCAGTTCTGCTACCTTTAGATGTCTGATCAGGGGCTGAAACTTACTTAATCAGGCTGAATTATTTTCTCACTTGTAAAATAAGGATATGTGAAGAATATAGATGAAAAGAATAATTAGTATAAAATTCTGTGGATGTTACAAGAACATAGGAAGCATGCAGTGAAAACTAGAGTCATTTTTGCTTTTGCTATTGCTGTTGACAGAATGTCCCCCCAGCAGTCCCATGTTTAATCCTAATGCCCAGTGTTTGAAGGTTGGAAGGTGATTAGGTTATAAGGGCACAGCCCTCATGAATGGAATTAGTGTCCTTTTTATAAGAGATTTTATACAGGCCCCAGAAAGTTCTCTGCACAACCCCCTCCCACCTTCAGCCATGTGAGGACACAGTGAAAAGACTGTCTATGAACAAGGAAGAAAGTTATCAAAAAACACTAGATCTGCCAGTACCTTCATCTAGGAAAACCCAACCTCCAGAACCATGAGAAGTAAATTTCTGTTGTTGACAAGCCTCCCAGTCTATGGCACTTTCTTATAGTAGTTCAAATGAACTAAGACAGCTGCTGTTATTATTCCGGGTAAGAGCAAGTACAAATGGAAGATGGGGGCTTCCCTAGTAGCCCAGTGGTTAAGGGTCTGCCTTGCAATGCAGAGGACACTGGTTTGACCCCTTGGCCCAGAAGATCCCATATGCCACAGGGCAACTAAGCCCAGGCGCCACGCCCATTGAGCCGGGCTCAGCAACGAGAGAAGCACTGCAGCTGGAAGCCCGCACACTGCAATGAAGAGTAGACCCCGCTCTCCACGACCAGAAAAAGCCCGCGTGCAGCAGGGAAGACCCAGCACAGCCACGAACAAATGAATCAAGGAAGCTGAGGGTCACATTCTGGAAGATCTTGATCAAGGAAACTACATCTCAGAGTGACAAACAGCAGAGGCGGGACAGAGACCCTCTTCCTTGGTTCCTCTGCTGCTCCTGTTCTGGGAGTTTCCTCCTCAAGCCCGAAGCGCTGGACTGGGAAGAGCCCGCATTTCAGTTGCATGTTTCTGTGCTGTTTTCTATCTTCCCATCGGGCCTGACATCTGTGCCTGGGCCATCTTTATGGGTCTTGGGGAACCCAGACCCAGGGTGATGTGACCCAGCTGTGGACAGCTTCTTGTTTCAGAGACCTGGCCTCTTCTCAGAGGGATGCCAAAATGAAGAAAATAACTTCTCTTTGGCAGTTTCCACAAAGTGAAATGCCAGTCCCAGCCTTTGGATTTTTTCCCCTTCTGTTCACCCACGCTGTTTATGGAAAATGAATCATGCGACTCATTTACACACAAATGGAGAGGTAGTTTGGGGATAAACAACACAACTTCCTGGAACGCCACTGGCTGCCGGCACTTTGCTGTTATAACCATTGCTGCAAAACCTCGGTTTGCAGGGAGCCTCCTGGGGTCTAAGGTGCGGCTTAGGTCAGAGGGAAAAACAGGCTCTGGGCCCATCTGCTGGGCTAATTAATGCTGGAGACAGGATTCTCGTCTGCACATTGCTCTTGCCCTGGCGTGAATCAAAACCCTTCACTCTAGTTTCTCCAGCTTTAGCCCCTCCCCTCTGCCCAAGGACAGAACCCCTGCAAAGGCACAGGGGAAAGACAGGAGGCCAGGCCCTGGCGTCCTTCTGCCTTCCAGTGAGGCCTCGTGGTGAAGTCCCCGGGGCCAGGGCTCTCCTAGTGCATTCGTGGGATCTGTCCTGCTTCCGTCAGGGACTTGGAGCTTCTTACTCCTGCAAATCTCTTCCTCCTTGGGATCCAGCCCCAAACACACACGCTCCTTTTGCTTGCCATGCCCTTTCAGCTGCAGAAGATAAGTTTAGAAGCTATTCTTATTTCCAGGATATTTGAGGAACATTTCAGGTGGCTTTCCTCTCTGCTCAGTTGGTAAAGAATCTGCCTGCAATGCAGGAGACCTGGGTTCGATCCCTGGTTTGGGAAGATCCCTTGGAGAGGGAAATGGCAACCCACTCCAGTATTCTTGCCTGGAGCATCCCATGGACGGAGGAGCCCCGAGGGCTACAGTCCATGGGGTTGCAAGAATCTGACACAACTTAGCGACTAAACCACCAACTACCACCATCTGGCACAGTGGTAAAAACCCACCTGCCAGTACAGGAGACAGAACAGACACAGGTTCCATCCCTGGGTCAGGGCGATCTCCTGGAGGAGGGCATGGCAACCCACTCCAGTATTCTTGCTTGGAGAATCCCCATGGACAGAGGATCCTGGTGGGCTACAGTCCGTGGGTTCGCAAAGAGTCAGCCACGACTAAAGTGACTTAGCACGCACACACATGCATACAAAGACTGGCCTGCTCCTCGTAATGACCCACTCGGCTCAAACATTCACTTAGCTTCCCACAGGCTTGATCATTGCTCCTCTGTGTTCCTATAGCTCTTACAACAAGTTCTGTATGCGTATTGGTGATTAATTGCTTGAGTATCTTATCTACCCTCTGGGCAAGTATCCCAGCAGGGACCAGGGCCTGCCTTATTCTTTGAATCTTTGGCAGTACCTGAAATGGAGTGGAAGCTCAATGCACGCTGGCTGAGTAAGTAAGAGGGTGCTTTCACTCATCATCACTTTCTTTGACCTCTGAGATCACCTTTCGAGGATACTTACATTTTTGTTTTTCAAGATGAAGCATGGGGGGCGGGTACATGTGAACTCCCAAGTATCAGGCCAAGAGCAGACTCTCAGGACCCAGAATGGGGGCCTCAAAAGTTTCTTCGCCTCTTTAGGGCTGACAGTGACTGCCACGCATCTTCTAGATGGGCCTAATCAGGGCCTCTCTTCTACTAACCCAGTGTCTGCAGCTTCCTGATGAATCATGAAATAGGCCGGAGTGGGTAAAACGACTCTGCTTGGTCAGCCGAGGGCCGCCTCCCAGAGCAGCCCTTCTCTCCCCACTGCCTCCCAGCACGAGCGTCCTCAGGGTCTCCGCCGAGGCCACTGGCGGGTCACAGACTCATCGCTCCCCTGTGATCCTCACCTTCAAGCTTGGCAACATCTCTAGGCATCTCCAGGATGCTTTCTCTGCCACTCTAGTCATGACTCTTTCATCGTCCTTCTCTCCTCAAAACTCCCGCTCATTGTACAACCTCCACCCTCTTCCTCCTCACCCTCGGTGGATGCACTACCATACTTCATAAAGAAGTCAGGAACTCCCAAAAGGAAAGGCTTTGTTTCTCCTGCCAGGTCCATAGACTGCTCTACCTCTGCCTGCTTTCTCTTCCTCTTTCCTTTTGTTACAATGGTGAGCACCGCCCGCCGCGGACCCACGGCCAGCCCTGGAAGGGAATCCAGATCCCCTCAGTGCCTCGTTTCTGGAGGCCACTCTCTCTTGGCATTTCTTCCCTCCTGGGCTATCCCCCACACTGTTTATGCATACTCTATTGTTACTGTATTAACGCAAAAACCAAACAAGACTCCCTTGAGACTGCTGCTGCTGCTGCTGCTAAGTCGCTTCAGTTGTGTCCGACTCTGTGCGACCCCACAGACGGCAGCCCACCAGGCTCCCCCGTCCCTGGGACTCTCCAGGCAAGAACACTGGCATGGGTTGCCATTTCCTTCTCCAGTGCAGGAAAGTGAAAAGTGAAAGTCAAGTCACTCAGTCATGTCCAACTCTTAGCGACCCCATGGACTGCAGCCTACCAGGCTCCTCTGTCCATGGGATTTTCCAGGCAAGAATACTGGAGTGGGGTACCATTGCCTTCTCCTCCCTTGAGACTACCACCCCACAAAGGTAACCATCTCTGTTTTTCTTCATAGTCAGCATTATAGAAGCAATTTTCTAGAGCCTACAATTTCCACTTACCCAATTTACTCCTCAGCCTCTTCAAGGAGGCCTCTACCCCCATCTACAGTGCCGTTCTGGCTAGTATGACAGATCAGAATCATATATACATGGAGAAGGGGCTTTCCGGGTGGCTCAGCAGTAGAGAATCCACTTGCAATGCAGGAGACGCGGGTTTGATCCCTGGGTCCGGAAGATCCCTTAGAAGAGGGCATGGCAACCCACTCCAGTATTCTCGCTGGAGAATCCCACAGAGGAGCCTGATGGGCTCTCTACAGCCTATGGGTATTCGAGATATAACAATTACTCAAAATACTAAATGGGTCTTGCAATTGATGATCACTTTACAACCACATATTTCCTGTGAATTAAAGGAGAATCCCACAGAGGAGCCTGGTGGGCTACAGTCCATAGGGTCGCACAGAGCCTGACACGGCTGAAGTGACTGGGCAGGCACGCATCCAAGGGGAGGGAGTTGGCAGCTGACCACTGGAGAAATGACTGTAGCTCACACCAGGGTGGTCACAGTGAAGAGGACAAGATAAGTGGACAAACTCTAAATAGACATTGTGTGATGTGTGGCCAAACAGACTTGCTGAAAGATGGAGAAAGAAAAAGCATGGTCCTAGATGACCCCGAAGTTTCTAGGAAGCTCAGCTGTTAGTTGGTGCTGTCAGCAAGGCAGACCGCAGGGGCTGGGCTTTTGGTGCATGACTGTCTCCCCTTCTGCATGGTAAACTGTCTCAGCGTTCACCCACCACTGGTTCCCAAACACCCGATGCAGGGGGCTCTTACTTGTATATTTAATGAGTGAGTAACTCTTAATGTATAATGGTTTTACTTCTGATTCGGATATTTTCAGCTAGAAGTAATAGAAAATGTTAACTCAAATTAGCTTAAAACTAAGCAGTTTATCATCTCATAAAACAGGGAGTGCAAGCTCCAGGCTTGACTGATTCACCTCTGCATCACTCTGTTCTGTGGACCTCAGCCTTGGACTCAGCCTCAGGCTGGTGGGCAGTGGTTCCAGAGTCTTGTTCAACCCAACCAGAGAAGGAAGAGGCAGCACCCACCTCTTTCTGTCTCTCTCACCTTCTCTCCCTCTGTTTATCAAGGGCCAGAAACTCTCCCCTGCAAGCCACCCAGCACATTTCCCCTCTTGTTTCATGAGGCAAATTGGGCACAAACTCCTCCCTAAGCCAATCTGGGGAGAACAGGCCCCTGTAAATCACTCAGGTCCTCCTCTGGAGCTGGGGTGGGGTCAGTTTTCTACAGGCACCTGTCCGCAAGGTGGTGAGGAGGGTACCTGAACCAAGTCTGGAATTTGTTAGAAAGGAAGAAGCAGGAAACTGGCTGACAAAGATGCTTTGTAGTCATACTGAAATACAGGTTTATCAACAAGCTGTGTGAATTCTGAAAGTGTTTGTGGGGGAAAAAAAAAGCTAAACTAAACCAGACCAAAGCAAAAAAAGCCAAAGGAATTGCTTTTATGCCTAAGGGTATTCGAGATATAACAATTACTCAAAACACTAAATGGGTCTTGCAGTTGATGATCACTTTACAACCACATATTTCCTGTGAATTAAAGCTACCTTATGGAAAATAATAGCAAGTTTCTTGTGAAAGTTACTTAGCAAAAATTTCTTGAGCATTATGCGCAAAGATATGAGCTTGAAATGGAAAAGGAATAACAGTAAATATACAACCTGGCCGAGTTAATCAGGAGGGGAAGAAGGAAGGCCCTGACAATTGCTGAGGTCTGTCCTATGAGTTTGGTGAGGTGCTTACATTTCTTTCTCCCAAGAGTCCTTGCAAGTAGTCATTATTATCATCATCAGACATTTCTAACGATCACCAAGGTCTGATTTGCTTATTCTGTGTCCACTGAGGCTGAGTCTGTGAGTCACACAGGTCCCTTCTGTGTTGGGCAGTAATCGCTGGTGTGAGGACTTCCAGTCTCTTGCCCTAGGGCTCTAGCCCTAGGGATTTCAGATGATGTAGTGGCAAGAGGTTCATCCCCTGGGTCCCTGAGTGGTTGTGTGGAGCACAGTCTCCTGCTTGCCTGCCATGGGTATATAGCATGATTGAGATGCTTCTGTTAGGACAAGCACCCTCGAGATTTGGGAGTTCTTACTGCACCACACTGTTGTTTATCCTAATATAAAATATGAAGGTACAGAGGAGTCAGGCAGCTCACCCAAAGTCACCAAAAGTGAAAGAACAGGGCTATGAACACAGGTGTAGCTGGGTTCCGAAGCCTGCACTGCTTTTCTATAGCATGTCGAGTCTGAATTATGTTAAGTTATTTTCACAAAACTGGCACTGAATGAATGTTTTATCTACTATTATTGGTAGTGATAAAGTGCTTGTTTCTATCATGCTTTTGACATGTGAGACAAGGTTTTCAAAGTTTTATATATACATATATAAAAGCATACAATGTTACACGTGTGTATATATATTCACACACATATGTATTTATATATATGTATTCTTATTTAACCCTCATTAAGCTCATCAAATAAGTGTTAGAAAATTTTTTTCCCTTCATTTTTTCCTCTTCTAAACCAATAATTACTGATTTTCTAGGATGTACCAGGCACTCACTAGTAAACAGTAAAGGCTACCCAAGAATTAAGAGATTTGTTTATGGGCTCACAGAAACTAATAGGAAGAACTAGAATTTGAACACAAGTTGTCTGTTTTTAAATTTCAGGAGTTTATAGTCTAGTAGTGGTCGAGAAAGTCATACCAATATCATTAAATATGGCAGCCAAAAGAGTTAGTGAGGTGGCATAGAGTTTGTCCTCAATATATGCTTATAGTTGAATGAAAAACTACTTTGGGCATTCAGGAGTGGAGGATGGGAGCCCTTCCAGCTGGGGTCACCAGCAAAGCTTTCACGGGAAAGTGGAGCTCATCTGAGCTTTGCAGGATGAGTGGTATTTGGCCTAGAGACTGAAGTGCAAGTGTTTTCTAATGGCCTCAAGTGTTCCAAATGTAGAAAATATTCAAATGCTGTTGGGTACCGTGTGGGCCTTACATTGGGAGCAGTAGGCAAATCTGATGGAAAGAAGACTACAGAGCCGTGCAATGTGGTAGGAAGCCATCCCAGAGATCATCCCATCCAGAGAGATAGAAGTGCTTTAATCTCAAGGTTAACTGGGGTCTACTGTACATGACCGCACACATGTTCTAAAGCTCATTAGTGCTCAGTGGGAAAGTCAGAGATTGACGAACGATGAACTGCGAGGGCACAGCAGGGAAGGGTTGGTGCCTGAATGCCACTCAGCTGGCATCTCTGATCTTGTCCAGTCACGTCATGTCCCATGCAAGAAAACTATGATCCAGAGAGGGAAAGTCACACAACTTGGCTGTGGTGCAACCAGAACTAGAACAAAACTCTCCTGATTTCTATTCTTGGGCTTTTTCTCTTGGTATTAGGTAGCAGATTCTGGAAGACCTTATCCATTTGAACTATTATGTAAGTCAGAGGGAGGCTCTGCAAGCTTTTCAGAGGGCAGATTGCATTGAAATGATGGTGAAATTGTGGTAAGCAGATTGACATGTAGAAGGCAGAGGCAGGGAAAGTGTTAGGTAAATTCCAAAGTCGAATTAGACATCACACGGAACAGGGCCTGAATTAGGGCAATGCAGGGTGGAAGGATGGATGAGCATGATTACAACAGAAGAGAAAGAATTCTTGTTGTTATTAACAACACTGACAATGCTGTTCATAAACAGAATCAGATCACTGTTCTAGAAAGTGATGTTAAAAAGAACATTTCCCCCAAGAAAGCCCAAACTAATCCCAAGTTTAAACAATCCTTGGTTGTTGTATTCCAGGCTGAAGTTGGCTGTTTCTCTAAGTGCCAAATACTCAGATGAAATTTTAAAAAAAATGAGTCCAACGGCTGAATGTTTGGGCTGTATGACACCAAGCGTCGCACACAGCTGATTCCGAGGCAAGAGGGCATGTGGTGCTGACTGCTGGCGTGGGCGTTTCATAGATTCCACTAGGACTCTGAAAAGTTGGGGATGTAGTACACATTACCCGGACAACACTCATTTGTATCTTTTTGGCAAATCTACTTCACTTGACAAGGAGATGAGACCTAGGAAACACTCTGTCTCATCCAAATAAAATCCTGCTCACAATAGTGAGTGTTCTGTGTCATGGTCTATATTAGAGCAGTCTACATAATGTACAACAGTCTATATAATAGGAATTGTAATGTCATGGAACACACTGTGTAATTTTGATATATTTTCTTAAAAAAATGTATAATTGTTAAGTGATGAATTTGAGAATGGCAACGTGATAGAATAGAAAGAAACTTCTGTGGCATTGGGGAAAATCTGCATTTGGGTTTACCCAGCTTTAAGCAATGACAGGCACATAGCAGGTACTCAAGCAGTATTAATTTTCATTCCATCATATAGACACAGAACTTAAAGGTCATAAGGCCATTTGAGTGAACTTCATTTCACTTGACAAAAATCAAGTCAGGTAAGGTGTGAAATGCTAACTAACTCCATCCAGTGCCACCCAACTAGCAAAGAGTGAAGACCAGGTTTAACTTATGCCTTTTGGCTCTAAGGCCAGCGTACTTTTCACTACACCATGATAATGAACATGTTATGTATATTACCACTTCTGCTTAAGCAAGCTATAATTTTGGCAGTCCATCCTGGATTTTATTTTCCACTGTGACTTGTGCAATAGTTACCACCCCTGAGTAGTTTCAACTGACAGAAGATTTCTACTGAGAAGCAAACTAATGCACTATCTGGAGAAATGGGCTTAACTTTGTAATATGAGGCCCCAAGAATAACCTGAGAATCACAGACCATTTTCAGCTTGGAAATTTGGTGGAGGGCATTCATCCAAACTGAAAGGACTTTGATGACACTTTCAAATAAAAAGGTTTTGAGAGCTTCCAGATTGCTGATATTAATAAAGCTGTGTCTCCAATTGTTCATTTTAAAAAGTTTTAGCTCATAAATTTGTTCATTCATTTATCTAGTCATTAAACATCATGTGCCAGGTCCCATGCTAAGGGCTGGAGATGAAGAAGTGATATACATAGTCCTCTTCTGCAAGAAGCTCACAGTTTGGTAGAAACAGACTAGCAAACAATGAATTATGAAACAGTGTAAGGACAGACTCAGTGTAGATAGACATGATACCATGGGATGCTGGGGAGGGGCCTCTGACTAAGAATCAGGGAAGTAGGCAGGGGAGGATTCCCTGGGGATCTGCTGGCTGGACTGAGATGCAAAACATGATGAGAAGTTTTCTAAAGTATTTATAAAGAAGTATTTAGAAAGAACTGAGGCATGGTGGTGGTCTCTGGCAGAGGGGGTGCCAGAGGAAAAGGTGCAAAGGTTGGGGAAAACATGGTGAGCAGGGTGTGGCCATAGCAGAGAGGAATAAAAAGACGTTGGTGAGACAGATTCTGAGAGAACTTGGAGCCTACATTCTTACTGTTTGATACACATAGTTCAGCTGAGTCACTCAGTCATGTCCTACTCTTTGTGACCCCTTGGACTGCAGTACACCAGGCTTCCCTGTCCACCAACTCCCAGAGCTTGCTCAAACTCATGTCCATCGAGTTGGTGATACCATCCAGCCATCTCATCCTCTGTCATTCCCTTCTCTTCCTTCCTTCAATCTTTTCCAGCACCAGGGTCTTTTCCAATGAATCAGTTCTTCGCATCAGTTGGCCAAAGTATACATGTAGGGCAATACTAATTCTTTTTATAACAAAATCAAGCCAAACTGCTGATGAGAGAAAGTAAGTGTTAGTTTGTCAATCGAGTCCGACTCTTTGCAACCCCATGGACTGTAGCCCACCAGGCTCCTCTGTCCATGGGATTTCCCAGGCAAGAATACTGGAGTGGGTTGCCATTTCCTTTTCCAGGGGGTCTTCCCAATCTAGGATCCAACCTGGGTTTACTGCATTGCAGGTGGCTTCTTTACAGTCTGAGCCACTAGGGAAGTCTCACTACTGATGAAAATTCAGCCAAATTCTATGATTATGTGCAAAACACCAATGTACATACACCCCACAAATCATATCATATCATGTCTATACACTGAGTAAAGAATAATAAAAGCTATTTTCAATTTCTAGATGATTTCTTCTCCAGAGATGGAGTTGGTGGTTTCCATCATGTAGCTTGTTTGTGTCTTTGGCTTGCTTTCCAGGTCCAGAAGGTTAATATTAAATACCTGAAGGCATTGAAAATGGAGGCAAAGGAAGGCAGACGCTGTGAGGTTGGCTGGACAAAGGCCCAGTGCTTCCCAAGCCTCATGGCAGTCTAGTGCTCTAACCCATCCAAAGATGTCAACAGTAAAACTACCTCTCAAATTTTAGGAGCCAACTACCTCTTTAGCAAACTGAAGATTCGGGAGCAAAGTTCCTTGGTCAGTGCAGTACATCTTTCCAAGCAAACATAGGTATGGAGGATGAGGTCTAATAAAAGTGGACATTGGTCATGGAAGAAAACCACAGATGTGTGTGTGGAGAACATGTGAATCATAGGACCATAAACTCTGAAAGCTGAGAATTCTAGGACACAAGTTAAATAGCTCAGGATTCAGCCAGGGCTTTCTGCATCACCACATGAACATTATTTACTTTGTGTATTGCTTAAAGCTGGATAACGTCAGATCTAAACAGTGGCCACAGTCAAAGAGAAAATTTGTATGTGCAGTGGGAGGTAATATTGAGTCATTTCTGCTTGGCTCTGCTCTTAGAAAAATCTCTGAAAATTTTTACAGGCAAAATTGGCATCTCAGATATAGAAAGGCCCCCAGTTCTCATTTTTCAAGTTTCAAAATATGTTTTTATTTTAATTTATTTTCAATATTAGAAAGCTAAGATTTATTATTGCTGCTTTTAATTTGTCCCCAAAGAAATATGTATGCTATTTCAGTAGTCTCCAATAGCAACTCTATAGCAAAAGATCATGTGTTTTTAATAGAGAATAATGGAGAGGAGAAAATCTGTTTATCTCTGTTTTTATTAGCTCAACCAGTAATTTTGAAACATCAAAGATTTCTGCAGAGTTTGCTGAATGATTATTCCATTTTCACTAAAAAATGCTATAGACACAATGGGTATGTCTATTGATAGTTCTGCTCAATTTGATTAATTTAGTAAATCACTGTGTTTATAGCATGCTGTTATGGGCTGAATTGTGTCAGCCTACCCCTTGAATTCCTAGCTCTCTATCCCCCAGTATGTGAGAATGTGCTTATATTCAGAGACAGGGTAATTAAATTTAAAAAGATCACTCAGTTCAGTTCAGTTGCTCAGTCGTGTCTGACTCTTCGCAATCACATGGAACCAGGCAGTATGCCAGGCTTCCCTGTCCATCACCAACTCCTAGAGTTTATTCAAACTCCTGTCCATTGAGTCGGTGATGCCATCCAACCATCTCATTCTCTGTCATCCCCCTCTACTCCTGCCTTCAATCATTCCCAGAATCAGGGTCTTTTCAAATGAGTCAGCTCTTCGCATCAGATGGCCAAAGTACTGGAGTTTCAGCTTCAGCATCAGTCCTTCCAATGAATATTCAGGACTGACTTCCTTTAGGATGGACTGGTTGGATCTCCTTGCAGTCCAAGGGACTCCCAAGAGTCTTCTCCAATACCACAGTTCAAAAGCATCAATTCTTTGGCGCTCAGCTTTCTTTATAGTCAAACTCTCACATTCATACCTGACCACTGGAAAAACCATAGACTTGACTAGATGGACCTTTGTTGGCAAAGTAATGTCTCTGCTTTTTAATATGTTGTCTAGGTTGGTCATAAACTTCTCTTTCAAGAACCAAGCGTCTTTTAGTTTCATGGCTGCAGTCACCTTCTGCAGGGATTTTGGAGTTCCCCCCAAAAATAAAGTCTCTCACTGTTTCCATTGTTTCCCCATCTATTTGCCATGAAATGATAGGACCAGATGCCATGATCTTAATTTTCTGAATAGTGAGCTTTAAGCCATCTTTTTCACTCTTCTCTTTCACTTTCATCAAGAGGCTCTTTAGTTCTTCTCCACTTTCTGCCATAAGGGTGGTGTCATCTGCATATCTAAGGTTATTGATATTTCTCCTGGCAATCTTGATTCCAGCTTGTGCTTCATCCAGCCCAGCATTTCTCATGATGTATTCTGCATATAAGTTAAATAAGCAGGGTGACAGTATACAGTCTTGACATACTCCTTTCCCGATTTGGAACCAGGCTGTTGTT
Source organism: Cervus elaphus (assembly GCF_910594005.1). Lineage (NCBI taxonomy): Eukaryota > Metazoa > Chordata > Mammalia > Artiodactyla > Cervidae > Cervus > Cervus elaphus. Next base: position 79,849,665 of record NC_057819.1, on the reverse strand, counting down.
CCATGTCCAGTTCTAACTGTTTCTACTTGACTTGCATACAGATTTCTCAGGAGGCAGGTCAGGTGGTCTGGTATTACCATCTCTTGAAGAATTTTCCACTGTTGTGATCCACACAGTCAAGGGCGTTGGCATAGTCGATAAAGCAGAAGTATATGTTTTTCTGGAACTCTCTTGCTTTTTCAGTGATCCAGTGGATGTTGGCAATTTGATCTCTGGTTCCTCTGCCTTTTCTAAATTCAGCTTAAACATCTGGAAGTTCACAGTTCACATACTGTTGAAGTTTGGCTTGGAGAATTTTGAGCATCATTTTGCTATCGTGTGAGATGAGTGCAATTGTGAGGTAGTTTGAGCATTCTTTGGCATTGCCTTTCTTTGGGATTGGAATGAAAACTGACCTTTTTTTTTTAGTTTTGTGGCCACTGCTGAGTTTTCCAAATTTGCGGGCATATTGAGTACAGCACTTTCCCAGCATCATCTTTTAGTATTTTAAATAGCTCAATTGGAATTCCATCAGCTCCACTAGCTTTGCTTGCAGTGATGCTTCCTAAGGCCCACTTGACCTTGCATTCCAGGGTGTCTGGCTCTGAAAAGACCGCTAGGGTGGGACCTAATCTGATATGTGTGGGTGCTAAGTCATTTTCAGCCATGTGGACTCTTTGTAACCCCATGCGCTGTAGCCTGCCAGGCTCCTCTGTCCATGGGATTCTTTTGGCAAGAATACTGGAGTGGGTTGCCATTTCCTCCTCCAGAGGATCTTCCTGACCCAGGGATTGAACTCTCATTCTCTCATGTCTCCTGCATTGGCAGGCAGGTTCTTTACTACTAGCGCTACTTTGGAAGTGGTACATAATCCAATATAATGGTGTCCTTACAAGAAGAGAAAATTTGGATACAGGCATGTGTAGAAAGAACATAAATGGAGACACAGGGAGAAGACAGCCATCAGCAAGCCAAAGAGAGAGGCTGGAACAGAACCTTCCCCTAGGACCCTCAGAAGGTGCCAACCCCACCAGCACCTTGATCTTGAAATTCTAGCTCTGAGAATGACAAGACAATTTAGTTCCGTTGCTGAAGTCAACCAGTCTGTGGTGCTTCCTTATGGCAGCCCTAGGAAATGAATATATACACAATTTGTTGCATTTCTATATCGGTAAGTTTATCATGTGAACATTTATTTTCTGCCATCTTCTTGTCTTCAGTTTGGATACAGTATCCTGATTTCCTCGAGGAGCATGGCCTCTCCTCATTCTCTATACTCTTGATGGGACTATAAATAAGAACCCCACCCTACCGTGGCGATGTGATGGATGTGCGGCCCAAGTTAGGCCAATTAGTCTCACTCCTGTGACTTTGACGCTTAAGTGGAAGTAGGATGAAAATAATGATCGAAGCTGACCAAGGAGACTGCTACGCTGGGTCTGCTACACAATCCAGAGCTGCTGCCTGGATCCTGCATTTTTTCAAGCATTGTTGTCTCTCATGGATTCTGAGAACTGCCCCAAATCTTCCAATCGCTTCAAGTTAGGAAAACACATTTTCTATAGCTTGCAAGCAATTATTTTTCTAATTCAGGTCATGCAATTTTTCTTCTGTTGAAATCTAAAAGAAAAGTTAACTCAATTTTTATGTAAAACCCTTTCCTTGTGTATCTCTCTCTCTTATTTTCCTATGTGGGTTTTATGCCCTCATTCATCATTCAAAAATCGTTTACTGACAGAGAAAGACAAATACTGTATATCACATATACGTGGAATCTAAAAAACACAACAAACTAGCGAATATAACAACACAGAAGCAGACTCACAGACATAGAGAAAAAAAATCAGTGTTACCAATGGGAAGAGAGAAGCAGAGAGGGGCAGTCTATGGGTGGGAGAGTGGAAGGTACAAACTATCGGGTATAAGATACGCTCAAGGGTGTGTTGTACAAAGTGGGGGATATGGCCAATATTTTGTAATAACTGTAAATGTAGTGAACCTCTAAAAACTGCATCAAAAATTTAAAAGTTAAAAAGTTAACTGTTTTATACCAAAATCAAGCCAACTATTGCTGATGAAGATTTAGCCAAATTCTGTGATTATGTTTTTTATTATGTGATTATTATTTAAAAAAAAAAAAAACCTGTTTACTAAGCACTTATTAGGTGTCAGTTACTGTGTTAGTTAATTCTATCAAACTGGAAGCTGAAAGATGTTCCCTGTAGTGTGGGGAATTATTGAAGAAGTAGAAATTACATATTTTATATATTATTAGCCTACCTTTATACACAGCCTGTATACATTTATATCAGCAGCTCAAATTAAGTGGAAAAACCCATCTAAACACAAAGAATTTAAAATCAGACAGCATTTATTTAGCATCTACTGTGTCCAAATCCATTTCAAGTAGCAGTGTAGGGCGGGAGAGACAGTGCTAGATGGCCTTCTCCAGAGGCGCTTAGCAGAGTCTTGGCAGATGCCGCTGACAGAAAAAAGCAACATGTTCAGTGTTGAGCACCAAACCTTAAGAAAATGAGAAAAGTCATTCCAAGTCCTCTTTACCCCAGTGATGCCACCTCGGGAGACGCTGTTGTGCTCACACTACCTTAAGCGCTTTAGCACTTGGTCTCCTTTAGTCCTCACACCACACCTCTGAGTGAAGTATATCCTTCCCATTTTACAGAGACGGACACAGAGGCTAGGAAGCTTCCCTAAAATCTCCTGGCATTCTTTATAGTCCTTCAAGTGGCAAATGAGTGCCTCTAATTCCACTTGCCCTTTGCTACCAGTAACGTCTTAATTATTAGAGGCCCAGAGAATCCTCTTATAGCTGAGGAAATAAAACCACCTCCACCTCAAGATTCCAGGAGTTAAGATCTGTCTGCCATGTGTCCCCGTCTCCTGTCCTCTTCTGGCTTTACAGCTTTTTTTTTATTGGATAATTCCTTCTTCACATTTGAGGCATCCTAACTGTCTCATTTCTAAGCTGCTTTGGTAAGAGACTACCAAGACTGGAGTCTGAGCTATGGGATTTTATACTTACTATTACATGGCTCCCAGACTCATTTAACAGAGGCCAATCGGCGGCTCCCATCTCTTATAATAGTTTCCAGAAGACAAAACATGAGAGCTCTGTTCCATTTTTTTCCCTGGGATTCTTTATCTTGCATGAGCATCAGTAATCAAAGTGGCATTTACTAGCTTTGCAAATGAATAAACCTTTGCTTTCCCACAAGTTCAGTTGTAGGCATCAGGTTCTCTGAAAGTTTCCAGAACAAATAGGCAGGGAAGTGTTTGGGCAAAAAGGGAGAGACAGAGAGAGAGGGAGAAGAAAAAGGATAGGGAGAGAGAGAGGAAGAAAGGAAGGAAGATAGAGACAGAGAAAGAAGAGACGAGAAAGGAAACCTGCAAGGAAAAACAGTATCACAAGGACCACACTGATCCTACATTAGTTTCTTAGTGACTTGCAGAGTTTGTAATTTTTATCATTTACCTTTCTCTCCACTACACCAATTCCTAGGGGAAGGTTCATTTTTTATTCATTCTGAAAGTTTACCATCAATCATCCTCTTAAAGAGCTTGCCAGAAACTTGGACAGAGACTCATAATAAGATTGCAAAGACAGAGGACTAATTGATTTCTATAAATAATGTTTAGCTGTAAAGATATGAAAGGTGGTTAGAACCACATGTATTAATCTCCCTCTTGCTCCATCTGTGTCTGCAAATGCAGACTGTACCTTGACAAAGTGCCCTGGCCATTTTGCCCTGCAGACACAGCAGGAGATTAACACCAGATGGCTCACCCCTCCCATCTCCCTGTCCTTGCCCTCTGCCCCACCTCCACCTCCTCTGGCCAAATCCTCTAATTACTCCTCCCCGCTGGACCCCAGTTTCTATCCCATAATTTAAAAACTCTTTCCCATCACCATCCCCACACTTGACAACATGCAGAGAGGATGAACAGCTCCCCACCACTCTCCGCCCTTCTGCCTTGCGGTACAATAAACAATACAACCCAAACCCCGAACTTGAAAGCTCTTCTTCAGGCTGACAATGTTTAAGGAAAACAATAACTATTGGTGCTAAAGAATTATTAATGTGTGTGTCTTGGAAAGAGGTGGTTAGAGAGATCCCTCGGAAAGAACCTCTCACACACTACCAGCTTTAATCACATCACACAGAAACAGTCAGCGGTTACTACTTGTCAACATCGTGTAAAAAGGAAACAAAATTATATCTGGCAAATAATTGTTGGCTGGACAAAGATAAGGCTCCAACTCTCACACTTATTTAAGAGTTGCAAAAGAAATGCTGAGAACTTGCAGAAACACCATTTGCTCAGCCCAACTATGATGCGTGGAACTAAAAAGTGAACTGGAGACAGGGCTGGGCTGTGTGATAGATGCCTAATTCCGCTTTATGAATATTAGGTCATTACATCTCAAAGGCTGATACATAAGGGCACAATCTTAGCTAGTTCTAATCCTGGTTAAACACAATACGGAATGCCAAACTTAGCACTGGATATCATTTTTTTCTGGCTACAGATTAAATACAAAACGATTGTTTTCACTTGGGAAACAGGAAAATTGTTGCACTAGACAGAATTCAATGAAACTGACCCATTTCTTCTTCCACCTCTTCTCCTTCTTCTGTTACCACTATTTCTTCTACTAGTACTACTTCGTTTTTAAAATTTTTATTTATTTTAATTTTGGTTGCCCTGGGTTTTTGTTGCTGTGCACGGGCTTTCTCTATTTGCAGCGAGCAGGGTCTGTTCTTTAGTGGTGGGACATGGACTTCTCACTGCGGTGACATCTTTTGTTGGGGAGCATGGGTTTCGTTGCCCCACAGCATGTGAGAGTTTCCTTGACTAGGGATCGAACTTGTTTACCCCGCATTGGCAGGTAGGTTTGTAACCACTAGACTACCAGGGAAGTCCCTACTTCTTCTTCTGATTTTCCTTCCTCTTCTTTGATTCTCCTAATTCTTCTCCTTTTCTTTCTTTTTCTTTTGTCTACACTGCTCCTAGATGCTGGTAGATGGATGTTTCCCATAAATAATAGTGCTAGGGAGTCTTTCTAATGGGCCAACACAGATGACTACATTGATTTAAAGTGATTCCACATCAGTTGACTTCTGACAGCATTAAATACTCCTGATGATTATCATACTCAAAATAGTGTGATTTTAAAGGCTTTCACAGACAGTTTCCTTTTCTGTAACTTTTTATGGGAGGCAGATCAAACTTTCTCAAAGCTTTTTTTTTTTTTTTTTTTTTAAGATTAAAAGCTCCAAGTTGTATTGTTGCATACGTGTTATTGCTATCTATACCTTCACCCCATTATGAAGCCATTTCAAGTAACTTTCAGTTCATAAATTTACAGTGAGGTTACAGAGCCCAGCCAGGATGGGACAGAATGTGTTCCAAGTTAGGAAGGGATGTGACTCCTCAGTGATGTCTCCCATGGAGCATGTATGCTTCACTGTTTCTTTCTGCACATCTTCTGGCTTCTCTGGTTGTGGGTGGTTTAGAGTCTCCTGATGCTAATGATGTGCTGCTTTTTGATCCTAGGAGGCTGATCCAAGCTTTCAGGCCCCCTCTCCTGTAGGCCCTAATTATGAACTGTGAGGTTCAGGAGAGCTGGACAATCTGAAGGCTGGGAACGAATGCTTGCTTAAGGGAGGAATTGCCATTCCAACATCAATTGTCTTTAATCCTACTGCAGAAACTGTTTTTATTCTGGGGATGGTGAGTCCTAGAAGATCATGGCCAAGAAGCAGATGTCCTAAGTAGCTTCCTCTGAGAGTCTATCCCCAAGAGAGAGCCGTGTGGCCACCTGCTTTTTATCATATTTCTAATAGCTGTTCCATTTCCTCAAGGGCTGTTGTGAAATCATTTACTTGACTGCTACATAAGGTCTGTTGTTCAAGGAACTGGGCTCTCTCTTCTTCTTTCATCTTCAACTTTACCTTTAAGGCCTGTAACTCTTCCATCTGCTTTTTGGCTGTTTCGTTAAAAAGCTTCAGTTCATCTTGCAAAGTTTGTAACAGCAGCATGGAGTCCATGTGATCTTCGGTCGAGTCCTGCTGTGATGCCAGGGTCTCACTGCCTGAGTTTCAATCAATTTCTGGTGCAACTGCTTGTTGACAGCCTCTAAGAGCTGGTTCTTATCCTTGAGCTCTTCTTCTGATTTCTGTTTACTCAATGGTTTGTAGCTCTTCCTCAGGTTCCTTCTGGAGGTATCTGTAACCTTCACCTGCCCATTTTCTCGTCTCGGTTTGATGATTTTTGTAACATCATTCTCTGAAGCTCCTGAATGAGGTCTGGAAACATCAACTTCTTTGGACTTAACAGGTAACTGGCTCTTAAAAGTGGCTCGAGTTTGTGCATCTGCGGGCAGGCCGCTGCTCAGCACACAGGAGGGTTGCAGGGTGTACACTGTCTTAACCATGCTGGTCATCGTAACGAGGCGGCACGGCTGGGGCCCAGGTGCCTGCTGCTGCTGCCCGCACGCCTCGTCGCTCTGGTTCAAAAGATGCTCGGCCTCTCAAAGCTTTTATTTTGCGGGGGAGGGAATGCATGCTGTGTTCATAATTTTAAGTCTCAGTAAAATTAACCACACTTGTAAAAAATCATTTTTTTTTGCGAGGCCTCCTTCTATAACATTCCCCTCTTCTCCACGTGCTGTTTAGTTGTCCATCTTTACCTCCTTGGGCAGGCTTGCTCATTTCAGTGGGTTCTCATTTCCGTGGTAACCACCAAGAAGGTAGGAACTGTTTGAGTGAGTTCCACTTGACTTGAGTCCCCAGTGACTTAGCAAAGGTTACTAGCTCTTCTACTAGCCACCAGGGTCCTGGATTTGCTGGTTTTTTGTTACAGTTGAATTAACCATTTTGCAGTGGCCCTAACCTCATCTGAGCACCAGTATGGAAGAAGAAAAAAGGACAGGAAGAGATGATAGCCACTAAGAAAGTTTTCTGTCTTCCATGGTGCAGACAGCAAGCCAAGTTGGAAATGAGTTGCCACGCCACTCAATCTCACAGTTACTGAACTGCTTCTAGAAATTAGGCAAGATAACCTTTGGAGTGAGGCAAAGAGAATTACTTGGCCTGTGAACTAGTGAGGATGTCAGGACACAGTATGGCTGATTCAGTCCTCAAGCCCATGGCATTCAAATAGCCGAAACATTTTGAACAAGTGAAAAATCAGCACATCTGTTCATTGGATCAGTGGAAGGAGCTCTGAAACACCCAGGCTGATAGGTCTGGTGAATTATTCAGCACTCCAAAAAGCTAGGGTGTTCTTCATGTAGGCTGGGTGGAAAGTTAAGAGTGCCAAGAAATACATGGTAGTGTATTTATATTACCTGGAGTTGAAAACTGTGTAACCCAGTTTCCATTGCTTATGGCTACAAGCTGAAGTCTGAAACCTGGAGTCTAAAGGAACACCTAGGGATGAAGTTCAAGCTCAGATTCCACAGGTTCAATCAAGTGCAGCCACCACTGCTTTCTGACCAATAAGTTTACACCTATAAATAGGCCTGCCAACATAAGATGAAAACCTTGAAGTAAGTAAATAATCATGGTTGGGGATCGAGTGCATCAGTAGGTTTATGGCCAGTGGAGTCCTAGGAGAAGGGTCTACTTAAATGCATCAGTGGAAACCTGGAGATCAAAGGGACTGAACCCAGTCTTCCTGAGTGCCAGGCAAGGAAATGGTCCCTGGCAAGACACCATCATCACCGTTTCCTAGAGCTTGCTCAAACTCATGTCCAATCAGTTGGTGATGCCATCCAACCATCTCATCCTCTGTTGTCCCCTTCTCCTCTTGCCCTCAATTTTTCCCAGCATCAGGTGGCCAAGGTATTTGAGCTTCAGCATCAGTCCTTCCAATGAATATTCAAGGTTGATTTCCTATAGGGTTGACTGGCTTGATCTTGCTGTCAAAGGGACTCTCAAGAGTCTTCTCTAGTACCACAGTTCCCTACAGACTCCTAAAGTCTTGAGAGAGAAAGAGGGGACCCCTGGGAGGCCCAGGAGAACTTGAACCATGGGGTCTGAGAATAAGCAGGGACTCTCTCTCAGCGTGCTGGTGATGGTCATCCGGGGGGATAAGGTGATGGACCCTACAGTGGCTGCTCCCTGATAGAGTCCCCCAGACACACCCTATCAGTGCACATTGAAGCCAAGATGATCAACTAGAGCTGCTGCATCAGCCTGTTTCCAGAGTCCTCCAGTTTCCTCCTCACCTGAGTTTTAGATAGTTGTCTCTGGGATCTGAACTAGCTGAGGGCAAGGATGCAGAAGTCCTTTTCTCCCCACTCCTGCCCCTTTGGCCAGAGTCCTCATCCACTTCCTTTTCTGTCCTCCCTGGGTGACCAGTGCTCCCTTGCTGGTTCCCAGTGGCCTGAGGCCCTTTGCTGTGTTATTACACCAAGACCATGACTCCCACCTCCACCTTCACAAGAGAATCTCTCGGTCCTGCTATTTCGGAGACCTGAAGATGGGGTCCTCTTCCTAGTCGGTGATAACTAAGCTAAATATAGGGCTTCCCTGGTAGCTCAGATGGTAAAGAATCCACCACCATGCAGGAGACCCCAGTTCAATTCCTGGTCAGGAAGATCCCCTGGAGAAGGAGGCTACCCACTTTAGTATTCTCAGGCTTCCCTGGTGGCTCAGATTGCAAAGAATTCACCTGCAAGGTGGGAGACCTGGATTTGATCCCTGGGCTGGGAAGATCCACTGTAGGAGGGCATGGCAACCCACTCCAGTATTCTTGCCTGGAGAACCCCATGGACAGAGGAGCCCGGCGGGCTACAGTCCTTGGGATCACAAAGAGTTGGACACGACTGAAGCAACTTAATATGTATGCAAGTACAAAGACATGGGATAAGTTAGATTCGGCCTGTGTAGCCACAGTTTACTGGCTCTTGGTGTGGGAGAAAGACTACTAGGCAGGAAAAAACCTGCCCCTTCATCTCCCAATACAGCCCAGACCTTAACCAGCTGTGTGTCTTCAGGCAAGTCACCTTCTACTTTTTTTTTCCTACCTCTCACTCCTCGAAGGAGTGTGACTTAGAGAGGGTGATATGTGACCCCAGCCACTCGCCTGACATCCTCAGCTGTCTTGTTCATCAGTGGCCAACAAGGCAAAGGCAGTGGAATCAGTGTTGATACTAACAGCTCAATCATGTTAAACTTCTGTTATAATGTACATCCTTTCCTTTCATCTTCACAAGGCAATGGGATCCCTCTTTAATAGATGAGGAAACAGAGATCAGGGATGTTAAATTTACAGAATGGGTAAGTCACAAGTTCAGGATTCAAATTCAGGTTCATCCAGCCACACTCAATTTTCTCAAAGGCCACGTGCTTTCCCTTGTAGGTTTCACGGATGTTCACGCTAATCATTTTGCGTTTGTTGTTTGTCTCTGGTTACACTGTTTTCCTACCCAATTGCTGGAGTGATCATATCTAACAACCTCCGTGTGAAATCTATCCAATTCCTTCCCCATCGTACTCTGGATGGAATCAAGCCTTTCCAATTAAAGAACAGCATGAGGTAGCTTCAGAGTCCTCACTGCGGCTTATAAGACCCCTATGATCCGTGCTATCACATTCACACCCTTCTGACCTTTCCTCTCTACTCCAGCTACCCTATTCCAGACCCAGACATTTTGCTTTGTCAGGGCTTCCCTCGTAGTTCAGTTGGTAAAGACTCTTCCTGCAGTGCAGGAGACCCTGGTTCAATTCCTGGGTCAGGAAGATCCCCTGGAGAAGGAAATGGCAACCCACTCCAGTACCCTTGCCTGGAAAATCCCATGGACAGAGGAGCCTAGCGGGCTACAGTCCATGGGGTTGCAAAGGTTGGACATGACTTAGCACCTAAACCAAATCACCAAAACATGTCAAGGAGACTTGCACATCAAGATCTTTGGACTCCTAGTTCTCTAGCTTGGAACACTCTTCTCTTAGTATCCAAATGGCTCATTTTCTCATTTAATTGATGCTTCAACTTAAATGTCACCTTCTGAAAAAGACCTTTCCTGGCAAGTTTATCCATCAGCTTGTCTGCATATGTTGCTTTATTGTTTCTTGTAGCACCAATCATACTAAGCAGTAATCATGTCTGTCCTTTTTATCCTTCTCTCTTGCATGGTGAGAGCAAAGAATTTGTCTTGTTCATTGATAAATGGTGCCTGACTTCACAGACTTTCAATAACTATCTGTTGATTGTGGAATAAATGAAAGAATATTTTGGAATGGGGTGACGGAGTATGACTGGCTTGAGTTCATTGCTCACCACTCTGAGGTCAGTGATTTAAATCTATGAGCAGTGAGAAGCCTAGTCTCCTCGACCCCTAGTTGAAAGAATAGTGTGCTTGCCTCAGTCAGAAAAATCAGGGTATTACCTTGTCTCATCCTTAGAAAGTACCCGATACAAGAGGTGACAGAAAATTGGGAAAGATTAGTCTCATATCTCTGAATGTCAGAGGTCGTCTACTCCAGACTTTTCTAGTTCCAATCCCTGAGCCACTCCTTGCTCGATCTCTACAGTCTGCAGCACTCTTCTCTGCAGGGGTGTGTCTGACCAGATTGTATCACCATCAACCCTCAACCACCAAATTCTCTTCTCCCCAGGCTTGAGGGCAGCACAGAGACTTCAGATAAGCGCATCTGGTGGAGAAACACTATTTTCATCCAAACTCTGTCACTTGATGGATGAAGGGTCAGAGAGCTGAAACAGCTTGGCTAAGGTCCCACTGCCACATCCTGGTCCAGAGTCTAGGTCTCCTAATCACAAAGTGTGTCCTAGCGCCACACTCCATGCAACACATGGTGAAGGTTAATAGCCAGTAATACCAGCTGCTCCTTCAAGAATCCACTCAATTCCACAAACTCTGATTAGCACCCAAAGTGTGCCTGGCCCTGTAATTGGTTAGAACCTGAGGGTAGCAAGGAGAGCAGTAGAGAGCCTGTCCTTGAAGAGTTTCCTGGAAGTTCAAACGCAAAATGAAAGAAGAAAGATTTTAAAAATTGAGATACTGATAAATAGGTGAAGGCAGCAATCAGTTTAACCTTAAACAGGGCTTAAAGCACCTTCTCAGAGCCTCCTCAAACAGTCATGCCTAGGCTGGACTCTGGCTATGACAGATACAATTTTTTAAAAAGAGGCAGAGAGGAAAGAAGGAAGGAAAGCAGAGAAAGGGAAGAGAGGAAACTGAATAGCCTGTGGCTTCCTCCTCTCCCCCACTCCCTTACTTGGACACATCTCTGCTTCTTTCAGACTTTTCAGCAGGGACCTCACTACTCTGAAGTCCTAGGATGAAACAAAAGAGCTGAATTATTTTTTCCCTTCCGTTTTCCTTACCTGGCCCTCCGCCCAGACTTCAGCGACCAGCTTCTGCATGATTATAGAAAGTTTTGATTACTACAGAACACAATCAATGGCAAACATTCCTTCCATCACAGGCACAGTGAGGTCTTCTGGATTGATCTGTGTCGGTGACGGGGATGCAGATGCGTAGGGGAAGTGGTCAGTCAATCCCAACTGAGCCCAGTCCAGGCTCAGCCACGCAGAGGTCACTGCTCTACCAGAAAAGTTCATGCTGCACTTTAGAAATCTCTACAAATCTTTCTTCTCCATCGTGACAACAATAAAATCCAAAAAGAAAGAAAAGGGGAGAGAGAGAGAGGCAGTATGCAAGTGCAGTGGCAGAAAAATTGAGCAGGAGTTGACGTTAACATGGAAACAAGTAATTTCTGATTTCCTTTTTGTTTATATAAGCAAAAAGAAAAAGGTAAGAGAGAAAGCAGAAAACAAGATAAAAGCTTGTCTCCTGAGCACTCTCTCTTTCCACCCTTCCTCTTTCTTCCATCTTGCAAAAGATTAAGATACATCCGACAGCCCCAAACTGCTTGGGATCAAGACTCGCCTGTGTACAGAAAGGAGACCAGCTTTCCCTCCACCCCACCAGGACGCTTGCACCCGAGTTCATTCGCCCACTCTGCCCATATTTTCCTGCCTGTTGCATGCAAAAGCAGTTGTCTCCAAACGCCAATTACCGATATTCAGAACTGTGATTTTCCTACCCTGGTTAGAGATTCCTCCATGAGAGCCTGGGGTGAGCTCCTGAGTTCAAAGAGAACCGGGGTGGGGGTGGAGGGAAACCCCTTCTCCAACTTCCACTCGGTTCTTGTTGCCAAGGGAACCCTTGCTTTGTCCAGGAGGCTAAGAATGGCTGCCTCTCCCGGGGCCTGGCTCCAGGAGTGCCCGAAGCACCGCACAGGGCTGGGGCAGAGGGAGGGGAGCTCCGCACACGCTTGGGGCAAAGAAATCACTTTCCAGGAATGAAAGAAATGGTGAAAACATAGGGTCTTGGGGGTGCCAGTGGGGGGAGGCAATAAGTTTATCGATGATGCTGCAGTCAGATTTGAGTTGGCTTTTGTGCCCCTGAAAGGAGTGAAATTCAAGTCTATATTTCAGAGGAGATGGGGGGCAGGGTGGAAGGGGTGCGTCTTGTCCTCCTGCAGCCATACAGAGCAATAACTAGATCAAAAACTACTTTGTTAACAGGCTTAGTGGAAGCTTAGACTGAAGCTAGGTGTTATTATTCTGTCTAGGGATTGGTTGGAGGAGGATCTGGCTGTTTCCTAGAAATCAGGTGAGGTCTGGCCAGGAGATGATGGTGTACTTTTTTTGATGAGCAAGCCTATTCTCTTTTGCCCAGAATTGTAGAGCCTGATTTGGCTTTTCTCTGGGGAAGAGATTCTTTTAGGGAACGGGTCGAAGGAGCACATTTTATGCATGCTTATTTTGAAAGCCATTTGCCAAGGGTAGGGCAGGTTAAGTGGTGGTTTAGAGAATTTGGATGGACTCTAATTCCTAGCCTATTGTCTGGCACAGTGTAGGTGCTCAATAAAGAATTTGCTTTCTGAAGAGATGTCAAAAGATAACTCATTTTTTAATGTCTTGTCTTTCCAGCAAGGTAGGGAGATAAATATTTGACAGATGGTATGGTTAAGGCTCAAAGGACCCGCCTTAGCTGTGGACTTATGATGGAATGGTGGTAGAGAACAGACTCCAGCTCACAGCCTTTGACCATGGTGTCTAATGACTTTTTTTAAAATAGAGAAACCGAAGGAACTCTGCATCCAAATATGGCTCTACAGTAGGAGAGAAGAGCACAGAGGTAAAGAGAAACAAGAACTGGTCACCTCTGCATCTGGTCTGGGCTAAATATGGGGTGAGGCTATTCACAGTTACAGTGAAGTGCCAAGAAAACACAAATGTGCACGCATGCACATACACACATCTATCTCCCTGTGAGCTGGGGAGCTGCTTCCATCACTCATGCTCTAAGCTCAGCCCTGGCATTTGTGGCTCCAGGAATCTCCTGTTGCTCTCCCAAAGCTCGGCTTCCATAGAACTTTTTAAAGATCTTCCTCATGAAACTTTTGACACTGATTTAGTCATGGGAGCCTGATTTAGGCATTAGTGTGATCGCAGAATCAAATCTCCCCAAGGAAAGGCACCATGCTTCATTCCTTTTCTGTCTCTCAAGCACCTAGGAAGATTCCCCTGGCACAGTAGGTGTGTGATACATTTACTTAAGAGTCAAGGGTCATGAGCCCATTTGTAAGTGCTGCATTGAGTATCATCTATATTGCGCCCCAGGGAGGATTCAAGAGATGTTGGAGGTATTGTATCTGCCTGCTTTGAAATGTTTCAGCCCTCGGTGAGATGAAGGACTTGGTCCTTCAATATTACTTAAGCCTATTGCAGTAAGTGTAACTCAGGATAATAAACGTCATCATTTATTTAATGGACAAAAACGCACTCTCTTGGTGGTTTGGTCGGTCCAGTTGTGACCCAGCAGCCCTGAGCTGCCAACAGGCCCAGTCAGGCTTGCAGTGGCCACGGTTTCTTCTCATCAGTACCCCTGACGTATTTAGCCTGTCTCCTTTAAAGAGATCCTGGTCTAGGCACTTTACCTAGTGGTAGAAGGGCCAGAATTAGCTCCATCATGGCACTTTCCCTCCTCCAGATGTTACTTCTCTTTCACAAGAAGACCTATCTAAATCCATCGAAACTCACTATCAAAAAGCAGAAGTTACAACTGGTGCACAACCACAAAAAGAAATGGCGTTTTGAACAGTCTTATCTGTTTTGGGCATCTGGGCCCGGGTTTCCTGCTCATTCTCTCAGGGTAAGCTGACACAGCATGTCCTTGGCATGGATGAAGTGCTAGCTGGTCAACCAGGGGCAAGGTCGAACCAGAAGGGTCAGGGTCTTGTCCTCACTGCCTCTCCACGCCAGAGACAGCAGGTGGACAGTGCTAGGTACTGTGGGGAGGAGGAGAGGGCTGGTGCTTTTCGGGTCCCCTGAAGGTCACAGAGGAAGACTGAGGCCCAGGGTCACATGCTGAGTGAGCAACAATAGGACCAGAGCCTGAACCCAGGACACCCCTCACGCCTTCCTGAGCCTCTCTTGCCCTCAGGTCCCCTTCCCTCCAGTGGGCCCCTCCCCACCTCCAGCCCCAACAGAGTGGTAATCTGAGCTCTTCATTCTGTCTGGTGACACTGCTCTTCACAGTAAGCTGCTGCCACGTCTGTCCGTTGCCTCAAGATCACCTCCATCTCACAGGCTTTCTGTGGCCTGGGCTTCCCAACCTTTCCTCAGAGGTTCCATTCACTTTCCTCGTGCTCACCTCTTCTCTGAAATACTCAGAGGCGTTGTTTCACCTCACCACCTTCTCTTGCATTTTCCTCCTCTGAAACGTGACTCAAGCGATGGCCATGTCACGGATAAGGTCCCAGATCAGCTTGTGAGATCACTTTGTTGTGCCGGGGAGCGGTGAGGAAGGACTTTGGTGGAGGAGGCTAACGGGGACCCTGTTATACTGGAGGGAAGGGCACTGTCTTGGTGCTCAGCCTTCTTCACAAGTGCTGAGCATTTTGGGGAGAGGGTGTAAATAGGAAAAGGAAACATAGAGGAAGGCGAAGGAATTAGCATCCATCCATATCTGCTGCTCAAGTGCATTCATTCTTCTGGGCGACAAGTAGCTTCTATTTGAATCAATACCATTACCACACACTGAGGCCTCAAAGGCAAATGCCTACAGGGGCCGGATAATGAGGTAAGTGAGGGCGGAAGACCTTGTGTCAGACAATAAGGAGTGGTGGAGACTGTGGTAAAATAGAGACAGAATGCCAAGTGTGAAGAGTGCTGTGGTTTCTCAGCTCCAGCTGCTGACTGACATGTGGGCTTGCAATCCTGGATTGCCAGAGCTTTTTCTGTTTTAAGAGAAGCTGGAAATGTGTGAAACTGCACAATTTAAAGCTGCTGATTCAAAATATGAACAAACATTGTGCAGGGCAAGCAAAATATATTGGTGGGCTCTGTCCAGTTCATGAACTTCCACTTTGCAACCTTTGCCCAAGAGTGAGCTTTCCCAAGTCTGTGCATAGGCACCTGTAGGCAGGGGTGTATAGCTGTCATCAGAAACCAGGATCACAAAAGTGACTGAAAACGCCCACGGGGCAACCGGGGAGAGCCATAAATGATCTCAACACGCTACTTAACCTACTAGCACTTAGAAGGTGCTATAGTGATCAGACAGAAAAGAATGGAAGAAAAATAATGGAAGATGGAGCTGCTTCTCCAGAGATGTGACTTTGTTTGAAGAGGCAGTAGGATTGATGGGAGCCCCCATCCAACTCTGGGAGGTGGAGAGCAGTCTTCCCAAAGCCCCGTTTAGCACAGGGAAGCTGGGTTTGTAGAGGGGGTATCACCATGGCAAACAGGATACTATTCCAGGTGTAGACACACACACTGGCTTCAAGCATACTCTCCCCAGCTCTCAACCTGCATAAACTCAAGGTTTCATATCTGGGGATGGGTTGGCAATGGTGACATTCCCCTTTCCAAGGAAGACCTTTCTTCGCCCCTAGCCCCCTGTAGAGGCTCTGGTGTGACAACTGTTGTCAATGGCCACTCTGCTGGACCCCAGGAGGAAAACATCCCTTCCTTTCAAATGCCTTTTCATTATCACATCTCCTTTCTCTCCGTTATGACACGGGGAAGATTCCTCCCAAGAATCTGCCTTCTGAGTCTCTCTCAATTCTTCCCTTCCTTTTGGTTATCATTCAAATCTCACTAATTACTTTTTTTTTTTTTTCATAACGCCTACTGGTCCTGAGACACCTTTTCCTATTTCTACAGCCACCATCCCTACCCACATGTTGAACACTCCAAATTCCTATTGCGATTCATGGCCTCTGAAGAGGGTTTTTTTTGCCTTCAGTCTCTCCTCACCTGCCCCAAGCACCATTTCCATCATGTCAGCCCCTTCCCTATTATTTATTATCTTAAATTAAAATACACAAACATGACCTTAACAGATTCTTTTTTTTTTCACTTCCTCTGTGTAGAACTTATCCAGTTACCTTCAGCCAAAGGAAAGGGAATGGATTTCAGAATCACGCAGACCCCATTTCCATCCTGGCTTTGCCATTTACGCTCTGTGTGAACTGAATAAATTATATAACCTCTCTTGGCTTCAGTTACCTCATCTTAAAATGGGGATAAATAATAGCTACCTTGCACAGTTGCTGAGGCAATTATATAAGCTAATGTAGGCTTTCTCATTGAAAGTACTTGAAAAAATGGTAGCGGTCATTAATATTACTCTCCACAGAGGTAGCATTAGAGTGGAAAATAAGAGGGTGTTTAGATCTGTCATCAAGATGATGGATGTATCAAAAGAACCTCAAGCAAGCTAGATAAATTATGGAAATTTGCACAGTGCTATGTGTTCTGCTATAGTGCAAAATAAAAAAAAAAAAATCTAGTGAGAAAATGAAAACATACCGTTATTAAGTTCCAGCAATTTTGTTCCTTGAATGTTTTAGCTACATTACCTCCATTTGCCAGTACATATGGATGTCACAGGCTTTATGGACTATGGTCACCTTTCACCTTTATGGGGCCAGTAAGTGCAGCAGAATGGAGACATTTGCGTTGTCTGAGGTCAAATAATCTGAATATAAATCCTGACTCCATTAAGAATCCAGCTGTGGACTGTGAGCAAGGTACCTGACCCTTCCAAGCCTCAGCCCCTTACCTGTACCACTAGGAGAACCAAGCCATCCGGGTACGGAGCACAAGATTAGTGGCTCTTCCAAAGGGCCTCACCTGTTGTAACTGTCCATGTTACCTTATATAACATTCTCTAAGTTCACTCCTCTAAGAAATTGTCTTGCTCAAGCTCTTCTGATACATAACTGCTTCTTTACTCTGTATCCTATCAGCAAAAGAAATCTTAAAATCTGTAACTTGAAGTCGCCAGGAAGAGTCTTTTAATTTAGATAGACTTGGTTCCGAATTCTGGTCTCCACATCAACTAGCTAGTCTCTTTATCTGTAAGACAGGAGTAATAACAGTCATTTCTTTTAGAGACTCCTCGGCAAGATTCACTGAGATAATGCAGGGAAAGTGTTTAGACCAGGATCTCGTGAGAGAAAAGATCCAAAAGAGATCAACTGCTTTTATTGAGGTAAAAAGTGCCAGAAATGGTAGCTAGGAGGAAGAGATGTTGATCCCACCTTGACACAAATAAGCTGTGTGCCCTGGATCCAGTCACATCACCTCTCTGTTTCCATGTCCATAAAATGAAGGTCATACCACCTGCCCTGTATCCCAGGAGTTTCATAAAGATGAAATAATGTCGTGGATGGGAAGATTCTTTGAAAAATGAACAGGAACAGTTTTTTGCTGGCAAAAAGTTATTAGTTTTCAACTCCGTGTGTGTGTGTAGCTCTTTGAAGGCAGGGGGATCCTGTGATTTCCTCTGCACCCATTCCACAGTTTCTAATTGAATTCTATTTCTTGTTCCCACCACATTCAGTGCTTTTGCTCACCCATAGCTACCATGTAGAACAGGCTAAAGTAAAAGGCACCTACCCCTTCCATGGGGGCAGCATCTCCCCCACAGCAAAGATGCAGCTCCTTGGTCCAAGGGCCTGAGCTGCCCCAAGGAATGGGTGAGATGAAGAATCCGTCATAAATGTTCTCCAGGCAGGGAGGGAAAAATCACCTAACACTCTTGTGGCTTTTAGAAAAAAAAGAGAGAAGCAGGAGGGAAAAGAAAACCCTGAGCTTTAAACAAGTGGCCGGGCTGTTTGTCATCTGTAAAATGAGGCGATGGAAAAGCACGAAAGGGCAGCGGTCACCGTGTCTGCCTCGGGGATTCGTGCCTCAGAGGTCTGCGCCAAGGCTCCCGGGCTGTCCCCAGCTGTGATTTCTTTTTCTTTAACAAAAACAGAGAACTCTCACTGGGCTGAAGTTTCCCACCTGGCTCAGGAGTTTTCAGACCTGGCCTAGGTGGTCTCTAAGTAAATATTTTCATCCTCACTCACCTCCTCCCAAGGAAAAAAAATCATCTCTTTGCTCAGCTACAGAAGACAGCACCCAAACCAAACAACAGATTATTTGCACCATTGGAACCCTCATTCCAGGGACTCCCGGGAGGGCATGTGGTTTAAATCAGAGTTCCAGGCTACTTGTCCATCTTCTAGACAAATCTGGTTAACACAGACCCGGAGAGAACATTTGGACGCAGGCCAAAGCACTTCAGCGCCTGTGCAGATTGGCACAGGGATGCCTTCCACCACACTTAGTTCTAGAAATCCACCTGCAGGCAGAGAGAAAAGAAACTGTCTAACTCATGAACTTGACTGTATCCTTGCCTGTGTACGTGGAGACTGAGCCCTTTGTGATTTTGCCATAGCTAGCAGATCTGACAGAAATCCTGCTGTTGAGCTAATTTCAGGGGCTTCATCACTTTTGAATTTGGTCAATTCAGGCTGAGCATGTTTTTCAGAAAACACTTTAGGTGTTCCCTGTTTATGTTTGGCACTGTGCTAGGCTGTGGGAATCTAAAGACCCAAACACAAACTCTGCCTTCCAGGAGCAAGCAACACTTGTGATGAAGACAAAAATCTAGGTACACAATTGTAAAGATATTAGTTTCCTAGGATTTCTGGAACAAATTATCACAACTTGGGTAATTTGAAACAATAGAAATTCATTCTCTCACAGTCCACAAGCTATGACAAACTTAGACAGCATATTAAAAAGCAGAGATATCACTTTGCCAACAAAGGTCTGTCTAGTCAAAGCTATGGTTTTTCCAGTAGTCATGTACGGATGTGAGAGTTGGGCCATAAAGAAGGCTGAGTACCAAAGAATTGATGCTTTAGAACAGTGGTGTTGGAGAAGACTCTTGAGAATCCCCTGGACTGCAAGAAGATCCAACCAGTCCATCCTAAAGGAAATCAACCCTGCAGACTCATTGGAAATACTGATGCTAAAGCTGAAGCTCCAATACTTTGGCCACCTGATATGAAGAGCTGACTCATTGGAAAAGACCCTGATGCTGGGAAAGATTGAAGGCAGGAGAAAGGGACAACAGAGGATAATATGATTGGATGGCATCACGGATTCATTGGATATGAGTTTGAGCAAACTCTGGGAGATGGTAAAGGACAGGGAAGCCTGTTGTGCTGCAGTCCATGGGGTCACAAAGAGTCAGACATGACTGAGCAACTGAACTGAGAAGTCCATGGTGACCACTGGCTTATACCTGTAAAACTCCATTCTCTGCCTCCACCTTCACAGGGCCTCCCTGCTGGGTCTCTGTGTCAAATCTCTCCTTTCTAAATCCACTGGATTTAGGGCCCATGTTAAATCCACAATGACTTCATCCTAAGATCCTTAATGACATCAGCCAAGACCTCATGTCCAAGTAAGCTCATGTCATAGGTGCTGAGAACTAGAGCTTAAACATATTGTTTAGAGATGCAGCTCAGTTCACTGCAAAGACCAAATGTGATAAGTGCGGTAAGAATAGAGATGGTCACAGGACACCAGTGAAATGGACAGGGGGATGGTCTCATGCAGCTGAATGGAGTCTCGGAGAGCTCCTAGAGGTGATTCCTACGAGAAGCTTCAGATCAAAGTGAGACTCTGCCTCTTGGAACAGCTGCTTGTGTGAAGGCTTGGAAGTTGGATAAAGTGTCCATTTTTTTTCAGTGTTTTGTTGTTTTTTTTTTTTTTTTGCATTTGAACTTCGATGGGCTCTCTGGATCCCCGCCCTGTTGATCTCCCCACTACATCCTTATCCTGACCCCTATCCCGACAGGAAAGGTCAGTGCGCAGAGGTGCCCAGGATGGAATTTCAAAGCATGTAGCCTTAGCCCACAGTATGGAGAGCTCCTCACCTTAACCCACATCACAACCACAGAAAGAGCCCAAAGTCACCCCATCTCACCCTCCTTTTCTCTTCTTCTCATTATTAGACTCTTGTAAGTCCCCCTGTCTTCCTGAGAATCCCAACCTGTGTACTAAATACACATTCATCCATATCCAAGAGTGAGTGTCCTCTATCTCAGCCTTTAAATGCATTCCTGGGTGGGTGATCAGAGCCTGCCTCTGGGCACACTGATCAAGCAGAAGAACTGGCGGGACTGGGGAATACCTTAGAGGTTTGTGTGAATGGGATGTGCAGTGCGAGTAGAGTGGAGAGGAAGTAACTCCACGCTGGAGAGATAGACATGGAAAGTCTGGCAAAGAAGATGGGCTATAGCAAAGCACAAACTGAATAAGGCATGTCAAAGCCAAATAGCCCTCACTTAGCTACAAAAACCAAGAAGAAGATGCTGTTTGGGAACCATTCTGGTTCTCTAGGGGTGAAGATTTCAGCAAAGAAGGCAAAGATGAACGTGTAAGTAGAAAACCTGAGGGACAGGGAGCTTTCTTGAGGTGTGGCTGACTGTCCTTACAACCAAAGTTTCCTAGGGTCTGAATTTTCTTCTGAAAGCCTGTCTGCAGGTGGATCAACCCGTCAGGTATAAGGTACCTATGAACAAAGTTCTTATGCAGTGAGCTTTGAGCCCATTACTAATCTAGCAGGTTTTGTGTTTCCAAAAGCATCTCCTGTTTGGTCAGAGGAAGGACTAGTCTTCTTGGAGTGAATATGGTCAGCAGCTCATGTTGATGTAAACTTTGGAGGCAACCTGGAAAGGATACTTCCGACTCATCATTTCCATCTAATTGATGGAATTCTCAGCGCTGCCCCAGCATGGCTTCTTCTTTGACGCCCACGAAACTGACTGGGCCATAAAGTAAGGCCCAGCAACACCTGGAAAGGATGAGAGTGTGTGACCCCGTGTCGGTAAGGCTTCTATGATAAGGATAGCAGAGTTTCTATCATGCTGAACAATTCATCAATATGTGGATATTAACTACCTCCATGCTGCGTGCTCTGCCTAAGCAGAGATCACAGTTTGCGGGTGGGGATATTGTATGGAAAAATGAACTGCACTGGGACCATTTACTCCAAGAAAGCTTGTCCCCACCACACCCTGATAAATGTTTTTTATAATGGTCCTTTATCTGAAATAGCCCACCAAGAACATTATACGGCTAATGCAGAAGGCCACATCCCAAGCATTCTTGTTACCATTCCAAACTTATTATTTATGTGTGGCTTTGGATGCTCTTCAGAAGATTCACTGAAGCATTCATACCAGTTCAGTCCAAAACGTCAACCTTTAGCGAGACCATTCTTTACATGACAGTCCTGGCATTGTGAATCATTTTAGAGTTGAAATGTCAGGCGCATGATCTCTCAAAGGGGAAGAAAAAAAAAAAATAGAAGGAAAATCGCCAGCAGTCCCTGACCCTCAGCTACTTCTCCTTAAAGGCCCTATGGTATTCCATATTAGAGGCTTGGAAAACAACCATATGACTGTCAGCAAACTGCAGGAATTGTACTGGCAAGATT
The DNA here is from genome assembly GCF_910594005.1 of Cervus elaphus. Taxonomy (NCBI): domain Eukaryota; kingdom Metazoa; phylum Chordata; class Mammalia; order Artiodactyla; family Cervidae; genus Cervus; species Cervus elaphus. The sequence goes on along the minus strand of NC_057819.1, from coordinate 79,827,833 downwards.
GACTTGTGGTGGCTCTGTCTACAGATTGTGTTTCTTGCCTGACTGCCAAGACCCACTGTCCCTGATAAATGTAGCACTCAGAGAGGGCCAGGGAGAGAGGTGCATTGTACCACAGAAACCAGCCCTCTGCAGAAGATCAGGGAGACCAGATCTAGAAATCAGGCAAAGACGGTGGACAGAAGGTTGGAGGATCCAGGGGGCGCTTTTGGAAAACCTGAGGCATATCAGTGTGTGATCATTGCTTGCACATTGCCAATAGGTGCAGCTATTCATAGGGATTGTGGGGGTACAAATAAATATCTGATGTGATCTTGTCCTCCAGAAACCGTCAGTCTATGTGGGTAGCTAGTGGACATGCTATGTGAAAACATAAAGTGAAACATAACTTAATAAATGGAGCAGATTAAAAGTTAAATCTATAATTTATTAATGCTGAGAGTATGGGAAATGTTAGCTTCAATTTGGAGCAGCTAGAGAATATAAACATTTTTATTGACTTAATGTTTTGCATAGCTCTTACTAGTTCTGAGTGCCCTAACTGATACTAGTTCATTTAATCCTCCCCACCATCCGTCTGATGATGTTACGTATTGTTAGCATACTCATTTGTTCCTTTTAGATAAAGAAACTGAAACAAAAATGGTAAGTAGCCTTCCTAAGGTCATGGCATCTGGTTCCTGGTTCCATCACTTCATGGCAAATAGAAAGGGAAAAAATGGAAGCAGTGACAGATCTTATTTTCTTGGGCTCCAGAATCTCTGTGGATGGTGAGTGCAGTCATGAAATTAAAAGGCACTTGCTCTGCAGAAGAAAAGCTATGACCAATCTAGACAGCATATTAAAAAGTAGAGACATCACTTTGCTGACAAAGGTCAGTAGAGTCAAAGCTATGGTTTTTCCAGTAGTTATGCATCAGTGTGAAATTTGGACTGTAAAGAAGGTTGAGCACGAAGAATTGATGCTTTTGAATTGTGGGTGCTGGAGAAGACTCTTGAGAGTCTCCTGGACTGCAAGGAGATCAAGCCAAGCAATCCTAAAGGAAATCAATCCTGACTATTCATTGGAATGACTGATGCTGAAGTTGAAGCTCCAATACTTTGGCCACCTGATACGAAGAGCTAACTTACTGGAAACAACCCTGATGCTGGGAAAGATTGAAGGCAAAAGGATAAAGGGGCGGCAGAGGATGAGATGATTAGGTAGCATTACTGTCTCAGTGGACATGAATTTGAGCAAACTCCAGGAGATAGTGGAATGCAGGAGTCTGGTGTACTAGAGTTCATGGGGTCACAAAGAGTTCCACAAAATTTAGTGATTGAAGAACAACGAGGTCACACAGCTAATAAGTAACTAATTAGGGCTAATAAGGGCTGTGATTTAAAACCCCATGGAAGGAAAAAAGAACTTAAGGTAGCTTTTGAAAGTAGATTAGAATTTGAAATGCAAGAAGGTCATTGGTGAGGAAGGGAGTGACATGATGGAAGATTCATATTCCTCACTTTTGAATAGTTGATCTGATGGTAAAAGTAGTGAGCATTATAAAGGGAGATAGTGGAACGACTTAATCAACACCTGGTGTAGATCTCAGTTATGGAAACAGAAATGAATGGAGAAATGCAAAAGAATCTATACATGGGTAAATGACATAGATTAATGACCAAATAGATATAAGAGAAAATGATGTAGAAAGTCAAGACTTCTCTCAAGTTTTGACCTAAAAACTAGTGGTACCATTGACAGAATCATGGAAGATAAGATGAAGCATGGGTTTGGAGATGATTGTAGGATTTCCAAATACATGCAACCCTCAAGCAATTGCTTAAAAGTGGAGTTTGGCCTTAGGAATGTGGTCAGGCTTGGATTTATGGACTAGGGAACTATTTATGGGCTGTGAATGTGAGTGATACAAGTGCTCCACGGGAAGAAGAAGAATAGAGAGCAGAAGTTAGAGGCTGAACTCTGTCCCAATACACTTACCAGAGGAAGTGAATTAACCAAAATGAAACAGAAAGGAGAAGATAGAAGAAAGGTACAAAACTAGGATAGCTTACCACTGCGGAAATCAATGGAAGATGCTCTCGGAAAGAAGAGGATAGTTATCACTTTGTAATGCTGCAATGAGGTAATGGAAAATAGGGAGTGAGGCAAGAAAAAAGATCATGGTGACTTCTGGGCAGCCAGTATAAATGAGCTGTCCCTTTTCTCACTTCTGTAGGCTGAGTTTTGACTGTTCTGTCAACATTTCCTGATATAGAAAGGTTTTAAACCTCTCATCCTCCCATCACTCTTCTCTGTCCGTAGGAAACACATAATGAGAAGATAGCATGGACTCAAATGGAAAGGCTCTGCTGATAAAAACAAATTTGGCAACTGAAAGAGCAGGTCATAGTTAGGGATAGAGCCCTCATCCTACAAAATTTCTTCCAGACTATCATGGTCTTTGAGTGCAATTATTCAACCAGTTGTGAATCCACTTGGGGGATTTGCTGAATGACTGGCTGAAGTGAATAAGTATTATATTTTGAGTGGTATTTTAATTTATCAATGGCAAATTTTAGTTCAATGGTGAATGAAGCTACCATGCTATAATTTGTTCCTAATGAGCAAATATGGGTTCTTAATGATCACTTTCTTTTTTCAAAAAATTTTGAACCTACACCTAAACATTCTTTCCTAGAACTTTGCCAAGGATGAATTTTAAATTTAAGGAACTAAATTTCAGTAAATTTGGATATCTTCTGATCACTAGTCCTTTGAGAACCCTCCCATTCATTATATCGTCTCAGAAAAAATAAGACTGCTAAGAGGATATAGGGATATATATTTTCACCATAAATTTTTTTTCAGATACAAATTTTCAAGGCCTAAAACCCTCAACTTGAATTCATAGGTACCTAATTATTACCTCTCAATGTTGACTTGAATTCTTTATATTTCTTATTCTATATAATTCTTTATATCACTTATTCTATTCTTTCAGATATGACACCTCTTGATAGGAAATCTGGTACCCTGGGACTTCTCTGGTGGTCCAGCGGTTAAGAATCCTCCTTGCAATGCAGGGGACTCAGGTTTGATCCCTGATCAGGGAACTAATATCCCACGTGCTGTGGAGCAACTAAGCCCAAGTGCTATAACTACTAAACTGGCATACTCTGGAAAAGTTCTGTTCTGAAAAACGGAACTAGAGGGTCTGCATGCTATGACTACAGAGTCTGTGCATCACAACAAAAGATTCCGCATGATGCAACGAAGATTGTGCATGCTGAAACTGAGGCCTGAAGATGCCAAATTAATCAATTAATTAGAAAAATCTGACACCTTAATACAAGTTGAAAGTTGAGTGTCCCTCTGTTATTCAACAATGCAATGAAGACATGTTTCATTCTGATAGTCAGCTTTCCCAGCAGCCAGAAAAAGAATGGCATGGTTACTGTATCTTCTGATTCAACTCCATTTTCCGAACGGATTCTTTTGAGATCTAAATGGAGAATGCCGTCCACCCCCCCATCATGTATCTGCACAGTTTCATGGGTTACCTGTCCTCTTTTGTTCCAGTTGGGATTATTTTCAATTGAACAGCTGGAATTTCAACTTTGGCACTCTTCAAACTTAGAAATTCCCATTCACTTTAGAAATCTTTTAGATATAGACCTATTTCTATCGCTCTCTGAATTTCTTAAAGCCTTGGGTATGTGTTCAAAAATATTCCTTGCATCTATAAAGTCCCTGACATGGTTCTCTCAATATTTCTGCTAATATCATTTTGAAGGCCAATATTAAGTATAAGGGGAATCCTCTGTTTTTTTCTTCTTCTGTACTTTCTAAAAGCTGAGATTGTTAATGAGGTAAATGATTGTGAGATAATCTAATTTTAATGGAGCTAGACTTTTGGTAAATTTATGGAGAGACAGGGTTTCCCAGGTGGCGGTAGTGGTAAAGAATCCACTTGCTAGTGCAAGAGATGTAAGAGACGCTGGTTTGATCCTCGGTCAGCAAGACCCCCTGGAGGAGGGCATGGCAACCTACTCCAGTATTCTTGCCTGGAGAGTCCCAAGGGCAGAAGAACCTGGTGGGCTATGGTCCAAAGGGCTGCAAAGAGTTGGACACCACTGAAGCCATTTAGCATGCACATGCACTCATGGAGAGATAAAATCCCTTATCATATTGAGATCACTTGTACATTTTTAAATATAAATCTATATTTTAAAATATAAATTTTCAAATATAGGGTTTCCCAAGTGGTTCAGTTGTAAAGAATACATCTGTCAATGCAGGATGCAAGAGACACAGTTTCAATCCCTGGGTTGAGAAGCTCCTCTGGAATAGAAAATGGCAACCCACTCCAGTGTTCTTGCTTGGAAAATCCCAAGAACAGGGAACCTGATGGGCTTTAGTCCATGGGGTTGCAAAAGTTCAGACACAACTGAGCAACTGAGCATGCACATATTTGAAAATAAGGTTTAACATGTTTTGTATTTAAAATTAGGAAAATATCCTTAAACACTACCTGACTAGGGAGCCTGCAGTATTATGCCACCAAAGTTGAACTTTGGATTCTCTTTTTCTTTTTCACAATTGAAATACTTTTCACTTTACTTCCCCTCTAGGATCTATAAATTTTTGTACAGTATATGATTCCATTATATACAGGCCTAAATTCCTCTTTTTCCTGTCTTTGTTAGGCAACATGTCATTCAGTTCCTCCAACCAGGATTGAAAAAAAAGTTTTACAATAATTAAGGACTAGCTACAAGCCAATATACAACAAGAAAGGCTTGAAATGAGTATATTGGAAGTTTCTAGAAGGACTCATCAAGCTCATAGTAACTGAAACAAAGCTCTGTAAAGGCATTTACCTCAAGAGAAACTTCTTCAGAGGTGGCCAAATTGATCCTCCTTAAGCATACAGCCATTTGCAGTTTTCAGATTTTGTGTCTTAGGTCCCCTAAGGGAATAATTTCAGTGGCAAACCTCCATGGTCTTTATTCAAAGGGAGGGCCATATTCTCTGCTGAAATACCCACTTTCTTCTTAATTCTTTAGGATTTTTACTTATATCCCCATGATTCCTACAATTTTAAAATATTTTATTTTCACCTCTTCTCTATCTGACTGTCGCTACCTGGAGGGCAGATTGTGTCTGACTCATCTGCGTGTTTCCACCACCCAACACATGGTTGATGTCTCTTGAATAAATGGTCTGGGTCTGTCTGTGGGTATGGTGTGCTGGGTCCTAGGAAAGGGTGTCTGAGTTTGTCAAGAGTGGCACTGCTTCTTCAGAGCAACAGAATTTTTAACTTTGGTGACTTAGGGCAGGAATTTGGGTCACAGAGATCTCACATTTAAATATGCATACCTGGATTGGGTTAATAGTTTTGTTTTTGCCTTTTCTTCAAAGGTTAACATATTGTTTATTCCAACCATAGGCTTCACCACATAAGTTGAGGGATATTTAGGAGATTGCAAATGTCTTTCATATATCTCAACATCTCAAGTTCAACTGCTTGTTCCCTCTGCTCCATAGGGTTGGCATATAAATGTCATTTGTCATTGCCTAAGACATTCTAGGAGCCCTTGCCTTTGTTCTGTGGCTCCTTGCCATGTCAGACATGACAACCTCCATACCATCACATTTTGCAGTTTATTCAGGCTTTTATTTCTCTCTCTCTGATAAAAAGCTCTATTTCAACTCTATTGATCAGCTCAGAATTGTCTGCCAAATACATTCTTTTCAGTCTCTCTGAAGTGTTCTCAGATTCAAGCCAGGACCCTTTGTTCTGGTGTTGCAGACCACAATCTGGGAAACTAACATCTCTCCAATGCCATCTTCAGCAGTCACACACTTCATCCTCCTTTCTTGTCCAAAGACATGATCTTCAGCTGGAAGCAGAGATGAAAATATCACCTGTGTCCTGAGAATCCCTCTATGGTTTTCTATCTAGAACTTGAAGGGCTCTGGGGACTCTTCCTACCACTCATTCTTGCAGGAGCCAGTGGAAGGGGGTAGTGAACCACGGTGTTCAGGAATCTTATCTGGTATATTGCCATTAGCCCCCCCATGGTGGTTGCTTGAATGGCTGTTCATAGGCAGGTGTTTCTGAGGAGCACGGTCCAAACTCTGCCCAGCAGGTCATCTGTCTGAGAGCCATAATGGAGCTCTACATGATGGTTCCTGTAAGTCTCTTTTACTGTTCTTTCAGTAAAGGGTGGCACTTTTCTAAAATCAGAATTCACTCACCAAAAGAATCTCTTTGTAGTTTCCCCTTTTCCCTTCATTTGTATAATTTTGACATCTATTTCCATTAACAATTGCCGTATATGTTTCTATTGAGGTGCTTTTCTCCTGAATTTTTTTTTTCACTCCATATTATGCTCATTGTCTGTAATATAGAATATAGCAAGGTGATCCTCATGGTTTCCCTCCATTTTTACTAGTCACTGAAGCTTGAATACAGAGCAAATAGAACTTAATTCATAACTTGGGGGGTGGAGAAACACAAAATATATTCTGAAGGTCAGAAAGCTCTAATCAATGTGAATCACTTCCCACCCTCAAGAATAAAATAATATTCTGGGTTACAGGGGACAGTTGTTTTCAAGTCTTACTAACTGAAATGTGTTAATGTTTCATGATCTCATTCACTTGCTGTTAAAAATAATCTATGTATTGAAGAATCTTCATCTAGCTTCTCAATAGCTGGTATTGAGATATTGCAAGAGTAACAATAAAATTTACAATGTTGTAGAAAGAATACCAGGTAAGAAATCTAGAGAACTGGGTTCTAATCCAAACTGTAACATGCATGGTTTTGGACTGTTTACTTTAACTGTGAATCTCATCTCCTGATTGATTAAACTGAGGCAGAAAATAGTCCCTGCTTTTCACTGGGTGTTTTTGAGGTCAAGACACACACATATCTACATACATGTATAACACACACACACACTTTACAAACTGCACAATGCTGTGCAAATAATACATTTTAGGTGATTATCACATCATTTTAAAGCTAGTGTGGCAGAGCCACATAAACCCAGAGCCCTATAAAAAGAGCAAGCTAGAGTAAACTCTGTGATTATTGAAGCAAAGCTGTCTATATGAGATTGAACAGGTAATTCATACTGTTTGAGAAATTCCCCCTTTTGTGAAATAGGGATGGTGATAATTCCTGGCCATCCTTCAGAATGCTCTGCTCTCTGGCCCCAGGCTCCACCTCTTCTCTTAAAGAGTGTTGCCTGGAAGGGTCACCCTTCAGGAAACAGTACACTCAACTCAATTGTCAACTCACAACTTACCCTAAGAGTTCATCCAGACACCACATCAGTAGGTGAAGCAATAATACCAATATCTAAGCAAAACATCCCTGCTTAAGAGTTGGATAAGATGGAGGTAGGAAGAATTCACATTTCCTTACACTATGTCATTTTACCAGGGTATAATATTTTGTACTTGAATATTTTGCAATATGGTATCAAATAACTTGAAGTTGATTGCAAGTTATTTGAGATCCTCTCAGCTTGAAGCTTTGAACACCCATACCATTATTCATTCATTCATTCATTTCCTACCCACAATTCTTTGTAGCTAAAAATGGAAAAGCTGTATATAGTCAGCAAAAGCAAGATCTTGAGCTGACTGTTGCTCAGATCAGTAGCTTCTCATAGCAAAATTCAGGTTCAAACTAAAGAAAGTGGGGAAAACCACTATGCCAGCCAGGTATGACTTAAATCAAATCCCCTGTGAATATGCAGTGGAGGTAATGAATTGGTTCAAAGGATGAGATATAGTAAACAATGTGCCTGAAGAACTATGAGAAGAGGTCCGAAATATTGTACAGGAGGCAGCAAACAAAACCATCCCAAAGAAAAAGAAAAGCAAGAAGGCAAGATGGTTATCTGAGAAGGCTTTACAAATAGCCAAAGAAAGAGAAGTGGAAAGCAAGGGAGAAAGGGAAAGGTACATCCGACTAAATGCAGAATTCCAAAGAATAGCATGGAGAGACAAGAAGGCCTTCTTCAATGAACAATACATAAAACTAGAGGAAGACAACAGAAGGGGCAAAACTAGAGATCTCGTCAGGAAAATTGGAACTATCAAGGGAATATTCTACCCAAAGATGGGCACAATAAAAGGCAGAAATGGTAGAGACCTAGTAAATGCTGAAGAGATCAAGAAGAGATTGAAAGAATACATGGAAGAACTGTATGAAAAAGATCTTAATAAACTGGATTACTGTGATGGTGTGGTCAGTCACCCAGAGCCGGACATTCTGGAGTGTGAAGTCAAGAGGGCCTTAGGAAGCATTGCTGTTAATAAAGCTAGTGGATGCGATAGAATTCCAGTAGAAATATTCAAAATCCTAAAGGATGATGCCATCAAGGTGTTGCAATCAATATGTCAGCAAATCTGGAAGACCCAGCAGTGGCCACAGGCCTGGAAAAGGACAATACTCATCCCAATTCCCAAGAAAGGTAGTACTAAAAAATGCTCAAACCACTGGACATTTGCACTCATCTCTGATGCCAGTAAGTACATGCTTAAAATCTTGCATGCAAGGCTTCAGCATCTTGTGAATCAAGAACTTCCAGATGTCCAAGCTGGGTTTAGAAAAGGCAGAGGAACCAGAAATCAAATTGCCAACATTCTCTGAATCATAAAGAAAACAAGGGAATTCCAGAAAAACAGCTACCTCTGTTTTACCAACTATACTAGAGCCTTTGACTGTGTGGATCATAATAAACTGTGGAAAGCTCTTAGAGATGGCAATATCAGACCATCTTACCCATCTCCTGAGAAACCTGTATACGGGTCAAGAAGAAACAATTAGAACCCTGTACGGACAACCAATTGCTTCAAGATTGAGAAAGGAGAACAAAGGGCTGTCTGCTGCCACCCTGTTTGTTTAACATATATGCTAAGCACATCATAAGAAATGCTGGACCAGATGGGTTACAAGCTGGAATCAAGATAGGTGGGAGAAACATCAATAACCTCAGATATGCAGATGATACCACTCTAATGGCAGAAAGCGAAGAGGAACTGAAGAACCTCTTGATGAGGATGAAGGAGGAGAGTGAAAGAGCCAGCTTAAAACTATATACTAAAAAATCTAAGATCATGGCATCCGGCCCCATTGCTTCATGGAAAATAGAAGGCGAAAATGTGGAAGTAGTGACAGATTTCCTTTTCTTGGGCTCCAAAATCACAGTGGTGACTGCAGCCATGAAATCAGAAGACAACTGATTCTTGACAGGAAGGCGATGACAAACCTACGCAGTGTGTCGAAAAGCAGAAACTTTACTCTGCCAACGAAGGTCCATATAGCCAAGGCTATGGTCTTCCCAGGGTCACATACGGTTGTGAGAACTGGATCATAAAGAAGGCAGAATGCCAAAGAATTGATGCCTTCGAACTGTGGTGCTGGAGAAGAATCCTGAAAGTCCCTTGGACAGGAAGGAGATCAAACCAGTCAATCTTAAGGGAAATCAACCTCAAGTACTTGTTGGAATGACTGACTGGGAAAGCCCCTGATGCTAGGAAAGATTGAGGGCAGAAGGAGAATAGGGCATCAGAGAATAAGATGGCTGGATGGCATCACCAATGCAATGGACATAAACTTGGGCGAACTTCAGGAGATGGTGAGGAACAGGGAGGCCTGGCATTCTGCTGTCCATGGGGCTGCAAAGAGTTGGACATGACTTGGCAAATGAACAACAACACAGTTCTTTTATTGTATTGTTTAGCTAGGACCGCAGATTCAACCATGATCCACACTGGCAAGGCTTGAGAATCATGGAGAAAATAACACTGGCAGGTATAGACTCAGTATGGGACACTGGGACACATAGCAATGCCATGGACCCCACAGCTAAAATCTGTGAGCAGAAGGAGGGCATGCAGGTGTGTGTACACACACACACACACACACTCACACACACAGATACACATCCAAATGGCATCAGGACTGAGATCAAATCAGGAGGAGAAAGAAGTGCAAAGAAAGTCTTATTGCTTTTTTGAAGTCGTCTGTGGAGGAGTCGATTGCAATCTAAATGTGATGTTGGTTATTTTGGAGGTCACAATACACATGCAAGCTGGGATGGCCAGCAATTACCTGTCACCGTGTTAAAATTGAGCCCATATACTTGGAGAAAGTCTGCTTTGTTATTTTTTCATCTGGAAGAAATTAACCAGCCAATTCAAGGCGACAGGGACTTAATGAGAGTGACAAAAACGAGATGGCATTTTCTTTCTTTACTTCTCCAGCAGATGTCATAGGCAGTTTTGCTTTCCTGGGCATCTAAAAAGATAAGCCCAAATGACTCTTTTCTAATGATCTCTTATATGAAAATAGAATTTAATTCCCTGTTTTGTGCCTGGCCCTTGCGCCAACATAGCAATTTTAAGGGAATAGCTTCCTTCTGACCTATTTCAGTGACCTACTCCACCTGTGGTATATTGCTATGTTTGGATTTTAGGAAAGCCCATCAGAGATGGTCCCTGATTTACAAAACTGCTTGGCAAAATTGAAAACTTGCGAGCAAAGAAAACATTGGTAGATTGAATCTTTTATGAAATGCACCAAAAAACTCATTACAGCAGAGACTTCCCAATCGCAAGAGAATCACCTGGAGAGCAGCTGGCTGCAGGGGCCCTGCAGGTGAGTTCTGCCCATCAGCAGGGCACATTCTTGAAAAGACCTGAGTATAGAGTAGGGTAGGCTGTCAGCCTACTCTGAGTTCTCCAGAAAACCCTAATTTCATGTCTCCTCATTTATCAAATGAGAGGATTGAAAGACAACTTTATATTCATTGAGAACAAAGCTGGACGGAGATGAGGGTTTCTGTTTGTACCGAGTGAGCAGCCTCTGTGCACAATGCCCACAGTTGAGAAGACTGAAAGTAAAAAGAAACCAACAAACTACCTGTCGCTTACAAATAGCTCTGACCACAGACAGTAAATGAAGCCATGCATCTCCACGTATCAAGAGGGACCCATGGTTTTTGCTTTTTACTCTGAGAATTCACATAACTGGATTCTGAAAGTTAGAATCTACATCTGTAGATTTGAACATAATAATTTACATCATTGGAGGAGTCTTCTCATGACTAAAGATTCATCAGAGCATTTTCTTAGTAGTGAGTATCTCACCTAATTTGATGTCACTTTGAATCATCTGCTTTTGTAGAACCACCAGTGAAGTGAATTCTTGCTACAGTCCTGTCCTAGAGGGAAATGCTATTGATCATATAATGAGGTGGTTCCGGATCATTTTTAATCAATGTACTTGGAACCAGTCTAAGTTCGGAGGCACTCTGACAGGTTCAGCTCTAAGGAGAGACAAGTACATTTTGTAAAAAAGAGATACACTGCTAGCTAGAGTCAGACATTAAGGTAATTTTTTCCCAACTGAAGCAACTATGGTAGCTACAGAGACTTCTGATTCAGTGGCCTTATGTGTTTTATACAAACTTTTATTGGGACATTCCTTAGACCTCCAGGGCATTCTAAATGTAGAAATGAGATATTTAAAAAAACTACATCTAGAAATCTCCTGAAAGTTCTGCATTTCTACATGTCAAGGCTACACAGATGCTGTTCATTTTAAGACATAGGGACATAGGGAACAAAATGATAAACACCATTAAGGAGGATGAATTGGGAATGATTATCCCATGCTTCAGCTGCCTACACAGTCAAAATATTCAGTTGCAAAATATTCAGTTTTCCTTTATCTGTCTGAAATTTTTTGACAGTTGCCTCCAGAGACTCTGTGTTCTTTGGTATCACGCACATGTAACCTTTATGAGACAGAGCTGGATTCATTTTAACCTTGTCTCTGTCTCAGATGCCGCATTCAATTTGAGATTTCTCCGATGGTGAAAATGTATTTCTTTTAAGTGGCTCATAGAAATTTAAAAAAAAAAAAAATGAGTTGGGAGTTCTGACAAACATCCAGATCAGCCAGCCTCACCCGATTCAATCCAAGGCTTGACAAGTTGCTATACAGAAAAGCAGTCTTTTGGAGGCGAAACTGCTTGCCAGCACGCGCGTCAACTCCGGGAGAGGGCAACACACCAGCTGCCTGACCACTCAGGCTGCATCTCCAAGAGCAAAAAGGACTCTTCAGTTTCAGCGCAGTGAACTTTCCCCCAGCTAATCAAAATGCCTCTTGCTTGGCCGATTGAAATACCCCCCCAACCTGGTAAGGCTGCACCAATTTTTACCACTAACCTCTGCCCAGGGAGAAGTCAATAAAGAAACAGAATGCAAATAAATTAGCATTCATCACTGCTGATCTAGTATAAATATTTATAAGGGAAAGATGCGGCGATTTTGAGTGATACCATGATCCTGGGCCCCACATCAACAGTTAAAAACAGTCATACTTGGGAGATTGCACTTTGCATTTTTTTTTTCCATTTCACATCACCATAATCACCTAATAAATATTTAAATGGACCCATTTGCCGTAACTATAAAAGAACCGTGTAAACTTGTTGTCATCTAGACACATTAGCCGTGGTGGAGTCAATGAATTTCAACAGTCACTTAATACTGCGGCCACGAGCTACCTTAAAACTGCCAGCCCCGGCCTGCCAGGAAGCTACTGTAGCAGCCCTGCTCGCTAACTCCAGCAAGACACGAGCTTCATTATGAATGCGAGCATTGCAGCTCTAATTAGGCCTGGGAGAAGTTTAACAACCATCTTACAGTCTTGCTGCTGACAAATATAAAAATAAAGCCTTGTTCGAATTAGCAACGTGAAGTGAGAAGGCCTAGAAGCACCGAGTGTCTGACGGGCCCTGGAACAGCTCTAACCTATAGTGAGGTTATTTTGGTTCATAAACTGCCAGTATGTTACCTGCAGGAGGTCGCCCTGTAAAATGAATTATAGTCAGCTATATGTGATAATTAACCATGCATTAGCAAATATCTTGAAACAGGGAGGCTCTGTGTTTCTCTGTATTTTGACTAATAAAAGCATGAATTTGTTCAACAAATGATCATTTAGGTTGTGGAATTCTAACCATATTGGAAGGACAGAGTGAGCAATGCAACATTGTGCTGGCCTCAGAGTTTCCTTACCCAAACAGGCTGCTTAATAGGCTGGCTCCATACTATGATGCTATTCAGACTAAAAACCACAGCGCTGAGAAGACAAATACAATATACATTTAAAATAATATGAACCTTGTGCTCTTATTTACTTTAAAATCACCCTATATATGACAATTAAAAAAACATGCATAAAGTTCTATTTCAGAAAACAACTTTATATTTCATTAAAAATAATTCTGAAACAACTCCCATACCTTTACAACAATTAAAAAATATGTTTAACTGCACATTTTTTAGAGTGAGTTTCTAAGAATTTTCTTTAGAAGCCTTCAGACATGTTCTGAAAATCAAAATCAAACTGCAACATTAAAGAAATACTGTTTTTTTGAATTAATTCATCATCCAAAAGAATACTCAGGAATACAGCTGGTAGGCATCAATGACTTGGAAAGAAGTGTTTTGGGTGCTGGATTAGCAGCAGGGGGCAGGCTCTGGGAGGTTAATGAGAAGGGGTGTCATCTTTGATTGTCTGTCATTCACTGAGAGCTGGCCAGATGTTTCTACCATTGTAGGAAGCTGTGATCAATGGTTGCTGGCAATAGGAGATGGCGATAATGCCTTAAAATGTACAAACTTTCCCCTTCCCCCTCTTAGGACACTGACTGCTTTTGTATAAGAAGAAATATTCCTTGCTTCTTTTTTTCTTCTAACCTCGAAGTTAAAACGCATATTTATACATAGTATATATAAACACATGTACACACACACACACACACACAGATCTAAAAATAATCCAGACAGACCACTAAGGCAGCTTCAGATTTTATCCCAAATATGTGACCCATAGTTTTGCTTTAAATAGTCTACCCAAACCCATCAATAGGTTGAGGTTATCCTTTCTAAGCAGTTTCAAGAGTTTATATGTTTATAGCCAAACTGTTTCCATGGGATATTAATAGGCGCTATGCTAAAAGAGTTCTGTGGTCAGATACATATGAGAATCTCTGGATTAAGTAAAGTGACATAGGTTTCTTTACTACAGGACTTCTCAGAGCCTTTATTACCACCTTGGGAGATACTGGCCCAGTGTAATCATTAGGTACACATAGCCAGTTCTCACTGAAAAGAGTATCTAGCTTTCTAAAAAAAAATTCCCAATGATGCAGAGAGATGGAAAGAGATGTGGATTCTGAAGATCTCCTTGAAGGACCCTGTGGGCTGAGGCTTGAAGGGAAGTAAATGTGTTAGTGACTCAGTTGTGTCTGACTCTTGGTGACTCCTTAGACTGTGGCCTGCCAGGCTCCCCTGTCCATGGAATTCTCCAGGTAAGAATCCTGGAGTGGGTAGCCACGCGTTTCTCCAAGGGATCTTCCTGACCCAGGAATCAAGCCTGGGTCTCTTGCATCGCAGGCAGATTCTTTACCGTCTGAGTCACCAGGAAAGCCCGAGCTGAGACATAGTCACCAGTCATTCCAGGACAGACCTCACTCCAGTCTGCGTGAGCACGTCTAATCCTAAGTGGGGCTGAGGGCTTTCTGAGATTGGCTAAGGGGCTATCCTCTTGATAATCAAATTTCCTTTAGTGGCAAGCCATTTACCCAGTCCCAGTTCTCAGGGACAATCACAAGGCAAACACGTTTTGTCATCTCAGCAAAGAATCCCTTTTTCTCTTTCCATGTGACATCACAGCATTTCTACTCTTGACCACTGAGCACCTACCAGGAAAGAACAGGTGGGGAGTTATCAGCTTTTGTGAGCGGGGTAAAAACACAGCCTGCTCTACAGGATATTTCTAAGCTCAGAGTGTCCACGTATCCTGGCCTGAAGTATGAGCATCGCCTTTTGGGGGAGAGCTCTCTCATTTATCCTCCCAACATACGGTGCTTAGAGCACCGGTGATAAACCCCGATGAATGCAGAAACCAGCAAACCGAGTGAAGATCCTGGAGGGGAAATGGAAGAATGCTAGCATTAAAAATAGGCTCCAGACTCTGTTCTGTGAAGATTTGGTGGTCAGTATAGAAGTCTGAAAAAGAGTAAATATGGATCTTCAAGGCACCGACAAATATCACTGGAGACTGGTGGCGTAAGAATTATCTCCATTACCTTGTTCCTCAGTTCTTCCCTTCTCCATCTCTCCACAAACAGGTTTGCTGAAAAGTTTAAATTTGTGTCCTTGAGTACGATTGCAGTTATACTTAGACATGATGGAATGTTCTCAGTGGCAGCTTCAAACTTTTGTGAAGAGTTTGTGGGAATCTGAGACTACATGAGAAAGTAATATACTATAAAAAGTTGGTCCTGCATTGTGTTCTCTGGTCTAATGGAAAAAAGCTCAGGCTTAGAATCAAACAGAGAGTTCTGTGTTCAAATCTTGCTTCTTCCACATACCAAGGCAATATATTTTGCCTCCTTGGGCCTCAATCTCCTTATCTGTAAAATCATGATCGCAAGATAATACATGCAAAGTGCTTGGCACACAGTAGGAGTTGAGTGAATAATGGTTATCCCTCACTCCCTGCCTCTTGCTGCCCAATACAGAAATTTATTCCACAATTATACCCAGTGCTCCGGGCCAATCTGGACCCAGATGAGGTGCCCCTACTAAGAGGTACAAATGTCTCAGCACACACACATAAAGAATAGCTGCTCTTTCTGAGCATGTATAATGTATATGCCAAGGTTTTGTGCAACGCAATTTTAGCAGTGCATGTATCCTATTTAATCTTAACAATCTCCCTATGATTTGGGGATGCCCTTTCTAGTCAACAAAAGTCAAAGATTAAAAAAAAAAAAAACAAATTCCTAGTGATGAATGTTGGTTCTTTCACCCCATTCTGCTGCCATCAGGACTGCACCTTCTGTTTATTCATGGGAATGGTATTGCTGAGGGGGCTTGGGAGCGAGTGTTAACAGTGCCCCCTTTTGGCCTGTGAGAGCCTTACAGCCCATCTGGGAGAATTAGGTGTGAAGCTCGTTGCAAGCCCATTCAGGGTTATTTGTGTCTCATACTGCTGTGTCCCCTGGTCAGTCTGTATGTGGCTTTTACATTCCTCAATAAAGTAATAGACATGAAAGAATTCTGTGGCTGACGCCAGCAGCCACAGAGAACACCAAGTCTAAAGTCAGCTAAAGGTAAACATATGGAGCCATCCAAGGAATGTAGCAATAAAAATTGGAACATATGATGGAGCCTCCCCTCCCCCCTCTATTTTTCTGGGATAATTGTGTCAAGGAGGGGAAAAAGCCGCTCTTCGCAGACAGCAAGCCTTCACTGTGATCTGCTGTCTTCTGGCAGGGGGAGCCAGTCAAAGAATCTTTCAAGAAATAGTTAGCTTTTTTTTCCCCCCTCCGACTGAGTGTTCAACTACCAAAAATCTCTCAAATCAAATCCAAAGACAATTATTTATTTTCCAGACTTAATTTAATAGCAAAAACACCCCTGGAGGACTGAATGTGGTATTTGACTTTTATTTGGGCCACTCTGGGCATCACCAGCGGCTTTCTTCTCCAAAGTGTGACTTTGCAGCGAGCTCTGGGGCCCCCAGAGCTGTCCAGGGCTGCTGGCCGGGAGCCCTATTGCCCTCGCAACAGCGACCCGGGGGCCGGGCCAGAGACAGCACATAAATAACATTTCTCAGGGCAGGTTTGACTCGGTATTTCTTCTCCATGGCTTGTACTCTTCACTCTCATGGAGGGAAAACATGACCCCCGTCTGTCCCCAGACCACCTTCCCAGCCTCGTCTGACACCACAGTGGCCCCACTGCGGTCCGTTCTGCCCCGTCACGTGGGGTAAATTGATGCTGGCCCTTCCCCTCTCACTTTTCTTCCTGCCCTGCATTAAGGCAGCCTAAAGCATCCCAGTCTCTACTCAGAGCATGAGGTTTTAACACATGCTATGGGCTTCCCTGGGGGCTCAGACGGTAAAGAGTCTGCCTGTAATGAGGGAGCCCTGGGTTCGATCCCTGGGTCAGGAAGATCCCTTGGAGAAGGGAACGGCTACCACTCCAGTATTCTTGCCTGGAAGAATTCCATGGACTGAGGAGCCTGGCAGGCTACAGTCCATGGGGTCACAAAAAGTCAGACATGACTGAGTGACTTTCACTTCTCGGACTTCTGGGGTGGAGTCTGAGAGATGGATTCAAATCCTGACTTTGTTACTTTCTAGAGAAAGTTCTAGAGAAAATCTAGAGAGACTTGTTTTAGAGAAAGTCTTTCTGTGTGTTTCTTTACCTGTAGAATGGAAACTACAATATACACAACCAACTTTCTTTACGGGGCTTTGTCACCATGAAATGAGCACTTTCTTTAGCCAGTATCTGGCATGTGATAAGCACTCCATAAATTTAGTTTTCATTATAATAATTATTAATCTCACAGCAGAAATCCTACTCAAATTTCAAAAGACACATCAACTTCGTTTCCTCAGAGTGGGACCCCCAGCCTTCTTTTTACTCAATCGTTCATCCATCTCTTAAGGTCTTAATTCCTCTATTTTGGTTCCCTGGTGGCTCAGACGGTAAAGCGTCTGCCTGCAATGTGGGAGACCCGGGTTCGATCCCTGAGTCGGGAAGATTCCCTGGAGAAGGAAATGGCAACCCACTCCAGTACACTTGCCTAGAAAATTCCATGGATAGAGGAGCCTGGTGAGCTACAGTTCATGGGGTCGCAAAGAGTCGGACACGACTGAGCGACTTCACTTTCACTTTCAATCTGACTTGAAATCACTTCATGCACTGAATAGCCATTTATTAGGTGCATCCAATGTGCAAAGCCCTTTGCTGGAGACACAGAGATGGACCAGGCATAGACTTTCCTTCCAAGGAGGCAGAGATACAAGGGAAGGCCTGGCCAAGGTCAACCACAGTCAAGGCTAAAAGTGCTAAATGCTATGAAAGTGAAAAAGTGAAACTGTTAGTAGCTCAGTCAGGTCTGACTCTTTGTGACCCCATCGACTGTAGCCCAGCAGGCTCCTCTGTCCATGGAATGCTCCAGGCAAGAATACTGGAGTGGGTCCCTTCTCCAGGGGATCTTCCCAGCCCAGGGATGGAACATGGGTCTCCTGCATTGCAGGTGGATTCTTAACCATTCGCACTACCTGGGAAGTCCATGAGATACAGGAGACAAATGCTATGAGACATATACAAAAAAGTTTTTATTGGGTAGGGAGGGGTCTAGAGGACAGAGAGGTCAGTGTAATCTGAGGTGAACAGCAAATGGCTTTTGGAAAAGATAGTGCTTCCAGTGGCTCCTTCAGGCTCGGAGTGCTTAGAGGTGGGGAGGAGATGGGAGAGGGGTAAGGTAGACTGGTGACTGGCTATCTGCCTCTGTCACTCCAACTCAGATGTGAGCTCCTGGAAGCCAGAGACCATTTCAGAAGCAGAGTCATCACTGGGTGTTTTAAGGCAGGGGTCCCCAAACCCCCAGGCCTCGGGCCAGTAGAGGTCTGAGGCCTGTTAGGAGCCTGGCCACACAGAAGAAGGAGGTGAGTGAAGCTTCATCTACCACTCCCCATTGGTAGCATTCCTGCCTGAACCGTCTCCCCTGCCACCCATCCATGGAAAAAGTGTCTTCCACGAAACCAGTCCCTCATGCCAAAAAGGTTAGGGACGACTGTGTTAAATGGTTGTGGCTCAGCTCTGAAAGGGAACCGAGTGTAGCACAGAGTAAAGGCTTGAGAGACTGACAGGATGGGGAGGAAAGGGATGGGTCCTCGAGGCTAGGCGTGGTCAGACAGAACAAACCATTAACCTCAGGGGAAGGCGCGGCACTCCAGAACATTCCAGGTGATATTCTAATACATGACGTCCAGCCCGGGGGTGGGGTGCGGGGTGGAGTGAGTGTATATTTTTGAGTGGCTAGTGCAGGAGAAGTGAAGGGAGTTCTCCCAAGCCTCTGGAAAAATAGAAGTGGGTCAGGAGCTGGCAGAGATCCTGAAGAGGGTTGCTGCTGCATCGCCTCAGTCGTGTCCAACTCTCTGTGACCCCATAGATGGCAGCCCACCAGGCTCTTCCATCCCTGGGAAGAGGGTTAGCATGGGTTTAAAACTCCAGCCCTAGGGACCTTGGAAGGAGGGCAGTGGACTGAGGAAACCAGTTCTTTGAGGGCACGGCTGGGACCCAGCCCCAGGGACATGCTTGTAGGCCACCACGTCAAGTCTCTGGGCAGTGGCTGCTTGAATGTGCATGTGGACTAGAGTGATGCCGAACAGGGAAGCATGGATTTTGGAGCCATCAGACCTAGATTCAGCTAATAAGCACAGTGATGTAGCAGACCCTCCTCAGTGCTTTCATCTGTCAGATATGTCAATTCATACACATTATATTAGGATCGAAAGAGATAATTATATAAAGGGTCTAGAGTGTGATCCACAGACCAGCAGTATTGGTATCACTTGGGGACCTGTTAGAAACGGTCTCAGGTCCTACTCCCGACCTACAGCATCAGAAACTGAATTTTAAGTGGACCCCCAGGTGACTCCTATGCACCTTGCATGCATGCGTGCTAAGTTGCTTCAGTTATGTCTGACTCTGCAAGCCTATATATGATAGCCTTCCAGGCTCCTCTGTCCAGGAGATTCTCCAGGCAAGAATACTGGAGTGGATTGCCATACCCTCCTCCAGAGGATCTTCCTGACCCAGGTGTCGAACCCATGTCTCTTATGTTCCTGCATTGGCAGGCAGGTTCTTTACCACTAGCATTGCCTGGGAAGCCCATCCTATGCACCTCAGAGTTTGTGAAACACTGGACTAGGTTAGTAGATGCTCCGAGTTCATGCTTCTGGCCTACTGGTCCCCAGGTGTGACTAACTCAGTCAAGATTCAGAGCAGAAGAGATGCTCTCAGAGGGGTTCTTACTGGTTCCAGGTCTTAGTGGGTCTGACCTTCATAAATTCTTGTAGAGCTTGCCCAGTGCCCTATGCCACACACACACTTGCATGTGATGCACGTTGGGCCTTCTTGAGCAGTGAGGGCTCTCACTTTATGTCCAATTACTCCTACTTTTTGCCTCATTCTTTTGGTTTCCATCCTAGCGCACCTTGCCATTCCGCAGTTTCAAATGTGTTTTCCACCCACTGTGCTGAGAACACTTCAACACGGCAGTCCTGCCTCTCTCTGGATGAAGGCCCACACTCCGGGTAGAGAGAAAACCCTCTGTGTCCTGGTGGGAGGCCGGGGGGTGGGGGCTCTGCTCGAACCAGAGAACACAAGTCACCAAGCATCCTTCCCCACTTTCTGCTCCAGCCCATCTGATGTTTCTGGCACATTGCCTCAACACCTCTGATCCCAAGTCATCATCAAACCAAGCCATTAACGTCCACTTTGTGTAAGGTTAGTGCCAGTCCTCCAGAGGTGCTCAAAGCAGAAGCTGTGCTGTACGCCTAGGCTTCACGGATGTGTGATGCAGTCACCCTGGACCACACCGCGCGGGGAGAGAGAGGTAAGCACGGGCGGCAGAACACAGTTGGTGGATTTAGCATGGGCTTAAATGCCTTGGGCCACATATTCAGCCACTTACTATGTGATCTTGGCTTCCCTGGTGGCCAGACGGTAAAGAATCCGCCTTATGTGATCTTGAGTAAGTTACCTATCTGACCCAAGCCTCAGTTTCCCTGTGCATAAAGTGGGGAAATAATTATACAGGATTCAGTGATATCATCCAAGCAACATGCTTAGTATAGTTCCTGGCATATTATGAGTACTCAGTAAATGTTTGCTATTAATATTAGACTCACCTTATACAAAGAGGTTACTCTCTGCCCTCCTTTTCCCATTTAATAAGCAAACAGACAGCTCAGACTTGGAACGGAGTTCTGGTGAGCTCCACCCAAATGGAAGCCAAGTGGTGCCTCATAATCCCTGAAAAAACAACAGGTAACCTCCAAACTACACACCCGGAGGAGCCAAGACCAATGCTTCAGTGCCCATTAGTCCCCGTTTGGCTTTCTATAGGAAATATGACCACTTTTTTTCAGCGACTGTAATTTGTGGATTAATTAGACTGTTTGATTTTCTTTTTCTTTCTTTCTGATGGCCAGAGGGCCTCATTAGCACCTCCATTAGCATTTGGTCAGGGAAAGAGGAAGCAGCGGTAAGTTCCAATAGCCTGACGCAGCGAAGGGAGGAGGGCCTGAGTTAGGTTTTCTCTGGATCCTGAGTTTGAGATGTGAGCCGGGGTGGACAATTCATCCACTCGCTCATCACAGGGTCAGTGAGTCCCTGCTGTGTAAACAGCGTGCTTCCGGTCACTGCAGGGAGGGAAGGAAGGAAACGGCACGTGGGGACAGTGACGGACACACATAGAAAAACGCTGCCACGTGGAAGTCGAGTTTCGAGAACAAAGCAAGCGCGTTCACCTCTGCTTCCTGGGCTCCAGTTTCCTCTCCTGCTGGATGGAGATGTGGGACCGCAGTAAAATTACAGACTTTCAAGCTTGAAAGGGACCACGTGTGTGTGTGTGTGTGTGTGTGTGTGCGCTAGGTCACTTCAGTCCTGTCTGACTCTCTGTGACCCCATGGACTTAGCCTGCCAGGCTCCTCTGTCCGTGGGATTCTCCAGGCAAGAACACTGGAGTGGGTTGCCGTGCCCTCCTCCAGGGGATCGTCCCGACCCAGGGAGTAAACCCTCACCTCTTACTTCTCCTGCATTGGCAGGTGAGTTCTTAACCACTAGCGCCACCTGGGAAGCCCCTGGCAGGGACCAGAGAGGTCTTCTATACCCATATTATTTTCTGTCAGAAAATAATGACATATCAGGGGTTGACAGATCTCCAGAGATAGGATACTTATTCTCTCAGGAGACAGCTCTTACTTGTATTAAGATTTTATTTTACTAAAAAATACATCTCCCTATAACTTCCTCCTCCTGGTATCATTTCGAAAGCTGGCCAAATGATCAGAAAGCCAGTACTTAGAATGGCCAGTTCTTCTAGTGGTAGATTCCTTCCATTCCAGTTATCAGAAAGCCAGTCTGTTCAATGGCCACACCTGATTTTCAGCTGGTAGGTCTCAGTAAGACTATGTCAGTTGTTAAAGCACTTCTCTATCAGTGATTGATAACAAGAGTTCAACTTACTTTCACCAGAGGCCCCCACTACTACCCTGGTATCTTGACACCTTTCCAGTCAACCTCTTCAACCTTTTCATGATCCAGAAAGCAAAGGTTTAGTTCCTTAGAACATCAAGAAGATCCTCAAGCCTCTATGCCAGCCCTATAGCCAATATACCTTCTGCTTGGTCCTTGCTTATATTGTACTGATTGCTAATATTTTTATGTCACTTCTATGAATGATCCCTTTACCTTTTATCCTCTGGAGCAAGCAGGCTAAACATAAGGATCTTTGTGTATAAGGACAGCTGTCCATCTACTAACTCTGAATATTCCCATTCTCTCTCCCTTCTGACACTCTCCTTCTGCATGTGTTCCACTCAGCCGCTGTTCTGCTTTGGTGTCATATTCCTGGTGGAGGCTGAATTGCACAGGATGGAGCAGAAATCGGCTTGCCCGTGTAATGGATCCTTTACCGCTAGCAGTGTAGACACAGATGATGTCACCCCTGAGAAGCTTATCAGATATAGAAGTCCAAGAAACCAAAGACAGCCAAACACAAGGCATTACACGATGAATGTCCAGGTCAAGATTAAGCAACTGTGCGCTCTTAGCTCGTGGGAGTGGGGATCATTAACAGCTAGGGTGCTGATTCTCTGGAGGTTGTTTAATTGAGAGTATTGAGGAGGAGCAGAGAAAAATGATTAGAGGTGGAGGAAACTACATGAGCAAGAGAGAGGAAGCAAGGACATCCCCAGAATGACTTTAGGAAACAGTGAGTCAAGCACAGTGGAATAAGATCTTCTTTACGGAAGTGAGGAGAGATTGAAAAGGTGAAGGGGTTGGGTAGGGTGAGGCTCTAGACATGATTTTGCAATGTGGAGTCACAAAGATTTTTAACTGGGTATGGATATGGTCAAAGTGAAGCTCTAAGAAAAATAATCACTAAGTTTTATGACAAAGAAACCAGAGAGGCAGGGGTGTAGGTTAAACTGTCAGGGGAAAGAGAGAGAAAGAGATAAGCCAAAAGAGCATTGGAAAAGATGTGGATGAATGTCTAAATGGAAAACAGTAGATGGAGTAGGATGGGGTAAAGTTGCAAAAATAAAGAAAATACTATAGATACTATACTTCTGAGTGTAGGGGACTGGAAGAATAAGTAGCATCCAGAGAAGAACAAAATATTCCAGAAAGGGAGCCTGCTATTAGCAACTTAATACACAAATCTGAATTCAGTGTGATGGTATAATCCTCTTTAGAAGTGTGAAGAAGTTGGGATTGTGAAACAAGTAGTACATTCCAGGAAATTCTCTGTTAGGATAGACTACTCATTTCATGTTTGCTTTCTGATTTTCTTTTCTTTTCATGTCAGTCTAAGTATTACCTGACAGAGCTAGGGTAACTGGGAGACTATTTCCTGGGATAAGAGGAAAGTGTTAAATTTCTTAAAGAGATCTCTAGTCTTTCCCACTCTGTTGTTTTCCTCTATTTCTTTGCACTGAGGAAGGCTTTCTTATCTCTCCTTGCTATTCTTTGGAACTCTGCATTCAGATGGGAATATCTTTCCTTTTCTCCTTTGCTTTTCACTTCTCTTCTTTTCACAGCTATTTGTAAGGCCTCCTCAGACAGCCATTTTGCATTTTTGCATTTCTTTTCCATGGGGATGGTCTTGATCCCTGTCTCCTGTACAATGTCATGAACCTCCGTCCATAGTTCATCAAGCACTCTGCGGGATGGCATCACCGACTCAACGGACATGAGTTTGAGTAAACTCCTGGAGTTGGTGATGGACAGGGAGGCCTGGCATGCTGAGAATCATGGGGTCGCAAAGAGTCGGACATTTCTGAGTGACTGAACTGAACTGAACTGAACTGAAGTGTTAGATTTAGTTGGGAATGAAATATCCCAAGATTATCAATGGCCATTCTGATAGAAAGTATTGTAATAAGAAGCAAAGTCAACACTAGGAAGAAAATGTGATGAGTCAAGCTCAAAAGGGCTTAAGAGGATGGGGAAATTTGGTTATGCAAGAGCAGGATGTAGTGAAATATCAATAGATTGTCAAACAGTGTAAACCCAAGGCTGTGAATGGCAGGTTGATGCCAGGGAACTCCCTTTTCTGGAATGATAATTTCAGTGATGACAACAGTAGGTGATTAAAATATAGCTGAGTAGAGTGATAGAGATGGAAAACCTGTGTTGAAAGAATGAGTACATCTTGATAATGCAATAATGCAGCATCATTTGAGAATTAGACTTAGGGATAGGAAACCTGGGTAGCTGTTTGAGCTTAAACTAATGGGCACAACATCCTTGCCAGCAGTTAAAACATAAGAAAGAAGGATTTGGCTAATACATACTGCCTGGCTGTGTGGATTCAAACAATGAGTGCTACCTTTTCTCGGGAGCTGACTGAATGCCAAGTGAGATGATGATTTCTTTTCATATATTATTTCTTGTACTTGCAACAATGTTTGACAACTAAGATGAGGAAACTGAAATTTAAAGTTATTAAAGAACTCCATCTAGAAGTGACAGGTCCAGAATGTAGTTCATGATTTTCTGTTACACAAGGCTTAGTGAAGCTTTCAACATATTGCTCAAATCTGCATACAAAGAGTATGGGGAAAATTATTAAATTATAATTGAACTTAGAGCATAAGTCATTACCCTGACACTGTACTGAATTCATACCAACAATACTTAAATATGCGTCAAGTTTTCCTATCAAAGACAAAACAACACCTGCCAAACATGCCCTTTTCTGGTTTGTTACAGCCCTGCTCGGGGGTCTGCTCCACACGGCCTCACAGCGTCAGAACCGTTCGCCTCCATTGCATCATTTTCCACGGGCTGCTGGGCCCGCCACACTGCTGCACCACAGAGCTTTCCAGAAGGTCACCAGGGACTTCTGAGACTCTCGATCCAAAGCTCCTTCACTCTCCTTGACCTGTGTGGCATTCAGAACTGTTGACAGCTCCCTTCCTTGAAATGCACTTTTGGCTTCAGGAACTTTATACACCCCTGGTTTTCTTATTATTTACTTGGCAGCTTCCTTGCAGTCTCATCTCTCTTTTTCTGTGTCTCTAAAAGTCAAAATTCCTCAAGGTCCAGTCCTAGGTTTCTCCTCACATCACTTTTACTCCGCCCCTAGGCAATGCCCACGATTTTCATTATCATCTATGCGACCATCCCCAATTTATGTATCTAGTTCAGATCTCTGTTCTAAACTTCATATTCACATGCTGGACTGTTCATTACATGTCTTACAGATCCTTGTGGATCAACATGCTCATGACTGAAATCATCTTTTTCCCTCTTTTACCTACATTTTTGCAGCTCTCAAACCTCCATGGTCCTTATCTCAAGAGATGGCAAGCTGTCCTCTACTTGCCAAAGTGTGAACCGTTTCCCTGAATTTCTTTCTGCATCAAATTAACCAGTAAGGTATCTTGATTTTAATTCTTAAATATCTCTCAAATCAACAGATTTTAAGTTCTGTGAGGGCAGAGACACACAGTAGTAAACTCAGTACATCACATGGTACTTATAGAGAGTGGAGGTTCAATAAATATTTGTGGATTAAATGAATAAATAAGTGACTCAATCTATTCACTTCTTGCTGTTTTATCTACTGTTCTTCCAATACAAGCTACTGTTATTTCTCAGCTGGGTTACTTATCTCAAATTGCTGCTGGGAGAATTAAATGTATATTAATATATGTAAAACACTGAAATAGTGTCTGGAGTATTGTAAGCCCTCAACAAATGTTAGCTATCATCAGCAGTAGCAATAGTAGTAGCAGCGAGAGTATGAATATTGATAAGGGACATAAGGAAATGAAAGATAAGAAAGAGAAATTCAAGAAACAATTCCATTTACCATCAGATCAAAAAATTAAATACCTAGGCATAAACTCACCTAAGGAGACAAAAGACCTCTCTGAAAACCATGACACCATTGAAAGAAATCAAAAATGACATAAACAGATAGAAAGACATGCCATGTTCTTGGATTGAAAGAATCAATATTATCAAAACGATTATACTACCCAAGGCAACCTACAGGTTCAATGCAATCTCTGTCAGATTACCAATGGCAATTTTTCACTGAACTAGAACAACAACAAAAACTCTCAAAATTTGTATGTAGACACAAAAGATCCTGAAAAGCCAAAGAAATCTTGAGAAAGAAAAATGGAGCTGGAGGAATTGGGCTCCCTGACTTCAGACTATACTACAAAGCTACAGTCATCAAAACAGCATGGCGCTAGCACAAAACTGGAAATATAGATCAATGGAACAGGGTAGAAAACCCAGAAATAAACCCATGAGCCTATTGCCAATTAATCTATGACAAAGTAGGCAAGACTACACAATGTTGAAAAGACTGTCTCTTCAACAAATGTTGCTGGGAAAATTGAACAGGTACATACAAAAATATGAAATTAGATCATTCTTTCACACCATACACAAAGATAGATGGATTTTAAAAATCCCTGAAAATGGGCCATCCATACAATGGATACCTATACAAGGAAATTTTATTTCAACAACAGAAAGTCCTGAAACATGCAGGTGATGAACTGAGTTCTGAGAGATTTCCATTCCTCATACAGGCCAGGCCAATGCTTCCTGTACAAATTAGTCCACATGTTTGGGATGTAAATGCTGAACTTTCAGTGTTCATCTCAAAAATGCAAGAGTGTAGGTAGTAGAGAAGGTAGTAAAGAGGCAGACCAGACACTCTGACTCCAGCCTTGATATCCAGAGGTCCATGAATTTCCCATGACTTAGAGTAGCCACCAGCACCCTCCTTACAAGAATGAAGAAAACTTAGAATCCTTTGACTTAATCCCCAGTGATAATGCAGATTTTAAGGATTATCCTTTCCTCTCATATGCTGGATCATTAACTTCCTAGATATTAGATTTTTGCATTTTAATACTAGGTCCTTTAACTATACATGGACCAAACCAAGTTAAGAGTGTATGTAACTTGGGGAGGGACGAGCCTTCAAATGAGCTCATTATTTTTCAACTAAATTTTTTCATTTTATTATTTTTTAATTGGTAGATAATTGCTTTACAATATTCTGTTCATTTTTATTTTAGAATTATATGAGTCATAAACTTTCAAACTCAGTTATCTCCCCAGGGGTTAAAATTGTTCTGTTTGGCATGCATTCTTCAATTCAGACATAAGAACTGTTAAAAATGTGTAATTTTGTTCTCGGGAGTGCAACTTACTTTTGTCATGCTTTATTTTGGAGACAGACCTGTTGCATTCACCAGGTTCTGCTTCCTATCCCATTTCATGGATAACAGGCTCAAGTCCCTTCAACCATTCTTCACTACAAGCAATGCTTCAGCAGATATTCTTGTCTGTGGGTCTCCATACATATATGCTAGTGGTTCTCCATTATAATAATAAGAAAAGGAATTGATGAGTCAATGAACACAATGTTTTAAATTTTAGTAGAGCTGTATTCATTTCTGTGACCACTGTAACAAATTGCCAAAAACTAGTGGTTTACAGCAGCACAAATTTACTATTATATCTTAAAGAGTTTTGTAAGATGTAAGTCTGACATTGGTTTCACAGGGGTAAAACCTAGGTACTTAACACTATAACTGCACATCTTACTGGGGCTCTAGGAGACGATCCTTACCTCTACCTTTTCTTAAGCTTCTGAAGTCTGCCCACACTCCTTGGCTCATGGCCTCCTTCCTCCACCTCAAAAGCCAGCAATGTCAAGTGGAGTCCTTCTGGCATCACTCTGACCTTGCTTACATCATCGTTTCTCCTTCTCTGACTTTGACTCTTCTGCTTTTAAGGACCCTTGAGAGTACAGCTAGCTTCATGTGACTAATCCAGGATGATTTCCCTAAATTAACATAGTTGAGAAGCCAGTCTCCCAAGGTAAAAGAAATAAAAGTAAAAGTAAATGATGGGACCTACTCAAACTTTAAAGATTTTGCACAGCAAATGAAACTGTCAACAAAATGAAAAGACAAACTAGGGAATGGTGAAAACATTTGTAAATGCTGTTACCTACAGGAGGTTAATAATATACAATCAATTTCATAAACTTAATATCAAAACAAACAAACAACTCCATAAAAAATGGGCAGAAGACCTAATGGACATTTTTCCAAAGAACACATACAGAGGGTTAACAGGCACATGAACAGATGCTTAGCATTGCTCATCTGAGAAATGCAAAACAAAATCACAGTGAGGTATCATCTCACATCAATAAGGATGACTAGCATTAGAAAGCTGATAAATAATGCACATTGCACATTGCAGAGGGTATGGAGAGAAGGGAACCCTCCTACACTGTTGATAGCAACACAAATTGGTGAACCACCATGGAAACTCCTTAGAAAACTAAAAATAGAATTGCCAAATGATCCAGCAATTCCACTTCTGCTAAATATCCAGAAAAAAAAAGAAAGAAAACTGTGATATTTAAAAAGCGCATGCACCCTAATGTTCACAGCAGCACTGTTTACAACTGCCAAGATATAGAAGCAACTTAAGTGTACAGCAGCAGATGAATGGATGAAGAAGATGTTTCATATATATATATATATATGGAATATCATTTCTATTATAATATTATATCATTATGCATTATATATTACATCATATATTATAATTATATATTATATAACTGGAATTATATATTACATATGAAATATATAAAAAATGGAATATTATATCTTATAATATTATATTATTATATATTATAAATATATTATATATAATGTATAAGACATATATAATAATAATATATTATACAATTATTATCTTGTATTATTTAATTATATTATAATTTTATTTATATAAGATATAATTATATAATAATATATTTAATTATATATTAATGTTTGTGTTTATTATTTATATTTTAATAATAAAATATTATATATAATATATATACAATTTCATAAACTTAATATCAAAAAAACCCCAAACAACTCCATAAAAATGGGCAGAAGACCTATAATAGACATTTTTCCAAAGAACATAATAATGTATATTATATATAATTACATATAATGATATATAATATATAATTACATAATATTATTATATATTATATATCATTATGTATAATATTATATGTTATATATTATAGTATGCATTATATTATATATTATATAATAATACTTTGTAACCTTATATATTATATATTATATTATATATAACATTATATATTATAGTATGCATTATATTATATATTATATTCTATATAATATAATGTATTATATATATTATATTATATAATAATATTATGTAATCTTATATATTATATATTATATTATATATAACATTATATATATAGTGTTATATATATATAATGGAATATTGCTCAGCCATTTTTATAAATTGCCATTTGCAGCAAAAAGAGTGACCTAGAGAGTATTGTTAAGTCGCTTCAGTCATGTCCTACTGTTTGTGACCCCGTGGACCATAGCCCGCCAGACTCCTCTGTCCATGGGATTCTCTGGTCATGAATATTGGTGTGGGTTGCCATTTCCTTCTCCAAGAGAGAATTATGCTTAGTGAAATAAGAAAAAAAGCAAACACTATATGTATCACTTATATGTGAAATCTAAAAAAATTGCAAATAAATCTGTATACAAAACAGAAACAGATTCACAGACATAGAAAATAATGTTAGGGTAGCCAAAGGGGATGTGGGGAGGGACAAATTAGAATTATGGGATTAACAGATGCAAACTACTATACCTAAAATAGATAATCAACAAGGACTTACTGTATAATTCAGAAAATTATATACATTATCTACAAAAATCTATAATGAAAAATAATCTAAAAAATGAATTACTATGCTATATACCTGAAACTCACACATGTTGTAAATCAAGTATATTTCAGTTTAAGAAAAGATCCACTGATTAACAATCTTATTCCATCGGCAAACTTAACTCCTCATTGCTATATATGGACATCTTTGAGAAAGGGGCATTATTCTGCCAAGAGTAATATAGCTTTACATTTGTGTATAAATCCCCTCACCACTCACACAGTATATGAAAGTACCACTTTCCTTACATCCTCACTAATACTTGGTCTCATCATGCTTTTATTGTTTTTTTTTTTTTTCATTTATTTTTATTAGTTGGAGGCTAATTACTTTACAATATTGTAGTGGGTTTTGTCATACATTGACATGAATCAGCCATGGATTTACATGTATTCCCCATCCCAATCCCCCCTCCCGCCTCCCTCTCCATCCCATCCCTCTGAATCTTCCCAGTGTACCAGGCCCAAGCACTTGTCTCATGCATCCAACCTGGGCTGGTGATCTGTTTCACCATAGATAATATACATGTTTCAGTGCTGTTCTCTGGAAACATCCCACCCTCACCTTCTCCCACAGAGTTCAAAAGTCTGTTCTGTACATCTGTGTCTCTTTTTCTGTTTTGCATATAGGGTTATCGTCACCATCTTTCTAAATTCCATATATATGTGTTAGTATGCTGTAATGTTCTTTATCTTTCTGGCTTACTTCACTCTGTATAATGGGCTCCAGTTTCATCCATCTCATTAGAACTGATTCAAATGAATTCTTTTTAATGGCTGAGTAATATTCCATGGTGTATATGTACCACAGCTTCCTTATCCATTTGTCTGCTGATGGGCATCTAGGTTGCTTCCATGTCCTTGCTATTATAAACAGTGTTGCAATGAACACTGGGGTGCACGTGTCATCATGCTTTTAAATTATTGCCAATTGGAGAGAAGGAAAATAAACTCCATAGTACTAATTTAGCTTATAGTAGTCACTCAAAAATTCCTATTGATTGAATAAATGAATGAATGCCCTTTAAAGTTGTGTTTCCCCTATTACTGAGTTGAGCATCTTGTCATATATGTGCTGGTCATTTGTCCTTTCTTTCCTGTAAATTGCCTGGTCTTCACTTTTGCCCATACTTTCTTTGAAGTATTATTTCCTTATTAATTTGGTTATTTTTTAAGTCATCATCCCAAATAAGACATAAAGAGCTGTTTCTGCAGACCCATTTCTCATTTTATTTTTCTTGAGAGGTGGAGAATGGTACAGAAAACATAAGTATGGAGGCAACATGGACTTGCAGTTAGTGTGCAGTTCCTAGGTTCGGCTCTGTGGCCAGACCAGCTGTGAGGCCTTAAGTAAGGTTCCTTTTCTCTATTTCTCTTCCACACAAGGATGCTTTTACACTCCGTAGCCTCTAGTACCACCTTTCTGTTCTGATTATCAGTTAGTCTGCAAATTAAGGGATTATTTATCATTTCTCTCTGGTTAACTGGATCCAGCTCTACAGAGGGTCAGTGGAATTCCACCCTCATCTCTCAGACATGTAGTCATGTGACCTGTTCAGATGCTACTTGGTCACTCAAATGCCACTTACTCAGAGACTCTGTCTTTCCCTGTGGGTATGTGACTGTCTCTCTTCAATTTACGATAACAAATAACTATCGTCATAACTATTATGTTGGCAAACTAAGAGAATCCAGCACTCATTTTCCAGGCCCTCTGCACTGTACTACTACAATAGTCCCGTGAGGAGGCTAACATTAGCATTCCCATTTTACAGATGAAAATGTTGAGATGCAGAAAGTGGCATAGCACTTTCTGAGGGCAAAGTGATAGTCTCTAACAGTAGCAAAGTTTAATTGCCCATATAGTTTAACTCAGTTCATTCCTTTCCAGGGAATTCATTCTACAGAAATCTTACAGAAGTGCACACACACACATACACACACACTTATGCCCACACACATATTTGTGTGTAGGTCACTATACACCTGGTATGTTTGTGGTAGTGAAGAAATAGAAACAATCTACACTCTACCAATAGGACAAACAAGGAATAAACTATGGTAATTATATAATGAGACACTAGGAGACTGTTTAAAAGAATTTGGTGTATCTATGTACACCAGCTTGAGGAGGGCATGGCTATCCACTTTAATATTCTTGACTGGAGAATCCCACGGACAGAAGAGCTTGGCGGGCTATAGTCCATGGGGTCATATAGTCAGATATGAATATGGCTGAAGTGACAGCAGGCATGCACGCACGTACACTGGCATAGAAAGCATGAGGACATATTCATTTATTAAATGAAAAAAAAGCTAGTTGCAAACCAAAATGATATACACTGTGATTCTATTTACCTGTTTGGAATAATCCAATGTCATTGAGTGCATTTGCTTTTATACATAATCTACAATTATGTGTATTCTTGTGTATTTTTTAGAAAAACATTATCTACAGGTTATCCACAAGCTACTGGTAGTTTTTCTGGAAAGGAAAGGAAGTGGATTTGGTCTGGGGATATGGGTTAAACATTTTACTTTTTTTTCTCTATACATTTGTTCTGCTTGGCTATTCTACAATCATGTATTACTCTAATAGTTTAAGAAGTTAAAGCGGGAGTGAAAAGAAAGAACCAGAGGCTGTAGAAAATTGACTTTCATAGAAAGCAGACTAGCTCTTCGTATTAATGACTCATAAAAACAGTAAATCAGATTAAAGGAGCAACCACAGCTAACATTGTGTCTTCACCATTCTGGACAGAGGCCACCTTTCAGGAAGTCAGGTCCCTCAGGAATGAGCTTACTGAATTCTTTAGCCCATGAACAAACTCCAGAATTAGACAATGCATAACTCATTCTGGATTTGTAAAAATAACTTCTTGCTGTAATAAAGGACTCTGGCCCACATTGCAATAGCTATTGACCTAAATGTATAATTCATATAACACCAAAACCATTTTTTTTGGACAATGAAATTCCAAGAGTGGATTGAATCTATGAAGCAAAGACAATTTCACCTGTAGTTAACTGCCTGAGGAGTTTGCTCTGGCTTTAAGTCAAAATATATATCCCAGAGACTATGCCCTTGATTCAGACCATAGGCTCCCCACTCTGATTACCAGCTCCATCCCTGACTCAGTGGCTGGGCTGCTAAGGGAGCAGCCATTCTGCTCATAATGATTTCAAGCTCTCTTCAGATTTAATGGAATAAACTCCATGAGTTTTGCCCCCAGGGCCTTTCTATCTTTTAAGCCTATGGGTTCTCTCCCCTCATGCCCAGAGCAGAGCCAAAGGTGTGGCTCTACTTGTTAGAGGTGGCTGATTCCTCATTTTCTTCTTTTTCTCTTTTTGTTTGCTTTTTTGTTTTATTTTTCCTCCTGTATGTATTTGTATCAAGAGATTTGTTCCTGATAATCCAGCTTTGTGGCCACAGATAGTTTTTGCTAGTGATGAGAAGTGTTGGTTTAAATACTTACTGCTATGACTTTTAAGTACGTCATGCTGCAGCCTCAGCAAAAGTAAGATCTTATTTCAAAGAGAAAGAGACTCATAGTTGCCCAGGGAGAGCTGTAAGCGCTGACTAAAGGGCATTTGAGCAGGTCTGATGGATCTATGCCTGGCAGAGACTTAGGGAAGCAGCTCACCAGGTTTTTGTAGATCGGGGTCCGGTTAACCAGAGAGAAACTCCTGGTGGAGGTGGAGAATGTGGGGGTGAAAACAGGCAAAGAGCCAGGAGCACAGAGATTTGGGTCCCCTCCAAGTCACAGGAAGGAAGAAAATGGATGCTTATTCAAGTTCAAAAGGCCAGCAGCAAGAATGCCAAGGAGCAGGGTGTGTGGGCTGAAAAGGAGACCAGGAGCCAGCCCCTAACCCTGGGAAAGCAGGGAAGACTTACCCCCAGCACTCACGATGGCCAGGGTCGGCGCCCAGGGGCCGAAGGCTGGTCCTCCAAACTCCAGGGTGAAGTCGCTCAGCTCTGTTTACACTCCTCACCATGGTTCCCAACCAGGACCTGGGAGCTCTCTGCTTTCTCTGAGAACACAGACGCTGCAGTGGCTGGCCGCTCGGGCACCGTGTGTACAGGTGACCTACCCCCTGCTCAAAGTGTCCTCGTAGCAGGTGAGGAATGACATTTTAGGCTGGCACTTCTTTCCCCTTTCCTTCCCTGAGGAATCTATTGGGGCTGGCACTTTATTGCCTGCAGCACGGTTTGAAGGCAAGAGTTCAAACCAAGTGTCAGTAGATCCAAATTTTATTCTTGGCCTTCATTCATTCACCATAGATTTACTGAGTGTCTATGTTATACCACACACTAGGCTCTGGAGTTATAAAGTGAACAAAAGAGAGAAAGACACAACTGAATTTACAAGCCAGTTGGGGAGACAGACTTTAATCAACTAATCCCACAGGGAAACATAATCATAGACTGGGTGATGAAGAAAAGTCTTCAGGGTGATGAGCATTTAGAATGGGAGCAGAGAAAGGAGCACCTAGCCTGATTGGCTTCCCTGGAAAGCGAAAAGAAAAAAAAAGTAAAATTCACTAGATGGATGGGGAAGCAGCATTCTAGACAGAAGGAATAACAAATGCAAAGACCCTGAGATAGGAAGGATGGTATATGATGTTTAGGAAAGAAGCCCAAGTGGTTAGCACATGACAGTTAGAGACAATCTCAATCTGAAGTTGAAGCCTGGCATGGTCAGCCGGGCATTTTTTTATTTGTTTGTTTGTTTTAATAATAGGAAATTTCAATTGACCAACAATATTGTTAATAGGAGTACTCCTTGCAAACAAGCACCACAAACTAACCAATCTCTATTAGCCTTTGGGCTTCCCAGATGACTCAGACAGAAAAGAGTCCGCCTGCAATGCAGGAGACCCAGGTTCCATCCCTGGGTTGGGAAGAGCCCCTGGAGAAGGAAATGGCAACCTACTCCAGTATTCTTGCCTGGAGAATCCCATGGACAGAGGAGCCTGGCAGGCTACAGTCCACGGGGTCACAAAGAGTCAGACAGGACTGAGCAACTAAGCATGGACTGGTCCTTAGATAAAGGAAAGTTCAAACATGTGACATAGAAATTCTGAATTCCTATGAAGGGGCTGTTGGTCGAACTACCTGCCTTTGTAATCTAATATGAACAGTCTCCAAGTGGTGAGGTAAGCCCTTCTAACTAGCCAGGCACTATGTCAAACACCTTATATGCATTATTTCATTTAACCCTTTCAATGATCCCAGTTGGCTGTTCCTTAGGACTGTTGACAGATATTCCTGCTCTCTCCCTTCCTCAGGACAGAACCGACATGATAGAATTATACTTCCCACCTCCTTGAAGTTAAGTATGGCTACATGACTAACTTTAGTCAATCAAACAGAAGGCAAAGTACGTCATTTTCATGGAGAAACATTTAATTGTCAGTGTTTAAGCTCAACTTTTCCTTTTAAGTGCATTTCTAGATCATTTGAGTACAATTCTCAATTGGTGGTAATTTTATTCCCAGGGAACATTTGAATATGTCTGCAGGTAGCTTTCATTGCTATAATTGGGGGTGGAGGGGTGCTACTATTGACATCCAGTTTGTGAAGGCCATGAATGTTGTTGAACATTCTACAGTGAAGATAACAACCATCCACAACAAAGAAATATCCAGCCCCAAATGTCAGCAGCTCTGTGGTGGAGAAACCTTGGTCTGGGTTGAGTCTCCATCCTCCTGGACGGCTGAGTGACCAGGAAGAGCAAGTCCTCTCTGCTGGTGAGTACTAACCACGAACTTGAGTGAAGAACACACCTTTGTTGTGTTGAGTGACTGACAAATGCAAGATGCTTGTCACCCTAGCATAAACTTCTAACTCCAGCATCCATCATGACCAATACAATGATTGCTCACATCTTGTAAACCAGGAATCTGAGGCTCAGAGATGGTAAGTAAATTGCCTGAGGCCATACAACTAGCAAAGCTGGGACTTTTACCCAAATTATTTGGATTCCACAGCCTCTATATTAACCATTCTATTAATGATTAACCAAATGTTAGTCAGTAAGGATCCTGTTCACAGACCCCAGGGGAAAATGGAACCTTAACTGAGATCCATGAACCCCTCCCAAGGGAAGAAAATGGCCTACGAAATGGTTCTTATTTATCTGAGAGCTATTTGTTGAAGGAATTAAAAAAGATGTTGAGTAACAGATTCAGCTTATACACGAAGATGACATCTCAAAATTTCAGTACTTTGTTTTTGCCCCATGTACATTCTTATACATACATGAACTTTCCCCCAATCCTAATTCTAGTGCTTTGGAGGTTCTCATTACCTCCAGAAAAATCAGGATTTTCAGTCACTGTTCAGGACTTTGGAATTGGGCTTAAATGCCAGCCTGCCCTTTCCTGGCTGGGTTATGAAGTTACTTAACCTCTACGACTCAGTTTCTTTGTCTGTAAAATTAGATGGTGTATCAATAGTATTCTCATAAGATTGTCAGGGGGTGTAGCCATTTAACTTTCTCACATAGTAAGTATGATATAAGCGTTTATTAAACAAGAGAATTTTTTGGTAAAGAATTAAATGAAGAAAGCAGAGTTCAAGAAAAGAAGTCCCTGTTACCATCTAGGATGATGCATTGATCTGATTATCTCATCAAAGAGCTGTGGTTGCACAGTTGCAGCCCATCTATTTGAAGGAGGCTGGTAGAGACAGTATTGAAAGGAGTCACCACTTGGGCCAGCTCTTTGGGAAAGAGCAGGAGTTAGCAGGTGGTCACAATTCAATGGCATATTTGGGTGAGGCAGAGTCATTTCCCCAGGTAACTAGCTCAGATTCTGGATGAGATACAACACTAGTAAGCTCTTTTGGGATCTGATATTAAACAATTTTGACTGTAGCATAAAAGTTGCCCAACAAACTCCTTACATGCAACCTCTTCAGTTCAGCTCAGTCACTTGGCCGTATCCAACTCTGCGACCCCATGGACTGCAGCATGCCAGGCTTCCCTGTCCATCACCAACTCCCAAAGCTTGCTCAAAATCATGTCCATCAAGTCGGTGATACCATCCAATTATCTCATTCTCTGCTCAACTACTGCACAATTTCACTCATCTCACATACTAGCAAAGTAATGCAATCTCTTAAAAACAGAGAAAATAAAACAAAACAACAACAACAACAAAACAGAGAAAACAGAGGTAGACCCTGAAGCTGTGGAGCACGGGAACAAGCAATGAATAATTTCCTTGCATTCATTCAGGTACTGCCTTACATGACCTGTCCTGGGAAATTCACTTTTGTGACTCTTTAAAAACCAATGAGAATTAAAAAAAAAAAAAAAAAAAAATTGTTGTTAGCCATTTGCCTTCTTTTGGAAATGCGGGTAGAGTTCTTTTTTTTTTTTTTTAGTCTTTTTTTTTTTTTCCAATTATTTTTATTAGTTGGAGGCTAATTACTTCACAAAGTTTGCAACCCCCAAGCTGGGAGGGGCAGAATCCCATCTCCACTCATGTTTTGCATTCTTGGGCATCCTGAGTCCTCACTGGGTTTTCTGGTCTCTCAGGGTTGGTCCCTTACATGCAGCTTCCCTATTTCACTCTCAGAGAAGCTAGTGCCTGGGCTCCAAGGTCTTTTCAGCAGCTGAGTTGCCTTCTGCCAAGGCTTCTGAGGTGGGAGGAAACCAACACCCCCCTAATTTGATCTCTGACATTGAAGAAAAGGAGAAACTTGCCCTTGGATTTTCTTGAGGTTATATTTTTTGGAGCAAGGCTTGAGACACCTCCAAAATCAGTTTCATGTGATGCTCCTGAGCACAGCAAGACGGCGAAGTGGATATTTCAATTTACAGTTGGATAAAAGTTTTTCAGCTCCATCTCTCTCCAATAGATGTCCACTGCTTCAGTCACTCAAGTAAGAGATTGTCCAATAATAACCATTTATATTTCACTTTATAAATTCTCAATTGTTCTCCCTGGAATTTTCTATTTATTCCTCATCAAAATCCAGAAGGAGGATTTGGTAGGATTGGATAGACTTCAAGATGAGATTTTTGAGGAAGAAACAAATATTGTTCATCCTAGATGAGAAGATGAGAAAACTGAGGTGCAGAAAAGGAAAAGGCTTTCCAAAATCTGATGACAGAATTATAACTGTTCTGGAATCAGAAACTGAGATTTAAGATTCAAATTGTCAATCCAAGCTGCTAAAAGATGAACCCACTGATTAATACGGCATCATGACTATCTAGCAGTTAAATCAGTTCACAAGCCTCCATATCATATGTAACCAGGAAAATGCAAATTAAAGCAGCAGTGAGATACTACCACACCCCTGTTAGAATATCCCAAATCCAGACCCTTGACAACATCAAATGCTGTTGAGAATGTGAAATAATGGGAGCTCCCATTCATTGTGGACGGAATGCAAAATGGTGCAGCCACTTTGGAAGACAATTTGGCAGTTTCTTAAAAAGCTAAACATACTTTCACCATTCAATCCAGCGATTGTACTCCTTGGTATTTACTCAAATCAGTTGAAATTTTATACATATGGATGTTTATAGCAGCTTTACTTATAATTGCCAAAATTGGGAAGCAACCAAGATGTCTTTCAGTAGCTGAATAGCTAAACTGAGATACATACCAACAAGAGAACTTACTCAGTTTTTAAAAGAAATAAGGTCTATAAAATCATGAAAAGACATGGAAGAATTTAAATGCATATTACTAAGTTAAAAAATCAACCTGAAAAGGCTGTATACTGCATGATTTCAACCACAAGATAGTCTGGAACAGGCAAAACTACGTATAAGGATCAGTAGTAGCCAGGATTTATGGAAAGGAGGAAATGAAATAGGCAGAGCACAGAGGATCTTCAGGGCAGCATAAGTTCTCTGTATTATACTATAGTGATGGATACATATTATCTTTTTTGCAAAACCCATAGAATGCAAAACACCAGGAGTGAACCATAATGTAAACTATGGACTTTGGGTCATAAAGAAGTGTCAGATTTAACTAATGTGCCACTCTGATGGAGGATTCAATAATGGTGGAGCCATGCATATGTTGAGGCATATGGCAAAACTCTCTATCTTTCAACATTGCTGTGAACCTAAATTGCTCTAGAAATAGTTGTTTGAAAGAGGAAATAACATATAAAAGAAACTATCATGTCTTATTTTTTAGTAAGTAGGTTTTTTTTTTATAAAAGGCAATAGTTTCTTTTCTATTTCCTTTTTTAAAAAGACTATTTTTTAGAACAATTTAAGGTTCATAGCAACGTTGGAAGATACAAAGATTTGCCATATGCCTCAACACATGTTAAAGTGCTGCACTCAATATGCCAGCAAATTGGAAAACTCAGCAGTGGCCACAGGACTGGAAAAGGTCAGTTTTTACTCCAATCCCGAAGAAGGGCAATGCCAAAGAATGTTCAAACTGCCGCACAATTGCACTCATCTCACATGCTAGTAAAGTAATACTCAAAATTCTCCAAGCCAGGCTTCAACAGTATGTGAAGTGTGAACTTACAGATATTCAAGCTGGATTTACAAAGGGCAGAAGAACCAGAGATCAAATTGCCCACATTGACTGGATCATTGAAAAAGCAAGAGAATCCAAGAAAAACATCTACTTCTGCTTTATTGATTATGCCAAATCCTTTGACTGTGTAGATCATAATAAATAGTGGAAAATTCTTCAAGACATTGGAATGCCAGACCACTTTACCTGCCTCCTGAGAAACCTGTATGCAGGTCAAGAAGAAACAGAACCAGACATGGAACAACGGACTGGTTCCAAATTGAAAAGGAGTACGTCAAGGCTGTATATTGTCACCCTGCTTATTTAACTTATATGCAGAGTACATCATACAAAATGCC
Organism: Cervus elaphus; assembly: GCF_910594005.1. NCBI lineage: Eukaryota > Metazoa > Chordata > Mammalia > Artiodactyla > Cervidae > Cervus > Cervus elaphus. The sequence continues at coordinate 79,788,019 of NC_057819.1, read as the reverse complement.
AGGCTAGATGAAGCACAAACTGGAATCAAGATTGCTGGGAGAAATATCAATAACCTCAGATATGCAGACGACACCACTCTTATGGCAGAAACTGAAGAGGAACTAAACAGCCTCTTGATGAAAGTGAAAGAGGAGAGTGAAAAAGTTGGCTTATAACTTAACATTCAAAAAGCTAAGATCATGGCAACTGGTCCCATCATTTCATGACAAGCAGATGAGGAAACAGTGGAAACAAGGAGAGACTTTATTTTTTTTTCAGCTCCAAAATCACTGCAGATGGTGATGCAACCATGAAACTAAAAGATGCTTGCTCCTTGGAAGAAAGGCTATTATCAACCTAGACAGGACATTAAAAAGCAGAAACATTACTGTGCTAATCAAGGTCTGTTTAGTCAAAGCTCTGGTTTTTCCAGTAGTCATGTATAGATGTGAGAGTTGGACTATAAAGAAAGCTGAGCACCTAAGAATTGATACTTTTGAACTGTGGCATTGGAAGACCCTTGAGAGCCCCTTGGACTGCAGGGAGATTCAACCAGTCAATCGTAAAGGAAATCAGACCTGAATATTCTTTGGAAGGACTGATGCTGAAGGCAAGCCTCCAATACTTTGGCCACCTGATGCGAAGAACTGACTCATTGGAAAAGACCCTAATGCTGGGAAAGATTGAAGGCAGAAGGAGAAGGAGACTACAGTCGATGAGGTGGTTGGATGGCATCACTGACTCGATGGACATGAGTTTGAGCAAGTTTCGGGAGTTGGTGATGGACAGGGAAGCCTGGTATGCTGCAGTCCGTAGGGCTGCAAAAAGTCAGACATGACTGAGCCACTGAACTGAACGGAACTGAGGTTTTAAAAACGTTTATTTGTTTATTTTTGCCTGTCCTGGGCCTTCACTGCTGTGCAGACTTTCTCTAGAGGCAGCCAGAGGGGGCTCCTCTCTAGTTGCAGGTTGTGGGCTTCTCATTGTGGCGACTTCTCTTGTAGAGCATGGGTCCTAGGGCGTGCAGGATTCAGCAGCTGCATCTTAGGCTTCAGTAACTGGGCCTCGTGGGCTCTAGAGCAGAGGCTTAGTAGCTGTGGTACACTGGTTTAGTTGCCCCAGGGCATGTGGGATCTTCTTGGATCAGGAATTGAATCCATGTATCCTGCATCAGCAGGCAGATTTTTTAACCACTGGACCACAAGGGAACTCCTATAATGTCTTATACTTCATAATGGCAAGTATGGACAGATGTTGTTTCCTATGTGAGTATGTGTGTATGAGATTCATATTTTACTATGGGTTGTAGTAAAGTTTAAATTTCTAAATTCCCTTTCAATGCCAATCCTTTATTCTACTTTTGAGCCAGGAAGAAGACAAAGGGTCATCCTCAGACCAGTAGGGCTCTCATCTGAGGATCTCAACAGTCTTTTCCATGGAGGAACATTATTTTATGTTGCAGACACAGAGGGTATTTACATTTGCTGATCACACCCTGTACAGCCGATCCATTTCCTCTGCCAAGAATATCCCTCCTCTCCACCCCATCTCCCTGTCCCCTTCGTCTACCTGATAAATTCCCACATTTCCTTGACAATCCAGTTCAGTTATTACTTTCCTTTCACAAATTTCCCTGGTGACCAGGCAGAATGAGCTGCTGCTTCCTGGGTATGTCGCACAAGTTTGTGCATACCCATCCACTAGCTCTTGTTTTATTTTAGGCAGCTGCATACACGCCTGCCTCTCCCTCTAGACTTCTTTGAGAACAGAAGCTGTTAATTTCATTTCTGTATCATCAGCCTGGGACACGGGTTTGGAACATAGCATCCACCTGATTGTGCCTGCTGAATTAAACTGTATTCTTTTTCAGCATGTCCTACATCCACAAGACAATCCAGGGAAGGACATCGCTTTTACCTCTTGGAAGGACTGAACCCTGGAACGGGACCAGCCAGAGCCCTGCCGTCCACCTCTCAGCGAGGCCCCATGCTGGTCCCCATGAGGACCAGCCAGTAAGGAGCCCCCTCCCGCTCACTGCACACTGCGCCTCAGCCTTCCGCCAGCAGCAGGGTCCAGGGAAGCTGCTCTTTCCGCAGTGCTTCTGGCTTTAGCTCAGTCTAAACTTGATAGCTAGGAACTGCCACTGACCAGGTTGTGCACTGTGATGCTGTTCGCCTCTGGTCCTCCCTATTCTGCCAGGAAGGGAGGCAGCCTGCAGAACTTCAGGTGTGGGCAACTCCACCCTGGGATGGACAGCACAAGAGGCAAGAGTCTTGTTCAAGTCCCTCATGACCTGAGTTGCCTTGCCCTCTCCTTTGGTGCCCATTGACTTTACAAAGGTGACTAAAATTGGCACATTTACTCATTTTACAGATATTCTAGTGGGCACCGTCTCTCAGATCATCAACATAAAGCCTGTATTAAGGGGCCCAAATTGTTAACTACTACATGGCAAATGCTTTTTTACATATTTGGCTGATACCGTTATGAAATATTTAATTTTCAAGTATGCGTGTTTCCTAGAGCCTTAATTTACCTGAACCTAGACCCAATTTTGTCCTTAGGATGTCCATTTTCAGGTTATAATATTACGGTACTAGTGTTGTTAAATCAACAATTCCCCAAAACATCCTCCATGCCAAAATCACATGGGGAACTAAAAATACAAATTCTCTGAACCTTACTTTCCAGGAGTCTGAGGTTGGCCAGGATGAGCTTAAGCATCATCTGTGGCTTTCAGAAGCTCCCCAGGGAATTCTAAAGCTTGTCTGTGTTAGAGAGTCACCTCTTTATATAACTCCATCGAGGAATAAGAGATCCAATATTTGTGGACTCCTCAGATGAATAAAATTTATGAATTCACTAATTTAAACAACTTACTCACTTATGTCACACTGTTTTAAAATTTAATTTATTAAATATAAGTGGAAGGTAAATGGACATACCCCTTCATGGATTACAGCCTTGTCATGGTGAAGGGACTTGAGTAACTCAATGAAGCTGAGCAGGACCACCCAAGACAGACAGGTCATAGGGAAGAGTTTTGTTCTAAAACATGGTCCACTGGAGGAGGAAATGGCAACTCACTCCAATATTCTTGCCAGAGGAGCCCTATGAACAGTATGAAAAGTCAAAAAGATATGACAACACTGAAAAATGAACCCCCCAGATTGGAAGATGCCCAATATTCTACTTGGAAGTGCAGAGGGCAACTGCTAATAGCTCTATAAAGAAAAAAGCTGCTGGGCCAAAGTGGAAACAATGCTCAGTTGTGGAACCAGACTTGGAACAGCTAACGTTCAAAATTGGGGAAAGAGTATACACCAAGGCTGTATACTGTCACCCTGCTTATTTAACTTATATGCAAAGTACGTCATGCAAAATGCCAGGCTGGATGAATCACAAGCTGGAATCAAGATTGCCGGGAGAAATATTAAGAACCTCAGATATGCAGATGATACCACTCTAATGGCAGAAAGTGAAGAGGAGTTGAAGAACCTCTAAATGAGGGTGAAAGAGGAGCATGAAAAAGTTAGCTTGAAACTCAACAGTAAAAAAATGAAGATCATGGCATCCAGTCCCATCACTTCATAGCAAATAGAAGGGAGAAAATTGGCGACAGTGACAAATTTTGCTTTCTTGGGCTTCAAAATCACTGTGGATAATGACTGCAGCCATGAAATTAAAAGACATTTGCTCTTTGGAAGGAAAGCTACGGCAAACCTAGACAGGATATTAAAAAAAGCAGAGATATCATTTTGCTGACAAATGTTTGTATAATCAAAGTTATGTTTTTTTCCCCAGTAGTCATATACGGATGTGAGAGTTGGACAATAAAGAAGTCTGAGTGCCAAAGAATTGACACTTTCTAATTGTAGGGCTAGAGAAGACTCTTCAGAGTCCTCTGGACAGGAAAGAGATCAAAACCATCAATTTTAAAGGAAGTCAACCCTGAATATTCATCGGAAGAACTGTTGCTGAAGCTGAAGCTTCAATAATTTGGCCACTTGATATGAAGAGTCAACTCATTGGAAAAGACCCTGATGCTGGGAAAGATTGAAGGCAAAAAGGAGAAGGGGGCAGCAGAGGATGAGATGGTTAGATAGTGTCACTGATTTGATGGACATGAAATTAAGCAAACCCCAGGAGATAGTAGGGAACAGAGAAGTGTGACTTGGTGTTGTCCATGGGGTCACAAAGAATCGGACACAACTTCAGTGACTGAACAACCGCAAAGTGAACATAATGTATCTGTTCACTTATGATGAATGATGCCTTGAACGCTAAGCCCTGTACTATGCTCTCGTGACATGCTCACGCATGATTGGCTGTATAATTTATAGTTTTCCCCTTATTACTCGGCCCTAGATGCCTGGCTTCTCACACCTTTTCAGTGTTTTCCTCTCAGGGTACGTTTCTGAGAACGGGCATTAAAAAAGTAGGATCCAAATTTGGTGGCCAGAGGGTGACCACACACATTACTAAGTGTTTATGTATGCATACTCTCTTCAATGAACTGTTTTTTGTATATAACTATGATGTGACCTCACTGGAATATGGATTTCGGTGCCTTTTTCCAGGGTTGGAGATGGATTCCCATCGGCACTCCCTGGTGCTGAGTGTAGTCTGTGTCCCCAAGGACAGTAACTGGCTGACGTGAGAATGGTCTTTCAAAACTATGTTCTAATCAACATAAGCAACTGAGGAACGACTGGGGTGCTTTTCAAACTTTAGTATGAAGGAGCAACTAGGTTGCTTGTTTAAAATACAGATCTTACAACCCTACCTTCGGAGATTATGACATTAAGTCTCTGGGTCGGTCCAGAATCTGCATTTTTAATTGGTGTTCCAGATGTTTTGATGCAAATAACCAATCAACCAGTACTTTTTAGACTAGGTATGGTCATCAGTCAGTTTACTTTAGCATCCAAATCATCCACTGACCTTATCCCTCGGCTCAAGAGATATACAATTTACCACACAAATTTGACACTATTTTACACTGGTCTATGTTCTAGTCCATGAGATATATATACTGAACATGTTGGAGGTGGTGGCAATGACAAGGCTAAAATTTTCTAAGCACTCACTGTTGAGGATTCACATAGACCCATGGGCCTCATTTTGAATATCACTAACATATAGCTCCAGGTTAGAAAGGTTTCATCAGATTGTGAATTGCTGAGAGGCCCCTAACTCTGGCAACACTAGGGGTCCCCATAATAAAGGTTTAGAGAGCAATGGATATCTAACTGGTTAAAGTGTAAGTTGATGAGCAGGCGAGTTTTGGGGCATGTGGTCCAGCTCTGGGAGATGAGCAGGGACCCGTTCATTTGTGACAGTGATTCCTTTCCCTTTTGATGAAGGAGACATGGGGAGGGAGGGGTTCTGATGAGAAGACAGTGGTACAGAGCCCTTTCTCAAGAAGACCCAGATAGACTCCAAATTACAGCTGGTCAGGGAGTCCCGACCAACAGGGTGGCCAGTGAGTGATGATAAAAACCCTAAGTCTGGGGAAACTGAGAATGAGACGGGGCAAAGGCTTCAGGTGGACAGCTGGGCATGGTGAAATGAAGAGATACCAAGATTACTAATGCTTTGTTACCTTTCTGCCTCCCAGGACCTTCTCTCTCTCTGTGGGTTAGTCACTAAGTCATTTCCAACTCTTGTGACCCAGTGGACTGTAGCCTGCCAAGCTCTTCTGCCCGTGGATTTTCCAGGCAAGAATACTGGAGTGGATTGCCATTGCCTTCTCCAGGGGATTTTCCTGACCCAGAGATTGAACCTGGATTTTCTACGTTGTGGGCGATTCTTTACCGACTGAGCCACCAGGGAAGCCAGTCTCTCTCTCTAGGTGATGGCAAAGATACTGGCATTCACTTCAGAAATAAAATATCAAGAACTGTCGTTAAACAACTGTTTACTGTTACTGTTTAATTAACATGCCATAAGTAATTATCATGTGGTTTGCTAGGTATGTGCCAGGGTAAGTTAGATTACTGCACTGAAATTCTCTCTGTGTTTGCTTATGTAATGCAAGTATGTCCCACAACCTGAGAGGAAATATCGTCTCCAAACAATTTTGCTCCCTAGGTGATGTTCACTGATGGCTCTGAGAGATCGCTCCTACTTCATCAACTGTAATGAGCACTGGAAAAGTTGAATGGCATCTAACCATAGAATCCCAGGACCCATCATAGACTCCTTCCTTAATCTCATTTTCCATATTTGCTTGGTCTCTAAATCTGGTTACATCTTCCTTAATGGCCTTTGACCCATCTCTGTGTTTATCATCAGTTTCTTTGAGTTTCAGCTCTTCTTTCTGAAATCTTGCTTTACTCACCTCTTTTCTTTTCTCACTCACCTGTCTTCCTTATACCATGAGATAGGTGAAATGATTAAGTCACTCACCACATAACACCCTCTGCTGCATCACCCTCAGGGGAGAGTCAAATGTCTTAGCATGCAGGATCCCTGATCCTCTGTTGCCACTCAGCACCCGCCCACCCCTTCTTAGCATATTTCACTCCAGCCATGCAGAACTATATGCAGTTTATCAAATGGAACAAACACTTTCCTCAACTTTGTAGACCCTCTTTCAGTTACATCCTTCTCCTTATGTTCTGCCTGCTGAATTTCTACTCAGGTTGAGTCCTATGGACTCGTTACATTGTTGTAGTGATTTGTCTAAATTTCTGGCTTCTCCAGGAGAACAAGAGTCCTCTGGCAAATGGAAACTGAGTTTAATCAACCTTTGCATCCCTAGAATGAAATACCAGGAGGCCCAACAGCAGTAGGCACTTAATTTACACTCCTGGAACACCTCCCAAAGTGTCATGGAAGAACTATGACCCAGACCAGAACTATGAATTGAGAAGAAGGGAAAGACAGAAGACTTGTAATTCCAAATATTACCAACTCTTCCCAAACTAAGATCACTGTTTGCCTGAGATTTTCAAAATATGCTAAAAGAAACACTGGTGAAGGAACAAAGCCAGGAAATTAAGCACTTAAGTAACTTGTGATCTGATCCATCACTCCCTTAGAGTGTGCTTTAAAGTGAAAACCTCAGTTGTGCCCTATTTGACTAACAAGTCTCAGCATTTAAATAGAAATTGCTTTCTCCCCACTTAATCCACTGCTTATAAAGGCTCCTAGGGTAGAAAATTGGTTCACAGAAAAATAGCATGTCACTTTTGAGTTGTGAGAAGGTAAGACTATCCAACCGTTTTCCAGACCTGCTGGGCAAATTGCAAAATGGCGAGAACAGCCTGGCAGGTGTGAGCAGGCTGAAAGCAGCTGCTCTCTCTCCGCCTAAGCTCAGGGCATGTGAGCTTGGCACTGCTTAATAAAGATGTCACTGAAAAAACACTTCACCCTTCGTTTCCTCCCACCTCCCTTTCAATACACACATGCACACACACACATTTTCTGACTGCTAGAGATTTGCTTGGGATAGCAGTAAACATATTCATTGCTAATTTTGTGGTTATAGAGATGGGCTGAGGTTTGCTATGAGGTGGTAAAATATAATTTATAATTTGAGAGCTTCCTCTGGTTCTTTATGCAATTAAAGGCAAAGTCCTCCATTCACTATTCAATCAATATTTAGAGAGATTTCACTTTGAGTGAGGTATTTTTCTAGGCTTTGTAGACACATCAGTTAATAAAGTCCCCACCCTTATGGAGGTTATAGAGTAGGAGACAGACAATAATAAATAAACTGGAAAATATATCATACATCAGAAAGTGATACATGCTATGTGCAAAAATGCTATGAAAAACACTAACACTGTAGCTGTAATGGAGATAAAGTGTGGTGGCGGTGGTGTGTATGTTTGTGTGTGTGTGTGTGTGTGTACTGGTGCATTCGTACGTGTGCACACCCACATGCAGGTAGAGAGGGCTATTTTATATGGGGTGGTCATGGGACATCTTTTTGAGTTATATTACACCCAAGAAAAGACTAGTTTACTGGGGCTGCTGTAACAAATTACCACAAAATGGGTGGCTTCAAACCCTAGAAATTTATTCTCTCTCACACAGATCTGAAATCAGAACCTAAAATCAAAGTGTTGACAGGCTCATCCTCCCTCTCAAAGCTCCAGACAGGAATCCATCCTGGTGGCTGTCGCCAGTCTCATGGCCATGTCACCTCCTCTTTTAGGTGCATGTAATTTCCCTCTGCCTCTCCTTTATAAGGATATATATAAAGTATGTAGGACCCACCAAGATAATCCAGGGTAAACTCTTCTGTTGAAGATCCTGAACCAAAACACATCTTTTTCTGTATAAGGTAACATTCACAGATTCTGAGGATTAGACCATGGATATAACTTTTTTTTGGGGGGGGTCCATCATTTACCCCACTATAGAGATACAAATAATATGAGAAAGAAATAGGAAATCCAGAGTAACAGTAAGTTTATGGGACTCTGAACCTGGAGCAAACCCATCCCAGGAAGAGAAGGCTAGGAAAGCCAGCATGGCTGGCTCAGAGAGCGCGGGTGGGAAGGTGTGACGTGGGGCCTGGAGGTGTGCACTGTGGGGGTCACGTAGGGATGCAGAGGACTTTTGACTTTATGCTGCAATGAGAAATTGCTGGAAGGTTCTGGGCACAATAATGACATGATCTGACTTGTGTTTCATACAAGCTTTCTGCTCAGAGTGTATGGTGACACAGGCTCCAATTTAACCAGCCATTGATGGAATTTTAAAGATGCGTAGATATGCCTAGAATGAGACTTGTTGGGGGCATGGGATATGACACACTAGAACTGTCTGGAAAGAAAGAAACAGGTATTTGGGCATTTACAAACAGGTGGCAGGGGAGAAGGAAGAGAGGAGAGTGATAGGAGAGGAAGTGACAGGACAGCAGGCTGGGAAGTAAAGTAGGTGGGGCTGGGGGCGTGACTAGCAAGAATCTCTTGGTGGTAGGCAAAGGAAGGAGCATGATTTTTATGGCAGAGATATCTCATCTTTTGTACTGCTTCTACAAGCCCCTCCATCATCCCAAACCTTCAGGAAAAGTCTGCTATCAAACATTCCAACCTTGGTTAGGATTTCTTCAGATAAAAGCAGCCCTGACTTTTCAAAGTACTTTGGGACTACCAGGCATATTTGAATTCAAATTTCAGCCTCAGCACTGTTTGAGGTGAGCATGGGATGGCAGAAGATCCTGAGAAACAAGTTGCACATAAGAGGATCTTGCGTGTGTGTGTGTGTGTGTGTGTGTGTGTTTATGTGTGTGTTAAGTCACTTCAGTTGCATCTGACTCTTTGTGATGCTATGGACTGTAGCCCACCAGGCTCCTCTGTCCATGGGATTTTCCAGGCAAGAATACTGGACTGGGTTGCCATGCCCTCCTCCAGGGGATCTTCTCAACCCAGGGATTGAAACTTCATCTCTTAAGTCTCCTGCATTGGCAGGAGGGTTCTTTACCACTGATGCCACCTGCGAAGCCCATCAGAGGATCTTAACTAACCATCAGGAATGTAGGACAATAACGTCCCAGGCATCAGTCAGATTCTTGTATCCCTCTCCTATTAGATGGCACATCCTGCTTTCCAGTTCGCATTGGAAGAGCTCTGCCAGTGGAAAAGTGGTTCAAGGCAGATGTGGAGAAGGGACAATTGTGGACCTATCTTTTATTGGGCACTTAGCCTGGACAGCATGTCTTATTAATTTTCTTTAATTTAGTGCTAACTTACAGCCTCACATATAAACTGTTATCATGGATACTTTACAGACAAAGAAACTAAGGCTTGGGACAATAAGGTAAACTCTCCAAGGTCTCCCCAGCTGGGAAACTCTGGTGCCAGGATGTCTTATTTTTCTGGGCATCTAGTGACTCATCTAAGTCAGTCAGTGAGCAGATACCACATGTGCACACAGAGGCCACCCATCCTGATCCCTACTGGCTCTTGTATGGACTCAGCATCCTTCCCACTCAGGGCATAGTCCTCCTCTAAAGGCAAGGCCTGGATTCTTTCTCTGGGGCTTTGCTGGCTTTTAGAATATGTGTCAAAAGTAAGGAGTTCAGAATCCAGCTGAGTGGGTTTCCTCTACACTTGTCCTGATGCTAGTTAATCAAAAAGTTTGAAAATAGTGATGCTGCTCTTAAAAGACCTATTTTTCCAAGTTATCAACCTTTCTTATTAGTATCTACATTGGCAAAGTATTGAAGAGGACCCTGTATTTATTGGTAGCATGTGTATTCTCTTGCTTGCACAGTCCGTGGATCTCTCTAAGGGGCTGTTTCTGTAAGTCTGTAATACTGAATGCCATTGTATGAAGATTTTAAACTGAGTGTTTGGAGTTTGGAATCCATTTAATCCTCATGGTGCTGTTTACAGTAGCTCAAAATTCAGTTTTGAACTAGATATTCTAACGGTGATAGCCATGGTATCTTGCACTCTAGTGGTGCTTATTTCATTCTCAACACTTTATATGCACTGTCTTATTTAGTCCTGACACTAATCACATGAAGACCCATTTAGTAAGAGAGAAAACTGGGGCTGCATTTAAGTAGAGTCATTTCTGCTACAGGGCAACATATGCATTCCTAAAAGCTACTATACTGTCACCATGCTAAGAATTACATATGCTGTGCAAAATCATGCAATAAAAACCACGGGGCTAATGAGAAAACACGGATCGTGGTACATACAAGCTTCCGAGGGCCGCCACCGTGCGGGTGCTCATCGCTCAGTCACGTCCGGCTCTATGTGACCCTATGCACTGTAGCCCACCAGGCTCCTCTGCCACACAAAGGACCACAAACCAGGCCCCACAGACCTGGAGGCTAGAAGTCTGAAATCACGGGGTCAGCAGGGCAGGCTTCTTCTGAGGACTGCCAGGCGGATTCTGTCTCACGCCTCTTTCCTAGCTCCTGGTGGTTGGCTGACAATCTTTGGCATTTCTTGGCTTGTAAATGCCTCACTCTGATCTCTGCTTTCACGTTCATGTGGGTTTCTTCCCGAGTGTCTTCACATAGACGTCCCTCTGTGCACGCCTCTTTGTGTCCTGATTTTCCCTTTTAACAAGGACACCAGTGCTATTGGATTAGGGCTCATCCTAATGACTTCATTTTAACTTGATTACCCCTGAAAAGATCATATTTCCAAATAAGGTCACAATTCTAAGCACTGGAGCTAAGGACAAGGGATACAATCCAACCCATTCAAAAACTACCAGTGACACATTCAGTAAAGGTAGGAAACCAATAAAATCAGTAGGATGGTTTTAAGCATGTGAGATGGTTAAAAAAATACCCTAAGTATTGCATAAATATGACACTTCACATTGGAAAAGATTTAGTGATTACTTGTGGAAGCGGCTTTGGAATGGTTACAGCTCTTATAAAGTGGTGAAGGCAGGTAATCCAAAATCAGAAGGGAAGTCATAACCCTTCTTGGATGGGTACGGCTCAAAACACAGGCAGTGGGCTGAGGCAGTTGTTTGAGATGTATGTGTTTTAAGTGCTCTCACATGGCAGTTTTTATTTCTGGGTGTGGTATTTCTTGAGAAGGCAATTATATGTAAGCAAATTTGTCTCATGCTTGAATTGTTCCCTAATATAGCAATGTCTTTGGAACAATTTGCATATTCAAAACAAACATTTTAGCAGCAGGGACTTTAAATTGCCAAGGTCACAGTCACAGCTGAGGAGTTGGGTTTTAAGCCCCAAGTAGATTGACACCACAACTCGAGTTCTTAGCCACTAAGCTGTCAAAGTGTCAGCACTGGAAATAAAGCAAGAAAAGCAAACAACTTATTACTATGCCATTGTGACATTATTATACCATTCCATGGTAGGCAGAACCCAAGGATGTCACTGCTCCTTGAGATTCCCTGCCCTGACTCCTGGGACTGTTTACAGGATGAGTCTTCATGGCTGTGGTTATGTTACGTTATGTGCAAAGGGGGGTTTGCAGGTGTTATTAAGGTTACTAATTGATTGACTCTGAGTTAATCTAAATAAATGTTATCCACATAGATCTAATTTAATCACACATGTTCTTTAAAAGTGGAGAATCTTTTTCTGGCTGGAGGCAGAGCGGTTCAAAACACAAGATTTGAAGAACCTCTGCTAGCTTTCATGATAGAGAAGACCACACACAAGGACTGGAGGAGGATGGCCTCAAGTTGAGAACAACACCTGGCCAATTGCCAGGAAAGAAACAGGGTCTTCAGTCCTACAGTCACTTGAAACCAAATTCTACCAACCACCTGAGTAAGTCTGGAGCGGAGTCCTCCCCAGATCCTTCAGCAAGACGCAAGCCAGTCAACACACCTTGACTTTGGCCTCGAGGCCCTACTCAGAGCACCCAGTCGAGCCCATCAGCTCTGACCTGTAGACTGTGAGCTGATACACTGATGCTGTTTTAAGCCACTAACTTCATGATGCTTTGAAACGGTTTAGAAAACCAACACACTATCTTTTCTGTGCCTAGACTGTGAGGCCTCAAGGTGGAGGGAAGGAAAGAACGAAGCCCTCACTGGCTCCTCTGGGCAGGACAGAGAAACAGTGCAGACAACGCCCAGCTTGCACCAGCCCTTCTTTCTAGCCCCAGTCTGGGCCTTTGTACAGAAAAGCTGCATCATTTTTCTTTTGTAGAATATGCTTTATAACAGTATCTTCTATTTTTCTTTCATGTATCTTGCTGCAAACCTTCAAGATAAGTACTATTGGGAAATGTCATCAAGCAAGGCTGGTTACCATCAATGAAACATTTTGATTTTAGTTCCAGAAATTATCTGTGTGGGGTAGGGGGACCACCCCTCCATGTGCCCATGTGAAAGGTACACACACACTGAAGGACTGTTTCCCAATTAAAATGGTTAATGCCTTTCACTGAAGCTCTTATTGAAGTCACAGTATTTTTGAAATATTAACCACAGCATCCTCTGGCTACTCTGAGTTAGGCCAACCCTGAGCATCTCCCTCTTTGGTTGGAGTCATTCGTGTCTGAATGTTAGGAACATGGAAAAATGAGCTTGCTCACAATGTGCTTTATAAAGAAGTCAGTGCTTTGAACACAGTGTTCACTTCCCTTCAGGGAACAACATCTCTTGATAAGTGGAAATATTTTTCCAACAAAGAAACTGCCGCTTCAGATTTGTTAAAACTGGCTCAACAATCTGTCTCCATTCCTGTGTCTAGTGTTGGGGTAAAAAGAAGGTTGAGTATTATGGACAATTAGTGTGAGTTAGTGAGAAATAACTGTGTGTGTATGTGTGTGTGTCTATATGTGCATGCATGTGTACCTATGTGTACTTCATTTGTTTGGAAGGAAAAATGAAATGTTTGAAAATAAATTTCAATGGATAAGTAAATCATATTTTAAAAATATGTGCTGGGCTATCAATTGCACAGTTTTACTCAGTGACTTTGCTTTATCATACTTGCAGCTTCATTTTGTTTTGCAATTTTGACTAAGGTATTTTTATTTTGTTCTGTCATTTGGGTTGAACCATTTGGTGACTTCTTGGCTGGGATGGTACAGGACTTGAATTGCATCTCCATTTTAGGTGCTACCATTATCTACAGAGTTGAGTACTTCATTTACTTCAGTAGACATTTTTTGAGGCACTTCCACATTCTAACTGAACCAGCTTTCAGAGAGACAGGAATGAAAAATGCAGCCTCTGCCCTGAAGATGCTCATGGTTTATAACAATGTTCTCCAGTGTGTCCCAGGGATGGAGACCTAGAATTCCTCATGCTCACTGTAAATACCATGACATATTGGTAATTATGTTAAAATAAAGCAAACATTCTTATGGTAAGCCAGACATGATTTTATATTAGAGTCTAGCGTAGACAATGTCTGTGTGTATCAAGACTTAGAAAAAAAGAAAAAGGATCAGAAAAAAAACTTAGACACAGGGACAATTCTACGTTTAAATTTTTTCCTGTAGGTTGGAAAAGAGACATTGCTATTTTATTGTGGTTTTAGGTCGCTGTTTTATTAGGAGAAGTTGGTACATAAACAACTGAATACAGCATGCTAGAATTCCTTACGAAGTTTACCTTTCAGGTTAAATACTGATCTCTGTGTTATTCTCCTCCTCCAAAATGTTCAATTTCTTTCCATTGCAAAGAAGGTGGAAACTAAACTATTTACCCTCATCTGCTACCCAGCCCTCCACATTCTGGAGTGTTCCCACCTCACTTGTCTGCATTCTCAGCTCCAGGGACTCCCAATTCCATCTTGCATTCCCCGCCAACCCCCACTCCACTCCAACAGGGCCAGCATTCTCCTCCTCATTCCTTTTCCAGTGACCGTCCTCCCTGGCAGCCCCACCTGATGAAGAAGCAAGTGCAGCTCAAATCCATGAGTCTTTCCCAGACATCTTCCCCTTCAATAACCAGAGTGAAAACATTCATTCTGAGTTTTCCATTTCATGTTGCTCACACTTAGCAAAGTCTCTCTTGCAATGGTGGTAGCAGCTGACGTGCATTAGCCAGTATGTGCCAAGCACAACTGTATTATCAAGCACATAGTGAGATGAAGAGAGAGACTCAGGGAGGTACTGCTGGAGGTGCCGTGGAAGATTAATAACAAAGCCACAGTTGGAATTCCAGTTGCTGCTTCCAAAGACAGTGCTGCCCTCACATCCCAGAGCCTCTATTAGTGTCTTCATCTTTCTGGGGATACAGGCAGACATGAGTTTTCCTCCCATCATTGTGCCTGATACCTGGTACCTACTCAAAATACATCTATAGACTTGAATTAAATTTTCTTAGGGGCAATAAAAAAATAATACCACTTTCCCATTTTTTTCTAGCAAAGTTTAAAATGATGCATACTATTCACTATTGGTCAAAGAAAAAAAGCTAATTAATTGTGAGTGTGAATGTTAATTAACATGCTTACTTTAGGGCTATCAAAAAAAAAAAAGTTGCATGCCCTGACATGCAATTCTACTTTTAGAAATTTATTTCAGGGAAATAATTATAGTCAAGTGCAAAGATACATGTACAAATCTATTTCTTGCAGCATCACTATGGCAGTAAAATTGATAGGTAATTTAAGTGTCTATTGCTAGGGGAATGGATAAACATATGAAAGAATGCCATATGATGGAGTATTAAATAGACATTAAAAAGTTGGATATAGATCTGTATGTGCAAAGTTGGAAGAGTGTTGACAATATATTGCTGAACTGATAACAAATGAGTTCTAACATAGTGAAGAGTGTTTGTTTTACTTTCCTTAAAAAAATAAAAAGCTTCTTCTCTTTTTTCCCATCTTCCTTGTCCACATACAGACAGAAACTTCTCTAGATGTCAAGTGGAATACTTTTTTCTTCTCAGACTAGTGGTTAGGGTTCAAAGATGAAGACAAATTATACTAAGCACCATTCTAAAGAGAGCCACCAACAGTTTTGGCTACCAGCCACCTATACCATGCTAGGAGAAGCCAACAGTGACCTCCCACCATCAGTCATCTGCCTTCTTCTCCCTCCTCCAGGAAGATTAAGCTCATCTTTAGAAGATGAGCTTCTAAAGATGTTATTAGCCTTGTGAAGTTGTGGAAGTTGAAGCTTACTGCAGAAGTTGAAGCCTATTGCAGAAGTTGAAGCCTACGCCAATGAAGGCTAAGATATAATTACACAATAGTTGACCATGAAATATTAGTCTAAGCCCTAAACAGCCTGGAACCTGTTAGGAAAGTGAAAGTCGCTCAGTTGCGTCCGACTCTTTGCAACCCCACAGACTATACCGTCCATGGAATTCTCCAGGCCAGAATACTGGAGTGGGTAGCCTTTCCCTTCTCCAGGGGATCTTCCCAACCCAGGAATTGAACCAGGGTCTTCTGCATTGCAGGCAGATTCTTTAGCAACTGAGCTATCAGGGAAGCACCTAAGCTCAACAAATATTTGTTGAATGGATGAAACAAGCCAGCACCTTTATTTTGCTGCTTGGGAAACTGAGACATGGAACAGTTATCTAGCCAAAATCACCCATGTAGTTCATGTCAGAGCTTGAACTGGGCCCAGAAATTCTGTCCCTCAGTCTGAGGTTCCTGAAAACACAGTAATCTCTTGCCTCATTGTCGCTGCATTACAAGACAGGATAAGGCAAGTTCAGAGAGGCTTGTCCAAAGTCATTCTGTTAACTTTTATCAGAACTGGCTTAGGTCTCCAGACTCCCAGGTCAAGCTATTTCCTCTTCATCCTATAACCTTGAAGGCTTTCTGTTACCAGCCCTGGAAAAGAAGTCTCAAAAAGTAAAATGAAGATCCAGAAAATAAAAGGATGAGGCAAAGAATAGCAGTGGTATAATTTATCAGGATTAAAAAAGGTTAGTGACAGTATCATACTTTATTTCTCCACCTTTCCTACTAATTCTTCATATACACACTGGTAACAGATCAGGAAGGGCCAGGCCTTTGCCCAGTGGAGAAACTCCTGGAGCTCTGCTTGATATGCTGGGATACACAGCTTGCCCATAAGATGGGAAGCAAAGTCACCTTGGAACCATGAAGATCTCTCCTGACTTCTCAGGGTTGCTAAAAAAAATCAGGAGAGCAATGTGAAAGAAAAACTGAATGTGTTTTACAAGTAAGAGAAGTTCCTTGTTCTCACAATACCTCTCTTGACTTTGCCCTAAATGCCAAACAAAAAGCTGAAAAAAGGAAAGAAGGAAGTTATAATCCCTCCGTATTATCTGGACCCCTAGTTGGTTGCCATGACAACACCTGCTGCATAGTCTATTAATCATCTCTGATTCCCTTTACATCCTTGACTGCAAGGACCATTTACCAGCTGGTGCCCCCATCACTGGTGAAGCCTAACCAGTATGTGTCACTGGACAGTGCCTATATAAAAAAAAAAAAAACAAAATTTAAAAAAATTTCTATAAAACTAAGATTTCCTGATTCTCTTGAAACTTTGCAAGTTATGACACTGCAGGGCCTGAATTCCCACAAGTTTATAACAGGCTTGAATTTAGTATCTGATGATCCCTTCCTCAGAGCGGAAGTGCTCCAGTTTGCCATGGTTTCCACCTGGCTGCTTCTCTTCTCCTGGGTGTCTGCCTGGGGACATTTGAATCTGAATCTTCTTTTGGCAAACTGGTGTCAAATAAGCAAAGTTTCACCTAAGTTTCCACTGCCATCGGAGGACTACTCAAGAATAGGCAAATAGTACTTAGATCTAACCATGTGTGAACCTTCCAGGGTGATTTCCATGGCTCAGGTCCTATCTAACCTCAAATGCAGTTGAATTTGAATGTCAGCCTGCTGTTGTGAGTGCCCGTGATGCCCGCGGTCCCTACTCCTTGGCCTCCTGGTCTTCTTGCTCCTGGACAGCTCCGTTTTCACACTGCACTTAAAGTCAGAACCTGGGAATCTAAAAATAGTCAGTCATCACTGCGCTGACATAATGCGCCTGTTGTTCCGAGAGCAATTCTCTGTCAAAAGAATATTTTCAAGAGGCAGTTAGGTTTAAGTTTAAAAAAAAAATAAAAACTGCATGTGAAATGACTTAGAGCTCTTATTGTTTCTCCCAGTTCCCATCCCCCTGGACACAGAAGCACTTTTTGAAAGGTCTGGTTGCTACAGAAGAATAGGAGAGAGTGTGTGCTACAGTTCTGCTTGGAATTACAAAACATGGTTTGACCTTACATCAAAGCCTTTAGTGCCTGGTCTAGCATCTGACACAGAGTAGACACTCAAAATATATTGGAGGGAAGAGAGAGAGGTAGAAAGTTACCCAGTACATATGCTGTTTTGTTTTAGTGATGTTTATTGAGTACCTACAGTGTGTAAAGTGTTTTTCTAGGCACAGTGGATTTCCATTTGTTTACTTATTCATTTATTCATTCCCTGAGAGTCTACATTGCTTTCCTGTAACTGCCTTTGCATGTGTGGTCATCAGTTCATAATCTCATCATTCATCCAAATATTCTTCAAGGGCAAAGTGCTGCTCCATTATTGGCAGTCATCACAATGTCATTGATATCAGACTTTGACAGAAAATCTCCTACTTCTGTTTCACATGGTATAATATGGAATCTCAGCAATCACTCAGAAAAGAAAGTTTTCCAGTAGCTTTTTATAAAGACCAGAATGATTCATATCTTCTCAAGTTTACCTGAAGCCTAGAGTGCGCTCTGTGACAAGTACAATGGGAGACTGTCCTCCTCTGAACCCAGTTCATGAACAGCACCTTCTGTATCCAGAGAGTAACTTAGCAATTAGTAAGTCACTGTTCTGCTTCACTGAGCCACGGTCAAGCCAACACAACTCCCAAGAGCATAATGTGTGGCATGTAATAAGCATTCAATACACTTTTGATGAATGAATAAATAAACAAATGAATACACAGAGAATTAATGGACTAACTGGGCATTGATTTTACAAGTAAAATGGAGATCTATAAATGGTTGGACTCCTGTTCTCACCACTACATCAATCTCCTTTCTATCAGCATATCTTTCTTCCCTCAATGACCTAAATGCACAGCTCTTCTGTTTTTGTTTTTTTTAATTCAATACATTTGGAACTCTGACAAGATCCAGTACCTCCTATTCCCTCCAGCAGGGATTTGAGAGATCAGCAGGCTTCCTTTGCCCTCTGACAGCAGAGTCCATGGAGATTCAAAAATATCAAAGCTTCCAGACAAAATATGGAAGAGCAGGAGGAAACATGTTTTTGGTTTGCATCAGGAGAGAAAACCCAGGCATAGTGGAACAGGTATTTTATTTTTCAGGTGAGAACCCCGAAAAATAAGTGAAAACCCTGCTATTTTCTTTCCTGGACACAAATCTCCAGTCAGATCCTGGGGTCCCAATTTTATTGGCTATGGAATTATAGCAAGGCCTCTTAATTTTATGTTTTTATGCTTTACATCAGCCTGTTGTAAATTAATACATATAATGCATACTCATTGAACAAAACACACACAAAATAGAAATGTGTATTACATTGAAATCCTTTTCTCCCCCCTCCCCTCCACGCTCCACCTTTCAGCTCCCTGAGGAATACTTACAGATAGAGATAAGCCTGCCCCATGGTTACTAAGAAGTGCCCGTGGTCACCAGAGCCTCGGAGGAGTGAAGGGAACAGGGCTGGGAAGAGAGTTCAGCTGGGATGTGGTTTCCAAAAAGGCTGGAGTTGATTCATAGGGAGAACTTGGGAGCTTGGATGGCCTGGAAGAACTGTCCGAAAGGGAAGCAAGGGGACTTTGTATCCGCCATTCTGCCATTCACCAGGTGTGAGCCCCCCTCAGCCCCTGCAGAAGGAGGTGTGAACGTGGAGGGGGCACCTCCCTTCAGCAGAGGGCATTTCCCGGGAGCGGGGGGAGCCCTGAGCCTCTAGGACTTAACCTGTGGAAGAATTCGGTCCTTGTTCACTCTCAAGAGAGAATCAGGTGGCATAGTACAGAAATACACTATTATTTTCTTTCCAAAGCCCACATTTTCCATCTCTATGAACACGTGAGATACACACATGCACTAGCGTGAGTTAAGGACATGAATTCTGAAGCCAACCTTGGAAATCTACTTCGTCTCTCTGGGCCTTGATTGCTTCCTTGGTTAAAGTGGGGTGCGGGGTGGCAACCATACCAGTCATAGAGCCATGTAATTATAGAAGATGAAATGAGTAAAATTCTGACACATAGAAAATTCAGCTTCTTGCTTGTGTCCCTCAACAGTTGTCTTCGACAAGCTTCCCTGTTATTCATATGGAAATACTTTATTGTCTTTAATAGCTAAATAAGTATTCTTCTTTTCTATTTTTTTTATATTGTGGTGAAAGTCACATAATATGAAACATACTATTTTAACCAGATTTAACTGTACAGTTCAGGGGCACTAAGTGTATTGACATTATTGTGCAATACTCACCATCATCCATCTCCCTAATTGAATAGTATTTATCAATACCAAATCCTGGACATTGAAAGGAGTCAGTTTGCTGTAGTTTTTTGAACAGTTCCCCCACCATTGGGCATTTTGGTTGTTTCTGATTTCTTACAAGTCATATAGTGGTGAACATCTTTGTAATGATATGTTTATCCTTATGCACTTGGAAGCCTGTCTATAAGACAGGTTCATGAAAGTGGAATGGTTTTTCAAAGGAAAAGCACACTTCAGTTCTCACAGGTACTGTTAATTGCCCCTGAAAAGACTGCATAATTCTAACTTGGATCTCAGCATCATTAGATGAGGGTCTTCTCTCCAAACAACCACCCATCACACACCAACCCTGGATATTAAAAGTCAGTTACACTTCTATTAGCCTTGTAGGTGAAAAAAGATATTTCCTTGTTTTGATTTGTGTTTCAATCAATCCTTAAGAAACAAACTTTTTTTCTTATATTTCTTAACCATCTGTATGTCTGCATTTGTGACAGGCCTAATTGTCTTTCCCTAGGTTATCTTTGTTGACATATTTATGAATGTATGTATTGTAAATAAATTCTACTACTATCTCAGTCATCTTTTTACCTTTTGAGGGTGCTTCTCAACTCCCTCATGGCTCAGATGGCAAAGAATTTGCCTGTAATGCAGGAGAACTGGGTTCAATCCCAGGGTCTTGAAGATCCCCTGGAGAAGAAAATGGCAATCCACTCTTGCCTGGAGAACCCGGAACAGAGGAACCTAGTAGACTACAGTCCAGGGGGTCACAAAGAGTCAGACATGACTGAGTGACTAACACACAAATTAACTAACTCAACTAATAGACGTTGAACTGCCATGTCAAACCTGCCAATCTCCTTTACAGCACCAAGTTTTGGGGTTCCGTGTATGTTGTTGCCGTTTGGTTGCTAAATCACGTGACTCTTTGTGACCTCATAGACTGCAGCACGCCAGGCTTCCCTGTCTTTACTATCTGCTGGAGTTTGCTCAGATTCATGTTCATTGAGTCCGTGATGCTATCTTATCCTCTGCTGCCCCCTCTTCTGCATATGTAGGAGGTGTAAAAGGAGAGTTCCCCCTTGGTCAGGCTCATATGCAAAGCTCACTTTATCCTTAGAGCTGTAAATTCTTTTATAGGCCCCAAACTCTCCATCTGCCTAAAACAGCCAGCTTCTTTTTATGTCATTTCTGTTTTTCTTCTTTTTTCTTAACTCAGTCCTACTTATTAAATCCTAGACAGTTTCTTTTCCACAATCTTGTCACAGCATTTTTCACGTACACTTCTCCCTTCTTCCTCCCTCTGATTCCATTCCTTCTCTCTTCTTTTGACTATGCCCAGCGTATGGTGATTCCTGGGGCAGAGGTCAGCCTCAGGAGTGACAGCCCCTTAAGCTGTCATCTGGATTGTAGGCACGTCTCTGCTGGCTCCCATTGCTAATGTCATCACTGTTTGGTCTCAGCACTAGCGATAATGACCGTGTTGCTGGAACCCGGACAGCAGAGAGGCAGAAATAAAGGGTTCGCACTTTTAAACTGGGGCAGTGGATGGTGAGTGGTTTCTGGTATGTGAAGGTGACCCAGGAGAGCCTGGTTGTCAGGAGCATCAGTTTCTGCTGCCCTCTGATATGGAGGAACTTCCCAACAGCAGTCATATCGCCTTTTGGCCCTTGCCGGGAGCACAGTCACACTTCTTATGGGAAACATACCCTGTGGCTTTGGTCCTTCAGATAAGCTCCAAGCTCCATCAGCTGGGTTTGTAAAAGAGAGCTCTCTTCTGGGACCCCCTAAGAGCCACAGAGAACTTGGACAGGGGTGCTTCTGCCTCCTAAGTCACCACAAAACCCAGTCCAGTCATGTCCCACTGGTGTGATGTACTTTGGCAAGCCTCCTGTCTCCAAAGAGAGAGCTGCTTGCTATGTATCCTCTGAGGGAGAGGTGGGTAGAGAAGAATTAACACCTCATCAACTGTGCTTTACTCAAGAAAATGACCTTTCTCCCCACATTTACATGGACACTCAGAAAGGGTGATGCCTCCATGCAGTTCTGGAAAGAACCACTCCTTTGCAAACCCTGCAGAGAGTCACAAACTCTATATTTCAGACATCTATCTAGGTTCCTTTTGTCTGTCTGCTTCACAATGCCTGAACAGGATATCTGTGATTCTGTGACTCAGCAAGAGAAGACTGATCATGACAATAATGATAAGCATAGAAGTTATTGATAGGAGCTGTTGAATATCTTCTGAAGTTCTACTTTCAGTGTGATGGAGTAAGTGCCAAGCAGACCAATCTCTAGGAACAATAACTGTAAACTTCAGAAAAAAATATTCAAAAGGAAAACTACACCCACAGACTGAAAAGCCAACAAAGGCAGGCAGATTTTAGAAAGTTGAAACTTGGAAGAAGGGAAAAATAGATGATGAGTTCCCATGTTGTTGCAATTCTGTCCTGCCATGCTAATTTGCTTCAGTTGTGTCCAACTCTTTGCAACCCTGTGGACTGTAGCCCCCAGGCTCTTCTGTCCATGGGATTCTCCAGGCAAGAACACTGGAGTGGGTTCCCATACCATCTTCCAGAGGATCTTCCCAACCCAGGGATTAAACCCATGTCTCCTATACCTCCTGCACTGGCTGGTGGGTTCTTTACCACTAGCACCACCTGAGAAACCAAATTCTGTCCTGAGGGTAGGACATAGTCATAGTGTAACATAGGCCAGTTGAAAGAACAATGAAAAACTTGCCATCTTTCTGGTCTGAGGAATCAGAGACAGAATTGAAGGTGGCCACGGCCTCTGAAAAGTGAAGAGGGAAGCCCAGAAAAGAGAATATCACAGTAAGGGAGCCACAGATCCTATGTGTCAGTTCTTCTCAAATCTCTGGCTGACCCTTGAACTACACATGTATGAAACCATCCAGCTAAAGGAAAAAAAGAATTGAACGTAGATTTGAGCTGCTACTTACCAAAGGCAGCTTGAATCTTAAGCAAGTTACTGCCTGCTACAGAATATATCAAGCCTCTTTGGAGGAATATAACAGAATCCAGAATCTCTGCATCGTAACAACACAATGGCTAGAGTTCTATCCAAAATTTCCCTACTAAATATAGCTGACAATAATTACCTCTTGAGGACTGTTGTGAGACTTAAACAAGATGATGTCTTCAGCACAGTGTTTGCAAAGTGCCTGGCATCCAGCTAGTGGATGACTCACAGCCTGTACCACCCAGGAGCGGGTGGGAGGCATAAACAGAGGTGGAGACCAGCGTTCAAGCTGGTTGTCAGGGCTGCCAGTGAGTTTCCAGAGGAGAGCAACAGCAAAACAGTGCATACAATAAGCCAAATGCAGAAATAATAGGAGCCATGAAGCCAATTCAGAGAGTACCAAACCATGTACAGGTACGTGACTGATCTCGAATAAAGATGAGAGTGGGGCTGGTTCTGGGGAAGCAGGCTGGGGCCAAGGATTTGAGAGACTTGGAAGACAAGTTTGTGTCTGTTACACAGGTTCCTCCTCTGGAGATGGGCTGTGTTTTACCTGTTCACAAAGGATACCCCAGCCTTGTAAACCCAGGTTCTTTAATCTCTTATTGCTTCAAGGGGAAAACACTGAAGAGGCTGATTCAAGAACCACCATGAGTTTCGATGGATAAAATGGAAGCATCCAAGGTTGCCCAACAAAGTGCAGATGCCATGTTCTGAGAGCAGCGGACTCATCTTCTCAGTTCAAGAATGGGGCCAGCACAAGGCAAAGCTTAAAGTCCATCCAGTATTATCTGCTTGTGTCAAATATCAAGGACACTGATGTTGTGATTTGACTTGGCCTGAGTGGCTGAGTCTCCTTTCCTGCTTACTCCCCATCAG
Source organism: Cervus elaphus (assembly GCF_910594005.1). Classification (NCBI taxonomy): domain Eukaryota; kingdom Metazoa; phylum Chordata; class Mammalia; order Artiodactyla; family Cervidae; genus Cervus; species Cervus elaphus. The sequence continues at coordinate 79,764,306 of NC_057819.1, read as the reverse complement.
TGCTTTGCTTCCGTGTTTGGAAACAAAGTAATACCACAAGAATGCAGAATTTTAGCGAAGATCATTTGTCTCCATTGTCCTCATTGATTCCAAAGATCATTTGTCTCCTCACAGTGCTAGAGGTGTCCCAGAAATCAAGTCTCTCCCTTGGAACTAGTAAAATTCTCATTTGTGTAATGATAGGTTGGTGACAGACTGAAGAGAAATGCTACCTGGTAGGGTTTGATCAACAGCACCTTAGTATTTCTCATCTCCCTGCTTCTCCCACCAAATCACCACCCTGGCATAGTGGGCTGTGGGTTTGCCTTTAATACTGGCACCGACTCAGACATCTCCTAAGGCATCCTCATTGTTATAAGACTGAAGAGAACCTTCAGCATCAGATTAACTCTCACTGGACTCCAACTCTAGAGTCCTTTGCAGAATTCCTTTCAAACAAGTGAGCCTCCAGGCACCAGTGCAGCTCAATGGGTCACTTCCCAGCATAAGATTCAGACTGTCTAGATCTGTCTACTCCACTCTGCTTCAGGCTTCACTCTCGAATGCCTGTTTATCTCAGCTCCAGAGTTCACTTGTCTTGCAATTTTACTTCCTTGTTCTTTAGAAGATCTGTTTTTCTACCTTGATCTCCAGATTCCTATTTGATTGTGATTTCTCCTCACCACAATGACGGTACTAATTTTGGTGATGCCAATTTAAAATTCTCACCTCATCCAGCCTGGCCATGATGCTAGAATCTTCAACATACCCCAGGCCCTCAGGACGATGCTGTCCCCACCTTGAGTGTGGAGTAGGGCTTGAGGAGATCACTCTCTTGGACCTGAGGTTGCATTTCTTTTTCAGACAGAGTGGGAAGTGGAAAAGTACTTTAGAAGTGCGGTAGGAATCTCCTTGAGTGTCTTAGTCAGAGTGTTCCCACATTTAGGTGGAGACTGTTGGAAATGGTGACTCCAGCTCCAGCAGAGATGGGTTGTGTATGAGCTTGTGAAGTGCTCCTTTCTTGAGAAGGAGGGGCAGGCGAGCCCTACCTCATCGTGACAGTGAGCACGCCAGGTTAGCACAGTCCATTCAGTGTTAGGATGCTGCTGGCTTTGCAGGAGGAGAAGACACTTAGAGCAAGAACAACCTGGATTTCAAAGCTGCTCTGCCCCTGAGGCATTAGGACTCAGCTTCCTTCTTTATAAAAGGGCACGCTTGCCTTGGGTGTGTGGGTGTGCAGGGGGGGTCATTAAATGATGATTGTTATTGCATTGTGCCAGGTACTATTCTGATCACTTTAGAAAAGTTACTTTGTTTAGTCTTTATAACAATCCTCAAAGCAGATATCCCAATTACCATTCCTGTTTAGAGACTGATAAACTGAAGCATAAAGCAAGCAAGCTGCTTTTGAAGGCTACCTGGCTAGGAAGCAGCAGAATCAGAATCCAAACGCAGCAAATGTGACTTTGGAGGTGGCGCTTTTAACCACTGCCCTCTGCTGTCCCCACGTGGGGCCCCCCATAGTGAGTACTCAGCAAATGAGGTCAATTATAACAATAACAGCAATTATACCCTCACCACATAATGAAGGCAATTCCACAATGCATTGTCAATTTATTCATTCAACTAGCAGATTATGCAAATGTGCAGAGTGCTTGTATAATGCAAATGTGCTTACAAAATGTGAAAAATAAATTATATCATTTAATCTCTTCATCTACTTCTGCAATACCTCTCCCCACTGTAGCAGCAGCACCTGGTGCTCCGTGGGTGTTCAGCAAATGGTTATTAATTTGTGTCTCACACTGTCTGGTTTTAGAACCTAATGATATAAATATTACTGTTAATATTACAGTTGCTGTGAATGAGAATTCCATATTAAAGAATAAGTGCTGTTAGAACATAAGTGTGCAGAGGTCCACACTTATGGACCTTTCCAAAGCCTGGTGCATTCCCAATTCTGCAGTGGACATAGGACAGTCAACTGTTCTGCCCTAAAATGGTCTGAGAGATTCCCTTCTGTCTTTGGGGACCTGCATTTTCTGTGAAATTTGACATTTCTGCCTCTCAGTCTTATTCTCGAGTTTGCCCAAGAAAGAAATTTGACAAGGTGGTGAAGCACTCCGTGATGTTCACAGCTGCCGTAGATGTGTGATGCAGTTGGCCTTCAATATCTGGGTTAACCTCTGTTAGAGAAAGCCTGTAGAACTAGGACCAAAGGACTCACTAATATACAATGTACCAAGCTTCAGTGTTCCGGTTCCCTCTTCCCTTTCATGTTAAATTCACTGCCTTAACTAAGTGGCCCTTTGCAAAGCCAGCCTTGTGACTAATGGGCCTTTGATCAGGTCTTGCTTCCTGACAGCTGTACATACAGATGAATGTTTGTTCCAATTAGGTAACGAGCATCAATTCTCTTACCCTGTGACTGCAAAGTGCCTCCTCATCTCAAAGCAGCCCCACTGTCCTTATGTCAAGGCTAATATATCTGAAGAAGGGGACAGGGGCACATGCAGTTTAGGAGCCTTTGGAGAAAAAGACCAAGGGTGAGCACAGATTTTCTAGAATCTACTAGCATGGTCTAACCAGGAAATGAAAGCTGCAGTTTTTGAGCATCTGTGATTACTAACATGTAAACTATTTCACATACACTATTTCATCTTACCTTCATGTTAATTTGGGGGCTGTGTGGGTCTTCACTGTGGCGTGAGGGCTTCTCTTGTTGTGGATCACAGGCTCTAGGTGCACGAACTTCAGTAGTTGTGGCTCGTGAGCCTAGTTTCTCCCAGGCATGTGGAAACTTCCTGGGTCAGGGATTGAACCTGCATCCCCTGCTGGGGAATTTTTAAGCATGGGACCACCAGGGAAGAAGCATGAAGGGTTAGTCGCTCAATCATGTGACTCTTTGCAACCCCATGGACTGTAGCCTGCCAGGCTCCTCCATCCATAGGATTCTCCAGGCAAGAATACTGGAGTGGGTTGCCATTCCCTTCTCCAGAGGATCTTCCTGAGCCAGGGATTGAACCCTGGTCTCCTGCACTGCAGGCAGATTCTTTATTGTCCAAGCCACCAGGGAAGCCCTGTGACCACCAGGAAAGTCCTCTCGTTAATCTTATAACTAGCATCAGCTCCACTGAAAATGAAGGAAAGGAATCTCAGGGCTGTGTGAGCTAGTGATAGTTAAGTGACTGGTCAGTGACTGAGTCACAGTTCCAGCAGCCCAAGTCAGGTTCTTCGTGACTCCAAACTTTTATTTTCCCAATGCCCTGGATGATCATTCTCTTTTTCTCATACATGGAAAATGGCACAGGATTTGGGCTCTGGATCTGTTCCCTGCTAGCTCTATGACCTTGAATAAATTGCAGATCCCTTTTGATCTGGAGCTCTTCATCGACAAATCAAGATCCATCAGTACCAACTCTGCTGACCTGACCAAATTCTTATGAATGGGGTTTGTGCTTGAGAGTATGCAGTGCAGAGGAGTGGATTGTTGGCCTGTTTACAAACTGAATTTGTTAATCTGTTGCAGTGTCTAGGCTGCTCTGACACTTTTTGCTTCCCCTTCCTGACTCTCCAAAAGCAACACTTGGGACTTATTTGCCAACAACAGATTTGTTTTCATTATTAGGGATGATCCTGTCTTCAAGTTGGAACAGAAATGGCAACCGAACGTGCTTTCATAGGAATTTCAAAGATTCCATTTTTCATGGGGAAGGAAGAAATAGGAGCCAATGGAACAGCAATTAAATCCACAGTTTAAAAACAAATGCTAAGACGCAGATGATATCATGCAATCATTGGAATGTCTCCTGTTTTCTCAGGCTTGCAGAGCAGGGCAGCCCTGGAAATCTCACGCCAGCTGTCAGTGTCTATTCCAGGATTGCCACTCCCATGCATCTTGTTGGCAAATTCCTCTCTCTGCAACCCAAATCTATTGTACTTAACTCCTAGCATAACCCAGGAAGCCACGCGGGGTCCGGCACTGCTTCCTGTGGAATCAGAGGGGTCTGGCTCCACGTGGCAGTTTCCTAGAGTGGATACTCACTGATCAAACAGCAGCAACCATCAGCTGAGGAGTCTGTGTCCCAGCAGACAAGCCCCCTGCCCACCTCCGGCTAGGCTGGTTGACACATCCTACAGGAGACAAGAAGAAACTACAGCTTGCTTAACCAGCGTCTCCTCTCACGCGCCGTAAAATCCTGTGTCTTTTAGCCAGAAAGGAGGTCAACTGAACATGAGCTAAATCACTCCTTATAGCTAGCCGCGGAGGCACACCATCTACTCTTAGGACAGGTCTGCCCATCTTGAACAAGAGATTTCTTGAGGCTTACAAACTTATTACCACACCAGGAAGATAGTTTGGTGATTCCAAAAGTTAAACAGATAATTATCATATGACTCAGCAATTCCATTTCTAAGTATATTCTCCCAAAACTGAAAACAAGTACAAAACTAAACCTTTGTACATACATGTTCAGATACACAATAGCCAAAAGGTGAAAGTGACCCAAACGTCTGTCAATGGATGAATGGGTATGCAAACTCTAAATACTCAAACAACGGGATATTACCTAACCATAAGAAGGAATGAAGGCAATGGTATGTGCTACATTGTGGATGAGTTTTAAAAATGTTATGCCAAGTGAGAAAAGCCAGACACAAAAGGTCACACATTGTATGATTCTGTTTACGTGAAATATCTGGAATATGTAAACATAGAAACAGACAGATTAACGATCACCAGGAGTCGGGAGGAAGAAGGAATAGAAAGTAACTGCTTAGTTGGTAAGGGGATTTATTCTGGACTGATGGAAAGGTTTTTAGAACTAGATAGACGTGATGCCTTCTCTGACGGACTTCCCTGGTGGCTCAGATGGTAAAGCATCTGTCTACAATGTGGGAGACCCAGGTTCGATCCCTGAGTCAGGAAGATTCCCTGGAGAAGGAAATGGCAACCCACTCCAGTACTCTTGCCTAGAAAATCCCATGGACGGAGGAGCCTGGTGCAGGCTACTGTCCATGGGGTCGCAAAGAGTCGGGCACGACTGAGCGACTTCACTTTCAGATGTGATGTACAACATAATGTAGTAAGTGATATTGAATTCTTATACTCAGTTTAAAGTGGTTAATCTGATGTGTGTGTGTGTGTGTATGTAGTAGTTGCTCAGTTGTGTCTGACTCTTTGCAACCCCATGGACTATAACCTGCCAGGCTCCTCTGTCCATGGAATTCTCCAGGCAAGAATACTGGAGTGGGTTGTCATTCACTTCTCCAGGGGATCTTCCTGACCCAGGGATGGAACCTGGGTCTCCTGCATTGCAGGCAGATTCTTTACTGTCTGAGCTACCAGAGAAGCCCCATCCCCAATCTATTTCATGTGAATTTCATCTTAAAAAAAAAAAAACAAAAAAAAAAACCTACTACTAAAGCCTGAAACTTCCTCTGAAATACATAAAAATTGATTGGTTAATTAATAGACAGACATAAATATGTGATCAACCATGAAAAGTAAAATGTTAATTATGGAATACAAGTGGTGGGTACATGGGTGTTCACTGGAAATTCAATGTTTCAATGGGGTTGAAATTTTTAATAATGAACTGTTGAAAAAATAACGAAACCTAGAACATACCATGTCATCAGACAGTTGGAAAGGAGGTACCAAAATCCTACTTTCGAACATGAGTCTTTTTATCTTGGTCCTGACCATATTTGGGAACAATTCAGGATAAATCAGCTGATCTCTATCCACTGTACACACTCCTCCCCTCCCCTCCTTGTCCCCACCTCACCCATCTGCATATAATACCTCCTTTTCGTTATAATAGCTGCCACTTACGCACATCTGTCATGCAGGTAACTGACACTCATTGTATCCAATCCCAATAACACTCAAAGTAGGTTACATATGAGAAATTGCCCATAATAATAAATAAAACCAGACCCAGAAAAAGTACATACATTTTATATGAGCAGATTGTTTAAGAAGTAGAAAAACCAACAGGCAAAACAAATGTATGCTGTTCAGAGGGAGGCTAATGCTACCCTCGGGAGGCAGCCGGTTGGAAGGCTCCTGGGGGCTTCTGGGCTGCTCTGCTGGTACTGTTTCATTTCTTGATTTAGTGTTGATTACATGAGTGTGTTTCCTTTGTGAAAATCCACTGAGCTGTACTTTGTGTACCTGCTTGTATGTATATTTTATATCAGTTAAAGTTTAGTAAAACCAAATCAATGGATACATAAGTAAAGCTAATCAGTAAAACACAAAGCAAATCCATTGAAAATATCAATTAAAAAATAAAAAGAAAGATGGAGAAAACACAAACAAGTAATAGGACTAAGATGAGACAGCCACTATAGAAGGAGTTGCAATTTTACAGCAGAATACTGTACACAGATCCATTCCAATGGCCTTGAATATCTTGACGAAATGGATGCTTTTCTAAGAAAACAACTAAAATCAAGATTACAGGGGAACAGCCACCAATCATGGAGTCTGTGCTGGTGGAGTCTAAATAACAACTGAATTCACAAATCCCTCTTCTCCTGTTAGCACCGGGAAGGGCCACAGTAACACACACACAGACTGACCAATTAGTCTAGGCTAGCTAGAGCACTGTGCATTGCAGGACCCCTTTTCTGCAGAACCTATGAGGCCCTGCCGTAAAGCAGGTGGTGAGCGTCACTGTGATCAGAATCTGAATCCGTGTCCTAAGTGAAACTGCAGAGCACTGTGCTGTGTCCTTGTTTTGGAATACCTTTCTTAGGCCAGGCGATAACTAGGTAAGACTCGGTGACCCAAACCTGTTGAACAGATGCAATACCACACTGGAAATGGTAACGGTACTTTCTGGTTGTTGTGAGTATCAGTTTATTTAAAAATAAGAAACTGAACCTGTATACAAGCCCTGTATCCCTGTCCTTTGAAGTAAAAGGCTTTTGCTTTAGTCTCCCAGGCCTCCCTTGAGTCTCAAAAGGCTGACTCAACAGTAGATGATTAGGAAATGTAGAGATATAGACACGAAGAATAGCTGCTGGACCAGGAAACTGGTAACAATTTAGACTCTAAATCCACCACACAGCAGAACCACCAAGCTCCCAGTTCTCTGAAAGATATAGATAAAGGCCCGACACACATTCTGAAGTTGTTTTTAAGGGAGCAGAGCCCCACCCAAGACAAAAACTGCTGACCACAAGCATGTGGGCCCTAGACTAGTTGAAATTTGAATGTCAATGTGCTTGAAACCTCACCCTTATGTCAGCTCATCAGAGAATTGCACAGGATTAGATCACATACTCTGAAGCCCCCTCCCTCACACTGCCTTTCACATCTTTTGAGCATAAGCTGTCTGTTCTCCTTGCTTGGTGCCCTGCAACAAAGGCCACGCTTTCTTTCACCACAATCTGATCTTAGCATATTGGTTTTACTGAGCGAGGGCAAGTGGACCCAAGTTTGGTTCTGTAACAAAGCCACCTTTGACAGGTGGTCAGAAATGTTATTTTTCCTTAAGTAGATTTTTTGAAGAAATGTCAACCCATGCAGCAAAGAGGGAAGGAAAACAATAAATGTTAAGCTTAGGAAAATAATCCATTAGCACCCGGGAAAGATATAGTTGGGGGGATTTTTTCCAGTAAGCTCTGACTTACCTTGAGGTATGAGAGGAACTCCAAGCAGGAAGAGATGGCCAAGAGAATTAGACATTCCAAAAGGGTCAGAAGGAGCAAAGACAGCCCAAGTTTATAAGGTTGGACAACCTGAACTTTCCCAGTTACTTTAGAAAGGTGCTTTGTGTGATGAGAGCAAAAGCCCAGAAATGTCTGAGACTTAAAAGAGAGGTCCTACCTTGGATTGGTGGTGGGGACAGGGGCTTTTGTGAGGTGTGATGGTGTTGGAAAAGAGTTTCCATTCTGAAGGTAGAATAAGGCAGAAAGAAGGTGGTTTGTTTCTAGTAAGGAAGGAACTAACCATATTTGTACCCTGAAGGGAAAGATCACGGAGAAAATATTGCAGATGCAAAAGAGAGACTTCTCTGGTTGGCCCAGTGGTTAAGACTTTGTGCTTCCAATGCAGGGGATGGGGTTCGATCCCTGGTTGGGGGAACTAAGGTCCTGCATGCCATGTGGCAGGGTCAAAAATAAAATGAAAGGCACATTCCATGGGGGAAAAGAACATTTAAAAAATATGCAAAAGAGAAAATGGAAATAATGGTTGAGAAAAAGATCATAGATTCAAGATGAGACAATACGGATTTGGGAGAAGGGCTTGGCTTTGGAAAGGAGCTGACCAAGCAGAACTAGCATAACCTCTGTAGAGGGTTTAAGTAGTCTCCAAGAGAGATGTCCATTTCCAAACCCTCAGTATTTGTGATGTGACCTTAATTAGGAACAAGATCTTGGCAGCTATAATTAAGGATCTCCAGATGAGATCATTGTGGATTTAGAGTGTGCCCTAAATCCAATAAATAGTGTCTTTAAAGAGAAAGAAGAGGGAGATTTGAGGCATGCAGACACAGAGGAGACCCAGAGGGGAAAAGAGCATTAAAGACAGAGGCAGGGAGTAGACTTATGTCCCAAGTCAAGGACAGCGCAGAGCCACCAGAGGCTGAAAGAGACAGAGCAGGAATCTCCCCTAGAACCTTCAAGAGAGGATGGCCCTCCTGACACCTTCGTTTCAGGATTCTGGCCTGCAGAACAGGCGAGAATACATCTCTCTCATCTGCCACCCAGTTTGTGGCAGTTTGTTATGGCTGCCCTAGGAAAGTAGTGCAGCCTCTGAACTTCAGGTTAGAATTAATCCAGCGGAGTGAGCTAACCCGCAACACACTGACAGTTCAGAGATGGGTCTTCACCGTGGGTTTGGTTAGGAATCCAGTCAGCCTCGTAAAGTCTCATCCCTGGAGCAACAACCCTGGCCACTTGCCTCAGCCTGGAATTTGTCCTCAGTCCACTTGCCAGCCTCCACTTAGCCTGCTGCTGCCTTCTATTGCCCTGGCTGGTGTCTCTCACTGCGCACCCAGCTCTCCTCCCAGTCACTTTAGTTTCAAAGCTTTAAATCCTCTAGTTTCCTTCTCCAAACTGTGAAATTTATATGAAAATCCAATTAAAGAGGCCATGAATAAAAGGCACATGCTATTGTATATATACATATCTATTATAATAAAATGTGCCTTTTATTCATGGACTCTTTAACTGGAGATATATATATATATATATATATATTCATGATCTCTTTAATATAATATATATATTCATATATATGTCTAACCCTAAACCTGATTATAGTAGATTTCTCCTGGGCACCTAACACAAGCATTTTTTCTCATGGTTGATCTGACTTACTGCCGATTCTTACCGTTTACGTTCAAGTTCTTCAGTTCCTCACTATTAAATATGGCACCAATTACAGCATAATGAGGCACTGAGTATCATTTATTCAAATAATCTTTGCTCCCTAGCTGGGATTCAAAGGATATTGAATTAATTTATATTAATCCTATGTATCCAATTAATTAAGAAGTTCCCAACCTTGAATCTGGAGAAGGAAATGGCAACCCACTCCAGTATTCTTGCCTGGAGAATTCCATGGACAGAAAAGCCTGGTGGACTGCTGTCCATGGGATTGCAAAACGTCAAGACATGACTGAGTGATTAACACTAACCTAGAATCACTATAGTTCATCAATGAGGGTTTAAGGAAGAACATGTGATAAACACATTCATTCACTTCATATTTATTTAGTATCTGCTCCCTCCCATGTACTTTGGTAAGTGTTGGGAATATATATATGAATGTGAGGAATGAGTCTGACCTTGAAAGAGCTCATTGTCTTCTGCATAGGTGCAGAAAAACAGTGAATTGGACAATACAAATACAATATGACCAGCATTATCTTACGGCATAAACAGTTCCACTTAGGAGGCTAGGGAACTGTGGGGGTTCTGGAGATGGTGTAAGGTATAAGATCGTTTCTATCGGATCTTCTGGACACACCCTCCCACCTTTCCACCTGCCCTTTGCTCTCAGAGGCATTGTCTGTGAGCTGCGTTCTCCAGTCACTCGTGCCTTCTGGCTTCTAGACAAGTTCGGCTGATGTTAGGACATCTGAGCGTGGAGCAGAGATCTCCTTTTCTGTCCTACTGCAGGTTGGCGGGGGCAGCTCTGTTCCAGGAGAAACCACTGCCTCTGTCTAGAAGCTCCTCTTGGGAATCTAGTTAAGTTCCCGGAACTGTTTTTTTCTTTCCTGATTCTAGTGGACACTAGCCTTGGGCCCCTTCACCATCCCCTCCTGGCTCCCCTTGACCTTGCCACAGCTCTGTAATGGTTCCATTATGTGACATCCTTTAACCACTCATTGGAGTGTGCCATCTGTTTCTCGCTGGGACCCTCATGGGCACTGGGGTCAAGGGACGCTTCACAGAGATGGTGACCTTTGCACTTTGTCCTGAAGAATCAGTAAGGTTTCTCCAGATGTATATGCATGGGGTGGGGTCTCCCAGGCTACAGTAAGAACACTGTCAAAGCTGGGAGGCCATGGAGTGCACTGTACATTTGGGGACTAAAGTATCTTATGGAGGAGCCTGCAGGCAGTGGTGGGAAAAGAAATTGGAAATTTGAAAGGCTTAAGGCCTTTAAGGGCTTGCCTGGTGGCTCAACTGGTAAAGAATCCGCCTGCAACAAGGAAACCCCGGTTCAATTCCTGGGTTGGGAAGATCCACTGGAGAAGGAATAGGCTACCCACTTCAGTGGTAAGTAATCTGCCCACTCCACTGCAGTTAAGTAATCTACCTGCAGTATGGGAGACCTGGGTTCAGATCCTGGGTTGGGAAGATCCCCCGGAGAAGGGAATAGCCACCCACTCCAGTATTCTGGTCTGGAGAATTCCATGGCTTTATAGTCCATGGTGTCGCAAAGAGTCAGACACAACTGAGTGACTTTCACTTTCAAGGCTTTTGAATTGTATACTATCAGTGATAGGAAGTTCAAAAGACACTGACAACATTTCAATGCCTTGAACTTCCAGGTACCCAGGTCTTTCTACAAAACCTGTATTTCAGAAGTGAGAGGCTGGTGTCGATCTGTGCTGGGAATTTATGCTTTATGGGTTTTGTATTCTTTGCTTTATGGTTAATAAAATTCAGAGTGGGAGCTGAGGAAAGCTGTTGACTTAAAACATCAAATCGCTTCAAAAGCTTTTCGTTTCAGTCCCAATTTATTGAGCTTTCTACTTATGGAAAAAGCTATCTTGAGCTATGTCACAGTTTCATTCAATTACACAAAACTTTGCCGAACGTGACAGCCTTTCAAAGGTCCTTATAAAAGGACGTACTTAATCAGAGTCAATATTCTTGGCTCAGGTCTCAGGGAAGGGGGGAAGAGGGAGGCCAAACTAACATCTGGTGAAAGATAGAGAAGGGGGTGAGAAGCAGGAGACATCAGAAAAAGGAAAATTCAGAGCAGCGCTGTCCAGTAGAAATGTCATGTAAAGTGCAAATATATGGCACAGATGCAATTTTAAAAGCTGTAGAAGCCACACTGAGAAAAAGTAAAAAGAGGTGAAAACAAAATATGTGTTTATCAAGAAATAATCATACAAACAAAATGTGGTAGATACATACAGTGGAATGCTATTCAGTCTTAAAAAGGAAGGGCATTCTGACATATGGAATAACATGGGTGAACCTGGAAGTCTTATGCTAAATGCAATGTCAGTCACGAAAGGACAAATGCCGTGTGAGTCCACTCATATGAGGTACCTAGCATGATCAAATTCATAGAGACAGAAAGTAGAAGAATGGTTGCTAGGGGCTGCAAGAAGGGGGAATGGGAATTGTTGAATGGGTACAGAGCACCAGTTTTGGAGGATCAAAAGAGTTCTGGAGATTGGTCATAAAACAATGAGCATATATTTAACCTTATTGAGCTGTACCCTGAAAAATGATTAAGATGGTCAATTTTATGTTATGTATATTTTACCACATTTTAAAAAAAGGTCTTCACCTTTTAAAAGAGGTAAAATTATTAAGAATTTTAAGAATATATTTTAAGAATATAGAATATATTTTATTTATTTATATTTTATTTCTATATAAAACATAAACATTTTATATAGAAAAAGAATATATTAAGAATATATTTTATTAAGTATCTTAATAAAATATATTCTTAATATATTTAATATATTCTTATTATATTAATTAATTAATATATTCTTAATATATTTAACCTGTTCTATCCAAAACATTATCATTTCAACATGTAATCAACACAAATTTATTGGGATAGTCTATACTTGCTAATACTAAGCCACTGAGATCTGATGCATAGTTCAACACTAATAGCCTAGTTCAGTTTGAACTCACCACAGCTCAAGCGATCTACGCTACATGTGGCTAATGGCCACCATAGTGGACAGAGGAGGTCTAGAGCAGCAGATCCCAACCTTTTCAGCACCAGAGACCAGTTTCATGGAAAACAGTTCTTCTGTGGACTTGGGAGGGGTGGGGATGGTTGCAGGATGATTCGATAGCTTTACATTGGTTGTGCACTTTATAACTGAAGTACATCAACTCACTTGCCACTATAGAGCCTGCCACCAAATGTAGCTTAATTGTCACTGATAACTTAAACACACTGATAGGGTTTTGATATGAGTCCATGGAATTGATTTATTATGGTCTCTGTTAATGATAATCTGTAGCATCACCACCCCAGCTCCACCGTAGATCTTCAGACATTGGAACATTATCAGGAGATCTCAGTCTAGACCCTCACATGCACACTTCACATCAGGGCTCCAGTTCTTATGAGAATCTCATGCTGCTGCTCTGTCATGAGGGAGCTCGGATGGCAACGTGAGCAGAGGGGAGTGGCTGCAAATACAGAACAAGCTTCTTCACCGGCTTGCCTGCCCCTCACCTCCTGCTGTGTGGCCCAGTTCTGGACAGGCCATGGACTGGTACCCCTGGTCTGGAACACTGAACAAAAGGAGATTCCCTCCTGGGATTCTAGTCTTTTCCTTACAAGTCTATCAATGACTTCCTTCATCGTGATACTTTTTTTCAGAGGCTTCCTGCTTTAGAAACTTGCCTTTGACAGTCTGGATGGGAGGAGAGTTTGGGGGAGAATGGATACATGTATATGTAGGGCTGAATCCCTTCGCTGTTCTCCTGAAACTATCACAACATTGTTAATCGGCTATACCTCAATACAAAATAAAAAAAAGTTTAAAAAACAGGAAAGGAACTTGCCTTTGAGGCAGTGCAGGCATGGGCTGAGACCTAAGTTTTTTGTGCAGCATCATGGGAGGCGGCTCTCGAAGCCATCCCAGGATTCTAAACCCAAAGAGATGAGAGGAGCCCACCTCCACTTCCTCAGGAGCCCTTTGGTTGCAGGTGCTCTGGCCCCGACCCAGTGCTAACTAGTTGGTACATCCGTGATAACAGATGTCAGAGTGAGGCTCTGTGACCTTGGGGAAGTTATGTAACATCTCGGAGTCTGAGTTTCTTCACTGGTGAAGTAGCGATAAGGATAGTGGTCATCTTACATCACTATTGTGAGAATTAACTCAAAATGCACACACAAAACGTTGGTAAAAGGAACTCAGTGAGTGAGTGAAAGTCGCTCAGGCATGTCCAACTCTTCGTGACCCCATGGACTCTTTGCGAGTCCACGAAATTCTCCAGGCCAGAATACTGGAGTGGGTACGCATTCCCTTCTCCAGGAGATCTTCCCAACCCAGGAATCGAATCCAGGTTTCCCATATTCTGGGTGGATTCTTTACCAGCTGAGCCACCCGGGAAGCCCAATAATACTGGAGTGGGTAGCCTATCCCTTCTCCAGCAGATCTTCCCAACCCAGAAATTGAACCAGGGTCTCCTGCATTGCAGGTAGATTTTTACCATTGGAACTACTATGGAAAGCCTAAATGTCAAAGTTTATTCTACACAGAATCCTGAGCTAGATAGGCTTGAAAGTGAAAGTCGCTCAGTCGTGTACAACTCTTTGTGATCCCATGGACTATATATTCTATGGAATTCTCCAGGCCAGAATACTGAAGTGGGTAGTCATTCCCTTCTCCAGGGGATCTTCCCAACCCAGCGATCAAACCCAGGTCTCCCTGGGTTTGAATCTGCAGGCAGATTCTTTACCAGCTGGGGCAAAAGGGACTGGCGTATATTAAACAGTGGCTTGGTTATAAAAATCTCCATCATCTTTGTTATTATTTTTACAGCTCATTTTAGCTGCACAGTCTTAACATTCTCTTAGATTTTTAATCATTCCCGTGGGAATGACTTGAGGATTAAGAACAGACTTTGGAGTTCGGCTTCTTGGGCTCCTGATACTTTGAAGTGGCCTGAGACTCTTCTTCTGTTTCAATGCACCCTCCTTCTGAGCCTTGACCCCACACATCCTCCACTATAACCTCCTTGTCTCTTAGTTTTCAAATCTGTAAAATGGGACTAATAATAGTAAACAATGCATAGGATTAAAAGCATTGATGTAGATGCACCCCTTAAAGCATGTCCTAACATATATGACAAACCTTAGAGAAACGTGCTTATAGCAGGAATTAAGCAGACACTATACTTGCTCTCCCAGAGTATAAGCCTGCAGGAAAGTTAGACCTTCAACTAATAACACAATAAAGAATAAAGAGTGTTACCACATGGGAAGTCCTTATTGATGTCTCTCTTAAATACACGTGCTACAATTTAAAAGCCTCTTGTCCTCTCCTTAGCAGGCCAAAGCTTTATTATCTCCAGAATAAAGACCATGAGCACATGGTTTCTCCCACCTGTCCAGCCTCTGAAGCAGCAAAGCCTCCTTTTCTTCTCAGGCCATCGTCCCATCACCTCTCCTTCATCTCTGACGTACCAGTGGCCCACCAGTTTTGTGACGCAGTCCTGCCTGTATTAAGCCCTCACACACTCAGTTAGTAGCGCTTCTAAAACCCCCACTTATCTGTGGGCAGGAAATTCCTACTCCCAAGACCCCATCAGTCCCTACTTGCACAGGTCAGGGTGGGCGCATTCATGCTGCGTTTCTGCGTGGCTCCCACTGGGTACTCTTGGCCTTTGCCCAAATAATTACAAAATGAACAAAAGAGATCAGCACTGAAGCGATTTATGGGAAGCTACGCAGGAGGTCAGAATAGCACTGATTAATCTCCAGATTGACTAGATACATGGGCAACATAAAAGAAAAAATAAATTGTTGGTAAGATTGTCCTTATGAGAGGTAAGCACTGAGAAAGGAGTGTTCCGACTGCTCTTAATTTGATCAGAGTTGACATTCAGCCCTGTCTGGCTCCCGTCATTAAAGCACGTACATTCCGGAGAAGTACCCCCAGCAGTGGAGATCTTCAGACATGCTCGTTTCTTTCCCGACAAGCTTAACCAGTCCTCACCTTCCCAAGGGCCCCATTCCCCCTTCTTGGTCAGGCCTCCGTCTCACATCCTGAGAATGCAGGGTTCTGCCACTGCCCTGGCTCTGATGGGGTTGGGGAGGAGGCGGGAAGGGCCGAGGAGCCTGATGGCCTTGAGTTCCAGGGCTTAGAGGAATTCTGAGCTGGCTTCTCCCACCCCCAAACTGTGACCGCTGTTCATCTTTCTCAGGAACCCATTGTACAGGATGGAGAGCTTCTGCCCACCCCTCTTCACTCCCATGGAGACAAAAAGGGGAGGCTGCTGAACTTGGATGCTCATGGGGGTCATTGACAGAGCTGAGGAACTGCAGGCTTGCCCTAGGGAAGCCCTACACTGCCTGGCTTAATAGGACTCAAAAGCAAACTCAAAAAAAAAAAAAAAAGAAAGAAAGCAAACCCTGAAAAAAGCGACCTTAGGAAATTTTTATAGTTCCTAATTTAGAGGGGGTGGGAATCTAATGTACATAAGACTCTAGATCAATTGATATTTACAGATGATTTGGGGCAATGGAAATATGTTTCAGAGAAGAGTTTGGTAACAGGCAGGAAAAGCCACTAAAATGTTCATATTTTTTGCCTCACTAATATCACTCTTGGGAATTCATCCTCAACCAATTTTTTTAAGAAAGAGAAGGAAAACTGCTTTATGCACAGAATATATTCAGAGTGGTATTATAATTATGGGAAAGCTAGAAGCAATTTAAATAGTCAACAATTGCTGAAACAAATCATGGCAGATCCACTTAACAGATTAATCCATTTAATCCAGCCACAATTAACCATCTGTGTGAAATTGTACTGGAAGATGGGGAAGTGTTTATGGAATCATACTTGGAAACAATCAGCAAAAATGAATATATCTAGACTGTAGTTACAATTGTGTCAAAAATACATGCTTGGACAAAGCCTGAGAGCACAGAGAAGAATCAGAGGTGATAAAAAGTTGAGTTCAGGAAAAAAAAAATCTTAAAGGAAACCCCACTTTTTAATGTTACCTCAGCAATAGCAAAAATAAATAATAACAACAAAGCATAGACATCAGGGTGCTCATCTTGGCTCACTTCCTTGGCTTTCCTTGGTGGCTTAAATTAGATTCTCCCAACCTAGATGCCAAGACATACCACTGTGCCATGGAAGGGTTCCAAAGAGCATGATGTCCCACCTACTGGACCCTCTCCACTGGGCTGGCCACTTGAGCCCCCCTAAGCCGCTAATCCCCAGCTTTGAGTCACCTTGTCTCTTTCCTCAGGGAACCAAAGTGTGGGAAAGGTCAGAACGTGTGGCCTGGGTGAGAGGACTCCCCATGAAGCTCATCCCCTGGTTCATTTACCACACACACCCCATGGCAACTCAGAAGCTGGGCCCTGACCCTCCAGCGCTAGGGCATTCAGTTCTGCACTCAAACATCACTGACTGCTCTCCTCCCAACCAAGCCCCAGTGTGAAGGGTCTCTGACTCTTCTACCTTCATCATGCACAGCTGCTCAAAGCCTGCATTTAGGATAGGTGATGCCTTGTCCATCCTTCCCCTTTCCCCCTCCTAGGGAGGATGAACTTGTATGTATTTACAGCAGACACTCAAACATACACTCAGCATGACAGGCGCAGCCACAGCAAAACCTCTAAAGAGAGGAAGAAGGAAGCAGGGATGAGAAAACCACCTGCACACAAGCACCTGTGTCCTCCCATAACCAGAATACATCATGACCAGGTGTGCTTTGGCTCAGCACATTATTTAGCATCAGTAACAGTAACCCAAAGACATTAACCAGTTCCTGATGCTGCGACAACCTGCTGCACGAGGGCTTTAAAGCAACAACATTCTCTCTTGCCCCTTTTCAGCATCACTCGATCCAGTGTTCACAGTAAATTCCAGACCTTGGCTAAACAAGCAAAGAAAAAAACTTTCCCAAAGTCCAAGATCCATGTGGTCAGCCCTGAGAGACCGGCTGAGCAGAGGCATGAAGTACACCCCATGTTTCCCATCCCGGGGCTTTGCTCACTGAACTCTTTGGACAGTACACCTGAGAGGTTAAATTGTGTCGGATCCGGTGCTGTTTATTACAGACAACTCCCACTGAGGGAGATGCAAAAGTCACCCTCGCTGCTTTGTGGTTAGCAGGGAGTAAACACCCCTACAGAAGTGCAGCTCAGTGGCAAAGAAATGAAGACCCGCACACCTGCACAAGAAACTTGGGAAAGAAAACCTCTTGGGGAAGAAAAGGAGTCCTTCCACTTAGGAAGCCTCTCTCAGGCTGCGCTTTCTGCTGTGTAACCCACTCTCAAGAATGGAGAAGACGAAGGAAAAAATGAAAACCAAAAGGAAACAATCCCCACCTGCTGCTTACGTGTGTTATGATCAGCAGAGAAAATGCAAGTGCGTGTGAGCCCACTCTTGTACCTCCTTGGCAGAGGAGAGCAGATCCCCAAGGCACTTGTTAATTGTATAAACCATCTCCCCACCCTCAGCCATACAGAGAGCACCAACGCACACATGCACGCCCACCTCACAGCCAAGCCCCCTCCCCAGCATTCCTTTCCCAGCTGCAGAGAAAGCACAGAATGCTACTCACATGTGGCAGCTTCAGCTTCCCTTTCCCTCTCCCCAGCCTGAGCACTGGCTCCGGATGCTGCTGCTGCTGCTTTTCCTGTTGCAAGTGAAACAAACCTTCATCGACAGAGATGGTTTTTCTCTGGGCTGCTTTGTCTGAGGTTCCCCAGATGAACACCGACTCGCTTATGTCATTATCCGACTTCGATAGCTCCCCTAACACAGGCAGGGCTTTGGGGCTGTCATCTTCCACTGGCTGGGCTTCTGCTGAGAGAAACAACAGACCTGAAACTGACAACTGATCGCATCAAAACACTCCAGGGGATGGCAACCCAAGACTACGAAGTAACGTGTTAGCTTGCAGGGATACCATGAACAGCCGAGGATCATCTGTCTTCCACTGGCACTGCGAGTCTGACCAAGTGGAAGAGACATTATTTATGAACTTACAGCTTCCAGAATGTCTCCAAGTGAAGCCATATGGGCATTATAAAGCCTGGTGTCACAAAAGGACCCTGCAGACCTCGGACATGCTCAATATGGGTGAAATCAATCAGGGCGTAATGTAATTTGGTGGTTAAAAGTAGAAAGTCTGTCTAAAAGACAGGTACAAATGTGAGATCCATCACTTGTCAGCTGTGTGAATTTGGGCAAAGTCCTTTTCCTCTATGAGTCTCTTCAGCTTCACATTCGAGTTACTTATACTTAGCCTGTAGGAAATCTGCAGGAAGTGAGACGGCATATATAGATTATTAAGTTCAGTGCAAGGTAGGCACCCATATGAGAAATAAAGATCCCTTACACAGTAGTAGCATTTCTTCACTTGGGTAACTCCTCATCTCTTAATCAGAACTTTGTGTACATATTATAAAACTGCAGGACAATCCCAAAGGTCCATCTAATCACTTGCTTCCTCAGAGGAAACAGCTTTAGGTAAGCTCTGATTTTCAGGTCTCAAAGCCTGTCAGATGCCAGCATGTCCGTTTTTCAGATATGGGAAAGGGAGCCGCTGATAAAAATTGCTCGGCGGGGGCAGGATACAGCCTTTCAGGGCTTTCGCTACCAATCCAAAAGGGATTTGCTTCTTGGTGAGTGTTTAGTCGGAGACAACACCAAGGAAAATTATCACACAAAGTGAAGCTTTCATTTGCAGCAAATAAGGAGGTCATGGGGAGTCATTTCCCAAAGCCATGGCTCCCTGTCAAGGAAAGGATACTTCTTTTATTCGGGCATGGGATGAATATTCAAGCAGGAAAACTTTTAAATGTGTGTATTTTTAATTGGAGGATAACTGCCTTATGATATTGTTTTGGTTTCTGCCATATGTCGACATGAATCAGCCATAGGTATACGTATATCCTTTCCCTCTTGAAACTTCGTTCCATCCCTCTAGGTTGTCACAGAGCACTGAATTTGAGCTCCCTGCATCATACAGAAAATTCCCATTGGCTGTCTAAATTTGCATATGGCAATATGTATGTTTCAATGATACTCTCCCAACTCATCCCACCTTCTCTTTCTCCTCTGTGTCCACAAGTCTCTTTTCTATATCTGCATCTCCACTGCTGCCCTGAAGGTGGGTTTGTCAGTCCCATCTTTCTATATAACCCATATATATCCAGTAATATATGATATTTGTCTTTCTCTTTTTGACTTACTTCACTTGGCGTAATGGGCCCTAGTTTCATCTAGAACCTTATTAGAACTGAGTCAAATGTGTTCCTTTTTATGGATGAGTAATATTCCATCATGTATATGTACCACAGCTTCCTTATCCATTCATCTGTCAATGGACATCTAGGTTGCTTTCATGTCCCAGCTATTTTAAATAGTGCTGCAATGAACATTGAGGTACATGTGTGTTTTTTGATTATGGTTTCCTCTGACTATGTGCCCAATGGTGGGATTGTTGGTTCTTAGGGTAGTTTTGGGCCTCCCAGGTGGTGCTAATGGTAGAAGGTTGGCTTGCCAATGCAGGAGACATAAGAGACATGGGTTCAATTCCTGGGTCAAGAAGACCCCCTGGAGGAGGGTGTGGCAACTCCCTCCAGTATTCTTGCCTGGAAAATAACATAGATATAGGAGCCTGCCAGGCTACAGTCCATAGGATCGCAAAGAATCAGACACCGCCGAAGCCACTTAGCACACACACAGAGTAGCTTTATTCTTAGTACTTTAAGAAATCGCCGCGCTTGTCTCCATAGCAGCTGTGTCAATTTGCATTCCCGCCAACAGTGCAAAAGGGTTCCCTATTCTCCACACCCTCTCCAGCATTTATTGTTTGTAGATTTTTTTGATGATGGCCATTCTGACTGGTGTGAGGTGATGCCTCATTTTAGTTGTGATCTGCATTTCTCTAATAGTGAGCGATATTGAGCATCTTTTCATGTTTATTAGCCATCTGTATGTCTTTGGACAAATGTCTGTTTAAGTTTTCTGCCCACTTTTGGATTGCATTGTTTGATTTTTTGGTATTGAGCTGAAAGAGCTGCTTGTATATTTTGGAGATTAATCAATTGTCAGTTGTTTCATTTGCTATTATTTTCTCCCATTCTGAGGGTTGTCTTCTCACCTTGTTTGTAGTTTCCTTTGCTGTGCAAAAGCTTTCAAGTTTAATTAGGTCCCATTTATTTATTTATTTATTTATTTTTTTATTTCCTTACTCTAGTAGGTGGGTCATAGCAGATCTTACTGTGGTGTATATCAAGGAGTGTTCTGCCTAGGTTTTCCTCGAAGAGTTTTATAGTTTCTGGTCTTATATTTAGGTCTTTCATCCATTTGAGTCTGTTTTTGTGTATGTTGTTAGGAAATGTTCCAATTTCATTCTTTTACATGTAGCTGTCCAGTTTTCCCAGCACCACTTAGAGAAGAGACTGTTTTTCTCCATTGTATATTCTTGCCTCCTTTGTCAAAGATAAGGTACCCATTGATACATGGGTTTCTCTCTGGGCTTTCTATCTTGTTCCGTTGGTCTATGTTTCTGTTTTTGTGCAGTAGCATGCTGTTTTGATGAACGTAACTTTGTAATATAGTCTGAAGTCAAGCAAGTTGATTTTTCCAGCTCCATTATTCTTTCTCAAGATTGTTTTGGCTATTCAGGGTCTTTTGTGTTTCCACACAAATTGTGAATTTTTTTTTGTTCTAGTTCCATGAAAAATACCATTGGGAGTTTGATAGGGATTGCCTTGAATCTATAGATTGCTTTGGCTAGTATAGTCACTTTCACAATATTGATTCTTCCTGTCCAGGATCATGGTATATCTCTCCACCTGTTTGTGTCATCTTTGAATACTTTCATCAGTGTCTTATAGTTTTCTGCTTACAGGTCTTTCGTCTTTTTAAGTAGGTTTATTCCTAGGTATTTTATTCTTTTTGCTGCAGTGGTGAATGGGATTGTTTCCTTAACTCCTCTTTCTGATTTTTCCTTGTTAGTGTATAAGAATGCAAGGGATTTCTGTGTGTTAATTTTATATCCACAAGCAGAGAAGTTTTGTCATTACAATGAAGGCAGGCAGAATCTTGTGTGTGCAGTTTGGGAATAAGCTTCTTCATGCATTCTATGTTACGTTAATGGAGCTTAAGCTCCAACTGGGGAGGAGAGTTTGGCATTGAAATGAAGCAAAGGTAACTTTTGGACGTTCTGGTTTGTCTGAACAAGCTCTAGTCTTGTGGTCAAGCTCAAGGTTTGAACCTATCAGAAGGCTCTTGATAACATATCATCTTGGAGCTGTCTGTACCCTGAAAAGAAACAACTCAAAAAACAGCACTGGGTACTTTCTGCACTGGAGTCCCTAAGGAACACAGTGGCCTCTCTTCATCTTATTCTGCATGAACCACTCAAGGACAGGGCTGATCAATGACACTTTCCTTCTGAAATAGACTTGTGGAAACAGAATGGGAATCTTCTTTCCCTGAAGGGATTCTTTTAGGAGAGTTGGGATTTCTAATGATTGATAGATTATGATGAGGGGGTCCTCAGTAAAGAAATGTGTACTCATTTTAAAGAGTAAAAGAGGATATGTCCAAATGATGAGAAAATCCAGACTGTTACTGCTCAGTGGACCCCTGAGGCATTCTAGTCTTAATTTGGCTTTTCCCAGTTGAGAACATTGCTGTTCAGAAGCTGGTTTCATCTCCCATTTCACTGATTCATCTCCCATTTCACCACCCACAAAGAAGAATGCCTGAACAAATGCCAATTGCTGTGTGCAGGGATTTTTACCCTTCTGAGGTAGTTTCAGTGAAGCCAACATCAAATACACCCAGGGATGGCAAAGGGATCAGCCCAGTCTATCATGTTCCATGTCACCCCACAAAGGTTGTTAGATGGGTAGTATGCATTTGGGTCCCAGCCACAAGCCACTGCTCTCCAGGTGAATCACGGTGAATGAACAAATGGTAAAAACCTGGATTAGAGCAATTACTGATAAAAGCTTCATCCATGGGTTTGATGACCATCTAAGCTATGAAGGGAACACTGGGGAGGAAAAGAAATAACTAGTTAACCAAGTTCCAAATCGGTTCCTTGAAAGAGCCTAGAAAGTCTCGACAAGATCCCACAAACATGGAAGGACCATTCTGTGAGGAATGTGTGTCATGTACTTAGCACAGTCTGCTACATTATAGATGCTCAATAAATGTTAATGATCAATAACAATACCAGTAATAACCAATAAGGAGAAGGTGAAGGAATTTCTATAATTTGAGCTCATAAGTTGTATGAAGCATGAAACACTAACCTTTTACTGTGTTGTCTCATTCAATCCTCACAACAGCCTTGGAAGAGAGATATTATAATGCCCATCATGAATAAGAAGGTGGAGGCATAGGAACTTCAACAGTCAGAAGAGAATATTCACAAAGTCCTACCGCCACATTTACCCAACTACCAGTATCTGTGCCTGTAGACACTACTCGCTCTGGTTACCGTGTCCATTTTTCTAAAGATTGCCTCAGCTATCCAAGGAAGTTACTGCAGCAATATGCCTGTGTCTTTCCATTGCCATTAGTTTTTTCTCCTGTACCACACAGTTCTCAATGCCTTTATGTTATTTGTTCTCCTATATTTAAAAGACATCTTCAGCTGATCCCATATCCCCCTCCAGGTTCTGTCTGTTTATATGCTCTCCTATAATAGCAAAGATTCTCTTGAGAAGTGTCAAAACTCATTGTTTAAAGCCTCCTTCTCTCCTTAACTCATGCCAATTTAGTTTTTACTGCTGTCTCTCTACCCAACTGCTGTCATCAGTCACCAACAGCCTCCACACTGCTATGCCAGTCCTCAACTTTATTTGACCTGCCACCATCAACTGACAGGTTACTCTATTCCTCTTGGAACACTTTCTTCAGTTGGTTCTAGGTCCCCTTGCTACCCTGGTTTTCCTTCCCCCTTACTGGTTGTCCCCTTCCAAGTTTTCTATGTGAGTTCCCACTCCCTATTGTAGAGACATTGCTAGGAAGGGGCTTAGAAGCTCAGACTCTGAAGCCAGATAGTCCATGTTGGAATTCTGGCTACGGAACTCAGCAAGTAGGTGACATCAGACAATTTACTCTTTCTGTCAATTTCCTAATCTACAAAATAAGGGTACTATTAATAGTAGTACTTACTTATTAAAGTATTTATTAAAAATAGTACTTTATGGAGTTGTCATGGAAAATAAATAAATTCGTATGTGAAAGCACCCAGAGCAGGGTCTATAGTGCATGGTAAACACTTTCTGAGCATTATGTTTACTACCCACATCTCAATTCAGGTGCCTAAGGGCTCAGCCCTTGGATAGCTCTCTTCTTTGGTGATCTCATTCTGTCTCGTTGCTTTAAACAACGTGGTAAGGCAGATTTAAATCTACAGTCAGGACCTCTCCTGTACAAAGTAGACCCAATGATCTAGTTAGTATCTTCTCTTACATGTCTAATGAGTACCTCAAAGTCAATATATCCAAAACCAAATACCTGGCTTTCTCAACTAACTTGTACCTCCGACTGTTTTTCTCTCAGTTAATGATGACTCCATCCTTCCAATTTTCAGGTCCAATTCCTTTTAACACTTGGAGCCGGCTCATACCACTCTCTGCTTAAAACTCTTCAAAAGCGTCTCATCTCACTTGGGGAAAAAAAAGGCTAACGTTCTTATTGACCTACAAGGTCCATTCCTCTGCATTCCATCTTCTTATACCTCTTTGGGCTCACCCCCTATTACTCTTTCCATTACTCCCAATGCCCTAGACAGACAGTCTTCTTGATACTCTTTAAAGAACACCACATTCAGCCCACTCCAGGGCTTTGAACTTGCCATTTTCTATGCCTGGAGCATTCTATCTACTTGTGCCTCCTTGATTCATTTCTTCAGTCTTCCCAATGCCACTTTCTCAGGGGCACATTCCCTGATCAGCCTGTTTAAAACTGCTCTATTCCTTGAACTCCCTATTTCCTAACCATATGACCCCCAATAACATACTATATATTTCCTCTGTGTGTGTGTGTGTGTGTGTGTGTGTGAGACTTTTCTTCCAAAGTTTCCCTTTATGAGAATGTAAGCTTGATGAGAGTAGGGTTTTCTCCTCTTTCTCACCACTGTTCACCAAGTGCCTAGAATAGAGCCTGCATCATATAGGTGCTCATCACGTATTTCTTTACTTGATGGATGGAATTAAAAGGATTAAACCTCTCACCAGTGGCTGCAGAGTCAACAGATGATAGAATCAGACTTCTACAGGTCTTTCTGCTTGCATAGCCCTTGCTATTTGCAATGCACCTGCACCAGCTCCATCATGGTGCTGTGTAAACCACTCTAGACTAAGTGTCCACCAAAGCAATGTTTTAATTTTAATGACTGGTGGGTCTTATGCTACATTTCAGCAGTTTTAGGTTGCACATGTGTCATTGCTTGCTAACATTTCCATCAACAAAATACTTTGTGAATTGTGAGTGTATTTTACCAAAAAGAAGAAAAGCCACTTTATTGCTTTGAATAGATTTATTGAAATCAATGTTCTGGCTGAAATGAGGATTTTTCTTATGGTAGATGACCTTGACTGTCCATTCAAAGATAAAAAGCAGCAGTAACACTTTTAAAATTACTTTTTGTGCACCAAATTATTTGAGAAATAATAAACAATGGCTGGGAATAATTGAATTTTTGAAACATGTTTTAAAAATTGTAATTGAGTGCTAACAGGGACCAGAGACTCTGCAATTTGGTTTTAACAACATATGGGAAAATTAATTTGCTTTTTCTTTGTAACTTTTCATTTGTTACTTTGAGAACATCTCAATGTAGATGAATCAATCCAGTGGGAAGAACTTGCTCATGGGAAGTGTGCTAGGAGCCCCTCCATTGGGGGAAATGAAAGTGACATTTGGTTAGGAGTCAAATTCTAGATTTCATTCCCAGATCTGCCCAAGTACCTGGGCATCCTTGGGGAAAGCTCTTCAAGACTCTTGGCTCAATTTCTTTATCAATATAAAGAAGGCTGGACCAGCTTATCTCTGTTATTGCTTTTAGGTCTGAGTTTCTATTAGATCATAAGTTCTGTTTTCAGTTGTGAGGGTGGACATGTGCTGTACTGACACCAAGTGACTGATAACTAAATTTAAGCAGGTAGACTCTGGTTATAAGCAGACCAAACTCACTTGGTCTGTATGAGAAATTATTTGTTCATTCATTTATCAAGTATCTACTATATGTTTACCACTCCGTTACACGTTGAGTATACAAAGAGGAGTAAGTCAGTCTTTGTTGTTAAAAGATTTCATAGCCTAGTATGGAATGGAGCAAAGCATGAGACAGCTATAATGCTATAATGGTGCAGGAAATAGATGAGAGCCATTTGATTAAGTCTGGGAATTCAGGATAGCTTTTCAGAGGAAGTGACCCTTAAACTCAATCTTGAAAAATGAGAAAAAATAAGAAAAGTAGAAAAGGATGAAATTGGTGGTCCAGATGGAGAAAACATCACCTATAAAGGTGAGAAAGCAGCCAGAATCAACCAAGTTTAGCCAACTGAGATGTGGGGATATTAATCTGACTTTATATCTTACTTCTGTTATTCTCTAACAGTTTTAAAGTCCTTGTCTTTGTTCATCACGGGGATAGAGAAAGAGATTTGGGCCTTAGAGTCTGGTCAGCTTTTTTGTGTATAAAAGAATGCAAAAAAAACAAAACAAAACAAAACAAAAAAACAAAAATAAATAAATAAATAAATAAAAGAATGCAAAGGAATTGACCAAAGTAAGATCTGTCAGTTATCCTTACAAATCTTTGCTGATGTTGTCCTTCTGTCCTGCCATCCCTGACTCTAAACTTCCTGCTGAGTAAGTTACGCCAGTGTATACAACCATTCATTATGTGTTAACGTTCATCAAGTATGGATGTAAGCAGTCTGAATCAACCTCATGTAAGGAAATGTTTTATCATAAGGCTTAGGTTTGGGCACTAGTATCAGATATTATGGGCTGAGTCCTGACTCAAAACACTTTCTTCATCTGTGAAATGGGAGATAATAATAGTGCTTATTTAGAGGTTTGTGAATTAAATAAGAGCATCCATATAAAGCTCTTAGCACAATGCCTGGCACAGAGGAAGAGCACGATACTTTCCAGTTGTTTATTTCAGACATTTGCACTTACTTAGAAATCCTAAACTAATTTAGTGTTGGGTCACTTGACTTGATGTACTTTCTATATTAAATTATGAAAGTTGAAATTAAATTGTTAGGCTTTAACTATAATGCAGAAACCATTGCTTGAGCAATTGTTAAAACAACCCTATCAGATCTTAACTTGACAATTTTCAGTTATTGGATGACCACAGTCAAGACTGAGACACATGTTTAGCCAGAGGATCCATGAGCCAAGACTAGGGCTGGATCTGCCAAAAGATGCTTCTTTCCTTAAAGTCACTTGACATTTACAAACTCTTTTCCATTTTCTTTCCCTTAAGGGAAAGAATTTGTCTTCAATTTTATATCCCCAAGATTTAGCCCAGTGTATGGCAATCATAGAAAATGGAAAACCCACTCCAGTATTCTTGCCTGGGAAATCGCATGAACGGAGAAGCCTGGTGGGCTAGTCCATGAGGTTGCAAATAGTTGAACACAGTTTAATGACTGAACAGCAGCAGCAGGCCACAGTGGATCCCACTTACACCATGGAGATATCCAGCTATGTATGTTCACTGACTGCCTATCACTGCAAAGCTACAGGGAATATTTGAAGTCACCTCACCATTATAGAATGCGGGGCCAGTGTAGCAAGTTGGCAAGACATTGAACCATGGAGAAATGACTTGAAAAGGCAGTTTTTTCATCCTCTATGGGACTCTTGTTGAAGTTTCCATGTTTGGGGTTTAAGAGGTTTGCTAAGCCTTTTGCAAGGATTTTTAAGATTTGGCAGGAGCTCATTATGGACAGGCAAAATCCCATGGTCACTGATCTGAGTACATTCTTCAGAAGGAAAAGAAGACACTTAGAGCTGCACTTACTGAATCCCTGAACCATATCTCCCAATCTACTGCTCTTTCCAGAGAAAATATTCTTTCAGCTAATTCCTATGAATTCTGACTTTCATGAGATGTATATGTTAGATTGCTCATTTCTATCACACTTAAGCCTGTATCCTACAGACAATGTCAGATGCTCAATACACTTCTATGGAATAGGTAAAAGCATATATGAAAGAATGTTTTTGTTCCCCTGGTTAAACAGGATTCATTTTCCTTCTGTCTCCACAAGAAACGGAATGCATTAAGCAATGCAGAGGCCACTTGCTGATGTATTTTAGGCAGGAGGGGCCACTGGCTCTCAGATTTCAGGGCTGATGTGTGGCGCCTCCAGTTTCAGCAGGATGTCACGTTCTTGGTAACAGCATCTGCTGTGCTTCTAACACACGGACACCCAGTGACAAATGCAGAGTCTCTGCTCTCCCAGGACCTGCAGAGGATGGGGGCACCGTAGCTGGCAGGGATAGAATAAGCCCATATTTCATAACAGTTACTCTGGATTATCAGGAAAGGTGGCAACAAAAACTATTAGCAAGTTGGTGGAAAGAAGATTTATGGCTTGGCATCTCAAAGGGGTGACAGGTTTCTCCTCCAATGAAAAATCACTTCTTTGGACCTGAGAAAAGGGCAGGCACCCTGCTCAGCAGATGGGAATCCATCAGGTTAGCTTCGCTTTGGAACAACTCTTCGTCTCAATCTAAATGTCCCTGCAACTCCTGAGGACAAATAATTCCTAATTCTCCCAGGGAACATTGTAGATTCATAGAGCTGAACACAGCACACCGCTGACATTCATGGGCAGGTCTCAGTCCTCATTTGAACTACAGATAGTGCTTGATGCTGTTGAATTATCTCTTCCTTTCTGAACCATTCCTCTTCCTTTTAGCACTTCACTCTGCTTTTATTTATTTTTTTTAGCAAACAAAATTATTTTTCATTGAATTTAATTTTTAGTTTTTATTGGGCCATAGTTGGTTTATGCTAGCTAACATAAGACAATGTTATGTTAGTTTCAGCTGTACAGAAAAGTGGATCTGTTGTACATATGACTTCACTCTGTTTTGATTGTCTCGTTATCTCACAAGCCCCTCTTCTCAGTTTTCTATGTGAATTCTGTGTTTCTGCCCCACTTTTTTACACTGGAGTTCTCCAGTATTCCCCTCTCCATCCACACCCTCTCCCTTAGGACGCTCATCCAACCTGAGACAATCAAATGCCCTCTGAACCCTGTGGGACACATTCTTGACATTGGTATGTCCACCTCCCCTGAACTCCAGGCTGATGTGCCGAGCTGTCCACTCTTTGTCCCAAAGTGGATGTTTACTACACGTATCTCCGGTGAACACCAAATGTCTGATCCAGCCCATTCCCACAGCCAAGGTGACTCTGTCTTGAGTCAAAATCATCTTAGATTTGTCAGATCCTGCATCGTGCAATCATCCTGATCTTCTTTCCTTCATATCCCAATCTAACCCTCATTTCAAACATGATCAGCGCTACTGCCCTCACGCCTGCAGTGTAACTCTGAGTCTGAGCCCCGTGACTGTCTCCTGCTGAGGCTACAAGCAAGCCTCCTAATTGACTGCTGGCTTCTGCCTGAGACCCTACACAGCATGAGGGAGGCTCCTGAAAGGTGATTCTAATGTTTAACACAAGTCAGAGTGATCTTAATAATTTGAGTTCTAGTTCTTGAATCACTCAGAATAGAAGCCTTATGACCCTGGTCCCCAAGACCCTCAGAGAGGTCTGGTGCCCCTGGGCCCGCCGCTCACCCTGCACTCCTTCACCGCTTCCTCCGGCCATTGCTGCCTCCTCCTCGTCCTGAAACACGTGAGGCAGGCTCCCGACTCAGTCTCCGCACTTGTTTTCTCCTCTGGGGGGTGCGGAGCACGAAGCTCTGCTAATGTTCAGGACTCATTCCTTCTTATTTCTCTATATATAGTCTTTGGTGTTGCCCCTCGGGGGAGCTTTCCTTGGTCTTCCCGTGTAGAAGAGCTTCCTGTCCCATAACAGATGACCCCATTTCTGCTCTTCTTTCTTGTGAAAGAACCAAGTATGAGTGGGTGGTAGGGGGAGGAAGAGGGGAGAGAAAAACTTACCAAGGGGAAGGGGCACACATTAATATTGCAAAATATCATTGAATCACAGCAAAACCCAGGAAATAAGGAGGAAGAGGAGCCAGTTTCATGATGGATTGGGGGCACACTACGTGTGGGAGGCCTGGCAGAGCTCCAGGGCAGAAATATCCAGCAGTCAGTTATTTTACAAGGTGAAACTCTTCAGGTCACCATGGCACTGAGGACAACTGGGCAGGCAGCCTGTCTTGTCAAGATGGGACGTGAAGGATATGGGAGGAGAGGGATGCCATCACAGAGCTGACGTCGGTGTGCATCTGGAAGCCAGCCCCTATGGCCGAATTGCATCATCCCCATCCCTCGCGTGTGCACGGCACTTCACAGTTTCGCGATTTGCTTTCATCCATATACCCTCATGTGACCTTCACGACACAGAATGACTTCATCAGGATGAGCATCCTACAGCCGCATCATAGAGCAGAGACTGTTCTCCACGCAATCCCACAAGAGGGGGAAAGGGGGCCACAGCCGGGAGCAAGTCCCCCGATCTTCCATCATACATCCCCACACTTTCTCTCTCATAGCCATTATTTTAGGATGGTTCATAACTTGGGGTTCTTCATGATGGCCTTGGGGAGTCCAGAACCCTCTAACGTTGTAGAAAGCATTAGGTCTGTCTATATACATGCAATGTGTTGTTTCTTTTGATTGAAGTTTCCATAGCTTCTATGAGATACTTATGTAGTTTGTTATGCCAAAATCATTAAGAGCACACAATCAGGACACTGTTCTTTAAAGTGTTTTACCTGGGCCACTGACATAAACAACAATAAGAACAAGCAACAACAACAACGACGCTAGTAATATTTGTTAAAAAAAAAAAGTACATCTGTGCTTCCTAGACCTCACCCCAAGTTATTCAGTTGGGTATAGTCAGGAATCTGCATTAAGTGCAGGTATCTCAGGATGTTTTAGGCATGCAAATCTTTGTTGGCTACAGTTGACCTAAAGTGAATCTCCAAGTACACTCTTAAACGCAGTCCCCCCAGACTGTGAGTTACAGGACCCTGGCCATCATCATCAGCTTTGCCCCAGGAGGATCAGGCTGGCTCCGAGGAGGCCTCCAGACTGCACAGGACCCAGCAGGTCTTCCCTGGGCCTTCCCTCCTCAGGAGCAGTGAGCAGGGCCCTGACGTCCCTGCGGTTTTCCTCCTCTGCCAGCCCACTTCCGCAGCCCAAGCATCGGTTCTTGTGCAGCCCCAGTCACCCACTTGACTTGGGGGCAGGTGCTGGTTATCAGCGCGGGTTGGAAGAGGACATCTTGGGCTCCTCCAGAAGCTGTCTCTCTTATGGATACAGTGGAATGAAGGCCAGCAAACTTTTTCTGTAAAGGGCCAGACAGTCAATGTTTTAGGCTTTGTGGGTCATCTGGTCTCTGTTGCTACTACTCCACCACTTTAGCTCAAAAGCAGCCAAAGGCAAAATGCAAATGATGGGCATGGCTGTGTTCTCTGGAAGCTTGACTCAGAGAAGTAGGCAATCAGCTGGTCTGGGTCACCAGCCCTACTCTGCCAGCCTCTGGGTGGAAACTAGATAGAGGCCTAAGCACTTTGATTTCCTATTTTTCTGATAAAAGGAAGTAATGAGGTGAGGAGTCCAAAGAAAGTGAAAATATCAAAAAAAGCATAAACCTCACATTCCACTCACTCTTATCTATAGCTTTGGACAGCATTGCGCTTTTCTTGTGGCTGATGATCTCGTTTTCTAATTATGTTTTGCTCAGGATATTAATATGGGTTTAGACTCTCTGAGCAGACCCCACTGGGGCTCAGGAGGGGCCAGTGGTGAATATAAAAAGCAAAGTGAGCAAGGTAAGCCTCCTGTTAAAATTAGCTGCAAGTAATTGGGAAAAGACTGCCTATGAAATGCCAGTGGGGATGTGAGACACCCCCATGAGTGGCTGTATGTTTATTAAATTTGAAAATGGCCTCTCTTGTTTTCATTTGCCTGAGCCCCCAAAGACTGTGTTCAAGCATGTGAAAGTCAGGATGGCAGGAGTCCTCCACTGAACTGGGGGGATGAGTTCTACTTCCCAGAGCCAGGAACATGTGGTGGGGGTGACAGTTCACATGTACTGATTGTCTCTCAGATGTTAGGCATGCCATGAGCCGCTTTACAAATAAAGACAATAACAACTAACATTTATGGAGTGCTTGCTCTCTGCTAATTATTTTACAAGAGTTGCATCATTTAAGCCTTCAAAGGACCCTCCCCCCAGATTAATTTCTACTACTATATTCTTTTTACAGATACTTAGGGAAATATCAATAATCTTAGATATGCAGATGACACCACCCTTATGGCAGAAAGTGAAGAAGAACTAAAGAGCCTCTTGATGAAAGTGAAAGAGGAGAGTGAAAAAGTTGGCTAAAGCTCAACATTCAGAAAACTAAGATCATGGCATCCAGTCCCATCACTTCATGGCAATTAGATGGGGAAACAGTGGCAGACTTTATTTTTTTGGGCTCCAAAATCACAGCAGATGGTGACTGCAGCCATGAAATTAAAAGACACTTACTCCTTGAAAACAAAGTTATGACCAACCTAGACAGCATATTAAAAAGCAGAGACATTACTTTGCCAACAAAGGTCCGTCTAGTCAAGGCTATGGTTTTCCCAGTGATCATGTATGGATGTGAGAGTCGGACTATAAAGAAAGCTGAGCACTGAAGAATTGATGATTTTGAACTGTGGTGTTGGAGAAGACTCTTGAGAGTCCCCTGAACTGCAAGGAGATCCAACCAGTCCATCCTAAAGGAAATCAGTCCTGAGTGTTCATTGGAAGGACTGATGTTGAGGCTGAAACTCCAATACTTTGGCCATCTGATGCAAAGAACCGACTCATTGGAAAAGACCCTGATGTTTGGCAAGACTGAAGGCGGAAGGAGAAGGGGACAACAGAGGATGAGCTGGTTGGATGCCATTACCGACTCAATGGACATGAGTTTGGGTAAACTCCAGGAGTTGGTGATGGACAGGGAGGCCTGGCGTGCTGCAGTCCATGGGGTCGCAAAGAGTCGGACACGACTGAGTGACTGAACTGAGCTGAACTGAAGGGTAATAACTCCCTCCAAGTCACAGAATCATCAAAAACAGGCAGTCGAGAAGGAAATGACAACCCACTCCAGTGTTCTTGCCTGGAAAAGCCCATGGGCCGAGGAGCCTGGCAGGTTATAGTCCAAGGATCATAGAGTTGGACACAACTGAGTGACTAAACCACGAAAACAACAAGGGCTCAACAGTGCCCACTTTTAAGCATGTGGTTAATTTGCCCCCGTGTAGTCCATTTCATAGGAAACCTCCTCTGCAGGGGGTATTACCAGTGGTGTTAGTTGCATTGTACAGGTGAGAACCCTGAGAACACAAATGACTTCCCCATAGCTACACACAAGTCAGGGGAAGCCCCCAGTCTAGGTCTGTCTGACTCCAGATTCCTTCACAGCTAGCCACTGCCTGGAATCCAAGGCTAAGCCATCCACCCACCTAAATCTCTACGTCTTCTCCTGCTGAGTTTGGTTAGCAGTGTCTGTCCTGTCTATCTCCCAGCACTTGATAGATCAAATAATAATCCAACACTTTCACAGTGATGTGCTTTAAAAATGATAAAGCACTGATTAATTGTAGCTTATTGGTAAGATATGCAAGCTTTGGAGTCTGATAAATCTGGATTCAGATTTCTGAATCTGCCATTTGCCAGCTGGATGACTTTGGATAAGTTCATGAGGCTCTCTGGTTTTAAGTGTTTTTATCTGTATAGTTAGAATAATAATAATAATAGCTCCCTCACTATGTTGTTGTGAGGATAAAATGGGATACTGCTAGAGCTTGACATCTAAGAGAACAAAATGGTGTCATTCTTTCTTAATTTTTTACTAATTGCAGAGATCAAAGTATCCAGAGGTACTGGAGTAAGGAAATAAGGACTCTAGGAGTCCTTGGAAAGGGAAAAATCGGCAGCTCAGAAAGAGATGTTGGATAGAGATCACATCACAACCTTTCTTTCTGACTGGATGGCTGCTTTGTCTTGTTTCAGATGCCTCCACAGCTGTGGTTCTAGAAATATGTTATCAGACTCTATCAGAGTCTATGAAAACAATCCCCCTGCACCCTACTGAGTGATCTCTTTGCATTCATCTAGAAAAGCACATAGCCATGATGTCTAGGTTAACAGCATTTGCAACACTCTGGAGAGTGAGTGAGGAAAATCCCAAACTTCATTTCCAAACAATGGAGAAAAGGAGAGAAGCTACAGACCCAATCCCTTGCCTCCTGGCCAACTAGTAGCCTACTAAGATAAGAAAGATTGGGGATTCCCGTTGGTTATGCAGCCCTTGTTGGCAGCTAAGTAATTATTCCAAAGATGGAGACCTTCGCTTGCAGAATCTGCTCTAAAGTCTCCTTGCAAACCGTGTTGTTGGCATTTATGACACACTCCACCTCAACGCGAACAAGATGGTGGTTTGCTTCCCAGGTAAACTTTCACATGCGGTGGCCCTGGAACGGTAGTCATCGGGACTAACGGTAGAATTTCAGCCTTTGTTCCACTGGGAAATGCATTTCATATCGCATAGCAAGACAAGGAAGGACATGAAGGTCAGGAAGACTTGAATCGCGGACTGCAGCAATATCAGCCACTCAGGGCCATGCAGAGAGCCTGAGATACCATTTATGAGAGCACTAAGCAGATGCAAGGCACTCCTGTTATTGCTGTTGTAATGGTAAGGGTAATGGAGATTACTGGTTATAAGGACCACGGTATTAACTTTCCACTGCAACCATAGAAGCTACCCTGTGTGTTTGAGAGGATAAGAGAGCATTAATGTGAGATATCTTTCTCCCTTTAGAGGACTTTGAAGGAATTCCCTTCACCTTGTCATTGTTTACTTGCTAAGTCGTGTCCAGCTCTTTTTTGACCCCATGGACTGCAACATGCCAGGCTCCTCTGTCCATGCGATTTCCCAGGCAAGCCTACAGGAGTGGATTGCCATTTCCTTCTCAGGGGATCTTCCCAACTCAGGAATCAAACCCATGCCTTCTGCATTGGCAGGTGGATTCTTTACCCCGAACAACCAGGGAAGTCCAGCTCTTCTACCTAAACCCATTTATACCACTGCTGATGGGAGACTGGCACTTTTCTCAAACTTGGGCTGCAATTATAACAGCCCCCTACATGGAGTACTGTCTTGTTTCAGGCATTGAGAGACATGTATTTATTGTTTGGGGTCCTTATAAAACTATGGAAAGTAAATATTGCACTACTATTTTATTAGCGAGGAAATTTGGACTGCAACAGGCTTACTCGTGGGCCAAGGTCACATAAGTAGCAATAATAAGTGACAGTTGCTATTACAACCCAGGTCATTTTGAGTCCAATACTACCCTTTTGCTATTACTGGTAGTCTTCTGTTTCCTTAACCTTTCTCCACTAAGTTTTCTCTCTAAATGGGTTAGTTCAAGAGCCACTTGTCCTGCACTAAACTTAGAGATCACAAAATTTTGTTAAAACCTGATTCTGTCTGTTTGCCCAATTATCCAGTATCATTGCATAACCCCTCACATATTCTGTTCTGTCAAAGAGCTTGAAGAAAGGATTGCAATGTGAGTATGTTTTATGATAGTCCCCGGTGACATTAGTGGCTTTGGATAAGGTTTCAGGATAATTCTTTAGGTCATTGTTCTATACCCACTTCCTTTACCAGCTGTCATGGTAGTTCATATCAAATTCTTTTTAATGGGAGGATCCATTTCTACCTCTACCTTGCCCCCTTCAACACACACACACACACAAACATTTTTTTTCACACTGCTTTCAAATGATTCCTTGTGAATTAGCTCTTTAATTTCCCTTATGGTGGAGGAGAGATCTACCCATGGAAAGTTAAAGAGATGCAGTTTATGATACAAGAACTATGTTGCTGCTGCCTCTGTCTTTACAATGTGTGCCCCTGGTTTTGAAAACTCATAGAAAAAATTTAATCATTAAATAAATCAATAAGGCCCAGACTCCTGTAGTTGCTAGAAGTATTTTCTTGTATGCAAAAAAGAGTAGACATGTCTTTCTCTACAGGAGTATTTGCATAACCAATTCCAGAGGTTATAGCAGTACACCTATTTAGCCCATTTTTCTACAGAGAAAACACATTCTGCTCAGAGTCTGGTTCTGTTCTGCCTGGAGGCACATGGCATCAACTTCTCCTAGTATGATTGTCATGGTATCCTCAATTTAAGGTGGCTCTCCCTGCTTCTTGTACTATTATGCATCGTATCTTTTTTTTTTTTTTTTTTCTTTTTTTTTTTTTGGGTTTTGTCATACATTGATATGAATCAGCCATAGATTTACACTTATTCCCCATCCCGATCCCCCCTCCCACCTCCCTCTTCACCCGACTCCTCTGGGTCTTCCCAGTGCACCAGGCCCGAGCACTTGTCTCATGCATCCCACCTGGGCTGGTGATCTGTTTCACCATAGATAGTATACATGCTGTTCTTTTGAAACATCCCACCCTCACATTCTCCCACAGAGTTCAAAAGTCTGTTCTGTATTTCTGTGTCTCTTTTTCTGTTTTATGCATCGTATCTTATACTAAAATATTTTGGTGTGTTTGCTTTCGTTTTGTTCAGTGTGGTGCATTTGTTTCAACTGATGCACCAATATATTACAATTAACAAGTACATAGTTCACATGAGGATTCACCCTTTGATGTACATTTTTATGGGTGTTGACAAATGTATCGTGACATATATCTTCTGTTACTCTATCAAAACCCCTTATATTCCCCTTGTTCATCTCTCTCTCCCTTGTCCCCAAGCCCTGGCAGACACGATCTTTTCATTGTCGCCATGGCTTTGCCTTTTCCAGAATTTTATATAGTTGGAATTATACATTATGCAGCCTTTTCAGCTTGGCTTTGAAACAGTATTTTAACATAAAAATCAGCAAAACTATCAAATTCCCTAGGAGTGGTCTACCTCTTTGCATTAATTTTACAAGCTTCCTGAACAAAGGAAAATGGAGAGTGTTGATTTCGCTGCTGCTACTAATTTCTGGGTTGTCGCAGGAATGTTTTGAAAGGTGAAGTGTTTTACTATGGAGAGCTGAGTTAATTGCTTTCTGCAATTCCATGATCACTGGCTCATTCAAGGCCTCTCATTCTTATTTGTTTGTTTTTCTAAATTCATCTGTCCATCCATCCATCCATCCATCGATAACTTTTCATTCTAATTTTACTGCACTGCCCAATCCTGCCATTCTAACATGTTGAACACCAATCTCTGAGATTTGTATATCCTCATAAAATTCAGTGCTCTTATTGTGTGAATGTTTTACATTTACTTGAATGGCACTGTGCTAATTTGGTCTCATTATGTTTTTATGTTCTCTAGTTGTTGCAAGTAAACAGCCTCATCTGTTGCTTCTTCCTGCTAAATAGCATCCAGATGGGCATCTTTCCTGCTTCTTGCCTGTTCCTCAGGGATGGGCACCTTAGGTTCTCTCGACATCAGCAGTGTGATGATGAACAATTTAGAAGTTTTTAGTTTTAGAGAGTAGAAACCCATGAATAGTCATTTTTTCCTATCTCAAAACCAACTTGAAAGAGAACCCAGCACTTTTGTTTAAGACATTCAAGAAATAGATTTAAGTCCACAAGAGCCTAAGGAAGAAAATGAGTGTTTTACTAAGGATTCAGTAGAAAGGCAAAAATGAGGATAAGCCAGTTATCCTCTGTCTGTCCACCTCTCAAGGGTCGCTCACAGCAAGTCTGCCTTGGTCCCTTGCCTTCCCTGTGGCCCCCAGATTTACATTCCACTTCAGTATAGGGATTGAGACTCCCCCAGTAGACTGCAGGAGTCTTCACATTCTTCCCCTGATTTGCAAATAAAAGATCCTCCTAGGGAGATGTCTTCTCCTTTCTGGCATGTGCATATCCAGTGGTGGGATCACATATGGGATTACACTTATGGTGTTTACATGCTTTTTATGTGTTAGCTTAATTTCTTGCAATAATAGAAATACACCAAAATTTTAAAATGCAATAAACACATAATTAGAAAACATCATCATACTTTTTGTTGTTCAATTGCTCAGTCATGTCTGTGTCTTCACGACCCCATGGACTGCAGCACATCAGGCTTCCCTGTCCTTCACCATGTCCCAGAGCTTGCTCAACTCATGTCCATTGAGTTGGTGATGCCATCTGACCATCTTGTCCTCTGTCGTCCCCTTCTCCTCCTGCCTTTGATCTTTCCCAGCATCAGTGTCTTTTTTAATGAGTCAGCTCTTTGCATCAGGTGGCCAAAATATTGGAGCTTCAGCTTCAGTATTTGTCCTTTCAGTGAATATTCAGGATTGATTTCCTTTAGGATTGACTGGTTTGATCATCTTACTAGGCATCTGTAATTATTATTTATGTTAACTTTCATCATGTTTTACATAAATTAACATAGCTTCTTCTTTAATCAGCCCAATGAGGAAAACGAAATTTATTTCATCATGTATGCATATTCTAAGTATTTATTATATGCCAAGTACCTCTGTTCTATGATATGCATATGATGTTTGATGTTTTATTCTATCTCTAGAAGAGCACTTTGAACTTTTTTAAAATCCCATTTTGTAAATGAGAAGTTCTAGGCTCAGACTGAGGGTGCACTTCCTCAGTCATGGAGACCCTGATCTAGGAGAAGATCAGTCTGGAGACTTGCCTGGGTGTCCTTCACAGCTTGGACTTCCCAGGTTGTGCTAGTGGTAAAGAACCCAC
Organism: Cervus elaphus; assembly: GCF_910594005.1. Classification (NCBI taxonomy): domain Eukaryota; kingdom Metazoa; phylum Chordata; class Mammalia; order Artiodactyla; family Cervidae; genus Cervus; species Cervus elaphus. The sequence goes on along the minus strand of NC_057819.1, from coordinate 79,725,959 downwards.
CTGCCAATGCAGGAGACAGGGGACTTGGGTTCGATTCCTGGTTCTGGAAGATCCCCTAGAGGAGGTCATGGCAACCCACTCCAGTATTCTCTCCTGGAGAATCCCATGAACAGAGGAACCTGGCGGGCTACAGTCCATAGCATTGCAAAGAGACGGACATGACTGAAGTGACAGCACACACAGCATGCATGCCTTTACAGTTTAACTGGTTAAAATTTTTAAGGTAGAATAATCCATTCAGCAATGAGGGAAAGAATTCCATGTCCTTTAATACTCAGTAGAATTTAGAATCATGCATGTGCAGATTTTGAGAGCCAATGGGCATGCTCACACATGATACGAGTGGGATGTTATTGATAATTTGGGTAAGAAGAGCATCAGGAAATACTGTCTGTAACATCAATTGACATTAGTGTCCTCGGAAGTCACCCATCAAAGGCCAGTACGACTTTTCACTTATTGTGACCTCTCATGTTACCCTTCACATTTCCCCGGCCCCCATATTGAGATGAAGAAGCCGAGGGCCAGGGAGATGAATGAAGTAGCTGAGTCACAGAGTCTCAACTTTGCTGCACTTCAGATTTAAAACACTTTAGGTGCTTAAAAAATATCAACACCTATCTTGCACCAAATACATAAGAACCTGTAAGGGTAAGGGCTGGGCACTAGCATTTTTAAAAAGCTCCTAGCTGGTTGAGATGTCTAGCAGAGTGGTTAAGAGACTAGGCTTTGGAGTCATCCTTTCTAGGTTCAAATCCGAGGTCTTGTATTTAGTTATGCATTTCATTTTGCTGTGCTGGGTGTTGGTTGCGGCACATGGGCTGCAGGGCGCACAGGTGTGGTAGTTGCCGAGTGCACAGGCTTAGTTGCTCTGCTGTACGTGGGATCTTTCCAGATCAGGGACAGAACCAGTGTCTCTTGCACCGTAATGTGGACTCAACCTCTGGACCACCAGGGAGTCTCGAAATCCCAGTTCTTTCATTTACTAGCTGTGTAACTTTGGGCAAGTTGCCTCATATCTTGGTGCCTCAGTTTCAAAATATAATTACTAGTATTTACTTCATAGGATTTTCGTCAGGATTATGGGAATGTGGTTAGCAAATGGGAATAGTAACTATTAACCATTATCATCATCATCAATCTTGTCTCCTTGTCTTCTTACTGAGGCTCCCATCCCTAACAGTTTGCTTAATTTCCATTGCTTATTGACAAAATATATCCCCTGGGTCTTCAAAAGTGAAAAGTGAAAGTGTTAGTTGCTCAATCATGTCTGACTGTGTGACCCCTGGACTGTAGCCCACCAGGCTCCTCTGTGCATGGAATTCTCCAGACAAGAACACTGGAGTGGGTAGCCTTTCTCTTCTCCAGGGGATCTTCCTGACCCATGGATGCAACTGGGGCCTCCTGCATTGCCGGCAAATTCTTCACCATCTGAACCATTAGGGAAGCCCTTGGTTCTGCAAACTCAGCCCTAAAAATCTGCATGGAGGCTAGGAAGGAGAACCAGGTGTGAGTGATGTCCTTAAGTGGGAAGGATGCAGCACGGAAGTACTTCAGTACTGAATTACCTTGGGTATTACCAGCCTTTCCCACTGGGATAGAAGACTCAGTAAACTTCCCTGAAAGGAAGAAGCATCATTGACACCCATCTGGATGGAGTTCCTTTGTGGAGGACCCAAACTATAAGGGTGAAAGGTCAGCCAGATTCAAAATCCTGGCTCTGCAGCTTTCTAGCTGTGTGGTCCTAGGAATGTTACCTAAACTCTTTGAGTTTTCGTTTCTATGGTGGAAATGAAAAAGCAGTATTATTATGGTGACAAAATCAGATAATGTGTGCAATGCTCCTGGCACAGGGAAAATGCTCACCAAAACGTCAGTTTGCTTCCTTCAAATGTTTTCGTGAAGGCTGTTCCCCCTTACTCTCCCCTCCACCCACTCCCACCTCCCTCACTCCTTTCTCAGCCACCCTGGAGGCTTGAAAACAGAGTGGAGTTAAAGCACATCATATTAGACTAACAAATGCACAAGGATTGAAGTGGTTTAGGAGAATTGTTTAAGAGATAACGACACTCTTCTGGATGCCAAGGGGGAAAAGGCAGGGAGAAAAAAAATTTGCATCCCTGAAAAAAATTGGCATGCCTCATAAAAACAGTTTTGCTTCCCCAAAAGAGGTCATGTGCCTTTTTTTCCCTTTGTCCCTTGTTTAGTTCAGCTAGCTATTCCACTGCCAGTTTCCAGCTGGACCCACTCTTGCAGTATCATGGGCTGTCATTTGAAGAGAACAGGAAAGATGAATTTTGGACTCCAGCTCTAGAGCTTAAGCAAAAGTCCTGGAAGAGACCACAACTTTGGACCTTGAGTTTGGAACTCAGAATATGATAAAACCTAAACCTTAAACTGAAGAACAGTCTGATTCTGGGCCCTATGAAGCTCAAGACGGTAGTGAATGGTAATAGCATGAATCTCCAAGGCTGAGTTTCCAAATCTCTTTGTCCTGAAATATCTCATTTGATTCTCATATTCCTTTTAGGAAGACAGACATCTTCATGTTACAAATAAAGATGCTGACAGTCCAAAAAGTTAAATTTCTTTCCCCGGGTCATGGGGGATACCAGGTGACTGCAGACTTATTCAAATCTAAGATGTCTGATTTAATCACTATTTCTAGAATTTCCACTTATTCTGAACTTTATAAAACGGCATGAAAAAAATCAGTAAAACTCATAGTCTCTCATTTCTCCTCTGAAAACATGGGAAAATGATACTTCTCTGGCTCCTGAAGGCATGATCATATGACTTCACAAATAAAATGTGAGTAAAATGTTATGTGTAGAATTCAGGCAAAACCATTTAATGCCAGTGAGATACTGTACACCAGAAATCAGAAAATTATGACTTGCAAGCCAAATCCAGCACACTACTTGTTTTTGTAAATTAAATTTTGTTGGCACATGCCACACTCATTTACTTTCATATTATCTATGGCTGTTTTCATGCAACATTGGCAGAGTTGAGTGGTTGCAACAGAGATCTCCTGGCCTGCAATGTCAAAAATATTTACTATCTAACCCTTTAAGAAAAGGTTTACCAAACTTTGTTCTGGACAGTTCTTCGCTGACAGATCAGCCAAGGAGTCTGAGTGTCCCAAGGATACAGGCAGAAGCTGGTGGAGGCTCCTTCCAACTGGACCCCTTAGCTGCTGCTAGAAGAACATTGGGCCTGGAGAGTTGTCCAGACCCACTGTAGACTTTCTGTGAGTTAAAAATAAGTCTTTGCTGTGCTAAGCACAAAATTTTGGATTTTTTTTTCAGTGAGACATAACCTGGCCTCTTTTGACTGACACACAAATTGAGTCAGTAAAAGCTTATGATAAAGGGAAAATACACTGATTAGAGTCTGTTACTGTCAGATGCAGTGATGAAGTTGGATACTGGGTGAGGGAAATGGACGTGGAAGGGGTGGATGGGTGTTCCTGTTTTGGGGACTGGCACATCCTGTGATTTTTAGAATAGAAAGTTCTGGGCCAGAGATTGAGGGCAAGTTTACATTGTTGATGACTCTGTTCAACTGTGTTTAAGGTCAAGGGAATTTCCAGGTGTGACTTGTGGGTTGAAAGTAGTCATGTTTCCCTAAAAAGTTTTGTAAATCAAATTTCTGCATAAAGATGTTGAGTGTTGATACATTTAGGGCAAAACAGGCCCCCATTTCTGAGATGTTATTTAAGGTCATACTCTATAGGAATGTTCTGCCTCTCAGGATTGACCCTTTAACCTCTTATCACAGCTGATGCTCAATACTGAGCAAAGGCTAAGTCAGGTGTTGTATCTCTGTTGGAAGACTGACCCCTCTGGACCAGATTTAGTTGGCATTTGGGTATGATTCTCAGTTCCAGGGCAGCGAAATTAATAAGAGCTGGTTTACTGGCTTTTGAGTTTTTCCAAGTGAATAGAAAGTTTCGCTGAACAAAGCGATGAGCATCTAAGTTCAGCATCGATTTCTAAGTTCAGCATCGATTTCTAAGTTCAGCAAGTGTTCAATCCAAAGGAGTTTCTGTCAGGATACTAAAAATGGATCTCTATACACTTTGAAATAAATTCAGTAATCTTCCAGAGACACAGAGAGCCTGGATGGAGGAATAATTTTGATACTAATAATAAAGCATCCAATCCTGTTGCTTGTGACATTCTTGGACCAAAGACCAAAGGCAACATGACTTAGACCTAGGATTCTGAATAAGGGCTGACCAGTGAAAGACCTTAGATGTGTTCAGTGGAAGTAGGAAGGGTTACCATGGTTCCTACAGTCATGGGTTACCTGATGGGTAAAACAAAAAAGTTTCTGACATATATAACTCGCACTGGCCCTCTTGGGGCATGCAACTCACTAGATTCATCCTACCTACTTCGCTAGCAAACACTGTCAGTCATTGCCCTGCCTCTGAGGTTGGTCTCAGAAGCTTATCGTGTAGGCAAGTGATGTATAAACAAGAAGAAGTAGAGAGTAAGAGTCTGTTCATTGAATAAGGCTTAGGTAGAAAGGTATAGGGGCTTCCAGGTGGAGTTGGTGGTAAAGGATCCACCTACCAATGCAGGGGACATAGAGACTCAGGTTCGATTCCTGGGTCTGAAAGATCCTCTGGAGGAGGGCATGGCCACCCACTCCAGTATTCTTGCCTGGAGAATCCCATGGACAGAGGAGCCTGGCGGGCTGCAGTCCATGGGGTCACAAAGAGTCAGACAGCACTGAAGCAACTTAGCAGTCACACTTGCACAGGGAAGTATAGACAACAGGAGGCATAACCGAGCGATTGCTTAATCAGCAGAAGTTGTGGTGACAGGGACATAATTTAGAAACCCCACACACAACCTCTCTTCCAGAACTCTGATTGTTTGTAAAGAGAGAAAACGCTCCCCACTCGCTTCCACCCTAGAAGAAGAAAGGAGAATGAAAACAGTTCATTAAATGATTTTTTTATAGGACACCACAGTCTTATCCTAGTTTTCACCACTGAGTGCAGCAAAGAATCCAGCAATTACTTGTTTCCTAAAAATCTCTTCTTCTTATACAGGAAAATTATTAATAAAGAGTTCAGAAGACACGAAGGAATAGGATTCAGGACATTACCAGGGCCTATAACTGGAGACCCAAATTCGTGTCAAGAGGACGACTGAGCTATATGGTAAACGTGGAGGCCTCCTTAACACTCTATTAAGCTCAGTCTGATATCAATCCAGAGCTGCTTTTCTTTTTCTCCAATTAGGGTCATCTTCCCAATAATTAAAGCATGTCACAAATACTCCCTTTGCGTGCACAGAATGTTCTCCCCACTTTCTATGTTTTATTAATCCAATTTTCTGTTCTGTGTCTGATCTGAGAATCCAAAAATAGCCTGTGCATTTGAACTTGGAGAAGGCTGGTGTCAGACTCTAAATGCCGGAGCCGAACCGGGGCGCAGCCTCTGGACAGCGGAAGGAGACCCTGGCCCCCACAGTCCACTCGTCTCATGAGGCACAAGACAATCTTGAGCTGCTTTGATCTGAGGCGGGCACGGTCATGTGGGAGCAAGTGTGCACACTTCGCTGCATACCTAATTTCATTAAAACATGGGAAACCAAACACACAGCAAAGGAAATGGGAGTCAGAAAGAAAGATCCGGTTTCTATGACAACTGGAGGAGTGCGCACATCATCACAGCGAGAGGTCTGAACTGGGGCAGGGGTGCTGATAGCTTCACCTAAGGACCAACATCGCGTTTTCTCTTATCTTGTGGTGCCTTCATCAGTCACCCGCTACCTCCCCAAAGTCCTGGGATGAACGGGGATGAGGCACCCTCCTGCTAACAGATAGGGATGGTCTGCCTGTACCGCTGTTGCAAAGGGAGATAGAAGACAGGAATTTTCTTCAGATTATTTACCAACTTGAGCATGTAGATTAGACTCCCAAGCTGTCACCTCTGTGACCCTGAGGATTCTTTTTCTCACTGTCAACTGCTAAATACATGTGTACTTGTGCACGTGTGTGCACGTGCACGCACGCATGCACGCACACACACACACACACACACAGTGAGTCTCCACTAGGGTTCCTGGTAATATGCATCCATGGACAGCTGAACCCAAATGCATTACCCTGACATGTATATCTTCTGGGGTGCTTCACATAATGTACTCATTTCTTCACAGGGAAACCATTTCAGCTCTCAGCCCATTACACCATCAAGTCACCTTTTTTGAGGTAGATTCCTTAAGTCAGAAGTCCTATGCATTAGAATCAACCATAGTAGTTTTTTAAAAATGTTCTGGTACCTAGATCCCTCCTCTAGATTTGATGTATCTGTTTGTTTTCAAAACACACGTCCCTAATGTGATTCTAACATGTAACCAGGATTGAGTACATTACAGTAATTCACTCAGCATCAATATACTTATTGGTTTTTTTGTGTGCTGACTCTTAGAAACTTGAAACTGAATAAGGCAAAGGAGTTCCCAGTCTACTGGTGGGAGTTAGAGGTATAGACAAATAAGTGCATGAAGTGTTGTGTTGATCCTACGTTGGTCTATACAAGTCAAGTGGGGATGTGTGAGACCTTGGCTCTGCTTGGGGAGCATTAAGAAAAACAACAGGGAGGAGAGGACGATACTAGACATCAGTACTGGAGGATGTGTGCGTAGGACAGAAGAACAGTGTGATGGAAGGCCCAGACAGATACAGGAACTAAAATAGGTTGGTACAAGGACATGGAGGTTAGAGGAGTGTTTTGTAGTTAGAGATGAATTGTGATTAATAAAACATAAGGTAGATCAGAACAAAAAGATAGAGATTAAAACAGAGAAAACAATAAAAACCATCAAAAATATAAAAAAATGAGTATGAAATATAGGTAATTTATAATTGGAACTTTATAATTGGAACTCTTCTTTCGGTCTAACATAAGTGTAACTGGAACCCCAGATGGAAGGAAAGAGAGACAATGCATTGACAAGCGAATTCTTTACCACTGCACCACCTGGAAAGCTCCATAGTTTCTCTAAATCAGTAAAAAATAAAACTGACACCTGACTCAGTGGAACAGAAAACAGAAGCCTGAAGTCTGTGGAGTGATAAGTGCCTGACATTGACCATCAACAGATCCCACTACAGGAAATTATTAATAAAATTCCTCAGAGAGCAAGAAAATGATTCCAGATAGGGGCACAGAGATAGAAAAGTAGGAAGAACAATAGAAAAGGCAAATACCTGAGTGAAAACTAACTGTGTGAAACAATAGCGAGACATAAGACAGAATTGTAAACAAACAGAATCAAAACACATGGCGACAAAAGCACACAAGTTGGAACAGGCAACGGGAAATGGGATTAATCTGTTTCAAGTTCCTGTCTTGCCTGCAAAGTAGTTCTAATTCGTATTAGATATTAACAAATCAAGGCCATATGCTATGATTTTGAAGGTAAACACTAAAAGAATAGTAAAAAAAAAAAACTAGCTTGCTAGCTAAAGTGGAGAGCAGATGAAATTAAAAAAAAAAAATCCATGAGTGGGCAAGAAAAGAGAGAAAAATAAAAAGAGATGAGTGGAGCACATACAAAGATGATAAATTTAAGCTCAAATATATCTGGAATTACACTCATCTTGAAATAAGTTTCTAAAAGACAATTATGAACAGACTGAATGAAAATAATAGAGCCACATTTATGGGGTTTACAAGAGAAATACCTTAAATATAAGGATAGAAAGGTTTGAAAGGAAAAGGAAAAACTCCAGTCCACGGTATTTATTTAAGAAAAATGAAAACACATGTTCACATAAAGACTTGCACAAGGATTCATAGATGGCTTGTTTGTAATAGCCCCAAACTGAAATGGCTCAGATGCCCATCAATATCTCAGTATACAAAAGAACTATGTATGCATAATGCAGGTGAAAGTGAAAGTGTTAGTCCTCAGTCGTGTCTGACTCTTTACTACCCCACGGACTATGATTATACTTCTCAGCAAAAAAACAGGGATAACATGTAATCAATAAATGAATGAATCTCAAAAAAATTGTTAAAGAAACAAGACATAAAAAATAAAAAAAAATAAAAATATGATAATTTTAAAACACTCAATAAAATTCAACATCCATTCATGATACTTTTATTACACTAATACTAATGGGAAACATCTCTGATCTGATAAAGAATATCTATAATAACCTACTTAAGGAGATATAGTGAAAGCTTGCCCTCTATAATGTTGAGCAAGACAAAGGAATTTACTTTTCTCTTTAACATTGTATTAAAAATTCTAGACATGATGTTTGGCAAAAACCAGCACAATTCTGTAAAGCAATTATCCTTCAATTAAAAAATAAAAGTCTTAGACAGTTACAAAAAAGGTGAGAAAATAAATGTGATAGAATCAGAAACTAATAAATTAAGTACTTATTGTTTACAGATGTCTTGATTACCTATGTACATACAAAAGAATCACTATTAGAATAAATTAATGAGCTTTAGGTACAATGTCAATATGCAAAAATGAATTGTACTTTCATATAATAGCAACCAATCAGAAAATGAAGTACAAAATGTTATATTATTCAAGATATTTGTAACAAGATCAAGTACTAGGTGTATAACTAACAAAGATGAGTAAAAACCCTATACAGAATGTCATGGGTTTTTTGGTATGTTTTGTTTTCAGTTGATAGAAAATGAAGGAGATACTAATAAAGAAGGGATATACCACTGGATTGGAATATTGGAATATTGGAATATATCATAATGGCATAAACTGATGTACAGACTCAGTGCAATCTCAATTGAAATCTCAAGAGATTGTGTCCTTGTTTTTTTGTTTATGACAAGCTGATCCTAAAGATTCTTGGGTCTAAAAAGGTCCGAGAATAGCCAAGAAAATCTTCTTGGTGGCAATTGAGAAGGTGACTGAAGTTTTAACATGGAGATCCAAAGAGTCAAGAATAGTCAAGACAACCCTGAAGAAAAAAAATTTTTTTTAAAGTGGAAAGAGCTATTATACCTGATATTAAGATTTATTGCAAAACCACAACAATTAAGACAGTATATACTACTGTAAGACAGACGATTAGTCTAGTGGAACAAAATGGAAAGCTTACATATATAGCTTTCTACAGAACTACATGTATATCAACACTTGATTCATGACAAAAATAGCACTGCAGAGTACTGGGGACAAAAATAGACTCAAACAAACAATGTACTGTCAACTGGATATCCAGAGAGGATAAAATGAAACGTAACCCACTTCTTGTATACAATAATAGATTCCAGATGAATTACAGATCTAATCGTAAGTAAAAGAGTAAATCTTTAGAAGGGAAACTAGAATATTTTCATGACCTTGGGATGAGGTAGATTTCTAAAAATTGATTATTGAACTTTGTTAAAATTATAAACTTCTAAAACTGCAACCAAAGATTTCTCAGTTGTGATAATGGAGAAAAATGATGCTTGAACCAAGCAAAACATTATCCACATTCTATTAATATATTAAATTTCAACTTTAAAAATTTGTTTTGCATTTATAGTTATATATGAGTAATTAACACAATGACTACAGCAGGACTATGATGGGGCTCAAAAATTTACTTCTAACAAGTTCCCAAGTGATGCTGCTGGTCAGGTGACCACATTTTGAGAACTACTACTGATATTAAATAAAATTACATTTTTTTCTGTTTTGAATTAATTTATTAATTTTATTCAGAGGGCAATTACATTACAACATTGTGATGTTTTTTGTCATATATCAACATGAATCAGCCACAGGTATACATGTATCCCTCCCATCCTGAACTCCACCCCTTCCCTCCCCACCCTATTGCTCTGGGTTGTCCCAGAGCACTGGCTTTATACAGATGGCTGATAGAAACAAGAAAAGATGCTCAGCATCACTCATTATTAGAGAAATGCAAATAAAAATCACAATGGGGTATCATCTCACGTTGGTCAAAATGCTCATCATCAAAATGTCTACAAAGAATAAATGCTGGAGAGGGTATGGAGAAAAGGGAGCCCTCTTACACTGTTGGTGGGAATGCAGACTGGTACAGCCACTATGGAGAACAGTGTGGAGATTCCTTAAAAATCTGGGAATAGAACTGCCATACGACCCAGCAATCCCACTGCTGGGCATACACACCAAGGAAATCGGAACTGAAAGAAACACTTGTAACCCTATGTTCACTGTAGCACCATTTACAATAGCTAGGACATGGAAGCAACCTAGATGTCCATTGGCACATGACGAATGGATAAGGAAGTTGTGGTTCACATACACAATGGAATATTCAGTCCAGTTCAGTTCAGTTCAGTCGCTCAGTCGTGTCCGACTCTTTGCGACCCCATGAATCGCAGCACGCCAGGCCTCCCTGTCCATCACCAACTCCCGGAGCTGACTCAAACTCATGCCCATCAAGTCGGTGATGCCATCCAACCATCTCATCTTCTGTTGTCCCCTTCTCCTTCTGCCCCCAACCCCTCCCAGCATCAGGGTCTTTTCCAATGAGTCAACTCTTCACGTGAGGTGGCCAAAGTACTGGAGTTTCAGCTTCAACATCAGTCCTTCCAATGAACACCCAGGACTGATCTCCTTTAGGATGGACTGGTTGGATCTCCTTACAGTCCAAGGGACTCTCAAGAGTCTTCTCCAACACCACAGTTCAAAAGCATCAATTTTTCGGTGCTCAGCTTTCTTCACAGTCCAACTCTCACATCCATACATGACCACTGGAAAAACCATAGCCTTGACCAGATGGACCTTTGTTGGCAAAGTAATGTCTCTGCTTTTAATATGCTATCTAGGCTGGTCATAACTTTCCTTCCAAGGAGTAAGCGTCTTTTAATTTCATGGCTGCAGTCACCATCTGCAGTGATTTTGGAGCCCAAAAAATTAGTCTGACACTGTTTCCACTGTCTCCCCATCTATTTCCCATGAAGTGATGGAACCAGATGCCATGATCTTAGTTTTTACTCAGCTATAAAAAGAAAGAAAAAATGCATTTGAGTCAGTTCTAATGAGGTGGATGGGCCTGGAGTCTATTGTACAGAGTGAAGTAAGTCAGAAGTAGAAAGACAAATACTGCACATTAATGCATATATTTGGAATTCAGAAAGACAGTACAGATGATCAGGCATGCAGGGCAACAAAGGAGACACAGATGTAAAGAACAAAATTTTGGACTCAGTGGGAGAAGGCCAGGGTCGATGATTTGAGAGAATAGCATTGAAACAGGTACATTACCATATGTAAAATAGATGACCAGTGCAAGTTCAATGCACCAAGTTACTTTTGATTTACTCACCCCCAAATTGGTTTCCTCCTTCATGGATTACTGCTTTGTTGTGGCAAAGGCGCTTCTATAACTCAAGGAAGCTATAGGATGCTGTGCAGGGCCCCTAAGATGGACGGGTCATAATGGAGAGTTCTGACAAAATATGATCCACTGGAGGAGGGAATGGCAAATTACTCCAGTATACTAGCTGTGAGAAGCCCATGAACAGTATAAAAAGGCAAAAGGATATGACACTAAAAGATGATCCCCCCAGGTCGGAAGGTGTCCAATATGCTCCTGGGAAAGAGCAGAGGACAACTACTAATAGCTCCAGAAAGAATGAAGCAACTGGGCCAATGCAGAAATGAAGATCCGTTGTGGATGTGTCTGGTGTTGAAAGTAAACTCTCATTCTGTAAAGAAGAGTATTGCATAGGAACATGGAATGTTAGGTGCATAAGTCAAGGTAAATTGGACATGGTCAAGCAGGAGACGGCAAGAGTAAACATCAACATCTTAGGAATCAGTGAAGGAAAATGAACAGGAATGGGTGAATTTAAATCAGATGATCATTATAGCTACTACTGTGGCAAGAATCCCAGAGGAGAAATGAAGTAGCCCTCATAATCAACAAAACAGGCTGAAATGTATTACTTGGGTGCAACCTTAAAAATGACAGAATGATCTCAGTTCATTTCCCAGGCAAACCATTCAACATCACAGTAACCCAAGTCTATGCCCCAACCACTGATGCTGAAGAAGCTGAGGTTGATCAGTTCTATGTAGACCCAGAAGACTTCCCAGAATTAGCACCAAAAAAGGATGGCCTATTCACCATAGGGGATTGGGATGCAAAAGTAGGAAGTCAAGAGATACCTGGAGTAACAGGCAAGTTTGACCTTGGAATACAGAATGAAGCAGGGCAAAGTTTAACAGAATTCTGCCAAGAGAACACTTTGGTTATAGCAAACATCTTTTCCCAACAAAACAAGAGACGACTTTAAACATGGACATCACCAAATGATCAATACCAAAATCAGATTGATTACATTTTTTGTAGATGAAAATGGAGAAGTTGTATACAGTCAGCAAAAACAAGACCTGGAGCTGATTATGATTCAGATCATCAGTTCCTCATAGTGAAACTCATGCTTAAACTAAAGAAAGCAGGGAAAACCACAAGGCCAGTCAGGTATGACTTAAGTCAAATCCCCTATGAATAAATAGTGGAGGTGATGAATAGATTCAAGGGATTAGATCTAGTAAACAATGTGCCTGAAGAACTATGGAAGGAGGTCCATAATATTGTATAGGAGGCAGCAAACAGAACCATCCCAAAGAAAAAGAAATGCAAGGAGGCAAAGTGATTGTCTAAGGAGGCTTTACAAATAGTTGAAAGAAGAGAAGCAAAGAGCAAGGGAGAAGGGGAAAAGTAGACCCAACTGAATGCAGAGTTCCAGAGAATATTTGGGAGAGACAAGAAGACTTTCTTCAATGAACAATGCAAAGAAATAGAGGGAAGCAACAGAAAAGGTAAGACAACAGATATCTTCAAGAAAATTGGAAATATCAAGGGAACATTTCATACAAAACTGGGCACAATAAAGAACAGAAATGGTAAAGACCTAATAGAAGCAGAAGAGATCAAGAAGAGACAGAAAGAATACATAGAAGAACTGTACAGAAATGATCTTGATGACCAGGATAACCACGATGGTGTAGTCCCTCACTCAGAGTCAGACTTTCTGGAGTGTTAAGTCAAGTGGGCCTTAGGAAGCACTACTGCCAATAAAGCTAGTGGAGGTGACAGAATCCCAGCAGAGCTATTTAAAATCCTAAAAGCTGATGCTATTGAAGTGCTGCACTCAATATGTCACCACATTTGGAAAACCCAGCAGTGGCCACAGAACTGGAAAAGGTCAATCCTCATCCCAATTCCCAAGAAGGGCAGTACTAAAGAATGTTCAAACCACTGGACAACTGAGCTCATCTCCCATGCTAGCAAGATCCTGCTTAAAATCCTCCAAACTAGGCTTCAGCATTAATTGAACCGAAAACTTCCAGATGTTCAGCTGGCTTTAGAAAAAGTGGAGAAACCATACATCAAATTGCCAATATTTGCCATATCAAAGAGAAAACAAGGGAATTCCAGAAAATCATCCATCTCTATTGTATTGACTATGCTAAAGCCTCTGATTGTGTGGCTCATAACAATCTGTGGAAAATTCTTAAAAAGAAGGGAACAACAAACCATCTTACCTACCTCCTGAAAAACCTGTATGGGGGGCCAAGAAGCAACAGTTAGAACCAGACATAGAACAGTTGACCACTTCAGGATTGAGGAGGGAGTGTGTCAAGGCTGTTTATTGTCACCCTGTTTATTTAACTTATACACAGAGCACATCATGCGAACCTGGGCTGGGTGTTACAAGCTGGAGTCAAGACTGCTGGGAGAAATATCAACAACCTCAGGTATGCTGATGATACACTGATTCTTTTGAACTGTGGTGTTGGAGAAGACTCTTGAGAGTCCTCACTTGGACTGCAAGGAAATCCAACCATTTAATCCTAAAGGAAATTAGTCCTGAATATTCATTGGAAGGACTGATGCTGAAGCTGAAACTCCAATATTTTGGTCAACTGATGCAAAGAACTGACTCACTAGAAAAGACCCTGATGCTGGGAAAGATTAAGGGCAGGAGGAGAAGGGGTCGACAAGAGGGTGAGATGGTTGAATGGCATCACTGACTTGATGGACATGAGTTTGAGCAAGCTCTGGGAGTTGGTGAAGGACAGGGAAGCCTGGCGTGCTGCAGTCCATGGGGTCAAAGAGTCAGACATGACTGAGCGACTGAACTGAACTGAACTGAACTGAACTGAACCACTCTACTGGCAGAAAGCAAAGAGCAACTAAAGAACCTCTTGATGAGGGTGAAGAAGGAGAGTGAAAAAGCTGGCTTAAAACCAAAAGTTAAAAACAAAACAAATGAAAAAAATAAACTAAGATTATGGCATCTGGTCTCATCAGGTGGATGCAGTGACAGATTTCCTCTGTTACAAGGAAGCCTGGCATTCTGCAGTCCATGGGGCTGTGCAGAGTCAGACACCACTTGGAGACTGAACAGCAACAACAATGCCATGTTGGTGTGGGGCAGCCTGAAAAGTGTTTTTTTCCAAACTCCTAAATATTGAATGGGGCTATGTCTCCTCCCTCTTCATGGATCACAGCCTTCTCATGGAAAAGGGGCTAGCATAACTCAATGAAGCTAAGAGCCATGTGGTGCAGGGTCACCCAAGATGGATGGGTCATAGTGAAGAGTTCTCACAAACTGTGGTCCCCTGGAGAAGGAAATGGCAACACACTCCAAAATTTTTGCCTGGAGGACTGCATGAACAGTATGAAGAGGCAAAAAGATATGACACTTGAAGATGAACCCCCCAGGTTGCAAGGTGTCTAATATACTATTGGGGAAGAGCAGAAGACAATTACTAATAGCTACAATAAGGCTGAAGCAGCTGGGCCAAAGCAGGAATGACTCTCAACTGTGGATGAGCCTGCTGGTGAAAGCAAAGTCTGATGCTACTAAAAATAATATTGCATAGGAATCTGGAACGTTAGGTCCATAAATCAAGGTAAATTTGTTGTGGTCAGGTAGAGGATGGCAAGGTGGAACATCTATATCTTAGGAATCAGTGAACAGGAATGGTAAATTTAATTCAAATGACCATTATACCTAGTACAATGGGCAAGAATCTCTTAGAAGAAATGGAGTAGCCCTAGCCCTCATAATCAACAACAGTGTCCAAAATGTGGTACTTGGGTGCAATCTCAAAAGTGACAGAATAATCCCAGTTGATTCCAAGGCAAACCATTCAATATCAGACTTGAAGGTAATCCAAGTCTATGCCCCAACAACTGATGATGAGGAAGCTGGAATTTGACCAGTTCTATGAAGGCCTACAAGAGATTCTAGAACTAATAACAGCAATAAAAAGATATCTTTTTCATCATAAGGGATTCGAATGCAAAAGTAGGAAGTCAAGAGATACCCAGAATAACAGGAAGTTTGGCCTTGGAATACAAAATAAAGCAGGGCAACAGCTAACAGAAAGGGTATTAAATACCCTTTCCCAACAACCCCAGAGACATATTTACACAAGGACATCAACAAATGGTCAATACCAAAATCAGACTATGTTGTTTGTAGCCAAAGATGGAGAAGCCCTATACAGTCAGCAAAAACAAGACCTAGAACTGATTGTGGCTCAGATCATGAACCCATTATTACAAAGTTCAGACTTAAATTGAAGAGAGTGGGGGGAACCATTAGGCCATCCAGGTATGATATAAATCAAATCCCTTATGATTATGCAGTGGAAGTGATGAATAGATTCAAGGAATTAGGTCTGGTAGACAAAGGGCCAGAAGAACTATGGATGGAGGTTCATAACACTGCACAGGAGGCAGTGACCAAATCCATCCCAAAGAACAAGAAATGCAAGAAAGCATAGTGATCATCTAAGGAGGCTTAACAAATAGCTGAAGAAAGAAGTAAAGGCAAAGGAAAAAGGGAGAGATATATCCAATTGAATGCAGAGTTTCAAAGAATAGCAAGACATAAGAAGATATAAGAGAGATAAGAAGGCCTTCTTAATTGAATAGTGCAAAGAAATAGAGGAAAACAATAGAATGGAAAAGACTAGACATCTCTTCAAGAAAACTTGAGATATCAAGGGAACATTTCACGGATGGTAATGATAAGGGACAGAAATGGTAAAGACCTAACAGAAGCAGAAGAGGTTAACAAGAGGTGGCAAGAATACACAGAACTATATAAGAAAGGTCTTAATGACCCCGATGACCACGATGGTATGGTCACTCACCTAGGAGCTGAACATCCTGGAGTGTGAAGTCAGGTGGGCCTTAGGAAGCATTACCACTAACAAAGCCATTGAAGGTGATGGAATTTTTCAGCTGAGCTAGTTAAGATCCTAAAAGATGATGCTGTGAAAGTGCTGCACTCAATAGGTCAGCAAATTTGGAAAACTCAGCAGTGGCCACAGGTCTGGAAAAGGTCAGTTTTCCTTCCATTCCTAAAGAAGTGCAATGCCAGAGAAGGGTCAAGCTATTGTACAACTGTGCTCATTTCACATGCTTGCAAGGTTATGTTCAAAATCCTTCAAGTTAGGCTTCAGTAGGACATTAACCGAGAACTTCCAGATGTACAAGCTGGGTTTCAAAGAGGAAGAGGAACCAGAGATCAAATTGCCAACATTCACTGGATCAGGGAGAAATCAAGGGAGTTCTAGAAAAACATCTATTAATACTTCTGCTTCATTGACTACACTAAAGACATTGACTGTGTGAATCACAAAAAACTGTACAAAATTCTTAAATAGATAGGAATACCAGACAACCTTACCTGTCTCCTGAGAAACCTTGGATTAAGAAGCAACAGTTAGAACTGGGCAAGGAACAACTGAATGGTTCAAAACTGGGAAAGTAATAAGATAAGGCTGTATATTGTCACCCTGCTTATTTAACTTCTCTGCAGAGTATATCATGTGAAAAGTGGGGCTGGATGACTTACAAACTGAAACCAAGATTCCCAGAAGAAATATCAACAGCTTCAGATGTGCAGATGACATCACTCTAAATGGCAGAATGTGTAGAGGAACTACAGAGCCTCTCGATGAGGGTGAAAGAGGAGAGTGAACAAGCTGGCTTGTAATTCAACATTAAAAACTAAGATCATGGCATCCAGTCCCATCACTTCATGGCAAGTAGATGGGGAAAAAGTGGAAACTATGACAGATTATCTTTTATTGGGCTCCAAAAGCTCTATGGACAGTGACTAAAGCTATGAAATTAAGACACTTGCTCCTTGGAAGGAAACCTATGACAAACCTAGAGAGCATATTACGGAGAAGGCAATGGCACCCCACTCCAGTGCTCTTTGGAGAAGGCAATGGCACCCCACTCCAGTACTCTTGCCTGGAAAATCCCAAGGATGGAGGAGCCTGGTGAGCTGCAGTCCATGGGGTCACGAAGAGTTGGACAGGACTGAGTGACTTCACTTTCACTTTTCACTTTCATGCATTGGAGAAGGAAATGGCAACCCACTCCAGTGTTCTTGCCTGGAGAATCCCAGGGACGGAGGAGCCTGGTGGACTGCCGTCTATGTGGTCGCACAGAGTTGGACACAACTGAAGTGTCTTAGCAGCAGCAGCAGAGAGCATATTAAAAAGCAGAGACATCTCTTTGCCAATAAAAGTCCATTTAGTCAAAGTTAAGATTTTTCCAGTAGTCATGTACAGATGTGAGAGTTGGACCATAAAGAAGGTTGAATGCCAAGAATTGATGCTTTCAGATTGTAGGACTGGAGAAGACTCTTGAGAGTCCCTTGAACCGCAAGGAGATCAGTCAATCCTAAAGGAAATAAACCCTGAATATCCACTGGAAAAACTGATGCTGAAGCTGATGCTCCAATACCTTGGCCACCTGATGAGATGAGCCGATTCATTGGAAAAGACTCTGATGTTGAGAAAGATTGAAGGCACAAGGAGAAGGGAGCGGCAGAGGATGAGATGGTTATATCGCATCACCAACTCAACGGACAGGAATCTGAGCACACTCTGGGAGAGAGTGGAGGACAGAGGAGCCTGGTCTGCTGCAGTCCACGGGGCTGCAAAGAGTCAGACACAAACGAGTGGCTGAATGACAACAGTGATGTCCCCTCCACCTCCACTCCTCACCGGCCTTTCCCTTCCTTACACAACCTCTCCGCACCGAATAGACTGGGTTTTGCTAGTGGTGATGGTTTTGTTTTTTTCTCTTATCTGTCTGAGTCATCTGCAAGCATTGCTTAAGCTGGGAGAAACTGGACTTGGGTTTTCCTTCTTTTTCTCCTATATTATATCCTCCTTCTTTCCCACTCCAGCCTTCCTATGAAGTATTAGTGGCAGGTGACATTCAAGGGAGAGAGATTACTGATTCATAAGGAATATAAAGTGGTATTTTAAAACCTTATACTCATTTTCAAACAAAAATCATTTAAGGCATTATAGAGGACCAGGGAAAACCCTTTCCACTTCAAATGGATCTAAATAATTCTCAAATGTGAATAACATGAAGGAATAAAGGGAAGACCAAGTTTAGGATGGGGCAACGGATCATAGAAATGTAGGGAATGTGAGCAAAGCTTTATTCTGTTTCCCCAGGGGAAGGACTGGTAATTCCAAACCAGATCTGAATGGTGGCAGAGCAGGTTCTCTTCTGGACAATGAGCACCGGAAGTCCAAAGAGCTCTCCATCCTGTGGGGACTTTCTCCAAAGAGGGATACATGGACCCAGGGCCAATGCCAGGCTTTGAGCTGAAGAATTCCATATGTCCTACAGAGCTTAGGAGACAGAGAACAGAAACAAAATCCCAAACCCCAGAGACCTGGATATGTCATAGCCAAGCACGGAGCAAATCCCAGGAAATTGGCATCTGTTGAAGTTATTAGATGGAACCTCTTTGAGGGTCAAACCCAGGAAAGGGTGGGGTGCAAGAATGTGCGGTACCTGTGTGCACTGCGGGACGGACATCAGGTAGCAACTGAGCTTTCTCACAGGGAACTGAGAAGGGTTTGCCCCTCTATCCTGGCCAGGGGTGTCCTGACACCTCTCACCCATTCTGAGTCCCATTGTCACTCAGAAGGGCTGAGCAGATTCCCGCTGCTGGGGAGGAGCAGAGCACACAGCTGCAGAAGAGCTGAGACAAGAATGAGGATCGCCCTGGGAAGCAGTCGGCCAAGAATTGATGCCAACTGCTCCCTCTGACATTGCAGAGCAGGAAGGGGAGCTCTGCCACTGGGAAACGAGAAACATGAACTTACCAACCTCCTTTACAGTGGGCTCCCCATTCCTGCTGTGGTCACCACATGCTGTGGGAACTAATCCCTTCTCTGTCTGTTTCACAGGACTGTCTACAGAGCCAAACACAAAGACACAGGTGAGGGCACTCACTGACCCACTCCACAAGCGCGAGACGTGAGGTGCTGGAGACGACTGTGTTTACACTGTGTGCTGGCTTTAATCCTTTGACTCAAATAAGTACTAGATTAGAAAAATCAGAGCACTTGGAGCTTTTTGACTGAATCCCACACCAGTGTGTCCCTCGAGACTTCCTACCGTCCTGTGTCCAACTGCCTCTTGAATCAGATCCATCTTAAACCATTTCCTCTTTTCAAATGAGAGAACAAGTTAATAATAGTGTTTTGTGTTTAAGTGTAGAAACCTGCTCATATTTCATGTTTGGAGAGGAGTGGGAGCAATGCAATCCTGTGGTTTTCTGGTTTAACACTGTGTGTGGCTGCTTCCATAGGGGAAGGTTCTGAAACTAGATTGAGGGTTAGCTGAGAGAGGAAGGCATTCATGGAAAGTTACTGTACTTTAAGCAGATTCAGCATCACTCACTGAGCTGATACACACAGGGAAAGAGGTGTGAACAGGTAACCATAGTACCTGCTGTTTGGTGGCAGATAGCAGTCTTCATGCTGGTGAGATTTCCCATCCACCATATCACTCAGTTCAGTTCAGTTCAGTTCAGTCACTCAGTCGTGTCCGACTCTTTGTGACCCCATGAACTGCAGCATGATAAGCCTCCCTGTCCCTCGCCAACTCCGGAGTTTACTCAAACTCATGCCCATCGAGTCAGTGATGCCATCCAACCATCTCATCCTCTGTCATCCCCTTCTCCTGCCTTCAATCTTTCCCAGCATCAGGATCTTTCCCAATGAGTCAGCTCTTCGCATCAGGTGGCCAAAGTTTTGGAGTTTCAGCTTCAACATCAGTCCTTCCAATGAATATTCAGGACTGATTTCCTTTAGGATGGACTGGTTGAATCTACCATATCACTGGAGCCCAATGAAAAGGACTTTTTGCTATATCTGAAAATACTCTGGGTTTTATAGTTTCATTTCTTCTTTTTTTTTTTTCTTTCTGTTTGTGTCTAGCTCTTGACCTTTTGGTTTTGTTACTGGTCTTATTTTGGCCCGGGCTTCCCTTTTGGGTCAGCTGGTAAAGAATCTGCATAAAATGATGGAGAACTGGGTTCAATCCCTGGGTTGGGAAGATACTCTGGAGAAGGGAAAGGCTACCCACTCCAGTATGCTAGCTTGGAGAATCCCATGGACTGTATATCCCATGAGGTCGCAAAGAGTCAGACAGGATTGAGTGACTCTCACTCACTTATTTCTGCACATACTGTTTGAAACTGATGACAGGTAGGCTGCTCTAGTGATTTTAGTCCTGCTGACTCTCCTTGCAGGTATATGCTCTTTCTGGCTCTGACACCTGAGACCCAACCATGGCATTAACCTGATTGTTTCTTGCTCCAAGAGGTTTGTCTTCATCGCCTACAGTGGGTTTGCATACCACTCTGGAGATTGACTCCGTTCATAGTGAAAATGAATGAATCCAGGGCATAAGATGAATGCTGCCAACATAGCCTATTTAAGCCTGAATTATAGTAGAGAGTCCCATTCATTTATTTGTACACTGTTTAACTCTTATTCCTCTTCAACTCCACAGTTACTCTTTATCAACTCACAGGCCATGAAGAGTTGTTTGAGCCTGGGTCCTCAAACTAACAGAAGTTTCTGAAAGTGTCAACATTCAAGATTTCAAAAATTCTAGCAGGACTTGAATATTTATCCAAGATAAGTGTGCTCAAGCAAATTGGAACTTGGGATTATTTGATTTTAATGGGGGGGGTGTTATGGTTGATGAGCAGGTATAGGGTTAATAGATAAAATAAAACAATAAATGACTTAAACTTAGTAAATACTATTTGAGACCCTGAATGTTTCAAAATGTTCTGACATGACAATTAAAATGTTCCAAAATAGGAGAGCATGACAATTATGGTGGGAAGTTCTTTGGAATAAAAAGGCAGTAATCTACTTACTAAATTTCAAGGGCAATATAGACAATTGAGTCTTTTGTGTGTAGCCACAGAGTACTTTGGCCTTTTATATGAGCAATGGAAAAGAAATCCTTGGGGAACCTCTGATTCAGTGATCATAATGGGAGATGTCAGCATTTTGTAAATCATATCAACAGCATTTTGGGTGAACAGGTAAGAAATCCACTAAAATTCTCTACCCATTCCAAGAAGATATCAAAAAACCTTCTCCCAAGAAGCAGGATTGATTGATTATTCAATAATCAATGAATTTTTTTCTAACTTATTTGTAATTTTCCCCCAACTTTTAAGAAAGAGCAGATTTATAATTTTTTACCCATGAATGTTATTTACTAATTTACAAGATCTATCTGCATAAATGGTTTTATTTGAAATCACTCCCACATGGTAGGTAAGTTTTACTAGGTCCATTCTGGAGTTGAGAATATTGAAGTTGCCAGCAACAAAGTTCTGGTTACCCCAAGAAGGCACATAACTGTTTCCTATTAAGAATAAGACATCTTTAACTTAAGAGCACTGTGGATTTTTGCTCCTGAGAGTAAATCTGGGCATATCAGGATGATTTAAATCTCTAATGATTTTGAGGCAGCTCGAAAGATGGTTGCTAAATATGACTCAAGCCAATAAACAAAACAAGCAAAGAAAACACTTAACAACCAAAGGCTTTTCAAAAGACAGGAGGCAAATTTTTATTGCAGTATTTTCTAAGCTGTGCCTCAGGAACATTAGTGTTCTAAGTTAGATTAATAGATATTCGAAGGAAAAGAAGGATTTTGAGGTGAATTAAGTTCTGAAAGCACTACTTACCACATCTTTTTATTAAAGGATAATGCACTGAAAGCTCTGAGCACTTCTACACTGTAAAAAAAAAACATTTGATTTTGTTTATCAACGCTTCCCAGACTTACTTGATAATGGAGAGACTTCTTGCCATAGAATTTCTGTTATCAAATGTGGTATTTATGTGTTCCAGCATACTGGTCTAGCCAAATAAAAAGGGAAAATGTACCTTGAATTTACAGTAAGGAAGGCAACCAGGAGGAAAAAGCAGACATCATGCTATTTTGTTATGGCAGCCCTAGCAAACTAATTTAACTTTTAACTACTATCTCTAGATTACAGGGATTTTCAATTATTAAATGGGGGCACAACCTCTTTAAAGGTGGTATGTTGTTGGATTTTCTGCCAGTATGGGTGTTTGGAGGTCCTTGGACTACCCCCAGGTTTGAGGCTTCACTGCTGCTGCTGCTGCTAAGTCACTTCAGTCGTGTCCGGCTCTGTGCGACCCCATCCCTGGGATTCTCCAGGCAAGAACACTGGAGTGGGTTGCCATTTCCTTCTCCAATGCATAAAAGTGAAAAGTGAAAGTGAAGTCGATCAGCTGTGTCTGACTCTTCTCGACCCCATGGACTGCAGCCTACCAGGCTCCTCCGTCCATGGGATTTTCCAGGCAAGAGTACTGGAGTGGGGTGCCATTGCCTTCTCCGTGAGGCTTCACTAGGAAGACTCAAAAGACTTAGCATACAGTTGTAATCGCATCTAAGATCTATTACAGTGGAAGGATGCAAAGTAAAATCAGCAATGGGAAAGGCACATGGGGAGAAGTCCAGAGGAAATCAGAAACTAGCTTCTGAGAGTCGTCCCCCAGTGAAGGGCTTAATTCCCCCAAGAATGAGTTATGGCTGAGAAAGGAGAGCTGGCAACACCTGAGAAATGAAAACTAGGGAAGCTCATTAGAGACTTGGCACTGACTTTTTATTGGAGGCTGAACATACGGGCTTTCTCTACATACCGTGGACCAAAATTCCAGACTCCCGAAAAGGAAGGAGGTGTTCAGCGTATGTTCAGCATAAACCACGTTGCTGGTACAGACAGTTTTAGGGACAGAGAACCACTCTGAGCAGTTCTAGGAATGGTGGGTGGCCACCAGACACCAGCCAGAGGCCAGCCTTGCAAGTAGGACTTTGTAAGGGTAGCATGTCAATCTTCTCTCACTCTTTTCTGCTAGATGATTTAAACAACTGAAACGCTGGGTAAAATATAAAAACATATTTTAAAGAGCATCTTGGATCTGAAACTATAAGAAGGGACTAGAAAAGACCTAAAATCAAGTGAGGGTAGGAACCTGGAAGGTAAGAAAGACACAAAGGCAGTTTTTGTGCTAAAGACTTCTTCTTTCAGACCCAGGATAATGGGACTTTTCATTCTAACAACTATACAGAATGCATGGAACAGAAGACAAAACCCAGGGCCCCTGCCAGATAGACTGCCCGGTAGAATGTTGCCATAAAAAGTTAGCACCTAAATTCCATATATATGCATTAGTATACTGTATTGGTCTTTATCTTTCTGGCTTACTTCACTCTGTATAATGGGCTCCAGTTTCATCCATCTCATTTATGCAAAACAGAAAAAGAGACACAGACGTATAGAACAGAATTTTGGACTCTGCGGGAGAAGGCGAGGGTGGGATGTTTCGAGAGAACAGCATCAAAACATGTATATTATCTAGGGTGAAACAGATCACCAGCCCAGGTTGGATGCATGAGACAAGTGCTCGGGGCTGGTGCACTGGGAAGACCCAGAGGAATCGGGTTGAGAGGGAGGTGGGAGGGGGGATCGGGATGGGGAATACATGAAAATCCATGGCTGATTCATGTCAATGTATGACAAAAACCACTACAATATTGTAAAGTAATTAGCCTCCAACTAATAAAAATAAATGGAAAAAAAAAAGTTAGCACCTGAAAAGACTACATCTTTCAAACCACAAGCCAGAACATTTGTGGTCCAAATTAAAGACACATAAATTCAGACTTAAACTGAAGAAAGTAGGGAAAACCACTAGACCATTCAGGTATGACCTAAATCAAATCCCTTATGACTATACAGTGGAAGTGAGAAATAGATTTAATGGACTAGATCTGATAGATAGAGAGCCTGATGAACTGTGGACGGAGGTTCGTGACATTGTACAGGAGACAGGGATCAAGACCATCCCCATGGAAAAGAAATGCAAAAAGGCAAAATGGTTGTCTGAGAAGGCCTTACAAATAGCTGTGAAAAGAAGAGAAGTGAAAAGCAAAGGAGAAAAGGAAAGATATTCCCATTTGAATGCAGAGTTCCAAAGAATAGCAAGGAGAGATAAGAAAGCCTTCCTCAGCCATCAATGCAAAGAAATAGAGGAAAACAACAGAATGGGAAAGACTAGAGATCTCTTCAAGAAAATTAGAGATACCAAGGGAACATTTCACGCAAAGATGGGTTCAATAAAGGACAGAAATGGTATGGACCTAACAGAAACGGAAGATATTAAGAAGAGGTGACAAGAATACACAGATGAACTGTACAAAAAAGATCTTCACGACCCAGATAATCACAATGGTGTGATCGCTCACCTAGAGCCAGACATCCTGGAATGTGAAGTCAAGTGGGCCTTAGAAAGCATCACTACGAACAAAGCTAGTGGATGTGATGGAATTCCAGTTGAACTATTTCAAATCCTGAAAGATGATGCTATGAAAGTGCTGCACTCAATATGCCAGCAAATTTGGAAAACTCAGCAGTGGCCACAGGACCGGAAAAGGTCAGTTTTCATTCCAATCCCTAAGAAAGGCAAACCCAACGAATGCTCAAGCTACTGCACAATTGCACTCATCTCACACGCTAGTAAAGTAATGCTCAAAATTCTCCAAGCCAGGCTTCAGCAATATGTGAACCATAAACTTCCAGATGTTCAAGCTGGTTTTAGAAAAGGCAGAGGAACCAGAGATCAAATTGCCAACATCCGCTGGATCATAGAAAAAACAAGAGAGTTCCAGAAAAACATCTATTTCTGCTTTATTGACTATGCCAAAACCTTTGACTGTGTGGATCACAAGAAACTGTGGAAAATTCTGAAAGAGATGGGAATACCAGACCACCTCACCTGACTCTTGAGAAACCTGTATGCAGATCAGGAAGCAACAGTTAGAACTGGACATGGACCAACAGACTGATTCCAAATAGGAAAAGGAGTACGTCAAGGCTGTATATTGTCACCCTGCTTATTTAACTTATATGCAGAGTACATCATGAGAAATGCTGGGCTGGAGGAAGCACAAACTGGAATCAAGATGGCCAGGAGAAATATTAATAACCTCAGATATGCAGATGACACCACCTTTATGGCAGAAAGTGAAGAGGAACTAAAAAGCCTCTTGATGAAAGTGAAAGAGGAGAGTGAAAAAGCTGGCTTAAAGCTCAACATTTTGAAAACTAAGATCATGGCATCTGGTCCCATCACTTCATGGGAAATAGATGGGGAGACAGTGGAAACAGTGTCAGACTTTATTTTTTGGGGCTCCAAAACCACTGCAGATGGTGACTGCAGCCAGGAAATTAAAAGATGCTTACTCCTTGGAAGGAAAGTTATGACCAACCTAGATAGCATATTAAAAAGCAGAGACATTACTTTGCCAACAAAGGTCTGTCTAGTCAAGGCTATGGTATTTCCAGTGGTCATGAATGGATGTGAGAGCTGGGCTGTGAGGAAAGCTGAGCACCAAAAAATTGATGCTTTTGAACTGTGGTGTTTGAGAAGACTCTTGAGAGTCCCTTGGACTGCAAGGAGATCCAACCAGTCCATCCTAAAGGAGATCAGTCCTGGGTGTTCATTGGAAGGACAGATGCTGAAGCTGAAACTCCAGTACTTTGGCCACCTCACGTGAAGAGTTGACTCATTGGAAAAGACCCTGATGCTGGGAGGGATTGGGGGCAGGAGGAGAAGGGAACGACAGAGGATAAGATGGTTGGATGGCATCACCGACTCAATGGGCATGAGTTTGAGTAAACTCTGGGAGTTGGTGATGGACAGGGAGGCCTGGCGTGCTGTGATTCATGGGGTTGCAAAGAGTTGGACACAACTGAGCAACTGAACTGATGTGATAGGTAAGACCTCAAGTTTATAATTGTGCTTAAATTTAGAGTTGGAACAGTTTGATAGTGCTATCAGACAATTAGCTAATATACATAAGAGCTGAATGTTTGCCCAGTCATGTTCAACTCTTTGCAACCCCATGGACTGTAGTCCACTAGGCTCCTCTGTCCATGGGATTCTCCAGGTAAGAATACTGGCTTGGATTGCCATTTCCTTCTCCAGGGGATCTTTCCGACCCAGGGATTGAATCCAAGTCTCCTGTGTCTCCTCCATTGCAGGCAGATTCTTTACCAATTGAGCCACTGGGGAAGCCCTAGTATAAATATATATATGTATATACATTTTTTTTTCTTTATGGAGAAACATAGCTTCAAACTAGTATTTCTAGTTAAAAATCCCCAGACAAGTTCCAAGGAAAATAAGCAACTCACAGCCATATATCACAAAGACTCACAACAACAAAGTGTTGTGTAAATATCAGCAGATGCAATAACAATAGTTGATTTGGGCTCACAAATGTTTTAGACATTGGAATTATCAGACACAGAACACAAGTGCTACATTTAAAGAAAAAAAAGAGAAAACTGAAATATGACCAAGATTATTTAAAATATGACCAAACATATTTGAAAGGGAGTCAAATAGAACTTTTAGAAATTAAAACCTCAACAGAAAATTAGACAAATTTTCCTCAGTGGGAAGTTAGTGAATGGAAAAATAGCAAAGGGATTATCCAAAATACAATGCTGAGAAGCAAATTTTTGGAAAATGTGAATCTGATGTTAAGAGATGGTAGATAAAGCAAGTTAAAACAAGGTTTTAAATTAGAATTCCAGAAAGAAAGGTCTTACCAAAAAGAATTCCAGAAATAGAATGACATAAAAGCAATACTTCAAAAGAAAATAATGGGTCGGGGTTTTCCCCAAATTTTTTAAAGACAACAAACTTCATATCCAGGATTTGTAACAATCCTCAAGCAGGATAAACGTCACAAAGCATAATGGAATATCAGAAAACAGAAATAAAAAGAGGATCTATTAAAAGCAATCATAACATGAACGTGAAAATACAAGTTTTAAAAAGTTAGGATGCAACAAAAGCAGTACTTAGAGGGAAATTTATAGCATTGGAAATACATGTTATAAAGGAGATATTTCCAATAATCAGTGAGGTAAAATAATTTCTTCTAAAGTATCAGTGATTCAACCATTAATAGAAGAAAGGTTGAATTATATTTACCATTCTCAGTACAGAAAGAAAACAAAACAAAACAAAACACTGTCATATATACAGGTGATCAAAGAACATACTGCCAAAAATGTAGGAGAAACTATAGAGATATATCAGACAGTTGATTAATATTTAATATTTAATAAATATTTAATTTGTATTCATAGTTTCATATTATTTTTCTTAAAAATGATACTCTCCTTTCAAATTATGTGAGCTTCAAGTTCTTCAAAGTTTGAACCCACCCCTGATTAACATAAGAGTTTCTCTAGAAATTATGTACACTTGTACCTAACACAAATGGTCGTGTTAATGTGCACCCATCCGGGCTTCCCTCATAGTTCGGTGGGTAAAGAATCTGCCTGCAGTGCAGGAGACCTGCGTTCAATCCCTCGGTTGGGAAGATTCCCTGGAGAAGGAAATGGCAGCCCACTCCAGTATACTTGCCTGCGGAATCCTGGTGGGCTGCAGTCCCTGGGGTCGCAAAGAACCGGGCACAACTGAGCGACTAACACTTCACCTCTTCACCAGGAGACAAGGCTGGCAAGCTGTGTCCAGAAATGGGACAGAATGCAATGAATACCTTGGTGAATTTATGTAATCTAGCATCTGGCTTGGAGTCCTACAGGTTCTGAGTTGATTTTGTTAGTAAGAACAAATCCATGTCTCAGATTTATCTTACTTTAGCTGAGCTCATGAGATTGATGTATTTAATTATGATGGCAAGTAATTTATTAATAGGGTGAAATAATAATTTCACCCCATAATAGTGATCAGAAAAACTTGAAGCTCAGTTTTGGACATTTTTCTTTCTGTAGAAACTGCATGACAAGCAATAGATCACTCCATAATGAGAGATCTCTGGTAAAAAGGCTAAAAATACTAGAAAATGTAGGGGAGCATGTTTCTTCCCTGGAGGCAGACCTACATGGAAAATCAAATTCCAACCAGAAATTCACTTGATGAGTTGAAATCAAACTATAGAGCTAGAAAAATTGAATTAATGAAATCAGACTAAAATTCTGTTTTGAATGCTTTTTGTCATTGGTACTTGCATATTCAAAAGCAATTTGGCTGCAAACCCCATGTCCATTTCCATTTTATGGGTGGCCCTATTAGTGAGATTGGGTCTTCCCTGGTGTCTCAGTGGTAAAGAATCCGCCTGCAAAGCAGGAGTCACGGGTTCAATTCCTGGGTCGGGAAGATCCCCTAAAGGAGGGCATGGCAACCCACTCCAGTGCTCTTGTATGGAGAATCCCATGGACAGTGGAGTCTGGTGGGCTGGGCTACAGTCCATAGGGTCACAAAGAGTCAGACACAACTGAGCGACTGAACAACAACAGAAGTCTTATTGCTGAGGAAACCTCAGCTACCAATAGAACTTACTGATACTGCTTTCTTTTTCTCTAAGCCACCAGGGCTGGTCCTTTTCAATAAATAAATACTGTCACCTGATAACACCTCTGTAGTCAGCTCTATTGTACATCTTAATGGTTCATTCTCAGAAAAGCATATTTTGCTCTAAATATTCTGAGACTGTGTCTCTAGGAAACATTTTTCACAGCATGATTTATTGTCATGAAGTTCAGAAATGGCTTAATATGTGATGAAAAGGACATGCTCACTCACCTCCTCAACAGCAAAAGTTAACATGGTAGAAACTATTGTCAAACACAGATGCTTATGTTAAAAGTTAAGTGAAAAAAGTACCATGAAAAAGTGAAAGTCACTCTGTCAGGTCCAACTGTTTGAGACCCCATGAACTATACAGTCCACCGAATTCTCCAGGCAAGAATACTGGAATGGGTAGCTTTTCCCTTCTCCAGGGGATCTTTCCCATCCAGGTATCAAACCCAGGTCTCCTGAATTGCAACAGAGTTCATGTATACCATGCATTCACCTAAATAAGACAATTGTGCAAGCTTTAGAATCACATATGAACATGGAAAGAAATGAAAGATTTTCTTCTTTTATTCAGGCTTCTATTAATATGGTTAGAATGCTATTTTGTTGTCTATGTGTCTAAACCATTTTCTAAACTCTCTACTTTATTCTAATACTTCTTTGTTCGGTATGAAACAGTGGTTATCTGAATTTCAAACATGAAATATAACAAAGCTTCAAACTGTCCCAAGTATTTGCAAACCAGATTTTCACTGATATCCATTCATTTGGCCATTTGTTTATTAAATATTTTTCTTGAAGACCTACTGTGGATCCAGTACAATTTCATACTCATGTCTTGTAGATGAAAGAACAGACCTTCTATTAAAGCAGAAAAAAACAGATATATTTAGTCCCAGAAACAGCTGATTAGAAGAGACAGAAAATTATCAGAGGTGAGGAAGTAAGATAAAGGACTTTGAAATGTGGCCATCAAGTGGTTAAAACTCATTATTGCATCTGAAGATGTTCTAAGAAGTTTCATCTGGAATTAATAGAAAACCAAAGCCCTAATAAAAATTCTAATGTAATTCCTCCCAAATTCTAAACTGTGATTATAATTACAAACAAACTGAGCTAACAAAGTGATTGATTTGTTAAAATAAACCTGTTGAATACACTGTCTGCATTTTCAAATGTAGGTCAACACTGAGCAGTCGTTTATGTGGAGGCTTCGCTCTGATTGATCATTGGGAAACAACTTGAATGACCCTAAAATAATACTTCCATACCCCTCAATCCAATCAATAATAGGTTCTGTAGGTTCTGCTTCTGGAGCGGGTTTGGAATCTGTTTTTATCTATTCCCATCATTACCATCCTGGTATCATCATTCTTTACCGCACTATCCTCTTTCCTCGAGTCACTGCCTCCGGTTTTATAACTCACTTCCTTCTCCACCTGGCTAGCGAGTAAGTTTTCTAAAACACATCAGTGGCTCCTCACACCCTAAAAACAAGGGAAGATATAAACAGCATGACTTACTCAGCTTCTTGTGAACTGTCCCCTCTTATTTCTCCCACCTCTTTAATCTCCATGGCCATGCATGCCATGAGCATTCTTTCCTTTGCACCTGTTGTGCTGGCCTGGTCCACTCTGATACATTATATGTTCACAATATCTTGCTTTTCCTATGGCTCAGCATCAATTGCACAGTGTTAATAATGCCTTTACCTACCTATGTCTCCTGTTAGATCACATCGCTGGTCAGGACCATAGCCATTGCAGGTATCATTGCCCCTTACACCTGTGCTGTACTTCCTGTAGACTACGAGCTCAATAAATACATCTTGAATGAAGGAAGGGATGAAATAATTCAATACAGTCTGTTTCTAGTACACAGGGGAAAAAAAAATGACTACCATTTTCTGGGCATCTATTTTGCGCCATATCTTGTAGTAGGGATCTCATGGACATAAGTTTGTTAATCCTGAATACTATACTGTATGATGATATTATTATTCACCTTTTGTTGAAGACCTATGATGTACTTATGTTTCATAAACCTTGTTATTCATCAGCCTTCATTTGCCCCCTTTTCCAAAAGGCAAAGTTGAGGTGTAGAAAGAATCCATTAACACATTTTTATAGAAAGCTGTCCATAGTTACAAAGCGGAATTCTCTTACTGTGCCCACACCCTCCCTGCAGCCCACACCACCTGTGATCTTCTCTCTCTTCTTGGCTCTTCACATCTGTAGGGTTCCTTTTCCAACCTCTGCTTACATAGGGGCCACTCTATGGTGACAGAATCCTAGACTTAGAGGGAAACCGAGCTGGAAAGGACCTGGGAGACCAGTGAAACCGATCCTCTCACAGCAGAGGTGAGAACACTGAAGTCAGAGCAGTGGCATGATTTCCCTAAAGCCTCAGAGTTCCTTTCCAAGCTGATCAAGGAAGTTTCTCCCAACATGCAGCTATTATTTTTTAGGGAACAGGTCTAAACTTTCAGTAACACTACTGCTGTTGGCTAGTATTTTCATAATACACACATGGTCTTTAACTTGCAACTTAGGTAATGCGGATACTGACTCCTTATTTTGAGGAATGAGGTCCAGGAATGTGTTCTTTTAACTAGTAACCTTTTTCGATCTCGACCCAGGTTGCACCAGGACCACACTTTGGGAAACACACTTTAATCACGCCCTTGAGTGTGGTCCTTACAGCATTTATGAAAATCGGTTTGCTGTTCTCCGCCCAGGATTTAGGTCTCAGCAAGCCTCACTGCTCTGTGCTCTGCTCCCAGGAACTTTCTTGGGCCAGCCTGTGTGGGTCTTCAGGGCAGGGGAGAAACAAGGCCATCTCAGGACTGAGCCAGGATCTGGCTTAGAAAGAAATGCAGAGCCAAACTGCAGGGGGTCACGTGCTGCTGAGAGAGGAGCAGCAGACTTCGGGCAGAAACTGCTGACGGCAGGAGGGAGAGTCCCTGTCAAGGGAGATTGGGTGGGAGAGCTCAAGGTCAGGGAGGGGGCAAGAATGAAATAACAGTGACTGAGACTTTGTCTCACTGGAGACCCGTGCTGTAAGTGAGTAAGGAGGAGAAAGAGCGAGTGAAGGCTGGTATTAGTTCCCCTGCGTCTCTTGTGTCTCACCGCAGGACCCGGGCCACACAAGATGCTTCAATTGTTATGATCCGATTCCGCAGGGCAGCAGGCCCAGGGCTCTGCACACACCAGTCTTCAAGCCCTGTGATGTTCTCTCCATTTCCTTCTTCATCTCCACCCACCCCCCCGCAGCAGTAACGATAGCAGGAGTTAAGAACAAAAGAAACCACTGAGCAGTGAAGACGACCGAGGACCTGCAGCAGAGGTAGCGCGGGTGTGGAGTCGGGGGGCGCAGGGGTAGCTCCACAGAGGATCTGTGCAGAGAGGTTCGGTGGCTCTTTCCCAGCGAGGAGCAGGAATAGGGCCACATGGGCCTATGCTCCTGAGAGGCCCCAGCCTGGGGTATTTCAGCCTGGTCTTGCCTGAAGCACCGCTGGGTCCTGCCAGATCACCTTGCCGTCTGGCCAGCAGATGCTGAGGGCGCGGTCAGGGCGCGCAGGGAGGATGGGGACGGAGGCTCACACGGTCCGTCCCTTCCCTTTCTCCAGTCCACCCGGAGACAGCCGGGTGAATCTGGCCTTCCGAGAGGACTCTCACTGGATGGGACCAGTCCCAGGACAGCAGCTACCTGGGCCTGTCGTCCGGGCACCCAGTGTCCCTTCCGGCGTCACCCTGGGCGCCCTCCCTCCCGTGCCTGAAACGCGCGCACTGCCTGTCCACGCTGCTCGCAGAAGAGGAGGCTGCCGCAGCTGGGGGGATCGGGGGCGGTGCAGAGTGTGAACTTTCAAGACTTTCCTGAGGGCTCTGAGAGAGCTCTCCTTAGAGTGGGGAGTGTATCATTGCTGGACCTTGGTTGCCTTCTCTGCACTCAGATTGGCTGGCAACAACCTGAGGGCTGGAACCTCGAGCTCATTCATTCATTTAACAAACTTACCAGAGTACTTAATTAATATCGGCTAAAAATGAATGTTGACTAAAAAGAAAAGTTCTCCTTCACGGATCATGGCCTTGTGGCAAAGGAGCTTGCATCATTCAATGAATCTGGGAGCCGTGTCGCACAGGGCCACCTAAGACAAAGGGGTCATAATGATAGGCTCTGACAAGATGTGTTCTGCTGGAGGAGGAAATGGCAACTCCCTCCAGCATTCTTGCCGCAGGAACCCCATGAACCGTATGAAAAGGCAAAAAGATATGACACTGGAAGATGAGCTCCCCAGACTTGAAAGTGTCCAAAATGCTACTGGGGAAGTACATGCATGCATGCTTATTCGTGTTCAACTCTTTGCAGCCCCATAGAATGTAGCCTGCCAGGCTCCTCTATCCATGGGATTTTCTAGGCAAGGATACAGGAGTGGATTGCCATTTCCTCCTCCAGGGGATCTTTCTGACCCAGGGGTCCAACCCACATCTCTGGCATCTCCTGCATTGGCAGGCAGAGTCTTTACTGCTGAGCACTGGGGAAGAGCAGAGGGCAATTACTAATAGTTCCAGAAGGAAATAAGCAGCTGGGCCAAAGTGGAAACCAAGCTCAGTTGTGGAACCAGACATGGAACAATTGACTGGTTCAAAATTGGGAAAGGAGTATGGCAAGGCTATATATTGTCACCCTGCTTATTTAACTTCTATGCAGAGTACATCATGCAAAATGCTGGGCTGGATGAATCACAAGCTAGAATCAAGATTGTCAGGAGAAATATCAACAGCCTCAGATATGTTTATGTATCACTCTAATGTCAAATGTGAAGAGGAAGTAAAGAACCTCTTGATGAGGATGAAAGAGGAGAGTGAAAAAGCTGGCTTGTAACTCAACATTAAAAAAAACTAAGATCATGACATCCAGTCCCATTACTTCATGGCAAATGAATGGGGAAAAGGGAGAAACAGTGACAGATTTTATTTTCTTGGGCTCCAAAATCACCATGGATATTGACTGCAGCCATGAAATGGCTGACAAAGGTCCATATAGTGAAAGCTATGGTTTTTCCAGTAGTCTTGTACAGATATAAGAATTGGACCACGAAGTTTGAACACCAAAGAATTGATGCTTTCAAACTGTGGTGCTGGAGAAGACTCTTGAGACACCCTTGGACAGACACCTTGAGACTGGAGATCAAGTCAGTCAATCCTAAAGGAAATCAACCCTGAATAGTCATTGTAAGGACTGATGCTGAAACTGAAGCTCCAATACTTTGGCCACCTGATGAGAAGAGCCAACTCACTGGAAAAAAACCCTGATGTTGGGAAAGAGTGAAGGGAAAAGGAGAAGGGTGTGACAGAGGATGAGATCATTAGATAGCATCACCAACTCAGTGAACATGCATTTGAGCAAACTCTAGGAGACAGTGGAAGACAGAGCAGCCTGGTATGCTGCAGTCCATGAGGTTGCAAAGAGTCAGTCATGACTTAGCGACTAAACAAGACCAATAAAGAAGAGTTGGTTAAGACAAAGAAATGACAGGAAAAAAAAAAAAAAACCTTCCAAGACTGCATCACTCTTCTAATAGCCAAAGTCCTGAGAGCTAATCCATGCCGGGCACTGTGCTAAGTTCTTTCCCTGAGTTATCTCCAGTTAACTCCAAGACCATCTACTGAGAAAACAGAGTTTCGGTAGCTTCCTCATATTCCCATTGCTAAACTGTTAATAACTAAGACCCAGAATCAGAACCCAAGCAGACCAACCTCAGAGGCCTCCACTGGGAAGCACTGTGCTTAACCATACCAGTCATATCACAGGCCCTAGTGTCGTAATTCTTAAATAAATAAATACAAGTTCAAACCTTTATTTTCTTTAAAAAGTCATTTTCTTGGGGGTAGTGTGCATGAGTCAAAACTGTTTCTCAGAAGACTTTCTGCCAAAGAAAAGTGTCTTCTGCAAAACTCACACTGAAGTGACATTTGAATTCATGGACATGATTGAGAAGCTAGAGGGGAAAACCAGGTAAGTGTCTAGGAGCAGGCCTGGGCAGAGGTCACACCCCTGTTCTAAAGGACAGCTGTTTGGGAACCTGCAACTTTCACAAACAAAAGTCGGGGGTGTGCAGGCGTGTGGGAGGGACAACCCGCATTCCTGACTTGTTAGAGTTTTATAAATAGAGAACTTCACTTGCCAGAGACAATATGGTCCTGGTGTTACTGCTCCTGTCAACACTGCCCTCAAAGGACCCGACCTTCCTTCCCTTTCATCTTTCTTTACATAAGTGAGGGGGAACAAAAGGACAAAGATGATGTTTGCTCTAAAAGTTCATGTAAACAGAAATATCTCAATAGCAAAAGTCACCCCCTCCCTCCTACCACTCCCTCAAGCACTTCTGGCTTGCTTTTATCAGGCTGATTTTAACTCATGAAAGACCAAGTGGAATCTGATGCCTGGGTTTTCTCTACCTCAGCCTAAATGTCTTCACAGCTACAGGTGAGCTGAGCAAACCCTCATGAAGGCAACCTTTGGAAAATCAGCTTGACACTGCTTGATTCTCTCTATTTTGGAGAGAATTGGAGAACAAAAATGAGAAAGCCTTGAAACCTGCTAAAACAACTCAGAGAAAGTCCTTCCCTCCAGGGAGAGGAGAGGAAGGCAGGGGGGAAGTGTTCCACATGGCATAGAAAATAAGGCCATCTATTTATGAATTCCATGTGAGACTTTCTGTGGGAGGGATGCTCAGTGATAAGAAAACTGGTTCCTCCAACTTGGAACTTGTCTAACAATAGTTCCCGCATCTCCAGCTGAACTGGGTGCTAAGGTGGTTGGTTGTTTAGTGAAGGGTAAACTGGTTGGAGCGGGCAGAACTTGGGATAGAGTCTTTTGGCGGGTTATTTAGGACAGTGCTTCTCTGGAGAGATAGGCAAGCCAACAGACTTCTGCTGAAGAATAAGATGGCTTTGCCATCTTGAACTTGACCACAGGAATGGGGACAGTCCTGTCCCATGTCACTTCTTAAGCCAAGTCTTACACCATGCTTCTTTTCCCTGGGTCTTTATGATTTAGGGCTTCCCAGGTGGTGCAGTGGTAAAGAATCTGCCTGCAGTGCAGGAGACCAGGGTTTGATCCCTGGGTCAGGAAGATTCCTTGGAGAAGGGAATGGCTACTCACTCCAGTATTCTTGCCTGGAGAATTTCATGGACAGAGGGGCCTGGCAGGCCCTAGCCTCATAGATCCAATTAATTTGTTTTGTTTTTTTTTTTTAAAGTCACCAAAGGCCTGGTGATGGATAAGCCCAAATGTTATCTCTTTGTCCTTGGAGCAGAGACAATAATGCTCACCAAATCCAATATCCCATTGTGTCCCCTACATTTCTTAGTTTCCATCTAAGTAGACAGAGTGATATGGTGAGTTCTAGCCAATGAAATGTATGCCAAGTCCTTGTGTATCTCAGACTAAGGCAGTGAGACACTCCCGTCTGGCCAGTAGTCTCTCTCTTTCTCTGTCCCGGTGAACAGAGATGCTGCAGGTTCCATATCCTGTGGTTGCAAGACGGGAGAACTTTCGTCACTCCAGCTCCTTAAGTATAAGAAATAAACCTTCATTATCTCAAGCCGATGGGACGGGGGGGTTAACGTGTTGCTGCAGCATCACCTAGAGTATCCCGGTGAATACAGACCCTATCATACTCCTCTTCTGCACCGTTTAGAACTGTCAGCCACACCATCCTTTTTGAAACTATTACTACCTCCAGCTTTTGGAAGTTTACTCTTTCCTGATTCTCTTCCTTCTCGGATACTCTCTCAATAGCCTTGAGGATCTCTTCTTCATCCACTCATGTTCCTTCAAGAGAGAATTCCCCAAGATTCTTTCTGTGGTTTCTATTGCTCTTCGTACTTTCCATGAATTATTTTATTTAGGCCCATAGCTGCAACCAGCTTAATCCAGACTCACTCTAAATCTATATTGCTAGGCAGTCACTCTCTCCTGGATACCAGGCTCCTCTGCTTAACTGCCCTTGGACATCTGTGCTGGGGTGTTCCCAACGTCTCAAACTTAGCATGCCGAAGAGTGTATATGTAGTCTTTTTTTCCCATAGTCTTTTCATTAAACATAAAAAAAATGCTTTCTAATATTCTTTTTGCTATAATTGTCAGAAATAAATTCCAGAGTTGTAACAACAAAAAGAAATATACTGGTTCATGTAATAACTCAGATGTGCAGGGATGGCTCTAAGGATTCTGGAATCCGATGCTGTCCCTCTGTATGGAACTTCCACCTCTAAACCTCTTGCGATGTGTTGTTTCTGTTTGTCAACTTGCCTTCTTTCCCTTCACTGTAGTGGGGGGCATGGGAGAAATGGGGCAGAAGGGCATGTATACCAACTCTTCCATTTTATCCTGGTATCTGCAAGTAAAATATCAGGAAGGAACCCTGATTGTCCTTGGCACATCACTGCATGCAGGGGTTTGGTGAAATAGAAAGGTTAGAAACTTATCATAACTTCTCCACTAAAGCCAGAAATCCTGGATGCTGTAACTGACAGAGGCCACACAAGGACTACATGGATCGGAGCATTTCCCAGTGGAAAGAGATACTTTCTGTAGAAGGAGCGCTGAGTAGATGTTTCCTTTGTTTCCTCTCTGGCTCAACCTTATATTTGTCCTCTCTCATATGCCTTGTGATCCTGCCTCAGAAAACCCGTCAGCTTCCCCAGCACACCACGTTGTTGTGTCATTGCACTTCCTTGGACAATCTTTTATCTTTGCTGGAAATGTGAGGCCATCTGAAAACTCATTTGTAGTATACTTACTCATCAGTCAAGACATCCCATGGGAAGCCCCTCCTGAGGCTCCAAAGAAGACTTGATTGTTACCACCTTTGGGTGTCAAAT
Organism: Cervus elaphus; assembly: GCF_910594005.1. Taxonomy (NCBI): domain Eukaryota; kingdom Metazoa; phylum Chordata; class Mammalia; order Artiodactyla; family Cervidae; genus Cervus; species Cervus elaphus. The sequence continues at coordinate 79,688,252 of NC_057819.1, read as the reverse complement.
GTATCTTTTTTTGCCATTTTTTTTTAATTGAAGGATAATTTTTTTACAGAATTTTGTGGTTTTCTATCATACATCAACAAGAATCAGCCATAGGTATACCCATGCCCCCTCTCTCCCAAAACCCCTTCCCATTTTCTCCCCATCCCACCCTTTATATTGTCACAGAGCCCCTGTTTGAATTTCCTGAGCCATACAGCAAATTCCCATTGGCTATGTAGTTAACATATGGTAATGTAAATTTCCATTTACTCTCTGCATACATACCCTCTCCTTCCACCCCTCCCCCATGTCTATAGGTCTATTCTCTAGGTCTGTTCCTTCATTACTGCCCTGAAAATAAATTCATCAGTATGATCTTTCTAGATTCCATATATATGTGTCAGTATATGATATTTCTATTTCTCTTTCTGACTTACTTCACCCTGTATAAGAGGCTCTAGGTTCATCCACCTCATTAGAACTGACTTAAATGTGTTCCTTTTTATGGCTGAGTATTCCGTTTATACATGTACCACAGCTTCTTTATCCATTCATCTGTTGATAGACGTTGCTTCCATGTTCTAGCTATTGTAAATAGTGCTGCAGTGGACATTGGGGTACATGTGTCTTTGCAATTTTGGTTTCCTTGAGGTATGGGCCTAGTAGTGGGATTGCTGGGTCATATGGTGGTTTTATTCCTAGTTTTTAAAGGAATCTCCATATCATCTTCCATAGTGGCTGTATCAATTTACATTCCTACCAAGAGTGCAAGAGCATTCCCTCTCCTCCACACCCTCTCCAGCATTTATTGTTTGTAGAATTTTTGATGAGGGCTATTCTGACTGGTGTGAGGTGATACCTCATTGTAGCTTTGATGTGCTTTTCTCTAATAATGAGTGATATTGAGCGTCTTTTCATGTGTTTGTTAGCCATCTGTATGTCTTCTCTGGAAAAATGTCTCTGTTTAGGTCTTTTCCCCACATTTTGATAGGGTTGTTTGTTTTTCTGGTATTGAGTTGTATAAGCTGCTTATATATTTTGAAAATTAATCCTTTGTCAGTTGTTTCCTTTGCTATTATTTTCTCCCATTCTGTGGGTTGTCTTTTCACCTTGTTTGTGGTTTTCTTTATGTGCAAAAGCTTTTAAACTTAATTAGGTCCTGCTTGTTTATTTTTGTTTTTATTTCTATTACTCTAGGAAGTGGGTCATAGAGAATCTTTCTTTGATTTACATCATCAAGTGTTCTCCTGATGTTTTCCTCTAGCAGTTTTATAGTTTCTGGTCTTACCTTTAGGTCTTTAATCCATTTTGAGTTTACCTTTGTGTATGGCATTAGGAAGTATTCTAATTTCATTCTTTTACGTGTAGCTGTCCAGTTTTCCCAGCTCCACTTAGTGAAGAGGCTGTCTTTGCCCCATCGTATATTCTCGCCTCCTTTGTCAAAAATAAAATACCCATAGGTGTGTAGGTTTATCTCTGGGCTCTCTATCTTATTCCATTAGTCTATATTTCTGTTTTTTTTTCGGCCAGTACCATACTGTCTTGATTACCTTGTAGTATAGTCTGAAGTCAGGACCGTTTATGCCTCCAGCTCCATTCTTCTCTCAAGACTGCTTTGGATATTCAGGGTCTTTTGTGTTCCCATATGAATTGTGAAACTTTTTGTTCTAGTTCTGTGAAAAATGTCATTGGTAGTTTGATAGGGATCTCACTGAATCTGTAGGTTGCATTTAGCAGTATGGTCATTATCCCAGTATTGATTCTTCCTACCTAGGAACATGGAATATCTCCCCATCTGCCAAATGTATCTTGAATACACATCTACTCCTGCACTTATACATGTTGAATATATTCATTTGTAGATCTCTTGTTAGTACACTGTTTAGGATCTTTGAGGGCAGCATTGAATCATAATCATATTTTCAACTTCTATACCCAACATGGTACTTTTTCTGAATTGCAAAATAAATAGTTTAAAAATCTGAATATGACTGTTCAATAACTCACCTCTCTGAATGCACTCATTCATCTATTCATTTGGCAAATATTTAGTTCTTTCTGTTTTCTAGGCACAGTTCTAAATGAATAAAGCACATCAATAGCAAGATATAAGATTTATACCCTCAAAGGGCTTATATTCTAGTGCTAGAGTGTGCATTCATGCTAAGTCACTCCAGTCATACAACCCTGTGAACCACAGCCTGCCAGGTGCCTCTGTCCATGGGACTTTCCAGGCAAGAATATTGGAGTGGGTTGCCAAGCCCTCCTCCAGGGGATCTCCCGACCCAGGGATTGAACTTGTGTTTCTTACGTCTCTTACATTGGCAGGTGGGTTCTTTACTACGAGTACCACCTGGGAAGCCTCTAGTGGTAGAGACATACTATATATTCATAAACTCAGACAGTGATGGGAGATACAAAGAAAATAAAATAGAGTAATGGGACAGAGATTGTAAGGTGTGAGGGATCCTTTAGTTATGGACTCTGGGAGATGGCCTCTACTGATAATTAGGCAGCCATGCAGAGATCTGAGATGGAGAACACACCAGGAGCAAAGGGACTTAGGAGTGTGTTTGAAGAGCAGAAAGAGGCCAGAATGGTTCATATGGTGACTCAGGGAGAAACTGGTAAGAGACAACATAAAAGAGATTTGTTGCTGTTCAGAAGCTCAGTTGTGTCTGACTCTTCGCAACCCCATGGGCTGCAGCACACCAGGCTTCCCTGTCCATCACCATCTCCAGGAGCTTGCTCAAACTCATGTCCAGTGAGTTGGTAATGCCATCCAACCATCTCATCCTCTGTCACCCCTTTTCCTTTTGTCTTCAATCTTTCCCAACATCAGGATCTTTGCTAATGAGTCAGCTCTTCTCATCAGGTGGCCAAAGTATTGGAGCTTCAGCTTCAGTATCAGTTATTCCCATGAATATTCAGGATTAATTTCCTTTAGCATTGATTAGTTGGATCTCCTTGCAGTGTAAGGGACTCTCGAGAGTCTTCTCCAACACCACAGTTTGAAAGCATCAACTTTTTGGTGCTCAGCCTTCTTTATACTCTAACTCTTACATCCATACATGACTACTGGAAAAAACAAAAATCATATGGCTTTATGGAAAAACCATAGCCTGTAGTACTGACAAGTACTGCTACTTGTCAGTAGCACATGGCTACTCACAAAACCATATGGGCCTTTGTTGGCAAAGTAATGTCTTTGCTTTTTAATACCCTGTCTATGTTTGTCATAGTTTCTCTTCCAAGGAGCAAGTGTGTTTTAAGTGGCTGCAGTCACCATCCACAGTGATTTTGGAGCCCAATAATATAAAGTCTGTCACTATTTCCATTGCTTTCCCACCTGCCATGAAGTGATGGGACCAGATGCCACGATCTTAGTTTTTGACTGTTGAGTTTAAGCCAGTTTTTTCACTTCCCTTTTTCACTTTAATCAAGAGGCCCTTTAGTTCATCTTCACTTTCTACCATAAGGGTGGTGTCATCTGCATATCTGAGGTTATTGATATTTCTCCTGGCAATCTTGATTCCACTTTGTGCTTCATCCAGCCTGCATTTTGCATGATGTACTCTGCACATAAGTTAAATAAGCAGGGTGACAATATACAGCCTTGCAGTAATCCTTTCCCAATTTTGAACCAGTCCATTGTTTCCTGTCAAGTTCTAACTGTTGCTTGACCTGTCCCAGGCTTCTCAGGAGGCAGGTAATGTGGTCTGGTATTCCTATCTCTTGAACAATTTTCCATAGTTTGCTGTGATCCACACAGTCAAAAGCATCAGTGTAGTCAATATGAGAGATAGGCGTAGTCAATCATCTAGGGCCTGGTAACTCAGATGGTAAAGAAACTGCCTGCAGTGCAAGAGACCTGGGTTTGAGCCCTGAGTTAGGAAGATCCCCTGGAGGAGGGAATGGCTACCCATTCCAGTACTCTTGCCTGGAGAATTCCATGGATAGAGGATCCTGGTGAGCTATATAGTCCATGGGACGGCAAAGAGTTGGACACGACTGAGCGACTAAAACTTCCACTTCGAAGGACACTGGATCTTTTCTACTTGCAAAATAAAGCTGAAAAGTGAGGAAGTGATGTGATGTGGCTATAGCTTAAAAATGTCACTTTGGCTGTCACGTGGAGAATAGATCTGTGTGTATAGTGGGGGCTGTAAGCATAGATGGCGTAGCTGAAAGTGAGGTGCTTAGTAAGGTGGGCATTGCATAAGTGCTAGGAAAATATCATCACAGTTTGAAACAAGGTCATGGCAGAAAAGTTATAAGAATACATCATATTTAAAGTGTGAAGAAATGCACATGTACATGCTTTTCTTAGACTCCCATTCAAGCAAGCCATGATCAATACACAGTATTCAAACAGTGAAGAATTTTCCTCATTCATCATCCATTCATTCATTCAACAAATATTTATGGAGCCTTCTTAAATTCAATCTTCTAAGCCGGGAGTCAAATAAATAGTGGTAAACAGGACTGACATAGTTGCTGCCATCTAGAGCTTTCAATTTCCTGGGGAAGACAAATGTTAAAGAATGAATGTTAAAGGCAGACGTTAAAGAATGGTACTTGTGGGATGTTTTGAGAGAACAGCATCGAAACATGTATATTATCAAGGGTGAAACAGATCACCAGCCCAGGTTGGATGCATGAGACAAGTGCTCGGGGCTGGTGCACTGGGAAGACCCAGAGGGATGGGGTGGGGAGGGAGGTGGGAGGGGGGGTCGGGATGGGTAATACATGAAAATCCATGGCTGATTCATGTCAATGTGTGGCAAAAACCACTACAATATTGTAAACTAATTAGCCTCCAACTAATAAAAATAAATGGAAAAAAAAAGAATGGTACTTATTAATATAGGTACCAATGTGATAAAATGAGAGTTTAAAAGAGAATTACAAGACTTAAAGTAGGAGAGGAAGTTACATCAAGCTATGACCTGAGGACAGAAAAGAAATATCCCAGGAAAGAGGAGCAGGCGTGAGAGTCACAGCTGAGGGAACAGAACTTGTAGATGCTTTGAAGCTGGAAGGAGAACATACTCAGAGGAAGTGAAGAAAGGCTTGTTTTGGGTCTTCCATCATGAGACTATCTGAGAAGCAAAATAAGAAGCAAATAGGAAAGCAGAGGGCAGACTGATAGCTCTTTATAGACATTGTTAAAACAATCTTGAGTTTGTCCTACAAGTAATGGCAAGTCATCAAGGCATTTTAATCTCTGAAAAAGTTGAAAGTGTTAGTCCCTCAGTTATGTCTAACTCTTTGGGAGCCCATGGACTTTAGCCCACCAGACTCCTCTGTCCATGGAATTCTCCAGTCAAGGATACTGGAGTTGGTTGCCATGCCTTTCTCCAGGGCAGATGGTAAAGAATCTGCAATGTGGGAGATGCAGGTTTGATCCCTGGGTCACGAAGATCCCCTGGAGAAGGGAATGGCTACCCGCTACAGGATCCTTGCCTGGAGAGTTCTATGGACAGAGGGGCCTGGCGGGCGACAGTCCATGAGATTACAAAGAGTTGGACATGACTGAGTGACTAACACTTTCACTTTCACTTTAACCTTTTGCACTGAAGAAAAGAATGGAAAGTTTTGTGTATGTATGCTGGTAAAGTGTTATGGGGGTGCCTGGAAAGACTCCTTACTCATCACTGTGTTCCTTTCTGCATGTGTGGATGCAGACTTTCAGCCCTCAACTGTCTCAGTGGAAAAGGGATTTTGCAACACAAACGGGGGCCACAGAAGGAAGAATGAGAGCTGGTGTGTTACAGTGAACTACAGGCTCTGAGATCCTGCAGACACAGATATGAACCCTGCTCCATCACGTACTGGATGTGAACTCATGAAAGTACTTAGTTTTCTAGAGCTCCATTTTCCTTCTCAGCATCATAGGGGTGATAAATCTATCGGTTAAGAAGCTCTGAGCTACAGATTGCAAAAAACCCTGATTTACCTGACTTGACACAAAAGATGTCTTATTTCACAGAGCAAGAAGTTCTGAGCTAGGGCAAGTGGGGTCAGTCAGTTAATAGCTTGAAATCATCATGACCCTAGTATTTATTTTCCTATTTTTCTCTGTCATCCTTGGTGCTTGCCCAGCTCCCCTCATTATCATAAAGTTGAAGCAGTTCTAGGCATCTTCCACAGACCAGTGGAGAAGAGAATAACATCCTTCCTATGTGCCTTCCTAAGTCAACAGAGGACAAAACCCTGCTCAGAAGTCCCTGTGAATCTGTTTTCATGATTGGTGAGGACTGTGCTCTATGTCCATGTCCAAGCCATCTGCAGACGAGAGGGTTGCATCACTATTTCTGCCCTAGTTTCATCATGATTTTCAGCCCTTAGGTGGGACTTGAGCTCACTTCACCTGCAGGATAGGACCTGCAGGTGAAGAGGAGGAGGGTGGATAGTTCAACTGTTAACAAAGGAGAAAGGTGTGATGAATTGCTGTTGAGCAGGCAACATAATGGTGTCTAATGCCTTAATGTCCATATTGCAGGGTCTGTCATTGTAAAGATTCTGTAATTTGGTTGTAGTTACTGATCTAACAAGCTATTTTAAAGCTCTTTAAAACCATCTGTACAATTACAAGTCCATTTTGCTAATCAGTAAAATAAATCCTTGAGGACCTCTATTGATCAGTCCAGTAGGAGGAGGCCCTGTTTATTCCTAAACATGATGTAATGGAACTATATTTTTTCAAACATGTGGAATTAAAATTTTCACCACATCCAGTCCATAATCTTCTGCTTCCTCAAACTCAGTCAGAATGTTAGGTTTTACTATCTTTTTCAAAAAGATAGCTGTTAAGTATATGAACAACAGAGTTACACAAGCATCAGTTTAAATATTGCCTTCATTATTTTTTGTTGATATTAGTTAGACTTTCCAATCCTTTTTTTTCACCTTTAACACAGGAATAATAATATTATGAGGCTTGAGTGAGACAATACATTTGTGGAGCAGAGTAGGCGTTCTATAAATATTAACTCCTTTAGTTGTTATGTAGCTCAAATAGTGATCAAGAAGATGAATGAGATAACGCATCTGTAGCAGTGGTATATAGAAAATAGTTAACAAAAAGCATCTATTATGTTTGCCATAGCCAGAACAGTAGCTGCCTTTATTAATACCATGAAGTTTTTTTTCTACATTTGATTGGTGGAATCATGCCATTCCAATCATGCTACAGGTATTAATTTTTTAGACAAAACACATGGTTACTGTTTCAAATTACTGACTACTCTCTTCAGAGCCTGTCATGTTACACTAAATGGTCTGGTGTGGTCATTCACCAAACTAATAATTAAATCCTGGAATTTTGCTAAAACAAATTACAAGCAAAAGATATTTGTCTTCAGCCTATACCCAGAAATGAAAGTTTTGGAAACTATATACTTTATCCTTTTGAAAAGCTGACTTGTCCTTAATCCCCCCTGTCTTTATTTATTGAATTCCTCAATCCAGGAAGCTTTCAAGTTTCCCATAAAAAGAGGAGTTTCTTTGCATTTCCTTCTTAACAATAGCAACAACAACAATAAAATATCTTTCATTAGGGGTTTCAATGGATCCTGACACAATTAAGTCATTCTGACATAAGCTGATTCAAATTATTGATTAGTGGTGGCTTTATGGTGACTAATAAGACACTGGTTGTGTCAAGAAAGAAGCTAAGAGTTTGGAAATGGGTTTTTAGAATGGAGTTAAAGGGAGATGAGGTGGGGTTTTGCTGGAAGAACTAAGAACAATAATGGTTCTCCAGTTTCCAGTTGGGGAAGAGGCTGGTATAGGTAGAATTAGAATGGAACTGAAGTTTCCATCTGCTGTTCCTCTATTTTTGTACCGTCAAACACCTCACTTAGCCATCCTACCCAGTGATGTCTTGAGAAAGTGAGAGTGTTAGTTTCTCAATCATGTCTGATTCTTTGCAACTCCATGGACTATAATTTACCAGGCTCCTCTGTGGAATTCTCCAGACAAGAATATTAGAGTGAGCAGCCATTCCCTTCTCCAAGGGATCTTCCCAACCCAGGGATCAAACCTATTCCCTGTCTTAGCCACCAGGGAATCCTTGAGAAGCAGTCATTAATAACTGAGATCTCTTGACCATGAACCTCCTGAAAAACCAGTTGCCAGAAAGACTTCATCCAATGACATATTCAATATAATAGCACTGGAAGTGATTGCCAGTTTCCTCAAAGAGATTATTAGGGCCAGTTCCATTATGCCTTAACATCCTGATTTGCCTCATTCATCATCAGAAATCTAAGTCTCTTCTATTATTCATGATCATCCAAAACTTTATCTTCATCTACTCTGTAAATCTCATGATTTGAATCTCATAGTTCCCAGAAAACCTCCTAGTGATTCATGCCTTTTACAGTCCCTTGCGCACTAAATAGAGCCGTGTTATTTGACCAAAAAGACATTGCAAAAATGATGGCATGTGACTTCCAAAGAAAGGCTTTCATCTTGCTTTCTTGGGTTGCTTGCTTTGGGAAGAAGCAACCTGCCATGTGAGGATAGTCAAAGAACTCTATGGAGAGGCAAACATGGCAAGGATTGAGGTCTTCTGCCAAGATACAAGTGAATGATCCTTCCAAGAATCTTAGAAGCAAATCCTTCAGTCCTGGTCAAGTCCTCAGATGCCTGCAGCACCAGCCAACATCTTAACTGCAGCCATATGAGAAACCCTGAGCTGGCACCATCCAGGTAAGCCACTCCTGAATTCCTGGAACTCAGACCTTAGGAGATAATAAATGTTTAATGCTTAAGTCATTAAGTCATTTTGGAGTACTTGTTATATAGCAATATATAACCAATACACTCAATCAGAGCTCACCTTCCCATCCTTCTCAAATCCTAACCTGTGCTATCTTAAGCTCCTGCTCTATGATCAGTAATTTCCAGAATCCTCAAATTATCCTTTAAGCATTTACTCAGCCCTTTGTCTTAACTGGATCTTGGTTTTCTCCAGATGACATTGCTTCGGATATACCTCTCTAATAGTTAAGATATTTCCACCTGCACATAGAAGAATGACTCACAGTGGTTTATGCAATAAAAACATTTAATTACCTCACACAACAAGAAGTCTAAAGAAAGCTGTTTTTTAGTTTGGGGCAACATCTTTTTTTTTTTTTTTTTAAACTTTATTTTTTAACTGAAGGATTGTTTTACAGAATTTTCTTGTTTTCTGTCAAACCTCAACATGAATCAGCCATAGGTATACATTCATCACCTCCCTTTTGAAACTCCCTCTCACCTTCCTCCCCATCCCACCCCTCTAGGTAGATACAGAGCCCCTGTTTGAGTTTCCTGAGCCATACAGCAAATTCCTCTTGGCTATCTATTTTACATATGGTAATGTAAGTTTCCATGTTACTCTCTCCACACATCTCTCCCTCTCCTCCCCTTTCCCCATGACCATAAGTCTATTCTCTATGTCTGTTTCTCCACTGCTGCCCTGCAAATAAATTCTTTAGTACCATTTTTCTAGATTCCATATATATGCATTAGAATACGATATTTATCTTTGTCTTTCTGACTTACTTCACTCTGTATAATAGGTTCTAGGTTCATCCACCTCATTAGAATTGACTTAAATATATTCCTTTTGTGGTTGAGTAATATTCCACTGTGTATATGTACCACAACTTCTTTATTCATTCATCTGTTGATGGATATCTAGGTTGCTTCCATGTTCTAGCTATTGTAAACAGTGCTACAATGAACAATGGGATACATGTGTCTTTTTCAATTTTGGTTTCCTTAGGGTATATACCTAGGAATGGAATTGCTGGGTCATGCGGTGGTTTTATTCCTAGTTTTTTAAGGAATCTCCATATCATCTTCCACAGTGGCTGTATCAATTTACATTCCCACCAACAGTGCAAGAGAATTCCTGTTCCTCCACACCCTCTCCATCATTTATTGTTTGTAGACTTTTTGATGAGGGCTATTCTGATGAGGTGGTATCTCATCATAGTTTTGATTTGCTTTCTCTAATAATGAGAGATATTGAGCATCTTTTCTATGTTTCTTAGCCATCTGTATGTCTTCTTTGGAGAAATGTCTGTTTAGGTCTTTTGCCTACTTTTTGATTGGGTTGTTAGTTTTTCTAGTATTGAGTTGTATGAGCTGCTTGTATATTTTGAAAATTAATCCTTTGTCAGTTGTTTCCTTTGCTATTATTTCCTCCCATTATAATTTCCTTTGCTGTGCAAAAGCTTTTGATTTTAATGAGGTCCTACTTGTTTACTTTTGTTTTCATTTCCATTATTCTAGGAGGTGGGTCATAGAGGATCTTGCTTTGATTTATGTCATCAAGTGTTCTGCCAATGTTTTCCTTTAAGAGTTTTATAGTTTCTGGTCTTACCTTTAGGTCTTTAATCCATTTTGAGTTTATCTTTGTGTATGGTGTTAGGAGGTGTTCTAATTTCATTCTTTTACATGTAACTGCCCAGTATTTCCAACACCATTTATTGAAGAGGCTGTCTTTGCCCCATTGTATATTCTTGCCTCCTTTGTCAAAAGTAAGATACACATAGGCGCATGGGTTTATTTCTGGGCTTTCTATCTTGTTTCATTGGTCTATATTTCTGTTTTTGTGTAGTTTGGGGCAACATCCTAATGATGCTCATACTGTTTCTATCTTTTCCCTCTGTTAACCTTATGGGATTGACATTTTGTCCTCATGTTTATTGCTCCATAGTCACACAGTGACTACTATAGCCTCAGGTATCATATCTGCATCTGAGCAAAAATAAGGAGAAAGGGAAGATGACAATGAACGCACTTCTTACAATAAACTTTTGATAAGACAACTTCTCCAGAAGCCTCCCAGCAGATTTCCACTTACATCTGACCAGCTTTCTAATACAACCGCTCCCAGATATAGCATCTTCCTCCATATCTTTTCTTGTTTATTTTTGGCTGTGCTGGGTCTTAACTGCTCTGTGCAGACTTTCTCTGGTTGCAGCGAGTGCTGGCTTCTCTTGTGGAGCACAGGCTGTAGGCATGCGGGCTTCAGGAGTTGCGGCATGCAGGCTTCATTGCCTTGCAGCATGTGAAATCTTTCCAAACCAGGGACAGAACCTGTGTCCCCTGCATTGGCAGGCAGATAAAGGCAGATTCTTATCCACTGCACCACCAGGGCAGTCCTCCATGTCTTTTTTAAAAAGTACTTAATTTCATTTGAAATATGTGTTAATTTGTTTCTTGCCTGCCTCCTCTCATCAGAATGTAAAGTCTGTAAGCATAAGTTTTGTAATTTTTGTTCACAGCTATATCCTCAGCACCTAGAACCAGGCTGACAGGCAAACAGGTGTTCAAAAATACATTCTGTTGAATGAATGTCCTTTGACCATAACTATATTACAACTTTCCTTTACCACAAGAAAAATGTGTCGGCAAGAGGAACAGTAATGACTTTGTCATCTTTATTAACCCCTTAGGCCCCTAGTACTGGATACATGGCTGGGATTTTTAAGCAAATGGGAAGTGTGGCGAAATGGCTGTTAGTCAAAGAACCAGCAGAGTCAGCCCAAAGTCCTTGCAAGCAGAGACTGCTTTTGTGTGTTTGTTTTTCAATTCTTACATATATGTTAGGATAGAAAAGCAAGGTCCATATCCTCCCCGCTCCCCATTCCAACTTTTAAATTCACTTCTACTCTCTCATGCAAAACATTCTGTGTATTTGGGGTTTACTTCCTGCTGATATACTCTCCATGTTGCTACCATTTATCTGATCATCTCATATATTATATAAAAAAAAATAGTTCTGTTTCATGTCCCTCCTCTTTATTAGATTTTAGTTACCATTTTTGTTGACTTCAACACCCATGTGGGTGATCCGCCCCATTCCCCAGACTCACTGTTTCTTACCATCAACCACTAATCCTACATCCAAACCCTTTCCCTCAATTTCCCTCTTCAATATCATGCTCTGGGCTTGTCACTACCAAGAGTACACCACCTCCCAATCAGGGCTGTAAACATTCTGTGGTTGATCACCATCACCTGTGTTCTCAGCCTGCCTTCTTAAGTTCCTCACTAACAATAACCCTTCAGCCTCTTTGCGTCACTCAAGACACGGAGCTCATTTCTGAAGAAGGACCTTTTTCTCACCCAGGGGCTAGTCCTTTGTATGTCTCCTCACTTCCTCAGCTCTGCGCCTGCTCTCATGCCTCTTTCCCACTAGCAGTCCTCACCTCTTGGCTGGGTCATCCCCAGCAGCATGAAGACGTGGTGTATTTCCTAGGCTAGCCTCTTCTCATTGCTCAGGCCCCAGCTCATTTAGCTGCCTTGGAAGGGGCGTGGCTGACCCTCTGCTTTAAGTAACCCTTGTTCCCCTTGCAGTCACTTCTACTCCTGTTACTTCATTCTGTTTCTGTATAGCACTTGTCACTCTATAACATTATCCTTTGGTTAGTAAATTTATTGTTTGTTGTTGATTGCCTCCCCTCTGCCAGTAGATTATAAATCCCAGGAAAGTAGAGCTCTTACTTGCCTAGTTCACACCACATCTCCAGGGTGGTGAGCAGTACTAAGACTTCACAATTCTTAAATGGATACCTGATGAAGAAATAAATGAATGGCATTTTCCATCCCCCCCCGCCCCAGATAAAACACTCTTCTCCTGAACTCTCACATTCCTCTCACTCTTACCTCATTTCTCTTCTCCCTTTCAAGGTCAATATCCCAAAAGCACCCCACAAACTTCTCTTTCCGTTTCTTTGCATCCTCTGTCTTCCCTATCCAAACTGGCTTTCACCTCTATTTACCACCTCCAGGGTCCGTGGCAACAATAACTTCCCTGACCAGCAGTAACAATAATGTCCTGTTGCCAAAATCAGTGACCAATTTTCAGTTGTTTTCCTTTTAGACCTACATAATGCAATATGAGACAATATTTCAGTCTGAAAATCAGATCCACACTGGATGTTGTAGATGAGTTGCAGCGAGTTCTAGATGCCTCAGCAGTGGTTAATATTCTTGTGCTAAAGAAGGTTTGGCTCCTTCCTCATTGGACGATCCTTCTCTGTCTCCTTTGAAAGATCTTTCTCTTCTAATCTAGTTTTAAACATAAGAATACCTCATGGCTACAATGTAGGCTATCTATCCTTCTGAATTCTCTTTTGACAAACTTATCCATTCCTATTATTTTAAATGACATTGACAAGCTGCCAAATCAAGCTGGGCAAAGAGTTGGACGTGACTTAGCAACTGAACAACAACAACAAACTGATGGATCAGGAATTTCTATCTCCTGTTCAAACTTCTCTTTTGAGCTCCAAATTCATACAACCAACAGTCTCCTTGCTAGCTCAAATCTCATGTCCCAGAGCAAATTCTAGATCCGCTCCCCACAAATATGTTTGTCTCCCTGGCCTGCGTTGTCTCAGTCCTGGCACCACCACGCAGTCGGACCCACTGCTCATTCAGAAACCTGCAGATTGGCCTGTTCCTCCCTAGACTCCAAGCCAGACCACGCAAGCCCTGACTCTTCTTCCTCCATAGCTTTTTACTCCAGTTTTACTATAGTATTTACTGTAATCCTGCCTGGTGTATGTATATACACACACCCATTACTTACATCACGCACACTCACACATACACACTCATTTTCCCTTGCTAGGACAAGCCACCATCGTGGCTTTTCTGGATAAGCCATAATCACTTACTTTTCCTTCAGAACTGTCACCATGGTGCAGCCAGAATAACCTATTAAAAAAAAAATCAGAACCTATCACTTCCCTGACTTTTCACTAAATCTAGAATAAAATCCAAATTCAATAACATAACCTGGATTCCCTGTACAGCCTGTTGCTGCCTATATCTGCAACTTATTCCATGGCCTTCTTCTCCAAAGAATCTTCTCTCCAGTTGAACAAAAGTTCTTTCTGCCCCTTAAACCCATCAAGATCTTTACTGTCCTGGGCCTTTCACACACTCTCTTCTCAGCCTGGGATAGCATCCTCACACTCCGTCCCTGGCTGGTTCCTCCATACACCAGTCATCACCTTAGCTGCCTCTTTTCTTAGACAGAACGACTTCCCCTAGTATCTTCTTTGAATTAGCATAAATATAAAAGGTTAAAGATTATATTTCATATATTTAATTTCTAGGGAGACTTCCTGGCTATTCTTTTTAATAGTAGTATATATTATACTATTATTAATTTGCTGTCTATTATCTGTCTTTGCTACTAGATGGTAAGCTCTGTGAGGGCAAGACTATGTCTATTTTATTTACTAATTTATATCCAGCTCTGCTACACAGAAGCCCTCAATAAATACTTGTTAAATAAATAAATAAACCTCTGCAAAGAGAAAAGGTTTTTTGAAACAAGATAAATCTGGGTTTGAGGCTCTGCTCTACATTTTAAATACATGATCTTGTACATAGCTTTTGCTTTGTCGTAGACATTCTTAAGCGCACGTTTTAAAAATTTTAGTACTGAATACATTTTTAACCACTCTGAGTGTGTATGCTTAGTCACTAAGTCGTGTGTGACTCTTTGAGACCCCACAGACTGTAGGCTGCCCAGCTCCTTTGTCCATGGGATTCTTCAGGCAAAAATGCTGGAGTGGCTTGCCATTTCCTTCTCCAAGGGATCTTCCTGACCCAGGGATCATGTTCAGTTTTTTTTTTTAATTTTATTTCTTTCCATTTCTTCTTCTTTTTTTTTTTTTCTTTTTTTTTATTTTTTATTAGTTGGAGGCTAATTACTTCACAACATTTCAGTGGGTTTTGTCATACATTGATATGAATCAGCCATAGAGTTACACGCATTCCCCATCCTGATCCCCCCTCCCACCTCCCTCTCCACCCGATTCCTCTGGGTCTTCCTAGTGCACCAGGCCCGAGCACTTGTTTCATGCATCCCACCTTGGCTGGTGATCTGTTTCACCATAGATAATATACATGCTGTTGTTTCGGAACATCCATTTCTTCTTGAAATAAAAGCAGATCAGGCAGATAGAGGGTAGGGAAAACAAATGGAAACAAGGGGACAGCCAAGCTGTCTCTTCTCCTTGATGGCCAAGTGAACTTGTTCCTGCAGGTGACCCAGAATTCTTAGAGGGAAGAATTGTCAGTCTTCAGGATGGAGCGTTCTTCAGTGAGTCTATCTCATGGTACCATTCAGTGTACAGAGTTAGGTTCAGGGAAAGAAAATGAGGAAACATTTGCCCTACTTTAGTCAGATACAGACCAGAGTTGAACTATGGGTCCTTGACTAGCATGGTTGACCCTGGACAATTCTTTTCATCTTTTAGAAACTGGGTTTCTACATGTATAAAATGAGAGTACTGAATCTACTTCTAAATTATTATTATGATTGAATAAGAAGAACATCTTTATGATATTCCACTGCAAGTTGCCAGTAAATGTTCTAAAAGTGATACAGGATGAACCTTTGGGTTCATAATTCACTGTATCAGTTAACTGAGCTATAGTAATAAAAAGATTCCTTTTTGTTATCTATATTTTTGTCAAAGTATTAATAAAACTTCTTCAACTAGTATTTAACTATCAGGTTCATGAGCGCCTATTCAGTTCATCTTGCTAACCCAAGCCGTATGTCCATGTATTTTGCTGAATTCATTGAATTTGCTACCACTGCAACTGCTGTGGAAATGACCACATTTTTGCCTCCATACTCCAAATTTAGCAATAGATCATGACACTGAGATATTTCTTCAGGGAGTATTAATTGTAGGGGGAATGTGATGGCATCTTATTTAGGTTGTCTGTAAAGTCAAAGAAAGATTATAATTTATAGTTACTATGGTAGCTAATTATACCTTCAAGGATATGCCAGTTGCTGATTTTTTTTTTTTTAAGGCTTTGATGATAGATGAGACCCTTGTTTGGGAATAAAAGAAAACAAGAAAGTAGATTTGTGAATTTGCCATCTTGAAAAATGCCTGGCTACATAGATCAAATTTCTCTTTGGTTAAAAAGTCAATTCAAATCGGTTTCTCCAAGGCACTAAAGCTCATACCAAGGTTCTAATAGTGTGGAGACAATTTTGTCTCCAAAATTTTGTCTCAAAATGCTAACCCCCATGTTTTCACATATGCTTTCTCTTGAACATGTGTTTTATTCAGGCAGGTGGACATCATTCATCAAATACATAGCCTTTAAGCTCAAAAGCTTTGGTCCAGGTTTTACTAGGATGAGAGAGATCTGGAAGAATATGCCATTACGCAGAACCAGTTTTCCTCCAAAACATTTCTACCACTGCAAGAATCTGGATAAAGAGCTTCTAAGTTCAGGAGAGAAGGCAGGTGGGACGAGAAGAGAGAGAGCTGGAGCCTGGTCCAGAGGGCTCTGCACCGTGTCTCATCCCTTTGGATTGAGTCCAAGTCTTGGGAGGGGTCAATGAGAAAAGGGATTTGTCTTTGCTTCCTGCTTGGGCCCTGGGAAAATCAGCAAGGTCTAGGAACATCTAAGCTAGGCCCCCAAGTCTTGTATGGCCTTAGAATGATGCGGGAAAACACTTGAAACTCTCAGGGGGGCAAAGGGCTAAAGAGGGCTGCAGGAAGGTGATGGACTGAGAAAGGTGCAGTTTATCATCAGTGGCTGGAGAATACGGGACAGATACAAATGACCAGTGTTCAAATACTTCTTCCCACTTTTATCTCCATTCCTTTGGGTTTTCTAAATTTTATTTTTAATTGGAGGAAAATTGCTTTACAAGGTTGTATTGACTTCTGGAGACTCAGATATACAGAATGGACTTCTGGACACAGTGGGAGAAGAGTGGGATGATAGGAGAAAGTAGCATCAACATGTACACCCTGTGCTGTGCTGTGGAGTCACTCAGTCGTGTCGGACTCTCTGCAACCCCGAGGACTGCAGCCCACCAGGCTCCTCCGTCCTTGGGGATTTTCCAGGCAAGGACACTGGAGTGGGTTGCCATGCCCTTCCCCAGAGGATCTCCTCAACCAAGGACTCAAACCCAGATCTCCCTCATTGCAGCCGGATTCTTTACTGACTGAGCCACCAGGGGAGCCCAAGAATACTGGAGTGGGTAGCCTATCTCTCCTCCAGAGGACCTTCCTGACCCAGGAACTGAACCAGAGTCTCCTACATTGCAGGTGTATTCTTTACCAGCTGAGCTACCAGGGAAGCCTATAAGTGTAACATAGATAGCTGATGAGAAGTTCCTTTGTGTTTTAAAAGTTCCTCTGAATTTACAGCCACCTAATGTAGCGTCCGCCTGCAATGCAGGAGACCCGGGTTCAATCCCTGAGTCGGGAAGATTCCCCTGGAGAAGGAAATGGCAACCCACTCCAGTACTCTTGCCTGGAAAATCCCATGGACAAAGAGGCCTGGGAGGCTGTAGTCCATGGGATCCCAAAAAGTCAGAAACGACTGAGCAACTTCACTTCACAATGTAAAAAATGGTGTCAACTTTAATTTGAATGAATTTAAACCTAAAATGTCTGTATGCACATTTTATTAAGGCTACAGTTTCTGTTATATAGGGATTAAGTATCATTCTATAAAAATAAAGAAGCTGCCTTGCCCTTTGCACATTTGGGTTCAGAGCAACTAAAGTAAAGATAAATTCTAGGTGATACATTTATATCTATTCAAAAAATAAAATAATTTAAAAATCACAGCCCCAAACCCTAACCTTCACTACATACTTCAAAAAATGTAGTTCAGGTGATCCAGGAAGCCCATCTTCATCTTTGTTTTCTATCCAAATATTCTGAGTCTTAGTGTGACTCTTTAGGATGCTCTTGGGTATAGGAGCCCCACACTCCCTTCTCTCACATCTATAACTTCTGTCTCTTGAAGTAAAATGCTTTATTTTGTACTTAAACTTCCTCTGAGTCTCAGAAAGTCTGGCTCAGGGTTTAATGATTGGAAGAATAGAACAATGTAGTAACAAATTACAGCAGCTGGGTCAGGAGAACAGTAACAATTTAAACAATAGATCAGTCATACAGCAGAGTCATGGGACCTTTAGTTCCTCCCTGCAGGGCACAGATAAGAATATCTGATGCACATTGCTAAGCTGTTTTTTTTTTTTTTTTACAAAAGCCAGAATCTCATCAGATGAAACTACTGATCACAAGCACATAGACCAAAGATTAGTTGGAACCAGAAGGTTGATGGTTGAGACTCTTGAAAGATCTCTCTGTTACCTCACCACCAGCAAGTCAAAATCATGTCCATGAACTGATCAAACACCTAGCAACCCAAACCTCTGATATTGCCTTTTAATAATGTTTCTTGAAAGCCATTGGGGAGTATAGATCTTTTGAGCATAGGCTGATCATTCTCCTTGCTTGGCACCCTGTAATAAATCCTGATTTTCTTTACCACAATCTCCTGTCAGTAGATTGGCTTTGCTGTGTGTTGGGTGAGGGGACCCAGGTTTGGTCTGGTAACAATACTTCCATGAAGTTGTTCAGTCACTCAGTCATGTCTGACTCTTTGAAGCCCCATGGACTGTAGCACATGAGGCTTCCCTGTCCCTCACAATCTCCCAGAGCTTGCTCAAACTCATGTCCATTGAGTCTGTGACACCATTTAACCAGCTCGCCCTCTGTCGTCCCCTTCTCCTCCTGCCTTCAATCTTTCCCAGCATTAGTCTCTTTTCCAATGAGTTGGCTCTTCATATCAGGTGGCCAAAGCATTGGAGCTTCAGCCTCAGCATCAGTCCCTTCAAAGAATGTTAAGGAATGATTTCCTTTAGGATTAACTGGTTTGATCTCCTTGTAGTCCAAGGGTCTCTCAAGAGTCTTCTCCAACAACACAATTCAAAAACATCAATTCTTGGGCACTCAGCCTTCTTAATGGTCCAACTCTCATATCTATACATGACTACTAGAAAAGTCATAGCTTTGACTATATAGACCTTTGTTGGCACATAATGTCGCTGCTTTTTAATATGCTGTCTAAGTTGGTCACAGCTTTTCTTCCAAGGAGCAAGAGTCTTTTAATTTCATGGCTGCAGTCACCATCCTCAGTGATTTTGGAGTCCAAGAAAATAGTCTGTCATGGTTTCCATTATTTCCCCAACTATTTGCCATGAAGTGATGGGACTGGATGTCATAATCTTTGTTTCTTAAATGTTGAGTTTCAAGCCAGCTTTTTTTTTTTTTTTTACCAAGATATATTTTAATCTGTCTTTTGACATTTACATTATGTCAGAAGCAATTTAGATTTTATTTACACTGAAAATGAATTTTAATTGATTTTTACTATATATCATTACATTTATGATATTTACTAAGTATTTTCAATGCTTATTAACTATGGATTATTTTTTCTTTTTTTTTTTTAATTTTTTTATTAGTTGGAGGCTAATTACTTCACAACATTTCAGTGGGTTTTGTCATACATTGATATGAATCAGCCATAGATTTACACTTATTCCCCATCCCGATCCCCCCTCCCACCTCCCTCTCCACCCGATTCCTCTGGGTCTTCCCAGTGCAACAGGCCCGAGCACTTGTCTCATGCATCCCACCTGGGCTGGTGATCTGTTTCACCATAGATAGTATACATGCTGTTCTTTTGAAACATCCCGCCCTCACCTTCTCCCACAGAGTTCAAAAGTCTGTTCTGTATTTCTGTGTCTCTTTTTCTGTTTTGCATATAGGGTTATCGTTACCATCTTTCTAAATTCCATATATATGTGTTAGTATGCTGTAATGTTCTTTATCTTTCTGGCTTACTTCACTCTGTATAAGGGGCTCCAGTTTCATCCATCTCATTAGGACTGGTTCAAATGAATTCTTTTTGACGGCTGAGTAAAATTCCATGGTGTATATGTACCACAGCTTCCTTATCCATTCATCTGCTGATGGGCATCTAGGTTGCTTCCATGTCCTGGCTATTATAAACAGTGCTGCGATGAACATTGGGGTGCATGTGCAAACTAGTACAGCCACTATGGAAAACAGTGTGGAGATTCCTTAAAAAACTGGAAATAGAACTGCCATATGACCCAGCAATACCACTTCTGGGCATACACACTGAGGAAACCAGATCTGAAAGAGACACATGCACCTCAAGCCAGCTTTTTCACTCTCCTCTTTCACTTTCATCAAGAGGCTCTTTTAGTTTCTCTAAGGGTGATGTCATCTGCATATCTGAGCTTATTGATGTTTCTCCCAGCAATTTTGATTCCAGCCTGTTCTTTATCCAGCCCAGTATTTCCCATGATGTACTCTGCATATAAGTTAAATAAGCAGGATGACAATATACAGTCTTGACGTACTCCTTTCCCAGTTTGGAACCAATCTGTTATTCCATGTATAGTTCTAACTGTTGCTTCTTGACTTGCATACAGGTTCTGCAGGGGGCAGGTAAGGTAGTCTGATATTCCCATCTCTTTAAGTATTTCCCACAGTTTGCTGTGATCCATGCAATCAAAGGCTTTAGTGTAGTCAATGAGTCAGAAGTAGGTGATCTTCTGGAATTCTCTTGATTTCTCCATGATCCAATGAATGTTGGCAATTTGATCTGTGGTTCCTCTGCCTTTTCTAAATCCATGAAGTTGGGTTCTCATATTCAGTCAGTGAAATTCGCTCAGCCATGTTTGACTCTTTGCAACCACACAGACTGTAGCTTGACAGACTCCTCTGTCCTTGGAATTCTCTAGGCCAGAATACTGGAACAGGTAGCCATTCTCTTCTCCAGGGGATCTTCCCAACCCAGGGATTGAACGCAGGTCTCCTACATTGCAAGTGAATTCTTTACTATCTGAGCCACCATGGAAGTCCTCTGTTATATTACATTCTATCTAAAACCACTGTTTCAGGTACCCACAGTTTACAGAATAAAAACTAGACTTCTTAGTTATCTAAGCATCTCAACATCAAACCCTACCCTATGAAGACAAAGTAGTTTTCTAAAGAGGCTTTACAAATAGCTGAGGAAAGAAGTGAAGTGAAAGGCAAGGGAGAAAGGGGGAAATATACCCAACTGCTGTTCTGGAGAATAGCAAGGAGAGAAAAGAAGGTCTTTGCAAGTGAACAATTCAAAGAAATATAGGAAAACAAAGAACTGGCAAGACTAGCGATCTCTTTAAGAAAATTTGGAGATCTCAAGGGAATACTTCATGCAAGGATGGGCACAATAAAGGACAGAAATGGTAAGGACCTAACAGAACCAGAAGAGCTTAAGAAGAGGTGGCAAGAATACGGAGAAGAACTATAAAAAAGGTCTTAATGACCCCAATAACCACCATGGTATGGTCATGCAGCTAGAGCCAGCTATCCTACAATGTAAAGTCAAGTGGACCTTAGG
This sequence comes from Cervus elaphus, assembly GCF_910594005.1. Lineage (NCBI taxonomy): Eukaryota > Metazoa > Chordata > Mammalia > Artiodactyla > Cervidae > Cervus > Cervus elaphus. Next base: position 79,666,985 of record NC_057819.1, on the reverse strand, counting down.
AAGCATTACTATGAACAAAGCTAGTGGAGGTGATGGAATTCCAGCTGAGCTATTTAAAATCCTAAAAGATGACACTGTTCAAGTGTTGCACTCAATATGTCAGCAAATTTGGAAAACTTCGCAGGGGCCACAGGACTGGAAAAAGGGTCAGTTTTCACTGTAATCCCAAAGAAAGTCAATGCCAAAGCATATTCAAACTACCTTATAATTGTGCTTATTTCACATGCTATCAAGAGTATGCTAAAAGTCCTTCAAGATAGGTTTCAACAATACATGAACTGAGAACTTTCAGATATACAAACTGACTTTAGAAAAGGCAGAGGAATCAGAGATCACATTGACAACATTTGCTGGATCATAGAGAAAGCAAGAGAATTCCAGAAAATCACCTGCTTCTGCTTCACTGACTTCACGAAAGCCTTTGACTGTGTGGATCACAACAAATTATGGAAAATTCTTAAAGAGATGGGAATACCTGACCACCTTACCTGCCTCCTGCGAAACCTGTATGCAGGACAAGAAGCAACTGTTAGAACCAGATATGTAACAACAGACTGGTTCAAAATTGGGAAAGGAGTATGCCAAGGTTGTATATTATCACCCTGCTTATTTAATTTCTGTGCAGAGTACATCATACAAAATGCCAGGCTGGATGAACCACAAGATGGAATAAAGATTTCTGGAAGAAATTTCAACAGCCTTAGATATGCAGAAGATACCACACTAATGTCAGAAAGTGAAGAGAAACTCAAGAGCCTCTTGAAGAAGGTGAAAAAGGAGAGTGAAAAAGCTCATCATTCAAAAACTAAGTTTCATAGAAACTCATCATTCAAAAAACTAAGATCATGGCATCCAGTCCCATCACTTCATGGCAAATAGAAGTGGAGAAAATGGAAACAGTGACAGATTTTATTTTCTTGGGCTGTAAAATCACTGCAGATGGTTACTGTAGCCATGAAATTAAAAGACACTTGCTCCTTGGAAGGAAAGGTATGAAACCTAGACAGCATATTAGAAAGCAGAGACATTACTTTGTCGACAAATTTTTGTAGAGTTAAGGCTATGATTTTTTTCCAGTAGTCATGTAGGGATGTGAGATTTGAGCTATAAGGAAGTCTGAGCACTGAAGAATTGATGCTTTTGAATTGTGGTGCTGGAGAAGATTCTTGAGAGTCCCTTAGTCTGCAAGGAGGTGAAACCAGTCGATCCTAATGAAAATCAACCCTGAATATTTGTTGGAAACCTGCTGTTGAAGCTGAAGATCCAACACTTTGGCCACCTGATGCAAAGAGTCAACTCATTGGAAATGACCCTGATGCTGAGGAAGATTGAAGGCAAAAGGAGAAGGGGGCCAAGGAGGATGAGACTGTTAGACAGCATCTTCGACTCAATGAACATGAATTGGAGGTAGTGAAGGACAGGAAAGCCTGGCATGCTGCAGTCCACAGGGTCACAAAGAATCTGACATGAATTAGTAACTGAACAGCAACCACAGTCCTACTACCCAGCCTTACAATACTTCAAGGTAGAGTAAGTTCCAAAGAAGTGCCCCATCTTGACCCTGTAGTGTAATTTCCTTCTCCTGTGTCTCCCCCAGTTTTGTTCTCTTGTTTTACATCGTTCCCTCCACCCAACTCTTCTTTAATAGTTAAGGGTCTATTAACCTTGGAGTCTAACATACATGGATTCAAGAGTTCAGATTTTGGTTATCCCAATGACTAGAAAGGCAATTCTGAACAAGTTTGCCTCTGTGTAAACCTATTTTAGATACCTGTGTATGGTATGATTTTAAATTATAATTAAATAATGATTTGAAAAGTAGTCAGTGAATGGTACCTAGCACATAGTAATGCTTTTGAAAGAGCTGGGGGTGCTGTGACTACCATTGCCAGTCCAAAGCCATTTTTCTTTATTTATCTGACTCACCAGATAGGTCATGAGTTCCCTGGTGACAAGAACATTCCTTAAATCTGTACTGTCACTCAACAGCCATTCAGTAAATTGCAGTGGAATTCATGTTTGAATTAATACATAAAGCTCAGTTCAAACTCTCTGAGTTTTTACATACCAGACAAGTCCTCTCTGATACCCCAGGAGGAATTAACAGCTCCTTCCCTGAGGATCTGCTAATGCTTCCATATGACTCACATGCCTTGTTACATGTTGTTCGCATGCTATTTTCCAATTATGTACACATCAAAACATGCCTCAAGAAAGATTATCCTTGAAAACGTACTTTCTTCATCTTTTTGGCCCAACGACTCTTTCCTGAACTGAAAACTATTGCTGAACTTAAAAGCAGAGCCTGGGACATAATAGATGCTCACTCAACACTCACTAAGTTATGCTGAAAACCTCAAATCATCTTTCTTAATTGTAGTGAGTCAATAGCATCATGTCCATACTCGAAGGGCAAAATAGGGTGGGGAGTGGGAAGTGGCAAATTGTGCACAGCCTCGCAGGGTTCCCTGGACCCCACAGAACAGCTGGGCTGGGCTCAGAGTAAGAGCAGAGCTTTCACTTTTGATCTTGAAGATGACATTTTAAAACGCAAAGCAAAAAGAATTTGAGATAATGTGCATGCCTTCCTTTCAAACATGCCATATGGAATTTGAGGACTTCGGATTAAGAATCATAAGACCTACTTACTAAATTAAGACCAGCAGGCTCCTGGAGAGACAACAGAGAGGGATGCAGAGCATGGGGCATGGATAGAAGTAAAACTTACTTCAGAAAAATGCATCAAGAAATAGCCCAGGAATCCCATCCCCTTGTCCCTGTCAGACCAAATCATGCTAACTTTCACTTCCAATTCATCCCTTGCAGTATCACCAAGTATTGATCATCCAGCTCTCTGATAAAGTAGGTAGGTAAAAGGTATGATTATAGTAACAACCCCATTTGAACCAGGATTGGTGACTTCCAGGTCTTCCTATGCATGTCTGAAGATAGCTAGCTGAGATGGGCCTTTAGCAAGGTGTTCCAGGCCCCAGAGGAGGATGCATGGCATAGGCTAGCTGTGAAGAATGAGAAGGAAAAGATTCTACCTTCCACTGGACTTGGGGTGGTAGCTGTCCTTTGAGTGCACCTTCTCTAAGTTCTTTCAAGTTCAGGAAGAATTTGGTAAATGTATCACTGTATTCTCTCTCCACATCTCACCCTGTAGTCACCTCCTGAACACCCAACCTAGTTCCAATTCTTATTCCATAACCAAGTCACCAAAATGGGCTGTTTTATGATACAGATGAAAGCAATTAGGGTGTGACCCTATGCTGCCTGCCAGGATGGTGAGACTTCTCTTCCAGAATCTGTTTCTGCAATCCTTGGGGCTTATCCATCAGGAAATGAAGGTTTTTAGCTAGAAAAAGAGACCTCCAGGACCACGTGACTCCTGAGGCCCTACAACTCTCTGACAAAAGATATTCATCTGGATCGTGTGTATACATTTGGGAAGAGGCGTGGTTAGAACAGCCACATTACCTTGATTTTAAAATTATGTTAAAATGTCTAATTCTGGGAAGATACGCAACATGGCGGTGATGGTTTAGTTGCCAAGTCATGTCCGACCCCATGTCTTGTGACCCCATGGACTGTAGCTTGCCAGGCTCTGCTCACCATTGGGTTTCATAGCAAGAATACTGGAGTGGGTTGCTATTTCCTTTTTCAAGGGATCTTCCCAACCCAGGGATCAAATCAGCGTCTGCACTATTGCAGGAGGTCTGCATTGCAGGTGGATTCTTAACCTACTGAGGCCCCAGGGAAGCGATTATCTAATTCTGGGAAGGCATGCCGCATACAGCCTGAATGTATAAGAGATTCTATCACTAATCTCAAATCATTTCACACAAATTGTGTGAGCTTGTGTGTAAATGTTTGTCAAGAACTCTCGCTGCGTTTCATTTGTGCCTCAATTTCCCTATGCTGTGGCAGAAATAGTTTTACTACATAATTTAGGAAAAAAGAAACAAAAAACCAAGAAACTTTTAAGATTTTTATCCCAAGCGCATAAAATTGTTGAGAAAAGAAATGAAGAGGGAGTAAAATTGTGAGGAGGCTGGAGAGTGGGGGGAGGGAGATATACAAAATCAGCTCACTAATCCTCTCCTCTTATCCATCTTAGGCCTGCTAAAGCTCACACTGGGTGGGTATTGTCAAACATCTCCGTTGTCTGGAAACTTGCTCATCTGTGTGAGCACAAGGCTTCCTACTTTGGGAGCAGAGATTAATATAAAAAGTATCTGAGATATGGGAAAATACACTTCAAGAGCTCAGCATCCCACAGTACCATGACCTCTGTTGCTTGTGTTTATTTTATTTAGTTTCCTAGGCCCATGAAGTAGCTAAGCTCCAATAGCTGATATGACTGCAAAAAATATGATGTGGTTTGACTTGAGGGCAGCAGCCAAGATTTTCAGGGATTGTTAAGGTTGAGCTCACCGTATATTACTGACCAGCAGCCATGCCAATGAGGACAGCCAGAGAGGAAGCGTGTTAACTGGGGCTAAGAGAAAGACTTGCGAAAGTCACTGTAAGACCATGATCTGTAAGAACTACAACAGGCCTTAGACAGTGCTGAAGGCCTGTCCTCACTCATCTGTAGTGTGACTGTAATCTCTGGTTTCCTGGGATCTTTGTTCTGGCATAGTTGCTCTGGCATAATAGCACTTCCTCTCACTTTCGGGGCTTCCCAGGTGGTTCAGACAGTAAGAGAATCTACCTGCAATTCAGGAGACCCAGCTTTGATCCCTGGGTTGGGAAGATCCCCTGGAGAAGGGCATGGCAACTCACTGCAGTATTCCTGCCTGGAAAATCCCATGGACAGAAGAGCCTTGTGGGCTACAGTCCATGGGGTCACAAAGAATCGGACACGACTGAACGATTAACACACACACAACTCTGACTTTCAGAAGTGTTCTGATTTGCTTAACAAATTATCTAGACACTCATTCATTTGGCAAATAGGAAATCTGAGGCCCAAAAAGGGAAAAGGAATAAATGGCAGTAGGTATAGGATTTGGAACATGTTAAGAGTTTGTTTGCTATAGCTAACAAGAAAAAAAGGCAAAAGAAACAAATAAACACAAACCAGTCTCCACACATTACATGACAACTACCTATTTCTCTTTGGCTAGGTTATAAACTCCTCAAGGTCAAAGGCTGTGCCTTAACATCCTATTTCTCAATGTCAAGCACACATCAGACAGTTAATAAATACTTGTTTGTTGCATTTATTAACATACTTTTGTGTACATTATCCCATTTGATTCTCCACAGGAACTATACTCAATTGATAGTATTGAATAAAGATGAGAAAACAAAGTCTGGGATGTTTAACCCTGAGGAAGTGAATAGCAAAACCACTAAAACCCAGGTTGTCAATGCTTCTTTCCATGACATTATATTCAGTGTTAGAAGGAGTCTAAATGTAGAGGGAATGTTTGCTTAGAGGGATGGTGCTTGGAAGAGCTAAGGAAAATGTGGTAGTCAGAGAAACATCTCTGCGGGCTCAGAGATTTGACTACTGGAGCAGCAAAACTGTTTTTTGGTGCCCTGTACTTCTTCCAATATGACTGCTCCTTTGAAAAAAGGAAGCACATCATGTGTGGGTGGGGGATGGGGAAGGGAGGTTTGGACATGATCCTGCATGCCGTGAGGGCAGAGATTCATAGTGGATTAGTGGATGGTTAAAGCATAGCTGAATGGACCTGCTGGGCAACTGCTAGCATGGGTCAAGCTAACAAGGGTTTTCCCTTCATAAGACATATCCAGGGTCCCATTCAAGAAAGAATCAAGCCTGGCATTTTCCTGGTTATTTACTTTAAAGAAAAAAAAAAAAAGTGAAGCTTAGCATTTTGAAATATGTATTTCTTGGAGACAAATATATTTTGGCCCAACCCACATCCCATTAGAACTCACCACATGAAGTTTCCAGCTCCATCCCCAGGCCACAGCCCCACTGTAGCATGAAGGATGATATTTTATTTATTTAATTACTTTTTTTTTTTTCAACTCTCCCATTCTAGCTCCTTTAGCAATCACTTGGTCTGTATTCTTTTTTCTTGACTTGTCCCCTTTCTTTGCGCCCATTAGGTCAGTACTGTGATTGCTCACTTTCATGAAAACTTTTTATCAATAATGAAATAAGATTTACCTGATTTGGAGCTGTAAATACCCCCGGGGACCATTGGGAACCTCCTTGACCTCTTCCTGGCCCAGATGTCGTCGCCATTCAGCTGACCACAGGCCGCCCTGGGAACGGGAAGACGTGCACTGTTGTTCAGGCTGCAGGCAAGCAAGCGCGAGAGGCCGCCTGCCTCAACGCGCCAGGGGTGGACTGGCTTCTTTCTCCTCTTCCCCAGCCCCCCACCCCCAGGAAAGGTCTAGCGACCCACTGTAGAGTTATTAGGAGTAATAAGAAAAGAATCCCAATAAAATCTCATGCCATGACTCAAATTCCAGTCTTCAACAACTGGTAGTAAGGATCATCTGTCTTCTTGAAGGAGACTCTGAACAGGGCCTCTGTGGTAACCCTCCGAGGCAGCAGAGGGCGCTGTGGATACACACTGGGAGGAGGCCTTTCTGTGCCTCAGGAAGCTGACCTCAGTCAGTAGGACATGCTCTGGGGCCGGTATCCCACATCTTTCATGTCAAGTGGTCCTCTCCATAGTCTTATTGCCATGATTGCATGGAAGCAACTGTCTTGACAAGAATAAAAGATACTTGTTCTTTCATTTTCCGCTTTCAAAAGCAAGTCTACCTTGATGCTGAGGGTCATGAACTTTCAAAGAGGCTGACTTTTCCTCAGATCCTAAGTTGGCTACTTCCTGGCTGTGTGACCTTTGAGACCTAACTTCTCTGGGTCTAGATTCCCTCATTTGGAAAGTGGAAATAACAATACTTATTAACCACAGGATTGTTGTGAGGATCAATTGGGATAATGCAGATGGGTGCCTTCAGCATATAAATGTCCATCCATAGTAGCTTTTGTTATAATTAATAATTTTGCAAATGCAGTTAGATCTGTGGATGGCCATGCCCACACTCAGGACATTTTGTGTTTTCTAAGGCCCAGAATTCTTGTTATTTTCTACTATTTAACACTTTTTTCCTACACACAGCTCACAAGGGCTTTGCAACACTAAGAACATTCACATGAATGATGCCAGGGAAAGGCTGAGTGGCACAGATTATATCTCATCATAGAAGACAATGATGACTCAGGTGGACCTCTTTGGGTTATTCTGAGGATCAGTCCAAGTCCACTTATTCTCATTCTTATTGCAGGCCCAGGATTCAGATCAACACAATTCTGTGGTACCTGACTAGGGATGCTATGTATGTGTGTGCAGACTGTCCACTGCCCACATGAGAGCCCTTAGAAAACTACAGTCAGAGTGCCAAATCTGACCAGCTGCCTATTTTTATAAGTAAGGTTTTTTTCTGAAATACAGTCATATCAATTAATCTACCTGTTGTTTATGGTGACTTCTGCACTACAATGGTGGAGTTGAGAAGTTTCAACCCAAACAATATGACTCTTAAATCCTAAAATATTTATTATCTGGCTCTTCATAGAAAAAGCTTACACCTAGCCTTTGGATCTAGTACCTTGTACATAGTAGATGCTCAAACCATAGCTGTTGAATGGATGAAGGGATGATTGAAGGCTGAAATACCAACTCAAAACAGTCAAGTGGGAAACTGCGACAGATAAGTTTAAAAGAGAAAAAAAAAAAAAAAAAAAACTTGAAATGAGGAGACTTGGTTTCTAGTTCTTATTCTGCCCCCTGATTGGTTTGTGTGGCACTTAGACCAGTCATTTCCTGTCTCTGTATCTCAATTTCCTCATCTGTAAAATGAATACTTAGCCCATTTTACTGGGATTGTAATGAAGAATAAAATGGAATCACATATTAAAAACACTTTGCTCAGTTTGTTGTCACATAATAGCAGATTATCAAGTGCTAGAAGAAAATGCAAGAATGAGGAGAAACCCTTTGTTTCTGAATAAAATATCTACCCTATCACAGAGGAGTACACAGAATAATTTATACATTTAATTGGCAGATGTCACGGAAAAAAGCTTCAAGGAGCATTCTACACAAAGACTACCGGGCTAGTTTGTGTCCAAAAAAAAAAAAAAAAAAACCAGACAGTCAGCCCACAGCCTGAGCCAGGAGCCAACTATCTCAGACCCCAACAGGGCTGGCTTTCCAGGTTGCGCTACATGCGGCTGGAGCCAGGCCACAGGAAGTCCTTGGTGTCGGCTCTCTCGAACCCAGGGAGATTCAGGCATGTTCTTGATCCTTTGTGTAGACCACCATGCAGATGATGGACATGAGCAGAAAGAAAAGTGGACTCTTTTCAGAAAGGTTGCTCTGTTTCAGCTAAATTGAACCATGAAGCTCCTTGAGGGTTGCCAGAAATGAAGTCTGCAGCCATCATGCCTTTTGTTTCCATTTCCTCCTGGATGTGGCCAGGGTGGGGAGGTGAAGTGGGGAGTTCATCATAATGTTGACATTTGGGGACCCTTTGCCACGTCACCCTGGTCTCATTTTATGGTGTATGGAGTTTTATAGACCAATTTAATGTGGGAGAGGAGACGAGAAGGCTGATGTGTGAAATGAAATTAAAGAGTCATAAATTCAAAGGAAAATTATTCCAGAATTCTAAGTCCTGCTTACCAGTGTCCAAGGGTAATAGCCACTGTTCAGTGGTAGGGGTTGGACTTCCAATGTTATTTCAGGGGCTGCTTGTAGGACAAGCACCCTTTCATTTCATTTGGATGGGTAAATATTTTAGAAAGGGGTCTCCTAAATACTTTGAGATCCAGCCAAAGTCCCCAGACTTTGGGAGCCCTTAACACCCAAGTACTCTTTGCTCAGGTCAGTTCATGCAGGAAGTCCAAATATGACAGAAAATGATTTATACTTTATCTGCACAAAATACAATCAGACTCACTATTTGCTTTGAACTTGAGACCTGAGGAGATTTTGAAAAGCCTTTTGATTGTGGAGCATTCGCCAGAATATCACAAAGCCAAATTCCAAAGTTCCCACATGATAAAGTAGAGAAAAGGATATGTTGATGAAGACCTGAAACTGTGCTCCTACCCATTTCTCTGTCTGTAACAATAGCTCAGGAATCTGGGGACATCTTTGCACGGCTACAGAAGGGGCAGAGGATAAAAGGGCTGAGTGGGCAGAACTGGCCACCCAGGCACACACTCTCCCATCCTCCTATTTCCAAACATCTGGAAAGAGACATACCTAACACTGCCTAGGATCACAGTGAGGAACTGGAGAGTCAGTCTGAAGTCCCTGAAGCATGGTCCCAACACACCCCCTCCCCAGAATACCTGTTGCCTCTGACTGTGTACCGCTGGCTCTTCCAGGGTCCTTTCTTGTAGGCTTTTGACTTCCGCCGATTCTTCAACAACAACCCCACCAGTTTCTCTAAACATAACATCTCTCAAACTTCCCATGCAAAACACATAGTAATTAATATTCCCCAAAGCTATGAACAGTCCTGTCCCTTCATGTCTGATGGCTGCTGTTTGACAGTGCCTGGTGGCCCTCATTCAAAATGAATAGTTGAGCTGCTGAAAATCTAGACAGTAAGAAGACTCCTGCTGGTGTTATTGTAGCCTCAAGCCTGACTTGGAAAACCCTCTGCCAGGAACTCTTTTTTTCCTTAGTTCTTGGTTTTAGAATTCTGTTCAAGGGCTGTGAAGAATGTGTTGCCATTATTAGAGGCATCAGCTAATGGAGACATAATGTAGCATATGTTTTTTTGAGTTCAACATCTTTCTCCATAAATTCATGAATTTTTCATGTTCCAGTGTTTAAATTACAGATTGGATAACATTCAAAGAGCTTGGAATTCAAGCTGATGAGATAGATAAGAGGACAGGGAATATAAGTGTCTGTAGGCAGTCATTCAAAATAGGATGTTCTTCCCTAGATGAGGTGCTGAGGCCCATTAATAAGCTGTGGAAAGAGTTGTTGGACTCCACAAGATTAGGGCAAAAGCTTATAAGTAAATGTAAGTTACTGATATTGTTCTAGGTTTTAGGTTCTGTGGTTAACACATGATTGATTTTTACTTTAGAGAAAAATACATAAAATAAAAAGGACTACGCATGGACAAATGATGATAGTATTTGAAACAATGATGATTATTAATCCAACTTGTATTGGTTGTATTTTCTTATTATCTATATTCTTTTCAAAAATATTATTTCATTGAAGTGTAGTTTTTTACAATGTCATGTTAGTTTCAGGTGTACAACATAGTGCTTCTATATATACACATCTTCTATTTCATATTATTCTTCCTTATAGGTTATTGCAAAATATTGAGTATAGTTCCCTGTGCTATGCGATACATCCTTGTTGGTTATATATTTTATGTGTTCTTGGCGCTCTGGCATTTGGAGTCTTGATCCTGGAGAGACTGTTCCTCCCAGGGTGAGCTAATTCTCAGAAATAGCAAACGAGTTTCCAAGGGCATACCTTTGATATGCAAACCAAGCAATTCAAATCCCAAACTATCAAACCCCAAACTATCAAGCTCTCACACACCACACCAATGTGCTTCCAGCCCTAAATCACCCCAGGATCAGGTACTGGACAAGTAGGGACCTCTCCTGGAGCCTAGAGCCCAGTGGACCATCCCTAACCTGTCATGGGAACAATTTAAAGAAGAAGGAGGAAGAGGAAGAGGATGGCTGGTAGGGGAGGGTATGCACATGGATTACAGAAAAGGGAGTGCCGTGCTGTCCTTGGCCCCCAGGCACCCTCTGGTTTCTGGCCCAGCTTCGGTGCACAGTGGGAGTGCCTGGGAGATCTCTCGGAGCTTTCCGCCTAACTCTGATGTGGTGATCTATTCCCAGACAATCTGATGTCTACCGATGGACTCTGTAGGCCACAATGAGATGCTTTGTTGATTCCAGACTCACCATAAGATCTGTATCATTGCAGCACACCCATCCTCATTGGCTTCTCCAGTGCTTCAAGAAAGCAAATTTTCCTGCTGTTTGAAAGACGTGTTTGAAATACTGATTTATCTTTGCACTTTCTTTCCCCATGTGTGTTTTCTCCTTTCCCAGTGTCCTATCGGAGACTAGCCCAGAGGTGATTTCAGCACGGTTCTCCAGGTGTAATTCTCCTTCTGCTCCTTCTGAGCCGGTCACCCACAAGGGCCTTTCATGAAGTGCTGAATGGGAGACTCTAAGAAAATATAAGGACTTTGTAAGGAATCAGTCACCTTAACACTTAGCAGTTTTGGAACAAAATCCTCCAGTTCAGAGAAATATGGTTGAATTTGAACCCATTCTATAGCAATAAAAAGAGATAAAATCATGCTTTCTGCATGGTTATGGGATAGGGATGAAACTTTTGAGAGAAGATAAATAACCTTTAATATTTTCTTTTGCAATTCAATTTCTATTTCTAGCCCCAATTTTAAAGGTTTCCGGAAATCAGTCTCCATCAGTTCAGAGACACAGTCCCCCACCTTCCACCTTCAGAGTGGTGGTATACTCTCCTGGGGGCGTCCACGGGCCATGCGTGCACGAGATGATGACTCTGCCTGTGCTGGCCTCCTCCGGAAAGCTCCTGTCCTTCTGCCGCCCTCTGCTCAGGCCGTCCTCATCCTGCCATTGGGTCCCTTCTGTTCTGGCTCTTTCTTTACTTCTGGGTCCCTCTCAGGAGAGTTTTTCTACTGCATCCAAATCACACTGCATAACAGACACTGAAATCTTATCACTCTAGACCCACGATACCCTCTTTGAGAGCTTGCTGCCCTCCAGAAATGTGAGACAGAAGGACACTCTTCTCTCCAAAGCAACACATTTCTCTTTATCACACATAGACCCTGGCCCAAGATGACCCACTCAAAATTTTCCTTTCATTCTGGGAATGACCAGTGTCTATTCCCAGGTGGTGCTAGTGGTAAATAACCTGCCTGCCAATGCAGGAGAAGTAAGAGACATGGTTAGGTCTCTGGGTTGGGGAAATCCTCTGGAGGAGGAAATGATAACCCACTCCAATATTCTTGCCTGGAGAATCCCATGGACAGAGGAGCCTGGCAGGCTATAGAGTTGGACACCACTGAAGCAACTTAGCATGCACATGGACTTGACACACCCTCCCTTTCTTCCCTCCGCTCACTCTGAGGGCTGTGTCTAGTCTGAGAAATAAAAAAGTGTGACTCTATTCCTCAGAAAGTCTTTAAAATCTGCTTCTATATACACAAGTCCTTTCTATTCCCCTTGGAGTCTGGGCTTTGGGAACTCAAAAGCCAATGGAAAACAGACTGGTGAAATGTGTATGTGATGAGTAGGTGAGAGAACTAGGTGGCGGGTGAAAGATTAAGGGGTAACAGTAAATAATACTGCAACACTATTGGGTAATACCAGAAAACACAATAACCACACTTTTTTTTTTTTTTTTTATTAGTTGGAGGCTAATTACTTCACAACATTTCAGTGGGTTTTGTCATACATTGATATGAATCAGCCATAGATTTACACGTATTCCCCATCCCGATCCCCCCTCCCACCTCCCTCTCCACCCGATTCCTCTGGGTCTTCCCAGTGCACCAGGCCCGAACACTTGTCTCATGCATCCCACCTGGGCTGGTGATCTGTTTCACCATAGATAGTATACATGCTGTTCTTTTGAAATATCCCACCCTCACATTCTCCCACAGAGTTCAAAAGTCTGTTCTATATTTCTGTGTCTCTTTTTCTGTTTTGCATATAGTATTAAGTTAAGCTGCTTTCAGGGATTCAGAAGGGGGCCTGCAGAAAGCTATTTCAGAACATATTTTATTCTTGTGTTCCTAGAAGTTAAGAACCTTGTCTTGATGCACTTTGGACTTAGGGAAAGCTAGAATGAAACTGGAATGAAAGGACTGAGGTTAAAATCTAGATTCTTTGATTTCTGTCAGTGTCAGGGATGCCAATGCTTAACCCCAAACAAGCGCTGCTAGATGAGTTCAAACATAGCATCCTTACATCATCTGTCTCTTTCTCTTTTAGTTCCTTCAACTCTCTCCCAAAGACACACCCCACACACACACTCCCACGCACACACACAAACAAAAACACAGTCAGCGCTGCTCCAGGAGTCAAAGCAAACAAATGGGCAGATTTCACAGCCTGTTTTCCAGCCAGTTGACCATACAGCACACCTCCCCTATTTGGTTGTAAAGGCATATTTTCCACTTGTTACATTACTGTTGAGATGCTTTAAGAGTAAGAATTCTGAAAAATATTGGCACATTGGCAAGGGCACTAAATGAGATGACCTCTAAGACTGCTTTCCCACTCTTGTCATAGTAAATATGAGAAAGCGTGTCTTTTCAGAATATACTGGAGATGGCTCTCAGTTCTTCACAGGCATGTTCATTTTACTAGTGGATTTTTCCGTCTTGATGAGATGAGTCTGGAGAAGGCTTTGCACCCCTCAGTAACTTCTCCTACTGAGGCCCCAAGTAGATCCAGGGGAATGGGTGTCTATCATCTGTGTCTCCATCTAATCACCATAAAGGACAAATCCCTAACACTTAACACTGTTTGACTAGACTCTCAATCTTCCAGCTCTAATGGTGTGATTTTCCTCTTTTATTTTAGTAATCAGAAATGTAAAAATGAAAAAAAATTAATTTTTATTTGACTCCACCTTCAGATGTGACTGCTGTTATCAGGTGAATATTTTCCAAACAATTTCTAGGCTTATGTAAATACACATAACATGTGTGTGTCTGATTGTGTGTATACAAATGGAATTGTGGCAGTGTCCTTTGACAACCCAATAACCACGATCATCAAATTTCTACCTTCCAGCTACAAGAAATCCGATTTTTAAGATAGAGGAGAAAGACTGCTCTTTGTTGGCTTGAGGTTTTGGGGCTTGTTTTGTTCTTTCTATTGAGGTATAAGGTACATACGGTAAAGTTCACAGATCTTTAGTTTACATACATATGCAGTTGTCTTTCCATGACTCAGTTCAGGACGTAGATCGTGCCCACTACCCTAGATGTGTATCAAACCCCTTCTCAGCCAATGTCTCCTGAGAGTTATCACTGTACTGATTGCTATAGCCGTAGTTTCAGCTTTTCCTAAATTTCAGATAAATTAAATACTACTGTGTATGATCCTCTGTGTCCGGCTTTTGCCAGCATTTCTGTGAGGCTAATTCATGATTTGGTGCATGATTTAGTAGTCTGTCCTTTCTCATTGCCATGTGGTTTTTTCATCCCGTGCACTTACCACAGTTCATCCATTCTCTTTTTGAGGAACATCTGAGATACCTTCAATCTTATGAAATCTTTAATAAAACTACTGAGAACATTCCTTGTAATACTTTGGTGGATGTATACACTCATTTCTGTAGTTATATAGCCAAGAATAAAATTACTGAATCATAGAGTATTTGTAAATTTATCTAGTAGATATCACCAAAGAATGTTCTGAAGTGGCAGCACCTATTTATTTCCAGCTCTAACGTACAAGAGTTCTGCTTGCCCTCTGTCCTCACCAGCATTCGGGATTGTTTGTACTTTCAATTTCAGCCATTCTGGTGAGTATACAGTAGTTTTATTGTGATTTGTGTTTGTATTTGACTATTCTTCATGGATAATAATATTAACTTTTCACATAAGCTTACTGATGACTTGGATAGTCTCAGTTCTGAGGTGTCAAAGTAATTTGTCCATTTTAACTTAATTTACTTTTTTTTTCATTTATTTTTATTAGTTGGAGGCTAATTACAATATTGTAGTGGTTTTTGTCATACATTGCTCTATACTTAATTGACTTTTAAAATTGTAGGAAATTTATATCTTCTGGATCAAAGTCCTTTATCAGATATTTATGTATTATAAATGTTTACTCCAAGTCTTTTTTTATATACTCTTAACGATGCCTTTGGATGAGCAGAAGTTTTTAATTTTACTGAGGTCTACGCTATCTATACTTTATGATCAAAGTTTTTGGAGGCAGAAATCTCTATTTTAGGAGAGCAGACTCCTCCTCCAACCCTGAGGATTGATTATGACACCTATATATGGGCCATAAAATTCTTTTTTTTTTACTGTGCTACTTTTGCAGACTTCTCTGTATCAAAATATGGCCATATGCCACAGTTGTGAATTGTGTGAAGTAAGGACAAATTTTATAAGTTTCTATGAGAGATTATCTTGCTGGATAAAAAGTCATAGATTCTTGGGGGCTTCCCTGGTTGCTCAGACAGTAAAGCGTCTGCCTGCAGTGCGGGAGACCCATGTTCAATCCCTGGATTGGGAAGATCCCCTGGAGAAGGAAATGGCAACCCACTCCAGTACTCTTGCCTGGAAAACGATTCTTGAGAAGAGAGCATGTTTCCCTTGCTGTCTTCATCCTGGGAAGCTGATATGGAGACTTGTTATTTGCTTCATTCATTTTGTGACCATGAAGGAAAAGCCAAGAGAATTGTAGAGTCATTGACCCAATGTTCTAACATCATTGGCGATTGAAATAATTCTGTAAGAGTTCCACCAGGTTTATTGTTAATGGAGGATCATAGATGTCATTGCCATTTTAACCATAATTAGTCAGGAGTTTGTTATTTGCAAATTGCAATATTCTTTCTAATAAGAGACTCAGGGTACATACTGATCTTCAACTTGTTTTTTTCTTTTAATGTATCATAGACATCATTGTAAGTTAGTACACTTCAGATTTACTTCTTTATTTTCAATGGTCACACAGAATTCCACCATGGGTATATCATACATTATTTATCCTGTTTCCTATTTTTGCACATTTCACTGTATTGTTACTATATTGTTATTATAAACAACATTGCAATAATCTGTATGAATGTCTTTGCATATATACTTTAACATATTGATAAGACTGATTCTTAGAAATATATTGCTGAGTCAAAAGGTATGTACAATTAAATTTGGATAGACATTGGCAAATTTGCTTCCAAAAATGTCATAATCCAAATTTCCACAAATTATATATTAGAAAACTTATTTTCCTCACACAAATGACAGCTCAGCTTGTTATTAATATTTTAAAATTTTTACCAATTTTATAGACATAAAGTTGCATTTCATTGTGTAAATATGTATTTTAAATAACAAATTTGACCATGTTTTCGTATCCTTTACTGTCCATTGCATGTGTGAATTGCCTATTCATTCCTCTTGCCTACTTCTTTACTGAGATATTTGTCTTCAGCATTACATCATTTCCTATGATGATTACTGTTATACTTATTTTAAAGGATGTCTGGGCAAAACTGAATCAGGCAGATGACTCTTCTCTAAATAGGTTTAAAACATGTGGTTGGGTTAATCTGAACTGAGTATTAACTAATACTAATTATACATGCTGTAAATATTTTCTTCTTTTAACTTTTTGTGGGGAGAGTTTTACTAGACTGAAGATTTACAATTTTATGTATAAACAAATCCATCTATTACGCTTCTCCTTTTGGTGGTATCCTTAGAAAAGCTTTCTCTAGCACAAAGCTTTAACATTATTTTTCTATATTTTGTCTTCTTCAGTTACTTTTTATGTCTTAATCTTTTGTTTGGAATTTAACAAGTATCTGTTGAGTACTTAATATGTGCCAAGCATTGTAAAACAGTGAAGAATAACACAAAAAGTCTCCACTTTCATGAAACTCTTCATTTTACTGTAAAGACAGACAACAAGCTTTTAAACAGATAAAGAGCATCTCAGAAATGATAATTTCTGTGTTAGAGACAGTACAGTGTGATGGGAAAGACAAACTTATGTTGATACTTTAGTTAGGAAGCTCGGGAAATGCCTAAAGAGGAAGTGATATTTGAAGAAACTTAACAGGGAGAAGAGCCAGACTCTTGAGGGAGAGGGGCCCAGAGAGGTGACGGCCAGTGCTCAGTCCCTGAGACGGAAGGACATACATTCAAAAGGCAGAAAGAGGGCCACTGCAGAAGGAAAACAGTGAATGAAGGATCATAGCACGCCTTGCTATGGGGGGATCAGAAAAGCCAGCTGTAGGCCAACTTCAGTTCCAATGTCACTGTGGTTGTGTTGAGAAGTTTTAAGCAGAGTATTCATGTGAAGAGAATTACTTTAAAATACATATCAGTGATTTCCATTTCCAAATAGGGTAAGATGAGCCACGATAGGCCAGTGATTCCAGTGTAACTGAAAAAAAAAAAAAAGGATATATTTTTAGATCATATTTTTAAGATATTGTAGAGTTGTGGAAAAATAATGACTAGATAACCTAAACATCCATTAAAAAAGAATATTCTATTAGCCTATATAATGGTTCTCTACATAGTATTCATCAGGGAAATGGGAATACAGTGTATGTTATGACAAGTATTAACATGTTAGTAGAAAAAGAATAAATTTTGGAATAATAGAATAAGGTAAAACATTCAGTAAGTAGTTAAATATACAAAAAGCATTACATATAAATGAAATCATACCCTTGATATAAAAGCAGATTTTTTGCTTTCATTGTGTATATTGCTTCAAAAACAACTCAGTGTTTTGGTGTCAAATGCTATACTCCCAAAAAAAAGAAAACCAAAAATCATTGGAAAGTAAATAATATTATTTGAAAAGCACAGAACGATAACTTGCACCAAAACATCTTTTTGTTAAAAAGAATACTGTCTCATGTACTTGAGAGTAGAGTTCAAAGAATAATGCCCCAAAGACAAACTAAAAGAAACTGTCTTAGAGGCATGTCATGCTCTCTAAAGTGATTCAGTCTACTTGTATGTGATTTCTTACTAAAAAAAAAAAGAAGGAAAGGTAAATAATTTAATTGGTAAAAAACAAAGCAAAACATATAATAACTCACTCAGTTTGTTTCACCAGCACAGCCAATGGCTCTCTCATGGGGAATGGTAGGAAAACTGTGTGTGTTGTGTTTAGTCACTTCGGTTGTGTCTGACTCTTTGCAGTCCTGTGGACTGTAATTCACCAGGTCACCTCTGTCCATGGGATTCTCCAGGCAAGAATTCTGAAGTGGTTTGCCATGCCCTCCTCCAGGGGAATCCTCCCTAACCAAGGATCAAATTCAGGTCCTTATGGCTCCTGCATTGGCAGGCAGGTTCTTTACCACCAGCACCAACTGGGAAGCCAAGAAAAACTGTGAAACCTGTGAATGCAAGCAGTGCATTGTCTCCGGCTTTGTGTAAAAAGTTCCAAAAGGAAAATATTTGTATCCTTTACCATTAAAAAAGACATCCTTTAATTATGTTGGCTTTTATTTATCAGTCATATCAAAGTCTTTGGGCAAAAAAAATGAGATTTCTCATATTTTGTCATTGTAAATAATTTATATTCTCTTACATTTCAAACTGGTCACTGTTGGGTATAAAGTGTATATATAAATGTATTTAAATATATATGATAACTTAGTATGTAGTTGGATTCCACATATATGTCTTTGTGTGTATATATATGTATATGACTTCCATATAAATATACCTGATAATTTAGTATGCAATGGTTCCATATATACATATATTCTGTATAAACATATAGAATATAAAATCCTGATGCTTGCTAAATTTTCATACATTGTAATAAATTCTAAACAGAATCTTAGACTTTTACATACATGTGTAAAATTTAAAATCTTATTTCATTATAATATTTAAAATTTTCATTGTCTTTTCATGTGTTGCTGCATTGGCTAGAATATCCAGAATGAGTAAAAGAAGTGAGAATGGGCTTCTTTGTGAACTAAAACAGAGATTGCTTATATTTCTTAAAACAATGTGTTTCACCTATATCTAGTCCAATACTCCTGATAGCAATTGCTGTTGTATAGTCAATAAGTTGTGTCCGACTCTTTATGACCCCATAAAGTGCTGCTGGACTGCAGCACGCCAGGCCTCCCTGTCCGTTACTATATCCCAGAGTTTGCCCAAGTTCTTGTCCACTGAGTCAGTGATTCTATCCAACAATCTCATCCTCTGCTGCTCTCTTCTCCTTTTACCTTCAATCTTTCCCATCATCAAGATCTTTCCTAACTGATCTGTTCCAATTGATCTTTTTCATTTGTTCCCATTGGAGCTTCAGCTTCAGCCTCAGTCCTTCCAGTGAATATTCAGGGTTTATTTCCTTTAGGATTGACTAGCTTGATCTCCTTGCAGTCCAAGGGACTCTCAAGAGTCTTTTCCAGCACCACAGTTTGAAAGCATCAATTTTTTGGTGTTCAGCCTTCTTTATGGTCCAACTCTCATATCTGCACATGACTACTGGGAAGACCATAACTGTGACTATATGGACCTTTGTTGGCAAAGTGATGTCTTTGCATTTTAATACACTGTCTAGAAGATGCTTGCTTCTTGGAAGGAAAGCTATGACAAACCTGATAACAATAAGCACTATTTTATTGCTGAGGAAACTGAGGAGTTAGGTAATTTCTCAAAAGTTTTAGAGCTATTAAGCAAGCATTAAATTCATTGTTCAAGCTCAGAACTCTAGACATTTATTTATTATTTTGGCAGGGCCTTATCCAAATCAAGTCAGGAAGATGACATCTAAATTTTTATACAAAACATATAGTAACTTGAGTTTGAAAGACAATTTTGGTTTATTTTTTTTTCCCACCCAATGTTTTAAAATTTACTACTTATTCTTTTCCTATAGCTGGAAGGTAAAGGAGAGAAGCCTGGTATAATCCCCTAGTATGGTGGATACCACTTGAGACATAAGGTTTCAATGAGCCCAAACTGTTCAGTTCATGGCAAGATTGGTCAACTGTAATGAAACCAATTGCTAGATTCCTGGGGTTCATGAGGAAGGGATCATTCAGTTGAAATCCTGAAGATACTTGTTGGGAGCTCAGTGATTATTTGAAAGAGAAAGAGAAGAACTTCTCAAATATGTGGGCAATTGAAACAAGAAAGGGTGATGAGCTGGCCTGGTCAATTCCATCCAAACTTGAGAAAACTGGGTTCCAGAGATGTTTTCAGTACAGTTCAGTCACTCAGTCATGTTCAGCTCTTTGCGACTCCATGGACTGCAGCACTCCAGGCTCCTCTGTCCATCACCAACTCCCAGAGCTTGCTCAAACTCATGTCGATGCAGTCAGTGATGGCATCCAACCATCTCATCCTCTGTTGTCCGCTTCTCCGCCTGCCTTCAATCTTTCCCAGCATCAGGGTCTTTTCTAATGAGTCTGTTCTTCCTATCAGGTTGCCAAAGTATCAGAGTTTCAGCTTCAGCATCAGTCCTTACAATTAATATTCAGGACTGATTTCCTTGAGGATGGACTGGTTTGATGTCCTTGCAGTCCAAGTCTCATTAAATATGAGATCGAACTGGCACTACAGTGTTGATAAAAGACTGCTTGATATAAGTGAATATTAATAGTGTTGCTCTGTTATTGGTTTGTAACCCAATAACTTCACAATTGAATTAGAGAGAAGCACAGATCCTATCCTAAGTAAACATTGCTAGTCAGTCAAGCACCCATAGTGGCTCAGACACTAAAGAATCTGCCTGCAAAGCAGGAGACCTGGGTTCAATCCCTGGATCAGAAAGATCCCTCGGAGAAGGAACGGCTACCCACTCCAGTATTCTTGCCTAGAGAATTTGATGGACAGAGGAGCCTGGTGGGCCATAGTCCATAGGGTCGCAAAGAGTCAGACACGATTCAGTGACTAACTTTCAAGCACCCACAGAGTTCAAAATAAAGGAAATAGTATTCAAATCTCAGCCCATCTGGTCCATAGGTGCATGGAACTTTGGAGAGTGGCTCCTCTGCAATATTGGTTAGTTTTTATTCCTCCTTTTATTAACTGTTGTTTTTCTCACAGCTCTTACCTTTGGGGTCTCTTATCCTCTTCTCAGCATCCTCCCTCTCTATATACTGTTTCTTTGTCAGTCTTTTAACTCCTGTTCTCTGTGGGATGGTATTGGGGCATATTTATTACTCTAAACTAGCAAGGAAAGCTATCTTTTGTTGCAAAATCTTTTAAGCAAAAAATCCTTTCCTATTGGAAGCTGATTGTTTCCATAATCTAGTAGAAAATCTACTTGTATGGCTTGTTGCAAACTGTATTGGAATGTTAAGGAAGCAACAAACAGGGAGAAAGCCATGGTAGGAAGGAGCAATCTAGTTAGCGAAAAAAGTACAGTTTTTGGAGTTAAGACTCTTATATTCAAGCTGTAGCTCTGCCAGTGACTGGTCTGACATTGGCATCAGTTTTTCTGACTTCTTCAAATTTCTGTTTGCAAAATAGAAATAATAGTAGTAGTTACCAACTTCATATTGATTGTTACTTCATAGGAAGTAATTGCTGCTGCAAGTACCTTAAGTATCTGTGGTTGTCTTCAACATGACAGGTGTTGTAGTAGGTCCTGGAAATACAAGAATGCATGAAAATATCCTTTGGAGTTGATAATTGTCTAGTGTGTAATGAAACTATGAACTGGCCTAGCACAGATTATGACATGCAGCAGATATTTAATTAGAGCTATGTAATTCTGAAAAAGGAGATCTCTTGTCAAGATATTATATAAACGTATCATCGCTCAGTTATGTCTGACTCTTTGTGACCCCATGGACTGTAGCCTACCAGGCTCCTCCATCCATGGGATTTTCCAGGCAAGAGTACTAAAGTGGGTTGCCATTTCCTTCTCCAGGGGATCTTCCCAAGCCAGGGATCGAACCCAGGTCTCCTGCATTGCAGTCAGACTCTATACCCTCTTAGCCACCAGAGAAGTTCCTATTATAAAAGAGGGCAGCTAATCTGAAGTCATTTAGATGAGTCAAGGGCTTCCTTGGTGGCTCAGGCAATAAAGAATCTGCTTGCATCCAGTATTCTTGCCTGGAGAATTCCATGGGCAGAGGCTACAGTCTATGTGGTCACAAAGAGTTGGATATGACTGAGCGAATTTCACTCACTCACAGATGAGTCAAAATCCAAACATTGAGCTTTTAGGACAGTACCGATTTCATCCTCCCTCTCTTAGTAATGATATTGTTTATCTCAGATTTCAAAGAAAAAAGACCTTTATTTGTGTTTTAAAAGTCTATAGAATGCAGGTTCATTCTGAGAACAGCATATTAACATTGTTGAGCTATCCTTTATCTAAGAAAGTTGATGTAAACTATCTGCTCTCAGAGGATGACTGACTCTGCATTTCTGGAAAATGAATTGAGTCAAGTCAAATATCTGTCTATTGAGACTGAAAGGTGATAGCATCTGTGCTATAGAATTCCAGGACTACAGAATGTCCGAAGCTGGAAGGCACTTTTGTGAATACCTACTTCCACTGCCTTGTTTTCAAGTGTGGAAATTAAGGCCCAGAGATGGCACTGAATCATCATATAACCCACTGCTTGATTATGTTTCTGTTAAAGAAACAGAATTCAATGACAGGCATGAAGATGAGAGGCGCACCTTTCAGTTCATTAGCACCACGTCACAGTGAAATGAGTGGTTGCACCCAGTGTAAGAGGAAGTGACTCTAACTCCAAAGACAAAAACAAACAAACAAAAAAAAACCTGATGAAACTGGGAAATAAATTATAATATGTATCCTAAGGATAACACACTTTTGGAAACCTCTGAATGCATGTTTATTGTAAATAGCCATAGGGCTAAAATAGCTTCCTTCCCCAATTGTCTTTCCCCAATTGTTATGAAAAAATCAATTTTTCATAAACCACTATAAAACAGTCTAAATACTTCCTGGGAATCATCTCCAAATCCTTGTTCCACAGCCCCTCAGACCCAATATACACAAACTTCTTTCCCCTTCCCTTCCTCCCTTTAAGTATATCACAGTCTAGTAGGGAATGCTTTATGACTTGACCAGAGAAAATCTTTTATTTCATGCAATTTCAAAGAGTTCAACTTAATCATCTGCCATCCATATTCTTGCCAAAATTACTGATAAGAAAATTAAGATGCAGAGGTGAATATTATAAGGGGGTATCATCTCTTTTGTACTAAGTTCTATTTCAGTATCATCTTTGGTACCAGGAAGTTGTGCTCCTGGATTTAGGTAATCCCTACTGAGCATCTGGTAGTTCCGTTATCCACTTGGATAGTTTGGATTTGGGGGTATAAATATCTAGTTTCCATTCCCCACTT
Source organism: Cervus elaphus (assembly GCF_910594005.1). Classification (NCBI taxonomy): domain Eukaryota; kingdom Metazoa; phylum Chordata; class Mammalia; order Artiodactyla; family Cervidae; genus Cervus; species Cervus elaphus. The sequence continues at coordinate 79,643,861 of NC_057819.1, read as the reverse complement.
TCCCAACCATAGAGGCTTTCTTAAATGCTTTACTTATTTGATTTTTAGCTGTATACCTGAACAGTCACTTTGCTTCCAGAAGAATTCCAGAAGATTCTTCCAGCTTCTTGACTTGAGAGTTTCTGTATTTACCTAATGCCGGTGACCTTCCTCTCCCTCGTGTGTTAACCATTGCTCCATGGTATAGCAATCAGACATATTTTGGGCTACTGTTGAAAACAAAAGCAAAAAAGAAACACCCCTCAATTTTCTGCGGCTTACACAAATAGGGTTAAGTTTTCTCTCATGATAAACAACATGGCAGTATGTGGTCTAAGTCCAGGGCAGCAGTGTGCCAGTGACTTAAAGGAGTCAATGTCCTTCAGCCTCTCCACCATCCCAGCAGGCTGACTTACCAATTTATGCTGTCACTGTGCCATCCACTCCTCCAGAAATCACACTCAGATTCAAGGAAAAAAAAAAAAAAGCCACACCAGCTGCATCAATCCCATTAAGTCAAAAAATAAAAGCATCTCCAGAAGCCTGAGTAGACCTAATACCTATGCCTCTTTGGCAGCAACTTAGAGAATTAAGGGATACTGGGAATATTACTTCTTTAACCAATGTTAGCGTTCATATATCTTATGAAGAACCAACCAAGACCTTATATTTTATCCCCCCCTTCAGGCAGCCAAGCCCTGTTGTCCTTACCTTTCCTTCAGCAGATATTTAAGCCAATAAGGATTACTAAGCTCCTACACTGTGCTAAGTTTTAAGGAAACAAGGGTGTATACAGTAAGGCAAGATGCATGAATAAGAAACATCTATAACTATTCCCTTCCTTACTCCTCTGTTAACATGGAGAAATCTGTGGAAAAAATGAATGAAAAAAGTCAAAAGTTATTGGATATATTTTCCAAGAAGTTTGACAAGAGAACAAAAATGGACCTATAGTTCCTAAAGAATTTCATCTTACACCTCCACATTAAAATTGAACGCAATTTTGTCCTAATTTTTTAAAAAATAGCTTCGATAATTTTCTCTAAGTTTCCTGATGAATACATTTTACTTTTATTCTTGTGACTTAAACTTTATTTTTAGTACAAAACTACCTTAATCCAATTGCTGTTGAATGCTTGACATGCTTTTATGTATTTTGTGTACATTTTATGATTTAATTTTGCTGTTCATTTTTCTTGAGAGGCAGTCATTTTGTTTTAGATCTAAAACTTTCTGCAGGGTGTTGAAAAGCACGTGGACCCTAAGCATTATGCTTTGGTGCTCTATCCATAGACATGCCCTGAGCAAGGACATCTTGGAGTGCTAGCTACAAAACTTATAAAATACTCTAAAGGGACCAGACACATGATTTACCCCAGGGCCTGCAAACTCAAATCAATTCAGGGTCAGGTACATAATTTAAATGAGTGCTGTTACGAAGAAAGTATGAACTTTGGCAAACTAGAGAGTGATACAAACTAGTCAGCAAACCAACTAAAATATCATTTCAATTAAAAAAAAAAGTGATAGTTGGTATCTATTGGCTGCTGATCTTTGATTCAAAAATTTAGGAATGTGATGTAAGTTACCTGGAGTTTCACGTAATATAGCTGCTGGGGCCAGAGCCCCAGTTCACATCTCTTGTGAGCCCATTCAGTGCCTACTTTGTCCTAATCACCATGCTTCTTATTTATAGGTTGTCCACTTTCCTAAAAAAAGAGGGAAAACTTGAGGACCTGTTATGTGCTAAAGCTCTTTTTATAAGTTATTTCTTTTGAACTTTAACACATTTGAGATTGCTATTAATAGCCTCACTTTTCAGATAAGAAAACTGAGATGCAGCAATGTTACATAACTTGTCTAAGGTTGATTTATGAAGGTGTGAGCAACCCAGTTAGGTGTGGGGTTTGAACCCAGGTCCATCTGTGTTTGAAAGGTTTTTTTTTTTAAATTGTATTGTGTCCATAACTTCCAGGAAATGCTAATAATTTAAGTAGTGAATCAAAGAAGTGACTATGACGGAATCATGTTAGATGCAGAATGTATCTGAAATTTGTTTATCAAGAATGACTATCTGTATAGTGAACCCGCCCAGTGATGGTGAAAAAAGCAAGGGTGCTCAGTGTTGCTGCTGCTTTTCTTTCCCTTGCTCAATCCTCATTTTTCCTGACCCGTCAGCTGCGTTCCCCACAGCCGATCATGCCATCCTGTAGTGCCCTTGAAACGCTTTCTTCATTTGCTTTCTGGACAATCTTTCTTTGTTGTTCTCCTAGGTCATCACTCTAAAAATTGGTATGAGACACAATTCAATCTTTATTCCCCTTCTTGTCACCAGATAACAGCCAGTCACTTTGTTTTAACAAAACACCATCTACAAAATTATGCCTTTCACTTTTATATTTTCAGCTCTGGCCACTCTCCTGAAGTCTGGCTTGAAGACCTCCATGATCTCTTATCTGAAATCTCAGTACAGTTGTGCTTTAGCATACATTGTTTTATTTCATAAATTCATATGCACATGCTATATGTAACACATGCCTCTGGCAAGATTAAGGGCAACCAAAACAGTCTTTTAAAGACAAAGAACACAGCTGGAGGTATCATGTTCCCCAATTTTAAGCAATACTACAAAACAATAGTAGTAAAAAATGTACAGCGTAAAAATAGATACATATGTCAATAGAACAGAATACAAAACACAGAGACAAACCCATGTTCATATGGTCAATTAATCTACAGCAAAGGAGGCAAGAATATATGATGGGGGAAAGGCAGTCCCTTAAATAAATGGTGTTGGGAAAACTGGACAGCTACATGCAAAATGATGAAACTGGATTACTTTTTAATATCATGTGGAAAAACAAACTAAAAATGGATTAAAGGCTTAAATGTAAGACCTGAAACCATAAAACTCCTGGAAGAAAACATAAGCAGTACTCTCTTTGACATCAATCTTAGCAGTAATTTTTGAATCTGTCTCCTAAGGCAAAGGCAACAAAAGCAAAAATAAACAAATGAGACAGCATCAAACTAAAAAGTTTCTGCATGGTGAAAGACATCATTATTAAAATGAAAAAGCAACCTACTGACTGAGGCAGGATATTTGCAAATGACACGTTAGATAAGAGGTTAACACCATAAATATATACAGAACTCACAGAACTCAAATATTAAAAAAAATCTGACTAAAAAATAAGCAGAGGACCTGAACAGACATATTTCTAGGGAAGACCAACAGACACATAAAAATATGCTCAACATCACGAATCATCATGGAAACACAAATCAAAACCACAATGATATATCACCTCATACTTGTCAGAGTGGCTATTATTGAAATAGACAACAAATAACAAGTGTTGGTCAGGAAATGGAGAAACAGGAACACTTATGCACTGTTGGTGGGAATGCAAATTGGTGCAGTCAGTGGGAAACAGTATAGATGTTTCTCAAAAAGCTAAACATAGAACTCTCATATGATCCAGCAATTCTGCTCCTAGGTATTTACCAAGACGAAAAACAAAACACTAGTTTGAAATATATATGTACTGCTAGGTTTATGGCAGTGTTATTTACAATAGCCAAGCTATGGAAGCAATGTAAGTGTCCGTGAATGGATGAACAGATTAAAAAGGTGTCATAATTACAGATAGCCAACAAATACTAGAAAAATGGTACTGATGAACCTATTTGCAGGGCGCGGACAGAGAACGGCTTTGCGGACACAAAAGAGGAAGGAGAGGGTGGGACGAATTGAGAGAGTAAGCACTGCAGTATACACTACCATGTGTGAAATAGAGAGCTAGTGGGGAGCCGCTATACGGCACAGAGAGCTCAGCTCGGTGCCCTGTGATGGCCTAGAGGGGTGGCATGTGGGGAGCGGGGAGGCTCAAGAGGGAGGGATATATGTGTACTTATAGTTGACTCATGTATGGCAGAAAGTCATACAACACTGTAAAACAAGCATACTCCAATTAAAAAGATAAATTTAAAAAGATGTAAACAGATGCATACAGTTATACATGCATGTGACATAAAAAAGAATGAAATCTTGCATTTGTGATAACATGAAAGGACGTAGAGGGTGTTATGCTAAGTAAAATAAGTCAGAGAAAGACAAATACTGTATGGTTTCACTTATATGTGAAATATAAAAAACAAAACAAATGAACAATAAAACCAAACAGAAACAGACCCACAGATAAAAAGAAAAGAAAAGAAAAGAAAAAGAAACAGACCCATAGATAAAGAAAACAAACCATTGGTAGCCAGAGGGGATGGGCTTAGCAGTTGGGCAAAATAGGTGAAGGGGATTAAGAGATACAAGCTTTCAGTTAAAAAATAAATGTCATGGGGGTATAATGTACAGCATAGGAAATATAGTCAATAATGTAATAACTTTGTAGGGTGACAGCTGGTTACTAGACTTACTGTAGTGATCAATTTGCAGTGTATATAAATGTTGAACCACTATGATGTACTCCTGAAACTAATAGAATATAGTATGTCAATACAGTATACCTCAATTAAAAAAGGCATATCATACCAAAAAAAAAAAAAAAGATCTGGGGCAATATTTAAATGTCCAATACTTCTGCACTAAAAAAATATTTACACTGAATTAGGTGAACGATGACTATAAACAGCCTCATTATCAATTAAATCACTTGCAGTTGAATGGGAAGTAAAACTCCCCTCTCCATTTTATTTCCTCATCCTTCCCCTGCTTTATTTTCTTTCATGAGTTAAGTTGAATCCAGTTGCTCAGTCATGTCCGACTCTTTGTGACCCCATGGACTTCAGCACACCAGGCTTCCCTGTCCATCACCAACTCCCATAGCTTGCTCAAACTCATGTCCATCGAGTAGGTGATGACATCCAGCCAGCATCTTCTGCCGTCCCCTTCTCCTTCCACCTTCAATCTTTCCCAGCACCAGTGTCCGTTCTAATGAGTCAGTTCTTCACATCAGGTGGCCAAAGTATTGGAGTTTTGCTTCAGCATCAGTCCTTCCAATGAGTATTCAGGACTTCTCTTTTAGGATTGACTGGTTTGATCTCCTTGCAGTCCAAGGGACTCTCAAGAGTCTTCTCCAACACCACAGCACTTTTATTTCATAGCACTTACCATCTCTTGACATATTATACAGTGTTTGTTCATTTGCTTAAGGTCTTGCTTCCTCAAATCCAATGTAAATTCCATAAGATTTGGGTTTTCAGTGTTCATGTCCAGCTCTTTATATATCACCATTCTGACACACAGTTGGTGCTCAATAATTATTTCATGGAGAAATAAACTTCTCCTCAATTTCAGAAAGACCAAACACAACACCTCTTTTTGCCTGGTTCTGCTAGAATATCACTGAATATGGGACCCAGAATTTCAAGGTCACAGCTAGCAATGACTACCGTTTCTCATCATCTTTGTTGCTTGAAGACATGTTGAGGGTCAGACTCCAAGGCTCTGTGAACATTTACAATTGATATCCCTAGGCCCATTTTTTAAATGAGTAACTTGAAGCCCAGAGAAGTTGACGAACTAGTTTCTGGTTACCAGCAACCGGTTGCTAGCAGAACTAAGAGCAGAAGCCAGGCTCAAGAGATTTTTCATCTCATTTCTCTCAAACCTCCACAGGTATAAAAAGTATTCGTGGAATGTGGAGTGGCTCTGAAATTTTAATAACCTGGTTTATTAGAGTATTATAAGAAACCTGCAACCTTTTTTTGACTAAGTAATGAATTTTTTACAAGAGTTATGGAACTCAAGTCTCTTAAATTATAAAGTATTGTTTTTACCTGTCTTCCCAGGGTAGGGCATTTCAATTCATTAAAAATTCTAAGGTAAATTGTACTGATAAGATCTGGATAGTGTGTTGCATTTCAAGTTAATGTGTTTGTCTTTAAATGTAATTTCCAAAGCATTTTCATCTTTATTTTATAGATATATTATTATATAAAATTAAATATTGAGTATTATAAATACCCAGGTACTGGGTACATCAGACTCTGAATACCTCTATACAGATGCATATTTATATGTATGTATGTTTATATATACATAAAATATTGCAGGAGACCCTGGTTTTATTCCTGGGTTGGGAAGAGCTTCTGGGGAAGGGATAGGCCACCCCCTCCAGCATTCATGGACTTCTCTGGTGGCTCAGACAGTAAAGAATCCGCCTGCAATGCGGGAGACCTGGGTTTGATCCCTGAGTTGGGAAGATCCCTTGGAGGAGGACATGGCCACCCAGTCCAGTATTCTTGCCTGGAGAATCTCATGGACAGAGAAGCCAGGCGGGTTACAGTCCATGGGGGCACAAAAGGTCAGACACAACTGAGCAACTTAGCACAGCACAGCGTGCATAAAACACACAGTATATTATATGCTGTAATAAGCGCAGGACAGTGTGCATAAAACATGCCACATATTATATACTGTAATCAGCGCAGCACAGCACCCATGAAACATACCACATATTATATACCGTAATCAGCGCAGCACAGCGCGCATGAAACACACCACATATTATATACCGTAATCAGCGCAGGACAGCGCGCATGAAACATACCACATATTATATACCGTAATCAGCGCAGGACAGCACGCATAAAACATACCACATATTATATACCGTAATCAGCGCAGCACAGCGCGCATGAAACACACCACATATTATACACCGTAATCAGCGCAGCACAGCGCCCATGAAACACACCACATATTATACACCGTAATCAGCGCAGCACAGCGCCCATGAAACACACCACATATTATACACCGTAATCAACGCAGCACAGCACGCATAAAACATACCACATATTATATACCGTAATAAGCGCAGCACAGCGCATGTAAAACATGCACCATATTATATACTGTAATAAGCGCAGCACAGCACACAGAAAACATACAACGTATTATATACTATAAAATACATAAAATTTATATATGAAATCACGTTGCAGAATATTCTTGCTCCCTCACTATCAACTGTTAGCCTTAAAAAGCCACTCTATTTCTCTGAACTTCACTTTTATCATGGGAGATAAGTAAATATGTGAACAATTATTGCCATAATATTTGTTCTACTTATCTCAATGGCTTGTTCCAAATTAAAAATATAATAATAATCTTCATTTTGTACTATGAAGTGTATTTTAATAAATGTAATATAGAGTGTTAAGTGTGAGTGTTACACACTAGTCAAAATCGTGGACTGTGTATCCAGACTATCCAAATGAAGTCCTTGCTCTGCCACTTACTAGCTGTGTGACATGGGCAAGATGCTGAACTCTTGAGGCTTCTTTACTTCCCCCATGAAACAAGGATCATAATCCTAGCTACCTCTTATGGTTGTTTGAGGTTTGAATGTATCAATGTTTGTAAAATGCTTAGAACACTTCGTAGCATTTCATAAATGCTCTGTGTTAACTGCCACGGTAGTGAAATTAAGGAATCATTATTGTGCCCAGCAGATCTGGATAAAGATATACAGCTAGATATCCAGATATATTCATAGTGTAGAGGTATATGAGTACTGTTTATATGGTTATATACAGATGTAGGAAAGAGTCATAGCTGCACAACCAGTGAGCTCAGTTACTGCGTTATTTTTATTGCTTATTAATAGAGAGCACAGAAGCACATGGGAAATGTGAGAGCGTGGTTCCAGCAATCTACCATAGTCAAGTTCTTGTTGCAAATCCCTAAGTATCACTAACTCTCCATATTGTTAGAATTTAGTCCTTGCAAATGCAGCCACTGCTTGGGCAGACTGTAGCAGCTGCCCAACAGGTGTTGAGAAATATGAGAAAAGGGGAGGAAAGCCATCCTTCCCAGAAAGGAATAGACTCTCTTTTAATGCTTTACTGAGAAACAAGAAAACAAAGTAGAACAAAGCAAGTAGTTTTTGTGCCTAAAACCAAGTTGTATATTAGAAACGGAGGTCAGACAAAAGATTTACACTTTTCTATGAGCTGTGAGCTCTTCCAAATTACCATAGGCTAATGGAGGAAAGTCACTTTTTTCTTAGCCCCTGATGGGAAGTTTACAGTCTCCCTGGACTTTAATGGAAGCCCTGTTCTTTGCTCTAAGTCCCTCCTGCTGGGAGTTAATACAATGTTTGTACTGCTTATTTCAGGCGCAGAGTAGAGATCAGAGAGAGTTTCTCCTGCTCAGAGAGCATCTTCCCTTCCCTTGGAGAACCTTCATTTGATGTTTGGTCCAATTCAACTGGGCATTTTTTCTTTGCTTGTTGTGTTTTAGGGTTTCTGCAGAATTTTAGCCACTCATCTAGCCTCTCTTTAAATTTATAAAATATATTTGATGATTTATCACATCATACATAATCTATAACATTCTGGTCTCTGTTTACCCAGCTCTGAGCTAGATTCAATCAAGACTGCAAAAGAAATTCATGGCTCTCAAGGTATATAGAACTCTCATGCAGATTTATACACAGTTAAAAGATTCAAGAGCAAAGTGACTTGACTATGACTTGACTTGTTGCCATAATTCAAATGATATGTCTTGTTCAGTGTTCTATTCTGGTGCCTACCTAGCATGGTACTGGTATCATATAGGCACTCAAAGAGATTTTAAATGAATGAATGGATGAAGAGCAGTGATTTAATACTTATTAACAGCTACAAAAGCACCATTGAATTTGAGACTACTTTTCTAGTCTAATTAAATAATATAAAGAAGAAATTGTCATAGAGACTTGACTAAATGCTCATCAAGCTCTTTTCCCTGAGTACATATCAGGACTGCCTCTCCCAGCCTCCTTTGCAATTAGGTTAAGTCTCGTGACTGTTTGGCTAATGACATATTTGCATAAATTGCGTCTACCCACTTCCAGGCAAACCTCAGAACCCTTCTTTGAAATCTGTCATCAATTATTTTTTCCTTTATCTGACTGCTGGATGCTAAGGACCTTGAGGACTTTGGGATTCTGGAAGGTAGAAGAACCACCAGGTGGAAGAAGCCTGGGTTCCTAAATAAACTGTGTGGAGCAGAACCAGAGAGAGCAGAAAGGCTGATATTAGGCTGTGTTGTGTGAGAAACACACTTTTATTTCCTAATCCATTGAAACTTTAGTCTATGCTGATCCATACAACTATATAAACAAAAAATGCAAGAGCCACATTATTTACAACAATGAAAAAGCGAAGCACCTTAAGTGTTTAGCTATGAATGAGAGTTTAAGGGTATAAACTTACACAAAATGTAGTGCCTCCCTGGAAAGCGATGGCTGTGGATGCTATGTTACAATTTAGGAAAATGTTAACATTTTGTTATAAAAATCAGATTGCAATATAAAAAAATCTTATGTAACTGTTTCTTATACATACATTTAAAATGCTTATAAAATTTAAATATGGGGAGTTCATATCTTACAATGTCAAATATAGTTATGTTAGAACATACACGTTTATAAGTGATTCCTTTATTCTTAAAATTTTCACTTTTTGCATTGTGGTATCTTTACTTTATGATTTTATTATTTATTTATTTATTTTTCCATTTATTTTTATTAGTTGGAGGCTAATTACTTTACAAAGTTATTCCAAAAAGTGAAGTTGATTCTCAAATGGTATGGACACAGTTCATGAGTGCTTTTCTTGGTCTAAAATGGAGGGATCAACATTAACCAGAGGGCCACAGAAAGTTTATCACGAAGAAAGAAGCTAGCATGTTTAGACAGAAGCAGAGAGTTCCACTCAAAGAGAGGAGTGGTGAGGAGATGGGAATGAAGGTTTGGGAAATGAAGAGATTCTGAGACTGCCTAAACATCTCAAGACATTAGGCAGGGCTCTTTGAGGGGTATTTTGAGGCACCCTTTTTGTCTCTGTGTTCCAGAGTTCCATCCTTTCTGCAAAATCACAATTCTTTCCACCAACAAGTCAGGTGTTTGGGCCAGTTCTCCTGGGAGTGGAGGCCAGCTGGCACGGGTTGCATCCATCTGTTACTTGAGTTCCTCTCATAGGGTCTGAATAAGGTCAGAGGACCAGGGAGAGTGGTATTATTGGGCTAATGGGATGTTGGCCTCAGACCACATAAACTGGCTGAACAGAATCTTTGGATCCAGGCTCAGTATTCTCATTCATTTTCTTTATGCATCATCTGTCTAGAATCTGAATTGGAAGCAAACATGAGACAGACTCAAAGTCTGTCCTTAAAAAGCTCACAGTTTAGAGGGAATGGGTTAAGATGGAAAGTTAAAGAAAACCCCGTTTACTTGAATCTTCATTCTGTGGCATGGATAACATGAGAGACTTTGAAGACTCTCACAATAGCTTTTTACAATAGGCACTCTCATTTTTGTCTTACAGATCAGACAAGTGAGACTCAGAGGCAAAAGGATCTTTCTAAGGTGACACAGCAAGAAGCAAGCAACAGAAATTGGACTTAAGTCCAGGTCTCTCTAATTTCATTATCTCCAAAGTTCTGAGAGAAGCCAAAATATGGCTCATGATATACAAAAGTGTAGAGAATGCATTATTATGGAAGTTCAAAAGAGACTCTAAAGGTGGAACTGGTAGAAAGGTTAAAAAAAAGCGGGGGGGGGCAGTATTTTTGTTTCAGTTTTAAATAGATGGGTATTTGGGGCAGAGTCATGGTTTCAAAGCAAAGCCCTGGGTTTGTGGGTTACTTGGGGAAGGCTTAGGGGCAGCTGCCTGGCATTAGTTGGAAATATGCAAGCCAGGTCTGAGTGATCCCCAAGACTCCTTTCTCTATTTGCAAAGGCAGGGTGGGCCTTTGAAACTCAGCCTTCCAAAATCCTGTCTCTGCAGTCAAGGCTTGTTTAGTTGCCTCTTCACAAGCAAGCATTTTAAAAGGTGCTTCTAATCCATTCAAGCCCCTCATAAATGACAGGAGCCTGCATATTACCATAGTTACCGAATCAGCAATCAGAGTCTCCATCCATTTCCTCTTCTGTTACAGAATCAGAGGACACAGCACAGCAGGTGAGTTGAAAGCATTTCTCTGCTTCACTCTCAACCCTGCCTCCAGCTTTCTGTTATATTAGGAACTTAAAGCCACTTATTTCAAGAGACAAAAATAAATCCCTAAATTAGCTAGAACAATAGGACTGGTATCTAGAAACAGAGCAGTCTCATCAATTAACCAGCAGAGCTGGTCAGGAGAGCTGAGGAACAGCACGTGTGTAGCTATTAACTTACATGATCTTACAGAAACACAGGTCTAATAGTGTTCCCCACCTTCACAACCCTATTGCACCCAGATATGCCTTGATTTCAATCTTCACTGCTAGATTAAGTCTAAACCTTGTTAATTTTGCATTAAACAGTCACTGGTCCACAGTTCACCCTTCCTACCTCATCACTTCTTCAACTGTAAAAGATCTATGTTGAGCACCTCCTCCTCCAGGAAGTCTTCCTAGCTCTGGTTTAATTGTTAAGTCATGTCTGATTCTTGCCACTCCATGGACTGTAGCCTGCCAAGCTCCTCTGTACATCATGGGATTCTCCAGGCAAGAATACTGGAGTGGGTTGCTATTTCCTTCTCCAGGGGCTCTTCCTGACCCAGGGATTGAATCCAGGTCTCCTGCATTGCAGGCAGACTCTTTACCTACTGAACTACAAGGAAAGTCTAAGCCCCATCAGATGATTTCCTGTGCTCTCCTATGAACACATTTCATTTTCCGTAATAATCTCTTTGCTTGTCTGTCTCTTTCACCTATAGACAACTAAAGGACAGAAGGCTACATTTTACTCATCTTTTTTACCTTTTACAGTGATTAGCATCCTACATGCTACATAGTAGGAACACAAGAAGGTTTGAGCACAGTACCCATTCCAGCATTTCCAGCTACTCTGAAAAACAATTTATAGAAGGTACATCATACAGAAGGTGCTTCACTGACTATGCTAAAGCCTTTGACTGTGTGGATCAGAACAAACTGCAAAATTCTTAAAGAGACGGGAATATCAGACCACCTGAATTGGCTCCTGCAAAAGCTGTATGCAGGTCAATACATCTATAATTTAACTTATATTATAGATGTACTCTGCATATAAGTTAAATAAACAGGGTGACAATATACAGCCTTGATGTTCTCCTTTCCCAATTTGGAACTAGTCCATCGTTCCATGTCTGGTTCTAACTGTTGCCTCAGAAATGCTGAGCTGAATGAAGCACAAGCTGGAATCAAGATTGCCAGGAGAAATATCAATAACCTCAGATATTCAGATGACACCATCCTTATGGCAGAAAGTGAAGAGGAACTAAAGATCCTCTTGATGAAGGTGAAAGAGGAGAGTGAAAAAGCTGTTTTAAAACTCAACATTCAAAAAACAAAGATCACGGCATCCAGTCCCACCACTTCATGCCAAATAGATTGGAAAACAATGGAAACAGTGACAGACTTTATTTTCTTGGGCTCCAAAACCACAGCAGATGTTGACTGCAGCCATGAAATTAAAAGATGCTTGCTCCTTGGAAGAAAAGCTGACCAACCTAGACAGCATATTAAAAAGCAGAGACATTACTTTGCCAACAAAAGTCAGAGCTATGGTTTTTCCAGTGGTCATGTATGGATGTGAGAGTTGGACTATAAAGAAAGCTGAGCACCGAAGAATTGATACTTTTGAACTGTGGTGTTGCAGAAGACTCTTGAGAGTTCCTTGGACTGCAAGGAGATCCAACCAGTCCATCCTAAAGGAGCTCAGTTCTGAATATTCATTGGAAGGACAGATGCCAAAGTTGAAGCTCCAATACTTTGGCCACCTGATGTGGAGAGCTGACTCATTAGGAAACACCCTGATGTTGGGAAAGATTGAAGTCAAGAGAAGGGGACAACAAAGGATGAGATGGTTGGATGGCATCACTGACTCAATGGACATGAGTTTGAGCAAACTCTGGGAGATAGTGAAGGACAGGGAAGCCTGGCATGCTGCAGTCCATGGGATAGCGAAAAGTTGGACACGACTGAGACCGAACAACAAACAAAGAAGGTGTTTTACATACTGAGACTTTATGCCTTTCTGGATTCTCTTCACTCCACTTGAAATACCTTCTATCTTCCAGTTTCCCCCTCCCCACCCCATGATAGTTCTGCCTGAAGAAATTGCAGCAGTCCTGTACTTCAGCTGATGTGCTGCATGACATCTGAAGCCTTCTGTGAATCTCCAAAGTAGGCCTGATTGTCCTTGATCTCAGGTCCTAAATTCTTGATTGGGCTCTGGTTGGCTGAATGTGTCTCTGACCCTACAGACTCCAAGTTCCTTCAGAGCAGGAACCAACCATTGTCCATCCATGATAACCAGCAGTCACTAAAAGAACTTGCTGATCACTGACTTTCTGGATCCCCACAGAATCACAGTTTGAATTCTTTCCCCACCTCCTGGGGCAATAAAACACTGTTCTGACAGCTCGCTTTACTTCTCACACCTGAGCTGAAAACTGCACACAGTAGCTTGAGCAGGATGGGAAATGTGATGAATGATGACTTTTTCCACCCAGGATAGAGGCAGGATTGGTTTCTGAGTGGTTGTTATTTGGAGCAGCAACTTAAGATCAATCACTACTCTTGTCCTTGCCAAGCTGTGGGCAGAGTTTTCATTTCTCATCTGCCTGACAGAAGAACATGATTCTCTCCTTAGACCTGCCTTCAGGCTAACATGATTGAAAAGGAATGAGGAGGAAAGGAAAAAGGAAAGGTAGGAAAAATTAACAAAAATTCAGGAAAAGATGCATTCCTTAAAAGTCTTTAGTTTGATGGAGTAAGCCAAAGCAGGAGTGTTAGGTTCAATCAGGCCTGTCCTTTAATTACTACTGAGCTACTGCATGATTTGGGGGAAATTACTTAATCTTCCTAAACCTCTGCTTCATGATTTATGAAGTGCTGAATTGGGGATTAAATGAGGCGATACATGTTTCAAATAAAAAGAACAATATCTAAGAAGATACTCAATGAGTATATGTTTTTGTCATTGTCAAGTGACCAGGAGGGGTGACACTGATGTATCATATTATATTCCTGACTTAAGTCAGGTTTTTATGCAAGTAAATGATACTTACTTTATGCAAGTAAGTGCTCCTGGCTGGAGGCTGTAAAGGATAGAGGAGGCTGGGCAGAGAAGGGGAAAAGGCAATCAGCAGAGGATTTGAGGGACGTCTCAGCTTCAGCCTTCAAGGGGACCCTGGAGTGTAAGTCACAGCAGGACTATTCTAACTCTGAACAGTAGGGCTGGGCTTTGGGGTTTCTTAGCCACAGCCATTGGCTAAGGAAGCCCAGGAATGGCTCCCAGGCACTCTGGTTCTTGAAGCCTGAGCAAAGCCCCTTCTAGAAGCTTCTTCCAAGGAAGCAGAATCAAAGCACACACAGGCAGCAGAGGGGCACCTCCTGCAAGGAGAGGGACCAGAGGCTAGGCGGGTGGCCGTCGTCTGTGCGCACCACGGTTTGAATGAGGCACTTTTTAGGCATTTTCTCATCCATCACCTGGAGACGGAAATGGCAACCCACCCCTGTGTTGGTGCCTGGAGCATTCCATGAAAGGAGGAGGCTGTTGGGCTACAGTCCATGGGGTCGCAAAGAGTCAGACATGACTGAGCGACTTTCACTCATCCATCATCTAGTAAGAGATTCCAGGCGACCAGCCTGAGATGGAGCAACTTTGAGATGGGCCCATGAGGAGGGTTCTGCTGTCTGTTCCTGCCAGAGCTTCTTCTGCTCCACTTCTGCTGCACGGGCTCTGCCCTCTGCTAACTCCAGGGACGTCAGAGGAGAAGCAGCAGCAAAGAACCACAGCTGAATGTCCCCACTCTTCTTTGCTTACACTCTCCCTTCCTGCTCGCCCCCTGAGGATGGCTAGCGGAGGGAGGAACAGAAGCTCAGGGCTCCCGGGACTGGGCAAGGCTCTGCCACTGTTCTCTGTTCTTTATTTATTCCTCACCAAGTCTGCTGAAGAGGAAAGTTGAGGGAACTCAATCAGGACTTGGGACATCAAATTCAACTCAGGAGATGTTTCTGTATCAATCCAATAGTTCCAGCACATTTTCTAGCTCTTCAGAGGACTGTCACGTCTATTATTTTATTTATAGGTGGCTCATAGTTCTGGAAGTCTGTTTCTGTATCAATCCAATAGTTTTAGCACATTTTTTTAGCTCCTCAGAGGACTGTTATGTCTATTATTTTATTTCATTTGTAGTCAGTTCTGGAAGTCTGGTCTTGAGGAAAGAAGGAACAGCAAAAGTGTCAGGAGTGAGAACGAGGAGGGAAAATGAACCCAAGCAAGAGAGACATCGGACCCGAGGGCAGGAACCTCAGTCAGGGCTGTATCAGCACCCATTGAGGGGCTTCCAAAGTCCCAGTGCCCAGCCACAGCCAGACCAGCTACATGAGGACTGAGAGTAATTGTCAAAGGTCCCAGTGATTCCAGTATGCTAACAAGTTTGGAAGTCTCTTCACTGTTGCTGCTGCTGCTGCTGCTAAGTCGCTTCAGTCATGGCCAACTCTGTGCGACCCCATAGACGGCAGCCCACCAGGTTCCGCCATCCCTGGGATTCTCCAGGCAAGAACACTGGAGTGGGTTGCCATTTCCTTCTCCAAAGCATTAAAGTGAAAAGTGAAAGTGAAAGTGAAGTCATGTCTGACTCTTCTCGACCCCATGGACTGCAGCCTACCAGGCTCCTCTGTCCATGGGATTTTCCAGGCAAGAGTACTGGAGTGGGGTGCCATTGCCTTCTCCGAATCTCTTCACTAATAGGAGCTAATTAGTCAAAGCATCCGCAGCTACTGTTAGGACCAAGTAGTTATACCTGTAATAGAGGAGAGATCTTGAAGTTTGTCACTCTCCAAATACTTACTGAGCACGTTCTGAAAACAAAGCACTATGTTGAAGGATGTCCGAGCACAAAGAGGAGCCTCTTTGGTTCTCCCGGTTGTCTGCCCCTACAGTTTTGGGGACGGGGAGACGGGCATGTAATAAGATAAATGTAAATAACTGCAGTCCCCTCTATTATGAGCTGTAGGAGATATATAGCTCCAGAGGTGAAGTGAAAGTTGCTCAGTCACGTCTGACTCTGTGACCCCATGGACTGTATAGTCCATGGAATTCTCCACACCAGAATACTGGAGTGGGTAGCCTTTTCCTTCTCCAGGGAATCTTCCCAACAAAGGGATCAAACCCAGGTCTCCCGAGTTGCATATGGAGTCTTTGCCAGCTCAGTCATAAGGAAGATGCAGTTATTTGCAGATAGAGACAGACAGGGGCTTCCCCGGTAGCTCAGCTGGTAAAGAATGCACCTGCAATGCGGGAGACCCTGGTTCAATACCTGGGTTGGGGAGATCCCCTGGAGAAGGGATAGGCTACCCACTCCACTATTCATGGGCTTTCCTGGTGGCTCAGATGGTAAAGAATCCACCTGTAATGTGGAAGACCTGGGTTTGATCCCTGAATTGGGAAGATCCCTTGGAAGGGAGCATGGCAACCCACCCCAATATTCTTGCCTGGGAGAATCCCCATGGACAAAGGAGCCTGGTGGGCTACAGTCCATGGGGTCACCAAGAGTCAGACATGACTGAGCGACTAAGCCTACACACAGAGAGACAGAGAGGGGAGGAGGGAGAGAGAGAGATAACAATGAAACTACTATGGAGGAGTGAGCTCTATTGCCAGAATCTGGGGAGGGAGGAAGTGTGATTAGGAAGGTGTTAGTAGAGGAAATTCTAGAGCTGGGCCTAAAGGATGAGTGAGGATTTGAAAAGTGAGCAGTAAGGAAATAGCATGTATACGGCAAAAAGGAAAAAAATAAAGAACATAGTGTTCCAGGATGTGTAAATGACTTGGGATGGAAATTCCAGGATGTGAAACATATTAGGAAATGAGGTTGAGAAGGTTGGAGGGTGTGGTGTACTGTGTTTGTGTCTTTGGATTCTTTGATCATGGGGAGGACTTATCTCTGAGACCACTGTGAACCTCAGAAACATGAGCCATTCCTGCTCCTACAGACTTCTGCTGTGGGAAGACAGATAAGAGCTGGATGGGTTTGTTCATTAGTGGCAGTACAGTTTTGCTTTCTATACACACACACACACTCATACACACACACAAAGTCCCTGCTTATTAAAACTAGTCCAAATGTAATGCTGGGCTCCCGTTTGCTGCAAATTCCCAGGGATATGTGGACTTGATGGTAATTTCTACGTCCAATTTCCTCTTTTGGTTGAAACCAAAATCTCATTTCATCTATCCCACCCCACCAAGGGGGTCATATTTTTCTGTGGATTAGTACCAATATAGATGAAGATTTTTATTTCAACCAGTCTTTCACACCAGACATTTGTATATTTAGCAAACTTTGAAGTTTGAGATGATGAAGACCATTTACTTTATAGAAAAACATATAAGTTAAAAGGAGAGTTTAGACAGTTTTGCTTTAAAAGTCCTTGTGCTGTGCCTCCACAGAGAATTTCTTTTTTTTTTTTCACAGAGAATTTCTTGTTGGTCATATTCCCCTAAAAGTCCCCAACCCCCAACACACACATTTATACTCCTCTCATCTTAATTCTGCACCTTAATTATGCAGAACAGTTCAGCTGTTTCTGAACTCTCTACCCCTCTTGGATTCTAGGTTTGTTTTTAAAAATACAGCCTCATTAGTGTGCCTGCTGGAACAAAGTTTCACCCACCCTAAGACTCATTCTTTAGCCTCACAGAAGAAATGGAACAAGTTTTGAAATGTCCATCTCTCCTCTCTCCTTCTCCCACTGATCTCTGTAACTGGAAGAGAGTACAGACTTAATTCTTCCTTGATAAAAGTTATGCCACACCACCCATGCTAGGCTTCCCTGTCCTTCACTGTCTCCTTCACTGTCAAACTCATGTTCACTGAGATGATGATGCCATCCAAACATCTCATCCTCCGTCATCCCCTTCTCCTCCTGCCTTCAGTCTTCATCAGTGATCCTTTCCAGTGAGTCAGCTCTTTCCATCAGGTGGCCAAAGTATTGGAGCTTCAGCTTCAGCATCAGTCCTTTCAAAGAATATTCAGAGTTGATTTTCTTTATGATTGATAGTTTAATCTCCTTGCTGTCCAAGGAACTCTCAAGAGTCTTCTCTAGGATCTCTAGTCAAGGCTATGGTTTTTCCAGTGGTCATGTATGGATGTGAGAGTTGGACTATAAAGAAAGCTGAGCACTGAAGAATTGATGCTTTTGAACTGTGGTGCTGGAGAAGACTCTTGAGAGTCCCTTGGACTGCAAGGAGATCCAACTAGTCCATCCTAAAAGAAATCAGTCCTGCGTATTCATTGGAAGGACTGATGTTGAAGCTGAAACTCCAATACGATGGCCATCTGATGAGAAGAGCTGACTCATTTGAAAAGACCCTGATGCTGGGAAAGATTGAAGGCAAGAGGAGAAGGTGACGACAGAGGATGAGATGGTTGGATGTCATCACCGACTTGATGGACATGAGTTTGAGTAAACTCCAGGAGTTGGTGATAGACAGGGAGGCCTGTCGTGCTGCGGTCCATGGGGTTGCAAAAAGTCGGACACGACTGAGAGAATGGACTGAACTGAATTAAAGCACCTGTGGAGACTAGAAGGTAGAATGCCTTAAATACCTTGCCAGGAAGTCTAGGCTTTATTCTGTAGGTCACAAAGAGAAATTTCTGGCTGTGGGAATGGTTTGACAACATTATGCTTTAGAAGGCGCTGTCTGGAGTGTGTTATAAGACAACCATTGGGCTGGGGTGGAGGGATCCAGTAGCAAGGGGTCTGACTATCCATTGGTATGGTTACAAAAATTAAGTAAACAATAAGTCTCTTATTTAGAAGAATTCTCCCCTAAATCAGTACATGGTGTAATGAATTTGGTGTTACTCCAAGGTTTCTGTAATAAAAGTCAATATAATCCCTTATCTGATTTGCATTTTATCCTTCACAACAACCTCTTGAGGTATATCTCATCCATCTGCACTTTCTAAGTTGAGAGAAAAATGAGCCTCAGGAAAGCTAAAATTTTGTGTGAGGCCACACGGCAAGCTAGTAGCCGAGTCTGGGTTTGAACTGTTATCCAGAGTGACTCAAGAGTCTAACTTCTCTGGACATTCTGCGTCAGAGCTAAGTTTATAGACTGGTCTCATGTGTCCATGTGTGAACCTTCTATTTATGGATCACCCAGAGAAAATATGTAATATCAGGCTGACTTCACTCTGCCACCCAGCACGTTCCTGGAGTACCTCCCAGCTGGTGTCTCCTCAGGGAACAAAATCTCACTTCAATATTAGCCCAAGGCAAACCTAATTAGAAAGGCAAATCCACTCCCTGCCTTCCCAGGCCCAAACTGTTGATCCATGCCAAGTAGTAACTTTCCTGTGTTTTCTGCCACTATGGTTTTTCAGTTACAGTTCTGATTACCCTGAGTGATGCTCTATCCAAAAACTGAACCAATTTTCCATTTTGTTTCAAGGTGAAAATCCTCCAGGGATTATCAAATAATAGTTATATCTTTGACCTTGCACTGGAGCTACTGCATCAATTTTTGCATTGATTTGAAAGGCATTTAGTGAATGTAAAACTAGTGCCAAGCCACAGATGAAGGCATGGTTCCTATGGCCAAGGAGATACAATCTAGCAAGTGATACCTGTTTTGAATTTAAATAACTTAAAATTTAGTAATCCCTGACACCAACTCAGGCTACCTGATATCTATTGTGTTGTGTGTGTGTGTGTATGTGTGTGTGTGTGTTTATATGGGTTTCCCAGTGGCTCAGTGGTAAAGAATCTGCCTGGAATGCAGGAGACCCAGGTTCAATTCCTGGACTGGAAAAATATATATTTATATATTTACCTGCTATCTACTGATACCTCATTGGAAGAACAGATGCTGAAGCTGAAGTTCCAATACTTTGGCCACCTGATGCAAAGAACTGACTCATTGGAATTCCAAGACCCTGATGCTGGGGAAGATTGAGGCAGGAGGAGAAGGGGATGACAGAGGATGAGATGGTTAGATAGCATTACTGACTCGATGGATATGAGTTTGAACAAGTTCTGGGAGTTAATACTGGGTTGGATGAAGCACAAGCTGGAATCGAAATTGCTGGGAGAAATATCAGTAACCTCAGATATGCAGATGACACCACCCTTTACGGCAGAAAATGAAAAACTAAAGATCCTCTTGATGAAAGTGAAAGAGGACACTGAAATGTTGGCTTAAAACTCAACATTCAGAAAACTAAGATCATGGCATCTGGCCCCATCACTTCATGGCAAATAGATGGGGAACAATGGAAACAGTGACAGACTTTATTTTGGGGAGCTCCCACATCACTGAAGATGGTGACTACAGCCATGAAGACACTTGCTCCTTGAAATAAAGTTCTGACCAAAAGTTCTAGACAGCATATTAAAAAGCAGAGACGTTACTTTGTGAACAAAGGGGCATCTAGTCAAAGCTAAAGTTTTTCCAGTAGTCATATATGGATGTGAGAGTTGAACTATAAAAGCTGAGCACTGAAGAATTGATGCTTTTGGACTGTGGTGTTGAAGAAGACTCTTGTGAGTCCCTTGGACAGCAAGGAGATCCAAGCCATCCATTCTAAAGGAACTCAGTCTTGAATATTCATTGGAAGGACTGATTCTGAAGCTGAAACTCCAATACTTTGGCCACCTGATGTGAAGAACTGACTCATTGGAAAAGACCCTGATGCTGGGAAAGATTGAAGGCAGGAGGAGAAAGGGACGACAGAAGATGAGACGGTTGGATGGCATCACAAACACAATGGACATGAATTTAAGTAAATTCTGGGAGTTGGTGATGGACAGGGAGGCCTGGCATATTGCAGTCCATGGAGTCGCAAAGAGTCAGAGATGCCTGAATAACTGAACTGAACTGAACACTTAAGAAACCTAACTACACTTGCTTAGTAAGACACTATGCTAAGAATTTTTTATGTATTATCTCAATTCTTGATAACAGTGTGAGATACATATTGTTGTGATAATCTTTCTGTGATAAAAGAACTTGCAGTTTTGTGAGGTTAAGAAAATTACTCTGTCACAAAGCTAGTGCAAGGTAGAACTATGATTTACAGTCACACTGAGATGCTCTGAAACTGTTATCTTAGGTCTTCCTCTTTATATTCAGCCCATTATCAAACATATGGAAAGATGGCAGCTGCGTATGGAAAACTGGTTAGGGCCAGTACAACAGGGCCAAATTTAATCCTCATTTAAAACACACACACACAATTTTATTCCCATTTTACTGGCTAAGAAACTGAGGTCCAGACAAGCTAAGTGATTTTTCTCCCAAGGTTCCAATGGTCATAAGTGGTGGGGCTTGAATTCAAACCCAAGTCTGTCTGGCTCCCTAGGAAAGTCATAGATCCCTTCTTCTCCTAAGTCTCTCCATCCACCACCCACACAAGGCACAACCTACAGTTTCATCCCAAGCAAACCTGCAAAATGGGCTTTTGGGGCCAAGTATTCACAGCCTTGCCTTGGGTACCCTCCACTTCATCCCTCCTCCCAGCCCCTGCCCCAGCCTTCCACAGCTCTTCCAGACCATCAAAGGGGGTCAGTTCTCTGTTTCAACAGCCTCCTGGGCACTGCATACCTTCTTCCAACCCAAATAAGTATGTGGGTGTTTGGTGAGTGTTTTTTCTCACTGGGAGGCCCCGCACATCAGAGTGTGGATTTTGGTTTCAAGTCTTTCCTACCTTTTGGCCAACTCTTCTCTCACCTACTGCACTGGGCAGTCCTGCCTCCCTCCAACTCTCGCACTTTGCCAAACCCTGACTCTGGCTGGGAAACAGAAGGCTGCATGCTGCCCTCCTTGGATATCACCCTCTTTGGGTTCCATGAATAAGTCAGCAGGAATGCTTCAAGAAAGCAAAGCCATCATTTTTCCACCAAAGGGGAAAAATACACACAACACTTTCATGGCTGTGCTCAAGTGAAAACCGCCCAGGCCTCCTGCGTGTTTGGTCCTCGGGCTCAAAGTGTGCACCAAATAGGACTTCGGAGGTGAACTCATTCTGCCTTTCAATTCCTCCGTGTTTACCACAGGGACAAGAGGGGAGAATGCCATGCCGACTCAGAGGCAGGAGTGGTATTTGACCAACAATCATCACCCACATCAATGGGAATTAAACTCACATAAAAAAATGAATAAAAAGCCCAGCAGGTGGCCCTAGTAAGGAGCAGAAAACTCTTCCCACCACAATATCCATGTCATTTAATTACAAATAAAGTCCGTCAGGGACTGTGCTTCCTTTCTGGGACTGAGGGCTGAGAGGTACAGGAAATGAGCTTGTGTGGCCGTCAGCACATCTGCTGGACCTTTGATTGATTCTTGAAGCACAGAACTCTCCAAGATGGCACTGGGAGTCTTGAACAGCCAAAGGAAAGAGAGGAGTGTGTGTGTGTGGACACTGGCCCTCGTGGAGGAGCCAGCATTTTTGCGGACACCCTGTGCTGCCGTCAGAGTGAAAGATGTGATAGACCAGAATCAGGGAACACTTAACTGAGTATTTACCATCACTGAAGCATGTATGAAATACATGTTGTCTTAAACTTTTAAAATGAGTTAAATCTGTTGAGGGACAGAGGAGTATGATAGAAAGGATATTGACTTTAAAGATCAGTAGAACTATTTACGTTGTTTTATAGCAGAAACCAACACAACATTGTAAAGTGATTTTCCTCCAATTAAAAACTAGATTTAGAATAAACAAATAAAAATTAGTAAAACTGATTAAAGTATAGAATTCTGCACTTGACTGAACAGTGATTTGCAACTGAAGAAAGTGATTGTTAAAACTGATTCAGAATAAAGGAAATTTTAAAATTACCTATGTAACTTAAGAATTTCCTGAGATAGTACCAACATTTTACTCACCTTTTAAAGCACGGAATTATAGTGTTCTAAACACTTGACTGGGACTTCCCCAGGGCGGCTTAGCGGTACAGAATCCATCTACAAATGCAGAAGACATGGGAGATGTGGGTTCCATCCCTGGGTCAGAAACATCTCCTGCAGGGCAGCGTGGCAACCCACTCCAGTATTCTTGCCAGGAAAATCCCATGGACAGAGGAATCTGGTGGACTACAGTTCATAATGTCACAAAGAGTCCATAGTCACATAGTGACTAAGATGACTGACCATGCACGCACACAAACCCTTGAGTGACTCTTAATTGATGAATTTAAGCTATCCTGGCCCAAGCAAAAGGGCCATTTCTTCAGAAGATAAAACTTAGGTATAGGAGAACTTACTGTTCATCCAAGAACACTATAACAAGTGGCAAACTCAGGGTCTGAGCAGAGCTCTGTCCAGCTTTAGCTCTTTCCCCTGCCAGCTGATCGCCCATGCTGTTCCTTAACCCTTTCTGAACTGCCATGAATCGCCTGGGCAGTATGGTTCCGGTCATGCACATGGACAGAAAGTTCATTACTTAAACGAAAATGCTAAGCTTCGTCTATGTTCATCGTCCCCACCTGAGTGCTCAAGCAATTTAAAACAAACCTTTAATCATCACTTCAATTATGTAATTCATTGGAAGCAAAGAGAGTTGGCATCATGCTAGAGGTTAATTTCTTTATGTGGACTAAAGAATCACTAAACTCAAGAGGAGAACGACAGCACTTGACTCTGCTGAGCCACAGGACAACAGCCTTGCACAGCTCCCAGGTGCTGTCCCTTTTGCATTCTGTGTCCTGGAACACAAATCTAGGGAGTAGCAGTTGTTTATACCACCACGGGAATGGTGTCCCATGTCATTGCATAATGCAGAGGTCCCAGTAACTCTGAGCAAACCTCTCTGAGTCTGAGTTTCCCTCCTGAGAGCAAGAATAGTTATGTCTACTTTGGGGGAATTATATTAGATAAAAGTGTAAACTCCCTTGCATAGCGTAGCTGTTTGTATATAGTGCCTGACAATGGCTGCTTTAGGAATATAAGATTGGTTTGAATATAATTGAAATAACTCATATAATTCTTTAATAATAAGAATAATAAATTAGTTCATAAAATCATCTCACACCTGAGAGAGGTACTAGGTACTAGGAAAAAACACTTGGAAAGGATTGTATGGGTGGGACATGGGAGTGTGTAGCTTTGGAAGCCGAGGCGCAGAATGAAGGCTCTGTCCTTTTGGACAGAAAGTGAGGGTGTAGCTGATGAAGGTGGTAGGAAGTACTAACTAGGTAGGCAGGGTGGGGCCAGAAGACAAGTCTGAGTTCTTCTCAAAGTCTTCTCTAGACTTGAAAGAGAGTGAGCATCCCATTGGTCTTGTTATGAAAAGTGAGGCCTTAATCCAAGTGTGTCTCTCAAAGAGTTGGGATGAGTGCCCCCAACATATATTCCTGGGGACCTTGCTTACCTCACATAGTACACAAGCTGGCTGTTCCTTTTGGAGCTAAGAAGCCAGTTTAGGTGAGAGGGAGCATCCATGATTAAAATGGATCTTTACAAAAGCAATGACTCTTATCTGGGACTGGTCATTTGGGAGATGGCCCTTAGGGAAGACAATCCTGTTATAACTCAATCAGGCTGTAGAAGTAAATGCTAAAGAGGAATAAAAGCAGGCAAGATGCCTTTTGTGCCACAAGAGGAAGACAAGTGTGTTCTCCACCGATCCATAATCAAAGGCTTACATTAACCAGCCCATTAACTTGGGAAGAAGCCCCAGGGGCCCAGCTGCAGTATCAGACACCCTTGAAGATGGCTCATGGAGATGCAGTCCAGCCTTTTCTGTCTCAAAGCATCCCTTCATCTTTTTCTAAGCCCCCTGAAATGAGTCATATCATTCGCTTTGGGACTGTATGAGAGAATTCACAGATTTCTCATTTGATCCACACAAATCTGCTGGAAACATCATTTTAACAATGTGAAAACTAGCAACAGAGTTTAGTAAGTTGTCTTGATTTGGAAGGCTTTTTAAAGATTGATTTTAGGTAAGAACTTGGGTCTCCTCCCACTACAGCACACTGCCATCCATCTGTAATTTCACTGAATTCTTCAGCAGCCCTCTAAAGTAGAGTTTATTAGCATCATTTTCCGTTGCAGAAAGCAAGGACCCAGAACGATCCTCCAGGTCATGTTGCAGGTAAAATGGGTAGGATTTGAACCCAGGTTTTCTGCCTTGAAGTGTTATGCTCATTTCCTTACACCACAGCTGCTGTCCCAGCACACAAGACATCTTGGTGTATCCAGAGCAGAGAGTTCCTCAATACTGTCTCCAAACACAGAAAGGAATATGCCATATTGAGATATGCAGAAAAAAAAGAAACCACCAGTAAAAATTGATTGCTAGACTCCAAAATTCTTTGGAATCCTTGGAAATCCTGGGTTAGCAGGACCATTCCTGAAAATGAAGTAAAGCTGATGGCAGGAAATGTGGAACTCTTGTCCAATGTACTTATTTCATCCTCATGAAGTGCAGTATTTTCCATTTAGGTCAACAGCTTGTACAACTAGTTGTGGGGGGTAGGGAAGAAAGGATAGGCCAGTCCCTTGGAGCATGCCAGAACCCCAGTGATAAGCTCAGCACACAGGGACCACAAGCTATGCTTTTGGGGAGAAAGCTGGGCAGAGGGGGATGGTCAATAGCTGCAGAACCCCCAGATGTCACTCTCTACATCATGTCTCTTTCCAGGCAGAGGGTACAGTCTCCTCTAGTCTCTCCCTCTTGGAGAAGCTGTTTTAATATTCTGTTAGTCCACATGCAACTTCTTTAAGGGACAGAAATGGTTTAAATTCTCTTGAGTAATGTGTGCTCACTAAAGAAGTGGAAGAAATTGTAAAGAGCCCTGATTTGGTGTCAGAGAAACCTGAGAAACCTGAGTTCTAGTCCCATCTCTTTCTCTTTCTAAAATTGTGTGCACATATAACCTAGGGCAAGCAAATTTACCTTTCCTAGCCAGTCACTTTTTTATGAAATTGATCTAATTCAGAACCTACAGGGCATTCTGAATTTCTTTTGAAATAATATTTAGAAGATCAGCTCCATAATAGTGGTTTGAAACATTTTTCTTTGTAATTAATGTGTGACAACTCTACAAAGTCAATATTGCTCTGCCTACTCTACAGATAAGGAAATCGAGGCCCCCAAATTATGCAACCACATAAGCAACTAATCCAAAGTGACAGTCCTGGTAAGTTCTAGACCCAGGATTAAAATTGATTCAATATCGTATCAATATGTCATTCACTTTGAAGCAGGACCTCCAGGAAACATCACCTAAGGGCCCATATGTCTGTGTTTATGGAAATTGTGTTGATGGCAAGGCCATAGCAGGCAAAAGGCAAAGTTAGAAAAAGCCTGAAAGAGAGAGGGCTTAAAACACACCCTAAGAGTCATCTATAGTCTCAGCATTGGCCAGATACAGGGCTTATAAAGAAGAATAATATTATTAATGTTTATCAGTATAATGTAAGCCCTCAGTATAATGTATCAGTATAATGTAAGATCTCAGTATGAAAGAGACACAGGCCTGGTGCTTGGTGATGGAGAGAGGAGGGAGAGGAGGGCCAATATTCACTGAGCATGTGCTCTTGTAAGGCTCTTTGTTGGGTACTTACAGTGCATTATCATATTTAAGTGTGGGATAATTCCATAAGGGTAATAAAACTATTAATTGCTCCCTCCATTATTCATATTGTCTCAATATTCTTAGAAACAACCCCCTTGGTTTTTGGCATGCCACCAGATTTCTCAGCCTCCCTCTGTAGCTTCCTATTACCAAATGACCAAGATCTAGCTCAAGTATTGTGAACGTAAGTTATACATACAACATCTACATTATGCTCTTAAGAGGAAGCTGCTTGCCTTCCACTTTTGCTCCTTTCTCCATCCTAGGAATTAAAATGCAAATATGGTGTTAATGCACCAGCTTTTACTACGTGAACAAAGAATACACTCTGGGGCACAAGGCTGATTTTGTCTTCCCAGGAGACCTAGACAGTGTCTAGAGATATTTTGGACTTCCTTGGTGGCTCAGACAGTAAAGAATGTGCCTGTAGTATGGGAGACATGGGTTCAATCCCTGGGTCAGGAAGATCCCCTGGAACAGGAAATGGCAACCCACTCTAATATGCTTGCCTGGAGAATTCCATGAACAGAGGAGCCTTGTGGGCTACAGTCCATGGGGTTGCAAAGAGTCAGACATGACTGATGAACACATTCACTTTTCAGAGATATGTTTGGTGGTTACAGCTGAGGAGAAGATGCTACTGGCATAAGTAGCAACCAGGGATGCTGCTAAATATCCTGTAGTGCATGAGAACATCTTCCCACCCCTACCCCCGCTTCCCCCAGCACAATTTATCTATTCTGTGTGCAAATAGCATCTTCCCACTCAGAGATGTTCTCTGCAGTCAGCTGACTGTCTGGCTCTTCTTATTCTTCATATTGAGAAGCCCTTATAATGCAGGATTAACGTACTATTTCCAGCCTGACAGTAGTATGTGTCACTGCCTTTGGTGAGACGTCAGCCCACAGCTTCCTTTTTGTCTTCTGCAACTTCCTGTGATTACAAGAAGTGGGATGATTAATGTTGACCAGGGTAGGTCCACCTACTCAGTGGCTGCGACTACTGGAGTTCTGGGGTAACACAAGAACCACAGAGTCATAGAACTCTTCCCTGGCCTCATGATGCCAGACTGCATCACACAGCATAGTGTGAGGTCCAGAAATGATTTTACATGAGTCAGTTCTTACAAGTGTTTTGTAGGTTCAGTTCCATACACAGCAACAACTTTCATAATCCTTCTCCCACACAGTCCCATTCCTTCTTTTACAACCTACCTCCCAGGAGTCAGTGGGATATTATCCATAGCACAGGAAGAGACAGCCTATAAATTAATCTCCTTCCAGTCAGGGGTTTTATCCAGTGATCTGATCTTCTTCACTGAGACTCTTAGTATCATACAATATGTGACATCTTCCATTAGCAGAGAAGACCCCAGATGGATAATTAGCCCATCTTCTCAGCTCCAAAATATCTCTTAGGTCTGCACAGGCCCTTCCCAAATCATGACAGTAATATTACATACATTCTCAGCATCCAAGTCAGAATATTTAATTCAATCACAACAGAAATCAACTACATGCTCTAAAACAAAATACATATGAACAGACAGTATCTATATATCCTCACTTACTGAAACCAGTCCAAACGTAATGAATAGGTTGGCGTTTTATGAAGGTCAAAGCCATATTCTAAGGGAACTAAAAAAGGAATGGATGCAAGCAAGGTGTTGAGAATGCCTGCGGCAGTGTTAGGGCTTAGTAGGATTATGCTCGGAGGAGGGCAGAAGGAGCAAAGGAAGAGAGGTCACCCTGTCTTCAGGGAACCTATGCTCCAACACAATGGAGCGAAAATGCAGCCACAAGACTACCTAAGTTTAATCTTCATAACAACCCTATGAGTAGCTATTCTTGTGATTTTTAATGGTATAAGTGAGAAGACAAATACTGTCTGCTGCGTTGTTACAAGGTACCACTGACATAATCCAGATTCAGCCGCTGTGCTGCTGAGGTCCCTTGGAGAGCGGGAGTGACCTATGTTCCACACTGTGTCTGATTCTCTTTGCCACTATCCGCTCAGGTTGCTCAGATCACCACCTTGACCTCCAGGAACTGTGGCCTCTTTCTGTGATGCTCTGTATTCCTCTGTGGGCCCCGGTGGGAAGCAGACGGAGGTGGAGTCTACGTGGAGTGGGTCATCACTCTTCCTTCCTTGTCCTTAACTCTACACTCTGCTAAGAAGCAGGGCTTTAGGGGGCCTAGTAGGTTTCGGCAAAAATTGGGGAAATATTTAGTAGCACATCATTTTGTAATAGTTATCATTTGTAATAATATACATGAATATTAAGCATGGTTCTTCCTGAAAGTTCTTCAGCACTGAGTCACTAGGAATTCCTCATTGGTTAACTTTCTCCATTGTTTTGATGATTCCAATGTGTTGTCTAGCATCTTCTTTACATTCTTGCTACTGTACCACACGAGGGACAATACATGTGGAACCTGCAAAACCCATAAGAGGCTGTAGGTTACCACAGAAAGTTTTTGTCAGGATTATAGAGGCACAGAGTAGACAAGTGGTCCCAAGGAATAGAGCTAATGGAGAAAGTGTGTTGGACCCAAAACTTGAAAACTATCTGAGAGAATCCTGATGCTTCGTAAGGCATCCCTCTTTTTCCCCCAACTCAAGTGAAAGAAGTAAAGTGACTGAGTCAATGAAAAATGAGAAAAAGTCTTGGGAAAGAGGACATCCTCAAGCCTACCCAGATAGTCAGAATTCATGTGGGATGAAGAGTCAGCCTGCCATCTCTCTTCTTCTCACAACACATTTTCTTTCATGAGGATGTTTGTACTCTTTCTCAAGATCTCCCAAGACTCGTGGTAAATAAAACTGATGGGCTTATCTCTCAGAAATCACTTG
The DNA here is from genome assembly GCF_910594005.1 of Cervus elaphus. Lineage (NCBI taxonomy): Eukaryota > Metazoa > Chordata > Mammalia > Artiodactyla > Cervidae > Cervus > Cervus elaphus. The sequence goes on along the minus strand of NC_057819.1, from coordinate 79,614,459 downwards.
GCAAATGAGAAAGATTCAACCAACAACCTGAAAAACACCAGATCTCCCTGCCTTTGTTAAAGAAAAACAGTATATTTAAGTTAGAGAAAGTCAATTTTTTAATTAACTTGTTTTTTATTGAAGGATAATTGCCTTACAGAATTTCATTGTTTGCTGTCAAACCTCAGCATGAATTAGCCATAAGTATATATATATATATATATATATATCTCCTCTTCCTTTTGAACCTCCCTCCCCTCTTCTTCCACATCCCACCCCTCTAGGATGATACAGAGCCCCTGTTTGAGTTTCCTGCGCCATACAGCAAATTCCCATTGGCTATCTATTTTACATATGGTAATGCTAGCTTCCATGTTCCTCTTTCCATACATCTCACCCTCTCCTCCCTTCTCCCCAAGACACATGTATCCCATTGTTCATTGCAATACTACTTACAATAGCTAGTACATGAATGCAAGCTAGAATAGATAAAGAAGTTTTGGTACATATACACAATGGAATATTACTCAGCCATAAAAAGGAACACATTTGAATCAGTTCTAATGAGGTGGATGAACCTAGAACCTCTTATACAGAGTGAAGTAAGTCAGAAAGAGAAAGATAAAAATCATATTCCAATGCATATATATGGAATCTAGAAAAATGGTACTGAATAATTTATTTACAGGGCTGCTACTGCTACTGTCACTTCAGTAGTGTCCAATTCTGTGTGATCCCATGGACTGTAGCCTACCAGGCTCCTCCGTCCATGGGATTTTCCAGGCAAGAGTACTGGAGTGGGTTGTCATTTCCTTCTCCAATGCATGAAAGTGAAAAGTGAAAGTGAAGTCACTCAGTTGTGTCTGACTCTCAGCGACCCCATGGACTGTAGCCTACCAGGCTCCGCAAGGCAGCAATGGAAAAAGTCAATTTTAGTGAATCAGCAATGGTGAGCTAAAATTTGAACTCAAGTCTGTTTTATTCATAATCTCATGCTCTTTTCCTTCAGTATTTCTGTTTCTCAGTTATACACCATAAAGCAGTTTGTACCTACCCTGGTATCTGAGACATTTTCATGTTACTGGCCCAGGAATAACACTGTAGGAGAAAGGTTTCCTAAGCAATAGCTATTAGGAATTGAAAACAAACAAACAAACAACAAAAAAACACTTGGACAGTTTAGGGCATATTCAAACCTTTGGAAATTATTTTAAAAATTCTTATGATTTTGTGTTGGTTTGCTATGGCAAAATTGAACTTTTTGTTCTAAGACTAAAGATATGTGTGTGTGTGTACACATGCAAGTGTGCATATGTGTACATGCACCTTTAGAACATCTCAGACACCAAAGCATTATTATGTGTTGGACAGATTAACTGGAAGCACACAGCATCAATTTCTCTCTAAGTAACAGGTGTAGGAAGCAGAGTCAGAGTTCTGGCATCCCAAACAGCAGCTCTGTCCCCAGCCTTCTAGTTTTCTGGGAAACGTTTTTTGCATGAGCATTTATAAATCATTTTTTAATGTTGAATCATTAGGATAAGTATTTGTTGATAGACCCATGGTGAGTAACTAATAACTAGTGTTGGTATAGTGGTTTGTTGATTCAATTGCTATCCACATTATGAAGCTGTTACATCTGGCTGACAAGATGTTAAATTGTGCCTTTCCGAGGCTAATTGTTTATTTTTAGCAACTCCTTGAAAATGATAATGACTAACATTTATTGAGAATGTACTGTGTTAACCACTTTATATGAATTACCCTGGAAGAGCTTTAAGAGTTAGCTATTGCTTGTCCCACTTTCATGACAAGAAGCTGGAAGCATAAGTGTCTACTTAGTTAGTGAGGGAGTTGGGAGGCCTCCTGCTTAACCATTATCTTGAAGGGTTGAGCTAATGTAGTTCATGTTATTTAGGTTGAGAAGAGGGAATCAATAGAAACCCAAAGATACATTCCCAAGATTTTCTGAGTGGCAGTAGAAGTACCTTTATTTAAATAGACTTCAATAATTGCATATTTCTTTCCTTACAGATTCTTCATTTCAGATGACTCTGTATTAATGTTCATGGAAATTGCATTATTCTTGCTGTATTAATGAATGTTTTGATTTAGTGGAAATGCTTTAGAAAACTATCACTAGAGATTACCCAAGTGAGTTCCTGGTGAAAAATATAAATACCATGAATCTCCTGAGGAACATTCCAATTTTTCTCAACCCTACGTATCTTTCTCTGGGTTCCAAACATGTGCATCTAACTTTCTACTTTCCATTTTCATCTGGATGCCTAATTGGCATTTACATCTTGAGTGAGTGAGTGAAGTTGCTCAGTCGTGTCCGACTCTTTGAGACCCCATGGACTGTAGCCCACCAGGCTCCTCTGTCCATGGGATTCTCCAGGCAAGAATACTGGAGCGGGTTGCCATTTCCTTCTCCAGGGGATCTTCCCAACCCAGGGATTGAACCTAGGTCTCCCGCATTAGAGGCAGATGCTTTAACCTCTGAGCCACCAGGGAAGCCCAAATACATCTTAGTTTGTCACAAATAAAGCATCTATTTCCCTCTCCTTTTCTTCCCCAAACATTAAATGCCATCACTTAGGTGCTCAATCCATAAACTCACACTTGACCTTAATTCTTCTCTCTTCTTCATGTTTTCACATGTTTCTTCATGTTTTCCAGTCAGCATATTAAATAGGCTTTAACCTTAGAATTATTTCAAAAATGTTCATTTTTCTCCATGCCATTTTCTCAGGAACTATGTAATAGTCATCTCCTGATCTCCCTGTATCCCTTCTGGCCTTCACCCATGCCATTTACCCCAGGACAGTCAGAGGGATCTTCTAAAAATACAAATGAAAGCTTCATATAAGTTTACCCCTTGACCTTTCTAAGGCCACTTTCAATGGAAAAGCCTAAATTCTTTTGCAACCATAAAAAAAAAGAGAAAGGGGGTAAAGTCAGCAGTAACAGAATGCTTCAACACATATCTGTAGACCTAAAGTAGATGGAAGAGTATTGGCTGGTGTAGCAAATGGGAAGAGAAAGCTGAGAATTGCAGAATCCCATACAGATTCCTGACTCAGAGACACCTGGTGTAATGGGTTATTGGCATAAAGACAGTTATGAACATCTGAAACTATCAACCAAGCATGCAGATGAAATAAAAGCAAGGCTCAGAACATTACTGCCAGTGTATCCCCCCTGCCTCTCCAGGAAATTCCTTGAAGATTTACATAAAGAGAGAGGGGGAAAAAATGAGAGCCATAGGATACTGAATTTGACCCAGCAGAGTAATGAAGGAAAGTTTCAAGATGACAGCTGCTCATCAAGCCTAGAGAACAATTATGTCAGTGTTCAGCAGGACGAGCAGAAGAGGTGGAGCCAGAATGAAGGGAGACTTGGAAGATTTGCTGGAATCCCTGAGGTAGAGGTTAAAGTATTTGTGGCACGTGATAAAGGCACACAGTACAAAGCAGAAAAACTGGAAACAAGGTGAAAAGTAAATGGTTATGAAAGGAAATGTGATTTTAGCACATTATTTGATTCTTCGGTGAATGATATTACATGGTCTCAGCAACGAGACATTTAAATTCTAAAATCTGCTTATAGACAAGACATGGAAGGCTCATTACACTTGCAGATAAAAATGCTAACATGATCAATCTGACATTTTAAGTGTAAATTTGAAGGCAGAACCCAGGATGTGGAGGCAGGGTATAAGAGAATATAGAGGAGAGTAGAAGGAAAGGGGTGTAATATCCTAATCTTATAAAGTGAGGGGTCTAGAGAAAACATCTACATGTGATAGAATAAAAGGGAAATATAATATTGAAGCTTAAAAGTTAACTATTAGGAGGATTTAAAAGAATGGTTAACTATTTATTTTTGAGATTGGGATGGCATTGGCCATAGTATAAGTTGAGTCTTCATTTATCATGTGTAGGTGTGCACTCAATCATGTCTGACTCTTTGTGGCCCCATGGACTGTACTCAGCCAGGCTCCTCTGTCCATGGAATTTTCCAGGTAAGAGTACTGGAGTGGCTGCCACTTGCTACTCCAGGGCATCTTCCAGGCTCATGGATTGAATCTGCGTCTCTTGCATCTTCTGCTTTGGCAGGTAGATTCTTTACCACTAACACCAACCTGGGAAGCCCTAAATGATTGTCAGATCATTGTTAAATAATAAACTGGTAAAAATGTGTCCTGCAAGCCAAATAGACCTAAAGTATAAATCAAGGTGCATACAAAAGACCTGTGCCTAGCTACTGCCAAACAAATGAGAAAAAGGGGATTATAAATCAGTTCAAGATGACCTGAAATAAAGGAGGGGATTTAAAACCAGATATAGATCATGGACCAAGGCCTACAGGCATAAGACAACTGCTGAGTGGAAAGTAAATATGTCCTGAGGCCCCACACCTGGGACTTATATCAGGAACACTGGGTTTTAGGAGAAAACTGGCACTGCTTCCTAACCACATAGAGGAATTAACCCAAACCAACCTTAGACAGGTCTGGTACACAACATGGAAATGATTGAGAAGAGAAAGAGGGAGAGACGAGGTCCACAGGATCTTAAAAATGCAAGGGCTTCACATGGACAGGCATCTGGATGAAGGATTTTTACAAGAGAATCAGAGGTATCTGCAAAGACCACAGGAACCCTGGGAGGCTGAGTCATCAGGGCTGTGCCATTGACCAATAATGAATGGATCACAGGATCATCAGCAGAGGATGCTCATAGAATGCACAATGATGGGGCTAGGCCACTGCACTCCAAAGAGGCAGCAGCTGGATGGGTATACTTATAAAAATGCACAGGTGAGTTATAAGGGGAAAAAAGGGATAGCCATATCATATTCCCATCCAACTGCAACGTGAGATAATTTATCACTGTCCTCCATTATGGACGGAGGTTTGTAACATTGTACAGGAGGTGGTGACCAAAATCCTTCCAAAGAAAAATAAATGCAAGAAGGCAAAATGGTTGTCTGAGGAGGCCTCACAAATAGCTGAGAAAAGAAGAGATGCAAAAGGCAAAAGAGAAAGGAAAAGATATACCAATTGAATGTAGAGTTCCAAAGAAGAGCAAGGAGAAGTAAGAAAGTCTTCTTAAGTGAACAATGCAAAGAAATAGAGGAAAATAATAGAATGGGAAAGACTAGACATCTCTTCAAGTTAGAGATACCAAGGGAACATTTCATGCAAAGATGGGTATAATAAAGAACAGAAATGGTATGGACCCAACAGAAGCAGAAGAGGTTAAGAAGTGGCAAGAATGCACAGAAGAACTATACGTAAAAGGTCTTAATGACACAGATAACCACCTTGGTGTGATCACTCATCTAAAGCCAGACATCCTGGAGTGTGAAGTCAAGTGGGCTTTAGGAAGCATTGCTACCCATAAAGCTAGTGGAGGTGATGGAATACCAGTTGAGTTATTTCAAATCCTAAAGGATGATGCTGTGAAAGTGCTGCACTCAATATGCCAACAAATTTGTAAAACTCAGCAGTGACCATGCGACTGGGAAAAATCAGCTTTCATTCTGATTCCAAAGAAGGGCAATACCAAAGAATGGTCAAACTACTACACAATTGCACTCTATTCCCATGCTAGTAAGGTAATGCTCAAAATTCTTTAAGCTAGGCTTCAACAATACATGAACTAAGAACTTCCAGATGTACAAGCTGGATTTAGAAAAAGCAGAGGAACCAAAGATCAAATCGCCAGCATCTGTTGGGTCATAGGAAAAGTAAATGAATTCCAGAAAAATATCTACTTCTGCTTCATTGACTACACTAAAGCTTTTGACTGTGTGGGTCACAACAAACTGTGGAAAATTCTTAAAGAGAAGAGAATACCAGACCACCTTACCTGCCTCCTGAGAAACCTGTAGCAGGTCAAGAAGCAAAAATTAGAACTGAACATGGAACAATGGATCGGTTTAAAATTGAGAAAGGAGTACATCAAGGTTGTATATTGCCACTCATTTATTTAATTTATATGCAGAGTACATCATGCAGAATGCAAGGCTTGATAAATCACAAGCTAGAATCAAGATTGCCAGGAGAAATATCAGTAACCTCAGATGTGCAGATAACACCACTGTAATGGCAGAAAATGAAGAGGTAGTAAAGAGCCTCTTGATGCAGTTTAAAGAGGAGAGTGAAAAAGCTGGCTTAAAACTCAATATTTAAAAAACTAAGATCATGTCATCCGGTCCCATCACTTAATGGCAAATAGACGGGGAAAAAGTGGAAATAGTGACAGACTTCAGTTTCTTGGGCTCCAAAATCACTGTGGACAGTGACTGCAGCCATGAAATTAAAGGGTACTTGCTCCTTGGAAGAAATGCTATGACAGACATAGACAGTTTATTAAAAAGCAGAGATATCACTTTGCCAGCAGAGGTCCATATAGTCAAAGCTATGATTTTTCCAGTGATCATGTATGGATGTCAGAGTAGGGCCATAAAGAAGGTTGAACACTGAAGGACTGATGCTTTTGGACTGTTGTGTTGAAGAAGACTCTTGAGAATCCCTTGGACAGCAAGGAGATCAAACCAGTCAATACTAAATTAAGTCAATCCTGAATATTCTTTGGAAGGACTGATGCTGAAGCTGAAGCTGCAATTTGGCCACCTGATGTAAAGAGCTGACTTATTGGAAAAGACCCTAATGCTGGGAAAGACTGAAGGCAGGAGGAGAAGGGGATGATAGAGGATGAGATGTTTGGATGGCATCATCTACTTAATGGACATGAGTTTGAGCAAGCTCTGGGAGATGGTGAAGGACAGGGAAGCCGGGTGTGCTGCAGTCCATGAGTGGCAAATCATCAGACAAGTCTGAGAGGCTGAACACCACCACCATTGTCATTATTATCATGGCTACCCAGGATGAACTACAAAGGGAAATTGTGTCCTGGAGAGAGAAGCCGACTTCTCTTATGGGCAACAGCTTTCAGAGAGGCTAAGGATACAAGATTAATTTTAGCTAAGGAATGGAGATTACAATATGCACTGTGAGCAAGTTCAGGCTTATATCTCAATCAAACAATGGGAAAAATGGAAGTTTTGCTCAGTTTTCCAATGTCTCCTAGAAGATGGCAGAAGGAGGAAGGTGTTCAGGGGAGATGGAAAGAAGAGATAGGCCTCATGGTTGTTTGCTGGCATACTGATTGTAGTCTGTTTCTGAGGAGAGGAGAGGAACTCTGACCTCACTGGAAAGAGTCAGGTGTAGTCTGGGTTATCTGAGATAGTTAGTGGTGATATAGGGCCCAGCCAGCCTGTAATGATATTTCTAAGATTTTTCTAGCTCATGCTTCACATTAAAAACAAACAAACAAACAAACTAATCCTGATCTCACAATCTGGTTAAGTTTCTATCCCATGAGAGCATACTTAGCCTCAATGAAGACCTTGACCATGGAAGGCTGTAGACTCCCAGTGTGAAAACAATCATCTCTGTAGACACAAAACTGTTCTTCTTTAATGAAAGAAAAGAAGATAGCCATGCAGCTTTTCCACAAAAGATAGAAGAGACAGGAAGCCTGTAATTACTCTTCCCTGAAGGTGGAATATTTTGATCATTAAATTATGCTGTCTGGGATATTTTTAACTTTCTCAGTTAAAATACTTTCTTAGTTGACTCTGCCATTCTGGAAGGACATAGAGGTGAGGTCACAAATAAAAAAGACAGACAAGTCTTCTCTGGGATTCATCAGGCATCATCAAGGAGTCAACCTGAGTGCTAGGCGAATATCCTGTTGCTAAGTAGGACTTGGCCCCTTCAGAATTAAGAAAGGGATATTATTCATAGTTGATGATCCAGGAGTGTGGCTTGGGCTAGGGCCATATTTGTTCATATGACTCAGTATACCAAACATGTCTTAGGCAGACCCATCCAAAAGAAGGGGGAAAAATGCACACATACATACACGCAACCCCCCACCCCCCACACACACCTCCACTACACACACAAATATACTGCTCTCAAGAGGCCACCCACAGTCAGTGATGAATTTCCAGGACCCAAACTAACTGCCTTGGAATTCAATTAAAATGCTCTGTCTTACTAAAAACTTGCTATGTGTGAATTGGGCGTCACTCTTCTTCCCAGAGTTGTTGAGAGACGAGGGTATCCCCATGGGCCAAGGATGCTCAGCCAAGTCCGAAAAGGTCCAGGCTGGACAGTGAAAGAAAAGCTGTCTTGTTTGAAAGTGGTTGCTTCTTAATCAGACTGGGATGTTCCCTAGAACATTGGAAATATCCAAGATCTTTTGAGGTACTGGGGAATTGAAAAGTACAAAGAACATCAAAAAGATAGAAAAGAAACAGAAAAAAATAAATGTCCTGAGATTATTCACAAAATAGTAATAGACAAGAATTATGATTTCAAATATTTCAAAGGCTTATGATAGTGGGATGTTGAATTATACGGTCGAGGTTCAAGTCATGGCAGAATGTCCTGGACCCAAAAGACTGAGATGAAGAGATATCTTTAGCACTGGGCAAAGGTCAAGAGTCAGAACATAGAAGAACAGCCAGGATTCTGTTACTTCGAGGCTCATAGGAATGCGAAACCAAAAATGGAATCCAGATTATGAGGTCAGTACAAACTGCAAAGGATAGTCTAGAAATTAGGATAAAATTTCTCATGGACAATCCCATTTATACCTATAATTGCAGCTCAGTTTTGCATTTTCTTTGAAATTTTCATTTTCAACTGTTACTATTAATGTTTACATTAAAATAAGTTGGGATAGATTTCAAGAACTATGTTTTATACTTCTAGCTTCTGATAGGTTCTCATTTATTAATGTATGAGATACATGGGCACCAAACATCATTCTCAGTTTAATTCATGATTATGTTTGAAAAGAAACCAATAATGACCCATCTCTCTTTTTCCCAATTTATTTGTTTCCCCAGAGAAGATCCTGAGAAAATGATTCACATGCAAGTAGCTCCTTTGGAGGTGAAGAAAAACACAAGCAGAGGAGAAGGGACTTGAAACAAGGATGGGAAGGCAGCAAATAAAGGGGACAGAATCAAGCCAGCTACCTCTGAAGGCAACTGAAGCTTAATTGAGCCAAAAAACTCTTGAAGCCAATGTAAAAGAATTGTACAGATTGACTTTCCCACTTACTGTTTGAGACAGTTGTGTTGTTTATACTCTGACTAGGATCAGTCATTAGTTGAGGACTTCTTCCAAGGGACAGTAATTCCCTAGCACTTATGAGTTACATTAGAGACAGCAAACCAAAGCTTTGGTCATTTAAATTAAAAGAAAGAAAGAAAGAAAGAAACAAGAAACTTTGAGAAAAGGAATACTGGTAACTACTACCATACACCAAAGTGATAAAGGCAAAGAGTCATGGATTAGACACTGGCAGCATTTCATGTAAACCTGCTTAATGATATTCATCATGTTTATCTAAATACTACCTTCTCTACATTACTCTTATCCTGAACCAGAACTTCTGCTAAGGTAGTCTAGGTTGTTTGATTGTTGGGTAATCAGATCTTCACCCTGAGATGACTAAACTCCTGGTTATAACTTTTGTTATACAGGACCAGTGTATGTGGCAGTTTATGCCCTAACCACTAATGCTGAAGAAGCTGAGGTTGAATGGCCCTATGAAGACCTACGAGACCTTCTAGAACTAACATAAAAAAAAAAAAAAAAAAAAAAAAAGTCTTTCTCATCATAAGGATCTGGAATGCAAAAGTAGGAAGTCAAGAGATACCTGGAGGAACAGGCGAGTTTGCCCTTGCAGTACAAAATGAAGCAGGGAAAAGGCTAACAGAGTTTTGCCAAGAGAATGCACTGGTCCTAGCAAGCACCCTCTTCCAACAACACAAAGGAGGACTCGACACATGGATATCACCAGATGGTCAATACCGAAATCAGATTGCAGCCAAAGATGGAGAAGCTCTATAGAGTCAGCAAAAACAAGACTGAGATCTGACTGTGGCTCATATCATGAACCCCATATTGCAGCATTCAGACTTAAGTTGGAGAAAATAGGGGAAACCCTTTTATACTGTTCGTTGAGGTTCTCAAGAATGCTGAAGTAGTTTGCCAATGCCTTCTCCAGTGGACCATGTTTTGTTAGAACTCTCCAACATGACCTGTCTGCTTGGATGGCCCTACATGGCATGGCTCATAGTTTCATTCAAATTCTCTAGGCCAGAATATTGGAGTGGGTAGCTTTTCCCTTCTTCATGGGATCTTCCCAACCCAGGGATTGAACTCAGGTCTCCTGCATTGCAGGGCAGTTTCTTTACCAGCTGAGCCACAGGGAAGTCCAAGAATACTAGAGTGGGTAGTCTATCCCTTCTCCAGGAGATTCTCCTGACCCGGGAATCGACTGGGGTCTCCTGCATTGCGGGTGGATTCTTTACCAACTGAGCTACCAGGGAAGCCCTTCAGTTTGGTTAGTTTTCTGTGATTGTGTTTTTCATTCTGACTGCCCTCTGATGGATGAAGATAAGAGGCTAGTGCAAGCTTCCTGATGGGAGGGGCTGGCTTTGAGGCGACCTGGGTCTTGCTCTGGTGAGTGGGGCCATCTCAGTAGATCTTTAACCCAGGTTTCTGCTGATGGTTGGGGCTGTGTTCCCCTCCCTCCCTCCCTGTAACCCTCAGGCCAAATTATGGTAGGGGAAATGGCAGAAGTGGCAACTTCCTTCAAAAGGACTTTGCCAGCTTGCCAGGCCTCCCTGGACTGTTGTAGTCAGTGCCCATGACCACTTGGCAGGCCACAGTCGACCTATCCACCAGAGGCTCCTGGACACTCACCGGCAAGTCTGGCTCAGTCTCTTGTGGGGTCACTGCTCCTTCTTCCTGGTCCTGGTGTGCCCAAGGCTTTGTTTGTGCCCTCCAAGAGTCTCTGTTTCCCCAGCCCTGTGGAAGTTCTGTAATCAAATCCTGCTGACCTTCAAAGTCAGATTCCCTAGGGATACTCAGTCCTTTTGCCTGAGCCCCAATTTGGGAAGCCTGTTGTGGGCCCTAGAACTTCTGCAACAGTGTGAGACCTTCTTTGGTATGATTGTTCTCCAGTTGGTGAGTCGCCTGCCCAATGGCTCTATAGTGGAGCTCATGGCTACCTCCTTCAAGAGGACTTATGTGACACTGTGCCTACCTGGACTACTGTTGCCAGAGCCTCTGTCTCCATGGCAGGCCGCTGCTGACTCACGCCCCCACAGGAGACCCTCAAACACTCAAGCCAGACACAGATCTGGATCAATATCATGTAGGGAGTCACATGAGACCCTTGCACATGTGAAAGGTCCCTTGGTCCTGGTATGCACAAGGTTTTGTTTGTGTCCTCTGAGCATCTCTGGTGGGTATGAGGTTTGATTTTAAATGTGATTGCATCCATCCTACCATCTTGTTGTGGCTTCTCTTTTGTCCTTGGTCTCAAGGGGTTTTTTTGGTGGGTTCCAAAATTCTCTTGTCGATGGTTGTTCAGCAGTTAGTTCCAGCTTGACAGTCTGGAAGTTCTAATTTCATCTACTGTTGAAACTAGCTTACAGGCTTTTGAGCATTACTTTGCTAGCATGTGAGACGAGTGCAATTGTACTATAGTTTGAACATTCTTTGGCATTGCCTTTCTTTGGGATTGGAATGAAAACTGACCTTTTCTTGTCCTGTGGCCATTGCTGAGTTTTCCAAATTTGCTGGTGTATTGAGTGCAGCACTTTAAGAGAAAACCACTAGGCCATTCAGGTATGAGCTAAATGGAATCCTTTATGATGATACACTGGAAATGACATGTAAGGGATTAGATCTGATAGAGTGCTTGAAGTTCTATGGACAAAGTTCATAACTGTATAGGAAGTGGTGATCAAAACTATCCCCAAGAAAAAGAATTACAAAAAGGCAAAATGGTTTTCTGAGGAGGTCTTACAAATAGCTGAGAAAAGAAGAGAAGCAAAAGGCAAAGGAGAAAGTGAAAGATGTACCCATCTGAATGCAGAGTTTCAAAAAATAGCAAGAAGAGATAAGAAAGCCTTCTTAAGTGAACAAAGCAAAGAAATAGAGGTAAACAGTGGAATGGGAAAGACTAGATCTCTTAAAGAAAATTAGAAATACCATGGGAATATTTCATGCAAAGATGGGTACAGTAATGGACAGAAATGGTATGGACCCAACAGAAGCAGAAGAGGTTAAGAAGAAGTGGCAAGAATACACAGAAGAACTATACAAAAAAGGTCTTAATGCTCCAGATAATCACAACAGTGGGATCACTCACCTAGAGCCAGACATCCTAGAGTGTGAAGTCAAGTAGGCCTTAGGAAGCATTACTATGCACAAAGCTAGTGGAGGTGTTGGGTTCCAGCTGAGCTATTACAAATCCTATAAGATGATGGCCTTACAGTGCTGCACTCAATATGCCAGCAAATTTGGAAAACTCAACAGTGGCTACACAGGACTGGAAAAGGTCAGTTTTCATTTCAATCCTAAAGAAAGGCAATGCCAAAGAAAGTCCAAACTACTGCCCGATTGCACTCATTTCACATGCTAAGAAGTTAAAGCTCAAAATCCTGTAAACTAGACTTCAACAATACATGAACTGAGAACTTGCAAATGTACAAGCTGGATTTAGAAAAGACAGAGGAACCAGAGATCAAATTGCCAAGATCTGTTGGATCATAGTAAAAGCAAGGGAATTCCAGGAAAACATCTGCTTCTGCTTCATTGACTATGCTGAAACCTTTGACTGTGTGGGTCACAACAAGCTGTGGAAAATTCTTAAAGAGATGGGAATACCAGACCAACTTACCTGCCTCTTGAGAAACCTGTATGCAGGTCAAGAAGCAACAGTTAGAACTGGACGTAGAATGGACTGGTTCCAAATTGGGAAAGGAGTATGTCAAGGCTATATATTGTCACCCTGCTTATTTACTTACATGCAGAGTACATCATGCAAAATGTCAGGTTGGATGAAGCTCAAGTTGTAATCAGGATTGCTGGGAGAAATATCAATAACCTCAGATATGCAGATGACACCACCCTTTAGGCAAAAAGTGAATAGGAACTAAAGAGCCTCCTGATGAAGGTGAAAGAGGAGAGTGAAAAAGCTGAAAACTCAACATTTAAAAAAGGAAGATCATGGCATCCAGTCCCATCACTTCATGGCAAATAGATGGGGGAAAAATGGAAAGAGAGACATAATTCATTTTCTTGGGCTCCAAAATCACTGCAGATGGTGACTTCAGCCATGAAATTAAGACACCTGCTGTTTGGAAGAAACGACACATCTAGAAAGCATATTACAAAGCACTTTCCCAACAAAGATCCATGTATTCGAAACTATGGTTCTTCCAGTAGGCATGTGTGGATGTGATAGTTGGACCATAAAGAAGACTGTGCACCCAACAAAGAAAACTATAAGCAAGGTGAAAAGACAGCCCTCAGATTGGGAGAAAATAATAGCAAACAAAGCAACAGACAAAGGATTAATCTCAAAAATATACAAGCAACTCCCGCAGCTCAATTCCAGAAAAATAAATGACCCAATCAAAAAATGGGCCAAATAACTAAACAGACATTTCTCCAAAGAAGACATACAGATGGCTAACAAAAACATGAAAAGATGCTCAACATCACTCATTATCAGAGAAATACAAATCAAAACCACAACGAGGTACCATTACATGCCAGTCAGGATGGCTGCTATCCAAAAGTCTACAAGCAATAAATGCTGGAGAGGGTGTGGAGAACAGGGAACCCTCTTACACTGTTGGTGGGAATGCAAACTAGTACAGCCGCTATGGAGAACAGTGTGGAGATTTCTTAAAAAACTGGAAATAGAACTGCCATATGACCCAGCAATACCACTTCTGGGCATACACACCGAGGAAACCAGATCTGAAAGAGATACGTGCACCCCAGTGTTCATCGCAGCACTGTTAATAATATAATAGCCAGGACATGGAAGCAACCTAGATGTCCATCAGCAGATGAATGGATAAGGAAGCTGTGGTACATACACACCATGGAATATTATTCAGCCATTAAAAAGAATTCATTTGAATCAGTTCTAATGAGATGGATGAAACTGGAGCCCATTATACAGAGTGAAGCAAGCCAGAAAGATAAAGACCAATACAGTATACTAAGGCATATATATGGAATTTAGAAAGATGGTAACGATAACCCTATATGCAAAACAGAAAAAGAGACACAGATGTACAGAACAGACTTTTGGACTCTGTGGGAGAAGGCGAGGGTGAGATGTTTCGAGAGAACAGGATCAAAACATGTATATTATCTATGGTGAAACAGATCACCAGCCCAGGTTGGATGCATGAGACAAGTGCTCGGGGCTGGTGCACTGGGAAGACCCAGAGGGATCGGGTGGAGAGGGAGGTGGGAGGCGGGATTGGGATGGGGAATATATGTAAATCCATGGCTGATTCATGTCAATGTATGGCAAAAATCAGTACAATATTGTAAAGTAATTAGCCTCCAACAAATAAATATAAATGGAAAAAAAATTTAAAAAATTTAAAAAATTTAAAAAAATAAAAAGAATTTAAGAAGACTGTGCACCAAAAAAGTGATGCTTTCAAATTGTGGTACTAGGAGAGGACCCTTGAGAGTCCCTTGGACAGCAAGAAGCTCAAACCAGTCAATCCTAAAGGAAATCAACACTGAATATTCATGCTGAAGCTAGAGCTCCAGTAGTTTGGCAATTTGATGCAAAGAGCCAATTCATTGGAAAAGACTCTCAATGCTGGGGAAGATTGAAGGCAGGAGGAGAAGGAGACGACGGAATACGAGATAGTTGGGTGGCATCACCAATTCAATGGACATGAGTTTGAGCATACTCCAGAAGTTAGTGAAGAACAGGAAATCTAGCATGCTGCAGTCCATGGGGTCACAAAGAGTTAAACATGACTGAGCAACTGAACAACAACAAATATCCTAGTGCATCCCTTGACTTCCAGATGCTACTCTTCCTGGTTCCCTTATATAGCAGCAAACCAATATTCTCATGATAATCAGGGTCTTTTTTTCTGGCCAAGTATAAATATACAGTAGCTCATCATTTGTTCGTTGAGCTATTGACTTAAAGAGCCCAAAACAACTAAGTAAAAGCTGTGACTTGAGAATTAGTGAAACTCTTACCAAGTCTTCTTGTAGAAGCAGCTACTTCCTGGAAACTAGTAGCTTTAGACCAACAAACTAAACTTGTGGGATCAGATTTCACAAATTATACAATTGAGCCTAGGAGGATGGCGAGAGGGCCCAGTAATACTTTTACCCTTTGATTTCCAGACTCATACCTATAGGATGCTAAGCAGCATAAAATAGCCATTAGTTCAGTGTATATTCCAAATCTTGAAAGATAGTACCCCTAATTCTGATACATTTAGGAGAAAATTCCGATATTTTATCAGTCTAACAGTTTCCAAGGGATATAGTTTCTGACAGCTTCAATGGATTTCATATCCCTTGTAGGTCTCTTGATTAAAGACAAAGTAAAAATTTGACATGAGATAGAAAAAGCTGGCTTAAAACTCAACATTCAGAAAACTAAGATCATGGCATTCCATTCCATCACTTCATGGAAAATATGGATGTGGAACCAATGGAAACAGTACAGATTTTATTTTCTTGAGCTCCAAAATCACTGCAGATGGTAAATGCAGCCATGAACTTAAAAAACATTTGCTCCTTGGAAGAAAAGCTATGACAAACCTAGACAGCATATTAAAAAGCAGAGATGTTACCTTGCCAACAAAGGTCTGTCTAGTTAAAGCTATGATTTCTCCAGTAGTAATGTACAGAAGTGATAATTGGACCATGAAAAAGGTTGAGCACCAAAGAATTGATGCTTTTAAGCTGTGGTGTTGTAGAAGACTTTTGAGAGTCCCTTGGGCTGCAAGGAGATCAAACTTGTTAATCCTAAAGAAAATCAACCCTGAATATTCATTGGAAGGACTGACGCTGAAGATGAAGCTCCAATACTTTGGCCACCTGATGTGAAGAGCCAACTCATTAGAAAAGACCCTGCTGCTGGGAAAGATTGAAGGTGGGAGGAGAAGGGGATGACAGAGGATGAGATGATTGGATGGCATCACTGACTCAATGGACATGAGTTTGAGCAAACTTCGAAAGTTGGTGAAGGACAGGGAAGTCTGGAGTGTTGCAGTCCATAGGGTCACAAAGAGTCAGACATAACTGAATGATTGAACAACAACAAAGTCAAGTTAGAGTAGCTCTCAGCATTGTTTGCTTGTGCCTACAAGTTGAGTGTTTCTTTACATTTTTTTTTTCATTTATTTTTATTAGTTGGAGGCTAATTACTTTACAATATTGTAGTGGGTTTTGTCATACATTGACATGAATCAGCCATGGATTTCTTTTCATTTTTAAAGGGTTAAAAAAACAAAAACAAACCAGAACATGTGATAGAGCCCATAGATGGCCCAAAAGTTTAAAATATTTACTCTCTGGCTCTTTACAAAAAAAAAAAAAAAAAAAAAAAAAACTTTGCCAACCTGTGATTGGATTGCTAATTGTCAATTTTTTTAAGCAGGAAAATATTAATTTCTATTAAGTGAAATTTCATATGTAGTCCAATCCAAATGAAACAAATAGTGATTACTGCTCTGGTTGAAGAGCTGAAAGATTTTAGAACCCTGTTTCCTCAGTTTCCCTCTATTTCTTCTAATGCCTCAGTACCTCTTCAGTAGCTTGGGATCCACAGACTGTGGTTGAAAACATTGAGTTTAGAAAGTCTCTCAACTCTTCCAGTGTTAATATTAGGATATTGTTTTTTATATTGGCTTACACTACTAAAAAACACTCTGGCCTCCCAAGAGCTAAATTTTGTTCAGTAATATAGTCTGGTAATTATTAACATATCCGGAGGGCATGAACAACCACAGAGCTCTAGTGAAGTCACAGAACACTGAGCAAAGCAATTAGATCTTTGCTCTCCTCCCCCAGGATTTTCTATGAGCTTCCTGAAAGTGTCAATTTCACCCCTAAAACCAGCCTCGCTGAAGCTTAAACTACCCCCAGATGGGATCACTAACCTTTTGTTAGAGATAGGGCTGACTGACAACAAGACCCAGGTTTGGGCTGGTCTTTTCAGTTTGGGAAGCTTGCTTTTTATAATATGAGAAATAAAGTTGTGCTCATGCTTTTCTGGAGAATTTCAAAACACAGAAATTAGGTCAAATGGGCAATTCTTCCTGGGCTGTGTAACATTTCGTTCCTTGCCAAAACCAGAGAAAAACATCAATTCCCTAGTTCAATGGGGTCCCACTTTTTCCTTCTAAGGGGATAAGTTGTGCAACCTCTGAGAGTTATATAAAGTTTGGTTCAGCTGTCTTCCTGTCATGTCCTTTGTAGAATGTGCCTCTGAAGTAATGGCCTATATCTCAAAGCCATAATCTGCCCAATGAGCCAAAACTTGTTCTTTCCTGGAACCCAGAAAGGAATGGGTGTGGAACTAATCCTCCTTTCCCATGCCTATTCCATATCCTGGAAATCCTAGTGTTCTCCCAAGAGTTCCACAAATTCCCGAGGGAACTTAAATTTTTATGATTAACTATGGCTCTGACTTCCTGCCTCTTCCAACTCTTATTCTCTACTCTGCCCCATGGTGGTTTCAAAAACAATAGAAGAATCAGCCTGCAATTAGTGCAGTCAAACATGGATATCTCTATTTCTCCTTTCAATTCTGCTGACTTACTTTATGCATTTGAAGCTCTACCCTTGGGTGCACACATATTTAGGATTTATACATATATATATATGTATATATACACACATATATATATATTGCTTTTTTGAACCCTTAATTATTACCTATTGTTTCTTTTTTTAATTCCTGATAGTATTCCTTGCTATAATTTTTACTTTGTTTGATGTTAGTATACTTATCCTCACTCTGTTTTACCTTGTGTCTATTCCAGCTCTTTATTTTCATTGTATTTATTTCTTTACATTTAAATTGGGTTTCCTTTAGACAGCATAAAATTGGGTCTTGTTTTTTCATCCATTCAGGCAAGCTCTGTATTTTAACTTATGTATTTTGACTATTTACATTTAATATGATATGAATAGATTAAATCTATCACCTTTTCTGCTCTTTTCTATTTAGTTATCTGATTCTTTTTGGTTTGTTTTTCTATATTTATGGCTACCCTTGAGTTAGTTGAGCATTTTTTTTTTAATGATTTGATTTTATCTTCTCTCATGGCTCATTATTTATACATTTTTACTTAAATTTTTTGCTATTACTACCCTACGGTTTACAGTATGCAACTTTAATGAGTCTACCTTCAAATGGAATCAGTGGCAGACTTCATTTTTTGAGGCTCCAAAATCACTGCAGATGGTGACTGCGGCCATGAAATTAAAGGACGCTTACTCCCTGGAATGAAAGTTATGACCAACCTAGACAGCATATTAAAAAGCAGAGACATTACTTTGCCAAAAAAGGTCCGTCTAGTCAAGGCTATGGTTTTTCCAGTAGTCATGTATGGATGTGAGAGTTGGACTATAAAGAAAGCTGAGCACTGGAGACTTAATGCTTTTGAACTGTGGTGTTGGAGAAGACTCTTGAAAGTCCCTTGGACTGCATGGAAATCCAACCAGTCCATCCTAAAAGAAATCAGTCATTACCATCTTTCTAAATTCCATAACCCTATATGCAAAACAGAAAAAGAGACACAGATGTACAGAACAGACTTTTGGACTCTGTGGGAGAAGGTGAGGGTGGGATGTTTCGAAAGAACAGCATGTATATTATCTATAGTGAAACAGATCACCAGCCAAGGTGGGATGCATGAGACAAGTGCTCGGGCCTGGTGCACTGGGAAGACCCAGAGGAATCGGGTGGAGAGGGAGGTGGGAGGGGGGATCGGGATGGGGAATACATGTAACTCCATGGCTGATTCATGTCAATGTATGACAAAACCCACTGAAATGTTGTGAAGTAATTAGCCTCCAACTAATAAAAATAAATGAAAAAAAAAAAAAAAAAAAGAAATCAGTCAGTCCTGAATATTCACTGGAAGGACTGATATTGAGGCTGAAACTCCAATTCTTTGGCCACCTGATGCGAAGAGCTGACTCATTTGAAAAGACCCTGATGCTGGGAAAGACTGAAGGCTAGAGGAAAAGGGGATGACAGAGGATGAGATGGTTGGATGGCATCACTGACTCAATGGACATGAGTTTGAGTAAACTCTGGGAGTTGGTGACAGACAGGGAGACCTGGCATGCTGCAGTCCATGGGGTCACAAAGAGTCGAACACAACTGAGAGACTGAACTGAACTGAACTTTCAAATAATATGTCATTTCATATATAATTTAAGAAACATAGAGTACCTTATATTCCTTCCATTGATTTTTGCTCTATTAATGTCATAATTTACTTTTGCATTGCTATATGGCTTCCCTAGTGGCTCAGCTGGTAAAGAACTCACTTGCAGTGCGGGAGACCTGGGTTCGATCCCTGGGTTGGGAAGATCTTATGGAGAAGGGAAAGGCTACCCACTCCAGCATTCTGGCCTGGAGAATTCCATAGACTGTATATAGTCCATGGGGTCACAAAGAGTCAGACACGACTGAGCTACTTTCACTTTCACAATACATTACATCTGTTTTTCCTTTAGACAAATTAATTTTGAAAGTCATTAAATATAAGAGTTAATCTGTTTCAACTTACCTTTATTTATTCTATTTTCAGGGCTCTTCCTTTCTTTCTGTTGATCCAAGTTTCTGTCTTATATCTTCTGCCTACAGGAAAACTTCTTTGAATATCTTTTGTAGAACATTAAGTCTCAAAGATGAGGCCTCCTCCTCTTCTAGCAAGAGCCCGTTAATCATACTAACCCTGTTTTCCCTCAGGTGTGGGAGTTTTTCCTTTCTAGTCCTTTCCCTAGCTGTGGTGAATATTCACTAGTGCCCTACAGGGTGTTTTTG
Source organism: Cervus elaphus (assembly GCF_910594005.1). NCBI lineage: Eukaryota > Metazoa > Chordata > Mammalia > Artiodactyla > Cervidae > Cervus > Cervus elaphus. The sequence continues at coordinate 79,594,519 of NC_057819.1, read as the reverse complement.
CCTTTCTTCCCACAGAGTTAAATGTTTGTGCTACAGTAAAAAGGAGAGAATGGTCTAGTAGAGTTCTGTGACACTTCTTCATTGGCTGTTCTTCCCTTTCTTCACATTTATACCTTAAGGGACACTTTCACAGTACTTTTACTAGTCTTTTCTGAGAACACCCAAAGGAGTTCATGGAGAAAAACACAAGAAATTTCAGAATCCCCCATTTCTGCAGCTCTCCAGTGGCTTTACAATCTCTTCTTGGTAGCCAGTTGCACCTTTCTTGCTAAGCAAATGCTAATGAGACGGGAAGAAAGTGGGGAAAATGGCAGTCATTGAGTAAAATAGGATAGGACAAAAACTGGTTAGAACGACCAGGCCCAAGAAAAGAGAAAATTCAACTTTTAGCAGATTTTGAGCCTTGTTATATGCTCACAGTGATTCATTAGAATATGCTAAATGACACAGTCACCAGAGCAGTGACAGTTTTCCAAGGATGACCATAAAAGGCCAAAAAGTGGGCCGTGGCCCAATTCCTAGAAATCCCTGCCCCCTTCCCCAAAATAATTAAAATATTCCTCCTACTCATCAGCTTATGAAATTACCCACCCCACAAGTTGGGCTGCTTTCACTTTCTAAGAAGTTCTGCTTTCTGCCTATGGAATGCACATCTCTCCAAATAAAGTTGCTTTTGCTTTACTTTGGTTCATTCCTGAATTCTTTCCTGCATGAAGCCAAGCACCACCACTTGGTGGTCGATCCCAGGGGCTCCTGTGTGTCCCATGATATGATATTTCCCTCTCTTGCATCACTAGCATGCCTCTGTCATGGTTGACATCCATCTCTCCTTATATTTTGGGGCTAGTTGATTGCCCTGAAAACTCAGTCCTCCTGTAGTGTCAAAAGAAGTCATGAAATTGTCTATTTTTTAAAATTAATATATTTTTTAACTGAAGAAAAACTGCTTTACAGAATTTTGTTGTTTTCTGTCAAACATCAACAAGAATCACCCATAGGTATACATATGTCCCTTCCCTCTTGAAATTCTCTCCCATCTCCCTCCCCATCCCATCCCTCTAGGTTGTTGCAGAGCCCCTGTTTGAGATCCCCTGAATGTTACAGCAAATTCCCATTGGCTGTCTAGTTTACATATGGTGATGCAAGTTTCCATGTTACTCTCTCCATACATCTCACCCTCTTCTTCCTCTCCTCAACACCAGTATCCATAAGTCTCTTTGCTATGTCTGTTTCTTCATTGCTGCCCCACAAATAAATCTGTTCCATCTTTCTAGATTCCATATATATATATATGTTAGTATATGATATTTATATTTCTCTTTCTGACTTACTTCACTCTGTGTAATAGGCTCCAGGTTCATCCATTTCACTAGAACTGATTCAAATGCATTCCTATTTACGGCTGAGTTCCACTGTATATGTGTATGATGGCTTCTTTATCCTTTCATCTGTCGATGGACATCTAGGTTGCTTCCATGTTCAGTCTACTGTAAATAGCACTGCAATGGACATTGGGGTACATGTGTCTTTTTCAATTTTGTTTTCCTCAGGCTATATGCCTAGTAATGGGATTGCTGGGTCATATGGTGGTTTTATTCCTAGTTTTTTAAGGAATATCCATACCATCCTCTATAGTAGCTGTATCAATTTACATTCCCACCAGCAATGCAAGCGGGTTCCCTTTACTCCACACCATCTCCAGCATTAGTTTTTAGACTTTCTGATGATGGCAATTCTGACTGGTGTGAGGTAGTATCTCATTGTAGTTTTGATGTACATTTCTTTAATAATGAGCAATGTTGAACTTGTTCATGTGCTTGTTAGCTACTTGTGTGTCTTCTCTGGACAAACGTCTCTGTTTATGTCTTTTCCCCACTTTTTGATTGGGTTGTTTGTTTTTCTGGTATTGAGTTGTATGAGCTGCTTGTATAATTTGAAAATCAATCCTTTGTTAGTTGTTTCCTTTGCTATTAGTTTCTCCCATTCTGAGCACTGTCTTTTCACCTTCTTTGTAGTTTCCTTTGTTGTGCAAAAGCTTTTAGGTTTAATTAGGTCCCACTTTTTATTTTTGTTTTTATTTACATGCCTCTAGGAGGTGAGTCATAAAGGATCTTGCTTTGATATATGTCATTGAGTATTCTGCCTGTGTTTTCCTGTAAGAGTTTTATACTTTCTGGTCTTACATTTAGGTCTGTAATCCATGTTGAGTTTATTTTTGTGTATGGCATTAGGAGGAGATGTCTCTTGTGTTGTTGGAAAAGGGAGTTTGCTATGACCATCACCAGATGGTCAATACCAAAATCAGATTGATTATATTCTTTGCAGTCGAAGATGGAAAAGCTCTGTATAGTCGGTAAAAACAAGACTGGGAGCTGACTGAAGCTCAGGTCATGAACCCCTTATTGCAAAATTCAGATTTAAATCGAAGAAAGTAGGGAAAGCCTCTAGACCATTCAGGGATGACCTAAATCAAATCCCTTATGTGGTGGCAGTGACAAATAGATTCAAGGGATTAGATCTGATAGACAGAGTGCCTGAAGAACTATGGACGGAGGTTCATGACATTGTACAGAAGGCACTGATCAAGATCATCCCCAAGAAAAAGAAATGCAAAAAGGCAAAAGGGTCATATGAGGAGGACTTACAAATAGCTGAGATAAGCAGAGAATCTAAAAGCAGAGGAGAAAAAGAAAGTTATACGCATCTGAATGCAGCATTCCAAAGAATAGCAAGGAGCGATAAGAAAGCTTTCCTCAGTGATCATCGCCAAGAAATAGAGGAAAACAACAGAATGGGAAACACTAGAGATCTCTTCAAGAAAGTTAGAAATATCAAAGGAATATTTCATGCAAAGATGAGTACAAAAAGGACAGAAATGGTATGGACACAACAGAAGCAGAAGAAATTAAGAAAAGGTGGCAGCAATAAACAGAAAAACTACACACAAAAAATCTTATTGATCCAGATAACCACAATGGTGTGATCACCCACCTAGAGCCAGGCATCCTAGAGTCCAAAGTCAAGTGGACCTCAGGAAGCATCACTATAAATAAAGCTAGTGGAGATGATGAAACTCCAGCTGAGCTATTTCAGATCTTAAAAGAAGGTACTGTTAAAGTGCTGCATTCAATTTGTCAGCAAACTTGGAAAGCTCAGCAGTGGCTCCAAGACTAGAAAAGGTCAGTTTTCATTCCAATCCCTAAGAAAGGCAATGCCAAAGAATGTTCAAACTACAGCACAATTGCACTCATTTCACGTGCTAGCAAAGCAATGCTCAAAGCCTGTAAGTTAGACTTCAACAATACATGAACCGAGAGCTTCCAGATGTTCAAGCTGGGTTTAGAAAAGACATAGGAACCAGAAACCAAATTGCCAACGTTGATTGGATCATAGAAAAAGCAAGATAATTCCAGAAAAGCATCTACTTCTGCTTTATTGACTATGCCAAAGCCTTTGACTGTGTGGATCACAACAAACTGCAAAATTCTTGAAGAAATGGGAATACCAGACCACCTTACCTGCCTCCTGAGAAATCTGTGTGCAGGTCAAGAAGCAACAATTAAAACTGGACATGGAACAACAGATATGTTCCAAATTGGGAAAGGAGTATGTCAAGGCTGTATATTGTTACCCTGCTTATTTAACTTATATGCAGAGTATATCATGCGAAATGCTGGGCTGGATGAAGCACAAGCTGGAATCAAGATTGCCAGGAGAATTATCAGTAACCTCAGATATGCAGATGACACCACCCTTAGGCAGAAAGTGAAAGGAACTGAAGAGCTTCTTGATGAAAGTGAAAGAGGACAGTGAAAAAGTTGGCTTAAAATTCGACATTCAAAAAGCAAAGATCATGGCATCTGGTCTCATCACTCATGGCAAATAGATGGGGAAAGAATGAAAAGAGTGACAGAGTTTGTTTTCTTGGGATCCAAAATCACTGCAGATGGTGACTGCAGTCATGGAATTAAAAGATGCTTGCTCCTTGCAAGAAAACTATGACCAACCTAGAGAGCATAGTAAAAAGTGGAGATATTACTTTGCCACCAAAGTTCGGTCTCATGAAACCCATGTTTTTCCAGTAGTCATGTATGGATGTGAGAGTTGGACCATAAAGAAAGCTGAGCACCAAAGAATTGATGCTTTTGAACTGTGGTGTTGGAGAAGATTCTTGAGAGTGTCTTGGACTGCAAGGAGATCAAACCAGCCCTCCTAAAGGAAGTCAGTCCTGAATATTCATTGGAAGAATTGATGCTGAAGCTGAAGCTGAAGCTCCAGTACTTTGGCTACCTGGTGTGAAGAATGGACTCATTAGAAAAGACTCTGATGTTGGGAAAGATTGAGGGCAAGAAGAGAAGGGGATGACAGAGGATGAGATGGTTGGATGGCATCAGCGACTTGATGGACCTGAGTTTGAGCAGGTTCCAGGAGTTGGTGAAGGACATGTAAGGCTGGCCTGCTGCAGTCTGTTCATCACAAAGAGTCAGACATGACTGAGAGACTGAACTGAACTGATGGCATTAGGGAGTGTTCTAATTTCTTTCTGTTATATATTGCTGTCCAATTTTCCCAGCACCACTTATTGAAGAGGCCATCTTTGCCCCACTGTATATTTTTGCCTCTATTGTTAAACATAAGATACCCATGTTTAAAAAAAATAAAAATAAAAAAAAAGATACCCATGTGTGTGTTTATCTCTGCACTGTATCTTGTTTCATTGGTCTGTATCTCTGTTTTTGTGCCAGTGCCATACTGTCTAGATGACTGTAGCTTTGTAGTATAGTCGAAGGTCAGGAAGGTTGATTCATCCATCTCCATTCTTCCTTCTCAAGACTGCTTTGGCTATTCAGGATCTTTTGTGTTTCTATAAGAACTGTGGAATTTTTTGTTTTAGTTCTGTGAACAATGCCATTGGTAATTTGATAGGGATTTCATTGAATCTGTAGATTGCATTTGACAATATAGTCATTTTCACAGTATTGATTCTTCCTACATGGGACCATGGAGTATCTCTCTAGCTGTTTGTTTCATCTTGATTTCTTTCTTCAGTGTCTTATTATTTTCTCTCTACACTTCTTATGTCACTTTAGGTAGGTTTATTCCTAGATATTTTATTCATTTTGTTTCAGTGGTGAGTAGGATTGATTCTTTAACTTCTCTTTCTAATTTTTCATTGTTAGTATATAGGAAAGCAAGTGATTTCTGTGTATTGACCTCGTATCCTGTGACTTTGCTAAATTCACTGATTAGCTCTAGTAATTTTCTGATAATTTCTTTAGGTTTTTCTATGTATAGTATCATATCACCTGCAAACAGTGCAAGTTTTACTTCTTCTTTTCCAATGTAGTTTCCTTTTACTTCTTTTTCTTCTCTGATCAGCAATACGTGAACCCTGAAGTTTCAGATGTTCAAGCTGCTTTTAGAAAAGGCAGAGGAACCAGAGATCAAATTGCCAACATCTGCTGGATCATCAAAAAAGCAAGAGAGTTCCAGAAAAACATTTACTTCTGCTTTATTGACTATGCCAAAGCCTTTGACTGTGTGGATCACAATAAACTGTGGAAAATTCTGAAAGAGATGGGAATACCAGACCACCTGACTTGCCTCTTGAGACACCTGTATACAGGTCAGGAAGCAACAGTTAGAACTGAACATGGAACAACAGACTGATTCCAAACAGGACAAAGAGTCTGTCAAGGCTGTATATTGTCACCCTGCTTATTTAACATATATGCAGAGTACATCATGAGAAACTCTGGGCTGGATGAAGCACAAGCTGGAATCAAGATTGCTGAGAGAAATATCAATAACCTCAGATATGCAGATGACACCACCCTTATGGCAGAAAGTGAAGAGGAACTAAAGAGTCTCTTGATGAAAATGAAAGAGGACAAAGAAAAAGTTGGCTTAAAGCTCAACATTGAGAAAACTCAGATCATGGCATCCAGTCCCATCACTTCACGGCAAATAGATGGGGAAACAGTGGAAACAGTGGCTGACTTTATTTGGGGGGGCTCTAAAATCACTGCAGATGGTGATCACAACCATGAAATTAAAAGATGCTTACTCCTTGGAAGGAAAGTTATGATCAATCTAGACAGCATATTAAAAAGCAGAGACATTACTTTGCCAACAAAGGTCCGTCTAGTCAAGGCTATGGTTTTTCCAGTAATCATGTATCGATGTGAGAGTTGGACTATAAAGAAAGCTGAGTGCTGAAGAATTGATGCTTTTGAACTGTGGTGTTGGAAAAGACTCTTAAGAGTCCCTTGGACTGCAAGGAGATCCAACCAGTCCATCCTAAAAGAAATCAGTCCTGGGTGTTCATTGGAAGGACTGATGTTGAAGCTGAAACTCCATTACTTTGGCCACGTGATGTGAAGAGCTGACTCATTTGAAAAGACCCTGATGCTGGAAAAGATTGAAGGCGGGAGGAGAAGGGATGACAGAGGATGAGATAGTTAGCTGGCATCACCGACTCAATGGACATGGGTTTGGGTGGACTCTGGGAGTTGGTGATGGACAGGGATGCCTGGCGTGCTGCGGTTCATGGGGTTGCAAAGAGTCAGAGATGACTGAGCGACTGAACTGACTGACTGCCTGATTGCCATAGATAGCACTTCCAAAATTGTGTTGAATAATAGAGATGAGAGTGGGCACCCTTGTCTTGTTCCTGATCTTAGAGGGAACGCTTTCAGTTTTTCAGCATTGAGCTTAATGTTTACAGTGGACTTATCATATATGACGTTAGGTTGAAAGTGATGTCTTTTCAACTTTCTATATCCTCCAGTAAAAAGAAATTCAGTACTTATATTTATTGTCTGCATGTTAATTCCTGGAGTTATAAGACTCCTCCTAATTTACAGTTAAGAAAATGGGTACAAAAAGGTTCCGTGTGTTGGTGGGTGGGGCATATAAGGAAGCAGATGACAAAGTAGAAACAGGGTAGAAACCTACAGTTGTGCTGAGCCCAAATTTGTGTAGGTCTACTTAGCTGGGGCTTCCCAGGTGGCACTAGTGTTAAGGAACCCTCTTGCCAATTCAGGGGATTCAAGAGACTCAGACTCAATCCCTGGAGAAGATCACAGCAACCCACTCCAGTAGTCTTGCCTGGAAAATCCCATTGACAGAGGAGCCTGACAGGCTGGAGTCCACGGGGTCACACAGAGTCAGACATGACTGAAGCGACTTAGCACACATGCACACACACATTTACCTGAGGAGGAATGATGAGGATGAGGATGATGACAATTAAGATAATGGAGGCATTAACATATGTCTTTATTTTCTGTTATATTTTATTTTTCACCACTCTTTTGCCTTTCCTTCTTTGGACAGTGACATTCAATGTCTCAGGGCAAAATGCATATTCTAAAATCATTGCATTTTTGGCCTTTGAGCTTTAAAAGTAAAGGACAAAGAATAAGAAAAATATTTGGAGTAGGGAGAACTGATTTTATTTGTTGCTAAAATGACACAAAATTAAGCTGGGAAGTGGGGAGGGAAGTTGATTCAGAGGGGCAACAAGAGAACTTGAGATGCAAGTATTCAGAGAAATGGGCCCTTCCTTGGATTCCCTCATTCAAACTTCCAGACTGCCCTAGAAGTGCACAGAAACTCCAATTGCATTGGTGATTCAAAACTGTTCCTTCCCTTTCTGCATGGCATCTGGGAAAGCAGTGAGGCCTTAAAGAACCCACATCCCAAGTAGGCCTAGGAGAAGTAGTATAGAGATGGCACAGTGCCTCTGGGTACATTGGACTAAGGCATATTCCCAGAGTTCTGTACACCCCAGTGAGAAGCTACAAGCAGTGAAACAATTTCCTGTGCCCACTAGGGAACCAGAGGCAGGCCCTTACATAAACCCAGTGTGTTTCTCTGGTTCAGAGTAGTTCAGGACACTCACTCCTGAGTCCCCAAGGGTGGCAAGGAAGCTGAATGGGATGGAGTCTTATGGTTTGGAATAATGTAGCACTGATTATATTCATGATTGAAGGCTACTCCAATTACAACCTTCGAGGATACAAGTGTAAGTAGTTAATAACCAAGAACTAATGAGATGACCCCTTAAACCAAGCTAAGGCACCCTACAAGTCCCTAGAAAGCAGATGCACCCTGAAGAAAAGGAGGTTGGATGGGGACTGAATTGACTTGATTTTCTTTTTTTTGTCAAGTGGTAGAATATGTACTCTTAAGAGAAGTTGAGTCATATAAAAATATACAAATTACAGTTCTTGCCACTGATTCTGTTGACCAAGTTTCTTACTTGTTAATATTTTAATGACATTATTTATTACACTTCAACTGTGTTCCAGGCATCTAGCTAAGCACATTACTTAATCCTCTCAGCAAACCTGAGGGGTAGATCTTATTACCATCTGTATTTAAAAAACTTGGGCTTATTGAGGTTAAGTTAGCTACCCAATATTTCACAGCTACTAAGTGGGCTGGAACTCGAGAACCACAAAGGCACTCTTTTCCTTTCCTTATTTTTCTTTTTTAAAAAATTAAAGTAGAGTTGATTAAAAATATTGTGGAGTTCCATGTGTACAACCAAGTGGTTCAGTTACACATATACATATATGTTTCTCCATTGCATATTATTACGAGATATTGAATACAGTTTTCTATGCTATACAGTATATCCATGCTATTTATATGTTTTTTTATGTAGTAGTGTGTATCTGTTAGTCCCATACTCCTAACTTATCTCCCTCTCTCACCCCTGGTTTTTCTTTTTGGTAAGTATAAGTTTGTTTTCTATGCCTGAGATTCTGTTTCTGTTTTATAAATAAATTCATTTGTATTATTTTTTAGACTCCATGTATGAGTGATATCATATAATATTTATTTTATGTGGCTTACTTCATTCAGTATGAGTGTATATATGTATACATACATACATGCATATATTATACACACAGTGGAATATTACTTAGTCTTAAAGAAGAATAACATATTTTCATGTGCAGCAACATGATGGACCTGGAGATTATCATACTGAGTGAAGAAAGCCCATACTCTTAGCCACCAGAACTTTAGAACTTAACTGTTCATGGTCAGAGATAAATTTTCTTTTTCTTTCTTTCTTTTTTTCTGAGCTCAAGAATGTAAAAATGGATTCCCTTAGATACCATGTGCTGTACTGTGCTAAGTCACTTCAGTCGTGTCTGACTCTTTGAGACCCTATGAACCATAGCCCACCAGGCTCCTCTGTTCATGGGATTCTCCAGGTAAGAATACTGGAGTGGGTTGTCATGCCCTCCATCAGGGGATTTTCCCAACCCAGGGATCAAACCCACATATTGTATGTCTCCTCCATTGGCAGGTGGGTTCTTTACCACTAGCACCACCCGGGAAGCTGTAAGACACCATATTCCCTTCTGTAAAATTGCTCTAGCTTCTCTGGTCTAGTTCAAAACAAAATCATTACTTCAAATAATTTCAAGTATTATTTTGAATGAAATTATTTTGAATTACAAAAAAATGTCTTACGGATATTGATACCACCCAATATCCTTTGCTATCATAGCTAAAAGGATTTTTTACATAATTTATCACAGAAGTTCTCTAGCCTGGCAGCACTAGCATCACCTGAGAAATGGATAGAAATGCAAATTCTCAGGCCCAACTCCAGACCTCCTGACTCAAAAACTCTGGAAGAGAAACTCATCAACCTGTTTTTACAAGACCTCTAGCTGAGTCTGATGTACTGTGAGGTTCGAGAACTGCTGTTCTAGCTCAGCACCTGGCATGTTCAGTGGCTTCCCTCATAAAGAATTAGCCTGCAATGTGGGAGACCTGGGTTCAATTCCTGGGTTGGGAAGATCCCCTGGAGAAGGGAACAGCTACACACTCCAGTATTGTTGCCTAGAGAATTGCATGGACAGAGCCTTGGTGGGCTACAATCCATGGGGTCACAGATTCAGATACGACTGGGTGACTTTCACTTCACTTCACTTCATCATGCATACAACCACTTGAGATATACTGTGCACCAGAATCTATAATTGTCCAGAGGTGAACCTGGAAAGATTTGTAGGGGCCTCTTTGGGTTTACTGGAACCAATTTCAATGTGTGGAGGGGGTCTCCTTACTGACAAACAGTTTTTGGGGATACCAGCTGGGTGTCCTACAATTCAAATCATTCTGGCACTACTTACCTGGAAGCAGCATCAGATTCCATAGATCAGGGGTTAGCTCCACCCACTGGCTTCAGATGCTAGATGAAAGTCCAAGTTGCCACATGTGTTTCTGACCTACTATCTATAAATCAGAAGTTTCCATGATGGCATTTTTGGGTTTGATTTATTTGCTAGAACAACTCATAGAAATCAAAGAACTATTTTGCTTACTAAATTCATTGTAAAAGGATATAACTCAGGAACCATCAGTTGGAAGAGTTGCATAGAGCAAGATATGGGGAAAGGGTCAGAGCTTTTATGTTCCCTCCAAGTGTCACTCTCCCCAGATCTCCGTGTGTTCACCAACCTGGAAGTCACCAAATCTTGTTTGGGTTTTTATGGATAGCTCATTACATAGCCATGATTGATGAAATTATTGTTCATTGGTAACTGATTCAACCTCCAACCCTTCTCCCCTCTCTGGAAGTCAAGTGGTTGAGACTGAAAGTTACAACCCTTAATCATGCCATTGGTTCCTCTGGCAACCAGCCCCCATCCTTAGGCGGGGTCCCAAAGTTACTTGATTAACACAACAAAAGACACCTTCACCCTCCCACACTTAGAAAATGCCAAGGGTCTTAGGAGCTCTTTGCTAGAAACTGAGATGAAGACCAAATACAGAGGGTCCCAATTAATGCTTTTTCAACTTTAAGATGATCAACAAGCATGTGGTAGAAATCAAACTTCGAATTTTGAAATTTGAGCTTTTTCTGGGCCAGCAGTGCTCAGCACAACACACTTTCCTGAGGCTGAGCAAGGCAGTAGCTGCATCTCCCAGTCACAGGATCATGACAGTAAACAACTGATACACTGACAACCTTTCTACTTTTCTCTTTCAGTTTGTTGTTATTGCTGTTTAGTCTCTAAGTCATGTCCAACTCTTTTGCAACCCCATGGACTGTAGCCCATAAGGCTCCTCTGTCCATGGGATTTTCCAGGCAAGAATACTAGGATGGGCTGATCCTTCTTCAGGGCATCTTCCCAACTCAGGGACTGAACTTGCATCTCCTGCATTGCAGGCAGATTCTTTACCACTGAGCCACCAGGACAGCACCACTGTATTTAATGAATTACATGAGATATTCAACATTTTATATAAAATAGGTTCAGTGTTAGATAATTTTGCCTAACTGTAAACTATTGGAAGTGTTCTGAGCACATTGAAGGTAAGATGTTTGGTAGTTTTGGTATATGTCAGAATGTTTTATTTCTCTTTGTCACTTCTTGTCTCATCCCAACAAAAATTTGGAGTGATGGACTAAAATTTGTAGAACAATAGACAAATTATAGCTCAGGTCAGCTCAAGCAGAGAGTTTTTTTTTTTTTTTTATTAGTCAGGCATTCCCAAAGAAGTCCTCTTCATCCTTCCTGTCAACCCCTCTTGGCTTCCCCTTCTCATACTTCCAGTTTCCTCCTTCTGGTTATGCCTTGGGCAAAGTATGGGCTTGTACCAACCACCAGTCAATGAAAGGGAATGCAAATGGGTGTACACTCAAGGCCGAGTGATTATTTCAAGTTATATAACAGCAAGTTGTGTTGGTTATGTGTTCCCATAATTCAGTCTGTTATAATTAGATATAGAGTATTCTTGAGCCCTTAATAGGCCCCTAACTGCCTAAGGTTACTTGGAGGAGTCCCTGTGGTTATTTTGAGGGCCTTGGGCACAAGTGCAGGAGTTGAAAAGTCTCTGCAGTTATTTTGTAGCATATCTGTTAGCTCTCCTGGGTGTGTCTTTAGAGATCAGTTTGCATCCCTTTCAGCCAGGCCTTGTTGCTCATGCCTAACTTCCTGCCTAGCTGTATATTAAATGCAGTTTTGACAACATATTTTCAATTTATGATGGATTTATTGAGAAATAATCCCATCCTACATTGAGGAATATCTGCATATATTATTATAAGTCACAATAATACAGAGCCAGATCAAGTTAGAGGATTTTAGCTTCAATAAGTACATAAAAGGGGTGGAGGTAAGGGACTTTAAACAGAGGGAAGAATCATTTGATTGACATCTTGTTATTCATTAGATGAACTTATCCTTTCATTCATTCACCAAATATTTATTGAGCACATATAAGGTGTGAGCCTCTGAGTCACAAACCCAAGATAATCTTGCTATCGATATGGTTGAGTGAGTAGGAATGACAGCATGGGGGCCTACCAAGAAGGCTACTATGATGCCTAAGTGGAAGCTGACAAGATTCTGGGAAGCATGGCAGTGGGGGAGTGGATTAACCAGGAGATGCTTAGGATATTACACATATTTCATAAAGCCTTCACTTGACCCAATTTGATATGAGAAGGTGGAATAAGACTAAAGTGACCCCTAGGCTCCCAATTGGACTTCCCTGGTGGCTCAGACGGTAAAAGCGTCTGCCTACAACGTGGGAGACCTGGTTTTGATTCCTGGGTTGGGAAGATCCCCCTGGAAAAGGAAATGGCAACCCACTCCAGTACTCTGGCCTGGAAAATCCCATGGATGGATGGAGGAGCCTGGTAAGCTATAGTCCATGGGGTCCCAAAGAGTCAGACACGGCTGACAGACTTACTTTCAGACTCCCAATTTAGGCAAATGGGCAGTGTGTAGAGATACCATAGGTCTTCCTTGATGGCTCAATGCTAAAGTATCCGCCTGCAATGCAGGAGCCAGAGGAGATGCAAGTTCCATCCCTGTGTTAGGAAGATCCCCTGGAGGAAGCCATGGCAATCCGCTCCAATATTCTTTCCTGGAGAGTCCCATGGACAGAGGAGCCTGGAGGGCTACAGTTCATAGGGTTGCAAAGTGTCAGACACGACTGAAGTGATTTAGCATGCATGCACATAGTGATACCATTAGCTAGATCAGAATACCCGGGGAAAAACACATGGGATGGTGAGGCAACCACATGCTGTGTGGTAGGAGAATTTCATCTACCCAGTTGCAGTGGCATGATCTCTCATGGGCGCAAAATGTAACCAAAACCATTGAAAATATTTTTAATGGCAAAAAAAAAAAAAAAAAAAAACCTACTTTTTCCTTGAACTGAAATACCAACTTTGTAACTTCCACTTACTGATCTTACTTTTATAAGGAACTCAAAATCAATCTATTTGGAGAGCTCCTGCAGCTGAATTCCCAAAGAAATGTCTATAAATGAGCATGTATATATCTAATCCTACTGACTTCTGCTTTCCTGTGTCTTAATTCTTGAGGGTTTGCAATTTGACAGTGATTCTCCCCACCCTAACTGTTCCTTTCTACATCTAGTTCTTCTCGACAGTCTTACTGATTAAAACGTGAGCATTTATATTTGTCAATAAAGTTTGCTGTTAAGGTACTCTAGAATCATCTTTTTGAAAAATGAGTCATCACCCCCTTCCAAAGGGATTTTGTAAACTTCTCTTTTAATCGGGCTTCACATTAACAAACAAAACCCTATGCTCAACCTCATTGAATTGAAGGCTATTTTCTCATCCTTTGACTTTTTTAACAAACGTTTCTCTTAGGTTTTTATTCATAGCCAGAGGTCTGTGTCTTACTGACTCAGAAATATCATTATCACAATTTTTTTCTTTCAAAGCAGCACAGTGCAGACCTCAAGGCGCCAATTATCCTTCCATCCCTAACATTATTTTTACTGAACTCCTTGTCCCTTAGCTAGAGTAAAATACACAGTTAAAGGTCTGCCTTTCACTTTCTCTCAGATCTATGGGTTGTTCAAGCTTAAAGGCCAATTTTTGTTGCATCATTGTTTTAGGGGAAGCTATTGATATCATTGAATAGAATACCCATCTGAAAAACACCTATTCCACATACTTTTTCTTGTTTTTAAAGCAAATGCTATTTTCTGAGATTAATATTGACCCATTCCCATAGGAGAAAATGTGAAAAATGAAGAAAAGCATAAAGGAAAATGTCAAGATTGCCCATAACCCCACCACACACACACACACAAAATTCAATTTATTGCATTTTCTTCCTGAATTTCTTCCAAAGTATATAATTTTACAGTTAACATCAGGTACCTTTCTAATATTTTCTGCTTTTTATATGATACTATAGTTTTGCATGCCAAGCATATAATAGCTGAAAAATAATCCATCATATTAAAATATCAAACTCTAGCGTAACAGGTCTCAAATTTCTAGTCATTTAGTTTCCAGTGTTTGGGATGTCACAAATAAAGCTGCAACCAATAATGCTTTAATGATGTCTGTCTTTTGAATGGTAAAATACAGATTCCCAGCTATGGAATTTCTGATCTGAAGGAAATGAACTTTTTAAAACAGCAATTTTTGTCCCTTCCTCCTATGCATTTTTACTAACTTGAGAACACACTACACATATGTACCTCTTTTGCTTTTTTCATTTCACATTATACTTATTTTACTTGAAAGTTCCCCAAATGTTGGACTTTTGATGGTATTTTAATGAAAACCCATGAGCTTAAATTTGGTTACATCCATGTTATTTATATAAGATAAAAATAACAGAGGTAGCATAATTTCATAGAAGGGTATGTATGAGAGAAAGAGGTGGTTTTATTGCATTCTCATTGTTATATCTTTAGTTTCTATAGTCTCTAAAGAAACTGAACATTTTTTCATGAGTTTTTGGGGTATCCTTTCCCAGTCTAACTTTGCTTTTACTTTAATTAAATGTGTTTCCTGGTTATAAGAAACATTATACATAAAAGTTATACAAAGAGCATTCATATTATTTTAACAACTGTGTAGTTTACCCTTTGCATGGCTATACAATAGTTGATTTAACCATACATCTATAGGTTGACATTTGTTTCTAATTTCTGAAATGTTAAGTAATGCTACTGAAATCTGTATATGCATATGTATCTTTTACATTCTTGATTATGACTCCTGCCTATATATTTTTTGTGGATTATTGTTTTATGTTCATTTGTAAGAGATCTCAAATACACACACACACTTCCCAATTTGTTTGCAATGTTTCACTGGATAAAACTCTATTTCTATGCAGTCAAATCTGTCAGTTTTTTTCATTTAAGGCTTTTAGTTTTGAATCACGCTTAGCAAATTTTCAAGATTTGCTGTTCAAGATTATATAACTATTCTCCTGTACTTTATCCTAGCACATGTAATGGTCTAATTTTACACCTATACATTTGGAATATAATTTATGCATATGTAAAGTAGAGATCTAGCATTATTTTTCTCCACATGGTTGGCCAATTATCCCTACATAATTTATTGAATAACACATCTGTTTCTTACTGTTTATTATGTCTATATTTGCATATATACTTGGACCTTTTACTGGACTCTCTTTTCTTATCCACTAATATCTTTGTTTATTCTTCATCCTTCTTTAAATCACTGAAGTTGTATAGTCATTTAAAATTTGGGCAAGTCTTGATGTACACATCTTCTGTTTCAAAATCGTTTGTTAGATCCGTCAATGAATGCTAAAATTACTAGGCAAAATTTATGCCGAAATAAGATATTTGAACAGTCTCAAAGAATCCCTTCCCAACTATTTCAATTACAGGAAGCAACAAACTAAATTTGTAGGAGAGAATCCTGGCATATAGCACTTACCCAAGGTTTCAAAGTTTACATTACCAATAACACATGTCAATATCACATACACAGATATGACTCACAGAGAATGATAAATCACTTCTGAAACATCCTTCCCAATAATGCACAACTTCAATCTAATGATGGAAAACAGCAGACAAACCCAAATTAAGGACCAAATTAAAACCCAAATTAACATCAGACAAGTTATGACTAACCTAGACAGCATATTAAAAAGCAGAGACATTACTTTGCCAACAAAGGTCCGTCTAGTCAAGGCTATGGTTTTTCCAGTGGTCATGTATGGATGTGAGAGTTGGTCTATAAAGAAAGCTGAGTGCTGAAGAATTGATGCTTTTGAACTGTGGTGTTGGAGAAGACTCTTGAGAGTCCCCTGGACTGCAAGGAGATCCAACTGTTGCAGGAAGGGGGACCCCTTCCAGGGCCCGAAACTGGGCTCTTGTCTAACACTCGGAAATGAATTGTCTGAGGAGATACATGTGCTGACAAAGCAAGAGATTTCATTGGGAAAGGGCACCCGGGTGGAGAGCAGGAGGGTGAGGGAACCCAGGAGAACAGCTCTGCCACGTGGCTCACAGTCTCGGGTTTTATGGTGATAGGATTAGTTTCCAGGTGGTCTTTGGCCAATCATTCTAATTCAGAGTCTTTCATGGTGGCGCACGCATTGCTCAGCCAAGATGGATGCTAACAAGAGGGATTCTGGGTAGTGGACAGACACGCGGTCTCTCCTTTTGACCTTTCCCAAGCTCTTCCAGTTGGTGGTGGCTTATTAGTTCCGTATTCCTTATCAGGATCTCCTGTCATAAAACAACTCATGCAAATGGTTACTATAGTGCCTGACCAGGGTGGGTGGTTTCAATCATTGTGCTTCCCCTAACACAACCAGTCCACCCTAAAGGAGATCAATCCTGGGTGTTCACTGGAAGGACTGATGCTGAAGCTGAAACTCCAATACTCTGGCCACCTGATGTGAAGAGCTAACTCATTTGAAAAGACCCTGATGCTGGGAAAGATTGAGGACAGGAAGAGAAGGGGATGAGGAGGATGAGATGGTTGGATGGCATCACTGACTCCATGGACATGGGTTTGGGTGAACTCTGGGAGTTGGTGATGGACAGGGAGGCCTGGTGTGCTGCGGTTCATGGGGTCACAAAGAGTCGGACGCGACTGAATGACTGAACTGAACTGAAACCCAAATAGAGGGTAACTAACCAGTAGTCTACAAATGTGTCAGAGTCACAAAGGAACTGTCCCTTGTCAGAGGAAACTAAAGACACATGACAACTAAGTGCAACATGTGACCCTGAAACACCAAAGGTATGTTAGTGGAAAAGTTGGCGATATCTGAAAATTGGCGATATTCTGAAAATTTAGTTAATATTATAGCAAGATTAATTTCTTAGTTTTGGTAACTGTTCCTTGGCTATGTAAGTTGCTAAAATAAGAGAAAACTAGATGATGAATACTATAAAGAATGCCACTATTTTTGCAATTCTTTTGTAAGCTTAAAATTGTCTCAAAATGAGAAAAAAAAAAAAATTCTAGCCTATTTTAATGTGTATATTCTTTCCAAGGAGATTTTACTATCCTTTGTCAAGCTCTCCTCCCACGAACACAAAGTAAAAAAATAGGCCTTGACATTCTCATTGTGATTTGAATGTGTATGCTAATTTAGGAATGTTTGGCATCTTTACAATGTTTAAGCTTCTATTCAGAAGAAGCGTATATACTGTTTGTTCAGACTTTATGTTCCTCAGTTGAATTTTCATCTTTATAAAACTATTATCTGTTTCTTTCTATTTGGGCACGTTTTGCTGTAATTTTGATTCAGTTGAGTGACAGTGTAGAGTGTAGGTATTTCTGTGTTATTTCTGACATTGGTGAAAATGCTTATAGTCAAACCACTCAATAAGTTTATTATTTATTGCTTATAATGAGCCTTTATCTTCCGTTAGAGGTTTCTTTCTTTTTACTTAGAGTTTTAACTGGAATTAATACCAAATTTTATTTTAAAAATCCAACTTCTATTAGATAGGGTCACAGTCTTTATTTTTCTGTTTATTTTCTTCATGAAGTATGTCAGGAAGCATTTAACAAAAGGCTTCCTGTGTGCTGTTTTGGATCTGTCAGGAACCCTCTGGCCCTTATTGATTCCTGAATATTCAAGAATTAAGAGGAGAGGCACGCCTTTCCCTGGGGCTGAGGAATCCAGGCATTTCTCATTACAGTGATAAGTACCCTCTTCCTTTTTATGAGCCAAATGGTAAAAGATGATTGTTTGCAACTCTCTCTTTGATAGGGATCATCTTATGTTTTGTAAGTCTGGAATTTTAATCTTTATCTTTGCTGAGAATTACTACAGTATATATGCCCACGCCATGTTGAAAACACCTTTGCTCCATCGGAGCTTTGGTCCCCGTGTCTTTCTTTCTTTCCTTCTTTCTTTCTATTCCTTCTCTCTTTCTCTCTCTCTATTTCTGGCTAATTCCTTGGAGCACCGAGGCCCCTGAGCTCACTTTCTTGCCGGGGCTTCTAAGCCCCTCTCGAGAAGGCGCACTGTGTCTTCACCCACTCGAGAGGGCGCCTGGTGCCTACGTGCAGCAGCGCGAGCCCTAAGAGCAGGGCTGTATTGGCTTTCCGCGTGAACCAGGGGATGTCAGCCTCTTTCTCTCTCTTACTCTCGGAACCACCAGGTTCTGGTCCATTAAAGGACCAACAGAAGTATGAGACCAAATTTTCTTTCACTCCTTCCCTTTGTGTTGTTTTTGGTCACACTATGTGGCTTGTGGAGACCTGTTTCCTGATCAGGGATTGAATTTGAATCCAGGCCATTTTAGTGAAAGCCCAGAATCCTAACCACTAACTAGGCCACCAGGGAACTCCCCAGATATTCTAAAGTTGAGCCAACCTTGCACCTCTGAGATGGAGCTTCATTAATCAGTTTAATCACAGTGTACTGTTCCTTTCTCATGCATTTTTAGGAGCTGGGGAAGTTCACTTATATGTGACAGATATGTATTAGTGCATAATTTTAAAAACTTGTTCTTAAATACGACTATCAATTTATTGAGAGTAGAAATAATATTTAGCAAATAGACTCAAAACGAATATTGTCACATGTTGAAGAGACTCCCAGTTTGTTCCGGACATGGGAATTGGGGGCATTTGTTGGGTATTCAGATGGATGTTAGTTTCAGAGACTTCCTCACTTCCCAAAATAAAATCTTCCATTTTTTAGTTACTCTTTCAGAGGTCTCAAACTCAGCCCATGAAACAAATTTGCCTTGTCAATGTGTTAAGTAGCCACATGATGTTTTGAAAATGTTTGATTTAATTGATAATATTTTAATGTAAGATTTTACAAATAAATCTAGGTCTCTAGTTGCTCTTGAAAAATCATAGATGTGGAATGTGGAATTACTAGACTCTTATTACTCAAGAAATTATAGTCTAGCTGAAAAATCTAAGTGTCATGAGCAGTGACTCTTGGTAGTGGCTGTCAGTGGTAAAGGTTTACAGAAGAGAGAGGTTGTCATGAACAGGAGAGGTAAAACAAAAATTTCATAGATGAGTTCATATTACACAAGAGGGGTTCGATCCATGAGTGGGGAAGATCCCCTGAAAAAGGGAGTAGCTACTCACTATAGTATTCTTGCCTGGAAAATCCCATGGGCAGAGAAGCCTGGTGGGTATAGTCCAAGGGTTGCAACGAGTCAGACACAACTGGGGGAAAACACTTTCATACTTTCACATGGCTGAAAAAAGCAAACATGCTAGATGAGCAACAAATAAGACACTTACTGATTTATAAGATTTGTTATTATATGGCCTTTAGTGTATCAAATGATTGGTTGGCCTTGATTTGGGTTTTAAGTATTTTTAAGCCATGGTATATCCAACTGATTGACTCGTTTTCATGCAGTTATACCCATAAAGGCATACAAGACTAAGACTGGAAAGGATTTTGGGGGTCACTTATTCCAATTCCTTCCCATTTTACAGATAAGGAAACTGAGAGTTAGATTGGTGGGGTGACTTAAGTTCATGCAGTTTGTATGTGATAGAATAAGTCTGGTGATCTTATTGCCATTTAGCTGCTTAGTCGTGTCCAACTCTCTGTGGCCCCATGGACCTGCCAGGCTCCTCTGTCCATGGGATTTTCCAGGCAAGAATACTGGACCAAGTTGCCATTTCCCACTTCAAGGGATCTTCTAGAGCCAGGGATCGAACCCGTGCATCCTGCATTGGCAGGTGGATTCTCTACTACTAGCGCCACGTGGGAAAGTCCATTTTATTGCCAACCAATCACGATCCTTTGCAATCACATCATCACTGCTCTACAACAGGGGTAGAGTAGATTCCTAAGATCCTTTCAATCCTAAGATGAAGGAGAAAGATGACCAAAATTGCTAGCTTGAGCCTTTATTAAAATCTTCGATATGAAAACAATTCAAGATGACTGCTCAGTAGAATGCCAGTGGCTTAAAGAGGATAAGAGGAAATCAGAAAAGGTCTGTGAGTGCTCAGGTTTGTGCCAAGTTTTTCCTGAGGAAAATGAGAGTCTGTTAGTTTTGGGACAAGATGAAGGGATGACAAGACTAGGACTGAAATTTAGTAGTTCTTGCGAGATACTTTGGGTTTAGTGAGCAGGGAGCTAGTTACAAATGTTTAGTCCTCCAGGATTTTTTGCAACAAGAAGCACTCAGGACCATGTAGTATTATGTACTTATTTATATATCATGTTTTCTCTTTTCCCTTCTAGAATGCACATCAGCAAGGGTGGAATATATTTCCTAGAGCAGCTGCCACAAATTGCCACAAACTTGAGACTTAAAACAACAGAACTTTCCTCTCATCATTCTAGAGGTCAGAAGCCTAAATCAAAGTGTCAGCAGGGTTGACTCCGTCCAGACACTGTGAGGGAGGACCTGGTCCATGGTGGCTTCAGTGGTCTTTGCTGATCCTGGCTTATAGACACATCGCGCAGACCTCTGCCCCCGTCTTCACAATGCTCTCGTCTCCCTCCATTTTGTGTGTTCCTTTCTGTCTCATATGAGGACACTTTCATTGGATTTAGAGCCCACCTTAATCTTGTATGGTCTCATCTTCATCCTTACCTTAATTAGAGCTACAAAGACCCTAGTTCTCAATACGATTACCTTCTGAGACATGAATCTGGGGGTGCACTACTCAACTCAAAGGCAGAAGGGTTTTATTTTCTTATCCATGGTAGTCTCACTGCCTAGGAGAGTGGCAAATATTTGCCAAAAGTTGGAAAAAATCTTAATTGGCATTTAATAGGCTGCTCCCTATGCATTGCCTTTTCTAAGGACCTGCTAGTATGACTTACATCTCTGGTTCACATCACCTGTGGGCCTTAGAGGCTTGGGTTTAAGACTTCTGTTCATCAGATTGAAAGTGCTGTCTCACTTTTTCTCCCAATAAAATAGACAGAAAGGATGAAGAGCAGTGGAGAGGGGTGGAGTGCATGTGAGAACACTGTAAACCACAGCCAGACAGCCTGGAATCCATTCCTGACTCTGCCACTAACTCATGGTGGGTCTAAACGATTTGTTTCTCCATCTGTGAATGAAGATGATAACACCTCAAGCTTGGTTGTGAGGATTAAAGAAGGTGACACTCATAAAGCACACAGTCTAAAGGTACCAGTACAGTGCTATAAAAATGTGAGCTATTATCCAAATGTCTCAGAGCCCAACGTTGAGATAATCTCACATGCTTTAACTAACATTTACATTTTAAATGAGGACTATACCAGCTTGCTTCCTTATAATCACCTCCAAATTAGAAAGAATTTTCTTTGTAAGCTAAATATTTAATCACATTACAATCATATACTCATTACTCTAGGGATAGGTTTTCATATAAAGAGACCAGAGAATGAATTGCTTGGATGATGTGTTTGTATTTCCTTTCGAGATTTTCTCCTTTTAAATTTTTTAGTGTCTATCTCATCCCACTGTTTTTCACCTCTCACCCTTATTTTGCCAATTACTAACCTTAGAAGCAACTTGGAAGAGGCTGAAAGGAAGGAGAAGAGAATAATATTTGAGTATCAGACAATCTGAGTTCGAGCCAGCTCTGGGAGTTGGTGATGGACAGGGAAGCCTGGTGTGCTGCAGTCCATGGGGTCACAAAGAGTCAGACCCGACTGAGCAACTGAACTGAACTGAGCTGAAGTGATCAGACATTCTGTTTAACAGTTTGCCAACATTTTGTGTCCAGTACTGTAAAATGTGTATTATTACTTTCATTTTATAAATGAATAGCTGTGACTTAGGTGTGCTCTGGGATTGACACATATACACTATTCATACCACGTATAAAACAGATAACTAATCAGGACATACTATACAGCTCAGGGAACTCTACCTGATGCTCTGTGGTGCCCTGAATGGCAAGGAAGTCCGAAAGCGAGGGCATCTCTGTGTATGTGCGGCTGATTCATTTTGCTTTACAGTAGTAACTAATATAACACTGTAAAGTGACTATACTCAAAGAAGGGCTTCCCAGGGGGCACCAGTGGTAAAGAACCCACTTGCCAATGCAGGAGACATAAGAAATGTGGATTTTAAAAAAAAAGAATGTGGATTTAATCCCTGGGTGGGAAGATCCCCTGAGGAGAGCATGGCAACCCGTGGAGAATCCCATAGATGGACGAGCCTGGCAGGCTACAGTTCACAGGGTCGCAAAGAGACAGATGCAACCAGCACACATGCAAGCATATTTGAATAAAAATTAATTAAAAAATATTGTAAAACATTGCTCTGAGATGTAACTCCCTGAAGTAATCTAAATATTGTGTAATGAAGCTGTTCTTTGCTATGTTCTGACTCCAAAATCTCTTATGTTCCTAGGATAGTGTGATATCCAGTGGCTATGATATAGTGCTATAAATGGAATTATATACACACACCATGGACTATACCCTAGTATTTTTGTCTGTTTGAATGCAATTTCTGTTATTAAGCTGAATTTTGCCAATTGCCTTGTATTTGAATAAAGATAAGAGAACACAAAAAAGATTAGAATGCTAGCTCTGGCAATATTTATTTTGCAAAGAAGATCATTTCAGTTCACTTCAGTCATTCAGTTGTGTTTGACTCTTTGTGACCCCATGGACTGTAGCACACCAGGCCTTCCTGTCTATCACCAACTCCTGGAGCTTGCTCAAACTCATGTCCATCTAGTCAGTGATGCCCTCCAACCATCTCATCCTCTGTCGTCCCCTTCTCCTCCTGCCTTCAATCTTACCCAGCATCAGGGTCTTTTCCAATGAGTCAGTTCTTCACATCAGGTGGCCAAAGTACTGGAGTCTCAGCTTAAGCATCAGTCCTTCCAATGAATATTCAGGATTGATTTCCTTGAGGATTGATTGATTTGATCTCCTTGCAGCCCAAGGGATTCTCAAGAGTCTTCTCCAGCACCACAGCTCAAAAGCATCAATTGTTTGGTGCTCAGCTTTCTTTATAGTCCAACTCTCAAATCCATACATGACTACTGGAAAAACCACAGCTTTGGGTAGATGGACCTTTGTCAGAAAAGTAATGCTTCTGCTTTTTAATACGCTGTCTAAGTTGGTCATAGCTTTTCTTCCAAGGAACAAGTGTCTTTTAATTTCATGGAGGCAGTCACCATCTGCAGTGATTTTGGAGCCCAAGATAATAAAATTTGTCACTGTTTCCATTGTCTCCCCATCTATTTTCCATGAAGTAATGGGACCAGATGCCATGACCTTGAGTGTTGAGTTTTAAGCCAACTTTTTCACTCTCCTCTTTCACTTTCAAGAGGCTCTTTAGATTTTTCTTCACTTTCTGTCATCAGGGTAGTGTCACCTGTGTATCTGAGGTTATTGATATTTCTCCCAGCAATCTTGATTCCAGCTTGTGCTTCATCCCACCTGGCATTTTGCATAAGGTACTCTACACATAAGTAAAATAAGCAGGGTGACAATATACCGCTTTGACATACTCCTTTCCCAATTCGGAACCAGTCTGTTGTTCCATGTCCAGTTCTAACTGATGATTCTTGACCTGCATGCAGATTTCTCAGCAGGCAGGTAAGGTGATCTGGTATTCCCATCTCTTTCAAAATTTTGCACAATTTGTTGTGATCCACCTAGTCAAAGGCTTTTCATAGTCAATAAAGCAGAAGTGGATGTTTTTCTGGACTCTTTTGCTTTTTCAATGATCAAGTGGACATTGGCAATTTGATCTTGGGTTCCTCTGCCTTTTCTAAATCCAGCTTGAATATTTGGAAGTTCACAGTTCATGTACTGCTGAAGCCTGGTTTGGAGAATTTGGGCAAAAGAGATAATCGGCAAAGAAGATAATGCCCTTTTAAGATTAGCACTTTTTCTCAAGTTGAAACTAAGCTCTATCTCATGTCCAAAAAACCTTATCACATAAGCAGATTAATTTTAATAGGGCACACTGGCACATATTGTTATTACTATGCAAATATGTCTTGGGTTGCCACTTTAGAAGGAAACAATCTAGTTTTCTTCTCCCTATCCTTCTTTTTAATATTCTCTGTACTAGAAACAAAAGAGCTAATATTGAATATATGAAGGAATCAGAAAGAACCCCCAAACCACACCTTTTTAAACCTTCTAATTAGAAGAACCAAACTATTGGACCAAAAATGAGCAGATATAATTAATACAAAGATTTGCAAATGATGGGATAGCTGTCTGTAAATTAAATCATATGGAAAAGTTGCTTTTATTTATTTCTTGAGGCCTACCAAAGAGGACAGACTAGGGATACTAGTTGAGCTAAATTTACTGGGACTCAGAGTCTTTATTACATATATATGAATATTTGTACTTAATAGAAATACAAATTTAATTAAAATACCTCTGTCCAACAATAAAATAGAGTGCCTTTGGAAATTGCCAATGTCCTGCCATTGAAGGTGCTCAAACAGTGGCTCATTACCTTTTGGGAATGTCCTATCGAGGAAGTGAATACTTGTGAAGGTTGTGTGTGTGCTCAGTCACTCAGTTGTGTCCAACTGTAACCTCCAGGCTACAGTCCACGGGGTTGCAAAGAGTCAGATACGACTGGCTGACTAACATGCCCAAGGCTGTTCTCATGTTACCACAGAAGTGTCGAGTAGTGTTGACAGATACTGTAGGTCTTGCAAAATCAAAAGCATTTATTATCTATTGCTTTGAAAATGTTTGCTAACCTCTGCTTTAGAAATTCAACTTGTGAGAGCAGGGGGAGAGTCTTTGTTGTTTATCTCTGTAGTCCTAATATTTGGCACAGAGGGCCTTCTATGCTCAGTTGTTGAATGAATAAATGAATAAAGAATGATTGTGTTCAAAATTTATGAAAAGTCATTAAATTTGCCTATAAATAATTCCTTCTTCTAGAGACCAACAGAGATTTATATCCTTGCTCCTAAACAAAGCAGAGGTACATTGTGAACAAAGGACTCAACTGGGGCTAATATTGAGGTATAATGGACCTGTTCAGCACAATGCTTACCTCCCATTTGGACTGGTTTAGGCCATGTCTCCCCATTTATTAATAATTTTGGTAATCACCTTTGGACACATGATAACTTGTTACCTTAAAAACTTATGACTCATTCAGACGTTGCTGAATTCCTAAAATAAACTGAAGAAACTTTGTCTTTTCTTGTTTTAATCAGCTGGCAAATTTAATGCTCCTTGGAGGAATAATTGTGGGGAATTATTCTTTCCTTTCAAAACAGAAAGAAAGCCAACTCAGCCATTTACTGACATTTGCTGTAGGTTAGATGAATATCAACACCTTGCTTCTCCCTCCACACAAAGAGAATATTAGTATGTTGTCATATTTAAGAAAAAGATCTCCAGAATGCTTCACCTGCAAAAATTATGAAACCCATTTTAGAAAGTTAAAATCTGTTAAAGATGCTTACACTGGTTTTCATCCCCCCTCCCACGTTTTTTAAAACTGTTAACTGTACAGTACTAATTATCCAGTTGGCACTTCTTGGAGCAGAGAGTTTCCAAGCTGCCTCCCCAGTTTGATGTTGTCAGGAGACAGGCTGAAGACTTACACTTCCTCCTACAGATTCGTGCTCTAATTAAAGCAATAAATACGGCCTCCTTCAAGGGCGAAGTAGTCAGCGAAGAAAGATCTCTTCCGATCTATTAATCCCACAGTGTAGCTGTAGGATTTAAATGCCATTTGGCATAGGACAGGGGAAGAACCTATGCACACAAAGGCAGAAGAGGAAAAAGAGGCAACTGGTGACATGAGAAAGGGGCAGAACAGCCCAGTCCCAAGGCCAGAGCAGGAAGGGGATGGGACACCCTCTGAGAGGCAGAGGCATGTCTCGTGTTTTTCCATTTCTCATCACTTAAGACCAGCTGGATAGAATTTAGAACTAGAGAAGTCTCAACAGTCATTAGGTCACAACTTAGCCTTTGGAGTGAAGCACACAATTTTATTTATGTGTTTGTTTCATAATTGGCTTATTTTAATTTTGAAGGAAAAAAAAAAGCATAGGCACTACTTTACTTTTGCTGACAAAGGTCCATCTAGGGAAAGCTATGACTTTTCAAGTAGGCATATATGGATGTAGAGTTGGACCATAAAGAAGGCTGAGGGCCAAAGAATTGATGCTTTTGAAATGTGGTGTTAGAAAAGACCCTTGAGAGTCCCTTGGTCTGCAAGGAGATCAAACCTGTCAATCCTAAAGGAAATCAGTCCTGAATATTCATTGGAAGGACTGATACTGAAGCTGAAGCTCCAATACTGTGGCCACCTGATGTGAAGACTGAACTCCTTAGAAAAGACCCTGATGCTGGGAAAGATTTAAAGCAGGAGAAGACAATGACAGAGGACTAGATGGTTGGATGGCATCATCAACTCAATGAGTTTGAGCACGCTCCGGGAGTTGGTGAAGGACAGGGAACCCTGGCACGTTGCAGTCCATAGGCTCACAAAGAGTTGGAAACGACTGAGCAACTGAACAACAATTTTGAAGAAAGAAATTTGGTTACATTTATTATAAAGTTATTACATGCTTATCATAATTTTAGCCATGGAGAATAGTTCAAAGAAGAAAGTTCCCTTGTCATCTTAGATCTTCCACCAAGAAATAGCCATTGTTATTAGGGAAATACCATTTTAGATATCAGGTTTTTTTCTTTTTTTTAATATACAGAGAATAATAAATAGATCTGAAACTGTAAAGAATAAGAATATGTGATATTTTTGCATAAAAGCCTTCACTTAACTTGATTTTAATAGAAAGGGGAAAAATACAAAGTGACCATATTTCTTATTTTCCTAAATATTTCTGACAGGCAGATGAAAGGTATCATGAAAACCATTAAGTGGTTGGAATCATTATGTCTTTGACTTTTTAAAATAAACTTCCATTTTTACCCTGTTAATTGACTCTTTTAAAGAACAATATCATGCTTCCTCCTGCCTCCTCTAGCTGCTTCTTTAATTTTAAAAGTAATTTTATCTTTATTATTATATTTGTCTCATGAGTAATGTGTCATGTAAATACAATTTGTGTAATTTCTGGTATTAGTTTTGGTTTTAGAAGAATTCAGTATGTACCACTAATATTCTTACTGTGGCTCTTTCACTTTTAATTTGTTTTTTGCTTCATACTTTTTATTAGTTGAATTTGTCATCAAGCATATGTGTGTGTTTGTGATAAGGATTGCTGGATGCTAAAATGTTTCATGTTTGAATGTATCTAATCATTTCCTTTTTTTTGAAACTGATCTTGGCTCAATTCACTTTTCTTGATCTTGCCCTCAGAAACTTTGCATAAGGCTTTTACAGCTGAATGCTACCATGGGGAAGAGTAAGGTCAATGTGATTTCCCTTTCTTGGCTCCTGCAGGTATTGAAGTTTGTGACATCTGACTTTAGTCCAGCTTTTTCCTTAAACAAAATATTTTTCAATATAGATTCCAAGCAAAAGTGTATAAAATACTTAATCTATGCCATTCTGATAAAGAAAATCATTTCGCACCATTGATTTAATTTGTACATTGTTGATTCCTCGGATGGGTTGAAAATCTTTTAGATCTTCAATTATAGTTTTAGACTAATTAAAAGTCTAAGAAGAAAAATAAATAAATAAAACAAGCTTATTCTATTCTACTCTTCGGCCCTATTTCACCTTATTTAGACCAGTTTCACTTTGGCTTGTTTGCTGGTGTTATTTCAAAAGCTTTTTGTTTAAAAAAATAAGCTTGTTTTATTTATTTATTTTTCTTCCTGACTTCCAGGTAACTAGGAAAGCCACAAGATGCCAATGTCTCAAAATCTGAAAATCAACCAAGATGACATGATAATTTGGTGCTCTGACACTATCCTCGGCTTAGAACATAGAACAAGGATAGATAAATCATTCAGAACGTATTCTCCAACCACAGTGAAATGAAGCAAAAAAATTAACAACAAACATCACTAGAAAATTTTCACTCTTTGAAAAATAAGCAATAAATATCTAAATAATCCAAATGTCAAAGAAGAAATAACAAGGAATATTGGAAAGCATTCTTAACTGAATAATAACGAAAGCACAGACATCAAACTTGTGAAATATAGTTAAAACTACGCTAAGGATGAAATTTATAGTCAAAGTGCATACATTAGAAATTATGATAAAAAAAAAAGAAATTATGATGGGCTGGAAATCGATTACCTAAGTATCTAGATCCAAGAAACTGAAAAAAATAATTAAACCCAAGAGAGAAGAAAATCATAAATATAATTTGAAAAAATTAATAAAGTAGAAAATAAATTTATTAGTACAAAAATAGAAAATTAACAATGATTCTTAGAACTAAGAAAATTAAGACTTCTAGTAAAGCTGATCAAAAAGGAGATACAAAAAAATCTCCTAAATCCAGATATTAAAATGAGGACATCACTACAAATTTTGTACCTACTAATGGATATTCAGTTCAGTTCAGTCGCTTAGTCGTGTCTGACTCTTTGCGACCCCATGAATCGACTAATGGATATTAAAGGTATATTATTAGCAATTTCACATGAATGCATTTGAAAATTTTAGTGAAACTGACAATTTTAGAAATTCTCTAATTGCCAATAAGGGAAATTAGCATATTGAAATAATAAGAAATAAAATGTATAAACAATCCCATAAGTATTACATAAATTAAATCTAGAAAGTGAGTCCTTTCCATTATATAATTTCAAGGCCTAAAAGATTTTACGAGTGAATTCTCCCTAAGTTTTAAAGAAGGAATAGCAACAATTTCTCATACTCTCTGCCAGAGTTTAGGGGGAGAAAATATTTATGAATGGGGTAAATGGGAAAATTATCTTGTCAGTTTATTTACTGGCAAAATTTGATTTTAAAGTTTAATAAGAATATTGTGAAAAGGAGGGAATTTAAAAGCCAACATCCCTAATGAAGATAGAGGAAAAAACCAATATTGAAATACTAGCCACTTGAATTCAGTGATATACAAAGGGAAATTTGTAGTATCATCAACTAAGGATAACCCAAGAATGCAACAGTTAGAGTTACAGTACAGTTATACTTCAGTCGCTTAGTCAAGTCTGACTCTTTGCAACGCCCCCCCCCCCACCCCCACCCCCATGGACTGCAGCACACCAGGCCTCTGTGTCCATCACCAACTCCCGGAGTTTACTCAAACTCATGTCCATTGAGTCAGTGATGCCCTCCAAACATCTCATCCTCTGTCGTCCCCTTTTCTCCTGCTCCCAATCTTTCCCAACATCA
This sequence comes from Cervus elaphus, assembly GCF_910594005.1. NCBI lineage: Eukaryota > Metazoa > Chordata > Mammalia > Artiodactyla > Cervidae > Cervus > Cervus elaphus. The sequence goes on along the minus strand of NC_057819.1, from coordinate 79,565,014 downwards.
GGGTCTTTTCAAATGAGTCAGTTCTCTGCAGCAGGTGGCCAAAGTATTGGAGTTTCAGCTTAAGCATCAGTCCTTCCAATGACTATTCAGGACTGATTTCCTGAATAGTCTGATTTCCTGATTTCCCTTGCAGTCTAAGGGACTCTCAAGAGTCTTCTCCAACAGCACAGTTCAAAGGCATCAATTCTTTGGCACTCAGCTTTCTTTGTATCCAGCTATCACATCCACATATGACTACTGGAAAAACCATAGCTTTGACTTTTGGTGGCAAAGTAATGTCTCTGCTTTTTAATATGCTATCTAAGTTGGTCATAGCTTTTCTTCCAAGGAGCAAGCATCTTGTAATTTCATGGTTACAGGGATTTTGGAACCCCTCAAAATAAAGTCTCTCATTGTTTCCATTGTTACCCCATCTATTTGTCATGAAGTGATGGGACCAGATGCCATGATCTTAGTTTTCTGAATGTTGAGTTTTAAGCCAACTTTTACATTCTTCTCTTTCACACTCATCAAGAGGCTCTTTAGTTCTTCTTCGCTTTCTGCCATAAGGGTGGTGTCATCTGCATATCTGAGGTTATTGATATTTCTTGCAGCACTCTTGATTCCAGCTTGTGCTTCATCCAGTCCAGCATTTCTCATGATGTATTCTGCATATAAGTTAAATAAGCAGGGTAACAATATACAGCCTTGACATACTCCTTTCCTGATTTGGAATCAGTCTGTTGCTTCATGTACAATTCTAACTGTTGCTTCTTGACCTGCATACAGGTTTCTCAGTAGGCAGGTCAGGTGGTCTGGTATTCCCATCTCTTTCAGAATTTTGCAGTTTGTTGTGATCCACACAGTCAAAGGCTTTGGTGTAGTCAATAAAGCAGAAGTAGATGTTTTTCTGGAACTCTGTTGCTTTTTCAATGATCCAGCAAATGTTGGCAGTTTGATCTCTGGTTCCTCTGCCTTTTCTAAATCCAGCTTGAACATCTGAGAATTCACAGTTCACGTACTATTGAAGCCTGGCTTGGAGAATTTTGAGCATTACTTTGCTAGCGTGTGAGAGGTGTTCATTTGTGTGGTAGTTTGAACATTCTTTGGCATTGCCTTTCTTTGGGATTGGAATGAAATCTGACTTTTCCAGTTCTGTGACCACTGCTGGGTTTTCCAAACTTGCTGGCATATTGAGTGCAGCACTTTCACAGCATCATCTTTAAGATATGAAAGAGCTCAACTGTAATTCCATCACCTCCACTAGCTTTGTTCGTAGTGATGCTTCTCAAGGTCCACTTGACTTCACATTCCAGGATGTCTGGCTCTAGGTGAATGATCACACCATCGTGATTATCTGGGTCATGAAGATCTTTTTTGTATAGTTTTCTGTGTATTCTTGCCACCTCTTCTTAATATCTTCAGATTCTGTTAGGTCCATACCATTTCTGTCCTTTATTGTGCCCATCTTTGCATGAAATGTTCCCTTGGTATCTCCAATTTTCTTGAAGAGACTCTAGTCTTTCCCATTCTATTGTTTTCCTCCATTTCTTTGGACTGATCACTCAGGAAGGCTTTCTTATCTCTCCTTGCTATTCTTTGGAACTCTGCATTCAAATGGGTATGTCTTTCTTTTTCTCCTTCGCCTTTTGCTTCTCTTCTTTTCACAGCTGTTTGTAAGGCCTGTTCAGGCAACCATTCTGCCTTTTTGCATATATATGTGACAATAGTTATGCATAACAAACTGTCTTGAAATCAATGGCTCAAAGTGATAACATTTGTTTAGCTTATAAGTATGTAAGTGAGCTTTGTAGTTCTTGTCTTAGTGGCTTTCTCAAATGTCTCTGTAAACTGCTGGTGGGAGTGTAGATTAGTAAAAGACACTAATTTTTCACATCCAGACTATGCTGTAATAGCTACAACATGTAAATTATCAAAGCTCCCATCAAATCTAGAATGAACATATAAATTATGGAATTCATACAAGAAAATTCCATTTAACGATGAAATAATTGATATAGACAACAAAATTGTCTATTATTGAATAAAGGAAATCAGGCTATGCCCCTAACCCCCTCAAAAAATTTTTTTTAAAAATTTAAAATGTATATTGCATTCAAAAACACACAAAAAAATACTTCATGGGTTGAGAAGTCTTATCGGTGAAGCCTGTAATTAGAAGGCAGTGCAAAGGAGATGCAATTTCCTCACAATATTCTGTTTTAATCTGGGATCTGAGCCCATGGATGTGTTCAGTGTGTGAAAATTTGAGTTAAATATTTCCATGTGTTTATCTGCCTATGTGTTATGCTCAACTTTTAAAAGATAATTTTATATGATTCAAAATATACAGAAAATATAGAAAAATTCATAGAGTAAAAAAAAAAACAAGATTCTGTGAGGGATTGAAATAGCAAAGAATCAAGTGAAGTAAGACCAAGTGAGTAGGAGGCATGTATGTTTCAGAAATACACATCTTTTAAAGAACTCATGTCTAAAATATATTAAAGAACTCTCAAAAACCGAAAGGAAAAGACAGACAACTCCTCTCTCAAATGGCTAAATACTTGAACAGGCTCTTTGCAAATGAGGAAGTTCTCATTACAATAAACATGAAGAAGATGTTCAACTTCATTAGCCATGAGGAAAATACGGATTAAAGTCACCATGAGTATATATGCCATAATGGTGCAAATAAAAGCAACTGCCAGTACCAAACGGCAACAAGCCTGTGGAGCAGTAGGAACTTTTATGCATTGTTGGTGGAAATGTAACTTGATACAAAAATATGGAATATTGTGTAGTGAAAAAGAACTATTTAGTAAAGATGATACATGCATATCTTGTGTATATCCTACCAGCATATCCTACCAGCAATTTCACTGGTAGACCATGTCAAATAGAAATGTTCATCTTTGACACGTTCTTCAAAAATATACATAAGAATGTTCACAGAAAAACTATTTGAATTAAGCAAAAGCCATGCCCATTAATATTAGAAGGGATAATTTATCTGTGGTATGGTCAAAGAATAAAGTATTATATAGTGATGCGAAGAAACAAGATATTACTTCAAAACAAAACACAGACACATTGCACTGATGTGTTGAGAAAAATAAGTCAAAGGAGAGCAATATATTCTGCACTACTCCATTTAAATGAAGTGCAGAAGATAGATACAACTTACCGTGTTAGAAGTATGCATAAGGGTTATCTTTGTGGGAAGGTCATGATTGAGAAGGAGGGTGAAGCCTCGGGGGTGCTGGTTATACAGGTGAGTTCATCATGCTCTGTTTAATATTTTCACATAGGGAGTGTTTCAACAAAGTTTTTTTGAAAAGTAAATACTTACATAGGGAAAAAACACACACATACACACAAAATTAAAAGACAAGCCATGAACTAGAGTTAATAATCATGCATATAACTGAACACAACTTAATACCTACAACATATGAAGAATTCTTATAAATTAATAAGAAAAAGATAGTTTGTCATGTCTGATCCCATGGACTGCAGCACGCCAGGCTTCCCTGTCCATCACCAGCTCCCAAAGCCTACTCAAACTCATGCCCATCCAGTCGGTGATGCCATCCAACCATCTCATCCTCTGTTGTCCCCTTCTCCTCCTGCCTGCAATCTTTCCCAGCATCAGGGTCTTTTCCACTGAGTTGATTCTTCGCATCAGGTGACCAAAGTATTGGAGTTTCAGCTTCAGCATCAATCCTTCCAATGAATATTCAGGACTGATTTCCTTAGGGATAGACAGGTTGGATCTCCTTGCAGTCCAAGGGACTCTCAAGAGTCTTCGCTAACACCATAGTTCAAAAGACAGCTACTTCTCTAAAAATGTGCCAAGTATATAAGCAGGTAATTCACAGAAGGTAACCAAAGGGGCTGAAAACATAAAATTTGATCAAGATTACCATTTATTTATAGTCTATATAATTCCAGAGCATGATTGCATCACGAATTAACTATTAATCTTATTGTTTGCCCATATGTGATATCTCCCAACTTTCTATCCCCAAGTCATTTATAACTTTTTATTCTTTGTTAAAATTTTGTTCTCTTTCTTTTTCAGCAGTTTTAATATACTGTGAATAAGTGTGGTTTTTAGCATTTTTTCTTGCTTGGGATTTAGTAGTTCTACTATTTAAGATTTGTGATTTTCATCAAATTTGGAGTGCTATTATATAAAAAAATCATATTGATTTTTTTCAGGTATTATTCTGTCTCATTCTTTTTGGGGGACTCTGATTACATATCATTATATTGCTTGATATTCTCTCAAAGTGTTGACATTCTATTTCATTTTTATTTTAGCCTTTTCCCTTTGAGCTTCATTTTGGGTAATTTAAAAATTGAACTGTCATCAAGTTCATTGATCCTTTCTTCTGCAGTGTTCATTCTGATATTTAGTCCATCTAATATATTTTGTAGTTTAACATTTTTGGTTTCATTTATAATCTCTATATATTAATTTTTGTATGAGGTACATGTTATCATGAAGGTTCATGCTTCTTATCTATGAATAATTGTTAAACATAATTTTTTGCCACTAAGTTGCTTTTGGAACTTTTTCAATATCTGTTGGCCATATTCATGTGAGTCTACTTTGGACTTTATCCTGTTCTATTGATCTATATGTCTAACCCTCAACAAAATTATACTATACCATACTATTATATAATTAACTATATAGTAATTATTATAATCATATAATGGGAATCCTCCAACTTTATTTTTATTTTTTAAAAGTTGTTTTCAGCTGTTATAGTTAAAATCTTTGATACACATTTTAGGATCAGCTTGTCTTTATCTCAAATATCCTGCTGGAATTTTTAAAGAAGTTTTATATCAACTAGGAGCAAATTGACAGTTTTACTATATATTTTCCATCCATAATTATAGTATGTCTCTCCATTTATTTAAATTTTACTTCCTTATTTAGAGTTTTGTAGTTTTCAATATATGTATTCTGTACGCATTTTATTATATTTACATGTGAGTATTTTATTTGGTGAGGACTATTGTAAATTCTACTGTGTTTTAAATGTTCAATTTCATATTGTTAATGTTTGTATAAAGAAATGTTTGATTCATACACTCACAACAAACTATCTAAAAAGGAAACTTGGAAAACAATCCCTTTCATAATAGAATGAATAAGATTAAAATACTTAGGAAAAAGCTTAACTAAGAATGTGAAAGCTTTGAGTACTGAAACTACAAAATATTGATTAAACTAGTTTAAGCAGATTTTGCATGTTTATGGATCAGAAGACTTAATATTGTTAAAGTGCTCATACTACCCAAAATGATCAATAGATATACAGATGCAATTTTTATCAAAATCCCAATGGCATTTTTATAGAATTTGCAGCACTATTCATAGCAGTCAAGATGTGGAAACAACCGTAATGTCCATTGGCAGATAAATGAATAAAAAAGATGTACAAACAATGAGATACCATTTGGCTTTAAAAAGGAAGAGGATTCTGCAGTATTCAACAATATGGTAAAACCTTGAGGGCCTCATTCTGAAATAAGCCAAATAAAACGCAATTTAATGAAGTCCAAAATAGTAATTTTTTTTTTTTTTTTTCAAAATAGTAAATTTAGAATCAAAGAGCAAAATGCTGGTTGTTGGGCTGGAAGAGAGAGAAATAGGGAGTTACCAATCAATGCACATAAGGTTTCAGCTAAGGAAGATGAATAACTTCTAGATATTTGCTGTATCACATTGTGCCCATAGTCAACAACATAAGACTGTCTTTTACACTTAAAAAACTAAGAAGGTAGATCTCATGTTAAGTATTCTTACAATGAAATAAAAATTTTAAAGCTAAATTGAAAAAAATGAATTTATATTTTATCATCATGGAGTAAAATTCTATGAAAACTTGTTTTAAAGTCAAGAGCAAGTTAGAAAAAAGAAAAGAAAGAAATATGCTTGATGTGTCCCGTCACCATGCTAAACTTACTCATTAGTTATTAGTAGAACTTTTTTTGGTGGATTCTTTGAGACATTTTTATGTGCACAATCAGGTCACCTGTAATCTGGGACAATTTTAGTTTTCCTTTTCTAATTGTCTTCTCTTTTGTTTCCTTTTCTTGCCCTGTTCCACTAGGTAAAATTTCCAGTACCATGCTGAAAAGAAGTAATGAACACAGACATCCTTTCTTTTTTTCCCAATCTTATGGGGAAAGCATTCATTTTATCACTAAGTATGGTATAAGCTATAACATTTTTATAGATATTCTTCAGCAGTTTGAGGAAGTTTCCTTTTGTTGTTAGCTTTCTGAGAGCTTTTGTCATAAATAACTGTTGAATTTTGTTGAATGTGTTTTCTTCCCCCTATCAGTTGATCTAATCATTTAAACTATTTATATACGTAAACTTTTATATTTGGAAATTCTCAGGTCACGTACTGCTGAAGCCTAGCTTAAAGAATTTTTAGCATAACCTTGTTAGCACATTTGTTGATATTTCCCTGCTATTGTTTGAAGGAAATTGTCTAGAATTACGGTTATATCTCTTTTAAATATTTGATGGAATTTGTCAGTTAAACCTTATGGACCTTGAAAGTTCCTTTTCAGCCATATAACATAATTTTTAAAGTTTTAGCTACTGTATTTTCTAGCTCTAGAATTTCTATGTTGGCTCTTTTTCATAGCTTCCAAATGCCTCCTGGGATTCTTTGCCTATTCATTTATTCCCTTCTTCTTTTCCTTGTATATCCTCAAGCCTGAATACAATTAGAAAAAAAAAAAATATCGCCTTATTACAACATCTGGTTCATCTGTGGGTCAGTGTTTGTTGAATTTTTTGATGACTGATATTTTTATCTAACTTCTTTACATGCTTCGTAAGATTTTATTACAAAAATTATATATTTAATTATAATGGAGATGGAACTATGCTCCTATTTTGTTTTACCCTAGAGGTTGTAAACACTTTTTGTATGTAATAGATAAAGATAAGAGAATAATTGTTTACATTTTACCATGCGGTAAGTTGATCGAGGATTGGTCCCCAACATTAAAAAACTGACATTTTTTGTTAGCTCAATTCCAAACTTCCAGTTCTGCTGTAGTAGGCACTCATGATTATGAGTCAGTCTCTTCATATCAGTGTCTGATCCTGAAGCCAGGAGGAGATAGGCTGTAGCATCACCCTTGGATTGAGCTGTTTCAGGTCTATTTCAAAGTCCCCCCAAATACTTGAGAGTGTCCTTACTAGTTTTGGGATCTGCTTTCATTGACCATCTTAAAACAAAATTGTGAGGTGATTGTTGAAATCATTATTTTAAGCAAATTATTAGTGCATGTGGAATTTTCCTGATTCTAATCTGTCTCATCTCCTCCAATCAGAGCTATTAGCTCCACTGACTTCTGTGGACTCAATAAAGGGAAAACATTCTTCTTCTCTTGCTTGTACCTAGGTCCAATAATTTAGCCTCCTTCCAGAAGCTGCCAGAAATTGCTGCTCACCTTTGAGGAACTCTCTCTGTAAGTTAGCTCAAGGCTTCTTTATGCACACTCCTCTTTGATAGTATGATAGGTAATGCGATGGTTTATTTTATGTGTCAGCTAGGTGCCTACATATTTGGTCAAACATTGTTTTGGGTGTGTCTGTGAGGGTGTTTTGGGTGAGATTAACATTTGAATCATAGACCAAGTAAATTTCCCTTCCTAATGTGGGTGGCCTGCATCCAATCAAGGAAGGCTTGACTAGGAAAAATGTTTTCCTCTATCTGAGGTAAGATGGAACTTCTATTTGACTGCTTTAAGCTGGGACATCAGTTTTTCTGCCCTTCAGACTTGAACTGAAACATTGGCTCTTCTTGGGTCTCAGGACTGTCAATTTTCATACTAGAAACACATCAGTTCTTCTGGATCTCCAGCTTGCCAACTGCAGATCTTGTGACGTCTCATCCTTATACATACAAGCATACCTCTATGTACACAGGCATACCTCAAAGATATTGCTGGTTCAGTTCCAGTCTACCACAATAAAGTGAATATTGAGATAAAATGAGTCAGATGAATTTTTGGTTTTCCAGTGCATGTAAAAGTTATGTTGACACTATATCATAGTCTGTTAAGTGTTCAATAGCATTATGTCTGCAAAAGTCAATGAACATACCTTAATTTTAAAATATTTTATTAATAAAATGTTAACTATTATCGGAGGCTTCAGTGAGTCATAATCTTTTTGCAGGTGGAGTTTTGAAGTATTGTGAAAATTATCAAAATGTGACACAGAGACACAAAGTGAACAAATGCTATTGAAGAAATGATGCAATGGGCTTTCTTGATCCAGGGTTACCACAAACCATCAATTTGTAAAAAATAAGCACAATGTCTTCCAAGAACAATAACACAAAGTGTGTGAAATGAAAGTGTTAGTTGCTCAGTCGTGTCTGACTCCTTGTGATCCCATGGACTGTATACCTGCCAGGCTCCTTTCTCCATGGGATTTTCCAGGAATACTGGAGTGTGTTGCCCTTTCCTTCTCCAAATATGTGAAGGGTTAAAGAAAGAAAGATACTTATGTAAAAAATTAGAGCAATGATGCATAGATAATATAGAAAAGCATATTCATATTTGTTGAATTACCAGGCCTAATTGTATCCCAATTAATAATCAAAACTGTGAAAGTTTCAAAGCTACATCCAAGGAAATATTTAACTAAGAGAAGAACTGGAAAATGAGAGATATTTTGAAATGATTGTAAGGCTATCCTTATAGGAGATATTAGGTTTGTTCTTTGTTGATTCAGGGAGCAGATCTAGAGCCAATGAACCAAAGTTTCAGTTCAGTTCAGTTCAGTCGCTCAGTCGTGTCCGACTCTTTGTGACCCCATGAATCGCAGCACGCCAGGGCTCCCTGTCCATCACCAACTCCCAGAGCTTACTCAAACTCATGCCCATTGAGTCGGTGATGCCATCCAGCCATCTCATCCTCTGTTGTCCCCTTCTCCTCCTGCCCCCACTCCCTCCCAGCATCAGGATCTTTTCCAATGAGTCAACTCTTCGCATGAAGTGGCCAAAGTATTGGAGTTTCAGCTTCAGCATCAGTCCTTCCCATGAACACCCAGGACTGATCTCCTTTAGGATGGACTGGTTGGATCTCCTTGCAAAGTTTAGGGAGGTCTATTTTTGCCTCAGTTAATTCATTCAACAAATATCCTTTGAGGAGTTACTATATGGCAGGCACTGTTCTTGACAGCTGAGATATATCAATGAACAAAGAAAATAAATGTCATCTCCTTATCTAGCAAGGGAAATACAGGTAATAAGAAATCCAAGAAATCAATGGAAAGAAGTGGAAAAATTGACCAGATACCCAGGCAGAATCTTGATAATTATTTGGCATGTTTTTGAGGAGATTCCTAAAGTAGAAGAGAGGGGATCAGAAGTTTCTTCTCATTGCAGGATGCTCTGGGTTTCTGACAAATCCAATTATCTGCAAACAATATCAAAGACTTTGTTACCAGTATTCACTGAAAATTAGAATGAGTTAATTCCTTCCTTGAGTGTCAAATTATGGGGGTCACTGTTACCATTGTAAGTCAACAATTTGGTTCCAACCTCTAGATTTTACACATAGTATGCCACTTCTCCATCCCCTCCATGTCCTAACTAAAACACTGCTTCTTCGTCCCTTGACTCTTAATTCTAAATTAGGTCCCTTTGTACTTGATCTTCATTATCCTTTAATTTTCTTGCCAAGCACTCCTCTCAATTTGCAATTACTTCCTCTCTGTGTGTGATTATTTGTGTAGTGTCTATAACTCCACTGCTCTGAAAGCTTCATAAGAGTAGGGGCTGTGTCTGTTCTCTTCACCATTTGGTATGAAGGACCTACATCAGTCCTTGACACAAGATCAAGTGCCCGTTAAGTGTTTACTTGGTGGGGAATAATGATTGAGTATGCTTCCCTGGTGATTCAAATGGTAAAGAATCTGCCCGCAATGCAGGAAACCCCAGGTGTGATCCTTGGGTTGGGAAGATCCCCTGGAAAGGGGAATGACTATTCACTCTAGTGTCCTTGCCTGGAGAATTCCACGGACAGAGGAGCCCGGTGAGCTACAGTCCATGGGGTTGCAAAGAACCAGACACAACTGAGCGACTAGCACTCCATGTCAGTGATTAACTGAGTAGGATCCTTGGAGAACAGAAATTGTTCATCTTCAAGTTATCAAGAGTGCTGAGTGAGAGACTTCCCTGGTGGTTCAGTGATAAAGAAGCTGCCTGCCAGTGCGGGAGACACAAGTTCGATCCCTGGTCTAAGAAGATACCATATGCCACGGAGCAACTAATCCCAAACGCCACAGCTGTTTGTTTTAGAGCCTGGGGGCCACAACTACTGAAGTCTGTGCATCCCAGAGACCCTGCTCTGCAGTGAGAAACACCACGACGAAGAGAAACCCGTGCAGGGCAACCAGAGTGCAGCCCCACTCCCTGCAGCTAGAGAAATGCCCGTGCATAAGGACGACCCAGTGCAGCCAAAAATAAAATAAATAAAAATCATTTCTTTTTTTAAAAGAGATCTTGAGTTGCTGAGGTGGGGGAAGCCACGAATAAAACAGGAATTTCCCAAGGGTTGAGTCTTTTCATATATTTCTCTATAGTCTTGAAAACCTAGAACTCTGGAAAGCCAGAGCTGGGACCTTATCTCATGCCTCATTTGACAGAGAAGAAATCTGGAGCCTACCTAGAGGAAGAAGCTATGAATATGCAAGAATCCATGGGCAGACTGGGAGCATTTCAAGAGTTACTTTCAGAAATACTTTGGAAAACACATATACATAAACAAAAACAACTCTCCAACTATCCAACCCTGAAGTTTGAAATTCATGCTCAGCTGTTGATCCAAAATTGGCTGAAGATGGGAGAATGTCTGTGTGCGGAGGGGGTGCTGGGAGCCAGTGACCTCCGCTAGAGGCCCAGCCCCCTCCGGGGACCGCGTTCCCCTGCCTGCACCGCATCCTCCCCCACGTGCACGGGGTCCCTGGAGACCCGGGCGCTGAAGGAGGCTGCAGAGCCTCCCGGTGCAGAGCTGAAATGCTGACAGCCTTCTGTGTGCAACGGTCACCACAGTAACTTTTCGAAACCTCCCACGGCGTGGGTGGGGGAGGGGAAACCAAAAATCCCAAATATAATTTAATTTCCAGGGTAAACACTTTCATGCAAAAATGGCCAAGGCGTTCTTTGAGGAGAGGCTGCCTTCTTCAGCATGACCACACTGCCCCCTTGAGCATTCTGCTGAAATCCTGCGCAGAGCTCCAACTTCACAAGCGATCTTCCAGAGCCTGGATCCCTGCGGAAGAGGTGAGGATCTAGAAGCAGGAATGACAGGAAGGAAGAGGCTGAAACAGCTTTGCCTTCTCAAGAGGGCCCGATGTGGACAATCAAGACGTGAGTTGTTAGGGAACATTCGCTTGATCTTGAAAGACTCATGAGCCAAGTGCATAGTCGCTGGTCAAAATCAGGGATGCCCACTGGCCCATCTGAAACCCAATAAGGTTGCCCCGCTCCAGGCATCCTATTCTGGTAAAACTTTTCAGCATTTATGATGTAGGACATATCAGAGGCTATGCTAAGTCCATTACACCTATTTCCTTATTTAATTGTCATTTTCTGGGGTTGAGGGAGAACAAGGAAGAGGCCCTGGTGGCTGAGGTCCTTTTCAGTAACCAGGTGAGCAGCAAACGGCTTCGCAGAGGCTTGAGCCCCACTGTGTGGGACTGTGCTGTGAGGTCCAGGAGAGCCCAGTTGCTAGTTCTGCTGCCATCAGCTCCATGACTTTGAGCTGGCTGTCTTCTATCTGTCCACCTTCCACCTCCCCTCTTTAAAGTGAAGGGACTGCATTAGACCCCCTCTCAGGATTAAAGAGCTAAGTTTCTATGACATTGACAGTGTAACAAGAATTAGTTCCACATAGATTAGCAAGTCAGATAACAGCACTGGAAGGAGACAAATAGGAAGTGATCGGCAGTGGTAGGGATAGACGCCCACTTCGCGTGGGGCACGGTGATAGGGAACCTGGAGCCTGGGAAACCTGAATATGGGGTGGAGTCCTAGACAGAGGAGCTAGGGCCAGATGTGTGTCCTATAATCTCAGATTCCCCTTGCTTCCTAATTTGGACTCAAAGTAGCCTTGCACAGGTTGTTAAGTCTGTTAGTTGGTCCATCTTAGATCAAAGGCAATGTCTGCTACAACTGATCAGTGTCATTTATAGAACATTCTCATTAGAATTGACTTGAAGTTGTTGGGGTACAGTGCTTAAAAACTGAGAAAGTAAATGAAATTAAAAGGTCATTTATGTTCCCCTCCCTGCCAAATCTGTCTGTCTCCTTCAGGATTATGGAGCAGACAGTAAGACCCAGTCACTGATCATAATGAAATGCTGAGGTTGGAAAATTGCTTCTTATAGTAATGTTTATGACATATTGAGCCTCGTCTCTGTTATCAGCATTAGTTAAATGTTTGCCAAGAAGTTGCCAAGTTTTCATTCCTTTGCTTGTAAATATAGCAGTACTTGAGGTCTTCGGTGCTTTAATTCAAACTCTGTCTCTTTCTGTCTCTCGGTCACACACACACACACACACTCATACACACACACATTGATCCACCATAAATGCTGAGCACCACAGTCTTATTCTAGAAGAAGGGATATAAGTTCATTTCAACTTTACCCTCAAGAAATTCTTAGGCTATAGCACAAGAAAACAAAAGGAGCAACCATTACAGGATAGACTGGTCACGAGGGAGCTGGGCAGGATGCTGTGAGGCTCAACAACTCACAGTAGCCTGGAAAAGTAAAAATGGTTAGAAAAACTATCATGAGGAAGTGGCAAATCCAGCCTGACAGGTAAGAGTGGGAAGCATGTTCTAGGCAGAGGGACTATAATGAGCAAAGATCCTGCTGCACGGAACCGTTGTGAATTATTCAGGGAAATGCATGAAGTTATTCTGGCAACCAAGAGGATGACTGTGGGAAAGTCACTGAAGATAAATTTGGAGAGGTGGGCAGGGGACATATAAAAATGACTTTTAAATATTTTATAAACTATTTAGTTCATCCTTAAGGAATTTTATCCTAAAGAAATTTGGAAGCCACTGAAGGATTTCCTGAAATGTAATCATCCTTAAGAAAAACTTAGAAAACATTTCAAAGGCATCAGTGTTCAAAACATAAACAAAACTAAGAGATAATATGTCAATGAGGATTAATACAATAAGTGATCAGAATTTTTAAACTGTTGACAATTTCTGTGTTTTATCATTGTAGGATAGTATGCGTAATATAATCTGTACTTGATTTTTAATGTGTTTATGGGGTGATGATAGCATCTATGAATCAGCTTCTTCGGTTTAGAACATTTTTGTACAAACAGTAAATGATTCCATCTTCTTTGCATCTTCTCCACTTTGACAGGATGTGGTCAAACCACTTGCACTTTCCAGGGCCCCATCTTGTTTATGTGTTTTCCCCACTTTGCAGTTAGCGAGTGAAAACAATTGTTCCCAGGATTTTGAACAGGGTGAGCCTTTCTTTCACCAGCTTTATCTTGTGAAATTCCAGTATCATTCTCCAGTTTTTCCTTGGAAACAAAAGCCACTAAAGCATATCTTTGAAGAGTTTGAAATTCAACAAAGAGACAGTAACATAAACTGAAAATAGAACCGGAAAACTTATTTGTTCTTTCCCTGGAGCTCTTGTGCAGACAAGGAATTATGATGCAACTTCACTGGCTGACCATAAATTGTCCAATTTCTTCACGCCTCCAAGCTGACGCCAACCTGTCATCGGGATCTGGTCTTGATCTTTCCAGTCTGGTTCTTCACTTTTTAAACTAAAGGCTGGATCTTTCCAGTCTCTTTCTGATTAACTTAGGATCTGGCTTTTTTCAGTCAAACGTCTGCCCTTTCAAGAACTGATCTAACAATGCTGGGTGTCCTGGGACTTGCAACAACTCAATGAAAGTCAGGCAATGGAAAAATCATGTAACTTAAACCAAACAGTTCCCATTTGCTCTGAGACTTAGGAGCTCCTCCTGGATAAAATACACTCCTACTTCAGTGTTACTTCACTGAGGACTTTCCTGAGCACCTTACTTAAAATTGCAACCTGCCCCACCTCCACTCCACTTGTGCCACCCTAATTGTTGTGAACCTTTTATTGCAATTTATTTATTTTAATTATTGCCTGCTTTCGATTCCCTTATATATGTATAAATGTGTATAGTAAGAAATGTGTAAATAAACATACACAATGACGTCTATATTTCAATGAAGACAAGTAGGTAGGTAGATACAGATGAAGATATAGATAGCTCATAGGTAAGTAGGTACAGACAGCTTTGTGTTTATATGACATAGGGAGAGATAGAAAACAGTGAAACAGAGTCAGCCAGATGATGATCACCATGAATACGCTTCTAGACACAACGGTTTCTGTAGAAATAATAAACATATCCAATCTAACAATTACTGATGGAATCCCAGAAGAGTGTTTGGAATTGAGACTCTTCCAGGAAACCCAGGCTGGTCTCTGATGCTCTCACGGAAGGAATGGTGACCTCCCCCTCCTTACCTGAAATATCAGGCTGAGGTCCAGAACCGTCTATACATAGAGCTGCATCCAAATCACAGACCTTGTCATCAGTCTTCCTTGGATAGGTGAAGTGGAAAACAAGGGGGTGCTTCTCTCTGGCTGTGCCAAAGGATGGCTTGGGGGGCTTTTATCACAGTCCCGTCTCTAAGACTAACCCATTAGAAATGTAACTGAAGTAAAAACTATGGTGAGAATGAAAATATTCTAGGACACGTCCATTGTTACCCAACCCCACTCCAACCTTCTCATGAGATGGTCACTCTAAAGCTCTCCTCTATGGAAACTCTAGAACTAGAGTGCCCTTCTAATTTCCCCGAGTGATCCACAAACTACAAAGTAATTTCCACTCTGGTAACCTCTAGACCTCAATGATACAAGTACTTGAACAATCAGGGCACTTTGGAAACTTGAATCCTGAAAGAAGGCCATTATTTAAATAGATTTCCTTCCAGAAATCCTTACAACTATGATCTCTTTCTCTGTTGCTCTCTCTCTCACACACACATGCACACAACATAAATTATTGGTTAGTTTCCTATGGCCTCAGTGAGCATCATTCACTTCTGCTGTTTATAGATTCACTGGAATAATCATCTACATAAATGCAAAACCCTGCTTATGCAACTGTGAACTGGATTTATGCAAGACTTTTCTCTTTTTAGGTGAATGTGTGCAAAGGTACAGTTTATTTCATTTTCCCTTAGGGAGTCTACATATCCATGTTGTGTGCAATGAGCATGTTGCTATGGTAATGATTACAGCTTTATATTAAGTAGCAAGAAAATCAGCATCAAGAAAACTGCTTTGTTTTACCATTCAGTGACACTCCCTTTGTCTCCCCTTCTGCAGTCCCTAGACCCAGAATTCCTTCCTACAAGTATAATTTAGCTATGACCCTGATCTGGGTGGCCACTTGCAACAATTATGGGTGGTGCAAAATAGGCTAAAGTCTATTAAGTTACTGCTCCTACTCTTCAAAGGGTTAAAATGGCATATGATAATAGAACAAACACAGCCAATAGAGGTTTAATTTCTGTCTGTGATCTGTAGTGGATGCTTTATGTGAATTTGAATACTTTTTTCTTTTCCTAACTTTGCATCTCAGCTTACTTCTCACTAGGATGATAGTGGTTTTGTTCCCAGATGCTCTCAGTGTTTCCAGGTTCTCTCTAGCCTTAACCTTCTGTATGCTGTATTAGAAATGACACCACCTATAGAAGTAACTAGACCTGGATTTTAATCCTGGATAGATACCATCATCAACTCTGTTATCTCTGACAAATTCACATCTCTAACCTGAAGTTTTCCTTATCTTAAATTTTAAAAGATGCTAGTTCTCCAGATTCTGCTAAAGTCTGGAATAATATGTGTAAAGTGCCTGGTCCACAGCTGATATTCAACAAAAAGCACCATTTCATTTGTGTTTATTCAGTTACTTTTCATTCAACAAATACTATTGAGTTTCTATGAAGCTCTGGCCTGCATGATGAATAAAACAGTGATTTCCATCATGGAATTTGCAATCTAGTGGGTCAAAGAGAAAAATAACAAACTGGAGACAAATGCAAAATTTCAATGGCAATAGGCACTAACATGGAGCTGGAAGAGGCTATAAGAGGATCTGACTTAGTCAAAAAAGTCAGAAGAGACTCAGTGAGGTCACTTCAAGGTCAAGTGACCCTTGAACAGAGAGATAATGTAGGAATATAAGTTAACTAGGTGGAGAGAATAGGGCGGAGTGTTCTGGGCAGAGGGGACAGCAGGGACAAAATCCTGTAGCAGGAGAAGTTTGATGCAGTCAGGGGACTCATAGAACTCACTGACTGAAGCAGAGAGAGAGAGATGAGGCAGAGGGAGGGTTAAAGATTAACCATTGAAAGGACTTGGAGGCCATGTTAACAAATTCTGTCTGATGTTGAGAGCAAAGAAAGCTATTAGAAGATGTGAAGCAGGAAAATGACATGATCAAATGTGTATTTTGAGATCACTCTGGTATGAAGATCAGATTGGAGGAGAGTGATGCAGAGTGACCATGAGTAGATGAGGGAAGAGGCAGCAGTCTTCCAGGCAAGAGGTGGCTTGGGCAGATGGTGGTGACCAAGATGTAGAGATATGATGGATTTGGGGACTATTGTGGGGGGTGAGGGTGTGTAGACATCTTTGATGAAAGATTTGCAGTAGGAGGTGACAGAAATTCGTGGATTCTGGATTGCAAAAGCAAATGAATGTTCATGCTATTTGCAAAAACATGAAACCCAGGTCTGGGATTGTTTGGAAGGAGGGCAATACTGAAGAGCACTATGACATAGATTTGGAGCTGCTGAGATTTAATCCTCTAAGTCATCCAAGATGCACATTTTACCAAAGACAAGTATCTTCAGAGATACCCAACAAGGGTAGGTGCCCACTGACAAGACAAGATCCCATGAATGCACTGTAAGAATCTTCTGCACAATTCTTGCCTCTCCACCATCCATTATGCACGCAGACACAGAATAGCCTTTACCAGTGCAGATCAATTTTGGTTGTTATTTGTTTAAAATCTTGCGATTACCACCCACTACTTGTAGTATTCTGACACTTGGAATATGGTGGCAGGGTGTCAGGTCAGCAGGCATGCAAGGGCTAAAGAACACTGTATAAATTCCCGGGTGGCTCAGTGGAAAAGAATCCACCAGCGATGCGTAAGATCCCCTGGAGAAGGAAATGGCAACCCACTTCAGTATTCTTGCCAGGAAAATCACATAGACGGAGGAGCCTGGAGGGCCACAACCCATAGGTTCATTAAAGAGTCAGACACGACTTAGCAACTAAACAACAACAACAACAAATTAATTTCCTAGGGCTGCCATAACAAAATACCACACAACGGGTGGCTTAAAACAACAGCAATTGTCTCACATTTCTGGAGATATAGGTCTGAAATCACAGTGTTGGCAGGGCCCTGCTCACTCTGAAGACTAGGGAAGAACCCTCACTTGCTTCTTCCAGCTTTTGGTAGCCTCAGACATTTCTTGGCTTGTGGTCATTCTAGATTCACTGCCTCCAGCTTCACACAATTGTCTTCCCTTGGTGTCTGTGTCCAAATTTCCCTCTTCACATAAAGATAACCATCATGCTGAATTCCGGGATCCACCCTACGCCAGTGTGATCTCATCTTACCTTGACTCAGGACATCTGAAATGACCCCATTCTCAAATAAGGTCACATCCTGAGGTACCAGAGATTGGGACTTCAATGTATCTTTCAAGGGGTGGAGGCACAACTTATTCCATAAACAAATGCTTTTATAACTATCATTTGGGAAGTTCACTCTTTGCATTCCCTTGTTCAATTTCCCTTTTCCATGTCTTCTTCATCTTTTAATAGAAATTTTCCTTCCAATTCAGAGTCCTCAAACTCTGTTAGGGTAACTTCCAGCCATTCCCTCTTCTCAGGAAAACTATCCATTTAGCATCCATACCATTACAGGTGTAGGGTTCCCAAAGTCTGTGTTCCTACACCCAACATACAGGTGATTGACATAGGATGAAGAGCTGATCCTTCATGGGCTGAAGTCTCCATTCTGAAACTTGGAACTGAGACTGGGAAAGACATTCAGGCTCTTTGCTGGTGGCTGGACTTGTTCCATCTGAGAGCTGCCACCTGTAGCCATCATCTCCCATGTGAACTGAGAAGCAGAGAAAGCCAGTGTTGAGGAAGGAGAACAAAAAGAAGAGTTCCTGGAACAGAGCAGAGACAGGAGACAAGCAGGATGGCTGTGGGTATGCCAGTGCCTGGTAAATACTCACCTCTTCCATTGTACTAAATTCTCCTACTTTTTTTTAACTGCTAGGTTCAATAGGTTCAGTTAAAATTAGCTATAAGTACATGCATTCTATCAAAATATAATCTTAAAGAAAATTTTGATAAGGGTGTACATACTGACATGTGAAGGTTCCACTTGCTTTATATTCCAGGACAACCTAGAGCTAGAAGTCTTAATCCAAATATATAAGTCTAAGGGGTGGAAATTCTAGGCCACGGCAGGCAGGAGGCTGGGTCTTTTGAAGGATGGGGAGTAGTCTAACTGCTACGAAAATCACATTGTGTAAGGAGAGGCCAGAATTGTTTAGTCATTTGCAAACTTGAGCATACATGAGAGACCCCTGAAAGACTTGTAAAAATTCGAAGAGCTGGGACCACCTCTAAGTTTATGATTTGTTAGGTCTGGGGTGGTTTGTGAGAGCTCACTGTTCTAACAGTATCCCAGGTGATGCTGGTTGAGGATTACATTTTGAGAACTACTCGTTGTGAAATCTGGCATTACTTCAGAGCCAGATGCTGTACCACGGTTGGGGTGGAGGTGTGGTCCTCAGGCAACCCAATGCAGGAGGATTCCTCCCCTACAGGGACCAACATTGCAGATGGTGTTAGTTTTTACAAAAAAGCATTTGGAGAAATTTAGAGGAGGCATGTAGGATGCATGATTTAAAATCCTTCTCTGATTATTCCTAGAAAAAAAAAATCCTGGAGGGTTCTGATGGTACTCAGAAAAGATTGCTGGCTTCCAAGTTTATACATATTATGTCTTTGGGTCTTAGGTTTCTTACTCTTGAATAAAAGTTTTGAATTATTTTATCTTCTGGGTCCTTCTTGGCTCTAACCTCCTCAGACCCATGATTTTGCTCAGGTTTGCTCCTGAAACTTTTATGAGTAATCTTTCCTAAGAGACTAATCCAGAAACCAGCTCCAACTGCTTCAGTCCTCACCCTGCTGAGGGCCAGAGTGACAGTTATTGCGTGAAACATGTACACAGTGCAGTAGTCTCTGGGGAATGCATGACAGAAAAGTAAAACCAAGAGGAAATGTTCCCAGAGGGGAACAGCCGTCTCTTCAAACTCTTGAACCGTTTACACTGAATTGTGATGAAGCTGTTACAGTCCTCTAGAGCACCTCAAGTGCGTAGCTTAGCTGGTGGCCCTGATCAAAGCATGTGGGCTGTTGGAAATCACACTGCAATGGCTTGGGTCCAGCAGAACACAGCAATAATTGATATCTAGCAAAAATTTTCCATCCCATCAAACCTATCAATCAAAGGATTATTCCCTTGTGCCCAGATGGCTCAGACAAGATGTAATTTGATAGAAGCACGAATCTGCCATACTCTTAGGAAGTGCACACGGCAGTCCTCAAAGGCCCAGGAGCATTTAGAAAGTGCACTCAGGTTGAGTCCACACTGTTCAACCAGGCTGGTCTTGCCTTTCAAAGACCCATGAAGCAAAGAGACAAGACAAATATTCACGCAGGCAAGAGATTTCTAAGAGTTGGGATTGGGGCAATGGAGAGGAAAACAATTTGCTGTTTGTTCTTCATTCCAAGTCTTCCTGGACTAGAAGCTTCAATTTCTCTCTCTTCCAATATCCTGAGACATTAGAATACAATACAATATCCTGAGTATATTAGAAGAAGAATGAGTCTGGATGTTAAAATAAACAAATACAATGAATAATATCAATAATTTTGTACTCTGTGCAAGACGATGCCCTTCACACTAGGGAATAACAGATGACTGAGACATAGGCCTTGCTCTCAAAGATCTCACATCCTCACCAGAGAGAGACATTTAGAGACAGCACTCCAGGAGCATAATAATGGAAGCATTGCAGCATGTCATACATGCAGAGAAGAAAGAAAGGGACCTAGCCTACCTGGGGTGTGACTGATTTGATGGCAAACATCTGATGCAAAATATTCCTCTTATAACCCAGCTCAATGTGCTGGAGTGGGAGGGGCTGCCCAGACAGCTGGATTTCTGTGTGCCTGGGAGAGGGCTTCTCAGAAAACAGCCATGAGCACCTGCTCATGGACAATTCATTCTGAGGCCTGGGTTGTTATTCTGAAAGAGTGGTGCACACATCAGCTGCACCAGAATCACCAGGGGTGTTTGCTAACCACTCGAGTCTTGGACCCCTTAATAGATCCAGAGAGTCACAAACTGTCCAGGAGAATGAATCCTTACAAAGAAGGGAGATGTGGAATGGAGAAGAGAGGATCGTGAACATTTATCTCCATCAATCCCTCAACTGTATAACCTGTATCAAAAGGCTAGAAGCAAAGTGAGGACCAGAATTTGCAAGGTTTTGAAAGATAAACATTTTTCTTCTCTTTACCCTCTATAAGACAATAAAGAAAAATACGTACTGCTAGACATAAAGAAAAAAATATATATTGCTTTCCATGATGAATTTTAACAGTGTGAGTGTTTGAATTATATAATGTATAGGAATAGTCAACATAGACCTACACAACTTGAAATGTAGTAGGTAAAATAGATGTCTTTCCTGCCGAAAATCTTAGAACATTTAACAGATTTTATGTTTCTTGTGAATATCCAAGAAGCTGTGCTTCAGTTAAACTCAGCTGAAGATAACACAATCACTATTGTCATTTTAAACAGCAAGAGACTTGATACAGGGAGTTGGGGACTTCCAATATTGCCTGAATACTAGCAAAGCAAGCTCCATACTGGGGCTCCAGGGAAAGCATTCAGAGCCACAGCAGAGACTCAGCTTACTGAGGGAACCCAGGCAGAGTCAGGAAGCTGAGCATTCAGGAAGTTGCCACCAAAACCATACCCAATGCCAGTTAAACGGAGGCCTCCTTGCCTAGTTTCTTGAGTCCCTGGTGCAAAAATGCATCTTACCAGAAGCCCAAGTCATATCTGGACTCTAGTGTAAAAGAGTTTGGGAAATATAGTATTAAAGTAATAAGCTAGAGGGCTGCTGGGGCAGTGATACAGTGAGGCCATCTGTCACCCACACCACAGGCAGGCCTGGTTACACAGCATTTCCAGAAATTATTTATGGCTATAGAACCATTTACTTCAGAAACATTTTGAGAGACAGTGTTCCAGGGAACACGTTTGGGAAGTGTTGACCTGGTTCTGCCTTCTCATTGATGAGGAAGGAACTAATGTCCAGAGAGGAGGCCATTTGGCTGACACCATCCAGTAAATCAGCAGCAGAGTGGGGATGGGACCAGGTCTCCCATTCCTAGGGGTCTAGCCTTGCTGCTTGCACTGCTTTCTGTAGCTCTCCCTCCATCCTGAAGTTTCCTGCCAAATGGACCATTTGGAAAGTGGTCCTGTGAGACCAAAAGCAAAGAAAAGGCTCTTAAGGAAGCCTGAACCAAACTCCTGAATTATGCAACAATAGAGCAAGTTAATAAGCTCTCCTGAACCTCCAATTAAGTACAAGGATAATTACACCCTGGAGTTAGGAGAACAGCTGAGACTGGGAGTATTACAGGAACTGTCAGTAACTGAGCTGCTTTTGAATTCCGGCATTTCATTCTTGTGCCTTCTAGGGCAGAAGAAGGAGGAGGAGGAGAAAGCTGTTTGGTCTCAGCTCTCTTTGGACAGCCTGTAATAGATTAAGCGAACTCTTCTCCTATTTAGGCTGAAGAGAAGAAGCCTGTCGCCCTTGCCCTACAAACTGGACTGGAAGAGAAGCTGCTCACAGTTGACAAGAACGTTTTCTGTTAAGAACACATCTGCCTTTGTAACATCAGTTTTTGACCTAAGCTTTTAACCACTCCTTTCTAAATTCTGCGCTATTTCCTATAGGGTAGTTTTACCGCTGCGTCACAACAGCCTGAGTGGGCTTATGCATTCCTAGATGTGTTTAAATCCTCTTCCAGAAATCTTCTTTCATCATGGGCACTTTCATCTACCTCTCTTCCCCAAATAGTTGATATTCTTTGTCTTTTTCTGCTCAGCACTTTCGAATGTGTTTTGTGCGACTGCATTTATTCTGATTTATTCATACTGTGTGTTGTCCTACAGTGCAACTGTGGCCCTCCTAAGATGCCGGAGATTATTCTAAATATAAAAGCAATTGTTTCTGTAGTGGAAAGAAAGCTCTCCTTCGGATTCATGAAAGTGATGTTATTTTTCCCATCAGAATTCAGACTTTCCCAACCAAGTTTCTTTTTTAAGATGACAGGTGCATGTGCATGTTGCAAGCTGAAAATGGTCTAATTCGTTCAACAATCCTGACAAAAACAAAGTGAAAAAAAATCACTGGGCTCAAAAAATCAGACCCAAATCAACATGTTCCTAGTCTATCGATAAACACTGTGGTTTTTTTCATCATCATAGCAGTTATCAGGGGTAAACAAAAAACTAAAGAGATAAAAGGGGAGCAACCCAGCCTTCAGGCATAGCAGCAGGACTTGTTTTCCCACTTACTATTCCTCAAGCTCCTCTCCCCAACCCAGATCACTTCTTGGGCAAATCTCAGCTCACGTTCCGCAAAGCCTCATTCAGTCTAACCCAGTTTAACACATCAGCCTCATACAAGGCCCAGTCCTTCCTCATGACACCCTCAGCTGCAGCTCTTCCTGTGGCTCAAGGGCCTCAGTGGGGAGTGGGACTGTGGCCTGATCTTTCACTCCTGGGACACAGCCTCTGTTTCCTGCGTTTCTCCCACCTCCCGCAGGCATGGCCTGCTGCTGGGAGGGAAGCGAGGAGGGAAGATTGGGGAAGGCAGCGGGCGTCCTCTGATTTGACTGCAGCCATTTGTGGTCCTCTCTTGACACCACCCGATGTGAGATCCCCTGCTGATTTTCCTGTGGTGCGTTTGTGCATTCTTCTGGAAGCCTTGAAGGGCAGCACGGCCTCGTCTCACGCCCCACACCGGCTCCTAAAGTCATAAACCTCTGCAGTTCTTACTGCTGGCTTCCCTCATTCAGTGCCCAACCTTTCGGACAGTGGTGTGGGTTGGATCATCCCCCGCCATCCCCTTTCGCTACCAAATCCTAACCCCCAGTACTGTGAATGCGACTTTATTTGGAAACAAGGCATTTGCAAATGGAATCAAGTTACGATGAAGTCATTAGGGTGGGTTCTAATCCAGAGATAGGTGTCCTTAAAAGAAAAGGGAAATTTGGAAGCCAACACACAAAGACAGGAGAATGCAGCGTGAAGACACGGAAGGAGGATGGTCATGGGAAAACGGAGAAAGGGAGGCAGAGCTGGGGGTCAGGCTGCCACAAGCCAGCAACATCTGGAGTCAGCAGAAGCTGGAAGAGGCAAGGAGGCAGGCTTTGCTGGTAGCTTCAGAGGGAGCAGAGCATCTCAGTGGGCCTAGCCTCCAGAAGTGTGAGACGGTAAAAATCAGTTGTATCAGTTAGCTAATGCCACATGACAAGCTGCCCAAACTTTAGTACCTGAAAATGGTAAGTATTTACTAATCCACACATTACTGTCTTCTGGGGTTCTTGCTGCTCTGGGCCAGGTTTAGCTGACTCCAGCTGAGTACTGATGCTTCTGTGGTCAGCTGAGATGGCTGGGCAGGGGGCTGGCTGAATGCAGAACTGTGATGGCCTCATCCACATATCTCGGATTGGTTGGGGGCCTGGATCTCATATCAGCAAGTTGAGGCTCACTATTGCAGTGGCTAGATAAGAACCTAAGAGTAACAGAAGCAGAAAAAAGCCTCTAACGGCCTCAGTCCCACAAAGAGTGTGTCAAAGGAAGTCACAGTTCACTCAGATTCAAGGGGTAGGGAAAGAGACTCCACCTCTTTAGTGCGAGAAACTGCAAAGCCTGATTGCCAGAACCCTGATGCAAGGAACAGTGAAGCATCTGGCTGTATTTTGCAGTTTCCCACTGGAAGGATACTTAGCATAAATGGGCTGTGTATCAGTCTAGCTAGTGCATTCATTGCTTTGAATGCTGTAACAAACAAGCCGAAAATCTCAGTAGCCTTTGTTCTTGTTAACAACCCAGTACAATAAAGGCTCGTGTGTGTTGGAGAGCAAAGTATCTCTGCTCTATGTAAATTTTCTAGGTCCCAGATTTGACTCGATCTTCTTTTAAAAGCTCAGAAATATGTAACTTCACTTGAGAGGGGAAAAAAAATGAGTGAAATGGGTAGCCAGGAGGTTTCAGAGGTCAGACCTATCTTACATCAATCTTACTGGCCTGAATTTGGCTCAGATTTCATTGACTATCTAAATGCAAAGGGCAGCTTCTTTGGTGCTAACAAAGAAAATGAAACAAGTTTGTTTCCATAAGTCTTACCTATAAGGCTTCAACCCAAATTCCAAGGCAGCAGAAGTCCCCTCCACAAATGAACAGCAGAAGTCCCCTCCACACTGAACAAATACACTGTTCTTCCTCTTAACACCACCTGCTGCTGCTGAGTTGCTTCAGTCATGTACAACTCTGCGATACTATCCCAACAGTAGCCCACCAGGCTCCTCTGTCCAGGGGATTCTCCAGGCAAGAATACTGGAGTGGGTTGCCATGCTCCCCTCCAGGGGATCTTCCCGACCCAGGGATCGAACCCACATCTCTTATGTCTCCTGCATTAGCACCACCTGGGAAGTCCCCTCAACACCAGAGGGACTGCTAATGCTGTCCTTAGATCATCTTTTCTCTTTTCCTCTCTTTCTGCCTCATCTCTCACATAAGGAAGACCCAACTTTATGGTGTTACAGTGACAGCCATCATGACAGTTACGTTTCTAGTACAAGGTCAGCCATTGTCCCACCTCATCCTGATGCCAGGTACCATATGAATGGTACCTGGCACACTCATATGTGTGTGCCTGGAATTATTGTTGTTCAGTCGTTAAGTCATGTTTGACTCTTTGCTAACCCATTGTAGCATGCCAGGCTCTTCTGTCCTCCACTATCTCCTGGAGTTTGTTCAGATTCATGTCCATTGAGTCAGTGATGCTGTCTAATCATCTCATCCTCTGTTGCTACCTTTCCCTTTTGCCTTCAACAGACAGAACTTCAGTGATGCTTCTCAAAGAGATAAGGCTGTGGATAGACACAGGATGGGGTGCTATAGAACTTGATGTCTGGCAACATGTAAAATGTGTTAGGAAATATGAGTTGTATTCAAAGAAGCCAAGTTTTTGTTTCAATGAAGTTTTAAAAATAGAAGCAGAAATATCGTAGAGAGATTTAAGATTTCATAAAAGGCCATGCATTGTTCTCAGAGCTGTAAAGAGAAGACTTTTTCATCATGCACCTTCCTCTGGTATTTAGACTTCTGCCCCAATGTCATTTCTATTCCAGAACCTGCAAAGCTATGATAGGCTGTAAGTCGATGCCCCTTTTTTTGTAGCAAGAATATGATTCTTGCCTTCCGCTGGCAGCCAGATGTTAAGTCATCACTAGATGGCAGTAACATCCAACACTTAATAAATGTATCAAAACATTTCATTTTAAAAACATTTTTTTGTTGTTGTTTTACTTTTGCATCTCTATGTCAAGCAAACATTCATTCAACATAAAACAGAAGCAGCCTTAAACTTGTCTCATCTTTACTTAGCACTTGATGTGCAGAATCGCAGAATTATACAAAAAAAAGGGACTGGCCATTCCGTAAACTATAAGGAATGGGCTTCTCACTGGACTCTCAGAGTTCATATTAAGAGACTTCAACGACTCAATGGACATTTGAAGTGAAGTGAAGTGAAAGTCAGTCTGTCCTGTCTGACTCTTTGCAAACCCATGGACTACACAGTCCACGGAATTCTCCAGGCCAAAATACCGGAGAGCGTAGCCTTTCCCTCCTCCAGGCAATCTTCCCAACCCGGGGACCGAACCCAGGTCTCCCACATTGCAGGCAGTTTCTTTACCAGCTGAGCCACCAGGAAAGCCCAAGAATACTGGAGTGGGAGCCTATCCCATCTCCAGCGGATCTTCCCTACCAGGAATTGAACTGGGGTTCGCTGATAGCTCAGTTGGCAATGGACATGAGTTTGGGAAAAGTCTGGGAGATAGTGATGGACGGGGAAGCCTGATGTGCTTCAGTCCATGGGGTCCAAAGAGTTGGACATGACTTAACAACTGAACAACAACCACCCTTGCCTGAACATGGACAAAAATATAAATGTCTAGTACCATTTGTATGTGACAAAGAGTTCTGTATTTAGCCCAATTGCTCTTTTTCTTAAATACATTTTTAAAAAGGTTACAAAAATATTTATGCATTTGATGGGAATGTAGCTGATTTTCCTAAAGGAGCTTCTTCTTAATTTCACTTTCACTTTCTCCCAGATTCCTCCTTCCCACTCCCAGATTCACTCATACACACAAAGTTGTCTTTTTTTGAGGAATCATTAGAGCAGGCAATAAAGAAAAAAAAGTGGAAACATTAAAAGGGAATGGTGATGATTTAAATCCATGTCATACTCTGGGTGCATTAAGGAACCTGGAATATGGATTCCTAGATAATCCAGGAGGGTGTTTATTGGGAACTTGAATTAGTTTCAGAGAACTTCCAGGTTGCTACTACTTCAAAAGCCTTGACCTCCTCAAGGAACTGGGATAAATATGAAACCCAAATTTGTTTATTTCTATGATCAGGGACCAAGTGACCTTACAGAATGCTTAGCAGCTAATAAACGTTGACACCAAAAGCTTCCCTTCCTGCCACGAGGAAGCTCCAATGATAGATTATCACTGCTTGAGATTTGGGCCTTAGAAACTTTGCACTGGTACCTACAATATTATTAGGTCATCTGGCAATGGAGTAGAATTTAGATACGCATGTGGAGGTGAGACAAGGGACAGTTCCAAAGGTGCTAGAAGTCAGGCTATGCCTAGTGCTGCTGAGGTCGCCCCTGCTTCCATATTCATTTAGGAAAAGACTGTACCAACAAACTTCATCCAGTCAGTGAAATGAGAATTAGACTGGTGGACACGGACAAACCCTAACAGGCCAGGTGGGCACACTCTGCAAGGTCTTGTTCAAAGCAAGAGCATCTAGGTAAGTAAATGCATCACTATAGCTAGAATCTGGACTACGGTCTGTGGACTGGGTGAATGTAGGGGAAGAAAGGAGCTGCAACCAAGTCTTACCCATCCTGCCTGGTAACCAATCCAGTTAGTAGATATCAGATCTGATTACAGGCAAGCAGGGTAGGAGCCCTTCAGTCATCTGGGTCGTGAATCTTGGGTCCGGAATGATATGTGACAGAGCTGAATCTCTATCCAGGGAGCATCAGCAGAAGCAGTCGTGACCAGCTGGGAACTCAGAGCAGTGAAAGCAAGACTGGGGCTAAAGCTGGGCTGAAAAAGCTGTACCTGTTAACACGTCCGCAGTGAGGACCGTACAGGAGCTCTGCTGATAGCTGCCTGGACTGGAATCTACTGAAAATAAGATTTCCTATCACAAAGGATTCATGCATGACATTGACATGAAGAAATGGAAGGAAGTGGAGACTGGGAACCATTCTTTCACTTTGAAGCAAAAATAAAAGGCTCCTGGGTAATTTTTTCCTAAGATTCTTTTTTTATATCTTTACTTTCAAATTTTGCTGTCTCAGTGCATAAAAAAATATGCAGTTATGAGAAAATAAGCATAAAAAAGAGATATCCAAGAAGATATAAGCACTTTCCAATTTCTATTTTTTAATCATTTGGGGAGAAAAAAAAAATTTTTTTTAAAGCTGCATCTAGTTGCTTCTTCTTAGAAAATTTAGCTTTGGACATAAAATGCTATGTTAATGGTAAAGAAAACATATTCCATCTGGAATGACAGTGGAATAAATTTTATCAGGAAAATCGAATAAATATTTCTAGTACTAAGGTAAAAATTCTGACAGAGTATTACAGCTGCATAGAGGAGGAAAAAAGACTTTCTAACTCCCTCTGACAACTCAGCAACTGACATAAGAACTTTAGTAATTTAATATTATATCTCCAAAATGAAGTTTCATTTTTATTCATTGGAATATGAACTCCAGGAGGGCACGGAATTTTGCCTCTTTTGATTACTGCTGTCTTTCTAATGCATTGAACATAGGGAATACCCAGTAAATACTGTGAATCAATGGGAAAAATCAATTTGAAAAGCATTGTACCTGCCTATGAACAGTCTCATGCCTCTTTCAGTGTTTCAACAAGGACTCAGCTCTTCCCATGACATCATCTTTGCGCTCCCTTTCCTTCCACTCAACCTATCAGGGAGGGTTTGAGTTTACTGACAACTAGAGGATGGCTCTTTCATCCTGAGCTTCCATTTTGGTCTGCTCCGATTCTAAAGAATCCAGTGTAGGAAACCAAAGGATGAGATGAGGCTACAAAAATTCCGGGAAATATTTTAGAACACAAAAGGTGCTGGGGACAGTCATGGAAAGACAATTCCCCTTCCAGCCTCTACGCTTGATCACAAAGCGTGGAATGGAAGGATACATCGCTTCCATCTAGGACTTAAATTCTGAGACTTCAGTAGATTTTCACTTTTTCTCAAAAACTCTGTTATTATAGCCATATTCTTAGTTAATACCCCAGTGAAATTTCCATTGACAGAGGGTGTCATTGTGCCACCTCTCACTAAAGGGTGATCATGCCGGTGGCTTCTGTTGGACCTGGATCATTGTAAACTGTTCCGTCACCTTTGTCTAAGAAGGAAGAGGCAAGGTCAAGGTACTGATTTTGCCAGGCTCAGTCAAACATCCTGAAATATTTTCCAACATTGGGAATTGGGCAAGATCCCAAGCATGTTTGGCTTGGGTCCCCATTTTTTTCCTAACTGCTGAGCCTAAACAGAACATGGAATCCATCTATTCCAGAGTCATTTTCCCAATATTCATTCAAATTTTCCTTGGTGAAAGCCATTTGGTGACTTTGTCTTAGAAGACCTAACACCTTCCTTCTCATGTTTTATTTCTTGGAACTAGGAAGCAGACGAAGTCAAAAGTAACAGGACTCAGTTTCACACACAAGACATAATCTGTAAAATCTGTAAAAGCAGGTCAAGAGTCTCACTTCTAGAATTACAGCTGTGATACTTCTGAGGGGGAAGCTGAGGGCATCTCTAGAACAAATGTGTCCTTCAAAGGACAGAGTCCTCTCCACCTCATATCCAGCAGTACCAAGGACCCAACACCTTACCACAGTTTCCTGGGGAGAAATTTGAAAGCAGATGTTTCACTAACTTCTGCTGTTTGACGTTTGGTCAAATTGTAAACCCTGGTCTTGGGGCACAAGAGGGCTCACAAGATCCACCTAAAACCTTTTAATAAGACTGTGAAACTCAAAGTGAGACAAAAGTGGTTCAAAGTCCTAACTCCTAACTATTAAGGTACTTACTGGTTTATGACCACAGACAAGTTCACCAATGTTCGGAACTTACATTTTTTCACTGTAATTAAAATAATCAAACCTTCCTGGCATTGTGTGGCTTAGATAAGATTATACAGCTTAGCACAGTGCCTGTCATTTGGAAAACACTCAGTTAATGACAAATGTGTGTATCATTATTGGTAACTTTTATGACAGCATTATTGAGCTATCATGCACATATCATACAACTTAGGCACTTAAAGTGCACACTTCAGTGGCTTTTGTATATTCACATAGTTGTGCAGTCATTACCACAATCAATGTTAGGATGTTTAATCACTCCAAAAGAAACTCCATACCCATTAGTCATCACTCCTCATTACCTCCCAATCCTAGGTGACCACTAGACCACTATTTGTCTCTGTGGCTTTGCTTTCTCTGGACACTTCATATAAATGGAATGATACAGTACATGTTCTTTTGTGACTGACTTCTTTCACATGACATAATTTTCTCAAGGCTCATCCACATTGTAGGATTTATCAGTACTTAATCTAAATATATACTTAATGTGAAAACATTTTCTCCCATTCTTTGGGTCATTTTTACTTCCTTGATAGTATCCTTTGAAGCAGAAAATGTATTACTTTTGATGAAGTCCAATTTATTTATTTGTTGTTGGTGCTTTTAGTGTCACATCTAAGAAATTGTGAAATCCAGGATCATGAAGATTTTCCTCTGTGCTTACTTCTAATCATTTTGTAATTTCAGCTCTTACATTTATGTCTTTGATCAATTTAGGTTTAATTTTTAGATATAGCATGAAGTAATAGTTTAACTTCATTCTCTTGTATGTGGATATCCAGTTGTCCCAGTACTGCATGTTGAAAAGATTATACTTTCTCCTTTGAATTTTGTGGTATCCCCTGTCAAAAACCAATTGATTACCAAATGAGATTCATTTCTGACTCTCAATCCCCATTTATTGACCTATAATTGTGCTCATGCCTATACCACAGTGTCTTGATTAATGTTGATTTGCTTTAAATTCTGTAATCTGAAGCTGTAAATCTTCAAAATGTTGTTCTCTTGCAAGATTGTTTTTCATATTCAAGGTCATGCCATCTCAAACAGAGATACTTTTAGTTCTTCCTTTCCAATCTGGATAACTTTTATTTCTTTTACTTTCCTCAACTATAATTTTTAATAGAAGTCGCAAGAGCAGATAGTTTTGTCTTGTTCTTGATCTTAGGGGAAAAAAAAAATCTTTCATCATTAAGATGAAGTTAGCTGTTATCTGTTCATGAATGGTCTTCATACAGTTGATGAAATCCCTTTTCTTTCCAAGTTAGTTGACTGTAACATGAAAGAATGTTATTATCACTATACAAAAATGCAACTGTTCTATTTTTCCTTTTTTTCTCTCCTCTTTTGATTTCTTTCCAGAGTCTGGCATCCGGAAAGAGGAAGCCATGGACTTCTGTGCATCCATTCCCTGATGCAACAAGTGCCCTTGTTGTTCTGGCACAAGCTGCATCCCTCCACTTTGATCAGCTTTTTTGACCCACTGTCTCCTGCTTCTGGGTCACTGGCTTCCTGTCACTCTTCTTCAGTGTTCAGATCCTCTTTCCACCTCTTTCCAGGTGTCCTAGACTGCACTGGCAGTTGCTGGTGTTTGGAGAGCTAAAGGATGTTTCCAGGCTTTAGTTCCCTTTTTCACTCATATGCCCGGTTTAATTCCACAGATATTTTATGTTAACTTTTAGTGCCAGGAATTGTGCTTGTTTGATCCTGAGAATACTATAACCCCATAGTATAAGTTTTCTCTTTCTCAGAAGAGAAAACAGAGGTTCCATGTGACTAATTTGTCTGAGGTTACGTACAGTAAGTACTGGAACCATTATTTAATTACAGATTTATTTGTTTGGAGAAAAAGAAAAATATACGTGTATAGTCATAACTGCTAAGATAGAACTCATGACACCAGTTGCCATGTTGAGAAAGCCAGGGAAATCCAGGAAAGTAGCACATCTTATTTCAAATACAAGGGTTCTATTTCTCTGGCTTTTGCCTATTGGCCCAGCCCCATCTTTCAAAAAACATATGTTAGGCTTTCTCTATTGCTGTATTTTTTCATAGGATGTGTCTCTGCCTGTCTCTTCTACTCAACTGCCAACTTCTAGAATGCCTGGCTAACTCTTCAAGACCCAATAAAGGAATCACTTCCCCTGGGAAGTCTTTCTGACCCATAGCAGACTACACGCCATCATGTTACATACTTACCTATGTCATAATGCTCACCACATTTCTCCTTCTCCCCAACAGCCAGTCACCAATAGGTCACAAGCAGCTTGAAGACAGTGGGCATGGTTAGTTTCCCCCTGTTTCCCAGCACTCAGGATAGTTTCTAGTCCAGTATTTCTTGAATAACTTACTCAATCTTTAAGATGAGATCCTAGTGATAGATTCCCTCTCCACCCAAGTAGAGGCCTGGCTTGGACATTTGCATGTTTTCTTCCATTGTGGAGAATTTGAATCCTAAAACTGTGGTTCAAGCCCCTGCAATTTTAATTTAAACAGGTAAAACTACCTTTCCGTTCTGCAAAGCACAACTCATGGTCATCAGGTCACCATGAAGCACATCTCAGGAAATAAGATGATTCAAAGGAAGAAATTAAAGGTCTCACTTTAACCACAGGGCAAGAGCACCCCAACTTTCTTAGATACTTCTCAACATCCAAGGGACCTCATTTAGCTTGAAAAGCACAAGATATTCTGTCTTCAATTATTAAACAAAATGATAATTTCATCTGACTCAATGCCAGCTCCATGAAAAGAAACCAGTTGCAAGAGAAGATATTTCTGGATCCTTTGTCACAACTCTGAGAGCTAAGCTTTAATGTAGCCTGTCACCTTTTGCTTTCTCCTCAGAGAAAAGGCTGGAGGTCAAACCCAGGATGGCAATGCCTAATAGCCCCTGAAGGGCTCTTGGAATTAGTTCTTGCCAATTTCCCTCCAAGTCCTGGCACATCTTGGGCTGAATCACACGTTATTTTCATTCAAGCATGAATGCTGAACCAGTCAGTAATTTTTTCCCCCTAGGTTTTCTGTTAACTCTTTCTTAAAAAAAAAAAATGTGGTTTTAAGAAATACACTCCTGGTCATTTATCTAACAGACCATGCTGTGATCTTTAAACTCCATCCTTCTTGAACCTTTCACATTCTATTAAAATAGGATCTTTTACCAAGAAATTTACTCAGACAGGGGAGTTCATTTGAGGTTGAAACTATAAAGTGGCCAATTACCTCTCAGCCATTGGTTGCATATGATTTTTACCCCCAAGCTTTGGAAATAAAGACAACATTTAGCAAATATTCTGCTGCAAAGTTAATGTTTTGGAAAGTATAGCAGCATGTTGGGAATAAATTACACGGTCTTTAGTGCATTTTAATGTTATTGCCTGTTAACGTGCGTGCCAGTTCATGAGAGAATGCCATTCTTCTAAGGAACTGATTTCTTAATTGTTGAGTTTATGGTGTCTCTATTGTAAAGCTGAACAGGCTGGGAGCACAGGAAGCTGTGTCTGTGGGTGCCAACCTAGGGAAAGCTGTGATTCAATAGGCAGTCCTTACATTTTGATAATACCCAGAGCAGACTCTGAGTATGGCATTTGAGACTTTTCATCTTGGACTAACTAGTTTCCAAGATAGTCCAAGGTTAAATGGGTTGTATTAATGGATTATATTATATTAATATATTAATGAGTCATATTAATCTTAAAACCAGGTAATCTAATATACCTAATAGAGTAACTAATTTAACTAATTCACTTGCTGTGTTCAAGCTTTGTGTCTTGCTTTCTTTTTTTTCTCCCAGACTCAGTGGGAAAATAGTGGAATGCTTTAGAAGATCATTGATGAAACGTTTGGAATAGGCAAATCAATACAGACAAAAATTAGATTAGTGGTTTCCTAGACCTGGGAGGATGAGGGGATTGTGGAGAACTGGCTCAAAAGATGTGGGGGTGTCTCTGGGAGTAATAAATGTTCTAAAATTAACTGTGGTGAGGGTGGCATAACTGTGCATATGTTCTGTGCTGTGTCTAGTCGCTCAGTCATGTGCAATTCTTTGCGACCCCGTGGACTGTAGCCCGCCCGCCTCCTCTGTCCATGGGATTGTCCAGGCAAGAATCCTGGAATGGGTTGCCATGCCTTCCTCCAGGGGATCTTCCCAACCCAGGGACTCAACCCAGTCTCCCGCATTACAGGCGGATTCTTATCGTCTGAGCCACCAGGGAAGCCCATGAATACTGGAGTGGGTATCCCTTCTTCAGGGGATCTTCTCGAACCAAGAATCAAACTGGGTTCTCACTGCAGATGGAGTCTTTACCAGCTGAGCTATTAGGGAATTAGTATATGTACTAACGCCTTTGAACTGTATACTTTGAGTGGGCAAGTTATATGGTATGTGAATTACACTCAGGGAAGTTGTTTTAAAAACCACAAAAGAGAGAAAAGAAAACCTCACAAAGAGATAAAAGACATTAATGCTTTCAGGTAGAAACAGGAAGAACTAAAGTCAGGTCACAGGGGCTGAGAGAGATCCACACAGCATAGCTCTCTTCCAGCTTTTGGTTTTCCTTTCATCCGGAGCGGTCACAACCTCTCTTGGCACAGGTTTAGGTCTGGGGGGTGAGAGAGGGACTTAAAGGAGCAGGAGGAGAGCTTCTAATAAGTGACAGGCAATGAAACCAAGGAGAAGATGGCAAAGATGTCCTGGGAGCAGATACACCAGACCTGAGCCTCTTGGTGTCGACCCAGTGCAGGTCCTACCTCCCGGGCAGCTGGTGGCCAAAACAGTGTCTCATTTAAAGGGGGAGAGAAGGGGAATGTGACATTCCTTCATCTAAGAGGAGTCTCCTATAACTGGCCTCTCCATTCTAAATTTCCCCAGATCACTATCCCTACTCTCATCCAGCCTCCCATGCTCCTAGGGAAAAGGCTCTGGAATCAGGGCTGCCCACAAAATAAATCAACAAGAATTAGCCCTGAAGCAACTTATAAGCCTAAATATTGTCCCATACACAAGCAACACTAACCTATTCTGCAGGCTGTAGAAATTCTTCAGGCAGACAAAGATATTTTATGCATGTGTAAGGAATTTATTTTTTGTTGGTTTAGGCTTACTTTATTTAAAAGAGTCAGTCTCTATTGTCATGTTTACCGTACACCCACTCAGCCACCATTTTTCTTTATTTCCTCAATTTCCAAAATTTATTTGAAAGTGAAATTATCAGGTACACTTAATATAAATACC
The DNA here is from genome assembly GCF_910594005.1 of Cervus elaphus. NCBI lineage: Eukaryota > Metazoa > Chordata > Mammalia > Artiodactyla > Cervidae > Cervus > Cervus elaphus. The sequence goes on along the minus strand of NC_057819.1, from coordinate 79,530,014 downwards.
TTCAAATAATTTCAAATGTGAGTATACTTTTTAAAACTTTAGACTAATTATAACTAAATAATAAATTGCATTTTTACATAATAATAAACTGTCAAGCAGTGTTGTGTATAAGCAGTTTAAAGAAAAAGTTGATCAAGAGATTATTCTGCATGAGTGTGACACTGAGTTCCAGGTTTAGTGTTCTCTGCATCTTGGATCTCTCCTTCCTCACTGGCAACGAGGATCTGCCACCGTTTTATGCTGTTCTAGTCCTTCCATTCTTATTGTTGGAACAATGGCTGAGTTGAGTGTTAAGAAGAGAGTGGAACATGAGGCAGGGAGCCCAATGTTTTCCCTCCTCTTAGAAGTGCCTACAACTGGGTGATACCTGTGCTGGTTTCATACTGCAGACCTTTGAAGTTTGTGGGTCAAACTAAAGTGAGTGACCTGGGGTACCCCTGCTCCTCTGATCCCTGTTTCCCTGGGAGAACCAAAGAGAAAGAACTCCTTTTTCCAGTGCATGCCTCTGTCCACCTTCCACGGCAAAGCAAGCATTGCCTTTGGGAAGCTGTCAAATTCCTGGTGTGGGCCTTGAACCCTTGGCCTCCCAGGAAAAGGTAGTGAAGCTACCAGATGAGTGAAACAGACCTATTTCCTGAGTTTGTGACACTAAACGGAGACGAAGGAATGTGAGGCATTTTTCCTTTCTGTCTCCCAGCCTTGGCAAGACTATTGGCACAGCCAGAGATGCCCTCCCCCGGGTGCAGCTGCCAGGCCCAGCCTGCCGAGTGCAGAGCTGATTCTTGGCTTTTTGGTGGATTTCTTCACCTTCAGTTTTCATAACTTGAAAATAGCTAGAATGAAAGCTAGCTTTAATAAACTGTTTTCACCCTTCTCTTCCTTCTATAATCATCTTTCTGACAGCAGTCTTATTTTTAATGAGAATCATGACCACATGACAGTAGAAAAATTCACATTTCCCTGGATTTTCATGGCTTCTGCACCTGCTGAAATGGATATGAATAAGTTTACACTCTAGAATGAAGACGCAAACATCAACATTGTCAATGCAAAGAAGACAGAAAGAAAGTAATAGGCTTGGGTAACCCATATATTACGTTATCTTCTGATTAGCATTGTTTTCAAGAATATGGCACAACACGGCATAACACTGTCTAGTCCATGATCACAGTCACATAAAAATGGACAGCATGTGAGCAAAGAGTAGCAAGGATCATAAAGAACTAAAAAAGAATGTGAATATTTTCTCTATTAACTTCCTATGTGCTATAATATTGTTTAAATGATTTTTTTTTAATGAGGAGGGAAAAGAAAATGTGTCACAGATAGTGCCCACACACAAAATAATCCTGCCTCTATTGGGCTTAATATGTTAACAGCTGGATATAAAACTAATCCTCAATTTGCCTTTCCTTTCCTTTTTCCCTTTCTTCCTTGCCAGGCACAACTCTGTTCTCAGTCACTCTGAGAACAGTTTCCACTGCCTTCACCAGGCAGAGTGGCAACCCCTGTGGCAAGAGAGACATGTGGCTGAATCTCTTCCAGAAAGCATGTCATAACACTACTAACCTAAGGGTGCTTCTCGTATCTCAATGACCGGGTTGTGAATTTTCAAATACTTGGCAAGGCACCCAAATTTCCTCAGCAGTTGACTCCCAGTCAGGTGGAATAAGGAAGTCTTCCTGGCACAGGTAACTGGCCTGGGCATCCCGGCTTCCAGACCAGATGATGCCACATCTCAATAACTCCATTCTCTGCCCCAAAGTCTGCTTGCACTTTACTTAATTCAGCCTTAGAACACGGAGCTAAATATTGAGAATTGAGACCTTAATCATTACTGTTGGCGATGTTAGCTGTCAGGCCTATTTTTTCAAAGTGTTTATCTCACCTCCTTCTTGGTATTCACCTTGAAGACCCAGACCAGGGGAAGAATTCAATCTAGAACCCTCACTCTGTATGTTTATGTATAACTGTTAAAACAAGCTGTACTGACAAAATGCCTGGGTCAGACCTTAGTGCTATCTTTAGTTATCTTGGGCTGATAACTTAACATCTCTGAGCATCATTTTCCTACTTGGTAACATGAGGGAAGTTAGTGCCTACTTCACATAGTTGTTGTGAAGATGAAAAGAAAAGATGCTTGTAAAATACTCCCAGGTTGACTTGCACATGATAAGAACTCAATAAATGTTAGCAGTGATGTTTACTATTATTATCATTATCTTTATTATAGTCACCCTCCCTTCTTCACTTTATTCATCACAAAGTGAGGCTGGAAGCACTTGATGGAGCAGCAAGGACAGGGAACCTGGAATCATATCCCATCCATCCTAGTAGCTGAATGACATTGACAAGTGCTTAGAACATTTGAATCTATTACCACATTGGTAAAACATAGTGACACTCAACAGAGCTCCTGGGAAATGTTTGACATATAATAAATGCTTAGTAAATAATGTAGTAAATAATGGCTGCATCAAAACTTCTGCTGGGCCACTCAATCAGCTTGTAACTTTTTGACTTAAGTTTGCAATTAAAGAAGGCAGCCCATCCTTCCCTGTGCTGCTTCCAGCAAAGGGCAGCAGGACAGGGAGCCAAAGCAGGAGCCAGATCTTGGCAGGTGCTAGATGAGTGTTGATATCACAAGACCACTGTGCAGAATTTCCCAACTGAATGTGCAAATTATGCTACTCAAGCTGGAATATCATCCAAGTATATTTTGGACTCACAGTGACCACATTCCAGTTGGAGTTGGGTGGTGAAATTGACCAGCCAGGAATTTTATTGTTTTATTTAAAAGTGTGAATCATCAGGCAAATAGCCTTCTCCATTCAGGTACTGTATTCAGTTTGCACATTGTGTCTACTTCCTTGGCAGTTGAGTCAGGAAAAGAATCTGTGAGAAATTGTTCAGGGTCTGGAGAGACACCAGAGGTTAATATCTCAGTGGTTTAAGCAAAGTGACTTCCGGAATATCACTTAAAAACTCTCTAGGACTTAGTTTTCTTATGCATAAAATAAGAAAATAATAGGAAATACTGTGTAAGTTGTTATCAAGACCAGTTCTCAGGGGGAGATCATGGCACATGTAAAACCCAAATGTGGTTTTTAAAAATTTTGTTTATTTATTTTAATTGGAAGAATATTACTTTACAATATTGTGATGGTTTTTGCCAGACATCAACATGAATCAGCCATAGGCATACATGTGTCCCTTCCCTCCTGAACCCCCCTCCTTCTCCCCTCTGCACCTCACCCCTCCAGGATGTCACAGAGCACTGACTTTGGGTTCCCTGCATCACACATCAAACTCACTGGCTGTCTATTTTACATATGGTGATGTATATAGTTCAATGCTAGCCCCTTAAAACCAACCCACCTTCTCCTTCTCCCACAGAGCCCCAAAGTCTGTTCTTTAAGTCTTTGTCTCCTTTGTTGCCCTGCATGTAGGATCATTTTGATATTAGTGATAGTGATTATTATACCAAGACCTTTGGTACTTTCAAAAAGCATCACATTCTCACTTCTGCTCTAATAAGCTTATATTCTTTTTGGAAAACATAATTTGTATGTAACAAATGAAATGAAGATACAGAGCTCTTTGAAATACATGACAACTGAACAACTTCCCTATAGTCTGGAAAGTAAGGCTGAAATCTAAGCCCTTTTCTTCCACCCATGTGATCAGCCAACTTATGGCACTGCCTCCAGCTTTGTAAGTTTAGAGGCTGTGGGACATACCAGTAGACTACATGTGCTCCCATAGCTGGAATGGGACTGGCTTTGGCAGCTCTGAGGCATGTGGCCACACACATGCGGAAGCAGGGTTGGGATGCTTCCATAGCTCCCACAGTGAGTCAAGGTCCATGACAACTGTGGTCCTGGCCCCTGACTTTGGTGAGTTTGTGAACACAGTACCTGAGGGACACCAGGGCTAGTTACCTGCTGGTTTCCACTGTGGAGGTGGGGATGAATGCAGTGCCAAAAACATCCCTCACTTTCTGAGCCTAGGCAGCAAGTGACGCCAGAGTACCCTTCCCAGTGGACTCAAGAGTGGTTCCTCTTGATATGCAGATGACACCCTTGTGGCAGAAAGTGAAGAAGAACTAAAGAGCCTCTTAATTAAAGTGAAAGAGGATGGTGAAAATGTTGGCTTAAATTTCAACATTCAGAAAACTAAGATCATGGCATCTGGTCCCATCACTGCATGGCAAATAGATGAGGAAACAATGGAAACAGTGACAGACTTAATTTTGGGGGGCTCCAAAATCCCTGCAGATGGTGACTGAAGCCATGAAATTAAAAGATACTTATTCCTTGGAAGAAAAGTTCTGACCAACCTAGATAGTATATTAAAAAGCAGAGACATTACTTTGCCAACAAAGGTCCATCTAGACAAACCTATGGTTTTTCCAGTAGTCATGTATGGATGTGAGAGTTGGACCAAAAAGAAAGCTGAGCACCGAAGAATTGATGCTTTTGAACTGTGGTGTTGGAGAAGACTCTTGAGAGTCCCTTGGACTGCAAGGAGATCCAACCATCCATCCTAAAGAAAATCAGTCCTGAATATTGTTTGAAGGACTGATGCTGAAGCTGAAAATCCAATACTTTGGCCACCTGATGCAAAAAGCCGACTCACTGGAAAAGACCCTGATGCTGGGGAAGATTGAAGGCAGGAGGAGAAGGGGATGACAGAGGATGAGATGGTTGGATGGCATCAACAACTCAATTGACATGAGTTTGAGTAAACTCCAGGAGTTGGTGATGGACGGGGAGACCTGGCGTGCTGCAGTCCATGGGGTTGCAGAGTCAGATACGACTGAGCGACTGAACTGAACTGAACTGAGGTTTGTCATAGATTTTCTTCCAAGGAGCAAGTGTCTTATAATTCATGGCTGCAGCCACAATCCACAGGGATTTTGGAGCCCAAGAAAATAAAGTCTGTCACTGTTTCCATTGTTCCCCATCTATTTGCCATGGAGTAATGGGGCCACATGCCATGATCCTCATTTGATGAATGTTGAGTTTTAAGCCAAAGTTTTCACTTTCCAATTTCACTTTCATCAAGAGCTCTTTAGTTCTTCTTCACTTTCTGCCACAAGGGTGGTGTCATCTGCATATCTGAGGTTATTGATATTTCTCCCGGCAATCTAGATTCCAGCTTGTGCTTCATCCAGCCCAGTTTTCACATGATGTACTCTGCATATAAATTAAATAAACAAGGTGACAATATACAGCCTTGATGAAACATATCATACATCACTATACCTCAAAAAATGTTAAATGAAAAACAAAAGGAGATAGTATTATATGCTACATGCTATTCTTCCATATATTTTTCCAAGTAAATGTCAATCAAATACTTAAGGAAAGAAAGAAAAGATTGAGAGACTTCCCCTGAAAGAAAAAAACAACAAACAGATCTCTTTAATGTACAGACACTGACTTCAAAAAGGAGATAATGTAAATACTGAAGGAATTAAGTAAGCAACAAATCTAAGAAGGAAACAGACATCCAGTTATAGGATGCACAAAGGGTCCCAAACAAGATGAACCCAAACAGACCTACACCAAGACATTCTGTAATTAAAATGGCAAAATTTAAAGATTAAGAGAAGAGTCTAAAGATAACAAGAAAAAAAAAAGTTAATTACAAAAGAACCCCCACAAGGCTGTCAGCTCATTTCCTCTCAAGAAATGTTGCAGACTAAAAGGAAATGGCAAGATATATTCAAAGTCGTGAAAGGGAAAACCCTGCAACCTAGGATACCTAAATGGTAAGATTATAATTTAGATTAGAAGGAGAGATAAAGAATTTCTCAAACAAGCAAAAGCTAAAAGAATACAGCAATACTAAACCTATCCTAAAAAATATATTAAAAGATCATCTCAAAATAAAAAAAGAAGCAAGAATCCATGGGCAAGACAAAAGCATAATAGGAAAGCAAACCACTTAAGTAAGCCAGTACTCAAATTATAAGCAAACAAACAAACAAAAGTTCTGTGAAAGCAGTGATGACTGCAATGAATAGAAAAAGGATAAACATGAAGATGTAAAGGAAAACATCAAAATCATAAAATGTGAGGGAGGAGAGTAAGAAAATACAGATTTTTAAAAACATGTCTGAGTCTGTATGACCACCAGTCTAAGCAAGTAGATATAGGAAGGGGTTAATGTACTTGTAAAAACAGGATAACCACAAATCAACAACATAATAAATTTACAAATTCCACAAAGAGAGCACAAGTATAATACAAAAGGAAACCATCAAATCACAAAAAGGAAAACAAAGAAACAAAATAGAAATACAAATCAACTGGAAAACCAGATTTAAAGTGGAAATAAATGCATACTTAACAATAATTACCTTAAATATCAATGGACTAAATGCTCCAATCTAAAATCATAGGGTGGCAGTTTGGGTAAAAAATAAGAGCCTACAATATTCTGCCTTTAAGAGGCCCACTTTAGTGCAAAGGACATACATAGATTGAAAGCAAGAGAATGGAAAACAATATTTTATGAAAGTGGAAATGACAAGAAAGTGGGGGTAGCTGTACTCATATAAGACCAAATAGACTTTAACACAAGGCCACAAAGAAAGATAAAAAAGGACACCATATAATGATATAAGGATCAAAACAAGAAGAATATATTATATTCATTAAGACACATGCACCCAATATAGGAGCATCCAAATACATAAAACAAATGCTAAGAGAAAAAAAGGGGGGGCACATTGTGATGGGAAGACAATAATAGTCGGAGCTTTAACACCCCATTGACGTCAATGGGAAGATCTTCTAGATGAAAAAAAATTAACAAGGAAATAGAGATCCTAAATGAATCAACAGAGCAGTGAGGCATAGCTAATATTTTTAGGACATTACATTAAAAATAGCAGAATGCACATTCTTTTCAGGTACACATGAACATTCTTTAATACTGATGACATACAAGGACACAAAACTAGCCTCAAGAAATTTAAGAGGATAGAGATTATCTCAAACATCTTTCTGACCACAAAGATGCCTAGTTTCTAGGTATGAAACTAGAAATCAAACACAGTAAGAGAAATAGGGAAAAAAATGATTACATGGAGACTAAACAGCATGCTACTAAAAAACCAATGGGTTGGATTTCCTTGGTGGCACAGTGGATAAAAGTCTGCCTGCCAGTGCAGAGGACATGGGTTCAATCCACGGTCTGAGAAGATTCCACATGCTGCAGAGAAGCTAAGCCCATGTGCCACAACCACTGAGCCTGAATTCTAGAGCCCATGAGGCACAACAACAGTGTCTACATGCTGCAATTACTGAAACCCGTGCACCGAGAGCCTGTGTTCCTAGAGCCACAACAGTGAGAAACCCGTGCACTGCAATGAAGAGCAGCCCCTGCTCACCACGACTAGAGAAAGCCCGCATGCAGCCAAAAAGTAATTAATTAAATGAAATTTTAATTAAGACTCAGCACAGCCAAAAATTAATTAATTATTTAATTAAATGCAATTTTAAAAAGCTCAATGGTTCAATTATGAAATCAAAGAAGAAATTTTTAAAAAATAGCTTGAGACAAATGGCAATGAAAATACACCCTTACAAAATGTATGAGATGCAGTCAAAACTGTTCTTAGAGGGAAGTTCATAGTCATATATGCCTTCCTCAGAAAACAAGAAAAATCTCAAACAACCTAAATTACCACCTAAAAGAATTAGAAAAAAAGAGCAAACAAAACCTAAAGGCAGCAGAAGGAAAGAAATAATAAAGATCATAGGAACAATACATAAAATAAAGATTTAAAAAACAGTAAGATAAAAAATCAATAAAATCAAGAGCTAGCTCTTTGAAAGGGGGAACAAAATCAACAAACCTCTGGACAGGCTCAATAAGAAGGAAAGAGAGGACACAAATAAACAAAATAATAAATGACATGGGAGACATAATAATTGATACCTCAGAAATCTAAAAACCATAAGAAAATACTATGCACAATTATATACCAACAAACTGGACAACCTAGAAGAAATAGACAAGTTTCTAAAAACATACAGCCCACCAATACTGAATAAAGAAGGAAGATAATTTGGACAGTGATCACTAGAAGTGAAATAGAATCTTTAATGAAAAAACTGCATGCAAACAAAATTCCAGGAACAGATGGCTTCACTGGGGAATCTTACCAAAGATGGAAAGAGCTTACATTGAGCCTTCTAAACACTTTCAAAAGACTGAAGAGGAAGGAACACTTCCAAAGTAATTCTAAGAAGTCGCTATTATCCTGAAATCAAAACCAGAAAAAGACACTATGAAAAAAAGAAAATTACAGGCCAATATCTTTGATGAATATAGATGCGAAAATTCTCAACAAAGTATTAGCAAAACAAATCCAACAACACATACCAAAAGATCATATACCATGATCAAGTAGAATTAATTCCAGTGTCACAAGGATGATTCAACATACTCAAATCAATCGATGTGATACACTGCATCACCAAATGAAAATACAAAACCACATAATCATCCATATAGATGCAAAAAAAAAAAAAAAAAAGTTGATAAAATTCAACATCCATTCATGATAAAAATTTTTACCTAAGTGAGCATAGAGGAATTATGTCTCAACAAAAAGGTGTTTACCCACAACCAACATAATCATCAACAGTGAAGTGCTGAAAACTTTCCTGCTAAAATATGGAACAAGACAAGGATGTCCACTCTTACCACTTCTCTTCAACATAGAATCTGAAGTCTTAGCCACAGCAATCAGACAAGAAAAATGAAAGAAAAGGTATCCAAATTGGAAGGGAAGAGGCAAAATTGTCATTACACTCAGATAACATGCTACTATATATAGAAAACCTTAAAGACTCCATACAAAAAACTACTAGAACTGATAAACCAGTAAGGTAGTAGGACACAAGATTAGCATGTAGAAATTGACTGCATTTCTTTATATTAACAATGAAATATCAGAAAGGGAGTGCAAACAATTTTTTAAAAATCATATTAACAATAAAATACTTAGGACTAAACCTTACCAAGAAGGTGAAAGACTAATATGCTGAGAACTATAAAACATTAATAAAAGAAACAATACAAAGAAATGGAAAGCTCTGCCATGTTCTTGAGAAGAGTCTTATTGTTGCTAAGAGGGAAGGGGCTGGGGAAGGAATAGATTTATAGTTTGGTATTAGTAGGTGTAAACTACTATGCATAAAATGGATAAACATTCTACTGTACTACTGTATAGCACAGGAAACTATATTCAAAATCCTGTGATAGTCATAATGGAAAAGAATATGAACAATAATATACATGTGTAAGAGAATCACTTTGCTGTACAACAGAGTCTAACACAATATGGTATATCAACTATACATCATCAAAAAAATTTTTTTAAATAAAAGCTTATTAAAAAAACACACTCAATGACAGAACTTCCTAAAAGTGCAGATCATTCAGTGAGACAATCCCCTTACCCCTGGTTATGACAGCAGTTGGGAAAACCAGGGACATGAATATCGCAGACTGGTAGATCCTCGCCTATTCCCAGAAGTCTTTAGTATTTTTTGTTTGGAATTTCTTTTTTTATTTTAATGATTAAGCATGGTGAATCTCTATGTTTGGTATTTATGGAGGAAGTACACATCATCACAACAAGAGCAATAATAGCAAAGGTTAAACAGAAGCTCTGTGAGCATCTGACTTTGGAAACCAGACACAGAACCTGTAGACTCTAGTCCTTGCCCCACAACTTACAAGGTGAGACATCTGGGTGTGTCACAAAATCTTCTAAGCTTCCTTCCCCATTATAAAATAAAGATTGTGAAATTAGCTGTGTTTACCCTAAGGAGTATCCAGTGCCAACAGACAACAGATGTAAAACCATTCCTAGAGAACCTTTCCAAATAAAAGAAAAACAGGCTGAACTCAGTCTCAACTAACAAAGAGTTTTTGTTTGCTTTTTTTAAGGAAAAAATAATACTCTAATGGGAGGAAAAGAAAAAAAATGAAAAAGGCAAGCACTATTTTTAGAACTATAAGAGGAAGATTCTAAACATTATTTTTTCATGTCAGAATTGCATTTTCTTATTTGGAGATAGAGAAGAAAAAAATAGTATTATTTTGAAAGAAAAAGTACTATTCTATAGTCCTTTACAAAACATGTCTTTTTAAAGCCACAGTAGGAGAAAACTGATGATGTGGCATTCAGATATGACTGAGTTTTTTCTCCCTCTACCCCAACTTGGTATTTTGTGGACTGTGCTGTCTTACCAGGTATTGATGGGAAATGTGTTGGAGTTGTTGCCTGATGCCAAATTGGCTAAAGTCTGTTAGGCAAACCTCTTGGTAACTATACGTGAAATGAGCTGAAGAAAGAGGTTTTTCTCTGAGGAAATGTAAGCTTTGGCCCATTCTAGAAAAGAGAACCTGCCAGGGTTCTCTTCCCCCCTTCTCTTTGGACACCTTCCTTTAGAACATTTTATTCTCCATTACTGATGGCGGGACTGAAGTCCAGTGCCAGTCTGTTAAGAGATCTGGACAGAAAGAAAACATCTCAACTTCTGGGCTCATGAGTGATCTGGAATACTGTGCTGACATAAAAAAGCTGTGAGACAGGCTAATATGACTTTTTTATTTGTTGCTTACACTCTTCATATCCAGTTCAGTTCAGTCACTCAGACATGTCCTACTCTTTGCAATCCCATGGACTGCAGCATGCCAGGCCTCCCTGTCCATCACCAACTCCCAGAGTTTACTCAAACTCATGTCCATTGAGTCGGTGATGCCATCCAACCATCTCATCCTCTGTTATCCCCTTCTCCTCCCACCTTCAATCTTTCCCAGCATCAGGGTCTTTTCCAATGAGTCAGTTCTTCACATCAGGTGGCCAAAGTATTGGAGTTTCAGCTTCATCATCAGTCCTTCCAATGAATATTCAGGACTGATTTCCTTTAGGATGGACTGGTTGGATCTTGTTGCAGTCCAAGGGACTCTCAAGATAAAGCATAAAGTTCTAGTGGCCAGGATAGAAAAATGGAATATAATCTGGAGAGTGTATGCTAGTGGCCAGACTTTTCTACACTGACCCATTTTATTTTTGCATCAACTCTTTTTTATTGTTTTTGAGTTAATGAGTTTATGTAAAGTTTTTCTGCCCTGGGTCTCCATTGCGCATGGGCTTTCTTTCGTTGTGGCAAGTGGAGACTGCTCTCTCCTTGCAGTGCACAGGCTTCTCACTGCGGTGGCTTCTCTTGTTCCAGAGCGTGGGCTCTAGGGCACGTGGGGTTCAGTAGTCGTGGCTTCTGTGCTCTCGAATGTGGGCTCAGGAGCAGTGCACAGGTGCAACTGCTCCACAACATGTGGAATCTTCCCAGTAAGCGTTGGAACCTGCATTGGCAGGTGAATTATTAACCCCTGGACCACCAGGGAAGTCCTGCAGCAATTCTGGATGCAAGTACTTTTACTTCCGTTTCATGGATGAGTAAACTTGCATTAAACAATTTTGCCTAAAACCAAGTAGCTGATAAAACGCAGGCACTGTTTCTGGGTTGAGGTAAGGTTAATCCAAGTTCTGACCGAAGTGAGGTGCATCACCTCAGGAGAAGGAAAGACATTTTATGCATCAGATTTGGCAATAGGTACATGAGTACATGGAAGAGCCTGAGCCAGAAGACAGAACTCTTAGACTCCAAAGTGTATTCTAGTATCTATGGGCTGTGTGACCTGAACAAATCACTTCACATATCTAGGTTTCAGTTCTCCACCTCATAAATTTTGTTGGAAAGATTAAATGATGTGATGTGTGTCAAGAAGCTATCACAAGACCTAGAACTTAGGAAGTGTCATCATCATTATTGAAACCAATACTCTTGCCAACACTGTAAGTATCCTTATCACTAATACTATCTTATTTACTGTCAGCAATTTAGGAGGATGTAATAATGAATATAGACATTCATAGGTGGACTTCCCACCAAAAATAATGGATAGGCTTCCTACTGAAAAAAATAAAAAGTTGTAAATAGTTTAAAAGTGCTGAAATTTATTTTACTCTGAAGGAGTTGAGAAATAGAATTTCCAAATGGATTAAATTAAATTCAACATAATTCCTGTGCATTTAACAATTGTCTTTATTCTTACCTTACTTCCGGATTTTAATTCTGCTGCTACTGCTGCTAAGTCACTTCAGTCGTGTCCCACTCTGTGTGACCCCATAGACGGCAGCCCACCAGGCTCCGCCGTCCCTGGGATTTTCTAGGCAAGAACACTGGCGTGGATTGCCATTTCCTTCTCCAGTGCATGAAAGTGAAAATTGAAAGGAAGTTGCTCAGTCGTGTCCGACTCTTTGCGACCCCATGGACTGCAGACCACCAGGTTCCTCCATCCATGGGATCTTCCAGACAAGAGTACTAGAGTGGGTTGCCATTGCCTTCTCCGGGATTTTAATTCTGGAGAATGCTAAAAGATGATTCAAAGTGAAAAACGAAACACATGTCTCCAGTCTCTCCAGACTGTGATATTTGCCTTTATAAAGATCAGCTGTATGCTTTGTCATTCAGTCGCCAAGTCACGTCCAACTCTCAGTGACCACATAGACTGCAGCATATCAGGCTTCTCTGTCTTTCACTATCTCCCAGAACTTGCTCAAACTCATGCCCATTGAATTGGTGGTGCCATCTAACCATCTTATCCTCTGCCATTCCCTTCTTCTCTTGCCCTCAATCTTTCCCAGCATCAGGGTCTTTTCAAATAAATTGACTCTTTGCATCATGTGGCCAAGGTATTGAAGCTTCACTCATTTAAACAGGAGTTTCACGCAGAAGGTTTAACAATAAGGTCAGTCACATCTTCTACAGTGATTTTTTCAACATGGATAGGTATCAGAGATTTACTATCTTATGTAAGACAAGGTTCTCCCAAATTTACAAATAAGGGGGGGAAACTATAAGGATCCAGGGATTCTCTTTGTGCCAGAGGAGAAGGGAAGGAAAAGAAGAAGGTCCATCTTAATTCAGAATTATAGGCATGGTCCTGATACTTATGCCAGTCTTGTCAAGCCCCATATGAGAAAGGAACATAGAAACTAAACAGCCCAGAACACTGATGACTAGTTTTTGGCAGTAGAAATCTCCGAGATGTATTAATTCTATAAACACTTGAGAGCTCAGCCCTTCATGAATGCAGCTGGTATAAACCAAGTGGTTTTCAAGTAGCAGTCATGATGATGATGGTGAATGACAAAAAAAAAAAAAAAAAAATCATCACAATGCATTGGCATGATTTTATTGCCCTAAGGATTAGACTATTGTTCACAGCTCATTTTTGTAGACTCCACTGTGGCCTAACTCCATCATCCAAATAAAGTTCTGAAAATAAAGAAGGAATTTCACCTTCAAAATCACTGTTGCATTCATGGCTATTCTTCACATGTTCTGATATCTCTTGTTTTCTTATACAAGTATGTACATTTTATTTTCAATACAGGGAAAAGTGCACCAAATGTCTCCTGAGTCATCAACAGAAGAGCATTTAATCCATGACTTATGCATAACTTAGGAACATAGAAGGTCACTACTTCTTAGGACTCAACTGGGGAGTCACTGTCTCTTCCACAAACATATTTTTAATGATGAGAATGAAAATATTTTCCTATTCCATAAAACATACAAAATACAAGAGATTCTTTATATTACTCACACACAAACACTATGGCAGGAATCTTATCACTCCATCCCAAACTGAGTATATTCACAAATTCCTGTCCAGTCCTCAGGTTGAGGTAGGAGCCTTGCTACTTACTTAACTTTCATGTATTGAGGGGAGTCATCTTCATAGGGTAGGGTATTGCTTCCTACCCTTTTGCAGAACAGAATAGTAGATTGTGGATACAGGTAGAATGATGTTTCCAATTATACAGTGACTGAATAAAATTGTGGCTGAATTCCAGTATTGGGTCCATTTTCCCAATGGGTTGTGTCTCCAACAGGTAACTTACCCTGCTAAATAGTCATGTGACTGAGAGACTGGAGTTCTTTTTCCTGGTCCTGTTTAGTCCTGGGCATCAGATGGTAGTCCTCAGGCAGTGGTATAACGGTAAATGTCTATTAACTAGCTTCCCTCAAAAAGTCTTGACTTGAAGCATTTGCCAATGTCTATGGTGAAGTGAAAGTGAAAAGGGCTTCCCTTGTAACTCAGTTAGTAAAGAATCTGCCTACAGTGCGGGAGACCTGGGTTCGATCCCTGGCGAAGGGAAAGGCTACCCACTCCCGTATTCTGACCTGGAGGATTCCATGGACTGTAGAGTCCCTGAGGTCACAGAGTCAGACACGACTCAATGACTTTCACTTTCATGGTGTGAATATTCCTATCACAGGTGATTTTATTCTACTAATGTGATATTACTGAATTTAGAGTTGGGAAAGGATGCACACAAAAGGTTCTTCTGAGACAGGGTGAGCCGGTAGTTCCAGCACAGTCCCACAATAAGATCCTTCTCCTTTGCACTCTCCTTAGAAGAGCCCTCTCAAATATAGCATCTAGGTACATGTTTGAGTCCTGGTCCCTTCTTTCTTCTCTCTCAATTCCCTTTCTGATTGCAAAGCTCTCATTGTCCTTCTGTGTTCTAATAATAGGAATCAGTGGTCTGTTTTAAAGAGCTTAATGGCCTTTAGAAAGAACCCAAACCTTAGCTTCCTGTTCATTCTTTCAGAATGGTAAGGAGAACCATTCCCTAGAAACACAATAGCCTACTTCGTTTCACTTGAACGAGAATAAAAATATTTTCATTAGTTGGGGTGTGTCACTCTCTCCAATGAGACCAAAGACTGCTCAGTCACTCAGTCATGTTGGACTCTTTGTGACCACCAGGCTCCGCTGTCCATGGGATTTTCCAGCCAAGTATACTAGAGTGGGTTATCATTTCCTCCTCCAGGGGATCTTTCTGACCTAGGGATCGAACCCTTCTCTCCTGCACTGGTGGGCTAGTTCTTTACCACAAATACTACCTGTTTTTGGCACTTGAAGGAAAATAAAAGCATTTTCATTATTCAGGATTTATTCAGGATGTATCACTCTTTCCAGTGAGACCAAAGAGACTTCTCTAAAAGCGACTTCTCTAAAAGCGTTCTCTCCCTCCCAAATACACACACAGAAAGAAACACCAGAAACACTGCTAGACTTATTATATATTGTCTCAAAAGCAAAACCAAACACAGGCAAATCCTGTTATGAAAAGAATACAAATTTCCTAACTGTATAGTGCAGATCTGTATTCTTACTGAACATATATGCTTGTTCCTCACCTCTTGAAATAGGCATGTTAAAGCCTCTCACTGTAATGCTGGACTTTTCTATTTTTCCTACTTCTCTCAAGTTTTTTATTTATAAAATTTGAAGTGATATTACTGGCTGTAAAATAATTTATGACTGTGCTATCTTCCTGGTGGATTGACTCCTTTATCACTTTGAAATTCTTTTTAAAATTCAAGATTAGTGATTTTAACTTCAGGCCTATTTTATATGATATGCCTATAGCTATTCCATCTCTCTTTATCTAGGCTTTTGCTTTCAATCTTCTATATTTAAACTGTGTTTCCTGTAAGTAGCATATGGTTTTTTTATTGTGAAAGTCTTTGTCTATTAAGGTGAATATTTAATCATGTAGATTTCAAGTGATTATAAACATACCTGGGATTAAATAAATATCTATTTTTTTATTTCATTCATTCCATTCATTAATCACTATTCCAGTTCCACCTTTTGTCATCTTGTTGATTACACATTCTTTAACAAATTCTTTAATGTATATTCTTGATAATAAAACATGAATGCTTCATTTTTTAAAGTCTGATGTATGTACACCCATGGCTGATTCATTTCACTGTACGGCAAAAACCACGACATGATTGTAAAGTAACTAGCCTCCAACTAAAATAGATAAATTAATTTAAAAAAGAGAATAACTCAAAAAATAAAATAAAGTCTGATATAAATATAATTTTTATCACTTCAATCAAAGTAAAAGATTAAAACTATTTAACTCTTGCTCTCTTGTGTGTTAGTGTTGCAATTCATTTTAAATATACAGATATTTTTAAACCTGTGTGGCATTATTGTTATTTTTACCGAGCCAATATCTTTCAGGATTTATTTATTTTATTTTGTTAATTTATTTTTTATTGATGTATAGTTGATTTACATTGTTGCTACTTTCTGCAGTGTAACACTGTGTCAGTTATACATATACATATATCCACTGCTTTTTAGATTCCTTTTCCATATAGTTTATTACAGAATACTGAGAACAGTTCCCTGTGCTATATAGTAAGTTCTTATTAGCTACCTTCTTTGTATATAGGACTTTCCTGGTGGCTCAGATGGTAAAGAATCTGTCTGCAATGCAAGATACCTGGGTTTGATCCCTGGGTCAGGAAGATCTACTGGAGAAGGAAATGGCAACCCACTCCAGTATTCTTGCCTGGAGAATTCCATGGACAGAGGAGCCTGGCGGGCTACAGTCCATGGGGTCACAAAGAGTTGGACACAACTGAGTGGCTAGCTTGCTTGCTTATATATAGTAGTGTGCATATGATTTTTCTAATCTCCTGTTTATCCATCCCTCCCATCCTCCTGGTAACCATAAGATTGTTTTCTACATCTGTAACTTTATTTCTGTTTATAAATAAGCTCACTTGTATCATTTCTTAGAACACAAGTATGCTATATCATATGATATGTATCCTCTTTCTGACTTTCTCCACTCAGTATGATAATCTCTGTGTCCATCCATTTTGCTGCAAATGGCATTACCTCATTCTTTTTATGGCTGAGTAAAATTCCACTGTATGTATGTATCACATCTTTATTCATTAATTTATTGATGGGCATTTAGGTTGCTTCCATGTTCTGTCTATTGTAAATAGTGCCACAATGAACGTTGGGATGTATGTATCTTTCAAAATTATGGTTTTCTCCAGGAATATGCAAAGGATTAGGGTTGCTGGATCATATGGTAGCTCTATTTTTTGTTTTTTAGGAACCTCCACGCTGTTCTCCTTAGTGACTGTATCAGTTCACATCTTGATAAGCAGTGCAGGATGTTTCCTTTTCTCTACACCCTCTCCAGCATTTGTTGTTCATAGATTTTGATGATGGACATTCTAATTAATGTGAGTGATACCTCGTTGTAGTTTTGATTTACGTTTCTCTAATAATTGGTGATGTTGAAGATGGGATTGCTTCTTCTGCAATTTTTTGGGACAATTTCAGAAAGATATGTGTTAAATATTCTCTAAATACTTTATAGAATTCACCTATGTAGCCATTTGGCCCTGTACTTTTGTTCATTGAAAGTTTTTAAATAACAGGTTCAATTTCAATACATGTGATTTTCCGTTCACATTTTCTATTTCCTCCTGGAAGATTCTATCATTTCTACTTGGAAAGTTGTAACCTTCTAAAGTGAAAGTGAAAGTCTTTCAGCCATGTCCTACTCTTTGAGACCCCATGGACTGTAATAGTCCGTGGAATTCTCCATGCCAGAAAGCTGAAGTGGGTAGCCATTCCCTTCTTCAGGGGATCTTCCCAACCCAGGGATCAAACGCAGATCTAACGCAAATGGATTCTTTACCAGCTGAGCCACCAGGGAAGCCCTTCTAAAAATTTATCTATTTCTTCTAAGTTGTCCCTTTTATTGGCGTGTAGTTGCTTCTAGTAGTCTCTTATGACCCTTGAATTTCTGTGGTGTCAAAGCTGTAACTTTTCCTTTTTTACTTCTAAGTTTGTTGATTTGAGTTCTCTCCCTTATTTCTTAATGAGTATGGCTAAAGGATAATCAATTTTGTTTATCTTCTCCAAGAAACAGTTTTTAGTTTCATTAGTCTTTACTATTGTTTTCTTCATTTCTATTTCATTTAGTTTTGCTCTAATCTTTATGGCTTCTTTCCTTCTACTAAGTTTGGGTTTTATTTGTTCTTTCTCTAATTGCTTTAGGTGTAATTTTAGGTATTTTATTTGATATCTTTCTTGTTTCCTGAGTTAGGATTTTATTATTATAAATTTCCCTCTCAGGATTGTTTTTGCAGTGCCCCATAGGATTTGGATTATAGTGTTTTCATTGTCATTTGCCTCTGGGTTTGTTTTTATTTCCTCTTTGATTTCTTCAGTGATCTCTATTGTTTAGTAACATATTGTTTAGCCTTCATGTGTTTATGTTTCTTAAGAGGACTTTTTTTCTGTAATAAATTTCTAATCATACAGTATTGTGGTCAGAAAGATGCTTGATATGATTTCAGTTTTCTTAAATTTACTGAGACTTGATTAATGTCCCAAGATGTGATCTATCCTGGAGAATGCTCCATGTGCACTTGAGAAGAAAGTGCATTCTGCTGCTTTTGGGTGCAGTGTCCTATAAATATCAGTCTATCTGCTCTATTGTGTCATTTACGGCTTGTTTCCTTATCGACTTTCTGTCTGATGATCTGTCCATTGGTATAAGTAGGATGCTGAAGTTCTCCACACTTGTTGTGTTACTGTCAGTTTCCCCTTTTATGGCTGTTAATGTTTGCCTTATATACTGAGGTACTTCTATGTTGGATGCATGCATGTTTGCAATTGTAATATCTTCTTCTTGGACTGATTCTCTGATCTTTATGTAATGTCCTTCCTTGTCTCTTATAACAGTCTTTATTTTAAAGTTTATTTTGTCTGATATGATTATTGCTGTTCCAACTTTCTTTTAGCTTCAATTTTCGTGTAATACATTTTCCCATCTGCTCACTTTCAGTCTGTATGTGTCCTTAGATCTATCTGAGGTGGATTTCTTGCCAGTAACATATATATTGGTCTTTCTTATGTATCTACTCAGGCAGTCTATGTCTTTTGGTTGGAATATTTAATCCATGTATATTTGAGGTAATTATTCATAAGCCTGTTCTTATTTACATTTGCTTAATTGGGAAAGGAATACATCAAGGCTGTATATTGTCACCCTTGCTTATTTAACTTATATGCAGAATACATCATGCAAAATGCTGGGCTGGATGAAGCACAGGCTAGAATCAAGATTGCTGGGAGAGATATCAATAACCTCAGATATGCAGATGACACCACCCTTATGGCAAAAAGTGAAGAAGAACAAAAGAGCCTCTTGACCAAAGTGAAAGAGGACAGTGAAAAAGTTGGTTTAAAACTCAACATTCAGAAAACTAAGATCATGGCATCCAGTCCCATCACTTTATGGCAAATAGACGGGGAAACAGTGGAAACAGTGACAGAGTTTATTTTTGGGGTGCTCCAAAATCACTGCAGATGGTGACTGTGGCCATGAAATTAAAAGATGCTTGCTCTTTGGAAGAAAAGTTCTGACCAACCTAGACAGCATATTAAAAAGCAGACATCATTTTGCCAACAAAGGTCCATATAGTCAAAGCTATGGTTTTTCCAGTAGTCATGTGTGGATGTGAGAGTTGGACTATAATGAAAGCTGAGCACTGAAGAATTGATGCTTTTGAACTGTGGTGTTGGACAAGACTCTTGAAAGTCCCTTGGACTGCAAGAAGATCCAACCAGTCCATCCTAAAGGAAATCAGTTCTGAATATTCCTTGGAAGGACTGATGCTGAAGCTGAAACTCCAAGGGAGGAGAAGAGGATGACAGAGGATGAGATGGTTGGATGGCATCACTGACTCAATGGACATGAGTTTGAGTAAACTCTGGGAGTTGCTAATGGACAGAGAGGCCTGGCATGCTGCAGTCCATGGGGTTGCAAAGAGTTGGACATGACTGAGCAACTGAACTGAACTAAACTGAGCATCCTCCTCATTGTCTGTCACCCCCTCTCCTTTTGCCTCCAATCTTTCCCAGCATCAGGACCTTTTCTATTGAATTGGCTCTTTGCATCAGATGGCCAAAGTATTGGAGAGGATGCAATGGTCAGATAGCATCATTGACTCAATCAATGGATGTGGATTTGAGCAAACTCTGGGAGATAGTGAAGGCAGGGAAGCCTGGCATGCTGTAGTCCATGGGGTTGCAAAGAATCAGACTTGACTTAATGACTGGACAACAAGAAGCATCTTCCTGTCAATGATTGTTCAACTGTTGTGATTTCAGTGCAATAGCAGGAGGAGATGAGCACTCGTCCTCTGACTATGCCATCTTAACCATTATCTCCTGAAGTGACTTTATTTTTTAAAGTTTTTATTAAATTTGTTACAGTATTGTCACTGCTTTTTGTTTTGGATTTTTGGCCTCCAAGCATGTGGGATCTTAGCTTCCTGCCCAGGGGTCAAACCCACACCCTCTGCATTGGAAGGTGAAGTCTTACCCACTGGACGACCAGGGAAGTCCCCAGAAGTACTTTTAACATGTCAATTTTTTCATATATTTTTCACATATTTTGCAGTATTTTGAAATATAGAGTTTTAGGTTGACAGGTTTTTTATTTGTATTATATTTTGAAGATGCCAATCGATTATCACTGATTTTTATAATTTCTGATGAGAAGTCACCTGTAAGTCTTATGGGGTTTTTAAAGGGTAAAGTATTTCTTTTTTCCCACTGATAGCCTTTCATATTTTATCTTGTTTCACCAGTTAATCCTGTGATGACTTAAAATATGGCTTTACTTATATATTTTTACTGTTTGTAACACATCTTGAATCTACAGCTTGATGTTCTTTAGCAATTTTAGAAGTTTTTCCACCACTACCTCTTCAAATATTGCTTCTGCCTTACCTTACTTTCTCACTATTATGGTATTACTACTGCACACATTTTAGATTTTAACAGTTATTCCGTATCTTCCTCAATTACTCAGTATTTTCCATTCTTCTGTTATTTCAATGAATATTTCTGTATATTTTCACATGCTTTAACCCCCCCCTTTACTTGTGTTTAATCTAGTGTTAAGTTCTTATATTGAGTTCTTAATTTTAGTTATATTTTTTCAGCTTCATGATTTTATTTGATTTTTAAATATATTCTAGTTCTCACTAAATTTTTCATGTTCTAATCTAATATTTTGGACATATAAACCCCCATGTAAAAAAGTTTAAATCTTATAAATACAAGATGATCTAAATATCTTTCAGGCCTGCTACTCTTATCTGAATTTATTCTTGGTCATCAATTATTATATATTTTACATTCTTGCATGCCTGGTAAAATTTTTTTGAAAGTCATCTTGTCAAAAAAATATATGGTGATAATATGTTTGTGGATGATATGCTTTTCCTCCAGAGAGGATAAAATTTTGTTTCTATCTGGTGATTATGGTAGAGGCAAGTCACAAATCAAGTTAGCATTGATCTATTTTAGATCTGGTCCTTGTGAAACACAGTCTAGTTTATTGTTTGAAGCAAATTTTCATGTTTCCTAAAAAAATCAGGACTAGGGTGAGGCAAGTGAGACCCATAAGGCACAAAAGTTAATGTGAGTGCTGCCTAAAATTTTGCCCCATAAATGTTTAATTTGCATCTTCTTAGTTTTGGTCCTGATATGAACTGAAAATCTGTGCTAGTTACCAAGCATTTTTTCCTTGACAGGTTCTGAATTCTTGATTTTTCTTCACATCTTAGACTTTCTAAGCTCTGCTGAGCTTCTTAATTTCTTGCCTTGACTAAATAAGCAAAAATCTCAAGAGAAATTATCAGTATTAAGGTTTAGTATCTCGTTTGTCTATCTCCACTTCTGTCTGGAATTTTTAGCTCCTAAGTCACCACTTTATTTATACTTTTCTCATGGTTTCAAACATATATATATATATATATTTAATTAGTCTATCTTTTCCAGTTATTCTCTGCGGAATGGTTTGTGGAAACAAGCTAGTCTATCATGGTCAGAAAAGGAAATGCCTCCTGTTTTCTATGTGTGTGATAATGACAGATTGAGAGGCAATTTCACATCTTTCTCTAATTGTAAACATTCTTTTTGGATGTTTTAATCATCCACATGAGTGTTCATTCTCTCCTGCCCGTTATTTAAATGTTGGTATTCCTCGGTATTCTCCTTGAGTGGAACTGTACATACAAAGCATGATATGCTGCCATAACTGATGAATCTCAAAGTTTACAAACCCATCCCAGAACATTCATCTTGGCTTTGACCCCAGTATTTAAACACCTAGTGGAATACCTCTCTCTGGACATCTTCTGTGCTCCTAGAATGCAGAATGTCTGGTAATGAAACCATTGTCTTCCTTTTCACCTCACTGCTCTCTATTTTTCTGCCTCTATTCCCTGTCTTAATTAATGTTGATTGCTTTCCCCAGGATCCTATCTTAAACTACAAACTATTTAAAGTCATTCTCTATCCTTTTATTGTAAATTTTGCATGATTCATCAAGTACATTATATGAGGGGTATATATAATATATGACATTTTATAAAAGCATATATTTAGTATATATATTAAATATATCTAGTATAAAATATTTAAGTATGCTCCCTTTACCTCCCACTTACACACTGGATTTGGCCTAAGTTTGGACTTATGATTGCTCACCTAGACTTTCCCAACATCCTACTAATTCAGAGATGGCAAATGCCTAGTTTATGTCTTCTTCCACTTTCTTCTTCCTTCTTCTTTCACTAAAGACAAGCTTATTTTTTATTACTATAGACTCTATTACTTTATTACTGGAGTCCAGATGCAATTCTGAAGTTTTCCTCAAAGCAGCATTCCCGAGAGACACGTTCAGAGTTGACAAGCAAGTCGAAACCAATTTATCATCTCCTCTCTGTCTGTCTCTAACAGATGGTCAGTATATAGTATAGATTGTGTCACCAGAGATATATCACTACAGAAAATCTGATTATGTCACTTCCATGTTTAAGAATCTCCTCTTGCTTACAAAAAAGGCAACTGCTCACTAGTTGAGTTAAATGGCATTTTATCTTCTCTATTCACTATAGGCCTGTTTAACTCACATTTTGATTTTATTTTTTTCAAAATTTCTCTGAACAGAATTAGTTGATCCTTCCTCTAGATCTCCAGAACATCTTTTTAATCTTTAATTGAGAACATAGACTTCTTACTATTATGTTTTTAATTATTTATGTATATGTCTGGGAGAGCATTTCTGTTAAAAACAGTGTCCTCATTCAATGCAAAATGTCCAGTAGGTGCTCAGTTAACATATATTAAAATAGTAATTTCAACGAGCAACTCTCTTTTTCCTATGGGAACAGTGCCAACAATGCTTGCTTTAGTTATTTGTTCAACAAATATACCTTTGAATATCTACTATGTACTAGTTATGAGCATTATTCATGACAGAAATCTACAATCTAACCAAAGAATTACCCTGTATCTAAAGCAGTAGGAACAAAGTTAGGACCACTTTAAGTGGCTTTTATGCAAACATTTCAATCTGTCGTGATCCCTTCCATGGGTGAAGGAACTGAATGAAGTATTTGGCTCTCCCTGAGTAAGGCTCAATTCTTGGCTCACTTTGATAAATATTGATCTTGTATAAATTACCCAGGAGAGGCAATTGATGGTTCTCTGAGATACACACACACAGCCCCCACTCCTTTTTATGCAAAGACATAAATCATTTATGAATAGAGCCCCACATGCTCTATGAATAAGTCCCTTGGATTCCAAGATGACTGATACACAAGCATTTTTCTCATTTGAGTGCAGACATAAATTTAAGCAAGCAGTCAGAATATATGAAGTAACAATGCCCTTTTGCTCATGGTGAGTTGAGAGATACATAATAGATTTCCAAAGGTAAGCATGCACTCTTCCAGGTAAACATCATTAAATGTGGCTGCACATCTGTGCCTTAATAAAACTGAAGGCAAGGAGATAGCTCTTTAGAAACATCTCACATCATGATCATTCAATTTTAAGTTTTAGTTGTTGGTAGAAAATGGAGGGTTAGTATGTGTGTGAAATGTTGCAGAATTCCTTTTCTTTGACTACAGTTGAATCAAGTCTTTGGTTTCATTTGGAAAGTTGCAAAAGCACAATGAAGGGTCTGTGTGTGGTGCAGAGTCATTAAAATTTTAAAAAGGGCAGCAAACACTGGTTTTCAGAAGTTCTAGTGGTGAGATTACTAATGAGAGAGTTTAACCTCTGGGAACTTCATCACTGAAGGGCCAGGAGAAAGAGAAATTGACAAATAGCTTGTGGGCAATTGTCAGGAGCTGGAATTTGTCATCTGGGTTCACACACAGTGTCAAAATGCTGAAGTTTCTTGGGAGAAAGAAAGGAAAGTGACTTGTGCTGCTCAATACCTTTACTTATGTGACTGTCCCCACCTCAAATGTTTTTTGCGCCCCAATAAAACTTTTCACATTCTGCACATTTTTGTCAGTCGTATTCACATTCTGCACATTTTTGTACTCACAAAATGTGCAACTGTATGCATAATTGTATTCACAACTAAAAAGGCATATAAGCCATGACATAAGAAATTCTTGTTTAGGAATTAATGGACAGAAAGTGTTTAATGACTTTGTCAGAGTCATTGTATATGAGATGTGTATATAAGAGAATTATTCCAGAAATATTCATAAAGGAAAAATAGAAAATCACTTAAGTGCCCATAATAGCAGATTGGTTAAATAAATTATGAAACACTCTTACAAAGAAAAGAAACACAGAAGTTAAATGTACAGTAGATAAATATAAATATAATAGGTAGAAGGCTGTCCAAGTTATACTGAAGTTTAAAAAGCTGGGGCACTGCAGAATGGTATTTGTAGTATGATTTATTTTAAAGCAAATAAAACCAGCATATCATGTATACATACACAGATATGTTTTATGATGGTTATGTCTTGGAAGTGTAATTAAAGCAAGAGTGGGACAAACTTTCACTTCTTACAATCAATTTGTCTGTATTAATTGAATTTATTCTGATACAAAGGGCTACCCAGGCGGCTCATCAGTTAAGAATCTGCCTACAATGCAGGAGACACAGGAGACATAGGTTTGATCCATGATTTGGGAAGATGCCCTGGAGGCATGAAACTTACTCCAGCATTCTTGCCTGGAAAACCCCTTGGCCAGAGAAGCCTGGCAGGCTATAGTCCATAGGGTTGCAAACAGTCACACACATCTGAAGTGTCTGAGCACGCATAAGGGTTGTGTGATAATTTTGTTAATTGAAAATAATTATTTTTTTAAGAAACTGATCTGTACATCGGTGTCTCTTTTTCTGTTTTGCATACAGGGTTATCATTACCATCTTTCTAAACTCCATATATATGCGTTAGTATACTGTATTGGTCTTTATCTTTCTGGCTTACTTCACTCTGTATAACGGGCTCCAGTTTCATCCATCTCATTAGAACTGATTCAAATGAATTCTTTTTAATGGCTGAGTTAATATATTCAAATTCAAGCTCAGATACTTTATGGAGAAAGGAATTCTCCCATTTCTGAAAAGCAGTAGATTTTTGTACCAATTTTTCACACTTGCTGCATATTTCTATAGTATTATGTAGAGAATACTTAATATGTTATCAGAAAACTAGAATTCAAATCCACTTGTGCCACTTTCTAGCTGTAAAGTCATTCTGGTAAGTGATACATCTTCTAAGTCTAAAATTTCCTTTCTGCAGATAGGAGACATAATGCTAATGCCAGATTCCTTGGGAAGAATAAACAATAGGTGTGAATATAGTATTGACAATTTGTTTGCTTCTTTTGTGCATTCTATAACATTTCAGCCCCTGTGAGAGCAGGGACTCCTACATTCATTAATTTATTCAATAGGTATAGGTATGTGTGTCAGACACTGTGCTAAGCTTTATGGATAAAATGATAAACAGAAAGATAGCATCTTATCTCATATGCAAAATGCAATTAAGAGAACACACACACACAACTAAAATTGCCAAACAACGTAGTAAGTGTTTTAATAGGAGAATCAGGAGATTTCTTTGGTAGGAAGTGATATTTTCAACTGAGACCCAGGGGATGAATAAGCTTTAGCAGACACAGAAGTTAGAGAAGAATCAACAACTGTGTCAAGTAGAAGAAAAGCATTGGATGACAAGTGTAGAGCATTGTGAATATTAAATATATTCTGCATGACTGGTAATTAAACGGTGAGGAGAGAGGGGTGAAATATTAGGTTTGGCACCTCCTTAATATTCCTCCTGGCTTCCCCAGTGATTCAGTGGTAAAGAATCGGCCTGCAATGCGGGAAAGGCAGGAGACACGGGTTTGATGCCTGAGTTGGAAAGATCCCCTGGAAGGAGGGCATGGAAGCCCACTCCATCATTCTTGCCTGGAGAACCCCATGGACAGAGGAGCCTGGTGGGCTACAGTCTGTAGGGTTGCAAAGAATCAGACACAATTGAAGCGACTGAGCATACAAGCACACACAGCATTCCTCCTCACCCCTAGTGCTGTTCATTCTCTCTAATAATTAGTGGAGGCTCTCAGTATGTTAGGTTAGAATTTAAATGTTTTCCAAGCAACTGGACCCAGTAGCTGCTGGAGGATTAAATGGTCTGAGACCTAGAAAGCCCAGATTATCTTAATACTTACGTAGAGACCCAGCAGGCTGCAGGATACATGAATCCACTAAACCTTCACAGAACTGAAGGAATGTGCTAAGCCAGGCAGTCTGGGAGATGGAGGTGAAGGAAATGAAGAGATGCATTTTTGTTTGTTTGGAGTGGGGGCTTTGTCAGGAAGAGATAACTCAGCCACATCATTGATGCAATTACAGGCAAAGAGGCAGTGACAGGAGTTGTATAAGTTTCAAATCTCAGTTGCTCAAAATTCAAGGGAATTTTGGTTAAGACTCCAGGCTTCCAGGGCAGAGGGGGTGCAGTTTCCATCCTTGATTGGGGAAATAATATCCTGCATGCTGTGTGGCATGGCCCAAAACAAAACAAAAAAAATCATAAAGCTTCTGACCATACAGAAAGCTCTGGCATTAAGACAAACACTTAAAATTTAAAAACATACTGCATTTGAATAACAAAATGTAAAGACAAAGAAACTTACCATTTTGGTGCTGAAATGTGCTTAATAAGGTACCTGGCTATCTCTCATTTTCTAGAGGATGAAACCTGATGTCCAAAGACCATGAGCTCTAGTCATTTATCAGCACAGGCATTCATTGGTTATCTCTATCAAGTGCCTATTGGCTGTTCCCAGTCCTATAAGCTGAGAATAGAAAGACAAAAGAGTGCTTTTCTTTGGCTGCATGGTGCTGATGATTTAGGAGCAAAGGATATAAGGTGTTTTGAAATATGATACACTACACTGGAAACATATGAGTGAAGGCTGGAAGAAGGGATTCAGAAAGCATTCACTGAAGGAGGCAGCACTGAACTCGTTCTGAAGAAGTGCAAAGTTTTTGCTCGTTCAAAAAGGGAAGTCAACACTGTAAGCAGAGGAATCAGGACACACAAGCAATAATAGCATAAACTGCTGAATCAAGACATTGGCAATAAAGCATTTACAAAGTAGTAGCAACTTCTGACCACCTAGCCATGATAAGAAAGGCACTTTCTTAACATCAATCCCATATCTGAACAAGAAGAAATTTGAAGGTGAGGAGTGAACTCACATCTTCTAACCCCAAAATTACTAGACAGAAGCATCTAATAATATGCTATAGATTTGACTTTCTTTGAGTTTTATTTTTCAAAAAGTAAAGGAAGGAAAAAGAATGAATTAACTATTTAACTCAGATTTGTTAAAAAAAAAAAAAAAAAAAAGACCCAATGGTTATGTGCAAGATGGCCAAGTAAAGAAAATAGTGAAAGTGGGGCAGACACATTTTATATAAACTAAGCGATTATGTACATAATTTTATTTACCTTTCTGAACAACTTAGGATGTGAATATTACCTATTTTATGGATGAGAAAAATGGTACCTCAGAGGCTTGTCAGGGTGCACTAAGTCAGTAAATGCTGGGATCCTAGTCCATCTTCACTTTGTGCTCTTTATATTATGGGAATAAATCTGTGGTCCCTGGTATACAGTAGCCCTACAGTAAGAATTTGACAAATGAACCTAAGCACCATTAGGACAAATATATATTCATCATATTTGCCAGGAAAATGACAGACATAGTGTTCTTTGGATTTTTATTCTAGTAGGAAAGTTAGCGAAAACAACAATATATAATATAAATGTAAGTAGCAATAATTTCCATAAGGAAAAATGGAGGTGGGTAAAGGAAGGGAAATAATGTGTGGTCATTTTTTGTTGGTATAGTTGGTTTGGGAGGTGAAGGACTACTTTAGACAGGGAGACATTTGAGCAGAGACCTGAACGAAGTGAGGTGGAGGATTAATCAACTATTGCTGTATCAAAGTGCATCAGAGCTTGCTGGCTAAAAATAAGATTTCTTATCTCAAGTTTTCGGTGTTTCTGGTGTCCAGCTCAGAGTCTGTCATGAGGCTGCAGTCAAGAGTCCTCTAGGACTGCAGTCTTTGCAAAGATGGACAAGACAGAAGAGGATCCTCTCAGTCTCACTCAGGAGGCGGCTGGCAGGACTCAGTTCTTCCCAGCCTCTTGGAGGATTCAGCTCTTGACTAGCTGCTGGTGAAGTGATCATCTCCAGTTCCTTATCCCATTAGTCTCTCCAGAGAGCATCCCCAAGATGGTAACTCATAGAGCAAGTGAGAAGCATCAAACAGAGAGAGTGAGCAAGACTTCACAATCTTTCATAGCCTAATCTTTGGGGGACATCCCTTCATTGTTGCTCTTCTTGACAGAGGTCTGTGCTGGTTTATTCTTTAGAAGTCACTAGTTCCAGCTCACATAGAGGGGACAGGATCACACAGACATGAATCCCAGGAGGTAGATCCCTGGAAGCCCAGCCAGAAAGCTTCAGACCACAGGATGGCACTGTCCATAGGTCTAGGGAAAGAGCACACTGCTGTGGGGAATAGCAGATGCAAAGACAAGGGCATGTTTGAGTGACAGAGAAAAGGCGGGAGAGAAATAAGAAGAGGAGGAGGTGGAACTTTATAAACTAGGCGGTGTCAATTCCTAGTCATATGGAAGGTTTTAGGTCTCAGTGTTTTGGGTTTGATTATGAATATGAAGAAACGTCCTTGAAGAGATTTGAGTAAAGGAAGTGGAATTAACTTGCTTTTATGAGATCACAGTGATAGCAAATAGTACATTCACTATATTTTTTTATTTGTTTGTTTCTAGTTACTTTTAGTGACCTCTGTAAGGTGATCACAGCCTTATTGTGGCGAAGGGGTTTGCCAAACTCAAAGAAGCTATGAGCAATGCTGTGCAGGGCCACCCAAGACAGATGGCAATAGTGAAGAATTCTGACAAAATGTGGTCCAGTGGAGGAGGAAATGGCAAACCACTCTAATATTCTCGCCATGAGAACCCCATGGATGGTATAAACAGGCAAAAAGATATGACACTGGAAAATGAGCCCCACAGGTTGGGACGTGTCCAATATGCTTGCTACTGGGGAAGAGTGGAGGACAATTATTAATAACTCCACAAAGAATGAAGTGGCTGGGCCAAAGAAGAAATGATGATCAGTTGTGGATGTGTCTGGTGGTGAGAGCAAAGTCTGATGCTCTAGACAACAGTATTGCATAGGAACCTGTGATGTTAGGTCCATGAATCAAGGTAAATTGGACATGATCAATCAGGAGATGGCAAGAGTGAACATCAACATCTTAGGAATCAGCCAACTAAAATGGATGGGGATGGGTGAATTTAATTCATATTACCTCTAAATCTACTACTTTGGGCAAGAATCCCTTAGAATAAATAGAGTAACCCTCATAGTTAAAAGAAAAGCCCAAAATGCAGTACTTGGTTGCAATCTCAAAAATGACAGAATGATCTCTGCTCATTTCCAAAGCAACCCACTCAACATCACAGTAATCCAAGACTATGCCCCAACCACTAATGCTGAAGAAGCTGAAGTTGAATGGTTCTATGCAGACTTAAAACATCCTCTAGAACTAACACCAAAAAAAGATATCCTTTTCATCATATAGGATTGGAATGCAAAAGTAGGAAGTCAAGAGATACCTGGACTAACCAGCCAGTTTGGCCTTGCATTAAAAAATGAAGCAGGGAAAAGACTAACAGAGTTTTGTCAAGCGTGCACACTGGTCATAGCAAACACCCTCTTCCAGCAACACAAGAGACTACTCTATATACGGACATCACAAAATGGTCAATATCAACATCAGGTTGATTATATTCTTTGCAGTTGAAGATGGAGAATCTCTATACAGTCAGCAAAAAACAAAAAGACCTAGAGCTGACTGTGGTTTAGATGATGAGCTCCTTATTGCAAAATTCAGGCTTAAATTGAAGAACACAGGGAAAATCACTGGCCATTCAGGTATGACCTAAATCAAATCCCTTATGACTATACAGTGGAGGTAGTAAATAGATTTGAGGGATTAGATCTGGTAGACAGAGTGCCTGAAGAACTATGGACAGAAGTTTGTAGCATTGTACAGGAGGCAGTGATCAAAACAATTCTAAAGAAAAAACAAATGCAAGAAAGCAAAGTGGTTGTCTGAGTAAGGTTTACAAATAGCTGAAGACAGTAGAGAAGCAAAAACAAAGGAGAAAGGAAAAGATATACCCAACTGAATGCAGAGTTCCAGAGAATAGCAAGGAGATAAGAAGATCTTAAATGAACAATGCAAAGAAGTGGAGGAAAACAATAGAATGGGAAATGCTAGAGAGCTCTTCCAGAAAACTGGAGATATCAAGGGAACATTTCATGCAAGAATGGACATGATAAAAGACAGAAACAGTAAGAGTGTAACAGAAGCAGAAGAGATTAAGAGGAGGTGGCAAGACTACACTGAACAACTATACAAAATAATTTCTTAATGACCTGGATAACCATAATGATGTGGTCACTCACCTAGAACCAGACATCCTGGAATGTGAAGTCAAGTGGGTCTTAGGAAGCATTGCTACAAACAAAGCTAGTAGAAGTGATGGAATTCCAGCTGAGCATTTTAAAATCCCAAAAGATGATGCTGTTAAAGTGCTGCACTCAACATGTCAGCAAATTTGGAAAACTCAGCAGTGGCCACAGGACCAGAAAATCAGTTTTCTTTCCAATCCCAAAGAAGGGCAATGCCAAAGAATGTTCAGATTACCATACAATTGCACTCATTTCTCATGCTAATAAGGTTATGCTCAAAATTCTTCAAGTTAGACTATTCAGTTCAGTTGCTCAATCATGTCCGACTCTTTGCAACCCCATGGACTGCAGCATGCCAGGCCTCCCTGTCCATCACCAACTCCCGGAGTCAACTCAGACTCATGTCCATTGAGTGAGTGATGCCATCCAACCATCTCATCCTCTGTCATCCCCTTCTCCTCCTGCCTTCAATCTTTCCCAGCATCAGGGTCTTTTCCAATGAGTCGGTTCTTTGCATCAAGAGGCCAAAGTATTGGAGTTTCAGCTTCAACATCTGTCCTTCCAATGAACATTCAGGACTGATTTCCTTTAGGATGGATTGGTTTGATCTCTTTGAAGTCCGAGTGACTCTCAAAAGTCTTTTCCAACACCACAGCTCAAAAGCATCAATTCTTTGGTGCTCAGCTTTCTTTATAGTCCAACTCTCACATCCATACATGACTACTGGAAAAACCATAGCCTTGACTAGACGAGCCTTTGTTGACAAAGTAATATCTCTGCTTTTTAATAGTTAGACTAGAGCAGTATGTAAACTGAGAACTTCCAAATGTACAAGCTGGGTTTAGAATAGACAAAAGAATCAGAGATCAAATTGCCAATATTTGTTGGATAGAGAAAGCAAGGGGATTCCAGAAAAATATCTACTTCTGCTTCACTGACTATGCTAAAGTCTTTGACTGTGTGGATTACAACAAACTGCAGAAAGTTCTCATAGAGATAAGAATACCAGACCACCTTACTTGTCTCCTGAGAAACCTGTATATGGGTCAAAAAGCAACAGTTAGAACCTTCAATGGAACAACTGACTGGTTCAAAATTGGGAAAGGAGTACATCAAGGCTGTATATTGTCACCGTGTTTATTTAACTTTTATGCAGAATACATCATGCAAAATGCTGGCCTGAAATCACAAGTTGGAATCAAGATTGCTGAAAAAAATGCCCACAGTCTCATATATGCAGATAATACCACTCTAATCATATAAAGTGGAGAGGTAGTAAAGAGCCTCTTGATGAGGGTGAAAGAGGAGAGTGAAAAGGCTGGCTTAAAATTCAACATTCAAAAAAACTAAGATCATGGCATCTAGTCCCATCACTTCATGGCAAACAAAAGGGGAAAAAGTGGAAACAGTAATAAATTTTATTTTCTTGAACTCCAGAAGCACTGTGGATGGTGACTTCAGCCATGAAAATAAAAGACACTTGCTCCTTGGAAGGAAAGCTATGACAAACCTAGACAGCATGTTACAAAACAAAGACATCACTTTACTGACAGAATCCATATAGTCAAAGCTATTGTTTTTCCAGTAGTCATGTATGGATTTGAGAGTTGGACCATAAAGAAGGCTGAGTGCCAAAAAAGTCATGCTTTCAAATTGTGGTGCTGGAAAAGACTCTTGATAGTTCCTTGGCCTGCAAGGAGGTCAAACCAGTCAATCCTAAAGAAAATCAGTCCTGAATATTCATTGGAAGAACTGATGTGAAGCTGAAGCTCCAATAGTTTTGGGCACCTGATGTGAAGTACTGACTCAATGGAAAAGACTCTCATGCTGGGAAAGATTGAGGGTAGGAGGAGGAAAGGACAGCAGAGACTGAGATGGTTGGATAGCATCACGGACTCAGTGGACATTAATTTAAGCAAACTCTGGGAGATAGTGAAGGACAGGGGAGCCCGGTATGCTGCAGTTCATGGTGTCTCAAAGAATAGAACACTACTTAGTGGCTGAACAAAAACAACTAAGGGAAAACTGGCCATTCCATGTCTTTATTTCCTATATTTAAAAAATATATCATTTTACTAGTTATTAACACCCTGAATCTGACAAGTTAGTGATCTATAGGGGGATGACTTGAAATCAGATTTTTTTTTTTTTTTTAAGATTTGAGCTCCTGTACGTTTTGGCAGGAAGGATTAGTTGATTTATTATTAACAATTATTAATTTTTGTTTTGCAATTAGTTGAACTTGTGCCCCTTCTGCCTCAGGCAAAGTCAGGGGAGCAAGGAGCTGGAATGAGAAGCAGTATGGTGAGATTTTTCCTGTCTGTGCATGGGGAGCCATGCGGAAAGTCTCCAAGAGCCCTAGGATGTTCGGGGTTTGCAAGGTCTAACTCCTGGAAAATGGATGTGTGCATTCTAAGTCACCTCAATTGTGTCCCACTCTTTTGCGACTCCATGGAGTGTAGCCTGCCAGGCTCCTCTGTCCATGGGATTCTCTGCTTTGGCAGTTGGGTTGCTTACTACTAGTGCCACCTGGGAAGCCACTCCTGGAGAATAAACACACTTAAATTGCTGATTCCTTCTCCCTAGTTGTCTGGGTCAGTTAATCTCAGCACAGAGCAGCCAGCTGAGCTCTTCCCTAGCCAGGATGCTCTGCTTTGAAATTCCCCCTAGGCTACCTCACCCAGTGATGTCAGAGGGGTGAGTGCCCGCCAGCCCTCCCTCTCGCAAGATGCTGTGTGTGCTGTCTTTGCTCAGGAAACATCTGGTTGATCCAGCAGGTCACTGACTGTTTCATAAGTTAGTGGAAGAGAATAGGATGTGAAGACACAGAACTTCAGTGATTACTCAACCCCACCAGCAAGTTGCAAACTAAAATGAGATGTGAGGAAACGGGCTCCCTGGCCCCCCTCTCCAGAGACCCAGCACCTTGGCTGCACAGGCACATTTCCTAGCATGTGATGGAAAACAAGTGCTGTTTACAGGAGCCTGAAGTCGCTGGAAGCCAACAGAAGCCAAACAGTATAGTGGAGTGAGAACTCCTACTTGGGGGCTTTCAGCAATCCAGCAATGATTCAACACTGACCTGAAATAATACTCACTGTCCCTGGAAAAACTATTATACCCTATCCCTTGGGATAAAACCCCACACTCCTTGGTGAGCAGAATACCTGACCACTGAAAACAGACCCAGTCTCTCCCAAGCTGTTTGGCATAGAATAGAGGTTGCTGTGTGTCCTTCATTGAGCTCCAAGTACTGTTTTTCTCTTTCTTGGTTTCCATCGGCTGTTTTTCAGTTGATGAACCACTGGAGAGGAATAGAACAAAATATATAGGAGAAAATGGGATTGGTGGCTGCCCCCACCCCCACCAACCTCTATATCTGTCCCTGAGGGAATCAGATTTTATTTATTTATTTTTTAACTTCCAGAATCCATGCCTGTGAATGAAAAGCTCTGCTTTCCTTATCCTGCTCTGCCTCCTGCCTCTCTCTCTCCTGTGTGGACTTCTAGACAGTCAGTATAATTCCTCCAGAGGTGTTGAATCAGAATGGAAAGGCAAAAATAAACATATACAATTTTAAGTTATAAAATAAAGCAAAGCAAACAAAAACTCTGCAAGCCAAAACAGTTCTAGCCTCAACATTTATTTGTTCTCAAAATTCATTCTTCTGATGAGGATAAAGTGGAAAATAAAATTAAGCGTATATTTTACCCATCTTTCTGCCATAGAGTCGAATTGTGTTCCCGGGGTTTTAGAGATACTGCTTCTTCATTATTTCATTCATTCCTCAGCATAGAGTTTCAGTATTTTGTGTGTTCTCTATATTAAGTGTATAGCTGGTAACTAGGCAAAATTCTGTGCTCTCTCGAGACCTTTATATGTATTTAAGTGTAAAGATAAAATTATCTAACATCTGTGAAATTGCTCATCCTGTGCCTGGCATTTAGAAAGTGGTCAGTAAATGTTTATAGCTTTTGCTCCAACTGCAAATATCTTTCTGCCTCCCAGGCTCTCTACCTCTATGCTTTGCCTCAAGCTATTCCTTTTACCTCCCAATTTTCAAAGGAAATTTTCCCATGTTTTGTCAAATTTCTGTACAAATTCAAGACTTATAGCAAGAAGTTGTCTCACATGATTATGTAGGCCAAGAAGTCCTAAAATCTTTTTGGAGACTCTTTGTAAGTAGATATAGCATAAAACATAACTTGTTGAAAATTTTATTGAAAATTTTATCTCACATTTATTTAGCTTCCTTCATCTTTACATATGTGTTTAGATTAGTCTTGAAAATTTTATGACACTTTAAACAGCTAACTATTATCTTAAGTAATCTTTCTGGGTGATGAATTCTATTGTTTGAGCTATCATGAACTTATTTGACTTTTTGTAAACACAGGTAAAAAAAGTATTGTATTTAATGCTGACAACTCTACAGATACACCTGTTTTAATTAAACCAATAAATTTAAGCTAGCTTTAATTTATGAAAATTATTTTAGATCACAATAACTTAGAAACTATTTGGATTAGTGTCTGTATTTCTGAGCACATACTTTATTTATATAATGCTTGTTTGTCTTTAGTCAATAAAATAGAACCCTTTAGGAAATATTAATAATCTTGGTAATGCTATTCAGAAGCAAAAGCACACACAAAAAAATCACATATCTATAGTATATATGGCTTCTTAGGTAGAGCTAGTGGTAAAGAACCTGCCTGACAATGCAAGGGATATAAGAAATGTAAGTTCAGTACCTGGGTTGGGAAGATATTATGAAGGAGGAAATGACAACCCACTCCAGTATTCTTGCCTGGAGAATCCTATGGATAGAGCAACCTGGTGGGCTACAATACATGGGGTCGCAAAGAGTCAGACACGACTGAAGTGACTGGGGATGCACATAGGGTAAACATATATCAGTTCAGTACAGTCGCTCAGCTGTGTATTACTCTTTGCAACCCCATGGACTGCAGCACACTAGGCTTCGCTGTCCATCACCAACTCCCGAGTTTACTCAAACTCATGCCCATTGACTCGGTCATGCCATCCGACCATCTCGTCTTCTGTCGTGCTCTTCTCCTGCCTTCAATCATTCCCAGCATCAGGGTTTTTTTTTTCAATGAGTCAGTTCTTTGCATCAAGTAAGTATTAGAGTTTCCACTTCATTAGGAGTCCTTCCAATGAATACTAAGGATTGATTTCCTTTAGGATTGACTTGTTTGATCTCCTTGCAGTCCAAGAGACTCTTAAGAGTCTTCTCAAAAACCACAGTTCAAAGCCATCTATTCTTCTTTGCTCAGCTTTCTTTATAGTCCAACTCTCACATCCATCCATGACCACTGGAAAAACAACAGCCTTGACTAGATGGACCTTTGTTGGCAAAGCAATGTCTCTGCTTTTCAATATGCTGTCTAGGTTGGTCACAGCTTTTTTCCCCCAAGGATCAAGCATCTTTTAATTTCATGGCTGCAGTCACCATCTGCACTGATTTTGAAGACAAAAAAATAAAATGAAATAAATAAAGTCTGTCACTCTCTTCATTGTTTCCCCATCTATGTGCCATTAAGTGATTGGACTGGATGCCATGATCTTAGTTTTCTGAATGTTGAGTTTTAAGCCAACTTTTTCACTTCTTGTCTTTCACCTTCATCAAGAGGCTCTTTAGTTCTTCTTTGCTTTCTGCCATAAGGGTGGTGTCATCTGCTTATCTGCTTATTGACATTTTCCCCAGCAATCTTGATTCCTGCTTGTGCTTCATCCAGCCTGGCATTTCGCATGATGTACTCTGCATAGAAGTGAAATAAACAGGGTGACAATATACAGCCTTGATGTACTCCTTTCCCAATTTGGAAACAGTCTGTTGTTTCATGTCCTTTTCTAACTGTTGCTTCCTGACCTGCATACAGATTTCTCAGGAGGCAGGTAAGGTGACCTGGTATTCCCATCTCTTGAAGAATTTTGTACAGTTTGTTGTGATCCACACAGTCAAAGGCTTTAGTATAGTCAATAAAGCAGAAGTAGATGTTTTTTCTGGAATTCTCTTGCTTTTTTTATGATCCAACGAATATTGGCAATTTGATCTCTGGTTCCTCTGCCTATTCTAAATCCATCTTGAACATCTGGAAGTTCATGGCTCCCATACTGTTGAAGCCTGGCTTGGAGAATTTTGAGCAACACTTTGCTAATGTAAGAGATGAGTGCAACTGTGTGGTAGTTTGAACATTCTTTGGCAGTGTCTTTCTTTGGGATTGGAATTAAAACTGACCTTTTCCAATCCTGTGGCCACTGCTGAGTTTTCCAGATTTGCTGGCATATTGAGTGCAGCACTTTCACAGCATCATCTTTCAGGATTTGAAGTAGCTCAACTGGAATTACAGTACCTCCACTAGCTTTGTTTGTGGTGATGCTTCCTACAGCCCACTTGACTTCCCTTTCCAGTATGCCTGGCTCTAGGTCAGTGATTACACCATCATGATTATCTGGGGCATGAAGATCTTTTTTGTATAGTTCTTCTGTGTATTCTTGCCATCTCTTCTTAATATCTTCTGCTTCTGTTTAGTCCATACCATTTCTGTCCTTTATTGAGCCCATCTTTGCATGAAATTTTCCTTTGATATCTCCAATTTTCTTGACAAGATCTCTAGTCTTTCCCATTCTATTGTTTTCCTCTATTTCTTTGCATTGATCACTGAGGAAAGCTTTCTTATCTCTCCTTGCTATTCTTTGGAACTCTGCATTCAAATGGGTATATATTTCCTTTTCTCCTTTACCTGTCTCTTCTCTTCTTTTCATAGCTATTTGTAGACCTCTTCAGACAACCATTTTGCCTTTTTGCATTTCTTTTTCTCAGGGATAGTCTTGATCACTGCCTCCTCTACAATGTCACAAACCTTCATCCATAGTTCTATCAGATCTAGTCCCTTGAATCTATTTCTCACTTCCACTATATAATTGTAAGGGATTTGATTTAGGTCATACCTGAATGGTCTAGTGGTTTTCCCTACTTTCTTCAATTTAAGTCTGAATTTGCAATAAGCAGTTCATGATCTGAGCCACAGTCAGCTCCTGGTCTTGTTTTTGCTGACTGTATAGAGCTTCTCCATCTTTGGCTGCAAAGAATATAATCAATCTGATTTGGGTATTGACCATCTTGTGATGTCCATGTGTAGAGTCTTCTCTTGAGTTGTTGGAAGAGAGAGTTTGTTACGGCCAGTGCGTTCTCTTGGCAAAACTCTATTAGATTTTGCCCTGCTTCATTCTGTACTCCAAGGCCAAATTTGCCTGTTACTCCTGGTGTTTCTTGACTTTCTACTTTTGCATTCCAGTCCCCTGAGATGAAAAGAACATCTCTTGGGGTGTTAGCTCTAGAAGGTCTTGTAGGTCTTCACAGAACCATTCAACTTCAGCTTGCTTCTTCAACGTTACTGGTCGGGACATAGACTTGGATTACTGTGATATACAGATGGCTTGCCTTGGAAACAAACAGAGATCATTCTGTCATTTTTGAGATTGCATCCAAGTACTGCATTTTGGACTGTTTTGTAGACTATGATGGCTACTCCATTTCTTCTAAGGGATTCTTGCCCACAGCAGTAGATATAATGGTTATCTGAGTTAAATTTACCCTTTCCAGTCCATTTTAGTTCACCAGTTCCTAAAATGTCAGTG
Organism: Cervus elaphus; assembly: GCF_910594005.1. NCBI lineage: Eukaryota > Metazoa > Chordata > Mammalia > Artiodactyla > Cervidae > Cervus > Cervus elaphus. Next base: position 79,491,479 of record NC_057819.1, on the reverse strand, counting down.
TTCACTCTTGCCATCTCGTTTGACCACTTCCAATTTGCCCTGATTCATGGATCTAACATTCCAGGTTCCTATGCAATATTGCTCTTTACAGCATCAGAATTTACTTCCATCACCAGTCACATCCACAACTGGATGTTGTTATTGCTTTGGCTCCATCCCTTCATTCTTTCTGGAGTTACTTCTCCACTGATCTCCAGCAGCATATTGGGCACCTACTGACCTGGGAAGTTCATCTTTCAGTGTCCTATCTTTTTGCCTTTTCATACTGTTCATGGATTTCTCAAGGTAAGAATACTGAAGTGGTTTGCCATTCCCTTCTCCAGCAGACAGTATTTTGTCAGAACTCTCCACCATGACCCTACATCTTGGCTGACCCTACACGTCATGTCTCATAGTTTCATTGAATTAGACAAGGCTGTGATACATTTGATCAGTTTGGTTCATTTTCTGTGATTGTGGTTTACATATATAGACATACATAAACATAGACTTCCCAGGTGGTTCAGTGGTGCAGTATCTGCCTGCCAATGCAGGAGACGCATATTTGATCCCTGGATTGGGTAGATACTCTGGAGGAGGAAATGGCATCCCACTCCAGTATTCTTACCTGGGTAATTTCATGGACACGAGAGTCTGGTGGGTTACAGTCCATAGGGTTGCAAAGAGTTGGACACGACTGAACACACATGCACCAAACATACAGAAACAGAGATCTTACAGCTTTCACTTAAACAATCTATTTATGAAATGGATACAATAATACAAAAGTCACTAGTTTACAAAACAACAGTTGGGTGCATTGTGTTCCTGGCAAATGGAATAAGTTAAGGTGACTTACTCAGATAGCTTTTTGCTATTATTTGTGTAAGAGACTAAAACGGAGCAGGACTATAAGAGCCTTTCCTGGTTACCAAAACTTTCTGTGTCCCCTGTTCCTTGTTTGTAGGAAATAAGCTTCATTCAGCCTCCTTTGAACTTTCCTGAGTTCCAAAGGGCAGACTGAATCAGTTGCATACCAGGGAAAGGAGAGAAAGAAAAAGAAACAAAAGGAGTATTCAAGAAACAACAGCGCAGCCATGGAGCAGGTTCTTGGTTCTTCCTAAAGAGATATACAGAACAAAATGCTTTTGAATTCTTCTGCCAGTACTAAGGCCCTAACCAAGGTGGAGAATGGTAGCTTCAGTCTGAGCACAAAATTCATGGTACACCACCCTGCTGGGCTTCCCTAGTGGCTAAGATGGTGAAGAATCTGCCTGTAATGAGGGAGACCTGGGTTCAGTCCCTGGGCTGGGAAGATCCCCTGGAGAAGGGAACAGCTACCCACTTCAGTATTCTTGCCTGGAGAATTCCACGGACAGAGGTGCCTGGCAGGCTACAGTCCATAGGGTCACAAAGAGTCAGAAACTACGGAGCGACTTTCATTTTCACTTTCTGCCCAGTTACCTTGCCACCAACCAATCAGAAGATAGTCTGCACACTGTGAAAGATAGAGAAGACTCCGATTCCTTTCCCAACAATTCTCCTTTAAACACTTTGATGGCTAAGCAGAATCTTTGGAGTTAGGTTTTTGGACACGAATCCATTCTCTCCTCAGGTTGCAGCCTTCTGAATACAGCGATCTTCCCTTTACACCCAGCGCTTATCCCTTGAGTACTTGCTTTTCTGTTCCTCTTTACTTTCCTCTTGACACCACCATAAGGGTGGTGTCGTCTGCATATCTGAGGCTGTTGATATTTCTACAGCCAATCTTCATTCCAGCTTGTGCTTCATCCAGCCCAGCATTTTGCATGATGTAATGTGCAGGGTGACAATATACAGCTTTGACATACTCCTTTCCCAATTTGGAACCAGTCAGTTGTTCCACGGCCAGTTGTAACTGTTGCTTCTTGACCTGCATACAGATTTCTCAGGAGACAGGTCAGGTGATCTGGTATTCCCATCTCTTGAAGACTTTTGCACAGTTTGTTGTGATCCACACAGTCAAAGGCTTTAGTGTAGTCAATAAAGCAGAAATAGATATTTTTCTGGAATTCTCTTGCTTTTTCTCTGATCCATCAGAAGTTGGTAATTTGATCTCTGATTCTTCTACCTTCTCTAAATCCAGCTTAATATCTGGAAGTTCACAGTTCATGTATTGCTGAAGCCTGGCTTGGAGAATTTTGAGCAAGACTTTCCTAGCATGGGAGATTGGGAGATGAGTGCAATTGTGCCCACATTCTTTGGGTTTGGACACATAAAAGGACTAAAAAACAACAACAACAACAAAAAACCACTGTGCAACCAGGTAGGATGAAAGAAGGAAAAAAAAAAAGAGGAAACATGATGGGACCAGCATCCCTTGTGGGGAGCTGAAGGAGAGGAGAGGTTTGCACACTCAGGAAAGCCCCTTTACTGTGGTTGGATCAGCTGACACAGAGAGGGAGCTTCAAGGGGTCAGACAGGAATGCAGTAACTGGTCTGTGAAAGGCAGGACAAAGTAAGACCTAGATGTATGGTCTTTGCTGCAGCCCTGCACACCCCAGCCTGAGTCTTGCGTCTCCAGGTGCAGCAGGGGATGAGTGCTGGAAAGTGGAATTTGGAGAGCAGACCAGGGAGGAGACAGCTGTTGGCTGTGAAGAGACAGCCTGAAAGGAAGGGACTAAAGAGCTCAACAAACAGAAAAGTTTGTGCAAGAAGCTCAGACCATCATAGATATAAGGCGTCATTATTGTGTGTGTGTAAAGGGTGGGGCCACTTTACAACACCCTTCCCCACCCTCCAGTCCTGCCTCCAGGGAAATGATAGGGAACCCACATCAACAGGCTTGCTTGAGCCTCTTCCACCCATACAGCTTCAACAAAGCCCTTAAATGCTTCCCCACTCCTGAACTGTGTGGACACATGCTTCAGAATAACCTCGGAACAGATGCTGGTGAGAGGAATATGTAGAGATGGTGTTGAAACCATAGCTGAGTTCCAGGGGCTGTGCAACTAAGGAAGCAACGCGAAAACCTCTCCTTGTGGCCACCCAAACCACAAAGTTATGCCTCTGCCGATGGTTTCCAAAATTCAGCACCTACAGAATATCCAAATAGGCAGCAAGTGTTCCTGCAGCTGAGATGGAGCTGGCTTTAGCAACAGTGGGTTTTGTGGGGTCTGTGGGCCCAGTCCTTGTGGGACTGGGCCAGGCTAGAGTCTGAGTTGCCTTCATAATTCCCACAATGGATTTGATTGCATGAATACTGCAGTTCTGGGACCTGACTTCAGTGGACCTCAGTGCCAGAGGCCTACATTTGCTGGGATGCCTATGGTTACACAGGGACCCAGAACAGTGCCAACAGTGTAGTTTGTGAGCCTGCACAGTGTTGAAAGGGGACACACTAGGGCACACTCAAGGAGTGAACAGTCAGAGGAGAAAGACTCAGAGGCTTCCTTCCTGTTAGGAGTGCCACAGTCCTGCCTACCTTGTAGTAGAGATCAGAAACACAGTTAGGAAACAGATTCTGCAGCCTCTTCTTTAACAACTAAGGAGCACACCATGCCATTGACAGGTCAGTGACAACCACAGAGCAAAAGACGGGCCCACTCAACATCCACCTCACTCACCAAGGAGCAGACACCAGAAGCAAGATGAGCCACACTCCTGCAGCCTGCAGAAAGGAGACAGCAGACACAGCAAGTCAGAGAAAATGAGACAACAGAGAAGTCTGGTGCACATGAAGGTGCAAGATAAGAACCTGTAAGAACAACTAAATGAAGCGGGGGATAAGCAGTCTACCTGAAAAAGAATTCAAAATAATGATAGCGAAGAAAATACAAGATCTCAGAAAAAGAATGGAGGCACAGGTCAAAAAGATGCGAAAGATGTTTAACAAAGACTAGGAGAACTAAAGAACAAAGAAGCAGAGATGAACAACACAAGAACTGGAATGAAAAATACTCTAGAAGGAATCAATAGCAGAATTACCAAGGCAGAAGAATGGATAAGTAAGCTGAAAGACAGAATGGTGGAAATCACTGGCATAGAATAGAATAAAGAAATAAGATTTAAATGAAGTGGGGACAGTCTTAGAGACCTCTAGGACAATATTAAATGCACTGACATTTGAATTATAGGGGTCTCAGAAAGGTAAGAGTGAGAAAAAGGCCTGAGAAAATATTTGAAGAGATTGTAGTTGAAAAATTCCCTAACGTGGTAAAGGAAACAATCACCCAAGTCCAAGAAGTTCAGAGAGCCACATACAAGATAAACCCAAGGAGAAATACACAGAGGCATATATTAATCAAACTAACAAAAATTAAATACAAGGAAAAAATATTAACACCAACAAAGGGAAAGCAACAAATACAAGGCAATCAAAATAAAGCTATGAATTTCCTTTTCAGCATAAACTTTGCAGGATAGAAGGGAATGGCACAATATATACAGTAATGAAAGGGAAAAAGTACAACCCAGAATACTCTACCCAGCAAGGCTCTCATTCAGATTCGACCAAGAAATCAAAAACTTTACAGGCAAGTAAAAGCCAAGAGAATTCAGCACCATCAAACCAACTTTACAACAAATGTTAAAGGATCTTCTCTAGGCAGGAAATACAAAAGAAGAGAACAAAAGAGGAAAGGAAGGGAAAAAATGCAAAAGTACAAAACAGTTAAGAAAATGGCAATAGGAACAAACATATTGATCTTAAATGTAAAAGGATTAAATGGTCCAACCAAAAGATATAGACTGGTTGAATGAACATAAAAGCAAAACCCATATATCTATTGTTTATAAGAGACCCATTTCAGAACTAGACACATGCAGACTTAAAGGGAGGGGCTGGTAAAAGGTTTTCCATGCAAAGGGAAATCAAAAGAAAGATGGAGTAGCAATACTAATATTGGACAAAATAGATTTTAAAATAAAGACCATTACAAGAGACAAGGAAGGTCACTACATTAACGATCAAGGTATCAATCTAAGAAGAAGATAAAACAATTGTAAATATATATGCAGCTAACGTAGGAGCACCTCAATATATAAGCAAATGCTAATAGCCATAATGGGGAAATCAGCAGTAACACAATAGTAGTGGGAGATTTAATACCCCACTTATACCAATGGACAGATCATCCAGACAGAAAGTTAATAACACAAACCTTAAACTACATGTTAGACCAAATAGACTTAAATGATTCATAGGAACCATTACATTTGAAAGCAGTAGAATATACTCTCTTCTCAAATTTATGAAAATTGAAACTATATGAAGCACCTTTCTCATAACTACATTATGAGATTAGAAACAAATTACAGGAAAAAAATTTAAAAACAAAAACACATGGATGCTAAGCAATATGTTATTGAATAACCAATGAGTCACTGAAGAAATCAAAGAGGAAATAAAAAAAATATATTTAAAGACAAATGACAATGAAAACACTGGTCCAAAACCTATGTGATGCAACAAAAGTAACTCTGAGGGAAGTTTATTGGAATACAATGTTACTTTAAGTAACAAGAAAAATCTCGAATAAATAACCTAACCCAACACCTAAAACAACTAGAAAAAGAAGAAAAAACAAAATTCAAACTTAGGAAAAAAATTATAAAGATCAGAGCAGAAGTAAATGAAATAGAAATGAAGATAACAATAGCAAAGATCTATGAAACTAAAAGCTGGCTCTTTGAGAAGGAAAACAAAATTGATAAATGTTTAGCCAGACTCATCAAGAAAAAAAGGGAGAGGACTCAAGTCAATAACATTAGAAACAGAAAAAAAGAGAAGTTATAACAGACACCTGAGAAATTAAAAGGCTTATACGAGACTTCTACAAGAAATTATATGCCAATAAAATGAACAACCTAGAAGAAATGGACAAATTACTAGAAAACTACAACCTTGTAGAACTAAACTAAGAAGAAATATAAAATTTGAACAGGCCAATCAGAAGTACTAAAATTGAAAGTGTAATTAAACACCCCCACCCCCACCCATGAAAGGATCAGGACCAGATAGCTTCACAGATGATTTCTATCAAACATTTAGAGAAGAGTTAACACTTACCTTTTAAAACTCTTCAGAAAAACTGCAGAAGAAAGAATACTCCCAAAGTCATTCTACAAGATCATCATTACCTTGATACCAAAACCAAAGATATCACAAAAAATATATATATATAGGCTAATCTCACTGATGAACACAGACACAAAAATAGTTAACAAAATACTAACAAACCAAATCCAACAATAAAAGGATCATATATCCTGATCAAGTGAGATTTATGCCAGTCATGCAAGGATTCTTCAATATATGCAAATCAGTCAATGAGATATACCACATTAACAAATTGAGGAACAAAAATCATATTATCTCAATAGATGCTGAAAAATCTTTTGACAAAGTTCAACACACATTTATGATTAAAAAAAAAAAAAGAATAAAGAAAAGCTCTCCAGAAAGTGAGCTTACTGGCAATCTACCTCAACAAAATAAAGGCCATGTGTGATAAACTCACAGCAAACATTATCATCAATGGTGAAAAACTGAAAGCATTTCCTCTAAGATCAGAAACAAGACAAGGTTGCATATTCTCACCACCATTATTCAAAATATTCTTGGAAGATCTAGCCACAGAAATCAGGAAAAAAAAAAAAAAGAATTCAAATTGGAAAATAAGAAGTAAAACTGTCACTGTTGGCAGATGACATGATACTATACATAAAAAATTCTAAAGGGGTCACCAGAAAACTACTAGAGACAATCAATGAAGTTGGTAAAGTGGTAGGATACAAACTAAATCCACAGAAATGTCTTGAAGTCCTGTACACTAACAATGAAAAATCAGAGAGATTAAGAAAATAATCCCATTTACCATCACAGCAAAAGAAACTAATACATAGTAATAAACCTAAGGAGACAAAAGACTTATACTCAGAAAACTATAAGATTGTGATGAAAGAAATCAAAAGATGACACACAGAGATGGAGAGATATAACATGTTCTTAGATTGGAAGAATTAATAATGTGAAAATGACTACACTAAACTACCCAATCTACAGATTCAGTGTAATCTATATCAAATTACCAACAGCATTCTTCACAGAACTAAACAAAAAAGTCTACAGTTTGTATGGAAACACAAAGACCTTGAATAGCCAATGCAATCTTGAGAGGGAAGAACAGAGCTGGGAGAATCAGGTTCCCTGGCTTCAATCTATAGCTACAAATTCACCAAAACAGTGTGGTACTGGGACAAAAGCAGAAGCATAGATCAATGTAAGATGATAGAAGTTCCAGTGATAAACCATACATCTATGTCCATCCAATCTATGACAAAAAAGGCAAGAATATAATGGAGAAAAGAAGTCTCTTTAATAAGTGGTGCTGGACAGTTACATGTAAAAGGATAAAATTGGAACACTCCCTAACACCATACAGAAAAATAAAACCAAAATAGGTTAAAGACCTAAATGTAAAGTCAGATGCTATAAAACTTTTATAGGAAAACATGGGCAGAACATTCTTTGACATAAATCACATCAAGATCTTCTTCAAATTACTGCTTGGAGCAATGGAAATAAAAACAAAAATAAACAAATGAGACCTAATTAAACTTCAGCGATTTTGCACAGCAAAGGAAATCATAAAAAAAAAAAAAAAAGAAAAGAGAAACCTTAGAGTGGGAGAAAATATTTGCAAATAAAGCAATCAACAAGGGATTAATCTCCAAAATATACAAATAACTCATACAGCTCACTATCAAAAAACCAAGCAAACCAATAAAAAAAATTGGTGAGAGATCTAAATAGACAATTCTCCAGAGAAGACATATAGATGGCCAAAAAAACATGAAAAAATTCCTAATATCACTAATTATTAGAGAAACGCAAATCAAAACTACAATAAGGTATCACTTCACACTGGTTATTATTTTTTTAATTTATTTATTTTAGTTGAAGGCTAATTACTGTACAATATTGTAGTGGTTTTTGCCATACACTGATATGAATCAGCCTTGGGTTTACATGACTTTACACCCATTAGAATGGCCATCATTAAAAAATCTACAAACAATAAAATGTTAAGATAGTGTGGAGAAAAGAGAACCCTCCTACACTTTGGGAATGTAAATTAGTATAGCCACTATGGAGACCAGCTTGGAGGTTCCTTAAAACACTAAAAACAGAGCTACCCTATGACCCAGAAATTCCTTTCCTAGGCATATACCCAGAAAAAACATAGTCTAAAAGGATACATGCACCCTAATATTCATTGCAACACTGTTTACAATTTCCAGCACATGAAAGCAACCTAAATGTCCATCAACAGAAAAATGAATAAAGAAGAAATGATACATATGTACAATGGAATATTACTCAGCCATAAAAAGGAATGAAATAATGTCATTTGCAGTGATATGGATGGACTTACAGATTATCATGCAAGGTGAGGTAAGTCAGAAAGATAAAGACAAACTTTGCATAATATTGTTTATATATGGAATATAGAAGCACTGTACAGATGAACCTAACTGTAAGGCAGAAATAGAGTCACAGATGTAGAAAACAAACATATATAATTTCCAAAGGGGGAATAGGAAGTAGAATGAATTAAGATTGGAATTTTCTATACACATTACTATATATAATAATAGATAACGTCTGAGAACCTACTATATAGCTCAGGGAATTCTACTCAATGCTCTTTTGTGACCTAAATGGGAAAGCGATCTAAAAAGGAGTCAATATATGTATGAGTACAACTGATTCACTTTGCTGTGCTGCAGAAAGTAACAAAACATGATTAATCAACTGTACTCAAATAAACATAAAAATAGTGCAGATAAACGGTTTGCAAAAAAAAGGATGCAGAGAAAAGAGCTTTGTGTGTGAACGGGAGTTTGTAAGATTGTATTAACTTTCATTAGATAAATGAATTTTGTTAGAAATAGACTGGGGCAGGAGTGGATTTGGTTTCTCTCAGTAAAGAGAGCAAAATTTTCTTGGCATGCTGCTGTTGATAACAGATCATATGATTTTCCTTGCCATTAAGTAATTTGTGTTTGTTTTTTAATTCTTTTGTCACTTGGTTAAATGAATAAGTATTGTTTCACAGTAACCTGTGATCCTGTTTGACCAAGTATTTTGGAATCTTTTTGATGTTTTTGACAAACTCCCCAAACACTGAATTCTAACTGAAGTTCTTTGACTTCCAGCAAAGTTTGAGATGCTTCAGAGGAATTCTGAGGCATCTCAGAGAGATTAAAAAAAAAAAAAAGCTAACTAGAATTATTTGGCATAAGAAAATTCTACCCATTCCGTCTTCCTTATCAAAGAGTAAGCTACTCTGGGCTCCTTGCTAGCCAGTCTGAGCCCATTCTCATATGAGAGCTGGACCAGTTTATTTTGAAGTGGAACTTGGGGGCTGCATCTCTGACACTTTGTTTATGGGACACGTTTGTTGTTTGTGTCTGTGTTTCAGGACTACTGGCTGTCACACATCGCTGGTCTCTGAGCTCTGAAGACAACATGAGACTCTCTATTGCATTGGTTTTGGCCATAGCAGAACATCAGTTGAGACTTTTCCCTGTCTGAGCCAAGAGACCTATGACCTTGAGAGATCAGTTTTCATTATATAGTTTGTTCTCTTGATATTTGTGTATGGGTGATTTGATCTATTTTCCATCATGTGGTCCCATAGGGTGTATTTTTGCAAAACAGGGAAATCTTTAGTTATGCTCTCTTGAATAAAAGAATGATACTTTTTACTGTAATACTGTTTGACCTCAGTACTCTTGACTCTGGAGAACAAGAGCTCCTAATAGCTCCGCTATTGTATCAAAGTGAGCCCTTTGGACTTGGTTTGGCTTTTATCGTGGGTGTGTGCATAAACCTCCTGTTCTCTCTTCCTTGTTTTGACTTTTGTTACGGGGACCTTGTAATGCAAATACTGATTCTTGTTCCTCTGAAAATGAGGCATGTGAATGTGAGAGAATGATATGTTTTATTGTCTATTACTGCTGTTTATTATGATAAATTGAATATTTAGTAATTTTTAAAAATCCTGGAAAATTGCAAAGGTGGAACCCTTTGGATATTCTAAAACATGCTTTTGCATGTGCAGATATAGGAAGCTAGTTTTCTAGAATGAATACACATTTCTCTTCTTGTGATTTTGAGATATAAATGAGCTACTTGGAACCTTAATCTAATCATTTATGATCCCAGAGAATGAGGGGAAAAAGAGGCATTTGTTATTTGGTATGTTAAATTACATGAGAAGCATTGTCAAATGAGTGATAAACTTTTTCAGGTTATATTATATAGGCAAATGTTATTAATATGAAATCTAAAACTTTGGTATTCTGTTTACTGTAATCAACTTTCTTTTTCTTGTTGTTTTTTTTTTTTAGTAGAAAAAGCTTTTTATTTAAATGGAAAAAGCTACATTAAGATCTGTAAAAGGTATTGATATAATATTGTCTATACAGAAAAAAATTCAGATGTGAATAGCAGCAAATAAAAGTTACACATCTTTCTACCTAGCAGTGCAGTTAATTCACATTGTAATAAAGTTAAGCCAAGTATAACAAAACCAAGACAAGTGCTTCTCCATAATCAGCATACTAAGAATTACAGTATAGAGATCATTTCAGGTTTAAGAAATCTGCAATCAATCTACAGAATACCCCAAGATAAGGGAGACAGACAGTTAATTCATTTCATTATCAGTTGTTGCGTTTTTTCAATACTGTTCACAGAAAAAATGTAACAAGTTGACATACATGTAAATAGAATATATTTAGTTTATACAGTAAAAAATATAAATTATAAAGTGAGCTAACAAAGAATGAAATCTGAGTACATATTTATAAAACTGACGACGTCTTAGATAACACATACAGTATTTTCCATGTAAAAACATCTAGTTTCAGCAAAAACATAATTTGGTTGCTTTTCAGATGCATTGTAGATCTTGTAAGCTGAAGATGCAGATGTCCAAGTATCTTAAAAACCATAATGTCTTTCTCAATGCATACAAAATGATAAATGCTCTCATCATAGTCTCAAGAATATTTTTGGAAGTTTGTTTTGTCTTGCTTCAGAAATACATTTAAAATGGTAAAAATAGAAAGATTTCATGGTACAATGAAACAGTAAACATTGCTCAATTTCCTAATATTGAAAAAATCTAGATTTTATAGTACTCTGGTATACATGAAAATTTTTTTGATTTTACATTGCATATTTCTGAGTTCATTCTCTTGCGTGTCTGTTATATTATCCTTTGTCTGATTTATAGATTTGTGCAATATCTGGTACTAAAGGGTCACCTGGATTAGGGTCACAAACAGAGAACATATGTACAATAAAACTTTTGATACAGTCAGAGCTGGTGACCGCTGCGACCTCAAGATATCAAGACAAGTACTGCCATTACTGTTTATGTTTGGACAGTAAGTTTTTGTTGTGAAAGCAGCCTTTGGTAGTTCAAAAGGATAGTCTGTCGGAAAATTTACAGTGAGAAAGAAGACGCCACCTTGATATGCGCTATCAGGAGGCCCCATAATATTTGCTTGCCGGTGGAACAAGTCGTCTCCCACGGCGCCAGCCGAACAGTGAGCGGGTGGGTCGCGCTGTGGATCACTTAACTCCTTCTGAATCGGCTTCAGCGCCATGGGACAGGGAGGGCGGCGCGACCCCGGCCTGGGTGGGACGGCTGCGGGGCGCAGGGGCGTGGGGGAGTGGGGTCGTGGGGGGCTCGGATCTCCGGCTGCTCGCTGCTGTCTGGCTCGCTCTCCTAATCAAGTTTCTTGATTGATTACATAGTAATTAGTTGACCTTCTCTGAGTTCGGAAGGGTAGATTCAATCTGTTGTTAAAAAGAGAAGGAAGGGAATGCAGAAACAAAGAAGGAGCAGTCAAGAAACTACAGTGTACATAGGGCAGGGTCCTAGTTCTTCCTCAAGGCGTATAAGTACCTTACCACCTCCAGGGGGAACAAGAAAGCAGCAAGCTCAAGGGCTCAGCAGCTTCCCAAGAATGGTTGCTTTTGCTCCCAGGGTGGTTTTGAGGGCCTCCTTTGGTTCCCTCTTCTGACACTAGAACTGTTAAAACATAAACTGAGACATATTAAAACTAAGCTTGAATCAGCATACAACCAACCAGACCAAAAGGAACTTCAGTTCAGTTCAGTCGCTTAGTCGTGTGCGACTCTTTGCGACCCCATGAATCGCAGCATGCCAGGCCTCCCTGTCCATCACCAACTCCCAGAGTTTACTCAAACTCACGTCCATCGAATCGGTGGTGCCATCCAGCCATCTCATCCTCTGTTGTCCCCTTCTCCTCCTGCCCCCAGTCCCTCCCAGCATCAGGGTCTTTTCCAATGAGTCAACTCTTTGCACGAGGTGGCCAAAGTATTGGTGTTTCAGCTTCAGCATCAGTCCTTCCAATGAACACCCAGGATCTCCTTTAGGATGGACTGGTTGGATCTCCTTGCAGTCCAAGGGACTCTCAGGGGTGTACAAAATGAGAGCCTTTCTTAGGCAGAAGGGAGGAAGAATAGGAAGTTACATTAAGAAGAAAGCAGGTTGGTTATTATGTGTATGTTAAATTTCTACAGTTGCGGACAACTCTTTGCCACCTTATGGACCATAGCCAGCCAGGCTCCTCTGTCCATGGGGATTCTCCAGGCATGAATACTGGAGTGGGTTGCCACACCCTCCTCCAGGGGATCTTCCCTACCCAGGGGATCAAACCTGCATCTCTTATATTTCCTGCATTGGTAGGCAGGTTCTTTATCACTAGTGCCACCTGGGAAGACTCAGGTTGGTTATCATAAGGTTCCTTTCTTTAATCTATTAGGAAGATTAAGGCAATTCCTGATTGACTAGTTTGAGGTTACATTTCTGGGAGAGCCAAAACTGTATGTAAGTCTTGGTTTGGTAAGTGGAGTTTAGCATAAATGACTCCATTTTGGGCTTGCTGTCTTGTTTTTAAGAGTGGTTAGCCATAGACTCTTAAAATATTACATCTTTCCCTTACATAACTGATATTCTCTCATTATCATAAACTGTGTACATATTCCATGTCCTCTGTAATTTCCAGGTGGCGTTAGTGATAAAGAACACATCTGCCACTGCACGAGACATAAGAGATGCGGGTTGGATCCCTTGGTTAGGAAGATCCCCTGGAGAAGGAAATGGCAATCCCCTGCAGGATTCTTGCCTGGAGAATCCCATGGACAGAGAAGCCTGGTAGGCTACAGTCCACAGGGTCAGAAAGAGTCAGACACGACAGAAGTGACTTAGCAGGCAGGATTTGTTCACCTTTATGACCTCCACTGCCTAGCACAGGGCCTGGCACTATCAGGTAGAGAACCTGAAAACTCACTCACATAACATGCTGCCTCGTTGTTGTTCCATTATTATATCTGATGAAATGGAGCACATATCATATGTATCCAAGCAGACATACATAAAAATACACATAAATACATTAGCAATATAAATAATTTTTCTGAAGCCCTTCTATTTTGTTGGTTCTAAGCTCTGAGGACCTCAGTAAATAATGTGCTTTTGTGTTCTTAAGCATATATATATACATATATATGTATATATATATTTATAGGCTTTCCAGGTGGTGCTAGTGGTAAAGAATCTACCTGCCAATGTGGGAGATGCAAGAGACATGGGTTTGATCCCTGCGTAGGGAAGATCCTGTAGAATAGGAAATGGCAACCAACTCCTGTATTGTCACCTAGAAAATTTCATGGGCAGAGGAGCCTGGAGGGCTACAGTCCATGAGGTTGCAAAGAGTCAGACATGACTGAGTGTGCACGCGTGCACACACATACACACACATTTCTTCCTTGTAGTTGGGGAGGAGTTTAGAAAATTAAACTTTGGGAAAAGCAGACCTGCTTACATTTTCCATGACTTTCCTTTTTCTCTACCACTTCTGCCTTTTGCAGTGGCTCTGCCCTTATTGGATGCATGATGCAATCACACTGGAAGGTGTACTGATGACAGCACTGGCCAGGAGCATCAGGGGTCATGCACATGGAGATTCTCTGATCTCTTTTCTCTGGTTAAATTTCAGAGTCTGATGCTCTACTTTGGAAACTAGATTTGAGTGGGGGCTTCTCAGCATGCTGCCTCACAGTGGGGAGGAAGGATTCCTAGAACAGGCTTAGAGCATCTCGGAGAGCACCCCCACACCATGCTGGAGGAACGCTAGAGATGGTGAACCGTGGGGGAATGAGCAGCTGTTAGGAATGAGCATGTCTCATCAGCTCACTGCTCAGCCCCAAATCCTTCAAAACTTACTGGCATTCTGGGTATAAAGTAAAAGTCTTTGCAGTATCTCTCAGGATCTCCCGCAGCCCCACCACCTGCTTCTTCAGCCACATGTGAGATGCCTTCCTCCACTCTCATTTCTCAGACCTACTGGCCTTCGGTTGTTCCTGCAACATGACTGCCTCTCCTGCTTGAGGATTGGAAATGATTCCTTCCATGTGGGATAGCTTTCTTCTTCAATCCTCATTCAGCCAACTCCAACATGTTCTGCCCAATCCCCCAAACTTGGTTAGCCCCCTTTACTTGCCCCTTCTCACAACTCATCACCTTTTAATAGCTTGCCTGCTGTGTCTTCTTCACTGGATCACAGCTCCTTGAGGGTGGACCCCACGTGTCTCCCCCATCCCAGGAACTACCATGCCTGTCCCCTTGCCAGATCATTGAGAAATATCTGTGACGTGAACACACATCTCAAAGCATCTAAAGACAATTCCCTGAGCTGACTGGGTGATGCTGCTGGAAACCTGAGAATGGGCTCTCTCTGCGTTTTCTCTTTCAGCCCAGTACGGAAGCAGGGGTTTTGAAGGGCAGGCCCTAGATGTGAGGATTCCGGGTGAGAAATCTCAGCCAGGGAGCCAGGCCGGGACTCTCACTGTGAAATAGGAACATTTTCAGGAAGTGACTCTCTGCTGGAATTCCTCATTTCCAAGGTGTTCATGAACTTTAAACTGTTACACAGTATGAATAATTCGCCTGTGGGAAAAGAAATTAGCACTGACAGAAGTGCTACTTTCGTCATCAAAATTCTGAAATCCTGACTAATCTCAGCTGAATTCAGCCCAGGCTGAGCCATTTCCATAATATTAAACTATAACCAGTAACCACACCAGCAAAGCCACCCCTTAACAAATAAAAGATCTGGTGACTGAGGAATCAGAAACTGAGGAATCTGTAACCCCTAAAATGATAGCATGGGGGAAAATTTGGCTTGAATTAAATTCAGTTCAGTTCAGTTCAGTCCCTCAGTCGTGTCTGACTCTTTGTGACCCATGGACTACAGCATACCAGGCCTCCCTGTCCATCACCAAGTCCTGGAGGGTGCTCAAACTCATGTCCATCGAATCAGTGATGCATCCAACCATCTCATCCTCTGTGGTCCCCTTCTCCTCCTGCCTTGTTAAACCTTAAAGTAGTATTTAACATAATCAAATCAAACCTCTCTATCTGGGTAGTTTTGTCTCTGGGTGTGAGTCATGTGGTCAATCTTCTCCGGATCATTAAAGTCACTCATTAAGTACCATTGAGTGCCTAATGCCAGCTTTACTACTGGTTCAGAGGCTCTCAGTTTCCCATGTAATCTCATATATCAATGCTGAATGGCTCTACCTTCTTCGTATTAACAAGCACAAATGTAAATCGGTCTTCACTCTGCTAATTATAGCAGACTTGGTGACTTTTTTCAAATTCCTTATCTAAAAACTCAGCATTCTCAGTGTTTTCAAAGTTCTTAGCAGACCATCAAACACTGTTTAAAGATACAGTTTCTATGGCACCATTGTATATTGATTCTCTGCTCAAAGACTATAATCCTAGTGCTTGGGTTTGAATGACTCTATACATAAAATGTCCACTTGACCTCTATTATATGAGACATTTAGACTCAATTTACCTAAAATCCTAGCTATAATACAAATGGTGATATTTTAATTATACATCTATGAAGTATCCACTTTTTTGCATAATTCTCTCCATATGACCACAGCGACTGGCAGGGACTGACACCGGTTTGGAGGGACTCATGGGATAGTTTGGGATCAACTGCAAAGACATGCTGTCTTTTTTTGACTAGGCATGAACCTGGGAAGATGTAGGCCTGCCTTTGGCTCTTAGAAGCCATCCTGCCACCAAACATGGCCCAACATCAAAGAAACCTTAGGGAACAGAGCTCATTCCTAATGTCAGATTTGAGCCCCTGTACCAAATCCCTACCTAGGACCACTATATCCCTGGCCTTGCATGCAAGTGAGCCTGAGATTCCATCTCATGTTCCAGTCCATGATAAGACCTCAAGACTCTGCTGTCTAAGGCTGCACCCCAGCTCTGCCTGTCCCCAAACGTGGCCCCTCAGGTGCTGCAGGGGGCAAAGCAGCCATGGGGGACACAGGCATTGAGGAGGTCACTGAGGGGGCCGCTGGAGGACAGTCTTCCTCCTGGAATTACTTGGTTTAGAGGAAGAGCAGTCAGCAATGATTTGAATATGGAGATCATAGAACAAGCCCATACTGACTGCTAGAACTCATTTGAACAGATCCTAAAATGAGAAAAACAAACAAAAAAATAAAAATATATACTTATTACTGAAGTAAAACTCAGTTATGATCTTTTAAATATAAAACAGCATTTTATCTGTTATATTTTTAAAAATATGCTTGGATCACATATGGACTTGCAAACCAAAGAGACTTAACTTGATTCATTTTCACAGAAGGCTCGAGGTAGGGAGGAGAGTGCAGACAGGACAAGTATAAGTCACTCTGTACTTATTTGGTATTCAATACACTCCCCATTCCTGAGAGAAAACACTTGGTCTGAGATATCTCATTAATAAATCCTCCTCCTGTCTTTATGTCCTGCATTTTTATGCCCATTAATCGAGGTTTGTGCTGTCACATACAGTATTTAAAAATTTTCCCTGAGATTATTTTAAGGCTGTGTATTTTGCCACAGAACAGCTCCCTTTCTGAAGTTCAAGAGAAAAGTAGAAAAAGGGAAGTATTCTGGTGGTGAGAGAGGCAGATAACAAACAGAATTACTGAGAAAAAGGTATAGAATCAACCACAACACTAATTCATATTTCCTTGACCATGAACTGTATTCTTTCAACATCTCCAAACATTCTAGCAGGGAAATTCATTTCCTGCCTAAAAGAAAATTTATCTCAATACTGTGTACAAAGCAGGTTGGCTCCTGCTAACCACCAGCCTTGTCATAACACCTCAGTTTCTGTTAAAATGCAGAGCTAGAGTGCTGAAGAACTGATGATTTTGAACTGTGGTGTTAGAGAAGACTCTTGAGAGTCCCTTGGACTGCAAGGAGATCCAGCCAGTCCATCCTAAAGGAAATCAGTCCTGAATATTCATTGGAAGGACTGATGCTGAAGCTGATACTCCAATACTTTGGTCACCTGATATGAGGAACTGACTCATTGGAAAAGACCCAAAAATGCTGGGAAAGATTAAAGGCAGGAGGAGAAGGGGATGACAGAGGATGAGATAGTTGGATGGCATCACTGACTCAATAGACATGAGTTTGAGTAAACTCTGGGAGTTGGTGATGGACAGGGAGGCCTGACATGCTTCAGTCCATGGGATTGCAAAGAGTTGGACACGACTGAGTGACTGAAGTGACTGACTGGGAAGTACTGGACACTTCGATATATCACTCATTTAATTATTTCTCTCATTAATTATCTCAGTTCTAAGAAGTTGATAAAATAGACCTCAGTTGATATACGATAAGTTGGAGACTCAGAAGAGTGAAGTGACATGTCCAAGGTGGCAGATTAACACGTCAAAACTATTGTTCTGATTTTGCTGTTGCCCCACAGCCACATCCGTTCAGTCCAGCATGGACCCCTTTCAGACTCTCTCCTGAGGCTGGAACTCAAGGAAAGCAGGTCCTCAGTCCGTGAGTTTTTGCTGAGAAGAGGTGTCTCATCAGAGATGGTCCCACTAGCCTTCCTGCCCATGTGCAGGAGGCTGGTGTGTGCAGTATAAGACGAGCCTGAAGTGAGTTTCTAAGCCTTCTGATTCACTTGGATGTTCTGATTTCACCTGGGCAATGCAAGAGTGAAGAATGAACTGATCAGATTTAAGCATGTACTTACATTTTACCCAAGCTTCTGGGGATAAATCGAGTCTCCCTTGTTTCTTTACACCCAAGTCCAGTCTCTGGCCTCGAGGAATCTGCATCTTGCACTCTACATGCCGGCAGTCAATGTGGCCTTCACACGGGAGGCCCTGGCAGGCACCCCAACACACGCCGTCTTTTTACCTTTGCTCCCCCTTTTGCCATCACTCTGGATCGCCAGCCTCTGCTAGAACTGCCTCACCTGGATCACATCTAACTTGTCTGGAAACTGCGGCTCAGAGATGCTCTGGGCCAGGAACACATGCACCTTCTGTCCTTCAAAGTCCAGCTGCCGCCGCTGCCACACAGACGCACGACACCACCAGTGAAAGCGCAGAATCAAGGCCAGCATGGCAGACGAGCAGAAGGAAAGCCCGCAATCCAGAAGCAAAGGGCCGTGATTCTGCTCCTCCCCTTGGTGTCTGCTCCCTTATGCTGTCACGTGACTTCCTGTCCTTCTGCCTACCTGCCCTGCAAAACCATGGCTCCTCCCACCTGCTGTCCTCCTTTGAGAACATGGATAACCCACCAGTGAATGGTTCCTTGTTGACTTAATTATGTGGGAAACCCACTCCTTTCTCCAAGAAGGCAATGCAGTCTCAGAGGATTGTTCACTTATTAGCTGTGTGATCCTAGGTGAGTTACTCAACTTGGTGGAGACTCTGGAGAGAGACTGGAGCAGAATCACACTCAATAAACAATGAGGCTATCACTCTCTGTTCTCCCCCAAAGCCCTAATCACTGACATCTATGCACAGAGGATGGTCAGACAAGGTTGCTTACACATGGTGATCACAGGAAGACACATGAATACCCAAATATTTAGTAGACTGATATCCTCACTGGTTCTGGTTCACCGAGAATAATAAAGCCATCTCATGTCATATGGTCTTCCCTGGTGATTCAGACGGTACAGAATCTGCCTGCAATGCAGAAGACCTAGGTTCAATCCCTGGCCAGGAAGATCCCTGGAGAAGGAAATGGCCACCCACTCTAGTATGCTTGCCTGGAGAATTTCCTGGACAAAGGAGCCTGGCAGGCTACAGTCCATGGGGTTGCAAAGAGTGGGGCATCAGTGAGTAACTAACACTTTCATGTTCATCTCCATAAACACTCACAGAACAACAATGTCTATGGTACTACTATTGAGAAGACAATTTGATTTTAAGAAACAGCAGAAATCACATCTTATTGAGCCCTAACTATGTACACATATCATGTGTTTCACATGCAGCATCAAATTTGATGCTGAAAAATTCCCTGTGAATTCACCATAAGTATTCTCATTTTATAGATGACAAAACTGAGGCTCAGAAAAGTAAAGAAAGTTGCAGAAGATCCCATAGCCCAGCTGAAGTGACGGAACCGGAATCTGAACCAGATGAGGCTCCACAGTCTGGTGAGACTTTCTTTCATAGCTGCAGAGGGCTCAGCTCTTTAATGTATTCCTTAGACTGTCCCATGGCAGAATTTTAGGTTTCAAAGGAGAAAGACTCAATGCCTAAAATAATCCAAAAACTTCACTTTAAGTGTAACACAGTTACATTACAACAGCCAAAAGCACAGCCTGGCCAGCTGGAAATCTCTACAGCACCCACACTGGTCTTCTCCCCTAGACAGTCTGCAGATAGTCCGTTATGTGTATGTATGTGGCATATACATATATACAAAGACTGAGAAACTCATTATGGGATTATGTGGCATTGGGAAGCCAATGAAACAAAACTTCAAGGAGTTTTGTTGAAAACTCCTTGAGAACACCCCCAATGCAGGGTCCCTGTGAGGTCAGAGAGGTGGGGTTGCCCAGGTCCAGATCACCTTCTCTGGACACAGCTGGACCCAGGTCCACAACTGCCTCTGCCACCAACTAGCGGTGAGACCCTGACGAGAACCTGAGCAGAGTTCTGAACGTCCCTCTGCCTCAGATTCCTTCCCTGTCTGAGGGGGATGATGGCTCCTATCCTGCACAGAGGTTGGCAGGATGACAGAAAACCACATAAAATCTAAGAAATTAAATAACGACAATTTCTTGAATTACCAACCACCTATATACAAACTAGTTAGCAATCTGTGCAAATTGTGCCAGAAATAGTCCCTTATGGGGTCTGTAATCTAGCTGGACCAGGATTGATACATACCCAGAAAATCAGTTCAGTCGCTCGGTCATGTCTGACTCTTTGTGACCCCATGGAATGCAGCACGCCAGGCTTCCCTGTTCATTACCAACCCCCAGAGCTTGCTGAAACCCATGTCCATCGAGTCAGTGATGCCATCCAACCATCTCATCCTCTGTTGTCCCCTTCTCCTTATGCCCTCAATCTTTCCCAGCATCAGAGTCTTTTCCAATGAGTCAGTTCTTCCCATCAGGTGACCACAGTATTGGAGTATCAGCTTCAGCATCAGTCCTTCCAATGAATATTCAGGACTGATTTCCTTTAGGAATGACTGACTTGATCTCCTTGCTGTCCAAGGGACTCTCTAGAGTCTTCCCCAACACAACAGTTAAAAAGCATCAATTCTTCAGTGTTCAGGTTTCTCTATGGTCCAACTCTCACATCCATACATGACTACTGGAAAAAGCATAGCTTTGTCTATATGACCTTTGTAGGCAAAGTAATGTCTCTGCTTTTTAATATTCTGGATGGGCATACCTTTTTCTTCCAAGAAGCAAGCATCTTTTAATTTCATGGCTGCAGTCACCATCTCCAGTGATTTTGGAGCCCAAGAAAATAAAGTCTGTCACTGTTTCCCCATCTATTTGCTATGAAGTGATGGGACCAGATGCCATGATCTTAGTTTTCTGAATGTTGAGTTTTAAGCCAGCTTTTTCACTCTCCTCTTTCACTTTCATCAAGAGACTCTTTAGTTCCTCTTCGCTTTCTGTCATAAGAGTGGTGTCATCTGCATATCTGAGGTTATTGGTATTTTTCCTGGCAATCTTGATTTCAGCTTGTGCTTCATCTAGCCTGGCATTTTGCATGATGTACTCTGCATAGAAGTTAAATAAGCAGGGTGATAGTATACAGGCTTGATGTCCTCCTTTCCCAATTTGGAACCAGTCTGTTTTTCCACATCCGGTTCTAACTGTTGCTTCCTGACCTGCATACAGATTTCTCATGAGGCAGGTAAAGTGGTCTGGTATTCCCATCTCTTGAAGAATTTTACACAGTTTGTTGTGATCCACACAGTCAAAGGCTCTGGCATAGTCAGTAAAGCAAAAGTAGATATTTTTCTGGAACTCTTTTGCTTTTTCTATGATCCAGTGGATGTTGCTAATCTGATCTCTGGTTCCTCTGTCTTTTCTAAATCCAACTTGAACATCTGGAATTTCTTGGTTCATGTTCAGTTGAAGCCTAGCTTGGAGAATTTTGAGCATTACTTTGCTAGTGTGAGAGATGAGTGCAATAGTGTGGTAGTTTGAGCATTCTTTGGCATTGCCTTTCTTTGGGATTGGAAGGAAAACTGACCTTTTCCAGTCCTGTGGCCACTGCTGAGTTTTCCAAATTTGCTGGCATATTGAGTGCAGCACTTTAACAGCATTATCTTTTAGGATTTGAAATAGCTCAACTGGAATTCCATCACCTCCACTAGCTTTGTTTGTAGTGATGCTTCCTAAGGCTCACTTGACTTCACATTCCAGGATGTCTGGCTCTAGGTGAGTGATCACACCATCATGGTTATCTGGGTCATGGAGATCTTTTTTGTATAGTTCTGTGTATTCTTGCCACCTCTTCTTAATATCTTCTGCTTCTGTTATGTCCATACCATTTCTTTTCTTTCATTTATTGTGTCCATCTTTGCATGAAATGTTCCCTTGGTATCTCTAATTTTCTTGAAGAGATCTCTAGTCCTTCACTTTCTATTGTTTTCCTCTGTTTCTTTGCACTGATCACTGAGGAAGGCTTTCTTATCTCTCCTTGCAGTTCTTTGGAACTCTGCATTCAGATGGGTATACACAGAAAATGCATGCAAACAATTCCCACAAACACACCCCCACACCCCATGTATTTTTAAAGAACAATTCTTTAGATACAAACAGACTTACAGAATGGTAGAGTTAGAAAATAGTCCAGCGATTATCCAGTACAGTAGTTCCAGACTCTTGTTTAAATCACAGAGACTGTTTGTTTAAAGGAAGCTTTATGGAAATTCAGTGCTTAAAACACTCCGCTGGTGTGATTGAAGAGGACAGTGGAGTTGAAATCTCCCCTGTCCCTGCCTTTATTCCATCCCATCTGCCCACCCAGTAAATGTCCATCACACCTTCCCAGCCTGGCCCTAAGGAAGCTTCATAGAACCCTGGAGTATCAACTAAAACTTCCCACATCCACTCAACTGCTTCATATCATCATCAATGAAAGTGGGTGGAAAAACACGCACACAATGTCCAGAGCCAGTATTTGTGGGGGAGGGTAGGAGCAGAGAGCTGGGAATGTGGGCCTGAGTTCCAGCCCCCAGCTGGCTGCTAACCAGCTGTCTGTGAGCCTGTCACCTTACCTCTCTGGATCCCTGCTTCGTCCTCTATACATGGAGGGAATGCACTGAATACCCTTTATGAAAAGTTGTTTTCAAGTCCCCAGTACTGTAGCACTAAGATTTCCTAGAAAAGTTCTCAAAAAATATGAGCTTCCTTCCCACCATTACAGCTACTGCACATGATCAGGCCCAAAAATCACACTCTGAGGTTTCTGAAAGTCACACAAGAAGCAACAGCTTTAGCAGATGCTTCTGAAAGAATCAGACAATGTTGTCCACACCTGCTGGACATACCACCATTGGGTGACAGCCACGGGCACAGAAACACTTAGAAGGATGAGGAAAGGTGTGAGCCTTTGGAAAGGATATATCTCTGCTGAACTTGTGAGAAGGGCTCTCCACTTCCCAGTAGACCTCTACCTCTCTGTTGCATTCTTTTTCATAAAGTTCTAAAGAGAAAAAAAGAAGTTACTGCATCTGAAAGCTTCTGTGATTTAAATTACACAAGAAGTTTTGATATGATGACTTTATAGGGAATGATAAACCACTAACTTGGGCACAAAATAATAGAAAAAGTCAGACATTTATTACCACTGAAAGCTTGTTGCCCAGGGACAATGTCTAATAGATATAAAAACACACTAAAAGTAAAACAATCCAGGGGCCTCTCTGGTTGTCCTTCAGTTAAGACAACACCTTCCAATGTGGGGAGTGCAGGTTCAATCCCTGGTCAAGAAGCCAGGATCCCACATGCCTCATGGCCAAAAAACCAAAACATAAAACCGAAATAATATTATAACACATTCAATAAAGACTTAAGAAAACAGTCTAACAAAATTTTCATTATATACCAAAACAATTTCCTTATGATGAGTAAAGCAAAATTAGGCATCCAAAAAATTTTTTGGTTTAAAAATCAGGGTAACCACCAGATGTCACTAGAGTACCACCAGTTACTCTGTTGTGCCCTGACTCCCCTCTTAAGACTTGACATATTACAGGCATCCTGGGACTGAGCCACCCAGTCTGGTGTGTGTAGTGGGGAAATGAAATTTCCATAGAGGTTAGTGTCCTTCCTAAACAGCTAGAAACTCCACTATGCTAACCCTAAATTTCTTGCCTCTTTCCCATGTTACTTTTGTCATAGCTATAGGGGCCAAATCTCTTTAATATCTACTGTGATATTGCATGCAAATAGCATCAGCTTTTGGAGGGAGATAGCAAAGAAATGCTATGAAGTGTGCAACCTTTGCCTTCAAGCTGTGTGGGAAGCTTCTAGCTAACCATTTGGAGAAGGATCCATGCCAAGGCTTCTGTAGGAACCAAGAGAGTCCCTTGAGGAGATGCTGACTGTGGAAATGTGCTAATTTAGCTTTTGAAAAAGAAAGCTGTTAGAAGCAGATCATGGGGTGAAGCTTGCCAGCCCATTGGTATAAGAGGCTGAAGATGCCCTTGACAGGAAGGGAAGTTGTCGACATCTGTTGAAACTGGAAACTACACTGTGTTTAGAGAAATAAATGTTAGTATTATTGAAAGAATTTATAGTAGGTCAAATGAAAAGTCATTTGCTCCTTGGAAGAAAAGCTATAACCAACCTAGACAGCATATTAAAAAGCAGAGACATTACTTTGCCAACAAAGGTCCACATAATCAAAGCTATGGTTTTTCCAGTAGTCATGTATGGATGTAAGAGTTGGACTATAAAGAAAGCTGAGCACCAAAGAATTGTTGCTTTTGAACTGTGGTAGTGGAGAAGACTCTTGAGAGTCCATTGGACTGCAAGGAGATTCAACCAGTCCATCCTAAAGGAAATAAGTCCTGAATATTGAAAGGACCGATGCTGAAGCTGAAACTCCAATACTTTGGCCACCTGATGCAAAGAGCTAACTCATTTGAAAAGACCCTGATGCTGGGGAAGATTGAAGGCAGGAGGAGAAGGGGGCGACAGAGGATGAGATGGTTGGATGGCATCACCAACTCAACGGACATGAGTTTGAGTAAACTCCAGGAGTTAGCAATGGACAGGAAGGCCTGGCGTGCTGCGGTCCATGGGGTTGCAAAAAGTCAGACATGACTGAACTGAACTGAAAGTGATAGGAAAAGTTCAAATGCAGAATACATGGCTATCACAGTGACACTGACAGATCACCAAGAGAAATATATTCCAAACTGAAAAGCCAAGTGTTGTTTGGCCAAAGAGTTTGTTTGGATGTTTCCTTACCATCCTATAGGAAAACTCAAACAAAATTTTTGGCCAACCCATTATAACCTATTCCTAATTGTTTGATCAGGGCCAAGAATGTAGAGGGTCCCAGCAAGTTTATAATTTTTTTCTAAACTTCTTAGTGGAAAGAAGGAGGTGGGGCTTTCTGTAACAGAGGGTGTGGAGTTTCAGATGTGGTGTGCTGTGCTTAGCTGCTCCGTCATGTCTGACTCCTTGCAGCCCCGTGGACTACAGCCTGCCAGGCTCTTCCGTCCAGGGGATTGATTCTCCAGGCAAGAATGCTGGCGTGGGTTGCATTTCCTTCTCCAGGGGGTTTTCCTGACCCAGGGACTGAACTCGTGTCCTGCATTGTCAGGCAGATTCTCTACTGCTGAGCCACCTGGAGCCCTCTTTTGTCCTACTTAAGTTACCTGGATGGGGATTATAGCTCTCACCACCAGCAAAGCCTAAAGCCAAGCATAAGACCTATGAAAGCAGGATTCTCATCTGCTTTTTTCACCATTGTGTCATCAAAGCCACAGGGGCAGTGCACCATAGTGGTGCTGCATGACCAGCTGTTTTTCGTATGCTGTGTGATCTCAGCTTGGAAATCAATAGGCTGCATCTGCCTGTCCTGTTTTTACAGCCAACTAGACATTATGAGTATAAGGCCTTTGGTGTTCTGGAGGATTTCCCACCAGATCTACCTGCAGATCTGTATATGAACTTGAACTACAGGAGAATGGGGTGGATTTGTTAAAGGTGAGAAACACTTGCAACTTTTTAAAATCAGTTACTGAGTAGAATCTATTGTCATTTACTGTAGCCAGTAGAAAACAACAGGTTTGATTTCCACAGTGTTATATTTCATTTTAAATTTTGGCTTAAACGTCTGGAGTGCTGTGCTGAATTATGCCTTCGCAACTTCTAGGGCTTGCTCTTTGTATACCTGTATTTACTCGCTGATTTGCTCTGAAGGCTACTTTGCCCTTACTATAAGTTCATTCTTATCCCATGTACTGGGGTGGGCATGGAAGTCTTCTTGGAGGAAGTAGTCCCCAAGCTTTGTTTTAGAAATTGAATCAAAGTTTTAGAGACAACAATGATACATATATGTGGGGAGGTAAGAGGATGAGGGGCTAGTGGTATAAGGACATTCTAGACCCAGGGAACAGATGACTAAAGTGAGGAAGGCATTAAATAACATGAAATATTTTTTTAAAAAAAATTGTGAGTAGCTGAGTGCTGTTGGGTTGTTGGGTAACAGAATCTGGAACCAGAATCTGGGAGGAGGGTCCAGAGCTTCTAGAAAATCTAGAGATCTCAGAAAATATAGAAAAATGGCCCTAGAGAATCCAGAGTTCTAAGATTTCCCCTAGAAATTATGGAGAGTTATAAGAGGCATTAGATAGGGGATCTTCCTGCTACTTATAGCAGGGAGTGGTCTCTGCCATCCCAGTCACAGTGGGATAGATACACAGCTAGCCCAGAGACACAGAAATTCTGACAGACCCTTGCTGTGCTCAGGAATCTTAGTTGCAAGAAATAAAAGCTTACAAACGTCGGTGTAAGAAAAGGAAAAAAGAGTTTATTGGCACATGGCATTGAAAATCCATGGGTGTCTGGCTTCCAGGTCAGCTACATCCAATACTTCATTTCTCCAACTCAACTCTGTTTCCTTATGTGTTAACCAGATTTTCAGGCAGATTCTTGTGTCATTGCAGAGATGCCACCAGAAGATGCAGGCTTACATTCTAACCATGTATGTTACCCCAGAGGAATAGAATATTTCTATTTATGGCAGCCAGAGTCTCAGGATTGGCTCTCAAAACCTCAGCATGGATTATGTACTTACTTACTTACAGGGGACATTTGTCATAGTTTTGGGTTTCAGATAGTCTTACTAGTTAGGGTTAATTGTGATGCTCACTTATTGAAGGGAAAAGCCAGACATTCCCTGTCCATGTCCCTACCAGCTGTGGTTCAGTCATGTGCTGTAGCCATTTGCAGAGCCTCTGATGTGTGATGCTTGGCATCAGAAGTCCACAATACAGAGTATGGTCCAAAGGCAGCAGTAGTTTGGCTTCTCTGGAATAATCCTGAAGTTCTGAACCTAACTTTGGTCCTCCTAGATCTTCTGTGAGCTACCCGAAAGCCTTTAATAAGCCAATTTTTCTGCTAAACTTGCTAGAGTGGTGGTAAGCCAAGCCTCTTTTCACAGGTGCCTTCCCTGAACTGATCACTGTGACCATGTCTGGCTCATTTTCCCAGTCCTGAGATTAATGCCAAGTCAGTCCTGCTTAAACCCACAAAGTGGAGAAGGAGGAGAAGGGTGATGCCCTGAAGGAGAATGAGAATGTAAATTCATTATCTCCTGTAATCTCAACAAAGACCTGTCATATTGACCAGGACTTGGGATAGCCAGAAAGAGGGTGACGTTAACCCCTCCTTCCCAAATGTCTGTTAATTTAGCTCTAGTCTCTTCACACATTTACTCTAAGCCATTGTTCCAAATCACAAGTTAATGATCCCAATAAAGACAGCACAGAATATTAGAGTTATAACGGATCTTAGACGCTTATATAAAATATGTCATTGCCTAGCCAAGAGTAAGGCAATGACATTCTTGGTGGCAAAGCCTGATGGGAAACTGTTCCTTCTAGTTTCCAAGCCAGGGTTCCTCCCTTAAACCAGCCAGGATGGCCTTCCCACTGCGATGACCCCCTGAGTCCTCCAGCCTATGTGTTTGTCCAATAGACCTCTGACAGCCAGAAGAGGTGTTTTTTAGGTGCTGCTTCTGGGGTCTTGAGACAAGGACCAAAGAAAAGGCAGGAATGGAGTGAGGATGGGGTAAGAATATGATTACCTTAGGTGAATTAGGCTGTGTTTTCTTTTCTCATATTATTCCAGAGTCATTTCGAAACTCCTGTGGCCAGGAATACAGCATAGTAGTTACAGCAGGAGGTTAGAGTCACAGCCCAGATATGTTCTAAACTCTTCCACCTGCTTGCCTTGCTTTCCTCAGCTGCAAAGTGGGTCTGAAAAGAGTTTCTACATAGAGGAATGATTGTGAAGGTTAAGTTAGGTAGTCTGTCTAAAGCTCTTTGGTGCCTAGTACAAGTAATTAGTATGTATTATGTATCATTTTCACTAACAATGTAGGTATAAAAATGATCTCCTTTTGTCAGATTAAAGAACTGGGGATTCAGAACTGTAACATAATGAGGAGAACTAGCATCTTTGGAGCACATGCTCTAAGCTTGTAACTGTGCTGGGAGGTAAATACTCACAATAATGAAGTAAGTATCTCATTACCTCCACTGTTTCAGGGAAGAAGCAGAGGGGATATGGAGGCATGTTGAAGCAATTTGCTATTGTCTTCATTAATTTTTGAGATGCTCTGTTGTTTTACCTAATTTGTCTAAAAATCAGTCTGAATATTTATTACCGTAGTGGTTCAAGTGCATTAAAAAACTGGATTTTTTCAACTGCATTCATAGGGTTAACATATATTTACAGAAACAATACTGCCTCTAACACACTTATTTGTCCTAAGCAGAATAAATTCTGTAAAAGCTAATGCATTTACTTATGAGAAATGTTAAAATCTCATAATGTTGGCATTTGACATTTGCAGTCAGTCCACAGGATAAATTCCTACAATGGAGTAATCCCAACTCTCCCACCTCCAGCCCACAGCCTGACCTGGAGAAAGGCGCCATTCATTCTTTTCAGTTTATCTGCATTTACATCATTTACTACGTGTGATTTATGAATTACATCTCTCTAATCCTGTAATGCAACTCGAGTGTGCACTGAATTCTATTTGCCTCTCATAGAAAAGTTCATTTTCATTCCGCAGAGGCCAGGAAGCTTCCCCAATCTACCACTGTGGAAGCTGTCCACCGGCAGCCCTTTGTGACAAGTTACAGACTCAGATGGTATGAAAAGTGATCATTTTTCACCAACAAGAATCACTCCCAATAGCAGGTGTCAAAGCTGCAGCTGCCACTGGGAAGTGTGTTCCATGACTGTTTGAAGAAAGGTGACTAAATCTGATTCAATATTTAAGGTTTTTCCAAAAACACATGACAGGTTTAACCTTAAAGACTATAGAGAACTAGTAGCTAATGTTTATTGAGTGCCTACTTAATACCAGGCACTGGGCTGAGTGCTTCACAGGGGTCATCCCACTTAACCTACACAATGAGCTAATATGACGAATGGGCCATCAATAAACTCAGTTTGGGGAAATTAGGTAGAGGGATAAGTGAAATTCCACACGTCTGTCTCCAGGTATAAATAAGCCTGTCTTTCATCGGATCCTTGCATGAGGGCCACAGGAGGTAGCTACTAATAAACCTAAAATTTGATTTTGGGGGAGCCTGCGTAAACATTGAGAGGAAAGATGACTTCGTAGGAGGGATTTGGACATTTTGGATCTTTGGATATAACATTATACCAATAATACCTGGGTAAACCAGGGGCTGAACTGATGGAAGATGATAGTTCTTAGTCTTCCAATCGGCCTTCAATATAAAAGCCACCTCTTAAAGGCAGAAGGAGAATTCTAGCAGGCTCTCCAGTCGGAGTACTTTCTTGTTCCACAGGCTAACCACTCCCTGACATGATTGTGGGAGTCTATATTATGCAAATGAACATATATTTTGTAAGAAAGGGAGAATTCCTGTGAATACTAAAGTTTGGATTTTAGCCTGGGACTTTTAACGTGTTTTTAAGACACAAGAAAATCTTAGAGATATACATAGCTACCTTATCTTTCCATTTAGTTTAGGAAATGCAGCTTTCATAGCTGCCTTTGGATTTCCTGAGTATACCTTAGTGAGGAGAAAACTCCAGAATATTTGTTCATGTACTCATTCAGCAGTCCTTCAGGATCTATTGTGTGCGTGTGTTTTGCTAAGCCTCGGTGATGCCTGATGAACAGAACAAAGTTCATGCCTTCCATAAACTTTAAGACGACATAATAGGCACTTTTTATATTCTATGTAGATACTCTGACTTTTTGACCTATACCACATTTTTCCTCCTTAAAACCTTCTTTTAGCATTTTTTTCTGGAGCACGTCAGCTGCTGATGAATTCCCTCAGTTTCTATTTGTCTGAAAAAGTTTTTATTTCTTTTTCAATTTTGAAGGACTGTTTCATTGGATATAGAATTTTAGGTCAGTGGTTTGTTCTTTCAAAACATTATATATTTCATTCCACCCTCTTTTTTGCAGGGTGGCTTCTGATGAGATGTCTCAGTTCAGTCGCTCAGTCGAGTCCGACTCTTTGCGACCCCATGGACTGCAGCATGCCAGGCTTCCCTGTTCATCACCAACTCCCGGAGCTTGCTCAAACCATGTCCATCGAGTCAGTGATGCCATCCAGTCATCTCATCCTCTGTCGTCCCCTTCTCCTCCCACCTTCAGTCTTTCCCAGCATCAGGGTATTTTCCAATGAGTCAGCTCTTTGCATCAAGTGGCCAAAGTATTGGAACTTCAGTTTCAGCATCAGTACTTTCAAAATTTGATTTCCTTTGAGGTAGATTGGTTTGATCTCCTTGCTTAAGGAGACTCTCAAGAGTTTTCTCCAGTCACACAGTTCAAAAGCATCAATTCTTCTGCACTCAGCTTTCTTTACAGTCCACCTCTCACAGGCATATATGCCTGCTGGTAATAAATGAATACACAGAAGAACTGTACAAAAAAGATCTTAATGACCTGGATAATCATGATGGTGTTGTCACTCACCCAGAGCAAGACAAAGTTAACTGGGCTTTAGGAAGCATGGCTGTCAATAAAGCTACTGGTGGTGATGGAATTCCAGTGGAGCTATTTATCCTTAAAGGTTGATGCTATCAAAGTGCTGCACTCAATATGTCAGCATATTTGGAAAACCCACCAGTGGCCAAAGGACTGGAAAAGGTCAATCCTCATCCCAATTCCCAAGAAGGGCAGTACTAAAGAATGTTCACACCACCAGAAAACTAATCTCCCATGCTAATAAGGTTATGCTCAAAATCCTGCACGCGAGGCGTAAGCATTATGTGAACCGTGAACTTACAGATGTCCAAGTTGGGTTTAGAAAAGGCAGAAGAACCAGAGATCAAATTGCCAACATTCTCTGGAACATAGAGAAAGCAAGGGAATTCTGGAAGAACATTTACCTCTGTTTCACTGACTACACTAAAGCCTTGGACTGTGTGGATCATAACAAACTGAGGAAAACTCTTAAAGAGAAGGGAATTCCAGACCATATTACCTGTCTCCTGAGAAACCTGTACTCTAGTCAAGAAGCAACATTTAGAACCCTATATGGAACAACTGACTAGTTCAGGATTGAGAAAGGAGTACTACAAGGCTGTTTATTGTCACCTTGTTTATTTAACTTATAAGCAGAGCACATCATGAGAAATGCCGGGCTGGATGAGTCACAAGCTAGAATCAAGATTACCAGCAGAAATATCAACAACCTCAGATATGCGGATGATACCACTCTAAGAAAGAGAAGAGGAACTAAAAAACCTCTTGATGAGGGTGAAGGGGAGAGTGAAAAAAAACAGCTTAAAGCTAAATATTAAATAAACTAAGATCATGGCAAAGAGAGGGGAGAAGAAATATCATATAAATACCATAAAATTTATTCATTTCAAGTGTACAATTCAATGATTTTTAGTAAATTTTTGGGTCATGCATCCTTCTACAGGCTTCCTAGGTGGCTCAGTGGTAAAGAATCTGTCTGCCAATGCACAAGACACAGGAGATGGGGTTTGATCTCTGGATTGGGAATGTCCCCTGGATTAGGAAATGGCAACCCACTCCATTATTCTTGCCTTAAAAATTCCATGGATAGAGGAGCTTAGGGGTTATAGCCCATGGGGTCACAAAGAGTCAGACATGACTGACTGACTGACTGATGATCCTTCCCCAAGCCTAATTTTAGAACATTTGTGACATCCCCAAAGAAACAGGTCCTGCAGGTGAGTCTTGTGCACCAGCATCTCAGGCACGCACAAAAGGAGGGGGGATGGAATAACAAATATCTATTTGAAAAAAGAGTTCTTCCAAAGGACCTTCCAAACTCCATGCCAGCTCAATTCAATTTGTAGCTATAGGGTAGGTCTTGGTGATGTCCTTAGAGACTCCCAGTCAATTCTAATGTGCTTGAGCTTTGATGAACACTCTCTGGTCCATTTCTCTTCCAGATATTTGTGGGATACAACCTCTCATCACGTCTATCTCCACTCCAGTGTTATCTCTGGAAAGGGGGCTCTCCAGATACCCTTTGTCTGAAGTACATCACATCATCCCTGGATACCCCCTCTGCCATGCCCCCTCCTTTATACCGTTATACTTTTCTTGAGAGCTTCCTGGTGGCTCAGATGGTAAAGAATCTGCCTGCAATGTTGGAGGCCTGGGTTCCATCCCTGGGTGAGAAAGATCTCCTGGAGAAGGGAATGGCAACCCACTCCAGTACTCTT
This sequence comes from Cervus elaphus, assembly GCF_910594005.1. Taxonomy (NCBI): domain Eukaryota; kingdom Metazoa; phylum Chordata; class Mammalia; order Artiodactyla; family Cervidae; genus Cervus; species Cervus elaphus. The sequence continues at coordinate 79,459,145 of NC_057819.1, read as the reverse complement.
GCCTGGAGAATCCCATGGAGGAGCCTGGCGGGCTACAGTCCATGGGGTCACAAAGAGTTGGACACGACTGAGTGACTAACACTTTCACTTTCTTTGTAGCATTTTTCAGCTGCCATTTCACTATAGTCTATGAGTTTATTCTCGTCAATGGATGTGGTTCATTGTTCAAGAAGCTCATTCACTGAATCAGGAGCTCAATCTTCCTGCTCCCTGCTTATGCCCACTGCCTGCCAAGGCACTACCACATGGGAGGCATGCAGTGAATATCTCCTGAATAAGTGACTAATATGGAATGGAGCAGAGATTTTATCCAAGAATATCTGCCTCTAAAAGCAATGGTCTTCCCACCATATCATGTTGGATAGCACATAGCAGCTTTGCTCTAGCTTTGCTTAGCTTCTGGAAAGAGAATGTACTTCTGAATTGAAGCAAGCTGTATATTTGGTATTGAGTTTATCAAAGTAGACTGGTGCATGTCTAGTTACTAATTATGAGGTATTGTGTGGCTCATTTAATAACTCTGGGTCTTATTGCCATCCATAAAATAGGAAAATAAACACATCTCTGCCTATCATATTGATTTGTTGAGAAGAATAAATGAAAACTTCTATGTAATAGCATTTTATATATTAAAACATTACCTAAAGATAAGTTATTATCATTACAACATGGGGAGAAAGAAAGACAAAGTGAGAAAAAGAAAAAAAAAAAACTGGAAAAGATGAAAAGGTGATAGTATAGGGCAGAGGGTATGGAAGAGACTTTCTAAATCTAAAATTATATTGTTTAACAGAAAAATAGAAAATGAAATGGTATCAAAATGTTGTATGTAAAACATAGTCATTGTCCAAAAACAAGATTCAGAATTACTTGTGTCTACTAAGAAGAAGCCATAATCTTTTTCATTTTAAAATATAATTTGTTACATTGCAAGCTCTTTCAAATGACTGTACATTTCTTTCAGTCTTTTCACAATATGGGATAACAGCTTTGTTACAGCATCATTTAGATCATGATCACAGCTCACTATGGCTTCTTAGCCAGGCATAGACAGCTACACATAGTCCAGACTCACAGCAGGTTATTCCCCGGGGAACAGCCAGCCTGCTTCAGCTGGATAAACGTCTCTATAAAGTCTGAGAAGGGGAACTGTCTGACTCTTCCTATTCTATAAATTCCAGATGGGACACCCTTGATTAAGCAACTAATATAATTTGTATCAAACTGCAATGGACTACCATTATTGTGATCAGGACATCCATCCATCAAATATGCTCCTGACTCAGCAAAACTTTGGCAAAAATGTTGATGTGGAGGGTTCCTTTTGCATGGGCATCCCCTGTAACCTTACTGATGTGAAACTGAGCAATTCAAGAAGACTTATCAGCTTACTTGTCTCAGTTTCCCCTATGGATCTTATATTAATAAGAGATCAGGAGAGACAGGGAGAATCAAGGGCCTCATTCTAGCAGAGTGGAAATCTTAGCTGGTTATTAAGAAACAAGATTAATGAAGTGCCTATGGATGGGATTTAAGTAAAGGTCTTAATGGAGCACTATCAAAAGTTGGGTGGATCAATAAGACTGCCCTTTGCACCCCAGACTGGTCCCTCAATATTGAAGAGTCCCAAACAGATCCACTGTATGTACCCCAGTTGAAGGAATTTAAAATTCTAGAAGGAAAAGATTGCAATGAGAAACCTGGCCTAGAATCACTAAGTCAAGTATTTTAGTCAAGGTGAAGATTGACAGAGGGGCAGGTTGTTCTGGTCTGATCTGACCTCCAGTCAAGGACCTGGGGACCCAAGACCATATGCATATATGTAAAATGGTAAACCAACTCCAGGCAGGGAAGTGGGTGGAGGAGGAAGAAGGGGTGTACAATGCAAAAACATGCATGATGGATGAAACCACATGGGCCCGTAAGACAAAGAGGAGGTCAAAGGGCTTTGAAGGAGGCAAGTACAAGTCTAGGCAGAGTGTGGGACAAGCTGAATGCACCTTTGATGCGGAGTGGTATTCTGAAGACAAGATTTATTAAATGGTCATTCGAGGGAATTCTCTTCCAGGAGGAAAGAAAAGGATGGGAGTTAACCTGGACAGAAAATGAGTCTGTAGCAAAATGGGTCAGGCAGCAAATAATACTCAATATGCTAGAATCCAGTAAGGGTTCTAGCAAAGAGCTTGTACTCGAGACAACAGGGCCTCTTGACATTTAATGCAGATGAAGATCACTGTAGCCATGGGGCAGTGACCCTCCATTTAGCTGTGAAGGCTCAAGGGCACACATATGGGAATCGTATGACCTCCAAATTATGAAATTCTCTGCAAAGACTTGTGGCTTACATCAATGTTCCATGACTGCCCTCCTGCCCAGAGCAGGCAGAAATAAGATATATCTTATATTATGGTTGGTAGGGACAGGAACTATTCTAAATACACTCATATCCTCCCTACAGGAGGGAGGAGGGCCCTGTTATACAACAGTACACAATGGAAACAATACACAAAATAAAGCCAGTCACTCTTTCTCAGGTCAGGCAATGTATGCTACAGTATGAAAGGCACAAAAGCAAATGAATGCAAACCTGTAGGGGGACATGGGGTGTGTAATGAATATAACTGGTGTTGACTGGAGGAGAGGAGGGATGTGGATGAGTCATAGGCAGTAAAATTGACCACAGATTAGTGGGCATAGCCCACTTACCAGCACTTGCCCTCTTTAAAAAAGTCAATGCAGGAGTATATTTTTGGCACATGTCTGGACCTAGACAAATGAGTTCCAGTCCCTGTTTGAGTCTTTGGCAATCAATATAATCTTTCTACATACCCATTTCCAAAGTGATAAATAGGTAATAAGCACAGTACCTTACATACACATACATAGGACCTTACAATATAGGGTTGACATGAAGATTGAGTAAGTCAACATCTGCAAAGCATTTAGTGCCCAGAGCTTAAGAAAGCATGCAATTTGTTAGTTATTACTGTAGGTATTATTATTATTATTAACTCTGCAATCAACAGGGATACTGGAAGGGGCTTGATAAGATTACAATCTTTCTTGCTTGACTGGGCTGTAAATGCGTAGGATGGAAGGGATCAGAAAGATGGAAGACCAAGAAGCTAGTTAAGAGGCCACAGCAATTCTAGGTGAGAGGTGTCACCCAAAGTGGCAAAGGAAAAGGGAAAAAAGGGAGGCAAACAGACAAGACATCAGACACATCTGAGCAGTGAAATGACACATTGGTAAATACCTGGGTGTGGCTGGTATGGAAAATGAATGGTGGGAAGACAAAGGAAGGTGTCTGAAAACATGTTCATTTTTGGAGCAAGGCAACTGCTGAAATGACCTCAGAAATTAATTCTAATCTGAGCTTCCTGCTCATCCTGTTGTACCCAGTAACTCTGGGACACACAGACATTCAGAGCTCCTCCCCACTCTAACAGTTTAATACTCTGGTCTTTGCCAGGAAACCTTCACTTCACTTACTTTGCCTAAAGGTGATTTTTAACCTACTTACCATGCAGCAGCTAGCACACAGAGCATCCGATGACAGGCCATCATTCCACCTGGCCGGTTACCTGGCTCCCAAGGCCTGCAGGCATGCTCCCAACTTCATTCCTCCTATCCTTTTAGTTAATCTTTCCCGCAGAAGCTTCAGACTAAAGTTATTAAGTGTAATTTACAAGGAAGGGGGCAGCTCCCAAATGTAGCAAGTTAGTAAAATGACTAGAGATGACAGTAGGTTTCCTCTCAGCAGCACTTCTCACCCCACAAGTCACCCTGCACATTCACTCTCTATCTGAATAGTCCAGTCTCTTTGCTACTTATATGTAATCCTAAAATACTCCTCGCAGCACAAACAGCACTGTTGTCCAACAGGAGTGGGGCTCCACATTCTTTGTGGGCAAGTGCAGAGGGCTAAGAATTAGCCTATCCAGGTTTTAACTCTTATTAACCTTCTCAAACAAACTACTTTCCCAGGCCTCAGACCTGAAACTAAATTCTGATGACCTCCGCACTCTCTGAGACCTGTAGGGGGCAAGGTTGGCTGGAGGCACCTCAGTCCTGCTCTTCTGGGCTCCAGAAGACCCGCGGGGTTTGGACTTCTGGCTACAGCCTGACAATCTCCATACCCAGAGCCCCGACCCTCTCACCCCACCACCCCACTCTTCCCACTGCCCCTCCACATGACTTTAGCCCACCAAAAGCTACCTGGTTTAGCTGCAGCGCATGCTCTTCACCAAGAACTCCCAGCTGGCCCTGCCTACCCTGGGCTGCTGGAGCTCCAGGCAGACATTCCAGAACTGCTCCTCAGAGAAGCAGTAAGCAGCATAAGCCATTGTTCCATTGCCGCAGCAATTCTGCCTGCATGGGAGGCCCAGGAAAGGCTAGGTGTGTGTGTTGTGGGTGAGAGCAAGAGGGTGGCCCTGTGTGATTGGCAGGGACCCAAAAAGAGTTGGGTAGAAGGTGGGACTTAGGGGAGAAAGTGGAGAAGCAATGGCATCCCACTCCAGTACTCTTGCCTGGAAAATCCCATGGACAGAGGAGCCTGGTGGGCTGCAGTCCATGGGGTCGCTAAGAGTAGGACACGACTGAGCAACTTCACTTTCACTTTTCACTTTCATGCATTGGAGAAGAAAATGGCAACCCACTCTAGTGTTCTTGCCTGGAGAATCCCAGGGAAGGGAGAGCCTGGTGGGCTGCCGTCTATGGGATTGCACAGAGTCAGACACGACTGCAGCGACTTCACAGGGGAGAAAGTTAATATGGAGCAGAGATAGTGAGGAGTGGGTCTGGAGAAGTGGACATGGCTGAGCCAGAGAATAGGGAGGAATCCAGGAAAAGAAGTAAAACTAGAGAGGCACAGGACTTGATCTGGGGAAAGACAGAGGGCTGAGAAAATGGGAAGGCTTCTAGATGCGAAGGAAATGGAAGACACTACTGGGTCAACATGGCTTTCCTCAGGGTCAGGGGCACTGAATACCACACTACTGGGAGCCTCGGGGAGGGCTGGCATAAGTCCTTTTGAAGGGGGTCACCTCAGGCCAAACTATAGAGAGGGAACACAGCCCCTCCCACCACCAGAAAATTGGATTAAAGATTTATCCACCCATCAGAGCAAGACCCTGATGCACTCACAGCCAGTTCCTCCCATCAGGAAGCTTCCACAAGCCTCTTATCTTTATCCATCAGAGGGCAGACAGAATGAAAACCACAATCACAGAAAATTAATCAAACTGATTGCATGGACCACAGCCTTGTCTAACTCAATAAAAATATGAGCCATGCCATGTAGGGCCACCTAAGATGGACAGGTTATGGTGGAGAGTTCTGACAAAATGTGGTCCACTGGAGAAGGGAATGGCAAACCACTTCAGTATTCTTGCCTTGAGAACCCCATGAACAGTATGAAAAGGCAAAAAAGATATGACACTGAAAGATGAACTTCCCAGATCAGCAGGTATCCAAAATGCTAATGGAGAAGAGTAGAGAAATAGCTACACAAAGAATGAAGAGGCTGAACTAAAGCAAAAACAATGCCCAGTTGTGGCTGTGACTGGTGATGGAAGTAAAGTCCAATGCTGTAAAGAACAATATTGCATAGGAACCTGGGGATGTTAGGTCCATGAATCAAGGTAAATTGGAAGTGGTCAAACAGGAAATGGCAAGAGTGAATGTCGACATTCTAGGAATCAGTGAACTAAAATGGACTGGAAAGGACACATTTAATTCAGATGACCATTACATCTACTACTGTGGGCAAAAATCCCTTAGAAGAAATGGAGTAGCCATCATAGTCAATAAAAGAGTCTGAAATGCAACACTTGGGTACAATCTCAAAAATGACAGAATGATCTCTGTTCATTTCCAAGGCAAACCATTCAATATTGCAGTAATCCAAGCCTATGCCCCAACCAGTAATGCTGAAGAAGCTGAAGTTGAATGATTCTGTGAAGACCTACAAGACCGTCTAGAACTAATACCAGAAAAGGATGTCCTTTTCATCATAGGGACTGGAATGAAAAAATAGGAAGTCAAGAGACATCTGGAGTAACAGGCAAGTTTGGTCTTGGAGTACAAAATGAAGCAGGGCAAAGGCTAATAGAGTTTGCCAAGAGAATTCAAGGTCATAGCAAACACCCTCTTCCAACAACGCAAGAGAAGACTCTATACATGGACATCACAAAATCATCAATACTGAAATCAGATTGATTACATTCTTTTCAGCCAAAGATGAAGAAGCTCTATAGAGTCAGCAAGAACAAGACGGGGAGCTGACTATGGCTCAAATCATGAACTTCTTATTGCCAAATTCAGAATTAAATTGAAGAAAGTAGGGAAAACCACTGGACCATTCAGGTATGACCTAAATCAAATCCCTTATGATTATACATGGAAGTGACAAAAAGATTCAAGAATTAGATCTGATAGACAGAGTGCCTGAAGAACTCTGGACAGAGGTTCATAAAATGTTATGTACAGAAGATGGTGATCAAAACCATCCCCAAGAAAAAGAAATGCAAAAAGGCAAAACGGTTGTCTGAGGAGGCCTTACAAATAGCTTAGGAAAGAAGAGAAGACAAAGGCAAAGGAAAAAAGGAAAGTTATATCCATCTGAATGCAGAGTTCCAAAGAATAGCAAAGAGAGATAAGAAAGCTTTCTTCAGTGATCAATGTAAAGAAATAGAGGAAAACAATAGAATGGGAAAGACTAAGATCTCTTCCAGAAAGCTAGAGATACCAAGGGAACATTTCATGCAGAGATGGGCACAATAAAGGACTGAAATGGTATCAACCTAACAGAAGAAGAAGACGTTAAGAAGAGGTGGCAAGAATATACAGAAGAACTATACAAAAAAGATCTTAATGACCCAGATAACCATGATGGTGTGATCATTCACCTAGAGCTAGACATCCTGGAGTGAAGTCAAGTAAGCCTTAGGAAGCATCATTACCAACAAAGCTAGTGGAGGTGATGGAATTCTGATTGAGCTATTTCAGATCCTAAAAGATGATGCTGTTAAAGTGCTGCACTCAATATGCCAGCAAATTTTGAAAATTTTGCAGGGTCCTCAGGAGTGAAAAAGGTCAGTTTTCTTCTAATCCTGAAGAAAGGCAATGCCAAAGAATATTCAAACTACCACAAAATTGCACTCATCTCACATGCTAGCAAAGTAGTGCTCAAAATTTTCCAAGCCAGGCTTTGACAGTACGTGAACCAAGAACTTCCAGATGTTCAAGATGGATTATAAAAGGCAGAGGAATCAGAGATCAAATTGCCAACATCTGTTGGATCACAGAAAAAGCAAGAGTTCCAGGAAAATATCTACTTCTGTGTCACTGACTATGCTAAAACCTTTGACTGTGTGGATCACAAAATTGTGGAAAATTCTTAAAGAGGTGGGTATACCAGGTCACCTTACCTGTCTCATGAGAAATCTGTATGCAGGTCAAGAAGTAATAGTTAGAACTGGACATGGAACAATGGACTGGTTCCAAATTGAGAAAGGAGTATGTCAAGGCTGTATATTGTCACCCTGCTTATTTAACTTATATGCAGAGTGAAATGCCAGGCTGGGTGAAGCACAAACAGGAATCAAGATTGCCAGGAGAAACAGCAGTAACCTCAGATATACAATGCCACCACCCTTATGGCTGAAAGCAAAGAGGAATTAAAGAACCTCTTGATGAAAGTGAAAGAGGAGACTGAAAAAGCTGGCTTAAAACTCAACATTCAAAAACTAACATCATGGCATCTGGTCCCATCACTTCGTGGCAAACAGATGGGGAAACAATGGAAACAGTGACAGACTTTATTTTCTTGGGCTCCAAAATCATTACAGATGGTGAATGTAGCCATGAAATTAAAAGATTCTTGCTCCTTGGAAGAAAAGCTGTGACAAACATAAACAGCATATTAAAAAGTGGAGACATTACTTTGCCAGCAAAGGTCCATATATATAAAGCTATGGTTTTTCCAGTAGCCATGTATGAATGTGAAAGTTGGACCATAAAGAAAGCTGAGCACCCAAGAACTGATGATTTTGAACTGTGGTGGTGGAGAAGACTCTTGAGAGTCACTTTGACTGCAAGGAGATCCAACCAGTCCGTCCTAAAGGAAATCAGTCCTGAAGATTCATTGGAAAGACTGATGCTGAAGCTGAAGCTCCAATACTTTGGCCACCTGATGTGAAAAGCTGACTCATTTGAAAAGACCCTGATGCTGGGAATGATTGAAGACAGGAGAAGAAGGAGATGACAGAGGATGAGATGGTTGGATGGCTTCACCGACTTGGTGGACATGAGTCTGAGCAAGTTCTGGGAGTTGGTGATAGACAGGGATGCCTGGGATGTTGCAGTCCACGGTTTCACAAAGAGTCGGAGACAACTGAGTAACTTAACTGAAATACAGTCTGACTTGGAGAATCATGGATATTTTAAAAGAAGGAAATGTTCACTCTTTTTCCTCTAAGGAACAGGTGTCTCACTGTGCTTTAAATCATATTAGGAGATGTATACCCTGTTTGGACATGGATGAAAAGATAAATATCTAGTACCATCTGTATGTAACACTGAGTCATACACTTGGACACATTGCTCATTTTATTAAGCAAGAAAAAAGGACACTTTAAAATACCTATGCAGTTGATGGGAATATAGGCAACTTTCCCAAGGTAAGAGTCATCTAGTTATCTAAACAAGCTTCTTCTGAACTGTACTTTCCCTTTCTGCTCCAGATTTCTTCTTCCTCTCCCAAATTCATTTGTATAATCAAAGTCAAATTTTTTCAAGGAATCACTAGAGAAGGGATGAAAGAAAACTATGGAAACATTAAAAGGGGCTGGTGATGACTGAAATCCATGCCATGCTTTGGGAACACCAAGGAATCTGGAAATGTGAATTTCAAGATGTTACAAGAGGGTATTTAATAGGGCCTCAAACTAGTTCCAAAGAAATTCTAGGATACCTCTGCTTCCTATGTGGGCTTCCCAGGTGATGCTAGTGGTAAAGAGTCCACCTACCAATGCAGGTAGATGTAAGAGATGAGTTTGTAATCCTTGGTTCAGAAGATCCCCTGGAGGAGGGCACAGCAACCCACTCCAGTATTCTTGTCTGGAGAATCCCATGGACTGAGAGCCTGCCAGGCTGCAGTCCATAGGGTCAAACAGAGTTGGACATGACTGAAGCAACTTAGCGCCTGCTTCCTACAGTATTGTTAGGTGAGCTGGGGATGGAGGAGTTAGCTTGAAACATGTGCATCAAGGTGGGAGACAAGGGGTAGCTCCAGAGGTGCTAGATGTCAGGTCATGCCCAGTCTTCCTGGGGCTGCACCTGTCTCCATCTTCATTTTGGAGAAGGCTGTACCAACAACTTTCCTCCAGTCAGTGGAGCTAGATTTAGACTGGTAGACACCGAGAAACTAGCAGGCCAGATGTACACACTCTCCAAGGTCTTGGTCAAAACAAAAATGTCAATGTCAGTAACTGGGTCACTACAGCTAGAGCCTGGACTGGTGAACTAGGGCCATAAACTGATTTTACAGAGGATGGGGCCTCAAGGCTGCAGCTCTAGCCTGGACTGGGTGAATGTAGGGGAAGAGAGTAAGTGAAGTGATCTGCAGCCAAGTCTTACCCATCCCTCCTAGTAACCAATCCAACTAGAAGATCTCAGATCTAGTTAGTGGCAAGTAGTGTAGAGTCCCTCAGTCATCTGGGCTCAGAGTCTCAGGTCTAGGATAATATAATATACCAACCTGAAATAGCAGTCACACTGCATTGTTCATCTCCATCTAGAGCAGGTGAGAGAGCTGAGCCTCTAGCCGGGAGCATCAGCAGAAGCAGCTGTGACCAGCTGGGGCTCAGAAGCAGTGAAGCAAGGCTGGGGCTAATGCAGCACTGGAAAGGCCGTACCTGTGAAATGTCCTGTAAGAGGGTACTTACAGGAGCTCTGTTGATAACTATCTGAACTGAAATCCACTAAACATGGCATTGTCTACACAAAGAATTCATTTATGACACTGACATGCAGATATGGGAAGAAGTAGAGACTGGGTGTCATATTTTTAGTTTGAAGCAAAAACACAAGCTGTTGGTCACTGCTTTTGTAAGATTCTATTTTACATTTTTGCTTTCAAATGTGGCTTTCTTAATGAATAAAAACTGCCTGCCAAAAACCACTACAATATTGTAAAGTAATTAGCCTCCAACTAATAAAAATAAATGGAAAAAACAAAAAAACAAAAAAAAAAACTGCCTGCCGATGAGAAGACAAGGAGAAGGGAAAACATAACTGCCGGGGTCCAGCCCCAGCAGGATCCAGGGGAACCCTCAGGATGAACGGCGTCGGTGAGAGAGAGACACGTAGGACCGGCCTTGATAGGACCAAGTCTGCTAGGGAGAGAGAGAGAGAGAAAGAAAGAGACCAGACCAGGAAGGTGCGGCAGAGTCTGGCAGTTGCTTTATTTTTCACTGTAGCCTTTATACCCTAAGTCGGTACATTTCTAAGGGGCAGATAAGCATACAGACTTAGTTTAACATTATATCAGCTTGTCCTTCATGAAACGAGGTATTCTCTGTGTATTTTTGTTTATGAGAGTCTTTTCCCATAGATTTTTTGTACATTATCTCCTGGCCTTGAGGTTAGCAGAAAACAGAAAAGTGGCAGTCTCATGGTACAGCAAGTTGCAACATAATAGAAATACAATCCTGTTAACATAAAAGTCAGTCTTTTTGCAGAAATTCTCAGCTAAATTTATCTAAAAAGTTTAACACACAAAGACTCTGCGGCTCCGGTGGGGCAGCCCCTGTTTAGTGCTCTTGGTTAAAATTAACAATTATCTTATTTTTTTTACACTAGGGCTAAACCCTTATTTTACTATATCTTTAACTATATTAACAATAGTTTCCACTGCACAACCTCAGCACATTAACATCAATCAAATGTTGATCTAATAACCACTTTTAAAACAATAGTTTTTGTATTTTCTAATAGGGCTTTCTCACCCCCCAAAGGGCCCTGTGCCTATTAGGGCCTTTTTAATGGTTAATCTCTATGTATAATATCTTTTGGCTTTCAGGCCTGTTGACAATTTATGGCTTGCACCTGGTGCAACTTTAAGCAACTTCAGTAGCCGACCCTGTCTTATTTGTGGTTAATCTATTTTCTTTCTATTAGATGTCATCTCCAAGGGAACTAGATAGGATTACATTGTCACAGAACAGAAATGCAAAGAATTGCAAAAACAGCAGATATGGCACAAAACAGGCTCTTAGTCCAAAAGTTAATTACCTGCAAAAAGTCACCAGCTAATCTCTATCTAAACTATTTTCTATTAGGCTTATATGTGGCTATAATATTTGTGGGGCTTTTCTCACCCTGCGGAGGGACCTATGCTTAATAGTTTCTTTTGTTAGCGTACTGTGCTTAGGATGTTTAGAACAATCATGAGCATTTTGTGCAATGAGAGCACATGTTTATCAAACAAGCCAGAATGCCAGCAAAAGGGTTAATTGAAGCATTTCCTTCATCCCTGGCCCCTTCATAGGGTACCAGCGTCCAGGAGATTTATTAATTAGGGTTTTAAGTTGGTCCTCATTCAGTGAAAGAGGAGCAGGAGAGCTCTCGGCAGGCAACACAAGAATCTGTAGCAGGGCAAATAAGAACAACAGCAGAAAAGGGGGGAGGATACAGGGTGGGGTAGAGGCTGAGGCCAACCTAGAGGGTCCCTTATCCTAGACGGCCTTGCCTGTCAGGTTCTTTCCTCGTGACCTCGTCATGGATGGGGTCCCGGACGGCCTTGCCTGCCCGTTATTTTCTTCATGACCTCGTCATGGGCGGGACCCCCCCATAACGGCTCCTGGCACATAACCTTTGAGAAAGCTTTAGCTCCAAGAGTTAGCACTTCCTGATCTCCGTGTTTTAGTCATTTGGGAAAAAAGAAAATTAAGCAATGCATCTAGTTGCTTCTCCTCATAAAATTTAACTTTGGGCAAATGATGTTATGTTAGTGGTAAAGACAACATATTCCATCTGAGGTAAGAGTGGAGGTCAATGTTAAAATATTTCAGTAAAAGAATAAATATTAATATTTGTAGCACTGGGGTAAAAAATCAAACAGGGGATTAGAACTGCCTATAGGAGAAATGAAATAAATTCTACCCATCTTTGACCAATTCAGCAACTGACTTTAAAAAATTTTTGGACTTCTATGGTGGTATGGTGGATAAGAATCTGCCTGTCAATGCACGGGACACACATTTGATCCTTGGTTCAGAAAAATCCCACATGCTGCAGAGAAACCAGGCCCATGAACCACAGCTACAGAGCCTGCTCTCTAGAGCCCACGAGCTGCAACTAGTGAGCCCACATCTGCAACTACTAAAGCCCACATTCCTGAAGCCTCTGCATCACAACTGGACAAGCCACTGCAATGAGGAGCTCATGCACTGCAACAAAGAGCAGCCTCTGCTTGCCACAACTGGAGAAAGCCAGTGTGCAGCAGTGAAGACCCAGTGCAGCCAAAAATAAAATAATTTAAAAAAAATTAATAGTTCAATATTATATCTCCCAAATGACAATGTTTTTTTTAAATTCATTGAAATGTGGGCTCCAGGAGGGCAAATAATTTTGTTTGTTTCACTCAGTGCTGTCTTTCTAAGGCATAGAAGATAGTAAACACTCAGTAAATACTGTGAATGAATGGGAGAAACCACTCTGAAAGCCTTGTATCTGCCTATAGACAGTCTTGAATCTAAAGTGTTTCAAGAAGGGCTTAGATGCTCCAATGATGTCATCTTTGCTCTCCCCTTACTTCCGCTCAACCTGTCAGGGAGGGTTTGGGTTTGCTGACATCTAGAAGATGGCTCTCTGATCCTAAGAATCTCATTTAGTCCTGCTCTGATTCTAAAGAATCTAATGGAAAAATCAAAGGATGAGATGGGGCCACAAAAAAATTCCTGGGAATACTTCAGCATCCACAGAATAAGGGGTTGGAAAGAGCCATTGTAAGACAATTTCCTTTTCAGCCTCTGCTCTTGATCACAAAGAATGGAATGGAAGGATACATTGCTTTCCTTTAGGACATAAATTCTAACACTTCAGTTGACTTTAACTCTTTCTCAAAAACCCAGTTATTACGACAGTATTCTTAGTTAATACCCCAGCAAAATTCCCACTGGCAGAGGGTGCCATTGAGCCATCTCCCACAGAAGGGTGGTTATGCCCGTGGCTTCCTTTAGACCTGAATCATGTAACGTGTTTGGTCACCGTTGTCTAAGAAGGAAGGGGCGAGGTCCAGGCACTGATTTTGCCAAGCTCAGTCAAACATCCTAAAAGGTTTTCCGACATTGGGAATTTGACAAGATCCCAAGTATATTTGGCCTGGGTCTCCCTTTTCCTCTTAACTGCTGAGCCCAAACAGAACATGTAATCCAACTGCTTCAGAATCATCTTCCTACAACTCCTCCAACTTTCCTTGGTGAGAGCTATTTGATGCTTTTGTCTTACTGGACTTAACACCTTCCTGCTCACATTTTATTTCTCGGAACTAAGAAGCAGAAAAAGCCAAAAGTAACAAGAATCAGTTACAAACACAAGACATAATCTGCAAGAATGGAGGGTCAAGAGTCTCGCTTCCAGAATTACAGCTGTGATACCTCTGAGGGGTGGAGTTGAAGGCATCTGTAGAACAAATGTCCTTGGAAGACCAGAGACAACAGCTAGCTGAGGACAGAGTGCTCTCCACCCTATTTCCACCAGCAACTGGGACCCAACACCTCACCACAGTTCCCTGGTGAGAAAGTTGAAAGCAGAGGCTTCACTAACTCCTGCTGTTTTGTTCTTGCTCATATTGTAAACATGACTTGGAGCACAAGAAGGCTCACAAGATCCACCTAAGACCTCTTAATAAGATCCTGATCCTCAAGATGAGACAAAAATGTGTCAAAGACCCACTTCCTATTATGGTAGTTATTGATTTTGTGACCATGGGAAAGTTCCTTAATATCTCTGAACTTAGGGTTTTCATTGTAAATAAATATGATTAAAAAAAAAAAAAACCTTCCTGGCATATTTATTGTGAGATTAATGCTTCCCTGGAGGCCCAGACAGTAAAGAATCTGCCTGCAATGCAGGAGACAAGTGTTTGATCCCTGGAGAAGGGAATGGTAGCCCATTCCAGTATTCTGGCCTGGAGAAATCCATGGACAGAGGAGCCTTGTGGCTACCGTCCATGGGTTGTAAAGAACTCGATACAACTGAGTGACACTTTCACTTAAAGATAAGATTATAGAGCTTAACACTGAGCCTGGCATTAGGAAAGTACTCAGTGATGGCTACATGACTGTTACTGTTATTTTTATGACAACTTTATTGAGATATAATTCACATCCCATGCAATTTATGTACCTCAAATTTCTTTTGATATAGTCCGAGTTCTTCCTGGCCCAGGGATTGAACCTGGGTCTCCTGTATTGAAAGCAGATTCTTTACCATCTGAGCCACCAGGAAAACTTCTGTAATCATTACCACAGTCATTTTAGGGCCTTTTATCACTCCAAAAAGAAACTACATGCCCATTACCACTCATTCACGATTATCTCTCAATCCTAGGTGACCACTAGCGAACTCTTACTCTCTGTGGACTTGTCGCTATGGACAGTTGGAAAATCAATAGATTTTAACTGAGAAGGTTTATTTCTGACCCTCAATTCTGATCCAATGATATATGATTAACCTTGTGCCAATATCTCACTGTTCTGATTAATGTTGATATGTAGTAAATTTTGACATGAGAAATCATGAGTCTTCCAAAATTTTTCTTCTTTTTCCAAATTTCAAGATTTTTGGATACAAAGTTATGTTATTTATAAAAAGAGAAACTTTTACTTCTTCCTTTCCAATCTGGTTGCCTTTTATTTCTTTTTCTTGCCTAACTGATCAGAATCTCCAAGGCAAATTTTGAATGAAAAGAGCAGACAGCCTTGTCTAATTCTTGATTTAAGGGGGAAAGCTTTTTTCATCATTAAGAATGAGATTAGCTGTTGTCTGTGGATGGCCTTCATAATGATGAAGTTCCCTTCCATTTCTAGTTTGTTGAGTGTATTTATCACTCAACAAAGTGATAGAATTTTAAGAATTCTATCCTAAAAGGAAATAATTTTATTTTTATTATAGAATATACAAAAATGCAGGTGTTCTATCTTGCCCTTATTTTCTCTTTTCCCTTTTTTCTCTCTTTCTTGTTCCCCCCTTTTTGATTTCTTTCCACAGGCTAGTAGGACATCAGGATGACATCAGGAAAAAGAAACCATGGGCTGCTGTGCGTCCACTCCCTGAAGTGCCCTGAGCAGCACCTGCCACCCCTCCCTCCTGTCTGCACTCTTGACCAGTGATTGTTGTGCTGGCACAAGCTGCATCCCTCCACTTTGATCTGCTTTCTGACCCGCTGTCTCCTGGCTCTGAGTCATTATCTTCCTGTCACTCTTCTTCAGTGTTCAGATTCCCTTGCTACCTCTTTCCAGGTGTCCTAGACTGCTTTGGCAGCTACTGGTGTTTGGAAAGTCAAAGGCTGTTTTCCAGGCTGTAGAGTTTCCTTTTCACTCATATGCCTAGTTTGATTCTACAGATATTTCATGAAGACTTTTTAATATCAGACATTGTGGCTTTTGATACTGATAATACTCACAATAGCCCCGCTATACTGTTCCCAGTTTGGTCTCGTGTTCCAGAAGAGAAAACAGAGGGTGCGGGTGGCTAGTTTGTCTGAGGTTACATACATAGTAATTGGCAAAGCCACACATTAATTATAGACCTGTCTATTTAGGGAAAAAGAGGGGACATGCAGAGAGTTGAAATTGCTAATATAGAACTCAGAACATCAGTTGTCATGTTGGAAGAGCCAGGGCGAGTTAGGAACATGCTATGTATCATTTCAAATATAAGGCTTCTTTTTTCTGACCTTTGACAGCTTGTCCAGCCCATCTTCCAAAAGACACACACCTATCCATGCAAGACACAGTAAATTATGTCAGGCTATCTCTATTGCTGTTTTTTCCCCCATAGGCTTATGTCTCTGTCTGTCTCTTCTACTCAACTGAGAACTTCTAGATGACTGGCCAAATCCTACTACTACTTCAAGACCCAGTATAGGAATTACTTACCCTGGGAAGTCTTTCTGACTCTTCCCAAGCTGTGCTCCATCATATTCCATACCACTTATGTCCTAATGCTTACCACATTCAAGTTCTCCTCCTCCCCCACAACTTATCACAAGGAAAACATAAGCACCCTGAAGGCAATAGCCACAGTTAGTTCTCCCAGGACTCATGATAATTCCAGGACCAATATTTCTCGAATTACTAATTTAATATTAAATGAGCTCCCATTGAGAGATACTCTCTCTGGAAGGTGATTTCAACCACCTCTCTATTTAAGTAAATAAAATGCTGGGACAATTTCCTGTTTCCTTCCCTTATGCAGAATCTGAATCATAAATCACCGGGCTCAAGCCTGTGAAATTTGAACTTAGCACAGTAAATACAACTTCCCTCTCTGCAAAATTCCACTCATGCACACCAGGTCAACATGGGGCAGACCTTCAAAAAGATAATGATCCAAAGGAAGGAAACATGGGCTTCATTTAAATCATAGGCCAAGATCTCCCTAGACTTCTTAGGTATGTCTCAACATCCAGGGGTCAAGAATCAGTGCCAAACACAACCTTTAGGTTAAAAAGCATAAGCCATTCATGTTTTCAGTTATTGAACAAAATGATCATTTCTCTTCTGACTCAGTGTCAACTCAGTGAAAAGAAGCTAGCCCCAAGACAGGGTATTTCTGGATCATTTGTGACAACTCTGAGAGCTAAGCCTTAATGCACTCAGTCACACTTTGCTTTCTCCCCCAAGAGAAGACTTTGAGGTCAGGTCCAGGATAACAATGCCTAACAGCCCCTGAAGGGCCCTTGGTATTAGTCCTCCCCAATTTCCCTCCAAGCCCTGGCACATCTTGGACTGGAGACACATGTGTTATCTTCATTTAATCGTGAATGCTGAACCTCTAGGTATTTGTGGGAGGTGGGGGGGGGGGTACTTTCTGATAACTTTGCAAAATGTGGTTTTAAGAAATAGTACTTCTGGTTATTTATCTAACAGATGATACTATGATCTGTAAGCTCCATCTTTGTTGAAGCTTTCACATTCTATAAACTGGGGGATTCATCACAGATGTTGGGGGGAGTTCATCTGGGGGTTGAAACTATAAAGTGGCCAATTATCTCTCAGCCATTGGTTGCATATGATCTTTACCCCCAAGCTTTGGAAACAAAGACAACATTTAGCAAACATTTTCCTCCAAAACTAATGCTTTGGAAAAGAATAACTACTTGTTGGGAATAAATGCATGGTGTTTAGTGCATTTTTGCATTATTTCCTGTTAACATGCAGACAGTGTGGCAGCTGATGAGTGAATGCCAGTCTCCCAAGGGGTAAGTTTCTAACTTGGTGAGGGCATGACACCCTTGTTGGAAAGCCGAGCAGGCTAGGAGCACACGGGGGCCGTGTCCTGGGAGCTGACTGAGGGCAGCTATGAGCCATAGCTTTCCACCAGCTCTGGTGATGTACAGACCATCAGTCCTCTCTGAGTATACCATTCAAGATTTTCTTAACTAAGACTAGTTGCCCATGCCATGGGTTATGTTAATCCTAAAACCAGTTAAGCTAATATACCTAATGCAAGTTACTATTTTAACCTTACTCAAACACTGCTAGGCTCAGGGTCTTTTGTCAGAGAAAAGAAAGAGCATTACATGATCATTGACTCCATTTCTAAGACATGTTCAGAATAAGCAAATACATCAAGACAAAAATTAGATTAGTGGTTTCCTGGAGCTGGGAGGATGGGAGAACTAGGAGTGTCAGCTTAAAGGATGTGGGGTTTCTCTGGAGGGTAATAAAAAAAAATTGATTGTGGTAAGGATTGCATCAGTTCAGTTCAATTCAGTTGCTCCGTCGTGTCCGACTGTTTGCAACCCCATGAATCCCAGCACCCCAGGCCTCCCTGTCCACCACCAACTCCCGGAGTTTACTTAAACTCATGCCCATTGAGTCAGTGATGCCATCCAGCCATCTCATCCTCTGTCGTCCCCTTCTCCTGCCCCCAATCCCTCCCAGCATCAGGGTCTTTTCCAATGAATCAACGCTTCACATGAGGTGGCCAAAGTACTGGAGTTTCAGCTTCAGCATCAGTCCTTCCAATGAACACCCAGGACTGATTTCCTTTAGGATGGACTGGTTGGATCTCCTTGCTGTCCGAGGGACTCGCAAGAGTCTTCTCCAACACCACAGTTCAAAAGCATCAATTTTTCAGTGCTCAACCCTGTATATGTATGAAAGCCCTTGAACTGTACACATTGAATGAACAAATTGTACTGCATGTGAGTTATATGAATACCTCAATGAAGCTGTTAAAGAAAGCATAAAACTTTGCCCTCAGAAAGAGAGGAAACAGTATCAATTTTGTGTGGAAACACGAAGAATTAAAGTCAGGTATCGCGGGGGCTGAGGGAGATCCACACAGCACAGCTCTCCTCTGGCTTTGGGCTTTCTTTTGCCCTGGAGACTGCACCCTCTCTCTTGGCACAGGTCTGGGAGGATGGGAGAGAGGGACTTCCAGGAGCAGGAGGAGAGCTTCCAGCAATGGACTGGAAAGGAAACCCACAGTGAGATGGCAAGGATGTCCTGAGAAACAGCAGACTTGAGCCTCTTGTTGGAGCCCCAGTGCAGGTCCTACCTCCTGGACAGCTGTCACAAACAGCTGGTTCAAAGGAGGGAGGGTTATTCCGTCAGCTGAGAGCTCTGTGTTCCCTTAGACTCTCCATCCTAAAGACAATTTTCTAGAAAAATACCATCTCCACCCCCAGGCAGGTTTCCATACTCCTGTGACAAAGGTTTCTGAAATCAGGGCTGTTCACAAAATAAAACAACAAGAACTAGTCCTTAAGCAAAGTATAAGCCTAAATATTGCCTGATGCACAAACACAAACCTGTATTACAGGCCATGCAGATTACCACAGAAATTCTATAGGCAGAAGAAGAAATTTCACTCCATGCTTAAGTCGTTTATTTTTTTTTTATTGAAATGGTTTTATTTTATTTAAAAGGATCCATAACCATCTTCACCTCCATATCCTCTTTCTGCAACCATTTTTGTTTGTTTTTCAATTTCTGATATTTAATCAAAAGCAAATTTATCTGGTGTGTTTAATACAAATGATTCCAAATAATTTAAAACGTAATCATACTTTTTAAACTTTTAGATCAGTCATAAATATTAAAAGCGATAAATTGCTTTCCTATGTAACATTAAACTGTTGAGCAGTTTTGTGTATAAGCATTTAAAAGAAAAAGTTCATCAAGGGATGATTTGAGAGAATAGTAATGAAACATATACATTACCCTATGTAAAATAGATGACCAGTACAAGTTTGATGCATGAGGCAGGGCACTCAAAGCCGATACTCTGGGACAACCCAGAGGGATGGGGTGGGGAGGGAGTGGAGGGGGGTTCAGGATGGGGGCACACATGTGCACCCATGGCTGATTCATGTTGATGGATGGCAAAAGCCATCACAATATTGTAAATTAATCATCCTCCAATTAAAATAACTTGATTATTATTTTTTTAAAGGAGATTTTTCTACACAAATATGCCTCTGAGTTCCAGGTTTGGTGTCCTCTGTACCTGTGGACGTCTGCGTCCTCACTCGCAATGCTGCTGACCTGCCACTGTTTTTTGCTCTTGTCTCTACCTTCTTGTGGTGGAAACACAGGCTGAGGGGAGTGTGGAGTTAACATGGAGGAGGAAGCCCAGTCTTCCCTCTCCTCTTGGAAGTGCCTGCCCTGGGTAACTGTTGTGCCAGTTTCATTCCGGAGATATTTGGAGTTTCTGGGTCAAACTAAATTGAGGGATGTGTTGCCATTCCTGCTCCTCTGATCCCTGTTTACTTGGAAGAACCAATGAGAGTGAATTCCCTTTTCCAGTGAGTGTCTCTAACCATCTTCCATGACAAGGCAAGCATTGTCTTTGAGAAGTGGCCAAATTTCTGGTGTGGACCTTGAACTCTTGGCCTTCCAGAAGAGGTAGTGAAGCTACCAGCTGAGTAACACAGACCTATTTCCTGAGTCAGTTATGAACAGAGACAAAGGAATGTGAGGCATCTTCCCCCCCCCCCCTCCATCCAGCCTTGGCAAGGCTGCTGGCGCTGCCACAGGTGCCCAGCCCTGGAAGTAGCTGCTGGGTCACTGCCAAGCCTTCAGAGGGCAGAGCTGCTTGTCAGCTTGCTGGTGAGTGTCTTTACCTTTGCTTTTCATAACTTGAAAATAATTAAAATGAAACTCATTTTAATAAACTGCTTTGACCCATTTTATTTTTCTTCTCCCTTCTTCTTTCTAACAGCTGTCTTATTTTCAATGGGAGTCATTATTACATGACAGAGTAGAAAACTTCATATTGCCCTGGATTTTCAGGCTTTCTGCATTCTTTGGAATGGATATGAATAAGGTTATATCCAATTGTACAAAGACACATAGGATGGAGACACAGACTCAAAGATATAAATGAAGAAAAGACAGAAAAGGGTAATAGGTCTGAGTAATCCACTCATTAAATCTGCTAATAATATATGTCTTTAAGGCTATGAAACGATGTGGAAAAACACTCACTCCAGTCTGATCAGAGTCACATAAAAATGGACAGTATATAAGCAAAGTCTAGCAACAAACATAAAGGACAAAAGTAGAACATGAGTAGTTCTTTGCTAAACTTCTAATGACACTATAATATTGTTTAAAGGATGTCTTTTTAATGAGGAAGGAAAGGAAAATGTATAAGAAATAATGTACTCACTGAAAACTAATATAAAACTAGTCTCCAATCTGCCATTCTGCTTTCTTCTCTTTTTCTCTTGTCAGGCATGACTCTATGCCCGGTCATTCCACAGGGAGTTTCCACTGTTCTCGTGGGGAAGAGGGACAACCCCCATGGTTGCAGGGGGCATATAACTGGTTCTTTTCCAGAGTGAGTATCAGAAACAAAGGGTCCTTCTCATATCTCAATGACAATGTTGTGAATTTTCGAAGGCTGGGCCAGGCACTCAAATTTCCTCCTCAGTTGACTCCCAATCAGATGGGATAAGAAGGGCTTCCTGACACAGGGACCTGCCCTGAGCATCCTGAACCCCAGACCAGGTGAGACTACATCTCAGTAACTCCATCCTCTGCCCCAATGTCTGTCTGCAATTTTCCTAAGTCACCTAAGGGTGACTTGGAAACATGGAGGTAAGGGTTGAAACTTGTGACTTTGGTTGAGTGGTTTCCACTGGCAATGTTGGAGGTCTGACTTATTTGTTGAAATCTTACCCCTCTGTTGGTGCTCACCCTCAAGATCTAGGGTAGGGAAGAATCCAATCCAGAACCCACACATTATATGTTTATGTGTAGCTGTTATAACAAACTATTAATATTATGGCAAAATACTTGGGCTCAAATATTGGTACTATCTTTTGTTATCTTGGACTAATGTCTCAATATCTTTGCTTATCATTTTTTTTCTTTGTAACGTGGAGTAAGTACTGGTGCTTACTTCATATGATTGTTGGAGCATCAAATAGAAAATAACTTTTAAAAAGAGTGGATATATGTATATGTATAGCAGATTTACTTTGCTGTACAATAGAAACTAACAAAGCATTGTAAATCAATTTTACTACAATAAAAATCAATTGTATTTTATAATATAATTTAATTTTAAAGTTATATTTTAAAAGTTTAAAAAAAGAAATGATGCTTGGAAAGTATTCTCTTGGTGCCCAGCACATGATGAGAACTCAATAAATGTTAATGGTGATGTTTGTTGTTAGGTTCATCATCTTTATCATATTTCCCCTCTATTCATCACATTATTCATTGCAAAGTGAGCTAGAAGCACTTGATAAAGCCTTAAGATCAGGGAACCTGGAATCAGATCCCTTCCATTCTAATAGCTGAATGATTACTTGAGCGGGAATCCAAGTGTGTATTGGAACCACAGTGACCACATTCCAGGCCTGGGGCAGTGAAGCTGTCCAGCCAAAAGTTTTATTATTTTATTTAAAAGTGTGAATCATCAGACAAGCAACCCTCTCCATCCAGGTGTTGTATTCAGATTGCCCATAACATCTACTTCTTTGGTACCTGAGCCAAGCAAAAGAATCTACAAGAAATTGTTCTGGGCCTGAGGGGAACTCCTAGGTTGACATCTCTGTGGTAGGAATAGCATTTAAAACTCTCTAGGACTCAGTTTTGAATTGCATACAACAAGAGAAACTATGTAGGTTGTTTTTGTCAAGACCAAATGAGATGTGTGAGAAATTCACAGAGAGCATGGCACATGTAAGATCTGAATGTGTTTGCTATAACAAAATTATTCTACTAAGGTCTTTGGGGCTTTTAAAATTTGTTGCATTAACACTTCTTGTTTAACAAAGTTATATTCATTTTGGAGGAAAGATTTTGTATATAACAAATAAAATGAAGATATAGAGCTGTTTGGAATTCATGATCACTGAGCAAGATCCCCATAGTCTGGGTGGCTCAAAATAATTATCTGCAGGAGAAAATAGTTAGAGCTAAGCCTTGTAGGAAATTTAGGAACTATAGTAATAGATAGGAGGGAAAGAAGAGTAAATAGCTTCATAAAAACTTGCCAGCCTACTCTGATGAGCTCTGGCAGCTTAGTTGTAAGTAAACACACACACACAAGGTTTACAGTGTCAGTTTAAACCACACGATTTCCCCCTGCATCTTGCCTCAATCCTTGTTTTCATGATCTTGACCTGGCTACTAGTCTTGCCCTGTATGGTCAACGTGTGGTTTGGTCTTTAAGTTTTTCATGACAAGTTCCCTCTAGACTATGGTTTCCTCTAATTGACTCCTGGAAAATCCAAGTAGTTTAATCCATGTCTCTAGACCACCCTTTTCAAAAATTTCACCCACAAGGAGTCTCTGTGAGTCTCAAGTGCAGGATGGGGGTAAGCTGTTCTGGTTCTCTGGGATAATGAACAGATCTAATTCATTCCTGTGATCAAGGAAGCTATTGTTGTTGCTCAGTTGCAGAGTCCTGTCCGACTCTTTATGACCACATGGACTGCAGCACATCAGGCTTCCCTGTGTTTCACCATCTCCTGGAGCTTGTTCAAACTCATGTCCATTAAGTCAGTGGTGCCATCCAATCATCTCATCTCCTGTTGTCCCCTTCTCCTGCCTTCTATCTTTCCCAGTATCAGGGTCTTTTCTAATGAGTCAGCTCTTTGCATCAGGTGGCCAACGTATTGGAGCTTCAGCTTCAGCATCAGTTTTTCTAATGAAAATTTAGGGTTGATTTCCTGAAGTAGCAGGTAATTAAAACTCTTTAGAGTTGCACTCAATGAATGAAATTCCGAAAAGCACAGGCCACTCACTCATGATTAGGATAAAGCATAAAATGTCTCACTCTTCAGTCAGTTCAGTTCAGTCGCTCAGTCATGTCCGACTGCGACTCCGTAAGGTATCATAATTGCACATATTTTGGATTTTTTCACCTTGGTCCTTTTTTCTTAGACTCCTCTGTTTTATCCATTCTTCTGTTACCTCGATGAGTCTGTTTATTTCCAACAGACTTATTTTCACATACATTAATTCTCACCTCTAGGGGGAAGCAGAGAATGAGATAGTATCATGCACTCAATGGACATGAATTTGAGCAAACTCCAGGAAATAGTGGAGGACTGAGAAGCTTGGCTTGCTACAGTCCATGGTGTCAGCTATTTTTTAATCTAATAGTCATCTTTTTGTCTAATGTTTTGTCTTTAAGCAGTTTTTAAAAAGCTTGTCTTTCACAGAACTAGAATAATTTTTTTAAATTTGTATGGTTTTTAAATCCATACAAATCTCAATTTTTAAAAAGTTTGTCTTTCACAGAACTAGAACAATAAAAAAAAAAAAAAACTATATGGAGAAACAAAAGACCCAAAATAGCCAAAGCAATCTGGAGAAAGAAAAACAGAACTGAAGGAATCAGGCTCCCTCACTTCAGACTATACAACAAAGCTGCAGTCATCAAAACAGTGTGGTACTGGCACAAAAAACAGAAATATAGAACAATGAAAGAGGATAGAAAGCCCAGAAAGAAAGCCACTCACTATGGTCAATTAACTTATGGCAAAAAAGGAAAGAATACACACCAAAGAAAATACAATTTTCTTTTCAATCAATGGTGCTCAGAAAATTAGATAGCTACCTATAAAAGAATAAATTTTTATCATTCTTTAACATCATCCACAAAAATAAATTTAAAATGGATGAAAGATCTATATGGAAGACCAGATACTACAAAACTCCTAGAGGAAAACATAGGCAAAACAATCTTTGAAATAAATAGCTGAAATACATTTTTGGATCCATTTCCTAGAGTAATGGAAATAAAAACAAATATAAACAAATGGGACTTAGTTAAACTTAAAATCTTTTATACAATAGAGGAAACCATAAACAAAACAAAAAGATAACCTACTGAATAGGAGAAAATATGCAAATGATGTGAGCAAAAGAGATTAATTTCCAAAATATGCAAACAGCTTATATAGCTCTGTGTGGATCACAATAAAATTGTGGAAAATTCTGAAAGAGATGGGAATACCAGACCACCTGACCTGCCTCTTGAGAAACATGTATGCATGTCAGGAAACAACACTTAGAACTGGACATGGAACAATAGACTGGTTCCAAATAGTAAAAGGAGTACATCAGGGCTGTGTATTGTCACCCTGCTTATTTAACTTATATGCAGAGTACATCGTGAGAAATGCTAGGCTGGATCAAGCACAAGCTGGAATCAAGATTGCCAGGAGAAATATCAATAACCTCAGATATGCAGATGATGCTACCCTTGTGGCAGAAAGCAAAGAAGAATTAAAGAGCCTCTTGATGAAAGTGAAAGAGGAGAGTGAAAAAGTTGGTTTATAGCTCAACATTCAGAAAACTAAGATCATGGCATCTGGTCGCATCACTTCATGGCAAATAGATGGGGAAACAGTGGCTGACTTTATTTGGCGGGGGGGGGGCTTCAAAATCACTGCAGATGGTGATTGCAGCCATGAAATTAAAAGAGGCTTACTCTTTGGAAGGAAAGTTATGACCAACCTAGATAGCATATTAAAAAGCAGAGACATTACTTTGCCAATGAAGGTCCATATATACAAAGCTATGGCTTTTCCAGTAGTCATGTATGAATGTGAAAGTTGGAACATAAAGAAAGTTGAGCACCCAAGAATTGATGCTTTTGAACTGTGGTGTTGGAGAAGACTCTTGAGAGTCCCTTGGACTGCAAGGAGATCAAACCAGTCCATCCTAAAGGAGATCAGTCCTGGTGTTCATTAGAAGGACTGATGCTGAAGCTGAAACTGCAATATTTTGGCCACCTGATGTGAAGAGCTGACTCATTTGAAAAGACCCTGATGTTGGGAAAGATTGAAGGCAGGAGGTGAAGGGGATGACACAGGATGACATGGCTGGATGGCATCACCAACTCAATGGACATGAGTTTGGGTAAACTCTGGGAGTTGGTGATGGACAGGGAGGCCTGGCGTGCTGCGGTTCATGGGGTTGCAAAGAGTCGGACATGACTGAGCAACTGAACTGAACTGAACATGTAGCTCAGTATCAAAAACAAGCAAACAATCCAATCAAAAGT
This sequence comes from Cervus elaphus, assembly GCF_910594005.1. Taxonomy (NCBI): domain Eukaryota; kingdom Metazoa; phylum Chordata; class Mammalia; order Artiodactyla; family Cervidae; genus Cervus; species Cervus elaphus. The sequence continues at coordinate 79,433,375 of NC_057819.1, read as the reverse complement.
GGACAGAAGACCTATGTAGATATTTTTCCAAAGAAGAAAATATACAGATGGTCAAAGACACATGAAAAGATGTTAAACCTTACTAATAATTAGAGAAATACAAATCAATTTTTGATTAATCTACTTTAGGACAGGCCTTTGTGAAGAATGATCTAGTTCCAGATTTTCTTACCATTTGTAGATAGCGCTTCAAGTATCCTCAAAGAGTCAGGATTGGGTGAGGTAAGTGAGGCATGCCGGGTACAGGATTTAATAAATGAATACCTCCTAAAACTTTGCCTCCTACAAACCTAATTTGTTTCACCCTAGACCTGGCCTTGATATCAACTGAAAGTCCACACTATTTACCAAGCATCTATTCCTTGGGAGGTACTGAATTCCATATTTTGCTTCATAGCATCACTAAGACTGCCTAAGCTCTGCTTATATCTTCAGCTTCTTTGCCTTGACTTATAAATTAGCTATGACAAACCTAGACAGTATATTAAAAAACAGAGACATCACTTTGCCAACAAAGTTCTGTAACAGTCAAAGCTATGGTTTTTCCAGTAGTCATATACAGATGTGAGAGTTGGACCATAAAGAAAGCTGAGCACTGAAGAACTGATGCTTTTGAACTGTGGTGTTGGAGAAGACTCTTGATAGTCCCTTGGACTGCAAGAAGATCAAACCAGCCCATCCTAAAGGAGATCAGTCCTGGTGTTCATTGGAAGGACTGATGCTGAAGCTGAAACTCCAATATTTTGGCCACCTGATGTGAAGAACCTACTCATTTGAAAAGACCCTGATGTTGGGAAAGATTGAAGGCAGGAGGAGAAGGGGATGACAGAGGATGAGATGGTTGGATGGCATCACTGACTTAATGGGCATGAGTTTGAACAAGCTCCGGGAGATGGTGATGGGAAAGGGAAGCCTGATGTGCTGCAGTGCATAAGGTCGCAAAAAGTTGGACATGACTTAGTGACTGAACAAGGACAACAGAAATTACTAAAATATCTCAAGAAGAAATGTGAAGCCTTAATATCATGTTAATTTATTTGCATTTATTCTTGAAATTTTTAGTCCCTAAATCACTTTCTTCATAATTTTCCCATGATTTTAATGAGATTGTAAAAAATTAAATCTACTTTTTCCAGCTATTCTCTGCAGGATAGTAGGTCTGAAACAAGCTAGCCTACAAGAGTTAATAATAAAAAATTCATTTTATTTCTCTCTGTGCATGTGACAGTGAAAGGTTGAGAGACAATTTCACATTTTTTGTAAGTTGTGAATACTCTTTGTGTAGGTTTTGAGTCTTCCACATGGATCCTCCTTTTCTTCTGTCCATTATTGAAATGTTGTTGTTCATAAGGATTTCTTCATGAGAAATACTCTCCATGCAGTACATGAAATGCTGCCCATATTCTGAAGAATCCTAAATTTATGTCTCCATCCCAGAAAGTTAATCTGGAACCCCAGATTTCAAACACTTTATTGAGTACCTCTCTCTCTCTCTCTGGATATCCTCTGTTCTCCTAGAACTTATTATGCCCAATACTGAAATCATTACCTTCCCTGTAACCTCCTTACCACTCTCAACTTACTTTCCTGTTTCTATTCCTTTTTTTAAATTTTAATTTATTTAGTTTAATTGGAGGATAATTACTTTACAATATCATGGTGGGTTTTGCCATACATTGACTCAGCCACAGGTTTACGTGGGTCCCCCATCCTGACCCCATCTCCCACCTCCCTCCCCATCCCATCCTTCTGGGTTGTCCCAGTGCACCAGCTTTGAGTTCCCTGCTTCATGCATCGAACTTGGACTGGTGATCTATTTCACATATGGTAATCTACATGTTTCAATTTTCTCAAATCATCCTACCCTCGCCTTCTCCCACAGAGTCCAAAAGTCTTCTTTACATCTGTTCTCTTTTGCTGTCTTGAATTGTAGGGTTGTCGTTACCATCTTTCTAAATTCCATATATATGCATTAATATACTGTATTGGTGGTTTTGTTTCTGACTTATTTCGCTCTGTATAATAGGCTCCAGTTTCATCCACCTCATTAGAACTGATTCAAATGCATTCTTTTATAGCTGAGTAATATTCCATTGTGTATATGTACCACAGCTTTCTTATCCATTTTTCTGCTGATGGGCATCTAGGTTGTTTCCATGTTATACCTATTGTAAACAGTGCTGTGATGAACATTAGGATACATGTATCTCTTTCAATTCTGATTTCCTTGGTGTGTATGCCCAGCAGTGGGATTGCTGGATCATATGGTAGTATTATTTCCAGTTTTTTAAGGAATCTCCATACTGTTCTCCATAGTGGCTGTACTAGTTTGCATTCCCAACAGTGTAAGAGGGTTCCCTTTTCTCTACACCCTCTCCAGCATTTACTGTTTGTAGACTTTTTGACAGCAGCCATTCTGACCAGCGTGAAATGGTATCTCATTGTGGTTTTGATTTGCATTTCTCTGATAATGAGTGATGTTGAGCATCTTTTCATGTGTTTGTTAGCCATCTGTTTGTCTTCTTCAGAGAAATGTCTGTTTAGTTCTTTGGCCCATTTTTGACTGGGTCGATTCTTTTTCTGGTATTGAGCTGCATAAGCTGCTTGTATATTTTGGAGATTAGTTCTTTGCCAGTTGTTTTGTTTACTATTATTTTCTCCCAATCTGAAGGTTCTCTTTTCACCTTGCTTATAGCTTCCTTCATTTTGCCAAAACCGTTAAGTTTAATTAGGTCCAATTTGTGTATTTTCGTTTTTATTTCCATTACACTCGGAGGTGGATCTTGCTGTGATTTGTGTCAGAGAGTGTTCTGCCGATGTTTTCCTCTGGCAGTTTTTTAGTTTCTGGTCTTACATTTAGCTCTTTAATCCATTTTGAGGTTATTTTTGTGTTAAAAAATGTTCTAGTTTCATTCTTTTATAAGTGGTTGACCAGTTTTCCCAGCACCACTTGTTAAAGAGATTGTCTTTTCTCCATTGTATATTTTTGCCTCCTTTGTCAAAGATGAGGTGTCCATAGGTGCATGGATTTATCTCTGGGCATTCTGTTTTGTTCCATTGATCTATATTTCTGTTTTTGTGCCAGTATCATACTGTCTTGATGACTGCAAGTTTGTAGTGTAGTCTGAAGACAGGCAGGTTGATTCCTCCATTTCTGTTCTTCTTTTTCAAGATTGATTTGGCTATTCGAGGTTTTTTGTTTCAATGCAAATTGTGAAATTATTTGCTCTAGTTCTGTGAAAAAGCAGAATAGGGATTGCATTGAATCTATAGATTGCTTTGAGCAGTATACTCATTTTCACTATATTGATTATTCTGAATCATGTACATGGCATATTTCTCAATCTATTTGTGTCACCTTTGATTTATTTCATCAGTGTTTAATAGTTTTCTATATATAGATCTTTTGTTTCTTTAGGTAAATTTATTCCTAAGTATTTTATTCTTTTCATTGCAATTGTGAATGGGATTGTTTCCTTAAATTCTCTTTCTGTTTTCTGTTAGTATATAGGAATGCAAGGGATTTCTGTGTATTAATTTTATATCCTGAAACTTTACTGTATTTATTGATTAGCTGTAGTAATTTTCTGGTGGTGCGTTTAGGGTTTTCTGTGTAGAACATCATGTCATCTGCAAACAGTGAACATCTTACTTTTTCTTTTCCAATCTGGATCCTTTTTATTTCTTTTTCTTCTCTGATTGCTGTGACTAAAACTTCCAAAACTATGTCGAAGAGTAGTGGTGAGAGTGGGCACCCTTATCTTGTTTTTTATTTTAGCGGAAATGCTTTCTAATTTTCGCCATTGAGGATAATGTTTGCTGTGGGTTTGTTGCAGATGGCTTTTATTATGTTGAGGTATGGTCCTTCTATGCCTGCTTTATGGAGGGTCCTTATCATAAATGGGTGTTAAATTTTGTCAGAGGCTTTCTCTGCATCTATTGAGATAATCATATGACTTTTATCTTTCAATTTGTTAATGTGGTGTATGACACTGATCTATTTTCAAATATTGAAGAACACTTGCATCCCTGGGATAAAGCCCACTTGGTTGTGATGTATGGTCTTTTTAATATATTGTTGGATTTTGTTTGCTAGAATTTTGTTGTGGATTTTTATATCTATGTTCACCAGTGATATTGGTCTGTAGTTTTCTTTTTTGGTGGCATCTTTGTCTGGTTTTGGTATCAGGGTGATGATGGCCTCATAGAATGAGTTTGGGAGTGTACCTTCCTCTGCAATTTTCTGGAAGTGTTTGAGTAGGATAGGTGTTAGCTCTTCTCTAAAGTTTTGGTAGAATTTACCTGTGAATTCATCTGGTCCTGGGTTTTTGTTTGTTGGAAGATCTTTGATTGCAGTTTCCATTTCTGTGCTTGTAATGGGTCTGTTAAAATTTTCTATTCCTTCCTCGTTCAGTTTTGGAAGGTTAGTCTTTTCTAAGAATTCGTCCATTTCTTCCAAGTTGTCCATTTTTATTGGCCTATAATTAGTAGTCTTTTATGATCCTTTGTAATTCTGTGTTGTCTGTTGTGATTTCTCCATTTTCACTTCTAATTTTGTTGATTTGAATTTTCTCCCTTTTATTATTGATGAGTGTGGCTAATGGTTTGTATATTTTATTTATCATCTCAGGAACCAGCTTTTAGTTTTGCTGATTTTTGCTATAGTCTCCTTCATTCCTTTTTCAATTCTTTCTGCTCCAATTTTTATGATTTCTTTCCTTCTACTAGCTTTGAGGTTGTTCTTTTCTTCTGTTTCTAGTTACCTTAGGTGTGAAGTTAGGTTATTTATTTGCTGTTTCTCTTATTTCTTGAGGTAAGCTTGTGTTGCTCTGAACCTTTCTCTTAGCACTGCTTTTACTAAATTCCATAGGTTTTTTGTTGTCATATTTTCATTTTCATTTGTTTCTATGAATATTTTGATATCCTTTTTGATTTCTTTCATGATCTGCTGGTTATTCAGAAGCTTGTTGTTTAGCCTCCATATGTTTTTATTTTTAATAGTATTTTTTTTCCTGTAGTTGACAGTTAATCTTACCACATTGTGATCAGAAAAAGATGATTGAAATGATTTCAATTCTTTTGAATTTACCCAGGCTAGATTTATGGCCTGGGATGTGAAATATATTGCAGAATGTTCCGTGTGCACTTGAGAAAAAGGTGAAAGTCATTATTTTGGGGTGAAATGCCCTATAGATATCAATTAGGTCTAACTGGAACATTGTATCATTTAAAGCTTGTGTTTCCTTGCTAATTTTCTGTTTGGTTGATCTATCTATAGGTGTGAGTGGGATACTAAAGTCCCCCACTATTATTGTGTTACTGTTAATTTCCCCTTTCATACTTGCTAGCATTTGCCTTATGTATTGAGGTGCTCCTATCTTGGGTACATATATATTTATAATTGTTATCTGTTCTTCTTGAATTGATCCTTTGATCATTATGTAGTGTCCTTCCTTTTTCTCTTTCCATGGTCTTTATTTCAAAGTCTATTTTATCTGATATGAATATTGCTACTCCTGCTTTCTTTGGTCTCCATTTGCATGAAATATCTTTTTCCAGCTCTTCATTTCTTCACTTTCAGTCTGTATGTGTCCTTTGGTTTGAGGCAGGTTTCTTGTAGACTGTGTTTATAGGGGTCTTGTTTTTGTATCCATTTGGCCAGTCTTTGTCTTTTGGTTGGGGCATTTAACCCATTTATATCTGAGGTAATTATTGATAAGTATGATCCCGTTACCATTTACTTTGCTGGTTTGGGTTTAATTTTATAGACCTTTTCTGTTCTTCCAGTCTAGAGAAGATTCTTTAGCAATTGTTGAGGAGCCTGTTTGGTGGTGCTGAATTTTCTCAGCTTTTGCTTGTCTGTGAAGCTTTTGATTTCTCCTTAATATTGAAAGAGAACCTTGCTGGATAGAATAATCTTGGTTGTAGGTTTTTCTCTTTCATCCTTTTCAGTATGTCCGGCCATTCCTTTCTTGCCTGAAAAATTTCTATCGAAAGATCAGCTTTTATCCTTATAGGGAATCCCTTGTGTGTTATTTGGTGCTTTTCCCTTACTACTTTTAATATTTGCTCTTTGTTAGTTTGATTAAGATGTGTCTTGGGGTGTTTTGCCTTGGGTTTATCCTGTTTGGGACTCTCTGAGTTTCTCGGACTTGGGTGGCTATTTCCTTCCCCATTTTAGGGAAGTTTTCAACTATTATTTCCTCAAGTATTTGCTCATGGTCTTTCTTTTTGTCTTCTTCTGTGACACTTACGATTTGAATGTTGGGGTGTTTAACATTGTCACAGAGGTCTCTGAGGTTGTCCTTATTTCTTTTCATTCTTTTTTAATTTTTTCCTCTCTGCTTAATTTATTTCCACCATTCTATCTTCCACCTCACTTATCCTCTCTTCTGCCTCAGTTAGTCTACTGTTGGTTCCCTCCAGAGTGATTTGATCTCCATTATTGCATTATTCATTATATATGGACTCTTCTTTATTTCTTCTAGGTCCTTGTTAAATATTTTTTGCATCTTCTCAATCCTTGTCTCTAGTCTATTTATCTGTAACGCCAATTTTGTTTTCAAGATTTTCTATCATCTTTACTATCATTTTTCTGAATTCTTTTTCAGGTAGTCTCCCTATCTCCTCCTCTTTTGTTTGCTTTGGTGGGTATTTATCATGTTCCTTTACTTGCTGACTATTTCTCTGCCTTTTAATTTTGCTTAGATTGCTGTGTTTGGGGTGCCCTTTCTATAGCCTGGAAGCTCATGGTTCCTCTTTACTGTGGAGTCTGCTCCCTGTGGGTGGGGTTGGACTACTGGTTTGTCAAAGTTTCCTGGTTGAGGGAGCTTGCATCTGTGTTCTGGTGGGTGGAACTGGATCTCTTCTCTCTGGAGTGCAAAGTAGTGTCCAGTAGTGAGTTTGGGGGTTGGCATGGCTTTGGGCAGCCTGTCCTTTAATGCTCAGGGTTGTGTTCCTGCTTTGCTGGAGAATTAACATGGTGTCTTGCATTGGATCTTGTTGGCTCTTGGATGCAGCTTGATTTCAGGGTAGGTATGGAGACTTTTGGGTGAGCTCTTGTCTATTAATGTTCCTTGGAATCAGGGGTTCTCTGATTTTCTCAAGTTTTAGAGTTAAGCCTCCTGCCTCTGAATATCAGTCCTTCTCTTACAGTAGGATCAAGACATACATACAGTATAGATCGTAAAACATCTAGGTTAATGGTGAAACAATTCTTCATAGCAAAGGACACCCAGAGAGATTCACAGAGTTACATGGAGAAGAGAAGAGGGAAGAGGGAGATAGAGGTGACCAGGAGGAGAAGAGGGGAAGTCAAAAGGGGAGAGAGCAATCTAGCCAGTAATCAATTCCCTAAGTCTTCTCCACAGCCTGGAACACCCAGAGAGATTCACAGAGTTAAGTAGAGAAGAGAAGTGGAAGGAAGGAGATAGAGGTGACCTGGGGAAGAAAAGGAGAAAAAGGAGCATTGAGAGGGGAGAGAGCAATCACGCCAGTAATCAAATCCCTAAGTGAAATTGGATACTGCAGGTTAGATTCTTAAAGGAACAAAATTGATAACAAATACCAAAATTCAAAGATCAAAAATCTAGAATAGATGCCAGTTATGTTGCCCTCTGAGATTCCAAAACCCCACAGACCCACCTGTGATAGGGTTTCCTACTGTGTGGAAGGTTGTCCTTCAAGACTCCCTCCCCAGGATGGGTCTCCATCCCTAAATCTTTTGTATGTTTTTATCTTTTATATTTTTGTCCTACCTCCTTTTGAAGAGAATGGGCTGCCTTTTTGGGTGCCTGGTGTCCTCCACCAGCATTCAGAGGCTGTTTTGTGGAAGTTGCTCAACATTCAAATAATCTTTTGATGAATTTGTGGGGGAGAAAGTGGTCTCCCTGTCATATTCCTCCACCATCTTAGGACCACCTCTCTATTCCTTAATTAATGATGATTGCTTTCCTCTGCATTCCATCTTATACTGTGAACTTTATAAAGTCATCCTCTGTTCTTTTATCTTAAACTCAAATAATTCAAGTCTTCTATATGCAGGAGTACATATCTGCATCTATCTATGCCTATAATATTATTAGAACATTTAATGAATTAACTATATGTAGTATGAAATATTTAAATATGCTCCCATCATCTTCCAGTTACACACTGAAATCACCATAAGTTAGGACCCAGGATCTCTCTATGACCTAGTATGGTTTTTCCAGTAGTCATGTGTGGATGTGAGAGTTGGACCATAAAGAAAGCTGAGCACTGAAGAATTGATGCATTTGAACACTGGCTTTGGAGAAGACTCTTGAGAGCCCCTTGGATGGCAAGGAGATCAAACCAGTCAATCCTAAAGGAAATCAGTCCTTAATATTCATTGGAAGGACTGATACTGAAGCTGAAGCTCCAATACTTTGGCCACCTGATGTAAAGAGCCAACTCATTGGCAAAGACCCTGATGCTGAGAAAGACTGAAGGCATGAGGAGAAGGGGACAGCAGAGGATAAGATGGTTGTATGGCATTTCTAACTTGATAGACATGAGTTTGAGCAAGATCCAGGAGCTGGTGATTGACAGGGAAGCCTGTCATGGGGTCCATGACAGGTCCATGGGGTCACAAAGAGTCAGACATGACTGAGCGACTGAACTGAACTGAGGATCTCTTGCTTAAACTTTCCCAACATCCTGCTAATTCAGGGATGGCAAATGCTTAGCTTATGCTGTCTACCTCCTTCTCTTCTTTTCTTTCTTATACGAATGACAAGCTTACTTTTTCATTACTGTAGACTTTCCTGTTGAGTTCAGATGCTTTCCTGAAGTCCTTCTCAAAGTAGCACTCCATAGACACACCACTAGACTTGATAAACAAGTGAAGCTCCATTTGTAATCTCCTCTCTGTCCTTCTTCACCAGATGGTATGTGGATACATCACTAAGGGTCATCTAATTATGTCATGTCCAAGTTTAAAAATTTATGAGGATCTTCTCTTGTTTTCAAAAGAAGTTAATACCTCTCTGGTTGAGTGTATAAAGCCTTTTACAACTCAATTCTAACAGAAAAGTTTCAGATTTATCCATCAATACTGACAAGTTATCTAATTATTCATAGCAACACATCCCATTTCTGCAATCTGAAGGTCTTTTATGTTTCTTTTGTTTGTGACATCACTTCTCCATTCACCACAAGCTTGTTGAACTCCTACAAACTTAATCCTTTCTAAACAGAATTAGTTGATCCTTCCTCTGGATCTCCAGAACACTTTTATTTAACCTTTAGTTGAGAATACAGAGCTTTTCATTGTTATGTCTTTTATTATTTACATATATGGCTAGAAGATCATTCCAAATGATAATTGTATCATTCAAGGTTAAAATGCCTAGTGGTTACTCAATTAATATATCTTAAAAGAATACAGTCAGTGAGAAAACCTTTTTTTCCTTTGTGGAAAGTGACAGCAATGTTTGCTTATTTCTCTTTACTCCACAAATACATTTTTAAATACCTGCTATGTGTTAGTCATGAACAATGTCCACAAAAGAAATCAGCAATTTCAGCCAAAGGTTCACATTGTACCTAAAGCACCAGAGACGAAGAGAACCATTTTAGATTTGCACTACCGTCTTAATTTGTTGTGTTCCCGTCTATGGGTGAAGGAACTATTAATATAAAGGTCGCATTTAAAATTCAGAGAGTATGTCACAATTTCTGGCTCACTTTGATAAATATTGATATTATATAAACTACTCAGGAGAGGCAGTTGATGGTTCTCTGAGCAACACACAAGCAGCCCCCACTCCGTTATATGCAAAGACATAAATCATTTGTGAATAAAGCCCCACATGCTCAGTGAATAAGTCCTTTGGATTCCAAGATGACTGATACTTAAGCATTTTTCTCATTTGAGTGCAGACCTAAATTTAAGCAGGCAGTCAGACTACATGAAGTTACAATGCTTTTTTGTTCACGGTAAGGTGAGAGATGCATTTCCAAGGGTAAACACTGTGTGTTTCCAAGTAAACACCATTAAGTGTGACTGCACATCTGTGCCTTTAATAAAACTGAAGGCAAGGGTGCAGCTTTTAAGTGATCACTCACTTTTAAGTTTCAGATGCTGGAAACTGGACTGTTAGAGTGTGTATGTATGTGAAATTTTGCAAAATTATTTTTCTTTGACTACAGCTGAATTAAACCTTTGATTTCATCTGGAAAGTGTGCATAGCACAATGGGAGTCTGTGTGTGGTGAGGAGTCATTGAGATTAAAAAACAATGGGCAGCAAACATTGGTTTACAGGGATTATACTGGTAAGATTACTAATGAGAATGTTTAACCTCTGGGGACTTCATCCCTGAAGAGAAAGGAGGAGGATAAAGAGAGACTGACAAATAATTTGTGATCACTTGCCAGGAGCTGGAATTTGTCATTTGAGCTCACACAAATGGACAAAGTGCTGAAACTTCTTGGGAGAAATAAAGGATTGTGACTTATGCTTCTCAGTACCTTTATTTATGTGACTTTCCCCAGCTTGAATACCTTTTTTGCCTTCTCATTCCAACTTTTCACATTCTCTGCATTTTTGTCAGTTTTGTTGAAAATTTAAAAGGTATGTAACACATGACACAAGAAATTCTATTCTTAGGAACTAATGGAGAAAAAAATCTTTAATGAAATTTAGGAGATGTGTATACAAGAGTATTATTGCAGAAATATTTTTAGAGGAGAAATAAAAAGTCATCTAAATAGCAGATTAAGAAAATTATGCAAAATACCTACCAAAAAAATTGAAATGCACTAGTTAAAAGCACAGTAGGTAAGTATAAATATGTCAGATAGAAGTTTGTCTAAGTGGCACTGAAGTTAAAAAAAAAATCTGCAGAACAGTAGTCATAGTGTGATTTCTTTTAAAACAAATAAAACCAACATGTGATGTTTATATACACAGATATGGTTTGTGATTGTTATTTCTTAGGAATGTAGTTAAAGCAAAAATGAGGTGAACCTTGACTTTTGTATTAAATATGTCTGTATTCATTGAACTTATTATAACACATAAGGGTTCTCTGATCATGTTTTCATAATTGAAAATAATTCTTTAAGAATAAAGCTTATTTATCTTTTGGGTTCAAGTTCAAATGTCATCTCATTTAGAAGTGAATTCTCCCATTTATAAAATGCAGTAACACTTGCTTCATATGTATTGCTGCAACATTATATAGGGGGCACTTAATTTGCTATCGAAGACTAGAGTACAACTCCTTGCTTGGCCACTTTCTACCTGTACAGTCATCTTGGTAAGTGACACATCTTCTAAGTCTAAAATTTCCTTTGTGAAAATAGGAGAAACAATGCTAACTACACAGATTACTTGGGAAGTGTAAGCAGTAGGCATGAATATACTGTTTATTTGTGTGCTTATCTTTTGTATCCTATAACATTTCAGCTCCTATGAGAGCAGGGTCTCCTAGATTCATTAATTCATTCAGTGGATACAGCAACAATGTACTCCTGTCAGGCACTTTAGTGAGCTTTAGTGATAAAACAATAAATAAGAGAGACGGTATCTTCTTCCATGAAATTTATAGGTAAGTGAAGAAAACATACGTATAATCAAATAATTGCTGAAGAGAATATCAAGTATTATAATAGGAGAATCAGGAGACTTTTGTAGGAGGTGATATTTTTAGATGAGACACAGAATATGACTCTGCTTTAGCAGACAAAGAAGGTAGAGAGGATTTAAAGAATGTGCAAAGTAGAGGAAATAATTGAATGACAGTGCAGAGCATTGGGAATATTTGGTATGTTTGGCAAGGCTGGAATTTAAAGGTGAGAAGAAGATGAAATATGAGATTTTAAACCTTAATGACATGCTTCCTCATTCTTACTGAATGTTGCTGACTCTCCTCAATAATGAGTGGGAACACACAGTATCTTAGACTAAAATTTAAATGTTTTCCAAGCAACAGAAAACAGCAACAGTTGGAGGATTAAAGGGTCTGAGGCTCAGAAAGTCAACATCATTGTAATATTTCTGTAGAGACCCAGCAGCCTCCAGGATACGTGAATCCACTCAACCTTCTTCAGAATTAGAACACAAGACAGAAGGAGTGTTCCAAGGCAGGTAACCCAGGAGATGGAGGTTAAGGTGATGATGAGAATAAATTTATTCCTTTGGAGTGGGGGATATGTCAGGAGTTGTAAATACATCAACTCAGTCATATTCTTGATGAAATTACAGGCAAAGAGTCAGAGAAAAGGGCTGTATGCACATCCAAATCCCAGTTGCTTAAATATCAAGAAGCTTCTAACCATACAGAAAACTCTGGCATTAAGATTAATACTTGAAATTAAGAAAATGTGTACTGTATTTGAGTAATGTAACATGAAGCTCTAATATTTTGGCCACCTGATGCGAAGAGCTGACTCATTGATGGGAAAGATTGAAGGTGGGAGGAGAAGGTGATGACACAGGATGAGATGGTTGAATGGCATCCCTGACTCAATGGACATGAGTTTGGGCAAACTCCGGGAGATGGTGAAGGACAGGGAAGTCTGGCATGCTGCAGTCCATGGGGTTGCAAAGAGTTGGGCATAACTTAGTTACTAAACAATAATACAAAGTCTAAGAATCATAGCATTTTGGTGCTCAAATATGCTTTTTAAGGTGTCTGGATATCGCTCTCATTTCTTAGAGGATGAAACCTGATGCCCAAGGACAATGGACTCCAGTCATTTTTCCTCACAAGCATTCATCTCTAACAAATGCCTACTGGCTGTTCCCAGTCTTATAACTTGGAACAGAGAAATAAAAGAGTACTTTCCTCTGGCTACATGGTGCTGACCATCTAGTATTAAGTGATGTAAGGTATTTCAAGATATGACACAATACAGTTGAAACATCATGAGTAAAAGCTGGAGGAAGGGACTCAGGAAGCTTTCCCTAGAGGATGTGACATTAAGCTCAGCCTGAAGAAGTGCGAGTCTTTTGTAGTCTCAGAAAGAAAAGCTAACACTGTAGACAGAGGAATCAAAACACAAACAATAGTATAAACATGTTAAACTAAGACAGCCATCGGCAGTAAGCTTTTACAAAGCAGCAGCAGTTTCAGACCACCTGCTTTAGGTATGAATGGCACTTCTTTAATATCAATCCCATACCTGAACAAAAATAAATTTGAAGGTGATAGATGAATTCACTTCTTCTGACATATTATTTACTAGACAAAAACATCTAATAATACATTACAGATGTGAGTTTCTAAGAATTTTATTCTTCAAAAGTTAAAGAAAGAAAGAAAACATGAATGGGCATTAATTACTTAATTCAGATTTGTAAGGAAGGAAATAGTGGTTACATCCAAGGTGGCTAAGCAGAGAAAGTGGTGGAAGAGGGGCAGATGTATTTTAAATATTCTAATTCACAACAATGTAGGGTGTGAACATTACCCCATTTAAGGGATGAGACAAGTCAAGGCTTAGAGACATAAGGCAATGTTGTCAGTGTGCACAGAGCCAAGAGGTGCTGAGTTCTGAGTTTCAGTCATCTTCACTGTGAGTGTTCTTTCTATTGATATTACATGACTGCTTCTCCCAGGAACCCTGGGAGAGCAAGGCAGTGATACCTGGGCATTCATAAAATCAAGAAAAGTTATTTAAAGAGCTTTAAAAAGGGATTTGTACAATCCCATGGTTGAGGGCTATAAAAGAAATAAAGCTTGTGAAAGATAGGCAAAGTTTTTTCCCAAAATTTTACCATGAAAAATTTCCAAAATATAGAAAAGTAGAAAGAAATGTACTGTGAAATAGAATGTACATCGATCCACCATCTAGATGCTACAGTTAACATTTTGCTATTTTTCCTTTATAAACGTGGTTATATTTTTTAAAAATAAAATTTTGACTGTATAAAAACCAGAAACTATAGGTATAATATCAAGTCCACCAAAATTATAAGGCTATGAGTATCACACCATAAGTTCCATGAGGTCAAGACCATGTTTGTTTGTTTATCTCTGCATAGCCAGTGACCAGCATGACTCTGGGCACAGAGTTGGCCTCTGATAAATCTTTAGTCAATGAATGGATGACCTAATCCAAGGCAAAAGTGGGATTCAGATGAAGAAGCTAGTATAGTATGCTCTCTGGAAAGGTTAGTAAGACAGGAAAACATGTCCTGTAGATGGAAGGAAAACAATTCACCAGGGATCAGTTCATCAGAAGATATAGTCAGCTGAGTGAACATAAGAATAAACTTAAGCTGGTGTTTCTGCATAGCCCAACACATTTCAAGAGAGTGTGAGGAGGTTAAAGCTAGCGTGGTGAAACTCAGCAGAAATCAGTGTAAAGGCTTTCATGGTAGCTAGTGATCAATTACACAGGTGGGGAAAGGGGGCTGTCACTTGTTAGAGTCTATGTATTCAAAACATGGAAGAAGAGTGGAAGGAGATTGATTATTATGAGCCAGTTGTATGAATATGTAGTTAAAAAAGATAAACCGGACTTAGCAGTAATAGGAAAAATATTACATTACAAGAAGGAACAGTTTCACTGTACTCTGAGTATTCCTCTCGCACTGGGATCTATATAGTGCTACTAAATGAATCTTATGTGTCTACTGGAATAGAGGAGGGAGGTGATTAAAAGTCAGAAAATCACTGGTGATTAGAATCGTTAAAGGAACATGATATTTTTAGACTAAGGGGGCGAGAATAAGGGGGAAGATGATAATTATCTTCAAATATTTGAAGGGCTGAAAGAAAGGCAGTAGATATATTGGTTTCAAAAATGGCAGCTAAGCTGATTATATATACACATGTATACATAGTAATACAGTCTTATTTTATATTTGTAAAATATATGCACTTAAATGCATACATAAGAATTAAAGCATAAAGATTTTCACACAAGAATTGCTACCCCTTGTGGGCCAGAAACAGACAGCAAATGGATGAGATAGATTTGAGAGAGAGCTAGAAGTCAGGACTCCTGTGCTAGACTTCTAGAGAGCTAGAAGTCAGAACCCAGTTGTAAAGATGGGAAGAACAATACAGATGATCCATGTTCAGAGTTTATCTCTGGTGTCTCTCATGAGAGCAGAAAAGTGGCCAGGCCAGTTAATCACTGTTGACCACACACACACATGTACCCCAGAGGTAGAAGCATCTTCTTGGAGATGAGAAGAGTGACTGTGGGAGCTTCAGGTAGACACACAGGAAAGTTCTAGGTTAGATGATGTAGGAAATGATCTCTGGAGACCTGGCTAGTGGTGCTGTGGGCCTGCCCCTCCCAGTGGAAACCCACGGACAGGGAGCCTCAGTGTGGACAGTGAGCCCACACTTCCTTTAAAGAAGCAGAAAGTTGAATTGCAATCTCACTTGCAAAAGTGAACATCAAATGAGGAAACATCAAACGTCTAAGATAAGTCTATAGTTTAAAAGAGAGACAAAAAATTCAATAAGCAAAACTTACACACAAAGAAATAGAGTTAATGGAACAATTAGAACTATGCTTGTGGGGAAAGAAATGGCAATCTACTCCAGTATTTTTGCTTGGGAAATCCCATGCTCAGAGGAGCCTGGTGGGCCACACCCCACGGAGTCGCAAAAGAGTGGGACACGACTTAGCAACTAAACAGCAACAAAAGAACTATGCTTGTGGGAGTTGGATAGATATGTTATCATTATTTCTGAGAACAAAATGTTAAGGCCAATAGAGGAAAGTAGCAGGAAGTTAGACTTCATCACAAAGCAAGATAAGAACTTTTCAAATAATTATGATCATCCTATGCTGGACTTCAATCAAGAATGCACATGTAAGCTCTGGCCTTGACAAAATATTGGCATTTTAATTAAAAATTCAGCTAAAGGCATAGAAACAGCAATTTAGTAACAATAACAAGAAAAATAATTAGCCAAGAGACTAAATTAATTGACCCAGATACCAGGGGAAAGGGAGAGATAACCTAGGGTCAATGATCTGGTATAAAGTAGTCTTACAATAACTTTTTTTTTTTTCAAATAAATCTAACCACCATCAATGCAAATACACAATCTTTATTTTTACCAGCAAATTGCCAGACATGGTATTCATTGAATTTTCATCCTAGTAGGGAATCCTGCTAATAAATAAATACAAAAGTGTAAGTGGTGATAATTTCCAGAATGAAAATAAAGATGGGTAAGGGGCTAGAGGATAATGTGTGATCAGTTTTGTGGGTTTGGTTGGTTTTGGATGTGTTAGGAGACATTTGAGAAGAGACCTGAGTGAAGTGAGGAGGAGGATTATCCACCTACACTCTGTACCAAATGTATCAACCTTTCTTATCTCAGGGTTTCAGCTTGTCTGGGGCCTGAGTGAGGTTGAGCTGGTCCTGGTATCTGGCTCAGCAACCCTTGTGAGGCTGCAGTCAGGGTCTTCTGGGACTGCAGTCCTTGCAAAACTGCAGGACAGAGAAGGATTCTCTTCAGCCTCATTGAGAAGGTTGTTGGCAGGACTCCATTCGCCCCAGCCTGTTGGGCAGAGGGTCTCAGCTCCTGACTGGCTGCTGGTCAGAAGGTCACTCTCAGGTCTTTCTCACATCCCTCTCCAGAGAGCAGCTCAGAAATGGCGACTTGCTTCATCAGAGCAAGTGAGGAGTGCTAGAGTGAGCAAGAAGGACATCACAGTCTCTCACAACCTATTCTCTGAGTGACATCCTATCACTGTGTCTCTTCTTACACCAGGTGCATTCTGATCTGTTCTTCGGTGATTACTCAACCCCACCGGCAAGTTACAAACTAAAATGAGATGTGAGGAGACAGCCTCCCTAGCAGTCTCACTCCAGGAACCTGGCACCTTGGCTTCACAATCACATTTGTTAGCTTGTAATTGAAAATGAATGTTGTTTACAAGAGCTTGAAGTAGCTGGGAGGAGAGAGGAGCCAAGTAGTGAAGGTGAGGGAGAGCTCCTAGTTGGATGCTTTCAGCAACCCAGCAATTACTCAACACCGGCCTGAAATCAGGCTCCCGACGGGGAGTTCTATGCACTGTCCCTGGGAAAATGAAACTCCACATTCATTAGCAAGCAGAATTCATGACCACTTAGAAATAGACCCTCCTAAGCTTTTGACATAGAACAAAAGTTGCTCTGTGTCCTTCACTGAGCTCTATGTATCATTTTTATCCTGCTTGGTTTCCACTGACTTTCTCCCAGTTTATGAACTAGAAAGGAATGAACTAGAAAGTTATGAACTAGAAAGGAATCAAGTAAAGTGGATAGGAGGAAATGGGCTTGATCACCGTCTCCACGCTTATCAACCTCCATATCAGTCCATAGGGGAATCATGTTTTCCTAACTTCCAGGATCTTGGTCTGCAAACAAAAACTCCTTTCTTCTTATCCTGCATTACCTCCTGCCTCTTTCCCTTTAAGTAGCTACATCAATAACACCTTTCTACTGTGTGGACTTCTAGACAGCCTGTATAAGTCCTTCAGAGATGTTCAAACAGAATGAAGAAACAAAAATAATTTCCTTAAAAATTTTAAGTAATAGAATTAAGCAAAAATAACAAAGACCAAACAATTCTAGTTGCTAAAAATTCTAAAAATTTGATGGAAATGAAGAAGATGTTGGGTGACTAAGACAGGGAGATCACCTTCCTTCCCACAGGTTCATCAAAAATTCATCTAAATTTGGAACAGCTCCTACAGAACAATGTCTGAATGCTAGCAGAAGACAGTAGACTTCCAAACAGGCAAGTCAGTCTGCTTGAATGAGTCAGGGCAAAAGATAAAGCTAAAAAGGAGACAAAGGATTTCAGGACAGGGACTTGCACCCCAGGAAGGGAGTCATGAAAGAGGAACAGTTTCCACACCCTCAGAAATCCCTTCACAGGTCAGGTCAGGGTGGACATTTGCAACCTCAAAGGGGAGAGCAACAACAGGTGCTCAGAAGGCAAAATGGAGAGAAATCACTATAGAAATTGTTGTGAACAGCACTTTGCCTCAAAAAGTGACTCTTGTCCCTCTGCCTCCTGCAGAGGATGGGAGCGGTTGTCAAGGCTCAGGTGTTGGTGTCAGACCCCAGGGAGAGGACCAGAGTTGGCTGCCAGGAGGATACTCTGAGGGGACCAGTGCAACAGCTGAGAAGGTGCAGGGAAAAGACTTGGAAACCCCAGAATGGCAAGAGGTCATTGTTGCTGTGACACTCTAATTCTTTGTGTTAGCAGACAGCTGAGTGCCCAGCAGTGGACTTCAAAACCCAAAACTGGCAAAACTGGTCTGAGTCCCAGTGGGTGGAATTAGACACTGTGGTTTACAGTCCCAGAAGGAGAAGCATAAGCCTCAGCCACTGCCAAAGCCAGACAAAGCACCTGAGGCAGTGGACAAAACATCACTGATGCAGTCCTGACCCCAGAGGTGGCAGCTATCACCAGGCTGTGAGCAGGCACAGTTGCTGACCACTCCTTACTGGGAGCCTGTGTAGCTTGGCTCTTTCTAGGGACCCATGGCCAGGGGCCAATTCCTCTGGGAGAGAGCCCGACCCCCTCAGACTGTAGCAACATCCAGCAGGTCTTTACCAGCACAAGCATTCCCCAGTACATCCCATCTGTGGCTGCCATACCCCTCCTTCTCCCTAGCCGGATTGACCAAGTGAGCCCTAATAAGCCTTTGCCCCCTCATGTCTGGCCAGGGAACAGTCACTGGAGGATGACATACAAGCAGAGCTGGGCCCCAAACCAAAGCGTAACACCAGGGACTGCGTGACTGAAGAAGAGAAAAAGAATCAGCTCCAGCAGCCGCAGGTGCAGCAGATCAAATATTCACAAGTAGTGTGACAATGGATGTTAGGGGCAACTGTGGAGTTTGGGAGCATGTACTAATTGGAGTGGGCTTCCCAGGTGGCGCTAGTGGTAAAGAACTCACCTGCCAATGCAGGAGACACAGAAGACACGGGTTCGATCCCTAGGTCAGCAAGATCCCCTGTAGGAGGGCATGACAACCCATTCCAGTATGCTTGCCTGGAGAATCTCCATGGACAGAGGAGCCTGGAAGGCTACCATACATATGGTCACAAAGAGTCAGACGTGACTGAAATGGCTTAGAATGCACACACAAGCCAGAGTAAGGCCAGATGTATGACTGAGAAGACTTCAAACTGCCCACGAGAGGGGCACACAATATTTCTTCCTAGAAAGAAGAAAAAATATTCCTAGAAATATCGGAGGACTTTAGTGTGAGTTTCTCTGAGTGTTCTGGGCTCTTGAGGATTGCTTTCACCAGTAGTCTTGGGGTTTGTCTTCTGTACTGTGTGGCTTGTAATATCTTGGTACTACGGTAAGGGATGGGGCCTGGACACTTGAGGTGGGAGACCTGAGTCCAAGACTTTGAACCACCAGAGAACTCCTGATCCCTATGGAACATTAATCAATGAGAGCTCTCCCAAAGGCTTCCATCTCAACACTCAAGACCCACCCAAAGGGCAGCAAGCTCCAGTGCCAGATGCCCCATGCCACTACAGCAGCAGAACAAGAGCACAACCCTACACATTAGCAGGTAGGTCATACCAAAGCCATCAGTCCGGTTCAGTTCAGTTGCTTAGTCGTGTCCAACTCTTTGCAAACCCATGAACCACAGCACGCCAGGCCTCCCTGTCCATCACCAACTCCTGGAGGTTACCCAAACTCATGTCCATTGAGTTGGTGATGCCATCTAACCACCTCATCCTCTGTTGTCCCCTTTTCCTCCTGCCTTCAATCTTTCCCAACATCAGGGTCTTTTCAGATGAGTCAGCTCTTCACATCAGATGCCCAAAATATTGGAGCTTTAGCTTCATCATCAATCCTTCCAAAGAACACCCAGGACTGATTTCCTTTAGGATGGACTGGTTGGATCTCCTTCTCCAACACCACAGTTCAAAAGTATCAATTCTTTGGTGCTCAGCTTTCTTATAGTCCAACTCTCACATCCATACATGACCACTGGAAAAACCATAACCTTGACTAGATGGACCTTTGTTGGCAAATAATGTCTCTGCTTTTTAATATGCTGTCTAGGTTGCTCATAACTTTCCTTCTAAGGAGTAAGTGTCTTTTAATTTCATGGCTTCAATCACCTTCTGCAGTGATTTTGGAGCCCAGAAAAATAAAGTCAGACACTGTTTCCACTGTTTCCCCCATCTATTTGCCATGAAGTGATGGGACCAGATGCCATGATCTTAGTTTTCTGAATGTTGAGCTTTAAGCCAACTTTTTCACTCTCCTCTTTCATTTTCATCACAAGGCTCTTTAGTTCTTCTTCACTTTCTGCCATAAGGGTGGTGTCATCTGCATATCTGAGGTTATTGGTATCTCTCCCAACAATCTTGATTCCAGCTTGTGCTTCTTCCAGCCCAGCATTTCTCATGATGTACTCTGCATATAAGTTAAATAAGCAGGGTGACAGTATACAGCCTTGGGCAGAACAGGCATGTGCTAATTCACTTGAATATCTTCTCATCCTCCAGACATGTATTGAGTACTTGCTATTTGCCAGACTCTTCCAGGCACTGGGGACAGAGCAGTGAACAAGACAGATAAAGATCTTAACAATAAATAAGAGACCACTGGAAGCAATGAAGAAATATCATTCAGAGAACACATGTTTGAAGCAAATAAAACAAAGTCATGGAATGTCTGGTGTTTGGATGGAGTTGTGGTCTGGGTTCAAATTCTGGTTTCCATGTACTCAGGCTCTGTGCCTTCTCTGTGTGGCATTTGCAAATTAGTGGTCCTGACAGTCTGATGTCACCAGATCAGTTTAAGTTTAAAAGCATCAGTTGGTGCTGAATGTTCAGCATGGTACCAGGTGCTGGGAGGTGATCAAAGTTTAGCTGCTGGCTCTTTGAACCAAGGTGTAAAAGGGAAGAAACAGCCAGGTGGCTGCTTGACAAAAACTTGGACTACTTTTTCTTTCAGGTCAGTAAGCTCAATGGATAGATTAGACGGAGGAGGCAGGGAGGAGCCCAGCCTTTCTAGCATCTAAGATTTGCTTGCTGCAGCCAAGGGCAGGGAAGGTGACTGGCAGGCTTCCCCTCAGGCTGGCAAATGTGGGTGGGTAAGGCAGAGGCCTGGAGACCTTACAATGTCTCCTTCACCCTATTCCTCTCAAAGGCACCACAGAGATTAGTGGGAGAAGGGGAGGGGCAGTGGGGTGCATGCATCCATGGGGTCTCTCCAAGGCTTTGACATTTCTCATGATTTTGTTTGAAACATTCCTATGAAAGCAATTCTTTGTGGAAGTTTTGAAAAGTACTGAGGATTCTAGAACACAAAGTAAATTGTCCATACCCCTCCCCGCAACCACCAAAAATCCCCAAATCAAAAACCTTGAATCTAATATCCACTGAAACATAATCTTTTTCTCTCTAAAGTAATCCTAATTTCTACCAAATATAGCCAAATTTACATGATATTTTCTGCAAAATATTTCTGGTTTCAGTACCTGGCCTGATGAGCTACAAAAGTGTAATTGATCATACAGGCTGTTTTAAAACTGGTTTTGTGGGAATCTTTTACAGGGAAACTCAGAGTGAGTTTTTAAAATGTTTATCAAGGCCAGGAAAGCCACACTAAAGGCTTGTCACAGATTTCACCTGAGATAACTACAAATTTGGGCAAATTCCTCCATTTTCAAGGTACCTCAAATGCTCTAAGATTCTTATGCCTGTTGGGAAATGGACTTCCTAATTTACCTGATTTTTAAAGTTGTTGGGAACATAAGAGTTTCCAATCAAAGGAAGGATCAGTTACATAAAAAAGACAAAACTTTCGATTCTGCTTACAAAAGTATAATTTACCAAATTGCTATAAGTCATAACTAGCTTGAGAGGAAAACTCTCTTTATATCTAGAAAACACAGATTAAAAGTCGGTAATATTTCACACAGAAACCATAAATTTTATAACGATATTCACCAGTTCCCACAGTCCTATATAAGTGATCCTTTTAGTTAACAACTTTATAAGGCTATCAGATTTTCCATTACAATTTTTTAATTTCTTACTCAGTTCAGTGGTATGATCAGAAAGTTGTCAGAATCTTATACTAGTCAAAAAGTCCTTGCTAAGAGTCTTCTTGAAGAGGAAGCACTTTCGCAAAAGCATCAAAATAAAACAATAACTGTGTGAATGACTATTTAAGAAGGTGTGGGTGAAGACCTGTTCACAACGCAACCGACAAAGAAACTTGCTTACTGCTGTGACATACAACATTTTTAGATAATGACTAGAATTATGACAAATAATATTCTACTAGGAAATATGAGAGTTTTAGGAGTTCCATTTAGTTTCTGGAATATCTAGATTAATAATATTTACTCATATAATATAACCTAAGGAGATTTATTACTCATTTGACAAGGCTTCCCATGTAATTTAACATAGCAAATACACCTAATTAGTTTAATATCTCTTTTTGGGATATTTAAGGGTCCTTTGAAGCATTCTAAAATTAGCTAGACTGGACAGTTACATGTAAAAGAATGCAATTTGGACATTTCCTAACACCATACACAAGGGTAAACTCAAAATGGATTAAAGACTTAAATGTAAATCCAGAAAGTATAAAACTCTTAGGGGAAAACATAGGCAAAACACTCTATGACATAAGGATCCTCTATGACACATCTCTTAAGAGTAATGGAAATTTAAAAAAAAAATGGTACTTAATTAAACTTAAAAACTTTTGCACAGCAAATTAAACCATAAATAAGATGTAAAGATGAACCTCAGAATGGGAGAAAATAATTGTAAATGAATTTCCAAAACATACAAGAAGCTCATGAAGTTATACAGTTCAATATCAGAAAAAAAACAACCAAATCAGAAAGTGGGCAAAAGACTTAGACACTTCTCCAAAGAAGACATGCAGATGGCTAATAAATACATGAAAAAATGCTCAACATTGTTTATTATTAGAGAAATGCAAATCAAAACTACAATGAGGTATCACTTCACACTGGTCAGAACGGCCATCATCAAAAAATCTACAAACAATATATGCTGGAGAGGATGTGGAAAAGAGAAACCTTCCACTATTGAGAGTGCAAATTGATACAGTCACTATGGAGAATAGTACGGAGATTCCTTACAAAACAAGGAGTAAATCTACCACATGACTCAGCAATGCCACTACTTGCCATATACCCTGAGAAATGCACAGTTCTAAAAGACACATGTACCCCAGTGTTCATTGCAGCACTATTTACAATAGCCAGGACATGGGTGCAACCTAGATATCCATCATTGGATGAATGGATAAAGAAGTTGTGGTATATATGTACGATGAAATGTTAGTCATAAGAAAACACCGAATTTGAGTCAGTTGTAGTGAGGTGGATGTATCTAAAGCCTGTTATACAGAGTGAAGTAAGTCAGAAAGAGAAAAACAAATACTGTTTATTAACGCATATATATGGAATCTAGACAAATGGTAGTGATGAACCTATCTGCAGGGCAACAGTAGAGACACAGACATAGAGAACAGACTTACAGACACAGCAGGGGAAGGAGAGGGTGGGATAAATTGAGAGAGTAGCACTGAGATATATACATATATGTAACCATATGTAAAATAGACAGTTAATAGGAAGTTGCTGCATAACACAAGGAACTCAATCTGGTGCTCAGTTACAACCTAGAGGGGTAGGATGGGATGGGAGGGAGTTTCAAGAGGAAGGGGCCGTATGTATACCTATGGCTAATCCATGTTGATGTATGGCAGAATCCAACACGACAATGTAAAGCAATTATCCTCTAATTAAAAATAAATAAGTTTATAAAAAAAATAAAATTAGCTAGAGGTCAAAGGAACTTCATTAGATTTTGATTTGTGGAATTTGTCAAAGATACCAAAAAGTTGCAAAACACTTGCTCAAATAGGATCACAGATCACTGTGAATCAATATGTATTCACTTAACCAACCAGAGTGACAACAAAAGATTTCAAAGGCAAAATTAGAAAGTTCTAACAGATTACAGTTTTGTTCTTGTTCAGTGGCTCAGTTGTATCCAACTTTTTTGCTACATCAATAGACTGGAGAAGGAAGTGGCAACCCACTCCAGTGTTCTTGCCTGGAGAATTCCAGGGATGGCAGAGCCTAGTGGGCTGCCATCTATGGGGTCGCAGAGTCGGACACGGCTGAAGTGACTTAGCAGCCACAGCAGACTGTAGCCCACCAGGCTCCTCTGTCTGTGGAATTTTCCAGGAAAGATTTCTGGTGTGGGTTGCCACTTCCTTCTCCAAGGGATCTTCCTGACATAGGGATTGAACTTACTTCTCTGCATTGCAGGCAGATTCTTTACCATTGAGCCACTGGGGAAGCCCCAACAGATTATTGGTTAAAGGTAAAATAAGCTTTATAATCTGTTATCACAAGCAGACCAATATTTTAAGAAAACTGTTCTCTTAACAGAGGAAAAAAAAAAAAAAAACAAATTCTGGTTTTGCATCAGCCTACTTCTAAAGTTTACTCAGTTGAATTTATTCTAAGCTTTCTCTAGTGACCCAGTGGTTAAAAATCTCCCTGCCCATACAGGGGACATAGGTTCCTCCTCCAGGAGGATTCCAGCCTGCCCATGGGGGCGACTAAGCCTGTATGCCACAACTACAGAGCCTGCACTCTAGAGCCCATGAGCCTCAACTATCAAGCCCAAGCATCCCAACTACTGAGCCCCATGCACCCGAGAGCCCATGCTCTGCAACAAGAAAAGCCACTGCAGTGAGAAGCCCACGCACTGCAACTTGCGAGTAGCCCCCACTCGCCGCAGCTAAAGAAAGCCTGTGTGTAGCAGTGAAGACACAGTACAGCTAAAATTAAAAATAAATGAATTAAAAAAGTATTCTAAACATAACTAATTCTGACAATGTACAAAACTCTTTTCTCAGAGCTCCTTTTCCACAAACCTTCCATAACTTTCTGTATAATATTAGTTTGGCACTTATTTTTTTATATCCAGAAACTACTAGCTCGAAGACTATATTACTTACTTTTCTCTTAATAAAACATATTCCATTCCTCATATCTTCTTTATGAAAACACACATCCTACTTTGCTACTGTACACTGAAATACTTCTCTAATTTTTTTCTAGTAGCTTTAACGGCATATTTTAAATTTGAATCCTCAGTTCTTAAAAAAACATTCATTTCTAGTAAAAATTAAGACACAAACAATTATGAACTGTTTTTTACATTAGCATTCTATAGACAAGTAAACATAAATACCAGTAATAATTTCTAAAAACATGTGCTTTCTTATAAAAAATCTCAGTATAGCATTAAACATATTTATTAACGGTACTAAATACCTTTAGTTTCTTTGTAAAAGGAAACCAATTGTTCAGTAATTAGTGTTTCAGTGTCTTATCTTATTTGGGAATGACCTTGCTATACCATAAACTTCTATCACATAACTTAATTTAGCACAACTCTAAGATTTCTAGTTATCAAAATCTGTAGAGGTTATTTTAAACCAAATACTCCTAAAGCATAATTATTCCTAAAGAATTCACACAACTTTTACCTCATTTAGAGATAATTTACTTATAAAAATTTCATCATACCAAGTTTTTTTTTTGCTAGAAAATTTGCAACAGATATAATAAGATATTATTTAACTTCTATTAAACCCAGGAAAAATAAAAGTATTATACAGAAAGTTGATGACTCTACAAACATGCAAATATTAATTAAATCAATAAACTTTAACTTTAATACAGGCATTAATTTAATACCGACTATTTCCCAGTTCATATGAACCTAAAATTCACTCTGTCCAGTTTTCTTTCGTATTTCTTAGAGTTTATGCAAGCACTTAATTCCCTTTAAGTCAATTGTGTGTGCTAAGTTGCTTCAGTTCTGTCCAACTCTTTGTGACCCTGTGGACTGTGGCCCACCAGGCTCCTCTGTCTACGGGATTCTCCAGGCAAAAATACTGGAGTGGACTGCCATTCCCTCCTCCAGGGGATCTTCCCAACCCAGGGATTGAACCCTCATCTCTTATGTCTCCTGCATTGGCAGGTGGATTCTTTACCATTAGCACCACCCGGGAAGCCCTTAAGTTAATTAAGTAAAATTAATTTGCAAATTAATTTTGATAATATTGCACACATAGGTATAAAGACAGACCCAACCAGAGATCTCATAGCTTCATTTTGTAAACCTAGTCATGAACCAGTATTACAATATAAAATTCTCTACTTTATAAATAGCAATTAGAATATGGTAAATTTTAAAAGTCCTCTTTTCCCCTTTTCTAGCCCCTCAGTTTCAAGATGTTCTAGATAAGATAAGCATTCCTGGAAACTGTGGTAGAACAAAACATCTCAAGGCACAGGGAGGGAAAAGTAAGTTCTCCTAGAGGGATTTGGTCCCTCAGAATCAGAATTCTGAAAAAAAGATGTTTAATCAGGCCAACTTTCTCCAGCAACTTGTACAAAATAAAAGAGCCCATATCATCCACTTTCAGGGCAAAATTGTCCTTTGCTTCCTAGTTGAGTAAGTAAGAGTTTTGTACATACGTAAACCTGTCTGGGTATTAGTCAGTGGCTGGTTTTCTGGCACCCTGCATTTCTCTGTTTGGTAAGCTTAATTCCCATTTTAAAGTTGAATTTGTTTGGAAATAAAACTTACTAATGAAATTGTGTGATGGGCTGATGTGCTGCTTATGAGCTTAACTCCATTAACCATCACCCCAGAGTTATTTCTCTTCCTCTTAAAGCGTCTTAGTGTCTTCCTTTGGTGCTTAGATCTTGGTTTTATCATGGGTGGTCAGATCACTGAATGGCCAATTCTCATTCATGATCCCTAGATGATCAAGTCTTTTTATTAATGAATGGATTTCCCTATGGTACTACTGCAAGGTATGAGGACTCTGCCTCCAGCACTCTTGTAAATTTCTCAGTTGCCTTGGAAAACCATAATTAACTGGGAGGAATCTTGTCATTCTTCTTTGTAAAAAAAAAAAAAAAAACAACATCTATATCTTCACTTTATCCGAGTAAATTTTATTAAGGCACCCAAATTGAGAAAATATGTCAGATCAGCCTCCTATCTTGCCACTTAGCCTCAGGTCGTTCAGTGTCTTTGAACTGAGCAAACTAATTTCTTTCAACTGGGTGGGAAATTTTCCCAGTGTCTTTCAACTGCCCTGCTTCTCCCACTATCTTTCAACTGGGGGCCAGATAACTGTTATAGACCACCAAATAGAACTCAGGATCACCAACCTATAAGCGAGATGCAAGAACCAAGAGAGACTCACTCTAAATTCATCTGAACTCTGAGAAGGTGGATGGGCACAGGAGGTCTCTATTGGTACCGACCTCTGGTTCTTCATAAAGTTCAGAAGAAGGCAACAAGTCTGCTCTGGGTCTCTTTGTTGATTGCCAAATTTGTCAACAAAAAAAGCACAATGTGAGAGCTGTGAGTTAAATTTTACTTGAGACAAAATGAGAACTATAGCCCAGGGTTCAGCCTCTCAGATATCTCTGAGGAATTGCTCTGAAAAGTGGGCAGGGGAGGTCAGTATATATGTGATTTTAGTGAAGGGGGATACATGCAGTCAAGCAAACATTTTGGCAGAGGGTTTCCACTCGTCTCAGAAAGATTGCTGCCATTCATGTGGAGCAGATGTCCATTAATAGTTTTAGGGATTTTCTAGATAGAAGAAAAAGCAAGAAATTGGGCTATTAAAATCTTCTGAAAATATCCAACTATGCAAAAATCCTTTTTGCCAGAACTTCCCAGAGCACTGAATGCTTCATTCCTCATTTCTGCCCTGAACTCCTTTCAAGGTCTATTGAAGGTCAGTGACTGCAGTAGCTGGGGACGTCACTCTTGCAGTGCCAGGTGGTGAGTGACAATTTTTAGTTGGCAAAGGAAAAAAAGATGTGTTTTATAGATGAAGGAATGTTTTATAGTAATTTAATTGGCTCCTATAGCTGAACCATTTCTTGCTTAGAAGTTTGGGCATATAACCAGATTAAAATGAGGGAATTTTCCATTATTTTTGTAGCACCACTCAATTGTCCTTGTAAGATAGGTTTATTTACCAAATATTATCCTAGATCACATGTATCTGGAAAACATTTGGGTTAGTTTCTATATTTCTGATAGTACACTTGATTTGTATATTTCTTATTGAACTTCAAGTCAATTTACTGGAGCCTTTAAAAATAATTTTGGAAATATAATTCAGAAGTACAAAAAATTCACTATAACATATAGATAGAGAAATAAATAAACAGGTATGATAACATGAAACTCAGTGGTTTATAAAAGAAGATTTGGGTCCATTGTGATTCTGGAAGATGGAGCAAATTAAGGTTATCTCCTCAGATAGGTTTTTACTAATATTTCTGAGTGAGACTTTTAAGATGTTTCCTTTTCCAAATTATCAAAATGAACTATTTTCTCTCCTTCTTATGAGAATTCCTCTGTATCCTAGAGAAGACTATGTAAAATATTTATATCTCAAAGACACAAAGAAAGAATGAAAGTTGCACCAAGGACTTTTGTTCCGTAAGTCCATAACTTTTAGAATATCTGCAAACATTTTGAGATGAAAAGGGTACATTTGGGCATTGGTAAAAAGGACAAGTGGGCTTTGAATTCTTCCTAGAGCCTCCTTTTCAGTTATAATAAAGGCATGGTTTGTAAGATAATATAGGTTTCTTTAGTTCGTCCAAGAATTGAGTGGCAATTTGAATAATATGGAGGCCAACCCACCCATCAATCCTTATTATTCTCAGTTTGCTTCTTTACATCAGGGAGGAGATCTTCAACTAAGATGGAAATCAAGATTCCTATGTTCTCAACCTAGAGGGGTGGGATGGGGAGGGAGATGGGAAGGAAGTTCAAAAGGGAGAGGAGATATATATATACATATATAGATATACACACACACACACCATTCATGTTGAGGCTTGACAGAAAACAACAAAATTCTATAAAGCAATTATCCTTTAATAAGAAAATAAATTATATATACAAAAAGATTCCTATGTTCTCGATTTAGAATTGTGTCTCTTTGGAGTGTTTTGGTAAGTCCATCATGCAGGCTTCAGTTTTTCTTGCCCGCATGGTGTAAAGTTTAATTTTAGCTTGGTGGAGAAGGCTTAAAAACAAATTCCCATCAGGCACTTATTATCAGCTTCATATTTGGCCAGTTCCCTACAAGAGAGCTACTTAAAAAATTTTAAAAAAAGAGAACCTTGCCAAATATATTGTCAAGTTTGAGCTGGGAGAAAAAAAAAAAAGTTTGAGCTGGACAAACAGTACATATTTCTGGTAGTATTGAACAATCCATGGGAACAAGAGAAGTCCCCAAAGAGAGTGCAAAAGACATTATCTTCCCAAGATCTAGAGCAAGTCCCAAGAGTAAACAAAATGAAGAAAAGGCTGAGAGCTGGCAACAGGGATAAAACCACAGCTGCACATGGAGTGCAACCCACGGTCCTTCCAAGTCAAAATTTTGGGGGATCCCAACCTGGCTTTTGCTAAGCCAAGTTCTCATGACAATAGTTAGACAAACAAGAAGGAAATGACTATCTTTGGGGTAGAAGGGATCTACAATGAAGGTGGACTCAAAAGCAAATTTGAGAGTCCCAGTTCAAAGATCTGATACATTTAAATGTTTTCTCCCTGTCAATCTAAATTTGGAAAGGAAGGGAGAAAGTGCAATTTAATCTTGCTCTGTTAAATAAGCACCACAGATGGAGACAGAGATGAGAGAGCTGACTTTGGTAAGAACCCTTACCTTTGCTGTCTGCAGGCTCTGGAGTAAGAAGGATGTCCCAATGGGTCCCATCCTGATCACCAAAAATTTTTAGAGAAGGAAAAATCATTTTTCCTCTACCCTTTATCATGAGTAGTTGACTGAGATCACTTTTGTTCTAGATAATATCATGAATGATAAGGAAATCTGGGGTAAAATTTCTCCTCTGTGGTCACCAAGATCAAGATTACTTCTGGTAAGGGTAGCTTATTTGTCCAGTCTTAAAACAAAAGTTTATTCTCCTGAGGCCTCACACTGGACTCAGTCCAACTTAAATAAGACCCAGTCTGACTCTGGACTGAGTCCAGCTTCTAAGCTGGACCAAGTCCAATCTGAGACCCAGACCAATTTCTAAGTCAGATTTAGTCTCTTTCTGGAAAACTTTGGGGCCCCAGTCCAGAGAAACAAATGCTAAAATAAGTACAAACACTCATGTAAAACTGCAGAGCTAGAATTTGAGAAGGGCTTGCTCACCACTTCCAGAAGCAGTGGGAGAACAGTGAGCTCAAAAACTCAGCAGACATCCAAGTATCCTTGATTGTGCTGCTGAGGTCCTTTTGGCTCAGCTCATTCTTCTGACACCAGAGCTGTTAAAAGATAAGCTGAAGAGTATTAAGATTTTTAAGAGTTTGTTTGAGCAAAAATCAATTAGAATTGGCTGCATCCATCCTAGCAATAGAAAGGAGCTCCAAATGACACTTTCAGCCCCTAAGGGAGAGGCAGACCCTGAGGAATACAGGTCAACCTCCAAAACACTAGTTCTATGTTTTTCAGGCCCCTGACATTTGCTATATGCCCCATTCATGGATCAAAACCTTGTCTTGCATAAGGGACTTGCATAACTCAATGAAGCTCTGAGTTAGGCCATGCCATGCAGAGCCACCCAAGACAGGTGGGGAGTTCTGACATAGTGGAGAGTTCTGACAAAATGAGGTCCATTGGAGGGAGGAAAGGGAAATCACTCCAGTATTTTTGCCTGAAGAACACTAGGAATGGCATGAAAAAGCAAAAAGATTTGACACTGGAAGATGAGTTCTACAGGGTGAAAGGTATCAGTAAGGACCTAACAGAAGCAGAAGAGATTAAGAAGAGGTGGCAAGACTACACAGAAGAACTGTACAAGAAGGTCTTAATGACCCGGACCCCCACGATGGTGTGGTTACTCACCTAGTGCCAGACATCCAGGAGTGTGAAGTCAAGCGGGCCTTAGAAAGGATGACTACCAACAAAGCTAGTGGAGGTGATGGAATTCCACCTGAGTTATTTCAGATCCTAAATGATGATGCTATTAAAGTGCTGCTCCCAATGGCAGCAAACTTGCAAAACTCAGCAGTGGCCACAGGATGGGAAAAAGTCAGCTTTCATTTCAGCCCCAAAGAAGGGCAATGCCAAAAAATGTTTAAACTACAGCACAATTGCATTCATTTCACATGCTAGCAAGGTAGTGCTCAAAATCCTTTAAGCTAGGCTTCAGCATACATGAACCAAGAATGTCCAGATATACAAGCTGGATACATTCATTGGATCATAGAGAAAACAAGGGAATTCCAGAAAAAAAAAATCTACTTATGCTTCATATACTATAGCCTTTGACTGTGTGGATCACAACAAACTGGAAAATTTTGAAAGAGATGGAAATACCAGACCACCTTACCTGCCTATTGAGAAAACTGTATGCAGGTAAAAAAGCAATAGCTAAAACTAGACATGGAACAGATGGACTGGCTCGAAATTAGGAAAGGAGTATGCCAAGGCTGTATATTGTCACCCCACTTATTTAACTTCTATGCAGAGTACATCATGTGAAATGCTAGGCTGGTTGAAGTACAAGATGGAATCAAGATTGCCAGGAGAAATATCAACAACCTCAGATATGCAGATGATACTACTTTAATGGAAGAATGTGAAGAAGAACTAAGGAATCTCTGGATGAAAGTGAAAGCAGAGTGAAAAAGCTGGCTTAAAATTCAACATTCAAAAAACAAAGATCATGTCATCCAGTCCCATCACCTCATGGCAAATAGAAGGGGGAAAAGTGGAAACAGTGACAGATTTTATCTTCTTGGGCTCCAAAACCACTGTGGATGGTGACTGCAGACATGAAATTAGAAGATACTTGGTTCTTGGAAGGAAAGCAGTGACAAATCTAGACAGAGTATTAAAAAGCAGAAACATTATTTGCCGGCAAAAATCCATATAGTCAAAGTTATGGCTTTTCTGGTAGTAATACACAGATGTGAGAGTTGGACCATAAAAAAGGCTGAGCACTGAAGAATTGATGTTTTCAGATTGTGGTGCCAGAGAAGACTCTTGAGAGTCCCCTGGACTGCAATGAGATGAAACTAATCAATCCTGAAGGAAATCAATGCTGAATATCCTTTGAAGGACTGATGCTGAACCTCCAATACTTTGGCCACCTCATGCAAAGAGCTGACTCATTGAAAAAGACCCTGATGCTGGGAAAGATTGAGAGCAGGAGAAGAAGCAGGCCACAGAGGATGTGATATTTGGATAGTATCACTAACTGAATGGATGTGAGTTTGGGCAAACTCCAGGAGATAGTGAAGCACAGGAGAGCTTGGCATGCTGCAGTCCATGGGGTCAAAAGAGTTGAACATGTCTTAGTGACTGAGCAACAAGAAGTTTACTGTTTGCTGAGGGGTTCTCAGTTTCCCATGTAACCTCAAGTTTCAGTGCTATGTAGGACTGCCTTCCCTGATTCAGAAATCTTGAATGCCAAAAGGGGCTTAATTCTACTAATCAGAGCAAGCTTAGTGACTTTTGAAAAATCTCCTAAAAATTAAAAAATCTCCTACCTAGAATGTTAGTATTCTTAGTAATCTCAGTGTTTTTAGCAGATCGTAAAATACTGTTTAAATATACAGTTTGCCTGACAGCATTTCATGTCAACTCTCTACTCAAAGGCTATAATTTTAGTACTTGTCTTTCAATGACAAATGACTGGTAACTTGACCTCAATTACATGAGACATTCACATTTACTTTACCTAAAATTAAATTCCAGCCACATTACTTATAGTGATATTTTAATGACACATTTATGAAGTAATTGTTAATTTGCACAGTTCTGTCCATGTGACCACAGTGACTGCAGCAGGGATTGGCATATGTTTTAGAGGGAAGCATAGGATGGTTCTGGATCTACTGGAAAGAAATGCTGTCTTTTATTGACTTGCTATGAACCTGGGAAGATGCAGGCCAACCCTTTGCTAAGAGAAGTGATCCTGCCAGCAAAAACAGCCTAACATTAAAGAAAGCTTAAAGAAGAACAGAGTTGATTCCAAATACCAGTTTGAGCACCCATAAACCCCTACCTGAGACCATTCTACATTTGGTCTTACATGTAAGTGAGTCTAAAATATCTTTTATATTCAAGTACGTGAGTTAGATAGGATGTGACTTACAAACCAAAGAGACCTAACATGCATTTACACAAAAGGAACAAAGCAGGAAGGAGACTGAAGACAGGACAAGTATAAGTCCCTATTTATTTGGTATTCAATGCACTTCCCCTTCTAAAGAGAAAAGACAAAATCTGAGGTATCCCATTAATAAATTTGCTGCTTCTGGGAATTAAATGCTGAAATTTTATGCCCATTAATCAAGGTTTGGTACCATCACACACAGGAATTAAAATGTTACCTGAGATTTTAAGACTGTCCCTTTGTACACAGAATATCTTTCCTTCCAAATTTCAAGAGAAAAGTAGAAGATGGGAAGTCTCCTGGTGGTGGAAGAAGTGGATAACTTAGGTAGAATTCCTGAGAGAAAACTGTAGAGTCAACCACCATACTAATCCAATAATAAGAGAATTATTATCCCTTTTCAAGGCAAGAATGATGAAGTCATTTGCCATTCCTTTCTCCAGTGGAGAAAGACCTCTCCATCATGTCAGAAATCTCCACCATGACCTGTCCTTCTCGGGTGGCCCTACATGGCATGGGTCAATTTCACTGAGTTACATAAGACTGTGATCCATGTGATCATTTTGGTTAGTTTTCTGTAATTGTGGTTTTCATTCTGTATGCCCTCTGATAGACGAGGATAAGAGGCTTGTGCAAGCCTCCTGATGGGAGGGACCAGCTGTGGGGAAAACTGGGACTTGTTCTGGTGTGCAGGGCCATGCTCAGTAAATCTTTTTTTTTTTTTTTTTCCCAGTGGATTTTGTCATACATTGATATGAATCAGCCATAGAGTTACACGCATTCCCCATCCCGATACCCCCTCCCACCTCCCTCTCCACCCGATTCCTCTGGGTCTTCCCAGTGCACCAGGCCTGAGCACTTGTCTCATGCATCCCACCTGGGCTGGTGATCTGTTTCACCATAGATAATATACATGCTGTTCTTTCAAAACATCCCACCCTCACCTTCTCCCACAGAGTTCAAAAGTCTGTTCTGTACTTCTGTGTTTCTTTTTCTGTTTTGCATATAGGGTTATCGTTACCATCTTTCTAAATTCCATATATATGTGTTAGTATGCTGCAATGTTCTTTATCTTTCTGGCTTACTTCACTCTGTATAATGGGCTCCAGTTTCATCCATCTCATTAGGACTGGTTCAAATGAATTCTTTTTAATGGCTGAGTAATATTCCATGGTGTATATGTACCAGAGCTTCCTTATCCATTCATCTGCTGATGGGCATCGAGGTTGCTTCCATGTCCTGGCTATTATAAACAGTGCTGCGATGAACATTGGGGTGCACGTGTCTCTTTCAGATCTGGTTTCCTCAGTGTGTATGCCCAGGAGTGGGATTGCTGGGTCATATGGCAGTTCTATTTCTAATTTTTTAAGAAATCTCCACACTGTTTTCCATAGTGGCTGTACCAGTTTGCATTCCCACCAACAGTGTAAGAGGGTTCCCTTTTCTCCACACCCTCTCCAGCATTTATTGCTTGTAGACTTTTGGATAGCAGCCATCCTGACTGGCATGTAATGGTACCTCATTGTGGTTTTGATTTGCATTTCTCTGATAATGAGTGATGTTGAGCATCTTTTCATGTGTTTGTTAGCCATCTGTATGTCTTCTTTGGAGAAATGTCTGTTTAGTTCTTTGGCCCATTTTTTGATTGGGTCATTTATTTTTCTAGAATTGAGCTTCAGGAGTTGCTTGTATATTTTTGAGATTAATCCTTTGTCTGTTTCTTCATTTGCTATTATTTTCTCCCAATCTGAGGGCTGTCTTTTCACCTTACTTATAGTTTCCTTTGTAGTGCAAAAGCTTTTAAGTTTCATTAGGTCCCATTTGTTTAGTTTTGCTTTTATTTCCAATATTCTGGGAGGTGGGTCATAGAGGATCCTGCTGTGATTTATGTCGGAGAGTGTTTCGCCTATTTTCTCCTCTAGGAGTTTTATAGTTTCTGGTCTTACATTTAGATCTTTAATCCATTTTGAGTTTATTTTTGTGTATGGTGTTAGAAAGTGTTCTAGTTTCATTCTTTTACAAGTGGTTGACCAGTTTTCCCAGCACCACTTGCTAAAGAGGTTGTCTTTTTTCCATTGTATGTCTTTGCCTCCTTTGTCAAAGATAAGGTGTCCATAGGTTCGTGGATTTATCTCTGGGCTTTCTATTCTGTTCCATTGATCTATATTTCTGTCTTTGTGCCAGTACCATACTGTCTTGATGACTGTGGCTTTGTAGTGGAGTCTGAAGTCAGGCAGGTTGATTCCTCCAGTTCCATTCTTCTTTCTCAAGATTACTTTGGCTATTCGAGGTTTTTTGTATTTCCATACAAATTGTGAAATTATTTGTTCTAGTTCTGTGAAAAATACCGTTGGTAGCTTGATAGGGATTGCACTGAATCTATAGATTGCTTTGGGTAGAATAGCCATTTTGACAATATTGATTCTTCCAATCCATGAACACTGTATGTTTCTCCATCTGTTTGTGTCCTCTTTGATTTCTTTCATCAGTGTTTTATAGTTTTCTATGTATAGGTCTTTTGTTTCTTTAGGTAGATATACTCCTAAGTATTTTATTCTTTTTGTTGCAATGGTGAATGGTATTGTTTCCTTAATTTCTCTTTCTGTTTTTTCATTGTTAGTATATAGGAATGCAAGGGATTTCTGTGTGTTAATTTTATATCCTGCAACTTTACTATATTCATTGATTAGCTCTAGTAATTTTCTGGTAGAGTCTTTAGGGTTTTCTATGTAGAGGATCATGTCATCTGCAAACAGCGAGAGTTTCACTTCTTCTTTTCCTATCTGGATTCCTTTTACTTCTTTTTCTGCTCTGATTGCTGTGGCCAAAACTTCCAACACTATGTTGAATAGTAGTGGTGAGAGTGGGCACCCTTGTCTTGTTCCTGATTTCAGGGGAAATGCTTTCAATTTTTCACCATTGAGGGTGATGCTTGCTGTGGGTTTGTCATATATAGCTTTTATTATGTTGAGGTATGTTCCTTCTATTCCTGCTTTCTGGAGAGTTTTAATCATAAATGAGTGTTGAATTTTGTCAAAGGCTTTCTCTGCATCTATTGAGATAATCATATGGTTTTTATCTTTCAATTTGTTAATGTGGTGTATTACATTGATTGATTTGCGGATATTAAAGAATCCTTGCATTCCTGGGATAAAGCCCACTTGGTCATGGTGTATGATTTTTTTAGTATGCTGTTGGATTCTGTTTGCTAGAATTTTGTTAAGGATTTTTGCATCTATGTTCATCAGTGATATTGGCCTGTAGTTTTCTCTTTTTGTGGCATCTTTGTCTGGTTTTGGAATTAGGGTGATGGTGGCCTCATAGAATGAGTTTGGAAGTTTACCTTCTTCTGCAATTTTCTGGAAGAGTTTGAGTAAGGTAGGTGTTAGCTCTTCTCTAAACTTTTGGTAGAATTCAGCTGTGAAGCCATCTGGTCCTGGGCTTTTGTTTGCTGGAAGATTTTTGATTACAGTTTCGATTTCCTTGCTTGTGATGGGTCTGTTAAGATCTTCTATTTCTTCCTGGTTCAGTTTTGGAAAGTTATGCTTTTCTAAGAATTTGTCCATTTCATCCAAGTTGTCCATTTTATTGGCATAGAGCTGCTGGTAGTAGTCTCTTATGATCCTTTGTATTTCAGTGTTGTCTGTTGTGATCTCTCCATTTTCATTTCTAATTTTGTTAATTTGGTTCTTCTCTCTTTGTTTCTTAATGAGTCTTGCTAATGGTTTGTCAATTTTGTTAATTTTTTCAAAAAACCAGCTTTTAGCTTTGTTGATTTTTGCTATGGTCTCTTTAGTTTCTTTTGCATTTATTTCTGCCCTGATTTTTAAGATTTCTTTCCTTCTGCTAACCCTGGGGTTCTTCATTTCTTCCTTCTCTAATTGCTTTAGGTGTAGAGTTAGGTTATTTATTTGGTTTTTTACTTGTTTCTTGATATAAGCCTGTAATGCTATGAACCTTCCCCTTAGCACTGCTTTTACAGTGTCCCATAGGTTTTGGGTTGTTGTGTTTTCATTTTCATTCATTTCTATACATATTTTGATTTCTTCTAAGATTTGTTGGTTATTCAGAAGCATGTTATTTAGCCTCCATATGTTTGAAGTTTTAACAATTTTCTTCCTGTAATTGAGATCTAATCTTACTGCACTGTGGTCAGAAAAGATGACTGGAATGATTTCAATTTTTTTGAATTTTCCAAGACCAGATTTATGGCCCAGGATGTGATCTATTCTGGAGAAGGTTCCGTGTGCACTTGAGAAAAAGGTGAAGTTGATTGTTTTGGGATGGAGTGTCCTATAGATATCAATTAGGTCTAGCTGGTCCATTGTGTCATTTAAGGTTTGTGTTTCCTTGTTAATTTTCTCTTTAGTTGATCTATCCATAGTTGTGAGTGGGGTATTAAAGTCTCCCACTATTATTGTGTTACTATTAATTTCCTCTTTCATACTCGTTAGTGTTTGCCATACATATTGCGGTGCTCCTATGTTGGGTGCATATATATTTATAATTGTTATATCTTCTTCTTGGATTGATCCTTTGATCATTATGTAGTGCCCTTCTTTGTCTCTTTTCACATCCTTTATTTGAAAGTCTATTTTATCTGATATGAGTATTGCGACTCCTGCTTTCTTTTGGTCTCCGTTTGTGTGAAATATTTTTTTCCAGCCCTTCACTTTTAGTCTGTATGTGTCTCTTGTTTTGAGGTGGGTCTCTTGTAGACAGCATATAGAGGGGTCTTGTTTTTGTATCCATTCAGCCAATCTTTGTCTTTTGGTTGGGGCATTCAACCCATTTACATTTAAGGTAATTATTGATAGGTGTGGTCCCGTTGCCATTTACTTTGTTGTTTTGGGTTCACGTTTATACAGCCTTTCTGCATTTCCTGTCTAGAGAAGATCCTTTAGCATTTGTTGAAGAGCTGGTTTGGTGGTGCTGAATTCTCTCAGCTTTTGCTTATCTGTAAAGCTTGTGAATTCTCCTTCATATCTGAATGAGATCCTTGCTGGGTACAGTAATCTAGGTTGTAGGTTATTCTCTTTCATTACTTTCAGTATGTCCTGTCATTCCCTTCTGGCCTGGAGGGTTTCTATTGATAGATCAGCTGTTATCCTTATGGGAATCCCTTTGTGTGTTATTTGTTGTTTCTCCCTTGCTGCTTTTAGTATTTGTTCTTTGTGTTTGATCTTTGTTAATTTGATTAATATGTGTCTTGGGGTGTTTCGCCTTGGGTTTATCCTGTTTGGGACTCTCTGGGTTTCTTGGACTTGGGTGGCTATTTCCTTCCCCATTTTAGGGAAGTTTTCAGCTATTATCTCCTCGAGTATTTTCTCATGGCCTTTCTTTTTGTCTTCTTCTTCTGGGACTCCTATGATTTGAATGTTGGGGCATTTCACATTGTCCCAGAGGTCCCTGAGGTTGTCCTCATTTCTTTTGATCCTTTTTTCTTTTTTCCTCTCTGCTTCATTTATTTCCACCATTTTATCTTCTACCTCACTTATCCTATCTTCTGTCTCCGTTATTCTACTCTTGGTTCCCTCCAGAGTGTTTTTGATCTCATTCATTGCATTATTCATTTTTAATTGACTCTTTTTTATTTCTTCTAGGTCTTTATTAAACATTTCTTGCATCTTTTCAATCTTTGTCTCCAGGCTATTTATCTGTAACTCCATTTTGTTTTCAAGATTTTGGATCATTATTATTATCATTATTCTAAATTCTTATCAGGTAGATTCCTTATCTCCTCCTCTTTTGTTTGACTTGGTGGGCATTTTTCATGTTCCTTTACCTGTTGGGTATTTCTTTGCCTTTTCATCTTATTTAGATTGCTGTGTCTGGAATAGGGCTTCTCTCTCTCTCTCTCTTTTTTTTTTTTTGTAAGGTTATAGTGTATTGAAAATGAAAATTAAGGAGTAGTAGAGGAGTACTAGAGGACTTTAAAAGAAATAAGAGAAAAAGAAAAATAGGAAATAGAAGAGAAAAAGAAAAAAAAAGAAGAAAAAAAAAGAAAGAAAGAAAAAAAAATTTCTTTTTCCTAAATAAAAAAATTGTAAAAATCTATGAAAATGAAAGTTAAGGAGTAATTTGAGAGTAATAGGGAATTTTAAAGGAAAATAAAAGAGAAAAAATAAAAAAGAAAAAATTAAAAAAAAAATTTTTTCCTACTAAAAAAAAAAAAGTAAAAATATATCTAGGAATTTCTCTGGAGCTGTTGCAGTCAGTGTGGGTTCGGCTCAGTTTCAGATAGCTCCTCGTTCCAGCTTACACTTCTCAGTATCTACAGGCCCCTTCTGGAGTAGTCGGTGTTTTCT
Source organism: Cervus elaphus (assembly GCF_910594005.1). Lineage (NCBI taxonomy): Eukaryota > Metazoa > Chordata > Mammalia > Artiodactyla > Cervidae > Cervus > Cervus elaphus. Next base: position 79,393,840 of record NC_057819.1, on the reverse strand, counting down.
ACAGGGATTTTAATCTGTTGCACCGGTCCCTTCTGAAGCGGTTCCCTTTGTTTATTTGGCTTCTGTTTGCCGGTCTCTTCAGAGCCTTATTTCCGCCCTGACACAGGCGGGCAGAGGTGGAGTCTTATTCAGGTAGCTAGTTCCGTCGCGCTGCGGGGAGGGGCTGGCGCTGCGGGGAGGGGCTGGCGCTGCGGGGAGGGGCTGGCGCTGCTTTCTCCCTCTGCGCTGCTTAGGCTCCCGGCTGCTCTATATGGAGCGCGCCCTGCACTGCGCGCGGTTCCAGCCCTTGGGTGTTCCACAAAAGCGAGGAACAAAAAGTTGCGCCTGCTCTTTGTGCCTTCCCGGTCAGAGCGGTCCAGGCAGCCAGGGGCTTGATGGGTGCACTCTCCCCGGGTGCGGCGCGCCCACTCCCTTCCGTGGTCCCAGTCTCAGTTTCCGCAGGTGCCAGTAGGGTGCATGCGCCTTCTGCCCTCCGTGTCCCCAGCCCCAGTCCCCGCCCGTGCCGGTTGGGTGCCTGCGCCCTGTGTCTCGCCGCGACCCTCCCGGTGGATGTTGACCATCCAGAATCTCAGGAGGTCTTTGATTAGAAAGTGGAGGCCTGTTTGCAGTGCAGCAGGGGATGCGGTCCTTGGGGCCGAGCCTGCCCCTTTCCCCTCCCCCCTGCCTCCTGCCTCCGGCGGGGCTGGGCCGATCCGCAGCCTGCGAGCTCTTCTCTGGACTTTCTCGGTCCCTTTGTTCTGCGAACGGCCGGCAGTGTGTTTGGGCCAGTTAATTTTCTCCCTCTCTTTTGCTGTCCCACAGTTTAAGTTGGCAACTCACAAAAGCTCCCTACGATTGTCCTCAGGGCACTCAGGCCCGACCCTACCCCAAGCAATGCCGCCCGCTCCTCTCCGTTCTGCCCCCACTTGCTGGTGGCGGATGCGGGTGTCTGGGGTACTTCTGCTGGGAGTTGCTTTTAGGCTCGTAATCTGTGGGTTTTATTTATTGTTTCCCTCCCAGTCAGGTTGCCCTCCGAGATTCAAACACTTCCCCCAGGCCCGCCAGTGCGAGGGTTTCCCGGTGTCTGGAAACGTCCTCTATTGAGACTCCCTTCCCGGGACGGATCTCCGTCCTTAGCTCTTTTGTCTCTCTTTTTATCCTTTATATTTTGTCCTACCTCCTTTCGAAGACAATGGGCTGCTTTTCTGGTCGCCTGATGACCTCAGCTAGCGATCAGAAGTGTTTTGTGAAGTTTGCTCTGCGTTCAGTTATTCTTTTGATGAATTTGTAGGAGAGAAAGTGGTCTCCCTGTCCTACTCCTCTGCCATCTTGGCTCCTCCTCCCTCAGTAAATCTTGAATCCAATTTTCTGCTGGTAGGTGGGGCTGTGCTGTAGTCTGGCCTAAGGCAGCCCATCCTAGAGTTAGCAGTCTTTATGGTAGGCTATTGACTGTATGATGGGGGAATGGCAGCTTCTTCCTAAAGGTCTTACACCAGTATGCCTGCTGTGCCTCCCAGGACTGCTGCTGCCAGTGCCCCTTAACCTGCAGCAGGCCACTCTCAACCCAGTGAGATGCCCTGACAGTAGAACATCACTTTGCCTACAAATATCTGTCCAGTCAAAGCTATGTTTTCTATCCAGTAGTCATGTACAGATATGAGAGTTGGACCATAAAGAAGACTGATCACCGAAGAATTGATGCTTTTGAACTGTGCTGCTGGAGAAGACTCTTGAGAGTCCCTTGGACTGCAAGGAGATCGAATCAGTCAATCCTAATGGAAATCAATCCTGAATACTCATAGGAAGGACTGATGCTGAAGCTGAAACTCCAATACTTTGGTCACCTGATGCAAAGAGCCAACTCACTGGAAAAGACCCTTCTACTGTGAAAGATTGAGGACAGGAGGAGAACAGGGACATGGAGGATAAGATGGTTGGATGGCATCATTGGCTCAATGAACATGAGTTTGAGCAAACTCTGGGAGATGTGTAAGACAGGAAGCCTGGCATGCTGCAGTCCATGGGGTTGCAAAGAGTCAAATATGACTGAGCAACAACAACAATTATCCCTCCTACATCTCCAAACATTCTAGAAGAGAAATCCATTTCTTGCCTAAAAGACAACTTTTTCAATCCTGTGTGTAAAACAGGTTGGTTTCTCTTAACTGCCAGAGCTGTCTTGATGCCTCAGTGTCCAGAATTCAGAGCTAATGAGGTACAGACAGCCTTCTCCAGTGGCAGAGAAAAACCTAGACACCAGTATTGGGATAACTGTCACCACACTATACACGTAGTCAGGTCTGCAACATTTTTCAAAATGATTTGAAATCAAAACTGCTCACAATCCTCTACAAATAGAAATGCAGAGAGGCTTAGTAGATTATCATTTCAAGTCAGGCAAATCAAGTCAGCAAAGCCAAAAGGAAATGGACATGAATCTTCCACTCTTGCTGTACTGTGAGTCAACTCTGAAGGTCATGCACCTGCAAGAAGAAGTCACCCTCTTGTGTTGCAAAAACTCACATGTGGGAGGGAGACAACTTGCTCGGGTCAGTCACTCTTAGGCAGTGTTATCAGTCCTCCACCCACCATCCCCCTAGAATGGAACAATAGAATGACTGGGTTCCCTCCTGAGGATTCCCCTTTTAAAAAGTAAGCAAGCAAGGGTTTTCTGAATCTGACCCACATTCTACAGTGAAACAAGGCGGTGTGTCACAGAGTGGGGAGGATGGGAAAGGAAGCTAGGCATCAGGCTGGCACACTTGGGCACAAGGTTCTGGAGAGTGTGCAGGCTTCTGAGATGGAAAAATGACAGACATGCTGAGCATCAGTAGTTGTGGCACTTCCAGGGACATCATTCATAAACAAAAAGCTCCTAAATCTCTCAGGTTCTCCTCTGGTACCTCAGGCAGGTATCCTCCAGGTTAGCAAGAAAGCCAGGAATTCCATTCTGCAAAGAAAAGGAGATTGTCATCACTCTGTCCTCACAGCAACTACCCTTGATTCTCAAGATGTGGCAACGGTGAAGGAAGATGCCTTGGGGAATAATAAATATGACAATAGGCTCCTGATAAAATTTCAACAGAATGTTGTCACTGATGATGAAAAAGGAAAGACTCAGGGCACAGGTAAGGTAGGGGCCACAGTTGTCAGACCTTGCATATTTTAGCATTTGTTAATAGAAATCTAAGATAATTCTAAGACACTGTTTTTGAAAAGAAATAGAAAACTCAGGAAATGGGACTGGGCGGGGCTGTGTGATTCTTCCAAAAGATGAAAAAAAGGACTTGCTTTACAGAATTAGAAATTGGTAAGAATTGGGAGCAAGAGGCGGGATATGTCATCCCTTAGTTAGTGTTGAACATTGCCCAGAGTTTCCCCAAATGTTGTTTTGGTTACTCCTTCTACACATTGTGGAAATATCCATCCCCATTTTTTTTTGGAGGGAAGAAACTGATGGCTTCCCTAGATTACATAGTCAGAAGTAGGACCAGAATTCAAAGCATGATGTGTTTTACTCAAGTTTGTGTACTTTTTCACTCTCCCTGGGAATTGGTGAGCCCACCAGCCTGTAAGTAGGACCTCACAAAGCAGACTGAATGGTCTCCATGAGTGATCTGCATACCACTGAAGTCCCTGCTCCTTATAGAAAGAAAACACAAAAACAAAACTGGAGGCTTCCCCAGGCTTGAACATATCTCATTGTCTCCCAAGCCATGTTGGCCTAACTCCTCCATAAGCAGATACAGCATCCACAGGCACCCTTGTTCCTACAAGGAGCAGGTTATTGTCCAAAGGTTCCAGTCAGTGATTCTGGCGGGATCTTGGTGGGAAAGTAGCGTGGAGCTGATATTCCAGGTAAAGATTCTGGTCTTTTGTCCCAACCTCGGTCCTAGGTGTTGGCAACCCCAGTCCTCACCAGAGTCAGTCAACCATGCTGCTTCATCAAAGAGCATCGTGAGGCCCGAGACTGTACGTCTCTTCAGTCTGACAGCCCCTCAGGCTCAGTCAACATCTGTCAGGCTCACTTCCACTCCTGCCGCTGGGGGTCTCACCTTGGCAACCCAGTTGAACATCCAGGATGGAATCCAGCCACCAGGGTTTATGAAGTAGTAAATGAACACTAGAGAGGGAAAGGAAGGGCAGTTCAAAAGGAGGAAAAATACAGCAGCAAACATCCAGGTTTATATGCAGGCCAAGGAATTCAGGAAGGAGGTAACACACAGTTCAAGTGGACTCTCCCATCTCCTTTATGGGAGACTTATGCACACACTTTGGCAAACAGCCAAGGCACATTCTGCTGCTATTTATTAAACCCGCGGCAAGTGCTAGATGAGGAGGGCATGGCAATCCACTCCAGTATTCTTGCCTGGAGAATCCCCATGGACAGAGGAGCCTGGCAGGCTACAGTCCATAGAGCTGGACATGACTGAAGTGACTTAGCATAGCATTGCATAGCATAGCATAAGTGCTAGATATTTGGATATATATCTCATTTAGTTATTTCTCTCAATTATCTTAATTATAAAAATTGATAAAATTAAACTCTGGTTTATAAATGATAAAACTGAGACTTAGTAGAGTGGGGTGATGCACCCAAGGTGGCAGATTTAACACACATCAGAACTACTGTTCAGACTTTACTGCAGTCTCAAGGCCACACCCCTTCCAGTCCAGCAGGTGGCCACATAAACCCCTCCCAGATTCTCTCCTGAGTATGGAACTCAAGGCAGACAGGTCCTGAGTCTCTTAGCTTTTGCTGAGTGAGCGGTACCTCCTCAGAGATGGTCCCACTAGCCTTCCTGCCCATTTCCAGCCAGAATGTGCAGTACAAGAGCAGCCTGAAGTGAATTCCTAAACCTTTTGGTTCACTTCGATGTTCTGATTTCACCTGGGCAATGCAAGAGTAAGTAAAAAATAGGTTGATCAGATTTAAACATCCACCTTGCATTGTAGCCAAACTTCAGGGTTGAACTGAGTCTCCTCTGTTTCCTTTGAACCCATGCCCAGTCTCTGACCTCAGGGAAAATGCATCATGCATTTTATGGGCCTCACAGGGACTGCTCATACTTCACAGGGCGCAGCAGCACACCAACAGATGACGTCTTTTTACCTTTGCTCCGGTCACTGCCGTTGCTCTCCACGGCCAGCTTCACCCGGCACTGTCTCACGCGGATGAAGTCTGACCTCTCTGGGAACTGTGGCACCGAGGTGGTCTTGGCCAGGACCACCTGCACCTTCCGCCCCCTGAAGTCCAGTTCTCGCCTCTGCTGCACATAGACGCACTGCACTGCCGGTCAAGGCGAGACAAGAGGGAAGCCTCTCAGAAGGATAAAAGGAAAGCCCACAAGTCAGAAGCAAAAGGAAATTATGTTGTTGCCTCCACGTGGCGTTTGCTCCCTTAAACTGTCAGTTCACTTCCTACCTGGTCTGCCTAACTTCCCTGCAAAACCCTGTGGCCTCCCACCTGGTGTTTTCTCTTCATAGCAGGCATTGTGTACATACTCAGTTCCCAACTGTTGTCTGACTCTTTGTGACCCCATGGACCGTAGCCTGACAGGTTCTTCTGTCCATAGGATTTCCCAGGCAAGAATACTGGAGTGGGTTGCCACGTCCTCCTCCAGGGAATCTTCCTGACCCAGGGATCAAACCCAAAGCTCCTGCATATCTTGTACTGGCAGGCAGATTCTTCACCACTGGGCCACCTGGGAAGCTCAAGACATGCATTACCCGCTTGTCAATGATTCCTTGCAGCTCTAATTATGAGGGGAACTCACTCCTCCTTTCTCCAGTAAAGCAATGAGATCTCAGAGGATTGGTCATTTATCAGCTGTGATCCTGGGCAACTTAATTTTGCTGAGATTCAGCTTCACTGTGCAGGAAAAGAGGGTAACACTGCCTGTAGACAGGCTTGGTGGGGGCATTGGAGAAAGACTGGAGCAGAATCTCACTCAGGAAACAGTGGGGTCATTGCTCTCTGTCCTCCCCTTAAGCCCTAATCATTGACCTCTGTGCACAGAGGATCGTCAGACAAGGTTACTTACACCTGGTGACCATAGGGAGATATATGGATACCCAAATATTAGTAGGCATATGTCCTCACTGGTTCTGGTTCACCAAGAGTAATACAATCATTTCACCTCAATAAAGATTCACAGACCAGCCACTATGTCTATGGCCCTATTACAGGGAAGATAATTAGATTTGAAGAAATTGAGCAGGAAACACACACACACAGGGCCCAAAGCCAATGCTGGGGGAGGAGGGGAGGTGGAGAGAGCTGGAAATGTGGGGCCTGAGCTCCATCCCCGAGTCGGCTGCTAACCGCCTGTGTGTGTGTGTGACTTTAACTCTCTGGGTCCCAGCTTCCTCCTCTACAGACCAAGGGAGTGTATTGAATACCCTTAAGGAAAAGTTGTTTTCAGGCCCCCAAATCTGTGGTACAAGGATTTTCTAGGAAAATTCTCAGGAAAGTATGAGCTGCCTTCCCACAGTTATAGATGCTCCATGGAGTCTGACCCAGAAATCACACTCTGAGGTCTCTGAAAGCTACACAAAAAGAAACAGTTTTAGCAGATGCTTATGCAAGAGTCAAAGATCATGTTGTCCACACTTTCTGGATATACCGCCATTGGGTCATGGCCATGGGGAACAAAAACACTTAGAAAGCTGACTAATAGTATGTGTTCGAAAAGGATACATCTCTTCCGGACAAAAAAAACGGGAACTCCATTTTCATGTAGATCACTGTTTCTCCATTGCATTCTGTTTCATAGGCTTCTATTAAACAAAGCAAAGTGAAAAAACCAACAACTCAAAAGATGTTATTGCATCTGGAAGTCCCTTTGGCTTCAATTAACAAGAAACTTTGATATGACAACCCTGTAGGGTAATAAATCACTAAGTCATGAGGCATTGAATTTTAGGGAAAGTCATATATTTAGAACCACTGAAATCTTGTTGCCCAGGGACAGTGTCTGGTAGATATAAAAACAGTAAAAATAAAAGAACCCAACAAAACTTGTTCATTGTATACCACAAACAACATTCTAAGACAGAACGCAGTGAAACAAAATTAGGCATCCAAAAATAAATTTTCAAGTTCTCAAATCTTGGTAATCATCAGATGGCACTACAGTATCAATAATTTTTCCTGTTGTGACCTTTCTCCTTATCTTAAATTTTGTGACATATTACAGGTATCCTGGAACTGAGCAACCCAGTTTAGAAATGAAGTTTCCAGAGAGGTTAGTGTCCTTCCTAAAAAGCTAGGAAGTGGCTTAACTATGTTAACTCTAAGTTTCTTGTCTCTCCCCCACATTGCTTTATGTCACAGTTACAGGGACCAAATTTCCTTAATATCCACCATGCTACTGTGTGCAAGTAGCATCAGCTCTTGGAGAGAGAGAGCAAAGAGATGCTATGAAGTATACAGCATCTGCCTGCAAGCTGTGTGGGAAGCTTCTAACAAACCATTTAGAGAAGGAGCCAAGCCTAAACTTCTGAAGGAACCAAGAGAATCCCCTGAGACGGTGCTGATGGCACAGAAATGTGTTATTTAATTCAGGTTTTGAAAGAAAGAAAACCTATTAGAAGCAGACCACTGAGTAAAGAATGTATCAGTCCATCACTACAAGAGCTGACGATGACCTGAAAGGAAGGGAATGAGTGGACATCTGCTACCTTGGCCTGCTCTGCTATGACTCTCCCCTTCTTGCACCAGAATCTCATTCTCCTTCAGGGCATCATCCTTTCCATCCTTGTCCACTATTTGCTTTAAACAGGGCTGTTCAGTTCAGTTCAGTCCTACAGTCGTATCCGATTCTGAGACCCCATGGACTGCAGCACACTAGGCCTCCCTGTCCATCACCAACTCCTGGAGTTTACTCAAACTCATGTCCATTGAGTCAGTGATGCCATCTAACCATCTCATCCTCTGTTGTCCCCTTCTCCTCCTGCCTTCAATCTTTCCCATCATCAGGGTCTTTTCAAATGAATCAGCTCTTCACATCAGGTGGCCAAAGCATTGGAGTTTCAGCTTCAGCATCAGTCCTTCCAATGAACACCCAGGACTTATCTCCTTTAGGATGGACTGGTTGAATCTCCTTGCAGTCCAAGGGATTCTCAAGAGTCTTCTCCAACACCACAGTTCAAAAGCATCAATTCATCGGCACTCAGCTTTATTTACAGTCCAACTCTCACATCCACACATGACCAGTGGAAAAACCATAGCCTTGACTATGTGGACCTTTGTTGTCAAAGTAATGTCTCTGCTCTTTAATATGCTGTCTAGGTTGCTCATAACTTTCCTTCCAAGGAGTAAGTGTCTTTTAATTTCATGACTGCAATCACCATCTGCAGGGATTTTGGAGCCCCCCAGAATTAAGTCAGCCAATGTTTCCACTGTTTCCCCATCTATTTGCCATGAAGTGATGGGGCCAGATGCCATGATCTTAGTTTTCTGAATGTTGAGATTTAAGCCAACTTTTTCACTCTCCTCTTTCACTTTTATCAAGAGGCTCTTTAGTTCTTCTTCACTTTCTGCCGTAAGGGTGGTTTCATCTGCATATCTGAGGTTATTGATATTTCTCCCGGCAATCTTGATTCCAGCCTGTGCTTGATCCAGCCCAGCATTTCTCATGATGTACTCTGCATATAAATTAAATAAGCAGGGTGACAACATAAAGCCTTGACATACTCCTTTCCCAATTTGAAAGCAGTCTGTTGCTCCATGTCCAGTTCTAACTGTTGCTTCCTGACCTGGATACAGATTTCTCAAGAGGCAGGTCAGGTGGTCTGGTATTCCCAGACTGATTCAGTGTTAATTTCAGGGCTGGGAAAATGAGCAAAACATGGTCACAGTGATTAGGGAAGGCATATGTGGACAGAATCTTGGCTTGCCACTCTAGCAAGTTTAGGCCCAAAAGTGGCTTTGTAAAGGTTCTCAGGCAGCTTATAGAAGATCTGGGAGGGCCAGAATGAGGTTACGAACCTCAGGATTATTCCAGAGAAGTCAACCTACTGCAGCCTCTGGAGCATACTCCATAGTGTGGACTATTGATATCAAGTACCACACATCAGAAGCTCTGTAAATGGCTACAGCACATGACTGAACCATAACTGGTAGGGAGATGGACGGAGAACATCTGGCTTTTCCTTGAATATATGGCACCACCATTCCCCATAAAGTAAGAGTATTTGAAAACAGTATGTGGCCCTAAACCATGACAAACATCCCCAAGGAAATAATATATGATCCAGGCTGGGGCGATAAGAGCCAATCCTGAGACTCTGGACGCCATCAGTAGGAAAGTTCCTGTTCCTCTGGGGTTGTGTACTTGGTTAGAATGTAAGCCTGCATCTTCTGGTGGCCTCTCTGCGTGACACAGGATCTGCCTGAGAATGTGGTCAATTCAGAAGAAAACAGAGTCAAGCTGGAGAAACAAAGTATTGTGTACAGCTATCCTGGAAACCAGACACCCATGGAGTTTCAACATCACAAACCAATAAACACTTTTTCCCTTCATTACACTGCAATTTGTTAGCTTTTCTTCCTTGCAACCAAGATTCCTAACCACAGCAAGTGCCTGGCAGGGTTTCTGGCCCCTGGGCTAGCTGTATCTATTCTACTGTGCCTGGGATAGCAGAGACCACTCCCCACTCTAAGTGCCAGAAAGATCCCCTATCTAATGCCACTCATAACTCTCCATCATTTTTAGGGAAAAATCTAAGAAGTGTAGTCAGGTGGCCAGCCTAGGCCCTTGGGTCTTTGGACTCTCCTCCCAGGCTAATTCCAGATTCTGCTACCCCAACAACCCAAAAGCACCCAACTGCTCACAGATCAAAAAAAAAAAAAAAAATTCATGTTGTTTCATGCCTTCCTCATTTTACTCATACTGTTCCCTGGACCAAATGTCCTTAACCCACTCACCCTTCACTTTTCACCTCACCATGTGTGTATATTCTTGCTGTTTATAAAATTTTGATTCAATTTTTAAAACAAAGCTCAGAAACCACCTCCTCCAAGAAGCCTTCCATGCTCTTCCAGTTGTATATATCTCATATATATATATATACACAAGACAACAAACTTGTAGTAAGTTCAAACAGGAGTGTGAATCTATTAAAGTATAACAAGGAAGTCCTAGAAATATTGAAGGCATATTTCAGCCCAGCACCTCAGATATTTAAGCCAAAATTTAAAATGGAACATAGTATGATAGAAACTAAACCTATTGATCTCTGTTGGTTAGATAAAATAGCAATAGATTCTACCTTCTAATTGATTTTTTAAAAGGAATATATGTCACTCACCTGTAATCTGTGGGATCTGCCGTCTTAGATAGCCTAAATCCATACAGATATCTGCAAGTAGATCTGGTGAAGCTCTCAGAGTACCAATGATCTTATACTCATAAAGTCCAGTCGGCTGTAAAATGAGAACAGGTAGAAACAAACTATTGATTCCCAAGTTGCTATTACACAGCATATGAAAAATAGTTGCTTGTGCTGTATCACTACTGAACACCTCTGCAGTCTTGGTAATGCAATGGTGAAGAAAACAGGTGAAGATCTTGCTGATCTTGCTGTCATAGTTCTATTTGTTCTTTGCCACAGGTGCTGGTGATTAGCTACCCAGGTAATTTAAGTAGGATAAAAGAAGGTTATGTGATAAATGGTGTCTAGTTTTGGCGGGCTGGTGGTTTGTTGTATATCATCAGGTGTTTAGGGAATGTCTCTATGAGGGATTCATCAGAAGAGTTTGTTCTGAGTATTAGAAGGAGCTGGCCATGGGAAGATGAGAAAAGTCAATTTCTGGTAGGGAGAGGGCCCACAGACTGATGGATTTTCTTACTCAGAGAACAAAAAGTCAGGCAGACCAGAGAACTGTGATGGAGAAAAGTGATAGGAGCTGAGGTCAGAGAGGTAGTGGGGGCTGGGTCCAAAGGGCTTTGTGAGCCAAGGCAATGGGCAAAAAGATTTTATTCTAATAGCTATGGAAAGCCAGTCAATAACTTAAAATAGGGAAATGATTTTTTAAAAAATAGTTCTTGCTTCTTGGTAGAAAATAGATCATAAATGAGTAAGGAGATGGGTAAGAAGACCAGGACAATGATCCAGAGAAGAGAGGTTGATGATTGGCCAGAGAGGTAATGATGCTGATGGGGAGAAGTCAGTAATTTAGGGAAACATTTTGGAAGTAATGTCAACAGAATATTGCTGACAGGTTGGCCGTAGAGACAGAGATAGCTAGAACAAATCTTGTAACATTGGCTTAAACAACCAGGTAGATGGGAGATCTGAGAGAGAGAAAGCTTGCAGAGGTGGCGATCTGTGGGCTGACCAAGAGTTCTACTTTGAGGATGTTGAGTTTGAAGTGTTGAGCGTCTTGAGTTGAGTTATTAAACACTCATGAGGAAATGTCACATAGGCAGAGTTTAGACTATTTTAGATAGCCAAGGGCCATAATGAAACCCAAGACATTATTGTTTTACCAATTCCAAGATGAAATTTTTCAGCAACTGCTTTTTTTTTCTATAAAACTTGTGTATAAAAGAATGAAAAAGGGATACATGTAGATAGAGAACAGATTTGAGGATACAGCAGAAGAAGGAGAGGGTGGGACAAATTGAGAGAGTAGCATTGAAACATATCCATTAACATATATGAAATAGAAAGCTAGTAGAAGCTGTTATATAACACAAGGAGCTCAGCCTAGTGCTCTGTGATAACCTGGAAGGGTGGGATGAAACGGGGGAGGGATGGAGGAGAGGTGCAAGAGAGGGGGGATATATGTATACTTGAGGCTGATTCATGCTGTTGTGTTGCAGAAACCAACACCACATTGTAAAGCAATTATCCTCCAATGAAAAATGTTAAAAAGAAGAAGAAGAAGAACAAAATGGGGGAAGAAGCACCAGCTTCAAACCATACTAGTCCTTTTTATTCAGAAAAAAAGATCATTTCTAGATTTCTAAGTACAAGAGATTTTCCTGTTTTCATGTTAAGCCATATTCTGTGAGGATGTAGGCTGGAGTAGATACACTTCACTCTCTGTACAATGGCAACTTATTCCTAGCCCCACTGCCAAAAGATTTATTGTACAATTCCTGACCCTCTTGCCAAAGGGTTCTTTCTTAAGATTAAACTAATGACTAATTTCAGTACAAAAGCAAACAAACAAAACAAACAAAAACGAACCTTTTACATGTACCTATACTTCCAGGTGCTAACGGAGTCCTATTGGCTAACCAAACATGAATGAACCCACGTTCTTAAACACTTCCAAGAACTTATGTGAAGTCAAGGTGTAAACGTGGAAATCTTTCTAGAGATCCTGAGGCTTTAAGGGTCTCCTGACTTAGGTGGCATGACAATAATTGTCAGTTTAGGAATCTCAGATGTCTGTGAAAGTACCTGGCAGAAAATGGGAAGTAAATTGAAACTGAATTCATAAGGATGTTTCAGCTCTAAGAATATGTGGCATTATACCAAGTGTTTCCAACCAGCAAGTGAGAAGCTGGTGGGTCTGACCCCCATGAGTGCTGTGCCATGGATGCCCCACAGGAAGAACAGGACTCAAGAGAAAAGTCCTCCTTCTCCTGTCTCCTCCCATCAGGTTCACAGATGGGAAGAGGATGAGGCTTTATACCCAGCACACATCTACACCCACACACGTTTTAGTTAGCTTGGGAAGAAAACTTCTGTTCAGGAATACTGCAGCCCCATTTTCTATATGCAGTGAGCAAAAAGGATAGCTATGTATAGAGATTATGATCTCCCCAGCTTCACATGGATTAGCTTTGGTTATCTGGATGAATGAAGACAAACTGCTTCCTGGAACTAGTTCCCATCCCTCCTGAATGTATTGATAATTTTAGCCCTTAGCGACTTCAGTCCTGTACTATTACAGAAAAGAAAAAAGAAAGCCCTTAAAGAAGAGAAAAATAAAACAATATGATTTACGTGAATACCCAAGAATGAACTATTATGACAACTTTCTCTAAACACTCCCTTCATAGCAGGACTGAGAAATGCCAGAACACCGGAGGACAAATTGTGGGATGACAGCTTTCCTTGTCCATCAACAAAATGTTCTTTTCAGGTGTTTAGCAGCCCCATCCAAATTCTTACATCAAAGAATCGTTTCCTCTGAAAGAGGCCCTCAGCAAACATATTCACAACTTCATTTTGTCTTTGAAATAATAAAGTGAATTTTCATGACTATAAAAATAATTCATATTCATTAAGAAAAATTATAAAATGTGAAGAAAATGTAATTGGCATGTAATGCTAAAATCCACAAATAACCTAATTGCAGTACATGGTATATTTCTTCTCTTTTTAAAACTTTTTATTGAAGTACAGTTGATTTACAATGTTGTATTACATTTTGTTGTTTAGTAAAGTGACTCAGTTATAGATATACATATCTTCTTTTCCATTGTCTTTTCAATTATGGTTTAATTCATCACAGGATATTGAATATAGTTCCTGGGCTATGCAGTAGGATTTTGTTGTTTACCCATCTTATATGTAAAAGTTTGCATCTGTGAGTCCCAAGCTCCCAATCCTTCACACCCCCTCTCCATCTCCCCCAGGCAACCACAGGTCTGTTCTCTATACCTGTTAGTCTGTTTTTGTTTCATGAACATGCTCGTTTGTGTCATACTTTAGATTCCGTATATAAGTGATAACATATGGTATTTGTCTTTCTCTTTCTGACTTGAACCTCACTTTGTGTGATATTCTCTAGGTCCATTCATGTTGCTGCAAATGGCATTATGTCATTCTTTATAATGGCTCAGTGTATATATATATATACACACACACACACACACACACACACACACACCACATCTTTTTTATCCTTTCATCTGTTGGTGGACATTTACATTGTTTTCATGTCTTGGCTATTGCAAATAGTGCTGTTATGAACATATGGGTACATTTATCTTTTGGAATTATAGTTTTACTGGTTATATGCCCAGGAGTGGGATTGCTGGATCATATGGCAAATCTATTTTTAGCTTTTTGATGACCTCCATAATTTCTTCCATGACTGAATCAAATTACATTTTCACCAACAGTTTTAAGACGTTCCTTCTTCTCCACACTCTCTCCAGGATTTATTATTTGTAGATTTTTAATGATGTCCATTATGACTGATGTGAGGTGGTACCAGTGTTGTTTGGATTTTCATCTAATAATTCATGATGATGAGCACCTTTTCATGTTCCCATTGGCCATCTGTATATATCTTCTTTGGAGAAATGTCTGTTTAGATCTTCTGCTCATTTTTTGGTTGGGTTGTTTGGTTTTTGTTATTGAATTACAGGGCATGTTTGTATCTCTTGGAAATTAAGCCCTGTCAGCGGCATCAAGTACAAATATCTTGTCCAAGTCCATAGTTCATTTTTCTGTTTTGTTTTGTTTCCTTTGCTGTGAAAAATCCTGTAAGTTTCATTAGATTCCATTTGTTTATTTTGCTTTTATTTCCATTGCCTTGGAAAACTGAACTAAGAAAACATTGTATGCTTTAACTCAGAGAATGTTTTGCTTCTTCTAGGAATTTTATGGTGTCTTGTCTTATATTTAAATTTTAAGGTATTTTGAGTTTACTTTTGTGTATAGTGTGAGGATATGTTCTAACTTCATTGATTTACAAGTGGCTGTCCAACATTCTTGACACCGCTTGCTAAAAAGACTGCATTTTTCCCATTGAATATTCTTGTTTCCTTTATCAAAGATTAATTGTCCATAGGTATGTGAGTTTATTGCTGAGCTGTCTATTCTATTCTATTGACCTGAATGTCTGTCTTTGTGCCAGTACCATGCTGATTTAATTACTGTAGCTAAGTAATATTTTCTGAAGGTTATGCCACCTGCTTTGTTCTTTGTCCTCAGGATTGTTTTGGCAATTCTTTGTCTTTTATGTTTCCATATGAATTTTAGAATTATTTGCTATAATTCCGGGAAAATTATCATGAATATGTTGATAGACATTGCATTATATCTGCATATTGCTTTGGGTAGTATGGCCATTTTAACAAAATTCTTCCAATCCAAGAGCATAGGATGCCTTTCTATTTTTTTTAATTTTATTTAATTTCCTTTATTAATGTTTTGTATTTATCAGCATGTAAGTGTTTCAACTCCTTGGTCATGTTTTTTCCTAGGTATTTTACTTTTCTGGTTCATTATTAAAAGCTTTTTTTAAATTTTAAATCCCCTTTCTGATATATGACTGTTAGTATAAAGAAATGCAACTGATTTCCATATGTTAATCTTGTATCCTGCTACTTTGCTGAATTCATTTGTAAGTTCTAATATTTTGGTGTGAAGTCTTTGGTGTCTTGTATATGGAGTATTAGGTAACATGTGTATAATGACAATTTTACCTTTTCCCTACCATTCTGAATATATTTTATTCATTTTTCTTGTCTGATTGCTATGGCTAAGACACATGTCTTCAATACTATGTTGAAGAGAAATGGTGAGAGTAGGCATCCTTGTTTTGTTCCCTATTTTATTAGGAAGGTTTTCAACTTTTCACCATTGATTTTTATGTTGGCTGTGGATTTATCATAAATAGTTTCAATTATATTGAGACATGTTCCCTCTATATTCACTTTCATAAGAGTTTTATCATGGATTGATGTGAAATTTTATCAAATTTTTGTTTTGCATCTATTAAAATCATTATGTGGTTTTGTCTTTTCTTTTGCTGATGTGGTGTATCACAGATTTATTTGTATATGTTGTGCCAGTCTTGTGGCCCTAGGATGAATCCCATTTGGCCATGGTGCATGATTTTTTTATGTGTTGTTCAATTCAATTTACAAATATTTTATTGAGAATTATTGTATGTATATTCATCAAAAGATATTGGCCTGTAATTTTCTTTTTTGGTAATGTCTTTGTCTTGTTTTAGTAGCAGGATGATGGTGGCCCCATAGAATGTCTTTGGGCATGTTCCTTTCTCTTCAAACTTTAGGATGAGTATCAGAATGGTCAGTCTAAATTCTTCTTTGTGTGTTTGGGAGAATTTGCCTGTGAAGCCATCTGGTCTTGGACTTTTATTTGTACAGATTTTTTTTAAAATTAAAGATTCTATTTCACTTCTAGTGATTGGTATGTTCAAGCAATCTATTTCTACTTGATTCAGTTTTGGTGAGCTGTATGATTCTAGACAGTTGTCCATTTCTTCTAATTTGTCAAATCTGTTGGCATATAATTGTTCATATATATATATATATATATATATATATATATATATATATATATATATATCTTCAGTATCAGTTGTTTTTCCTCTTTCACTTTTTATTTTGTTTATTTGGTCTTCTCACTTTTCTTCTTGCTGAGCCTGGCCAGAGTTTTATCAAATTCATTTACCCTTTCAAAGAACCAGGTCTTGGTTGTATTGATGTTTCCATTTCCATTATTTTTATCTCTATTGATTTCCTCTCTGAACTTTATTAACTCCTTCCTTAAGCTTCCTTGAAGTTTTGTTTGTTCTTCTTTTTCTTATTATTTTAGGTGGTGAGTTTGATTATTCACTTGAGATTTCTTATTTTTTTAAAGAAGGCCTGTATCACTATGAACTTTTCTCTGAGAACTATTTTTGCCACATTCCACAGTGTTTGTATAGTTCTGTTTTCGTTGTCAATTTCCTTGAAGTATTTTTTAGTTTCTTCTTTGATTTTATCATTTGAACACTTTTTAGTAGCATGCTGTTTAGTCTCCATGTAATTGTTTCTTCTTTTTTTCATTTTTCTGGGATTGATTTCTAGTTTCATGCCATTAGGGTCAGAAAAGATGCTTGAAATAATTTCTATAAATCTTAAGTTTGTTGAGGCTTGTTTTGTCCTCTAGTAGGTGGTCAGTTGTAGAGAATGTTCCCTGTGCACTTGAAAAGAATGTGTATTATGCTTTTTTGGAATGAGACATATTTCTTTTAAGTAAATAAATAATTCTTTGTAACATATGTTACAAAATGAAAGTAACATGGTATAAATGGGTGATGTTCTTATTTTGAAAGTGAAAGTCACTCAGTCATCAACTAAGATCATGGCATCTGGTTCCATCACTTCATGGCAAATAGGTGGGGAAAAAATGGAAACAGTGACAGACTTTATTTTCTTAGCCCCCAAAATCACTGCAGCCATGAAATTAAAGACTCTTGCTCCATTGAAGAAAAGCTATGGCCAAACTGAACAGCATATTAAAAAGCAGAGACTTTACTTTGTTGACAAAGTTGGTATATACAAAGCTATGGTTTTTCCAGTAGTCATGTATGGGTGTGAGAACTGGACTATAGAGAAGACTGAGTGTCAAAGATTTGATGCTTTTGAACTCTGGTATTGGAGAAGACTCTTGAGAATCCCTTGGATTGCAACAAGATCAAACTAGTTAATCCTAAAGGAAATCAGCCCTGAATATTCATTGGAGGGACTGATGCTAAAGTTGAAACTCCAATACTTTGGCCACCTGACAAGAAGAACTGACTCATTAGAATAGACCTTGATTCTGGGAAAGATTAAAGGCAGGGGGAGAAGAGGACAACAGAGGCTGAGATGGTTGGACGGCATCACAGACTCAATGGACATGAATTTGAGCAAGCTCCAGGAGTTGGTGATGGACAGGGAGGCCTGGCATGCTGCTGTCCATGGGGTCACAAAGAGTTGGACACGACTGAGTAACTGAACTGACTGACTGTTCTTATTTTAAAGAATACAATTTTAAAGCTATGGAAAGATCATGCCTAATTTATTTTCATAAGTTTCCAAATAATTTTACAAATGTGAATATTGTGAAATAATTATTCCATATAAGCCTGGTCCATAATTTATCATTTTTTTCATTTTGAAAGCAGTAAGTTTTATTAGAGCTAAATTTTAGAGTAAAGACATTAATATTTGAAGTGTCTTTATACATTTCATAAATCTTTAAGATAGTTGCTTTCTCTATACAGTCACCAGTATCAAAGGAGCATCTCATCAAGATTGGGTACCATTGTTTGGACAAAAGAAAAGAGAATAAATCAGTTTATTTGGGCAATGTTTTTAGTATTGATGTGTAAGTCTCTTGCAAATTATATAAACTCTTTCAAACTTGTTACTGTACTTGTCAACCACATTAGCACTTCAATGACTTCAAACAAGTTTACTCAAGATGTTCTTGGCTTTTCCTAAAGCTCCTCCAGAAAACCAGTTCTAAGAATAGCTCATTTTTTCTTAAAGTAAAACACATTGCATGATTTTCTATACTCCATTTATAGGATATTTCATTTGCTACACTTCATATATCTAGAGAATTTTTCAATGGTAGAGAATCAGTGACTATAAAGTGTATAATACAATTAGTAGAAGAAATAAAATTGTTAGAACACATACTATCTTTCTTGCAGAGAGAAACCCTATGGTCATATGCATAGTTAGTAAATTTTCTGGTCTCCTATGAAGGTAGAAGCAGTTATATGGCACTTCCTTTCTGTTTTGAATATACACATGATATTTACATCTGCAGAAGCTATTTTGTGACAAGAGACAAGAGGATGTAGACTGAAAAGATTCAGAGTTTTGCCAGCCACATTGATAAGCTGATCCAAATCAGCAACTGCTAACCTCTAAACTACTTGTTAGCTAGAAAAACAAACCTCTCTTTGATTGTCATTTTTAATTCAGTTTTATTTTACTTGCAGCAATGAGTAAAAGTGAAAGTGAAGTCGCTCAGTCGTGCCCTACTCTTTGTGACCCCATGGACTGTAGCCTACCAGGCTCCTCCGTCCATGGGATTCTCCAGGCAAGAATACTGGAATGGGTTGCCATTTCCTTCTCCAGAGGAATCTTCCTGACCCAGGGATAGAACCCGGGTCTCCCACATTGTAGGCAGACACTTTAACCTCTGAGCCACCATAGAATAAGCAATTCTAATTATTGCAAGTGAACCTTACTGGTGATGAATTTTACTTCAGTTCTGTGATCCTAGAAAACAGTAAAGAAACTCACTCACCCTTTGTGTTCCAAAAAACAGCTTACCACTAACAAACCACCTTTCCTCCAGGCTTTGGGTGAGAGTCATATACAAACCCCTTGTTCACTTGTCACAAGGCCAGACACAATGCCTCTAAATTCCCTTTCTATGTCCCATTAATGATCAGCTAAACTGCTTACTCTACTGACCAATAGGAACAAAATGCTTGTTAGCCGAACTAAAGTGTCTGTCCTCCCTCCAGGCCCCTAAACTTGGCCCAGCCTCAGCCTGAGCAGCATCAAATCCAGCCACCATTGAGAATAGATTGGCTCCAGGGTAAGAAATTCTCTGTTACATTGTCCAGTTAGATCACCTTCATTTCACTGCCGCACATGTGGCTTCAGCCTTGCTGACTTAAAAAAGACCTTTCTGCCTCAGTCCTGAGACACTCTGAAGTTTATCGTCAAAGCTTTCTCCCTACTATGATAATCCCCAACCCTTGGCAAATAATCGTTTTGAATGAAAGTCCTCTTACTAAGTGAAAGGTTTTTTCTTTTTTTATTTGACTTTAAAGTATACTGTTAAATACTTTAAATATAAATACTCTATTAAAATACTTAAAGAAACACTACTGGCTATAGTACATTTATTTATCCTCAGCAGAATAAATTATGTAACAGGTAATGTGTTTATATATGAGAAATGTCCAAATGTCATAAAGCTTGCATTTGACATTTGCAATTCCTGCATAGGAGCAATTTCTACAGAGGAGTAATCCCCACCATTCCTATACCCTGCAGCCTGACCTAGAGAAAGGTATCACTCATTCTTTTCAATTATGGTGTTTATCTGCATTTACATAACTAACTACAAGACAGCCTTGATAAATCACATCTCTCTAATCCTGTCAGTATGCACTTGAGTGTGCACTGAATTTCCTTTGCCTCTCCTAGAAGAGCTCATTTTCATTCCTCATGGGCCAGGAAGCCTCTCAAATCTACCACTGTGGCAGTTATACAACACCAACCTTCTATTGCATGTAACGGGCTCAGAAGGTATGAAAAATAGACATTTTTCATTAAGGAAAATCACTCCTAATGGCAGGTGTCAAAGCTGCAGCTGCCACTGGGAAGTATGTACCATGACAGTTAAGAAGAAAGACAGCTGACTAAATCTGATTCAATATTTGATATCTCTCCAAAAACACATGGCAAATTTAATCCTGAAGGACTTGCAGAGAACTAGGTAAAATAACACTGATAGTTAATGTTTACTGCATCCTTGTTGAATACCAGGTCCTGGGCTGAGTGCTTTACAGGAGTCCCCTCACTTAATGTATACAATGAAAACATGAGGTATAGACCATTAGTAAACTCATTTATAGACAACATGAAAGAGGTTTAAAGAAGTTCTGAGAAATTCTCGGAAAAGTTAGTTCTGTAGAGATGAGAAGCAGCTTGGTGTTTGTCTGGAATTGGAAATGGGAACAGCAAGGGACTGTAAATGCGCAAGACATGTCTTTGGATGTTACACAAACGTTCCAAACTTAAACTCCAGTGAATGTTGCATAACATCATAAATTTACCAAAAGTCATTGAATTGTGCACTTTAAATGGAAAAGAATTTATAGGACTTAATAAATCTGTAAGGCTTTTAATTATATTATGAAATTTTCCCAATGTAACACAACTAAGGAACCTGACTTGAAGTTCATTAGTTGCAGCAGAACCTGGACTTATAGCCAGCGATGTGATGGCAGAGATCAAAGTGTATTATCCTGCCTTCAAAGAGTCACTGACCTCTCCCAACATATTATTAGGTAAACAATAAGCAGTTGGAGTGCACTCAGCCACAGCCAGGGTACCTTATAATTTATCATTTCAACCATAACTCTTCCAAATGACAGGGGTCTTATATTTTTCAACAGGAAAAGGGTAAGCTAAGCCTATGGTAGATATGTTGGGACACAGATCACTCTAGCTATAGCTCACAGCCAAACACCTTTTAATTTATTAGGTGCTTCAAAATGTATCTTCTAATTGGATCCCTGTACAAATTTGGCAGGGAAGGATTTCTTTCCACTTTTATAGACTCAGCTGTGGTTTTAGGTTCATAAATCCTTAACTGACAGAGCAACTTGGCAACAAAACTACACTTTGAACTGGGGGTTGCTGAATCTGCCATGTTAGCTATTATTGAACAGTTTACAATCTAAGAATAGATTTTACATTTTAAGTAGTTATAAAAGTCTGTACAAAATAACCATCATTTTGCCTTTTAGCCTGGAAAGCCTAAAATATTTTCTATTTGGCTCTTACAGGGAAAAAAAAAATGACCGTCTTGGCTTTAGATGATTGCCACCATCCATTCTAAAGCAACAACCCAGGAAAGCTCTTTATTACTAGAGTCATGTTGCAATTCCACATACAGCAGAAGAATCTTTGTGTCATAAGTCCCAAATATATTATATTTTATTTTGAATCACATGGAAGCTTATTAGTTAAGTTCAGGCTGCCCTTCAAGTAAATCTGTCAATCTTTAGCAAACTATACAAGATAAATACCAAAAATCTTAAATATATCATATACAAAGAGAAAAATAAAATCTTGAAAGAAGCCATGGAAAGGAGGATGGGGGAGCACTTTATCAATTGAGGAATACAGATGGAAATTATAGCAGACATCCCATCAGAAACCTGACAAAAAGAGAATGGAATGAAATATATAGCATTTTGAAAGAAATAAGTCACTGACCTAGTGTTTTATATCCAATAAAACTGTTCTTCAAAACTGAAGAAAAAATAAAAAAAAAAACTTTTCAAACAAATAAAAACTGAGCAAGCAGCAGATCACCTGCTCTGAAAGAAATGCTAAAAGAAGTTTGTCAGGGAGAAAAAAATAGTTTAGGTCAGGAACTCAGATCTACATAGCATAAAAAGTGCCTGTTTTAGCCTTACAGTTTCTAGAAGGCATGGACTTTGTCTTGTTCATCAGGCATTACTGGAGCTCAGCAAAATACTGGCATACAATAGGTCCTGAAAGACTGGTTGAATAGATTATGAACCAATATTCTAGAGTTTTTGCCTCACTAGAGTATATTCAGACAACCCAAAGGCAGACACAGAAGGATATATTTCCTACACTAAATGCCAAGATAAGGAAGTTGTATTATATTTCTTAGCCTTTTTATATTTTAAAAACACATTAAAGGTCCCAGGCTAAAATTCAAAGTTCTATATTCACACGATTCTCCCTTTCTTACAAAAATATATTCATCTGCATGGTTTCCACGGAGAGCAAAATAGTTTGCCAAAATAGTGTCGGGAGTGGTGAGCTTGTGAAGTAACAAAGTACCCCCACTAGAGAGCCTGATAGAATTCTCCTTCTGCTCATAGGTGATGATTTTGATGTTAAAGGCAGGTTGGAAGACCAAACAAGAACCATTTTCTATGTGACATTGCCCCAGTTCAAGCCCTGATTAGCCCAGGTATTGGTGTAATAATACGTCTAAAGATCCAGAATGTCTAGCTCCTTCCAACAAGTCACCTTAACTGTCAAGGTGTCCCAAGGCCCAGTGATAATAAAAGCTCTGGTTGATTAATAGCCACCTGGTGTGATCTGATGCAAGGATGTAGGGAAAGGCAGAGTGACAGCACAAAGTTATACCTGCAGACAAATGTGCAGAATTCTCTCAGCTCTCTCACTTCATTTCCTCAAAGCCACATCTTAGGACCCGCATCTTCATACTGCCTCCTACCGCATTTCCCAGCTGAAGGAGAACCGAGGCTCTGACGTGTCTATCCAGTTGTGTGCTCAGGGGTGGTGGAATAGGACAGAAAGAGACACGCAGAGGGGGGTGGCCTCAATCAGTATCAGGAGGGAGGAAGAGGCTGCATATGATTTTCAGTTTTAAACCTGGTGACCCTACCCATGAGTAAATAGGCTCCATAAGTGTCCTGCATGCAAAAAATTGTTCCATGAATCATGCTGGTACATAGAAGGGTGGGGGAAGGGAGAAGAATAGTCCCATTATCCAGAAGTAAAGAAGACAATGATGCTATCAGATTATGATTCTACCTGGAGAATGAGAGTGGAAGCTTCTCTTTCATGGAGGTAAATGGCAATTAAATATTTGCTTCCCTCTGAAAGGCCAATCTTCCTCTCAGCCCAGCCTGGAGAACCACAGAGTTTTCCCAGAGAGGCCAGGCTCCTAATAGTTTAATAGGTTAACAACAAAGGAAAGAACAGTCCCTGGGAAAGTGTGATCTGCTCCTCATTAAACTTACTGATTAGAAGATCTATGAAAGGCTAAAAGCAGCTTTACTTCACAATGAAAGACATCTAAAAAAACATAAGAAGTCAAACCATCAGCCAGACCTTTGTATTTTGCTGCACTGAAGGTCTTGTGGGATCTCAGTTCCGCTATCAGAGATCAAACCTGCGACCTCAGCAATGAAAGCACAGAGTCCTATCCCCTGGATCACCAGGAAATTCCCCAGATCTTTTTATACCAACATTTCCCTGGCCTAAATCAATGATGTGCTTGCTGCACATGATCTGCACGCTGGTTTCACATGATCTGCTGTCACGTCACCATTTCTACTGGCACGGGAACCAACCTAAAGCTCCAGGGAGACCTGACTGAAGATCCCTGGGAAAGCTTTTGTAAGTGACCCATGGCCCTGCTCTGCCAGGAGAATTTCTCAACATTGTTCAGGGAACCTCATGCACTACCAACTGGTGACTATTTTAAAAATCAGAGAGAGTGAGTCTTAAAGTGGATGTTGCCCTTGTCTCAGATACTCTTTTACTTTCACTTTTATCTTTCAGTCCCCACTGTTTATCAACTCCTCTTCCAAATTCAGAACCCTCTTGAGCACCATGCAAGAGGCCCCTCATACATCAGTTGTCCTCAAATCTGGTCCCTGGACCAGGAGTCTCAACATAAGTTGTTGTTCAGTTGCTCGGTCATGTCCAACTCCTTGTGACCCTATGAACTATAGCATACCAGGTTTCCCTGTCCTTCACCATCTCCTGGAGCATGCTCAAACTCATGTCCATTGAGTTGGTGATGCCAACCAATCATCTCATCCTCTGTCTTCCCCTTCTCCTCCTGCCTTCAATGCTTCCCAGTATCAGGGTATTTTTTAATGAGTTGGCACTTTGCATCAGGTGGCCAAAGTATTAGAGCTTCAGAGTCAGTATCAGTCTGTCCAATAAATATTCAAGACTGACTAGTTTGATCTCCTTGCAGCCCAAGGGACTGCAACACCACAGTTCAAAAGCATCAATTCTTTGGTGCTCAGCCTTCTTTATGGTCCAGCTCTCACATCTGTACATGACTACTGGAAAAACCATAGCTCTAACTGTATGGACCTTTGTTTGCAAAGTAGTGTCTCTGCTTTTTAATATGCTGTCTAGGTTTGTGTTCCAAGGAGCAAGCATCTTTTAATTTCATGGCTGCAGTCACCATGTACAGTGATTTTGGAGCCAAAGAAAATAAAATCTATCACTGTTTCCATTGCTTCCCCATCTATTTACCATGAAGTGATGGGACTGGATACCATAATCTTCATTTTTAGAATGTTGACTTTTACCAGTTTTTTCACTCTCCTCTTTCACCTTCATCAAGAGGCTCTTTAGTTCCCCTTCCACTTCTGCCATAAGGATGGAGTCATCTGCATATCTGAGGTTGTTGATACTTCTCCTGGCAATCTTGATTCCAGCTTGTGCTTCATACAACCCAACATTGTGCATGATGTACTCTGCATTGTAGTTAAATAAACAGGATGACAATATATAGCCTTGACATTCTCCTTTCCCGATTTGGAACCAGTCCATTGTTTCTTGTCTGGTTCTAACTTTTGCTTCTTAACCTGCATACAGGATTCACAGGAAGCAAGTAAGGTGGTCTGGCATTCCCATCTCTTTAAGAATTTTCCAGTTTGTTGTGATCCACACAGCATGGGAAGTGAGTGCAATTGTCTGATTGTTAGCACATTCTTTAGTACTACACTTCTTGGGAACTGGGATGAGGATTGACCTTTTCCAGTCCTGTAGCCACTGCTAGGTCTTCCAGATTTGCTGACACATTGAATGCAGCACCTTGATAGAATCATCCTTTAGGGTTTTGAATAGTTTTCTGCTGCACAGGCGCAGGAGGGCCAAGAGGAGCTACTCCACATTCAAGGTCAGGAGGGGTGGCCTGAGGAGATACCCCTCGTCCCAGGTAAGGAGCAGTGGCTGCGCTTTCTTGGAGCAGCCATGAAGAGACACCCCACATCCAAGGTAAGAGAAACGCAAGTAAGACAGTAGGTGTTGCGAGAGGGCATGAGAGGGCAGAAACACTAAAACCATAATCACAGAAAACTAGCCAATCTGATCACAGGACCACAGTCTTGTCTAACTCAATGAAACTAAGCCATGCTGTGTGGGGCCACCCAAGATGGTCAGGTCATGGTGGAGAGGTCTGACAGAATGTGGTCCACTGAAGAAGGGAATGGCAAACCACTTCAGTATTCTTGCCTTGATAACCCCATGAACAGTATGAGAAGGCAAAATGATAGGATACTGAAAGAGGAGCTCCCCAGGTCGGTAGGTGCCCAATATGCTACTGGAGATCAGTGGAGAAATAACTCCAGAAACAATGAAGAGATGAAGCCAAAGCAAAACCAATACCCAGATGTGGATGGGACTGGTGATAGAAGCAAGGCCCAATGCTGTAAAGAGCAATACTGCATAGGAACTTGGAATGTTAGGTCCATGAATCAAAGCAAATTGGAAATGGTCAAACAGGAGATGGCAAGAGTGAATGTCGACATTCTAGGAATCAGCGAACTAAAATGGACTGGAATGGGTGAATGTACCTCAGATGACCATTATATCTACTACTGTGGGCAACAATCCCTTAGAAGAAATGGAGCAGCCATCATAGTCAACAAAAGAGCCCGAAATGCAGTACTTGGATGCAATCTCAAAAACGACAGAATGATCTCTGTTCGTTTCCCAGGCAAACCGTTCAATATCACGGTAATCCAAGTCTATGCCCCAACCAGTAATGCTGAAGAAGCTGAAGTTGAATGATTCTATGAAGACCTACAAGACCGTCTAGAACTAATACCAGAAAAGGATGTCCTTTTCATTATAGGGGACTGGAATGCAAATTTAGGAAATCAAGAAACACCTGGAGTAACAGGCAAATTTGGCCTTGGAGTACAGAATGAAGCAGGGCAAAGGCTAATAGAGTTTTGCCAAGAGAACGCACAGGTCATAGCAAACACCCTCTTCCAACAACACAAGAGAAAACTCTACACATGGACATCACCAGTTGGTCAACACCAAAATCAGATTGATTATATTCTGTGCAGCCAAAGGTGGAGAAGCTCTATACAGTCAGCAAAAACAAGATGAGGAGCTGACTGTGACTCAGATCATGAACTTATTGCCAAACTCAGACTTAAACTGAAGAAAGTAGGGATAACCACTAGACCATTCAGGTATGACCTAAATCAAATCCCTTATGACTATACAGTGGAAGTGAGAAATAGATTTAAGGGACTAGATCTGATAGACAGAGAGCCTGATGAACTATGGACGGAGGTTCATGACGTTGTACAGGAGACAGGGATCAAGATCATCCCCATGGAAAAGAAATGCAAAAAAGGCAAAATGGTTGTCTGAGGAGGCCTTACAAATAGCTGTGAAATGAAGAGAAGTGAAAAGCAAAGGAGGAAAGGAAAGATATACCCATTTGAATGCAGAGTTCCAAAGAATAGGCAGGAGAGATAAGAAAGCCTTTCTCAGTGATCAGTGCAAAGAAATAGAGGAAAACAACAGAACGGGAAAGACTAGAGATCTCTTCAAGAAAATTAAAGATACCAAGGGAACATTTCATGTAAAGATGGGCTCAATAAAGGACAGAAATGGTATGGACCTAACAGAAGCAGAAGCTATTAAGAAGAGGTGGCAAGAATACACAGAAGAACTGTACAGAAAAGATCTTCATGACCCAGATAATCACGATGGTGTGATCACTCACCTAGAGCTAGACATTCTGGAATGTGAAGTCAAGTGGGCCTTAGAAAACATCACTGTGAACAAAGCTAATGGAGGTGATAGAATTCCATTTGAGCTATTTCAAATCCTAAAAGATGATGCTGTGAAAGTGCTGCACTCAATATGCCAGAAAATTTGGAAAACTCAGCAGTGGCCACAGGACTGGAAAAGGTCAGTTTTCATTCCAATCCCTAAGAAAGGCAATCTCAAAGAATGCTCAAACTACCGCACAATTGCACTCATCTCACATGGTAGTAAAGTAATGCTCAAAATTCTCCAAGCAAGGCTTCAGCAATACGTGAACCGAGAACTTCCAGATGTTCAAGCTGGATTTAGAAAAGGCAGAGGAACCAGAGATCAAATTACCAATATCCACTGGGTCATCGAAAAAGCAAGAGATTTCCAGGAAAACATCTATTTCTCCTTTATTGACTATGCCAAAGCCTTCGACTGTGTGGATCACAACAAACTGTGGAAAATTCTGAAAGAGATGGGAACACCAGACCACCCGACCTGCCTCTTAAGAAATCTGTATGCAGGTCAGGAAGCAACAGTTAGAACTGGACATGGAACAACAGACTGGTTCCAAATAGGAAAAAAGAGTACGTCAAGGCTGTATACGGTCACCCTGCTTATTTAACTTATATGCAGAGTACATCATGAGAAATGCTGGACTGGAGGAAGCACAAGCTGGAATCAAGATTGCCAGGAGAAATATCAATAACCTCAGATATGCAGATGATGCCACTCTTATGGCAGAAAGTGAAGAGGAACTAAAGAGCTTCTTGATGAAAGTGAAAGAGGAGAATGAAAAAGTTGGCTTAAAGCTTAACATTCAGAAGACTAGGATCACGGCATCTGAACAGTGGAAACAGTGTCAGACTTTATTTTTGGGCTCCAAAATCACTGCAGGTGGTGATTGCAGCCATGAAATTAAAAGATGCTTACTTCTTGGGAGGAAAGTTATGACCAACATAGATGGCATATTAAAAAACAGAGACATTACTTTGCCAACAAAGGTCCGTCTGGTCAAGGCTATGGTTTTTCCAGTGGTCATGTATGGATGTGAGAGTTGGACTGTGAAGAAAGCTGAGTGCCGAAAACTTTATGCTTTTGAACTGTGGTGTTGGAGAAAACTCTTGAGAGTCCCTTGGACTGCAAGGAGATCCCACCTGTCCATCCTAAAGGAGATAAGTCCTGGGTGTTCATTGGATGGACTGATGCTGAAGCTGAAACTCCAATACTTTGGCCACCTCATGCAAAGAGTTGATTCGTTGGAAAGGACCCTGATGCTGGGAGGGATTGGGGGCAGGAGGAGAAGGGGACGGCAGAGGATGAGATGGCTGGTTGGCATCACTGACTCGATGGACATAAGTTTGAGTAAACTATGGGAGCTGGTGTTGGACAGGGAGGCCTGGCATGCTGCGATTCATGGGGTCTCAAAGAGTCGGACACGACTGAGCTACTGAACTGAACTGAACTGAACTGGAATTCTGTCACATCCACTAACTTTTATTAACAGAAGTGCTTCCTAAGGCCCAGTTTACTACACTCTCCAGAATGTCTGGCTCTAGGTGGTTGACCACACCACTGTAGTCATCCACTTCATCTGGATCTTTATTATACAGTTATTCCATGTATTCTTTCCATCTCTTCTTGATCTCTTCATCTAGGACTTGATCTAGGTCTCTACCATTTTTGTCCTTTATCATGCCCATCTTTGGACAAAACATTCCCCTGATATCTCCAATTTTCCTAAACAGATCTCTAATCTTTCCCCTTCTGCCGTTTTCTTCCAGCTTTATACACTGTTCATTGAAGAAGGCCTTCTTTTCTCGCCGTGCTGTTGGCACGTGTTTAGTTTAATATACCTTCTGTATTTAGTCTAATACGCCTTTCCCGTTCTCCTTTGTTCTCTTCTTCTTCTTTTTTTTTTTTTTAAGCTATTTGTAAGGCTTCCTCAGATAACCATTTTGCCTTCTTGCTTTTCTTTTTCTTTGGGATGGTTTTGTTCAAGGCCTCCTGTATAATATTATGGACCTCTGCCCATAGTTCTTCAAGCACACTGTTTACAAGTTCTAATCCCTTGAATCTATTTGTTACCTCCACTGCATATTCATAGGGGACTTGATTTAAGTTGTGCCCAGCTGGCCTAGTGGTTTTCCCCCACTTCCTTTAGCTTAAGCATGAATTTTGCTATGAGAAGCTGATGATCTGAGCTTTTCCATTCTATTTTTAATGTAAGTTGACAACTGGCTAAAAATAGAATGCAAAATGGAAAACATGAAGGAGGAGGAGAAGGAGAGGAGAAAAAAAAGTAAAATGTGACCTTCTTATCCACACTTACTGAATTAAAATTGGGAGTTTAGTTCTACTGTGAATTTTAACAAGTCCTGCAGGTGATTCTGGTGCACTAGCATTTCAACATACACAAAAGTAGGGAGGACAGAATAATCAACATCTATGTGAAAGCGAAGCTTTTCAAATGGACCATCCCCCTCTAAACTCCACTGCATCTCAATTAAATCTGGATTCTAAGCAAAGTTTGGTGATGTCCTTAGAGCTCCCTAGACAATTCTAACATGCTTGAGCTTTGAGAAACTGTCTCTAGTCCATTTCTCCTCCACATATTTGCATGACACAATCCCTCATTTTACTTAATCTTCCACTCAGTTACCTCTGGAAAAGGGGCTTTCCAGATTCCCTTTACATAGAACACATCACATCACTCCTGGATACCCCCACCCCCACCATAACATCTCTGTATCCCTTCATCCTACTTTTCTTTCTTTGTAGCATTTTTCAACTGCCATTTCATTATATACTGATAGCTTACAGTGAATGAAGTTGGATTTGTGATCTCCAAAGTAGAAGATTTAGCTTTGGAATGAGAAACCAGTCTTGGTCATTCTGGGCTCTTGTGTGGCAGAAGATTTATTACAGTGAAAAGGGACAGAGAAAGTTTCTGATGTAGACATCAGAATGGGGTGGAGAGTGCACCCCTCACTAGTCTTAGCAAGAGAGCTATAAACTTTTTTAATTGGTTATTACAATAAACCAAAAAAATTTCTCAAGTTTGTAAATATCTTTCTAGACCCATCCCCACAATTTACATTTTGAGATGACAGGATTAGAACTAACAATAGAAAGATCTTACCAGACTCACTCCATGAACAGTATGAAAAGGCAAAAAAAATAGGAAACTGAAAGAGGAACTCCCCAGGTCAGTAGGTGCCCAATATGCTACTGGAGATCAGTGGAGAAATAACTCCAGAAACAATGAAGAGATGGAGCCAAAGCAAAAACAATACCCAGTTGTGGATGTGACTGATGATGGAAGCAAGGTCCGATGCTATAAAGAACAATAATGCATAGGAACCTGGAATGTTAGGTCCACGAACCAAGGCAAATTGGAAGTGGTCAAACAGGAGATGGCAAGAGTGAACATTGATATTTTGGAATTAGCGAACTCAAATGGACTGGAATGGGTGAATGTACCTCAGATGACCATTATATCTACTACTGTGGGCAACAATCCCTTAGAAGAAATGGAGGAGCCATCATAGTCAACAAAAGAGTCCAAAATGCAGTGCTTGAATGCAATCTCAAAAATGACGGAATGGTCTCTGTTTGTTTCCAAGGCAAACCATTCAATATCATGGTAATCCAAGTCTATTCTCTGACCAGTAACACCGAAGAAGCTGAAGTTGAAGGTTCCATGAAGACCTACAAGAGTTTTAGAACTAGCACCTAAAAAAGATGTCCTTTTCATTATAGGGAACTGGAATGCAAATTTAGGAAATCAAGAAACACCTGGAGTAACAGGCAAATTTGGCCTTGGAGTACAGAGTGAAGCAGGGCAATGGCTAGTAGAGTTTTGCCAAGAGAACGCAATGGTCATAGCAAGCATCCTCTTCCGACAACACAAGAGACAACTTTCCACATGGTCAACACCAAAATCAGATTGATTATATTCTTTGCAGCCAAAGATGGAGAAGCTCTATACAGTCAGCAAAAACAAGATGAGGAGCTTACTGTAGCTAAGATCATGAACTCCTTTATTGCAAAATTCAGACTTAAATTGAAGAAAGTAGGGAAAACCACTAGGCCATTCAGGTATGACCTAAATCAGATCCCTTAAGATTATACAGTGAACATGAGAAATAGATTCAAGGGACTAGATCTGATAGACAGAGTGCCTGATGAACTATGGATGGAGGTTTGTGACACTGTACAGGAGACAAAGATCAAGACTATCCCCAAGGAAAAGAAATGCAAAAAAGCAAAATGGTTGTCTGAGGAGGCCTTACAAATAGCTGTGAAAAGAAGAGAAGTGAAAAGCAAAGGAGAAAAGGAAAGATATACCCATTTGAATGCAGAGTTGTAAAGAACAGCAAGGAGAGATAAGAAAGCCTTCCTCAGTGATCAGTGCAAAGAAATAGAAGAGAACAACAGAATGGGAAAGACTAGAGATCTCTTCAAGAAAATTAAAGATACCAAGGGAACATTTCATGTAAAGATGGGCTCAATAAAGGACAGAAATGGTATGGACCTAACAGAAGCAGAAGCTATTAAGAAGAGGTGGCAAGAATACACAGAAGAACTATTCAAAAAAGATCTCTATAACCCAGACAACCACGATGGTGTGATCACTCACACTCACCTAGAGCCAGACATCCTGGAATGTGAAGTCATGTGGGCCTTAGAGAGCATCACTAGAAACAAAGCTAGTGGAGATGATGGAATTACAGTTGAGCTATTTCAAATCCTAAAAGATGATGCTGAGAAAGTGCTGCACTCAATATGCCAGAAAATTTGGAAAACTCAGCAGTGGCCACAGGACTGGAAAAGGTCAGTTTTCATTCCAATCCCTAAGAAAGGCAATCTCAAAGAATGCTCAAACTACCGCACAATTGCACTCATCTCACATGGTAGTAAAGTAATGCTCAAAATTCTCCAAGCAAGGCTTCAGCAATACGTGAACCAAGAACTCCCAGATGTTCAAGCTGGATTTAGAAAAGGCAGAGGAACCAGAGATCAAATTACTAATATCCACTGGATCATCGAAAAAGCAAGAGATTTCCAGGAAAACATCTATTTCTGCTTTATTGACTATGCCAAAGCCTTCGACTGTGTGGATCACAACAAACTGTGGAAAATTCTGAAAGAGATGGGAACACCAGACCACCCGACCTGCCTCTTAAGAAATCTGTATGCAGGTCAGGAAGCAACAGTTAGAACTGGACATGGAACAACAGACTGGTTCCAAATAGGAAAAAAGAGTACGTCAAGGCTGTATACTGTCACCCTGCTTATTTAACTTATATGCAGAGTACATCATGAGAAATGCTGGGCTGGAGGAAGCACAAGGTGGAATCAAAATTGCTGGGAGAAATATCAGTAACCTCAGATATGCAGATGGCACCACCCTTATGGCAGAAAGTGAAGAAGAACTAAAAAGCCTCTTGATGAAAAGAGGAAAGTGAAAAAGTTGGCTTAAAACTCAACATTCGGAAAACTAAGATTATGGCATCCAGTCCATCACTTCATGTCACATATATGGGGAAACAGTGGAAACAGTGCAAACTTTTATTTTTTTCTGCTTCAAAATCACTGCAGACAGTGACTGCAGCCATCAAATTAAATGCTTGCTCCTTGAAAGGAAAGTTATGACCAACCTAGACAGTATATTGAAAAGCAGAAACATTACTTTGTAATAAAGGTCCTTCTAGTCAAGGCTATGGTTTTCCCAATATTCATGTATGGATGTGAGAGTTGGAGCGCCGAAGAATTGATGCTTTTGAACTGTGGTGTTAGAGAAGACTCTTGAGAATCTCTTGGACTGCAAGGAGATCCAACCAGTCCATCCTTAAGCAAATCAATCCTGAATATTCATTGGAAGACCTGATGTTGAAGTTGAAACTCCAATACCTTGGCCACCTGATATGATGAACTGACTCAGTGGAAAAGACCCTGATGCTGGGAAAGACTGAAGGCAGGAGGAGAAGGGGACAACAGAGGATGAGATGGTTGGATGGCATCACTGACTCAATGGACATGAGTTTGAGTAAACTCTGGGTGTTGGTAACAGACAGGATGGCCTGATGTGCTGCAGTCCATGGGGTCACAAAGAGTCAGACATGACTGAGTGACTGAACCGAACTGAACTACCAGACTCACTCCCATAATATAAATTTTAAGATAACAGGATTAATCATAAGGTTTTCAAGAAGGAGAAGCTGTCCACAAACAGGATACATTGTTGTTATATAATCCTTAGTACAGAGTTGAGCTGAGTTGTTTTGTTGTGTAATCATCGCCTCTGGGCTTAAAGAAAAAATGTTTTAGGTGACTAAGGCTAAGGAATGTAGAAGAAGAAAAAAAAAATTTGCCCTTTTCTCCTCCTTGAGAATTCCAGACCCTTATCTCCTCTTTGAGAGCCCCAGATCCCTCTCTCCTCCTCGGGGACTCCAGACTTCTTATCAACCTATCTAGAAATTGAGTCTCTCTTTACTATTAGTTTATTCTCATTATTGAATATGGTTTATTGTTCATTCATTGAAGCAGCGGCTCTGACTTCCTGCTCTGAGGCAGTGCCTGCCAGGGCAACTACATAGGAGGCATTTGATGAGTATCTCCTGAGTAAATGGCAACCCACTCTAGTATTCTTGCCTGGAAAATCCCATGGACAGAGAATCCTGGCAGGCTACAGTCCATGGGGTCCAAAGAGTCAGACATGACTTAGCAAGTAAAACACTACCACATCCTAAGTAATTAACGAGAGTGTGTGAGCATGGTGGAGCAGAAATGACTATCTGACTCTAACCCATGTTCTTCCCACAATACCACTTGGAATAGCACATAGCGGCTTTGCATCAGTTTTGCTTAGTTTGGGGAAAGAGAAGATACTTCTAAATTGAAGCAAGCTTTATATTTTGGTACTGAGCTTATCAAAGTAGACTGGTTCATGTCTGGTTACTAGTTATGAGGTCTTATAGGGCTCACTTAACAACCCTGGTTGTTGGTCTAATACCATCTGTAAAGTAGGAAAAGAAGTCTATATCTGTCTATCATCTAGAATTCTGAAGAGGGATAAGTGAAAACGTATATGCAATAGCATTTTGCATATTAAAGTACCATGTAAAGATAAGTTATTACCATTACAACATGAGGAGGAAAAAAGGAAAGGTGAGAACAGGGAAGTTGAAAAAAGAAAAGAAAGTAAAAGAAAAGTTAAAAGAAAATGTAATGGTGTTGGACAGAATGGTTTCTAAGATTTTCTAAGTCTAAAATTCTCTGATTCAATAGAAAGAGAAAATAAAAATATTATCAAAATATTGTCTATCAAAGTAGCAAATTGTCCAAGAATAAAATTCAGTATTATTTGTATCTACTAAAACCACAATCTGTTTTGGTTTAAAATATACAGTTTTGTTACATTGCAAGCTCTTTCAAATGCCTCTACTCTTATCTTAGTCTTTTAAATTCATGTAAAAGTAGCTTTCTTAGAGTATCATTTAGATCATGATCACATCTCATTGTGGCTTCTTAGCTAATTGTACATAGCTATATGTGATCCAAACTCATAGCAGATTATTCTCTAGGGAGTACCAAGCTTGGTTCTACTGGATAAAGGCCACTGAAAAGTCTGAGAAGGGAGACTCTCTGATTCTTCCCAATCTACAAATTCCAAATAATAAATCCTTGATGAAGCAGCTGGTATGATTTGTATGTAAGCCATGATGAACTGCCATTATCATGATCAGGACATGCATCCACTGAACATCCGCCTTACTCAGCAAACATTTGGCAAGAACTTTGAACCTACTGCAGCAAACTCCAGCAATCCAACAATCCTTATTTGATTACCTGTCTCAGCTTCCCCTTATAGGTCTTACATTAACAAAAGTGGGGAGAGACAGTAAAATCAAGGGACTCATTACAGCAGGGTGGAAATCTTTTGATGATTATTAAGAAATAAGATGATTGATGTGGCTATTGATGGTTTGAAGTAAAGGTCTTAATGTAGACTTTCAAAAGTCAGGTGGCATAGTCTTTTTCACAGTATTGATTCTTCCTACCCAAGAACGTGGAATATCTCTCCATCTCTTTATATCATCTTTGATTTCTTTCATCAGTGTCTTATCATTTTCTGTGAATAGTTCTTTTGTCTCCTTAGGTGAGTTTATTCCTAGATATTTAATTCTTTTTGTTGCAATGGTGAATGGAATTTATTCCTTTATTTCTCTTTCTGATTTTTCATTATTAGTATATAGAAATGCAAGTGATTTCTGTGTATTGATTTTGTATCCTGGAATTTTGCTAAATTCACTGATTAGCTGTAGTAATTTTCTGATACTATCTTTAGAGTTTTCTACATGCAGTATCATGTCATCTGCAAGCATTGAGAGCTTTACTTCTTTTTTTCCAATCTGGATTCCTTTTCTTTCTTTTTCTTCTTTGCTTGCTTTAGCTAGGACTTCCAGAAGTATGCTAAATAATAGTAGCAAAAGTGAACATGCTTGTCTTGTTCCTGATCTTAGGGGGATGCTTTCAGTTTTTCATCATTGAGAATAACGCTTGCTGTAGGCTTAACATATATGGCCTTTACTGTGTTGAGGTAGGTTCCTTCTATGCCCATTTTTTGAAGAGTTTTAAACATAAATGAGTGCTGAATTTTGTCAAAGGCTTTTTCTGCACCTATTGAGATGATCATATAGTTTTTATCTTTCAATTTGTTAATATGGTGTATCACATTGATTGATTTGCATATATTGAAGAATCCTTGCATCCCTGGGATAAACCCAATTTGATCATGGTGTATGAATTTTTGATGTGTTGCTGAATTCTGTTTGCTAAAATTTTGTAGAGGATTTTTGCATCTACGTTCATCAGTGATATTGGCTTATAGTTCTCATTTTTTTGTGTGTTGTCTTTGTCTGGTTCTGGTATCAGAGTGATGGTGACCTCGTAGAATGAATTTGGAAGTGTTCCTTCCTCTGCAATTTTTTGAAAGAGTTTTAGAAGGATAGGCATTAGCTCTTCTCTAAATGTTTGATAGAATTCTCCTGTGAAGCCATTTGGTCCTGGGCTTTTGTTTTTTGGGAGATTTTTGATCACCATTTCAATTTCAGTGCTTGTAATTGGGTTGTTCATAATTTCTATTTCCTCCTGGTTCAGTCTTGGAAGATTGACCTTTTCTAAGAATCTGTCCATTGCTTCCATGTTATCCATTTTATTGTCACATAGTTGTTCACAATAGTCTCTTAAAATCTTTTGTATTTTTGCACTGTCTGCTATAACCTCTCCTTTTTCATTTCTGATTTTGTTGATTTTATTCTTCTGTCTTTTTTCTTGATGAATCTGGCTAAAGTTTTGTCAATTTTGTTTATCTTCTCAAAGGACCAGCTTTTAGTTTTATTAATCTTTACTATTGTTTTTCTCATTTCTTTTGCACTTATTTCTGCTTGGATCCCTATGATTTCTTTCCTTTTACTAATTTTGGGCTTTTTTGTTTGTTTGTTTGTTCTTCTTCCAGTTGTTTTAGGTGTAAATTTAGGTGGTCTATTCGATGTTTTTCTTATTTCTTGAAATAGGATTATATTGCTATAACCTTCCCTCTTAGGACTGCTTTTGCTGCATCCCATAGGTTTTGAGTTATTTTGTTTTTAATGTGATCCCTATCAAATTACCAAAGGTATTTTTCACAAAACTAGAACAAAAAAATTTCACAATTCATATGGAAACACAAAAGACCCCGAATAGCGAAGGCAGTCTTGAGAAAGAAGAATGGAGCTGGAGGAATCAGCCTTCCTGACTTCAGATTATTCTACAAAGTTCCAGTCATTAAGATAGTATGGTACTGGCACAAAGACAGAAATACAGTCCAGTGGAACAAGATAGAGAACCTAGAGATAAACCCATGCACCTATGGGTACCTTACATTTGACAAAGGAGGCAAGAATATACAACAGGGCAAAGATAACCTCTTCAATAAATGGTGCTGGAAAAACTGGACAGCTACGCATAAAAGAATGAAATTAGAACACTTCCTAACACCATACACAAAGATAAACTCAAAATGGATTAAAGATCTAAATGTAAGACCAGAAACTATAAAACTCTTAGAGGAAAATATAGGCAGGACTCTCGATGATATAAATCAAAGCAAGATCCTCTAGGACTCACCTCCTAGAGTAATGGAAATAAAAACAAAAGTAAACAAGTGGAACCTGATTATAAATTTAAAAGCTTTTTCACAGCAAAGGAAACTATAAGCAAGGTGAAAAGACAACCCTCAGAATGGGAGAAAATAATAGCAAATGAAACAACTGACAAAGGATTAATTTCCAAAATATACAAGCAGTTCATACAACTCAGTACCAGAAAAACAAACAACCCAGTGAAAAAGTGGGAAAAAGACCTAAACAGACATTTCTCCAAAGAAGACATACAGGTGGCTAACAAACACATGAAAAGATGCTCAGCATCACTCATTATTAGAGAAATGCAAATCAAAACTACAATGAGATATCACCTCACACTGGTCAGAATGGCCATCATTAAAAAGTACAAACAACAAATGCTGGAGAGGGTGTGGAGAAAAGGGAACACTCTTGCACTGTTGGTGGGAATGTAAATTGATACAGCCACTATGGAAGACAGTATGGAGATTCCTTAAGAAACTAGGAATAAAAGCACAATATGACCCAGCAATCCCACTCCTAGGCATAAATCCTGAGGAAACCAAAATTGAAAGAGAAACGTGTATCCCATTGTTCATTGCAGCACTATTTACAGTAGCTAGAACATGGTAGCAACCTCGATGTCCATTGACATATGAATGGATAAAGAAGGTGTGGTACATATACACAGTGGAATATTACTCGGCCATAAAAAGGAGCACATTTGAGTCAGTTCTAATGAGATGGATGAGCCTAGAACCTATTATACAGAGTGAAGTGAGTCAGAAAGAGAAAGATAAATACCATATTCTAATGCATGTATATGGAATCTAGAATAATGGTACCAAAGAATTTATTCACAGGGCAACAATGGAGAAACAGACATAGAGAATAGACTTATGAACCTGGGGAGAGGGGAGCAGAGGGTGAGATGAATGCAAAGAGTAACATGGAAACTTACATTGCCATATATAAAATAGATAGCCAATGGGAATTCTCTGTATGGCTCAGGAAACAAACAGTTGCTCTGTATCAACCCAGAAGGGTGGGATGGGGAGGCAGATGGGAGAGAGTTTTATAAGGGAGGGAATATATATGTATACCTATGGCTGATTCATGTTGAGGTTTGACAGAAAATAACAAAATTCTGTAAAGCAATTATCCATCAATAAAAAAATAAATAAATTTTTAAAAAGTTGGGTGGGTCGTTGAGATCCTCTGCTTCTCCCCCAGTATTAGTAAACTTTAAACAAGTCCACTCTGTGTATGCTATTTGGAGGAATTTATAAAGATGGCAAAGATGGCAAAAACCTGATTTGGAATTTTATAGATAATAGTCTGGAATGTTAACCAAGGTAAAGATTGCCAGAGGGGCCAGGCTCTTCTGTTTGCCCTCCAGCCAAGAGCCTGGAGACCAAAAGACATACCTACATGCATAGGTAAAATGACTCCAAGCAGGGAAGTGCATGGCTGTGCAAAAATGACTTAATGTTAACAACATACACGGTAGGTGAAACCACACAGACCCAGAAGACAGAAAAGGGCAAAGGTCTTTAGAAGAGATAAGTGCAGGCCTGGAGAGAGTATGGGACAAGCTGAATTCACTTTTGATTTGGAGTGGTATTGAGAAGGCAAGATTTGCTAACTGGAGATTAGAGGGAATTCTCTTCTAGGAAGAAAGCAAAGGATAGAAGTCAACTTGGAAAGAAAATGAGGCTCTAGAAAAATGGGTCAGGCAGCATATAATACTGGATGTGGACTAAGGCTGTAGGAAATGTTGTAGGCTTGCACCTGATACAACAGGGCCTCTTGATATTTACCACAAATGGAAATCATGGTGGCAAGGGAGAGTGGCCCTCCAACCTAGCTGCTGAAGCTCAAGGGCACACCTGTAGGACCACATGGCCTCCAACATCTGGAAGTTCTCTGGAGAGACGTAACTTACGTCAATGAACCATGACTGCTCTCATGCCCAGAACAGGTGGAAAAAAGACTTATATTATAGTTGATAAGGATAGGAAACATTCTGAATACCCATCCTCCCCCCGAGAGAGGCGGGCCTTGCTACATATCAATACACAATGGAAACAATACACAGTACAAAGCCAGACACTCTTGTCTCAGTTCAGGGGATGAAAGCTACAAAAACAGAGGAGCAAAAAGCCTTCTGGGGGAGGTGGGGGGAATGGTCAGTGCTGACTAGAGGGCAGAGGGAGGTGGATTAGTCATGGGAGATATACGACCTAGTTCCACATGCATAGCCCTCCTGACAGCAATTGCCCTCTTTCAGAGTCAGTGAAAGAGCACATGTATGGCACAAGTCTGGAGGTAGACAGCCAAGTCAGTCTTGAGAAATCAATTTAACTGTTTCACACATTCATTTCCATATAAGTAGAAAGGTGACAATCCTAGCACCTTGTACTAGGATTGATTTGAGGATTGAATAAGTCCATGTCTGCAAATCATTTAAACAATGCCTGGAGCCTAAGAAAGCATACAATGCATTAGCTATTACAGTCACTATTAGTATGAATAATTCTATAATCAACAGTGCCACAGGAAGGGCATCGATAGATCACAGCCTCTCTCTCATGAGCTTGACTGAGCTCTACTGTGTAGGAAGGAAGGGGTAGAGTGGGGGATGGCCAAAAAGCTAGTTAGAAGGTCATTGGGTTTCTTTACACACATTGTCCTGTACACCCATGCTCTGAAAAGTCCAGCCTCTTCTCTACCTGTATTCAAACTTAAGACACTCCATGCCACACAGACACCATGGGCATCAGCCAAGGAGAGGCAAGTGCATGGGGCTGAGAATCAGGTGCACCCATGTGTTAAGTCTACCATTAACCTCTTACAAACCACTTTCCCTGTCAGGCAGACCTGATGTGAGAATGAATTCAGTTGGCCTCTCCACCCACTAGGACCCAAAAGCAGCAAAGTCAGCTGGAGGCACCACCCCAGTGCTTGTCCCTCCTGGCTCCAGAAGACCTCTGGGGTCTGGACAGGCTGCAGCTTCCCAGTGTCCCCTGTATGCTGCCCCCCCAGCGGCCTCCAGCAGGCGAAACCCTACCCTGTTTAGCTGCCAGTAGATGGTAAGGCCCCTGGATTCCATCTGCCAATTCCAGCCTGACAGCCTGGGATTCTGAAGTTCCGCGCAAGCCTCCTGGAATTGCTCCTCAGAAAAACTCCTGGAAGAGGCCATTCTTCCACAGCCACAAGTCTTCTGCCTGCAAGGGAGGCCACACACAGCCTTAGTATGTGTTAAGGATCAGGGCAAGAGTGTGGCCAAGAGTGATTGGCAGGAACCAGAGAAGAGATAGGGTAGAAGATGGAACTTATCTATGCACTTGCTGGCAATGTAGCCTACTTTCCTAAGTTAAGAGTCATCTGGTTCTGTAAACAAGCTTCTTAACTTCACTTTCACTTTTCTCCCAGATTCCTTCTTCCCACTCACAAATTTCTCTGTGCACCCAAAGTTTATTTTTTTTCAAGGAACCATTAGAACAGGGATGAAAGAAAAAACTGGAAACATTAAAAGGACTGGTGATTATATGAAATCTATTCCATATTGTGGGTGCTCCAAAGAATCTAGAGCTGTGTTTCTCAAAGGAAGACTAATGGGGTCTTGAGTTAGCCCCAGAGAAGGCCACTCCTACTTTCAAAGCCTTGACCTTCTTTAGGAAACTGGGATAAATGTAAAACCCAGATCTGTCCATTTCTATGATCAGGGACAATGTGATCTACAGAATGTCTAACAACTAATAAATGTTGACACCAAAAGCATCTGCCACTACCATGAGGTAACTCCTATTATAGATTATCCCCACTTGAGATTTGAACCTTGGACGCTTTTCATTGATGTCTACAGTATTATCAGGTGAGCTGGGGATGGAGCAGTTGTTAGCTTAAAATGAACCCCGGCGTGAGACAAGCGACAACTCCAGAGGTGTTAGAAGTCAGGTCATGCCCAGTGTTGCTGGGGCTGTACCCGTCTCCATCTTTGATTTCAAAATGGCTTTCACAGTGAATTGCATCTGGTGAGTGGAACAAGAATTAGACTGGTGGAAACTGACCAATCTAACAAGCCAGGCGGACACAATCTCCAAGGTCTTGTTCACAGCAAGAATATCCAGAGTAGTAATTAGATAACTATAGCGAGAATCTTGACTAGTAAACTAGAGGTGTAATCTCATTTGGAAAAGGAGAGGGCATCAGGACTGCAGTTCTAGATTGCAGACTGGGTGCATGAAGGGGAAAAAGGTAGAAGAAATGAACTGCAACACAAATGTACACAAGTCCTCCTAGTAACCAATCTTGCTAGTACACCTCAGAACTAATTAGCAGCAAGCAGTGTGGGAGTCCCTCAGTCATCTAGGGTCATGAATTTAGGGTCAAGGGTAATATAATACCAACCTGGAATGGGAGTCATGATGCCTTATTCATCTTAATCAAGAAAAGGTAAGGGAGCTGAGCCTGTAATATCTGAAAAGGTAGCCTGAAAAGGTAAGGGAGCATCAGCAGAAGCAGCTGTGACCAGCTGGGAACTCAGAAGCAGTGCGAGCAAGGCTGGTGCTAAGGTAGCACTGAAAAAGCTATAATACCTGTTAACGTGTCCACAGTGAGTACCATAAGGCGCTCTGTCGATAACTGTCTAGACTAGAATCCACTAAAAATGACTCTTCCCACCATAAAGAATTTGTATATGACATTGACATACAGAAATAGAAGGAAGAGGAGACTGGAAAATAGCTCTTTGCCTTGAAGCAAAAATACAAGGTTCTGGGTTATTTCTTTCATGAGAGTCTATTTTATATCTTAATTTTCAGATTTTGCTTTCTCATGCATAAAAAAAAATCTGATAATGAGAAGATAAAGAGAAGGGAAGAAATGACCATGGAGGAAATTTTAGCTCCATATTAATGTAAGCATTTCCCAAGCTCTATTTTTCAGTTATTTGGGGGAAAACATTTTAAAAGATGCATCTACTTGCTTTTCCTTCTCAGAAAATTCAATTTTGAACACAAGATATTATTTTAATGGTAAAGACAGTGTATTCTATCCAAGATAACAGTGGAGGTTGATGTTAAAATTTATCAGCAAAATAGAATAAATATTTGTAGTACTAGGGTTAAAAGTCTGACAGGGAATTAAGCTGCACATCGGAGACCAACTCAGCAACCAACTTTTAAAAACAAATAATTTAATATTATATCTCCCAGATGACGATGTTTTTCTGTTTTCTTTATCCATTGGAAAGTGAACTCCAGGAGGGCAAGGAATTTCATATGTTTTATTTACTGCTGATGATTCAGCTGGTAAAGAACCCAACTGCAATGCAGGAGACACAGGAGACTTGAGTTTGGTCTCTGGGTCAGGAAGATCCTTTGGAGAAGGAAATGGCAACCCTCTCTGAATACCCTCTTTGCTTCTAGAACTTATGCCCAATACTGATATCATCTTCCATTTCACCTCCCTACCAGTCTCAACTGATTGTATACCATTTCTTAACACATTATTGACAAAAGACTTATTAATGCCACAGGTGTTAGTTTCTGAAAAAAAATTTCCAGTCAAAAATGTGTTAATTAATGGCCATTGCTTTCCCCAGGTTCCTATCTTAAACTTTATTCAGCTCAGTTCAGTTCAGTTCAGTTGCTCAGTCGTGTCCGACTCTTTGAGACCCCATGAACTGCAGCACGCCAGGC
This sequence comes from Cervus elaphus, assembly GCF_910594005.1. Taxonomy (NCBI): domain Eukaryota; kingdom Metazoa; phylum Chordata; class Mammalia; order Artiodactyla; family Cervidae; genus Cervus; species Cervus elaphus. Next base: position 79,350,940 of record NC_057819.1, on the reverse strand, counting down.
CTCCCTGTCCAGCACCAACTCCTGGAGTTTATTCAAACTCATGTCCATTGTGTCGGTGATGCCATCCAACCATCTCATCCTCTGTCATCCCCTTTTCCTCCTGCCCTCAATCTTTCCCAGTCATCCTTTATTCTTTTATCTTAAAACTCATATGATTCATGAAGTCCTCTAAATGCATTATATTATACATACTAAATACATTAAATTACTATTAAAGGTTTTATGTATAATATAAAATATTTAAATATGCTCCTTTCACCTCTCACTTACAAACTAAGATTGCTGTTATTTAGTTTTTATGATTTCTCACCTAGACCTTGCCAAAATCTTGCTAGCTCAAGGATAGCAAAAGTTCAGCTTATGCCTTCTGTCACTTTCCCTACTTTCCCGTCTTACACTAAAGACAAGTTTGTTTCCTTGTTACTGGAGACGTTCCTGCTGAGTCCAGATGCAATTCTGAAGCCCTTCTCAAAGCAGCAGTCCATAGAGACCGCACTAGACTTGATAAACAAGCGGAATCCCACCTGTCCTGTCCTCTCTGTCCTTCACCAGATGGTATGCAGATAATATAGACTGTCCCAGCATCTGGCCCTGGCTGCAGGGACTGAGGGTAGACGGCAGTATGGTTCAGCAGGCCAGGAGAGAAACTACAGGCAGGGGTGGTGTTACCTCAGAATGCTGTTACTGCTTGTATTCTGCTTAAAGCTCATGGTCTCCCCCTGGATTGTACCTGTGAAGCATCTTACGTTTCACTCCCTGTCTGAGTGGAAGGAAACTTCCCTACAGGTTGGGTGACAGTGGCGGTCTCACTATGACATGAGTGTGCTGGCTGAGTCTACAGCACGATGCTGTTGATCTCCTCCGGACTTTCATGAAAAATTGACATAAGAATACCTGGCTTATTCTTGATAGTCTTAGCTGCAGGAGTCTGTATTGCATTTGTGGTGTTTTCTTATAGTGCACCTCAACACAGCTGACTCCAGAGATATCAAGAAAGAGGGGTGGACGTTGATTATAAAAGTCCTGCAGGGTGTGTAGTGGTAGTGTGTATGCCCAGGTCACTCAAGATGGTTGTTCTCTTGCTCTTTGCACATGCCCTACTTGAGAGTCCATGCTTTATTTGTACCCTACTCATAAGATTTGCTTTCCCCCTTGCCCCAAAAATGCAGCACTACAGGAAATCTGATGCTGTCACTTCCATGTTTAAAAGTCTATGAGGATCTCTTGCTTACAAAAGAAGGTGACAGCTCACTAGCTGAGTATATGAGGCCTTATACAATCCAATTCGAATGGAAAAGTTCAGACTAGACTGTTCTTACTGACACAAGTCTTCTAGTTGTTCATGGCAACACATCCTATTTCTACAACCTGAAGATCTTTTATGTTTCTTTTGTTTATGTCCTTACTTTTTCTAAAACTCCCTTCCTCATTGATCACAAGCTTGTTGAACTCCTATAGATTCTTAATCTTTCTTAAATTTCTCTAAACAGAATGTTGATTCTTGCTCTGAATCTCCAAGAAATTCTTTTCAACCTTTAATATAGAATACAGGGCTTTTCATTATTATGTTTTTAATTATTTACATACATGGCTAGAAGATCATTCCAAGTAACAACTGTGTCCTCATTCAAGGTGAAAATGTCTGGCGGGTGTCCAGTTAATATATCTTAAAATGATACATTCAGTAGGCTATCCTCTTTTATCTTTGTGAAGGGTGAAAACGGTGTTTGTTTATCTCTTTACTCATTTATTTTACAAATACATTGTATATATATGATAAATATCTATATATAAATACTATGTGTTAGTCATGAGCAACATCCATGACAGAAATCTGCAGTTTCAGCCAAAACCTCACACTGTATCTAAAGCAACAGAAACTAAGTGAGAACCACTTTAAGTGGCCTTTGTGCAAACATTTCAGTCTGCTGTGCTCCTTCCATGGGTGAAGGAACAGAAAATAAAGTATTTGGCTCTCAAGGAGTATGGCACAACTCTTGGCTCACGTTGATAAATATTGATCTTATATAAATTCCTCAGGAGAGGCAGTTGATGGTTCTCTGAGCAACACACACTAAGTCCCCACTCCCTTTTATGCAAAGACATAAATCATTTGTGAATAGAGCCCAACATTCTGTGAATAAGTCCAAGATGACTGATACTCAAAGGTTTTTCTCACTTGAGTGCAAGCCTAAATTTAAGCAAGCAGTCAGACTACATGAAGTTACAATGCCCTTTTGTTCACTCTAACTTGAGGGCTGCATAATACATTTGCAAGGGTAAACATCATATGCTTCCAAGTAAACACATTAAGTGTGACTACACATCTGTGCCTTTAATAAAACTGAAGGCAAGGGGACAGCTCTTTAAAGATCTCATGTCACGATCACTCAATTTTAAGTTTCAGTTGCTGATGTGACATGGATTGTTAGTGTATGTCTGTGTGTGAAATTGTGCAGAACTCCTTCTCTTTGACTACAGTTGAGTCACACCTTGGGTTTCATCTGGAAAGTGTGAATAGCACAATAAGGAGTCTGTGTATGGTGAGGAGTTACTGAGATTAAAAACCAAAGGGCAGCAAACACTGGTTTTCAGGGCTCTAGGGGTGAGATTCCTAGAGGATTGTTTAACCTCTGTGGACTTAACCACAGAAGGGACAGGAGTAAAATGAAGAGAGACTGACAAACAGCTTGTGGTCACTTGGCGGGAGCTGGAATTTGTCATTCAAGCTTACACAGAGGGTCAAGATGCTGACTTCTTGGGAGAAATAAAAGAATACAAATTACACTTCTTAGTACCCTTATTTATGTGACTTTCCTCAATGTGGGAATGTTTTTTGCTCTTCTATTAAAACTTTTCACATTCTCTGTATTTTGTCAGTTTTGTTCATAGTTTAAAAGGCATATAACCTGTGACAGAAGAAATCCTACTTTTAGGAATTGATAGAAAAATCTTTAATGAGGGCTCATATAAATATATATATATATATATATATACACACACATTAACACACACACACACACACACACACACACATATTGTTGTTATTCAATCACTAAGTCATGTCCAACTCTTTGCAACCCCATGACTTACAGCCTGCTATGCTTCCCTGTCCTTCACTGTCTAGCGTGCACGTCTCCTCTTGCCTGTGTATACATATGTATATACAGACACAAGAGAATTATTGCAGAAATATTTAAAGCAGAAGAAACCACCTAAAAGCCCACAACACGAGAGTGATTAAACAAATTATAGAACATACCTAAAGAAATGAAATGCAGCAGTTAGAAGTGCAGTAGGTAAGTATAAGACTGAAGGCAGGAGAAGGGGTTGACAGAGGATGAGATGGTTGGATGGCATCACCAACTCAATGGACATGAGTTTGAGTAAATTCTGGGAGTTGGTGGTGGACAGGAAGGCCTGGCGTGCTGCAGTCCATGGAGTCTCAAAGAGTTGGACGAGAATGAGTGACTGAACTGAACTGAAAGTGATAGAAAATTTTACCTCTTCTGACACCATATTTGTGAACCAAATCATCTAACAACACATTAAAGATATGAGTTTCTAAGAATTTTATTTTTCAAAGGGTAAAGGAAGAAGAAAGCTTGAATGGATATTAACTGCTTAATTCAGATTTGTAAAGAAGGAAATGATGGTTATGTGCCTGGTGTATAAGTTCAGAAAGTAGCAGAAGTTTGGTAGATGCATTTTAAATATGCTAAGTGATTATGTACATAATTTTACTTATTTTTCAAACAGCTTAGACTGTTAATATTATCCCATTTTAGGGATGCAGAAAATCGAGGCTCAGAGACATTAAGTGATTTGTCAAGGGGCAGAGAGCCAGTTCATGCTAGGTTCTTAGTTTGAGTCATAGTCCATCTTTACTTTGAGTGTTCTTTACGTTATGTAACAATCTTACCAGGAATCCCGGGAGACAGAGGCTGTAGTACCCTGAAGTTCATAAAAAGCAAGTAAAGCTATCTAAGGAGTTTCAAAAAGGGATATGCACAATTCCATGGCTTGCGAAAGAAAAGTAAAATTTATCCCAAAACTTTATTATGAAAAATTTCAAATATATATAAAAGGAGAAAGAAATATGGGGCTTCCTTGGTGGCTCAGCAATAGAGAATCCTTCTGCCAGTGCAAGAGATATAGGTTCCCCACGGGATGGGGAGGAGCCCCTGGATAAGGAGATGGGAAAGCCACTCCAGTATTCTCATCTGGGAAATCCCATGGACAGAGGAGCCTGGCAGGCTACAGTTCAAGGAGTTACAGAGGCAGACATGACTGAGGGATTAAACAAAAAGAAAGAAATATACAGTGAACAACCCAACTATCCACCACATAAATTCTACAGTTAACGTTGCACTGTTTTTGCTTTATCAAGATTGGTACTTTAAAAAAAGTAAAATTCTGAATATAAAAAACTTAGAAATTATAGTATTATCTAACAAACAGTTCTAAAACTGTGAATAATAAGCTTAAGTTTCATGAGGTCAAGAATTACGTTTGTTTGTTGATCTCTGTGTATTCAATGTCCAGCTTGGCTCTTGGCACAGAGTTGACCCTTGATACACCTTTATTGAATAAATGGATGACATAATCCCAGTGAGTAAAAAATGGGCTTTACATCTAAAAAAGCTAATATAGTATGCCTTTTGATAAGTTAATGAGAGGAAAAAATGTCATATAGATTAAAGAAATAGCAGTTCACCAGGGATCAATATATCAGAGGATTGACAGTTTAGTAAAGACAGGAATAAACACCTGATGAGAAGAAGTGATTCATTTGAAAAGACCCTGATGCTGGGAAAGATTGAATGTGGGAGAAGGGGATGACAGAGGATGAGATGGTTGGATGGCAACACTGACTCAAGGGACATGAGTTTGAGTAAACTCTGGGAGTTGGTGATGGACAGGGAGGCCTGGCGTGCTGCAGTCCATGGGGTCACAAAGAGTCGGACACAAATGAGCAACTGAACTGAACCGAACTGAAGTCTTTTTGCATAGACTGACATTCTTCAAAAGGGTGTGAGAGGTTAAAACTAACATGGTACAACTCAGTAGAGACTAGTGTGAAGTCTTTCATTCTGAAGTAAAGGAGTGTGCTATTGCTTGGCAGACTTTAATGTTTAAAATATGGACAAGGAATAGCACACTCCTCTACTAACTTGATTATTATGGGCTAGTTGTATAAATATATGGTTAAAAAAGATAAATCAGAATTAGCACTAACAGAAAAATAGAGTATGAGGAAGAATAGTCCCACTGTACTCTATTCCTCTCACGTTGGCAGCCATATAGTGCTATTGAATGAACTCTAACGTATCTACTGGAATAGAGAAGGGAGTTTTGGTATTAAAACATAACAAAATTATTGGAGATAGAGTCATTAGAGAAACGATAATTTTAGACATCAGAAGTGAGAATATGGGATGATGTGGTAAAGATCTTCAAATACTTGAAGGGCCAATGGAAAGTGAGGTAGAGATAATAGTTTCAAGATGGGAGCTAAGTTGACTACCTGTACATATACATATGTGTATGTAAAATATAAATATAGTCATATTTTATATTTTTATACAGACATAACTATATACAGAAGTTTTTCAACATAAGAATTGTTATCCTTTGTGGTCCAGAAACAGACAACAAATGGATGAAAGCTTGCAGAGAAAGCTAGAGGTCAGGACTCTTTAAAGAAGTCAGTTGTAAAAATGGAGCAACATAGATGATCCACATTCAGAGGTTGTCTATCTCAGTGTATCTTATGAGAATAGGAAAGTAGCCAGGTCAATTAACCACCACTGACAGTGCACACACATACAACAGGGGTAGAGGACTCTGTCTTAAGATAAGAGTGACCATGGGAGCTTCAGGCAGACAGACTGTGGTTCATCAGTCTGGGGATGTGAGAGATGGTCCCTGGGGGTCTTGTTAATGGCACCATGAGCCCGCCCCATCCCAGTGGAAGCCAGGAGACAGTGAGCCTCAGCAGTAGCTCCCACATCTCCTCTAAGGAAGCAGAGAGTTGAAACAGAATCTCAATGGCAAAAGTGAACACCAAATGAGGAAACATCAAACATCCATTAAACGTCTACAGTGTGACGTAGATTTACTTTCAGCATCTATGGGGGGGATAAATTAGAAGACTAAGACTGACACATACACACTCCTATATATAAATTACGCAGCTAATAAGGACCTACTGTATAGCACAGAGAACGTTTCTCAGTACAGTGGCGTATATGGGAAAAGAATCTAAAAAAGAGTGTGTGCATGTATAACTGATTCACTTTGTTGTACACCTGAAACTAACACATTAAAAATCAACCAAACTCAATTAAAATAAAAAATATACTAAAGTAAGATCCCCATGCTTAAATTCCAAAATAAGTCTACAGCATACAAAATAAATTTAATAACGAGATCTTATACCCCAAAAAGTAGAGTTAACAGAACAATTAGAACTAGGTTTGTGGAACAGAATTGATATGTTCTTTATTATTTCTGAGAGCAAAACTAAGGCCAGTAGAGATATCTACCGTCTATCTACATCTACTTAGACATTTACTGACCTAGATACCAGGGAATCTATAATCACTGGACCTGGTATATACTAGCCCTGTAATAAATATTTGATGAATATATTTAAGCAGCATTGGGGCAAATATATATTCATCTTATTTACCAAGAAAATGACAGACATGGTGTTCATTGGATTTTCATTCTAGTAGGGAAGCCAGCTAAGCAATAAATATGTAATATACAAGTAAGTAGCAATAATTTTCCATAAGGAAAAATGAAGATGAGCAAGAATAGAGAGGATAATGGGGGATCAGTTTTGCTGGCCTCCTTGGTTCAGGAGGCAAGAGACTACTCTAAACAGGGAGACACTTGAGCAGAGACCTGACTGAAGTGAGTCGCCTATCACTGAGTAGCCAGAATTTATTGACTATAAACAACATTTCTTATCTCGGAGTTTCAGTGCGTCTGGAGTCTGGGTGTGGTTGAGCTGGTCCTGGTGTCTGGCTCAGCATCTCTCAAGGCTGCAGTCAGGGGTCCTCTGGGACCACAGTCCTTGCAAAGCCAGACAGCACAGAGACGGATTCTCTTCAGTCTCACTCAGAAGACTGCTGGCAGGACGCAGTTCCCCCCAGCCTGTTGGGCAGAGGGTCTCAGCTCCTGACTGGCTGCCGGTCAAAAGACCACCCTCGGTTCTTTGTCACATCCCTCTCCAAATCACAAATGGTGATTTGCTTCATCAGAGCAAGTGAGAAGCTCCAGAGAGAGAAAATGAGCAAGAAGGACATCACAGTTTTTCATGGTCTAATCTCTGGATGACATCCCATCACTGTTGCTTTTCTTTACACCAATTCTAGCATGGTCTGCTCTTAACAAGCAAGTCGCTAGGTCCAGCACAGACAAGAGGGGTGGGGGGTGGAATATGGTGAATGTGATCCTGACTGTGCCTGGGGAGCTGTGGCGTAGGTTCTCCTAGAGCCCTGGGACATTCAGAGAGTGCAGGGCCTAACTCCTCCTGGAGAATAAACACGCTTAAATTGCTGAGTCCTTCTTCCTAGTTATCTGGGAGAGTTAATCCCAGCTCAGAACTGCCAACTGAACTTTTCCCTGGCCAAGCTTCTCTACTTTGAAGACCTCCTGCAGGCCGTCTCACCCCGTGATGTCAGGAGGGGTGTGCCCATCAGTCCTCCCCTCTCATGAGATGCAAGTGCTCTGACTTTGCATCAGGAAACATCTGGTTGACCTCCTAGTCCTCCAGCGGGTTGCTGGGTGTTTCATAAATTAGTGGAATATAATCGGATGGGAAGACATGGAGCTTTAGTGATTATTCAACCCTACCAGGGAGAAGGCAATGGCACCCCACTCCAGTACTCTTGCCTGGAAAATCCCATGGATGGAGGAGCCTGGCAGGCTGCGAAGAGTCGGACACGACTGAGTGACTTCACTTTCACTTTTCACTTTCATGCATTGGAGAAGGAAATGGCAACCCACTCAAGTGTTCTTGCCTGGAGAATCCCAGGGATGGGGGAGCCTGGTGGGCTGCCGTCTGTGGGGTCGCACAGAGTCGGACACGACTGCAATGACTTAGCAGCAGCAGCAGCAGCATGTTATAAACCAAAATGAGACATGAGAAAACAGCCTCCTTGCACTCCTCTCCAGGGAGCTGGCACCTTAGTTGCACATTCACATTTCCTAGCTTGTGATGGAAAACAAATACTGTTTACAAGAGCTTGAAGTAGCTGGAAGCCAACAGGAGCTCTTCTTTGGATGCTTTCAGCAATCCAACAATTACTCAACACCGACCTGAAATTAGGCTCCTAAGAAAGAGTTTATTCACTCTCCCTGGGAAAATGAAACTCCGTGTTCATTGGTAAGCAGAAACCAGGACCACTTAGAAACAGATCTGGCCCCTCCCAAGCTTTCGACATAGAAGAAAAGTTGCTGTGTATCCTTCAATGAGCTCTAAGTACCATTTTTGGCGTGCTTGGTTTTCATTGGCTTCTTCTCAGTTTATGAACCACTAGAGAGGAATCAAGTGAAATAGGTAGGAGAAAATGGGTTTGATAACTGCTCCCCACCCCCACCAACCTCCATACCTGCCCCTGAGGGAATCAGATTTTCTTAACTTCCAGCATCCTGGCCTGCAAATGAAAAACTTCTTTTCTTGAAATGTTTTGCCTCTCTCCTCCCCCATTTACACCAGTGATGACTTCTAATGTGTCAACTTTTAGACAGTCATTATACGTCCTCCAAAGGTGTTCAAACAGAATGCAGAATCATTTTTTTTTATTTTTAATCAATAAAACTAAGCAAAAAATAACTAAAAGGCAAAAAAATATATATATATTTGTTAAAAATTCTAAAAGTTTATTTGTTCTAAGATCTCACTCTTTTGTTAAGAAATAAGTGGAATGTGAGATAAAGTGCATATTGTTATATCCATCTTTCTGCCATAAGGTCAGATTGAGATCCTAGGGCTTTAGCGTGTTGTTCCACTTTTGATTCATTCATTCATTCAGCAGAGAGTTGAAAATTGTGTGTGTTCTATATATTGAGTGTATAGCTGGGAACAAGATAAAGTTCCCTGCTCTATTACAGGCTTTATACTTAACAGATGTGTTAGGATGAAACATTCTAATGAGTGAAATGTTCAGAGTGTGCTTGGCATTTTGAAAGTGGTAAGTAAACCTTCACTATTATTACTTAACTTCTGTGCTTTGACTGAATCTAGTTCTTTTACTTCCCCAAATTTTAAAGGAAATTCTCTCTGTGTTTTGACTAATCTTCATCCAAATTCAACTTTATCACAGGGATTTGACTCCACACAATTATGTAGACTAGGAAGTCCCCCCAAAATTGTGGAAATCCTTGCTGCACAGGCTTCCTCTAGTTGTGGTGAGTGAGTTTACACTTCATTGCAGTTCATGTGGGCTTCTTATTGCAGTGGCTTATCTTGCTATGGGTTTGCCTGATGACTCTGTGGATAAAGAACCCGCCTGCAACACAGGAGACACAGAAGATATGAGTTGAATCCCTGCATCTGGAAGATCCCCTGTAGGAAGAAATGACCACCCACACCAGGATTCTTGCCAGTAAAATGCCACAGATAGAGGAGCCTGGTGGGCTACAGTCCACAGTGTCTCAGTGAGTCGGACATGACTGAGACACTCAGCACACATGTTTTTGTTGCAGGGCATGAACTTGAGAGCACAGAGGCTTCAGTAGTCATGGTGCACATGCCCTGTTGAGCAGAGGCATGGGGAATCTTCCTGGAACAGGGATAAAACCCACGTCCCCTGTGTTGTCAGGCAGATTCTTAAACACTGGACCACCAGGGAAGTCCAGCTTGTTATCTTTCTTGCTATGGATTCTGTGATAGAGATAATATGAAGTTATACGACTTTCAACAAACACAGGTAAAATAAAAGTACTTAATGCTGAAAAATATAAAAATATGCTTATTTTAATTAAACTAAGCTAAAACTAGCTTTATTTGACAAGTGGACACAAAGCTTTATGGTGAATCTTGCTTTTCTTTTAGTGATAGAGCACGTGCCACACACCACGACTTAGATTGTCATACTCCTTTATGTGTACTTTTCAAAATGATCCTCCATTGAAAGGGGAAACTTAGGGATGCAGAAAACTTTGGAATTATTTTTGACCCAGCCCTCAAGAGACCTTAGAGCAATGATTTTACTGCCTTAAATTATGTAGACTATCAGAGATTGTGGTAGAGCTGCTTATCAAAAATGAGAACATTTTATTTAACATTTTTGGTCTGAAGGTGTTGACTGAAAAAAAATACAGAGCATGAGAGGTGTGAGTTAAGTTTTCTTTGGGGCAAAATGAAGACTGTAGCCCTGGAGAAAGTTACTCAAATCACTGTGAGGAACTGCTCTGAAGAGCTTGTGGAAGGGGAGGTCAGTATGCATGTGATTTTAGTGAAGGAGGGTACATGTGATCAAGCACACATGTTGGCAGAAGGTTCCTGTCAGTTACGAAAATGTTACTATTAGTCATGAGGAGCAGATGTGTCTGTTGAAGACTTCAGTGATTGTCTAGATAGGAGAGGATGAAAGAAATTGGTCTGATGAAATCTTCTGCCGAGAATATCTGGATATCCGAAGGCCTGTTCTGCCAGAATTTCTCAGTAAAAAAGAGTGCCTTATTCCTGACCTCTGCCCTGAACTCCTTTCAGGGTGAGCGGAAGGTCACCAACTGCAGTGGCTAGTGACATCATACTCGTAGTGACAGGTTGCAAGTGCCAAGGTTTAGTTGGCAGTGCCCTCTCATGGTCACAAATTGGACCATAGCCTAGGAGGCATTTCCTGATTATTTTGTGTCTGAGTGCTAGGATTGCTTGTTCCTAGGTCAGGCCAAGGTTTCACTCTTAGGCCTCTCAGTGTGCTGTTGCTGCACTAGGCCCTATCAACCACTTAGTCTCAGGACCACCTGTCTCACTAGTGCATTACAGTCTAGAAAATGACTCCCTCTGGTTGCTTCTTCCCATATTTAAAGTTACACTATTACTATTATTGTTCTTATATAGAACTATATGTCTCATCAACTGCTTCAAGTCGCCTAATCATTGTTTTATCAGAGTACAAAATAGGCAGAATATAAGTAATAGAGTTAGTAGTATCTGTAAGGTTATAAGTAAGAACTCAAGATAAGAACTTCCATTAGGTGCCATCCAGTATATCCACAGGTCATCTGACTTGAATATATTCAGTACCATTCCTTATCTTTGAAGGAAATGATATCTTGGCATTGTTCATAAAGCACCCAGTCACATTCCTTCATGCTATTAAGCTGGTCATATTTACTATTGTTTAACTGTTCTCAGCATAAAGAGGAGGGTCTTTTATATTTATGACAATGATCAGAGCAGCTATGATTGACTGGCCAAATGAGAGAATCTCATTCAATATCAATGTCAAAAGAACTATAGCTTCTTCCTTCTAGAATAATTTCCTAAAGGTCATCCATTAACAGCCTTGAGTGAAGAAGCCCACTCAAGTTAATCTAGAAGTACTGGAAATAAGTAATTGGCCATAAACTCAACAATTCAGGCAATGGCAACCCACTCCAGTACTCTTGCCTGGAAAATCCCATGGATGGAGGAGCCTGATAGGCTGCAGTCCATGGGGTCATGAAGAGTCGGACACGACTGAGCGACTTTATTTTCACTTTTCACTTTCACACATCGGAGAAGGAAATGGCAACCCACTCCAGTGTTCTTGCCTGGAGAATCCCAGGGACGGCGGAGCCTGGTGGGCTGCCGTCTATGGGGTCACACAGAGTCGGACACGACTGAAGCGACTTAGCAGCAGCAGCAGCAACTAACTTTTGTCTGTACATAAGATCATGAAATGCATTCATTTCATAAGCAAGCACGAGCAGTTACCAAAGTAATCAGTCTTCAGGGCTGCTTCGGTATCTTACACCATCTGTCTACTTCTTCCTACCACCCTGTCTGGTAGTTTGCCCTCTGTGTGAGCTTTGCTTTAAGGTGATTTTGAGATCAGTAGCCTGTGTATAGTACAGTACATTGTAAGGTCCCTCTCTAAGTGAAAGCAGTAATCAAAGCATCAATTTCCTTCAGATTAAATATGCATGAGCTAGTGAAGAGTACCTGATAAGAATCCTTCCATCTAGGTTGGAGATAGTCCTTTAAATCATACCTTTTCCAGTATGAATAATCCCCTGGTTGCAGGTCATGGGGCACCAGATCTTCATCCAAAGACATATTAATAAATGACATTTCAGAAACAAACTGGAGTGTCCTTTTAATAATTCAGCTAAAAGTTACAACAATGTAACAGCAGAGCTATCTGGGAAGTAAGTCTTAGTAAATGAAGATTTCAATGAACACAACTTGAATTTACTTTCCACATAAACATAATCTTTTTCTCCCTAAAATTACCTTCGTTTCTACCAAAACAAGACTAATTTGTTTGCAAAATAACTCTGGTTTCAATAAACTTGGCCTGATGATTTATACATGTGTAATCATACAGGCCTTTAGAAACTGGCTTTGGTAAAACTTTTCATATGGAAATTCAGATTGAATTTTTAAAAGGCCTCGTAAGGCCAAGAAAGTCATGCCAAAGCCTTGTCACAGATTTCACCTGTATTAACTACAGATTTGAGTCAATTTCTCCCTTTTCAAGGGCCCAAAATAATTTGAGATCGCTGAACCTGTTAGGAGATTCTTTCCCTAATTTATTTGATTTTCAAAGTTTCTGGAAACCTAAGAGTTTCCAGTCCCTGGAGGGATCAAGGAGAAAGAAAAGATAAACATTTCAATTCTGTTTAAAAGGTATAATTCGCCAAGTTGCTGTAACTCATAATTAGTTTGAGGTGGGGATACTTTTCCAGATAAGAGTCTTTTATCTGGAAAAGAAAGATTGAAACTTAGTAATACATTAGCTAGAAACCATAAATTTATAACCATATTCACTATTTCACACAGTACTACATAAATAACCCTTTTTGTTACCAGTTTTATGAAGCCATCAGATTTTCCATTAGAACTGCTTAATTTCTTACCCAGTTCAGCAGATGTGTCCTCATAGTTATCAAAATCCTGTGCTTGTCAAAAAGTCTTTTCTAAGAATATTCTTGAAGAGGAAATATTTTTGCAAAGCCATCAGAATAAAATAATAACTGTCTATGAATGCCTAAAGACTTAAGAAGGCATGGTTAAAGACCCGCTTACTACACAATCGACAAAGAAATTTGGTTACAGCTGTGACATACATTTTAAGATAATGACTTAAATTATGACTGATAACATTTTGCCAGAACTTATCAGATTCTTAGAAATTCAATATGATTTCTAGATTAATAGCATTTATTCATATAATGTAACCTAAGAAGATTTTTACTTATTTGACAATGCTTCCCAAGTAATTTAACATACCAAATTAACTTAATTAGCTTATATATCTCTCTTTGGGACGTTTCAATGTTCCTATGAAGCAACCAAAACTTGACTAGAGGTCAGAGAACTATGTTAGAATTTGATCTGGGAAATTTTTCACCAAAAATATCAAAAAGTTTCAAACTACTTGGTCAAACAGGATCATAGGTCACCGTGAATCAGTATTTATCCACTTAACCAAAATGACAACTGAAGATCTCAAAGGTAAAATAAGGAAGTTATAACAGATTCCCGGCTAAAGGTAGGAGATCAGTATTTTAAGAAAACTATTCTCTAACAGAGAAAAAAAAAAAAAAACAAATCCTGCTTTTATACCAACTTACTTTTAAAATTTACAGAATTAAATTTATTCTAAGCCAACCATTCCCATGCACAAAACTCTGTTCTCAGTGTTATTTTCCACAAATCTTCCATAAATTTCTGTATCCACATTAATTTGTCTTTTATTTTTATTTTTTCTATCCAGACAACCAGCTCTAAGACAAAATTACTTTTTTTTTTTTTTTAGCATAATGCAGTTCTACTCCTATCTTTTTCTACTGAAAACACAAATCCTACTTTGCCATTGTATACTGAAATGTTTCCCTTATTACTTTTAGCAACTTTAATTTCATATCTAAATTCAAATCCTCAATTCTTAAAACCTTAATTATAAGTGAAAACTAAGAAGTAAGCAATTATGAACTTTTACATTAGCATTCTGTAGATTGGCAAACATAAAACCAATAATATTTTCTAAAGCTATGTGCCTTTTGTAGAAAATATCTCAGTGTAGCACCAAGTATATTTTTTAATCATCTAGATACCTTTAATTTCTTTGTAAAAGGAAGCCAGTTTTCAGTGATTAATGTCTTGGTATCTTGTTTTATTTGGAAATGACCTATTTAATAAACTTTCATCATTTGACTTAATTGATCACAACTCTTAATTTCAAATGCCTAAAATCTGGAGAGATTGTTTATTAATTTTTCCTTTTAAGTGTAGTTGATTTACAATGTTGTCCTAGTTCAGATATACAGCTAATTGATTTATATTCTTCCATAGTAGCTTATAGAAAGATATTGAGTATAGTGCCCTCTACCATACAGTAAGTCCTTGTTGGTTTGGGAGATTATTTCTAACAAGGTATTTCTAAAATGTAGTTATTCCTAAGGAGTTTACCCAAAAGCTCTTATTTATATTTAATTTATTTACAAAGATGTCATCATATGAAAAGCACTTTTTCTTTTCTTTATAAGCAATGCAATGATATTAAGGAAGTTAATTTTTATTGTTTCTCAACAACAATTAAGTTCAAACATTGAAAAAGAGTTTAACATTTTACATGAAGCAACCACAGGCAATAATTTTTTTTTAATTTATTTATTTTTAATTGAAGAATAATTGCTTTACAGTATTGTGTTGGTTTCTACCAAACATCAACACGAATCAGCCACAGGTTTACCCGTGTCCCCTCCCACTTGAACAAACCTCAAGTGCTTATTGCAGCTCTATTTACAATAGCTAAGATAGTCTAAGGTAAATGCATAGTTCATTAACATAAGAAAAACATTTCCATAAGAAAAATGCATTGGTTAGCTTTAAGTTCAGGTGGAACCAGGTATTGTCATGGCAACACAGAATTTTAGAAGAAACCTCTTTTAAATTTTGTATAGAGAAGGAGAAAAAAACATCTGACACTTGCAGTCTATTTCCTCCACCTGGAGGCCCCTAACCTTCCTGATATACTCTTCCCCTGTACTCTCACACGGAAGCAACCTAGATGTCCATTGACAGAGGAATGGATAAAGAAATTATGGTACATACATACAATGGAATATTGTTCAGTTATAAAAAGGAACACATTTGGGTCAGTCCTAATGAGGTGGATGAATCTAAAGACTCTTATACAGAGTGAAGTCAGGAAGAAAAACAAACAATGTGTACTTACACAAATATATGGCATCTAGAAGGATGGTACTGATGAGTCTATTTGCAGAGCAGCAATAGAGACACATAGAGAAAAGATTTATGGACATAGCTGTGGGAGAGGAAGGAGAGTGTGGGATGTATGGAGACATACATTGGCATGGAGACATGTCAACATAGATTACCACGTGTAAAGCCGATGGGACTTTGCTATGTGACTCAGGGAACTCAAACCAGGGCTCAGTAGCAACCTAGAGGGGTGGGAAGGGCAGGGAGGTGGGAGGGATGTTCAAGTGGTAGACTTTTAAGATTTTTTTAAACTCCTTATTTTAAAAATAGCCTTTTTTTCTCTCTTTCTGATAAAAATTCCCTTACTTCCTAAAGAAGATTATGTAGAATGTTTACATCTCAAAGGCATAAAGAAGGAAGGGAAGTTGAACCAAGGACCTTTGTTCCTTAAGCCCAGAACTTTTAGAATATCTGCAAGACTTCGGAGATCAAAAAAGTACATTTGGGGATTGGTGAAAAGGATAAGAGGACTTAGAATTATTTCTAGATCTTCATTTCTGTTCTTATAAAGGCTTGATTTATAAGGCAAGTAGTAAAGTAGTGAAGTTGCTCAGTTGTGTCTGACTCTTTGTGATCCCATGGACATAGCCCACCAGGCTCCTCTGTCCATGAAATTTTCCAGGCAAGAGTACTGGAGTGGGTTGCTATTTAATCCTTGGAGGCAATATGAATGATATGGAGTTTGCCCTAACCATCCAATGATGTTATCCTCAATTCCCTTCTTTACATCAAGAAAAAGATCTTCAACTAAAGTGGAAATCAATCATAATTGACAAAGACATGTTCCCCAATGTTCATTGCAGCACTATTTACAAAAGCTAGGATATGGAAGCAACCTAGATATCCATCAGCTAATGCTCTGGTGTATATATACAATGGAATATTACTCAGCCATATAAGGAATACATGAGCCAATTTTAATGAGGTGGATAACCCTAGAGCCTATTACACAGAATGAAGTAAGTCAGAAAGTGAAAGGCACTCAGTCGTGTCCAACTCTTTGCAACCCCACAGACTATACAGTCCATGGAATTCTCCAGGCCAGAATACTGGAGTGGGTAGCCTTTCCCTTCTTCAGGGGATCTTCCCAAACCAGGTCTGCCCCATTGTAGGCAGATTCTTTACCAGCTGAGCCACAAGGGAAGCCTGTAAGTCAGAAAGAGAAAAGCAAATATAGTATATTAATGGATATATATATAGAATCCAGAAAGATGGAACTAATGAAGCTATTTGAAGGGCGGGAAAGGAGATGCATAGAGAGCAGACTTGTGGACACAGGGGGAAGGAGAGGGTGGGCTGATTGAAAGTGTAGCGTTGAAACATATACATTGCCTTATTTAAAATAGCCAGTGGGAACTGGCTGTATGGCACAGGGAGCTTAGACCCAGCCCTCTGTGACGCCATAGAGAGACGGAAGGGGTGGGGGGTGGAGGGATGTTCAAGAGGGAGGGAACATATGTATGCCTGTGGCTGATTCATATTAATTTATGGCTAAAACCAACACACTGTTGTAAAGCAATTATCCTCCAACTAAAAATAAATTTAAAAGTGTGATAGTCAAGGATTAATGCAAAAAAAAAATTTTTAAAGGCTATTCATTGAGACCTACTTAAAGGATATAATTTGAAGGAATAATAAATTTCTACTCAAGAATAAAGAATAATTAAAATATTGCTTCTTAAAAAAGTGCTATATTCTAGATTTAGAACTGTGTGTCTGAGGAGTGTTTTAATAAGCTTTTCCACAAAGGCTTCAGAAGTTTTCTTTGCCTCTGGCTCAATAGTTTCACTTTAGTTTAGAGGAGAAGGCCTTGAGAAAAAGTTTCCAACAAGCTCTGAATGTCAGCTTCCAATTTGGCCAATTTCCTAACATACAATTAAAAAAAAAATCCTTTGAATATCTTATAGTTTTCTGTTGGATAAACAGTACATACTCCTGGGTCATAAATACTGAACAAGCCCATAAGGCAAGAGGTGTCCCAAAGGGTGCAAAAGACACTACCCCACCAAGTTCCACAGCTATACCAAAGATAACAAAAAGAGAGAAAGAAAGGCTTAGATAATTCCCTTGAAAGCTGACAACAGTGGTAGGACCCTGGCTGCACCTGGAGTGCAGCCCACATTTCCTCCCAGCTAAAATTTTTGGATCTTTAAATTGGTTGTTGCCAAGCCAAGTTATCAGGACAGAAGTTAGACAAACAGGAATGCAATGGCTGTGCTTGAGAAAGAAGGAATCCACAACCATCAGGTACTCAAAAGCAAATTTACATTCAAAGATCTAATTCTTAAGAATGTTTACTGCCTACCAGTCTGAATTTAGAAAGAAAGGGAGAAGGTGAAGTTTTACCTCCTCTGTTAGCCATGTACTACTGATGGAGACAGCGATGAGAGAACTGACTTTGGTCAGAATTCTTACCTTTGCTGGCTTCTGGTTGTTTTCCTGGAATCCTTTCTGCAGGCTCTGGAGTGAGTAGTGTGTTCCAGCAAATCCCATCCTGGTCATCTAGATTTTAGAGAAGGAAAAGTCACACTCCCCCTACCTTCATAATGAGTTCTTGGCTGAGATCCCCATTACACTCAAGTGTTGTGTTTAGTCGCTCAGTCTTATCTGACTCTGCAACCCCATGGACTACAGCCCACAAGGCTCCTCTGTCCATGGGGATGCTCCAGGCAAGAATATCGGAGTGGGTTGCCATTCTCTCCTCCAGGGGATCTTCCCAACCCAGGGATCAAACCTGCAATCCCACATTGCAGAAGGAATCTTAACCATCTGAGCCAGCAGGGAAACCCAAGAGCACTGGAGTGGGTAGCATATCCCTTCCCCAGGGGAACTTCCTGACCCAAGAGTCAAATCAGGGTCTCCTGCATTGCATGTGGATTCTTTACCAGCTGAGCTATCCAGGGAGCTCTTTTATTCTAGATCACATCATAAATGATAAGATTATCGAGGTTACAATTTCTCCACTGTGGCCACTGTGATTCAAGATGATCTTTGGTAAGGCTAGCCTGCTGGTCCAGCCCTAAAACAAAATGTTATTCACCTGAGGTCCCACACTGGACTCAGTCCAACTTAAGTAAGGTTCAGACTGACTCTAGACTCATTTAAGTTTCTAATCTTGATCCAGTTCAATCCCAGACTCAGTCCTATTTCTAGTGAAGTGAAAGTCACTCAGTCGTGTCTGACTCTTTGCAACCCCATGGACTATGGGATTCTCCAGGCCAGAATACTGGAGTGGGTAGCCTTTCCCTTCTCCAGGGGATCTTCCCAACCCAAGAATCAAACCAGGTCTCTGTGTTGCAAGCAAATTCCTTATCAACTGAGCTATCAGGGAAGCCCATTCAATTTTTAAGTCAGACCCAATCTGGTTTTAGCCAGTTTCTGGACACAGTCATGAAGGAGATGTGCTCAAATAACATCTGATACCTCAAGGAAAAGCTGCAGAGCTAGAATCTGAGAGGGACTTACCGCCTCCAGAAATCCCTGACAAGACAGCGGAGGTCAGGGGCTCAGTAGGTACCAAGTCTGGTTGATTTTGCTTCTGGGGGCCCTCAGGGCATCTTCTTTGGTATCTTCTTTTTATACCAGAATGTTTCAAAGATAAGCTAAGACATATTACAATTTTTAAGAGCTTCTTTCAGTAAAAATTGAGGGTGGGATGACTTGGGAGAATAGCATTGAAACAAGCATATTATCATATGTAAAATAGATGACCTGTGCAAGCTTGATGCAATAAGCAGGGCACTCAAAGCTGCTGCTCTGGGACAACCCAGAGGGATGGGACGGGGAGGGAGGTGGGAGAGGTTTCAGGACAGGGGACATATGTACAGCTATAACTGATTCATGTCTCTGTATAGCAAAAACCATCACAATATTGTAAGGTAATTAGCCTCCAATTAAAATAAATAAATTAATTTAAAATAAAAAATAATAAAGTCAAAGGGGAAAAATCAAAGAACCAATGAGATAAAGCATGCAATATGTTTAGTTCCTCACACATAATAACTGCTCGATAAATGGTAATCATTATTGTTTAAAAGCAATCAATTCAATTGGACAGCATCCCTCCTAGGAGATAGTAAGGAGCTCCAAGGGATGAATAAATGAGAGACTTTTGTAAGCAGAAGAGAGCAGAAACAAAGAGGTTATATTAGGAAAAGAGCAGGTTGGTTATTACAAGGTCACTTTCCTTTAGGGGAGGGAAGGGGTCTATCCAAGTCATCTCTTGTGTTATTGGAAAAGAGGGTTTGCTCTGACCAGTGTGTTCTTTTGAGAAAACTCTTTAGCCTTTGCCCTGCTTCATTCTGCACTCCAAGGCCAAGCCTGCCTGCTACTCCAGGTGTCTCTTGACGTCCTACTTTTGTATTCTAATCCCCTATGATGAAAAGAGCATCTTTCTTTTTTTTTTTTTTTTTTTTTGGTGTTAGTTCTAGAAGGTCTTGGAAGTGTTCATAGCACTGTTCAAGTATAGCTACTTTGGCATTAGTGATTGAGGCATAGACTTGAATTATTGTGATGTTAAATGATTTGCCTTGGAAATGAACAAAGATCATTCTGTCATTTTTGAGACTGCACCCAAGTACTGCATTTCAGATTCTTTTGTTGACCATGAGGGCTGCTCCATTTCTTCTAAGGGATTCTTGACCACATTAATAGATATAATGGTCATCTGAATTAAATTCGCCCATTTATGTTCATTCTAGTTCACTGATTCTGAAAATATTAATGTTCATTCTTGCCATCTCCGGCTCGACTATGAACGATTTATCTTGATTCCTAGACTTAATATTCCAGGTTCCTATGCAGTATTGTTCTTTACAGCATCAGACATAACTTTTACCAACAGACACATCCACAAGCGAGCATCACTTCTGCTTTGGCCCAGCTCTCTTTCTGGAGCTATTTCTCCACTCTTCCATAGTAGCACACCGGACACCTACCAACCTGGGGGGCTCTTCTTCCAGTGTCACATCTTTTTGCCTTTCCATACTGTTCATGAGGTCCTCACAGCAGTAATACTGGAGTGGTTTGCCATTCCCTTCTCCAGTGGACCACGTTAAAGGAAATCAATCCTGAATATTTATTCCAAGGATTGATGCTGAAGCTCCAATACTTTGGCCATCTGATGCAAAGAGCCAACTGGATAGAAACAACCCTGATGCTGGGGAAGATTGAGGGCAGGAGGAGAGGGAGGCTCCAGAGGATGAGATGGTTGGATGGCGTCACCAACTCAATGGACATGGGTTTGACCAAACTCTGGGAGATAGTGAAGGATAAGGAAGCCTGGCATGCTGCAGTCTGTGGGGTCACAAAGAGCCAGAAACAACTTGGTGACTGAACAACAATAAGAGGTCTATCAAGCAGATTAACTGGTGCTGATCAAGAATTTTTTATGGACCTCATTGAGATTCTATTTCTGGGAGAGCCAAATCTGAAATTAGTCCTGGTTTGGGATGGCGGGCTTTGCATAAGGCTCCATTTGGGGCCTTTAATCTTTTTTTTTTTCTTCTTCAAATCAGTTAACTGAAGAATCCCAGAATATCACATTTTCCTTCTGTATGGCAGTGATCCCAGCTTCTCATTATCATAAACTGTGTGCATGTTCCATGTTCTCAGTAGTCTGCTAATTCTCTAACAGAAGAATTAATTAAACTTTATGAACGCCACTGCCTAGCACTCAACCTGGCACATCAGGTAGAGAACTTGCAAACTCACTCCCATAACATGCTGCCTCATTGTTGTTCCATTATTTTATCTGAGGAAATGGAGCATACATTACATGTATCCAAGCAGACACACAAAAACACACACAATGGATTAGCAATACAAACAGTTTTTCTGAAATCCTCCCATTTTGTGGTTTCTAAACTCTGAGAACATAAACAGATAAAGTGTATTTATATTCTCGAGAAAAAAAAAATTCTTCCTTGTAGTTGGAGAGTTGTATCCAAAATTAAACTTTGGTGAAGGTAGACCTGCTTACCTGTTGCGTGACTTCCTTTTTTCACCACCACTTCTGGCTCCTGCACTGATTCTGCTCTCACGGGATGCATGATGCAGTCACACTGGGAGGCATGTTGACAACTGCATGGACCAGGAGCATCAGGGCGATGGGCATGGATGTTCCCTTTTTCTCCAATTAAGTTTCAGAGCCTGATGCTCTACCTTAGACATTAGGTTTGGATGTGGACTACTGAGAGTGCTGCCTCACGGTGGGAGGGATACAGAGTGACAAGACTTACAGCATCTTGGAGAGCACCTCCATGACAGTGCTGGAGGGATGCTGGCGACGGTGGAGAACCATGGGGGGAAGTGAGCTGGTGTTAGGAATGACTATGTTTTATTGGGCCACTGCTCAGCCTAAAATTCTTCAAACTTCACTTGCATTCTGTGTAGAACATCCAAAATCCTTGCCATAGCTCTCAGGATCTCCTGTAGCCTCACCACCTTCTTCTTCAGCCACATGTGAGTGATGTCCTCCTCCATCCTCACTGTTCAGATCCTTTGGCAGTTCCTGCAACATGACTGGCTCTCCTGCTTGAGGGATTTTGTGGAAATGGTTCCTTCCATGTGGAAGAGTCTTCTTTTCCAACCTTCATCCAGCCAACGCCAACATGTTCTCTGCAACCCCTCAGATTTGGTTAGTGCCCCAGGTTTAGACTCTAGCACACTTTATTTGCCCTTTCTCACAATTCATCATCTTTCAATAGCTTCTCTGCTATGTCTTCCTCACTAGATCATAAGCTCCTTGAGAGTGGACCCCAAGTCCCTACAACTCCAAGGAGCTACCTTGCTGTCCCCTGGCCAGAAGGATGCCAGACCATTGAGAAATATCTGTGAAGTGAATACAGATCTCAAAGCATTTAAAGATAATTCTCTGAGCCGACTGGGCGGTGCCACCAGAAACATGAGGACTGAATGAGCTCTTCCTGCGTTTCTTTCAAACCCTGCTGGGAAGAAGAAGTTTTGAAGGGCAGGCCCTCGAGGTGGGATTCTTGGTGAGGGATCTCAGCCAGGGGCCAAGCCAGGACCCTCACTGTGACATAAGAACATTTTCAGGAACTGATCGTCTACTGGAATTCCTCAGTTCCAAGGTCGTTATTAACTTTAAACTGTTATGCAGTATGAATAATTAGACTGTGGAAAAAAATTAGCACTGATAGTAGTTGCTACTTTAGTCATCAAAATCCTGACATCCTGACTAAGCTCAGCTGGACTGTGTAGACAGTAAGGTTTTGTAACATTGAAGTATAACCTAAAGCCACATCAGCAAAGTCACCCCATTATAAGCAAAGGACCTGAGCACTTTCAAGGAGAGACCCAAGAGATCCTGAGGAATCAAGAACCCCCAAAATGATGATGTGGGAAAAATTGCCTTGAATCAGATTATTAAATATTAAAATAGTATTTCATGTAATCAAATCTCACCTCTGTATCTAGATAGGTTTTGCCTTCTGGGTGTGTGTGTGGTCAGTCTTCTCCAGGTCCTTAAAGTCCCTCATTAGGTACCATTTGAATGCCTAGGATATACTTGCTTAGGGGTCAGTAATCTAAGAGAAAGAAGGGTTTCTACCCACAAAGATCTTATTATCTACTCAGAAGGACAGAAAAAATAGGTGAAACAGAGTTAGAGGAATGAGAATACAACAACATTAAATTCCAAATGATACATTCAGTCCCTTCAGTGAGTCACATTGTAAAAATCCAGCTCAAACTCCAAAGCACCAGTTCCATGTTTTTTGGTCCTCTGGCATTTACCGTTTGGTCAGGGCTTCCATGCTTCCCACTATTTGGTACTATCTTCTCCAATTTAGTAAACTTGAATGCCAAAGGGTTTTAACTCTACTCATTATAGCAAACAGTGATTTTTTTTTAAGCTGCCTTACCTAGAAACTTGGTGAAGAATCTGCCTGAAATGCATGAAACCTTCCTGATATCTGCAATGCATGAAATTTTCCTGCATCAGGGAGATCCTCTGGAGCAGGGAATGGCTTCCCACTCTAGTATTTTTGCCTTGAGAATTCCATGGAGAGAGGAGATTGGCAGGCTACAGTCCATGGGGTCACAAAGAGTTGTTGACAGAGTTGTTGACTAACACTTTCACATACACTTTCACTTTCACATGTAGAAACTTAGTATTCTGTGTTCTTAGCAGATTATCAAACACTGTTAAAGATAGTTTGCATGATACCATTTCATGTGGATTCTCTGCTGAAAGACTATAATCCTAGTGCTTGTATTTCAATGACTTTATATATAAACAGTCAACTTGACCTCTATTACATGAGATATTCAGATTTACTTTACCTAAAATTAAATTGCAGCTCTTCAGTCCATGGAATTCTCCTGGGAAGAATAGTGGAGTGGGTAGCCATTCCCTTCTCCAGGAGATTTACCCAACCCAGGGATTGAACCCAGGTCTTCTGCACTGTAGGAAGATTATTTACCATCTGAGCCAGAAGACAAGCCCTACATTACCAACAGTGCTATTTCAATGATACATTTATGAAGTATTCATTTATTTGCAGAATTCTATCCACATGACCAATCACTGGGATAGGGATTGATATATGGTTTAGAGGGAATCTTGGGGTGGTTCAGGATCTACTGAAAGAAATTTTTTTTTTTGACTTGGTGTGAACTCAGGAAGATGCAGGTCTTCCATTTTCTACTAGCAGTGATCCTGCCACCAAACATGGCCCAGTATCTAAGAAACCTTAAAGAAGAACAGAGCTGATTCCTAATATCTGTCAAGCACCTGTATCAATCACTACCTGAAGCTACTGTACACCTGACCTTGCATGTAAGTGAGCCTAAAATTCTTTTTTATGTTCAAGTCCATGAGTTAGGTTGGATTTCACTTGCAAACCAAACAGACCTAATGGTCTCATTCATGGGGAATAAGGCAGAAAAGAGACTGTAGACAGGACAAGTATAAGTCACTGTGTATTTATTTGATATTCAACACACCTCCTTTTCCAGAGAGAAAAGACACAGTCTGAGTTATCCCATTTTAATAAATCCCCTGCTTCTGGCATCACATCCTGAATTTGTATGTCCAGTAATCAAGACTTGGTACCATCACACACAGTAAAATTTTCCCTGAGATTATAAAGCTGTGCCTTTGTCCACAGAATAGCTTTCATTCCGAGACTCAAGAGAAAAATTGGAAAAGGGAAGTCTTCTGTTGGTGGGAGAGACAAATAACAGAATTCCTAAGAAAAAAGGTGTAGCGTCAACCACACCACTAATTCATATTTCCCTGTCTGTGAACACTTATTCTTTCAACATGTCCAAATATTATAGAAGGAAATTACACATAAAGAAAATTATTCTCAATGTTGTGTGCAGAGCAAGTTGGCTTATGGTAACCACCAGAGTTATCTTGATGCCTCATTGTCCAGTAAAACACGGAACTAGAGAGGTACAGACAGCCTTCCCCAGTGGCATATGGGAAAGAGAAAAACCCAGACAAGGATGATGAGAAAAAAACTGTTTCACACTATACACATAGTCAGGTCTGTGACATCTTTCAAATGGTTTGAAATCAAAACAGGTCATGATCCTCCCCACATAGGAATGCGGACAGGTTTAGTGGATTATTGTCTCAAATCAGCAAAGCATAAGGCCAACAGACATGCATCCTCCGGTCTTGGCACACTGGGAGTCAGTTCTGAAGGCAAAACAACTTCGCCAGGAAATCACCCTCCTGAGTTGCAACGACTCAGGTGTGGGAAGGAGCCGGCTCACTGGGATCAGTCGCCCTGAGGAGGTGGTGTCAGTCCCCCACCCACAACACCCTAGAAGGGCATAATGAAATGACTGTGTTCCCTAGAGGACTCCCCTTTTTAAAAATAAACAATCAAAAGTTTCCCTAATATCACCTGCATTCAACAGTGGAAGAGGGCAGTGGGTCCCAGGCAGGGAGAGTGGGAAAGGAAATGGATCTCAGGCAAACACACTTGAGGACAAGTGATGGAGAGTGTGTGGGCCTCTGAGGCTGGAAAAGAGAGAGGCAGGCTGAGTGTCAGTGCTTGGGGCATGTGCAGGCATCATTCTATGGACATCACTCCATGGACACAAGGCTCACAAATCTCTCTTCGGCTCTGTGGTACTTCAGACAGGCATTCTCCAAGTCTCTCAGGAAGCCAGGAATTTCACTCTGCAAAGGAAAGGAAACTGTCACTTCTATGCCCTCACGGTGTTCACTCTTGATTCTTCAGGAAGTGGCAAAGATAATGAAGATGGCTTTTGGAATGATAAATATGACAATCGGGCCCCCGAGCAGATTTCCACAGAACGCGGCCACAGATGATGACACAGGTTAAGACACGAGGCACTGGTAAGGCAAGGTGGCCACTGTTGTAAGACCTTGTGCATTTTAGCTTTTGCTAATAAAAAGCAAAGATATTTATGAGATATCATATTTTGAAAGAAAAAGGAAGGTAGAAGATGGGATTCACTTGGGCTGTGGGACTCTTCCAAAAAACTGAGAGAAAGGACTTGCTTTCCAGAATTAGAAAATGGTAAAGATGGGGGTGGGCAGGGGGATGAAGCAGGATATGTGATCCTCTAGTTAGCATCGAGCATTCAAGAATTTCCCCAAATGTTGTCTTATTTAATCCTTCTCTATAGAGTGGGGATATCCACCTCTATTTTTTGGAGGGGAGAAACTGATGGCTTGCCTAGATTACACAGTCAGAAACAAGGTCAGGATTCAAAATATCTTGTGCTTGATTCTAAATCTATGTGCTTTTTCATTCCCCCAGGGAACTGGTGACCTCTCCAGTCAGTAAGTAGGACCTTACAAAGCAGACTGAATGGCAGGCATGATTCCAGGTCCTAGACAGTCTCTACTGATCCGGGTCAACTGGGGCTCCTGCTCCTCAACAGAAAAAGAAAACAAGAAAAAAACTGGAAGTTTTCCCAGGCTTGGACATGTCTCACTGCCTCCCAAGTCAGCTTGGCCTAACTCCTCCATAAGCAAACAGAGGGCCCGCAGCACCGTTGTTCCTACAGGGAGCAGGCTATTGTCTGGAGGTTCCAGAGAGTGATCCTGATGAGATCATGGTGAGCAAGCAGGGAGGGCTGGCATTGCAGGTAAAGATTCTATGTCTTTTGTCCCGGCTGCTGTCCTGGATGTTGGCAACTCCAGTCCTAACTAGAGTCAGTCAAACAAGCTGCATGAGGCCTGACAGTGCATCTCTCCAGACTGCTAAATTAACATCTGCCAAACACACCTCCCCTGATGTCTCCTGGGATCTTACCTTGGTGAAATTGTTAAGGATCCAGAACGAAATTTGGCCACCTGGGTTATTGAAGTAATACATGAAAACTAGAGAGCGAAAGAAAGCACAATTTCCAAGAGGAAAAACAGAGCCAAACCCCTGGAAATACCCAGGCTTATATTCAGTCCAGAAATTAAGGAGGGAAGTAACACTGAATTCAAGTGAACTCTTGCCTTATGGGAGACTTACACATATACATTTAGGAAAACAGCCCAGGCACATTCTGCTCCTTTTTATTAAAGGCATGACTAGTGCTATTAATTGATACTTATTATCTATATCTAAATGGGATATATCTCCCATTTAATTATTTCTCTCATTAACTATCTGAATTATAAAAAGTTGATAAAATTGAATGCCAGTTTATAAATAATAAAATGAAGATTCAGAAGAGTAAAGTGACATGTAAAGGTGGCCCATTTAACACACGTCAGAACTAAGTTAAGATTTTACTGCTGCTTCAGGGTCACATCCATTCCAGTCTGGCAGATGGCTGCATTGACCCCTCCCAGCCTCTTTCCTGAGGCTGGAACTCAAGGCAGACAGGTTCCGAGTCCCTGGGTTTTTGCTGAGGAGGAGCTGCCTCCCCAGAGGTGGCCCCACCAGCCCTCCTGCCCACCCCTGTCCAGCTTGTGCATGTACAGGACCTTCCCAAAGTGAGTTTCTAAGCCTTCTGGTTCCCTTGGATGTTTTGGTTTCATCTGGACAATGGAGTCAGTAAAGAATGGACTCATCAGATTTAAACATCCATCTTGCATTCTAGCCAAGCTTCTGGGGTGAATTGAGTTTCATTTGGTTCTTTTGCACCCATGCCCAGTCTCTGACCTCAGGGAAAAAGCATCCTGCATTTGATAGGCCTGCAATCAGTGTGGCCTTCACATGGGTGGCCCAGGTAGATGCACCAACATATGCCCTGTATTTACCTTCGCTCCTCCAAGAGTCATAGCTCTGGATTGCCAGGCTCTGCTTGTACTGCTTCACCCTGATCATGCCCGACTTCTCTGAAAACCATGGTACAGAGATGCTCTGGGCCAGGATCACGTGGACCTTCCGCCCTTCAAAGTCCAGCTGTCGCCGCTGCCTCACATAGACACACTACACCACCAGTCAAGGCACAACATCAAGGCCAGCATGTCAGACGAGCCAGAAGCAAAGGGACATGATTCTGTTCCTCCACTTGGTGTTTGCTCCCTTATACTGTTACATCACTTCCTGTCCTTCTGCCTACCTACCCTGCAAAACCATGGCTCCTCCCACCTGGAGTTCTCATTTGAGAGCACGCACCGAGAACATCAGAGAGAGACTGGAGCAGAATCTCACTCACTAAACAATGGGGTTATTGCTCTCTGTCCTCCCCCTAGGCCCCAATCACTGATATCACTGATTTCTATGCACAAAGGATGGTCAGGCAAGGTTGCTTACACCTGGCAATCATAAGAAGACGCATAATATTTGAATAACCAAATATTAGTAGGCAGATGTCCTCGCTGGGTCTGGTTCACGAAGAATCGCAAAAGTCATTTCATCTCAGTAAACACTCACAGACCAACCACTACGTCTATGACACTATTACAGGGAAGATAATTCAATTTTAAGAAATGGCAGGAGTCACCACTTATTGAGCCCTTCCCGTATACATACATCCTATGCTTTACATTGAACACCAGTTCTGATCCTAAGAAAATCTCTTTGAGTTTGGCATAAGTCCCGTCATCTTACAGATGACAAAATTGAGGCTCAGAGAAGTAAAGAAACTTGCCAAAGATCCCATAGACTAGCTGGAGGGCTGGAACCTGAATTTGAAAACAGATCAGGCTCTGAAACCTGAAAAGACTTTCATAGCTGCAGGTGACTCAGCTCTTTAACGTGTTCCTTAGACTTTCTAGTGACAGAATTTTGGGTTTCACAGGGTAAGGAGTGAAAGCCTAAAATAATCCAAATAATCACTCTAAGTGCAACACAATTACACTTACTATAAAAGCCAAAACCAGAGCCCAAGGGCAACTCAGAGGCTCTATAGCCCTTACTGTGGTCTGCCCCTCCCCCAGGCACCCTGCAGGATAGTTTATGGCCCCCACTCTCTACTTACTGATGCATAAATTTCTTAAATGTTTTAGGGAAGGAATGATGTTGTTTTGGCTCTGAATTTCCTCCCTCCCAAGCCTTTTATTTTTACCACAGCAAATATTCTCCCACAACTTGCTCAGCTCATGTGATAGACTTTACCTGAGACTCAACTGAGGAAAAATTAGCTTAATGTATCTATTACAATTTGACAGAAGTTTTTGCAGGGTTGCAAAGTCCAGTGTGTGACCTAGAAGCCCAGGGAGGTGAAGGGCCTTTTCCAAGGTCACACAGCAAACCAGGAGTGAGCACACATGCAACCTGAGAGCCTTCCCTCCAAAACTACTGCCCTTTTTCTCTACACTGTTCTCTGTGCTCAAAACCTGAACAGCCCTGCAGATACAGAGACTGAGATACTCATCATGGGATTGAATGGCATTGGAAAGACAACGCAGCAGAACTTCAAGGAGCCCCAAGTGTCTGCTCCCAAGAACACCCCCCCCACAGGGTCCTGTGAGGTCAGAGTTCGCTCTGGTCCAGGTTTGCTCTGGTCCAGATCACTGTCTCTGAGCACAGCTGGACCTGGGTCCACACCTGCATCTGCTGCCCATAATGGTGAGACCCTGCCGAGAAGCTGAGCAGAGTTCTGAACGTCCCTCTGCCTCAGTTTTCTTCCCTGTCTGAGGGGGACGATGGCTCCTACCCTGCACAGTTTTGACAGGATGAGAGAAAACCATGTAAAATCTAAGAGAGTGCTGCTGCTGCTGCTGCTAAGTCGCTTCAGTCGTGTCCGACTCTGTGCGACCCCATAGACAGAAGCCCACCAGGTTCTGCCGTCCCTGGGATTCTCCAGACAAGAACACTGGAGTGGGTTGCCATTTCCTTCTCCAATGCATGAAAGCGAAGTGAAAGGGAAGTCGCTCAGTTCTGTCCAACTGTTAGTGACCCCATGGACTGCAGCCTACCAGGCTCCTCCTCCATCCATGGGATTTTCCAGGCAAGAGTACTGGAGTGGGATGCCATTGCCTTCTCCGAAAATCTAAGAGATTAAGTAACCACAATTGGCTGAAATACATACCACCTATATACAAACTACCTAGCAGTCTGTGGGAATTGTGCCAAGAAATAAACCTTATGGAGTCTGTAATGTGGCCGAGCCAGGGTAACCAATCACACAGGAACAATACCCACACTCACCTCCACACCCCCTCTCTTTCTAGAGCACAATTATTCAGGAGTATACAGGCTTACAGAATGTTACAGCTGGAAAAGATTCCAACAACCATCCAGCAGTGGTTTCCAAGCAGTTTTTGCTTGTTTTTTAATTCCACAGACTCTTTGTTAAAAGAATCCTTTATGGAAATGCAGTGTGTAAAAATTCAGCTTCTATGACTGAAGAGGACAGTAGAGTTGAAATCTCACCTGTCCCCACCCCTGTTTCACCCCATCCACCCACACAGCAAATGTCCATCAAACCCTCCCAGCCTGGCCCTACCCATTCAACTGCTTCTAATTGAGGAGAATGAGGGGTAAAAAATACGCACCCAGTGTCCAGAGCCAACATTCAGGAAGGTGGGAAGGCGGAGAGCGCTGGAAATGTGGGGCCAGCATTGCAGCCTCCAGTCGGCTGCTAACCACCTGCCTGTGTGCGTCTGTCACCTGACTTCTCCGGGTCCCTGCTTCCTCCTCTACAGACTGAGGGAGGGCATTGGATACTCTTCATGAAAAGTTTTTTCAGGTCCTCAATTCTGATGCAAAAAGAGTTCCTAGAAATGTTCTCAAGAAAGTATGAGCTGCCTTCCCACAATTACTGTAGTAATTGTACATGTAGTCAGGCCCAGAAATCACACCCTGAGGTCTCTGAAAGCCGCACAAGAAGCAATAGCTTTAGCAGATGCTTGCACAAGAGTAAAAGACAGTGTCGTCCACACCTCCTGGCCATGCCACCATTGGGTGACAGCCACAGGCACAGAAACACCAAGAAAGCTGATCAATGTTGAACCAGGATGGGCTTCTCCGTTAGCTCAGATGATAAAGTATCTGTCTGCGATTGGAGTCCAATCCCTAGAACCAGAAGATCCCCTGGAAAAGAGAATGGCTACTTAATCCAGTATTCTTGCTTGGAGAATCCCACAGACAGAAGAGAATGGCAGGCTACAGTTCATGGGGTTGCAAAGAGTTGGCCATGACTGAGGGACTAGCACTTTATTTTTGGAAAGGATACATCTCTGTTGGACATGGGAAAAGGGTACTTCATTTGCCAATAGACCGCTTCTTCTCCATCGACTTTTATTTCACGGAGTTCTAAAAAAAAAAAAAAAAAAAAATCAAATGATGTTATTGCATCTGGAAGTCTCTTTGGCTTCAATTAACAAGAAGTGTTGATATGAGAACCTTGTAGAGGATGATAAACCACTAAACCAGAAGGCACTGACTTCCAGGAAAAGTCATTATCACTGAAAGCTTGTTGCCCAGGAACAGTCTTTAGTAGACTTAAAAACACATTAAATATAAAAGAATCCAACAAAATTCGTTCATTGGATGCTACAAACATTCTAAGGTAGAATGTGATAATAAAATTAGGCTCCCAAAAAATAAAATTTCAAGTTATTAAATCATGGTAACCATTGGATGGCACTGCAATACCAATAGTTTTGCTGTTGTGACCTTACTCCTCACCTTAAATTTATTGACATATTACAAGTATTCTGGGACTGAGCAATGCTGTTTAGTGTTTACAGTTGTTTAATGAAGGTTTCGGCAAGATTAGTGTTCTTCTAAGCAGGAAGAAGCTCGACTATGCTAACATTATGCTACTTGCCTCTCTCCCATTTTGCGTTATACTACAGAGATAGGAACCAAATCTGCATAATGTCCACCATGCTTTTGTGTGCAAATAACATCAGCTCAAGGAGGAGGATAGCAAAGGGATACTATGAAGTGCACAGCCTCTGCCCTCAAGCTGTGTGGGAAGCTTCTAACTAACCATATAGAGGAGTCAAGCTAAGACTGCTGAAAGAGCCAAGAGAGCCCCTTGAGGAGGTGCTGACAGCAGAAATGTGTTGTTTAATTCAGCTTCTGAAAGAAGTAAAACATATTAGAAGCAGACTATGGAGTAAAGAACTTATCAGTACATTACTACAAGAGGCTGCAGATGCCCTTGAAAGGAAGGAAAGGAGTGGACATCCATTGCTTTTGCCTGCTCTGCTATGACTCTCCCCTTCTTGCCCCAGAATCTCTTTCTCCTTCAGGTCATCACCATTCCCCTCCTTCTCCACAATGTGGTTTAAGCAGGACTGACTCAGTGTTAAATTCAGGGCTGGGAAAATGAGTCAAACATGATCACAGCAATTAGTTTAGGGAATACATGCGTGGATAGTCTTGGCTTACCACTCTAGCAAGCTTAGGCCCAAAAGTGGTTTTGTAAAGGCTCTCAGGAAGCTCAGAGAAGATCTAGGAGGAATAGAGTTAGGTTAGGAACCTCAGGATTACCCCAGAGAAGTCAAACTACTGCAGTCTCTGGGCCATACTCCATAGTGCAGACTCTTAATGCCAAGTACCACACATCAGAGGCTCTTCCAGTGTCTACAGCACATGACTGAACCACAACTGCTAGGAAGATGAGCAGAGAATGTGTGACTTCTTCCTTGAATTAGTGGGCATCACAATGCCCCCTAAATAGTAAGGGTATTTGATAACATTAAGTGACCCCAAACCATGACAAACATCCCCAAGAAATAAGCACATGATCCATGCTGAGGCAATAGGAGTCAATCCTGGGAATCTAGATGCCATAAGTAGGAATGTTCCTGTCCTTCTGTGGTTGTGTACATGGTTAGAATGTAAGCCTACATCTCCTGGGCTGCCAAGACACAAGAATCTGCCTGAGATTGTGGTCAACACAAAAGAAAACAGTCAAGCTGGAGAAATGAAGTACTGAATACAGCTGTCCTGGAGGCCAGATACTCATTGATTTTCAATGTCGTGAAACAATAAACTCTTTCCTTTCCTTAGACTGCCATTTGTTAGCTTTTCTTACTTGCAAACAAAATTCTTGACCACAACAAGGGTCTACCAGGATTCCTGTGCCCCTCAGCTAGCTGTGTATCTATTTTACAGTGACTGAGATGGCAGAGACCATTGTTCACTCTAAGTGGGAAAAAGATACCTTATCTACTCCCTCTATAACTCTCTATCACTTATAGGAAAAATCTAAGAAGTGTAGCCAGGTGGCCAGCCTAGGCCCTTGGGGCTAATTCCAATTCTGCTACCACAACTATGCAAGAACACAAAATTGCTCATGGTTGTTTTCCTTTTTTAACATTTCATGTTGTTTCAGGTATTTCTCATTTTACTAATGCTGTTATTTGGGCCAAATGTCCTTATTCCACTCACCCCCCTCACCTCTCACTTCCCCATACACATGTATTCTTGCCATTTATAAAACTTTGATTCCATTTCTAAAGCAAAGTTCAAACATGACCTCTTCCAAAAACCCTTTCTTGAATATTCAGGTATGTATATCCAGGTATATATCAGGATATACCTGGATATTCAGGTATATATACAAGATGACAACAAACTTGCAGTAAGGGCAAATTATCACATTTAAGCCCAGCACTTCAGATATTTAAGCCAAAATTTTAAATGAAACATAATATAACTAAACTTATTGCATATATAACATAACTAAACCTATTGCATTCTACTGGCTAGAGTAATAGGAATAGATTCTACTTTCTAATAATTTTTTTAGATCAAGTGTGACTCACCTTGAACATACTGGTCCCACTGTTTTCTATAGTCTAAGTCCATATAGACATCTGCAAGTAGGTCTGGTGGAGATCTCACAATACCAGTGACCTTATACTCATAAAGTCCAGTCGGCTATAAAATGAGAGCAGAGAGAAATAGCCTGTTGGTTCTCGAGTTGCTATTACACAGCACATGAAAAATGGTTGTTTGCACGTCATTCCTGAGCCCCTCTCCTGTAGACTTGGTGATGCAATGCTGAAAAAGCAGGTGAGGATTCTGCTCTCATCACCTTTGCCACTGGAGGTGACAGCTACCCAGGTAAAGTAAAAAGGGTAGAAGAGAGTTATGTGATAAATGGTGTCTAGTTTTGGTGGGCTGGTTATTCATCCTATTCCAGTTTTGGTGGGAATTGTTTCTGTATTGGACTAATCAGAATTTTTTTCTAAATAGCAGAAGGAGCCAGCTATGGGAAAATTAAGAAAGACCATTCCTGGTTGGGAAAGGGCCCTCAGGTTGATTCATTGTCTTACTCAAAGAACAGAAAGTCAAGGGGTCCAGAGAACTGTGATGGGGGACAGTCAGAGAAGCAGTGGGGGCTGGGTCCAAAGGGCTTTGTGAACCAAGGTAAAGGGATAAGAGATCTTATTCTAATTGCTATGGAAAACAAATGAATTAATTAAAACAAGGAAATAATTTTTTAAAACATGGTTCTTGCTGCTTGAAAATAGATTATAAGGGGGCAAGAAGATGGGTTAGAAGACCAGGGCAATGATCCAGAGAAGAGATGTTGGTGATTGGACAAAGAGGTAACAGAAATGATGGGGAGAAGTTAGTGATTTAGGGACACATTTTGAAGTAATGTTAACAGGAATTGCTGACAGACTGGCTGTGGGGACAGAGAAAGCAAAGAATTTTTAAAAATTCTTATAACATTTGCTTAAACAACCAGGTAAATAGGAGATCAATTTTCTAAAACAGCTAAAACTTGCAGAGGTGGTGATCTGACGGCTGCAGGGTAACCAAGAGCTCTACTGTGAGAATGTTGAGCTTGAAATGCTTATTAAATATCCATGTGGAGGTATCATATATGCAGCTATCATCCAAGCTTCAGATTATTTTAGATAACCATAGAGAGAAATGAAATTCAAAATATTGTTTTACTAATTCCAACACAGAATTTTTCATCAACTGCTTCCTTTTTTCTATAAGCAACTCATGTATAGAAAAGAATGAAAGGGGGGAAGAAATACCAACTTCAAACCATACTAGTCCCTTTTAATTAGAAAAGGGCCATTTTTAGATTCCTAAGTACAAAACATATTCCTTGTTTTCATGTTAAACCATATTCTGTGAGGATGTGGGCTGGAGTGGATACACTCCACTCTCTGTACAATGGTAGCTAAGAATTCCTGAACTTCACCTTGACTAAAGACTATATTGTTAAGGTTAAACTAATGACTTAATTAATTTCAGTGCAAAAACTAATAAACTAAACAAAGTGAACCTTTTAGATGGACTCATACTTCCAGTTGCTAATGCAGTGTTATTGACTAATCAAACATGAATGACCCATGTTCTTAAACACTGTCCCAGGGACTTATGTGAAATCAAGGGGTAAGCATGGAAATCTTTCTCGAGATTCTGAGGCTTCAAGGGTCTCCTGACTCAGGTGGTATAACAATAATTCCCAGTTGAGGAATCTCAGATGTAGGTGAAAGTACCTGGCAGGGAATGGAAAGTAAAATTGAAACTGAATTCATAAGGAAGTGTCAGCTTTAAAAGTAAATGGCCTTATACCAAGTGTTTCCAACCAGCAAATGACAAGCTGGTAGGTCTGACCCCTTTACATGCTCTGCCATGGATACCCCAAAGAAGGGCAGGTTAAGGTAAAAAATATCTCCTTCTCCTCCTCCCTCTCCCCTCCCTCTCAAGGATGGGAAGACAGTGAGGGTTATAGACAACACACATCTACACTCACACAGCTTTGGGAGAGAGACAATTAGCTGCTCTTCAGGAATAATGTAGCCCCATTTTCTACATACAGTGAGCAAAGGGGATAACTATGTGTAGAGATTATGATCTTTCCAACTTCACATGAGTTAGCTTTGATTATTTGGATGAATTAAGGCAAACTGATTCCTCTGGGAATGTTTCCCTTTCCTCCTAAGTGTATTGATAATTATAGCTCTTAGTGACTTCAGTCCTGTAATATCACAGAAAAGGAAACAGAAAGCCCTCTAATAAGACAAAAATAGAATGCTGTGATTTATGTCAACACCGTAGAATGAACTATTATGATAACTTCCTTTAAACATTCCCTTCATGGAAGGGCTGAAAAATGCCAGAACACCGAAGAAACCAAATGCTCAATGACTCCTTTCCTAGTCTATCAGTAAATTTTTTTTTTTTTAGGTAGTTAGCAGCCTCACTCAAATTTGGATCAATGCACTTTTTTAAACCATCATTTCTTTTAAAAGAGAAATTCAGCAAATACAATAACATTTTCATTCTGTCACTGAAAAAATAAAGTGAGTTTTTATAGTTATAAAAATAATTCTTAATCATTAAGAAAAATTATGAAATGCCCAAAGTAACAAAGTTAAAATGGCATGCAACTCTATAATTCACAAACACCTAATTGCAATATTTGACATATTTCTCCTTTTTGCAAAATATTTTATTGAAACAGTTGATTTACAATGTTGTGTTAATGTCTGCTGTACAGCAAAGTGACTCAGGTATAATATATACCTATATTCTTTTCCATTGTGATTTATCACAGGACATTGAATATAGTTCCCTGAGCTTTACAGTAGAACTTTGTTGTTTATCCATCATGTATACGATAGTCTGCATCTGTGAATCCTAAACTCCCAACATTGAATATAGTTCCCTGAGCTTTACAGTAGAACTTGGCTGTTTATCCATCATGTATACGACAGACTGCATCTGCTAATCCTAAACTCCCAATCCTGCACTCCCTAATCCTTCCTCTTCCCCTTGGCAACCACAAGTCTGTTCTACATATCTGTTAGTCTGTTTTTGTTTCATAAATACGTTAATTTGTTTCATACTTTAGATTTAACATATAAGTGATATCGTATGACATTCATCTTTCTCTTTCTGACTTTTTCACTTAGTAGGGTAATTTCTAGGTCCATTCATATTGCTGAAAATGGCATTATTTAATTGCCAGCAACAGTGTAAGAGGTTCCTTCTTCACCACACCCTCTCCATCAGTCATTATTTGTAGATTTTTAATCATAGATTTTCTGACTAGTGTGAGATGGGACCTTGTTTGGATTTACATTTTTCTAATAATTAGCGATGATGACCATCTTTGCAAATGCCTGCTGGCCATCAGTATATCTCCTTTGAAGAAACATCTATTTAGGTTTTGTTCATTTTTCTATTGGGTTGTACTTTTTTGTTACTGAATTGTAGGAGATGTTAAATTAAGCCTTGTTAGTCATATCATTTACAAATATTTTCTCAGAGTCCATAAGTTGTTGTTTTGTTTTGTTTATGGTTTCCTTTGCTGTGCAATGTCTAATTAAGTCCCATTTGTCTATTTTTACTGATATTTCCATTGCCCTGGGAAACTAACCTAAGAACACATTGATATGACATGTCAGAAATGTTTTGCCTCTTCTAGGAGTCATACAGTGTCTTGTCTTATATTTAAAGTTTTAAGCCATTTTGAGTTTATTTTTGTGTATGGTGCGAGGGTATGTGCCTACTTCATTGATTTACATGTGGCTGTCCAACCTTCCCAGCACCACTTGCTGAAGCAATTGTTCTTTACCAGTTGTATGTCCTTGCTTCACTTATCAAAGATTAAT
Source organism: Cervus elaphus (assembly GCF_910594005.1). Classification (NCBI taxonomy): domain Eukaryota; kingdom Metazoa; phylum Chordata; class Mammalia; order Artiodactyla; family Cervidae; genus Cervus; species Cervus elaphus. The sequence goes on along the minus strand of NC_057819.1, from coordinate 79,313,540 downwards.
TTTCCATAAGTATGTTGGTGTATTGTTGGACTCTCTATTCTGTGCCATTGATTCATATGTCTGTTTTTGTGCCAATACCATATGGATTTGACTACTGTAGCTTTGTAGTATTGTCTAAAGTCTGGGATGGTTATGCTTCCTGCTTTGTTCTTTGTCCTCAAGATTGTTTTGGCAATTCTGGGTCTTTTATGGTTCCATATGAATTTGAGGATTATTTTCTATAGTTCTGTGGCAAATGTCATGAATATGTTGATAGGTATTGTATTAAATCTGTATATTGCTTTGGGTAGTATGGCCATTTTAACAATATTAATTCTTACAATCCAAGAGCATGGGATATCTTTCCATTTCTTGGAATTGTCTTTAATTTTCTTTATTAATGTTTTACAGTTCACAGTGTATCTCTTTCACCTCCTTGGTCAGGTTTTACCTCCTAGATACTTTACTTTTTTGCTGCAATTTTTTCATTCTCTTTCTGATATTACATGTTAGCATAAAGAAATGTAACAGATGTATGTATGTTAATCTTGTATTCTGCTACCTTGCTGAATTCATTTATAAGTTCTAACAGTTTGTGCAGTGAGTCTCTATGGTTTTCTACATGCAGTATCATATCATATGATATGCAGTATCATATCATATCATTATATATGATCATATATCATATATAACAACAATTTTACCTCCTCCCTATCATTTTGAATAGGTTTTATTTCTTTTTATTGTCTGGTTTGTATATCTAAGACTTCCAACACTATGTTGAAGAGAAATGGTGAGAGTGGTTATCCTTGTGTTGTTCCAGATTTTAGTGGAAAGACTTTCAACTTCTCACCCTTGATTATTATATTGGCTGTAAGTTTGTCATAAATAACTTTTATTATGCTGAAATATGTTCCCTCTATACTGACTTTCACAAGAGTTTTATCATAAATGGATATGAAATTTCACCAAATTATTTTCTTGCATCTATTGAGATGATCTTGTGGGGTTTGTCACTTTTACTGATATGATGTATCATAATGATTGATTTGTGTGTTGAAACATCATGGTGTCCTGAGATGATTTCAACTTGGTTGTGGTGTATGACTTTTTTTATTGCTGTTGGAATTGATTTATTAATATTTTGTTGGGAATTTTTGTATCTATATTGACCCAAAATATTGGCCTGTAATTTTCTTTTTCTGTAATATCTTTCTCTGGTTTTGGTATCAGAGTGATGACTTCATAGAATGTTTTTTGGCATGTTTGTTCCTCTTCAAACTTTTGGAACATTAGAAGAAGATTGGTATAAGTTCTTCTTTGTGTGTTTGGTAGAATTTAACTATGAAGTCATCTTATTCTGGGCTTTTGTTTGTAGGGATTTTTTAAACTATAAATCCTATTTCACTTTTAGTGATTGGTCTGATCATACAATCTATTTCTTCTTGATTCAATTTTGATGGGGTGTATGTTTCTAGAAAGTTGTCTTTTTTCTAGCTTGTCAAATTTGTTGGCATATAATGGCTCATAGTCTTCTCTAATTTATATATATATATATATATATATATATATATATATATATATATATATATATATATATATATATTTGTGGTTGTTATTGTTGTTGTTCAGTTGCTCAGCCATGTCTGCATGCAACCCCCTGGACTGCAGCACATCAGGTTTCCCTGTCCTTCACTATCTCCCAGAACTTGCTCAAACTCATGCCCACTGATTCAGTGATGACATTCAACCATCTCACCCTCTATCATCCCCTTCTCCTCCTGTCTTCAACCTTTCCCAATATCAGGGTCTTTTCCAGTGACTCAGCTTTTTGCATCAGGTAGCCAAAGTATTGGAGCTTCAGTTTCAGCATCAGTCCTTCCAATGAGTTTTCAGGGTTGATTACCTTTAGGATTAACTGGTTTGATCTCTTGCTGTCCAAGGGATTCTCAATGGTCTTCTCCAGCACCACAGTTCAAAGGCATCAATTTTTTGGTGCTCAGCCATTTTTACTGTCCAGCTTTCATATCTGTACATGACCAGTGGAAAAACCACAGCTTTGACTAGACAGACCTTTGTTGGCAAAGTAATGTCTCTGATTTTCAATATGTTATCTAGGTTTGTCACTTTAATTTCATGGCTGCAGTCACTGTCCACAGTGATTTTGGAGCACAAGAAATCCAAATTTCTGTAGTATTGATTTTTATTTCTAGCAATCTATGGTATCGATTATTATTTCTCCTCTCTCAGTTCTTATTTTGTTGTATTTTTTTTCCATTTATTTTTATTAGTTGGAGGCTAATTACTTTACAATATTGTAGTGGTTTTTGCCATACATTGACATGAATCAGCCATGGATTTACATGTATTCCCCATCCCGATCCCCCCTCCCACCTCCTTCCTCCAGGACATGGAAGCAACCTAGGAAGCAACCTAGATGTCCATCAGCAGACAAATGGATAAGGAAGCTGTGATACATATACACCATGGAATATTACTCAGCCATTAAAAAGAATTCATTTGAATCAGTTCTAATGAGGTGGATGAAACTGGAGCCCATTATACAGAGTGAAGTAAGCCAGAAAGATAAAGACCAATACAGTATACTAATGCATATATATGGAATTTAGAAAGATGGTAATGACAACCCTATATGCAAAACAGAAAAAGAGACACAGATGTACAGAACAGACTCTTATTTTGTTTCTGGTCTTGTTTTCCATCTTATCTTCTTGGTGGGTATGGCCAGAGGTTTGTCATTTTTTTTTTTACCCTTTCAAAGCACCAGGTCTTAGTTATATTGATTTTTCCTGTTTCATAATCTCTATTTTATTTGTTTCCTCTCTGATCTTTATTATCTCCCTCCTTCTGCTGCCTTTTTAGTTTTGTTTGTTCTTTTGCTTTTCTAATTCTTCTAGGTTAATGTTAGATTGTTTAACTGAGATTTCTTATTTCTTAAAGAAGACCTGTATCACTATGAACTTCCTTTTAAGAATTGGTTTTCCTGCATCCCATAGGCTTTATATCATTGTGTTTTCATTATCATTTGCCTCAAGGTATTTTTAGTTTATTCTTTGATTTCATCATAACAAATTTAAGATGCTTGAAATAATTTATATACTCTTAAATTTGTTGAGGCTTGTCTTATGACCTAATATGTCATCAATCCTAGAGAATTTTCAAAGTGCAATTGAAAATAATGTGTACTTCGCTTTTTGGGAAAGTAGACATTTTTCTTTTAAGTAAATAGATACTTTTACATGTTACAAAATGGAAGTAATATAATATAAACAGGCTATGCTATTTTAAAGAATACTACTTTGAAGCTTGGAGAGATAACACTTAATTTATTTATGAATTATTTCTGTTTCCATACACTTCTACAAATGTGAAATATTTTTGAAACAACTATTCCATATAAACATGGACAATAATGACAATTTTTCCTTCAGAAAACAGGAAGTTTTAGTAGAGATATATTTTAGGGTAAATGATACTAACATTTTGTCTCTTTATAGTTTTTATAAGTGTTTACAAATGTTTAAGGAAATTATTTCCATTTTTGTATTCTCACCAGTAGCACAGGAGCATCTCATCAGGATTGGGTACCACTGTTTCTACAAAAAAATTTAATAGGTAAAGAGCATAAACCTTAGTTTTATTTGGCCAGTGTTCTCAGTATTGATGTGTAAGTCTCTTGCAAAGTATTGATATGTAAGCTCTGCAACACCTGTTGAAGATACTTGTCCAAGCATACTAACATTTCAATGACTCCAAACAAGCTTACTTAAGTGGTTCTTGGCTTTTCCTAAGGCTCCTCCAAAAGACCAGTTCTAAGAATGGCTCAGTTTATCTAAAGTAAAACACATTGCATGATTTTCTAATACTCTATTTATAGGGTATTTAATTCCCTACACTTCAAATAGTTAATGAATTGTTCAATAGTAAGGAATCAGTATGAAGCGTATAATACAATTAGCAGAAGAAACAGAATATTTGTTAGAGTATGTGCTATCTTTCTTGCTAGAGAATCCCTATGGCCATGTGCATAGTTAATAACTATCCTGGTCTCCTATGCAGGTGAAGGCAAAAAAGAAAGTCACTCAGTCGTGTCCAACTCTTTGTGATCCCATGGACTATACAGTCCATGGAATTCTCCAGGCCGGAATACTGGAGTGGGTAGCTGTTCTCTTCTCCAGAGGATCTTTCCAAGCCAGGAATCAAACCCAGGTCTCCTGCATTGCAGATGGATTCTTTACCAGCTGAGCCACCAGGGAAGACCATATAACACCTCCTTCATGTTTTGAATACACGCAGGATATTAACAACCCAGCAGCTATTCTGTGGCTAAGAGACAGCAAAGAGGATGTGGCCTAAAAAGATTCAAAGAGTTTTACTAGCCATATTGGTCAGGTGATCCAGTGCCAGCAACTGGTGACCTCTAACTACTTATTAGGTGAGAAAAATAAACCTCATTTTATAAAGTCATTGTTAATGCAGTTTTCTTTTACTTGTAACTAAAAAGCAATCCTAATTATTTTGAGTAGTCCTTACTAACAATGAATTTTACTTCAGTTCTGTAATCCTGGAAGAGTAGAGGTATGAAACACTCACTCTCTTTGTGATCCAGAAAACAGCTTACCACAAAAAAGCCACCTTTTCCCCCATGATTTAGATGAGACTCACACACACACACACCTTATTCACCTATCACAAGGCCAAATACAGCACCTCTAAATGTCCTTTCATTGTCCCATAAATGATCACCGAAACAGTTTACTCCAATGATCAATCATAACAAAATGCTTGATAACCAAACTGGTAAACATATTTCCTTCCTTCAGGTCCCTAAACATGATCGAGCCTCAGCCTGAGCAGCATCTAGATGCTTCTAAAAATAAACTGGTTTCAGGCAACAAAAATCTCTTTTCTATTCTCCAGTCAGGCCACCTTCATATCACTTCCCCACACATGACTTCAGTTTTGTTGACTCTTGTCTATAAAAAATACCTTTCTGCCTCACTCCTGAGACACCCACAGATTTTCTGGTCAAAGTATGCTGCCTCAATGGACATGAGTTTGAACACATTCCAGGAGACGGTGAAGGACAGAGAAGCCTGGCATGCTGCAGTCCATGGGGTCACAACGAGTCAGACAAGACTGAGCGACTGAACAGCAACAGCAATTCTACCTACTATAATAACCCCCTAACCCTTGGCAATAATCCTTTGAATGAAAGTTTTTCCTTACTAAGTCCAGGTTTGTTTTTTATTTGATATTACACTAAAGTACTGTTAAAAACTTTATATATAAATACTCTAATTATTAATATACTTAGTGAAACACTACTGACAGTTGTACGGTTACTTGTCCTAAAGCAGAATAAATTCTATAAGAGCCAATGCGTTTACATATGGCAAATATCCAAATATCATAGCGTTTGCATATGACATTTGCAATTCCCACATGAGAGTAATTCCTACAGAGGAGTAACCCCTACTGCCCCTATACCCTGCCACCTGACCTGGAAAAAGTCATCTCTCATTCTCTTCAATTTTGGTATTTATCTGCATTTATATCACTAACTACAAGACAGCCCCGATGAATCACGTCTTTCTAATCCTGTCAGTACACTGAATTTTCTTTGCTTTTAATAGAAGAGTTCATTTCTATTCCTCAGGGGCCAGGAAGTCTCCTCAATCCACTACTTTGGAAGATTTCCAACACTAGCCCTGTGGGGCAAGAGTAACAGGCTCAGAAGGTATGAAAAGCAAACGTTTTTTCATTAGGGAGAATCACTCCTAATTGCTGTAGCTGTCACTGGGAAGTGTGCACCATGACTGTAAGAAGAAAGACAGGTGACTAAAACTGATTCAGTATTTGATATCTCTTCAAAATCACACAGCAAGTTTAATACTGAAGGACTGTAGAGAGCTGGCTAAGATAACACTGATAGCAAATGCTCATTGAGTGCTTACTGAATACCAGGGCCTGGGCTGAGTGCTTTACAGGGGTCACCCTACTTAATCTGCACGATGAAAACATGAGAATGTGGGCCATTAGTAAACCCATTTAAAGACAACAAAATTGACGTTTAAGGACATTCTGAGAAATTCCTAGAAAAGTTAATTCTGTAGACACAGGAAGTAGCTTGGTGTTTGAGATTAGGAATGGGAACAATAAGAGATTGCAAGTGAGCAAGACATTTTTTTTGGAGGTTACACAAATGTTCCAAAATTAGACTCTGGTGAATGCTGCATAACCCCATAAATTTACTAAAAACCATTGAATTGCACACTTTAAATGAATGTATTTTATGGTAGTTAATAAATCTTCAAAGCTTTTAATTAGATATATATAAAATATATATTTTATATATATATATATATATATGAAACTTATCCAAGTTTCATAACACACAGACTTGAAGTTCATTAGTTACAACAGAACTTGGACCTGAAGCCAGTCATGTGACAGTAGAGTTTAAAGTTTATTATTAAAGTTTATTATCCTGCCTCCAAAAGTCACTGACCTCTGCCAACATATTGTTAAATAAATATTAGGTTGGGGCAAAAGTAATTGCTGTTTTGCATTGTTGAAATTTGCCCTTTGATATTGGGATACATTCTTATATAAATGTGGTTATATTATACATCATTTTAATGTGCATTTCTCACTTTATGTTGTTTGCTAATGATTTATTACTTGCTGTTTATTTTAGATTTATTTTAGACTAGCAAAATTATGTTAGACCAAAAACAAATTAGAGTAATTTTCTTATTCAAGTTCAAAATGGGTCATAAAGCATCGGAGACAACTCACAACATTAACAAAGCATTTGGCCTAGGAACTGCTAATGAATGTACAGTGCCATGGTGGTTCAAGAAGTTTTGAAAAGGAGACAAGAGCTTTGAAGATGAGGAATGCAATGACTTGCCATCAGAAGTTGACAGTGACCAATTGGGAGAATCATCAAAGCTGATCCTCTTACAACTACACAAGAAGTTGCCCAAGAATTCAATGTTGACCATTTATGGTCATTCAACATTTGAAACAAATTGGAAAGGTGAAAAAGCTTGGTGCCTCATGAGCTGATCACAAAAAATTTGTCATTTTGAAGAGTCATTTTCTCTAATTCTATGCAACAACAATGAGGCATTTCTCAATCAGATTGTGACATACAATGAAAAGTGGGCTTTATAGGGCAACTGGCGACAACTAGCTCAGGGGTTGAAATGAGAAGAAGCTCCAAAGCATTTTCCAAAGCCAAACCTGCACCAAAAAAAGGTCATGGTCACTGTTTGGAGGTCTGCTGCTGGTCTGATCCACTGTAGCTTTCCGAATCCTGCCAAAAACACTGCATCTGAGAAGTATGCTCAGCGAATAGATGAGATACACCAAAAACTGCAATGCCTGCAGCCGGCATTGGTTTACAGAAAGGGTCTAATTCTTCTCCATGACAACTCCTGACTGTATGTCACACAACCAATGCTTCAAAAGTTGAATGAATTCATCTACAGAGTTTTGCCTCATCTGCCATATTCATCTGCCCTCTTGCCAACCAACTACCACTTCTTCAAGCATCTCAATGATGTTTTGCAGGGAAAATGCTTTCACAAGCAGCAAGAGGCAGAAAATGCTTTCTAGAGTTCTTTAAAACCTGAAGCTTGGATTTTTATGCTATAGGAATAAATAAACTTATTTCTTGCTGGCAAAAATGTGTTGATTGTAATGATTCCTGCTTTGATTAATAAAGATGTGTTTGAACCTAGTTATAAAGATTTAAAATACATGGTCTGAAACCGCAATTATGTTTGCACCAACTTAATGAAGAAAGCTGAAAGCCGAAAAATTGATGCATTTGAACTGTGGTGTTGGAGAAGACTCTTGAGAGTCCCTTGGACTGCAGTGAGATCCAACCAGTCCATCCTAAAGGATATCAGTCCTGGGTGTTCCATTGGAAGGACTGATGCTGAAGCTGAAACTCCAGTACTTTGGCCACCTCATGCAAAGAGTTGACTCATTGGAATAGACTCTGATGCTGGGAGGGATTGGGGGCAGGAGGAGAAGGGGGCAACAGAGGATGAGATGGCTGGATGGCATCACCGACTCTATGGACATGAGTTTGGGTAAACTCTGGGAGGTGGTGATGGGCAGGGAGGCCTGGCATGCTGCGATTCATGGGGTCGCAAAGAGTCAGACACGACTGAGCGACTGAACTGAACTGAACTGAACAATAATGCATTGAAATGCACAAAGTTATAGCAAAGATAATTTATATTTTATCATTCCAACCATAGCTCATTTTAGTGAGAGAGGTGTTATAATTTTTTTTTCCCACCAAGGCAAGGGTAAACTAAACCTGTAATGGATATACTGGGACACAGATCACCCTCTCTACAGCTCACAGACAAAGGCCATTTAATTAAAATTAGGTGCTTCAAAACATATCTTCTCATTAGATCTCTGGACAAATTTGGAAGAGCAAGATTTATCTCCAGTGTATAGATGGGGAAGCTGAGACTCAGCTAGGGTTTTATGTTCATAAATCTTAAAATCATAGAACAATTAAGCATCCAAACTATACTTTAGACCAGAGGTTATTATGTCATGCTGGTTATTTTTAAACAGTCCACAAGCTAAGAATGTTTTCTATATTTCTAAGCAGCCAAAGAAAGGCAATCCCAAAGAATGCTCAAACTATCGCACAATTGCACTCATCTCCCACGCCAGTAGAGTAATGCTCAAAATTCTCCAAGTCAGGCTTCAGCAATACGTGAACTGAGAACTTCCAGATATTCAAGCTGGTTTTAGAAAAGGCAGAGGAACCAGAGATCAAATTGCCAACATCCGCTGTGATCAAAAAAGCAAGAGAGTTCCAGAAAAACATCTATTTCTACTTTATTGACTATGCCAAAGCCTTTGACTGTGTGGATCATAGTCAACTGTGGAAAATTCTGAAAGAGATGGGAATACCAGACCACCTGACCTGCCTCTTCAGAAACCTGTGTGCAGGTCAGGAAGCAACAGTTAGAACTGGACATGGACCAACAGACTGGTTCCAAATAGGAAAAGGAGTACGTCAAGGTATATTGTCACCCTGCTTATTTAACTTATATGCAGAGTACATCATGAGAAACGCTGGGCTGGAAGAAGCACAAGCTGGAATCAAGATTGCTGGGAGAAATATCACTAACCTCAGATATGCAGATGACACCACCCTTATGGCAGAAAGTGAAGAGGAGCTAAAAAGCCTCTTGATGAAAGTAAAAGATGGGAGTGAAAAAGTTGACTTAAAGCTCAACATTCAGAAAACTAAGATCATGGCATCTGGTCTCATCACTTCATGGGAAATAGATGGGGAAACAATGGAAACAGTTTCAGACTTTATTTTTTGGGGCTCCAAAATCACTGCAGATGGTGACTGCAGCCATGAAATTAAAAGATGCTTACTCCTTGGGAGGAAAGTTATGACCAACATAGATAGCGTATTAAAAAGCAGAGACATTACTTTGACAACAAAGGTCCGTCTTGTCAAGGCTATGATTTTTCCAGTGGTCATGTATGGATGTAAGAGTTGGACTGTGAAGAAAGCTGAGCACTGAAAAATTGATGCTTTTGAACTGTGGTGTTGGAGAAGACTCTTGAGAGTCCCTTGGACTGCAAGGAGATCCAACCAGTCCATCCTAAAAGAGATCAGTCCTGGGTATTCTTTGGAAGGACTGATGCTGAGGCTGAAACTCCAATACTTTGGCCACCTCTTGTGAAGAGTTGACTCACTGGAAAAGACCCTGATACTGGGAGGGATTGGGGGCAGGAGGAGAAGGGGACGACAGAGGATGAGATGACTGGATGGCATCACCGACTCGATGGGCATGAGTTTGAGTAAACTCTGGGAGTTGGTGATGGGCAGGGAGGCCTGGCATGCTGCGATTCATGGGGTCGCAGAGTCGGACACGACTGAGCGATTGAACTGAACTACATGAACTGAAGCAGTTATATAAGTCAATACAAAATAACTTCCATTTTGCTTCATAGCCTGTAAAGCCCAAAATATTTTCTATGTGCCTTTTACAGAAAAAAAGTTGGCAATCTCTGCTTTAGACTATTGCCACCATCACTTTTAAAACATATAACCTGAGAAAGATGTGAATTACTAGTCACCTTGCATTTCCACATGTAAGAAAATAATCTTTGTGGCATAAGTTCTAAATACATTATACTGTATTTTGAATCACATGGGACTTTATGATTTAAGTTCAGACCACCCTTCAAACTAAATCTGTCAATCTTTAGAACACCTTAGGGAATAAATACAAAAAAAAAAAAAAAAAACTTAAATATATCATATACAAACTCAGAAAACTAAAGAGAAAAAGAGAATATTTAAAGAAGCTAGAGAGGGGAGGATAGGGGAGCACTTTATCAATATAGAGGAATACAGATGAGGATTATAGCAGACATCCCATCAGAAACCACCCTGCTAAAAGAGTGTGTGGTGAAATATAGAATGTTTTGAAAGAAATAAGCCACTGACCTAGAACTCTATATCCAATGAAACTGTCCTTCAAAAGTGAAGCAATAAAAACTGAGGGAGTCCATCAATAGCAGACTACTCTGGAAGAAATGTTAAAAGACATTTCTGAAGGAGAAAAAAGCTATAGGTCAGGAACTCAGATCTACATAACATTGAAAGTGCCTCTTGTCTTAAAACTTCTGAAAGACATGAGCTTTGTCTTTTAGAGACATCAGTTATCACCAGGGCTTAGGAAAACACAAGCAAACAATAAAATCTGAAAGATTGCCAAATGGGTCATGAAGCAATATTCTGGAGTATTCTTCTCATTAAGGTACATTCAGAAAATCCAAAGGTAACTATAGAAAGATGTGTTTCCTACATTAAATGGTAGCTATTTTATATTTCTATAAGATGTATATATTTATATAAGATGAGGTAGCTATGTTATATTTATAAGATTTTTTGCATATTAGCAACACATTAAAAGTACCAGGGTAGAATTTAAAAGTTCATATTAACATGGATTCTCCCTTGCTTACAAAAAAATAGCCATTTGCATGGATTCCATAAAGAGTAAAATAGTTATCCGAAATAGTGTCAGGGAGCGGTGAGCTTGTGAGCTAACAAAGTACTCACACAAAGAGCCTGCTAGAATTCTCCTTCTGCCCACAGGTGTTCATTTTGATGTTAAAGGCCAGTTGGAAGACCAGGCAAGAATTGACCTCTACTTGGCATTGCCCTGGTTCAGCTCCTGATTCACGCAAGTATTGGTATGGTGTTACGTCCAAGGATCTGGAATGTCCAAAACCTTCCTAAAAGTCACCTTGCCTGTCAGGTTTTCCAAGGCCCAATGATAATAAAAGCTTTGGTTGATTAATAGCCACCTGGTGTGACCTTCATGCAAGGATGAGGTTAAAGACAGGGTGGCAGCACAAAGTTATAATTTTTTTAATTTATTTATTTTTTATTGAAGGATAATTGCTTTACAGAATTTTGCTATTTTCTATTAAATCTCAGCATGAATCAGCCATAGGTATACATATATTCCCTCCCTTTTGAACCTCCCTCCCATCTCCCTCCCCATTCCACCTCTCTAGGGTAATACAGAGCCCCTGTTTGAGTTTCCTGAGCCATACAGCAAATTCCTATTGGCTATCTATTTTACATATGGCAATGTAAGTTTCCATGTTACTCTCTCCATACATCTCACCCCTTCCTCCCCTCTCCCCAGGTCCATAAGTCTGTTCCCTATGTCTGTTTCTCCATTGTTGCCCTGTAAATAAAATTTTCAATACCATTTTTCTAGACTCCATATATATGCATTAGAATATGGTATTTATCTTTCTCTTTCTGACTCACTTCACTCTATATAACAGGTTTTAGGTTCATCCACCTCATTAGAACTGACTCAAATATGCTCCTTTTTATGACTGAGTAATATTCCATTGTGCATATGTACCACAACTTCTTTATCTATTCATCTGTCAATGGACATCTAGGTTGCTTCCACGTTCTAGCTACTATAAATAATGCTGAAATGAACAATGGGATACATGTTTCTCTTTCAATTTTGGTTTCCTCAGGATTTATGCCTAGGAATGGGATTGCTGGGTCATATGGTGGTTTTATTCCTAGTTTTTTAAGGGATCTCCATACCATCTTCCATAGTGGTTGTATCAATTTACATTCCCACCAACAGTGCAAGAGCATTCCCTTTCCCCCACACCCTCTCCAGCATTTATTGTTTATAGACATTTTGATGAGGGCCATTCTGACTGGTGTGAGGTAATATCTCATTGTAGTTTTGATTTGCATTTCTCTAATAATGAGCAATGTTGATATCTTTTCATGTGTTTGTTAGCCATCTGTATGTCTTCTTTGGAGAAATGTCTGTTTAGGTCTTTTTCCCACTTTTTCATTGGGTTGTTTGTTTTTCTGACATTGAGTTGTATAAGCTGCTTGTATATTTTGGAAATTAATCCCTTGTCAGTTATTTCATTTGCTATTATTTTCTGTCATCCTGAGGGCTGTCTTTTCACCTTGCTTATAGTTTCCTTTGCTGTGCAAAAGTTTTTAAGCTTAATCAGGTCCCACTTGTTTACTTTTGTTTTTATTTCCATTACTTTAGGAGGTGGGTCATAGAGGATCTTGTTTTGATTTATGTTATTTAGTGTTCTGCCCATGTTTTCCTCTAAGAGTTTATAGTTTCTAGTCTTACATTTAGGTCTTTAATGCATTTTGAGTTTATCTTTGTGTATGGTGTTAGGAAGTGTTCTAATTTCATTCTTTTACATGTAGCTGTCCAGTTTTCCCAGTACCATTTATTGAAGAGGCTGTCTTTGCCCCATTGTATATCCTTTCCTCCTTTGTCAAAAATAAGGTGCCCATAGGCACATGGGTTTATTTCTGGGCTTTCTATCTTGTTCCATTGGACTGTATTTCTGTTTTTATGTCAGTACCATACTGCCTTGATGACTGTAGCTTTGTACAATAATTTGAAGTCAGGAAGGTTGATTCCTTCAGCTCCATTCTTCTTTCTTTGGCTATTCGGGGTCTTTTGTGTGTCCATAAGAATTGTGAAATTTTTTTGTTCTAGTTCTGTGAAAAATGCCTTTGGTAACTTGATAGGGATTGCATTAAATCTGTAGATTGCATTTGATAGTATTGTCATTTTCACAATACTGATTCTTCTTACCCAGGAACATGGAATATCACTCCATCTGTTTATGTCGTCTTTGATTTCTTTCATTAGTGTCTTATAATGTACTGTGTACAGTTCTTTTGTCTCCTTAGGTAAGTTTATTTCTAGATATTTAATTCTTTTTGTTGCAATGGTGAATGGGATTGATTCCTTAATTTCTCTTTCTGACATTTCATTGTTAGTTTATAGAAATGCAAGTGATTTCTGTATACTGATTTTGGATCCTGCCACTTTGCTAAATTCACTGATTAGCTCTAGTAATTTTCTGATACTATCTTTAGGGTTTTCTATATACAATGTCATGTCTTCTGCAAACAGTGAGACCTTTACTTCTTTTCCAGTCTAGAGTCCTTTTATTTCTTTTTCTCCTCTGATTGGTGTAGCTAGGATTTCCAGAACTTTGTTGCATAATAGTAGTGAAAGTGGACAGCCTTGTTTTGTTCCTGATCTTAGGGGGAATGCTTTCAGTTTTTCATCACTGAGAATAATCTTTCTTGTCAGCTTATCACATACAGCCTTTACTATGTTGAAGTAGTTTCCTTCTATGCCCATTTTTTGAAGAGTTTTAAACATAAATGGGTGTTGAATTTTGTCAATGGCTTTTTCTGCACCTATTGAGATGATCATATGGTTTTTATCTTTCAATTTGTTAACATGGTGTATCACACTGATTTATTTGCATATATTGAAGAATCCTTGCATTCCTGGAATAAACCCAACTTGATCATGCTGTATGAACTTTTTGATGTCTTGCTGAATACTGTTTGCTAAAATTTTGTAGAGGATTTTGCATCTATGTTCATCAGTGATGTTGGCTTGTAGTTCTCTTTTGCTGTGTTGTCTTTGGTTTTGCTATCAGGGTGATGGTGGCCTCATAAAATGAATTTGGAAGTGTTTCTTCCTCTGCAATTTTTTGAAAGAGTTTTAGGAGGATAATCATTGACTTTTTCTCTAAATGTTTGATAGAATTCTCCTTTGAAGCCATCTGGTCCTGGGCTCTTTTTCGGGGGGGGGGGGGGGAGATTTTTTTTTTTTTTTATCATAGCTTCAATTTCAGTGCTTGTAATTGGGTTGTTCATAATTTCTATTTCTTCCTGGTTCAGTCTTGGAAGATTGAACTTTTCTAAGAATCCATTGATTTCTTCCAGGTTATCTATTTGATTGCCATATAGTTGTTCATAATAGTCTCTTATAATCCTTTGTATTTCTGCACTGTCTGCTCTAACTTCTCCTTTTACATTTCTAGTTTTGTTGATTTGATTCTTCTCTCTTTTTTTCTTGATGAGCCTGGCTAAGGGTTTGTCGGTTTTGTTTATCTTTTCAAAGAAGCAGCTTTTAGTTTTATTTATCTTTACTATTGTTTCTTTCATTTCTTTTTCATTCATTCTGCTTGGATCTTTATGATTTCTTTCCTTCTACTAATTTGGGTTTTATTTCGTCCTTCTTCTTTTTCCAGTTGCTTTAGATGTAAAGTTAGGTTGTCTATTTGATGTTTTTCTTGTTTCTTGAGGTAGGATTGTATTGCTATAAACTTCCCTCTTTGGACTGCTTTTGCTACATCCCATAGGTTTTGAGTTGTTGTGCTTTCATTGTCATTTGTTTCTATAATTTTTTTAATTTCCATTTTCATTTCTTCAGTAAACTGTTGGTTATTTAGAAACGTTGTTTAATCTCCATGTGTTTGTATTTCTTACAGTTTTTTCTTCTAATTGATATCTAGTCTCATAGCATTGTGATTGGAGAAGATTCTTGATATGATTTCAATTTTCTTAAGTTTACTGAGGTTTGATTTGTGACTCAAGATGTGGTCTATCCTGGAGAATGTTCCATGTGAACTTGGGAAGAAGGTGTATTCTTCTGCATTTGGATGGAATGTCCTGAAGATATCAATGAGATCCATCTCATCTAATATATCATTTAAGACTTGTGTTTCCTTATTAATTTTCTGTTTTGATGATCTGTCCATTGGTGTGAGTGGGGTGTTAAAGTCTCCTACTATTACTGTGTTACTGTCAATTTCTCCTTTTATGTCTTTTATTTTAATAGACAAATACTTGTTTGTCTTAAGTATTGAGGTGTGCCTATGTTGGGTGCATAGATATTTACAATTGTTATGTCTTCCTCTTGGATTGATCACTTGATAATTATGTAGTGTCTTTCCTTATCTCTTGTAATCTTCTTTATTTTATGGTATATTTTGTCTGATATAAGGATTGCTACTCCAGCTTTCTTTTGCTTCCCATTTGCATGGAATGTATTTTTCCATCCTCTCACTTTCAATCTATATGTGTCTTGAGGTCTGAAGTGGGTTTCTTGTAGACAGCATATATATGGATCTTGTTTTTGTACCCATTCAGCCAGTCTGTGTCTTTTGGTTGGAGCATTTAATCCATTTACATTTAAAGTAATTATTGATATATATGTTCCTATTGCCATTTTCTAATTGTTTGGGGTTGATTTTGTAGATCTTTTTTCTTCTGCTGTATTTCTTGACTATTTAAGTCCATTTAACATTTGTTGTAAAGCTGGTTTGGTGGTACTCTATTCTCTTAACTTTTGCTTGTCTGAAAAGCTTTTTATTTCTCCATTAATTTTAAATGAGATGCTTGCTGAATACAATAATCTTGGTTGTAGATTTTTCCCCTTTCAGTACTTTAAATATATCCTGCCATTCCCTTCTGGGCTACAGAGTTTCTGCTGAAAGATCAGTTGTTAAGAGTATGGGGTTTCCTTTGTATGTTACGTGTTGCTTCTCCCTTGCTGTTTTAATATTACTTCTTAGTGTTTAATATTTGTTAGTTTGATTAGTATGTTTCTCTTTGGGTTTATTCTGTATGGGACTCTTTGTGCCTCTTGGACTTGATTGACTATTTCCTTTTCCACTTTGGGGAAATTTTCAACTATAATCTCTTCAAAAGTTTTCTCATACCCTTTCTTTTTCTCTTCTTTATCTGGGACCTCTATAAATGTTGGTGCATTTGATACGGTCTCAGAGGTCTCTGAGACTGTCCTCAGCTCTTTTCATTCTTTTTACTTTATTCTTCTCTTCAGAAGTTATTTCCAACATTTTACCTTCCAGCTCACTAATTGTTTCTTCTGCTTCAGATATTGTGCTATTGATTCTTTCTAAAGTATTCTTAATTTCAGTAATTGTGTTGTTCATCCCTGTATGTTTATTCTTTAATTCTTCTAGGTCTTTGTTAATTGATTCTTGCATTTTCTCCATTTTGTTTTCAAGGTTTTTGATCATCTTTACTATCATTATTCTGAATTCTTTTTCAGTTAATTTTCCTATTCCCTCTTCATTTATTTGAACTTCTGTGTTTCCAGTTTGTCCCTTCATTTGTGCAGTATTCCTCTGCCTTTTCTTTTCTTTCTTTTTTTTTTTTTTAAGTTATTGTTTTTGAGTTTTCCTTTTCCCAGGCTTCAAGGAAAGTTGAATTCTTTCCTTGAAGAAGGTTGAATTCTTTCTTCCTTTTGATTCCTGCCCTCCTAAGGTTGGTCCAGTAGTTTGTGTGTGCTTCATATAGGGTGAGATTTATGTTGAGTTTTTGTTTGTTTGTTTGTTTGTTTTTCTTCTGATGGGCACGGCTGAGTGAGGTGAAAGTTATACTTTTATCTGCAGACAAAAGTAGTGGATCCTCCTCATCCCTCGCCCTTCATTCCCCCAAAGCTATATCTTGGGACCAGCATATTCATACTGCCTTATACCACACCCTCCTCCTGAGAGAGAGCTGAGGCTCTGACATATCTGTCTATCCAGTCGTATGCTCAGGGATCTCAGAGATGAAGGAATAAGGACGAGAGAGAGAGAGAGGTGGCTTTGATCAGTGGCAGGACATAGAAGGAGGCCACACCAGGTGCTCAGCTTTAAACTTTGGTGGTTTTACCCATGAATAAATAGGCTCCATTAAGTGTCCTGGGTACAATAACTGTTCCAACAATCATGCTGGTACACATAAGGGCGGGAGAAAGTAGAATAGTCCTGTCATCCGGAAGCAAAAAATCCCATGATGCTATCAGATTCTGATCCCACCTCGAGAATGGGAGTGGAAGCTTCTCTTTCATGGAGGTAAGTGTGTTCTCATGGCAGTTAAATATCTGCTTCCCTCTGAAAGGTAAAACTTTCTCTCAGCCCTGCCTGGTGAGCCACAGAGTTTTACTCGAGAGGCCAGGCTCTCAACAGTTTAGTAGATTATCAGCATATAAAAGAACAAACAGTCCCTGAGAAAATACGGTCTGCCTCTCACCAAACTCACTGATTAGAAGACCCATGAAAGAACAAACACAGGCCCCTCTCACAGTGCCAAACAGTGGGCTTAAAAAACATAAGAAGTCAAACCATCAACCAGATCTTGGTATTTTGCCATGTTGTGTGGCTTGTGGGGTCTTAGTTCCCTGCCCAGGGATCAAATCCGTGACTTCAGCAGTGAAAGGACAGAGTCCTAACCCCTGGACCTCTAGGGAAGTCCCAGATCTTCACCCCCCCCACCAGATCTTTTTTTATACCAACATTTTCTTGTTCTAAGTCAATGATGTGAACCTCTGCAAACCATCAACCATCATGTCACTGTGTCTACTGACATAGGAACCAATCTAAAGCTCCATTTAGACCTGACTGTAGTTCCCTAGAAAACTTATGCAAGTGACCTATGGCCCTATCCTGCCAGGAGAATTTCTCAGCACTGTTCAGGGAACCACATTCACTCCCAAGTGGCCACTAATTTAAAAATAAGGGAAAGTGAGTCTTAAAGTAGATGCTGCTTTCATCTTAAGACACTCTTTTACTTTCAATCTTACCTTTCAGTTCCCGCTGTTTCTCATCTCTAGGGCCCTCTCCTGACTCCAAAGTCAGAACCTCCTTGAGCACCATACAAGATGCTCTGCAGACATCAATGGTTATCAAAGTCTGGTCCCTGGACCAGGAATTTCTATGTAACCAGAGAATTCCTTAAAAAGAAAATGAAAAAGAGGAAGGAGGAAGAGGAGAAAGAGAAGAAGGAGGAGAAAGAGAGAAAGGGGAAGTGGAAGGAAAAAAGAAGTAAAAAGGAAACTCTGAATCCAGACGCACGAATCAAAATTAGGAGTTGAGTTCTTTCTATTAATTTTTACAGGCCCTACAGGTGATTCTGGTGCACTAGCATTTCAACATACACAAAAGTAGGGAGGACAGAATAATCAACCTCTATGTGAGAGGGGAGTTTTTCCAAAGGACCATCCCTTCAAGTTCCACCACAGCTCAATTAAATTTGAAAGAGACACGTGTACCCCAATGTTCACTGCAGCACTGTTTATAATAGCCAGGACATGGAAGCAACCTAGATGCCCATCAGCCGACGAATGAATAAGAAAGCTGTTGTACATATACACAATGGAATATTACTCAGCCATCAAAAAGAATTCATTTGAATCAGTTCTAATGAGGTGGATGAAACTGGAGCCCATTATAGAGTGAAGTAAGCCAGAAAGAAAAACACCAATACTACTAACACATATATATGGAATTTAGAAAGATGGTAATGATAACCCTATATGCAAGACAGAAAAAGAGACACAGATGTATAGAACAGACTTTTGGACTCTATGGGAAAAGGCAAGGGTGGGATGATCTGAGAGAACAGCATCAAAACATGTATACTATCAAGGGTGAAACAGATCGCCAGTCCAGGTTGGATGCATGAGACAAGTGCTCGGGGCTGGTGCCCTGGGATGACCCCGAGGGATGGGATGGGGAGGGAGGTGGGAGGGGGGTTCAGGATGGGGAACACATGTAAATCCATGGTTGATTCATGTCCATGTATGGCAAAAACCACTACAATATTGTAAAGTAATTAGCCTCCAACTAATAAAAATAAATGGGAAAAAAAAGAAAACATACACATGAAAAAAAAAATTGGGAAAAAAAATTAAATTTGGACTCTAAGTAAATCTTGCTAATGTCCTTAGAGCTCCCCAAACAATTTTGTTGTGCTTGTGCTGTGAGAAACACTCTCTGGTCAATTTCTCCTCCAGATATTTTCAGGAGACAATCCCTCATTTTACTTCTATTTCCACTTGATTGTTACTTCTGGAAGAGAGACTTTCCATATTCTATTTATCTAAAGTACATCACAACACCCCTGGATACTCTCCACCATAACATCTCTGTATTCCTTCATCCCACTTTGCTTTCTTTGTAGAGATTTTCAGCTGCCATTTCATTATATACTATGAGTGTATTATCATCAGTGAATATGGTTTATTGTTCAAGAAGCTCATTTATTGAACCAGCAGCTCCAAATCCCTGTTCCCTGCATATCTGCAGCACCTACAAAGCAGTACCACATGGTAGGCATTTGATGAATATCTCCTAAATAAATGAATGAGAGTGGGGAGGAGCAGAGATTTTAATCCAAAGCTATTTGCCTCCAAAACCCATGTTCTTCCTGAAGTAGCACATGGAATAACACACAGTGGCTTTGCACTGGTTTTGCTTGGTTTGGGGAAAGAGAAGTTACTTCTGAATTGAAGCAAGCTGCATATTTTTGTACTGAGTTCATCAAAGTCAACTGGTTCATATCTGGTTACTAGTTATGAGGTCTTGTATGGTTCACCTAACAACTATGGGTTTTATGCCATCCGTAAAATAGGAAAATAAGCCTGTATCTCTCTTCTAATTCTTAAGAGAGATAAATGAAAAACTATTATGTAGAAGCATTTTGTATATTAAAGCACCTGTAAAGATAAGTTACTACCATTATTACCTGGGCAAAAAAAGAGAAGGTAAGAACAGGGAAACTGAGAAAAGGAAAAGAAATTTTTTTAAAAAAAATGAGAGGAAATGTGACAGTGTGGGACAGAATGATTTTGAAGAGAATTTCTAAGTTTAAAATTCTGTGATTAAATAGGAAAAAAGAAAATTAAAATCTGTCAAAAGTAGCAATTTGTCCAAGATTCAGAATTATTTGTGTCTACTAAAATCACAATCTGTTTTATTTTAAAATGTTATCTATTTGTTACATTGTAAACTCTCTCAAGTGCTTCTACACTTAAATCTTTTCCAAACATATAATAATAGCTTTGTTATAGCGTCATTTAAATCATAGTCACAGCTCACTGCGCTTTCTTAACCAATTGTTCACAATCCTAGAACCTCACATTAGGGCTGATATGAGGACTAAATAAGGCAGTGCCTGCAAAGCACTTAAACAGTTCCTGGACCCTAAGACAACATGCAATGTGTTCACTATTACTGTAGCTGTTATTATTAATTCATCAGTCAAAAGTGCCAGAGGAGGGAACTGATAGATCACAGCCACTCTTTCAGATACTTGACTTAGCTGTGGTGTGTAAGATGGAAGGGGTAGAGGGCAACTTAAGGCCAAGAAGCTAGTTAGGAGCTCACTGGATTTCTTCACGTACATTACCCTGAACACCCACTCTCTGAAAAGTCCAGTCTCTTCTTTACCTATATTCAAACCTAAGATACGCCTTGCCACACATATACCACTGACATCAACCAAGGAGGGGGACTCCATGTCCTTTTCAGGCAAGTGCATGGGGCTAATAATCAGGCAGACCCACATTATAACACTATCACTAACTTCTAACAAACCACTTTTCCTGTTGGGTAGACCTCAGACCTGAGAATAATTTCAGTTTACCTCTTCACCTCCTGCTTCCACAAGTGGCAAAGTTAGCTGGAGGCACCACCCCAGGAGCACTTGTTCCTCCTGGTTCTGGAAGACTCCTGGGGTCCGGACAGGCTGCAGCCTCCCAGGGGTCCCCTGCATGCTGCTACCTTACCTTGTTCAGTGGTCGCTGGTAGACCCTAACAACTGAGGTGACCACTGGCATCTCCCAGCCTGATATCCGGAGATGCTGTAGTTCTGCACAGGCCTCCTGGAACTCCTCTTCAGAGAACCTGCTGGCAGAGGCCATTCTTCCACAGCCACAGCCCTTCTGCCTGCAAAGGAGGCAACACACAGGCTTAGTATGTGTTAAAGACCAGGGCAAGAGTGTGGCCCAGGGTGATTGGCAGGAATCCTAAAAGAGATAGGGTAGAAGGCAGGACTTATCAATGTACTTGGTGGCAGTGTAGCCCACTTTCCTGTTAAGAGCCATCTGGTTCTCTTTTTAATTTCACTTTCACTTTTATCCAAGATTCCTTCCTCCCATGCTCAAATTCATTTGTACACCAAAAGTTGTTGTTGTTGTTGTGTGTGTGTGTGTGTGTGTTTTAAGGACCCTTAAAATAGGAATAAAAGAAAAAGCTGGAAACATTAAAAGGGACTGATGGTGATGATATGAAACCCATCCCACATTCTGGGTGCCCTAAAAAAATCTAGAGCTGTGTATCCCAGGAAGTTCCCAAAGGAAGACTAAAGGGGTCTTGAATTAGCACCAGAGAAGGCCACTCCTGCTTTCAAAGCCTTAACCTTCTACAGAAAACTGGGATAAATGTATAACCCAGATCTGTCTATTTCTGTGGCCAGGGGGAATGTCAAACAGCTAATATATATTAAGATGAGGTAGCTCCAGTTATAAATTATTCTTGCTTGAGATTTGGGCCTTAGGCTCTTTGCACTGAGGCCTACAGTATTATCAGGTGAGCTGGCAAGGGAGCAGGAGTTAGCTTGAACATGAATACTGAGCTAAGACAGGGGAGAGTTCCAGAGGTGCTAGAAGTTAGATTATACACACTATTGCTGAGACTGTACCTGTCTTCATCTTCACTTTTTGAAGAGGCTTTTCCAATAAATCGCACCCAGTCAGTGGAACAAGAATTAGACTGGTAGACATACTAACACATATATATGGAATTTAGAAAGATGGTAACGATAACCCTATATGCAAAACAGAAAAAGAGACACAGAAGTACAGAACAGACTTTTGAACTCTGTGGGAGAAGGTGAGGGTGGGATGTTTCGAAAGAACAACATGTATATTATCTATGGTGAAACAGATCACCAGCCCAGGTGGGATGCATGAGACAAGTGCTCGGGCCGGGTGCACTGGGAAGACCCAGAGGAATCGGGTGGAGAGGGAGGTGGGAGGGGGGATCGGGATGGGGAATACGTGTAACTCTATGGCTGATTCATATCAATGTATGACAAAACCCACTGAAATGTTGTGAAGTAATTAGCCTCCAACTAATAAAAAAAAATTTAAAAAAAAAGAATTATACTGGTAGAAACTGACCAATCTAACAAGCCAGATGGACACAATCTCCAAGGTCTTTTTCAAAGCAAGAATATCCAGACCAGTAATTAGATCACCAAAGCTAGAATCTGAACTAGTAAACTAGAGGTGTAAACAGATTAGATAAAGGAGAGGACATCAGGGCTACAGCTCTAAATTGTGGACTTGCTGAACGCAGAGGAAGAAAGCAGAAGTGAACTGCAACCCAAGTGTACCCAATCCCTCCTGGTAACAAATCTTGCCAGTACATCTCAGATCTGATTAGTGGCAAGCAGTATGGGAGCTCTTCAGTTATCCAGGGTCCTTGAATCTACAATTTCAAATAACAATACAAACCTGGAGGAGGAGTATTGTCGCATTATTCATCTCCCTCAAGAACAGGGAAGGGAGCTCAGCCTCTAGCTAGGGAGCATCAGTAAAAGCAGCTGTGGCCAGCTGGAGGCTCAGAAGCAGTAAAAGCAAGGCTGGGCTAATGCAGCACTGCAAAAGTTGTAGCTGTTAACGTGTTCACAACAGGTACCATACAAGAGCTCTGCTGATTATTGTCTAGACTGGAATCCACTAAAAACAGCATTTTCTGCCACAAAGAACTGTATGACCTTGATATGCAGAAATGGAAGGAAGGGGAGACTGGGAACCATCCTGTCACCTTAAAGCAAAATGCAAACCTGATGGTTACTTTTTTCGTAAGATTCTCTTAAATATCTACATTCAAATTTTGCTTTCTCAGTGCATTTCCCAATCTCCACTTTTTTAGTTATTTTGAGGAAAAATTTTTAAAGGATTCATCTATGTGTTTTTTCACTCAAAAATTTAGCTTTGTGCCTAAGATGCTATGTTAATGGTAAAGACAATGTATTTTATTCAATGGAGGTCAGTGTTAAAATTTATCAGCAAAATAGAATAAATATTTGTAGTACTAGGGCAAAAAGTCTAACAGGAGGTTATAGCTGCATATAGAAGACAAAAATAAATTCTAACCCTTTTTGACCAACACATCAACTTTCTTTTAAAAACTAGCTATTTAATATTATGGGTTTCCCAAGTGGTTTAGTGGTAAAGAATTCACCTGCAAATGCAGGAAATGTAGGTTCAATCCCTGGGTTGGGAAGGCCCCCTAGAGAATGAAATGGAAACCCATTCCAGTACTCTTGCCTGGGAAATCCTGTAACAGAGGAGCCTGGTGGGCATCAGTCCATGGGGTCACAAAAGAGCTGGATGTGACTTAGTGACTGAAACAACAACAATTTAATATCTCCCAAATGATAATGATAATTTTTTTTTAACCATTGGAATGTGAATCCTAGTAGGGCAAGGGATTTTTGTCTGTTTTATTTACTGTAGTTTTTCTAATGTATTTCTTTTTCTTGGGGATGGTCTCGATCACTGCCTCCTGTACAATGTCATGAACCTCCGTCCATAGTTCTTCAGGCACTCTGTCTATCAGATCTAATCCCTTGAATCTATTTCTCACTCCCACTGTATAATCGTAAGGGATTTCTTTTAGGTCATACCTGAATGGTCTAGTGTTTTCCCCTACTTTCTTCAATTTAAGACTGAATTTGCTAATAAGCAGCTCATGATTGGAGCCACAGTCAGCTCCGGTCTTGTTTTTGCTGACTCCATAGAGCATCTCGATCTTTGGCGGCAAAGAATATAATCAATCTAATTTCAGTATTGGTCATCTGGTGATGTACATGTGTAGAGTCATCTCGTTGGAAGAGGGAGTTTGCCATGACCAGGGCGTTCTATTGGCAAAACTCTATTAATCTTTGCCCTGCTTCATTTTGTACTCCAATGCCAAATTTGCTTGTTACTCCAGGTATCTCTTGATTTCCTACTTTTGCATTCCAGTCCCCTATGATGAAAAGGACATCTTTCTTGGGTATTAGTTCTAGAAGGTCTCATAGGTCTTCATAGAACCATTCAATTTCAGCTTTTTCAGCATTACTAGTTGGGGTATAGACTTGGATTACTGTGATATTGAATGGTTTGCTTGGAAATGAACAGAGATCATTTTGTCATTTTTGATACTGAACCTGAATGGCATTTCGGGCTCTTGTGTTGACGAGAGAGGGCTACTCCATTTCTTCCAAGGGATTATTGCCCACAGTAGTAGATATAATGGTCATCTGAATTACATTCACCATCCAGTCCATTTTAGTTCACTGATTCCTAAAATGTCAATGTTCACTCTTGCCATCTCCTGTGTAACCACTTCTAATTTGCTTTGATTCATGGACCTAACATTCCAGGTTCCTATGCAATATTGTTCTTTACAGCATCGGACTTTACTTCCATCACTAGTCACAGCCACAGCTGGGCATTTTTCACTGTGGCTCTGTCTCTTCATTCTTTCTGAAGTTATTTCTCCACTCCTCTCCAGAAGCATATTGGGTACCTACTGGCCTGGGGAGTTCATCTTTCAGTATCATATATTTTTGCCTCTTCATACTGTTATTGGGGTTCTCAAGCAAGAATACTGAAGTGGTTTGCCATTCCCTTCTCCAGTGGACCATTTCTTGTCAGAACTCTCTACAATTACCTGTCTGTCTTGAGTGGCCGTACACAGCATGGCTCATAGTTTCTTTGAGTTAGACAAAGCTATGGTCCATGTGATCATTAGTTTGATTAGCTTTCTGTGATTGTGGTTTTCATTCTGTCTGCCCTCTGAAGGATAAAGATAAGAGGCTTATGGAAGCTTCCTGGTGAAAGAAACTGACTGTGGGTGAAACTGGGTCTTGTTCTGATGGATGGGGCCATGCTCAGTAAATTTTTAATCCAATTTTCTGTTGATGGGTGGAGTTGTGTTCCCTCCCTGTTGTTTGACCTGAGACCAACACTCAGTGCCCCTGACCCTGAAGCAGGCCATCCCGACCCACACCTCTGCCAGAGACTCTTGGACACTCACAGGCAAGTCTGGGTAAGTCTCCTGTGAGGTCACTGTTCCTTTCTCCTGGGTCCTGGTGTGCACAAAGTTTTATTTGTGCCCTCCAAGAGTCTGTTTCCCCAGTCCTATGTAAGTTCTGTAATCAAATCCCACCGACCTCCAAAGTCAAATTCTCTAAGGATTCTCAGGCTCTTTGCCAGATCTCCCGGTTGGGAAATCTGCTGTAGGTCCTAGAACTTTCTTAACAGTGCAATAATTTCTTTGGTATAATTGTTATGAGGTTTGTGGGTCATCTGCTTGGTGGCTCTGTGGTGGGGTTAATGGTGAACTCCTCCCAAGAGGGCTTGTGCCACAGGCTGTGTGACCCAGGTAGTTGCATCCAGAGCCCTGGCCCCTGAGGCAGGCCACAGATGACCTGTGCCTCTGCAAGAAACTCAAACACAGGTCTGGCTCAGTCTCTGTGGGGTCTCTGGGTCCTGGTACAAACCAGGTTTTGTTTTAGCCTTCTGAGCATTTCTGGCAGGTATAGTATTTGATTCTAAACACGATTTCACCCCTCATACCATCTTGCTGGGGCTTCTTCTTTGCCCTTGGACATGGGGTATCTTCTTTTGGTGGGATTCAACATTCTCCTGTTGATGGTTGTTCAGCAGCGAGTTGTAATTTTGCAGTTCTCACAGGAGAAGATGAGCGCATGTCCTTCTACTCCACCATCTTGCCAATTAATCACTTGCCAGTGATCAAGACGATGTCCTAGAAAAAGAAATGCAAAAAGGAAAAATGGTTGTCTGAGGAAGACTTACAAATAGCTGAGAAAAGAAGAGAAGCCTAAGTCAAAGGAGAAAATGAAAGATATACTCATTTGATGCAGAGTTCCAAAGAATAGCAAGGAGAGATAAGAAAGCCTTCCTCAGTGACCAGTGTAAAGAAATAGAGGAAAACAATAGAATGGGGAAGACTAGAGATCTCTTCAAGAAAATTGGAGATACCAAGGGAACATTTTATGCAAATATGAGCACAATAAAGGACAGAAATAGTATGGACCAAACAGAAGCAGAAGATAGAAGAGGTGGCAAGAATACACAGAAGAACTATACAAAAAAGATCCTCATCACCCAGATAATCACAATGATGTGATCACTCATCTAAAGCCAGACATCCTGAAATGTGAAGTCAAGTGGGCCACAGGAGGCATCACTATGAACAAAGCTGGTGGAGGTGATGGAAATCCAGTTGAGCTATTTCAAATCCTAAAAGATGATGCTGTTAAAGTGCTGCACTCAATATACCAGAAAATTTGGAAAACTCAGCAGTGGCCACAGGACTGGAAAATGTCAGTTTTCATTTCAATGCCTAAGAAGGGCAATGCCAAAGAATGTTCAAACTACCCCACAATTGCACCCATCTCACACACTATCAAAGTAATGCTCAAAGTTCTCTCAGCCAGGCCTCAGCAGTACATGAACCCTGAACTTCCAGATGTTCAACCTGGGTTTAGAAAATGCAGAGGAACCAGAGATCAATTTGCCAGTATCTCTTGGATCATAGAAAAAGCAAGAGAATTTCAGGAAAAAAATCTAGTTCTGCTTTATTGATTACACCAAAGCCTTTGACTGTGTGGATCACAACAAACTGTGGAAAATTCTGAAAGAGATGGGAATACCAGACCACCTTACCTGCCTCCTGAGAAATACGTATGCAGGTTAAGAAGCAAAAGTTAGAACCAGACATGGAACAACAGACTGGTTCCAAATTGGGAAAGGAGTACTTCAAGGCTGCATATTGTCACTCTGCTAATTTAACTTATATGCAGAGAACATCATGTGAAATGCCGGGCTGGATGAAGCACACGCTGGAATCAAGATTGCTGGGAGAAATATCAATAATCTCAGATATGCAGATGACACCACCCTTGTGGCAGAAAGTGAACAGGAACTAAAGAGCCTCTTGATAAAAGTGAAAGAGGAGAATGTAAAAGTTGGCTTAAAACTCAACATTCAGAAAACAAAGATCATGGCATCTGGCCCCATCACTTCATGGCAAATAGATGGGGAAACTATGAACATAGTGAGAGACTTTATTTTCTTGGGCTCCAAAATCACTGTAGATGATGACTGCAGCCATGAAATTAAAAGATGCTTGCTCCTTGGAAGAAAAGCTATGACCAACCTAGGCAGCATATTAAAAAGCAGAGGCATTACTTTGCTGACAAAGGTCCATCTGATTAAAGATGTTTATAGATGTGAGAGTTGGACTATAAAGAAAGTTGAGTGCTGAGGAATTGATGCTTTTGAACTTTGATGTTTGGAGAAGACTCTTGAGAGTCCCTTGGACTTCAAGGAGATCCAGCCAGTAAATCCTAAAAGAAATCAGTCCTGAATATTCATTGGAAGGACCGACGTTGAAGCTGAAACTCCAATACTTTGGCCACCTGATAGGAAGAACTGACTCCTTGGAAAAGACCCTGATGCTGGGAAGGATTGAAGGCAGGAGGAGAAGGGGACAACAGAAGATGAGATGGTTGGATGGCATCACCAATTTGATTGACATGAGTTTGAGCAAGCTCTGGGAGTTGGTGATGGACCAGGAAGCCTGGTGGGCTGCAGTTCATGGAGTTGCAATGAATCAGACATGACTGAGCCACTGAACTCTTTTGTTTTGTTTTGTTTTTCCTAATGCATAGCATGTACCTAACACTTAGTAAATACTGTGAAATAATGAGAGAAACAATTTTGAAATCATTGTATCTGCTTATGAACAGCATCAAACAATTTCAGTGTTTCAACAAAGACTCAACTTCTCCCTTGGCATTATTCTTGCCCTCCCATTACCTACCCAATCTATCAAGAAGGGTTTGGATTTACTGAAAACTAGGGGATGGCTCTCTGATCCTGATCACTGCAATATGTTCTTCTCTGATTCCTAAGAACCCAATGGAAAAATCAAAGGATGAAATGAGGCCACAAAAATCCCTGGGACTATTTTAGAATGCACAGAAAGCAGAGAGGACAGTCATTGAAAGGCCATTTCCTTTCCAGCCTCTGCTCTTTACCACAGATATTGTAATGGAAGAATTCATTTCTTCCTTTTAGAATTTGCATTTGGTTACTTAAATTGATTTTCACTCTCTAAGAAACTCTTATTGTAACCATGTTTTTAGTTAATACCTGCAACGAAATTTCCACTGATGGTGGGTACCATTATACCACCTCCTGCAAAAGAAGTGATCATGCTTGTGGCTTCTTTTGTACTTGGATCATTTTAAGCTATTCACAATCACCTTTGCCTGGAATAGGCACAGTCAAGGTATTGATTTTTCCAAGTTCAGTCAAATATCCTGGAATGTTTTTCAAGATTTCCAACACTGGGGATTTGAAAAGATCCTAAGCATAATTGGTTTGGGTTCCCATTTTCTTCTTAATTGCTGAGCCCCAAAAGAACATTGAATCCATGTGCTTCATAGTTATATCTACAAAACTCATTCAAGTTTTCCTTGGTAAAATTATGTGACATGTTTGTCTTCATGAGCCTAACACCTTCCTTCTCACGTTTTATTTCTTGGAAATAGGAAGTGGACAAAGGTAAAAGTAACAGGAATCAGTTTTGCACACAAGAATGAATCTGTAAAATCAGATGCCAAAGGGGGAGGGTCAACAGTCTCACTTCTAGAATTACAGCTCTGACACGTCTTAGGGGGGAGTTGAGGGCATCTCTAGAACAAATGTCCTTAGAAAGCCAGAGAACAGAGCTAATGAGGGGACAGAGTCCTCTCCACCTCATATCCAGGAGCACCTGGGATCCAACACCTCACCACAGTACCCTGCTGAGAAAATTGGAAGCAGACTTTTCACTAACTCCTGCTGTTTGGTGGTTAGTTATATTGTAAACACAGGACTTGGAGCACAAGAAGACTCACAAAATCCAAGCTATGACCTTTTAATAAGACCCTAACACTCAAAGTGAGACAAAAATGGGTCTATCCTACCTCCTGACTATTATGGTACTTACTGGTTTTGTGACCACAGGCAAGATCATTGTCTCTGAACTTAGACAGTTTTTGACTCTAAATAAATACAATAAAACTCTCCTGACCCTAAGGTTAGAATTTAGAGCTTACCACAGTGCCTGGCATTAGCATAGCAGCCAGTTAATGTGTGTCATTATTGTTTTTTTTTTTTTTAAATAACAGCATTATTGAAATATCATTCATATATTGTACAATTAATGCACTTAAAGTTTACACTTCAGTGACTTTGGGTATATTTACAGAGTTGTGCAATCATTACCACATTCAATTTTAGGGCATCTTATCACCCCAAAAGAAACTTCATATCTGTTAACTTCCAATCCTGGGTGACCACTAGCCTACACTTTTTCTCTGTGGATTTGCCTATTCTGGGCATTTCATATAAATGGAATGATGCAATATATGGTCCCTTGAGGCTAACTTCTTTCACTTGATATGATATTCTCAAGGCTCATCCTATATTAGTACATCATCTAAATATATATAATGTAAAAGTATTTTCTCTCATTCTTTAGGTTGCTTTCATTTTTTGATATATTTTGAAGGAGAAAATTTATCAGTTTTGATGAAATCCAACTTACCTATTTTTTTCTTTTGTTCCTTGTGCTTTTACTGTCATATCTAAGAAATTGTTGTGAAATCCAGCGTCATGAAGATTTTCCCCCAAGTTTTCTTCTAAGCTTTTTATGGTTTTAGTTCTAGTATTTAGGAATTTGATCTATTTTAAGGTAATTTTTGTATATGTTGTGAGGTAGGAGTCCAAGTTCATTCTTTTGTATGTGTTTAACCAGCTGTCTTAGCATTATTTGTTGAAAAAGTTAGACCTTTTTCTTCATTGAATCTTTTGCCACTCCCTTTAGACTGTGGCTCAGCTGGTAAAGAGTCCACCTGCAGTGCGGGAGACCTGGGTTGGAAGATCCTCTGGGGAAGGGAAAGAGATTACCCTCTCTGGTATTCTGGCCTACAGAATTCCATGGACTGTATAGTACATGGGCTCACAAAGAGTTAGACATGACTGAGTGACTTTCACTTCACTTAGAAAATCAACTGATCATAACTGAGAAGGTTTACTTTTGACTACCAATTTTCATCCATTGATCTTTGTTTATCCTCATGCTAATACAACACTGTCCTGATTATTGTTGATTTGTATTAAGCTTTTAAATCAGAAACTGTAAATCTTTCAACCTTTTTCTTCTTTCAAGCTTTTTTCTAATTACAAGTCATCTGCAAATACAGATAGTTTTACATCTTCCTTTCCTATGTAAATGTCTTTTCTTCCTTTTTCTTGACTAATTGCCCTGGTCACATCCTCTAATGCAATTTTTAATAGGAATGGGAAGAGCAGACAACCTTTTCTTGCTTCTGATCTTAAGGGGAAAGAATCCTTCATCATTAAGAATAAGATTAGCTGCTGGTTTTTCATGGATGGTCTTTCACAGGTTAAGTTCCTTCCCACTGAGAGTATTTATCATGAAGGAATGATACTGTTACTATACAAAAACACAGCTGTTCTGTCTTCCCTTTTCTCTACCTCTCTCTATATTCCTTTTTTTGGTTTCTTTCCAGAGTCTGGTAGGACACAGGACTACTACAGGAAAGAGGAAGCCATGGGCTGCTGTGCCTCCACTCCCTGAAGTGCCGTGAGCAGCACCTGCCACCCCTCCCTCCTGCCTGCACTCCTGACCCATGATGCCCTTGTTGTCTGGCACAAGCTGCATCCCCCCCCACTTTGATCTGCTCTTCTGGACCACTGTCTCCTGGCTCTGGGGCCCCTGGCTTCCTGTCACTCTCCTTCAGAGTTCAGATCCCCTTTCTGTCTCTTCCCAGGTCTCCTAGACTGCTTTGGAAGCTACTGGTGTCTGGGCAGCTAAAGGCTATTTTCCAGATGGCAAAGTTTCCTTTTCACTCGTGTACCAGTATGACTCCACAATATTTTATGAAAACTTTTTAATGCCCGTCATTGTGCTTGTTTGATACAGATAACACTCACAATAGTCTCATGATTTTGTTCCTAGTTTGGTCCTATTTTTCAAAAGATGAAACAAAGGCTCTATGTGGCTAATTTGTCTGAGACTACACAGTAAGTGGCAGAGCCAAAACTGGAGTACAGTTTTGTCCATTAGAGCAAAAGAGAGGGACATACATTTAGTAGTAATCACTAAGATAAAACTCAGAGCATCATTCACATGTTGGAAGAAAGAGAAAGAGCTAGAAAACAGCTATGTCTCATTTCAATGCAAGGCTTCTATTTCTCTGGCTTTTGCTGACTTGTACAGCCCCATTTTCTGAAAAACATATATCCACCACTCAGGACAAGCCAGACCACATCAATCTATGTCTAATCCTGTGCCTTTTCATGGGCTTATATCTCTGCCTGTCTCTTCTCCTCAACTGCTAACTTGTAGATGCCTGGCCAATTCCTATTCCTACTTCAAGGCCCAATAAAGAAATCACTTCCCCTGGGAAGTCTTTCTAACCTACACCAGGCTATGCTTCATCATACGCCACACCACTTACATCACAATGCTCACCACATTCATGCTCTCCCCCTTTCCCACAACAACAAACCACCAATAAAACATCAGTATCTTGAAGGTCTTTTCCATGGTGAGTTCTACTCTGTCATCCTGGACTCAAGAAATTCCTAGCCCAGTGCTTCTTAAATGACTGATTTGACCTTTAGGATGAGCTCTTATGGACAGATGCCCTTCCTGGGAGAAGATATAAACCACATCCCTACCCAAAGAGAGAAATGATTGTGACAGTTTCATGCTTCCTTTAATTGTGAAGAATCTGTGTCTAATGCAAGGGACTCAAGTGTGTGAAATCTGAACTTAAAGCAGTAAAACCACCTTTTCACTCTGAACAGCACTATTCACAGTCACTAGGTCACCATGAGGCAGACCTTAGGAAAAATGATGATACAAAGGAATAATCCAAAGGCCTCACTTCAAACACAAGGCAAGAGCACCCTAGCCTTCTTAGATATTTCTCAACATCCAGGGGTCCAGAGTCATTGCCCGAGACCACCCTTAGGTTGAAAAGCACAAGCCATTCTTGTCTTCAGTTACTAAACACAATGACCATTTTACTTGTGACTCAGCACCATCTCAGTGAAAAGAAGCCAGCTGCATGAGAGAGTATTTCTGGATCCTTTGTGTCAGCTCTGAGAGCTAAGCCTTCATCCAGTCGGTCTCTTTTTGCTTTCTCCTCAAAAAGAAGGCTTTCAGGTCAGACCTAGGATGACAGTGCCTAGCAGCCCCTGAAGGGCTCTTGACATTAATCCTCCCCAATTTTCCTCCAAGCCCTGGCACATCTAGGGCTTGAGGCACATGTGTTATCTTCATTTAAGCATGAATGTTGAACCACTGGGTATTTTTTTTTTTTCTGGGCTTTCTGATAACTTTGTTTATAAAATGTGGTTTTGAGAAATACTACTCCTGGTCATTTATCTAACAGACCATACTGTGGTCTGTAAGCTCCATTTTTCTTAAAGTTTTCACATTCTATTAAAAGGAAATTCTCACCATAAAATTTACTCAGGCAGAGGAGTTCACCTGAGGTTGAAACTGTAAAGTGTCCAATTATCTCTCAACTATTGGTTGCATATGATCTTTACCTCAGTCCTTGGAAATAAAGACAATGTACAGCAAATGTTCTACAAATGTTCACTTAGCAAATGTTTTGGAAAGGATAAGAGCATGTTGGGAATAAATCACATGGTCTTTAGTACATTTTAATGTTATCGCCTGTTAACAGGCAGAGTGGCATGCCAGCTCATGAGAGAATACCCATATTCTAAGGAATTGATAGATTTCTGAATGGTTGAGCTTGTGGTGTACCTGTTGTAAAGTTGAAAGGGCTGTCAGAACAGGATGCCATGTCTGGGGGAGCGGAAGCTGTGAATCATAGATTATCTTTCCATTCTGATAATATCCAGGCCATTAGCCCACTCTGAGTAATGGTATTTGAGGCTTTTCATATAAGACTATCTAGTTTTCCACTTCAGGGGTTATATTAATTCTAAAACCAAGTAATCTAATTTAACCTTACTCAAACAGTAGTAGGTTCAAGATCTTTTACCAAACTCTGTGGAAGAATAGAAGCATGCTTTAGAAGCTCATTCGTTCCATTTCTATGAAGTATCCAAGATAGGCAAATCCGTAGAGACAAAAATTAGATTAGTGGTTTTCTACATCTGGGAGGATGGGGTAATTGGAGAATGATTGGCTTAAAGGATGTGGGGTTTCTCTGGGGAGGGTAATAAAACGTTCTTAATTGTGGTGAGGGTTGCACAACTCTGTATATATAGTAAAGCCCTGAACTGTACACTTTAGGTGGACAAATTGTATGGTATGTGAATTATAGTCAATAAAATTGCTTTAAGAACCACAAAAAAAACTTGCTCTTGAAAACAGAGAAAAGATGTTAATACTTACAGGTGGAAACAAGAGAACTAAAGTCAGGTTCCACGGGGGCGGAGGGAAATCCACACAGCACAGCTCCCTTCTGGTTTTGGGCTTTCCTTTCCTCTGAAGCAGTCATCTTTTCTCTCAAGACATGTTTAGGTCTGGGAGGGTGGGAGAGAGGGACTTACAGTAGCAGGAAGAGAGAATCGAATAACTGATTAGAAATGAAACCCACTGGGAGTTGGTGAAAAGTGTCCTGAGAGCAAAAGCCCCAGACCTGAGCCTCTTGGTGGGGTCCTGGTGCTGGTCCTACTTCGTGAACAACTGGTCACAAGCACCATGTCTTTTTCAAAGAGGGGACGAGAGAGAGTGATGGTCCATCAGCTGAGACATTTCTCCCACCACCTTAGCTTCTCCAGTCTAAAGACAATTTCTCCAGAAACGAACCATTCCCCCCACCCCCAACACACAGTCCCCCATGATCCTGGGGCAAATGGCTCTGGAGTCAGGGCTGTCTACAAAATAAAAAAACAAGGGCTACCCTTGAAGCAATTTATAAACCAAACATTGTCCAATATACAAACAACAGAAAACTTCTTTTTTTTTTTTCAGGCCAGGCAGGCTGCCATAGAAATTATTCAGACAGAATAATAAATTACATCGCGTACCTAAAGGCTTTGTTTTTTATTCAGGGGGACTTATTTTATTTGAAAGAGTCATCATCATCTTCACTCTCTCCAAACCCCCTCTCTGCCACCATTTTGTTAGCTCTCCAATTTCCAATGTTAAATCAAAAGCAAACTTAACAGCTGTATTTAATACAAATGATTCCAAATACCTTCTAGTGTGATCATACTTTCCAAACTTTTACAAGTATACAACTGATAAATTGCTTTTATATGTAATATTAGACAGTCAAGAAGTATTGTGTATAAACATTTTGGAGAAAAGGTTCATCAAGAGCATATTCTGCACAAGTGTGACTCTGAGCTCCAGGGTTAATCTGTTCTGTACCTGTGGGCCTCTGCTTCCTCACTCTGGCAATGCAGACCTACCACTGTTTGGTGCCATTCTTGCCTGCATTCCTGTGGTGGAAACAAAGTCTGAGCTGAGTGCTGATTTAAGGACATGGTGGAGCATGGGGCAGGAAGCCCAGTTTTTCCTCTCTTCTCAGAAGTGCCTGCAGCTGGGTGACAGTTGCGCCAGTGTCATATTGGGGTCCTTTGGAGTTGCTGGATCAAATTAAGATGAGTGATATGGTGTCATTCCTGCTCTTCTGCCCCCCGTTTCCCTGGGAGAACCAAAGAGAAAAAGCTCTCTATTCCACTGCATGCAGCCATCCGCCTTCCATGACAAGGCAAGCGTTGCCTTTGGGGAGCTGCCAACTTTCGTTGGTGGAACTTGAACCCTTGGCCTCCCAGGAAAAAGTAGTGAAGCTACCAGCTGAGTCAAACAGACCTATTTCCTGAGTCAGTGACTGAACAGAGACAGAGGAATGTGAAGCATTTTCCCCTCCCCTCACCCATTCTTGGAAAGGCTGCTGGCACAGCCAAAGATGCCCTCCTCTGGGTGTAACTGCTGGGCCACTGCCAAGCCTGCTGAGGGCAGCGCTGCTTGTCAGCTTGTTGGTGAGTGTCCTCACCGTCTGTTTTCCTAACTTGAAAATAACTAGAACGAAGACTCCTTTTAAAAACCTGTTTTCCCCCCTTCTTTTCTTTCTCCCATTTTCTTACTAACAGCTGTCTTATTTTTCATTGGAGTCATGACTACGTGGCAGAATAGAAAATTTTACTCTTTCCTGGATTGTCATGCTTCTGCATCCCTTGGAATGGATATGAATAAGCTTACACTCAAGCATGGAGATGCAAGCATCAGAGAGGTCAGTGGAAAAAAAAAAAGATGGAAAAAAGAGTGGCTCAGACAGTAAAGAATCTACTTCAATACAGGACACCTGGGTTTGATCCCTGGGTTGGGAAGATTCCCTAAAGAACGGAATGGCAAGCCACTCCAGTATTCTTGCCTGGAGAGTTCCATGGACACAGGAAACTGGTGGAGCTACAGTCCATGGGGTTGCAAAGAGTCAGACACAACTGAGTGACTAACGTGTGTGAGTGTGTGTGTGTGTGCACATGCGCACGTGAGAGCGTGTTAATCACTCGGTCGTGTCTGACTCTTTGCAACCCCATGGACTGTAGCCCCACCAAGTTCCTGTGTCCATGGAATTCTCCAGGCAAGAATACTGGAGTGGCTTGCCATTCCCACTGACTCTAGTCTGTGCAGTGCATGGGTGGTTCAGTGGTAGAATTCTTGCCTGCCACGCTGGAGGCCTGGGTTCGATTCCCAGACCATGCAGCCAGTTCCCCCCTGGGGCTTCCCTCATAGCTCAGTTGGTAAAGCATCCGCCTGCAATGCAGGAAACCCTGGTTTGATCCCTGAGTTGGGAAGACTGCCTGGAGAAGGAATAGGCTGTCTACTCCAGTATCCTGGCCTGGAGAATCCCATACTGTATAGTCCATGGGGTTTCAAAGAGTCGGACATGACTGAGTGACCTTCCCTTTCACTTTCACCTTTCACTTTTCTAGTCTATGATGGCAGTCACATAAAAATGGACAGTATATGAACAAAGATTAGCAAGGATCATAAAGAACCAAAACAGAATGTGAATATTTTCTGTGTTAAACTGTTTCTAATGTTTCTATAACAGTGTTTAAAAGTTGCCTCTTTTTAATGAGAAGTGAAAGGGAAATGTATTACAAATAATGAACCTACACAAAACAGCCCTGCTTCTGTTAGTATCTTAATAACTGGATATAAAACTAATCTTCAATCTGCCATTCCTTCTATTTCCCTCCATGTCTTGTCAGGCATGACTCTGATTCAAACATTCTGCAAGGAGTTTCCACTGCTTTCATGGGGCAAGGTGACAATTCCCAAGACTGTAGAGGGCACATCACTGGTAATCTTCCAGAAGGGATGTCAGAACCAAAGGGTCCTTCTCACACCTCAGTGACAGGGTTCTGAACCTTCAAAAGTTGGTCCAGGTACCCATATGTCCCCTTCAGTTGACTCCCAATCAGATGGGATAAGAAAGACTTCCTGACATGAATAACTGCCCTGGACATCCTGACCTCCAGACTAGGTGAAGTTGCATCTCAGTAACTCCATCATCCATCCCAATGTCTGTCTGCAGTTTACCTATGTCACCCTTAGAACACAGAGGTTAGGGTTGAGAATTGTGACTTTGGTTTAGTGAGCTCTGTTGGCAAGGTTGGCAGTCTTACTTTTCTGGAATTGCTTGTCTCGCTCCTCTCTTGGTGCTCAGGCTCAACAGCCAGGGAAGGAAAGAATCCAATCCAGAACCCATACAATGTATGTGCAGGTATAGCTGTTATTGCTAGTGTTATACATAGCTGCTATTGTTAATGTTATATATAGCAACTGTGACAAAATGATTGGGCTCAGGTCTTGGTTTATTCATTTGTTATCTTTGATTAATGATTTATCTCTGAGTAATCACTTTCCCTCTTTGTAACATGAGGGAAGTACTAGAGCCTTCTTCACATGGTTGATGTGAGGACGAAATGAAATGATCCTTGGAAAGTGGTCCCATGGTGCCCAGCACATAGTGAGAACTCAATAAATGTTAGTAGTGATGTTGTTATCATCATCTTTATTACTTCACTCAGCATGACACCCTCTAAGTCCATTCATGTCACTGTAAATGGCTTTATTTCATTATTTTTAATGGCTGAGTAATACTGTATTATATGTATGTACGTGTGTGTGTGTGTGTGTGTGTGTGTGTGTGTGTAAAAGAAGTTGTGGTATATATTTATAAGGAGTGTTATTGAACATTCCTTAAACAACATTTATGTTGTTTCCATGTCTTGGCTATTGTAAACAGTGCTTCAATGAGCATTGGGGTGCATGTATATTTTCAGGCCATGCTTTTCTCTAGATATATGTCCAGGAGTGGGATTGCAGGATCATATGGTAGCTCTATTTTTAGCTACCATAAAAATATTCCATAATTTTTATGGTACCATAAACTACCATAAAATAGTTCTTTGTAAGGAACCTCCGTACTGTTCTCCATAGTGGCTGTACTAATTTACATTTCCACCAACAGTGCAGGAGGGTTCCCTTCTCCCCACACCCTCTCCAGCATTTGTTGTTTGTAGATTTTTTGATGATAGCCATTCTGACAAGTCTGAGGTGATATCTCATTGTAGATTTGATTTGCATTTTTCTAATAACTAAGCTATTTTGAACATTTTTTCATATGCCAATTGACCATCTGTAAGTCCTCTTTAGAGAAATGTCTATTTGGGCCTTTTGCCCATTCTTTGAGTGGGTTGCTTGCTTTGATTCTATTAAGTATCAAAAGCTGTTTGTAAGTTTTGGAGACTAATCCTTTATCAGTCACATCATTTGCAAATATTTTCTCCTAATCTGTGGGTTGTCTCTTCATTTTGGTTATTTTTCCTTTGCTGTGCAAAAGTTTTTTAGTTTAAGTAGATTCCATTTGTTTATTTTTTTCTTTTATTTCCATTACTCTGGGAGATGGATTAGAAAAAATTTTGCTGTGACTTGTGTCAGAGAATGTTCTGCCTATGTTTTCCCTTAAGAGTTTTATAGTGTCCGGCCTAACATTTAGGCCTTTAATCCATTTTGGACTTATTTTTGTGTATGGAGTTAAGGAATGATCTAATTTCATTTTTTACATGTGGCTGCTCAGTTTTCCCAGCACTATTTGCTGAAGAGACTGTCTTTCCAACATCATGCACTCTTGCCTCCTTTGTCATAAATTAATTGACTATAGGTGCATGGGTTTATTTCTGGGTTTTCTATTCTATTCCATTGATTTATATTTCTATCTTTGTCCAGCACCATACTGTTTTGATGACTGTAGATTTGTAGTAAACGTGAAGTTAGGAAGCCTGTTCCTCCAGCTCCTTTTCTTTTTTAGATTTGTTTGGCTATTTGGGGTCTTTTGTGTCGCTATACAAATTCTGAGATTTTTTTGTTCTAGTTCTGTGAAAAACATCATTGGTAATTTGATAGGGATTGATTGCACTGAATTTGTGGATTGCCTTGGGTAGTATAGTTGTTTTAACAGTATTGATTCTTCCAATCCATGAACATGGTATATCTTTACATATGTTTATGTCTTCTTCAGTTTCTTTCATCAGCATTTGTAGTTTTCAGAATATAGGCCTTTTGTGTCCTTAGGTAGGTTTATTCCTAGGTATTTTATTCTTTTTGATACAATGCTAAATGCATCAAATTTACCATTTGAATTTCTTGAATTTTTCTTTCTAGTCTTTCATTGTGAGTATATAGAAATACAACAGACTTTTGTGTATTAATTTTGTAACTTACAACTTTACCAAATTCATTGATGGGTTCTAGTAGTTTTCTGGTAGCATCTGTAGTGTCTTCTATGTATAGTATCATGTCATCTGCAAACAGTGACAGTTTAACCTCTTTCCAGTCTGGATTCCCTTTACTTCTTTTTCTTCTCTGATTGCTCAAGCTAGGACTTCTAAAACTATGTTGAATGAAAGTGGTGAGAGTGGACATCCTTGTCTTGTTCCTGATCTTAAAGGATTCCTGATCTTTCAGCTTTTCACCATTGAGCATGATGCTAGCTGTAGGTTTGTCACATATGTCCTTTATCATTTTGAGGTATGAATCCTCTATGCCCACTTTGTGGAGAGTTTTTATCATAAATTGGTGCCTAATTTTGTTAAAAGCCTTTTCTGCATCTATTGAGATGATCACATGGTTTTTATTCTTCAATTTATTGATATGGTATGTCACATTGATTGATTTGTGAATGTTGAAAAATCCTTGCATCTCTGGGATGAGTCACACTTGACCATCATGCATGATATTTTCAAAGTACTATTGAATACAGATTGCTAGTATTTTGTTGAGAATTTTTACATCTATGTTCATCAGTGATACTGACCTGTAATTTCTTTTTCTGTGGTATATTTGTCTGGTTCTGGTATCTCATGTTCTGTCATCCCTATCTCCTACTGGCTTCAATCTTTCCCAGCTCAAGAGCACACAAAATATTCTCCAGGATTGACCACATCCTGGGCCACAAGGCAAGCCTTGATAAATTTAAGAAAATGAGATAGTTAGATGGCATCACCAACTCAATGGACATGAGTGTGAGCAAGCTCCAGGAGTTGGTGAGGGGCATTGAAGCCTGGTGTGCTGAAGCCCGTGGGGTCACAAAGAGTTGGACATGACTGAGCAACTGAACTAAACTGACTTGAGAAAAATGTGTATTCTGCTGCTTTTGAATGGGATGTCTATAAATATCTATTAAGTCCAACTTATCTAAAGTGTCATTTAAGGCCTATGTTTTCTCATTAGTTTTTTGTCTGTGTGATCTGTCCATTAATGAAAGTGGTGTGTTAAAATCCCTCACTATTATTGTGTTACTGTTGATTTCTCCCTTTATGTTTGTTAATATTTGCCTTACATGTTGAGGTGATCCTATGTTGGGTGCATATATATTTATAATTGCTATATCTTCTCCTTGGATTGAACCCTTGATCATTATGTAGTATCCTTGTTTGTCTCTTATAAACCGTCTTTGTTTTAAAATCTATTTTGCCTAATTATTGGAGTATTAGTATGCTCCAGCTTTCTTATTATTTCCATTTGCATGAAACACCTTCTCCCATTCCCTTACTTTCAGTCTGTAAGTGTCTGTAGATATAAAGTGAGTCTCTTGTAGACAGTGTATGTATGGGTCTTGTTTTTGTATCCACCCAGTCAGTCTATATCTTTTGACTGGTGCATTTAATCCATTACATTTAAGGTAATTATCAAGGTGTATGAGCTTGTTACCATTTTGTTAATTTTTTTTTGCTTTGTTTTTTGTAGATCTTTTCCTTCTATTGTATTTCCTGCCTAGAGAAGTTCCTTTAGTATTTGTTGTACAACTGGTTTAGTGGTGCTGAATTCTCTCGCTTGTCTGAAAAGCTTTTGATTTCTCCATCAAATCCGAATGAGAGTC
The DNA here is from genome assembly GCF_910594005.1 of Cervus elaphus. Taxonomy (NCBI): domain Eukaryota; kingdom Metazoa; phylum Chordata; class Mammalia; order Artiodactyla; family Cervidae; genus Cervus; species Cervus elaphus. Next base: position 79,272,793 of record NC_057819.1, on the reverse strand, counting down.
TTGCTGGGTATTCTTAATTGTAGGTTCTTCCCTTTTAACACTTGGAATATATCATGCCATCCCTTCTGGCCTGTAGAGTTTCTGTTGAGAAATCGGCTGATAATATTATAGGTTTTCCCTTATGTGTTATTTGTCTTTTTTCCCTTGTTGTTTTTAATAATTTATTAAAATTGTCTTTAACTTTTGTAAATTTGATTACCATGTGCCTCGGTGTGTTTCTCCCTGGATTTATCCTGCCTGGGACTCTGTGCTTCCTGGACATGGTTGACTATTTCCTTTCCCATGATAGGGAAGTTTGCAGCTAGTATCTCTTCAAATATTTTCTTAGGTCCTTTTTCTCTTTCTTCTCCTCTGGGACCCCTATAATGTGAATATTGGTGTGTTTAATGTTGTCCCAGAGTTCTGTCAAGCCATTTTCAGCTCTTTTCATTCTTTTTCCTATATTCTGTTTTGCAGCTTTGATTTCCACCATTCTATCTTCCAAGTCACTTATCCGCTCTTCTGCGTCAGATATTCTGCTATTGATTCCTTCTAGAGTATTGTTAATCTTTGTTTGCTCTTTCTTTAGTTCTTCTAAGTCCTTGGTAAATATTTATTGCATCTTCTGAATCTTTGCTTCCATTCTTTTTCTGAGATACTGAATCATCTTAACTATCATTATTCTGAATTCTTTTTCTGGGAGGTTTCCTATCTCCACTTCATTTAGTTGGTTTTCTAGGGCTTTATCTTGTTTCTTTACCTGGGGCATTATCCTATTCCTTTTCACTTTGGGTATCTTTCTATGGTTGTGGTATTAGTTCTGGAGGCTGATGGGATTGTAGTTCTTATTTCTTCTTTCTGCCCTATGATGGATGAGGATATGAGGTTTGTGCAAGCTTCCTGATGGACGGGACTGGCTGTGGGGAAAACTGGATCTTGCTCTTGCAGGCGGGGCCATGCTCAGTAAAACTTCAATCCAATTGTCTGCTGATGGATGGAGTTGTTCTCCCTCCCTGTTAGTTGTTTGGCCTGAGGCAACCCAGTCTTAGAATCTATAGGCTTCTATAGTAAGGCTATTGGTGACCTCCAAGAGGACCAATGCCAAGATGCATCTCCCAGGGCTGCTGCTACCTGTGTCCCTGTTCTGTGGCAGGTCCCTGCCAACCCACACTTCTGCAGGAGACCCTCAAACACTCACAGGTAAGTCTGGCTCAGCCTCCTGTGGGGTCAGTGCTCCTTTTCCCTGGGTCCCGGTGTTCACAAAATTTTCTTTGTGCCCTCCAAGACTCTCTGTTTCCCCAAGTCTTATCAAAGCTCTGTAATCAAATCCTGATGGTCAAAGTCAGGTTCCCTGAAGATTCCTAGTCCCTTGGCCAAATCCCTAGGCTGGGGAGCCTAATGTGGGGCTTAGTACCTTCACAACTTTGCAAGAACTTCTGTAGTATTATTGTTCTCCAGTTTGAGTGGGTATAGGAATTGATTTTATCAACATTGTGCCTCTTCTACCATTTTGTTGTGGTTTCCCCCTTGTCCTTGGATGTGGGGTATCTTTTTTTGGTGGTTTCCAGTGTCTGCCTGTCAATGGCTGTTCAACAACTAGTTGTTATTTTGGTGCTCTGGCAGAAATGAGTGAATGTTCTTCTATTCCACAGTTTGAATCAGTCTCATCATCTTTATTATATTTTCCCTCCATTCCTCACTTTATTCACCACAAGGTGAGCTAGCAGCATGTTTATGTGACAGCAGGAACAGGGAACCAGGAATGAGATCCCTTCCATTCTAGTAGTTGAATGACTTTGACAAGTACTTAGGACTTCTGAATCTATCACAACAGCTGTAAAACTTGGATAGTGACTCTCACCACACAGAGTTCCTGGGAAGACCACTATAGTAGGATATGGGGTAATGTTTGTTATATACTAAGTGCTCGTTAAGTAATGGTTGAATCAGGACTTAGCTTGACCACTCACCCAACTTGTCTTCTCTTAGCGTATATTTGTAACTAAAGAAGACATCCCAACTTTCCTTGTGCTGCTTTTAACAAGTTGAGTTCAGTTAAGTGGCTCAGTCGTGTCTGACTTTTTGCGACCCCATAGATGGCAGCCTGATAGGCCTCCCTGTCCATCACCAACTCCTGGAGCTTGCTCAAACTCCTGTGCATCGAGTCGGTGATGCCATCTAACCATCTCATCCTCTGTTATCCCCTTCTCCTCCTGCCTTCAATCTTTCCCAGCATCAGGGTCTTTTCAAATGAGTCAGTTCTTCGGATCAGGTGGCTAAAGTATTGGAGTATCAGCTTCAGCATCAGTCCTTCCAATGAATATTCAGGACTGATTTCCTTTAGGATGGACTGGTTGGATCTCCTTGGAGTCCAAGGGACTCAAGAGTCTTCTCCAACACTACAGTTCAAAAGCATCAATTCTTCAGCACTCAGCTTTCTTTATAGTCCAATTCTCACATCCATACATGACTACTGGAAAAACCATAATTTAACTGTACGGACCTTTGTTGGCAAAGTAATGTCTCTGCTTTTAATATATTATCTGGGTTTGTCATACATTTTCTTCAAACGGGCAAGCGTCTTTTAATTTCATGGCTGTAGTCACCATCTGCAGTGATTTTGGAGACCCCCAAAATAAAGTCTGCCACTGCTTTCACTGTTTCCCCATCTATTTGCCATGAAGTGATGGGACCGGATGCCATGATCTTCGTTTACTGAATATTGAGCTTTAAGCCAGCTTTTTTCACTCTCCTCTTTCACTTTCATCAAGAGGCTCTTTAGTTCTTCTTCACTTTCTGCCATAAGGGTGGTGTCATCTGCATATCTGAGGTTATTGATATTTTTCCCGGCAATCTTGATTCCAGTTTGTGCTTCATCCAGCCTGGCATTTCACATGATACACTCTTCATATAAGTTAAATAAGCAGGGTGACAATATACAGCCTTGATTTACTCCTTTCCCGATTTGGAACCAGTCTGTTGTTCCACGTCTGGTTCTAACTGTTGCTTCTTGACCTACATACAGATTTCTCAGGAGGCAGGTAAGGCGGTCTGGTATTCCCATCTCTTGAAGAATTTCCCAGAGTTTGGTGCGATCTACACAGTCAAAGGCTTTGGCGTAGTCTATAAAGCAGAAATAGATGTTTTTCTGGAACTCTCGTGCTTTTTCTATGATTCAATGGATATTGGCAATTCGATCTCTGGTTCCTCTGCCTTGTCTAAAACCAGCTTGAACATCTGGAAGTTCACAGTTCATGTACTGCTGAAGCCAGGCTGGGAGAATTTTGAGCATTTCTTTGCTAGCATGTGAAATGAGTGCAATTGTGCGGTAATATGAACATTTCTTGGCACTGCCTTTCTTTTGGATTGGAATGAAAACTGACATTTTCTAGTCCTGTGACCACTGCTGAATTTTCCAAATTTGTGGGCATATTGAGTGCAGCACTGTAACAGCATCATCTTTTCGGACTTGAAATAGCTCAGCTGGGATTCCATCACCTCCACTAGCTTTGTTCATAGTTATGCTTCCTAAGACCCGCTTGATTTCGCATTCTAGGATGTCTGGCTCTAGGTGGATGATCACACCATCATGATTATCTGGGTCGTGAAGATCTTTTTTGCAAAGTTTTTCTGTGTATCCTTGTCATCTATTCTTAATATCTTCTCCTTCTGTTAGGTCCATACCATTTCTGTCCTTTATTGTGCCTATCTGTGCATGAAATCGTCCCTTGATATCTTTAATTTTCTTGAAGAGATCTCAAGTCTTTCCCATTATATTGTTTTCCTCTATTTCTTTGCACTGATCACTGAGAAAGGCTTTCTTATCTCTCCTTGCTATTCTTTGGAACTCTGCATTCAGATGGGGGTATCTTTCCATTTCTCCTTTGCCTTTAACTTCTCCTGTTTTCTCAGATATTTGTAAGGCCTCCTCAGACAACCATTTTGCCTTTTTGCATTTCTTTTTCTTGGGGATGGTCTTGGTCACTGCCTCCTGTACAATGTCACAAACCTCCATCCATAGTTTTTCAAGCACTCTATCTATCAGATCTAATCCCTTGAATCTATTTGTCACTTACACTGTATAATCATAAGGGATTTCATTTAGGTCATGCCTGAATGGTCTAGTGGTTTTCCCTACTTTCTTCAATTTAAGTCTGAATTCGGCAATAAGCAGTTCATGATTGGAGCCACAGTCAGCTCCTGGTCTTGTTTTTGCTTTCAACAAAGAGGGAACCAAAGCATGAGCCAGCTTTTGGCAGGTGTTGGACAAGGACTGTGATCACAAGACTACTGTCCAATACTTCCCAGAGAATGTGCAAATTATGTTATTTGAGCAGAAATATCATCCAAGTTTGTTTTGGAACCACAGTGACCACATCCCAGGACTGGGGCACTGAAGAAGTCCAGCCAACATTTTGCTATTTTATTTAAAAGTGTGAATCATCAGACAAGCATCTCTCTACATCCAGGTGCTATATTCAGAATGCATGTAACACCTACTTCCTTGGCATCTGAGCCAAGAAAAAGCCTGGAAAAAGTTGTCCTGGGCCTGGGGAGAATGCAGAAATTAACATCTCAGCAGTTGAAACTAAGAAACCTCAGGAATATAGCTTAAAACTCTCCAGGACTAAGTTTCCTCTTACATAAAATAGAACAATAATAAGAAGGTTGTACAGGTTGTTGTTACCAGGAGCAAATGAGATGTATGAAAAGTGCTCAGAGGAGAGCATGGCACATGTAAGACCCAAATGTGTGTTTGCCACAGTTTTAATGATTAGTTTACTAAGATCTTGGGGATTTTCAAAGGGCATCACATTCTCACCTTTGCTTTAATAAGGTTATATTCTTTTTGGAGAATAGACTTCATATATAACAAATGAGGTGAAGATACATAGCTGTTCAGGATATATTTCAACTGAGCAAGATCCTTCCCTTCTAGGTGGCTTGGAATAATTTTCTGCAGGAGAAAATGATTAGAACTAAGACTTGCAGGGAATTTAAGAACTGTAGTAATTGATAGGACAGAAGGAAGGGTGAGTAACTTGGTAGAAACTCTCCAACTTGCTCTGATGATCTCTGGCAGCTTAGTCGTAACCACACACACACACACACACACACACACACACACACACACATCCAAGGTATTCAGTGTTTGCTCACAGAACCACCTAATTTCCCCTATTGCATGCATCAATTTTAATTTTCATTCTCCTGATCTCTCGTACACCAGCTCACATGGCCTAGCTATTATTTGATCCTAGTCTTGCTCCATAAGATTAACACATGGTTCAGTCTTTAGGTTTTTGATCCCAATTTCTCTCCAGATTATGGTTACCTCTAATTGACTCTTTGCGAATTAGAGAAACTTGATCTAGGTCCCTAGAACCCCTTTTCAAAGATTACATGCATCCACAATGAGGCCCTACAAACCTCATGAGCAGTAACAGTGTACCTTGTCTTGGCCCTGTCATCTTTTAGGGACAATGAGTAGATCTAGTTTACTCCTGTGATCAAGGCAGTAGCAGGTAATAAAATCTCTTTAACATAGCACTCAGTGAAAGAACTTCATAAAAGCACTTACCACTCATGGGACAGTCCCCCCAGCCCTGGTTGTCTCAGCATTTGGAAAAACCAGGGCCCTGGATTTCACAGAAGGATGGGTCCTTCTCTGCGCTGGATCCTAGAGGTCTGCTCTGTTGAGTCTCATGCAACTTCTATCATCAGTTTGCTCAGTCTTCCCAGCATCCAATTATAGGGACTCTGTTTTCTGTTTAGGATAGTGTCACTTATAGGCCAACCAGAAGGTACATTTCTAGGTAGTAACAGTTTCATTGTTTGGGGGTTCATTTTTTTATGATTCAGGATATGTCTGGAGGACACACACACACACAACAGCAGCAATAACAACAGTGCAAACAGAAGCTCTATGAGGCTCTCTGATTTTTGGAAACCACAGTCAGAACTTATAGGCTCTAGTCCTGGCCCCACAACTTACAAGCTGAGACATCTGGATTTGTCACAACGTTTTCCAAGCTCCCTTCCCCAATCTATAAAATAGAGATGATGAAACTAACCCTCCTTACTCTAAGGGGTGTTATGGTGCCAACAGACCACAGATAGAAAGTCATACCTAGTGAAACTTTCCAAACAAAAGAAAAATAAGGCTCAATTCAGCCTCAAGTCATAAGAAGATTTTGTTTATTTTAAGGAAAAAAATGATTCTTCCATGGGAGGAGAGAAAAAATGAAAAAGACAACTACTATTTTGAGGACTATGAAATGAAACCCCTACATATTATTTTTTTCATGTCAAATTATGGCTTCTCTTTTGTAAACAGAAGGGAAAATATAGTTGTTCTTTTTTTTTTTTTAAACAAAATGTCTTCTTTAAGCCAAGGTTGGATGAAACTACTGATGCAGCAGTCAGGGTTGGCTGGGTCTTTGCTCTCTTTGCATTCTTTCAATATTTGTTGGACACCACTGCCTCATCAGGTATTGATGGAAAATATGTTGGAGCAGTTGCTTGATAACCAATTGGCTCAAATCTATTTGTCAAACATCTTGAAACTATACATTAAATGTGCTGGGGAAAAGTTTTGTTCTCTGAGGATATATAAGCTTTGCGTCATGCTAGGATTGAACTCCTAGAGTTCTGTTTTTCACTTCTTTTTGGACCTCTTCCTTTAGGATATTTAATTCTCCATTAGCAGTGGCAAGAGTAAGGTCCAGTGGAAAACTGGTAATAGCTTTGGACAGAGAGACAAGACTACAACTTATCATTAATATGAGTGAGTTGGAACAATGTGCTGACTTCAGAATCCTGTGAACATTGGCTTACTATGACTCTCTTTTTGTTGCTTGCATTCCTCATGATTAGGACAAAGCATAGAAAGTCTAAAGTTGGTATAAAAAATAAATCAAAAGTGTGTGTTGCTAGCCAGGTTTTTGAAGTTTATTCCTTTGATCTTTGCACCAACTCTGGAGGCAAGTATTTTTACCTCCTTTTTATGGATGAACAAACATGCTAAATAGTTTTTCCTAAAACTCAAAGCTGATAGGTGGTACTGGATGTTTCTTAGAAGAGGTGAGGTTAATCCAAGTTCTTATAGAAGTGAGATGCATCATCTCGGGAAACAGAAGGGCATTTTATGCATCAGATTTGCCAATATATAAATCAAAGAGTCTGAGAATACAAAAGCCTTTCATTCCAAAATGTACTCTAGTATTTATAAGCCATGTGACCTTGGACAAGTCACTTCATATATGTAGGTTTTATTTCTCTGACTTATAAGGTTGTTGGAAAGATTAAATGCTATAATGTATGTAAATAAGCTATCACATGACCTTAATTTAGGAATGAACACCATCATCATCATTATTTAAACCATTGCTCTCAGCAACACTGCATTTATCATTGTCACTAACAACAACTTTATTTACTCTCAGTATTTTAAGAGGTTATAACAAGGTAATGGATATTAAAATGATTCCTGACACAAAAAGAAAATGCTATAAATAGCTTAAAAGTATTGGAATTTGCTTTAGTCAGAGGGAGTTGAATCACTGAATTTTCAAGTGGAATAAGTTGAATTCAAGATAATTGCTATGCACTTAACAATTTTCTTAATTCTCATCTACTCCAGCATCTTAACTCCTGAGAATGCTGAAAGATGATTTAAAGTGAAAAAGTAGCACAGTTCACCAATCTCTTCAGGCTATGATATTTGTTTCCATACAATTCAGCTGTAATCTTATTGCTTGGATAAACACTGGCTTCACGCAGAATGTTTAAAAAACAAGGTCAGTCTCATCTGCAGTGCATTTTATCAACGTGGATGGGGTATCAGTCAGAGATTTACTATTTTATAAAAGACAGGGTTCTCTTAAGCTTACTGGTAGAAAAGGAGGTAAGGAGACAAGGATTTTCTTTGTTCCCAGAGGAAATGGCAAGAATGAGAGTCTATCTTAAATCAAAATCATAGACACGATTCTGATACTTATGTCAGTCTTGTCAGGCCTCAAGCAAGAAAGGAATGGAGAGACTAGGACACCCAAGAATGTTGATAGTTTCTGCCAATAGAAATACTAGCTAAGTATGTAATGCTAGAAAGCATGTAAATTGGGGGACTGGGATTGACATATACTTACTACTATACATAAAATAACTTATAACAAACAGCTGTATAGCACAGGGAACGGTACTCAATACTCTGTGATGACTGACACAGGAAAAGGATCTAAAAATGAGTGGGTATTTGTATATGTATAACTGATTCACTTTGCTGTACCCTGGAAACTAACAAAACACTGTAAACCAACTACACTCCAATGAAAATTAAAGAAAAAAAAGAAATATCTGCATTGTTTTAGTTCCATGCATGCTTGAGAGCTCAGCCCTTCATGAACATAGCTGCTATAAACACAGTGGTTTTCAAGTAGCATTAGTGGTGAAAATGGTGATGAAAAAAGTCACCATAACCCTTCGGCATGATTTTATTGCCCTAAGGATTAAACTGTTGTTTATAGCTCAGTTTTGTAGACTCCAGTATAGCCTAACTCCTTCATCAAAGGAAAGTTCTTGAGTGAAGAAGAGACTTCCACCATTAAAACCACGGTTCCCCTCATGACTATTCACATGTCTTGATATGCTTTGTTTTCCTGTACAAGTATGTAAATTTCATTTTGAATACAGAGGAAAGTGCACCAAATGTCTTCTGAGTCATTAGCAGAGTAACATTCATCCATGACCTGTGTGGGACTTAGGAACACAGGCCTCTACTTCTTAGGACTCAACTGGGGATTCCCTTTCTCTTTCCCAAGTCTACCTTTTATGATGAACCTGACAAGTTTTCCCTGTCCCTTTAAATATAGGAAAGGGAACCAACTATTTGATATTACTTCCACAAATGCAAAGACTGTAGCAGGGATATCAACATTCTCATCCAAAAGTCAGACTATATCAAGGTTCCTGTCCAGTACTCAGGTTTAGCTTGGGGACTTGCCATCTTAATCCCCTCTGATCTCAACTGGTTACAGAGATCCACTTGAGATATGAGAGAAATTTCAAGAACTGAGGTGAGTTATCTTCATAGGGCTAGGTGTTGTTTCCTACCCTTTTGCAGAGCAGAATATATAGATTGGGATTCACTGTGGACCCAGGTAGAATGTTTCCAGTTACACAATGATTGAATGAAATAGTGGCTGAATTCCAGTAATGGAAACAGGCTTCCTGATGGTTTGTGTTTCCAATAGGCAACTTACCTTTTTCTGGTTCTGTGCAGTCCTGGGCATCAGATGGTAGTCCTTAGGCAGTGGCAGAGTGGTAAATGTCTATCAATTTGCTTCCCTCAAAAAAATTCTGATTTGTAGCAAGCCTTAGGATTTTTTTAAGCTAAAGTATCTTTTCTCTGCTTTGACAGCTTTTAATATTTTATTTTGTTTCATTATTTAGAACTGTGATGAATTAAAATATGTTTTATTCAAAAATTTTTCCTGCTTCTTGTTTGTAACATTTCTAAAATCTATAGTTTGATGTCCTTCAGCAATTTTAGAACTTTTTCTACCAGTGCTGCTGCAAGCCAAGTCGCTTCAGTCGTGTCTGACTCTTTGTGATCTTATGGATAGTAGCCCACCAGACTTCTCTGTCCTTGAGATCTCCAGGCAAGAATACTGGAGTGGATTGCCATGCCATCCTCCAGGGGATCTTCCTGAGCCAGGGATTGAACCTGCACCTCTTATATTTCCTGCATTGGCAGGTGGGTAATTTACCATTAACTCCACCTGGGAAGCCCACCAGTATTTCTTCAAACATTCTGCTTTATTATCTTCTCTCAGTTTTATGATATCATAATTACACAGATTTTAAACTTTTTTTATCTTTATCCATATATTTCTTAGGTATTTCTGTATTTTCCAATAATTCTGTTATCTCCATGTGTCTATACGTGTATTTCCAACAGAATTATTTTTACACACCTTAATTCTCACCTCACAGGAGATGGTTAGATGGCATCAATGACTCAATGGACATGAGTTTGAGAAAACTCTGGGAAATAGTGAAGGACATGGAAGCCTAGTGTGCTGCAGTCCATGGGGTCACAAAGAGTTGGACAGGAATGAATGACTGAACAACACTTGTGTTTACTTCATAATTAGGAATTTATATCGAGTTGCTAATTTCAGTTTTTCTTTTTTCAGTTCCATAATTTTACCTGCTTTTTAAAAACATATTCTAGTTTACAGCTAAAATTTTTCATCTAATCTACATGTCATGCAATTGACAAGACATTAATTTCTGAAATATCCAAATAGCTCATACAGCTCAATACCAAACAACCCAATCAAAAATGGGCAGAAGACCTATGTAGACATTTCTCCAAACATGAATAATCTTCTTTTCTAATATTTTGGACATAGAAATTCCAGTTTTTTAAAGTCTACATCTTGCACAGAACTAGAACAATTATTTTTAATTTGTATAGAAATACAAAAGACCTTGAATAGCCAAAGCAATTAAAAAATGGAGCTGAAAAAAAAAAATGGAGCTGAAGGAATCAGGCGCCCTTACTTCAGATTATACTACAAAGCTATAGTTATCAAAACAGTGTGGCACCAGCACAAAAACAAAATAGATACAGATATTGATATAGATCAATTGAACAGGATATAAATCCCAAAAATAAGCCCACTTACTTTTGGTCAGTTAATTTATGACAAAGGAAGCAAGAATACACAATGGAGAAAACACAGTCTCTTCAAAAAGTGCTGCTAGGAAAACTAAACAGCTACTTGTCAAAGAATGAAATTACAGCATTCTCTAAGTCATACAAAAAGTAAACTCGAAATGGACTAAAGATCTAAATGTAATTCCAGGTGGTATAAAACTCCTAAAAGAAAGCATAGTAAAAACAGTCTTTGATATAAATCACAGCAATATTTTTTTGGATCCATCCCCTATAGTAATGGAAATAAAAGCAAAAGAAAATAAATGGGGCCTAATTAAACTTAAAAGATTTTGCACAGCAAAGGAAAGCATAAAAAACAGCAACAAAAAAGATAATCTACAGAATGGGAGAAAATATTTGCAAATGATGCAATCAAAAAGACATCAATTTCTGAAATATACAAATAGCTCATACAGCTCAATATCAAACAACCCAATCAAAACTTGGGCAGAAGACCTATAGAGACATTTCTCCAAAGAAGATACAACCTCCCTAATACCATCTAAGCTCTGCTTATCTTCTCAGCTTCTTTGCCTTGACTTATAAATTAGTAAAAACCTCAAGAGGAAGTATAAAGCCTTAGTAACCTGTTCATCTATTTGCATTTCTCCATGGGTTTTTTAGCCCCTAGGTCACCACTTTCATTGTAGTTTTCCCATTCTTTCAAACAGGTTGTGATAAATCTAATTGACCTTTCCTAGAGGAACTGGGAAACAAGCTAATCTATCAGAGTAAACACTAAAAACCCTTTTGTTTCTCTCTGTGCATGAGTGGCAAGTGAAAGGTTGAGAGACAATTTCACATTTTTCTCAAGTTGTGAATACACTTTGTGGGTATTTTAAATCATCCATATGGATCTTCCTTTTCTTCTGTTCATTACTTAAATGTTGGTGTTCATCAGGATTTCTTCTTGAGAGATATTATCCATGCAGTGCATGAAATGTTGCCCATAATCTGAAGAATCCCAAGTTTATTTCTCCATCCCAGAACATTCATCTGGGCTTCAACCCTAGACTTCAAATACTTTATTGAGAATCTCTCTCTGCAAATCCTCATTGAATCTAGAACTTTTACGTCCAATGCTGAAATCAACTTCCTTTTCACCTCCTTACCACTCTCAACTTACTTTCCTGCTTCTATTCACTGTTTTACTTAATAGAAGTCTACTTTCTCCTTCATCCTATCTTTTTTATTTTCTTGGCCACACCCCATATCATATGGGATCTTATTTCATTGACCAGAGAGACTGGTACTCCAGTAAGTTACCCTTTTTTCTGGAAGCATGGAGTCTTAACCACTAGATCATCAGGGGAGATCCCCCAGGATCTTACCTTAAACTACAGGCTATAAAGTCATCCTCTATTTTTTTGTGTTAAGTCTCACATGATTCATGAAGTACCCTATATGCAGGAGTATATACAGAACATATAAAAATTTTAATCACATTTTAATATATTTAGTATACAGTATAAAGTATTTAAATACACTCCTTTCACAATGTGTAATTCAACCCACCCATTGAGATTGACCTAAGTTAGGACATATGGCAATGATTTCTCACCAAGGTTTTCCCAACATTCTGCTAATTCAGGGATGGCAAATGCTTAGCTTATGCCAGCTGCCTCCTTCTCTTCTATCCTTTCTTACATGGATGACAACCATTGCTTCTTTCCTATGGGAGACTTTCCTGCTGCATCCAGATGAAGCTCTGAAGCCCTTTGCAAAGCAGCAATCCATAGAGACAGTACCATACTTGTCCTCTCCTCTCTGTCCTTCACCAGATGGTATGTAGATAATATAGACTGTCCCAGCATTTGGCCCTGGCTGCAGAGACTAAGGGTAGATGGCAGTATGGTTCAGCAGGCCAAGAGAGAAACTACAGGCAGGGGTGGTGTTACCTCAGAATGCTGTTACTGCTTCCATTTTGCTTAAAGTTCATGGTCTCCCCCCTGTATTGTACCTGTTAAATATCTTATATTTTACTCCTTGTCTGAAGGGAGGGAAATCTGTTTGCAGGTTGGGCAACAGTGGTGGCCCACTGTGATACTAGTCTAATTGCTGAGTCTACACCAAGATGCTTGTAGGAGACAGGAAGAATAAAAGAAAAGCAGGCCCCAGCAAGGGCTGCAAAATAAATTTATAATTATTGATAAACTGGATGCTATAAGGCATGAGACTCTTGAAACAAGTCCAGAGGGAACAGTTCATAGTCTTGAAAACAAGGTATGATCCTGGGGTCGGAAAACCGACCCCAGACTGTTTCTCAACAGGTTTCTCAGAGTCACATGTTTTATGTATCTGGTGAAAAATCTGTAGATAAGAATACTAGTTGTAGTTACTGATTTGTTATTGATTACTGTTTCTTAGTTACTCAGTGGTTAATGATCACTTTGTTCTTTGGCCCTGAAGGCCACATGAGTTATAGCTTAACTCCCCACATATTCTTTCCTTCACAGCTGAAAGTGTAATAAAGCTGGCTTGGATTCAATTTTGGCACCTTCACCTTGGAGCAGTGTTGGTCCCCTGATCCTCGCTTTTTTCTGAAATCTTTTGTCTTATTTCTCATTCTCTCCCGTATCATGCTTTTGGAAACCCTCTTATCCAGCCAGTCTCAAGTGACGCCTGCACAGGGACCCAAAAGTGAATCCAGCCTGCAAGGCTACCTCCTAGTCTGGGAGAATGCAGGGATATCTGGCCATCTCGGCGGACGAGGAAAGTACTTGGTAAGTACACCCCTGCGAATTTTTCAGTCAGGCTAACAATGGGGCAAAATCCTTCTAAGGATAGTGACTATATGCAAGTGTTAAAAACTTTGTTAAAAAGTTCGGGAGTTGAGACACCTCACTCTTTTAAAGAATTGTTTTCTGCCATTGAAAAATATTGCTACTGGCTAGATCCAGATAAAGGGACTTTGAGGCATGAAGAATGGCGAGAAGTTATGCATTGCCTGTGCCATACCTACCAATGCAGCGAAAAGATTCCTTTGTCTGTATGGTCAGTAGGGAATCATTAGCACAGCTTTAGGACTGCTGCAATCCAAAACCTCGGATTCAGGGGATTCTGTAGAACAAATTCAAGAACAAATGGAAGAAACGAATTTATAAGATAACACAGGTGATGAGGAAGAGAAACAATCAATAAAAATGAAAAATAAGAGCCAAAAGAATGATAGAAGTCAAGAACAGATCTTTCTCGCTCGACCAACTCACCTTTGGTTGAGCCCCCTCCTTTCAGTCTGAAACCCCTTGGGATGGTGGATTTGCTTTTAAACCACAAATAATTGTGCCTAATAAAATGATGCCTTTACCAAAGAGAGTTCGTATGGCACAACTGCAGGAGGATGAAGATGCTTTAGTTCTCCCTGTGGCTGCAACTCAAATTCCACCAGATTCTCAATTCCCACATGGAGGAATGCATTATGATTTTAATGCATTAAATTTAACATTTAAAACTATAAAGGAGATAAAACAGGCATGTACCCAATATGGAACTAATTCTCCTTACACCATGGGACTAATTCAAGAACATTCACAAGTTGAATGGTTAATTCCTTATGATTGGGAAATGATAGCCAGAACTTGCCTACCCATCTCAGAGTTTTTACAGTTTAGGACCTGGTGGCAAGATGAGGCAAATCAACAAGCTCACAGAAATGCCACAGCCAACCCGCCAGTTGATATAACACTTGATCAGTTAATGGGTAGTGGGGCACATTTTGGCATTCAAGCTCAGTTACAATTTGATGATCAATTACTCACTCAAGTGAGAGTAATATGTTTAAAAGCCTGGGAGAGAATAAGTTCACCTGGACAAGCCTCGGCTTCATTTACCCAAATTAAGCAATCAAATGGGAAAACTTATGTAGATTTTATTGCCAGGCTACGTCAAAATTTAAATAAAACAGTCTCACAACCTGGTTTGAGAGATTTGCTGATGCAAGTTCTTGCTTATGACAATGCTAACTCAGAATGTAAAAAGGTGATTCAGCCTCTCAAAGCACAGGGTGCCCCTCTAGAAGAATATTTTGAAGTTTGCCAGGATATTGGGTCAGAAACATATAAAATGTAACTTCTGGCTCAAGCATTGTCTAAGGCTAATAAAAAAAAAAAAACTGATATGAGATGTCACCAATGTGGAAAATTAGGACACTTAAAATAGACTGTAAAGGAAGAAGAAGGTTGTCAGTTGATAAATTATACTATTGGCTCTGATGCCTCTCCTATTTGTATTGGTTTTGGAAGTGTATGTCTTAAAACAGGATATCAAAAATGGCTGTCAGTTGTCAAAAAATCAAATGATGATCAGACTTCCCTCTTTCTGTTAACTGCCCTTACTTTTTTAGAAAAAGAAGGAACTTCCAGCATGATGAATCCACCTGACCTTCCTGATTGTGTTGCTGAAATTAGCCATGGTATTGAAAATTGGTTAAGATGGAAATTATGTAAAGGATCAGAAGTCACTTATTATTGAATGTTGCAGAGGCTCCATTATCGATTGGGGACCCCAAGGAACACCTAAACTTATAGAATCTAAGGTATCTTCCCCATGGGTATATAATGATAAGACAATTAGTACTTATGGTAGTCAACCCCTCATATGGCATGGGGTAGGATTAGCTCCCCCTGTGCGTCATTTAGCTCATTATCCCATTCATGATGAAATATGGAAAATACCCATGGCATTAAAAGAGCTAATATCTTGGAAGGGAAAATATACTGAATGTATTTTAAGTGACCCCAAAGCTACTTTTAATTTTACAAAAAACTCTACCCACACTATTCAGAATAGTATGAGAATTCCTTTTGTTTATATGATTGGACCAGCAAAATATGATCCCAATTTGGGATTAGTAACAAGTCTTAATTGTTCACTTTATACATGCATAAATAATACCATTCCCTTTAATGAAAGTTGGCAGAGTATTTATACTCTTAAAACTGGAACTGGCATATGGGTTCCAGTTGATTTACAACGACTTTGGCAAGAAAGCCCTACATTATATGTTACTGAAGAAATACTGAAAAATCTTAAACGTGTTAAACATTTTCTGGGATTGCTAATTGCTGCCATCTTAGGCATTATAGCTATTACCACTGCAGCAGCCATAGCTGGAATGGCCCTTCATAAATCTATACAGACAGTTCATTTTATACGAGAATGGCATACAGATGCTGATGTCCTTTGGACCAGTCAGCAAAATTTGATGGAAAGGTGGCCTCCCAAGTGGCCGACCTTAAACAATCTATTATTTTTTTAGGAGATCTACTAGTCAGTTTACAAAAACAGATGAGACTAAGATGTGATTGGAACTATAGTTCTTTTTGTGTAACGGCTTTCAAATATAAGACACAACTCATAGAAAAAGAGACACAGATGTACAGAACAGACTTTTGGACTCTGTGGGAGAAGGCGAGGGTGGGATGTTTCGAGAGAACAGCATCGAAACATGTATATTATCTAGGGTGAAACAGATCACCAGCCCAGGTTGGATGCATGAGACAAGTGCTCGGGCCTGATGCACTGGGAAGACCCAGAGGGATTGGGTAGAGAGGGAGGTGGGAGGGGGGATGGGGATGGGGAATACATGTAAATCCATGGCTGATTCATGTCAATGTATGACAAAAACCACTACAATATTGTAAAGTAATTAGCCTCCAACTAATAAAAATAAATAGGAAAAAAAAAAGACACAACTCAAATGGGATAAAGTTAAACAACACCTATTGAACCAAGGTAATATTTCTGTAGATATTCAAGATCTACAACAAGATATATTAAAAGTTTTTAATAAACATCTCAATGTAATTTCTGGATCAGATTTTCTTGATACTGTTGCTGATAATCTTTCTTCTCTTCATCCCTTGAAACAGATCAAAACATTTGGATATGGAATTGCTCTGGTAATGGGAGTGCTATTAATTATGTGTTTGTGTTTCTGTATAGTCTGGAGAAGAATGATCAAGAGACAACGAAGCCAACAACAGCAACTAGCATTTCTCACCATTTCTCATCACGTGCAAAGTCAAAAAGGGGGAGATGTAGGGGACAGGAAGAATAAAAGAAAAGCAGGCCCCAGCAAGGGCTGCAAAATAAATTTATAATTATTGATAAACTGGATGCTATAAGGCATGAGACTCTTGAAACAAGTCCAGAGGGAACAGTTCATAGTCTTGAAAACAAGGTATGATCTTGGGGTTGGAAAACCGACCCCAGACTGTTTCTCAACAGGTTTCTCAGAGTCGCATGTTTTATGTATCTGGTGAAAAATCTGTAGATAAGAATACTAGTTGTAGTTACTGATTTGTTATTGATTACTGTTTCTTAGTTACTCAATGGTTAATGATCACTTTGTTCTTTGGCCCTGAAGGCCACATGAGTTATAGCTTAACTCCCCACATATTCTTTCCTTCATTGCTGAAAGTGTAATAAAACTGGCTTGGATTCAGTTTTGGCACCTTCACCTTGGAGGGATGTTGGTCCCCTGATCCTCGCTTTTCTCTGAATTTTTTGTCTTGTTTCTCATTTTCTCACTATATCATGCTTTCAGAATCCCTGCTAGCTGAGCTGGTCTCAACAATGCTATTGTTGTTCTCTGGACTTTTATGAAAAATTGACATTATAAGTGAGTACCTGACTTATTCTTGATAGTCTTAGCTGCAGGTGTATGTATTACATTGGTGGTGTTTGGTTGCAGTGCACCTCAACATACCTGACTCCAGAGATATCAAGAAAGAGGGGTGGACCAAGATTGCAAGAGTCCTGCAGAGTATGCAGTGGTGGAGTGTATGCCCAGGTCACTCAGGATGGCTGCTCTCTTGCTCTTTGTACATGCCCTGCTTGAGAGCCCATGTTTCATCTACACCCTACGCACAAGAATGTGCTTGTCCCTTACCCCAAAGATGCAGCACTCCAGGAAATCTGATCCTGTCAGTTCCATGTTTAAAAGTCTGTGATGATCTTCTTACTTACAAAAGGTTACATCTCAATAGTTGAGTGTATAAAGCCTTATACAATCCAATTCTAATGGAAAAGATCAAACTTACTTGTTGTTACTGACACATGTTCTCTAATCATTCATGGCAATGCAGCCCATTTCTACAATCTGAAGGTCTTTTTGTGTTTCTTTTGTTCATGTCTTTACTTCTCCCTAAATTCCCTTCCCCATCCACCACAAGCCTATTAAACTCCTACAGACTCTTAATCTTTCCTAAACTTCTCTGAGCAGAATTCGTTGATCCTTCCTCTGGATCTCCAGAACACTTTTTTTAAACTTTAGTCAAGAACACAGTGATTTTCATTGTTATGTCTTTTAATTATTTACACATGTGACTAACAGATTATTCCAGGTAACAGATGAGTCCTCATCCAGTGCATAAGGTCTAGCGGGTGTTCAATTAATCTGTCTTAAAAGAATACATTCAATGGGCAATCCTCTTCTCTCTTTGTGAACAGTGACAACAATGTTTGCTTATTTCTCTTCACTTATGTACTCAACAAATACATTTTTAATATCTACTATACCTTAGTCATGAGTATCATCCATGACAGCAATTTGCAATTTCAGTCAAGGCAACAGAAACTGAGTGAGCACCACTTTAAGTGGTCTCTGTGCCAACATTTCAGTCTGCTGTGCTCCTTCCATGGGTGAAGGAACAGAAAATGAAGCATTTGGCTCTCCTACAGTCTGCCACAATTCATGGCTCACGTTGATAAATATTGATCTTGTATAAGTTACTCAGGAGAGGCAGCCAATGGTTCTTTGAACAACACACACACAGCCCCCAACTCTCTTTTTGCAGTGATATTAATCATTTGTGAGTAGAGCCCTACACGCTCTATGAATAAGTTCCTTGGATTCCAAGATGACTGATACTCAAACATTCTTTTTTATTTGAGTGCAGACCTAAATTCAAGCAAGCAGCCAGACTACATGAAGTTACAATGCCTTTTTGTTCATGGTAAGGTGAGAGATGTGTAATACGTTTCCAAGGGTAAACATTCCATGCTTCCAAGTAAACACCATTAAATGTGACTGCACATTTGTGTCTTTACTAAAATTGAAGGCATGGGAATAGGTCTTTAGAAACATCCCATATCATGAGCACTCAATTTTAAGTTTCAGTTGCTGGTGGAAAGTGGAGGGTTAGTGTGTGTGTGTGTGTGTGTGTGTGTGTGTGTGTGTGAAATAGTGGAAATTTTATTTTCTTTGATTACAGTTGAATCACACTTTTGGATTCATCAAACTGTGAATAGCACAATGAAGGGTCTGTGCGTGATGAAGAGCCATTAAGATTAAAAACCAAAGGGCAGCAAACATTGATTTTCAGGGGTTCTACTGGTGAGATTACTGAGAGTGTTTAACCTCTGGAGACTTCATCACTGGAGGGACAGGAGGAGGATAAAAAGAGACTAACAAACAGCTTGTGCTCACTTGGCAGGAGCTGGAATTTGTCATTTGAGCTCACACAAAGGGTCAAAATTCTGAAACATCTTTGGAGAAACAAAGGAATGTGACATGCTTCTCTACATTTATTTATGTGACTTTTCCCACCTTCAATGGTTTTTGCCCCCCATTCCAACATTTGACATTCTGTGTATTTTTGTCAGTTTTTTCAACAGCTTAAAATGCACAAGAAATCCAATTTTTAGGAAATATTTTCTGATGGGCAGAAAATATTTAATGAGAGCTTATATATATATATATATATATATATTTCTGCAATAATGCTTTTATATATATATATGTACACATGCCCACAACAGGAAATTGGTTAAACAAATTATGGGACATACCCTACAAAGGAATAAAGTGCAGTAGTTAAAAGTGCAGTGGTCGGGGAGGCATTCCAAGATGGTGGAGAAATAGGACTGGGAGACCACTTCCTTCCCCACAAATACATCAAAAGATCATCTGCATGTGGAGCAATTTCCACAAAACAACTTCTAAACACTGGGGGAGGACCTCAGATACCCAGAAAAGCAAACGAATCTCTTTGAAGTGAGGTAAAACAAAATATAAAGACAAAAAGAGACACAAGGGATTTAGGGACAGAGACCCATTCTGGGGACTCAGTAGTGAAAGAAGTTTCCACAATAGGAAACCCTCTCAGAGGCCAGGTCAGTGCAGAGCTTTGAAATCTCAGAAGACAGTGTAACTAAAAAAAGAAAGAAATCAGCACAGAATTCCTGTGAATGGCAATGACCAGCGGGAAGTGGCTCCCATGGTTGCATCTGCCAGCAGCTAATGGGAGCGAAGGCATGGGCTTCATCGTTGGTCCTTAGGGTAAGGATCATGGTTGAATGCCCTATGAACACTCTGAGGGGACTAAAGTGATATAGCAGCCCAAACTGTGGGAACACCAGAGAGACAAAGAAAAACACAGGGCCTTTCCCACAGGAAGGCTCTAACACCACACTGTGACCCTGGTGAGCCTAGTGAATACAAAAGGAGAGCAAGCCAGCTACTCTTTATGGCCTTCCCAGAGGCAGAGAGGCATGAGCGTGACAGCCAAGGGCAACAGTAATCTTGGTCACAGAGACACATCTCCCTCCAAGCTGTGAGGAGACTGCCAGTCGCTAACCTCGTCTTCCTGGGATCCTGGATGGTGTCACAAACTGAGGCCAGCTCCCCTAGGAGACGCATGGCCCACCTGGGACTGTGCGCCCACAGCCCACCTGATAGCCTGAGGGGCTTGGACCTGGGAAGCGCACAAGATGCATGGCCCACCCGGGGCTGTAACCTCATGGAGACAACAGGAACCTGAAAAGCTTGGAACTGAGAAGCGCATAGCCCCTTGCTCCTGTTGTTCAGTCACTCAGGCGTGTCTGACTAATTGCAACCCGATGGACTTCAGCTCACCAGGTTTCCCTGTCCTTCATCAACTCCCAGTCCTTGCTCAAACTCACATCCGTTGAGCCAGTGATGCCATCCAACCATCTTATCCTCTGTCATCCCCTTCTCCTCCTGCCCTCAATCTTTCCCATCATCAGGGTCTTTTCAAGTGAGCCAGCTGTGTGCATCAGGTGGCCAAAGTATTGGAGCTTCAGAGTCAGCATCAGTCCTTCCAATGAATATTCAGGACTGATTTTCTTTAGGATTCACTGGTTTGATCTCCTTGCTGTCTAAGGAACTAAGAGTCTTCTCTAACACACCGTTCAAATGCATCAGTTTTTCAGCACTCAGTCTTCTTTAAGACCCTACTCCCACATCCATACATGTCCACTGGGAAAACCACAGCTTTGACTATACGAACCTTCATCAGCAAAGTGATGTCTCTGCTTTTTAATATGCTGTCTAGATTTGTTATAGCTTTTCTTCCAAGGAGCAAGTGTCTTTTAATTTCATGGCTGAAGTCACCCTCTGCAGTGATTTTGGAGCCCCAGAAAATAAAGTCTGTCAAACAATTTCCATTGTTTCTCCATCTATTTGCCAGGAAGTGATGGGACCAGATGTCATGATCTTAGTTTTTTTAATATTAAGTTTCAAGCCAACTTTTTCACTCTCCTTTTTCACTTTCATTAACAGGCTCTTTAGTTCCTCTTTGCTTTCTGCCATTTGTTGCTGTTCAGTTTCTCTGTCATGTATGAATCTTCGTGACCCCATGGACTGCAACACACAAGGCTTCCTGGTCCTTCACCATCTTCTGGAGCTTGCTCAAACTCATGTCCAATGAGTTGGTGATGCTATCCAACTATCACATCCTCTGTCATCCCCTTCTCCCCCTGTGTTCAATCTTTCCTAGCATCATGGTCTATTCCAAAGAGTTGGCTCTTAGCATCAGATGGCCAAAGTATTGGAGTACCAGAGGCAACAAAGGTCCGTCTAGTCAAGGCTATGCTTTTTCCAGTGGTCATGTATGGATGTGAGAGTTGGACTGTGAAGAAAGCTGAGCGCCAAAAAATTGATGCTTTTGAACTGTGGTGTTGGAGACGACTCTTGAGAGTCCCTTGGAATGCAAGGAGATCCAGCCAGTCCATCCTAAAAGAGATCAGTCCTGGGTGTTCATTGGAAGGACTGATGTTGAAGCTGAAACTCCAATCCTTTGGCCACCTGATGTGAAGAGCTGACTCATTTGAAAAGACCCTGATGCTGGGAAAGATTGAGGGCAGGAGGAGGAGATGACAGAGGATGAGATGGTTGGATGGCATCATCGACTCGATGGACATGGGTTTGGGTGAAGTCCGGGAGTTGGTGATGGACAGGGAGGCCTGAAGTGTTGTGGTTCATGGGGTCACAAAGAGTTGGACATGACTGCGTGACTGAACTGAACTGAACAGCCAGTTTTCCACAATTTACATTTTAAGATAACAGGATTAAAACTAATGATAGAAAGATCTTAAAAGACCCACTCACATAATATAAATTTTAAGATGATAGGATTAGTCAGAAGGGTCTTAAGAAGGAGAAAGCTGTTCTCAAGCAGAGGTCACTTCAGTTCAGTTGCTCAGTCCCGTCTGCCTCTTTGCGAGCCCATGGACTGCAGAATGTCAGGCTTCCCTGTCATCACCAATTGCCATGGCTTGCTCAAGTTCATGTCCATTGAGTCGGTGCTTCCCTAGTGGCTCAGCTGGTAAAGAATCTGCCTGGAATGCAGGAGACCTGGGTTTGATCCTTGGGATGGGAAGATCCCCTGGAGAAGGGAAAGGATACCCACTATACTATTCTGGCCTGGAGAATTCCATGGACTGTATACTCATGAAGAAGGACTGTATGGGGTCACAAAGAATCAGACCCAAGTGAGTGACTTTTACTTAATTTCATTTCATGGAGTCAGTGATGCCATGCATATATCTTATCATCTGTTTTCCCCTTCTCCTCATACCTTCAATCTTTTCCAGCATCAGGGTCTTTTCAAATGAGTCAGTTCTTTGTGTCAGGTGGCCAAAGTATTAGAGTATCAAGTTCACAATCAGTTCTTCCAATGAACATTCAAGACTGGTTTCCTTTAGGATTGATTCGTTTGATCTCCTTGCATTCCAAGGGACTCTCAAGAGTCTTTTCCAACACCACAGTTCAAAAGCATCAATTCTTTGGTGCTTAACTTTTTTATAGTCCAACTGTCACACACATACATGATTACAAGAAAAACCATAGTTTTGACTAGACAAATCTTTGTCTACAAAGAAAAATCTCTGCTTTTAATATACTGTTTAGGCTGGCCATAGCTTTTCTTCCAAGGAGCAAGCATCGTTTAATTTCACAGCTGAAGTCACCATCTGCAGTGATTTTTGAGCCCCCCACCCCCGCCCAACCACCACCAAATAAATCTCTCACTCTTTCCATTGTTTCCCAATCTATTTGCAGTGAAGTGATGGGACCAAATGCCATGATCATAGTTTTTTTGAATGTTAGTTTTACCAACTTTTTCACTCTCTTCTCTCACTTTATTTTTTTTTTATTTTTTTTTTTTCTTCTCTCACTTTAATCAAGAGACTCTTTAGTTCTTCCTCACTTTCTGCCATAAGGGTGGTGTCATCCGTGTATCTGAGGTTATTGATATTTCTCCTGACAATCTTGCTTGCAGCTTGCGCTTCATGCAGCCTGGCATTTCGCATGATGTATGCTGCATATAAGTTACATAAACAGGGTGATGGTATACAGATTTGTTGTACTCCTTTCCCAACATGACCCAGTCTGTTGTTCCATGTCTGGTTCTAACATTGCTTCTTTTTTTTTTTTTTGCATTTTATTTATTTTTTTTTCCATTTATTTTTATTAGTTGGAGGCTAATTACTTTACAATATTGTAGTGGTTTTTGCCATACATTGACATGAATCAGCCATGGATTTACATGTATTCCCCATCCCATTCCCCCCCACCCCCACCTCCCTCTCTGCCCGATCCCTCTGAGTCTTCCCAGTGCACCAGCCCCGAGCAGTTGTCTCATGCATCCAACCTGGGCTGGTGATCTGTTTCACCCTTGTTAGTATACTTGTTTTGGTGCTGTTCTCTCTAAACATCCCACCATCGCCTTCTCCCACAGAGTCCAAAAGTCTGTCCTATACATCTGTGTCTCTTCTTCTGTTTTGCATATAGGGTTATCATTACCATCTTTCTAAATTCCATATATATGCATTAGTATACTGTATTGGTCTTTATCTTTCTGGCTTACTTCACTCTGTATAATGGGCTCCAGTTTTGTCCATCTCATTAGAACTGATTCAAATGAATTCTTTTTAATGGCTGAGTGATATTCCATGGTGTATATGTACCACAGCTTCCTTATCCATTCGTCTGCTGATGGACATCTAGGTTGCTTCCATATCCTGGCTATTATAAACAGTGCTGCAATGAACATCGGGGTGCACGTGTCTCTTTCAGACCTGGTTTCCTCGGTGTGTATGCCCAGGAGTGGGATTGCTGGGTCATATGGTAGTTCTATTTCCAGTTTTTTAAGAAATCTCCACACTGTTCTCCATAGCGGCTGTACTAGTTTGCATTCCCACCAGCAGTCTAAGAGGGTTCCCTTTTCTCCACACCCTCTCCAGCATTTATTGCTTGTAGACTTTTCGATTGCAGCTATCCTGACTGGCGTGTAATGGTACCTCATTGTGGTTTTGATTTGCATTTCTCTGATAATGAGTGATGTTGAGCATCTTTTCATGTGTTTGTTAGCCATCTGTATGTCTTCTTTGGAGAAATAGATCTTTGGCCCATTTTTTTGATTGGGTCATTTATTTTTCCGGAATTGAGCTGCAGGAGTTACTTGTATATTTTTGAGATTAACCCTTTGTCTGTTGCTTCGTTTGCTATTATTTTCTCCCAATCTGAGGGCTGTCTTTTCACCTTGCTTATAGTTTCCTTTGTTGTGCAAAAGCTTTTAAGTTTCATTAGGTCCCATTTGTTTATTTTTCCTTTTATTTCCAATATTCTGGGAGGTGGGTCATAGAGGATCTTGCTGTGATTTATGTCGGAGAGTGTTTTGCCTATGTTTTCCTCTAGGAGTTTTATAGTTTCTGGTCTTATATTTAGATCTTTAATCCATTTTGAGTTTATTTTTGTTTATGGTGTTAGAAGGTGTGCTGGTTTCATTCTTTTACAAGTGGTTGACCAGTTTTCCCAGCACCGCTTGTTAAAGAGATTGTCTTTTTTCCATTGTATATTCTTGCCTCCTTTGTTGAAGATAAGGTGTCCATAGGTTCATGGATTTATCTCTGGGCTTTCTATTCTGTTCCATTGATCTATATTTCTGTCTTTGTGCCAGTACCATACTGTCTTGATGACTGTGGCTTTGTAGTATAGTCTGAAGTCAGGCAGGTTGATTCCTCCAGTTCCATTCTTCTTTCTGAAGATTGCTTTGGCTATTCGAGGCTTTTTGTATTTCCAAACAAATTGTGAAATTTATGAAATTAGTTCTGTGAAAAATACCCTTGGTAACTTGATAGCGATTGCATTGAATCAAAACCATACAAAGATGCCACAAAAAAAGAAAACTACAGGCCAATATCACTGATGAACATAGATGCAAAAATCCTTAACAAAATTCTAGCAAACAGAATCCAACAACATATTTAAAAAAATCATACATCATGACCAAGTGGGCTTTATCCCAGGAATGCAAGGATTCTTTAATATCTGCAAATCAATCACTGTAATACACCACATTAACAAACTGAAAGATAAAAAACCATATGATTATCTCAATAGATGCAGAGAAAGCCTTTAACAAAATTCAACATCCACTCATGATAAAAACTCTCCAGAAAGCAGGAATAGAAGGAACATACCTCAGCATAATAAAAGCTATATATGACAAACCCACAGCAAGGATTACCCTCAGTGGTGAAAAATTGAAAGCATTTCCCCTAAAATCAGGAATAAGACAATGGTGCCCACTCTCACCACTACTATTCAACATAGTTTTGGAAATTTTGGCCACAGTAATCAGAGCAGACAAAGAAATAAAAGGAATCCAGATAAGAAAAGAAGAAGTGAAACTCTCTCTGTTTGCATATGATATGATCCTCTACATAGAAAACCCTAAAGACTCTACCAGAAAATTACTAGAGCTAATCAACGAATATAGTAAAGTTGCAGGATATAAAATTAACACACAGAAATCCCTTGCATTCCTATACACTAACAATGAGAAAACAGAAAGAGAAATTAAGGAAACAATACCATTCACCATTGCAACAAAAAGAATAAAATACTTAGGAGTATATCTACCTAAAGAAACAAAAGACCTATAAACAGAAAACTATAAAACACTGATGAAAGAAATCAAAGAGGACACAAACAGATGGAGAAATATACCGTGTTCATGGATTGGAAGAATCAATATTGTCAAAATGACTATACTACCTGATTGTTGCTTCTTGATCTGCATACAGATTTCTCAGGAGGCAAGTATGGTGGTCTGGTATTCCCATCTTTTTAAGAATTTTCCATAGTTTGTTGCGATCCACACAGTCAAAGGATTTGGCATAATCAGTAAAGCAGAAGTAGATATTTTCCAGAAACTCTCTTGCTTTAACTATGATTTAACGGATCTTGGCAATTTGATCTCTGGTTCCTCTGTCTTTTCTAAATCCAGCTTGTACATCTAGAAGTTCATGGTTCATGTACTGCTGAAGCCTGGTAGGGAGAATTTTGAACATTACTTCGCTAACATGTGAGATGAGTGCAACTGTGAGATACTTTGAATATTCTTTGGCATTGCCTTTCTTTGGGATTGGAGTGAAAACTGACCATTTCCAGTCCTGTGGCCGCTGCTGAGTTTTCCAAATATGCTGATATATTGAGTGCAGCACTTTCACAGCATCATCTTTTAGGATTTGAAATAGCTCAACTGGAATTTCATCACCTTCTCTAACTTTGTTCATAGCGATGCTTCCTAAGGCCCACTTGACTTCGCATTCTAGGATGTCTGGCTCTAGGTGAGTGATCACACTATCGTGGTTATCTGGGTCATGAAGGTTTTTTCTGTATAGTTCTCTATATTCTTGCCACCTCTTCTTAATATCTTCTGCTTCTGTTAGGTCCATATTTTTTCTGCCATTTTTTGTGCCCATCTTTGCATGAAATGTTTCCTTGGTATCTCCAATTTTCTTGAAGAGATTTCTGGTCTTTTGCATCCTATTGTTTTCCTATATTTCTTTGCACTGATCACTGAGGAAGGATTTCTTATCTCTCCTTGCTCTTTTTGGGGACTCTGCATTCAGATGGCTATATCTTCCCTTTTCTCCTGTGCATTTAGCTTCTCTTCTTTTCTCAACTATTTGTAAGGCCTTCTCAGACAATCATCTTGTCTTTTTGCACTTCTTTTTCTTGGGGATGGTCTTGATCACTGCCTCCTGTACAATGTCATGAACCTCCATCCATAGGTTCAGGCACCCTGTTTATCTAATCCCTTCAATCTACTTGTCACTTCCACTATATAATTGTAAGGGATTTCCTTTAGGTCTTACCTGAATGGTCTAGTGATTTTCCCTACTTTCTTCAATTTAAGTCTCAATTTTGCAATAAGGAATTCATGATCTGAGCTACAGTCAGCTCCTGGTCTTGTTTTTGCTGACTCTGTAGAGCTTCTCCATCTTTGGCTGCAAAGAATATAATCAATCTGATTTCGGTATTGACCATCTGGTCATGTCCATGTATACAGTCTTCTCTTGTCTTGTTGGAAAGGAGTATTTGCTATGATGAGTGTGTTCTCTTGGCAAAACTCTGTTATCCTTTGCCCTGCTTCATTTTGTACTCCAAGGCAAAATTTGCCCGTTACTCCAGGTATCTCTTGACTTCCTACTTTTGCATTCAAGTCCCCTATAATGAAAAGGACATCTTTTTAGAGTGTTAGTTCTAGAAGGTCTTGTAGGTCTTCATAGAACTGTTCAACTTCAGCTTCTTCAGCATTACTAGATGTGGCATAGACTTGGATTACAATGATATTGAGTGGTTTGCCTTGGAAACAAACAGAGATCATTATTTCCTTTTTGAGACTGCACCCAAGTACCGCATTTCAGAGTCTTTGTTGACTATGAGGGCTTCTCCATTTCTTCTAAAGGATTCTTACCCACAGTAGTACATATAATGGTCATCTGAATTAGATTTGCCCACTCCAGTCTATTTTAGTTCACTGATACCTAAAATGTCAGTGTTCACTCTTGCCATCTCCTGTTTGATCACTTGCAATTTACATTGATTCACAGACCTAATATTCCAGGTTCCTATGCAATATTGTTCTTTATAGCATTAGACTTTACTTCCATCACCAGTCGCATCCACCACCGGGAATTGTTTTTGCTTTGGCTCCATCTCTTCATTCTTTCTAGTTATTCGTCCATTCTTCTCCAGTAGCATATTGGGCACTTACTGACCTGGGGAGTTCATCTTCAGTGTCATATCTTTATGAAAGAAAATATACTATTCATGGAGTTCTCAGGGCAAGAATAATGAAGTGGTTTGTCATTCACTTCTCCAGTGGGCCACGTTTTGTCAGAACTCTCCACCATGACCCATCCATTTGGGTGGCTGTACAGGACATGCCTCATACTTTCATTGAGTTAGACAACGGTGTGGTCCATGTGATCAGTTTGATTAGTTTTCTGTGATTGTGGTTTTGTTCTGTCTGCCCTCTGAAGGATAAGGCTAAGAGGCTTGTGGAAGCTTCCTGCTGGGAGAGAATGACTGAGGAGCAACTGGATCTTGTTCTGATGGGCGGGGCCATGCTCAGTAAATCTTCAATCCAATTTTCTGTTGATGGGTAGGGCTGTGTCCCCTCCCTGTTGTTTGATCCAAGACAAAACTATGGTGGATATAATGGGGATCTTCTTCAAAAAGACCCATGAATGCACTGCCACACTCAGTGCCTCCAAACCTTCAACCAGCCACTGCCCACCCATGCCTCTGCTGGAGACTCCTGGACCTTCACAGGCAAGTCTGGGTCAGTCTCTTGTGGGGTCAGTGCTCCTCTCTCCTGGGTCCTGGTGTGCACAAGGCTTTGTTTGTGCCCTCCAAGTGTATGTTTCCCCAGTCCTGTGGAAGTTCTGTAATCAAATCCCACTGGCCTCCGAAGTCAATTTCCCAGGGAGTTCTCACTCCCTTCGCCACATCCCCAGGTTGGGGAATCTGTTCTGGGTCCTAAAACTTTCTTATCATTGTGAGAATTTATTTGATAATTGTTCTGCAGTTTGTGGGTCATCTATTGGTGGTTTTATGGTGGGATTAATGGCAACCTCCTCCAAGAGGGCTTATGCCACACACTGAATGACACAGGTCTGTTGCACCCAGATCCCCTGCCCCTGTGGCAGGCCACTTCTGACCTTTACCTCCGCAGGAGATACTCAAACACTCAAAGGCAGGTCTGGCTCAGTCTCTGTGGGGTCTCTGGATCTTGGTTCACACAAGGTATTGTTTGAGCCCTCTGAGTGTCTCTGGTGGGTATGGAGTTGATTCTAAATGTGATTTTGCCCCTCCTACCATCTTGCTGGGGCTTCTCCTTTGCCCTGGACTTGGGGTATCATTTTTAGTGGGATCCAACATTCTCATGTTGATGGTTGTTCAACAGCAAGTTGTAATTTTGGAGTTCTTGCAGGAGAAGATGAGCACACATCCTTCTACTCTGCCATCTTTGGTGTTAGTCAAGCAGGGTACATTGTTGTTATATAATCGTTGGTACAGAGTTTAAGGAAAACATATCTTTGGGCAAGATGAGCTGTTTTGTTGTGTTATAATTTTCTCTAGACTTACAGAAAAAAAAAAAAGTTTGTCCTTTTTTCCTCCTTGAGAGCCCCAGACTCCTTTCTCCTCCTTCAGGATCCCAGTCTTCTTATCAACCTACCTAAGACTTGACTCTCAATACCAAACCCATAGACACCTCAAAATTCACTACTAGACACACATTGCCTTCCAGAGAGATGAAATCCCCAGCTCCATCCACAAGAACACAGACATAAATTCCCCCAATCAGGAAACCTTCACAAGCCACTGGTCCAAACCCACCCACAGGGATCAGACCACAATTTAAGAGGAACAATAACCCTCCAACCTGAATAAAGGAGACCCTAAACATAGCAAACTAAACACAATGAAAAGGCAAAGACATATACAGCAGGTTAAGGAACATGATAAAAACTCACCAAACCAATAAAAGAGGAAGAGGTATAGAATCTACCAAAAAAAAAAAAAAAATCAGATTAATGACAGCAAAGATGATCCAAAATCTTGAAAATGAAATGGAATTACAGTAAATTGAGATAAGGATTGAGAAGATGCAAGAGATGTTTAACAAAGACCTAGAATAAATAAAGAAGAGTCAATCAGTAAAGAACAATGCAATAACTGTACTAGAAACACTCTGGAGGGAACCAACAATAGAATAACTGAGGCAGAAGAAAGGATAAGTGAGCTGAAAGATAGAATGGTGGAAATAAATGAAGCAGAGCAAGAAAAAAATAATTAAAAGAAATGAGGACAGCCTCAGAGATCTCTGGGACAATGTTAAATGCCCCAGGATTCAAATCATAGGTATCCCATAAGAAGACAAAGGAAAGGGCAGGTGAAAATACTTGAGATAATAGTTGAAAACTTCCTTAAAATGGGGAAGGAAATAGCCACCCAAGTCCAAGAAGCCCAAAGAGTCCCATACAGAATGAAACCAAGGCAAATCATGCCAAGACACCTATTAATCAAATTTTAAAAATTAAACACAAAGAGCAAGTATAAAAAAGCAGCAAGGGAAAAGCAGCAAATAACATACAAGGGATCCCCATAAGGATAGCAGCTGATCTTTCAACAGAAACCCTGCAATCCAGAAGGGAATGGCAGGATTTACCTAAGGTGATAAAAGTGAAAAACCTGAGACCAAGATTACTCTACCCAGCAAGGATCTCATTCAGTTTTGAAGAAGAAATCAAAATCTTTACAGACAAGCAAAAGCTGAGAGACTTTAGCAGCACCAAACCAGCTCTTCCACAAATGCTAAAGGATCTTCTCTAGACAGGAAACACAGAAAATATTTTTTTAAATGAACTCAAAATAATAAAGTAAATGGTAACAGGATCATACTTATCAATAATTACCTTAAATATAAATGGGCTAAATGCTCCAAACAAAAGACAAAGACTTTGTCTTTGTTTGAATGGATACAAAAACAAGATCCCATTACATGCTATCTACAAGAGACCCAACTCAAACCTAGGGACACATATAGACTGAAAGTGAGGGAATGAAAAATGATATTTCATGCAAATGGAGACCAAAAGAAAATGGAAGTAGCAATACTCATATCACATAAAAGAGACTTTAAAATAAAGAGTGTTATAAGTGACAAAATAGGGCACTACATAATAATCAAGGGATCAATCCAAGAAGATAAAACAATTATGAGTATATATGCACCCAACATAGGAGCACCTCAATACATAAGGCAAATGCTAATAACTATTAAAGTGGAAATTAACAGTAACACAATAATAATAAGGGACTTAAATCCCCCACTCACACCAATAGACAGATCCTCCAGACAGAAAATTAACACACAAACACAAGCTTTAAGCCATACATTGGACCAGTTAGACCTAATTGATATCTGCAGGGCACTTCACCCCTAAACAATGGACTTCACCTTTTTCTCAAGTGCACATGGAACATTCTCCAGGATAGATCACATCGTGGGCCACAAATTTAGCCTTGGTAAATTTTTTTTTTTTTAATGAAATCATTTCAAGCATCTTTCTGATCACAATGCTGTAAGACTGATGGTGACACTGAAGCTCCAATATTTTGGCTACCTGATGCAAAGAAATGACTCACTGAAAAAGACTCTGATGCTTGGAAAGATTGAAGGCAAGAGGAGAAGGGAATGACAGAGGATGAGATGGTTGGATGGCATCACTGACTGAATGGACATGAGTTTGAGAAAGTTTGGGGAATTGGTGATGGACAGGGAAATCTGGTGTGTTGCAGTCCTTGGGGTTATAGTCAGACACAATGGAATGACTGAACTGAACTGAACAGGAAAAAATAAAAATAAAAAACACAAATATATGGAGCTTAAACAACACTCTACTGAATAACCAATAGATCACTGAAGAAATCAAAAAGGAAATCAAAATATGCATAGAAACAAATGATAATGAAAACACGACAACCCAAAACTTATGGGATTAAATAAAAAACAGTGCTAAGAGGGAAGTTCATAGCAATATAAGCCTACCTCAAGAAACAAAAGAAACATTGAATAAGCAACCTAACTTTAAATGTAAAGCAACTAGAAAGAGAAGAGCAAAAAAACCTGTTAGTAGAAGGAAAGAAATAATTAAAATCAGAGCAAAAGTAACTGAAAAAGAAATGAAGATGACTATAACAATGATCGATAAAACTAAAAGCTGGTTCCTCAAGAAGATAAACAAAATAGACAAACCATTGGCCAGATTCATCAAGAAAAAAAGAGAGAAAACTCAAATCAATAAAATTAGAAATGAAAATGAGAAAATTACATGTAAATGGGGAAATACAACACAGAAACACAAATGATCATAAAAGACTACTCTGAGCAACTATATGCTAATAAAATGGACAACTTGAAAGAAATGGACAAATTCTTAGAAAAGTATAACCTTCCAAAACTGAACGAGAAAGAAATAGAAAAATTGAACAGACTAATCACAAGCACAGAAATCGAAACCATAATCAAAAATCTTCCAACAAAAACCCAGAACTAGATGGCTTCACAGCTGAGTTCTACCAAAAATTTAGAGAAAAGCTAACACCTATCCTTTTCATACTGGTTTTTCCAGTAGTCATGTTTTACCAGTGGTCATGTATGGATGTGGAAATTGGATCTTAATGAAAGCTGAGTGCCAAAAAGCTGATGCTTTTGAACTGTGGTGTTGGAGAAGACTCTTGAGAATACCTTGGACTGCAAGGAGTTCAAACCAGTCAATCCTAAAGGAAATCAGTCCTGAATATTCATTGGAAGGACTGATGCTGAAGTTGAAGCTCCAATACTTTGGCCTCCTGATGCACAAAACTGACTCGTTTGGAAAAGACCCTGATGCTGGGAAAGGGTGAAGGCAGGAGGAGAAGAGGATGGCAGAGAATGAGATGGTTGGATGGCATCACTGATTTGAGGGACATGAGTTTGAGCAAGCTCTGGGAGTTGGTAAGGCAGGAAACCTGGTGTGTTGTAGTCCATGGGGTCGCAAAGAGTTGGACATGACTAAGTGACCGAACTGGACTGAACTGAACACCTATCCTACTCAAACTATTCCAGAAAATTGCAGAGGAAGGAAAGCTCCCAAACTCATTCTACAAGGCCACCATCATCCTGATATCAAAACCAGACAAACATGTCACATAAAAAGAAAACTACAGGCCAATAATCCTGATGAAAATGGAAGCAAAAATCCACAAAAAAATACTAGCAAACAGAATCCAACAACATATTTAAAAGATCGTGTATCAGGATCAAGTGGGTTTTATTCCAGGGATGCAAGGATTCTTCAACATTTGCAAACCAATCAATGTGATACACCATATTAACAAATTGAAAGATAAAAGCCATATGATTATTTCTAAAGATGCAGAGAAAGTCTCTGACAAAATTCAGCACCCATTTATGATAAACTCTCCAGAAAGTAGGCATAGAGAGAACGTATCTCAACATAATAAAAGCAATATTGGCAAGCCCACAGCAAACATTATCCTCACTGGCAAAAAAGTGAAAGCATTTCATCTAAAATCAGGAATGAGACAACGGTGCCCACTCTCACCACTACTATTCAACATAGTTCTGGAAGTCCTAGCCACAGCAATTAGAGAAGAAAAAGAGATTAAAGGAATCCATATTGGAAAAGAAGAAGCAAAACTCTGTTTGCACATGACCAGATCTCCTACATAGAAAACCGTAAAGGTGCCACTAGGACATTACGAGAGCTAATGAGTGAATACAGTTTCAGGATATAAAAATTAATACACATAAATCCCTTGCATTGCTATACACTAACAATGAAAAATCTGAAAGAGAAATTAAGGAAACAGTCCCATTCACCAATGCAACAACAAAAAAATAAAATACTTAGGTATAAATTTACCTAAAGAAACAAAAAGACTGTATACAGAAAGCTATAAAACACTGATGAAGGAACTCAAAGATGACATAAGCAGATGGAGAAATACGCCATGGTCTTGGATTGGAAGAATCAATATAGTGAAAAGGAGTATACTACCCAAAGCAATCTATGGACTCAATGCCATCCCTATCAAACTACCAATGGTATTTTTCACAGAAATAGGACAAGTAATTTCACAGTTTGCATGGAAACAGAAACCCCTTGATAGCCAAAAAGTCTTGAGAAAGAAGAATGGAACTGGAGGAATCAGCCTTCTTGACTTCGGACTATACTACAAAGCTATAGTTGTCAAGACAGTATAGTACTAGCACAAAGACAGAAAGATAGATCAGTGGAATGAAATAGAAAGTTCAGAAATAAATCAGTGCACCTATAGTCAACTTATCTTTTACAAAGAAAGATACGAAAATATATAATAGACAAAAGACAGGCTCTTCCATAAGTGGTGCTGGGAAAACAAGTCAACTACATGTAAAATAATGAAACTAGAACACTTTCTAACACTAATCACAAAAATAAACTCAAAATGGACTAAAGGCCTAAATGTAAGACCAGAAACTGTTAAACTCCTAGAGGAAAACATGGGCTGAACAAGTTCCGACATAAATCATAGCAAGATCCTCTATGATTCACCTCCTGGAGTAATGGAAATTAAAACAAAAATAAACAAATTGGACCCAATTAAACTTAAAAGCTTTTGCACAATGAAGAAAACTAAGCAAGGTTAGAAGACAGTCCTTAGAATGGGAGAAAATAATAGCAAACAAAAAAACTGACAAAGAATTAATCTCCAAAATATACAAGCAGCTCATGCAGCTCAATACCAGAAAAGCCAACAACCCAATCAAAAAGTGGAACAAAGAACTAAACAACATTTCTCCAAAGAAGGCATGCAGATGGCTAATAAACACATGAAAAGATGCTCAACATCACTCCACCAGAGAAATGCAAATCAAAAACACAATGAGATATCATTTCATGCTGGTCAAAATGGTCATCAAAAAGTCACCAAACAATAAATGCTGGAGAGGGTGTGGAGAAAAGGGAACCCTCTTGCACTGTTGGTGGGAACACAAACTTGTGTAGCCACTATGGAGAACAGTGTGGAGATTCCTTAAAAAACTGAGAATAGAAGTCCCATAGTACCCAGCAATCCCACTGCTGTAACTACACCCCGAGGAAACCAGAACTGAAAGAAACATTTGTACCCCAATGTTCATTGCAGCACTATTTACAATAGCTAGGACATGGAAGTAACCTGGATTCATCAACAGATGAATAGATAAGGAAGTTGTGGTACATACACACAATGGAATATTACTCAGCTATAAGAAGGAACACATTTGAGTCAGTTCTAGTGAGGTGGATGAAACTGGAGCGTATTGTACAGAATGAAGTAAGTCAGAAAGAGAAAGACAAATGCTGTATATTAACACATATATATGGAATTTAGAAAGATGATACCAACTATCCTACAAGCAGGGCAGCAAAGGAGACACAGATGTAAAGAACAGACTTTTGGACTCAGTGGAGAAAGGAGAGGGTGGGATGATTTGAGAGAATAGCATTGAAACATGTACATTACCATATGCAAAATAGACCAGTGCAAGTTTGATGTATGAAGTAGGGCACCCAAAGTCAGTGCTCTGGGACAACCCAGAGGGATGGGATGGAAGGAGGTGGGAGGGGGATTTGGGATGGGAAGACACATGTATGCCTGTGGCTGATTCATGTTGGTGTATGGCAAAAACCATCACAATATTATAATTATCCACCAATTTAAATAAATTAATTAAAAAATAAAAATTTAAAAAGTGCCATAGATTAGTATAAAAATACCATACAGAAGTTTGTCCAAATGGTACTGAAGTTAAAGAAAAAAGAGACAGCTGAACAGTATTTATAGTTGATTACTTTTAAAACAAATTTTTAAAAACCACTATATCATGTATATACACACAGATATGGTTTATGATGGCTCTGTCTTGGAATATAATTAAAAACAAGAGTGAGGTGAACTTTGACTTTTGCATTAAATATACCTGCAGTAGTTGACTTCATTATAGCATATAAGTTGTTTGATTACGTTTTTGTAATTGAATATAATTTTTAAAAGAAGCTGGTTTGTCTTTCTGATTCAGATTCAGAAAGATGTCATCTTATCTAGGAGTGAGTTCTCGCACTTATGAAATGCAGTAGATTTTTATACCAATTTTGTAATAGTTGCTGAACATTGTTGCAATGTTATATAGGGAACTGCTGTTGCTTGGCAGAGTTTATATATTTAAACTACGGAAAAGTAATGGAAGAGAAATTGATTATTATGAGCCAGTAATATAAATATGTGGTTTAAAAGACTTAGCACTAACAGAAAAACAGCATACAAGATGTAATAGTCCTATGTACTGTAAGTATTCCTTTCACATTGGGAGTCATATAGTGCTATTGAATGAACTCTAATGTGTCTACTGGAATAGAGGAGGGAGTTTCAGTTAAAAAAAAATAAGAAAATTATTAGAGATTAGCATCATTAAAGGAAATTGGTATTTTTAGACAAAAGAGGAGTGAATATGGGATGATGTGACAACAATCTGCAAACATTTGAAGGGCTGGTGGAAAAGGAGGTAGAGATAATTTTCAAGATGGCAGCTAAGCTGGTGATGTATATGCACATGTGTATGTAAAATAGAAATGTCATATTTTATATTTCCATGTTCATATAACTAGATACATGAGAATTAAAACAAAGGATTTCCACATAAGAATTGCTATGCTTCATGGTCCAGAAAGAGACAGAACATGGATAAGAACTTTCAGAGAAAGCCAGAGGTCAGGACTCTTGTGGAAGAATCTAGTTGTAAAGGTGGAACACAACACAGATGATACATGTTCAGAGGCTGTCTGTCTCTGATGTCTCTCATGAGAGTAGCCAGGTTAATTAACCACCTTTGACCACTTACACACATACACAAGGTAACCAGCCTTGAGATGAAATGAGTGACTGTGGGAGCTTCAAGCAGACACGCAGAGCAGTTCCTAGGTTGGGTGAAGCAGGAGATGGTCTGGAAGTCTAGCTAATGGCACTGTGAACCTGCCCCCTCCCAGAGGAAACAGGGGGACAGTGAGCCTCAGCAGTAGCTCCCACACCTCCTCTAAGGAAGCAGAATGCCAAACTGGAATCTCAGCTGCAAAGGTGAATACAAAATAGCCTATAAAAATCTACAACGCAACTGTAAATTTATGTTCTAAATCTGAGGGGAGGATAAATTGGAAGACTGGGATTGACACACACACTACTATATATAAAATAGATAACTAATAAGGACTTACTGTATAGCACAGGGAACTCTACTCAGTACTCTGCAATGGCCCTTATGGTAAAAGAATATAAAAAAGAGTGCATATATGTA
The DNA here is from genome assembly GCF_910594005.1 of Cervus elaphus. Taxonomy (NCBI): domain Eukaryota; kingdom Metazoa; phylum Chordata; class Mammalia; order Artiodactyla; family Cervidae; genus Cervus; species Cervus elaphus. The sequence continues at coordinate 79,235,608 of NC_057819.1, read as the reverse complement.
TATGTATAACAGATTCACTTTGCTGTATGCTTAAAACTAATACAACATTGTAAATTAACTATATTCTAGCAAGAATGAAAGATTAAATAAAACAAACCTCCTATGTTTAAGCAAAAAAAAGTCTACAGCATAAAAAAGAGACAGTAAATTCAATAAACAGATCTTATGCTCAAAGGAGTAGAGTTAATAAAACAATAGAAATAGGTGTGTGGAACAGAATTAATATGTTCTTTATTATCTCTGAGAGGAAAAAGCTAGGGCTAATAAAGGAAAGTAGCAGGAAGTTAGACTTCAGCACAGGGTGAAGTAAGTGATTATCAAATAGTTATGATCAACCAACATGGGACTTCAATTGACAAGCTTTTCTCATGTTTTTTAAAACTCAGTAAAAGGCATACAACAGTGCATTACCAAAATGGAACAGTTTAACAACAATAATAATACCTGTATCTATCTACCCATCTCTCTATAGATCTAGCTGACTGAAATTTATTGGCCTAGATACCAGGGAAACTATGGTCATTGGACCTGGTGTATAGTAGCCCTGCAATACGTCTCAAATATATGTAAGCACCACCAGGGTAAGTATATGTTCATTTTATTTACCAGCAAAATGACAGACATGGTGTTCACTGGATTTTCATTCTAGTAGGAAAGTTAGCTATTAAGTAAATATATAACATATGTAAGCAGCGATGCTTTCCAGGAGGAAAGATGCAGATCAGTCAGGGGATAGAGAACACCGTGTGATCCATTTGGTTGGTTTGGGAGGTGAGGGACTACTTTAGACAAGGGGACACTTGAGCAAAGACCTGAGTGAAGTGAGTCGGCTATCACTGGGCAGCCAGAATCTATTGGCTAAACAGCATTTCTTATCTTAAGGCTTCAGTGTGTCTGGAGCTTGGGTGTGGCTGAGCCGGCCCCAGGGTCTGGCTCAGTGTCTGCTTGCAAAGCTGGACATGATGGTAGGATTCTCTTCAGTCTCCCTCAAGGGGTTGTTGGCAGGACTCAGTTCCTCCCAGCCTGTTGGAGAGAAGGTCTCAGCTCCTGCTCAGCCCTTTGTCGCATAGGCCTCCCCGCAGGAGAGCAACTCACAAATGGCAAGTTGCTTTGTGAGAGCAAGTGGGCAGTGCCAGAGAGAGTGAGTGAGCGACCTGCTGTGCATCCGTCACAGTCTTTCATATCCTAACCTGTGGGTGACATCCCATCGCTGCTGCTCTTCTTTGTGCGCTTAGCTACGCAGTCATGTCCGAGTCTTTGCCACCCCATGGACTGGAGCCCACAGATTCCTCTGTCCATGGAATTCTCCAGGCAAGAATATTGGAGTGGGTTGCCATGCCCTCCTCCAGGAGATCTTGCCAACCCAGAGATTGAACCTGGGTCTCCCGAATTACAGAGATTCTTTACTGTCTGAGCCACCTGGGAAGCCCCATTGCTCTGCTTTATGGCAGGCTTATTCTGGCCTGCTTTTTAGAGCAGCGGTCCTCAAGCCCTGGGCCTCAGACTGGTAGTGATCCGTGGCCTGTTAGAAACCAGGCTGCATAGCAGGAGATGAGTGGCAGGTGAGAGAACAAAGCATCATCTATACAGCCACTCCCCATCACTGGTATTATTGCCTGAGCTCCACCTCCTGTCAAATCCACAGAGCAATAGATTCTCATAGGAGAATCTGTTCATGTGAACGCTACTCAGTAGAACCCTACTGAGAACTGTTCATATGAGGGATTTAGGTTGTATGCTCCTTACGGGAATCAACTCCCAACCCAGTGTCCGTGGAAAAATCATCTTCCACAAAACCAGTCCCTGGTGCCAAAAAGGTTGGGCATCACTGCTTTAGAAGCAAGTCACTATGTCCAGCTCACACACAGGGGAGAATGTCACAGACATGAATCCCAGGAGGCAGGTCCCTGGCAACCAGTCAGAATGCCGCCCACCACAGGAGGGCGCTGTCCACAGATCTGTGGGAAGAGTTCTGAAGATGTTCAGTTCAGTTCAGTCGTTCAGCCGTGTCCAACTCTTTGCGACCCCATGAACCGCAGCACACCAGGCCTCCCTGTCCATCACCAACTCCCGGAGTCCACCCAAACCCATGTCCATCGAGTCGGTGATGCCATCCAGCCATCTCATCCTCTGTCGTCCCCTTCTCCTCCTGCCCCCAATTCCTCCCAGCATCAGGGTCTTTGCAAATGAGTCAACTCTTCACATGAGATGACCAATGTATTGGAGTTTCAGCTTCAACATCAGTCCTTCCATGAACACCCAGGACTTATCTCCTTTAGGATGGACTGGTTGGATCTCCTTGCAGTCCAAGGGACTCTCAAGAGTCTTCTTCAACACCACAGCTCAAAAGTATCAATTCTTCAGCGCTAAGCTTTCTTCACCGTCCAACTCTCACATCCATACATGACCACTGGAAAAACCATAGACTTGACTAGATGGACCTTTGTTGGCAAAGTAATGTCTCTGCTTTTAAATATGCTATCCAGGTTGGTCATAACTTTCCTTCCAAGGAGTAAGTGTCTTTTAATTTCATGGCTGCAATCACCATCTGCAGTGATTTTGAAGCCCCCCAAAAATAAAGTCAGACACTGTTTCCACTGTTTCCCCATCTATTTTCCATGAGGTGATGGGACCAGATGCCATGATCTTAGTTTCCTGAATGTTGAACTTTAAGCCAACTTTTTCACTCTCCTCCTTCACTTTCATCAAGAGGCTTTTTAGTTCCTCTTCACTTCCTGCCTTAAGGGTGGTGTCGTCTGTATGAGGAGAAAAGCAAATGCAAAGAACAGGACTCATCTGATGGACAGAGAAAGGCTGGAAAGGGAGAAGAGGAAGGGTGGAGCTTATAGGGTAGGCAAGGCTCAGATCTTAGGTCATACCGCACTTTCCAGGTCTTAGTAGTTCAGTTTTGAATATGAGTGTGAAGAAAATTCCTTGGAGCGACTTGAGTTAAGGAGATTAGAAAAAACCTTCTTCATGAGATCACAGGGATAGCAAATTGTACATCCATTCTACTTCTTTATTTGTTTGTTATCATTTATTCTTAATGACCTTCCTAAGGGAAAGCTGGCAATTCCATGTCTACAAAAACTTCATATTAAAAAATTATGTTACTTTATTGATTCTTAGCACCCTGAATCTGACAGTCTAGTTGTCTATAACGAGACAATTTGTATTTGGGTATTTTAGTATTTGAGCTTCCCTGTGTTTCAAGGGGAAAAAAAGGATTAGCTGATTTATTCTTAATAATTATGATTATTTCATTATTCTTCTTTGTAATCAGTTGAGCTTGTCCCACTTCAACCACAGGCGAAGTCAGGAAAACAATGAGCTGGGATGAGAAGCCATATGATGAGCCTGATTCTGACTGTGTTGAGAGGCATGGGGGAGGGTCTCCTAGAGGTAGTCAGGAAGTGCAGAGTCTAACTCCTCCTGGAGGGCACATTTAAATTCCTGATTCCTTCTTCCCAGCTATCTGGGTCAGTTAATCCCAGCACAGAGCTGTCAGCAGAACTCTTGCCTGGCCAAGCTTCTCTGCTTTGAATTCTCCCACAAGTTACCTTGCCCAGTGATGTCAGAAGGCATGCATGCCAACCCTCCCCTCTCACAAGATGCTGTGTGTGCTCTCTTTGCTCAGGAAACATCTGGTTGATCCAGCGGGTCACTTGCTGTTTCATAAATTAGTGTCCAGAATCAGAGGGGAAGACAGAACTTCAGCGATTACTCAACCCCAAGTTTAGTTTGCAAGTTGCAAACTAAAATGAGAAGAGAGGAAATGGGCTCCCTGGGCCCCCCTCTCCAGAGACCCAGCAACTTGGCTGCACAGGCACATTCCCTAGCTTGTGATGGAAAAGGAATGCTGTTTACAGGAGCCTGAAGTCGCTGGAAGGGGAGAGGAGCCACGCAGAATGGTGGAGGGAGAGCTCCCACTTGCATGCTTTCAGCAACCCAGCAATTATTCAACACCGGCCTGAAATCAGGCTCCCAATGAGGAGTGCTATTCACTGTCCCTGGGAAATGAACTCCACACTCATTGGTAAGCAGAATCTATGACCCCTTGGGAACAGACCCAGCCCCTCCGAAGCTGTTTGATATAGAACAGAAGCTGTTTGATATAGATCAAAAGCTGTTGTGTGTCCGTCACTGAGCTCTAAGCATCGTGTTTGTTCTGCTTGGATTCTGTTGGTTTTCTTCTCAGTCTATGAACAACTAGGGGCTTTCTTGGTGGCTTAGCTAGTAAAGAACCCGCCGGCCAATGCGGGAGATGCAGGTTTGATTTCTGGTCGTGAAGATTCCCTGGAGAAGGAAATGGCAACCCACTCTGGTGTTCTTGCCTGGAAATCCCACGCTCAGAGGAGCCTGGCAGGCTACAGTCCATGTGGTTGCAAAGAGACAGACATGGCTGAGTGCTCACTCACACATACACATATGAACCACTAGAGAGGAACTGAGTAAAACAGACAGGAAACATTGCGTATGGTAACTTCCCCCCACCCGCACCAACCTCCATGTCTGTCCCTGAGGCAAGCAGGTTAACTCCCAGCACCCTGGCTGTAAATTAAAAGCTCTGTCCTTCTTGAATTCCTTTGCCTCCTGCTGCTCTCACCTCCCCTAGTTACACCAAAAATAACTTTCTAGTGTGCCAACTTCTAGACAGTCATCATAAATTCGCCAAAGGTGTTCGAACAGAATGGAGAAGCAAAGAAAAAAAAAAGTTGTTTAATTTTTAATTAGAGTAAGCAAAAAATAACTAAAACACAAAACAAGTATAGCTGTTAAAAATTCATTTCTAAAAGCTCACTCTTTTGCTAAGAAATAAATGGTACACAAGATAAAGTGTAAATTTTTATATCGCTCTTTCTGCCATAGGTTCAGATTGAGATCCTGGTGCTTTAGGGTTGTTGTGCCGTAATTGATGCATTCACTCCTTCAGCAGATAGTTTAAATACTGAGTGCATAGCTGGGAACAAGACAAAGGTCCCCACCTTCTTGGAGTCTTTCTACCTATAGATGTGTTAGGATGAAATGATCTAAAATGTGTGAAGTGCTCAGACTGCACCTGCTATTTAGAAAGTGGTCAGTAAATATTCACTATTTTTAATTATTACCCACCTCTGTGCTTTGGACTCAAGCCATTCCTTTTATCTCCCCAAATTTCAATGGAAATCTCCTTCACATTTGGTCAAATTTCTGTCCAAATTCAATTTTATCACAAGGGATTGGCTCATACACACAATTATGAAGACTGAAAAGTCCCCAAAATATTTGGAAACTATTTATAAGTAGACATACCATGAAATGTAAGTGCTGCAAAATTTTTAGTTATATACTTTTATCTGCTTTACATCTACTTGATTTCCTACTTCTTAACACTTATGTTTAGATCACTCATGAAAATTTCACAAGATACTAAACAGCTAACCATCAGCTTGTTATGGTTCTTTTTCTCTCTTGGCTGGGCTGTGTCTTGGTTGCTATTTGCGGGCTTTCTCTATTTGTGATGAGAGGGAGCTACTCTTTGCTGCAGTGCCCAGGCTTCTAACTGTGGAGGCTTCTCTCGTTGCGGAGCTCCCCGCCCTAGAGCAGGGGGACCTCAGGAGCTGTGGCTCACAAGCTGAGTAGTTGTGACTCACAGGCTTAGCTGCTCTGTGGCATGTGGAACCCTCCCAGGCCAGGATTAAACCCATGTCCCCTGCCTTGGCAGGTGGATTCTTAGCCACTGGACCATCAGGGAAGTCCAGCTTGTCATCTTCCTTGCTACAAACTCTGTAATAGAGACAACATAAACTTCTTTGACTTTTAGCAAACATGCGTAGAATAAAATGCTGAAAATTCTAAAGATATACCTGTTTTAATTAAACTGGCTGAACTAAAACTAGCTTTTCTTCTCTGATAAGTGGGCAGTTTATTGTGAATCTTACTTTTCTTTTAGTGATAGAGCGCAATGCAGCACACCATGACTTACACAAAGGCACACTCCTTTATGTGTGTTTTTCAAAATGGTCTTCCACTGAAAGGGGAATCTTAGGGATGCAGAAAACTTTGCAGTTGCTTTCAGTCCAACCCTCCTGAGAACTTAGGTACAATGACCGCCTTGAATGATGTAGGATACCAGAGATGGTGGTGCAGCTGCCTATCAAAAATGAGGACATTTTATTTAAAATTTTTAGTCTGAAGGTGTAGACTGAAAAAAAAAAAAATGCACAGCATGAGAATTGTGAGTTAAGCTCATTTTAGGGCAAAATAGGGACTAGAGCCCTGGAGAAAGTTTCTCAGATTGCTCTGAGGAACTGCTCTGAAGAGGTAGGGGCTGAGGACAGTGTATATGTGATTTTAGTGAAGTGGACACATGCAATCAAGCTCACATTTTGGCAGAAGGCTGCTGCCAGTCACATGAAGTTTGCTACTAGTTATGAGGGGCAGATGTCTCTGCTCCTTAATGATTTTAGTGACTTTCTAGACAGAAGAAGAAGCAAGAAGTTGGTCTCATAAAATCTTCCCTTGAAAATATCTAACTACCTGAAGAGACACCTGTTCTACTAGAACTTCCCAGAGAAGAGAGCGCCTTATTCCTGATCTTTGCCCTGAATTCCTTTCTGGGTATGTCAAATAGCAGCTACCGCACTGGCTAGTGATATCATCCTCATAGTGACAGATTGCAAGTGACAATTTTCAGTTGCACCGTGGACTGGGAGGCGTTTCATGATTATTTTGTAGCAGAGTGCTAGGATCGCTTGCTCCTAGGTTAGGCTAAGATTTCATTGATGGGCCACTAGGTGTGCTGTTACTGGACTAGGCCCTATCAGAGCCAAAAGTCCCTGGACCATTTATTTGTCTTACTAGTAAGTTGTGGTCCAGGAAATGATTCCTTCTTGTTGCCACTTCCCATATCTAAATTTACACTATTATCGCCATTGATTTTGTATAGAAATATAATGTCTGGTCAACTGTTTCAGGTCAATTAGTCATTAATTCATGAGAGGCTCAGTCACACATTCGGTAAAACAAGAAACAACAATCTTATGAAATAGGCAGAATATAAGTAATATAGTTAGTAGTATTTGTAAGCTTATAAGTAAGAATTCAAGACAAGAACTCCATTAGGTGCCATCCAATATATCCCCAGGGTATCTGACTTGGTGTATTCTATACTGATCCTTTCATTTAAAGGAAATGATATACTGGAATTGTTCATAAGGCCAGTCACAGTTCTTCATGTTATTAGGCTGGTTACACTTAGTATTTACTTACACTTTTCCCAACATAAAGGAGGGGGTCTTTTATGTTCATGGCAATAGTCAGAGTAGCCATGATTGATTGGCCAAGTGAGGGAGTTCCTTCTTGTAATATCAGTAGTGGCCCAAACAGAACTATAACTTCTTCTTTCCAGAATAATTTTCTAAGGATCATTGAGTTAGATCCTTGAATGGAAAAATCCACCATGGTAATCCAGAAGTACTGGAAATAGGTGATTGAGTATAAACTCAACAATTCAATTAACTTTATCTGTACATAATATTACAAAATATGTTTACATATTTTGCATAAGCAAGTATGAGCAATTACCAAAGTAACCGGTACACAAGCTTGCTTTGGTATCTTGAATTAGCTGCCTACTTCTTCTTACCATCTTGGTCTGGTTTCTCCTCTGTGTAAGCATCATTTTAAGGTGATTTTGAAGTCAGCAGTCCTGTGTATAGCTCAGTTAATTGCAGGGTCCCTCTCTAAGTGGAAATAGTAATCCAAGCATCAATTTCCTTCAGGTTCACTGTGCATGAGCTAGTGAAGAGTACCTGATGAGAATCCTTCCATTTAGGTTGAAGATAGTCCTTTAAATTATGTCTTTTCCAGAATGCATAATCCCCTAGTTGCAGGCTGGGGCCTCTGATCTTCATCCACAGATACATTAATAAGAAAAACTTTAGAAACAAACAGCGTATTAAAAAGCAGAGACATTACTTTGCTGACAAAGACATTACTTTACTTTGTCTAGTCAAAGCTATGGTTTTCCCAGTAGTCATGTGTGGATGTGAGAGTTGGACTATAAAGAAAGCTGAGTGCCGAAAAATTGATGCTTTTGAACTGTGGTGTTGGAGAAGACTCTTGAGAGTCTCTTGGACTGCAAGGAGATCCAACCAGTCAATCCTAAAGGAAATCAGTTCTGAATATTCGTTGGAAGGACTGATGCTGAAGCTGAAACTCCACCTCATGCGAAGAGTTGACTCATTGGAAAAGACCCTGATGCTGGGAGGGATTGGGGGCAGGAGGAGAAGGGGACAACAGAGGATGAGATGGTTGGATGGCATCACCAACTCAGTGGACATGAGTTTGGGTAAACTCCGGGAGTTGGTGATGGACAGGGAGGCCTGGTGTGCTGCAGTTCATGGGGTCGCAGAGTCAGACACGACAGTGACTGAACTGAACTGAACTGATAGTGTCCTTTTAATAATTCAACTAAAATTTACAACAATGTAATAGCTAAGAGCTATCTGGGAAGTGACTCTTAGTAAATAAAGACCGCAGTTAACAGAACTTGAATTTACTCTCCACAGAAATATAATCTTTTTCTCTCTGAAATTACCCTTATTTCTACCAAATATAGCCAAATAATACTTATTTGTTTACAAATTAATTCTGGTTTCAATAAACTTGGCCTGATGATTTATACAAGCGTAATTACACAGGCTCTTTTGAAATTGGCTTTGCTGAAAGGAAAAGGCTTTGCTGTCAGGAACTTCAGACTGAATTATCAAAAGGCTTCTTATGGCCAGGAAAGTCACATCAAAGGCTGGTGACAAATTTCACCTGGGTTAACAATAGATATGAGTAAATTCCTACCTTTGAAAGACAAAATACCTTGAAATTCCTACACCTGTTAGGAGATGGCTTTCTTAATTTATTTGATTTTTAAAGTTGCTGGGAACCTAAGAGTTTCCAGTCTCTGGAAAGATCAAGGAGAGAGAAAAGATAAATATTTCAATTCTGCTTAAAAGGTATATTTAACAAGTTTCTCTAACTCATAATTAGCTGAAGGGAAGAGTGTCTTTCATCTGGATAAGCAAAATGTTAGTAATACTTTAAATAAAAACCATAAATTTATAACCATATTCCCTAGTTCACATAGACCTATATAAATAATCCTTTTGTTAACAGTTTTATGAAACCATCAGGTTTTCCAATAGAATTGTTTAATTTCAAGCCAGGTCACCCGAATGGATCTAAAAGTTATCAGAATCCTGTACTTGTCAAAAAATCTTTGCTAAGAATATTCTTGAAGAGGAAGCATTTTTGCAAAGGTATCAGAATAAAACAGTAACTGTCTATGAATGACAAAAGATAAGAAGTCACAAAGACCTGTTTACAATGCAACTGAAAAAGAAATTTGTTTACTCTTGTGGCATAAAACATTTTAAAATGACTAAAAGTATGACTGATCATATTTTTTCAGGACACACCAGATTCTTAGGAATTCCATATAATTTCTAGACTAATAACATTTACTCATACAGTATAACCTAAGAAGATTTATTACTTATTTGACAATACTTCACATGTAATTTAACATACCTAATAACCTAATTAATTTATATTTCTTTAGAATGTTGCAATGCTCCTTTGAAGCATCCAAAACTTCGCTAGAGGTCAAAGGAACTACACTAGAATTTGATTTGGGAAATTTGCCATCAAAATATCAAAAAGTTTCAAAGTACTTGGTCAAACAAGATCATAGGTCACTGTGAATCAGTGTTTACTCAGTTAAGCAAAAGGACAACCAAAGATTTCAAAGGCAAAACAAGAAAGTTATAACAGATTTCTGGTTAAAAGTAAAATAAACTTTACAATCTGCTATGAAAAGCAGATCAATATTTTAAGAAAAGCTGTCTTCTTTACAGAAAAAAAAGCAAATTCTGGTTTTGCACCAGCTTACTTTTTAAATTTACTCAATTAAATTAATTCTAAACAGCCAGTCTTTACCATGCACAAAACTCTTTGTTCAAGGTTCCTTTTCCACAGACCTTCCATAACTTTCTGTATCTGCATTAGTTTGTTATCAATTTTTTTTCCCATCAAGAAACAATCAACTCTAAAACAAAACTACTTTATTTTCCTTTAACAAAATGCAACTCCATTTGTCATACCTTCCTTTATTGAAAACACATATCCTACTTTGCTACTATATACTGAAATGTTTTTCTTAATACTTCTAGTAGCTTTAATTACATATTTAAATTCAACTCTTAAAAACCTTAATTTCTAGTGAAAACTAAGAAGTAAGCAATTATGAACTTTTACATTAGCATTCTGTAGATTGGCAAACATAAACATCAATATTATTTTCTAAAAACATGTGCTTTCTTATAGAAAATATCTCAGTTTGACACCAAACATATCTATTAATCATCCTAAATACCTTTAGTTTCTTTGTAAAATGAAGTCAGTGTTCAGTAATTAATGTTTTAGTATCTTGTTTTATCTGGAATGACCTAACCAATAAACTTTCATCATTTAATTTATCACAACTCTTCAAGTTACCAACATCTGGAGAGACTTTTTAATTTTTTTTCTAACTTAAGTGTAATTGATTTACATTGTTGTGCTAGTTTCAGAGAAAGAGTAAAGTGATTTATTTTCTTGCATTATAGGTTATTAATAGTAATTGAGCGTAGTTCTCTCTGCTATACATTAGCTCTTTATAGGTTTGAAAGATTATTTTTAAGTAGATACTCCTAATATATAATTATTCCTAAGGAGTTCACCCAAAGGCTCTTATCTCATTTACTTATTAAAATATCATCATACTGTTTGGCTGAAAGTTTAGTTTCAGGTACAAAGGATTTGTTAACAAAAGAAAGCTCTCATTTCACACAAACAATTTCAGTATTTAATCAAGGATTGTTTAATTTAATTTCAATATACAATCATTAAAAGAAAAGAGAAAGAGAAAGAATAGAGAAGAGTAATAGCACATACATCACCAAATTGGGCTGACCAACATCTGGACTTAAACAGTATGCTGGGAAGTCCCTCATTAACAGCAATCTAGAGTCCAGATTGGGAAAAGGTCCTGGGAAGTGTGTCCACTCCATGGGTGAGTCTTCAAAGTGTAGTTTCAGGGACTCCCCCTTGTTATCCCGGGCCACAAACTGATATTATCATTTTGGGCACAAAAATGCAGCTCTGCGTTTTACTTTAGTCTTTTTACAATGCTATTTGTTTCAGCTAGTGAGTCATAGGATTTTATTAAGCCCTCAGCAGTTGGCCAGACTTCCAGGGCTCAAGAATTCCAAGACCCGCTCCCTCTCTTATCTAAAGTGCTGCCTGACTTGCTTGCTTTCAGGCAGGCATGGAATCCAAGCGGTGCCCAGGCAGGTCAGTAGCAAGGTCAGAGGCCTGCTCTCCTGCTATTGAAGCCTGAACAAGACTTCCTCTATTTAACTTCCCTAACCACACCAAGTTATTTTTCTCAATGAAAAATTTACAACAGATATAATAAAACCTTACTTCACTTTTATCAAACCTAGGTACAATTGCCTGAATTTAGAAAAACATATGGGTTAGTCTATGTTTCTGAGAGTACACTTGATTTGTATAATGCTTGTTCATCTTTAAGCCAAGTAAGTAGAACTTTTAAAAAATAATTTTGGAAATACCATTCAGAGACACAAAAACATCACTGTCTATAGCATCCATATACAGAAATACAAAAACGTACAAACAGAGCTCTTCTAATTTAAAACTTTTAGACATGAAAAAGATACAATATGAAACTCACTGGTTTATTAAAAAAAAAAAAACAGGTCTAGTGTATTTCTGGAAGATGGAATAAGTTAAGTTTACCTGCTCAGATAGTATTTTATTAGTATTTGTAAAGGAGACTTTTAAGATTTTTGATAGTTCTTATTTTTAAAATAACCTTTTCTTTTTTTTGTCTCTCCTGATAACAATTCCTTGCTTCCTAGAGAAGACTCTGTAAATACTTCCATCTCAAAGGCACAAAGAATGGATGTTGTTAAAAAGGCTTGATCTGTAAGACAAGTACTACAAGCTCTGCTGATGCTACTTAGTCATTTATTCGTGTCTGACGCTCCATGACCCCATGGACTATATTCTGCCAGGTTCTCCTGTCCATGGGATTCTCCAGGCAAGAATACTGTAGTGGGTTCAGTTTCTCAAATGGCAATCTGAATGATATGGAGGTCATCTCATCTATCCAACAATGTTATCCTCAATTCCCTTCTTTACATCAGGAGAAGATCTTCAACTAAGTTAAAAATCAAAAGGTCTTATGTTCTAGATTTAGAGCTATGTGTCTGTGGAGTGCATAGGTAAATTATTCCACAAAGGCTTCAGAATATTTCTTTCCCTCTGGCGACATAGTTTCACTTCAGCTTAGAGGAAAAGGCCTTAAAAAAAGTTCCCACCAGGTTCTGAACATCAGTTTCCACATTTGGCCAATCTCTAATCAGAGGGCTACTCAAAAAAAAAAAAAAAAAAATTCCTTTGAATATTCCATCAGGATTCAGCTGGACAAACAGTACATAGATATTTCTGGCAGAAAGTATTCAACAACTCCATGGGGGCAAGAACTATCCCCACAGAGTGCAAAAGATATTATCCTCCCAAGATCCAGAGGTACTCCCAAAGATAACCAAAAGAAAAGAAAAAGGTTCAGATGATTCCCGGGAAAGCTGACAACAGGGATAGGACCCTACCACACATAGAGTGCAACCCACACTTCCTCCCAGCTAAAATGTTTAGGTCTCTAAACTGGCTGTTGCCAAGTCAAGTTCTCAGGACAAGAGAGACAGGAATGCAATGGCTGTGCTTGAGAAACAAGGGATCTGCAGCCACCAGCTATTCAAATTCACAATGCAAAGATCTATTTCTTAAGAATGTTTTCTGCCTGCCAATCCAAATTCATCAAGGAAGGGAGAAAGTGAAATTTTACTTCCTCTATTAGCCAGGCAACACAGATGGAGATAGTGATGAGAGAACCGATGTTGGTTAGAATTCTTACCTTTGCTGGCTTCTGGCAGTTTTTCCAGGATCCTGTCTGCAAGCTCTGGAGTGAGCAGGGTGATCCAGTAGGTCCCATCTTGGTCATCTAAACTTTTAGAGGAGGAAAAATCATTTTCCCTCTATCTTTATGATGAGTTCTTGGCTGAGGTCCCCCTCCTCTTTTTCTAGATCACATCATACTTGATAAGATTATCTAGGTTACAAGTTTTCCACTGTGGCCACTGTGATTCAAGATTATCTTTGGTAAAGTTAGCCTGCTTGTCCGGCCCTAAAACAAAATTTTATTACCTGAGGCCTCATACTAGATACAATCCAACTTAACAGAGCCAGTCTGACTCTAGATTCAGTCCAATTTCTAAGCTTGACCCAGTCCAATCCCAGTCCCAATCCAGTTTTTTTTTTTTAAGACAGACCCACTCTGGCCAGTTTCTGGACAGTCAAGAAGAAGATGTGCTCAAATAAAGTCTGAAATCTCTTGGAAAAGCTTCAGAAGTAGAATCTGAGAGGGACTTACTCACCAACTCCAGAGACAGCAAGAAAGCAGAGTTCAAGGGCTCAGCAGGTGTGTCCAATCTAGTTGCTTTTGCTTCTGGGGGCCTTTGGGAGGGGTGGGGTCTCCTTCAGTTCCCTCTTCTCATACCAGAAAGGTTAAAAGATAAACTGAGAAATATTAAAATTTTTAGGAACTTGTTTAAGCAAAAATCAGTTCAGTTGGATAGCATCACCCCTAGGAGATAGAAGGGAGCACCAAGTGGAAATACAAAATATAGACACTTTTGTGGGCAGAAGTGAGCAGAAATAAGGAGGTTATATTAGGAAAACAGCATGCTTGTTATTGCAAGGCTGTTTTCCTTTAGGGGAGGGGTCTATCAGGCAGATTAGCCAGTACTGATCAGGCAATTCCTCGTGGACTGGTTTGAGATTCCATTTCTTGGAGAGCCAAACTGTAAGGAAGTCCTGGATTGGGATGCAGGACTTTGCATAAGGCCCCATTTGAGGCCTGCTGTCTTGTTTTTCAAAGCAATTAGCCACAGAATCCTAGAATATTATATGTTTTCCTTCCGATTGGTGGTGATCACATCCTCTCATTATCATAAACTGTGTGCATATTCCATGTCCTCTATAGTCTGCCAATTCCCTTTATGAATTATTCTACTGCCTAGCATTGAACCTGGCATACCAGGTAGAGAACTTGCAAACACTCACATAACATGCTGCCTTGTTGCTATTTCATTATAGATCTGATGGAATGGAGAACATTATGTGCGTCCAAATAGACACAGAAAAATACACACAAATGGATTAGCAATATAAACAGTTTTTTGAAGTCTTCCCATGTTGTTGGTTCTAAACTCTGAGAACCTAAACAGACAAAGTGTTTCTATATTCTCAAGAAGAAGAAGAAAAAAAAAAATTCTTCCTTGTAGCTGGGGAGTTGTATAGATAAGTGAACTTTGGGGAAGGCAGACCTGCTAATTTTTTGCATGACTTCCTTTTTCTCCAGCACTTCTGGCTCCTGCACAATCTGCTCTGATAGCATGCAGTCACACTGGAAGGCATGTTGACAGCAGCATGGGCCTGGAGCATCAGGGTGATGGGCATGGATGTTCCCTGCGTCCCTTTTCTCTGCTTAAACTTCATAGGCTGATGTTCCACCTTAGACACTAGTTTGGGTGCGGGTACTGAGTGCACTGCTGGACAGTAAGGAGGCTTCGGGATGACAAGGCTTCCCGCAGCTTGGAGAGCACCATGGTGGTGCTGGAGCAATGCTGGAGATGGTGGAGATCCGTGGGGGAGTGAGCAGCCATTCGGACTGAATATGTCTTATCAGGTCACTGCTGAGCCTAAAATCCTCCAAAGCTTTCTAGTATTCTGGGTATAAAGTAAAAGTCCTTGCCGTATCTCTCAGGATCTTCCGCAGCCTCACTGCCTGCTTCTTCAGCCACACATCAGATGCCTTCCTCCACTCTCACTGCTCAGACCTACTGGCCTTCAGACGGTCCTGCAACAGGACTGCCTCTCCTGCTTGAGGGATTTTATGGCAATGGTTCCTTCCATGTGGAATAGCTTTCTTCTCCAACCTCTATCCAGCCAACTGCAACACGTTCTCCCCGACCCCCCAGAATTGGTTAGTGCCCCAGGTTTAGACTCTCGCTCACTTTACCTGCCCTTTCTCACAACTCATCAGCCTTCAACAGCTTCCCCACTGTGTCTTCCTCACTAGATCATAGCTCCTTGAGGGTGACTCCAAGGGTGTCTCACTCATCCCATGGTCTACCATGCCTGTCCCCTGGCCAGATGGGTGCCAGACCATTGAGCAATATCTGTGAAGTGAATACAGTTCTCAAAGCATTAAAAGATAATTCTCTGAGCCGACTGGGCGGTGCCACCAGGAACATGGCAACTGAATGGGCTCTTCCTGCTTTCTCTCTTTCAAACCCTGCTGGGAAGGAGTTTTGAAGGGCAGGCATTAGAGGTGGGGATTCTGGGTGAGGAATCTCAGCCAGGGAACTAGGGCAGGGCCTTCACTATGACATAGGAAGATCTTTAGGAAGTGATCCTCTGCTGGAATTCCTCAGTTCCAAGGTCGTCATTAGCTTTAAACTGCTATGCAGTGCGAATAATTCACCTGTGGAAGAAAATTTAGCAGTGATAGTCATGCTACTTTCATCATGAAAATCCTAAAATCCTGACTAATCTCAACTGAACTCAGTCCAGACTGAGCCATTTCCATAACATTGAAGTATAACCTGTAGCCACGCCAGAAAGCCACCTCTTAACATGGGCCTTTCAAGAAAAGACTCAGGAGATCTACGGCACCTAGAGCCACTAAAATGATGACTTGGGGAAATAATTCGTCTTGAGTTAAATTATTAAATATTAAAGTAGAGTTTAATGTAATCAAATCAAATGTCTTTATCTGAATAGATATTCCCTTCTGGGTGGTGTGTCATTTGGTCAATCTTCTCCAAATCATTAAAGTCACTCACTAGATACCATTTGAGTGACTAGGATACACTCCATTAGGGGTCAGTAATCTAAGTGAAAGAAGGGTTTCTACCTATGAAAACCTTATTATCTATTCAGAGAGACAGACATGAGAAAACAAATGAAGCAAACGGTTAGATGAATGACAATACCCTTATAACTTTCAAATTCCAAATGATATATTCAAACCCTGCAGAGTCAGAACCTGAAGAATCCAGCTAAACCTCCATGGCACCATGTCTGTTTTTGGGGTCGCTGGCGCTTGGGGTTGCTAGCTTAGTCCCCACACAATCTCAGTTTTCAGCGCTGCTTAGCACTGTCATCTCCAACTTAGCAAGGATGAACGCCAAAGGGCCTTTACTAATTATAGCAAGCTAGGTGATTTTTTTAAATCGCCTTACCAAGAAATTAAGGATGCTTAGTATTCTCAGTGTTTTTAGCAGATTGTTAAACACTGTTAAAGATACAGTCTGCATGACACCATTTCATGTGGAGTCTTTGCTCAAAGACTATAATCCTAGTGCTTGTGTTTCAATGACTTTATACATTAAAAAAAATATCACCTTGACCTCTATTACATAAGACATTCAGATTTACTTTACCTAAAATTAAATTCCAGCTACATTACTGATAGTGATAATTTAATGATACATTTATGAAGCATTCCCTTATGTATATAACTCTATCCCTATGACCAGTGTCTAGGGCAGGGATTGACACATGGTTTAAAGGGAATCATGGGATGGTTCACAGTCAACTGCAAAGAAATGCTGTCTTTCATTGACTCAGTGTGAACTTGGGAAGATGCGGGTCTTTCACTTTCTGTTAGCAGCGTTCCTGCCACCAAACACGGCCCAACATTAAAGAAACCCTAAAGAAGGACAGAGTTGATTCCTAATGTCAGTTTGAGCATCTGTATCAACCCTTACCTGAGGCCATTCTATACCTGGCCTTGCATATAAGTGAGCCTAAAATCCCTTTTTATGTTCAGGGCTATGAGTTATGATGGATTTCACTTGCAAACCAAAGAGACCTAACAGTCTCATTCTCAGGGAACAAGGCAGAAAGGAGACTGCAGACAGGACAAGTATAAGTAATTCTGTATTTATTTGGTATTCAATGCACCTCCCTTTCCAGAGAGAAAAGACACAGTCTGAGGTATCCTGTTTTAATAAATCTCCCACATCCAGCTTTATAGCCTGAAATTTTAGGCCCTGTAATTAAGGTTTGTTACCATCATACAGAAGTGATTAAAATTTTTCCCTGAGATTATAAGGCTGTGCCTTTGTCTACAGAATATCTTTCCTTCCAAAATTCAAGAGAAAATTAGGTAAAGGGAAGTCTTCTGGTTAGTGGGAGAGGCAGATAACTTTAGATAGAATTCCTGAGAAAAAGGTGTAGAGTCAACCACATCACTAATACATTTTCTCTGGCTGTGAACTCCTATCCTTTCAATGTCTCCAACCATTTCAGAAGGGAAATTCATTTGTTCCATATAAAGACACTTTAGCTCAATGCTATGTGCAAAGCAGTTTGCCTTCTGTTATCTGCTACAGTTGCCTTGATGCCTCAGTGTCCAGTTAAAAGCAGAGCTGGTGAGGTATGGACAGCCTTCCCCAGGGGCATATGGGAAAAAAAAACCCAAACACGGATGATGAGAAAAAATTGTTATCATGCTACACAGTTAGCTCTGCAATGTTTATCAAAATGGTTTGAAATCAGAACAGCCTATGATCCTCCCCAACTAGGAATGGGGAGGGACTTAGTAGATGATTATCTCAATTTAGGCAATCCAAGTCAGCAAAGCATAAGGCAAACGGACGTGAGTCTTCCAGTCTTGGAGCCCTGACAGTCAGCTCTGAAGGCAATGAAACTTCAGTAGGAAATCACCCTCCCAGATGGCAACAACTCACAGATGGGAGGGAGCCAGCTGACTGGGATCAGTCACTCTTAGGCAGCGTTATTAGTCCTCCACTTGCCATCCCCCTAGAATGGCACAATGGAATGACTGTGTTCCCTACTGAGGATTTCACTTTTTAAGAACAAACAAAGGTTTCTATAATCTGACCCGCATTCCACAGTGGAGAAAGGCAGTGGGTCCCGGGGTGGGGAGACTGGGAAAGGAAGCCAGATGTCCGGCAAACACGCTCGAGGACAAAGTGCTAGAGAGTGTGCAGGCCTCTGAGCATGGGAAAGAGGAAAGCAGGCTGAGCATCGGTGGCTGTCGCACTTCCAGAGACATCATTCCATGAACAGCATCCCATGGACACGGAGCTCCCATGTTCCTCCCCTAGGTTCTCCTGTAGTTCTGACAGGCTTTCACCATGTCTTTCAAGAAGTTAGGAACTCCATTCTGCAAAGGAAAGGAGACCGTCATGTCTGTATCCTCACAGCGATGACTCCTGATTCTTCAGGATGTGGCTAAGGTGAAAGATGGCTTTGGGAATATAAATATGACAACAGGGGCCCTGAGCAGATTTCCACAGCATGTTGCCACAGATGATGACAAAAGGGAAGACGTAGGACACAGGTAAGGCAGGGGCCACTGTTGTAAGACCTTGTTACAAAGCCACATTTTGGCTTTTCCTAATAAAAAGCTAAGAGAGTTATGAGCTATCATTTTTTGAAAGGAAAGATAAAACAGAAGTGGCATTGCAGGGGAAAGAAATGAGCAGAAAGACTTGCTTTATAAAATTAGACAATGGTAAGGATTGAGGGGCAAGAGTGGGTATGCCATCCTTTAGTTAGTGTTGATCACTGTTTAAGAAATTCCCCACACATTGTTCTATTTACTCCTCTATATGGTGGAGCTATCCATTTCCATTTTTAAGGGGGAAGAAATTGATGGTTTCTCTAGATTACACAGTCAGAAGCAGGGCCAAGATTCAAACCATCTTGTGTTTGATTTTCACTCTCCCAGGGAACTGGTGAGCTCTCTCCCCAGTAAGTAGGACCTTACAAAGCAGGCTGAATGGTCAGCATGATTCTAGGTTCTAGGCAGTCTCGAATGACCTGGGTACCACTGGGGTTCCCTCTCCTTACAAAAAAACAAAATAACCATAAAGAACCTGGAGACTTCTCCAGGCTTGAATATGGTTGGTTGTCTCCCGAGCTAGGTCAGCCTAACTCCTCCATGAGCAGATACAGGGTCAACAGGCACCCTTGTTCCTACAAGGAACAGGCTACTGTTTGGGAGGTTCCAGACAGTGATCCTGGAGGGGTCTTGGTGCAAAGCAGGGTGGGGCTGGCGTTCCTTCTAAACTTTGTCTTTTGTCCCAGCCTCTGTCCTGGGTATTGGCCACCCCAGGTCTAACACAGTCCATCAACCAAGGTGTTTCATAAAAGAGCATCATGAGGCCTGAGACAGCACATCTCTTCAAGCTGACAGCCCCACAGGCTAAGTCAACAGCTGTCAAACACGCCTCCCCTCCTGCTTCCTGGGGTCTCACCTTAGCAGCCCAGTTAATGACCCAGGAAGGAATCTGGCCACCAGGATTATCGAAGTAGTACATGAAAACTAGAGAGAAAGAGAGAGAACAATTCAGGAGGGAACCTGCAAACCCTGCAAACCTTCCACTTTCATTATCCAGCCCAGAAAGTAAGGAGGTAGGTCACAAGGACTCCAGGAGACTGGCCCCTCTGCCGTGCCTTACAGGAGACATACACAGAAACATTGTGAACAACAGCCAAGGCACCTTCTGTGGCTATTTATTAATCACCTGGCAAGCAATACACTTAGACACAGTTTCTCATTTAATTATGGCTCTCATTAATTATATTAATCCTAAGAAGTTGTTCAGATTAAAACCTCATTTATAAATGAAGTGAAGATTCAGAAGAGTGTATGACATGCCCAAAGTGGCACATCTTATTAACACACATCACAACTAAGTTTAGATTTCGCTTCAGCCTCAAGTCCACACCCACTCCAGGTCAGTAGGTGGCCACACGGAACTTCTGCCCCCACTGTGTCTTCTGAGGCTGGAACTCAAGGCAGACAGGTTCCGAGTCCCTGGGTGTTTGCTGAGGAGGAGCTGCCTCCCCAGAGGTGGTCCCACCAGCCCTCCTGGCCACCCCTGTCCAGCTTGTGCATGTACAGGACCTTCCCAAAGTGAGTTTCTAAACCTTCTGGTTCCCTTGGGTGTCCTAATTTCATCTAGACAATGCAAGAGTCAGTAAAGAATGAAGTGATCCACATGCTAGTCTACCCAAGCTCCTGGGGGTGAATTGCTTCTCTCTTGCTTCTTTTGGACCCGTGTCCAGTCTCTGACCCCCGGGAATCAGCATCCTGCACTCTAGGCGCCTGCAGCCCTGGCAGGTACCCCAACCTGTGCGCCCTTCTTACCTTTGCTCCCCCTCTTGCCATCGCTCTGGATCGCCAGCCTCTGTGTGTACTGCTTCACCCGGATCACACCCGACTTCTCTGGAATCTGTGGCTCAGAGGTGCTCTGGGACACGATCACGTGGACCTTCCGCCCTTCAAAATCCAGCTCCCGCCGCTGCCGCACGTAAACATACTACACCGCCGGTCAAGGCACAACAGCAAGGCCTGCACTGAGATGCTAAGCGGAAGAAAAGCCTGCAGCAGAAACAATGGCACATGATTCCACTCCTCCGCTTGGTGTTGGCCCCCTTGCTCTGTTATCTCGGTCCCGCCCCCTCTGCCCACCCACCTGAGGAAAGTCGGGCTCCTCCCACCTGGCGTCTTCATTTGAGAGGCTGCGTTACCCGCTGGAGATTGGTTCCCTGCTGCTTTAGTTAAGCGGGGAGCCCAGTCCTCCTTTCTCCAAGAAAGCAATGAGATCTCAGACAATTGGTCACTTACCAGCTGTGTGATCCTGGGTGTGCTACTCAGCTTTCCTGCTATTGGTTTCCCTCTACAGGAAAAGAGGGAAACGCTGCCCTGCAGATAAGCTTAGTGGGAGCATGGGAGAGAGACTGAAGCAGAATATCACTCACTAGACAATGGGGTCATTGCTCTCTGTCCTCCCGCAAAGGCCCTAATCATTGACCTCTATGCACAGAGGATGGTCAGGCAAGGATGCTTACACCTGGCAATCATAGGAAGACACATGAATAACCAAATAATTAGTAGGCAGATGGCCTCACTGGGTTTGGTTCACCAAGAATCACAAAGCCACTTCATCTCAATAAACACTCACAGACTAGCCACTATGTCTATGGCACTATTACAGGGAAGATAATTCAATTTTAAAAAACAGCAGGAGTCACCACTTACTGAGTCCTTATCACGTACATATATCATGTGCTTTATATTTAGCATCAGCTCTGAAACTGAGAAAGTCCTGGTGAACTCAGTGTAAATATTCCCATCTTATAAATGATGAAATTGAGACACAGAGAAGTAAAGAAAGTTGCAGAAGATCCCATAGCCCAGCTAATGTGATGGAATCTGTATGTGAACCCAGATCAGGCTCCAAACCCTGGTGAGACTTTCATAGCTGTAGAGGGCTCAGCTCTTTAATACGTTCATTGGACTTTCTAATGGTAGAAATGTAGGCTTCATAGTAGAAGGAATTAATGCTTAAAAATAATCCAAAAAGCCAGTAAAAGTATAATACGGCTTCACTTACTGCAGCAGCGATGGCCACAGCCCCAGGACAGCTGAGCCTCTGCGGCACCCTCGGTGGTCTGGCCCTCCCCAGGCATGCTGCGGGACGTCTGTTGCCCCCACATGCTACTCCCTGACGAGTAAAGTGCTTACATGTTTTCAGGAAGGAATGACGCTGCCTTAGCTCTGGATTTCCTCCCTCCCAAGCCTTTCACTTTTTCCTCAGCAAATACTATCCCATAGCTCGCTCAGTTCACGTGACGGACGTCCCCTGACTCTCACTGAGGAAACAATCGATAGATTAACTGCGATTTCACAGGGTTCCTTCAGCAGTTGGCAGGTCCAGGGTGGACTGGAGAAGCACCTGTTCACTGAAGCCCAGGGAGGTGAGGGGCCTTTTCCAAGGTCACGCAGCAAACCAGTGAGCACACACGCAACCTGGGAGCCTTCCCTCCAAAACTACTGCCCTTTCCCCTACACTGTTCTCTGTTCTCAAAACCTGAACAGCCCTGCAGATACAGAGACTGAGATACTCATCATGGGATTGAGTGGCATTGGAAAGACAACGCAGCAGAACTGTAAGGAGCCCCAAGAGTCTGCCCCCAAGAACACCCCCCCACAGGGTCCTTTGAGGTCAGAGTTTGCTCTGGTCCAGATCACCGTCTCTGGACACAGCTGGACCTGGATCCACACCTGCGTCTGCTGCCCATAACGGTGAGACCCTGCTGAGAAGCTGAGCAGAGTTCTGAACGTCCCTCGGCCTCAGTTTTCTTCACTGTCTGAGGGGGACGATGGCTCCTACCCTGCATAGTTTTGGCAGGATGAGAGAAAACCATGTAAAATCTAAAAGATTAAGTAACCACAATTGGCTGAAATACATACCACCTGTATACAAACTGCTTAGCAGTCTGTGGGAATTGTGCCAAGAAATAATCCCTTATGGAGTCTGTAATGTGGCCGAGCCAGGGTAACCAATCACACAGGAACAACACCCACACTCACCCCCACGCCCCCTCTCTTTCTAGAGCACAATTATTCAGGAGTATACAGGCTTACAGAATGTCACAGCTGGAAAAGATTCCAGCAGTCATCCAGCAGTGGTTTCCAAGCATTATTTTTTTCTTCAATTTCCAAGATCCTTTACTTAAAGGATTCTTTATGGAAATTCAGTGTGTAAAACAATCAGCTGCTATGAGTGAAGAAAAGAGTGAGGTCAAAATCATACCTACCCCCACCCAATCTGTCTACCCCGCAAATGTCCATCAAACCCTCCTAGCCTGGCCCTAAGGGGGCATCACAGAACCCTGAAGTGTCAGCTAAAACTCCCCACATCTATTCAACTGCTTCATATCATAATCGAGGAGACTGAAGCGGAAAAACATAACACACAGTGTCCAGAGCCAATAATCAGGAAGGAGGGGAGGAGGAGAGAGCTGGAAAGGTGGTGCCTGAGCTCGGCCCCCCGTCGGCTGCTACGTAAGTCAGCCTCTGTCGCCTGACTTCTCTGGGTCCTGGCTTTCTCCTCCATAGACTGAGGGAATGTACTGAATACTCTTTATGAAAAGTTGTTCTCAGATCCCCAATTCTGTGGCACAAGGGCTTCCCAGAAAAGTTTCAAGAAAGTGTGAGCTGCCTTCCTGTAACCATGGTTATAGGTGCTCCATGATGTCAGGCCCAGAAGCCACACTCTGAGGTCTCTGAAAGCCACACAAGAAGGAAGAGCTTTAGCAGATGCTTCTGCAAGAGTCAAAGACAACGCTGTCCACACCTGCTGGACACACCACCACTGGGTGATGGTCCCAGGGCACAGAAGCACTTTAGAAAGCTGAGTAAGGGTGCACCTTTGGAAAGGATACATCTCTGTTAGACATGGGAAAAGGGTACTTCACTTGCCAGTAGACCACTGTTTCTCCATTGCATTCTTTTTCATACAGTTCTAAGAAAAGAAACAAAACAAAGAAGTTACTGAATCTGGAAGTCTATTTGGTTTCAATTAAGAAAAAGCTTTGATATGCTGCCGACCCTTTAGGTATGATAAAACACTAACTCATAAGACACAGAATTCTAGAAAAAGTCTGATAGATTCATTACCACTGAAAGCTTGTTGCCAACAGGCAGAGTCTAATAGATATAAAAATGCAGTAAAAATAAAAGAACCCAACAAAAGTTGTTCATCATATAGCACAGTCTCAAAATTCAGTGAAACCAAATTAGGAATTAAAATAAAATTTCAGGTTTAAAAATCTGGGTAACCACTAGATGCTGAAGCTGAAACTGCAATACTTTGGCCACCTGATGTGAAGAACTGACTCATTTGAAAAGACCCTGCTGCTGGGAAAGATTGAAGTCAGAAGGAGAAGAGGACAAGAGAGGATGAAATGGTTGGATGGCATCACCGACACGATGGACATGAGTTTGAGTAAGCTCCAGGAGCTGGTGATGGACAGGGAGGCCTGGCGTGCTGCAGTCCATGGGGTCCCAAAGAGTTGGACATGACTGAGCGACTGAACTGAACTGAACCACTAGATGTCACTAGATTACCAACAGTCACACTGCTGGGCCCTTACTCCCATCTTCAGACTTCTTGACTGAGTACAGGTGTCCTGGGACTAAGCCACCCAGTCTCGTGTGTTCAGTTGAGAAATGAAGGTTCCAGAGAGTTCAGTGTCCTTCCTAAAAAGCTAGGAAGTGGCCTAACTGTGCTAACTCTAAATTTCTTGCCTATCTCCCATGTTGCTTTCTGTCACAGTTACAGGGACTAATCCACCATGCTATTGTATGCAAATAGCATCAGCAATTGGAAGGAGATAGTAAAAGAATGCTATGAAGCTTCTAAGCTGTGTGGGAAGCTCCTAATTAACCATTTAGAGAAGGAGCCAAGCCAAGTCCACTGGAGGAACCAAAAGAGTCCCTTTAGAAGGTACTGACCTTGTCAATGTGTTAATTAATTTAGCTTTTGAAATAACAAAATCTATTAGAAGCAGACCATGGGTAAAGAGCTTGCCAGTCCATTGGTTCAAGAGGGTGAAGCTGCCCTTGAAAGGAAGGGAATGAGTGGATATCTGTTGCCTTGCCTGCTTGGCTTTGACTCCCTTGTTCCTGTAGCAGCATCTCATTCTCCTTCAAAGCACCACCTTTCTCTCCATCCCTATGTAGTTTAAGCAGAAGTGACTCAGTGGTAATTACAGGGCTGGGAAATTGAGTGAGACATGGCCATGGTGATTAGTTTAGGGAAGGCATGTGTGGACAAGACTCAGATTGCCACTCTTGTAAGTTTAGGCCAAAAGTGCTTTCATAAAGGCTGTCAGCTAGCTCACAGAAGATCTAGGAGGACTAGAGTTAGGTTAAGAACCTCAGGACTACTCCAGAGAAGTCAAACTGCTGCTGCCTCTGGACCTTATTCCAGTGGGGACATCTGATGCCAAGTACCACGTGGCAGAAACTACCAAGGTCCACAGTACATGACTGAACCACGGCTGCCAGGGAAATGGACAGGGAACGCCTGACTTCACCCTTGACAGGGGGGCATCACAATTCCCCCTTCATAGGAAACCTATTTGACAACACCAAGTGACCCAAAATCATGATAAATGTCCCCAGTACACAAGCACATGGTCAATGCTAAGACAATTAGACCCTGTCCTGTGACTCTGAATGCAATGAGTGGAAAAATTCCTATTCTTCTGGGGTGATGAACTTTGTGAGAATGTACGCCTGCATCTTCTGGTGGCATCTTTGTCATGACACAAGAATCTGCCTGATAACGTGGTCCACACAGACAGAAACAGAGTCAAGTTGGAGAAGTGAAGTGTTGAATGCAGCTGACCTGGAATGAGACACCCACGCCGTTTTCAATGTAATAAACCAAACCAAAAAAAGCTTCTTCCTTTTCTCACACTGGCATTTGTTAGCTTTTGCTTCTTGCAACCAAGATTCCTGCTCACAGCAAGGCTCTGTTAGGGTTTCTGGCCCCCGGGCTAGCTGTATTTATTTCACTGTGACTGACTGGGATGGTAGAAACTACTCCCTGCTGTAAGTGGCAGCAAGATCCTCTATCTATCACTGCTCATAACTCTCCATTACTTCCAGGGAAAAATTGAGGAACCCTAGCCTGGTGGTCAGTTTAGGTCCTTGGGGCTCTGGGCCCACCTTCCAGCCTAGTTCCAGATTCTGCTCCCCAACTACTCAATTGCACACAATTTTCTAACATTTTATGTTGCTTCATGCATTCTCTACTTTACTCATGCCATCCCCTCGGCCTTGAATGCCCTTAAACCTCTCAGCCCCTCACCTCCTCACATGTACAAATATATATAAAATCTTGATGCTTATAAAATGTGGATTCAACCTCTTAAGCAAAGCTTCCGTACCACCTTTTCCAAGAAGCCTTCCACGATCACCTAGGTTTATGGATGACAACACCACTTAATATGAGAACAAAGGAGCCGTCAGAGCGAACTGGAGAGTGACTTTAGTAGTACGCAAGGAACAAACCCTGAGAACAGCAAAGTCACATTTGACTTAGCACTTTAAGATGCGTTTGCTCAAATTTAAAATGAAAAATACGGTAAAGTTATACCTTTTGCTTACTAATGGCTAGAATAAGTAACATGGGATTCTACTTTCTAATTGGTTTTTAAAAACTGTGTCACTCACCTTTAACATATTGGTCCCACTGTTTCCTATAGGCTAAGTCCATATAGACATCTGCAAGCAGATCTGGTAAGCAGTCCTCCAGAACACCAAAGACCTTATGTGCATACAATCCAGTCTGCTACAAAAACAGAACAGGCAGAAACAACCTGTTGATTGCCGTGTTAAGACTATACAGCATCTGAAAAACACCTGTTCATATAACACTGAGCACTTTCCCTCGGTCCTGGTGACACAGTGGTGAAAAAGCAGACGGGAGCCTGTCCCCATCAGTCCTATAAAACCGGCCTTAGGCACTGGTGCTGGTGATGGCTATATGTTATCCCAGCAATTTAAGCAGGATAAAAGAGCGTCATGTGACAAATGGTGCCTGAGTTGCAGGGGAGCAGAGCTAGTGGAAACTTCTATCTTATCACGTGTTCAGGAAATATCTCCGTGAGGAATTTATCCAAGGAGTCTGTTCTAAATGCTAGAAGGAGGTCAGCATAGGAAGATGAGGAAACCCCACTCCGGGTTTGGGAGAGGGCCCTTAGGCTGACAGGCTGGCTTACTCAGAGAACAGAGCACTGGGAGGAGGAAGAGCTGGCGCAGCTGAGGCCAGAGGGGCAGCGGGGCTGCGTCCAAAGGGCTTGCCACTCAGGGTACAGGGGTCAGGATTTTAGTTTAACTACTGTGGAAAACCAGCTCACGACTTCAAACAGGGAAATGACTTTACATGGGGGTGGGCAGCCTTTAAAGGATGATTCTTGCTGCTTGGTAGAACACAGATCACGAGGGAGCAAGGAGACGGGCCAGAAGACCGGGGCAGCGGTCCAGAAAAAGAATGACGGTGACTGGACAGGGAGGTCACAACAGTGATGGGGAGAGGCCAGACATTCAGTGACATGTTTTGGAAGCAGTATCAGTAGGAACTGCCAGCAGATGGGCTGTGGGGACAGACAGAGCGAAGAATTGAGGATAACTCTTGGGGTCTTTCTTGAGCAACCAGGTATATGGGAGAGGAGGGTCTCTGTGGGCTGTGGGGTAACCAAGAGCTCTGCCTTGGGCAGGTGGAGTTTGAGATGCTTATTAAACACCCACGTGGGTGCATCATACAGGCAGCTAGCACCCAGCATTCAGACTACTATTTCAAATAACCACGGGCATAATGAAAGCCAACACATTGCTTTACCAATTCCAAGACAGGATTTTTCATTAACTGCTCCTTTTTTCCTATAAATGACTTATGTATAAAAGAAATGAATAGGGAGAGAGACATTAGCTTTAAATGCTTTAAATCATACTAGTCCCTTTTATTCAGACAAAGGTCATTTCTGTATTCTTAATTACAAGAGATTTCTCTTCATGTTAAGCTGTATCCTCTTCTGTGAGGGTTCTGGGCTGGAGTTGGTGACATTATACATTTCACTCTGTACAATGGCAGCTCACAATTCCTGAATCCCACCTTGTCAAAAGGATCTATTATTAAGATAAAATCAATGGCTCAGATTAATTTTGGTGCAAAGGCAAACAAACAAAAATGAAACTTTAAGACATACTCATACTTTCAGGTGTGAAAGCAATCCTATTGACTAATCAAACATGAATGAACTTATCTTTTTAAACACTGTTCCAGAGAACTATGTGACATCAAGGTATAAACATGGAGAATCTTTCTAAAGATCCTGAGGCTTCAAGGGTCTCCTGACTCAGGTGGGATAAATACAGCCCAGTTTGGGATCTCAGATGTACATGAAAGTACCTGGCAGGTAATTGAAGGCAACACTGAAACTTGATTCATAAGGTTTTAGCTCTAAAAGTACATGGCTTTATACCAAGGGTTTCCAATCAGCAAATGATAAACTGGCATGCCTCACCACCCACGTGCTGTGCCGTGGATGCCCCACAGGAAGGGCAGGACTAGGGAGAAATAGCTTCTCCTCCTGCCCTCTCCCCTAAACTCACACAGGGGAAGATAGTGAGGGGCTATACCCAACACACATCTACGCCCACACACTTAAATCAGCACCAACAGAGAGACAGACAATGTGCTTCTGTTCAGGAATATTGGGTCCCCATTTTCTATACTGTTAATCTTGGGTCTAATACTAATATTGGGCCCAATACTAATAATATTGGGTCCCCATTTTCTTGATATGGGCTTCCCTTGTTGCTCAGCTGGTAAAGAATCTGCCTGCAGTGCGGGAGACCTGGGTTCAATCCCTGGTTGGGAAGATCCTCTGGAGAAGGGAAAGGCTACCCACTCCAGTATTCTGGCCCGGAGAATTCCATGGACTGTATAGCCCAGGGGGTTGAAGAGTTGGACATGACTGAGTGACTTTCACGTTCACATTTTCTTTATATAGGGAAATATCAATAACCTCAGATATGCAGATGACACCACCCTTATGGCAGAAAGCGAAGAGGAACTGAACAGCCTCTTGATGAAAGTGAAGGCTGGTTTAAAACTCAACTTTCAAAAAACTAAGATCATGGCACCTGGTCCCATCACTTCATGGCAAATAGATGGGGAAACAGTGAAAGCAGTGACAGACTTTCTTTTCTTGGGCTCCAAAATCACTGAAGATGGTGACTGCAGCCATGCAATTAAAAGACACTTGCTCCTTGGAAGAAAAGCTATAACAAACCTAGACAGCATATTAAAAAGCAGAGACATTACTTTTCCAACAAAGGTCTGTCTGGTCAATGCTATGGTTTTTCCAGTGGTCATGTATGGATGTGAGAGTTGGACCATAATGAAGGCTGAGCGCCGAAGAATTGATGCTTTTGAACTGTGGTGTTGGAGAAGACTCTTGAGTCCCTTGGACTGCAAGGAGATCCAACCAGTCCATCCTAAAGGAGATCAGTCCTGGGTGTTCATTGGAGGGACTGATGCTGAAGCTCCAACACTTTGGCCACCTGATGCAAAGAACTGACTCCTTAGAAAAGACCCTGATGTTGGGAAAGACTGAAGGCAGGAGGAGAAGGGGACGATGGAGGATGAGATGGTTGGGTGGCATCATTGACTTGATGGACATGAGTTTGAGCAAGCTCCAGGAGTTCATAATGGACAAAAGGCCTGACATGCTGCAGTCCATGGGGTCACAAAGAGTTGCACACGACTGAGTGACTGAACTGAACTGATTTTCTATACAGTGAGCAAAAGGGATAATTATGTATAGAAAAAATGATCTCCTCAGCTTCACATGAGTTAGCTTTGGTTATCTGGATGAATTAAGACAAAGTGTTTCCTGGAATTAGTCCCCTTCCCTTCTGAATGTAGTTTCTGCTCTTAGTGACTTCACTCCAGTAATATCACAGAAAAGAAAACAGAAAGCCCTCTAGAAAGAGAAAAATAGAGTGATGCGGCTTACATGAATACCGAAAAATGAACTACTATGACAACTTCCTTTAAACATTCCCTTCATGGCAGGACTGAGAAATGCCAGAACACCAGAGAAGCAAAATGCTTGGTGGCACCTTTCCTAGGCCATCAATAAAATGTTCTTTTCAAGCACTGAGTAGCCCCGCTCAAATTCTGGGTCAAAGCAATTTTTTACCCCTCATTTCTTTCAAAAGACGGGGATTGTTTCAAAAGAAACAAATTCACATTTTTGTTATGTCTCTTAATAATGAAATTTTCATAATTATAAAAGTAAGTCATATTCATTGAGAAAAATTACAAGATGCCAAAAATAATAAAGAAAATTAAAACATGTAACTTCATAATCCTCAAATACCAACTGATAATATTTGGCATATTTTTTGAGTAAATAAATATTTCTATGTGTTATAAAATGGGAGTAAGATAGTATAAACAGACTGTATTCCTATTTTTAACTACATCATTTTGAAACTGAGTGATCACAGCTAATTTTATTATTCTGTAAGTTATTTCTGTTTCCATATATTTTCACAATTATGAACACTGCTGGAAAAATTATTCCAAATGGACAAATCTGGTTCATATTTCTAACTTCTTCATTAGGAAATCAAAATGCTTCTTCAGAGATAAATTTTAGGGTAAATGACATTAACACTTTAATGCTCCTTTTACTTTTTATAAATCTTTAAGAAAGAATTTTACCTATTTATACTCTCACCAGTAACAAAGAAGCATCTCACCAGAACTAGGTACCACTGTTTGTATAAATAATTTAGCAGGAGGAAGCATAAATCTTAGTTTTATTTCGGCAATGTACTGATGTGTAATTCTCTTTCAAATTAGAGATCTAATTCTGGTGCAACATTTTTTGCAGATACGTTTTGAAATGTTCTAACATTTCAATAAATGACTCTAAACAAGTTTACTCAAGAGGTTCTTGGCTTTTCCTGAAGGTCTTTCAGAAAAACACTTCTAAGAATGGCTCAATTTCTTTATCTAAAGTAAAATGCAACGCATGCTTTTCTTTTTTAAATTACTTTTAATTGCAGTGTAGATGGTTGCTTCTGCTGTAGAGCAAAGTGAACTAGTTATACATACATCCACTGTTTTTTTTTTTTTTTTTTTTTTTACATCCACTGTTTTTTAAGACCCTGATGTTGGGAAGATTGAGGGCAGGAGAAGGGGGAGATAGAGGATGAGATGGTTGGATGGCATCATTGACTCAATGGACATGAGTTTGAGCAAACTCTGGAAGACAGTGAAGGACAGGAAAGCCTGGCGTGCTGCAGTCCATGGGGTCACAAAGAGTTGGACATGATTGAACAACTGAAAAACAACATACTTTTCTAATGATCCACTAATTACAGGATAAATAATTACAGGATACTGTAATTTCCTACACTACAGGTGGTAAAAGAATTATTCAATGGTAGAGAATCAGTTAATATCATGTGCAGAATATAATTCCCAGAAGAAACAGGAGATTCGTTATAGCATGCATGCTCTTTCTTACTAAGAGAACCCCTATGGCCACTTGCAGAGCTAATAACCTTCCTGATCTCTTCTATAGGTAGAGGCAGCCATAAGACAATTCCTTCTTCTTTTGAATATGGGTATGCTGTCTACAGCTGCAGCAGCTATTTTGTGATTAAGAGACAACAAAAATGAGAAAGCAGAGTGAAAATATTCAGAGTTTTACTGACATTGTTGATCAACTGATCCAATGCCAGCAACTGCTGATCTCTGGACTACTTGCTAGGTGAGAAATATAAACCTCTCTTTGGGGACTTCCCTGGTGATTCAGCTGGTAAAGAATCCACCTGCAATGCGGGAGACCTGGGTTCGATCCCTGGATTGGGAAGATCCCCTGGAGAAGGGAACGGCTACTCACTCCAGTATTCTGGCCTGGAGAATTCCATAGACTGTATAGGCCAGGGTGTCCAAAGAGTCAGACAGGACTGAGTGACTTTCACTTTTCACTTGTTTAAGACTTTCTTAATCCAGTTGTCTGTTACTTGCAGCTAAAAGCAATCCTACTTATTACAAGTAGTACAATCCTACTTATTACAAGGTTCTTATTGAGAATTCTATTTGAGTTATGTGATCCTGAAAAACAGATTAAGAAACTCTCACATGCTTTGTGTTTCAAAAAACAGCTTATCAGAAAAGAATTGCTTTTACACACACACACACACACACCCTTTATCTCTCACAAGGCCAGACACAACACCTCTAAATTCCCTTTGATGGTCCCACAAATGATCAGATAAGCTGCTTATTTGAAGGATCAATAGGCACAAAATGTTTGTTAACCAAACTAGTTAAGCATCCCCTTCCTCCAGACTCTAAATTTTGGCCCAGCTTCAGTCTAAGCAGCATCCAGCCCTGCTGAGAATAAACTGGCCTCAGGGTAAGATATTCTGTTCTATTCTCCAGCAGACCACCTTCACCTCACTTCCCCAGATGTGGTTTCAGTCTTACTGACTCCTCACTCTCTGTAAAAAAAAAAAAAAATAAGACTTTTCTGCCTCACTCCTGAGAAACTCATGGATCTCATGGTCTAAGTATTCTTCCCAATACAATAACCTCCAACTCTGAGTCCAGGTTTGTTTTTTACTTGACATTAAAGTAGACTGACAAAATAGTACTGATCAGACTTCTGAACATTTCCAAGCAAATATGACTACGTAAATTCATTAAAATGGTACAAAAATGCATAAGCATTACTAAAACAAATAGTTAAGGATGAGAAGTAAGAGATAATGGACACAATTAATAGACATTAACCAGAAGCATATTTAATTTTGCATAGAAATCTGAAACTTCACACACTCTGTTACAGAAAGTTCCACCTCCTTCTACTATGTACCACGGAAAAAAAAAAAAACACCACCATGGGCCCACTATATCCTTGGGCCTGAGAAAACAGTCAGGCAGGTTTACACTTGGCTTTTCAGCATGGAATGGATTTGCCTTGGTGATCTGTCAGCTTCACTACACCTGCCATGCATTCTGCACCGGAAGCCGTCCAGTCACTCTGACCTGCTATAAACTCTTTCAATAATGCTAACATTTATTTCTCTAAACACAGTGCGGTTTCCAGTTTTATGTTCACTATCTTGTGTGATCTCACAGAGCCCTGTGGTATCAATAGGGACACTGGTGTCACATCCTATGACACGAAGCTCAGAGAGGTGACATCTTGCTCGAGTTCTACAGTTGGCTCTTGGGACGGCCAGAGAGAGGAGGACACTGTGCCCTCTTCTCCCCACGACGGCTTCTAATACGGCTCTACTCTCTGCACACTTGCTCCAAGCCACTGCTCCAAATGACAAGCTGACAATTTCAGTAAAGACGGCACAGGCTCTCAGAGCTGGGAGGGGTCTTAGATCCTTATGTAAAAAATGACAGCGATGCATCAAAAGTCAGCTGATGACTCCTGCTGGCAAAACCTGGATGGGAAACGTTCCTTCCAGTCCCTAACCCAGTGTTCCTGCCCCAGACGACCCAGAAAAACGCAAATCTGCAGAGACAGCAGGTACCTTGGTGGTTGTGTAAGACTGGGAACGGGAACAGGAGATGACTGCACAGGGGGAACAGGTTTCTTTGGGGATAACACAAACACTTGAAAATTAGACTCAGGGAGGGATGCATGACTCCATAAACTTACTAAAAATTAGTGAACTATACACTTAAAATGAGTAAATTTTGAGGTACTTAAATGATACCTCAATAAATACAGCTGTTAACACTAGAAGATTATGAAACTCATCCAACGTCACACAACTAACAAGCTTGACCTGAAGTTCATTAGTTGCAAAAGAACCTGGACTTGAAGCCAGCGATGTGACAGCAGAGTTCACAGCCTACGATCCCGCCTCAAAGTGCCACTGACCTCTCCCAACACAGAATTAGAGGAATCACAAGCTGGAGAGTATACACAGCTATGGCCAAGGCGACCGTGTAATTGACCATTCTAGCAGATGGTTCTGAGTGAAAGAGCTTTATGTAATATGTCTTACCAGGACAAGCATAATGCAGGTCCTGATGGGTAGAGTAGAACATAGATCACCCTACTCAGCAAACACCATTTAATTTACTAGGGGCTTCAAAATGTATCCTCTCATTGGATCCCTGCACAAATCTGGCAGAAAAGGAATTATCTCCAGCTTACAGATGAGGAAGCTGAGACTCAGCTAGGGCTATAGGTTCATAAATCCCAAAACCTCAGAGCAATTAACCACCAAAACTGTATTTTAGACCAGGAGTTACTGAATCTGCCATGCCGGGTATTTTTCACAGTCCACAAGCTAACAATAGTTTTTAGATTTCTAAGTGGTTACATAAGTCAATATATAGCCTCTTAGTCTATAAAGCCTAAAGTATTTTCTATTTGGCTCTTTACAGAAAAAAAAATTCGCAATCCCTGCTTTAGACCATTGCCACTACCACTTCTAAAAACATACAGTCCAGAAAAGCTCTGGATTACTAGAGTTGTACTGCAATTCCACATGCAAGAGAGGAATCTTTGTATTATAAACCCCAAATATGTTATATTTTATTTTGAATCACATGTGGGTTTACCATTTAAGCTCAGACCACTCTTCATAGTAAATCTGCTGATCTTGAGCACACCATACAGGATAAACAACAACAATCTTAAATAAAACTTATTCAAATTCAGAAAACCAAAGAGAAAAAGAAAATCTTAAAAGAAGCTGGCAGGAAGGAATGGGTGATCACTTGACTTATAGAGGAATACAGATGATAATTATAGTAGACATCTCATCAGAAACCACTCTGCAAAAAAAAAGCAGGTAGGGTGAAATATATACTATTTTGAATAAAATAAATCACTGACCTAGAATTCTATATCCAATGTAACTAACTGTCCTTCAAAAGTGAAGAAATAAAAACTTTTTCAGACAAACAAAAACAGGGAATTCATCAGCAGCAGACTTGGCTCTGGAAGAAATGTTAAAAGAAGCTTTTCAGGGAGAAAAAAAATATGGTACCGGTCAGGAACTCAGATGTACACTGCATAAAAAGTACCTGTTTTATTGTCTTAAGGCTTCTGGAAGGTATGAACTTTTGTCTTATTCATCAGGCATCACCAAAATGCAGGCATGCAATAAGTTCTGAAAAAGTGCTTGAATGGGTCATGAGGCAGTATTTTGTAGGTTTCTTCTTACTAGGGTATATTCAAACAGCCCAAAACCAGCTGTGGAATACAAAGTCTGACTTACATCCACAGACAGGCATGGGGGATCCTACTCACCCCTCCCCACTAAGGCATGCCTTCAAATCTTGGACCAGCACCTTGCAATCGGTCAGCATCTTCATGCTGCCTCACACCACAAGCTCATCCTGAGAGAAGTGACAGCTGAGGTTCCAACATTATCTGTCCAGTTACACTGGGGGCGATGGAACAGGAGAGAGACACAGAGAGAGAGAGAGACAGAGTTGACCTCCACCAGTGGCAGAAAGTAGAAGGAGGCTACATATGGTGCTCAGCTTTAAGCCATGCTGGTCCTACCCACTAGTAAATAACGGCTCCGTAAGTGTCCTGAATGCATCAACTGTTCCATCAATCATGCTGGTACCTAGAAAATGGGAAAAGGGAGAACAGTCCTGTCATCCAGAAGTGAAGAGGTCCATGATGCCAGTCGGATTATGATCCCATCTGGGAAATCAGAGTGGGAGCTTCTCACCCATTGAGGTATATTTGTTTCCATAGCAGTTTAATCTCTGCTTCCTTCCAAAAGGCCACGGTATCTCTCGACGCAGCATGGCTGGACCTAGTTTTCCCGGTCACGCCAGGCTCTCAGTAGTTCAGTAGGCCAACAGCACAGGGTAGAACAGTCCCTGGGAAGGCACTGTCTGCTCTTCACAAAACTCACTGATGAGAAGACCTTTCGAAGGACAAAGGTGGCCGCTTCTCGCAGTGCCGGGCACTTGGTTTCAAATCGTAAGAAGTCAAGCCCTCGGTCAGATCTTTCCAGACCAATATTTTCTTGGTCTAAATCAATGACATGAGCCTCTGCATGCCAGTTTCACACCATCTACTGGCAGATCACAGTGTCTACTGGCATAGGATCCAGCCTAAAGCTCCAGGGACACCTGACTGCAGATCTCTGGGAAAGCTTTTGCAAGTGACCACGATGACCCTTCTCTCCAGGGGACCACATCCACTCCCAAGTGGCCACCAATTCAAAAACCAGGAAGAGTTAGTCTTAGAGTGGACATTACTTTCACCGTAAGATATTCTTCCTTTTCACTCTTCCCTCTCCTGCCTCAGCGTCACCACGTGGGATGGTGCATCTTGGGCACCATGTGAGAAGCTCCCCAAACACCAATGGTTCTCAGAGTATAATCCATGGGGCATCCGTATCACCTGGCCATTTGTTAAAAATAAAATTTTAAAAAGAAGAAGGAGGAGAAGTAAAGAAATGTAAAGCCAACTCTCAAGTCCCACCCCGATGCACTGAATCTGAAATGGACTAGGATATTAACTGTGAATTTTAACAGGCTTTGCAGATGAGCCTAGTGTGTGCCCAAGGTCAAGAATCACTCCGCCATGTATCATTTCATTCAATGTTTGTAAGAAGCCAATGATCCTAAAAAGCAAGAATTATACTTGCTTTGCAAATGAGGAAGCTGAGATTTTAAAATGAAATAGCAGCCAGCCAACATCCCCTATGTAGTGAGTGGGGCCTGACTCCTGGCCACTCTCCAACACCAGGCTCACTGTGGTCCTCCTGCGTCCTTCTGGCTCTTCTGGCTCTTCCTGGAAAATGAGGGACGGTCAGCCTGGCTCTGGAACTTAGCACTAAGTGTTCCCTCTACTGCAATGGTTTATAACACAGCACGCTCATTAAAATCTCTTGGGAAGCTTTCACATTAAAAAACAAAAAGAAGCAACAAAAACATATTTTATTTTGAAACATTTCAAACACACCAAAGTAGACAGGACAGAATAATCAGCCTCTATGTGAAACGGGAACTTTTCAAAAGGACCATCCAAGCTCCACTTCAACTCCATTCAATATGGGGCTCTAGTAGGGCTGAGAGATGTCCTTAGAGCTCCCCCGGCAATTCTAATGTGCTTGAGCTTTGAGGAACACTCTCTGGTCCATTTCTCCTCTGATATTTGCAGGACGCAATCTCTTATTTCATTTATATCTCCACTCAATTGTTACCTCTGGAAGAGGGTTTTTCCAGATTCCCTATATCTAAAGCACATCACATCACCCCTGGACATCCCCACCTCCCCATAACATCTCTGTATCCCTTCATCACACTTTACTTTCTTTGTAGCATTTTTAGCTGCCATTTAATTATATACTATGTTTATTATCATCAGGGAATACTGTTTATTGTTCAAGAAGCTCATTCACTGAACCAGCAGCTCCAACTTCCTGCTCCCTGCTTCTGCAGTGTCTGTCAAGGCAGGACCACGTGGGAGGCATGCACTGAATATCTGCCAAATAAATGAATGATAGTGGAACAGAGCAGAGATTGTAACCCAAGACTCTCTGCCTCCAAAATCCATGCTCTTTCCCACAGCACCACATAGAATAGCATAGCACATAGCAGTGTTGCACTAGCTTTGCTTTCAGTTCAGTGCAGTCGCTCAGTCGAGTCCTACTTTCTGTGACCCCATGGACTGCAGCACACCAGGCCTCCTCGTCCATCACCACTCCCCGAGCTTACTCAAACTCATGTCCATCGACTCGGTGATGCCATCCAACCATCTCATCCTCTGTCTTCCCCTTCTCCTCCCGCCTTCAATCTTTCCCAGCACCAGGGTCTTTTCCAAGGAGTCAGTTCTTCGCACCAGGTGGCCCAAGTATTGAAATTTCAGCTTCAGCATCAGTCCTTCCAATGAATATTCAGGACTGATTTCCTTCAGGATTGACTGGTTTAGCTTTGCTTAGCTTGCAGAAAAAGAATGTAGTTCTGAATTGAAGCAAGCTATATATTTGGTACTGAGTTTATCAAAGTGCCCTGGTTCATGTCTAGTTACTAGCTATGAGGTCTTGTGTGGCTAGCTCTGGGTCTTACCACCATCCATAAAATAGGAAAATAAACCTGTCTCTACCTATCTTCTATATTTGTTGAGAGGGATAAATGAAAACTTGTGTGTAATAGCATTTTGTATTACAAAATGTGTATTACTAAGGGGCCATGTAAAGATAAGTTAGCACTATAACTTTGGGAGAGAAAAAGAAGGTTGAGAACAAGAAACAGAGCAGGCAAATAAAGCAGGAAAAAAGAAGAAAGGGGGATGGTAATTGGACAGAATGGTTTCAAAGAGACTTTCTAAGTCTAAAATTCTGTGATTTAATAGCAAAAGAGAAAATGGGAAAGTATCAAAAGGTGTATATCAAAAGTAGCCATTTGTTCAAGAACAAGATTCAGAATTATTTGTGTCTACTAAAAGGAAGCCACAATCTTTTTTATTTTAAAATACAATTGATCTGTTACACTGCAAACTCTTTCAAGTACCTCTATGCTTATGTCAGTCTTTTCAAATCATGTGATAGTAACTTTGTTACAGCATCATTTTTAGATCATGATCACACCTCCCTGATTCAGACTCACAGCAGGTTATTCCCTGTGGAACAGTCAGCCTGGTTCAACTGGATAAAAGTCACTGAAAAGTCTGAGAAGGAGGACTGTCTGACTCTTCTTATTCCATAAATTCCAAATGGTACACCCCTGATGAAACAGCTAATATGATTTGTATGCAAGCCATGGTGGACTGCCTTTATCATAATCAGGACATTCATCCATTGAACATGTCCCTTACTCAACAAAGATTTAGCAAGAATTTTGATGAAAAGGGTTACTTTTGTATGGGTACCAAATGTAACCTTACTGCAACAAAATCAAGCATATCAAGAAGCCTTATCGGATTACCTGTTTCAGCTTCTGCTTATGGGTTTCACATTAACAAGAAACAGGGAGAGACAGGCAGATCAAGAGACTCATTCCAGCAGGGTGGAAATCTGTAGATGGTTATTAAGAAATAAGATGAATAATGTGTCTATTGATGGGACTGAAGTAAGGTCTTAATGCAACACCATCAAAAGTCAGGTGGATCAATAAGACCCCCTGCTAGTCCGCTAACATTAACGGGCCCCAAACAAGTCCACTCGGAGGAATTTAAAAAGCCATATGATAACAATTGCAAAGAAAAACCTGACCTGCAATGGCCTGGGCAATAGTCTGAATAGTCAGGGTCTCTAGACACTGAATGCACATGCAGATCAAGGAGGCCATGGGCAGTGGCCCCCAGCCTAGCTGCTGAGGCTCAAGGGCACACCTATGGGAACTGTATGGCCTCCAACTTATGGGAGTTCTCTGGAAAGACTTGTAACTTATATCAATGTACTATGACTGCCCTCAGACCCGGGACAGGGGGAAATAAGACTTATATTATGGTTCATAGGGATAGGAACAGTTCTGAATACCCATCCTCCCCCAGGAGGGAGGTGGGCCCTGCTCCATATCAATATACAATGGAACAATACAAAGCCAGACACTCTGTCTCAGCTCAGGCAGTGGCTGTTGTGGGATAAAAGGCACAAAAGCAAACCAGCACAAGCCCTTCAAGGGATGTGAGGGGAGTGGTCAGGGCTGACGGGAGGACAGGACCGGTGTGGAGGAGTCATGGGCCCTGGACCAGCCTAGTCCCCCGAGCACAGCCCACCTGGCATACTTGCCCTCTCTCAGAGTCAGTGGAGGAGTGTATCATAGCACAGGTCTGGAGCTCAAGCTGAGTTCCAACCCCAGTGTGAGTCTTGAGCCATCAACCTAACCTTTCCATATATCCATTTCCAAACTGGTAATAAGGTCCATGTAGTGCCTGACAATATTGCACCGATGTGAGGACTAAGTCCGTGCTTGCAGAGCACTTAACCGTGCCTGGAGCATAAGACAGCATGCAATGAGTTAGCCATTACTGTAGGTATTATTGTTTACGCAATCAACAGAGGCGGAAGGGGAACAATGAGATCACAGTCTCTTTCAGGTGCTTGATTTCAGGTGTGCAAGATGGAAGGGAAAGGGTGGAAGGCCAAGAAGCGAGTCAGAAGATCACTGCAATTCCAGGAAGGGGTGGCACTCAGGGTGACAAAGGCCAAGGAAAAAAAGGGATGGGGAAGGGGCCAGACATATACATCTGAGCAGTGAACTGCCAGCATCTGGCAAATGCCTGGATGAGGCCGGTGCGGAAAATGAAACGATTTTATCCAAAAGATAAAAGGATTTTTTCAGAAAGCATGTCCATTTTTGCAGCAAGGTAAATGCTTGAATAACACTCAGAAATTAACTCTGCCTGCTCTACACCGAGCTTCCTGCTCATCCTGTTGTACCCAGTGACCCTGGGACACTCAGACATTCAGAGCTCCTCCCTTCTCTAACAGTTTAATACTCTGGTCTCTGCCAGGAAACCTGCACTTCACTTACCTTGCCTAAAGGTGACTTTTAACCATGCAGCAGCTCCCACACAGAGCAACCGATGACTGGCCATCATTCCACCTGGCCGGTTACCTGGCTCCCAAGGCCTTCGGGCACACCCGCAACTCCATTCCTCCTACCCTTTAACTTCTCCCCAGACTTTTAAAACTCTTTTTCTTCAGGCTAAAGTTATTCCGTGCAGTTTGCAAGCAATGGGGCAGCACTCAAAAGGAGCAAGTTAGTGAAATGACTAGAGACGACGGTAGGTCCCTTCTCAGCCACACTCCTCACGCCACACACACCACCCTGGACATCCACTCTCTGAAGAGCCCAGTCGCTTTCCTACCTAGACTCAATCTTAACATACTCCCCGCCACACAGATACCTCTGGCACCCACCCGGGAGCGAGGCTCAGGTCCCTTGCAGGCAAGTGCGTGGGGCTAGGAATCCGCAGACCCTCGTTTTCACTCTGTTATTAACTTGTAACAATCCACTGGCCCTGTCCGGTCTCAGACCTGGGACTAAATTCTGAAAACGTGCCCACTCCCCACGACCCGTAGAGGTCAAAGTCAGCTGGTGGCACCCCCAGCCCAGAGCTAGCTCTCTGAGCTCCAGAAGACCCGCAGGTTCCGGACTTCCGGTTGCAGCCCCCCACCCCCCACCCCCATCCCCCGGCATCACCCCCCCCACCTCCACCCCCACCCTCCCACCTCCAACCCCCAGGGAGCACCCCAGACCCCCGCCCCCCGGGAGCACCTCCCACTCCCATCCCCACCCCCCAGGAGCACCCCCCATCCCACCCCCGCAGACGGCCGCCCGGCGGTCCTTCAGGGGCGGACAGCTACCTGGTCCAGCAGCCGGTAGACGCTGATGCCCTGGGTCTCCACCAGCAGCTCCCAGGCGGCCCCGGAGAGTGCGGGCCGCTGGAGCTCGGCGCAGGCCTCCCGGAACTGTTCCTCGGAGAAGGCGCCGGCCCCAGGCTCCATCCTTCCGCAGCGGCGGCCCCGGGGCCCGGAGGGGAGCGGGGACAGGCAGGGCTCTTGTTCGGAGGCGGGGACGAGAGAGTGGCCCAGCTCGATTGGCAGGGACCGGGGAAGGACCGGGACGCGGCTGGGGGCGGGGCCTCGGGAGGGCGGGACCGTGAGGCGCCTCGGGGGCGGGGCCTCGAGGGGCGGGGCCTTGAGGGGCAGGCCTGGAGGTTTGGGCTGACGGAGGGCTGCGGAGAAAGGTAAGGAAATCGAACTAGAGAAAGGTTGGACTTGATCTGCGGAAACGTGGAGGGCTTAGGAAATGGGGAGGCTTTCAACAGGAAGAGAAAAAGAAGACACTGCTGCCATCTCAGAAACATAATTTCCAAACCTGCTTGCATGTCTCTCCTTTACTTTCTCTGAAGAAGGTTAGGGAAGGTCTCAGAGCAGTTTAGCAGAAGTGGGAGGTGAGATGGACAGAGTGGAAATGCTTGAACATCTCAGGGGTCAGATGCTAGAGCAATATTCCGTTTGCTCTGTTATGCACTTTAAAAGATTATTATGAGAAGAGGTCCATGGGATTCCGCAAAAGGCTAAATTAGGGGTCCATGATACAAAAAAAGATAAAGAAACCTAATCCATAATCGTATGGTGCCACCACCGGGAGGGTGAAAGATGATCTAAAAAGGTATTATGTTGTCCATCCAGGATTTCTGCTGCTTGTATAAATTTAGATCTTTTATAACTCAAAGACGTTTTTGTTCCCTCAAGTCCCTTTGTTTTACTATATTTCTTACCGCCACATTGTACTTTGGTTTGGATAAAGTGGACAGTTTAAATGTCAAATCAGATAACACCACATGGATGCCAGTAAACTTGCAACCCTTTCCTAATCTGTAAAATGGGGTAGTAAAATTGTGCCATCAGTTAGAATTGAGGAGGTAACCACATAAGATAAACATAGAACATGTTTGCACAGTGCCTATCAAAGTAAATGTTTATAAAAATTTCCACTTGCCTTACATTACTATATTGAAATGTTTCTCTTTCTATACTTGAAAGGAAGACTTGAAGTTGATGGCAAACTCTACATTTATGCCCATTTCCAAGAAGAGAAATAAAATGAGACTTGGCAGCATAAATGAATTATGCCTTTATTCAATTCAGTGCTGGTTCTGTTCTGTTTCATGAAGATGGAAAGAGGGATGTGGTAGTTCCTGACACAAAATGCATGAAAGATCAGAGACTACTGTTTCTATAATGCCTTTTAAGTTTAGTCATTTTATTAAAAAACATATTTAGACTAAATTTCAATTGTTTGAAAAAGGAATTTCTTCAAAAACCATAGACTATCAAGTATTTTCATATATTGTCAAGGAATTCTATTTTTAAGGTGGATGTTGATGAGGCTCCTTTATATTTTATACCAGTTGATTAATGAAGACAACCATGAGGGTATAAATAGTATTATGAAAGATATAAGGTAGGAAGTTTAAATTGTATTTATTACATGTGTTTAAAAGTGTGCTTATCTACTAAATTCAGAAGGTGAATGTATATATATTTGAGTATATTGAGATTTACAACAATGTTTATTTTATTACAGATAATGAAGGAAAGAATCATATTAGAAAATAATTTCTATTTTGTGGCAAAAGTCTGAAAAAGACTTGGAAGGGGTTCCAGAAAGACCTGTTTTTCTACAGGACTTGTCTGTTGTAATAGGCCAGCCTGTTTCCTTTGTGAAAAATACTTTCTAGAGGAATTTCCAACAGCAA
This sequence comes from Cervus elaphus, assembly GCF_910594005.1. NCBI lineage: Eukaryota > Metazoa > Chordata > Mammalia > Artiodactyla > Cervidae > Cervus > Cervus elaphus. The sequence goes on along the minus strand of NC_057819.1, from coordinate 79,192,801 downwards.
GGCAAGTGAAGAATAATATATTTGGGGCTGCTGGGTGGCTCAGATGGTAAAGAATCCGCCTCAATGCAGGAGACCCAGATTCAATCCCTGGGTTGGGGAGATCCCCTGGAGAAGGCTATGGCAACGCACACCAGTATTCTTGCCTGGGAAATCCCATGGACAGAGGAGCCTGGCAGGCTACGGTCCCTGGGTTTGCAAAGAGTCAGACACAACTGAGGGACTAACATTTTCACGTTTCAAAATCCAAAAGGACAAAAGTTCTAAGGGCTGGAGTTAGGTTCTAATCCTCTCACTGTGGCCTAAAGATGTGGTGCTGGGCCATAGCTGGTGGACATCTGGATCAGGGACTCCTTCACAAAGCCTGGTCCTCTAAGAGCTGCCACTTCCATTCTATGAAACCAGAAAATTCCCTGCCTGTAGACCATGGAGTCTTCAAGGAAACTCATGCTTTCCTCGAAGCCCAAGGTAGAAAGAAACAAAAAGGCAACTGGGAGAAATCACACCCCAAGCCTATGCCAGAGATGGAATTTAAATTTACATTACCAGCAACTGCATGGGAGTCACAGGAGATAAATTAACACAAAAGACCTTTGAAACCCTGGGATTCTGCCAGAATCAAAGTCAGTGACACTTTCACAACTAGGACACATGAAATTACCCAAGAGAAAACAACACATATAGATAACACACAAAAGATACATAGACACATGGAAACAAAGTGAAACTAAAACCCACAGAAGATGCATGTACAAAAAGTGAGTTACAAAGAACTGAGAAAACAACTCTCCATGTCAGAAAGTTAAAAGATGATCAGCCAACTGAACTGTGAGAACCAAAGAACCATGATAACAGACCGATATGAGAGTAATTATTGAATATGTATTCATAATATATGTAAATTCATTTAGAGGTAAAAGAAGGTCTAGAAATAGAACACTAACAGAAAGATAAATGAATTTGGAAAAGAACCAAACTATTTTTTACAAATGAAACTTCCACAATTAGAAGTGTAAAAGAGGAGGTAACATAGTTGTCCTGCCACAGTTCAAGAGGGAAATAAGAAGGTGACTATATGAGAAAATTCCCCAGAAAGCAACACAGAGATACAATACAGAGACATAAAGAAAACAAAAACATGAAAGATTAATTAAGAGACATGAAGCACACACTGAATAGGTAAAACAGTTCTGACTGGAGTTTCACAAAAAGAGAATGGAGATGTTAGGATGGATGGGTGGGGAGATAGATAAATAGACACATGGAAACAAAGTGAAACTAAAATTCCAAACAGCAAAAAAACAGAAATAAGGCAGGCAGTGGCAGGGGTGGGGGTGGGGAGGCAAAGTCAGGGTTTTGTTTAGAAGTGGATAAGAGATATTAACTAATTGAGTCTCTTGTGAAAGTTAAATTTAATAGAATAAATTCTTGAAATGCATTAATAAAAGAAGAAGCCAGTAAAAATGGGCAAAAGATTTAAACAAACATTTCACCAAAGAATGTATACTAATGGCAAGTGAGAACATGAAAAGATACTCAACATCATTCATTATCAGGAGAATATAAATTAAAATCACATATGAAATATGAATATGCACCTTTTAGATAGCGAAAATTAAAAAGATTGACCAAAGTAAGTGTTGGCAAGGATGTGAAAGAAATAGAACTCTCCAGCATTGCTGGTGGGAATGGAAATGAAAAAAGCACTGTGGAAAACTGTTTGATAATTTCTTTAAAAGTTAAGGCAGCCTTCAGAATGGGAGAAAATAATAGCTAACAAAGAAACTGACAAATAATTAATCTCAAAAATATACAAGCAGTTCATGCAACTCAATACCAGAAAAATAAACGACTCAATCAAGAAATGGACCAAAGAACTAAACAGACATTTCTCCAAAGAAGACATACAGATGGCTAACAAACACATGAAAAGATGCTCAACATCACTCATTAGTGTGTGTGTGTGTGTGTGTGTGTTAGTTGCTCAGTCGTGTCCAACTCTTTGCAACCCCATAGACTGTAGCCCACCAGGCCCCTCTGTCCATGGGATTTTCCAGGCAAGAACACTGGAGTGGGTTGCCATTTCCTTCTCCATCAGTCATTATTAGAGAAATGCAAATCAAAATCAGAATGAGGTACCATCTCACACCGGTCAGAATGGCTACTATCAAAAAGTCTACAAACAATAAACGCTGGAGAGGGTGCAGAGAAAAGGGAACCCTCTTACACTGTTGGTGGGAATGCAAACTAGTACAGCCACCATGGAGAAAGTGTGGAGATTCATCTAAAAGCTGGAAATAGAACTGCCATATGACCCAGCAATCCCACTGCTGGGCATACACACTGAGGAAACCAGAATTGAAAGAGACACATGTTCCCCAATGTTCTTTGCAGCACTGTTTACAATAGCTAGGACATAGAAGCAACCTAGATGTCCACTGGCAGACAAATTGATAAGAAAGCTGTGGTACATATACACAATGGAATATTACTCAGCTATTAAAAAGAATACATTTGAATCAGCTCTAATGAGGTGGATGAAACTGGAGACTACTATACTGAGTGAAGTAAGTCAGAAAGAAAAACACCAATACAGTGTATTAACACATACATATGGAATTTAGAAAGATGGTAATGATGACCTTATATGTGAGACAGCAAAAGAGACACAGATATAAAGAACAGTCTTTTGGACTCTGTGGGAGAAGGCGAGGGTGGGATGATTTGAGAGAATAGCATTGAAACATGTATATTACCATATGTGAAACAGATCACCAGTCCAGGTTTGATGCATGAGACAGGGTGCTCAGGGCTGGTGCACTGGGATGACCCTGAGGGATGGGATGGGAGGGAGATGGGAGGGAGGTTCAGGATGGGGGACACATGTACACCCGTGGCTGATCCATGTCAATGTATGGCAAAAACCATTACAATATTGTAATTAGCCTCCAATTAAAATAAATTTAAAAAAATAGTTAAACATACAACCTATCATATAATCTAACCATTCCATCCCCAGATATTTCTCCAAGAGAAAAAACTACCATTGCTCATATTGATGTAAATGTTCATAGCATCTTAAGTTGTAATAGCCAAAAACTGGAAGCAATTACAATGTCCTTCAATGGGTGAATTGATAAAAACAAATTGTGGTATATCCACTGATGAATTACTACTCAGCAATACACTTTTCTTAATTAATTAATTAATTTTAATTGGAGGCTAATTAATTTACAATATTGTAGTGGTTTTTGCCATATAATGACATGAATCAGCCATGGGTATACATGCAATACACTTTTAAATGATTAATATATATGTATGAGTTCATTACAATCCCTAAGAAAGGCAATGCCAAAGAATGCTCAAACTTCACAACTGCACTCATCTCACATGCTAGCAAAGTAATGCTCAAAATTCTCCAAGCCAGGCTTCAACAATACGTGAACCGTGAACTTCCAGATGTTCAAGCTGGTTTTAGAAAAGGCAGAGGAACCAGAGATCAAATTGCCAACATCCGCTGGATCATCGAAAAAGCAAGAGAGTTCCAGAAAAACATCTGCTTCTGCTTTATTGACTATGCCAAAACCTTTGACTGTGTGGATCACAATAAACTGTGGAAAATTCTGAAAGAGATGGGAATACCAGAACATCTGACCTGCCTCTTGAGAAACCTGTATGCAGGTCAGGAAGCAACAGTTAGAACTGAACATGGAACAACAGACTGGTTCCAGATAGGAAAAGCAGTATGTCAAGGCTGTAAACTGTCATCCTGCTTATTTAACTTATATGCAGAGTACATCATGAGAAACGCTGGGCTGGAGGAAGCACAAACTGGAATCAAGATTGCTGGGAGAAATATCAATAACCTCAGATATGCAGATGACATCACCCTTATGGCAGAAAGTGAAGAAGAACTAAAGAGCCTCTTGATGAAAGTGAAAGAGGAGAGTGAAAAAGTTGGCTTAAAGCTCAACATTCAGAAAACTAAGATCATGGCATCCAGTCCCATCACTTCATGGCAAATAGATGGGGAAACAGTAGAAACGGTGGCAGATTTTATCTTTTTGGGCTCCAAAATCACTGCAGATGGTGACTGCAGCCATGAAATTAAAAGATGCTTGCTCCTTGGAAGAAAAGTTATGACCAACCTAGATAGCACATTAAAAAGCAGAGACATTGCTTTGCTGATGAAGGTCCATCTAGTCAAGGCTATGGTTTTTCCAGTAGTCATGTATGGATGTAAGAGTTGTACTATAAAGAATGCTAAGTGCCAAAGAATTGATGCTTTTGAGCTGTGATGTTGGAGAAGACTCTTGAGTATCCCCTGGACTGCACGGAGATCCAACCAGTCCATCCTAAAGGAAATCAGTACTGAATGTTCACTGGAAGGACTGATGTTGAAGCTGAAACCCCAATACTTTGGCCACCTGATTGGAAGAACTGACTCATTTGAAAAGACACTGATGCTGGGAAAGATTGAAGGCGAGAAGAGAAGGGAACGACAGAGGCTAAAATGGTTGGATGGCGTCACCAACTCAATGTACATGAATTTGAGTAAAGAGTTGGTGATGGACAGGGAAGCCTGGCGTGCTGCAGTCCATGCGGTCGCAAAGAGTCAGACACAACTGAGCGACTGAACTGAACTGAAGTGATGAGTTCATGTGCAGATGTATGTGTAATATATATATCATATTATAAATATAATGCAATATGTGACATATTGTATAAATCATTCAATTCAGAGTAAAGTAGCATATAATTGCAACTTTTGTTAAAATTGTGTAACTATAAATAAAATGTAAAGGTGATAAAAACAACTGATAAATTTAGGTAAAGGTAGTGATATTTCTTATTCTATTCCTTCAAATATTTTATATACATGAAATTATTCAAAATACAAATTTTGAGAAAACCCATCTGTATGTTTATGTGAGATATAACTAAAATAAATTACACAGAAGATGTAGAGGTAATGTTATGAAAAAAAATACATGTTAGCCTCAAACTAAAGAAAACTGATGTGGCTATAAAAATATCAGACAAAACAGGCTTTAAGGCAAGAAAAAAAGAAGTTCATGAGTTAAAAGTTAAAGGACAGAACTTTTCAGAAGTTCTGAATGCCTAAATTTATATTCATTTCACAGTATAATCTCAAATACATAAGGGGAAAATGTCACCAGTACAGTCTTCCCTCAGTATCTGGGGGATTGAGTCTAGGACCCTTAAAGATACCAAAACCCGCAGATACCCACATCCCTTACATGAAATGGTATACTATTTGCGTATAACCTATGCACATCCACACATATACCTTAAGTTATCTTTAGTTTACTTGTAATGCCTAATACGATGTAAATGCTACAGAAAGAGCTGCCTGTGTTTAGCATTTTCAATTTTTTCTTTTTGATACTTTCTGGAATTTTTTTATGTTTTCAATGTGAGGTTAATTGAAATCAAGGAAACTCATGGATATGAAGGGCCACTGTACGAGGAGAAATTGGCAACCTCACAATCACAGTGGGACATTCTAAAGGCTCTTTCTTTTCTAGGAAACAGACTGATCAAATAGACAAAAAATTTGTAAAGATATGAAAGGCTTGAGCATACAGTTTATATACTTGATATAAAGGGTATTTATAGAACCTCATAGCCAATAAATAGAACACACATTACTTACAAACTCTCATAAAATATTCATTAAAGTTGATGATTCCCTAAGTCACAAAGGATATTTTCAACCAAATGGAAACACTCTATATCATTCTCTGGTGACAATGTAAAAGACAAAAGAAGGGAAGAAAAAGGAAACAAAAGTAGCCCATCTCTTCCCACCCCCACCCCATATATTTGAAAACAAAACAAAACAAACACACACTTATTCTAGGGACTTAACCAGCAGTTAATCCCCTGCATCAAATTCCTTTGTGCTTAAAATAAATAGAAACTTCTTCTTTCCTGCACTTACTCTTGACTGACTATTGTTTACATTAAAACACAGGAATTCCTGTTCAGTTGTATACTACACATAAATCAAAACCCAACATATAAATTGGTAGAAGACATTTGTTACTCACAAAGCCAATCAAGGATCAATATTGATAATATATGCAGAACTAGGAATCAGTGAAAAAACCCGAAATAACAAAATTGGAAATGTGAACAGGGAGAAAACCCACACAGCATAAGGACACATTAAAAGCGGCTAAGTTTCCATAGCAACTGGAGAAATGCAAAATAAAGTACATCATTAATAGTTTACATTAAATTGTCAAAAACTAAAAAATTAGGTGGTGAATATAGAGGGAAACGATAGCTCTGACAAAGTGTTCTGGTTAAAATGTAACTGATAGTATGAAACACAAATTGAAAAGGTCAATTAAATGTGAGGATTACACATACTGTATGTCCAGCAGTTGCATTCCTATTAGTATACTTGCTGCTACTGCTAGGGCTAAGTCACTTCAGTCATGTCCAACTCTGTGCGACCCCATAGACGGCAGCCCACAAGGCTCCCCCATCCCTGGGATTCTCCAGACAAGAACACTGGAGTGGGTTGCCATTTCCTTCTCCAATGCATGAAAGTGGAAAGTGAAAGTGAAGTCGCTCAGTCGTGTCCAACCTTCAGTGACCCCATGGACCGCAGCCTTCCAGGCTCCTCCGTCTATGGGATTTTCCAGGCAAGAGTACTGGAGTGGTAGTATACTTGAGAGAACTGTTAATATTGCATAAAAAATTCACATTGTTTTAATGGCAAAAAGAAAAAAAAATGTTGATAAAACATAATGACGATCTACCAACCAGAAAATCAATAAATAAATTGTGGTTTATTCATTATATATCTTTTTAAATTAAGGGAAAAAATCTGTAAATCATGGACAAATCATGAAAATACTGATGAATAAATAACAAGTTATAGAAGGATGTAAACAGTAAGATACTTAATAGTGTTTACAGACCATAAATTTGCCCTGAAAACTGTGAATGTGAATGAGAAGGATACTGTTAACTTCAACAATAACTGTAACATTTTATTTCTTTAAAAAATTATGAGGCAAATAAGGAACAATATTAATATGTATGCTGGATGATGGATTCAAGAATGTTATCCTCTACACTTAACAGTAATTCTCAAAATTCTCTAAGCTAGGTGCGTGAATTGAGAACTTCACATATGTGAAGAATCAACAATACATGAATTGAGTACTTCCAAATGTTCAAGCATGATTTAGAAAAGGCAGAGGAACCAGAGATAAAATTGCCAACATCTATTGGATCATAGAAAAAGCAAGAGAGTTCCAGAAAAAATATCTATTTCTGCTTCATTGACTACACTAAAGCCTTTGACTGTGTGGATCACAACAAACTGTGGAAAATTCTGAAACAGATGGGAATACCAGACCACCTTACCTGCCTCCTGAGAAATCTGTATGCAGGTCAAAAAGCAACAGTTAGAACCAAACATGAAACAACAGACTGGTTCCAAATTGGGAAAGGAATACTTCAAGACTTTATATTGCCATCCTGATTACTTAACTTATATGCAGAATACATCTTGTGAAATTCTGGGATGAATGAAGCACAAACTGGAATCAAGACTGCCTGCTGAAATATCAATAACCTCAGATATCAGATGATACCACCCTTGTGGCAGAAAGTGAAGAGGAACTGAACAGCCTCTTGATAAAAGTAAAAGAGGAGAGTGGAAAAGTTGGCTTAAAACTCAACATTCAAAAAATGAAGATCATGACATCCGGTCCCATCACTTCATGGCAAATAGATGGGGAAACAATGGAAACAGTGACAGACTTTCTTTTCTTGGGCTCCAAAATCACTGCAGATGGTGACTGTAGCCACGAAATTAAAAAGACACTTGCTCCTTGGAAAAAAGCTATGACAAACCTAGACAGCATATTAAAAGCAGAGACATTACTTTGCCAACAAATGTCCATCTGGTCAAAGCTATGGTTTTTCCATTATTGGTTTTTCCAGTAATCATGCATGGATGTGAGAGTTGGACCATAAAGAAAGCTGATGAAGACCATATGAAGACAATAAAGAAAGGAGAAGAACTGATGATTTTGAACTGTGGTGTTGGAGAACTTGAGATTCCCTTGGACTGCAAGGAGATCAAACCAGTCAATCCTAAAGGAAATCAGTCCTGAAAAATCATTGGAAGGACTGATGCAGAAGCTGAAGCTCCAATACATTGGCCACCTGATGCGAAAAGCTGACTCCTTAGAAAAGACCCTGATGCTGGGAAAGATTGAAGGCAGGAAGACAAGGGGATAACAGAGGATGGGATGGTTGGATGCCATCACTGACTCAATAGACATGAGTTTGAGCAAGCTCCAGGAGTTGGTGATGGACAGGGAAGCCTGGTGTGCTGCAGTCCATGCAGTTTCAAAGAGTTGGACATGATTGAGCAACTGAACTGAACTGAACACTTCTGTATATTTGAAATTTGTGCAATTTAAACAAATAAAAGAAATAATTCCAATAAAGTTATGATACTATAATTGTCATTAATAATAGCAGAAGAAAAAGAAAAACACCATTCTGAGATACTATGAAAAATGAATGAATAATGAATGTTCACCAATGCCTAACTATGCACAGGGAACAAAGTTAGCCTTTACCTATTGTGATTGATCAGTGTTCTTGGTTTTATTTTTAGGTGGGAGACTAAAGGAATATGTGTTCTTATTCACTAATAAAAGGTATTAGGCACCAAGCAACTGAAAAGTTAATGAAATGTATTATATCATAGACAAAAACATCTGTGTAAAGATCAGAACTACTTTCCTTGGGACATTTTTCACAGTACTAATTTGGTTTGTGGATTTCCAAGACAGAGTCATGGTCATGAAAACTAGCTTTGCAATTTAAAAATCTGGATTCTAGTCTTTAAGAATCAGGCAAGTCACTTCAATTTTTTAAACTTGATTACATAACAGTAATATAAATATAATAATACAAATGAAAGCATTCTGTAAAGTGAAAGTAAACACTTATGAAGCATGTTACCTCAGAGTGTGTTCAGTCACCAAGTCATGTCCAACTCTTTGCAACTCTATGGACTGTGGCAAGCCAGGCCTCCCAGTCCCTCACCATCTCCCAGAGTTTGACCAAGGTCACGCCCATTGAATCAGTGATGCCATCCAACCAGCTCATCCTATATTGCCCTCTTCTCCTTCTCCTTTCAATCTTTCCCAGCATCAGGGTCTCTTCCAGTGAGTCAGCTGGTTGCATCAGATGGCCAAAGTATTGGAACTTCAGCTTCAGCATCACTCCTTCCAGTGAGTAGTCAAGGTTGATTTCCTTTAGGATTGACTGGCTTGATTTCCTTGCTGTCCAAGGGACTCTCAAGGTTCTTCTCAAGTGCCAGAGTTCAAAAGCACCAATTCTTTTGAATTCCTTTGAAGGCACTCTGCCTTCTATATGGTCCAACTCACATCCGTACATGACTACCAGAAAAAATCATAGCCTTGACTATATGGACCTTTGTTGGCAAAGTGATGTCTTTGCTTTTTAATACAGTGTCTAGGTTTTTCATAGTTTTCCTGCCAAGAAGCAATGGGCTTCTAATTTCATGGCTGCAGTCAGCATCTGCAGTGAGTTTAGAGCCCAGGAAGAGGAAATCTGTCACTTCTTCCACTTTTTCCCCTTCTATTTGCCATGAAGTAATGGGATCTGATGCCAAGATCTTATTTTTTTTAATACTGAGTTTTAAGCTGGATTTTTCACTCTCCTCTTTCACCCTCATCAAGAGGCTCTTTAGTTCTTCTCTTTCTGCCATTAGAGTGGTATCATCTGCATATCTGAGGCTGCTGATATTTCTCTAGCGATCTTGATTCCAGCTTGTAACTCATCCAGTCCGGCATTTCACAAGATGTGCTCTGCATATAAGTTAAATAAACAGGGTGACAATGAACAGGCTTGTCATACTCCTTTCACAATTTTTAACCAGTCAGTTGTTTCATATAAGGTTCTTACTGTTGCTTCTTGACCTGCATACAGGTTTCTCAGTGGTTAATTCTAACTTCTATAGCTGAGCTGATGTTAATCTGTTTCAAAGGCCATCCAAATCAAATTTGTTTTATTCTATTCAACTTGTAACGTTGAATGTCTGCTCCTACTCAAATACTCAAGAGTTTTATCTTGCTAGGGCAAAGAAGTAGCCAAGTACAGTGATGAGCCTGTTGTCAGGCTCCAGAGCTCCTATCGTAGTAATCTGTTCATTGGTTAAGAGTAGATTAAGTCTGCTGAATACCTGTTGTAACAGAAACTGTGTTAAGGGTTTTTGTTTAATCTTTACAATACCAGTTTTAAAATCTATTACACTCTCCAGATTTTACATGAAGAAACTGAAGTTTAGAAAAATAAAGAAACTTGTCCAAGTTCACATGAGTAGGTCAGAGGCAGAGCTGAGGTTTGGAGCCAGTTCTGTTCAATTCTAGAACCTATTTCTCGTCTCTAGGTCACTCGTTACTGATATGGGATCTATAGATGTGAAGCAGAGAACATAACTTCTAGTCCAATTAGATCTGCAAGCATTTTTATGCCTAAAAGACTGTAATGAATCATAGCTGTAAAACTATAAAATTTAATACTGAAGAAGAATTTAGATATCACCCTTAGTTTATTCTTTTACTTATTTGCATACTCATTTTTTATAGATGTTTATTGATCAATATTTATCGAAGTGGCTACATTAAAAGATAAAATAATAAAATTCAATAATAAATAAATAAGAATTCTCCTTAAGTACTGATCCCCTGGAGGGAATGGCTACCCACTCCAGTATTCTTGCCTGGAGAATCCCATGGACAGAGGAGGCTAGTGGGCTACAGTCCATGGGGTTGCAATGGGTCAGACATAACTGAGTAACTAAACAAGAACAGCAACATGAGATTTTATGCTTTCATGGCTATAACAGCTATTATAGGGTACAAAGATGCATGAGATGCAAATTCTTATCTTTAGCTTGCTGTTCACAAGAACACAACTTATTACAGAAAGTAGTTTGTGTATGTTACATATTATCTAGTCCACCACTGCTATAGATGAGAAAATTGAAGTATAAAGAGGTAATACCTTGAATAACAACTCGATTATCCAGTTTGTCAAATCACGTTGTCACCGACCCAGTGAAGACCAAGGGTCCCTAGTGTATTCCACCTGCTAATATAAACATAATGTACACAAATCAGCTGCTAGGAAAGGGAGTTTATAGTTTTGCTTGTTAAAATAAATAACTTATGTGAACTTTATTAAATGTAAGTGATAGTTCAAAAAACTAGATCTGTTTGACTCCTGAAAGGGATCAGAGAATAAACTTACGTGCCATCTTCCTTCCAGTAAGGGAATTCAGAGACTAGTTGGAAGTATTGTATTACAAAGTCCCTTCCGTTGGCCTGACTAATCACCACAGGGGATGTTTCAGGCCAAGTCTAGGGTTTCACTTCAGTTGTGATCCCCAGACTGAAAAGCCACACTCTCATATTAATCGGCATAAAAACTGGTGCCTTGAAACTTCCCTCAGAGTAGACACTCAAGTTTGGAATCTAAAGCCTGACTGGGATTGTAGACCATGTTCTTCATAACTTCTACCAACTTAATTTAGACCATTTCCACCTGGAAAAGGTTTTATTCAGGTCCTCTCTGCTCACTCTCTCACTAGGATTACATGTCCATGAGGGTAGATCAGATTTCTTTGGAAGTTAAGAAACCTTACAATGATACTACTCTCTTTCCTTCAAAACCAAAGTATGATTTTTCAAGTTTTTGCCATTTGTACTTCCCACATGTGAGCTGGGATCTTTCCACTTCTTGCTATCTGCACTTTTCACCTCGCCAAAGCCACACGACTTCTCCTGATGTCCTAGTGACCTGCTGATGGTCTCCCTGCCGGAGTCCACTCCTGACACAGAGGCACAGAGAACTATATTAAAGTGCCCAGTCATCCTGTGATCCCACCCGACCCCCTGGCCTCCTGGTAACCATTCCTCGGCTTCAGGGTGCAGTAAATACCATTAACATTTCTTCCCCTGGCCTGTAGAGTCCTCTGCCATCTGATTGGCCCTTCCTGTGCCTCCATCCCCATCTTCTCCACCCTCCCTTAAGTCACTGGGCCACAGTCTGCTGTTCTTTAGTTTCCAGTTATACCAAGTGTCTCCTCACCTCAGAAATGTGGCCCTCACTCTTTTCTCTGCCTCAGCTGCTCTCCCGACACTCTTCACTCATTCCTATCTTTTGGATTTCAGCCTAAATCTTCCTTCTAGAGACTCCTCCTCAGCCTCTTTTATTTGTTATCTCAGCCATTTACCTTTTTTCCTATACAAAATTTACTCCCTCAGTGAGGAGAGTAGAAAAGCAATGAAAAGTAAACAAATAAGTGCTATTCACTCTCCAAAAATATTTACCTGTAGTTAGTTGAACACATGCCTTCTCCATCAGAGCATAAGCCCAACAGCAGAGACCTGTCCATCCTTTCCACCACTGCATCCCCAGTTATAAGCACATACCTGCACATAAATAGGGCTTCCCTGCTGGCTCAGCTGGTAAAGAATCTGCCTGCAATGTGGAGACCTGGGTTCAGTCCCTGGGTTGGGAAGTTCCCCTGAAGAAGGGAACAGCCACCCACTCCAGTATTCTGGCCTGGAGAATTCCATGGACTGTGTAGTCCATGGGGTCACAAAGAGTCCGACACAAGTGAGCAACTCTCACTTTCACACATAAATATCTGCTGAGTGAATTAATATAAGAATTCTTTCGATCCTCCTATATATTCACATGTGTATATATATGAATATGAATTGTATAATACATTATTTTGTCAGTTCCGTTAGTTTTTAAATTGTTCTCAGTTTTCTACATAGACAATCGTATTGTCAGGAGTGGGGAAGATAAATGCTTCATAGCTTATCCAAACTATACCAATTATTTTCCTTTCCCATGTTATCATATAGACTGAAACATCTGAGGAGATGCCTCCAGCTCCATCATGGGAAATAGAATAAACCAGCAGGGAGAGCTCCAGACCCCCAATCTTGCCTCAAAAATAAGAACTAAGCTTTTTTTTGGTTTTCTAATTGCTTTGCAAAAGAGTTATGAGGGGAAAAGGGTTCCACTCTCAAAACTAAACTTGAAAATCACTGGGCTAGAACTTCTGGAACAATATAAACAGTGATATCCCAGTCATCCTTGTTTTTTAGAAATGATCATTTATTGACTATTTAATATGAGTCAGGTACAAACTCTATGCATTGTATATCAGTATTTCTCTTTAACAAATAGTTTTTAAAAGACTAAGTGAAATGTCCATAGATGCAGAGAAAGTAAGTACTACAGTGATGATTCAAATTCAAATCTTTCTAATTCTAGCCATTTCTCATAACTACAAAGTTAAATAAGGCCTTATATAGGGAGATTTTGAAATACTTTCTCCCCTTTAGTAATTTAAGAAATTGTATTTTCTAAAAAACGGCCACGACAATATCTCTCATCCCACATAGGCTCCTATGACGTGACTGTGACAGCACACCATCGGGAGGTAGTGCCTATGTCCCCTCATTGTAAGCCGGGGCGCCCTCTGCCCACGCCCGGAAGTGATGCTCTGTAACTCCCAGGACCAGGTCACAGAGAGAATACTGCTTCCGGTTCCGCTGGAGGCTTGCCTCAGTTTCTAGACACCATGACGTGAGGAAGCCCAAGAAGCCTTGGCGGCTGAATTCCTGGCTGGCAGGCAGGTGAAACTAGCTTGCCAGTCATGCAAGTGCATCATCTTGAAAGTAGATCCTCTAACCCACCCTTCCCATACTCCGTTGAGTTGCCCCAGCAAACACTGCATGGAGCATAGGTGAGCTGGTTTTACTGAGTCCTGCTTAAGTTGCAGATACACAAGCAAAACAAATACTGGTTGTTGCTTCAAGCCACTAAGCTTTGGGGTGGTTTGTTAAGCAGCAATGGATAACTAAAACAGAAGACATACATTCTATACACCAGAAAAGGTGAAAAAATTCTGCTAACGTTCAGGTTTTTGAATATACAGATTATATATATTAGTATCAAGAACAAAAAAACATTGACAAAGCAAAAAGACAACCTACTGAATGGGAGAAAATATTTGCAAATCGTATGACTGATAAGGGTTAATATCCAACAGCTCATATAACTCAACATTAAAAAAAAAAAAACCTCAGTTGAAAAATGAGCAGTAGAACTGAATAGACATTTTCCAAAGAGGAAATGCAGGTGGCTAATAGGCACATGAAAAGATGCTCACCTTCAGTAATCATCTAGGAAATGCAAATCAAAACCTCAATGAGATATCACCTCACACCTGTCAGAATGGCTATCATCCAAAAGAACAGAAATAACAAATGTTGGCAAGGACATGGGAAAAAGGGAGCCTTGTTACACTATTGGCAGGAATGTACTTTGGTGCAGCCACTGTGGAAAACAGTAAGGAGATTACTAAAAAAAATAAAAATAGAATTACCATATGATCCAGCAATTCCACTCCTGGGTGTATATCAAAAAAAAAAAAAAAACCACTAGTTCAAAAAGACAAATGCACTCCAATGTTCACAGCAGCATTATTTATAACTGCCAAGATATGAAAACAACTTAAGTCTGTCAACAGATGAAAGGATAAAGAAGATGTGGTACAGGTGAGGGGCTGACCCTCAACGTCACCTGCCCACCATGGGGCTGGCCCTGGCCTGCCTTGCCTGTCTCAGAGGGCCAGGATAAACACAGCAGTGATGCTGATGCTGGCAAGCAACCTGAAGCGCGAGGACAGTCTCTAAGGTCCTGGGAGTCAGCCACAGCCTCTGACTCCACTCGGGGGTTTCTGTGACAGACAGGCTGTGTGTTCAAGAGCCTGCAGAACTTGAAGCTGATTTACCTTATAAGTGTAAAGTGCATTTTTCTGACCCAAGAAAGCTGCATTCTTTACAGCTCTCACCCCAGATAAGGGTTACTAACAGGTTGGAAATTTTCAGTTTGAAGCTGAGGTTTCGATGCATACAACACGGTGCCTCCCAAAGTGAACTGCTTGACCCAAGTCTGGCAACCCCAACTCCACTGGGAAACGTGAGATACGTCTGAGGGCACTGACTGGGCCCCCAGAAGGACGCTGAAGGATGTTGTTTGGGGACTAAACTCTTTGTTTACTGATGCTTTGAATTTTGGTGATCCACTGGATATAGAAGCTGCAGTACATCATTTGGGGGACAAGGAGGTCTTCCAGAATAAAGGGGAAGACTACACGAAGCGCTACACCGGAGGATACAGGGAGAGGACTGCAGGGCCCTGGAATATGCCTTAGAAGTTGGTCTCCAACCAGAAGGGAGCCTCCTCCCGAGTCCTCAGCTCCTCTCAGTCTGGCTGGGCCATCCGAGTCCTGTGACCACATTGTCCTGATGAAGAGCCTCTTCCAGACCACCCATTGCAGACAGAGAGTTGCACATAAATATAGCCAGAAAATATATTTGGGGTTCTAAAGAGTTATCTGCTTACCTTAACATGTTTATTTTTTGAAACTATACTGCATGAGCTGTTGATGAGATTCTCGAGAAGTTGTAATGAACTCAGCATTGAGGCTTGAGCTTGCTTTTCCCCTTCAGAGTTAGTCCTTGCACGGGTGTCGCTAAGGATGTGCTCAGCGGCAGTTCACAGATTGGCACTCAGAACCCCGCTACAGACTGTGATTGGAGGCGAATTCTCCTAGCTGCTCCCACGAATGTCGGCCCTGCTTAGACGCTGTGAAGCTTCCCAGAGTACAGAGCCATTCTCGGTAGAGCTCTTACTGCAATGTGTATTTTACTGAATTTGGAAGAAATAATCCATGTCCCAGGGCTTCTCTGGTGGATCCGAGGGTGAAGAGTCTGCCTGCAGTGCGGGAGACCTGGGTTCGATCCTTGGGTTGAGAAGATCCCCTGGAGGAGGGCATGGCGACCCCCTCCAGTATTCTTGCCTGGAGAATCCCCATGGACAGAGTAGCCTGGCGAGCTACAGTCCATGGGGTCTCAAAGAGTCAGACACGACTGAGCAGCTGACCACAGCACGGCCATCCATGTCCCAAGAGTTCCCGGTGCTGGAGAAGAGACTGCGGACCGACCCGGGCACCGCCCACGGGAACCCACGGTGATCGGAGGCCAGGAGCCAGCAGAGAGGTCTGGCAGTGGCTGTGGTGGCCTGGCACGCCTTGTGGTCTCCCTGCAGTTCACATCAGGGGATGTGCTACCCTCCACTGATACCCCTGTGAGTCCCAGAGATCTCCTCTCCACCTGGCAGGACTCACTGGTCTGATGTATTTTTGGGTGCTGTATTCTCATCCTCTGAACCTCAGCCTCACGCTCCTCACAGTGCGTGGCTTCCAGGTGATGCATGGTGCTCGACAGGAACAGATTTTGTCTCTTAAAAAAGGAAGAAGAAGAAGCGGTTTATATATACAATGAAATGCTACTTGGTCATAAGAAAGAATGAAATTTTGCCATTTGCAGCAATATGGATGGACTTGGAGGGCATTATGCTAAATGAAATAAGTCAGAGAGAGACTGACTGAATGCTATCACTTATATATGGAATCTAAAGTAGAACAGGCTAATGACTATAATGAGAAAGAAGCGGACTTACAGATACAAAGAACAAACTAGTGGTTACCAGTTTAGGGAGAAAAGTGGTGAGGGGGACCAAGAGGTACAAACTATTAGGTATAAAATAAACTACAAGGATATATTGGACAACATGTGGAACACAGGCAATATTTTATAACTAAAGATGGAGTATAAGCTTTAAGATTGTGAGTCAGTGCAGTGTATACCTGTATACCTGTAGCTTACATACCTGTAACTTACATAGTATCGTGCATCAACTATACTGCAATATAAAATATTAATCTCATCCCCGAAAAGAAAAAAACATAGTGCTTTTATGCTATCTTTCATTAACCTATTACTGTTGTGGTTTACAACATCAATCCTCTCCTTAAAGAATTATATTTTTACATTTGCAGAATGCTTCAAAACCATGCTTTTATTGTTCAGTTTTAACTCTTTTAAGCTATGTCTTTACTATTCTTGAATTCTTAATTTTGACCCATCCTCAAAGTTCTGTAAACATTGATAATTGGCATTTAGCTTTAGAGAGAACAGCTTGATTTGCGTTCTTCTCTAGAATGCATACTTTTCTGTGTTTTAAAAGCTTCAATTCAAAAAAATAAAAAATAGGACTCTGTGAGAGAAGGCGAGGGTGGGATGTTTCAAGAGATCAGCATCAAAACATGTATAATATCTAGGGTGAAACAGATCACCAGCCCAGGTTGGATGCATGAGACAAGTGCTCAGACCTGGTGCACTGGGAAAACCCAGAAGGATCGGGTAGAGAGGGAGGTGGGAGGGGGATCGGGATGGGGAATACATGTAAATCCATGGCTGATTCATGTCAATGTATGACAAAAACCACTACAATATTGTAAAGTAATTAGTCTCCAACTAATAAAAAATAAATAAATAAATAAAAGCTTCAATTCATGCAAAAAGCTTGTTTTGTCTTTAATATTCAAGAATTTTGCCTGAGTATACCTAGGCATGTGTTTCATTTGTTTTTAGTGAGCCTTTTTAAAAGATTATTTATTATTTTGGTTGCCCTGGGTCTTCGTTGCTGCATGCGGGCTTTCTCTAGCGGTGGTGAGTGGGGGCTGCTCTTCGTTGGGGTGAGTGGACTTTTCATGCAGTGGCTTCTCTTGTTGCAGAGCACAGGCTCTAGGCATGCAGGTTTCAGTAGGTGCAGCACAGAGGCTACAGTAGCTGTGGATCCTGGGCTCCAGAACGTGGCTTCAGAAGTTGGGGCACATAGGCTTAGTTATTTCCCAGCACGGGGACTCTTCCTGGAGCAGAGGTGGAACCTGTGTCCCCTGCACTGACAGATGAATGCTTATCCACTGGGCCACCAAGGAAGTCTTAGTAAACCTTTTTAAAGCTTCAAACAAATATTTCTTTAGCTCAAAAATTTCTGTCATTTAATTTTTAATTGCATTCTTCTGGTTTCATTTCCTGCTCTGGAATTCCTATTTTGCATACTTACATCTGTTGGACTCCTTATTTCTTATCTTTTCTCTCATTATTTTCAAATATTTGTTGTTTTCACACGAGTCTTGAGAGAACTCTCAAGGTTTGTTTTTTTTTTCAGCTTCACTAATTGATTTTTTTTTCCAGTATAATTTAGGGCAGTCATTCCTTCAGCCGGGGGTGAACATGCCAAAGACATTTCTAATTTTCACTCAATCTTTCCAGACCTCAAATTTTTCCTTATTCATGATAATCAATCCTCATTTTGGAGATGTACTATCTTCTTGTGCCCTATTGAAAACAAGGTTTTAAATCTTTTAAAATGTTTGCTCTTTGCTTGTGATATACTTTGGTGCAATTTAGTAGGAAAAGATAAGCAGTGCCAGGAATGGAAACTGACAGGAGAAATACTTGGCAGTACTGTGTATTGTGATTCTGAGTACTGATGCATCTGTTTTAGATTCCAGGGTTAATTATGGACTGTTATCAATCATGGCTCTAGTTTCTAACATATCTCATGGAGAATATGAGGCATAAAAGGAAACTTTTAAAAAATAGCAATGAGAAAAGCTGAGGCAGACTCAATGTGCTCTCATAAGGATGGGACATCCCTGCAATGCAACACCATGTAGCCGTTATGATGATACATTTATTGACATGGAAAGATGTTTGCAGTACACAGTTAGTGCTAAAAGCAAATTTTTAAAAACATATGCAGCCTGATCCTATTTTTTGTGAGCAAAGTAGCATACATATTAGTCATAGTCACAGGCTAGAGATTGTAATCTTTTTGTTCAAAATGGGGCTTCCCTGATAGCTCAATTGGTAAAGAATCCGTATGCAATGCAGGAGACCCCGGTTCAGTTCCTGGTTCGGGAAGATCCCCTGAGAAGGCATTCTTGGGCCTCCCTTGTGGTTCAACTGGTAAAGAATCCGCCTGCAATGCAGGCGACCTGGGTTCGATCCCTGGTTTGGGAAGATCCCCTGGAGAAGGGAACAGCTACCCACTCCAGTATTCTGGCCTGGAGAATTCCATGGACTGTATAGTCTATGGGGTCACAAAAAGTTGGACAGGACTGAGCAACTGTCACTTTCACTTTGTTCAAATCAGTTCCATTTGCTAAATCAATACAAACTTGCAGTCAGTAGAGGGCGCAAAGAGAGAGAGAAAGAAGTGAGGTAAAAAAGCTGATATGTGAGTAAGATGAAAATTTTCATAACGTAAAGATTATTCTGATTTTCTCTCCCTTTGTTTATCAAAGAAAATTTCAAAAAGATCATAGAAGCATAATTGCAGGTGGACTATCACTTATTCTGCAGAATGCTTGGTGTTAGCTAGAGTCAAAGCATGTACTTTTAGTGGGTAAAGGGAACAGAAAATGATACAGTGCCTATTTTGTTCCAGGCACTAACGTGTACATAGTACACTGTAGTATACTACACAGAACATATTTTGATATTGCATCAGACATTGCAAACAGATTAACACAGTCTTGACGGGGTTTTGATTAAACTACATATCTTGGAGATACTGACTAAATCTCACAGCTACAGATCACTTTATAGTTATTAAATGCTTTCAGACTTACTGTTTATTTTCATACAACATTCTGTAGAACAGGCTCTTCTTTTAAAGATGAAGGTGGGGTGGTTTATGGAGGTATGGCAAGATTAGAGATTCTCTCAGCAAGGTTTTTATGTTTGGGTATGCTGATTTCCACATGCTGTCTCTCAAATAACCAAAAAATCTTAAGACATAAACAGCACACATAAACATAAAAGAAGAGAAGTGACCCCATGAAAGAACCTCATGATATTAGCAATAATTAATACCAATATACGTCAAAAGATTTGTGTTCTCCACTATTTTTTAAATAGGATTTGACATTATAACTCACATCTCTGACTCCTGGATTAATTAATCTAGATATGGTGGTTTCCAAAAGCCAATGTTATGAGAAGGCTCAATAGAGGACTCCTGTGACCACCAGAAGAAAGGGGGGCCCTCAGCCCTATAACTACAAGGAGCTGAATTCTGCCCAAGCCCCAGGAGCTGGGAAGAGGGTCCCGAGATCCAGAGAGCAATACACCCCACAGATATCCCGATGGCAGCCTTGTGAGAGCCTGAGCAGGAAACGCAGGATGGTCTACAATAAATAACCAAACTGATCACATGGACCACAGCCTTGTCTAACTCAGTGAAACTATGAGCCATATCATATAGGCCCACCCAAGACAGAAGGAGCATGGTGGAGAGTTCTGATAAAATAGGGAGCAGGGAATAATAAACCACTTCATTCTTCTTGCCTTGAGAACCCCATGAAAAGGCAAAAAGATAGGACACTGAAAGATGAACTCCCCAGAATGGTAGGTGCCCAATGTGCTACTGGAGAAGAGTGGAGAAATAGCTCCAGAAAGAATGAAGAGGCTGAGCCAAAGTGAAAACAACACACAGTTGTGGATGTGACTGGTGATGGAAATAAAGTCTGATGCTGTAAAGAAGAATATTGCGTAGGAACCTGGAATGTTAGGTCCATGAGTCAAGATAAATTGGAAGTGGTCAAACAGGAGATGGCAAGAGTGAACATTGACATTTTAGGAATCAGCAAACTAAAATAGACTGGAATGGGTGAATTTAATTCAGATGACCATTTGCCTACTACTATGGGCAAGAATCCCGTAGAAGAAATGGAGCAGCCCTCATAGTCAACAAAGAGTCCGAAATGCAGTGCTTGGATTCAATCTCAAAAACAACAGAATTATCTATGTTCATTTTCTGGGCAAACTATTCAATATCACAGTAATCCAAGTCTATGCCCCAACCACTAATACCAAAGAAGCTGAATTTGAATGATTCTATGAAGACCTACAAGACGTTATAGAACTAACACCAAAAAAAAAAAAATATGTCCTTTTCATCATAGGGGACTGGAAAGCAAAAGTAGGAAGTTAAGAGATACTTAGAGTAACAGGCAAGTTTGTCCTTGGAGTACAAAATGAAGCAGGGCAAAGGCCAACAGAGTTTTGCCAAGAGAACACACTGGTCATAGCAAACACCCTCTTCCAACAACATGAGAAATGACTCTAAACATGGACATCACCAGCTCGTCAATATTTAAATCAGATTGAATGTAGTCTTTGCAGCCAAAGATTGAGAAGTTCTATACAGACAGCTAAAACAAGACTGGGAGCTGACTGTGGCTCAGATCATGAACTCTTTATTCCCTCCTTATATTGAGGAAAGTAGAGAAAACCACTAGACCATTCAGGGATGACCTAAATCAAATCTCATGATTATACATTGGAAGTGACAAACAGATTGAAGGGATTAGATCTGATAGACAGAGTACCTGAAGAACTATGGACGGAGGTTTGTGACATTGTACAGGATGCTGTGATCAAGACTATCCCCAAGAAAAGGAAATTCAAAAGGAAAAAATGGTTGTCTGAGGAGGCCTTACAAATAGCTAAGAAAAGAAGAGAAGTGAAAGGCAAAGAAGAAGAAGAAAGATATATCCATCTGAATGCAGAGTCCCAAAGAATAGCAAGGAGCAATAAGAAAGCCTTCCTCAGTGATCAATGCAAAGAAATAGAGGAAACAATAGAATGGGAAAGACTAGAGATCTCTTGAAGAAAATCAGAGATACCAAAGAAATATTTCAGGCAAAGATGAACAAAATAAAGGACAGAAATGGTATGGACCTAACAGAAGCAGAAGATATTAAGAAAGGTGGCAAGAATACACAAAACTATACAAAAGAGATCTTAATGGCCCAGATAATCACGATGGTGTGATCACTCACCAAGAGCCAGATATCCTGGATTGTGAAGTCAAGTGGGCCTTGGGTAGCATCACTACGAACAAAGCTAGTGGAGGTGATAGAACTCCAGCTGAGGTATTTCAAATCCTACAAGATGATGCTCTTAATGTGCTGCACTCAATATGCCAGCAAATTTGGAAAACTCAGCAGTGGCCACAGGGCTGGAAAAAGTTAGTTTTCATTCCAATGCCAAAGACAGGCAATGCCAAAGAATGTTCAAACTACTGCAGAATTGCATTTATTTCACATGCTAGCAAGGTCATGATCAAAATTCTCCAACTAAGCTTCAACAGTACATGAATTGAGAACTTCCAGATGTTCAGGCAGGATTTAGAAAAGGCAGAGAAACCAGAGATCAAATTACCAACATCTGTTGAATCATAGAAAAATTAAAAGAATTCTGGAAAAACACCTACTTCTGCTTCATTGATTAAGCCTTTGACTGGGTAGATCACAATAAATTGTGGAAAATTCTTAAAGAGATGGGAATACCAGACCACCTTACCTGCCTCCTGAGAAATCTGTATACAGGTGAAAAAACAACAGAACTGGACATGGAGCAACAGACTGGTTCCAAATTGGGGAAGGAGTACATCAAGGGTGTTTATTGTCACCTTGTTTATTTAACTTATATGCAGAGTACATCATGCAAAATGCAAGGCTGGATGAAGCAAGAATCAAGATTGCCAGCTGAAATATCAATAACCTTAGATATGAGTTGACACCACCCTTGTGGCAGAAAGTGAAGAGGAAATAAATAGCCTCTTGATAAAAGTAAAAGAGGAGAGTGAAAAAGTTGGCTTAAAACTCAACATACAAGAAACGAAGATCATGGTATCCAATCCCATCACTTCATGGCAAATAGATGGGGAAACAATGGGAAGAGTGACAGACTTTATTTTCTTGGGTTACAAAATCACTGCAGATGCTGACTGCAGTTGTGAAATTAAAAGACACATGCTCCTTGGAAGAAAAGCTATGACAAACCTAGACAGCATATTAGAAAGCAGAGATATTACTTTGCTGACAAAGGTCAGTCTAGTCAAAGCTATGGTTTTTCCAGTAATCATGTATGGATGAGAGAGTTGGACCATAAAGAAAGCTGAGTGGTGTGAAATTGATGCTTTTGAACTGTGGTATTGGAGAAGACTCTTGAGAGTCCCTTGGACTGCAAGGAGATCAAACCAGTCAATCTTAAAGGAACTCAGTCCTGGATATTCATTGGAAAGACTGATGCTGAAGCTGAAACTCCAATACTTTGTCCACCTGATGCAAAGGACTGACTTATTGGAAAAGACCCTGATTCTGGGCAAGGTTGAAGGCAAGAGGAGAAGGGGTTGACAGAGGATGAGATGGTTGGATGGCATCAGCGACTTGATGGACATGAGTTTGAGCAAGCTCCAGGACCTGGTGATAAACCGAGAAGTCTGGCATGCTGCAGTCCATGGGGTTGCAAAGAGTAGGACCCGATTGAGTGACTTAACTGAACTGAACTGATTTGGAGACATGCACTGAAAAAATATGAAAAATAAAAGCAGTATGGAGAGGGTATATCCTATTTCTTGTTTTTGCTCTAACGTGCTCTCTCTTTTAAAAAATAATCATGACTGTGGATGGTGGTACTCTTGTTCTTTTAAGTACTTATTTAGCAAAAGAAAGCAAGCTCATAGATACAGAGAACAGATTTGTGTTTGGATTGGGCGTCATAGGTGAATAGGAGTTTTTTTGTTCATTTTGATTTAAATAAGTCACATTGTTCTCTGGGGGAAAAAAAAAAAAAACATCATTTAAACAAAATCTGAGGAATTCCCATCAGTGTTAACTCTATCCCTAGGGATGCCAGCTGAGACTCACATGGGACCTTTGTCAATGTCTGCCCTGACATGACATTTACTGCTTGCCAATTCTTGGCCCGTTCCAATTCCCAACCATCATTGTTCTGAGATAATTTTCCCAGAGCATGGGATGGAAAAGGGAGAAGAAACACATTCAGGAGGAATCATTCCTAAGGCATCTGGATACAGATGAGATCTCCTCCTATGTGCATGCTATGCAGACTCCATTTAGATACAAAGGGATGGGATTGGGTTCCTAGTGAGAAATTAAGTCTCTTCACTTCTCCTTGGTCTGTATGGAGCAGTTCCCTGGTTACTTTCCCCGGATTTGTGACTGGTTGACTGTGGAAGGGAGGGAGGAGGGCAGTCAGCCGAAGGGGCAGCAGCATCCCTCTATCAGAGGCCTTGGGAAGGGAGGGCAAAAGGGCTGAGCAGCACAGGGGAGAAGAAGTCATTTCTCTCCACTGACTGCAAACTCCACACTCACAGCTCACGTCTTTCAGGAATCCAGAGTCCTCTTTGGCCAAGGACACCACAGTGGTGGATATTTTCTTCCTGATGTCTTTGCCATCATGAAGTGAAGTGAAGTGAAAGTCGCTCAGTCATGTCTGACTCTTTGCGACCCCGTGGACTGTAGCCCGCCAGGCTCCTCTGTCCACGGAATTCTCCAGGCAAGAATACTGGAGTAGGTAGCCATTCCCTTCT
The DNA here is from genome assembly GCF_910594005.1 of Cervus elaphus. Taxonomy (NCBI): domain Eukaryota; kingdom Metazoa; phylum Chordata; class Mammalia; order Artiodactyla; family Cervidae; genus Cervus; species Cervus elaphus. The sequence continues at coordinate 79,168,366 of NC_057819.1, read as the reverse complement.
TTAGAAGATCTTCCCAACCCCGGGATAAAACTCAGGTCTCAGGCATTGCAGGCAGATTCTTTACCATCTGAGCCACCAGTGAAGCCCATCATAAGTCTGCTCGTTTCGTCCTACATTATTCATCTGTTCTAGGGGCCTGCAGAGGCGGTGTGGAGTCCACCGCTTGGGGAGGTGGGGGAAGATGAATCTGACAGGCCCAGAATCCTGCTTGGGGATACACCAGTGAATTTTTGCTTCTGGCCACTATTTAAGGTATTGATTGAAAAACAAAACTGTAAAAGATCTTGACTTTTTTCCTCAGATGCATTGATGTAGCATTTCCCAGATCACTCTGAAAAGCATAAGAAGCCCCAACTTCTTTCTTAGAGACCTAATTTAAAGTGTAATTAGAAAAATGAAACGTAAAACCCTAAATGTGAAAATTTTTTTTAGGTAGAATGAGTTTGGAATAGTGTATAGGGCAGGGGGGACTGTTAATTCTCAGTTTTTTCCTCAAATTGAGTGCTCAAAATGAGTTGGAAATCCCATACCAGTCTCTCCCTCCTCATTTTAACTTTTACTGGTCCGAGATTCCCAAGGACACACTATTCTTGATCAGCAATGACTAACACTGGGTTCTTAGGCTGCCAAGCTTCTCAATAAAGCTGTCCAGGAGGCCGGTGATGAGGGCTCATGTTCGAATTTCCCACTCATGAGATGAGCCCAGAGGCACTACCATCTGTGGCCGCCACCCCGCCTGCTTGGCTGGGGCAGCAATGTCTTTACATACCCCACTGAGCAAGCCCGCTGTTCTCTGCCCCACAGGCATGCCGCCCCCAGGACCACACGAGGCCAGGCTGCTCTGGACTGCCTCAGGGATGTGAGGGACCCCAGTACTCAATGACAAAAAAAGTGGATGGTGTTCCTGCTGCTGTCCGAGTTGTGTATCTGAACCCTATGCAGAAGTTTTCCTACCTAGGGCACCTGACTCACCACCCTGGAGGGGAAGAGGAAGAAGAATGTCAAGATTCATTTCCACAAGAAGCAGCAGCTCATGAAGCTATGGAAGCAGGACAAAAAGAACAGAAAAGGAAATTGACAAGTTCCCAGAGATCTTCAATACCCATGGATTCCTACTCTGAGCAGTCAATAAAATAGACTGCTTATTCTTTTCTAAAAAAAAAAAACAAAAAACAAAAAACAAAAACTGTCCATGAGCTCTTCAGATAACCTAGTAACAGGTTCATCCAATTGACAAGTTCTCCAAAATCTCATAATAGAAAAAAAATTTGCAGCTAATAAGCAAGCAAATTTCCTCCACAGTTGTCTTTTTACAAACAAATTCCAGTAAGATGTTTCAAAAAGAAAGTTAGAAAAATATTTGAGCAGAATAATTTTCAGTTTAGATTATGTCATCCAGTCTCATTACTTCATGGCGAATAGAGGGGAATGATCATGATGGTATGATCACCCACCTAGGCCCAGACATCCTGGAATGTGAAGTCAAGTGGGCCTTAGGAACCACCATTATGAACAAAGCTAGTGAGGTGATGGAATTCCAGTTGAGCTATTACAAATCCTAAAAGGTGATGCTGTGAAAGTGCTGCATTCAATATGCCAGCAAGTTTGGAAAACTCAGCAATGGCCACAGGACTGGAAAAGGTCAGTTTTCATTCCAACCCCAAAGAAAAGTAATGACAAAGAATGTTCAAACTATTGCATATTTGCAAAGTAATGCTCAAAATTCTCCAAGTCAGGCTTCAAAAGTATGTGAACTGTGAACTTCCAGATGCTCAAGCTGGATTTAGAAAAGGCAGAGGAACCAGAGATGAAATTGCCAACATCCGCTGGATCATCAAAAAAGCAAGAGAGTTCCAGAAAAACATCTGCTTCTGCTTTATTGACTACGCCAAAGCCTTTGACTGTGTGGATCACAACAAACTGTAGAAACTTCTTAAAGGGATGGGAGTACTAGAATACCTTACCTGCCTCTTGAGAAATCTACATGTTTCAGGTCAAGAGCAACAGTTAGAACTGGACATGGAACAACAGACTGGTTCCAAATTGGGAAAGGAGTATGTCAAGGCTGTATATTGTCACCCTGCTTATTTAACTTATTTGCAGAGTACATCATGAGAAATGCTGGGCTGGATGAAGCACAAACTGGAATCAGGATTTCCAGGAGAAATATCAGTAACCTCAGATATGCAGATGACACATCCCCCCTTATAGCAGAAAGCAAAGAAGAACTAAAGAGCCTCTTGATGAAAGTGAAAGAGGAGAGTGTTGGCTTAAAAACTCAACATTCAGAAAACTAAGGTCACGGTATCCCATCCCATCACTGCATGGCAAGTAGATGGGGAAACAATGGAAACAGTAACAGACTTAATTTTTTTGGGCTCCAAAATCACTGTAGATGGTGACTGCAGCCATGAAATTAAAAGATGTTTGCTCCTTGGAAGAAAAGCTATGACAAAACTAGACAGCATATTAAAAAGCAGAGACATTATTTTGCCAACAAAGGTCCATCTAGTAAAGGCTATGGTTTTTCCAGTAGTCATGTATGGATGTGAGAGTTGGACTATAAAGAAAGCTGAGTGGTATGAAATTGATGCTTTTGAACTGTGGTGTTGGAGATGACCCTTGAGAGTCCCTTGGACTGCAAAGAGATCAAACCAGTCCATCCTCAAGAAAATCAGTCCTCAATATTCATTGGAAGAACTGATGCTGAAGTTGAAACTCCAATACTTTGGCCATCTGATGAAAAGAACTGACTCCTTGGAAAAGACCCTGATGCTGGGAAAGATTGAAGGCAGGAGGAGAAGGGGACAACAGAGGATGAGATGGTTGGATGGCATCACCAACTCGATGAACATGAGTTTGAGCAAGCTCCGGGAGTTGGTGAAGGACATGGAAGCTTGGCATGCTGAAGTCCATGGCGGGTTGCAAAGAGTCAGACACAACTGAGCGACTGAACTGACTGAGATGGGAAAAAAGTGAAAACAGTGACAGATTTCTTTTCTTGAGCTTGAAAATCACTGCACACAGTGACTGCAGTCACAAAATTAGATGTTTACTCCTTGGAATAAAAGCTATAACAAACCCAGACAGGGTATTAAAAAGCAGAGACATCACTTTGCAGACAAAGGTCCATATAGTCAAAGCTATAGTTTTTCCAGCAGTCACTTACAGGTGTGAGATTTAGGCCACAAATAAGGCTGAGGGACAAAGAATTGATGCTTTCCAATTGTGGTGCTAGAGGAGACTCTTGAGAGTCCCTTGGACTGCAAAGATAAAACCAGTCAATCCAAAAGGAAATCAACACTGAATATTTATTGGAAGGAACTGATGCTATAGCTGAAGCTCCAATACTTTGGCCACCTGATACGAAGAGCTGTCTCACTGGAAAAGACACTGATGCTGGGAAATATTGAGGGCAGGAGGAGGAAGGGATGACAGAGGATGAGATGGTTGGATGGCATCACTGACTCAATGAACATGACTTTGATCTAACTCCAGGAGATGGTGAAGGACAGGGAAACCTGGAATCCTTGTAGTTTATGGGGTCACAAAGAGTCTCCTTAGGGACTGAACAATGACAACAATGGGAAAAACATCCTGATAATTGCTCTAAACTATGTGTTACTGTAAAAATACACAGATCTCACCATTTTAGAAACACCTACAACTTCTTTCAGATGAGATATCTTCAAGCCCTATATTGAGAGGAAATTATTATTATTTTAAGCTTAGAGAAAGGATCATGAAGTACAGAAAACATTGGACTGTAGAGATTATCTGAGATGCATTTAAGGAGGAACAGAATGATTCAGGGTGGTTTTTTGAGATGGTCAAACTGCAAAGAAAATACTCTGAGGAAGTCAGGTTTCAAGAGTCACAAACTTCAAATGGAAGAGCTAGATTAAATGGTTATCAAGTTCTTTTGTAGCCCTAACAGTATATGCATTCAGGACTTTTTGACATGTCTGTGTAGTTTCACAATTTGTAAGTGTTTTTGTGTGTGCCTTCATGTGTGGCATGTGAAATAATTAATGGGGAAGTCCTGGCCAACTGCAGCTGGAGGGGAGTTGATAGTGGTGCGCACACACACACACACACACGCATACACACAAGTATCATTTTCATGCAGCAGAGGTTTATTTCAGCTGAACTCAACATGGAAACTAATTCATTCTGTTAAAAGAAGGGAAGGAGGTATATAAACCAGCCTGCCACAGTGCTGGGAGAACAGAGGCCACAGCGATGGAATGCCCAGCGTGTAAAAGGAAGTCATAAAGTAGGTACACAAAGAGAGACAGAGAGAGAGACAGGGAGACCCTTCCTGAAGATAATAAATGACTGGAGAGGCATTCCATAGGCTGTACTAGGGGAAAAAAATCTTTACAAAGAGTGATGAGGCTCCCTCATTAATGCTGCATATTCTGTGCAGTTACAGAAGTAAAACCTGGTAACTTCCTGCCACTGACATTCAAGGCCAGGAAACAAGGAAGCCCCAGCCCCAGCACAGAACAGAACAGAATGGGGCTAAAGAAAGGGTTTGACAGCCCCTGGAGGCCACAGAACACTGGGCAGGACTAGGGCAGAGAGGCCCCCTCAGGCCCGGCTGGGTCCTTATTTGACCCACACAGGCGTATCTGGGGCAGGGAGTTGAGCCTTTAAGGTTTCCATAGTCTGTTCATTTTTACAAAGTCCCTTGCATTTATAATGTTCCAGATTAAAGAAATCATCCAGATATTGGTACAGAGCACTGTACTATCTGCATCCCCTGAACTTTCAGTACTCTCCAAGCTTTGTGCCTGGAAGGTGAGAACACAGCAGCACCCTGTCTTCCTCACATTGCCTTCAGAAGGCTTCTTTCTCCACTTCACACTTTACAGACCCGTTCTCATTCCATCCACAGACAACCCAAAGGTACAGGGCTGAGGGTTACAAGTGAGGGAAACTGGGGCACAGAGAGGCTAACTGGTTTGTCCAGAGTCGCCGCATTGGAAACATAGAGCCAACCAAGATGAGCTAAAATATAGCTCTTCTGACACCTAGTACATCAGTCAAGTTTTGCTAAAAGGGACTTCCCTGGCGGTCCAGTGGTTAAGAACCCAGCGTACAATGCAGGGGACGCAGGTGAGATTCCTGGTTGGGGAAATAAGATCTTACATCCCTTGGAGCAGCCAAGCCTGTGGGCAGCAACTACTGAAGCCCTCAGGTTCCGGAGTCCACGCGCCACACCCAGAGAGTCCAAGCGCCACAGTCCCTCAGGACACAACAGGAATCAACAGTGGAGGCTGACGCAGCCAAATAAATAGACGTATCTTTCTAAGGTTTTAAGGTGCTATGCGTTGGCACAGGGGACACAAGGATACGCTATGCAAAACCCCTACTCTGGAACTCTCGGGATCTCAGAGAAGATAAATGAGCAGCAGCTTTCATCATGACTTGGTTCGGGCTATCATGTTCGTAAGCATGTGGCCGTGCCCTCAACCAGGTACAGTTTTGCCCCCCAAGAGACATCTGGTGGTGCCTGAAGATATTTCCAGTTCTCACAACTCGGGAGCTGCTACTGGCATCTCGCGGATAAAGCCAAGAATGCTGCTAACATTCATCAATAAACAAGACAGCCCCTCACAGCAAAAAGCTATCCAGCCCCAAATGTCAAAAGAGCCTAGGTTGAGAAACCCTAGCATAGAGCAGTATAGGGATACAGTGTAAGGAAACTCAACTCTGCCTGGCCCTACATGATGGAGGACTTATCAGGGAAGTAGGTGATGCTTGAAATAGCAGGAAAAATGAGTAAATAGCATCCCGAGTATCCAAAAGAACCAAAAGGCAAGAGGAACGTGAAACAGTATATTATACTGATACCTGTAATTTGATCTAAGCTGAAGGTGACTCTTCAGTGAAGGGGAGCCATTGATGGTATTAACCAGAGATGTGTAGGCTCATGCACTCAATCGTTTATTATATTAGTGTTGAGCAGAGGATCTCAAACTTCATTTGGAATATGAATTAAAAATACAGATTCCAGATCTACCAACATACACACACATGCACACATATCCTGATGCAGTGACACAGTAGGTCTAGGGTAGAGCCTGAGACCAGTATTTTTTGTAAGTACTCTGTACAATTCTAATGCAGGTAATCCAACTCCTCATTGGTATACAGAATATACTTGACAGTGGTAAAATTGTAAACTCAAAGAAAATAAAAAGGAATTTCAGAAAGAGACTAAATAAATAGACTAATTCTTTCCTCTGTTCTAATTTATAATGCAAGACTCTGAACTGGGTGCTTATATAGGAATCTACTGCTTTAGTACAAGTCACACAGTGGGAGAGCTACTCTTCCTGGATTCCTGGGACGGGAGAAGCACTGAAGAAGTGCACGCTCCATATGACACTTTCTGGGCAGTTCTTAGGGATCCCAATTGCTTCTCCAACTTGAAAAATTCTGTGTCCCCAGACCTCGCTGATATAGCAGTACTTGCTTCCTGTCCCCAAAGGGACTCATCCTTGGGCTTCCCCATCAGTCATACCATGAGAGCTTGGGTAGTTTTGTTAGCTCTTTTCCTTTGATGTCTCATCTGTGTTCTCTAATGATACGGGAAATTATAGAAACCCAAATAGGATTTTTAAAATAGAAAGAAAAGAATAGTAAAGAATCTATAAGACAGGACCTTGAGATCTGACAGATGGGACTCTGAGAGTTTGGATGTCTTGCCCAAGACCACAAAAAGGTAAAAAGCTTCAAACTCAGATTCCCTGACTTTCAGTTTATGGTTGCTTTCATTGCACAAGAATGAAGAGTCAGAAATGTTAATTTTGTTGTGGAAGCGATCTAAAACCTTACCCTGTAACCCTAGAAAGAAAGAATGAGTCATATCAGAACTGTAAAGAACATTTTCCAAACTAAGTTCACCTTAGCAGATAAATAAAAATAAGTCAGGGGAGAGAGGCCCCGCTGAGACCACGAAGCCCCTCAAATTAAAAGTCATCCAGAGACACCAATGGCAGACTTTCTGACCAGGCTCTGTGGTCCGTTGGAATGCAAAGTGGACTAGGGGCCCTCAGTGAGAACGAGGGAAGAAACACTGTGTTCTCATTCTTGGGCCATGTGCTATCTTAAGGTCATTAGTTTTACCAAGTTTTACAATTGCTTTTACAAAGACAATAATGCCTGTTTCCTGTATAGTTTATTTAAGTAAACAAGGAGACAGAAAGGTACCTTTGTGAAACAAGACTTTAAAATTTTTATCTAAAGAAAGAAAGCGAGAGATCTGTTCTCTGTTCCATAAGATAAGTTCATAAGTTAAACATTTCTAGTATGACCTCAGTTCTGCTTGGCAAATGGCTCCCTTTCCCACCACCCACCCACATCGAGAACATCAAAGATTTTTAAGTGGATAAAGATGTTTCCAAACAGTTTCTTTAGCTGATCCTATTCTCATCAATGGGTCACTACAGAGGTTCTGTGGGAAAGTGATTGTATGTTTTTTCTGGCAAAACAAGTTTGTCCAAACCCAGAGTTTATCCTGTTGTGACTATAAATTCCTATGAGCACCAGAAAGAGTGCATTTCATCTGAACACAGAATTGATAATGCACAGGAATTAGGAGGTAAACTTTAAGCAGGCTTTGGTTCTAGTTTCACCACTTTCAAATGGTGACTTCCCAAAACAAGTCACTTAATCTCTGCATTTGTATATCAACACTGTCTGACACCTACCTGTTGGATTACTTATGAATATTAAATAAAAAATAAATCTACAAAAAGTATATAACAATATAATACAAAGTAAATGTTCAATAAATATGTGTTTCTTATTAGGTAAAGCCTGTTGCAGGATCTACAGGATGCCCACTACCCAAAGAATCCTGGAAAAATGCAAATAATAACTGAATAATTATTTAGTTATAACTCAATAACTAATGTACTTAGCACTAAATATCTGGACACTTTGAAATAATCCATTTGAATAATATCTCAGTTTTCATGTTTATATCTGATTTCAGTGTAGAGTCATACTTTTACTTGTCTACTTATTTGGCAAAAATTTTCCTTCCTCACTCACACAATTACTGATACTATCCTTTAGAAACTTATGACAGATTTTCTAGTTAACCTGATCCTCATAAATCCCAATGTGAAAGCTTGCTTACACTGAGTGAGGCCCAAGATAGGACATTTCTAAAGAAATCCAGAGTGGACTGGGACTGCCTTTATACTTAAGCTTTAACTCATGGGGCAACATAAAATTAGCTCTTCGCTTGCTCCTTGGAAGAAAAGCTATGACCAACCTAGATAGCATATTAAGAAGCAGAGTCATTACTTTGCCAACAAAGGTCCTTCTAGTCAAAGCTATGGTTTTTCCAGTAGTCATGTATGGATGCAAATGTTGAACTATAAAGAAAGCTGAGCGCCAAAGAATTGATGCTTTTGAACTGTGGTGTTGGAGAAGACTCTTGAGAGTCCCTTGGACTGCAGGGAGATCAAAGCAGTCAATCCTCAAGGAAATCAGTCCTGAATATTCATTGGAAGGACTGATGCTGAAGCTGAAACCCCATTACTTTGGCCACCTGATACAAAGAACTGACTCATGGGAAAAGACCATGATGCTGGGGAAGACTGAAGGTGGGAGGAGAAGGGGATGACAGAGGATGAGGTTGAATGGAATCACCAACTTGATGGACATGAGTTTGAGTAAGCTCTGGAAGTTGGTGATGCACAGGAAGGCCTGGCGTGCTGCAGTACATGGGGGTCACAAAGAGTTGGACATGACTGAGTGACTGAATTGAACTGAATTTTTATAACAAAGGCTGTTTCTCTGATTGTAAAGTGATATGAACATTCTATACTTACTCTTGTGTGTGAGTAGTACTTTGGAGAGTGACTATTGGGAGAAGAAATCATTGTCATTCCCAGAAAATATCTATGAGGTACTTGTTTCATGCTAGGCATTATACGAAAAGAACTGCACAGCTATGTTCTTATTTTTGAGTAGTTTAAAACTGAATCAATATATTATTAAAATTGAATCAATATATTATTTGCTTACAGTCAGTCCATTCAAAGTCTTGAGTGAGAATTCTTAAATATTTATCTCTTGTTCCAGGCAGAAAGTTAGCAATCTCTAATCATATATGTGTATTGCATAATGTCTGCAGTTCTGTGAATTTTTCAGAAAATGAAGTGAATTATAAATTTGATTTTGCTTTTAATGGAAAACTCATCTGTGAGACTATGAAAGCATCATTTGGCAACTCAGACCATGTGTCACAAATCACTAGTCAGAGAGGAAGGCCACTTCCTCCAGCATTTGCCTCTCTGTTGGAGAAATGGATAGCTGTGCTAAACAAGCTAAGTGTATACCCTCCACACCCTGCCCTCTATTTCTGCTGACAATATCACCAAGCCATTAATTACTTAGACTTAAACACCTTACCAACCCCCTCTCTTGATTGTCAAGTTTTACTGATTCTACCATTGTAGTGATGCTCCTCCTGTATGAATTTCTGCATGGACAGAGGAGCCTGGTAGGCTACAGTCCATAGGGTTGCAAAGAGTTGGACATGACTGAAGTGACTTAGCACACACACCTGAGCTACATTTATATATAGGCTGTTCCTTCCACAGCATATCTTCCAGAGGCTTCTCATAGCAGTTTGGTATTCCTTCTTCGAAGGAAAATTACCTGTGGCTTTCCTGTTCTGGGCTATAAGCTCCCTGAGAGCAAAGATCTTGCTTTGCTTACTGGTTTCTATCTGCTCAGCTAGAACATCCAACAAGCCCCTGGCACCCAAAAGGGATGCAGTAAATATCAGTGGGTCCCAGAAAAGTACTTCACCCAGCTCGATTTTAGCTTCCTCACCAGTAAAATTAAAATACAAGTACCTGAGACAGGGTCTGTATGTCAGTGGTGCATATTAGATTCTTGATAAGCATTTTTGTGCTCTCTCCTCACCAGACTGGACATATTGTATAGGTCAACGTAGAACAAAGCAGCCTGGAGTTAGATCTGGGGACAGTGACATCCCTTGCACTCCCATTTCTTTCTCCAAAACCAAGACATAACAAAATCTACCTGTGAAAATAAACTCAGTGCACATTCCTCTTACTGAGGCACAGAGCTTAAAATCTATGGTTTCACTGTTTGGGAGTGGGGGACCAAACTGGCATGCCCATCCCTTGCCAATCACTTTAAGACCAGAGCTACACAACTGGGATCTGGAGAATCAGGTCAGAAGGCAAGTTCTGCCCTATGGATGTGGAACAATAGAAACCAGCTGACCCTTACGGAACATCATAGACGAGCAGCTTTTAGAAAACTTTATATGTTGCATGGTGGTTTCCAATCCCTGGGACCAGACTGATGTTGAAACCTGGAGATCTGGGGCTGATTAGGAGTGGATTGGGCTCACAATGCCTGTGCACATCATTTTATGGACAAATGACACTCGTCACCCGAGGCTGGGGGGAGACTGCTTCTGTCCAAAGGCATAGAAGGGCCCTATATTATCAGGGATCAACAAGAATGGCCAGGAGTGGAGGGCACTGTGGTCCCTTCCCTTTCCTTCCCTGGAGAAGGCAAAACTGGTGGACTACACTAGCCCCTGATTACATGACCCATATCCCAATAAGGGAGACTGACCCAAGGGTGGGGCACCTCTCTTCGGAAAGCATCAGCCCAATTTACTATGACTCTTTACCTCCAAGCTTCCTCATCTTAGGCCTCTGAAGAAATGGTATACAAATATAGAGGACTGTGCAAGGTACCCGGGGATGTATCAAGATCATAGCTCTTTCAGTATATATTCACATTGTGAAACAAGAAAATCAGTTCTTCTCCTTTGGGACCAGAGAGGTGATGAGTTCTTGTTACAATGAGAGAGAATGTATCCATCTCTCCTTCATCTCCCAAAGTGTTACTTGATTTCAGCAACTCTGGATTTTTATGTTTATGTAATCTTTCATAACTCAGAACGAAATGGGTAAGAGAATGGTGACGACGGCGTGTATCTAAAACATGTATATTCCTTTCTGTATCTGTGTGGATTTCCTGAGTTTTGGGTACCTTACAATTGATCAGCAAATAGTAAAACATATACCTATATCTAAGTAGATCCAACCAGTCCATCCTAAAGGAGATCAGTCCTGGGTGTTCACTGGAAGGACTGATGTTGAAGCTGAAACTCCAATATTTTCCCACCTGATGCAACGAACTGACTCATTTGAAAAGACCCTGATGCTGGGAAAGACTGAAGGTGGGAGGAGAAGGGGACAACAGAGGATGAGATGGTTGGATGGCATCACCAACTCAATGGACATGAGTCTGAGTAAACTCCGGGAGTTGGTGATGGACAGGGAGGCCTGGCGTGCTGCAATTCATGGGGTCGCAAAGAATCGGACACAACTGAGTGACTGACCTCAACTGAACTGAAGGCATACCCATCATTTCACTTGTTACTATCAGATCTCTCTATTTGATTGTCTAGTCCTCAAAGAGAAGTGCCTTGGGGAGGGGGTGGGGTAGCACTAATAACATGACCTGTTATCCAAAATGAACACACAAGCACAGATCACTTTCCAAAATGTCCATGATTTCAGAGCATAAATGCAGACACACCCTTAAAAGAAGCATTAGAAAGGAGAAATTCTGGCCAGCTTCCTAAACCTCACTGGATCCATTTGGACTGGGTGATGACAGAGATCAAAGGATGTGGTGACTGGACAGAGGGCCTGGAAGAACTGACATCTTCAGGGCTGCTGAAGAAAAGCCAACTCAGCCACTCCAAGCAAAGCAAACTGAAGGTAAATATGAGTGAGTAATCGGATGCACATGGGGATGCGCCTCACAAAATGAAGTCTGTGCTTTCCCAAAGGAGGAATTTCCAGGTCTTCAACAGCATCTACCCAATGGCAAAATCAACACGTTACCCTTTCCAATAGAGAAACTGACCCTTTGGCTTCTACTAAAGGTAAACAAGCAAAATCTCCTCTTGGTCATGGAACCCTCTTCCACTTCTATATCCCCCTTACCTAAATAACTTTGTTTCTGGCTTGTTTCTAAGAAAAATGAGATTTTTGTCCCTAATTTGGGGAAATTTTCTCCAAAATAGCAGTGTTCCTTAATTCTGCTTTTTATGATGTCTTTGGTTGCATGTTGGCTCAGTTGCTTAGAGATGTGATTTTCCTGTACACCTCCATTTCCACGGAGCCTTGCCACCCTCTCAATGAACAGCATGCAAGACCTCTCTCCTCTGGCTTTAGGGATAGAGTCCACACAAGGTACCAGTTACCATTTCACCATCAGCTGATCTCTTCTTCCTTTACTTCCCTTATCACTTGCTTGTCATGGTGAGGAAAAAAAAATAGTTTACCTTCTTACTGCCCACCTTACATACTTCCCAAACCCCAGACCCTTCTAGAAGGGTAGGACAAAAATTGCAAAATTCTCTTCTGCTGGTTCACAGTCCTGCAGAAGAATAGTCTCAGAATGGGGGCTTTGGATAAGGAAAATCTTGAAAATGAAAGCCTGACTGAGGACACAAAGAAAAAAAACAAAGGAGGACACCCTGTCCAAACTTGGATCCTTTTTTTAAAAAAAATTATATGGATTCCATTTTCATAGAGGGAAACAGAGAAGAAAATACCGCAGCACTTAAGGAATTTCCTCTCATCAGTTTTTCGCCAGTCCCTTGATTGTGTTTCAGCCTCGCTGAGTACTTTGCCTACGGTCCCTGGTGTAGTGATTTGCATCCCCGTCTCTGGGTGGCTGTAGGCCAGAGCTGGCAGCTGTCTCAGTCCAATTCTGGCTAGGAAAGGTAAGGATCTCTAGTTTTTGAAAGATCTGGAAGAGAAATGTGGAAGTCTTTGGAGGGGTGAGGTGGGGTAGGAGGATGTAGATTTAATTCATGAATTGGAAGCTTTCTGAAAAGCTCTCAAAGCTTAAAGAAATCTCCTGGAGACTTGTGTTTAAAAAGAACCAGAAAGATTTCCTCTCCCTTCTGAGGAAAGGCTTGCAGAAAAAAAGGCTAGTTGCTTCATAGATGAGATTTTGCATCGGGGACAGGTGTTTCTTAAGGCACTCTCAGGAGGGTTTAATTTCTAACAGGCACAGAGAGGAGGGAGGAAAAACTCATTCAAAGGCTTTTGATCACTAGGAATTCTCTTTGAATTTTGATTTGAAGAGGTAAAAGTCATTTAAAACTGCAGGTGTACTTGGGTGTAATGATAGGTATCTATTCTTCATTTTTTTTAAAAGTCATTTCATCTTTTTTTCTAGATTGTTTTTTATATGGGTCATTTTAAAGTCTTTGTTGAATTTCTTAAAATATTGCTTTTATTTTATGTGTTTTTTGTGTTTTTTGGCCTCCAGACATGTAGGATCTTGTCTCCCCAACGAGGGATTGAACCTCTACCCACTGCATTGGAAGGGGAAGTCTTAACCATTGGACACCCAGGGAAGCACCAGGTATCTGTTCTTGAAATACAATTTCTGCTTTATCCCAAAGCTTTCCACTTTCTACTTCTCTGTATCAATCAGTGCCAGTCATCAGCTGTTAGAATCTGAAGATGTGCACCTGTGTGTGCAGGCAGATGCAGCTCTGTGAATAAGAATTAGAATTCTGAAGCCTGAAAAGGCTGAAGAGAGCTTGGGTGTTAGGAGCAACACAGACCGACCTTGCTCCCAGCACACAGATACACTCTCTGCCCCTCATTATAAATTCAGCCAAGAGCTTACCAGGTGCCTCTGGCTTCTTTCTGGGAGAAGTTCAAATCATGTATCTCTGACTTTGACAATGGGGAAGCATGGTCTTCAACAGGATAGGGTGATATCCAGAGCTTCAGTGGGGTCATTGGATTATGTTGTGGGGAGGGGGAAGAGGTCCCTGCTAGAAAGTAAAGAGGAATTGCCCTCAAAGGTCACAGTTTGCAGTGGAAAGACAGCTGCTCGCATACGGAGCTCCTCAAGAATCCCCAGTATCCCCATCCTCCCAGAGCATTGCTGGCCAGTGCTTAAATGCTCTGGTTCTAAGTACCCCTGGTCTCCAATTCCAAGGGACAGCACTCCTCCTGGAGGATGACTGTGCCCCTTTACAACTCACATCTTTAAAGTCTGAGCATAGTGGTGGCTTAGGCCCTCCAGTCATTCTCATCCTCAACAGGCTGGGCTCCCTGACTCAGCAAAGCTTCCAGAACTTTCCAGCTTTATTTCTTTTCAATGAAGAAGCACTTCCAGCCCCTTTCCCTTTATGACAAAATCACCGGGGTCTTATTTCTAGACTACGCCGGAAAGAGTGAGCTCTGATACAACAGAGGTGAAGTGCCTGAGAGCATCCATGCTCTCCACCAGCAACTGGAGAAATGTTACTCAAGAGAAAGAAGGAAAACAAATCTCCTTCAAGATTTAACTTATATTTTAGTGTTACCTGTATCAGTTGAAAGTAAGGTATTAAAAGTTGCATAGACTAAAAATAGAAGATGGCTAACTTTTAGCTACAGAAGTATAGGGATGAGCTTATAAGACTCACCCAGTATGATCTCATTTTTCACTCCAAAAGACATATGATCTCATTTTTTGCCCCCAAAAATCTCATTTTTCACTCCAAAAGACAATCTGTGGGCTTTCAAATTTTAAATAGTTCATGTGTAGCTTAAAGCCCATTTGGCAACAGGGGGTGGGAAATAGACCTTTACCTTTATTGTTTGAAAGTATGATATATCTAGTCATATGTATTTGAATATTGAAAATATCTTCTTCCTTAAAGTGGGTCAAGGAGCAGCAGATTAGCATCAGCCAGGATCTAGCTACCGACCTACTAAATTAGAATCTGCATTTAACAAGCCCCTTACATGATTAGTGCACCTGTTAAAGACTAAAGTTAAACCAAGAGTTTTTCTCTCTCTCTATGACATTTGTCAGATTGCTTAACATTTCTGATCCTCATTATAAACTGTTTATAAACTCCTTTGTAAAGTTGTGAGCATTAGTGTTAATGCATGCACCTTGCATGTGCCCTGCCCATGGGAGGAGCTCTATAAATGAGAGATGATCATGATGACGATTTCAGTATTGCCAAAGCTACCAATTACTTCCTAGTAATCATGTTTAAATCAGAATGACTGGTTTTCACCCTTAACCACAAACGTTTGTATCTTCCACCCTCATTCCTAAATGAATTATCATCCAATGAGGCGAGCGGGGGAGGGAGGTATTAAGCTTCAGATGGCCAGCCCACACATACATGAAGAAAGAATACTCGGGAAACCTAGGAACATAGATTTTTGTTGGCTTAGAGGCTGGATTCAGCTGCCCGATGACTTCACAGCTGTTCCCGCAGCCCTAAAAGTGTCTGTCCCTTCGGCCCCATCCCCTCAGCTGGGTCTGCAACGCTGACTCGGGGATTTTCTTGTGAAAATGCCTGCTGGGCGGGGGAAGATTTGGAGTCTGGCTGGGGAAAAAATGAGTAATGCAAAGCAGTGCGCTCAGTAAAGGCTGCAAGAGAAATAAAAGTAAAAGCTGCCTCCTGTCTGTGGGGACGCTAAAATGATTCTGACTTATCATGTCACTGAGCAGAGCTGGGGGAAGCCAAAACTCAGAGTCTGCTGGCAAGGAAAAGAAAGAAGAAAAAAAAAAAAAGGCAGGGAGGAGCAAACCGGCGGGGGAGGAAATAAAAAGAGAGAGGGAAAGACAAGCGTCATTTAGGAAGGGGTAGAGTGAAAGAAAGCGCTCAGGATCTAAAACCCACAGCATTTTATATCTTTTCTCCTCCCCAGAGATCTCTGTCCCGTCACTTTACTGACAGAGTGCTGTGACAGGCTGCCTTCTCAGAAGTCCAAGAAGAAGCTCAGAGGCTGCTGTTCCTTCCCTCTCAAGTCCAGGGGTCTCCCTGGTAATGGATTGCTTCTCTCTGAGGTACGTGTAAATATAAACCTTTGGGGGACACAGCCTCATTTTAAAGTTAGCTGAAGTTTCAGCTTTGGGGTGAAAATTTTTTTTTTTCTTTTAGACAGAATCTCAAATATCCTTTTATTGATCTAACTAGTCATTAAGGTATCTTGAACAGCAGTGATTAATTTTGGTGACTGAAAGTCTCATGCAAATAGACATCTCTAATTTTTAGTTCATTGGACAATGAGTGATATTTTGACCCCCCCAGGGCAAGGAAGAACCTGTGAGGTCTGACTTTGAGGTTGAATTAGTTTTCAGTGAGTATTTAATATGATCAAAGTAGTCATCTCACTGAAATCATCTCCACTATCTTCCTTTAAATGCTTTCATTTAAAGCATAACTGTAACTGTTCAACTATTTAGCTGCTAGATCACTTCTCAAGGGTGAAAGAGAATGATTTGCCATGCCTGAACAAGACAGGAGTGTCCGCTGTTTTCTCAGAGATGGCATTTCAACCAGAGATTCTTGATGGAGAGTCTCAGATTTCCTTCTGAAATGTTCAGGTTCAAAATATTTACAAAGATGAATTGCATGAAGTTGTTGTACACTGGAACATGGGGTAAAAGTGAGCCTGTAAATCTTTACTGAAAATCCAGTATGCTCATTTTTTTAAAACAAGTGGTACATATAATGTCAAAATTCCTTGTTGAATTTAATGGGAAATTTGTAAATTAACTGCTAATTACTCTAATAGTTGATCTCTTCTTTAACATTAAAAAGCACAAAATTATTTCCAACAAAATTGTTGAATTGTTTTTCTTATTTTTCTTTTTTCAAATGGATCAAAGCATATTGCCACATTTTTAGATCATAAATCCTAGCCTTATTATCACTGAATTTTTGCCAAACTGCACTCCCACCATGGACCCAGGATGCCTGCTTCATTGCATTTAATAGTTACAACAATGAAGACTTGTTGACTGTCAGTTGATGTAGAAAAATATCACTTAAATGCTGGCTGCTGGTCTTGACATTGCTTTGGTGCACAGTGAATGGGCGATAGTTTGGAAAGAATGCATGTTATGCCCG
Source organism: Cervus elaphus (assembly GCF_910594005.1). NCBI lineage: Eukaryota > Metazoa > Chordata > Mammalia > Artiodactyla > Cervidae > Cervus > Cervus elaphus. The sequence goes on along the minus strand of NC_057819.1, from coordinate 79,151,388 downwards.
GAAATATTGGCAGCTTCTAGGTTGCTGTGAGTGTGGAACGGACCGTGCAAAGTGTTGTTTATAACATGCTCTCCTCTTGAATGAGGTTGTTTTGGGATTAAGATTAAGGATTCTCTGTGTTTAGAGGAAAGAAAGCAATAGACAAAGCAGAAAAGCTTGTAAAACATTTGTAGACTGCCAGAGAGTATTAAGCACTGTAAAGTGCTTCCTGCTTCTATACCTTCCCTTTCTTTATGGTTCTCTGCTTTATCTTACTTTCTGCCCAATGCAAACAGAATGCAAAAGTTAGGGAAAAAATATGTTAAAGTTGATTTTCACAGGCATCCATGTCTCCTAGAAAAGAAAAGAACATAGTGGTGTTTCCCCAGCTCTTTCCTGCTACTTGTGGGGCTCACTCTAATGCATTCAACTGACATCTCCTGTCTTCTCCACAGTTTTTGCCCTGGTGAGACCACCCAGATCTAATCTGTGAGCTCAGCTAGGAGACGCCGCTGTAACAATGACAGACGAGCCCGTAAAGGAGATCCTGGGAACCCCGAAGTCTCCCAAGCCGGTGGCAATGGAAAAGAATGCCAACGGAGAAGTGGTGGTTACCATGGTACCCCTGGTCAGTGAGATTCAGCTGGCGGCCGCCACCGGGGGCGCCGAGCTCTCCTGCTACCGCTGCGTCATCCCCTTCGCCGTGGTGGTCCTCATCACCGGGACCGTGGTCACTGCCGTGGCGTACAGCTTCAACTCCCACGGCTCCATCATCTCCATCTTGGGCCTGGTCCTTCTGTCCCTGGGACTTTTTCTGTTAGCGTCTAGCGCTCTGTGCTGGAAGGTGAGGCAGAGGAGCAAGAAAGCCAAGAGGCGGGAGAGCCAGACAACTCTGGTGGCGAATCAGAGGGGCTGGTTTGCTTAGGACCGAATGAGACCAGCGAGGACGTGTGACCTGAAGGACCTGCTTTCACTTCGTCAGCCAGGGCGCCCAGGACCGCAGTGGGGAGGATGCGCTTGGCAGGGACCGGAGGCGCGGGATGGCCTCACGGCGGAGGGCGCACGGGGCTCTCTTCTGGGAGCAATGACTTCTTTCTTCTTCTACGACAAACTTAACTCCAAGGGCTATTCTAAGACTGAAAATCAGTGTTTCCTCTGTATTAAATATTTTAGGAGTCATGGGAGGTTCGTGGCATTAGACATTTTGTTGGAAAATAGGCCAGAAAAGATGAGTTCTGGCACACCAGTGACCTGCCTCCAAAGGAGATAACCCACACTATTAGGACATTATATCCCAAGACTGTTCTGCTGAGATTCTGAACTGCTTTGGACTTTGCATTCACCCATGAAATTCTATATATTTCTTTTTCCCAAAAAGTTGATTCTCTGGTATCTGTTTAGTTTTCATTTTCAGTAAAGCATCACTGGTGGTACTTTTCTTGAGGAATAAACTAATTTTTTTTTTTATGTTTTAACATTGAACAGTTCTTACATGATTGTAATGATGTGTCAGATCATTAAAAAAGGTAAAACGTGTAGCTACTAGATCATATGGGGGGATAAATTAATATTAAAATAATCCTATACAGCACTTTTGATGATTTTTATATTTCATGTAAAATTTTAAGTTTCATGTACAGTTCATTCAAAATAATAAATACTCATTGCTGCTGAGACTTCTTACTTCTTTGACTGTACCAGGTCCCAACTGCAGCATGTGGGAATCTTTGACTTTCATTGCTGCATACGGGTTCTTTTTAGTTGTAGCAATCAGGATCTATTTCCCTGACCAGGGATTGAACCCAGGCCCCATGCATTGGGAGCTTGGAGTCCTAGCCACAAGACCACCAGGGAAGTACCTGCTAAAACTTCTCAAATGCTTAGTTCTCCTGTAGTTATGTTGCTGCAGTTACAAGTTGCCCTTCTTCCTTTGCCTCGGAAACATCTCAACTGTGTTCCTCTCAAATGTTGCTTCTTCCTAACCTAACTCAATGATTTCTATATTTGTCACATCATTTTTTAATACCTTTTGAAGAATAATAAGAATTCTGTCATTTAAAAATATTTCTATGTCATTAAAATTAGGAAATCAAAGCCTGGGGTCAAAAATTTTATAATATGTTGTTAAATATGTATTACGTATGTATTAGTTGCTCAGTTGTGTTTGATTCTTTGCGACCCCAAGGACTGTAGCTCACCAGGCTCCTCTGTCCATGAAATTCTCCAGACAAGAATACTGGAGTGGGTAGCCATTCCCTTCTCCAGGGGATCTTCTCGACCCAGGGATCAAATCCAGGTCTCTTGCCCTGCATACAGTTTCTTTACCATCTGAGTCACCAGGGAAGTCCTACATATTTATTGAATCTGTGGTTAAATATTTGCGTACCATATTTTTGAGCACCAGCTATATGCCAGGCTTTGTGTAGCTTCTCAGACTGCCTAACTGAGTTAGTTATAATGCAATGCAAATAAGGTTACTGCTTGAATTCTGTGGATATTGAACAGCTAGGACTCTACGGCAGAATTCTAGCCAGAAATATCCCTGGTTCATGTCATTTAAACCAGGTTAAACTAGAGGGGAAAGATAGACACAAAGCCTTTCCTAAACCTTGGAAAAACAAAGGAAGCCTAGCCTAGCACTTTTGATGGAAAGCATTCTATCAAGGACTTTAATTAAATTCGGCAGGAGCCCTCTGGCACGGAGTACACCCTGGAGCTCAGACGGTTTTGTTAGGGAGAGACGCCTGGGTGGCCTGGTTTCTCCTGGCTTTGAAGGTCCGGTGGCAGAAGTTTGGAGTTGTTCAGTATAGGGGAGTACACTACAATTATCTGAAACACAGGAAGGTCCACCCTCCTCTGGAACAAATGAAAGTATATGGCATTGTGTTAATGACAGTGGAAGGAATATTGTGCTTTGATGTGCTGCTTCTTTTTTATTTTTGGTTCAAAGATATCCAAAAAATCCCCACTGCTCGATAAAGAGATTTCTCAGGCTAGCGTTCAAGGTTCTGCTGTGTCTGATCCAAACAGATGTATCCAGGTTTCACTCTCAACCTGAAAACTCATATGAGGTGGCCAGACCAGACAACTCCGCATCCCTGGATCAGGCTTCAGGTTTTTGCCTTCGTGTGCATTCAAACTTCTGTTTTCCCTCCTGCATAATGCCATCCTTTCCTTCTCCAGCTCAAACATACCCAAACCCTGATTCTCCTTACAGCCCCAACTTAAGTGCAGCCTCTTCCTAGAGGTTCCCATTTGTCTGAAAGGAATTGCTTCTTCACGAGCCTCTACCTATAAGTCTCTGATGGTTTTCATTTTCTACCACGATAATGCCATAAATGTAGGATCCTCTTTCAAAGCTTCTTAGAAGTACATAATGTGTCATATATGTTTAAACCCCCTGTGTGATGCCTAATAAAATGTCCTTCCCAGATTAGGTACTCAACAGCAAGTGTTTGCTAAATGAACTAAAGAATAAAAATCAGAGACCGTTGAGCGGTTTATCCAGAATTAGAGTTCATTTGTTTTAATCTCTTAAAAGAAATTTCTTTAGTCCTCGTCTCTCCCAGAATAACTCATCCTCCTCTGCCCTCCCTACTGGATGTGCCAGGTCCAGGTGGGTATTTACTACCTTTGTGCTTCTCTAGCTACACTGCCCTTTCAAAGGCTTAAAAAATTAGCTTGTGAACTATTTCAGGCCACCAGGGGGCCTCCTTCTGCTACCCGAGAGTCCCCAAAGAAACCGCATGGAATGACTTAAATTGTAAGGACTGAAATAGGATCATACTGGAAAGAGTGATATCTCTCCTAGATGTGAGAACTTGGAAAAGATTCTCCCCTGAGCCCACCCCTGCCCTCCTCCCTAAGTCACTTTGCAATGGCTAATTCTGGGTTCTTCTAGTAAGTACAGGAAGGTCTTGCCCTGTTGAGCAAGGCTCCATTCACATTAAAAAGGTCTACACACTTGCAAGACTGTAAGGCACAGACAAGTCCTATATACTGTGGCTCCCAACTCCTGTGAGGAGGATAAATCCAGACTTGAATCGTGGTATCATAAGTATCTCATAACATATGTCTTTAACGGCGAAGGTTTGTCTTTACAAATGGTTTGATTATCTAGTGATAAGCACGTGTTAAATGCATGCATAAGCGTGATGCAGGCATATATGCATTGAAGAGATAACCTGGCCCCACCCTGGAGCATCAGAAACCAACTGTATCACCTAGCAGAATATTTCCTAGACCTCACACATACCAGAATGCACAGGAACAACTTTTAACACTATTGTGGGCAGCAAGTCTCTGCCGAGATGAGAACCACAGCCACCAGAGGAACTCTGCCTGCCCCACCTCACTATCTTAACTGATCTAGGGAATCTCGCCTAAAGATGGCAAGGTCAGGAGGATCATACAGGTGGTTAAGGCCACATAAGCCCTGGAGAGCCAGATCACAAGCTCCCAGGCCTACCTCTCTGTTCCACCACCACCTCTAAGAGACAGACAGACACACACACAGAGAGATAGACACTGGGGTTTGCACCGTAGTACAGTTCTGAACTTGGAAGTTCTGGTTATGAATCCCAGCTCTCCTGTAAAACTAGTGTGATCTTGAGAAGTTAAATCTCATCTTTAAAATAAGGTTAATTTTAAAGAAATGACTGAAGTTTTGTCAACTATAAGGTACTACCCTGTTGAAATGAATTGTTATTTATCTCTCTAATGTTAACCTCAGCTTCTTTCTCTACTTATTGTCTCAACATGCCATCAAGAATCAAGCAAACCCCTGTTTTGGTTAAATGACCTTTTAACCTTGACATTATCCACAAGAGCTTTCTAGAACCAAAATAACCTGGGGAAAACCCCTGTTCCATGTATGAATAATAACTTACATTTCCTTAATATTGGTATAATTTTTGGTGCTTTCACATACTAGGAGTCATTGTAAAAGGCATATTTAATACAGAGTCAATTATGTGTCTTTAGTAAAAAAGATCAGGAGAGTGAGCAATCCCCCCATCTCTTCTCTCCCCACTTCCATTCCAGTCAATCCATCCTAGGTTGCCCCACAGGAAGGAAGACCAGGACAGAAATCTAAAGAAAAGGAAAAAAAGTAAATTCCTTGTTCCTGATCTTTGGGTCTCGAGGGCGTTAAAGTGACTTAAGGTTCATCTTAGGAATTTTCAAAGGTTGTTTGTTTACGCTTGACTTTTACATTTCTCTTTGACCCCATGTGCCTCAATTGTACCTGACATTACTCAGTATTCTCCACCACACTTTGAGGCTAGAAGTGCACATCCACCCTGCTCTCAGATAAGCAAAGTACAGTTCCCAGAGGGTAAATAGCTTATCCAGTCAAGGTTTCATGGCTGGTGGGCCTTGAGTTAGACCAATTTGCTGACCAAAGATTATAGTTACCCCAGGTTTATGCTTAGCTGTGGCTGATACAATTTCCAGAATGATAGGAAAAGGAGATCCAAAAGGTGTTCTAACACCTATTTTCAGAAAACTTTACAGAATAATACGCATAGAGAAAAGCATGAATTTCGCACACACTGACACACACACAAACGGAACCTGTAGTCAGATGAATAAACTGAATATGCAGGTCTCTCAAAACTCCCCTTGAGTCCATCCAGCCGTCTCTCCAGGAGGAGCCGTCATCCTCACCTCTGACACATGAGTAGCTCTGCCTAATGTTTAACCTTACGTAAATGGAAACATAGGATGTGTTCCCTGCGTCTGGCTTCCTCAGTGCAATGCTATGTCTGTGAAGTACATCCATACTGCTGTGTGTCATCACAGAGAGCTTGGTCTCATCGCTGCGTGGTATTCATTGTGTGAATACACCATCTTTTATCCTTTCTTCTGTGAAAAGCATTCGGAGAGTTTCTAGTTTCGTACACATTATCACATGTGAAATAGATAGCCAGTGCATCGATGTATGGTGCGGGGAACCCAAAGCCAGTGCTCTGTGATGACCTAGGGGGCGGGGTGGGAGGGAAGTGGAAGGGGAACTCCAGACGGAGGAGGCCTGTGTGTGCCCGATGCTGCTTCTTGCTGATGTCTGGCAAAAGCCATCACAGCATTGTAAAATAATTATCCTCTAATTTAAAAAGATAATAAAAGAAAACAGGTAGTACTTGTGACAGCCAGGCTCCTGAGTGGCCCCCAGTGATCCCTGCCTCCTGTATTCACACGTCTCCTACATTGTCTCAGGACTGATTTGTGGAAACAACAGAACATGGCAGAAGTGATGGTGTGTCACGTCCAAGATAACCATTCTGGAAAACTCTGAGGCTTCACTTTGGTGCCTCTCTTTCCCTCCTTTCTTTGGGGAAAGCCATCTGCCACTCTGGAGGACACTCAGGTCACCGTGGATAGGCTGCGTGGGGAGGCACCGAAGCCTCTGGCCAGGGGCTGGACAGGAGCTCTGAGTCCCGCAGTCACCGTGGAGGTGGAACTGTGTCCCTACTGACAGTCTGACCAAAACCTCCCCAGAGGCCCTCAGCCAGGGTTGTGTTATGTGATTATATGACTTAATGGGTCCTCACACTCTTGTCTCCTAGGCCTTTTCCTCCCCCGGAAAACAAAACAAAAGGAAGATGAATTTCACTTATTGCAAGAAGGAAATTGTACTGACAAACACCATGGACCCCAGGCACTGCACAGACTGTGCTTAATGGGTGAATTTGCCCTTCATCCAGCTAAGTCATTCGCAGATTTCCGAGCCACAGAAACTGTGAGATAACACGTTTGTTGTTACAAGTTGCTAAGCTTTAGAGTAATTTGTTATTCAACAAGAGATAACTAACATTGTGCTATTGTGAAATTTCTTCCACATGATTTTTTGCTTACATACACACACAACTCCTAGGTTGATAAAGACTTAGCAGTGGGATTAGATAAAGGATAGGTTGTGTTCAGCTCTAACTGCCAGTTTTCTAAAATGTCTGAATCAATTTATCCTCCTACCAGCACTATAAGAGAGTTCTGGAAGCATTACATCTCCACTGATATTCTCACACTTTCATCTTTTCCATTTTAGTCATTCCCATGGATGTAACATTTGCTTTTAATTATATATTTTAGAAAAGGAATGTCCCCCAGAACTCGGGCTGCGATAAGGCAGAGCAGGTTAGAAATGGGAGAAGAAATTAGAGTCTAAGTATAAAATTCAGGTCTGCGCTTTGAAAATGCAAAGCAGCAAGAGACGAATTCTCAGGGAAGTGGTCTGAGACCAGGGAACTAGACTGGAGACTGGAGTTTAGCTCACAGTGAGAACAACAGTCTTTACCAGGCACTCAGCATACTCTAAGCCTTGCTCTCTGAGCTTTGTTTGAATTGGGCTCTCACTTGATCCTCACAACAACCCAGTGAAGTAGGTACTATTATTACCTGTATTTTACAGATGTGGAAACTGGGGCACAGATTAAGCCAAGTAATTGAGATCACACAGCTAGTAGAGTAGGATCTACTATTTAACCACAATACCCACACACCCAGGTACACAGTACGTTTTCAATACCTGGTTCTTGAATAAAGTCCCAGCAGAAGCTGAGCCACAGAGGGTCAAGAGTCCAAGCTAACGCTGAGGACCAGCTCAACAGTTTGGACAAGCCAGGACTGAAAATGCAGATGACCTCTGAACCATCTGCCAGCAGAACTTGGGTCTGTCTGCCACATCTCCCACCACCAAGGCTGGTACTCTGATCCCTGGCCTCCTTGAGTTTCTGCATGGAAAACTCAAAACTCTGAATATCAGCCAGCCTCTGCCTGAAACTCAGGGGCAGGGTATGACAGAGTTCATAGCTGAAAAAGGTAACACCCTGTAGGGGGAACTGAAGGTGAAGGTGATGACTTGGTGAGATCAGGACTGGAAGAACAGTTAGCCAGGTGTGGGGAGTGAGGGGGAGGAACTGGGGTACTTCCAGGGGGAACCCCTGTATTGCAAGCTGGATTCTTAACCCCTGGACCACCAGGGAAGACCCCTACTTGTCCCTATCTTAAAATTAATTTTAAAACATGGCTGATATATGATTGAGTGAGTTTTTAAGACAGTGAAAAGTACAGAAGCTATGAGAAAGTCAGCTTAAATGGGATGTTGGTAGAAAAACAGCAGTTTACCTTGGAAGTGAAATTGCAAACACTGAGAGAAAATGAGTTGACACAAGAATTTGAATTAGGCCCTGTCTGACAGGAACCCACACCCTCCAAATATATACATATTAATGTTTTGCTCTTTCAATCAGAGATTCCTTATGTTCAGTATAGTGGTAGTGGTGGTTTAGTCACTAAGTCGTGATGGCTCTTGGGACACCATGGACTGTGATCTGCCAGGCTCCTATGTCCATGGGATTTCCTAGGGAAGAGTACTTGAGTGGCTTGCCATTTCCTTCTCTAGGGGATCTTCCCAGCCCAGGGATTGAACATACATCTCCTTCATTGCAGGTGGTCTCCTGCATTGCAGGCAGATTCTTTACTGCTGAGCCCTCAGGGAAGCCCCCATGTACAGTATATCCTTATCCAAATGTATATATCTCAGAAAAACCCAAACACTATCGTGCTATCTGATTAGAGGGCCAGTTAGCATTTACATGGCACTTGGATATAGACAGCATTTTCACCTGCATTGCCTAACTCCTTTCAGAAGTTCAGTGAAATATTATCCTCATTTTCAGATGATGAAATGGGGGCTTGGAGAGGTTAAATGGTTTGCTTGTGATCCAACAGGCTAGGAATAAGACTCACACCCAGATGCAGGTCTTTGCCTTTCCATTCCATTTTTCCCCTGGGCTTTGGAGGCTCCTATAGGATGCCCTCCCTTGGTTGGAGGTCTATGTCACTTGGTCGTCCAGTTAAGGATGTTTCCCAAAAGCCTTATTTTTAAAAATTAATTTTTACTGAAGTATAGTTGCTTTACAATGTTTTGTTAGTTCCTGCTATGCAGCAAAATGAATCAGCCACAGAAAGAAATGTGTTAATTTCTCAGTCATGTCTGACTCTTTGTGATTCCCTGGACTGTAGCCCACCAGGCTCCTCTGTCCATGGGATTCTCCAGGCAAGAATACTGGAGTGAGTAAACCATTCCCTTCTTCAGGGGATCTTCCTGACCCAGGGATCAAATCCTGTAGCTAATAAAAGGAATAAGGCAAATTGCTATGTACACATATTAATTTAGAAGGATCTCTACGATATACTATGTGAAAAAGCTTTCAGCTAATATTTATAATCCAATACCATTCTTATGGACTTTCCTGGTGGTTCAGACAGTAAAGACTCTGCCTGCAAAGCAGGAGACCCAGGTTCAATCCTTGGGTCAGGAAGATCCCCTGGAGAAGGGAATGGCAGCCCACCCCAGTATTCCTGCCTGGAGACTTCCATGGACAGAGGAGCCTGGTGGGCTACAGTCAATGGGGTTGCAAAGAGTCGGACATGACGGAGTGACGGACACTTTCACTTTTCACCATTCTTATAAAATAAACTGGGAGTATAAATGAGTTCATTTAAGCAAAGAAAAATTATACAAGAACTCATGGTGTGTCATTAAGTGCATGTATACCACTGAGGTGTTATTTTAAGGAAAAGTTTTTCTTTATACTCCTCTATGTTGTTTTAATTATTATAATGAGCAATCATTAAAAGAATAAAGAATTAGGGGGGAGATAAAGTTTTACTTGAGAAATACAACAAATATTATACAAATAAAGCACTTATAAATGAGTCTGGTATGCAACAGTGCTAGGGAATTCCTGAGTCATGCCCGCACGCCAGCTCCCTTCTAAGATGCAGTTCCTCTCTGTTTGTTCATTCACTCACTTGCCCAGTAATTACTGAGCACTCATATTGAGGTACTGAGAATTTAAGCAGTGAAAAGAAATGTTTTGTGATTCAATTAAGTCTGGTTCAGGTATTCAGGCATAATTCTACAAAAAGAGTAAAAGCACATAGGGTCAACTTCCCAGTCTGTGTATTAACTTCATACATTTGGATTCCAGTACCAAGGGAAATGATTCCAGTACCAGTAGAAAGGAAACACAATGTCTATAGTAATTTGGAATGCATAACTGTAAGAATCTTGAGTGCAAAATTAATGGGAGTTCGAGATAGTCTATTGACTTCCTCTTCTTTTCTAAGTTAATAACATGTTTATAGGCCATAGCCTTATTTGTATTTCGGTCTCAATGCATTCCTTGTGGTACAACGTTGGTAAATTAAGGAATCTTTAATGATTCAGAATTCACTCAGGAGGCAACCATATCCTAAAAATACTCATTACCTAGGAACCCTGAGTAGTAGTAGAGGGAAACTAGGCGGGGACATTGAGAAAGTCCTTTGTGCTATTTTAACAAGGACCATCCAGCCTTGAGTCACAGTGACCCTGACACTCACAGCTCTTGAGTTCTCAAGCATTTTCATTGGGAACTATAGGCCGTGTCCAAAAAAAATAGAATTACACTTTTGCTCCATCTCAGCCTTCTATCGAGAAAAGAAAACACAGATGATTTTCCATTTCAAGTTCAAATACAGAATGGATGTTATTTTGTCTTGCTTGACTGGGCTAGTTAATCAGAGTTCAGAGGCTGGCAGCCTGCCAGACATAAATCAGTCTTGATCACATTGTCCTATGAACCCAGAAAAAGAAATAGAAAAGAAGGAAGGGATAGAGCCAGAAAAGTTGTAGGTTTGGGGAAAGTGTGACTGTGAACATTTGTATTTTGAGTGTCCAGCACACGTTGCTTTCCTATAGAGGGTGGCTAGTCCAGAGAGAAAAGGGATACTTGGAGGCAAGATTTGCGTTGCTTCACTCCTCTGCAACTAGACTCTATAATAAAAGTGCTTGCATCAGAGCACATTTTAGCACTCTCACAGTTCTAACTTAATCATGGCAGGAAGCTCTCCTGCTCCTGGGAGAACAAGTTGCGTCACTAGGAACATCTGACTCCAGGATCCAGTGTCCATCATTTTGCCTAAGGTCATTAAAAAAAACTAGAGTATCACCTTACAACATAAAGACTTTGCCCAGATGACAATTAAGGGGAAACACATAGCATGATAAATAATTGAACAGGTGGATTAAAGAAATGCCTTTCCTGTGCAAAATGACATGTGTGATTGACAGTCGTAAATCCAGCCTCTGGCCATGTTCCCACATAGCCGAGGGTTTCTAACCAGTCAGACTGCTCTATTTTTTCAGTTTGCCTTTCTTGGTGGTTCGAGGAGTCTCCTCTGGCTTCACGGAATCAGACAAGCTGTAAAGAAAGGCAGCACCTCAGGAGAAGTTCCTGAGAGCGGCTTTCAAAGGACGCCTGCCAGTGGCAGGTTGCAGGGCTTGCCCACTGGGTGGGATAACATTTTGGATATGGTTTGTGCAGAATGAGGTCTGCTGTGGATCAAATGGCAAGTCTGACTGCTGGCGTGACTTCAGAAATGCCGTTTGACTCACTTGTATAAAGTACAACCTGAACATCACCTTTCATACAGGGCCTCATATTTCAGCTTTAAGCATGTTTTCCTCCCAGACCAACAAAAATTCTCCTGATTCTGCTGATTTACCAAGTCATTCACAGCAGAGCAAACATCTTTGCTTATGGACATCCTGGAAATATTCCACACCAGAAAGTTCCTGCATCCTCTACTTGATAACCGCCCATCAGTAGATGCTTTTCCAATCGCAGGGAAAGAAGAGAGAGAGAGAAAGAATGAGGAAAGGAAAAAAGAACACAGTGACTTTTACAAAAGAACCACCATCCTAGTTTCTATTTGTAGCCCCGCGGCAGAATATGAAGTTCCCAGTAAAAATACAACACTCAGACTTGGAACTCCTGCTACCGTGACAGATTTTTGAATGGTTATGAAAGGAGTCTGGGAATTCAGACTGGCAAAGGCCAAGGTTCCCGGCCACTTGGTGGATAGTATTTGAGATTCGCCAAGAGGAAAGACCCCCATTTCCCCAGCCATGCCTGGTAAAGATGAGACAAGTTGGGACAATGAGAAAGGCAGAGGTGGCAGATCTCCCACCTCCTAAAACAGAAAGGCTGACCATGCTAGAATGGTGCAGAGCAGAATGTGAAAACAAAAGAGATGTTTTTAAAAGAAAAAACTTTTGAGGGAAATTTCAAACATATACCGAAATGAGAGAGAATGGCATGATGAATCCCTAGCTACCCATCAGCCAACTTCAGTAACCTTCCAGCTCATAGCCATTTTGGTTCCTTTGTACCCTTCCCCCAACCCCCATTAACTGCCAGATTATTTTGGAGTAAATCCCAGACAATATGCAATAGATGCTTTAGAAGGTAAGCTCTTCTAAGGTTTATGACTTGATTAGTTAGTGCAGTTAAATGCTGTAGAAGACTAATTAGGATAATTCATTTGGGATGGATAGTCTAAGAAAGGTTTCCCTGGACTTTGATACTAGCTAAAAACGCTAGTTTCCTAAAACTTGTGTTAGCAGTGCTATCTGATGGCAGTTGAACAGCAGAGCTGTTAGGAGGTGGCCGTCAGAAGAAATAAAGGTGGAGTGTAACTGAGAAGGGTGCTGACCCCAGGCAAGGGTGCAAAATGCCGTTTGAGATCACACGGGGCATGGGAGAACACACAGAGGTCAGAGAGTCTCTGCCGGTTACTACATGGTCTGCTGCCAAAGCCGTTCTTTGATCTTCATCCTTCAGACCTTATTATTAATCTCCCCAGAGGGCTGCCCTTTCCCTCCTCACATACTCAATCCAATCCAGAATCACAAAAGGGCAAGGCAGGTTGAGGCTGAGCATCTGACCATGTCAACCCACCTCTGCTGCTCTGTATCCCTGCCTTTTAGCCCCTGCTACCTCACCTGTGTAAAGCAGAGAAGTGGAAGCAAGACACTCAAGACTCAGCGGAAGTCCATTTGCAGTGCGTGTATATGCAAATACAGATTTGGCAAAGATATACATTATGATGCTGCTTAAGAAGGTTTTGCAATAATAGGATATAGATTAATCACCGGGTTAATCCTTTGCAACATCTCACCTCTCCCTGCATTTAATTATATCTTGATAAATGAAAAGGGCTTCCCTAGTGATTCAGCCGTTAAAGAATCTCCCTGCAATGCAGGAGACCTGGGTTCGATCCCCAGGTAGGGAAGACTCCCTGGAGAAGGAAATGGAAACCCATGCCAGTATTTTTGCCTGGGAAATCCCATGGACAGAGGAGCCTGGAAGGCTAGAGTCCAAGGAGTCACACGAGTCAGATACAACTTAGCAACTAAACCACCATCACTTGATAAATGAAAACTGTATATATGCATATATTTCTAAGTTATAGATATATAACTCAATAATATATATATGTATATTTACAGTTGTATACATTCAATTCAATGGATTTTTAAGCTCCTACTATAAAACAAACACTGTTGTAAATGCTGGGGGAAATAAAACATTGAATAATAAATGATGATTAGGCTCAAGGAGGTTGCATGTAACAGGATTCTAAAGGTAAGTATCTATGTGGCCATAATGCCACATAAGAAAAATACAAGAAAAGGAACCAAATGTGAGTGACAAAAAATGTTATCAGCAGAATATTAATGAAGGTGCAAAAGAAGAAACTGTCACTTATGGATGGGAGTGGGGAGAGGAATCGTAAAAGGCACCTTGGAAGAAGTGCCATTGACATGGACCTTGAAGCCGGGTCAGGGGCAGTTAGTGACGTTGGAGTTGAGGAGAAAAAAGCATTTCAGGAGGCAAGAAAGGTGAAAGGAAAGGGAAATATATGAATATAAGTGGGACGTGTTCAGGGGAAGGCATATACACCACACAGGCGGGAGGAGAGCAGGATATAAAAGGCAGGTTGATTGCATCAGGGGATGTAGCAGAGAACTTCAGAGGGAGTTAATGCCCAAAACCTGAAGGAAGATTACCTGGTCCTAGCTCTGACCCTGAGCTGAGTGATCTTGGCTAAATCAGTGAGACCTTAAAGTTCAACGTCTTTGCATGATCAGAGTGTGAACAGTGCCCATCTCTGGCGATTGTTGTTCTGTTACCCTATCCATGGGGCACAGTGAGGTGTCCCGGCTAGTGTGGGAGGGGCAAGGCCACTGAATGCACAGTTGTGCTGGGGAAGGGAGCAGGGTGTGGCTGCTGCTGCTAAGTCGCTTTAGTCGTGTCCGACTCTGCAATTTACCACTCCTGACGTGAGCTCACCCAGACAGGTCTGAAGCCTGGAACTACTCAAGAGGAGGAGATTCTTCTGGAAGCTTGCTTTTCCATTGCTGGCAGGACAGCGGAGCTTTGCCTGAGCGGAAAGCACATTCACAATTGCAGGGAGTCTGAGCCAGCAGGAGGTTCCGCCTACAGGTTCCAGGCTGGAGAGGGACCCACGTTCTGAGAGCTATGTCAGGACCTTCTGCTTTTCAGTTAGTTTGCCTTATGACACAAGCAGCTCTGTCTTTAGGACACAGCCCAGCCCAGGACCTGGAGTGTTTTCCAGTTGAAAAAGTCTCAAATGTGGAAAGAGAAAGGGGATGTGGGGAGTGTGTGGGGAGTGATGGGAGATGACAGCTCTGGGATGGATGGGTCAGCTCTCTGCTCCGCCCCCTTTCCAGGTTATAAGAGCCTTTCCTCCTGGAAGGGGTGGAGTGGGAGCCGATGCCAACTGAGTGGTCACAGCTGGGTGTCTCTCCCTTCCTGGAAGGCCTGGCGACATCTCTCCTACCATTGTGATTAGGGAGAAAGCATTCACAAGGATGATTATCTAATCAGGGAATTAGCCTTAGTTCATGAGGAAAGCATGAGAAGATTCTTTAAAAATCTAATAGAAAAAAAAAAAAGAAAGAAAGAAAAGGCCTATATCAGGAAACAGCGCCAGTAATCGTACCCTGACTGATTATTACACACAAACACTATTAAGATTTACAGCAATTATTTGTAAACAGTGATCCAATATAATTGGCAGATATTTATCTTGAGCACCTACTCCACTGTACTTTAAGCTGCCTGTTTCTGCTATTGATTTCTTCTCTTCATGTCACCGTACTGATTTCTTTATTACGGTTTAGGGGCTATCTGATTCCAAATTCCCTGTGGTGCTTGTTAAAAGTTTAGACTTCTGAGTATCACTGTAGATCTATGGCATCAGAATCTACAGGAAATGAAAGCAAGGAATCTGAATGTAAAATATTTTTTTAAGGAAATTTTCAAGCATATTCAAAAGAAAAGGGAAAAATATAATGAAACACTGACAATGGATTTAGCACCAGCTCTAATTATTATCAACTCATGGCCAATACTATTTGATTAATATCCTCTCCCCAAATTATTTTGAATATTTCAAAGTAAGTTTCAGATAGCACATCATTTCATCTGAAAATACTTGTGTGTATCTCTAAGTAATAAAGACTTTTAAAGACTAATTTACAATCTTTGCAATTATTATTATTGTACAATTATTATTTCTTTAAAAATTAAGAATATTTTCTTTGTATCAAACATCTAGTCAGTATTCATATTTCCCATGTTGCCTCACAATTTTTTGAATCAAAACCTGAGTAACTTTCCTACATTTCAATTGGTTGGTATATCACCTAGCTCTTTTTTCTTCCACTATCACCTGATTCCCTCTCTGCTTCTTATTTGTTGAAGAAATTGGGTTATTTGCCCTATAAAGTTTGCCAGAGTCTATATTTTGTTAGTTATATTATTGTGGTATAACTTAACATGTCCTTTGACCCCTGTATTTTCTTTAATTTATATAATAATGTTCTATAATAATTAAATTTATAATTTATTATATACTTTACTTATAATTATATAATAATAATAATTTCCTAACTATTATGGAAATGTAAAGCCTTGGTCAAATTCAAATGTGCTGCTTTCGTCGAGAATACTTCCTTGGTGGTATGAGGTATCAAATTCTTTCATACATGTCTGACTGTGTTTTCATAATATTCATAGCTATTGATGAACAGTGTTTAGTTCCACTAACTCACTGGGACTCTGATTCTTTATTTTTAAAGCAATCCAAATACATTTTACACACCTTAGAACTCAAGGATTTTGCTTTAGTCCTTTTCCCATTCTGTTTGTACAGTTATCTTACAGAAAAGCAAATATATATTTACCCCTTAATAAACTCTTCTAATAATATATATTTACCCCTTAATAAACTCTTCTAATAACAGATTGAGGCCAGCAAGACAACCTTTGGCATGTGGGAAGACCACATTAGTATTGTATTTATCATA
The DNA here is from genome assembly GCF_910594005.1 of Cervus elaphus. Lineage (NCBI taxonomy): Eukaryota > Metazoa > Chordata > Mammalia > Artiodactyla > Cervidae > Cervus > Cervus elaphus. Next base: position 79,135,184 of record NC_057819.1, on the reverse strand, counting down.
ACTTTTTAAAATTAATTATGAAATTAATATAATTAGTACTTCATACATGAATCCATCAAAATACTAAATAAGATTATAATTAGGTGAACATATATCTGGGGAGAAGCTCAAAAACTGTGATGGAATGCATGATCAGGAAAGTTAGGACACTGTCACCTGGAGTGCGGGCCCACATCACTGATCTGATCAGAGTAGCACCATTCCTCCAGCTTTATTTCCCACCACTGTCCTCCCTCACACCCTAGGTCTCTCAGACACACTGGACTTCAGTCACTGTTCGACATTCCGTCTTCTTTCACACTCCATTCCCACTGTCCCTGCTGGCTCCGTGCCTGCACTGCCTTCCTCCAGTTCAGTTCCGGACAAGGCCCTCTGCACTGAAGCTTAGCACAAGAAAGAATGCTCCCCTTCATGCCCTAATGAACATACTATGTATCTTCATTCTTGCTTTTATCTTTGGGAAATGTAATTGTTCTTTACATACTTGCCTTTCACTAAGCATGGCATCATCGTGAGCAGACAGCCTGTGACTTTTGGCCCTGTATATTTTATCTCTGTGTATGCCTCTCTGCATTCCTAGCTCAGGATCTGGCTCATAGGGTATAGATGATCAAGAAAGCACAGCAGGGGAAAGAGTGGGAGGGATGGATTGAGAGAGAGCACTGACATTTGTACACTCAAATAGATGGCTGGCGGGAAGTTGCTCTATAACACAGGGACCACAGCCCAGGGCTCTGTGATGGCCTGCAGGGGTGGGATGGGGGTGGGGGTGGGAAGGAGGTCCAAGAGGGGTAGAGTGTGTATGCTTACAACCGATTCATGACGTTGTATGGCAGAGATTAATGCAACATGGTAAAGTAATTAGCTGCCAATTAAAAATCAATTTAAAATAAAGAAAAGTAAGATTTGAGCTTGATATGAAAAAACAGACTGAAGTAAGAAAAGCATTCTATACACAGAGTTAGCATAGCAAAGAGACAATGGTGAAAGCAGCAAGGTACTTTGGGGGATAGATCAGTTAGGATTCTTAAGATTGAAAACAGAAGAAATTGCCCATCTGTACGAACGATGATGGAAATGTACTGGAAAAACATCAGTAGCATACAGAATCATCAACGAGTTGGAGGACTAGGCTTAGAAAAAGGTAGGAATCAAACATATGCCCCAAAGCCTAGAAGCAAGAAGCATGATAGTCCTTCAGCAAAAAGAGTCTAGTCAGGATGCTGCTACAACTGCCAGAGGACTCAGCCGGTGTCACTACCACCAGTAAAAGCGAATTCCAACTGCTTCTCTGTCTCTGCATCACTCACTTAGTAGTCATTGTCCTGTGTGGGAGCATCTGATTGGCTAAGCCGAAGTTCGTGCTCATGTCATAGACGCAAAGAGGGAAGAAATGGTGCATTTGACCCTTCTTATCCCCCAAATAAGAAGGCAATGTTGCTGCATTGTGGGACAGCCAAAAATAAAAGTACACTTTACTTAAAAAGTAAGTAAATTAGATTGACTTTAAAGCAAAGAATTCATCTGGGAGAGTGGTGAGGATAAATCTTGAGAGATAGGTAGGAACCAATTAGTATAGTTCCTCACTAAATTTCCAGGCAAAATAATTTAGTATTTATGCTGTAGACAATGGAAGAACTCCTGAGGTTTATCTATAGAGTAACAATAAATTGAAGGAATTATTTGGATGATTAAAGTGATCTCTTTTGGAATGCTGAAGTAGACGGGAAGACACTGAAAGAAAGGAGATGAGTTAATGAGTATTTGCAATACTTGAGGTTCCAGAGATTAGCCATTAATCCACAGTCTAGAAAAGTTGAATTGGAGCCTCAAATATCAAAGATAAAAGCAGATGCTAAATCTGGATCAGGAGACAAGCATTGCAGATTAGAAAAACAGTAAAGGAGAGACTGGGGACCAGGCTTAGGGAGTCTCCAAGGAATTTTGTTAAGTGGATTCATGCTCTCTGCACCTGTTTTTTCTTATTTAGACACAAGTGCTTCTACTGCTATCTGGGGATACCTTGAGGGTATCTTATGGCCTCTGCCAGGTATCAGTGGAGTTTGGGATAAGGTCTAGGTAAGAAAATGTGATGAATGATATAGACTGTTGGTCTTACTAACAAAAATATGGAGGGAAATGAGAAGGACAGAGTTGACGGAAAATGGTAACTTCCATTAGTCTAGGTACATAGAGTTTGAGATACTAAAAAGGCTTACATGTGGAGACATCTGCAGGAAATTGGAGATGCAAGTTCACATCTCAAAAAGTGGCTTGGAGTGCAAGATGGATGGCCCACTCACTCTGATATTACAACAGTGGCAAGATACACTTACTGCTTAACCATGGAGCCAACAGTAGAAGTCAGTCATTTAGATACTGGGTAGTATCATGGAACACATACATCTTTCCCCAAAAAATGTTCCTCCTGACCTGTAGGACATCTTTCAAAGTCTGAAGCTAGCTCCCCCAGCATCCCTGCTAATTTTAGGGGAACTTTCTAAGGACTTCAGCAAATGTTTCATTTACAGAATGCTGCCTGAGGCATATCAGCATGAGATGGTGATTATTTGTATCCAAGGAGATGCCCACAGATTGTTCTTCTACCCAAGGTCATCTTTCCCAACTACCAGCTCCATTTGCAGATTTTCTGCCTTAAAATCTGGTCGTCCAGGTCCATCACAGTCTGACTCAGTTTACCCAGAATCATAGAAAGTACGACTCTCCCTCTCCCAACATTGTTATATTTTCCAGTGTTTCCTTCCTCTGTGTGGACTTCCCTGGTTGCTCAGATGGGAAAGTGTCTGCCTACAACACGGGAGACCCGGTTTCCATCCCTGGGTCGGAAAGATCCCCTGGAGAAGGAATTGGCAACCCACTCCAGTACTCGTGCCCGGAAAATCCCATAGACGGAGGAGCATGGTAGACTACAGTCCACGGGGTCACAAAGAGTCTGACACGACTGAGCGACTTCACTTTCCTCCTGTGTGTTGCCTCGGTATTTACACACACCTCCACCTCATTGCTAGTAACACCATAATACAATTTACCCACCTGTGTGTCTGTCTTTCTTGCTTGCCTATGGGCTCCAGGAAGTCAGGAACTTGCTTATATGTACTGTCTTTCCCTTCTCTTTTCTCTCTCTGTGTAGTGGGAGGCGGGGTTTCCCAGGTGATACTAGTGGTAAAGAACCAACTTGCCAATGCCCGAGACAGAAGAGACACGAGTTTGATCCCTGGGTCAGGAAGATCCCCTGGAGGAGGGCATGGCAACCCACTTCAGTATTCTTGCCTGGAGAATCCCATGGACAGAGGAGTCTGGCGGGCGACAGTCCATAGGGTCACACAGAGTCAGGACACGACTGAAGTGACTTAGCAGCAGCAGCATAGCTGGGAGTGGGGCAGAAATTAGGTGCTCAATGAATTCTCAGTTGTGGGTGCGTTCAGTCGTGTCTGACTCTTTGCGACCCCATGGACTGTAGCCTGCCACACTCCTCTGTCCATGGAATTTTCCAGGCAAGAATACTGGAGTGTGTTGCCATTTCCTTCTCCAGGGGACCTTCCTAACTTAACATCAAACCCATGTCTCTTGTGTCTCCTGCATTGGCAGGCGGGTTCTTTACCACTGAGGCCCCTGGGAAGCCCATACAACAACCTCAGGGTTGCTTTAAACTGCTCAGCCTGAGGCAACAAACAAAAAATATTTGCAACATTATTTGCTCTATTAGCTCAGTTTTACTGGGTGGAGGTGGGGGGGGGCTCATTAGCACATTGAAAGATCAGACACTTATATAATCGCAAGCCCTGTTTGAAAAGAATACCTTCTCTAATTTTAATCTGGCTCTCTACATCCTTCTGGATAGAATATCCAAAGCGGTGCTCTGTTTTAGCTTTTCCCAACTCCTGCTTCCATAGTCAGATTGCTAATCTGCCTGAGACCTTTCTTGCTGGAGCAGTCTGAGGTCCTGACAGTGCTCCCTGACCCCGCGGTCCCAGGGGCAGTTCCTTCCTCCCATTTCTCAACCGCAGAGTTTCGGCTGGGAGTGGAGGCTTGAATTAAGCACCTTTGAGAAGCACTTCGAACCCAGGAGCCTGAGCAGGGAGTTGCTTATACCAGCTGAAACAATCACAGGATCCAGACTGGAGACAGAGAAAAAAAAAAAAAACACTGCCCCATTCATCTGGCTCTCCATTCAGCCTGGGGTGGTGCAGGGCAGCTTGATTTGTGAATCTAGTTAGCAGCAGCATTCCTGGAAAACTGGCCCATTGCTGAGCTTTCTCGTGAACTTCATCCACCTGTCATGCTGGGCCTTGGAGGGGAGCCAGGACAGGCAGGAAATAATAGGCTGCAGGATACTGGTGTGTGTCAGTGGCCCCAACCCTCCCATTCCTGAACACAGATGAGCTAGAAGCCTGGGAGGTTTCACTTCACTGAGGATGGGCTCTGGAGGCCACAGAGAGACTGATGGAGGGCGGTGGGGGTGGGGGGCGGGCCCAGAAGGGATGACAGAGCTTTCAACTCACAGTGGCCCCTCTTTGGGACTGCGGAATCATCTCTGCAGGGAAGTGGCTCTGGCTGTTGCTCAGACACATCCTTTGTTCTCACTGACCTCATCCTGCACGCATCAGGCCCAAAGAAGAATGTCTGGGTCCTTCCCACCTCCACACCCTCCTCCCTTGGCCTCTCTAGTCGGTCAGAGAATGAGCTACAATGACATCAACTGGCTAGAATTACATAAAACTTCCCTTTTCAACTCCCAGACTCCTGGATTCATACTTTATTTTGTTTTTAATTTCCAAATGATTTCCCTTTGTCCAGCTGGGTTTCCCCCCTTCCCACCCCTATCTCCGTCAATTTTAATTTCCTATTTTCCATTAGCAGTTTTCAGGCAATGAGGTGGAAGAGACATGGGTTCTCAAGGAGCTCTAACTTGTGAAGACAGCCGACACTGGGCAAGTTGTAAATAATTACTCTAAAAGCAAAGAACTCTTGGGTGTCTGGTGGGGTGGTATTAACACAGCATTGAGTCTGTTGTTCTGAAAAGGAAGAGATTGCAGACTGCCCCTCTCATGAGCCTTCTTGTAGCCAATTCCACTGTGGGTGATGAAGGTGGAGAAAACAGATACTTGTGTATCTGGATTCTAGAGACAGACTACTTCCAGCTGTCATTCACAGATTTGAAATTATCAAGATCACAGGCCAGAGTGTCTCAGATTCTAGTGTGTCTATGAATCACTAGGGGATCTTGTTGAGGGTTAGTGTAGGGGCTGAGAGCTTACATTTCTAACTGGCTCCCAGCCTATATAGATGCAGGGCTTCCCTGATAGCTCAGTTGGGAAAGAATCTGCCTGCAATGCAGGAGACCCGGGTTTGATCGCTGGGTAAAGAAGATCCCCTGGAGAAGGGAATGGCAACGCATTCCCGTATTCTTACCTGGGAAATTCCATGAACAGAGGATTCTGGTGGGCTACAGTCCTGGGGATCGCAAAGAGTTGGACATGACTGAGTGACTAACTCTTTGACTATGTAGATGCAGCTAGTTCTCAGGCCACAGTTTGAGTAACAAGGCTACATTTATCTTGATATTCAAACTGGCATTTCGCTTACCTGATAATTTGCTTTTGGGAGATTTATCCCAAAGGAACGTGGATAATAAAACCATATTGAGGCAGGAAGTTTTCATCTAAGAAGGAAGATTGTGTAATGGAAAGAGCACTAATTGGGAGCAAAAAAACCAGGGCTGTGTTCCAAGTTATGTAACAAGCTAACTGCACGCAGTTGGATAAGCTACAATCTCTCTGAGCTCCAAGGAAGAGGTTAAATTAGGTTGGTGAGTTCCCAGACTTTTCATATAGGGTGGATGTTTGGAAAACTCTTGTCCACCAAATACATTGCAAACAACAGAATAACCTGTGTGATCCTGTTGTAGACGAATGGATAATTTTCATTTATCCTTTTGAAATTTAGAAACTGTGTCAGAGCATAAATAGGAACGCCTGTTTGGCTACCTCTGTATTTGATGGTGTTCAATGTTCCTTCTTAACACTGACTTCCTATGATCCCAGTGACAAGCATAAAAAAGAAAAAGAGAATAGATTTTCATTGTGTATGAAGCATAAAGTTCTATCAGCAAAGTTTATGTTAGTGCTTAATATGTTCGTTGTTGGGAAAGTTTCATGCTGGATGTGTCACTGAGGGAAAACATTGAATCTTTTTCCCTAAAAATCATCAGGAAAGAGTAAAAAAGCAGAAGTGACTGTGTGACTATAAATGTTCTGAATGATACCTGCCTCATGTTTCCCAGTTAGAAACCCAGAAGGAGACAGGAGGCACACTCAAGTCAAGATGATTTGAGGAAGGGCCATAAAGGAACTATTTTCAAAGGTATGGGTGGGCTTCCTCAGGGATAGTAACCATCGAAGACTCAAAGGTGTGTAAGAAGAGGCAGTTATAAAATTCCAGAAGGAGATGCATGTGTAGAGATGGCCAAGTGAGCGGAGCAGTGGCCAGCCAGGAGCAACTGGCAGGGACAGAGGTGGGAAATAACACAAGGAGCTCACTCTCTTTCTTCCCTTCAACATCCTGAAAGCATGTCCTAGTGACCACACCCATGGAAACCAGAGGGATTCCTGAAGTCAGTTCCTTTCCTGGAGCAGAGAAAAGAGCGAGCAGGGAGGTAGGGTTGAAAAGTGGATCTGGAGGAGCAACTGGAAGGTACTGGACACACTTAAGAAGTCCCTTGTGGGCAAATGATCGACAGCACGAGATATTCGGTTTATTTTAGCTCAGCTTGCCTTAAGTTGAGCTACTAAGACAGAAATATCATCTAGCTGTGTTTCCCTTCCAAATTGATTTTGAGGAATTCCAAAAAAGCTTAACTGTCAACATCTAAAAACATAACACAATAATATTCCAACAACATTCCCATCTATTATTTTATTTATCCTTGTTATTGTTTTACTAAATGATATTTACACACGAACCATATCTCCTTAGTTTATGTTGTCTTCTCATTGACAAATTAACAAAATCTCCAAACATTTCTTATCATTGCCTTTTTCTTTTGGTTTCTCTTTTTTCCTCTCCCTAGATTGTGTTTTCTCTTTCCATATAAGTTTACTTTTCTACTTACTTGTTCTTTCCTTTTTTCATGTTGATGGGTTTTAGCATTTCTGCTGTCTTAGGTAAGCTTATGGAATAATTAGGAATACTTATACTCCAGATATGAGTTCTTTGTCAAATACATGGACTTAAAATATAATTTCCCTCTGTCTTCCTTTTAACTCTCTTAATAGTGTCTTTTGATGAACACAATTTCTTAATTTTAACAAAGCCCATTTTTCACCATTTTAAATACTTTTTGTGACAAGTTTAAGAACACTTCATCATGAAAATCATGGAGATATTTTTCTGTTATTGTCTGCAAACTCTACAAGTTTATCTTTCATACTTAAGTCCATGATCTATCTAGCATTTCTGTTATATATTGTATAATATAATAGTTCTTTTTCTTAAATGGATATTCAGTTGGTTCTTGACTACTTACTGAATTAGTAATTCTTCCTCCCACAGTAGTTCATTGGCACCTCTGTCATGAACTAGATGATTGCATATCAGATGTGGGTCAATCACTGGATTCTCCATTCTGTTCATTGTTTTATATTCTTGTTCCAATATCAAGCTCTCTTAATTCCTATAGTTTTTTAATATGCCCCATATGTAGTCTCCAATTTTGTGGTTTTTAAAAATTATTTTAGTTCTTGGCCCTTTGCATTTTCAAATATACTTTTCAATGATATTGCCAGTTCAAAAAAAAAAAAAGCTGGAAGTCTGATTAGAATTTATAGAATCTGTAGATTAAACTGGAGAGAAACTATTACATTATTGATTCATTTGACTCATGATTATCAAATGTGCTTATATGTATTTGTCTTTAAGACATTTTCCTAAAGGTTTTTACATGTGATTTGGTATCAAGACTACACTGTCCTCATTAAGTGAGTTGGGAAGTTTTCCCTCTTTATCTATTCACTGGAAAAATTCTGTTTCTCTTGCACATATTTCTGGTAGCATTTGTGTGAGTACTTGGCTTTTTTGTTTTTCATTCATCTTTAACCTGTCTCTTTAACCTAGTGCTATTTGCTGATGTTTCCCAGAGTGTTATTTCAAGCTATGAAGAATTTTCCTAGAACATTCTCTAACATCACACACAAAAATAAACTCTAAATGGATTAAAGACCTAAATGTAAGGCCAGATGCTAAAAAACTTTTAGTGGAAAACATAGGCTGAACATGCTATGAAACAAGTTGCTGCAATATCTTTGTGGATCCACCTCCTAGCCAAAGATGGAGAAATTCTATAAAGTCAGCAAAAACAAGACCAGGAGCTGACTGTGGCTCAGATCATGAACTCCTTATTGCAAAATTCAGACTTAAATTGAAGAAAGTAGGGAAAACCACTAGGCCATTCAGGTATGGGCTGAATCTATTCCCTTATGATTACACAGTGGAAGTGACAAATAGATCCAAGGTATTAGACAGAGTTCCTGAACAACTATGGACTGAGGTTCATAACACTGTACAGGAGGTAGTGATCAAAACCATCCCCAAGAAAAAGAAATGCAAAAGGCAAAATGGTTGTCTGAGGAGGCCCTACAAATAGCTGAGAAAAGAAGTAAGAGACAAAAGAGAAAAGGAAAGCTATACCCATCTGAATGCAGAGTTCCAAAGAATAGCAAGGAGAGATAAGAAAGCCTTCCTCAGTGATCAATGCAGAGAAATAGAGGAAAACAATAGAAAGGGAAAGACTAGAGAGTTCTTCAAGAAAATCAGAGATACCAAGGGAACTTTTCATGCAAAGATGGGCTCAATAAAGGACAGAAACGGCATGGACCTAACAGGAGGAGAAGATATTAAGAAGAGGCGGCAGGAATACACTGAAGAACTATACAAAAAAAAAAAAAAAAAGATCTTAAAGACCTGGATAACCATGATGGTGTGATCACTCAGCTAGAGCCAGACATCATGAACTGAAGTCAAGTGGGTCTTAGGAAGCATCACTACAAACAAAGATAGCGGAAATGATGGGATTCCATCTGATGTGTTTGAAATCCTAAAAGATTATGCTACTAAAGTGCTGCACTCAATATGCCAGCAAATTTGTAAAACTCAGCAGCTGCCACAGGACTGGAAAAAGTCAGTTTTCATTCCAGTCCCAAAGGATGTTCAAACAATTGTACTCATTTTTCATTCTAGCAAGGTCATGCTCAAAATTCTCCAAGCAAGGAGCCAAAAGTACATGAACTGAGAAATTCCAGAAATATAAGCTGGACTTAAAAAAAGCAGAGGAAGCAGAGACCAAATTACCAACATCCCTTGGATCATAGAAAAACCAAAGGAATTCCAGACAAACATCTACTTCTGCTTCCGTGACTATGCTAAAGCCTTTGACTGTGTGGATCAAAACAAACTTTGGAAAATTCTTAGAGAGATAGAAATACCTGACCATCTTACCTCCCTCCTGAGAAATCTGTATGCAGTTCAAGAAGCAACAGTTAGAACTGGATATGGAACAATGAACTGGTTCCAAGTTGGGAAAGGAGTATGTCAAGGCTGTATATTGTCACCCTACTTATTTAACTTCTGGCAAAATGCCAGGCTGGATGAAGCACAACCTGGAAGTAAGGTTTCCAGGAGAAATATCAACAACCTCAGATATGCAGATAGCACTACCCTTATGGCAGAAAGCAAAGAGGAACTAAAGAGCCTCTTGATGAGGGTGAAAGAGGATAATGGAAAATCAGCATTCAGAACACTAAGATCATGGCATCTGGTCCTGTCACTTCATGGCAAATAGATGGGAAACAACAGAAACAGTGACAGACTTTATTTTCCTGGACTCCAAAATCACTGTGAATGGTGACTTCAGCCATGAAATTAAAAGCCCCTTATTCCTTGGGAGAAAAGCTATGGTAAACCTACACAACATATTAAAAAGCAAAGACATTACTTTGCTGACAAAGGTCTGTATAGTCAAGGCTATGGTTTTTCCAGTAGTCATGTATGGATGTGAGTGCTGGACCATAAAGAAAGCTGAGCACTGAAGAATTGATGGTTTTGAACTGTGGTGTTGGAGAAGACTCTTGAGAGTCCCTTGGACTGCAAGGAGACCCCACCAGTCCATCCTAAAGGAAATCAACCCTGAATATTCATTGGAAGGACTGATGGTGAAACTGAAGCTCCTATAATTTGGCCACCTGATGTAAAGAGCTGACTTACTGGAAAAGACCATGATGGTGGGAAAGATTGAAGGCAGGAGCAGAAGGGGAAAACAGAGGATAAGATGGTTGGATGGCATCACCAATTTAATGGAGATGAATTTGAGCAAGCTCCGGGAGTTGGTGAAGGACAGGGAAGCCTGGTGTGCTGCATCCATGGGGTCTCAAAGAGTCGGAACACGACTGAGCGACTGAACAACAACAACCTAGAGTAATGGAAAGAAAAACAACTAAACAAATAGAACCTAATTAAACTTAAAAGCTTTTGCATAGCAAAGGAAATCATTAAATAAAAAGACAGTCCACAGAATGGGAGAAAATATTTGCAAATGATCAATATCCAGTATATGCTAATAGCTCATGCAGCTCAATACAGGAAAAACAAGTCAGTCAAGAAAGGAGCAGAAAGTTTAAAGAGACGTTTTGCCAAAGAAGATATTCAAGTGGCCAAAAAGCACATTAAATGAAGCTAACTATCACTAATATTAGAACAATGTAAATTAAAACTACAGTGAACCAGAATGGTCACCACACCAGTCAGAATAGCCATCTTCAAAATGTCTACAAACATTAAATCCTGTAGAGGATGTGAAGAAAAGGGAATTCGTCTACACTGTTGATGGGAATGTAGATTGGTACAACCACTGTGGAGAAGAGTATGGAGATTCTATTTAAAAATTTAAAAGGCCAAAAATAGAGCTACCATGTGATCCAACAATCTCACTCCTGGGCATATATCCAAAGAAAATAGTACATGCTCACCAGTATTCATTACAGCACTATTTAAAATAACAAAGACACGGAAGCAACCATCTATCAGCAGAGGAATGGATAAAGAAGATATGGAACATATATGCAATGGAATATTACTTAGCTTTTAAAAAGAATGAAATAACTTCATTTGCAGCATCATGAATGGACCTGCAGATTATCACTAAGTGAAATAAGTCAGACAGAAACTCAAATATCACATATGATATCACTTATGCTGAATCTTAAAAATGATACAAATGAACTTATTTACAAAACAGACTCACAAACTTAGAAAACAAACTATGGTTACCAGGGAAGGATGAGGGGGAAGGATATTAAAGCAGTTTGCAATTGATATGTACACATTACTGTATTTAAAATGGATACCCAACAAAGTTCTACTACATAGCAAGGGAACTCTACTCATTATTATGTAACTATCTAAATGGGAAAAGAGTTTTTAATAGAAGAGATGCATGTATACATATAATAACTCAATCACTTTGCTATACACCTGAAACTAACACAACATTGTTAATCAGTTATATTTCAAAATGGGATTCCCAGGTTGCCATGGGCACCTGGGCATGGCAGGTTTATTACTATTGCCATGCCCTCATAGAGCACCCTATTTCCAGGTGCCCTAGCTACAGGCTCCCCAGAGTATCTGGTGCTGCCAGGCCTGTGACCTAAGCAGCTGCACCACCTCCACACTTGGTCTTTGCTGGGGCAGACCCAAGTCCTCCAGAGCAGGCTCAGGAGCAAATCCCTGTGGACGATTCACATGCAGACGGGGAGATAAAACCACAACGGAAACCCAGGGGCAGTGTGGCTAAGGAAGAGGACTCAAAACCTTCCCAGCAGCTGTACAAGCTGCAGATTAAATCCACACGATCAACTAGGCAGACTCTGTGTCTATGGAGTATATAAAATGACAATGAGAATTCCCACAAAAGAAAATGCACTAGTTCCGACCACTGCCGACATTTGAGGCAAGAACTCAGGAATAGGACCAGATTAGAGTCTGAGTTGCCCCCACAGCAGATCCATAGACCACACCTGTGTTGGAGGGCAACCTAAGGAGGTTTGGTGGACTGCAACTCCCAGCAAGGGAAAGGACGCTGACAGCAGAGACTCAAGAAAAACATTTATTATTCATTTATTATTCTTATATTTTGACTTGTTCTGTAGCTGCTTCTGGATATTTTTCTTTTTTTCCTTTTTTACTCTCTGTTGCTGTAGTTGCTGATTTTATTAGTACCATTAAGTCTATTTAAGCTTTTGAGAATTTTTTCAATAACACTTTTTATTTCTGCTATATATTTCTGCTGGCCTTTGGTGGTTCTGTGGGGTTTTTATTTTTTATTTTTTTCTCTCTATGTTTTAATTTTTTTAAATTTATTGGTTTTTTTCCTACATTTATTTTTTTGTTTGCTTTTCTTACTGTTCTTTTCCCATTGTAGATAATCTTTAATATATATTAATCTTTTTTATACCTCTACTTAACTTTGCTATTCTTTTTTTACTTCTTTCTTTTTGTCACAATATTTGTTAGCTTCTTTTGTTTTCATTGCTTTAATCCCCAGTAGGCACCTTGCTTTAGTTTCGTTTCCCAGTTTGTGCTTTAGTTAGTTTTGTTTTTAACTGGTGGATATCATTTTTGGTTTCCTTTGTTTGCTTGGTCAATCTATTGTATTATTTATTTTTTTTTTTTTTACTGCTTTGGCTTTGTTTACGGGTGTATATGTATGTGTACTATTCCATTATTTAATTATTATTGGCTTGATTTTGTGATTGCCATTTGTCTAGGGTGCATCTTTTGTTTCTTTCTTTTTTTTTTTTTTTGTATTTGTTTTAATCCCATTCAATGCCATAACAAACCACCTGTGGAGGTTTGTTATGAGAAAACAAATCTCCGTTCCCCAGCCAGCGATCAAGACTGGAGGCTTTAGAGTGAGAGCACTGACTCCAAGATCCTAGACTACCAGAGAACTCCTAACTCATGGAGCATCAATTACTAAGAACTCCCACAAAGGCAACCACTTGCACACAAGACCTGGCATCACACACCTTCCAACAGCAACCTGGGCAGGACACCTCATCCAAACAGCAAACAAAACAAAGGTATAAACCGAATCAGCAGCAGACAGGGTCATGATCCTTCACAGCCCTGCCCATCAGAGGAAAAAAGAAAAACTCACCTCCTCCCACCAGAGCGCAAGCACAAGTCACACCCTACACAAAGCTTACACAAACCACTGCACCAAACTTATGAGGGCAGAAAGCAAAAGAAAGAAAGCATTCTACCTCGAAGTCTGGGAAAAGGAGATGTCAAACAGTAAGTCTTTAAAAATGAAAAGGCAGAGAAATACTGCACAATTGAAGGACCAACCTAGAAACACACAAGTCCAAATACATGAAGAGCAAATAGACAGACTACCTGGAAAAGAATTAAGAATAATGATAGCAAAGATGGTCCAAAACCTGAAAAATAGAATGGAGCAAAGGCAAGAATCAATTAACACATTTAGCAAAGTCCTAGAAGAAATAAAGAATAAACAAAGAGAGATAAACAACACAATTACTGAAATTAAAAATAACTCTAGTATGAATCAATAGCAGAATATCTGAGGCAGAAGAATGGATGAGTGAATAAAGAGTGAATGGATGAGTGAATGGAAGAGCAGAATAAAGTAAAAAGAATGAAAGGTGCAGAGGATAGTCTCAGAGACCTCTGGGACGATATTAAACACATCAAAAGTTGAATTATAAAGGTATCAGAATAAGAAGAGAAAAAGAAAGGGTATGAAAAAAATAATTTGAAGAGATTATAGTTGAAAATTACCCCAACATCAGAAAGGAAATAGTCATTCAAGTCCAAGAAGTGCAGAGTCCCATACAAGATAAACCCAAGGAGAAACATGCCAAGACACTTACTAATCAAACTAACAGAGATTAAACACAAAGAAAGAATATTAAAAGCAGCAAAGGAAAAGTAACAAGTAACATACAAGGGAAACCCCATATGTATGACAGTTGACCTTTCAACAGAAACTCTGCATGCCAGAAGGGAATGGCAGGATATTTTTGAAGTACTGAAAGGGAAATATCTACAATCAAGATTACTCTACTTGGCAAAGATCTCTTTCAAAATTGATGGAGAAATCAAAGGCTTTACCTACAAGCAAAGGTTAAGAGAATTTAGTTCCACCAAACCAGCTTTACAACAAATATTAAAGGGACTTATATGGCCAGGAAATACAAGGGAAGAAAGAGATCTACAAAAACAAACACCAACCAATGAAGAAAATGGCAATAAGAACATATATATCAACAATTACTTTAAATGTAAATGTATTAAATGCTCCAACCAAAAGACACAGACTGACTGGATACAAAAATAAGACACATATAAATGCTGTCTACAAGAAACCCACTTCAGACCTAAAGACACATATAGACTGAAAGTTAGAGGGTGGAAAAATATTTTCTATGCAAATGGAAGTCAAAAGAAAGCTGGAGTAGCAATCTTCATAACAGATAAAATAGACCTTAAAACAAAGACTATTACAAAAGACAAGGAGAGACACTACATGATGATCAAGGGATCGATCCAAGAGGAAGACTTAACAATTGCAAATGTTTATGCGCCCAGCATAGGAGCACTTCAATGCACAAAACAAGCACTAACAGACATATAAAGATAAACTGACAATAACACAAAAATAGTAGGGGACTTTAGCACCCCACTCACACCAATGGAATGATCATCAAAACAAAAACTTAATAAGAAAACACAAACCTTAAGTGACACATTAGACCAGATAGATCTCATTGAAATCTTCAGGACATTACATTGAAATGCAGAAGAATACACTTTCTTCACAAGTGCACATGGAACATTCTCCAGGATAGACCACATCTTGGGTCACAAATCAAACCTCAGTAAATTTTAGAAAATTAAAATCGTATCAGTCACCTTTTCTGACCACAATGCGACGAGACTAGATATCAGTTACAAGAAGAAAAAAAAATGTAAAAAACACAAACACATGGAGGTTTGTGTTTAGAAACAATATGTTTCTAAATAACAAACAGGTTACTGAGATCAAAAGGGAAATTAGAAAAAATTCCTAGAAACAAATGACAATGAAAACACAACTGAAAACCTATACAATGCAGCAAAAGCAGAACAGCAAAAGCAGTTCTAAGAGAGAATTTTATAGCAATACAATCCTACCTCAAGAAACAAGAAAAACATTGAATAGACAACCTAACTTTACACCTAAAACAACTGAATAAAGAAGAACAAAAAAAATCCCCAAAAATAACAGAAGGAAAGAAAATTATAAAGATCAGAGCAGAAATAAATGAAAAAGAAATGAAAGAAATAATGATAAAGATTAATAAAATTAAGAGCTGGTTCTTTAAGAAGACAAACAAAAATTGCAAAACTTAGCCAAACTCATCAAGAAAAAAAAAAAATAACTTGTTTCTAATAAACAAAATTAGAAATGAAAAAGGAGAGGTTACAACAGACAATGCAGAAATAAAAAGGATTATAAAAGACAATTATGAGCAACTATATGGCAGTAAATGGACAATCTGAAGAAATGGACAGATTCTTGGAAAAGTTCAATCTTCCAAGACTGAAACAGGAAGAAATAGAAATTATGAACAAGCCAATTACAAGCACTGAAATTGAAACCATGATCAAAAATCTCCCAAAAAATAAAACCCCAGGGAGAGATGGCTTCACAGGTGAATTCAATCAAACATTTAGAGAGGAGCTAACGCCTATCCTTCTAAAACTCTTTCAAAAAATTATAGAGTAAGGAATATGTCCAAACTCATTCTATGAGGCCACTATCACCCTCATACAAAAACCAGGCAAAAACAACACACAAAAAGAAAATTACAGGCCAATATCACTGATGAACATAGATGAAAAAATCCTCGGCCGAATTCTAGCAAACAGAATTCAACAACAAGTTAAAAAGCTCATACACCATGATCAAGTTGCGTTTATCCCAGGGATGCAAGTGTTCTTCAATATACACAAATCAATCAATGTGATACACTATATAAATAAATTGAAAGATAAAAACCATACGATAATCTCAATAGATGTCAAATCTCAATTTGACAAAATTCAGCACCCATTTATGATAAAAATTCTTCAAAAAATGGGCATAGAAAGAACATACCTCAACACAGTAAAAGCCATGTATGATAAATCCACAGCAAACATTATTCTCAATGGTGAAAAACTGAAAATATTTTAAGATCAGGAACAATAAAAGGGTGCACAGGCTCCCCACTAGTATTCAGCATAGTTTTGGAAGTCTTAGCTATGGCAATCAGAGAAGAAAAAGAAATAAAATACCAGAAAAGAAGCAAAACACTCAGTTTGCAGAAGACATGATTATATATAAAATGCTAAAAATGCTATCAGAAAATTGCTAGAGTCAATCAGCAAATTTAGCAAAGTTGCATGATACAAAATCAATACACAGAAATCCTCATTCTATGAGGCCATCATCACCCTGGTACAAAACCAGGCAAAGACAAAACAGCAAATAAAATTACAGGGCAATATCACTGATGAACATAAATTCAAAAATCCTCAATAAAATTCTAGCAGACAGAATTCAAGAACACATTAAAAAGCTCATGCAGAATGATCATATATACTAAAAATGAAAAATCAGAAAGAAATTGAGGAATCAATCCCATTTATCATTGCAACAAAAAGGATAAAATATATAAGAATAAACCTAAGGAGAAAAAAGAAACATATACATAAAATTATAAATTATAAAATGAAAGAAATCAAAGAAGACATAAACAGTGGAGAGATGTTCTATATTCCTGGGGGAAGAATCAATATTGTGAAAATGACTACACTACCAAATGCAATCTAGAGATTCAATGTGATCCCTATCAAATTACCAATGGCATTTTTCACAGAACTAGAACAAAAAATTTCACAATTCAAATGGAAACACAAAAGACCCCAAATAACCAAAGCAATCTTGAGAAAGAAGAATGCAGCTGGAGGAATCAAACTTCCTGCCTTCAGACTATACTACAAGGTAATCAAGACAGTATGGTACTGGCTAAAAAAACAGAAATATAGATCAATGGAACAAGATAGAAAGCCCAGAGATAAACCCACGTACCTATGGGTACCTTATTTTTGATAAAGGAGGCAAGAATATATGATGAAAAAATATAGCCTCTTCAATAAGTGGTGCTGGGAAAACTGGGCTGCTACATGTAAAAGAATGAAATTAGAACACTTTCTAACACCATGCACAAAGATAAATTCAAAATGGATTAAAGACCTAAATGTAAGACCAAAAACTATAAAACTCTTAGAAGAAAACATAGGCAGAAAACTCGATGACATAAATTAAAGCAAGATTCTCTATGACCCACCTCCTAGATGAGTGGAAATAAAAACAAAAATAAACAAGTGGGCATATTTAAACTTAAAAGCTCTTGCACAGCAAAGGAAACAATAAACAAGGTGACAACCCTCAGAATAGAAGAAAATAATAACAAATGAAACAACTGACAAAAGACTAATTTCCAAAATAAGCAAGCAACTCATAAAGTCAATACCAGAAAATCAAACAACCCAATCAAAAAGTGGGGAAAAACCTCAACAGACATTTCTCCAAAGAAGACATACAGATGACTAACAAACACATGAAAAGATGCTCAACATCGCTCATTATTAGAGAAATGCAAATCAAAACTACAATGAGATATCACCTCACACCAATCAAAATGGTCCTCATCAAAAAGTCTACAAACAATAAATGCAGGAGAGAGTGTAGAGGAACCACCTCTTGCACTGTTGGTGGGAATGTAAATTGATGCAGCCATTATGGAAGACCATATGGAAATTCCTTAAAAACTAGTAATAAAGTTTTTAACTTTATGACCTAGCAACTCCACTACTGGGCATATACCCTGAGGAAATCATAGTTGAAAAAGACACATGTACCCCAATTTTCACTGCAGCACAGTTTATAATAGCTAGAACACGGAAGCAATCTAGATGGCCATCATCAGATGAATGGATAAAGAAGCTGTGGTAGGTATATATGATGGAACACTACTCGGCCATAAAAAGGAATGCATCTGAGTCAGTTTTGATGAGGTGGATGAACCTAGAGTCTATTACACAAACTGAAATAAGTCAGAAAGAGAAAGATAAATGTCATAGACAAATGCTTATAGATGGAATCTAGAAAGATGGTACTGATGAAATTATTTTCAGGGCAGCAGTGGAGACACATACATAGAGAACAGACTTATGAATATGGAAAGCAGGAAGGAGGAGAGGGTGAGATGTATGGAGAGTAACATGGAAACTTGCATGACCATATATAAAATATACAGCCAATGCAAATTTGCTGTATTACTCAGGAAACTCAAACAGGGGCTCTTTAACAACCTAGAGGGGTGGAATGGGGTGGGAGATGGGAAGAAGGTTCAAGAGGGAGGGGACATATGAAAACCTATGGCTGATTCATGCTGATGTTTGGCAGAAACCAATAAAATTGTGTAAAGCAATTATCTTTCAATTAACAAATAAATTTTTAAAGAAGAAAGAATGTATGTATATGTATACCTGAATCCCTTTGCCGTACACCTGAAACTAACACAACATTGTAAATCAGCTATACTCCGATGTAAAATAAAAATTAAAAAAGTTTTTCCTTATAACACAGAGCTGGGTTAGTGAGTTTTTCTCATAACCTCATTGTTCTAAATAAGAGAATATTGCCTGGACTCCTTATGGAGTGCCATTAACTTGGAAATACTGCCAGTTTTTTTCTGCAATCTACAACTGCATGTTGAGTGGTTACGTTATCATAGGTTTCATATTAATTTTATCCTATTTTCTCAATCTGAAAGAGCAAGTTTATTTAATTATTTTTATTTGATTTTTCTCACTGTCCACTTGAGACTTCTCTTAGACTTTAGCCTAGTAAACTGCTTAACTAAGAATTTATTCATGGTTCAATAATCCAGTTACCTAAGGAGAGAGGGAGTGCCAATAGATTCTTTTTCTTTATTGGGTGTAGATTAAAGTCTCATATTCAGTGTTGTGTATCATCTGGTTTTAATTCAGGAATAATCTGTAGAGGTAATCGTCTCCTCTGAGTGGCTACTTGCTGGTTTCTTCTTAAGGTGACTAAGACCTTGGTCTCAGAGCCTCTCTAGAGATTGTTTTGTGCGTGCATGCTCAATAGCTTCAGTCGTGTCTGACTCTTTGAGACCCTGTGGACTGTAGCCCACCAGACTCCTCTGTCCATGGGATTCTCCAGGCAAGAATAATGGGTGGGTTGCCATGCCCTCCTCCAGGGTTTCTTCCCAACCCAGGGGTCGAACTCACATCTCCTGTGTCTGCAGCATTGCAGGCAGCTTCATACCCCTGAGCCAAAGTGGAATCTGAGAAGACAAATTAAGTGATGTGTTGTCTATCTGTTCCTTGTCCTTCTCTGGCCTCTCCTAATTATCCATCTTAAGGAATTTCTTCAACCTACTTTTCTGTAACTTTTTTTTTTTTCATGAAGTGGTGTCATGTATTAACCTTAGGGTATCGTTTGGTCCTTTCTAAAGAATATCTTTTACAGATTCCTCAAAGTTTCTGTTCTGTGGGTGACACTCTTTCCTAGCATTAAGCATTCTAAAGCTTTTTCCATCTTTTCATTACTCTTGAATATTTTGATGAAAACCTGTAATGAGGAAGAAAGTCAGGGTGTAGTACACACAACTTCTTTGTAGTCAGAAGTCAAGCTGGTCCTGCACTACCTGAATGTGTTCATTGCCAACATCATTATCATTAAAGATTATTACATACCAGGTACTAGCAATATAATTACATATCAGTTACATTATTACACGTGTGTCCAAGATTATGCTTGTGTGCCACACATTTTCTCATATAACTCATACAAATAATCCTATTAGTATAGTTGATGTTTTGTTGTTATTGTTTTTATTTTTGTTTTTTTCACTCTGTCTTTCTAATTTTGTAAACTAGGATTCAGGAAAGTAAACTGAAGAGACTTAAGGTCAGTTTCTCCTTTTCAAGGCTTAATGTCAAGCCCCTTACTTCTAGGAACTGGAATTATTGAAAATATGGCCTATATTGTTCCAGACTCAGTCATCAGAGTCAGTATCATGCACTCATTCTGCCACTAGGCAATAGAGCAAGTGATACCTCAGGTATCAAATCCTTATAATAACACATGGATTTTAGTGTCTATTAATTTCCAGGAAAGAAAAGAGTAACACTACCCTAGGCTGCTGCCTTCCAATTGCCTAGGGTAGTGAGGTATGAGAGACAAATGCCAACAAGTCAGTACACTTCAGTGTCAAAAGTGGGAACAAAGTGCTGGTGTGAGGCTGGCCAAGGAGGTTTAAACTGAATCACAAGGATGAGTGAGGGTTAACTGGGCCACGAGGTTAGGAAAGGTGATTTAGACTAGAGGAAAATGTCTGCAAAACTATGATATTGAGAGAGAGCAGGGTACTACTAGGGAATTGGAAATAATTCATTGGGTCCTGAGTGCAGAGGGTTAAGAGTGGAATGAAGGGGGTGATCTTGAGTTCATAGGGCAAGGGTCAGTAAACTAGGCCTACTGGAGGGCCAACTGTTTTTATAAGTAAAGTTGTATTGGAACACAGCCACACTGATGTGACTTACAAATGATCTGCGGCTGTTTTCTTACTATGATGGTAAAGTTGAATAGTTGCGACAGAGGCCATTTGGCCTGCAGAGGAAAAAAAAAAATACTATCAGGCCATTACAGAAAAAGTTTGCCACCCCTTGCTGTAGGGACATGAAATAGTCAGAGCATGATGATCTCGGAAGGACTTCATTTCAAAGGAGTGATGGAAAGGCTGATGAAGGATTTTAAGCAAGGGGGTGACATGCGCATCAGATCTGTGTTTTAGGAAAATCACTTCGGCTGCAGATGCAGAATGGAGGTTGCAGGACTCATGGGAAGGGTCCAAGTTAGAACTGCATTGCGGTAATCCAGATAACTGAAGACTGTGACCCAAACTAGTGTGTGCCCAGAACCGTGATAGAAGATACTTGCAGAAAAGCATAGTAAGTAGCATTCTTTCTTCTTCGATTTTCCTTCTGCAACCTCTCCTTTGTTCCACCTCTCTTTGTTCCTCCGTTCCTATGTCTTCCCCTCTCTTCTCCACATTTTTCACGAGTGTGATTATTCTTTACCCTTCTTCAAATGTTCTATTGACACTTGACACCACACCCCTTGTCATAGTCAAGCAAGCAGAAACGAGGGCTCTGAGTTTGAACTTCTGTAGTTTGTGCTGTGGCTCTAGTGGTTTGTCTCTTCCCGAATCTGAACCACTGACTCAGGCCTTACACCCCTCACGATCCTCTTCTTTCCTTTCGTCTTAATCTGTCTACGTGGATCCCTGCAACAGTTTCTGGATCGTCCTAGTATTTCACTTTTCACCCAAGGCCCCATGTTGCTGCTGCCTGAGCATGCACCATTCACTGTAAAATTCATACTTTTGAAGCTAGAAAGACTGTTTTTTTGTTTCAAACTTTTCATTTTGTATTGGATTATAGCCAATTAATGGGCTCCCCAGGTGGTGCTAGTGGTAATGAACGCCCCTGCCAATGCAGGAAACATAAGAGACGTGGGTTTGATCCAGGAAAGATCCCCTAGAGGAGGGCACAACAACCCACTCCAGTTCTCTAGCCTAGAGAATCCCATGAACGAGGGAGCCTGGCGGGCTACGATCCATAGGTCAAAGAGTCGGACACGACCGAAGCGACCTAGCGCAGCGCAGCACACAGCTGGTGAACAATGTTGAGACAGTTTCAGGTGGACGGCATCGGGACTCAGCCACACACACACATGTATCCGTTCTCCCTAAAGGGAAGAGATAAAGGGAAGGAAATACAGTTACTATTTCCCTTCTATTCAGGCTGCCACATAACATTGAAGTGTTCCCTGTCCATATAGTAGGTCCTTGTTGGTTATGAATTTTAAATATAGCAGTGTGTATGTGTCAATTCCAAATTCACTAACTGTCCCTGTCAGGCAACTCTTTGATAACCATAAGTTCATTCTCTAAATCTGTGAGCCTATTTCTGTTTTGCAAATAAGTTCATTTAAATGCTTCATTTTAGATTCCACATATAAGTGATGTCAGATGATGTTTCTCCTTCTCCATCTGACTTACTTCACTCAGTACAACAGTCTCTAGGTCCAGAAAGACTATATTCATCCTCCCAATATTTATGTATGATGAGACTGAAGTTGAGACAGGTTAACTAGACCAAAGTTGTGGCTTATTAGTAGAAAACCAGGGCTCATAATTCCTTACATAGCACTGTGTCTTGTTCCCTACACATAACAGTTTTAATTTTCTGCCCCAAATTAGGGAGATAAAATAGCATTATATTTATGTTCTGTGATTCTCTCCAAGTTGATCACTCAAAGGAAGTTTATAAAGAGCTGTATATATCCATCCCAGCTATTTGATGATAAACAGATAAACTTTTTAGGAAATTCCACTGACTAGATTTAATTACTTCATGATGCAAAGATTCAATTAATAGTGTCAGAAACCACCCAGAACCCAATTATGAAATAAAAGTGAGGCTACTCCCCAGGTCCAAATAGGAAAATTATAGGTGATATTTTAACTTCAATATATAAAAGTGTTATGACATTTTATGACTTTGGTTTTCATTTCATAGTGTTACCTGTTAAATATGCAAGCTACCTAGATAAATCAGTCACCTTAAGAAATGGTGGCCTCATAAAAATTTGTCACTGACAAAAATGTCACTTTTTTTTTTACCATCATTTCACAGCAACTTTCATATTTTTCCTCTGCTGCAAAAGAGTCACACATGACTCATTGAAACCAGATGCTGACATGTTCATAGCAGTGCATTTGAAGAAAGATGTGGTGCTACTGAAAGGCTTGATTCTTTCTAGTTAGTTCCATAAGCAAAGTCTGTGGAGGACAACTGTGAGCCCCAGAAAATATCATCAATGTCAAGGATATATTCACCAGAAGCAGGCACTTAATTTGAAAGTGGCACTGTCCAATATAGCAGCCACTAAATAAATTTAAGAAGACAAGAGATAACAGATGTTTGTGGAGATGTGGAAAAAAAGGAATCCTTTTGTACGCTATTGGTGGAATTTCAAATTAGTACAGCCACTGTGGAAAACAGTATGCAGGTTCCTCAAACAGTTAAAAATAAAACTACCACATGTGCTAAGCCGCTTCAGTCAAGTCGGACTCTGCTATGGACTGTAGCCTATCAGGTTCCTTTGTCCATGGGATTCTCCAGGCAAGAACACTGGAGTGTGTTGCCACGCGCTCTCCCAGGAGATCTTCCCAACCAGGGATCAAGCCATACCTCTTAAGTCTCCTGCATTGGCAGGCACATTCTTTAACACTAATGCCACCCGGGAAACCCCTAGAACTACCATATGATCCAACAATTCTACTTCTGCTTGAAGGAAATAAAATTACTATCTCAAAGAGATATATGTACCATCATGTTCATTGCAGTATTATTTACAATAATCAAGATGGGAACAACTTATGTCCTCTGACTTTGAATGGGTATGTTGATGCTCAGTTGCTCAGTTATGTCTGACTGTTTGTGACCCCATGGACTGCAGCACACCAGGCATTCCTGACCTTCATTATCTCCCGGAGCTTGCTCAAACTCATGTCCATTGAGTCAGTGTTGCCATCTAACCATCTTGTCTTCTGTTATCCCCTTTCCTCCTGCCTTCAATCTTTCCCAGCATCAGGGTCTTTTCTAATGAATTGACTCTACACATCAGATGACCAAAGTATTGGAACTTAAGCTTCAGGATCAGCAGAATCTTTTAGCTGCAGCATTCAATCTCTTCCATAGTTGTGGCATGTGGAATCTAGTTCTCTGACCAGGGACTGAACCCAATCCCCTTGCACTGGGAACTCAGAGTCTCAGCCACTGGACCACCAGGGAAGTTCCCAAACGGATATGATTTATCCTTAAAAAGGGTTGCCCAGGTAGCACAAGTGTTAAAGAACCCACCTGCCAATGAAGGAGACACAAGAGTCACAGGTTCAAACCTTGGGTTGGGAAGATCCCCTGGAGAAGGAAATTGCAACCCACTTCAGTATTCTTGTTTGGAGAATCCCACGGACAGAGGAATCTGGCAGAGTGCAATCCATAAGGTAGCAAAGAGTCAGACATGACTGAAGCAACTTAGCCCTCACAGCACCATTAAAAAAAAAATTTTAAAAAAATAAAGAGGAAATCTGGCCACTGGGACAGCATGTGTAAACCCTGAGGTCATTGTGCTAAGTGAAATGTCAGACAGAGAAAGACAAATACTGTGTGATCTCCCTTATATGTAGAACCTGAAAATTCAAACCCAGAGGAACAGAAAACAGATTTGTAGTTACAGAGACTGGTGGTTGGAGACAAGGCAAATGGGTGAAGGTAGTCAAGAGGTCAAAACTTCCAGTTATAAGATAATTAAGTTCTGGGGATATAATGTAAAGCATGGTGACTACAGTTAACAATACTGTATCTGACATATGAGAATTGCAAGATCTTAAAATTTTTCCTCACAAGGAAAAGAACTATGTGAGGTGATGAATATTAATTAAACTAATTATGATAAGCATTTGCAAGATACACATATATCAAAACATTATACAGCTACATGTAAAAGAATGAAGTTAGCATAAAGAAACTCAAAATGCATTAAAAATCTAAATAAGACCAGAAACTATAAAACTCTTGGAGAACAGCATAGGCAGAATACTCTATGACATAAATCACAGCAAAATCCTCTATGACCCACCTCCCAGAGTAATGGAAATAAAAATAAACAAGTAGAACCTAATTAAACTTGAAAGTTTTTGCACAGAAAAGGAAAATATAAACAAGGTGAAGAGACAGCCCTCAGAATGGGAGAAAATAATAGCAAATGAAACAACTGACAAAGGATTAATTTCCAAAATATACAAGCAGCTTATGCAACTCAATAACAGAAAAGCAAACAACCCAACCAAGAAGTGAGTGAAAGACCTAAACAGACATTTCTCCTAAGAAGACATACAGATAGCTAATAAATACATGAAAAGAATCTCAGCATCACTCATTATTAGATAAATGCAAATCAAAACTGCAATGAGGTATCACCTCACACCATAGAGAATGACCATCATCAAAAACCCTACAAACAATAAGTGCTGGAGAGGGTGTGGAGGTAAGAGAAACTTCTTGCACTATTGGTGGGAATGCAAATTGATACAGACACTATGGGAGACAGTATGAAAGTGAAAGTCGCTCAGTCCTTTCTGACTCTTTGTGACCCCATGGACCGTAGAGTCCTTGGAATTCTCCAGGCCAGAATACTGGAGTAGGTAGCCGTTCCCTTCTCCAGGGGATCTTCCCAACCCAGGGATCGAATCCAGGTCTTCCGCATTGCAGGCAGATTCTTTACCAAATAGATTCCTTAAAAAACTAGGAATAAAGCTACCATATGACCCAACAATCCCACCATTGGGCCTATACCCTGAGAAAACCATAATTTAAAAAGACGCATGTATCCCCACGTTCACTGCAGCACTATTTACAATAGCTAGGACATGGAAGCAATCTAGATGTCCATCAACAGGTGAATGGATAAAGAAACTATAATACAAATATACAATAGGATATTACTCAGCCATAAGAAGGAACGCATTTGAATCAGTGCTAATGAGGTGGGTGAACCTAGAGCCTATTACACAGAATGAAGTAAGTCAGAAAGGGAAAAACAAATATCGTATACTAGTGCATATATATGGAATCTAGAGAGATGGTACTGATGAACCTATTTGCAGGGCAGCAGTGAAGATGAAGACATAGAGAACAGACTTATGGATGTGGGGGTGGCTAGGAAGGAGAGGGTGGGATAAATGGAGAGAGTAGCATGGAAACATATACACTAGCATATGTAAAATAGATAGCCAGTGGGAATTTGCTGCATGACTCAGCAAACTCAAACCAGGGCTCTGTGACAATTGAGAGGGCTGGAATGGGGGAGGAGATACATGTATACCTATGGCTGATCCACATTGATGTATGGTAGAAATCAACACAAAATTGCAATTATCCTCAACTTAAAAGTAAATAAATTAAGAAAAAATAAAGGAAAAAAACATTATGTTGTACACCTTAAGCTAATGGATATGCCTGACTGTCAATAAACTGGAAAAATACATAAAATAAAATTTATTCCTAAATAATCTCATAAGCTTTGTCAAAAAATTTCATTTATTAGTGGCATTAGCAAACTTTCAAATCTTCAATGACTACATATGGCCAATAGCTACAGTGTTAAAGGGGAAGATGAATTTCTATCATTACAGAAAGTTCTGTGGAACAGTGTTGTTAGAGTCAGGCAGAGGAGAGAAAAGAACACCTCTGCAGGGAGGAGAGGCTTCATCAGACTAGGTCACAGAACAAGGAAAACATCAGGGCAGCGTGGCCAGCAGCTAGGAATAGACATGAATGCAAGTCTAGTTTCAGCCTATTAGAAGGTGTAGGGTTTGAACAGGTTGATTACCATCTCTCTCCCTTGTCCTTCTTCTCTATAATACACTGATTGAATCCACTTTTCTATAGACTTGTTTTGAGGATTCAGTGAGACCACATATACAAAAGGCTTAGCATGATGCCTGCATGCAGTGTGTGCTCAAGAAATGATAGTGTTGGGCTGAGGGTGAGGTCATTTCAACAAATAACCACTGCACTCTGAGGTATTCCCATCTAGTAGCTTGGAATTTCTTCTGAGTGAAGAAGAAAGCTTATCTCAGGGCCCAAGGAATTAAAACATATACATGTATATATATGAGAAGGGCAGTGAAGAGAAACCAACAGTGGTGAACATAGTATCAGAAGGATTTCAATTGGCCTCAGGCAGCAGAAAACCCAACAAACCTATGAGTTAAACCAGGAAGCCAGTAAGAAGTTTATTTTTTGAGGGAACTATCGCTGCTCAAGGCTACTCTGGCTTCCTGCTTCACCATCTCTACTGCATGACAGTCATCCCCATAGCCACAACATGTTAGTTACTCCTCTAGGCACCACGTCTATTTTCCTGGAAGGATCAGATGGGCTTCACCTTTTCATTTCAGAAAGGATGAAAACCTCCTCCAGTGCACCTTCTCCATCATCTCATTGACCAGAAGAGCTCTGTGCCATCCCTAAAAGTCAGTTTGCTTTAGAATAAACCACATAAAGTTGCCAATATTTCTTCATTTTTAAGTAGAAGTGAAAATGTTATTCGCTCAGTCATCTGACTCTTTGCAACCCCATAGATTGTAGCCCGCCAGGCTCCTCTGTCCGTGGAATTCTTCAGGCAAGAACACTGGAGTGGGTAGCCATTCTTTCTCCAGGAGATCTTCCTGACCCAGGGATTGACCCAGGGAAACCCAGGTTTCCTGCATTACAGGCAGATTCTTTACCATCTGAGCCACCAGGGAAGCCCCAAGAATACTGGAGTGGGTTGCCATGACCTCCTCCAGGGGTTCTTCCTGACACAGGGCTCGAAACCATATCTCTTATGTCTCCTGCATTGCCAGGAGATTCTTTACCACTAGTGCTACCCGGAACAAAGAGTCAGTTTCTTATGATTCAATCTAAGATTTGGGTGCATTGCCATCCTGAACAAAACTGAGATTCTATTGGAAAGAAAGAAGGAGAGCAGACACGTTGGGCAGAAAACTAACAGTGTCTGCCACAAGCTCCCACCTCACACAATGCAACTCTGAGCCTTGCAGCCCCCTAATGGCAGCTATTACTTTGGATGAGAGAAGGGACTAAAATTTTCTCGGCTGAAAGAAACAGCTAAGATAGAATGCTAGACCTTTTGTCTCATAGCACACGTGCATACCACCACTTTCTCACAGAAAAAAGAGCAAAAATAAAAAAGCCTCTTCATAAACAATGCAAAGTTAAAAGAATACAAAAGATTTGATCATGGCAGAGTAAGTGTTGCAGGACATTGTTTAAGTCAGCCACAGATGCATATTCCTGTATTCAATTAGCAGTATCAGTCACAATTGGGGTGAAACAGAATTGCACATGAGTGGAAGGGAGATTCATTGGCTCATTCTCTTAGAATTTAATTCAAATTCCATGCCTGCCTCCTTCCCTTGAGAGGAATGATTATCTGAGTTGAAGCTGAAGGGACTAGATGAGATAAGATTAAAGATAGTATTAGAAGAAAAGGTGGTGTTGGATTTTTTGTTTTGTTTTATTTTTTCATTTTTTTTTTTTCTCCCCAAAAGAAGCAGCTTGGATCCTGAAACAATTCGATAGAACATAAAATGCCTTGTCTAAGTAATATAAAACTACTCTCTCTATCTATTGAATACCATGGTTTACCTCCCATAAGACATATATTTCCATTCTCAGGGTTCTGTTATTATTTGCTGGTAATTCACCAGTGTTTTCTCCAACTCTTTTTTGATGTTCCATGCTGTGAAATCAGCTGCCATACTGGACATCCCGCCTGAATGTCTCAAACAGTACCTCTCCATCAACTCCTCTCAAACTGACTTCATGATCTTTCTCCAAAACAAAGCAAGATACTCTGTTCCTCTTCCAGTACATATCCTCTTAATAAATGCCAATACCAATCACCCCATTGCTCAGACCCTAAGGCAGGAAGTCATCTTGACTCTTCCCATCTCTCCATCTTTTCCATGTCCAATCAATCTTGCACAGCCTGTCAACAGACTTCCTAAACATTTCCCAGATCCAGGCAATAAAGGTATAATAAACCAGGAAGGTTTTCTCCCCAATAAGCAAATATTTGTAAAGCTTAACTAACAGTCAACTCATTGGAAAATACCCTAATGCTGGGAAATATTGAGAGTAGGAGGAGAAAGGCACAACCAAGGATGAGATGGTTGGATGGCATGAATAACTCAGTGGATATGAGTTTGGGCAAATTCCGGGAGATAATGAAAGACAAGGAAGCCTGGTGTGCTACAGTCCATGGGGTTGCAAAGAGTTGGGTATGACTTAGCAACTGAACAACAACAACAACTAACTAAAGGAAGTCACACACCTAAGCTGAACCAAAAATGGCCTGGCTAAGAATAGTGCCAACACTGATGCTCCATCTCCATGGAGACTCTCTGAGGACCATTTTGCTCACAAGTGCCTGGCTGATTCTAGACCATGGAAGAACCCTACTTCTATTAAGGCACTGGAAGTGAATGATATAAGTGGTGAAAAATTAAATGTAGCCTCATTTCTTCCAAAGGAAACCTCTGGAGGACACTGCGTCAGTCTTGTCACTACTAGATCCCTCGCATCTGGCAGGTGCCTGGCACATAATAGACATTCAGTAAATACTTACTGGGAGTTGAGAAAAGAGTGTTTGTTTCAATTCTTAACACTGAAACATTTCTGATGATCATTTGTGACTTTGACAAACTCAAGTTAGTGAAGTCATGTTGAAGAAGGAATTCATAGGGCCTGGACTCCATCTCAGGCCTGTCTGTGCTGATCGTGCTCGGCCACCTCTCCACTGGACTCTGAACTCTCTGCCTAGTGCCTGTGGGAACGAAAATGGAAGGATAAGACCCCCTCCGGACAGGGGAATCTTGAAGGTCACATCCAGGTTACTCATCACCTAAGAGAAAACAGACACTAATCACCCCTGCCTCCGGACACTATCTATCAGAATGTAAGCACAGGTTTATCGGTTATTAACTGTTTGGAATGTAACTGCGGGCTTATTGATTATTGACTGTTTGAACACATAACACGTACACATGGGGTAGGTGGTGGGTTTGGACACGTACGCATGGGGTATAAAAGATTTTCACAAATGCTGGTCGGGGTCCTTGGCTAAGAGGAGACTCTGCCTTGGGCCCGCCGGCGTAATAAACTGCACTCCACTATCTGCTTTGTCCTTCTGAGTGAGTCTGTTTCCTGGAAAGCGTGGCTATAACAATGTGGACAAAAGTGGATTATGGAGATAATAGGGGTGAAGTAGAGATCATTCATGCTAAGCCGCTCAGTCATGTCCAACTCTTTGAGACCCTATGGACTATGGTCCACCAGGCTTCTCTGTCCATGGGATTCTCCAGGCAAGAATACTGGAGTGGTTTGCCGTGCCCTCCTCCAGGGGATCTTCCCCACCCAGGGATTGAACCCGTGTCTCTTGTGTCTCCTGAATTTGCAGGCAGGCTCTGTACCACTGCCACCACCTGGGAAGCCCATAGAGATCATTAGTAGAGATAAACAGCTGAATGACTTTTCAGTGATGTAGGAGAGTGAAATGGAACGATAACTGAAGGCGAATGTGAAGGGAGAAGATGTTGTCATCCTGTGTCAAGATGGAAGGCACTACAAAATGTACACTGATAGAAGGGTCCGCGCGAGAGAAAGCAGTAAGGTGGGTTATGGAGTACATGGGAATTCTGTACTATCTACCAAATCTTTCTGTAAATCTAAAACCACTCTAAAATAAAATATTTATTTAATGAAAGAAGCAGAAGAAAGAGAATTTTAAGGAGCAAAATCCTCAAACAGGAACCAGTCTCCAAAGTCTAAGTGGAGGATGGTAGAGTTAGCTGTCAGTGAATAGTGTTCATTTATTAGTAGATAACTGGTTAAATTTTGTTACAGTTTGGGGTTTATAAAACTTGCATGCACTCACTCAGTTTTATATTATATATTATTTATAAATATACTTATTTATAAATAAATATTTATTAGTTATTACTATTTGTTAATGTTAATATATTACTTATTATAACCTTAGAGGCAAGTTACTATGATACTCCTCTCATAAAATGAAGACACCGAGGCTCAGACAGGTAAGGTCCTGGTTGAGAACAACATTCTCCATCAGTCAGAGGAATCTGGAAGACAAAGATTAGGTTTCCATAATAGCTACTTGCTTAATATGAGTTTGAACAAGTTTGTTTTGTCAAGTTCAAAGCAAGGAAGGCATTGGGTTAATGTTTTAGGCTGGACCTCAGTTTCCTCTATGTCAGAATGGAAGGATACAGACTTGAGAGTGCTCTGCTTTTTAATTTGTTGAAAAGTTTCTTGAGATTGAGTGAGAAAAGTTAGGACTGAATGCCATGAAGACAAATGTGTAGGCACCTGAGGTCTCCTTCACACGTCCGTGACACATCACTCAGAGGGTCTGTTTACAGCGACACACACTGTACTGGAATCTTTCACGTTGCTCTCTTGGAGGTGCTGACAGCATCATCTTTGCCCTTGTGCATGTGTTCAGAGACTGTGAATAAAGATACAATAATGCTGAGTCGGCCTCCTTTGTCCCTTCCCAGGGAACCTCATGAGGAATCAGGAAAAACTTCAAGTCTCCAATACAGTCCCCTGTGCTACACAGCAGGTCCTTGTGTATCTATTTTACATACAATATTGTGTATATGTTAATGTCAAGCTCCTTATCTCTCTCCCCTCCACTCCCCCCTAAAATGTTTTTACACACAATATTGTGTATATGTTAATGTCAAGCTCCTTATCTCTCTCCCCTTCACTCCCCACTAAAATGTTTTTTTAATTATTTCTTATGTGTGGAATCTATAACGGAAAAAAAAAAATAACCCATAGATACAGAAAACAAATTGGTGGTTGGCAGAGGTGAGGGGGGTGGGAGGTGGACAAAATGGGTGGTGATGATCAAAAGGTAGGAATTTATAGTCATAAACTGAGTCCTGGGAATGAAATAGCCTGGTGACTATAGCTGATAAACTGTACTTTATATGTGAAAGTTTTTAAAAGAGTAAATCTTAAAAGTTCTTATCATAAGAAAAAACTAACTATATATGGTGCTGAACAGATTTAGTAGATTTAACGTGGTGATCATTTCAGGATACATACATATATCAAATCCCCTTATATTGTACAAATCATTATACACCTAAAACTTATATGTCAACTATATCTCAATAAAACGGACCTAAAAAAAGGAAAAAACCTACATGTATCCAAATGACAGATCATTCTTTTTTTAATTAAATATTTTACTTATTTTTAAATTAAATTTTATTGGTTTACAGTTGCTTTAAAATGTTGTGTCAGTTTCTGTTGCACAACAACAAGGTGGATCAGCTGTATGTTTACATGTATCCCCTCTTTTTTGGGTTTTCTTCCCATTTATGTCACCACAGAGCGTTGAGTAGAGTTCTCCATGCTCTATGCTAGGTTCTCATTAGTTTTCTATTTTATACATAGTATCAGTAGTGCATGTATGCTTGTGTGCATTCTAAGCCTCTTCAGTTGTGTCTGACGCTGTGTGACCTATGGACTACAGCCTGCCAGGCTCCCCTGTCCATGGGATTTTTCAGGCAAGAATACTGGAGTGGGTTGCCATTTCCTTCTCTGTATGTATGCTTATGACTTGGCAAATGGCTCCTTAGTTCAACTCTCAATGACCTAACTGAATATGCCCTCTGCTTCCCATGGGGATCATGACTGACAGGCACATACATCATTTATGTTTATCATAAACCTAGTTCCTTTTTATTATATGCTGAGGCCCCTTCAGTTCAGTTCATTTGCTCAGTCGTCTCTGACTCTGCGACCCCATGAACTGCAGCACACCAGGTTTCCCTGTCCATCATCAACTCCTGTAGCTTACTCAAACTCATGTCCATCGAGTCAGTGATGCCATCCAACCATCTCATCCTCTGTTGTCCCCTTCTTCTCCTGCCTTCAATCTTTCCCAGCATCAGGGTCTTTTCCAATGAATCAGTTCTTCGCATCAAGTGGCCAAAGTTGTGGAGTTTCATCTTCAGTATCAGTCCTTCCAATGAATATTCAGGACTGATTTCCCTGAGGATTAACTGGTTTGATCCCCTTGCAGTCTAAGGGACTCTCAAGGGTCTTCTCCAACACCACAGTTCAAAAGCATTAATTCTTCAGCACTTAGCTTTTTTATACTCCAACTCTCACATCCATACATGACTACTGGGAAAACCATAGCTTTCACTAGAAGGACCTTTGTCAGCAAAGCAATGTCTCTTCTTTTAATATGCTGTCTAGGTTGGGCATAGCTTTTCCTCCAGGGAGCAAGCGTCTTTTAATTTCATGGCTGCAGTCACCATCTGCAGTGATTTTGGAGCCTAAGAAAATAAAGCCTGTCACTTTCCATTTTTTCCCCATCTATTTGCCATGAAGTGATGGGACCGGATGGAGGTGAGCCTTTGAGATGTATGTGAGGGAGCCAGAGCAATGAAGTCAGGAGGTCCTGAGTCCCACCTCTGGCTTTGCTACTTATTGGGGCATGAAGTCTGCCAAGTTAAGTAACACATCATCTTCAATTTTTTCATTTGTAAAGTGGAGATGAAAATTTCATTGATTTCTTGCAAGTATTAAAGAATTAATGATTGCATAGCATCTTATAGCTCCTGAAACAGTAGCTTCTGAATGCATATTAATTGCCTTCATATTGGGGATTTTGAGAGCAATTTTGGTGTCCCTTTGTAGAATTCCTGAGACAGGATGAGAAGCAGCTGCAAGGCCTCTCCTGGAGAGAGCCTATCTCAGCGTTACCTCTGGGATTGATATGTCAGGCTTCTCAAATCCTTGGGCCCTTTGCTTGTATTCTTCTCATAGCCTGGCTCATACTTTGCCTTATATTCCAAATATTTAATGTAATATTCAGTGTTTTGTATTTTAAAATATTAAACATTACATGGTAGGACTATAGTAAAATTTATTTTCCTTGAAAACAGAAAAGCACGACTTTTTAAGTGCTTTCTTTTTTACAATGTTGTTCATTGCTTGTTATAGCTACATACATACTGATTTCAATAGCTAGAATCTGGCTGCAAAGCAGGAGACCCCAGTTCGATTACTGGGTCAGGAAAATCCCCTGAAGAAGAGATAGTCTACACCATGGGCTTCCCTAGTGGCTCAGATGGTAAAGAATCCGCCTGCAGTGTGGAAGACCTGGGTTTGATCCGTGGGTTGGGAAGATCCCTGGGAGGAGGGCATGGCAACCCACTCTAGTACTCTTGCCGGGAGAATCCCATGGCCAGAGGAGTCTGGCGGGCTACAGTCCCTGTGGTCACAGAGTCGAACAAGATTGAGCAACTAGGCACAGCACACAGCATATGTCTTGTATACATATTGAAACAGGAAAAGAGAGAGAGAAATACATTTTTTCCCAAATTTCAAGAGTAATTTTATTGCTTTTAATCATAAGTATAAAGCATGTTATAAAAAAGTAAAAAGCAGTATAAGCCAGAAAGGAATATAAATGTCACCAAAATACAAATACTATAACACAAAAATGACCAGTATTGTCATTTGAGGGAACAGCAACTTCTTTATGTCTTTATATATATGTACACACACACAGGCATGCAGATACAACCATGCAATTTTATACAAACAGATTTTTTAAACTTATTTTATATTGGAGTATAGCTCATTAACAATGGTGTGTTAGTTTCAGATGCACAGCAAAGTGATGCAATTATACATATAAATGTATCTATTCTTCTCAAATTCTTTTTCCATTCAATTTGTTACATAATATTGAGCAGAGCTCCCTGTGCTATACAGTAGATCCTTGTTGATTATCCACTTTAAATATAGCAGTGTGTATACATGGCAATCCCAAACTCCCGAACTATCGCTCCCCCACACTGCCATTCTCTCTAGTATCCTTAAGTTCATTCTCTAAGTTTGTGAATCTGTTTGTGTTTAAAATAAGTGCATTTGTGTCATTTTTTTAGATTCCACATACAAGTGATATTGCATGATATTTCTCTTTGTCTGACTTACTTCATTCAACATGACAAACTCTAGTTCCATCCATATTGCTGTAAGTGGCATTATTTTCATTCTTCTTTAATGACTGAGTAATATTCCATTGTATGTATGTACCACATCTTCTTTATCCTTTCCTCTGTTGATAAACATTTAGGTTGCTTCCATATCCTGGTTATTGCAAATATTGCTGCTATGAACATTGGGGTACATGTATACTTTTGGACCGTGTTTTTCTTCAAATATATGCTCAAGAATGGGATTGAAGGATCATATAGTAGCTCTATTTTTAGTTTTTAAGAAACCTCTAAGCTGTTCTCCTTAGTGGCTGCATCAATTTACATTTCCACCAATATACAGATACACCACTCTGATATTCTGCCTGGCCTTGTATTAAACTGATTTAAGTTAGTCTCTAAATGTCTGACAATCTCTTCATCTAAGTCAAATTCTCCCTTTTTGTGATGTTTTATTCATCGAGAGAAAGAGGTTCTTTCATTCTTTCAAGGTAAGACTTGTTAGTGGGGTTAGATAATTACTTACAGCACTTCTAGGTTCTTTTTCCCCAAAGCAAATCCTGTTTCCTTTCAAATCTGGAGTTTGTTGAAGGTTCCATACAATATCTACGGGTTGCCTCACAATGTAATTGAACATGGTGTCCTCACTATGTAATTTCTCACTCAACACCTGACCTCACTCCAGTGGAAGCCTATACACCCAAGTCCTCAGAGGCTGGGGACTCAGAGCTGAGGGCAAAGCCTAAGGACCCAGAAAGCTCTCCCCACAGTTTCACTTGTCAGTTTTTCAGCATCTCTCTGCCTCTTCTCCTGAGTTCCTGCAACTTCATCCGGGCTGTAGCACACCATACTCGGATCTGGAAGTCTGTCTTTTCTCTCTTTTCCACAAGAAATCCAACCATAAGAAACTTGTGAGGAACTTCCCTCGCGGCCTGGTGGCTAAGACTCTGTGCTCCCAATGCAGGGGTCTGGTTCCTGGTCAGGGAGCTGGATCCCACATGCCGTGCTGCAAGGAAGATCAAAGATCCCAAGCATCACAGCTGAGACCTGGTGCAGCCAAATAAATAAATTACAATAAATACTTTGAAAAAAAAAGATGTTGTGATATTGAACAAGTTTACACAAAATATGGAAATATCACAGGAGAATGATCACATTCCAGTCCTGTCTTGCTTTGCCAGCTCCTCAACTAGCACTTTCCTTCCCTTCTATCACCATGCTCTGGACACACAACTACCCCCAGCAGGCTGCCCACTGGCAGGGGCGTTCTAAGCCCCCTCTCCTGACCTCACTCCACTGTGTCCCTCACAGAAGAAGACCCCGCAGGTTAGCCCACCTTCCCCAGACAGGAACGCCAGCCAACCCCACATTCTCCGTCTGTTACAAGCTCACTGTCTCTTAAAAGAGTCCGTTACGGTACAAATGAGCTCATTTACAAAAAAGAAGTAGAGTCATAGATGTAGAAAACAAATTTATGGTTACCAGGGCATAAAAGGGGATGAATAAATTGGGAGATTGGGGTTGACATATCCATACTACTATATGTAAAATAGATATCTAATGAGAACCTACGGTACAGCACAGGGAACTCTACTCAATACTCTGTCATGGCTTATATGGGAAAAGAATCTTAAAAAAGAGTGGATGCATGTATGTGCTAAGTCACTATAGTTGTGTCCGACTCTTTGCAACCCCATGGACTGTAGCTCACCAGGCTCCTCTGTCCTTGGGATTCTCCAGGCAAGAATACTGGAGTGGGTTGCCATGCCCTCCTCCAGGGGATCTTCCCGACCCAACGACCGAACCCGTGACATTGGCAGGTGGGTTCTTTACCACTAGCACCACCTGGGAAGCCCAGATATATGTATATGCATAACTGATTCACTTTGTTGTACACCTGAAATTAACACAACATTGTGAATCAATTATACTCCAATACAAATTTTAAAATAAACAAGTAAAAGAGTCCCTTTAGAGCTTCCTCCTTGCAGAAGCCTCTTTAGTAGATGATCCACTTAGAGTGGAAGTGCTTATAAGAAGTCCTCTAGGAACATGCTCCTTATCTTCCACTGGAGCTTCATCTCCCTCGTTACACTGCTGCAACTGCTACTGCTTTCTTCTCTCAACCTCTCCTCACTGATGGTGCTCACCACGCCCACGGCCAACCCTGCTGGGGAAGAGAGGCCATGCAGGCATATGACCGTCTAACTCCTGGTTGCCTCCTCTCTGTTATGACTGAAGCCATGCTTTCTTTTTACTCTCTGTCTCTCCTGATCTGCCCTTACACACACCGCTGCATCTCATGCTGTGGCCCCATTCACCATCATTTCCCATGATTTCCATACTTGATCATAGAGAGAAGCATGTTTATTCATCACCCAACTAAGCCATGGAAGCAAGATTGGCTTAACATTTGGCTTTGCAGGTGAGAACAAAAAAGAATGGCTAATTATATCAGCAACTTATCGACAGATTTAGAGCTCATAAAACACAGATGTCTCTTCCTACCTTGTTTCCTTTGCCTTCCCCCTGCCCCTTTCCTTCTTCCTTCCTTCAAAGTAATATTCAATAGCCACAACTCTGAGCCAACCACTGAGGACAAAATGGCTAACAAAATAGATATGGTCCCTATTCCCAACTTATGCACTACTACAGAGAGGTGATTGCTTTGAGGAAAACAATGGTGTACTTTGGGAGAGAAGAACAGAGACCCTTATTGTGTCAAAGAAATCTTCCCTGAGCTGAGACCTAGAAAATATTTTTCCATCTCAGCACTCCTGACATTTGGAGCCAGATGAGTCTATGGTGTAGGTATTGTCCTGCATATCGTAGGATTGTTTTGCAGCCTTCCTGGCCAGTACATTTTAGATTGTCCTGGGGGTACAATCCCCTTCACATGCACACACACATTTGAGAACCACTGACTTAAAGTGTGAATAAGTAAGTTAACAGCAATGAATGAGAGGAAAGTTTCAGGCAGAGGGAACCGTGTGTGCAAGAGCCTTGAAGCCAAGAAGCAGTGCAGCAAGTACCACAGATGGGAGAATCTGGAGGCTGAGGCAGAGGGAGCAATGTGAATCCCAGGTGAGCAAGGTCAGGGCGCTTGTAGCTCCTTCTCACGAACAAGATTTCCCACAGCGCAAACGCAGAAAGGAGATAGCAGATCTGAGATGTAGAAAATAAAAATTAAATGGAAAAAAAAGGGTTGTGGGACTTCAAGCTTAGACAACTGCTTATATTGTTTTATTATTGACTAAAATAGGAAATATCTGTGCAAGATGTGGGCCTAGGGTATTGGGCCAGAGGGATGGAGAGAAATAAGTTATTTTCCCTTCAGCATGACAAGTTTGTGGTGACTAAGAACTATTCAGTTAAAGAGCTAGGAACACACCTGTGAAGTTCAAAAGAGAGATGGGAACTAGAGGGAGGTGATTCTCTGTGTTCAAATAGTCCTTTCAGCATAATTCTGCTTATTCCTCTATAAAGGGATTATCTGTGTTTTTTTTCTACTCGAAGTTTTAAGAACTTTGAAAATCAGATAACTAGTCTTCATTGTCCACAGTCTAGCACAAAAAAGTTTCTCATGATCTTTGAACTTATGAATGTCTGTTGAACTTTGGAATTTGTGGACTGGAAATAAGCGTTTGAAGAATCCACTGGAGAAGTGAGATTGTTCACAATTACTAAGAAGACTAGGAGGGAACCTACTGGACCATGAACATCTAAGGCAGAGGAAGTGAAACCAGTTTAAAAAAAGACTGGGAGCCAGAGACAGGAAGAGAGCCAGAAGGGAAGTTTCTCTGAGTTTCAAGGAAAGAGAGAATTTTAAAGGAGGAGACTGTAATAATGTCAGTGCCTTTGGGATCGAGTGGGATGGGGACTTAAACCATTGATTTAGACATTTGGAAATTAGGGCATCATCAGTGACTCGGGCAAGAACAATTGCTGTGAAAATAAATTTTAGTAAACTCAAAATGATGCAGATAAGGAAATGCACATAGTGAAAGTGTGCTAATTTTTCACATGTTTAATAGAAAAGTATGACAATATAGTGACTTCCCTGTGGTGGTCCTGTGTCTAGAACGCACTCCCACTGCAGGAGGCCTGGGTTGGATCCCTGGTGGGGAAACTAGGTCCCACACATTGCAGCTAAGAGTTCACGTGCCACAGCTAAAGATCCCGCCTGCCACACCAAGTACTGAAGATCCCACATGCTCCAACTAAGACCCAGCACAGCCAAATAGATAAATAAATAAAAATAAATGTCAAAAACTATGCTAAAAGCATCTTTTTTTAAAAAAAAACCACCATAATCAAAAGAATCTTTAAAAAAGAGTGGATATGTCTGTATGTATAACTGATTCACTTTGCTCAACACGTGAAACTAACACAGCATCATAAATCAATCATACTCCAATAAAATTTTTTAGATAAAAGATAAATAAATAACACCATCATTAAAAATAGTCATAGGTTGAGGGGAAGGAGCCAATGAGATAAAAAAAAGATGCAATCAGGAACATCTGTAGAACAGTTCTAAATTTCTATACTATTTCTATAAGTTAGGTTTTATAGAAAGTATACCACATTTCCACTCATATTTACTAGCCATTTAATATCTTTCCAGAAACCCTATTTTGGCTATTTGTTGGTTGATACCAAAGTGCTTAAGCTGCTACATCATAATAGCCAGGGTCACTGAGATGTCTTCTAGTGTCATGTGGTTGGAGGAAGCAATAACTTCACAGACTTTAACAAGACTCACTGCTAATGAAAACATTTCTCAGTCTTGGCTCATCCCTGCTGTCCTCCCTTGTAGCAATAACAGGCTCCCTAAGAAAAACTGCCAATATAATCATCATTGAGCCTTGTTTTAATATGATTGCAAACAGCAGTCCACACTATTGTTTACATCATCCAGCCAGAGAGCAGAATACTTTTGGTAATTTTTTAATGTTCTTAGCAATTGTACTTTTTACATTAAGATCATGACTGACTTCAGATCCGTCTCTGCTCCATCTTAAACCTTATGTTTCACTGTTTGTAAGTTTATTCTACAACATTTTGAAAGAATTACAGCCAATTTTTGTACATTGCTAAACTCTTCCAGAATGTTTCTTGAATCTGGTTTATAGATATGATTAGCTTGAAACAAAGTGACATCTGAGAGTTTCTTTTAAAGTGCAGTGAACAATATCAAAAGCTTAACTAGTTAATAATACCATGGTAATATTTTTATTAAAATTTTTAGTCCTCCTCTTGTCATCCAGGGCAAGTTAGCAAGGTAAAGTCAAAATACTCTTTGGGGTTGACCTAATTGGACATCTTTCCCATTTCTCTCTCTTCTGGATAGTAGGGATTATTTTCCAACAATTTTTTATTTTGTTGACTCAAAAGTAAACAACGTTAAACTCCTTCCCATTTTAATCTGTTCCAGATATTAGGTCTCATTTGAAAAGAAGAGACTATCTTCTTCAACAGGATAAGGTTTGATTCATTCTGAGTTTGGGAGGAAAATAATAAATGTTCACTCTTTTACTCTCAATATTCAGTGTATACACCCATTGCTTAATTTTTAAATTTTGAACTGGAGCATAAGTTCTTTTGGAACAAAAGTACAATGGGTTTCAGGAGAAATATTAGTCAATTTAGGATGATAAAGCTGGGCTTTTCATGACCAGCCTGTTAAGTCTGTGCTATGCTGTCTCTCTTTAATTTTAAATAGTTGGCACCCCCTCCCCCCTCCCCCACTCACCCAAAAGAGACAACCTGGGCTAGCACAGTACAAAGGTATCAGAGGTTAAATTTTTGGATCCACAGTTTAAAGTTAGCTCTCAGTGAACCAGAAATTGAAATACCCACTAAACCCATAATCTTATCAACAGTGCACTTGGTCAACCTTCAGAATAATCAGACTTGTCACTGCTGTACAGAAGGCTGCTATAAACGTCAATCTTTCTATCACCAACAGGAAAGTCTACTTCCATGGTGTCTGCAAGTCCAGCTTTGGAAAATCTGGTCCTAATCCCAGACTAACTTCCTCTGTGATAATTGCTAACATAACTGTACAACTCAGTGACCTTCTTAATGAAACCCTTATTATTTCATTTATCCATCAAATGCCCAGCTGCCTCCCTGAGAGGGGCTTCTGTTTACTCAGATGCCAGATGCTGTGCATCTCAGAATCTGAATCAGTGGACGTGGTTTCTCTTAAGATGAAATGATAAATTATACTCTAGATGTAAATACTTCATTGCCCAATCTACACTGCACCTGGAAAATGCCAAAATAATTTTGTTCTGAAAAGTGTGGAAACTGGATTCTGGAGTTAGAGAACTTGTGATGGACTGGGTTGAAGAAAGTTAGGCAAGTCAGCCAAGGGGATGCTTGCCTCTGTCTTGGGGGCAAGAGTGTGTAGTAAGCATGGACAGGGAATGAACTGTGATAGAGGAGTTATCCTTGAGAACATGCTTTCTTTAGCACACTGTACAAATCTTTTTCAGAGCATTAACTGGGGGGGGGGGGGGGGTTCTTATCTACTCTTTCCATTAGACCATAAGTTTCTTGATGTAAGAACTATTCTTTTTCTTCAGTAGCTAACACAATTCCTGACTGAGAGTTGGTGCCTAAACATGTTTATCTAAAGAACTAATGACTCTTAAGGAGCAGAAATTCACAACACTGAATTTCTGAACACTTTTTAGAGTCCAAGGAAGTCTTCAAATTTAATATAATTTGTGTATAAAATATCTTGTTCCAGCATAACCTCATCACAACATACGCACAGTTAACTAACGAGTTGGTTGTTGGTATTGAAAATTACACATTTGTGTTTCATCATCAAAGAATAATAAAAATTCATCCTTTCACTTCAGTAAATGCTTTTCCGATTCCAAACACATTCCAATAGGTTATAACCTAAGTCTAAAGAAACTGATAGAGTCTGTGATGAAGATGTTTATGTGTCAACTAGACTAGGCCACATGGCCCAGGTGTTTGGTTGACCCTTATTCTGGATGTTTCCATGAGAATGTTTTTGGACTTAAGTTGATGGACTTTGAATAAATTAGATAACTTTTCCTCCGTAATGTGGGCAAGGCTTTCATGTTGAAGGCTTTCATGAACCCAAACTTGACCTTCTATACACAAAAAGGAGTTGTGCAGCAGATGTCTTTGGACTTGAGCTAATCACCTCTTCACTGGATCTCCAGCCTGCCAGCCTATTCAGCAGATTTTGGACTTGCTAGTCTTCATAGTATCAGTATCATGAACCAATTTCTTAAAATAAATCTCTCTGTGTATACACATCCCATTGGTCTGATTCTCTGGAGATTCTTAACTTATACACTAATAGGCATATTATATAATCTATCACCCAACAACTTGGCAGCCTATTTTCCCTTAGAATATTATGCAGGAAGATTCATCACACTGTTCATTTGCCTGATGGCCTCACTTCTTTATTAGGTGTGAAGTAAGATTAAACAGAGTGTCCTTATGGCCATGCCATCTGAACCAATCAGTGGGCCAGGTGTCAGGAGACCTACCTTCATCCCAGTTACAGCTTTGACTCCAGCTGTCTACGCTATTCATCCACTTATGCCTCAGTTTCCTCTCTGCACAATGAAGGGTGAGAGAAGGAAAGAGACTGGGCCAGATCAGGTGTTCCATGGCTGGTCATCAAGACATCTGTGAGCCTCCTGCAAACACATATATGCTTATTTTTTCTCAAGATAATTTGCAGCTTTCAACAGTTTCAACCTCTGGACTTGAATGGCAATGTCTCTTTCTAGTTCTGAGCTATCACAACACTCCTTTGTCAACTACAGATACTTTGTGACTTTCTCTGAGAAATGTATGATTTCTATTCAGTGCTTTATGAAGTCAGGAAGACCCTGAGCATTCATGAAGCAAAATGGTTTTCTTTATCTTTTTTCTCCCTAATCTATGAATAGGAAGACGAGAGGAAGGTGAGAGGATTTTCATTTGAAGGATATCCATTGTCCAAAATTTCAGAAACAAGTCACAAGAGAGTGCTAAAAGTTGTGGTTTCTGAGAAAGGGAAACTGAAGTCTGTGGAAGGGTGAGACACCTTCCACTGTAGGCCCCTTTCCTACTGTAAACATCTGTGGCCATGTGCATTTACTGCTTTTACTCTTTCAGTTCAGTTCAGTTCAGTCGCTCAGTCATGTCCGACTCTTTAGGTATCCTTAAAAACTAGTAAAATACTCTTAAAAACTAGTAAATTAAAACAGTAGAAAAACTGGGAAGATGTGTATATTAATAAAGAAGAATAGTCATGATATAACAAGTAAAAACACTAAAAATGTTTTTTAAAAAATCACATATATCCACCTACTGGTGTATAATATGCCATTTTCCACCTTTCACTATGGAACTGGAGAAGAGGGTGAGGATAGTCACTTGACTTTAGATTCATTTACACTTGTTGAGTTGTAACATTGTGCAGCTTACTTTCATAATTCAAATAACTAAAATATTTAAACGGCAAGTGTCCCTGAGTTTGTGTGCATACATACATGCACACATATATGTATATATGTGTGTGTGTGTATATATGTATATATATATATATATATATATATATATATATATATATATATGCTGTCTCTATTTTAATTTAAATGGGATTACATTTTATATACAAGCATATTTATATTGAATATCATATATAAATATGAGTTCTGTGTCATTCAAATAGGCTGGTGGTTTGTGTGATGGGCAAAAAAGTGAAGATTTGGAGAAATTATGGGCAAAAATGTAGCCACAGAGGTTCCTAATGAGAGAAGTACAAAAGGCAGCATGATGGTTGGAAGAACATCTTGGAGGTGTATGCCTTAGACTTCCCTCCAGGATATCTATACTTCGAAAGGAAATGTCTAGATCTGAGACTTTGGAGGACCTGACCTAGAGCAATTGTGAAAGCAAGAACGATTGCACTGGCAGGAGATATGTCTTGCATGACACAGCACTATAAAACTGAGATGCATCTAGAAAGACACTGTTTATCTGTGACATCTGTAGGAGTGGAGAGAGAATAAGAGAGATATCTAGCTTGAGAGAAGCGGAAGGCTCCTGGAGGGGATGATAGTGTGAAAAAGGAAGTTGAAGTGGAGATGATGGTGTGACAATCACTGCAGTGGCCAGATCTGGGGTGAGCAGTGAGCCCAGCCATGTCATTACTCTTCAGGGGAGTGAGAGCCTGGCATTTCCACACATTTAGGAAAGTGGCACTCTGACCACCTGGCCCAGGACATGTAGGGAAAGAGTCGCTCAGGGGCAGGGTGATGTTCCCAGAAGCATTGTCTTTGGAAGATAAATCCTCAGTGGGCTGGGTGACAGCAATGGCAGAAGGCTACTCAAATAGCAGCAAAAGTTCTCAAAGAAATGTGACTCGAGGGCACCCTTTTGCATTCCAAGTGTTCCCAGCACTGGTCTTCCTAATAGTTGACATCTTATCCACTGTCA
This sequence comes from Cervus elaphus, assembly GCF_910594005.1. Lineage (NCBI taxonomy): Eukaryota > Metazoa > Chordata > Mammalia > Artiodactyla > Cervidae > Cervus > Cervus elaphus. The sequence goes on along the minus strand of NC_057819.1, from coordinate 79,090,791 downwards.
CTTCAGTTGCTGTTTTATATTAGAAATTTTGCACTTTGTATCATTCACTGGACTTTACAAGCAGAGGCCTAAGTTAGGACATGGTTGTCTAACATTATTCCCCATTCTTGAGGTTCAAAATAGGGCACGGACCAGAAAGAGGCAGCCTTTAAGGGTGTCTCATTTCTAACCTGGGTCCAAAGCATCCAGTCACAAGTCATCTGGCTTTGTTTTTCCACCTGTGAAAGGAAAACAGGGTTTACTAACATAACTCCCAAGGTTTTGGGAGCAATCATGATTGTCACAAAGCGTTTGGAAGAGAAGTCCCCATTCTACCCCAAAGATTTCCAGGCATAGTGGCAATGATAAAAGCTATCTCCATTAGTCTCCTTGCATAATAATTTATGAAGAGAATAATTTAGAAAGGGCTGCTGGGGTCTGAATACCAGAGGTATCTGTTGCCAGGGCTCTCTGGGCATCATCCACAAAAGTGGTTGGAACTGAAATACTGTAGATAGAAGAGCCAGATCAGCTCCCTGCACTGTTGAGACTCTCAGGGGCAAGCATCTGTTTTCTAACCTCATTCATGTCTTCAGAGAGAGCCATCCTCACTAGACAAAACAATGCATTTACTAGCATATGTCATGGCCCTAACTTTTCATCTGTTTTCCCCTAATGGGAATCATCTCTGAGCTCCACCCTTTTCCCCTTTCTTGGCAGCACCTCGCCACAGAAGTGGAGCAAATGCCAAGCCTACCACTGACCATCCTCACGTAGGTCTTGCTTTGTCAGGGCAATGGGAACAATTCGTGATGAACAAGGACAAAAATCAAGCCTGATGACAAGGAAACAAATCAGCCAACCAGCATTTCTCTCCCCAGATGAGTTTCTGAATTTGGCTTTCTGTTCCCAGAGGTTTAATTGGCCGTAAGAACAGGGAGGCTGTGTGTTCCATTCATAGCGTGTGAGGAACTTAGCCAACAAGACCAGAGCTGTGGGCTGGGCAAGCGGAGTGGGTGGTGAAGGAAGACTATCTTTGATCTGTTCCCTTGACCCTCTCCCACCAGATGACTCTTTCAGTAAACACTGCTAGTAAACACTGGTCACATTCCCATCACTGAGCCAGTTCAGGGGACTGTCAGAACTCTCGTGGTTGACACTGGAATTTAGTTCCTATAAAGACTGGAGTGGGTGAGTCTTCTGGGAGAGTCTGCAGATTTCACTAGTTATAGAAACTCAGGCCCCAAAACAACCTAGATGGAGAGTTTAGCTGATCCCAACTTGGTTCTCGAACACATTTGGAAGCCTATATTCAGAAACATTGTTTTTTTTGCTTCCTTTTCAGTAAGCATTCCATTTTTAACCTCCGAATCTTCTGAGTTTCTAACAAGATTTTCCCCCATACACACCCTAGAGAGAGAAGGCGCTCGCATTTCCTGGAGCCAGTGGGTGGTGTCAGTGAGAAAGGGCTACTGTGTCGGAGCCAGAGATGTGGGGGCTGGAAGACAGGGTGGAGTCAGCAGCTCAGTCTCAGGGTCAGATTCAAACAGGAACTGCTCTCCTCTCTCTGCTCAGGAATTTTTTTCAAGGGCCACTTACACTATAAGCCTGTTCATTACTCAAAAAGGATGATGCTTTTTATAGAAGAGATGACCTGTAATTGTTTGTTTGTTTGTTTGTTTTCATTTACTTTTATTAGTTGGAGGCTAATTACTTTACAATATTGTAGTGGTTTTTGCCATACATTGACATGAATCAGCCATGGATTTACATGTGTTCCCCATCCCAATGCCCCCTCCCACCTCCCTCCCCAGCCCATTCCTCTGGGTCATCCCAGTGCACCAGCCCCGAGCACTTGTCTCATGCATCCAACCTGGGTTGGCGATCTGTTTCACACTTGATAATATACATGTTTTGATGCTGTTCTCTCAGATCATCTCACCCTCGCCTTCTTCCATAGAGTCCAAAAGACACAGATGTATAGAACAGAATTTTGGACTCTATGGAGCCTGTAATTTTATGGCAATATCGTAAGAAAATGGACCAATAAATTAAGAAACGGGAAAAGCCCTTTGAGACCAGCAACTCCATTTTTGCAGCTAGAGCCCTGAGGCACAGAGAGGTCCCCAATCCAAGGACTCACAAAGAAAGTAGGGCTAGATCATAGGAGGTTTGTTTCTTTCCTGGCTCCATGCCCTTCCCCTTCTTAAAGGCAACCTTGTGAGCCCCAGTGGGTCTCCCCAGTGGTTTCTGCCTCCAGGTCTCACTCTGGAAGTTTGCCCAGCTTCTCTCTGGGAAGATGAGTTGCTAGCGTGGTTGCTAGAAGAAACGTCTCCAGGCTCAGACTCATGAAGCCAGAAGGGAGGCACCCTCCCCTCTCAGTCATGAGGCACCGCCAGACCATGATCAAGAAGGTGGGGAGAGTCTAGATTAAACAGTCTTGTGCCGACCTCTGCTCAGCTCTAAGAGGATCAACAGCAAGAGCAAGGGAGGAAGGGAAAGGGGAGAAGGGAGAGGCAAGGGGGATGGAAAGAGCTGAAGGTAGAGGAATAATGATTAAAAGGGGGTCAGAAGGTGGATTATAGGGGAAAGAAAGAAAGAGAAGGAAGAGATGGAAAGGGTATTACTAAGTAAGAAATAGAATGGACTGTGTCTTTTTTGTTGTTGTTGTTGCTATTGGTTCAGAAACTCCAAAGCTGAGAATTATAGGAAGTCTGCTGTGAGTTCCCAGGAGACTCTGGGTACATTGCATCCAGGGATCCCGTTTGCCTCCTGAGCAGTCAGGAGGGCCAAGCCCTTGCTGACTGAAGGCTGAGAAGAGGGTGGTGACCATGTCCTTGTTTTCTGACCATTGGCAGACAGACCCCTTTGCGGACACTCCATGAATTGTACTAAGAGTGCTCCCTGGTCCTATTTCAAACTCCACTGGGTCTGCGCTTTAAGAAAATGTTGCAAGAGTGGATTTTCTTCAGCAACTTTTAGCCAGAAACTCTATCAAGAAGCCTCCAGACCTCTTAAACAGATGTGTATCTTAATGTCCTTTGTACAGCCAGGAGCTGCCTTCAGCTCTGCTTTGCTGAAGTTTGTAGGTGCCTTTGAACACCAAATGGCTTCCAGATTTTGTGTGAGTGCTGTGAGTGGCAGCATTCAATGAGAAATGTCTGGGGCTGCAGGAACAGAAATAACTCCACAAGCTAAGTAGCTGCTACTCCCCCTGATTCTGACCACAATTCGCCCTCTGGTTCCTCAGTACACAGGGCTCGTGGGCAGGGAGTCTGGTTTGAGACTCTGACTACCTGTGGATTTTGACATATCTGTGAACATTGGGCAGACTCCTAGGCAGAGCCCACCATCCGTTTATTAGCTTGAGGGCCTGAGAGGACCCCTGGGAAAGGAAGGAAGGAGGCAGATAGATGGGCGTTACCAGAAACAGAGTCTCGTTGTGCAAAGGGAACTGAGGTTTAAGAGTATAAATTCATGTCTGTAATTTGAATGTTCTCCTTGTGAAGAGGAGAGACAAAACACAACTCCTTTGATAAGCCTCCAACACACTGTAGAGCATAAAGGGAAGGAGACATTGCCTCCATAGTGAGAACACTGAAGGCTGTGTGTAAGGTCCTAATATTAAGGTCCAATACACAGAAAACTAACAATATACAATCACAGAAAACTAACCAATCAGATCACATGGACCACTGCCTTGTCTAATGCAATGAAACTATGAGCCATGCCGTGTAGGGCCACCCAAGACAGACTGGTCATGGTGGAGAGTTCTGACAAAATGTGATTCACTCGAGAAGGGACTGGAAAACCACTTCAGTATTCTTGCCTTGAGAACCCCATGAACAGTATGAAAAGGCAAAAAGACAGGACACTGAAAGATGAACTTCCCAGGTCAGTAGGTGCCCAATATACTACTGGAGAAGGGTGGAGAAATAACTCCAGAAAGACTGAAGAGATGGAGCCAAAGCAAAAAGAACACCCAGTTGTGGATGTGAATGGTGATGGAAGAAAAGCCTGATGCTGTAAACAGCAATATTGCATAGGAACCTGGAATGTTATGTCCATGAATCAAGGTAAATTGGAAGTGGTGAAACAGGAGATGGAAAGAGTGAACATCAACATTTTAGGAATCAGAGAACTAAAATGGACTGGAATGTGTGAATTTAACTCAGATGACCATTCTATCTACTACTGTGGGCAAGAATCCCTTAGAAGAAATGGAGTAGCCATCATAGTCAACAAAAGAGTCCAAAATGCAGTACTTGGATGCAATTTCAAAAATGACAGAATGATCTCTGTTCATTTCCAAGGCAAACCATTCAACATAACAGTAATCCAAGTCTATGTCCTGACCAGTAATGCTGAAGAAGCTGAAGTTGAATGGTTCTGTGAAGACCTACAAGACCTTCTAGAACTAACAAAACAAAACAAAAAAAGATGTCATTTTCATTATAGGGGACTGTAATGCAAAACTAGGAAGTTAAGCAATACCTGGAGTAACAGGCAAATTATGCCTTGAAGTAGAGAATGAAGTTAGGCAAAGGCTAATAGAATTTTGCCAAGAGAATGCACTGGTCATAGAAAACACTGTCTTCCAATGACACAAGAGACAACTCTACACATGGACATCACCAGATGGTCAATACAGAAATCAGATTGACTATATTCCTTGCAGCCAACGATGGAGATGCTCTATACAGTCAGCAAAAACAAGACCAGGAGCTGACTGTGGCTCAGATCATGAACTCCTTCTTGCCAAATTCAGACTGGAATTGAAGAAAGTAGGGAAAACCACTAGGCCATTCAGGTATGGGCTAAATCAAATACCTTACGATTATACAGTGGAAGTGAGAAATAGATTCAAGGGATTAGATCTGATAGACAGAGTGCCTGAAGAACTATGGAAGAAGGTTTGTGACATTGTTCAGGAGGCAGGGATCAAGACCATCTGCAAGAAAAAGAAATTCAAAAAGACAAAATGGTTGTCTGAAGACGCCTTACAAATAGCTGTGAAAAGAAGAGAAGCAAAAGGCAAAGGAAAAAAGGAAAGATATACCCATCTGAATGTAGAGTTCCAAAGAACAACACAGAGAGATAAGAAAGCCTTCCTCAGTGATCAATGAAAAGAAATAGAGGAAAACAATAGAATGGGAAAGACTAAAGATCTCTTCAAGAAAACTAGAGATACCAAGGGAAAATTTCATGCAAAGATGAGCTCAATAAAGGACAGAAATGGTATGGACCTAACTGAAGCAGAAGATATTAAAAAGAGGTGGCAAGAATACACAGAAGGACTATACAAAAAATCTTCACAACTCAGATAATCACAATGGTGTGATCACTCACCTAGAGCCAGACATCCTGGAATGCTAAGTCAAGTGGGCCTTAAGAAGCATCACTACAAACAAAGCTAGTGGAGGTGATGGAATTCCATTTGAGTTATTTCAAATCCTAAAAGATGATGCTGTGAAAGTGCTGCACTCAATATGCCAGCAAATTTGGAAAACTCAGCAGTGGCCACAGAACTGGAAAAGGTCAGTTTTCATTTCAATCTCAAAGAAAAGCATTGCCAAAGAATGCTCAAAGTACCACACAATTGCACTCATTTCACATGCTGGTAGAGTAATGCTCAAAATTCTCCAAGCCAGGCTTCAACAGTACGTGAACCATGAACTTCCAGATGTTCAAGCTGGATTTAGTAAAGGCAGAGGAACCAGAGATCAAATTGCCAATATCCACTGGATCATCAAAAAGGCAAGAGAATTCTAGAAAAAACATCTACTTCTGCTTGATTGACTATGCCAAAGCCTTTGACTGTGTGGATCACAGCAAACTGTGGAAAATTCTTAAAGAGATGGGAATACCAGACCACCTTACCTGCCTCTTGAGAAATCTACATGCAGGTCAGCAAACAACAGTTAGAACTGGACATGGAACAACAGACTATTTCCAAATTGGAAAAGGAGTACGTCAAGGCTGTATATTGTCACCCTGCTTATTTAACTTATATGCAGAGTACATAGTGAGAAATGCTGGGCTGGATGAAGCACAAGCTGGAATCAAGACTGCTGGGAGAAATCTCAATAACCTCAGATATGCAGATAACACCACCCTTATGGCAGAAAGTGAAGAACAAAAGAGCCCATTGGTGAAAGTGAAAAAGTTGGCTTAAAGCTCAACATTCAAAAAACTAAGATCATGGCATCTGGCCCCATCACTTCATGGCAAATAGATGGGGAAATAATGGAAACAGTGACAGACTTTATTTTTGGGGCTCCAAAATCAATGCAGATATTGACTGCAGCCATGAAATTAAAAGGCTCTTGCTCCTTGGAACAAAAGTTATGACCAACCTAGACAGCATATTAAAAAGCAAAGACATTACTTTGCCAACAAAGGTCTGTCTAGTCAAGGTTATGGTTTTTTCCAGTAGTCATGTATGGATGTGAGAGTTGGACTATAAAGAAAGCTGAGAGCCAAAGAATTGATGTTTTTGAGCTGTGGTGTTGCAGAAGACTCTTGAGAGTCCCTTGGACTGCAAGGAGATCCAACCAGTCCATCCTAAAGGAAATCAGTCCTGAGTATTCATTGGAACGACTAATGCTGAAGGTGCAACTCCAATACTTTGGACACCTGATGCAAAGAACTGACTCATTTGAAAAGATGCTGATGCTGGGAAAGATTGAAGGCAGGAGGAGAAGGGGACGACAGAGGATGAGATGGTTGGATGGCATCACCAACTTCGTGGACATGAATTTGAGTAAACTTCGGGCATTGGTGATGGACAGGGAGGCCAAGCGTGCTGCAGCCCATGGAGTTGCAAAGAGTCAGACATGACTAAGCGACTGAACTAGACTGAACTGAACTCTGCTGCTCTGCCTTAGCTGCTGGTAAAGTAGGGGGTAGTTACTGCCTGTGTGTTTTGGATCTAAGGGTCTATTTTGGATTTACTTAGTTGCTAAAATGCTTCAGTTATGTCTGATTCTTTATAACTCTATGGACTGTAGCTTACCAGGCTCATCTGTCCACAGGGATTCTCCAGGCAAGAATACTGGAGTGGATTGCTATGCCCTCCTCTAGGGGATCTTCCTGACCTGGGGACTGAACCCACATCTCTTATGTCTCCTTCATTGAAGGCAGGTTCTTTACTACTAGTGTCACCTGGTTAGCCCTTTTACTTACTTGGATCTTTTCAAAGATCCCAGTAGTACTAGCTAGCTCTGGATACATACCATTAACTAGATATTTCATTTGATCAGTCATTAAAATAAAAAAGGATCTGCTTTCAGAAAAGACAGCCTCTCCCAGGGATATGAAGGTTTGAACACAAAAATTAATGAAACTAAAGAGAATTCTTTATGAGCTTCTACATAGTATACATAACTACCAGAGGCAAGAAATAGGTTCATTTCAGAAGAACTGCCACAGGTAAATTGCCACATGATACCTCCCCACCCACAAAATAAATCATAGTTCAGTGGTAAAGTAATGATATTTTTAAATGTATCTGAGTCTAAACCTAGTTATTCTTAAAATGATTTTTTAAATTTTAGTTAGCCAAACTAAAAACAGTTTAGTGATTTTTAAGTAAATAACATAAAAATGAAATAATAATTAAATGAAGCATTTTTGTTGGTGAAGGTGCTAATCATTAGTAAGAAAATGGACACTTCAGTGAGAAAAGAAGTAAGAAAAAATAAAATGACCACAAACATGAGATAAATCAATCTCATTAGGAATCAAAAGAAATGTGAATATGAACAATGAAACACCATTATCCTACAATCAAATTGGCGAATTGTATGGGAGAGAGTATGATGTTTGGAAATAAAACTTTAGAGACTAACAAATTCTGGATGACAAATAAGATTTATCAGGTGTGGCCATGGGAACTGGTGACTCAAGACACTCAAGGAACATGGTAACAAGGCAATACTTCTCAGGCTTCTCCACCAAAGAATCTTTAAATATAGAGCATAGTAAATACTCAGCCTGAGAGGATCTGATCTCACAGTCTTCAGCAGCCCCTAGCTATTGCTTTGTCTTTAAAATCTCAATATAAGTATACTCTACGTGTGTTTATTTTAATATGCACATTCTTCACCCAAAATCCCCAAGTAATATTTTGACTCCAGGTGTATGTTTTATTTTCTTTCTGTTCTTCCCCAGCAGCCAAATATGTGAACAAAGGGGCAAGGACACTGGAATTAAGTGGAGTAACAGCAGACCTTGGGGTAGAAAGAGAGAGAGAGGCAGATGCCCAAAATCAGTGAGTGAGAGGAGGTGTTGGTATTGTAAGTACCACGAAGTTGGTATCTGGAGACAGAAAGGAAGGACACTGGATGGTGTGAGGAGTGTGGATCTTTAGCTAAAAATTCCAGGACTTTAACCCTCACTCCAGTGACTTTTGAGCAGGTCACTTTCAGGTGAGTAAAACTCTTAGGTACTTTTACTCTCCTGAAAATACAAAGAGAAACAGGCAACTTCCATTTTAGGAAGTGATGTCTTTAAGAGGAATTAGGAGTCTCTTGAGTTGGAGGTTGAGAGAATGTTTAGGAAAACTGTGATGATTGGAGGAATCTGAAACAAAGGCTTCATAGTAAAAAATAAATCCATTATTTCTGACAACACAAGCAGGTGGAAAATCCTAATCCCAATCCTCATGCCAGACTGCAGTCCCCAAAGGTGGAAAATGTTCTCATCAGGTAAAAACAAATACCCACTTTAGTCATAAAACCCCCCAAGAGAATACCCATAGACTATGTAACTTTACATCTATGAGACATCCTTGTCTACCATTCAGGATAATCCAGTTATCTTGATTCTTCTTTAGTATTCTGAAATCCTAAATTAGCTGTATTTTTAGGGGAATCTCAAGCTTACTTACAATGCCCAAAAGAAATTTGAACCTCTCCCCAAGCTCCTGATCTTCCAATACTCCAATCCATATATATACAGTCTTTTTTTCTGGAGAACCCTGACTTATACATGGGGTGATGTGCCCCATTTGCCTTCCAAATCCCCAAGGATGGGTAAGGATGAGGGGCAAGGATATGTTCTGAGCCCATGTTCTGGAGGTTAGAGGATTGAACTCAAATTACTGAAAACTTGGGCTCCTTTTGGCACATGTTGTATGTGCTCAGGTAACCTTTATTTTGCTTAATAGGGCCCCAAAGCACAAGACTAGTGATGCTGGCAACTGGGATATTCTCTTACTGTGGCACACTTTTTTTGATTCCGTGTCTTGAATGCATTTTTGGTCTTCTCAGGAAACCTCTTAAACTGCAACTCTTTCTTGGTGCACCCACACAGTTGATGTGTCAACAAGGCAAGAGGTTGCCATTCTCTCTTCAAGAGAGCAACATGGTGAGGCTCAGGGAATGAGGAACTACTTAGATCTATGTTACTAAAGCAAAAATAGTCTCACAATACAACTCATGTTAATAAAATTATTTATATACCAAGGTAATATAAAATCCTTAACGTAGAAGTTAAAAATAAGATAGCCAGGATATCCTTCTTTTATACCTTTGGAAATAATATAACATAGCCCTGTTTTTTTTGAGTACCTTGATTCTTTTGGTATTACTATTGATATGTGAATTTGTGTCACATTCAACTATCAATGAGTTAACTGCAATATAATTGGCATGAGTTGGATTTAGGAATACTCCAGTGTTCCTGAGATGAACCAAGAGAGCAAACAGAAAACAACCTTTGAACAGCAGGAAGAAACACCACAGTGAGGTGGCTCTGGGGTTTCCCAAGGAAGGGGTCTCCTCAATCTTTCTGATTTAGGAGGACTGTCACACTGGCATCAGGGCCTGGGAGCAAGCAGAGCCCAGGGATGGGAGAGGTGAGAGGGGATAGAACTGCTATTAGTTGAATGTCATTTTTGTCCAAGGCACTTACTCATACATTCAATTTTGATTTGCATAGCCACCTGAGGTAGACATTTTCTCTTTTTACAGGTGAGAATGTAGACACAGAATGATAAATTCTCTTATCTCAGATTACACAGTTGGTTAGCAGTATATGTGGGACTCAAACATCTCTGTCTCATGGTCCTCTATTTGTTCAAATTTTTCCTCCCTAAGGGGAAATACAGGGGACCCACCCAGCCCCAGACTGAGAGTGTATCTCAGGGAGGAAGCTCCCTTGTTCTTTGCTTGAAGCTATAGGTAATACTAAAGTCAAGAGGAGGCAAAAAACAAATGCAAAGAAAGGTGGAAACAAAGGTCAGATAAGGGTGATAAGGCAGGTCACCAAGGCTGAGAAGGGTCAGAGCAGAGATAGAAACCAGAGTAAACATGGGGGTTGGAGAAGCAAAGTGAGACGTGCAGGGGACCACGGGCCACGGGAGATTAGCAGCAGAGTGTTTCTGGATGAATATTTGGAAAGGTCCTTTCACCGCAGCTTTCATTTAACACCCCCTCCCCCAGCACAATGTGTCACCAAGTCAGCCACACTGAAAGTTCCAGAGGTGGGTTCTTTTCTTTGATGATTTACTCATTTAATTAAATCCTTACCCCTTTCAGGGTCGTGCAGAGATACAAGTTCTCAGGGGTGGGGTTCTCAGCAAGCAGCTTGGCTGCTAGTATGCAGAATCAGATATCGAGCAGCAACTATTCAGCTATAGATAGGGGCTTCCTGTGTTTGGAAAAGGTAAGGAAATTGTTCATTCATTCTACAAATATTTGTGGAGGATGCAAAAATGGAAAAAGGCCATGATGGAAGTTCACATAAAATACTGAGACATTTTAGAGGAGGAAACTGGCATCTGAGCAGGGACTAAAACCCACCTCAGCCCCTGTGTGTGTGTATATGTGTGTATATATGTGTATGTTTTCAATTCCTTTTTATAGGACTGACATTTGCACTGATCACACTGTGTTATAATTATCCAGTAGCTTATCTGCCTCCATCAATTAAACTAAATTCTTCTAAAGGACACAGACTGGACTTTATCATTAGTCATCTGTGGCTAGTTGTAGTACACATTTAATAAATATTCATTAAATTTTCATTTATTTTAAGTTAATAATCAGTCCCAGAGTTTGAGAATCATGATTCCTATTAGAAAACCCATCTCTATAATTTTCAGTCTATCATTTAAAACTCTCTATATGACAGAGGAGCCTGGCAGGCTGAAGTCCATGAAGTCGCAAAGAGTTGGACACGACTGAGCGACTAAGTGCAAGCCCAATATTCAAAGACAGAGCTTATGAAAAAGTTTTATGTTCTCTCTCTGAGCAGAGATTATATCAGGCTTTCTTGAACTTCCTATAGAATTAAAAACAGTGCTGCACACACGGAAAATTTTTTTAAAGCATTTGCTTACAATAACCAAATGATTTTACTCACCGCAAAACACAAATTAACACGATTTCAGAAAAGATTTTCACCGTACTCTTGTAATTTTTCATCATATTCTCTAATCTCTAACAAAGAAAACAGAGCGCATGTGGACTGTGTCTCCACAAGGCTTCCCATGAGCTTCATTTGACAAAGATGTAAATATTATATGGACCATCTGTACGTGAGAAGCATATGTTTCATTTGCATTTAGGTTTTTGCAGTAGAAATAAACCATGAAGCCTTAAGAAATGCATTAAATTATTTTAACTGACATAGTCTTAGAATATTGAGGCAAATCATTTTCCAAGCATCAAATGCAAAGGTTAGTGTATCCACTGGAGGGTTATAAATAATAATGAAGAAGGGTTAGGCAGCTAAGGATAGGACTAGAAGTATCTGGAGGATATGAAAACCATAAGCAGTTAGATTCAGAAGAATCAAATTTCAGTTAGCATGCTTGAGACCATCTCATGTACCAGTTGTTGAAAACTGGTACTCATTCACTATGCCATTTAACCTTCACATAGGGAGACTAATGAAATCCCATTGTACTGAAAAAGAAGAGGCTAAGCTGACTTGCCCTTGCACCCACAACTAGGAAACCTGCATCAGGTTTCAAGTTCAGGTCTTGTGACTCCCTGACCAGTGCCCTAAAGTGGACAATGAAGGGAAGAACTGATGAGTCTGATGAGTCCCCTGTTCTCAATAGCAAGACTCCAGAGTCAGCATGACCAGCCCAACTAGCAAGAATTGCCACCAGGAACTGATTAAAGGGCCACTGAAGAGAGTGTCCAGTACTTATAATATTAAATACCTGAGTTTTTTGGTAGGCCCTAACCCCTGAACACTAGCAGGGCAAGGTTGCCATCATCCTGGTGACAGCAGGAGTTTACCCTCTGGAGTTTACCCTCTGGAGTCCTGGTCATTTTGGTTCAGTATAAGTGACAAATCCTGACATAGAGGACTTGATCCTTAAGAAGAGCCAGCCTCCAAGAAAAAACTCAAATGACCTGGTCTATCCTGCTATGTTTACTGACTTAGAGTAGATACATTTTTGCCAGCTCCAAAAGAATTGTTCCCTTTTGAGCAGGAGTTAATCCTTTGGGAATGAGATGGGAAGCTGAGTTGGTTAGGCTGTGAGAAAACACAGCCTCCAGGATCCAGCTCACTGAAGCACAGAAAGCGCCTGTAAGTCTCTGTTGTTTCATACTGGGGCAGGAAATAGTTTATTGTACAACATTCAATAAGCATTTTCTTCAAAGGAAGTGTGCTGTGAGAGTGTCAAACAACAGTGATGGGTCTCTGTGGAGAGAGGCATTGTGTTTGAAATATGTTGTTGTAGTTGTTCAGTCAGTAAGTCATGTCCAACTCTTTGCAACCCCATGGACTGCAGCACACCAGCCTTCTCTGTCCTTCACTATCTCTCAGAGTTTGCTCAAACTCATATCCATTGAGTCAGTGATGCCATCCAACCACTTTATCTCTTGCCACCCCCTTCTCCTCCTGCCCTCATTCTTTCCCAGCATCACATTCTTTTCCAATGAGGCAGCTATTCTCATCAGGTGACCAAAATATTGGAGCTTCAGCTTGAGCATCAGTCCTTCCAATGAATATTCAGGGTTGATTTCCTTTAGGACTGACTGGTTTGATCTCTTTGCAGTCCAAGGGACTCTCAGTCTTCTCCAGCAACACAAATCAGAAGCATCAATTCTTCAGCCCTCAGCCATCTTTATGGTCCAACTCACATCTGTACCTGGCTATTGGAAAAATCTGCCTTTGATTATATGCACCTTTGTCGGCAAAGTGATGTTTCTGCTTTTTAACGTGCTAAGTTTGTCAGAGCATTTCTTCCATGTCTTTTAATTTCAAGGCTGCAATCACCATCTGCAGTGATTTTGGAGCCCAAGAAAATAAAATCTGTCACAGTTTCCACTTTTTCCCCATCTATTTGCCATGAAGTGATGGGACTGGATGTCATGATCTTACTGTTTTGAATGCTGAGTTTTAATCCAGCTTTTTCAGTCTCCTCTTTCACCCCCATCAAAATGCTCTTTAGTTCCTCTTCACTTTCTGCCACTAGAGTGGTATCATCTGCGTATCTGAGGTTGTTTGATATTTCTCCCGACGATCTTGATTCCAGCTTGTGTTTTATCCAGCCCAGCGTTTCTCATGATGTACTCTGCATATAAGTTAAATAAGCAGGGTGACAATATACAGTCTTAATGTACTCCTTTTCCAATTTTGAACCAGTCTATGTCCCATGTCTGGTTCTAACTGTTGCTTCTTGTCCCGCATACAAGTTTCTCAGGAAACAGGTCAGGTGGTCTGGTATTCCCATCTCTTGAAGAATTTTCCAGTTTGTTGTGATCCACACAGTCAAAGGCTTTGGCATAGTTGATGAAGCAGAAGTAGATGTTTTTCTGGAATCCTCTTGCTTTTTCTATGATCTAATGGGTGTTGGCCATTTGATCTCAGGTTTATCTGCCTTTTCTAAATTCAGCTTGTACATCTGAAAGTTCCTGGTTCACATACTGTTGAAGCCTGATTGAAGGATTTTGAGCATTACCTCGCTAGCATGTGAAATAAGCACAATTGTAGAGTAGTTTTAATGTTCTTTGGCATTGCCTTTCTTTGAGATTTGAATGAAAACTGACCTTTTCCATTCCTGTTACCACTGCTGAGTTTTCTAAATTTTCTGGCATAATGAGTGCTGCATTTTAACAGCGTGATCTTTTAGGATTTGAAATAGCTGGTGGAATTCCATCATTTCCACTAGCTTGCGTGTAGTGATGCTTCCTAAGGCCCACTTGACTTTACCCTCCAGAGTGTCCGACTCTAGGTGAGTGACCACACCACCGTCATTTAAAACTTTTTGTATAGTTCTTCTGTGTACTCTTGCCACCTCTTCTTAATCTCTTCTGCTTCTGTTATGTCCTTGCTCTTTGTGGAGAGAGACATTGTGCTTGAAATATGTTACTTGAAAAATTGACTGAGGAATTGAAGGTGAATGTCTCTGAGTTACATAGACCTAGAGCAGTGTTGACTCACCTGGATAAGGATGCATCAAGAATAGTATTTCCTCGCATTTGTGTCTTTCTTTACATGTCTTCAAGGTATATTCATACTCACCATTGTTCTTGACCACTCTTTTTTTCTCTTTCTTTTTTATTTTTTAAATTATGAAAGTATGATAACACATTTACAGGAGACTTGGAAAATACAGAACAAAGGTTACATATAGTTCCACTATATATTGCAATTGTTTTTTAAGTAGATAAATTAAGATTTTTAGTTGGAGTTACAATATCAAACTCTCAAAAATGAATAGAATGAATATACAGAAAAGTGAAAGGGTATAGTAGACCTGAAAAGCACCATGAACCAATTCAATATAATTAAGATTTATACAATTTTCACACAACAGTAGGAAACAAATTCTGTTCAGGGTCCAATAGACTATAAACTAGGAGATGCTGGAACATATTCAGGGACCTAAAACAAGGTGAAAATTTTAAATTTAAAGGTATTGAAATCATACAGACTCTTTTCTCTTATCACTATGGAATTATGTTAGAAATCAATATCAAAAGATATTTGAAAATAACCCACACATTTTCAAGTGCAATGTGACATTTACCAAGAGATCTTTGATTGAGCCATTGAAATCTTCAATAAAGTTAGAAGACTTAAAAAAAAAAAAAAAACATACAGAAGGTGATTGCAGAGAAGAAAGCATTTAAATGAAAAATTAATACCAAAATGAGAAATTAAGATTAGAGATACTTTAAAAAAGCCTTGTATTTGGAAATGTAATGCCCACTTTTAAATACTGGGTGTATCTAAGAAGCCATAACAAGGAAAACTAAAAAGTATTCAAAATGGAATAAAAATTAAAAGAGAATCTACCAGAATTTGTTGCATGTTGCTGAAGTTGCTTAATGCTACTAAATACAAAGTGAACCTTGAATAAGTTATGAAACTAAATAATAGACTTTAGCATAAAATTTTGTGAAATTTGAACAAAATCTGTATTTCAGTTAGTGATACTGTATCACATGTTAATTTCCTGTTTTTTGTTTGTTTGTTTATTACAACATAGTATTTCTTCTTATTCTCAGTATTGGAACAAAAGTTTCAAGCCTCATTCAATTTTTTTTTTTTAAGTCACTAAGATAAATTTTCTAGACCTTTAGCAGTAATACTAGATCTCAAAATACATGGCACTATATCAAAGTTTTTAGTGAACATAAATTAGAAATCTAGCATTCTATTCATACTTTGTCAAACAAGTGGAATCAATTTTATAGCTAGGCAAAACTTCATTGGTTTTCTAAAATATATACATTATATTACACGTACTATATATGTATGTGTGTGTGTGCGTGTGTGTGTATAAAAAGCTTTTCTATTATCCTTGATAAAGTCTTAAGAAAGAACAACGAAGAAATGGAGAAATTGGAAAACATAGACTAAATGAAATGGGAACACTGAATATAAAATACAAAAATGAAACAATCTAGATAAAAGTAAAAGATCATCATATAGTCCAGTTGTCTTTAAACATGACTGCTCATTAGAAAGCACATCTGGAGCTTTGGAGAAAAAAAGCAATAACTGGGCTTTTGTATTATCCAGAAAATTCCAAGATAATTCTGACATGCATCTGGATTTTAAAAAGTGATTACAGGTTTTCCTATTAAATGGTAGTTTTCAGCTCAGTTCAGTTCAGTCGCTCAGTTGTGTCCAAATCTTTGCAAACCCATGAATCGCAGCACGCCAGGCCTCTCTGTCCATTACCAACTCCTGGAGTTCACCCAAACTCATGCCCATTGAGTCAGTGATGCCATCCGGCCATCTCTTCCTCTGTCATCCCCTTCTCCTCCTGCCCCAATCCCTCCCAGCATCAGGGTCTTTTCCAACGAGTCAACACTTCACATGATGTGGCCGAAGTATTGGAGTTTCAGCTTCAACATCAGTCCTTCCAGTGAACACCCGGGACTGATCTCCTTTAGGATGGACTGGTTGAATCTCCTTGCAATCCAAGGGACTGTCAAGAGTCTTCTCCAACGCCACAGTTCAAAAGCATCAATTCTTCGTCGCTCAGTTTTCTTTATAGTCCAACTCTCACATCCATTCATGACTACTGGAAAAACCATAGCCTTGACTAGACGGACCTTTGTTGGCAAAGGAATGTCTCTGCTTTTTAATATGCTATCTAGGTTGCTCATAACTTTCCTTCCAAGGAGCAAGCATCTTTTAATTTCATGGCTACAGTCACCATCTGCAGTGATTTTGGAGCCCAAAAAAATAAAGTCTGACACCATTTCCACTGTTTCCCCATCTATTCCCCATGAAGAGATGGGACCAGATGCCAGGATCTTAGTTTTCTGAATTTTGAGCTTTCAGCCAACTTTTTCACTCTTCTCTTTCACTTTCATCAAGAGGCTCTTTAGTTCTTCTTCACTTTCTGCCATAAGGGTGGTGTCATCTGCATATCTGAGGTTATTGATATTTCTCCCAGCAATCTTGATTCCAGCTTGTGCTTCCTCCAGTCCAGAGTTTCTCATGACGTACTCTGCGTATAAGTTAAATAAGCAGGGTGACAATATACAGCCTTGACGTACTCCTTTTCCTATTTGGAACCAGTCTGTTGTTCCATGTCCAGTTCTAACTGTTGCTTCCTGCATACAGTTTTCTCAAGAGGCAGGTCAGGTGGTTTTAGTGATATAGAATTCTGTTATTTTCTGTTGACCAATCCTGATAGAATGGTATTAAGTGAATAATAGTTGTATAATCATAATATTAAAGGATGTTTGTAAGTTTTCTCAAAGGATAGCCAGAAAAAAATAAAAGATAATCACAATTGTAAGCCATAATGGAATTATGATTAACCTAACAATGTAAAATAATAATATACAATTTAGAGGGATTAAGTAGGATGATGTCATAAATGGAAGTGCATACATGCACATGTTTTCATCTGCCTAGCCAGTGTATGTCTTTCAGTTGGTTCATTTAGTGTATTTACATTTAAGGTAATTATCAATATGTGGCTCCTAGTGGTAAAGAATAGTCTGCCAATGCAGGAGATGTAAGAGACATGGGTCTAATTCCTGGGTTGGAAAGATCCCTTGGAGAAAGGCATGGTAACCCACTCCAGTATTCTTGCCTGGAGACTCCCAAGGACAGAGGAGCCTGGCGGGCTACAGTCCATAGGGTTGCAAAGAGTTGGGCATGACTGAAGAGACTTAGCACACATGCACATACACATATGATCTTATCATGTTCAAATTGTTTTGGGTTCATTTTGTGTAGGTCTTTTCCTTCTCTTGTGTTTCGTGCCTAGAGAAGTTCCTTTAGCATTTGTTGTAAAGCTGGTTTGTTGGTGTTGGTCAAATTTGAACGAGAGTCTTGCTGGGTAGAGTATTCTTGATCATAGTTTATTCCATTTCATTACTTTAAATATATTGTGTCATTCCTTTCTGGCTTGTAGAGTTTCTGTTGAGAAATCAGCTGATATCCAGATGGGAGTTCCCTTGTATGTTGTCATTTTTCATTTGTTGCTTTTATTATTTTATCTTTGTCTTTAATTTTTGTCAGTTTGATTACTATGTGTCTCAGGGTGTTCCTCCTTGGGTTTAGTATGCCTGGGACTTCCTGCACTTCCTGGACTAGGTTGACTGTTTCCTTTCCCATGTTAGAGAACTTTTCAGCTTTTATTTCTTCAAATATTTTCTCAAGTCCTTTCTCTCTCTCTTCTTCTGGGACCCCTATAATGCAAATGTTGATGCATTTACTGTTGTCCCAGAGGGTTCTTAGGCTGTCTTCATTTTTTTGTTTGTTTATTTATTATTATCTTTTCTATATTCTGATCTGCAGCAGTGATTTCCACCATTCTGTTTTCTGGGTCACTTGCCCATTCTTCTGCCTCAATTTTTCTGCTACTGATTCTTTCTAGTGTATTGTTAACCTCTGTTTCTTTGTTCTTTAGTTCTTCGAGGTCTTTGATAAAGATTTCTTGCATCTTCTCCATTCTTTTTCTGAAATCTTCAGAATCATTATTCTGATCATCTTCACTATCATTACTGTGAATTTGTTTTCTGGAAGGTTGCCTGTCTCCACTTCATTTAATTGTTTTCCTGGGATTTTATCTTGTTCCTTCACCTAGGATGTAACCCTCTGCTTTTTCATTCTGATTTACCTTCTGTGATGCGGTCTTCATTCTAACCACTGCAGGACTGTGGTTCTTCTTACTTTTTCTCTCTTGATCACTCTTGTTACTTGAGAAAGGTGAGGGATTATCATTTTCCTTCCCCTTCCTTTTACATAAAACAATAGGGGCTTTTAGGTTAAAAGAACAGAAAAGAGAATGACTTACCAACAAAACTAGCATTAGGGGTTGGCTGGGCTCATCACTGCCATCATCATCTTCACCAGCAACATCATCTTACTGATCTCTCCTCCCTCAGTGCCAAGCATTATGCTAAGCACTTGATCAGTGTTATCTCATATGTTATCTCATCATCTCAGTTATGTGAAGTAGATACTGTTATGATCTCCATTTGAGTAAGAGAAAAACCTGAGGCTTACAGATGTGAACTATCTTTCAAGTTTGCCATCAAACTTTCAAGTTTGCCATCAAACTTTCTTGCCTAAGCAAGAAATAGCAGAGCTGGGATTGAAGCCCCACAGTTTATTTTCAGACCCATATTCCCAGTCACTGTGCTCACCCACCTTCTGGCCCTCTGTGTTTTACATGAAAAACTTGAAGCAGAGAAAATGAATAATTTGCCCAAGGTTACAGAATGAATAAAAGATGGAGGCCAGTAACAAGCAGTGCTGTCCTAGACATAGCTAGCACCAGGAAGGAGTATAAACAGGGTGACAAAATGCACACATTTTATCCAGGCTGGAGGTGCCTCCCAGGAAACAGCTGAGGAAAAACAGGATAATGACAGGCAGAAAACAGGACAAATGAGTCCCTTTATAAAGCCATCACAGGCTGTTCTGGAGTCTAAGTGGATGGAGCAAAAACCAGTGTGCAAAAAGAAACACTTGTCAAAAGCATGCCATGAGTGACTTGGGAGCATTTGAAGGGAAAGGATGCAAGACTGCAGCTGTAAGATGTCTGGAACATATGAAGGTTCTGTGCTAGAACCCCCAGATCAGGTACTGATAGGCTTACCACTGTCCTGTCCCAGAATCCAGCCCCCATTCCCCATCAGGACACAAATAATGTTCTCTTTTAAACTTGAGTGTCACAGGAAAGTCCCCTACAGTCTTTTCTGGGACATGTCCCATCCCTTCCAGCTATATTGTCCACACAGCAGAGATCCAGAATTCTGTGTAGAGGACCCCAGTTCAGATCACAAGGTAACTGTCACAGAGTACGGAAATGTATTACTTGCTAACAATACAGTGAGCTCACATTGATGGACAGCTTTAATCTTCACTCTCTTCTTCCAAGGCTATATTTCTCCTGAGGGAGCATGACATCCTTATCATGACAGAATATCCCAAGTGGGAGGTGAAGACAGACTACAGCCCTCTAGCTGCCATTTACTGATATTTGAAACTGACCACCTGTTTATTTGAACAAGAAACCCAGTACTTTTTTCCTTCTGAACCAATGATACAAAGGTTATCCAAAAAAAAAAAAAATCACTGTATTATTTAGTAGAAAAGAAAGCTTATTTCTCTTCTGATTTATGCCTGATGACCATTTAAAGATAGGTAGAAAAGATAAACTTGTATACAAAGTCTAATTCTGAAATAAGAAAGATAAAAATGAAATGGTAGGAAAATGGCAATAATACCACTGTATCATTAGCTATATGTTTCCAAGCTAACTGAGCTGAATGTGGAATAGACACAGGGGTCAATGAAAGAGATTTGGCTATCCCATCTGAGCTGCCTATTAGCTGTGTGACCCTGGACAAGTCACTTAACTTTTATAAACCAGTTCCCTCATCTATAAAATTGAAGGCTGAGTTTACAGTACTAGTCTATTACTTTCACAATGTGAACCATATGTTTGGCATGTTATCTGAACTTCTCTCATGTTATAATCATTTTGCTTTTATAATTATTAGTGCTTTATAGTATCATCTCTTATTTAGTCCAAAATAACTTAATTGCTGAATAGTTTATAAAAGGATTCACACACATTCAATCTATCAAACCACATAGCAGCCTGGTAGATAGGACAGGTAGGTATTATCCTATTTAGAAACAGGTAAGTGAGGTTAAAAGAGACTTCAGTGATTCCCTGAGCTCACAAGGCTAGTATGTTGTGGAAGGGAACATAAACCTGCCATTTCTGATGCTGCCTAAATACAAGGGCATCAATATGAGGAAATACAGCACTGTTACACCATCCTTTATGTATGGTAAGGATGTACCACACATACTTGCTAAATTCATTCATTCACTCAATCATTCGATGTTTATCAAATATCTGCACTCTGAACTCTGCTAGGTGCTAAGATATTATGATGAAAAATACAGACCTGATTGTGCCTGCAAGGAAGGAAAGAAGGGAAGAGATGCAAACCGTTAAGATAGACATTCTTTATTTTTCCATTTAGATAAAATACAAAGGGTTCAGTCCAACCCAGGTCATTCTTCATGGTTGTGCCCAGAAAGATTTTGGCCCCAGCTTGAGAGTAATATTTTAAACCATATTTTATAAATTGCTCAATGCTGGTCACTTCAAAAAGTTCCTATTTTTCTGATAATAGATATTGATAAAAATATAATTTTTATCAATGATATTCATTGATATAATTTCCTCCAGATATACTCACTGTGGTATACTTGTAAATATTATGTATTAAAATCAGTAGATAGAAGAATAGTGAAGAGTCTTCTAATAATTTAGTGCTTGAGTAGCTATGTTGCAGATAAATAATTCATGTTTTTAATGCTTCCTACTGATGGTATATAAACCTGGAGCAGTGATCATGGACATGGAAAATTAGCCAGGCCAGTCTTAGAGGCCTTTGCAATATCATATTTCCATTTTCTACTATATCCTCTCAGAAAAAAAAAAAACATTGATCACTACTGGGAATTACTCTTGTTAATGTAAACTGCATGATCAAATCCTTAAATACTTTTTATGAATAAGGAATATATTGACAAAAATACCAAAAGACCTATGGGTTATAATTCGTTTTGTTTCTTTTCTAGGTTTCTAAGAAAAGTCTACAAGATGGAATCTTTTTAAAAGATCATTGAGTTCTAGGATTCTTTTATCGCAACTCATTCTCTGAGTCAGCGTTTTTTAATATTTGAGGGTATCAGACACTCCTTTCAGAAACCCTCTCTTCAGAAGATCCCCATCAGGTGGGCTGTTTCCATCTTTTGACTTTTACTAACAATGCTTCCGTAAGCATTTTTGTGTGGTCATATACTCTTGTTTGGGCTTCCCTGGTGACTCAGAAAATAAAGAACCTGCCTGCAATGTGGGGTACCTGGATTTGATCCCTGGGTCGGGAAAAGCCCCTGAAGAAGGAAATGGCTACCCACTGCAGTACTCTTGCCTGGTGAATTCCATGGGCAGAGGAGCCTGGAGGGCCATAATTCAGTGGGGTCACAAAGTGTCACACACGACTACGACTAAGTGACTAACGCTAGAGTAGATGCTCTCATTTCTTCTAAGGAGTAGAATTGCTGAGTCATATGATGACTCATATAATCTGATGACTGAGTCATATGATGACTCATATATATTTCCTCATATAATCATTTGAGGAAATGCTAGAATATTTTCCAAAGTGGCTGTATCATTTTATGTTCCCACAAGAAGTGTGTAAGTTTCCAACTTCTCCAAGAGGCATCCAGTCTTTGTTGTGGGTACCTTGATTAGGGATGTCATGATACACAATCCTCACACTCTTTGTTTGTGTTGAAAACTGACAATCTTGAGTTCCCTCCCTTTCTTGGTCTGGTAGGAACTTAATGTTGTTTTAATGGCCCTTTTTTTTTTTTGCATTTGGTTTCCTATTAGATTTTGTGGTGGCATTAAAACAAAACAAAAAAATTCACACACACACACACACACACACACACACACACATTCTTAGATGTCAGTCAGCACTGCTGCTTGGGACTTTGTTGAGTGAACCTCCCCAAATATTGTCTCTGTCCATCTCTAGTCATCAAATACTAATTGAGGACCCACAGATATGTGATTTTTATTAATGTAAAATTGATGATTTCCAAAGCATTTATTGGGCTTCCCTCATAGCTCAGTTGGTAAAAGATCTGCCTGAAATGCTGGAGACCCTGGTTTGATTCCTGGCTTGGGACGATCCACTGGAGAAGGGATAAGCTACCTACTCCAGTATTCTTGGGCTTCTTTTGTGGCCCAGCTGGTAAAGAATCTGCCTACAATATGGGAGACCTGGGTTCAATCCCTGGATTGGGAAGATCACCTGGAGAAAGGAATGGCTACCCACTCCAGTATTCTGGCCTGGAGAATTCTGTGGATATAGCCCATTGGGTCACAAGGAGTTAGACATGACTGAGTGACTTTCACTTGTCACTTGGCAAAGCATTTATTTAGACATCCTCTCATTTGATCTCTGGTTGTTTTTTACAAAAGGTTTTGACATTTGAGGTGCACATTTTAAATATACAAGTGAAGATAACCTTTGGTACTTTCTTTTGGAGTTTTATACACTCTAATCCATCCATCTTCCTGTCCACATGATATAAATCTTTCCCTTTGAAAAATCTTCACTCTTCAAAGGAACCCTCCTTTCCCATGGACATTCCTACTTCCAAATTGTGGTACCTCCTTAGAAGCATTGAGCCCATAGCTATCTCTGCAAGAAATATTGCAAGTCTTTTTGCACTCATGTCAAACTCCAAATTTGTCTGCTTTCTGTGCTCATGTTTTTGGGAATATAATGTCATGGACTGATGCCACACCAACTGTATACCTGTCAATTGAACTCCTAAGAAAATACCCCAATGAAGAATGGAGCAACAGAAGACCATAGTCAGACTTGTCTTTTCCCCAACAATTCCTACACCTCTGGGCAACTGGTGCTCTTCTTCCTTTCTTGTCTTTCTCCAAAACTAAAAATTTTCTTTTTGCACCTACTCATTTAAGGTTTTATTTATACTGTCTTTCTTTTTTGCATACTTTATGAGTGTTTGCATTTTTGATACCACTTTGTCCATTTATTAAGTTTTTATTCTTTAGACCTTGAGCATACATGGTAGAACAAAATAGAAGATAACTTTTTCCTCATGGAGTTCATATTCTAAGTTCTCTGGCAGAATCCATGTGCATTAAATTGTATTACTGTCTGGAAGGCTGTATCTAGATATGTTCTGGCTGGGACTAACATAGACAAATAATACACAGATATCTCTCATCTTATCCCTTCTTTTAAACCACTTCTTTGTGGGCTTCTTGGTACTTTCTTTTGTAGTACCAAAAGTAACCACTTCTTTATTTAAAACCACCTGTTTAGGAAAGACCACGTGACCAGCTTTCTCTCTTGTTTTATCAGGTTTCAAATCCTTTTCCTGACCATCAAACAGAAAAGTACTAGGGATGTAATATCAATTTATATTCATGTTCTCTCTTCCAATTATATCTTGGTTGGTTTGTGTATTCATTCCATTTTTGTTTCAAAAAATAATTAGAACTTTGTATAGACTTAATAAAGAATGTTTAAATCATTAACATTCATTAAGACACAGCAGTCAGGCACTAACGAAAAATGGAGACCCAAAGCTTGGAAATTTACAGCTACTGATCACAAAACTTTTCTCTGGATTCACATTAGTGTATAATACCACCAGAAAGCATCTCAATATCCCATGAGGTACTAAATCGTGTGCTTTGTTTTCAATTTTGTCTATGAAAAGTTTTTTGTTTTTTTTTTAAGTGTATAGTTTCTTTACCTTTAGTCTTACAGACAGATCCCACTGTTTCCCAGTGTTACTTGGGTCAGCCCATTTTTCCCCACTATCTTCCATGAGGTTGTTTCATGCCTTTGCATTATGGTTAGACTCTTTTGTCAAAGTCTGCTTTCATGCATCCTAGGCTTCCCAGGTGGCACATTGGTAAAAAACCTGCCTGCCAATCCAGGAGATTCAGGTTCTGGGTGGGTAAGATCCCCTGGATTAGGAAATGGGAACCCACTCCTGTATCCTTGCCTGGAAAACCCCATGGAGAGAAGAGCCTGGTGGGCTTCAGTCCATGGGGTCACAAAGAGCTGGGCATAACTGAGCAACTCAACACACACAGGATTCTGCCATTTTCCCAAATGATTTTTTTTTTAATTTACTTACATTGATGCTCATTCTTTGTGCTGAAGAGTTCTATAGATTTTGATAAATATATAGTGTCACATATTCACCATTACAGGATCATGCATTAAAGCTTCAGTTCCCTAAAAGCAAGACCTGGGCTTACCTATTTAATCTTTTCTTCTCCACCACTCACCCCCAAATTTCTGGCAACCACTGAACTGCTTTATAATGTTCAAAATGTCATACAGTTGGAACACTGTATGCAGACTACTCAGACAGGCTTCTTAGGTGTAACAGTATGCATTTAAGATCCACCCATGAAGGGAATGGGAAATAACTCCACTATTCTTCTTAGAGAATCCCATGAACAGTATGAAAAGGCAAAAAGGTATCACACTGGAAGATGAGAAACCTGGGTCAGCAAGTGTCCAGTATTCTAGTGGGGAAGAGTGAAGAAATAGTGCCAGAGAGAGAGCTAGGCCAAAGCAGAAATGATGCTCAGTTGTGGATAAGTCTGGTGGTGAAAGTAAAATCCAGTGCTATAAAGAACAATATTGCATAGGAACTTGAAATGTTAGGTCCAGGAATCAAGGTAAATTGGATATTACGATGCAGGAGACAGCAAGAGTGAACATCAACATATGAGGAATCAGTGAACTAAAATGGATGGTAATGGGCAAAGTTAATTCAGATGGCCATTATATCTACTACTGTGGGCAAGAATCCCTTAAAAGAAATGGAGTAATCCACATAGAAACAAAGGGGTCCAAAATGCAGGACTTGGATGCAACCTCAAAAATGACACAATGATCTTGATTCATTTCCAAGGCAAACCATTCAACACTGCAGTAATCCAAGGCTAGGCCCCAAACCCTAATGTGAAAGAAGATGAAGTCAAACAGTTCTATGAAGATCTACAAAACTTTATAGAAAAAAACACCAAAAAAAAAATCTATTTCATCATAGGGGATTGGAATGCAAAAGTAGGAAATCAAGAGATACCTGGAGTAATAAGCAGGTTTGGCCTTGGAGTACAAAATGAAGCTGGGCAAAGGTTAACAGAGTTTTGTCAAGAGAACACACTGGTCATAGCAAACACCCTCTTCCAACAACACAGGAGACGACTCTACACAAGGACATCACTGGATGGTCAATACTGAAATCAAATTGATTACATTCTTTACAGCTGAAGATGGCAAAGCTGTATACAGTCAGCTAAAACCAGACCTGGAGCTGACTGTGGCTCAGATCATGAACTCCTTATTGCAAAATTCAGGCTTAAGCTGAAGAAAATAGGGAAAACACTAGGCCATTCAGGTATGACCTAACTCAAATACCTAATGATTCTACAGGGGAGGTGACAAATAGATTCAAAGGATTAGATCTGGTAGACAGAGTGCTAAAAGAATTATGAACAGAGGTCCATAACTAGGTACGAGAGGCAGTGACCAAAACCATCCAAAAGAAGAAATGGAAAAAGGCAAAGTAGTTGTCTGAGGAGGCCTTACAAATAACTGAGAAAAGAAGAGAAGCAGAAGGCAAAGGAGAAAGGGAAAGATATACCCAACAGAATGCAGAGTTCCAGAGAATAGCAAGGAGAGATAAGAAAGCCTTCTTAAGTGAACAATGCAAAGAAATAGAGAAAGACAATAGAATAGGAAAGACTAGAGGTCTCTTCAGGAAAACCAAAGATAACTAGGGAACACTGCATCCAAGGATGGGACAATAAAGGACAGAAATAGCAAGGCCCTAACAGAAACAGAACAGATTAAGGAAAGATGGCAAGAATACACAGAAGAAATATACAAAAATGATCTTAATGACTTGGGTAACCACGATGGTGTAGCCAATCACCTAGACCCAGATATCATGGAGTATGAAGTCAAGTGAGCCTGAGGAGGCATTACAACAAACAAAGCTAGTGGAGGTGATGGAATTCCAGCTGAACTATTTCAAATCCTAAAAGATGATGCTGTTAAAGTGCTTCACTCAATATGCCAGCAAATTTGGAAAACTCAGCAGTGACCATAGGACTGGAAAATGTCAGTTTTTATTCCAATCTCAAAGAAGGACAATACCAAAAAATGTTCAAACTACTGCACAATTATGTTCATTTTTACATGCCGTCAAGGTAATGCTCAATATCTTTCAAGCTAGGCTTCAACAGTACATAAGCAGAGAATTTTCAGATGTAAAAGCTCACTTGAGAAAAGGCAGAGGAACCAGATATCAAATTGTCAACATTTGTTAGATCATAGCAAAAGAAAAGGAATTCCAGAAAATCATCTACTTCTGCTTCATTGACTAGATAAAGCCTTTGTGGATCACAAACACACAGAGGAGGAAAAAAAAAAACTCTGGAAAATTCTTAAACAGATGGGAATATCAAACCATGTTACTTGTTTCCTGAGAAACCTGTATGCAGGTCAAGAAGCAACAGAACCGTACATGGAACAATGGACTGGTTTGAAACTGGGAAAGGAGTACATCAAGGTTGTATATTGTCTCCCTGCTTATTTAATTTCTGTGCAGAGTACAACATGCAAAATGCTGGGCTGGATGAAACACAGGCTGGAATCAAGATTGCCAGGAGAAATATCAACAACCTCAGATATGCAAATGACACCACCCTTATGGCAGAAAGTGAAGAGGAACTAAAGAGCCTCTTGAAGAAAGTGAAAGAGGAGAGTGGGAAAAGTTGGCTTAAAATTCAACATTCAAAAAACTAAGATTGTGGTGTTCAGTCCAATCACTTTATAGCAAATAGATGGGGAAAATGTGAAAACAGTGACAGATTTTACTTTCTTAGGCTCCAAAATCACCGCAGATGGTGACTGCAGCCACAAAATCAAAAGACACTTACTCCTTGGAAGGAAAGCTGTGACAAATCTAGTGTTAAAAATCAAAGACATCATTTTGCCAACAAAGGTCCGTATAATCAAAGCTATAGTTTTTTCAATAATCATGTATGGGTGTGAGTTGGACCATAAGAAGGTTGAGCATGAAACAATTGATGCTTTTGAATTATGGTTTTGGAGAAGACTCTTGAGAGTCCCTTGAAGAGCAAGGAGATCAAACCAGTCAATTCTAAAGGAAATCAACCCTGAATATTCATTGGAAGGACTGATGCTGAAGCTGAAGTTTCAATATGTTGGCCACCTGCTTTGAAGAGCCAACTCCTTGGAAAAGACTTGATTCTGGGAAAACTGAGGACAAGAGAAGAAAAGGAGTGACAGAGGATGAGATGGTTGGATGGCATCACCAACTCACGGGACATGAGTATGAGAAAACTCCAGTAGATTTGAAGGACAGGGGAGCCTGGTATGCTGCATTCTATGGGGTCACGAAGAATCAGACACGATTTAGCAACTGAAAAACATGTTTTAACAGGACTGCCTTTTTACAGCTTACTGCCCTTTATTGCTGAGTAATAATCCCTTGTTAGGATGTGTCACAGTTGTTGGTTTATTTATCCATTCATCTTTTGAAGGACACCTTACTCACTTCTATTTTTTGGTGACTGCAAATAAACCTGCTAAAAACATTTGTATGCAAGTTTTTGCATGTATATAAAAATTTAAATCAGTTGTGCAAATACCTAAGAGTATGACTGTTACATGATGGGTGTGTGTGTGTGTGTGTGTGTGTGTGTGTGTTAGCTGCACAGCTGTGTCTGACTCAGCAACTCCGTGGATTGTAGCTGGCCATGGTATTCTACTGGAATATGTTGCTATTGCATTCTCCAGGGGATTTTCCCAACCCACGGATCAAACCTGGTCTCCCAAATTGCAGGCAGATTCTTAACCATCTGAGCCACCAGGGAAGCCCACTACATGATATAGTTAGACTATATTTTGCTTTATAAAGAAACTTCCACACTGTCTTCCAAAGTGACGGTATAATTTGAATTCCCAACAGGAAACAAAGAGTGTTCCTGTTGCTCGGCAGGCTTTCAACATTGCACTGTTAGGTTTTTGAGGATTTTAGCCACACTAATAGGTATGTGGTAGTATCTTACTGTTGTTTTAATTTGCATTTCTCTAATGACACGTGATGCCTAGCATCTTTTCATGTACTTATTTACCATTTGTAAACCTTCCTTGGAGAAGTCTGTTCAGATATTTTCCCCAAATTTAAACTGCATTGTTGGTTATCTTATTTCTGAAGGTCTTTTTTTTTTTTTTTTTTGCACATTTTGTTCCTTTTATTGAATTTCTAAATTATGCATCCAGAATGTTGAATACAGTAGCAATTAAGTTTTGCTTTGCCTTTCAATTACCTAATATAAGAGGAGAGTGAAAAAGTTGGCTTAAAGCTCAACATTCAGAAAACTAAAATCATGGCAACCAGTCTTATCACTTCATGGCAAATAGATGGGGAAACAGTGGAAATAGTGGCTGACTTAATTTTTCTGGACTCCAAAATCACTGCAGATGGTGATTGCAGCCATGAAATTAAAAGACACTTACTCCTTGCAAGGAAACTTATGACCAACCTAGACAGCTTATTAAGAAGCAGAGACATTACTTTGCCAACAAAAGTCCATCTGGTCAAGGCTATGGTTTTTCCAGTAGTCATGTATGAATGTGAGAGTTGGACTATATGAAAGCTGAGCACTGAAGAATTGGTGCTTTTGAACTGTGGTGTTGAAGAAGACTCTTGAGAGTCCCTTGGACTGCAAGGAGACCCAACCAGTCCATCCTAAAGGAGATCAGTCCTGGGTGTTCATTGGAAGGACTGATGTTGAAGCTGAAACTCCAATACTTTGGCCACCTGATGCCAAGAGCTGACTCATTGGAAAAGACCCTGATGCTGGGAAAGATTCAGGGCAGGAGCACA
Source organism: Cervus elaphus (assembly GCF_910594005.1). Classification (NCBI taxonomy): domain Eukaryota; kingdom Metazoa; phylum Chordata; class Mammalia; order Artiodactyla; family Cervidae; genus Cervus; species Cervus elaphus. The sequence goes on along the minus strand of NC_057819.1, from coordinate 79,061,337 downwards.
AGGTGATGACAGAGGATGAGATGGTTGGATGAAATCACGGATTCCATGGACATGGGTTTGGGTGGACTCCAGGAGTTGGTGATGGACAGGGAGGCCTTGTGTGCTGCGGTTCATAGGGTTGCAAAGAGTCAGACATGACTGAGCAACTGAACTGAACCGAACTGAACTGAATATAGTTAGACTTCCTGTTTCCAACTCTTTCAAGATCTAGGTTTCATTTTATTTTAATTGAAGTATATTTGACTTACAATATTATATTAGCTTTAGGCATACAACATAGGGATTTGATATTTATATACATTACAAAATGATCACCATGATAGTCTGGTTACTATCTGTCATAATACAGTTACTGCAACATTATTGATTATATTCCCTATGCAGTATATTACATACAAATTCCAGTTGAGCTATTTCAAATCCCAAAATCTGATGCTTTGAAAGTGCTGCACTCAATATGCCAGCAAATTTGAAAAACTCAGCAGTGGTCACAGGGCTAGAAAAGGTAAGTTTTCATTCCAATCCCAAAGAAAGGCAATGCCAAAGAATGTTCAGAATACCACACAATTGCACTCATCTCACATGCTACCAAAATAATGCTCAAAATTCTCCAAGCCAGGCTTCAGCAGAACATGAACCATGAACTTCCAAATGTTCAAGCTGGATTTAGAAAAGGCAGAGGAATCAGAGATCAAATTGCCAACATCTGTTGGATCAAGGAAAAAGCAAGAAATTTACAGAAAAACATCTGCTTTATTGACTATGCCAAAGCCTTTGACTGTGTGGATCACATAAACTGTGGAAAATTCTTCAAGAGATGGGAATACCAGACCTTTTACCGTATGGCTCATAAAAAGGAAGAAGGTACTTATCACTGTAATGAGAAATGCCTGGATTCCTCAGCCCCGGGAAAGGCGTGCCTCTCCTCTTAATTCCTGAATATTCAGGAATCAATAAGGGCCAGAGGGTTCCTGACAGATCCAAAACAGCACACAGGAATCCTCTTGTTAATTGCTTCCTGACAAGATGGGTGTAACTTTCCTTCTCCTTTGCCTTTAGCCTGTCTTCTTTTCTCCGCTATAGTAAGGCCTCCTCAGAAAACCATTTTGCCTTTCTTTCTCTTGGGGATGGTCTTGATCACTGTCTCCTGTACCATGTCATGAACCTCCATCCATAGTTCTTCATGCATTCTGTCTCTCAGAGCTAATCCCTTGAATCTATTTTCCCCTTCCACTGTATAATCATGAGGGATTTGATTTAGGTCATACCTGAATGGTCTAGTGTTTTTCCCTACTTTATTCAATTTAAGTCTGAATTTTGTGATAAGGAGTTCAAGATCTGAGCCAGTCAGCTCCCGGTTTTCTTGTTCCTCTCTGTATAGAGCTTCTCCATCTTCTTCTGGAAAGAATATAATCAATCTTATTTTGGTATTGACCATCTGGCGATGTCCATGTGTAGAGTTGTCTCTTGTGTTGTTGGAAGAGGGTGTTTGCTATGACCAATATGTTCTCTTGGCAAAACTCTGTTAGCCTTTGCTCTGCTTTATTTTGTGCTCCAAGGACAAATTTGCCTGTTACTCCAGGTGTCTCTTGACTTCATACTTTTGCATTTCAGTCCCCTATGTTGAAAAGGACATCTTTATTTGGTCTTAGTTATAGAAGGTCTTGTAGAACTGTTCACCTTCAACTGCACTGACATTAAAGTGGTTGAGGCATAGACTTGGTTTACTATGATATTGAATGTTTGAATGTGATACTGAATGGTTTGCCTTGGAAACAAACAGAGATCATTCTGTCCTTTATGAGCCTGTGCCCAAGTACTGCATTTTGGACTCTTTTGTTGACTATGAGGGCTACTCCATTTCTTCTAAGGGATTCTTGCCCACAGTAGTATATACAATGGTCATCTGAATTAAATTCACCCATTCCAGTCCATTTTATTTTACTGATTCCTAAAATGTTGGCGTTCACTCCTGCCATCACCTCCACTTCCACTTCCAATTTACCTTGATTCCTGGACCTAACATCCCAGGTTCCTATGCAATATTGTTCTTTACAGCACCGGAATTTACTTCCACCACCAGTCACATCCACAACTGGGCATTGTTTTCACTTTGGCTCTGTCTCTTCATTCTTTCTGGAGCTATTTCTCCACTCTTCTTCAGTAGCATATTGGGCGCCTAACAACCTGGGGAATTCACCTTTCAGTATCATATATTTTTGCCTTTTCATACTGTTCATGGGGTTCTCAAGGCAAGAGTACTGAAGTGGCTTGCCATTCCCTTCTCCAGTGGACCATTTTTTGTCAGAACTCTCCACTTGACCCATCTGTCTTGGGTGGCCCCACACGGCATGGCTTGTACTTGCATTGAGTTAGACAAGGCTGTGGTGCATATGATCAGTTTGATTTGTTTTCTGTGATTGTGGTTTTCATTCTGTCTGCCCTCTGATGGAGAGGGATTAGAGGCTTATGGAAGCTTCCTGATGGGAAAGGCTGACTGAGGGGGAAGCTGGGTCTTGTTCTGATGGGTGGGGCCATGCTCAGTAAATCTTTAATCCAATATTCTGTTGATGGGTGGGGCAGTGTTTCCTCCCTGTTGTCTGGCCTGAGACCAAACTGTTGACCCGCCACTGGAGACTCCTGGACACTCACAGAGAAGTCTGACTCAGTCTCTTGTGAGGACACTTCTCCTTTCTCCTGGCTTCTTGTGCACACAAGGTTTTGTTTGTGCCCTCCAAGAATTTGTTTCCCCAATCCTGTGGAAGTTCTGTAATCAAATCCCACTGGCCTCTGAAGTCAAATTCTCTGGGGGTTCTCAGACCCTTTGCCAGATCTCCTGGTTGGGAAATCTGTTGTAGGTCCTAGAACTTTCTTAACAGTGCAAGAATTTCTTTGGATAATTGTTCTGCAGTTTGTGGGTGTCTGCTTAGTGGCTTTATGATGGGGCTAATGGCGACCTCCTCCAACAGGGCTTATGCCATAAGCTGTGTGATGCAGGTCTGCTGCAGCCAGGGACTCTGTCCCCACAGCAGGCCACTCCTGACCCATGCCTCTGCAGGAGACAAACACTCAAAGGCAGGTCTGGCTCAGACTAATACACACACACACACACACACACACACACACACATGTGTGTGTGTCTGTATGTATTTCCACATTTTCTTTATCCATTCATCTATCAGTGGACACTTAGGCTGCTTCCATATCTTAGCCATTATAAATAATGCTGCACTAAACATAGCGGTGCATATACATCTTTTTGAATTAGTGCTTTGTTTTCTTCAGAAAAATATGCAGGAGTGGAATTCCTGGATCACTGGGCTTCCATGGTGGCTCAGACAGTAAAAAATCTGCCTACAATACAGGAGACTTCAGTTCATTCCCTGAATCAGGGAGATCCCCTGGAGGAGGAAATTGCTATCCACTCTAGTATTCTTGCCTAGAGAATTCCATGGACAGAGGAGTCTGGTGGGTTACAGTCCATGGGGTCTGTCAGACACAACTGAGTGATTAATGTTTGCTTGCTTCCAGTTTGTATTTTTTAATTTTTATTTTTGTCTGATTACTGTGTTAAATTAAATACTATATTGAATTACATACCCAATACTATGTTGAATTAAACTGGTGAGATTGGGCACTGTTATCTTGTTCCTGATCACAGAGGGAATGTTTTCAGCTTGTCACCATTGAGTTGGTATTGCCTTTGTCACATATGGCTTTTGTTAATATTATGTTGGGGTATGTTCTTTCTATACCCACTTTGTTGAGAGTTTTTTTAATCATGAAAGGATGTTGCATTTTGTCAAAAGCTTTTTCTGCATCTATTAAAATGATCATATGATTTTTATTCTTTAATTTGTTAGAGTGGTGTATTAGTGTATTACGTTGATTGATTTGCAGACATAAAACCATCTTGCCATCCCTGGGATAAATCCCACATCATCATGATGTATGATCCTGAAAAAAAAAATGTGTATTGCACTGCTTTGAATGGAATATTCTACATATGTCTATTAAGTTCATCTAGTCTAAAGTGTTATTTAAGACCAGTGTTTCCTTATTGATGTTCTGTCTAAATGATCAGTCCATTGATATAAATGAGGTTAAAAATCACCTACTGTTATTGCATTACTGTCAATTTCTCTCCTAATATTTAATATGTGCCTTATGCATCTATGTGCTCCTATATTATGTGATGTCTTTCTTTCTCTCTTTATATCTATTTTAAAGTATATTTGTGTGATATAACTATTTCTTCCTCAACTTTCTTTTAATTTCTATTTGAATGGAATACCTTTTCCATCCCTTCACTTTCAGTCTTTGTGTGTCTTTAGGTTGGAAATGAGTCTCTTGTAGATGACATATATAAGGGCCTTATTTTTTTTAATTCATTGAGCCACTCTATGTCTTTGAAAGTGAGAGTGTTAGTCACTCAGTTATATCTGTCTCTTTGTGACCCCGTGGACGGTAGCCCACCAGGCTCCTCTGTCCTTGGTGTTCTCCAGGCAAGAATATGAGAATGGATAGCCATCCCCCTCTCCATGGGATCTTCCTGATCCAGGGATTGAACCTGGGTCTCCTGCATTGCAGGTCAATTCTTTACTGGCTGAGCCACCAGGGAAGAATATATATGTCTTTGAATTGGAGCATTTATTCCATTTAAATTTAAATGTCCACTTACATTTAAAGTGATTATTAATAGGTATGTACTTATTGCCATTTTGTTAATTGTTCCCTGGTTGTTTTTAAAGTTCTCTGTTTCTTCTTTGTTTTCTTCACTTGTGATTTGGCGACTGTCTTCAGTGCTATATTTGGGTTCCTTTCCTCCATCACCTCTTTTACCTCATTTTCTGTTTTCATTTCTATGTATTAGGTAAGTCAGTTACATTTCTTGGTCTTGGATAAGTGGCTGTATGTAGTTTATGTCCTGTGTGGTCTAGCAACATACTCCCTTCTGTTCACCAGAGCTATAGGCCCTCAGCAGGCCCAGTTAGTGACTGCACAGGCCCTTCTGCTGATGCAGGGCCAGCTTCTGGTCCTGCTGTTGATAGTCTGCTCCCAGCCTGGCTGGCTGTTAGGCAATACCTCTTGCAGTGGCTGCTGGTCCACTGGCTGGGCTCTGCATGGCTGGATTCCCAACTCAAGAGCACTCAGGACTGATTTGAGCCCACTGGTGAGTGGGTAAACCCTAGGCTCTACTAAGCTTGAGGGAGGACTTGAAAATGGTGCTAGTCAGCACCAGTGTCCTATTGTTAGTATAAGCTCCCCCAAACTCTTGGGGGCTTTTATTTATGTGTTTGCCCTGTGGAAATGTGCATTGAAAATAATTACACTGCCAATAGGCATTTTAGAAGATTAATTTGGAAGCATTATTTTGAACAAACTAGGAGTACAGAGGTAAGAGCATCATAGGAAGCCACTGATGTCCTAGAGACCTGAGGTTATAAGAATCTGTATTAATGAGCTCAAATGTCTTTATTCAAATATGTTTGACTGTGTTTAGTATTTCAGGGCATTCTTTGATTGTCTTCTCTTGTGGTTCCCCTATTCCATGCCAGAGTCAGCCAAATGTCACTAAAAAAGAATTTTTAGCTCAATTTTTGTCTTAATCCATTCAGGCAGCTATAACAAATTACTACACACACACACACACACACACACACACACATACACATATACACATAGTGGCTTAAAACAGCAATTTTTTTTTCTCACAGTTCTAAATACTGAACATCTAAGATAAAGTCTTGGCAGATTTGATATCTGGTTAAAAGAATGCCATTTTCTCCATGTGTTCTCACATGGCAGAAAGGGAGAGAAAGCTCTCTGGGGTCTCTTTTACAAGGGCACAATTACATTCATGCAAATTTTACCTTCCTGATGTAATTACCCCCAAAGTTCCCCCCTCACCTTCTAATTCCTTCATAATCAAAGTTAGGATTTCAAAATGAATTGGGGAATGAGGGTAGGCACAAACACTCAGTCTATAGCACTTTCTCTATTTTTTTTACAATAAGAAGTATGTTTATTGCTGATTATTTATCATAGTGAAAACCAGAAACAGTCTAAAATAAGGGTATGATTTAGTAAATGTGACACAATTACTTGGTTTACTTTGCATATTGAAACACAAAAGCATATGTGAAATTTGGAGAACAACAGAACTACAATTTTGCTTTTACTTCAAAGTCAGGGATAATATATCTTTTTACCTTTCCAGAACTTCTATAGCATTGCATATGTGATTACAAAAAAATAAGTTCAGTTAGAAATTTAATAGGTATAAAAAATTTTATAACCAAAAAGTTGCAGAAATGCAATTTAAGGATAAATATTTGTTATAAATAGTATATTTGAAATAAAGTATTCATTTTCTTTTTATCAATTGTTCTGGCTCTTTTTATTTGTTCTCTCAAGTACTTTGTTCTTTAATTACTTGTGTGATTCCAGTATCTACTACTGTCTAATTAGATACAGATCTTAAAGCCAAGACAACCTCCAGGGTAGGAAATAAAATCAAAGTCATGCAAAATATGCAGTCAAAGTATTAACATGAAGAAGCCAAGTAGCAAGAGATTTCAGATACCAAGAAATATAAGAATCAGAGAAACCAGGCGTGTTTTCATTGCTTTATTATCCATTGAACTGATGTGGCTAAGAACCTACACAGTTCCATAGACCAGCTTAGGATCTGGGAGTGTGATGACTGATAAATAGACCTGGCCTTATGGAGCTTACACTCTGTGGGGTAGGAAGGCACCAATCAAATGCATAAGTATAAACTTCAACCAGGGTAGGTGCTACAAAGATGATGTCCCCAGAGTTATGAGAGGAGGGCTTGCCCTGGTCAGAGAAGTCATGGAAAGATTTCCTTGGGGATGGGACCGATCAGAACTCATCTGAGATCAACAATCTCAGAGGCACGATTGTTGGCTTGGATTGAAATAAAGGGCATGCTATGTAGTTCTTAGAGAAGTTTTTTAAATCTCAGGTACTCCCTACAGAGCCTGGGTGAAGATCTGGTTGAAGGTGTGATTATAGTTGTGTAAGACACTAAGATGCTCAACATTTAAAAATGTTAACTCATTTGGCTTTTTCTAGTGTTCTTTCTTTGGACTTCTACTTTCTGGGTATAGAAAGTAAGCACTTATCCTGTGTTCCTTACAAATCCTGGTGGCTTTGAGTATCATCCAACTATATCTTACCCCAGCAGTGACCGGTCTGTCTAGATATTCTCTGTACCTGACTTAATCTTTGCTAGGAGGGGCTACTTACATTTTGCCTTTGATTTCTCTCATATATTCCATTTATTACACACTCCTTTCTTATATTTTTAGTTTGAGATTTGACTTAGATCTGTACTTCACTGACATCTCATAGAAAGTGTCTCTTCTAATGCTTCCTTTACTTGTGAGCACAACCCCATACTTTCTGGACCATACATTCTAAAGAGTGGGCAGCGACCAGAGAGCCAGTTTGAGACAGATAATCACAGATGTGCATTTTGGCAACCAGGCAAGAACAACAAGCAGCCGCTAAGTGAAAACAGTGTTCATTTTGCTCAGTAATAAACAGAGCCTCCCTGTCTTCTCGCTTCAGTGCTCACATCTGCAGCTGTTGGTACACATCCCCCGAAGCCTTCCTGAACACAGAAGGAGGGGAGAGTCTCAGGGTTCTGCTGCTCCTGCTCTAATTCCTTTCCCACCAGGTTTGTAGGGCTCTAAGTGGCCTCACCACTGTTCTCCCTCCTCTAAGTTATATCTACAGCTGCTCAATCTCTCCCTCTGATTACGAGGGCTCAAGATGTTCAGCACACACCAGTACTAATAAACCCACTTCGGCTGCATACCCTCCTGGATAAGGAAGAACGGGAGGCACCAAAAGAGAGGGAACATGACTCACCCAAGATGTCAGCAAACGAGTAACAGAGTTCCGATCAGAACTCTGGTCTCCACATTGGTGACTCCTATGTTCTTTCCATAAGTTATATTTTTGAGTGTTTTGTTTTAAAATAGGGTATTTTAGCCAAGAAAAATGCCCTGGATAGCTTCTATTTTCCTGTATGAGAAGATTTTCTAACCTCTGGGAGGCTACAGGCAATCTTTACATTGGCCCTTATCCTTTGGTTCCCTGGCAGACTCAGCGAATGGGGAACCCTGGCTGGAGGCTAAGGGATAAGAAATAATGAAATCAGAGTGATCACGCTCCCTCTCTCATTGCTGGGCCATGGGTTTTAGTTGTGTGTTCCTCCACCCAAGCCTAGGCTCTTGTCTCTCTCCTGCAGCTCTGAGCTCAGATAATGACTCTCCCTCACACCCCATCAGATCCAGGGTTGGTAATGTCTCCCAGCTACTATTTAGCTCTAGGACATTTCCTCACATCCTGTTGACGTCCTTTAACTCCCCCAATACTTTCGTGGGTGGTCATTTTATTACATTTCCTTTAATTACCCCACTTGAGGGTGACTGTTTTTCTGTTTCCTATCAGAACTAGGATTGATACAGAAAGCTTGAAAAGGAATGTCTCTATTCCTTTTGACCATAAGGCACCTTTTCCCTGAACTCTTTTACTGTCTTCAAGTTTGCTAATGGGCATATTTCACCCCTTGTGAAGTATGTTTGCTCCTGAGATAGGAGTGGTACCTACAGAATCCCATGCTCCCCCACCTCATGATGCCCCATTGGGTCTTCAAAGGAGATTTCCACCAATTTCGAGGGGGAAACACCATTCCCACACATAAGGTACAGGGTTCATGGAAAGGACCCAGGTAACAGGAAATTATGAGTTAGGAAGGAAGGATCTTCTTGGACCTGTCTTTGAGAGAGTGAACATTAGCCCTGTGCCTACACAAGCCTTTTATATACCCCTAATGAGAAACGTACTTGGAAATGAACTGCAAGTGATCATTTTCTGTGGCTGGCAGAAGTGCACTGAACTGCAGGTTCTCCTTCAAAGAGGCCCTGAAAGATGCTATTCCCATCTTACTAGCACAGTAAACTCTCTTGAAAGTCCCTAAAAGAATGGCTCCAGTGATCAATGAGCAGTCTCAGGAAATCTATGGGCAGCTCCTAGGCCTTGTGGTTTCGACATCTTCATCTCACCATCATCCAGTGTTCTGTCTTCCTCAACCCATGCTGTATCAAAGCCACTTAAAAGCTCTGTCAGTGAATGCATCTCCAAACAACAAAGCACAAGGCCTGAACACTGTCAGTTTGCCATACTCATGACATACTCTTTGAAAAAACTCTGTTACAAGACAGTTACCTGGTTTAGCCATTCTGGCCCAGATAATGCCAGTGTTATTGTTATTCTCTGCAAAGCTGTTTTAACTTCCCAAAGCTTTTCCAAGTCCTCTTTTTCCTTAGATCCACCTTGCAAACCTATACTGTTGGCAGGATAACTGTTATCCTGTTTTCACAGAGAGATGAGGAAACTGAGATCCTGACTTAAGTTCTCAGCATTAGCTGTTGGCAGGAGTGGGATTTCAAAGTATGTCTTCTTATGTTCCCTGCCTTCCTGTTCCTCCCTTTCCACCACATTAACTTTCAATTCAGGATGTTTGTGTGCACAGCTTTCAATATTCTTATTGACAGTGCTCCTAACAACATTTTAAGTGTTTCTCTTCTTGCTACTACAATAGGAAATTCCAAACCAATTGTGTATTCAACAGGTTTGTATTCTTTTAAGTTAAAAATGTATTTATAAAGCATTTTACCATTGGAAGTATAAAATAATTGTGGTTAGAATTTCAAAATGTCCCAGAAAATCATAACGTTGTAGAAAAAGTGGTATCAGTAGTATCAAACCCCACATTCTGCTGCACTCTACTTTGCTTGCCTTGAGCATGGACCTCTGCTCAGCGCTGATAAGCCTGGAGCTTCCCAGAGGGGCTAACTAAGGATTAAGTGCATCCATGACACAATCCAGGAAAGGGGTCTAACAGCAGCCTTTCCAAGGACTGTTTACCCATGAGTCAAGCACCCTGAGCAGATAACTAGCTTTCCTAAGTCAAGCCCAAGATACTTCCTTTGAAAATCTTCTGCCCACAAAATTGTGCATACCATGTGTCCTGGCACTAAATGACCACAGGAGAAAGAAGCCCCATTGCCATTGACTGTCTTCCCTTCTTATGAGAGTAAACAGTGTTACATGTTGATGGAGCTGACACCTCCTCAGAAATACTCACCAAGTGTAAAGATCTATGCACAAGCTGTGAGAGGAAATAAGTTGTTCCCATTTAGCACATTTATTTTTTTATTTCACCATGCTCACCAGCAGAGGTGAAATTCAAACAAGTTCCACAGTCCCAGCTCCCACAAGCAACATGAAACCCCAACCATTCCTCTCTGCACATCAGCACCAAAATGAGAGAACAGCATTTCAATATCCTCTGGCCATCAGTAATGTACCCAGCACTGTCCTAAACCCTGCAATAGGGATAAATGGGTTTAACTCACCATTCTTCAGTATCTTTTCAAGATGGACCTGGAATAGATAGCAAAATAGAATAAAGGGGAGAAAAAGGCTGTTGCTTTGTATTTTGGTTTTTTTTTTTTTTCCACTTATTTTTATTAGTTAGAGGCTAATTACTTTACAATATTGTAGTGGTTTTTGCCATACATTGACATGAATCAGCCATGGATTTACATGTGTTCCCCATCCTGAACCCCCCTCCCACTTCCCTCCCCATCCCATCCTTCTGGGTCTTCCCAGTGCACCAGCCCCGAGCACTTGTCTCATGCATCCAACCTGGACTGGCGATCTGTTTTGCACTTGATAATATACATGTTTCAATGCTATTCTCTCAGATCATCCCACCCTCACCTTATCCCATAGAGTCCAAAGGTCTGTTCTATACATCTGTGTCTCTTTTTCTGTCTTGCATATAGGGTTACCGTTACCATCTTTCTAAATTCCATATATATGCATTAGTATACTGTATTGGTGTTTATCTTTCTGGCTTACTTCACTCTATATAATGGGCTCCAGTTTCATCCATCTCATTAGAACTGATGCAAATGTATTCTTTTTAATGGCTGAGTAATATTCCATTGTGTATATGTACCATAGCTTTCTTATCCATTCATCTGCTGATGGGCATCTAGGTTGCTTCCATGTCCGGGCTATTATAAACAGTGCTGCAATGAACATTGGGGTGCACGTGTCTCTTTCAGATCTGGTTTCCTTGGTGTGTATGCCCGGAAGTGGGATTGCTGGGTCATATGGCAGTTCTATTTCCAGGTTCTTAAGGAATCTCCACACTGTTCATACCATTCACCATTGCAACAAAAAGAATAAAATACTTAGGAGTATATCTACCTAAAGAAATGAAAGACCTATATATAGAAAGCTATAAAACCCTGATGAAAGAAATCAAACAGGACACAAATAGATGGAGAAATATACCATGTTCATGGATTGGGAGAATCAATATTGTGAAAATGGCTATACTACCCAAAGCAATCTATAGATTCAATGCAATCCCTATCAAGCTACCAACAGTATTTTTCACAGAACTAGAACAAATAATTTCACAATTTGTATGGAAATACAAAAAACCTCGAATAGCCAAAGCAATCTTCAGAAAGAAGAATGGAACTGGAGGAATCAACCTGCCTGACTTCAGACTCTACTACAAAGCCACAGTCATCAAGACAGTATTGTACTGGCACAAAGACAGAAATATACATCAATGGAACAGAGTAGAAAGCCCAGAGATAAATCCATGCACCTATAGATACCTTATCTTCAATAAAGGAGGCAAGGATATACAATGGAAAAAAGACAAACTCTTTAATAAGTGGTGCTGGGAAAACTGGTCAACCACTTGTAAAAGAATGAAACTAGAACACCTTCTAAAACCATACACAAAAATAAACTCAAAATAGATTAAAGATCTAAATGTAAGACCAGAAACTATAAAACTCCTAGAGGAGAACATAGGCAAAACACTCTCTGACATAAATCACAGCAAGATCCTCTATGACCCACCTCCCAGAATATTGGAAATAAAAGGAAAAATAAACAAATGGGACCTAATGAAACTTAAAAGCTTTTGCACAACAAAGGAAACTATAAGCAAAGTGAAAAGACAGCCCTCAGAATGGGAGAAAATAATAGCAAATGAAGCAACAGACAAAGGATTAATCTCAAAAATATACAAGCAACTCCTGCAGCTCAATTCCAGAAAAATAAATGACCCAATCAAAAAATGGGCCAAAGAACTAAACAGACATTTCTCCAAAGAAGACATACAGATGGCTAACAAACACATGAAAAGATGCTCAGCATCACTCATTATCAGAGAAATGAAAATCAAAACCACAATGAGGTACCATTACATGCCAGTCAGGATGGCTGCTATCCAAAAGTCTACAAGCAATAAATGCTGGAGAGGGTGTGGATAAAAGGGAACCCTCTTACACTGTTGGTGGGAATGCAAACTAGTACAGCCAAAACTGCTGTTTTTAAACAATGTTCGTTCAAAGGTTGTTATCTGGAAACACATTTTCCCATTTTTATTTTCATTTCTTCTGAGAACCTTGGTTGATTTGCCTGAGCAAAGGTGGATATAGATTTGAGTTGGGGAAATGGAAAAGGCAGGACCAAACATAAGAAGGTGAAAATTAATTATATTTCTTGGGACTAATCCCAGAGGGCAGGAATGAATAGGAGAAAAGAGAGGCAGGGCCAAGTGAGGAGCTGGTGAATCAGGTGCTGCTCCCAGAGCATTATGTGGAAGCAATTATAAAGCATGTCCAGAAGAGAACAGCTGAGGCTTTTGGAAGTGAGATGTCTAATGCTGACTTTGAACTGTTTGCATCACTGCAGTGTAAATCTCACCTGCACTCTTCCTTCAAGTAAAATTCACTCTGCATAAATTAACTCATGTGAGTTGAGGTTTTGTAAATACAGAGGAATGGCCTACCTTTCTTGTCTGGGCTGGGGTAATGCAGAATCAAGTGCATTGAAAGGCACACACAGGCTGGTGACAAGCCACATGCCAAGGATAGGGTCACCTAGATCTAGCCAGTGTGACCACTATTTGTGAAAAGCCTGGGGACAGGGTGGTGTGGTCTGGACTTCTAACTAGCATGGAATTGGAAGTTCAAAAACTTGTTTGAGTTCTTAAGGGGAAAGTAAACTTTGTCGTCTGTGTTTCTTTGAAAAATAAATTGAGTGGAATGTTAGAAGTATTTTAGCAGAGGTTAGGAAACACCTTATGGGATCAGACAAAGAAATTAAAACAATAAGAGAGTAGGGAGCAGGGTTGAGAGGACTTCACAGGTGAGGGAAATTTCTGCAGGGCTTGAAAGAAGATTATGCAGGGAGAGCAGGAGGGTGGGAGGGAGGAAAAAGGAAGGGCATTCCAGGTAGAGGGTTTAGCTGAGGGTTTCTCCATCTTGGCCCCATTGACATTTGGGGCTGGACATTCCCATACTGTAGGGAACAGTTGGGTGTGCTGTCAGATGTATATTCCTGGCCTCCACTCACCAAATACCAGTAGCACACCCACCCCTACAAACAACAGTGTCTCCAGATTTTGCCAAGTGTCCCCTGCAGATAAAAGGCACGTGTGGTGATGATGCTCCCTGAGGCTGAAGCCCAGGGTTCACAGATATCAGTGGATAAACAAGACAAAGATAAGGCTGCCCAATAATTTGTACCCAGGTAAAGGAAGGAAGCTCAGTGTTTGCCATGAACTTGACATCATTCTCTATGCCCTGGCAATTCAGGTGGGAACTTTAAGAATAAATGGCACAGTCTACTCTAAGCTTCCAAAAGATAACCAGATGCAACATTAATAATGACTTAGAGGGGAGGAGCATGGGGTCAGAGAATTTAATTAGACAGTAGATATGTCTGGTAAGAAAAGGAATGCATCCAACTCTGTTTCCTTGCCACTGTTTCTGCCAGCTTGTCCATGACTTTTATACTGAGGACTTCCATTTAGGCCCAGCCAAGCTTGCCTGCCCTTCACTCGGCACTAGGAGCCTGTTTCTCTGAAGGCTGAGAACACCTGCGGCTTTGCCCCCCTTATTTTAGCAACAATTCTTGAAGCAGCCAGAAGCTTACACACAGAAGCCCTTTCAACTGTTTGTTGTGTTGTTGCTAACGGATCCTGAGGTCTAAAAGGGGTTTCCAGGGCATGTTGACTAGTTATCTGCTATCCAGGGAGCCAGGGAAACAGCGTGCGTAGGGACTACTTGGCAGAAGAACCTCAGTCAGAACTGGTGGTTATTTAAAACCTCCGGCAGCAGTGTCAATGTCGTTGTGGCTTTTTTTTTTTTTTTTTTTTAACAATGCTTTAAGGGGCCAGGAGTAATGGTTAACTGATTCTTCCACTTAGCCTTGCTAATTTGGGATTTGTTCTGAGATTATAAATAGCTGTTGCAACATCTCCAGATTCCTAGGCAAAAATGGGGGATGACTGAGAATCTGATTTTGACCTGTTCAGGATTTTCATAGTTGAGTTTTCTCCTTTGAGGATGAAAGTCCATGGGAAATAGGTTCAGGATTTCTATTATGTTTGGGACAAACAAAACATCCTTGATTGTGAAGAATACCTGTAATTCAACAAATGTGTTCTGAGGGTTTACTGTGATACAAGCAGTGAAGAGAGCTTACTAAAACACCCACCTGGTAACACATTGATTGCTCAATATCTTGGTGAATATGGCATCATATCCATATAGGATCTGAGTCATGATATCTATACTGTTAGAAAATGTTTCAAAGAAGCAAACGACTTCTGTGGCCCTTCAAATCATCTTCTCCATGAGATGGAATGAAGAAAAAGACCACCCCTTTTATAGAAAGTGGAGATGCTGACAACAGGGAAGACCAGATCAACAGGCCTATTAGAAATTGGCCTTATCTGCCAGAATTATTTTTGTAATATGGTCAGTTAATAAACAGTGCATGCATGTGTGCTCAGTTGTGCCCAACTCTTTGAACCCTATGGCTGTAGCCCTCCAGGCTCCTCTATGCATGGGATTCTCCAGGCAAGAATACTAGAATGGGTTGCCATGCTCTCCTCTAGATCTTCCTAACCCAGGGATCAAACCCACATCTCTTACATCTCCTGCATTGGCAAGTGGGTTATTTGCCACTGTAGGGGTTTAATCATTAAATCATGTCCAACTTTTGTGACCCCATAGACTGCAGCCTTCCAGGCTCCTCTGTCCATGGGATTCTCCAGGCAAGAATACTGGAGTGGGTTGCCATTTCCTTCTCCAGGGGATCTTCCTGACACAGGGATCGAACCCGGGTCTCCTGCTAAGGGTCTCCACTTGATAAGCCTGTTCAAACAATGATTACTTTCAACCGAGAAAAAAGAAAAAAAAAAAACACCCACCCTGGCTGAGTTTACAAAGACAATCACCTCTAAATATGGAATCCATTCCTCCATTTACTCATTCAATTATTTAATCAGCTGTATGCAGGCACAACAGTCCTACACATACAATGAAGGAAGGGCACATTCCCTGACCCAGAGAAGATTATAGGCTGGATTAATAAACCAAGGATACAAAAGAACTACCATACTAAGAGATACTGATTATAACAGATGTATCTCACATGTGGTAAACAAGAGCATAGATAAAATTTCTCAGATTCTCCCTCAGCTTCCTAAAACATGATTTGCTCACTGAGACCAGGTCTGTTTTTATGTGCCAATATACTCCTGGTATTTAATACCAGGCCTCTCACACAGTAGGTATTCAGAAACTTGTTAAATGAAAGAATGAATGAGTTAGGCAGTAATGATGCTGACATCTGGAGGATGCATAATGGCCTCAGAACCAAGAAATACAAGATGCTCACCCCGGAGTCCTTCTGAATCTTGTAGTGGCTGTAAGTACCATCAGGGTTAATTTCACAAATGCCAAGATCCCTAACTTTCCTAATAAGCTCCAAATTCGGTGAGTTGCCAAGATATTTGTGTGAATTGTTGGCCTTTAAAATAGTTCCCTGGAGCACTGTGCTTCTCACTTTAATGTTAATATAAATAAAAGGATCATTTTCCTTGATTGCCACGTCCTTCAGAAATAGAGCATGAAAAGTTACAATCATGTAACTCCTCAAAACTCTGGAAAATATGAGGTGGGATTCAAAGGTCTGGAGCTTTGAATCCCACCTCATTGGCTTGGTTCCTTTGGAAATTTCAAGGTCCTTTGCAGCAAAACTCTGCTCAAAGTATCAGATAGTTCACATCCTAATCCTTGAAATGGAGAAAGCTCTTATGTGGGGAAACTACATGGGACTGGGGATTATGAAGGCATGGGATTATTTTTTTTTTTTTTGACTTTTTGTTTTGAATTGGGGTATAGCTGATTAGCAAACAATGTTGTGATAGTTTCAGATGAACAGCAAAGGGATTCAGCCATCAACACACATGTATCCATTCTCCCCCAAACTCTGCTCCATCCAGGCTGCCACACATTAAGCAGAGTTCCATGGGCTATACAGTAGGTCCTTGTTGGTTATCTATTTTAAATATAGCAGTGTGTACATGTTCATCCCAAACTCCCTAACTATCCCTTCCCCTCATTCCCCCCAGCGACTATAATGGGATTTTTTTTAACCCCAGGAAAATCTCTCTTCCTCTTTTAGCTTCAGCTCCCTCTCGGACCTGCTTCAACACACTGTGAGGATCAAATGAGATGGAGGATGTGAATGCCTTGTAGGAGGCTCGTGCTGCCTCACTCAGTCATGTCCAGCTCTTTGCCACCCCACGGACTGTAGCCCGCCAGGCTAGAAGCTATTCAAATGCTCAACCCAACGACTATTTTTAAAATTTATTTATTTTAATTGGAGGACAATTACTTTACAATACTGTAATGGTTTTTGCCACACATCAACATGAATCCATCATAGGTATACATGTGTTCCCCCCACCCTGAAACCCCCTTCCACCTCCCTCCACACCCTATCCCTCCAGGTTGTCCCAGAGCACTGGCTTTGGGTGCCCTGCTTCAAGCACTGAATCTGCACTGGTTATCTATTTTATATATGGTAATGTATATGTTTCAATGCTGTTCTCTCATATCATCCCACCCTCACCTTCTCCCACTGAGTCCAAAAGTCTGTTCTTTATGTCTGTGTTTCCTTTACTGCCCTTCATGTAGGACTGTCGGTACCATTTTTCTAAATTTCATATATATGTGTTGATATACAGTATTTGTCTTTCTCTTTCTGACTTACTTCACTCTGTGTAATAGGGTCCAGGTTCATCCTCCTCATTAGAACTGATTCAAATGCATTCCTTTTTATAGCTGAGTAATATTCCATTGTGAATATGTACCACAACTTCCTTATCCATTCATCTATCAATGGGCATCTAAATTGCTTCCATGTCCTAAGCTATTGTAAATAGTGCTGTAATGAATATTGGGGTACATGTGTCTCTTTCATTTCTGGTTTCCTTGAACTCATCTCAACTTTTGATCAAACACTTTCTTGGACTATCTGAGGAAGCACAGTGACAAGAACTGGACCCTGCTGTCAATGAGCTTTCTAGCTATTTGGAAAGACATTGCATGACAAATTACCAAAAATTTAGTGACCTCAAGCAACAGCCGTTACTTACATATTTTGCAATTCCTGCCAGCCAGAAGTCCAAACACAGTGTAGTTAGGTTCTCTGCTTGGGGCTTTATATCAGCTGGACTCTCTTATCTGGAGCTCATGGTCCTGTAGCAGAGGCAGAATTCAGTTCCTTGCTCCTTGCTCAGTGTCAACAGGGGGTTCACTAAACTCTTAAAGTCTGCTCTTAAGTCCTAGAAGAGGTCCTTGCCATTTTATCTTCTCAGTCTTCAAAGGCAGCCTTCCCTGCTGGCTCAGCATTAAAGGATCGCCTGCAACTGAGGAGCCGCAGGAAATGTGGGTTTGATCCCTGGGTCCCCTGGAGGAGGGTATTCTTGCCTAGAGAATCCCGTGGACACAGGAGCCTGGCAGGCTATAGTCCATAGGGTGGCAAAGAGTCGTACACGACTGAAGCAACTTAACACAGCACAGCACATCTTTGAAGGCAGCAACAACAGCAACAAACACCCTCCCCACAATGGACTTCTTTCTTCAGGAAGAGCTCGGTATTTTTTAGGGCTTATTTGATCAGGTCAGTTGTAAAAGGCTAATATCCCTTTCTTCAAATGTGCCATACAGCATAATCAAATCACAAGAGTGACTATCCCACCATAAACATGTCTCATTCACATGCAAGGGCAGAGAATTACACAGGATGTGTACACTGAGGGAAGGAATCTCGGGGACTGTCTTAGACTACTGCTACCAACTACCACTAGCTACTCATTAAATTCCCCCAAAGCCTTAGGAGCAACTCTTTCTGTCACTAACCCTGCAGTCTGTGTCTGGTAGGCTTTGAGGGTCTTAAATCTGCTGCCCAGTCTGTCCTGTCTGCTGGTCTGGTTCTCTCTGAATCATGGGGATGACCCAAGGGGTATGCACGCTTGCATGCTAAGTCACTTCAGTCATGTCTGACTCTGTGCAACCCCATGGACAGCAGCCCACTAGGCTCCTCTGTCCATGGGATTCTCCAGGCAAGAATACTGGAGTGGGTTGCCATTTCCTTCTCCACCCAAGAGGTATACTGAGGACCTAATAGTGCCAGGTATAGGGCTTTATACACATTGCCTCATTAGTCCTCATAGAGACTTGTATAGTACATATTGTTCAGGTGCTTTTATTATTGGAAATGAAGCTTAGTCCTCAAAACCATGCATCTAGAAAGACTTAGAACCAGAACTTAAGCCCACCTCTCTGTCATTTTGCCCATTCTTTCTTCACCACACAAGCTAGAAATTTGTCATAGCTTAAACACCTGGACAGCCTAAAATATCTGCTTCCCTCTCACTTGCTTCCAAGACTGCCCATGCCCTCTTCCCATGATGCTATGCACATCCTTAAAACACATCATTCAGAACACTGCTGTGTGCATTTCTACAAGAAAAAAGTCAAATAAATAACCTAACTCTATACCTAAAGCAACTAGAGAAGGAAGAAATGAAGAACCCTAAGGTTAGTAGAAGGAAAGAAATCTTTAAAATTAGGGCAGAAATAAATGCAAAAGAAACAAAAGAGACCATAGCAAAAATCAACAAAGCTAAAAGTTGGTTTTTTGAAAAGGTAAATAAAATTGACAAACTGTTAGCCAGACTCATCAAGAAACAAAGGGAGAAGAACCAAATCAACAAAATTAGAAATGAAAATGGAGAGATCACAACAGACAACTCTGAAATACAAAGGATTATAAGAGATTACTACCAGCAGCTCTATGCCAATAAAATGGACAGCTTGGAAGAAATGGACAAATTCTTAGAAAAGTATAATTTTCCAATGTGAACCAAGAAGAAATAGAAGATCTTAGCAGACCCATCACAAGCACAGAAGTCAAAACTGTAATCAGCAATTTTCCAGCAAACAAAAGCTAAAGACCAGATGGCTTCACAGATGAATTCTACCAAAATTTAGAGAAGAGCTAACACCTATCTTACTCAAACTCGTCCAGAAAATTGCAGAAGAAGGCAAACTTCCAAACTCATTCTATGAGGCCACCATCACCCTAATACCAAAACCAGACAAAGATGCCACAAAAAAAGAAAACTACAGGCCAATATCACTGATGAACATAGATGCAAAAATCCTTAACAAAATTCTAGCAAACAGAACCCACAACATATTAAAAAGATCATACATCATGACCAAGTGGGCTTTATCCCAGGAATGCAAGGATTCTTTAATATCCACAAATCAATCAATGTAATACACCGCATTAACAAATTGAAACATAAAAACCATATGATGATCTCAATAGATGCAGAAAAAGCCTTTGACAAAATTCAACATCCATTTATGATAAAAACTCTCCAGAAAGCAGGCATAGAAGGAACATACCTCAACATAATAAAAGCTATATATGACAAA
The DNA here is from genome assembly GCF_910594005.1 of Cervus elaphus. Classification (NCBI taxonomy): domain Eukaryota; kingdom Metazoa; phylum Chordata; class Mammalia; order Artiodactyla; family Cervidae; genus Cervus; species Cervus elaphus. Next base: position 79,041,391 of record NC_057819.1, on the reverse strand, counting down.
CCCACAGCAAACATTATCCTCAATGGTGAAAAATTGAAAGCATTTCCCTTAAAGTCAGAAACAAGACAAGGGTGTCCACTCTCACCACTATTATTCAACATAGCTTTGGAAGTGTTGGCCACAGCAATCAGAGCAGACAAAGAAATAAAAGGAATCCAGATAGGAAAAGAAGAAGTAAAACTCTCACTGTTTGCAGATGACATGATCCTCTACATAGGAAACCCTAAAGACTCTACCAGAAAATTACTACAGCTAATCAATGAATACAGTAATGTTGCAGGATATAAAATTAACACACAGAAATCCCTTGCATTCCTATATGCTAACAATGAGAAAACAGAAAGAGAAATTAAGGCAACAATACCATTCACCATTGCAACAAAAAGAATAAAATACTTAGGAGTATATCTACCTAAAGAAAGGAAAGACTTGTATATAGAAAACTATAAAACCCTGATGAAAGAAATCAAAGAGGACACAAATAGATGGAGAAATATACCAGGTTCATGGATTGGAAGAATCAAAATTGTGAAAATGGCTATTCTACCCAAAGCAATCTATAGATTCAATGCAATCCCTATCAAGCTACCAACAGTATTTTTCACAGAACTAGAACAAATAATTTCACAATTTGTATGGAAATACAAAAAAACCTCGAATAGCCAAAGCAATCTTCAGAAAGAAGAATGGAACTGGAGGAATCAACCTGCCTGACTTCAGACTCTACTACAAAGCCACAGTCATCAAGACAGTATTGTACTGGCACAAAGACAGAAATATACATCAATGGAACAGAGTAGAAAGCCCAGAGATAAATCCACGCACCTATAGATACCTTATCTTCAATAAAGGAGGCAAGGATATACAATGGAAAAAAGACAAACTCTTTAATAAGTGGTGCTGGGAAAACTGGTCAACCACTTGTAAAAGAATGAAACTAGAACACCTTCTAAAACCATACACAAAAATAAACTCAAAATAGATTAAAGATCTAAATGTAAGACCAGAAACTATAAAACTCCTAGAGGAGAACATAGGCAAAACACTCTCTGACATAAATCACAGCAAGATCCTCTATGACCCACCTCCCAGAATATTGGAAATAAAAGGAAAAATAAACAAATGGGACCTAATGAAACTTAAAAGCTTTTGCACAACAAAGGAAACTATAAGCAAAGTGAAAAGACAGCCCTCAGAATGGGAGAAAATAATAGCAAACAAAGCAACAAAGGATTAATCTCAAAAAATATACAAGCAACTCCTGCAGCTCAATTCCAGAAAAATAAATGACCCAATCAAAAAATGGGCCAAAGAACTAAACAGACATTTCTCCAAAGAAGACACACAGATGGCTAACAAACACATGAAAAGATGCTCAACATCACTCATTATCAGAGAAATGAAAATCAAAACCACAATGAGGTACCATTACATGCCAGTCAGGATGGCTGCTATCCAAAAGTCTACAAGCAATAAATGCTGGAGAGGGTGTGGAGAAAAGGGAATCCTCTTACACTGTTGGTGGGAATGCAAACTAGTACAGCCACTATGGAGAACAGTGTGGAGATTTCTTAAAAAACTGGAAATAGAACTGCCATCTGACCCAGCAATCCCACTTCCGGGCATACACCCTGAGGAAACCAGATCTGAAAGAGACACGTGCACCCCAATGTTCACTGCAGCACTGTTTATAAATACCAGGACATGGAAGCAACCTAGATGCCCATCAGCAGACGAATGGATAAGAAAGCTATGGTACATATACACAATGGAATATTACTCAGCCACTAAAAAGTATTCATTTGAATCAGTTCTAATGAGATGGATGAAACTGGAGCCCATTATACAGAGTGAAGTAAGCCAGAAAGATAAAGACCAATACAGTATACTAATGCACATATATGGAATTTAAAAAGATGGTAACGGTAACCCTATATGCAAGACAGAAAAAGAGACACAGATGTACAAAACAGACTTTGGGACTCTGTGGGAGAAGGCGAGGGTGGGATGTCCTGAGAGAAAAGCATTGAAAAAGTATACTATGAAGGGTGAAACAGATCACCAGCCCAGGTTGGATGCATGAAACAAGTGCTCAGGGCTGGTGCACTGGGAAGGCCCAGAGGGATCGGGTGGGGAGGGAGGTGGGAGGGGGGATCGGGATGGGGAACACGTGTAAATCCATGGCTGATTCCTGTCAATGTATGGCAAAAACCACTACAATATTGTAACGTAATTAGCCTCCAACTAATAAATATAAATGAAAAAAATTAAAAGACAAAAAAACACTGCTGTGTGCATTTCTAGTAGAAAAATGGGAGCTATATGTCCTGGATTTTCAGAAATATTTCCAGTTTCCAGTAGATGGTTTCAATTTCAGCTCATGTCTTTGATGCTGGTTATGAACATCTTTTACCACATTTAGAATTCAGAGAGCATGACCAGAAAATATAAGAAAAGTCTCATTTCTCTTTGAAGATTTATAGGATTTCTCTCCCAGTGAAAGTATTTATAGCCACTGCACATAAAAGTGTCATTAATATTGTCTAATGAGTATGTTCAGAATTCCTGGGCTACTCCTTCTAAGAGATAAGACACTCTTCAGAAAGCTGCAAGAACTCCCTAATGGACTGCTCCCAATGGTACACACACACACATACACATCCACCACAATGGGATTTGATTGTGATGATTACTTCCTTACTTTATTGATATATTTTACTGCTTGTGATTATCTGAGATCTTAAGGAACCAAATATTTTATAAAGTAATACAGAGCTACCATTTAAATGAGCTGATAATGTGTTATTTAATCTTAATATTTTCCGGAGAGAATTATCTTACCTAGCACTTCCCAAACTGTCCCCTAATCCTTCCACATCATGGCAAACACAGACAATGATAAGAGATGAAAGGCATAGCAGGGTAATTAAATGAAACTGCTCACAGAGGTCACTGCCTTGGGGCTCAGGCCACTCTCGGACCATTTTAGGCTGTGAAAACTGAAGGAGAGGATGTCCACATACCCACAGTTCTTTTGACACACAGACATAGTCGGGAAGATTTTCTTGACTCAGTAATTGAGTATTGTCAGGTTTCAATTTCATAACCATTTACTGAGTGTTTATTGTGTGACAAATATTGACTCCAGGTGCTAGGAACAGAGATAACGAAAATACTGCCATCACCCTCAAAGAACTCATCATCTAGAACATTAGGACCAAAAATCCTTTTTGTCCTTTGTGCAAATATAGTTGATAGATAATGGCCACTGAAACACTAGCTGAAAAGCCTTCTGAAATTTCCAAGTGCAGAAGGGAAACAATGTAATCACTTAAAAATACCACGTGGAGAAACAGGAAAGTAGTTCAAGAATAAAGTTGTATGCTTGCCAGCTCTGTTCCTTTAACTGCTGTATATGATATTATTTAAAGTCCATTATAGATTCTACTTTCAATTGTGCCATATTATTCGTACCGTGTTTTTAGTACCCTCCCAGCAATTACCATTGTGTTTAGTAATCAACAGCACTGATTTACGCAAGTTACTTTTAAGTCAATCATTCTAGCACTTAAAAACAATAGCTTTGAATGGAGTTATTTCCTGGGAGAATGTTAAATGTTTCCGAGTTCAGATATCCAAGGAAAGGCGGCTCCCTGTGTGTAAGGGAGGAGAATGAAAAGTTTTCTGGCAGCTGGACCAAGATAAAGTGTTCAAATAAATGCTGCTGTAACTTGTGAGTGAAAGGGAGTAGCTCACTGTTTCCTGACTAAAATTGTACTGCTGGATGCATTCAGCCACCTTACGCACCACACTTTTAATTACTGATATAAATCTGATAGAGTCCTCAGGGGATCAGAAATAACCTTTAGCCATTCTGTCTGCAAACAATAGCAGGTCAAAATAGAATAGAAAGGTATCTAGTGCAAATGATTCCAAGGGAACTCCTTCTTGTCTGATGTATTGCCTGAGTCTCATGCCCCTGAGCTGGTTGCCCATGGATCTAGGTTCCAACTCAAGATCTTTTACTTATAAGAGCCAACTCTAAAGTCCTATTTTTTCCAACAGACTAAAGGCTGGACCCAAAGCCTGGGAAGGGATGGAAGGAAGGATTGGACCTGATAGTGGACAGTGCTGTGGTCTTTACAGCAATTAAGGAGAGAAGGTAGAAGAAGATTGCTGCCTGCATACTGCTTATTTTGAACCATGTGCTGCAGATCTTACTCTAAAGGAAGTAATTTTAAACATAGGAAAGTGGCCTTTAAAGGTGTTCACAAACTTGGGCCAGGAAAGGAGCACAGCACCTATTGCTCCTAGCTGTGGCATAAGAACCCTAAAAGGTAGTTTTCAGATGCACCAGGCAGAGAGAGTCCTGGGTCAGAAACAAACAGGTCACCTGAAATCTACACACCAATCCAAACAGGGGACGCAAAAAAAAGTTCAGGTTTGCAGATAAGAATGGCAGGAATCACCTCTTATCATTCCAGATTTGAATCTCGAAACCCCAGCCAAGACCAAAGATGGCCTGCCCATCCCCATGTGCCAATTTAGAAGTTTTTCAGTGATGCTGCAACTTTCTTAAGGGGAGTGATGAAATGAATGAGCAAGGTCAAACTCATTTTCTCATTGCACTTACGAGGGTGGTTGAAATTTATCCCACTGAAAACACTGGTAGAGATTAGATGTATTGTTTTCTTCCCAAAAGGCTAATTCTTTAAAAATAAAAACAATAACTGAAAAAAGTTCAATTTTGGAGGCAAAAGAGCATATGGGAATAAAACACTGAGTATTGTATTCCTTGTGTTAGCCAAAACTCATAACGTTTCCTTTCATTTAAGTGGGAATAGTACCGAAAGTTCATTCCCATCTATCATTAGTTGCAAAGAGATATCTGTTTATGAAAAGAGTTTACTAACTGATGTAACTGGATTCTCTTAAGAAACACAGTAACCTCAATTTAGGAACTGTCTATATATGTTATCTGTAATATACATTATGATAAACAGAAACTCTGCATCACCAGTGGACAGAGTTGTGAACTATTTCCCCACCTTTGAAAATAGAATGAAAACATTTCCTTCCTTATACATTTTTAGGGTGCAAATGCTTTTATAAATTTCATCATATATAATCCCCGGCATCATCCCCATGATATACATTAAGTAACCTAAGCCTCAATCAGGCTAAAGGACTTTTTGAGTCCATTCAAAGCTAGGACCTTTATCCAGTTCCTTTAATTACAGAAAGTGACATTAAAAGTCCATTATGGGCTCTACTTTCAACTGTGATATATTACGCACATGACTATGTTGCAATTGTAATTGTGTTTAGTTTTATCCAGTTATTTGGACTCCCAAGTAAGGTACTTTTGCCATCAAACCAGAGAGATTTGAAGAAACATGTACAGTCCCTCCCTCTCTCCCTGGGAACACAGCCTGAATGAAGTTGGACTCACCTGTAATTAGGGTAAGGTTAGGGTTAAGGCTCGGAGAAGGCAATGGCACCCCATTCCAGTACTCTTGCCTGGAAAATCCCATGGACGGAGGAGCCTGGTAGGCTGCAGTCCATGGGGTCGCTAAGAGTGGGTCGGGACGCGACTGAGCGACTTCCCTTTCACTTTTTACTTTCATGCATTGGAGAAGGAAATGGCAACCCACTCCAGTGTTCTTGCCTGGAGAATCCCAGGGACGGGGCAGCCTGGTGGGCTGCCATCTATGGGATCGCACAGAGTCGGACACGACTGCAGCGACTCAGCGGCAACAGCAGCAGCAGGGTTAAGGCTAATCCTAAAGCTCACATCTTCCCCAGTGGTAACAGACCTGGAAACTAGGTCCTGGATGCATATATCAAACCATCTCTCCTCTTAACTTCAAAGACTACTGAGATGCTGTTTTTAAAAAGCATTTATTATTTTTATCTATTTGGCTGCACCAGGTCTTAGTTGCAGCATCTGAATTTTTAGTTATGGCATGTGGGATCTAGTCCCCTGACCAGGAATTGAACCCAGGCCCCTGCATTGGGAGTGCAGAGTCTTAGCCACTGGACCAGCAGGGAACTCCTCTGAGATGCTCTTGACTCCAAACTCTTTGTCTTCAGTCCAGATCCTTCTTCAGTGCTCTAGACAAGGGAGTCAGCAAATTTTTTTCCTGAAAAGGACCACATAAATTCTGTTTCACAGTCTTCTATTTTATTAACAACTCTTTGTTTTTTAAAAACATTTTATTTTATATTGGGGTATAGCCGATTAACAATGTCGTGATAGTTTCAGTTGAATAGTGAAGGGACTCAGCCATATGTATACATGTATCCATTCTCCCCCAAACTCCCCTCCCATCCAGGCTGCCACATAGCATTGAGCAGAGTTCTCTGTGCCATCACAGTCGGTCCTTTTTGGTTATCTGTTTTAAATATAGCAGTGTATACCTGTACATCCCAAACTCCCTAACTATCCCTTCCCCTATCCTTCACCCCAGCAACCATAAATCCATACTCTGAGAGTCACTAACAACCCTTTAAACAAAGCTTTCAACTGGATCTGGGTCACCTTTGGCCCCCAGGCTGTATTTGCTGACACTGCTCCAGACCTTCGTCTACCTCACTCTTCATATTCCTCCCTCCTATCCCTTGTTCTCTCACTTCTACCACCTGACACATTTTTTCTTTTCCTCAGTAGCAGCAAAACTTCAAATCTGAGAGCAGCATGATCTTTAGAGCCACCAGTGTCATGCAGGGGACATAACTGCAGGATTCATTTTCAAGGTACCTTACTCATATGGCTGAAAAATTGGTGCTGGTTGTTGGTGGGAGGCCTCCATTTCTCCACGCAAACACCTCCTCAAAAAACTGCTTGAGTGCCACCAGCGTTTGTCTTCTCTGAGAGCAAGTGGTCCAAAAGAGAGAGAACCAGACGTGACCATTCTTTCTGTGACTTCTCTTTGGAAGTTAAAGCATCACATCTACCATGTTCTAAACAGTAGAAGTCAGCTGATAAATTTAATATGAATTTAAGAGGAGGAGAATTTGCATCCACCTTTTGAATGGAAACATTTCAAAGAATATGTGGAAATATTTTAACCCCCCTCATCAGTCTCCTTTCAGACCACAGATTATTCATATATACTTATTTATATATACTTATCCCCTCTCAGGTTCCCAGGTGGTGCTAGTGGTAAGCAATCCACCTGCCAAAATAGGAGACGTAAGAGACTTAGCTTCAACACCTGGGTTGGGACCATCCTCTGAAGGAGGGCATGGCAACCTGTTCCAGTATTCTTGCCTGGAAAATCCCATGGGCGAAGGAACCTGGTAGGTTACAGTCCATGGGGTCACAAAGAGTCAGACATGACTAAGGAACTTCACTTTCACTTTCTTTAAGAAAAGTTGGCTGACCTCTGGATATACTTATTAGCAGCAGTTTATATAGATATCCTGCTGCCATTTCTGGTTAGGATAATAGGGGGCCTAGTATATCATGCAAAAAAAGTGCCACAGAAGACAGAGGTAAGTGACTCCTCAGTCTTCAGAGGAACTCGTGAATGTGCCAAAGGAAGAAAGTGAGGGATAGATCACACTATGATCAAGAAAAGACTTTCACTCACATGAGTCATGACCAACTTTGTAAGATCAGGCAAGCAAGTGTTGGTCAGACAGGATGCTGAGATGGATATTTGTAGCTCCAGAATGCTGGGGATGAAAGTGGAGTGGTGGGGGAGGCTCAAGGTGGCTCACGTAGCCCTTTACAACTGTGGGGTCTGTGGGACCTTCCTAAGGAAACCTAGGCAAACTTCAGATAAGGACAATGTAAACAGGACAGAGAGAAAAAAGTAAACAGGCTGCACCCAGTCGTCAGTAGTTCATCAAATATTTATGGAGCATTACCCAGTTGTCATTTTGGCAGTAACAGCCAGGGCAGCAGTAAGAACAGCATCAACTACATGAGGGCTAAGTAAGTGCCTGGTTCTTATCTCATTTAACCCTTACAATAATCTCACAGTTTAGCACTGTTATTTTGTAGATGAGGAGACTTGAACTCAGAAAGCTTACCCAGGTGCTGTGCTAGGATGGGTTGGAAGTTAAAGGTACCAGGTTTCTTCTGCTCAGGATGGGAACCAGTGAGTAAATCACAGGTGCTACAAATCCCACTGGGATTTACTAAGTGGTTCCCATCCTGAGCAGAAGTAAGCTTTCTGAGTCCAAGCCTCTCATGTGCTCCAGGACAGAGGCAGGCCTGGGGTGAACACCCTCCAGCGATTCATTGTTTGCTAAGAATGTCACTCTAAATTCTCAGGCCTTATTTGTGCTTCGTTTTTATTTAAGAAATTTTTTTAGCGTGGACTATTGTTAGTCTTTATTGAGTTTGTTACAATACTGCTTCTGTTTTATATTTAGTTTTTTGGCCCCAAGTCATGTGGGATCTTCGTTCCCTGACTAGAGATCAAATCCACACCTCCTGCATTGGAGGGCGAAGTCTTAACCACTGAACACAAGGGAAGTGCCTGTGCTTCCTCTGATTCTGAAAACCACATGAGATATCTACAGCCTTGAGACCTAATGATAAATTATACCCCTCCTGGGTCTTCTAAAATTGTTACTATCTCAACTGATTATTGGGTTGCATTCTTCCTAACATAAAGAAAAAATGCCTAGAGGGTGGTGCTGAAAACCACTGTATTCCCATGAAGTTTTTAGTCCTAGAAATCCTGCAATCCCTTCATTTAGGTCTTCTCTGTTGTTGTCTGTGGTGAAAAGTGTATAGCTGAACCCACATTATTGACCAGAGACATATGTCTTTTGTTCCCTGAATACCATTGACCCGAGATGTTTCACTATTCACTTACATAACAAATTGCTGGCCACAGGTGTTAAGGTGTTAGTTTCTGCAAAAATTCCCCAGTCAATAAGGTTAATGGTGACAGAGCCTTCCTACCCTCATCACAGATGGGGACAGGCTGGCTCCACTAATTTATCTGTATAAGGCAGTGATTCTCAACCTTCTTTTTTATTATTAGCCTCCTGCCCACAGGAGCTCTTTTAGACATTTTTTCCTAATCATTTTTCCTTGTGAAAGTTTAATACTACAGATATACTGTCTATCTGTTTAAGCACTACATGTGTACCTGTGATTTTCATACTCAAAGAGTAAGATTGTTTTTCCTCCTCTCCCCAACCAATTTTTATCCTCTTGGAGAAGATACTACCCCTCCTAATACATGATGTGAGAGCAGGACCTGAGTCTGACAACGTGCCCAACAGACTTGGGTAGGCTAGTGAGGAAGTGAAACTGAGGTTAAAATGTTGAGCTCTCTTTGCTATATTCCCCAGTTGAAAATCTGCTCAGGCTCAATTTTCCAGGCTAAGCATTAGTTAGCTCTGCTTTTAATTGGTCGATAACACTTTTGGTTTCCCTTGTTCACCAAGTCAATATCCTGTACTCAAGTCTTTAGAATAGTTTGGTTATAATTGTATGCATGGAAGTGTGTGTATATGTCCCATTATTTCTATAATTACCTGATTGATCTTCTTGATCTCCTCCCACTAAAACACAGGCACAAGTCACCCCTAACAAGAAGTCAACATAAAACCTTCAACCTACCTTTCTCTCCAAGGGCAAAAGCCAAAAGGAAGAAGAAATGCAACCCTAAATCCTGGGAAAAGGAGACCTCAAACGGAGCAAGTTAGAAAAAAATAAAAAGAGAAATATGGAACAAATGAAAGAACAAGAAAGAAACTCACAAGACCAAATAAATGAAGAGGAAATAACCAATCTACCTGAAAGAGAATTCAGAATAATGATAGTAAAGATGCTCCAAAGACTTGAAAATAGAATGGAGAAGATACAAGAAACCATTAACACAGTTAACACAATCACCAAGGATATAGAAGAAATAAGGAACAAGCAAACAGAGATGAAAAACACAATTACTTAAATAAAAATACTCTAGAAGGAACCAATAGCAGAATAACCTAGACAGAAGAGCGGATAAATGAACTGGAAGATAGATGGTGGAAATAACTGCTGAAGAACAGAATAAAGGAAAAAGAATGAAAAGAACTGAGGATAGCCTCAGAGACATTTGGGACAATATTAAATGCACCAGCATTCAAGTTATAGGGTTCCCAGAGGAAAAAGAAAAAAAAAAGAAAGGCACTGAAAAAAATTTTGATTTTGAAGAAATTATAGTTGAAAACTTTCCCAACATGGGTAAGGAAATAGTCAATCAAGTCCAAGAAGCACAGAGAGTCCCTTACAGGATAAACCCAAGGAGAAACACATAGAGACACATATTAATCAAGCTAGCAGAGATTAAACACACAGAAAGACTATTAAAAGCAGCAAGGGAAAAGCAGCAAGTAACATACAAGGGAAAACCCATACGATTAACAACAGATCTTCCAGCAAGAAGCTCCAGTGGCGCAATCGGTTAGCGCGTGGTACTTATATGGCAGATCTTCCAGCATAAACTCTGCAGGCCAGAAGGAAATGGCAGGATATATTTAACATATTGAAAGAAAAAAATCTACCACCAAGATTACTTTACCCAGCAAAGATTTCATTCAAAGTTGATGGAGAAATCAAAAGCTTCACAGACAAGCAAAAGTTAAGAGAATTTAGCACCACCAAACCAGCCTTACATCAAACACTAGAGGGACTTACATAGCCAGTAAACACAAGGCAAAGGAAAGACCTACAAAAACAAACCCAAAATAATTAAGAAAATGTCAATAGGAAAGTATATATCAATAATTACTTTAAATGTAAACAGATTAAATGCACCAACTATAAGACACAGACTGACTGGATACAAAAACAAGACCCACATGTATGCTGCCTACAAGATACCCACTTCAGACCTAGAAATACATACAGACTGAAAGTAAAGAGATGGGGAAAAAAAATACTCCATGCAAATGGAAACCAAAAGAAAGTCAGAGTGGCAATCCTTACTTCAGACAAGATAGACTTTAAAATAAAGAATATTATAAGAGACAAAGAAGGACACTACCTAATGATCAAGGGGTTACTCCAAGAAGAGACATAACAATTACAAATATTTATGCATCCAACATAGGAGCACCTTAATGCATAAGGAAACACTAACAGGCCTAAGAGGGGAAATTGACAGTAACACAGCAATAGTAGGGGACTTTAACACCCTACTTACACCAATGAATAGATCATCAAAACAGAGAATCAATAAGGAAATACAAACTTTAAATGAAACATTAGACCAAATGGACATACTTAATGGCTTCAGGACATTCCATTCAAATGCAGAAGAAAACACTATTTTCTCAAGTACACATGGAACATTCTCCAGGATAGACCACATTATGGGCCACAAATCAAGCCTCAGTAAATTTAATAAAACTGAAATTATACCAAGTCTCTTCTGTGAACATAATGCTATGAGACTAGATATCAACTACAGAAAAAAACTGCAAAAAACACAAACTCATAGATATTAAACAATATATTACTAAATAACAAAGAGGTTACTGAAGAAATAAGAAGGGAAATCAAAAGATTCCTAGAAACAAATGACAATGAAAACATGATGACCCAAAACCTATGGGATTTAGCAAAAGCAGTTCTAAGAGGGAAGTTTATAGCAATATAATCCTACCTCAAGAAAAAAGGAAAGCATCACATAGACAATCTAACTCTACAACTAAAGCAACTGGAGAAAGAAGAGAAGAACAACAACAAAGAAAAACCAAAGTCAGCAGAAGAAAATAAATCATAAAGATCAGAGCAGAAATAGCTGAAAAAGAAATGAAGAAAGCAATAGCAAAAAATAATAAAACTAAAAGCTAGTTCTTTCAAAAGATAAGCAAAATTGACAAACCCCTAGCCAGACTCATCAAGAAAAAAAAGGGAGAAAAATCAAATCAACAAAATTAAAAATAAAAAAGGAGAGGTTACAACAGACCACACAGAAATACAAAGATCATAAGAGAATATTATGAGCAACTATATGCTAATAAAATGGACAACTTAGAGGAAATGAACAGATTCTTAGAAAAGTTCAACATCCCAAGAATGAACCAGGAAGAAACAGAAATTATGAACAAGTAAATTACAAACACTGAAATCGAAACTGTGGTGAAAAACTCCCCAAAACAAAAGCCATACAGTAGAAGTGGCAAATAGATTTAAGGGATTAGATCTGATAGAGTGCATGAAGGACTATGGTTGGAGGTTCATGACATTATACAGGAAGCAGTGATCAAGACCATCCCCAAGAAATAGAAAAGCAAAAAGGCAAAATGGTTGACTGAGGAGGCCTTACAAATAGCTGAGAAAAAAAGAGAAGTGAAAGGCAAAGGAGAAAAGGAAAGAGATACCCATCTGAATGAAGAGTACCAAAGAATAGCAAGGAGAGATAAAAAAGCCTTCTTCAATGATCAGTGCAAAGAAATAAAGGAAAACAATAAAATGGGAAAGACTAGAGATCTCTTCAAGAAAATTAGAGATACCAAAGGAACATTTCATGAAAAGATGGACACAATAAAGGACAGAAATGGTATGGACCAAACAGAAGCAGAAGATATTAAGAAGAGGTGGCAAGAAGACACAGAAAAAGTATACAAAAATGATCTTCATGACTCAGATAACTGGGATGGTGTGATCACTCACCTAGAACCATACATTCTGGAAAGTGAAGTCAAGTGGACCTTAGGAAGTGTCACTACGGGCAACGCTACTGGAGGTGATGGAATTCCAGATGAGCTATTTCAAATCCTGAAAGATGATGCTGTGAAAGTGCTGCACTCAATATGCCAGCATATTTGGAAAACTCAGTGGTGTAAAATATCAGTTTTCATTCCAATCCCAAAGAAAGGAAAAGACAAAAAATGTTCAAACTACCATACAATTTCACTCATTTCTAACACTACCAAAATAATGCGCAAAATTCTCCAAGCCAGACTTCAACAGTACATGAACCATGAACTTTCAGATGTTCAAACTGGATTTAGAAAAGGCAGCAGAACCAGAGATCAAATTGCCAACATCTGTAGAACCATCCAGAAAGCAAGAAAATTCCAGAAAAACATCTGTTTCTGCTTTATTGATTATGCCAAAGCCTTTGACTGTGTGGATCACAATAAACTGTGGAAAATTCTTAAAGAGATGGGAATACCAGGCCATCTGACCTGCCTCCTGAGAAATCTGTATGCAGGTCAGGAAACAACAGTTAGAACTGGACATGGAACAAAACGCTGGTTCCAAATTGGGAAAGGAGTACATCAAAGCTGTATAATGTCACCCTGTTTATTTAATTTATATGCAGAGTACATCATGCAAAATGCTGGGATGGATGAAGCACAAGCTGGAATCAAGATTGCTGGGAAAAATATCAATAACCTCAGATCTGCAGATGACACCACCCTTATGGCAGAAAGTGAAGAAGAACTAAAGAGTCTCTTGATGAAAGTGAAAGAGGAGAGTGAAAAAGTTGGATTAAAACTCAACACTAAGATCAAATTAAGATCATGACATATGGCCACATCACATCATGGCAAATCAGTGGGGAAGCAGTGGAAACAGTGAGAGAGTTTATTTTGGAGGCCTTCCAAATCACTACATCTGGTGACTGCAGCCATGAAATTAAAAGACGTTTGCTCCTTGGGAAAAAAGCCAAGACCAACATGGACAGCATATTAAAAAGCAAAGCCATTACTTTGTTAACACAGTTCCATCTAGTCAAAGCTATGGTTTTTCCAGTAGTCATGTATGGATGTGAGAGTTGGACTATAAAGAAAGCTGAGCACCAAAGAACTGATGCTTTTGAACTGTGGCATTGGAGAAGACTCTTGAGAGTCCCTTGGACTGCAAGGAGATCAAACTAGTCCATAATAGAGGAGATCAGTCCTGAATATTCATTGGAAGGACAGATGCTGAAGCTGAAACTCCAGTACTTTGGCCACCTGATGAGAAGAACTGACTCATTGGAAAAGACCCTGATTCTTGGAAAGATTGAAGGCAGGAGGAGAAGGGGACAACAGCAGGTGCAATGGTTGAGTCCACAGACCTATAGACATGAGTTTGAGCAAGCTCTGGGAGCTGGGGAAGGACAGGGAAGCCTGGCAGTCTGCAGTCCATGTGGTCTCAAAGAGTCATACATGACTGAGTGACTGGACTGAACTGAACTGAGGGCCAGATGTCTTCACAGGGGAATTCTATCAAACATTTAGAGAAGAGCTAATGCATATTTTTCTAAAACTCTTCCCAAAAGTTGCAGAGGAAGGAACACTTCCAAACTCATTCTACGAGGCCACCATCTACCTGATACCAAAACCAGGCAAAGATAGCACACAAAAATATTACAGGCCAATATCACTGATGAACATAGATGCACAAGTCCTCAGTAAAATTCTAGCAAACAGAATTCAACAGCACGTTAAAAAGCTCATACACCATGAGCAAGTTGGGTTTATCCCAGGGATGCAACAATTCTTTAATATATGCAAATCAATCTGGGTGATATGCCATATTAACAAGTTGAAAGATAAAACCCATGTGATCATCTCAATAGATGCAGAAAAAGCCTTTGACAAAACTCAGCACCCATTTATCATAAAAATTGCTTAAAAAATGGGAATAGAAGGAACCTACCTCAACATAGTAAAGGAAATATATGATAAACCCACAGCAAACTTTATTCTCAGTGGTGAAAACCTGAAAGCATTCTCTCTAAGATCCGGAATGAGAAAAGGTCTCACCACTATTATTTAGCATAGTTTTGGAAGTCCTAGTTATGGCAATTAAAGAAAGAGAAATAAAAGTAATCCAGATTGGAAAAGAAGAAGTAAAACTCAGCGTTTGCAGATGACATGATACTATACATAGAAAACTCAAAAGAAACTATCAGAAAATTACTAGAGCTGATCAGTGAATATAGCAGTCATGGGATACAAGATCAATACAGAGAAATCACTTGTATTCCTACATACTAACAATGAAAAATCAGAAAGAGAAATTAAGGAATCAATCCCATTAACCTTTGCAACAAAAAGAATAAAGTATCTAGGAATAAACCTACCTAAGGAGATAAAAGAACTGTATATGGAAAATTATAAGACATAGATGAAAGAAATCAAAGATGGCTAAAACAGATGGAGAGATATTCCCTGTTCCTGGGTAGGAAGAATCAATATTGTGAAAATGACTATACTACAAATGCAATCTACAGATTCAATGCAAACCTATCAAATTACCAATGATATTTTTCACAGAACTAGAACAAAAAGTTTCAAAATTCACATGGAAACACAAAAGACCCCAAATAGCCAAAGGATCTGAGAAAAAAGAATGGAGTTGGAGGAATCAACCTCCCTAACTTCAGACTATATTACAAAGCTACAGTCATCAAGAGAGTATGGCACTGGCACAAAAACAGAAATATAGACCAATGGAACGAGATAGAAAGCCCAAAGATCAACCCATGCACCTAAGGTTACCTTATTTTTGACAAACGGGGCAAGAATATGCAATGGGGGCAAAGACAGGCTCTTCAATAAGTGATTCTGGGAAAACTGGACAGCTATGTGTAAAGGAATGAAATTAGAACACTTTCTCATGCCATACACAAAGATAAGCTTAAAATGGATTAAAGACTTATATGCAAGAGCAGAAACTATAAAACTTCTAGAAGAAAACATAGGCAGAACACTTGATGACATAAATCAAAGCAGACTCCTCAATGACTCACCTGAAAGAGTAATGAAAATAAAAACAAAAACAAACAAGTAGGACCGAATTAAACTTAAAAGCTATTGCACAGCAAAGGAAACTACAAACAAGGTGAAAAGACATCCCACAGAATGGGAGAAAATAATATCAAAGGAAACAACTGACAAAGAATTAATTTCCAAAATATACAAGCAGCTCATACAACTCAATGTCAGAAAAACAAACAACTCAATGAAAAAGTTGGAATAAGACCTAAGCAGACATTTCTCCAAAGAAGACATAGAGATGGCTAACAAACACATGAAAAGGTGCTCAACATTGCTCATTATTAGAGTAATGCAAATCAAAACTACAATGAGATACCACCTCACACCAGTCAGAATGGCCATCATCAAAAAGTCTACAAACAATAAGTGCTGGAGAGGGTGTACAGAAAAGGGAAGCTTCTTGCATTGCTGGTGGGAATGTAAATTGATACAGCCACTGTGGACTATTGTATGGAGAGTCCTTTAAAAACTAGGAATAAAACTACCATATGACCTAGCAATCCCACTCCTAGGCATATAGCCCAAGGAAAGCAAAATTTAAATACACATGTACCCCAGTGTTCATTGCAACTCTATTTACAAAAGCTAGAACATGGAAGAAACCTAGATGTCCATTGATGAATGGATAAAGAATATATATATAGAACATATATACATATACAATAGAATATTACTCAGTCATAAAAAGGGACACATTTAGGTCAGTTCTAATGAGGTGGATGAACCTCAAGCCTATTATACAGAGTGAAGTTATTCATAAAGAGAAAGATAAATATCATATGCTAATGCATACATATGGAATTTAGAAAGATAGTACTGACGAATTTATTTGCAGGGCAGCAGTGGAGAAATAGACATAGAGAACAGACTTATGGACATGTGGGGAAGGGAGGAGGGAGAGGGTGAGATGTATGGAGAGAGTAACATTGAAATTTACATTACCATATGTAAAATAGATAGCCAATGGGAATTTTCTGTATGACCCGGGGAACTCAAACGGGGGCTCTGTAACAATCTGGAAGGGTGGGATGGGGAGGGAGATGGGAAGGAGGTTTGGAAGTGAGGGGACATGGGTGCACCTATGTCTGATTCTTGCTGATGATTGACAGAAAACAACAAAATTCTGAAAAGCAATTATTCTTCAACTAAAAAAAAAAAAAAAGAATACATGATGTAAGGCTTTCCTGCTCTAAGAATGATCAGCCATCCATCTCTATCAGCAGCTGGTCCATGAATGGAACCATTGGCAGATGAGCATCATCTGCCTGCTTCTTGTGGTTGTCATGCCACAGGACCCTCCACAGACCCAGTGGAGTTATACTGTGCATTACAACATGACCCCAAGAGGCTTCTGGGCACATCAAAGTTGAAGAAACACCAACCTAAGAATGAGTTTGCACCGTGACCAGAAGCTCATAACCTCTGGGCTGTACTGAAGAAAGAAGTTGCCATGGTGGCTTTGGTTCCAGTGGAAGCCTTTGGTTTGGAGTAGTGGTCCTCCAGTTTTATCATGCATCAGAGTCACCTGGGGAGTGAGTTACACTATAGAGTACTGGGTGCCTCCCCCAGAATTCCTGATTCAGCGGACCTGGGCTAAGGTCTGAAATGTCACATTTCTAACAGGATCCCAGGTGATGTTGAGGTGTTCATCCAGGGACCACTCTTTGAGAACCACTAGCCTGGGCTTCTTAGCTCTTTCCATCTAAGTCACACCTCAGAGCCCAGGGACCTCAATGCCAGCACTAACTGTGTTTCAGCACAAGCACAAGGATTCTTCACCCTTCTCCAAGACGCTAAAATGAAACATTGTTAGATTGCCACAACTTGTTCCCCAAATACAGAGACACCCCCACCTTTGGATTCATTATTCTGAGAAGCTTGGAAGTTTGAGAAACTAAACAAATGTTCACAGGTATAAGACTAATTAGGTGTCCAAACCAATGCAGAGCCTTGTAGTCAAAGCCCAGGGTACAAGAGAACCCAAGTACCTTCTTTACCCATCAGATAGGAAGGCCTGCATTGGAAAAAGATTCCAACTTTCAGAAACTCACTAAGAAATTGAGGAGAGCTATTTTGGCAAGAAGCCCCACAGCTGCTTTCAATAAGAAGTGGATTCTCTAAATTGAATTAGTTGTAGGTTACTTTATAATCATTCATGTTCTTACTATCACATTACAAGAACTGGAAGTTCAAATGGAAAGAATGAGACTAACTGAATCTGATCAGTGTAAGTTATACACTGAGTTCTGACAACAGATATTTTCTGATTTTGTTAATTATTTGATAGCCAACATGTAGGACATTTTATGGTGCTTTAGAATTTATGAGTCGCTTCTTAAAAAATATCTCTTTTATCATGAAGGGTATAATTTTTTTTGCTTTGTTTGTTTTCTACCTTGTAATGCTTAATAATTACTGTAAGTTTTCCTTAAATCCTTCTCACAGCTCTTTTCTTCATCTCCACCTTCAAATAAACATAAATAGAAGTCATTTGAATCCTACTAGAGGTAAATGCAGGTCACCTCTATGCCAGATTCTAGTTGATCAATAACTTCTATTATGCAAAAATCAGATTTTTAAATTAAGAAGCAGTGCATCACAGACCACTTATAATTTCATACATTTCTTAAGTAGAAAGACATAAGGATTTCTTCTGCTTCAAACAAAATGAAATAAAGGCATGTTATATTAACAGCTTCTTGTGAACCCTTAGGAACCTAAGTTGTATTATCAGCACTGTGTGTGTGTTATCAGACACTGTGTGTCTTTATTTTAACAATAAAGACTCTGAGGATTAGAGAGGAAAGTGACTTGTCCAAGATGCCATAGTTAGTAACTCTGGCCCACATCTTCTGACTTTTTCTTTTTTTCTTTCTTTCTCTCTTTTTTAATCTTCTGACATTCTGAACACTCCCTGCTCAGAATGTGCTCCAAGGAGCAGCAGCATGTGGCCCCTGAAAGTTGATTAGAAAGGAAGAATGTTAGGTCTCACTATTGACCTCATGAATCAGAATCTGCTTTTTATGAGATCCATCCCCAAGAACCCAGTGATAAATCAGACTTGCAGCTCTCTCCCCTGACTTGTCAGCAGTTAAATCTTAACCAGATACTGGAAATCAGTGTGTGGAGGAATTTCTAGAGAAAGATGAACCTGGAGAGGAGAAAGGATGTGCCTCCTGAAAGTTGATAAGTCATCAATAAGGCCATGTCCACATGAGTTAAAACAACTCTGTAGGAGTTGCTTGTATATTTTTGAGATTAATCCTTTGTCTGTTGCTTCATTTGCTATTATTTTCTCCCAATCTGAGGGCTGTCTTTTCACCTTGCTTATAGTTTCCTTTGTTGTGCAAAAGCTTTAAGTTTAATTAGGTCCCATTTGTTTATTTTTGCTTTTATTTCCAATATTCTGGGCGGTGGGTCATAGAGGATTCTGTTGTGATTTATGTCGGAGAGTGTTCTGCCTATGTTCTCCTCTAGGAGTTTTATAGTTTCTGGTCTTACATTTAGATCTTTAATCTATTTTGAGTTTATTTTTGTGTATGGTGTTAGAAAGTGTTCTAGTTTCATTCTTTTACAAGTGGTTGACCAGTTTTCCCAGCACCACTTGTTAAAGAGGTTGTCTTTTTCCCATTGTATATTCTTGCCTCCTTTGTCGAAGATAAGGTGTCTGTAGGTTCGTGGGCTTTCTATTCTGTTCCACAACTCCTGCAGCTCAATTCCAGAAAAATAAATGACCCAATCAAAAAATGGGCCAAAGAACTAAACAGACATTTCTCCAAAGAAGACACACAGATGGCTAACAAACACATGAAAAGATGCTCCACATCACTCATTATCAGAGAAATGAAAATCAAAACCACAATGAGATACCATTACACGCCAGTCGGGATGGCTGCTATCCAAAAGTCTACAAGCAATAAATGCTGGAGAGGGTGTAGAGAAAAGGGAAACTTCTTACACTGTTGGTGGGAATGCAAACTAGTACAGCCGCTATGGAAAACAGTGTGGAGATTTCTTAAAAAACTGGAAATAGAACTGCCATATGACCCAGCAATCCCACTTCTGGGCATACACACCGAGGAAACCAGATCTGAAAGAGACACGTGCACCCCAATGTTCATCACAGCACTGTTTATAATAGCCAAGACATGGAAGCAACCTAGATGTCCATCAGCAGACGAATGGATAAGGGAGCTGTGGTACATATACACCATGGAATATTACTCAGCCACTAAAAAGTATTCATTTGAATCAGTTCTAATGAGATGGATGAAACTGGAGCCCATTATACAGAGTGAAGTAAGCCAGAAAGATAAAGACCAATATAGTATACTAATGCACATATATGGAATTTAGAAAGATGGTAACGATAACCCTTTATGAAAAACAGAAAAAGAGACACAGATGTACAGAACAGACTTTTGGACTCTGTGGGAGAAGGCGAGGGTGGGATGCTTCGAGAGAACAGCATCGAAACATGTATATTATCAAGGGTGAAACAGATCACCAGCCTAGGTTGGATGCATGAGACAAGTGCTCAGGCCTGGTGCACTGGAAAGGCCCAGAGGGATCGGGTGGAGAGGGAGGTGGGAGAAGGGATCGGGATGGGGAATACAAGTAAATCCATGGCTGATTCATGTCAATGTATGACAAAAACCACTACAATATTGTAAAGTAATTAGCCTCCAACTAATAAAAATAAATGGAAAAAAAAAAAAACCTCTGTAAAATGGTTCCCACATGATTTATCTTCCTTCTGTACCCAAAGACTGGAGGTCAGAGCCATAGAATACTAAATTACAAAATACAAGGGAAAGGCCTGGAGACCACCTCCTGGAGTTCATTTAAAGTGTTCATCTCTCAGTTGTCTCCCACTCTTCGAGATCCCATGGACTGTAGCAAGAATACTGGAGTGAGTTGCCATTTCGTTCTCTAGGGAATCTTCCTAACCCAGGGATCAAACCTCAGTCTCCTGCATTGCAGTCAGATTCTTTACCATCTGAACCACCAGGGAATTTCATTTAAAGGTAGATGCATTTTTCAAATAGAGCCTGATATAGGCTGTTACAGCCTAAGATATAGTCTGACCATAGGACTGTTGTAAATATTTACAATTTTTTGAAACATAGGTCCATGTGCCACTGTGCAGAGTATTTTCTATTTGTTCTTCTATGTTGAAAGTTTTATTATCTGCATCTTTCAGGTGAAAAACCTGAGATGTTGTCATTTGTCCAGGATCTATAACTAGTGCCAACCTTAAATAGAATCTCAATCAGATTAATTTGACCTTTTAGACCTTTCTAAGGCCTGATATATGCCAAACAATGTGATAAAAGATTTTCATACTGGATATTATTTTCCTGAAAACAATGAAGTCTTCCCTCGAAAAGGGAACAAAGTTTGATTACAGTCAGGAGGTCTGGGTTTGAGTCCCAGCTCTGTGCTTTTTTACCCATGTGACCTTGACAGCTATTTTAACCAATCTGATTATGAGCTAATTCATCTGAAAAATCAAAAAATCACCTTTCTCTGAAGGTTGTTTTAAAGCTTAAGCAAAGCAATAAGTCCACCTGGAATATAAAAGGCACCTCTTCATTAAAACCTAATACATGTAGTTTATACAGATATTGGGATATGTTTCTCATTCATTTCCATGTTTCATCCTGCACCCTCCTCAACCAAATTATGATGACCCAACATAAGATCTCCCCTTACATCCTGGTTTTATGTTTGCAAAGTTAATGTGTCTCTAATAAGTATACTCCAATACAAAATAAAAAGTTCAAAAGAGAAAAAAAGAAGTTAATGAGTCTCCTCCCCTCAGTACTTGGGAAGGGCAAAAATGCCTAGTTTAGATATGATAGTCCCTGAACACAATGAAGAATTGGTCCTCATATCTCAAAGATGACATCTAACTGGGAGGCAAAGTGAAATACAGAACAGTCCCAAAATAGACCTCCTGGGATAGTTCTGCCATGAGCCAACTGTGTGGCCTTGGAAAGGTGTTAAAACTCTCTGTGGTTCATATGTTTTGTCTCTACGATGGAGATAATAACAATACCTACCTCTCAAGGTTGAGATAAGCATTAAGTAAGATACACCACATCAAACAGCTTAGCCTAGTGACTGACAAATCCAATAAATATGTTTTTTCTTAGGTTCCTGAATGTAGAAGCAGGCAGGAGCTTGGACTGCAGTTGGCTCTGCTCATCTTTGTGTGAGATGTGAGGCTGCAAGTTCTCAGTGGCAGGCATGACTCCTAGTTGCTCCCTCGCTGTCTAGATCTGCTATACTAAGCATGCTTTTGTCCTGAAGATCAGAAATGAGAAAGTCTTTGGTCTACCATAGATCTCCTCAGGATCGTCTGGAAGGAAGCTGCTCTTAAGAAACAGTTGAATATTCCCTAGTAGGAGGAAAATACAAGTAGATTTCTAGTTAAACATAAAAGATTCAACACATATTTCCACCCCCTCTCAAAACTCCAGTAAAATGACAGTAAAGCAGAAACTCACAAACACACACACAAAAAAATAAAAGAGAATAAATTTTAATACGCTAATATTTTTGAAGATGAGAAAGGATAATTGCATGACAGACTTACTAGGAAGGAAACGCTGAAATCAAAGACTACTAAGAGGAAATCAAAATGAAGCAAGATGATTTAGGGTCAGGAAGTTCCAAAAAGGCTCAGGAATTTGAGATACCAGATAGCCGTGAGAGCAGAGTTGATGGGTAAGACAAAATAGAGCAGTGTATGTGTATGGAGCAGTCAGTTCCCCTCGTCCTCTTCTTCCACTGGAGCAAACAGAATGAAATTTAAAGACTTGCTGTCTACAGAAGTGGACCACGGGGTTTCTGAACTGGGACCACCAAGTATAGACAGGACAAGAGAGAAACGCTGTGCTGAAAACAAGGCTACTCAAATGAATGTTCATATTTTCCTGTATGGCTCCCAGACTTCTGTCACTGTCTTATTACACTTGCTGAGCAGGATTTGAATGTTTCTTCTTCATTAGAAGCAGGCTGCCACTCCCCTCCCTGACCAAAAAAAAAAAAAAAAGCCCTATAGATAATGACATTTTATATGATGAAAATCTGACTCCGGTGTGATCACTCCATAATGATGCCTACCATTCAATGCACTCCGTCTGCACCCAGAGTTCAACTTTGAAGAGCTTTATTTATCCAAAGAAGCCAAGATGTTTGGGAAGTCTCTAATATTAAAGACAGAGATCAAAAGAAATAAAAAGGAGGGGAAGAAGGAAAAGAATAAGAGAAAGAGGGAACTTGCCTGGAGCAGAAGAAAACTGAAACTAAGAAACTACAATTTTCATCTTTAGAAGATAAAAAATATTGTACCCACAGAGCAAAAACTGATGAATTTTAAGAAAAAGAATTTGTGGAAATAGACTAATACAATAATTTTTAAAAGTTGTTGTTTTTAAAAGTCAGTTGAAAGTCTGAAAAATAGAGGAAAATCTAAAATTGTTGGAAAAAGTCAGAAATGGAAAATAAGAGAGAAGTATATTAAAAATCAAAGGAGTGAGTGTAAGGGTAGTTTAAAGATGGTCATAAGTTCTTTGCTATTCCTCACACTGAGATGTAGACTTTAAATCCTCTTCTTTAAAAGAAGAGGTCATGGTGACTTGCTTGACCTGTAGAATGTGGTAGATACGGTTTTCTGGGACTTTCACTTACAAGTCCTATCCAGATCGCCTACAACATTATTCTGGAGCCCACCACCATATCAGAGGAAATTCAAGCAGCTCTGTGGAGAGTCCCATGTGGAAAGGTACCAGGGCCTCCATCAACAACCCCCACCAGCTTGCCAGCCCTGTGACTGAGCCATCTTGGAAGTAGGACCTCTAGGCCCATTACACATGCCAGGTAAAACAGAGATGAAGCTATCTTCACTAAGCTTTGACCAAGTCACAGATTTGTGAGCAAAGTAAATGCTATTATTTTAAGCTGCTTCATTTTGAGGTGGTTTGTTATATACCAGATAGCTGGAACAGGGGCCAACATTTAACTGATAAGAATTTTAGAAAGAGAGATGAAAAAAATAAGAGAAAACAATAGAAGGAAGGAAACTTACAAAATAATAAAATAAGAAAAATTCCCAGTACTGAATCTCTAGATTTAAACAAAAAGGAAAACAAAATACCGAGTGGCCAACACAATGCATTGAAAAATACTTATTCCAAGGTACGTCATCATACAATTTCAGAAAATGCTAGAGAAAATCCTAAAACTTCCAAAGAGAGGGAGAGGTTGGGGTGAGAGAGTCACATATTAATATCAGAAATCAAAGTGTTCCTAATACTAGTGCTGGAAGCTAGATGACAATAAAACAATGTTTCATTGTCATTGGGAAAAAGTTTAACCCAGAACTCCATTCTGTCAAACTATTCATTAACTGTGAGTGGAAAATAAAGATGTCACTTTTTACAGACACGTTCTTGAAGATTTGTTCTACAGGAAGAGTGTAAACCAAGAATAAAGAAGTCCTGAGCTCCAAGATAGAGAAGGGAAGGCTCTCCCAGGAGAGGATGAAAGGCAACCTCCTTGTGAGCTGAGCAACTGGCCCAGAGGTAAGCAATCCAGTTCAGGGAATGGAGGACTCTAGGGGGACAGGCGGGAAAAGGAGTAAGTCCCCTGGTGGTGTGAGCACATTGAGGAGTTTTGTAGCTTGGTAAGTGATTTAGGTTTCAGTGAATGAAAGGCAAGTGAATAATTAAGCAAAAATAAAATGTTAAAGAAACCAACAATTCTAAGAAAAGTAAAATATTATAGAAAAGGGAAATATAAATACTATACTCAACAGACTCCGATATGATGATGTCTTCAGTTCAGTCACTCAGTCGTTTCTGACTCTCTGAGACCCCATGAACCGCAGCACACCGGGCCTCCCTGTCCATCACCAACTCCCGGAGTCCACCCAAACCCATGTCCATGGAGTCGGTGATGCCATCCCACCATCTCATTCTCTGTCATCCCCTTCTCCCCCTACCCTCAATCTTTCCCAGTATCAGGGTCTTTTCCAACGAGTCAGCTCTTCATATCAGGTGGTCAAAGTATTGGACTTTCAGTTTCAGCATCAGTCCTTCCAATGAACACCCAGGACTGATCTCCTTTAGGATGGACTGGTTGGATCTCCTTGCAGTCCAAGGGACTCTCAAGAGTCTTCTCCAACACCACAGTTCAAAAGCACCAATTCTTTGGTACTCAGCTTTCTTCACAGTCCAACGCTCATATCCATACATGACCACTGGAAAAACCATAGCCTTGACTAGATGGACCTTTGTTGGCAAAGTAATGTCTCTGCTTTTTAATATGCTGTCTAGGATGGTCATAACTTTCCTTCCAAGGAGTAAGCATCTTTTAATTTCATGGCTGCAGTCACCATCTGCAGTGATTTTGGAGCCCAGAAAAATAAAGTCAGCCACTGTTTCCACTGTTTCCCCATCTATCTGCCATGAAGTGATGGGACCGGATGCCATGATTTTAGTTTTCTGAATGTTGAGCTCTAAGCCAACTTCTTCACTCTCCTCTTTCACTTTTCTTCTTCACTTTCTGCCATAAAGGTGGTGTCATCTGCATATCTGAGGTTATTGATATTTCTCTCGGCAATCTTGATTCCAGCTTGTGCTTCTCTAAATGGTCATAATAAAGTAAACTTAAGCTATTGAACCCATCATTGTGAAAGTGTGATATGGATTATACTGTAAGAATGTGGGAAGGAAAGTGTGCGAGTAGGGGGAGTAGGGGGCTGTTTAAGAGAGCTGTATCATTTCCTGCATGGAAAGAAATTGTTAGCTAAGATCTTAAACTGAAAAAATCAATAGAAAGCAACCTAAGCATATTATTTGAATAAAAGGCAATACATTTATACTTAGGCCTATTTGACTTATACATTCTTTCTTGAGAGAGAATTTGTTCATGGAAAGCATGACCAGGACTGTGGTGAGGCAAGCAAGGTGACTAGGGCTCAAAATTTAAGTGCTCAACCCTGAGAGTGTGGGCCTCCTTACATTTTAAGTCCTAGGCCCCCTCACTTGACTCACCCTAGTCCTGGCCCTAGGAAAGTTCTTCCTATATACTGTATAGTATTCCTCTGTATACTATAAAAGTGGTGGTAGAAAGGGCAAATGAGAGAAATGATGAAGAAATGAAAAAGGTGGAAGAGAGGAGGCTTGGGGCTGTGTACATCACATCCTAATGGATGGACTGAAGCTTTAAATCAAATCTGAACAGACAAGCAGGCTTTTCAAAACAGAGAAAAGAAAGGAGTTCTAGGTTCAACGAGCAAATTCAAAGGAACAAAGGCAGGTGTGGGAAGTTGGGGAAAATGAATATGATGGCATGGATGAAAGGGGACAAGCAGAATTCAGGGGGACCTCATTACAGATCACAGATTCTAAAGCACTGCTTTGGATTCTTAATGGGTGGTTAGATTCTTGAAAAAGAACTGGCTTCTAAAATGGAAGAAACTAACTTAAGAACACCCTACAGTTGACTGCCTTTCTCTCTAAAGGTTTCAGTTTCTCAGCTTCGGTTGGTTGATAGTGCTGGCGACAAGAGGTGCTGGCATCAAGGGTGATAGATGAGCATAGGCAATGCTTCCACTCAGAATTGCTTTAATATGAGTTTGCACAGTGGGGCCAGTGGTGTGGTCACACCACCAGGGAACTTACTAGCAAAGTTGCAAGTCTGCAACTTTGTCTGCTGATACAAGGAAAGCATAAGCTGTTAGGTACCATGAGGCTCCCCCTACTCCAAAGCCAAGTTTCCTCAAGTTCCTGGGAAATAGATTAGGAAGCTTAAGCAGGAGAGGTTGAGAGTCTGTGACGGCTGAGATATCACTGTTAAAGCAAACAAACATTTAGCCCAAGATCCTCTAAAGAAATGGTAGGGAATGTTTTGTTTGCCTATTGACTGGCTTAGCGTAATATTTTTTCAATCTTGGTCCTGTATCAATTTCTGACAGCACGATTGAAGCCTAATGCAGGAGTATATTGTCTACAGGACCAGCCAAGGAAATTGGGAGCTTGGTCAGAAGCTGTAAATATCCTCTTGGTATTTCAATTTGTTTACTCTGAAGTGCTCTCCCAGGGGCTGAAAGGGTTCTGGGACACACTGGCACCAAGTTTGCAGTGGGAAAGATCAGTTGCTGAGATAAGAGTTGGGGTCCGCCTCAAGACATGCCATGAAAAAAGATCTGATTTAGCCATTAAATCCCTCAAAAGGGTGGTGAGTAGGACTATAACAATGGGGTATTCAGAAGAACACTTGGTAGGCAGGAAAGGGATGTTCAAACACAAATGCAACAGAGATTTAGGCAACTTAAGTGTCACTCCCTTTTCTTCCAGGGACACTGATTGAACTTCAGCAAGAAGACTACAGAAGTAGATTGCTACTTTCCGTGACCCAAGAGATAGTGCAGGCTAAACTTTAAAACCAGAAGACAGCAAAATCTGCTAAAATGGGTCCCCAGCAAACATTTAGTCCTGGTTCACATGATTCACTGTGGGTGGTCCAGGCTGGACTTAGGGGGAGTGAGCTCACTGATCTTGTTTTTAAATGTCCTAATGGACCTGACTACTCCAGGAGCAAGTTCATTAGAAAATAGAAAAGGAGAGAGAGAGAGAAGAGGTGACACTACACAAATATACAGGAAAAAATATGTGCACAAGCACATATAGAAAGAGAGAGAATCCTGAAGAAATCTTCACCAAGATTTACAGAGAATGAGAGAAGGATTCACACATCCCCTTGTAGGTGGTCCACTAAAAGTTCAAGAGATACTCTGAAACTAACTACACACACACACACACACACACACACACACACACTCATGCATGCACGCACACACCAAGAACTAAATTAAAGGGACTCTACAGTGTCTGCAATTCTTCAGTCTGAAATCTCTTGTTTGTATTTAGTGTGGAGTGTTTTCCCTGAAGGATATCCTGTTTGAGATTAGTATTGGCTTGTTCCTCTTAACATCCGTAAAGAAACATCCAGAAAAACTAAATAAACCCCCACCCCTCCAAGAGCATGCCAAGTGATTTGTCTAGAGAACATCAGAGAGAAAGTTACATGAACAAAGACATATTCTCATCTCATCCTGCAGATTTCTGCTATAACCCAGAGTCCCTGACTATCTTCCCAGAAGGAGAAGGAATCTTGATCCCATTGCTGGTAAAGTGGCATTGGAATCATACCAACCTGAGACCAGGTTTAGCTATTGGATGACCTTGAGAAAATCTGTGCCTCAGTTTCCTTGCCTGTAGAATGTGAGTAAATGTTTATCTCATGGGGCCACTGGAAGAATCAAATGAGCAAATGTATATAAAAGCATCCTGTAGTTTATAACAAACTAACCACATAATTATTATGCATAAATTTCCCATCAGCCTGAAGATATATTGACCTCATAAAATTAATTCACAATTGAAAAAATAAAATGAGTGGAAATATTCATTTTATCATTTAACTCAGCAATAGTGTGTTTGTTTTTTTTTTTTAGTTTGAAAATGTATTTTTTTTCCATTTATTTTTATTAGTTGGCGGCTAATTACTTTACAATATTGTAGTGGTTTTTGTCATACATTGACATGAATCAGCCATGGATTTACATGTATTGCCCATCCCGATCCCCTCTCCCACCTCCCTCTCCACCTGATCCCTCTGGGTCTTCCCAGTGCACCAGGCCCGAGCACTTGTCTCATGCATCCAACCTGGGTTGGTGATCTGTTTCACCCTAGATAATATACATGTTCCGATGCTATTCTCTCAAAACATCCTACCCTCGCCTTCTCCCACAGAGTCCAAAAGTCTGTTCTGTACATCTGTGTCTCTTTTTCTGTTTTTCATATAGGGTTATCGTTACCATCTTTCTAGATAGTGTATTCTTTATATGATAAAAATAACGTGTTATCATGGTCAGACTTAAAATATCAAATTTCTTAACCAATCTTTCTGTTGCTTCTTTTGGCAACCATATATTGATGGCACATTAGTGATACAATACCAAATGCCCTAAACACTGTACGTAGAGTGGAAATTAATAATGAAAGAGACAGATTCTATGTGACCTAGAGTTGGACACACTATTTTGACAGTTCTACCTCCTTCATGTCTCTGACTTCTCATTCTGCTCCAATCATTAACTTGGATTTTCAGCAAAACTTACCTGGACTACTATAGTAACCTTTCTAACCACTGTCTCTTCTTTCAGTTTTCTGTGTTTCATTTCACGGGGATAAAGTTGGACAACACATTTATTGTCTACTACCTCATTCTCTTCATTATTCCTCTTGATATCTATGCTGTTTATTTAACAACTTTCACTTTCCTGAATCATGCTCTCTGCCTCTGAAATGAACCTTGAAATCCCTGTCACCTTTGCTTGTCAAGTCATAGGTCAGGTGCCTCCTCCTTTGGGAAGTGTTTCTAATACTTCCATATCATCCATCCACTCCCAACTACTGAAAGGGGCCTGTCCTATGTGATCTGTGGGTATTTTTTTATCATAAAGCTGACTACTTAGCATTACCACTGTTTATTTGCAGATTTTTTTCCTGCTATATTTTGACCATCTTAAGGAGGGGAATTATGTCTAATATCTTTTTGTATATCTGAGACCTGGTACAGTGCCTGGCATAGATAGGTCTATCACATGTTTACTGTGAACAGACAATGGGCAAAAGAACAAACTCTGAGAGCTGAAATGAGTGCCAAATGATCAGTTTGCTTGTCTGGGGCTTTTAAAGGTAAGCTCAGGCAGCTCTCCTTTCAGGGTGCTTTTGTTTTTTAATTGGCATATAGTTGCTTTACAATGCTGTGTTGCTTTCTGCTATACAACAAAGAGAATTAGCTATATGTATACATATATCCCCTCCCTCTTGGGTCTCCCTACCACCCCCCCAGCCCACCCCTCTAGGTCACCAAAGAGCACTGCACTGAGCTCCTTGTGCCACACGGTAGGTTCCCACTAGCTATCTGTTTTACACATGGTAGTGTACAAGCCAGCTTAAAACTCAACATTCAGAAAACCGAGATCATGGCATCCAGTCCCATCACTTACTTCATGGCAAACAGATGGGGGAAAAGTGGAAACAGTGGCAGATTTTATTTTCTTGGGCTCCGAAATCACTGCAGATGGTGATTTCAGCCATGAAATTAAAAGACGGTTGCTCCTTGGAAGGAAAGCTAAGACCAACCTAGACAGCATATTAAAAAGCAGAGACCTCACTTTTCTGACAAAGGTCCATGTAGTCAAAGCTATGGTTTTTCCAATAGTCATGTATGGATGTGAGAACTGGACCATAAGGAAGTGTGATCACCGAAGAACTGATGTTTTCAAATTGTGATACTGGAGCATACACTTAAGAGTCCCTTGGACAGCAAGGAGATCAAACCAGTCAATCCTAAAGGAAAATCAACCCTGAATATTCATCGGAAGGATTGATGTTGAAGCTGAAGCTCCAATACTCTGGCCACCTGGTGTGAACTGCTGACTCATTGGATAAGATCCTGATGCAGGGAAAGATTGAGGGCAGAAGGAAAAGGAGGTGACAGAGGATGAAATTGTTGGATGGCATTGTCGACTCAATGGACATGAGTCTGAGCAAACTCAGGGAGATAGTGAAGGACAGGGAAGCCTGGCATGCTGCAGCCCGTGGGGTCACAAATAGACATACATGACTTAGCAACTGAGAAACAAGTGTGTAAACATCAGTCCCAGTCTCCCTGTTCATCCCAGCTCCCAGCCCCTCCCCGTGTCCACAAGTCCATTCTTTACATTTTCATCTATTCTTACCATGTGACCAGCAATCCCACTACTGGGCACATATGCTGAGAAAATCATAATTCAAAAAGAAACATGCACCAGAACATTCACTGAAGCACTATTTACAATAGCTAGGACATGGAAGCAACCTAAATATCCATCCACAGATGAATGGATAAAGAAGACATGGCACATATGCACAGCAAAATACTACTCAGCGTTAAAAAGGAATGAAGTTGGGTCATTTGTAGAGTTGTGGATGACCTTGGAATCTCTCATACAGAATGAATTAAGTCAGAAAGAGAAAAGCAAGTATTGTGTATTAATGCATATATGTGGAATATAGAAAATGGTACAGGCAAACCTATTTTCAGGGTGCTTTTAAATTGCAGATTTGGCTGAGGCAGGGGATGAGCTAGATGGTACCTGCTATCCACATGGTCCTTTTTCTCTAGGCCTGAAGCTGGAGGGGTGGGAAGAGCTATTTCTTTAGAAAAGGAAAAAGCATAATGAAAGGAAAGTAACTGCCATTGACCAAATACCACATCCCCAGGACTGTGGCAGGCAATCTAAATATATGATTTTGTCTTCACGATAATCCCATGAGTTTGGTGGTTTTAATCACCCTTTTACAGATGAAAAAACTGAAAACTGAGCACTTAATTAACTTCCCCAAGTCACAAAATTCCTAAATGACAAAGTCAGAACTTGAACCAGTTCTCTGGGGCTCCTTTTTATATGCTTCTCCAAGTGGAGGATGAGTAATTTCACAATTAAGCGGTGTGTGGTTTTTGCAAAGCAAGAATGTATACATATGGCACATTTTCTTAGAGACATTTTGCTTAAATATTTTGGGGAAGATACTTACATTTATATTTAAAACCCACAAAATTAAGTACTGAATGCATATAAATGTTTAAGATAAAGAGAAACATGCAGTGTCCAGATTTAGGGCCAGTTGCTTTGGCTGCTTCTAGGTTCTGTACTTCCACACACTGGGGTCATGATAGCCACTGCCTGGAAACATCTGAGGAGCTCTGGACTGCTGTCAAGAAAGCAGAAGATGCCTGTCAAGAGCAAGAAGAAGGCCAATGATACATTGCCCTCCCGACTGTGGGACCGCTGCCAAAAACACTCCAGCTGTGACACACATGGTCCTGGGAGGAAAAACAAAACAGCAGAAGCTCATCTGCAGACTTAGCGGCTTAAACTTGTCCAAGAAGACATCTCCAAATCCTGAACACAGAACAGGACATCTCTCCTTCCTGACTGAGCAGCAGACTCAGCTCAGCGATGTGCAGTCTGCCCAAGGAGACTGAGGAAGTCTAGTTGTGTCTGGGACATCCAGAATGAGGACACTGAGGAGAAAATGTTGAAATGCCACTTTTCCAGCTGAATGCAGACGCCCAGTTAGCCAATGATCTTCTGCTGGAGTTCCTCCTCAATTTATATTTCATTGGTCATAATCTTTGAACTGAGTCACAAAAGTGTTGAGCAAACCTAAGATTTTAATTATAATTCACACCTAAAAAGCATATGCCATAATTAGTCTACATTCAGATACACATTTTTTTCCACATTTTAGCATCTGACATTGCCACATCTCTTAAAATCAATGATGTATCATAATCTGTTAGGCTGTATTGGCTTTAGTTTTTCTTTCTTAGTGTCACATTAAGTAATGTGTTTCATCATCCACGGCTTCTTGGAGTCTAATAATACACTGAACTTTTACTACAGGTTTCCATATAAACACTTACATATATGCAAGTTTAATGAGTTTTATATACAATCTGTTGAAATTTGTCTTCTTAGGAAATCTTCAAATGAAAGGAACTGTCCTGGTTAAGCCAGAAAAAGAGCCCCTTTTACATAGAAAAGTTGCATGAAGATTCACTGGTGTCTCTGTAGCATATGGCAGATCAGTAAACAATAAATAGATGAAGATATTAATATAAGGTACGGTGTAAGTATTAAAGTATATCTTACGCGTATTTCAATTAGCTTCATTAAACTAAATGATAAGAACCTGGAGTGGCAATAATAAAATTATTATTACTGTGGGGCTTCCCTGGTGGCACCAATGGTAAAGAATCTGCCTGCAATGCGAGAGACCCAGGTTCGTCCCTGGGCTGGGAAGACCCCTGGAGAAGGGAATAGAAACCCACTCCAGTATTCTTGCCTGGGCAGAGGAGCCTGGTGATCTACAGTCCATGTGGTCGCAAAGAGTCAAACACAATGGAAGTGACTTAGAATGTGCACACACCAATAATAAAATCTTACATAATTATTTTACCCTGTAAATAATATAAATGTATAACTTTGATAAATTTTAATACAAATATGTAAAAAAAATCTGTAAAACTTAAATTAAGCTATATTTAGAATTAAATGAGTTAATAAGTATAAATATATTAATTAAAAAGTATATAAATTTATTAACTGAGCACTTGACACAAAGATGTGGAAAAAGAATAAAAAGAAAATACTAGGCAAAGTAAAACATAGATATCAATAAATAAAACTAAAGGAATAAATTGATTACTTACAAACAAAAAAGATTAAAATGCATGCATGATCTGGGTCTTTGAAAAAGAAACATAGTTAAAATGAATATTAAAATAGGTAAATCACTGTAGGCATCAAGACTCATCAAGACAAAAAGTGAGAAGGAATAAGAATAGAAAAACAACCGTAGAAGGGAAAATGACAATAAGTATAAGAAATAGTTGCAAGGTCTACACAAAACCTGCAAGAAATGGACTCTTCATGAAAAATAAAAACTGCCAAAAATTACTTAAGAGAGGGAAAAAATTAAATAGACCAACTGTGAAAGTTGTCAAAAAGCACCAGAGTTTTATAAATGATTACAGAGTAGAGAGTGAGAAGTAAGATTCCTTATTACTATTATGCAGCCATCATAATAATAAGACAAATATCTGGCAAAGTTAGTATCTAAGACTCACTCTGTGCTTAGTCGCTCAGTGGAGTGACCTATCCCTTCTCCAGGGGATCTTCCCTACCCAGGAATCGAATCAGGGTCTCAGGCATTGCAGGCAGATTCCTTACCAGCTGAGCTACCAGGGAAGATTCACTCTAATTGACATATATCAATGCAAAAATATAAAATAAATGTTACAGAGAATTTAGCAACACAGTGTGTAATAATACTTCAAACTTATCTAAGAATTGTTCAGAAATCCAAGAATAGATCAATGTTAAGAAATATGCTCTTACAAGTCATCACAATAACAAGTAAAGGGCCACAAAACATACACTGTTTTCAATAGATGCTCATGAATACTCCTTTAATGTGAAAAAAAAAAAAAGATCTCATACTATACTACCCACTTAATGATAAACTACCCACTTAATGATAAATGATAAATATTCTTTGAGCTAGGAAGGCTATTATCACCACCTTTATGTAACTTCTGGAAATACTTCCCAAAGCAGTCTGACAAACACACACACACAGATGTGATTCAGAAATTTTAAAAAATAGAAAAGGAAAAATGATCTTTATTTATAAATAATGTGATTTATACTTTGAAAGCTTAAAAATTCTAATGAAAACCATCTTCTAAAAGTAAGAGAATTCAGTAAGTGGTTGATAACTTAAGAAAAAAATTATTAGAAAACATAGTGGAAATTGTAAAACCTAATTTATAATAGCAAATGAAAGATTAAAATATTCAGGAATATGCTTAAGAAGAACTGTGCAGAACTTTTATTACAAAATGTTAAAGCTCATCTAAAGGACATGGAAGACTGGAACACTGAATATTTAAAATAAATCAATTTCTCTAATCTATAAATTTATGGTAATCTGATCAAATCCAATAACATCACAAAAATGATTTATCTGATAACATAAATATGTGAGAATAGACATGGAGATTTTAAAACAAAACAAAAAAATAAATAAACATTAGTAAAATATTATTTTAAAATTATAAAGTTACATTAATTTAAACTATTTAGTGTTAGCGCTGAAAAGACAAGTAACTAAACTCAACATTCAGAAAACTAAGATCATGGCATCTGTCCTATCACTTCATGGCAAATAGATGGGAAAACAGTGGAAACAGTGGCTGACTTTATTTTGGGGGGCTCCAAAATCACTGCAGGTGGTGACTGCAGCCTTGAAATTAAAAGATGCTTGCTCCTTGGAAGAAAAGTCATGACCAACCTAGATAGCATATTAAAAAGCAGAGACATTACTTTGTCAACAAAGGTCCATCTAGTCAAGGCTATGGTTTTTCCAGTGGTCATGTATGGATGTGAGAGTTGGACTGTGAAGAAAGCTGAGCGCCAAAGAATTAATGCTTTTGAACTGTGGTGTTGGAGAAGACTCTTGAGAATCCCTTGGACTGCAAGGAGATCCGACCAGTCCATCCTAAAGGAGATCAGTCCTGGGTGTTCATTGGAAGGACTGATGCTGAAGCTGAAACTCCAATACTTTGGCCACCTGATGTGAAGAGCTGACTCATTGGAAAAGACCCTGATGCTGGGAGGGATTGGGGC
This sequence comes from Cervus elaphus, assembly GCF_910594005.1. Taxonomy (NCBI): domain Eukaryota; kingdom Metazoa; phylum Chordata; class Mammalia; order Artiodactyla; family Cervidae; genus Cervus; species Cervus elaphus. The sequence goes on along the minus strand of NC_057819.1, from coordinate 79,006,332 downwards.
AGGAGGAGAAGGGGATGACAGAGGATGAGATGGTTGGATGGCATCACCAACTCAATGGACATGAGTGTGAGTAAACTCTGGGAGTTTGTGTTGGACAGGGAGGCCTGGCGTGCTGCGATTCATGGGGTCGCAAAGAGTCGGACACGACTGAGCGACTGAACCGACTGACTGACAATGACTCAAAAAATATACCAAAATATTTATGGATATATAGTGGGAAATATATACAAATTATTCTAGTGGAAAATATATCAAATATTCATAATGCAGTATAACTATCAACTTATTTAGAAAAAATAATAAATCTAGATGGCTACCCTAATACTTACTCAAAAATAAATTCCAGATGTAAGATAGATTAAAACATTTTTTAACATATACTAATAGAAATATAGTTACTTTTAAAAATTAATCTTATAGTGAGAGAGTCCCTTCTGATGATGGTATAAAACCCAGAGACCATATATTTAAAAGAATAATAAGTATGGTAATAAAAAATACATTGAGCAAAAATACCACAAGCAAATATTTAAAATAACAGCACATTCGAAAATATTTATAACACTTTTGACACCAAAGCTAATATCCTTATAATAAGAACTCTTAAAATGTCTTTATTAAAAAGAGACGCATCCTCTATTAAAAAATGGTAAAGGACATGGATCTGAGAGTAAAGAGGCAATTAAATGACAACAAACACGTAAAAAATACTCAACCTCACTATTCATTAAAAAATTCACACTGAAAAATACTGGGATACCATTTTCATCTCAAAAGTAATTTGGTGATGAGTATGGCAGGGGATGGCGAAGTTCTGCTAAATTGGTTGATAGGAATAAATATTGGTACAATTCCTTTGGAAGGGCAATCTCTATCAAACTATAAAATGCGTATATCCCTTGTGTCAGTTACTGAATTTCTAGGAATTCACCCTGCAGATACACTCTGATGTGTGTAAATAGAAAGGTACATAGGTATTTGTGACAGCATTGTAGCCATAACCAAAAGTCAGAAAATAAGTCAAATATCTTCAGTAAGGAACACTTAGACTGTGATATACACACATACTGTGAAGCATTATTCAGCCAAAGAGTAAGCTAGGTCTACACAGAGTGATATGGGAAAATGTCCGAGGTACATTATGTGATAAAGCAAGCAAGATACAGAACATTGCTTAGCATAAGTCCATTTGTAATTTTTTTTTCAGAGGGGTGGGATGGGGAGGGAGGTGGGAGAAGGGTTCAGGATGGGGAACACATGTACACCCATGGCTGATTCATGGCAATGCATGACAAAACCACTATTTAAAAAAAAATTTTTAAAAAGCATACACATATGTGTGCAGATGCTCACCTACACAGGGAAAATCTCTGAAAGGCTAAGCAAGAACGTCAAACCTGGTGACCTGAGAGGAGCAGGACAAGGAAAAAAGGAAGGTGTTTTCCTCTCTCATTGTATACCCTTCTGTACTACATGTGTTCATAGTGATGGTGATTTTTTAAAACTTTCTGAAACTAATTTTTTTTTACTTTAGATTTTTTAAATGTATTTCTTTTTTATAGAAGGATATTTGTTTTACAGAATTTTGTTGTTTTCTGTCAAACCTCAACATGAATCAGCCATAAGTATACATATACTCCCTCCCTTTTGAACCTCCCTCCCGTCTCCCTCCCCACCCCACCCCTCTAGGCTGATACAGAGCCCCTGTTTGAGTTTCCTGAGCCACACAGCAAATTCCCGTTGGCTATCTACATCATCAAAAAGTCTACAAACAATAAATGCTGAAGAGGGTGTGGATAAAAGGGAATGCTCTTGCACTGTTGATGAGAATGTAAATTGATACAGTCACTATGGAAGAAGGCAAGGAGATTCCTTTAAAAACTAGGAATAAAACTACCATATGACCCAGCAATCCAACCCCTGGACATATACCCTGAGGAAACCAAAATTGAGAAAGACACATGTATCCCATTGTTCACTGCAGCACTATTTACAATAACTAGAACATGGAAGCAACCTTGACGTCCATCAACAGATGAATGGATAAAGAAGTTGTGGTACATATACACAATGAAACTAATTTTTTTTTTAATTTTTACCTTACATTGGAGTATAGTTAATTTACACTGTGTTAGTTTCAGGAGTACAGCAAAGTGATTCAATTATACATATACATATACCCATACTTTTCAGATTCTTTTTCCATATAGGCCATTACACAATAACGATTAGAGCTCCCTGTGCTATACAATAGATCCTTATGGATTATTTTATGTATAGTAGTGTATATATGTCAATCCCGAACTCCTAACTTATCCCTCTCCCCCACCTTTCCCCTTTGGTAACCGTAAGCTTGTTTTCTGCAACTGTGAGCCTCTTTCTGTTTTGGAAATAAATTCATTTTTTTAGATGCCACATATAAATGATATCATATGATATTTGTCTTTCTCTGCCTGTCTTGCTTCCCTTAGTAAGATAATCATCCATGTTGCTGAAAATGGCATTATTTCATTCTTTTCCAAGGCTGAGTAATATTCCATTGTATATAAATAACACATTTTCTTTACCCATTCTTCTGTTGATGGACATTAAGATTGCTCCTATGTCTTGCCTATTGTAAATAGTGCTGCAGTGAACAATGGGGTACATGGATCTTTCCAAAATATGGTTTTCTCCAGATATATGCACAGGGGTGGGATTGCTAGATCATATGATAGGTCTGTTTTCAGTTTCTTTAAGGAACCTCTGTACTATTCTCCGTGGTGGTTGTACTAATTTACATTTCCACCAACACACCCTCTCCAGAATCTGTTGCTTGTAGTCTTTTTGATGATGGCCATTCTGACTGATGTGAGGTGATACCTCACACCATTTGCATTTTTCTAGCAATTAGCGTTGTTGAACATCTTTTCATGTGCCTTCTGGTCATCTGTATGTCTTCTTTGGAAAATGTCATTTAGATCTTCTGCCCATTTTTTGATTGGGTTTCCTTTTTTTATATTGAGCTACAAGAACTGTTTGAATATTTTGGAGATTAATCCTTTGTCGGTCACATTGTTGGCAAATATTTTCTCCAAGTCTGTGCTGTGCAAACTATTTTAAGTAGAATTAGGTCCCATTGGTTTATTTTTGTTTTTATTTCCATTGGACTAGGCGGCAGGTCCAAAAATATCTTGCTATGATTTATGTCAAAGAGTGTTCAGCCTATGTTTTTCTCTAACAGTTTTATAGTATCTGGTCTTACATTTAAATCTTCAATCCATTATGAATTTATTCCTGTGTGTGATGTTAAAGAGTATTCTAGTTTTATTCTTTTACATGTAGCTGTCCAGTTTTCCCAGCATCATTTACTGAAGAGGATTTTTTCTCCATTATATATTCTTGCTTCATTTGTCATAGATTAATTGACCACTAATTGTGTGGGTTTATTTCTGGAATTTCTGTCCTGTTCCATTGATCTATATTTCTATTTTTGTACCAGTTTCATACTGCTTTGATTACTGTAGCTTTGTAGTATAGTCTGAAGTCAGGGAGCCTGATTCCTCCAGTTCCATTTTTCTTTCTTAGGATTGCTTTGGCTATTTAGGGCCTTTTGTGTTTCTAATCAAATTTTTAAAATTGTCTGTGCTACTTCTGTGAAAAATGTCATTGATAATTTGATAGGGATTGCACTGAATCTGTGTATTGCCTTAGGTAGTAGTTTTTACAGTATTGATTCATCTAATTCAGGAAAATGGTATATTTTTCCATCTGTGTCATCTTTGATTCCTTTCATTAGCATTGTATAGTTTTCAGAGTATACCACTTTACTGATAAGGAAACTGGGCTTTGAAAAGATTAAATAACTCTTTGAGGCTCACTCTGTCATGGCCAGGATTTGAGTTTCATTGAGATCTGTCTGACTTCAAACCCACAATACAGTCCTGAACACTGTCCTCCAATTCTTCACAACTGATCAGGACACTGCAAGATCATTCTCTCTCTCAGTCTCAGCAGGCTCTGGCAGGGAGCAGATTCACAAGGATTATCTAATGAATGAATAAAAGGCTCATGGATCTAATAAATTATTCATGGGTCTTAGTTCATCACAATAATTAGGTAAAATTTAGAAAACACCTAGTAAGGAAACAATAAGACCTTCACCTAGATTCTCTTATTTTTTTTTTTTTTACATTTATCAAAATAAAGCATACTTTTCTTTTTTTTCTTTTCCCCATTTATTTTTATTAGTTGGAGGCTAATTACTTTACAATATTGTAGTGGTTTTTGTCATACATTGACATGAATCAGCCATGGATTTACATGTATTCCCCGTCCCAATCCCCACTCCCACCTCCCTCTACCACCCGATTCCTCTGGGTCTTCCCAGTGCACCAGACCTGAGCACTTGTCTCATGCATCCAGCCTGGGCTGGTGATCTGTTTCACTCTAGATAATATACATGTTTTGATGCTGTTCTCTTGAAACATCCCACCCTCGCCTTATTAGCACTATCTTGTTTTATGGCATAAGTCAGCCAGCTCACATTCCCCAGGCTATCCGCGTGTATAAACTCACATACTCAGTTTTAACCAATGGAATGGTAGGGAAAGTGATGAATGCTACATTCTGGACTTGAATATCAACAAATATTTTAATATGTCTTAGAAAATCAATAACATTTATATTGTTCTATGAGTTTGAGTAAACTCTGGGAGTTGGTGATGGACAGGGAGGCCTGGTGTGCTGCAGTTCATGGGGTTGCAAAGAGTCAGACACGACTGAGAACTGAACTAAACTGACTGATAGGATTTTATAGAGCTGATTTTTTCTTTATAACCCCAAAATGCTATTCTATTATCTTTTAGCATTTAATGTTACAGATGAGAAGTTTAGTATTTTCCTGATTATTTTCCCATTGTAAGTAACTTGTTCTTTCTTTCTGGAAGATTGTAAGAGTTACATCATCTTGGGATTTCAGATTTTATCAAAATATTGCCTGCTGAAAGTTATTTGTTATCAGTCCTGCTTTAAATTTGATAAATCCTTTTAATCTGCAAAGTCAGACCTGTCTTCATCTCAGGATACTCTCTCTCCTTATTACTTGTTAGGGCATTAATTCTCTTCCTAATTCCTTTGTGAACTGCTGTTTATCACATGTTGAGTCTTTGAAATACTTCTCCCCAAATTTCTTTCTCCTCAGAACATCTTTCTTTAAATCCGTTCTCAAGGCTTTGAGATATTTCTCCCACTTGCCTCCACAGTGACCATCCTCTTCTCCAGTCTGCTAAATTGTTGAATTGAGAAATCATGTGGTTTACCTCTATGTTTTTGGTGCACTCAAGACTCCTACTGTGTCCCTGTCAGCTTTAGTTCAGACTGTCACCAGTCATGCTCCAGTAAGCCATTCATGGAAAGGTTTCTACTAGTTCTGACTCATCTCTTTCTCTTCTGACTTCTAAGACCACTTAGTTCAGTTTTCATTTCATTTTGTCTATTCACTTATGTTAAGACTGATATTGGAGTCTCCTAACTGGTTTCAGGCACACAAATGTGGGGGAAATATTTTCTATCCCCCAAAGAATGGCCATTTATAAACTGTTCTGCCCGTAGTCCGAGTCCCCGGTCGGGAAAGAAGACTCCTCAAAACAATGCAACTTGCAATAGGGGAATTTATTACTGACTCGAGCCAGGGCCTCCTGCCCTCACCAAGGGTGTGAGGACGAAAAGGCCCGGGAGCCCCAGTTCGCTCGGGTATTTATTAGGTCAAAAAGCAGCAGGTAGTTGGCGCAAGCGGATTGGTTACACAATTACAAGGTAATTTTTGTTGGCCCAATCCTTCGTGGGCTTTCAGCTTTCCCCTGATAGGTTCCCTTTTTCTTGCTAGGCATATGTTGATTGGCTGGCTCCAGGTGGCTTGATAATTATGTTACCCCGGGAAACCAGTCCTACTCCTAATTTAGGCTGCCTGTCATGGTGTTAGCCGTGACAGCCTCACATAAACCAGCAGATTGTCAGTTGCCTGATATGAAGGGTGCTTCCACATCCTAGCACAAGGTAGCTCCATACACCTTGCTCTAAGGGCCAGGGCAGATCCAGCTCCTGCTTGACTTCATGGGGACCAATAAACCAGACACTCTGGAGGTCGATGTCACCCGTTCCCTCAGAACGTTTTCTCAGAATTCTCCATGCAGACCTTTCCTTATTCTGATGAGGCAATCACCTTTCCAGCTCTGTTTCTGTTCTTGAGAAATAAAGCCCTCTGCCCAATGTTCCCTCCTCAACTCAGCCTCAACACTCCCTCACCTAGATCAGGAGAAGGAGAAGTTGGGAGTTGAGAGTGAAGGAGAAGGAGGCTAAAGCTAGATGACCATCTTCCCAGAATCAAACTCCCCTGTGTTCTTATAAACTGTCTTATTTCTGTTCTTACGTGAAAGGGAAAGAAAACAATAGTCAAGCCAGGACTTAGAGAATGAAATAGCATCATTCAATAACCAGCAAGAATCATGATCATGATGTCGGAGAAAAAAATCCTGTGTTGGAAAATAGACAACCTGCTCACTGGCTTAGGGACCCTTGCAAGAGGCCTCACGGCCCTGAACCTCAATTTTCCCTATGTTACATGCAGATGTTAGACTCTGCTATGGACAGAATATTTTTGTCTTCCCAAATTCAAATATCAAAGCCTAATCCCCAGTGTGATGGTGTTTGAAGGAGCAGACTTTGGCATTAAGTAAGTCATCAGAGTGGAGCGCTCTTGAATGGGATTAGTGCCCCTACAAGAAGAGACACAGGTACCATCTCTCTTGGCCATGTGAGGATACAGGAAGTAGGTGACTGTCTATGTGCTGGGAAGCAAGCCCTCCCAAAGCACCTGACCTGCCAGTAGCTTGATCTCACACTTCCCAGCCTTCAGAATTATGAGAAATAACTACTATTTAAGCCACCAGTCTATGAACTTTAGTTACAGCAGCCTGAACTGAGACAGAGTTATCCCCAAGGCCTAGTCCAGCAGTAAAACCCTCTGAGTCTCTTAATTTTCTGAAATTACTTACAGTCACAGAAAGCTTTGCTAAGGAAAAAAAGTTTTGTAATAAATTTCAACATGGGTTTGAGAAGTGGTTATGTCTTGCAAGCCTGTAAGTCACTCCTGAAGCATCTTAAGTCTCTTACTGCCTCCATACACTACAGCCTGTGACAAAGGATTACAAGATGTCAGCTATCCAGCAAGAGACCTGCACTGAGCATATTGGCCAAATCTAGGAGGAAAAGGCAGTGTTATCTCAGTCAGCTAATTTGTTGGATTCAGATTCATAGTGTCAGAAATAGAGCTCTCTAGATTTCACCAAGTCAAGCTCCATCTCCCGACTCATGTTCAGCCTGAGTCCAATCTGACTCAGAATCTAGAAGTGCAATAGAGCAAGAATTAAGACAAACAAGGCCTGACATTTTCAAAAACAGTGAAAGCTCAGTTCTTCCATCTGCCCAGCTGTTTCTAAAACCACAACAGCAAGAAGCTATAAACACAAGTTATGACCTGGAACTGTCAGTGCCTTAGATCCTACAGAATAAACAAAGAAAAAAGAGAATAGGGAGTCACAGAGATTAGGTCACTGGGCTCTGTTGTCCAATCATCCCTCCCTCATGACCAGAAAGATTTGTGGAAGCCGACTATAAAATGTCTTAGTGATGTTAGCCAGTCTGTCCCAGGCCACTTGACTAGCGCCTTATACATGAACGAATTCATCACACTCATTCAGTTCAAGAATAAGAGACTCAACTATTTCACCAGCTTGTCTCCCCTTTCCAAATCTGATATTCATTTCCTTGGCTCCAAAGCTCCTAATCTCTGTTTATGAAACCAAACTCAGCCCTCAAGTCTGGCCTTCAACCCAAATTCTCTAGAACTGGTCTCCATCTTCCTTCCTCCCACTCACACCTGTGTTAATGCCTATTCTGAGAAACTCTCAATAAACTTTCCACTTAAATGAGCCTGGTCTACAGGACCACAGCCTGGAAAAAGCCTGTCCTGCTGAGTGAAAGTAAAGTTCTCCTCTCTTAGACTTACTTGAAGTGACTTGGACATTTGAGGGTGTTTAGTGCAGACATCAGTGGGACATTAGAAAAGCAAACAGCGCTTTGGGCAATTTTTGGGCAAACAGCCCAAAAATTCAACAGGATACCCTAAAGAAAACTGAGGGATTGTAAAGGTTTTGGAGAAGAAAAAACTTTAATCAGATCTGTCTATACTTTAAAAAGTCCATCCTGGATGCAATGTGAGAATAGATATGAGTGAGACCAGAGAAAAAGACCAGAGAAAAAGAAAGATCTACAGAGTGGTAGAGTCACACAGGAGGATGTAGCTATAGGTCATAGCGATAAAAGCAGAGAAAAGTGTACAATGTCCTAATAGAGTTAGAGAAGTGAATTTGAGAGATATGAATCTTGAGATTCCTCCCCAGAGTCTTCAGATGGAGCACGGCCTTCCTGACACCTTGACTTCAAGCTTTTAGATTTGAGAATGGTGAAAGAATGTATTTCTATTGTATTAAGCTACCCAATTTGTGGTACTTTCCATGGCAACCTCAGGAAACCAACATAGTAGGGAGGGAAGGGGAAGGCATGAGTGTGAAAGAGTTGACACCAGCAATAGCTAGGATCCAGGAAGGGAAGATAAAAGTCACTAACAGCACTTCAGATTTGTGAAGTATCCCATTAAGATCTTTGTAAATTAGTTTTATGTAATCTGTGCAATAGCCCTATTACTGGTCTCCTGTTACTGGTCATAGGCATGGTTATTTCCCCCTTTTTCCAAATAAAATAACTGAAAGCTAATTAACTTTTTCAAGGTTACTAGATTAGTAGCCCATTTCAAGACTGGAGGCTATCTGGCTTTAAATCTCATGTTATATTTCCAGGCATATACAGAGATGGGAACTCGGTTAATGTAATTGTGTCAGTGAGTCTCTGAAGAAGAATCATTAGAAATTAAATCTGAAAGATGTTTTTTAGGATGCATTATTAAATGGAGAAAGCTTTGGAACAAACACAGGCACTTGTGCTTGACTGAACATCAGTCAGAAGCCATCTGCATTTCTCTAATAATCAGAGATGTTGAGCATTTTTTCATGTGCTTATTGGCCATCTGTATGTCTTCTTTGAAGAAATGTCTGTTTAGGTCTTCTTCCCATTTTTTGATTGGGCTATTTGTTTTTCTGATGTTGAGCTATATGTGATGCTTATATATTTTGGATATTAATCCTTTGTCAGTTGCTTCATTTGCAATTATTTTCTACCATTCTGTGGACTGTCTTTTAATCTTGCTTATTATTTACTTTGCAGTGAGGATCACCTCACACCAATTAGAATGGCCTTCATAAAAAAAGACTAGAAACTACAAATAAATGCTGGAGAGGCTGTGAAGAAAAGGGAACCCTACTGCACTGTTGATGGGAATGTAAATTGTTACAGCCACTATGGAGGATAGTATGTAGATTGCTTAACAAACTCAGAATAAAGCTACCATATGAAACAGCAATCCTATTACTGGGCATATACCCTGAAAAAAATTGCAATTCAGAAAGACACATGTTCCCCCAATGTGCACTGCAGCACTATTTACAATAGCCAGGACATTAAAGGCAACCTAGATGTCCATTGAAAGATGAAGGGATAAAGAAGTTGTGGTACATATATACAATAGAATATTACTCAACCATAAAAAGGAAAGAATTTGAGTCAGTCATGGTGAAGTGGATTAACCTAGAGCCTGTTATACAGAGTGAAGTAAGTCAGAAAGAGAAAAACACATACTGTATATTAACACATGTATATGGAATCTAAAAAAAAAATGGTACAGATGAACCTATTTACAGAGAAGAAATGGAAATGTAGACATAGAGAATGGGCTTGTGGACACAGTAGGGAAAGGAGAGGCTAGAAGAAATTGAGAAAGTAGCATTGATATATACACATTATCCTGTGTAAAATACGTAATTAGTGGGAAGCTGCTATATAACACAGAGAGCCCAGCCTGGTGTCCTGTGAATCCACAGGGGTAGAATGGGTAGGGGAGGCTCTAGAGGAAGGGAATATATATATATATAAAATTATGAGCGATTATAATTTTAAGAAGAGAATCTAAAGGCAAAGGAGAAAAGGAAACATAAATCCATCTGAATACAGAGTTCCAAAGAATAGCAAGGAAACATAAGACTTTCTCAGTGATCAATGCAAAGAAGTAGAGGAAAACAACAGAATGGGAAAGACTAGAGATCTCTTCAAGAAAAATAGAGATACCAAGGGAACATTTCATGCAAAGATGGGCACAATAAAGGACAGAAATGGTAGGGACCTAACAGAAGCAGAAGATATTAAGAAGAGGTGGCAAGAATACACAAAAGAACTGTACAAAAAAGATCTTCACAACCCAGACAATCACAATGGTGTGATTACTCACCTAGAGCCAGACATCCTGGAATGTGAAGTCAAGTAGGTCTTAGGAAGCATCACTACAAACAAAGCTAGTGGATGTGATAGAATTCCAGTTGAGCTATTTCAAATCCTAAAAGATGATGCTGTGAAAGTGTTACACTCAATATGCCAGCAAATTTGGAAAATTCAGCAGTGGCCACAGACTGGAAAAAAGTAAGTTTGCATTCCAATCTCAAAGAAAGACAATGCCAAAGAATGTTCAACCTACCACACAACTGCACTCATTCCACATGCTAGTAAAGTAATGCTCAAAATTCTCCAAGCCAGGCTTCAGCAATATGTGAACTGTGAACTTTCAGATGTTCATGCTGGATTTAGAAAAGGCAGAGGAACCAGAGATCAAATTGCCAACATCCATTAAATCATCGAAAAAGCAAGAGTGCCAGAAAAACATCTACTTCTTCTTTATTAACTATGCTAAAGCCTTGACTGTGTGGATCACAACAAACTGTGGAAAATTCTGAAAGAGATGGGAATAACAGTCCACCTACCTGCCTCCTGAGAAACCTGTGTGCAGGTCAAGAAGCAACAGTTAGACTGGTTCCAAACTGGGAAAGGGGTACATCAAGGCTGTATATTGTCACCCTGCTTATTTAACTTCTATACAGAGTACATCATGTGAAATGCCAGCCTGGATGAAGCACAAGCTGGACTCAAGATTGCTGGGAGAGATATAAATAACCTCAGATATGCAGATGATACCACCCTTATGGCATAAAGCGAAGAAGAACTAAAGAGCCTCTTGATGAAAGTGAAAGAGGAGAGTGAAAATGTTGGCTTAAAACTCAACATTCAGAAAACTAAGATCAGGGCATCCGGTCCCATCACTTAATGGCAAATAGATGGGGAAACAATGGACAGAATGAGAGAGTTTATTTGGGGGGGCTCCAAAATCACTGCAGATGGCGACTGCAGTCATAAAATTAAAAGACATTTTTGCTCCTTGGCAGAAAAGCTATGACCAACCTAGACAGCATATTAAAAAACATAGACATTACTTTGTCAACGAAGGTCCATCTAGTCAAAGCTATGGTTTTTCCATATGGTTTTTCATGTATGAATGTGAGAGTTGGACTATAAAGAAAGATGAGCACTGAAGAATTGATGCTTTTGAACTGTGGTGTTGGAGAAGACTCTTGAGAGTCCCTTGGACTGCAAGGAGATCAAAGCAGTCAATCCTCAAAGAAATCAGTCCTGAATATTCATTGGAAGGACTGATGCTATAGCTGAAACTCTAATGCTTTGACCACCTGATGCGAAGAACTGATTCATTGGAGAAGACCCTGATGCTGGGAAAGACTGAAGGCAGGAGAAGAAGGGGACGACAGAGGATGAGATGGTTGGATGTCATCACCAACTCGACGGACATGAGTTTGAGCAAGCTCTGGGAGTTGGTAACGGAAGCCCGGCATGCTGCAGCCCATGGGGTTGCAAAGAGTTGGACATGACTGAGTTACTGAACTGAACTGATGAGTGATTCATATCATTGTACAGCAGAACCCACCACACAATGAAAGCAATTATTGTCCAATAAAATAATAAAAATAAAAGGCTCTTTTTTGTATGTGTTTTAAAAAAAAAGAAGCCATTGTTTTTTCCCACCTAGCTCATCTGTTTACCAGATAGGATTATCAGGGTACCATACATCTTTCTTCCTCACACAAAGCCCATAGTCTCCCATCCAAGGCCGAACAGGTGAGGTTGTTGGTCAGAGTTACGATGCCAGCAAAGGACAGTGTCCTCCTACCCCAGTGGACTCCAGAAACTGGGCTCCAGAAAAACACCCCTATCAAAAAAAGAGCAACTGTTCACACATTCAAACAATCCCTTTGCCAGAATTCTGGTCAGTGTTTTATTGCACACATACCCACAAAGTTAGATAAGATTAAGCAGATAAAACAAAAGAGATTACCTTGGGTTAAGGAGAAGCAGGCTGTGGACAGGGAAAGAGGGAGAAAGACTGAAAATCTCGGACTTTCAACATACCACACACATGACACATGTGCACACAAAAACTCACATATGCCCATTATATGCACACGTAAAAACCCTGTGCCCATGCAAACATGGAAGCATACATGTTCATGCCCCCCTCACACACACATCTCTCTACAGGACAACTCCCTCACTTGTTGCAGGAGGCGTGGGGAAATGTTCCTGTAGATTTTACTTCTCTGAAGGAAGAAACCTCTCTTACTGCAGAGCCCAACCACTGGGACAGCTTAAGTGGAGGGTGTGAAGGGTAGAGCCTCAGTGTGACTCCCTGAGAGCCTGGCAAGTTTGTGTCCTCAAGTTCATGACTCTGAGCCTGCTGGTGGATCGTGCCTGGGAAAATTCTCAGAGTATTCCTCTAGGTCAGTTATGCATTTTGTGATTAGGATAGAGGGAAAAGATTGTTATTTTTGAGAAGCAGGAAGAGAGAGGAGGTCATCTCTTTCCACTGAGGACAGATTAACAGCTGTCATTTTAATGGCAGTAACTGACAGTGACAGCTTGATGGCATCATATTTAATGGGGAGAGACGAGCTCACCTCCTGCCCTGGTTGCTATGTACAGAGTTCCGAAGAAGCCATAACAAAGGCTGGGAGAGCCACTGCTTAGGGTGGAAGGGAACAGGGTCTGTCCCCAAAGAAGAGGGGCTTGCTTTGTTCAGTTTCATTGGAATTTATGAGGTCTGAAGAATTTATAAGTTTACAGAAGTGACCCCAGAGGCAGTCCAACTCCTTTGAATTGCTCAGACAGCCTTTGCTCCAAGTGGCTTCCCTAAGCAATTACTGCACTTGGGAGAATGTAATTAAAGAATTCAGGTCTCCTGGGGTCATATTTAGGCATAAGGGAAGGTTTCCTGGCATTTTCAAAAGAGAATCAGCTCCATTTTTACCCCGTCTGGGAGTTCACTGACCCACCAGCAACTGGTCATTCCTTGGTGGATGATAAGATATGAGCCATATCATTTTAGATGTAGAAATGAAAGCTCTAAGCAGGTTTCATTAGCCCTGAGGAAGAAAAGAAGCATATGTTCCAAGAATAAATATGTATGAGTTTAAGAAATTAGCAGACTTATTTTCTCTGCTTCCCACCCCATACCCACCCGAAGAAGAGAGAAATTGAGGACACATGTTGCTGAGGCTGGGCGGTGGTTGTAGCCACTGTACTGTTGCCAGATCCCCCTCAGAATTCTGACTGCTCCTGACTGTAGCAGTGGCTGAGAGCCCAAGGCAGGAACTGACAAATCTAGTGTTTTGAGATCAAAAGAACTGCCTCCAGGAGCCCTCCAAGCAGGAGGGGTGGGGGGTGGGGGGCAACAGACACTTGTTCTGTAACTAGCAGGTACAAAGAGCTGTGTGCAGTGATGACGTTAGCCAAGAGGGTTTAGAACAAATGCTGTGATGCAGAGGGTCTGCATCTATAGTGTAGTTCCAATTCATAGTGAGTCACATTTTGTCTATAGTGAGTTGCAATTTTCTATAATGTCAGGCATAATTTGTCTATCTCCTAGCCTTCTCAGTCTTTTACCAGGTTCCTCACTCCAAGTATTTCTGAGAATCTCCAAGGCACATTGGGATATTTCACAGTCCAACCTGTTTTTCTCTTGTCACCTCAGTCAACCATCTGAGACTGCACCTGATTTTTGCAGAATATTCTTAATATCTCCTGATCAGCTTCTCAAGACTTGTCACCCTAAGAATTAACACATTTCTATCCTTTAATAACCCAAGCACAAACAGAGCCACTCTGTAATATATAATATCACTTTATTGACTGCAACATTCAAAAGGCAAAGTATTAAATACTAAGCCCAAAAAAGAAATGAAATATTTCTATGAGCAGCAACATGGATGGATCATGATATAGATCATCATTCTAAGTGAAGTATGTTGGAAAGACAAATATCATATATCACTTATGTGTGTGTGTGTTAGTTGCTTAGTCATATCCGACTCTTTGCAACCCCATAAACTGTAGCCCACCAGGCCCCTCCGTCCATGGGATTCTCCAGGCAAGAACACTGGAGTGGGTTGCCAGTTCCTTCTCCAAAAGAAACTATAGAAAGAAAGAAAGCGAAGTTGCTTAGTTGTGTCCAACTCTTTGCGACCCCATGGACTGTAGCCCGCCAGACTTCTCTGTCCATGGGATTTTCCAGGCAAGAGTACTGGAGTGGGTTGCCATTTCCTTCCCCATATCACTTATATGTAGAATCTAAAACATGATACAAATGAACTTTTCTTTCAAACTTTAAACTTTTTATTTCATATTGGGAATTGGGCTTCCCTGGTGGCTCAGATGGTAAGGAATCTGCCTGCAACTCAAAAGACTCAGATTCAATTCTGGGTTGGGAAGATCCCCTGGAGAAGGGAATGGCTACCCACTCCAGTATTCTTGCCTGGAGAATTCCATGGACAGAGGGGCCTGGCAGGCTATAGTCCATGTGGTCGCAAAGAGTCAGACAAGACTGAGTGACTAACACTCATTTACAGTCCATTAACAATGTGATAGTTTCAAGTAAACAGCAAAGGGATTCAGCCATATATACATATGCCTGTATCCATTCTCCCCCAAACCTCTCTTTCCTCCAGGTTGGCACATAACATTGAGTAAAGTTCCATGTGCTATACAATAGGTCCTTGATGTTGACCCATTTTGAATACAGCAGTGTGTACATGACTTTTCCAAACTCCCTAACTGTCCCTTCCCCCCTACCCCAGGCAACCATGAGGTTGTTTTTCTAATTCTGTGAGTTTCTCTTGCTGTTTTGTATGTTCATTTGTATTATTTCTTTTTCAATTCCACATGTAAGGGATGTCATACAATATTTCTCCTTCTCTATTTGACTTACTTCACTCAGTATGGCACTCTCTAGGTCCATCCTTGTTGCTGCAAATGGCATTATTTCACTCTTTTTAATGGCTGAGTAACATTCCTTTATATACATGTACCACATCTTCTTTATCCAGTCCTCTGTTGATGGACCTTTATGTAGCTTCCATGTCTTGGATATTGTAAACAGCTAATGAATATTGAGGTGCATATACCCCTTCATATTATGTTTTCATTGTGATATATCCCCTGGAGTGGGATTGCAGGGTCACATGTTAGCTCTAATAATAGTTTATTAAGGAACCTCCATACTCTTCTCCATAGTGGCTGCACCAATTTATATTTCCACTAACAATGTGGGAGGATTCTCTTCTCTCCACACCATCTCAAGCATTTGTTGTTTGTGGATTTTTTAATGATAGCCATTCTCACTTGTGTGAGGTGATATCTCATTGTAGTTTTGATTTGCATTTCTCTAATAACCAGCAAATCTTCCCTCATAGCTCAGTCAGGAAATAATCTGCCTATAATGCAGGAGACCAGGTTTGATCCCTGGGTCGGGAAGATACCCTGGAGAAGGAAATGGCAACCCACTCCAGTATTCTTCCTTAGAGAATCCCATGGACAGAGGAGCCTGGCAGGCTACAGTCCATGAGATCACAAGAGTCAGACATGACTTAGCAACTAAACCACCAATAACTAGCAATGTTGAACATCTTTTCATATGCCCATCTATATGCCCTCTTTGAAGAAATGTCTATTCAGGTGTTCTGTCCATTTTTAGAGTGGGCTATTTGTTTTCATGCTGTTAAGTGTCATAAGCTGTTTGTAGATTTTGGAGACTAATCCTGTACTGATCACATCATTTGTAAGTATTTTCTCTGAGTCTGTGGGTTGTCGTTTCATTTCACTTATTGTTTCCTTTGCTATGCAAAAGCTTTTAAGTTTAGGTCCCAGTTATTTTTGTTTTTATTTCCATTATTTTGAGAGATGGGTCAAAAAAGATGTTGCTGTGATTTATGTCACAGAATGTCCTACCTGTTTTCCTCTAGAGTTTTATAATGTCCACTGAAACATTTAGGTCTTTCATCCATCTTGAGCTTATTTTAACTATGGAGTTAAAGAATGATCTAATTTCATTTTTTACATGTGGCTGTTCATTTTTCCCAGCACCATTTGTTGAAGAGACTTGTCTTTCCAACATTGTGTAGACTTCTCTCCTTTGTCATAGATTAATTGACCATAGGCTCATGGACTTATTTCTGGGTTTCCTATCCTGTTCCATTGATCTAAAACTTCTACTTTTGTGCCAGCATCATACTGTTTTGATGACTGCAGCTTTGTAGAATAGTTTGAAGTCAGGAAGCCTGATTCCCCCAGTCCCATTTTTCTTTTTCAAGGTCTTTTGTGTTCCCACACAAATTTTGAGATTTTTTTTGTTTTAGTTCTGTGAAAAAATGTCATTGGTAATTTGATAGAGATTGCATTGAATCTGTAGATTGCCTTGGGTAGTATAGTAATTTTGATGATATTACTCTTCCAATCCACGAACTAGATTTTGTGCTACTGTAAGAATTAAATGAGAGAATAAGACACACCACAGTCAAGGGCAAAGGAGAAGCTGCCACAAGACATTAGGAGGGGATACAATCACATTTAAAATGAAACCTCATACTTGCCAGAAATGCTTGGAAGGCACAAAGAAAACCTTGTGTACACCAAGACCCAGGGAAAGGAGCGATGACCCCGAAAAGAGACTGCCCAGACTAGCCTTGACTGTTTCAGGGTCTCCTTTTGAGGCATGGGTCAGCAGTGGCCTGCCTCGGGGACTGGGGCTCTAGCACCAGCAGTCCTGGGAGGCACAGTGTCTGGCATAAGCCCTCTTGGGAGAGATCGCCATTCAGTTCAGTTCAGTTCAGTTCAGTCACTCAGTTGAGTCCGACTCTTTGCGACCCCATGAACTGCAGCACGCCAGGCCTCCCTGTCCATCACCAACTCCTGGAGTCCACCCAAACCCATGTCCATTGAGTCAGTGATGCCATTCAACTATCTCATCCTCTGTCGTCCCCTTCTCCTCCTGCTCTCAATCTTTCCCAGCATCAGGGTCTTTTCAAATGACTCAGCTCTTTGCATCAGGTGACCAAAGTATTGGAGTTTCAGCTTCAACATCAGTCCTTCCACTGAATATTCAGGACTGATTAGGATTGATTGGTTTGATCTCCTTACAGTCCAAGGGGCTCTCAAGAATCTTCTCCAGCACCACAGTTCAGTAGTGCTCAGCTTTCTTTATAGTCCAAATCTCACATCCATACATGACTACTGGAAAAACCATAGCTTTGACTAGACAGACCTTTGTTGGCAAAGGAATGTCTCTGCTTTTTAATATGATATCTGATTGGTCATAACTTTCCTTCCAAGGAGTAAGCATCTTTCAATTTCATAGCTGCAATCACCATCTGCAGTGATTTTGGAGCCCAGAAAAATAAAGTCAGCATCTGTTTCCACTGTTTCCCTACCTATTTCCCATGAAGTGATGGGACCAGATGCCATGATCTTAGTTTTCTGAATGTTGAGCTTTAAGCCAACATTTTCACTCTCCTCTTTCACTTTCATCAAGAGGCTCTTTAGTTCTTCTTCACTTTCTGCCATAAGGGTGGTGTCATCTGCATATCTGAGGTTATTGATATTTCTCCCGGCAATCTTGATTCCAGCTTGTGCTTCATCCAGTCCAGCATTTCTCATGATGTACTCTGCATATAAGTTAAATAAGCAGGGTGACAATATACAGCCTTGACGTAATCCTTTTCCTATTTGGAACCAGTCTGTTGGTCCATGTCCAGTTCTAACTGTTGCTTCCTGACCTGCATACAGGTTTCTCAAGAGGCAGGTCAGGTGGTCTGGTATTCCCATCTCTTTCAGAATTTTCCACAGTTTGTTGTGATCCACGTAGTCAAAGGCTTTGGCATAGTCTCTAAAGCAGAAATAGATGTTTTTCTGGAACTCTTGCTTTTTCGATGATCCAGTGGATGTTGGCTATTTGATCTCTGGTTCCTCTACCTTTTCTAAAAACAGCTTGAACATCTGGAAGTTCATGGTTCACATATTGCTGAAGCCTGGCTTGGAGAATTTTAAGCCTTACTTTACTAGCATGTGAGATGAGTGCAATTGTGCGGTAGTTTGAGCATTCTTTGGCATTGCCTTTCTTTGGGATTGGAGTGAAAACTGACCATTTCCAGTCCTGGATCCATTGCTGAGTTTTCCAAATTTGCTGGCATATTGACTGCAGCACTTTCACAGCATCAGCTTTCAGGATTTGAAATAGCTCTACTGGAATTCCATCACCTCCACTAGCTTTGTTTGTAGTGATGCTTCCTTAGGCCCTTTTGACTTCACATTCCAGGATGTCTGGCTCTAGGTGAGTGATCACACCACTGTGATTATCTGGGTTGTGAAGATCTTTTTTTGTACAGTTCTTCTGTGTATTCTTGCCACCTCTTAGTATCATCTGCTTCTGTTAGGTCCCTACCATTTCTGTCCTTTATTGTGCCCATCTTTGCATGAAATGTTCCCTTGGTATCTATTTTTCTTGAAGAGATCTCTAGTCTTTCCCATTCTGTTGTTTTCCTCTATTTCTTTGCATTGATCACTGAGGAAGGCTTTCTTATCTCTCCTTGCTATTCTTTGGAACTCTGCATCCACATGGGTATATCTTTCCTTTTCTCCTTTGTGTTTCACCTCCCTTCTTTTCACAGCTATTTGTAAGGCCTCCTCAGACAGCCATTTTGCTTTTTTGCATTTCTTTTTCTTGGGGATGGTCTTGATTCCTGTCTCCTGTTGCCATTGGCTCCACTAGAGAGCCACAGGGTGGGTGATCCACAAAGTAGAAAACAGTTATACCAAAGAAGTTCTCACATGTTGCAAAAAGTTCTAGGCCCCACAACAGACATCCCAAACTGGGGGTCTGGCAAAGGGACTGAGGTTCCCTGGAGAATCTAACATTGAAGGTCAGAGGGATTTGATTACAGAACTTCCAGAGGACTGGGGAAACAGAGACTCTTGGAGGGCTTAAGTGATACCTTGCTTGTACCAGGACCCAGGAGAAAGGAGCAGTGAACCCACAAGAGACTGAGCCAGACCTGCCTGTGTTTGGGATTCTCTGGCAGAGGCATGGGTGGCAGTGGCCTGCCACGGGGTCAGGGGCGTTGACAGCACCAGTCCTGGGAAGCACAGTGTGCTGGCATAAGTCTTTTTGGAGGAGATTGCCAACATCCCTACTAGAGTTGGCCTCAGGCCAAACTATAGGGAGGGAACACAGGCCCACCCATAAGCAGAAAATTGGATTAAAGATTTTTGTTGAACAAGTCCTTGCCCAACAGAGCAAGACCCAGTTTTCCCCACAGCCAGTCCCTCCCACCAGGAAGCTTATACAAGTCTCTTACCCTCATCTATCAGAGGGCAGACAGAATGAAAACCACAGTCACAGAAAACTAACCAAACTGATCATGTGGGTCACAGCTTTGAGTAACTTAATGAAAATATGATCCATTCCCTGTACGGCCACCCAGATGGACCATGGTAGAGTGTTCTGACAAAATGTAGACTGCTGGAGAAGGGAATGGCAAACCACTTCAGCATTCTTACACTGAGAACCCCATGAACAGTATGAAAAGGCAAATAGATATGACACTGAAAGATGAACCTGACAGGTCAAAAGGTGTCCATTATGGTACTGGATAAGAGTGGAGAAATAGCTCCAGAAGGAATGAAAAGACTGAGCCAAAGAGGAAATAACACTCAGTTGTGTATGTGTCTTGGGGTGAAAGTAAAGTCTGATGCTGTAAAGAACAGTATTGAAGAGGAACCTGGGATGTCAGGCCCATGAATCAAGGTTTAATAGGAAGTGGTCAAACAGGAGATGGCAAGAATGAATATTGACATTTTAGGAATCACAAAAATATCTACTTCTGCTTCATTGACTACATCAAAGCCTTTGACTGTATGGATCACAACAAACTATGGAAAATTCTTAAAGAAATGGGAAGAATACTAGACCACCTCACCTGCCTCCTGAGAAATGTGTATGCAAGCCAAGAACTAGACATGAACTAGACATGAAACAATGCACTGGTTCCAAACTGGGAAAGGAGTATGTCAAGGCTGTATGTTGTCACCCTGCTTATTTAACTTAAATGTAGAGTACATCATATGAAATGCTGGGCTGGATGAAACTCAAGCTGGAATCAGGATTGCTGAGAGAAATACCAATAACCTCAGATATGTAGATGACACCACCATAATGGCAAAAATTGAACAGGAACTAAAGAACTTTTTGATGATGCTTGAAAAGCCTCTCTTTTCACCTTGATGAAGGTGAAAGAGGAGAGTGAAAAAGCTGACTTAAAACTCAGCATTCAAAAAACTAAGATCATGGCATCTGGTCCCATCACTTCATGGCAAATAGATGGGGAAAAAAATGGAAACAGTGACAGACTTTATTTTTTTGGGCTCCAGAATCACTGGGGAAGGTGCCTGCAGCCATGAAATTAAAAGATGCTTGCTCCTTGGAAGAAAAGCTATGACAAAATTAGACAGTGTATTAAAAAGCAGAGACATCACTCTGCCAACAAAAGGTCCATGTAATCAAAGCTATGGTTTTTCCAGTAGTCATGTACAGATGTGAGAGGTGGACCATAAAGAAGCCTGAGGGTCAAACAATTGACACTTTTGAACTGTGGTGCTAGATAAGATTATTGAGTGTCCCTTGGACAGCAAGGAGATCAAGGTAGTCAATCCTAAATGAAATCAACCCTGAATATTCTTTGGAAGGACTGATGCTGAAGCTGAAGCTCCAATGTTTCGGCCACCTGATGCAAGTAGCTGACTGATTGGGAAAAGCCTTGATGCTGGGAAAGATTAAGGGCAGGAGGAGAAGGAGAAGACAGAGGATGAGATGATTGAATGGCATCGTTGGTTCAATGGACATGAATTTTGAGCCAACTCTGGGAGGTAGTGAAGGATAAGGAAGCCTAGTGCTGCAGTTCATGTGGTCGCAAAGAATTGGACATGACTGAGTGACTGAACAACAACCATCTATGAAGTGATATATCTTTCCATCTGTTTATATCTTCTTTGATTTCTTTCATCAGCATTTTATGGTTTTCAGAGTACAGGTCTTTTGTCCTCTTAGGTAGGTTTATTCCTAGGTATTTTATTCTTTTTGACATAATGGTAAATGGAATTGCTTCTTGAATTTCTCTTTCTGATCTTTTCTTTCTGATCTTTCATTGTTAGTGTATCAAAAAGCAACAGATTTCTGAGTAGTAACTTTGCAACCTATAACTTAACCAAATTCATTAATGACAGTAGTTTTCTGGTAGCTTTAGAATCTTCTATGTAAGGTGTCATGTCATCTGCAAATAGTAACAGTTTAACTCTTCTTTTTCCATTTTAATTCTGTTTACTTCTTTTTCTTCTGTGATTGTTATAGCTAAGACTTCCAAAACTATGTGATGAGAGTGGATATCCTTATCTTGTTCCTGAACTTAGAGGGAATGTTTTCAGGTTTCACCATTGAGTATGTTGCTAACTTGCTAGCTGTAGGTTTGTCATATATGGCCTTTATTATGTTAAGGTATCTACCTTCTATGCCCTGTTGAAGCTTGGCTTGAAAAATTTAGAGCATTGCTTTGCTAGGAACTGGTTCCAAATCAGGAAAGGAGTATGTCAAGGCTGTATATTGTAACCCTGCTTATTTAACTTATATGCAGAGTACATCATGAGAAATGCTGGGCTGTATGAAGCACAAGCTGGAATCAAGATTACTGGGAGAAATATCAATAACCTCAGATATGCAGATGACACCACCCTTACGGCAGAAAGCGAAGAAGAACGAAAGAGCCTCTTGAGGAAAGTGAAAGAGGAGAGTGAAAAAGTTGGCTTAAAGCTCAACATTCAAAAAGCTAAAATCATGGCATCCAGTCCCATCACTTCATGGCAGATAGATGGGGGAACAATGGAAACAGTGACAGACTTTATTTTCTCGGGCTCCAAAACCAATGCAGATGGTGACTGCAGCCATGAAATTAAAAGATGTTTGCTCCTTGGAAGAGAAGCTTTGACCAACCTCGACAGCATATTAAAAAGCAGAGACATTATTCTGACAACAAAGGTCCACATTGTCAAAGCTATGGTTTTTCCAGTAGTCATGTATGGATGTGAGAGTTGGACTATAAAGAAAGCTGAGCACTACTGAACTGTGGTGCTGGAGAAGCTCTTGAGAGCCCCTTGGACTGTAAGGAGATCAAACCAATCAATCCTAATCAGTCCTGAATATTCATTGGAAGGACTGATGTTGAAGCTGAAACTCCAATACTTTGGCAACCTGATTTGAAGAACTGACTCATTTGAAAAGACCCTGATGCTGGGAAAGATTGAGAGCAGGAGGAGAAGGGGATGACAGAGGATGAGATGGTTTGATGGCATCACCAACTCTATGGAAATGAGTTTGCATAAGCTCCAGGAGTTGGTGATGGACAGGGAAGCCTGGCATGCTGCAGTCCATGGGGTCGCAAAGAGTCAGACACAACTGAGCAACTGAACTGAACTGATCCTCTATGCCCACTTTCTGGAGAGTTTTTATCATAAATTTGAATTTTGTCAAAAACTTTTCTGCATCTATTGAGATGACCATATGATTTTTATTCTTTAATTGGTTGATATGGTTTATCACATACAAATGAACTTATTAATGAAACAGAAACAGACTCACACACATAGAGAACAAACTTATGGTTTCCAAAGTGGGAGAGGTTGGGCAGAGGGATAAATGAGGAGTTAGGGATGAGCAAATACAAACCTGGATATATAAAATAGATAAACAACAGGGTCCTACTGAATAGCACAAAGAACTACATTCAATATCCTGTGATAAATCATAATGAAAAGGAATATGTATATGTTAACTGAGCCAATTTCTTATACACCAGAAGCTAAGACAACATTGTAAGTCAACTATACTTCATTAAAAAAAAAAAAAAAGGAATTCCCTGACAGTCCATTAGTTAGGACTCCATACTGCCACTGCAAGGCCCAGGTTCAGTCCCCAGTCAGAGACCCAAGATCCTCCAGGCCATGTAACATGACCAAAAAAAAGTAAATGCTAGATCACGGATACATGATAGTTGTTCCATACCCGTGATGGCCATCCATCCCCTGTCTGCTGTTTCTCCAGCATGCGGCAAGGGTCAGTTCCTTCCCTTCAGTGAGACTTCTATGAGCTACATCTCCTTTCCTGGACCCCAGACCCCCAAATCCTTACTAACCACATATATATGACCCCATATACAATCTCAGTGATGTGATTCAAAACACAATAAAGACTTTTTTACAGTATATGCACAGCAACATTGCACTCCATTAGGCAGAACTTTCCATTGCAGAATAGAAAAGTAGGTTCAGCTCTAGGGATCAGTCCTAACAACAGTTACAACAGCGGTAATGATAGCAACAGCTATGGTTTATTAAGTATATGCTCTGTATCGGTAACAACGCTAACTACTGCATATACATTTTTTCCCCTAATCTTTATATTTCTGTTTATGTTGTTACATATTAGCACCATTTTATGATATCAAAACTAAAGAGAAATAAAGTAACTTGTCCAAGATCATACTCTTGGAAAAATTAAAATAGGATTAGGATCAAGACACTTAACCAGTAAGAAAGTTGACTCTTTCCTTTCCCTGGGGAAGGGAAAACACCAAGAAGTTTCCAGGAGACCTGGAATTATGCTATTTTGAATGGTGTATGGATGGGGTTTAATAGAAGGCAGAACTGTACTTTGGGTGGACACAATGAAGTAGAAACATCCGGCTTCTGTTCAGCTCTCCTCTGTCATTGCTTCAGGCAACAGACTGTCTGTGTTCCTATTTGTGGCTCTCAGCTGTGGTCCAGTTCTTAGTGACACAAACAAGACTGTACACAACATATGTGCTTATGGGGTTCTAAGAACAACAAGCAAAGACTAACCTTGAACATAAACCCTCCTTCCAAACTCCCAGGGCTGAGCACATTTTATAGTCAAAGGATGTTTCTTGGAGGGCAAAGAACGAGGCCCTGACCGATCAGAAATAACTGATGGGCGTCCCACGCCTGGCTTTCTCCTTCACAGCACTCCAGACAGCAAGGACAGGTCCTTTCACTTATAGTCATTAGTTTTACCAGTATTTTTCCATATTTAGTATTTCTACTTAGTCCTTTTATATTTTCTTGTTTTTATTTCAAATTGCTAATAACTTCTATTATCTCGTTTAGTATTTTTACTAGCCAAAAATAGTAAGAGATAATAGTGCTATCTATTTTTTCGTGTTATAGTTCTGCTTTTGATTGAACATACAACCTGCTAAGTTATATTCATTTGAAATAGTTATGCTACTCAAGTGTCTTGTTATTTTGGCTTGTGTGCTCATTTCTCCTGGAATATTGACTAGTTTATCAGACCAGGGTAGACCTTAGTTTGCAACAGCCCTAATTAGTGCAGGTTATTCAGCATTCCACTCTGTTTCACAGTATATAAAAGAGTCTTCATTTATTTATGATTGTCAGAAATATTTTAATTCATATTATTAATATAATAAACTTTAATAGATATAACTCATATAAACAAAAGTCTTTGAAATTCTAAATATGTTTTCAACATATAAAGAGGTTCTGAGACCAAAAAGTTTGATACATTGGTCTGGATTTTGTCAATATAATGAGATAACAGGAAATAGAGAACAACCATATGAAATAAGCTAGCATTGTGTCATAATGGGGTTTTATAGTGATGGTAATTCAAATAAAAATTAAGAAATAAAAAGAAACTTAAAAAATAAAAGAAACAACAAAATTGAAAAAAAAAAAAAAAACTTTAATGGTAATAAGACCAAGTTAAAAGAAAAAGAAGTCCAACTTAAAGGTGACAACATTAAATTGAATAAATATTCCATTTAAAAGACAGACTATATCAACATTACCATAATCAAACTGAAGAACTATGAAAGTAGCAAAAATGGACATTATTTAAAAAAAAAATAAAATGGACATTGCTTAATGATAAAAACTTCAGTTCAACAGAAAGATGCAACAATTCTTGATCTATACACCTAATAATTTAGCCTCAAACCAAACAAAGCCAAAATTGACAAGACTTACATGTAATATTTACAAATCCAAAAATATACTGGAAATTTGACTAAAAATGCTGTATGCTGGTTTATAAAGCAAGCATCAAACAATTTCAAAGGACTATAGTAATCTAGAGTGCACTCTTTGAATACATAACAAAATCTCCATATGTTTGGAAATTAAACAATTCATTTCTAAATAATCAGTAGATCATAGTATAAATCACAATAGAAATTTTAAAAAATATATTTTGAAATAAGTACTACTAAAAATATTACATATCAGAATGTGCATGATGAAAATGAAGCCATATTAGAGAGAAATACATAGCATTAAATGTATTTATTAGAGAACATATGAATAACTTTATGCCAATACATTTAAAATTTTAAATAATATGAACCAATTCCTAAAAATAAATAAATACATTTATACCATACAAACTAGTACAAGAAGATACAGTTTTTCAAAACTAATATATAGGATGATATAGAAAATATGAATCATTTACTCATTAAAGAAATTGAATACTTATTAGTGGATAAAGAAAGACTTGAGGTCCAGATTACCTCACCAGATAATTCTTCCAAACATTTAAGAAGCAAAAGTAATATTAGCCAAACTTTTTCAGGGAATAGGGAAAAAAATAATTTAAATTCATTTTTGAAGCCAAGACAGTCCTTGACTTAATGTTTTGACTAACGGTGGTTTTGACTTTAGGGTGGTGCAAAAACAATACACACTCAGTAGAAATCATACTTTAAATTTTGACTTTTGATCTCTTCCTAGGCCTCTGATATGTGATAGATATTCTCTAGCAATGCTGGGCAGGGCAGAGTCACACCAGTTAGTCACATGGTCATGGCAAGTAAATAACCAAAACACCTACAACCACTACACTTTCCATTTTTCAATACAGATTCATTAAATTCCATGAGATAGTCAGTACCTTATTATAAAATAGGCTTTGTGTTAGATGATTTTGCTCAACTCTAGGTTAATATAAGTGTTCTGAGCACATTTAGGATAAGCTGAGCTAAGCTATGATGTTGGGTAGATTAGGTAAATTTAAATGCATTTTTCCTTACAATATTTTCAATTCACAATACATTTATTGGAATGTAACTCTACTGTAAGTCAAGGAAGATCTTTGTAATATTGATACTAAGTTAAATGTGCCAAGGCCTTAAAAAAGGAAATTCGTAGGCTAATCTCTTACTCACAAACAAGATGTAAACACCCTAAAAAGAATCATAGCCAAATATAGCAAATACACAAAAAGAAAAACTAGATTGTGTTTATCCCAGGAGTACACAGTTCGTTCATTTAAAAGTCAACCAATATGATTTATGAGAATAGCACTGAAACATGCATATTACCATACATAAAACAGATGACCAGTGCAAGTTCTATGCATGAAGCAGGGCACTCAAAGCCGGTGCTCTGGGACAACCCAGAGGGATGAGGTGGGGAGGAAATTGGAGGGGGTCCAGGATGGGGGGGACACATGTGCACCCATGGCTGATTCATGTTGATGTATGGCAAAAACCATCACAATATTGTAAAACAATTAGCCTCCAATTAAAATAAATTAATTAGTTAAAAAAATAAATAAAAGTCAACCAATGTGATTCCCCCAAATTAAGAGAATAAAGAAATACAAAACAATATTTCATCACCTTAATAGATGAAAAATTTTATAAAATTTAGCAATATTTAAATAATTTTTAAAAGCCTTAGCAATTTCCTTAGTTTGATAATGGTGAGAATGAAAAAGAGAGAAGGATGGTGAGGATGGGTAGGGGAAAAAAGGAAATTAGGAAGTTAGGAAGGAGGAAAGAAAGAGAGGCCAGAGAAGAAGACTACCACACGTGTTTTTGCATGCTCAGTCATTTCTAACTCTGCAATTCCAAGGACTATAGCTCGCCAGACTCCTCTGTCCATGGGATTTCTCAGGCAAGAATACTGGAGTGGGTTGCCATTTCCTTCTCCAGGGGGTCTTCTTGACCCAGGGATTGAACGTTCACCTCTTGTCTCCTGCATTGGCAGGCAGATTCTTTACCACTTGTGCCACCTGGGAAACTCTCCTCCACACAAGAGGACAATAAAAACATAATTCAGTTATGCAGCAGTTTGGAACCTTAAGGCAGGAAGAACTCATTCAAGAGTTCTACTGGTCTCCCTCATTATCTTTTCAGTCCAAACTTCTTCAGAGAACTCTGGACCACTTTGATAGAACAGGCCAAGTGGCCTATTCATCCCAGTCCATACAAATGCCTTGCCCACACTTTGCACACAGTAGGCACACCCTAAGTGTTCATTAGAAACAGTAATTTGGAGACCATAATCCATAAGCAGCACTGGTAAATTTCATTGCTCTTTTCCACCTCCTCATCATTGGGGTGGAATATTTTTTGCAAACATTAGATGATGAGAGTTAAATCTCTCATCAGAACCATAATGTGTTGATTTTACTCTTCCTTGTATCCATGAAATGAAGTCAGCAATAGCTTCCTGCCTGGGGAAGTAATAGGACAGCTTTACTGTCCCAGGTCTCCTCCCTCCTTTGCAGTACGTTAGCAAGTGTTTGTTCTCCCCTCTCCGCCTCTTCTTCCTCTATCTGATTTGGCTGGGGATAATTTTTACTTTTTCCTATCATTTTCTTGCTTTTGTCACCTCAGAAGTATCAGTCAATGAAAGTTTAAAGAAATGCAAGCCTTATTTCATGATTTGAAAATGTTTGTGATCTAAATTCCTAAGCCCAGCACTGATAATAATGAAAAATGAAAACGTTTTCTGGAAAAAAAAAATACATCTTTTGTTTCTGATTGAAAATAAAAATTTCCTACAGTGCTCCCAGCTTCACCAGTTCACAGTTTCCTTGGGAAAATCCCTATAACTTTGAGAAACCGCTCTATCCTATTTTGGTGAAGGCAGTTCTTAAGGAGGCTGCATAGAAATATGGGAACAATAGAGCATTAAAGCCCTGGTTTTTACATTATTTACATAATTAAAAAATTATTTCACATAATTTATATTTGTATATAATTACATAAATATAATATATAGTTGTATTATAAAATTTATAAATTATTTCACATAATCAGAAATCCTGAGCAACTCTGAAGGGCCTAATCCACTTAGCCCTTAATTATACTAAAATTAGATGTCTTCCTACCCCAAGAGAGGCAGCAAATTGAAAACTCACTGTGGAAATTTCCTTTTCCTGTGGGAAGCCAGAAAGATTTCCGGATTAGAGGAACGACATCACCACTTTTGGTTTTTCCCTCCAGAAAACAGTCAGATAAGGGGACTTTTCTCCTAACTCCACTTGTCGAAATGATAACAAGCAGATACCCTGTGCCCCCAGCCTCACAGCTGCCGTAAGTCCTGAAATCACCCTTATGATTGTATACCTCCAGGAAAGAGATAGCTGCCTCTTGGCTGTCAAAGTGACAGCATTGTGACAGCACCTCCCCTGTGCTTTCTTGGCGCTCTGCCCATTTAGGGTCAGATTCCCTGAGGAGTCAAGTAGGTTGGTAGATGGCGCCAGTCGGATGGTGGGAAGGCAACTTGTTATTCCCATTGGGAACTCCCATTTGGAATTTTGCTACAACAAATGAAAGCTTAGCATGGATATATGCAGCTCTTTCTTAAGTATCCATTCTTATCTTTGGGGGGAAAGGCAGACTAATTATGCCCAGATTTCTAGGTGGACTCTGCTACCATGTTATCTATGTTCATTCTCCATCAGGGGTTTTAGGTTTGGGGAAAGAAGGGCTGGTAACTGTGAGTGCAGAAGGGAGGGGAAATTTGGTTTTCACATAATAAGCACAGAGGGAATTTTAAAGCCATGATTCTTTGCTCAGCTTCTTTGTAACAGATAGTATACTTGGTCTGTAGCAAAGGGATTTAGGGCTTTCCAAAAGGTTGAGAGGCCTTGGAATATGTCTCCACTGCAGGCTACAGAATTATATTGTCTAGAAACTTGAAATAACACAAGCAATGATTATAGAATACCCAAGTCACTTGGAAAAGGGATGTTGTAAGAAGAAAATGAGATAAAATCAGTGAAGCACTTAAGAAGTGACAGGGTTAAGGACCTCTACTAGCAACAGCAATTTTCCCTATTGTGTAAATTTTGTGTTTATTTTCTTATGCTCATCTTCAAGGCCTGGTAACAAGGCTTTGCTATTTTGTCAACTCTAGCTTTTCCAAAATCACCAAGATACCTGATTTCTATTGTATCATCGTTGTTCTCATGTTCTTGGACATACTCATTAATCCATTCAACAAACATTTATTAAATACCTATTATGCATGCATGCTAAGTCACTTCAGTCCAATCCAGCTCTTTGTTATGCTATGGACTGTAGCCCTCCAGGCTCCTCTGTCCATGGGATTCTCCAAGGCAAGAATACTGGAGTGGATTGCTAAGCTGTCCTCCAGGGGATCTTCCTGACCCAGGGATTGAACCCACATCTCAGTAGGTTTCCTGCACTGGCAGATGGGTTCTTTACCACTAGTGCCACTTGGGAAGTCCAAATACCTATTATGTATTCCACTAAACGGGAGTTCAAAGATGAGCAGAATGTCCTTCTTCTCGAAAGGCTTACAGTCTAGCTGGAGAAAGGGACACGCGAATAACCAACATAAAGCAGGGAGAGAAAAGTAACCCCCAGTGTGATGCATCATAAAGTTTGCAGTCTATATAAAGCAGGGCAGCAGAACCACAGAGAGCAGCCAGCTCAAGCTAGGAGAGAAGGGGCCAGGAAAAGGCTTCCAACCTGCACTGCCTTCAGAACTGAATGAGGCCTCTCTGTCCACCAAGTCAAAAACGGGAAAGGGAAGAGAACATTCCAGCAAGCTTAATAGAGAGGGCGAAGCCACAGGGCCACAAGCACCTACTACGGTGAAGTGTTAGTTCAGCTGCAAAGAGCGTGCATGCCTGCAGCCCGGAAAGGCAGGGCGTTCGGGCGGGAGGAGGGAGGAGCTGGAACACAAGCCTAAAGGCCCTCGCTTGCAGGGACTCCCGGCGCTCCGCAGCCAGACACAGAGAGGCGGCCGGCGGAGGCAGGTTGGGGGCCAGATAAGGCGCAGAGCAGGGACCCAGGCCCCGGGACCGCCTCCAGCATGACGGCCCAGCCGCTCAGAGAGAGAAAGGCCGGCGGGCGCACAATCGTGTTCTGAAACGCAGGAACTGGGACTTTTGTTTTGGCTCTAGAACGGGGCTGAGAGCGCACACAATGCCCAGTGTTGAAACTCCCTGTTTGGAAGGAAGAACAGTTGCACATCTGGGAAAGGTTAGGGTCAGACCCTGAAGCGCGGGGAGCGGGCACATTCCTCTGAGACGCTGGGCCTTGACGTCAATCGCGGCCGGGCTTGGCCGGAGCTGCTCCCGGCAGGAGTCAGGGCCCATTAACTCTGCCCAGCGCCCGAGTGTTTATGTGGAAAATGTGAGGCCAGGAAGTGGCTCCTAATTGTGATTTGGAGGTTGTCAAGTCAGTGCTCTTTAGCGGTTGGTTTCTGTCTTTCCCACCTTCCCAGCTGCACTCCTTCCCCTGTTTGTCTGGAGTGACCCAATATTTCTCTCTCTTTCTCTCTTACGTAAAAAAGAAGAGCTATATTTACTAGGCGCCTTCTCTGCGTAACCTCCTCCCTCTCCCTTACAGGTCTTACGGCTGCCTGGTCTCACCGCCCTCCCTGCCAGCCCCATGGCTGTGGGCCCAGCTGGGAAATGAACTCTCCCAGCACATGGTCACTCACAACACAGTGTTTGGACCATCAACGTCTTCCTCTTTCGGACTTCACAGAGCAAGCTGCACTCTACACAGGCCCGGCATGGCCCCTCCCCCGGAGCCGAGTGAGCCGCAGCCGGGAAACCAGCTCCTTACTCCACAGGTATCAACCAAGTGTAAAGAAAAAGATGGCAGAGGCTAAAATGTGTAAGTTGGGACCTGCTCAGAGTCGGACATGTCACCCTCTCCTCTTAGGTCCATCACACCCTCAACACTAACAACATCATTATCATCCACCCCAGATAATAACTTGGGAAACTATAGCCCTGCTTGTAATCGCCATTCTTCGATTTAATCTCAGACCAAGATGCAGCAGTTCATTGCTAACACCAGGAGCAAACGCCTAAGAGCCTCATACAGTGAGCACTTACCCACATACAGATGATTCACTTTAAAAATAATTGACAGCACACGTTAAGCCCAAGACTACTCGACTTTCCCCCACAACCCACTGACCAGCCTCCTCCCCCAAAAGTACTGCTGAGAAGCTTGAGGAAGGAAGAGAAGAGCCAAGACTACTCTTAGAAAATACAGCTCATACCAGCCTCAACTACACATGAACTGAGAAGTAAATAAACAGGAGAAAAAAAAAACTTTATACAGACATATATATGTAATTATATATTAAAACATACATAAATTTATATGCAATTCATTTATATATAATTTAAATTTACATATTTATATAAAATTTACAAATGTTATGTTACAATTTTACTTTATATACATAACTAATTTTAATGGGAATAGAGAGACAGAGAGATGTATACATATTTGCTTGTAGTATGTGCTCAGTCGCTCACTTGTATCTGACTCTTTGCAGCCCCATGAACTATAGTCTGCCAGGCTCAACTGCCCATAGAATTTTCCAGGAAGAATACTGGAGTGGGGTACCATTTCCTACTTTAGGGAATCTTCCCAACCCAGGGATCAAACCCCCATCTCCTGTGTCTCCTACATTGGCAGGCAGGTTCTTTACCACTAGCACAAACTGGGAAGTCTTACTTTGTAGGAATGTAATATTAATTGTAACATTTATTGTTAAATATATGACCCAGTTTCCCCACAGTCAGTCTCTCCCATCAGGAAGCTTCCATAAACCTCTTATCATTATCCATGAGAGGGCAGACAGAATGAAAATCACAATCATAGAAAACTAACCAAACTGATCACATGGACCACAGCCTTGTCTAACTCAATGAAACTATGAGCCATGCCCTGTAGGGTCAACCAAGACGAATGGGTAATAGTGGAGAGTTCTGACAAAACATGGTCCACTGGAGAAAGGAATGGCAAACCACTTCAGTATTCTTGCTTTGAGAACATGAACAGTATGAAAAGGCAAAAAGATATGATACTGAAAAATGAACTGTCCAGGTCAATAAGTGCCCAATATGCTACTGGAGATCAGTGGAGAAATAACTCCAGGAAGAATGAAGAGATGGAACCAAAGTGAAACAATGCCCAGTTGTGGATGTGACTGGTGACGGAAGTAAAGTCCGATGCCATAAAGAACAATATTGGAAAGTTAGGTCCATGACACAAGGTAAATTGGAAGTGGTCAAACAGCAGATTGCAAGAGTGAACATCAACATTTAGGAATCAGTGAACTAAAATTGAAGGAATTGGGAGAATTTAATTCAGATGGCCATTATATATACTACTGTGGGCAAGAATCCCTTAAAAGAAATGGAGTAGCCCTCATAGGCAACAAGAGAGTCTGAAATGTAGTACTTGGGTCAATAATCTCAAAAATGACAGAATGAACTCTGTTCATTTCCAAGGCAAACCATTAAGTATCACAGTTATCCAAGTCTATGCCCCAACCATGAACGCCAAAGAAGCTGAACAGTTCTATGATGACCTACAAGACCTTCTAGAACTAACACCAAAAAAAAGATGTCCTTTTCATCATAGGGGACTGGAATGCAAAACTAGGAAGTTAAGATACCTGGAGTAACAGGCAAGTTTGGTCTCAGAGTACAAAATGAAGCAGGACAAAGGCTAACAGAGTTTTGCCAAGAGAACACACTGATCATAGCAAACACTCTCTTCCAAAAACACAAGAGACAACTCTACACATGGACATCACCAGATGGTCAATACAGAAATCAGATTGATTATATTCTGTGCAGATATAGATGGAAAAGCTCCATGCAGTCAGCAAAAACAAGACTGGGAGCTGACTGTGGCTCAGATCATGAACTCCTTATTGCCAAATTCAGACTTAAATTGAAGGAAGTAGGGAAAACCACTAGACCATTCAGGTATGACCTGAATCAAATCTCTTATAATTATACAGTGGAACTGACAAATAGATTCAAGGGATTAGATCTGATGCACAGAGTGCATGAAGAACTATGGACAGAGGTTTGTGACATTATACAGGAGGCAGTGATCAAGACCATCCCCCAAAAAAAGAAATGCAAAAAGGCAAAATGGTTGTCTGAGGAGGCCTTCCTTACAAATAGCTGAGAAAACAAAAAAAAAAAAAAACCAAAGGCAAAGGATAAAAGGAGACATATATCCATCTGAATGCTGGGTTCCAAAAAATAGCAAGGAGAGATAAGAAAGTCTTCCTCAGTGATCAATGCAAAGAAATAGAGGAAAACAATAGGATGGGAAAGACTAGAGATCTCTTCAAGAAAATTAGAGACACCAAGGGAACATTTCATGCCAAGATGGACACAGTAAAGTACAGAGACAGTGTGGACCTAACAGAAGCAGAAGACATTAAGAAGAGATGGCAAGAATATGCTGAAGAACTATACAAAAACGATCTTAATGACCCAGATCAATGGTGTGATCACTCATCTAGAGCCAGACATCCTGGAGTGAAAAGTCAAGTAGGCTTAGGAAACATCACTATGAACAAAGCTAGTGGAGGTGGTGGAATTCCAGTTGAGCTAGTTCAAATCTTAAAAGATGGTGCTGTTAAAATGCTGCACTCAATATGCCAGCAAATTTGGAAAACTCAGCAGCAGCCACAGGACTGGAAAAGGTCAGTTTTCATTCCAATCCCAAAGAAAGGTAACACCAAAGAAGAATGTTCAAACTAGCACACAATTGCACTCATTTCACACACTAGCAAAGTAAAGCTCAAAATTCTCCAACTGAGGCTTCAACAGTACATGAGCCATGAATTTCCAGATGATCAAGCTGGATTTAGAAAAAGCAGAGGAACTGGAGATCAAATTGCCAATATCTGTTGGATCATCGAAAAAGCAAGAGAGTTCCAGAAAAACATCTACTTCTGCTTTATTGACTATGCCAAAACCTTTGACTCTATGGATCACAACAAACCATAGAAAATTCTTAAAGAAATGGGAATACCAGACTACCTGACCTGCCTCCTTAGAAATCTGTATTCAGGTCAAGAAGCAACAGTTAGAACCAGACATGGAACAACAGACTGTTTCCAAATCAGGAAAGGAGTATGTCAAGGCTGCTTATTTAACTTACATGCAGAGTACATCATGCGAAATGCTGGGCTGGATGAAGCACAAGCTGGAATCAAGATTGCCAGGAGAAATATCAATAACCTCAGATATGCAGATGACACCACCCTTATGGCAGAAAGTGGAGAGGAACTTAAAAGTCTCTTGATGAAAGTGAAGAGGAAAGTGAAAAAACTGGCTCGAAAATCAACATTCAAAAAGCTAAGCTATGGCATCCAGTCCCATCGCTTCATGGCCAATAGATGGGGAAACAATGGAAACGGTGACAGACTTTCTTTTCTTGGGCTCTAAAATCAATGCAGATGTTGACTGCAGCCATGAAATTAAAAGACTCTTGCTTCTTGGAAGAAAAGCTATGACCAACCTAGAAAGCATATTAAAAAGCAGAGATGTTACTTTGCCAACAAAGGTCCATGTAGTCGAAGCTATGGTTTTTCAAGTAGTCATGTATGGATGTGAGAGTCAGACCATAAACAAAGGTGAATGCTGAACAGTAGATGCTTTTGAACTGTGGTGTTGGAGAAGACTCTTGAGAGTCCTTTGGACAGCAAGGGGGTCAAACCCAGTCACTCCTAAAGGAAATCAGTCCTGAATATTCATTGGAAGGACTGATGCTAAAGCTGAAACTCCAATGCTTTGGCCACCTGATGGGAAGATTGGAAAAGACCCTGATGCTGTGAAACATTGAAGGCGGGAGGAGAAGGGACAACAGAGGATGAGATGGTTGGATGGCAGCACCAACTCAATGGATTGAGCAAGCTTGGGTAGTTGGTGATGGACAGGGAAGCTTGGTGTGCTGCAGTTCATGGGGTTGCAAAAAGTCAGACACAACTGGGTGACTGAACTGAATTACTATTAACATTAAATGTAATGTTACATTTAGTAATTTGCACACATCTTCAGTTAACAGCTGGATACATTTTAACATATATAAAATATATCAAGCTGCTGAGAGCCAGAGCTAGAGCAAGAGAAGGAAAGAAATAGAGATCATTTGTCATCACCTAGATGAACGAGAAGACTTTCCTGTCACCTAGAAGTTTTCTTTGTAGCCTTCCCAGTCAATTCCTATTCCCCCAAAGATAACCACTATTCAACTTCTACCACCATAGATAAGTTTTGTCTGTCTTGCTCATGACATAAATTGAACCATACAATATTGTATTCTTTTGTATCTGACCTCTTTTGCTCATAATATTTGTGAGATTTCCACTTTGTTACATTTAGCAAGATGCAGCCCATTGTTTTTCAATGCTGTGTAGCATTTCATTGTATGAACATACCATAATCTATCCATCCTACTGTTCAATCACTTAATATTCAAAACATTATTTGTCCCTTAGGATTAAACATACTACTGTTACCCTTTAGTCAGGTACTAACTACTACACCAATGATTTGCAACCTCAATTATATGTAAGAATGACTTTAAAAAATTCACCTTACTTGTGGTTTTAACTGTTGCATGATATATCATGTATCATGAGAACCTCTGTGGAAAGACAGTTCCTCAGACTTCCTTAGATGATAGAATGATTTCTTTATTTTGACTGAGACTAGAGGGTTTAAAATGTAATTGAATGATTCCATGCTTATGTAGCATAACACAGATATAATGATGATGATGATGGTGATGATGGTGATGATAGCAGACATTACCAGCTGAAGCTTTCTGGATACCAAACAGTCCTACTAATCTACTCTTTTTTTAATTATAAATTATTATTTATTTATTTACTTCCTTTTAGTTGTGCTAGGTCTTCATTGCTGCTCACAGACTTTCTCTAGCTGCAGTGACTGGGGCTATTCTTCTTTTTTAGTTTATTTTTTATTGAAGGAAACAGACAGAGAATAGACTTATGGACATAGGGGAAAGGGAGGAGAGGGTGAGATGGATGGAGAGAGTAACATGGAAACTTATATTACCATATGTAAAATAGATAGCCAATGGGAATTTGCTGTATGGCTCAGGAAATTCAAACAGGGGCTCTGTTTCCACCTAGAGTGGTGGGATGGGATGGGAGATGGGAGGGAGGTTCAAAAGGGAGGGGATATATGTACACCTGTGGCTGATTCATGTTGAGGTTTGGGGCTATTCTTTGCTGTGGTATGTGGGCTTCTCCCTGTGGTGGCTGTTCTTGTGGCAGAACACAGGCTCTAAGTACACGGCCTTCAGTATTTGTAGCACGTGGGCTCAGTAATTGTAGTCCACGGGCTCAGTTGCTCTGTGGCATTCGGAATCTTCCCAGACCAGGGATCAAACCCTTGTCCCCTGCATTGGCAGGCAGATTCTTATCCACCATACCGCCATGGAAGTCTCCCACTAATCTATTCTTGAATGAAACTTGAAGATATGGCTTTTCTGGTAAGGCAGGGGGTGAGCAGAAGGTAACGTGATTCCAGATAGGTAGT
This sequence comes from Cervus elaphus, assembly GCF_910594005.1. Taxonomy (NCBI): domain Eukaryota; kingdom Metazoa; phylum Chordata; class Mammalia; order Artiodactyla; family Cervidae; genus Cervus; species Cervus elaphus. The sequence goes on along the minus strand of NC_057819.1, from coordinate 78,969,206 downwards.
GGGATGACTGAGGAAGTGAAATCTTAAACTCAGATACAAAGGAAGAGTATGTTGCTTATTTTCATTACAGCATCTACTATGGGCACAGTATCTTGATAACTGGCATTGAAGGGATGAAGACCCCTATTCATCTTCACAACAAGCTCTTTAAGTTGGTTTTATTGTCTCTATAAGTGAAAAAACTGATGTTTGGAAAATTAAGGGCCACAAGTGGCCAGGAATCACACAGTAAGTTGACTACCCACAGTTCTAAACCAGGTCTCCCTAACTTTGAAGTCCACACTCTTTTTACTGCATCCTGTTGAAAAGAAGTAAAGATGTGGAAACAGTTGGAGATTTAGTAGGCTCTGATATCAGCCTTACAAGAATATCAAGAAAGGTTGAAGGGTTATTATAAACAGTGCTGTGATGAACATTGGGGTACACGTGTCTCTTTCAGATCTGGTTTCCTTGGTGTGTCAATGTATGGCAAAAACTACTACAATATTGTAAAGTAATTAGCCTCCAACGAATAAAAATAAATGGAAAAAAAAAGAAAATATTTATATATTAAAAAAAGAAAGGTTGAAGGGAAGTAGAAAGTAAGATGGTGTTTTTCAAGAAATAACAGCGTATGTTTATTTGAGTACTCAGGATGTGCTAGAGTCTACTAAAGATTTTTCATCCATCATCTAATTAATCCTCACAACTTCTGAGGAATATGCTATTTTTACTCACACATTATAGATGAGTCACTTGAGATTTAGAGAGGTCAAGTAGATTACACTAGATCATGCCTTCACTAAATGGCCAAGCCAAGGTTAGAAGTCAACCATTTGACTTCCAGTTGCATGCTTGTGACCCCCTTGCTGAACTGCCTCTTGAGAAATAGACAGGAGGAAGGAAACCACATGAACAGAAACAACGCTGGGGGAAAGCCCTAGAATGCTGTGTGATGTACCAGAGCTAAGAGTGTTTAAAGCCTAACCAACCGCATGAATTAGTTTGTGCCCACAAGATCATGGCCTAAAGTCAAGATGGGGTCTTGGTGACCAAATAGAAAAAACTACATTTTCCCAGGGATCAATGTGGTTGAAAATAGAACCAAAACAGTACAAATACATTTTAAAGAAAGAATTCTAACCTTAAAATTTAGCTAGCTAAATTTTAGCTAACTAAAAACCAGCTACCTAGTTCTTCCAACAAGAGAAGGTCTGTGATAAACTAAAGAATGGTTTAAGCCTAGGGCAATGTATTGATTGCTGTGATATTCCAAACTGAGGGCACTCTCTTAGGTCACTTCATAGCAGAGGCAGGATGGCCTTCTTCAACTACCTGTGCTGTCAGATTTAATTCCATAAAGGACTGTCAATACTACCTCAGCTAGACTATCTATTAAGACATGTGGGTTTGTAATGGGAAAACTTAAGTAGCTACATTCTAAGCTCTTCTGAAGGTTTAGTCTTGGAGTAGGCAATCTTGGGGAGCAGAATGCTGCCAAATGTCTACCAAAAGCCTACCTGAATGAAGCAGTATTTGAGAATGCTTTTTAGTAATAAAAATTAAAATTTTAATTAATCTGATTATAAAAATAGTGCTCGTTTACTGGAGAAGATTCAAATACAGTAGTCACGTAGGGATGTGAGAGTGGAACCATAAAGCAGGCCAAGTGCTGGAGAATTGATGCTCTCAAATTGTGGTGCTGGAGAAGACTCTTGAGAGTCCCTTGGACTGCAAGGAGATCAAACCAGTCCATCCTAAAGGAAATAAACCCTGAACATTCATTGGAAGATCTGATGCTGAAGCTGAAGCTCCAATACTTTGGCCAGCTGATACAAAGAGCTGACTGGTTGGGAAAGACCTTGGTGCTGGGAAAGATGGAAGGCAAAACGAGAAGGGGGCGGCAGAGGATGAGATGGTTAGATAGCATCACCAACTCAATGGACATGAATTTGAGCAAACTCCAGGAGAGAGTGAAGGACAGGGAAGCCTGGCATGCTGCAGTCCATGGGGTCAGAAAAAGTCAGACACAACTTAGCGACTGAACAACAACAAATAGAGAAGAAAGTAAAAGCTGCTTGAGAGTTAATCACCGAGAAAGGACATTTGGCAACATTTTGGCACACTTTCATCACCTGTCTAAGAAAACATATATACACACTGTTCAGATGCCAGCTGGGCTCTTCTGTACTTTAGGACTGAAAAAGAAAGGTAGTTATTAACCCCTTGGCTTTGGCTTGAGGGAGAATCTATTACCTCCCACATTTCTGTGAAATACTCCCATGCTTATATAAGCCCATGATCACCACTGGCTCTGACAGCCCATGTTTCCTGAATTTTGGTTTTCTGCTGCATCTTACAGCTATTCCCCTAACTCCAACCCAGTGTTGACACAAGTGAAGAAATCAGTCACATTCTTCCCACACAACTTTGCTTGTGAAATGAACTATAATAAATTGGAGTTACATGGCAACAAGGAAAATAACAAAATCTACCCTGTTACTCAGTTACTGTGGTTTCTCCTTCCCCCTGCTTCCTCTCTTCTCTTTTCTCTACCCTCCTCCACCCCAAAGTCTCTGTATATTCCTAAGGCACAGTGTTTCAACCATCTCCCTTGTGACTTTGTATCTTGCTAATACAAGTCCTTGGGACCTCACCTTCTCCCAGCAGCTTAGAAAAGTGCCTTACTAAACAGATACAATTCTCTCTTTCATAAAGAAAATCTGGTGTCTACTGGTAGGATTTTTTAATCTAACTTTATCACCATTCTAACTTTATCACCATAAATGTACATGTGTCCTGTTAACTTCTAAGAAAGGAGTCACAAGCAACCATTTGCAAATATGGTGGTAGCTGTGGCACTCAGTTCTCGCAGACTCTTTGCAACCCCATGGACTGTAGCCTGCCGGACTCCTCTGTCCACGAAATTTTCCTGACAAGAATACTGGGATGGGTTGTCCTTTCCTACTCCAGGGGATCTTCCCAACCCAGGAATCAAACCTGAGCCTCTTGTGATTCCTGCTTGGCAGGCAGATTCTTTACAACTGCACCTCCTGGGAACACCCATTTAAAATATATTTGATCTTTTATTCCCTAGAATATCTTTCAGGCCCTGTGTGCCACAGAACACACTTTATAAAATATTGGGTAAAATTCTTTCTAGAATAAAATATATTAAAATTGTTAAAAAGCAGTTTTGTGACAATGGTACACTATTCCTGGCAATCACTCCCTTAGATGATAAGAGGTTTACTCATGCTCAGTAATGTGACACTGAGAAAAATTAAAGGCACCAAAGCCTCTGAAGAGTGGGATACTTAGAAAGGAAATAGTCGCTTAAGTCACTAAGTGAAATTCTTAAAGCCACACTATCACGAGGATGCTCTATGTGAAAATGCCTCTTATTACTGGTCTTAACAGCACTTATTCTTAAAATTCCAAAAAAGTAACTTCCTTCTATGAAATCGTGATAGAACCTGCCACTTTGGAAATGTTAGATGTCACCATTCTTCACTGCCACACACTCAAGTAGCATATTGTTTATGGAACTGGCATGGTGCTAAACACACTGCAGGGCTGCTCTCTGGGATGGTTAATTTTATGTGTCATCTTGGCTGGGCCAGGGTGCCTACATATTTAATCAAACATTCTGGATACTTTTGTGCACAATGTTTTTGATTGAGATTAACATTTACATCAATGGACTTTGAATAAAGCACATTATTCTACATAATGGATGGATTATGACTGGATGGGTCACCATCATCCAGACAAGTGAAAGTCTTAAAGAAAAAAAAAAAAAAAAATGAAAAAAAACTGGCTTTCCCCAAAGCAAGATGGGTTTCTACCAGCAGACCGGAATTTTTGCTTGGGTCTCCAGACTGCCTGCCTACCCGGTGGATTTTGGATTGCCAAGCTTCCAAAATCACTTGAGCCAGTTCCTCAAACTCAGCCTCTCTGTCTCTATGTCTCTGTTTCTCTCTGTCTATCTCTCTCTCTAAATTGTACAACTTTTAGTTATCTCAAGGACTAATCTTGTGAAGTACATATAAATGCCACAAAGTATAAGTTCAGTAAATTAATAAAAGTTGCACAAGCATACTGAGGAAAACATTAATAATTAACATAGATCAAACACAATCAACAGTATATATTTTGGTTGCCTTGAGAAGATAAATTTTTTGCATGTTTCCAGAAAACATTTAGGTTACACAAACTAAAATATTTAATACTAAAAAAAATGATGAAACAATGGTTCAGAGAATAAATGAATAGAGGGATAAGTTTATGAAAAGGATTTTGCATAAAAATTAAAAACAGACATATATCAAGAATCAAACAAGCACCAAATTATTAAAAGGCCTACATTAAAACGGAAAAAAGGAGGGGTCGGTCCCAAGATGGTGGAGGAATAGGACAGGGAGACCACTTTCTCCCCCATAAATTCATCAAAAGGTCATTTAAATGCTGAATAACTTCCACAAAACAACTTCTGAATGCTGGCAGAGGACACCAGGCACCCAGAAAGGCAGCCCTACCTCCTTGTAGGACAAAATATAAAAGGCAAAAAGAGAGACAAAAGAGTTAGGGACAGAGACCCGCCCTGGGGAGGGAGTCATGAAGGAGGAGAAGTTTCCACACAGTAGGACACCTTCTCACAGGCAGGTCTGTGAGAACTTTGGAATCTCAGAGGGCAACATAACTGGGAGGAAAAAAAAAAAAAACCCACAGAATACATGCCTAACTGCAACTGCCAGCAGAGAAGTAGCCCAGACGCTCAGGTCCGCCACCAGCGAGCAGGGCCTGAACAGGGAGGCACTGGCTGCATAATCGGTGCTTAGGGTAAGGACCGGGCCTAAAAGCCCTGAGGACAATCTGAGGGAGCTAACGTGAGATAGCAGCCCAAACTGTGCAATAGCCAGAGAGAGAGAAAAAGAGAAAGAAAGAGAACTTTCCCGTGATAGGCTCTAAGCCTCAGCCTGGCCCGCTAACAGAACAAAGGATTGAGTGAACGCCAAAGGAGAGCTGGCCGGCTGCATACAGGCCCCTCCCCCCACTGGAGCAGAGAGCCAGGTGGGCGACAGCCAGAGCTGGAAGGCAAGGGGCTGCTACAGTCTGGGCCCCAGAGACTGGCATCCTCCACCAAACTGAGCAGGCTCCCAGCTGCTAACCACGTCTTCCTGGGATCCTGGATGGTTGACATCTGCCAGGAGGGTCACAGCCTGAGGTCAGATCCCCAGAGGAGACTTACACAAGAGCGGCCGGGACCGGGGAGGTGATTAAGACATGCGGCCCACCTGGGACAGTGCACTCGCCAAGCACCTGGTCACCTGAGCTTCTCGAACCTGGGAAGGGCACAAAACGCATGCCCAACAGAGTCTATGCCCTTGTAGAGTACCTGAGAACATGAGCGGCTTAGACCTGGGAAGTGCACAGAATGCAAGGCCTGCTCTGGACAGTTCCCCTGCAGAGCACCCTGGAGTCTGAGCAGTGTAGACCCAGGAAGCACACGCCACCTTGATCTGGGGCAAACCCAATGTGGCCCATACACTGAGCACTCCCCACACACGCCAGTGACATCTGTTTGCAGCGTTCCTCCCTCCCCACAACACAACTGAACAAGTGAGCCTAATGAAGTGACCACCTTCACCCCCTTGTGTCAGGGCAGAGATGAGACACTGAAGAGACCTGCAAACAGAGGAAGCCAAAATAAACAAAGAAGAGGGACCTGCTCTGGAAGTGACAGGTGAACAGATTAAAACCCTGTAGTTAGCATTGACTAAACATTGGAGGGGGCTATGGACCTTGAGGACAAGAACAAGCTGGAACAAGGATCTATCTGAAACTGAATTGACCCCACACAGACCACAACAGCTCCAGAGAAATTCCTACATATATTTTTACTATTATCACTTTTTAATTATTTTTTAAATTTAAGTTCTTTATTACTCCTTTATTTTCATTTTTATGACCTACTATTACCTTGCAAAAAAAAGACCCTATTTTAAAGCAAATCTCAATATATATATATATATATAAATTTTTGTGATTGATTTTGTTTTATATTTTTATTTTTTTTAATTATTTATTTATTTTACTTTACAACATTGTATTGGTTTTGCCATACATTGACTTGAATCTGCCATTGGTGTACATGTGTTCCCCATCCTGAACCCCCCTCCCAACTCCCTCCCCATCCCATCCCTCTGGGTCATCCCAGTGCACCAGCCCCGAGCATCCTGTATCATGCATTGAAATTGGACTGGCGATTCATTTCACATATGATAATTTACATGTTTCAATGCCATTCTCCCATATCATCCCGCCCTCACCCTCTCCCACAGAGTCCAAAAGACTGTTCAATACATCTGTGTCTCTCTCGCTGTCTTGCATACAGGGTTATCGTTACCATCTTTCTAAATTCCATATATATGCATTAATATACTGTATTGGTGTTTTTCTTTCTGGCTTACTTCACTCTGTATAATGGGCTCTAGTTTCATCCATCTCATTAGAACTGATTCAAATGTATTCTTTTTAGTGGCTGAGTAATATTCCATGGTGTATATTTACCACAGCTTTCTTATCCATTCATCTGCTGATGGGCATCTAGGTTGCTTCCATGTCATGGCTATTATAAACAGTGCTGCGATGAACATTGGGGTACACGTGTCTCTTTCAGTTCTGGTTTCCTCAGTGTGTATGCCCAGCAGCAGGATTGCTGGGTCATATGGCAGTTCTATTTCCAGTTTTTCAAGGAATCTCCACACTGTTCTCCATAGTGGCTGTACTAGTTTGCATTCCCACCAACAGTGTAAGAGGGCTCCCTTTTCTCCACACCCTCTCCAGCATTTATTGCTTGTAGACTCTTGGATAGCAGCCATTCTGACGGGTGTGTAATGGTACCTCATTGTGGTTTTGATTTTCATTTCTCTGATAATGAGTGATGTTGAGCATCTTTTCATGTGCTTGTTAGCCATCTGTATGTCTTCTTTGGAAAAATGTCTGTTTAGTTCTTTGGCCCACTTTTTGATTGGGTCTTTTATTTTTCTGGAATTGAGCTGCAGGAGTTGCTTGTATATTTTTGAGATTAATTCTTTGCCCGTTGCTTCATTTGCTATTATTTTCTCCCATTCTGAAGGTTGTCTTTTCACTTTGCTTACAGTTTCCTTTGATGTACAGAAGCCTTTAATTTTAATTAGGTCCCATTTGTTTATTTTTGCTTTTATTTCCAATATTCTGAGAGGTGGGTCATAGAGGATCCTGCTGTGGTTTATGTCGGAGAGTATTTTGCCTATGTTTTCCTCTAGGAGTTTTATTTATAGTTTCTGGTCTTACATTTAGATCTTTAATTCATTTTGAGTTTATTTTTGTGTATAGTGTTAGAAAGTGTGCCCACTCTCACCACTACTATTCAATATAGTTTTGGAAGTTTTGGCTACAGCAGCCAGAGCGGAAAAAGAAATAAAAGGAGTCCAGATTGGAAAAGAAGAAGTAAAACTCTCACTGTTTGCAGATTACATGATCCTCTACATAGGAAACCCTAAAGACTCCACCAGAAAATTACTAGAGCTAATCAATGAATATAGTAAAGTTGTAGGATGTAAAATTAACACACAGAAGTCCCTTGCATTCCTATACACTAACAATGAGAAAACAGAAAGTGAAATTAAGGAAACAATTTCATTCACCATTGCAATAAAAAGAATAAAATACTTAGGCATAAATCTACCTAAAGAAACAAAAGACCTATATATAGAAAACTATAAAACACTGATGAAAGAAATCAAAGAGGACACAAATAGATGGAGAAATATACCGTGCTCGTGGATTGGAAGAATCAACATAGTGAAAATGAGTATACTACCTAAAGCAATCTATAGATTCAATGCACTCTCTATCAAGCTACCAATGGTATTCTTCACAGTACTAAAACAAATAACTTCACAATTTGTATGGAAATACAAAAAACCTCGAATAGCCAAAGCAATCTTGGGAAAGAAGATTGTAACTGGAAGAATCAACCTGCCCGACTTCAGTCTCTACTACAAAGCCACAGTCATCAAGACAGTGTGGTACTGACACAAAGATAGAAATATAGCTCAATGGAACAAAATAGAAAGCCCAGAGATAAATCCACGCACCTATGGACACCTTATCTTTGACAAAGGAGGCAAGAATATACAATGGAGAAAAGACAATCTCTTTAACAATGGTGCTTGGAAAACTGGTCAACCACTTGTAAAAGAATGAAACTAGAATACTTTCTAACACCATACACAAAAATAAACTCAAAATGGATTAAATATCTAAATGTTTTGTATTTTTAATATTGTAATTTTGAGAGCCTAACCTCTACTCTAGATTTTTAGTCTTTGCTTTTTGGTATTTGTTAACAATTTTGTACCATTAATAAACTAATCCTCAGTATCCATTTTCATTTAAGGGTGTAATTACTGGCTTGACTGCTCTCTCCCCTTTTGACTCTCCCTTTTCTCCCCAGCTCACCTCTATCTCCCCCCTCACCCTTCTCTTCTCTACTTAACTCTGTGAATCTCTCTGTGTGTTCTGGGCTATGAAGAACACTTAGGGAACTGATTACTGGCTAGAGTTGTCTCTCCCCTTTTGACTCCCCCTCTTCTCCTCCTGGTCATCTCTATCTCTTTCCTCCCTCTTCTCTTCTCTATGTAACTCTGTGGATCCCTCTGGGTGTGCTGGGCTGTGGAGAACACTTAGGGAATTGATACTGATTAGATTGTTCTCTCCCCTTTTTACTCCCCCTCTTCTCCTCCTGGCCACTTCTATCTCCCTCCTCCCTTTTCTCTTCTTGATGTAACTCTGTGAACCTTTCTGGGTGTCCCCCACTTTGGAGAATTGTTTCACCATTAACCTAGATGTTTTGTCATCTGTGCTGTTTGGGTGGAGAAGTCTTGAGGCTGCTGTAAGAATAAGACTGAAAGTCAGAGGAGGAGGTTTAACTCCAAAACTAGAGAACATCAGAGAACTCATGATTCCAGGGAATATTAATAGACAAGAGCTCACCCAAAAGCCTCCATTCCTTCACAGAAACCAAGCTCCATGCAAGAGCCAACAAGTTCCAGAGCAAGACATACCACAGGAACACAGAAAAGCAGGAACACAGCCCTGAGCATTAAAATACAGGCTTCCAAAAGCTATGCCAAACCAATAGACACCACAAAACTCACTACTGGACACTTCATTGTGCTTCATAGAGAAGAGATCCAGTTCCACCCACCAGAATACAGATGCAAGCTCCCCTAACCAGGAAACTTTGACAAACCACTAGTTCAACCCCACCCACAGGGAGCAGGCTCCACAATAAAGAGGAACCACGAACTTCCAGCCTACAGAAATGGCTCCCCAAACACAGCAATCTAAGCAAAGTGAAAAGGCAGAGAAATATTCAGCAGGTAAAGGAACATGATAAATGGACACCAAACCAAACAAAGAGGAGGAGATAGGGAGTCTACCTGAAAAAGAATTCAGAATAATGATAGTAAAGATGATTCAAAATCTTGAGAAAAAAAATGGAATTACAGATAAATAGACTAGAGACAAGGATTGACAAGATGCAAGAAATGTTTAACAAGGACCTAGAAGAAACAGAGAAGAATCAATCAATAATGAATAATGCAATAATGAATAATGAATAATGCAAAAGCACTCTGGAGAGAACCAACAGTAGAATAACTCAGGAAGAAGATAGAATAAGTGACATGGAAGATAGAATGGTGGAAATAAAGGAAGCAGAGAGGAAAAAAGGAAAAAAATTAAAAGAAATGGGGACGACCTCTGGGGCAATGTTAACACCCCACATTCAAATCATAGGTGTCCCAGAAGAAGCATACAAAGAGAAAAGACATGGGAAAATATTTGAGTAGATAATAGTTGAAAATTTCCCTAAAATGGGGAAGGAAATAGCCACCCAAGTCCAAGAAACCCAGAGAGGTTCAAACAGGAAAAACCCAAGGCAAAACACCCCAAGACATACATTAATAAAACTAATGAAGATCAAACACAAATAGCAAATATTAAAAACAGCAAGGAAAAAGCAACAAATAACACACAAGGGGATTCCCATAAGGATAATAGCTGATCTTTCAATAGAAACTCTTCAGGCCGGAAGGGAATGGCAAGACATACTTAAAGTGATGAAAGAGAAAAACCTACAACCCAGATTACTATACCCAGCAAGGATCTCATTCAAATATGAAGGAGAAATCAAAAACTTTACAGACCAGCAAAAGCTGAGAGAATTCAGCACCACCAAATCAGCTCTTCAATAAATGCTAAAGGATCTTCTCTAGACAGGAAACAGAAAAGGTCTAAAAACTCAAACCTAAAGCAACAAATTAAATGGCAACAAGGTCATATTTATCAATAATTACCTTAAATATAAATGGGTTAAATGTCCCAACCAAAAGACAAGGATTGGCTGAATGGATACAAAAACAAGACCCCTATATATGTGTCTACAAGAGACACACCTCAAACCAAGGAACACATACAGACTGAAAATGAAGGCTGTAAAAAGATATTTCATGCAAATGGAGACCAAAAGAAAGCAGGAGTTGCAATACTCATATCAGATAAAATAGACTTTGAAATAAAGGCTGTGAAAAGAGATAAAGAAAGACACTACACAATGATCAAAGGGTCAATCCAAGATGAAGATGTAACAATTATAAGTATATATGCACCCAACATAGGAGCACCTCAATACATAAGGCAAATGCTAACAAGTATGAAAGGGGAAATTAACAGTAACACAATAATAGTGGGAGATATTAAAACCCCACTCACACAGATCAACCAAACAGAAAATTAGAAAGGAAACACAAACTTTAAATGATACAATGGACCAGTTAGATCTAAGTGATATCTATAGGACATTTCACCCCTAAACCATGAATTTCACCTTTCTCTCAAGTGCACACAGGACATTCCCCAGGACAGAGCACATCCTGGGCCATAAATCTAGCAGTAAATTCAAAAAATTGAAATCATTTCAAGCATCTTTTCTGATCACAATGCGGTAAGATTAGATGTCAACTACAGGGGAAAAAAACTATTAAAAATACAAACATATGGAGGCTAAACAACATGCTTCTGAATAACCAACAAATCATGGAAGAAACCAAAAAGGAAATACAAGTATGCATAGAAATAAATGAAAATGAAAACATGACAATCCAAAACCTATGAGATTCAGTAAAAGCAGTGCTAAAAGGAAGGTTCATAGCAATACAAGCTTACCTCAAAAAACAAGAGAAAATTCAAATAAATAACCTAACTTTACACCTAAAGCAACTAGAAAAAGAAGAAATGAAGAACCCCAGGGTTAGCAGAAGGAAAGAAATCATAAAAATTAAAACATAAATAAATGAAAAAGAAACAAAGGAGGCTATAGCAAAACTCAATAAAACTAAAAGCTGGTTCTTTGAGAAGATAAATAAAATAGACAAACCATTAGCCAGACTCATCAAGAAAAAAAAGGGAGAAGAATCAATTCAACAAAATTAGAAATGAAAATGGAGAAATCACCACAGACAACACAGAAATACAAAGGATCATAAGAGACTACTATAAGAAACTATATGCCAATAAAATGGGCAACTTGGAAGAAATGGACGAACTCTTAGAGAAGTGTAACCTTCCAAAACTGAACCAGGAAGAAATAGAAAATCTTAACAGACCCATCACAAGCATGGAAATCCAAACTGTAATTAAAAATCTTCCAACAAACAAAAACCCAGGACCAGATGGCTTCACGGGTGAATTCTACCAAAAATTTAGAAAAGAGCTAACAATTATCCTACTCAAACTCTTCCAGAAAATTGCGAAGGAAGGTAAATTTCCAAACTCGTTCCATGAGGCCACCATCACCCTAATACCAAAAACAAAGATGCCACAAATAAAGAAAACTACAGGTCAACATTACTGATGAACATAGATTCAAAACTCAACAAAATTCTAGCAAACAGAATCCAACAACATATTAAAAAGATCATACATCTTGACTAAGTGGTCTTTTTCCCAGGGATGCAAAGATTCTTCAATATTCACAAATCAATCAATGTGATACACCATATTAACAAATTGAAAGATAAAAACCATATGATTGTCACATGGTGGGCCTGGCCTGGGGCCCTTCTGCCGAGGCCCTGAGGTGGGGTTGCTGGCTCTGTGCTGTGTTCCCCGCTGGGCTCCATGAACCCAGGTGCACGCCCAGAGGCTCCTCCAGTTGCATGCATGGCGCCCCTGCAGCCCTGGAGCCAGGTCGAGCCCTCCAGCCTGCCCGGGTGTCCCGCCCTGGGCCTCACTGCAGCTGGAAACTGGGTGCCCCAGCTCCTGCTGACCCTGCCCCCACCCCACCTTGTTTGTGCCATAAAGTGTCGTGTACCTGGGGGGAGGGGCTGAAACTCACGTCCTGGGCTATCTCCTGAAAGACCGATTCATGCCCACCACTGCCACCACCAGAACCTGGTGGCCGCTTGCCACCTTCCTGTCCCCAACAGCAGGGTGCTGGGTGCCCTGCCCCAGGGGGCCTTTGACTGAGGGTCCCTGTTGCCTGCTTCTGGGCAGTGGTCTTGTCTCATGACACGGGGCTTTTAGCATTTCTGAGTTTTGGAGATTAAGCGGGTTTTGTGTGATTTTTAGCACATCCATATCTTTTCTATGTTGAGTGTCTGGATCTTTCCTTTTCTGTGTGCATGTGTGTCTGTGTCCACGTGTTGCAGGCAGCAGCCAGCCGTGGGGACTCGCTTGGGGCCCCCCCTCAGCCTCTGTGGGCCAGCAGCAAGGAGGGGGTGACAAAGAGGGTGGTGCCAGGCCATGCCGGTGCAGTCTTTGTGCTGACCGTTTTCTTCTTCCTGGGTGGCATGAGATGCTTATGTTGCCCACAGAGCGGGGCTCGGCCCACAGGAGCCAGTGCTGGAGGCTGCACCATGCAGGGGGCCATGTGCCGCGCAGGCCTGCACACCCCCCCACTTCCCCACCCCCACCCCTTCCCCCCCCCCCACGCAGGTCAGGTGGGTGAGGGTGTCTGGGGCGGCCATGGGCACTGCAGTCGGCCGAGTCCTGGCCAGCCCTGCTTGAGAGTCCTGTGTGCCTGGGGGGGCTCCTAGCTGCCTGTTGTGGGTGGGTGTCCACACTCCACTGTCTCAAGGCCTCTCCATGTTTTCCTTTCACTAAGGGTTTCTAGTTTGGGTTTATTTTTGGTTGAGTTGGCACTAATTCTTTTCGTAAGATACTATGAGAACCATTTCATCCAAATGTCAAATAAACCTGTGTTCGGGGGAGGGAAAAAAAACCATATGATTATCTCAATAGGTGCAGAGAAAGTCTTTGACAAAATTCAACACCTATTTATGATTTAAAAAAGAAAAGAAAAGAAAAGAAACTCTCCAGAATGCAGGCATAGAAGGAATATACCTCAACATAATAAAAGCCATATATGATAAACCCACAGTATCCTCAGTGGTAAAAAATTGAAAGCATTCCCCTAAAGTCAGGAACAAGATAAGGGTGCCCACTCTCACCATTACTGTTCAACATAGTTTTGGAAGTTTTAGCCACAGTAATCAGAGATTAAAAATAAATAAAAGGAATCCAGATTGGGAAAGAAGAAGTAAAGCTCTCACTGTTTGGAGACGACATGATCCTCTGCATAGAAAACCCTAAAGACATCACTAGAGCTGATTAATGAATATAGTAAAGTTGCAGGATAAAAAATTAACACACAAAAATCCCTTGAATTCCTATACACTAACAATGAGAAAACAGAAAGAGAAATTAAGGAAACAATCCCATTCACCATTGTGACAAAAAGAATAAAATAATTAGGAATAAACCTACTTAAAGAAACAAAGGACCTATATATAGAAAACTATAAAACAATAATGAAGGAAATCAAGGATGACACAAATAATAGAGAAATATACCATTTCATTGATCAGAAGAATAAATATATTGAAAATGAGGATGCTACACAAAGCAATCTACAGATTCAATGCAATCCTTATCAAGCTACCAATGGTATTTTTCACAGAACTAGAACAAATAATTTCACAATTTGTATGGAAATACAAAAAAACCTTGAATAGCCAAAGCAATCTTGAGAGAGAAGAATGGAACTGGAGGAATCAACCTGCCTGACTTCAGACTATACTACAAAGCTACAGTCATCAAGACAGTATGGTACTGGCACAAAGATAGAAATATAGATCAATGGAACAGAATAGAAAGCCCAGAGATACACCCACGCACCTATGGACACCTTATCTTTGACAAAGGAGGCAAGAGTATACAATGGAGGAAAGACAATCTCTTTAACAAGCGGTGCTGGGAAAACTGGTCAACCAACTGTAGAAGAATGAAACTAGAACACTTTCTAACACCATACACAAAAATAAACTCAAAATGGATTAAAGATCTAAATGTAAGACCAGAAACTATATAAAACTCCTAGAGGAAAATGTAGGCAAAATACTCTCTGACATAAATCACAGCAAGATCCTCTATGACCTGCCTCCCAGTGTAATGAAAATAAAAGCAAATATAAACAAATGGGACCTAATTAAACTTAAAAGCTTTCGCACAATGAAGAAAACTATAAGCAAGGTTAAAAGACAGTCTTCAGAATGGGAGAAAATAATAGCAAATGAAGCAACTGAGAATTAATCTCCAAAATACACTAGAAGCTCATGCAGCTCAATATCAGAAAAATAATTGACCCAGTCAAAAAATGGGCCAAAGAACTAAACAGACATTTCTCCAAAGAAGACATATAGATGGCTAACAAATACATGAAAAGATGCTCAACATCACTTATTATCAGAGAAATGCAAATCAAAACCACAATGAGGTACCATCTCATGCCAGACGGAATGGCTTCTATCCAAAAGTCTACAAACAATAAATTTGTTTGTAGCAAAAATTCTGGAGAGGGTGTGTAGAAAAGGGAACCCTCTTACACTGTTGGTGGGAATGCAAACTAGTACAGCCACTATGGAGAACAGTGTGGAGATTCCTTGAAAAACTGGAAATAGAACTGCCACATGACCCAGCAATCCTGCTGCTGGGCATACACACTGAGGAAACCAGAATTGAAAGAGACACATGTACCCCAATGTTCATTGCAAGTTGTTTACAATAGCCATGACATGGAAGCAACCTAGATATACATTGGCAGACAAATGGATAAGAAAGCATTGTGTATATGTGGTACATATACACAATGGAATATTACTCAGCTATTTAAAAGAACGTGTTTGAATCAGTTCTAATGAGATGGATGAAACTGGAGCCTATTATACAGAGTGAAGTAAGTCAGAAAGAAAAAACCAATACAGTATATTAATGCATATATATGGAATTTAGAAAGATGGTAATGACAATCATACACAATACAGCAAAAGAGACACAGATATAAAGAATAGACTTTTGGATTCTGTGGGAAAATGTGAGGGTGGGATGATTTGAGAGAATAGCATTGAAACATGTATATTACCATATGTGAAATTGATGACCAGTGCAAGTTCAAAGCATGAAATAGGACACTCAAAGCCAGTGCACTAGGACAACCCAGAGGGATGGGATGGGGAAGTAGGTGGGAGGGGGTTCAGGATGTGGGACACATGTACAACCATGGCTTATTCATGTCAATGTACGGCAAAAACCACCACAACACTGTAAAGTAATTAGCCTCCAATTAAATAAATTGATTTTTTTAAAGGGATAAAGGAAAAAAACCTGTGAAGTTCACAATTCAAGCAAAGATCACTTACTTACAATGCATGGGAAAATCTCAGCTCTCCATATTTGCAAATCAAATTTATAAAAATATATCACAAATTTGCAGCCAGAATTTTCAAAATTGGTGGGTGGAGCAGTGAAATAGCAATAAGTAGTTTAACGTGACTGCTGTCCAAGAGCAGAGTGGCAGGAAATGGGGCTAATACTTTCTGTTTTTCCTCTCTTCCTAAGCTTCCTGGCTGATGTCTTATCTGTGCATGATTTTCTACATCATCATGTAGATGGAAATAGATTGTGGATGTCCTTAAATGCCATAGGAAGGGGTTTAGATTTCATTCTTTAAATAAGCATTACAAGTCCATTGAGAGACTGTGAAGTGGAAGAATTGCATGATCAAATCTGTCTGGTTGGTGGATTGAAGCAAAATAAATATGACATCTTAGAGTGTATTAATGAAATCAGTAACTGATAATTCAATCCTTATTTATTGAACAAGGCTCCATGCTAAGAAATAAATGTAAAGAAAACAGATAAAATCCAACTCTCATGAATGTTATTGTCTGGTGGGGACATTCCCATAGTCCATGAAAAAGCTTCATTATATCAGACGGGAAACTCAGTCTAAGAATATTTGCCCCAATTGGAGCATCAGCCATTACTTGGTGAAGTCCTCTCATAGTTATAGAATAAGTAACTATAAATAATGTGTTTTTTGAACCATCATCTCAGTCACTTCAGTTGTTCAGTCATGTCTGACTCTTTGTGACCCCATGGACTGCAGCATGCCAGGTTTCCCTGTCCATCACCAACTCCCAGAGCTTGCTCAAACTCATGTCCATTGAGTCAGTGATGCCATCCAACCATCTCATCCTCTGTCATCCCCTTCTCCTCCTGCCTTCAATCTTTCCCAGCATCACGGTCTTTTCCAATGAGTCAGTTCTTTGCCTTAGGTGTCCAAAGTATTGGAGTTTCAGCTTCAGCATCAGTCCTTCCAATGAATATTCAGGACTGATTTCCTTTAGGATGGACGGTTGGATTTCCTTGATCTCCAAGAGACTCTCAAGAGTCTTCTCCAACACCACAGTTCAAAAGCATCAATTCCTCAGCACTCACCTTTCTTTATGGTCCAACTCTCACATCTGTACATGACCAATGGAAAAATCATAGTTTTGACTAGACAGACCTTTGTCAGTTAAGTAATGTCTCTGCTTTTTAAAATGTTGTCTAGTTTGGTCATAGCTTTTCTTCCAAGGAGCAAGTGTCTTTTCATTTCATAACTGCAGTCACCATCTGCATTGATTTGGAGCCCAAGAAAAGACAGTCGGTCACTGTTTCCATCATTTCCCCATCTATTGGCCATGAAGTGATGGGACCGGATGTCACAATCTTAGTTTTTTGAATTTTGAACCATAGTTATGGAAAATAAAGATGAGGCTAAAAAAGAATCAGAGTCCTAACCTGAGTTTGGCAGCCATATATTCTTTATGGACCACAATGATAGATTTGGGAATCTGTGTTTTGAAACTTTAAGCGTGAACTTTAAGGAATGTACCCATTATAGATCACAATTGCTCAGTTTGTATTTATCTTAACAGAATTGCTTACCTTAAACATAGATAAAGGGATGGGTAAGTGTAGATAGAAATAGAGATAAACGTTTGACTTATAAGGTAGCATGATGATGTAGAAGACCATGCACAGGGAACTTGGAAAGAAAGGGAAAACAGAAAGTGGGAGCATCAATAATATATAGCACTGCAACAATGACTGGCAAAAGCAGACATTTGAGCCAGAAAGATGTACTCTGAGGTCTTAAAGTTTCATGTGAATTTTTAAATCATGTCTGAATTTTACAATTCAAACCAATTTAAGTAGGCTTAAATAACTCATCATCAAAAATCAATTCAAGTGTAACTTGCATGTTCTAGACAATCACTTTCTGAGTGAGTTCTCCAATAAAATTTCAGGACCACTTTCATGTTTGCAATAATTGCACTGTTATTAAGTGCAGTTGCCAAATGACCTAACAGAGCACTGTTTAAATGAAGGTTTACAGTTGCACAAACAGAAAAAGAGATGAGGGAATTCAAACATCATTTGGAAGTTAGGGAAGAAAGTAACGTAGGCAATCTGAATGTAAAACTCCCTAGGTTGTGTCTGTCAGTACTACATTCAGGTTGTGAGTAAATGGATGCTGTGACATTCATCACAACTTAGTTCAAATGAGAGTAGTAAATACACATGAAGAAATGTATCTAATTTTTTTAGACTGATATGCCTAAAAATATTGATTATTTTAAAAAATATTTTATTACTGTAACAGAAAAGCAGTGATTCAATTTAAGCAAAGCAACTCTCTAAATGTCTTCTTAACCATTTGATGTTGACATTTTGTACTTTGTTAATGCTTTGTGCGTTGTTAATATTTTGTGCTTTGTTAATAATTTGTTCATAGAATGACTTTCTCATTGCACCTGAATTCCTGTAAGACAAGAATGGGGCCTTATTCACTTAATCCAATGTTGAAGGTCAGAGAAGGCTTTCCAGGAGGAATAACATCAATCCCAACTATTTAGAAGAGTAGGATTTTCAGAACTTTTCTAGCTTTAACTATAACACTAGGGTCACTGGGGGGAAACTAAACAACACTTAATGAAGCACACCATGACTTTTCCTAATTCTTTGCTTTATCCACACTGTCTCCTTTGCCAGGATATCCTCTCTTGAATTTGATTCTGGTGTCACCTTTTTCGTCCTTCAAGGTTCATCTTTAATGTTATCATTGTTACAAAGCTTTCTTTGATCTTGCTTTAAAGAAACAGAACTGAAACTAAAAGCTTCTAAAAACAAAATTTAAGTTTGATTACATTTCCTTTGACCTTTCAACCCCTGAATAATTATATTCAGTCATTAATAGGTCACAATGTCTATTCTTTAACATTACAAGAGTAAGTCACACTGTTCATTACTTGAGTGTTACTAGGGAAGCCTAAAAGGGGAAAGATGAAAGAAGGAAGAAGAATAGTTCCTTATTTTCTTAACAGCTTTACTGAGAACTAGTTCACATACCATGCAATTCACCCATTTAAAGTGTATGAGTCAATGGTATGGATAAAATACATTATTAAGTTTTCAAACTGTGGTTAAATATATAAGAATAAAATTTGCCATTTTATCCGTTTTAAAGTGTTAAATTCAGTGGCATTGATTATATGCACAAGGTTGTACAACCATCACCACCATATATTAATATTTGCAAAACTTCTTCATCAACCCAAACATAAACTCTGTAACCATTGAGCAATCACTTGCCATTTACCCCTGCCTTCAGCCCCTGATAACTTCTAGTCTACTTTCTGTCTCTACAAACTTGCCTAGAATAATGTCCTACTTATCTATGTTCCCTGTTATCTTGAATAGATTCTGAGCATGTAGTATAGGTCAATAAATATCTGTTGAAAAACTGAATAAAAGAATGAAGACACATTGCTCTTGTGTCTTTACTTAGACTATAATTCTCTAAAATGCCACCTCAGTCTGCTTCACCACCATGCTTCTTCATGTCATCTTCATTTAAAATCCTGTTTATTAGCTTATATCCTCTAGGCCACTACTCTCTTGTCCATGCCCTTATGCCATTTTACACAGAAATATGACATATACTCTTGTTGCAGAGAGGTAAGTGAAATAGTAGAATGGCCAAGGATATTGAGACGAATGAAAAAAACTTTCATACCATCAAAAGAATGAATATGTCCAAGGACATATTGCATGGGTATAAATGATCAAACAGCAAGTTCCTAGGCTGCTTATTACCATCAGAAATGTTAAATGTGTTTGCAGTAAGAATAGACCACCTGATCTCCCGCCTGAGAAACCTGTATGCAGGTCAAGAAGCAACAGTTAGAACTGGACATGGAACTGTCCAAATCAGTTCCAAATCAGGAAAGGAGTATATCAGGGCTGTATATTGTCACTCTGCTCATTTAACTTATATGCAGAGTACATCATGTGAAGTGCCAGGCTGGATGAAGCACAAACTGGAATCAAGGTTGTTAGGAGAAATATCAATAACCTCAGATACGCAGATGACACCACTCTTATGGCAGAAGTGAAGAGGAACTAAGGAGCCTCATGATGAAACTGAAAGAGGAGAGTGAAAAAGTTGGCTTAAAACTCAACATTCAGAAAACTAAGATCATGGCATCCGGTCCCATCACCTCATGGCAAACAGATGGGGAAACAATGGAAACAGTGACAGACTTTATTTTCTTGGGCTCCAAAATCACTGCAGATGGTGACTGCAGCCATGAAATTAAATTTCTCCTTGGAAGAAAAGCTATGACCAGCCTAGACAGCATATTAAAAAGCAGAGACATTACTTTGCCAACAAAGGTCCATCTAGTTAAAGCTATGGTTTTTCCAGTAGTTGTGTATGGATGTGAGAGTTGGACTATAAAGAAAGCTGAGTGCTGAAGAATTGATGCTTTTGAATTGTGGTATTGAAGACTCTTGAGAGTCCCTTGGACTACAAGGAGATCCAACCAGTCCATCCTAAAGGAAATCAGTCCTGAATATTCATTGGAAGGACTGATGCTGAGGCTGAAACTCCAATACTCTGGCCACCTGATGCAAAGAATTGACTCATTGGAAGAGACCCTGTTGCTGGGAAAGATTGAAGGCGGGAGGAGAAGGGAATGACAGAGGATGAGATGGTTGGATGGCATCACCTACTCAATAGACATGAGTTTGAGTGAACTCCAGGAGTTGGTGATGGACAGAGAAAGCTGGTGTGCTGCAGTCCATGGGGTCCCAAAGAGTCTGACACGACTGAGTGACTGAACTGATCTGAAGAGTCTCCATACAATGGACAGACATTTTTAAGACTCATCCTGAATACCACTCCCCAAAAGTGCCATGGAGTTACTCAACAATCCCTTCTTTCTAGAACAAGAAGAGTGAAATAAGGAGGAAGCAGTTTCAGCAGAAAAGAAACATGAGGAGAGATACATTGTTTCCAAAATGATTTACTGATGATAAGTAGAGGCAGATGAACACAAAGAGAAGGTGGCAGGTGGCAGGTGGCATGTCTTCCTGGTGTTAAATTGCCATTTTGCTGGGTATTTTAAAGGTCAGCTCTTATAAAATTCCAGATTTTAGCATCAGAGTAGAAATTGGAACTATAGAAATAGTGTTGATACACCCAAAATCTTAACTTTGAGCAATTGTACACAGGTTGAAAATTTCCAGCATTCTGTATGAAGTCTCTGAAAGAAGTAGGTAATAGTTACTTAATACAGGCCAGTAAGTAATCAAAGAACAAGATCAGTGGACCATTCAACATTGAATAAGGCCAGAGAGAGAGTCTAAACTCTAGAATAGATTGAGATAGAGGCATTTTCCTGATCTGAAGCTGAGTAAGAATTTCATCAATACCTTAATGAAGAGGGAATGGAAATCAATATTAAAATAATGCTACATACTCCCTTTATATTATACATACATATTTGGTGGCTCAGACGGTAAAGTGTGCTTGCAATGAGGAAGACCTGGGCTCGATTCCTGGGTTAGGAAGATCCCCTGGAGGTGAGCATGGTGATAGCTTACAGTAATCAGTGTTGGATTCTTGATCTCCAAAGAAGAGTTTTATTAAAGTATGAAAAGGACAGAGAAAGCTTCTGACATAGACATCAGAAGGGAGAGAGAGTGCCCCCCTCGCTGGTCTTCGAAAAGGGAGTTATACATTTTTTCAATTGGTTATTACAATAAATCAAAAGAATGTCTCAAAGTTGTAAAAATTTTACTAGACCCACTCCCACAATTTACATTTTAAGATAACAGGATTAGGCAGAAGGTTTCAAGAAGGAGAAACTGTCCTCAAGCAAGATAACTTGGTGTTACATAATCCTTAGTATAAAGTTTAAACTAAGTTTGTTGTGTAATCATCAATTTCCGGTTTTAAAAAAGTTTTTAAAAAAAAAAGGTTTTATATGACTAAGGAATGTAGAAAAAAAAAAAAAAGAAGTTTGTCCTTTCCTCCTCCTTGAGAATTCCTCAAGGAATCCCTCTGTCCTCCTCGGGGACCCCGGACTTCTTATCAACCTGCCTAGGAATTGACTCTCTCGTTGGCAGCCGACTCCATTATTCTTCCCTGGAGAATTCTATGGACAGAAGAGCCTGGGGGCTACAGTTCATGGGTTCACAAAGAGTTGGACATGACTGAGGATCTAAGCACAGCACTTGCCTCATTTGTGCTTATGCTAACAACCTTGTAAAATGCATATTATTTATTCCATAAATCACTTTAACTAGTAATTTTGTGGTCTTTAAGGAGCCCTAGATCATTTACACACTTGTCTTCAATAAGTATACTAACAAAAAAATTGCATTGAAGATTCCAATGCCAAGCTATACAATTTTCTTGATTATTGTTTTGTCAAGGATAGTAGCTCTTGAGATGTGCTACAGTGCAAATATGCTTAACTGGTGAACTCCCTGGGCCCTGACTCAAAGCTTAGCAAACATTTTCCCCAAACACTTGGTCAGGACGGTAGATAGCTTGAGAAATCCTAGTTACAAGTCAGTGTGTGGGTGCATCCATACATGCTTGGTTGTGGCTGACTCTTGGTTGTGGCAAACCCACTGGCTGCAGCCCGCCAGTCTCCTCTGTCCATGGGATTTTCCATGCAAGAATATAGGAGTGGGTTGCCATTTCCTCCTCCAGGGAATCTTCCTGACTCAGGGATCAAACCTGTGTCTCTTGAGTCTCCTGCATTGGCAGGCAGACACTTTACCCCTGCACCATCTGGGAAGCCCAGTTATAGGACAACTTCAAAGAGAAGAGTGAAAAAGCTAGCTCAGAACTCAACATTTAAAAAACTAAGATTATGGCATCTGGTCCCATCACTTCATGGCAAATAGAAGGGGGAAAAGTAGAAGTGACAGATTTTACTTTCTTAGTTTCCACAGTTACTCAGGATGATGACTGCAGCCATGAAATCAAAAGATGTATGTTCGTTGGAAGGAAAACTACAAAAAACCTAGACAAAGATCTGTATAGTCAAAGCTATGGTTTTTCCAGTCATCGTGTGTGGATGTGAGAGTTGGACCATAAAGAAGGCTGAGCACCACAAGAATTGATGCTTTCAAACTGTGGTGTTGGAGAAGACTCTTGAGATTCCCTTTGACAGCAAGGAGATCAAACCAGTCAATCCTAAAGGAAAGCAACCCAGAATATTCATTGGAAGGACTGATACTGAAGCTGAAGCTCCTATACTTTGGCTGCCTGATCTGAAGAGCCAACTCACCGGAAAAGTCCCTGATGCTGGGGGGAAATTGAGGGCAAGAGGGGAAGGGGGTGTCAGAGGATGGATGAGGTGGCTGGATGGCATCACTGACTCAATGATATGAGTTTGAGCAAACATCGGGAGATGGTGAAGGACAGAGAAGCTTGATGAGCTGCAGTCCATGGGGTCGCAAAGAGTCGGATACGAATTAGTAACTGAACAATGACAACAACTTATTCTTTCATTTACAAATACATACTGAGCAAGTACTCTGTGACAGGGACCCTGTGAACTGTTTTAAAGACTGAAAATGGTTGCCATGTGCAGTTTTCAAAATCTTAAAAACATAATTGCTGTAAAACTATATAGTGAATATGTCAAAGCTGTATTTTGTATTTTACTCACTAATGAGGGATTCATCAAGATGACAAAGCTGGCTTGGTTCAAGGAAAGACACAAGATAGATATATACATTATATAACTTATTATATATATTATATATTACATTAATATTACATATATTGTACATCAATATTATATGTTATAATATATTACCTGTAATACATAACATGTATTATAATACATTTATAATATATAATAAACAATGATATATTATTACATATTATACATTATGACATATCTTGTATGATATATAAGGTATTATATATCATAATGCACAATATGTAATAAGTAATATAGCATTATTTATTATAAATATGTATTTTATAATAATATATAATAAAATAACAGTATATTAACTAATATAAATATATATTGATAATACATAAATACATGATATAAGATATTTGCTAATATATATTAATAGTATTGGGAGCTTCCCTGATAGCTCAGTTGGTAAAGAATCCCCCTGTGATGCAGAAGATGCTAGTTCCATTCCTGGGTCAGGAAGATCCACTGGAGAAGGGATAGGCTACCTACTCCAGTATTCTTGGGCTTCCCTTGTGGCTCAGCTGGTAAAGAATCCACTTGCAATGTGGGAGACCGGGTTTGATCCCTGGGTTGGGAAGATCACCTGGAGAAAAGAATGGCTACCCACTCCAGTGTTCTGGCCTGGAGAATCCCATGGACTATGCAGTCCATGGGGTCGCAGAGAGTCGCACACAACTGAGCGACTTTCACTTTCACTAACAGTATAAATTAATATGTAATATAAGATGGGCTTCTCTGGTGGGTTAACAGTAAAGAATCTGTCTGCAGTGCAGGAGACAAGGGTTCAGCCCCTGGGTTGGGATGATCCCCCTGGAGAAGGAAATGATAATCCACTCCAGTACACTCACCTAGGAAATCCCATGAATAGAGAAGCCTGGTGGGCTACATGGGGATGCAAAAAGTCAGACATGACTTAGCAACTAAAGAACAACATAGTATAATATAATATCATCAATATACATTGTGTATTTTATTATGTATTATATCAATATATTGTATTACATATATTCTCAGAGAAAGAAAGATGTATGGGGAGAGCTTCAGTTTAACAATAACAACACAAGAGCAACCTCACAGAGGAGAAGTGAGGAAACAGAAGGTTTAAACAACACAATAGACCAAAATGGAGCTAGCAGACACATACAGAACTCTAGTCAACAAACAGCATATACATTCTTGTTAAGTGCACATAGGACATTTTCCAGCATAGTCATATGTTAAGCCACAAATTAAGACTTAAAAATTTTTAAAACATTGACGTCATGCAAATCTATGACCACAACAGGATGAAGTTAGAGACCCATAATAGATGGTGAACTGGAAAATTCAAAAATTGGTGGAAATTAGACAGCATACTCTGAAATAACCAATGTATCAAAGAGGAAATCACAAGGAAAACTGGAAAATACTCAAAGACAAATAATGAAAGCAGAACATACCAAAACTTATGGAATGCAGTGAAAGTGGTGCTAAATGGGTAAATATATAGCTGTAAATGCCTACATTGAAGAACAAAAAATATCTCAAATCAACAACTTAACTTTACAACTTAAGGAACTAGAGAAAGAACAAACTAAATCCAATACTAGCAGATGGAAGGAAATAATAAAGATTAAAGCAGAGAAAAACAGAACAGAGAAACATTAGAGAAAATCTACAAAACCAAAGTTGGTTCTTTGAAAAGAACAACAAAATTGACAAAGCTTTAGTTAGTTGAACTGATAAAAAAGGAAGCATATTCAATATCAATATTCAGAAAAGAAAGTAGGGACACTGTTATCAATTTCACAGAAATAAAAAGTTTCATTGCAGAGTACTGTGAACAACTGTATATCAACAAATTAGATAACCAGATGAAATGGACATCTGTAAACACAAAACCTACCAAGACTAAATTACAAAGAAATAAATAATCTGAATAAACCTATAACTAGTAAGGAGATTGAATTAGTAACCAAAAGTCTCTCAACAAAGAAAAGCCCTTGACTGATGATGTCATTGCTAAATTCAACCAAATATTTAAAGAAGAACTAATACCAATCCTTCTCAAATTTTACCAAGAAATGTTGAGGAAGTAACTCTTCCTAACTTATTCTATGATGTCAGAATTACTCGACACCAGATTACAGGAAAACGAAATTACAGACCTTTATGAACATCCATGGGATTCCCCTGTGGCTCAGTGGTAAAGAAAGTGAAAGTGAAATCGCTCAGTCGTGTCCGACTCTTTGCTACCCCATGGACTGCAGTCCACCAGGCTCTCCGTCCATGGGATTTTCCAGGCAAGAGTACTGGAGTGGGTTGCCATTTCCTTCTCCAGGGGATCTTCCTAACCCAGGGATCAAACCTGGGTCTCCCGCATTGTAGGCCGACGCTTTTACCGTCTGAGCTACCAGAGAAGACCCTTCAGTGGTAAAGAATCTGCCTGCATGTTCATGTGTGTGTGCTAAGTCGCTTCAGTCATATCCGACAGTGGTCTGCCTGCAATGCAGGAGCTGCAAAAGATGCATGTTCGATCCCTGGTTCAGAAAGATCCCCTGGAGGAGGACATGGCAACCCAGTCCAGTAATCTTGCCTGGAGAATCCCATGGACAAAGGAGCCTGGCAGGCTACAGTCCATGGGATCACAAAGAGTCAGAAATGACTGAAGCGACTTAGCACACACGCATGAACATCATTGCAAAAATTCTCAACAAATACTAAAATACTGAATTCAACACTATATTGAAAGTATTATACACCATGACCAAATGGAATTTGTTCCTGGAATGAAAGTATGGTTCCTTATTCAAAAAACAATCAATGTAATACACCACATTAACTAAATGAAGTGGGGGAACTACATAATTATCTCAATTGATGCAGAAAAAGCATTTGACAAAATTTAAAACTCTTTCATGGTAAAAAAAAAAAAAAAAAAAAAACCTTGAAAATTAGTAATAGAGGGATGCTACCTCAATGTAGTAAAACACATATGTGAAAAACTCACTGCAAATATCATACATAATGGTGAAAGACTGAAAGCTTTTCCTCTAAGATCAAAAACCAAGGCAAGGATGACTCTTATCACTTTTATTTAACAGGTATTGGAAGTTCCATCCAGAGTAATCAGGCAAGAAAAAGAAATAAAACACATCTACATTGAAAAAGAAAAAATAAAATTATTGGTTTGCAGGTGATACAATTTTATACATTGAAAGCCCTATAGATTCCACACATAAGCACAGATAAAACCTGTTATAACTGATAAATGAGATCAGAAAAGTATCAGGATACACAATGAACAAACAAATGTCAATTGTGTTTCTACACACTAACAAACTACCTGAAATAGAAATTAAGAAAGTGATTCTATTTACAATAGCATCAAAAAAATAATAGTAAAATACTTAGGGATTAACTTAACCAAGGAGGTGGAATACTTCTAATAATGAAAACCATGAAACATTCCTGGAAGAAATTAAATTTTAAAATACATGTATTCCAGCAATTCCACTTCTGGATATATAACCAAAAGAAATATTTGTACACTCATGTTCATAGCAGTATTATTCACAATAGCTAAAACTGAGGAGCAACCCAGTGTCCATCAAGAGATGAATAGATATGCTTTATGTGATCTGATTCAAAAAATGAAGATTATGGGATTTGATCCCATCACTTCATGGAAAATAGACAGGGAAACAAAGGAAACAATGACAGACTTTATTTTCTTGGGCTCCAAAATCACTGCGGATGGTGACTGCAGCCATTAAATTAAAAGGTGCTTGTTCCTTGGAAGAAAAGCTATGACAAACCTAGACAGCATATTAAAAAGCAGAGACATCACTTTGCCAAAAAAGGTCCATATAGTCAAAGCTATGGTTTTTCCAGCCATCATATCTGGATGTGAGAGTTGGACCATAAATAAGGCTGACGGCTGAAGAGTTGATGCTTTTGAACTGTGGTGCTCTAGAAGACTCTTGAGAGTCCCCTTGGGCTGCAATGAGATCAAACCAGTTAATCCTAAAGGAAATCAACCCTGAATAGTCCATTGGAATAACTGATGCTAAAGTTGAAGTTCCCATACTTTGGCCACCTGATGCAAAGAGCCGACTCATTGAAAAAGACATTGATTCTGGGAAAGATGGAAGGCAGGAGAAGGCGACAACAGACGATGAGATGGTTGGATGGCATCACCGACTCAATGGACATGAGCTTTTGAGCAAGCTCCAGGAGATGGTGAAGGACAGGGAAGCAGCCCATGGGGTCAGAAAGAGTCAGACATGACTGCGTGACTGAATGACAAATTATTCAGCCTTAAAAAGAAGGGAATTTTGACAGATGATACAACATGGATGAACCAAGAGGATATTATGCTAAGTGAATAAACCCAGTCATAAAAAGACAAATACTGTGTGATTCTACTTATGTGAAGTACTTAAAATAATCAAATTCATAGGGACAGAAAAGTCCAATGATGGCTGAAAGGGGTTATGGGGAAGAGAAAGTAGGGAGTTATTGTTTAATGGGATAGAATTTCAGTTTTTTAAATGTTCTGAAGATGGATGATGGTGATCTACTTAATACCACTGAACTATAGTCTTAAATGGTAAATTTTACATTAAATAATAAACAATAAAAAAGAAAAAAATGAATGCTGGAATAAGACTATAAAGTTGGATACAAAGCCCACAATTTCCTCCAGCATAGTAAAACTATAACATTTGTAGTAATAATCCTCTCTACTGGACACAATCATTTGTGTTCTATCAGTTTTCTACAAGTTCAGTCCCAGTTTTACAAAGCCTGGGTGCTGATTAATGGTAAATAGTACATCAAATGATAACCAGCTTTATTACACAATTCTCTATGTGTCATGTTTATGTCTTATTTCCAAATTTTGGGTGATCTTTCTTAACACGATAAACAAAATAGACACAGTCTCTACCCTCAGAGAGTTACCATAATGACGCAGTCATCACATTATCAATCATCCAAGTAAATCTAGATTTCAGTTGTCTGGAGGGCTACAAAGGAAAGGTATTTGATGGTTGGGACATCAGGGATTCCAACAGGGATGAGGAAGGAGGTACTGGGTGAAAATGTGGATGATGGTCAAGGATTATGCAGTCAGATCCCCTGCTCTCCCTACCCACACAACTCCCCCTGTCTCTAAACATCACATATACAAGTCCTGCCTCTCCCTGGCTGGAATATAGGCTTCTCACACTTACGTGTGCAAAGCAGAGTTCTCAGTCCCTCTCCACAACTATCCTCTTCTCTCCCAGCCCTTTCTATTTTCATAAGAGGTACAAACACTTATCCAGCTGATCCAATTAAAAGTTTAGGAATTACCCTGATTCTTCTCTTTCCCTCATCTCTCCTGCCCAAAGTCAGCTATCAGTTAACATTTCCAGTTCTGTTCTCTTAATATGCCAAATGCACCATTTTTTCACCTTTTCCCCACCACCACCCAGGGCTGAGGCACTACTCTCCTCCCTCTGCAGGGCTATTTCATTCTTGGCCCTACAGCCCATTCTCCACACAGCAACTGCAGTGAAATGTCTAAAAGGCTATCGTATCATGTCAGTCCTCTACAATTCCTCTGATGGCAATTGAGTAAAATCCAAACTTCTCCCCACTGCCTGCCACAGCCCTATGGGACCTTTCATTGGCATCTTCTGACCTCTTTTGTTATCGTTTCCACTCCTTCCCCAGCCTCATCCTTAACCTGCCTTCAGTCACAATCCTTTCAGACCTTCAGACACTCCAGCTGATTCCCAGATTATGGCCTCTGAGCTGATTGGCTCCTTTTATCAATCAAATTTCACCTTAATACCATGCCTTTATTGTAGAGACATGGATGCACCTAGAGACTGTCATACAGAGGGAAGCAAGTCAGAAAGAAAAACAAACATTGTATATTAACGTATATACGTGGAATCTAGGAAAATGGTACAGATGAACCTACTTGCAGGTCGGGAATAGAGATGCAGATGTAGAGAATGGATTGTGGATACAGTACAGGGGAAGGGGCTGAGATGAATTGGGAGTATGGGATTGACATATATATATATATATATATATATATATATATATATATATATACAACTATGTGTAAAACAGATAGCTAGTGGCAACCTGCTATGAGGCACAGGAAGCCCAGCTCAGTGCTCTGTAATGACCTAGATGGGTATGATGGGGGTAGGCGCTCCAAGAGAGGGTGGGGGGATGTATAGATATAGCTGATTCACTTCGCCGTGCAGCAGAAACTAGCACAATATTGGTTGTAAAGCAACTATATGTCGGGAGCCGTTATGGGGGGTCCCGCCTGTGACGAGGTCATGAAGAAAATACCGGGCAGGCAAGGCCATCCAGGACCCCATCCATGACGAGGTCACAAGGAAAGAACCTGACAGGCAAGGCCGTCTAGGATAAGGGACCCTCCAGGTTGGCCTTGGCCTCTACCCCACCCTGTATCCTCCTCCCCCTTTTCTGCTGTTGTTCTTGTTTGCCCTGTTGCAGATTCTTGTGTTGCCTGCCGAGAGCTCTCCTGCTCCTCTTTCACTGAATAAGGACCAACTTAAAACCCTAATTAATAAATCTCCTGGACGCTGGTACCCTATGAAGAGGCCAGGGATGAAGGAAATGCTTCAATTCAAACATTTTGCTGGCATTCTGGCTTGTTTGATAAATGTGTGATCTCATTGCACAAAATGCTCTTGATTGTCCTAAACATTCTAAGCACAGTACGCTAACAAAAGAAGCTATTAAGCATAGGCCCCTTCGCGGGGTGAGAAAAGCTCCACAAATATTAGAGCCACATATGTGCCTAATAGAAAATAATTTAAATAGAGAATTAGCTGGCAACTTCTTGCAGGTAATTAACTTTTAGACTAAGAGCCTGTTTTGTGCCATATCTGCTGTTTTTACAATCCTTTGCATTTCTGTTCTGTGAAAATATAATCCTATCTAGTTCCCATGGAGATGACACCTAATAGAAAGAAAATAGATTAACCACAAAAAAGACAGGGTCGGCTACTGAAGTTGCTTAAAGTTGCACCAGGTGCAAGCCATAAATTGTCAACAGGCCTGAAAGCCAAAAGATATTATACATAGAGAATAACCATTAAAAAGGCCCTAATAGGCACAGAGTCCTTTGGGGGGTGAGGAAGCCCTATTAGAAAATAGAAAAAATATTGTTTTAAAAGTGGTTATCAGATCAACCTTTGATTGATGTTAATGTGCTGAGGCTGTGCAGTGGAAACTATTGTTAATATAGTTAAAGATATAGTAAAATAAGGTTTAGCCCTAGTGTAATAACAAGAAGATAATTGTTAATTTTAACCAGGAGTGCTAAACAGGGGCTGCCTCACCAGAGCCTCAGAGTCTTTGTGTGTTAAACTTTTTAGATAAATTTAGCTGAGAACTTCTGCAAAAAGACTGACTTTTATGTTAACAGGATTGTATTTCTATTATGTTGCAATTTGCTGTACCATGAGACTGCCAATTTTCTGTTTTCTGCTAACCTCAAGGCCAGAAGATAATGTACAAAAAATCTATAGGAAAAGACTATCATAAACAAAAAAATACAGAGCACACCTGGTTTCGTGAAGGACAAGCTGATGTAATGTTAAACTAAGTCTGTGTGCTTATCTGCCCCTTAGAAATGTACCAACTTAGGGGATAAAGGTGATGGTGAAAAATAAAGCAACTGCCAGACTCTGCTGCACATTCCTGGTCTGGTCTCTTTCTTTCTCTCTCTCTCTCTCTCCCTAGCAGACTTGGCCCTATCAAGGCCGGTCCTACGTGTCTCTCTCTCGCTGACGCCGTTCATCCTGAGGGTTCCCCTGGATCCTGCTGGGGCTGGACCCCGGCAACTATACCCCACATAAGGAAATATATATTTCCATTATGCACACATATATAGGGCTTCCCTGGTAGCTCAACTGGTAAAGAACCCAACTGCAATACAGGAAATCTTGATTCAATTCCTGGGTCAGGAAGATCTGCTGGAGAAGGGATAGGCTGCCCACTCTGGTATTCTTGGGCTTCCCTGGTGGCTCAGATGGTAAAGAATCTGCCTGCGACGTAGGAGACCTGAGTTCAATCCCTGGGTTGGGAAGATCCCCTGGAGAAGGGAACAGCTACCCACTCCAGTATTCTGGCCTGGAGAATTCCATGAGGTTGCAAAGAGTCGAACATGACTGAATGACTTTCACTGTCATATATATACATATATACATATGTATTTATATATGGCTTCCCTAGTGACTCAGATGGTAAAGAATCTGTCTTCAATGCAGGGAGTGAAGTGAAAGTGAAAATCGCTCAGTCGTGTCCAACTCTTTGCGACCCCATGGACTGTATCTATGGAATTCTCTAGGACAGAATACTGGAGTGGATAGCCTTTCCCTTCTCCAGGAGATCTTCCCAGCCCAAGGATTGAACCCAGGTCTCCTGCATTGCAGGCGGATTCTTTACCAGCTGAGCCACAAGGGAGGCTTGTGGCTCCCTTGAATACCAGAGTGGGCAGCCTATCCCTTCTCCAGCAGATCTTCCCGACCCAGGAATCCAACCAGGGTCTCCTGCAGGCGGCTTCTTTACCAACTGAGCTATGTGTGTTAATGCAGGGAGACCCAGGTTCAATCCTTGGATTGGAAAGTTCCCCCAGAGAAGGGAATGACTACCCACCCCAGTATTCTTGCCTGGAGAATTCCTTGGATAGAGAAGCCTGGAGGGCTACAGTCCATGGGGTCCCAAAGAGTCAGACATGACTGAGTGACTAATGCTTTCACTTACACAGATATTCTTTGACCACCTGATCTAAAGTATACCCAATTTCTCTCCATTTGGCCCCTTGACTTTAATTCTCTGCATTGCTGTTAGCATAATCTGGTATTTCTTCTTGGACTCTTCTGTTTGCTTGCCTCCCCAGCCCCAACCCCCTATACATGTCTTGAATTTTAGTGGTAACTCCAATGCTTAAACAGTGCCTGACACATATAGTGTGAAAGTGTTAGTCACTCAAGCTGTGTCCAACTCTTTGCGACATCTTGGATGATGGCCCACCAGGCTCTTCTGTCCATGGAATTCTTTAGGCAAGAATACTGGGATGGGCACTTCGTAGGTGCTGAAAAAATAGTTTTGAATACAGAAGCAAGGTTAGGAGAGAAAGGATAACTGTTTAGGCAGAAAAATGTGGAAAGGAGCATGGAGAGTGGAAAAACTCAGTGTGGAGGGGAGTTCGGAGGATAGAGTGGGAGGAGCAGATAAATAAGACAGCCGGAGTGCAAGAAGGAGCCAAACCACCCAGCACTGGGAGTAATTTTAAGGGGTTTCATCTTCATCCAAAGAGCAATGAAAAGACATCGACAGACTTTTAAGCAGAGGAATGAGAAGATATAATAATCTTCTAGTGAGTGATCTTGAGGTGGAAATGAAAGAAAATGAAAGAAATAAGTAATGCCACTGCTTCAGGGGTGTGCCCACCCTGGGATGATCTGAGCCGAAATCTGCTGACCCACATCAGTTCATTTCTTTCCCCAAGACTCTGCTTCCTCTGATGTACACAGGCATCACTTGTTCCAATCTTGTAACCATGAGATGAACAGCCTATACCATGAACTTTCCTTTATTTCAAGTGTTTCACCCTGCTTTCCAAGGTAGGCCCGCCCCACATGCTATTTCCTCTGCGTGCAAAGCTCTTCCAATTCCAAACCCATCTGCCTAGTTAACTCCTTCTTTCCTTTTGGACTTCAGCTTAAACATCATTTCCTCAGGACAGCCTTCTTTGACCCCACCTCTCCAAACTACGTCAGGGCCCACTGTTATATATGTCCTTGAAATTTTCTTTCATAGCAATAATGGCAGTATGGTTTTAAACGGAGATAATTATTCACAAGGGCCAAGACAAGGGGATAAGCCAAATATCCAATAACAGATATATACCCCCCAAAATTTGATATATACACAAATATACATAGTGGAATGCTGTTCAGTCTTCTAAAAGAAAAAAAATTGTTACTATATACAACAAAATGGATAAACATTAAACATTATTGCATGTAAAATAAACCAGTCACAGAAATACAAAAATAAATAAATAAATGGAGATGAGATTGCCTGGATGGCCTCCCATATTTTCTGCTCGGTAGTGGTGTGAGTTTAGGCAAATTATGCTGCTGCTGCTGCTGCTGCTAAGTTGCTTCAGTCCTGTCCGATTCTGTGCAACCCCATTGACGGCAGCCCACCAGGCTCCGCCGTCCACGGAATTCTCCAGGCAAGAATACTGGAGTGGGTTGCCATTTCCTTCTCCAGTGCATGCATGCACGCTAAGTCGCTTTAGTCGTGTCCAACTCTGTGCGACCCCATGGACAGCAGCCCACAAGCTCCCCTGTCCATGGAATTCTCCAGGCAAGAATACTGGAGTGGGTTGCCATTTCCTTCTCCAAGTCAAATTATACAGCCTCCTTAAGCCTCAGTTTTATCATCTGTAAAATGGGAATAACCATAACCCCTTCTTCAAAGCATTTTTAAGAATATTAATAACTCATGTGAAATGCTCACTACCATCCCTGCATGCAGTTATGTTCTCAGTAAATGTGAGCAGTCAGTAACATTCCTTTGCTGTGACGAACCTGGCGACACTGTGTGTGGCCTTGCTTGTTGTGTGTTACAGTTGTGACTTAGGTAACTGTTCCCTGGACTCTTGTCTGATAGGCTACCTTATGTATGTGTCCATCGCTACCACTTGTCCCTCATTGGAATTCTTTAGGGTTCAGGTATCTTTTTGCATTAGGACTGACCATTCTTATCTCATTCACAGTACTCTCCTTTTACCCTAGGTATGTTGCAGATTGGGTTTTGTAACTGAAATTTTAAATTCATTTATTTTTTTATCAAGGTGTAGTTTTTACAGTGTTGGATTAGTTTTAGGTATACAAAAAAGTGATTCAGCTATATATGTGTGTGGGTGTGTGTGATATTTAAACAAAGAAGTTGATTCTAAGCAGGAGGAGCCAAGGAGAGCGTGGACATGACCATAGTAGGGAGAATGGTGTCTGAGTTCTCCCAATAACCATGAGATATTTTTATTCCTATTTTCAAAATGAGGACACTGAGCCCCACGGGGGTTAATCAACTTGTCAGTTACACACACAAAGTCCAGAGGTGACACCACACCTAGACTTTCAGGGCCTGCTCCTTCTCCCACTAGAACGGACGTTTCAGTCACAGTTTCAATGCAGCACATCAGAATTCAGGAAGTTATAGGTAGATGCCCAAAGAATATAAATCAAAAAAAGAAAAATTAAAATAGCAATTTACCTGTGAAGGAGAATAGAGGAAAACAATACAAACACAACAGTAGAACTCAAAATAGTCAGAAGGTATTGATCAGAAGGGCAAACAGACAAATGGACCTCACGAAAGTAAACTCTTCTTATGATGGTCTAATTAGTCTCATGATGGTCTTATGATGGTCTTATGATGGAATCGGGCTTCAGAGGAGGCTCAGTGGTAACGAATCCGCCTGCCAATGCAGGAGACATGGGTTAAATTCCTGGGTCAGGAAGATCCCCTGGAGAAGGAAATGGCCACCCATTTCAATATTCCTGCCTGGGAAATCCTATGGACAGAGGAGCCTGCTGGCCTACAGTCCACAGGGTCACAAGAGTCAGGCACAGCTTAGTGGCTGAGCATAAGCACAGGGTTGGAATCAGACCTGGATCACCAAGCAAAATTTGTCTCGGCTCTTATTTTTAGGATATTAATAAAATGTATAAGGAATTAAGGAGAGATTTCTAACAGGTACTTAACATACAACTTCTGGTGCTGGAATAGATGTATGCATTTAACAGAATTTTATTGAGTATCTAACACATGCAGGATGCTTAAACACTATTCCAGACATTGGTTTGAGGCAACAGGAAATAAAACAGAGCAAAATCCCTGACCTAACAGAGCTTAAATTTTAACAGGTACAGGATCTTGTATGTCATTTCTTAAGTGTCAGATAAACAGATTACTCTGTACCACGCTTTCACTGTTAATTTGCAGTCATGTCTACATCTTGTTAAGTCTGAGCTAATCCATTTATAAACCAGGCAATGTGTGTTTCCTCCCCAGTCAGGCCACAAGTCATGTCTTCAATTCTTTCAACAGCCACCACGGCACTTAGCTCCTCTTAGGGCCCCCCACACACTCAGAACTCAATCACTGTTGCTGTGCTGGGCTTTGCAACAATTACAAGAAAAGGAGGGATCATGTTCCACCAAGTTGCATCCAGGACTCAGAAACCCAGAGCCCATTTGGATCAAGAGAGGGAAGCTCACAGAGGGACCCATGCCCAGGCTAGAATGTGGCTCACGTGTGGGAAAGTTACATAACTGCCCTTTCTTATTCATCTCCCTAACTAGGTTTTAGTTGAAGCGTCAGATGTCCTCCCTTGCCTTTGCATAGCTCTCTCTGCTTTGGAATTGCCTCTGTGGTACTCTCAGGGATAAATGAAGACTCTGGGACAACACTGGGCTTCTTTCTCCAAGTCCATTAAGCACTCAGCTTAGAGTTAAGGTCTCACTTTCTTCACAGACCTGGCCCTTTCCTTGTCTCACTGCCAAAGAAACAGACTGCTCCTGCCAAGGTTTCAGAAACTGCAGTCTTTGGATGGTGCAAGAAATCAAGCTGTGTTTTGGTACAAGCCTGAGAAAGCTCTGGGGATCCTGCTTAGGAGGAAATCAGCCAAAACAAAGGGTTAGGAGGGAGTGGGGGTGGGGGGAAGCTGTTTGATCCAGTATCGAGTCTCACCATTGACTCCTTTGAATAAGGGCTATCAGATGAAGTCCTCTTTTTGTGAGCTGTGTGAATTGGATTCCATTTACTTTCTGCCTCTTGGAATCAGACAAGCCCTCCCCACAGCAAGGGTGTGGGCAACGCTTTCTGAGTTGGATGATTTCGTGAAGCAGCTGTGGGGTGGGGGCAGATGAGGGGGATTTGGAAGGAGGAGGACTTTCATCCCTCTATCTGCAGTGCTGAGAGGGCTACATTGGTTGGTAGGCAGAGGTAAAAAGGTGTTGCTCCCAAGGCTTTGCTTTCTTTGCCATAGAGTCAGTGGGAGCCTTTGAAGAAAGATTCCCCACCCCATTCCACACCCAAGACCTGGGGAAGGACTTGGTCTGAATCAGTGATCTGGAAACAGTCAAAATCCAGTTGCTGTTTGGCTCTTCACTTCCAGGGAAATGTGAGCTGTCTGTTTTGGATTACTTTGCTCTTATCACATCAGGCTGTTCTTTATTAGAAGCAGCTCCATTTCCAAGAAAGCTGTTTTGCTTCTCCTCCCTTGCTGTCTGCTGGGCCTCTGCCTCCTGCCTGTCTCCACCCTCCCCCTCACCACTTCCCCCGTCACCCCATCTACCAGAGCATCAGCTCCTTGCTTGCCGAGGAAACTACATGGCCCTGGCTAGTACCAGACCTAGAAAACAAAATGGTGGCTGCAGTCAGTGGCTGCAGCTGATGGTGAAATATTCCTCCCATCTTTGCCCTTTCTAGGTTACCACCTTCTGCCTAGGTAGTTAAAGGGACAACAGACTTCAGTCCTTTTTGTGGTCAAGAGTCAGCAGCTTGGCAGAAGCAGCCACTGTGTCTGCAAGTAGGACGCCTTGGGAGAGTCCTGGTGGCCCACCGTTTGAAAGGCAGGATAAAGCTCATTGGGCTGAGCCCAGCAGCCAGTCTTCTCTCTCAGAACCTACAAATGGCACAAACATACAGTATCCTCTACTGATCCCCGTGTTCCACCAGGAGCCAGGGCTGTTCTTAGCCCATGAGGACTGACTGAGGGGCCTTTCTCACCTAGCTGTCACTCAGGGAGATCCAGGGAGCCCCCAGGCCTCCCTACAAGACCCTCTCACTTGCTCTTTCCCCATTTGTGCTCTTCCTGTCTCCCTCACATGTCCTTTCCCCTACAATTTTCCAACTTCCCCCATCTTTTCATAGTCTGAAGGGCTTGCTAATTCCTCCCTCACTATTGTGAGAAATACTTTCACCCAGAGTCCTCTGAAGTCTTTCTACCCTTAAACTTTACAGAAGACTGCCACTCCACTCTCTTATGCCCTCCTTACAGAATTCTAAAGTCTACCTCCAACTTTCTGTGCATTTCTCAAGAGGTAGATTCTTCAAAACTCAACCAGGCTCTTAAATCCTGCTTCTACTGAGCAGCAACCATGTGGTTGTTGATCTTGTTCTTGTCCTGATACTTATCTCTATACCCAAATCACCCAGATAAGAACCTGGCACATTCCTTGGTTTAAAAAAATTTTAAAAAGCAGGTCTCATCAGGTGCATATGTCTAAGTACATGGAGAGTTTATATTAGAATAACACACACAACTTCAAATCATATTCGGAGATCCCTTTATGTTTCATAGACTCCCTGACTCTGTGAGGTTTCAGCCTCATCCCCTCTCACTGTCTCTTCTTGCTCCATCTCTCCTCTCATCACCTCCTGGCCTAGTCAGTCTTTGTCATTCCAAAAGAGCAATCCATTTTTAGAGATCTACTTTCCTTAGGCAAAAGACCTATAAATTTAAAACTATAAGATGCTGATGAAAGAAATCAAAAATGACACAAACAGATGGAAAGATATACCATGTTCTTTGGTTGAAAAATTAATATTGTCAAAGACGACTATACTATCCAAGGCAATCTACAGATTCAGTGCAATCCCTGTCAAATTACCAATGGAATTTTTTATAAAACTAGAACAAAAAAGATCTTAGAATTTGTATGGAGACACAAAATACTCCAAATAGCCAAAGCAATCCTGAGAAAGAAAAATAGAGCTGGAGGAATCAGACTTCCTGATTTCAGACTATGCTACAAAGCGACAGTCACAAAAACAGCATGGTACTAGAACAAAAACAAATATATAGATCAACAGACTAGATTAGAAAGCCCAGAAATAAATCCATGCACCTATGCTCAGTTCAGTTCAGTTCAGTCATGTCCGACTCTTTGAGACCCCATGAACTGCAGCACGCCAGGCCTCCCTGTCCATCACCAACTTCCAGAGTTTAGTCAAACTAATGTCCATTGAGTCGGTGATGCCATCCAGCTATCTCATCCTCTGTCGTCCCCTTCTCCTCCTGCCCTCAATCCCTCCCAGCAT
Source organism: Cervus elaphus (assembly GCF_910594005.1). NCBI lineage: Eukaryota > Metazoa > Chordata > Mammalia > Artiodactyla > Cervidae > Cervus > Cervus elaphus. The sequence goes on along the minus strand of NC_057819.1, from coordinate 78,930,570 downwards.
CAGGGTCTTTTCCAATGAGTCAACTCTTCGCATGAGGTGGCCAAAGTACTGGAGTTTCAGCTTCAGCATCAGTCCTTCCAATGAACACCCAGGACTGATCTCCTTTAGGATGGACTGGTTGGATCTCCTTGCAGTCCAGGGAACTCTCAAGAGTCTTCTCCAACACCACAGTTCAAAAGCATCAATTCTTTGGCACTCAGCTTTCTTTATAGTCCAACTCTCACATCCATACGTGACTACTGGAAAAACCATAGCCTTGACTAGACAGACCTTTGTTGGCAAAGTAATGTCTTTGCTCTTTAATATGCTATCTAGGCTGATCATAACTTTCCTTCCAAGGAGTAACCATCTTTTAATTTCAGGGCTGCAGTCACCATCTGCAGTTATTTTGGAGCCCAGAAAAATAAAGTAGCCACTGTTTCCACTGTTTTCTTGTCTATTTGCCATGAAGTGATGGGACCAGATGCCATAATCTTAGTTTTCTGAATGTTGAGCTTTAAGCCAACTTTTTCACCCTCCTCTTTCGCTTTCATCAAGAGGCTTTTTAGTTCTTCACTTTCTGCCATAAGGATGGTGTCATCTGCATATCTGAGGTTATTGATATCAATGATGAAGGAGGAAAAACTATACAATGGAGAAAAGACAGACTTTTCAATAAATGGTGCTGGGAAAACTAGTCAACTACATATAAAAGAGTGATATTACAACATTCTTTAATACCACATACAAAAATAAACTCAAAATGGATTAAAGACATAAATGTAAGAATGGACACTATAAAACTTCAAGAGGAAAACATAAGCTGAACACTTTTTGACATAAATCACAGCAAAATCTTTTTCAATCCATCTCCTAGAATAATGGAATAAAAACAAAAGGGATATAATTAAACTCAAAAGCTTCGCACAGCAAAGGAAATCATAAACAAAACAAAAAGAAAACCCACAAAATTAGGGAAAATATTTGCAAATGATGTGATCAACAAGGGGTTACTCTCCAAAATTTACAAACAGCTCATGTAGCTCAATTTATATATATATATATATATATATATATATATATATATATTCCAGTCAAAAAAATGGACAGAAGACTCAAATAGACCTCTCTTCTCAGAAGACATATATAGATGGCCAGGAGCCACATGAGAAAATGCTTAACATCACTAAGTATTAGAGAAATGCAAATCAAAACTACAATAATATATCACCTCATATCAGTCAGAATATCCATCATCAAAAAGTCTTCAAACACTTCTGGTTCAAGACGGTGGAGTAAAAGGAAGTGCACTCATCTACGCCTAAGAGAGCACCAAAATCTCAACTAACTATTGAACAAGCACCAACAGGAAGATCCTGGAATCCATCAAAATAAGATACTACCAAATCCAAAGACAAAGAAGAAGCTGCAACGAGATGGCAGGAGGGGTGCAAACACAATGAAATCAAATCTCATACCTGAACAATAATACCAAAGAAGTTCTCCCACTCTTGTGAAGTTTCTGAACCCCGCATCAGGCTTCCCAGCCTGGGGATCTAGCAAAGGGACTGGGAATCCCCAGGGAATCAGACTCTGAAGTCCAGTGGGATTTGATTACAGGACTACCACAGGCCTGGGGAAACAGAGACTTCACTCTTGGAGGACACAGACAAAATCTTGTGTGTACAAAGACCCAGGGGAAAGGATCAACAGCACCACAGGATACTGAACCAGACTTCCCTGCTGGTGTTGGAGGGTCTGCTGGGGAGGTGTGGGGTCAGCAGTGGCTTGCCATGGGCACGGAGGCCTTGGCAGCAGCAGTCCTGAGGTCCTCCTGGAGGTCACTATCAACCCTACCATAGAGCCCCACGGACCCCAAGGCTGGGCCACCTCAGGGGAAACAATCAACAGAGAGGGAGCAAAACCCGGCCCATCAGTGGAGAATTGGATTAAGGTTTTACTGAGCAGAGCCCTGGCCATCAGAGCAAGACTCAGTTTTTCCCATCATCAGTCCCTCCCATCAGGAAACTTACACAGGTCTCTTAACCTCATCCACCAGAGGGCAGACAGAAGAAGCAAGAAGGGCCACAATCCCACAGCAGTTAGACCCAAAACCACATCACAGAAAGTTAACCATGATGAAAAAACAGAGGGTTTTGTTCCAGATGACGGGACAAGATAAAACCCCAGAAAAATAATCAAATGAAGTGGAGATGGGCAACCTTCCAGAGAAAGAATTCAGAATAATGATAATGAAGATGATCTAGGCTTTCAGAAAAAGAATAGAGGAAATGATTGAGAAGATGTAAGAAATGTTTACCAAAGACCTTACAAGAACCAAAGAAAGAACAGAGATTAACAATACACTAGAAGGAATCAATAGCAGAATAACTGATGCAGAAGAACAGATAAGTGAACTGGAGGACAGAATGGTAGAAATCACTGCTTCAGAATATAGGAAAAAACAATGAAAACAACAAATGAAGACAGCCTAAGAAACCTCTGGGACAACATTTAACACAAAACTTTGAGCACAGAGTAAGCTGATTCACCCTTCATTTCTTTTGTCTTTCTGTACTGGGATGAAATTAGGGCCAATTCCTCCCTCTAAGTTTTCTGAAAAAAGATATCAAATGACAGTTTATATTAGAGCAACATAAATCTTTCAAAGACCCACTTACATTGTTACACCCACCAGGGAGTCTTCTAACAGGTGAGGTCTCATTCCTGAGTCGATCACCTACCATACATTATAGGGGATTAGTATTTTCCTAGTAAACTACAGTCTTCAAGGGCACATGTGATGTCTGATTAGGACTTCTTTTATTTTGCAAATATGCTCAATAAATACTTTTTGACTACAGTACATCTTAGAACATAGCGCTTAACTACTGCAGTCAGGTAGGCCTGGGTCTTGATCTTAATAACTAAAGTAAATGATTTAACCTACTCAATTCTTGATGCTTTCCTATGAAAAACAAGCATCACACTGCACAAGGTGGGGCTGAGGATTCTTGCTCTAGACTTGAGCCACTGGTGAACCTTCAGGAAATCAGCCTTCTGTTGGATTTATTAGTTTAGTCACTGCTGCAATTAAATTTAGTTATCTTTAGTAACAGACTTTCAGAGTGAGGCATATTCAGCCTCACTGTGCTTTTAAATCTTCTACATTATGTTATTTTATGTTATTCAAATCACTTTTTTGTGCTGCATAGCATATGGGATCTTAGTTCTCCAACCAGGGATCAAACCCATGCTCCCTGCAGTGGAAGCATGGAGTCTTAACCACTAGACTGCCAGGGAAGTTCCTAAAAGCACCTTCAGTAAATGTTAGGAATCTATGTAAAAAGTACCTATTTTATATGATCCACTTAGAGTCAAGTATAATTTTTTTTTTTTTTTTAGTGTGATTTTTTTTTTTAATTTTTTTATTAGTTGGAGGCTAATTACTTCACAACATTTCTATAAGCAGTCCATACACACTTCTCACAAGCTCTCATCTTGGTGTATGAGGAATACATAAGACTTCAGCCCTTCTTTTTCTTTCAAGACAGCTTCCCAGAAATTGGAGCAGAGTAGAGAGCTGCTTTCACCCACTGGGGAACCAAAAGCCAGGTAGGCTTTTGGACAGATTCTCTGTACACACAGTTGGCTACTTCACTTTGGAATTCTAAGCAAGCCCGTCCCTTGCTATTGTAACCACCCGGCAGGAAGACTGATCTTTCTCTAGACACCCGACCTCAAATCTCAGAGACCTCTTTCAGCACTGTACTCTCTCAACCTGCCCTCAAATATTATCCCTGGGTCATTCCCTGCCAGCCACATGCCACAGCACCTCTATGACCCCATCACTCTCAGCCCAGGAGCCCACATCCAGCTTCACTGAAAGTTCTCATCCTATGGGAACTCCCTCATATTCCCATCAGAAAATCTACAGGCATAACTGCATCCTCATCTCCTGCCAGTTACCACCCTGACATCCTTTCTCATCCCAAAGGTCAGTCTCTCAGTAAGTGCACTGGGTCTCATCCCCTCAAAGACTTTGATCATCATATGGTCATTTCCTGTCTGTTCTGGATCATAAGTCACTCTCTTTATATTGAATTATTCTCTTCAGTTCATACAAAATAAGCTCTTGCATCTCCATTTTTAGAAAATCACTCCCCTGAACTCTTATAACTGTCCAGCTGCTGCTCCATTTTCCTGCACTTTTTCATTTGCTTAAGGGTTGTCTACAAATACTGTGCTCATTTATTTTTTACTTACTCTTTACTCACTGTGCTCTGAATTTCATTTCCACCACTAAACAGCAAACTATTCTTGTCTAGGTTACCAGTAATCTTCATATTGCCAAATCCAATGAACATATTTTATCCTCATCTCAGTTGATTTCAGGGTATCATTGCAATAGTCAATCATTCCTACTACGCTGGAACCCCCTTTCATGACACTCTGCAGTCCTGATTTTTATTATATCCCATTGACTACACCTGTCTTGTTCGCTCACCTAGCTCCTCTACCCAATCCTTAAACACTGGTACCCCTCAAACTCCAGCTGCCTCACTCTCATCTTCTTTCTCTATCCTCCCTTGCTATTTATTCCAGTGGTTCTAAACTAATTTGGCCCATTAATGGATGTCTGTCAAGTACACAAAACATTTTTGATTGTCATATCTGGGAGGATGTCACTGGCATCTAGAAGGTTGAGTATGGCAATACTGCTAAACATTGATACATAATCCTATAATACACAGCCTCTCACAACAAAGGATTATTGGCCCAAAATGTTAACTGTAGCAGCATTGATAAACCCTGTATAGCCATTCCCTTGACCTCATATATTGTTTGTGTGGTAGAAAATATATATATATTGTCTTCTGGTATCTATTTTCCTTTTCTTTTATTAGTGGAATTGACACTCACCATGTGGCCAGGTTAGACACTGTATGTTATAGCCTGTCTTGCAGCTAAGCAATATATAAAAGTTCTGGGTCAGTTTCTTGAAAAGAATATGCTATCTTTTCTCCTTTTTCCAAATGATGGAATGTGGTCCTAGTGTAGGAAGCGAATGTCAACCATGCAAAGAAAAAATAACATTCAAAGGGATGATGAATCAATAAGATAAATACAAACTGGATCTTTAAATGACCTTGTGGACTGGAGCTGTCTACCTCACCCAGACCACCCACCTCCTCTGAACCATTACATGAATGAGAAACAAACTCAATTCACAGTATCGAAGGCCCTGATGTTTTTAAAACTTACTTGATACTACAACTGACATATCATCTACATATTGATGGAGCCCCCTTCTTCTCCCGCTCTCAATCTTTTCCAGCACCAGGGTCTTTTCCAATGCGTCAGTTCTTCGCATAAGGTGGTCAAAGCCAGCTGGAAAGTTGGTTACAATGAACACTAAGGACAGCCTCAAACAGGAAAGAGATTACACTCAGACAACGCAAAACTTAAAGAGCGACTTAATGGGAGCTGACTGTACACAGCAGAAGATGTGTGAGAGGGAGGAACATGAGGTTGGCTTGGGAACACAGATCTCTGCTCCAACATCACTCACTTCTAGTAATAGAAAATGCAAAACAAGTCCAACTCTTAGAGGCTGTTTAAGATGTAAGTTAAAAACAAAGAAAGGAGGGAGAAAGGGAGGGAGGAAAGAAGGAAAGAGAAAGAAAAACAAGGTACAAAATGTTCTTGACATTTTTATTCCTTTGCAATCAAGAGCAAAAATCACCAGGGAAGAGAGAAATCTAATGAAATACTTGGAAAACTTCATTACTGGAACTAAAGTGATTTGTGCTGGTCTTTGACAAAGATCTTGTTAAACAGTTGGCCTCCAGTCTTAGTCCCTAATGACAGGCTTTCTGAGCATAAATTATCCATGTTTCTTCCAGCAAGAACTGGTCACACTACTTCTCCTTTTCCTGATGTTGTCTCTAGGAGTCTATATCTACCCAGGATCTCCCTAACACTGGACAGGATGTCTCACACCTGAGACAGATTTCACAGCTTTATCAACATGAGTCCTGGAGATACCGGTATTTGTTGTATTTCCCTGATTTTCTTTCAAAGGGCAAAAGGACCTTGAGAATAGGGGTTACAAGAAACCAACATTATTCTCATGACTGTTACGCACCAGGTATTTTACATCAGAGGAACCAGTCAATTCTTCAGAAAACCCAATGTGAAAAGTATTATTATCCCCATTTTGCTCATCACCAAAGTAGGGAAAGGAATTATAAATTTTTTCTCTGTCACACAGCTAAAAAGACGCTAGGTCTGGTCCATTTGTTTCCAAAGCATGCGATCTCTTCTGTACATATGGGACCTCAGCTCTAAGGTAAGACAACTTTTGAGTTAAACCAAACTACATTACTAGAGCCAGAGTGATCTTTTTAAAAACATAGACCAAGTCATGTCACTCCCCTGCTAAAAATGCTTCTTGAAATAGCTCCTTCCCACCTGAAGATTGCACACACACACAAATATTATGTCGTGTTTCATTCACATAACTACTTTCTCTTCAACCTTTGCTATACCTCAAACCAGTTCTCCAAATCCAGGGCAGATTGCTGTTCATCCTGCTGACTGCACCAGTTGTATTGCTGATCCTGTTCACAGCGCCAATTGTCTCACCGTATCTCACTGTCCACACTGTTCACTGAACCCAGGGTAGGCAAGGTGTGAGCTAAGAGGCTAGAAGAAGATGCGAGGAACCATAGGAACTGCAGACATGCTTATTCTCTCTGGCCATAGCAGCCATAGTAGCAGACATAACATAACACAACACAACTGCACACAACCTGTGACCGAGCAAGTACCTCATGAAGCTTACATACAGTGCTACAAGTGATCTCAGCTGTAACATAATCATTATTTACAAAACATGGGGCAAGAGCAAGAGGCCATGGGGCAAGAAAGCCTGACCACACCATCTTGGCTAATGTGCTCTTTGTCTACACAGGGTGAGTTAAAAAGAATGTGCAAACTGCCACACAACTGCACTCATTTCACATGCTAGGAAGACCATGCTCAAAATCCTCCAAGCCAGGCTTCAATAGTACATGAACTGAGAACTTCCAGGCGTACAAGCTGGATTTTGAAAAGGCAGAGAAACCAGAGATTGCATTGTAAACATCCGTTGGGTCATGGAAAAAGCAAGAGAATTCCAGAAAAATATCTACTTCTGCTTCTTCAACTACACCAAAGCCTTTGACTGTGTGGATCACGACAAACTGTGGAAAATTCTTAGAGATGGGAATACCAGACCACCTGACCTGCCTCCTGAGAAACCTGTATGCAGGTCAGGAGGCAATAGTAATACTGGACATGGAACAATGGACTGATTCAAAGTTGGGAAAGGTGAATGTCAGGGCAGTATATTGTCATCCTGTTTATTTAACTTATATGCAGAGCACATCATGCAAAATGCCAGGCTGGAAGAATCACAACCTAGAATCAAGATTGCAGGGAGAAACATCAATAATCTCAGATATTCAGATAACACCATGCTAATGGCAGAAAGCAAAGAGGAACTAAAGATCAAGAGGAGAGTGAAAAAAACTAGTTTAAAACTCAACATTTAAAAAATTAAGATCATGGCATCCAGTCCCACCACTTCATGGCAAATAAATGGGGAAACAGTGGAAACAGTGACAGACTTTATCACTGTGGGTGGTGACTGCAGCTATGAAATTAAAAGACGCAAAGAAGTCAAACCAGTCAATCCTAAAGGAAATCAACCCTGAATGTTCATTGGGAAGACTGATGCTGATGCTGAAGCTCCAGTGCTTTGGCCAACTGATGCAAAGACGTGGAAAAGACACTGGTGCTGGGAAACATTGAAGGCTAAGGAAGAAAGGGGTGGCAGACGATGAGATGGTTGGATGGCATCACTGACTCAATGGACATGAATTTGGGCAAATTCTGGAAGACAGTGCAGGACAGAAAGGCCTGGCGTGCTGCAGTCCCAGGGATTGCGAAGAGTCAGACATGGCTGAATGAACAACAACCCCGAGAAATTCAACATCAGTGTATCTGGGGAGGGGATCAAAATCTGCATATTAAATAATCACCTAAAATGTTTCTGATGCAAGTGGTTCCTATGACTGCATCCTGAGAGGTATTCCAGGTTGTAAAATTCATTTTACTATTGCCTTCCTCTTTGCAATTCTTTCGTTTCTTTCATTCAACACTCATTTATCTGACAAACAAGTGGCTCAAATTGTAAAGAATCCGCCTGCAATGCGGGAGACCTGGGTTCAATCCCTAAGTTGGGAAGATCCCCTGGAGGAGGGCATGGCAACCCACTCCAGTATTCTTGCCTGGAGAATCCCCATGGACAGGGGAGCCTGTGGGCTAGTCTATGGGGTCACAAAGAGTTGGACACGATTGAGCGACGAAGCACAGCACAGACCTATACTCCAGACATTCTTCTAGGCTTTGGGAACATAGCTGTTAAAAAGAAAACCACAAGATTCCTGTTCTCATGGAACTTACAGTCTTATTGGAGTAAAACCAAAGAATTTTAGAATACACATATCGTATATCAGGTGGCAAAGAGTATTACAAAGAAAAATAAAGCAGGGTAACGAGGTAGTGATAGGATGCTACTGTATTAGGTTTATTTATTTAATGTTTTCTCCTTGAAGGAAAAGACCTCATGTGTCTGATTCACTTCTACATCCTAAGCATCAGGCACCTAACTCCCAATAAATATCTGTTGAGGTAGGAATTGAACTACTTTACAGATGCTAGAAATAAAGACCCTTATAGTGGCTTTTACAAAACAAGAATGACGACATAGTGCCTAATGCTGCCACCTAGAGTGGCCTATGTAAGCATTCCAAAGTAAAACTAAGCAGTTTATAGGCAAGAAACTTAAGTTTTATCACAAAAGTAGAATAATAGGATTTCTACCTCCAATAAAGATGGAGTAACACACATCTGGACTTAGTCTTCCACTAAACAGCTTTTTAAATGGGCAAATATACACACATATATGTGTGTGTGAGAGAGAGAGAGAGAAAGAGAGAAATGATGCTTTTCAGGCTTTTGGGCACTGGGTATTAGGCAATATAAGGCAGAGATTCCCTTAAAAACAGTGAAGTAAGCCCAGTTGTCCCAGTTTACTATCTACAGGTATTTCCAGGCAGTAGTACAGGGAGGTGAAACCCAGGTTAAGCTCAGGCATCTTTCTGAACTGAGGAGCGAGAGCTATGTATCCAAGGAGGTAAAAGTGCCTAGAGTTTGTAACACAAATTATGAAAGACAGCATCTACACAGATAGATTAAATGTTCAAAACATCCTGTCCAAATTTTCAGCTGAGTTCTGACCAGGACATGCATGTGGGGAAACCATATGATACCATGGAAAGAAAAACCCAAAGGAGCAGAGATGACAGTTAGTGGATTCACACATCCAAGAATAGTTTTTGTATTCACCAGCCAGAGTGGAAAGCTTTGTAATTCATGGTCAATTGGGTAGAACATTAAGAAAGATGTCATCTCAGTCCTGAAGAAAAATTAGTCCCAGGTCAAGGGCTGCTCCAACCCTACTTCAGAAAGCGTAAAAGCAAGCCTCAAAATGAGGAAATTATTACTTGTAAGTAGTTAATCTGCTTCCCAGAACAAAGCTAAAGAATATCTACTAGAATATAAAAGCATCCAACAATTTTACCTCTGGTAACCAATCAAAAATCACCAGGTATGCAAAGAAGCAAGAGTCATACTAAGAAGAAAAATTAACCAGTAGAAACAGACCCAGAAAAGACTAAGATATTAAAAATTAGTAGACAATGACATTAAATAGTAATTATTACTATATTCCTCACATTCAAGAGTAGAAGACAAAGCAAGTGGAGATGTGGAAGACATTTCTCAAAGACCCAGTTGATCTTCTAGAGATGAAAACTATAAAGTCTGAGATTAAAAACAAACAGTATGGGTTTAATAAGTTACACACTGGAAAATAAAATATTATTGAAACTGAAGATATAACAATAGAAAGTATTCAAAATGAAGTACAAAAAAAGAAAGATTAAAGAAGAAAAGTGAGTGTGGGACAACTTGAAGAGCACTAATAATATGCAGTTGGAGTCTCTGAAGGGAAGTGAGGGAGGGATAAAGAGAAAAAAATATTTGAAGGGGAAAAATGGCCTACATTTTTTCCAAATGTGATATCATGGTAAACTCACAGATTCAAGAAGCTTAATGAACCCAAAGGGCAAGAAATATAAAGAAAAATAGGCCAAAGTATACCATAACCAGAATGCTAAAAACAGTGATAAAGAGAAAATCATAAAAGCAGCCAAAAGGAAAAAAGACACATTACATACAAAGGAATATAGATAAGAATAATAAAAGACTTCTCTTCAGGAACAACATAAGCCAGAGTCCATTGGAACGTCTTTAAAACACAGAAAGAAAGAAAAAAAAATCTGCCAATTTAAAATTCCAATCCTAGACACAGTACCTTTCAGAAACAAATGTAAAGATTTTTTTAAGATTCATAAAAGATATAAGGTTAATCACCAGAAGACTGTTTAAAACAAAATTGAAAATGTAATATGAGATGTACAATTTAGACAGAGGTAAAATAAATAGCAAAAATAGCACAAAAGTCAAGAGAAGAGAAATAAAATTATACCACTGTAAGATTTTTATACTATTTGTAAAGTGACTTAATGCTACTTGAAAGCAGTGTATGAAAAATTAAAGATGTATACTATAAACTCTAAAGTGAAGGTAAAAGCCCTCAGTCATGTCCGACTCTTTGCAGACCCCATGGGCTATACAGTCCATGGAATTCTTCAGGCTAGAATAATAGAACTGGTACCCATTCCCTTCTCCAGGGGATCTTTCCAACCCAGGGATCAAACCCAGGTCTCCTGCATTGCAGGCAGATTCCTTACCAGCTGAGCCACCAAGGAAGCTCATAAATTCTAAAGCATTACACAAAAAATGGACATAGTTAATAAGCAAATAAAATGGAATTTTTAAAACACTAAATTAATCTGAAAAAAAGGCAGAAGACTGGGAAAAGGGAACAAAATATACATGGTACAAATACAAAACTAATAGCAAGATGGTATATTTAAAACTAACAATTGTGAATCATATTAAGGTTAGTCTTCTTTACATAAATGTTTGAACATAGAAAACATAGAACCAATGTCTTCAAAATTCAAATGAATGACTTTCCACATAGAATTCAACACACACACTACCAACCACACAAGAGAGTAGAATAAAAATACTTTCGGTCATGAAATACTGTCTGAAGAAACGTAACTGTCTGATTGGTAGCCAAATACTCCTTCACCCAACTTCATCATGAAGGCACTGCCCACCTCCACTCAACCTTGCCTGCAATCCAGGCACCCCACTTCAACATAAAGCAACCATATTCACTGGGTATCTATTCCATATCAGGTGTGGTCCTGAGCACTGGAAATCATAGATAGCTAAGTCACCATTCACATCCTAAAGGAGGGGAGCAGATTTATGTATAAACATTTCTAGACGCAGCAGATGACAGTCAAAGCTAAAGCAGAGAGTGGGAATTTCCTGTGGGGAGATGTGGAATGGAACAACTGTGTCTGGAGCATTTGGGAAAGCTTCTCGAAAAGCATGAGATTGTATAAGACTAGGATCCTCCATCTGGTATCACCAGGACCACTCTACAATCTGTCCGTACTCTACCTACCATCAACCAACTGATACATTACCCCACCAGGCGCAGGACCCCCATTCTACCTGACTCTCCTTACTCCACTCCGTCAGCCCCCATAACACCCTGTGCGTATGTCAGGCTCATTGGACTCTATTTGTCACCCCAAAGTTGCACCACCTGCATTTAATCATGAAGGTAAATCATAATAGCAAAAGCTTGAGCACCAGCTAGGTACAAGGCCATGAAAGAGAGTAGAGAGTGGCAAGACCTTGCCTTGCTCTCTGAAGCTCCTGGTCTAAGATGTGAAGGTGAACCTATGGGGTGTTTTGTTATTTATTTGTATGTAGGTTGTCAGTACCTTGAGAGCAAGATCCATTACACCTACTTCTGCAGACCTTCTCACTGTACAAGCTGAGAACTCCGCACTTAACCTCAGTAAATATCAAGATGACATCATCCACAAAAAAAGAAAAAAAAATAGAACCCAATGCTGCATTTCTGAGCACCTGGGCCAAGACCTTGTGCCTCACTGTCAGGGAGCTCCCCACTCCACAGCAGTTCTGACACCCAGGCCCAGATCTGTTCGACTTTCTTCGATGGAGTTACAGAACTAGGCTTTCTTTCTTACCTATATCAGGCCCTTATATCCTGTTCTGACAGCTCAGGTTAAGGTAAATAACAGTGAGATTATGTGTCCTACAAGGGGCTGATCAAAGTATCTCACTGCCTCCCTGAGATCTACGGGGGCCAGGTCATGGAAAAACTGCCAAACCCCATCATTCTGAAAAGAAGTCTTTTCTTAGCATTGCCTCCTTTGCCTGCCATGAGCCAAATGCTCCAACACGTCCACCTCTTTGGCTGAAAATGAATGAGGCGACAATTCAAAATGGCAGGAAGGGGATAAATGTAAGACCGAACATCATTTTGATAAGAAAGCAGTCATTCCTTTTGCCCATTAACAGAGCTAGAGAAACGCCTTTGGTTAAGTTTCCTGACAGCTGATTGTAAGTGTAAGCTCATCGCCTGCCCTTGATGCTCTCTTATATCCCTGTAAACACACCACATGCACACCTGACACTGAACTTGGGAGAAGAAACATGTGCCAGTCTCAGCTGATTCTCCAAGCTACAGAGCTTGCTCTGTCTTAACGAGCAAACGAGAGATTATTATTCACATTCATGTATGACAAACCTAGACGGGGTATGAAAAAGCAGGGACATCACTTTGCTGACAAAGGTCCATATAGTCAAAGCTATGGTTTTTCAGTGGTCATGTGTGGATGTGAGAGTTGGACCATAAAAAAGACTGAGCACTGAAGAATTGATGCTTTTTGTAATTTATTTACTTTGATTGGAGGGTAATTTCTTTACAATATTGTGGTGTTTTTCTGGCATACATCGACATGAATCAACCATGGGTGCACATGTGTCCCCCCATCCTGAGCCCCCCTCCCACATCCCTCCCCATCTCATCCCTCTGAGTTGTCCCAGAGCACTGGCTTTTGAACTGTGGTGTTGGAGAAGACTCTTGAGAGTCCCTTGGACTGCAAGGAGATCAAACCAGTCAATCCTAAAGGACATTAACCCTGAATATTTATTGGAGGAATTGATGCTGAAGCTGAAACCCCAATACTTTGGCCACCTGATGTGAAGAGCTGATACATTGGAAAAGACCCTGATGCTGGGAAAGATTGAAGGCTGGAAGAGCAGGGGATGACAGAGGACAAGATGGTTGGATGGCATCACCGAGTTAATGGACATGAGTTTGAGCAAGTTCCAGAAGATGGTAAAGGACAGGGAAGCCTGGAGTGCTGCAGTCCATGGAGTTGCAGAGTCAGACACGACTAAGTGACTAAACAGTCAACAGAAACAACAAAGAACAGTAACCAAGCCCTCTGGTTTGAAGGGACCTGACTACACCTCCTCACCTGTCCCATGCCTGCCATATCTCACCTGGGCTTTTACAGAGCTCCACCAGGACCCCAGCCTAGGATCATCACACGGACTGAGCAACCTGGGAACGCACCTTGGAGACAGAGCTGCGGACTATAGAAGTGTTGGTAGCTGGTGGACAATGTTGCCCCCATTGAAGAGTGTTTGCAGTCACATGTTCAGGGGCACTTAGACCTTCCTTGTCCAGAGGCAGTGAAGAGCTGGGGTCAGGTTCCAGGTCTGCCATTTACTGGCCCTGTGGACTCAAGCCAGTGACTTTACTCCTGCTTGCCACTGCTTCCTCAACGTAGAATGAGAATAAGAAGGGCAGAAACAGCTCAGGTTTATTGTTGAGTGTGAATGAGGCAATACATGTGAAACACAAGAGCTGGGGTCTGCATGGAGCTCACACGCACGGATGCTGCTCATTTCACTGTTGTGTCTCTGTTACATGCTTCCCTGGCCTGGCTGTGCCCCAAGAAGAGCACAGGGCCAGGCACAGAGCAACAGCGGATGATTCATTGTGTGAGCCTGCGATGACAGCCCAGCTCCCCGCCCACCCTGCAGGCCTGCACACCCCCAGTGCAGGCGTCTCCCCCAGGCCGGGGGCTGGCTTGGGGTCAGCATAGGTTCTGCACAGAAGGAGACAACTGTCCAACGACATCGGTTCCGAAACTTCTGGACTGTCCAGCAAACTCTGTCTACAACCCATCATAGAACAGAATACTCAGGAGATTAAACAGGGCCCAGCTCCCAGGCCCCATGTCACCCCCTCATTCCACTGTGCCCTCAAAGGAGCCAATGCCTGCAGGTCAGGGGTGGGAAGAGGAGGCATTCAGTTCACCAGCTGTTTCGCTCCACCATAAAAACCACTTTGGGGCATGAATGACCCTAAGTCGTGATCACCTTTTTTCCCGTGAATATAGGAACATAGATCATTTTGTTCTGAATAAATTCACAAATGAAAGTTAATTTTTTTTTAAATTACCTACCAAGCACCCTTACTCAACAAATGGCTAGAAAATATACCCCACAAAATGAGGAAATAGCCCAGTAAAAGGACCCAGAAAACAAGATCTGACCCAAGAAGGGGAAGAAGTTTCCAGAATGAAGGTAAAGGAATGCCCCAGGATGTTAGCTGGTCATCAAGCGCACAGACCTACCAAGATTGGCACAAGAAATTAGAAAGTTCCAACATGGGTGACCCCGAGAAAAAAGAACTGATAGACTAACTAAAATCAAACTGAGGGGACTCCCCATGGTCCGGTGGTTAAGAATCTGCCTTGCAATGCAGGAGAGGCAGGTCCCATCCCTAGTCAGAGAACTAACATCCCACGTGCCAGCAGAGCACCTGAGCCTATATGCTACAATTACTGAGCCCACGGGCTCTGGAGTCCTTGAGCCACAACTAGAGAATGCATACACTGCGGTGAAGAATCCCACAAGACACAACAAAGATCCTGTGTGCCACAAATGAGACCTGATGCAGCCAAATAAATAAAATAGTGCTAAGAAGTGGCATTCAATTACGGTAGAGCATATTAGAATCGATTAATGATGGACATGTGCTAAACAGGCAAATCAAAAAGTAAGGCAATGATTAATGCTTGGAAAAAGAAACCCTTATTCCAAACAGTAAAATGTAATTGTGTATTCCCTTGATAAAAAATATACATTTTTTTTGTTTTGTTTTAGCATTAATAGTATTTTATTGATTTTAAAAATATATTTATCAAGGAGCAGAGTCTACCTAGAAGCCTTATTCTTCTCTTTTTATAAACACTTGATTTTTTTTTTTATTTTATATCTTGTGTCATTTGCTGACAATGGAAAAAATGACTTAGATTTGTATATACTAACATTCCTCACTTGTATATACACACAAACTTCTACTCCCAGCTCCCAATATTATAATTGGGAAACCCAAAATTCAGTGCTAATAATATTATGACCATGAAAATATTGTCACAGCTGTAGATCAGGGGCGGAAGAGTTGGGAAAGCTGTGCACAGAGAGTCAGTTGGCAAAATAATATCTAAAATGGAAAAAGTCAATATATTTTTAGCATATTTAAAAACATGGAGATAAAATTCAGATGAGTCAGCTAAGAGTTTAAGGTTTCTCCTGCTGAGGAACACAACCCAGTGTTAGGGAGCAGGACTCCTTCAACCCTATTTTATATTTTATGAGTCTGCTTTTCTTTAATAGTAATTTTAATTAAAATGTTTAAAAAATTATAATCACCAATGTGCTTAGGCTTCCCAGCAAACCCTGTTTTGTTTTGTTTTTTTAGAAAAATAAAGATCTTGAAATTAAAATAAAGATCAACTAGAGAATCAAATATATTATTCTGTAAAATTGAAAAGACAAATAATGCAATGAATATCTAAAACTTGGACAAATTACAATCCAGGAATTCAGAACTCTAACTCCGTACCCTATTTGGTCAAGGGATATTCAGTTCAGTTCAGTTCAGTTGCTCAGTTCTGTCCGACTCTTTGTGACCCCATGGATGGCAGTACACCGGGCTTCCCTGTCCATCACCAACTCCCAGAACTTGCTAAAACTCATGTCCATCAAGTCAGTGATGCCATCCAACCATCTCATCCTCTGTCATCCCCTCCTCCTCCTGCCTTCAATCTTTCCCAGCATCAGGGTCTTCAAATGAGTCAGTCATTCACATCAGGTAGCCAAAGCATTGGAGTTTCAACTTCAACATCAGTCCTTCCAATGAATATTAAGAACTGATTTCCTTTAGGATAGACTGGTTGGATCTACTTGCAGTCCAAGAGACTCTCAAGAGTCTTCTCCAACACCATAGTTCAAAAGCACCAATTATTTGGCGATTTCACCAATCAAAGGAGATTGGCACATTATATTTAATTTTTTTTTCAATTTCCTGTTTATCATCATGCCTCATTTCCCAAATTATTTGGAACTGAGAATGCATATTAGAATTTAACATGGGTACCTTTGGATCAGTAGAATCTCTTTAGTCATATTTCCTCTTTGTTCATTGTGGACAATAAAAGGAGAAAGATTGAATGAATCCTGTGCACATATAAATCTGTGAACCAGTCTTCAATTTCTAATCTAAGCCCAGTTCTTGAGCCTGTCCACATGGAGTGGAGAAGACAGAAGTAAAAAGGCATTATGACCCATGTATTCCTATGGTTCCAAAACACAAAATTATAGTTATATAAATTTGTCCTTTTAAATTTCTTAACAATTTGTAATGGAAGAAAAATTTACCCCAAATTACAGTGTTGGTTTGCTGATATTCCTTCTGCAATTAAGAAAATTTAAACCTAGTACTCCACCAAAACAAGAGACAGCAAAAATAAAAACATTTTTCTCTGTTATTTAATCATCTTCTGCTGTTGGGTTATTGCTATAGGTTAGTTGAATTAGCCAGAAAATTCTCCAGAGCATTTACATTCAAGGTATGAAAAAAATTTCAATGGAATAAGTCCAAATGTTGCAAAAAATTAATTTAGAAACTAGTGAAAATATAACACCCTAGCAGTGGATCATATGTTTTGTGAATCCTGTTATTAACAGCAGAACATAATAGAAAGACTGAAATCTAGGATTTGAATCCTGGATATGCCACAGGAATGTCATTAGATAATAGACGAGTCAACTCCCTTTTCTGTGCTTCATTTTTCATCTGTAAAGGGAGATGATGTAACTGGATGATTGCTCAAGTTTCTTTCATGTCTTAGAAGAATACAATAGATACATCAGGAACAAGACAAAAATTTCCTCTTTCTCTACAATGGCATCCCTTAGATTGATTTATGTAATTATATGCAGGCATTTGAAAATCCTACAGTCTCTGAGGAGCTGACCACCAATTATGGCAAAAAAAAAAAAAAGATGTGGTTGTCTAATTTCAGCTAAATTTAAACAGTATCAGCAAGACTAAAGCTTGGATACATCTCAATTATCCACACAAATTAAGGGTGTGGTATCAAGAAGAATCCAAAGCACTTCCTCTTAGCTTTGAGATCCATTATATTTTCTGTTTAACTGCAAACTCAAATTAATATTTTGATTTACTCAGGCTGATTTTCAAATTTATTGACCTAATTACATACTCAATGATGTAGTCTAAAAATGCACCTGGCTGGATAGAAGAGACACTGTCTTTGAATTCTACATAGTCCTTGAATTTCTAAAGGCTGGTTCACACAAAGACCTAGTTGACATGGTAAATAGAAGAGACCTCTGTGATATATGTCCTGCTCACAAGTCCTTTTTGCCTGAGAACAGCTCTCCACTCTGGTTCTCTAAGCCACGTGTTGGTTACATAATTACCACTCAAGACTCACTTGATTGGCAGTGGTTGAGCATCAGAGCCAAACTGAGCCAATCAGAGCTCTGTAACTGAGACCGTGAAATCTCAATATGGGTTTGGGTTCACTTATATGAAGACTACATAAACTTGAGAACTGGGGCACAGCCATTATCATATGAGTGTTAGTAGCAGAGAGAGCTGATTTGCAAAGACAGACCAAACAAAGAGAGCGAAAGAAACGATAAGAATTTGCAGAAAACAATGGAAGCAAAATACAAAAAGAAAGCTTGCTTTCTGGGCTTCCTCTGGCCTTCTTAGTCCTTTTTTTTTTTTCCTCCCTTAGTCCTTGTTGAGTCACATGTGCATTCCTGCTATGGCTCCCAGGTCATGATATTAAATTTTTCCTTTTGGCTTAGAGTAGCTTGAACCAATTTCTACCAATAGCATCAAAAATATTTGCTATTGTTAAATTGGCTTTTTCAACAAAACTGAAAATTGTCATGAGGAAATCTTTTGGATTGCCTTTTTTTTTTTTTTTCCTTTTTTCTGAATTAACTTGTCATTTGCTCAGAGAGAAAGTAGCTTAGTGTCACAGAGCCCCAGATTATTAAAAGGTGATTGCACATTTAGAAATTTTGGCTTATTTTCCATGCTAGTCTCTATTTTGTGAAGTTTAGGTTCTAATGTATAACTAGGATGATACTGTACTTATTAGGTTAATAGAGGGTCATAGTAGTAGAACTTTTTATTGTAATATCCAGCTGCATTTCTGAATCAGTCACAAGTGAATCCACAATTAATTTTTTTTTAGAACAATGGAAAAATGTTCCTACTAACAGATGAATAAAATAGCCAGTGGAGCCCCTTGGTTGCTATTTGTAGACTGCTTCCAGATAGGTGCAAAATACTTGCCACCTTCTGTAAAAATTAAAGCCTCAAAGTCCTTCAGATAAAAGGGAGAGATGCTATAATGCAAAATGGACCAAAATGAATGTCCAAGTCCTTACAACTGTCTTCTCCTCTGTGGATCTTAGACTCTTCATGCTGTCAGGAATAGAAACAGTCCAACACAAGACCCATAGGCCAAATGAAGCCCAATAGAGTATTTGTTAATTCCGTCCTTTCTTGAAGGGACATTTTGTTGTTTCTCTCTGAGAAATGTTGCTAAACTTTTTGTACCTCTATTTCCACATCTGCACCATGCAGGTCCCTACTTCACATGGTTTCTACAAGGAAGCTTTTACACACAAAGTGCTTAGAAGTATGCCTGGCAAATCAGAATGCTCAATTAATTATAGCCATTGTTGCTAATTTTTATTATTAGTGAGGATTTTTTTTAACAGACTAGCTAGTTATAGGTGTCTCCTTGCTAGTTCTTTGACTGCTACCAACTATAAATTTCACGAGATTTGTTGGACAAGTTTGTAATTGTAATCAAAGCTGAATTATTTAATGATAGTATTTTTAGACATTCAAGTTAAATTCCACTAAAAGTAAATAATTATATTGCATCAAACTTAAAGCATTATTAACTAAGAATAGGGCTGAGGATAGCCTGCAAATAGCACATGACTCAGGCATCCCCAGTGGCTCAGACAGTGAAGGATACACTTGCAATGCAGGAGTCGTGGGTTCAATACCTGAGTCGGGAAGATCCCCTGGAGATGAGAATGGCTACCCACTCCAGTATTCCTGCCAGGAGAATTCCATGGACAGAGGATCCTGGCAGACTATAGTCCAGTTCAGTTCAGTTCAGTCGTTCAGTCGTGTCCGAAATCTTTCTGACCCCATGAACCACAGCACGCCAGGCCTCCCTGTCCATCACCAACTCCCAGAGTCTACTCAAACTCATGTCCATTGAGTCGGTGATGTCATCCAACCATCTCATCCTCTGTCGTCCCCTTCTCCTCCTGCTATCAATCTTTCCCAGCATCAGGGTCTTTTCCAACGAGTCAACTCTTCGCATGAGGTGACCAAAGTGTTGGAGTTTCAGCTTCAGCATCAGTCCTTCCAATGAACACCTGGGACTGATCTCCTTTAGGATGGACTGGTTGGATCTCCTTGCAGTCCAAGGGACTCTCAAGAGTCTTCTCCAACACCACAGTTCAAAAGCATCAATTCTTTGGCACTCAGCTTTCTTCACAGTCCAACTCTCACATCCATACATGCCCACTGGAAAAACCATAGCCTTGACTAGGTGGACCTTTGTTGACAAAGCAATGTTTCTGCTTTTTAATATGCTGTCTAGGTTGGTCATAACTTTCCTTCCAAGGAGTAAGTGTCATTTAATTTCATGGCTGCAGTCACCATCTGCAGTGATATTGAACTGAACTGAACTGAGAAGGCCACTATTTTTATGGTTACCCAGAAGTAGAAAACTACTACTTAGAGTAGGCTGTCTCTTCTGCACACCTGCAGAATAGCATCAGATCATAAGAGACGCTGTTCATTTAGAAAAATATATGCATTGTGTTGAACCTCATTGTGAATGTCCACCCACCCTACCTCCAGCCATAATCTGGAAGGATATGAACAGATTAGAAATGAATCACTCTTCACAGTTAAGTGAGAAGAACTATGAATTTCAGCAGGCAACCTAGGTGGGGCAATAGGAATGATAAGCAGAAGGCATGGGACACAAGAAGGAAGGTCAGCCCTCCACACCACCTCCCTATAACCAGCCAGTAACAGGTAATTTTAGGACAATGAATCTAATGCTCATTTTAAAATTGCTGTCTACATGATGCTATGTGGTAATCCCTTCAGTTCCCACAAAACTTCAATAAGAAAAAGAACATAGTAATAGGAACCAAGAGCAGTATTTAGGAAGAACACTGTAGCACAGATGAAGACAAGTAAACGCCACAAAAATCCATAGCTGGGATTTTC
Source organism: Cervus elaphus (assembly GCF_910594005.1). Lineage (NCBI taxonomy): Eukaryota > Metazoa > Chordata > Mammalia > Artiodactyla > Cervidae > Cervus > Cervus elaphus. The sequence continues at coordinate 78,909,785 of NC_057819.1, read as the reverse complement.
CACAGCAATAGCTTATTTGGATTTTTTAAAATAAAAGTTGACTTCAGAAGATGACGGGACTAGGTCATACACAGCTGACATTGGGGTTGCGTATGAATGACTTACCCCTACACAATGGAGAAATACATCTTCCACATGATGGCAAATATCTCTGAATGTCATCTTGATGTCTTTAACTTTATCTTACTATTGTCTGATTGTTTAGTTCCGACTTGGGTCCCCTTCAGGGCTATTGTGTTCTCCTAGCTTATTTTTATGGTTACATTCCATTTCTTAAACAATTACGTCTACTGTGGGTCCATGTTTACATAAAATGGTGATTGAATACTGACACACAGTCACAATAAAAGCAGTCCATACAAAATAGGGCTGGATTTCAAAGGAAAAACAATTTAAGTCTTTTTTTTCCTTCTACATTCATTTCTCTCAATATGTAGCCAATGTGAAATAACATTCCCACTTGACTGAGACCAGAGTTAAGTACCAAGAAATTTATTTATTCCACAAATATTTATTTCCCTCAGTGGTACAACCGATACCGCTAGGAGGCAAAGTCATAAATATAAATACTAAATGGTCACAATTTAGTTAGGGGAAGAGAAATGAAAACAAAAGTGGAGGCCTGCAAGTATAGCACACAAAGAAAATGTAAGCCGATTTAAAGGACCCTGGCTTGGGGAGATGCCAAAAGTTCAAGAGAAAGTGACAACTGAGGCAAGTTTTGAAGAATTCATGGGAGTTCACCAAGACAACAGAGAGAAAGGGCATGCAGGAAGGGGCATGAACTTGTGAGCGACCACCACTCCAAAAGGAAACATGAGAAACTCCATATGTGGGGAAACCAATCTGCTGGAGAAAGGGGAAAGGCGGGTAGTGTTGGGATTCTGAAGATCCTTGCATGACTGAGATCTTCTGCCTTTAATCCGTGAATGACAGAGATCCAGATTGATAAAGACCAGACTGATAAAGAGGATACATTGCTTTGAAAGGGTGGGTTGTATATGTCCATCAGCAGATGAATGAATAAAGAAGTAATGGTACATATACACAATGGAATATTACTCAGTCATAAAAAGGAACAAAATTGGATCATTTGTGATGCTGTGGATGGACCTGGAGTCTGTCATACAGAGTAAAGTAAGTCAGGAAGAGGAAAATAAATATTGTATATTAACATATGTATTTGGACTCTAGAAAGATGGTACTGTTGCACCTATTTGCAGGGCGGCAGTGGAGACCCAGACTTAGAGAACAGACAGGTGGACACGGAGGCGGAGGGGCGGGTGGGATGCACTGGGAGAGTAGCCTGACGCATACACGCCACTGTGCTTAAAGCAGAGAGCTGGTGGGAAGCGGCTGAGGAGCACAGGCAGCTGAGCTCGGTGCCCTGTGATGACCGAGAGGGCGGGAGGTAGGCTCAGGAGGAAGGGGTCATGTGTATACACACAGCTCATTCACCTTGTGCAGTAGTGACTAACACAGCACTGTAAAGTATTTATTCTCCAATAAAAGTAAATAAAAGAGTGGGCTGGAAGGAAATAGAAATGGAATCTGGAACTCCAGAAGGCCTGAACTATGATGATGACTGTGAGGGGGGAGCAAGGACATTAAATCCTTATTATTTGCCAGGCCTAAATAGGATGCCTCTACTTTATTCCCTGAGCCTGGCTGCCTACATCAACCATTAAATTTGCTTAAAGAAGGAGTGGAGGGGAGAAAAGGTCATCTTTCTTTCTATTTTCCTGGGTAATTCCCAAATTACATACAAGCAATTCTACATCCAAGCAATTTTTTCTGCATTTTTAACTGCTTCCTGGAACCATCCCAATTAATTAGTTCTACAGCTTCTTAGATTTCCGTCCTGATTTCTAAGCAGAAAACCCTCTAAAAAAAAAAAAGAAGAAGAAAAGAAAGCCTTATGCTCTCCCACTAAGATTTATATTACTTTTTGTTGTTGTTTCATCATTTTTTATTGAAACACATTTTTCCAGTTTAACTCTTTCTTTTGGTTTGAAAGGTTTTAGGATGGTTTGTTTTGTTGTTTGTTGTTTTCTTTATTTTTTAGTTTTTCTTGGCATACAGTTGATTTACAATGTGGTGTTATTTTCAGATGCACAGCAAAGTCAATCAGTTGTACATACACATATATTCACACTTCTAGATGCTTTTCCCATTACAGAGTACTGGGTAGTTTCCTGTGCTATACACTAGGTCCTTATTATTTATCTATTTTATATGTAGTAGCAACTGACGAGGGAGTAATCTCTGAAATACACAAACAACACATGCAGCTCAATATCAAAAAACAAAAAATGACCCAATCAAAAGATGGGCAGAGACTTAAATAGACATTTCTCCAAAGAAGGCATACAGATGGCTAAGAGGCACAAGTAAAGGTGCTTAACATCGCTGATTATTAGAGAAATGCAAATCAAAGCTTGATAAAATGAGGTATCACCTCACATGAGTCAGAAAGGCCATCAACAAAAAATATACAAATAATAAATACTGGAGAGAATGTGGTGAAAATGGAACCCTCCTACAGTGTTGGTGGGAACGTAAATTGGTGCAGCCACTATGGAGAACAGTGTGGAAGTTCCTTAAAAAACTAAAAATAGAGCTACCATGTGACCCTGCAATCCCACTCCTGGGCATATATTCAGAGGAAAATATGACCTGAAAGGATACATGTGTCTCAGTGTTCACTGCAGCAGTCTTTACAACAGCCAAGACATAGAAGCAACCCAGATGTCTGTCCATCACATTGACAGAGAAATGTATAAAGATGTGGTACATATATACAATGGAGTTTTACTCAGCCATTTAAAAGAGTGAAATGATGGCATTTTCAGCAATGTGAATGGACCTAGAGATTGTCATCTTGAGTGAAGTAAGTCAGACAGAGAAGAATATTGTATGACATCCTTTATATGTGAAATCTAAAAATGCATGATACAAATGAACTTACAGAAGAGGGACACGCCCACAGACTTAGAGAATGCACTTATGGCTCCCAGGGGAAGGGTGGTTAGGCAGTCAGGGATGGACATGTACACACTGCTATGTTTAAATGGATAACCAGCAAGGACCTGCCGTACAGTACAGGGAACTCTGCCCAATGCTGTGTGGCAGCCTGGATGGGAGGGGAGTATGTGGTAGAATGGATATATGTATGTGTATGGCCAAGTCCCTTCACTGTTCATCTGAAATTATCACAACGTTGTTAACTAGCTATACTCCAATACAAAATTAAAAGTTTTAAAAAAAAAGAAAAGACACATGCACCCCAGCTTACAATAGCCAAGATATGGAAGAACCTAAATATCAATAGACAGATGAATAGACAAAGATGTGGCACATATATACAATGGACTGTTACTCAGCCATTAAAAGAGGGTTAAATAATGCCATTTTCAGCAACATGGACGGACCTGAGATTGTCGTACTGAGTGATGTAAGCCAGACAGAGAAAGAGAATCCCTTTTATGTGGAATTTTTAAAGAAACGATACAAATGAACTTACTTACAGAACAGAAACAGACTCACAGACTTAGAGAATGAACTTATGGTTACCAGGGGGAAAGGTCAGAGAATGGGTTAGTTAAGGAGCGTGGAATTAACATGTACACACTGCTATATATAAAATGGGTAGCCAATGAGGACTTACTGCCTAACACGGGGCACTCTATGTTAGGAGGCAGCCTGGATGGGAGGGGGTTTGGTGGACAATGGATACATGTGTACTTATGGCTGAGTCCCTTCAATGTTCGCCTGAAACTATCACAACAGTGTTGTTAATCAGATATGTTCCAATTCAAAATAAATTTTTTTTTTTTTTAAAGAAAATCCATGCACCCCAGTGTTCACTGCAGCGCTATTTACAGCAGCCAGGACATGGAAGCAACTTAAACACACAGTAAGATTTAGATGGCTAATGGAAGGACCCCAGGACTTGGTCTGTAGATGGCAGTGGAGGGGTGAAACCAACTCAGGTCTGAGGTTCTAAGTTCAGGAAGCAACGCTAGCTTCACATCCCTGAGATGGAGTGATTTACAACCCTCACCAGCCTCTTCAGATCACCACCACTGACCTCTACTGCCCCAGACAATCCTGAGAAAGCCACTCTGTATTCCTATCATCTTTACATGCAATCTATCCAAATAATCTTTTGCCAAATCTCAGTGGAGTGTAGGGATTCTTGTGAAGGATTTGTGAAACTTTGTTATTTTTAGACCTAGTTTTCTTATTTTGTTTCCTTCTCTTCCTTCCTTCTCTCAGGCTTTGGGAGAGAGCTCAGCTTTCAATTTGATGATAAGTTATCAATTAAACACCTCCTCCCCAAACGGCTGTCCTGGAGTCTTTTATGAATGACAATAGAAACAGTCTCAGCTGACTCAATAAGGTGTACAAGGATGTCCTCAATGAAGAGGAATTGTGCTAGCTCATGTGCTGTAGCTAGATTGTATTTACATGCATTGACTAATTTCAGAGGAAAATTTAGGTATAAGTATTGTATAAAATACTTTTAATAGAAAATTAGTCACGACTTGGATGAAATTCAACTGATGATATTCAAAACTAGCTAGCCTTTTAAAAAGACTTTTATTTCTTAACATATTATGTTTTTTATAACACACCATATTCTGCTTTTTAACATCTGTGTATACTGCAATTAACAGAAACCTGAAAAGGATGATTCTGAACAACACTTCCTCTTTTTCTTCAGAATGAATGTTAATATCTATGAGTTCTCCTTCAGGCAATTTTAAGTAGTTAATGCTAGAAAGACCCAGGAAAAAACATCTAAAGGAATCCCTTAAAAGTGCAAGTGAGGCCACAGAAACCCACAAAGGTTAAGTGACACCCAAGGTCACACAGAAAGAATGTGGCACAGATTGAACTCTACCTAGGTTTTTTGGTCCAGATATTTTTAGCTACATCTCTTCTTTAAAAAAAAAAAAAAAAGATGTTATTTATTTGTCTTAGGTTTACACCAAAATTCAGAGGAAAATACAGAGATGCACCATATACCCCTGCTGTCCCATGGCAGAACCTGTCCCATTATCAGCATCACTCACCAGAGTGGTACATTTTCTTACTAAGGATAAACCTTAATAAGAATAAATAAGGATAAACCTTACACTAACACATCATAGTCACCCAAAGTCCATTGGTCCATTGTTTACCTTGGGATTCACCCTCGGTGTTATACATTCTACAGTTTTATATGAATACATAATGACATGCAGCCATCATTATAACATCATAGGGAGTATTTTCACTGCTTTAAAAATCCTCTGTGTTTTGCCTGTTCATTCCTCCCCCAGCCCCCACTTGTCATAATGACTAGCCTTTCCACTGTCTCCGTAGTTTTGCCTTTTCCAGAATGTCATATAGTCCAAATCATATCGTATGCAGACTTCTCAGATCCGCTTCTTTGACTTAATAACAGGCATGTCAGTTTCCTCCTTGCCTTTTCATGGCTTTATCAAGTCATGAAACGCTCATTTCTTTTTAGCCCTGAATAACCTCCCAGCGCTACACTCAGCAGTGGGCCGCTGACCGTGGCCCCCTGCTCAAACTGTGCCACTGACCTGGTTCTGTAGCTGGGCAGAGCTGCCGGTTGCATCTTATGCTGGGCTCTGCAGGTAGGAACCGGGTCTCACATGATCCCGGCGCTGGTGGCTGCCAGCCCCGGCCCCTTCTCTGTCACAGTCAGATTCCCCGCAGTCCCCACGGGAGCTCCCGAGATGACGGGTCTGGATGTCCCCCCACTGCCAGGCTCTCTCTACCCAGGGGAGGAGTTGCAGGTTCAGGGGCGACTCCTTGGCGGATGCTGAGGCGGCCTGGGGGAAGCCCTTGCAGTCAGCCCGCCGAGGCTCCTCTCTAACGCCTCTGTCTTGGTCTCAGGTATCAGCGCTGTGTTCTAGGACTCTCTCAGTGGTGACTTGTCCATGAACTGTTGTTAGCTCTCTTGTGATGAGGAATGAAGTCAGGAACAACCTGTGTTGCCAACTTGGTGACATCACTCCTGAATAACACTCCCCTGTCTGGATGCACCAGTTTATTTACCCATTTGACAACTGAAGGACATCTTGGTTGCTTCCAAGTTTTGGCAATCATGAATCAAGCTGCTCTAAACATCTCTATGCAGGTTTTCATTTGGATGTAACCTTTCAGCTCCTTTGGGTGAACACCAAGGAGCACAATTACTGGTCGTTTGCCAAGAATGGGCTTTCCAGGTGGCGCAGTGGTAAAGAACCAGCCTGCCAATGCAGGAGACATAAGAGACACGGGTTTGATCCCTGGACCAGAACAATCTCTTGGAGGAGGGCATGGCAACCCATTCCAGTATATTTGCCTGGAGAATCCCATGGACAGAGGAGCCTGGCGGGCTACAGTCCACAGCGTCATTCGGAGTTGGACATGACCACAGTGACTTAGCATGCATGTTAAGAATATGTTTAGCTTTGTAAGAAACTGCCGAACTGTCTTCCCAAGTAGCTATACCGTTTTTCATTCCCACCAGCAATGAATGAGAATTCCTATTAGCTACATCTTCACCAACATTTGGTGTTGTCAGTGTCGCAGATTTGGTCCATTCTAATAGGTGTATACTGGTATCTCATTGTTATTTTAACTTTCATTTCCCTGAAGATGTGGAGCATCTCTTCAAATGCTTATTTGCCATCTTTGTACTTTCTTTAGTAAGGTATCTCTTAAGTTCTCTGACCCAGTTTTCAATTGGTTGTTTACTTAGTTTGAGTTTTAAGGGTTCTTTGTATATTTTGGATAAGTCCTTTTCTTTTGCTACATTTTTGTGCATGCAAAATATATTTTCTTTGAAATACCTTAGCAAGAAAAATAAAACCAATTAAGCTGTAAGCTTCAGACTGCCTCAGATAATCCCACTCATCTATGATGATACCTTAGTTAGTAAAAAATCATAATCATATTGATTTATGTGTTCATATATGCAACAACACTTCTCAGGCATTTATAATGGACCTTACACAGGGCCAGACACTGGGGATAACAATGAGATAACATGGTGGAAGCTCCTAAAAGGATTTCAAAGTCCAGAAAGCAAGACACACTAAAATAATGGTTAATATGTGCTCTAATCCTGGGATGTGAAAAGTTATGGAATACAGATGCGGGAAGGTCTGAAAAGTGAAGAGACAATTTAGGACTCTGACCTATGGCTAGGAATTTTCCACAGGCCGAAGAAAGGAAAAGCATCTCAGGCCGAGGTGAGCAGGAGCACACATGTGAAGCTGTGCAGACAGACTCAGGAGGAAATGGGTGACAGCCTTCTGGGCCAGGGTAGGCAGATCCTAGCTCCTGCCTCCCCCACTAAGCTGAATGCGTTCTGAGGTTAGATACAAGGTTTTCAAGCCTGTGTTGGTAGTTCCCATCTCCAGGGATCTAGTTAGGACTGCCGAACTTTTTCTGACTATAAAATGATCTAGAAGGGAAATTTCCTGCTCAGAGAGTGCCCTCTATGGGTAAGAGGTCACATGAGGTATTTCTTTCCAAAAGATACACAAGTAGATAAATATTTCTGATTAGAATTGCCTCCTTTAAACCAAAAACTACAATGAGGTGCCACCTCACACCAATCAGAATCATTAAAAAACTCTACAAATAACAAATGCCAGAGAGGATGCAAGCAAAAGGAAGGCCTCCTACATTGTTGGTGGGAATGTAAAGTGGTTCAGCCACTATGGAGATTCATATGGAGGTTCTTCAGAAAACAAAATAGAATTACCATACACTCCAGCAAACCCACTGTTGGGCATATATCCAGACAAAATTCTAATTCAAAATGTCCACGTACCCTTATGTTCATAGCAGCACCTAGTCACAGCAGCCAAGACATAGAAAGAAGCTAAATGTTCATTGATGGATGGATGGATAAAGAAGATACAGTAAATATATATCATGGAATACTACACAGCCATGAAAAACAACCAAATAATGCCATTTGTAACAATATAAGCAACTAGAGATTAACACACTAAGCTAATTGAGTCAGATGAGAAAGACATGTGAAAGTGAAAGTTGCCCAGTCGTGTCTGACTCTTTGTGACCCCATGGACTATACGGTCCATGAAATTCTCTGTGCCAGAATACTGGAGTGGGTAGCCTTTCCCTTCTCCAGGGGATCTTCCCAACCCAGGGATCGAACCCAGGTCTCCCCCACTGCAGGGAGATCCTTTACCAGCTGGGCCACCAGGGAAGCCCCATCACACTAAGTGGATTAAGTCAGATAAAGATATACCATATTGTATTACTTAGATGTGGAATCTAGAATATGACATAAATGAACCTAACCATGAAACAGAAACAGATTCATGGACATAGAGAACAGATTTGTGGTTGTAAAGGGGACAAGTTTGGGGAAGGGAAAGTGTAGGAGGTTGGACTGAGCAGATGTAAGCTATTATCCATAGAATGGATAAACAACAAGGTCCTACTGCATAGCTGAGAATATCTAAATCATTTTCCTGTAAAGCATAAACTAATACAGCATTATAAATCAACTATATTTCAATAAAAGTAATAAATAATTGCCTGCCTTCAGCCTCAGGAAAATCTAAGAAAATACGTTTTCCCTAACAAGTTAGTCGACGATAAGACAAGATATAGGAGACAGAGACACAGACTGAAAAAAATCAAGGTCCAACAGGCTGAGTGACCTCAGACCTCTGAGCTGTTTTTAAAGTGAGTGAACTGCTTCAGATGACCCTTGTCTCTCCTTTCTCCAACATCCTCTGACTTCTCAAAACCATGGCTCATTGTATCCTGGATGAACACAAAATACTTGGACTATAGTTGCAGGAATTAATGACTCTGAGTAAACCAGAGAATCCCTACTGGGAAAAAATGTCGTTTATGGCTCAAGCAGCTTTAGTCTCTGAATTTTCCATAGCAGTCAGGGATAAAGGCCCAAACAATTTTTTCCTTTTCCTTCTTCTCACTTTGTTTTGGTAGTAAAATGCCTATTTGAGACAGTAAATAAACACAGCAGAATCTCGATCCACCCCTAAAACACAATCCAACCACCATATTAATCTACAAATCTGCCAAACCACACAGCAACCAAAAGACATTTTCTGAATGTATTAAAGGATTCAAAGGATAGCTTCTTCCTTAATAATTCCATTTTGGGGGCTTTCCATATGATAAGCTTAAGTGAGCCAGCCAACTCAGGTGAGTACAGAGGGGAGCCTCGAAACTTGTGGCATCTTGGGATTTGGACAACCCCCACAGCTAACCTAACAGATGCTTTACGGAGCAAAAACAGCTTTTGTAAGAGGAGAAGACAGTATGAGGAGAAAGAAGGGAGATGGATGCAAACAATGAGTGGTCATGTGGGAAAAATTAGTCTATTTTCTCAGCTTCTGCCAAAAAATGTCACCAGTGATATAAAGAGGCAGAAAATGAGAAACCTTCATTATCATCCAAAAACCACGTGACCATTTCCTGCTCCACGTGGGAAGGAAAATTGGACCGGAAGCCTGACTTCCAACGGGTTGTGGTCTTCTGGCACCCTCTACTGTCAGGGAGGGAGACTGCAGCCGCCTGCCCCAAGGACGTGAATGAGACCAAGACAGAATCCGTCCTTGGGCTGAGGATCAACACCCTGTTAAATGGTAAGAAGACAGGAGTGTGAGAGGGAGAGAGGGGACCGGAAATTCTCAAGTTCCTTCCTAGGCTGGAACCAGGATTGAGGCTCTCTGTCCTCAGTGGACAGCACTGCTCTTCAGAGTCCCACACAGCTGGGTGATTAAATGGATGAAATGCCTAGAAATGCTTCCCAGAAGGCAGCTCTTAACATCAAATAGGAGTTCAGAGGAGACTGGGTGGATGACAGAGGGCAATGAGGGCACAAGAGAGACCTTCAGTGGCCAGAACTGTCTCCCTGTAGCTCATCGTCCTAACCCGTGTGTCTAACTCTGTCACTCATGTAAAAGCTTTTCATAAATTGTATCAATCCTCCTGATATTTTTTTTAAATTCTTTATGTTTGAACTACTGACTAAAGTAACAGGAAGTATTGTAATTTGAATTTTTATAGAGCCTTATAAATTCTCAGTTGTTCTATAAGGTATTGTGTTTGGGCCATTTAAATTCAGAAACCATAGTAACTGCTATGCCTGAATCAGGGAATTTTCAATTTAGGGCCAGATGGAAAATGTCTATTCCTCATCACTATAAGAGGGGTTATTCTCCAGTTTGTTTCATTTTACTTAAAACTGTTTTGTGGCACAGTGGACCATGCATGCTAAGTTGCTTCAGTCATGTCCGACTCTGCAACGCTATGCACTGTAGCCCGCCAGGCTCCTCTGTCCATGGGATTCTGCAGGCAAGAATACTGGAGCGGGTTGCCAGGCCCTTCTCCAACAATCGACCGTAGGCTGCCACGAATGAACAGACACTTCTGGTATTACCCCACCATCTGTGAAATAGAGCCTGCCAATCTGTGAGTGAGAGGTATTCTAAGACGGTCTTTACATTCCACAGCAAGTTCTTAGTTCAAGGCTGGGAGCTCTCCGACTCCCTTGCCAGTTCCTAGATTGCAGCAGTTAGGTCAACGTCGCTGCAGTAACGAGTAGGCCCCTCCAATAAGCTCTTTTCTTGCTCACACCACAATATCAAGGTGGTGTTCCCCCCCAACAGCAGGCTTCCGTGTGGTGATTCAGGGGCCCACTTTCTTCCGTCGCGTGGCTCTGTCACCTGCAGAGTCACAGCAGCAGCACCTGCATCCTGTCCTGGAAGAGACAAGCTCAGAGACAGCCTCTGTCCTTTGTGCTCAAACCCACTGGCTAAAGCTCAGACATAAATCCACACCTAACTGCAGTGGTCCAGCTGTGTGCTCAAGAAGAACAGAGATTTTGATGGACAACCAAATTTTCTAGGCTATGGCTAGAAACCAGAACTTCCGAGGTCAATTTACATTCTCCCTTCTGATAATCTGGTGGCTCAGATGGTAAAGAGTTTGCCTGTAAGACAGGAGACCCAGGTTTGATCCCTGGGTCGGAAAGATCCCCTGGAGAAGGAAATGGCAACCCAGTCCAGTATTCTTGCCTGGAGAATCCCATGAACAGAGGAGCCTGGTGGGCTACAATCCATGGGGTTGCAAAGAGTGAGATATGACAGAGTGACTTCACTTTCTACTTTTTCTGATAACTCACACTATTTAAATCCCTTATTATTATAAATCCTTCACATTAATCCATCACAGCACTTCCAAATGCTAGCATAACACTTACAAGTTATATCACTTTGGACAAGCTATGCAGTACCTTTAACCTTCATTTCCCTCAACTATAATACAGCGATAATGATACTTATACACTGTAAGGAATAAATGAGCTAATGTATATAATACATTCAACATGGTGTGTGTGTGTGTACATGCTCAGTTGTGTCCGACTCTTTGCAACTCTATGGACTGTAACCCACCAGGCTCCTCTGTCCATGGGATTTTCCAGGCAAGAATTCTGGAGTGGGTTGCCATCTCTTTCTCCAATTCAACATGGTGCTAGCTAATTAGAATGCCCTTACTTACTATCTCCTTCTACTATATTGACTGTTTTTACATATCAAAGCAGATCAATGTCTCTATTTTCAGATTATCATCAGGAGTATTTCATCCATTTCCTCAATGAATTAAGTCTATTTTGAAAATGAGACATAAAACTGGTGAAGAGTTAAGCTTTGAGAATATTTGTAGATAATATTGAGCCAAAGATAAAAGAATTTTAATTAAAAAGGACATGATTAATTCTCAAATTAGCTCTGTGTACAATGAAATTTTCAGAGAAGAAAGTAAAACCTTATGGGGGAGTTGGGATTTGGATTTGGTCTTTAAGAGTAGGTTCTAGATAAGGATAAGAGATAAGAATGAGGACAGAAGGCTCTATAGGAAGCTAAAATTATCTCAAAAAAACAAAAACAAAAGCAAAGACCTAGAAAGCAGGGCAAAGACCTGAAAGACCAAGAAAGCAGGAACATGGGGGAAGAAGAGGGGAGAGGGAAAAGTTGAGAGACAAAGGGATGATATGGTTTTTATAAATGTATATGAGCAAAAAAAATTAAGCTTAAAAGGTAGGTTGGTGCTAATAGAAAGCTAAACTGTTAGCTTGTCCTTATAGACCAGTGACTAGCAAATCTAAATGTGTGGGAAATCCTCTTGCAGGCATGGGAAGATACATAAAAGGAGGTGGAATGTAGGAGTTCCAAGTTCTGTACAAGTTCCAGAGCCACTGCCTAATTCAAACCTTGACTCTGCCACTTGAAGCCTGTGACCTTGGCCAACTTTGCCAACCTGTCTGTGCCTCAGTGCTCTCATATGAAAAATGAGGTGACGAACTTTCTTGGAGTTGTTGGAAGAGCTGGATGGCTCAGCTCATGCAAACCCATTGGAAGAAGACTGGGCACATGGTAGTGGTGGTCTACCCATTAAAGGAGCCTTTTTTATCCCAAGACTGAAGTCAACCTAGCTCTGTGCAATTTCTACTAGTAGGATACCTTTCTCTCTTAGTGATTATGAACTCCCTGGAATCTCTGGACCTTTAGAAACCTTTAATTAGTGTGTGTTTCCCACTTGTTGTCATATATATAAGCAGACTCAGACATTTGCAAGTCCAATTCAAAATACCACTTGCCTTATTAATTCGCTAGGGCTACCATAGCAAAATACCACAGACTGAGTGATCTAAGCAACCCAGTTTTTCTTTTCACAGTTCTGGAGGCCAGAAGTTCAAAACCCAGGTCTTGACCAGTTTCGTTCTTCCTAAGGTCACCTTCTTACTGAATCCTCACACAGCCTTGCCACTGTGTGTACAGCCCTGGTGTCTCCCTGCATGTCCAAAGTTCCTCTCTTATAAGTACAGCAACCGTATTGGATGAGGACCCACTGTAAGGCTTCATTTTAGTTTAATCACCTCTCTTAAGGGACCTGTCTCCAAATGCTATCCTTCTGAGGTACTGGGGGTTAGGGCTTCATATAAATTTGAGGAGACACAATTCAACCCACAATACCAGCCTTGACCTTTATGCTCATTGTATGATATTGTCTCCAGTCCCCTGTCTAGGAGGTCTCTTTTCATGAACATCATTTCATAATAAGCAGTGTGAAACTTTACCAAGAAAGCCAAGAGGTGTGCTTGTGATAGCCATCCCCAGATACATACTCAACACCTCCTGTGCCGTGCTCTGGGTGGTGTGCCGGGATCCATCCATCCATATGTGGAACAAACTGCCTGCCCTCATGAAGCTTGCATTCTAGGGGATCTACATCTAACAAAGCACATAACGGGGCTCGGAGTACGTCAGATGTGAACAAGTGCCATGGAGAACAAAAAAGAAAATGAGGTAGAAGGGGAGCCCCCTGAATGGGGTTGGAGGGGTGACTATTTTGTAAGGAGTGGTCATGGAAAGCCCCTCTCCTGTGGTCATGTTTTAGCAATGAGATGAGGAAGTCAGGAAACAAGTCATGTGGATAATTGGAGGATGAACATTTCAAGCCCAGAAAACATCAGGTTCTCAGATTCTGAGGGGAGCTGAGGTGGATAAACCTAGAGCCTGTTATACAGAGTGAAGTAAGTCATATATTCACGCATAAGTATGGAATCTAGGAAAGTGCTGCTGATGAATCTATCTGCAGGGCGGGAATAGAGGTGCTGACATAAAGAGCGGACACAGCGGGGGAAGGACAGGGTGGGACAGGTTGGAGAGCAGCCTTCACACACACGCACTACCACATGTAAAGTGGATGGCTGGTGGGAAGCTGCTGACAACACAGGGAGCTTGGCCCATTGCTCCGTGAGCACCTAGACGGGGCTGGGGGCTGGGAGGGAGGCTCAAGAGCAAGGGGACATATGTATACTTATGGCTTAAGACTCAGCATGCAAAAACTGAAGATTACAGCACCCAGTCCCATCATTTCATGGCAAATGGATGGGGTTTTCCATTTTTTAATGGAAACAGTGGTAGTTTTTATCTTCTTGGGCTCCCAATCACTGAGGACAGTGATGGCAGCCATGAAATTAAAAGAAAACACTTCTCCTGAAAAGAAAAGCTATGACCAACCTATACAGTGGATTAAAAAGCTGAGACATCACTTTGCTGACAAAGGTCTGTGTGGTCAAACCTATGGTTATTCTGGTAGTCATGTAAGGATGTGAGAGTTAAACCATAAAGAAGGCTGAGCTCTGAAGAACTGATGCTTTTGAACTGTGGCGCTGCCAGCCCTTGGACCTCAAGGAGATTAAACCAGTCAAACCTAAAGGAAATCAGTCCTGAATATTCATTGGAAGGACTGATGCTGAGCTGAAGCTCCAATACTTTGGCCACCTGATGCAAAGAGCTGACTCATTGGAAAATTCCTTGTTGCTGGGAAAGATTGAGGGCAGGAGGAGAAGGGGATGACAGAGGATGAGTGGTTGAATGGCATCACCAACTCAATGACCATGAGTCTGAGTAAACCCTAGGAAATAGTGAAGGACAGGGAAGCCTAGCATGCTGCAACAAAGAGTCAGACACAACTGAGTGACACTACAGAAACAACAGTTGATTCCCGTTGTGTACGGCAGAAACCAGTACAGCACTGTAAAGCCACTTTCTCCCAGTTTAAAAAAAAGCTCCTGAGGTGGAAGTGGCTCGGAATATCCACGTGGCTGGAGCAAAACAGGTGAGGAGGAAAGTGCTTGGAAAGGAGAGGAGAGCTAGGTCGGGCCCCGTTCTGTCACTGTAAGGATGTTGACTCTTGCTGGAGTGAAGTGGGAAATCCCTAGAAGGTTTTGAGCATGGTCTGATTAATGTTTTTAAAGGATCGCTCAGATTATCATGTTGAGAAGAGACTGAGTCAGGGAGTGGGGAATGGCGAGCAGTCCAACTAGTGACAATTGTCACGTTGCGAGGGAACAGTAAAGTAGAAGTAGTGAAGTTAGTGAGAAAGGTTTAGAGTCTTGATGTATTTCCACCAGGAATTTCTGTTATTCCATCTACTGCTTATGATGCCCTCTAGGTTGCATTTGGCATCCAGCCAATTAGCACTGTCAAAGTTGCAGGTGCATCAGAGCATTCTCTGTATCCTGGAGACAAGTGTGCAGCTTAAATCCATGCACATCCTTCCAAGCTCAGTCTCCATATCAAAATAAATGAGCGCTAACATTATAGAAATCCTCCTAGGGAACTGGATAAAGCAGCCATCCTTAACCATCTATACTCTGATCATAGGTTATAAAAAGTCCAAAACCAAAGGGAATGCAGAATGCCTCCAGCTGGTATGATATTTGGATAAAAAAATATAGAATGTCATCATGCCAGTAACACATTCTTAATCAGAAAGGGAAAAGAGAGCAGAAGAAAGGAAGGGAGACCAAGAAAGTGATAGAATTTGCTCTTCCTAAAGTGAGTGACTAGAATGGTGCAAGGTTCTTGTCAATACTTTAAAAAGCAAGCTACAAAATTGCTTTCTAATTGCTAACATTAAGAATTTGTATCTTGAATTATTCTTATTTAAGATGAAGACATTAGCATAGTTCTACTAATCTATTCCCTCCCTGATTTTTGTTCAGATAGACTGAGATCTTTGTTGTTGTTTATCAGTTGTCCAGTCATGTCCAACTCTTTCTGGCCCCATGGACTGCAGCATACCAGGCCTCCCTGTCCCTCACCATCTCCTGAAGTTTGTCCAAGTTCATGTCCATTGCATCAGTGATGCCATCCAGCAATCTCATCCTCTGACACCTTCTTCTCCTTCTGCCCTCAGTCTCTCCCAGCATCAGGGACTTTCCAATGAGTCAACTGTTTGCATCAGATGACCAAAACACTGGAGCTTCAGCTTCAGCATCAGTCCTTCCACTGAGCATTCAGGGTTTACTTCCCTTAAGACTGACTGGTTTGATCTCCTTGCTGTCCAAGGGACTTTCAGGAGTCTTCTCCAGCACCACAGTTTCAAGGAATCAGTATTTTGGCATTCTGTCATCTTTATAGTCCAGCTCTTGCAACCGTAAGTGACCACTGGGAACACCGTACTCTTGACTATACAGACCAGTGGCAGCAGAATAATGTCTTTGCTTTTCAACACACTGTCTAGATTTGCCATAGCTTTCCTGCCAAGAAGCTTCTGATTTGATGGCTGCAGTCACCATTTGCAGTGATCCAAGAAGAGGAAATCTGTCACTACTTCCACTTTATACCCTTCTGTTTGCCGTAAAGTAATGGGCCCGGGTGCCATGGTCTTCAGTTCAGTTCAGTCACTCAGTCATGTCTGACTCTTTGTGACCCCACAGAATGCAGCACACCAAGCTTCCCTGTCCATTACCAACTCCCAGAGCTTGCTCAAACTCATGTCCATCGAGTTGGTGACGCCATTCAAACCATCTCATCCTGTCGTCCCCTTCTCCTCCCGCCTTCAATCTTTCCCAGAATCAGGGTCTTTTCCAATGAGTCAGTTCATGGCATCAGGTGGCCAAAGTATTGGAGTTTCAGCTTCAGAATCAGTCCTTCCAATGAATATTCAGGACTGATCTCCTTTAGGATGGACTGGTTGGATCTCCTTGCAGTCCAAGGGACTCTCAAGTGTCTTCTCCAACACCACAGTTCAAAAGCATCAATTCTTCAGTGCTCAGCTTTCCTCTCAGTCCAACTCTCACATCCATACATGATCACTAGAAAAACCATAGCCTTGACTAGGTGGCTCTATGTTGGCAAAGTAATGTCTCTGCTTTTTAATATCCTGTCTAGGTTGGTCATAGCTTTTCTTCCAAGGAGCAAGAGCCTTTTAATTTCATGGCTGCAGTCACCATCAGCAGTGATTTTGGACCCCCAAAAATAAATTCTGCCACTGTTTCCATTGTTTCCTCATCTATTTGCCATGAAGTGATGGGACCAGATGCCATGATCTTAGTTTTCTGAATGTTGAGCTTTAAGCCTACTTTTTCACTCTCCTCTTTCACCTTCATCAAGGGGCTCTTTAGTTCCTCTTCAGTTTCTGCCATAAGGGTGGTGTCATCTTAATATGTGAGGTTATTGATATTTCTGCCAGCAATCTTGATTCCAACTTGTGCTTCCTCCAGCCCAGCGTTTCTCATAATGTACCCTGCATGTAAGTTAAATAAGCAGGGTGACAATATACAGCCTTGACGTACTCCTTTTCCTATTGGAACCAGTCTGTTGTTCCATGTCCAGTTCTAACTGTTGCTTCTTGAACTGCATACAGATTTCTCAGGAAGCAGGCAGGTGGTCTGGTATTCCCATCTCTTTAAGAATTTTCCACAGTTTGCTGTCAGCCACACAGTCAAAGGCTTTGGCATAGTCAATAAAGCAGAAGTAGATGTGTGTGTGTGTTTTTTTTTTAACTCTCTTGCTTTTTTGATGATCCAACGGATGTTGGCAATTTGATCTCTGGTTCCTCTGCCCTTTCTAAATCCAGTTTGAACATCTGGAAGTTCACAGTTCACGCACTGTTGAAGCCTGGCTTGGAGAATTTTGGGCATTACTCTGCTAGCATGTGAGATGAGTGCAATTGTGAGGTAGTTTGAGCATTCTTTGGCATTGCCTTTCTTTGGGATTGGAATGAAAACTGATCTTTTCCAGTTCTGTGGCCACTGCTGAGTTTTCCAAATTTGCTGGCATATTGAGTGCAGCACTTTCAAAGCATCATCTTTCAGGATGTGAAATAGCTCATCTGGAATTCCATCACCTCCACTAGCTTTGTTTGTAGTGATGCTTCGTAAGGCCCACTTGACTTCACATTCCAGGATGTCTGGTTCTAGGTGAGTGATCACACCATCGTGGTTATCTGGGTCATGAAGATCTTTTTGTATCATTTTTCTGTGTATTCTTGCCACCTCTTCTTAATATGTTTTGCTTCTTTTAGGCCCATACCATTTCTGTCCTTTATTGTGCCCATCTTTTCATGAAATGTTCCCTTGGTATCTGTAACTTTCCTGAAGAAATCTCTAGTCTTTCCCATTCTATTATTTTCCTCTATTTCTTTGCATTGATCACTGAGGAAGGCTTTCTTATCTCTCCTTGCTGTTCTTTGGAACTCTGCACTCAAATGGGTATATCTTTCCTTTTCTCCTTTGCCTTTCACTTCCATGATCTTGGTTTTGTTTTGTTTTGTTTTTAATATTTAGTTTTAAGCCTGACTCTTTCACTCTCCTCCTTTACCCTCAAGAAGTTCTTTAGTTCCTTCTTTGCTTTCTGCCATTAGGGTCGTATCTTCCACATATCTAAGGTTGTTGATATTTCTCCCACCTGTCTTTATTCCAGCTTGTAACTCATCCAGCCTGGCATTTCTCATGATGTGCTCAACATATAGGTTACACAAACAAGTGACAGCAGACAGCACTATTACACTCCTTCCTCAATCTTGAACCAATCTGTTCTTCCATGCAGGGTTCTAACTATTGCTTCTTGATCCGCATACAGGTTTCTCAGGAGACAGGTAAGATGGTCTGGTATTCTCTTCTCTCTAAGAACTTTCCACAGTTTGTTATGATCCCCATGAAGACTTTAGTGTAGTTGATGAAACAGAAGTCAATGTTTTTCTGGAATTTCCTTGCTTTCTCTATGATCCAGCGAATGTTGGCAATTTGATCACTGGTTCCTCTTCCTTTTCTAAACCCAGCTTGGACATCTGGAAGTTCACGGTTCACATAACACTGAAGCCTAGCATGAAAGATTTTAAGCATGACCTTACTAGCATGGGAGATGAGTGCCACTGTCCAATAGTTAGCACATTCTTTAGTACTACCATTCTTGGGAATTTTTCTTATTTAAGATGAAGACTTTAGCATAGTTCTACTCATTTATTCCTTCCATGATTGTTGTTCACATTGTTTGAGATCTTAGCTCAAGATAATTTTTATTAAGTGAAAATTATAGAATAAGAGGTGGACGGAGGGCACAGGACATGTGTGTGGTTGTGTTTCGCCAGCCCTGAAGGGAAATTGAGCACTCGAGGTGACCAGGGACTGAGAATTTCAGATGCGCTTGGTAAACCTGGTGCACCACCATGCAGGCTGCAAGACTTGTATTCCACGGACACCACCTTCCAGGGTTTTCCACCCAGCTTTCACCTTCCCTGTTGTGAAGAATCCCATCAATGGAAAATAACATGAAAAATAATACACATGCATATATATTAAAAACTGACTCACTTTGCAAAAGTCTGACATGACTTAGTGACTAAACAACAACAAAAACACATGAAACTAATACAGCATTGTAGATCAAATACACTTCAATAAAACAAATTTAAAAAAAGAAAGTATGAAAAAGTGTTTATAGTAAGCTACCCTCTGAGTAAGGAATTAGGGAAGGTAATTATATATTTGCATTTGCCAATACCTGGAATGAGAAATACTGAAAGTATATTGCAAGAAAAAAAAACATGTATACATATACATAAGGGTAGGGAATAGACTAAACAAGCACAGAAGTAAAGTGACTTCACAAAGTATACTTTTAAATATAGTTTTTTTTTTAATTTGAATCATGGACTTATTATTTTCTGTTGTTGAAGTATAGTTGATTTACAGTATACAGCAAGGTGATTCAGTTATATATATGTATATATATATATGGATATATGTATGTATTCTTGTTCAGATTCTTTTCCACATATATTCTTGTTCAGATTCTTTTCCACTGTGGGTTATTGTGGGATACTAATATAGTTCCCTGTGCAATACAGTAGGTCCTAGTTGTTTATACAAACTTATTCTTTTTATGTAAAGAATTGGAAACAATAAAAAAAGAACTGCAACATAACCTAATCTAAAAAAAAAAAGAATTCCATGACAAAGAATCAGTAGCTCCTAACAGCCAGCAGGGAATATGTCACAAAGACAAGAATTGGGATCCAGCATGGGAAAACTGGCCAAGAACTCACAGAGGCAGCTTTGGAACCATCACTGGAAAAAATATTTTAAATAGATCCGATGGGAAGATGTTGGTCTATGAGCTTTGTGTTACTATGGGCTGGGAATGTCTAATGAGATTGGAGCTATTGAAAAGGCTGTAATTTGGCCTCAGTAAGTAAAGGATAGAACTCGTTCCACCTACATGTACTTCGCAGCAGTATCGGTTTTGCAGCGTTCCTCTTTTCTGGCGGTGAGCAGAACTGCTCTCATGAACTAATGACGAGAGGCTCGGGTAACAGTTGGTGCAGCTTTCAATTGCACCTGCTGTCATACAGTGATGATTGAAGCTGAAGTGCTGGTACAGTGGATGACACATGACTAGAGCCCAGGCCCAAAGCATCTTGCTTGGTTACCATATCCTGGTTGTGATGTGTGCAGCGGTGGCTCCTCTGATGATGTTAAGGGGGCCTCTTCTCAGAGCTGAGTGGCAGACAGTTGGCATTGTGGGAGGCCTCTTCCCTGTGACAACAGGTGTGTTTGCCCAGTGAGAAGTTTCTGAACATGAGAGCATGTGGGGGTGGGCCTGGGTCTGGTCTGTGTCCTCACTGGGATCTATGTTTTTTGACCTACCATGGCTGCTGCTGCCTCTCTGTACTCAGTGGCAATTGATGGTGGATTAGTTCTTTGCAGCATGTTTCTTCTGTATGACAAACAGAAAGTAATCAAGCATGCAGAAGTCATACAGGTGTATGGAGTTCTAAAATATGATCCCATCAGTCTGATGCTGGGAATCTACCTGGATCCAGTAAACATATTTATGTGAGTTGCCAGTATTCTAACAATTGGAGGCAATAGAAAGAAATGAAGTGACCAGCTTCTGACTTCTTAATACATCAAATACCTGGCTTGTTTAATAGGGGCAGATATTAAATAGTTTGTCCAAGCAACTTTTGTTGAAGTTCAGAAGATAAGAATTTGAGACTTCCCTGGTAGTCCAGTGGCTAAGAATCCTCCTGCCAATGCAAAGGACACGGTTTGACCCCTAGTCTGGGAATGTTCCACATGCCATGGGGCAATGAAGCCCCGTGTGACACAGCTACTGAGTCTGCTCTCTAGAGCCTGCAAACTGCAGCTAGCAAGCCCGCGAGCTGCAACTGCTGAAGCCCATGCACCTAGAGCCTGTCCTCTGCAACAAGAGAAGCCACACAATGATTGACCCACACTCAGCCATGAAGATTCAGCACAGCCAAAAATAAATAAATAAATAATAAATTTTTAAAAAGAGAGAGAGTGCTACCAATTATAGGGAACAGGATAGTCTCAAAGTATCTAGAAAAAAAAAGAAGATAAGAACTCATTGCCATATGTAAAACAGATCATCAGTGTGAGTTCAATGCATGAAGAAAGGACCCAAAGGCTTACGGAGTGGGGAGGGAGAGAGGCAGAAGGGGTGTTCAGGATGGAGGGGACACATCTATGCTTATAGCAAAAAAAGAAAAAGAAAAGAAAATCACAATATTGTAAAGTAATAATCCTCTGATTAAAATTTTAAAAAAAAAGAACTTGTGAGCACGTTTCAAGTGTGCCAGTAATATAACGCTTCAGGTCTGCTTTTTCTTCTAGAGAATAAATTCTGTAGTTCTCTGCCAATAGCACACACACATTTTCAATTCTCATGTTGAGTAACTCGAAAGTGTTCTTGGAAGTGGTCAAACAGGAGATGACAAGAGTGAACACCGACATTCTAGGTATCAGTGGACTAAAATGGACTGGAATGGGAGAATTTACTTCAGATGATCATTATATCTACTACTGTGGACAAGAATCTCTTAGAAGAAATGGAGTAGCCCTCATAGTCAGCAAAAGCAAAATGCAGTACTTGGGTGTAGTCACAAAAATAACAGAAATGATCCTTGTTTGTTTCCAAGGGAAACCATTCAATATCACAGTAACACAAGTCTATGCCCCAACCACTAATGCTGAAGAAGCTAAAGTTGAACAGTTCTGTGAAGGCCTACAAGACCTAAAACTAAACCAAAAAAAGAAAAAAAAAATGTCCTTTACATCATAGGTGACTGGTCAGAGATACCTGGAGTAACAGGCCAATTTGGCCATGAAGTACAAAATGAAGCAGGGCAAAGTCTAACAGTTTTGCCGAGAGAACACACTCATCATAGCAAACATCCTCTTCCAACAACACAAGAGACAGCTCCACACATGACTGTATTCTTTGCAACACCAAAGATGGAGATATTCTATACAGTCAGCACAAACAGGAACAGGACTGGGAGCTGACTGTGGCTCAGATAATGAACTCCTTATTGAAAATTTCAGACTTAAATTGGAGAAAATAGGGAAAACCACTAGGCCATTTAGGTATGACCTAAATCAAGCCCCTTACAATCACACAGTGGAAATGACAAATAGATTCAAGGGATTAGGCCTGATAAACAGAATGCCTGAAGAACTATGGATGGAGATTATAACACTGTACAGGAGGCAGTGATCAAAACCAGCCCCAAGAAAAAGGAACGCAAAAAAGCAGAATGATTGTTTAAGGAGGCCTTACAAATAGCTGAGAAAAGAAGAGAAGCAAAAGGCAAAGAAGAAAAGAAAACGCAGAGTTCTGAATCTGCAGAGTTCTGAAGAATGTCAAGGAGAGATAAGAAAGCTTTCCTAAATGAACCATGCAAAGAAATAGAGGAAAACAAAATAATGGGAAAGACTAGAGATCTCTTCAAGAAAATTTGAGATACCAAGGAAACACTTAATGCGAAGTTGGGCAGAATAAAGGACAGAAATGGTATGGACCTAACAGAAGCAGAAGAGATTAAAAAGAGGTGGCAAGAATACACAGAGTGAAAATCGCTAAGTCACGTCTGACTCTTTGCAAACCCATGGACTATACAGTCCTGGTCCATGAAATTCTCCAGGCCAGAATACTGGAGTGGGTAACCTTTGCCTTCAGCAGGGAATCTTCCCAACCCAGGGATCAAATCCAGGTCTCCTGAATTGCATGCAGATTCTCTATCAGCTGAGCCACAAAGTAAGCCCAAGAGTACTGGAGTAGGTAGCCTATCCCTTCTCCAGCAGATCTTCCTGACCCAGGAATGGAACTGGGGTCTCCTAAATTGCAAGATGATTCTTTACCAACTGCACTATCAGGGAAGCCCAGCATACACAGAAGAACTATACAAAAAAGATCTTCATGATCCAGATAACCACAGTGGTGTGATCACTCAGCTAGAGCCAGATATGCTGGAGTGAGAAGTCAAGTGGGCCTTAGGGAACATCACCACGAACAAAGCTTAGGAACACATCACTTCAGGCATTCTGTTTATCAGCTCTAATCCCTTGAATCTATTTGTCACTTCTACTGTGTAATTGTAAGGGGTTTGATATAGGTCATACCTGAATGGTCTAGTGGTTTTCCCTACTTTCTTTTAACTCTGAAATTTCAATAAGCAGTTCATGATCTGAGCCACAGTCAACTCCCAGTCTTGTTTTTGCTATAAACAAAGTTAGTGGAGGTGCTGGAATTCCAGCTGAGCTTTTCAAATCCTAAAAAAAAAAATGATGTTGTTAAAGTGCTGCACTCAACATGCCAGCAAATTTGGAAAACCTGTCAGCAGTGGCCACAGGACTGGAAAAGGTCAGTTTTTTATTCCAATCCCAAAGAAAGGTAATACCAAAAAAATGTTCAAACTCCGGCACAATTGCACTTATTTCACCCAAAAGCAAGGCCGTGCTCAAAATTCTCCAAGTGAGTCTTCAACAGTACATGAACTGAGAACTTCCAGAGGTACAAGCTGGATTTAGAAAAGCCAGAGAAACCAGAGATCCAATTGCCAGTATCCACTGGATCAGAGAAAAAGCAAGGGAACCCCAGAAAAACATTTACTTCTGCTTCATTGACTATGCTAAAGCCTTTGACTGTGTGAATTACAACAAATTGTGGAAAATTCTTAAAGAGATGGGAATACCAGACCTCCTTACCTGCCTCCTGAGAAACCTGTATGCAGGTCAGGAAGCAACAGTTAGAACTGGACATGGAACAACAGAATGGTTCCAAATAGGAAAAGGAATACGTAAAGGCTGTATATTGTCACCCTGCTTTTTTAACTTATATGCGGACTACATCATGAGAAACGCTGGACTGGAGGAAGCACAAGCTGGAATCAAGATTGCTTGGAGAAATATCAATAACCTCACATATGCAGATAACACCACCCTTATGGCAGAAAGTGAACAGGAACTAAAGAGCCTCTTGATGAAGGTGAAAGGGCAGAGTGAAAAAGTTGGCTTAAAACTCAACATTCAAAAACCCAAGATCATGGCATCTGGTCCCATCACTTCATGGCAAATATATGGGGAAACAGTGGAAGCAGTGTCAGACTTTCTTTTCTTGGGCTCCAAAATCACTGCAGATGGTGACTGCAGCCATGAAATTAAAAGACTCTTGCTCCTTTGAAGGAAAGCTATGACAAACCTAGACAGGATATTAAAAAGCAGAGACTTTACTTTGCAGACAAAGGTCTGTATAGTCAAATCTATGGTTTTTCCAGTAGTCATGTATGGATGTGAGAGTTGGACTATAAAGAAAGCTGAGTGCCGAAGAATTGGCACTTTCGAACTGTGGTGTTGGAGAAGACTCTTGAGATTCCTTTGGACTGCAAGGAGATCAAACAAGTCAATCCTAAAGGAAATCAATTCTGAAGATTCATTGGAAGGACTGATGCTGAAGCTGAAGCTCCAATACTTTGGCCACCTGAAGGAAAGAGCCAAATCATTGAAAAAGACCCTGATGCTGGGAAATATTGAAGGCAGGAGAAGGGGACAACAGAGGATGGGATGGTTGGGTGGCATCACTGATTCAATAAACATGAGTTTCATGCATCCAACCTGGACTGGTGATCTGTTTCACACTTGATAATATACATGTTTTGATGCTGTTCTCTCAGATCATCCCACCCTCGCCTTCTCTCATAGAGTCCAAAAGTCTGTTCTATACATCTGTGTCTCTTTTTCTGTCTTGCATATAGGGTTATCATTACCATCTTTCTAAATTCCATATATATGTATTAGTATACTGTATTGGTGTTTATTATTATTATACTGTATTGGTGTCTATTATCAAGTGTGAAACAGATTGCCGGTCCAGGTTGGATGCATGAGACAAGTGCTCCGGGCTGGTGAACTGGGATGACCCAGAGGGATGGGATGCGGAGAGAGGTGGGAGGGGGGTTCAGGATGAGGAACACATGTAAATCCATGGCTGATTAATGTCAATGTATGGCAAAAACCACTATAATATTGTAAAGTAATTAGCCTCCAACTAATAAAAATAAATGAAAACAAAAATAAAATAAAATAAACATGAGTTTGAGCAAGCTCCGGGAGATTCTGAAGGACAGGGAAGCCTGGAGTACTGCAGTCCATGGGGTCGCAAGGAACCAGACATGACTGAGTGACTGAGCGACAACATTGAAATGTTCTAATGAGTGTGAAAACCAAAGTTTATGATGCAGGAATTAAGTATTTTATCTATTTTTAAATTGATTTGGTTAAGTGAAATTTAGCAAACTTGTGAACCTGCATTTTTTTGGAATGTGGAATATTAATGAGTAGTGTTCTAAGTAATATATGGGTTTGGTAAAGGGACCAGAGAGAAGTAAAGAGTCACCTGCAGTCTTTTTTTGAACACTTAGAACTTAGCACTTAACATAATTGTGGTGAGTCAGTGAGGGTTTCTGGATATCTGGGGGAAAGTGATGACTTTACTTCCGCTGAACTTAGCAGAAGCACCAAACAGAAAACAAAGACATAGGAGATTCTCCAGGTTGTCCTCACAATACAGATGTAATCATGTTTGGCTTCTCATTGTTCAACATTTTTAGGGCGGTCCACGAAGTTAATCATATGCAGAATTCCTGATCTATGTTAAACTGGCTGTGTTTAGTCATGGACCCCAGTCTGCCAGGCTCCTCTGTCCTTGGGATTCTCCAGGCAAGAATATTGGAGTGGATGGCCATGCCCTCCTCCAGGGGATTTTCCCAACCCAGGGATTGAACCCAGGTCTCCTGCATTGCAGGCAGATTCTTTACTGTCTGAGCCACCAGTTCTATATTATATTTGTATAATTCTTATTTTTGAAACTTCTAGAACAAAATATCCTTAAAACACTTGGGACAAAATCTCAAAGCATGAAAAGTGTTGCTTTTTTAAGTATACAAACAATATATGCATAATTTCTGAATATTTTTGCAAAATTTATTGCAATGTTTAAAGGCATACATGCTTGCCTTTCTCATCTCTTCAAGCTTTAAAGCTTTTATCAGAAAAGCCTGTTTGTTTTACACTTGAAATTATTAATTTTTCCCCTTAGGTCTGGTTTCTTGCACTGCTTCTCAGAGGAATCACTAAGAAACAGAACAAAAAGTGAGACTTTCTTCATGAACTATATCAATCATAACTGTAATAGAGAGAATGCTTTGTTAGTTTCCCCTAGCAGAATTTTCCTTCTCTACTCCATAGACCGTTATTTAACTCTCTTGCACCATTTGTAAATTTTTGATGCAGAATTACTTTTGAAATTTCTTAGGAATGAAATTAAGTGTATGATTATTAAAACAGGTGTTTTGACAAAAGATTTATTTCAGTAATCCAGAAATTCTAACCACCTCAAGTTACATACAAGTTACATACATGCTTATTTCTGAAATAATAAAGGTTGCAGCCAGACTTTTTAAAGTAAAAATTATCACAATTACTGTTATTAACTAGTACCATTTTTATTGAAAAATAACCACCTCTGAAGACATTGATTCCCCACAGTTTTCTCAAACAAAAGCTGATTTTTTTTTTTCTTACTCCATGTGGTAGGCTAAAAAATGAACTCTAAGAAGAGATCCACATTCTAATTTCTGGAATGTTACTTTGTATGGCAATGTTTGCAGATGCTATTAAATTCAGGATCTTGAGATGGGGAGATTATCCTGGATTATCTGGGTGAGTTCAGAATGCAATCACATATATCCTAAGAGTGAGGCAAAGAGATTTAACACACACACAGAGGAGAAGGTAATATAAACATTGTTGTTGTTCGGTCACTAAGCCATGTCTAATTCCTTGTGACCCCATGGACTGCAGCATGCCAGCCTTCTTTGTCCTTCACTGTCTCTGAATTTGCTCAAACTCCTTTCCATTGAGTCAGTGATGCCACCCAACCACCTCATCCTCTGTCATCCCCTTCTCCTGTCCTCAATCTTTCCCAGCATCAGTGTCTTGTTCAGTGATTTAGTTCTTCACATCAGATGGCCAAAGTATTGGAGCTTCAACTTCAGCATCAGTCCTTCCAATGAATATTCAGAACTGATTTCCTTTAGGATGGATTGTTTTGATCTCCTTGTTGTCCAAGGGACTCCCAAAAGTCTCCTCCAGCACCACAGTTTGAAAGCATCAGTTCTTCAGCGCTCAGCCTTCTTTATGGTCCAGCTCTCACATCTATCCGTGACTACTAGAAAAACCATAGCTTTGACTACGTGGACCTTTGTGGGCAAAGTGATGTCTCTGCTTTTTAGTATGCTGCTAGGAATATGAAGATAGAGCAGAGAAAGATTTGAAGGTGCTAGCTTTGAAAATTGGAAAGATGTAAAGCACAACCCAAGGAGTGCCAGGAAACTCCAAAGTATGAAAGAGACAAGGAGCACATTTTCCCCTAGAATCTCGGGAGGAAGCGCAGCACCCTGATTTTGGCCCAGTTATACTGACTTTGGACTGCTGACCTCTGTAACTGTGAGAGAATAGATTTCTGTTGTCTCAAACTACAAAGCTTGTATTACTTTGTTATACCACCTACCTGATAGGCGCAGTTTAAGTAGATGGTTTGTTACCCTGAGTGCTACTTCTAACATATCTTCCCCCCCCATCCCCAGACCCCTCTCCATCTGACTGTCATCTGGCCAACTCCTGACCACTCCCTGCTCCTCACGGGCTTTAGTGCTCATCTGGCTTCATTCTCTTTGCTCTTACCCTTTCAGCCTTCTTGGCAATTTCAACAATCTTCTCTTTTGCAGACTTTTTACTACTGAGTTAAGAGGATGTGCCCTGTTCATTCCACTTCAGCCATCCACACTCTCATGATTCTCCCCAGTAAACTTACACCGTCCAAGATTTCAGTTCTAGTCACGCTCCTCTCCACCCACCATCTCCAACCTTCATGATGAGGACTCATTTATCTGCCCTGGCCCTCTCTTGACCACATAGGAGCTGTCATTGCACTGACCCTACTATATATCACTACTCCACCCCGCTCCATTTCCCTCCAACTTAAGAAGCTTTGATCTGAGAATCATTTCCTTTTCAACACCATTATTGGCCCTACCCTCTGTTTTGTTCATCTGATTAAACCTCCAATCTGCTTATCGAAACCATTTACTTACTTTGAGCTAAACATCTCACTTCATTTTTTTTAATTTATCTTTTTAAATTTATTTTTAAGTGGAGAGTAATTGCTTTACAATGTTGTATTGGTTTCTGCCTTATAACAAAGTGAATCAGCCATAAGTATACATATATCCACTCCCTCTTGAGCCTCCCATTCCCCCATCCCACACACCTGAATCATCTCAGACTGCCAGGCTGGGCTCCCCGTGTTATATAGCAACTTCCCACTAGCTATCTACTTTACACGTAGTACTGTGTATACGGCAATACTACTTTCTCAATTTGTCCCACCCTCTCCTTTCCCCCACCGTGTCCACAAGTCCATTCTCCACATCTGTGTCTCTATTCCCGACATGGAAATGCATTCATTAGTGCCATTTTTATAAATTCCACATAAGTGCATTAATATACAGTATTTTAAACATCTCATTTTAAATTCACGATGGCTAATCTCAACCCAACACTGCCCAGCACTCTTACCCCAGTTCCCTAGGATATTTGTTTTCTTTATCCAACACAAATATTTAAAAACTTCTCATTTTCAACAGACACACGTGTCCCTCACTCAAACTCTGTTGAGGACTTTGACTCATTCCTGAGTGGAAAGCAAAACAAAACTCAGGAATCAGATGAAACTAACCTCATCTTCCTACCACTACAGCTACTCAAAGCCAGTTTTCCTTCTCTATTGATACAATGGAAGAATTGTCCCAGCTCCCAGCTGGGACCCACTCTTTCACATTTGCACTTGATCTCTTCCCTGCTCAAGGAATTTGACCCTACAGTTTACCCTTTTCCCTAGCATTATTGACTGCCCTCTCACAACTGGACTTTCCCCATGACTCACATACATGTCTTGATATCATTCATCTAAAAAAACTTCTTTTACACAAATACTTGTTTTTCACTCCCACACTGGCCTCCAGTTACTTCCCATTTCTCTGCAATCTTTCACAACCAAACTCCTCAAAATTATTTATACTTACTATCTCTAGTTTCTTTTTTTTTTTTTTTATTAGTTGGAGGCTAATTACTTCACAACATTTCAGTGGGTTTTGTCATACATTGATATGAATCAGCCATAGATTTACACGTCTAGTTTCTTATCTTCTTTTCTCAATCTACTTTTTTGGGGTTTTATTCCTCACCCCACCCCCTTCATGAAAAACTCCTCCAGTATTTATTAAAGTCTCAAAAAACCAATGGTCATTCCCTATTCTCATATGACCCAATCACTTAGCAACTTTTAACCCAGTTGGCTATGTCTTTTTCATACCCACTTTTTCCTGGGTTTCTCTGATAGCATGAAAATTGTCAACCTGAGTTCTATTTCTAAACATATCTTTCCCTTTTATCCATCAGACTTGACCACCAGATACCTCTTCCTTTCACAGTCATCTGGCCACCTTCTGACTTTTCCTCTTACCTCACTGGCTAATCCTCTGTTTCATTTGTTGGCTCCTTCTTCTCTGCTGAGTCTCTGAATGTTGGAATATCTAGCTCCTATCCTTAGCCTTCTTCTCTTCCTTATCTACACTTTCTTCCAATCTCATCTTGTCTAGTTCTGTGATTATGAATACTGCCTACATATTACTAACTCCAAAATTTGCACCTGCACCACTATCTTCCCACTAAGATTCAGACCCATATATCCAGTTACCTCCTCAGCATCTCAAATTTAGCTAATCCTGAGGAGAACCACCAGCCCTGAGCAGGTAACTAAGTGGTAATCCCATACATGTGCTGTTCTGTGCTCAGTTACCCACTTACATCTGACTCTTTGCCACCCCTTGGACTATAACCCACCAGGATCCTCTGTTCATGGACGTTTTTAGGCAAGGATACTGGAGAAGGTTGCCATTTCCTACCCCAGGGAATCTTCCCAACGCAGGGGTTGGACGTGCATCTCTTGGGTCTCCTGCACTGGCAGGCAGATTCTTTACTGCTGCACCACTTGGGAAAGCCTAACACAATATATGTGTATCACCTTGCTTGTGCTTGGTCATTCAGTCGTGTCTGACTCCCCACATATGGTACCACCCTAAATTCAGTTGCTCAGGCCAAAATCCTCTTTCAGTCATCACTTACACCCAGCCCTCAGCTAGTGCAACATGTGTTTCTCAAACCCAAGCCACTTCTTAGCATCATCAATATTCTAGTCTGTGCCTTCACCACATCTCACCTGCAGCATTGCAGCAGCCTACTTCATGCACCCCTCTTCTCCTACTCTTGTTTCTTGATAATTCATTCTCTGAAGATCAGCCATAGAGAGTCTCTCCAAGATTAAGAGTGACCACTGTCAGCCTATTGAAGTCTCTATGACAGCTTCCAGAGGCAATTAGCGTAAAATCCACATTCTCTGGTAGAGCTTATCACGTCCTCTGGGACCTGACCCTGCATGAGCCTGGTACAGCGTTGTTATCGAGACGGAGCTTTCTTCTGCCTGTTGTGCCTTTCCTCAGGATTCCTCCTATCTTTTTGTTCTCTTTATTCTTGTTTCTCTTTTCTTCAGCTTTATTGAGATAATCATGATCTATAACGTATGTCAAATCATCCCACTGTACTCCTTTATCTTTAACTTGTGAGGAATGGATGCCCGTGGTGTTAGGCACCACCACCTCCACCGCCCCTCCTCTCATCTCACTTCCCTTTCACTGAGGATGCTGAGGATGGGAGGAGAGCAATAAAGTTATATGTGTCCTGGACCTATGGTACCGGGCCAGATGGTGGGTTTGGTTGGACAAATGTCCGACTATCCTGAGACATTCTTTATTTCATAATATCCTGGTTATGCCCTGTAGCAAAGACTGCTTAAATACTGATAAATCCAGCTCCCTCTACCTGATGGTTAGTCAGGGGTCTGTCAAACACTGGTATCAGGTTATCTTTCAATCTTACTTTAATGCCTGTATAACTTACAGGTGTAATTCAAGTACACAAAACCTTCATTTTCTATTTTACTTCATTTCTCTGTTAGTAAGATAAATGAGTTCAGAAGACTCCTTATCTGCCAAGGATGAAAATCCAATCTTGCCAATAAAAAGAAGCTCAACAACTTCTTGTTTAAAGTTTCATCTTTGGAGAGTGCTATGGTGCTTAGTCACTCAGTCATGTCCAACTCTTTGTGACCCCATGGACAGTAGCCCACCACGATCCTGTGTTCATGGGGATTCTCCAGGCAAGAATACTGGAGTGGGTTGCCTTGCCCTCCTCCAGGGGATCTTCCCAACCCAGGGATCGAACACAGGTCTCCCATATTGCAGGTGGATTCTTTACCATCTAAACCACGAGCGAAGCTAAGAATACTGGAGTGGCTAGCCTATCCTTTCTCCAGGGAATCTTCCTGACCCAGGAATTGCACGGGGGTCTCTCCTGCATTGCAGGCAGATTCTTTACCAGCTAAACAACCAGGGAAGCCTCTCAGCTTTGGCAAAGTAAATACTGATTCAAGTTCTGTATTCTCCTTTTTCTCTTTCTTCCCACCCTCTTTCTGGGAGTCGTCTAAGTTCCAGAGGTCTTAGGTCCCAGCTTTGGGGAAGGAACCTGTGGTCTACATATTTCCACTTGTCTTCAGACTCTGCACAGCTACTTCACTGCTGCTCTCCAAGCCTCCAGTCCTACCACTGGCAGTCTGCTCCCTCTCTGCCCTTTGGTAGAATCCTTTTCAATCAGACATCTCTCAGCTCTTCCATCTTAATCCCATTTTGGAGTTCTGGAAACTCTTGGCTATTTTCCCAGCACCATCTTGATTTGATTTTGATTGTAAGGTAGCCCTGGCTTCTCCAGTTATCTCCTTTTTTGGAAATTGTTCTCTGCTATTCCAGCACTCTGCTGCTCGGGGTCACATTGAGCATGGAGCTTCCCCAAGAATCTGAAAGTCTCCCACAGTCATACTATGGAGTCAAATCCCCAGCCTTTCTGCTTTGGAGTGCTAAAGCATGAATCAGTCTACAGTCTGGTGTGGGGAAAGGGAAGGGCCTTCACAGGGTCACACTAGCATCTAAGCCCTTGTTACTGCCTCTTGGACTCCTCCTTTCAACTCATTGCCTTAAGAGTAGGAAAGTTACTCACATTCTTTACCACCCCCCCCCTTTCCTATTTTTGGCTTGTGGTGTAAATTCTATGTTCTTGGTCTCCTGATACACAAAGCCAATATGTTGTAATTTTTAAAAATGGTCTTTGCCCTCCCTGCAATGCTGGCCCTAAGCCTATGGACTGTGGCATAAATTTACAGAAGTCTACAAAGAAGCTCAAGAATGACTAATTTGACTCCTGCAGGATGTATCCCTCTTGAGAGTCACTACCTTTAGAAATCCTGGATTATGTATGAGAAGAGAAATGGGTTCAAATAATTCTTGAGAAGAGAAAAGGGTTCAAATAATTCCCTTGAGAAGGGAAACAGTGCCTTAATATCTTTAAAATATTATCCCCTGCTACACTGCCTTTTTTATTTCTGTTGTAGGCCTTCATAATTTTCCATGTCTCCCAAGGATTTTATTGACAATATATAAAAGGGGGCCATGTCAAGGACTGCCAGCCAGTTGCTTTTTTTTTTTCATTTATTTTTAAATTGAAGTATAATTGCTTTACAGAATTTTGTTGTTTTCTGTCAAACCTCAACATGAAACAGCCATAGGCACACATATAATTCCTCCCTTTTGAACCTCCCTCCCCATCCCACCCCTCTAGTTTGATACAGAGCCCCTGTTGAGTTTCCTAAGACATACAGCAAATTCCCACTGGGATGTATTTTACATATGGTAATGTAAGTTTCCATGTTACTCCCTCTATACATCTCACCCTCTCCTCTCCTCTCCCCATGTCCATAAGTCTATTCTCTATGTTTCTCCATTGCTGCCCTGTAAATTCTTCAGCACCATTATTCTAGATTCTGTATGTATATGTTAGTATACAATATTTATCTTTCTCTTTCTGACTTATTTCACTCTGTGTAATAGGCTCTAGGTACATCCACCTCATTAGAATTTACGTAAATGCATTCCTTTTCATGACTGGGTAATATTCCATTGTGTATACATACAACAACTTCTTTATCCATTCATCTGTCGATGGACATCTAGGTTGCTTCCATGTTCTAACTATTGTAAATAGTGCTTCAAGGAACAATGGGATACATGTGTCTTTTTCAATTTTGGTTTCCTCAGGGTATATGCCTAGGAGTGAGATTGCTGAGTCATATGGTGGTTTTATCCCTAGTTTTTTGTTGTTTTTTTTTTTTTAAGGAATATCCATACCATCTTCCATAATGGCTGTATCAATTTACATTTCCACCAACAGTTCAAGAGCATTTCCTTTTCTCCACACCCTCTCCAGCATTTGTTGTTTGTAGACTTTTTGATGATGGTCATTCTGACTGATGTGAGGTGGTATCTCATTGTAGTTCTGATTTGAATTTCTTTAATAATGAACAAGACTCTTGAGAGTCCCTTGGACTGCAAGGAGATCCAACCAGTCCATCCTAAAGGAGATCAGTCCCGGGTGTTCATTGGAAGGACTGATGCTGAAGCTGAAACTCCAATACTTTGGCCACCTCATGCAAAGAGTTGACTCATTGGAAAAGACTCTGATGTTGGGAAGGATTGGGGGCAGGAGGGGAAGGGGATGACAGAGGATGAGATGGCTGTATGGCATCACCAACTCGATGGACATGGATTTGGGTAAACTCCGGGAGTTGGTGATGGACAGGGAAGCCTGGCGTGCTGCAATTCATGGGGTCGCAAAGAGTCAGACACGACTGAGTGACTAAACTGAACTGAACTGAACTGAATAATGAACAATGTTGAGCGTCTTTTCATGTGTTTGTTAGCCATCTGTATGTCTTCCTTGGAGAAATGTCTGTTTAGGTCTTTTTCCCACTTTTTCATTGGGTTGTTTGTTTTTCTGGTATTGAGTTGTATGAGTTGCTTGTATGTTTTGGAAATCAATCCTTTGTCAGTTGTTTCATTTGCTATTATTTTCTCCCATTCTGAGGGTTGTCTTTTCACCTTGCTTATGGTTTCCTTTGCTGTGCAAAAGCTTTTAAGTTCAATCTGGTCCCACTTGTTTACTTTTGTTTTTATTTCCATTAGTCTAAGAGGTGGATCATAGAGGATCTTGCTTTGATTTATATCATTGAGTGTTCTTCCTACATTTTCCTCTAAGAGTTTTATAGTTTCTGGTCTTACATTTAGATCTTTAATCCATTTTGAGTTTATCTTCATGTATCATGTTAGGAAGTGTTCTAATTTCATTCTTTTACATGTAGCTGTCCAGTTTTCCCAGCACCATTTATTGAAGAGGCTCTTTGTCCCATTGCATATTCTTGCCTCCTTTGTAAAAGAAACAAGGTACCCATGGGTGCAAGGGTTTATTTCTGGGCTTTCTATCTTGTTCCATTGGTCTATATTTCTGTTTTTGTGCCAGTACCATACTATCTTGGTGACTGTAGCTTTATAGTATAATTTGAAGTCAGGAAGGTTGATTCCTCCAGCTCCATTCTTCTTTCTCAAGACTGCTTTGGTCATTCAGGGTCTTTTGTGTTTCCATATGAATTGTGAAATTTTTTGTTCTAGTTCTGTGAAAAATGACATTGGCAATTTGATAGGGATCACTTTAAATCTGTAGATTGCATTTGATAGTATAGCCATTTTCACAATATTGAGTCTTCCTACCCAGGAACATGGAATTTCTCTCCACCTGTTTATGTCATCTTTGATTTCTTTCATTAGCATCTTATAGTTTTCTGTGTACAGTTCTTTTCTCTCCTTAGGTAAGTTTATTTCTAGATATGTAATTCTTTTTGTTGCAGTGGTGAATGGGATTGGTTCAGTAATTTATCTTGTTGATTTTTCATTGTTAGTATATAGAAATGCAAGTGATTTCTGTGTATTGATTTTGTATCCTGTGACTTTGCTAAATTCACTGACTAACTCTAGTAATTTTCTGATCATTTATTTAGGATTTTTATTTAAGTAAAGTATATTTAGGTACTAATGTCTATATTTTGGTACAGTATCATGTCATCTGCAAACAGTGAGAGCTTTACTTCTTCTTTTCTGATCTGGATTCCTTTTATTTCTTTTTCTTCTGATTGCTGTAGCTAGGACTTCCAAAACTATGTTGAATAATAGTGATATTAAGGAAGTGGACACCCTTGTCTTGTTCTTGATCTTAGGGGAAATGCTTTCAGTTTTTCACCTTCGAGAAAAATGTTTGCTGTAGGCTCATTATATATGGCCTTTACTATGTTAAGATAGGTTCTTTCTATGCCCAGTTTTTGAAGAGTTTTAGTCACAAATGAGTGCTGAATTTTTTCAAAGGCTTTTTCTGCATTTATTGAGATTATCATACTGTTTCTATCTTTCAGTTTGTTAATATGGTGTATCACATTGATTGATTTGCATATACTGAAGAATCCTTGCATCCCTGGAATAAACCCAACTTAATCATGATAAAGAAAGCTGAGTGCTGAAGAATTGATGCTTTTGAACTGTGGTGTTGGAGAAGACTCTTGAGAGTCCCTTGGACAGCAAAGAGATCAAACCAGTCCATCCTAAAGGAAATCAGTCCTCAATATTCATTGGAAGGACTGGTGCTGAAGCCAAAACTCCAATACTTTGGCCACTTGATGCGAAGAACTGACTCATTGGAAAAGACCCTGATGCTGGGAAAGATTGAAGGCAGGAGGAGGAGGGGATGACAGAGGGTGAGATGGTTTGAATGACATCACCGACTCGATGGACATGAGTTTGAGCAAGCTCTAGGACTTGGTGATGGACAGGAAGGCCTGGCATGCTGCAATCCATGGGATCGCAAAGAGTCAGACATGACTGAGTGACTGAAGTGGACCAATCATGGTGTATGAGCTTTTTAATGTGTTGCTGAATTCTGTTTGCTAAAATTTTGCTGAGGATTTTTGCATCTGTGTTCATCAGTGATATTGGCCTGTAGTTTTCTTTCTTTGTGTTGACTTTGTCTGGTTTTGGTATCAGGGTGATGGTAGCCTTGTAGAATGAATTTGGAAGTGTTCCTTCCTCTGCAATTTTTTGAAAGAGTTTTAGAAGGCTAGGCATTAGCTCTTCTCTAAATATTTGATAGAATTCTGTGAAGCCATCTGGTCCTGGGCTTTTGTATTTTGTATTTGGGGAGGTTTTTTATCACAGCTTCAATTTCAGTGCTTGTAATTGAATTATTCATAGTTTCTATCTCTTCCTGGTTCAGTCTTGGAAGATGGAACTTTTCTAGGAATCTATGCATTTCTTCCAGATTATCCATTTTATTGCCATATCATTCATAATAGTCTCTTATATTCCTTTGGATTTCTGCATTGTCTGTTGTAACCTCTCCTTTTTCATTTCTAATTTTGTTGATTTGATTCTTCTCTCTTTTTCTTGATGAATAAGGCTAAAGTTTTGTCAATTTTGTTATCTTCCCAAAGAACCAGGTTTTCTTTTTTTATCTTTACTATTGTTTATTTCATTTCTTTTTCACTTATTTCTGCTCTGACTTATATGATTTCTTTCCTTATGTTAATTTTGCAGATTTTTTGTTCTTTTTCCAGTTGTTTTAGGTGTAAAGTTAGGTTGTCTATTCAATGTTTTTCTTGTTTCTTGAGGTAGGATTGTATTGCTATAAGCTTCCCTCTTAGAACTGCTTTTGCTGTATCCCATAGGTTTTGAGATATGTTTTCATTGTCATTTGTTTCCAGAAATTTTTTTTAATTTTCCTGTTGATATCATCAGTAACCTGTTGGTTAGTTAGAAACAAATTTAGAAACAAATCTCCATGTGTTTGTGCTTTTTACAGATTTTTTTCTTGTAATTAATATCTAGTCTCATAGCATGGTGTTCAGACAAGATGCTTGATATGATTTCAATTTTCTTAAATTTCCTGAAGTTTGATATGTGACCCAAGATGTGGTCTATCTCACATGGAACGTGAAGAATGCTCCATGTGCACTTGAGATGAAGGTGTATTCTTCTGCATTTGGATAGAATGTCATGAAGATATCAATAAGATCCATCACATCTAATGTATCATTTAAGACTTGTGTTTCCTCCAGATCTGAAAGAGACACATGTACCCCAATGTTCATCACAGCACTGTTTATAATAGCCAGGACATGGAAGCAATCTAGATGCCCATCAGCAGACGAATGGATAAGAAAG
This sequence comes from Cervus elaphus, assembly GCF_910594005.1. NCBI lineage: Eukaryota > Metazoa > Chordata > Mammalia > Artiodactyla > Cervidae > Cervus > Cervus elaphus. The sequence continues at coordinate 78,872,282 of NC_057819.1, read as the reverse complement.
CTGTGGTACATATACACAATGGAATATTACTCAGCCATTAAAAAGAATTCGTTTGAATCAGTTCTAATGAGGTGGATGAAACTGGAGCCAATTATACAGAGTGAAGTAAGCCAGAAAGAAAAACACCAATACAGTATACTAACGCATATATATGGAATTTAGAAAGATGGTAACAATAACCATATAGGCAAGACAGAAAAAGAGACACAGATGTATAGAACAGACTTTTGGACTCTATGGGAGAAGGCAAGGGTGGAATGATCTGAGAGAACAGCATCAAAACATGTATATTATCAAGTGTGAAACAGATCGCCAGTCCAGGTTGGATGCATGAGACAAGTGCTCGGGGCTGGTGCACTGGGATGACCCAGAGGGATGGGATGGGGAGCAAGGTGGGAAGGGGATTCAGGATGGGGAACACATGTAAATCCCTGGCTGATTCATGTCAATGTATGGCAAAAACAACTACAATATTATGAAGTAATTAGCCTCCAACTAATAAAAATAATTGGGGAGGGGGAGACTTGTGTTTCCTTAGTAATTTTCTGTTTTGATGATCTGCCCATTGGTGTGCTGCTGCGGCTGCTAAGTCGCTTCAGTCGTGTCTGACTCTGTGCGACCCCATAGACGGCAGCCCACCAGGCTCCACCGTCCCTGGGATTCTCCAGGCAAGAACACTGGAGTGGGTTGCCATTTCCTTCTGCAATGCATGAAAGTGAAAGGTGAAGGTGAATTCGCTCAGTTGTGTCCAACTCTTAGCGACCCCATGGACTACAGCCTACCAGGCTCCTCCGTCCATGGGATTTTCCAGGCAAGAGTACTGGAGTGGAGTGCCATTGCCTTCTCCACCATTGGTGGAGTGGGGTGTTAAAGTCTCCTACTATTATTGTGTTTCTGTCAATGTCTCCTTGTATGTCCATTAGTGTTTGTCTTACATATTGAGGTGCTCCTATGTTGGGTGCATAGATACTGACAATTGTTATGTCTTCCTCTTGGATTGATCCCTGGATCATTATGTAGTGTCCTTCCTTATCTCTTGTAATAGTGTTTATTGATGTATATGCTCCTATTGCCATTTTCTTAATTGTTCGGGGTTTGATTTTGTAGGTCTTTTTCTTCTCTTGTATTTCTTGATTATATAAGACCCTTTAACATTTGTTGTAAATCTGATTTGGTGGTACTGAATTCTCTGAAATTTTGCTTTTCTGAAAAGTTTTTTATTTCTCCATCAATTTTGAATGAGATCCTTGCCAGGTAGACTAATCTTGGTTGTAGATTTTTCAGTACTTTCAGTACTTTAAATATATCCTCCTATTCCCTTCTGGCCTGCAGTTTCTGCTGAAAGATCAGCTGTTAAACGTATGGGGTTTCCCTATTATGTTACTTGTTTCTTTTCCCTTGCTGCTTTTAATATTCTTTCTTTGTGTTTAATCTTTGCTAGTTTGATTACTATGTGTCTTGGCATGTTTCTCCTTGGGTTTATCCTGTATGGGACTCTGAACCTGTTGGACTTGATTGACTATTTCCTTTTCCATGTTGGGGAAATTTTCAACTATGATCTCTTCAAAAATTTCTTCATACCCTTTCTTTTCTCTTCTTCTTCTGGGACCCCTATAATTCAAATGTTGGTGCATTTGATATTATCCTAGAAGTCTCTGAGACTATCCTCAGTTATTTTCATTCTTTTTACTTTACTCTGCTCTTCAGAAGTTATTTCCACCATTTTATCTTCCAGCTCACTGATTCGTTCTTCTGCTTCAGATATTCTGCTCTTGATTCATTCTAGAATATTTTTAATTTCAGTAATTGTGTTGTTTGTCTCTGTATGTTTATTCTTTAATTCTTCTAGGTCTTTGTTAATTGCTTGTTGCATTTTCTCCATTCTGTTTTCAATATTTTTGATCATCTTTGCAATCATTATTCTGAATTCTTTTTCAGGTAGTTTGCCTATTTCCTCTTCATTTATTTGGACTTCTGTGTTTCTAGTTTGTTCCTTGATTTGGCAGTACTTCTCTGCCTTTTCATTATTTTTTTTTAATTTATTATGCTTGCAGTCTCTTTTTCCCAGCCTTCAAGGTTGAATTCTTTCTTTCTTTTGGTTTCTGCCCTCATAAGGTTGGTGCAGTGGTTTTTGTAAGCTTCGTATAGGGTAAGTTTTATGCTGAGTTTGGTTTGTTGTTGTTTTTGTTTGTTTGTTTGTTTGTTTGTTTGTTTTCCTGCTTTTCCTCTGATGGGCAAGGCTGAGTGAGATGATAATCCTGTCTGCTGATGATTGGATTTGTGGTTTTGTGTTGTTTGTTATTTAGGTGAGGCATCCTACATAGGGTGCTACTGGTGGTTGGGTGATGCCAGGTCTTTTATTCAAGTGGTTTCCTTTGTGGGAGTTCTCACTATCTGATACTCCCTAGGGTTAGTTCTTTGGTGGTCCAGGGTCTTGGAGTCAGTGCTCCCACTCCAAAGGCTCAGGGCTTGATCTCTGGTCAGGAATGAAGGTTCCACAAGTGGTTTGTTATGGCATTAAGTGAGATTAAAGCACATACCTAAAAGAGAGAAACCAAAGATGAACCCCAGACAAATGGCAGTTACAAAATCAGGCAAATAATAATTAAAACAATGCAACATACACATATACATATATATCCATAAGCAAAATCAAAACAGTCCAACAAAAATAAAGTACAATAGACTGACTCAGCGAACAAAGGAAACCAAAAATTATATCTACCAGTTAAGAACAAAACTAACTAAAGCACAAACTGGAAAACAAAACTAAAAGAAGGTGCCAAGTGAGGAATAAAGCAATGAAAACAAAACTAACAAATATGTTGAGAGGAAAGGAAAGAAAGAAAAGAAAGAATAGATATGCAAAGTTAAATAGAAGTATATAAAGAAGATTTATATATATTAAAGATTAACTACAAGGGGAAAAGAACAGTAGGAAAAGCAAACAAAAGAATGAATGTAGAAAAAAATAACAATATGTTTAAAAAATTAAAAACTAAATTTTTTTTTAAAAAATGAGAGAAAAGAAAAAAAAAAAAAAAGGAAAACTCCACAGAACTGCAAAAGCCTAATATAGAGGCAGAGGTCTATAGCAACAATTTAAAAAATGTGATTGAAGAAAGAAAAAAAAACTCAGAAGCTTAATTAGTTTTCATAGTGCCGATAAAATTGACAACCTACAACAGCGTGCGGGGTGGGGGGAGAAAAAGAAAAAAAAATCCAAAAGAAACTACAGAACAAGTCAAAACATAAGAATAAATGTTTTTCTTGAGTCACTGCTGTTAGGGTCCTTTCCCTTGTCACAGTCTACCTCACCTCCCTAGGATGCCCTCCAACACTGTGCTGGTCTCTGGACCTGCTGTGGGGGCAGCTCAAACTCTAATCTGGCCCTACTCCTGTGTGTTCTTGCCTCCAATGTCCACAGCTATGAGAACTAGTGCGTTTTTTTTTTGTGGCAGCTCTCAATGTTCTTTTATATATTCCATAGACAGAGTCTGCCTAGTTGATCACGTGGATTTAATCCAGCTTGTACAGCTGGTGGCAAGGTTTTGGGTCTTCGTCCTTAGCCACACTGCCCCCGGATTTCAATTCTGGTTTTATTTCCACTTCTGCATGTGGGTCGTCCACTGGGCCGTGCTCCTGAGGCTGCCCTGGAGGACTTGGGTTTGCCCCTGTGAGGGCCATGTGTGGAGGTGGTGCAGCTGCTTGGGCTGCAGGGGTTCTGGCAGCACCAGGTACTCAGGGGGGTTGGTGGCTAGGACAGAAGGGAATATAGTGCTCTAGAAGGGTATAGCAACCAGTATTGGTCAATACGCTCCAGTATTCTTGCCTGGAGAAACCCCCCAACAGAGAAGCCTGGCAGGCCACAGTCCACAGGGTCTCAAAGAGTTGGACATGACCAAAGCAACCCCGCATGCATAGACACAAATTTGTGTGTGTGTGTGAGAGAGAGAGAGAGAGAGAGCGAGCGAGAGAGACTGGCAGCTCTGCCTCGGTGAGGGTTGGGCATGAAGGCGACGCAGCCACTTGGGTCATGGGGACCCTGGTGGTACCAAGTGTGCAGGGATATGGACTGCCTCAGCTGCGGGAGTTATGGCGCTATCAGTCTTTCTTTGAGCCTCTTGTAGCTGGCGACCAGAAGGCCTCTTTGCTCGTCTTTCTTCATAGCCCCACCCACTCAGGCACTTAGGGAGCTCCCTTGCCTGGGGTCCTTCTCTGCTGTTCCACGTATCAGGCACGTAGAGGGGCCCCCTGGCTGGGGTCTTGCTCTGTAGATCAGTGCATCAGGCACTAAAGGGGCACCCTGCGTGGGGTCCTACTCTGTAGTTCTGTGCAGCAGGCATTTAATGGGCCAACCTCTCTATTGTTCAGCTGCCCATGCTGGCATGTGTGGTCTGAGAGACTATGGTGATGGCTCCACCCCATACGAGTAACTCTGCAGTATCGCCTTGCTTCCATGGCTGCCTGGCTTTCCTCCACAGGCATTTCCCACCAGTCTCCTCCTCACATCCCCTAGATCTGTCTCTCTGCAGTGAACAGCTGCCATCACTCTGAGATTACTCCACCATCCCTAAACTCCATCTCCCAACCACTGCACCTTCTAGGGGACCCACATCCCTGTCCAGGGTAGGTTTGACTGTGGCAAGGACGGTCTGATTCTCATTCCATTTAGGCTGCCACAGATCGGCTGTTTCACTCTCAGCCTTAAATGTTTCTCCTCTAACTCAATCACCCCGCTGGGGGGTTCGGACCCCTGCTTCAGGTTCCCCATCAGCCAAGGGCAGGTCCAGTCCTACCAACACTCCTGTCTTTCCCCCTGTTCCTTCAACCTATCAAGTTTATCGTGGTTCTGTGTCTTCTTTTCCACAGGTCAGGTGCTCCTGTTTGCCCTCAGCTAGTGTTCTGCTTGCACTTCTGTGTCTGAAGGTGTAATCCTGATGCACCTGTGGAGAGAGATGTATTCCACATCCACCTTCTCCTCTGCCATCTTGTTCTCTCCCAGTTGCTGGTTTTAACTGAAATGTTTTGCTTGTTTTTGTGGAAGCAAATTTCACATACAGGAATTTTCTTCCATCTCAGGCATTTTCTAAATGGAGCTATACCTGAGCAGAAGGAGCCAGGAACCACAGCCAGAGCTAGAAGAGCAACCGTCTGAAGGAAGTAGAAGGGAGTATATCCACAGAAGAGCTTGATTTTGCTCCAAGCCACACCATGCTCTGGGATTACTCCACAATCCCTAAACATTATAGAGATGGTATATTCATTTTTTAGTACTGCTATAACAGAAATACCATGAACAGAGCCAAGTAAAGCAACAGGAATTTATCCTCTCCCAACTGTGGAGACCGGAAGTCTGAATTCAGAGTGTCAGCAGATTTAGTCCTTTCTAGAGGCTCTACGCGATGCTCCAAATCTTTAAAACTAGGCTTCAACAGTATGTGAGTCAAGAACTTCCAGACACACAAGCTGGATTTAGAAAAGGCAGAGGAACCAGAGATCACATTGCCAACATTTGTTGGATCATAGAAAAAGCAAGGGAATTCCAGAAAAACATCTACTTCTGCCCCACTGATTGCACTAAAACCTTTGAGTGCACAGATCACAATAAACTGTGGAAAATTCTAAAAGAGATGGAAATACCAGACCACCTTACCTGCCTCCTGAAAAACCTGTATGCAGGTCAAGAAGCAACAGTTCGAACCAGACATGGAAAAATGAACCAGTTCAAAATTAGGAAAGGAGTATATCAAGGCTGTTTATTATCACCCTGCTTATTTAACTTATATGCAGAGTACATCATGTGAAATGCTGGGCTGGATGAATCACAAACTGGAATCAAGATTGCCAGGAGAAATATCAATAACCTCAAATATGCAGACCACCCTTATGGCAGAGGTAAAGAGGAAGCAAAGAGCCTCTGATGAAGGTGAAAGTGGAGAGTGAAAAGCTGGCTTAAAACTAAACGTTCAAAAAACTAAGATTGCCAGGGTCCAGCCCCGGCAGTTCCAGGAATACCCAAGGGATGAGTGGCGTTGGCGAGAAGAAGTGCACGGACTCTGGTTGCAATGCAAGGACTCTCTCTGTTTATTTTTTAACAGCTCAGATTATATAGAATTGTTTTTCTTGCCTCCCCCTTACCATCACCCATGTTACATCAGATGTTGGTTTCATACTTCTGTCAACATTTTCCCTCATATCTTTTCCAATGACTTCATCTGGAAAAATCTCGACTACAGGGTTTTTTCCTTGAATGTCCCATACATAGTCTTCTTGCCTCAATGGCCTAACATTTTCACTCTGACAAAAACAATGTTCCATAGATTCCAGATATAGCATGAATTCTTTGGACAATAAAGCAATACATGGGAAGGGTTATGAAAAACATGTTTGACATTTCTGAGAATAGTACCATGAGAAAACCTCGATATTTTTCTTTGTCTAAGACCACAAGACCTCAGTCTACAATCTTTAACTATGAAGCAGCAAAACACCTCTATCAATAGTGAGGTAATGGCGGTGAGGCTGGTTAATATAAATCTTTTATACTATTGAAATCCTATGTTACACATTTTCTAATTCTACAAAAATACCCATAATATTCTATGTTTATTAAGTGAATAGAAACAGTGGACAAATAGCAGCACTGAAATAGCAACAATGAAAACCCTCTTGACCAAAGAGCAAGTAAACTGAAGCAGCACATCTACTTCAGAATCTAAAAGTCTCTACTCTTTTCTAATCTAGAATATTATAATATTCTAAGCAAGCAGCCTAACTATGCCTGTGGCCTTTTTCTTATTTCTGCCCATAGCCATACCCTTGGCTTGGGCTATTCCGGGGAGGCCTGATTACTACATATTACATTTCCAAGATTAGTAGAAAGCACAATAACAGTAAGACAGAAAGAGAAAGGGGACAAACTGGGTCCCAGGGACGACCCCAAGGGGAAGAGCTGCCTTGCAGGCTCCTCTCTCGTCTCATGACCTTGTCACAGTCTGGGCAAGTCCCAGCAGCTCCCGACATAAGATCATGGCATCTGGTCCCATCATTTCATGGCAAATATATGGGGAAACAGTGGAAGCAGTGTCAGACTTTATTTTTGTGGGGCTCCAAAATCACTGTAGATGGTGATTGCAGCCATGAAATTAAAAGACGCTTACTCCTTGGTAGGAAAGTTACGACCAACCTAGATAGCATATATTGAAAAGCAGAGACATTACTTTGCCAACAAAGGTCAGTCTAGTCAAGACTATGGTTTTTCCAGTAGTCATGTATGGATGTGAGGGTTGGACTATAAAGAAAGCTGAGCGCTGAAAAATTGATGCTTTTGAACTGTGGTGTTGGAGAAGACTCTTGAGAGTCCCTTGGACTGCAAGGAGATCCAACCAGTCCATCCTAAAGGAGATCAGTCCTGGGTGTTCATTGGAAGGACTGATGCTGAAGCTGAAACTCCAATACTTTGGCCACCTCATGCAAAGAACTGACTTATTGGAAAAGGTCCTGATGCTGGGAGGGATTGGGGGTAGGAGGAGAAGGGGATGACAGAGGATGAGATGGTTGGATGATACCACTGACTCAATGGACATGAGTTTGAACAAGCTTCAGGTGTTGGCGATGGGCAGGGTGGCTTGGCATGCTGCAGTACATGGGGTCGCAAAAAGTCGTACACGACTGAGAGACTGACCTGAACTGAACTGAGGTGGAAAAATATCTTAAATTTGCTCTGATAATTTGTGGCAGTGTTTTTCCAGTGGATCCCAGGTGAACCACACACTAGATTCTGACTGGAAAGTTGAGAGGGGCTGTGGGTTGGAGGTAGAGATATGTTCTCTCAGGGAAAACATTTAGGTCAAGTAGACTTTTGAAAATATAGATAGCTATCATTTGACTTTTATGATGATTGCCATTCTTGATTTTCTAGCATGTACTACAGCTAGACCTCTTTCATTTTCCTCTCTACCTAGTTAATAACTCCAGTGAAAAAGCACTAGATTAGAATTCAAAGCTTGACTTTAAGTCTTGATTCTATCATTTATTATCTGCTTGGCTCTAAGGCAAAACACTTCCATGAGCTTCACTGTTATCAACTGTAAAATAATTAGACTTTCAATGACTCTTTTCTAAGTTTGTGACTTTTTTACCTCTGAAGTTATTAAAAATTGAAACTACACTTCATAAGTGTCACTAGTGGTAAAGAACCTGCCTGCCAGTGCAGAAAGCATAAGAGACACAGATTCAGTCCCTGTCAGGAAGATCCCCTAGAGAAGGGCATGGCAACCCACTCCAGTATTCTTGCCTGGAGAATCCCATGGACAGAGGAGCCTGACAGGCTACAGTCCATAAGGTCGCAAAGAGTCAAACATATCTGAAGCAACTTAGCTTGTACGTAATGCTTTTGGAATCCTGTATTTTATTGAAGAAGCAGGGCAGTGTGAATATCGGGGTTAAACTCCTATCCAGCATGGTTAAAATACAAAAGTATTTTGGAGTTTCAAGGAATAAGTTCTTGGACTTCCCAGGTGGCCCAGTGGCTAAGACTTCATGCTCCCAAGGTAGGGGACCTGGATTCGATCCTCAGTCAGGGAACTAGATCCCATAAGCTGCAACCAAGAGTTCACAGGCCGCAACTAAAGATCTCTCTCATGCTGCAACGAAGACCCAGCACACAGCCAAAATAAGTTTTTTAAAAAAGGAAATAAACTCTAGCTGCCTGGAAATGCATTTACATGGAACACATTTTTTTTAACACTTATTTTGTATTGGGTTATAGCCAATGAGCAATACTGTGGTAGTTTCAGGTGAGCAGCAAAGGGACTCAGCCACACATATACATGTATCCGTTCTCCCCCAGACTTACATGGGACACATTTGTCTGGCATTATTAGGTGATGTTCTAGGTCAGCAGACAAAATGGTCTAGATTATGAATAAGTGTGTCCATAACTGGGAGCCCAGGGAAAATCTATCTGATTAGAACACACGGCATAAGGTATTCTATGCAAATATTTTACTTATATTTCGGCAGGAGAAAAGAGAGGCGGAAGGGTGAGAGGGAGAAAGGGAACAAGAATGAGCTAATTCGAATTCCGTTGCTTCTACGAGCTTCAGTTTCTCCATTCCTAAGCTGCAGCTGATGCTCGCCCTGCTCACCAGCAGTCTCCCTCCAGCTTCTGCGTTCACCACATCGTCAGGCAGGCTGCCAGATGGTAAGTGCACAATACACGCTTGTAAATGAGTGAAAGGATGACTGTGTCCTGACTACCTCGAGGAGTTGTTCTAACTGTGGCTCTGTCACCCTCTACTGCTGATTAGAAAGTCCTTCCAGCTTGACATTGTGTTTTTCCTTTATTTAGCAGTCTCTGCTTTGACCACTAGATGGCAGAAAAGGAAAGTTCTTTAACGGCCAGGCATCACGGGGAAATGCTTTGGAGATGTTGGGCTGCAGTAGGAATAAGGCAGCCAACCCCTGGTTGCCAGCATTGCAGGGAATACATTGTAAGGAAGCAAAGCCTCCATAAGGCTGGATTTGAAATGACCTTTTGGGCACTGGTAGATACAAAAACAAAAGTGCTATCTGCAGATAGTAATAAGATACTGATCCAAACACAATAAATAGCCTTGAACAAAATATTCTGGGACATCACAAGAGAATCAGTAGAACTGAGACAGTGCAAGAGGGGCGGCCAGACCAGATCACTCGCCATGATTGCTGGTCATCACTGTCGCACAGAGAAACGAGGAGCTGACGTGGAAAATCCACTACATGTGGCAGAGCTGCTGTCAATGTGGACTAAATTAATTAATTAATTCAATGTGGACTAAACTATATACAGGCTTCCCTGGTGGCTCAGAAGGTAAAGAATCGGCCTGCAATGCAGGAGGCCTGAGTTCAACCCTTGGGTTGGCAAATCCCCTTGAGAAGGGAATGGCTACCCACTCCAGTATTCTGGCCTGAAGAATTTCATGGACAGAGGAGCCTGGCAGGCTACAGTCCATAGTGTAGCAAAGAGTAGGCTCAGTCTCACAAACTGCATGTACTTCTCATTTTTAGCAAGCTTTTGTATCATTTGTTTAAAGTAATCAAAAAAAGAAAACCTTCTCCAAATAGTATTATACAGAAGAGCCTGTGCTGTGTGGACATCGGTTTACTGTAGAAGTTAGGAATCTAGAGTTCAGTGTGAAAAAAACTAAGTAACTACCTAGTATATACTTGCTTTTAAATAGCCTTCCTGTGGTCTGTGATCACCAATTCGACTTACAGAAGCACCAAACAACCCTACTTGCTGAGATTCTGTGCTCAGCAAGAAACTTTCTATTATAAATGAACTTTGTAGATCTGCCTCCAGGAAGGAAAAACTATGGTCATTTCAGCACAAGACCTCCCAACTTTGTGACAGGTGTATTTTTCACTGTAACTGAATAAACTGGTATTCTGTTTTGAACACCAGTCTCCTGTGAGCTTGGTAGATGTGAATTACCACCAGGAAAAGGACTTTCCCTTGACAAAATGAACTGTCTGAGCCTCTTTGACTCAGAACCTTGGACGGTCTGATGTCTGTGCTGTACGCCTCCTCCCACATCTCTTAGTGGCCGACAACTGCTCTGGTGACCCATTTTCTGCACATCCTTCTTTCATAAGTCTGTAGCCATGATTCTCCATCCTGGTCACCTGTCAAAATTGTCCACGAAGATTGTTGCTAACGCAGATTCGCAGATTCCAGCCCCAAAGATTTAATTCAATAGATCTGGCGCTGATCTGGGACTCTGTATTCCTAAGCAGCCCAGCTGATGATAGTGAGGGTGGCTCCGCACCTGCAGTGTTTGAGAATCATTCATCTTCTTCAGTACAATTCCGCAGCTTCATCCAGAACCACGGATTCATGAAATACTTTATTTGAAAAAGGTCTCCAGATCAATAAGAATGCTTTTCTACAGCAGCCCTGAGCCCTCCCATTCCCAGAGAGGCTGAGTATAAAGGAATAGACCGAAGGTGCTAGGATATTAAAGCTTAACTGCAATGATAAGCCAGACGATCTCTGGGACCTTTGACCTTTAACCAGCAGCATTAAAAGAGTCCCACAAGCTCTTGGAGAAATGGCCCTGTCCGGCCAAAACTGTCTTTATGAGACCAAGCAAGATACATAGTTTGTGAGCTCAGCACACGATAAAAAATCTATTAAAAATTTGAAGATGGGGATAGCAGGGCACTAGACTAAGTGTGGAGTTCTTCTGAGCAAGGGATCTGTGCAACTGCCCAGGTCCCAGGCCTGGGACGTCTGTTGGGAGTCCATTCAGTCTCTCCTCTGAAGGGCTATTGGGACAGGCTGCCCCTGGGCCACGGGGAGAGGAGCCTGGTGGGCTGCAGACCGTGGGGGGCAGAGTCAGGCAGGACTAGCACACACACTGCTCTGAGGCAGGAAGATGACTAAATCAAGGGATGTCTATTTTTCTTTGATCTCTTCACTTTGCTTATTTTCTTGCACGCACACGGTAACTCAGGGGAGCTCTTAGGAGTCCAGCCGGCCCCTCCCTCCCTGTGTCAGCGGACACGGGCCCCGTCGCCCTGGCCCCCACCCTAATGCCCTGAGCAAGGCACACGCGCCCCTTTGGTTCTGGCCCCACCCCACTCTCCTCTTATGCTCCGCATTCTTTCTCTGTAACTGCCCTTGCTTCAGCTCCTCTAATTTTCCAGGCTTTTTTCTGCTCAGAACTTTCAAGCATGCTCTTCTATGTGGCTTGAAGAATCTTCCCTCCCTGTCCTGACCTGGCTAAATTTTGCCTATCATTCGGGTCATAGGTTAAATGTCTCTTTCTCATGGAAACTTTCTCACGGAAACTTTCTCACACTCACCTTGGGACACACTCTCCTACCACCCTCTCCTGTCTTATATAAACTAATTCCCACTGTGCTTAAATGGGGACTTATGCAATTATTTGTTTTATGTCTGTCTCCCCTGCTAAACTAAATACTTATGTCTTATTATTGCTTAGCACAGTACCTAGAACGTACGAGGAGCTCAAAAACTATTTTTGAATTAAAGAATGAAAAACACCAACAAAGGCAAAAAGAGTGAAAACATCAGGAGCTGTGTGTTCTTTTCATTCAATAAAAACATCCATTCTCAAGACTCAAATCATTCCGAAGGCAGATACTTGGCATTAAAATATCCCTTAGCTAGAAAAGGAAACAAAAGGAAATATAAGCAAATGAAATCTAATTAAACTTAAGTTTTTCCACAGTAAAGGAAATCATCAACAAAATGAAAAAGACAGCCTGCTGAATGGGAGGAAATATTTGCAAAAGATAGGTCCAATAAGGAGTTCATATCCACAATATATAAATGGCTCATACAACTCAATATAAAAAAAAAAAACACCTGATTAAAAAACAGGCAGAAGACTTGAATAGACACTTTTCCAAAGAAGACATACAGATGACCGACAAGGACATGAAAAGATGCTAAACATCGAAGATCATCAGGGAAATCCCAAAGCAACACCCCAGTGAGAGAGCCCCTGACACCTCAGGATGATTATTGTCAAAAAGACCACAAATAACAGATGTCAGCAAGAATGTGGAGGAAAGGGAACCCTTGCGCACTGCTGGTGGGGATTTTAACCTGGCATAGCCATAATGGAAGAGAGTATGGAGGTTCAACCAAAAAGAAATCATCAAAAATAAAACTACCACATGATCCAACAATCCACTCTTGGGTATATATCTGAAGTAAATGAAAACATTTGAAAAGATATATGCACCCCAGTGTTTACAGCAGCATTATTTATAATAGCCAGGACAAAACCTAAGTGCCTGTCAGTCAACAGATGAATGGACAAAGATGTGACTGACTAATACGTATATTAGTCAGTCATAAAAAGAAGGAAATTTTGTCATTTGCAACAACCTGGATAGACCGGAGGGTATTATGCTTAGTGAAGTAAGTCAGACAGAGGAAGACAAATAATGTATATTATCACTTATATGTGGAATCTAAAAAATGAAGCAAATAAAACTAAAGCAGACTCACAGATATAGAGAACAAACTTGTGGTCACCAGTGGGGAGGGGAAAGCAGTGAAGGGCAGGGTAGGAGTAAAGGATTAAGAGGTACAAATTATTATGTATAAAATGAATAAGATAAATAGCACAGGGAATACAGCCAATATTTTATAAAACTTTAAACAGTATTATCTATAAAAGTATTGAATCACTATGTTGTACACCATGAAACTAATATAATATTGTAAATAAACAATACTTTCACTTTGAAAATAAAATTAATAAGCCTCTCTTTTGTTAAAGATGACCATACTTCACAATTTTTACAGAACAACCCAAGTTTTAACAGTATGCACTTACTTCTGAAACAGTTAGAACAAGGCGTGGAACAACGGACTGGTTCCAAATTGGGAAAGGAGTACATCATGTGAAATGCCGGTCTGGATGAAGCACAAGCTGGAATCAAGATTGCCAGGAGAAATATCAATAACCTCAGATATGCAGATGACACCACCCTTATGGCAGAAAGTGAGGAACTAAAGAGTCTCTTGATGAAAGTGAAACAGGAGAGTGAAAAAGTTGACTTAAACTCAACATTCAGAAAACTAAGATCATGGCATCCAGTCCCATCACTTATGGCAAATAGGTGGGGAAACAATGGAAACAGTGAAAGACTTTCTTCTCTTGGGCTCCAAAAATCACTGCAGATGGTGACTGCAGCCATGAAATTAAAAGATGCTTGCTCCTTGGAAGGAAAGCTATGACCAACCTAGACAGCATGTTAAAAACCAGAGACATTACTTTACCAACAAAGATCCATCTAGTCAAAGTTATGGTTTTTCCAGTAGTCATGTATGGATGTGAGAGTTGGACCATAAAGAAAGCTGAGCGCCAAAGAATTGATGCTTTTGAACTGTGTTGTTGGAGACGTGAGGGTCCCTTGGACTGCAAGGAGATCCAACCAGTCCATCCTAAAGGAAATCAGTCCTGAATATTCATTGGAAGGTCTGATGCTGAAGTTGAAACTCCAATACTTTGGCCACTTGATGTGACAAACTGACTCATTGAAAAAGACCCTGATGCTGGGAAAGATTGAAGGTGGGAGGAGAGGGGACGAGATGAGGTGGGGGGATGGCATCACCCACTCAGTGAACATGAGTCTGAGCAAGCTCTGGGAATTGGTGATGGACAGGGAGGCCTGGTGTGCTGCAGTCCATGGGATCGGAAAGAGTCAGACACAACTGAGCGACTGAACTGACTTTCTTTTGCTCACCGAAACTGGACATTGAATAGACCTCCTGCGTACATACCACACCTGGGTAGCGTATGAACCACCTCTCTTTTCCTCTTTCTCTCTCTGTGTAGGTGAAGTGATGAGAGACAGTGTCTGTGCTTCGGTGGCTGTAATATTAACAGAAGAGCTTAAGTTATTAAACCGGGCAGCTTTAATCTGTGAAGTCTCCTGGAGCAGTAGGGATTAATGTATTTTTATTCCAGAGCCAATGTAGCTATTCCATCGAGCTAGGGTTTGCTCCCAGAACCCCCAACTGGCCCCACCGCCTTGCTCTAGACCCACTTCCCAACCGTGCGCCATGTGATGGAGTTCTACCTGGAAATCGACCCTGTCACCTTGAACCTGATCATCCTACTCTCCAGCTACGTCATCTTGCTCCTGGTTTTCCTCATCTCCTGCGTGCTCTATGACTGCCGAGGCAAGGACCCCAGTAAGGAGTACGCACCCGACGCCTCCCTGGATGCCCAGCCCTCCATCCGCCTGGTGGTGATGCAGCAAGGCTCCCCGGGGGCCTCCTGGGCACGGGGGTCCAGCCTCCACTTTGGGAATCCCGCCCCACTGGGGAAGAAAAGCACCATGGTGTGAGGCTGGCTGGGGATACTGGGAGAGAACACTAGATGTTGTGGACAAACTGGTCCCCACGGGCTACAGTGCTGTCTGCACACACGTCTTGCTGGGTTATGTCAGCGGGAGCTCTGCCTTCCTTTCTGCTTTCTCGTCATCCTCCTTGTGGATAAGGCAACTATTTAAGGTAAGAAGCCCACAGGGGCCTTTGGTCAAGGCCTCCAGGTACAAAATCTTAGCAATACTACTGTTTAGTCAAGCTGGTTACAAGCACATTCCTGATGAAGCTGTCCTTGCAACTTCCAGGAGATACTGATGTTTGAGTAAGGGTTTAAAGAAGAGAATGCAAATGTGTGTGTGTGTGTGTGTGTATGTGTATGTGTAAAGAGAAATGGGACTAGCTCGAATCTACCCCATACTTTGCATATCCTCTTTTCAAGGCAACCATTGAGTTTTCCCAGACTTGAAATTATAACTGTTTCTATAAATACCATCGCTCTTCACATTCTGCTTCTCACTGTGGGTCAATAAAATGAACACAGTAATTGAAGAGTGTGGTGATTAACCACAAAGCTTGATTCAGACCCTGCCTCCTCCACTTACAAGCTGTATGACCAGGGCCATTTGCTGTGCCCCAGAGCTAGTGGTAGGACCTCCAGGCTGTTTGGGTTATGTAGACGAGTTCATTCACTGAAAGCACTCGAGGCGATGCTTGGCACGTCGGGTGAGCTGTTATGATGAATATTAGCATCATTCCCTTTCACCCCTCTCATCAAGATGTTTTAATCTTCAGTCCTCAAGTCTGACCCGGTCCAATGCAAAGTTACTGAGGACTCTGCAAAAGTTATCAGGGCCCATGGCTTGGTGTTTCAGTGCCCCGGCACTCCTTGCTGTCTTCTTGTCCCCTTTCTTTGTTATTGCTGCTGCTGCTGCTAAGTCGCTGCAGTCGTATCTGACTCTGTGAGACCCCATAGACAGCAGCCCACCAGGTTCCCCCGTCCCTGGGATTCTCCAGGCAAGAACACTGGAGTGGGTTGCCATTTCCTTCTCCAATGCATAAAGGTGAAAAGTGAAAGAGAAGTCGCTCAGTCGTGTCCGACTCAGCGACTCCATGGACTGCAGCCTACCAGGCTCCTCCGTCCATGGGATTTTCCAGGCAAGAGTACTGGAGTGGGGTGCCATTGCCTTCTCCCTCTTTGTTGCTACTAACCATAAATTTATTTTCCTGCTCATTCATTTATTTCCACAATTTCGAATTAGCACCTCCATTGTATATATGTGCTTTTATTAATCCTCCCTTCTCTGAGCTCAGAACAACCTACATGTTCACTTGTTGATTTACTAAACCCCTTCATCTAGTCAGGCCCTGTTGGAAATACAAAGAAATGAGTGTGTCGTGACCCTCCCTCTGGTCTTTGCTGCCTAAGAGGAAAAGGAGGAGTCAGGCATGACTCAGAGGATGAAGGGCAAGAAAGCCCTGCAGAGCCTCTGCTAGAAGTCTGCCCAGTGCTCAGGAGTCTGAAGAGTCATGAGTGACTAGCGCAAGGAAGGGGCTTTTGAACAATGTTGAGTAAACAATACCTTCTTAGACTCCGGCTTCAAAGACAAGATGATTTGTCTTGAAAGATAAGAATCCATTTTCTAGGGAGACAAAAGTGTGTTGAGGGCTTGTCAGTAGGACTGGAGATGGCGTTTTAGACAGAACAGATAGTATAGACAACGCTTGGAAGCAGAAATCGGAGAGTTCACTGACTGTAACAGTTTGATGGCTTCCAAAACTTGGGAGGAAAAAGTGAGAAATTAAATTTCATTTTAACTTATAGAAAACTTAAAGAGGCGGTACTGGCCCAATCTGCCCTGTTAGCTTCAGCACTGGGCCTTTAGCTAAAGAAACCCCAGTAATTTTGTTTTTCATATTTTAAAATTTTTCTTTATATTTCATCACAAAATCTTATTTTCTCTTAAATGTGTGATTTGAAAATAATGTTGACAATCTTCCAGGGGAATTTTTTTCTTTTATAGTCAAAAATCATCTTTACCTTAATAGTGGAAATATAAAATGAATGGGAAAATAGAGCTGCTTCTAAGAACTTGCCCTTTCCCTAGTGTGAACTTCACCTGGACTAACCTCATTTATTTCCCTATCATGGGGATATGTATATAAATTAGTGGAGACAAAAATATATCAGTGAAGGAAAAAAAAATCCATGGGCCACAAAAAACTGAAGACAAAAATAATAATTGTAATCATAGCTTTCAATTATATTTCAATTCCATATTGTGGTCAATTGAGAAAAAATTAACAGTGGAAGGAAAGAAAAATACATTCTAAGAGAAAGAAGGAGAACAGAAAACCAAATAGTTAAAGTAACAACTACAACAGAAAAGGGAATAGAAATAAAGTCAGAGGAGAAAAAAAGGAAAGGTGGAAACTAAAAACACTCTAAGGTGAAGGTTGGAATAAAGGGTATTAAGTTTTCCAAGTCTTCATTTCATTTGATTTGTGGTTCATTTGGAGTTGTGTTCTCCAAAAGGAACAAGCTTTTCAGCTTTTAAAACAATCCTTTCTGTATGGCAACGTACACTTAGAATCTTACAAGAAGTATCTTTAAGAATTTTACCAATGAGGAAACTAGCCCAGAAGGAAGAGTGATTTCCCCAAGAACACTTGGCTTCAGGACAGACACAAAGATCCGATTATTCCCTTTCCCTTATTTGTCCTCCAGTCATCTTTCAGGAAAGCATGATCTCTTACCTGTTTGTATTTTAAGACTTTATGATTTATTTCTTATTTCTTAAATGAAGTTTTAGTTCCCAGTGGAATTTTTAGTTGCACAGTTATGAAATGGTAACTAATGTCTTAAAGCCTGGTGAAATGGATGCCAGCTAGAACCAAGGAGTTCCTTTTATAGTCAAATTCTGCAGCCTTATTTTTGCTTCATTTTGGAATTAAGGCTCCCTTATTCCACCGTCTTTTAATTTTAACATTATTCTCCCATCATGCACAATTTTTATTACAGCAAATGCAGTATTTTGGCTTTATCTGGATGACAGCCATGGGAAGGACACAAACAAAACACTTTCAAGGCAAAGGAAAGGAGGAAGAGAATGGAGGCTTATCAGGAATCTGCTGCATACCAGATACTTTTTATTCACATCTCGTTTAATCCTCACCCTCCCCTGTGAGACAGACACAATTAAGGGCAGCTTAAAGATAAGAAAATGGAGGCTCAGGAAAACACTAGAACATGTGCAAGGCCACACAGCTGGTCCGCGTGGGAGGCAGCATCTGAATTCAGTTCTCACTGTGTCGCCTCTGCTCTCGATGTTTTTTCAGCCATCCAAAAACAGTAGCAAACCCGTGTTTGTTCTTCCTTTCCTCTCTCCCATGCTAGAATCACATACCTGGGAGGCTGTGCAATAAAAACTTGTTAAACAATCTAACGGTTTTTCACATTTTCTCTTCTGAATAAGATGACTGCAGTTTCCAGCAAAGAAAAAATAAATTACAATAATTGGGCCAAAACATTATTTTCTGATGTCCCAAAAGACACCGAGATGGAGTGACCTAAGGCAGAGCTCTGTACCAGAAATGCCAAGCTCAAAACCTTCTGTCACTACCTGCTATTACTGCCGAAACATTTTCCCAACTTAAACATGTTAATGTTGGTGAGGTTTAGAATAACTGGCATATGGTAGGATTTCAACATAATGAAGTGAAGTGAAAATCACTCAGTCATGTCCACCTCTTTGTGACCCCATGAACTATACAGTCCAGTGAATTCTCCAGGCCAGAATACTAGAGTGGGTAGCCTTTCCCTTCCCCAGGGGATCTTCCCAACCCAGGGATTAAACCCAGGTCTCTCACATTGCAAGCAGATTCTTTACCAGCTGAGCCACAAAGGAAACCCAAGAATACTGGAATGGGTAGCCTATCCCTTCTCCAAGGGATCTTCCTGACCCAGGAATCGAACTGGAGTCTCCTGCATTGCAGGTGGATTCTCTACCAACTGAGCTATCAGGGAAGCCCATTAAATATAAGGTTAACATTGATGAGGTTTAGAGTGATATCCATAAAATATCTGGCATATGGTAGGATTTTAACACAATGAAAGCCACTGTTATAATATCAGCTGATCAGGTGAAATTGAGTGGGAACCTCGTCACTCCGAGGCGGAGATGCTCCTGAAGACCCAGGCTTGTTTATGGGAGCTTCAAGGAGAAGCAGGATGAGATTGGAGAGCTGCCACACACAGCAGGAATTTGGAAATAGGAGAAAGTGTCTGTGACAAGTTGAAGATATATGTTGAAGTCTTTACCCCTGGTACTGCAGAATGTGATCCTGTTTTGAAATAGCATCAGTGCTGGTGTAATTAGATAAGAGGAGGTCATAGTGGAGCCAAGTAGACCCCTAATCCAACATGATTGGTGTCCTTCTGAAAAGGGGGAGTCTGGACACAGACACAGAATGTCTGTGAAGAATATTCTACCACTTGTCAAGGAACTCAGACAGTAAAGAATCTGCCTGCAATGCAGGAGACCCGGCTTCGATCTCTGGGTCAGGAGAATCCCCTGGAGAAGGGAATGGCTACTCACTCCAGGATTCTTGCCTGGAGAATTCCATGGACAGAGGAGCCTGGCGGGCTACAGTCCATAGGATTGCAAACAGTCAGACACGACTGGGCTATTAACACACACAGCAGAGGTAACAGAGAGGTCCAGAACAGATCCTACCCTCATGCCTTTGAAGTGACATGACCCTGTCAACATCTTGATCTCAGACTTCTTGCTTCCAGAACTGTGAGACAATAAATTCCTGTTGTTTAAGCCACTTGAAAATGTTAGTCACTCAGTCATATCTGACTCTTTGTGAACACATGGGGAGTAGCCCACCAGGCTCCTCTGTCCATGGGATTCTCCAGGAAAGAATACTGGAGTGGGTTGCCATTCCCCTCTCCAGGGGATCTTCCCAATCCAGGGATTGAACCTGGGTCTCCTGTATTGCAGACAGATTCTTTACCATTTGAACCAAATTTGGAGCCACTTGGTTTGTGGTAAATTGTTAGGATAGGTTTAGTAAACTAATATAGTCTCTAAAGATTATGTTTACAACTCATAATGAGATGTTTAATATTTCAAGTTCCTTTGGAATGTCACATCACCATGATTCTTTTGACTGTGATATCATGCTGAGTTGGGGCCTTGGGCAGAAGCTAGAAAGCCAAGCTTTATCACAGTTACCTGGGAAATAGACCTACACAGAATAGTCATTTGCTGTGATTTTAAGAAGAGTAGACTACAGGAGAAATGTCTTTAGAAAGAAGATGTGCTGTGGTTTTGCTTCATAGAATGTAAAGGCTAACTGAGAGGCCAAGAGTAAGGAACTCTCATTTCTATAAACTGGAAGGGACCAGTCACAAAGAAGAGATACTGTTGGGCCCAAGTGCAAACCTACTGGGTTGAAGGAAGCAAAGAAACTAAGATCTAGCCCTCAGAACTAGCCCTAAAGAACCCAAGTCCCTCCAGCTAGGCCATCGCTACTTCAAAAGCCACTTAGTGAGTGCCAGATACTCACTGTTCTCACTGCCAGAAAATCTGCAGGCGGAGGAACCCATTGTTCTTAGTTTAGGGACAAGGGAATTTCAGATGGTCTTGTCTGAACCTTTAGGGGGCAGAATGGGATGCACAGGGCCCTGGGATCCTGACTCAGCCCCGAGTTTGCCTGTAGGTTCACAGCAGCTCAGAATCTCTGCAGAATAGCAGAACATACTAGGTCTACTGAATGCACACTTTTGCAGTAAGTCTCTCACTGTCTTTACTTTCAGGGAACACCGATAACACAATCCTCTTGATGAGGGAAAAAGCCCCTGAAAATTAGAGGACACAGTCCAGCGTTGCTCAAGAGCACCGGGGACAGGCCTTTTCTCGTTATTTCACCTTCCCTGAGAACAGTGTCTCCCTCTGCTGTAACAGTTCATCTCGACTTTGACCTCTCGGGATAGATAAGGGTTTTGTGACACTAAGATTAAGGAAGATCTCAGCTATTTCACCTCTTCCCAAGATAGTGGGAAATTGTCTGCACATACTTATTTTTCATTCAAATCTTCTCAGTACTTGACTGTTAGTAAATCAAACACCAGCCAGGTCATAGGATCTGCTGGTTCTCGGCTAGGTGTATCTATAGCTCGAGGGTCTCACCTGTGATCTAAAGTTGAAAGCTGTGCAAGGCTTACGAGAGACTAGAAAAATATGGACTTTGTGAGGATGAAGGAGACCAGGGAGAGAAAAGCCTGTCGCTCCATGGGGAGGCTTAGAATTGGCCAACAGGACGGCAGGGGAGACGTGGCAGTGGAATTTGGAGTCTGAACTGTTTATCAGAATTGATAAGGACGTTCTTACCATGGAAATTTATCTGTGACAAGTTGCTTGCCATTAAGGAAGGGAGAAAAACTAATATTACAACAGAATTTTGGAGAAGAATTTCTATGTAACAGTCATTAGACACAAAATCAGGAGGAGAATCAGAAGGTCCAGTTAAGAAAACAACCGGTTTCTTAAATGACAAGAAAGTCTCCCCTAGTTTAACCTAAATCTCTCCTGTTCTTATACTTTACCATTGTTTTCTCTCATTTGTCCTTTCTGAGTTTTATTTTTTTAAAAAGCACTGTTTATATGGTGATTTGTATAAACATGTCTCATGAAAGAATCCGATCAGATTAGATCACAGGATATAGTAAGTTTGGTGATCACAGTGATAGCATATTGATGAATCACCATCAGTCGTGAGGTGTCCACAAGTCATGTTAACTAAAAATAAGTTACCTAAGTTTGTGAATGATTTACCTATTTTCAAATTTGGGGTGAATTAAAGGTAATCACAAGCACAAATGCCATTGTCACTTCTGTGTATTCCCACGTCGTGGCTGGGGCAGCACAGATACGAACACAGTGACAGCTAACACAGAAGCAATAGTGTATATTATGGCTATTGATCACTCATTTATTTGACAAATATTTGACCTACTTTTTACAGGCCTTGTGCCAGGCCCAGGAAATACATTAAGCACACAACAGATGCTTTAGTTCCATCCTCACAAATCTTGCCAAGTAACCAGAAAAGCTCCTAAACACTTTGCATATATTGTCTGCCTCTTCACTACAATTCTAAGAGGTACTGACCTTTTCCCAATCTTATGCATTTTTGGCAGCTAAGACTCTAAAGCCCATTCTCCAAACCAGTGACCTCTAAGCACCTCTGTGCCTGTGTTCCTTTCAATAAAGAAAAATTTATTATTCATCTCTGTGTGTATATTTAAATAAGTATACATTGATTTAAAATATATATTTATATAAGTCTAGATTTGTAGCTAGTTATACTTAATATATACATGCTATACTTTATACATACACATACGTATTTGTGCATTTTATTGCATTCCAAATTTTCTTATTCACTTCACCTCGGAGACTACTGCTCCACACCCTTCCACCACATTACCCCCAGGTTTTGTCTGTGTATAAGGGAATAATCTGCCTCCAATCTCTCCCCACCTAACTCTAGGTTTTGCTCTGGATGAATGGGGTTGAGAACCTTGTCTAAGAACTTGATCTAGGAAATGTTTTTTTTAAATAACGACCAGTAATTTTCAAGTTTGGACTAGATCTTTGTACAGCTAAGGCTTCTTTGGCAAATTCCTTGATGAGTGTTTTTTTTTAATATGCAATGGCAAGTTCTTCTACTTTGTAAATCCTGTTCATTTACTTTGAATTCTCTTTCCTGGCTGGAAACACCTCCAACAAAAGAGTGGGTGTCCAGTGTGCCTGTTTCAGTACCCCCAGCACCCAGTAAAGGACTGAACACGTCAGGAGATATTCATCCTACTGGAGAAAGGGAGACTTTTTACTTCAATTGTAAAATAGGAATGACCATCCCATGGAAACAAACCGCCCCAGATGCAGAAGGGAGGTGTCTGGGCTGCTTTGACATCCCCACGCGGTTCCTAATCTTGTAATGAACGAAGTAGCCAGGATGATGCTGGGCCACTGCCCTCCGCTCCCCCACAGGCACGTGGAGAAGAGGCCAGGCAACCAGAGCAGTGGAGATGAGTCCCTCCACCTCTCCATCCATTCCCGGCACCACCAAACCACCCAGCTTCCTCTTTCCCTCTGATTTCTCCTCTACGGAGATGCCTCTACTGAACCACCAGGAAGATGACTGCAAGTTCTCCTGTACTTTGTCCTGCCACATGTTGACTCTGCTGCTGAAATAGGAGGAAAGGGAGCAGAGTGCAACCTTTGAAAGAATGATCTACCATAGAACATGACGAAGACTGGTTAGAACCAACTGGGTCCAAGATGGCAGAAGGTTTGACTTCCAGGAGACCTTGAGCTTCATTATATACTCGTTTAATACGTTAGCATATGCTAAGTGAATGCCCACTAGGGCTGTGACAGTTCTGAGGCTAATCATAAAAAGTCAAAAAGTGGGCAGTGGCCCAGTTTCTGGAAATCCTGGCTCCTTCCCCAAAATAATCAGAGTAATCCTCTCATTTATTAGCCTATGAAATTACCCAGCCCGTAGAAACTAACCACACCATCTTTCAAGCCTTTCTTGCCTTCCAAGATGGCCCACACTCTGTCTGTGGAGTGTGTTCCTCTCTAAATAAATCCACTGCTTATCTATCACTTTATTCTCCAGATTCCTTCATGTCTAAGCAAGAACTTTAAATTCACCAGAAATGCTGCTGCCCTGGCTTCCAGTTCTAACCCAGCCACTCACTTCCTGGGAGGTTTTTGGCCCCACTTGCCCACCTAGAGAAGAAAGCACTGAAGTTAATTAACAACTACCCAAGGTCCTTCCAGCTCTGGCTTTTGTAACCCCACATCTCTCCTTTCTCCTGACCTTTCCTCTCTCCTGGCATTTTAGAATGAAGCAACTACAGATAGGAGGATTTGTCCTGAAAATTTGCCTCTGGTTGGGGCATTGTTGTTGATCAGGGAGCCTCAAAGGAGTCTTAATGGAGGGCTGAGTCCTTTCCTTCCACAGGAGTCGTGTACACACCCCATTTTCGAACATGTTTTCCATCTGACATTTCAAGTAACTACCCCCACGTTGGTGCTTCTTCAAGTCAAGGTCTGTTTTGCACTCTTTGGAAGAAGCATAAACTGTGACAAATGATCTCAGTTAGGCATATGGTGATGTATTGATTTCCTAGTTGCTGGGATATATTAACAAACTTATTGTCCCCAAATGTAAAAATAATGAACTTACTGCCAAGCGTGAAACACTGACAATGTGAAACAGATTAGATTTATTGGAACCTGGGAGACAATCCTTAATTTTTAGTAGAACACTGCCTTTTATTTCCATCCTAAGTGAATTCAACTGCCTTCCCCCTAAAAACTCGTTTTCACATAGCCGTAGTGGTTAGGAATTAAAATGTTTTTTTGTAACTGGATGTATTGGTTAGAAATTGTGCTCAGCTATGACTAACAATGACACAGAACACAGTGGCTGAAACATAATGAAGACTGTTACCTCTCCTGCATCTTGAAGTCGGGAGGGAGATAGTTCAACCAAGTACAATGGCTCCAAGATACCTCCAATGGCCCAAGCCCCTTTATTTTTCCCCACCAGCTTTACTTCATGATTTCTAACTCTGAGGTTGTCTTCTTATTACAAAATGGCCACTGCATTGCCAAACCTTTCATCTGCGTTCCAGGCAAAGAGAGAGAGGAATAAGAGGGGAAGGGCAAAGTGGCATCATGCTCATGATACCAGTCAAATCAGCTAAGAGGCCCACTCAACAACTTCTACTCATATTTCATTGGCTAGAACTTAACCAAATGTCTCCCCCATCTGCAGAGAAGTCTGGAAGGTGCAGTTTTTGCGGGTACATTGATATTCTCCCCCCACCCCCACCAAATCAGAGTTTCTTTAGAAAAGAAAAGGGAGAGAATGAATTTGGTGTAGTCAGCTGCCCTAGTGGGATTGTTTTTCCTTCTCAAATTAATACCTGTTTGTTA
The DNA here is from genome assembly GCF_910594005.1 of Cervus elaphus. Lineage (NCBI taxonomy): Eukaryota > Metazoa > Chordata > Mammalia > Artiodactyla > Cervidae > Cervus > Cervus elaphus. Next base: position 78,847,397 of record NC_057819.1, on the reverse strand, counting down.
AGGTAAACTTAAAAACTCTGGAAACAGAAAAGAAAGATAATGATGGTTTTATTTCAACTACCCTAAGTGATCTCAGGTGGTATTTAGTGTAATTGCATGCTTGGTTTTTTTAACTAGTATTTATGTACTGCTGATTGCATTTTTCCAAGTGTAAAAGGACTATCTATCCTTCAGGGAAAATTTGAGCAAAGTATGGAAAATAAAATAGGAATCACCCATAACACAGAGATAATCACTACACTATTTTGCTGCATTTTCTTCCACTTTTATGTATATTTTTCATATTAATAATCAGAGTGTGTGTATGAATAAGGTGGTATCTTTCTTTTGCTTTCTAAATAAGAGAATTTACATATGACCCTACTGAGTGTCTCCCTTTTAATGGCATTCCAAATTGTGGTTGCTAAGCTGTTTGGAAGGTGCTTAAAGTAGGAGAGAATGAATAGCACAGACTGGTTTTCTCGAGCTCTGCTTCTGGGAGGCCATACGGCAAATTTGGCTTACTTCTCACTCTCATTCTAAGACTGTGTCATATGCTGTCTTTTCTGTATTTTTCCTTCTTAATAAATGTCAAGTGTGCATGCCAAGAGTTAACATGATTCTTCAGGGAACATGAGCTGTCATGCCTGTTCTTACTGCATAGCTCACAGAAGTGGATATCGCTCTAACTTGTAAATCATAGAATCTCATGGCCCCAGTCCCAAACCCTAGTGCAACAGTACAGAAAAGCAGAAAGGAAAAGTGCCCTGCTCAAGGTCACATGGCACGGTCAGTACCAAAACCCAGGCCTCCCAAATACCTTTCTAGTGATTTTCCAATCTACTTGAGATGCTTTGGATGGTGCAACTGATTGTTAAACTTCAAAGATGTTATGAGTCACAAAAAATACACAATCAAATAGAGCCAGTTGCTAAACGCACTAACTTTAAAATAACTTTAAAAAGTTTAGTAACTTGCTTAAAGTGACAATTCTCAGATGGGCTATTCCATTTCATATACCTGAATTTTCAGAGAAAAATACACACTTTACAGTTTTTCCATCCATTGTTCACTTTCTATGAGCTAAAATCTTGCTAAGTGACAGAGTTGTGCTACAGATAATAGAATTTACAGCCTGGTCAGAGAGATGAGAGAGACATGAGCCAATATGGCACATTCATACAACAGAATGTCATGCAACTGTGAAAGGGAATGAGGTCAATCTGTGGGAACCGCCATGGGAAAGTGGCCATCATGTATCATTAGAAGGAAAATGCCGATGGCAGAGGAGTTTGATTGTATATGTAGCATGATCGCTTCTGTGTTTAAAAAACAAAGTACATTTACACATGTTATGTATGCTTAGACAATATCTAGACAAATACACACAAACTTTTAACAGTGGTTATTCAATTGAGTGGGATTTTAAGATGGGGAAATAGCTTTGTATTTACTTGCTTTTACTCACACACTTCTAGATTTTGTGTTGTTTTTTTTAATCGTTTTTGGTGTTTTATTCAGTTTTGGGTTTTTGTTTCTTCTTGATTTTTGTTTTTGTTTGTTTGCTCTGCTGGGTCTTCCTTGTGGCACACAGGCTCCTTTTGCCATGCTTGGCCTGTTTTTTTCTCTGGTTGCAGGGGTTGGGGCCTACTCTCTGGTTTCGGCTGCCTGGGCTTCTCATTGTGGTGGCTCCTCTTGTTGTGGAGCATGGCTTCTAGGGCACACAGGCTAAGTAGTTACGGACCACAGGCTTAGTTAGCCTGCAGCATGTGAGATCTTCATTCCCAAGGGAATCAAGGATCCCCTTGATCAAGGGTTTGATCAAGGGATCAAATCCACGTCCCTTGGGTTGGCAGGCCAATTGTTAACTTGTGGATCACCAGGGAAGTCCCACACATATTTCTGTTTTTAAAATACAATTATGTATAATTAGTTTTCCCATCATATGTTCTGAATAATTTTAGTAATTACCACACAGAAATTTTGACAATTAAGTGAATTGCTATGAATAAAATGCTTAGAACATTGTCAGGCACATACTAAGAGCTCAATAAACATTAGCTATTATGATGATGTTGGGGTGGGGGTGGAGATGAGTGCTCACACGCTCTTGCTGAGCATATACATATATACGGGCTATTTGTAGGGCAACTTGACCAGAGGCATACACCAAAAGCCTTTAAAATTTGAGAGCATCTTAACCCAGCAGTTCTACTTTCATAAAGTCCTTCTATGGAAACATTTGAGTAAACATATAACAAAGATGAATAAGGAGCAAAATGTTGGCAACAAGCTAAATGTTCAAAAGCAGAAATGGTTTAACAAATTATGGTGCATCACTGAGATGACCCAGAGGGATCAGATGGGGAGGGAGGTGGGACGGGGGTTCAGGATGGGGAACACATGTAAATCCATGGCTGATTCATGTCAATGTATGGCAAAAACCACTACAATATTATAAAGTAATTAGCCTCCAACTAGTAAAAATAATTGGGAAAAAAAAATTATGGCACATCATTACAATGGAATAGTAGGCATTCATTGTAGCAGTGAATTTATTGACATGGTAATATATTAATGATATAATATTAAGTGAATAAAAACAAATTTCCAAATAGCATATACAATATGGTTTCATTACGGTACAAAAATTATACATATGTCTGCCTAAAAGTACATGTACTTAAGTATTATTAGTTTGATGCAAAGGTAACTGTGTGTGGTTTTGGACCATGAATTTTAAATCATTATAACTAGGCTCAAACACATCTTTATTAGTCAAAGTAGGAACCATTACAATTTTTCCAATGAGAAATGTTTGTTTATTCCCGTAGGGTAAAAATCTGTGTTTTGAGATCCTGGAAAGTATTTTCTGCCTACTGTTGGTTGTGGAAGCATTTTTCCTCCTAAAAGTTGTCGAGATGCTTGAAGAAATGGTAGTCGGTTGGTGAGAGTTCAGGTGAATGTGATGGATGAGGCAAAACTTTGTATCCCAATTCATTCAACTTCTGAAGCATTGGTTGTGCAACATGCAGTCAGGCTCTGTTGTGAAGAATAACTGAGCCCTTTCTATTGACCAATGCAGGCATTATAGTTTTCAGTGCATCTCATTGATTTACGGGCTTCCCTGGTGGATCAGACGGTAAAACGTCTGCCTGCAATGTGGGAGATCCGGGTTCGATCCCTGGGTCAGGAAGATTCCCCTGGAGAAGGAAATGGCAACCCACTCCATATGGGCATCTGAGTTAAATTCACTGATTCCAGTCCGTCTTAGTTCGCTGATTCCTAAAATGTCGACGTTCACTCTTGCCACCTCCTGTTTGACCACTTCCAATTTGCCTTGATTCATGGACCTAACATTCCAGGTTAGGAATGTAAATATTGCTCTTTACAGCATCAGACCTTGCTTCCATCACCAGTCACATCCACAACTGGGTGTTATTTTTGCTTTGGCTCTGTCCCTTCATTCTTTCTGGAGTTATTTCTCCACTGATCTCCAGTAGAATATTGGGCACCTACTGACCTGGGGAGTTCATCTTTCAGTGTCCTAACTTTTTGCCTTTTCATACTGTTCATGGGGTTCTCAAGGCAAGAATACTGAAGTGTTTGCCATTCCCTGTTTACCTAAAATACTTCTCAGATGTAGTGGTTTCAGTGGGATCCAGAAAGCTGTAGTGGATCAGATGGGCAGCAGACCACCAAACAGTGACTGTGATTCTTTTTTACGATGCAAGTTTGGCTTTGGGAAGTGCTTTGAAGTTTCTTCTCAGTCCCTCCACTGAGCTAATCATCGCCAGTTGTCATATAAAATCCACTTTTAGAACGGTCGACATTGAGTTCTTCAGCAACTTCTCGTGTAGTTGTAAGAGGATCAGCTTCAATGATCCTCTCATTTGGTCATTGTCAAGTTCCTATGGCCTGCCACTACCCTCCTCATCTTCAAGGCTCTCGTCTCTTTTGCAAAACTTCTTGAATCACCACTACACTGCATATTCGTTAGTAGTTCCTGGGCCAAATGTGTTATTGATGCTGCGGGTTGTCTCCACCACTTTATGACCCATTTTGAACTCGAATGAGAAAATTGCTTGAATTTGCTTCCTGTCTAACATTTCCCTAGTCTAAAATAAATATAAAATAAATAGAAAGTAAAAAACCATCAGCAAAAATATATAAAGTGAGAATTGTGCATTAAAATGATGCATAACCACATTTATTCAAGAATGTACTTCAATATCAAACAGCAAAATTCAACAACACAAAACTTCTATTACTTTTGTACCAACGTAATATTAGTTTTGCACCTGGGAAATTGTGAAAATTTTCTTCTTTGTATTTAGATGTATTTTTCCATTTTACTACAGTGAATTTCAGTCATTGTAGTTTTTCAGTTGCTAAGCCGTGTCCAACTCTTTGGGAGCCCCATGGACAGAAAGGTGTTGGGGGAGCATTTCATAATGCAGCCCCCACGCTCACAGATGGGCATGGGGCCACCTCTGCCTGGTGGCCCGATGAGATGCAAGTTCTTCCAGCCTCCAAGAGTCAGAGAGGCGTGTTTTTGCAGTCTTCACTGCAGACTCAGCAGACATAGAACTTGTATCCTTGTCTGACTCAGGAGACAGACTTTTGAATGTTATTTGAATACCAAAAGAAGGAAATAGGTGAGCAAGATTGGACCATGTCACTGCAATCAGAAAACTCAATTTTTGTGATGACCATTCTTCTACTTTTGCCTGGTACAGTTTATGTCTTTTGTCCCAGCATAATTATGAATAGCACCCTTCTGTTCTTGGTCACCCTACCCACTTGGAGCTCATTCACTTGTTTCATTATTTACTTTTATCTGTTCTTCTAGCTGCTGTATTTCCTATACATTGAAGTTAGTTAAAGGCTTGTTCAAGTAAAACTTTTTTGGCGAGAGTTCTTCATTAAAGGTTCTGTTTGCTGTATATTGCCTCATGTCAACAGATACACAATATCTGGTTGTCTCACTTTTAGTGAGAAGCAAATTGATGAGTGGATCCACGTGGTGTTCACACAGTCAAGCTGTCATAAAGCTCTCCATCGACCTTTCATCTCATGGTTTCATTCATTGCTGATCATTGCCTGCATGATTGCATTGTTCAGTCACTAAGTCATGCATTAGAAGTTAGAAATTATTCTAGCTCTATCACTTCTTCCACATTTATTGATTGGAATTCTTTTGCAAAGAAGTATATCTCAACCAACAAGGACCTACTGTATAGCACATGGAACTCTGTTCAGTGTTACATGGCAGCCTTGATGAGAGGCAAGTTTGGGGGAGAATGAATACATGTATATGCACAACTGAGTCCCTTCACTGTTCACCTAAAACTAACACAACGTTGATGATCAGCTATACTTCAATAAAAAAATAAAAATTAAAAATTTAAGACAAGAAGAGAAAAAAAAAGAAGCATATTCTTTATTGGTTAGGGCTGGGTTACTTTCAGTACAGTTTATAAAGGAAGGACAGAATAAACACTGAACTCTTTCCTTGTGATGGTCAATTTTCAGAGTAAGGAGTTGAAACTCCTCCAATGCTGCCAACAGTTTTTGGGGTATTGTTGTTGTTGTTGTTGAAGTTTTTTGAGTGTTTGCTTTCAAAAGGGAAGATTTATATTCCATTTTTTAAATGTTTGTGTCATTATGAATTCATTGAGTTCTTCTATAATAAATCTAAACATATTTGTAAAACTAGGTATCTTCATAAATTAGAAATTGTCAGTATTAGGGTTCTCCAGAGAAATAGAACTAGTGAATAGTCTGTGTGTATATACAGATACACACACACACACATACTGTATATGTATGTATGTAGAGCAAGAAAGAGATTTACTCTAAGGAGTTTCCTCACACAGCTGTGGGCCTGGCAATTTAAAATTTGCAGAGCAGGCAGGCTGACTGAAGAGCCAGAAATGAGCCAATGTTACAACTCAAGTTTAAGGCTTCTGGAGGCAAGATCCTCTCTTAGGGAAACCTCTTCTTCTCTTAAGGCTATCAGTTGATTAGATGAATCTCATCTACATTATGGGAGTTAATATGTTCTATACCAAGCCAACTGACTTAAACATTGATCTGATCTAAAAACACATGCCTTCACAGCAATATCTAAACTAATGTCTGACCAAATACCTGGGCACCATGGCCTACCTAGTCAAGTTGACACATAAAATTAACCATCATATCACCTCTATGAAAAAAAGCATTAGCAATATAAGTTAGGACATGCAAAATGAGTGGTAGAAGCAATGCTTACTGTGGGTGTTCACAGATGCAGAAGAACACTGGGGCTGAACCAAACAAGAAAGATTTGGACTAGTCACTGCTGGGTGTTCTACTGGCTTAGGTGCCAGACTGAGAGCTGGCAAGAATGGCACTGGTTGTAGCACTGCTCACGTAGGTTCTCTTCTGTAATTTAGATTAGTTCACTGAGATTCAGAGTCTTCACCTGAAAATTACAGATCGTAACATCTGTCCTACCTGCCATTACAATTTGTCATTACAGCCAAAAGAAATTATGTTTATTACCCTTATGGCAGAGAGTGAAGAGGAGCTAAAGAGCCTCTGATGAAAGTGAAGGAGGAAAGGGAAAACGTTGGCTTAAAGCTCAACATTCAGAAAACTAAGATCATGGCATCTGGTCCCATCACTGCAGGCAAATAGATGGGGAAACAGTGGAAACAGTGTCAGACTTTATTTTGGGAGGCTCCAAAATCACTGCAGATGGTGATTGCAGCCATGAAATTAAAAGACACTTACTCCTTGGAAAGAAAGTTATGACCAACCTAGACAGCATATTAAAAAGCAGAGACATTACTTTGCCAACAAAGGTCTGTCTAGTCAAGGCTATGGTTTTTCCAGTGGTCATGTATGGATGTGAGGGTTGGACTGTGAAGAAAGCTGAGTGCCAAAGAATTGATGCTTTTGAACTATGGTGTTGGAGAAGACTCATGAGAGTCCCTTGGACTGCAAGGAGATCCAACCAGTCCATCCTAAAGATCAGTCCTGGGTGTTCATTGGAAGGACTGATGCTGAAGCTGAAACTCCAACACTTTGGCCACCTGATGTGAAGAGCTGACTCATTGGAAAAGACCCTGATGCTGGGAGGGATTGGGGGCAGAAGGAGAAGGGGACAACAGAGGATGAGATGGCTGGATGGCATCACTGACTCAATGGACATGAGTTTGAGTAAACTCCGGGAGTTGGTGATGGACAGGGAGGCCTGGCGTGCTGCGGTCCATGGGGTCGCAAAGAGTGGCACACGACTGAGTGACTGAACTGAAAGCACTTTGGAAACTCTTTGTTATGCAAATATAAGGCATTATTAGACTGCTTTTGTTAACAGCCAAGGGATCACAGAGTGTCTAGCAAGTGTGCTTTAAAGCTGCAGCCATTAAATGGAAAAAAAAAAATAATAAAGCTGCAGCCATAAGTACAAGGCCACAATATGATGATAATCAATGACTTTCTCTGTGTTTGAGACAGACCACCATTCAGCCCCATACTTTAAGAAAAGAGAAAGCTGTTACTTCCCTAAAGGTAAAAGAATCAGTGTACTAATTTTCCATATTAATACCTCTCTCTGTAAATTCATGTTTCCCCTAGAGTCCCTGATTTATTTCTGTAAGACAGCAATGTAGCATTGACAAATGCAAATGACACATATCTGGCTGGCTTGATTCATTCATTTATTTACTCGATAAGCATTTATCAAATGCCTAGTATTTGTGAAACACTATGCCAAGTGCTTTTGGAGACACGGAAATGAATCAAATCCAGATTCTGTCCTGAAGCAATTTACAAGTTCTTAAGAGGAAGAAGCCATAATTTAAAAACAAAGTGCTGCAATATAGAAATTGAAATGTACAATGAGAGAGATTAGTAACATACCATGGAAATTCAGAGAAGGAGAGATCAGTTTCAACTGAAAATTCCAGACAGCGTCTTGGAGGAGGTAGCACTGAGCTAGACTGAGGAATAGAAATAGATCTGTGCCTGGGTGGGTGGGTGGACAGGGGCTTCCCAGGTGGCTGAGTGGTAAAGAGTCTGCCTGCCAGTGTGAGAGATGGGAGAGATTCAGATTTGATTCCTAGGTCCAGAAAATCCTACCTAGGAATCCAAAGATCCAACCTAGGGATCCAAGTAGGAAATGGCCACCTGCTCCAGTATTCTTGCCTGGGAAATCCCAGAGACATAGGATCCTGGCAGACTACAGTCCACAGAATCACAAAATCAGAACGACTGAGCGCCGGAGCATGCATGCACGCACGGGTGGCCAAGATGGAGCAGACGGTATGCAGGTGTGCTAGGGAACACAGGGTTCTCAAAGGGAAGAGGCAGGAAGGCTGTCTGGACATGTGCTGCGCGTGAGGCATTTTATAAATTCTTTACTGCTAACTTCCTGCTCTATACTTCTGGAGAGGATCTTAAGATTCCTCTAAAGAGGGCAAAAAGACTTCCTCTGTCTAGCCCACCAACTTCTATTAACAGGCAACAGTAGGTCCTATCTGGTCAGTCAGCTCAATTGTGAAGGTTATTGTCAAAACAGTACTTAATACATTACAATTTTATTATGATTATGACACTTTCCAGTTCTAAAACAATGTGATTCCAGTGATTCTCAGAAACCAAATCTTCTCTGAAGGCTTTTAACATTTTAGATATACATCTTTCCTAGCTAGAGTACCCATGTCCATGTTTCTCCAGCCTAAAATACAGAACTTAATTTAGCCGCCTTGATGATTCAGAGTCAGCCTCGGAATCAGAAAGGATCAGACTGCTGTATCACAGCATTGCCAGGCTCCATGGAGGCACAAGGGATTATTATCCCTAAACTCTGGCTCCAAATTGCTTTGTTATCATTTTTTTCTTTTTCTCTCTCTCTTTTTTTTTTTCTGCCTTTTTGCTGAGGATACAACACTCAGATTTGGATGGTCTCAGCATCCCACCTATCTCATCCCATGTTTGTTCTGTTTGCTGTTTCTATTCTACATGAGGCTTAGTGGTCAGATCACCAAGCTCTGTTAGAATTACACATAGAGTAAGAGTAAATAAGCTCCGAGTAAGGGTCTAAGAGGATTACCTACATGTAAAGTATCTTGAGACTTAGTGCCATCTGGTCTGGCCGTTTAATTAAAGGGGTGTGTGAGAGAGAGAGGGAGAGGGAAGCAGAGACAGAGAAAGAAAATGGATGTTTGTATGCATGTGCACATGAATATGTTTTTCCCTTACCATCGTTTATTGTGATTGTGTGACAAGCTAAGTTCAGTATAAGTGAAATACTACAGTCTATAATTTGCCAAAAGAAATTGAGAAGCATTGAAAAATCTGAGGAGAAATTTTGTAACATTTCATATAAGAGATATGCCCCTGCTATTACACAGACTCTGTGATGATTATAAGGTAGTGCAAGGAGCAACCATTATCTCTGAGAAACAGCAGTTATGTGGCTAGTCCAAATTATCACTGGAAATTAAAAGAAAATGATGAATAGACCTCAGGTCTCCAGCTCCCAAACCAGAGTTCTTTCAACTACTGTGAAATGCTACCCACACAATAATTATTATTAGAAATCAAAGGAAATCTTGCACCTCTGTGCTTTTAAACTACATGGATTGGGGGGATTTAACCAAAAGATGTGAGTTATGCATCCCAAAAATCCATTCAAAGAGCAAGCTAAGCAGAAATACCTGAAAAGCTTCTTTAAAATATGGATGCTCAGGTCCCATTATTGAGTCTATTTTAGCAGATCTGGGATTGAGACCAGAAGTTTGGGAGAGGTTTTCACCCTTACATCTAACTCCATAAGAACTACAATACCATTATTCCAGTGGGTTTTGATTTTATGAGAAACCCAAACTGTCTTTGTGTTCCCAACCATTTAGTTCTCAGGCCTGGGGTTTATAGAGTCTGCAGGTCATTGTTCTTTGCACAGCACATCCTTCTTCCTGCCCCTGCCTTTCCTGTGCAGCTCACTGTGTGCTTCTCAGCCCCTTCACCCGTGCTGAAGCCAAAACAACAGAATATTTAGGCAGGCGCGAGATCCCACCCAGTTTCCTTCTGTTCTCCCTCTGCTTGCGGTGCTCAGCTGGACACGGTGACGAGGCTACTACAGGACATTCCCACTAGCCAGGCCCTGCCCCACAGGAAAAGTTAAGAAGTTTCCAGCAATGATCATGTGTTTGAAAGAAGGGTCAAAAGGTCGAGGGTAAGGTTTATAGTAAAAATTATGTCAGTGATTGAGCTGGGAACTCAAAGTATATGACGGGGTTGAAGTCCCACCTGCTGGCGCACGCACCTTATTCCTTTGCAGTGTCTCTTAAGACACCTTTGTGGAAGGACTCAGCCACCTTGGAAGTTCAAAAACCACAGGGTTAAATGTTCATTGGTGATGTTGCTGCTTTTAACCCCTCCCCACAATGTCTTTATCTGATCTTGAGTCTGGGAAGGAGAATGGAACCTCTCTAGAGTAAAAAGGAAGCCCACAGGCCAGTTCTCCAGGTCCCGCAGACCCGCGGGCAGCCACCTTCTCTGTGGTTTCTTCTGAATTCTAACCTGCTCCATTTCCCCGAAGAGAGGGTACTCTCTGTGCCCAGTGGAACAGCAGGATCCGCACATTATTCCCAGACCTTGAGTCAATTGCAGATCCTGCACTAACTTCAGGGAACAGAGACTTCCTGGTCTTCTGATGCATAGACAAAGCTCCCAGCCAGTGTTCCCACAGGATTCTGTATCCGTACAACACTCGAAGGTGTATGAACAGAACTGACCTTCTCCATAGCATTGCTTAGAACCACAGGCAAGCATTCGGATCCTTGCAACATCTAGATGTGTATACAGATCACATTCTGGCACAACTCTGCTTGTGTGCCAGTGTAATCCATTGGCTGGGAGTAAGACCCTACACTTACTATGCTGATTTTGAACCCAGTTTTGCCTCTTGCTACTTGGACAAACTGGACAAATTACTTCTCAGCCTTAGTTTCATTCTATAGTAAGTTGGGTTAATAGTATTCCCATGTAACTTTAAATGAGGTGATATGCACAAAAACACCTATTCCAGTATATACTCTTGGTAAAAGTAACATCCTCACCAATGAATATTTAACCCAGTGGTTTTTGAACTTCCAAGGTGGCTGAGAACTTCCAAAAAGATGTCTTCAAAGACGCTACAAAAGAATAAGGCAGATGCATCAGGCATGATGGGCTTCCCAGCTAACCCATTTCAAGCAGAATCAGTTCAGTTCAGTTCAGTCGCCCAGTCGTGTGCAACTCTTTGCAGCCCCATGGACTGCAGCACGCCAGGCTTCCCTGTCCATCACCAACTCCCGGGATTTGCTCAGACTGATGTCCATTGAGTCGGTGATGCCATCCAACCACCTCATCCTCTGTCATCCCCTTCTCCTTCTGCCTTCAATCTTTCCCAACATCAGGGGCTTTTCTAATGAGGCAGTTCTTTGCATCAGGTGGCCAAAGTATTGGAGCTTCAGCATCAGTCCTTCCAATAAATATTCAGGGTTGATTTCCTTTATAATTGACTGGTTTGATCTCCTTGCTGTCCAAGGGACTCTCAAGAGTATTTCCCAACACCACAGTTCAAAAGCATCAATTCGGCCTCTTCAATAAATGGTGCTGGGAACACTGGACAGCTACTTGTAAAAGAATGAAATTAGAACACTTCCTAACACTATACACAAAGATAAGCTCAAAATGGATTAAAGATCTAAATGTAAGACCAGAAACTATCAAACTCTTAGAGGAAAATGTAGGCAGAACACTCAAGGACATAAATCAAAGCAAGATCTCTATGACCCACCTCCTAGACTAATGGAAATAAAAACAAAAGTTAACAAGTGGGACCTGATTAAACTTAAAAGTTTTTGCACAGCAAAGGAAACTATAAGCAAGGTGAAAAGACAACCCTCAGAATGGGAGAAAATAATAGCAAATGAAACAACTGACAAAGGATTAATTTCCAAAATATACAAGCAGCTCATACAACTCAATACCAGAAAAACAAATGACCCAATCAAAAAATGGGAAAAAGACCTAAACAGACATTTCTCTAAAGAAGACATACAGATGGCTAACAAACACATGAAAAGATACTCAACATAACTTATTATCAGAGAAATGCAAATCAAAACTACGATGAGATATCAACTCACATCAGTGAGAATGGCCATCGTCAAAAAGTCTACAAACAACAAATGCTGGAGAGGGTGGAGAAAAGAGAACACTCTTGCACTGTTGGTGGGAATGTAAGTTGATATAGCCACTATGGAAGATTGTATGGAGATTCCTTAAAAACGTAGGAATAAAACTACCATATGACCCAGCAATCCCACTCCTATACATATACACTAAGGAAACCAAAATTGAAAAAGACACATGTATCCCATTGTTCCTTGCAGCACTATTTACAATAGCTAGAATATGGAAGCAACCTAGATGTCCATCGACAGATAAATGGATAAAGAGGTTGTGGTACATATACACAATGGAATATTACTCAGCCATGAAAAGGAACACATTTGAGTCAGTTCTAATGAGGTGGATGAACCTAGAACCTCTTATACAGAGTGAAGTAAGTCAGAAAGAGAAAGATAAATATCATATTCTAACTCATATGTATGGAATCTTGAAAAATGGTACTGAAGAATTTATTTACAAGGCAGCAATGGAGAAACAGACATAGAGAATAGACTTATGGTCACAGGGAGAGGGGAGGAGAGGGTGAGATGTATGGAAAGAGTAACATGGAAACTTACATTACCATATGTAAATAGATAGCCAACGGGAACTTGCTGTGTGTCTCAGGAAACTCAAACAGGGGCTCTGTGTAAATCTACAGGGGTGGGATGGGGCAGGAGATGGGGGAGAGGTTCAAAAGGGAGGGGACATATGTATACCTATGGCTGATTCATGTTGAGGTTTGACAGAAAACAACAGAATTCTATAAAGCAATTATCCTTCAATAAAAAAATAAATATTTTTTTTTATAAAACATCAATTCTTTGGTGCTCAACATTTTTTATGGCTGAAATATGTTTTATATATTAGCCTCATTTGTAAGCTTCTATTTGAAAAAGGAATTCCATGCTAAGAAACATTCTTGAAAAGAGCTTTTCTATCCTCCTGAATTTATCTACTATCATTCCTAAACTCTTCTGGGTAACTGGGGACCTGAGGCCTAGTTTGTGAGGCTGAACAAAATCTGAGGGATACGCTCCCCTTATAATAAGCTTCCAGCACAGCTGGTTGGTCTCTGTCTCATTCCTTTATCGAGATGGTAAAGGGACCAATGTATCAGGTACCCTTGATATAAAACTGTACTCTTCTCTGAGGAAAGGATCACATATTCAATTAAGTTTGGTGATTCAGGTCACCAGGGGTGGAAGGAAAATGCCATTCAGACCCCTGAACTGTGGGGAGAGGATCCCCATCCAACTCTACCACTCCCCACCTTTAGTTGACTCATGCCTGAGCACTTATTGTATGAATACTCAGAGAGAACTCAAGTTCTTTGGGGGAAATGCAAAGGAAAGGAATAGGAAAACCATTGTTGACTGACTACTTGATGAACATTTCCCACCCAAACCTTACCTTTTATTTGCTTCATTGACCTAAAACAAACAGGCCAGAAATCTCCCCAGCAAAGATGAGTTTTCTCAGAGTCAGCAGAGAATTGCAATTTGGGATCTGCAACCAGGGCGAGCCACATGTGAGTCCCCACAGCACAATGGAAGGAACATGCTTTTACAGAGAAGGAAAGGATGGTGGGAGGCTGTAGTGAGCAAAGAGCCCATAAGTGAGTCCTCACCAAGACAGAATAGTCTTTCTTCCCCTCTTTGGGCTCTGCTGTCATCTGGGGTCCTTTACTGGTCTCCCAGCTCTCTTTAACTGAGGTTTCAGCATATTAACTTTTTTATAGCTGGCAGGGCCCATGTCTCATTGTTGAGAGTAAAAATATCAGACATCCGCTTCCCCAGCCTTTCTTGTACTGAGGACATGGGAATGTGGCCCACCCCTTCTGGGAGCTTGGGGAAAAGGCTTTCCTCTCTCTAAAAATCAGTGATATGTCTGTGAAAATGCCCTTCTCCTTCACCATTTGCCAGACACTTGAAAAATGTATCCTCAAAACAACCTCATGAGGTGGTTAGTAATATAGTCCTGATTTTACAGATGAGGAAACAAGGCTTAGAGAGATGAATAACTTGACCGAGATCATATCTAATAGAGGGCAGGGCCAAGGTTTGAACACAGGTATCCATGGCGCCTATCATAGGTTGAATTGCATGCCTCCCAAAAGTTATGTTAAGGTCTGAATCCCTACTATCTAAGCTTACGATCTTATATAGAAATACGATCTTAATAGAGGTAATCAAGTCAAAATAAGCTCATTAGAGTGGACCCTAATCCAGCATGACTAATATCCTTATAAGAAGGGAAACTTTGAACACAGAGGGTGACAACATAAAGGGAAGATGATGAGGAGACCCACAGAGATCTGATAGCCACGTGGCTGGAATGGTGTGTCTGATAGCAAACCCCAGAAGATAAAAGGTAAGAAGAGATCCTGTCCTAGAGCCATCAGAGAGAGCATGGCCGGGATGACACCTTAGCCGCTAGACTTCCAGCCGCTAGAAATATGAAACAATAAACGTCTGTTGTATCAAGCCACCCAGGTTTGGGTACTTCGTTACAGCAACTCTAAGAAACAAATAGAACTCCCAAACCCTTATACACCTTCTTAAAATGCTCCCTGAAAGCATGCAAATTTAGACATGTAGCTGGGAACATTGCTAGAATAGTGGAGATGATCCTGGAAAATAGTAGTATCTTCTTGAAGGCACAAAGATAGGGCCATGCAAATCACGTGCTAGCTCAGTCAGAGAGCCAAACTACAGTGGAGAGCAAGATGAACTCAATCTGCATTTGTCAAACTATAAATATGGTCACAGGTGCTTCACCCACAAGGCTCCCAAGACCCTAAAAGGTTGGCATCTCTACTTGCAACAGGTGATGGAACTGGCTGACCCCAAATCCCACAGCTGATAAAGGCAAGCAAGCCCTTAAACGCAGAGCTTCTGACAAGCCCCACTGTTCTTTCTGCCCTCTGAACCATCTTCAGGGACGCTGTCGCAGGAGGCGGGCAGATATGAGAAAGAACACTTGTGAAAGTACAGCATTTGTCTTACATGTTGCACTTCTTTGGCTCCTGAGGACTGGGGAGTAGGTTTTTGGTTTAGATTTTTGTTTTTTAAGACTTAAATTGGCCAGTGTGGTCAGTTGCAGTTCCTCCCTTTGCTGTCTCAGAACACCCAAGGGTATCTCCCTGATGACCTCATTTCCGGCTTCTGTTACTGCGCATTGTCATGCAGTAGAGCTAATAATTGCAACTAATTAACTTGAGAATTGCCTTGATATAAAAACAAAAGTGCTTACATTACAGAATTCAGTAGCTTGAATGTAGGCAGAACTTGTCCCTTAAGGAAATCCCTGAACTTTGGCTTCCAGCCATTGGCACCTCTGACATCATCAAGACTGTGATCTCGAGACTATTGCTTTTCACTTGAGCAGATCTGTGGGTGCTTCCTCTACTACCTTGAAGAACTACCTACATGAAAGTCCTCACTTTCTTTCCACATACTAGGGATGCAAAGATGCATTAAAAATGTGTCATGGATCTACCACCACACATTGTCCAACTGATGGTAACTCAGAAATGAAGAAAATAGAAAGTGATGAGTCAATCTACAGGTTCCAAGATGGTGAACTCCAAAAGGAATGAAATACAGCATCTGGAATTGCCTTTCTTCACCCTTCCAGAATGAGGGATTTTTGCAAATTCCTTTGTGTCCCATTTCTCACGGAAACCTGCCTGATACAACCTCAGGCCTCCATACCTCACACCTAAAGCTCTCCACACACTGGCCCTAACTTCACTCCAACCAGACTCCAACCACCCTTCTACATGAAACATCCATTCGACCCCAATACTCCAAAGTATGTTTTGCACTTTTTTTTAAATCTTCCTGTCTCCTTGCTCCCAGGACCTTGCCACCAGAATCCCATCACAGTCAAATGTAGGTACAAACGGACCCATCCTCCAGTCCAAAGGGTCTCAATTTCCTGCGCAGGTACTGACTTTATCAGAAACACCTGAAGTACTTAGAGATTCCTGAGCCCTGATCCCAGATGATTCTGAGACACAGCCAAGTTTGAGAACCTAAAAGCCCAAACTCACTCAAAATAAGACTCCCCTCTGTACCGTCCTAAGGCATGGAAGTCAGCACTTGCCTGAACATTCTGGTATGATCTTGAATTGCATTTTTTAACAGTGCTATTTGTTAAAATTGTCTGCCATATGTTCAATACAGTATCATCTTCTCTGCAAATCTTACTATTTGACCTAATTCTGTCATGAGAATCATACAAAATAAATCCAATAACTCTTCCTAATAGCAGTTGTTCAAATGTCTAAAGATAGATCTCACCTCCTTTCACTTCCCTCATCCTTTCCCCATCAAGTCTTCAATTTTCTGGCTAAACAATTCTAATTCCTTCAAATATAGATCATAGTTTATCATCATCCTCATCATTCTTGCCATAGCTCCATGAGACAGGTACCGTTATTTCCATTGCCTACATGAAGAAACTGAGGTTATGAGAGATTAAGTAACTTCCCCAAAGTTGCACAGTAAGTGTCAGAGCTTGGACCTGAGCAGATCTGTCTGATTGCAAAGTGGATGGCCTTAACTGATATGCAGCCACCAACTTGTTCATTATTTTTTCGACAGTCTCCAATTTTAATGTCTCATTAGATGTGATATCAAGAATGGGGTGCAGTGTTTGTGAACATGTCTGCCTAGCACAGAATACAGAGTTCTCTTACTGCCCCACTGCAAGCTGCTGTTAATACAGGCCAAGATGATCTTAGTATTTCCTGGCAGTTCTATCACATGATTCACTGATATCAAAATCCACATGGACTATTGTAAAATCAGGTATTATTTCCATTGCATTAATTGCCTATAATGGGATTTCTCTCCCCATCTAGTGCATTTAGGGAGGGCTTGGATTGGCACCCTCATTCCATTTTTCAGTGCCCCTGCCCCCTGGGCTGGAGGGCTGTTCCTTCGTTGGTCCCCAAATAAGGAGAAAATTTTCTCCAGAAAACAAAAAAAAATTGCCTATTATAAGTAAATCAAAGAACTATGGACCAGAAATGCAGGTGTGGATACAGTGTAAGATAAGGCACACCCTGCTCTCAAAGGAGCAAAGAAAAGAAAGAGGGGGTGGGAGTAGAAGAGATGATAGAACTGGTGCCCAGCCACATCGCTGGTGTAATAAAACTATCAAGCACAGAGGTCTTAGGGAGACTCAATCCTTCTCCTGCTTTGTGACTAATGTTATTCTGTGGCTCTTTAACCTTTGGAGGCTGAGCAGAAAATTGTATCAGATGCTTAAAGCTACCACCCAATACGTCTTATCCTGTACCTGCAAATCTGATTTATTTTAAACCTTAGTTAAGGATTTTCCTTCCATCTGTACTTAATTGTACCTTATATATTTATCTTGGGAGTTTTGGTCCATCTTCCTAAATTTTAAAAGTGCTTAGTTTTGTTATTGAGCCTAATACTTCAAGGATCAGAATCTACAATGTCAGTGTTCCCAGCTCTGAACTTCCCACAAATGGAATGAACATGCCTGGGAAGTCATTGATAAAAGTGTTAAACAGAAATTGACCCCAAACGTGCAGCCTTGTGACAGAGATACAAGCTCAGGCTGTATCTCTGAGTGGGCTGGTCCGGCTTGTTCCTCCCTGTCTGCCCGGAACACAGCACAGGCCTCCATGTAAGAGTGGATACTCTCAAGCTTTGTATTGGGTTGGCCAAAATATTCATTCAGGCTTTTCTATAATATTTTATGGAAAAACTCGAAAAAAACTGTTTGGCCAACTCAGTAGAAATCAATCCATTAAGATCCTTCTCCAGTGTCAAACCAAAAAATATTAGAATATCTTTAACTGGAAAGGACCTTAAAAGTCATTTAACTCAACATTCTCTCTTCATGTTCCCAAAGAGGAACAATTATATACCTCAAATCATCTACTTAAAGGAGAAAAACAGATAAACAAAAAATGCTCAATAACCCCAGGCTTCTTATTTTCTAAAGCAGAACACCTCCCAAAGCAGCAAGCAGCAGACTTACCAATCAATACTCCCCTATTATGTGTGTTGACCCCATAATTGCACTACTATCAAGCCTGAGGGGATCCTTGGAAGCCCCAATTAAGGCAGAAGAAAGAGCTTTTCCTTTTGACTTAGAGAGCAGATGTTCCTAGGTGAATTCAAATAAAACTCCAGCCCTTTGGGTAATAAATTTGTCGTCGTAAGGGAAAGACTCTTAACAGAGAGATCCAGAAAGTAGCTCTGGGGTTCTAGAAGAGAAAACACAGTCTTTTATCATTACTTAGACACAGCAACTGGCCTCCAAAGACACTCTCTAGAGTCTTAGACCACATCAGAAGCCGGTGATCCCACAGGTCAAGTGCTGTATCTCTGGACCCGACCTATCCTGAACTCTGCTCTTCAAATCACAATGCATAATAAATGCTGTAGATTGTTGAGTCCCTACAAAACTCCCCAGGCCGGTGTTTTACATTCTTTACTTCTAATCTGCAGGACAACTCTGAATGCTGGCTCTCATTCACTCATTTTCCAGATAAGGAAATAAAGATCCAGAGAAGTTAAATAACTTTTCAAGATAATAAATGGAGAAGCCACTATGGAAACCCAAGCATATCCATCTAAGTCCAAGGTTCAGCTTAAGGCCGTATGCTTTCCACAGCACCAACGTGCTTGCCCTCGAATCTGTCCTCGGTTATTTTGAGCTTGATCTCAACTAACCCCAAACAAGAGGGCAAAAGGAGGGTTAGTTCTGCTTTACCCTGAAAAGTGGGGATTTGGCCCCCACCAGAGGCTCTCTACAGCCTTTCCCGTCTGCTCTTCCAGACCATTCTCCAGTGGGTTCCCAATGTAGCCCACATTTGCAGCTTTCCTCCTCAGGAACTCTCTGCTCTGAAGTGTTCTATTAACCATATTACAGAATCAAAAACAATATGATTTCAAGGATACTCTTAACTCATTCAGTACTACCACTGTGAGGGAGATGTCTAGGGATTTTTTTTCCTCGTTATAGAAATGGGCCATAAAAATTCACTAGTTGTACGTTTCTGGACACTTAATGGAAGTTATTTGCTTAAATCACCTCATCTGTGATATTTTATCATAGAACCTCTAGCCAACTAACATAGCTGTGTAACTTCCACCATAATCAAGAGGCGGAATGCTTCCATCATTCTAAAAAGCTCTATCTTTGCAGTCAATCCTCTTCCCCACCTTCAGCCTCTGGCAGCCATTGCCCTCTTTTTGTTCCTATAATTTTACCTTTTCCAGAACGTTATATGAACAGAATCATACAATAGAGAACCTTCTGAATCTGGCTTTTTTTCACTTAGCATGATGCATTGTATTTCATCTGTGTTGCTGAATGGATAATTATTTCTTTTTGATGAAAATATTTTGAGAGTATGTGAGCAAAAGAAAAGAGAAAGAGAAGGAAGAGGAATAGGATGTTGGTTTTGAGGAATAAGGGGATGTTGAGTCAAGAATTAGGTATTTGAGAAATTGAGTGTACTCAAAATATCGTACAAATAATTACTTTAGGTTTTTCCAAAATCTAATATGAATGAATCTCTCTCTCCTTGGTCTTAGGTCAGAGCTGAGATAATCATATTTCTCAGTCCTCAGTTTCCTATTACCATTAGTCTGTGTAAGGAGTCACTCCTTCTTAATTGTATTGTTTCTCAATTTACTCTATACACCACTGCTGTTCTCCCCCCCAAACTCTCTTCCTCTCTAATACGCTTATTGTATGTGCTTAGGTGTGTGAGGATCTTTAAAATCTATGAAGTACTGACTTTTATATTCATGTGTTTTAAATGTAAGTAAAGGATGTCATGATATAGAGCTTGAAGTGTTCCTTTATCACTCAGCGCTGTTTTTAAGTTCTATCCATGATGAGTTAATGTGTAGTACTTTGTAAACTGTAAATAACTCTACAATACTTGCTACTACTACTTTTAAAAATGATAGTCATAATAATATTACTAGTAGTGGTAATAATAAAAATAATTATTCAAGAAATATTTTTGAGCCTCTACTTTATTAAACTCTAGATATGGAGAACTACATTGGTTTTTTCTTTTTTTTAAAGACAAAGTTCTGGGATTTCCCTGATGGTCCAGTGCTTAAGAATTCACCTTCCAATATGGTGAATGTGGGTTTGATCCCTGGTCAAGGAATTATTAATAAGATCCCACATGACTCAGGGCAACTAAGCCTCTCGCCACAGCTAGAGAAGCACAGCAATGAAGACCCAGTGCAGTCAAAATAAAAAAGGTTCTAAATGTACTGATTTAAAAAAAGAAGAAGAAGACACAGTTCCTTATGGAGTAATACAGGAAACAAGTAAGTCCATAATTAGCTATATAAATATGATGGTAGTAATCTCAAAATTGTGAAGAACTAAGTATTATGAGACTTTCTAACTGGAGGGTCCAACCGCATCTTGAGACTAGGAACTGCTTCTCTGAGATGAGGGCACTTTAGCCAACTTTTTGCCCCTTAACTAGGGCTCCTATACACTTAAGTCACGTATATTGTGCATATACCAGATGGGTTTTGCATTTTCTTCAGAAAGGCAAGTTTGAACAAAAGAAATCTAGGACTGAGCTGCAGAAAACTGGCTCCAATGACTGCCAGACATGAGTGGCAGAGACGAGTCAAAGCTAGATGATCTAGAGATGGCAGAGCGACCCAGATGACTGAAGTCCAGAATCATCAATAATGGGCTATCACCTTCTTATTCTGTGTAAATACGTGTCATCACAATAGGCCTGCATCATCAAAAGAAATATTGAGTTCCTGCCATGCATGGTGGGTCAGAGGGCAGATCTGTTTGCTCGCTTGGATAGAGGTGAAATTAGAGAAAGCAAGTAACAGAACCCCTGGACACAGAATCAAGTCACTGCTCTCAGCTCCAGCTCTGAATTGCACCAAGAGGGAAAATCCAAGTTCAAAGCAAGGATTGAAGCCACCCCCAAACTGACTAAACACTTTATATTGCATTGGTGGTGATGATTTAGTCACTAAGTTGTGTCTGACTCTTGCAACCCCAGGGACTGTAGCTGGCCAGGCTCCTCTGTCCATGGGATTCTCTAGGCAAGAATACTGGAGTGGGTTGCCATTCCCTTCTCCAGGGGATCTTCCTGACCCAGGGATTGAACCCAGGTCTCCTTCATTGTAACCCCAGGGACTATAGCCTGCCAGGCTCCTCTGTCCATGGCATGTCTCTAGGCAAGAATACTGGAGTGGGTTGCCATTCCCTTCTCCAGGGGATCTTCCTGACCCAGGGATTGAACCCAGGTCTCCTTCATTGCAGGTAGATTCTTTACTGACTGAGCTATGGGGGAAGTCCTTACACTGCATTATGTTCCATTTAATATGAAGTAGGAAAGAGGAACAAATAGGAGACAGTCTAAAAACAGGGAGCATATACAAGAGGGTAAATCAGTTAAGACAGCATGCAAATCCCAACTCTCCATTCCCATTACTCTCAAGATCTGCTTGTGGGTTAATGGCATTTACAAATGTCTTCCCTTTGTGATAGATCCCGATAAAGAACTTGAGAACTGTCAACAGGATTTTGTTTTTAATGTAAGCCTGTGTAAACACTGTTCTTCATTTAGAGAGCAATTTTGTATTTTCTAGTAATGCAGATTTATGTGAAAAATGCCTGGTTTATCCTCTCCCAATCTATTCCTACCCCATGAACTAATCTCTTAAAAATTGGTGTTCTTTTGTTAAAGAAAAACCAGTATATTATAACTGCTTGCTGATCTGCAATCCTCTGATAGGAAATCTGAAAATGCAAACTATTGTGTAAGAATCATCAAAATACCTGAGGTTTAAGAGTGTCTGAAAGACTAAAGGCCATGGTCTATTTTGAATGTATTCTGAAAGCCTCTCAATTTGCTTTATTTAATACGATGATACGGGTGGAGATTTAACACCAAGATAACTAAAGAGTAATGAAATTTCTCCTTAAACTCCAGAGTAAATTCAAATCATTATGTTTTATTCTCACTACCTTACTGTACAAATGATTCATTGCAAAAAATATTTATTGATCTTCCCTCCTATATTCAAGAGAGAAACAGAAATTAACAAAACAAAGACCTAAAGAGCCACAGTTGGAACTTGCCTGGTGTTCTATGGATAAGAATCCACCTTTCAATGCAGGGGATGCAAGTTTTGATCCCTGGTCTAGAAACTCATGCTACGGGGCTAACTAGTTCACAGGCCACAAGTGGAGAGCCCACATGCCTCAATGAACACCCCATGTGCTGCAACTCAGACCCAGGCGGTCAGTTCAGTCGCTCAGTTGTGTCTGACTCTTTGCGACTCCATGGACTGCAGCATACCAGGCTTCCACATCCATCACCAGCTCCCAAAGATAGCTCAACCTCATGTCCATCAAGTCAGTGATGCCATCCAACCATCTCATCCTCTTCTTTTTTTTTTCATCTTATCCTCTTTTGTCCCCTTCTCCTCCTGCCTTCAGTCTTTCCCAGCATCAGGGTCTTTTCCAGTGAGTCAGTTCTTTGCACCAGGTGTCCAGAGTATTGGAGTTTCAGCTTGAGTATCAGTCCTTCCAATGAATATTCAGGACTGATTTCCTTTAGGATGGACTGGTTGGATCTCCTTGCAGTCCAAGGGACTTTGAAGAGTCTTCTCCAAGCTCACCGTTCAAAAGCATCAATTCATTGGCACTCAGCTTTCTTTATAGTCCAACTCTCACATCCATACCTGACTACTGGAAATACCATAGCTTTGACTAGATGGACCTTTGTTGGCAAAGTAATGTCTCTGCTTTTTAATATGCTGTCTAGGTTGGTCATAGCTTTTCTTCCAAGGAGCAAGAGGCTTTCAATTTCATGGCTGCAGTCACCATCTGCAGTGATTTTGGAGCCTAAGAAAATAAAGTCTGTCACTGTTTCCACTGTTTCCCCATCTATTTGCCATGAAGTGATGGGACCAGATGCCATGATCTTAGTTTCCTGAATGTTGAGCTTTAAGCCAACTTTTTTCACTCTTCTCTTTCACTTTCATCAAGAGGCTCTTAGTTCTTCTTCACTTTCTGTCATAAGGGTGGTGTCATCTGCATATGTGAGGTAATTGATACTTCTCCCAGCAATCTTGATTCCAGTTTGTGTTTCTTCCAGCCCAGCGTTTCTCATGATGTACTCTGCATATAAGTTAAACAAGCAGGGTGACAATATACAGCCTTGACATACTCCTTTTCCTATTTGGAACCATTCTGTTGTTCCATGTCCAGTTCTAACTGTTACTTCTTGATCTGCATACAGATGTCTTAGGAAATCAAGAGATCAAGGAAGATCAGGAGATCAGGAATGGTATGGACCTAACAGAAGCAGAAGATATTAAGAAGAAGTGGCAAGAATACAGAGAAGAACTATACAAAAAAGATCAGCATGACCCAGATAACCACAATGGTGTGATCACTCACCTAGAGCCAGACATTCTGGAATGTGATGTCAAGTGGGCCTTAAGAAGCATCACTACGAACAAAGCTAGTGGAGGTGATGGAATTCCAGTTGAGCTATTTCCAATCCTAAAAGATGATGCTGTGAAAGTGCTGCACTCAATATACCAGCAAATTTGGAAAACTCAGCAGTGGCCACAGGACTGGAAAAGGTCAGTTTTCATTCCAATCCCAAAGAAAGGCAATGCCAAAGACTGTTCAAACTACTGCACAATTGCACTCATCTCACACTCTAGCAAAGTAATGCTCAGAATTCTCCAAACCAAGCTTCAGTAGTATGTGAACCACAAACTTCCAGATGTTCAAGCTGGATTTATAAAAGGAAGAGGTACCAGAGATCAAATTGCCAACATCCGTTGGATCATTGAGAAAGCAAGAGAATTCCAGAAAAGCATCTACTTCTGCTTTATTGACTATGCCAAAGCCTTTGACTATGTAGATCACAACAAACTGTGGAAAATTCTTAAGAACACTGGCAACCAAATAAATAAATTTTTAAAAAAGAAAAAGAAAAGCTGTAGTTGTTAACCTCAAGGCCTTACATGGGCTTCAAGTGATGCTTTTATAAACAAATTGTTATTGAATATTCATAGTTCTAAATCCATTGGGGGGAAAATAGGGCTCAAAAATTTTCATCAGATTCTCAGGCACCTGTGTCTTCCAGAAACTAAAGGATTTCTGTCCTAGTCATGGTATGCATGCACGCTCAGTCACACAGTTGTGTCAGACACTTCATGACCTCATACACTGTAGCCCACCAGGCTCCTCTGTCCATGGGATTTTCCAGGCAAGCATACTGCAGTGGGTTGCCCTTTCCTCTTCCAGGGGATATTCCTGACCCAGGGATCGAACTCAGGTCTCCTGCATTGTCAGGCAAATTCTTTACCACTGCACCACCTGGCAAGTCCCAAGTCATGGGATAAGTCATATATAAATATTGAATGATAAATTGTTAAAGGTGAAATGTACTTTAAAGCCAGCTAGCCTTAATTAGTCTTCAGTTTACAAATGAGAAAACTGAGATGCGACAGGGGAAAATGACTTGCCCCAACTGCCAGATAGCACTAGGACGTGGGCCACATCTCTCATTCTGGAGCTGACTATGGCTATGACTCGGATAAGTGAGATAAGTAACAGGAAAGAACCACAGAAGAAATGGGAAAGATTACATTTATTTGAGAGCATCAGAAAAGACCTGATGAGGGATGTGACCTTTGAAATAGTCTCAAATGATAGATTTTGAGACATATTATTGGTAAGGCTAATATAGAGTAGATAGAGTATGAGTGTCATATGGGGGAAAAAAAAACTGGAAAAAATAAAGTTAGGAACATATGAATCTGTGTGTGTGTGTGTGTGTGTGTGTGTGTAGAAGAATAGGAGGCAGGATTGGAAAAATAGGCACTGGCTCTATTGTGAAAGGTGTCAGAAGTAGAATGAGAACAGATACATCACGTACAACACAGGTTAAAAAATCCACCAAGTACCATATATCACATTTCCAGATGATTCTTTGGACACTCACACTTTCTCAGCACTAGTAAACACTCATAAAAGCTGCTGGTGGGACTGTCTTGCTGTTGTTCAGTTGCTTGGTCACGTCCGACTTTTTGAGACCCCATGGACTGCAGCACACCAGGCTTCCCTGTCCTTCAGCATCTCCCAGAGCTTGCTCAAACTCATGTCCATTGCGTCAGTGATGCCTTCCAAACATCTCATCCTCTGTCGTCCCCTTCTCCTCCCACCTTCAATCTTTCCCAGCATCAAGGTCTTTTCCAATGAGTCAGCTCTTCGCATCAGGTGGCCAAAGTATCGGAGCTTCAGCTTCATCATCAGTCCTTCCAATGAATATATAAGGATTGAATTACTTTAGGATTGATTTAGTTGCTTTACTTTAAGACTGACCGGTTTGATCTCCTTGCAATCCAATGGACTTTAAAGAGTCTTCTCCAGTCTCACAGTTCAAAAGCATCATTTCTTCAGTGCTCAGCCTTCTTTAAACTGATACAGTCTCTCTAGAGGGCAATTTGGGAAGCAGTATCAAAATGTCTTGAGGGCATAGCTTCGGACTGGGCAATACCTCTTCTAGGGATTTATTCTAAGTAAACAATAATGAACACTCACAGAGATTTCCAATACTATCCACTGCAGTATTCGTTCTACTTATGAATAATTAGAAACTGTCTAGTCTCTACACACAGAGGCTGTTAAATTATGGCACCTCCTCAAGATGGAAAAAAATATGATCATTGACCTGTAGAAGCGTCATTAGTGGGGAAAATTCCTGTGACAAATTTTGAATTTTTTACATTTGTTTTGACTATTTCACCTTCCCTATTGTGTTTTTCTCAAATGAGAAGCCAGAGGTTTTTAACTTGCCTGTGTGCCTTATTTGCATAGGAAGCCCATGACACACATTTAGAGAAATAAAGAAAGTTGCAGAGAAGTAAGTATACCATCATTCTTATAAAAAGACATATGAATAGATGTGTAAACTAAAATGATAGTCATCAAAAAGTTAATAATGGTAACCCCCACTTGTGAAATTAGCTTTTAAAAATTCTTGCTCTGTTTTTCTATGTTTTCTGCATTCAAAAAAATAAGTGATCATTTCTTAAAAATTTTTATTGGGGTAACAAATGATCATTTTAAAAACAAAGCAATATAGGTGCTATTTTTTAAAAGATGGTAATCCCTAAAGTGTGTTTATTTTTGACTGAGAAAATTAATCTACCCAGGATGATTTTGGACCTCCTGGGCTGGTTTCTTCTCTTTTGTAACGCGTATCCAAATGTCACAGCACACTTCCCTTTCTCCTCCCTTCTTATCTTATTTTGAAGACTTGTTTTGTCTGGGATAATTTATGTAAGGGCTTCATTTATCTTTTAGCTTACCTATTAAACAGTTTCTTTTTGATATGAAGATTCCTACCAACACACATTCAAAACCCACTGTCTAAGAAAGCTACTTCTGGTTTTGTCAAAAAGTCCACAGCTGACACTGAGTGATCAGCTAGGAATGAGAGAGAAGAGGAAGTAGGCTTGACTCTAACCTGCCCTGAGGTCCTTCCAGCCAGACAAGTGTTTAAAGAGGGAACTGACCGGGTCACACCAGAAGGCAAATTCCCACAATGCCATGCTGGTAGGTATTTCTTAGAAAACCAGGGCTCTGCTATTGCCCTCAAAAGGGACAATACTGTTGTTGCTGCTGCTGTTCGTTGGCTAAGTTGTGAATGGCTCTGTGACCCCAGGGACTGCAGCACATCCCTGTCCTTCACCATCTCCCTGAGTTTGTTCCAACTCGTGTCCATTGAGTAGGACATAACTGTCGATTATTTGAAATGTAACCCAATGAAGATCCATACCACTGCCATGCTTAAATGATCTTGATCAACTCTTCTGAGCATCTGTGGAAATTATTATTAAAACCTGTTGTTCAGTTGTTCAGTCGCTCAGTCGTGTCCAACTCTTTGCAACCCCATGGACTGCAGCACGCCAGGCTTCCCTGTCCTTCACCATCTCCCAGAGTTTGCTCAAACTCATGTCCATTGAGGCAGTGATGCCATCCAACCATCTCGTCTGCTGTCTTCCCCTTCTCCTCACACCTGCTATCTTTCCCGGCATCAGGCTCTTTTCTAATGAGTCGGCTCTTCTCATCAGGTGGCCAAAGTATTGGAACCTTGGGACCTGTCATTAACAGCAGACTGGATTAATACATTGTGGTGTATGTCTCCACACCTGCAGGGGAAGAAGGGAGTGATGGGGGCTCCCAGGAAGCTGGTCACACTGTTTCTTGTTCTCAGTGCTGGCTGTAAGGGTATATTCAGCTTCTAAAGATTCATTCAGTGTACATATGTGACCTTTTTAGTACATATGATACACTTAAGTTTAAAAGAAAACCCACCTGGGGACCACTATTGTCATCGCCAGAGCAAGGATCTTCAGTTGGATCCATGCTGAACTTGCCAAGAGATGTGTAGGATAATGTATATGCTTTGCATTTTCACTTGAGAGTGAAAGGAAGGGAGGAGGAGAGTGGAAAATAAGAGAGACCTATCTGCTTGGAAACCAAGTTGTGTGGCCTCCTATTCTGAGGAACTGCCCAGGTGGTGTATTTCAGAGAAGAGGGTAGGTGACCACGTGGGCACACAGCCTCCTACCACAGCCTTGACCTGCGGTAGACCACAGCATCGCACTTTTTCTCTCTGAACTTTAGGTTGGGCTAGCTAGAAAAGGAGGATATTTGATATTACTAACCATGACCTGGGCTTCCACAATGGTGCTAGTGGTAAAGAACCCACCTGTCAATGCAGGATATGTGAGAGATGTGGGTTCAATCCCTGAGTAGGGAAGATTCCCTGGAGGAGGGCGTGGCAACCCACTCCAGTATTCTTGCCTGGAGATTCCCATGGACAGAAGAACTAATAGCTTTGCTTTCACTGGGTGATAAAGGAAAAGACATAATTTGTGGGGGGGGTACTGGAAAAGTATGCAGTGATGACTGACAGAATCATTTTTCTTATTAGAAAGCTAAGTTAAGCATTCACAGGTGCCTCTCAGGTCACTCAGATAGGACATACGCTGAGTGACAACCAGGCCCGTTTTCCAGCTCAGGACGGTCACTGTGGGAGGGGAGCACTTGGAGCAGAAGAGCTGGAGCTTTCTGTGGCTTCGTAGCCACTGCGTGGTTTGTCTGGGTCACAGTCAAGTCTCCACTAGAAGCTGAGAACACGTCCTACTCGCTTTCCTCCATTGAATGCCAGGGATTCATGAGCCGACCTGAGAATCTCCTACTTCTCCATCCTGTGCGTTTTCCTTCCGCATCACCATTATAACCCAGCCCTGCCACCAGCTCTGCTCTGCTCTTTCTGTAGACAATACTGTATTTACACACTCGTGTGTGTAGTCTAGAGGCGACAGCTGTTTTCAAACAAACTGGTAGTTTAACAGAATGTAGCAGGATTTCTATGCCAGAAGTTCCCAAACTATGTTCTGTGGAGCATCTATACCCAGGGATATTCATGCAAATTCCTTGACAAAAGGATGTGTGAAAAAACACACTTGGGGATTGCTGAGTTTTCTTAAGTGTTTACTTTAGAACTTCTCAGAGCCTTTGATAGGCACTATTGGTATCCCAGAGGATAAAAAAAAAAAAAAACCTCTTAAATCTTCTTTGTAGGAATAAATAGTAATTCCTTTAGTTTAGGAAAGCTGGTAAATTCCTTCATTCAACAAGTATTTGTCAAATAGCTACTATGTGTCTGGCACTGTTTCAGGTTCCTGGAAAATACATATTTCTCAAGGCCCTTTTCAGAGCATTTTTATTTTAGTAGCAGGAGAAGAAAACAGAGCAGTGAACAAGACAGTGTCAGTATGTGGTAAGAAACATAAGAAGGAAATAGCTAGAACCCAATTTAAGGACCCTTTGGGGAGCTATCTGAGCTGAGACTTGAAGGCAAAAATGAGTCAGCCACAGGAAGAGCCAAAAGGAAAACATTCTAGACAAACAAGAGAGCAAGCGCAGAGGCCCAAAGGCAGGAAGGTCTTGGGCTGCTCAGGTCTGACCAGGCTGGTGGTGTTGGAGGGCAGTGAGGGATGAAGACAGTGGTGGAAAATGAGGTGGGGAAGAGGCAGGGACTGGATCACATAAGGCCTGGTGGCAACAATTGGGAATTTGGATCTCAGTCTAAGGGTCATAAGAAGCCTCTGGGGGGCTTTAAGTAGCGAGGTGCTGCCAAGGAAGATGGAGAGAAGAGAGTGAACTATTAGAAATGTATTCTGAAGAAATACACACATGTATAATTTGGCTATTTTATTAGTTTATGTCAACTTATTTTGTTTCTCTTTCGATCTGATGTGGTCTACGAGGTATGGATTTCTGACCTGTGTTTGTGGACCATAGGACTAAAACTGGGATCTTTTCTAGAGACAGAGATCAAATATTTGGGCTTGGCTAATCACATATGCTTCCCTGGCAGCTCAGTGGTAAAGAATCTGCCTGCCAATGCAGGATACACAGTTTCGATCCCTGCATTGGGAAGATTCTCTGGAGGAGAAAATGGCAAATGACTCCAGTATTCTTGCCTGGGAAATTCCATGGACAGAGGAGCCTGACAGCTACAGTGCATGGGGTCTCAAAGAGCCGGACAAGACTGAGCAACTCAACAATAACAACAGAAGTCATATGTAGCCTCTGCTGCAATGACTCTGCGCTGCTATTGAAGCATAACATTAGCCGTAGATGCCAGGCAAATGAATGAGCATAGCTATGTCTTGATAAAACTTTATTTATAAAGACAGAAGGTAAACTGAAAAAAAAAGAAATGTGTCCAGGTGGAGCGCCTATGAACTCCCCAGTTACCCTCTGGACTCATGCTTCAGCACTTTATCTGTGCTCTGTTCATCCTGTCTTTCTGTGGCTGTGACCCTCTGTTTCCTGACTCAATGGCAAGCTCCCTCTCACTAGGTTCTAAGCAGAAAGCAAAGAGTAAAATCCAGGGATCAAAAGACCTGGGTTCCACGCCTGGGCTCGCAGTAAGCAGCTATGAGAGTGTGGGCAAGGCACTCACTTCCCAGGGCCCCACTCACTTCATCTGTAACGTGAAACCATCACCACGCCCACCACAGATATCAGTTACCACCTCACTCCAAATGTCCCCACACCATTTTCAGGGTAATCACTCTTCCTTTCCAGGATTCCCATTACATGATGACTTTTAATGTCTTTCATCTCTCCATTATAGTGCTTAGTAAAAGACTTTGCATAGGGTAGATAGCTTTTCAATAGGTACTACTCCCAAACAGAAACTTCAAGAAACCCTTCAGTAAGCGTACCCTGGGCACTTCACTTACAACTCGAAGACTGGAAAGTCAACCAGACATCAGCTGATTTGTAAAGTTGCAAAAGGATGTGCTCATCTAGGCAAGAGAGATTCGGATTTTAGTTCCTCCTCTTCACCAGTCTGTTTTGTGACTCTGGTGGGCAAGTCTTTCTGGCTGTCTGGGCATTGGTTTCTAAAGAGAGAAGCCTAGCTCCATGAAGAGAAGGCAAGGAGAGGATGAAGCAGAGAGAGATTTGAAGGTGCTGGCTGCTGAATGTTGGAGTGATGTGGTCACAAGCCAAGGAATGCTGGCACCTGCCAGATTTTCTCCTAGAACCTCAGTGACCAGAGCTGTGGTCCAGGCCTCAGAGGTTAACATTGCAGGGAAGCATTGGTGGTTGCGTGTCATCTGACGTGTCTGTCTCGATTGCCTGGGGGAGGTTGTCTGTCTGTTGAGGAGCTTGAGGCTTCATCTGGTTGCAGGCAAGGTAGACCATGAGCTGCTCAGAAGGGTAGGTCTTAAGTCTGCTGCACCTACGTCAGACAGGTAGGCATCTTAGACCCACCGTTCCCCCTGGTGGTGTTGTGATGTATGATCCACTGTGAGATGGGATGCACGTAACCTGTTAGCAATATTAAAATGTGGACTTTTGCAGATGATTTATTTTGTTCAATAAATTAGGGCAAGGGACTTCCCTGGCTGTCCAGTGGTTAAGATTTCACCTTCCAATGCAGGGGCTGTGGGTTCAATCCTTGGTCTAGGAGCCAAGATCCCAGGTGCCTCATGGCCAAAAAACCAAAACATAAAACAGAAGCAATATTGTAACAAATTCAATAAAGACTGAAAAATGATCCACGTCAAAAAAAAGAGAGAGAGAAAAGCTCAATATGACTGGCTTCTAGAAACTCACATTGCTTAAATTCCACAAGAAGAATTTGTAGGGAAAGAAAAAAGCAAACAACATTTTATTCTACCCAGGCCCAGGTTGATTGTCCTTGCAATTTAGACAGGCAAAAGACAGATTAACAAGAGTGAAACCTCGAAGTTTGTTAACGTATGTATCATGCATAAGATGGGAGGATTCAGTGATAAATAGCTCAAGAGGGAGGTTAGAATTTAGGTTTATTATAGCATCTTGGCACAAAAACAACAAATTTGTAGACAGATGACAAGACAAAGGAAGAGGCCCTTCAGGTTTTTAGGGGCAGCAAATTGTGAGAAGGTAAATACATGGGGGAAACCATTGGAAAATAAGGGCTAGTTAGCAAAGGTTGTTACCTAGATTCCCCTGCTGCCATCTCAGGCTGATAAGAGTCCAGAGCTGTCTCCAGTGATTAACAATCATCCTGCCCTTCCGAGTAGAGACAGGGAAGGCAGGGAGCTTTTCTTGTGTCTGCTTTTTCTCAATTGCCTTTGGTTCAAAATAATCCTATGTCAGAGTGGCCTATTATAAAGGGAGGCATGCTCTGAACGTCTTCAAATTAAAAATTAAATATGTTCTTTCTCAGAATCTCCTCTAAGTTACAGAAGGAAAATGTAGCCTTTTGCCCTTAGCTACTGCAGTTTGGGGGAATTGCCCTAGAAAGAAGAAAAGGATCGAAGTGAGATAAAAATCTTCATTTTCCAGTGCTGCTGACCCAGATCTAAACACTTGCGGCTTCTGCCATATAGAGGGTCAAGTTTCAAAGATCGCTATCTCTCTCATGAGCTCTATTGCTGTCTTGGAAAAAGTCAGCAGATCCTTCAGCTAACAAGTATTCTTCAGTTCAGGAACCAACAGCCAGCTGGATGCCTACTTCTGTCTTCCACACTCATCCCGCCCCCTCCATTCCACCTCCCACACCTCAGGAAGAAGGATACCTCAGGAAAACTTCCTCCCATAAATAATTTAAAGAGCCAAGCAATAAATTAGAGGAATTGTAACAGGGGATGAGAAAGGCACAGGAAATGGAAAAGAATTACCCTGTCCTTCTCATCACATTTCCTTACTTAAGTGCTAGAGGAAATACATGAACTTTGTACCAGGGAGAAAGGAAGAAAAGAACATTAACTGAGCACCTACTATGTCCCAGGCCTTTTCCTGGTTATTTTCACAATCCTGTGAAATGGATATTATTGTCCCCTTTAAAGGATATGGAGATAATACAAATAACCATGATGGGATGAAGGGATAAACAAAATCTGTTATACACACATATATACACACACACACACACACACACACACACACACACACGCACTGGAATTTTATTCAGTCTTAAAAAGGAAGGAAATTCTGGTATATGGTACAACATAGGTAAGACATTAAGGCATTATTATGCTCAAGACTCACAGATATAGGAAACAAATGAGTGGTTATCAGTGGAAAGAGGGAAGGGGAAGGGGCACTATAGGGTTAGGAGATTAAGAGGTACAAACTATTATGTATAAAATAAGCTACAAGGATATATTATACCACATGTGGAATATGGCCAATACTTTATAATAACTATAAATGAATATAACCCTTAAAATTACAATCACTGTATCATACACCTACAATTTGTATAATATTGTACATCAACCATACTTCAGTAAGAAAAATGTTAAGACATTATGCTAAGTGAAATGAGTCAGATACAAAAGCACACACATGATTTCACTTACATGAGGCACCTAATACAGACAAATACACAGAGACAGAAAGTAGAATAGGTGTTGCCAGAGGATAAGGGGAGGGGAAAGCAGGACCTGTGCTTTGATGGGTACAGACTTTCTCTTCAGGATGATGAAAGAGCTCTGGAAATACAGGGTGGTGACTATTGCACAGCCTTGTGAGTGCATTTAAGGCTATCAGACTCTGTACTTTAAAATGGTTAAAACTGTAAAAACTTGTGTCATGTATGTTTACTACCACTAAAAACAATGGTTATGGAAACGATGAGATTCATTGTCCCAAATCACATAACCATTAGAGGGGAAGCCAGGGTTTGAACCCATTTAACTGACATGTGATAATTATTATGGGGAGAAAAAAAAAATCAGTAGATAGTAATAACACTAATTTCCAGACAAAGCAGAAGTTGCTACTGAGTAAACATTAGCTTTTCATGTCTACCCCAAGCTGATTTCCTGACCTGAGGTTTCCAGATGATGACTGGGTGCGTAGAAAGAATGTTAACTCATCACTCATTGAATATTATCTAACCACATCCTCCTAAGTCTGCTCCGTCGATGGCCTCATCTGCTGTGTTATCCCCTGGTTCACCTCTGCTTGAACTTTGAGAATAATTAAAGAATTCACTGGGCTCCTAAACCTACAACTAATGGCCTTAATGAGAGTAAAATTAGCCCTTCCCTTTAGCCAGTACTGAAAGAATTTTGAGAAGTCACTAGGCTGTAACTTTCATGCTCAGATTCGTCTCCCACCCCAGGTATTTGGCACAATATCTGGCCAATGACAATATTTGGAAATTTTTAATTAACTGAACTAAAATTTGGAAAAGTAACCCCAAACCTCACAGGAGACACTCTATATGACCAGCCCTTAGAGTGATTCTGACTAACCCAAGGTCTTTCACGGCAGTCATTGGTTCTGGTGGTGGTGGTGGCTTTGGTCCCCACCCCACAGCTACCATCACACGCCGCACAGAGATTAACTCCACCTTTTGGTACCATGTCCTGGACGTGTTACTCAAAGGACCCCTGAGGACAGCTGAAGTACTACACCCCTTCTCGGCAAGAATAATAGCTGACATGCTGTGCCTACATCGTGACACATCGTGAAGGGCCAACATAACCGTGTGACTCACTGTGTTCTTCCCCAAATATTTATCCTGAATTTCAGGGGGCCTCCAGACCTCGTCTCCAACTTACAGGGAATATTCAAGACAGAGAAATAAGTTAAATCACACCACAACTATATAATGACAGAAAGTAAGACATTCCTCAAGACCAATTGGCCATCTTTCTGCAAAACATCAATTCCAGTGGGGACAAGTGGGGGCCACTGGTCTAGATTAGGGGAAATTAAAGAACTAGAAAGGCACAATACAACACGTAAACCTTCAGTGGCTCAAAAAAAGCTATAGAATGGGCAATTAAGAACATCTGATTGCAGGCTGGAAATTAGTTATTAGGGAACTACTATCATGTTCTTATTATTATAATGATATAGTATGAAAGAAATCATTCTTAGTTTTTAGGGCACACATCCTGAGGTATACAAGGCTAAAGTGTCACAATGTTTAATACTTACTTTCAAGAGACTTAGCAAAAAAACAAAAAATACAGTCACACACATGTGCCTATAAGAAGGGAAAGCAAATTTAACTGTTGTTAAATCTGATTGTTGGATATTTGGGTGATCATTGTGCTATTCTTTCAACTTTTCTAACTATTAGAACTTTTTTCCAAATTAGAATTTATTTTAAAAAAATCAAAATTAGAACAACAAAAAATAGCTAATGTTTACTGACTGTGTGCTATGTGGCAGGCAATGGCCTTTATATTCACAGTTTATTTAATTATCATAACAGCTCTTTGAGATAGGTTGTAATATTCTTCTGATTTTAGTGATGAGGAATATATTCAATTTACAGTACAGATCTCTCAAGCTAAAAGCATGGGGCCCTCTCAAGACCAATTCCTGATGGTGAATTATTCCACTTACAGTAGCCAGAAACAGATATGATGCAAGCTTCAAATGAAAGCCACCTGAATTCCAGATTATTTAGTGCTCTTCTGACTCAGGAAATGCATGTCTTCCATTTTTACCCCTTAAATATTCATTAATGCAGCTACTGATAGCGCTAAAGCTCAATCTCTTAGGAAGTCGTATATAATAAACCCACCTCAGTCCTGCCACAATATTGTTCAGTTTTTAACTTCGGTATCGCCTTGTTCCTTTTTGATAGCGATAAGGGGAATCAGTCAGTATACTCCTTCCACCTCCACAACTCACAGCCGTGGGGCTTTGACATGGTAAACAATTCTACCTTTCTGGGCCCTTCTCTTGAGAAATGAAGAGTTTGGCCAAAAAGTGAAAGATTCTTTCCAACTTAGCCTGT
The DNA here is from genome assembly GCF_910594005.1 of Cervus elaphus. Lineage (NCBI taxonomy): Eukaryota > Metazoa > Chordata > Mammalia > Artiodactyla > Cervidae > Cervus > Cervus elaphus. The sequence continues at coordinate 78,811,834 of NC_057819.1, read as the reverse complement.
TGTAACCTGACCTTAGAATAGTCAGTTTCACAAGGGATCTGTTCTATGTTGTTCAATTATGGAATTTTTTAAACAAAGTTTCTCAGAGCTGAGCAAATCCTTCCCTTCTAACGTTTTATGGCTCTGTTTCAAAAGTGTCTTCAGCAGCCACTCCTGGGCCCCTTTTTTTGCCCCACCGGTCTGTTTATCTGGTGACTAATTGTAGAAACTCCCTGTGATCTGAGCCAAAAGATTCAAGGTTCAAACATGGGCGCATGGTGGGGGGCAGGGGGGGTACTTTAAATTGCAAGCCTGCCTCTCAGAAGAGAAATGGTCTGAAATGCAAAGCTCAGTTGCAACCTTCCTCACTTCCTCAACTTCTTGTCCCCAGTAGCAGGAGATGCACGACGTACCCCTTAAATTACCCACAGGCTAGGAAGATCAGATAGGGAAGAGGAGACCACAGGAATTCTGCTCAAATCGGTTTGGTCTCCAAAACCATCCAGCTAAAGAGCCTTTCCATCTTAAGGTCGGGGAGCATGACAGAGGCCAACTACTCCAAGTGGTTAGAGGTGATACGGATTCTAATCCTCTAACTGCATCCTCAGATGGGTTTGATTACTACAAGCTGTAAGCAGGTCTGCAGATACCCCCACGTTTCAACTGGAACTCTCGAAGTAAGCCGCAAAGCAGATGACAGCGCCCAAACCCCCCCACCCGCCCACCTTCCATCCATTTCATGGCCACCAGCACCGCCCCCTCCTCCCCAGCTCCAGCTCCAGCCCTCACCTGCCAGCGCTCTCAGCCTTCTCTTACTTAGGAAAAGCTTTTTCATGAAAGTAACTTCGCATCGTGATTGATTTTTCACCTTCGTTTCACACAAACACTAAATGTGTATGTATGAAATGGAGGTATTTCAAACTTCTTTTGAAAGGAATTTAAAGTTGCCTCTATTGTCTGTTGCCACTGTTAGCTTTAAAGACATGTGCAGTATATTGTCAATTACAAGATGTAGCCATAAACCCAGCTGGGTGCCAGGCTTGGGTGGAACGTGCAAAGGCCTTGCCCGGCTTTCCCTGTGCCCTCCTTGCTGGGAGGCTGACCTCCCACCCTCTGCCCAGAACTCCCAGCCCCAGTGTTTCTAAATCAGGACCAAAGGCAACAAAGTATAAACTCGACATTCCATTCCTTCTGTAAGAGAGCCCTGGGCAAGGCTCTCTTGACAAGGGAAGGGAGGGCAGAGGTGCCACCGGCTGCCTGCTTTCAGGGCAAACCCTTCCATCTCCCCACAGAAGGAAGCTTTGAAAGGAGACGGTTCAGGGCAATGCATGCTGCCCCCACAGGTGGTCCCTGCACTTTCTGCTACCGAACAGTTTCCCTTTTAAATAAAGCTGGGGAACACTGCATGTTCCTGACTCTCAGAGATTCATGCTTCACATTGACATGTTAACGGTTCTGAGAAAGAAATCTGTTTATGTTTAATGAAAGATTTCCAAAAGCTGGACTGTGCTTCACCACTCAGTCATGTCCAACTCTTTGTGACCCATGGACTGTTGCCTGCCAGGCTCCTCTGTCCATGGGATTCTCCAGGCAAGAATACTGGAGTGGGTTGCCATGCTCTCCTCCAGGGGATGTTCCCAACCCAGGGATCAAACCCAGGTCTCCCAAATTGCAGGTGGATTCTTTACTGTCTGAGCCACCAGGGAAGCCGAAGAATACTAGAGTGGGTAGCCTATCCCTCCTCCTGGGGATCTTCCCGACCCAGGAATCTAAGCAGGGTCTCCTACATTACAGGCGGATTCTTCACCGGCTGAGCTACCCAGAAGCTCGTCCAAAAGCTGTTTGACAATATAGTCTTTTTTTCTCTTTCATCAAGTACTTATCAACAATCTATTCTGAAGAATACAAACTGGGAAATGCAGGTTTAATGGAAAATCGTTGTGACATTTGGTACTAGCAAGGCTAGATTGGAATCACTATCTGTTCCATTCACTTGCTGTGGGGCCCTGGGGAATGTACCTAACCTCTCGGAACCTCTGTCCTGCCATCTTTAAAAAGAAGCTCATAATTCCAGCCTCCTAAATGTCCTCTGAGAATGACATAAACAAAGGTATTGCTTGGCACCTGATGGGAGTCTGGTGAATGGCAGTTGCCATTTATAAAGATGACCCTTTGTGGAGTGGAGGCTGTGGGCACTTGCCAGATCCCCCTTTCAGAATAAAGGCAGGAATTGTTTCTCCAGCTTGGAGAAGGCTGCTGGGAGACAGCCCTCAACTCTCAGCCCTCTTCAGGAATGGTCTTGGCTGAAGAGAGCAAGGCAATGGCGTGCCCCCTTCTTACGGCCGCTGTGGAGCGTCTGCGGACACCGAGCTCTGACCCTCTCACCCTCTTTGGGAGGGCCTCCTGGGCTTCAGAGCTTCCCGGGGGCTGGCTACGGCGGTGGCTGAGACCCCCTGCAGCCCGCCTTCTCACCCTCCCCCAGGCCCTCTTGTCTGCCCCCTTCCCCTCCGTCCCCCTCCTCTCTCTTCCTCAGGCGCTAATCCAAGACCACTGCCTAGTAAAGCGCCAGCACACAAATTCCCACTTGAGTCAGCCTCCTGAGGAGCCAGCCAATGCCACTGTGATTCCAAAGCCCACCTTCCATCAGGATTTGGATGGCAAGAGAGACAGCAGGGCTCCAAGGGCCTCAGCAAGAGCCAGGCTTATGCATCTAATGAAGTAGGAGCTCCCCAGAGAACTGCCTCCCGCGCCGGGCAGACGTTCCCCGCGGCTGTCTCTGGAAGGTTCCCCCAGCAACACGGGCCGCGGGCTTGCACAGATGACTCGGCGCCCCCCGAGCAGCTCGACAACCACGAGGCTTGTCAGGTTCACCCCAGACTGTCTTCAGAGGCAGTTTGGGATGACGCTGGGAATCAGTATCTGGAACCAACCCTCCAAATGATGCTGACGCAGGCCACCCTTGGAGAATCAACGCTGTAGACTTTTTCTCTTTCAGGCGTGGCAGGTCAGCTGCGCATGCACGCTCAGTGCCTGCCGCTAACAGCGGCTCGGTGTCTTAACTCTGAACGCTACGGACTGTAGCCCGCCAGGCTCCTCTGTCCATGGGATTTCCCAGGCAAGAACACTGCAGTGGGTTGCCATTTCCTTCTCCAGGGGATCTTCCCGACCCAGGGATCGAACCTAAGTCTGCTGTGTCTCTTGCATTGCAGGCAGATGCTCTACTGCTGAGCCACTGGGGAAGCCCTGGATAACCTCTGTCGTAACTGCTGAGCTCTGCTATTGTAGCTTGGAAGCAGCCACAGACAAGATGTCAGATAAAGGAGATGGCTGGACTGCAATAAAACTTCATTTTTGGAAGCAGGCTGCAGGCCGCTTGAGGCCGCAGGCCACGCTCTGGCAACACTCAGCCTGGCTCTTATTTTTCAAGGCATGATCCCAGGATCACCTTCACCTTGAATCCCGCTAGACAATGCTGATTCCCAGGCCCAGGTGCAGAGTTACTGAATCAGAATCTGCAGTTTAACAGGCTGGGCAGGTGATTTCTAGTATGTTTGAGTTTGAGAAGCAATACTATGTCGTGTCCACTGGCGCAAGGTCCTATCGCCACAGGCTAGTTAGCTTCTCTCTGCTCTATGATTACAGAGGAAAATGGGCACCTTCCCAATCTGTGCTAGCTACCAGAGTGGCTCATAAAGCAGGTCAGCTTAAGGGCCTCTTTCCTGGGCAAATCAAGTAATTCTGACTTTCTCACCGGAGGCCAGTGGTTAATGAACGTGAAACACACACATTTGTAAAAAGATATAATCAAGCTGACACCAGGTGGTGGGGGAAGAAACCTTTTTATCTTTGAGGGGGAAGTAGAGTGGAGGAGATCATCTGGATTGTCAGGCACAAGGCTCATCTTCCTGACTCATGCAGTCCTGTTTTTCTGGTAGAGACTTTGCAATATTGCATTAGTCAAATGATTCTGCAACATCATTTAAATGACGCAAAATGTCTGCTTGAGTCTGAAAGTGAGTCTGAAAGCAGATCAGTGCCAGTCCATCTGTTTCTCTGAAGAGTAGATCCAGAATTAATTCTGCTAGCAATAACGGGCTTGGGCTTCCCTAGCAGCTAAGTGGTAAAGAGTCTGCCTGACAATACAGGAGACACAGGTTTGATCCCCGGTCAGGGAAGATCCCACGTGCTGCAGAGCAACTACTCCTGTGCACCCCAACTACCGAGCCTGTGCTCTGGAGCCTGGGAGTCATGTCTGCTGAGCCCACATGCCTAGAGCCGTGCTCCACAACAAGAGAAGCCACCGCAATGAGAAGCCCCCCTGCACTGCAACTAGAGGTTAGGCCCCACTCACCACAACTGGAGAAAAGCCTGCCCAGCAACAAAGATTCAGCAGAGCTGAAATTAAAAATAAATAAAATTATTTTTAAAAAATTTTCAAAAGAAATAGCAGGCTCGTTTTGGCAGGATGGCCCTGGTAAGTACGTATAAAAGGCCTATGTACCAGAAGACCTATCCTCACAAGGGGCATCACCAACATAAGGGCAGGGACGCTTGGCCTGCCCTCCACCCATGCCTTACAAATGCTTTCTTGGTTGAACTTAACCGCTCCATCTTCTAAAGCAGTGATTGGCAAACATTTTTTGTAAAGGGCCAGACAGGAAACACTTTAGGCTTTGTCAGCTTTATGGTATCTGCACTCAGATCTGCACTGTAGCACAAAAAAAAACATAAACAGTGTAAAGTAATGGAGGAGGTTTGTTAATAAAATTTTATTTACAAAAAAAGCAGTGACTGGGATTTGACCTAAGGATTTCAGTTCACTGAATCCCGCTCCAGAGTGTCTAGACCACTGCTCCTCAAGTTTTAAAGTGCATAGAAATCCCAGGGTGTCTTGATAAAATGCAGATTCTTATTCAGTAGGTGAGGCCTGAGACTCTACATTTTTAACCAACTCCCATATGGTGATGATGGTGGTGATCTAGGAGCATGTTTTGAACAGCAGGGATTGCGTTTAGACCAGAAGTTCTCAACCGTGGATGCACCCTGGAATTACTGCCAGAAGAACAGGGCGTGAGAGGATGGCCATGTCCCAGGTCTCAGGCAGGTTTGTGGGAAGGGCCACCAACTGAAGATCCCTGGCTTCCTGAAGGAGAGAATTTAAGAGTTAGCCATAGCAAAATGAAAGCAGGTTTGTTTAGAGAGATACACATTCCACAGACAGAATGCTGTCCATCCCAGCAAGTGAGAGTGGCCCCCAAATACGGGGTGTTTAGTTTACATGGGCTGGGTAATTTCAGTGGTTCATGAGTGGGTGGATTATTCCAACAATTTTGGAGAAGGGGTGGGAATTTCCAAGAATTGAGCCACCAACTACGTTTTGGTCTTTTATGGCTAGCTTCAAAACTGTCATGGCCCCTGCGGGTGTGTCATTGAGCTAATGGATCAATATTACAATGAGTGCAACGAGGCTTAAGGTTTACGGGAAGTTGATCTTTCACCGTCTTGGACCTAGTTGGTTTATGTAGTTAACCAGTTTACGTAGTGCCCTCAACAGCTCTGTCATTCTTTTGAAGGTAGTGCCCTACCCCCTTCCTATCTCAGAATCACCGGAGAGCTTTAATAATACCAGTGCCCAAGAGGAATAATACCAAAATCTGGCTCCCACCTTTACCCTCTGAAGTTCTGGTTTCATTCGTCTGAGCATCTTTATTTAAAGCTCCCAGGTGATTCTGACATGCCGCTAAAATTAAAAATCATTGGTAGGATAGAGTCTGGAATTTGGGGCATTCGTGTCAACTGTTTGGTAGAGGAAGAGATATTCACCCAGCAGACACTTCCTGAGAAGTTAGAATGTCCCAGGGAAGGTCATCTATTGCGTGTGGGAAATACAAGTGGAATGGAGGATGTGAAGAGAACTGTGAAAATTCAAAACAGGTTCTCAGAACACTAGGAGAAGAGGCAGAGCCAGGGACAAAGGGATTTCCCAGTGCTGTAAAGGGCCCACTGCAGTTAGAGAAATTTTTCAACTGAATAAAAGGAAGAATCTGCTGACAGTAAAACTGCCCAACATTGTCATTGGCTCCCGTTAGAAATGGCAAACTCCCCATCTCTGGATGATTTTAACCACTGGTGAACTCAGCACTTTTCATGCACAAAACCTATGTATCAAGAACAGCCAAGCAGGGTGTTACCAGTAATTTTGGCTATTAAGAGTTAAACTGCCAACTTTTGCAAACAAATGACTTTAAAATTACATACTTTAAAATAAAATCAAGTCTGTCTCTGTAAAAGCATCCCTCTTAACTATTTGCATTATGTATTCTCTTTGAGTGGAATAAAAGGCGTGGCAAAAGCGGGGTGCCAGGAATTGCACACAAGCCACCAGCTCTTGATGCTGGGAAAGATTGAAGGCAGGAAGAGAAGGGGATGACAGAGGATGAGATGGTTGGATGGCATCACCAACTTGATGGACATGAGTGTGAGTAAGCTCTGGGAGTTGGTGATGGACAGGGAAGCCTGGCGTGCTGCAGTCCATGGGGTGGCAAAGAGTTGGACACGACTGAGTCACTGAACTGAATACCAACTCTTATCTCATTAGCAGAGGTGGTGTATCTCACACAAAACAAGGGCTTTGAAGTGCTGGGACAGATGGTGCTGTGGTTGAGGGAAATCCAAGAACTGAATTTGGAGCGGGGACATCGAACTAGCTGTAGGTAAAACTCCTTCTAAGTCTGATACTTGGTGATTCTAAGAAAACACCTGTGCTTCTGTTTGTTCTTTTGGTTTGAAAGTAAAAGCTTCCTTTAAGAGGAAGAATGAGTCACTACATAAATTATTCAGGGCTTGGAGTCCTTTAGAGAATTACTCTCTGGTCTTTGATTGAGGCAGTGATCTTCTTCCACAGCCTAAGTCTGGGTCGAGGCTACAATTTTTATTTCTCAGATGCAGAGAAAGGCCATGCATGGACAATTAGGCCATAGGTAATGAGGCCTCCTCCATTCTGTATCTTTATGATTGTCAAAAGCATCACCTTATGCATGGAATTATTTTCCTTAAAGCCTAGAATTGTTGCTTGGTCTAGATTAGGTGTTGCTGCAAAAGGATTTAATTGCTAGCTAGGTGCAGTGTCACACAGCACTGTGCCCGCGTTCACGTATCAGCTTTACCATTTTCCAGACAAATAGATTGCTTTCTGCTCAGTGCCAACCTCATCATCAGTAAAATGAGGATAATGGTACCTGTCTCACAGGGTTACTAGGAGGACATAATACAGGTCAAGTGCTTAGATTAGCACCTGGCAGATACAAAGGTGAGTGAGTACTCAGGCTACATTAATTATTATATAATCCCTGCCTTCCAGGAACTGAGAGAAAGATACACTTAAATGGACATACTTTTACAGTACATGCAGCCAACAAAATAAGAACATAAAGCAAAAGCAAAATTAGACAGTAGGTGTTTTATTACTTTATTACAAAGAGCTGAGAAAAGAAGAGAAGCTAAAGACAAAGGAGAAAAGGAAAGATATACCCATTTGAATGCAGAGTTCCAAGGAATAGCACGGAGAGATAAGAAAGCCTTCCTCAGTGATCAATGCAAAGAAATAGAGGAAAATAATAGAATGGGAAAGACTAGAGATGTCTCAAAATTAGAGGTACCAAGCAAACATTTCATGCAAAGATGGGCACAATAAAGGACAGAAATAGTATGGACCTAACAGAAGCAGAAGATATTAAGAAGAGGTGACAAGAATACACAGAAGAACTGTTCAAAAAAGATCTTCACAACCCAAATAACCATGATGGTGTGATCACTCACCCAGAGCCAGACATCCTGGAATGCGAAGTCAAGTGTACATCAAGGCTGTGTATCGTCACCCTGCTTATTTAACTTATATGCAGAGTACATCATGCAAAACACCAGGCTGGTTGAAGCACAAGCTGGAATCAAGATTGCTGGGAGAAGTATCAATAACCTCACATATGCAGATGACACCACCCTTATGGCAGAAAGTGAAAAAGAACTGAAGAGCCTGTTGATGAAAGTGAAAGAGGAGAGTGAAAAATTTGGCTTAAAACTCAACTTTCAAAATATTAAGATCATGGCATCCGGTCCCATCACTTCATGGCAAATAGATGGGGAAACAATGGAATCAGTAAGAGACTTTATTTTCTTGGGCTCCAAAATCACCGCAAATGGTGACTGCAGCCATGGAATTAAAAGACACTTGCTCCTTGAAAGAAAAGCTATGACCAACCTAGACAGCATATTAAAAAGCAGAGACATTACTTTGCCAATAAAGGTCCATCTGGTCAAGACTATGGTTTTTCCAGTGGTCATGTATGGATGTGAGAGTTGGACTATAAAGAAAGCTGAGTGCTGAAGAATTGATGCTTTCAAACTGTGGTGTTGGAGAAGATTCTTGAGAGTCCCTTGGACTGCAAGGAGATCCAACCAGTCCATCGTAAAGGAGATCAGACCTCAGTGTTCATTGGAAGGATTGATGCTGAAGCTGAAACACTTTGGCCACCTGATGCGATGAACTGACTCATTAGAAAAGACCCTGATGCTGGGAAAGATTGAAGGCGGGAGGAGAAGGGGATGACAGAGGATGAGATGAGATGGTTGGGTAGCATTACCAACTCGATGGACATGAGTTTGAGTAAGCTCCAGGAGTTGGTGATGGGCAGGGATGCCTGGTGTGCTGCATGCTACAGTCCATGGGGTCGCAAAGAGTTGGACACGACTGAGCAACTAAACTGAACTGATTTTATTACTTTAATAGATTCAGCTTGCTTTTTAAAATTAAGCACCAACTCTTTTGCTTGGCATCAAGGTCCATTATGCTCTGATGCCAGTGTTTCTACACACATGACACATTCTTCCTCATTAAGAAAATAACCTACAGTAGAGCCAAGCCAGACCATTAACTGGGACTTAATGGGCTCTGTCCTTTCTTACCTCTAAAAACTCATTCATGATATTTACTAAACTTGTGTGTAATATAGTTTTTACTCACCTTAATTGGTCAGTATCTCCCCACTGAGAGAGCTGATTCTTAGATAGGTTAGTAAGGAGTCTGGGGCCCTCAAGAGGGAGAAAGAGGTCCAGGGCTCTCAAGGAGGAGAAAGGGATAAACGTTCCTTAGTCTTAGTCACATAAGACTTTTATTTAAGCCCAGAGCTATTTTCTTTAAGTTATTAGTTACTATATATTCTTTAAGCTATTTCTTTATTTTCTTTAAGCCCAGAGGTGATGATCACACAACAAAATAACTCATCTTAAACTCTGCACGAAGGATTATATAACAACAAGGTATACTAGTCTTGTTATCTTATGTGGGAGTGGGTCTGGTAAGACTTTTCTATTGTTAATTCTAACCTTGTTAATTTAAGAAGTATGTTGTGGGAGTGGGTCTGGTAAAAGTATATAAGACCTTGATAAGACCGGGGCACTCTCCATTCCCCTTCTGATGTCCCTGTCAGAAGCTTTCTCTGTCTCTATACTTTAATAGAACTCTGCTACACAAAAACTCTTGAGTGATCAAGCCTGGTCCCTGGTACCAAAGCTAAATCTTCTTCTTTGGAGATCACTAATCCGACATCGTTCACCATAAGCTACCACCACCCTTCCCAGGCCAAATGACTTTCTCCATGAAGGCTTTCTCTATAATCCCAGCAGATGGACAGAATGTATTTATCCCTTTCTGTGGTGTCACCACTTTATGCCTATGGAGGCATACCATATTAATCACACACTCCCTCAGTTTAGAGTTATTCTTATGAAACCCATCAGGTTTAAGTACCTTGAAAGACAGAAATTGCTCCTTATTCATCTTTACATTCCATCCTCTGACCTGACCCCAGCATTGCCACCTTCACAATGCAGACTATGGTGCCTGATGCACTGTAGGTATTTGACAAATGTGGGCTGGGTCCATGAATCTCTGGGATGTAAGAAAGCATAAGGGTGAAGATGGGGGAGAATTCCTCATGTAGCCCAAATTGTTGTTCAGTCGCTAAGTGGTGTCTGATTTTTTGCCACCGCATTAACTGTAGCACACCAGGCTTCCCTGCCCTTCACTACCTCCTGGAGCTTGCTCAAACTTATGTCCATTGAGTCGGTGATGCCATCCAACCATCTCATCCTCTGTCGCCCCCTGCTCCTCCTGCCCTCAATGTCTCCCAGCATCAGGGTCTTTTCCAAAGAGTCAGCTCTTCGCATCAGGTGGCCAAAGCATTGGAGTTTCAGCTTCAGCATCAGTCCTTCCAATGAATGTTCAGCGCTGACTTCCTTTAGGATGGACTGATCTGATCTCTTTGCAGTCCAAGGGACTCTCGGGAATCTTATCTGGCACCACAATTCAAAAGCATCAATTCTTAGGTGCTCAGTCTTCTTTATGGCCCATTGAGAACCCCATGAATACAGTGTAGCCCAAGTGGCAAAACAAAAAGTAGATGCCTATAACCCAGGGGGTGCAACCACTTACTAAAATTCAATGTCTGAGAACAAATTCTGGCATACATCAGGAACTAGCCATACTCACAACCCTCTTCTGAAAGAACTGTCCCGCACTCAGAGCCCCTGATAAAATGATGGATGAGTCAATTGTGTTGTTCTGTCAGAGTTCATCTTCTAACCTGAGTTAATTGGATCAAGGCAGTCAATTCATAGAAAGCCTGGTTACCTAAAACCTCAAGAGATAAGGCTCAGCTAATGGGTCTCCCACCAAGAATGTCAGATTGGGATTTGGAGTATTTAACCAAGAGCTGTAAATACCAGAGCTGCTGTGATAATAACACTGCTATATTTATTGAGCATGTACTATGTGTCATGACTATCAGAGTATTTAAGGACATTACCTTATTTACTCCTCACAATACCTTCGAAGTTGAGGCTGCTATTAGCTCCATTTAATAGATGAGGAAAGCAAACACAAGTTAAGTGATAAACCATTAGCTAGGCTCCAGCAATCTGTCTCTAGAGTCTGTGCCCTGAATCTCTGTGTTGAAATATTTGTTTCTCCAGGACAGGGCAGGGCAGGATGAACCTCCTGAAGACTGAGAGAGGAGATGACCTCAGTCACAGACAAGTCAAGGAGTAAGTGGAGGAAGCCAATCTACAGAGGAAAACAAAACAACAACAGAAGTAGGGTCAAAGAGAAATGTAAATGAAAGATTACACCGCAGCAGAAAGACCTCATTTCCCGTCAGCAGTGAAATTCCCAGGGGCTTGGCAATATTATGTTTCCTGCCATAGGATTTTGAAATACAACTGCTTATGATAAATTGACCTTTCTATGAACTAAATCATAGGGCTTCTTGGCAATGAAAAGAACCCACGTGCATTTGTTCCGAGCCCGTGTTTCCATGTGGCATGTTCGGCCTGTAGACTCAGAGGTCACATTCATTTCATGGTCCCCAACCCAGCCTTGCTCCAACTCTGCAGACCCTCCTGCTCAGAAAAGAAATCCTTACTCAGAATCCAGGACCTTGTTGGAGTCCTAGCTCAGCTATCTCATTAACTGTGTGACCTTCTACTGATCCTGATGTGACTGAACCTCAACAGTTTCATTCATAAAATGGAGGTCAGGGAGAGGATGGCTGATAACAAAACATCTGTCCTGCCTCCAACCAAGAGCTGTTGCTGCAGTGTAACTAAGTTAACGAAGTAGGTGAAGAGGCTGTGGAAATATGGAGCGCTTTTCTCAGTACGGCATTCCTTAGGGTTTGTTTGAGAACTACAGCTTTGATCAGTGGTGCTGGACCAGTCGGTAAGAAAAAGGTAACGCCATCACCATTGCAGTCCCTTACTCCCCCCTCGGTTTACAAGGTCACAGGTGTTGCCAGAAAACACTCACATTCCTTTGTTCTCACTAATGAGTCAACACTGGAAGCACCCGTCTCCACCAGTAAGATATCTATTTTCCCTCTGCTCTGTTTGAGTGGAAACACCCTCCCGGGCCGGTTATCCCCAGCCTTGGCATGAGTCTTCCCACTTCTCTGCCTCACCAAACCTTTGCTATTCTGCCAAGTTGGGCCTAGACGGCCTTCTCCCAGCCCCCAGCAAGAGCCGTGATTGCTGCGCAGGGAACCCTTAACTGACTGGGAAGAAATTTACTTCACAACAAAGAGATGGGTCAGATAGATGGTATCTCAAGAGTCCAGCCAATTGTGTGATTCTCTGATAAAAGTAAGATCAATTGTATCTTGTGATACAAGGCAGAGGGATTTAAAATCTAGCTTAAATTCTTTGGTAGGTTTGTTTATAAATGGAATATTTTTGGTGGGGTTTTCCCAACTTCAGAAATGTTTACCATCTCATCAAAACTACAAAACTCACTAAATTATAGAGAAAACTCACTTTCTCTTTTGCAACTCAAGCAGACATAACCTGAATTTCCTGTAAATAAATTATGAGATAATGGCATACTTAGTTGCTCAGTCATGTCTGACTCTGTGTGACCCCATGGACTGTTAGCCCTCCAGGCTCCTCTGCCCTGGTATTTTTCAGGCAAGAATACTGGAGTGGGTTGCCATGTCCTCCTCCGGGGGTCTTCCAATCCAGGGATCAAACCCATGTTTCCTGCGTCTCCTGCATTGCAGACAGATTCTTTATCTGCTGAGCCATGGGGGAAGCCACAAGATAGTGGATGCTTGCTTTATTAAGTCAGGGAACAGGAGGATCTTGAGACATAGTAACTCTGAGGTGGGCTGGCAGGTGAAACACAGGACTTAAGTTAAATTTAAATTTCAGATAAATAATGAATAAACAAGGGTAGATGGAAAATGTTCCCTGCCATATGAGTAGAGAAAGGATGTTGTAGTCGTCAAGCCATCAGTCCCTGCAGCCATCCTGACTCTCACCCTGAGAGGATTCAGGATAAAGAAAAACAGGATACTGGCCCTAGGTAGTTAGGTGCATATCAAAGAAATGATTTCAATGACCCCAGACTCTTGCATCTTCCAAAACATAGAAAAGAGCTAAATTCATTCATTTGAGATGTCTATTTTTTCTTTAATGAGCAATAATCTTTTCATGTCCTGACTATCTTTTGTTTGTTTGCAAAAACTCCTATATGGAGTGGCTGTCTCTCAGGTCTAAGTCCTCAATATGTTCACCAAATAAAACATAATTCTGAACTTTAAGTTGTGCATTTATTTTTTCAACCAACACAACCAATACTTCGTGGGATGAACTTATACTAAGAAATTATTTGTTGTTAACTAAAATTCAAATTTCAGGCTGGTTGTATCTTTCTGGGACTTATCACCCCCTGTCCAGAAATCTTCCAACCCTGACATCTACCAGAGATTTTTCATCCCCTGCCCAGAAGACTTATCACCCTCCGCCCAACTACAAATGCCACCTCAACTGAAGAACACCCAAAACACCCCGCCTGATTAACATTTCCCTTATTGCTTCCACAAACCTCTCTTTAAATATGGAGCCTCCCTGATCCCTCTGGCACTCAGCCGGGTCTTTAGGCTGACTGTCGCCCTTCCTTGCCGGAATAAAGGCAACCTACTTCCGTTGAGGTTGTCTCTCCTTCTTTTCTGCCTCAGCCCAAACTACACTTCACACAGGGGATCTTCCCAACCCAGGGATCGAACCCAGATCTCCACACTGCAGGCGGTTTCTTTACCAGCTGAGCCACTAGCTACTGACAGTAAGGGAAAGAGTTGAATCCCATTCTGTTGTGTGCAGAGGTATCTGACCTGTGCAGGGTTGGGTGTTCAAAGGGAAGATGAGCCAGTGGAGGTTGAGGGGGGAATTGGAGACTCAAGTAGCGGAAGTGAAAAATTACAAAAGGTTAATCAGTGTAAATCCAGCAGCCAGCTGTGTTGGGTAGCTGGCAGTTACTAAAGTAAGGAATCTATCCTCCCACCAAGACTGGAGGACACAGGCCCTTGGTTCCACTTCAAAGGAATAGCTTACAGGGGAATTTCTTGGCAGTCCAGTGGTTAGACTCTGTGTGTTCAATTCAGAGGGCTCAGGTTCAGTCCCTGGTTGGGGAACTCAAGTCCCACAAGTCTCTCAGCATAGCATCCCTCTCCCCCCAAAAAAGGAGGAGGAATCGCTTTCAGAAAAACACCCCCAAACCTATCGGAACCAAAGTCACCTGCCTCAGACAGGAAATAGTTTTCCTGCTTACATTCACGCTGTCAGTAACAGGACTGAGCTTGGCACAAGCCAGACAGGCTTTTACTCAGTGGCCAGAGACTGTAGAAGAGGCGCTCATGACTCCGAAGGGAGGAAAGTAGTGGACTTCAGGGACAAGAGGCAGGTGCATCATCAGAAACTGGGGAGGACAGGGATCTCCAGGAACAAATGGCACATGCAGGCCCTCAGCCTCCCTTGCTCATGGCACAAACTGCGCCCAGCAGGGCACAAATCTACCCCTTTGGGCAGACATCTTAGCAGGGCAGTGAAGCAAAGGTAACTGTCAAGCACCTCCAGGCTTCACCTGAACAGGCTCATTCCTGTGGTCAAACCAGAGCTAGTTTGAAGCCGTTGACTATTGTATATCTCTCAAAGCAAAGCATCTCTGCCAGACATCAAGTATTCTTGAAAAAAACAGAGACATAAATCAAGGCAATGAAAGTGGTGACTATCAGCCTACTTGGCCCACTCTCTTGGATCCAACTGGTCAGCTTTGGTTTGTTGAGGGCCTTCGTGGCATCTTGTTCATAAAACACAGTTAGTCTACATGATTAAAAACTGTTTTGGGCCCGGAGGCCTGACCTGCATAGTAAGGGTGACAGTTCCTTTTTTCATTCAAAATAGTATAAGATCTTTCCTAATCAAACTGTATTCAACCAGAATTTTTTACAATGTGAAGAAACAGCTTTTGATGCAAAGGTTTAGTGTAAAAAAGAGAATAGAAAACTTGCTTAACTTGCTTAAAATATCATTGTCTTAAGAAACTGTGGGCAAGCAATGGACATACTGCATTTTAAATTAATCTTATTTTTTCATTAAGACATCTTTTAGCACCTGCCATCAATGTTTTTGTTGACATGGAGTTGGTGATCTATAGGCACAAAAGACAGATATTTAAATTATTCTAAGATTTTTACTGTAAGTTAGCTCTCAGGAACTTAATCCAAAGATTTCTCAAGTTTCTGAATAGGTAAGGGTACTACATTGATTTAATTTTATCTGTATTGCTACCAACCTGAGCTGAGTGTGGAGAAGAGCATATGTCCTATTTTTGTTTCTCTTTACTTATTAGATTTCTATTTTTAAACAGTACTGAACTGTGAGTTTAACTGAATGCTCACAGAAGCAGTCATGGATGGAACGATTCCTCCTTGAGTTTTCACAGATTCAGGCTTTGTATAAAGAGCCCTTTTATCCTTCTTGGATGAGCTCCCTTCTCCGCTTTCCAATGGCTTTACTCTACTTCTGACCTGCATCACTTCTTGGCTGGATTATTCTAATCATGTTTCACCTGCTCGCTCTATTTCCAGCTTTAGTCACAGTATCCTTTAGAATAACTTGCATGTGAGAGAAGCCCAGAATAAGAGTGGTATAAATAAGACAAAACTATTTTTCTGTTGCTCAAAAGTCTGGCTGTCATGACAACTCTGGACAATGGGGGCCCAGTTCCTTCTGTCTTTCTGCCCTGCTCTGCCACCTACTCCCCTACATTGCAGTTCAGTCTGTGGAGAAAGGGACCTGGGTGAGGGGGAAGTCCCTCATCCATCATCCAGCAACTGCACTTCAGCTCACAAATCTCATTACCCAGAACGTAGTCATATGGCCCACACTTAGCTATAAAGCATCTTTATTTTGTGCAACCATGCACCCAGCTAAAAAACTGGGTCTCTCTTAGGACAGACAAAAAGGAAATGATATATAACAGTGATGCCCAAAATGGTAGCCACTAGCCACATGTGGCCATTTATATTTAAATTTAGTAAAATTAAGTATAGCAAAATTCAGTTTTTCAGATGCACTAGCCACATTTCAAGTGCTCAGTAGTGTAAGTGGCTACATACCATGATTTTGGACAGCATAGATATAGAACATTTCTATCATCATCGAAAGTTACACTGGATAGAACTGATATAGACAACCAGCAATCTTGTCCACACCCCTCCAGTTCTCCAAACAAATGTCATCGTTTACAACTGACCACTTAACTTGTGTGTTTAAAGTTTTTCAACAGGTCTCTACTGGTTTCAGAAAAAATGCCAAATCTCCTTAGCTTAGCACATAAGTCCTTTGTTTAATCTGAACGCTTCTTATGACTCCATCTTCATCTATGACAATTCTCCACAAATGTCTTTGACCTAAAGCATGTGGAATTGCAGCTCTTAAAACATATCTTACTTTTGCATATGCTGTGCTCTCTCTGTTACCCCCAAATCGAGTTTGCCTCTTGGTAGGTATCAAGCCAAAAGACACTGAACCTTATCTGCTTACAAAATCTCCCCTTGAGATACGTCACTCTTCAGTCTCAAGCAGTACAGGGCCAAAGTCAGTCTTCTGTAACTGCTTCCCGCTGAGAATAGGTGTTGTAGTATCCCGAGTTAGATGGGTGAAACTCTTGATGCTCGAGCTAGATAAGTTTTGGAGTCCACTGAAGTAGCGTTTGAACCTCACTTGAATAGGATTATTCTAGCACGTATAGGAGAGGCACAGCAAGAGAGACAATTAACGGAAACTTTGCAATGTAGAGATATGAGCCAAGACGCCCCTAAATCAAACTAGTTTTCCAATATTTCCCCTAAACTAGGAAGAGGTTTCCCAGATAGCTCAGATGGTAAAGAATCTACCTGCAATGCAGGAGTCCTGGGTTTGATCCCTGTGTTGGGAGGATCTCCTAGAGGAGGAAATGGCAACCCACTCCAGTATTCTTGCCTGGAAAATTTCATGGACAGAGGAGCCTGGTGAGCTACAGTCCATGTGGTCACAAAGAGTCAGACACAACTGAGCAACTAAATACAGGAAGGGAATAATTTAGAGATGAGATTTGATTTTATGTATATATCATAAGTTGAATCACATTAGAAGGCTCATCAAGTATAAGAAAGTAGCATTTCATATGTATTATATAATAACATAAGTTCTTTCTTGAGAGACTGTTAAAATATCAAGGACCATATGTTTTCATGGGACTTTTTTTTTTTAATCATAGACATTTGAGTTCAGCAGATTGGCATCCTGATTACTATCTTTTAAGGCTTGCAGGGTAAAATTTCTTAAGGCCTCTATGTGAATAACAATGTCCTCTATTTTTTTATTTCTAAATGCATTCCCCTCCTCAACAGCCAAAGCAGATGTACAATGCATGCTTACAGGTCACAAAACAGACCACTCTAGTCAGTGTAAAGTTTGATTTAAATCATGTGCAGGTCACAATAACCTCTTCAGTTGGAAAATTTCTATCTTTTGATTGCAAATCTTTTGATAGATCAAAATATTTGTCCCTACATGCAAGGGTGCTTGCTGCCTGCCATGACTCCATCATGTCCCTCAATGCAAGGCCTCCTTTTTGTTCATATATTTGCCTGCTGCTGCTGCTACTGCTGCTGCTAAGTCGCTTCAGTCGTGTCTGGCTCTATGCGACCCCATAGACAGTAGCCCACCAGGCTCCCCTATCCCTGGGATTCTCCAGGCAAGAACATTGGAGTGGGTTGCCATTTCCTTCTCCAATGCATGAACGTGAAAAGTAAAAGTGAAGTTGCTCAGTCGTGTCTGACTCTTAGCAACCCCATGGACTGCAGCCTACCAGGCTCCTCTGTCCATGGGATTTTCCAGGCAAAACTACTGGAGTGGGGTGCCATTGCTTTCTCCATCATATATTTGCCTAGTCATCCACATTTGGGGAAAACTAATCAGACCCAGTGAACAAGCTTAGAGTTACGTTAATGGGGAAAAATGTTACAGACTATACATGTTATCAACTATACTGAATTGTCACAGAAATTTTGTACACGTGCTTCTAGCAGTAGACTTAAAGCAAGCCATAATACAGACCATGAGTAGTTATATTCCGTGACAATTTCACTAGAGAATTTCCTTTCCATCCTAAACATTGAGGGAACTTCCAGTGTTGGTAATGAGACAAACATTTGGTAAACAGCTCAGCTAAATGAGTAGGAGGGGTCTTGGTCCTGGTCCAGATTCCCAGGTCAGCTGTCTATCATTGCTGCTGTCTTTTCCACTCCTGGTATGGATGTCGTCTGGGGTCAGCAGGCATGTGCATAGACCAGGCCAATGTAGCAGCCCTTCTGATAAGGGTCATTTTAATAATTCAATTAAACTTTACAGTACTATAACATAGCTGCAAGGAACTATCTGGAAAGTGAGTTTTAAGCAGTAAATACAGGCCTTAGTTAACAAAACTAGAATTTAATATCCATTAAAACATAATATTTTTCTTTCTAAAGTCACCCTCATTTCTACCAAGTATAGCCAAATAAAAACTAATTTGCTTGCAAAATTAAGTCGGGTTAATGGACCATGTAGGCTCTTTTAAGTTAGCTGTACTGAAACTTTTCATAAGGTAACTAATCCTTTCTGTTAATAGTTTTATGAAGCCATTGGGGTTTTCATTAAGATGCTTTAATTTATTACCCAGTTCAGCAGTATGATCTGAAATTTATCAGAAACAAATAATTGTCAAAAAGTCCTCCCTGTGAATCTTCTTAAAGATAAAACACTTTTGCAAAAACATTTGAGTTAAACAAAAGCTGTCTATGAATAGCAAGAGACTTTAAAGGCATGATTAAATATTTGATCACAATCAATTGACAAAGAAACTTGGCTATAATAGCTAGAATTATGATTGATAATACTATATTTTATCAGGACATACCAGGTTTTTAGGAATTTCATATAATTTTTAGAATACCTATATTAACAACATTTACCCATACAGCATAACCTGAGAAGGCTTATCACTGCTCATTTTACAATGTTCCCCACATAATTTCTGGAGAAAGGAGTGGCTACACACTCCAGTATTCTTGCCTGGAGAATTCCACAGACAGAGGAGCCTGGTGCGCTACAGTCCATGGGATGCAAAGAGTCGAACACGACTGTGTGACTAACACTTTCCACATAGTTTAACGTGCCAAATAAACCTAGTTAATTTAGTCTCTCTCCGAGTATCCCCAGGATTTCTCTGAAGCATCCCAAAGTTAGCTGGTCAAAAGAACTTTAATTAGCATTTGGTATTTGGGAAGCTTGTAAAAAACATCAAAAAATTTCAAAACACCTAGTCAAATAGGATTAGAGGTCACTGTGAAATACCCATTCACTTAACCAAAGTGACAATAAAAGATCTCATTGGCAAATACAGAAAGTTCCAATCAGATCTCTCAAAAGGCAAAGAAACTGATAAACTTTTATCAGCAACTCAACACTCTAAGAAAACTTTGTTTCCCAGAAGAGAAAAATCCAAACCTCAGTCTTGCATCAGCCTACTCTGAATAACAAAATGTATTTACTTAATTAAATTCAGTCTAATCTTAGCCAATCCTAACCATTTACAAAACACTGGAGTGGGTTGCCATGCCCCCCTCCATGGGATCTTCCTGACCCAGGGATCAAACCTGCATCCTCTATTTCTCCTGCATTGGCAGGAGTGTTCTTTACCACTAGCACCACCTGAGAAGCCTCCTAGAAAGCCAGTTGTTACTGAGTAGCAAATCCAGTTTTAAAATGTCAAAGAAGCCCCATCTTGGCATTCCAGGGTCAGATTTCCTAGTATCTTTCTTTCCTGAGACTCATTTGAGATTGTATTCCCTCTTGGAGAACAGAACACCTTGGAGTTGTCAACACGAAGAATGTATCTAGTATCTAACAAAAATTCAATTGGTTCTTCCCTTATTTCTAAGGTAAAACAGGGCTCCTCAGGAAAGACTGGGATGGTGCTTTGAAGACACAGTTGGGGAACCCCCAGGGCCCACCAGCTCTCTTGTTTGGCTACTGGGAGCTGAAAGGAAGGCTGTTGAGTTCAGGCCTTCCCTCTCTGGGAACAGTTGGAGCATCTCCTTTACCAATATCTCTCTTTCTCAGTAAGCTCATTGACTAGGTGTCACCTTTGCTGGAGATCTTCATGTCCCATGTTGGGGGCGGGAGCACTACCCATACCTGGAGTGGTCCACTTTTTGTCTTCATTTTCTTCTTTCATCATGTCCCACTTTTTGAAAACTCTAAAGACTAGTGCAACTAGTTGGGAGATGAGAGTGTTAGCTGCAATATTTTGAAATTTGCAGCTAATATTATACCTGAAACATTATGAGATATGACCTAAGTGTTTATTACCACTGCACTTCTTGGGTCCTCAGGGTCCAGGACGGGGTATGGCCTAAATCACTCTCTAATCTTCTCCAAAAAGGTGGAGGGGTTTTTATTCCTTTCCTTTTACAAATACTTCAAGTTGACAGATGGTGTTATAATTTAATGAGCCACCCTCTGGCCATTTCTCTTAGTCACCTAGATGGTATTGTGGCCAGACAGTGTTACTAAAAAAAAAATTGTGTCATTGGGATATAGCTATACAGTTTCCAATGACTCAGAATGTACCCTAATTTGATGTCTGAGGAGAAAATATCTGTTTTCCCATATCCTCAGATCCTGGTTGAGGATTTGTCTTCAACTCCAAAAGGTCTATAGTAGGGGTTGATGGAGACACAGATTGAGCCATTCTTAGCCCAGTGAAAATTTCCTTATTTAGAGAGTTAGTAATAATTTCTTTCAATTAATAATTTAAGTGTTGACTATTCACCTGAAACTATCATGGCATTGTTAATTGACTATGTGTGTGTATTAGTTGCTCAGTCGTGTCCGACTCTTTGAGACCCCATGGACTGTAGCCCACCAGATTCCTCTGTCCATGGGATTCTCCAGTCAAGAATAATGGTGTGGGTTGCCATTTCCTTCTCCATAATTGACTATCAGTTCAGCTCACTCAGTCGTGTCTGACTCTTTGCAACCCCGTGGACTGCAGCACGCCAGGCCTTCCTGTCCATCACCAACTCCTAGAGTCTACTCAAACTCATGTCCATTGAGTCGATGATGCCATCCAACCATCTCATCCTCTGTCATCCCCTTCTCCTTCTGCCTTCAATCTTTCTCAGCATCAGGGTCTTTTCAAATGAGTCAGCTCTTCACATCAGATGGCCAAAGTATTGGAGTTTCAGCTTCAGCATCAGTCCTTCCAATGAACACCCAGGACTGATCTCCTTTAGGATGGACTGGTTGGATCTCCTTGCAGTTCAAGGGACTCAAGAGTCTTCTCCAACACCACAGTTCAAAAACATCAATTCTTCAGCACTCAGCTTTCTTTATAGTCCAACTCTCACATCAATACATGACTAATGGAAAAACCATAGCTTTGACTAGATGAACCTTTGCTGGCAAACTAATGTCTCTGCTTTCTAATATGCTGTCTAGGTTGGTCATAGCTTTTATTCCAAGGAGCAAGCATCATTTAATTTCACGGCTGCAGTCACCATCTGCAGTGATTTTGGAGTCCCAAAAATAAAGTCTGTCACTGTTTCCACTGTTTCCCCATCTATTTGTCATGCAGTGATGGCACTGGATGCCATGATCTTAGTTTTTTGAATGTTGAGTTTTAAGCCAACTTTTTCACTCTGCTCTTTCACTTTCATCAAAAGGCTCTTTAGTTCTTCTTCGCTTTCTGGGTGGTGTCATCTGCATATCTGAGGTTATTGATATTTCTCCTGGCAATCTTGATTCCAGCTTGTGCTTCATCCAGCCCAACATTTCTCATGATGTACTCTGCATATAAGTTAAATAAGCAGGGTGACAATATACAGCCTTGACGTACTCCTTTTCCTATTTGGAACCAGTCTGTTGTCCCATGTCCAGTTCTAATTGTTGCTTCCTGACCTGCACACAGATTTGTCAAGAGGCATGTCAGGTAGTCTGGTATTCCCATCTCTTTAAGGATTTTCCACAATTGACTACACTTCAATACAAAATAAAAAGTTGAAAAACATTTTTAAGTGTATATGCAGGTTGTTCAGGTATACCAAGCTGGCTCTCCTCTAGAAATAATTTAAGTTACCAGAACCCCCTAATGAGGGCCAAAACCAAGAGAAATACAGATTGTCTCATTGAAGGGTTTCACAATCAGGCATCCCTGATCAGCCTCCAGGACTCGGAGGACAGGAATGTCTTACAGCCTCTCAGACCTGTCAGACTCTTCAAGACAACCAGAGCAAATCTGATTACTTATTCAGTTCCTGAATCGTTCCTTCTCCCACCTTGAGATGGGGACAGAACCTTGAAGTTAACTTGTGGAATAAATGTCACTCACCTCTCCAAAGCGACTCCTTAAATCAAGATGTCCACAGTTGTCCGTTGTGCACAGACTTGACAATCAGGTGCCAAGAGGGATTCTCCTATGCCCGTCCCCACAGTCCCCCAGCAACACAGACAGATTCACCCAGGTGACCTACCGTAGCCCACTGCATGGCCTATTAGGAGTTGGAAGAAGCCAAAGAGGTTAAGTGAGCTATCCCATCAGGGCAAAACTTGTTATTGGAAAACTGAGTTCATCTTGGTGTGGGGACAAAAGACACAGACAAGCCAAACAGCAGGAGAAGGAAGGATTGATTACTTACAGCAAGCAAGGGAAATACTGTGGCTCTTTCCCAATGCAGTGTTTCCAAGAACAGCAAAATTGGGCAAGTTTTAAGCTAAGGGTACATGTTCATATATTCATATTCATGCCTTCAGCAGAGGGGAATTCAGCACAGAATTGGGAGTTAGGTCAACAGAGTCTAAGCTTTAGTTGATTGAAGGCACAAGGGTCAATAAAGGTCAATATCCCCCAGATTATGGAAAGTTTTTCTCTCACTCATTTCCGTCTTGTAAACCAATATAGCTTCTCTGCCAGGGCCTCTTTTTTCTCTCTAGATCTTTCTTTCCATTGTTTTCTCCAACTGTTTTCATTGTGAAAGTCTAGGAAGTGGACATGAAAGAGACAGGTATTCCTTGAAGGTCAGGTTTTAGTCTACTTGGGCTAGTTAAAAAAAAATAAATAAAGATTGGGCGGCTTATCAACCACAGACATTTTATGCGGTTCTGGAATCTAGAAGTCCAAGATCAGACTGCCAGAATGATCAGGGTCTGATGAAAACCTTCTTCAGGGTCGAAGACTGCTGACTTGGGTCTTCACATGATGAAAGGGGACCAGAGATCTCTCTCAAGGCTCTTTTATGAGGGTATTAAACTCATTCATAGGGTGGTGGTTGACCTAATCACCTCTCACCCCTCCTCCCATCACCCCACTAATACCATCACATCGAGCATTAGGATTTCAACATACGCAGCTTGGAGTAGGGACGAAGACAATAAGGAAAGGTGGGCAAAACACTAAGAACTAAGACTAAGATAGCATTCCTGTCTTCAGGAAAGGGAAAAAAGGATGGGGGCATTTACATTTTAATAACTGCTTTACATTGTCCTATTTGTAATGAGATACACTGAAAGCCAGTCATAGACTTGCAATCAGGAGTTCAGGCAACCTCCTTGGTCATCTGGGGCCACAGTCTGCAGCAGAGCTGCTACTTTCTGATTGGATGATGGCAGCTGAAGAACTAGGTTTCAGGTGCTTCCTAGTATGGTCAGCATCCGGTCAGGAACTCTGTGGCCCTCAGCAAGCAGGGCAGGTGTTCTCCCAAGAGATTCCTCTGCAGCTGGCATCTGCTCCTTCGCAAATCCTTTCTTCCAGGCAGAGGCTATGCAAATAATTGTCTGCTGTTTTGCAGAAAGAAGAACTACTATATTTCTGAGCTCAACAAAAATGTCACATCCTGCTAATGTGAAAAACTCCATTTTCTTCACTTAAAAATGCTAATCTCTGAGTCAAATCTAGTGCCTCTTTTCTGAAAACATACTCAGGATTTCTCCTCAAAAAGATGAAAACAATAACAGAAAAGATTCAAATGGACACCTCAGTAAAAAAAAAGGGAGGAGGGGCAGGTGTTTATGTAAATAATCCTAAACTCTTTCATGGTTTTTATTTTTATCTTTCAAGAATTGCTTTCACTTGGGAGAGTCACCAAGAATGAGGTTGATTTTACTTTGTGATCATATTGTTTTCACAAGCCATTTTTAGCTTGTTAATATTCCTGTGTATTATATTCCTACAATATTTCTGTGGAAGAGACCACTATAGGTCAAGATATTTTATTCTGATTTGATCTAATTTTTATCTCACTCATTTTCCCCCACTTTGGTAAATGCCATTCATAATGATGTTTCTAAACCTAGGTGGCCATTCACAAGTTTTCCCCATTCTGACCATATCTCCTATGTTTTCCAAGCTATTGTACTTTACGAAAGGATGTGTGCCAAGTCATGCCCATCATCTCTTTAAAAATGCATCTCCAGACTTCCTTCTCTCATGCGTCCCATTCCCTAATTAGCCTCACCACACTTAGTGTCTTAGTCTCCTGCACATTCCTAAATCATTGCTAGGATGTGACCTAGCATCTGCTGGTTCATTGTTTTTTCAATCTTTCCTATGTTACTTCATATTGTTATTTTTTTTATCTGTTTTTATTAGTTATTTCCTTTGTGACCTTTCCCTCCCCCACCAATTCATTTAACCCAGTGGCTGGACAGAGCAGTTTAGTAAACCTGCAATCCATGCTCATTTTTCTGACTTTCAGAAAAAAAAAAAATTAAAGAAATATACTACTTTACAACCTAGGGAGAGGCAGTTTGGGGCTGAAAGGATCTGAGGCTTTACTGTTAGACAAAGCTAGGAACAAATCCTAGTTTTGCCTTTGGCAAGATTCTAAACTTCTTAGCCTCCTTATCCTTGAAGTGAGTAAGATAATGCTTATCTCCTGGGAAATTGATGAATAACTATGGAAAGCACCCTTCTAGATCCAGCCAACTTGGAAGGTGCTAAAGGAAAGGAAACCAGAATTTTGGGTGAACTACTTCTCAGCTTTCCAATGTTCCCACTGCATGTCGTAATAGGCTGACCTACTGTCCCCTTGAGAGCCTGAAGTTTGGGGTGTCAGTAATGGTGTGGACAGGATACCTGGAGGGAGCCATATCTAGCGAAGGAATCAAGAAATCAGCCACTTGGGACTTCCCTAGAGGTCTGGTGGTTTGGGACTCCTGGCTTCCACTGCAAGGGCACAGGTTTGATCCCAGGTTGGGGAACAAGAATCCCACAGGCCATGTGATGCAGCTGAAAAAAAATATTAAAATTAAAAAAGAAAAAAGAAAACCAGGGGCTCCCCTGGTGGTTCAGTGGTAAGAATTCACTTGTCAATGCAAGATACACGGCTTCCATTCCTGATCCGTGTCAGTTCCCGCATGTGACAGAGCAACTAAGCCCACGCGCCACAAGTACTGAGCCCACGAGCAGAAACTACTGAAGCCCCTGTACCCTAGAGCCCATGCTCCCCAACATGAGAAATCCTCACATCACAACTAGAGAGTAGCCCCCCACTCAGGGCAACAAGAGAAAGCCTGCACAGCAATGAAGACCCAGCACTAAATAAATAAATATATAAAAATTGAAAAACCAACTATCATTGAGGGCTTTGAAGATGATTAAAAGTTGTACATAGCTTAGTTCATCCGAAGAACTCTACCCCAAAATTAAAAAAAAAAAAAAGTCATTCATTAAATATTCTTTGAACCTCTTACAGGAAGCCCTCTGAGTTTAGATTTTTGCCACAGGACCCTGATTCAAATCTATTTTTGGGTTTATTTAGAAGTTGCTTGGAGTAAGCAAAGAGTCGGACACGACTGAGCGATTGAATTGAACTGAACTGAACTGAACTCGATTAAGCAAATAAATGAAAGGATTACATGTAAGCATCCCTACATGACAGGCGAGGAAAGATTTTAAAAATCTACCCCAGAACCTCGCATAACAGCCTCAGGGTAGCAGACCTTGATAATGATGAAGGAATAAATGAACGGAGGGATGAAGAAACGAATACTGAAGAAAGAAAGACACAGTCAGGGCTAGAACACAGACAGAGGTCCTTGTTTGTTGCTGTTTTCGCCACAGTCTCTTTCAAGAGCCGTGCCTCACATCCTCCTTTACCATTTTCCTTCCTGTCATTGGGCCCTTCTATCTTCTCGCTCCAACTCCACCCCTGGAGCCGTGAGTCGCCCTCTGGTTCCCGCCCCCCCGGGAGGCCCTGTCCCTCCTGTCGCCCCGCCCCCGGCCTGGAGCCCCGCCCCCCGCCTGGCCCCGCGGGAATGAATGGCAGCGCGGCCGCGGCTCCGCTCGGGCGCTGATTGGCCCCCGGGCGCGGTGACGCTCGGGCGGCCGCGGGAGCACGCAGGCGGGCGGGGCGCGGGCAGCGGGGGGCGGGGCCGGGCGCCGGGAGAGGCGGGGCCTCCCGGCCGGGAGCTGTGGGGCCGGGCGGCCGGAGGCGGCGGGAGGCGGCCGGGCCGTTTAAGGGCCGCCCTCCCGCCCCCAGGCGCCCGGTCTGGCTCTGGCCCGGTCCCGACCCCCGGCCCGGCCCCAACTGCGCTGCCCGGTCCAGCGGTCCGCCGGGCCCGCGGCGGCCCCTGGAGCCGCCACAGCTCCTGCGGGCCGCGCGCCCGGCCGCCGGCGCTGAAGAGACGGAGCTCGCGGCCCCCGCGGAGGAGCAGGAGCATCGATGCGGTTCCAGAGCCGATTCCAGCGGTGAGAGGCCAGCGCCCCGGGCCCGCCGCCCGCGCGTGTGGGGCCGGGCACCCCGCCCGCTCCTCCTTTCGTGTTCCTGGGACTCCCCGCCCCGCCGTCCCCGGGCGCCCCCGCTCCGGGAGCGGGGCTCGCGCCGGCCCGGGTCCCCGCCGCTTGCTGCGGGCTGCAGTGCCCAGCCCTCGGACCCCGGTTGCCCTCCCGGGGTTGTCGGTGGCCCGCCCGGCTTCGCCCTGCAGGGACAGCCTCTCGCTTGGTCCGGGGACCTGAACGCCGGCCGCAGGCACCGGCCCCGGATCTTCCGACCCCAGCCTTGGCCTGCACCCCTGACCGGGCTTGGGGGGCCCCCGAGGCGCCCGGACCCGAGCCAAGTTGCCCAGCCGGGGTGCTGAGGGTTTCCGGCGCTTTGTCTTTGAACGGCCGTGGCGGTGGGGGAAACTGAGGCAGGCTCCGCCGGTTTAGGCTTGCCTGCGGTATTCTCGGGCTTCAAGCCCCAGCGTGTGCTATTTTGGGGCATCGCGCCGGGGCAGGTTAGCTTCTGGGCGGTGAGACCTGCAATTGAGGCGCCTGGGTTAGGAAACGAGGAACCGAGGAGGCCCCCCGGAAGGCTGGCCTGCTGCTCTTGGGTTGGAGGGCCGGTGGGAACTCCAGCCTGGGGAGACACCGTGGCCTTAATCCTGACTCCAGGTCTCTGCCATCTAGCAATGAATGGAGACTGGCCATAATTCGAGAGGAAGCTCTGCGCTTTTTATTTCCCCCTAATTCTCCTTCGTGTAAGTGGGTGAAAGTTCACCTCTCGTGTGTTTGGTAACTCCATCCCTTTGTCTGAATCAGGCAGGCATCCCCACTCCCAGGCCTTCACCCTGAGCAGGCTAGCTTAGAGTGCAGTGACCGGGGGGAATTTGAAAAAAAAAAAAAGCATGAAATCTCCCAAGGTTTTTGTTGAGTTTTTAGGCATTGCTTTTTATTACAAGATTTTAAAGTACGCTTTTTTTTTTTCCTTTCTTTCCAATGCTTTAATCCCTAGAAACCCTCTCACCTATTCTGCTGGTCTCATTCCTTTTCCAGAGTGACATTTGCACAGGGAGAGTTGGGGTGATCAGAGTGAAGACCTGTATTAACTTTTGAACATTGCTTATCGCTCAGGGTGTTGAATGCCTGGCGGTGTTCACCTAATGGGAACATCATTATCAGTTCTTCCAAAGGCAAAAGGGAACCATGATGTTCCGGCTTTAGAACATGAAGTCAGCCATGAGGACTGGAGGGGATGTAACACAGGTTCAGCAGTGGTTGGCAAAACCCTGTATGTGTGGTTTGTTTGATTTGGTTTTACTTCTCTGCACATCTGTGCTCTTCCTGTTTTCCGGGAACAGTGGCAGTATTCTGTGCATTTACCGGTTTTTGTTAGATTAAAGAGTTCTATTTCTTTTCTGTCCTTTCCATTCTTCTCCACAAAAAGAAGGAAAAAAAGGAACTTGTGTTATTGTTTGTTGTGCAAACATTAGCAGTATTAAGAGGAATGAAAAACAAACATCTTTATTTAAGACCCTACCATCTCAGCTGACTGAACTCTTCTATTTTGCTGGATATGAATCTATCCAGTCCTTATTATCACAATTGTAATGTGATTTTGTGCTCTACTCCATTCATTTAAAAATTAAAAATACAGGCATTTTCTTTTGGTATAGCATAGACATTGTACTTTCCGCAGCAACTGCACAATGTCAGTGGATATTTTATAGTTATTTTCTTGATGACATCTAGACCCACCCTGATTTTCTTTGCAGAATGAATGATCCCATAATTTCTTGTTTGGAAAGATATTTCTATAAATCAATTTGAACTTAGAAATAAAGTCTGCAAATAAGTAATATATTGTGGTCTGTACATTAACATATTGAAAGTACTGTTCTGCACCTCTTAAAAGCTGTGTTTGTTACCCATCTTGTGAGCATTTAGGATAGTTAACAGGTTGTAAATGACAGAGGAACCAGAAAGAGGAACACACTTATCTTTGAGCCCCTGTGTTCCTTCTGATAGATTCACCAGGACTCCATTGGAGAGCAGTAAAAACATTTCATTAGCCCATCCTTTGTGGCTGTGTCTAAAGTATAAGAAAACTTGAACCCCCTGCTGGCTTGTTAATAATGGAAACTTGGCGGTCACTGTGGCTTTGGATCAACTTCCAGAGCTCTGCCATATCTGGAGAAGAGCTGTAAGGACGCCTAACCGGGTATAGGAAGTGGAGGGCTTTATGCAGGCATGGCTCCACAAAAATCTTAGGATGTGAGAAATCCCACTGGGACACCTTTTATCTTTTGTGCTGTATCACACTTGATTCCACCCCCGCACGGCACACACAGTCATTCTCTCCCTTTCACAGCATCTCTGACTGATTAGAATACTTGCTAACGTTTATTGAATGCCTGTCGCTGCCAGGCAGGTAGCTGGGTATTTGTAGATAACTCATCTCATCCCTAACTGTAACCCTGAAAGACAAACTTTCTACCCATTTAATGGAAGAGCCTTAGAGAATAAAAGAGAGCCTGCCATCATCACACAGCTGGAAAGGGGCAGACAGAAGGGTTCATGTCCCTTTCCGCCACCCATGCAGCCATTTACCTCTGTCTCCCCGCCCACGCACATCTCCGTGATAGGGCAGAGGCCTAGGACCCAGAGCTGCTAAAGTGCCTCACTGGTGTCCTGTTGGTGTGTGCCCGTTTCTCTAGCCTGGCAACCAGAAATCCAAGGAGAAGGATACTGCTTTCCGTAGCTCCAGCCTCGTGACCGCTGGTTAGTTTCAAATTGAATATGTGGGGAGGCATCTGATTCTAAAGCATTAGGAAGTGTTCCAGTGCTGCCTGTGGCCTCTCTCTTTGTTCCAAGTTCTCAGAGCATTGAATCATACACCGAGATTCAGTGAACACTGAAGTTCCTTATATGTGCCATTTCCCTTACTTAGTAATTAAGTTAAATGTCCCCCACCGCTATCACCACCTCTGGCTGCAGACACTTTTTCCTAAACATCATGCTTATTCATACAGGACAGCTAATCATAAGGTTGTCGTAGGGATCAGTTCTGTTGCTCCATCAAATGATGCTGAAGGAGCCCTTGAAATGTTCATGGTCTTATCCTTTGTCCATTTTGTTTTCTCGAGATTGAGGATTCTCTTCGCTCTAAGACTGCCTGTTTTTATTGCATACAGAAATCCCCAGTGAAACTAACTGACGACAGGATCTCTCTCAGTTAGGATAATAAAATGCTTCAGCAGCAGGCAAAATCTCTGTCTTTTTATTCTCATTCAACATTTATTTATTAAGCTCCAACAATCAGCAGGACTTTGTGTTTGGGCCTGGAAATGAAATGGTAGACAAGGCAGCCTTCATGGAATTCACTTTACAGTGGGGAAAGATGAAATAAAAAAATACACAAGTTCAAAAACTCCAGTTCTTACTAACCATGATAAGGGCTCCGCTGAATCGATACTTAGGATGGTTGAGCCGAGTTTGACAGGTGAGAGGAGGGCTGGGCACACTGGAGGAGAATGTTCTGGGCAGAAGTAAACAGCAAACACAGATGCTCTGAGTCAGATCAGACCTGGTTGGTTTGAGGAGCAGAAAGGCTGTGATTGGCTGGAGGGAGGGAGAGGAAGGGAACCCCCAGCTGGAGAAGTCGGGAGGGCTCGCGGCCTGCAGAGGTGGTGTTCCCAAGCACTTTGAGAAGCTGGACAGGTTTTAAGCTGGGCTTAGTGTGTGATGTGATCTGGTGGTAACAGACTCGTGGCTGCTGGGTAAAGAAGAGAGTCCGTGTGCGGGCGGGCAGGGAGACCAGAGCCTTTGTTTACAGACCAGAGGAGTCGATGTCTTGATTTAAGGTAGTAACTTTGAAACTGTAGAGAGTGGGACTGTTTTGGAATATATTTTGAAGATAGCACAGACGTACTTGCATTTGGAGTATGGGGAACACAGGAATCAAGGACAGCTTCTGAGATTGGATCTCAGGCTCTGAGATCTGATGGAGCGTTGCGGATTTACCTTCAGAAGGCCCTGCTTTGAGCTAAAGATTTGGGGGGAGATGGGGAGGCTGTGCTGTGTCTTCGCTGTAGCATGTGGGCCCTTGCTTGGGGCACAGGGGCTTCCTCCGGGCTTCCCATGAGACACTGCTGGCAAAGAAACCCCCTGCCAGTGCAGGAAACCTAAGAGACCCGGGTTCAGTCTCTGGGTCAGGAAGGTGCCCTGGAGGAGGGCATGGCGACCCACTCCAGTATTCTTGCCTGGAGAATCCCATGGACAGAGGAGCCTGGTGGGCTGCCGTCTGTAGAGTTGCAAAGAGTCCAGACAACTGAAGTGACTTGGCAAGCACGCGTGGGCTTTCTCTAGTTGTGACACTTGGTGGCGGAGTCGGGGGGGGGGGGGGGGGGGCTTCTGTTGTTGCGGCGTGGGCAACACACCCGGTGTTAGAATGTTTTCTAGCATTGGATGGCCATCAGGATGGCTTTGCTTTAAGTGGAGGTGTCTTGCCTAAGTGGGTGCTGTTTCCCATAACTCTTTGGAACCTTCCTCATTCATTTTGGGGGGAAGAGAACAGCCTCAGTGTGTGGGGTTTATTTGCATTTTACATCTGCTTTTCATGTAGGTCTTGGGTGACTAATTTCTTCTAATGATTTCTTCAAGAGGCAATGGGAGGCATGATTGTATCAGAGAGAAATGGAAAAATTTAAATTTCCTGGCAGAACCATGTGCCATCCCACGGGGCCCCAGACAGTGCCTGGCATACCTGCTCTTCCCTTTCCTTATTGCCAGGATCTTGACCCTGCCCTTAAAGAGAAACTACCTTAAGTCACATGGGCAGAATATTTTTCTCTGCAACTTCTGAGTTTATTTTTAACCTGAGTGATTCCAGGTGGGCACAAACATGTTAACACACATGGCCACTCAGCTTCCTTGCTTTTAAAGTCTATCCCTGTCTCTGTGTTATAGCCTGACTATTTTTAGACTGGGCTGCCAGAGATATAAATTGCTATTTTAGTCTGCAGGCTGGTGGTGGGTGGACAAACCCTACTGAGCGTGCCCTGCACAGAGAGCTCACAGTTTAAGCTGCCCCCAGCCGCCCTGGAGCCCTGCTCTTTACAGTCCCTAGTGGGGAATGCTGCTTATAGCCCTGTCGTTATGTCTCAGGCTGAGAATCGGTAGGCCCTCGAATGCTGGGGACACTTTTAAAGCCTCCTTCCCAAGAGTGTAATTATTTTCCTTTTTACTAATAACTGCCATATAGCAACAGTCTCGTCCCTTAGGAAATTAGTGAAATTATTTAAAGGATTGTCAGGGGAGAAAAGATTTATTTATCTGTGTGTGAGAATATCTTGGAATAATTCTGCAGCTGTTAACTGTACACTTCTCTCTAACAGTTTCCAAGCCATGTGATGAATCCCATTCAGTATGTGTATCTTTTTGCATGTTAGTTAGGTAGCTGCCCATTGCTCTTCCAGGGAAGGTATCTTCACAGTGCCAAATCCATTCCCTAGGCGATCTTCCACTCAAACTTTCAACGTCGGGTTGGCAGGGACTGCCACTTGGTCTTTACTCATTTGCTCTAGGGATACCAGGCCCTTCTTTAATTCAGGGAGAAAGTGTTGGCTGGTCTTTTGTTCGTAAACTGGACACTTTGGAATTGCTTGGCCACGTGTTTTAGTCAGTTTTGGGCAACCTGTCTGTGCCATTCGGTTTAGCCTGGTACCATTTTTCCATTGTGTGAATTGATAAGACATGACTAGTCAGAACTCATTAGTGATGAGTAACAACGTCTCCTCCCCCTACCCACACCCCCTCAGCTAACTCAAGCCAAAACCTACATTATTGTGCAAAGCCTGTTGACATCTTGCAGGCCCCAAGCCCAGGAATGCTGCTTGAATGCTGAGACCTGAGTGTCACCAGAGCTCTCAGACCCAGATGCCACCACGGTGCCCTTACCGCTGTGTGCTCTGCATCTGCTGCTTTCAGACAGCTGCCTTCTTACCTGCCTGAGCTTATATCTCACTCCTTCCAAAGAACACAGACTAAACCAGACTCCTTCGTGAAACACGGCGGGGGTGTGAATTGGGCTTGGGGACCCTCACCCACACGCTGAAACAGAAGGCAGCTGTTTCTCTCTGTAATGCACAGTGGTATTGGTGCTCTTCACTGCTTTGCTGGTTGCCACAAAATTAGCCCAGAGAGGGACTGGAACGTGGACACATGTCTGTCTGTATGGTACAGACCTTACACACACCAAATGTTGGTGTTCACATACAGGCACACTTTGGGGCTTCCCAGGTGGCTCAGTGATAAACAGCTCGCCTGCCAATACAAGAGACGCAAGAGACGCAGGTTCTGTCCCTGGGTTGGGAAGATCCTGGCGACCTGCCCCAGTATTCGTGCCTGGAAAATTCCATGGACAGAGGAGCCTAGGGGGGTCACAAAGAGACACGACGATGCACGTGCACACATGAGTGTTATGGCCAGTGCGTCAGGCGCTAGTCACATTTAGATTTTGGAGCAAACTTTTAATTCAGGAAGAATGCAGGTGAAAATGAACCCCTTGTTTCAAGTGGCCTGGAGGCAGCCAAGTATCACTTATTTAAGCTCTCTGGTGCCGGAACAGGTAATGCAATACAGGGAAACTAGTTTGGCAGCCCTGCTGATAATGGGATGGAGCCTTTAAAGATCTACATGTATAAAGCTTTATACATTTTGAGAGACAAAGTAGGAACTTGCAAATGCGTTGAATTCACATTAAATCGTGGTTACTGGTATTTGTAAAGTTTAGGAAAATGACCTTGATTTTTTCGATTTCATATTTGGTTGTGCCATTTTAATTTTTTTTTTTTTAACTATCCCAGTTGAAGAGTACCAGTTGAAGGGGATAGATGTGAGTTTTGTTTGCTTTTGGTTGGTAGGTTTTTTTGAATGAATTGAAAGAATACTTCATCCAGTTAACTAGGGCATTCACTTTAGACCATGGCTTTGGTTCAGTTTACACCAAAGCTTTGTGGCTTTGGTTTTATTCCAGTAACTAGGTATTTCCAGCAGTCACCTCTTCAGTTAGAATAGACCAGACAACCTCTGACAAGCTTTCCCATCGTTCTTTACACACTCTGAGCTTTTCTCATGGGATGTCTTTCTTTCTACAGGTTCATGAACCACCGGGCCCCCGCCAATGGCCGCTACAAGCCAACTTGTTACGAACATGCTGCTAATTGTTACACACATGCGGTGAGTACGAGCTTTCTGCCGTTTCCATGCTTCCCAAGCACTTTGGTGGGAAGAAGGGGCGATCATTTCTGTTAGTCTCAACCCCGTTAATCTGGTTCACCCATCCCTGTGATCTTTCCTGACCTAGTATCAGTACTCGGTCATGTCACCAGAAACTGCGAGCCTGTCAGATACTTTGAA
Source organism: Cervus elaphus (assembly GCF_910594005.1). NCBI lineage: Eukaryota > Metazoa > Chordata > Mammalia > Artiodactyla > Cervidae > Cervus > Cervus elaphus. The sequence continues at coordinate 78,777,768 of NC_057819.1, read as the reverse complement.
TGCTCTGACCTACAGTCAGCTCTGTTGATCCTGAATTTGCTTTCTCAGATAAGATCTTCTTTGAAAGAAAGTAAGTGTTTAGTTATAAGAAAAATCAAATGAAATTATTTTCAAAGACTGTCACCCCTGGAAGGAAATGAATTATCTTTTCAAGACAGTCAGCTGAGTTCATTTAGCAAGGAGAGTTCACCATTTGCTGAGAAAGATTTTTTCCCCCAGTGATCCCCGAAAACAGGTAGCCACATCCTTCCCATCCCCATGGTCGCCATTGCTTCTCAGAGCAGATGTTAGTCCTCACTGTAAAAGAAAAGTTTAATTCCTAAATTCAATTTTTCTTCCTTCTAAAAACAAAGCATGTTCATTTTAAGAAAAATGGAAAATACTGAGAAATACATAAGAAAAGCAAAACTACCTAGAAAGTGAAGTTGCTCAGTCATGTCTGACTCTTTGAGACCCCATGGACTGTAGCCCGCCAGGCTCCTCCGTCCATGGAATTTTCCAGGCAAGAACACTGGAGTGGGTTGCCTTTTCCTTCTCCAGGGGATCTTTCTGACCCAGGGACTGAACTTAGGTCTCCTGCATTGCAGGCAGACTCTTTACCAATTGAGCGGCATGGGAAACCCAGTGTTTGTGTTTATGTGTATATTTTCATAGTTTCTCTATTAATTTCATTTTATTAGCATTTTCTTGTGTCATTATAAATTTCTTTTTTATCTATGATTTCATTATTCCCTTTGAAAGTTGCATCTAGTGAAATTTTTTGAGGGGAAAATGGTGGCTGATATATAGTCTGAAGATAAAAGATGGCAATCAATTTATCCCTTTAGTGAAGAGTGTTTAGAACAGGCTAATTCAGTTATTTTAGACAGTGTTAGTGTAATATGTAGGTTACATATAAATGTTATTAGAATAAAATTTGTTTGAATTCAAGTTGTGCCTTTTCATTTCTTTAAGCCCCTTCTCCAAAGAATAGTCAGTGTTTCCTATAAAGGAACGTGATACCAAATAAGCTTGAAATAAACTAGTTTTGGTAGATTCCCTCGTAATCTAATAGAACAATGCTGTGTGGTCATTACTTAGCAGAAATCAGACTTTCCAAAGTATCAGTTCTATGTATTATAATAAAGTGACGTGAAAGTGTTAGTCACTCAGCTGTGTCCAACTCTTTGAGACTCCATGGACTGTAGCCCACCAGGCTCCTCTGTCCATGGAATTCTCCAAGCAAGAATACTGGAGTGGGTTGCCATGCCCTAGTATTATAATAGTAGAATTCAAATGTTATTTGTGGTATCGAAATGTTATTCTCTTTTATCACTGTCCTTTTTCTTTAGGTGCGCAAAAGATTTTTATTTAAATAATTGAAATGCTGAAATCTTGCTGAATATTTTTTCTTTAGAAAAGAGTTTCTACCTACCTTTTTTGTACATGCTTGCCCTGGATTTCAGTAATGAAATTTGGAGTAACCTCACTAGTGGACAGTCTCCCTGGACCTGTGGCTTAGATTCTCAGGCCAGGAAGGATTTGATGAAGTTCTCTAGACTTGAGCTGACCCCTGTCTTTGCATTAATGACACACACTTTGTGAAGTGAGCTTCACAACACCAGAGGGTCAAAATGTGTAGAGTCCAAACTTAAAGAATGCACAGCCTAATTTGACTGTTAGCTGTACTTTCTAGATATCCATCTTTTATTCTTTTTTTTAATTGAAGTGTAGTTGATTTGCAATATTATGTCAGTTTCAATGGTACTGTAAAGTGATACAGTTTTATTTATATATACATATATATATATACACATTTTTCTGATTATTTTTCATTTGTTGTTGTTCAGTCATTAAGTCGTATCTGACTCTTGTGACCCCATGGACTGTAGCACGCCAGGTTTCCCTGTCCTTCACTATCTCCCAGAGTTTGCTCAAATTCATGTCCGTTGAGTCAGTGATGCCATCCAACCATCTCATCCTCTGCCATTCTTCTTTTCCCTTCAGTCTTCCCAACATCAGGGCCTTTTTCAATGAGCTGGCTCTTCGCATCAGGTTGCCAAGGTATTGGAGCTTCAGCTTCATCACCAGTCCTTCCAATGAATATTCAGGATTGATTTATTTTAGGATTGACAGGTTTGATCTCCTTATAGTAGAAGGGACTCTCAAGAGTCTTACCCAGTACCACAATTTGAAAGCATCTATTCTTCAGTGCTCAGCCTTCTTTATTGTCCAGCTCTCACACTTGTACATGACTCTGGAAAAACCATAGCCTTGACTATATGGACCTTTGTCAGCAAAGTGATGTCTCTGCTTTTTAATACACTGTCTGGGTTTGTCATAGCTTTCTTTCCAAGTCACAAGCGTCTTAAAATTTCATGACTGCAGTCACTGTCCACAGTGATTTTGAGCCCGAGAAAATAAAATCTGTCCCTGTTTCCACTTTTTCTCCTATTTGCCATGAAGTGATGGGACCAGATGCCATGATATCATTTTTTGAATGTTGAGTTTTAAGCCAGCCTTTTCATTATAGGTTATTATAAGATGTTGACTATAGTTCCATCTGCTATACAGTAAACCTTTGAGCTTTTCTATTTGTCTAGTGGTGTGTATTTGTTAATCCCATAGTGCTAGCTTGCCCCCCACTCCCCTTCCCCTCTGGTTCTCATGTTTATTTTCTATGTCTGTGACTCTGTTTCTGCTTTGTATATAGATTCATTAATTTTATTTTTTAGATTTCACACATAAGTGATATCATATATTTCTTTGACTTACTTCACTTAGTATGATAATCTCTAGGTCCCTCCATATTCCTACAAATCGGCAATATTTCATTTTTTTAGGACTGAGTAATATTCTATTATGTGCGTGTGTATGTATATATGTATGTATGTGTATATGTTTATACATATCCCACCTTCTTTATCCGCTCACCTTTGGATAGACATATGGGTTGTTTCCATTTTTTATTCTTAACTAAATGTCTGATGAATTTAACAGAGCTAAAAGTAAAGTTATTTCTTAAGATAATTGTCCCTTAAGAAAATAAGCATGTGTGTGTGTGTGTATGTGTGTGTATATATTTAAGTCTACATCAGGATTAGGATATAAGGGGTATGAAAGTTTGAATAATGGTTTATATGGCCTTTTCTTTCACTTACTGTTCCAGTATACAGCCATCGTTTTATCCATTTACCAACTGCAAAGTACTGATAAAAGTTAGAAAAACAGTGTCCTGATAGTCTTCAAAATACTGACCTTATAAAAGCAACCAGTGAAGTGCTTATTATTTAGCATAATGCTGAGCATTTAAATATAATTGTTTGGTTGTTGAGATGCACAGGTCACCTTTAAGAATAATATTTTCTTGAAATAGGCCTGAATAATCCTTTAGTTTATCTGTCCTGGATGGTCATCAGGAACACTTCCATAAACCAAAGTTAAGGAAAAACTGACAGAACATACACATTAATTTTTTAGAACAGAAAATGTCATCTTATTAAACTTACTAAACTGTATCCCTGATTTTTGGATTTCAGAGAGCATTAAAATTTCTAAAATCGACATAACAAAAAACTTCCATCTAAATTTTCATTAACAGGAAGATACTTTAACATAAAAGAAAAATAGAAAGGACATAATCTCAAAATAAATTAAAGTTTGTTTTATGAAAAACTTACTTTGTTGTCCCTGATTTTCACATTTTGTTCTGGGCCATTATAATCCTGTCTGGAGGATTTAATATTCTGTTGTAAGAGAGAAAACATAGGTGTTGGAGACAAAAATAGATGAGATTTCTAAAGTTTGCATTCTTTGCCAGGTATGTTTATTCTGGTATCTAATAAAGTAGTTTATTTCTTCGGATGAGTTCTATTATTATAAAATGTTTATTAGTCATACTGTTATGACTAGACTTTGCACTTTGTGTCCATATGTAGTGTAAAAAATGGTGCAAAAGCAAAATTCCCTCTTAAGATTCTCGTCTCTTATAAGTATTTGACTCGGTAGGAGTGGATTACCCTTGTCTGCTTGAAAGGTACTATTAAAAATGAAATAATCCGGGAACTTTCCTGGTGGTTCAGTGTCTGAGGTTCCATCCTCCCAGGGCAGGGTGCCTGCGTGCAGTCCCTGGTTGGGAAGCTAGATCTCGCATGCTGCCACCAGGATCTGGCACAGCCAAATAGGTAAATAAATCTCAAAAAATGAGATAACCCAAAGACCCTTTCACCCCTTTCATTCTGTAGTAGCCCCCAAACTGGTGGAATGTAGACAATCCCGACTAGAAATGAGGACCTATGATTAGACAAATGATTTGAGTGTGGTATACTTACTGATTTGATTCATTTAGTTACCCTTTGCTGAAATTTGGGGTTTCAGTAGCACTTTGGGAAAACAGGAAAGACTATCTAAAGATCAAGTCATCCCTGGGAAATCTGGGTACATGCTTGGTAGCGAAATTAGGATAGAGGACGTTTGTTTTGCAACAGTTGAGTAATTTTGCTGCCTGACTGTCCCCATTGGCAGGCACAGGTTCCGGGCCCTAAAGACAGTACCTGTTCTCACTGCGGCAAAACGTCAGCTTCATCTGGTTCTTGTTCTAATTATCCAGGAAAGGAAATGTTTGTTTTAAAGTGATCTTCCTAAAGTTGTCCCTGGTAAACCTGGGTATTTTTAACAGTTCTCAGTTCAGTGTTTTACTGAATATTTATTTTTCTTTCCCTTTCTCTCAGTTCCTCATTGTTCCGGCCATTGTGGGCAGTGCCCTCCTTCACCGGCTCTCTGATGACTGCTGGGAAAAGATAACAGCTTGGATTTATGGAATGGGCCTCTGTGCCCTCTTCATCGTTTCCACAGTATTCCACATCGTAGCATGGAAAAAGAGCCACTTAAGGTACCGTGAATGGCAGTTGTTTCCACAGGTCACACAGAATAACTGGTTCAGGTTGGCCTCTCTTGCTGGCATGCTCTGGGCAGGGGAGGCAAGGAGTGGACGTTTCCCTTCCTGGCAGACTCAGCTGTCCCATTGCTCAGGAAATTTTCCGTGGACTGGAAGGAGTTTGAGGACCCCCATGTGTGTCTTTAAAAAGCACGTCTTTGTTCAGAAAACAAACAAAACCACATTGCTGGGAATTCCCTGGCAGCTCAGTTAGGACTCTGCACCCTCACTCCTGGAGCCCCGGGTTCAGTCCCTACTCGGATCCTGCAAGCCCCGCTGCACAGCTGAAATAAAACCCAACCAGCCAGCAAGCAAACAAATCCACGTTGTTTCCCTGGGGCTGACCGTGTGGAATCCTGACGCCTGTTTTCCGCTGCAGCTGCGGGGTGGTGGGCAGTACCCTGGACTTGGACTCATCAGTTGGGTTTTGAGTCCCAGCCCTGCAACCTAGCCTCAGTTTCCTCATCACTAAAATGAGAATGGTAATGCCTGACTGGTGGGCTGTTGTGATAGGTGAATGAGATGAGGCATGTGAGAGTAACTAAAAATTACAATCACTGCAGCTATACTGCAGGTATATTACAGCTCGGGTTACTGTTTTGCAAAGTTCAGCTTTCAGAATTAGGTCTGGTGTATCTACTCAAACAAAACACACATATGTTGCTACTTATTAGTTATTAAACGCTTTCCAAACAATACTGTGGTCCCTCGCCTCCCAACCAGAAGAACATAAAAACGCTCATCCTTTGAGTGACGGGTTAATATGCGGGAATACAAAGGTAGAGTCCACCATTTAGTTGCTTATGAAATAGATTCTGCACAACCCCAAAGGGCAAAGTTTCTTCTCCAAAAGGAAGATTTAGAGTAGACCTAAAGTGATTTGATGTAATATTAGAAGGTAATTTTTGGTTTTATAGAATGTTCAAAGAAATCTCAAGCTATTTGGGCAACCTAACATTAAAAAGATACACTTTATTTAAAAGCAGGATTTGGGATTCTGCTAGTGATGAGATGGTTACTAGCTTCCTCACATTTAAAGATCAGAGTTTTAAAACCAGAAAGATCCTTAAGGAACATCTAATCCAAACCCCATCATTTTCACCTGGGGAAACTGAGATGCAGAGAAGCGCCCTGACTGGCCCGAGTCATTGATACCAGCAGAATCTGATTGTCCCAGGTCCTCTGACTCTGGTTCTGAGGTTTACTTCCACTGCACCCTTCACATTATTGCTTATAGTTTGTAGTCTGCTGCCTTCACCCAGAAGCTGACAGTTCCGAGCTTAAAACCACAGCGTTGAATCATGAAGGAGCCGTGGGACACACTCAGGCAAGCCTGCAAAGTACCTGTCCTGACTCTTCAGGACACGCTGTCGCAGAGGCCAGAGCACCTCATTATCTTTTTGGCATAGTGCAGTACCTGTGATTGCCTTGTCTGACTTGGCTTTGCTAGCTAGATTTCTGAATCAATAAAGAGTTGTAGGTACCTGCTTTAGTATTCAGGGCCTCCCTGCCAGGGCCTGAGAAGAAGGTGTAAGAGAAACCAGTCTCTCTTGAACCTTGCAATAGCACTGCTAGAATCATAAGCTATGGGTGGACTTTTGCTCTGCATTAATTCTTAAAAATATCCCAGTATATCCTTAATTTAAGTGAAAGAGGGAAGGGAACGAGCATTGGTTAAGTACCTACTGTGTGCTGGGTGCTGTGCTAATCACACGGCTACATCGATTTCATTTAATGTGCATACACAGTCTGATAGAGATGTTGTTATTTCTGTTTTACCTGTGAGGAGGGTGAGTGTCGGAGAGGCGGGTGGTGGGATTTTATTTTTTAAATATTATATTTTTTTATTATTTTTTGGGCTGCACCAGGCGTTAGATGCTGCAGGTGAACTCTTAATTATGGCAGGTGGGGTCTAGTTCCCATGCCAGGGCTCACGCCCGGCCCTGCGCGCTGGCAGCGTGGAGTCTCAGCCCTGGGCCAGCAGGGCAGTCCCTGGGGGGTGGGTCTTGAACAAGCTGCAGTTTGACTTTGGGTGCTGCCACTGTCTGGAAAGCAGAATTAGAAAGGCCAAAACTGGCTCAGAATCACAGTCGTGTAAGCAGTTAAAAAAAGATTCCCCTCTTCCCTCCACCTCTGCCTCATTTTCTAGCCCTGTTAAGTCAGTGTCTTCTGGACTGGAGTTTGTGACTGTATTGTAGCTTCCCCGGGCGATTCTGAAAGGCAGTCAGGCTTGAGAACATTAATGTAGTGACCAGCACTGCCCAGCTGAACACCCTCGGCCTGCTGGCCGCTGCAGTGTGTGTGGTGAGGCAGGTCTAATGCTGGTGAACCACCGAGCCATCGTGTCCACCCCTTGGGCCGAAAGTGGATTAAAGACAGTGCAGTGCGTTTGTCCTTTTTACATTCCCTCAGCAAAGGGCAGATCCTGCCTTATCCACTCTGTGAATAGACCTCAGGGAGCCAGATCGTGTACACTTCCTGACCCTTCAGTTGCAGAAGGAGAAAACCTGCTTAGAAGCGCAGGTGGCTACCCTCTTGACAGCAGATACACCTTTTTCTCCCCTTGTTTGTGTTGTTGCTGTCCTAAATTAGTTTCTAAATTTGCTTTATTGCAACTTACTGTCTACATTAAGGTATTTGGAGTAAAGGCTGCTTCAGAGACTTTTGAAAAAGACTGTGGCTTGAGGGAGTATTTTACTGAGCCTTCACAGATTTGTGCCCTGCACTATGGTAGGGGTTGAGAGGTGGTCTGCCCTCAGGGAACTTCATTTTCCTGTTAGATAGGATCTAAAAGAAATGGAAAACATCAGAAAGCACAGATTTTGCTTGTTAGTTTTTAACAATTTCAGAGTTTCTGATTGTTGTGGGATTCTTACATGGAGAGGATCTTCGGTATGTGTAATCTTTAATAATAAAATAAAGCTTTTATTTGTGGCTTCATCTTATTAAAAAAAGCTGTGTGACTTTGAAAGCCAGTTTACGTGTGCCATGAGAACTGAGAACGGTGGCAGTCATGGCCTAGCAGCGTGATAACCCCTACTTACGGTCTCATTTCCTGAGAACTTGGTCTGATGTGTCTCCCCCGCAGGACGGTGGAGCATTGCTTTCACATGTGCGACAGGATGGTCATCTATTTCTTCATTGCTGCGTCCTACGCGCCATGGTAAGATACAGTTTTTCTGTTTCTGAAGACAGCATGTTTATGAGAGAATTCTCAGTCCTTCCCTCCTGTCTTCCTGTCCCTGCCCTCCACCCCAAAAAACATCCATACATGGTGTTTTTTTTTCCTTTCCCATTTTGATTTGCTTGAGTCAGATTGCAGATTTTAAGGAAAGAAGGTTGCTGACACTCAGAATACATATCTGCGCTGGAATGTTTGAGCGAAGTGCTACAAAGTTGTGTGTAGGCAGCACGCTCACTTTGGAAATATATTACCTTTGCCTTCCATATTCTTCCTCTGTGCTTCTGCTATTCAGAATACTTGGACATCTAATTGTTTAAATGGAAATGCTATAAATGTATATATATAAAGAAAACAAGCTAACTTTTAAAATTTATACTGATTGTCTTCACAGCACAGTAGCTACTATATGTGGAGTGCGTCTCTCGTTTCTTCAGCTATATGAATAAGGGAGCTAGCCTAATTAGTTAGCTATTTAAAATGCCTGGTATTCAGTTCAGTGTCCTGGTTCTTCCTGTCTTTTTGGTATAGACAAGATAGAGTCTTTTGCTGTTTTGAATCCATAATTAAAGAAAAATTAGTTTTCCTCTACCACGGTGTGGTCCAGTTTTAACCACTAGGAAATTCATATTATGCCGTCAACTACTATAGTCATTACAAACAGCTGGTCTCTGGATTCTGACTAATGTGGCATCCATCATTCAAAAGAAACCTAATTATGTGTTGTAGTAAAAAGTAAGTGCTGTCTCTCCCCAGTAAATGTTACTAAATTACAGGTCTGCATCATGTTGGAGCCAGAATACTTGGAGGCTTTTGTGAAGTATACCTCAATTTAAAATAAGTAAATAAAAATTTTAAATGTAGACTGAGGAAACAGATATTACAGTAAACAGTTTGTTCACATGTAAGTGTCCAATATGCAGATGGTGCCTTTTCCATTTGGAAATATTAATTTTATAGTAATAGTCATTCAGAATAATATTTTTTCCCCATATCTATTCTTAATCAGAATTTAGTACAGATGAATTTGTAGCATTTTAAATTCAGGCTTCACAGGAGTTCATGGTTAAATTCTAACAAAATATGTTACATGACATATGTTGGGCTAATTCTTCTGATGTTTTCTCTTGGCAGAGATACTTGGTCTGTGTATTAGGTATCTGGTGTGTGTGTGTGTGTGATCCAGGTCAGGGTTTTGTTCCCAGTAATCTTTGTAAACAGTCTGCTCTCAAGTACGCAGTCAGGAATGAGAAGGCAAGTGCCTTTGCCGCAGCCCGCCTAGTCAGGAAAGTCAGGTATCACGGTGTGCTGGGACTCAGCTCTACATGTCTCCTTTCAGCTGGTTCTGTTTGTAAACCACACTGGAACTGATTCTAAGTCTTAAAGATTGAACAGCAATTTTATCCTTAAGTTATTAATTTTACCCCAGTTGCCCAAATACCTCCACCACGTGTTGAGTGCTTTTCTTTCTGATCTTATCCTCGTACCTTCTCTCTCAGTTTTCAGGACTAGAGGAAAACACAGGTTGTATGAATTCCTTTCATTTATCACTACTGTTCTCTGTTGTCATGTTTACACTTTTAGGTTAAATCTCCGTGAACTTGGACCCCTGGCATCTCATATGCGTTGGTTTATCTGGCTCATGGCAGCTGGAGGAACCATTTATGTATTTCTCTACCATGAAAAGTAAGAGAAAATAATTTACATTTAATACCTTTAAAATTAACTTCCTAAATTTTATCTACATTACAGTATGATTTACTTTATATTTGCACTTCAAAATAGTAGAAATACATAAACAGAATATATATTGTTTTAACAAATCGTCAGAACCATTTTCTCTTTATCATTGGCGGACAGATTTGCTGCAGCCAGATGAATGGTACCTGTGTAACACATGATGTAGCCGAAGGACAAAGTAGATTTCTCCCTCATCTGCAATGGCAGTTCAGTTCTGACTCCGAAATGAGTCACTTCACTTCACATCCTCAGCCAGACTAGTCGTATCTGCAAACTAGCCTGATCCTCTGTGACTTACAGTTACCACATGAGAAAAATAACTGCTTTTCTAAGTTTCTAAGAAGGTTGAAGATAATCTATATTAAGCCCCCAGCATAACACTTAACCTAGTTAGGAACCCAGAGGCTGTTCCAACCTAGGACTCCTGGGAAGGGGGATGTTTGGAAGGGTATACAAACTCTTAGTATCTTCACCATGGAACACATTTTTTTAACCTGTTATTCATAGGTCCTAGTGTATGAAGCAGTATAAAAAGAGAGCTTATTGAAATTTAGCATATTAGTTCTAGAGGAGACCTTCAAGTCATCTATTTCTGCTTCATGCTTGAAAACTGAGAACATTTAGTACATGCATGAAATCAGTGACACATCTGAAATTAGGACCCAGGTGGCCTAGTTCCTATTCCATGGTTCTTTTCATCATTTCATATGCCTGAACTTGAGAAACTCACAACTATGAAATCATTTATTTGGATACAGTTTATTAAGTTCTTTATCTGTTGTTTTTGGCAGAATGGCCCTCAGAATTGAATATAACGTGTGCTTGTCACAAAGTAATAAATTGTTTTCTGTTTTCAGAAGAAAAGAGTAGTTTTAGCTAACTTCTCTCTAACTTTGCAATTCACTTAAGTGCATTTTTGACCATAATTAGCAATTCTGAGTGGTGTTATGCATTATATATAGCCAAGGGAACAGTTTGCTTCTCAGACTCAAACCCCTAATTTATACCCTTGGATAAAATAGGAAGTAAAGTAAGACAACTATTTTTTCTCCTATTTCAGGCCTTCTGATGTAAACCAAACCCACATTCTTCCCCAGTTCCCTGATATGATTACTTCCTGGTGAACTTTGAGCACAAAACACTAAGAACAAGATGCAAGTCACCCTTGGCCATTCGGTTTGGCAGGTATTAGGGAAAACCTAAATGGTGCCACATACTGGTCTAGGCCCTGCAGGTCCAAACATAAATATACTTTGGTCCTTGCCTTCGAGGAAAAGTGTAGTTTGGCTAGGCATAAATATAACTTGAATTTCAGTATAGTATGTTTTTATAGCATTTTCAGATAATCTGAATCTAAGATGATGAGGCTTACAGATTAAGAGTTTGTGCAGATACAAAATAGACAATCAGAAACACATTCCCTTAGTTCTTTAAGGCCCGCATCCCTTGGCTACTGATAGAGGAGGCACCAAGCTATTCCTCGTGCAGCTTCATAATTTCAGTGTCTTATAGTGATGAATTGGAATGGTGGTGAAGGCAAACACTGGGATTAGGAAGGGAAAGTGCATGGTTAATTGGATTCAAGGATAACTTTTGGCTAAGAACATTTTCCATGTAGCATGTAGAATTTAATGCCTTATCAATCCTGAAAGGGCTTCCCAGGTGACTCAGTGGTAAAGAATCCACCTGCCAATGCAGGAGATTCAGCTTCAATCCCTGGGTCAGGACGACCCCCTGGAGAAGGAAATGGCAACCCACTCCAGTATTCCTGCCTGGAGAATCCCATGGACAGAGGAGCCGGGAGGGCTAGAGTCCATGGGGTCACAGAAGGGTCAGATAGGATTTAATGACTAAACAACAACAATCCTGAAAGAAATACTAGTTCATTGTTACTCAACTACAGTATTTCAGTTAGAGGCTTAATGGTCTCCTATAGGGAAAATACATTTCATTAAGAGTTTAATTTGTTTTTCAAAAGAAAAAAAAAATTGGTAAGGAAATGGTGTGTTGTAGGAATAGATAAATTATGTTAACACCTTTCTCTTCGGCAGGTATAAGGTGATTGAGCTCTTTTTCTATCTCACAATGGGCTTTTCTCCTGCCTTGGTGGTAACATCAATGGTAAGAAGCTTCTTCATAATTTAGTTATTTCACCTTATTTTCTTTCCAATCACTGTGACTTTTAATATGTCTACAGATGCAATCTGTAGCTTTTATTTCTGAAGTTAAAATATGCCTATTAATTAGAGACTCAAAAGAAAAAATATATAAATTACAAAGTGCCAGAACTTACACTACTTGCTGTCTATAGTTTGGAAAAGCTATATATCTAAGTGTCTCCTTCCATATGGTAATAGCCTGTATTTGTTCTTTGGGATAACCTTTCTATTCACCCCATCTCCACTCCCACCCTTTTTACCCAAAGAGGTGTGAGATAATGTGGAGGTGGGAATTTTTTAAGTTACTTAGTGTCCTAAACTTAAATCCATGGACAAAGGTAAATTTTTTAATTTTTTAAAATCTTTTTATTTTATATGGAGTATAGCTAGTTCACAGTGCTGTGATGTCTCAGGCGCACAGCGGAGCACCCCTGCACACACGTGTGTCCGTACCCCCAGCGCCCCTCTCAGGCATCCCGGCTGCCACGTGGCACCGAGCAGCTCCCCCTGCTGTATAGCCGGCCTTCCGGGTCCATTTTACACACAGCAGCGTGTGCGTCTCAGTGCAGACTCCCTCACGTCCCTTCCCGCCTGCCTCCCCACCCGGCAGCCATAGCTGCCTTTTCTGAGTCTGTGGATATGTTCATTTGTTTCATTTCTTTTTAGATTGCACATAGAAAGGATGTCATAAATCTTTCTCCTCTGACTTACTGCACTCAGTATGGCAGTCTCCAGGACCATCCATGTTGCTACAAATGGCATTAGTTCATTCTTTTTAATGGCTTGTAATATTAAAAACATTACTCAATTATAGTGGAGTCATATTCCACTGTATACATGTACCACATCTTCTTTATCCATTCCTCTGTTGATAAACATTTAGGTTGCTTTCATGTCTTGGCTATTGTAAACAGTTAAATTAATGACTCCTTAAAATTTAAGCATTGGAAGGACTTCAAAAGGTCATTTGGCTCAACATTTTATTGGATATTCCTTGAATCCCTTCACTCTTACATTTCCTTTCACTTGCTTTTAAGTCATGTTATTTCTCTTTCCCAAGAAAGTGCTTTTTTTTTTTTTTTTTTAAACTTGGCCTGAAATTTTCTTGGGGACTTTAATGAGGGAAAGCGAGGCATTACCTGTAGGAGTCAGTTGCACGTATGTTTTGTACCCCCAGTCAGACTAATCAGTGTTGAGAAATCCATGTGTATTTGTCAGTTTGGAACAGTAATGTAACGACCTCACAATCCTGCCCACTGGTCCCTTGTGCCTTTAGCTTATGTATTTCCAGTCTATACTCCGCATTTTTGGGTACTGACTACGGGTATTAATTAAGGAAGTCATGGTTTGTTTACTTGAACTCTCTTCTTAGCCTGCAAGGGTCAGAAATGTACCCATAATTTCACTCCTGAGCTCACAGGTACTCTGTAAGAATTTTTCTATGTATAGTTCTCACCCTGGTCACAAAAATACCTGTAAAAGATTTAGTATTTATGTTTGCTTATGTTTTTTCAGAGGGTATCTTTTATGAGATTGTAACAAGATATATGTTCTTTGAGATAGGAGATTTATAATGGCTTTCGTAATTTACTTTGCACCAAATATATATGTAGTTTAGTTGGTAAAGGCAACAGGGAATGATGAGAGGAGGGAGGTGAAAGATGGAAGTGAGAAAATCTGCCTGGAAGGCAATTGAGGACCCAGAGCAAGGTCTGTTTGATGGGTTACTAATCATTAGAGTGAAGCTTCAAGTAAATTCCCTCTGGGTATCGTAAAAACAAGTTTATCCAGTATTTTTACTAGTGTAAATCTTTCATGGACATTTTCAAGTGGTACAATAACAGGTGACTACTGTTCATGTTAATCAAACAGGAAAATTCCCACCCTTGCCCTGACAGAACTTGGAATCAAGCAGAAAAATACAGTTCATATAAAATGAGAAGTGGCCATCAAGTTTTATGTCTCTGACTAGGGAAGGTGCAGGCTGCTCTGGGAGCACCTGTCAGAGGTGCCAGAGGAAGTGCTGTTTAAGCTGATTCAGGACTAATAGGAGCCAAGAGATGAGAGTTGTGCAAGTGGCCTGGAGGATGGACACAGCGTGAAGGAAGTCCCGGAGGACGGGCATGGCGTGAAGGAGGTCCCGGAGGACGGACATGGCGTGAAGGCAGCCCCGGAGTATGGACATGGTGTGAAGGCAGAGTCCTCGAGTATGGACACGGTGTGAAGGCAGAGTCCCGGAGTATGGACACGGTGTGAAGGACGTCCCGGAGGATGGGCACGGCGTGAAGGACGTCCCGGAGGATGGGCACGGCGTGAAGGCAGTCCCGGAGGACGGGCACGGTGTGAAGGAAGTCCCGGAGGATGGGCACGGCGTGAAGGAAGTCCCGGAGGATGGGCACGGCGTGAAGGAAGTCCCGGAGGATGGGCACGGTGTGAAGGAAGTCCCGGAGGACGGGCACGGTGTGAAGGAAGTCCCGGAGGACGGACACGGCGTGAAGGAAGTCGCGGAGGATGGACACAGCGTGAAGGAAGTCCCCGAGGATGGACACGGCGTGAAGGAAGTCCCGGAGTGTGGACACGGCGTGAAGGAAGTCCCGGAGACGGGGAAGCCGGAGCGTCTGAATGTACTTATATGTGTGAGGGGTGTGACCGTGCAGGTAACACAAGTTCTGTGATGAAACCTGTGAGCGGGACAGAGATCAGGTCAAAAGGAACCACACGGGCCATCTGAAGGAAGAGGAACAGTACAGACGATGAAGACTCAGACCTTTGGTGTTGCAGTCAGAATAACGGGTGTCAGAATCACCCTTCTACCACAAAGAGCAATGAAAGTGGGTAAAGTGCGTGAACAACAATTTTTTGGTATTGGACACAGACATAGAGGACCATGATCCTTGAGGAGAGAGAAACCAAAAGATGAGCCTCAAATGCACTGCAGTTTTCTCCCTGTGTGGAGTCCAGGAGCAGCTGTCTGGGTGGAGGAAGCAAACCAGCAATTCAGCTCCCCGGGCTGGGGCAGGGTCCTGGAGACGAGGGAGCTTCACAGGGAAGAGTCTCCAGAAATCTACAAAGGGATTTCCTTGAGCCCTTGCCCAGACACTAAGCGGCATTTGTGCAAGGCAAGACGCTGCATACCCTAGCTGAAGATAGCTATTGAAAGGCTGTGAAGTAAGTGGGTATTACTGAATGAGCCCAGTACTTGAGACCCCAGAGTTCCAACCAGCCAGAATGGAGAGACCACGCAGAGCAAAACAAGTATTCCATGTGATCCTAGCAAGATCACAACAATAGATGGGATACTGCAGAAGAAAATTTCAGTGAACTTTAATAGGTCTCAGGCTGGGAGAAATTATTTGCTTTCTGTTTATGTATCTGACAAAGGATGTGTATGAAATACTGTAGCACTCTAAGTCAGTAATAAAAAAGAGATACAAGTATCCAGTAAACCCTTGAAAAACTGTCCAATGTCACCAGTCATCTAGGAAATCAGGGAAATGAAAATTAAAAGCTTACCACCGCACCATACTGAATAGTTAAATTAAAAAGTCTGACACCACCAAATACCAACAAGGATGTGAAATAATTAGAACCCTGGTCCATTGTTGGGGAAATTATAAAATGTAACCACTTTGGTAATTTGCTTAGCAGTTTATTATAAAATTAAGCATATATTTATAGTTCAGCAAAAATGAAAACATGTATCTACAAAAGGACTTGTAAAACAGTATAAGTATTAAATTTTATTCATGATAGCCCCCAAATGGAAAGGATAAACAAATTGTTTTTTTAAATTCAGTGAAATGCTAAGTAATAGAAAGGAATGAATGACTTATATACATTAGCACCTGCATGCATATATGTGTGTGCTTGCATGCAAAGTTGCTTTAGTCGTGTCCAGTTCTTTGTAACCCCATGGACTGTAGCCCGCCAGGCTCCACTGTCCATGAGATTTTCCAGTTAAGAATGCTGGAGTGGGTTGCCATTTTCTCGTCCAGGGGCTCTTCCTAACCCAGGGATTGAACCCACACCTCTTACATCTCCTGCTTTGGCAGGTGAGTTCTTCACCACTAGCACTGAAAATATTATATTGAGCAAAAAAGAAGCCAGACCCAAAACTCTACATACAGTATAATTCCATTTATGTGAGGTTCTAGAATGGAGAGGCTTAGTCTCTGATAATAGCAACAAGAACAGTGGTTGCCTTAGTGGAAGGGGTTGTTTAGGATTGGGAAGGGGTACCAAAGAACTTTCTGGAGTGTTAGGATATTTGTGTATCTTGATAAGGGTGATATGAGTTACATAGAAGTGTGCACTTCACAAAACCTTACAGTCCACTTAATATCTATGCATTACACTATATAAGTGAATCATCAATCTTTAAAAGACCTTCCTCCCTCCCACAAAAAGGACTATAACTTCAGGAAACAAAACACCTTGGTCTTGGTTCAAATCCTGATTCTGGTATACTTAAAAGCTCCGTGGCCATGGGTAAATTATTTAACCTCTATATATTCTAGGTTTCTCATCTGTGGAGTTGGGATAAAAATAGTACCTAATTTAGGGTGGTGAAGATTAAATGAATGTTTCAAACATTTAATAGGGACATAGAAACACAGTAATGGTGTTGATAATGAAGCAGACATAATCTGGTTTTAAGATTAACCATGTTCTGGTTCTTTGAAAGCTGATAAAGCAGTACTTATTTCTCCGACTTTAGTCTCTTCATCTCTAAAATAAGGAGGCTGTGTTAGATGAGTGACTCTTAACTGGGGGGTCAGATGCTCCTGTAAGAATCCTACCCCTCCCTTAGGAAAACATAACCCTCTCTAAAGAAAATGTCCCTAATACACATACACAGGGAATTTTATATTATTAATGTATATTAATTGCTTTATGACCTCTAAGAAGTAATAAATGTGTCTGGTGTTTTGTTTTGCTATGCTTTAGTTTTTAAATAAAATGAAATCTGACTGAGGTCCCGTTTTACCAAGGTTAAGGAGCGGTCTGAGAAGTCTCCTTCCTCATTGTTTGATCCTGCAAACACCACGGTGCTCATGTGAATTTTGAAAATGGGGCTGACCCCCCACCCCGGCCTGGGTCCCCATGCCTGGCTTTGTGTCCAGCGCAGCCATTGCCCTAGCCTCGGCCCAGGCAGGCCGCAGCACCGGAGCTCCCCACGTCCCCTGTTGGACTTGCTGTGGGGACCTGCTCCAAGGCTCCCAAGGTCGCAGCCGCAGGGCCCAGGCCTCTGAAACACCCACACCGTCGTCCCTTCCAAGACTTGGCACGATCTGCTGTAGGTTCCCACTCACCCTGCAGCACCTGAGACCTTCCGGTTCCTCGTCTCCAGAAACCCTGGAGTTTGTCCGCCTGCATCTTGAGCCCTGCCCCTGTTCTCTTCGCCTGTCATTCACACAGCCCCGTCTCATTTGGAGATGAGTCAAGGTCTTTGAAAACCAAGAGTACTTTATAAAGTCTGCTTTTTGTGCTAAAGCACACCTGACTGTTAATTTCCTGCTAAGCTAAAAAAACTCCCAGGCACAAAGACAAAAAGGCCTGGAGCATCTAGAAGGTTAGGAACTGTATTGTGCTGTATGATCTCAGAGGTCACTCCTAGCAGTGGTTTTCCGAATGGCTATGCCACAAGCTCCCAGAAGCAGAGGAAGGGTCTGAGAAAAGCGGTTCATGTAGAACAGAATTTGAGGAAGACAAAGGGAGTGAAAACCACGCTGGAGATGTGGGTTATAAGCAGAGCGGCTTGAGTGTACGTTAGTAGGGAAGAAGGCTCCTCAAGAGAAAGATGAAAGCCAGGGACTGTACTTTATTAAAATGAATGACCATTCATTTTAGATGCGACTGCAGTCTGCTTAAACAAGCTACAGATGAGCAGAAGATGCTGCTTTTTGCCACAGGACCTATAACCTGATTGCTTGGTGAGATCCAGACGGCCGATTCAGAGGGTAATCCAGGTCGATTTCAGTGTAGTTCGTGTTTCCAGATAAGGAGTCTGTCTGCAGAGCTGCTTTGTTGTCTGGAAAATCAGGAGACTTAGGGGGCATTTGCAGGGATGTTTTTAGCGGTCATATCAGAGTAACATCAAGACCTTTTCATTTTTTTCCTCTGTTGACAGAACAACACGGATGGACTTCATGAACTTGCCTGCGGGGGCTTAATTTATTGCCTGGGAGTTGTGTTCTTCAAGAGCGATGGCATCATTCCATTTGCCCATGCCATCTGGCACCTGTTCGTGGCCACGGCAGCTGCAGTGCATTACTATGCCATTTGGAAATACCTTTACCGAAGTCCTACAGACTTTATGCGACATTTATGACCAATCTGTACTAGGTCTCCAAACCAGTATTATTTCAATTATGGCACTTAGGAGTGGGATAAGAGCTGAAAATTGCACAGAGGAAGAAAAAAAGAAGACAACTGCACTGACTTTCTTTATATCTTTTGAATATAATTACTGTGAAAGTATGAAAGCTGTGTTCTGGAGTTTTCCCCCTCACAGCAAGTAAATAAGGTAGTGAATTAACTATTCATTCCATTCCACTATCATGAAGGACTCTGGAGAGACTTGGCTAACTGATGTTTACAAACCAGAATTTTGTATTTTAATTTTACAGATTTTACTACATGATTTTTCTAAATTACTAGGTCAGATTGTAAAAGTCAGTGCAATAACGAAACTTCCTTTTTAAGAGAAAATTATTTCTATCACTTTCCCATTAGCTGTTAAAGAATCATGAACAGAACTTACACTACTTTTTACCATGTTTCATCTTGGCATATGTGGTTATTTTTAAATAGAAACTTCAGTTTTTTGTAAATTTTTAAAAAATACTTCATTGAAGCGCATCTCTGCGGTTCTTCATTCATGTGAATTTTTGCAGCAATCTGTCAACATTCCACAAATGAACAAACATTATACCTCTTCTCTGATAGTTTTATTAAGCATGGAGAAATTGCCAATTTTTGAAAACTGCAAGTTTTCCAAAACTTTCCTGCCAACCTCTGACTCTGAATTCTGTGCTGCTTTGGGCCACGTATTTGACCTAGTTTGGTTTCCCAGCAATAGAAAAGTATTTTGATATCACTAACTTTTTCAAAAGATTGAACTTTTTCTCTGTGTCTTTGCCATGTCTCCTTCAGGGTCTTTTCCCACAGAAGATGAGTATCTAGTCTGTATTAAGAGAGGATTGCTGGCTTGGCCATCCACTGAACACTCCTGAAGAGCGTTATGAATTACAGTGAATAGTGGTCATGCCTGTCTGGTGCCCAGTGGTTAAGTTATTGTCACTTAGCTTTATATTACCAGTTTGATAGTCATTTTAAGTTGTGGAGCCAAATGCATAAATTCACATTTCTACTTTTCCTCTGCATCTCCTGATACACTTTTTTCATAGAAAAGTATTTAAAGCACTGTTTGGCAAACTCATGTATCTCTTGTCCATCAGTTATATCCTGGCTCAGTGGAGTGATATTTAATATATTGTTTTTGGTTTTCCTTCAATGTCTTATATTAAGATTAACATATTAGTTGCTTTTTGGTTAATCTGCTGTTGGTGTTTTAATAAATAACCTTGCATTTAGATCTGGTGCTGATATTGCCTGTTTCCTGGTGAAGGATTTGATCACTGGAATTGTTAGTTTGACAGTATATTGAATTCAGTCCATTGAAATTTTGTACTGATGTAGCCTTAAAGGAGGGTTTATTTTGCGTGTGTGTATATGTTTAGAACTCTGACTTTGATAAATTATATGGGAATGAAGAACAGAAGAACTGCCTTTTGCTGGTGAATTCTTAAATAGGCAAAAGTGAAAGTGATAGTCGCTCAGTCATGTGCAAGTCTTTGCAACCCCAAATAGGCAAGGTACCCAGTGAAAACACCAACCAGACCATCCCTTCTGCATGATTCTGAACATCTGGATGCCTCTTGTGTATATTTAATTTTAAGTGTATTAACTTTTGTGGATTCATTTGAAGTCTGCTCAAAAGTACCACTGTCAAAACCACTAAAATGTATGTAAAAAAATTGTGCTGTAAACTAAAATAAAATTGTTACTTGGACTTGTTCCACTGTCTCTAAATTAGATGACTGTGAAAATGATAATGCATTTTTGAACGCCTGAGCTCATCTAGCATATGTAATTCGTATACTGGCCTTTTTTTTTTTTTCTTTTCTTTTTTGAAAACTCAGGATGGGAAGAAAAACAAATATACCTTGTCATATAGAATTTTCTTGTCCACTTTTTGATAATCGAATTGCCAGAACCAGTGCAAACATTAAAATCAAACCACATTTTCAGCTTAAAATATGCTAGTCTGGGCCTAAGGATTATACATTTTATAAATGATATATTTTTACCCAGAAAAGCCTTTTGGTTTAGTTTATATAATATCCTGTAAGATTGAGCTTACAAGCTGTTTTGTTACCAAGCAGACACATGCTGTAAGTGAGTAACAACTCTGTGAGTGTTGAATTTCTCCCTCTTCTGCAGGGTAAGAAACAGTCAGGTTTACCTGCCTCCTGCTCATTCAGGGAGCTGGGAACGGAACTCAGCTTCTCTCCAGGTCTGAAGCCTCCTGTTCACTTTGTATCATAGCACTGTCAGAGTCAGTAAGAACAAATGGATCAAGAAATTTGAACTGAGAACTCATCAGGCATGCACATGGAAAAGAAAACAATTTTCATGCAGTTTAGAACCTCAATAAACCCTCAGGCAAACCTCTGTCAAATCTAATTTTGAAGATTGGATGTCTTGAGATTTTATTTCGAATTCTGTTGTTTAGTCCACCAGGGTAACCTCATCTCTTCCTGGAGCATCTGCTCACTCTGTATATCTCCTTCCTTATCAACTGTTCAGTCATTCAGTCGTGTCCGACTCTTTGCGACCCCATGAATCGCAGCACGCCAGGCCTCCCTGTCCATCACCACCTCCTGGAGTTCAGTCAAACCCATGTCCATCGAGTTGGTGATGCCATCCAACCATCTCATCTTCTGTCGTCCCCTTCTCCTCCTGCCTTCAATCTTTCCCAGCATCAGGGTCTTTTCTAATGAGTCAGTTCTTCGCATCAGGTGGTCAAAGTACTGGAGTTTCAGCTTCAGCATCAGTCCTTCCAATGAACATTCAGGACTAATCTCCTTTCGAATGGACTGGTTTGATCCCCTCGCAGTCCAAGGCACTCTAGAATCTTCTCTAGCACCACAGTTTGAAAGCATCAATCCTTATCAGTACCTGCAGCCTAAACTGTTTTCTGAAGGCCAGATCTCTCTAAATCAACTGCCTCTTCCCCACCTCCAGCACATTTTACTCTCCCAGTCCCAAGCTGAGGGCATTATCTTCATTCCCCCACCAAGCCATTTCTCTGAAGTGTCCTATCCTGGTTAATGGCATGGCTCTAGCTGTCTGCATCCTGATTTCTCTCACTGCCCCCAGGTCCCCTGGATTCAACCAGACAGCCAGAGCTATCACCTCCACCTCAGGCCCAGCTCCCTGATCTGGTTCCTCACCCCATTTCCCACTGCAGGTCCTTACAAAGCCCTAGATGGCGATTCTAAGACTACTGTAACCACTTCCTCATTTGTGCCCGCCACTGGTCACACTCAGACGAGCTCATCCTCCATGCTTACAGTGTCATCTCCCGGAAAGAATGAGGATGTCTCTCCCCTGCTTCAGGACTGCCACAAACGGCTGTATTGGTCTGTATGGCTCAGGCCACCTTCTTTGGCCTCATCACATGCTCAGTTCAGTTCAGTCGCTCAGTCGTGTCCGACTCTGTGACCCCATGAATCGCAGCACTCCAGGCTTCCCTGTCCATCACCAACTCCCGGAGTTTACTCAAACTCATGTCCATTGAGTCGGTGATGCCATCCAACCATCTCATCCTCTGTCGTCCCCTTCTCCTCCTGCCTTCAATCTTTCCCAGCATCAGAGTCTTTTCCAATGAGTCAGCTCTTCGCATCAGGTGGCCAAGGTATTGGAGTTTCAGCTTCAGCATCAGTCCTTCCAATGAACACCCGGGACTGATCTCCTTTAGGATGGACTGGTTGGATCCGCTTGCTGTCCAAGGGACTCACAAGAGTCTTCTCCAACACCACCGTTCAAAAGCATCAGTTCTTCAGCACTCAGCTTTCTTTATAGTCCAACTCTCACATCCATACATGACCACTGGAAAAACCATAGCTTTGACTGGATAGACCTTTGCTGACAATGTTTCTGCTTTTTAATACGCTGTCTAGGTCGGTCATAACTTTCCTTCCAAGGAGTAAGCCTCTTTTAATTTAATGCTGACTCTTCCTTATTCTTTCCCCGACCGAACCCCAGGGACTAGCCCCGTGCCCCACGGCGCCTTCGTACTTCGGCTTTTGTACCCGCTCTTCCTCGGCTTGGAAGGCCTTTACCCCCAGCCAGTGCCCTGCCCTGGGAACACCTGCTGGGTCCAGACCGCCACCAGCGCCCCCAGGCGCTGGCCCCAAGCGCCCTCCCCTTTGGGCCTCGGCTCCGCCGCCCCTCTGTGGCCCCGCCCTTGGCCCTGGGGAGCGTTTGTCTGTCTGCCCCTTGTGTGACCCCGGCCGCCCCTCTGCAGGCGGGAGCTGAGTTTCACCCAGTTCCGACCGCAGCCCAGCGCCACCCTCACGGCGGAGGTGGAAAGCGGGCCTGGGGGTGAGAGTGGGAAGGGAGGGGCAGGTTGGAGGGTGGTGTCGTGCACGAGAAAGATTGAGCATCAAGGTGTTTGCAGGACACACTTGTTTATACCCAGTGGATCTGGTCCCTGCAAGCCGATGCGGCTCTCACGGCCTGGCTGGAGCCTGACTTCCGTTCCTTGGCCTCGCTGGCTTCCCTGACCAAGGGTCCGCCAGAACATTCATAGCAACCGCAGTAAAAGCTGATGAGAGACTGGCGTGGAAGCAGGAGACAGCGTGTCGTAAATAAGGGGAAACCCCAGCTTGATTACCGAAGGGTTCAGAGGACCCACTACCCATCATTTAAAAGACGCATGCCCCACAATGTTCATTGCCGCCCTGTGTACAATAGCCAGGTCATGGAAACAGCCTGGTGCGTCCGCACATGAGTTGGATAAGAAGTTGTGGTGCATATAGACGATGGGATATTACTCAGCCATAGAAAGGAATGAATTTGAGTCGGTTGAACTGCGGTGGATGAACCTATTATGCAGAGTACAGTAAGTCAGAAAGAGGGGAATATTGTATTCCCCTATATACACATATATATGGAATCTAGAAAAGCGGTGCTGATGAGCCTGTATGTGGGGCAGGGGTGGAGGTGCGGACGTGAAGGGCCGACACAGACACGACCTGCAGAGGACAGACAGCTAGCAGGAATGCTGAACAACGGGAGCTCAGGGCTCTGTGACCACCGAGAGGGGAGGGATGCAGGGGGATGGGAGGGAGCGTCCAGAGGGAGGGGGCACATGTGTACCTTTGGCTGATCACGTCCTACAGCTGAAACAAACACGACCTGTAAAGCAAGTATCCTCCAATTAAAACCAAGTTTATAAAAGTCTGGGAAGCTATTCTGCCTATCCTGCATCCCTCTGGTCCTCTTTCCTGAATGTAATAATAAACTGAAATAACACTTGGTTCTGCAGCCCATGAGCCTCAGTGCAGACTGCACTCAATTAGAATGAGTTGGCTCATCCTAATCCATTATCATGCATTTCCTGCCATTCTTTCCCAGCTATTTAAGGAATTTGGTTTTTGTTTTGTACAGTTGTAAATATGCCACACATGCAATTATGTAACTGCTTTTTCCTGCTTATTATATTATAAACATTTTAAAAAATTATTATATAGCTTTCATAGCCAAAATTTTTAATGGCTCCATCATCTTTCCAGACCAGACATGCAACCTATTTTGTTTAGTCATTCACCTAATTGGGGATTTTTAGATTCAGATTTTTCATTACTGTAAACAGTGCTGTATGAACAGCTTTGCATAAAGTTTTGTCCCTATTTGTGACTGGGTCTTTGAGATAATAATAAGAAACAATTGAGTACTTCCTATGTCTGGGGGACTGGTACTGTGGATTATCTCACTCTTTACATAAAACCTATGCGTAGATAATTTTATTATCTCCATTTTACAGATTAGAAAACAAGCACAGATAAATGAATTTCTTTGCTCAAGATAAGTGTTAGAGCCAGATTAAACCCAGGGATCCTGGAGTCTTAAGTGTTTTCATTCTCAAGAGTGCAATCCCTGGGTCAAAGTTTTATTAATGGTTTTACCCAAAGTGAAAGTGAAAGTCACTCTGTCCTGTCTGACTCTTTTAGACCCCACGGACTATACAGTCCGTGGAATTTTCCAGGCCAGAATACTAGAGTGGGCAGCCTTTCCCTTCTCCAGGGAATCTTGCCAACCCAGGGATCAAACCGGGGTCTCCTGCACTGCAGGCAAATTCTTTACCAACTGAGCTACTAGGGAAGCCTTTTAAAAATGAGACTCATTCCAAACCTCCAGATTGTTGCTTGACATTTTCAGGTTATGTCTACTCTTCTTGTGTGCCAATTAAATGGAAAGTGAAAGAGGAAAATTTCCAAATGAAACTGACCTCGAAGAAGCCAATTCACTTCCTTCCTTGGGAAGCAAAATAAAGTTTCCCAAGAGGACCCGAGAAATGTTTTTAGTTTAACAAGGTTAGAATTACTTCATTCCTGTCTTTCTGCTGCTTTTGCTAGTCGGAACAGACAGTGCCAACCTCTTACATTCTGCGCCTCTTCCTCCTACATGCTTCCCTGTGATGTATCAGCGGGATGATTTTTCCAAGAAGCAGTGCCACTGTGCAGTCTAGCCGCTTGGAAAGCGAGTCAAAACTATTCCCGTCAGGAGCCTGTCCAACACAACAGCTGTCTCGTTCTCCTACACAATTCACTGTCCCTCAGACTTTCCCTGCACTCGGAAGCCAAGGCAAAGCAACTGGCCAGGCTTCAGAGGGCCTTGGGAAACACGCTCTCAGCCCCACCTGGGAGAGGTTGCAGCTCCCCCTGCTATTCCGTGCCAGATCAGACTTACGACACCCAAACAATGTCAGCCACCGAAAAGGTCAGGAAATGCTATCCCTCAAAAAGATTTGGTTCTTTTAAAACATGAGTGTTTTCCGATCTCATCTGCAAGCTGCGTATTGAGTTGGCATGGATCAGCCAGCCTGGGACAGACTGGCCCTCGAAGATGAGCTTAAGTAAATCCCGCGTGACCTTGGAGCCTCCATGCTTACCTGCAGAACGGGTCCAGGGCCTCCCTCGGGGTGCAGCCCCAGGATGAAATGATACCCCAGAAGTGTCTAGTTCATGCATTCTGGCATATGACTGGCACTAGACAAATGCTAGCTTCCTTCCCATATGGCTGAGCTTTTAAAACGATTATAGCCCACCTGCAGAGATTTTCAAACAGAAGCAACCTGAAGGAACAGTTAGTAGCGCTCTTAAAAAGTCTGCTGCCGTTTTTAGCTCTTAAAAGTTCATGGGACTGTGGCTGAAGCTAAACTGAGGCATGTGGTCACCCTTGGCTTTCTAGTGGCTTTGTGCCCTCTGTTACCAATGTTCTTTAAATATTCGATACTTCTTGAAACAGATCCAAAGCATGTGGACAAAGGGTGGGCAAGGAAAGCCAGACAATTCTCCTTCTGTGCCAGAGGGGAACATGCACCCTCCACTTAGTCATCCAGAGGCCCCCAGTTGACTGGGCCACGCTCCCGGGCAGCAGTCTGGTGCCCACCTGCTGCTGCACATGCCACTTCAGAGGTTCACCTATCAGACCCACATTTGATGGCTTGTTAAAGAATCAGGCCTAGGAACTTCCCTGGTGGTTCAGTGGTTAAGAATCCACCTGCCAGTGCAGAGGACATGGGTTCAGTCCTTGGTCCAGGAAGATCCCACTCACCACGGGGCAAGTAAACTCATGGGCCGCAGCTACTGATCCCCGTGCCCTAGAGCCTGGGCCGCACGAGAGAAGCCGCCACAGCACAGCCAGGACCCAGGGCAGCCACAGATAAACAACTTGGAAACTCTTAAAAATTAAGACCTACTGTTAACTACAATATACAATGTCTCCTCCACCTTGTCTCTTTCCCACTGAAGTTGCACGTTCATCCATCAGGTGTTTGAAAATAAAAGTGTTAGTCACTCAGTTGTGTCCAGCTGGAGTGGGTAACCATTCCCTTCTCCCGGGGATATTCCCAACCCAGGGAGCAAACCCAGGTCTCCTGCATTGCAGGCAGATTCTTTACTGTCTGTTGTTCAGTCACTCAGTCCTGTCCAGCTCTTTGCGACCCCATGGACCGCCGCACGCCAGGCTCCCTGTCCTTCACCATCTTCCAGAGCTTGCTCAAACTCATGTCCATTGAGTCAGTGATGCCATCTAACCATCTCATGCTCTCTTGCCCCCTTCTCCTCCTGCCTTCAATCTTTCCCAGCCTCAGGGTCTTTTCAAATAAGTCAGCTCTTCGCATCAGGTGGCCAGAGTATTGGAGTTTCAGCTTCAGCATCAGCCTTTCCAATGAATATTCAGGACTGATCTTTAGGATGGACTGGTTGGATTTCCTTGCTGTCCAAGGGACTCTCAAGAGTCTTCTCCAACACCACAGTTCAAAAGCATCAATTCTTTGGTGCTCAGCTTTCTTTATGATCCAACTCATGTCTTAGCCACTATCAACTGTTTCATGGGTATCAGATCTGTGCTAGAGGCTGATCTCCTACTACGGATGCTATAAAAAGACAAAACTCCTGCCTGTCACTCAGGAAGATGATCCTGGGGCTCCACTCCTTTATCTGGTTCCAAGGCCTTAGTGGAGTTTTGCTGGCCTTTTTTCTGGCACTTTCCAAACGACGGTGGCCAGTGATCATGCCAGTGTGAGCAGGCAGGTAGGAAATGGCTGCTTTAACTAGCCTTTCAACAGCTGCCTTGTTCAGAGCAGTAGATTTGCATCTGCTGGGCCAGGTTCGAACTCTCTGTCTGAAAATCAGCTGTTGCTTTGGAAGAGCACGCCTTAGAGTAAGCCTGTGTGAACTCCGCTCTCAGAGGTGTGACCCCTGAGAGGACGTGAGCCTCCCTGCACTCCAGAAGCTCAGAAGTTCAAATCTGTCGGGTGTTTTTGAAGCAGGCTTTCCCCAGCCTCCCAGGCAAGGGTGAGGAGTGAGACACCTGCCCACTGAAACGTTTCCTTTGGCGCGGAGTGTCAGGGCTGCCTGCAGCCCTCCATCATTCACCAGGTCCTGGGCTGTGTTGGTGTGTGACAGTGGCTGGGGAAACGGCACCAAATAAGGTGAGTTTGTGCCCTCCAGGCCCCCATGTTCTCCTGGGGAGAAGACTTGGGAACAAATTAGTAATTATAATACAACCTAATTGCAGTGTTTGTATTGGCTGCTATTATTGGAGGAGGAGTGATTAACCCTGCCCAGGGGAGTCTGAAGTCCTCTCTGTAGACAGTTTCAGCTGAGATTTGCAGGGTGTGTGGGGACTTACTAGGGAGATGAGAAATGAGGGGGCAGTGGGTAGAGACAGGGTAGGGGAGAGATGATATCCTGGGCATGGGGAAAGAATGAGCAGGGGCACGTGGCAGCGGAGAGTCCGACAGGTTTCCTAAACAGCATGGGTGCTCCTAAGAAACGCCGCGTGGGGCCTCTGGAGGGAAGATGATGCTGACGGCAGACAGTAGTAGCAGCTTGTGTGGTTGCCTACTAAGGGCCTGTTGTACACAACCTCTCGGGAGAAGAGAGAGAGCGTGATGCTGAGCAGATCGCTGTGGGACTCCCAGGCACAATGGCCTTTTTGTACACCATGTCTTGTAGGCAAGACTCCAGCCTCCATGACCTTCTCTGAGTTCCAAAGAGCAGATTCAAACAGTTGCTAATCAAGGGAGGAGCCGCCACAAAACCACAGGATTAAAGGGCCCGGAGAAACTCATCAAGATTAGGAGACTAGACCACCTGGGACCCTGCACACACCCTAACGTCGTCAGCAACCCCACCCTTCTGAAATTGCAGAAGACTGAAGTAGACTGTTACTGCGTTGATCCTTATCACATACATCTGCCTAAACAGATAATCTCTTTCTATTCGGGCTTCCATGGTGGCTCAGTGGTAATGAATCTGCCTGCCAAAGTGGGTTTGATCCCTGGTTCAGGAAGATCCCCTGGAGAAGGAAATGGCAAACCACTCCAGTATTCTTGCCTGGGAAATCTCATGGACAGAGAAGCCTGGCAGGCTGCAGTCCACAGGGTCGCAAAAGGTTCAGACGCGAATCCGTGACTAAACAACAACAATTCACCAGGAAAGGGACACAATTCTTGAGGCACTATCCCTCTGTGTTCCTCCTTTGCCTGGCAAAGAAATAAAGCCACTCTTTCCTTGTCCTCCATAATTGTGTCTCTATTTCTGTTTGTCATTGGTGCACAGAGAGCCAAGATTTTGACAAAAGGAGGGTGGGGCACTCATCTATTCTTCTGGTGATTGAGGAAGATGACCCTGAATGCATGTGAAGTGTTCTGCAGCAAACTCCTAGATGGGTTTCTTTGTTCCAATATTTCTGGGTTTCCTTTTCCCATTTTTAACCCCTCCTAAGCACATAACACCTTAGAATTCTTATGGGTGGCAAATAGTCCATGGTTCATCTGACCTGAAGCTACAACACTTTGGCCACCTGATGCAAAGAGCTGACTCATCAGAAAAGACCCTGATGCTGGGAAAGATTGAAGGCAGGAGGAGAAGGGGATGACAGAGGATGAGGTGGTTGGATGGCATCACTGGCTCGATGGACATGAGTTTGAGCAAGCTCCAGGAGATGGTGAAGGACAGGGAAGCCTGGTGTGCTGCAGTCCCTGGGGTCACAAACCATCGAACACGACTGAGTGGCTGAGCAACATCTGAGGTAGTTATTGGGTTATTGTATAAAAGTTGAAATAACACCTGGTAAACATAAGTTATGAGTTGGTCGGAAGGGTCTTCCAACACTGCGGACTGTCATCCTTTGCTGTGGACATAGATAATCAAGATCTGAAGGTATTATGGAGACCCTCAGCATCCAGGCATCCAATGCATTCAACAAAGCATGAGCCCCTCCGACATGCCAGATGCTGTTCCAGCTACTGGGAAGACAGTGAACAAAACAGACACAAATTCCTGCCTCGTGGGACTGACAGTCTCCTGGGGGAGAAAGGGACTATAAACAAAATGTACAAGTAAACGGCATGGCAGATGGTGATAAGTGACATGGAGGAAGGCACTTGGGAGAGAGGCGGGGGCGGGGGGCGGTGGACCTGCGCTCAGGACAGGCGCTCTCTGAGAGGGGAGACTGTAAGGACCCACAGGGCTGATTCCCGCTGCGAAAGGCCTTCCTGGGGAGCGACCTCATGAGCACAGAGGGGCCGGGAGGAGCCCTGTGAGCCGGCGGGGAGCACTCTCGGCAACGGAGTCAGGGAGGCTGACAGAGCCCGTCTCCTTTGACCGAGCTCTATCAGCCTCCCGTGTTCTCTTTCTGCCAAGTCCCTGACCTTGGGCTCTGTCCTTGGCCTGTTTAGTCCAGTCTTAGCATGAATCCTGCTGGGTCAATTACAAGGAAAATCCTCACCCTTGGGAGCTAATGAAATTCCTCATCCCCCAGCACTGGTATCTTACAACCCTGACCTGCTCAGTCATTTGCCACCTACTGATTACCCCTCTCCCACCCCCAGCCACCTTCCTTGACTATAACCCCCTCCCTGGTCATTGTACTGAGCTTAGAGGCCCTTACTCCAAAACCCCATTGCAGTAGCCTCTGAAAGAGTCTGCCTACTCCTCTTTAACAAGTGTCATGGATTATTTTTCCTTTAACAGGGGAGCTGCATGGTGGATATATAGGGCTTTGGAAGCCACTGTAAGGTCGGTGGGCACTTGTGTGGTGGTGTTACTAGCAATGGAATTCCTTGAGGGATCATCCACATCTCAGGGCTAGAGAGATCCCAGTGGTCTGCTCTCAATAATGAACTGAGTTTGGGCTCCTAAATGGCAGAAAAGCACATGTGCAAGACCGCGGGTCTTGGTTTATCTTTAAAATGCAGATTTTAGCAATAAAACCAATCTCAGATGATAGTAAAACACTGTAAAACTATTAATTTAAAAATGAGCACTGATCTTAGAAATAAAAAGTGGGCCTGTGTATTTCCTCGCAAGCAGCTTTGAACTGTCTGATTGTTTAGGAGGGAGATTTGCAGATTTCCTCTCCTGCCTGCTCCCACCTCCACACCTCCCTAGCTGATCTTTGCTCCTGAAAAAGAAAGCTGCTTTGTGCAGTGTCTTATCTGTCTTCTGCCCATTGATTTAACTTGCTCTTGTGGTGGCCTCAGTGGTGGAAATCTACCCTGTGTCTGGCCCAAGCCTATCTTTTTTCCTTATCAGCTTTAGAAACTTGAGCCAGTGAGAGATAAAAGGCTGGCTCTTCACAGATCTGCTTTGGCGGCTGTGACCTGGCCAGTGGAAAAGAGAGGAATAAGTGACTCGACTAAGCCTTGACATCCTCTGTTTGAAAGGGGGAGATTATGCTGTCCCCTCCTAGGGCTATGGTGAGATTATTTGCATGAAATGTCTAACATAGGACCTGACAATCAGTAGGCAGTGAATTCCATTCCCAACAGTTCTTCCTCATCAGAGGTGCCCTGGAGAAGGTGAACTAGCTCCTGGCTAGGAACATCACCCTTATGGCAGAAAGCAAAGACGAACTAAAGAGCCTCTTGAGGAAAGTGAAAGAGGAGAGTGAAAAAGTTGGCTTAAAACTCAACATTCAGAAATCTAAGATCATGGCATCTGGTCCCATCACTTCCTGGCAAATAGATAGGAAACAATGGAAACAGTGACAGACTTTATTTTTTTGGATGCTCCAAAATCACTGCAGATGGTGACTGCAGCCATGAAATTAAAAGATGCTTGCTCCATGGAAGAAAAGCTATGACCAACCTAGACTGCACATGAAAAAGCAGAGACATTACTTTAACCAACAAAGGTCCTTCTAGTCAAAGTTATGGTTTTCCCAGTAGTCATGTATGGATGTGAGAGTTTGACTATAAAGAAAGCTGAGTGCTGAAAAATTGATGCTTTTGAACTGTGGTGTTGGAGAAGACTCTTGAGAGTCCCTTGGACTGCAAGGAGATCCAACCAGTCCATCCTAAAGGAAATCAGTCCTGAATTTTCATTGGAAATTCTGATGCTGAAGCTGAAACTCCAGTATTTTGGCCACCTGATGTGAAGAGCTGACTAATTTGAAAAGGCCCTGAGGCTAGGAAAGATTGAAGGTGGGAGGAGAAGGGGATGACAGAGGATGAGATGGTTGGATGGCATCACCGACTCGATGGACATGAGTTTGGGCAAACTCCAGGAGTTGGTGATGGACAGGGAAGCCTGGCGTGCTGCAGTCCATGGGGTCACAAAGAGCCAGATACGACTGAGCGACTGGACTGAACTGACCTGAGGAACTAGAACAAGGAGATTCTCCTTCCCAGCTCTTTCCATCTCTCCCGTCAGTGAAGGGCAGCCCTCCTCCTCGCTAAGGCTGTTCCTCAAGCCTGTCAGCTATGTTACAGGCCTTGCTCTGCCAACCAGGCCCCTTATTTTTGGCTTCTCTCAGACTTACTCTCCCTGGGAACCTGACAGCTCTGTCTGCTGTCTCTTCTGAAGTCTGCCCTGGCCTCCTTAACATGCTGCCTCCCGCTTCCCCACTGCGCTTCTGACTTCTCTTCCTCAGTCTTCTTTCCTGGATTGTCCTGCTCTACTTCACTTAAAACATCAGTTTCCTGAGGAGATGGTTCGATGGCATCACCAACTCAAAAGACCCGAATTGGGCAAACTCTGGTAGAGAGTGGACCACAGAGGAGCCTAACATGCTGCAGGCCATGGGGTCACAAAGAGTTGGACACAGTTTAGCAACTGAACAACCCTCAGTTACCTGGGGTCCTCTCTGGTCCTCCTGCTTCCTCTCCCTCCCTACTCATCCTGGGTGACCTCACTGATGCCCACAGTGAGGGTCTCTAGCCCCAAACACACTGTTGTCTTGCATGCTGGCTATTTCCACATGGATATCCCATACTCACCTCAGTCTTTTCAAAGCAAAATGAATCATCTTCCTCCCAAACCTGATCTCTCCCTGTTTCCTATGTAAGCCAGCAGGCTGGTCATCACAGTCACCTGAGCCAGCAACCGGGGAGTCAGTCTAGACTCCCCTCCATCACGTCTGTCCCCCACCTTCCACCAGCTCCTTGGTCTCATACCCTCCACTCAGATCTCTCTCTCCTCCATCCACACCTGCTGAGTGGTGGCCTTTATCCATTCTCAACTCATTCACTGTGAAAGTGAAACCATGAACCTCTGACTGGGACTTGAACCCATGGGCTAGGACTCGAATCCAGGCAAAACCCACACTGGGACTTGAACCGACAGTCTTTTAACTGAGATCACACCCCGTCTCAGAACTTAATGACACTCAGGTTCTTGATGTCTCATCACAGAAAGAATCCAGTAAGAGAAAGTGATAGGTAAGAAGTGGGTTTATTTGGAGTGAAACACACTCCACAGACAGAGTGCGGGCCATCTCAGAGACTGAGAGCAGCAGGGTGTGGGGTTGTCAGTTTTTGTAGGGCTGGGTAATTCCATAGGTTAAGGAGTGGGAGGGTTATTCCCACTGTTTGGGGAAAGTGTGAAAGTGCTAGTGGCTCAGTCATACCCAACTCTTTGTGACTCCATGGACTGTAGCCCACCAGGCTCCTCTGTCCATGGAATTCTCCAAGCAAGAATACTGGACTGGGTTGCCATGCCCTCCTCCAGGGGATCTTCCCGACTCAGGGATCAAACCTGGGTCTTCTGCATTGCAGGCAATTCTTTACCATCGGAGTCACAGGGAAGGGGCAGAGACTTCCAGGGACTGGGCCGCCACCACTTTTTGCCTTTACGGTCAGCCTTGGAACTGTCATGGTGCCCATGAGTGTGTCGTTAGCTCGCTGATGTGCTACGACGAGCGCACACTGAGGCTCAAGGCCTAGCAGAGGTAGACTCATCCACCATCTTGGACCTATCTGGTTCCCATCAGTTTATGTCACTTCCTCTGGCTATGTCATTCTTTTACAGACATGCCCTGTCCCCTTCCCTCCTGTTTCAAGCACTCCCAACAGGTCTCTCTGTCATCCACCCCGCTCCTTCAATCTCACATGTCTCTATTCTGGTCTCTACTGTCCTGCCAGAGCATTCTTTCTAAAATGAGAATGACTTGATCCCCGAAGTGGTTCCCCATGTCCTTCAGCAGAAGCCCGGTGCTGGATCTGGAACCTACTTGCCTACCTCTGACTCCTCTACTGCCAATCCACAGGTACCCTCCGGCCAATCAGACTCACGCCTGCATGCCTTTGTACATGCTGTGCCCTCCTCTTGGAATACTTTCCCTCACTCCACCGTCACTTTTATCCATCCACATGAAAAATTCCTACTGAGGCTTCAAGTCCAAGTGTTAACTCCTCCTGGAAGACTTTACTGACTCCACTGGGTTTAGAAAGGTCTCCTTCTTCAGTCACCAAAGGCATTCCACTATGACAGCTATTAATCACACCATATGGAACTC
This sequence comes from Cervus elaphus, assembly GCF_910594005.1. Taxonomy (NCBI): domain Eukaryota; kingdom Metazoa; phylum Chordata; class Mammalia; order Artiodactyla; family Cervidae; genus Cervus; species Cervus elaphus. The sequence goes on along the minus strand of NC_057819.1, from coordinate 78,744,173 downwards.
ATCTGTTTCCCACAACAGACCTCAAGGTAAAGGATGCTTTCTAATCTTTGTATACCTGATCCTTAAGAAGTACTCCACACATAGGAGCTACTTGGAGCGTATGTTGAATAAGCAAATGAATGAATGATTAAATGAAGTACTGAAGGTCAATGGCACTGAAGGGAGCATGTGTTGAAAGAACATCTTCTTGAGAAGAAACTGGGAAACCAGGCTTTAAGAGTGAAACCATTTACCACAGATTGGGACCCATGTGCTGGGACTCAAACCCAGCCAAAGCCCAGTTTGGGACTCGAACCCACGTGGCTGGGACTTGAACCTGGTCAAAACCCTGCTTGGGACTTGAACCCATGTGTCTGGGACTCAAACCCAGCCAAAACCCCCAGTACATGGTTTCAGGACCTAATGAAGCTCAGATCCTTGATGTCTCATCACAGAAAGAATTCAACAAGAGACAAAGTGATTGGTAAGAAGTGGATTCAGAGAAAGGCATACTCCATAGACAGAGTGTGGGCAATCGCAGACAGTGAGTGAAATGTGGCATGGTTAGTTTTTATAGGCTGGGTAATTTCATATGCTAATGAGTGGGAGGATTATTCCATCTGTTTTGGAGAAGAGGTGGAGATTTCCAGGAATTGGGCCACCACCCACTCTTTGGTCTTTTGACAGTGCCTTGAAACTATCATGGCCACTGGGTGTGTATTTAGCTTGCTGATTGAGGATCAAGGTCTAATCAAAGTCAACCTGTCTGCCATCTTGGACCCATTTGATTCTGATCGCTTTATGTTGTGTCCTTGGGTTATGTCATTGTTTGAAAAGCTTTGCCCTGCCCCTTTCCCTCCTGTTACAAGATAAGCCAACAGCACCTGTCCTGAAGCCTTTGAAAGTGAAAGCAAAGAAAAGTCTTGAGCCAGGCTTAGTAACCCCACCTGACCTTCCTCCCTCCACCCAAAATCTATCTTGGTCAACCCTCTTCCATTTTACAAAGTTAAGCCTGAGCAACAAAATTAAGGAGATTAAAAAAAAAATTATATTATTGCAATGTTGAATTAAAATGATCCCACTCCCTGGAACTTCCCTGGTGGTCCAGTGATTAAGACTTCCAATGCAAGGGGCATGGGTATGATCAATAGTCAAGGAACTAAAATCCTGAATGCCAGCAGGGTAGAAAATAATCCCACTCCTTGAGATGACCTATTCTTTGAGATTATGATCTGCCCCTTAGCATGGATAATCAAGGACTGACCACATCTCTTTCTCAGGACACTCTGCTTCCTGAATCATCTGTGCAAATAAATAATACCTCCTGGGGTGAAATCTGTGTCCAACCAACCAAATCAACCAGAAGACATCCAGCTTCAGAAACTCTGAGATCCCAGGCAGCTTGACCACTAAAGTCCTTTCAACTTTAATTCCAGTGCAGCAGGGGCTGCCAGAGTCCCAGACTGTAGTAGCCCACAAACTCAGGTGAGTCCAAAGAATAATAATAACGTCTCTCAGTTTAAGACATTCTACTTTGGAAAATTTTCAAGTGCCTTCAATGGCTATCACCCTGCCTTCTTTTTCAGTTTTCTTGGGAGGTCATTTGGTGGTAAACAGTATTATTCCTAGGTTACAGTCGAAGAAAGTGAACCTCTTAGGAGGGAAATAATAACCCAAGATCATACTGTGAAATGGACATCAAGCCAGGACCTGCAAATAACACCTCCTGAAAGGCTGCTCCACAAAGTCTTCTATGAAGCATCAGCTGCTCCTTATTTAAGTCTGGGGGAAAATTAAATTTGGGAAAAAAAGAATAGAAACATAATTAAATGATCTGGCAAGAGAATATAAAACCCGGAGGGAACAACTCATCCCTTTGTGGTTTTTTTTTTTTAGCTGCTTGTGCATGCACGTGATTTTTCTTATTTCTTATTCCCAAATGTTCTTTTCTCTTTTCTTTTTTAAAAGTCAAATCTTAAAGCACTGAAGCCCAAACCCTTCAGCACATGACTTCCTTGGGGCCTGACCTTCCCTTGGTTCTCTCTGCTGGGGGCTGGCCAAGCCACTCAACCCCATCCTTTAAATTTTTTAAACTTTTCTGTTATGTAAAATTACATATGTATATAAAAGTACAGAGCAACTCAATTCTAAATGGAATGACAAATAATGCAAAATACAAAAAGCCTAGGCCTAAGGATGCGTTTTCATTAGGAAATCATTAGCCCATTTTTCTTCAACTGCACTGAGGCAGCATGAACTCAAGACTTGAAGGAAAATGTCTGTACCCAGTTTTCTCCTCTTCTGAACTGCATGGCTTTTGGAAAGTTGCTCTGAGGTTTGGTTTCTTTGCTTGCAAAAGAGGAGTGATCAAGCCAACCGCACAGAACAGCTGTGACAATGAAGTGAGATAATGTCTGGGAATATGTCTTGTAAGTTATGAAATGCTCTTAAACTGTGAAGAACTATTAATCTTTCATAGGACCCTTGGAGCATCTCCATGTGAAAGTGCAGTTAATATGCTCAGGAATGTAGACAGAGGTTTGCGGGAGAGAAGCCCTACCATGGCCCATCCACTGCTCTGACTTGGTCCGAAACTGTTCATCTTATGTCACTTTGGTTTTCACCCATTTGACCTTGCTGCCCTTCTCACTTCAGGGACAATTTGTCCATCAACCTTGTCTTCCCAACTTTCCCAGATTTCTCTGGTCAACAGTTCTGTTTTTCTAACCAGACTAAACCAACTCAAGATGCCTTTATTTGGAAAGCCCTCTTCAAAGTGACACCTGTGATCCTCTTATCCCAGTAACATCCTGACATCCACCAAGTGGTCAGGACCCGGGCAAGAAGCACTGTGGACTTAGGAAGGAGGCAGGAAAGAGGGACCCCCTTTGCAGGCTCAGCCTCTCTCTTGTGGGTCAAGGAGGAGCCCCACTCTGCTTAGAAGGTGGGTCAAGGACCAGTGTGAACAAGATGAAATCCATGACCCCATGAAGCTGATATTCCAGAGGGGGAGCCAACTATAAATGAGTAAACATATAAATACATAATAAGCAAAATAAATAATAGTTCGAACTGTGAAAGGAAGAATGCAGAGAGACGAGAGGTGGGGGGTGGCTAATTAAGATAGGATGGCCAAGGTCACGAGGTGTGAGTGCCCTCCCCATCCTACCTTATCACCAACAAGGAAGCTAGGAACTCCACTTGCTGCTGGCAGCCATCCCATATCCTGAAAGGAGCTAGTTACAGGATGAAGCCGTCACTACAGATAACAGAAAAAGGAAAAATTGTATCCTTGATGCCATGGTTAAACCACTGTATCATGGAACCCTGAAGACCTCCTTGCCCTGGACCTCCCAGTTAGGTAAGCCAATAGCTTATCTAGACCATTTTGATTCGGCTTTTCAATGTCCAGCAACCAAAGGCATCAGGACTCACAAATGCCTCTTGTGGGTTATAATCCCCACCCAAGCAGCTTGTCCATCCAACCACATGCAACTCTTCCAAGCCATGGAGATTCTGACAAACCTGTTTCTCCACTTCTTACTTTTTCAGAGACGTCATTACCCAGGTGAGGCACTCACATGCCTGACGTGTTAATGATTCTTCACAAATGTCCATGGAGCTGAATTCAGTGAATAAACCAGAGCGCTGCTTAAAAGAGGATGAGACACAGGAAGTCCTAGTCTCCCAGAAGAGAAGCACATTCTAAAATAAAACATCGCAGCCCTTTCTAGGTCACAGAATGCTTTCACATACCTTCCACCGTTTAAGCTTGTACTACCCTGGGACCATCATTATCATCAGTACGTGGCTAAAGAAGTAAGGAATGAGAAAGGTCAAGTCAAAGAGCATGGCGATCAGGTGACACTCAAAGGTACTCACTCTGACTTCCAATCTCCCACTCTTTTCTGGATTCCGAAAAGAAGCTAGCTGATGTAGTGGATATTCTGGCTCAAGGAACAACCAAAGAGCTGCTAACAGAGTTATTAGCCTCAGAGAGCAAAGATTGTGAAGACGGTGGTATGGAAAACATGTTTATCCAGAACCAGCCAGACCCTGGAGGGGCCACATATTTGTGACGGGAATATAAGAGCTCTTTTCTGTGTTACTTCAACCAAAACTGACTGACTCCCACTTGATTCACAGGAAAGTAGTATAAATTCTTGTATAGCGCCTTCCTCTCACGCCTACCCTGATAACACCAGCAATAAATGCCTAGCACTGTTTTTCATTGTGCACTTGATATATTCATTTATTTGGCCACACTGTACAACAGGTGGAACTTTCACGGCAGGGATCAAATCAGTGCCCCTGCAGTGGAAGCGCAGAGTATTAACCACCGGACAACCAGGGAAGTCCCAGTTAGTCTTTGTTTAAGATCCATATATTTCCCATAAATCTTTAAATTTAGAATCATTTGAGATTTGCAGAACGTGACAATAGTATTGAGTTCCCATATACCCCCTCACCCAGCTTTCCCTGTTATTAACATCTTCCACTAGAATGGTATATTAGCCATAATTAATGAATCAAAATTGCTTAATCATGATTAACTAAGTCTATACTTGATCCAGACTTCCCTAGTTTCTGTCTCATGCCCTTTATCTGGTCCAGGATCCCATCCAAGATACACTGAGTCATCACTCTCCTCAGGCTCCTCGCGGCTGTGAGCTTCTCAGACTTCCCTTGTTTGTCACGACCTTGACGGTTTTGAGGAGGACGAGTCAGGTGGCCGTAGAATGTTCCTCACCTGGAATGTGTCTGACGTTTATCACATGGTAAGTTAGGGTTCTGGATCTTGAGATGGAAATCGGCAGATGCAAAGTGCCATTCTCATCATGTTGTACCAGGAGCACCTGCTATCAACACGACCTACCTCTGCTGGCATTGACCTGGTCCCCCTGGCTGAGCCATTGCTTGTCGGCTTCCTCCACTGTGAGGTTACCCTTTCCCCTCTTTCTCAACCCTGCACTCTTAGGAAGAAAGCCACCATGCCAGGACTTCCCTGCTGATCCAGTGGTTAAGACTCTGCACTCCTAGGGCATCCTAGAACCCAGGGCCATGGGTTCGATCTCTGGTCGGGGAACTAGGATTCTGCATGCTGCGTGGCACGTCCAAAATGAAAAGTCACCACACACACGTGCAGCCCACACCTGGGAGCAGGGAGCTGGCTGCCCCTCCTGAGGGCAGAATGTTGACATCAATTATCTGGAATCCTTCTACAGGGTAAATTGGTTATTCTCCCCTACTTAAAAAAATTTTTTTTATTTATTTATGTTTTGGTGCTTCCGTGGTGGCTCAGACAGTAAAGAATCTTCCTTCAATTCAGGAGACCTAGGTTCGATCCCTGGGTTGGGAAAATGCCCTGGAGAAGGAAAGGGCAACCCACTCCTGTATTCTTGCCTCGGAAATCCCAAGGAAAGCGGAGCCTGGCGGGCTATAGTCCGTGGGGTCGCAGAGTGGGACATGACTGAAAGACTAACACACACGTTTAATTTTTGGTTGCACTTCGTCTTTATTGCTGTGCACAGGCTTTTTCCAATTGCATCCCTACTTTATTTTGTGTAACTTGACTTCATCTCTATAAAAGTCTCTATCCCCTGCCTTACCCCCTTCTGACTGAATTCTCAGCCAAGCCAGTTCCAGGCTGTCCCAGTTAATCCCATGTCTTCTACTTTTCCTTCCAAGCACTTGCAAGGACTGCATCTGAGTTCTGAGCATCACACAATGAGTGGGCATTAGAGGTGGGGGAGGCATCAGATGCTTGGGGGGCACCTGTCAGCACTGTGCTGGCCTCTGCCTGACCTCTCCTCTGCCTAACCTCCCATGTGGCTAGTAGACCAGCTCGCCATCGTGACGCAGACACCATCAGGTCTACCAGTTCTCTCACGCTCCTTGTTGGACACACTGGGAAATGTAAGCGTCTCCCTGGGAAGGCTCCCCGGAGCTTAGGAGACTGAGCCACTGACTGCTTTGGACTCTCTCTGCTCTCAGCCTCTGGCATTATAATCTCTCCCTCCTGCTCTCAAGCCGTAGGCGTGTAAGGAGACACTGGGGTGCAGGCCTAGGGCAGGGCCCCCCACTGCTGGAACTCACACTCTTCTGGGGCCACCCATCACACCCCCTTTGAAGCTGACTCTGGGGAGCGGCGCCCTTTCTTGGGTACACTCACTGCCTGCTATCTTATTTTCCTTCCAACCCTGTGACATTCTTCCCCTTGGGAGATGAAGGTGGGCAGAGGGAACCCAGCTCAGCAAGCTGTCCTTGTTGTTTTGTTCTTTAGTTGCTAAGTTGTGTCCAACTCTTTGTGACCCCATGGACTGTGGCCCACCAGGCTCCTCTGTCATGGGATTTCCCAGGCAAGAATACTGGAGTGGGTTGCCAGTTTCTTCCTCAGGAGATCTTCCTGACCCAGGGATCAATCCCGCATTTTCTGCATTGACAGGTGGATTCTTTACTGCTGAACCACCAGGGAAGTCCCCAGCTCAGCAAGTATCCTGAGCTAAATCATTACAGCTCACATGATCTTAATACCTGATAATTTAACAATGTTATTCTTGCTTTTCAGAAATCTTTTATGTAGCGGCCTGTGTATAGAAAGATCTCAGGACAGTAAAAGAAGGTTTGGAGGGGAAAAAGCCAGACATAATGATTGGGTAACACCCCAGAACCAATGAGTGTGCAAAGCGGCATCTCCTCCCTCCAGAAACATAATGTGGTGAAGAAACAGGACGAGCCAGCACGAGACTTCATCCACGCCTCATCCATGCACTTCACTTCTCACCTGCCCCCACAGGCAGTGCAGCCTCCTGCATAAAGGAGGTGTTTCCTCTCTTCTCATCTTTGTAAGTGGCCTTCTGAGAGTAAATGATAATAGGACCTTAGGTTTGCTTAACTCCAGTTTATGGCACATTTTACATTCTTCAGTGCATTAGGTTATCACCATTTTACAGATGGTATCATCCATTTTAGGGCTTTCCAGGTGGGTCAGTGGGTAAAGAATCTGCCTGCAGTGCAGGAGATGCAGGTTTGGGAAGATCCCTGGAGGAGGGTATGGCAGCCCACTCCAATATTTTTGCCTGGAGAATCCCACGGACAGAGGAGCCTGGCAGGCTACAGTCCTCTATGTAGGTCGCAAAGAACCAGATATGACTGAAGTGACTGAGCACGTACTCATCACCCCTTTTACAGAGGAGGACACCAAGATTCAGAGAAGTTAAAGCACTGAGTCCAGGAAAACCAGAGAAAGATAACAATCACCAGAGCTTACAGTCTTCTGTTCTAATTCCACTGTGAAGGGAACACTCAGCAGTGTGCCTATCACCTTTGGAGAAAGAACAAATGGCAAGGCAGAAAGCCCATCTCTTGTCCTTCAGCTTTAGAAACATTGCCATAACATGGCAATTGCAAGAGGGCAAATTCTCTCTTTTTTTTTTTTTTAATAGTTTTTTATTTGTTTATTTTCAAAATTTTATTTATTTTCCTTTCCAATTTTATTGAAGTATGATTTTTCAAATGAGAATTGTAGCAAGATGGTGGAGTAGAAGGACGTCCGCTCACCTCCTGCAAGAGCACCAAAATTGTAACTAGCTGTTGAACAACCATCAACAGGAGGACCATAAAAAAAAAAAAAAAAATAGATACACCACCTCCAAAGACAAAGAAGCTGCAGTGAGATAGTAGGAGGGACACAGTCACGGCCAAATCAAATCCCATACCTGCCAGGTGGGTGACCCACAGACTGGAAAACAATAATATCAAAAAGTTCTCGTACTCTTGTGAAGGTTCTGAACTCCCCATCTGGCTTTCCAGGGAATTGGGAAGTCCCTTCAAAGGGACTGGGAATCCCCAGAGATTCAGGCCTTGAGGGCCAGTGAGGTCTGATTATAGGCCTTCCAGAGGACTGAGGGAAAGAGACTCCAGTCTTGGAGGCACAAACAAAGTTGTGTACACACCAAGACCCAGAGGAGAGGAGCAGTAACCCACAGGAGACTGAACCAGAGGGCCTGCTAGTGTCGGAGGGCCTCCTGTGGAGGTCTGGGTCAGCAGGGGCCCCACAGGGAACCCCTTCCCTGTGGAAGACACTGGAAGGTCTGCCTTGGTGTCAACCCTCTTGGAGGTCGCCATTAACCCTATCATAGAGCCCAAAGACCCCAGGGCTGGGTCGCCTCAGGCCAAACAACTACCAGGGAGGGAGTGCAAGCCCACCCATCAGCAGGTATTTGGATTAAAGCTTTACTGAGTAAAGCCCTGCCCACCAGAGCAAGATCTGCCCAACTGCTGGTTCTTCCCAACACCAGTCCCTCCCATCAAGAAGCTTACACAAGCCTCAGCTTCATGCATCAGAGGGCAGACAGAAGGAGCAAGAAGAAGCACTGTCTCACGGCAGCTGGAACAAAAAACATACTACAGAAAGTTAATCATGATGCAAAAGCAGCAAGTTATGTCCCAGATTCAGGGACAAGATAAAGTCCCAGAAAAACAGCTAAATAAAGTGGAGATAGGCAACCTTCCAGAAAAATAATTCAGATTAATGATAGTGAAGATGATCCAGGATCTCTGGAAAAGAATGGAGACAAAGATTGGGCAGATGCAAAAAATGTTTACCAAAGACCTAGAAGAACTAAAGAGCAAACAGATGAATAATACACTAGAAGGAATCAATAGCAGAATAACTGAGGCAGAAGAACGGATAAATGACCTGGATGACAAAATGGTGTAAATCACTGCCACAGAATAAAAAAGAATGAAAAGAAATGAAGTGGAGACCTCTGGGACAACATTAAACATGCCGAAATTCATATTATAGGGGTCCCAGAAGGAGAAAGAGAGAAAGGACCTGAGAAAATATTTGAAGAGATAATAGCTGAAAACTTCCTGAACATGGGAAAGGAAATAGTCAGTCAAGTCCAGGAAGCACAGAGCATCCCAGAAAGAGTCCCAGGAGGAACACCCCAAGACACAGAGTATCCAAACTGACAAAAATTAAAGATAAGCTATTAAAAGCAAAAAGGGAAAACAACAAGTAACATACAAGGGAACTCCCATCAGGTTATCAGCTGATTTCTCAACAGAAACTCTACAAGCCAGAAGGGAATGGCGTGATGTATTTCAAGTGATGAAAGGGAAAAACCTACTACCAAGAATACTCTACCTAGCAAGACTCCCTTCAGATTTGATGGAGAAACCAAAGGTTTTCCAGACAAGCAAACATTAAGAGAATTTAGCGCCACCAAACCAGCTTCACAACAAAGGAACTTCTCTTGGCAGGAAACACAACAGAAGGAAAAGATGTAAAGAAAACAAACCCAAAACAATTAAGAAAACAGTAATAGTATCATCCATATCGATAATTACCTTAAATGTAAATGGATTAAATGCACCAACCAAAAGACACAGACTGGCTGGGTGGATGAAAAGATGTGCATGTATGCATTTCCACTTATTACATTACTCTGCTGGACCCACCCCTCCCCCCTGCAAATTGTATGTAATTAATGTAATTATTTCATATTGTTAAGTTAATCATGTTCCCATTATGGCTTGCCATTGTAATTATCATTTATTCTTTGTCTGACTATTTTTTTTTTTTTTTTTTGGTTGTCAAATGATCCTTTATTTTTCTTTTTCCTTTGCAGTTCTTAACTAGCTGGGCACTCCACTGCACCACTGTTCATATCATCTATGATGTCATGAGGGTGGCGGCCATCAACATTGCAGCCCACAGACTGGGCAGTCCCCAGGATCTCTTTAATGGTTCCAGAAAGTTCTCTAGCTAGAGACCGGTGCCGCATCTGCCGGGCAATGTTGACGATCTCATCAAAAGTGATGTTTCCACTGTGCTTAATGTTTTTCTGCTTCTTTCTGTCCCTTGGTGGTTCCTTGAGGGCTTTGATGATCAGGGCAGAAGCAGAAGGTACCACCTCAATCTGGGCTTGTCTGTTCTGAATGGTCAGTTTCACTGTAATCCTCAGACCCTTCCAATCACCAGTTGCCTTGGCTATGTCATCACCGACCTTTTTTGGAGACAGGCCCAACGGGCCGATCTTGGGGGCCAGGGCAGACGTGGCACCGACTTCCCCACCGGTGCACCTCAGGTACACGACTTTGATCTCGTTGGGGTCAAACTTAGGCAGCATGGCGGAGGCGGCTGGTGTCGGATGAACCCAGATTCGGGACGACCGAAGAAAGTTGCACCTTCGCCTCCTCCTAGCTGAAAGCCGAAAGCTGTCTGACTATTGATTGTGAAAACTGACAAACCTCTTTTACTATTGTGATTATTACTATCATTACTCAATACCATTGTATCACGTTTGGTCAACAGAAAAACAATAGAACTCTATATCACCAAAACTAGATATAATAGAAAAACCTGTAATCACTTTTTAAAATGATTGGGTGCATATCAGAATTATCTTGAAATTCTTTGAAAAATACAAATGCTCAGTTATTTCTTTTTTCCTCCGGAGCTGCAGACATGTTTCTAATGAGCAGTCATGTTTAAAAACAACTGGACTATATGATGAGCTTTTACTTTTATCTAGTTTATTTCACTTTTTCTATTTCATATTCAGTGCTCCCATTTTATTTAGTTTATGTTCTCTAATTTCTCCATCTCTTCTTTCTTTTTAATCTTCCTCCTCAAGCCTTTATCAAGTGCAGTAGAAAAGCTTTTGTATACATATATAAAAATAAGTGTAATATATATATTTTGGAAAACTTATGAATTTTTGCCTAATTAAAAAAATTATGACATTTTGATTCCATTTGCTTGACTTAGTGTGAATAGAATGATAGATATCTAATTAAAAAATAAATATGCAACAAGCAACAACAGTTTACCATATAGCACAGAGAACCAGAGTCAACACCTTGTAACAAGCTAGGATGGAAAATAATTTCAAAAATAATATATATGTATTTGTGTGACTGAATCTCCTTGCTGTGACCTGAAACACTGTAAGCCAACTATACTTCACTAAAATATATATATGTATATATTTTTAAAATTTGTATGTATTTAGGTTGTACAATAGGATTTAAGATATACCGTGTGATGTTCTGATACATGTATACACTGTGAAAGGATGAATACAGTCACATTAATTAACAGATCCATCATCTTACATAGCTACAATTTTTACTAATTCTTCAGTGATAGTGAACTGCTGCCCTTCAGGTCCATGGAGGAGAATATGTGATAACAAAAAGGCACAAACTTGGGTATGAATCATGTGTTCATTGGGGTAGTGCTCTAGGTGCTACGGATAGAAAAAGATGAATAACAAGATTTCAGGAGTTTACCAACTAGCAACAAGAGATATGTATACATGTATGTGTATAACTGAATCATTTTGCTGTACCCGCAAACCTAACACAACATTGTTACTCAACTATACACCAATATAAAATAAAAAATTTTTAATTAAAAAAAAGAAATATGAGCAAGTAAATAAAATTCAGTATTTATATGAGTCTTAGAAGTGGATACACAGTTCAGCTCAGAGAAGGCCTGGTCAGTGCTGGGAAGCAGAGACGGAGGCTTAATGGAGGAGGTGCCTCTTGGGCTGACTTTACAAAAATAAGTGGACTTTGCCATATCAGGAAGGAGATGCGGGAGAGGGGACTGCGGGGAAGCAGGTGTCGTGGGGGGAGGTCCTGGGGCATGGAACGAGGGGAAGCATCTCAGGAAACGCACTTGCGTGTGCTGAACCTTTCAGGGCAGCAGGGCGGGGAGGCGGGGCAGTGAGACCCCGAGGAGGCAGGTCCCAGGGCCGGGCTGAGGGTCAGACTCGCTCTCCAAGCCACGCTGACGGCTGGCCGCAGTGCCGCGGGCCACTAGAGAGCTTCTGAAATCTGGCAGCTTGACTGAGAAGTTCATTTTTAATTCATTTAATATTTAAAAGTGCTATTCCATTCAGCCAATGAAAAACCTTTCAGTATGTTTGGAGCACCTTGAATAAGTACATCTACTTTTTCAACTGCAAATGTTATGAAATCTAAATATAAACCGAATATTTTCAATGAAAACATCTGAAATGAGATACACAGTAAGCGTGAAGATATATACCAGATCTCAATGATTTGGGGGAAAAAAGCAAAGTATCTTATTAATTGTTATATTAATTGCATGTTGAAATAATATTTAGATATATAGGGTTTTAATAATTATTATTTAAATTTATTTTTAGACTAGTTATTTGGCTGTGCTGGATCTTAGTTGCGGCACTCAGGAGCATTACTTGTGGCATGTGGGATCTTTGAGTTTCTCTCTTTTCTCTTTGAAATAGTCAGTTCTAGTTGCACCGGCTCTTCACTGAGGCATGCGGGCTTCCTCTAGTTGGGGCTCCTCTTCCCTGCGGCTCACCGCAGGGGCTTCGCTTGCGGGACACAGACGCCGAGAGGCGCGTGGGCTTCGGGGGTCGCGGCGCATGGGCTCAGCAGTTGTGGCACAGTTGCTCCGAGGCAGGTGGGATCTTCCTGGCCCAGGGACTGAGTGAGCCCACGTCCTCTGCATTGGCAGGTGGATTATTATCCACTACACCACTAGGGAAGTCCAGTTTCATTTTCAACCTAAAAAACTTTCTAGTAGCCACATTAAATAATTCTATGAGCCTGCATTATATTTTCTTGGGAAGAGGGCCCCTTAGGCACTGGGGAAACATTGAAGAAAGTTATTAGGTTGGTGAAAACGTAACTACAGTTTCAGATTGTGAATTTTAAATCATTATAACTAGGCTCAAACACATTTTTATCAATAAAATTAATAACTAATAATTAATGATTAATCAAAATCAGAACCATTACAATCAATACATCTTTGCCAATGAGAAATAAGTTTGTTTATTGCTATTGTAAAAGCCTGTGCTTCAGGGTTTGGACATGCAGTCGGGTACTGTCCTGGAGAAGAATTGGGCCCTTTCTGTTGATCAGTGCCAGCTGCAGGCATTGCAGTTTTCCACGCATCTCCCTGGTTTTCTGAGCATACTTCTCAGATGTAACTGTTTCACCAGGATTTAGAAAGCTGTAGTGGATCAGATGGACAGCAGACCATCAAAGAGTGGCCATGACTTTTGAGGGGGCAAGTTTGGCTTTGGGAAGTTCTTTGAAGCTTTGTCTCAGTCCAGCCACTGAGCTGGTCATCACTAGTTGTTGTATAAAATCCACTTTTCATCACACGTCACAATCCAATTGAGAAATTGCTCATTGTTGTTGTGTAGAAAAAGAGAAGACAACACTTCAAAACAATGCTTTTTTTTTTTTTTTTTAACTTTCGGTCAGCTCATGAAGCACCCACTTATCAAGCCTTTTCACCTTTTCAATTTGCTTCAAGTGTCAAATGACTGTAAAAAGGTCGATGTTGATTTCTTCAGCAACTTCTCGTGTAGTTGTAAGAGGATCAGTTTCAATGATAGCTCTCGGTTGGTCACTGGCAACTCCCAGTGGCCAGCCACCACGCCCTCATCTTCAAGGCTCCTGTCTCCTTTGCAAAACTTCTTGAACCATTGCTTCACTGTACATTCATTAGCAGTTCCTGGGCCAAATGTGTTACTGGTGTTGCAAGTTGTCTCCGCTGCTTTATAACCCATTTTGAACTCAAATAAGAAAATTACTCGATTTGCTTTTGTCTAACATCATTTCCATAGTCTAAAATAAATATAAAATACACAGCAAGTAATAAGTCATTGCCAAAAAAGAAAAGTGAGAAATGTGCATTAAAATGATGTATAGCATAAACACATTTATTTATGAATGTATTCCAATATCAAATGGCAAAGTTCAACATTGCAAAATGCAATTACTTTTGCACCAACCTAATATGTGTGATAGACACATGATCAAATTTTCATTTGGAGGGAGCATGCTGGCAAGAAAGGGGAGGAAGCTCATAGGGGTCTAAGGTGGAGAAAGGTACATGGTTAGGAAATGATTGTACTCATTCAGGTGTGAGAAGAGGAGGAACTGACTTAGGAGCTTCAGGAATGGAGTAATTAGAGAGCTAATAAACAAGGTCAATTTAGAGCATCACCAGAACTACATGGATGGCTTGTTACACCACAGATTGCTGGTCCTGGCCCCAAAGATGCTCGTTCTAAACAAGGATGGAGTCCACGCATCGTTATTTCTAACTTGTTTCCAGATGGTGTTGCTGCAGGTGGTCTGGAGACCTTATTCTAAGAATCTCTCCTCTGCAGGACTAGGCCACCAACAGGATACAGGAAAGAGACAGAAGGAGTGGGAGGATTCTGTGACCTGCTGGTTCCAGCCATGACTGTCTGGGTACATGGAAACTGGAAGAGGGGATGTTTGTTTGGGAGAATGGTATGGGTTCAGTTTGGGGTATATTGAGTTTGAGGTGCCTTAGGAATACCCAGGTGGAGAAGGCAATGGCACCCCACTCCAGTACTCTTGCCTGGAAAATCCCATGGACGGAGGAGCCCGGTGGGCTGCCGTCTATGGGGTCGCAGAGAGTCGGACATGACTGAAGCGACTTAGCAGCAGCAGCAGCAGCGGCAGGAATACCCAGGAGGAGACCTCTCATGAGTAGCTGGATATAAATAGGTTGGCTTCAAATAATGGTCAGTCTCTACATATGTGTTTCATTTTATGTCACATGCTGTCTGCTCATGTTATTTTTCCTATTTGATGCCCTGCTATAAGGGCACTTATCTGTCTGAAATGTCACTGTGTGAATGTATAGTGACATCCTCTTGTGTAAGTGCCTCTCGGACATTCTTTTCTGATGGATGTTTCAGATGTCAGAGTTTACACCTGTTGCTAAGTGTAAAATGTATATGTTAACCAATAAAAATAAAGTTTTCTAAGATGAAATGGGTTGGAACTCAGGAAAGAGATTGAACTGTAATTAAAGACTTGGAAGTCATCAGAACGGAGTTGGCAGTTAAAGCCTTAAGCATAAGCGAGGTTGCCCAGAGACAGTGGCAAAGGAGAGGGGAAAACCCAAGGGCAGACCCCTATAGTTGGAGCCATGTTTTGATCAAAATCAGCAGTGTTCAAGAAAGATAGGATAGGGACTTCCCTGGTGATGCAGTGGATAGCAATCTGCCTGCCAATGCAGGGAACAAGGGTTCGAGCCCTGGTTCAAGAAGATCCACTTGGTGGGAGCAACTAAAGCCTTTCACCACGACAGCTGAGCCCTCACTCTAGGGCCTGCGAGCCACAGCTACTGAACCCACGAAATGCAACCACTGAAGTGCTCCTGGGGCCTACGCGTCACGACAAGAAAAGCCACCGATGAGAAGCCCATGACCATCAGGCTTCCAGTGGGAGCTCCCGCCCACACCAACCAGAAGAAGCTTGCACGCAGTACAAAGACCCGGCACAACCAAAACAAATAAACAATTTTCTTTTTTTTCAGCTTGCCTCCTGGACTTCCCCGGTGGCCCAGTGGTTAAGAATCTGCCTGCCAATGCAATGGACACGGGTTTGATCCCTGGTCTGGGATCCAGGACGATCCCACATGCCTTGGAGCGACTGAGCCGGAGCAACACAGCTACTGAACCTGTGTCCTTCAGAGCCCTTGAGCCATCACCACTGAACTCATATGCCTGGAGCCGGTGCTCCTCCACAAGAGAAGCCATGGCGACGAGGAGCAAGGGAAGCCCCCGCTAGACACAGCTAGGAAAAAGCCCAGTGCAGCACGAAGTCCTAGCACCACCACAAAAAGAAAGGTAAGATGGGCAAGAACTTCCACCTGCCATTATCAACGGTATGCCTTTGGTGTTTGATCACAGTGATGCAAGCTTAAAAAATAGTTTGAAAAGAGTTTAAAATTCTTCAGAAGATTCTAATCAAGGGTTAGCTATGCTTCACCACTGACATGGCAGGTATTTTATGCATTTCATTATTTATAAAACAGTCTTGGCCAAGACTCTCCTAAGCTTCAGTTTCTTCATCCATTAGACCAGGATGCTGCTACCTCCCTCACAGAGATGCTGGGGAAATGGGGATAACATATGCCCAGTACAGCACCTAACTGACATGCAGGAGCATCTCAATCCAGGTGGTAATTACCACAGTTGCTATAAGACCATTTTCTAGACCAGGCTGCATCACCAAGCCTATTGGGTAGATGCCAAGGAAAGACTGACTTCACACAGAATTCCAGCCAATGCCAAGAGAGTGAATTAGAGTCAACAATAGCAATAATAGTTTCAGTGTTACAATTATTGCAATTTTAAAATTCAGAGGGAAAAGCAGTTCTTTAGAGCAATGTGTGTTGTCCATTGTTTCACTGTGTTTAACAACTGAAGTGGAAAGAAAGTAGCCTTCCTATGTATAGCTAGGCAAGCTGGATATATGATTCCATTTAATTTATCAATGTAATATCTTTAAATAAGGCCCCAGTGAATGGCTCTAAGTGTTTCTTAGAAAGAGGAAGAGTAGCTGGGTCTCTGTGGTCACAAACCATGCTATTGCCGAGGCAATCAAAAGCTGGACCATTGCAGGGGATTTGTTCTCATGCATTCAGAGCCAAAGATGGCTGGACACAGTTCTGATTTGACTGTCAGGCAGACCTGACCTGTGCAGACAAGCACAGCCTTTCTCTGGGGCATTTAAACCATTTTCTCCATCATCCTCTCCTGTTCGCATTTTGTTTGAAAGCCTCAGCACTTCCTTTGTTTTGCCTCCCATTTTTCCCTAATGAAAACACTTCTCAACCTGAGAGAGAAAGTCCTCCTCACGTTACCTTTAATCTGAATATCAACTTCAGCATCTTAACCAGAGAGCCTTATCTAGTGCAGCTGCTCTGACTGAGATGTGGTCTGGAAAGAGAAAAATTGAATTGCGGGGCTTGGCTGACCTCTCTCCTATTTCTGCTGTACTTTTCTTTTCTTTTTTCTGCTGTACTTTTCTTTCCAGAGTAGTCTCCCCTCTCCCCAGGTCCTGATGTGCTAATGAAATAGATACTGTCAGGGGGGGTTGCTTCTTTCACAAAACGAAACCCAAATGTGCTTCCTAATGGTTTGTTTTCCAAATGGGCTGAATCGAGTCAAAACTGCAACTACCATCCAGGGCCCACAATGTCTAAAAGCGCAGAGGAAGCCATTAAAAATGCTAGAAAAATAAAATAAAGTTGGAAGCCAATGGAATTTTCTGTAGTCAGTTTTTTGAGTAGGGGGAGATCATTTTTATATACATATAAATGTTGCTGGCTTCCCAGGCAGCTCAGAGGTAAAGAATCCTCCTGCCAGTGCAGGAGACGCAGGTTCAGTCCCTGGGTGGGGAAGATCCCCGGGAGGAGGAAATGGCAGCCCACTTCAGTATTCTTGTCTGGAAAACTCCTGGCAGGCTACAGTCCATGGGGTCACAAAGAGTCAACGGTGACTGACCACAAATGTACGTCATTAACAAATTATGTAAGTCATCTAACCAAACAATCAGCAAAGTTAGTGATGTTTAGAAAAGTAAAAGCCCGTCTTTACACAGCCCCTGCCCCATCCAGCCAACCCTTAACTCCTCCTCTCCCTCCAACCCTTAACTCTGCCACCAAGAACGTCCACTGAGTGATCAGCAGGCTCGTCCATCCTCAGACAGGCCTCCGAGAGTTCCCTCACCTCTAGGCCAGAGTTGAGACCCCGGCAGGGTGTGCGCCTCACTCTGGCGCAGCTCGGGGTCTGATGGCAGAACGGTCCTCCGTGTGGGTCCTTGCTGCTTCCAGCAGTTATTCCTCTACCTTGGTGTTAAACAAACAACAAAAAAAAGTACAAGAGCAACAGCAAAGCCCGCTCCTTTGGGGCTCCTGCTGCCCTCTGCTGCCTTCTTTCCTCTGGCTCTCTGGTCACTACTTCCAGACTCCAGCCCGTGATCCAGGGACTCAGCTCATGACTTCCGCGGGTGGGCAGGCGGCTCGCCCAGCTCCCCGTCCATCCACTCCCCGCAACCGGGAGCCTGAGATTCCACCGCAAACTTTGCCTCCAGGTACCTGATGATCTGATTTTGGGACCACATCTTCCTCTCTTGCCAGGAATTCTTCAGCCTCATGGAGACCTCCAATCTATTCTTCCAACTACTTATGTTTTGCCTTTTCATACTGTTCATGGGGTTCTCAAGGCAAGAATACTGAAGTGGTTTGCCATTCCCCTCTCCAGTAGACCATGTTATGTCAAAACTCTCCACCATGACCCATCCATCCATTTTGGGTGGCCCTACACGGCATGGCTCATAGTTTCATTGAGTTAGACAAGGAGTACATCAAGGCTGTATATTATCACCCTGCTTATTTAACTTATATGCAGAGTACATCATGAGAAATGCCAGGCTGGATGACGCACAAGCTGGAATCAAGATTGCTGGGAGAAATATCAATAACTTCAGATATGCAGATGACACCACCCTTATGGCAGAAAGTGAAGAAGAACTAAAGAGCCTCTTGATGAAAGTGAAAGAGGAGAGTGAAAAAGTTGGCTTAAAACTCAATATTCAAACAACAAAGATTATGGCATCCAGTCCCATCACTTCATGGCAAGTAGATGGGGAAACAATGGAAATAGTGACACTTTCTTTTCTTGGGCTCCAAAATCACTGCAGATGGTGACTGTAGCCATGAAATTAAAAGACGCTTGCTCCTTGGAAGAAAAGTTATGACCAGCCTAGATAACATATTAAAAAGCAGAGACATTACTTTGCCAACAAAGGTCCATCTAGTCAAGGCTATGGTTTTTCCATTAGTCATGTTGATGTGAGAGTTGGACTATAAAGAAAGCTGAGCACCAAAAAAAAAAAAAAAAAGAAAGAAAGAAAAAGAAAGCTGAGCACCAAAGAATTGATGCTCTTGAACTGTGGTGTTGGAGAAGACTCTTGATAGTCACTTGGACTGCAAGGAGATCCAACCAGTCCATCCTCAAGATCAGTCCTGGGTATTCATTGGAGGGACTGATGCTGAAGCTGAAACTCCAATCCTTTGGCCACCTGATGGGAAGAACCAACTCATTGGAAAAGACCCTGATGCTGGGCAAGATTGAAAGCGGGAGGAGAAGGGGATGACAGAGGACGAGATGGCTGGATGGCATCACCGACTCGATGGACATGAGTTTGAGTAGACTCTGGGAGTTGGTGATGGACAGGGAGGCCTGGCGTGCTGCAGTCCATGGGGTCGCAAAGAGTCATAGATGACTGAGCAACTGAACTGAACTGAACTGAACTGACTTATTTTTTCTTTTGTTCATCTGCCTTTTCTTGAGATCAGTTCCATCTCCCTCACTTAGGGTTCATGGATCGCTCCATCACTCCCCTGCCACTGGCTCTCTTACCCTTCTTTCCTCTCATCACACGCACCTCACAGGTGGAGCAGTTTCTACATACCAAGTTTCCCAGGAATAGCCACAGAAAGCCATGAAATGAAGCCAATTGTTGTCACTTTAAATGAAGAGCTGAGTAACTGACTTCAGCTGGGTACACTGTGTTGCCGGGGATCCCCACGCTCTCTCTCGATCAGCTTGATCCCACCCCTTTTGTTCACTCCTCAGATTTCCCCAGCTTATATCTATGTTCTCCTGGTTAAAACCCAGGGCATCACGTGGGAGTGCGCCCATCTTTCCTGGACCACGCGGGACATCGTCCTGTGTCTGCATCCAGCTTCTTTCCTGTCTGGTCCAGGAAAGCAGGGCCCTCCTCCTCCTCCTTCTTGTCCTCTGCTTCATTCTCTGAAAGGCCTTCCTCTCCATGTGCCGGCTTCCCTCACTCCAAGGCCACACCCCTTCTATATCACACATCACGAATTGCCCCTTCTTACCTGGGTCACACACAATCTTGTCCACACACAAATGATGGAACAGCCCCCACTTTAAAGACCTTACAAACGAGTGACACCACGCCCCCGAGCTCCGCCCCCTTCCCTCCCCTCTCTCTCAGAGGAGAGTAGGTCTCCAGGTCTCCTTTCCACGTGCGGACTTCCCCTCCGGCCCCGCTCCCCGACTCAGCACCTCGGAACGGCTCCTCTCCGAGTCCCGGTGACTCCTCCATCCTCACCCTGCCCTGGCGGTTCCCCAGGCGGCCAGCGTGACCCCCAGAGTTGGCTGTGACCAGTGGGGTGCTCTGCTGGGCTTCTCTCTCGCTGGTTCTCTCGATTAGGCTTCTGGCTGGTCCACCATTTAGCCTGTATCCCGCAGATAACAGTCTCTTCCGTTGTTCTCCATGAAGATCACGGGTATTTTCAGCAATGCTTTTAGACGTGAAGCTCTCAACTCTTTATTCCAAAGAAATTCAGAACTGTGGAGCTTTTCCTTATTATGGCCTGCCTTTCCCAATAGGTTCAGATGAGTGGTACCAGGGCACTGAGGCTGGGTCAGAGACCTTGTCTTCCCAAAGTGATGTCCTTGCTTAACAAGTCTGTTCTGTGGGAGGCGGTGTGGACACGCTTATCATCTCTGCCGTGCAAGTGTGGGCAACCAGGGCCCTGGGACCCTCAACTTGCCTGGGGAAGAGCTTCTGCCCGACAGGTGGGGCTGGATGAGGAGAGGGAGACCCAGTCCTCTTGGCATGACTCTCCGGAATGCAACTTGTGCAAAATGGGGCTGGAGGCTGAGAAACAGCAGCCTCCTGCCTCCTCTGGGGTCAAACCGCAGCCCCAGACCCTGGTCTCAGGAGAAACGGAGCGTTTGGCTGCACGCACTGTGGGCAGAACTTTCAAAACTTGGACCTGGTGGGGAGGGCAGTGGAACAGAGTGGGGCTCACACCACAGATTTTCACTGTTTTTATTGAGATACTTTAGATTTTCTTGAACAAATGTTTCTCTTTTGCTATATCCCCTTAGGACATCTTCCCAGAGGCTTTCAATGATGACTGTTTTAAACGATATCCTCAGTTCAGCTGTTATTTTGCTTAGGGGAAAGCCTGCCAAGCTTTCTACTCCATTATTCCAGAAATTCTCTCTCTTAATTCATCCTTATATGCCTCCTATAATGTGTCTTGGCATGTTAGCATAGCTGTCAGAAGCACAAGCCCTGGTCTAACCAGCTTGGGTCCAAGTTTCTATTCTGCCGCTTGTTAGGTATCGTACTTAGAATAAGTTATGAAACCAACCGCAGCAACCTCAGAGCAGCGCGGTGAGGATAACGGAGCTAATTCTCTCATGATGTTCGTCTTTGAGTCCAATACCCACCAAAGAATAGCTCTCCCTTCTCTGGTTGAACGCTGCATGGCAGCAGATCGCCACAAGGGGGCGCCAAGAGCCAGGTGTAGTGATGAGCCACTCCAGGGATCCAGTTAGGTCATCCCAAGTTCCATCGAGGACCAGCCAGAAGTAGGTATTTTTCCAGACAACAGAAGAAGAAAGTGAAGGCACTTTCTAAATGTTACCACGTCATTTTCTGCAGAAGATAGAAAGTCAGGATCTTCCTAAACATCGCCCTGCGGAAACCGAGCTCTGTACAAGGAAGTATGCTGTGAAGGCCCTGTATGCAAGGTCGTGTTCCAGAAGTTGGGAGGATGCAAAGTTCCCTTAAGTTACAATCAAATATAGTAAGTTGGTATTTACGTATTGAGTGCTGCCAAGCACTAAGGGTTCTAAATAGCGTCAGGTATTACCCCATTCCTTTCATTCTGATTAAAGAGGGCCCAGGGGCTCAGCTGGGGATTTGATTTGTTCAGAGAATAATAAAAAGTCAACAGATATTCTGGAGCAGGAAGTAGGTACTTTAGTGAAGAAGCACTTAGCATGATTTACTTAGAGCAGAGTGCAAGGGAAGGGTGGCAAAAGTCAGAGATGTCCAGGCGATGTTGCAGTAGACCAATGTGAAGCCAAACACTGTTGCAGTGAAAACTCTTAACAAAGCTGAATTTTAAGAGAAGCTCCAGTATTTAAGAGAAGTGAAAATGAAGCCGTTGTTCTGGCTGAAATAGGAGTGTGGGACCCAGGTCTTCACCTAATATGCCTCCTTCTTACCTTCTTACAGCCCCCAAATGGTAAACTGGCCACAATTTTTAAAAATTAAATGTTGGAAGAAACTTGGGTGTACCTCTGGGTAGCACAATTTGCAAACCCCTTCAGTGGTCCGGAGAGCACAGTGAGTGGGTGGAGATTCAGGGTGAAGGATGCCTGCGAGGATGCGGAGGGGGGCTGCCGCAGCCTTCCTGAGCCCCCTGCAGCCTGGGCCCCTCGCCGCCTTCCCCCTTGCCCCGCTTCTCCTGTTCCCTCATGTTCTGCCCCTTGTCTTACACCAGCTCAGGGTCTGAGCCACCCTTTAGCGTTAATCTTGCTTCTCGTCCTAAGTTATAATTCACATTTGTCTGACTTCCCAGAGACAACCTAGCCTGCCCCAGCCCTGTCCATGGGAGCCCCAGCATGGACTCGGAGGCCACTGCTTCTGCCAGGATTTTCCAGCTCCTATGAAAACTGGGAAAGAAAAATGAAGGGGATCTAGCAACTGATCATATATGGAGGCAAAACTACTATACAGTGGATGTACTGTGTATCTACATATATGTTATGTATGGTATTATATACTGTGTATATGCATATACAGATATGCATACGTATTTGGAGGCAGAACAACTACAGGAAGGGGAAGAAGAAGGAAGCATTATCTTTAGGCTAATATTTATTAAGTGGTGGTTATGTACCAGGGGCATTGCTAAGACCATATACATGTATATATATGTAGATATATACATATGACTGAGAGTCACTCAGTCATGTCTGACTCTTTGCCACCCCGTGGACTGTAGCCTGCCAGGCTCCTCTGTCCATGGAATTCTCCAGGCAAGAATACTGCAGTGGGTTGCCATTTCCTCCTCCAGGGAAACATATACATATATATTCATATAAATATGAGGGAAGCAGGAATAGGACAAGTTTAAATGCACAAAGCACAGTGTTTTTGATGACAGCCAGACATTTTTCCTGAATAAATATTCCTTGGATTGTTGCAAGACTTTTGTTCATTTCCATAGTTCTAAAAACACTGATTCAGTGTTCTCCCTGCTTTGTGGAAGAGCAGATTTTTGCAAATCTCCACTGGAAAGCCTGGCTGCAGGACTTTCTAAGCAATGGCATCACGTTCTCACTTACACTTGGCTTGTGGTGGTCAAAAGCCTCGATCTTTTGTCACGAGCTGCTGGCTACTCCTTCCTGTAGTAAGTAGCCAGGAACAGCTTCCTTTAGTTGTTTTCAAGGAGGCCTCAGACTTTTCATTTCCACTAATTAAATTCCATTTTTCTTTATTGTTGTTGTTCCAACATGTGAAATAACTGTGAATCCTGCATCAGTAAGGATGCGTCTGGGTTTCATTTAATTCACTGACCGAGTCATGGCACAGACCAGCCTTTTTGTATGTCACTGCATACCCCTCCAGGCAGACTTGTCCTCCATTAACATTTTTGGAATCCTTGTTTCCAAACTGTGCCACTGGCATGACAAAATCTACCAATAAGACAACTTTTTTCTCAAAAGGTAAGTTGGTTAATTTCACATGATTTATTCACGGCAAACATTTCTGGCTCTCATGCTTCACTATTTCCTTACTGTTCACACATCCTTTGTTTCTAAAGAATGTTACACTTAGTGAAATATCAAGGAGCCATCACCGTCTCTTTTTGAAAATTGAGGCAGCATAGGTCTGCCCTCAAGTTTCTAGCCTTTTTCTCATCTCTCCACACACTTTCCAGAGGACAATGATGAGGGAGAATTCATCTGCATCCTCAGCAGTTCCCGGATGAGGGGTGCCGGGAGGGGTGGTCTGGGGAAGCGACCTCGCTGCAGAGGCTGGTTCCCATGTGGCTGAGCCTGGGCCTGCTCAACAGCTCCCGGGGTGGTGTCGTGGGGGTCGAGACCAGAGTTCCCAGCCGCGCTCAGGGCTGTGGTGGAGTTCAGGGCAGAAGGAGGAGAGAGGAGAGGATGAGGATAAGTTTTTTCTTCTTCTCTGTAATCCTGAGAGCACCTCGTCAATGATTAGTGGACAGAGAGGAGAATCCAGCATGGCCCACTCCCTGGGAGGGGAGCTGTTGAGAGTAGCATGGGATAACAACGCCCTGCAATTCAGGGTGGAGCATCTGACTTAGTACCCGGGGCAGGAGTTCTGTGCCATGAATCAGGCAACTGAAGGCAAGGGGGACAGCCTATTGATCCGACTGCTAATGTGGTTCCTGCCTGGATAAGTGGCTTAAAGTGGAGTGTAGACCACCTGTGATTCCAGCTGAGAAGGACTGGAGGAGGTAGGAGGCCTGAGGAACTTGTGAGAATTTTTTGAGAGCTTTTGAGAGTTTGCCTGGTCCAGCAGAAATAGAGGTTGAGGGAGACTCTGCACACCGTGGTCAAGCTTCTTAAGGCAAGATACTTAGTATCTTTGAGTTTCAAAATTCTCATTTATAAAATAAAGGTAATCATATCTCCTTAAGGATAGGTATGTAGAAAATATGTGCATTATGCAAGTAGAAAAATCTGTGCATTATGCACTCAAAACACAAGAGGCCCAATGCATTATACTTTGTTGTTGTTAAGCCGCTCAGTCATGTCTGACTCTTTGCGACCCCGTGATTCGCAGCACGCCAGGCCTCCCTGTCCATCACCAACTCCCGGAGTTTACCCAAATCCATGTCCATCGAGTTGGTGATGCCATACAGCCATCTCATCCTCTGTCATCCCCTTCTCCTCCTGCCCCCAATCCCTCCCAGCATCAGGGTCTTTTCCAATGAGTCAACTCTTCGCATGAGGTGACCAGAGTATTGGAGTTTCAGCTTCAGCATCAGTCCTTTCAATGAACACCCAGGACTGGTCTCCTTTAGGATGGACTGGCTGGATCTCCTTGCAGTCCAAGGG
Source organism: Cervus elaphus (assembly GCF_910594005.1). Taxonomy (NCBI): domain Eukaryota; kingdom Metazoa; phylum Chordata; class Mammalia; order Artiodactyla; family Cervidae; genus Cervus; species Cervus elaphus. The sequence continues at coordinate 78,719,415 of NC_057819.1, read as the reverse complement.
ACTCTCTAGAGTCTTTTCCAACATCACAGTTCAAAAGGATCAGTTCTTCAGCACTCAACCTTCTTTCTGGTCCAACTCTCAGGTCCATACGTGACTATTTTGTGCTTTGGGGGAATTCCATTTTGTGTGTGGGTTTCTTTCTGGGAGCAGTTTCTCACCTCGACTGCCAGATGGCGCCTGTGAGTAGCAGTGCCCTTTCCAAAGGCTTTCATTTCCACCCCTCAGTGCGAGCTATCTTCCTCTGTCAGTGCTCAGGCTGGTATTTAAAATCCAGTACTGCACACAGACTTTGTGTTTCTGATCCATCTGCTCCATGAAGAACTGTGAAACTCAGAAATACCTACTTCTACCCAGACACCCATTTCTCCACTAGGATTTGTCAGCGGATGAGCCTTTGTGATTTAATCAGGCAGTTGGGCATTCCAAATAAGTCAAACAATTAGGAGTCTGGCGTTTTATATGTTTGCGTGCATGTGTGCTAAGTCGCTTCAGTCATGTCCGACTCTCTGTGACCTTATGGACTCTAGCCCTCCAGGCTCCTCTGTCTATGAGATTCTCTGGGCAGGAGGGTTGCCAGGCCCTCCTCCAGGAGATCTTCCCGACACAGGGCTGGAATCTGTGTCTCTTGTGTCTCCTGCATTGGCAGGCAGGTTCTTTACCAATAGCACCACCTGGGAAGCCCTTTTCATATGTTTACCTCTATTGTAAGTTAAAGAACCTGAAAAGAGTGCAGAGATTCAAAGTTCAGGATATAGGGATTTGAATCTTAGCATGCGGAGTATCTTCAGACAAATATTTTATCTCCCTGAGCCTCAATTTCTTCATGTCTTAAATGTTTGTAATCATTGTGGCTGTTTTGTAGGATGGTTGTAAGGATAAATGAGATAATATACTTAGGATAAGCAGCACAAAGCCTGGTACAAAATAAGCAAACCTGCCTGTATAGGTAATTTGGACTGTCAAAGGCTTGAATGCTGAAGTCAGTCAGATGTTGATCTGACACCTAGCTCTTATCTTGAGTAAGTGATGTAAACTCTTTGAGCTCCACTTGCCTTGCAACTTGCAAGATTATCATGAAAATCACACACATACACACAAAAGATATATATAATACTTCTTTTTATTTGTATCATGACCCATTTCAGATAGGATTTTAATTTACCTACTCAAAATAAAAATTAGCATAATGGCCTTTTCTTTTATAATAAGTTTTAAAATCAAGGATAAGTAAAGTAAGAGACAAGTTTAGAATTTTGGATCCCATCTTAAGAGTCTATATAATCGCTAGTGATGGGGGCACAAATTCGGCTTTAAGATTCTCAGCATCCAAAGCAGTAAAGAAGGGAAATATGGTTAGTTATGATTCAGAGCACCAAGCTAAACGCAGAGGAGTTCTGAAGAAGCCCAGCTATTCCTAGATCTGAGACTTAAGAGACTGTATGTCGCACATGGTGGCTACACAATAGACACAGAAATGTTAGGTGTCCTCATCTTCCGCAGAGGAAAGAGTGGGCCTAAGAATAAAATCGACATGGAAAGGGTAACATCTGAGCTGAACAAGACAGAAAAGGGTTTGTCAGGAGCCTGGCGGGCTGCGGAAGGGTGAGGCGGGGGAGCCCATCCACGAGGGCCTCCGCCGCCGGCAGGGCCTGCGCCGGCCAAGCTGCCCTCGGCGGGAAGGCCCAGGGCATGCAGCCGGGAGGCTGGGGCGGGCTTGTCCACACCGCGGCTTCCGTGTGGGGTCTTGCCTTACTGGGCCTCTGGGGTTTAATGACCGTCCTCAGAGGGAAGCTAGCTGTCTTTCTTTCTTTCTTTTTTTTTCTGAGTGTTTTGTTCTATTTTCCTAAGAACCCAGCCTTATGGCTCTTGAAGGAAGCAAATGGTCAGGATGGTTACAGAGAACGTTCCTTTATTTTTTCCCTTCCGGGTCTCCTCAGTCATTACAACCAGTGCTGGGGGGGTCTGTGACGTGGCCTTAAGACAGCGCTTTTAGGCTGTAAAGCCCCAGAGAAGGGGAGCCGTGCCTTCTTCGTCTTCCTGCATCCCCACTGTTTCTGCTCTGCGTCATTGCTTCCAGCACGTGCTGTTTCTCCTTCCCTCTCAGGAAGCGGGAGTGGGGGGTACACCCGGCAGACGTGTGTGGGGGGCAGCCACGCAGGGGGCAGGCTCTGAGGGGCATCCCAACCCCGCTGTGCCCTGCGACTCCCTCTTAAATGAGCCTGTGTGCAAGGGTGGAGCTTTGGGGCTCCTAGGTGTTTGTGCCCAGAGACTGAAAATGAGCTCATCAGGCGTTATCATTAGGTTTGGGTTCCTGAACACACACCTGCTATCGTTGCCTTGCTTTCAGAGGCAACGGAGCAGCCACTCATTTTCTGGACTCCGATACCCTCTGGGCTCCTCCGGCCTGCCGGGGACAAGACCAGGTGCTCAGGCAGCCCCAGGCAGCCTATCTCTGCGATCAGCTGCGTTCTGAGAACTCTCCCCAGGGCCAGTTCTTGGAATGGTTCCGATCATTATCTTTGTACCCTCCGTATGACATCGGTGGCAGAGGCCTCGTGTGGCAGAGTGCATGGGGGTAGGTGATCAAGACATCTGGGCTTCTGGGTACGACAAGCACAAAAAAGTTTGGTCGCTTTGGATAAGTCATTTCTGTTTTCTGGTCCTCCATATTCCCCATCTGTTTAAAAAAATTGCATATTAAAAAATTTTATACATAAATTTGGGGGGGAAAGGGTCCATGGAGGTTATTGTTTTCTCAAAAGAGTTTGTGACCGACAATGGCTGACAATCCCTGGATTTAAGATTTACAAATTCTTACCATCCAGCTTGAGACAATGCTTTGGCTCTGTGCTTCTAGGATTAACTCTTCAGCAGTTTTTGCCAGTTGCCTACCAGTTCCTTCGATATGGTCCAAGAATATGAAAGTCAATAAGATGCCTTTCAAAGAGACTACTCTCCCATGAGGGAGAAGGACCTATGAACAAAGAATTACGATGTCTAAAACTCAGGGTGGCGTTTAACCCAGGGCACCTAGAGACAAGGCCCCCCAAAGTGTCGCAGCCATGCCTCCTCACCTCCGGAGGATGTGAAGTGCTGAAAAGGAAAAGCCCTTCAAGTGAAGGGCGTGCTCCCAGCCGGCACTGGAGGCCACGGTCCCCCACAGGCTGTCCCCCCAACGCGCTCCACACGCTCTCTCTCCTTGTGCTGCCAGCAAGCTAGTTGCCCTTATGTAGGAACAGGTTGAAACCTCAGACCTGTGCTTCTGGATGAGAACCCCCATACTCTGCAGGAGCCCCAGGATCCCACCCGCCCCTCTTTTCCTGCCCTTCCTGGGGCATCCCAGACCCTTTCAGGTCCAGCACTGTAGAGTGTGAACTGCGGAGATGCTTAGCAATGCATACCACATCGGCACATAGATCTCCGTCATGTGTAGACCTTAGCAGTTCCCACGGACCTCCTGGCTGTGCAGGAATCTCTGTTAAATGGGAAATCTGCTTAAAACAAAAGAAAAGCAGGAATATTTCTATTGGCACACACTGGGCCAGAGGAGCAGGGGCTGTAGCAGGCTGGGCTCTAGCCTCAGTTCCTTTATTGCCTGGATCCAAGCTTTTCCATCATGTGGCTGCCCCTCAGTCCTGCTACCATCACCTCTGCCCTCGCCTATTCCACTTAACCTCCACATATGTTTCGTTATAATTCATTCTCCATGTGGCAGCCAGAGGGCTCTTTTAAAATGTAAATCAGAACATACCACTCCTCTACTAAAATTTTCCAAATATTTTCACTGCGCTTAGAATAATATCTAAACTCTCCACCCGGTCCTCCCATGATCTGGCAGCTGTCTATCTGTCTAGCTTCCTCCTGGAATCCCCGCTTCTTGCTCACAAGCTCACTGACCTCCTGTCTCAGCATTGCTATAATGTCCTTTCTGCCTCTGGGCCTTTGCACGTGCTGTTTTTGTTGACTGAATTGCTCTTCACCAGTCACATGGTTTCTTCCTCCTCTTTATTTTAAAATTTATTATATTTTGTATTGGGGTGTAGCTGATTAACAATGTTGTGATGGTTTCAGGTGAACTGTGAAGGACTCAGGCGTATATATACTGGTTTCTTCCTTTTCTGATTCAGATCCCGGCTTAACGGGCAATTTTTGTTAGAGCTCTCCCCTGAGGATTTTGACTAAACTTTCCCTACCCTACTCCATTATAGCCTTTTCACTGTTTTCTTTTATTCTCTTATTTGTTGTACTCTGAAATTACCTACTTTGTTTATTGTCTGTCTCCCCGGCCCCACTAATGAGTCTTGTCTGTCCCATACACTGTTGTGCCCCCAGCATATGGAATTGTTGTTGCTGAGTCGCAAAGTCATGACCGACTCTTTGCAACTCCATGGACTGCAGCTTGCCAGGCTTCCCTGTCCTTCACCATCTCCCAGAGTTTCTTCAAACTCATGTTCATCAAGTAGGTGATGCCATCCAACTATCACATTGTCTGTCATCCCCTTCTCCTTCTGCCCTCAATCTTTCCCAGCATCAGGGTCTTTACCAATGAGTTGGCTCTTTGCATCAGGTGGCCAAAATATTGGAGCTTCAACTTCAACATCAGTCTTTTCAATGAATATTCAAGGCTGATTTCCTTTAAGGTTGACTGGTTGGATCTCCTTGCTGACCAAGGGAATCTCAAGAGTCTTCTCCAGCACCAGAGTTCAAAAGCATCAGTTCTTAGGTGCTCAGTCTTCTTTATGGTCCAATTGTCACATCTGTACATGAAGAATGAAAGAAAAAATGAAGAGGCATCTAGAATAGGGGATGCATAATAGATAATCAAATATTCGTTGGATGATTGAATAAATAATGATGGTAAAACCATTTAATATATTGGTGTCCCATTCCTCAGTGACACATCCGATCTTTCATTATCTTCAGAAAACTCCCTGAGGTAGATGTTGCCATCACAGACAGCCACTTTAGAGTTGAGGAAATGGATCAAATGAAATTAACAATTTGCCTAAAATCATAATTGTGACCTGGAAGTTTATCCCCTGTGAGATACCAATAGACCTTTTGGGAAAAGAGGCAGGGGAGAGAAATTCTCTCTATTCTTCCAAATTTTAAACCCCACCATCACATTATTCATCCCCTGAGGAGTTAATGGAATAATGCACTGCCTGTCTGGTCTACACAAAAGCAAGGTCTGTGGCCAGGCCTCAGCCCCAGGGAGTGATAAACTCTCTTCCCACACACAGTTCTTCTGCATCTGATTCATCCTGAGCACATCCACGTTCAGTAACTTATTTATTGCTGCATTGATTCATCACACATGTACTCTTAGTAGATACTGTGATAGGTATCTGGCAGCTCCAGGGAGGAAAGGAATCCCTGATTCATGCTAAGTGTTTGGCCCTGGCCTCCCCTAGAAATGGCCTCTAATAAATTCCGTTGGTTAAATTCTAATTCTTTTGACTAAATAAGATAATGCATATAAAATACTTATTAGCTGGGATTCTGGCATGGAGGAGGAACTCAGGGAATATGAGTGATGAAGATGATGATATCAGAACCTGGACTTCTTTTCTCAGCCAGGCTGACTACAAGGGGAGAAAAGATTTAAAATGCTCTTGGCCTGTTTTTCCCCTTCTAGAGCCATCCCATTAAAAACTCCAGCTCACATGACTTCCATTGCCTTTTCCTAAGCCCACAGCTTGCACAAGCAACTGCAAGTAATAAGCATAATTTAAATGCTGTGTCTTTCCTAATTAAAATCCATCCAGAAGGGGATGCCAGAGTTATTTTAGTTCATGAGGCAGAAGAAGCTTCATTATATTAATCCAGGCTTTTCAACAGAGCTGGAGGGGAGATGCATCCATGTGTGTGCATTGTGTGTGTGTGCATGTGCACGCACATGCATTCATGTGCATATAGTATGTTTGGAGTGCTAAGAATGCAACGCTGGCCCTGAATAGGCTGTAGGATATGAATTCCCTCTGAAATTCCAAGGGAGCTGTTGATGGAGCCACGGGATCGCTTGCTGAGCACCTCAGGCTGGTGAGTAACTCTGGGGTCTGCCTTGGCCCTCCCAGGTGGTTCTGAAGGAAGCCCCTGGAATGGCTTTTCCATCAGGAGATGCTGGGACAGCTCCCGGCGCTGAGGCTCCACGTGCCTGGCGGCTCTCCTTGGAAAACTGGTTGCCAGAGCAGCTGGATCAGGCCGGCTTCCACAGCAAAGAGGAGAAAGCAAACAGACCTCCTTCTGCTAATCCAGGGGCCTCTTTCCAGGGGACAGCTCCCAAGAGCGAACGATACAGGAAACCAAATCCAGATAGAGAGGAGATGACGATGGGAAAACAAGAAGGAAGAGAAGAAAGGGAAGCTTAGTAGGACAGGGAGGAGTGAAAGGTTTAGTAGACATTCTCTCTGAGCACAGGTTTTGCTTTGCCAGGGCAGGAGTTAGTATCCATGGGAGCGCACTGTAAGCTGAAGGGTGAAGACAGTTTGGAGCATGCTTTTCATGTTCAGAGGATTCCTCTTTCCCATCACCAAGCCCTAAGCCCTCACTGTAATATTCTTGAAATACATCTCAATGTATTTTCATTATTGATAAATATGTTTCTTTCCCAGAATCCCTTTGGCCATATGGCCCCAGAGATGGAGAGGAAAGCTGTAGAGTAGCAAAGAAGACAGGACATTAAGGGAACCTCACACCCAGAAGGAAAGGGAGGAAATGCATTTGCAGGTTTGAAAGGGAGCTTAGAAGAGAGAGGAAACAGGGCAGGGAGTATGAGGTGTGGGTGTTTTTGCTCCTCAGCTCCAGGTCACATCTAGGTTGTTGAGGGTGGGATGGAACCGAAGACATTTAGCAGGGATTAGAAACACCCAGTTAGGGAAATAGGATGACTCACTCCTGGGGAAATGCAAATATCTTAGCCCAGGTGGGCCCAGAGCTCCTGTAGCCTGGCCCCCGGGTAGCCGAACCAGGGCTGAGGAGGGTTTCCAGGAGGTCCAACTTGTGGAGACCTGCAGACTCCAGTTTAATGCAGAGTCCACATCTGAGAGTTCCTGGACCCCCAGGGGTATGCAGAGGCTGAAATAAATGATCAAAATAGATCAGGGTGGTAGATAAGATGGCTGCAGGGAGCGGGGACTCACCTCTGAATGCCAAGCTGGGGGCCACAACAAAGCTCCAAAGACAAGGTAGGATTCCATACCAAGGTAGATACCCAGGAACCAGACAAGAATGGCTCATGGGCCAGCACATACCTATGATTAGCACATGGAACTGTGACTGCCCCCTGCTACAGTAAACTTTTAACTTCTGCTGATCTTGGAGACAGAGCAGTGAGCAGTGGTTTGAAGCAAGATCTTAGTTCCCTGCCCAGAAATTAAACCTGGGTGAAAACCAGGATTCCTAACCACTAGACCACCAGGGGCAGTACTGATTCTAGCTTGTGATTCATCCAGCCTGGCATTTCACAATATGTACTCTGCATATATGTTAAATAAGCAGGGTGACAATATACAGCCTTGATGCACTCCTTTCCCAATTTGGAGCCAGACCATTGCTCCATGTCTGGTTCTAACTCGTTTCTTGACCTGCATACAGGTTTCTCAGGAGGTAGGTAATGTGGTGTGGTATTCCCATCTCTTGAAGAATTGTCCAGTTTGTTGTGATCCACACAGTCAAAGGCTTTAGCATAATCAATAAAGAAGAAGTAGATGTTTTTCTGCTTTTTCTATGATCCAACGGATGTTGGCAATTTGATCTTTGGTTCCTCTGCCTTTTTTAAATCCAGCTGGAACATCTGGAAGTTCTCAGTTCACGTACTGTTGAAACCTCTCTTGGAGAATTTTGAACATTACTTTGCTAGCATGTGAGATGAGGGCAATTGTACAGTAGTTTGCACATTGATTGGTGCTCCCTTTCTTTGGGATTAATGAAAACTGACCTTTTCCAGTCCTGTGACCACTGCTGAGTTTTCCAAATTTGCTGGCATACTGAGTGCAACACTTTAATATCAACTTTTAGGATTTGAAATAGCTCAGCTGTAATTCCATCACCTCCACTAGCTTTGTTTGTAGTGATGCTTCCTAAGGCCCACATGGATTTGCACTCCAGGATGTCTGTCTCTAGGTGAGTGATCACAACATCGTGGTTATCTGGGTCATGAAGATCTTTTTTGTATAGATAGTTATTCTGTGTATTCTTGCCACCTCTTCTTAATAACTTTTGCTTCTGTTAGGTCCACACTATTTCTGTCCTATACTGTGTCTGTCTCTGTATGAAATGTTCCATTCAGTTCAGTTCAGTAGAGTCACTCAGTTGTGTCTGACTCTTTGCAATTCCATGCATCGCAGCACGCCAGGCCTCCCTATCCATCACCAAATCCCGGAGTTTACTCAAACTCGTGTCCATGGAGTTGGTGATGCCATCCAACCATCTCATCCTCTGTCATCCCCTTCTCCTCCTGCCCCCAATCCCTCCCAGCATCAGGGTCTTTTCCAATGAGTCAACTCTTCACATGAGGTGGCCAAAGTATTGGAGTTTCAGCTTCAACATCAGTCCCTCCAATGAACACCCAGGACTGATCTCTTTAGGATGGACTGGTTGGATCTCCTTGCAGTCCAAGGGACTTGCAAGAGTCTTCTCCAACACCACAGTTCAAAAGCATCAATTCTTCAGCACTCAGCTTTCTTTATAGTCCAACTCTCACATCCATACATGACCACTGGAAAAACCATAGCCTTGACCAGACGGACCTTTGTTGGCAAAGTAATGTCTCTGCTTTTTAATATGCTATCTAAGTTGGTCATAACTGTCCTTCCAAGGAGTAAGCATCTTTTAATTTCGTGGCTGCAATCACCATCTGCAGTGATTTTGGAGCCCAAAAACATAAAGTCTGACATTGTTTCCACTGTTTCCCCATCTATTTCCCATGAGGTGATGGGACCAGATGCCATGATCTTAGTTTTCTGAATGTTGAGCTTTAAGCCAACTTTTTCACTCTGCTCCTTCACTTTCATCAAGAGGCTTTTTAGTTCCTCTTCACTTTCTGCCATAAGGGTGGTGTCATCTGCATATCTGAGGTTATTGATATTTCTCCCGACAACCTTGATTCCAGCTTGTGCTTCTTCCAGCCCAGTGTTTCTCATGATGTACTCTGCATATAAGTTAAATAAACAGGGTGACAATATACAACCTTAACGTACTCCTTTTCCTATTTGGAACCAGTCTGTTTTTCCATGTCCAGTTCTAACTGTTGCTTCCTGACCTGCATATAGGTTTTTCAAGAGGCAGGTCAGGTGGTCTGGTATTCCCATCTCTTTCAGGATTTTCCACAGTTTATTGTGATCCACACAGTCAAAGGCTTTGGCATAGTCAATAAAGCAGAAATAGATGTCTTTCTGGAACTCTCTTGCTTTTTCAATGATCCAGCGGATGTTGGCAATTTGATCTTTGGTTCCTCTGCCTTTTCTAAAACCAGCTTGAACACCTGGAAGTTCACTATTCACGTATTGCTGAAGCCTGACTTGGAGAATTTTGAGCATTACTTTACTAGTGTGTGAGATGAGTGCAGTTGTGTGGTAGTCTGAGCATTCTTTGGGATTGGAATGAAAACTGGTATTTTCCAGTCCTGTGGCCACTGCTGAGTTTTCAAATTTGCTGGCATATTGAGTGCAGCACTTTCACAGCATCATCTTTCAGGATTGGAATTAGCTCAACTGGAATTCCATCACCTCCACCAGCTTTGTTCATAGTGATGCTTTCAAAGGCCCACTTGACTTCACATTCCAGGATGTCTGGTTTTAGATGAGTGATCACACCATCATGATGATCTGGGTTGTGAAGATCTTTTTTGTACAGTTCTTCTGTGTATTCTTGCCACCTCTTCTTAATATCTTCTGCTTCTGTTAGGTCCATACCACTACTGTCCTTTATCAAGCCCGTCTTTGCATGAAATGTTCCCTTGGTATCTCTAATTTCTTGAAGAGATCTCTAGTCTTTCCCATTCTGTTGTTTGCCTCTATTTCTTTGCATTGATCACTGAGGAAGTCTTTCTTATCTCTCCTTGCTATTCTTTGGAACTCTGCATTCAAATGGGTATATCTTTCCTTTTCTCCTTTGCTTTTAGCGTCTCTTCTTTTCTCAGCTATTTGTAAGGCCTCCTCAGACAACCATTTTGCTTTTTTGAATTTCTCTTCCATGGGGATGGTCTTGATCCCTGTCTCCTACACAATGTCATGAACCTCCATCCATAGTTCATCAGGCACTCTGTCTATCAGATCTAGTCCCTTAAATCTATTTCTCACTTCCACTGTATAGTCATAAGGGATTTGATTTAGGTCATACCCGAATGGTCTAGTGGTTTTCCCCACTTTCTTCAATTTAAGTCTGAATTTGGAAATAAGGAGTTCATGATCTGAGCCACAGTCAGCTCCCAGTCTTGTTTTTACTGACTGTATAGAGCTTCTCCATCTTTGGCTGCAAAGAATATAATCAATCTGATTTCAGTATTGACCATTTGCTGATGTCCATGTGTAGAGTTGTCTCTTACGTTGTTGGAAGAGGGTGTTTGCTATGACCAGTGCATTCTCTTGGCAAAATGCTATTAGCCTTTGCCCTATTTCATTTTGTACTCCAAGGTAAACTTGCCTGTTACTCCTGGTATCTCTGGAATTCCTACTTTTGCATTCCAGTCCCCTCTGATGAAAAGGACATCTTTTTTGGGTGTTAGTTCTAGAAGGTCTTGTAGGTCTTCATAGGACCATTCAACTTCAGCTTCTTTGACATTAGTGGTTGGGGCATAGACTTAGATTACTGTGATACTGAATGGTTTGCCTTGAAAATGAACAGAGTTCATTCTGTCATTTTTGAGATTGCATCCAAGTACTGCATTTGGGACTCTTTTATTGACTATGATGGCTACTCCATTTCTTCTAAGGGATTCTTGCCCACAGTAGTAGATATAATGGTCATCTGAATTAAATTCTCCCTTTCCCATCCATTTTAGTTTACTGATTCCTAAAATGTTGATGTTCACTCTTGCCATCTCCTGTTTGACTACTTCCAACTTGCCTTGATTCATGGACCTAGCATTCCAGGTTCCTGTGCAATATTGCTCTTTACAGCATCTCACCTTACTTCCATCACCAGTCACTGCAACAGCTTGATTTTGTTTTAACTTTGGCTCTATCTCTTCATTCTTTCTGGAGTTATTTCTCCAGTGATCTCCAGTAGCATATTGGGCACCTACCAACCTGGGGAGTTCCTCTTTCAGTGCCATATCTTTTTGCCTTTTCTACTGTCCATGGTGTTCTCAAGGCAAGAATACTGAAGTGGTTTGCCATTCCCTTCTCTAGTGGACCACGAACTTTCCACCATAAACTGTCCATCTTGGGTGGTTCCACGCAGCATGACTCATACTTTCATTGAGTTAGACAAGGCTGTGAACCATGTGATCAGTTTGGTTAGTTTTCTGTGATTGTGTTTTTCATTCTGTCTGCCCTCTGATGGATAAGGACAAGAGGCTTGTGGAAGCTTCCTGATGGGAGGGACTAGTTGCAGGGGAATCTGGGTCTTCTTCTGATGGGCAGGGCCATGCTCAGTAAATCTTTAATCTAATTTTCTGTTGATGGTCAGAATTGTGTTCCTTCCATGTTGTTTGCCCTAAGGCCAAACTATGGTAGGGATAAGGTAATAGAAATCTCCTCCAAAAGGATTTATACCAGTCTGCCATTGTTGCTCCCAGGACTGTTGCTGTGAGTGTTCCCGACCTCACAGCAGACCACTGCTGACCCATGCCTCTGCTGGACACTCCTGGACACTCACAGGCAAGTCTGGGTCAGTCTCTTGTGGGGTCACTGCTCCTTCTCCTGGGTCCTGGTGCACACAAGGTTTTGTTTGTGCCCTCCAAGAGTCTGTTTCCCCAGTCCTGTGGCAGTTCTGTAATCAAATCCCACTGGCCTCCAAAGTCAAATTCCCTGTGGGTTCTCAGTCTCTTTGCCAGATCCCCAGGTTGGGAAATCTTTTGTGCTTCCTAGAATTTTTGTAACAGTGCGAGAACTTCTTTGGTATAATTATTTTCCAGTTTGCAGGTTATCTGCTCAGTGGCTCTATGATGGGACTAATGGCAACCTCCTCTAAGAGGACATAGGCCACAAACCATGCCTCCCAGGACTGCAGCAGCCTGAGGCCCTGTCCCTCCACAGGCCTCTGCTGACTGCCACTGCAGGAGATGCTCAGACACTCAAACGCAGGTCTGGCTCTGTGTCTCTGGGGTCCCTGGGTCCTGGCGCACACAGGTTTTGTTTGAGCCTTCCGAGCATCTCTGGCAATTATGGGCTTTGAATCTAAATATGATTTCACCCTTCCTACCGTTTTATTGGGATTCTCCTTTGCCCTTGGACATGAGGTATCTTTTTTTGGTGGGATCCAACATTCTCCTGTCCATGGTTGTACGGCAGTATTATTATTATTGGCATAGCACAACACATGCAAGACCTGACATAGAAAGAGTTTATTTGGACAGAAACAAACAGGAATACCTACCTGGAGAGAAACAGTGTGGACATCCTCCCCAATGAGGAGAAGTGCAGTAAAGAGGTGGTTAAATCATTTATATTGGGACAGTTCCTCTGGGTCTTTGTCCTCATCTGGCCAATTATCTCATTTCTTTCCCCACATCTGTTCTGTCCCAGGGCCCTCCCCTATATCTGTGCACATCTTTTTGCCAAGATGGATTCCAGTGCAGAGGCCTATGGGAGCTTGACAGTACCTATTATGAAACAGCGCCCCCTCCCTTTTTGACCTCTGAGAAGCCTTCCTAAGCATGTGCAGTTGGGGAGGGCTCCTTGACCTCAGGAGTCATAGATGTGGTCATCTTATCTTTTTATTCCAGCAGAGCTCAGCTCCTGCCATTGAGTTTATCCTTGAAGTGTCTAGGGAAAACAAAGCTCCAATTTACCCTGCTTGACAAACTCCAGCTGTTCAGCCCAGGTCCCATCTATCCTTCCTCATGGCCTCCACCCAGACAGAACCCGGAGAAAGAGAGAAAGGTTGAGATATCTTGAGAGATATCTTGAGAGAAACTTCCCTGGACCTTTGTATTTTGAATTGATTGAATTATTTTCTTTTTTTTTTTTTTTTTTTTTTAATTTTTATTTTTGACCATGCAGCACGGCATATGAGATCTTAGTTCCCCAACCAGGGATGGAACTTGCAGCCCCTGCAATGGAAGCACAGAGTCTTAACCACTGGACCATCAGGAAAGCCCTGAATTGATTAGATTCTTAACCCAAACTTGTCAAGTTGAACGAAAGAGCCTGTTTTAAATTGGAAAAGAAGAAATTACTTTCAATTGGCCAATTAAGTTTTTTGGGGACTCACCTTAATTGATGAAATCAATTATACTTTTTAAAGCTACATTTTTTTTTCCACAACTGAATTGCAGTGTAAAAATTTTGACCTCTCTATAATGATTGCTTTACAAATCCACAAATAGATTTAGAGTCTCTGAGTCATCTTCACATACATTATCATTTTGAACTTGACAGCAAATCAAAGTAGATGCTTTATTCCAACTTTACAGATGCAGGAAACAGAGGCTCAGTGATGGTCAGAGCCTTTTTCAAGTTCACCAACCTAGAAGAAGGCTTCTTCCAGGCCCATTTGAAAACAAGCTGCTGAATCTCTGTCTAATATAGTGGTTCTCGGCTGGGGCCATTTCTAGAGACAATTTTGGTTGTCACACTGTACCCAGGGGTAGAGGCTGGGATGCTGGTGAACATTCTGTGCTGCAGAGAATAGTAAAGAATGATTTGGCTCCAAACGTCTAGCGCCAAGATGGAGCAACCCTCTTACATATATGTTACGGGGGATTGATTTCAAGGGGGGAAGTTGAATGTCTGCTTTCATACTTGTGAAAATGGACTAGGAACCCATAGCCAAGGTGATTACTATTTAATAAGGAAGACACAACTGATAAACCTTAATTTCTCCAGAGACATAAGCCCACTGGAGCTTCATTTCTAAAATGTTGGGTCAAATGGATAAGTCAAAAGGCTTTGTCAGATCAACAAGAAACTGTGCACCCTGGGCAGGCTGGTGCTTGGGGCGTACTCAGAACAGATCATTTTTAACTTCCTTTCCTCTGTACACAATTACTTTCGGTGATAATCAAATTAAAACAAATAATGACAATCAGAAAACTGAATTTTTTATGTCATATACATAGTCATGTCAGTAATAAAAAGATAAATATACATGTAGTGAAAAAGGAAGAGTACTGTATTAATACTTTTAAATTATATGAATGTATTTTCTTTCAAAGGAAAAACTATACCTGTATATTGATATATTGAAATAATGAATAATAATATTACAGATTCTATATTCATGCCTTGAGTTCTATAAATTTGTCAATGATTTAGTTAAAATTAGTCTTCTCTGTCAAATTAGTCTTTGCGTATTCCTATTTGATAGACATTTCAGTCAGATTTGTCAAGCTATTGTCACTCATAGTTGATTAAAGAATTTTTTATTAGTCTTAATTTTGAAATCTTCTTTCACATAAAGAAACAGGTGTACAAGTAGAAATTTTCATACCTACCTAAGAGTAAGTTCGGCTAAGATACAGAAGAATCCCATTTTTCAGTAAATTCCAGAAATTGCAATACTTTCTGTGTCCTTTTTCTCTTCAGGATTTATTCTAAAAGCTTTCCAAAGTCTCCACAGTTGAAAATTTCCACTAAAATACCTTCGACAGAAAGTCCACTTAATTTCATTGTATTTGGTTAAATCTTTGAAATTTTTTTCTTCCACAAAAAGAGAAAATGGCTGATTAACAGAACACTGATACTATCATTTTAAAAATCACTTCTGACAATGAAGCCCCTTACTGCCTACACCCTAGGCTGACCCGTCCTGCCTTCTGGCCCCACCAGCTCTTTCTGGAGGAGGTAAGTTCCATTTTTATGTTGTTAGGGAAAGGTCTGTGTGGTCAGTCACATTTCAAGGAATCAGTGTTCCACCACGAGATTTCCCGCCACACCCCCCCCAACTTTTTTTTCACTCTTGGCATAAAAATATGCAAATACAGAAACAAATTAAAGAATAAAAATGACACATTAATTAGTTAGGGTTAAGTTTGGTTTTCCATCCATAACATACAGTCTCTGCCCTCAAAGATGCTGGTGTCTTTGTGGAGGGGCTGTTTTACGGACTGTAGGTAGTTAACCATCACAAGAAAGGAACAGGTGGAGAGCTCCGCTAGAAATGGGGTGAGGTTCAGGGGAGGGAGTAACTGCGTCCAACCAGGAGATCAGAGTGATAGCTTATGGTGAACGATGTTGGATTCGTGATCTCTGATGTTGGATTCGTGATCTCAGAAGAAGATTTAGCTTTGGGACCAGGGACCAGGCTTGATCAGTCAGGGCTCTCGTGTGGCAAGTTTATCACAGTGAGAAAGGACAGAGGTAACTTCTGACATAGAGATCAGAAGAGGGTGGAGAGTGCCCCCTTGCTAGTCTTTAGCAAGGGAATTATGTGCTTTTTAATTAGTTATTACAACAAATCAAAAGAATGTCTCAAGTTTGTGAAAATTTTACCAGACCCACTCCCACAATTTACATTTCAGGACAACAGGATTAGAACTTAGAAAGATAGATCCTACCAGAAAGATCCTCGAAAGACCCACTAGAATAGAAAGATTCTACCAGACCCACTCCCATAATGTACATTCTAAAATATCCGGATTAGTCAGAAGGTTTTCAGGAAGGAGAAACTGTCCTCAAGCAGGATACATTGTTGTTATTTAATCCCTAGTATAGGGTTTAAACTGAATTGTTTTTTGTGTAATCATCAGTTCCGGGCCTAAAGAAAAGCACCGCTTTATGTGACTAAGATTAAGGAATGTAGAGGGGGGAGAAAAGGTTTGTCCTTTCCTCCTCCTCGAGAACCGCAGACCCTTCTCTCCACGGGGACTGGGACTTCTTAACAACCTGCCTAAGAATTGACTCTCTGAAGAGGAGATTTCACGGGGAAAGCGGCATTTCAATGTGTCCTGAAGAATGAATAGCATTCTGTACTCAAAGACTCTGCTAAGGCCTAGGAGCCAGGGCCTCCATTTCTCCGCCGTTCTTCCCCTTGGGTCCACATGGAAACGGACCCAAGAGGAGACAGAGTGCTCTCTGGCACAGAGCCTGGCCGGGTGGATGGGGGGATCATCGTAATTGTCCTCAACTAAGTGTGACATTCAGAGAGTCGCTTTCCCTCTCTCGGCCACAGAACGAAAGAGCTTACCCCAGGAGATGTCTCAAAGGCATCCTGTGACCCAGACCTTCCTGGGCCGTCCTGAAAGGGCCTTGGGGTGGCTTTCTGAGCATGGGAGCCGAGCTTCCTGTCCGCATAGCCGCTGTCTGGCTTCAGAGCACCAGCTGCGGGGTCTAAGGGGCCGCAGAGCGGGGTCGGGGAGTCAGGGCGTTGCTGCTGGGGGCCTTGAGTCTCTGTCCCCGCTCTCCTGTGGCCGCCCCCGCTGCTCATCCCCGTCCCCTCTCGACCCAGCACACAAGCGGGGAGGAGAGAAGGGGGTAGGAAGGGAGAATCTCGGGAGAGACGGAGGGGGTGGGGAGGGCAGAGGGTCAGCGAGGGAGGGAGGAGAGGCCGGGGCAGTGGGGGCCGTCTCAGGGCGCAGACGCTCAGACCCGAGCTCCCCCTTTCTGCTCACCCGCCCCCATCGCCTTTTAAAACCATGCTTCTTCTATTTCTGAGATTCATCTTCTGTCAAAAGAAAGAAAGGCCCTTTGGTCTTTTAAGGCACCCTTTCATGAGGCTTTGTGCGTGTCTGCCTGCCTCTGTAGTTCCAGGGAGGCAGCAGGCGGCAGGGCACCTGCAGGAAGGGGGACCCGCCGGCTGCCGGGGAGGAGGGGTGCGCCCGAGACGGGGAGGGGCCCTGTGCTGTCGGAGAAGCTCATCAAAGGGCCCCGTCCGGCCTTCAGCTGTGAGCAGAAAAGTTAGGGAGAGGGCAAGCAGGATCGAGGTTGGGAGACGCACGTTTAGGAAAGACAGTCCCATCTCAAAGGAAATCAACCGAGCCTGGTTTCTCGCTCCCAGATCTCACTCGGACCTCAGAGGCGGTGGGTGGGGAGTCCTCACCCCGTCAGAAGCGTCTCTTGCAATTAATCCACAGGTCATCAATTACAGCTGCGGAGGTCGGGGTGCGTTCCCAGGGCGCTGAGGAGAGTCAGGCTGGGCTGGGGTCCGCACAGCCACTCCGGGATGCAGGGAGGTCAGAGTCACTGCGCAGCTCAGGCCGCGCTCCTCGCTGGCCTTGGAGCAGGCGTGCTGCCACCAGCCCTGTTTCCTGGGCCCTTCCCGGGGTTGCTGACAGGGCCAGTGAGACGCAGGTGAGGCGTCCTTCTGCGGCGCAGTGGAGTTCAGACACGTCGGGGGGCCGCACCCAGGGCAGGGCTGCACACACTCTCCTTCCCCAGTGTGTCCCCCCGTGGGAGGCGCGCAGGAGGAGACCACCCCTTCTCCCCCCCCCCCCCCCCCCCCCCCCCCCCCGTTTTCTCCCGGTTCTGAAGTCACAGGAGGCTGCCCGGGGAAACGACAGAACTGGAGCTGAAACCTGGCTTCTGGCTGAACCTTGGGAGTCATGCTGGAAGCCTCCTATTACCCCGGGAAGCTGCACAATTCCCATTTGACTGGGGCCTATGGGTCCACACTGCAGGGCAGAGATCTCTGATTCTTTACCTCCTGGGACACATTTTCTGGGATGGCTTTCGACTTTCTAGGAAGAGGTAGCCTAGGGGCTGCCATGTTTGGGGAGTGGGGTGCAGCCGTGTTAGTAAACCAGGCATTCTGGTTGTACATGCTAATTTGGGGACGCTTTCAGAAATCAGTGCTGATTATGGGGTTCAAAATTCCATCCTGCGCCGCTACCAGTTTATATTGAAGTGAAAAATTAAAGATGCGACGATGGCTCTGAGGCTGAAAACTCAGCCTCTGTGCACTGGGGCTGAATGGAATCTCGGAGACAAGAGTTCTGAGTAAAGTAGAAAAGAACAGCTTTACCGTCTTGCCAGGCAAAGGGGAACCAGCAGGCTTGTGCCCCTCAAAAGCTGTGTGCCCCAACCCAGGGGGATTTGGTGAGTGTTACAACAGTGGTGCGGGGCAGGATTTCTGATAAGGATCAAAGTGTGTGCAGGGCCTACACTTGCTTAACTGGTCTCAGACAGTCTCCTAGTCTTGATGAGCTTCTCTGGTTCTTTAATCTGGAGTGAAGAATGCTACCATCTCCCATTTGTTGGGGGGTTTAGTTCTGTCGGGAACTCAAAGGCCTTGTTCTGCGTATCCCTTGAGGTGGAGTCAGGACCCAGCCGCCAAGCTGCACTGTTGTTTAACTTCCTACTGCTTCCTCCTCTCTGCATCTCCTCCTTTCCCTGACTGGCAGCTGTTGGAATCTGCCCTTTAGAACTCAGGGAAAGTCACGGGGACTGGAGTCTATACCCTACAAACAAGAAATGGGGGACACAGAAAGGCTTCTATGCCCAGGAGCCCCACAGGTCCTTGCTGTGAGTTTTTAGGGGGCAAGTTTGATGTTTCAGGATGAGCATGACACTGGAAGTTTGCAAACCTAGGAGGGAATCTAGTCTCCACCAGCAAATGTTTGATTTCTCATCTTAAAATCAGGATGAAAGATTCTCTAAGACTCCTTTTTTTAAAAAATTATTTATTTGGCTGCATCTGGTCTTAGTTGTAGCAAGTAGGGGATCTCTAATTGTGTTTGTGGCCTCAGTAGTTGCTCCAGGGCGTATGGGATCTTGGTACCTCAACCAGGGACAGAAGCCAAGTTCTCTGCATGGGAAGGCAGATTCTTAACCATTTGACCACCAGGGAAGGCCCTCCAAGATTTCTTTTTTAATCCATTTGCTTTCCTATCGTATGTTAGACCTGGGTTCAATCCCTGGGTCGGGAAGATCCCCTGGAGAAGGACATGCCAACCCGCTCCAGTATCCTTGCCTGGAAAATCCCATGGACAGAGGAGCCTGGAGGGCTACAGTCCATGGGGTCACAAAGAGTCAGACACGACTGAGTGACTAACACAGAGTATGCTAGAATAGGAATCTTACAAGTACATCTAGCCTAAAGGACAAAAGTGTGAAAAGGCCTCCTTGTTTTTTGTCCTGTGTTACTCTTGAATTTCAAAGGCCGGAATGAGGACTCCAACCCTGGGCTCCTCCTTCCTGGAGTTTCTTATTTACCTCCTGCAAGGTAAGGAGGAGTCAGGAAGAGAGAAGGAACTAATACTTGTTGAATGTCTAATATTTCAAGTTGCTAGGTGCTTTATATATGTTGCTTAATGCAAACAATATTAAGATGGCATTAAATGACTCTGAGGCTCAGAAAAATTAAGTATAGTGTTACTAGCCTAAAAGAGCTTCTCCATCATGAATGCTTAATGCATATTTGTTTATTAAATAAATGGATATCAGAGACAGGGTTTGAACTCAAGGGTAACTCAACTTCAAAGCCTTAGTGTGCTAATCCACAAGCTGCAATTAGAATCAGCTGGGAAATTTTTAAAAATAGTGATGTCTGGGTTCCACTGACCCCAGCAGATACTCCGATAACAACTGGTTTGAAGTATGGCCTGGGAATCAGGATATGATTAAAATTTCCCTCGGTGATTCAGATGAGCAGCAAGGTTTAAGAGCCTCTGTTTTAGGCCAAGTGCCCTGCTGACTCAAGGAAGTGGCTTCTCTGGGGTTAAATGTTCCTCCTAGCTCAGGCAGCCGTGGATAAAGTACGGGCTCGCAAGGTATAAACACCCCAGCCCTGCTGGATTGTGTAGGGCAAGGGGGGCGAGGACCGGCACATCTGGATAGCAGAGGGCTCGGGAGCCCAAAAGCCTGGTGCAAAATCCTGGCCTCACTTTTCCTGGGTGTCAGCTCTGCTCCAGAGATCCTGACTTCAGAACTTTTTGAGCCTTAGTTTCTTTCTTTCTTAATATTTGCTTGTCTTGGCTGTGCCAGGTCTTAGTTGCAGCACGTGGCATTTTCCATCTGTTGTGGCCGCTGGAGACTTCAGTTGCGGCTCGTGGGATCTGGCTCCCTGACCAGGGGTCAAACCCGGGCTCCCTGCATTGGGAGCTCAGGAGTCTTAGCCACTGGACCACCAGGGAAGTCTGAGCCTTGGTTTCTTTAAGTGAAAGGTGAATGGTATCAAGTTAGGATGTTTTATTTTTCACCAAACAAATATACATTCACAGAGATAGACTGACAACATTTTTTGTAACGTTTTCCCTTGGAGCATCTCTTCATCTTTTAAAATACACCTTCACATCTGTAAAATAGAAGTGGCCTCCAGCTTCCCTCCCTTTTTGAAGCTTGCCAAAGTTGCTGGTCAGGGATCTACACCTCTCTCAGGGTGTTCAGAGAATCAGTGCTGGTCAACCAAGGATGCACAGAGGAGATGCAGCTAGGAGAGTTCTCTAGGGAAGCAGGCTAGTCTTCCACACCAGAGGGTGCATGTCTCAGGGGGGTGCAGGCACGTGTTTCTTTACAAATTCCCCAGACATTCCCTCTCTGCACTGCTGGCTGTGAATCACTGATCACCAGAAGTCACAGAAGTGAAACCTTGGAGCCGTCCTCCTACCAAACCCCGTGGACCAGGCTCTGAATCCATCTACCCATCTCATCCCTAGAACTTTATTCAGATGGTGACCACAGCCATGAAATTAAAAGATGCTTACTCCTTGGAAGGAAAGTTATGACCAACCTGGACAGCATATTAAAAAGCAGAGACATTATTTTGTCAACAAAGGTCCATCTAGTCAAAGCTATGGTTTTCCCAGTAGTCATGTATGGATGTGAGAGTTGGACTACAAAGAAAGCTGAGTGCCAAAGAATTGATGCTTTTTTTTTTTTGTTTAGAATTGATGCTTTTGAACTGTGGTGATGGAGGAGACTCTTGAGAGTCCCTTGGACTGCAAGGAGATCCAACCAGTCCATCCTGGAGATCAGTCCTGGGTGTTCATTGGAAGGACTGATGTTGAAGCTGAAACTCCAATACTTTGGCCACCTGATGGGAAGAGCTGACTCATTTGAAAAGACCCTGATGCTGGGAAAGATTGAAGGTGGGAGGAGAAGGGGACGACAGAGGATGATATGGTTGGATGGCATCACCAACTCAATGGACATGGGTTTGAGTGGACTCTGAGAGTTGGTGATGGACAGGGAGGCCTGGCATGCTGGGGTTCTTGGGGTCGCAAAGAGTCAGACACAACTGAGCGACTGAACTGAACTGAACGTGAGAACCTCCCTCAGCCCTCCACTCTTCCTAATTCTTTGCAATCCTTCTTCCATATAGTTGCCAGGATTGTCTTTTCTAAGGAGGAGCCTGCTTGTGTCATTCTCCTGATTAGGATGAAGTCCAAAGGCCTTGGAGTGACGTGCAAGGACTTTCACGGTCTTGCCACACCTTGTTTCCCATCATGCTGCCCCTCCGACCCTAGGATCCAACAATGCTGTCACCCCTAGGAGGGATTCCCTGCTGGCTAAGACAGTAAAGAGTCTGCCTGCAATGAGGGAGACCCGAGTTCAATCCCTGGGTCAGGAAGATCCCCTGGGGAAAAATAATGGCAACCCACTCCAGTATTCTTGCCGGGAAAATCCCACGAGTGGAGGAGCTTGCCAGGCTATAGTCCATGGGGTCGCATAGAGTCGGACATGACTGAAGGACTTCACTTTCACTTTCAACACATAAAAATGTTTTTGCTCTACTTCATGTTTGTATTTCTCCGTTTTATGAACCCTCTAATCATCTAGGAGGGTTCTGGTTTCTCTCCCTGCTGTGCTGCTACCTGGAATATCCCTGCCCATCGTTCCCTGGCAAACTTGCTTTCCCTCACTCAGCTCAATCACCACCCTCCCTATAGAGCCCTTCCAGGCCTGCAGGCCATCCTGCCCCTGCAACAGAGAGGGAGGGAGGCTTGGGACCACTTCTGTTTGTGGACTTTAAGGTATATTCTAAAAGGTGAAGAAGTGCCCAGAGAAAGTTCCAAGAAAAGTTGCCATTCCATCTCTGTGAATATATATTCATTTGATGACAACTCAAGCATCCTACTTAAGTATTCTAAACCCTTCAAAAATTTAAGAGTTGCCCAAATGAACTTCCTGCTCCCTACCCCCATCCATCTCACTCCAACACCCTGCCTTGAGCTAGCATAATTGTCAAGTTCAAGGAGCCATGTGTGTGTGTGTGTGTGTGTGTGTGTGTGTGTGTGTGTGTGTATGCTAAGTCGCTTCAGTTGTGTCCAACTCTGTGAGACTACGGACTGTAGCCCACCAGGCTCCTCTGTCCATGGCATTCTCCAGGCAGGAATTTTATGTAATAAAATATGTAATAAAAACAAATTCCAAAAAAATTCCAAAAATTTAACATATATATGTGGTTTTGATCAATTGCATAGTGGTAATAAAAGTAAATAAAAGTGGTAATAAAAGTAAATCACACCTAAAGAAATTTAAAACATGGGGGGGGCTTATTTTCACAGAAAATAAAAATAATCTCTGTCTATAGATATGGTTTTACAGCTGAAAATATGGAGGATCAATACAAGACTTATAAGCCCCCAAATATATACATTAGAAACAAATTCAGTGAGGGACAATACCATTAGAGTAATGATTTCAAGGGAAAAAGAAGTGATGTACAAATTCCAGCTGCATTTTTCAAGTGGATCTTGGCCGGCATCCAGTCGCTTGGGGTTTTGTACCTCACTGGCTACTTTAGGAAGAGGTATGCTGTGCTTTATTAAAATGCAGATATTTAGAGCAGCTATTGCTCTATTTGCAACTATTAATACTTGTGATGGGGCTTCTCAGGTGGTGCTAGTGGTAAAGAACCTGCCTGCCAATGAAGGAGACTTAAGAGATGCAGGTTCGATCCCTGGGTCAGGAAGATCCTCTGAAGGAAGGTATGGCAACCCTCTCCAGTATTCTTGCCTGGAGAATCCCATGGACAGAGGAGCCTGGTGGGCTACAGTCCATAGGGTTGCACAGAGTTGGACATAGCTGAAGTGACATAGCACAGCGCGGTACCACATACTTGTGATGAGAAATTTTAGATGTTAGCTTTATAACATGCAATGTGGGTTCATGGTTTACAAAGAATTTTAGGGAGTATGTGAGTCAAAAACTGGGAAGATCAGTGCTCTGAGAAACATTAGGCCTCATTTCCAGGGAAGTATCTGAACGTCTGGGGTGAGGGATGGAGGCAGGGCCAAGGAGCCAGGGAAAGACTCTAGGCTATGGGCGGGCATGAGGCTGGAAAAGCTGACCTGGAGGTAGAGGCCGCTCCTCCTGAGCGAGGCTGGACAGCTGTGGATACTGTTCAATCCAAGGAAAACTGAGGCCACAGCAAGGCAGTGATATTCTGAAGGTCCAGCCCAACAGGCTGGGCCAAAACAGTGTGGGAGGTCTGTCCAGGAGGCAGGTCAACCACAAAGTCCTGTATGTGAGAGGTGACGAGCCTGGGTTCCAAGGAGCCAGCCTCTACTCCCCAGCCTGGTAAGGAGACTAGCAAAGATGTGAAGACCTCAAGTAAGAACACTCAACTGCAGAAGAAGGTTCTCAACTCAGGGTGGACTGACCGCTGTAATAGCCACCCCATGATCTCAAAGGTTCAGTCCAGAGCAGGGTTTTTTTGTCCCTCAGGTAACAGTCCAGTGATTCAGAGACCTCAGTCCCTTCCTCCTGGAGTCTGCATCTTTTCGAGGCATCTGCTGGAGCCAGAAGAAGAGAAAGAAGACTGGATGGAGATATTTGTGGGCCAGTTGTGAAGTGATGCCTGGCTCACTCCCACTCATATTCCATGGGCCAGAACCCAGTTGTCTGGACACACGAAGTGCAAGACAGGCTGGAAACGTGTCTAGAAGAGAAAGCAATGGGGTTCTGTGGCTGCATGGAGTCCTACTGGGACACGCAGGACCCGGGGGATCCACGTGGTGCTCAGGCTTCTCTCTAGCTGTGGCTCGGGCTCTAGGGCATGTGGACTCAGAGCTGTGGCGTGTGGGCTTAGCTGCTCTGTGGTGTGGGGCATCTTAGTTCCCCAGCCAGGGTTGAACCCACGTTCCCAGGATTGCAAGGCAGATTCTTAACCACTGGATCGCCAGGGAAACCCTGAGAAAGCAATGGGTTTAGTAAGCTGCTGACATATTTCTCACTCTCGTCATAGACCACAGGGGCCCCAGCCTATCTCTCCATGTGATTAGCAGGAGCTAACAAGGATTGATAGAGGTATACAGATAGATATATGAGTAGATGTACAGTGTAGAGACTGGGGCAGGCCTGAAGGTGGAAGTGAATGAAAGACCCTTAAGAGCCATTCATGGCTTCTCATCTCTGTAGGCCTGAGCCTGCCCTCACACTGCAAGGGTCAGCCTTTCAGCACCACTTAGTACATTCGTTAAAGCAAAGGTCTCCAGGATCTCAACGATATCAGAGGCAACAGAGTTGACTTAAAACTTGGTGATGCCTCATGGATTTTACAAGATCAATCTCAGAAACACAGCTAGACTCATAAAGTGATCACACGCTCTCCCATTTACTCATCCAAAAAAGAGGGATGCCACCAAAACATAGTCAAGTATTTACAAAATAAAACTGCGCCCACTAAAATACACAATGTATAGTCTGACTCCATTGTAGCACATTGCTAGTGAAATCAAATCAAGCAATACTTATTAATAATTGCTATTATTACCACAAAAAGCAAATACTCATTGAATTCCTGTTATACTCTGGACATTGATCCAAGGGTTTTAAATGCATGTTCTCACTTAATCATATAACAACCCTATAAGGAGAGTAGTAGTACGTCTGTTTTGCAGATGAAACTCTGGGTGCTTTGGTGAATTTTCTATGGTCACACAGTAAATAACAGACGGGGGCATTTAAGTCCAGGTTTGCCTGCCCTGGGCTCACCCTCCTAATCACAGCAATTGCCTTTTGCCTCTGCTGAGGCCCTCGTTTAAGTCACGGAGAAGAGCAGCACAGAACACAAACTCTGGAGTCAGACATCCTGTCTGGGTTTAAATTCTGCTTACTTCATTTCCATGAACCTGTTTCTTTACCTGTAAAACAGGAAAAATACTAGTAGCAATTTTATAGCGTAAGAATTAAGTGAGATGTGACAGGTACAAGGCTTAGGACTCAGTAACTTTTGGCTTTTCCTATTGTGCCAGGCTTTGCAGAATGAAAAGTCAGAGTGGGGCCTTTGCACCCAAGTCTTCACTGACTCAAAGCCCAGAGGAGCAGAAGACGCTCACCACTTTCCTCACTTGGGACTTTCTCCTTCAATTGTTCCCTTACCTTTATTACCAAGGGGCCATCTCCCAACCACAAAGGCAAGATTTCCGTAATTTCCACCCAGATCTGGGCTAAAGACACCCAAAGAGACTTTTAAGCCAGTGATTTTCAAAGAAGGAATGGAATTCCTGCGCTTTGAAGAGAAAGGGCTTGGGGGCTGATGGTGCTGTTAATGTTCAAGTAAGAGTGGAAAAGCCACCCCCAGGGCAGCATGTGACTGGCCTGGGGACTGAGTGACTGTGAGCGACGGGGGCGTCCAGGCTGCAGGGCTTCTCATCAGTTCCTGCCATCTGAGACTCAAGAGTCTCTCCAGGCGTGGAGAAGCAGTCATTCCACCTAAGACCTGAAGATGCGAAAACACGGAATCACTTACTCAAAGAGAATCTTAAGGTCACTGTGCCTACTCCTCTGAGGAAGAAGAGATTTAATGGTGAAACAGAGCTAACTCTGAATTGCAACTGCTTAAACTGGAAGGGGCCACCTGGATGGATGTCCCCCAAGCTTGGCCAAAGCTTGGATCTACTAGAGGCGTCGGAATATGAACCACACCCATGCTGGGGTGTCCCAATTTCCCTCCCCACCAGCCATCTGCCCCTTCTTCTGCACAGAATTGTTTTCTGCCTTCTTTGGAGGAACGAATGGTCTGAAATACTGAACTGGAAAAAGTGCTCCAGGCACACATTCGACTCCCCGGGTCCCCATGGCAGTTATTTATTGAGGGAGGAAGATGAGCCAGACTATGCATTTGTTATGTCATTAGTTCTCCCCACAACGCCCAGGGATGGAGAGTGGAACTTCATCTCACAGAGGAGGAGATTAAAAATGCTCAGTGGTTGTTCAAGGTCACACTCCTGCTAAGTGACAGATCTGAATCACTGGGCTCCTCACTGGAGCCCTTACTCTTCCGCCAGAGATGCTGAGCTCCTTGGCTGAGGCTGTGGCCCACACAGCAGCAGTGTTCTGAGCTTCCCAGGTGACTCTTAATGGGTTGCCTGGGCTGGGATCACGCTACATCACCTCTCCTGTAAGTCAGGGATTTTTATCCCATCTTGCATCACAGATTCCTGTGTGGGGTGGGAAGCCATGGATCCCCTCTACAGAAAAATGTTTATGTACAAAAAGTTGCATGCAATTCCAGGTAATTACAGAAGTTTTGAAGCTTCTACATGGATTCCCCCAAGGTCATGAACTCAGATGAAGGTCAAGTCTGTAAATCCTTGGGCTCCAGTTACTCGGCCACACATGCAAGTTATCTGGGAGCCTTTAAGCAGTTCAGATTTCCAGGCCCTATCCCAGATGTACTGATTCAGAAATCACTGAGTCTGTAAGTCTAGTAATATGTTTCCAGATGATTCTCATACATATGACCAGAAAACAGCCTTTGCATTGGTTTTAGGGAAACACCACTCTAAATGATGCCCATCTAAAGAACCAGAACTCATTTCTGTCACTTCTACCAGCTATGTAACCTCTCCAAGCTTCTATCTTCTCTTCTGTAAATGGAGATAACAACTGTCCCTATCTCATGAGGTTAATGTGGGATTAAATAAAATATTCCTTGCAAGTGTTTAGCACTGGGTCTGACATGTAAGTACCCAATAAATGTTAATTTCTCACTGATTATATAGTATTATTAATTTATCATCTACGTAATTAGTCTATGTCAATGGCTTCTTGGTGATAGAATTGGGAATAGAATCTGATTTCCAGCAGACTGTCAACAAAAATACATGAAAGACAGGAAACAATTTAAATTTTATTAAACATTAAGAATAACAGACAAAGTTTTGGACTTAACAGCATAAACAGCAACCAAAACCATGGCGTACAAACACCAACCTCAAGTGAACTTGTAAACCTGTTTAACAGATGCAGTCTTTGTGGTGTTGCCAAAAGGATAACGGTGACTATTGTTACGTTTGGTGAGGTGCTCCACATGAAAGATTTTATGCCTTAACTACTCTCTCTCTCTCTCTCTCTCTCACACACACACACACACACACTCCTCTACATACACTTAGCCCTCAGCAAAATGTACTGCCTTTAGTTGCCAAATCCAATGCATCAAGATTAAAGACATGGCTTTGCTCATTTAAAAAACGACATTAATTGTAGAGAAAACCTAGAGGAGATCTTAGCCTCCCTAGTGGGGGCCTAGGAGCCCTTAGCTGGAAGCTGGCAGACTGACAGCAGGTGTCTCCCACCTTCTGGAACTGCTCTGATTAACACTAATTTAGTTTTGCTAAAGGAACATTAGGAAGAAGGGAGGCAAACTCCTTTGCATTTTACAGAATGACCTTTGTTTTAATTTGGGATGGGGGTGGGGGTTGGAGTGACTCTACTTAAAATTCTTATCGACGCTTCTGAAAACAGACCCAAGACCTTTCAAACGTACATTTAGAATCATTGAGAGTTCCCTCCCTCACGAAACCAGTAAGTTGGAAGGAACCTCTGGGCTTTTTAGCACTGTTTCCTCTCCACCCAGTGCTAGAATTCCATCTGCATGCTCATCAAGCAAATGGTCCTTCTGCTTCAAATGATGGTTTCACAGTGGCCTGTCATATATGAAGATGAAAGGCCTGTCACTATCCTGCTCACTGTGGGTTTTGGAATGATCAAAAGCATCCACTTTCTCAAGAGGAGGAAGTGATCACTTACAGCCCTCCCATTCCCTACCTATGTCCTCCAGGTGGCACAAGCAGAACTATAGGCTGACCAATTTTCACCTTTTCAAGTCCAATCGAAAAGATGATGTGACCTTGTCAGGGAGTCCTAGGCCGCTCATTCCAAATCATGTCTATGTGATGTTGGCATAATATGATTTGAATTCATTTTTAATGGCCAAGTAATTAATCTCTGAAAGATGCTTATGATGAAAAGGTGAGAAATGACAACAGGACTCTTTTAATAGCTGCAGTCTGCAGAACTCATCTGACCCTGGATGATCCAAGTCATTCCAAATTGGGCCATGCCTTCTCATGTCATTTAGCAGAACTGCTTTATTTACTAGCTGACTGCCCTGGACAGAAGGCAGTGAGTTCAGGGGTTGAGTGCTTGTGTGTGGTGACAATGACCTACGTATAAGGCACCTGTACAGACTTCAAAGCTTTAAAATTTTTAAAACGAGGTAGGTTTCTGAAACCTCCCCTGGCACGCCAAAGAATAAATTTTATTATGATCTTTAAATTTCTTCTGCAGAAAACATCTGTGATGCTCATCAGATACAAGCAACCTAATTTCAGAAATACTAATACTCAAATACAGTTTTTTTCAGTTACCATTTTAAACTTCAATGAATTTGGATGGTCTTCAGTACAATCCTTCAATACTTATCCAGTTAAAAGATTTTACTTGTTTCTGTGCTAGTGACTATTGAACTAGTCTGCTGCAATTAGTCTCTTTACCTATTAAAAGGCCAACTCCATGTTTACGTGTGTCTCTGAATACCACTAATTCAGTTCTGCTTAAGTTTGCTAGAGGTTTTGTTTATTAGTTATTTACCTGAACGAGGTTAATTCCAATATGCGTCCATCTCCCATCATAATCTGTAGCTTCAGACAAAATGAGATACCTGTAGGAATATTCCACTATTCAGATTCCCCAAGACTATGACAGTAAGAGAGAAGCATTGCTAACAGACTGACAAGGAGATCACCATTAAAGAATCATTAAAGGTCATTAAAGAATCACATACTCTGGACACAGGAAACTAGAAAATCCCACTGATAAAAGGGTATTTTAATCTTGCAGAAAATGTTTCTTTGTAACAACAGCAAAATCTCTTAACACAAGTTAGTGAAACAAAAGAACAATCACCTTTAAAGTCAAGACAGCTATCAAATTATAAATCATACACATAGCACCGATATTAACCTTATACTGTGTAAGATGCATGTGCCCATTGAGGAGAACAGAATTTTGGGGGATGCTTGCAGTGATATTTATTTTCAGGAACTCATAATTTTGAAGTGAACATTTCTGTGGCAGATGCTTTTCCTAAAAATCACTGTATCATCCAATAAATATTTGACTAACATCCATTTTGTGGTTTTGGGTTTTCTTTCTGAGACCTAATAGAAAATAAGAAAACTCCTTAGATGTTTTAGAGCAGAATTCGTCACAGCAAGCTTCGATACTGTTGTAAAATTTTAATTTGAAGCAGAAAACATGCTGATGTGTCAGTGACAAAATTAAAATATTCAAGACTTCAAAAACCCCCAAGCACTTCTCTGTACAACATTGATGAATATATATCTTTGCTATACAATTTTAAAACATGGAATAGTTTTCCTTTTCTCTTTGCTATATATAATATATGTCTTCCAAAATACATCGTCAGTATTTATATCTGAAAAATACTGTACAAAAAGAACTTCCTATAATTACTCTGTATAAACATTAAACAATTTAATAATCTCTCCTTTTGGTCTACAGTAAACACTTAAATTGATTGGATTAACCACAGTTTGTGACAACACCATCCCCTTCGGAGATACACCAGTGTCTTTTACATTCATTTTTCAGAAGTCCACTTAATAAGAGCACATACGTTCAAAAGAAAACAGAGAATAAGAAACGTAAGCTCCAGAATCATTAATTTATGAAGCATTCAAATATGACACCACTAAGAAAAAGGGGTTTTACAAAACATCAACTTATTAACTGATTTTTAAAAACAACAAGGTATAATTCACAAAAATATATACATTACCGAAAAAATGGGGAAAACTGAATCTTAAGTAATTGAATTGTATTGAATATCAAGAGGGATGTGGAAAAAGTTAACTAGAAAATTGGGGGCTGGGGGCATGGGAAAAGAGAGAAAACAAAAGCAAACACATCAATGTCAAAAGCTGTTCCAAGATGCATTTTTTGGCTGTACACTGATAAGTTAACCCCTTGTTCTTAGACCTGGCATTTCCCTCTGCTTCCCGGTCCTGGGGATGTTCTGGGCATGCTCAAATACATTACTGTAATTTTTGCTTTTTAAAAGACAGTGAAATTCAGGTAGGGAAAATCTCCTACTTCCACTAGTAATACTCAGGCAGCATGCTCTAGCGTACAATAGGATTATTGCTTTAGGTACAGACAGTGCAAAAACACACTCTGTGTTCTATGAGAGTACTCTTACTCGCTGGAGTTGGTGTAATTAAAAGGAAACTTAGTGAGAGCAGTAAGTAAATATGGGATCTAGTAAATCTAAACAGCACTTTAAATTTGAAGACGATTATCACCAAAACTTAAAAAGTGAGGAAAGCAACCTATAACTGAACGGAGCTGCAGTGTAGTGCTAAATTACTCTGTGCACCTTATTAGCATGGTAACTTACAGATTAAACAGAAACAAGAGCCTGTGGTCTTGAAAAACCGAGATCTACTATTTCAGCAGGGCTCTTCTTAGTGAACCCGAGCAGAAGGTCCTGGAAGAGTGGGTAGGAGCGCACATGAAGCCACACGGAAAGGGCGGGAGTGGGGTGAGGTGGGGGGAGCAGGAAACCCGCGCGGTCTCCTCAGTCCAGTAAAAACATGGCACCTTTCGTTTCAAGATGGCGGGCGCAAAGGGACGCATGCGCGCACACACCCGCTGACCACACAGGCGCACAAACACACACACACACACCCCGCTGACCACACAGCAGCACAAGCACATACACTCACACCCCGCTGACCACAAAAGAGCACGAATACACACACACACCTCCCGCTGACCACACAGGAGTACAAGTGCGCACACACACACACACACACACACACACACACACACACACACACACACACACATCCCAAAACGTGAGTCCGTCGTGTTGCTGCGTCTGGTAAAGTGCTGATGTCAGAAAGGTCGGTCGCTGCGGTGAAGGCCTGTCCGGGCCGCGGCCACCCGCCGCCGCCCGCCTACAGGGGCCCGTGCCGGGCCTCGTACTTGGCTAGGATGTTCTTGCACTTGCCCAGCTCCTTGCGCAGGTCGGCCACCTCCTGGCGCAGCGCCGAGTTCTCCTTCTCCAGGAAGGACGCGCGGATGGCGATCTGGTTCTCCTTGAGGCGCCGCGCATCGCGCGAGCGCTTGGCAGCCATGTTGTTCTTCCGGCGCCGCGCCCAGTACTTGTCGTCCTGCCGGGAGACACGCGACGCGTCAGAGCGCAGCCGCCCGGGCCTCCCTCCCCGGCCCGGCCCTCCGTCGGCTCTCTCTCCCGCCCGGCAGAGCACAAGCCCGCCAAGTGGGGTGCAGGCCTGCACCCCTGAAGGACAGGCCGAATTCCTTCTCTTTGTTCAACCCCTTCCTTCCCTGGGCGCACGTGCTTTCCGGGATAAGCTGCGGTATTGCTGGAAGACGACCTGGCAATGTCTGTCAAGGCCTGAACAGCCACCTCACGCCTGGGCTCTCTCCCTAGGGCAGTCCTCACTCACTTGCGCACACAAGGGCGCGTTTTTACTAAAGCACTGTCCGCAGATGGTGACTGCAGCCATGAAACTAAAAGACGCTTACTCCTTGGAAGGAACGTTATGACCAGCCTAGACAGCATATTAAAAAGCAGAGGAATTACTTTGTCAACAAAGGTCCATCTAGTCAAAGCTAGGGCTTCCCTGGTGGCTCAGAGGTTAAAGCGTCTACCTGCAGTGCGGGAGGGGGTTCGATCCCTGGGTCGGGAAGATCCCCTGGAGAAGGAAACGGCAACCCACTCCAGTATTATTGCCTGGAGAATCCCATGGAGGAAGGAATCTGGTAGGCTACAGTCCATGGGGTCGCAAAGAGTTGGACACGACTGAGCTACTTCACTTTCACTATGTTTTTTCCAGCGGTCATGTATGGATGTGAGAGTTGGGACATAAAGAAAGCTGAGTGCCAAAGAATTGATGCTTTTGAACCGTGGTGCTGGAGAAGACTCTTGAGAGTCCCTTGGACTGCAAGGAGATCAAACCAGTCCGTCCTAAAGGAAATCAGTCCTGAGTGTTCATTGGAAGGACTGATGCTGAAGCTGAAACTCCAATACTTTGGCCATCTGATGTGAAGAGCTGACTCATTTGAAAAGACCCTCATGCTGGGAAAGATTGAGGACAGGCAGATAAGGGGATGACAGAGGATGAGATGGTTAGATGGCATCACAGACTCAATGGACATGAGTTTGGGTAAACTTAGGTAGTTGGTGATGGACAGGGAGGTCTGGTGTGCTGCGGTCCATGGGGTCGCCAAGAGTCGGACACGACTGAGCGACTGAACTAAACTGTCCCTAATAGAAAAAAATGGGCAAACCCCTTCCCTGCCCCGCGGGCCCAGTTATCAGTAGGCGCTTTGATAACTACATCATGATAGAGTCACACAACTATTAAACATAATGATCCCACTGAATCTGAAAGATGCTAGAGACGTATCACTGTGTGGGTAGAAACAGTGGTAATTTGAAGACCAATAGGTTCTCATCCCACTTTGTGTGTTTTTGTTTTTTTTTTTTAAGTAATAGTATATATTCAGAAATAGTATAAATCCAGAAAGATTTATACCCAGCTATTAAAAGTGGTGCCTTTGGAAGGGGGATTGAAGGAGGTAGGATCTTTCAGTTTTTATGTCCTTCTGAACTATGAGAATATTCTATAATGGCATGTATACTTTGGCAATTAAAAACAAAGTAAAGTTCCACTTGCCACTGATTAATCAGTTCTTATTCATGGCTAGCATTTAAATAATTTACTCTAACTTTTTTTGTTTAACTGTTTGTTAAACAGTTAACCTTCTTAGCCTGAGTGATGTTTGATTGTGGTCAACTTGAAAACAGTCCCTTCTTTCCCCCATCACTGCTCCCTCTGCCAAAAAAAAGGAAAACTTTCCTAGAAGCACTAAGAAATATAAGTCTTCTTCCATTTACGGTGCCACCAGGTGGGTTTTGCAACCCCTTTTTTCAACAAATTGCAATAGTAAACTCCTCAATCCTCGCAATGCTAATCCCTGCAGTTAGTACCACCCAGAATAAGTGAGGGAGGTCAGTTCTTACCCTGCCCCAGGATTCCAAGGGGCTTTTGGCATTGGAGGAGGTCATGTGGTTTGAGGCCAAGGCTGCAAGCAAGGTGCAAGGTCAGTGGTCTGCCCCATCCTTGCCCTTTAGCCTCAGGCAACACTGCCCAGCAGACAGGAGGTGTGAGACAGAGTCAGTGCAGGCACCTTCTGTCTGCCTTTCACCAGCTAGTACTGTTCTCTTATTTATAAAGCACTCCCAGCCTACCATACATTTCATAATAATATATAACAAAGTGAAAAACATGATCTTCATAATGGCTTAAGAATTCTTAGGAGGCTATCCTTTGGAAACCTTGGGGTAGGATTTGTTGCTTGCCCTTGGGAAAAGGGCGTGGGGAGCTGGATGAAGAGGAGAGAGGCCAGGCCAGCTGGCTAGAGAGAAACTGGGAGGAGCTAAGCCAGCCTAAGACTCCGTGGGGTGAGAGGGCCTATGGCACATTAACAGTGAAACCTCCAGTTCTGATAGACATCATCTATGTTAGTAAGCCCCAGATCCATGCCCTTGGTAAATCAGGAAATCTACCGTTCTCATCAGTGTTCCCAGACGTGTGGTTTCCAAGATGATTTGAAAGAGGGACTAACTTAGGATGTATCAGAACTTGCATACGGGGGCCAGGGAGTCGGAGTACATGAGAACAAGGCCCCGGTAAACTGAAGAAGCTGTGTTTTCGGGGAGATGGAGAAGGAGTACCACCACAGGCCTGGGAGGTTTGGGATCAGGTCTTAAGGACCAGGGGAGTCACCAGCTGACCTCAGTGTAACAACCGATTTCCGAGTTCTTCTTACTTCTGAGGTACTTTCACTTCCCAGACTCCTGTGCACATGAGCAGATGAGCGAGCCAAGGTGTGAAATGTGGACCATCTCAGGTGGGAGGGGAGCAGGGGACACAGGAGGCAGGAGTGATGGAAGGAGGGCTGTCCCCGACAAGAAAACCAGCCTCCCTGGCTCTGTTACCTCAGAATGGGGGTGGGGTGCAGAAGTGCTGACGGGCTGACACATCACCTGTGCCCTTTCCCTCTATCTTCCAGGGGCGGATGCCATCTGGCTCCCGAGGTACCATCACCTGGCAAAGCGCCCTCAGTCCAGTCCCATCTGCTTGAGGGTCTGTGTGTGATGCCCCTTCTGACATATCAACATTTCCTTTTTCTCACTCGGGGGTAGGAACAATGTCAGTAGCGGCTCACCTTCAAACCCCCAGGCCCTGACTTGGCAGACACTAGCATTGGAAACATATTTGTCAAGTGAATGAATGGGTCTTTGAAAGACACCAAGGCGATTAAGCCGATTCTCAGTGAGGAACCAGTATGCCACCCCTTCATCTTCCCGGGTGGGGGGGAGACGCCTGCTAACCCAGATGAATGGCTCCAGAGAGGAAGTGCAGGCAGTGAGGGCCGCTCCACTCACTCAGTCTGCTCACCCAGCGCTGGAGGCCGCACACGTGGCTCCCACCTGCCCCAGCTCAGTCCTCCTGCTGCACAAGAAATGTCTTACGGTTCTGCTTCCTGTTTCACCCGTGCTCGCGGTCTGGGGCCTGAGGCTTTGCTCACAGCTGAAGGAATCCAGGGACCGCTGGCAGGAGAATGTTCTTGCCTATTCCCCACACTGGCACGTGGAAAGGCCACGTCCAGCCATGGTGGTGGTAACGTATAATTCCAGCACAGCAATGTTCACGTGGCCTCTCTGTTGCCAGGGTTACCTGGGTAATTAAAGCAGCTTTGCTCCTTGCTTTAAACTTGTAAATTCAGAGACTGCAAGTCTGGCTAGAGGTTTTATCTACAATACAGCAGCACCTCTTCAAACTTGCCTCCACTCAAGAGGAAATCCATGCTGAATGGGCTCCCTGGTTTAGTTTAAGAAGCAAGTTCTAAAGTACACACACAGAATTGTGTGACTAACGCAAGGTGAGGGAAAGCATCTGTTGAAAGAAGGTACTTAAACTGCCAGGACCTAATCCCATGGGCCCCTTTCTTATTCCATCTCTGTCTAACCATCAGTTCCCTGACTAGTTCCTATCTTCTGGTGTGTTCACTATGCACTTTCCTCCTTTGAGTCTCAGGATGACAGTTACTGGAGGTCCATGTTGTAGCCCGCATCAGGGCCAACATGCTGCAGTGACCTCTCTGGAAGCCAGCTGACTTGGGGACCCAGCTGGGTCTTATCCTAACTACCAGGGCTCACCTTGGCTTTCCTTCATCTCCATCTCCTCAGTGGTGCAATGACCACTTTGCCCTAATGCACGTCTGAGGTCCCTTTCAGCCCAGACATTTTAGGATTTTGCATCACCGCAGGTGACCTCAGGTGCTGGAGGACAGCAGTGACAGATTTGCATACATGTTTTCTTCCAGTGCTCTTTAGGTCTGAAAAGCAGGCATTACTGGTCTAAAGTGGTTCCAGAATAATGTCCCAAGCTCCCTATTTTCCCAACAGGAGTTCTCTTCATGTGAACCATGTTTAGGTTTGAGAAGTTAGAAAAGACCTAATTATGCCTGCTTCCAATGCCTTGAATGTATACAATCACATCTCCATTGTTCATATGATTAGAAAGCAGCATAAACACAGACAATTCTAAGCAATGGCTAATCAAAAATGGTTCTATTTTGGTATCAGTAGGCATGGCATAATTTTAGAAAGAATTCTCTTCCTAAGGTATCATAAATGTGTCACATTAATTTTGTTTAAGTTGTATCTGATTTCCTAAGGTAAATCTATTTTCCTTTATAAATACTGTGTCCCTTCAACAAAGTAGAGAAAAACCAACCCCAAATTAACCTTTTGTTGAGATACCCAAGTGCTCACTACATGAGACGCAGAGTCAACATTACTTATAAGTAGTGTCAGGAAACCCCCCAGCTTCCTTAACAAAGTCCCACCCTGCCATCCAAGGTTGGCAATGTGGAGAGAGGTCCTGTCTCTTGCTATTACTCCCTGAGGCCTACACAGAAATGGCAGCAGTTAATTAGCATTAAACTCCCAAAGGAAAGGTAACCCTTGAAGACTCTGAGGTCTAGGTACCCTTCCCAATAATTTTTTTTTTCCTTTCCAATCTTGAAAGATCCAGATTTGACTTCATTAGGCTTTCATGGGTTTCTTACAGATAGCAGAGGGCTTGCTTCCTTCATGGGCTGCAAAGCACTTCATTTTATTGCTTTTCCTTATTTCTGTGCATTATCAAGATATGAAAGGCACAGTACAGAAGACACCCAGAAAGGAAGCAACTAGCCTTGTCACATGCTGAAAAATGGGGTGGAAAATTACCAGTCTTTGTTTACGAGCTTGTGTGCTTTTCCTGGGCTCACCCTTTTAGTCTGCCTCTTGATCCCCCTCTCTGTTTGTCCACAGCCTAGTTATCAGCTCCCATTTACCTTCAGATCGTCCGGGATGAAGACTTTGCGCGCTTTCTTAATCATGGGCTGTGGCTTCAGTTCTTCCTCGGAGAACTTGCGTTTGCGAGGGTCAAACATCTCCTGACCGGGGATGCTGGAGAGGGCGAGGTCGGCCGGGTCCGGCTCATAGCCCACCGGCACCTGGATGGTGTCGGGGTCGATGGGGCTCGGAGTATTGCGGTTGGCTGGCAGCAGCTGGCCTGGAACAACAGGGAGTTTTCGTTGGTGAGCACTCTATGGAAGCCCAGGAGCGGGCTATCGACTGCCATCTACTTGATGACTCTCAGGATGAAGTGAAAGGTCTTAAGCTTACTTAAATGTGATCCCAACATCCTCTCTGAGGCACAGCAGACTGAACACTTTACTCGTGTCAGATGGGGGAAACAAAGACTCACGTACATATATTCACAAGCTAAATTAAAAAATGCACGCGTTCATCCCTTCCTATAACACAATCCTGAAGCACCAACTATGCGGCAAGGTACTCTGCTTTTTTTACCTTTAAGGTTTCTTCCAAGTGAGTCAGGGAATCAGAATAAAACCAGCCAGTGCGATAGAGTGAAGGGGTGAAAGGAAGGCCCACGTGCTTGCAGAGAGCGGAGGACCAGCACACAGCACAAAGCAGGCTGGGGAGCACTCCGCAGAGAGGAGGCCTCTCTACACACAGAAATGAGCTGCAGAGGTAATCCGGGGACAGACCCAAGACAGAGGGTCAGGGTTTGAAGGAATCACAAGCAGTCTTGGGTGGCTCTGTTGGAGCACGAGTCTGAGAGAGGCAGAAGTGCAAGAGATGTCAGGAAGGTGTGCAGTCGGCATGTTCAAGAGGCCTTGAGTGTCACTGAGGGGTTCTGAGCACGGAAGCGACAAGCGAGCTGAGGTTTGGAAAGAAATGCGAGGAGTGAGCGGAAGGGGACAGGACTGGGCACCGGCAGTGAGCCGGAGGGCTGCACCCTAACCCACACGTGCACTCGGGAAACACCGAGCAAGATGGAAAAGACACAGTGGAGATGCCCTAACTTCCCCCTGAGGCATCTGCGCACCAAACCGTCGAAGGGCACAAAGGTCCTCAGAGCAACAAGGTGACTGCATTCTGCAAAGTGTCTTACTGGGGAACGGGAGCTTGGTAACAGACCGCAGTGTTTATGTGGGGCGCTCTGAATCCTAACTTCCAGTTTCACCTGAATTTTACAGTCACCCCTTTCACGCCCAAAGAATACATGAGAGGATAGGCCTCAGCTGGGTCTGGCCCGGGTCCTCCCCTCCCTTCACTGCTGAAGGCCGGATGTCATATGGAACATCCTGTAGGTGCCATTAGAACCTACCCTGGGCTGAAGGGCAAAGCCGTTGGCTCGCTTTCTGGCTAAACTGTGAAACCACACTTGTCTGTTTTTCAGAAAGGCCTGGTGGGGAGCTTGCAGAACGCGAATGTTCTGGGTGACCTTTTGGTCCTCAGTCTGCTTTGAGCTCTCTTTGTATCCTGCTTGCCAGAGAGGAAGGGATGGGCCCCCAGGCCCTGGCAGAGGATGGAGAGTCTCATTAGCCAAGCTCTGCTTGGTTCCAGCTTCTAGTGGCTGCTGAGATCTGCACTGGATGGTGTCAAGCCAGATTTGATCTTGTGCCTCTCAACACTGACTGAGAAAATGAACCGTGTCTGACTCACACTGGTATTTTATTTTCCCTTTAGGAACTCTCTTTGAACTTAATAATAAAGCTACCCAATTCCGCCCCCCCCATACATACACACACACACACACACACACACACACAAAGGCATAAATACCCTCTCCTACCATCTAATTGCTCAAAGTTACTCCAAGTACTTATGTTGTATTTAAACATTATACTCTATTTCTTTATCCATGTTAAGCTTTACCCACACACACACACACACACTCCTTCCCTACCGACCACATGGTCTTTTCATCTTTTCTCCATTTTATCCCCACCCACTTCTCCCAGTGTGCCTACTTCAGAGTTCTGCTTCTACAAAGAAAACTGCTCATTTAATGGGGCCCTCAGAAATGCTGGGTGCTGACATTCATTCATGGACATTCTAACAATAACACTTCACATGAGGCAGAATCTTTATCTGCATTCTTTTTCTTCAGCCCTTTCTTCCAGTGGAAGTAGGTCAGCCCTACCTGAAGCACGGAGAAAACCTAACTGGACCGCAGATGAGTCAATGGCTTTCAGTGGCTTCCCAGCATCGCAGAGCACCCAGCAAAGCACCTGAGAAACATCCAGGTCTCCCTTCTCCCAAGATACCCTTGCATCATCTTGTTTGTCTATATTTTCTACTGCATTAACTCTGTTGGACATGTTTGTTTCCTCATTTATTCCTAAATGTCAACAGTATCCCTGAGTAACAGGGAGGAGGATCTTTATTATTTTATCCAACTTTTTGTGGATTTGCACAATTTTATTAATAAGAATTTTCAAGTTAAGAATGAATCATTACATTAATTTTTTAAATTACCATAGATGTTCATTGCAAAATTTCAACAAATGCAGAAATGTGTCTCCCTTGCCCTCAATCCATCTCGCTGCTCTTACCAAAGAATACCTTTAACTGTTTAGTGTGAATTTCTCAATCCTATAGGGTTATACTACCCCTAGGTCTTAAATTACTCTTTCTGTATACCAGTATACCATATGCAATTACCCATATTAGTACAAACAGAACTATTCTGTTCTTTTTAAAGGGTGAGTACTTCCCAAAATTTGGATATATAACAATTTACCTAGTCATTTCCCAACTGATGCATTTTTAGGTATGTGAGTGTTTTTATAGAAGAGATTTCTAAAAGTGAGATTGCTCATACAAAAGGCAAGTATTTTTAAATTTCTAAAAGCATTGCTAAGTCTTATCTATTTATATTTGCACCAACATTTCTGAGAGTACATTTCTGTACAAATTAAATGATAATTTTTAAAATGATGCCAATCTGATTACACAAATATCACTATTGTTTAATTTACATTTCCTTCTTAGTAGTGAGACTAAGAACAACTCACGTGTTTGTTGGGTATTTATTTCTTCTCCTGTATACTACCCTTTTATTTTTTGCTCCTTTTTAAGTGGATTTTGTTGCTTATTCATTTGTAAGCACTCTTTATAGAAAGAATTTTATATCGACTATGGATATAATCATTTCATCTGTTTTCTCTGTAGAAAATATTTTCTCCAAGACTATTTGTTTTCTAACTTTGCTTAGAGTTTTGCACTATTGGCAAGATCTTGCACTATAATATAGTAATAATATCTTAAAATTTTCTTCTTTATGGCTTCTAATTTCATATCTTCTCTATCCCCAAATCATACTATATGCACACATGCATACATGTGTGTATATATATATTGTTGCTGTATATATATATATATATGTGTGTGTGTGTATGTGTGTGTATATATATACACACACACTATATATATGTGTACATATGTGGGTATATATATACATATACATTACTCTATGCTGCTGCTGCTAAGTCACTTCAGTTGTGTCTGACTCTGTGCAGCCCCACAGATGGCAGCCCACCAGGCTCCCCCATCCCTGGGATTCTCCAGGCAAGAACACTGGAGTGGGTTGCCATTTCCTTCTCCAATGCGTGAAAGTGAAAAGTGAAAGTGAAGTTGCTCTGTCATGTCTGACTCTCAGCGACCTCATGGACTGCAGCCCACCAGGCTCCTCCGTCCATGGGATTTTCTAGGTAAGAGTATTGGATTGGGGTGCCATTGTCTTCTCCATATTACTCTATACCTTAATATAATTATAATTATATTTTAGGATTTTGAGTCACCTATGATTTATTTTTGTATGACATACAAGCAAGGGCCTTTACATAATACTTTCCAAATGGCTTAATATAATGGTATTAGCAAGGTTTGGTATTTGAAAGGGCAAATTCTGCCCTCTTTATTGTTCTTTTTAGAAGATTTTCTTCAGTATTCTTATACTCATAGAAATAGGAATTTCAGGATACATTAAATTATATTTTAAATTATTAATGGGATTTTGAATGAAGATTGAATGAAACCATAGGCTAGTATGGGGACAACTGATATCTTGAAAATATTCAATATATCCTTAGTATACTCTCCATTTTTATTATTTCACCTTTTTCTTATATCTTTAAGGCCACTTTACTCCCTTATTAGTTCTAATAGCTCTAACAGAGTTTTCAAGGTAAATAATCTTTTCTGCCTCTAGAGATAGTTGCTGCCTCTGTGTTTATAATTCCTACTTAAAAAAAACAAACAAACAGAAACTCACTGTATTGGCTAGGCTCTTCAAAAAAAAAAAAAAAATGAGTAAAAGGGATGAGACTTGAGTCTGTCCCAGACTTTAATGAAAATAACTTTCAATGCCTTACATCCTTAAGGTCTGTGCTAGGCCCCTGGTAGACAACCTCTTGACAAGCTAAAAGAGTTCCAACCTTCCCAGCCCTACTGCGCTGACAGTTACTGTTGTTTCTTTTTTAATCAGAAATTATGTATGATAATAAATTTCCTCAAAGGCCTTTTCAGTATCTGTTGAGATGATCACGTGTTTTGTTTTTCTTTTCTGTATTTGTTAAGTCTGAGCTTGGTACTTTTCCAAGGCTTTCTCTGAAGGACCTGGGGTGGACAGGATTAACCCCATGGTGTAGACTCTGCAGTTTGCTGGAACATAGTTTTCTTTTTTCTAAAAGCATCTAAGTGAAAGTCATTTCTAGAAGAGCCAAGGAGGATTTCTGGTGGAAAGGGTGGAACAAAGGGCTTAAAATCTGGACAGAGATTAAAAGTTATCTTCAAACCAAAAATTGGCCTCTGCTTTTGTCACAGAGTAGGTATGCCTAAACCTCCAAATAGCATAATTGAAGATAGGATGTTTCTTATTCTTACATACTTAACAAGAATCAAGCAACCTCTTTGACCCCACACAGTTATAATTTGAGTATGAAACAGCACTTTTGACTGTGTTTGCACCCACTGCTTTCAGAGGAAAACCATCATCAGGGCTCACTTCACTGCAAAACACTCTGCTTCTGAGAATCCTTACGTTACAGGGAGCCAATTAACTTAGAAGCCTCCAGTAACATTCGAGGGTCCATAATGAGTGACCACATTAGGTACAGAGATTAAGTAAAGGTCCCGACCAGCACATCCTAAGGATAGGGGCTTTCTGGACCCTGAGGTCTCTATTCCAACTGCAGGAACCTCTCGGCCAGTCTAACAAGCACTCTGCAAAGACAGCAGTGTCCTAAAGGCCAGAGGTCTTGCCCCTCCCTCTCCCCGTGATCTGTTACACGTGACCCCGCAGTTCCAGAGTGAGTCTATTTCCCCAGCCCTCGCATCTGGGCTGGCCCTGTGACGCGCGCTGGCCGACAGAACGTGACAAAAGTGTCAGGGTCAGCCCCGAGGCTGGGCCTAAAGAGGGCTTGCATGTCCTGCCGCTTCTCTGCAGCACTTCAGTCCCCACCAGTCACACCTCCCCTGAGCCTGCAGTGTGGGGAGGCGTTGCGGGGGACAGGGGGCAGGCCAGTCCAGGTCAGCCCAGGGCACCTGTTCCCCAGACGGGCAAGTCCAGCCAAGATCAGCTGAGCCACCTGACCAACTCATAGCCGTTTCAGACAAGGGAACAATAATAAGCCTTCATCTGTGAATGCTACTGAGCATTTGTGAGTGTTTGGTAAACACCGTCGTGGTGACCCGACAGATCTACAGACTAAGCGGTTGTGCTCGGGGAGACACTTAAACAGTAACATTAAGATTACAACAAGGTTTCAAAATGTACTGAGTAGTGGTTAAGCCATCTAGTGAGTCAGACTTGGGGTTTGCTTTCTCGTTCTGCTACCTAGATGTTATAAACTTGGGTGTTTATGAGTAAAGGACCCAGAAGAAATTGTCCCCACTTCCTAGTAAGGTCTATAGTAAGGACAGAACCTATGGTGAATTTTTTTCCTTTTTAAACATCTACCTCTATGAGTTTAAGTTTTTTCATCTATAAATGCAGATTACCATGCCTGTCTCATAGGGCTGTATGAGAAATGAATATTAAAAACAAATGCAAAAAAGCAAAATGGCTGTCTGACAAGGCCTTGCAAATAGCTGAGAAAAGAAGAGAAGCGAAAGGCAAAGGAGGAAAGGAAAGGTATTCCCATCTGAATGCAGAGTTCCAAAGAATAGCAAGGAGAGATAAGAAAGCCTTCCTCAGTGATCAGTGCAAGGAAATAAAGAAAAACAATAAAAAAAAAAAAGAAAGAAAAACAATAGAATGGGAAGGACTAGAGATTTCTTCAAGAAAATTAGAGACACCAAGGGAACATTTCATGCAAAGATGAGCACAATAAGGACAGAAATGGTATGGACCTAACAGAAACAGAAGATATTAAGAATAGGTGGCAAGAATACACAGAAGAATTATACAAAAAAGATCTTCATGACCCAGATAACCACGATGGTGTGATCACTCACCTAGAGCCAGACATCCGGGAATGCAAAGTCAAGTGGGCCTTAGGAAACATCACTACGAACAAAGCTAGTGGAGTTGATGGAATTCCAGTGGAGTTGATGGAATTCCAGTTGAGCTATTTCATTTGCTTAATTGGGAAAGGAGTACATCAAGTCTGTATATTGTCACCCTGCTTGTTTA
This sequence comes from Cervus elaphus, assembly GCF_910594005.1. Taxonomy (NCBI): domain Eukaryota; kingdom Metazoa; phylum Chordata; class Mammalia; order Artiodactyla; family Cervidae; genus Cervus; species Cervus elaphus. Next base: position 78,676,028 of record NC_057819.1, on the reverse strand, counting down.
ACTTATATGCAGAGTACATCACGCAAAATGCCAAGCTGGATGAAGCACAAGCTGGAGTTAAGATTGCTGGGAGAAATATCAATAAACTCAGATATGCAGATGATATCACCCTTGTGGCAGAAAGCAAAGAAGAACTAAATAGCCTCTTGATGAAAGTGAAAGAGGAGAGTGAAAAAGTTGGCTTAAAGCTCAAAATTCAGAAAACTAAGATCATGGCATCTGGTCCCATCACTTCACGGCAAATAGATGCGGAAACAATGGAAACAGTGACAGACTATTTTTTTGGCCTCCAAAATCACTGCAGATGGTGACTGCAGCCATGAAATTAAAAGACGCTTGCTCCTTGGAAGAAAAGCTATGACCAACCTAGACAGCATATTAAAAAGTAGAGACACTACTTTACCAACAAAGGTCCATCTAGTCAGAGCTATGGTTTTTCCAGTAGTCATGTATGGATGTGAGAGTTGGACTATAAAGAAAGTTGAGTGCTGAAGAATTGATGCTTTTGAACTGTGGTGTTGGAGAAGATTCTTGAGAGTCCCTTGGACTCCAAGGAGACCCAGCCAGTCAATCTTAAAGGAAATCAGTCCTGAATATTCATTGGAAGAACTGATGCTGAAGCTCCAATACTTTGGCCACCTGATGCGAAGAACTGACTCATCTGAAAAGACCCTGATGCTGGGAAAGGTTGAAGGAAGGGGGAGAAGGGGACAAGAGAAGATGAGATGGATGGATGGCATCACCAATGATGCCATGATGGACATGAGTCTGAGTAAACTCCGGGAGTTGATGATGGACAGGGAAGCCTGGCATGCTGCAGTCCATGGGGTCACAAAGCGTCGGACACAACTGAGTGAACTGAACTGATAGATAAAGTGCTTAACATAATTCACAGTGCTTGGGAAGTAATCAGTGGTCTCCATATAAACACAAATGTCAAATATCCAGAGTACGAGGAATTCTCTGGTAGTCTAGTGGTTAGGACTCTGCAGTTCCACTGCAGGTTCGATCCCTGGCTGGGAAACTCAGATTCTGCAAATTGCTTGGCCCAGCCAAAAATACAGATAGATAAATAAATACTATGATCCCAGATACTTATAAAAAACTGAATACAAAGACTGTGCCTCCTTGTCTAAGCTGGCCTGGTTTCTTCACTGAGCATCTGTGTGTGTGAGTGCACGGTCAGGCATGTTCAGTTCTCTGCGACCCCATGGACTGCGGCCCACCAGGTTCCTTGGTCCATGGGATTTCCCAGGCAAGTGTGTTGCTATTTCCTTCTCGAGGCGGTCTTTCCAACCTAGGGATCAAACCCACATCTCCTGCACTGGCAGGCGGATTCTTTACCACTGAGCCACCTGGGAGGCATCTCTCTCATCCTCCTAACTGCTCCCCCTCCTTCCATTCGAGTCTTCACAATGCCTGGAAAACATTCTAAAAATGGACCTGGGCTTCCGCGGTGGTCCAGTGGTTAGGATTTCGCATTGCCACTGCAGGGAGCGTGGTTTCAGTCCCTGATTGGGGAACTACAATCCCATATGCCACGTGGTGCAGCCAAAAATAAACATAAAAAATAACAATACAGACTGTGCTGGTCACCCTCCCATCTGAAACCCTCCAGAGACTTTCCACTGCCACTCCAGGCTCCGCACCCACGGGCCTAGCCAAGCAGGCGTTCCCTTCGCTCCTCACACGCCCCAAGCAGGACCCCCAGATTTGGGTCCTCAGGATCCCTTAACCTAAACATTCACCCTGCACTGCCTCCCTGGCCCTTCTGCGTCCTTCAGTCGCCAGTGCAAATGCCATGTCCTCTCACTCTCTGACTTTCCTCTGCCTCAACTACCAAACCACCCTGTTTCATGTCCTTTGCAAAATTTATCTCCGCCCCGAATTATCTTTTGCATTTGCTTGACTTGGTCAGAGACCTCCCTTCGCTCACACGTAAGCACCAGGGGATGGGGGCCTTGTCTTCTTTGCTGCTGTATCCACAGCTCCTTCTAGAAGGAGCCTGCATGGGGGAGACGTTTAATACTAACCACTGAACAACCGGAAATAAATGCCCCTGGTTCCTAAGGAGGACTGTTCGGGGGACTATGTTTTCTTTTTATTATATTTTACCAACTGTCTATAATGAGCCTCTTTCACTTTCAAAGACAGAAATAAAAATGAGCTTTTAAAATTGGACTTTGCTTCACTTTGCAAAGAGAAGAAGCCCCCAGAAAGGAAGAAGAAGAGAAGAAAGAAAAGGTTAACCAAACATTAGATTCGAAAGCATCCTTTTCAACTCCAGCAGCTGTGAATCTGTCATAACATTAGACACTTTTCTAGTGTCCTGAGCCTTATTTGGCTGATACACTAACTTCGAGGCAAAAACAAATCCCTCTGTCTCTGTTTTATACACACACACACACACACACACAGACACACACACACACTCTTCCCTTGTGCCAAATCTAGACAAGGTGCCCAGTAAGTGCTGTCCATGACCGCAGAATGAATATACTGAAAGGTCCTCTATAAAGATCACTGTGGTCAAAGCAGCTCTTTCCTAACACCCTCTCCACAGTAACGGGCTGTCAACAGAAATATGGGTCAAGCACAACACTGCAAAGCCAACCCAGCCCATCATGTGTGGACAAGAGGAAGGGCCTGTCTGCGAGCGTCTGCTGAGGGGCGAGGGGAACGCAGCCCTGCGGGCTGGCAGATGGGCCCCTGCCCGCCAAGGAGTCACGGTTAGGAACAATGATCTGTGGTTAGGAGGAGCACCCCCCAGGTGCCCCCCGCACATACTGCCTCACTTAATCCTCAAGATACCTGTACAAGCTGGAATCAGTGGTATCCCCACTTTCCAGACAGTTTAAGACAAGCTCAGGAATGCTGGAGAAGGGAATGGCACCCCTGCCAGTATTCTTGCCTGGAGAAATCCACAGACGGAGGAGCCTGGCGGGCTGCAGTCCATGGGGTCGCAAAGAGTCAGACATGACTGAGCAACCATCACTCACTCACTCAGAAATGCTAAGTAATGAACCAAGGTTCCCCAACTGGTAGATGAAACAGAATTTCACCTCCCACCTCTTCTGATTCTAAAGCCCAACCTCTTAATCACATAAATGCCTTAAAGGAAAGCGAAGGATTTTGTACTCTCCAACTGAGAGCTCAGTGTCAGGACCTGGGTCTCCTGGCCTCATGGACAACTTCCCACTGACCCATGAGCCTGCCCCACAATTTATGGATTAGGAAGAGGAGGGTCAGCGGTGAAATCCACACCTGTCCCCCTGCAACACACACACAGTCATGCAGCCGGAAAGCTGGAGGGAGACTGGTGGAGCTCAGTCTTCCAGGGCCTGCCATGCTCCTGGGCATGGACGCTTCCCCAAGGGGGCGGGGATGCCCCCAGCCATGGACGAGGGCCCCAGGAATGAGGGCAGCCAGCCGCCCGTTTCCTTTCCCTCCCCCCACTACCTCCATCCTCCTGAAGGGCTGCTCCTGCCAAGGACACGCCTTCAACGACAAATCAACTCATGGCCCAGAGGCCGGGGCTCCTGGCAGCGCTACACCTCACACAGGCGTCTTAAAGAGCTGCTGGGTGGCCGAGACCATGCCTCGTCTGTTCTGTCTCGGGCTGTGGCTGCAAAGGTCATGTCACGGGGGAGCATGTGTTACGTCTACACCCTTGAGTGATCAGTGCGCTAATTAACTCTGGGTCTGCGTTTGGGCACAGACAGGGGAAACACCGTTCAGGCTCCCGCTCCAGCCTACGTCCGTCCCCTTTGACCCATCCTTTGGAGACCGCCAGGTTCGTCTGAAAGCACAGATGGACTTGGACTCAGGGTGCACTTGCCCCAAAGAACTCTGTGCCTGGGGGCCAGCCACTCCACCACGCAGAGTCCTGCTCACTCATCGGTCCCCCGGGGGCTGGCTGCATTGGGCACGATGTGGGGCAGCCACGCGGCAGAGTCTGCGCCTTGCCAGCTCTCCAGCACACACGTCACCAAGTGTGACCCCGTGTCCAGGACAAGCATGCTGCTCTGGGATCGTGCTCCAGTACCCAAAATGGCACTGACTTGATCTGGCAGCTCCTGATTTGGCAGAGGCCAGGGCTGGATTAGCAAGGCCTCTCATTCCAAGGGTGTGGATCAGCGCAAATCTTGCCAGCGGAGTCAGCAAGAAACCTGCCTCCCCGAGTCGACTGGGAGCAGAGGGGCTCAGAGCCCCGGCCGTTGGCACTCAGGGCCACGCGGCCACACCCAAGCTCCAGCCGGGGGTCTGGGCATGCGTGGGCCCACCGGCCACCCCACCGTTGCTCCCGAGACAAAGTAACAGAGCCCCCTCCAGCTCCTCTATCCCCGGGCCAAGAGTCTCTCCCCGCTGCGGTCATGCCCTCGCCAGGTGCAGGGGATTAATAAGGTGGCCGGAAACGTACTCACAGCCCCACAGATTAAAGCTGGCGGGCGCAGGCCAGATTCCAGGTCTGGCAACACTGACCCTGCCCCCATCGACCACAGGTGAGTCAGAAGGGTCACAGATGGGAAACAGAGTGCCCGGTCCTCCCCTGCACACTCTCCTGTCTCTGCACCCACCCCATCCCAAGTCATGGCACGCGGCTGTGGAAGAGCAGGCCTCCTGGTTCCTCTGCACTTTCAGGAAACGCATGATGGGTGAAGACCTGGGAAGTGCAAGGTTGAATCCCACCAACTGCCTGCTTGCCCAGCCTTCAAACGTTCTGCATGTCAGGCACGCCCTCTGAGAACTGCACGGCTGCAATCCTCCCCAGGCCGCCCAGGGAACGGGGGCTCTCATCTAGAATGGCCGCGTCAAGCCTTTCTGCATCTCCACGCGACAGAGGACAAGCGACAGAGGCACCTGGAGAGGATGAAGTGGGGACTGGGGTCCTCCCCTCTGCCCCTCCTCAGCCCGCTGCACGGGCATGGTGGTGATGCCGGTTTCCGAGGAGGGGCAGACATGGCAGGGGCTCTGCCCGGCGTTACTAGCTGCCTCTGGACCTGGTTCAAGTGCACCTGGAGTTTCGATGGCCTCACCCCGCCCTCCTCACAGCCATGGGCACATGGTACCTGCAGACAAACTGAGCCACTGTGCAGTTTATGGAGGTCCCGCTAGGATGGGGCTACCTGCTCATCAGGCAGAGAAGCAAGCTCTCCATACCTGGAGGCTATTTTCGGAGGCGCTTTCCATTTTTAATGACAACATGCACCACTAGAGTCAGCACCGCTGAGGTCCCTGGAGTCTCTTTAATTGTCCGAGTTGGTGAAATCTGCAGGTCTAGTCATTTGAAACCTGCAGTTTTCAAAGTGCTGCCAGGGCGAGTTATTAAACTGACTATTCTCCTTCGGGCCATGTGAGTTTTTTGTTTGGATTCGGGGGAGAGAGTGAAGCAGGGGACAAGGTAAGCACAGGGCTTGCTGAGGTCCACAGTGAACCCCGGAACCGGCCGCAAACAAACGGCCCACACTCCCCCTAGAGACACCCTTCCTCCTCTCCCAGCCCCTCCACCAGTCCAAACAAACATAGGAAGAGAAACAGAATTGTTTGAAAGCCTGACTTTCCGGAAGAACATGAATAGGATTCAGGTGTGGCTGCGGCTCTGCGACTTCTCAAGGAGATCCACACAAATTCTTTCCTGTGCGAGTCTCCAAGCTGAGCACCCAAAAGTAAATAAGCTTTTCTAAGGCCTTCTGCCTCGGCGCCCGGCCAGCACACTCTGAAATTCTCTGCCCAGAGTTCAGAGTCCTGCGCTGGTCCAGGCGCGGCCACTCCAGGCCTGTCACTCACTGTTGCTGGGAACCGAACTCACGGTCCGAGCTCGCAGGGACCACCAGCCCCTCTCCCCAGGTCGCCCAAGGCCTGTACGCTGCTATCTCCTTTCCCTTCTTCCATCAGGCTTTGGGTGTGGACCACACCCGTCTCGTGCAGAAGGACTGGAATCCAGAGACCTGGCCAGTGACGCAGACCGTGGGGAAGACCCCCTGGACTCTGGTTTGAGCACTGGTTATATACTGGGATGCAAGTTCAGGATAACAGCAAAGGCTCATTCCAGCTCTAGTAATAAATCATCCTTAAGTTCCGGGGAGGTTGTGCATCTTGGTTCAGATCTGTCAGAGGCGGGGCAGGCCATCCCTGAGGACCTGGGCCGATGCAGTGCCCTCCTCGCTGGGCTTCTGCCCCCTGCAGGCCCGTCCTGCACACACCACCAGGCGACCCTTCAAACAGCACTTCCGCCCGATCAAGGCCGCCAGTGGCCCCGCTCCGCCGCCTGGGCCAAGCTTTGTCCGGAGGTCGAGGATGCCCTCAGCCCTGCTCTGCGCTTGGTCCAGCCATGCTAGTCAGCCCTGTTCCAGATGCTGTTGCCTCTCACCCTCTCCACCTCTACCTGTCCTACCGCCCCTCAAGGCCTAAGTCAAGCCCTCCTCCCACTGACTGTCCTAGTGTTGGTGACAACGTCCAACATGCCTCACATTTAATATCTATATCATTTCGCATGCAAGCATATGCTGGCCTGGAAGCTTCTCAGGTTAAGTGACTCTATAGCCTTTAAGCAATTACCTGTTCTCAAACTACACTGGAAATGTTTTCAGGCAAAGGCCTTGCCAATGCCTTGCATAGAAGATGGTTAGCAAAGGCTTGTTGGGACTTCACTGGCCGTCCAGTGGCTAAGACTCCGCTCCCAACGCAGGGGGCCTGCATCTGATTCCCGGTCAGGAAACTAGATCCTGTGTGCCGCAAGTAAGGCCTGGTGCAGCCAAATAAACATTTTAAGAAATAATAATAAAGTAAAACAAAGGCTTGTTGACTAGAACACTGACTTAACAAACATTTACTAAGACCTACTATGGACTAAGTTCTGAGTATGTGTGTGTGAGTTGCTCAGTCGTGTCTGACTCTTTGTGATCCCATGGACCCACCAGGCTCCTCTGTCCATGGGATTTCCCAGGCCAGAAAACTGGAGTGGGCTGCCATTTCCTTCTCCAGGGGATCTTCCCAACCCAGGGACTGAACCCGGGTCTCCTGCATTGCAGGCAGATTCTTTACTGTTTGAACCACCAGTGAAGCACCAAAAGCTTGGATGTTCTTAATGTTAGTTTCCTAGTTCTCTGTGTATTTATTTTTGGGGTGTGTGTGGGTGTGTGTGTGTGTGTGAGTCGCTCAGTGGTGTTGGACTCTTTGTGATGCCATGGACTGTAGCCCACCAGGCTCCTCTGTCCATGGGATTCTCCAGGTCAGAATACTGGAGTGGATAGCCTTTCCCTTCTCCAGGGGATCTTCCCGACCCAGGGATCAAACCTGAGTCTCCTGCATTGCAGGCAGACTCTTTACCACCTGAACCACCAGGGAAGCCAAGCTGTGAAAGTACATAAAGAAAACCCAGCACACAGTCTGGAGGTGGAAATCACAAGCACACAGCGTTCACAGTTGCAGGTGCTAAGTGCTACAGGAGAGCTTTGCCCAGGGAACCACAGGGTGGAGGCCAAAGGTCGATCACTAAGCCAGATCCACAGAGGGAGTGCAGGGGCATTGGGAAAGGCTTCTCAGAGGGAGTTGGCATCTTGGAGGATTCTCGACATTGGCTGGACAAGTAAAGAGACAGGGGTGATGGAGGCAGAGGGGACAGAATCTGTGAGGCCATGAAGATGTTCGAGAACTGGATCAGGCAGGGAACTGAAAGCAGAGGGTAGCTAGAACTTAGAGGTCGAGGAGAGGGGAAGGAAGAGCTGAGACCAGACAGAGAGGGGCCCTCGGTGGTCAGATCTCATCCTCAAGGGGCTGGTGAGCAAGTGATGAGATAACACCATGGCAACAGCGGAGGAGGCATCAGAGGGGAGGCAGGAAGTGGTGAGTAACTCCCCCAATGCTGGAGAGGGCAGGCTGGATTTAAGAGTTATTGATGAGGTAGGATCAATATGAGACTCCGTCAATGTGTGCGGGAGCGCAGGAGAGAGCAGGACCAACTTGCAGGTTCCAGCTTGGACAGCCAGAAAAAAGGTGATAAAATTCACCAAGACCTGGAAGATGGTGCCCTGAGCACTTTTGGAGGAAAAGTCAGAGTCTGTGGCACCATCATGTTAAGGGCACTTCTGGGCTCCAGAGGGAGACCTGGAGGACATGGACCCCAGCTTTAGGCAAGAGTCCAGATTTCAGAAACACAATCGTAACTAGAGATATGGATTTCACAGCCTTGTGATCCCCTGGGAGATAATACAGGGCAAGAAGAAATCAAAGGAAAGGCCATGGGGGAATCTTGACGTTCCAGGGATGGAAGCTGAAGAGGATTCTCTGGACAGTTCTTGGAGAGGACAGAAAGGCAGGAAGTGGACTGGTTCCTGGGCAGGCTGGGTTCGCCGTGTTACAGCTTGGCAACTGGCTCCAGGTCAAGCAACTAGTGAGGTGTAAGAGCTTACATTCAGACTCGGGTCAGTTCCAAAGCCCTAACCTCTCTACACTCCCGCCACCACCGACACCTGCCCAGCTACAACAGGAATGCTGCAGGCTGTGGCCAACAATTCCCGCCAAGCAGCCCTCCCCTGGACCCCACGTGCAGCAGAGTCCGGGGCTCTGAACTGCTCCTCCAGATGCCCGCGTCTACTCCGCGTCCTCTGAGGGATGTTGAGCGACCGGCCTAGAGTGGCCCCTTTGCATCCACTGCCTTGATGTCCCCTAAAGTCCCTGTGACATCTTTTGATTCGCTCTTGGTCTGGAGAGTGTATGTTGGACAGAGGATGATAGATCAAAATGCCCGTGGATACCTCTCCAGCCCACAACAGAGAAGTCTGCACTGCGCAGGCTGTGTATATAACACAGAGCAGGGAGGTTCTCTTCCTCAGTATTAGTCAATGATAATTCTGAAAGGTTACTAAATAAGTGTTGCTAGGCAACAGGAGTCGCAGTGGGGGTGTGGGGTGGGGTTCTACTAACTCGGGGATATGGATTCTCGGGGAGGGGGGAAATCAGCTTAACCCCACGGAGTCAGCTGGTACCTGAGCAAAATGGACTGTGTGTCCCCCGGCCCACCCAGGGTCTCATCCGGGGCAAGGCGGGCACTACCAGCCTCTGCAGCAGCTGCGGGCACTCTGCCTCATGTAGGTGCTCCCAGCACGGGCACTGTCATCCGATGGGCATCCACCTTTGTGAGGAGGTATCATGGGCGGAGCTGCATTTTAAAGAAGTGATAGCCTGGTCTCGGTTATCGGGGCAGAGGAAAAGGGAGGACTAAAGGGCAACATACACTGTTTCCAGCGATGCAAAACCTGAATCAACACTCACTGAGCGTGCGTCATGCAAGCCGAGTCTTGGGAAAGGCAGACACTCAGGTTTTCTCAAATAAATTCAAGTCCCACACAAGAGACTATTTGCCAAACAGGCACTCATTTTGACAAGCAATAAAAATGAAGGGGCTTAACTCAATCGAGTTCTTACCACCACCAGGCTGGTGGGGGACAAGGGAGATGCAGGTACATTTTCATACATATTTATAAGCCTTGCTGTAAGTCAGCCCAGCGTCATGTGGTTCCCTTACATATACTAGCATAATATTCTAAACCAGACAATTTCTTAGAAATGTGTTGTTTCGGAAAAATTGGAATTTTCCAGCTTGCACTAAGATTAGCCAAGCTAAACCCATCTGGCTCCTGCCTCATGTAGAAAAATCTATATGGGACAAAAATCTGCCTTTCTATTCCCCAGGCATGAGGTGAGGCCTGCGTGCCTCTTGGGTAAACAGAAACGAGGGCTAAGTCAGCATCAAACACTCGTGCGGGGCCTCGTGTTGTGACACAGCGTCCGGAGCTTCAGGCCCGACCCTGCCAGGACCACACGCGGGACGGGAAGCCCGGCAACGCCCGTGACCTTTCGGGGGACCCAGGTGGCCCAGCGCCTCCGTGACCCTTGTTATTCTAGTGTGCAACCCGCCCCCCAATCAACTCAGATTTCCTTGCATTGACACAAACTGCTTAACCTAAACATGGGAGTGAGAGACAGGAACCGACTGAAAAGACACAGGGGCAAATGACAGACAAGAGGGGACGGGGTGTTTCCTCAAAGAGGAAAAGACAGACGTGGCAGACAGAAGACGGAGGTCTTCCAACAGGTGGGAGGTGTGAAGCAAGACATGAAGTCCTACAGCCAGCGGGCAAGGATGCTGTTCTTGGCACAGCTCAGCGGACAGAGACATCGAAGAGAATGGCAGAGCCTCGATGGACAGAATGAGAGCAACCAATGAAGGCGGAGACTTTCTTCTGACACAGGCTGTGAAGGAGGAGTCATTCCCCGAGATGGAGGATGCTTACCGCGGGCTCTCTGAAGAAGAGAGGTCCATTTTCCCTCTATCTCCTGAAGCTAACTAAGCAGGAGAAAGGAGACACTGTGTTCCCCAAAGTGGGCCAGCCACGTACCAGGCCAGGGCTCTTCATCCTGAAGCCATAGAACAAGATATTGACTTTCATATCCACAAACTCTGCCTCTTCGAATGGAATCTGGGGCCACGAAGTAAGGAATTACCCCCTCAGCTGGCCACCGTAAGGGAAGTCGTCCTATTTGGATCTGAAAGGGCATAACCGAGGCATCATCACCTAGGAGCATGGCTCCTAGTTTTACCCCCTCTGCCTGAGGTCATAGCTCCCAACCCTGGTTATGGCCCAGATTCACCTGCAGGGCTTTAAAAAACATATAGATGTTCAGCACCTCTCCCACCTCAGTCAGAAGCTCTGAAAATGGGGCCTGCAACTCTCTATTTTTATTATTTTTTTAATGAAAGAAGAAATAGCCTTCACACACACTTTTGATAGGAGTATGAACAAGTATAATTCTTTTAGAGCCTACATACTTTGATCCAGTAATTCCACATCTAGGGACTTACACTTTAAATATGCTGAATGTATGGAGAATGGCAACCAAGGATGAGAACAAGCTAAAGGTACTTGTTAAATAAATTACAGCATATCCAGACAATGGAATTCCATGCCAGGAGAGCTGTATATACTCACATGGAAAGATATCCAAAAAACATTAAGCAAAAAAGGCAAGTTGCATAACATTACGTATAGTATATATTCTTTGTATAGTGTGTGCATATACATATATTTCCATACTTCTCTACACAATCTCTATATAAATATACATACAAATGTATTTATACACACAAAGAAAATGTCTGGAAGACTAGGAACTGCTGACTTAAATCTGGGAATGTGATATAGGAACTCAAGTTGTATTTTACACTGGTCATATATTACTTCTCAACATTCAAAAAACTAAGACCATGGCCTCTGGTCCCATCACTTCATGGCATCTATTGATGGGGAAACAATGGAAACAGTGACAGACTTTAATTTTGGGGGGCTCCAAAATCACTGCAGGTGATAACTGCAGCCATGAAACTAAAAGACGCTTGCCCCTTGGAAGAGAAGCTATGACCAACCTGGACAGCATATTAAAAAGCAGAGACATTGCTTTGCCAACAAAGGTCCGTCTAGTCAAAGCTATGGTTTTTCCAGTAGTCATGAGTGGATATGAGAGTTGGACTATAAAGAAAGCTGAGTGCTGAAGAATTGATGCTTTTGATCTGTGGTGTTGAAAAAGACTCTTGAGAATCCCTTGGACTGCAAGGAGATCCAATCAGTCCATCCTAAAGGAAATCAGTCCTAAATATTCATTGGAAGTAGTGATGCTGAAGCTGAAACTCCAATACTTTGGCTACCTGATGCGAAGAGCTGACTCATTTGAAAAGATCCTGATGCTGGGAGGGATTGGGGGCAGGTGAAGGGGACGACAGAGAATGAGATGGCTGGATGGCATCACCGACTCAATGGACATGGGTTTGAGCAAGCTCCAGGAGTTGGTGATGGACAGGGAGGCCTGGCGTGCTGCGGTCCATGGGGCCGCAAAGAGTCGGACACGCTGAGCGACTGAACTGACTGATACATATCTTTTGCAATTAAATTATTTCAAATAACTTTTTTCAAAAAGCTCGCCCAGAGAGTCTCACATGAGGCCGAGGTGGAGAACCAATTTGGTGTTGATATTGTGTCGCTAAATCCCGAACCAGTGGTCTGGAAGAAATAGCCCACGTGGAGGAAGTAGCTAGCACAGGAAAGCCTGTAAGGAAACCCACCACCCATAGATTCACACCATGTCATACCTCTGACGTGCCAGAAGGTGGCGCCGCAGAGACAATCACTCAGCTCTTGGGCCAAAACTTTCCAAAACCAATTTTTCATAAACCAAAGTCTTTTTGCTCCTCTCAGGACTCTTTTACTTATGCCAATAGCCTTCTTTGCTGCTGCTTCCACAGGGGAGATTTACACACATTTGTGCCATATGCATTTTTTCACAGAAATCCATGGGTCATTCAATACATTCCAATACAGTGCTTGGGAGATGTTTTCCTGCAGGGAGTGGGCTTGCTCAGAACTCCCCCTCCTGCCCACACGGTGTCCTGCGGTCTGTTTTGGTTTACTCATCTCCTTATCTTATTCCAGAGTCCGTTCCACAAAAGCAGACGACAGTCAGCCACGTGGGGCGTTTGTCCTTCCCCATCCGTCCTCACCTTTGGCCAGAACAGGCAGTGTGGGGCTAAGGCAGCCCAGGGCAAGTACTGTGGCGTTTTCCTGCCCTCCCACCAAATGCTTTTCTCAAAGTGGGTGTGTTGCCACAGCAACTGTCAAATTCCATCAGTTATGCCGCCTCTAACCTCCCAACTTCTTTAAACGTGCCACGTTTGAGACACGTGTCTCAGCTGCCCTGCAGTGCAGACCCCAGGCCCCTCACCACACAGCAAAGCCTCGCTTCTCTGGGTAGTCATCACATATACATTCTTTTTATTTTTTTCCCCCTGATTTTAAAATTTTAGTCTCTTGTCCCTTAATGCTATGATCTGAATTAATTCTTGAGCGTATTTAATGGAAATTAATATCAGTCAAGAAAAACTCAATGAGTCATTTAAATATGTACTTCATATTCAATAATTTGTGCTCATTCTTCAAGACACAGTTCATCTCTGATCGTTTCTCTGCACCCCATTCAGAGCTGACCACTCTTGCCTTCCTGACTTCACTTTGTCCATACCCTTAACACTTTTTTTTAAAATTTCTATTTTCTTTATTTACAACTTTCATTTTTTTGCTAGTGCTACATTTTTTTTTCCCTCTATTTTTGGCCATGCCATGTGGCTTATAAGATCTTGGTTCCCCACCTAGGGACTGAACTTGCACCCCATGCAGCGGAAGTGTGCTTCGCCACTCGGTCGTGTCCGACTCTGTGACCCGCCAGGCTCCTCTGTCCATGGAATTCTCCAGGCAAGAATACTGAGTGGGTTGCCATGCCCTCCTCCAGGGGCTCTTCCCAACCCAGGGATTGAACCCAGGTCTCCTGCATTGCAGGCAGATGCCATGCCCTCCTCCAGGTGCTCTTCCCAACCCAGGGATTGAACCCAGGTCTCCTACATTGCAGGCAGATGCCAGGCCCTCCTCCAGGGGCTCTTCCCAACCCAGGGATTGAACCCAGGTCTCCTGCATGGCAGGCAGATTCTTTACCATCTAAACCACCAGGGAAGTGGAAGTGTGGCATCTTAATCACTGGACTGCCAGAGAAGACCCACACCCTTAACACTTCAGTCACATTTATTTCTCTCTCTCTTTGTAGTTCAGAAGTGTCTCAAGTTCAAGAGATAACATCTTCCTGATCTCTGAATTCCCAATGTCTAGTTCGAAGCCTGAGAGTTGGCCCTCAGTAAATGTCAGGTAAGGAAAAGGATAAATGCACTGAAAAAAAAGCCTCATTTGCTGTGGTCCTCCATTCATTTTTATCATGTTGTTAAGTAACAGGGATAATGATGTGATGACCAGGTATCAAACCTGAAGATAAGAGCCAAAGAACACATGTGCAAATGCTTTTTTAAGAAGGAGAATACAGAAAGTTCATCCCTGAGACTTTATACCATCCTCTTTTTCATTCTTGTTTTTCATATCCAAGAAGTGCATCAAGAGGGAGGCTCCTCCATATGGGGAGAAGCAGTGAAGCCCCGAAGAAGGAAGCTGTCACATTCCTGGAGTCCTCACCAGGCGGCCTGACATCTGGTCCACACGCAGGGAAAAGAGGCCACATCCTCACATGGAGCTCTATTTTTGCATCTGAACTGCTGGTGCTTCACTTGTACAACTTGCCTCACACACAGGAAGGGGAAGGGAACTAATATTTACCAAGCGCCGGCTCCATGCTCTGAGCTGCCTCACCTACATGACTCTGCGAACACCCGTCCCCCACGTTTTGAGTCTGCAAGGAGCTCTCGGTAAGCTTGTCTCTGAAAAGCACGTGGAGGCGCGCACTCCCTTCACCCACCCGCTGATGGCGGAGCGGAGAGCTGCCGCCCCGCACACCCACATGGCCGTGTGTGGTTCTCCATGCCAGCCCCTCGGGAGGGCTGAAGACGGAAATCTCAGCATGGAGGACCGGGATTCCTGGGACCGACAGGCCTCCCTGCTGCACCCGGGCAGATCAGCACAGCCTGGGCCCTGGGGGCCAACCCTGCCCTCTACCCTCCGCGGACCGCACCATGAGCTTGGCACAGAGGCCCTGTGGGCTCCCAAGCCTCTAGACTGTCCCTGACTCTTCCCGGATGGCTGTCTTTACCATTTCACAGAAGTTCACTTTTAAGATCGGACTGGAAGGCGCTGTGGCTTTGAGAGCTGTACCAAAGCACAGAATCCATTTTTAAGTCACATCCGCTATGATTGAAAGGGAAGCCTGCGCTCTGACAGGTGGCCCCCCCAGGCCGGGGCCATGAGATCTCAGCGCTGCCACAGACAACACCTGGCCTGGTTTGGGGGCCCCTTTCGCTCGCATCCCCCCCACACCCAGGCTCCCCGGACGCCTGACACTGCTGTGCCATCCACACGGGGGTTCCAAGGTCCGGGAGGTCCCCACCTTCCATAAGGGCAGGGCATCTCCTGCGGGGAGACAGGAGGGGTAGCCCGCACATGGGTGCCGCAGCCAGCCCTCGGGGTGCCCGCACCAGCCTGGCGGCCCACTGACCAGACTCCCTGGGCCGTCTGCTCGTTCTCTGGCCCCTGATTTTCTCCTCTGTGCAAGGACTATAATGATAGTACCCACCTAGTACCAATAATGGCAGCGCCCAGGGCTTGCTTTGAGTTTTAATCGTACATGTAAAACCACTCAGCCTAGCTTGTAGCCCAGGCTACAGTAAACACTAGAGAAGGATTAGCTGTTAATCACACTGTTCCTTTTTACCCATCTGTTTGAAGGAAGCTCTGTGTTCAGAGAAAAACTGGTGCACACTGCAGACTGCCTGATTCTCAAGGATTTCAGCGGTCAAGAAAGAAGGCTGAGGGTGACTGGTCCGGCTGCCTCGCCTGACGGGCCTCCCCTGTGATGCCAGGTGCCCTGGGGTGAGCTGGCATCGCACTCAGCACGCAGCTCTGGGCTGCACCGTGCTCTCCGCTGAACGTCTGCTCTGCGCATTTGTCGGCTTTTCCTCAGCACCACGGGAAGAAGATGGCCCTGGTGCTGTCTCCCCTGAAGTGAAGGATACTCCCCTTACATTCCAGAGGAAGACACCCAGGCCTCTGTGCCAACAAGCTGCCTGCCCCCCTCTGCCAAAGGCTAACTGAGCGGAACGCAGTGTTCCCACGGCCAGCCTGGCCTTCCTAACCAGACTCAAGCCAGGCTTACTTATTAATACAATGGACCCAAAGGGCCGGGACAGATTCGCACCAGAGAAAGCAGATTCGCAATTATTAATGTTCTGCCTTATGAGTTTATACATGGCTCTTTTTAAAAGTTCCCCCCAAATCACAACTTGATCTGTAATGTTTTAAGTTCATAAATGAATACATACATTTATATATGAACATACATGGCAGATATGCCGAGTTGTTAATTCATCCTGGATAATGGAAGAAGGGTGCTTGCTATGTAATTTCTAAAAAATATTTTAAACCTTTCTCAAAATAATTTTTCAAATGCCTCGGTTGTTTGAATAATTTTCTGCCCTGTTCTTTCCAGAGACCTCTGCGACCTCACCCGAGTAGGAGGGAGGTTCGTTTCCCCAACGTTCTCCTGAACTGAGGCCCAGCAGGCTGGACACCGGCAGCATGTGCGGGAGGGTCCCACACCTCCAGGGGTCGCCAGAAGCTTCACACTGTGTTTCCTGGCGTGGGCACACAGCAGGCAGGGGGCGTAGAATGAACTCTGCTCAGAGGCTGTTGAGGACGTCGCAGATCCAGCCAAAACCCAACCTAATTCTTGACCTGCCGCGGCGGGGGCAGGGAGCCAGAAGGGCAGCTCTAGCCCCCAGCCCATCCTGAGCACAGGCTCAGTCCCCAAAGCCCCCCTCCCTCCAGCAGGGCCCTGTCTATCTCAGAGAACCCAGCCACTGGCTGGTGAGAACAGAGCATCCTTCCTCAAACCAACAAACCTATATCTATGCTCAAGGAATTACATCCTTCACGTGTCACTGGAGAGGCCTCTGCATCTACTAAGCAAAGAAATATAAGTTGGTGTTTTTCAAAAAATTGGCATTCCTCTCCATGCGTCCCTTCCCCCAACCCAACATGGGACTTCTTACTTGCCCAGTTAAAACTCCAATTAAGTACCTGTTAAGTGAGTTTCACGACTCTCACAGGTGATCTGGGAATATGGTACAGGCTGGAGTTGCTGACTTGCAACTTGGGCATGGAAAGTCAGGGCTGAGTACCCCCCTTTGTTTGTAATCTCTCACCCTTGGCTATTCAACAGCCTATCAGAAAACAGCCCAAAGAGCAGCTCGCTGGAGCCCTGAGGTTAGCCCTGACCCCAGCACCGTCCACAGGGGTCTGTACGCGCGGCCCCGACTCAGTGCTGCCCTAAAGGAGCTCATTACATCCCCCGGACCTTCCGTACAGACTCGCCATGTTGAACCAAATTCTGCCAGCATCGCCGAAGATATTGAAGTCAGCACAAGTGCTCCTGGAAAACCATTTATGGTGAAAGTAATGTTTTTGTGATCGCAATCATTCAACAAATGCTGAGTCAGCATGTACACCAACCATGGTGCAAAGCATGGGCTTCGGGGCCTGAGAGGAACGCCTAATCCCTGTGGCTGAGACGCCCACAAACAGGGGTACAGAACATGCTCTGGGGAACATAGGGTTCAACACACCTCCACCTGTTTTATGCAAAACTCTCACGGGATTGAAGTACCCACACTGGCATGAGAATAGGTCAAACTCAGGCCCAGCCACTTGATCTACTGATTTTCAAAGGAGTCCCAACACAGCCAATTCTGAGTGGTAGGTGTCCTGCCATTCAAAGCAGTAAGAAAAGCACTGTGCCTGGCATCAGCTAATTATATCACGAAGTCACATTCCCTGAACCCTCCCCCAAGTGAGGGCAGAGGGTAGCTGCCTCAGGGTGCCGTCTTGCTGGGTGGCAGATGGCAGCGAGCCAAGAGCTTACACGTTCACCGTGGCCAACACAGAAAGCAGGTGACCCACACAACACACCTGCCAGACTGCAGATCAGACCATCCCCGGCGTCCACCAGAGCTTCTGCCCATCAAAAAGGAAAAAGAGACAAAAAAAGAAAACCAAAAAACCTGTCTTGCTTATAAGGGGAAGGGGAACAAAGCGTCTGAACTTCAACCATTTCTCAATGCTTTCAGGAGATCTCTTTGAAACTGCAGGGCAACTTTCATCTCTCCAATAACCTTGTCTGACCTCACCTGAAATGACTAATGTGATTGCAACAGTTTTACTCTCTGAAGTAGCCCTCTTTCCACCCCCCACTGCGCTGAGGCCTCTACCATCACCATGAGAACTTGGCATTATTTTTAAAGCTAATTACCTTCAGGTTTTGGAGACAGGTGGCATGGCTTTCTGCCCCCTCCCTTCTGCAGAGTAAGGAGAAACTTCTCCAGATGCCTGGCAGGAGAGCCTGCATCCTGGTCCCCGAGATTCTGGGCACCCTTCTCATGGGGGGAGGGGTTCCCATGGGGTCCTGTTCTATGAAGCAGCAGCTGCCGTATGCATCTTGTGGAGGAAAAAGTTTCTTTAAATCTTTATTAGTTGCTGTTTGGCTAGATGGGACTGACAGCAAAAGCAACATTCCAAGGTAGTCAACACTAGGATCAGAATAAGACTTGGCACTTGGAAAATCCCCAAAGGATGTATGGGCTGGCACAATATGGGAAAAAAGAGTTTATTTTCAATTTTTTGTTTGTTTGTTTCAAGAGGGGTCGATTTCATTGAGAAAAGAGAGGGCAGTATGATTCCAATAAATCTGTGTTCTAACCATTCTGATCTTTCCTAATCAGGGTTTAAAATTCCAGAACCAAAGTTCTTTTCAAACCCGAGTCAGGCTTAGGTATCCACCTGTAAGAACGGTGTATGAGCCGACACCAAAAGGAGGAGATTACATCACCCCTTTCCCCTAGTTCCTCTTTTTGAAATTAGATATGTGTGCTACTGAAGGCAAAACAATGAGCTAGGTCCCAGAGAAAAGTGAGGTGCGGATGGGAGCAGGGGTGCAGAAGGGAGGGGACTACAAAATGTTAAGTACTTGGGGGGGAGGCAGAAATAAAAATAGACTAGTAAGGGAAAACTGAATGGAAGAGTTTCGTTTGTTTATTTTAACAGTGTTTGCCATTCCAGGAGGCTTGCTGAAGCTCTTTCTTTCAATGGCTGGCCTTGGACCAGCATTTGAAAAGTCTTAGATCTTTGGAGAGGAAGATTTGGACAACAAAATTGTTTTATCTGGGAGGGTCACTAGTTTACTCAAGAGTTCCAGGACTTTGGTTTTGATGTTATTACCTTGGCCCGAGTGTCTCTGTCCCAGGCAGTCCTGGCTATGTTTACTGACTTAGGAAACAGGGGGACCTGGGAGGGGGCTTCTCCCGCCCGCCACGGCCATGCTTCGCTGGATCACCGTGTTACCTGGGCCCCCTGAAGACAAGAGGGACGGTGGCCAGTCAAACATGCTTTAAAGGTCCTATCTCTCGACACTCAGAAGAGGGAAATAACACTTCTCTAACTCACTCCCCAAATAGACGCCGCCGTGGATGTTCTGCCAAGGAGTGATGCGAAAGCGTGTTCCAAAGTGAAATGTAAGCTTGGCGCGGTGCCCAGCCCGCGGCTGGATTCCGCACAGAGCTGGGGGCTGGCGAAGCAAAGGAGCACATTTCTCTCCATGTGACTCTGAGAGCCAGGCAGCCAGAGCAGATTTCTTTGTGTTAATAAAATGTGATATCTAGACTGTACACACAGGCAGCCCTGGGAAAACGTGAGCCAAAGGGAAGGACCCGAGGAAACCCATGGCCCAGGCTGAGGAGGGGCTGCAGCCGCCGGCAGCCTCGACTGCACCGCGGCCGGGCCGGGCAGGTGCGGGAGGAGCCGGGAGTCAGAGGTGGAAGGTCGTGCCAGGCGCCTGCGCGAAAGCCGCTTAAACACCAGATAATCCACAGAGGCGCAGCGAGCATGTCCTGAGCAAAGGCTTGCTCTTCCTTGACGGACCAGAGACCAAAGTCCTTCACGGGCACTTTCTCAAGATGTGGAGTTTACCCTGGACTCGAGGCTCCTCCCCCCACAGCTGAGATCACTCCCAGGATGGCAGGAGGTTGGCTCCAGGGTTAGGCTGTGTATGCTCCAGGCTGGCACATGCCTTGCTTTTGTGGGCCACTCCTGCCTCACTGTCAATGTGGCCTCGGCCTCCTTTGACCACAGGAGGTAGCCACTGCTCACCGACTCAAGCCTGCGAACCCACATGTTTGGGGGGGCCATGGGTGGGGGTTCACAGGGAGGAAAGGGAGGGTTAGGGCCCCTGCTCGCTGAGCCTCTTTCAACACACTAGATCACTTCCTCTCCAGGACTGTCAAAGGTACTGTGCCCTCTAGCCAACTTGATCTCCCCAACTTGGAAGCTACCGGGGGCACAGCCAGAGCCCTGGGGCCCCAGGAGATGTGCTGGAGGTTGCGGGACTTGCCGGGCCTGCGGGCTCCTCTGGTTGAAAGGGGTGGAAGGTCCTAGAAGACACTGCCGCTTAGCTCCCTCCCTTGCAGCAGCTCAGCCCTCAGCCTCCCGGAGCACGGGGTATGCAGTCAACCAGAACCAGCTAATTGCAGGGCAGCTGAATTGATGAGCGCCTCCCAGGCCCAGGTGAGCCTTCACCTTGGTTAATCTGCAAACTGGTTAATCGGCCTCAGGATAATTGCAAGTTAATCGTATGCAGAGCCCAAGTGCAGTCACTGGAAACGGCAGGAAACCACAGCAGCGGAGGAAGTCAGGTCCACGTTCAGTGAACCTGTTGCTTCTCCAGACAGTGTTCAACCTTGAGCCCACTTCACGCGTGGCCCCATTCACTCCTGCAACTGACCCTTGTTACACAGCGACCCTGGTTACTGGGAGCACACAGTAAGTGCTCAATAAGTTGCAGTTATTATTAATCCTTTGGTGTGGTTGAGGTGGTCGACCCTGTGGTCCCAGGTGGCGCTAGTGGTAAAGAACCTGCCTGCCAATGCAGGAGACATAAGAGATGCAGGTTTGATCCCTGGGTAGGGAAGGTCCCCTGGAAGAGGGCATGGCAACCCACTCCAGTATTCTTGCCTGGAGGATTCCCATGGACAGAGGAGCCTGGTGGGCCACAAAGAGTCGGACATGACTGAAGTGACTTAGCACGCACACAAAGCATGCACAGTGTGGCTGATGGGTTTAAAGTTAGGAAGTTAGGTCTCCAAGACATTTGGCTGGGGGAAGCACACTGGGGGAGCTGCAAAAATCACTCTACTCTCTCCCCTGAGTGTGCTTTACAAAAAGGAAAATCTGAAGAGTTTAAACACCGCTAGGAAAGCATATCAAGAGCATAAAAACATCCAGCACATTCCGAAGGGGAAGAGAAGTAAACTTCAGAACTGCTAACACGGATACCTGAGGGTCATCCTCAAACCTACACAGGTTGGTAAATTCTCCATCTTTCAGGTAACAGAACTTGTGTTTTCAACGTCAAGAATCACAGTGTGCAGCGTCCCAAGGGCCCAGCCTCCGGGTCCTTCCGAGGGCGGCGTTTCCTGGGTTTCTGCCGCCACGGTCGGCCGGCCCGTGCTCCGCCGGCCCGTGCTCCGCCGTGCGTGGCTGCCTCTGGAGGCGGCAAGCGCCCCGGTCTGCGCGCCGAAGTTTCCACGGGAATCTGATGGCGACCGCTGGAATGACAACTTCCTTCCACCCTCGACGCCAGTCCAGTGACCATGGTACAGAATCGACAGATTTCCCTTCTTCCATCCTGCGACACTAACCGGAGGAAGCCTCCTGCTGAGAGCGGACCAGTACCTGCCAGGGACTTGGATAAGCACTTTCCCAGGACGCCGGGAGCAGCACTGGCCCGAGCCCTTGACCTTCTGCCCACTGCAGGGACAAGTCCCGAAGGATCCTCCCAACCCACTCTGTCGGGACAGCAAAGACCTGGCACAAATAAGGTCCTACCTCTGCTGAGGGCAGACATCCCTAATCCATCAAAGAGCTCTTTCCACTGAGCCCAGACCAAGTTTCAGGCTTTCAAGACATTCCAGGCACCTCCTAATCCATCAGAAGCAGCTGGGATGAAACCGGCTGCATGGGAAGTTCCTTCCATTGGAAACCCGGCCACCCAGAGGGGCAGGCCAGGGCACAGCGGGCCGCGGCCCTCCAGAGAAGCTCCATCAGAGCTAGCTGTGGGCCTTGGGGTTTTCCTGCTTCTCTTTTTAAAAAATTATTTCTCTGGCTAATAAACCACCACTAAAAAAGAAAAAAAACCCTCTAACCCTTGGAGCAGTGATTTCAGCCAGAAAACTTGCTTTCAGGGTTACTCTGGAATGCTGAACACCAGAGAGAAGTCAGTAGTTCCCATTCAGAACGGGCTGAAGACCAAGTTTTAGGAAGCAATGAGCTTTAATGCTGTGCCTTTCCCCCCTCAATGGTGTCAAATAGCTTTTGCTTTTCAGTTTTACTCTTTGAACGCTGTCATCCTTTATGAGTAGCAGAACATCAGACTCTCATTCTACTGACCAGCTTAGGAGTGGTACCATCACCCTAAGAAAATTTACATTTTTTGCACCAGAAGTTGAATATTAGTCTTTCAGTTCATAATAGCCTTATAATACTGGGTCATGGAGCTTAAAATAGCACCCGTGTCTGATAGATAAGAAAACTGAGACCTTCAGAGATTCAATGACCTGTCCAGAGACACACCACCCGTCGATGCAAACCAGACCCAGAACCTAGACTGCGAGTGTGTGTGTGCGAACCCACTCCAGTAGTGTCTGACTCTCTGCGATCCTATGGACTGTAGCCCACCAGGCTCCTCTGTCCATGGGGTTCTCCAGGCAAGAATATTGGAGTGGGTCGCCATGCCCTTCTCCAGGAGATCTTCCCAACTCAGGAATCAAACCTGTGTCTCTTATGTCTCCTACATTGGCAAGCGGCTTCTTTACCACTAGCGCCATCTAGGAAGCCAGATCCTAGATTAGCTGATTTCCAAACTCAGTGTTTTGTAAATGGCCTGCCCTGCAATTATTGCTATGTATTTTCCCCTTTGCCATTTAAAACCCAATGGAGATAATAACACTAACAGAACTTATACTTCAATTTGAATTTAATTTGCTCAGTTTTCTAATTGGCTATCTTATATTTATTTGTAAGTTAGAAAAACATAGATTATTCCCATCTTACAAATGAAGAGGTGAAACCAAGAGAGGCTGATAAACCAAGAGAGGGTGGTCTTGGCACAGCTGAGACCAGACACTAGATCTGTTAGTGTATCTAAAGAAGCACCACAGGCTTGCAAAGACTCAGCCCAGCAACTCAGAAATCTAACAGTGAGCCTCCAGAACTTTGAACTACAAGTTCAAAACATTCTAGAAAGTGGTGTTTAAATACCAGATTCTCACTCTGAGTTAACACTTACTGAAGGACAACTCTCCAGATCTGTTCACTAATTGGCCCATTTAAAGTCATTTAACCCTCACAGCATTAATCAAAGCTTGTTATTTCTGCCTTAAAATTATTTAATCCTGATCTCCATGGTTTTTGGCCACTGAGATAGGCCTACATTTATTTTTAAGCGGCTTGTAATCAGAATGGAAAGACGGATGAAGAAAAGAGAAAACGTGCTTTGGCGATGGATCCACAAGAGCCAATGCTCCTGGGAGCAGAGTAAATTCCAGAAACCAATTTCCTTTCTAATATGACTTGATTTCCTACAACCGCTTATACTAAATGCTCAGCACCATCCTGGCCTGAACACATAACGACTATGGCCATGATTTCATATGCATTTAGTTCATTTAAACTTAGGAGCAGGGTGCCTAGTCTTTTATAAAAGCTCAGAGGTATGTGACTGGAAGTGGAAACAGGCTGAGGGAGCTTTCCCTGAAACCAAACTCGCCTCCCAAGAGGGAAGTCTTGCCTAGTTTGATGATGATGTACTTTGTCATCCTTAAGACAGGACTGTTGTGCCTTGAAAAGGTCTATCCTGCCACACCCATGTGTATAGTATACTCTGCACTGTATCAAGACCCATGCCAAAAAGGCCAGATCGCTAATCCGGCTGAAAGACAAAGTCACATCAGGTTAATCCCAAGTCTTAAATTAATCGACTTCCAGTTCCCCTCGGTGTGAAAACTATTTTCACAAATTTCTTCCAAGTAATTTACTTCTGTTTTCTGGGTTTCCATTCTATTCTGACAGAAGGCTCTATCTGCCCTCTCTGGAGGCACCCTCTGCCATGTTTTTATCTTGCAGGGAGGGTTAAGGAAATGTTTGACAGTTGCGCACCATGGGAGCAGAAAGCTAGCGGTTTTACCATGGAAGCCCACAGTCCCACGTCCTCTGCGCTGCACCCCACTGTCTCCCAGTCCATGACCCAAAGGTGTCACCAGAAAGGAGGAAGAAGCACCTGGAAAAGCTGGAGAGCACACAGAGAAAGGAATTGTCCCATTTCCCCCGTTAAGTCTCTCCAGGTCTTCCAGGCCCAGAGTCAGAGGACGGCAAGGTGGGTGGAGACAGAAGACATAGACCTACCCAAGGAAGACAGCATTTATTGTTACAGAACCACAAAGAGGGCTGGCGGGGCGTGGGGGCTGGAGAGCTTCTCACTGAGGTCAGTACAGAGGGTGCTCCCAGCTTGGGAGCATCCATCACCCTTTCTTCCCTACAAGAGGCAGAGAGCGTGGCTACAGCAATTACTGCTGGCCATGATTGCTACAGCACAAAACCTGTTCCCACGATGGAAGTAGGAAAAGAGAAAACTCGTCATTGCAGAACAAATGAAAGTGGTGTCGCCTACCATTCAGACTGACTGCTGTTCTGAGTGCTTTCCACAGAGCACCTCGTTCACTCCTCCAGGAAGCACCTGAAGCTGAAGCGGGTGTTCACCATCCCCACTCACAGAGGCGAAAGCAAAGGCAGAAGGGTTAGAGAGCGGGTCAGTCTTGGCTCTAAGATCTAAGCCAGGACGGGAACTGTGCCCACACAGTGCTGCCCATCAGTGAGGGGAAAGGAAGAAGGAGAGGAGTCTGCTCCAGTGGGTGATGAGTTCATGTGGAAAACCCTTGCATGGCATCCTTTTTGATGGGATGAAAATGAACAAAAGTGCTCTTTTGGTTCCATGCACTTGTATGAAAATTTAAGCTCAAAAAGAGGAAACTTTAGTAGATGGGGACAAGGTGGGGGAGGGCAGACACAGACAAACTGCCACAACTTGGTGGTCACACTAATCTGAATTACTGACGCAGCTGAATGAGAGAAATTCCTTCACTCCTTGCTGATACATGCTGTGGTTAAGAACATCAATGTACAGACACAGAGAAGGCCTTTAAAGCCTGTTTAGTACTCAAATAAGTTCAATGTGCCTTCTAAAATTCTATTTGCATAATTAATGTGTTTGGTAATATCTTTACAAAGAACACAAAGATACAGATTTCAGTTTGATCAATGCAAGATCAAATGATCACAAAATGTGAATCAATGCAATGTTATTCCCAAGTAAGCTTGAGGGTAAAAAGAGAAATAAGTAGAATGTAAGTAAACTCAAATTGCTTCTTTTACACTTAATTTTTGTAATACTGAAACTTCCTTTTACTTTTAAACATCTAAGGAATCCAATGACTAAATATCACTAGGAGACCTGATATGTCTGGATTAATTTCATTTACAGTGCTAAACTATTTTTGACCTGAATATAAATATCATTTTAAAATTCATTCAGGTGTTACTGGTCATTTGAAATAAACATACTTTAGATTCTATGAGGGAAAAAACACACAACTTCCCTGGAAAACAAATTAATAAAAAGAAATCAATTGTGATGAAATGAATTCTACCAAATCCCTATGAAGTTAGTTCTACAAATTTTCCTTTTCCTATCTTCAGAAACTCTATCAAGGCTTTATTTCTATCTTTACCTTTTATATTATTTACTCTTTCTTCTATAAATCTTTCAGTGGCATTTGACCTCTAAAAGCAATGTTATTTGAACTGGATATGAGATCTCCATCCTATTTTAAAAGTTCTCTCTAGTAAAAGCCTCCATAATCTCCTTCCGTGATACTAACTAAGTCCACAGCACAATAAATCCATTCTAAAGTGAACTAAGTCTTCTGATCAATCCTTTGGGCAGACCAGAGTTTGACTCTGCCACCCTCCCTAGAATAACTCTTCCTGACTTGGGGTATTGAAGTATCTGTTCTGGGTAATCTGATGACTGCCTATCTAGATGATCTTGTTCATCTGGTTTACAGCCTTGAGTCCCATTGGCCAGGGCCTGGTGGCATCCCTCCCCAAACAAACCTTCACTCTGCCCGTTCAATTCAGGAGGCATGTACTGGGCCTGAATGGCCAATCTCACTTAACTCTTTCCATTAAGTGTGAAGACACTTACAGAGCGTCAGCAAAGCTTTCCTTCTCTACTCCACGGCCCAAGCGTGGGTTCCCCAGCAAGGACCTCCCAGCAGACTGCTACCCAGAGCCAATTACAGAAGAAAGCACTGCTGTTTCCCACTCAAGAAGCTTCTGCCAAGGCGCTTATTTCTGCTGATCCATTTATGCAACCCCACTGTCTAAGAGAACATTTTGTCACAGATGATTTAGTATTGCAGCTCCCTGGAGCATCTTTCTGCCAGCAGTGTGCGCTCATTGTTTTTAGGAATCCAGGGTCTCCCAGGCAAGATTTGAGACAGAAAGGGGCTTAATTAGCCACAAGTCATCTCTTATTACAAGATCCCAAATTCCAAAGCATTCTTCCAAAAATCATTAATGAAAAAAAAAATCCTAGATTAAACTTCTGAAAACAAAACTTTTAGGAGATCTGTCTGACAATGGAACTGCCATTTTTCAGAACAGATAGTGAGACTGGATTCCCATTATGAGCTGGATGGTTAGGAGCTTGAGACAGTAACAATACTTGTTAAAGTCAGAAAGGAAGGAAAACATTTTTGGGATTTTCATATTAAGTCATGGAGTGTGTATCCACCAGAAGCCAATTTAACAGAAACAAGCACTGTATAGTTTTTCCCCAACAGATGCTTGATTCTGCCAACACTCCTGTAATTGTCTACTGTACATAGTTGGAGGTGAAATTGCACACACAGTTTTTTGTTTTTTTTTTTCTTAAGTGAACTGATTTGGGTTATGGCAACTCCTCCTGCTTTCTGTAATCTTGGCTTGATCTCAGAGAACACTTCAGGGGTACCTGAGCGAGCTACTTCACGCAGGTGCCGTTCAGCAGCCCCCTTCCCTCCCCCAAGAGTCCGTCTGCTCCCACAAAGTCCTTTTCCTCCAGCAGCAATTCAGCACAACCCCCACCCCACCCCCAGCCACCTGATCTCTGCATGGCATGCAATTAATTCCGGTTTTCAGGGGAGAAGAGAGCCACAGACACAAGGTCAGGACTCAAGAATACACAACTGTAATAAGGATTCCTTTGTCTCTCAGGAGTAAAATCACTAAGCTGGCCAAACACTCGCCTAAGTGTTTTAACCTGATAGTACTGCTGCAGGTAATCCTTATAATCAAGTACTACTTTATCACTGGAGCCTTCCCTCCCTCTCTCTCACAATCACACATACACATACACCAAAAGGCACAAAACCCACACTCACAGAAAGAGGTTTAACATATTTGTTTGCAAACCCAGTAAGCTTTATAATATAGAGGCATTTTAAAGTCATGAATGTTAACGGATTGGGTTTATTAAAATCTATTTTTATGCTTCTGTGAGATTAGGCCCACTTTTGGACTTTTTTTAAATTCTAAACTGTTCACATCCCTCAAACTCTTTTCTTGCCAAAGAGGGTTTCCCCCAATCACCAAAATTATGGGCTTTATAAGTGAAACTTAAACCCTGTGTTTTTGAATTACTTTCTCTAGATCATTAGAACATTGTGTTTTGAAAAGCTGTTTGATGTTCAAGGAAGAGTGTTTATTTTCCAAACAACAAAAATAAGGAAGTCCCGGTTTGCCAGAGGAAACTGTTGTGAAGTATCTAAAAATGTTTCAAATCCAACCTTGAACCCAAGAGGGAACATCCACATGCCACTTCCCCGCTCAGAAACCTTCAATGGCTCCCCACTGCCTCCTGGACCAGGTTCAAGCTCAGGAGCCTGGCGTTTACAAAGCTGCCAGCCTGGCTGGCACCTGCCTCTGCAGACTCATATTCCTGCCTCCTTCATGTGAGTTTTCTGCACCAGCTGAACAGGATCGACACCCTGCTCCCTGGACACCCACGGCCATTCCCACCTCCATGCTCCCCACCCCACTGCTGCTCTCCACCCCTGCTCCTCCAGCACCAGGAGACCCGGGAAGGCCTGACTCCCCAAGAAGCATCACCCCCAGGCCCGCCCCAGGCAGCGGCTGCTTCCCTGAGATCTGGCAGCCCTGACGGATGGCACTGCCCCCACATTAATTTTCAGAGGTTTTACTCATTTTCGGGCTCTTTCCCCCTCCTCTTTCAGTAGATATTGGAGGCCTCTGTGGACTCAGCTTTTGGCCTGGAACATGCTAGCTTGTTCTGTCACTCATTGTTTCACCTAAATGTTCCATCTTCCCTACTGAACTCCCATCTCCTTGAGACCAGCAGTCCAATCATACCCTTGTCTGTCTTCCCCGGGGGAAACACAAATCCACAGCTGATGCTATTGCTGGGGATCATCCACGTGCCCCCAGCTCTGACGGCTTCCTCTGTCGCCCTCTCGTCTTTCTAGTGTTGACAAGAGGAAAGTGACAGGACTGATCGGGGTCAGGATTGGCTTATTATGGGAGGCGCCATGGGTCAGGGTTGGCTTACTATGGGAGGCGCTGTGGGTCAGGGTTGGCTTATTATGGGAGGCGCCATGCTGGCCTTCATGGACATCAGAAACCTCACATCAACCCAACAAAGATGTTACTTTGAGGATAAGAAGATAAGTGTGTGGAAAGAGTCAAGATTTCTCCATTAAAGGACCTCTGGGGGGGAGGAGGAATCATTCTGGAATGCTTTTGGAAAGTCCTGCTTGTAAGCAGGAGGATGGACTAGACTTTCCTCCTTTCCTGGCGCCCTAACATGCCTGTATGGTTTCTTTACCCCTGAGTTCACTGTATTTCCTTCAAGTGGGATTCTTGCCTATTCGTAAAAATTCACAATAGTAACATCAACTGATTGACTGATTGATTTGCTAGCCATATGTGTCACGGAGAAATCGTCTACTCAAGAACTTCTTTGGGCCACGTTTTGCTCGTCTGATTTTCTTTTAATCTCATGAGCAAGGAGGACTGAATAACGGCTACAGTTAGCGATCCAAGGTTAATTAAAACTCAGAGGTGAAGAAGGGAGTGAGCAAGACTCAGCAGAGAAGCAAAGGAGAAATGCCGACTCCAGAGGCCTTAACTGGCCAGGAAGGGAGAGGTATGGAGACTCCCCAGGAACCCAGCGAGAGATGAGGTCCTCCTATGAGAGATGAGACCAGACGGGAATGAGGACGCCCTCAGAGCAGCTGTGACTGGGCGTTTGCTGTGGGCCCATCACTGTGCCAAGTCTTCTCCAGCAGTCCTTCAACAACCCTAGGAGGCATGTCCAAGGATTTCTCCGAAGTTCCAGATGGAAAATGCAAAGCTCACACCGTTTAAGGGACATGTTCAAGAGCATGGGCGAGCGTGGCAGGGACGGGACTGACACCAGGTGTGCTTGTTTGTGGGATCCTGTGCCCGACAAGAGTGACACGCTGCCTGGATGACCCACGTATCAAACACAGGTCATCCTGATTTTGGACATCTGAACGGTGAGCCAGCAAGCACCTATGTCGGAAGCACATTTCAATTTATTCCACAACAGTGGTTGAGTGGTTTCCGGTTAAGACATGTGCTGGGGGCACACCAAACAGTATAATAAAGTGGGATACGACCTGGCCCCAGTATTCTCGGCCCTTCCCATCACAGAACCAAATGCAGGCCCTGCACCGCCCCATCCCTCTCTCGTTTATTCTCTTCCAAAGCTTTTTCAGTCTTAATGCTTCCACTGCCACCCTCCCGCTTCCCTCCATCTTCACTGCTGAGACATAAAAAATGATTCCTGGGTACAAGTGATTAGTGCTGGTTGGCGGGGAGGCTTCTGTGAAACCCAGTCCATCACTGTTGTCTCTCACCCTCTGGCGCTCTGCTCCGGGATGTTATCTCAGCCCCCTCCTTCCCACCTCCCCCCACCCGTTCTTCTGCTCTACCTAGTTCTGTCTTTACACTGCTATTTTTCTCATCTGGTAGACACCGGGTTGAACTGAAGAGCCTCTGCCAAGCTCCTTGGCAGGAGCCGGCCTGCAGGAAGCCTGCCCACCGCAGCAGCACAGAGCAGACAGCGCCTCTGGGCAGCTGGGCACTTGGGGTCTGGCTAGGACGTGGGGCAGAGCAGGCTTCCCTGGCATGGGAACGGCCCTTCGGAGCACGGCCTTCTCGTGCCAGGGTCAGGGTCAGGATTACGATCGCTCGCTGCACTCGCGGCAGCGTGCCTGGGAAGGGAAGAGAGGGTGGGGGCGGGGGGTGGCAGGCGGCCAGCTCGCCACCCAGGCCGGGCGAGCTCCGCGAGGCACAGCCACGTGCCCAGGGCAGGCAGCCAGGGTCGCTGGGGCTCATGCAGGAGGGAGCTGGGGGCTGGGCACCTGGCAAGCGGCCGTGTCTACACTGGAGGACATGAGGTGCGAACCCAGAAACTGCTGGGGTAACATCAGGGAAGTGGCTCGTTCTAATCCAGAATGAGGCCGAAAAGTCAAGCAGCCTCCAGGGTATAGGGCCCGCGGGGGGTGGGGGGCAGTGGTGCCGGGGGCGGGGGGGGTGGACCACAAAACACCTCATGTCCTAGTTTTGCAGAGGGAAGGGCACTGGATGAAACACATCCCTAAATGGAGAATGGGGTTGGGAATAAGCCATTCCTTTCCCTGCTGGCAAACCACGACATCCCTCCAGATCCAAGCTCGGAGGAGGCCTGTGTCACACAGCCTGCTAACACCCCATGGGAGGTGACTGTTTCCAGTGTCCATTCTCCCAATGGGAACACCAAGGCTTAAAGAGGTCAGGAAATGGACCCAAAGTTACACAGCAAGCCAGCGTACGTCCAGGCTGTGAACCCAAGTCCCTGGGCCCAGAGCTGATGCTTGTAAGCGCCTAGTCACCCTCACTCTGCACCCCTGTCCAGAAACACCTCCTGCCAGAAGGCGAGGATGTGCAGTCCCAGGAATGTTACAGACGGCAAAGCCAAGAGAGCAGGGCGCCCCTGTCCTCTGCAGGGTGTGGTGGAGAAGATGAACTGGAACCAAGAAAAGTCTGCCTGCTTCAAGGACAAAGCTAATGCTCTCCCCTCAAGGCCTCCTTGATCCCGATGAATGGAAAGCACTCCCAAGACACATGGGGCGCAGTGCACCTCAACTCAGAGCACTCCCAACCTGCAGACGTGACCAGCATGTGGGACGGGAAGGTACATGAACTGCACACGCTTAAGGGCAGGGAGAAATCGAAGCTTCATCTCACGGTGTCAGGAAAGCCCAAAGAACTCTGTTGCTTCAGCAGGACCCCTCGTAATTTCAGGGCCCCCAGCACAGATCTCCCGGACATGACAATCTGGATCCCATGGCGGTCCCTCCCTTCCCCATCAGAACCTCATTACAAGAGCAGGAACAGAGCAGACACAACGCTGATTCCATCCTGCCAAGCTCCAGTGGGGTCTCCCCAACCCCCCCATCCTGCCAAGCTCCAGTGGGGTCTCCCCGACCACCCCCTCCCACCATCCTGCCAAGCTCCAGTGGGTCTCCCCGACCACCCCCTCCATCCTGCCAAGCTCCAGTGGAGTCTCCCCGACCCCCCCATCCTGCCAAGCTCCAGTGGGGTCTCCCTGACCCCCACATCCTGCCAAGCTCCAGTGGGGTCTCCCCTCCCACCCCCTCCCACCATCCTGCCACGCTCCAGTGGGGTCTCCCTGACACCACTCCTCCTCTCCATCCTGCCAAGCTCCAGTGGGGTCTCCCCGACCACCACACCCCTCCATCCTGTGGAGCTCCAGTGGGGTCTCCCCGACCACCCACCCCACCATCCTGCCAAGCTCCAGTGGGGTCTCCCGGACACCACCACCCCCTTCCATCCTGCCAAGCTCCAGTGGGGTCTCCCCGACCACCACACCCCTCCATCCTGCCGAGCTCCAGTGGGGTCTCCCCGACCCCCCCACCCTCACCCTCACCCCAACACGGAAGGGTTTTCACTTTACTCCCTAACCAGCCTCACCACAACCCAGATTGTGCTCAGAATGGGAAAGAGAGGCTTCATAATTCTCAGCTGAATTCGGGTCTAATGGTGGCAGGACACCTCCAAGCTATTCAAAGAAAAACCACCAGAGGAAACAATTTCAATTCTGGCTTTACAAGCATGTGATTTAAAAATAACTCTGCCTTTGTCTGCTATAGATGACTTTCCCTAAAGGGACTGCTGTCCTTAAAGCAATCACTCAATTCTCAGGGCAAACTGATTCTTCTTTTTTCCGTATGCAGCACATACCTCCAGGAAAGCACTCCCGGCACCACCTCTGATAGCATCTGACATGCAAACGTTGAAGTGGTCAGGACTCTCCTGCCATCCCTGCGGGCTCAGGAATGGCCAGGAAGCTGCACCTCAAATGTGTGAGAAGCCCCTTCCAATGCCTACCACATCCAGGAACCACCACTGCTCCTGATTAAGATGTCAGCCCAGAAAGCATAGCAATAACCCCCACTGCCAGAGAAGGCTTCAGCGGATCCCTGGGTTATTTCTTCAAGGAAAATTGCATTCAGATATTTAACTCATTCTTTGAACAGACAGGTAAAGAGAAGAATAATGATGGGTGTATAAAATAGGAGAGGGCTTGGAGAGCAGTCAGGGTAAACAGTAAGAGAATTCACAGGAACACTCACCTTGTCATTCCAAGACACACTTGGGGTAAACCTAGAAATGCATAATTTGTCATCTCTTTCACTTCCCTTCAGCCACACAGGTAGCACTAATGGTACAATGCTACTGAGTATAACTCAAAATATGCATGCTGAGCAGAGAGTAGAAAACAAATATTTAACAAAATTGCTTTGCAATTATCTCCTGATTATCCTGATGTCTTAGTTTTATTAACTAAAAGTGGATAACTATGCTCTTATTAATGTTATATTTCTTCTTGGCAACTTAAGGTCTCCTGACTGCTTCCAAAGTTTTGCCATAATGCATTACAGGAGGTATAAGGCATCCATGTGTGTGACAGGATCCTGAATTAAGCCCAGATGTGGCCGTTCAAATCGCAAGTTGAGGTCAGTAGTTCCGGGGCGGGCTGGGGGTGGGGAGAGAGAGGGGGCGATTTTGCCCTCTGGGGACATTTGGCAGTAACAGGAGACATTTTTACTGGTCACAGGTTGGGGTGGGGAGGGTTTACTGCCTTCTACAGAACAGAGGGCAGGGATGCCCTCAAACATCCCACAAAACACAGGCAGCCCCTACAGCAGACTCACCTGAGGAATCTTGCTGCAGACTGAGATTCTACAGTTCCCGGAATGCTCACAGCTACCTCTGTGCTCTTCCCTTCTCAGGATTTGTTTTCCTCACGGGTTACTCGGTATTTCTATTTGGGTCACCACTGTGATTACACAGAATAATGAAGGACTTTCTCCTGTTTCAGGTTTGCCTGTGACATACCACCCATTAACTCCACCTTCCCTAGAATTTTACGTTGCATTATCACCTCTGTAAGAACAGCAGTGTTATTTTATCTGCACTGGGTATTTTAAGAAGAGCTCTAACTTCTTTTCCTTTTTTTGTCAGGAATATCATTGAGTTTAAATGAATTGAAGAGTATTATTTATGAAGTGTGCTTCCGTTGTGAAAAAAAACATATAAGTGAAGAACTTATTTCTAGGTCCCAGTGCCCCCTTTGATCCAAGTGTCTTTAACTCTATAACCTAACAAAATGACAGCCACTGAAAGCAGGAGTCCTTTGTTATGGACTGCAAGTCTGAGTAGGGCATCACAAGTTTCTGAAAGTCGTTGATCAATATTGATTCAAATGACTTTCAAGCTCCAAAATCCCAATTCTTGATTTTTCAGTAGGAACCTAAGGGTGGAGACCCCCCCACCAGCATGCCTTTTGGGGGAAAAAAAACCGCAGTATTTCTACCATGGCACACATCCTATGCATGAACAGAAGACTGAGAAATAACTTGTCAACTGAGTGTAAGTGTTAGGCTTAGAACACTGCAAGCCAAAAACTATTGGTCAAAATCTCCCGACATTTCTCTGCAGAACAAAGGGTTACACACAGTACTAGTTACTCTGTGAAGGTCTTTCAGAAGACAGGCATTGGAAGAAGTGATGGAAGCTGACACAAACAGAATAATGATCATAATTGCTCTCATTAAGAAGTATCTAGTGCTAGTCGTCTGACCCCTTAGACACATTATCTCTAATTTTCACAATGACCCAATCAAACCAAAATGATACCCTCCTGCACAAAAGGGAAACTGAGGCCCAGAAAGGCTGCAGCACTTTGTCAAGTCCCACTGCTGCAAAGCCGTCCATCTCATTCTGCAGAGCAGATGACAGAGGCGCAGCTAAGCCTTCTCACCTGGCTTCTGTGCCCTTCCTCCTGACTCTTTTCTCGCTCTAACGGTTATTTATTTTGTGGTCTGTTCCTGGGAGAACACCCCTGTATGTCCTAAGTAACAGGGGGTCAGGCTCACAGGAAAGGGTGTCTCCACAAGCTTCTGTGGCCCCCGGGGGTGGGCAGGGGCTAAGACTTCATGCTGTTCCAGGCAGCACCCTGGAAGCTATAACTCAAAGTGTGTTTCGAAGAAGGGGCCGCAGAGAGACTGAATGGGAGAGCTTTAAGTCCAATACTGGCATTCCGAGGCAGGGGCATTCTCTTCCTCCTCTGCACCGTTTCCTTTCATTTTCATCTCGCGCTGTGTGCCACAGAAACTCTACATGAGCCGAGGACACAGAGATCGGGAGAGATCTCCGGCTCAAGCCTCCCACCGTCCTGCTTTCTGGCCTCCCCGCAGCTAAGTTCCCTGGCTCGGTGACCCTCCCGACGATTTGTCCGCTGCATCTTTGTTCCCAGTTACCTGTGCAAATGAAACGGCTTTTCTTCCTGCGTGTTTTGTACAACAGGGGGCTAAAGACACGGAGACAGAGCGCCCTCACTTGTGTTTACATCTGAGCGTTTGCGGGTGGGTTTTGAAGTACCGGTCATTTCAGGTAACGTTTTTGTGCAATATTTCAACACCATTTAAAGCCAGCCTTGTAGGTTTTGATAAAAGTGGATTACGTGTGGTGAGCAGATGAAAATGAAAAAAAAAATAAAATAAAAAGAACAATTTGGTAGGAATAGTGAAGAGAAAGACAGGATGTGATGCTGAAGAAGGCTAAGTCATGCTTAAGGTGAGACCTACTTTAAGACTCAGTTTCTCAACTGACAACACAAGCTGAAATGGATGAAAAAGATACCTGCCCCCCACCCCTCACTCACATCTTGTTCCCCTTCAGCCAAAAAACAACGAATACAGGCAAACCACAGCATGATACAGACAGTCCACCCAAATCATTAGCAAGGCCCTGTTATCTGTGTACTTGGGGAAGGAGGAAAAGAGACGCGGGTGAGTCAGGGGCCTGAATTATCCCAATCATTAACCGCAGGTTGGCATTCCTCAAACTGCAGTCCTTGGATCAGCTGCATTAGAATCCCCACTGGGGCTGGATAAAAAATGCATATTCCAGGCCTCAGCCAGACCTGAAAGGTCAGAATTTCTAGGGGTAGGTTCCATAGAGTCGGCCTTTAGCTGACTCTCTGGGTGATGCGCTCGCTGAAATGGGACAACCACTACTGTGGCTGAAACCCAAGACTCCCCCTTTCGGATGCACCCCTGAGGATCAAGATGTTCATGTCAGCCCCGTCCTCCCCCTTCGCTCCCCTCCTCCCCAGGGGAAGGCAGAACCATCTGGGACTTTACCTGGTCGCATGGGGCTCTGCACACAGTTCGGGGGTGGGATGCCAGGGTGAATGGGTGCGGAGGCCCGACTGCTGAGGTCCATGACGGAAGGGGCCGCTGAGGAAGTCGGCTGCAGCCCAGGAGGGTGGGGGCTGTGGTCATGCTGAGACGGGCTGGGGGGAATGCCATTTTCTGACAAAAACTCCTCCAGGTCCATGTATTCCAACTGGAAGGTATCTCCGTCATAGGGAAGGGTTTTGTCCCATAAGGTGGGCCCCAAGAATGCTGACTGGGGGACCGTCGGGCTATTACTCTCATCATCCAGCTTCTTTTCCTTGTCTTTATCCTTACTATATGCTGCAAAACAAGGGATAATATTGGAGTTTAAAAAAGACAGTGAAAAAGTCTCACTTTTTATCACTCCTCCTTGGCTTCTGCTACAAAACTACTTTCCACACGTACGGGGCTGTTCTCAGGCTGCTGCTGCTTGTGGCTCTAGAGTTAAAAGTTCAGGCAGGACATGGATCTCTGCCTGTTTTTCGACATCTTCCTATTTACTTTGGAAAGAAAGCACTAGTGCTCGGGACAGGGATAGAGACTGATCTAGGATATAAACAAGACAGCACAGCCCTCAGTGCATTATTTAAGGAGACAAATAATAATTTAAATCCACAGTGGGAAAATAACACCTGCAATTACATACAACTGCTGTGATTTTTAAGAAAACAGCCAATAACTAGGCATAATTTATCTTCCAGGAAATTCATTACAGTGACAATATGAGGTCATTCAGATTTAGAAAGCCAGTGTATTAGTAATGCTAATTTTGGTAAAGCAGGGACTCTCTGCCCTTCTTTGATACCCTGTATTGAG
The DNA here is from genome assembly GCF_910594005.1 of Cervus elaphus. Classification (NCBI taxonomy): domain Eukaryota; kingdom Metazoa; phylum Chordata; class Mammalia; order Artiodactyla; family Cervidae; genus Cervus; species Cervus elaphus. Next base: position 78,639,682 of record NC_057819.1, on the reverse strand, counting down.
CACCTACTAACATACCTGGTTCTTTTATATGTTTCTCCCCCAAAAAATCTCATAATAAACTTGCAAATAGTGACAACTTCCATTCACAATGAAGACACAGAGGCTCTGAGGATTATGGGAGCTTAACCAATGGATCACATCCTAGAGAGGAAAGCTGAGAACTTCCCAGCCCACATGTGTTTGCTTCTAAAGCCACTGGGGTACACTGTATTTTACAAAAGGAGTTTCTTGTTTTGGTGTGGTTTAAAATACAAAAGTGTTTTCTTCCTCCTCTTCCCCAAACACTTAGGTATGATCGAACTCGAAAATTATACCTGTATGGAACCTGTCAAGAGCACAGTTACCAGAAAAGGTGGTTCCTCTGAGCATCTATGATGGAGATGTACAGCTATTTTCTACCTGCAAGAATCCCTCACCCCATTAGGTCCTTAACCAGCGCTCTGGATTTGGACAAGTCTGCTAGTCCTCAAGTGCGGGTGAAATCTGTGATTAAGGAATTTAGCTTCTGACTTTCTTCCTCACAGAAACACAGCCTCCATGCCAGCCCTTCTAATCCTCTACAGTCTCATCTCCCAAGAATCTGACTTCGAAACTCCCACAGATGCAAAAGACTGCAGGCAGCACCTTCCTCCCAAGTGCCCCTCCTTAAAGGTGATTTAAGAGGGAAGCTCCGTTCTGCAGACTGGGAACCAAACCCCTCAGCTCTTGCAATGCAACAGGTTGTCCTAGGAAAGAAAAATGCGCATATGACCCGGCTGCTTGCAGCCAAAGGATCTTTTAAGACTTTACACTCCTGAGCCGCAGGGCTCACCTCACCGTTCACATTTGCTCCTGGGATACCTATGGCAGGAAACCCCCCAGCCCAAACGACAAATCCCTGGCGGCACCAACTGGATCCGGCGCCTCCTCGCAGGAACCCTCCGGGCCTGCCCCAGCCAGGGTTGCCCGGGGAAGGTTTGGGACTTACCCAGAAAGGGCTCAGGCCAGAGGAGGCTCCGGTGAGGTTACACGTGAGCCTGCCTGGCTCTCCCCTCCTACCGGGAAAGTGCGCGGTGAAGGGGGCCAGGGGCGTGCGCGGCACCCCGCCCAGGGACCACTCCCCCAGCCCACCCCAGCCCCCATCTCCCGGCCTGAAGCACCCAGCCCGGGACACCGGGCGTCTCCGCTGTCGCCTCGGGAGCTCCAAACGCTAAAACTAAGAGCTGTGATCAGCACGATCGCAAATACCCCCGCTCCGCGGTGCGACCCCTGACTCGAGCCCCCGCCCGCTTGGAGCCCGGCCCTGGGGTTCACTCCCGGGCACGCGGGGCGCCCCTCGCCCCTGCGCTGGCGCTTTCGCTCCGCGTGTGGATGCACCTCGACCTCGGGGACGCCGACCTGTCAACTTCTGTCTCCCACCTGCGCCGCCCGAGAGGACCCGCAAGGCCCGGCCGGGGCCCCGGCGCTCAACTAGCAACACGGAATGTCCCCACGACAGAACCGTCCCCTCCCTTTGTCGGGGGAGGAGGGGTGGGGCGATAGGTAAGCACCTCAATTTCATTCAAGCGGGGCCGGGGTGCCGGGAGTGGGGGAGCGGGGGATGCTCCGGGGGTGCCCAGCGGGGCAGCCAGCAGGGCAGCGCTCACCGTCTTCGTGATGAAGGGGGAGCTTCAGCGGGTTCTCCAGCAAGGACCTGAGCACGCCGTAGGGAGGCGGGATAAAGGTGGGGTTCAGGGGAAGCGGTCGGGACATTTTCTCCATCGCGATGCACTCAATTTTTTTTTCTTAAAAAAAAAAAACAAAAAAAACCCACTCCAACCTCCCCCCAAAATGTTGCTGAGCTTTTTCCTCCGTCCTTTGCCAAAAGTACTAGCTTTCAAGGCGGTGGAGACAAGAGAAGAAAAAGAAAAAATAATTACTTATGTCTTTATAAATACATCTGCATAAAAACACAAAACCAAAAGAACTTTCGGGCTCCCAGCGCAGACGACCCTCGGGGAGCGCGCCAAGTGCCCGCGGGCTCCTCCGCGGCGGGCGGGATGCTCTCACCTGCCTCGAACCTCTCTCTTCATGCACAACGCTCAAAATTGCGAAAAAGAAAGGAAAAACATGCAGAGCGCTGCAGAAGGCGGAGAGCCCGCACCGCCCCGGCGCGAGCGCGAGCGCGAGGCCGCGCGCCCCGCCCCGCCCCTCCCGCGCCGCGGCCGCTGCCCCCCGCGCCGGCGGCCCCGCAGCGCCCGGCCCAGCGCAGCGCCCGGCCCAGCGCAGCCGGCCGCCCATGTGCCGCGGCCGGCCGGGAGTGACGTCAGCGCCCGCCCCGCGCGCCCAGCGGCGTTCGGGGGCGGGCCCCGCGGCTCCGCCCACTGAGGCCCCGCCCATAGGCTCCGCCCCCGCCGCGAGTGTAGCGTCGCCGCGCGCGCCGACTTTCCGGAGCTTTGTGGTGCCGGCGGGCGGCGAAGGGCGTCAGGACACCAGGTCTCCCCCGCCGCGGGCCGTGGGCCTGCGCTGAGGAGCGAACTTTTTCACAGTAAGAAGACGAATGAGAAATGTATCTCTTTAGTTTTCCACCTGGGGATAATTTAGGGCGTTTGAAAAATCACTCCCAGAGTGATTAGGGAGCAGCCAAGTTCGGCAATGACTGCTTTAGGATCTTTAGGGTCCAATCGAGGGTACTCTTCTAAATATTCCCCCCGGCCCCAGCCAAATTTAGCTCCCGTTCTCTTGTCCCGCTCCCACAACCCCAGAAAAATAAGGACTTGCTAGAAGTTCAAATGAGACATAATAAAAACCAGAGAGGGAACCACAGAGAAGCGCTGTGAACTGTTTCCAGAGCTTTCAAGGCAATGTTAATAGGGATACACTCTGGCCTGAAGTTGAGTGAGGGCAGGAGAGACACACACACCGAATGGTATTTCAGGAATATTTGCTCTAAAAGAACGCAGATGACTGTGCCTGGGTTACAAAGTCTGCATGGTATTTAAAATGATTTTGTAAAAATTTCCCCAAAGTAACATAACTGTTCAAGGCCACCACAGCAGCTGCAGGTTCGTGCTTGGCCAGTTTGCCACCAGACAGGGGTGATCGCTGAGTACTGCGTGCAGCTGGGTGTGGCTTGGCTGGTAGCGCTGGCATCCAGGCCTGGGGAGCTCCCCACCCCCAACACACAGGCATCTGGGTCTTCCTCACCCTCCCTTCCCATATCTCCTCACTAAGATTAGGGTACCGTCATCTCCGGAAAAGTTTGCAAGAGTGAATGGGCACAAATTAATACAAGCTTGCAATAAGACAGAATGGTCTCTGTAAACACTACCTCTGGCTAAGAGTGGGCAGTGATTGCTATATTTAAAATGGATAACCAACAAGGACCTCCTGTATATAGCACAGGGAACTCTGCTCAATGTTATGTGGCAGCTTGGACGGGAGGGGAGTTTGCTGGAGAAAGGATACACCTATGTGTATGGCCGAGTCCCTTCACTAGTCACCTGAAATTATCACATTGTTAATCAGCTATTCCCCAACCCAAAATAAAAAGGTTTTGTTTTTCTGTTAAAGACTACCTCTGGGGGGTGGAAATTCTTGGTGGTCCTTCCTTGGAGCCCCTGATGGCAATTGGATGACAGGAGACCAGGTGTAGGGTGCCCTTGGCAGGGTGGCTTCTGGTGAGTGCCTTTCCCTCTCTGAGCCGCAGATTCCTCCTCATTGGGCATATGATCAAGTGACCTCTACATTTTTCCTCATTTGAAAATTATGAGGAAAGATAGGTGAGATAGTGCTAGAATGCTTCAGACTTCAACCAAATTCCGAAAACGTCAGGCTTTAAGCTAATGTCACATATATGTATCGAGCACCAGCTGTATGCCAGGGACCTATAGATGAATAAGACATAGTTCTAACCCTCAAAAAAGTTTAGAGCCTGGCATATATGCACATTACAATATAGTTTTAAAGGAGCAAAAATGGGTAGATAGAGATGACATCTCCAAACAATCACTCAAAAATCTATTGCCTTCAAAGAACAACTGTTTTATTTTTTCTCCTCATCCTGCAATCTGGACTAGACTCATCTGGTACACTGAAATGGCCAGCCTTCTCTTCCTCTACACGAAGTGTTAAGGCTTGTCTGCTTTCACGTGGCCTTTGTGTGGTCTCTCCAGCCCTGTAGTCTGACTTCTTACATGACAGCTCAGGGCTGCCAAGAGCCAGCCATCTAAGATAAGCCCCAATCTGCAGCACTTGTTAAGATTTTGCTTGCTAATGTTCCACTGGTCAAAGTCAGACATGTAGTCAAATCTCAAGTCAGTGTGAGAAGAGACCATACAGGGGCATGCAAGTTGGGTGGCATAGTTCATTAGGAGGTCCCCAAAGTAAGAGTCTACCAAGTTATTTTATCTTAAATAAAGGCAAATAAGATTAGAGAATTTATCAAATATCATTATATCAAGATCTTCTGACCGTAAGTCCATCATGTCATTGGATGAATATATGTCCACTCAGTCATTCATTCAGTACTAGTTCAAAACAACTTGTATAAAGCTCTGGGTGCCAGGTGAAGATGTCAGACCAGAGGGATCAGGTCAGATGGGAACTTAGAGACTGGCTGGTGATATGCCATATGTAACCAATGTGAAAAGTGATGGTCTATGAGAAACATGGGCTTCCCAGGTGGCGCTACTGGTAAAGAATCCACCTACCAATGCAGGAGACATAAGAGATGCAGGTTTGATTCCTGGATTGGGGAAAATCTCCTTGAGGAGGGCATAGTTACCCACTCCAGTATTCTTGCCTGGAGAATCCCATGGACAGAGGAGCCTGGTGGTTTATGGTCCATAGGATCAGAAAGAGTCAGACACCACTGAAGCGACTTAGCACACACGCACATGAGGAACACAGAAAGAATACAAGACAGGCCTGGAGAATAACGATAAGGGAAAGGAACCAGCAAGCTTTCTCAAAACAAGACATTAAGAATGCATAGTATTTGGGGAATTCCCTGGTGATCAAGGAGGTATGGGTTCAATCCCTAACCAGGGAGCTAAGATTCCACAGGCCTCCTGGCCAAAAAATCCAAAACCGTGAAATAGAAGCAATATTGTAACAAATTCAATAAAGACTTTAAAAATGTGCTGTGCTGTGCTTAGTCACTCAGTTGTGTCCAACTCTTTGCAACCCCATGGACTGTAGCCCGCCAGGCTCCTCTGTCCATGGGATTCTCCAGGCAAGAATACTGGAGTGGGCGGCCATGCTCTTCTCCAGAGGACCTTTCCAACCCAGGGATCGAACCCAGGTCTCCCGCACTGCAGGCGGATTCTTTACCATCTGAGCCACCAGGAAAGCCCAACTTTAAAAATGGTCCACATCAAAAATAAATAAATAAAGAGAATGCATAGTATTTGTACATGTGGACATCAGGGCTGCAGATAGGAAAAAGGGAATTCCAGAAAGGAATGAGATTGGTCAAGATATGGAGAAAAGCAATTGACAACTTGTGAATGTGTTTTCATTTCTTTTGGATAAACAAATAGGAGTGCAGTTGGTTTCATTGGAAGGATACATGTTTTACTTTATGAGAAACTGCCAAACAACTTCCTAAAGTAGGTGACTTATTCTGCATTTCCAGCAGCAGTTGAGAATCCTGATTACTCTGAGTTCTTACTGACATTTACCTCTGTCAGTTGTAAAATATTTAGCCATTAAAGTGAATGAATGTCTCATTGTGCTTTTAATTTGAATTTTCATGATGACAATGTTAAGCACATTGTCATGTGCATATCAATCATTTGTATATTTTTCTGTGCAAACTGCTGAAGTCCCTTGCCCAATTTAAAATTAGGTTGTTTGTCTTTTTTATTATTGAATTTTAGGAGTTCTTTATATGCTTTGGATAACAGGTCCTTTGGCAGATACATGTGTTTCCATCCACTCTGTGGCTTTCCTATTCATTTTCTTGACGTTGCCTTTCCATGAGCAAAGATTCATGGACTTATGGAACTTTAATTTAATGAAGTTCAATTTATTAAAAAATTTTTCATGGCTATTACTTTTGGTGAACTAAGAATCCTGAGTTTTGGAGATATTTTCTTCTAAAGCTTTTATAGTTTAAACTTTTCCTTTTAAGTCAATGACCCATCTCAAATTAAATTTTGTGGCTAGCACTGAGAAGTTGAGGCACAAAAGTTGAGGCTCTGTTTTTTTTTCTCATGGGAATATTTGATTGTTCTAGCAGCAACTATTGAAAAGAATTTTACTTCCCCCTTGAATCACTTTGGTACATTTATTGAAAATTATTTGACTGTATATTTGTGAGTAATCAAAACCTTTGATCCCCAAGGGAAAATGGATGCTTTATTTCCAAGAACAGAATAATGCTATTTCTAAGTTTCCTGGGCTCTGATTCATATCAAGCAGCAGAACAAAGTTCACCCAAGTTCAAGGCTAAAATTAATGGCTCACTTTGGATGGCTCATTTGGTTTGTTACAAGACCTTCTACAAAGCTGTCCATGTTAAGGTAAATAAGAGCCTAGAGGCAGAGGCATGGCTAATTTGTTTTTTATGTCTAAGAGTAAATAATCAAGTCTATTGAATGCTTTTTGTTACAAATGTGAATATTTTCAGCCCTCCTGTCCTAACCTGCATGTGCTTGGGGGATAAAAAGGTCAAAACTAAACATCTGTTGCATACATCCAAACAAATAAATTCTATAAGGAGAACATTTAACAGGTCAGTGGCAACTCTTTAGTTGTCTCTTCAAGTAGGGAAGTATAGCAGAGGCTCCTGGAATATGGAACTGTCCTAAAAATAGAAATGACCGTAGAAGAAGGGTTTCTCAGACAACCTCTTAGCTGTCAGCACAGCCGTGCTCTGCCCTGATGGTGTAGGACTCAGCCTTCTGTCCAGCCAGTGGTTTGCAGCTGGCCTGTCACTTCAGAACTTGGGGGAGACTGAGTGTGGAAGTCTTTCTTGCAGCCTAGTGGGGGCAGATTTGATGCTGCCGCCTTGGCATTGCCCTGCAGGTCTGCAGAAAGGTCTTTGCAGGGTGAGCAGCGTCTGTGTTTCAGGTTCCCAGTGGGCGTGAAAGCTTACTGAGCACACAATGCCTGCCACTGTACCCTACCAGCGGCTGGGAGCCTGGGGTGCTGAGAAGCAGCCACTAGGGTTATAAAAGGCTTTATGTGCCAGCGAGCCAAACCTCTAGATGAACCTGTTTATCTTGTTGCCAGAAAGGGCACTTTATCCAGGGAATTAATTCAGAAGTAAAGACATCACATGGGAGTTGAGCTGGATACGCCTAACCCAGCTCTCCCTCTCTCCTTCCTGAAACCTCTATCCCAGCTAAAACACCAAAGATGGGAAAATTATAATTAATTAGCTTAACTACTAGAGACCCTCAAATCCATTCACTTGGTGCAGGAACATGCAAACCAAAAGCAAACACATGTTTAGCAGGCTAAGCTCTTCTCCAAAGGATGACTCATGTGAAGGACCAGGGCTGGACTTCCTACCCTAGATCTGGGTTCTGGGGTGCTTACTAAATGAAATAATAAGGAGTAGGACAGACAGATACCTGTAAGAGGTGGTAAGCCATCTTAGATACACCCATCATTGATAAGTGGATGTTTAATTTCCAAATATATGGGATTTTGTTTAAACTATCTTTAATTCCTTGATATTAATTTCTAAAACAAACAAACAAACAAAAAAACCAGTAAATGTGGTAAGCCAGGTAGGTGTGGTTTATTGAAATCCAGAGGAAAGTGAAGAAAAATTGTGTTGACAAGAAGGAAAGAACAGATATACAATATGTTGAAAAGGGAGACAGTAGAATAAGTACAGAGTTTGGGGTGAGACATACTTCGGTATCTCCTACTAAAGTAGTAGTTAGAACAACATGAAGGAGGAAAAGGCGCATTTATTGTGTGCTTAACTGTGTTCTGGCACAGCATTAGACACTTAATATATTATCTCATTTTTTACTTGTAACATCAGCATAGGGTGCGGAGCATTGTCACCCCCATTTTACAGATGAGAACAGTGAAGCTCAGAGAAGGTAGTGACTTGCCATGGTCCTTTGCCTAGCTGGGACATGGAAAACCTGTGAGCTGAAAACAACTCTGCTTGACTCCAAAACATGTGCTCTTAACCTCCATGCAGTAAATGAATGACAGTCATCCATCCAGTAAACTCACTGGGCTTCCCTCTGGTTCAAATTCTTCCTCTGTCCTGTGACCTTGGATAACCTCTCTGATCTCCATTTTCTTTGTGTGAAATAAAAACTAAAGATCAGAGTCACTAGGAGGACTAAATGAGATAACGCACATGGAGGTTCTGGGAAGGGCTGTATATTGTCACCCTGCTTATTTAACGTACATGCAGAGTACATCATGAGAAATGGCAGGCTGGATGAAGCACAAGATTCCTGGGAGAAATATCAATAACTTCAGATATGCAGAAGACACCACCTTTATGACAGAAAGCAAAGAACTAAAGAGCCTCCTGATGAAAGTGAAAGAGGTGAGTGAAAAAGTTGGCTTAAAATTCAACATTCAGAAAACTAAGATTATGGCATCTGGTCCCATCACTTGATGGCAAATAGATGGGGAAACAAGGGAAACAGTGGCTGACTTTATTTTGGGGGGCTCCAAAATCACTGTTGATGGTGACTGCAGTCATGAAATTAAAAGAGGCTTACTCCTTGGAAGGAAAGTTATGACCAACCTAGACAGCATATTAAAAAGCAGAGACGTTACTTTGCCAACAAGGGTCCATCTAGTCAGAACTATGGTTTTTCCAGTGGTCATGTATGGATGTGAGAGTTGGACTATAAAGAAAGCTGAGCACCATAGAATTGATGTATTTGAACTGTGGTGTTGGAGAAGACTCTTGAGAGTCCCTTGGACAGCAAGGAGATCAAACTAGTCCATCCTAAAGGAAATCATTCCTGAATATTCACTGAAAGGACTGATGCTGAAGCTGAAGCTCCAATACTTTGGCCACCTGATGTGAAGAGCTGACTCATTTGAAAAGACCCTGATGCTGGGAAAGATTGAAGGTGGGAGGAGAAGGGAACGACAGAGAACAAGATGGATGGCATCACTGACTCGATGGACATGAATTTGAGTAAATTCTGGGATTTGGTGATGGACAGGGAGGCCTGGTGTGCTGCAGTCCATGGGGTCTCAAAGAGTCAGACACGACTGAGTGACTGAACTGATTGACTGACTGAAACAAATGTGAGAACTTGTTAACTGGATGGGGCACTTCTGCATTTTCTGTTTTTCTGTTCCTTTGCAGGGATGTTCCATTTGTGGATCTACATATCTGTTTATTTGGCCCGTGATATTAGATGCTCCTTTTAATCCAAACACATGCGTCCTTTTCTTTTTTCAGACTTTTCTCGCTTTAGCCAGGGTAGCCACCTTCTATTGCTTCCAGACTCCAAAAGATGTATGAGTTTGAAGTTCAATGAAAGAATCCAATAAAGCAGATTCCGAATAACCTTTCAACCAGACTAGGGAAAATATGTCCATTTCCTGTATCTTACTAAAGGGTGAGGAATAGAAATCTGGTTGTTAATTGTGTATTAGTCACTTAGTCATGTCCTACTCTTTGCGACCCCATAGACTGTAGCCCACCAGAATTCCACAGAATTCCTCTGTCTCTGGAATTGTCCAAGCAAGAATACTGGAGTGGATTGTCATTTCCTTCTCTAGGGGATCTTCCTGACCGAGGGATTGAACCTGGGTCTCCTGCATTGCAGGCAGATTCCTTACCATCTGAGCTATAGGGAAATCCCTATATAGGGTATTAATTAGCACGTGAAAATTATTTCAAATCTAGTCACTATAACTGAAGTTAGAGATGTTTAAGCTACAGAGGCAAGAACTTGCCATGACTCAGAATCTAGCCTTCAGTTTTCTAGAATCCAGGTTCAGTCAGCCTCAGCAAAATTGACTATTAACCACACTCTATAGTTTCCAAGCTGCGTGTTAGGCTCAAGGGCATGTGTTAGGAACAAGGGCCATGTTAGGAACAAAGGCATCTCATCACACAGGAATGCAGGTTCCCTCTGTTCATTGCCTCTTCACTCCAAGACAAAATGTGATCCACAGACCTCACCACCATTTTCTATATCCAGATTTTGCACTGGGCAGAGTTTCACGTGGGCCATCTCATAACAAGTGGCCAAACCAATGCCTTTAAGTGGGTGTCTTTGTTGGGACATTGGTAATGGGTTCAATTACTAGAGGCCAAGGTAGCTGGTTTTACTCAAACATGTGTCCCAAGCCATGTGTGGCCAGATCAACTTGGCACAGCTTTCTTTTGTAAAGATGCACTGGGCATGCCAGGTGTGTTGAACTTCTAACAATACTTAAAGATTCGTATCAGCTGGATAGTGTGTTTCCTGCCCCGTAGGGACACTCTCCATGGGAGCGTCCTTGCTGAACATGGGGTTAGAGCCAGGCTAGTGAGTTGCATGGCCTTAATGACTGCAGGCAGTGTCAGCTGGGTGCACACGATCTTGCTGAGACTTCCCTCCCATTGCACAGCTGTGAGGATGTGGACACGTCCATCACAGGGGCTCAGAGCCTGGGAGGGAAAAGCAGGAGAAAGGGCCTCGCTTGGCTGAGGTGGCGTTAGGTCTTCTCACACATGGACAGACACATTCTAGGCTCCCTTTATCCCAGCTCATTATGCCTCACAGGCTTCAAATCTGCTGGTCCTTGCTCAGAGCTGGAGGCAACCTTCCTGGCTTTTTGGACACTAATTTTACTAGGCTCCAAGCACAGTTTCCCATCAGTTGGTGCTTTTTTTGTCAGGCAGGGAACATGAAGATTGAGGAGCTTTCAGCAGGCCTGCCTTTCTGTTTCTGTAGGTCCTCTTCTCCAGGCACAGAATGCTGATGGATGGAGAAGAGCACTTTGGGACCAAGCACTGTTCTGGATGCTGAGGATTCAAGCTAAGAGGAGAAACAGAAACATGGGGTTCCCTGCAGTCAGCTGGGAAGACAGTCACTTAGCTAGATATGTACATCAGTGTACAGTTGAGAGAGACAAACAGTGTGAAGAGGGAAGTGACTGCCTCTTACTAAAGGGCTTCAGAGAGTGGCCTCAGGAAGGTTTTGTAGGTAGAATTAGGAGTAGATGAGGGAAGTGGGGAGTAGGAGAGGTATGCCGGGTGTAAGGTACACAGGTATGGAATAGCACAGTTGGAACTACAGACTGCTCAGTTTCTAGAATGCCAAGCTCACAAGAAGAATGATACCAATGATCTTAACCATGGCAATGACTATATGCAGAGCACGGATCAGGCCAGGCTCTGTGCTAAGTACTTTGCATCATCACAGACCATCTTTAAGACAATGCTAGGAGATAGACACTGATACCTTTTTATTGATGAAAATTCTTGGGGTGTCATAAGCCAAAGCCACACTGGCTGAGGCGAATATGGGGAGTTTGAGTTGGCTTCACTTTGCCTTTTCGTTGTCTCTGCATTCTCTGTCTGCAAATTGGCCTCTTTCATGCACTGTGTGGCTTCCAGTCATTTAGGAGTTTCATATCTTTGACTTTCCTCCACAAGAGATGGACTAACTCTCTTTCTTGGTTTTGTAGACAGGCTCAGATGGGCCCAGCTTAGATCAGCTGCCCATTCTTGGAGTGGGCAGTGGTGTCCTGTAGTTGATAGGAATGTGACCACCCCAACTGGGACCAAATAGTTAGAGTGGAAGGAAGAGGAAGTCCCAAGAGTTGGAGGTTCTGGGCTGGATGAAGCACAAGCTGGAATCAAGACTGCCGAGAGAAATATCAATAACCTCAGATATGCAGAAGACACCACCCTTATGGCAGAAAACAAAGAACTAAAGAGCCTCTTGATGAAAGTGAAAGAGGTGAGTGAAAAAGTTGGCTTAAAACTCAACATTCAGAAAACTAAGATCATGGCATCTCATCCCATCACTTCATGGCAAATAGATGGGGAAACAGTGAGAGACTTAATTTGGGGGGCTCCAAAATCACTGTTGATGGTGACTGCAGCCATGAAATTAAAAAGACACTTACTCCTTGGAAGGAAAGTTATGACCAACCTAGACAGCATATTAAAAAGCAGAGATGTTACTTTGCTGACAAAGGTCCATCTAGTCAAAGCTATGGTTTTTCCAGTAGTCATGTATGGATGTGAGAGTTGGACTATAAAGAAAGCTGAGCACCATAGAATTGATGTATTTGAACTGTGGTGTTGGAGAAGACTCTTGAGAGTCCCTTGGACAGCAAGGAGATCAAACTAGTCCATCCTAAAGGAAATCATTCCTGAATATTCACTGAAAGGACTGATGCTGAAGCTGAAACTCCAATACTTTGGCCACCTGATGTGAAGAACTGACTCATTTGAAAAGACCCTGATGCTGGGAAAGATTGAAGGTGGGAGGAGAAGGGGACGACAGAGGATGAGATGGTTGGATGGCATCACTGGCTCAATGGACATGGGTTTGGGTGGACTCCGGGAGCTTGTGATGGACAGGGAGGCCTGGCGTGCTGTGGTTCTTGGGGTTGGAAAGAGTCGGACACGACTTAGCAACTGAACTGAACTGAACTGAATTGAACCATATTCTTCCACCTCTGCCCTCAAGGATAACAGCACAGTCTGTGGCTGTGGAAAGCTTCTTTTGGTGACAGAGTTGGTGCTTTTGCCTGTGTTTTGTACTTTTTCAGGTGAGGAGCAGTCAATCGTGGCCTCAAGAGAAGACAAGGACAAGGAGAGGCTTGTGAAAACAAGTTAAATGTACTCACAGGTCCTAGGAACAGGAGGCCCGGCACCCCATGCAGGGCCGTATGGTGAAGCACCAGCACTGGTCAGGAGGCTGAAGGGGCAGGAGTGAGGGGAGAACCCAGGCCACGGCCTTTAATTTGTGCTGGAAAGGCGAGGCAGGGAAGGGTCCACAGTCTACAGCTGGCCAGTTGAGTAATATCAGCTGCAGGCTACAGGGGTGGTCCTATTTGCAGAGTACCCAGGGTAATTAAGGCAAAGTACCATCACCCTGAGGGTGTTCAGGCCAGGTAGAGGGGGTGTGGCTCTGGGTTGGTTCATTTGTATATCAGGAGTGTGCTTACAGCCGAGTCCTCTGCTATCTGTAAGAACTGTCTAGCCCCAGGACTGCCCTGATGGTCCAGTGGTTAAGACTCTGTCTTCCCAGTGCAGGGGCCCAAGTTTGATCCCCAATCAGGGAACTAAATCCTGCAGGCTGCCAAGACTCAACACAACCAAATTAATTATTAAAAAAAAAAAAAAAAGAATTGTCCAGCCCCAAAAGGGGTAGGAAGGTTTTTAAGATGTCAAATGTCAAACCATCATAATATGAAGAAAACAGAAACAATATGACCTGGCTGGCACAGTTATCTTGTTCAACCAAGTCAGCTTAGATGCCACCAAACTCAGTAAGTTCCAAATATTTCAGAATCTAATCCTCTTTGCAAAATAACTCTGAATGGTACTCCTCTTTCGTCCTACTCTCAAATGAACCAACCCCTCCCCTGGTTGCATTTCCTCTCCCCCTCTCCCCACTGGCACCAGCTTGCAGGGTCAGCAGGTTAGAAGCTACAGAACCGACCCTTCCATCCTCACTGCCGCTGCCTTGGAAGGCTTGCTGCAGCTCTCCCTCTAGGGGAGCCTCCTTACCCACTGCTGCCCCTGAACTTTCCATCTTCACTTCCCGCCTTCACAAAGTAGTGTTCCTCCAAACTTAGGTTCCAAAAGTCTAATTGGGATTTGGCTTCTTTCCTTTCACTGTGAGCCCTCAGTATCCCTACACTACCTGCAGAATGAAACCCACCCTTCTCCTGTAGCAGATGCCTGGCCCCAGTTGGGCACCAGCCTTCAGGCTCCTTCTAGCCCACCCCTCCCCCACCAGCTCCCCCAGCAGGGCAGCAGGCAGCGGGCTGCTCGGGAACAAGACCCAGGAGCTCAAAACCTGGCCATTGTCTCTCAGTTGGCTGATGTGTGGCAAGTCCCTCAACTTCCTAGAGTTTCAGTTTCCCCAGCCATGAGATGAGGGTAGCACTTGTACCCACTTCCCAGGGGAGGGTTAAGCACATTAATACATAAAGGACTGGGGCTAGAGCCTGGGCCAGAGTGTGAGCCAGATGACCACAAGGAGTCCTGCTCTCACAGCTCGCAGGAATGCCTGTCTCAGCCTTCTGGGCTCAGCACAGCTGCCACTGCTTGTTGAAATCTCCCTGATGCCCTCAAGAACACTTCATCCTCCTTTGTGCCCCAGAAACTCTTGGCTTCATGTCCGTCTTCCCCTCTGCTCCTTGAGAGTGTGGTTCTTTTCTCTTGGTATTCGTCACCACACCTAACGCTGTACCCACCACATACCGGTATGAAAGCATACATATACAGATTTTATGGGGGCAACACCAATATCTGGAGTCATTTGCCTGGGTCATCCAAAGGTGTGGATTAGTTTACCTAACCATTGTTTTCTCTGCTCACATTTCAAGTGTTCCTACTTGCCTCCCTTCAGAGGCGTGGAGAATATCATTTACAGGGCTCAGGAGCTTGGTCCTTCCGCCTCTGCCCATCAGCTTTTACCCACATTTGAGTGTTAGCTGTGTTTGTTATCAAGCTTCCCAGGTTCTCCATTACCTCTCCAGCTTGGTTTCTGCTTACCTGCCGACACCCAGCCTTGACCGTGCAGCTCTCCTTCCTCATTCGTTTCTGCACAATCAGAGAGGTTTCCTGCCCGGTGAGACCAGTTACCAGGTCTCCAGGCCTGTGGCTCCTGTTGCTACTCCGCCAGGGCTTAAGTAATTATATGTCTCCAATAACAGTAATCTGGGCATCTCACGCCTCTGCCTGATAATCCTGGCTTCTGTGCTGAGAAAGTGGAAGGCAGACTTTGGGATTTCCCATTTCATTAAAAAAAATAATAATCTTGAAATATTGAGCCACTTCCATCCCAAAAGTCAGAAGCCACACTCTGCTGTTCTTTAAGTGCAATTGTCAAACCTTATACACTAACATTTAGAGGGGTTCATTACAATGTAGATTCCTGGGCCTGCTGCTGAGAGTTTTCATTTAGTAATCTCTTGCTGTTGTTTAGTTGTTAAGTCATTTGCACTATGTTTGCATCAAGGTGGATCATTTCCTAGGGCTTCCCAGGTGGAGCTAGTGGGTAAAGAACCTGCCTGCCAATGCAGGAGAGGTAAGAGACTCAGGTTCCATCTCTGGGTCAGGAAGATCCCCTGGAGGAGGGCATGGCAACCCACTCCGGTATTCTTGAGGAGCCTGGTGGGTTACGGTTCATAGGGTCGCAAGGACTCGGACATGACTGAAGCGACTTAGCATGGCCCAGTTACTTTCCTAGGGCTGCCCTGACAAACACCACAAATGTGGTGTCTGAAAATGAAAGGAATTTTCCTCTCACAGTTCTGGAGGCCTAAACTAAAGATACTGGTAGCTCAGGGTCCCTGCAAAGGCCCTTCAGGGAGAATCTCTCCTGGCCTCTTCCTGCTGCTGGGGGCTCCGGACATTCTTTGGCTGCGGCTGCATCGCTTCACATATATCTGCCTTCGCCTCCATATGGCCTTGGCCTCTGATGTGGGTCTCAAATATCCCTCTTATTTCTCTTATAAGGATACCAGTCATGGGTTTTGGAACTCATCCTAAATACAGGAGGCTTTTACCTGGAGATTCTTAAATTAATTTCATCTGCAAAGATGCTATTTCCAAATAAGGTCACATTCACGGGTACTGGGAGGTTAGGACTTGGACATATCTTCCTTTTTTTTAGTTTTGGCTGCGCTGGGTCTTCATTGCTGTGTGTGGGCTTTCTCTAGTTGTGATGAGCAGGGGCTACTCTCTAGTTGCGATGTGTGGGCTTCTCATTGCGGTGGCTTCTCTTGTTCCAGAAGCACAGGCTCTAGAGTATAGGCTCAGTAGTTGTGGAACATGGGTTTGGTTGCCCTGAGTCATGTAGAATCTTCCCAGACCAGGGATCGAACCTATGTCCCCTGCATTAGCAGGCAGATTCTTAACCACTAGACCACCTGGAAAGCTCCTTGACATATCTTCTTGATGGGACCAGATTCAACCCACTATGGAAAGTTATGCTGATTTATGTGGTTCTGGGATTATACTGTAAAAATGCTACCCTAGGTCCTGGATCAGTTTTAGAGCTTATCTTTGTACTAGTCTTCATGATAATCTAGACAGTTCTATACTAGAACACTAGTAAGTTGAAAACATTAGAAATAAAAGGGAATGCTCTCCCCCTGGGGCTTCCCTGGTGGCTCAGATGGTAAAGTGTCCGCCCGCAATGCGGGAGACCTGGGTTTGATCCCTGGGTCGGGAAGATCCCCTGGAGAAGGAAATGGCAACCCACTCCCGTACACTTGGCCTGGAAAATTCCATGGAATGAGGTGCCTGGTAGGCTACAGTCCCTGGGGTCGAAGAGAGTCAGACACAACTGCACGACTTCACTGGGCAGTTGCCATTGTGGAAGAAAGGGAGGCGGAGGAAAAGCAGAAGGGCTGGCTTCCTTCCTCTGCTTCACATGGCTTCCTCCCCTCCCCTCGCCTCCCCTCCCCTCACCTCCCCTCCCCTCTTCTCCTCTTCCCTCTTTTCCCTCTCCTCTATTGAATGTCTTGTCTTTTCCTCTCCAGCCAAAATAAAACTTTAGCTCTAAAAGCAAAGTTCCAGGCTCAGACCCTGCCTCTTCACCAAATGCACTGAGCCTTCTGCTGGAAACATAGATATTAAATGCATGAATGAATGAACAAACACACAAAGGCACACAAAAGAATGGAAATATTTCCTTTTCTTCCAACTCATTCAGACCTTTGTATATTGAACCTTGATAAAAATCAGCCCTTCCTCTCTGTAATCCTTATCCTGGTTTTCTCCTCTCTATTGTCTTATTAGTATAGTTTTACCACTGCGATAAGATTCCTCCTCCTTCTCTTTTTGTATATTAGTTACCTTCCTCATCCTGTTTCAAACTAAAGAATTCCTTGAAACCAAGGATCTACAGTAACCCCTGTTTTTTTTCAACAAAAGTATGGGAGTCTTCATGGCTGCAATCTGCTTTGTCTATAAGAACCTCGTCTCTTTTACCGTATTTATTTCCTGTACACCTAATACGCCAAGGATTTTCTACAAACCCTGTAGCTGGTGCTCCATCTTCAGATGTGTGTGTGTGTGGACATTTTACTTTTCATGCAATCCCCAATCCTGTCTCCTCCCCCAACATTTCCAGGAGCTGTGACTCTTCTTGACGTGGGATCAGGGCCGATGACAGCATGTTCCATCCCAAAGCTCCGCCTCCCCCTTGGTATCATCCTAAAAGCAAAATCTGGCCAAAGTGCCTCTTCACTGGTGTCCACCTCTCCCTTCCTTGTACCCCTGCTACTGATTCTCCCCTCAGTGAATCCACTCCATGCAATGATATGAATGTCTCATAAATGCAATATGGAAGAAGCCAAAGAGATCAGGTCTGTAAGAGTATGCACTATGTATAAAGTTTCTATGGGTCTAGAAGCCAGTATTGGCTGTTTTCCTGGGTGTAAAAACTCCTATCTCAGTCAATTTCAAGCTGCTAATACAATGCCATTTAATGCAGAGTTGGGAGAAGCTGTATTGCAGCACAACATTATATGGAATTTCCACTGGACGGATAGATGTAAATAACCTCAAGAGCATAAATACTAATAAAATGTAGTAGAATGCACAGGAAGTAGAGAATTTTGAGTATTTATTACCTTTTTCTGTGTTCCAAGTGATCTGTACCCTCACTCACATGCAAATTTGAAACAGCTAATGCCTTCTAAGATACATGATTGAAATGACTTCAGATGTCCAACTACCCTCTCAATTTGCACCATTCTTGTTTTTCTTTTTAATTTATTTTTTAAGTGGAGGAAAATTGCTTTGCGATGTTGTATTGGTTTCTGCCACACAACAATGCAAATCAGCCATAATTACACATATAGCACCTCCCTCTTGAGTCTCCCTACCCTCCCCACCCCTCCGGGTCATCACAGAGTGTCAGGCTGGGCTCCCTGTGTTAGACAGCAGCACCAGCTCAGTTCAGTTCAGTTCAGTCGCTCAGTCGTGTCCAACTCTTTGTGGGCCCCATGGACCTCAGCATGCCAGGCCTCCCTGTCCATCACAAGCTCCCGGAGTCCACCCAAGCCCGTGTCCATTGAGTCGGTGATGCCATCCAACCATCTCATCCTCTGTCATCCCCTTCTCCTCCTGCCCTCAATCTTTCTCAGCATCAGGGTCTTTTCCAATGAGTCAGCTCTTCACATGAGGTGGCCCAAGTATTAGAGTTTCAGCTTCGACATCAGTGCTTCCAATGAACAACCAGGACTGACCTCCTTTAGCATGGACTGGTTGGATCTCCTTGCAGTCCAAGGACTCTCAAGAGTCTTCTCCAACACCACAGTTCCAAAGCATCAATTCTTCTGTGCTCAGCTTTCCTCACAGTCCAACTCTCACATCCATACTTGACCACTGGAAAAATAATAGCCTTTACTAGACCAACCTTTGTCAGCAGAGTAATGTCTCTGCTTTTTAATATGCTGTCTAGGTTGGTCATAACTTTCCTTCCAAGGAGTAAGCGTCTTTTAATTTCATGGCTACAATCACCATCTGCAGTGATTTTGGAGCCCCCCCAAAATAAAGTCAACCACTGTTTCCACTGTTTCCCCATCTATTTTCCATGAAGTGATGGGACCTGATGCCATGATCTTAGTTTTCTGAATGTTGAATTTTAAGCCAGCTTTTTCATTCACCTCTTTCACTTTCATCAAGAGGCTCTTTAGTTCTTCTTTTTCACTTTCTGCCATAAGGGTGGTGTCATCTGCATATCTGAGGTTATTGATGTTTGTCCCAGCAGTCTTGATTCCAGCTCAACAGCTGTCTATTTTACACGTGGTAGTGTATATAGGTAGATGCTACTTTCTCGATTCATGGGGTCACAAAGAGTCGGACATGACTGAGCGACTGAACTGACTGACTGACTGACTGACTTTCTCCATTAGTGTCACTCTTTCTTGAACCTTCATAATCTTGTCTGAATTTATCCAGCTTCTCAACAAATATTTAGCAAGCAACATTCCAGGCACCTTTCTTTTTGACATTTCTGTTGAAGTATAATTGACATACAGAAACTATACATGATTTTCAGTACACACCAAGTTTTGATTTCGGTATATACCAACAAAACTGTCACCATGATCAAGATAATGAACACATCCACCAACCTCCAAATTTCCTAGTGCCCCCGTGTGACCCTTTCCTCCTTCCCTCTCTGCCCCTCCATCTCCAGGTCACACTAATCTGCTTTCTGCTACTATACATTAATTTCTAAAATTTCCAACCTTTTCTTTTAATACAATGTATCTAATTAGAAATTTATATAAATTTTTGATAGTTGCTGTGTTTAACAAACAGTTCATAGACTCCTGAAAATTTGATCTTCATCACTTGCAAGCTGCCAGGAGTCGTCTTTAGCATGAATCAGGAGTGGATACACGAATGGGATGGGACATCAGGGGAGGTTCTGGACTTGCAGTAATGTTCTGTTTCTTGATCTGGGTGCTGTTTAAATAGAGATCTTCACCCTATTAAAATGTATTGAGCTGAACACTTATAATATGTGGATTTTTCTGAACTTAAGTTATACTTCAAAAATTTATCCCCAAAAGGCATGAGGATTTTAAAAGGTGAGGGTATTGGATCACTCTTCTTCCCTGTTTAAAATCCTCCTCTGGCTTTTCTGTTGCACTTCAGCTAAAATCTAAGCTCCTTACCACAGCTCTCAGTCTCTGCCTTGCATATCTGGAGCCTGGTTCTATTTCTAGCTTCACTTACTCAAGCCTCAGGTCCTTGAGCCTGGTTCGTTCTCTCCAGCTTTCAGCCTTGACACAAGCTGCTCCCTCTGCCTGGAGCTCAGCCTGGACCAGTCAGTCAAAATCTAAGCTTCTAGGACTGCCCCTCACCCGCACCTTCTCTAAAGTCAAGTTACTCTTTTTTTTCTCAAAGCCTTATTTGCTTCTTTCTAAATACCTTTTAAAATGTGTAACTGTTTGTTTCTGGCTTGTGCCCGCTGCTAAAGTATAAGCTCTGTGAGGCCAGGAATCACACACTGCACAAGGTCAGGCTCCTAGAAGGCGCTCAATATACATGCAGGAAATAAAGCCATAGATCCTTGGCTTTCCTGGGGCTTGTGGGGAAGCTCTAGCCCAAGGGTATGTGTGGCTACAAGGAACAGGCTTGTAGACCTTGGTCCAAAGTGCGGATTGGAAAGCACTTTGTGTCATTCCTACACCAGCTGCGGGTTTCACAGAGTCTGAGGTCATCTAGCTTAACCCCAGCGCCCCTGTTTTCAGATAAGGACACTGAGCTCATAGTGCCCCAGGCCTGGGAACACCTTTCCCTGACATCTCTCATCACATTGTCAGAAGCCTGGGATAGGGGGCAGGGTCTGCGGGTAGAGGGAGCATGAGTTTTTAACAAACACAAGAGAATCTGGCTTCATAACTCCCCTGTTCAGCATTTGTGAATAAACAGCCAAGTCTCCCAAGCCTTGGTTTTCTCATCAGTAAAACAGGGATCAGACTTCCCTGGTGGCACAGTGGATGGGAAGCTGCCTGCCGATGCAGGGGACACGGGTTTGATCCCTGGTCCAGGAGGATTCCACATGCCACAGAACAACCAAGTCTGAGCTCCACAACTGCTGAGCCCACGTGCTGCAACTACTGAAGCCCAGTCACCCAGAGCTTGTGCTCTGCAAAAGAGAAGTCACTGCAATGAGAAGCCCATGCACCGCTGTTAACAAAGGGTAGCTAGCCTCCATGCACCACAACTAGGGAGAACTCACCAGCAGCAGCAAAGACCCAGTGCAGCCAAAAAAATAAAATAATTTTTTAAAAAAATTTAAAAATAAAATGGGGATCATAATGTTGATTTTAAGGGGGCCTCATGAGGAATGAAGGAAATAATGTGTGCAAAGCACCGATATCCTTCGTATCTGGTAGAAATCCCCCTGGCTGCCTTTTTCTCCCTGTAGTGGCAGCCACTGGAGGAGGCTGAGCAAGATGAGGCCTCTCTCCACTATTCCGTGGATTTTCTAGTCAGAGCTCTGATTGTTGCCCAATTTAATTAATGCCCTGGCAGTGGGCTGACATTCACAGGACTTAACTGTGCAAGAAAAGAACTGGTACCACCACACGGGACTAACACATCAAGCTTCTGCCACTGAATGTCTAATGAATTCATTCCTGTAGGCGCTCTAAGAAGTGTGAGAAAACTAAGGCTTAGATTGGATAAAGAGCTATCTGTGACAGTTATAAGGCATGAAATCAACAATGCTTCACTTTCCCAAAGAATTGGAACCTTTTTAATGTCAAAAGTATAGCAAGACATTTCCTGGCAAACATATGCAGTGATGTGATCCTCTTACGAACAACATTTTCTAATTACCAAAATTTAGTTTCCCATTAAAACATAGTCACATTGACCTTAGGGTTTCCAGGCATCAAAATGATGTGCTGAGTGAAGTGAGGGGAGGGACAGGGCCCTGCTATTTTTAGTACATCCTTTGTTCCGAACACTGTGCTAGGCATTGGCTTCCCTATGAGGTAGACATCCTGTCTTCTTATTAAGTACTTCCGGTTTAAGTGCAAAAGGAAACATATCAGCTAGGTAGGATCTAAGATGCTGTAACAAAGAGGCCCCAACAGTACAGAGGTTCCAACAGGTTAGAAGGTGTTTCTCTCTCACATACCAGCCTAGGGTCAGGCAGTGGCTATACCATCCTCAGGACACTGCTTCCACTTCTGAACCCCAAATGGCTGCTCTCTGCTGTCATCGTGTTTGTACCCTAGACAGCAAAGTCAGAGACATGCAAGGTGATCTATTCTTTTAAGACATGACCCAGAAGTACCACACAGCATTTCTGCTCACAGTCGTAAGTAGCAATGGTCTTAGTAACACGGAAGTTTGTTTCTCTCTTTCTCTTCAGTCTGAAAGTAAGCAACCCCAGGGCCTCCACCGTGGCAGGAACCACCTTTGCTCTCATTCTCCTACCATCTCCCGTAGTTTGCACCATATACGGTGGAAGGCAGGTCACCACCACATGGTCCCCATGGGAGCCAGGGGAAAGGAGAAGGAAAAGACAGCTATTTTCATCTTCTTTTTAAATATTTATTCATTTTTGGCCACACTGGGTCTCCGTCACTGTGTGTGGGCTTTCTCTAGTTTTGGTGAGCAAGGGCTACTCTCTAGTTGAGTTTCACGGGCTTCTCATTGTGGTGCCTTCTCTAGTTGCTGAGCAGGCATAGCCTCTAGGCTTAAGTATTTGAGGCTCACGAGATCTAGGACACAGGCTCAGAAGCTGTGGCATACAGGCTTAGTTGCTCCACAGCATATGGGGTCTTCCTGAAACAGGGATTAAACCCATATTTCCTGCATTGGCAGATGGATTCTTAACCACTGGACCACCAGGGAAGTCCTGACAATTCTTTTCTTCTTAAGGGCACAATCTAGAGTTGTTCACATCAATTCTGTTCACATCCTGTTGACCAGAGTTTGGTCATGTAACCAAAACTGGCTGCAAAGGAAGCTGGGAAATGTGCCTAGCTAAAATTGTTGTTTAGTCACTAAGTTGTGTCCGACTCTTTTGTGAACCCATGGGCTGAAGCCCCACCAGACTCCTCTGTCTGTGGAATTTCCCAGGCAAGAATACTGGAGTGCACTGACACTTCCTTCTTTAGGGGATCTTCCCAACCCAGGGATTGAACTCATGTCTCCTGCATTCACAGGTGGATTCTTTACCACTGAGCCACCAGGGAAGCCTCCTAGCTAAAATTAGGTAATTCTATTAGCACAAGAAGAAATAAGTGCTCTCCGGTTGAAAATAACTCTGTCATACAAAGTCACTGTAGGGATTTATGCAAGGTTGTGACCCAATCTGACTGATTCTTCGGAAGTTGCATGGATGGTAAAGGAAAGCAGCTTCAAGAGAGTATGCGCAAGAGTGGAAGCAGAGAGACCAGTGGAGAAAGAGAGATGGCTTGGTCTAGAGGAGCAGAAGTGGAGGTGGTGAGAATTGATCTAATCTGAGATATATTTTGGAATCCACTTTCAGAAGTCCTCTACTGGGCTTTCATGAGACAAAGAAAGTGGAACTGAGGATCATGGATGAATGGCTTCTTCAGGTCATTCAGGGTTCAGCTCAAACACTGAAGTCCTTAATCCACTGCTTCCTGGCAGTCACGCTGTTAGATCATCCTGGTTTTCCTTCCTAAAACATATCTCCATCTGAAGGATCTGAAGGATCTGGCTTAGTTTTCTGTTTAAGCATTTTCTGCTTCCTTCCACTAAAAGGTATGCTTCATGGAGTGGAAACTTTGTCTGTCCTGTTCATTACTCTACTGTTGGTATCTAGAACAATATCTGGCACATAGTAATATTAAGAATGGTGACCAACATTTATTTAATATTTGTTGAATGGACGAATGAGTTTAGACAGGTGGCATATCTGAAGATAAAAGAATAAAAAGAAAAGTTAATATAGCAAGAAAATGGAAAGATGGAAACCAAAGAACTACACAATAAAGGGTCTATAGTATTTTTAAAAATGATTAATATTGACTACTGCTACCACATAATCTTTGTGAAGTTGTTAGTATAAAGTTTACAATCCAAAAGTGCCCCAGCAGAAGTCAGGTTATTCCAAAAGAAGAAATGACCAGGCTGATCTCAAAGCAAACTTCAGCCCAGAAGGTAACAAAAATAACAACAGAAAGCAATCCCCCGAGACCTAAGAGGGAAGGAAAATGACTCGAGAATTCTAAAACATGGGACTTCCCTGGCAGCCAGTGGTTAAGACTCTGTGCTCCCAATGCAGGTGACACAGTCATGGAACTAAGATCCCACATGCCAGACAATACAGCCAAAAAGAAAGGATTCTAAAATAAACAAATTGTCATTCTCCGCCCCAAAACTATTAGAAATAATAACAGAATTCAGCAAGGTTATAGGATACAAGGTTAATATACAAAAATCTGTTACACTTTTCTGCACACTAATAAAGACATGAAAGAGAAAGTAAAATTGCATCAGAAAATTTAAAATACTGAGGAACAAATTTAACCAAGGAAGTAAAAGACTTATATGCTGAAAGCTATAAAACACTGATGAAGGAAACTGAAGATGATTCAAAGACATGGAAAGATATCTCAGGTACTTGGATTAGAAGACTCAATATTATTAGAATGGCTATACTACCCAAAGCAGCCAACAGATTTAATGCAATCTCTATCAAAATAGCCAGGACATTTTTCATAGAACTAAAACAAATAATCCTAAAATCTATATGGAACCATAAAAGACCCTGAATTGCCACAGCAATCCTGAGAGGAAAGAACAAAGCTAGAGGTATAATCTTCCCAGAGTTCAGACTATACCACAAAGCTACAATAATCAAAAGAGTGTCATACTGGCAGAAAATAGACATGACAAAATGAAGGAACAGAATAGAGAGCCTAGAAATAAAACCACACACCAATGGTCAATTAATCAACAATAAAGGAGGCAAAAATATATGATGGAGAAAAAAAACAAGTGCTGGGAAAGCTAGACAACCACATGTCAAAGCATATGATTAGAACATTCCCTTGTACCACAATAAATAAACAAACTCAAAATGGCTTGAAGACCTAAATGGAAGACATGAAATCATAAAATTCTGGAAGAGAACATAAGTGAACATTTTTAGACATAAACTGTGGATATATTCTCTTGCATTAGTCTCCCAAGGCAAAAGGAGCAAAAGCAAAACTAAACAAGTGGGATTTAATTAAACTTAAAAGCCTTTGCACAGCAAAGGAAACCATCAACAAAGCAGAAAGACAATTAACAGAATGAGAGAAAATAATTGGAAATTATGCGACTGACAAGGGGTTAATATCCAAAATATACAAATAGCTCATAAAACTCAATAGCAAAAAACCAAACAATTCAATTAAAAAAGGGGGTGAGGAATGGGCAGGGGACTTGAACAGACACTTGCCCAAAGAAGACAGATGGCTAACAGGAACATGAAAAGATGCTCAACACCACTAATTATTAGAGAAATGCACATCAAAACTGCAGTAAGGAATCACCTCACCAGTCGGAATGGCTATCATAAAAAAGTCTATAAACAACATGTTGGAGACAATGTAGAGGGAACCCTTGTACACTCTGGGTGGGAATGTAAACTGGTGCAACCACTATGAAAAACAGTTTAGAGCTTAAACAACTAAATATGGAACTACCATGTGATCCAGCAATTCCACTCCAGATTATTATATTCAGAAAAAAAAAAAAGAGAACAATAATTTGAAAAGATACAGGCACCTCAGTGTTCATTGAAGCACTATTTACAATGGGCAAGACATGGAGGCAACCCAAGTTCCCATCAACAGATGATTAGATTAAGAAGATATGATATGTGTATATAGATGTGAATATGGAGAAGGAAGTGGCAACCTACTGCAGTATTCTTGCCTGGAAAATTTCATGGACAGAGGAGCCTGGTGGGCTACAGTCCATGAGGTCGAAAAGAGTCGGCTACAACTGAGCACATCAGCAGCATATGCAAATATTACTCATCCATAAATGAGAATGAAATACTACCATGTGCAGCAATGTGGATGGACCTAGAGAATATTATGCTTAGTAAAAGAAGTCAGAGAAAGACAAATACTATATAATATCACTTATATATGGAATCTAAAAAATAAAACAGATGAGTGTACATAAACAGACTCACAGACATAAAATGCAAACTTCTGGTTACCAAAGGAGAAAGGGGGTGGGGGATAAATCAGCAGCACGGGATCCACTGCTGCTGCTGCTGCTGCTACGTCGCTTCAGCCGTGTCCGACTCTGTGTGACCCCATAGACAGCAGCCCACTGGGCTCCCCCGTCCCTGGGATTCTCCAGGCAAGAACACTGGAGTGGGTTGCCATTTCCTCCTACAATGCATGAAAGTGAAAAGTGAAAGTGAAGTTGCTCAGTTGTGTCCGACTCGTAGCGACCCCATTCACTACTATATATTAAACATGTGAGCAACAAGGATATACTATGTAGCACAGAGAATTATACCCATTATCTTCTAATAACCTATAATGATGTATAATCTGCAAAAATACACCTGAAATTAACACCATGCTGTAAATCAACTATATTTCAATTTTTTTAAATTAAAAAATTTTTTATTTTGTTTTGGGATATAGCTGATTAACAATGTTGCAGGAGTTTCAGGTGAACAGTGAAGGAGCTCAGTCACACATGTGCAGGTATCCCTTCTCCCACGGTCTCCCCTCCCATCCAGGCTGCCACATGACGTTGGGCAGAGGTCCTTGTTGGCCACCCATTTTAAACACGGCAGCGTGTGCCTGTCCATCCCCAGCGCCCTCGCTGTCCCTTCCCCTCATCTCCCCCCGCCCCCGGCGACCGCAAGCGCGTCCCCTAAGTCTGTGACCCTGTTTCCGTTTTGTGAGTTCCTTTGTGTCATTTCCTTAACACTTAGCGTGAGGATCTTCCCTTTTAATGAAGTTCTGAGTGTACGGTACGTTGTTGTTGACTGTATATACAGTGTATTACGGCAGTCTCTGGAGATGATTCTTCCTGCTTAACTGAAACGTTATGCCTGTTGATCAGTGACTCCCTGCTGCCCCTGTCCCAGTCACTTTAAAAGCTTTATTAGTTGCAGGTTTTACCCCCAGACAAACAGACCCATTCATAGTGGCCCAAACAGCAGAAGTGTGTTGGCTTATAGTTCTGAAGGCCAGCAGTCTAAGAGCAAAGCCTCAGCAGGGTGGGTTTCTTCTGAGACCTTGCTCCTTGGCTTAGAGACGACTGTCTTCCTGTCTGTCTAGGTGGTTTTCCTCGGCATGTGTGCGTCCTAATGTCTTTTTTTTTTTTTTTTTATTAGTTGGAGGCCAATCACTTCACAACATTTCAGTGGGTTTTGTCATACATTGATATGAATCAGCCATGGATTTACACGTATTTCCCATCCCAATCCCCGCTCCCACCTCCCTCTCCACCCGATTCCTCTGGGTCTTCCTAGTGCACCAGGCCTGAGCACTTGTCTCATGCATCCCACCTGGGCTGGTGATCTGTTTCACCATAGATAGTATACATGCTGTTCTTTTGAAATATCCCACCCTCACATTCTCCCACAGAGTTCAAAAGTCTGTTCTGTATTTCTGTGTCTCTTTTTCTGTTTTGCGTATAGGGTTATCATTACCATCTTTCTAAATTCCATATATATGTGTTAGTATGCTGTAATGTTCTTTATCTTTCTGGCTTACTTCACTCTGTATAAGGGGCTCCAGCTTCATCCATCTCATTAGGACTGGTTCAAATGAATTCTTTTTAACGGCTGAGTAATATTCCATGGTGTATATGTACCACAGCTTCCTTATCCATTCATCTGCTGATGGGCATCTAGGTTGCTTCCATGTCCTGGCTATTATAAACAGTGCTGCGATGAACATTGGGGTGCACATGTCTCTTTCAGATCTGGTTTCCTCAGTGTGTATGCCCAGAAGTGGGATTGCTGGGTCATATGGCAGTTCTATTTCCAGTTTTTTAAGAAATCTCCACACTGTTTTCCATAGCGGCTGTACTAGTTTGCATTCCCACCAACAGTGTAAGAGGGTTCCCTTTTCTCCACACCCTCTCCAGCATTTATTGCTTGTAGACTTTTGGATAGCAGCCATCCTGACTGGCGTGTAATGGTACCTCATTGTGGTTTTGATTTGCATTTCTCTAATAATGAGTGATGTTGAGCATCTTTTCATGTGTTTGTTAGCCATCTGTGTGTCTTCTTTGGAGAAATGTCTGTTTAGTTCTTTGGCCCATTTTTTGATTGGGTCATTTATTTTTCCGGAATTGAGCTGCAGGAGTTGCTTGTATATTTTTGAGATTAATCCTTTGTCTGTTTCTTCATTTGCTATTATTTTCTCCCAATCTGACGGCTGTCTTTTCACCTTACTTATAGTTTCCTTTGTAGTGCAAAAGCTTTTAAGTTTCATTAGGTCCCATTTGTTTAGTTTTGCTTTTATTTCCAATATTCTGGGAGGTGGGACATAGAGGATCTTGCTGTGATTTATGTCGGAGAGTGTTTTGCCTGTGTTCTCCTCTAGGAGTTTTATAGTTTCTGGTCTTACATTTAGATCTTTAATCCATTTTGAGTTTATTTTTGTGTATGGTGTTAGAAAGTGTTCTAGTTTCATTCTTTTACAAGTGGTTGACCAGTTTTCCCAGCACCACTTGTTAAAGAGGTTGTCTTTTTTCCATTGTATATCCTTGCCTCCTTTGTCAAAGATAAGGTGTCCATAGGTTCGTGGATTTATCTCTGGGCTTTCTATTCTGTTCCATTGATCTATATTTCTGTCTTTGTGCCAGTACCATACTGTCTTGATGACTGTGGCTTTGTCGTAGAGCCTGAAGTCAGGCAGGTTGATTCCTCCAGTTCCATTCTTCTTTCTCAAGATTACTTTGGCTATTCGAGGTTTTTTGTATTTCCATACAAATTGTGAAATTCTTTGGTCTAGTTCTGTGAAAAATACCGTTGGTAGCTTGATAGGGATTGCATTGAATCTATAGACTGCTTTGGGTAGAATAGCCATTTTGACAATATTGATTCTTCCAATCCATGAACACGGTATGTTTCTCCATCTGTTTGTGTCCTCTTTGATTTCTTTCATCAGTGTTTTATAGTTTTCTATGTATAGGTCTTTTGTTTCTTTAGGTAGATGTACTGCTAAGTATTTTATTCTTTTTGTTGCAATGGTGAATGGTATTGTTTCCTTAATTTCTCTTTCTGTTTTTTCATTGTTAGTATATAAGAATGCAAGGGATTTCTGTGTGTTAATTTTATATCCTGCAACTTTACTATATTCATTGATTAGCTCTAGTAATTTTCTGGTAGAGTCTTTAGGGTTTTCTATGTAGAGGATCATGTCACCTGCAAACAGTGAGAGTTTCACTTCTTCTTTTCCTATGTGTATTCCTTTTACTTCTTTTTCTGCTCTGATTGCTGTGGCCAGAACTTCCAACACTATGTTGAATAGTAGTGGTGAGAGTGGGCACCCTTGTCTTGTTCCTGATTTCAGGGGAAATGCTTTCAATTTTTCACCATTGAGGGTGATGCTTGCTGTGGGTTTGTCATATATAGCTTTTATTATGTTGAGGTATGTTCCTTCTATTCCTGCTTTTTGGAGAGTTTTAATCATAAATGAATGTTGAATTTTGTCAAAGGCTTTCTCTGCATCTATTGAGATAATCATATGGTTTTTATCTTTCAATTTGTTAATGTGGTGTATTACATTGATTGATTTGCGGATATTAAAGAATCCTTGCATTCCTGGGATAAAGCCCACTTGGTCATGGTGTATGATTTTTTTAATATGTTGTTGGATTCTGTTTGCTAGAATTTTGTTAGGGATTTTTGCATCTATGTTCATCAGTGATATTGGCCTGTAGTTTTCTTTTTTTGTGGCATCTTTGTCTGGTTTTGGAATTAGGGTGATGGTGGCCTCATAGAATGAGTTTGGAAGCTTACCTTCATCTGCAATTTTCTGGAAGAGTTTGAGTAAGATAGGTGTTAGCTCTTCTCTAAATTTTTGGTAGAATTCAGCTGTGAAGCCATCTGGTCCTGGGCTTTTGTTTGCTGGAAGATTTTTGATTACCGTTTCGATTTCCTTGCTTGTGATGGGTCTGTTAAGATCTTCTATTTCTTCCTGGTTCAGTTTTGGAAAGTTATACTTTTCTAAGAATTTGTCCATTTCATCCAAGTTGTCCATTTTATTGGCATAGAGCTGCTGGTAGTAGTCTCTTATGATCCTTTGTATTTCAGTGTTGTCTGTTGTGATCTCTCCATTTTCATTTCTAATTTTGTTAATTTGGTGCTTCTCTCTTTGTTTCTTAATGAGTCTTGCTAATGGTTTGTCAATTTTGTTTATTTTTTCAAAAAACCAGCTTTTAGCTTTGTTGATTTTTGCTATGGTCTCTTTAGTTTCTTTTGCATTTATTTCTGCCCTGATTTTTAAGATTTCTTTCCTTCTGCTAACCCTGGGGTTCTTCATTTCTTCCTTCTCTAATTGCTTTAGGTGTAGAGTTAGGTTATTTATTTGGTTTTTTTCTTGTTTCTTGATGTAAGCCTGTAATGCTATGAACCTTCCCCTTAGCACTGCTTTTACAGTGTCCCATAGGTTTTGGGTTGTTGTGTTTTCATTTTCATTCATTTCTATACATATTTTGATTTCTTTTTTGATTTCTTCTATGATTTGTTGGTTATTCAGAAGCGTGTTATTTAGCCTCCATATGTTTGAAGTTTTAACAATTTTTTTCCTGTAATTGAGATCTAATCTTACTGCACTGTGGTCAGAAAAGATGACTGGAATGATTTCAATTTTTTTGCATTTTCCAAGACCAGATTTATGGCCCAAGATGTGATCTATTCTGGAGAAGGTTCCGTGTGCACTTGAGAAAAAGGTGAAGTTGATTGTTTTGGGGTGAAATGTCCTATAGATATCAATTAGGTCTAGCTGGTCCATTGTGTCATTTGTTTGTGTTTCCTTGTTAATTTTCTGTTTAGTTGATCTATCCATAGTTGTGAGTGGGGTATTAAAGTCTCCCACTATTATTGTGTTACTATTAATTTCCTCTTTCATACTCGTTAGTGTTTGCCGCACATATTGCGGTGCTCCTATGTTAGGTGCATATATATTTATAATTGTTATATCTTCTTCTTTGATTGATCCTTTGATCATTATGTAGTGTCCTTCTTTGTCTCTTTTCACATCCTTTATTTGAAAGTCCATTTTATCTGATATGAGTATTGCGACTCCTGCTTTCTTTTGGTCTCCGTTTGCATGAAATATTTTTTTCCAGCCCTTCACTTTCAGTCTGTATGTGTCTCTTGTTTTGAGGTGGGTCTCTTGTAGACAGCATATATAGGGGTCTTGTTTTTGTATCCATTCAGCCAATCTTTGTCTTTTGGTTGGGGCATTCAACCCATTTACATTTAGGGTAATTATTGATAGGTGTGGTCCCGTTGCCATTTACTTTGTTGTTTTGGGTTCACGTTTATACAACCTTTCTGCATTTCCTGTCTAGAGAAGATCCTTTAGCATTTGTTGAAGAGCTGGTTTGGTGGTGCTGAATTCTCTCAGCTTTTGCTTATCTGTAAAGCTTTTGAATTCTCCTTCATATCTGAATGAGATCCTTGCTGGATACAGTAATCTAGGTTGTAGGTTATTCTCTTTCATTACTTTCAGTACGTCCTGCCATTCCCTTCTGGCCTGGAGGGTTTCTATTGATAGATCAGCTGTTATCCTTATGGGAATCCCTTTGTGTGTTATTTGTTGTTTTTCCCTTGCTGCTTTTAATATTTGTTCTTTGTGTTTGATCTTTGTTAATTTGATTAATATGTGTCTTGGGGTGTTTCGCCTTGGGTTTATCCTGTTTGGGACTCTCTGGGTTTCTTGGACTTGGGTGGCTATTTCCTTCCCCATTTTAGGGAAGTTTTCAGCTATTATCTCCTCGAGTATTTTCTCATGGCCTTTCTTTTTGTCTTCTTCTTCTGGAACTCCTATGATTCGAATGTTGGGGCGTTTCACAGTGTCCCAGAGGTCCCTGAGGTTGTCCTCATTTCTTTTGATCCTTTTTTCTCTTTTCCTCTCTGCTTCATTTATTTCCACCATTTTATCTTCTACCTCACTTATCCTATCTTCTGCCTCCATTATTCTACTGTTGGTTCCCTCCAGAGTGTCTTTGATCTCTTATAGCAGCTTGAATGCAAATGGTTCAAGGCTGGTCTGGGGCTCCCTGGCATCAGGAACCCAGGTTTTCCACTCTCATGTTACTCCCCATGCCCTGCAGGAGGCCCTTTTAGTCTTGGTTGAATATGGCTTCCCACATGTCCACTGTCTGTATTCTAGCAGCGGGAAAGGTCAAAAGAAGGAGGAGGGACAGAGGTCGTACTCGTATCTTCTCACATCCAGTCAGTTGGCCACCTAGCAGCCAGGGAGGCTGCGAAAACTTGTCTTTAGCTGTGTGGTACATGTCTACCTAAAACTTCTATTACTATGGATAAAGTAGAGAGAACATACATAGGGGAAGGCTGATGCCATCAGTGTTTGCCATACTACTCCAGGTGTTCCTGTGAGGATGAAATGAAGTGTCAGGACACATGCTGCACCTATATCCGCAAAACAGTGAACATCCAGTAATTACTAGGTATTATTTTTAAATTAAAATAATCCTATTATTTTCTTAGAAAAATGTTGGTTTAAAGTAGTCAAATAATATGAAAGAACACAGAAGGCCTAAATGTCACTCCAAACGCCTTTAGTGTTGACCAATGCAAATACTATGTCTATATCTGATAATTTGTCAAGTGTTTGTAGTTACTTCTATAAACGTTTCAATGCTTAAAAAGGATGTGTATTCTCTATATACAGGGTAAACTATTGATGTTTTATTTCAACAACATTAGTCACGTTTTACTTTTTTGTGTCATGTTATTTGGTATGAAAACATTGTGACAGTTATACTTTGGGGTGGAGCTTCCCTGGTGGCTCAGAGGGTAAAGAATCTTGCATGCAATGCAGGAGACCTGAGTTCGACCCCTGGGTCAGGAAGATCCCCTAGAGAAGGGCATGACAACCTCCTCCAGCATTCTTGCCTGGAGAATCCCATGGACAGAGGAGCCTGGCAGGCTGCTGTCCATAGGGTGGTGAAGAGTCAGACATCACTGAAGTGACTGACCACGCACACATGCATACTTTGGGGTAGTTATTCTTCCCCTTGGTTTTGAATGTCTGATGTTATTACAACCCTTCCTTCCTTTCTGCTTCCACTTCCCTGGAAACTCAGGTTGATACAAAAATTTGACCCAAGCTAGTTCAGAACTTTAACAGGTTAATTTAAAAAAAAGTTTAATTTTTTTAAGGGCTCAATTTTCTTCTTCCTTTTCCTCTTAATAACTGAAGTATAGTTTACAGCCACCTGCTTTGTACTTAGTAACCTTAGGTTCTATAAGAATCTGAGATCTTGTAAATACTACATATTCTATTTGAATCCACTTTCCCCATATTGAAAAAGATTGTTCCTCAACTCCAAGGAGTTTGAGCTTTCACTGTATTTCAAGTGGAACTACCAATTCACAGCTAATGTGCAGATCAAAGGAAGTTTAAGGGCTCCTTTCTGCTCCCTTGAGAATGTCACATATACCTTAGTATGTGTACACATTTTGTGCTTACATACCTTTGTACTTGTACCCGTCTATAAAGAAGCAGCCACTGTAGAGTTAGCATCTGTGGTTACCAAGAGGCAAGTCGGAGATTTCCAAATTTATTTTCATTCCTTTGAATTCCTCTCATTAAGAGGGAACTTTGAAGAAAAAGTAAATCCTTGCTTCTTTGCATATTTTTTTCTTTCTAAGGAAATAATGATGATGATGCCAGGACTCAGTTGAGGTGCCCATCACACACCAAGCACTTTACATACATCATCTTTACTCTGATACTCACAGCCAACTGCCCTGCCACATGAGTGTGACTTGCCATGCACAGAGTCAAATCACTGGAGCTCAGAAGGTGAAGTAACAAGTAGTTATACATGTAAACAACTGTGGCTGGAAGGAGCTGGGGTTCAAAACAGTTCTGTTTGACTTCAAAATATCTGCTTATTCCACTGCTCCAAGAGCTGGACTTCTGGGGAAAGCAGGAAATTCTTTGCTTTTCAACGTGTTGAGTAAAGTTTCCTCTTTTTTTTCTCTTTGGGTGCTCTTTACTGAAGTCCAGTGAGAACAAATTCCATATGCAGCCACAGAGATGCAAGGTTGAAGCAGTGGAAGAACCTGTTTAATTTACAGTTCAGCAGGCAAATACAATTTCCTTACACAAACCGTCCAAGAGAGTTGACGGAACCAAGCCTGTTGTTATTTTAGTGCTGTAATTCCAAAATACACCTCAGCGATTTAACAAAGAACACGGATACCAAATACTGCTCTGCATCTACTGCAAATGCCATGCAGGGTTTTGTTGTTGTTTGGAGTACTTCAGCACTGTACCAAACGTTATTCCTAGTTTCAGAAAAGCTAACTGCATTTAGAATGGCAAAACAGGTAAAATTTTAAGTTACTTGGATGTTTTCTCCCCACTCAACCAACTAAAATTCTTACTATGTAACTTTGGGGAAAAAAAAAAAAAAGAATTGCCCTTCTTAACTGCAGATAAGAGATATGTGCTCAGTTTTTCTGGATTATATCCATAGGATTCAAGGTGTTTTAGCATCATTGGCCAAATGGACCCAGGAATGGTTTAGGAGGAGTGGTTTGGATTAAACACCAGTTCAGAGCTAGTGGTGTGTAGTTCTTTCCACAGATCCCTGCCCTTCTCCAGAATCACTGATTCAAAATATTGAGGAGCAGAGTCCTGGGCATGTGTGTAAAAACAGTCACAGGTGATTCTGACATGCATCTTTGGTTCAGAACCCTTGGGCTGGAGCCTGCCTTCCTGGGATGGTACTGAGAAGCAATAACAAAATATTTCCCTGAGATGCTGGCTTCCACTGCGAACAATTTTTCTTCCCTCCCCCTTTTCCTCGCTGTATGGGAAAAAGTAAAAGAATCGTATAATGAAATAAACATGGGCAGATGTTAAAAAATGGGAGTATCATCTCATTCTTAAGACATGCACTTTTGTTACCTGTCGTTGTTGGCAAATAACAGATAACCTAACTCCAATGGTCAATACTGAAATTAGACTGATTATGTTTTGCAGCCAAAGATGGAGAAGCTCTATACAGTCAGTAAAAAGAAGACCTGGACCTGGCTGTGGCTCAGGTCATGAGTTCCTTACTGCAAACTTCAGGCTTACACAGAAGAAAGTTGAGAAAACCACTAGACCATTCAGCAATGACCTAAATCAAATCCCTTATGATTATACAGTGGAGGTAACAAACAGATTCAAGGGATTAGGTTTGGTAGACAGAATGCCTGAAGAACTATGGACAGAGATTCATAATATTGTACAGGAGGCAGTGACCAAAACCATTGCAAAGAAAAAGAAATGCAAGAAGGCAAAGTGGTTGTCTGAGGAGTCCTTACAAATAGCTGAGAAAAGAAGAGAAATGAAAGGTACAGGAGAAAGAGAAAGATATACCCAACTGAATTTAGAGTTGCAGAGAATAGCAAGGAGAGATAAGAAAACCTTCTTAAATGAACAATGTGAAGAAATAGAGAAAAACAGTAGAATGGGAAAGACTAGAAATCTATTCAAGGAAAGTGGAGATATCAGGGGAACTTTTGATGCAAAGATGGGCATAAGAAAGGACAGAAATGGAAAGGACCTAACAGAAGCAGAAGAGATTAAGGAGAGGTGGCAAGAATACACAGAACTGTACAAGTAAGGTCTTAATGACCCAGATAACTACTATGGTGTGGTCACCCACCTAGAGCCAGACATCCTGGAGTGTGAAGTCAAGTGGGCCTCAGGAAGCATTACTATGAATAAAGCTAGTGGAAGTGTCTGAATTCTAGCTGAATTGTTTCAAATCCTAAAAGATAATGCTATTAAAGGACTGCACTCAATTTGTCAGCAAATTTGGAAAACTCAGCAGTGGCCGCAGGACTAGAAAAGATCAGTTTTCATTCCAATCCCAAAGAAAGGCAGTGCCAAAGAATGTTCAAACTTCTTCACAATTGTACCCATTTCACAAGCCAGCAAAATCATGCTCAAAATCCTCCAAGCAAGACTTCACTAATACATGAACTGAGAACTTCCAGCCGTTCAAGATGATACCTCTCTAACAGCAGAAAGTGAAGAGAAACCAAACAGCCTCTTGATGACAGTGAAAGAGGAGAGTGAAAAAGTTGGCTTAAATGCAACATTAAAAAAAAAAACAAACACAAAACTAGATCATGGAATCTGGTCCACATCGCTTCATGGCAAATAGGAGGAAAGTGGAAGCAGTGACAGATTTTATTTTCTTGGGCGCCAAAATCACCATGGATGGTGACTGTAGCCATGAAATTAATAGATTCTTGCTCCTTGGAAGAAAAGCTATGACCAACCTAGACGGTATATTAAAAAGCAGAGACATCACATAGTCAAAGCTATGGTTTTTCCAACAGTCACGTATGGATGTGAGATTTGGACAATAAAGAAGACTGAGCACTGAAGAACTGATGCTTCCGAATTGTGGTGCTATACTCTTGAAAGTCCCTTGAACTGCAAGGAGATCAAACCAATCAATCCTGAAGGAAATCAACCCTAAATATTCACTGGAAGAGCTGCTGCTGAAGCTCCAATACTTTGGCCACCTGATGCAAAGGGCAGACTCATTGTAAAAGACCCTGAACTGGGAAAGATTGAAGGCAAAGGAGAAGCTGTGTGGCAGAGAATAAGATGGTTAGATAGCATCACCAATTCAATTGACACGAATCTGAGCAAACTCCAGGAGACAGTGGAGGACAGAGGAGGCTGAAGTGCTGCAGTCCATGGGGTCACAAAGGATGGGACATGACTTAGCAACCGAACAATAACTTCAATGACAAAAGTAACAGATGGGATGTGTTTGTCTCAAACAACTGAAATATCAAGAGATAGTGCAGACTGCCAAGTGCAGTTTGATCAGGGTGTGGCCTCCTCTGCCCCTCCTCTTTTATCAGGTGTGGGGTTGGCTTGGCTTGGCTCCCCTCAAGGTGGAAAGATGGCACCAGTTGTTACACATCTTCTTTATCTCCTTCCTAGAAGAAAGAAGGTCATCAAGTAACCACTGAAACAAGTTCAGGCTTTCTCTAACTGAACAGTCACTGTTACACTAATCGTAACAACAGTATCAACAACAAATGTTCACTGAGCACTTAACATGTGGCAGTCAGCCTTCTAAGTGCTTTTGCTGAATTAACTCTTTTAATTTTCATAAAAATGCAATGGGACTACTCTGATTTGTTAATTCAATCAAGGCAAGCCCCAGAGGCTGCCGGGAGGTAAGTCCCTTCCCCCTAAATATATGGTCATTACCCAATGTGCAGAATAGATATTAGGGAAAAATACAATGTGAACTATAGCTTTGTGTCTGCAAAATCAAAACTGTACCATGCTTCTGCTTTCCTTAACCATCTAGCTTAATACAGGCAAAAAGGAAGGTATATTCTGCTTTCATAGTCCCTATTACCTAAATTACTTTCCCCCCTAAATGTCCTTTTGAGTGACACAGTATTGTTTTCTTCTTGTAGGTACAGATGCCAACAGAGACTTAGCTGAGAAGCATGCAGGTTTCTGGAATTTCCTTCCCAACATGTGACCAGGCTTCCTCTAAGTTATAGTGGCCTTTTGGGTCAAACTCTGGACCCCTTTGATTCTGCTGCTGTTCTGACATTTGCTGCAAGGTGTGGAACTTTCCTGCCTTGTTCTGACTTGTGTGGAGCTAACTTCTCTGTTCCTCTTGATTCACAGCAAGAAAGTAATCAGAGATAAGTATTGGACACTAGTGCTGCTTTAGTTTCTCTCACTCCTATTCTCTGTCCCTCAACCCTCAACCCCTGCTCCCAACACACACACACACACACACACACACACACACACACACACACACACACGCTACGGAGTTCCCTGTAAGGATGAAATGCACTGATCTGATATTTTCCATTTTTCAGACTTGAATTCAATCAGAATTTTATCATGGGTCATGAAAACTAGAAATGCATAATTATGATTTATGGCATTTTGGTAAATAAAACATTAATCTCATCAGACTATGTTGATTTGAAATAATTAAAGAGTGACTTACTGCCTCAATGCTAAATATTTAAATGTTACCTTGATACAAATTTAAAATAACTCTTTTCGGGGGAAACAATTTCAGTGCTTTACAAAAGTTACAAAAATATTTGTGACTTCTATGTACCCATCCTTT
Source organism: Cervus elaphus (assembly GCF_910594005.1). Classification (NCBI taxonomy): domain Eukaryota; kingdom Metazoa; phylum Chordata; class Mammalia; order Artiodactyla; family Cervidae; genus Cervus; species Cervus elaphus. The sequence goes on along the minus strand of NC_057819.1, from coordinate 78,601,716 downwards.
TCCTGGGATTTGTTTTAAAGTGAAACGGGGAAAGCATTGTGCATAATGATGTTCATTAAAGACTGGTTTAGAATAACATAAATGGAAACTACATACATTCCAACTACATGCATGGCTAAAACAATTATAGTGAAGAACTCTGTGAGGGAAACATTATGTAACTATTAGTAGCTCCTTTTGTTTGGAACACTTACCCACCCTCTCTGCCTTACTTTTCTGCCAGCTAACTCCCACTTAGCCGTCAAGACTCAGGGTACCCACCCCTGCGCTTGGGTGCCCCTCCTCCTTTGTGCTTATGTAACACCTGGGCACACCTCTATCGAAGGATTTACAGCCCACTGCGGTGTGGCCCATTGAATTTGTTGGTCTCTTCCACTGGTTTGCAACCCACTTAGGCAGAACCCGTCTTTGTGCAAAAAGTTTAAAATCAGAAAGGGTGGAGACAAGAAATAATTTTTCCTAATACACAAAACTCAGGCTTCAGTTGATTCAGAGCTGCCTCACACACAGCCAGCCCCGTGGGCACCCATCCCCTCTGAAGTCTCCTGTGGAAGGTGAGAAATGTACCTAAAATCCTCGCAGTGAGGTACCTCGGGGGCGGGGGGTAGATTAGAAACGGGGCCTGAGGAGTATTCCTGCAAACGTCCGGGAACCAGTCACACTCTCCCGTCTCCTCAGGCTTCCCTGGTGGCTCAGGCGGTGAAGAATCCGCCCGCAGTGAAGGAGACCCGGGTTCGATCCCTGGGCTGGGAAAATTCCCTGGACACAGTTCGTTTCCCGGAATGTCTGACACACATGGACCACGAAGGCTCCATGGAGTCCGGCCCACGTGGAGCGGCCACGCTCCCCGCAGCCGGCGGCTCCTAGAAAAGCCGCGCCCCAGTCAGCGAGGGGAGACCGCCGTCTTCTGCGGTTCGCTCCTCTTCCGCGGCAGGAGGCTCCGAGCGGCGCTCCTTTCGCCCGCCCGACTTCGGAGCGGAGCGCCCGGGAGGGACGAGAACCGGCGAATCCTCGCGGGCGCCGGGCGCTCGCGGGCCGCGCCCGCCGCTCACGTTGGCTGCGGAGCGCCTGCTGGCTGCGCCCAGGCGGGAGGCGCCGGGGGCGCGGAGGGGAGCGGGTCACGTGACGAGGGAGTCTGACCTACTTTTCCCGCCGCCCGCGCAGGCGCACATCCGCTCTGCGCGCCCGGGCAGTCTCACGTGGACTCGCACGTGCCGCGCTCCGGGCCGCGGGTGGGGCGGCGGGCCGGGCCCGGCGCGCGCGAGGAGGGACCGGCCCTGCGGCCCAGCTGAGCGCGAGCTGGGGGTTCCTCAGTCACCACGCCAGTGTCTACCCACAGCTCGGAGAGCTGCTGAGGTGCCCCTGGGGGCTGCCCCCGAACGTCGAATTTAGCATTCATGAATTCAGAAATGAAAACAAAGTTACTGTACACGAGTCCTTTGAATCAGCAGTTCCACGGCTCAGAACGCATCCTGCAGATGTGCTGTCAGTTCTGTGCAATGTCTCCCTAGAAGGGTAATCATGACATCATTGTGTGACACCCGCAAATGGTGGGAAACGCTGTAAAGTCACATTCAGGGAAAGAAACTGCGTTTGGGCAACGTTTGGAATTCTCTGCAGTGTTTAAAAGGAAATGGACAGCCCTATAGACGTTCATGCGGAGAGAACTCCTGGTTACATTATGGGATCCAAAAAAATAAAATGGAGCACAACAGTGTGTATGGGATGCTACTGGCGCCTATAGAGTATCTTTGGAAATACACAAAAGAAATGCAAAGGAAGGTATATCGGATGATTGAGGGGTCCCGGGAAGAAGAGAGACTGCTTCGACACTAACTTTGGTAACTTCGATGTACCTTGTGTGATTAATTTATTTTTAAAAATTAAAATAGAAAAGAGTTATTTAGCACTTACTTTGTGCTATGCACCAGGTTTTATATAAATCATTTCCTTCTAGAAATTTGTCATATGCAGTATCTGCTGCACTTTTTATCCCATTCAGTTTGTATTTTAGGGTTTCAAGCTTTCTGGAATCTCTGTTGAGAAAAAATTTTAATGCCCAAGATAACCCCTCAACAAGACGGCTACACCTTTAAGATCCTCTCCGTGTTCTGTGTCTTAAGGGAAGAAATCTTAACACAGCAACTGTCAGCAACAAATATTTGCATGATTAAACCGATGCAGCAGTTTTGCGTCTGTGATTAACTTCTACCCTCCCAATTACTCTGTGAGTTTGTGATGAACTATTATTGTCTTTATAGGTATACCAGTTATATTTGGTTGCAAGTAACAGAAAATCCAACTCTAAGTGGATTGAGTTGACCTTGAAAAGGTAGCTCATTTTACTCAAGTCCAGGACAGGATGGACTTCAGGGACAGTTTGATTCAGCAGTTAAATAATATCACCAGTAACTAGTTTTTTTTTCCATCTGTCCGCCATGCTTTCCATGATGTCAGTTTCATCTAAAACTTTGGGAAGGTCTCGCTTGGTGAAAATGCATCTTTTTCAGAGTCAGCAAGCAAACACTTACTCATTGGCGTGAGTTGGGACAAGTGCCCACATCTGAACCAACAACTGTAGCTAGAGACAGGATTATTCTCATTCATTTGGCTTAGTCCATTATCCACCTGCTTTGAGGGGAGCTAGAGAGAACAAGCAAACATACTGCATGTGGCTCTGGAGGAGGCAAACACAGTGCTCCCACATTATTTTTATTACTACTATTGTTATTATTGTCCCCTTTTTCAGGTGTGGGTTGGATGATAGATCTTGGTTTATCCCAAATGATGCAGCCAGAGAATTTGCAGTTTTTCCCACAATGTACATCTTTCCAATGAGGGTGTGCTACATCAGAGAAAATCTGTCTCCACTACTACAAAAACAAAGTTGTGGTGAGAGATTAAGTGATGTCATTTTGGCGGAACCATATAAAGGAAGTATACAAATACCATAGGATTTCCCAGGTGTCTCAGTGGTAAAGAATCTGCCTGCCAATGCAGGAGACACAGGAGACACCAGTTCGATCCCTGGGTCAGGTAGATCCCCTGGAGAAAGGAATGGCAACCCATCCCAGTATTCTTGCAGGGGAAATCCCATGGGAAGAGGAGGCTGGCAAAGAGTCGGACATGACTCAGCAACTAAGCACACACACACGTACCACATGTATGTGCTATTTCTTCATCCACACATACAATAAGTATTAGACTACTACTATATATGGAAGCACAAGGGCGCTTGTGGAAATGGAAGACATTCATGACCCCTAAACTCAAAGAAAATGTAGTTAAGTCAGACAAACAAGATAAGACACTTGGAAACTATTAAAATAATGATGAGATGGCATGCAGTTAAGGCATAAATGGTTGATAATGCAATGTGGCAAAGAGAGACCATGTAGGCAGAGCTTAAAGAGATAAGAAACAGAAGAGGCCCTTGAAGGATTGCTTAGGTTAGGTCACATAAACAGAGGACAAGGGAAGAGCTATATAGATGGTTGAATGCCATATGAGCAAAGGAGTACAAATGAATCCAGTATTCTCAAGATTAGCGACCAGACTTATTGGCAGAGGGGAGGGTTGCATTGGAGAGGAGTGAGAGGTGATGGCGTGTAAGAAATGAGGTGTACCAGGTTTATAGCCCTTGTGGATATAGTTGCACAGTAATTATTAAAATTGCCCTGGCTCCTGCTCCTACCTGCTCATCCTGTCCAAGTCTCATCCAGTTACACCAGAGAGGACCCAAGGGTGTTTCACGTGTGCTCAGTGACAGCCCAGCCGGTTACAGTCACCCCACAGCAGTTCCATGCACTTCCTGTGCCCAGTCCCCCCTCCTATCACCCTTTCCTAGGAAGCAGGATGAAAGATATCTCACCGTCACTTGACTGGGTATATGGGAAGGAGAGGGAGGGGTCAGGAATGATTCCAAATGTGTCCTCTGTGTTTGTGCCATGCTGTGTCATCACCATGTATACATGAAAATGCCCTGAAAAGAAAATTGCAGAGATCCTGAGAAGTGGTCAATAAAAGTTTCTGCCCAGTTCTATGATGCTATGGAAAGCCAGGAGAAAGAACCAGGTGTCTAATATGTGGGAATTGGGAGACCTTTGGGGTGTGACAAAGCCATCCATTCTTCCAGTATAGAGAGCTTGAAGATTAGATGGTACGTTTGAGCATATTTGCATAAGGAGCTAAGTTTTGAAAGGGCTGGAAACTCCCTTTTACTTTCCTTTTTGATGTTTAACATGTTTGAAATTTTCTGATGATTTAGATGGTACTGACTGAAACCAGTAGGTGAAAAGGATACCAAAATATCACAGTGATGGAGAGGTGACTTGGTTGGGGACAGGGCATTTGTCAAACTGAGGATGAAGCATGTGTTTGGGGCTGAACCAACTTATCACCAAGTTAATGTTAGTAAGGCATGACCACAACATTGGGAGCTCATAGTTGGTCAAAATGCTGGAAGGAGGAACCTTATTTTCTCTTCTCCTGTATTTTCCCAGAAATACCTCCCCCCATGTCCTGGCCCTGAGAAATGCTGTGGCAGAAAGAGCCATTGGCAAAAAACCTTTTTGAATTTTCAATAAGCCACAGCCTCCTTTGGAGATAAACTTGCCATACATGTTGAGTTAATTGAGTTCCTGGTGTTGGGCTAGAGTGAGTCACAGAAACAAACAAACCCAAACCATGGTGGCTTAAAGAGCGAAGACATTTCTTGCTCGTGCTACACAGCCTTTACAAGCTGGCAGGAATTCTGTTCCATCTCATCACTGTTCTCAGTGGAGGACGGAGACAGAAGGAGCAGCCCTCATCTGCAACATTGCTGGTCTTCTGGCAGGTTCTGCATCAGCAATTAAAACTCCATGGTGGAGGTGAACATGTGTTGCTTCCATGCACAACCCAGTGGCCAGAACTCGTCATGTTACCCAACCATAGGCAGTTGAGTGAGTCCACTTCTAGCTGGTGCCAGGAAGACCAGGGAGCCTGTACACTTGTGAGCAGTGTCAACAACCATTGAGTCTGTGACATCCTTTACCTCTAGCTGGATTCCCAAATTCAGACTCCAGTGTGTGCTAAGTTGCTTCAGTTGTGTCCGACTCTTTGTGACCCCATGGACTGCATACCACCAGGTTCCTCTGTCCATGGGGTTCTCCAGGCAAGAATACTGGAGTGGGTTGTCATTTCCTGCTCCAGGGGCTCTTCCCCACCAAGGGACTGAACCTGCATCTCTTATGTCTGCTGCATTGGCAGGCAGTCTTTTTACCATTAGCACAACCTGGGAAGCCCCACTGGACAAACTGAAATACTGGGAATGATACTGACGGTGGGAATAATAATAAAGAATATTTATTAAGTGAGTGCTATTCTGTTAGAATTGAGATGGACACTTTTCCTGTAATAACTTATTTAATTCTCCCAGTAACCTGGAATCACAGAAAGAAGCAATTGCACGGCAGGGAGAAATAGGCTCTCAATAGTAAGTGTAACCTTAGAGTTATAGATTTTATTATTAGCAGAAAAATGAACTTATTTTTACAAACCTGATCTATGAAGTGGGATGTATAGATTTCACAAAAGTTCAGTTTAAACACTCAGTCGTGTCTGACTCTTTGCGACCCCACAGACTGCAGCACACCAGGCTTCCATGTCCATCACCAACTCTTGGAGCTTACTCAAACTCATGCCCATAGAGTCAGTGATGCCATCCAACCATCTCATCCTATGTCACCCCCTTCTCTTCTTGCTCTCAATCTTTTCCAGCATCAAGGTCTTTTACAGTGAGTCGGCTCTTTGCATCAGGTGGCCAAAGTATTGGAGCTTCAGCTTCAGTATCAGTCCTTCCAATGAATATTCAGGACTGATTTCCTTTAGGATGGACTGGTTTGATCTCCTTGCAGTCTAAGGGACTCTCAAGAGTCTTCTCCAACAACATAGTTCAAAAGCATCAATTTATTGGCGCTCAGATTTCTTTATAGTCCAACTCTCACATCCATACATGACTACTGGAAAAACCATAGCTTTGACTAGATGGACCTTTGTTGGCAAAGTAATGTCTCTGCTTTTTTTAAAAAAATTAATTAATTAACTTTAATTGGAGGCTATTTACTTTATGATATTGTAGTGGCTTTCATGGAGAAGGCAATGGCACCCCACTTCAGTACTCTTGCCTGGAAAATCCCATGGACGGAGAAGCCTGGTAGTCTGCAGTCCATGGGGTCTCGAAGAGTCGGACATGGCTGAGCGACTTCACTTTCGCTTTTCACTTTTATGCATTGGAGAAGGAAATGGCAACCCACTCCAGTGTTCTTGCCTGGAGAATCCCAGGGATGGGGTCACACAGAGTTGGACATGACTGAAGTGACTTAGCAGTAGCAGCAGTGGCTTTCACCACTCACCAACATGAATCAGCCATGGGTGTACATACGTTCCCCATCCTGAACCCCCCTCCCACCTCCCTCCCCATCCCATCCCTCTGGGTCATCCCAGTGCACTGGCCCTGAGCACCCTGTCTCATGCATCAAACTCAGACTGAACATCTATTTTAAATATGGTAATATACATGTTTCAATGCTATTCTCCCAAATCATCCCACCCTCACCTTCTCCCACAGAGTCCAAAAGTCTGTTCTTTACATCTGTGTCTCTTTTGCTGTCTCATGTAGAGGGTCATCGTTACCACCTTTTTAAATTCCATATATATGCGTTAATATACTGTATTGATGTTTTTCTTTCTGGCTTACTTCACTCTGTATAACAGGCTCCAGTTTCATCCACCTCATTAGAACTGATTCAAATGTATTCTTTTTAATGGCTGAGTAATATTCCATTGTGTACATGTACCACAGCTTTCTTATCCATTCATCTGCTAGTGGACATCTAGGTTGCTTCCATGTCCTGGCTATTATAAACAGTGCTGTGATGAACATTGGGGTACATGTGTCTCTTTCAATTCTGGTTTCCTCGGTGTGTATGCCAAGCAGTGGGATTGCTGGGTTGTATGGCAGTTCTATTTCCAGTTTTTAAGGAATCTCCACACTGTTCTCCATAGTGGCTGTACTAGTTTGCATTCCACCAACAGTGTAAGAGGGTTCCCTTTTCTCTGCACCCTCTCCAGCATTTATTGCTTGTAGACTTTTGGATAGCAGCCATTCTGTCTGGCATGAGATGGTACCTCATTGTGGTTTTGATTTGCATTTCTCTGATAATGAGTGATGTTGAGCATCTTTTCATGTTTTTGTTAGCCATCTGTATGTCTTCTTTGCAGAAATGTCTGCTTAGTTCTTGGCCTATTTTTTGATTGGGTCATTTATTTTTCTGAAATTGAGCTGCATGACCTGCTTGTATATTTTTGAGATTAATTCTTTGTCAGTTGCTTCATTTTCTATTATTTTCACCCATTCTGAAGGCTGTCTTTTCACCTTGCTTATAGTTTCCTTCATTGTGCAAAAGCTTTTAATTTTAATTAGGTCCCATTTGCTTGTTTTTGCTTTTATTTCCATTACTCTGGGAGGTGGGTCATAGAGGATACTGCTGTGATTTTTCAGAGGCTGTTTTGCCTATGTTTTCCTCTCAGAGATTTATAGTTTATGGTCTTACATTTAGATCTTTAATCCATTTTGAGTTAATTTTTGTGTGTGGTGTTAGAAAGTGTTCTAGTTTCATTTTTTAAAAAGTGGTTGAGCAGTTTTCCCAGCACCATGTGTTAAAGACATTGTCTTTTCTCTATTGTATATTCTTGCCTCCTTTGTCAAAGATAAGGTGTCCATAGGTTCATGAACTTATCTCTGCGCTTTGTATTTTGTTCCATTGATCTAGGAAAATATACCATGTTCATGGGTCAGAAGAATCAATATAGTGAAAATGAGTATACTACCCAAAGCAATATATAGATTCAATGCAATCCCTATCAAGCTACTAATGTTATTTTTCACAGAACCAAAACAAACAATTTCATAATTTGTATAGAAATACAAAAAACCTCAAATAGCAAAAGTAATCTTGAGAAAGAAGAATAGAACTGGAGGATTCAACCTTCCTGACTTCAGACTATACTACAAAGCTACAGTCATCAAGACAGTATGGTACTGGACAAAGACAGAAATATAGATCCTTATCTCTGCTTTTTAATATGCTGTCTAGGTTGCTCATAGCTTTTCTTCGAAGGAGCAAGCATCTTTTAATTTCATGGCTGCAGTCACCATCTGCAGTGATTTTGGAGCCCCACCCCCAAAATGAAGTCTGTCACTATTTCCACTGTTTGCCCATCTGTGTGCCATGAAGTAATGGGACCAGGTGCCAGAATCTCAGTTTTCTGAATGTTGAGTTCTAAGCCAACTTTTTCACTCTTCTCTTTCACTTTCATCAAGAGGCTCTTTAGTTCTTCTTTGCTTTCTGCCATAAGTGTGGTGTCATCTGCATATCCGAGGTTATTGATATTTCCCCCAGGAATCTTGATTCCAGCTTGTGCTTCATCCAGCCTGGCATTTCTCATAATGTACTCTGCATATACATTAAATAAACAGGGTGACCATATGCAGCCTGGATGTACTCCTTTCCCAATTTGAAACCAGTCTGTTTTTCACTGTCCGGTTTGAACTGTTGCTTCCTGACCTGCATACAGATTTCTCAGGAGGCAGATAAGGTGGTCTGGTATTCCCACCTCTTTAAGAATTTCCCACAGTTTATTGTGATCAACACAGTCAAAGGCTTTGGCATAGTCAATAAAGCAGAAGTAGATGTTTTTCTGGAACTCCCTTGCTTTTTCGATGATCCAACAGTTGCTGGAAATTTGATTTCTGGTTCTTCTGCCTTTTCTAAAACCAGCTTGAACATCTGGAAGTTCATGATTCATGTACTGTTGAAGCCTGGCTTGGAGGATTTTGAGCATTAATTTGCTAGTGTGTGAGATGAGTGCAGTTTTGCGTTAGCTTGAACATTCTTTGGCATTGCCTTTCTTAGGGATTGGAATGAAAACTGATATTTTCCAGTCTTGTGGCCATTGCTGAGTTTTCCAAATTTGCTGGCATATTGAGTGCAGCACTTTCACAGCATCATATTTTAGGATTTGAAATAGCTCAACTGGAATTTCATCACCTCCACTAGTTTTGTGCATAGTGATGCTTCCTAAGGCCCACTTGACTTCACATTCCAGGATGTCTGGCTCTAGGTGAGTGATCACACCATCGTGGTTATCTAGGTCATGAAGATCTTTTTTGTACAGTTCTTCTGTGTATTCTTGCCACCTCTTCTTAATATCTTCTGCTTCTGTTAGGTTCCTACCATTTCTGCCCTTTATGGGCCCATCTTTGCATGAAATCTTCCCTTGGCATCTGTAATTTTCTTGAAGAGATTTCTAGTCTTCCCCATTCTATTGCTTTTCTCTATTTCTTTGCATTGATCACTAAGGAAGGCTTTCTTATCTCTCCTTGCTATTCTTTGGAGCTCTGCATCCAGATGGGTATATCTTTCCTTTTCTCCTTTGCCTTTTGCTTCTTGTCTTTTCTCAGCTACTTGTAAGGCCTCCTCAGACAACCATCTTGCCTTTTTGCATTTCTTTTTCTTGGGGATGATCTTGATCCCTGCTTCCTGTACAATGTCATGAATCTACATCCATAGTTCTTCAGGCGTTCTGTCTGTCAGATCTAGTCTCTTAAACCTATTTCTCACTTCCACTGTTTAGTCATAAGGGATTTGATTCAGGTCATACCTGAATGGTCTAGTGGTTTTCCCTACTTTCTTCAATTCTAGTCTGAATTTGGCAATAAGGAGTTCATGATCTGAGCCACAGTCAGCTCCCAGTCTTGTTTTTATTGACTGTATAGAGCTTCTCCATCTTTGGCTGCAAAGAATATAATCAATCTGATTTCAGTATTGACCATCTGCTGATGTCCATGTGTAGAGTCCCCTCTTGTGTTGTTGGAGGAGAGTGTTTGCTATGACCAGTGCATTCTCTTGGCAAAACTCTGTTAGCATTTGCCCTGCTTCATTCTATACTCCAAGGCCAAATTTGCCTGTTACTCCAGGTGTTTCTTGACTTCCTATTTTTGCATTCCAGTCCCTTATAATGAAAAGGACATCTTTTTTGTGTGTTAGGTCTAGAAGGTCTTGTAGGTCTTCATAGAACCATTCAACTTCAGCTTCTTCAGCATTACTGCTCAGGGCATAGACTTGAATTACCCTGATATTGAATGGTTTGCCTTGGAAACGAACAGAAATCATTCTGTTGTTTTTGAAATTGTACCCAAGTACTGTATTTCAGACCCTTTTGTTGACTATGATGGCTACTCCATTTCTTCTAAGAGATTCTTGTGCACAGTAGTAGATATAATGGTCATCTGAGTTAAATTCATCCATTCAAGTCCATTTTAGTTCTGATTTAGTTCTGATTCCTAAAATGTCAATATTAACTCTTGCCGTCTCCTGTCTGACCACTTCCAACTTACCTTGATTCATTGACCTAACATCCCAGGTTCCCATGCAATATTGTTCTTTACAGCATTGGACTTTACTTCCATCACCAGTCACATCCACAACTGGGTGTTGTTTTTGCTTTGGCTCCATTCCTTCATTCTTTCTGAAGTTATTTCTCCACTGTTCTCCTGTAGCATATTGGGCACCTACCGCCCTGGGGAGTTCCTCTTTCAGTATCCTATCATTTTGCCTTTTCATACTGTGCATGGGATTCTCAAGGCAAGAATACTGAAGTGGTTTGCCATTCCGTTCTTCAGTGGACCACATTCTGTCAGACCTCTCCACCATAACCCGTCTGTCTTGGGTGGCCCTGCACAACATGGCTCATGGTTTCATTGAACTATACAAGGCTGTGGTCCATGTGATCAGTTTGATTAGTTTTCTGTGATTGTGGTTTTCCTTCTGCCTTCCCTCTGATGAAGAAGAATACAAGGTTTGTGGAAGCTTCCTGATGGGGCAGCCTGATTAGGGGGAACTGGGTCTTGTTCTGATGGGCGGGGCCATGCTCAGTAAATCTTTAAGCCAATTTTTTGTTGATGGGTAGTGCTGTGTTCCCTCCCTGTTGTTTAACCTGAGGCCAAACTATGGTGGAGGTAACAGAAGCAGAAGGTATTAAGAAGAGGTGGCAAGAATACACAGAAGAACTGTACAAAAAATATCTTCATGACCCAGATAATCATGATGGTGTCATCACTCACCTAGAGCCAGACATCCTGGAATGTGAAGTCAAGTGGGCCTTATGAAGCATCACTACAAACAAAGCTAGTGGAGGTGATGGAATTCCAGTTAAGCTATTTCAAATCCTGAAAGATGATGCTCTGAAAATGCTGCACTCAATATGCCAGCAAATTTGGAAAACTCAGCAGTGACCACAGTACTGGAAAAGGTCAGTTTTCATTCCAATCCCTAAGAAAGGCAAACCCGAAGAATGCTCAAACTACTGCACAATTGCACTCATTTCACACGCTAGTAAAGTAATGCTCAAAATTCTCCAAGCCAGGCTTCAGCAATACGTGAACTGAGAACTTCCAGATGTTCAAGCTGGTTTTAGAAAAGGCAGAGGAACCAGAGATCAAGTTGGCAATATCCGCTGGATCATCAAAAAAGCAAGAGAGTTCCAGAAAAACATCTATTTCTGCTTTATTGACTATGCCAAAGCCTTCGACTGTGTGGATCACAATAAACTGTGGAAAATTCTGAAAGAGATGGGAATACCAGACCACCTGACCTGCCTCTTCAGAAACCTGTGTGCAGGTCAGGAAACAACAGTTAGAACTGGACATGGAACAACAGACTGGTTCCAAATAGGAAAAGGAGTACATCAAGGCTGTATATTATCACCCTGCTTATTTAACTTATATGCAGAGTACATCATGAGACACGCTGGGCTGGAAGAAGCACAAGCCGGAATTAAGATTGCCAGGAGAAATATCAATAACCTCAGATATGCAGATGACACCACTCTTATGGCAGAAAGTGAAGAGGAACTAAAAAGCCTCTTGATGAAAGTGAAAGAGGAGAGTGAAAAAGTTGGCTTAAAGCTCAACATTCAGAAAACTAAGATCATGTCATCTGGTCCCATCACCTCATGAGAAGATGGGGAGACAGTGGAAACAGTGTCAGACTTTATTTTTTTGGGCTGAAATCACTGCAGATGGTGACTGCAGCCATGAAATTAAAAGACGCTTACTCCTTGGAAGGAAAGTTATGAACAACCTAGATAGCATATTAAAAAGCAGAGACATTACTTTGCCAACAAAGGTCCATCTGGTCAAGACTACGGTTTTTCCGGTGGTCATGTATGGATGTGAGAGTTGGACTAAAAGAAAGCTGAGCGCCGAAAAATTGATGCTTTTGAACTGTGGTGTTGGAGAAGACTTGTGAGAGTCCCTTGGAGTGCAAGGAGATTCAACCAGTCCACCCTAAAGGAGATCAGTCCTGGGTGTTCATTGGAAGGACTGATGCTGAAGCTGAAACTCCAGTACTTTGGCCACCTCATGCGAAGAGTTGACTCATTGGAAAAGACCCTGATGCTGGAGGGATTGGGGGCAGGAGGAGAAGGGGACAATAGAGGATGAGATGGTTGGATGGCATCACTGACTTGATGGGCATGAGTTTGAGTAAACTCTGGAGTTTGTGATGGACAGGGAGGCCTGGTGTGCTGCGATTCATGGGGTTGCAAAGAGTTGGACACAACTGAGTGACTGAACTGAACTGAATGAAGATAATGGGGATGTCCTTCAAAAGGTCCCATGCCTTCACTGCTGCACTCAGTGCCCCTGGCCCTGCACCATGCCACCACTGACCCGTGCCTCCACCAGAGACTCCTGCACATTCACAGGCAAGTCTAGGTCAGACTTTTCTGCTGAAGGAGATAGTGGAGTAAAAGGAGATGCACTCATCTTCTGCAAGAACTCCAAAATTACAACTTGCTGCTGAACAACCGTCAACAGGAAAATATACCCCACTTCCAAGGGCAGAGGAGAAGCCCCAGCATGACGGTAGGAGGGGCAAAATCACATTTAGAATCAAACCCCATACCTGCCAGAGATGCTCAGAGGGCTCAAACAAAACCTTGTGCGCAGGAGACTCCACAGAGGCTGAGCCAGACCTGTCTTTGAGTGTTTGAGCATCTCCTGTGGAGTTACGGGTCAGCAGTGGCCTCCTTCAGGGACAGGGGCTCTGGGTGCAGCAGACTTGGGTGTGGCATAAGCCCTCTTGATGGAGATCACCATTAACCTTACCATCGAGCTGCCAGAACTGGGGAAACAGATGCTTGGAGGGCACAAACAAAACTTTGTGCACCACAAGACCCAGGAGAAAGGAGCAGTGACCCCACAAGAGATTTCACATACAAATCGACTTCTGCTTTGTAAAGTGTGTACCAGAACAAGGGAGGTACATTCAAGGGCCTGATAAATTGTTTCTTGTACTCCATTCTCTGCAGTAATACTAGTTACTTTTTCAATTCATGCCCAACATTTTATCATAGGCTTTCCTCATCCCAAGGAACCACAGTCTTCTCAATGGAAATTGTGATGAGAATGCCTTTCTCCATGTTGGCTCCACGATCATCCCTGGAGGGGCAGAGCCAAGAGTGCTTGCTGTGACATATTGTTTGCAGAATTCTATCTAGGGGACATCTGGAAAAGGGAGTGTGTGTGTGTGTGTGTGTGTGTGTGTGTGTGTGTGAGAGAGAGAGAGAGAGAGAGATCCAGAAGCAAAGAATCAGGCATGCCTGTGTATCTCTGGGTGTGTTTGTCTCTTTGTGTCTGTACATCTTTCCTGTTATGGTCTGATGTTTGTATCCCCCCAAAATTCATATGTTGAGATCCTACCCCCAAAGATGATTTTATCAGGAGGTGGGTCTTTGGGAAGTCTGTAGGTCATGAGGGTGGGACTCTCATGAATGGCATTAATTCTTCATAAGAGAGGCCCCGGAGAGCACCCTGGTCCTGGCTAGCATGTGAGGGCCCAGCAAGAATGCGTGGGCTAGGAACAGGATGGGGACTTTCACCAAAGGCAATCGTGTTGTCACCTTGAGTCTGAACTTTTGGCCTCCAGAACAATAAATTTCTGTTGTTTATAATTCCTGTTGTTTATAATCCAGTCTATGGTGTTTTGCTCCAGTTAAGACCTTGCCCAACTATTTATTAGTAGTTTATTGAGAGTCTTTCTTTCACAGTTATTTTCAGAGCCCCCAACCTACTAAATATTTCTGAGAAATTGGGGCTGATTTGGGAAAGTGTTTTATGAATTGCACACAAAAATGATGACATAATAGTTAATGCTTGAGAACTTATTAGGTGCCCAGCACCATGCTAACTACTTTACATGCATTACGTTGTTCGTTCTCAAAAGAACCCTCTGAGGTGAGTAATATCCACTGAAGTTGGCAAAGGATGAGTTGAGGCACAGAGAAGTTACCCTGCTGTTCCCCACAAGTGCAGAGCCTGTGCTTAGGATTTCAGTACTATCCCGCCCTTGGGGGCCTTCCTCTTGTCTGCCAGGGTCTGGCCCCATGTTCTAACCCCACCACAGCTGAAACTGACCACCCTCTACCCATTCAAACTTCCTACTGCTGGCTCTTCGGCTGCTTTATGAACACCTTCAGGTTGACTCGCCTGACTTCTCACCCTTGGCCCCTCTGTCCTCTGTGCCTGATTGTGGGCAGAGATGAATAGTATACCATCCATGCCCTCGGGGATCCTACAGCAGAGTGACAAGACCGATGCACAACCAACTATTAATAGTGTAGACACAAAGCAGTGTAGAACTTAATGCTCTGTCAGAGGAGGTGTGGAGAGCAACTCATAATTACTAAGTCCTCAAATGTGATAGAGGGATGCTAGCTTTAATATGACCACATGCCAAGTGGTGAGAACACAGAGGTTGATAAAATACAGCCCTGCTTCTAAGCAGCCGCACACTGCTGTGGCCTGGGACTTTGGTACGTGACACGTGTGCACACACAGTGACCACGTTCCTGGGTAGATCTCAGGTTCTACTCAGTAACGAGTTTTGCTGCCCTCAACTCCCCTCCATATCAGGCCGTTGCTTCTGTCCAAGCTATGGATCAGAAACTCAGATGAAGAGGAGTCCTCAGTGACCATCTATGCAGTGGTTTCAAACTGTCCTGTGGTTCCCGGGAGCTCTCATGGGGCCAGCTGCCAGGGAAAGAGAAATCAAGCAAGAGAGATGAAGCCACATCCCTTTCTATTTCGGTCAGGACAAGTCTGTCTATATTTTATTTGTTTTCATTTTCATATTAGGGTTTGAAGCTGGAGACGCTTGGGAGGCACTGATTTTATCTTTACAGAGAAGAAATCTGGAAGAGAAGTGGCCCTTCAAGAGATCAGAGTCAGAAAAGACTTTGACGAGAGCCTGAGTTAACTTCCTCCTGGGAGGTGCATGTCTGCAGATGTCTCAGTCTTCCCAAAGTGACCGGAGGGGTCCCTGATGTCTTTACCCCGGGAGAGGGTGTGGAGGGCCCAGGAAGAGCTGCTGTCAGTGGCTTCCTCACCCACAGGCTAAGGTGGCATTAGATGGGTGTGTGCTGTGTGGGCGTGTGCTGGGAAGGAACCCAGAGGCCTCTCCCCAGTTCTAAGAAAGAACTCAGCCGGGGGCTCCCGGGAGCCAGAGTTGGAAGGTGGCAGCATGTTTGGAAAGAGGAATTGCTTGTGATGTGTCCCAGAAGAAACAGAAGTAAGCAGCTTCATTCATGGCATCAGGAACTCAGGCAGCTTTTAGGGTAATGAGTGCCTGTTGGGGAATTAAAGGTGAGTCAGTCACTCACTGTGCCACAAAGAAGCCTGCAGTCCAGTGAGCGAGTGGGGACCTCTGTGCTGAGAAGTCTAACACAAGGGAGACAGACAGAGGGCCGAGAGAGCTACAGCCACGGGTGCGGAGAGAACTGGACGCTTGTGAGGGGGACTCATGGATGCTTCATGGGGCAGGCTTGCTTTGAGCCTGCACTGAAGTCAGGAAGGCCCCCTCAGGAGCTGGGAACAGAGCTCCATCCAGAGACCACAGCAGGAGGCAGGCACAGAGGCAGTCCTCTGGGCCTGAGTGGGGATGTGCGTTCTGTAGTCGTGGGTGCACGCCCTGAAAGGTGGTTTTGTGTTCTCTCACATTCTTCCCAGAACCTGAGGGAAGGTCCTCAGGGGGCCCTGTTGCCAGGAAGATGAAGTGGGCCATAGCTGACATGGGTAGCTTTGGGAGGTTTGGTTTTGCTCCTCATGAGAGGAAATTGGGATATAGATATAGAAAGACTCCAAGTGACATCAGAGCTCACCTCTGGCTCCTTCCCAGAGAGAGAAGCAGAGACAGTCTGCAGGACCCAGCGAAGAGCCTGGAAGGGTGTGTGTGGATGGCCATCACTAAGAACTCCGTCCGCCTTCCTACCTCAGCAAACATCTTGGAGACCAGCCTGAAATCACCAGGAATCACCAGTTTGAGAAAGCGTTTATGATTCTCTGGCCCTTCCCCAAGCCACCCGACGTAACTCGCAGAGCATGGAGCATGGCAAACAGAGGCCACCTCCTCTCTCTGGAGAGATGGCGGGAAAGGGCTGAGGTAGCCCTTTAGAGGAGGAGCTTTTTAGAGGAGCAGCTCTCTTAGAGGCTTTAGAAGCTTTTGAAAGCAGCGGCAGCTGGATTCTGATGCATTTCAGTTCTTAAAAAAGTAAGTAATGATCAAGGAAAATTTGGAGGTAATGAAATGCTTTTCGAAATACCTGATTGCTCTTGACAAAACATACAAACAAAATAATTGCATGACCCACTATGGATGTGTGACCAGGTGGACAAGGGTCGTCATTCAGAGAGCCGAAAGCTAGAGACCCAGCTAAGTGGACATCTTTCTGAACCAATTTTGATCATCTACGTTTCCCTTCAAAAAAATTGAAATTAGCAAGGAATAATGCATGATATTTTCTTAAAATTTAGATATAAAAAAAACTATACTTTTTAACAGTTCTAAAATGCATTCTTCAATGAACCTGTCATAGAAGAATAATTTCATGGTCAAAACATCCTGATACATTGTAAAGTACAAAAAGGTGGCAATAAAGTGTGAATGAATTTTATAAATATATTTGTATGGAGTGAAAGAAAAAGAATGAAGATTATACATACACACACACACACACAAGTAACTGTCTTCTCCATGGGTGTTTGTCTTCATGGGTGCCAAGATGGCTCAATACTTCAAGCATTCTGTCCTTAAGCTCTCTATTCTCAAAGAAGGTGCTGGTATGGGTCCCGTAAACTGGACTCAAAGAGGCTTGAATGTAAACCAGAAGAGGTCAAAGCGGGGGAAATGGCCCCACAGCAACAGAGGGGAGCTTGTGGCCAGAGCCAAAGAGGAAGTGTTCGGCCAGAGCCAAGGAATGGGGTCAGAGGGCAGGAGCTGAGGCAACAGACTGGGTCAAGAAATGATATAGCTGTGACTGTGGGCACTAGGGCTCTAGACTTGAGCTCTGTAAGGTGCCAGGGACTGGTTTTCCAGGATATCAGCTGTGCAGCTTGGGTGTGGCTTCAGTTCAGTTCAGTCGCTCAGTCGTGTCCGACTCTTTGCGACCCCATGAACCACAGCACGCCAGGCTTCCCTGTCCATCACCAAATCCCGGAGCTTACTCAAACTCATGTCCATTGAATCGGTGATGCCATCCAACCATCTCACCCTCTGTCGTCCCCTTCTCCTCCTGCCCTCAATCTCTCCCAACATCAGGGTCTTTTCCAATGAGTCAGTTCTTTGCATCAGGTGGCCAAAGTACTGGAGTTTCAGCTTCAGTTTCTTTCTTTCTTGCCTTGAGAACCACATGAACAGTAAGAAAAGGGTGTGGCTTAGATGATTTAAAAGAACCCAGCTGGGTCAGATGTGTGATTGCCTTGTAGAACCCAGGTGCATGGCTTGATCTTTCTCTCTGTTAAATCCAGTAGTGCTATGTTATGCTCATTGTTACAGTTCAGTAAGATGTTTATGGGATCTGATTCTATCACCCATGTGTTACTTCTTACTCCTGGGTATGCCTTGTGATTCACAGATCTAACCAGTGTGCTTTGTAGGTACTCATACCAAACCTATTAAAATCTATCACCAAAAACCCTTCCTGCATCCTTCAAGGGTTATTCCACCATACGCCAGTTCAGCCACTTTTTCCCTTGTTGTCTGTGAGAATAACCTGAGGGACCCCACAAACTCCCTTAGTGTAGAACCTTCCTCCAGATCCACCAACTTAGTGACCCCAACCAAAAATGACCTGAGATAATTTTGACAAGACTTATTTTAGTGAGCAAATTATATCTCATCTCAGTATTTTCTCCTCTAGGCTAAGTAATCCCAAGGGCTCTAATCTTTTCCTGACACCAGAACAGGGAATCAGTTCAGTTGGAATTTCAGCTTCAGGATCAGTCCTTTCAACGAATATTCAGTACTGATTTCCTTTAGGATGGACTGGTTGGATCTCTTTGCAGTCCAAGGGACTCTGAAGAGTCTTCTCCAACACCACAGTTCAAAGCATAGTGAATTACAATATAATTGAGTGACAATAAGCTAGATTCCCCAGTGGCTCAGTGGTAGGGAATCCACCTGCCAATGCAGGATACATGAGTTCGATCCCTGGTTGGGGAAGATCCGCTGGAGGAGGAAATGGCAACCCACTCCAGTATTCTTGCCTGAAGAATCCCATGGACAGAGGAGCCTGGTGGGCTACAATCTATAGAGTCACAGAGAGTTGGACACGACTGAAGTGAATGAGCACAGACAGATGAAAGCCAGATTCATCCCCACAGATGTAATGCACAAGTTTCCATTCCCAAATGCTTTGTGGTTGTGGGCTCCCCTGGTGCCTCAGTGGTAAAGAATCTGCCTGTCAGTGCAGGAGACATGAGTTCAATTTCTGGAGAAGAAAATGCAACCCACTCCAGTTTTCTTGCCTGGGAAATTTCATGAACAGCAGAGCCTTGTTGGACTACAGCCTATGGGGTCACAAAGAGTCAGTGACAACTTAGTGACTACACACAGCACAGAGTCAGTTTACATAAAGATTCCAGCTGTCTGGATACCCAAACAAGTACCCACAAAGTAATCTGATCTTGGTACCAGATCTGGCCAGGGCCACAGTAGTTAGCTCTTTTTTGTCTAGAAACTCTTTCATCTGTACACTATAAATGAAGAGATTCTGGAAACCCAACCAATGACAAACATCCATTCATTCAACAGATTCATGTTTTTATTTGAAAAAAAAAAAGTGTGCTTGTTTGTGTTTCCTTTGTGAATGGCACTGTTTTGAATGCTGGCATATAGCAGCAAACAGGATGGTCTCCATCCTCATAAGCTTATATCCATGGAAAGAGGCAGATAAAAAGCAAGCAAATAGATAGGAGATGAAATTTCAGATAGTTGTAAATGCCATGAAAAGATAATGCAGGATGGAGGGCACAGAGTGATTGGAGTGTGCCTGGTAGATAAATGATGGACTTATATATGCATTCCTTGGTGGCTCAGACAGTAAAGAATCTGCCTTCAATTTGGGTGACCTGGATCAGGAAGATCCCCTGGAGGAGGGCATGGCAACTCACTCCAGTATTCTTACCTGGAGAATTCCATGGGCCGAGGAGCCTGGTGGGCTACAGTCCATGGGGTCGCATAGAGTCGGACACAACTAAAGTGACTTAGCACGCACACATGCGTTGGTAATATGGATTTCCTCTTCTGTGATCAATGCTGTGTCCTCATTCCTAGGTTTTAGTTTTCACTTATAGAGGGTGGGAAAGCTAACTGGAGTACATGTTAGTTTGGAAATCAAGGAATTTGTACAAAGGAAGAAGGTTGGTAGAATGTGGTAGGTTATAGCCTGTTGTGTTATACTGAAACCTCTGGTAGGCCCAGGGGAATGATAAGAAATGGAATATGGATGTAAGAATATTATATGGTTCAACAAAAGTATAAACCTAAACTCAAATGACATCTTAGAGAAATGATCTAAGACAGGCTCTTTGTCATCTTCACCTCCTAACCCCAAGCTAAAAGGTATGAAGACCATGAGTGTGCGGTTCTGGCTGCTTGAATTTGATAGCTTCCTTGCTCTGTGTGGATGGTTGAGCCAACCCCAATCATCACGTGGAAAAGAAGGGAGGTACTGGAAACCTGCTCAGTCATGCTGGCATATATTCATCATCTTAATTATACCTTGTGTAGTGCTTCTTGGCTAACATGGCAGATAAAAAGAAAAAGTTGAGTCTAACATCAATTTTGCATCCCATCTTGCACCAGCCTCAAAAACGTCTGGTCTAAAAAACAACAACAACAACAACAAATGTCTGGTCTAGCTCAGGAGAAAAACAATAGCTATAAATTTAAAGCACTTTTGTGTACATGGTACCATACTACAGATTTTACATGGACTCATCTATGACAAACCTAGACAGCGTATTAAAATGCAGAGACATCACTTTGCCAACAAAGGTCCATCTAGTCAAGGCTATGGTTTTTCCAGTAATCATGTACAGATGTGAGAGTTGGACCATAAAGAAGGCTGAGCACCGAAGAATTGATGCTTTTGAATTGTGGTGCTGGAGAAGTCTGTTGAGAGTCCCTTGGACTGCAAGGAGATCAAACCAGTCAATCCTAAAGGAAATCAACCCTGAATATTATTGGAAGGAATGATGCTGTAGCTGAAGCTCCAATAGTTTGGCCACCTGATGTGAAGAGCCGACTCACTGGAAAAGACCCTGATGCTGGGAAATATTGAGGGCAGGAGGAGAAGCGTGTGATAGAGGATGAGACGGTTGGATGGCATCACCAACTCAATGGACATGAATTTAAGCAAACTCTGGGTGATAGTGTAGGGCAGGTAAGACTGGTATGCTGTAGTTCATGGGGTCACAAAGAGTTGGATATGACTGAGTGACTGAACAACAATATCTCTTTTTATACAACCAAACAATTAATAATGTGTTAAGGTGACTAACTGCTGTATCAAGTAAGTCCCCAAAGGAATAATAGTTTACCCCCATAGAATTTCATTTTTTCTCCTATAAATAGTCAGAAGTGGTTCCAGATTGGTAAGGGGGCTCTGCTCCACATAGTCATTCAGGTCTCCAGAGTATTGGAGGCTCTGTCATATGGTCAGGAGGAAGGCTAAGACTGAATGTAGAAGACTGAGTACAGGAACTTTTTAATGGATTGGGCCTGGAGGAGTTGCATACCACTTCTGCTCATATTCCCCTGGGTACAGACTGGACACACAACCACTCCTAAAACTTCAGGAGAGTTTGGGAAATGTAGTCTCGTTGTGTGACCAGGAAGAAGGGTCAACAAAGGATGATTAATATTACCTCAGTTCTACATTTTAAAAAATCAAGACTCAGTGTTTTGTTCACGATAGCAATTGAGGGGACGTCCCCTAGTTGGTGGTCTGGTGTTTAAGAATCCGCCTACCAGTACAGGGGACACGGCTTCAATCCCAGCTCTGGGAGGAACCCCCATGCAACAAAGCAACTACTGAGTCCACATGCCACAACTAGAGGAAGCCTGCACACGGCAACAAAGAGCCAGCACGGTCAAAAATAAATGTAATTAATTAATTACTCTTAAAAAAGACAGTGATTAAGTGGGTATGTAGATAAGCTAGGGTCCTGGCGTGTGAACTAGGTTAGTCTGACTCCAGAGACACCCTGTCCAATGCCCTCTGTGGCCTCTTGAAATATATGCAGGGGCAAATCTTCCAGACTTACAATCTCTCTCTGCTGGGAACTGAGCACATGAGGTCAAATTTTGTCTCTCTGATCCCCGTTTTTGTACACGTGTCTGGCTATCAAACCCTCTTCTCTTGCCATTGTCTTCCTATAAATAGGTTAATCTTGATTAGGCTGGGGCCAACTTGCCTTTTCCCTTTGTCCAGGAAAAATTTCCACATCATATTTCTGCATTGATTTTGTTGACAAAATGCTGGACTTCTCAGATGCATTTCATCGTTTCTTGTACTTAGATGATCCTGCCTTTAGTCAATAAAGCAACTGTAGAGAATCAGGATACTTTCTAGGTGTATTTTGTGCGTTCAAGGCTGTCAAGCCTGCTCTCTCTTTTGTAGTCTTTGCCAGGATGTCTTCTTTGCAGCTGCTACTCCTCTGGGATCCCTGGACAACATGATTTTGTCAGTCCATCTTCAGTCAGTCTTACTGACCTCATGAGGCCACCCTCCTAATGGGAGTAAGGGAGTGAATGACAGCTCGGGGGATTACACGTGCACAGAGCAGTATAATTGTTCACACCCTGCCTGTTAACACTGCAATATCTTTCTCAGTTCCTCCCCAGATCTATGCACATGCTCCTCCAACCAGAAAACCTACAGCCCATGATATGCAAAAGGACCGCTTTCGATATAGATCAGAGAAATGAGCCCGACTTGCCTCTGGTTGCGCTGGGCCTTGGTTGCATGCATGGCATCTTTGTTGCTGCGAGTGGTCTTTTCCTACTTGTGGCCAGCAGGGCTCCTCTCCTTGTGCAGCGCAGGCTTCTCGCTGTGGGGGCTTCCCTTGTTGCAAGGCATGGGCTCTAGAGAGCCAGGTCAGCTGTGGTGGTGTGCAGGCTTATTTGCTCCATGGCATGTGGGATCTTGGTTCTCAGATCTCAGATCAGGGGTCGAACCCCGGAATTGACAGGTGGACTCTCAAACACTGGACCTCCAGGGACGTCCAGAATGAGCCTGACTTCTGACCTCAATTCAGAGGTATTTGTCATCAGGGCCTCAACTGGTGGCAAAGTGGTCTATAATATGGACTAATTGACCAGTGATTGAAAACTACCTTCTTCCTCAACTTCCTCCCCTTCTTACCTTCTTGAGACCAGACACCCCAGTCTCCTCATCTCAGAGAATGATGCTCAGAACCACAGCTTCCTTTCCAGCATGAGCAGAGTCTGCAACTATGGCCTAGGTAAAATTACAGCTCTGACTATCCAACTATTTTCTGACTGGCCAACCCTTTAAGAAGAAACAGAATGCTGGTTGTCCCTGCAGTGCAGGATTTTAGGGAAGGATAAAAGCACTACCCTGAGGAGAAAAAGGTAAAGAAATCAATTGGATACCTTTTCTCTTTAAGTTGGAGAGTCACTATACTTCATCCCAATTCTGTCTAAACAGTCTCACCTTCAAAGCTCCCTAGATAATAAGTGAATTGCAAATGATGAAAAGTACAAAACTAACCTTGTCACTCTTTTCTAAGAATGCTAATGGATTCCTTACCATTCATCTATGAGGAAAACTGTTCAAAGTGTACAAAATGCACCTTCTATTTAGTATTTCAACCAGGAATTTCAACTGTCCACTGCCTAGTTTTTTATAATATGAACATTCAAGTCTTAAGGTTGGATACTGCTTCATATAGAAGTGTGGGGGAAAAGTGGAAGCAGTGACAGATTTCATTTTCTTGGGTTTCAAAGTCACTGTGGACAGTGTCTGCAGCCATGAAATTAAAAGACTCTTGCTCCTTGGAGGGAAAGCTCTGACAAACATAGATAGCATATGAAAAAGCAAAGACATAATTTTGATGAAAGGTCCATATAGTCAAAGCTATGGTTTCTCCAGTAGTCATGTACAGATGTGAGAATTGGATCCTAAAGATGGCTGAGTGCTGAAGAATTGATCCTTTCGAATTGTGGTACTGGAGAAGACTCTTGAGAGTCTCTTGGCCCATAAGGAGATCAAACCAGTCAATCTTAAAGGAAATCAATCCTGAATATGCATTGGAAGGACTGATGCTGAAGCTTCAATACTTTGGTCCTCTGATGTGAAGAGCTGACTCACTGGAAAAGACCCTGATGCTGGAAAAGTTTGAAGGCAAAAGGAGAGGGGGTTAAGCTGATTAGACAGCATCACCAACTCAATGTGAGCAAATTCTGGGAGATGTGGAGGACAGAGGAGCCTGGAGTGCTGCAGTCCATGGGGTCACAAAGAGTCAGACATGACTTAGCAACTGAACTACAACAACTCTTTCATATACTCTCCCACATAATCAGTATAGCTCTGGCCCACTAGGGCTGATGAAATTCCATGTTCACTGTAGCCCTCTACCCATCTTTGGAAAAATGGCAAGAAATGGAGTGTTGATTTCTGTGATGTGGCGATTAAAACATTTGAGAAACATGAGTGGAAGACAGGGACTAGGGGAAGTGCCTGCATGAGCAGAAAGTTTGTTCCAAGGTGGGGCAGTAAGATATTGAGATGCTGGGCAACTCCTGGTGGGAACCAGTGCTTTTGAGCACCAGCCTAGAAAGTGCCACCACCATGTTCCTCAGCACTGAGGAGGTTTCCTGGACTTTACTAGAGAAGGAAGCAAAGTGCAATGTTAGATATTGTGCTCCACAAATCAGTGATCATCACTGATTTTCTCTCCACTGTGCCCTGAGTGCCAGCCTCAGTGCCTGGCACTCTAGCTGAGGGTTAAACATTTGTTGAGTATGTGTTGAATGGATGAATGAAGATGGTGAAAGCCAAGCTACCCTCTGGGGTGTCTCACAAAGAAGTTGTGTTAATGCTGAAGAGAGAGACTTCCCCATTTCACCAGCAGTGGAAAGGTCAGGCTAGGGCATGAGAGCCTGAGGTTAGGAATGCAGCAGAGATGGCAAAGAGTATCTGATGGTCAAGGCTACTACAGGGAAAACTGGGCTCACCTAATAACACAGAAGAAGGGCAAGGTCATGGCAAGGAGCAGATGAATAAATCCTACCTCTCTCAGCACCTGCCAAGGGAAGGCAGGAGACCAGAGAATTCAGGGGCTGATGTTTCTACTGGAATGTGACCTCAAGCCACTGTGCATTATCGCTTGAACCCTTAGCAGGGGCTTGACCTCTCTCCTTTCATCTTCTCCCCGATTCATGACTGCCTTGAAACTGAAGTCTAATTCTGTCTTGTGGAACAAAAACCCCAAGGAAATCCAATTTCTTTCTCATATGTTAGTTCTTTTAACAGAGAATGTATGATAGGAAAGAATTCCATTTTCCTTTTATCTTGATAAGATCTTAATATTATTTCTCCCTACTCATTATTGTGGCTGTTGGAGAATTTGGTTCAAGTTATACCTTCCAGTCTCACCTTATTTTCTCGAGGTTCGGAGGAGAATTTAATTAAGACCCTGCAAATTGATTACTAAATAGAGGTGGGACCTCACACTCCCCAGTCCACTTTTCTGACAATTCCAAAGTCATTTCAGGTTAGAGGCATATTAATCTGGTTATGTTTGTTACAAAGTTAAAATGTATTCATTGTCCAATATATAGGATGTAGGTGGATAGGTTTCTTTGTCATTCATTTCACATTGTCCGCTGCATAAAATTAAAACTGCACGTAAACAAATAATTTTCTGAATGCTTAAAGCTGATCCTGAGTTCAGTAATAATCCCTTTGGATATGATTGCTTTTATTTCTACCCTTTGTTTTCAGGGATACTTCTGATGCAGGAGAGCACAGATCAGCTAGAACCTCTCTCAGCGGACCTCCATTGATCCAGTGGCTTCGAAGTGCACTTTTGGGTGATTAATGGGCATGTGTATGCCTGCTGTTGAGTCTCTTTCCCCACCCGTAGGCTCAGGAAACTGTAGAGCTACTGGCTTCCTCCTTGTTGGCTCGGAGGGAAGAGGAAGTGGGTGTTCGTGTGGTGACTTGTCAGATAACTAGAGATTCGAGCCACGTGTGTTACTGATTAAAATTTAGAAATATTAAGTAACGTTTGGTTCCTTCCTTCACACCATGACCTTCTCTACTTTGACTTAGCAGCATTAATTACTCAGAGAGGAGACACAAAGAAACTAGAGTAGGGGCAAAATCTTTTTTTCTTTCCTTTTTAAAATTCCAAACAGACTCTTGAAACTCAGAGCAGAGGCATTAGTCTTGAAATCCAAGGCCCTTTATTTATAAAAGATAAAGTTGTCAGTGGGCTTTTTGCTTGTTGCTAGGCTAAACCTCTGACAGAGCCAGGTATAGAGTTCCCCCTATGCCTTATAAATGGCTTCCCAGGTGGTGCTAGTGGTAAAGAAACCGCCTGCCAATGCAGGAGACATATGAGAGATGTAGGTTCCATCCCTGGGTCAGGAAGATCCCCTGGAGGAGAGCATGGCAACCCACTCCAATATGAAGAAACTAGAATAGGGGCAAAGTTTTTTTTTCTTTCCTTTTTAAAATTCCAAATAAGAGTCAGACACTGACTGAAGCGACTTAGCATTCACCCATGCATAGCTTTCTATAGAAAAAGATGACAGCCTGCCTAAGGAGGCACTTCAGGGAAGAATGAGGAAGCTTAGCTGCCAGTCCATAGCAGAGATGGGCCTGGCCCCTTCCCCCTGCCCTGAATAAGCCTGAGACAGACAGGACACAGCCCAGAGACGGAGGGCAATATCCACAGGAGGGAAGACCCGTGTGCTGCTTCTCAGATGAGAGTGAGGCGGGGTGGTGCTGTAGAGAAGTCTTTCACATCTGCTCTGGAGAATGGCTATACTCCGTAAATGGGGACAGGGCAGGTCTAGGCAAAGAGGGCTTGAGACGGTATCCCTCCAACCTAATGGCTCTTATGACACCAAATGAGAGGCATGGCATAATGGTCAAGAGTTCCATATGCCCCTTAGAACCACACTGAATGGCTGACAGAGGATGGGTCACCCAAAAGAGCTTGGCCATAGGATGAGGAGAATGAGCTCTGTGACCCTCAGCCGGGGGCAAGGCAGAATGGAACATATGCTGGAAGACACAGAAGGTACCCAAGTAGTGACAGAGTTTACACAAGGTGCTTTATATCCCAGCAGCATCCGTCAGATACAGAGGGAAAGCTGCAGACCAGACACCCCATTCCACCACAGCTCCTCTCACAGCTCAGCACCACGTTAAAGTGAAGTGAAGTCGCTCAGTCGTGTCCAACTCTTTGCGACCCCGTGGACTGGAGCCTACCAGGCTCTGCCTGCAGTGCGGGAGACCTGGGTTCAATCTCTGGGTCGGAAAGACCCCCTGGAGAAGGAAACGGCAACCCACTCCAGTACTCTTGCCTGGAAAATCCCATGGACGGAGGAGCCTGTTAGGCTACAATCCATGGGGTCACAAGGAGCAGGACACAACTGAGCAACTTGACTTTCAATGCCACATTAGGGGTAGAATAATTAAGTCTTACTCTACAGTTTATCTGGATTGAATAGATTATATACTCTACATCAAACAGAATGAAGACTCTGGATGAGTTACAGAAAATTTTTACAAAGTTATGCTCTTTGTGTCCATAAGTTTTATGGCCTGAAAATTAATATCCACTATTTACATTAGGGCTCTTGGTGGCAAAGGGCTTCCTCAGAAACTGTTTGATTGTATTTAATTAAATCTCCATTACAAGTCTCTTTATAGAGGAAATTTGCATGTGATACAGAGGATTTAGTTGTGCGTGCACGCATGCTCAGTCGTGTCTGACTCTGCCACCCTATGGACTGTAGTCCACCAGGTCCCCTGTCCATTCAATTCACTTGGACAGGCAAGAATGCTGGAGTGGGTTGCCATGCCCTCCTCCAGGGGATCTTCCCAACCCAGGGGTCAAATCCATGTCTCTTACATCTCCCGCATTGGCAGGTGGGTTCTTTACCACTGAGCCAACAGGGAAGCCTGATACAACTTGGTCTACAGACAAAGTAATGGTCTTGATGGCCTGGACGGCCCATCCCCATGATTTACTGGTTTGATCTTTGCACACTTAAAAACATATCTGCTGCTATATAAATTCCCTAAGATACATAACTGAATGTCACTTTCCTAATTTGCTTCACTCACTTCATAATTTTTTTCATGCTTATTATTAAAATAACATTGTAATTTGAACCAACACAACTGTCATGTTGAATGTCAGAATTTGAAGGATACAACAGAAAACAACTTGCTACTGTTCTTACCACTGCTCCTGCATACTGATTTTGGAGGGCTTATTCTTTCCTACTCTCTTGGATAAAATCGAGGGCAAAAACTGGGATGTTCTGGCCTCTCTGAGATAATTAATAAGTCTTCAGGTCACTTGAATCCTCAGGCATTCTCATTCCAATCTAAAGTCCAAGCTCCCATTAAGTTAAAGCTTCTCCCATTTTCCAGCTTTGGTGTGTGTTTGCATTCCACTACTCTACTTGCTGATACCAGTTCTGACCTTCGAGAGTCAAAATGGGTTGGGAGGCAGGGGTGGGAGGAAAGGAGGAGAGGCAAGAGGGCAGAAATGTCTTACGCGGTCCATACTGTGCATTGTCACTCTTTGGTTTCGGCTACTTAAAGGAGACCTTCTTTGGAGCACTTCGTGGCTTCTTGGCAGAGCCACTACCACTGAAGTCTTCATGCCTGCCTTGTCCTGACACGGAGGATGGACACCTGGATGGTCATCCCAACTCTTCCCTTGGATGCCCACTTCCTGTCTCTTGCTGATCTAGTCTTCTTGAGCCATCAGGTAGCTCCACAGACCCTGTCTGGCCTCCAGGAGAATCAGGTCTCTTAGATCTGCTGGTGGTGGCCACAGTTTTATTCCACTATGGCTCTCTATGTTCTGCCTGAAGCTGCTTCAGACTCTAGTTCCTTCAGATTTAGAGGCATGACTCAGATGCCATACCATCAAGCCGCCAGTTCCAGGCTCTCTCAACCAGTTCTGTGAGTGCCCCGGATGCATCCACTTTCACTGGGTGTGTGTAGATAGGAAAGCATCCTACACCCTTCCCCACGGGTGCATAGGTGTTGTGTGAGAGAAAGGGGATGTGGAATGGGACACAGATTTCAGGCCGTCCTCCCTTTTAAAAAGTCTCCATTTCTGAATTCTCCCCACCTCTGCATTTAACTCTGTGATGTTTGAGAAGGTAAACAGACAAGGATTGTAAAACCGATTTTCATTGCCTCCTCTGCTAGTCCTTGAAGGTGAAGGTCATCTCATTTTGGTATATAGGTGTAATTGACATCTATCACTCTAGGGTTTTGGCCATTTTAACAAATGATAATTAAAAATGTAGTGAAACATCTTAAAAAAAAAGACACACAATAGTTGAAATACCTGGGAATAAGCATAAGTAAGGGGGCTTCCTGGTGGCTCGGTGGTGCAATGCAGGAGATGCAGGAGATGTGGGTTCGATCCCTGGGTCAAGAAGATCCCCTGGAGAAGGGAATGGCACCCCACTCCAGTGTTCTTACCTGGAGAATCCCGCGCACAGAGGAGCCTGGGGGCTACAGTTCATGGGGTCACAAAGAGTTGGACACAACTAAACCAACTTAGCACTCACACAAGCATAAGTAAAAATGGATGGTATCAATCTTAGAAATTTACTGAGAAATACAAAAAGTATTGAATAAGAGACAAATTCCAAATTCCTATTTAAAGGACTAAAGATCATAAATATAATATGACAATAATAAGGACTTCCCTAGTGGTCCAGTGGTTAAGACTCTGTTTGCTAATGTGGGTTCACAGGTTCGATCCTCGTCCAGGAAGCTCCCACATGTCCATGCTCCACAATAAGAGAAGCCACCTCACAGCAATGAAGACCCAGTGCCACCAAAAATAAATAAAGAATAAAAAAAAATATGACAGTAATAATTAAGTATTGAACATAAAGCACACATTAGCTACTATACTAGGAAGTTAAAATTTTTAAGTCTCCTAATTTATATCCTCATAGTATTTCTGGATGAACTGTAGATGGATTCAGTTAATCATTTATTCACTCATAACATATTCATTGAGTGCCCATTTTGTACCACACTGGAGAGACACCTTGAAGAGGCCCCAGGACCCTGTTCTCATGGAGCTTATAGTCCAAAGCAGGAAACTGGAATTAGAAGGAGTCGAGCCATTCACCCAAGTGACTACAAACAGCAAACAGCAGATCTGAACTCTTGCCTTAGAGACCCATGCTCCCAGGTACCATGGTATAAAAAGCAAGCACTCTCCAAGCAAATAGGTAGGTGCAGCGTGATCTAAGTGGGATATTAAATTGGTTGGGAGCTTGTCAAATTTCAAATGAGTATAAATTTCGTCTGAAAGAATAAAATAAAGACAGTTAAGAAAATGTAGGAAAAATGTTAAAATGGTTGTAAACTATCAGCTATCGAAACAAATTACCCAACTACCTTAATTTTGAGGCAAGCTGCCAAAAACAAAAGGGGATTAAGTAGAACACGATGGAATAAATCAAATGTATGAGGAAAGAACATTTACAAACAACAGGGAACTGAGTATTCAGCAACTGATATTGAGGTACTTAAATCTATTTGAAAAATTCAACTTAGATTCGTACTTTACACTTTCCAGAAGATGAGTTTAATTTATATTAAATATTTTTAAACATTTTAAAACAAGAAGAAAGTGTTGGCAGGTAGTAAACTAACTAGAAATAGATGAGGACTTAGAGCATAAAAGCAAAGGAAAAGGTCTTTAGAAAAAGTTTGTGTGTCTGGCTACCTAAAAATGTGAGTAGTCTGTCACCAAAAACAAAATTAAAAGGTGTATGACAAATTGGAAAATCTGTTTGCAAACAAACAAAATGAAGGGCTAATAGTCTTAAATTAAAAATTTAAAAATTTGTATTATACAAATATTAACACTTGTATAAAAATGTGCAAAGGACACTCATAAATGGACATGATTTAATAATGCTGAAGGCTGGGGGCGGGGGGAAATATTTGGCCCCCTATCCAGTTTCATGGGAAGATATTTCATAAGAAGCATCCTATCAGCTTTAAAATGAGCACTTCTCTAAATATAAAAATACCATTTTTAAGAATCCAAAGAGATATCTGATTCCAAATTTATATTTAAACATGGTTAGTTTAGTTCTCATACATTACTGACAATGATGGTAAACTGAAAAGGGTCCCTACAGATAATGATAGGGGCCTCTTCAATTAATAAGAATTCATGCATTATCTATGAAAATACTTAAAATTTGTTATCAAATAATATTTGGTCAGAAGCAATGATAATAATATAAGATTAAGTGGAAAAGAGCAGGATACAATTTATGTGTGAGATATGATATCAATTTTACCACATTCATGTATGTTCATGGATTTTCGTGTGTGTCTCTTCACAGAAAAATGTTAGAAGAAAACATACGTAATCCATACAAGGTCTATGTGTATTCTAAGTGGAGAAAAAAATCTACCTATCAAGAATTAATCTTTTTCTTCTTTATCTTTCTAATTTTGTGATTTTGCAGTCTGATGGAAACATAATAAATTGGCATATCAAGTAAAACTATAATCTTATTTTTGGCATTTGTATTTCTCCTCTGAACCCTATCAAAGAAGTAATGCAGGCTTTTCAGATGGCAACTTGCCAACATCACAGATCAGGATTTTAATGAATTCCCTCCTTCTGAGGCCTAATTTAAGCCCAATTTAAAATAAACAAAACAAACATATTACTTCACAAAGGGAAGTGAACACTTCTTTGTTGTGCAGGCTTTGAATCTGAATTTCTTTATAGAATGAAAAATAGACCAAAAAATGAGCTTAATAAGCTAGACTGCTCCCCTGCTCAGGCTTTTCTCATTAAGTTTTAATGATGTAAAATGCCATCAGAAAATTTAGACTTATATAGGATGTCAGTGATTCAGCTTTCTTCTCTCTGAATGTTTAGAACAAGTGGATATTCCAGATGCAGGGGTTCAGGATGCTTGGAAGATACTCTGTGGTTCATCCGTGACCTCAGCCCTTTTCATCTCACTTCCTTATTCTCACTAAACACACACACACACATATACATGCTTACTTTCACTTGTTTTATGGACCTACTCACCGCCAGGGATGTTAGACCTTATATGGTCAGCCTGCCTCTTGAGAATGCCTTGAATCCCACATTCAAGTCAAGTCAATGAAAAATCAATGACCCTCACAATGGGCATCCTCTTGAAAGATGGGCATACCTGGTCAGATGGTGTAGGGTAATAGCAGTTAGCCAAGATGGCGATGGTCAGGCTCTCTTGCCCCATGTCCTCTTGCTCTCACCCCACATTCTGTAAACCATGACTTTGCATGGTTATGTAACAGCTGAGATCATTTATAGCAGTGCACATGCATATCATGTGTAATCACTTGGCCACATGCCAACTTTGTTCTGTATACCTACATAAGCACCACCTGGGAATCATGTGCTGCTGCATCCATGTCTGCCTTGCTGCTGCGTCAGCCACTAGTGAGTAAAACGCGTCTGCAGTTCCTACAGCTCCCCGTGTCTTCTTCCAGCTTCCCCGCTCTTGCCTTGCCCACCCTGAGTTCGGCGATCAGTAGGACAATCGGTGTAGCCATCAGGATTCCTGGCAGGGAGAAGAGCCTGAAGTTCCAATGGCCAGTGGCCACTGCATACATAGTATGTGGTACCAAGTGGCCATGGTCCTCTCTGTTTGGGCCCCAGTAGAAGACTGGGAGGCGGTGAAACAGTCACCAGATAGCCTTGAAAAGGCATTACAGGTGGTGAGTTCCCATTTGCCGGACAAAACAGTGTATACTGCTGCTGGGACCGTGGGGTGGATTTTCCTGACTGCCCTGAAGGCTAAAATGGATTGTGCCCTGCATGATGCTGTGCAAGTGTGTGAATTTCATAGACAGGAGGAAGAGTTAGAACTGTGTATACATATGCTGGAGCAAGAGATTAGTGTTCTTGTTGCCAAACCCAGTGCCTTTGACAGTGAGGTGATAAGGGACGGTGATGATGAACATGATGAGACCACGGGTCTGCACTTATCAAGGCCCATCATGCAGCAGAAGGTGAAACATGAAGAGCCTATGGCCTGGGAGGGCATCCTCTAAGGGCCCCCAATTGTGTACACTGTTTATCATCAACAATATACCTAAGTGCAGTTGGTTGACTTGTGTAGCAATTTTGGCAGAAATAAGGGAAACCTTTGGCAGCTTGGCTTTTGCAACTCTGGGACACAGGGGTGGATGGTATTGTTTGTTCTGGGGATGAGATAGAATGGTTGGCATCTGTAAACACTCAGAGACCAAGATTTCAGAACCCTAGGAATCCCCTGGTAGCTCAATCGGTAAAGAATCTGCCTCCAGTGCAGGAGACCTGGGTTCCATCCCTGGGTTGGGAAGATCCCCTGGAGAAGGAAATGGAAACCCACTCCAGTATTCTTGCCTGGAAAACCCCACAGAGAGGGGAGCCTGGCGGGCCACAGTCCATGGGATCACAAGAGTCAGACACAACTTAGCAAGTAAACCTCCAGGTGACACATGACGCTTCAGGGCTCCTAACCAAACACACACCCTGATGGAATGGATTAATGCTGCCAAGCGTACCGTGTGAACTCCTGGACACCGTGAGTAAGTGGCATACCTTTGCTGAGTTGACCCAAGTTTTGAGGGAATTGGGCATGAAACAGTCTATGTTTAGCTTGAACACTTGAGGCCCAGATGACAAGCGTTTTACAGGCAGCAGGCAAGACATCATTTTGAACAATGCCCATCTACTTCCTTCATGTCGTCAACTACCATTCTTGTGCCTTATGTGGGCCCTCCCGTCTATAAGGTGACCTCAATGGAGGCAAGCTTGGAAGAAGTAGAAGGATGGGGACAGGCACAGGGGATTAGAAGTGTGAAGACTCCAAAAGGGGGCTGAGCTGGTAAAGGCCCCATCCGGTTGACACGAATGCAAATCTGGGCCAATCTGCTGGCACAGGGAGCTGACAGAAATCAAAGTGATAAACAGCCCAGTGCCACGCTTCTGGAGCTGTAGAGTCAACTGAGACCAAAGCAGCAGTTTATTAAGTGTGAGAAGCACCCACAGCAAGAGAATCGGGTAGCTCAGTTAGAAGATTGCAAAGCGCCCAAGGCTGATCCACTTTGAATAGGGCTCAGGCCGAGGTGCTCACCTGATGAGCTCAAGCAGGGACCAGAGGCCACATGTAGAGCTTGTAATTCACCGTCACAGGTTAACATACAGAGTAATGGCTAAGGTTGACACCGGTGCCGAATGCAGCCTTATTTACAGCAAGCCAGAGCAGTTTCCCAGTCCTAGTGCACAAATTGATGGCTATAGCAGCCAAACAGTAAGGCTGTGTCCTTACCCATGAAAATTGGATGATTCCCTGTGCCTACGTATACTGCACATGTATCCCCAATCCCAGAAGACATTTTGGGGATAGATGTTCTGCAAGGCCTAATGTTGCAAACCTCTGCAGGGGAGTTTCATCCCCAATTGCATGTAGTGAAGCCTGTCGTGCGGAATACACAAGGCATCCCCACAGTTACTGCTAGCATCTTGGAGGGTAACAGCTGTGAGACAGATCGTCTACCAGTCGACCATGAAGAAACAGGCACCAGCATTGCTGAGCTGGTGAAAGTGGGCCTTGTATGGCGCCCTCAATGGGCCCCTAGAGTCCATTTAACTTCCCATGTGGACTGTTTGGAAGCCTGGTGGCTCATGGCTAAGGACTGTGGACTGTAAAGAGCTGAATAAGGTGGTGCCACCTATGCACGCTGCCATGCCATCAGTTCATGACTTGATGGACCTACCGACCCCAGCGTTGGGCACTTATTATCGTGTGGTGGCCTTAGCTAATGCTTTTTTTCTCTATAGCTGATGAGAGCTGAGATCAATTTGCATTCACTTGGGAGGGACCCAGTGGATGTTCCAGGTCCCACCCCAGGGTACCTGCATAGCCCGATAATATATACGTCTTCCTCTTGCAGAAGACTTGGTGAGATGGAAGAGCCCAACATCAGTGAAATTGTTCCACTATATTGATGATGTGTTACCAACCTCTGATTCTCTTGCAGATTTAAAACAATGTACACCAGAGCTTATAAAGCATTTGAAATCATGTGGGTGGGCTGTGAATGCTGTAAAAATCCCCTCTTTGAACGACGGGCCTGACACCCATGGGGGTCTTGTGGGTCCTTACTGAGAAACTCTGCAGGGGTGGAGCTGCCCCCATGGAGGCTCTCCTGCATCATGCCACTGCATCTGTGTTAGAGCCTGGATATGGATCCCCATGGCAATATCCTGCTGCCCACTCCAACTGAGATTGCACAAGGACAGATAGCAGACTGGACTTGGCCATGGAAGATAAATATGGTGGGTCACTCTTCTGGCCCCGTGGAGGCAAGGACTGCAATATGAGTTCCAGGCTGTACCCTGGGTGATGAGTGCCTAGCCCCCTCATGTGGGAATCACCTATCCAGTAACTGGCATTGGGTTTTGCTGTGTATTGGGGGTATAGCTTGTGCCCTAGTAGTTTGTTGCTGTAGCCTCTATTCTTGCTGTGGGATGTTGGTCCAAGGCCAGTGTTACTCACCAAGAGGGCATAACAGAAGATGGACTGGGTGTAGATTGTGAGGTGAGAGA
Source organism: Cervus elaphus (assembly GCF_910594005.1). Lineage (NCBI taxonomy): Eukaryota > Metazoa > Chordata > Mammalia > Artiodactyla > Cervidae > Cervus > Cervus elaphus. Next base: position 78,566,405 of record NC_057819.1, on the reverse strand, counting down.
CCCCGAAGGGGTGGAATGTAGGGAAATAACAATTAACCAAGATGGTGGTGGTCAGGCTCTCTCGTCCCCTTGTTCTACAAACAGTGACTTTGCATGGTTATGTAAGAGCTAAGATCATTTATAGCAATGCACACACACATCAAGATGTACTCGTTTGGCCATGTGTCAACTTTGGTTGGTATACCTATATAAGCACCACCTGAAAAGCTCTTGTGGCTGCATTAGGGTCAGTGTCAGCCACTAGAGAATAAAGCATGTCTGCCTTGCTGCTGCATCAGCCATTCATGAATAAAGCATGTCTGCAGTTCCTATGGCTCCTTGCATCTTCTCCCAGCATTCCTGCTCGAGCCTTGTCTTGCTTTCCCTGGGCAATCAGCGAGACAGATGGAGACCCGTCTTCTCAGCCAGCTGAAGCTGTCGTTTGAATGCCGGCATGTCCTGCAAGGCAACACGAATGTGATGTGCTTTGTCCGTCTTAGTCCATTTGGGCTGCTACAAAAAAGCATACTAAGTGGCTTATAAACAACAAACGTTTATTTCTGGAGACTGGGAAGTCCAAGATCATGGCAAGGGCAGATTCAGCATGAGGGGTCTATGAGGGGCCCTGCTTCCCCATAGACAGATGTCTGTCATTTCACTGTAATGTCACGAAGGGGCAAGATCTGTGCAGCCTCTTTTGTAAAGGCACTAATCCCCATGAGGCTTCCACTCTCATGACCTATTCACTTCCCCCAGATCCACCTCCTAACACCATCACGTTGGGGGTTAGTAGTCCAGCATATGGATTTGGGGTGGGGGGCACAAATATTCAGTCTATCTGTGTGCATGCTCAGTCATGACTGACTCTCTGCAACCCTATGGACTATAGCCCGCCAGGCTTCTCTGTCCATTGAATTTTTCAGGCAAGAGTACTAGAGCGGGTTGCCATTTCCTCCTCCAGGGGATCTTCCCGACCCAGGGATTGAACCCATGTCATCTCTTGCATTTCCTGCATTGGCAGGTGGATTCTTTACCACACCTGGAAAGATACATGGTCCAAAGTATCAGCAGCAGATGTGAAGGAGCACAGAGAAGTGGAACACAGGTCCCAGGCTGCTCAGTCAGAGGTCCTGGCTGGGAGGATGAACACCTTCCGTATTTAATTGAATTTTCACCTCATGCGGTGAGGTAACTGTCTTATCCTGAATGAGCAGATGAGGAAAGTGAGACTCAGAGAAGCTTAAACCACTTTCCCAGGAAGTTTCTTCAGGCCTCCTATTCCCCAGCTCCAGCCCTTTATCCTTTCAGCTGAGTGGTCAGAACTGGATGAGCCCCAGCTGGCCCTGGGCATGAAAGGCTTCGTGTCCCCTCCCAGCAACTTCTAGCTTAGCCCCTCAGAGAAGATCTAAACTTCTCTACCTAACTGTTAGAAAGAACTTAGTTTCCAGGTCCTTTGTTTTTTGATGTATCATTGTGTTTCCTCACACAGACACTATTTGTCTTCGAGGGCTGAAAATAAATGGAATTATTTTCCTTCAAAATTTTCAGGCTTCCCTTACTTCCTTATAGCTCTCCATCCCTCTTCTTTTATAATATAACTTGAAATCACTAACATAATAAACTCTTTTACACAGATACACTACTTCTCTGAGGTATGTTTTATTTTTCAAATTCATATCATTAATTGTGAGAAAGCTTTATGTACCATACAAAAATTTGCAGTACAATAAATCACCATGGGTGTGTTCTTCCCTTTCTCTGCTCTCCTGTCCCCTTCCCTCTCTCCCTCCCTCTTTCTTTCCTTCCTTGCATCAAAAGAATGAGAGGAAAACAGCCCTTTTTTCCCAGAACAATCCTGATTTTTCATGAGCTGAGCCTATGTAGCTGCAAGTAGACTCATCTTCACTATCAGAAGTGTCCCAGTTTGGATGATAAATTTTATGACTTCTCAATCCATTCAGCAAGGATTTGCTGAGCATCTGCGTGTGAGCTAAGTTGCTCAGTCCTATCCAACTCTTCGTGACCCCATGGACTATAGCCCACCAGGCTCCCCTGTCCAGGGGATTCTCCAGGCAAGAGTACTGGGGTGGGTAACCATTCCTTTCTCCAGGGGATCTTCTCCACCCAGGGATTAAAGGCAGGTCTCTGCATTGCAGGTGGTTTCTTTGCCGTCTGAGCCGCCAGGGAAGCCCTGCTGAGCACCTAACATACATCCATCACATCTAAGACCCTGTGCTAGGTGCTGCAGAAGAAGACGCAGTACACAGCCTGCAATCACTGCCCGTTACCCTGCATCGTGCTGGGTTAGAACACACCAGAAGAACTGTTGAGGATTTCTGGAGGCAGGCTAGATTAGTTTCTGAGCCCAGCACAGTTGAAAATGTTGGCCAAGTTGCCCAAATAAACCTCATCTGTCATAAGGGCGTAATTATGGGGCCGTGAAGAAGATTAAAATAGATAATGTGAATAAAGCATCAAGCACAACGCCTGGTACTTTGAGACCTAAAAACGATAGCTATTATCATTGTTTTATTATTACTACTGTCATTACAATTTTATTTTTTCTTAATTACAATGGAATTGCAAGCTTGTTGTAAGCAAATTCAACAACAGAGAAATATAGAGTGAAAAATGAAGTCACCCCTCACACTGTCCCCCATTCCACTGCAGAGGCCACCAATGTTCACAGCCTGTGGGTCTCCTATTTCTTTCCCCCCTGCAATAAAACAGATATGTACACATATATCTGTGTGTATGAGATTGTTGGGGGGGGTAGTGCAGATGTGACAGGCTGTTAAATGGAATATTTCCTATTGTTTTGAATTTTCACTGAAACTGGATAATAGGTGATAAATGACCCATATTCTTCTTTTAAAAATATGTATTTGTGTATGTATATCTGGCTGCACTGGGTCTTTGTTGCTGCAAGTGGGCTTCCTCTAGCTGTGACGAGTGGGGCTACTTTCTGGTTTCGCTGTGCAGGCTTCTCACTGAAGTGGCTCCTCTTGTTGCAGAGCATGGGCTCCAGCATGCTGGCTCAGTAGTTGTGACTCGCCGGCTTAGCTGCTCTGCGGCATGTGGGATCATCCCAGACCAGGTATTGAACCCATGGACCCTGCATTGGCAGGTGGATTCCCAGTCACTGAACCCCCAGGGAAGCCCCAGTGACTCATATTCTAAAGCGAGGCATGATACACACTCACCCAGGATTTACTAAAACAAAGCAAAATGAGACCAGCAGTATCATCAGTAACAGCCTATGTAAAGCGTCTAGAAATTAATTTGGAATATCATTATTTGAAAGGAATTTGTAGGTCTTTGACTTTTCTTCTCTGTTTCAGACCCAGTAAGGGGGGGTCCCTATGTGGATGGCTTATGCCTGTGGGAAAGGAAGAAAGTGAAATAGCTCAGTTGTGTCTGATTCTTTGCGACCCCATGGACTGTAGTCCGCCAGGCTCCTCTGTCCATGGGGGTTCTCCAGGCAAGGGTACTGGAGTGGGTTGCCATTTGTTTCTCCAGGGGATCTCCCCAACCTGGGGACTGAACCCAGGTCTCCCATATTGCAGGCAGATTCTTTACCATCTGAGCCACCAGGGAAACCCAAGACATCTGACTCTTTCCATTTAAGACCTCCCTTCCCCTGACTTGACACTATTGAAGTCATCAGCAAGGATGGGGGAAATGAAGAAAGAGAAAGAGGATAAACATTTTCCCCTCAACGCCACCACCGGTCTCCAAACTACAGGGAAGCCTCTGCTAGAAAGAGGCGAGACGTGTTTAAATTGGATGTGAAATTGAAGTTTTGATTTAGACTGGTATATTTTTAGTACCTTCAAGTTATTAGAAAAGAGGTGGTGGGGTCTGCTTGCTGTAGTGTCATACAACTGAGGGTGGGGAAACATGGAAACAAATGCACAGCCATTTTCTGTTGTTACTGAATTCAACTCATTTGATAAGCTATGTACACATGCACACAGTTACCACACATGAAATATACATGATATTCACAGTAGAATTTTTAAAGCAACCAATACTAATTTTTTTTTATAATTTGCTTTTCTCACTAACAAGTATATAATATGATATGTATAGAATTGCTTATACTTCTTAATAGATTTGTAGTATGCTATTTAACTTAAGCATAAAATTTAATTAACCATTCCTTTACACAGGGGACATTTAGATAGTGTCCAGGTTTTACACGATTAGAAATGGTACTTGAGTATACTTCCTTTTACACAAGTGCCAATATTTCTGTAGGAGAGACTCCGAAAAGTGAAATGATAGGCATATTTTATAGTTTGATAAATATTGCCAAATTGTCCTCTGTAAAAATTGCATCAATTTTTCTTCCCACTAAAAGCATATGAGTTCCTATCTCCTCACACTCTGGCCAAGAATGTATATATTAATTTGCAAGCTAAAGAAACTATCTCTTATTATTTTGTTTTTCATATTTTTTCTAGTGTAGTGAAGTTGGACATCTTAAAATAGACTTTTGAAAAAATAATGTAGATTGTCTATTCTCCTTAAATAGTTTTAACCTTTTTATTGGTTTGTATTAGAACTATTTCTTGTCTCCCTCTCTCTGTTTTTGTCTACATAAATATCTGACATTTATGTCTTTCCCAGCTTGTCGCTTACCTGTTTGTTATCTGTTTAATTTTAACCCTGTTTGTGATATATTTTTGTTTGCCTTATAAAATTTTGTTTAATGTGGACAATCTGTTGTTTTTTCCTTTGTGTGTTAACCTAAGAATAATTTCTCTACTTCACTATTATGATCGTTTGAAACTTAGGATCTTCAATTCATCTGACATTGATTTTCTATGAGGTGAAATTCCTCCTTGACAAATATAAGAAATAGCAAATAAATGTCTGGCTCAGTATCTTGTGGGGTCACTGCTCCTTTCCCCTGAGCCGTGGTGCTCACAAGGTTTTGTTTGTGCCCTTCAAGAGTCTGTTTCCCCAGTCCTGAGGAAATTCTCTAATCAAATCCTTCAAAGTCAGATTCCTGGGGATTCCCAGTCCCTTTGCTGAATCCGCAGGTTGGAAAGTCTGACGTGGGGCCTAGAACCTTTGCAACAGTGCGAGAACTTGTCTGGTGTAATTGTTCTGCAGTTTCTGGGTTGCCCACCGGTTGGCTTTATGGTAGGGCTACAGGCTCTATTGTAGGGCTAATGGCGACCTCCTTCAAGAGGCCTAATGCCACATGCCGTGGCTCCCAGGACTGCTACTGCTGGGGCCCCTGTCCCCATGGTAAGTCTCTGCAGACCCACGCCTCTATAGGAGACCCTCAGACACTCATAGGCAGGTCTGGCTCAGTCTCTCATGGGGGTCCCTGCTCCTTTCCTGGGGTCCTGGCACACACAGGGTTTTGTTTGTGCCCTTCAAGAGTCTCTGATGGGTGTGGGGTTTGATTTTAATGTTATTGCACTCCTCCTACCATCTTGTTGCAGCTTCTCCTTTGTCCTTGGATGTAGGATATCTTTTTTTGTGTGTGTGGGTTCCATCATCCTCCTGTTGATGGTTGTTTAGAAAATAGTTCCAATTTTGGTATTCTCGCAGAAGATGAGCACACGTCCTTCTACTGTGCCATCTTCCATGGCAGTACAACCAAGGGTTCTATATGGTTTTTTGTTATATGGATCTGTTGCTATTCTTGTCACAGCATCATACAGTTTTATTACTAAAACTTTATGGTATAAAGACAAATTCTTTGTAATTAAAAAAAAAATTTCCTTAGATATTCTCTTGCATTTACTCCTTCAAATAAAGTTTAAGGTTTATCTAGTCATAACTCCAACCTCACCATAAAAAGATGTCCTCTTCATCATAGGGGACTGGAATGCAAAAGTAGGAAGTCAAGAGATACCTGGAGTAACAGGCAAGTTTGGCCTTGAAATGCAGAATGAAGCAGGGCAAAGGCTAACAGAGTATTGCCAAGAGAATGCACCGGTCATGGCAAACACCCTCTTTCAATAACACAAGAGATGGCTCTATACGTGGACATCAGCAGATGGTCAATACTGAAATCAGGTTGATTGTATTATTTGCAGCCAAAGATGGAGAAGCTCTATAGAGTCAGCAAAAACAAGACTGGGAACTGACTGTGGCTCAGATCATGAACTCCTTATTGCCAAATTCAGACTGGAATTGAAGAAAGTAGGGAAAACCACTAGACCATTCAGGTATGACCTAAATCAAATACCTTATGATTATACAGTGGGAGTGAGAAATAGATTCAAGGGATTAGATCTGATAGAGAGAATACCTGAAGAATTATGGATGGAGGTTCCTGACATTGTACAGGAGGCAGTGATCAAGACCATCCCCAAGAAAATCAAATGCAAAAAGGCAAAATGGTTGTCTGAGGCCTTACAAATAGCAGAGAAAAGAAGAGAAGCGAAAGGCAAAAGAGAAAAGGAAAGATATACCTATCTGAATGCAGAGTTCAAAGAATAGCAAGGAGAGATAAGAAAGCCTTCCTTGGTGATAAATGCAAAGAAATGGAATGGGAAAGATTAGAGATCTCTTCAAGAAAGTTAGAGATACCAAGGGAACATTTCATGCAAGGATGGGCACAATAAAAGACAGAAATGGTATGGACCTAACAGAAGCAGAAGATATTAAGAAGAGGTGGCAAGAATACACAGAAGACCTGTACAAAAAAAGGTCTTCATGACCCAGATAACCATGATGGTGTGATCACTCACCCAGAGCCAGATATCCTGAAATGTGAAGTCAAGTGGGCCTTAGGAAGCATCTCTAGGTACAAGCTAGTGGAGGTGATGAAATTCCAGTTAAGCTATTTCAAATCCTAAAAGATGATGCTCTGAAAGTGCAGCAGTCAATATGCCAACAAATGTGGAAAACTCAGCAGTGGCCACAGAACTGGAAAAGGTCAGTTTTCATTCAAATCCCAAAGAAAGGCAAAGCCTAAGAATGTTCAAACTACCGCACAATTGCACTCATCTCACACACTAGCAAAGTAGTACTCAAAATTCTCCAAGCCAGGCTTCAGCAGTATGTGAACCATGAACTTCCAGATGTTCAAGCTGGATTTGTAAAAGGCAGAGAAACCAGAGATCAAATTGACAACATCCATTGGATCATCGAAAAAGCAAGAGAGTTCCAGAAAAACATCTATTTCTGCTTTATTATCTATGCCAAAGCCTTTGACTGTGTGGATCACAACAAACTGTGGAAAATTCTTCAAGAGATGGGAATACTAGAACATCTGACCTGCCTTCTGAGAAATCTGTATGCAGGTCAAGAAGCAACAGTTAGAACAGGACATGGAACAACAGACTGGTTCCAAATCGAGAAAGGAGTACATCAAGGCTGTATATTCTCACCCTGCTTATTTAACTTATATGCAGAGTACATCATGAGAAACGCTGGGCTGGATGAAGCACAAGCTGGAATCAAGATTGCTAAGAGAAATATCAATAACCTCAATTATGCAGATTATACTACTCTTATGGCAGAAAGCAAAGAGGAACTAAAGAGCCTCTTGATGAAAGTGAAAGAGGAAAGTGAAAAAGTTGGCTTAAAGCTCAACATTCAAAAAACAAAGATCATGGCATCCAATCCCATCACTTCATGGGAAATAGATGGGTAAACAGTGGAAACAGTGAGAGACTTTATTTTTTGGGCTCCAAAATCAGTGCTGATGGTGACTACCGCCATGAAATTAAAAGACTCTTACACCTTGGAAGTAAAGCTATGAGAAACCTAGACAGCATATTAAAAAGCAGAGACATTATTTAGCCAACAAGGTCCATATACTCCAAGCTATGGCTTTTCCAGTGATCATGTATGGATGTGAGAGTTGGACTATAAGGAAAGCTGAGCTCTGAAGAATTGATGCTTTTGAACTGTGTTGTTGTAGAAGACTCTTGAGAGTCCCTTGGACTGCAAGGAGATCACACCCATCAATCCTAAAGGAAATCAGTCTTGGATATTCATTGGAAGGACTGATTCTGAAGCTGAAGCTCCAATACTGGCCACCTGACATGAAGAACCGACTCATTGGAAAGGACCCTGATGCTGGGAAAGATTGAAGGCGGGAGGAGAAGGAGACAACAGAGGATGAGATGATTGGATTGCATCACTGACTCAATGGACATGAGTTTGAGCTAGCTCTGGGAGTTGGTGAAGGACAAGGAGGCCTGGGGTGCTGCAGTCCATAGGGTCGCAAAGAGTTGGACATGACTGAGTGACTGAACTGAACTGAACTGAACTCCAGCTTCACATAAAATCCTATAGTAGGATTTTTTTTCACAAATCTAACTTTAAAAAATTATTGATGATTATTTTTGGTTATGCTAGGTCTTCATTACTGTGCGTGGACTTCCTCTAGTTGCAGCAAGCTGGGGCTGCTCTCTAGTTGTGGGTCTTGGGTTTCCCACTACGGTGGCCTCTCTTGTGTGGAGTAGAGGCTCCGGGCACGCAGACTCAGTATTGCGGCTCCTGGGCTCTCGGGGGCATGCGCTTCAGTATTTGTGGCCCAGGGGCCTAGTTGCTCCAAGGCATGTGGAATCTTCCCAAACCTGGGATCAGACCTGTGTCCCCTGCAAGCAGACTCTTATCCACCATACCACCAGGGAAGTCCTGGGATAGTAGGATTTTGTTTCCGGTAGTGGTGGATTAAAAGTATACATATATACATAGGCTGGACAATGTATATATATTTTTTAAATATTTGAAGGTACTGGAACACTACCAAGATAGCAAGAAATAGATATGTAGAAGTATGTACAGACATGTTGGAAGATTATGTGTATATATATATATATACATATATACATATATATATATATATATATTAAAGTGTGCATGTGTATAATGTTTTGAAAGTTTTGAAAGAGCTACTGAAACAGCAAGTCCTGGAGGGGGTAAGAACTCAGAGGAGATGAAGTCCATAGTCAGTTGGTATCAGTTGGTGACTGAGAGGCTGAGGTGTTAATGAGAGTTTTCCTCTGATTCACATGAAGGGAACTCTGCCAAAATGAGTACAGGGCCCACCAGGGAAGATGGGTCTTTGTAAACAAATACCCAAGGCTTCCAGCTGCAATTCTTGAAGGGCTATACTTACAAGGCAGATGAAGCCAGAAATAGATTAACCCTAGTCTCACAACAGAGAAGGCAGTGGCACCTCACTCCAGTACTCTTGCCTGGAAAATCCCAGGGACGGAGGCGCCTGGTAGGCTGCGGTCCATGGGGTCGCTAGGAGTCGGACACGACTGAGCAACTTCACTTTCACTTTTCACTTTCATGCATTGGAGAAGGAAATGGCAGCCCACTCCAGTGTTCTTGCCTGGAGAATCCCAGGGACGGGGGAGCCTGGTGGGCTGCGTCTATGGGGTCGCACAGAGTCGGACACGACTGAAGCGACTTAGCAGCAGCAGCAGCTCTCGCAAAGACTGAAACTCAGCTCTAAGAGATCAAGGTGATTAAAGTGACCTACGTCTACTGTAACAGCCGTCACAAGCAAATCAAATCTTTTCTGTAGAATGTAACATCTTTTATAGTCTTGAATTATCTCTGTACTTTTTCATACACAATATTTACAATTTGACAAAAAATAACTGGTCATGGAAAGATATAATAATTAACAAAATTTTAGATTAAAAAAACCCCCAGAAAATAGAAATAAATCCACAGATCTAGATGTTGGAATTATCAGCTGTGGATTTTAAATTAACTATGATTAACATGTTCAAGAAACTGGGTAACAAAATGGAGAATTACAGCAGAGGTTAAGAGATTGTGAAAAAGAAAATAAAAACTGTGGAAATGAAAAATATGGTAACTGAAATTAAGAACTAAATGGTTTAGGATCATATTAGTCACAGCTAAGGAGAAAATAGTGAACTGGAATACAGGTCAGAAGAAAATATCTGGAATAATACAAGGAAAGTGTGTTAGTCACTCCGTCGTTCCAACTGTCTGCAACCCTGTGGACTGTAGCCCGCCAGGCTCCTCTGTCCACGGGATTCTCCAGGCAAGAATACTGGGGTGGGTTGCCATTCCCTTCTCCCAATCAAGGAGAGAATAGCATTAAAAACAGGATGATAGGGGAACATGGTGAGAAGGTCTATCATACTTGTATGTAGCTGTAGCTCTAGAAGGAAAGGAAAGAGTAAAGGAGGTAGAAGCATATGTGAAAGGATATTGACTGAGATTTTCCAAAAATGACCAAAAATAAATTATATTTTCAAGAAGTGCTATAAACTCCAATGATAATAAGTAACAAAGAAAATGAAAATATGCAGAACATAGTAAAACTGATGAAACCATAGCCATACAGAAAATGTTGAAACCATGTGATTGATAAAAATTCATTTCTTATATTGTGCTAAAAAAATCTGCCTATAATTTTCACTGGTTCTAACTTTACCCCTAAGAATTCAGGAAAATTTAGGATTTCTGAAATTTCAGAGTAAATTTACCTTTATTTCTTCGTGACAGATAATTCTCAACAGCTTTCAGAGTTAGAGAAACAGTTTTCAATTTCACCTAATATTTACTACCAAATACCTATTACTTTCCCAAATGATGTGAATGCAGTCATAACCAGGGTATGCCAGCTCTGTATGACAATCCCATCAAGTAGAGGATGGGAAAAAGAGTAGATGGTAATTGCAGTGCTGTTGATAATTTCAATTATAGGTGTAAGTAAAAGATGCTTAGGGAGTACAGAGCAGGGACATGTAACTCAACACGGGGAAAGAGGACAGAGTTCCTGAAGGAGCTGCTGTCTGAAATGAGATAGGAATTAGCCATATTATTCTTTTTGGATGGAAAAGCAGAAGAGGTGTTCTAGATGTAGAGAACAACACATGCAAAAGCCTACAGAAGGGAAACCATGCCAGCTGGCCTTTCTGCCTTGTTCGCAACTACAGCAGAGGAACTCCTTCCTGTAGCTAGGAAATATAAGTTCCAGCAGGTCCAGAATTACATTGTCCCAGCTCAGCAAATTCATTGGGAAGTTTTAACCTATGGTCTATTTATCATTTTCCAGAAATGGATGTTACTGTGTATATAAAAGTATGTACTAGCCAGTATCAGACTGGCTAGACTCTTGAAAGATTTAAATCAAATCATCCATAGATAAACACCTGCCATGACTTCTTATACTTAATACCTATTTAGATTTCCTTTGTTTTTCCCTTGGACTCTCAAGTATCTAAGAGATCGGGCCTGAAGGTGAGAATTGTGTATATCAGTTCAGTTCAGTCCAGTCTCTCAGTCGTGTCCGACTCTGCAACCCCATGGTCCGCAGCACGCCAGGCCTCCCTGTCCATCACCACCTCCCAGAGTTTACCCAAATTCATGTCTGTTGAGTCCGTGATGCCATCCAACCATCTCATCCTCTGTCGTCCCCTTCTCCTCCCGCCTTCAACCTTTCCCAGCATCAAGGGTCATTTCAAATGAGTCAGCTCTTCGCATCAGGTGACCAAAGTATTGGAGTTTCTGCTTCAACATCAGTCCTTCCAATGAATATTCAGGACTGATTTCCTTTAGGATGGACTGGTTGGATCTCCTTGCAGTCCAAGGGACTCTCAAGCGTCTTCTCCAATACCACCGTTTAAAGCATCAATTCTTTGGCGTTCAGCTTTCTTTATAGTTCAATTCTCACATCCATACATGACTACTGGAAAAACCATAGCTTTGACTAGATGGACCTTTGTTGGCAAAGTAATGTCTCTGCTTTTTAATATGCTGTCTAATTGTGTATATACAGATCAGGTATTCCCAAGATTAAAGGACCTCAAAGACAGACTGTGAAAAGGGCTGAGTTGGTGGGAGAGGAGCAGGACTTGAGTCGTCGTGAAGAGGATTTGGGTCTGAAGCATTGGGTGTCTTAGCTTTTGAACTGACTCTTTCACTGTGTGTGTGTGTGTGTGTGTGTATGTGTGTGTACATGTCAATATCTGGGTGTCTTGATTATTTTGAAGGAGTTAAATGTAAATTATTGATACAAATACAAATGATACTGAAGACTAAAGAACAAGAGAAAAAAGAAAACATTTTGATTTAACAATGTAAATGTAACTCCACCCTTAATGTGAATTGTTTACCATTTATGCTAACTATTCTGTAGCATAATAATTCTGAACGTTATGAAATGTTTCAGATGAAATATGTTGCAAGTTGCATTTGGAGACAACAGTCGACTGTGTTTATGCATGCTCAGCCTTGCAGCTGGCTCTCTCCTCAAAATTTTAAAAAGAAGAACTGCTGAGGAAGCAAATACAAACAGAGCAGACCTCCCAGTGCTACTTATCTCAGTCTTCCCTGTCTTTAACTGTGAACATTTCCTTCACCGTGTCCTTAGCAGTTGCATCTTCATTAGACTTCTTCTTACCCAGAATATGTTCAGATTTCCCAGGCATGCTGAGAAGGGAATTGGAAGTTGATGGAAATGAGAAATGCTATAATTACAAAGCATCTTAATATTGAAAAAGAAATTGGATCTTTAAATTTATTTTCATTAATAACACAAGACATTGGCATTCTGGAACATAACCCCCTCCCCTCTCCTCTCCTACCCTCTCCTGTCCTCACATTTTCCCTCCTCCTTTCCCTCCTCTTCCCTCTTTTATCTTCCCTTCTTAATTTTGATTTTTAGTTTGAATAAAACAATAATAAGAAAATAATTTCTATATGAACATTTATTATTTAAATAAAACAGCACAATCATTGTATAAAAAAAAACAAAGCTTAACTGACTTAATAAATCGTTCTTGTAATTACTGCTTTAAACATCAGTGTGACTATGGAGGGGAAGTCTATTTCTGCAGCCACAGCTCACAGGCTGCTATGGAGACATTGGGGCTACAGTGTTAACAGTGAAGCTTGTCACAAAAATCAACATCTGCATGGGAAAAGCACAGTGAAGGAAACAATTTTGACTAAGGGGTGCTTTACTTACGCAAAGCATGTGTATAAGTGTCTCCAGAAAGAAAAACATATGGATAAGTCTTCTGCCTGTGACTGTCCTTTATATGCAGAGTGGTGGACACCCCACGGGTCATGGACAGGGTGGCCTCTGTTTACTCGGTCTCTTCCATTGTCCATGTTTTATGGTTCAGTTTTGTTTCTTAACATATGCACTGTGTTTGCTAATTGTTTAAAATGTATGCTGAAGCCACTCCTAGAAAATGAATTTTCTCCAGCAAGTTAATTTAGCAGTACATTCAATCAAATTTGAAATCAAGCTGTATTTCTCCTTCAGGGTAGATTCTTCTGAATATCGTCTCCAGACTTTGGCAGAAGTAACCTGACTGCAAGACAGAGAAACTAATGAGGTAGGTAGGGATTAGGGAGGAAAGACCAGTAGATTAAGTCTCTATTGACCTGGAATTGAGTCCATTTCTGTCCTTTATTTATTTGTAATCTTGGGCAACTAAGAAGGTACTCTGTACTTAGTGTTTTTTTTCTATAACATAGGAAAAATAATAGTGGTAAAAGTACAAGGAAGCCTTGTGAGCTATAAAGTGCTCTACAAACAGCAGTTATTAAAATGGAATTTAAGTTGCTTTGAAAATTTTCACTTCCTTATTACAGATAAAGGTCCTAAATAAGAAGACCTTCTTAGTTTCACTAGCTGTACAGAGAAAAGAAAGATGTCTGTTAAGTTTGGTCACATGGTTACTTAAAATATTAATTAGCACTCATGTATTCATACATTCATTCACTTATTTTCATAAGGCTCTGGGATTTATTGAGATGCTAGTAAGTAAAAGGCACTATGCTGGGCAGTGGAGATAGTATGGTGAACAAAAGTAACTTAAGCTCTGTCTTTCTACAGTCTTCCTTCTGCTCAGAAACAAAAGCCAAAAAAAAAAAAAGTGTACACAGAAAAATTAAATTGTAAACTGTGATGAGTGGTACAAGAAACAAAGAAGGGAATTAGAAAGGCTTTACAACAAGAGAAAGGTGGGGCTAGACAGATATAATCAAGAAGGACTATCAGAGGAAGCAGAGTTGTAAAAAAAAGAGAGAAAGGAAAAGTATTCAGGAGAAACAGCATGTGCAAAGGCCCTGTGGTAGAGAAGATGTTGGCTGACTGAGACGCAGACCCGAAATTAGGCCAGTGTATCTGGGGCATGTGGGCTGAGGGGAGAGAGCCACAGGTTGAGAGTGGAGACTGAATCATGCTGGGCCTTGGTAATTTTATTCTATGTGAAGCTGAAAAACCATTGGAAGGGCTTTAACCAGTGGGGGAACACAAAGAACTTCTTGAGCTATTCTACTCGAGTTTTTTTGAGTTAAAATTCTATGTATTTGAACGTATAGGGAAATCTGAAAACTGGGTTGGTTACCACCATTAAGGGAAATCTGAAAACTGAGCTGAATTCATCTTGCTGTCACCTTAGAAGCTTAAACTGAAAATGAATGATGGATTTATTAGTGGAACCATCTTCCATTTGCAGTGGATGGCAAATTTAGGATGTTGATGGTTTTTTGGAGCGGAGGAACAGAAAGGAACAGACTGAGGCTTTTCATCAGGAAGGCATGCATATGATCAACTGAAATGCTTTGAACCTGTTTTTAAGGAAAAAAAAAAAACATTGTTAGCAGACTTTGCTACCTTACTATAATTTTTTTCCCTAAGAAGGCATTCAAGAATTCACAAAGTACTGTTTTCAGCAAGAATACAAATCAAACTTTCTATTTTTTTGTGCTTTCTGTTTCAAAATTTTTGTTCTGGGCAGAATCCTGTCACTGAGCAAGAAATGCTAATTGGACATTTGATTCATCTGGACAGCTGTGAATGGAATTTTTGCTAACCAGCAGCAGATGTAGACATGGCAAATGGCCATTGGCATAGATGTGATGTTAGTAGAATGTGCCCATGCTCCAATCCACAAGTATCTCAGTCTTTTTTTCCTTGAAAGATTTTTATTACATATTTCTGTAAATTAATTTTAGTAATTGTAAGAGGCCAACCCAGTTCACTGGCATGGAAAAAGAGAATCTGTCCTAACATTTACAGTACTCCAGTGAGTGAATCAGCGGAGTTAGATGGGAAATACTTGCTTTCCAGCTGAAAATGCAGAACAGATGCTAGCATTATTCACAGAATATTGCCTACTTGCAGTTCATGTCCTGGATGAAGTTATATGCCACTTAGTCTCTAAGTGATACTTTTTATTTAGGAATAAATATGCCTTCATTGAAAAAGCAGGAATTCAGTACATTCGAAAGGTGATGCTGGTCTTCCTTTTGCTTTTAAGTTTGATAAGTTGATGGATAGATTTTATACCAGATCCTGGTTCATTTAAAGTACTTATATGTAAATAGGAGAGAACTCTGGAACTCACCCAAGGAATTGACACTAAACAAACAAAATGGATTCTATCTCCAGAGATTTTTATTTCAAAATTCTTCTCTGGTTATTTTGATGTACACCCTTAGTTAAGAATCCCTCATCAAAATAACACTTGAAACTAGTTTAAGAGTTATATCATTAGCTCAATGTTGTGTCCATGATCAGTCATACCACAAACGCATGGTATAGTTCCCATGCTGAAGGAAATGGGAGGAAATCGAAGTGGGAAGAAATCAAAGTGTCTGGCATTCCCAAATCTGGCTGACCTGTGATCCTCGCTGCAATGTTCGTCACTATTGCAGCCTGAATTTCTAAAAGAAATTAGGTCAACTTTCCCACTGCAGAGTCCCTGGTGGAAGTGATGGGCTTGGTTCCATCACGGTGTGAAACAGCGATTAATTCTCCCTCCCATTCTATGTAAAATAGAAATTTTCCATTGGTCACTTTCATTTTCAGGGGAACTGTAGTTTCTCATAGCTACTGAAATCTTTGGAGTGTCCCTCTCTGTGCAGAGCTGCTGAAGTTTCCAGTCTTATCTGCACATTAAAACACTTGTGAATTCAGTGTTTTAAGTCATGCCTGCCTTCTCAATGCCCCAGGAGATTCTGATTTAATTGCTTAGGGCTGAGGTATCTGTTTAATGTTTTAATAGTTTTCCAGATGATTTTTATATGCAAGCAAATTTAATATATCCATAGCATCTCAGTTTGCCATCCTAGGTCTAAGGACCTGGCTTATTAGTGAATATTATTATAGCTTTAAAAAATTAACTAATTTATTTATCTGTGCTGGATATGAGTTGTGGCATGTGGGATCTTTTGCTTGCAGCATGCAAACTCTTAGTTGTAGCATGTGGGATCTAGTTCCCTGACCAGGGATTCGCACTGGGAGAGTGGAGTCTCCAAATGGGCCCTCTGCATTGGGGGAATGGAGTCTTAGCCATCAGTCTTAGCCAGAGAAGTCCTAGGATCTGGTGTCTTATATCAAGAATGGTCAATGAGAGATTTGTTGGCTGGATTTATTGCAAACATGCTAGAATAATGCATATCCTTCATCATAACTTTTTTACTACTTGGCTATTTATATGTCAATGTGCAGATCCAACTGATTTGTCCAAACCTATGGGTTTAGACCTTAAACATCAAAGGATTATCATTAAGTCTAATCTAGTGACAGGATTATTTGTAGAACATTCTTTATGCATTAATCCATCCATCCAACAATCAAACAATTATTGAGTTTTTCCAACAACACAAGAGATAACTCTACATGTGACATCACCAGATGGTCAATACTGAAATCAGATTGATTATATTCTTTGCAGCCGAATATGGAGAAGCTCTATACAGTCAGCAAAAACAAGACCGGGAGCTGACTGTGGCTCAGATCATGAGCTCTCTATTGCAAAATTCATGCTTAAATTGAAGAAAGTAGGGAAGATTACTAGATCACTCAGGTATGACCTAGATAGAATCACTTATGATTGTACAGTGGAGGTGACAAATAGATTCAAGGGATTAGATCTGATAGACAAGAGGGCCTGAAGAATTATGGACAGAAGTCTGTAACATTCTATAGGAAGCAGTGACCAAAACCATCCCAGACAAAAAGAAATGTAAGAAGGCAAAGTGGTTGTCTCAGGAGGTCTTACAAATAGCTGAGAAAAGAAGAGACATGAAAGGCAAGGGGAAAAGATAAACCCAACTGAAAGCAGAGTTCAGAGAACAGCAAGGAGAGATAAGAAAGCCTTCTTAAGTGAACAATGCAAAGAAATAGAGGAAAACAAAAGAATGGGAAAGACTAGAGATCTCTTCTGGAGAAGGCAATGGCACCCCACTCAAGTACTCTTGCCTGGGAAATCCCATAAACGGAGCAGCCTGGTAAGCTACAGTCCATGGGGTCGCTAAGAGTCGGACACGACTGAGCGACTTCACTTTCACTCTTCACTTTCATGCACTGGAGAAGGAAATGGCAACCCACTCCAGTATTCTTGCCTGGAGAATCCCAGGGACGGGAGCCCAGTGGGCTGCCATCTATGGGGTCGCACAGAGTCGGACACGACTGACGTGACTTAGCAGCAGCAGCAGAGATCTCTTCAAGAAAATTGGAGATAACAAGGGGATATTTCATGTGAAGATGGGCTTAATAAGGACAGAAATGGTATGGACCTAAGAGAAGCAGAAAAGATTAAGAAGATATGGAAAATTCTCCTACACAGAAGAACTATACAAAAAAGGTCTTAATGACCCAGGTAACCATGATGGTGTTGTCACTCACCTAGACCCAGACATCCTAGAGTGTGAAGTCAAGTGGGCCTTAGGAAGCATTACTACGAACAAAGCTAGTGGAGGTGATAAAATTCCAGCTGAGATATTTCAAATCCTAAAAGATGATGCTGTGAAAGTGATGCACTTAATATGCCAGCAAATTTGGAAAACTCAGCAATGGCCACAGGACTGGAAAAGGTCAGTTTTCATTCCAATCTCAAAGAAGAGCAATGCCAAAGAAGGTTCAAACTACTATACAGTTGCGCTCATTTCACAAGCTAGCAAGGTAATGCTCAAAATCCTTCAAGCTAGGCTTCAACAGTGTGTGAACCAAGAATTTCCAGACATACAAGGTGGATTTAGGAAAGGCAAAGGAACCAGAGTTCAAATTGCCAACATCTGTTGGATCGTAGAAAAAACAAGGGAATTCCAGAAAAATATCTACTTCTACTTCATTGACTATGCTAAACCCTTTGATTGTGTGGATCACAACAAACTGTGGAAAATTCTTAAAGAGATGGGAATATCTTCCCTGCCTCCTGAGAAACCTGTATGCAGGTCAAGAAGCAACAGTTAGAACTGGAAATGAAACAATGAACTGGTTCCAAATTGGGAAAGCAGTATGTCAAAGCTGTATATTGTCACCCTGCTTATTTAACTTGTATACAGATGTGTACAGAGTACATGATGAGAAATGACAGGCTGGATGAATCACAAGTTGGAAACAAGTTTGCCGAGAGAAGTATCAATAACCTCAGATATGAAGATGATGCCACTCTAATGGCAGAAAGTGAAGTGGAACTAAAGAGCTTCTTGATGAGAGTGAAAAAGCGGACTTATAACTCAACATTCAAAAACAAAGATCTTGACATCCGGTTCCATCACTTCATGGCAAATAGAAGAGGGAAAAGTGGAAGTAGTGACAGATTTTATTTTCTTGCACTCCAAAATCACTGCAGATGGTGACTGCATCCACAAAATTAAAAGACTCTTGCTCCTCAGAAGAAAAGCTATGACAAACCTAGACAACATATTAAAAAGCAGAGACATCACTTTGCCAACAAAGGTCCATATAGTCACAGCTATGGTTTTTCCAGTGGTCATGTATGGATGTGAGAGTTGGGCCATAAAGAAAGTTGAGTGATGAAGAATTGATGCTTTTGAATGTGGTGCTGGAGAAGAGTCTTGAGAATTCCTTGGACAACATGGAGATCAACCAGTCCATCCTAAAGGGAAATCAACCCTGAATACTCATTGGAAAGACTGATGCTGAAGCTGAAGCTCTAATACTTTGGCCACCTGATGTGAAGAATGACTCATTGGAAAAGACCCTGATGGTGAGAAAGATTGAGGGCATGGGGAGAAAGGGAAAAGAGAGGATGAGATGGTTGGATGGCATCACCAACTCAATGGACATGAGTTTGAGCAAACTCTGGGAGATGTTGAAGGACAGGGAAGCCTGGTATGCTGCAGTCCATGGGGTCACATGACTTAGCAACAACTACCTCTTATTTGTCAGGAATGTAGATAGGTGCTGGGGAGATATATATCTCAAAGGAGTTCACAGTTTAGATGAGAAGGACATATATGCAAACACATTGATGTAGTATAATGTCATAAAAATCCTATCCTGCAGGGGACACAAGGAAAATCACAAAATAATGCCTGATAAATTCTGTAAGGTGATTAAGGGAATATAATCATCTTTCTTATTGGTAAATTCCCCATCCAAGGATTCAGCTAGCTGCAAGTACAAATTTAAAACACATACCCAAATTTTGCAGATACAGAAGCCTATGGATTTGAACATCCTCAGATCTTGGTATTCGAGGAGGGTCCTGGAACAAATCCCCTGAAGGTGCTTAGGGACAACTGTGTATTTACTGGGAAAAAATTCATATATAAGTGAACTTGGGCAGTTCTAACCCCTGCCCTTCAAGGATCAGCCATACATAAAAGTAAAATGGAAAAGTTAAACTAGGTGAATGGAAGCTCAACTAGTAGCTATGGTATAGGGTTGTATAGGAAATTCTAGGCAAGGAGAAGATGTTGAATGAAGCCATGAGAATTCTAAACAGCAGTGTATGTATGTGAGGTGAGTATAATTTAGTGGAGTTGGCTGGAGTATGGCATATGCTGTGGGGAATGGTACATGGAGAGCAGGGACTGATCATAGAGGGCCTCGTATGCCATCCTTAGGCATAAACATTTTGATCTATAGGCAGTGGGGCACTGCTGAAGAGAAGGAAGAAGCAGATGAGTCATGTACCATCTTACAAAATGCAGGTCACCATGACTGACCCTTCATCCAAAAACAACCAACTACATCATCCACAGGCCAACTCTTACTAGGGTTTCAATAAGAGACGAGCTACTTAAAAAAGATACAAACCATCCATTCATCTATTTCTTCACTGAGCAGACATTTATTGTACACCTACCATGTGTGAGGCACTAGGAACATAGGAAGATTTCTCAGCCTTGGCATTGTTGGCATTTTGGCCACACGGGACATTTGTGTAGTTGAGGGGGTGGTGGCTGTCCTGCGCACTGTAGGATGTCTACAGCCTCTTTGGCCTCTGCTAGAAGCCATCCCCCAGCACCAGCCCAGCCCAACCTGTGACAATCAAAAATAGCCCCTAAATGAGAATCATTGGGACACAAGGATGAATAAGGCATCCAGTCCAACAAGGAGGAGTGTCATAAATGAGATACAAGCTGTTATGAGGGCTTACATAGAAGGGAAACAATTTAGAGTAAGCAGGGAAGTCTTCACAGGAGTGACAAGGCTTCTGTCTTGGACCTTGATGAGGTCTGGATGCTTAAACTCTAAAGACAGATGTTCAGAACACCCCTCAGCTCCGTAGTCCCATCTAAGATACTCTTTCTGCATAGGTCATCAGATGAGTACTGACCAATCTGTGTGTTTGTTATGTTCAGTTGCGTCTGACTCTTTGCTACCCTGTGGACTGTAGCCTGCCAGGCTTCTCTGACCATGGGATTCTCCAGGCAAGGATACTTGAGTGGGTTGTCATTCCCTTCTCCAGGGGATCTTCCAGCCCCAGGGATCAAACTCCAGTCTCCCTCATTGCAGGCAGATTCTTTACCATCTAAGCCACCAGGGAAGCCCATTGAAAAATTTGGACCTTGCTTATTGGACCAATCACCACTGTACAGACTGACAGTTGACCCAGAAGGTGGTATGTCAGAAATGCTCTTCTCTTGTGCTTTCCACTAGATTTTTACTCTTCTCCATCATTTTCCCCTCCTGGTTTGTTTAAAGGTATGACCACTTAATATCCAGGTCCCACTTTTGTTGGTTAATACTTCAACTGTACAGATCATCGCATATTATGAACATACCCTGACTCTTCCACTTTAGGACATCATTCAGGTGCCCGTAGAATTGTGCACATCACCCTGCTTCTACCTATCTCTACCAGCCACGTGTAAGGCAGAGTAAAGAGGGAAAGCTTGACATTTCTCCACCGCACAGTTTTCTTGTACAGCTAAGTCTCCTGTCTCAGCCAGTTCAGTTGCACGGTCGTGTCCACCTCATTGTGACCCCCTGGACTGCTGCACACCAGGCCTCCCTGTCCATTACCAACTCCCAGAGCTTGCTCAAAGTCATGTCCATTGAGTCATGTCTATTTAATGGACTCATGTCCATTTAATTTCATGGCTGCAGTCAACATCTACAGTGATTTTGGAGCCCCCAAAAATAAAGTCTGTCACTGTTTCCATTGTTTCCCCATCTATTTGCCAAATGAAGTGATGGGATTGGATGTCATGATCTTAGTTTTCTGAATGTTGAGCTTTAAGCCAACTTTTTCACTCTCCTCTTTCACTTTCATCAAGAGGCTCTTCAGTTCTTCTTTTCTTTCTGCCATAAGGGTGGTGTCATCTGAATATCTGAGGTTATTGATATTTCTCCCAGCAATCTTGATTCCAGCTTGTGCTTCTCCAGCCCAGCATTTCTCATGATGTACTTTGCATAGAAGTTAAATAAGCAGGCTGACAATGTACAGCCTTAATGTACTCCTTTCCTGATTTGGAACCAGTCTGTTTTCCCATGTCCAGTTCTAACTGTTGCTTCTTGACCTGCATACAGATTTCTCAGGAGGCAGGTCAGGTGGTCTGGTATTCTCATCTCTTGAAGAATTTCCCACAGTTTGTTGTGATCCACACAGTCAAAGGCTTTGGCATAGACAATAAAGCAGAAGTAGATGTTTTTCTGGAGCTCTTGCTTTTTCGATGATCCAATGGATGTTGTCAATTTGAACTCTGGTTCCTCTGCCTTTTCTAAATCCAGCTTGAACTTCTAGAAGTTCATGGTTCACATACTGTTGAAGCCTGGCTTGGAGAATGTTGAGCATTACTTTGCTAGAGTGTTAGATGAGTACAATTGTGCGGTAGTTTGAGCATTCTTTGGCCTTGCCTTTCTCTAGGATTGGAATGAAAGCTGACCTTTTCCAGTCCTGTGGCCACTGCTGAGTTTCCCAAATTTGTTGGCATATTGAGTGCTGCACTTTCATAGCATCATTTTTTGGATTTGAAATAGCTCAACTGGAATTCCATCACATCCACTAGCTTTGTTTGTAGTGATGTCTGGTCTCTTGTCTCTGGTTCTCTTAAACTCTGATCTGTCTGAATCTATGATGAGTGATCCTACCCCTGTCTGTATCTGCATCAGTAGTTCATCGATTTAGTTCAATGAGGAAGTTGGAAGAGTTCACAGTATTTTCCAATCTAGCCATTAGCAGAGGTCCATCAATAAAGCTGATATTTCAATCTCTGATTTTCCTTATGTACATTCCTTAACACTTAGAAGAGTAAGAGGTGAAAGGAATGAGCTGATTTGTGCTGCAGTTATGTTCTGATTGCGTTTCCATGGACAACCTAATGTCCATGGAAGCAACAGGGAACAAGAGAGGCTCCAGATTCCTGACTCTCACTGTGTTCCTTTGACCTGGAATGAAAGTGAAAGTTGCTCAGTCATGTCCAGCTCTTTGTGACCCCCTGGACTATTCTCCCCATGGAGAAGGCCAGAATACTAGAGTGGGTAGTCTTTCCCTTCTCCAGGGGATCTTCCCATCCCAGAGATTGAACCAGGGTCTGCTGCATTGCAGGCAGATTCTTTACCAGCTGAGCTACCAGGAAGCTCTGGAATTGTTCAGCTCTTTTCCTCCTATCTATCTGTCTGTCTATCTATCTGTCTACCATCTATCTGTCCATTTCCTGGGGAAGATTTAACTAGGAATAAACAAGAATTTTACTAGTTAAAAAGTTTCAGAAGTGCTGATATGATGGCTTGCTTATATTGCCCCAACTTCTCATTTTTGTCGTTAGAACTAATCCTCTAAGAGCCACCTTGCTGGTTGAGACCCAGCTCTGCCCCTTCATAACGCTGTGACTTGGGGCAAGTTGGGCAACCTCTCTGTGCCTCACTCCTCGCCTCTTGGATGAGGATTAGTGTCAGCCTTGCGGGGCTGTTGTTAGGGTTGAATGCAGGCAAGCACGTCAGTACTGAGAAGGGCCCTAGAGTGCCAGGGAAGCCACGATGTGGGAAGCGCTGACAAGACCCCGGCTCCCAAGCGTAGCAAGTCCTCCTTTCCCCTCAGATTCCTCCTTTGCTGGCTGCTTCTGCTTGCATTTCTCTAACTGGGATAATTAAAAAATCCTTCATCTCAAAGGTCAATGTTTTTTTTTTTTCTTTTCCCCCTGAGAGTACTGTTGTCTTAGACCTGGCCTGTCATACAAGGCTTGGTGGGGATTAACAAGGCCCTTTCCTGAGCTCAGGTCTTGGTTAAGGTGACAAGAGAGGCCCAGGAACAAAAGACCAGATTTCCAAAGTCAAATTTTTATTTCTCCAATTTCTTCAAATGATATTTTCAAATTCCTTAGTTTCTAAACCGATATAAATTTTCACTTTTCCCCCTCCAGTTCCTCCCTGAGTCATTCCTACCACCAAATTGCCAGTGTCTCTCAGTTACCACTTCTTTCCGTGGGTTTCATTACCTCTCTGGGGGGTTTACTGCCTCGTTCAGTCTCTCATCACCTTCCTTTTGGACTGAGGTCCCCACTAGGTTTTCGCAAGGTTTCTTTTTTTTTTTTTTTCCACAAGATTTCTTAAATTCTGTCTTGTCCTCCTCCACAAGGAGAATCACTGAGGGTTTGTGTGGCAGGTTGTTCTCTCAAACTGTGCTCAAGAACTTTATACCCTAAACGTGTTTGCCTGGTGTAAAATCCTGTAATTAGGATTTCGTCTATTTGATTTCCTCACCTATCTTTTTGATCCCCTCACACATGGTCCTTGGATCTAATGCTCTTATCGCTCCCTCCTCTCCTCACCCCACCTCCTAGGTCTCTGCTTCTTCATCTTCCTACTGGATGCAGTGTTTTCTAAGCTCACTTTTACCCAGTCACCTAGGATTCATGCTGGTCTCAGACTGAAACGCCTTCCTCAAAATATATCCCATGGGCATGTGTGTGTTTAGTCGTGTCCAACTGTTTGTGACATTTTGGACTGTAGCCCATTAGGCTCCTCTGCCCATGGGAGTTTTCAGGCAAGAATACTGAAGCAGGTTGCCATTTCCTTCTCCAAAATATATCCCATCTACATTTTAATATCCAGTTCCTAACACCAGCCATCTATGTAGTTTGTATGAGTGCAAACTGGAAGTTGCTCAGTCCTGTCCAACTCTTTGCGACCCCATGGACTATACAGTCCACGGAATTCTCCAGGCCAGAATACTGGAGTGGGTAGCTGTTTCCTTCTCCAGGGGATCTTCCGACCCAGGAATCGAACTAGGGTCTCCTGCATTGCAGGCAGATTCTTTACCAACGGAGCTATCAGGGAAGCCCTATTTGTGTGAGTGCTCCAGACTAAATTCATGTTTCTCTTTTGTGAGTGCCTCTTGGTACTCAAACTTTTCTGAATATTTTGTGCACTTATATAGTGTGTTAAGTACATGGGGTTTACTGTCGGATCTAATTGCGGGTTTGAAATCTGGCTCAACCAATTGTTATCTCAGTGGGGGAACGTCTCTTGGTGTCAGTTTCCTCCTTGAACAGGCTCTTCTGGGACAGTGACATAAGACACAAAATCGGGTCAACACTATTTGGGTTTGAAGCCTGGCTTTACCCCCACACTAGCTGGGTTCCCTGGGAAGTTAGCTAATCTCTCTAAATCCAAGTGTTTTCATTTGTAAGATGAGCATGCTTTTAGTAGATACTTAGGAGAGTGATTGTGAGGATGAAATAACATAATCCATATACAATGTTTAGCAAATTCCTGGAAATACACTAACAACATGGGAGCTAACTACTCTTGGGATTCTCCCCTTCTCCAGGTATTTCCTTCCTTGCAGAAGGAGCTAAATTGTTATAAGAGCCCTCATGCCTTTCCTCAGAGAAGGCAATGGCAACCCATTCCAGTACTCTTGTCTGGAAAATCCCATGGATGGAGGAGCCTGGTAGGCTGCAGTCCATGGGATCGCGAAGGGTTGGACACGACTGAAGCGACTTAGCAGTAGCAGCAATGCCTTTCCTCCCTTTTACTTATTGCAACGTAAAGAGGACAAGTAGAGTGGAATAACTGACTTGACTGGTAAATTCAGGAAGAACAAATCGATCATTCTTGGCTCCTCCGTTCCTTTCTCTTGAGAGTGAGTGACCACAGAAAGAATCTTCCTTCTCGTGACAGACGTTCTGTAGAAGACTGCCTCTGCATTAGGAGGTCTGCTCTGATACAGGGCACCTGTGTGAGTTTTTTCACTTCTGGGCTATAGTATCAGAAAATTCATTCATCTGAAAATATATGATCTGTCAGTAATAAAGATGATATGTTTGGGACCTTTGTCTTTTTCTTCATTCATAACTGAGACAAAGAGAGAATATGCCTATCAGACTCAATAGCACCTATGTCTTTTGATTTTGGGGATGATTAAAGTAATTGTGCATAAAAGCACACAACACAGAACACAGCCCAATACAGGTGTTTCTGAATTAGAATTCTTTGATTTAAACAACTCTCTGGCCAACTTACATTGACCAGGCAACTATTGGAAGGCTGTGGGATTGCTCACATAATAAAAAGAAAAGCTGATGAATGAGACCCAGAGGATGGTGATAAAGAAGCTCTTGCAAGAACTGGTGGAGAATTCTCAGGGCACTGCCATCCAGGGTGTCAGCTCAAGCTGCTTTCTTGTCCCTCTGCTCAAAATTCAAATTCTAGGGAGAGAGTCTTTGATTCCCTTGGCTGTGGTCACATGGTCACCCCTTACCAGATGAAACCAAGGTCACCTGCGAGCCTCATCAGACAGTGACCAAGGAGGGAAGTGTGGCCCCTCTCTGCTTTGCCACACAAAGCCAGATTGCAAAACTGAACAAATATACTAATAACTAACCTCTACCATCAACAGGGAGGCCTGGCATGCTGCAGTCCATGGGGTCGCAAAGAGTCGGACAGGACTGAGCAACTGAATGGAACTGAACTGAACTATCAGTAAAAATGAGTGTAATTATTCTTGTCATCAATTCTGCAACTAGATTTAAAGCATCTTACAAAGAAATAGGGCTTCCCAGGTCACGCTAGTGGTAAATAACTCGTCTGCCAATGCAGGTTAGACATAAGAGACTCAGGCTTGATCCCTGTGTTGGGAAGATCCCCTGGAGGAGGACACAGCAACCCACTCCAGTATTCTTGCCTAAAGAATCTCGTGGAGAGAGGAGCCTGGCAGGTTATGGTCCATAGCGTCTCAAAGAGTCAGACACGACTGAAGTGACTTAGCACAGCACAGAGAGAAATAACTATGTCTTACACGTTTCCCCATATTTTACAGCATTGAACATATTTTCTTTCTATTCTTACTTCCAAGAACACAGTTTGACTTACTCTAAGTATCCCCTTATCTTATTCTTGATGCCATGTTATCCTTGTCCTAAACCATCTTGTATCTTATCTCTAGGCAGGTCATTTTGAAGCATAGTATGTTCGGACCTTGGAGCAGTTAGTGAACAGGTATTGATTGATTAATTAGGAGGATGATTGTCATTGTCAATTATACTAAATATTTTCTTATGTCAATACTTTCTATGTCAATCTTAAGGGAAATCAATCCTGAATACTCATTGGAAAGACTGATGCTAAAGCTGAAGTTCCAGTATTTTGGTCATCTGATGCGAACAGCCAACTCATTGGAAAAGTCTCTGATGCTGGAAAGATTGAGGGCAGAAGGAGAAGAGGGTGTCAGAGGATGAGATGGCTGGATGGCATCACCGAGGCAATGGACATGACCTTGGTGAGGGACAGGGAGGCCTGGCGTGCTGCACCCCATGGGGTCACAAAGAGTCAGACATGACTGGGTGACTGAACAACCACAACAACAGCATTGTACTGAAAGGCAGCAGAGGGAGTTAGCCATTGTTTAGAAGGCAGGACACAATGGAGATATGAGCCATTACTTGTTACTGTAACTCAAGAATATGGACTGATGGTCAAGCAAGAGAGAAAGGGTACTATATAGTCAGAGTCAGAGACTGAGATGGACCCAGCAAGAGACTAGAAGAGACCCAGACAAGGGTGAGAAGTGAGATAGATGTACTTTAACAGAAGACTTCCCATGACCCACGAACGTCAAAGGGGAAAAGCTGACCCAGGTAGAAGTGTCACAGGTGAAAGTTGTTGAGGGACTGCTACTTGGTATTTTGAAAAAGTAAGAAGGATCACCCACTGTCATAACCATTTGAAATAATTTCTTCTGGGAAACATAGCCATGACTATCGTTTCTTGTGAAGAGTGTCCTTTTTCCAGCAGCAGCAGCATGAAGTGAGTGAAGTCGCTCAGTCATGTCCGACTCTTTGCGACCCCGTGGACTGTAGCCTACCAGGATCCTCAGTCCATGGGCTTTTCCAGGCAAGAATACTGGAGTGGGTTGCCATTTCCTTCTCCAGGGGATCTTCCCGACCCAGGGATCAAACCCGGGTCTCCCACATTGTAGGCAGACGCTTAACCGTCTGAGCTACTAGGGAAGCCCATGAAGTCAGCTGGAAATATAGACTCTCAGGCCTCGCCCCACATTATGATTCCAACTCTGCATTTGTGACTGCCAGCTGGCTCATGCGCACGTTATAGTTTGAGAACAGCCTGAGGATATCCAAAGATCAGGAAAGAGAAAATCAGAAGACTTGGGTGCTGATATTCCCTTCACCCCTTTCCGGCACGGGACTCTAGAAATGGCTTCTTCTGAGTCTTCAGCTTCCTCATCTGAACAGTGGAAACACTCCTCGTTTTCAGGACTTGTTGGGCAGAACCAATAAAATCTGAATGGAAAGGTATTTTGAAAACTGCAAAGGGCCCCCCAAAAGTAAGCTTTTCAGTTCCTGAGCACATGAGGCTGGGGAGGAAACACTGATACTTCCCCTGGCTATCACTCGTGGGTTGAACTTCACTTCTGCAGTCTTTCTTTCTAGCCCTGAGTAAACTTCACCCTGTGTGAAGGAGATGTGAACAAGTCAGCAGGTGATGCATTTGTTTTTGAACACGTTAATTTCTTTACCAGCTCTGTTTATTTTCCAGCGGCATCACTGTATTACATCAATGTTTCAAGTTGTTAACAATACCAGCTGGCACTGCAGGCATCACTTATCCTTATGGTATAAAAACTCAGAGGGTAGAATGAAAATTGCCATCTAAAACCCAGTGCTGAATCTCCTTCTTGGTGGGCTTTTAATTTCCCCTTGGGAGCAGATCCACCATTCCCCCTATGTTTCCAAAGCCTTTGATTCATGATATCAGTTGGCATCTCTGCCATTTATTTTGTTTTTCTCTGATAGCTTTTGAGGTTTGAGGGAGCAGAGACTGTTCACAGCTTCTTTTTTATTTCTGTCTCCTTAGGGTTTAGGACATAGTAGGAAAGCATGGATGTGAGAGTTGGACCATAAAGAAAGCTGAGTGCCAAAGAATTGATGGTTTTGCACTGTGGTGTTAGAGAAGACTCTTGAGAGTCCCTTGGCCTGCAAGAACTGAATATTCTTTGGAAGGACTGATGCTGAAGCTGAAACTCCGATAATTTTGGCCACCTGATGTGAAAAACTAACTCATTTGAAAAAACCCTGATGGTGGGCAAGATTTAAGGCAGGAGGAGAAGGGGACAACAGAGGATGAGATAGTTGGATGGCATCACAGACTCAATGGACATGAGTTTGAGTAAACTTCAGGAGTTGGTGATGGACAGGGAGGCCTGGTGTGCTGCAGTCCATGGGGTCGCAAAGAGTTGGACACAACTGAGCAACTGAACTGAACTGAGGAATGCAAGAAATATCTAGGTAATTTGAGTGGTGGAGGAAAATTTAAAAATCTACCCGTTTGTCTCTATTCATTGATTTATTCTCAGTATCAGTGGGATTTTTAGGGAAGCTTGATGGTTTAGACTAGACCCCGTGCTCCCCTGGTAGCTCACACAGTGAAGAATCTGCCTGCAGTGCAGGGGACCTGGGTTCAATTCCTGGGTTGGAAAGATCTGCTGGAGAAGTGCCCTTCTTCTTCTAGGGCAACCCACACCAGTACTCTTGCCTGGAGAATTCCCTGGCAGGCTACAGTCCATGGGGTCACAAAGGATTGTGACCCCATGGCTAACACTGTGCTTCCCTAGCACCCTTTCCAAAGGCTCATCACACATGTACCTCTTTTTAATTTTTTCAGATTTAATGTAGTTTTGGGCTGTTCTGTGCAGCATGTGGGATCTTAGTTCCACAACCAGGGGTTGAACCCATATCCCCTGAACTGAAAGAGCAGTCTTAACCAGTGGACTGCCAGGAAAGTCCCTCATACATGTACCTCTTGAACAAGTATCTTTCCTGATAGCTCGTGAGACCTCTGACAGCAGGGATTGTCTCTCCTATCCTCCCCATATCCTCAGGGCTCAGAACAATGTCTGTCACATAGGTATTCAGCAAAATATCTATGGAATTAAAGTGAGTGATTTGATCCTTTCCACAATCAGCATATTTCAACAGTGCATGCTCCCCAGTTGGAAATTTGGGCCATTACTTCCCAGTTGAGGAAGTTTCCCTCTCAGTTCTTTTTCTCTAGTGGCCAAATACCTTCTCTCCCAATACCTGGAGAGAAGGAAAGTAATATTTATTAAATGCCTACTTTCAACAACATGTAATGATAAGTGGTATTATCTCTACTGACAAAAATAATGCTCAGAGGGTAAGGGGTATGACCAAGGTTACAGAGCTAAATTTACAGTCAGTCTCGTGCTGGATCACGCTGCCTATGTAGAACTGCCTCAAGGTCTGAATAGGGGCTACAGAACTCATCAATGTTTGAGAAGAGAGATATTCTGAATTTAATTCCTTGTATAGATTTATTTTCAGAACCACTTCATAACTCAGCCTTCACTCTTCCACATTAAGCTTTCTCCTTCCAGCTGGGACCTGTAACTTGACCATGGCCTTGTTCTATCTTTCTCAGATCTAGGGTAGTGATGGTCAGCCTGCTTCTCATAGATGCTTGTTGGTGATCCTTTCATCCAGTGATAGGAACGAGGTTTAGTTTCAGAGTAAGTTCTGATGTAGATGTATTTGGATTTTTAAGATCTATGTCTTCCTCTCTCCCAGATAAATGATCTGTCCTTGGTTTCTACTTACATCAGGTCTATTCACGTCACATAGTTCATAAAGGCTAAATAAAAAGGAAAAATGATCACCAGTATAATTATTGCTTAGCTGTAGACCCATTCATAAGGATTATCATATTCTTAACACACATTCACATCATATCCTCATAATACATATTCTTATAATTGTATTTTGTTTAATCTATTACTATTTTAATTGATTTTTTGAAGTATCCTTTCAAGATTCATTCACCAAATAACAGCTGGCCCTTGAACAACACAGATTTGAACTGCATAGATCCACGTGAATGTGAATTTTTTTCAACAGTAATTACTACAGTACTACACACCTGCAGTTGGATGATTTCTTGGCTGTCCAACTGAGGATACAGAGAATTGACTATAAGTATATGCAGATTTTTGGCTGCATGGAGGGTTGGCACCCCAACCTCCTACATTGTTCAAGGGTCAACTGAAATGTAGTCCCTTAATATCCACAAGGGATTGATTCTAGGAGACCATGTGGGCACACAAATCCCCTCAAGTTCCTTATACAAAATGGCATGGTAGTTGCACATGAACTATGCACTTACTCTCATAACTCTTATGAGACTTTAAGATTTAAATTAATTTATAGATTACTTATAATACCTAATACAATGTAAATGCTATGTAAATACTTATAAATACAATGAAAATGCTTTGTAAATAGTTACCAGCATGAAGCAAATTGAAGTTTCACTTTGTGGAAATTTCTAGAACTTTTTATTCCAAATATTTTTAATCAATGGCTTTTTGAATCATGAATGTGGACCCAACAAATATAGAGGGAGAGCTGACTGTGCGGATGCCTACCTTATATCAGGTACTTTGCTAGGTGAGAAAGCCAAAGGGAGACATAAGCCCTAGCCTCAGGTGTAATTTATTCCTAAAAAAAAAAAATGTCCATGTCTACCTGACAGACTCAGGAGTCTTTCTGGAGGAGGAAACCTTGATGGAGACTGGATAGAGGAGAAGAATGAACATGTCTAGAAGCAGACAAGTGGTAGCTGAGAAAAGAATGTGGTGTAGTAAGGTCAGGATGCCTAAGGACAAATATAAAAACAATCAACTTTTTCATCCAATAAATTCTGTGCATGCTGTATTGTTTATTGCCTTAACAATCACACAAAAAAAGGAATTTTAAAGGAAAGTAAAGCAGCTGCTAAAAATGTTCAAGGTCATAGTTTTGCTCTGAGCACATTCAAACAGGTTTTTCCTGCCCTTGTCTTGTCATTTTGGTAGAAAAAACCCTGCATTTCAATTGCCAGGAAAGAGCCACTGGGTTAAGCAAAGACAGAAGCACTTCATGGGGTCCTTTAAAATCTTGACTACTCAGCCATTAAGAAGAATTCATTCGAATCAGTTCTAATGAGATGGATGAAACTGGAGCCTATTATACAGAGTGAAGTAAGCCAGAAAGATAAAGACCATTACAGGATACTAACACATATATATGGAATTTAGAAAGATGGTAACGATAACCCTATATGCAAAACAGAAAAAGAGACACAGAAATACAGAACAGACTTTTGGACTCTGTGGGAGAAGGCGAGGGTAGGATGTTTCGAGAGAACAGCATCGAAACATGTATATTATCTAGGGTGAAACAGATCACCAGCCTAGGCTGGATGCATGAGACAAGTGCTCGGGCCTGGTGCACTGGGAAGACCCAGAGGGATCGGGTAGAGAGGGAGGTGGGAGGAGGGATCGGGATGGGGAACACATGTAAATCCATGGCTGATTCATGTCAATGTATGACAAAAACCACTACAATATTGTAAAGTAATTAGCCTCCAACTAATAAAAATAAATGGAAAAAAAAATCTTGACTGAGACAATTGGGAAATCTAGTCACTGAGAATGAAGTGACAGCTATGACAAAGGACCCTTTAGTTAATGGCAGTGCCCTCTGCAACCAAACACAGGGTGCTCTAGAAAGATGTGTGTGTTTTCCAGTCCCCATGCATTTTTTTTCTCTTGGGAAAGAGAAGCAATTTCATACAGCTGAAGGGACTTGGGTTAAAGTTACATTGAGGGTTCTGGTCTATACTAGATGGATAGTTTTATTTAAATGTTGGCACATCATATGACTCATTAATCATATCATATAACCTAGAGAGCAACTCCTCTAAACTTCTCTTTTTAGATGAGGAAAATGTGACCCAGAGAAGTCAAGTAATTTTCACAAAGACACACAGGAGATTGGTGCCAGGTCTGTGTTAATCCAGTGCAGACTTTGTCATGTGCTGTGCTGAGTTGCTCAGTCGTGTCCGACTGCTATCCCATGGACTGCAGCCCGCCAGCCTCCTCCATCCATAGGGATTCTCCAGGCAAGAACAAGGGAGTGGGTTGCCATACCCTCCTCCAGGGGATCGTCTCAACCAAGGGATCGAACCTAGGTCTCCTGCATTGCAGGTGGAGACTTTACCATCTGAGCCATCAGGGAATCTTTATTACAAAAACTTTATAATAACATTCAGTTCAATTCGGTCACTCAGTCGTGTCCACCTCTTTGTGACCCCATGGACTGCAGCACACCAGGCCTCCCTGTCCATCACCAACTCCTGGAGTTTGCTCAAACTCATGTCGGTGATGCCATCCAACCATCTCATCCTAAGTTGTCCCCTTCTCCTTCTGCCTTCAACCTTTCCCAGCATCAGGGTCTTTTCTAATGTCAGTTCTTCGCATCAGGTGGCCAAAGTATTGGAGTTTCAGCTTCAGCATCAGTCCTTCCAATGAATATTCAGGGTTGATTTCCTTTAAGATTGACTGGTTGGATCTCCTTGCAGTCCAAGGGACTCCCAAGAGTCTTCTCCAACACCACAGTTCAAAAGCATCAGTTCTTCAGTGCTCAGCTTTCTTTATGGTCCAACTTTTACATCCATACATGATTACTGGAAAAACCATAGCTTTGACAAGATGGACCTTTGTTGGCAAAGTAATGTCTCTGCTTTTTAATATGCTGTCTAGGTTAGTCATAGCTTTTCTTCCAAGGAGCAAGCGTCTTTAAATTTCATGGCTGCAGTCACCATCTGCAGTGACTTTGGAGCCCAAGAAAATAAAGTCTGTCACTATCTATCTGCATGAACTATGAACTGATGGGACTGGATGCCATGATCTTAGCTTTTAAGCCAGCTTTTTCACTATCCTGTTTCACTTTCATTAAGGGGCTCTTTAGTTCTTCTTCACTTTCTGCCATAAGGGTGGTGTCTTCTGTATGTCTGAGGTTATTGATATTTCTCCCAGCAAATCTAATAATAGCATTAGTTAATTAATTATTTCATTAATAACTATTTATTGGATATTTATGGTGTTGCTGAAGTCAGATTCAGCTGTTTGCTGCTTGAAAACCAATACTTGAGAGATAAATGTTGACTGGAAAAGAAAGATTGCTTTATTCAGAAGGCTGGCAATCTGGAGAGAAGGTGGACTCATGTCAACAACCAACTCCAAAGATTCCGCTCAACCATAAAAGTTTTTAAAGGGACAGTCATTCTAGGAGGGAATCAGAGTGTTCATTATCTTCCACTGTGTGCAGACTTTCTTCTGATTGGTTGATGGTGAGGTAACAGGGCAGTGTTCCAGGAATCGTGTGCTTAGCTTGGAGTTTCCATCTTGTACCTCAATGCCAGCCTTAGTTCCTGCTGAAGAACTCGAAGATATTGCTATGTCTGTCCCCTGAGGAGGAACCAGGACCCTGCCCAATTTTGCACTATTATGTCTTGACTGTTTCTCCCTTCTTTCTGCATTCCCTCCCTTCCCTGGTAAATAGCTGTTTGAATTTACCTTTTGGAACTCGGGGAAGGTCAAAGAGGCTGAATGAAGCCTATTTCTTACCTGATGCGAAGAGCTGACTCATTTGAAAAGACCCTGATGCTTGAGGGCAGGAGGAGAAGGGGATGACAGAGGATGAGATGGTTGGATGGCATCACCAACTCAATGGACATTGAGTTTAGGTAAACTCTGGGAGTTGGTGATCGACAGGAAAGCCTGGCATGCTGCAGTTCATGGGGTTGCAAAGAGTTGGACACGACTGAGCAACTGAACTGAACTGAACTGAGATTGCTTCAGCTAAGCAGAATAAACTCAGTGTGGGGAATAATAACTTTGCCAAAATTCTACACAGTGGGAGAGCAGAAATTGTCAGCAGTCCATGGAAATTGGCAGACATTTGAAAAAACTTAAAAGTTTATATATTTTTAAAAATTTTGTATGAAATAAATATGTCCTTGTGTGTTTGTGTGTGTGTGTGTGCGCGCGCATGTGTATAGGTAGATCTGAAAAGTAACATGGCAATTGCAAAATGAAAAAAAAAAAAAAAAAGAAATGGGGGGACATGGAAAGAATTTGTACCCAGGAGGGCCTCACAGAGCCCTCTCCATTTTAATGGTGTGCTAAGTGCTTTGTTAGGATTATTTTTGCCATAGATTGTTTTCAATGGAGAGGCAGTATTCAGTTACGAGTTCAGTGCTCACTGCTATTGGGTGTGGGGCTTGTTGCATAGCCCCGCTAAGCCTCACTTCTCTATAAAATGGAGGAGATAAGAGTTCCTGTTGCAGGCAAATCATGAAGATTAAATGAGATAATGCACGTAAAGCTCAGCACAGCATCTGGCACACTTAATATCCGGGTTGCTAGGATTTAATCCTTCTGGGCTTTCTATCCGAGCAAAGATCAGTACTCTGTAATTCTTCTGTCTGCATGCCCTAAAGATAATCGTGAAAGGTTTCTTTCTTCGAGTGCTTTCATTCTCTCTGCATGTGTGTGTGTGTGCTAAGTCGCTTCAGTCGTGTCCGACTCTTTGTGACCCCATGGACTGCAGTCCACCAGGCTCCTCTGTCCATGGGATTTTCCAGGCAAGGATACTGGAGTGTGTTGCCATAACCTCCTCCAGGGGATCTTCTCGACCCAGGAATCAAACCAGCCTCTCTTATGCCTCCTGCATTGTCAGGCGAGCTCTTTACCACGAGGCCCCCTGGGAAGCCCTTCACTCTCTTCAGGTCCCCATGCAGCAGTGAATTGCCATGTCTGGAGGGCCAGAACTTGTCTCCCTCACAGTCACCCCCTTTCTCTAGATCCTTCTTCCCCTCCTTCAGGTTCTTGGCAGCCTCCTCTGGAGGGAATTCAAATATGTTTTCATTAGAGCCTCATAACTTTGGGAGGGAGCTTCATCAATGGTGTGCCTGCATCTCCTGCTCCATTCAGAGAGGAATAAGGGCCAGCTTTCGGATGGCATGTCATCCATCTCTGAGCCCAGTCAGGTTTAGGTTGGCTCACAAGTTCTGGGAATTGTAATAATCTTTGGCATTCTAAGAATGGATTCCATAGAGACCTGGAGTTAAAAAAAAAAAAAGCCAATATAATAAGTAACACAGCACATCAGCCCTTTTGGCAAGAACCACAAGAAGAGCCATTCAGCACATATTTGGCCGTCCACGTTCATAAGAGCGTAATAGAGTTCTCTTGGTTCCTTCTGAAGCTTGATCACTTCTAAAGTAATGTCATCTTCTGCGCAAGGTTTTTGCTGATGCACAAGCCTCTCTGCTCTTCTTTTGCAAACCATCCTAGTCTGAGTACACAACTTTTTGTGCACATCTAGTTGGCGGGCAAGTTGGACATTCAACATACTTATGAAGGCAATACATTCTGGAGGGAATCTTCAGCAGAGGTCTGGAAAAGATTTGCAAAATACTCTGTCTGCATAAGACAGCTCTAGGCAACAGTGCATTTCTTAGCTCCACAGCCTCTGAAGCTCATTGAAGTGATTACCTTTTGTGGTTTCTTTGTCCCTTTTGATTTGAGGAATGAGCTGTTTCTATTTTGGATATCTTAAGGGGCGTATGGAGAATCTTGTCTTGCTCTTTGTCACTTGTGGAAATGAAGATGCAGCTTTGAAGTGGGGCCAGAGGAATGAATCAAGAACTTTTTGTGTGGGGAGGACTCACATGAAAGTATACCCATTTGTCATTTAACGTTCGTGGCAACTGGCCCTCAGAGAGGTTAATTGGTTGGCAGAAGCTCACAGGAACTTTTAAATTTCTCCCTAGGTTTGTTGGCCTCCAAAGACCATGCATACAACATAGATAAAATGACTTTGTCACTTTACTACCTCTTCTCTAGGTCGTTTTTTTTTTTTAAGTTCATTTTTTTAATCCCGAAATTCAACTCCTCGCACTTCTGTGTTCTTTTGGTCAAAACATCATGTGTCCTTAGGATCTGGGGCACTGTGTATTTTTCCCATATGGAGTTCAATACTTATTTCCTTTGGAGAAGGAAATGGCAACCCACTCCAGTATTCTTGCTGGGAAAATCCCATGGACAAAAGAGCCTGGTGGGCCAGAGTCCATGGGATCGCAGAGTCGGACACAACTGAGCATGCATGCACTTATTTCCTTGTGTACTTATTCTTTTATAATACTGCACATACTAAACCACCCAAGTTTCTTCTAATTTGATAAGTGTTAGAAGTATTAATATATAGTCCAGCTATTAATTCTTAAAGTCTCTTTTCTTTTTATGTTAGCTTGAAATACAGCTAGAGCTTTTCTTTCCACATACTGTTTTTAATCCTGAAAGCTTCATGGCATTCAGTATTTAAATTCATTTATTCCAAACTACTTGGTTAATTCATATTTTTATTCAAAAATTCATTTGCTCTCATGTCAGCAAGAATTTGGGAGACACTTGTAGACAAGCAATTTTATAATGGCAGTAGGATCTCTGTTTAATAGGAAATTTTGTGAAATGAGGTTGGCCTACATCAGTTTTCAGTTTGAGAAGCTGCAAATGGTTGTCCATGGCTGGGACCCAGGTTTCATGTGTGGAGCCAGCAGACCACAAAGCAGCCTGGACTCATACTGAAAGTGATGGTGTATCATAGGACATTCAACCCCTAAGTATGGCTTCTGTGTGGATTTTTAAAATAGATATCCTGTATAATATCAAGAAACTTTCTATTTTGAGATTGCTATGAAATTCTTAAATCATAAAACGGAGATGACTTCTGTTAAATGTTTTTTCTGAACTGAGAGGACAATATGATAATTAGCCTTTATTTTGTTAATATAGTGAGTTAATTGTTCCATTTTTTGACAGTTGTGAAATCAGTCTTGCTTTCTTTTTTTTTTTTTATTATTAGTTGGAGGCTAATTACTTCACAACATTTCAGTGGGTTTTGTCATACATTGATATGAATCAGCCATAGATTTACACGTATTCCCCATCCCGATCCCCCCTCCCACCTCCCTCTCCACCCGATTCCTCTGGGTCTTCCCAGTGCACCAGGCCCGAGCACTTGTCTCATGCATCCCACCTGGGCTGGTGATCTGTTTCACCATAGATAGTATACATGCTGTTCTTTTGAAACATCCCACCCTCACCTTCTCTCACAGAGTTCAAAAGTCTGTTCTGTATTTCTGTGTCTCTTTTTCTGTTTTGCATATAGGGTTATCATTACCATCTTTCTAAATTCCATATATATGTGTTAATATGCTGTAATGTTCTTTATCTTTCTGGCTTACTTCACTCTGTATAATGGGCTCCAGTTTCATCCATCTCATTAGGACTGATTCAAATCAGTCTTGCTTTCTTGGACTAGATCTTTCTTGGTTAAAATGCATTAACCTTTTCAACATTGCTGGATTTTGTTTGCTAACATATTGTTTATACCTCTTGCATCGTCATGACTGAAATCATCTTGTAATTTTCACTTCCTGTAATGTTCTTGTCAGAATTTGGCATAAAGATTTTGCTGATCTCATAAGCAAGTTTGAGAATGTTCCTTTTTATTCTCTGAAACAGTTTGTGTATAGTTGGCTATGTCTTCCATAAATGTTCTAGAATACACTGGTGAAACTATTTGGTACTGGGTTTTCTTGGTGGAGAGTTTAAGATTATAGATTCACTTTATTTGCTATTATAAGATGATTCAGATATTCTATTTTTTCTTGTGTTAGTTTTAAAAATTGTATTTTTAAATGAAAGTGCTTTCTGCTTCTATGAAACTTTAAAATTTAATGACCTAAAATTGCTTATAGTATTCTCTTGCTACTTTTAACATCTATAAGGTCTTTAATAATTTTCCTTTTTTCTTACCTAATGTTGGTTCTTTTTCTTTTTCTCTTTTTTCTTGATTAGCCTTACTAATTATTATTTTCATTAATCTTACCAGAAGAAGCTTCTTTGGTCTTTGTTGATTTCTCTCTATTGTAAATTTGTTCTCTTTCCTTAACTTCTGCTTCTACTATTTTTCTTCTTTATTCCATTTTCTTTGCTTATAATTTGTTTTTCTATTGCTAAATTTTTGAGATGATTACTTAGTTCACCACTTTCTGGTCTTTCTTCTTTTAGAATGCATACAAAAAAGTAGTAACTTCCTGTAAGATGTATACTACAAGTGTTTTTGTACAGTTTCCTTTATCTTTTAGATCTTTCATTGAAAATATTTTATAATTTTTAATTTTTATTTCTCTACCTTTGATTTATTTAGAATGCTATATCTTACTTTTCAAACACATGGAAATTTATAATTCTGGGGTCCTTGATTCTTAGCTTAATTAAGTGCTATATTTAAAAATATATTCTATATGATTTTAGTCCTTTGACGTTGGTTGAGACTTGTTTTTGATCAAGGATATAGCTAAGTTTTATGATTATTTCATATGTATTTGGAAAAAATGTGTATGCTATGATTATTAAGTAGAATATTCATA
Source organism: Cervus elaphus (assembly GCF_910594005.1). NCBI lineage: Eukaryota > Metazoa > Chordata > Mammalia > Artiodactyla > Cervidae > Cervus > Cervus elaphus. Next base: position 78,527,434 of record NC_057819.1, on the reverse strand, counting down.
CATGGCAATTAGGTTATATTTACCAATGTGTTGTTCAGATTACCTTTATCTTCATTGATTGTTTTTTTTATTACATATACTTTACTGAAAGAAGCATGATAAAACCTCCACTAAGACACAGGATTTGTCTATTTTTCCTCTTCTATCAGTTATTGTTTTGTGTATTTTGGCCTATGTTACTTGGTACATATAAATGTATAATTGCCATATCTACCTGAGAAACCTGTATCCAAGTCAAGAAGCAACAGTTAGAAGTTTACATGGAACAACTGACTGGTTTAAAATTGGGAAAGGAGTATGGCAAAGCTGTATATTGTCACCCTGTTTATTTGACTTCTATGGAGAGTGCACCATGTGAAATGCTGGGCTGGATGAATCACAAGCTGGAAGCAAGATTGCTGGGAGAAATATCAACAACCTCACATAGGCAGATGATACCCCTCTAGTGGCAGAAAGTGAAGAGTCTCTTGATGAAAGTGAAAAAGGAACACATGTAAATCCATGGCTGATTCATGTCAATGTATGGCAAAAACCACTACAATATTGTAAAGTAACTAGCCTCCAACTAATAAAAATAATTGGGAAAAAAAAAAGAAAGTGAAAAAAGAGAGTAAAAAAGCTGTCTTAAAACTCAACATTCAGAAAATGAATATCACATCTAGTCTCATCATTTCATGGCAAGGAGAAGGGGAAACAGATTTTACTTTCTTGGGCTCCAAAATCACTGCAGACCATGACTGCAGCCATGAAATTAATAGACACTTGCTCCTTGGAAGAAAAGCCATGGCAAACCTAGCCAGTGTATTAAAAAGCAAAGACATCACTTTGCTGACAAAGGTCCATTTAGTCAAGGCTATGGTTTTTCCCTGGTAGCTCAGAGGGTAAAGCATCTGCCTGCAATGAGGGAAACCTGGGTTCGATCCCTGGGTCAGGAAGACCCCCTGGAGAAGGAAATGGCAAACCACTCCAGTACTCTTGCCTGGAGAATCCCATGGAGCCTGGTAGGTTACAGTCCACGGGGTCGCAAAGAGTCAGACACGACTGAGCAACTTCACTTTCACTTTCATGGTTTTTCTAGTAGTCATTATGGATGTGAGAGCTGGAGCATAAAGAAGACTGAGCTCTGAAAAACTGATGCCTTTGAACTGTGGTGTTGGAGAAGTCTCTTGGGAGTCCCTTGGACTGCAAGGAGATCAAACCAGTCCATCCTAAAGGAAATCAACCCTGAATATTCACTGGAAGGACTGATACTGAAGCTGAAGCTCCAGTAATTGGCCACCTGATGCGAAGAGTCGACTTGTTGGAAAAGACCCTGATGCCGGGAGAGATTGAAGGCAAAGGAGAATAGGGTAGCAGAGGTTGAGATGGACAGATAGCATCACTGACTCAATGAACAAAAATCTGAGCAAACTGTGGGAGACAGTGAAGGACAGGGAAGCCTGGTGTGCTGCAGCCCATGGGGTCTCAAAGAGTCAGACACAATTTAGTGACTGAACAACAACAACATCTAGTAAATAAAAGATCTTTAAATTATAAAATTTATTTTTTTCCTTTATAATACTTTGACAAAATGCATTTTTCTGATATTAATTTAGCAACACTAGCTTTTTACAGTTATTCTTTGCATAGTATATCTTTTTCATTCTTTTACTTTTATATACTTTTATAATATCTCCATATTTTAGATTATTCTTTTGAGTAGTCGATAGCTGAGCTTTGTTTTATTATAAAGCCTGGCATCTTTGTCTTTACTTGGAAAGTTAGGTCCAATTTATGCAAAATTTATTACTGATATATTTGGTTTGGATCTCTCATTTCATTGTTAGCCTTCTGTTTATGTCAACCAATGTGTACTCCTATATTTCTTGTTTCTTGTCAGAAGACAAGAATATAAAAGAATTTGTAATGTTTGAATTTTTTCATCATTTCATTTCCCTCTTCTGTTTGCTTGATAGTTATATTTTTATTAGTGTTTTGGTGATGTCTTATTTAATTTGGGCTGTATAAAAAAAAACCGGGTGGCTCATCAAAAACAGAAATATATTTCTCATATTTCTGGAAACTAGAAGTCCGAGATCATGGTGCCAGCATACTTGGGTTCTTATGAGAGTCCTCTTCTGGGTCGCAGATGGCAAATTTCTCCTTGCATCCTTACATGGTGGAAAGAGAGAGAGGAAACGAGCTCTCCTATGACTCTTAGACAAACACTGATCTCATTCATGATGGCTTCTTAGCTTACCATTTCAGAAACTATTTAATTAAATTAGCTTAAAATGAAATTGCCCTCTCTCTGTGTTGCCTAAAGGAACCAAAGATAGGAATTAGGTCCAAGCTTGTGCAGTGGGTTTTAAGGTAAATGGAACTGTTTCTCCAGTACCTGGGAAACACAGTGGCAAAAAGAATTATGAGAGCCCTCCAAAGAGAAGCTGAAATTTAAGTAGGAAAAATTCAGAACCACTGCTCTAAGTTCTTATTTTCTACTTCTCAGAATATAATTTAATTTCAGGTTTTGCATAAATTTTTTATATCTAACAACAACTATAATCTAAAAGATGTGGTTAGTAAAAGCATGAAGACTTTCAAATCTTTTAAAGACCTTGATAGATTTGGATAATCAAGAAGGGGAGAAAAATGAATAACTACAGGAAAGGATAAGAATTCGGCGTTTTCTCTGGCAATCATAGACGGAGGAGGTGAGGGGAGACAAAGGGAAGGTTAACATAGACAGATGCCGGTGGCGGGAGATCGGCTGTGAGCTCAGCGGGGCCGCACCTTCCCTCCCACCCCCCGCAATCTTCAGTGGGATCGAATGAACTCAGCCTCTTTAGTAGAAAGCAGAACATGGCTTATTCTGTGTAGCTGACATGGTATAGTGTGGAGTTTTGGAATAGAAACCTGGAAAGGGGTTTGGTTTGGACTCCCATAGGCTGTATGAGGCGTCCATCATGACCTCTAGGCTACAACTAAAGCTTCTCTCTCCCATCCAGAGTCTCTTCCTGGGACACTCCCCTCAGTGTAAACCTGGGCCACGCTCACGTTTCCCTGTGAGAACGGAGGCTATCTTTCCACACCATTTAACGATTCCCACATCAGTCATGGTGAGGTGTTATAGCTTAAAATGACATCACAGTGACCTAGGAGTCCAAGAATCTGTGTTCTGACTGCGTCTCATACGGTTGTAGGGGGGTTGCCTTACCTTCAAAGTTTCTGTTTCCTTATCTCTAAAATGGATCTGCAATAGATTAGTGGTTTGCAATCGTCCTCTGAGGAATCTTTTGTTAAAATGAAGTCTTAAATGGAAGCAGGCACGCACATAGTAAAATGAACTCTAGTTGAAGTGGAAGGTTGGGTAGGGTGGGACTCTTACCCACATGTGTTCCTCACCCATGACCCTTGAGAAGGCTCAGTAGAATAACCAGTGGAATTGATGTGCTTTCATTTCTAGCTATTTCCTTATACAGAGAAGAATGAATACCACCTTTCAGTCATTTAAAAATAACAGTAATTTAAGAAGAGCTTACTCTTCCCTTATTGAGGTGGGAGATGGAGAGTGGAAAGGAAGCTCACATTTATGGAGGTCTTGTTAAGTGCTAGGTACACTAAGCACTTTCCTTAACCTTCCTACGGGCTCTGTGGAGTTTATGAGAGCCTCTGAAGCTCAGAGACGAATATTTGGCCCGAGGTAATATGGCTGGAACATGGCAGGGCTGTATTCAAGTTCAGAACTTTTTGACCCCACCATCAGACATGAAGGTGGTGTGTAGGTAATGGGCCCCTCAGCAAATGAAACACAGGTTTGGGTGCAGAAAAATGCCATAGGATATTTTTGACAATGGATTTGTATATATACACATATATATGGGCTTCCCGGGTGGTGCAGTGGTAAAGAATCTGCCTGCAATGCAGGAAGCGCAAGAGACGCACATTTAGTCCCTGGGTCAGGAAGATCCCCTAGAGGAGGAAGTGGCAACCCACTCTAGTATTCTTGCCTGGAAAATTCCATGGACAGAGGAGCTTAGTGTGCTATAGTCCATGGGGCCACAAAGAGTCAGACATCACTGAGTGACTAAGTGCACACATAAACACACATGTTGTGTGCTTGCCTTCAGGTTTAAACTAATTTTTTCCTTCTTATTTAGTGTGATACAGGAGCATCTAATGAGATGCCTCAGCTCAAGGATGTGCCTTCTTTTAATTCATGGTTTTAAACTTTACCTTACTTGGTTATCTACACTCACAAGCCTTAGCCTAGAGGGTTGGCAAGCTGTTAATTAGACCTTTTATTTCCCCTTAGTGCTCTAGGGTTCAATATGTGGCATTCTCCTATTTCTGAATCACTAGTATGATTTCCCACCTTTTCCCAAGAGTTTTAGGGAAACAGCCCCGGTGGTTAGAATCTTTGCCATGAATTGAATATGCAAGATGTTGAAAAATTCCCTGAGGGAAGGAAAAATTGTATGTGGCTTTTGATTTCATTAGCATTATACTGGTGGCTCTTTTTGGTTTTGAGGCAAAGTGAAACAGTGGCTAGACAGACATAGACTGCCAAATCTACAGTAATAACAATAGCAATAATATTGCTAACAAAGCACCACTTAGTAAGTGCGATGGTTAATTTTATGTGTCAGCTTGACGGGACCACAGAGCTGTCAGATATCTGTTTAGCCATTATTTCTGGTCATGTCTATGGTGGTATTTCTGGGTATGATTAACATGTAAATTGGTAGACTGTGTAAAACAGATTGACCTTTACAATGTGGGTGGGCCCATCCGATCCACTGAAGACCTGAATAGTATAAAAGGTTGATGAGAAAGAATTCCCTCTCTTTACCGGTTTTCTAGCCTATTAATGGGTTTTTCTCTCGCACTCAGAGTGGAACTTGGCTCTCCTGGTTCTCAGGCCTTTGGACTCACACTGGATTGATACTTATGGCTCTCCTGAATCTCTAGATTGCAAATGGTGGGACTTCTCAGCCTCCATAATTGCATAAAGCCAATCCCTTATAATATGCTATGTAATAAATGTTATTTATTATATAATATTATATAATTTATACATTTATATTAGTAATATCACACAATTTAATATATATTATTGGTTCTGTTTCTCCGGAGAACCCTGACTAATGCAGTAAGTGATTACTGTGTAGCAGGCACTGTGCCAAAGTGCTGCACACAGCATCTCATTTAATATGATCCTCTACATTCTAATGAATTCAGTATTTTGTTATTTCTGTTCCACAGATGAGGCTTAGAGCAGAAGAGTAACTCTGCCAAGGCCATAGAGCTTAAGTGGGGGGGCATTCACACATCCACAAGTCATGTGATTTTGAGTAGGTCAATGAGTTCATCTGCACTTCTGTGTTAAATGGAGATGATAAGGCCTACCTTGAAGGATTGAGGTGATAGGTGTGAATCACTTGGATAGGGTAGAAAGGGTGGTGCAAAATCAGAAACAGTAGCTTTTGCGGTTTTATTACTTATTGTGCTACAAAATTCAGAGGATTTACGGCTTGTGAAATAGATGTAATTTCTCCAATGTAATATATCAGTAACATCTGAATTTAATCATTTGTTCATCTCCATTAAGTTCCAATGATATTTCATGTTATCCTGGGGAAAAATGTGATTACCGTGACATTTAAAATTCTGTGCAACCCAGGAAAAGGGAGGAGGCACACTCCTGGAAACAGGAGGAAATCCTGGTTAGACTGCCATGAGACTCCAGGGTGCTGTGCTTCAGGAAGCTGAACATCTGCAAAGGTCATCAGGAGGTGCTCTGTTTCCCAAAAGGTGTTTGGTATTTACTTTCACTCAAGCATGTTCCTTCTGCTCTGATAACCATTGTCATCTTCCATTACAATAAAAGATGTCAGAGGCATTTTTACAGGCATATGGCATTAATTTAGTTTTCCCTCTGTGGTCATAAGAGAGTTTGCAAAAATGAAAACAAGCAAAACAAAGCCCCACTCAGCCATTCATCAATTCATATTTATGGGACAATGATCATGAGCCACACGACGGGGGCGGGGGGCGGGCAGGAAACGGGGTCTCCATTTCAGAATCTGCGGCAGCCTCACACTCCTCAGTGCTGGTTCTGGGCCTGCTTCAGCCTCAGTTTCCTCTCTGGTCTTTGGGAAATGGGTCAGAGGACCACGCAGACTTCCTTGGGAAAGGTTTATAAACATCTCAGCCCCATTCTTTTTTCCACACAGCACTGGTAGGAGTTCTAACAGCACGTTGTAGTTGCCAGAGTCTGTTCATGTCCCTCTGATTCTTGCCCCAGTCAGGGAGGTTGACTGGGCGAGGCTGATTATTTTTGTCATGTGGGTGAGGAAACTGACGCTCAGCGTTGCTGAGAGATTTGGTCAGGGTCTCAGACAGAGAAGGGGCCGGTCTGTGAAACTCCTTCCCTTCTTGTTCCTTGCCCATCTATCCATCACACCTTGGAGAGCCTTGAGAAATATCTGATTATGTCATTGCCTTGCTTATAGTCTTTCCATTTCTCACCTTTATTCTGAGAATAATACCCACATTTCTTAGCATGCTTACAGGGTCCTTCGTTATCTGGCCCTGCTCACCTCTCTAAACTTCTCCCAGGCCGTTCTCACCACCTACTCCCCAAACTATGCTCTGGCTGTTCTGAATTGCATCGTATCATTCTTCTTCTCACCTCTCTGCCATCTAACCCCTCCACTCCTACCGGCAGGCTCTCTCTACTTACTCACTATTTAAATCTCTATTTAGAATTTTCTTATAAAATTAAACAGGCCCCAAATGGAAACCACCCAATCAAAAATTCCGAACTGCTCCCCAAGGCGACTGCACCATCTGCATTCCAATGTGTGTAAGTTCCAGGAGCTCCACATCCCAGCCTGCCCTTGGATCGTCAGCATTTTGTGTGTTGGATCATTTGATGGATTCTCTAATGGGGGTATCTCCTTGTGGTTTAAATTTGCCTTTTTCTAGTGGCAGTGTGGATCATCTTCACATGCTTCTCACCATCCTGTGTCTGCTTGGGTTGAAGTGTTTGATTAAATCTCTCGCATTTTCTGTTAAGTTTGGTATTTTTATTATAAATATTTTCTCCAAATCTGTGCTTGTGATTTCTTTATTTTAATAATGCAGAGGTTTTGAGTTTTGATGTAGTCCAACTTATCAACTTTAATACTTTATAATTTATTCTCTGTATTCTACTCATGATATCTTTGCCCATGATTGAGTCAGATGCACAGAATACACATGTGTGAAATACTGAGTCTTTCGACCTGTGTTATTCTTTATTTAACTCACCTTTACTTTTTATAGCAATGTTGGATAGTTTCCAGTGTGCAGTTTTTACACATTTTTGTTAATGTATCCTTAAATATTTCACTGTTTGGATATTATTGTCAATAACATTAAAACAGATTTATTCTTGTTGTTCATTGCTAATATATAGAATTACAAGTCATTTTGAAGTATTAATCTTCTACCCTGTGACCTTGTAAAATTATTTATTCATTTGAGAATGGTTTTAAAGGAATTCTTAGCAATTATTTTTGTTGAAAGTCACCTGTGATTAAATAAAGTTGTGCTTTTCCTTCCCAATAAATAAATAAATAAATAAATCTCTAATTAGGCATAACTTCCTCCAAGAAGTTCTCCCCGATCTCTCTCTCTCTCTTTTTAAATTAGTTCATTCATTTTTGGCTGCTCTGAGTGTTCGTTGCTGCACGGAGGCTTTTTCTAGTTGCAGCAAACAAGGGCTGCTCTTGGCTGTGGTGGGTGGGCTTCTCACTGCAGTGGCTTCTTTTGTGTGGGGCATGGGCTCTGGTGCACGGGCTCCAGGAGCTTCACTCAGGGGCTCAGTAGCTGTGGATATGGGCTCAGCACGTGGAATGCAGCACGTGGAATCTTTCCAGACCAGGGATCAAACCCGTGTCCACTGCATTGGCAGGTGGATGCTTAACCCCTGGGCCACCAAGGAGGTCCTCTCCCTGATCTCTTATACGAGGTCAGCTGCCTCTCCTCTGAGCCTCTGTCACACACTCAGGTGGGTCTATCGGACTGCCTCTCCCCCTGGGCAGTAAGCTCTGTGCATGTGAGGACCGTGTGCATCTCGTTGATGGGCAGCACTGGTGTACCTGGAAGGCAGGCAGGAATCATCCATCAAGGAGTGAGTCCGTTTATGCCTTCTGATGAAATTTCTCAGACAGCAGATCTTTTCTTGACCACAGATCAGGAGTCCCTGATGACTCCTTATGCTGGTTATCCTGCACCTGCTCCCTCAGCCCCAGGAAGAAGAGGAGCCCTCGGCACTTCTGCTGGGTGTTTTGGGCTGACCTTGTCCTAGCAGTGGGAAGTAACCACAGGAGAAGGGAGTGTGGGAGGAGGGCAAGGTCAGGACAGTCCTTTCTGCCCCTTCTTGCTCTGACACTGTGTTCTGAAAGCAGCTGCGTCCCTCCAGCAAGGAACCTTCTCCTCTGTCATCCAGTGCCCAGGCTATGCAAACTTATGTCTTCCTCTAGCCGTTAGCCCTGGAAGTAGAAATGTCTTCTAACGACTGTTAGTTTCTGGGTGCCTAACCATCAACTGCTTCCCTGACCCCTCACCATGTCTCTGTAAGTAACATCTTCATTTGGACCATCTGTGGTGGTTTCTATTTCCTGCCAGGTTTCTGACAAAGTACTCTACTTGGTACAGGTAAGATTAGGATTTTCATTTTCTGGAATGGTTTCTAGCAACTTTAGATTCTTGGAGGTAATTCTCAAGACAGCTCCAGATGGCTGCCTTATTGTACAGATGAAGATAAGAATTTCCAGAAGGCTAGCAATATGATTTCCTCCCTCTGCTTCATTTTCAGTGATTCATCTATGAGCATCACCAGGTGTGATATATCTCAGAAGTCATATTGTTCTAAGATTTGGTATCTATATGTCTATTTAAATCAGTGGTAAGGAAAATCTCTCACCCCTACTTAAGAATGGTTCTTCAATATACAAAAAATTCCTTCTAGTTCATTTTTACTTCCTATCATTTGACCTCTGCCAATGGTTCCTTGTGAAGGCCACATACAGAATTATACAATCTTTAGAAGGGACACTAATGTGAAAGAAGTAGATGTCATGAAGTTAGGCATCAGGGTTTCCCTTTAGGATCCTGTAATCTTCTAACAGTTTTAATAGAGCAAAAGTTGTATTCTCTTAATGGAATATAGGGACAGATTAACTGCTCACATAAATGGAGGTTCATTTCTGGGCTCTTGATTGTGTTCCATTGATCTATGTGTCTGTTTTTGTGCCAGTACCACACTGTTTTGGTTATAGTACCTCTGTAGTAGAATTTAAAATCAGGAAGCGTGATACCTCTAGCTTCATTCATTCCCCCCCCCCCCCAAGATTGTTTGGCTATTTTGGGTCTTTTGTATTTCCATATGAATTTTAGAGATATTTGTCCTAGTTCTGTGAAAAATACCATTGGTATTTTGATAAGGATTGCATTGAATCTGTAGGTTGCCTGAGTGTAGTATGGTCATTTTAACAATATTAATTCTTTTAATCCATGAACATGGTATATCTTTTCATCTCTTTGTGTCATTTTCAATTTCTTTCATTAGTGTCTTAACAGTTTTCTGAGTACAGATCTTTTGCCTCCTAAGTTAGATTTATTCCTAGGTAGTTAATTCTTTTTGATGAAATTATAAATGGTATTTTTCCTTAATTTCTCTTTCTGATATTTCATTGTTAGTGTATAAAAGTGCCGCAAGACTGGTAAAGGTCAGTTTTTGTTTCAATCAAAAAGAAGGTCAATGCCGAAGAGTGTTTAAACTACCCTACAATGGCAATCATTTCACAGGCTAGCAAGGTTATGCTCAAAATCCTTCAAGATAGGCTTCAACAGTATGTGAAACAAGAGCTTCCAGATACATCAGCTGGATTTATAAAGGGCAGAGGAACCAAAGATCAAATTGTCAACATCCACTGGATCATAGAAAAAGCAATAGAATTCCAGAAAAAACATCTACTTCTGCTTCATTTACAACACTAAAGCTTTGGACTGTGTGGATCACAACAAACTGGAAAATTCTTAAATAAGTGGGAATACCAGAATACCTTACCTGTCTCCCAAAAGATGTGTATGAAGGTCAAGAAGCAACAATTAGAACCAGATGTGAAACAACGGACTGGTTCAAAGTTGAGAAAGGCATATGTCAAGGCTGTATATTGTCACCCTGCTTATCTAGCTTATATGCAGAGTACGTCATGTGAAATTCTGGGCTGGATGAATCACACACAAGCTGGAATCAAGATTGCCAGAAGAGATATCAACAACCTTAGATAAGCAGATGATAGCATCCTAATGGCAGAAAGCAAAGAGGAACTAAAGAGCCTCTTGATGAGGGTGAAAGAGGAAAGTGAAAAAGCTGGCTTAAAACTCAACATTCAAAAAATGAAGATCGTGGCATACAGTCCCATCACTTCATAGGCAAATGGGGAAAAAATGGAAACAGTGGCAGATTTTATCTTCTTGGGCTCCAAAATCACTGCAGATGGTGACTACAGCCATAAAATTAAAAGACACTTGTTCTTTGGAAGAAAAGCTATGGAAAACCTAGACAGCAAATTAAAAAGCAGAGATATCACTTTGCTGACAAAGGTCCATAGAGTCAAGGCTATGGTTTTTACCAGTAGTTGTGTATAGATATGAGAGTTGCACCATAAAAAATGTTGAGCGTGGAAGAACTGATGCTTTTGAACTGTGGTGCTGGAGAAGGCTCTTAAGAGTCCTTTGGACAACATGGAGATGAAACCAGTCAATCCTAAAGGAAAAGCGAGAGTGAAACTCGCTCAGTTGTGTCCGACTCTTTGTGACCCCATGGGCTGTACAGTCCATGGAATTCCCAAGGAAGAATACTGGAGTGGGTAGCCTTTCTCTTCTCCAGGGGATCTTCCCAACCCAGGGATTGAACCAGGGTCTCCCACATTACAGGCAGATTCTTTACCAGCTGAGCCACAAGGGAAGCCCAAGAATACTGGAGTGGGTAGAATATCCCTTCTCCAGCGGATCTTCCCAACCCAGGAATCAAACCAGGGTCTCCTGCAATGCAGGCAGATTCTTTGTCAACTGAGCTATCAGGGAATCAACCCTGAATATTCATTGAAGGACTGATGCTGAAGCTCCAGTACTTTGGCCACCTGACGTGAGGAGTCCACTCATTGGAGAATACCTTATTGCTGAGAAAGATCGAAGGCAAAAGAAGGGGGTGCCAGAGAACTGGATGATTGGATGGCATCACTGAGTCAATGGACATGAGTTTGAGCAAACTCAGGGAGATAGTGAAGGACAGGGAAGCCTGGTGTGCTGCAGTCCATAGAGTTGCAAAGAATTTGAAATGATTTAGTAACTGAACAGCAATAACAACAACAGCAAAAGATGCAACATATTTCTACATATTAATTTTGCATCTGCAACTTTACTGAATTAATTGATGAGTTCTAGTAGTTTTTTTAGTGGTGTCTTTATGATTTTCTAAACTATCTTGTCATCTGCAAAGAGTGACTATTTTACTTTCTCCTTCCCAACTTATATTCCTGTTCTTTCTTTTTCTTGTCTGACTGCTGTGGCTAGAACTTCCAATACTATGTTAAATAAAAGTGGAGAGAGTGGGCCTCCGAGTCTTGTTTCTAATCATAGAGGAAATGCTTTCAGCTTTTCACCATTGTGTCTGATGTTCCTGTGGGCTTGTCATTATTATGTTTAGGTACATTTCATCTATATCCACTTTGCTGAGAGTTCCTATCATAAATGGATATTGAATTTTGTTAAAAGTTTTTCTGAATATAATGAAATGATTGTATGGCTTTTAGAGTTAGAATCATCACGTTATTTATTGATAGAATGATTTCTTCTCAATTCTTTTCATTTTGTTATTTTTTATTTTAAAAATTTTATTTGATTATAGTTGATTTACAATACTGTGTTAGTTTCAGCTGTATAGCGAATTGATTCAGTTACACACATCAGTTCAGTTCAGTCGCTCAGTCTTGTCTGACTTTTTGCGACCCCATGAATCGCAGCACACCAGGTCTCCCTGTCCATCACCAACTCCCAGAGTCCACCCAAATCCATGTCGATTGAGTCAGTGATGCCATCCAACCATCTCATCCTCTGTCGTCCCCTTCTCCTCCTGCCCCCAATCCCTCCCAGCATCAGGGTCTTTTCAAATGAGTCAGCTCTTCACATCAGGTGGCCAAAGTATTGGAGTTTCAGCTTCAACATCAGTCCTTCCAAAGAATATTCAGGACTGATTTCCTTTAGGATCACATGTTGTACACATACATATATTCAATCTTTATCAAATTCTTTTCTTATATGGCTTATCACAGAATATTGAGTGGCGTTTCCTGTTCTATACTGTAGATACTTGTTGGTTATCTATTTTATATACAGTAATGTGTGTTTGTTAATTCCAAGCTCCTTATTTACAGGTCTTCCCCTGACAACATTTCTCCTTTGGTAACTATATACAGTCAGCAAAAACAAGACTGGGAGCTGACTGTGGCTCAGATCATGAACTCCTTATTGCCAAATTCAGACTGAAATTGAAGAAAGTAGGGGAAACCACTAGACCATTCAGGTATGACCTAAATCAAACCCCTTACAATTATACAGTGGAAGTGAGAAATAGATTCAAGGAATTAGATCTGATAGAGCACCTGAAAGACTATGGATGGAGGTTCGTGACATTGTACAGGAGGCAGTGATCAAGATCATCCCCAAGAAAAAGAAATGCAAAAAGGCAAAATGGTTGTCTGAGGAGGTCTTACAAATAGCTGAGAAAAGAAGAGAAGCTAAAGGCAAAGGAGAAAAGGAAAGATACACCCATCTGAATGCAGAGTTCCAAAGAATACCAAGGTGAGGTAACAATGCCTTCCTCAGTGATTAATGCAAAGAAATAGAGGACAACAGTAGAATGGGAAAGACTGGAGATCTCTTCAAGAAAATTAGAGATACCAAGGGAACTTTTCATGCAAAGATAGGCACAATAAAGGACAGAAATGGTATGGACCTAACACAAGCAGAAGATATTAAGAAGAGGTAGCAAGAATATACAGAACTCCACACAAAAGATCTTCATGACCTGGATAACCACGATGGTGTGATCACTCACCTAGAGCCAGACATCCTAGAGTGCGAAGTAGTGGGCCTTAGCAAGCATCACTGTGAACAGAGCTAGTGGAGGTGATGGAATTCCACTGGAACTATTTCAAATCCTAAAAGATGATGCTGTGAAAGTTCTGGGCTCAATATGCCAGCAAATTTGGAAAACTCAGCAGTGGCCACAGGACTGGAAAATGTCAGTTTTTGTTCCAATCCCAAACAAAGGCAATGCCAAAGAATGTTGAAACTACTGCAAAATTGCACTCATTTCACATGCTAGCAAAGTAATGCTCAAAGTCCTTCAAGCCAGGCTTCAACAGTACATGAACCGTGAACTTCCAAATGTTCAAGCTGGATTTAGAAAAGACAGAGGAACCAGAGATCAAATTGCCAACATCTGTTGGATCATTGAAAAAGCAAGAGAGTTCCAGAAAAACATTTATTTCTGCTTTATTGACTATGCCAAAGTCTTGAAAATTCTTAAAGAATGGGACCACCTGACCATCTGACCTGCCTCCTGAGAAATCTGTATGTAGGTCAAGAAGCTACAGCTAGAATTGGACATGGAACAACAGACTGGTTCCAAATCGGGAAAGGAATACGTCAAGGCTGTATACTGTCACCATGCTTATTTAACTTATATGCAGAGTACATCATGAGAAAATCTGGACTGCATGAAGCACAAGCTGGAATCAAAACTGCCAGGAGAAATATCAATAACCTCAGATATGAAGATGACACCACCCTTATGGCAGAAAGTGAAGAAGAACTAAAGAGCCTCTTGATGAAAAGTGAAAGAGGAGAGTGAAAAAGTTGGCTTAAAACTCAGCATTCAAAAAACTAAGATCATGGCATCTGGTCCCATCACTTCATGGCAAATAGATGGGGAAACAGTGGAAACAATTACAGACTTTATTTTTTTTGGTCTCCAAAATCACTGCAATTAAATTAAAAGACACATGCTCCTTGGAAGAAAAGTTATGACCAACCTAGACAGCATATTAAAAAGCAGAGACATTACTTTGCCAACAAAGGTCTGTCTAGTCAAAGGTATGGTTTTTCCAGTAGTCATGTATGGATGTGACTGTAGGACTATAAAGAAAGCTGAGCACTGAAGAACTGATGCTTTTGAACTGTGGTGTTGGAGAAGACTCTTGAGAGTCTCTTGGATTGCAAGGAGATCCAACCAGTCCATCCTAAAGAAAATCAGTCCTGAATATTCATTGGAAGGACTGATGCTGAAGCTGAAACTCCAAAACTTTGGCCCTCTGATGCAAAGAACTGACTCATTTGAAAAGTCCCTGATGCTGGGAAAGATTGAAGGCAGGAGAAGGTGACGACAGAGGATGAGATCATTGGTTGGCATCATTGACTCAATGGACACAAATTTGAGTAAGCTCCGGGAGCTGGTGATAGACAGGGAAGCCTGGTGTGCTGCTGTCCATGGGGTCGCAGGGAGTCGGACACGACTGAGCAACTGAACTGAACTATAATTTTGTTTTCGTTATCTGTAAGTCTGTTTCTCTTTTGTAAATAACTTCATTTATATCACTTTTAAAAACTTAGATTCCACATATGAGTGTATTGTATGATGTTTGTCATTTTTTGTCTGACTTACCTCACCTGGTGTGATAGTCTCTAGGTCCATCCATGTTGTTATTAATGGCATTATTTTGTTCTTTTTTATGGCTGAGTAGTATTCCATTGTATACATATACCACATCTTCTTTATTCATTCTTCTGTTGATGGACATTTAGGTTGCTTCCATGTCTTGTTTACTGTGAACAGAGATGCAGTGAACGTGGTTTTCTCTGGGTATGTGCTCTGGAGTGGGGTTGCTGGATTATATAGCTCTATTTTTAGTTTTTTAAAGACAACTCCATGCTGTTCTATATAATGGCTCTACCCACTTACAGTCCCATGAGCATTGTGGAGGATTCCCTTTTCTCTATACCCTCTCCAGAATGTATTTTTTGTAGACCTTTTTGATAGCCATTCTGATTTGTGTGATGTGGTACCTCATTGTGTTAATAGTTTTGATTTGCATTTTTCTGATAATTAGTGATGCTGAGCACATTTTCATGTGCTTTTTGGTCATCTGTATTTCTTCTTTGAAGAAATGTGTATTTATATCTGCTGCCCAGTTTTTGATTAGGTTGTTTGTTTCTTTGATATTGAGCTTTATGAGCTTTTTATATATATTGAAATTAATCTCTTATCAGTCATGTAATTTGCAAATGTTTTCTCCCATTCTGTGTGCTGTCTTTTACTTTTTTATGGTGTCCTTTACTGTGCAGAAGTTTTTAAGTTTAATTAGGTTTCACTTGTTTAGTTTTGTTTTTATTTTCATTACTTGAGAAGGTAGATTCATTAAACATAACTTGTTGCTTTTTTTTTTTTTACTGTTTTTATCATTCTCTTTATCTTTAATTTTTGCTATTTTAATTACTGTGTGTCTTGGTATGGTCCTTTTTGAGTTGATCCTACTGGTACTCTCTGTGGTTTTTGGACCAGGATGTCTGTTTCCTTTCCCAGGTTAGGGAAGCTTTCAGCTATTAAGTCTCCAAGTATGTTCTCTGCCCCCTGCATTCTCCCTTCTCCTTTTGGGACCGCTGTACTGTGACTGTTAGTATGCTCAATGTTGGTCTCTTAAATCATCTTCATTTCTTTTTATTCTTTTCTTTTTTCTGTTTCACTTCAGTGACTTTCTGTGGCTCAGACGGTAAAGTGTCTGCCTGCAATGCAGGAGACCTGAGTTCGATCCCTGGGTCAGGAAGATCCCCTGGAGAATGAAATGGCAGCCCACTCCAGTACCCTTGCCTGGAAAATCCCATGGATAGCGGAGCCTGGTGGGCTACAGTCCATTGGGTGGCAAAGGGTCAGACACGACTGAGGGACTTCACTTTTCAGTGACTTCCATCACTCTGTCTTCCAGCTCACTCGTCTGTTCCTCTGTATCGTCTCATCTACTGTTTGTTGCTTCTAGTGGATTTTTCATTGCAACTGTTGTATTCCTTATCTCTGATTCTTCTTTGTATTTTCTAACTCTTTGTTAAAAAATCCTATCTTCTCACTCTGTTCATTCAAACTTCTCGTGAGTTATTTTGAATATCTTCATGATCATTACCTTGAATACTTTATTAGGTAGATTGCCTAACTCCACTTAGTTCTTGTTCTAGGGTTTTATCTTGTTCCTTCATTTACATATTTCTCTGTTGTTTCTGGTTGCTTAATTTGCTGTTTTTATATCTATTTACTTGAGAGGTTGGTTGCATTTCCCAACTCTGGAGAAATGGTCTTTTGTAGGAGACATCATATGCATCCCACTCTGGTCACAGATATATATGCTCTAGGGGTATATTTTGTGGGAGCTGTATGGGTCCTTCTGTTGTGATGGGCTGACTACTCTGGGTGGTCTAGTCGGTTGGCTGGCCCCCAGTCTGGTTGCTTGCTAGGACCTGCCTTGTGTGAAAGCTTCTGGCCACTGGTGGGTGGGATTGGGCCTCAAGTTGCGGACTTTAGGTCCCAGGGAGTCCTGGGAATACTGATGGCTCTCTGGTGGACAGAGTCCTGTTCTGAAGGGGATGGTGTGGGACTAGGGGGTCCTGGATCTAGTGTTGACCTGATAGTGAGCGAGACCAGCTCCTGACATGGCTGGCTGTGGAGTCTGGGGTGTTCTAAAACAAGTGTGCATCTGCTGGTAAGTGGGGATGGACTCTGCAGTGACTTAGGATTCCAAAGTGTCTCAAACTGCTGGTGGGTGGGGCTAGGGCCAGAGGGGTCTGGGGCCAGTGCTGGCTTGGTTTTGGGTGGGCTGGGTCCCATCTGTCAGGATGTGGGGACGTGGTGGCCCTGGGCTGGTGTCCACCTGCTGGTGGGTGATCCAAATCCTGGGGTGAGCTCCTGCCCTGTGGGGGGTGGATCCAGGCCCTGGGGTCTAGGGCTGCAGGATTCAAGGTCCCAGAGTTGATGTTTTCAGCCCCTGGTGGGCAGAGCTGGGGCCTAGGGGTTTCTAGGGCCGGTGCCTACCCATTGGTGGGTGAGGCTGGTCCAAGGGCTAGTGCCAGCCCACTGCTGGGCAGAGACAGTCCCAGAGTCTTTTGCTGCAGGCATGGGGGGTTCAGGGCACAGTGAGGGAGCACAGGTGTCTGGGCCCTCTGGTCAACAAGGCCAGATCTGGGGCAGTCATGGGCTCAGGGAGTCTTAAGACAGCAGGAGTGCTGGTTGCTGGGGCTATGTCATTTGTCCAGCTAGTTGCCTGGCCTGAGGTGTCCCAATATTGGTGCCAACAGTCTAGTGGGAGGGTCTGGGTCTCAGACCTAAAAAGCTAAAGGATTCCAGAATGGCACTCGCCAACACGAGTGTCCAAGTGGTAGAACAAGTTCTCCAAAATGATTTCCACCAGTGTCTATGTCACAGGGTGAACTTTGGTTGCCTTCTGCCTCTTGGGAGGCTCTCCAGGATCAGCAAGTGAGTCTGACCTACGCTCCTTTTAAATTACTGCTTCTGCCCTGGGCCCCGGAGTATGTGAGACTTTGTGTAGATTAAAGCCGCTGACTCTCACAACACTCTGCGTCACCCGTAGGCATCAAAGCTGAATGTCTGGTGCAGGATCCCTGGGCTGGGGAGCCCAGTGTGGGACTTCAGCCCCTTCAGCTCCTTGCTTCTTAGGGGGAATCCCCTAACCATCCTCTCATCTGTGGCTTGTCCAACAGGGGGTATGGTCTCCCCATCTCCACCCCTCTTTCCCGTCTTGTTGTGTTTCCTTCTTTATATCTTTAGATCTTTTCTGTAAGTCTCCTAGTTTTTCATCAATAAACTGCTACGTAAATAGTTCTAATTTTGATGTGTCTGTGGGAGGAAGTGAGTTCACTGTCTTCCTACACTGCCATCTTGGCCACTCCCCAGGGTATGGACTTTGAAATGGTGACCTTATCTTGTTTTATCTGGGTGTTGGAGAAGACTTTGGAGAGTCCCTTGGACAGCAGGGAGATCCAACCAGTCAATTGTAAAGGAAATCAGTCCTGAATATTCATTGGAAGGACTGAAGCTGAAACTGCAATATTTTAGCCACTTGATGTGAAGAACTGACTCATTGGAAAAGACCCTGATGATGGGAAAGATTGAAGGTGGGAGGAGAAGGGGACAACAGAGGATGAGATGGTTGGATGGCAGCACCGACTTGATGGACGTGAGTTTGAGCAAGCTCAGGGAGTTGGTGATGAACAGGGAGGCCTGGTGTGCTGCAGTCCATGGGGTCACAAAGAGTTAGACATGACTGAACAAATGAACCGAACTGAACTGAATCTGCTCAAACCACCTGAGTCCTTAAAAGCAGAGAATCTTTCTTGGATGGGTCAGATAGAGATGTGGTGTGAATGGCTTTGAAAGTGCAGCAAGCGGACCATGAGCCAAAGAAGGAAAGAGTGTTCTGAGTTCACTAACTGACTTCTGTCATTCAGTAATGAGCAAGAAAGTGGGTTCCTTCCTAGAGCTTCCAGAAAGGAATGCAGCCTGCTAACAGCTTGGATTTAGCCTGCTAAGACCCATTTTAGGCCTCTGACCAATGGAATGGTGAGATAATAATAAATTTGTATTGTTCAATCTACAAAGTGTGTGGTAATTTGTTACAGCAGCTATAAAAAAAACGAACAGGACACATGCTCAGGCAGTCTTGCCTCCAGGTATCTCCCCCAGAGGAGTGAACACATGCTTATACAAGAGCCAGCACACAAATGTTATATTATGTGGTATTCTCTAAAGCACCATTGAAAAGCAAACACTAAGACGTGAATGTTTATAACTGCTCTATTCATAATCACCAAAACCTGGAAACAACCCAATGTGTTTCAGTAGGTGAGTGGAGGAGCAAGCTATGGTCCACCCATGTAATAGAATACTCCTCAGGAATGAAAATGAACAAACTTGGTACAACCAGTGACCTGGATGCATCTCAGAGGCATGCTGAGTAAAAGAAGCCAGTCTCAGGAGTTTACACATGCTGTGGTTGTTTATATATTCTCAAAAAGACAAAACTATAGTTATGGAGAATAGAACAGTGATTGCCAGAATTTGGGGATGGACCGAATATGTCATACAAGGAGGGTAGAAGGGAGCTTGTGGGGTGATAAAACTGCTCTATTTCTTCATTAGGGTGGTGGTGGTCAAATGTATCTATTCATAGAATTTTTACACCCCCAAGAAATTCAGTTTTCTGTATGATTATTTTAAAAATATTAAACCAAAATTATAATAACCCAACAATAACAAAACAGAAACAGAAGCAAACCTGACACAACCTTCTGCTCTGTGGTCTGGGAATTTCAAGTCCTAGGGAATGTTCTATCAATACAATTGGGGGTGGAGACCCATCACTTCTTTCTTTTCGCCCTGGCAGGCCCGCACATCAATCTCAGAGTGGAAGGAGATCCAGCACATGTTCTGGAGACTCACCCAGGTCTTTTATTCTCCCCGAAAAAGGAGGGGCTGGCTTACATAAGCTCTACAGTCCTTCAGAACAGATACGTGGGACCCATCTCAACCTCTTGCTGTAGGTGCAGAGTGACCAACCTGCAGTGGCCAGCCCTGGCTGGCCAAGGGCTGAGGGGGCTCCTGAGATGCGGGATCTCTACTTTTAAAACTGGGGAAGTCCCAGGGAAATTGTGACCAGTTGGTAACCGTAACATAGCTTGAGAAATTCACATAACTTATCTGAGCCTCAGTTTTATCATATGCAAAACAGAAAGAATGCTTGCCCTAACTACGACACTACTTTGTGTCGTAAGACACAAACTTTAAATTGTAAATTCTATAAAAATGTGAGTTGTGGTGTTATTGTTGACATTAAAAAAAACAAAAACAAAAACAGGATTTAGGAGCAGTCTTCAAATGTGCAAAATGGGGAAGTGTTATCAAAGGAAGTCACGCAATTGGAGAGTATGTGTGTGCATATCTGATTGTAAGCTTTGTTGAGGTCGCAGTTTCAGTTTTGTGACTATAAGAATATATGCACAAGAATATAACTTCTGTTTTCAGCAGTCTGCTTCTTGGGAAGTTTTAGTTACCTGGACTCCAAGATAGTCTAGGGAAATGATTGTTAACACTACACACTGTAATCATGAGGATCTTTAAAGCACAGGTACCTGGGTCCTACTCCCAGAGATGATTTTTAATTGGCCTGGAGTCTGACTAAGCTTTGTGATTTTTAAAATCTCTCCAGATGATTTTACCTGGACATCTCCTTTGGGTGACTTTCCTGGTCATCATCCAAATGACCCCTGGGAGGTTGTTCTTACTGCTACCCCGATGGTGGTCTGTCTAGGGAGCTCACATCACAAGGAAAGAGGCTGCAGTGTCCCTCCAGGAGAGCTGACTTCTGATCTCAATAGGACAAGAACTCACTTCTACAGAAAATGACAAACAACGATATCAGGCACTCAGGTAGCTAATACTGTGATGCTTTAAAAGGTTTCTTACATTTGAAAGATGGTTGACTAGAGGGACTCTAAGATTTTTGTGCTATTATTGTTGTTCAATCACTAAGTTGTGTCCGACTCTTTGCAACTCCATGGACTACAGCATTCCAGGCTTCTCTGTCCACTGTCTTCTGGAGTTTGCTCAAACTCATGTCCTTTGAGTCAGTGATGCTATTCAACTGGCACATCCTCTGTCGCCCCCTTCTCCTCCCACCTTCAGCTTTTGTCAGCATCTTTTTCAAGGTCTTTTTCAGGTCTTTTCCAAGGAGTCAGCTCTTCGCATCAGGTGGCCAAAGTACTGGAGTTTCACCTTCAACATCAGTCCTTCCAATGAATAATCAGGACTGATTTCCTTTAGGATGGACTGGTTGGATCTCCTTGCAGTCCAAGAGACTCTCAAGAGTCTTCTCCAACACCACAGTTCAAAAGCATCAATTCTTCAGCGCTCAGCTTTCTTTAATAGTCCAACTTTCACATCCATACATGACTACTGGAGAAAACCATAGCTTTGACTAGATGGACATTTGCCGGCAAAATAATGTCTCTGATTTTTAATATGCTGTCTAGTTTGGTCATAACTTTTCTTCCAAGGAGAAAGCATCTTTTAATGTCATGGTTGCAGTCACCATCTGCAGTGATTTTGGAGCCCCCAAAAAATAAAGTCTGTCATCTATTTGCCATGAAGTGATGGGATTGGATGTCATGATCTTAGTTTTTTGAATGTTGAGTTTTAAGCCAACTTTTTCACTCTCCTCTTTCACTATCATCAAGAGGCTCTTCAGCTCTTCTTTGCTTTCTGCCATAAGGGTGGTATCGTCTCCATATCTAAGGTTATTGATATTTCTCCCGGCAATCTTGATTCCAGCTTGTGCTTTATCCAGCCCAGCATTTCTTTCTCATGATGTTCTCTGCATATAAATTAAATCAGCAGGGTGACAATATACAGCCTTGACGTGCTCCTTTCCCAATTTGGAACCAGTCTGTTGTTCCACATCTGGTTCTAACTGTTGCTTCTTGACCTGCATACAGATTTCTCAGGAGGTTGGTGAGGTGGTCTGGTATTCCCATCTCTTTAAGAATTTTCCACAGTTTTTTGTGACCCACACAGTCAAAAGCTTTTGGCTTCCCAGCATCAAGGTCTTTCCTAATGAGTCAGCTTCGTATCAGGTGGCCAAGTATTGGAGCTTCAGTTTCAGCATCAGTCCTGCCAATGAATATTCAGGGTTGATTTCCTTTACGATTGACTGGTTTGATCTCCTTGCAGTCCAAGGGACTCTAAAGAGTCTTCTCCAACATCGCAGTTCAAAAGCATCAATTCTCTGGTGCTCAGCCTTCTTTATGATGCATTTCTCACATCTGTACATGGCTACTGGAAAAACCATAGCTTTGACTAGACGGACTTTGTCAGCAAAGTGATGTCTCTGCTTTTTAATAACTGTCTAGATTTTCATAGCTTTTCTTTTAATTTCATGGCTGCAGTCACTGTCTAGTGATTTTGGAGTCCAAGAAAATAAAATCTGTCACTGTTTCCATTGTTTCCCCATCTATTTGCCATGAAGCAATTGGACTGGATGCCATCATTTTAGTTTTTTGAATGTTGAATTTTAAGCCAGTTTTTTCACTCTCCTCTTTCACCTTCATCAAGAGGCTCTTTAGTTCTTCTTTGCTTTTTGCCATAAGGGTGGTGTCATCTGCATGTCTGAGGTTATTGATATTTCTCCTGGCAATCTTGATTCCAGCTTGTGCTTCATCCAACCCAGCATTTCATGTGATGTACAGTGCTGTAAGTTAAATAAGCAGGGTGACAATATGTAGCCTTAATGTACCCCTTTCCCAAGTTTGAGCCAATTTGTTGTTTTATGTCCGGTTCTAACTATTGTTTCTTGACTGCCATACAGGTTTTTCAGGAGGCAGGTAAGGTGGTCTGGTATTCCCATCTCTGTGCTTCCTGAGAAGACATTATTCAGAGGCTCATCTAGTTTAGGGCAGAGTCCAGCACCAGCCACTGTGTCCAAAGGAGGAATACTTCAGACCTGGCTCTAGGTGTAAAGAATCAATGTGAAAAACCTAATGACACATCAACTTTGCTAAAATCCCCTGCTATTTTTACTGCATAAATGTTTTCAGTGGAGAGAAAATAGGTCTAGGATCTTTGAAAAAGGCAAGATATAAGGAAAACTCGGGTGAACTTCAGGATGTTTTCTCAATGATATTGTTCAGGAATATTTAAATTGACATCCATAATAGCAGTGAAAGCCTCAGTCTTTATGCTATCATCCAACTAGAGAATGAAAAAGGGAATATCACATCTGTGACAATCTTACTTTTCTAGCAAGAGAAAAATCCTGAATAAGAGTTAAAGGCAATGAACCTGGCTACACAAGAGGTGTAGACAGAAATATTAAATGCAAATTTTTTTTGTTTCCACAATAATCAACTTAAGTATTGTGAATACAGACCAGGTCTCATTCATACCCACAGCCCAATCATTCCTCTTTTCAGCCCTTATGTTACAGCATTAAAAACTTTTACCAGATTGTATACAGAGTTCTAAAGCAAAACTCTCCTAGAAAATAATGGGAAACAAAAACTATCATCAGCTTAGATATACTTTTTTCCACATGTAAAATTACTACCACTTAGTTTTTCTTATAAATTTCTTGCCATAGAGAATTTTTAAAATGTAGAAAAATATAACAAATAAAATACTACTGATAATTTCATCTAATATTTTCTTCATGCTCTTCTATAGTATTTATATGTAAAATACAGCTGATATCATACTGGAAACAGACATCTGTTCTCTTTTATTTCCACAATGTTATAGTGTGATATTTTCCCTGGGTCTTTAAATATTATTAAGTATTTTCCATCACGTTAGATATATACTACCTAGATATTCTCCTGGTTTGAGGCCTATAGAATATTGTGTAAAATTTCCTTTATTTATTTATTAGCCATGCTGGATCTTTGCTGCTGAGCAGGCTTTCTTTACCTGCAGGGGGCGGGGGCTACTCTTCATTGCGGTGTGAGGGCTTCTCATTGAGGTGGCTTCTCTTGCGATGGAGCTCGGGCTCTAGAGTGTGTGGGCTTCAGTAGTTAAGGCCCATGGGCTTAGCTGCACGGCAGCATGTGGAATCCTCCCAGACCAGGAGTCAAACCCACGTCCCTTGCATTGGCAGGCAGATTCTCCACCACTGGACCACGAGGGAAGTCCAAGGCCTATAGAGGACTTTTTATTTTAAATAGTGCTTCAGAAAACCTTTTCAATACATTTTCTTAAAATCTAAAGTTGTAGTCACTTGTGAGGATAAACTTCCCAGGTGTCTCTAGTGGTAAAGAACCCACCTGCCAATGCAGGAAACGTAAGAGACACGGGTTCACATCATATGACTCAGCAATCCCACTAGGCATATAGCCTGAGGAAACCAACATTGAAAAAGACACATGTATCCCAATGTTCACTGTAGGACTACATACAATAGCTAGAACATGGAAGTAACCTAGATGTCCATTGACATAAAGAAGCCATAAAGAACCTGTGGTACACATATACAGTGTACTCAGTCATAAAAAGGAACACATTTGAGTCAGTTCTAATGATGTGGATGAACCTAGAGCCTATTATATAGAGTGAAGTGAGTCAGAAAGAGAAAAACAAATGTATACTAACAAATATTTATGGAATCTAGAAAGATGGTACTGATGAAATTATTTACTGGACAGCAGTGGAGACACAGAGTTATGGACGCGGGGGCAGGGGGTGGCGGGAAGGAAAGAGAAGGTGTTATATATGGAGGGAGTAACATGGAAACTTACATGACCATGTGGAAAATCGACAGCCAATAGGAATTTTCTGTATGACTCAGGAAACTCAAACCAGGGCTTTGTAACAACCTAGAGAGGTAGGATGGGGAAGGAGGTGGGAGGGAGGCTCAGGAGGGAGGAGGCGTATGTATTCCTATGGCTGATTCATGTTGAGGTTTGGCAGAAACCCATGCAATTCTGTACAGCAATTATCTTTCAATTAAAATAAGAAATAAATTTTAAAAAGAGAGAAACCCAGGTTCGATTCCTGGGTTGGGAAGATGCCCTGGAGGAGGACATGGCAACCCATTCCAGCATTTTTGCCTGGGGAATCCCATGGACAGTGGAGCCTGGCAAGCTGTGGTCCATAGAGTTACAAAGAGTCAGACACAACTAATGTGACTTAGTATGCACACATGTGGGAATAAATTCACAGTAGTAGAACTATAGGGTCAAAAAGTTTAAATATTTTTAAGGTTTTTGATAGGTGTTCCAGGACTGCTTTTCAGGAAGTTTATTGTGATTTATCAAAGCCCCCAAAATATCTAAGGCTATTGATGCAACCAACATAGAGTACTATTGTGGTTTTAAAATGTGTTGTTTTTTTTAATCACGTCTTAGGTAACTCATCAATAATTCCAGGGAAACCTCATATCACAGAAGGGGGAGGCTTGTCTCTAATTTCTTTAAAATTGGTAGGAAAAAAGGCACTGGTATGGGTTATTGGAGGAATTTGAATTGTCCACAGGCTTAAAGATTGACTTCACAGAGGAGAAAATACAGTTAATCTGTCCTAGATAGTTTAGGCATTCAATTCCTTTTAATGGAGGGGTATGAATTGCTTGATCTCTTCCAAGTATTTTCTGTTAGGAATTTTAGGAATAGCCTTTAAAGTACCTTTGATTGAATTAAATGCTATTTTAGAAAGGCCATTCTGTTTTCATTTGTTACGACATTTCATCTTTAACTCAATTTTTAAGGTTACTATGAGATGAGTCAGGAAGAAGGAAATTTGACCCTCTGTATCATATTTCATCATCTCTAAGACACATTTTTCAGATTTAAATGTGTTTGAACTCGGGATGTGTAACAGACACGGTCAGTGCTCTCAGATCCGTCTACCACCCTCACGAGCACGAGTTGTGTGCTTTGACTCCCATCTAGCACCTGCTTCTCTGTGTTAGAGGGCTGCAGAACCCACCTTGTCTACACAGAGGTCGAAGGACCTAGAAATTTACAACTTCCTGCCAGGCCTCCTATGCTTACCCAACGACTGTGGGGCGGGGGGAGCCTCAGCTTGGACAACGGACATGGGTAGGACTTACACTGTCTCCAGAGCTCCCTTGTGGGGCTGAGTCAAAGTGCTGTCCCCTCTTCACGCCCTCTGATGGATGGGCTTTGCTTGACATCATACCCCTATGTGGGCTTTTCCCTCCTCCCTTTGTGTTGGTCCTATTTTTCTATTTCCTATCTTTTCCCTCCTAATTCAAAAAATCTTCTCACCTCAGGGCAACTGAACACACTACAAGGTGTGTCTTACAACCTACGATATCTTGCACGTGCTGTTGGCCAGGAAGGCAGCTCGACTCACCCCTGTGCCACCAATGCTGCCAAAGGCAACCAACACAATTGCCTTTGCCTGTGCATGCATGAACTTGGCTGTTTTTCTTGAGATGTGAATGGACTGTTACTCCTTTACTTTTCAGTAGATAAAGCATTTAAGGACTATTTGAGGAAGGAATATAAATCCTGATTAGTCTAAAAGCTCTTCTATTAAACCCCTCTGAAAGGATCAAAAAAGTACCAGCATCAAACTTCAGAACAGATGTCAAAGCCCAGGAAGAAACTCCTAGGGACAGTAGTGGAACAGTCCTTTAAGAAAAGCTTCACTTTGATGGCAGATAGGATGTTATTGTGAAAAATGTGGATGTAAACTGATTTAAAAGAGAGATTCAGAAGAGTTCCACTCTGAATATACAGAAGTTTTAGGAATATCACAATTTACTTGTATTTAATTTTCCTTTATACACATGATAAACACTACGTTAAAATAGCTCTTAGATTTACTTAAAAAGCCGTAAGACAAAATTCAAGCTACCGTGTCATATTTTAAATTCTTTTTATCATTTTTGGTTTTTCATAAAATAGTGGTGTGTCTTATAATTGATGGCCTTTTCTTTAATATTGCTTCTTTGGCTTTATATTCATTGATTTGTTTTTGGCTGTGCTGGGTCCTCACTGCTGCCTATGGGCTGCTCGCTGCGGTGGTTTCTCTTGTTGCAAATCACAGGCTGTACGCGCGCGGGCTCAGTAGCTGTGGCACACTGGCTTGGTTGCCTTATGGTACGTGGAATCTCCCACACCAGGGATTGAACCCATGTCCCCTGCATTGGTAGGCAGATTCTTAACCACCGGACCACCAGGGAAAAGTGATAAAAGTCTTAAATTTGGTGAAATACTTGGTTGGCCAAAAAGTTTGTTTGGGTTTTTCCATAACATTTTATAGAAAAACTTGAACGAACTTTTTGGCCAACCCAGTACTAATCATGTCCATGGGGTCACAAAGAGTCGGACACGACTGAGTGACTGAACTGAACTGAATACTAATCAAG
This sequence comes from Cervus elaphus, assembly GCF_910594005.1. Taxonomy (NCBI): domain Eukaryota; kingdom Metazoa; phylum Chordata; class Mammalia; order Artiodactyla; family Cervidae; genus Cervus; species Cervus elaphus. The sequence goes on along the minus strand of NC_057819.1, from coordinate 78,500,396 downwards.
AATATGCTACTCAGAGACAGAAGGAATATAATCAATGAACAATGTTAACAACTTTGGGAAACCCAAGATAACATCATAGACTTTTCACCTTATATGAGTCATATTAAGGGTTATATTTGTGAGTGATAGGCCACCATTTCATCATATTCTTAAAATTCTGTAGACTTTAGTCTACTAAATATTTCTTATTCTTCTACAGTGTGTATATATGTGTACATATACACATATAAATGTGTGTGTGTGCACACACATTACTTAGAGAAGTAATCAATGCATTTAATTTTGTGCCAGCTTTTTATTTTTTAATGGTGATCACAGAACTATATTGCCTTCCCCAATGGCTCAGTGGGTAAAGAATCTGCCTGTAATGCAGGAGACACAGGAGACCTGGGTTCGATTCCTGGGTTGGGAAGATCCCCTGGAGAAGGAAAAGGCAACTCACTCCAGAATTCTGGCCTGGAAAATCCCATGGACAGAAGAGCCTGATGGTCTACAGTGCGTAGAATCACAGAGTCAGACACGGCTGGGCAACTAACACACACAGAGAACTTATAACCCATATGATCACTACACAAAAATGAAAAGCTGGTGTTAGATTAAATGCATGGATTATTTCACTGAATGATAAAACTACTCAGCATATAGAAATATTAATAGGATTTGCCTATAAACATCTTTTCATTTTCCATTTCAAAGAAATGCCTCACCTGAACTGTCTATATGCCAAGGTAACTTTATATCCACCCAATTTGTTTTGTCTTCCTGTTTTCTCACCCAATATTTTGCTGATGAATGATGAATTTCTTTATTGCGAAACAGCACACACAAGCAATTCCAATAGGCTTAGTTATAGATGGGATAATCTTTGCACCTTCAGAGTACTGTGGCAATACATAACTCTTTTGTGCCAAATCAATTCTTCAGCAACATGATTAATTAACCGGTAAGAACAGAAGTTTAACACCATTGCATTGAAAAGCACAGTTACTTTGCTTATGGGCTTTACCTACCCTTCCATACCAAAACCATCCTGTTGTGTTTTTTCAAAATCTTGGAAAAAAACAAGGTTTTTTAGAGGAGTGTGCAGGACTTTTGTACATATGCAAAAATCAACAAAATTTGCATATATGCTTAACAATCCTTCTGTAATTACACTGTGAGTTTTATGGTCAAACGTACGTAGCATACACTGCCTTCTTCAACAAAATCCATCACATCATTCCAAGTTTAGTAGAACTAGCTGGTGTTGATGTGCTTAGTTAAACTCCCATCTCATTTTCTTTTCCGTTCACTTTATTTTTCCCTGCCAGACACAGGAAACAGCAAAAGAGCTTTTGAAAGCAATAATTCACTTTAAAATGTATTCTGTAAACACTTACTGAACATTACTGTGCCATGTCCTATGAGAGGGATAAAGAATAATATATAGACTCTTAAAGGACTCAAAGTCTGTAGGAGAGACACAAGCCTCCCTTTCGCGCCAAAATTAATTGCAAACACAGTGTGATAGAGGATTTAGTAAGAGGTTTGCAGTGATGGGGGGTGATGTAGGATTTTAGAGCACGTCTCCTCAGCTAACCCCCTCAGCCTCCGGGTTCTAGGTCAAAATCCCTCCTGCCACAAGGACAAGTAAGAAACAACAGACTGAGCCACTTTTCTGCCTCCCCATCCCCCCAGCTCTCCCTAATGTATTCTCCTATCTGGGATGCTGAGTGGGACAGCCGCGGTGAGAGACTAGTTGGCTTTAACCAGAGCTTGGTACCACGTTCAGAGGAAGCACAAAACAGAGGGCAGGGTCAGATCTCAACCTTGAAGTCTCAGAAACCCAGCTCACTAGGCAGTAATAAATTAGTGAATGGCTGTAGTGTCCCAATGGGTATCTGGAGAAACAGGTCAGCAATTCCAGGGGCGGTGCAAGTTCTTCCTTCACTGCCCTCGAGTGGCAAGAAGGGCTGGACAGGTGTGAATGAATGCAGAGGCGGCGCCGGCTGGTGGTGGGAGCGGGATGGAGCATGTCAGCATCTTCAGAGAATAGCTGGGCCGAGTGGCGTCTACAGAAGAAGAAGGAATCTGCTGTGCCAACGAGGTGGGAGTTCCCTAGACAGTCTGTCTGAATGACTGTGGGGGCTGAGAAATGAGGCTGGAGAAAAAGAGGAAGGGGCAGCTCATGGAAGGTGCTGAGGACTGAAGACCAGCAAGGGAGCAACAGAGTCAAACGTGTGTTTCAGGAAGAAAATTCTGACAGAAATGCGGTGGGCGGGTTGATGGGGAGAGGTGCGGTAGAGAGGGAGAAAGACATATTGTCTCCGTGGCCATTATCCAGGTAATAAAGAGGAAAGACCAAACTAATCGGCAGTGTTGGCATGGACCAGAGAAAGGAGAACATATTAACAAACGTTCAGAAATAGTACATGTCTTTTTCTTTCCCCGAAAGTCACCGAGCAAGTCAGCTCTTACCTGAGAGTGAAGAGGCAGGCAGGCCAGCCCAGCTGCGCTGCTCAGTGGCTCTTAAGTTGCTCAGTCGTGTCCGACTCTTGGCACCACTGTGGACTGCAGCTCGCCAGGCCTCCCTGTCCTTCACCATCTCCAGAACTTGCTCAAACTCATGTTCACTGAGTCGGTGATGCCATCCAACCATCTCATCCTCTGTCGTCCCCTTCTCCTCTTTTCTAATGAGTCCAGATCTTCGCATGAGGTGGCCAGAGTATTGGAGCTTCAGCATCAGTCCTTCCAGTGAACACCCAGGACTGATCTCCTTTAGGATGGACTGGTTGGATTTCCTTGCAGTCCAAGGGACTCCCAAGAGTCTTCTCCAACACCACAGTTCAAATGCATCAATTCTTCAGTGCTCAGCTTTCTTCACCATCTAACTCTCACATCCATACATGACCACTGGAAAAACCAAAGCCTTGACTAGATGGACCTTTGTCAGCAAAGTAATGTCTCTGCTTTTTAATATGCTGTCTAGGTTGGTCATAGCTTTTCTTCCAAGGAGCAAGCGTCTTTTAATTTCAGAGCTGCAGTCACCATCTGCAGTGATTTTGGAGTCCAAGAAAATGAAGTCTGCCACTGTTTCCATTGTTTCTCTATTTGCCATGAAGTGATGGGACTGGATGCCACGATCCTAGCTTTTTGAATGCTGAGTTTTAAGCCAGTTTTTTACTCTCCTCTTTCACTCTCATCTAGAGGCTCTTCACTTTCTGCCACAAGGGAGGTGTCATCTGCATATCTGAGGTTATTGATATTTCTCCTGACAATCTTGATTCCAGTTTGTGCTTCATTCAGCCTGGCATTTTGCATATAAGTACTCTGCATATAAGTTAAATAAGCAGGGTGACAATATACAGCCTTGAAGTACCCCTCTTCCAATTTGGAACCAGTCTGATGTTCCATGTCCAGTTCTAACTGTTGCTTCTTGACCTGCATACAGGTTTTTCAGGAGGCAGGTGAGATGGCCTGGTATTCCCATCTCTTTAAGAATTTTCCACAGTTTGTTGTGATCCACACAGTCAAAGGTTTTAGCATAGTCAATAAAGCAGAAGTAGATGTTTTTCTGGAACTCTTTTGCTTTTTCTATGACCCAAAGGATGTTGGCAATGTGATCTCTGGTTCCTCTGCCTTTTCTAAATCCAGCTTGAACATCTGGAAGTTCTCAGTTCATGTACTGCTGAAGCCTGGCTTGGAGAATGTTGAGCATTACTTTGCTAGCATGTGAGATGAGTGCAATTTGTGGTAGTTTGAACATTCTTTGGCTCTGCCCTTCTTTGGGATTGGAATGAAAACTGAACTTTTCCAGTCCTGTGGCCATGGCTGAGTTTTCCAGATTTGCTGCATATTGTGTGCAGCTGATGTTGAAGCTGAAGCTCCAACACTTTGGCCACCTGATGCAAAGAACTGACTCATTGGAAAAGATCCTGATGCTGGGAAAGATTGAGGGTGGGAGGAGAAGGGGACGACTGAGGATGAGATGGTTGGATGGCATCACCAACTCAATGGACATGAGTTTGAGAGAGCTCTGGGAGTTGGTGATGGACAGGGAGGCCTGGCGTGCTGCAGTCCATGGGGTTGCAGAGTTGGACACGACTGAGTGACTGAGCTGAACTGAGTGCAGCACTTTAACAGCATCATCTTTTAGATTTGAAAGAGCTCAGCTGGAATTCCATCACCTCCATTAGCTTTGTTTGTAGTGATGCTTCCTAAGGCCCAGTTGACTTCTTCGCACTCCAGGATGTCTGGTTCTAGGTGAGTGATCACACCATCGTGGTTATCCAGAGGTTTTGCTCTGGAGGAAGGGAACATTATGGGCAGGGTATAAGTGATCTCAACTGATACTAATCTCAGTCACCTTGTAGTTCCCTCCATTCTTCAGTCATCACTAAACTCTGGGAGACTTACTAAGTGCCAGGGCACTCTGGGTTTGGATGGTGTGATGTCATTGTCCAAATTGGGTTTCACTGAGAGGCTTCAAATGAAAAAAAATCCTCATTAACTGGATTAAATGGAAAAAATCCTCTTTTAGGTCTGGTGGGGGGGCGTGGGAGGGTCCTTCTATTCCTGTGACCCTTTTGGGTTCATGGATATCCATTTGATCTTCCTGTGGAGGAAGCTCACTGATGTTGTCCAAGGCTCTATCTGCCTGTACACACCTTGCAATTACTTCTATCTTGGGGCACAGTGAGGAGTGGGTTTCCTCTGCTCAACACTAACATATATCACCAGGTTTTACTGCTTCCAGAAAGGTGGTCCAGGAGGTGGGGCCCAGTCCATTTCTCTGAGCCCCTTCAACATTTTTGTTCTTTGTCCTCTCCCACAGCCAGAATTATATCCTAGAGTGGGAGTAGGAAAACCTTGCTCTTTTGCATCATATGTGCTTTCAAATCTTTGTTCTAAATCATGAATCCTTTCCAGTTCCCTAAGGAGTCAGACTTTTGAAACTCAAAAGATCTAGTGTTCCTCTGCTTTCTGATGTCCCATACCTTTCTCGAGGCAATGACATTAAATGGCCTAGAAATTCAGCTATGGAATAAAGAAAATAAATGGAAAAAGCTTTGGTTAATTTCAGTTGAATGTCCTTTGCATAAAATATAAATCACATAGGAGTTCAGACTACATCTGTTTTGAATTGAATTCTAGGACTTTGCAGTGTTTGGCATCTGTAGCACTCAGTAATGGTGTAAGTGAATAAATGAATACAAGGGCCTGAGAGTTAAAGTGGGAAATAAGTCTTACTTATGGACAGCTCATTACACATTCAATTTGGCAAGGATGCATTGAACACCTACTGTGTTCAGGCACCGTCTTAGCTCCTCCCCCATAGTGCTATACCTTTCTTACAATGGTGAATGAGGCAGATAAATACCTGCCATCATGGAACTCACTCTCATTCTTATTCTCTTTATTAAGAAAGACAATAAACAAATATATCATTACAAATTGATAAATAATGTAAAAGAAATAAATAGGGTAAAATGACAGAGAATATTTTGGTGATGGGGGAACAGGAATGAGGAGGGGTCAGAGCTATTAATCTGATTGCACTGTCCCTCAGACCACCCCTGTACCCTGAGAGTGAAATTCAAACAAACTTAACAAAAGTAGTATTAGTTAAATGTAAGAAGGCATATGAAGAAAGCAAATACAGAATTGCATTTACATAATATTATGATATTTACATAATCATCACACAGGTCCAATGATATTATATGTGGTTAGCTGTGGTTAAAACATCTTGGGATTTTATTTCTAAAGTTAATTTTCTATTTAAAGTTCTTTTCATCCTCTCAACATTTACATGCTATGTAAGTTGTTTTTGTGTTAGTTTAGTTCTTTTTGTTCTGTGTATTGTAAAATTCAAGTTTGTTGACTTTTGAAAGAGTTGTATTTTACTTAGCAGAAAAAATAAAACGTCCATTTACCCCAGAAAAAGGATAATATTTTCTAATTTTGCAAACACTTTATGAAAGTATCATTTGACTCCTTATTTTTACAGCTGCTTAGCATTTATTATTGGAGAGGCCCTTCATACGGTATGTTCATTTCTAGTCAAGGGGTGTTAATACTATTTTGAAATTATTCAAATTTAAGAGAGTGATAAAGGGCCTCTCTTCAGGGGTTCTTACTAACCAGATCCCTAACTTCTTACTCCTTTAAGGAAAAATAAAATGTTTCTGAGAAAAAAGGAAGGAAAGGGAAAAGGTTTCAGACTGAGTTTCTTGATTTGGGAGTCGGAACTATCCAGTGTGGGGTCTTCAAGCCCTTGAGTCTTGTCTGGCGTCCAGCAGGCGCTCAGGAAGTGGCTGCTAAGTTGAATGGTTTCCGGACCGTCAGAGGATGACCGTCTCCTCACAGACAGGGAAAACCAGGGCTCAAAGTGTGTTTGCATCGTGCTTTGCACTTTACCAAGGCCTCTCACCCAAGTTAGCTCGTTTAAAAGTTGGTCCTCACCATCACTATATATAAAGTAGGAAAGGCCAATACTTGCAAGTAAAAAGATGACAGTAATGATGTGCTTAACCAACAGTGAATTGGTCACTGCTAGACTCCCCCACATAGAGCGAGTCAGCCTCTGCTGCCAAGGGACAGCTAAAACCCGATGATGGAGGTCGTTATACAAGGACAGAAAGAAGATAACTCTTCTAAGGACAAAAACAATCAGAAATGTTATTGGCAATCTTTGGACTAAAAAAAATGTCCTTTAACACATAGAAGAAAAGGTCTCACACGTTATTGCTGGCAGTGTAATTTGGTCCTATTTTTACGCAGGAAAATTTGTGATTATATATCAAAATTAAAATGAACACGATTTTGATGTAGTGATTTACTTTTAAAAATTAATTAGTTTTAATTTTCAGCTGTGCTGGGTCTTTGTTGCTGCCCACGGTCTCTCTAGTTGCAGCAAGTTGCAGTGTGGGGCTTCTCAGTGTGGTGGTTTCTCTTGCTGGGGAGCACAGGCTCAATAAAGGCAGTGTGTGGGCTTAGTGGCCCTGAGGCATGTGGAATCTTCTCGGACCTGGGATTGAACTTGTGTCCCCTGCATTGGCAGATTCCTAACCACTGGACCAGCAGGGAAGTCTGTGATTTGCTTTTATGAATGTATTCTCACTATAGACATACTGGCACAAGAGTGCACAGATATATGAGGAAAAGGATTTAATGAATATGAGAATGTTCACTGGGGCATTGTTAGTAACTGAAGACTTTTTAAAAACACTTATATGTACTGTATGTCAATTAGATTTCAATAAAACTGGAGAAAAAAAGAATCAAGGAGTATGTAACATGTGCATAAATTTCAAGGACAATAAAAAACAGTGCCCCGCCCCCAAGAACTCACAAACTATCAAAAGAGAACAATAAATCAATCCTGTACAACATGATAAACACCAGCATAAAATCAAACACAAGGACAATAAGGATCACAAAGGAAAATCAACTACATACTTCAATAAAATTAAAAAATTTTTAAAAATGGAGCATGAAGGAAACTTTTAATCTGGCTCAGAGGAATGGGAGGGGGTGCCTGGGTGGTTCCTGGACAGAGTAATTGTATTTTATAGTACATATGACCTTTTAATAAACTCTGATGTCTCTAATGTCTTGAAATGATAAAATTAAGATCAATTATATTATCTAGATCAGTACAGTATCAGAATACAACTTAAATTAACCTAAGAGTTCATCAATAGATTGTTGGCTACAGAAATTAGGAGTTATCTGAGTAGTGATATTTTATAGAGCCCTTTGAAATATAACATTAATCTGTGTATCACCATGAAAATAACTACCATAATATATTAATTCAAAGATACTTAACAGTATGACTTCCTTTCAGTAAAAATACCCATTGAAGTATCAGTAATGGCTACCTCGGGAAAGTGAGATGGGCTGTTTTTTTAACTTCATTCAATTCCATACTACTTGATTTGTTTAAATGGAAATGGATTATTTTAAAAATAAAAATTAAAGAAAAGCTATGCAATTCTGACTACCTGAGATGCTTTCCACTTTTTGAAGAGCAGTAAGTGGACCCCAGGAAGCGGCTGGCCACTGCCCTACTGCACCACAGTGCCTAGTACCATGCTTGGCATGTTGTTGGGGTGGCTCTGTCAATAAGCCAGGTCACTCTTTAGTAAAGTGAGATGGAAGCACATAAGAACACAGCTTTTTTAATCCTAAAATCAGAGTCAGTCAGTCAAAAGAGAAGAATTTGAAAGATGGACTATATAAATGTCAACTCACTCCAAATTAACTGGGGAGTTCCACCTATGTTGAATAAGGATTCTTAATGAGTCCCTGCCATATGTTTCTTTGAGCATCTCTTGGGGCATTTATCTGCTGGTTTAGAGGTCACAGGGGCATACGGAGGCAGAACTCTCAGGCAGTGCTCAGGTGGTCCAGGCAGAGAACCCTGAACCTCCTCAGCAACAGTCTCATAATAAGGAGTTCAGACTGATGGAACTCTCCTGGGATACAGCTCCCATTTTCTCCTGGGGAATTCTGTCCTGATGCATTTTAACTACCAGAAAGCTCCTTATCAAACTGAGCTGGAATCTGTTTCTTTGTAAAACTGACCCGTGGATCCCAGCTCTGCCCTCCAGGGTCACATACAATGGTTCTAAGTGGGGCTGCAGTGGTTTACCAGAACAGGCCCTGGGAAACCTGCCTTGAGACCCAGCTTCCACTCTTAGGTGCTGTGTGGACCCTGACACAAAGACTAGCAATTCTAATTGTAAACTTCTTTACAAAACAGGGATGATCATAGTTTCTACCTCATGGGGCTGATTTAAGAAGATAATGAAATAATATATGCAAATTTCCATCACAAATGTATGGCACAATATGCTCAATAAGTAATATTAAATTTTATTTTTTAAAATTTATTTTTAGATATTACTTATTTTTTGGCTGTGTCCTGTGTGGGATCCTAGTTCCCTCACCAAGAATCAAACCTGTGCCCTCTGCAGTGGGAGCTGAGTCTTAACCACTGGACCACCAGGGAAGTCCCTCATATTACAATCTTTATAGGCCTTTTCCATTAGGTGTTCAATTAGGAGTCAGTGAGGAAAGTGCCACCAAACAGAACAGTCAACGTATGAGGCCTCTGCCAGTGAAATGTGCCCTGAGAACCTTGATGCCAAGTGATTCGAGTGTCTCCTGCGTTTTCCTCACCAGAAACTAATTAGAAAAACACTCCCAGGAAGGGGAGGGGCATTTCGTATCATTAATTCGGCAACAACAAATACTCTGTACTTTCACAATTATAGATACTAACATATAAAAGTAACTTGGGGTATTTGAGGACCTCACTCATCTCTAGGGGACATAAGGAAAGAGCTCCCTCAGGGCCTTCTCTCAAAACGTGTCTCCCTGCAGCTTTCCGATATTCAAAGAGCTGTCAGGGGAAACCCAGGTCTTCTGCAGCCATTCTAAAACTTTTCTCAGGGCTAATGACTACACATCATCCTGGATTTGACTTATGTTATCATTCAAGACAGAATTATAAGCCCTACATATATTCAGGAATGTGTGAATATAATGTACACATGTATTTATAGCATAGGTCTATACAACATACCACACGAAGGATAGCAGACTAGGAGACTCAGGGTTTAGGTCTAAGTTTGACCTTACTGTGTGAACTCTTAGGATCTCAACTTACTCATCTACAAAACGGTTACAATCGATAGTTCTGACAGTATATATCCTAAGGAGTTTTAGGTTTGCTGTTTTAATTGAGCTCCAAGCCTCCATCTTTTAAGTAAGATAGTAATATTAAAAAAAAAAAATCCATTACAAGTATTGAGATTCTACATAAGAACTCATTTGAAAAATGAGTCTTTTTCACCAAAAGATGTTTAATGATTCTTGCTGACTTTCCTCCTAAGTGTATTACCTAACAATATTAACAATGTTGGGTAAGGATAAGTCCCTTTTATTATTCAGTTGGTACTTAATGCCCAGAGCATTTAAAATGACTTCCTCCCAACTCCATTTCTTCTCCCACCCTCATTTCCCAGCTCCAGGTTTAAATCATTAAACGGAGAGAAAATCTTTAGCACTGCAAGTCAATGGCTCATTCCTTCCAGAAACTCTCCTTACTATAAAATGAAATGAGATCAGAAGCATAATCGGTCTGGAGGCTGATGGATGTCTCTTTCGACACAGATTCTGGATGCCCCTCTATTCTCTGTTCATTGGCCCCTCTTACACCCTCTCTCTGGCCAGCATAACCCAGGCTAGGCAAATCCCTGATGGGAGCCAGCCACTTTACTTAAGAAAAATGTGAGCTGTTGAAAAGAAGCCCGTTTGCAACAACATCTCAAAGCCCTGCCTCTGCTAGCTGAGCGTGTGGGGGAAGGGCCTATAAAGCAGTATGGACCGGGTGGGAGCCATGTTTAATGCAGACATGCCCCCTAAGTCTCTGTGGCTCCTGGGGTGCACAGCGGTGAAGCTCAGCTGTATCAACAGAGCCCCGGGACCCGCGTGTCGGGCGACCTGCCTCTGCAGGGACAGTGGAATGTGGGGCAAAGGGGCCTGGGTGTGGAACTGGAAGACAAAGGTGTGAACCTCAGCTCCAGGACAGGGGCTTCATTTCTCTAAACCGCTATTTTCCTAACTATAAAATACCCACTGGAGCTGCCTTACAGGCAAGTTGCATGCTTTACATAAAACAGGGTCTGAAAGGCATTTTGTAAATTAGAAAGCATCATCAAGATAAAAGCTGTATCCAGTGGCCTGTGAGATAGTCGTCTAAATGTGATCTATAAGAACTCCCCAAAGCTTGCTTAAATCACTTCCTATGACATGCATATAAAAGATTAGTGAATTATCAAATAAATGAAGTGTTTCACTATGTTCCCATAATTTTTCAGAGTCTTAATTATAAAAACCACTGTCTGATATTCCATAAAGGACTAAATATAAAATGACAAAGATCTAATTACATATGAAAAATTATACATATTATAAAATCTAATTACATATGATTAAAAAATAGGACTAGATTATTCTTAAAGAACTACTATAGCGGCAATCAATTTTGCAAACGTATACAGTTATATCCAAAAGTTTTACAAAAAGAGCTTAAATCTAGAGTCTCCATTTCACAACTTCACTAACTAGTGTATGTTTTACTCCTCGTTTAGATGTTGTGTCTCAGCGTTATCTGCGTAGATGGAGACGCTGGAAGACCATGGAGCGCAGCTTCCCACAGAAACTCATCAGTTCCTCTGGTCGGGAGGCTCTCTGGAACAATCCTCTTCATTCTCCTCTGAGCAGGACAAGTTCAGTGCGCTCATCACGGGGTGCATCCAGGATGTAGTCTGTGTTACGTGACTTGGGAAGAAGAACAAGAAGAGATGCAATCATGATTGGAGAGACGATCCTTCTACCCACTATGCAAGCAGTGATACTGGTGACACTGTTTCCACCCTACTGCAGTCCCCTGAATTACAAAGCAGTTGGAATAGGATCCAGTAGTTTTTGAAAGTCTTAGATATGTTTTGTAGGTTCAACAAAACCCATTTCTTTATTTTTGGTAAAAAAAAACAAAAAACAAAAAACAAGGCAGGAGAATGCATCATCTTCGAATACTCACTGTTTCTCACCCATCGGCAAGTCCTGTGACTGTCATGCTGTAACATCTCTAGAATCTTTTCCTTCTTCTCCTTTTCCAACGCTATAGACTGGGGTCACTGAAACAGCTTGTTTCTCTGCCTCTGTTTGAGTTTTTTAATTCATTCCCCACTCTAGCCAAGAGATCTTTCTAAATGATAAATCATACACTGTTGCTCACCTGCTAAAAATTCAGTGCCAACTAATGCTTTCTGGATTAAATACACACTGCACAGTATAAAATACCTTGCTTTTTACCTGCCTCAACAATACTTTCTTCTCTGCTACAATACTCCTCTTTCCCATCTTGTTTATCCAGCTAACTCTAATTCTAAAGAATCAAATACCCCTCAAGAATCCTCCAATCTGTGCCAATGGCCTTATCTCTCACACTATATTACAAGTGACTATTTATTCTCAGTCCTTCTCACTAAGGACTTAGTCTTTAGTCCTGCATGTAAAGCTCATCGAGGGCAGGAACTGGGTTTCCTAACTTTGAATCTATGGTACCTAACATTTTCACAACAAATAACTAGGCATTTCAGGGAAGAACACAAGCAGAGGTAAGGAAGGGTGTACAAAGACATGGGGCATTTTCAGGGGGTGGTCAAACATCACTGCACGTACCCCTACTGAGGGATGGTGTTTCTCAGAACTTGTATCCAATCCCAGCCTTTAGCTGGATGTCTCGCCTAAATCCACCTCTATCTGACCAGCTCCTTGGTCCTCGAGAGATAGCTTTTGGAACAGGCTGACTTGTTTCTTCCCCTTAGATCCTCATTCTAGCCCTGGTTTACCCTGCTGCACTATCCATCCTAGATCAACTTCCTGTGTCCCATCCTACCTAAACTCAACCTCAGAGCAGCATCGTGTCTTAGACCAAGCGCACCTGATGGCTGACACTTATGAAGATCAAATAAGACTGTGGATCTGAAAGAATTTCCTACTTCCTAAAATATTACAGCATAACATTTCCAAAGTGTCTAACAAGGGTTTTTAAATACACATTATATTATAGAGCTTCTCCATCTTTGGCTGCAAAGAATATAATCAATCTGATTTCAGTATTGGCCATCTGGTGATGTCCATGTGTAGAGTCATCTCTTACACTGTTGGAAGAGGATGTTGGCTATGACCAGTGCAAAGCTCTGTACAGTCAGCAAAAGCTCTATATATTCAGTAAGCTCTATACAGTCTATAGAGAAGACTGTATACAGTCAGCAAAAATAAGAAGCTCTATACAGTCAGCAAAAACAAGATCTGGAGCTGACTATGGCTCAGATCATGAACTCATTATTGCAAAATTCAGACTTTAATTGAAGAAAGTAGGGAAAACGACTAGACCATTCAGGTATGATCTAAATAAAATCCCTTATGATTATACAGTGGAAGTGACAAATAGATTCAAGGGATTTAAATCTGATATACAGAGTGCCTGAAGAACTATGGACAAAGGTGCATAACACTGTACAGTAGGCGGTGATCAAAACTATACCAAAGAAGAAGAAATGCAAAAAGGCAAAATGGCTGTCTTAGGAGGCCTTACAAATAGCTGAGAAAAGAAGAGAAGCGAAAGGCAAAGGAGAAAAGGAAGATATACCCATTTGAATGCAGAGTTCCAAAGAATAGCCAGGAGAGATAAGAAAGGTTTCCTCAGTGATCAATGCAAAGAAATAGAGGAAAACAATACAATGGGAAAGACTACAGATCTCCTCAAGAAAATTAGAGATACCAGGGGAACATTTCATGCAAAGACGGGCTCAGTAAAGGACAAAAATGGTGTGGACCTAACAGAAGCAGAAGATATTAAGAAGAGGTGGCAAGAATACACAGAAGAACTATACAGATAAGATCTTCAAAACCCAGATAACCATGATGGTGTGATCACTCACGTAGAGCCAGATATCCTGGAAAGCGAAGTCAAGTGGGCCTTAGGAAGCATCACTATGACCAAAGTTAGTGGAGGTGATGGAATTCCAGTTGAGCTATTTCAAATCCTAAAAGATGATGCTGTGAAAGTGCTGCACTCAATATGCCAGGAGATTTGGAAAACTCATCAGTGGCCACAGGACTGGAAAAGGTTAGTTTTCATTCCAATCCCAAAGAAAGGCAATACCAAAGAATGTTCAAACTACTGCACAATTGTACTCATCTCACATGCTAGCAAAGTAATGCTCAACATTCTCCAAGTCAGGCTTCAACAGTATATGAACCAAGAACTTCTAGATGTTCAAGTTGGATTTAGATAAGGCAGAGGAGCCAGAGATCACATTGCCAAAATCTGCTGGATCACAGAAAAAGCAAAAGAGTTCCAGAAAAACATCTACTTCTGCTTCACTGGCTACACTAAAGCCTTTGACTGTGTAAATCACAAACTGTGGAAAATTATTCAAGAGATGGACTACCAGAACATCTTACCTGCCTCCTGAGAAATCTGTATGCAAGTCAAGAAACAACAGTTAGAACTGGACAGGGAACAACAGACTGGTTCCAAACAGGCTGTATATTGTCACCCTGCTTATTTAACTTATATGCAGAGTACATTATGCAAAATGCTAGACTGAATAAAGCACAAGCTGGAATCAAGGTTTCAGAGAGAAATATTAATAACCTCAGATAGGCAAATGACACCACCCTTAAGGCAGAAAGCAAAGAGGCACTAAAGGGCCTCTTGATGAAAGTGAAAGAGGAGAGTGAGAAAGTTGGCTTAAAACTCAACATTCAGAAAACTAAGATCATGGCATCCAGTCCTATCAGTTTGTGGCAAATAGATGGGGAAACAATGGAAACAGTAACAGACTTTATTTTTGGGGGCTCCAAAATCACTGCAGATGATGACTGCAGCCATGAAATTAAAAGTCTCCTTGGAAGAAAAGCTATGACCAACCTAGACAGCATATTAAAAAAGCAGAGACAATACTTTGCTGACAATGGTCTGTCTAGTCAAATCTATGGTTTTTCCAGTAGTCATGCATGGATGTGAGAGTTGGACCTGAAAGAAAGCTGAGTAGTGAAGAACTGATGCTTCCAAACTGTGGTGCTGGAGAAGACTTGAGAGTCCTTTGGACTGCAAGGAGATCAAACCAGTCAATCCTAAAGGAAATAAATTCTGACTATTCAGTGGAAAGACTGATGCTGAATCTGAAACTCCAATACTTTGGCCACCTGATGTGAAGAACTGACTGGAAATGACCCTTAGCTGGGCAAGAGTGAAGGCAGGAGGAGAAGGGGATGACAGAGGATGAGATGGTTGGATGATATCACCAACTCAATGGACATGAGTTTCAGCGAGTTCTGGGAGTCAGTGATGGCCAGGGAAGCCTGGGGTCCATGAGGTCGCAAAGAGTTGGACACGACTGAGCAACTGACGAGTCTGTAATAATACTTAAACTACCATGCCCTGTTAGCACACATGGGACGAGGGCACCATTGAGCGCAGTTTGGACTTGATTGCAAACAGGCACTTACTATATTGGCTGTTGATGACAATAACTGAAATGATGGACTTAATACCAATGGTCAGGCTCACTGTTATTACTGGATTTGTTTTGTTTTCAATCCTGTACTCTAAATTCCATCTATATCCCCCAATACAAATTGTTCAACTCCTCTGTTTAGATGTTGAAAATGCAGCTTTCTATGGAAGAAGATCACTTATAGTTTCATGATAGAGTAAAAGTACTTAAATTGTTTAAGAATTAAGGTGGAGGTGACAAGGCCAGATATTTTCACAATTCTAAAACCTCAGAGTGTGGCTAAGTGACACAAAGAAATATTATTCTCTTGACAATAATCCATATTACGATGAACTCTTTAAAATGGTTTAGCACAGTTTCTTATTATGGAGGCTAAACTTACAAAGCATGTGATTTTGCACAGGTTAACTTCATTTCAAGGGTTTTTTAAAGCTGGAAAGCTGCCTAAATTGAAAGTGATTTTGAGGAATTACCAGTGAGTGTTAACACAGAGGGCTAGAATACCACTGCAAGGGGAAATGAGGACACATCATCCTGTACAAAGTACCCATTCAAAACTGAAAGGAAAAGTTTGATGGGATAGTTTTGCTAATTTTAATATCTTAGTGTATTTACTTTACTGTTTATCAGCACATTTGTAATAGGTTAGTCCAAAGAAGAGACTTTATAAATTACTGTGAATCCTTCCTCTCCTACAATGTCTCCTAACTGGGGAGGCTGGAGAGGAAGGAAACCAGGCACACTCACTGGAGGGGTGAGTGCAGGTGCAAGCTTTCTTAGATGACTTAAAAAATTCTCACGCTTGAAATATTATTGCATGGACATGCATATACATGGACATTCTGCTGAACTGATAACATAAAATAAGCAAAAGTAAAATGTTCAAGAAGATGTAGTTATAGACTCTGAACAATCAGTATTAGAAAGTTCCACCAGAAAGTCATCCTTGATAGTAAGCTTTATTAGGCACTTTATATCAACAAATCAATACCTGATCTTTCTCCAAATACAAAATAATGCCATAAAACATTGCTTACCTTATGTTCACAATATACTCCTCTGTACACAACTGGGAAACACACCCTTAGCACCAAACATGCACATACAAGAGAAAAAATGAAACTGAAGCCACAGAGGGTTAGTTTCCATGCTTCAGGTACACATTTCACACCTGGCTGTTTTGTAAAAACATCCAGAACCAACGCTTCTAAAATGCAAAAAGTGCCTGGCAAAAAGTAAGTATTCAATAAAGATCATGGTTGTTGTTTGTTTTTTTCTTTTTTTTTTTTTAATTTTTAATAATTAGGGCTTTCTGAATAAATACTGTAAGAAAAACTTGGAATTCTTCCTGTGATGCTGGAATGGGGCCATTTGTGTGTGTGCCATTCAATTTTATGTCCTAGTGAGCATGGTGACTAAAGAGCTTTGACATAATCAGTATGATGAGATAATCCCAGATTTACAGGCTAGGCGAACATTCTCGTATTAGAAATATTTCCTCTCTGATTTGTGTGCTTGGTAATTCAACTGAGAAGAGAGGGAATAAATCAGCCCTGTTGACTCTGTTTAATTAATAAAGACTCCACAGTTCACAAAGTGAGATGCTGCTACTTACTATGGAAAATTTAGAGGTCTGGAAAATAAATGAGGCTGACTATGAAACATGAAAATCTTCCATTTGAACATATAGTACCTCTGGCAACTCTTCCTGCAGAGAGTGCATCTGACCTGATTTGGGGAGCAATCAACAGCAGTTCAGATATATCTGAAAATCTAAAAAGCCTAACACTACTTGCCTCTGAATGATTGCCAAACCTACTGTTAAAAACAGTAATATTTGAGCCAGGAAGATGACAGCGTTGTATGTTTTCTTTTACAATATTAGAATTTGAAAGACATATTTTAGAGCTTATTAAAAAACCCCTAAGAGAACATGCTTTATTTTACTGGCAAAGAAATACAAGTCAATTATTTAAATCCCATTATAATTACCCTCCTTATGTTTCTTACCTCCTAGCATGCAAAATGCTTTCTTTCAAAATAAAAATTTAGGAGAGCTTATTAAGAGAAAAGTGGTTTAAAGATAAAAAAGTGCACTAGTTTTGTAGAAATTCATTTTTATAATAGTCTGTGATGACGAAAGAGGTTCTTTTGTTAATCTTTCATTGTAAATGATACTATTTATATGTCATTGGGAGTTTAACAACATTGCATGCATTATTTTATCTATTTAAGATAAATCTGAAGAACAATAAGTCAAAATAACTATGATTTTTTTATGAAGGGAAGAGTAATATTATGTATATAATATTTGTATGAATCAGAAAATAAAGACAAATAAGTATGTTAATCCAAAAAGTTTCTGGCACCAGTATCTTGGAATCACTGAGAAATTTTAAGAGCTGGCCATAAACTGTAAGTAGTAATGAAAATTTTAAACAGTTAATAAAAAACATTCCCAATTGAAAACAAATCAAAAGGCAAGAATAAAAAGTGAACCATGTCAATAGACATAAAAAAGTCACCAAACCTTGGTGACGCAGTATGTAATATTGTCAGACACTGTTTATGAGAATGACTACATATTAGTAATAGAAAGTATCCATTCCAAAACATGTTAAAGAGAAAATTGCAAGCAGCTTGTTCCCACTGATATAAAGAGTTCCCTCTTACATAATTTGGAAATATACCCCTAAAATCAAAATGAAAATTTCTCATTAATGAACTCTGTAAATATCACAGAATACTTTGAGAATTTTGCAAGTAGGCATTTGGAAATCCGGTGAGCCTCTGATCAAATATTAGCAGGATCCCAAATCTCTATGGTTCTGAAGACAAGTTTTATTTCTATTGTATATTTATGGCATTCTCTATAAAAAAATACATACGATATATTTTAAAATTTAAAAATCCAATTAATTAAAAGATCTTTAGGCCTATTTATTACATTATGTACAAGAATCTAAAGCTACAGTAATATATTACTTATGGAATTATTATTGGAATATTGGAAAAAATTATTATTGGAATATTGGAAAAAATTACTATGCCACTAGACTTATAAAAAATGAATACTGAAAAGCCCTGGAAAAGTATGAATTATATTTTTTCAAGTAATACACACAGGCTTAGATTGCTGTCAATTATTGTATAGCCAAAAACATCCCAAGTCTAAAGCTACAATGAATTTTTCAAAAAGAAGCTGTTTTATGGTCTCAGATGACGGGTTTGGGTAACTTTCAAAAACTGATATAGTTTTTGATGATTATAGGATAAAAAATTTCAGAAGATATCTAAGAACACGTCCAACTGATACTAGTACCTAGACACTGAACTATTAGATACTAATAAGCAATTTTATAGACTGTTATAGTTGGTGTAACTGTACATTCTAACGTACCCTTTGGCGTGTCTGCCAAAGTTTATGTGCTCCGTTCCACACTGCAGAGTTGTCACCAGGAGGCAGCTCCCAGGCAGAGACTGCATTTCTCAGCTCCCCTTACATCCTTATGTGAGCTAGTGTTACTCTAAAGGACTACAAGAGAATATTTCAAGATGAGGCCGTGACTATTATTTTCCCAGTAAATATATGTACAAATTTTTATAAAGCAAAGACCTTGTCTTTCTAAAATACAAAATCCAGGCAATAAATACATATTTTCAGGCTACTCTACATATGTCAGTAATTAAAAGACTTTGTCAGACTATAGATTAATGGAAACTAAATTTAATTAGAAATAAGTCTGCAAGACCATTGCCAAAGTTTCCATATTAAATTCCAACTTATGAGTAGAAGTAGATGAAATATAGAAGTTATTTTAATTTTTAATGTTATTATAATAAAATGATAAGAATTATAATACAAGTTGTAAGGCTTTCATTTAATTTATCCAATAAAATATGTTTAATAAACTTCTGACTAAATGTATTAATTACCAAATTCCAAATCCTAAACAAAACTAAAATCATTTGAAATATATAGTTTCAACTAATTTTATACTAATCCTAATATTATTTTCCTATCATAGTTAAGCTGACTACACTAAAAGATAAAGATATAAATACACATATTATGTTAGAGAAGAACAGCATCACAAAACTGGAGACTTTGAGGGGTTCCATATGAGACCATCTTTAAACTCCTGAGGTATTTTATCAGTGTTACGGACTCCATAATCCTAAGTGCAAAAGGTACTTGAGAGTGAGTGCTATAAGACAGAAACCTTCAATTACAGTAAAAAATTATGGGATAAAAACCAAATATGCCACCAGCCCTTACAGTTTTCTCATGAACTTTACATACTGATGGTTTCTAATGGTACCACCTCGGCTTTGTGAATAAACCGGCTTAACTGATTTTTAGAATCTTGTTTTATGCTTATATTTTATATATATCTTATATATCCTGATTTATATATTTACATATTTACATTTTATATATGGGCTTCCCCGGTGGTGCTAGTGGTAAAGAACCTGCCTGGCAATGCAGGAGACATGAGTCATGGGTTTGATCCCTGGGTCAGGAAGATCCCCTGGAGGAGGGCATGGCAACCCACTTCAGTATTCTTACCTGGAGAATCCCATGGTCAGAGGAGCCGGGTGGGATATATATTTATATTGTAAAGGAGAGATAGTTACATTTATTATCCTCATTTTATATCTGAGGAAGCTAAAATACATGAGAGGTGAAATAAATTACCCCAGGTAATAAAACTAGTAAATGTTAAAGCCAGGATCTGGATCCAAATCTGACTCCTGAGAATTTTACCACTGGGTTATATTCCTTTCTGAGGCTCTATTATATGGGTTGGTTTCAACAACAATATATATGGAGGCTCTGGGATGGATTGAGACCACTTGAAAAGAGCTCTTTAGCTTTACAAGATGCAATGTATTGATTGATTGGAGAAGGAAATGGCAACTCACTCCAGTATTCTTGTCTGGAGAATTCCATGGACAGAAGAGCCTGATGGGCTACAGTCCATGGGGTCATGACTTGAATGTACTTCATATGACTGATTAATTCAATGATCACAGACTATATCTCGGAAGCATTTTAAAAGCTTAAAATTTTATACAAAATTCATAAAAACTTCATTCAGTATAAATAAAAATTATGTGTGATGCCTGCTTCCCAAGCAGACTTAAAACTTTTCACATCATGTGGCAACTGAAAAAACTGAAGCTAAGAGTCCCAGTGCCCTGTCCAAGGTCACACAGTAGCAGAGTAGACCACGCAGACCTGGCCTGAAATTGTGTATTGCCCAGGCAGCAAGTGGATGACGACAGAGGATGAGATGGTTGGATGGCATCACTCGCTCAATGGACATGAGTTTGAGCAAGGTCTGGGAGATGGTGAAGGACAGGGAAGCCCAGCATGCTGCAGTCCATGGGACCACAAAGAGTCGGACGTGACTGAGCAACGGAAAAAGAGGCACTAACTGGATTACTTGTATGTCCCAGGCAAACTTTCTTAAACTCTGAGTCTTGGTTTCCCAATCTAGAAAACATAAGAACTGTCTTAACAGTGTTAGTAAATATAAAGAAAACATATAAATTCCCTAGTTTCATGCCTGACACATAATAGGTCTATCATAAGCATCACCCTTGCCCCTCCACTTTTAACTTTCTGTATTAGTTTTCTCTGGTTTCTCTCCCAGTAACACATGGCTGCAAAGAGAGTGCTTAAAAAATGCTGATTTACTGACTAATGGTTCTGTAGCTCAGAAGTCCAACATGGTTCTTACCATGCTCAAGTCAAGGTGTTGGCAAGGCTAAATTTCTTTCTGGAGGCTTTAGGACAGAATCCATCTCCTTTCCTTTCCAGCTTTTAAAGGCCACCCACATTCCATGACTTTCAGCCTCCATCTTCAAAGTCAGCCACGCAATATATCTCTGATCTTCTTCCGTTGTCATCTTTCCTTTGACTCTTTCCTTCGACCTCTCTTTTCCACTGTTGAGGACTCATGTGATTAGTTTGGTCACACATGGATAACCCAGGATAACCTCCTTATTTTAAAGTTGGCTGATTAGCAACCCTAATTCCACCTACAGCTTTAACGCCCCTTTGCCATGGAACCTAATATACTCAAACTTTCTGGGGATTAGCTCATTAATATTACTGGGGAGCTAATATTCCACTTTCCACACCCCCGTGCCCCATCAGCTACTTCTCCCACTGCAGACTACGTCTTAAGGGAAGGGGCACTGGGTATGTATTAATTCTTGCAATTTGCATTAAACTTGTTAAATATACAGCAAGAAAGATTATATGCTATATTGTACTGGAGATTATTGGCTGAAGAAAAAGGTACTAGAGATCTATGGAAAGTAATTTAAGGGAGAAGCCACTGTTATGGGATGAATTGGGTCCTCCGCTCCTCCCAGCTCTATGCTGCAGCCCTAAACCCTAATGTGGCTCTGGTGGAGAATGTGGCCTTTGTGGAGATGATTAAGATTAGGTGAGATCATGGAGGTAAGACCCTGATCCAGTGAGATTAGTGTCCTTGTAAGAATAGGAAGACACTCTAGATCTTTCTTTCCATGAACAGAGAAGAGGCCTTGTGAGGACACAGCGAGAAGGCAGTTGTCTACACCCAGAAGAGGGGCCTTGCAAGATGTGAATCCTGATGGCATCTTGATCTTGGCCTTCTAGCCTCCAGAACTGTGAGAAAAAAGTCCTCACCCAGTTTAAGCCACCCAGTCTGTCGTATTTTGTTATGGAAGCCCTAGCAGACTAATACAGCGACCAAATTTGGAAGGGAAGGGAAAGTGACAAAAAAGAGTATTTATTGAGCAATTTAAATAAAGGGTCTTGGAGGCAGAAAAGATTACACATTTGGCTAAATGAAAATATTTAATATAACCCTATAAATACCATAAATAATATAAACAAATAAGGCTCATTCACTAATCAAGATATTCATGGTTAAATCAATACTGAATGAGAAAAGCAACTTGTAAGATGATACATACAAAAAAATATGTAGGGTAAACTGTCCCTCTTGTACATTTAAAATACTGATATATACTAGTATGTCCTCTGCACATAAAAAGTATTACAAATATTTTAAGAATACATCTTAAATTCATAACAGCAATTGTCTTCAGGAATGGGATACGACAGAGAATGGAGAACAAAGCGGATTTCAGTTTGATCTAAAATGTCTTTTTAATTAAAAAATACTAAAAGAAAATATAATAAAATGTTAGTGGGTACTGGATAATAGTTTATTATTTTTCATACTGTTCTGTATTTTTAGAACTTTGAAAATTAAAAACAATTAAACAAAATATAAATCAAGAAAAAAGTATAACCCTAGAAAGGTAATGAATTTCCAAAGTACTTCACACAATCTCTAAAGATTTTTTTTTATATCTTTCTGATAAAATGCTAAAAAAACATGCTTCCTGCCTCAGTCATACCTGTCATTGGTTAAATGGGGGGAAAAAAGAGTTTGATGTTGTCTGCTTGGATCTGGATGCTTTATTCATTTCAGTGGGCTCCGGCATCCTGAGCAACCTTGGACAGCTGGCTGGCCTCCTGTCTGAATGACAGGTGCTCATCCCGTGCTGCATGCGGCTGCGCCCCGTGCCATATTTATAGAACATCCAGGGCAGCGTCTCGGGCTCCTGAGCACTGCTGTCTCTCTGCCGCTGTCACACGGCTCTGGCTGGCTGGGGAGGGGCATGGGGGTAGGTTTGGGCTGTTGGTTTCTATTTGCAACTGTGCAGATGCTCCCATTTAAAACTCCTCCACTGGCAAATAGCAGTAGAATAATATAGGGGAAGGTAGGGGAAACCAACATCTGTTATGCACTCACCTTGTGGTAGGTGAGTTAGTTTATGCAACTCTCAAAACTGGATAAACTGCTATCTTTGTTTTTCGATGGGAAATGGGAGTACAGACAATTGAAATAATATCAGTTACACCAAGTTTACCCTAAAAAATGGTGGCATAAACATTGAATACTAGGTCTGGGAAATTCCCTGGTGGTCCAGGAATTAGATTCCTGGTACGGGGAACTAAGATCCCACAAGCCACACATGCAGCAAAACAAAAAAACAAAACCAGCTCTTTCTGATACTAAGGCCCATATTTTCCCCCCAAAAACTGCTTCCTTAAAGATAGTATTCACTCATTTGATAAATATTAATATTTATTCAGTCCCTGCACCTACCAGGCACTGTACTAGTTACCGGATATTCTAAACCAGTTATCACATAGATGTGTACATCCAAACTAGTGGTTTCAATACCTTACAATTTACTCATAGCTAAGAAGCGTTTGGGGACAAACCGTTAAAAAGCTCCATCTTCCCAGTGCACGAGCCCCGAGCACTTGTCTCATGCATCCAACCTGGGCTGGTGATCTGTTTCACCCTTGATAATATACATTTTTCGACGCTGTTGGGGGAATACATGTAAATCCATGGTTGATTCATGTCAATGTATGGCAAAAACCACTCCAATATTGTAAAGTAATTAGTCTCCAACTAATAAAAATAAATGGAAAAAAAAAGAAAAAAAAGCTCCATCTTCCCTCCCTCAAGTCCCCCGCGGGTTTCTTCATTATAGTTTTATTAAGAATGAAATGCCCAGGATTGAGGCACCTACCCCATTGCTCCTTACTGACGCTAAAGTTAAGGGCATAGAAATTGCCCTAACAGTTCATCAAGTGAGACTTAGACTTTAGAGGTCTGTCTGTGGGTTTTTCTTAACTCATTCAAAATTAATCAAAGCAGCCAAATTAATGAGGTCTTCAGAGGGAGGGTTCTTGACAGTATATAGTAAAGTGGAGTTAAAATCATCTGCCAAGCAGCACGGGAGAACTTTCAGACATAGGGAACAGAGTGTTGGACACGGGGTGGGGGGACGGAGTGGGGCGGAGGAGGGTATTCACAGAGGGTATCATGGAAACATACGCACCACCGAATGTAAGGTGGACGCCAGCGGGGATTCGCCGTATGACCCAGGGGACTCACGCTGGGGCTGCGACACTCTAGAGGGGCGGAGAGGGTGGGAGGAGGCCCCAGAGGGAGGGACGCGTGCACCTGTGGGGCTTCATGTCAGCGTGTGCACTTAGTCTCTCAGTCCTTCCCATGCCTCGCAAAACGGATCAGTATTGTAAAGCAATTATTCTTCCGTTAAAAATAAATAAATTAAAAAAAAAATCATCTGCCAAGGATTTAGGAAAAACACCCCTTCCTCGCCACCCTAACTTCCCTAATCTCCCTAATTTCTAGTCATGTTAGAATTACCTATTACAGACACTACGTGCATTATTTTATAAATGAGATGATGAATGTAACTTAAGCCTTTAATTAATACAGCAGGCTGACAATGACAAATTTCATTCATATGTAGGTTATGGTCTACATTTTTTCCTGCCTGGAAACAACCTGATAGGATATTCTACCCCAAGCTGGGCTTCCCTGGTGGCTCAGATGGTAAAGATTCTGCCTGCAATGCAGGAGACCTGGGTTTGATCCCTGGGTTGGGAAGATCCCTTGGAGAAGGGAATGTCTACCCACTCCAGTATTCCTGCCTGGAGAATCCCATGGACAGAGGAGCCTGGTGGGCTACAGGCCATGGGGTCACAAAGAGTTAGACATGACTGACTAAAACTTTAACACCCCAAATTCAGACAATCATTTAGAGTAGCTAATGAACTCTGACTAGAAAGATATGAGAAAAACATGCCCATTGGAAATCAGCTTTCCTTTGAAGTCATAAAGGAAAAGCTCTTATATACTGAACTTGTTTTGGGGGGAGGCATCACTGTTTAACTTTTCATTCCTACCTCAGTTTGCATTATTCACTGCTCATCCCACAGAGTTCCTGTGTTGGCAACATGCTGTGGAAGACCAGAGACCACAAGATGTGGCACATGTCCCACATGCCTCTTCCCCTGGCGTCCACAGCAGACACTGCTGATGAATCAAGACACACATCAGTGAGGTTGAATGTGGCCTCAGAATTCTTCATAAGCAACACTTGAGAAAGTGAGTTGAAATCTATTTGCCTTCTCTGCTATAGACAGAAACTTCTGTTTTATTTAGAAATCACAGACTCCTCAGGTTTTACTGATATGCAGTGGTAATGCTGGAAGTTAATATCTCCTATGTAATGGAGAACAGGTTTTATAATATGTGGAGTGCTATCTCAGATTTCAGGATCTGATATAAAGGTGTATCAACAAAAAGGAATTATAAGTCAAGTATGAGTCACTTTTAAAAACCAATGATTATGAAAGAGACACGTGCACCCCAATGTTCATCACAGCTCTGTTTATAATAGCCAGGACATGGAAGCAACCTAGGTGCCCATCAGCAGACGAATAGATAAGGAAGCTGTGGTACATATACACCATGGAATATTACTCAGCCATTAAAAAGAATTCATTTGAATCAGTTCTAATGAGATGGATGAAACTGGAGCCCATTAAACAGAGTGAAGTAAGCCAGAAAGATAAAGACCAATACAGTATACTAACGCATATCTATGGAATTTAGAAAGATGGTTACGATAACCCTATATGCAAAACAGAAAAAGAGACACAGATGTACAGAACAGACTTTTGGACTCTATGGGAGAAGATGAGGGTGGGATGTTCTGAGAGAATAGCATTGAAACAAGTACACTATCAAGGGTGAAACATATCACCAGTCCAGGTTGGATGCATGAGACAAGTGCTCAGGCCTGGTGCACTGGGAAGACCCAGAGGGATGGGATGGGGAGGGAGGCGGGAGAGGGGATCGGGATGGGGAACACATGTAAATCCATGGCTGATTCATGTCAATGTATGGCAAAAACCACTACAATATTGCAAAGTAATTAGCCTCCAACTAATAAAAATAAATGGAACAAAAAAAAAACCAATGATTATACCTACTTGAAAAAAATCAGCAACAGTACAACTTAATGTTTCAAGCAAGAATATGATATTGAGGTTTTTGTGTTGTTTATACAGATGTATAGATTATATAATACTTTAATTATTACTATATTACACATACTACATTGTCAAACAGCACTGTGGCAGGCATCCTCCAGGACAGCCCTGTACCTTCTGGCATGCACACTCTTATGCAGCTGGCTCCTACACTGTACCGGGGATGGTCTGTGTGAACAGTAGCGTGTGGCAGAAAGTAAGGTGCTCACTTCCGAGACTGGTTATAAAAGACTCTGCAGTTTTTGTTTCGGTGTTTCCCTTTCTCTCACTGTTTCTCTTGCCCCTTGCTCTGAGGAAGCCAGCGGCCAGGTTTGTGCAGCCCTATGACCCTTTCAATGGAGAGAGGGCCAGGTACAGTGAGGAACTGAAACCTCACATGTGAGCTGGAACAAATACTCCAGCCCCACTAAGCTGCTCTTCAATTCCCAGACCCAGTTGCTTGATTACAACTTCATGAGAAACCCAGACAGACAGAGGATCAGAATGATCTAGCAAAAGCACTTCTGGTTCTTGACCCTCTGAAACTTGGGTAAGAAAATAAATGTTTACTGTTTAAGGCTGCAAAATTTGTGGGAATTTATTAAGCAGCAATAGAGAATTAATACATGAAATCAAGGCTATTGATCACAGTGAATCTCTATTATTTTTCAATAGAAAAAAAGAGTTCAATGAAAGCAATGTAGCAGCTATTCTAGTTTGTAATATTTAAGTTCATTTTTTATTATTAAACATAGGTCTTATGATAATTTTGTTAAATTATAACATGCAAAGTGTATGAACTTTTAAAGTGGAATCATGTCAAAAAACTATTGTAAATATGTAATAGTATATAACTACAAATGGAAGATAAGAAGTTGGGTGGTAAGATGGTCAGATTCACTAGATAATCTCATTATAGCAACATCAAGATAACTGGCATTTTGTCATTGAATAGAAGAATGCTGTAATTCTTTCTCTAATGAGAAAAGAAGAAAAATTTCCCTTGAATGCATTGATATATATAGCAAGTGGGTAAGCTCTGCCTATTTGCATATGTGAATATAAATATTTGCATATACACATATACATATATAGAAGTTTGTTAATTCCATGAAATGCTGGCTCTAACAATGCCAGCATTTTGACTGTATTTGTTTACACCAGGTAAAATGCTTTCTTCTCTTGTGTCAGAATGTAAGCAGATGACTAGCTACAAAGTGTTAATGCATGTGCAATGGACATGTGGGTGGATGGGAATATTCAGTGAGGACCATCTTCATCTAGGTGTTCTCAGGACAGCACTGACAGTTATTCCTTTGCCCGAGGCGAGGCTTCTACCAGATGGAACCATTCAGTTTCTGGCAAGACGCTGACAGGTGTCAATCTCAGGGAAGAGATTGTATGTACACAGACTATCATCTATGCCAATGTTCCCAAAAGGTGATTTCAGTCACTGTTCTTTTTAAGTAAAGGTGACAGAGGCAATGACCTGAGTTCATTACTTGCTATTCTTACCTCCAAAGTATGATTCATATGGTAAATGAACTACTCCTACTCAAAAGCTAACACAGTCTATCCAGGCTCAAAATTTTGGTTGGGATAGTGAGAAGATGAAAAAACAAAAATCTAAATAGGAAGACATAAAGTGGATACTTGCTTATTTGGACATTACTTATTTAGCAACCCACCTGAATGCAGCTAAGAGCTGAGATGCCATCATGGAGATGGCAGTGAGGAGGGAGTGAAGAGGCCTAACCTTGGCTCAAAGTGTATGCTCTGGGTCAGGTGTCATGATACACTCTTTACATACATAAACTCATTCATTCTGTGAGGAATTTACTCTATGAAGGGCTAATAGTCTTTCCATGTTATAAATGAAGACATTAAAGCCCAGAGAGGTTAAGCACGTATGCCGAGGTTGTTCAGCAATCCTATGCAGCCACCAGCATTTGAACCCAACTTGCTGCAAACCCAAAGTCCAGGGTCTTCTTTTCCCTACACCAGATGGCCTTCCTCAAACAAATGCACCAGCATTGGAACTTACACATCTGATTCACATACAATCCCCTGTAGACTCACACTTCAGGACTGGTGGCGGTTTAGTCACCAAGTTGTGTCAGACTCTGGCGGCTCCATGGATGGCAGCCCACCAGGATCCTCTGTCCATGAGATTATCCTGGCAAAAATACTGGAGCGGGTTGCCATTTCCTCCTCCAGGGGATCTTCCTGACCCAGGGATCGAACTCAGGTCTCCTGCATTGCAAGTGTATTCTTTTACACCTTCAGCACTCAAGAACTATTTACAAGCAATTCAAATTAGTCTGATTATTTGGCATCCTGTCTTCCTCAAATAAGAAACTCCTGGGGAAGACGGTAAAGTGTGGAGAGGATAAAAAAGGGGAATGGAGATAAGGAGATGGCCAGGCATGCTGAGAGCATGGAGAGATGACAGTTGTGTCTCTATTCTAGCTTATACTGCTCAATATTCCCCTGCAGAACTCACTGAATTGTGTATAAGATTGATGTTCATAATGATTTTGTTCACTGATCTTGGTATAAGAAGGTGGGGAAGCATGCGGTACTTTTAGAATAAGACATCCATTAAGAATAATTAAACTAAAATAAATGTTGGTGCTGGATGGTAAGCACCCCATTCCTCCATGAGACAAGTGTAGAATTCTAACTTAATCAAGATCTGTTTAAAAAATTTTTCTGGTCACATGTAAACATACCATGTTAAAATAGGGAGATGGAGAGGTGCAGCATGTTTTGGGGGGATGGCTTGGACTCAGACAACCCTGGATCTGTATCTTGACTCTGAAATTTTACTACTGCATGACTTGGACAAGTTTAGCCTCTTTTCCAGTTTCTCCAATTGCAACAGAGAGACAAGGATACCCACCACTATCCTTTAAAAAATCTTATCTCTTTTCTGCTTTTGGTAGGAGTTAAGATTAAGGTCAAGGAGGAGAACTCCCTAAGGAATGTGTTTCCTATGACTGGAGTGGACTACACAAATGCAGTGTCTCTTTCTGTTTCTTCACAGAGACTGAGATAGATCTCAAGGCAGTCAAAGGGATTGCTTACTTCTCTTTCCTCCTCTCCTTGGATGCTATTCTCCTTTGTAGCAGAGGCCCAGCCTGAGGCTACTGTTGCAGCCCACAAAGGACAGCGGCTTAAACCTCTGGGTCCCAGGTGATGGGGCGCACTCACTCTCACGCCTCTCCCCTCCCTTTCCTTGGTGGTGGGTGGTGGTGCCCTTAGCATCCTTCCCTCCCAGGGCACTGCGTAGGCTCTGACACAGCTCTGTGTCAGGATACTGACAGGTGGCTAAGGCTCAGCTAGGGTGAAGGAGTCCCCCACTGTGTCCAGACTCCTTTACCGACATTTTTCAAAGGCCACTGAATTAAGAACCCTGGTTTACAGTGAAGGCTAGTTTGCCTTTCTTTGATGGAGCACTTCTTTTGGGGATCTTCTAGGAGATAGGCATGGTTGACAGCAGGATGCAGCTCACCACCATCATATCATCCTATGATCGGGATGGGGAATAAGTGTAAATAAAAAAAAAAAAAAAAACTAAAAAAAAAAAAAAAAAAAAAAAAAAAAAAAAGAGCTGAGCAATGTCCACTTTCCACACTGTTAGGAAGATTACTTGATATAATGCATTAAAAAAAACACCTAACAGATGCCTAGTTGCTGAGCATCATCCCCCATCCCTACACTTTTTCCCGTATGTATCACAAAGTGAACATAAGAAAGAAAAGTGAAGTGGAACTTGCTCAGTCGTGTCCAACTCTTTGTGACCCCATGGACATTCTCCAGGCCAGAATACCGGAGTGGGTAGACTTTCCTTTCCCTTCTCCAGGGGATCTTTCTGACCCAGGAATCAAACTGGAGTCTCCTGCATTGCAGGTGGATTCTTTCCCAATTGACATAAGAAAGAAATCCTATGCAAATTTGAATGTGGTTTTTCATTTTCTTGCCATCCCTACACAATAGTGATTCAAGTCTTTCAGGAAATAAACATACTTAAAACAGCATATTGAAGCAAAATGTTCCTTCCGGAAGAATTACGATTTGGGAAGTGACCCTAAATGTAATCTGTACATGGAATTTCTGAGTTCTTTGCTCCAAAAGTCCCTTTCTCCTTCATATGTTATAAGCTACACCTTTGCTTTGTTAACTACTTTTTGCTAGAGACCGAAAGAAAAATGAATCAAGAAAATACTTTGCCAGGGTTACCCCTAGCTTTTCCTTAAATGTTTTTAAAATATGAAGCTTTTGAATTTTTAAATGTTTTAAATGTCATACAATTTTTCCTGTTCTTTTTTCCACCATGATTTTTTCTCCATATTGCAAATTAATGACGACTATCTTACTAGGCATCTATTGTGTTCAAAATTTTACGGTAGGTGCTTAACATTTAACAACTCTACAAAGCAGGTAAAATCCCCCTTATTTTTTGATGAGAAAACTGAGATGAAGAGAGATGTGGGAATCTGTGTAAAATCACAAAACTTAAAAATTCAAAATGTGGATATTGCTTAGAAAAATACTTCTACATTTGAAAGAGCAGCAAGGACACATCTCTCTTTTCCACCCCACGTGCATATCAAGGATCATTTGCTTAAGAAAAGGCCGTGTAAGAAAGTCTCTTGAGATCTATAGACTGTTGGGAGCCCCCTTTGTGTTCTCCTAACTCCAACTCTGACATGAGAAGAGTTACCCAGAACACAGTTGAAGTACAGCTAGAAAACGCATTTCTGTCAAGACTTTAAGAGAAAGGTCTCTCTCATTGACAGTCTAGTACAGCAGAAAGAATCCTGGTGGCAGAAGACTTGGATTCTCTCCTGGTGTGGTGATGTAGTTAGTTGTGGATTTTTGGGCAACTTCTCTAGTTACTTATTTTCTTCTTCTTTAAATGAAGGATGTTCTGAGAGTCCACTGAGATGGGATCTGTTCTTACACTGTCTCATTTATCTATTCAGTTATATATTGAATGTTTTTCTTCCCTATTAAGTAAATTCCCTAATATCAGAGAAACAGTCTATATACTTCACTACAGTATGGAATATTGCCTGCCACACAGCAAATGCTCAAAGAATCTTTGCAGAATGAATGAACTGTATATACTGTAAAGCATGAAAAATGTGATTATTAGTATTATTGTTAATAAGTTTTAAGACACAAAACAGATTTTTTCAATAGATATTAACTTTGCATAAATATTAATACTTTTAGCCAGAAATGAATTCAGGCAGCCAACATCTGGGTTTAAGTGACAGTCTTGTTCCAATTTTTTGATGTTTCCCTTGAATTGATTATCAGGTTTTCTCCTCCCTAAATGGTATTAACATTTAAATCACATGAGATGAAAATGGTGAAGTTTCATTTCTTGTTACTAATTTTTGTAACCTCCAAGAGGGTTTCTTGGTTTTACTGATTATTCTGCAACTTCCAGGTTCTCTCCAGATGTGAAGAAAACTGCTTACTTGGTTGGGATGCTTGTACTTACTTGATGAAGTACTTGATTCCATCTGCTGTGTAAGCTTCCTCCCACCCGTAAGGTAGACCTACAGTGAAAGGAAACCAAAAATACATTTAATAAGATGATAAAGATAACTTTATTTCCTGGGCACAAAATTCCCACAGCTTTACAATTATTTGAGTATGTTTCTTGTATAAGATAATTGTCTAGAAAGGAGGAATTAAAACAATTCAGATGAGCTTTCCTATTCAGCATCTTAGAACACAATAAATAAGTCTTCAGTTAACAATCTGCTTTAGTTGATTAAATGGATTATGACTTCTCATTTACATGTGGTGAGCATTTTTGTCAGCAGGATTCATGCAAAAACTTGTGGTGCAGCGGATGGTTTTTGCCTGGAGGCAGAAGGATGGACAAGATGGCCTCTGCTTATCTATTTGGGCTCAAAGTTTCTTTAATTGGCTCCCTTTGCATTCTTCCACTCAGTTCTACAGGGAATTGCTATATGAGTGCCAGATCAGCAGGGGTTTGCAAGTAGCTCTTGCACAAGACAAAATACCTTATGAAATCTGAAAGCTTAGCAAAGTGATTTACCTTGGATTGTGGTATTTTATTTCATTAATTAAGAATTTTGTGCACTAAACATAAATGGCCAAATAATTTGCTAAACTTAGCTTCCATTTCTGTAATGGGGTTGAGAATAATTAGTCAGATGTAAAGAAATGCAGACTGAAGTAAGCAAGCAATTATTTGACCGTATTTCTGTAAATAAGTACATTTTTATCCTCATCATGCCAACAGAACAGGTTCAGGTTGAGGCAGCCCATTCTCTTATATTCCAGTTATGGGTAGTATGGCCTTCCCAGGAGCCACACTAGAGGTAAAGAATCTGTCTGCCAATATAAAAGGTGTAAGAGACATTTGATCTCTTTCTGGATTGGGAAGATCCCCAGGAGAAGGAAATGGCAACCCGCTCCAGTATTCTTGCCTGGAAAATTCCACGGACACAGGAGCCTGGTGGGCTGCAGTCCATGGGGTTGCAAAGAGTTTACTGCTCATAGATGGGTGGTACTCCTTTAGAACACAGGGTTTCCATCCTTGGCTCCACCCCTGAGTACTATTAAGGATTGTAATTGACCTTTTGGATCAGTCTTTGGTACTGACTTATCAAGTCTCCTTTGAAGGGTATACGCTATATTAACACACCAAAGAACAGACTCATGGCACAGGTAGCTTACTTCTTTAGAAAGTAATTAAGCTATAACAACAAACCATTGACTTCACTTTCAAAGTCTCAGCAAGCAGCAGAGCAAAAATCAGGAAGAGCAACTATGAATGAAATAAAACCTTACTCGATCACCATTTACTTTGCATTCTTTGAGAACAGCTCTAAGTATGTTGTTTTTATAATTAAGAAAAACAGAACAAGCTTTATTTTATACTTACCTCCAATCTTTTAACACAAGTTGTATAAAATAAGACCTTGGCCCAAAATTCTATAATTATTTCCTCTGCAGATTAGTACAGGCCACCTAGGAGTTTCTTTTACTTATTAATAAATAAATGTTTCTATTTTAAGCAGAAAATAAGCATTTCTGGGGACTCATCATAAGCAAATGACTGGTTTCTTAAAAGCCCCTAAAGTGACACTGTATACATCTCTGCTAGTTTCATGGCCAGCACTCATTTAGTCAGACAGGCTGCGATCAACCATTGCTGCTGTTCCAGTTCATATAGATTTATCTTCTTTACGCTTTCTGCATCTTTGTTACAGATCACTTCATTCTTCATTGACAAGTCTCTCACTTGAAGGGAAGAATCTGATGACTATACACAAAAACCATGCTTCTACGACAAAAATGTTCAGAAATGCCAGGAATGCTAATCAATAAGGCAAAGACATGCTAAAAGTAGAAAGTCATTCTAATGTGACTAAGATTTTTCTTTAAATGACTTGTCTGTCAAGTGCAGTTACAGTCATATTTCTAATCTTAATTCACAGGTCTTTTTTTTTTTAACAAGGAGAAAAAATATGCATACTTTAAAGACAGTATCTTTTAATCCATAGGATCCTTTGAAACTTGAGATTGACTTTGGGATACCACATCCCTGTGCCATCTAAATAGAGTATCTGCCTGATTATTTTCTTACAATTATTACAAGGACTATAACTTCACAACAGATTTATTAAAGGTACCAATTCATACCTATATAAGTCAAAATGATTATTCAACGACTGTAGCCATCAAGATATTTTTGTGAATGAAATAATATTTTAGAATAAATTATCTGTTCTGAAAAAACAGCATTTCTTTTTAGAAGACAGGGTGGTTTCTTCTTTTTCATGCACGTAATACAGTCTGAAAAAACAGACTTGGGGATTAAAGTGATAGTGGCTATCTTTCAGTGAGAGTTCATTGATGGAAAACACAATCACTGTCCATTTATAAATTAAAAACCATAATATACTGATAAACTAAATATCCTACTTTATAGAGAAAGGGCACTTTTGATTTCTACAAGCTTGTATAACTATGATGGATTCAATTTTCCCATAGTAAAGGTTTTCATCACTTCATAGTAAGTGATTTGGGTATAAATAAAACATATTATCTAAATACTTTTTGATAATTGTTATACTAGTAATAGACCCAAGGCATTAACATTTTTCTACATTCCCCACATCTTTATACTCGCAAATATATAATGCTCTTATTTTCCTTTTCTTTTCACATTTGCTTTAGAACTGTTATGACAACTATTGTTTCTGACTGCAAGTATTTGTTTATGAACCCTCACATAACATTCTTTCCATCAGAGATCATTTGTTCCAGCGTACTCTTCATGAGTACTTTGCCAAAGTAGGAGTCTCCTGCAAATTCAACTTAGAATACTGGCTGTCATCTAACACTCCATGTATCCAAAACCAAACTCCTCACACGCCCATACAAAATAGCTCCCTTCCATTTCCCCAGTCTGCTTATGTATTAAAGTTCTCTTTGTCATATTTGGCCCATTCATTAAATATTTATTGATCATTTTTTGTAATTGATTATTTTTATGTGTTCAGCATTTTACTTGGTGTTTGATAGATAATGAATAACAAATAAACTTGGACTTTGGTCTTATGGAACATTAAAAAAGTAATTATAAATAAAGACATCATCAAAAAT
This sequence comes from Cervus elaphus, assembly GCF_910594005.1. Lineage (NCBI taxonomy): Eukaryota > Metazoa > Chordata > Mammalia > Artiodactyla > Cervidae > Cervus > Cervus elaphus. The sequence continues at coordinate 78,465,713 of NC_057819.1, read as the reverse complement.
AGGAATAAGTACTAGGAAAGAAAAGTACTAAATACTCTGAAAGAGTAATTCATAGCACAGACAAAAGTTTAACTCCTTAACATATAAATAACTTCTATAAATTAGTAAAAGAAAGGAAATGACAAATAGGAGTCTTTAGAACATTCAGGACACAAAAGTACTTAAAATATGAAAATAAGCTTAATTTAACTCTTCACAAGAAAAATACAAATTAAACTATCATGAGAGGCCATATTCATCATGTTAGTGAAGGGTAAAAAGTAGTTTAATAAGACATTGTGTTGAGGGTATGAAGAGGCAATATTCTCATATTGACGGGAATATAAATATGATAACATATGTATGGGAGAACCGTGTCAAGATCTACCTAAACTTTTAAATGCCAATAACAATAGTTCACAATAATGGAGTGGCCATATGTTGGACACTTGTTACACATGTACTGACTTTCTCATATCTCACAATTTTAATGGTACTGTTATTACCCTTGTTTTACAAATGAGGAAGCAGGCATGGACAGCTTCCAACACCTGCCCAAGGTTACACTGGCAGACAGTAGGGCCCAAACTCTTAACCACTTAGGCTGAAAAGTGTTAGCTGCTCAGTCTGACTCTTTGTGACCCCATGGACTGCAGCCCATCAGATTCTTCTGTCTATGGGATTCTCCAGGCAATAATACAGGAGTGGGCTGTCACTGTGAATAGCGAATTCACATAGTGAATCTAGGGGATCTTCCTGACCCAGGAATTGGAGAAGGAAATGGCAACCCACTCCAGTACTCTTGCCTGGAAAATGCCATGGACGGAGGAGCCTGGTAGGCTATAGTCCACGGGGTCGCAAAGAGTCGGACACGACTGAGCGACTTCACTTCACTTCTCCCGCATTGCAGGCAGATTCTTTACCATCTGAGCCACCAGGGAAAGCCCTGAACTGGCTCCATATGATCCAGCAGTTCTTTAAGAATTTATCTTACAGATAACCTTTATGTACAAGATAATTAATTATAAAAATAAAAGACTGAAAATCTAAATAACCACCCTTGGGGACTGATTAAAGATAGCAGGTTAGATACGGGGATACTGTCCAGCTATGAGGAAGACTGTCTGGAATTGCTGGAGTCACGCGGGTACAGATGTGGGCAAGAACGCTCTAGGCTGCGGAGGGACAGCAAGCGCAAAGGCTCTGGGAGGGGGAAGAGCTCGGTCTGCGGGACTGAGAGAGCACTGTTATTGGAGGGTGGTGAGCAAGGACGAAGAGGAGCGATAGGAGGCTGTGTGGGGAGACAGGCAGATAGGACCTTGCAGGGTTTGCAGGCCATGTTAAAACTGTTTGAAAGCTTCTTAAAAGGGAAGCAGGAGATCTGCTGCTTAAGATGAGGAAAGCTGCAAGACACTGTTGTTCTGACCCTACATGGGGAAAGCTGCACAGCTCAGAGACTGGCTCCTCACTGAGTGACCCTCAGCTGACCTGAATTCCAAAGGGTGGTAAGTCCCTGTGAGAGAAGATGGGCCATGTGAACTCGTTCTCTCTTGGCAGGGCACAGGAAAAAGCGCTGCCATTAAAGGAGGCAAGAAGAAGACAGCTAAAACTGTAATCAACCTGTAAAGCCTGCCTATGGGCTAGCAAGGTAGTTTGGTGTCCCCAGAGCCCTAGATACAAGAGAGCCTGCTTCCTCTCATGAGAAGGATTGAGGGTGGGCAGGAGACCGGACAGAGTCCCTGGGTGGTGCGGGTGTACACAGGACCCGCGCAGGTTCTAGGGTGCAGCAGGCGTTATCATCCATGCCCTGGATCCTTCTCTGACATGAAGTAATAGCTGCTGCAGCTGGAGAAGCAAGGGCCACTCCAACTCCCACACCGTGGACAGGACTTTGTGTGACACAAGGCTGCTCATCTGTTCCTGGGGCCGGGGCAAGGAACCGTCACAGCCCCAGTCCCTCCCAAACTGCAGGAAACCGCCTTTGTCCTGGGGGTGGGGTGGGTAGAAAACCTGATGTCTTCACCCTGCACTGACTCTACATCACCAGAGAGGTGAGGGCAGGAGGCCTTCCACATCTAGAGTCCCGCACTGATGCGAATGAAGCACAGTCTGACCTACAAGCAGAGGGCAGGAAACCCACCTGAGCACTTAGGAGCTCGCTAAGCAGGGACAGGAAGGCTGAGAAAGTCCTACCTCTGAGACTCGGGCATAGGGCCTGCCTAAAACCCAGAGACTGCAGTAGGATAGCCAAGAGCCCCTCCCACAGCCCCCATGCCCCACACCCACCAGTCACCTGGCACCAGCTGCCTGCTCTGGGGGAAGGGGAGAGAGCAGACAGGAAACATGCGCTGAGTCGGCAGCAGGTATACTGAGGGTCGCCACCCCCAGCACCCCAGACCTCACCAAAGCACACGGCGACAGCAGTCAAGCACTGGAGGAATGTGAAGCCTGTGGCAAACTTAGCACAAGCCTAGAAACAAAACGCAAAACCAGCCTGCCTACAAATGAGGGTGAATAGCCCTCCCCACACTAAAGGCCTGACAGAGAAGATACAGGCCTGATCTGAGTTTAAATAACACTTGCCTCAGTCCCTATAGTTTTGTACCTTCAGTGAATGACAATCAAAATTATGAGACACAGAAAAGCAAGAGGAAATAAAAAGATCCATTGCCAAAAGATAAAACCGCCAACAGAACCAGATCCAGAGACAATACTGAGCTTTAAGATAACTACACACTAGAAGATCTAGTGGAATAGAGTGAATTACGGTTGTGTGACTGCAGGGTTGCTCACTACATGGGTATATTCTGCAGAAGGTAGAGACTGAGCTTGTTGAGGCCCAGAGTCTTGTTAAATGACGGGATGGAAGGAGAAAGTACCACGTGAGCTGAGGGAATGTATGAGAATGATTGGAATAATGGGCCCCAGGCTTTAAGCTGAACAAGAAGATGAGAATAACAGTGGAAGCTGAAGGACAGAGAAAGTAGATCTTACTGAAGCCAGTAAACCATGTATTGAGCTGGAAAGCTGGGAGGTTTGAGTGGGAGAGTCAGGAGTCTGAACCACTGTTGGTGCCAAGGACTGTGGTGGGAGTGGAAGACCACAGTAATCTGGGGAAAAATGGGCATTGGACAAAATGAACTGGAAAGTAAAGGTGGTGAACTCACACAGATGACGGCAGGAGCTGGGATGGGGAAAAATGATGGAGAATGAGAATTCTAAAAATACAACAAAGACAATAGCATCAGTCTCAGAGAGCTCAAATAACCATTTGCTAGTGTAATTGTTATAAAAACTCAAACACATTTGACTTTTAGCATCTGATATCTTGAGAAAAGTCTTCCCGGATGGCACTAGTGGTAAAGAACCTGCCTGCCAATGAAGGAGACGTGAGACCCGGGTTCGATCCCTGGGTAAGGAAGATCCCCTGGAGGAGGGCATGGCAACCCACTGCAGTGTTCTTGCCTGGAGAATCCCATGGCAGGCTACAGTCCATAGGGTTGCAAAGAGTTGGACATGATTGAAGTGACTTAGCACGCATGCACGCATCTTGAGAAAAAGAGAACGGAGAGGGAAAAAGCTCGGGGAAAGGTGGCTATGAGAAAAAAGAGAATCTCTAACTCACAATTAAGGAAGCTTCACTAAAGAATGTAACATTCATCACATAGTGACATTTTTTTTTGCAGTCACAAAACCTGAATCTCTATGTAATATCCCTCAACTATAAACTGAGAAGCCATGGGAAAGTAGTAATCTTGTGGAGTCTGTATGGCAGTGAGAGGAGCAGTCACCTTGCCTAGCTGACAGGGTTATCATGAGGCTCTTATCAAAGAATATATAACTATGCAATGATATGCTAAAGGAGACCGCTATTACTCAGAGTAAGAAAAATAATAGCTCCGTCTTTATCTTTTATGGTTGTAGAGACAGAGTATTCTGGACGTTTAATACAGGAAAGGTGTTTATCTATAGGGGAAATCTCTACTAATATGCTGGGATTTTTTTTTTTTTTTTACAATCCTCTCTTAATACAGGAAATCATATCATCTCTATTTCACTCATGCTAACATTTAGTAAAAGAAAAACAGAAACCAGTGGGACAATCTGACACTCACTGAGTGGTGTGATGATAAATGTATAACTACCAGCTTTTGGGGGCAGAAGGAGCCCTAATTTACAGTATTTACTGATTTCTGTGGTGTAAATACTCCTACCAATGACTGATTTCAAGCTACTTATGTGATGTCAATGAACTATAGAGTTGGGAAGAAATGAGCAGTGGTACCCTATGATGTAGATTTCCCAGACATAAGAGACATAAATAACCTCAATGACAAAGATAAGAAAAATAATTAGGAAGTGGTAAGTTTTGAGTATTTATTCTTCTTTTTAAAAAGTATTTAAATTGAAAATTTAATGTAATTTTTAATTGTTAACAATGGTTATGTTTCACAATTAGCTCACAAAATTCTTACAAGCCGGTACTAGCCAGCTCTAGTTTAACCACTGTGGAACCCATCTCTTATCTCCCTGGTCCTAATAGAAAATTCCAAAATTCAAATAGAATAGATGGAAAATACTGTTTTGTCCAAAAGATGATTACATGAGACCGATCAGTCTCTAATAATGTGGAGAATCACTATCCTAACAATAAACTATGTATTTATCAAATGTTTTATAGATTCATAAAAATATTTTATAAATATTAACTCAGTTTACTCTAACAATCATTTGAGATAGGTGCTATTATTAACCTCATCTTACTGAGAAGAAACTGAAGGAATAAAGAGGTTTAAGAACTTGCCCCTTGTCATTCTGTTAATAATGATACAGTCACAATTTGAACCCAAGCAAAGTGGTGCTAGCCTACACTTTTAACTATTGTCATGCTGCTTCCATTTCCTTAACTTTTGTTAGCATTGCTAACAATCAATATTTTTAAATGATCCAAAAGTATTTTGATTAATTTTTTGAAGAACTAAAAAAAAAAAAACAAAGCAAAAACACAACTCTTCAACATCTTAAATTCTGCATTACCTAGAAAAATGCTCTTTTGAAAGAAACTGAAATAATTTTTAGGCTTAAACACAAAGCAGTCTATTTTAGAGAAATTCTAATGTTAGATTTACGACTGTACAAGTTAATTTGTAGGTATGACCTGCAGTGCCAATTTTAAAAGAAGTACTAGCTAATTTTCCTATGAAAAAGGAATCCATTATACTGAGAGATGGCTGTAACCTACAAATAACCAAATAATATAGTATTTTAAGTATAAAAACTTTCTAAGGAAATAATTTATTAAAAAACTATATAGATTTCCTGAATTGTGCTTTAAACACTCATTAACATTAGACTGGCATAGACTCTATATTCACAGACAATTTTGGATCTGTGACCTGATTTTTTACACATGGTTACATACATCATCAGAAATGAAGAGGAACTAAAGAGCCAAAGCTATGGTTTTTCCAGTAGTTATGTACAAATGTGAGAGCTGAACCATAAAGAAGGCTGAGCACCAAAGAATTGATGCTTTTGAAATGTGATGCTGGAGAAGACTCTTGAGAGTCCCCTGGACAGCAAGCAGATCAAACCTATCAATCCTTTGGCCATCTGATGTGAAGAGCTGACTTATTGGAAAAGACCCTGATTCTGGGAAAAACTGAGGGCAGGAGGAGAAATGTGGGTGACAGAGGATGAGATGGTTGGATTGCATCATCAACTCAATGGACATGAGTTTGAGAGCAAACTCCAGGAGACAGTGAAGGACAGGGAAGCCTGGCGTTGCTGCAGTCCATGGTCACAAAAAGTTGGACATGACTTAGCGACTGAATAACAACACACATTATCATTTAAACAAACAAAAAAGCAAATGACTATATAATATAGGAAGATTTTATGTTTTTATATTTGTATGTCTCAAATTCAGGAGTTTAAATGTTAACATAATTAGACAAGTTTTTTCCAATTAGAGGTTACTCACTGAGCAGGTTAAAAGCTGTAATATATTAAAGGAACAAAACGGTAAAAATATTGCTAGAGGTTATCTGGTGGTTCATAGTCCTCTTTATCTTGTCACTCTTTCTGGGCAACTACTACCCTAATACCCACTTAGGAAGATGGAAAAAGCTAACGTTTATTTTCTACATTTCTTTTCCCAACAGATGCAAAAGGCAATTATTTTTACAGTTAAAACCATGGGGTGATTTCCCTGAACTCTGATATGCAGACATTCGAGAAGCCAGCTGAAATGTTCTTTCCTATGTGGCTAGCTTTCATCCCATGACCCAGACTGAAGGCGAGAATGCAGGATTTCACTGGGTATTGTCTCTGGGCATTCAGACAATGCTGGGGGAATGATCTGGTTTAGGTTTGTTTGGCTTAAAATCAATAACATAGAGTAGACTTCATTTTGTGCACTAATAGAACTTGGCATAAAACATACTGAAACTTTCTTCACTAGAGATCTCTCTTTGCATAGTCAAGCCTAAATGTGTGTGTTCCTAATTACTTTTAAGTGTACAAAGATAAACAGGATTTCTTTAAAGCACTGCTACTGTTACAATAATAAAGATATTAAGAGGTCAGTGGCTGCTGAACAATGAATTAATCCATATATTAGAAGGGAAAATGAACTGCATCTTCTCCTTTCTTCATTCAGCAAGACTGAATTCAGTAACTTAGAGTGGTAAAGCTGCTGTCAAGTAAGCTTGATTTCCTCTGGTTAATGACAACATATTATCAGCAATATGTTAGGAACTCTGAACTGGACACTATTATTTGTCTGCAACTAATAGTCAACTGAGAGTAATAGGTAGACGAATTTGATTTAGGAAAATAGAAACAGAAAAAGGGAGAGGGAGAGAAAACATAAAAGGGTACTCCTTAAATACAGGCAGAGTAAACTTGGGCAGAAAAAGTGAGCTTAGAGACAGTAGACTGAAATTTCTAGACTCCGTCTCTCAATCTGATTTGGAATCTCATCAAACTTTCCCTGGTCAAAATCTCCCTCATGCTTGTCCAGCAGGGTAATCTCCCAAACATTCTCAGCAGTACCTCTGGCTCCTTACCTACCTAGGCCCTGGATCTCTTAGAAACTTCACTCAACAATTTTTCTACTCACATTTGTTGAGTGACTACTATCCAAGGACTGGTAGGATGGTGACCAGATTCAGAACAGTGCCTCACACATACATCCCAGGCACTCAAGAAATACTGTTGACTGACTGCAGAAATTTGACTCCTATGAAGGCTGATGTTTCAGGGAATCCAGCACATATTTGAAATTTTATTGTTGTTATTAAGGCCTTTGTACTCACCAGGGGATTTTCACACAAATATTTGCACAACTGTTACTTGTGGATTTTGACAACAGGATAGTAGAAGACCAACAGACATGCAATTTTAGAAACACTATCACAGAGCAGATGAAATTAAATCAAGATCATTTATGTTTCTACCCAGAGGGCAAATAATGGAACTCTAAGCATCACTTGTACCTAATAATGTAGCATTTTGCTGTTAACATCCTTGTCTGTAAATTTTTTTAAAATGTGATTATTTGAAAATCTATTAAAGGATTTCACATTACTTTCAAATAAATTTTTTAAAAATCATAAAAACAAAACCTCTTTTGGAGGTTTGCATGTGTGCGTGCATGTGTGTTCAGTCTCGCGTCAGTCGTGTCAGACTCCTTGCGACCCTATGAACTGTAGCCCGCCAGGCTCCTCTGTCCATTGGATTCTCCATGGCAAAAATACTGGACTGGGTTGCCATGCCCTCCTCCAGGGGTCTTCCCAATCCAAGGATCAAACCCGCATCTCTTATGTCTCTTGCACTGGCAGGCAGGTTCTTTACCACTAGGGCCACCTGGGAAGTCCCTCTTTTGGGTATTCACCTTTAAAAAGATTTGTTTACATTTTTATCAAATATATTTTTAAAAAGATGCAAAGACAAGCAATAAAAACACTATAGCAGAGCAGATAAAATTTTCAAACAATAGCTTTCATGCAGTCAGATAAACTCAATACTGATTAAAGAGTTATAAACTCAAATAAAAGAACTTTGCTTTTTCTCCTCTTCAAAGAATATTAGTGCTCACAGAATAGTTGACTACCACTTAAAAAAGTAAAATATCTGTAGTGTGGCATTTAAAATCTTTTCAAAACACATATCCACAGAAATACATACTTGAATCTTCACTGAAGCTTTATTCATAATAGCCCCAAATGAAAAGAATTCAGAGGTCCATCAAGTGGTGACTGGATAAATTGTGGAATATCAATCAATCAGTCAATCCTGCTGAACAACACTGATACAACTGATGCACACACCATAGATGAATCTCAAAAGCACTATACTAAGTGGAAGATGCTACATACTATTTATATGAAATTTTCGAAAAGGCAAAACTATAATGACAGAAGGCAGATCAGTGGCTGCCTGGCTCCAGGGCTAACGGACAGGGGCATGTGAACAAGTTCTGGGGTGATGGAAATGTTCTCTAATGTGATTATGATGGCATTATATAACTGTATATATTTATCAAAACTCAGTGAATTGCACACTTATTTTTATTATATATAAATTATTCCTTTTAAGTTAAAAATAACAGGGAAATCTCTCAAGGCAGCAACATAAACAGCCTCATTATAAAAACACTTTTTAAATATAGCTTCAATCTTTTATTTTTTCACTTTCATGTCCTAGTAATCTTACTTATTGTCTAGTCTCCTACAAGTATTGACGTCTTCCTTTCTATGGTTCTTCAGATACTGTTCTTTCTACCTGGAATGCTCACCACTGTGGAATACAGTCACTCAATAACCACTTTTGAATGAACTTCAAAGACAACAGTCATATACCAGAGTGTCTTTGTCAGGAGGTAGACAATTCTCTGATTTAGAGACTTTTTCAGTTGGGAAGTATATCTAGAATTTTTTCTTTGATATGTAATTTACATGCAATAAAATGCACAAACCTTAAGTGTACATTCACTGATTTTTGACAAATGCTTACACTTGTGTAATCCAAAACACCATCAATATACAGAACATTACCATTACCCCAGAAAGATACCATTCTTGATGATTTCTAACACCATTCCCCAGGCTATCATAATTTTTAGAAATATGCTTTTTACTTTGAGAAATTCCATTTAGTTTAATAAAGGACTTCTATTTATCTGCTGAGATATCCTATCTTTGCATTCATTGTGAATATATTTTCCTTTACTTCATTGAACATAGTTTCAAAAAGCACTTTCATATCATTTTCCAGCACCTGGATCCTTTGGGAGTCGGTCTCTGCTCATTGTCTTTTTGCTTAAGAATGTCATACTTTCCTGTTTCTTTTTACATTGAGTACTTTTTTTTATATTCTGGACATTATGAATGTTATACAGTAGAAACTCTTAATTCCATTATAATTACTCTGAAGAGTGTTGATATTTTCAGTTTTGCAGAAGATTTACTTGGTCAGACTCAAGTCTTTGGCAATGACTGAAATCTCAGTTCAGTTTTTTATACCCCCTTGGCTGGGCTGTTGCAATCTTCTCTGAGCTTGGTTGGGGTCAGTCACAGAGTCAAGTAAAATTTATACACAGAATCTGGGGGCCCTATATTTGGTTGTCTCCTCTCTAGACTTCCTTCCCTCACTTTCCATCAGTAAAGTTTGCCTCAAACTTCATATTCTAGTTCTATGTCATACAGACTTCAGGTTATCAGAGTTTCACTGCCCCATGGGTCCTGTTAGGTCTTGGAGTAGAGCGAGGCAAGCAAGGTGTCCATGGTTCAAGATTTAAGAAGGTACTCACCCTTAGGCTCATTCATGTAAGTGAAGAGTCAGCACCCAACAGTGAACGCTCCCCTTAACAGGGCTTCGCTTGCCTCACTCTAGTTCCAGCCCTGGGTCTTGCCCTCAATCTGAAAGTGGAACAAACAAGAAACTTATCCCCTGTTTGTTCTTTCTTCCACTTTTTGACTACTGTCCAGAATCTGACTGATTTTACTCTCTAGAGGCTTTAAGTGGTTATTTTCTGTTTTTCCCAGGGTTTATAATTGAGTTTTGAAAGATAGTTAGTCTGTCAGGAGATTATTCAGTCATACTGAAAGCAGAACTCTCAGAATCAAAGAATTTTTGAGTGGAAAGAGATTTTAGAAATTCTTGATTCAGTTGTCTAAATTGGAGACTGACGCCAAAACAGGTTAAGAAATTTTGTCATAGAGTCAGTTATATGGAAGGTCAGTAATTTAACTTCTGATCTCGACATCATCCAGTATGCTACTCTAACAATGCAACTTCTGTGCAGAGCAAAAAATGTTGCACTCAGACTTCTCTTTCAAGTGTAAACAGCATATTAGTTCTCAATTATTAACTACTGCCTGCTTAACAGTTTTGCTATGGTTATGGACTGAATGTGTGTGTTCCTGCAAAATTTGTATGTTGAAGCCCTAACCCCCAGTGTGGTTGTGTATAGCAACGGGGGCATCTAAGAAAGTAATTAATGACAAATGGTGTCACAGAGGTGTGGCTTTGATCTGATAAAACTACTGTCTTATAAAAAGAGATTCTGACCCCTCTCTCCCTACTCATGTGTGAATAAAGAAGACATCATGTGAGTACACAGCAAGATGGTAGCTGCCTACAAGTCAAAAGAAGAGGCCTCAGAATAAAACCTACCTTCCTGGTACCTTGACCTTGGACTTTCTAGCCTCCAGAACTATGAGAAAAAAGGTTCTATTGTTCCTCAGTCATGCAGCCTGAGTTAGCTAATACAGTTATAAAAATGGATCCAAATTTTGCATACTGGTAAATCAGTTTACTTGACAGAAATTTGATTGACCACACTGAGGTAAATTCATATTCTTCTTTAAAATAGCTTGAATTCATTTAAAAAGTAAAATCTGCCAATCAGTACAATAAAAATAAATTTCTTTTGAGTGCTAAACCTATCACTGTAGGTAAATCTTCTGTGAGATGGGAGGGCAAAAAGTGTTTCTAAGACACTTTATCCTCTTGTTTTTCCTACCTTCTTTTTAAGTGCATCTATATCTATCTATTAAAATGAATCACAGTCTATTCTGCAAATGCCTTATAGAGTCATACTTTCTAAAACAGCACGTAAACAGGTGCCATGTAAAAAGTAAGGCCTGAACACATATTCCTTATTTGCATCTTTCAATCTAACAGCACTTAGTAAAGATCATCAATATCATAAGAAGCTAAGAAATTAAAAAAAAAAAAAAGAAGCTAAGAAATGTGAGAGTTATCTCTCATTTGACCAGTGATGATAATAATTTCTGATAATTCAGTATAAAAACACCTGCAATTATAAACAGTCGATTTTTATTTCTATATATTGATTTGGTTTGACTGATGTAGACAACCATACCCAGTAAATCAGGCTGTCAATTCTGCAAATCTCCCCTTAGCTTTATACCAACACATCCAGCTTTAGGCCCCCAAGTATTCCTTTCCCCTTCATTTAACTATACTAAATTACTGAATGAAAAGAAAAGCTGTTATATTTGGGGATCCTGATAACAAAAGTCCTTAGGCTGGAGATTTGCCAACTGCTATGTTGGAATCTGGGGTTTTAGGACTGGAGTGTCAGCAAACCTTTCTAAAATTATGTATCTGTTTTAATTAATAACAGAAAAGAAGGTGGATAACAAACTCAAGGAATTAAAAACTCTTAAATTTGAATGAAAAAGGAGGAACTAGTGAAATCTCTCAGAGATTTTCTAATTAAGAAAATTTATTTTCCCACTTTCAATTACACTTTGATTTGAAATAATGATCTTTAATGATGTGTTTTAATGATTGCTTGTAATACCTTTAACTAAAAATGTTAAGTATTTATAGCAAAAATAAGTACTTCAAAAGTGTTTAAATGTTGCTTCTACTTTAGGCAATCTCCTCCTAATCTTAATATTTTAATTTCCTTAGAAAGTCATACACCAACACATATATCTAAATATGTGAATTTACAATCTAGACAGCAATTTCTGACCAGCTCATGTTTTCATAAATTCAAAGTAGACAGAATTTAAATTAACTACCTTCTATTAATTATACAAGTAGCTTCATGGAGTTTAATTCTATTTTCATTTTTAAATAGAGTCTTTCATAAAAAAAAAGTGCCAAAATGTTCCAACCACTCTCAATGTTTTGCTTTTTCTCAATACATGTCATGCTCTTTCAACTCCTCACTGTATTTGCACAGGCTATTAACTCCACCTAAAATTACTAACACTTTCCTTTCTTTTCTGCCTTGTAAACTTCTGCTCATCAAGCTGGAACCAACTTACATGGTACTTCCTCTGTGCATCCTCCCCTAATTTCCTTTGCAGAATTCATTTCTCCCTCTTCTGTGGTACTTCTGTGGTTTGTACTAGTTTCTGTCATAGCACTTATCACTCTTTCATGGCAAACATGAGTTCCTTGAGGGCACTGGCTATGTTTTAAATCTCTGTATCACTTTTTGGTACACAGTATAGTCTTTGGTATACGGTAAATGTTTTGTTGAGTATTCACATCCCAAGGAGTAAGATTATCTTCACATTTGTAAAAGCAAGATTGCCTGAAGGGATTCAGGAAAAAAGTTGTACGTTAGTAGGAATGCTTCCAGGTGAAAGTGACAGACCACCCAACTACCGGGGCAAACAAACTGGAGTTTATTGTTAAGCAGCCTGGAGTGTGCCCAGTAATAGCATCAAGGTCTCAGGTTCTATATTTCTACTCCAGTGCAAGCTTGTAGTTGCAAGGCCTCCAAAGCTATAGACATATCTATATTGAAGACAGGAAGACAGGAAAAAAAGTGGTCCGAGCTGCATCTGTCCTTATTCATTAATCAAAAGCTTTACAAAAGTTACCAAGCAGATTTTCCTTCATGTGTCATTGGCCAGGAATGGGCTACCCTCAGAAGCAGTAAGTCCAGAAAGCAAGTACCTGGCTTTCCAGTTTCTGCCGTGACACACCTGGTAGGACAAACAATCAGTCCCATAGACGACAGAAACAAAAAACAACAAGAGAGTGGATTAAGGTGAGTTAAGACAGCAAGGTTTGTCAGGCTGGTTGTGCCTGAGCCTTGGGGACCTCAGGGTATCAGTGCAAATAGTAACTCATGTTGCAATATTTTCTCAAGACTGTGTTGCTTATAGTAGAATAAATAATGAGATATCTGTTTCAGCCTTGCATCTCAAAGTTTTTTCAGTGCTTTTAAATTATGACAGTTTTTCTCTTATCTTCCAGTCGCTCCAATTCTCTTTTGGTTCCATTGCTGCCATTCAAAATTTCTCAGAGCCAAATCTAAAGTGTTTCATTCCCTGTAAATGCTTCCCTGATTTTAAAACAATTTCCTTCATTGTTCTTTTGAGCTAGTGGCACTTTTTACCATTCATAAAATACTTCATATCTTCAATTTAGCACTATGATAATTTGCATAGTTATTTTGTTCCCCTCCTTCCATATACTGCTAGCTCCTTGAGGGGACTGAGTCCTACTCAAACATATTTGGTTCCAAAAATTTATTTTCTGAGTTGAATATTTAATTCATTTCTCTTTATTTCCTTAGTCAGATGCTGAGTGTTGGTGGGAAGGAAATGGAAGGCAAGACTAACATGAATAAGAACAAGGCCCCTTCTAGCCTCCGGTGACATTAAAAAGAACAAAGGAAAAAAAGGTCCCATTATGGGTTGAAAATGTGCAAGTGCTAGGAAACAGTACGTCCTCTGAGTTGCTGCAACTCAGGTATGGAGCTTGGAAGGCTGGTGGTCTTGTGAAAATTATAAAATGGCACTCCTCCAGCAGATGTAGTGCTCTACCACAAAGTCCAGGTGGGCAAACACAGCGAGGATGGTATTTCAGCCCCCCAAACCCCTCGATCTTTGCTTACTGCACAAAATGCTCATGTTCTGTGGCAGACACACAGAGGGGTTTTAGCAGTTTCATTTTCATCTAATATATCTACAAGTCTTATATGATTTCTCCAGGCTCTGTAGTGATGGGAAACACAGGATAGGGCTGATTGTCCAAGGATCTTCTTCATAATTGAGCCCAAGTTCGTCTTCTTGTTGTGCTTCTATCTGATAGCCCAAAGACTTAACTTCTGATGCTATGTAATACACACGTCTCAAATCACCATACATGTCTCTGGAAGGAAGCTACTTGGTCAGCAACACAAAACTAACAGAATGATGTGTAACTATTTACAGCTAGGGATCACAGACATTGTACTTATTAGACGTTTGTGCATATGTACAAAAAAACAGTATTTAAAAATCCAATAAATCAAATCTACTTTAAGGGTATAATTTATGGAGACTTGCCTGATGGTCTAGTGGTTAAGAATCTGCATTGCAGTTGAGGGGATATGGGTTTGATTCCTGGTTGAGGAACTAAGATACAACAGGCCAGGTAGCAACTAAGCCCACACACTACAACTACCAAGCCCACGTACTCTGGAGCCCACCTGCCACAACTAGAGTTTGTGCCACAAGTAAGGATTCTGTGTGACACAATGAAGATCCCGCATGTTGCAACTAAGACCCGACACAGCCAACTAAATCAATAAATATTTATTAAAGTAAAACCTAATTTATAAATTCTGGGAGTCTTCATCTCTATTTCCCCCACTGGATCACTGTCCTGTATTATACTCTATTTTATTACCTCCTCAGTTTAACCACTTGCCATCCCACACTGTTCACAATTTGACTATAAAATATGGAATTTTAATTTGAAAATATTATTAGATAATTAAATACTTGCAGCTAAATTTATAGAACAGTAAGAACTAATATTTAACAAGTAGCAATATTAAAAATTATTATTCCTTGTGTCTTCTAAGTATTTTGAGTAAGGTTTGGAGCTAGTTGTAAAGAGAATTTCAGAAAATAACAGTTGAAACTTTATATCATTTTCTACTTGAGAAGTATACTTTATTAACCTTAACTGAGGTTATATTTGAGAATAAAAGTGAGGTAACAATGTTGGTTTAAATTAATAGGTGATTGTATTCTGAAAAGTTACCAATATGATTATTACATGGGCTTCCCTGATGGCTCAGATGGTAAAGAATCTGCCTGCAATATGGGACACCCACGTTTGATCCCTGGGTTGGGGAGATCCCCTGGAGAAGGAATGGCTACCTACTCCAGTATTCTTGCCTGGAGAATTCAATGGACAGAGGAGGCTGGTGGGCTACAGTCCATGGGGTCATAAAGATACAACTGAGTGACTAATATTTTCATTTTTGTTTCATGATTATTATAGCAAAGAAACAAAGGCTGGGTGTAAAAACACAATATGCTTAGAAAAACACATATGGTTAGAAAATTCAACACATTCAAAGAGTCATTTTCCTTGTTTGAAGTATCTAAATATCAAAATCATGAAGAAAAGGAGTAAACTGTTATTGTAAGGTTTCAGTTATTCAAAGATAAGTTTGTTAATGCATTTTGGTCATGAGATTAAAAAAAAATAAACTGGAAAAGGTCAGTTTTCATTACAATCCAAAAGAAAGGCAATCCCAAAGAATGCTCAAACTACCTCACAATTGCACTCATCTCACACGCTAGTAAAGTAATGCTCAAAATTCTCCAAGCCAGGCTTTAGCAATAAGTGAACCGTGAACTTCCAGATGTTCAAGCTGGTTTTAGAAAAGGCCCAGGAACCAGAGATCAAATTGCCAACATCCACTGGATCATCAAAAAAGCAAGAGAGTTCCAGAAAAAAACATCTATTTCTGCTTTATTGACTATGCCAAAGCCTTTGACTGTGTGGCTCACAATAAACTGTGGGAAATTCTGAAAGAGATGGGTGTACCAGACTACCTGACCTGCCTCTTGAGAAACCTGTATGCAGGTAAGGAAGCAATCATTAGAACTAGACATGGAACAACAGACTGGTTCCAAATAGGAAAAGGAGTACATCAAGGCTGTATATTGTCGCCCTGCTTATTTAACTTATATGCAGAGTACAGCATGAGAAACGCTGGGCTGGAAGAAGCACAAGCTGGAATCAAGATGCCGGGAGAAATATCAATAACCTCAGATATGCAGACGACACCACCCTTATGGCAGAAAGTGAAGAGGAACTAAAAAGCCTCTTGATGAAAGTGAAAGAAGAGAGTGAAAAAGTTGGCTTAAAGCTCAACATTCAGAAAACTAAGATCATGGCACCTGGGCCCATCACTTCATGGCAAAAAATGGTGAAACAGTGGAAACTGTCAGACTTTATTTTTTTGGGCTCCAAAATCACTGCAGATGGTGATTGCAGCCATGAAATTAAAAGACGCTTACTCCTTGGAAGGAAAGTTATGATCAACCTAGACAGCATTTTAAAAAGCAGAGACATTACTTTGCCAACAAAGGTCCGTCTGGTCAAGGCTATGGTTTTTCCAGTGGCCATGTATAGATGTGAGAGTTGGACTGTGAAGAAAGCTGAGCACTGAAAAATTGATGCTTTTGAACTGTGGTGTTGGAGAAGACTTGTGAGAGTCCCTTGGACTGCAAGGAGATCCAACCAGTCCATCCTAAAGGAGATCAGTCCTGGGTGTTCACTGGAAGGACTGATGTTGGAGCTGAAACTCCAATACTTTGGCCACCTGATGCGAAGAACTGACTCATTGGAAAAGGCCCTGATGCTGGGAGGGATTGGGGGCAGGAGGAGAAGGGGACGACAGAGGATGAGATGGCTGGATGGCATCACTGACTCGATGGACATGAGTTTGAGTGAGCTCTGGGAGTTGGTGATGGACAGGGAAGCCTGGAGTGTTGCGATTCATGGGGTCGCAAAGAGTCAGACACGACTGAGCAACTGAACTGAATTGAAAATACTTACTATTTAAAATATATATTGTTTCTATATTTAGAACTATAGTTACAATTCTATAAAGTGGTTCTGTAATAGATACATAAAAGATATATAAACATATAATATCATATACTATAAAATATGGGGTTTCCCTGGTGGCACTGGTGGTAAAGAACCTGCCTGCCAATGCAGGGGATGAAAAGATATGGGTTCAGTCCCTGGATTGGGAAGGTCCCCTACAGTAGGAAGGGGCAACCCACTTCAGTATTCTACCTGGGAAACTCCATGGACAGAGGAGCCTGGCAGGTTACAGTCCATGGGATCACGAAGTCAGAGATGACTGAGCTACTAGCACAGCACTATATAATGTAAAACAAATATATAAATATATAAAACAAAAATATGTTATATATATTAATGATTATGGAGTCTTCTACAATTTGTTGAGAATAATTTTAAAAAATTCATCTTGCAGGATAATTACCTCAAGTATATGCTTTTTTGGAAGCAAGCTAAATATTCATTGACAGAGGAATGGATAAAGAAGAAGAGGTACAACATATACACCGAAATATTACTCAGCCATTAAAAAGAATGAAATAATGCCACTTGTAGCAACATGGATGAGAGTGTCAAACTGAGTAAGTCAGACAGAGAAGGAAAAATATCATATGATATCCCTTATATGGGGAATTTAAAAAGAAATGAAACAAATGAACTTACTCACAAACAGAAAGAAACTCATCGACAAAGCAAAGGAACTTATAGTGACTGGAGTGGAAGGGATAGTTAGGGAGTTTGGGATGGTCATAAACATATAGTTCAGTTAACTTGCTCAGGCATGTCTGACTCTTTGCGACCCCATGGACTGCAGCACACCAGGCTTCCCTGTCCACCATCAACTCCCAGAGCTTACTCAAACTCATGTCCATTGAGTCGGTGATGCCATCCAACCATCTCATCCTCTGTTGTCCCCTTCTGCTCCCGCCTTCAATCTTTCCCAGCATTAGTGTCTTTTCAAATGAGGCAGTTCTTCATATCAGGTGGCCAAAGTACTGGAGTTTCAGCTTCAGCATTAGTCCTTCCAATTATTTCCTTTAGGATGGACTAGTTCCTAAAGGACTGATTTCCTTTAGGATGGACTGGTTGGATCTCCTTGCTGTCCAAGGGACTCTCAAGAGTCTTCTCCAGAAACACAGTTCAAAAGCATCAATTCTTTGGCGCTCAGCTTTCTTTATAGTCCAATTCTCACATCCATACATGACTACTGGAAAAACAATAGCTTTGATTAGATAGGCCTTTGTTGGCAAAGTAATGTCTCTGCTTTTTAATATGCTGTCTAGGTTGTTCATAGCTTTTCTTCGGAGGAACAAGAGTCTTTCATGGCTGCAGTCACCATCTACAGTGATTTTGGAGCACCCAAAAATAAAGTCTGTCACTGTTTCCCCATCTATTTGCCATGAAGTGATGGGACCAGATGCCATGATCTTAGATTTCTGAATGTTGAGTTTTAAGCCAACTTTTTCACTCTCCTTTTTCACTTTCATCAAGAAGCTCTTTAGTTCTTCTTTGCTTTCTGCTATAACGGTGGTGCTACCTGTGAATCTGAGGTTATTGAGATTTCTCCCGGCAGTCTTGATTCCAGCTTGTGCTTCATCCAGCCCAGCATTTCACATGGTGTACTCTGCATATAAGTTAAATAAGCAGGGTGACAATATACAGCCTTGACATACCCCTTTCCCGATTTGGAACCAGTCTGTTCCATGTCCAATTCTAATGGTTGCTTCCTGACCTGCACACAGATTTCTCAGGAGGAAGGTCAGGTGGTCTGGTATTCAATTTTCCACAGTTTATTGTGATCCACACAGTTAAGGCTTTGGCATAGTCAATAAAGCAGAAGCAGATGCTTTTCTGGAACTCTAGGTTTTTTGATGAGCCATCGGATGTTGGCAATTTGATCTCTGGTTCCTGGGCCTTTTCTAATTCCAGCTTGACCATCTGGAAGTTCATGGCTCATGTACTATTGAAGTCTGACTTGGAGAATTTTGAGCATTACTTTACTAGCGTGTGAGATGAGTGCAACTGTGTTAGTCTGAGCATTCTTTGGCATTCCCTTTCTTTTGGATTGGAATGAAAACTGACCTTTTCCAGTCTGGTGGCCACTGCTGAGTTTTCCAAATTTGCTGGCATAATGAATGCAGCACTTTCACAGCATCATCTTTTAGGACTTGAAATAGCTCAACTGGAATTCCGTTACCTCCACTAGCTTTGTTTGTAGTGATGCTTCCTAAGGGCCACTTGACTTTGCATTCCACGATGTCTGGCTCTAGGTGAGTGATCACACCATCGTGATTATCTGGGTCATGAAGATCTTTTTGTACAGTTCTTCTGTGTATTCTTGCTACCTCTTCTTAATATCTTCTGCTTGTGTTAGGTCCATAGCATTTCTGTCCTTTATTGTGCCCATCTTTGCATGAAATATTCTCTTGGTATCTCTAATTTTCTTGAAGAGATCTCTAGTTTTCCCCATTCTATTGTTTTCCTCCATTTCTTCGCATTGATTACTGAGGAAGGCTTTCTTATCTCTCCTTGCTATTCTTTGGAATTCTGCATTCAAATAGGTATATCTTTGCTTTTCTCCTTTGCTTTTCGCTTCTCTTCTTTTCACAGCTATTTGTAAGGCCTCCTTAGACAGCCATTTTGCCTTTTTGCATTTCTTTTTCTTGGTGATGGTCTTGATCCCTGCCTCCTCTACAATGTCAAGAATCTCCATCCATAGTTCTTCATGTACATACTGCTATATTTAAAATGGATAGCCAACAAGGATCTACTGTATAGCACATGGAACTCTGTTCAATGCTATGTGGCAGCCTGGATGGGAGGGGGATTTAGGGGACAATGGATCTATGTATGCATAAGGGTAAGTCCCTTCGCTGCTCACCTGAAACTACCACAACGTTGTTAATTGGCTCTACCTCAATATAAAATATAACATTAAAAATAGTATATGCTGTTAAAATCTTTCAATTTTTCCTGGTTTCCACAACACTATATACACATAGTGTTGTACCTAAATTTAGAAAATGAACAATGTCATCTAAATTTTTAAAAGATCATTCCTTTTGAGTTCAGTTTCTTCTTTCTTGTAGCCATGTAATGTTCCTAGGGTTCAGTCTTGCATCCCCTTCTTTTCCCTACTATATTCTCATCCCAGGTGATCTTACCACTTTCATAGCTTTAAAAATCCTATACATGCTGGTGACTGGTGACTCTCACATTTATTTCTCCAGTCCAGCCTTTCTTCTGACCTTAGGCTAGTATAAGCAATTTCCCAATAATATTTCCACTAGGTGCTTCACAGGAAAATTACATACAATTTTTCTAAAGTTAAGTTTTATTTTTCAAAAGCTGACCTTACTTAACTGTCCCCATCTCACTAAATGAACCTATCGTGGTCTCCTTTCATTTCTTTGAGTAGGCAGCTCTTTGTCTCAGCCTAGAATGCTCTCTCCTTAGGTCGTTAAGACAGTTGACTCTTAGTTGTCTTTCAAATCTCTACTTAAATCTTACCACAAAGACGGACCACTCTTTCCTCTCCCAGTTTCCTCTATGAGGGTAGGGATCATTTTGTTTCATTCATTCGTATCTACTATGAACCTAGCAAAACGCCTGACACATAGCTGATCCTCAGAAATCTTTGCTGAATAAATAAATGATACTATGTTCGTGTTCTTTAGAACATTTACCATAATTTGTAAGTACATAATTAAACTTTACAAACTATTCAATTACTCTCAACATGGTTCCAGTAAGGCTATGTCTCACATCCCCACTCAACATACAGTGTGGGTTCTCAAGCAGAATTTGTTGAAGAAAGGAAAGGAGGGGAAGAAGGAATAGAAGTGGAGATACAATTAAGGGAGAGAACAGAGCCTAGAGGAGAATGCTGTACAGTGATACTCTGGGACTATGGTGAACATTCAAACACAAGCTCTAATTACTCAATTAATCACTCAGTTGTTTTGCCCACATAAATGTAAACGTCTATACCTAGATGAGCCAGTATTTCATTGGTAATACAAATGTTTGATATTATTTAGATATAGCTGCAACTATCATTCTATTCTATTACTGTAGCCAATTTGGATAGACGTATATTTCTTTAATATGCATAATATTTAAAAGCTGCTGTGCTATTTAGTCAGACCGGAGTGTTGGGAAGCCTTGACCATGTGATGCATGTGCAATCAACTTATCTGGTTTATATTTATCTGCAGTAATATTATAGCATAATGGTTGTTATTTCACAACTAGTCTTTTTTATACTAAGGGCTGAGCCAAAAGGAAAGGCTATAATATGGCTGAAATCTGCCAATGTCACTTCACATAGGACAGAACTGAACAGGTGTTTGTAGGGTGTAAATGCTCATTTTAAAAAATGAAATTATAATAGTAGATTGCAATAAGAAGAAAAATTCTTTGAAGAGAACAGATTAAAAATATTTATTTAGTACAAATAAAGGTCACAGTCTATCTACTAAGAATTCCAAGACTAAGACTGAGAAATAAGAAAATTCTTTATGTATACAAAAAAGCATATTATTAAAAAAAAATTTAAGGAGTGAATCTTTAAATACCTCCTGAGAAATTTCCTCCTAGAAGGATTCTTAATTATACCTAACTTATTAGCTCATCTAGAATATAAATAGCATTATGTACTTTTTTTTTTATTAACAAAAGGTTTTGATTAAAAAAAACCCTCCACAGATAGTGTCTCTACATAGCTGACTCATATTTTATTATTGTGGTGGGTGCACAGAGAGGGACTACACTAGTTTTATACAGGAAATACTACAGAGATTTGAGATCTAGGTCACATAACAGGGCACTGCTACGACAAGATCATAAAAGCTCAGTGTTTTGTTAACTTCCACTCAAATCAGTAAGCCATGTTTAGACAAAAGCTGACTAAATAGAAAAGAGCATGCTTGCTGGCCTGTGCACCCCCTAGACAGGCTCGCATTCATGGTTTCCTGAATGCGGTATGATGGTAAACACAGCCTCTATGCTGCCACCCAGGCACAGTGGCCGTTGGAAACAATAAAATACCACAAAATACATTGACAATGAAATATGTAAATTATACTCTCAAATGCAAATATTCCAAAGTAATGTTTTGACTACATTTATCAGGTCTTTGGGAAACAGTAATATATCCTTTAAGGATTTAAAAAATATGTTTATAAATGTGTATGTTTCAGTAAGGGCTTCCCTTGTGGCTCAGCTGGTAAAGAATCCACCTATAGTGCGAGAGAGCTGGGTTCGATCCCTGGGTCAGGAAGATCCCCTGGAGAAGGGAATGGTTGGCTACTCACTCCAGTGTTCTTGCCTGGGAAGTCTCACAAACAGAGGAGCCTGGTGGGCTACAGTCCATGGGGTCACAAAGAGTTGAACACAATTGAGTGACTAACATACACACATAACAAAACACACAAAAGAACTAGGAAACTGACACCTATGCTGGATTAAGAACATCGAAGCTTTTTGTTATTCAGATCTCTAGAAGTCATATTACAAATTGATATATTTTTCTTATTTTTGGATTAGAAAAAAGAACTAGATGATTTAAGAACTATGTTTAATATATTGCATTTATATTTTTAAAAAGCACCAATCTGTTTCCTAAGGAAGTCTTTGAAGGCTGATTTACTGCAAGATACTTAGAAAAACCTGCAGCAGCCTGTTTCCTTAAGTTAGTCAATCCACCATCATCTCAAGCAACAAAACAATAGCATTTTGTTGTTTATAAAAACTTTACAACCCATAGCATAGTAACGTATTTCACAGAACCTTGTCAGTAACCTTATCAATAAAGACAGATCCACTTTTGGATAACAATGTACCTTACATTACTAGAACAGAGTAAATATGTTTTCAGAAAAGAGTAAGGTTGATAAAAACCTTGCTCACAAAGAAAGAATATTATAGATACTTCAACTATTTTCTTCTGAGTCAGGAGAGTAATTGAAAGGGGGCCAAAATACTCAAAATCAAGGTTGGCTCTGGGAAACATGACCATAATTGTCACACCAAAATGACCCATTGAGTTTGACTGGGAGAACTAGGGGCTTAGTTTTGTTTTCAATCATGAAGTCATGAAAGAGGTGTTACACCTATTATATCCATGTTCTTCTGCCTCAATGTTATTTGACCAATTATTTTAATCAAAAGGCTAACGACCATTTTTCTTAACCTCCCCTTTCTTTAAAGATACCTTGAAATAAATTCAAATATTTTCCTGAAGTAAACAAAAGAAGAAATTGTTTTCCCTTGAAGTCTCTATTACTTAAATAGGTAAAATAGACATTTAACCTAGTCTTAGAAACATTTCTGTCACAATAGTCTGCATATAACACAACTGTGATGTGCTGCCCTAAGGGACATATTACTGTTGACGGCCCATTCAGTCATTTGATTATCACTGTATGGTAAACGGCTTCAGGATAACTCTGATACAATCAAATGCTTTAATTAGTTTATTATCCTTTTTTATTTCAGAGCAGAGTCAGGCCATATTTGACTTTAACATGGGGGTGCAGTGCAGTGCGACTTTAAGGCCATTGTAGACAAGTAAAATCTTCAACTGGGTTCCTCAGATTCTCATATTAGCTCAGTATCCAGGAGAGGTGGCTCCCAAAACTATTTGCACCTTAAAACCAAGGACAAAAGTACAGAACATCAGAAAATGATAACTAAAATAATGAAAGTGATGAAAAGTCTTGCAATGAGTGCCAGTGGAGGGGGAAAATACAACAAGTAAGTTTAGAAAGAAAGGCGGAAAGAGTATGGGATCAACTCTGTTTTATATGCCAGGTATTAGGACAAATTGGCTTATAAAAGAATTATTTGTTCCTGTACTTTATAGGTGAAGAGACTGAGGTGCAGATTGGTTATGAAACTCATCAAGATCATGTTGCTGATAAGAGGCAGAGATGGGATTTGAACCCAAGTAATCTGATTCTCAAGCTCCTGCTTTTAGCTACTATATTCCTCCTCTCATTATATAAGAAATAACACAAAGGCGTTAGATAGAAGTTTTAAAAAGCTGAATAAAAGACTGAAAGTGAAAATGTAAACAATGATGGTGTCTTGGTGGTGGATTATGAGCAATTTCTCCTACTTATTCATTCTTTTCAGATCTTTTCAAAATAACAAAAATAAAAGTTTAACACATTTTTATGTCAGCAGACAATAACATAAAAATATTGCTGTGCTAACTAACATTTTCCGTTTGATCTTAGCACTTGGTAATGTAAAACACTGCACATGCTAAACTGACACTTTGCTGACAGCTAACAGAGCACACTGCATCCGTCACTAGATAGTCACAGAAACCTGGGCACAGGTGGGAATGTGTTTAAATTAAGCAAATTCTACCATGTGTTGCAGGATCAGTATAGATTCATTTCAATTTCCTATACCTTTATCCCTTAATCCAACACCTTTAAAACTACAGAGTTACATAATTGATATTTACCAAATGACCAAGAGGTCCTTAGAGATGCTGAAATGCCTTATGAATCACAGAGGAAAGATTAAACTGACATTCAAGACAGTGTTGGTGTAAAATGTATTCCTGCCCTCACCAATCTACTGAGGCTTCTCTCTTAAAGGTCACAAATGCTTACCATCACAGCCAATCTATTTTTCACATGCTGCCCTCCTGTTATCAGCATTTAGAATGGTTTAACACTCCCTTTTTGAAACTCTCTTCTCCAGGAGCTTTCTTTAAGTCCTGCCTGACTGCCCCCATCTGGACCTTCTCCTGAGCTTGTCACGGGAGGGCTTTTCCTTCTTCTCCTGTTACATACTTTCACTGCAACCTTAGGGCTTCAACAATCAGGAAAACAATCAATTATTCCTTACATAGCATCTCCAATCGTGACCTGTTCTCCCACCTCCCTCTCGATGCCTACCAGCATTTCTAACGTCTTATGCAGAACTGGTCTTAGTTCTTTCCCAACCTGTCTTTCCTTCTGAGTTCCTTCTGACATTTAATGGCTCTACCAACCTCCAATAATACAGTTGTGAAAATTCATGTTATTTTTACTTTACTTCCTTGTTTCTCTCTTCAACTGTTGTTTAGTTCCACATAGGGTACCTCTATGATTCTATTCATTTACTTATTTACTTAACACATATTGAATAACTGCTGTAGTAGATTCAGGGGCTACAGTGGTGAACAACACAAGAGAGGACCCTACCTTCCTGCAGTGTGTGTGCTGAGGCGCAGACACAATTTCAGATGGCAAAGCAGTGCTACTGAAAAAACATGGGAAGAGACCAATCATCATGAATGATTCGTAGTGATGATGGGGGCTAGCATTTTAGTAGTGGCCAGGAAAAGCCTCTTTCAAAAGAAGACATTAGAGCACAGACCTGAACAAAATGAAGGAGTAAGTCTTGTGAAGATCTAAACGGAAAGGGTTCTCGGCAGTTGGGAAAGCAAGTGCGAAGGCACTGGCGTAGAAATGAGCTTGGCATGTCTGAAGAACTATAAAAAGACCAATGCGACTCAGGTAACATAAGCAGGAGAAAAGGCAGGGCCAGAGATGAAGGGTCTTATAAGCCATGGTAAGGTGTTTGGATCTTATTCTAAGTGTGATGGGAAATGATTGGAGAGTTCTGACTTGGAGAGTGATATGGCATGGTTTATGTGTTAAAGACCAGGAGAGAACAGACTGCAGAGGAAAAATAATATATTGCTTATCAAATTTTAAAAAATTAACCATGTTCTTAGGCAATACACATGCCCCTGAGCATTTATCAATTCATCTTTTTTTTTAAAAAGGTTTCAATTTAACAGATATGTAATTTCCTAATTTATAAATAATGACATTATGAATTGAAATACTTTCACTTCTTTAGATTAAAAATTACCATGCTTCTGAAATGCACAGTAAAAGCAATGAAGTATATATATTTTGTTCATTTTATACTTACATGTTGCACAAATGAAACCAAAACCTTGGAGTATCTGTCATCAGTAATGTCCAACAAAACAATTAGGAATTAATTAATGAGCGTATGTATAAAGGATTCACAAATTCTTAGTAATGAGGTACAATGTACCAGGCATTCAATGTACAAAACAGGAATGAAAAATGTTAAAATTATGTTTCCACTAGAAGTCTACAAAGAGGGAAGCTGACAATAAAGTGAATAAAAGATAAAGGCATTCCAATTATTGTCAGGTTATAAAAGGCTTGTACTTTTATGTGATGTGAAGATAGAAAATGGAGACACAACAAATGAGTCCATTATGTCAGTATCATTTGGAATCAGACAAT
Organism: Cervus elaphus; assembly: GCF_910594005.1. Classification (NCBI taxonomy): domain Eukaryota; kingdom Metazoa; phylum Chordata; class Mammalia; order Artiodactyla; family Cervidae; genus Cervus; species Cervus elaphus. The sequence goes on along the minus strand of NC_057819.1, from coordinate 78,439,566 downwards.
TAAGCTTTTGGCATTTATCAACACTGAAGAGGACTCATATTAAATTAAACATGTCAATTATACCTCAATAAAAAAAAACATAACTCTGTAGACTTAGAAGGAAAAAAGAATTATAGAATTACTGGTATTCATGTTAGGCTTTATAGATTCCTTTTATGAACAAAGAGCAATTCACTCATCTCTGGACTCTCAGTGCTCATTTGCTTTCCTGTACTGAAATGAGTGTCATGATCGCCTTTTCATTCCCAAAAATCTAGGAAGGAAAAGGACCACAGTAAGGAGGGATAATGACTTTTCTTCTTTCTCACTGGATTTATAGGTGAGGTAACTTACAAGGAACATTCATCAGTCACTGAGCATCAGCTATGTGTCAAGCACTGTGATCGGTACTGGGAACGTGACATGTGCATGAGATGTCGCCCCAGGAGGAGAGAGAGCTGTTTCTCTTGGGAAGATGCATGACACCACCTCTAATGTAGCAGCTCTGTGCTTTTGGAGGCTCCTGTCTTCATTACAGTTGTAAAGGGGCATCCTTCAGTTCCCCTCAAACTTCCTTCAATTAGATAGAAAAGAGTTAAAGAAATAGGGGAGACAGAAAAGAGTCACCCCATGAGGAGTCCAAAAGTTGATTCAAAACTCTACAAATGTAACTGGTATCTCTTACTTTAATAGAAGGAAATATTTTTATTCCAGAGAAGATTCCAGCATTGCTGCTTTGACAGTCATTTTCTCAACTAGGAAGGTAGAAGCAAATGGCACTAGTATATGATATTAATTTTCTCTTGCTGTTAAACAAACTACTGCATACTTGGCAACTTAAGAATAATATATATACTTTTAATCTCACACTTTCTGTGGGTAGAGAATCTGAGTGAGGCTTAGCTGAGTCACTTAGGTTCTGGTAAGACTGTGGTCTCATCTGAGGCTTAACTGGGAAGACTCTGGTATTATTAACAGAATTCAGTTCCTTGTGGTTATAGGATTGAACCCAGGTCAGTAGGTGCCCAATATGCTACTGGAGAAGAGTGGAGAAATAACCCCAGAAAGAATGAAGAGATGGAATAAAGGTGAAAACAACTCTCAGTTGTAGATGTCACTTGTATTGGAAGTAAAGACTGATGCTGTAAAGAACAATATTGCATAGGATGGAATGTTAGGTCCATGAATCAAGGTAAATTGGAAGTGGTCAAACAGGAGATGGCAAGAGTGAACATCGCCATTTTAGGAATCAGTGAACTAAGATGGACTGGAATGGGTGAATTTAACTCAGATGACCATTATACCTACTACTGTGGGCAAGAATCCCTAAGAAGAAATGGAGTAGCCCTCATAGTCAACAAGAGTCCAAAATGCAGTAATTGGGGGCAATCTCAAAAATGACAGAAACGACCTCTGTTCATTGCCAAGGCAAATCATTCAATATCACAGTAATCAAAGTCTGTGCCCCAAGCACTAATGCCAAAGAAGCTGAAGTTGAATGGTTCTATGAAGACCTACAAGACCTTCTAAAACTAACACCAAAAAAAAGATGTCCTTTTCATCATAGGTGACTAGAACGCAAAAGCAGAAAGTCAAGAGATACCTGGAGCAACAGGTAAGTTTGGCCTTGGAGTACAAAATGAAGCAGGGCAAAGGCTAATAGAGTTTTGCCAAGAGAACACACTGGTCATAGCAAACCCTCTCTTCCAACAACATAAGACATGACTCTAGATATGGACATCACCAGATGGTCAGCACCAAAATCAGATTGATAGTATTCTTTGCAGCCGAAGATGGAGAAGCTGTACACAGTCAGCAAAAACATGACCAAGAGCTGACTGTGGCTCAGATCATGAACTCCTTATTGCCAAATTCAGACTTAAATTGACGAAAGTAGGGAAAACCACTAGACTTTACAGGTATGACCTAAATCATATCCCTTAGGATTATACAGTGGAAGTGAGAAATAGATTCAACGGATTAGGTCTGATAGACAGAGTGCCTGAAGAACTATGGATGGAGGTTCATGACACTGTACAGGAGGCAGGGGTCAAGACCCATCCCCAAGAAAAAGAAATGCAAAAGTGTCTAAGGAGGCCTTACAAATAGCAGAGAAAAGAAGAGAAGCTAAAGGCAAAGGAGAAAAGGAAAGATACACCCATCTGAATGCAGAGTTCCAAAGAATAGCAAGGAGAGATAAGAAAGCCTTCCTCAGTGATAATGCAAAGAAATAGAGGAAAACAACAGAATGGGAAAGACTAGAGATCTCTTCAAGAAAATTAGTAATACCAAGGGAACATTTCATGCAAAGATGGGCTCAATAAAGGACAGAAATGGTATAGACCTAACAGAAGCAGAAGACATTCAGAAGAGGTCGCAAGAATACACAGAACTACACAAAAAATATGTTAATGACCCAGATAACCATGATGATGTAATCACTCACCTAGAGTTAGACATCCTAGAGTGCGAAGTCAGGTGTTCCTTAGGAAGCATCACTACGAACAAAACTAGTGGAGGTGATGGAATTCCAGCTGAGCTATTTCAAGTCCTAAAAGATGACGCTGTGAAAGTCCTAAAACATGATGCACCCAATATGCCAGTAAATTTGGAAAACTCAGCAGTGGCCACAGGATTGGAAAAGGTCAGTTTTCATGCCAATCCCAAAGAAAGGGAATGCCAAAGAATGCTCAAAATACTGCACAACAGTACTCATTTCACACACTAGCAAAGCAATGCTCAAAATTTTCCAAGTGAGGCTTCAACGGTACATGAACAAAGAACTTTCAGATGTTTAAGCTGGATTTAGAAAAGGCACAGTTACCAGAGATCAAATTTCCAACATACATTGGATCATAGAAAAAGCAAGAGTTCCACAACAGCATCGACTTTTGCTTTATTGACTATACCAAAGCCTTTGACCGTGTGGATCACAACAAACTGTGGAAAATTCTTCCAAGAGATGGGAATATCAGACCATCTGACCTGCCTCCTGAGAAATCTGTATGCAGGTCAAGAAGCAACAGTTAGAATGGGACATGGAACAATGGACTGGTTCCAAATTTAGAAAGAGTACGTCAAGGCTGTATACTGTCACCCTACTTATTTAACTTATATGCAGAGTACATCATGTGAAATGCTGCGATGAATGAAGCACAAACTAGAATAAAGATTGCCGGGAGAAATATCAATAACCTCATATATGCAATGACACCACCCTTATGGCAGAAAGCGAAGAGGAATTAAAGGGCCCCTTGATGAAAGTGAAAGAGGAGAGTGAAAAAGCTGGCTTAAAACTCAATATTCAAAACACAAAAATCATGGCATCTGGTCCCATCACTTAATGGCATATAGATGGGGAAACAACAGAAACAGTGAGAGACTTTATTTTCTTGGGCCCCAAAATCACTGCAGATGGTGACTGCAGCCATGAAATTAAAAGATGCTTGCTCCTCAGAAGAAAGGCTATGAAAAGCTATGACGAACCTAGCCAGCATGTTAAAAAGTAGAGACATTACTTTGATGACAAAGGTCCATCTAGTCAAAGCTATGGTTTTTCCAGTAATCATGTATGGATGTGAGAATTGGACCATAAAGAAAGCTGAGCGCCAAAGAATGATGCTTTTGAACTGTGGTGTTGGAGAAGACTCTTGCGAGGCCCTTGGACTGCAGGGAAATCCAACCAGTCCATCCTAAAGGAGATCAGTCCTGGGTGTTCATTGGAAGAACTGATGCTGGAGCTGAAGCTCCAATACTTTGGCTACCTGATGCGAAGAACTGACTCATTTGAAAAGACCCTGTTGCTGGGAAAGGTTCAAGGCAGGAGAAGAGGACGAAAGAGGATGAGATGGTTGGATGGCATCACCGGGTCAATGGACATGAGTTTGAGCAAGCTCCAGGAGTTGTTGGTGGACAGGGAAGCCTGGTGTGCTGCAGTCCGTGGGGACACAAAGAGTCGGACACAACTGAGTGACTGAACTGAACTGACAAGGTTGAAGGCTTCAGTTTTCTGGTGGTTGGCCTGAGGCTACCCTCAGCTCCTTGTTGTGTGGGTTTTCCAACATAGCGGTTCATATCTTTGAAGCTAGGGATTGAGAGACTACAGCAAAGTGTGCACTGAAATCTTATGCAATGTTATCATGTATCATCTTTACTGAATTCTGCTAGTACAAGTAAACCAGAGGTCCTGTACATACTCTACGGGAGGAAATCACACAGGGGCATGAACACCAGAAAGCAGGGATCATAGAGATGACCAAAGAATCTGCCGACCAAAGTCACACTCAGACTTTCCCCACTGCTCAGTTCAGTCACTCAGTCATGTCCGACTCTTTGCGACCCCCTGGACTGAACCACACCAGGCTTCCCTGTTCATCACCAACTCCGGGAGCTTGCTCAGATGCAAGTCCATCGAGTCAGTGATACATTAACCTAACACACCAAATCTTTTTCTTTGTCAGTGCTTCAATATATTTTGCCTCATCTTTAATTTTTTCAAAAACTTGAGTTAATCCTGGCTTTAACTTTCCTGCCACTATTCTGAAGAGTTCTTGTTAGTTCTAGGTTGTTTGTTTGTTCAGTATTTGTATATTTGTTTAAACATCTAAGCTAAGAGCTCTGTGAGGTTTCCCTTGATTTATTTGTATATCTCTACCTTTTCTTTCGTACTGAGACTGTAAGTTATTGTGTACAGTAGAGTTTTCCTTTTAGGATTTCTTACTCCACAATCCACTGATGGTTTCTAAACATGAGAGCAAATCCATTTTATCTAAATTTAATATAAAGACAAAACTGCTTTCATGGAATCTGTGATATGTGTCCAAATATGTACAAACTTAATCACATTCTTTCCAGACACTTTCAGAAGAGCTACAATTCTAGCAGATGTTACACAAAACAGTTAAAGTGTTTCAGTATTACAGCAGCTTGGCAAGCACTAGTTAATAATCTACTTTGAGGAAGTATCATTCATACAGTTTTCCTGCCTAGGCTACTGAGGTCCAATCTTACAGGTTTACTGATGTTTCTTTCTTTTTCGTCTCTGTCGCCTTTTATGATGTACTGTTCACAGAACACAGCTTTCACAGCACACAGTACAGTCACAGCTTTCAATAGTCTTCTTCCCCTTCTATCCGATTTGTTGCTTTGAAAAAAAGGGGTGGCCATTCATGGAACTATTTTGGTTAGAAAGTCTCAGCTGATGCTGTATGGTACCCCACCTAGGTTCTACAGGTTCAAGAGAGAAGAGGTGATTCTGGGGCTCCTCAAGTTTCACCTGCCTCCAGAACATCCTCAATGTGAGCGTCAACCCAGCCTCTGTTCAGTGCCTGATACACATTTACTCAATGAATGTTTGTGGAAAGAACTATCTGACATCTATTTGCATATACAATAGATTCATGCATATGAACGGGAATTTCCGTAACAGACCCTGGAAATGAAACTAAAGGGTTCAGGAACATGTACATTTTAGGCTCCTAGAGACACAGACATCTGCCCTCCAGAAGAGCTGCACTGAGTAGCTCTACGAACACCGTGAGTGTGCTGGTTTCCATGGGCACTCACTAACACTGCACACCGAGTGAGGGGCACTGCTAACAACAGCATTCTGGTGAGCAGAGATGGGGCCTCGTTTTAAGTTCATACCGAAGTAAATGATATTCAAACATATATATTAAATATATTCATTAAACAGATACTATCATAATGAAATATGACTATTTCATGATCACCTACCATGTGTCAGGTACTGTTTTAGGTATTACCTAAATTGTAGTGAACAAGATATCCAAGATCCCTGTTCTCAGAGGATCTCATATTTTAATGGAGGAGACAGAAAGTTAACAAGAAAATAAAAAAAATAGTCTGTTGTCCTAAGGAGAGAATAAAATAGGGGAGTGGAACAGAGCTTAGAGGGAGACGGGTAGTTAGGAAAGACCTTTCTGAGAAGCAGACGATCTGCTGAGAACTGACAACGCGATGAGCTGGACCCCTCTGTCCAGATGCCCTCTTTGTCTTGTTTAAACATACAAGACACCCTCCTCCCTCGGGCCTTTGCGATTACTGTCTGGAACACTCTCACACCAGATATCCAAATGGCTTATTTCTCCCTCACATTAGTGAAATGTCTGTCAAAGTCTTACAGAGAACTAGTTATACCCATCCATGGGCAATTTCAGTATTTCTATTTTCTATACAAAGTCAGCAAGACCTCCCTTTCCACATACAACATTGTGTAAAACCTGAGTACCCTTGAAGATACTAGTTAGACATAAATTTCTGTATTTCAAGCTTTATACCCATGAAAAAAACTGAGTCGAAGCTGGGTTTCCTATTCAAAATTTACTGCTGTATTAAAGAGTGAAATGTTACTTTTGAATTGTTTTCAGGGGTTTTAGCACATTGTTTTTACATGTTCTCAGTGATTTAATAATGATAAATTATATAAATCTATATCAGTAGAAATCTTTCACCACCTTCCAAGGTTTCCAGCTTCCCCTCGCCTAAAAATAGAAGAAGAGAACAGTTGATCATATCACAGTAGGCTGCAAGGGCAAACTTCTTTTACATAATGACAATGAATGATGAAGATTATAATGACAATGATAATAATGATGATGTATATTGAGTACCTACCAGATATGAGCCACTTTATAAACATTAACTTTAATCAGCTAGTTACTTCATTTACATTATCTGCAATCCTCCCAACAACCTCATGATCTGATGACATCTCCATTTTCATAGGTGAAGAAATTGAGACTCAGAGAGCTTACAGAACCCCTTTTGGGACTTCTCTGCACAAATATTAGGTCTTAGAGCTGGAATTTGAATTCAAGATATGATCTCTTCAGTATACTATTCTGCCTCTATACTAGGAAAAATGAATCTACAAAGATATCATTTAGGGTGCAAACAACTAATTTCTAAGTAAAAGCTAATTTCACAATGTTATTTCATTTTATCCTGTAATGTAATAAGCTATGGTGCTCATCTTTCCATTTTATAAATGGAGCAAAAGTGAAGTTGAGGAATTTACCTAAGATCTTGTCCAAAAGTAGGCATCTCACTTCAAGTGCTATATCTACATTAAGTTTCTTTAGCATTTGGGGGTTATTATAAAAGAAATGAGAAGCACCAAAAGTATTGTATAGTCCCCAAATCTAATCACTTTAATATAATTAGTAAACTTGGTGGGATGAGTTCAGAAGGTCACAAATTTGTGAAAAATATTATGAAGGATTTTAAGTTTTTTTCTTAGGTATATTTATTATTCCCTCCTTATGCAATATTTTTTAAATGGATCCAAAGAGAGCTTTTAACTTTTACTCTGAGGTTTCCATGGTGCTTTATTGTACTTAAGGATGCTTTAATTTTAGAAGTAACAAATGTTTGCTCTAAAAAACAAACAAACAAACAACACAGATGTTTTTAATTAAAAGAAAAAAAAGATGCTCTGTCATCCTGACCTGAGAAAATAACTATATCAATGAGTCAGGTATTCTTCTATGCATGACTGAAAATTATTAAAGCTTCTTGAATCAATGTAATCTGTTGCTTTATTCTGAATATTTGTTACATCATGAAAATTGGTCAATGATTCTAATTAAAATAAAATAAATGGACTCTAAAACATAACCTCCATAATCTAATATTTACAAAGCACTTTATATTTAAAGGTCTTCCCTGGTGGCTCAGATAGTAAAGAATTCTTCCTGCAAAGCAGGAGACCTGAGTTGGATCCCTGGGTTGGGAAGATTCCCTGGAGAAGGGAATGGCAACCCACTCTAGTATTCTTGCCTGGAGGATTCCATGGACAGAGGAGCCTGGTGGGCTACAGTCCATGGGGTTGCAAAGAGTCCAACATGACTAAGCCAGTAACACTAACACACTTTTTATATTTTAAAAAGTGCTTCCATACTAGTTCATTTAATCTTTGAAACAACCTTATGAAGACTGTATCCCCAGTTTAGAGATAGAAAGCCAAGACTCCAAGAGGTCATCATATTTTTATCTTACTTAGGATGATACTGGATATAGGGCACCCTGCTATTTTATATACTCTCAAGAGAAAAAAAAATCCACCAGTTAATTGTGATATAATGACTTAACTACACCGTTGTGAGACTCATAGGACTTAAAATTAGTAGAAGGCCTAGGTTGGGGTTCTGGCATTGTACTTTACAAGTATGTGGCTTAAGAAAATTATTTCAGTTCTCTGAGCCTTAATCTTTTCATATCTTTTAAAGTAGAACTAACAGTGACTACCTCACAGGGTTGTATGAGGACATAGGGAGGTAAAATAGTTCTTTTAAGCTGTAAAACTGATAGAATTTAAAAAATCCATATCTTTGGTATTATTATTATTTTAAAGTATTTCATCCGTAACAGTAATATTAATAGTCTGTTGTTGAAGGAAGGAACTTCTGGATCTAAATTGAACTATTTTATCATATTAAATAATTATTAAAGTGGTAACTGCACACAACTGCTACTGCTGCTGTCTTTCCTGAGATGAGCTGTTAATACTTTGTCCTCATGTGAACTCTGGAGAACACCTATTCTATTAATCTAAAAGAACGCATTCAGTTTGAATGAGGACATTTTCAGGCCTTGAGGGGAAATATTTCTTTCTGCCATCATCTACACTTTGTTTGTCCAGTTATAGGATAGAAACATGAACTACACTTTAGACATTCTGTTATTATAGTCAGTTGTAATTGTGCCAGGAATTACAGACCTTCATTTCTTGGAAGAGAGCTAATTCCCTACACTCTACCATCTATGTCTTCTGTAATTTACGAAGTATTCCTATATTTTTTCTGCTTTTGTGTTGGAAATCATTTTAAGTTATAGTCTATTCACCATGTTAGTACTAAGGTATACAGACATTTACTTAATTAAATCCTACATACCGTGCATTCTGTTATCCCCTTGACAACTTATTCCTGCCTTGTGGGGGAAATTAGGTCTTGCTTGTCTGGTCTTCCCTGGTGGCTCAGATCATAAAGAATCTGCCTGCAATACAAGAGACTCAGGTTTGATCCCTGGGTCAGGAAGTTCCCCTGGAGAAGGGAATGGCTACCTACTTCAGTATTCTTGTCTGGAGAATTTCATGGACAGAAGAGACTGGCTACAATCTAGCCATGCCTTTATACCTACAGCTGCTGGCAGTATATGTGATTAAACCATGTATCTGAAACACTGTCCTGGATATGATTGTCTATGAAGACAAATACCATGTGGAAGCTCTGGGGTTGATTTATTGAGTATCTGTTCATGTATACTGAATACAGGAAGCAGAGTGGAATCCTGATTTTTATGACTGACAAACTATATTATGTTTGTTTCCTATGTACCAAACAAGAATAGTTGATGGTTACTATAGATTCAAGAAGATCCCATGAAGACGGAAACGACAACCCACTCCAGTGTTCTTGCCTGGGAAATCCCATGGACAGAGGAGCCTGGCGGGCTAGAGTCCACGGGGCTGCAAAGACTTGGACACGACTTAGGGAGTAAACAACAACAACAACAACTGTGGATTTGGTATTATTAAATTATCTCAGGACTTCAATTCTCAGAAATTTATCTAACAAAAAGGGCAAATACCCAACAGTTAATTAATGTGCAGAAGGAGCAGTAGGGAAACATGAGGTAGTTTAAGATCCAAAATAATGACAGGCAACTCCTTTGGGCTTGTGGACTTTTGGTTACTTATTGACCCAATATTCAACAAATATCAAGTTTAAACATTAATACCGAATTTCAAATGTCCCAACCAACTTCTCTTTTTAAAAGCGAATATTTGTTTCTTGTTACTCCAAACCTAGCCCATGGTACTGCCATCTCCTGTGTTAATCGTGGAATAGCCAGCTAGTCTTCCTGCTTTCTTCACTCTTGGTTACTCTTACAGTCCAGTTTCAAACAACTGCCTGAGTGATTTTTATTTAAAATGTAGACCAGATAATGTTATTCCTTTCTGCGTAAAACCATTAATGGTTCTTATGATACTCAAAATAAAATCCAAACTCCTTTTATAGTGTTCAAAGTCCTATATGATCTGGCTCCTTTCTGCACCTCCACCCTTACCTCCTGGCTACTCTTCTGCTTTCTCATATATATCAGATACTCCAGGATTTTTTTTTTTTTAATTTCTCTCAAATATATCAAGATTGCTCCTACCTCAAGGCTTTTGTACTCAGTCTAAAAAGCTCTTCCCATACAGGTTTTCTGCTGGCTGGATCTCAGGTCAAATATCATCTCTTCAAAAAGAGTTGCATTACCACATACTCAGATTTCCTTACACAACTGGCTTATTATATGCCTAACAGTCATCACTATCTGGAATTGTCATGTACTTATTTGCTAACTTGTTTGTCCATCTCTGCCCTTACAGTTTATTTAAACAGTTTGAGAGCAAGAACTTTGTTTATGCTGCTACCAAAGGCCTAGGTCAGGGTCATGCCCATTGAAGATACCCAATAAATAGCTAATGAAAGAATGAAGTAAAAAAAATCTAAGTGAATCTAAATGATTACCTTCTCTTAAGTGATCTATTTTTCTCTTACTTTCTTTTTTATTTTTGGAAATTGTACTAGGAAAACAATTACTTATTTTTCTTGAGGCTAATAATAATTTGCCTTCTTAAAACAAAACAGAGTTAACTCAAGCATAGTTGATTTTCCAGAAATCACCCAAGATTAAACTTGATATATTTTCTTAATGGAACATTATAGCAGTAACCTACTTTCACTCTGCAACAATACAAGAGAATATGTAAGTTTACCATATTCCTTGAATGGTAAAACACCATGAATATTTACAGTGGTTATTATCTGATTCTGAATAACCAAGTCACTAGAGAATAGGTCGGCCTTAAAAAACAAGTGAAACTGTCTCTCAAATGGCATCAGAATCATGTAACCTATTTGCTATACATAAAACATTTCCCCCAATTCTAGGAGAAGAAAGATATATTAATAGTATGATTAATTTAGGTGGAAGTAAATACCATAATGCCCATTGTAAAGAGTATGGCTGATCGTCACCAAAGAAGATATATATACATACACACACACACACACACACACACACACACACACACACACACACACACACACATTGTTCTCCTTTGATAAATTCATGTTGGTTAATAAAAATATGTTTTGAGGGAAATAAGGAAAGCAAAGATGAGAGTTTGAGACCTAGAATAAGTAGAATGAGATGATGAAGATGTTATATCAAGTGTGAGTTTTGGATGTAAAAGAAAAATTATGAAGGCCTTTAAATATTATAGTATCACACTTCCCTTTTTTTCTCAAAAAGCCTTTTCCCATGTCTAAATAACTTATAGTTAGCATCAGAAAATAAAGACAAAAAGCAGCCATTACTGACATTCTAATTTTAAAAGTCAGAATACTGTTAATTTCAGACAGAAATACCTAAATTGTGTCAGGAGTCTTACACAAACAAATATGTGTTGTTAGATAGTCATTGCTTGGTAGGGGAAAATTCATCCTTATTTTCAATGGGTTGAGTAAAAACTATATAATTACTCAACAGTTGAACATTCATATTTCTGCTGTTATAAGAAATGCCATGATGAAAGTACTTGTATACACATTTTTATGTACATCACTCATTGTTTTCTTTGCAAAAATACCAACAGGTGGGATTATTGGGTTAAAATATATGATCATTAAAACATTTTTATTTTCAAATAGACATTTTAAAAGGTCTTAATATATACTACAAAACAGACTCCCAAAATGTTGTGCAAACTTATATTCCCATCTATAGTGGGTGAAAATATTTACTTTCAACTTCAATTGGTGGCAGGCCCAGGTGGCTCCTAAATTGAAAAGATGAAAAAAAAAAAATACCTAATATGTAAGTGACTTGAAAAAAGAAGTGTATTTTCTATGGAAATGTTCCTGCACCTTGCTTCATTTGCTCTGGCATCATTTGGGTCCTCAGGGGTGTTTGCACCTTTGCTCCATCTGCCCATATTAATCCTACTGGTCTCAGAAGCCTAAGACTCCACAGTTATGATTATAGTTTTACCTTCTGTTTTTTGGTGCAGGGAGGCATTCCTTTCATGGTTTTTATCTTTTGAACACACACAATTTTAAACATCATTTCTAAGTGTAGGAACAGGATGGGGAGGTTTTCAAATGAGACCACCCTATCATCTTGAATCTCAACAGCTACCTCTTATTTTCTTGACAGTGGACTTTTTCATAATCAAATATTTCTATGTATACATATAATACTATTCAACTGTTCGTGGGTTTCTCAAGGCAAGAATGCTGAAGTGGTTTGTCGTTTCCTTCTCCAGTGGAGCACGTTTTGTCAGAACTCTCCACCATGATCTGTCTTGGGTGGCTCTACATGGAGTGGTTCATAGCTTCATTGAGTCAGACAAAGCTGTGGTTCATGTGATCACTTTGATTAGCTTTCTGTGATTGTGGTTTTCATTCTGTCTGCCTTCTGATGGAGAAGGATAAGAGGCTTATGGAAGCTTCCTGATGGGAGAGACTGACTGTGGGGGAAACAGATCAAATTGCCAATATCCATCAGATAATCGAAAAAGCAAGAGAGTTCCAGAAAAACATCTACTTCTGCTTTATTGATTATGCCAAACCCTTTGACTGTGTGGACCACAATAAACTGTGGAAAATTCTGAAAGAGATGAGAATACCAGACCACCTGACCTGCCCCTTGACAAACCTACATGCAGGTCAGGAAGCAACAGTTAGAACTGGACATGGAACAACAGACTGGTTCCAAATAGGAAAAGGAGTACGTCAAGGCTGTATATTGTCATCCTGCTTATTTAACTTCTATGCAGAGTACATCATGAGAAACACTGGGCTGGAAGAAGCACAAGCTGGAATCAAGATTTCCGGGAGAAATATAAATAACCTCGGATATGCAGATGACACCACCCTTATGACAGAAAGTGAAGAGGAACTAAAAAGCCTCTTGATGAAAGTGAAAGAGGAGAGAGAAAAAGTTAGCTTAAAGCTTAACATTCAGAAAACTAAGATCATGGCATCTGGTCCTATCACTTCATGGCAAATAGATGGGGAAACAGTGGAAACAGTGTCAGACTTTATGTTTTTGGGCTCCAAAATCACTGCAGATGGTGATTGCAGCCATGAAATTAAAAAGGAAAGTTATGACCAACCTAGATAGTATATTAAAAAGCAGACATTACTTTGCCAACAAAGGTCCATCTAGTCAAGGCTACGGTTTTTTTCCAGTGGTCATGTATGGATGTGAGAGTTGGACTATAAAGAAAGCAGAGCACTGAAGAATTGATGCTTTTGAACAGTGTTTTTGGAGAAGACTCTTGAGAGGCCCTTGGACTGCAGGGGATCAAACCAGTCCATCCTAAAGGAAACCAGTCCTGAATATTCATTGCAAGGACTGATGCTGAAGGTGAAACCCTAATACTCTGGCCACCTGATGCAAAGAACTGACTCATTGGAAAAGACCCTGATGCTGGGAAAGATTGACGGCAGGAGGAGAAGGGGATGACAGAGGATGAGATGGTTGGATGGCATCACTGACTTGATGGACATGAGTTTGAGTAAACTCCGGGAGTTGGTGATGGACAGGGAGGTCTGGCGTGCTGCAGTCCATGGGGTCGCAAAGAGTCAGATACGACTGAGTGACTAAACTGAACTGATACATATACATATTTGTTTATAAGAACTTGAATGAATTGAATGAACGAGTGTCTCTTTATACAAGTCTTGAATGTAGAGAGCTCTTTACTCAGAATTGGTTTTTGACCTTTTCAAGAAAGTGTGGACCCTTGGCTGCTCTGACATTCAACCAAGTTGTTGAAGTTTCGATCTAAGCTCAGGTTGGAGGCTGGCCCATGTGCACTTGCAGTGCAGGTATGAGGACAATGCAGCAGTCTGAGGGGAGTGGGTCATGAGCCAGGACCAGAGACAGCTGTGCAGAGCATTGTGGCCTGTGGTGTCAGGTTCCCTTTGCATTTATTTCTTTACACACATCTCTTGTGTGATCCAATGTGTGTCAGGTCTAACGGGTATCTAGGCTGCCTAACGGACCAAGCCCCACTGACCTTCTGCTTGACACGGAATCTACCTAGACCCTGAGGATTTCACCAAATGACACTGACTCACCACAATATTAGAGTAAAAAGAGTCTGTCTACGTCTAGCCAGTCTCTGTATTCATTACCCCTTCAGATTAGAATGCATTAAGGAGTGTCCTCCGGCAAGGGTTCCCTCCAGTCACCCCCAAAATTGCAACTGTTATTCAGCAGACAGAGTAACAAGATAGACCTTCATTCTTCTCTTCTATGCAGTTCTACTTGTCCTATATTGACAAGCTTTGGGGATTTGCCTGTACCTGCTTTGAAGACACCCCCCTATTTTTCCATTCCATTTATCATTTCCATGGGAAGGAAGGTAGAAGCCTGTGCTTATGCTGTCACTTTACCAGTGAAGTCAACAACTTCTCTTTTTATAAAAGACCTCCTATTAGATACCCAGACAGATACTGCTTTAATGTGCATTTTTCTTAACTAGAACTGCTTCTTCCTGCTTTTGTTATAAAATTTTGTTAACTTAAATGTCAATCAAACAAAGATTACACTTTAAAAGATGTAGTTATTTCAAATAAAGATTACACTAAAGCATCACAAGACCGACCATGTAAATACTGATGGAGAGCAATGTAGAGACCTCCAGGGGTTCCAGTACTTATTGGAAATGTTTATTACGTCTACATGCTGTCTCACTGAAGGTGAAGAGAACTGAGCCGATCTAAGCTTCCTTATGGTTAGCAACAAACAACTGAAAGATAAGACGCCAGTTCAGACACGTAACCGCAGTTTCCTGTGATGATTATATTCTAACTCAAAATCAATAATAACATTAAATGTTATATATTAAGAAAAGCTCTCATCTATCACATTTTCAAATGTATCCAAGTTGAATGAAGCTTTAGAAAATTACTTAATAATTACCATAGAGAAAAAGTATTAATTATTTAAATTAATTACTTTAAATAATAATGTGGTACCAGTGACAGTAACACCCATTTATGGAACATCTTATACTATCAGGTTCTTGACATGTATCTTGTGTAATTCTTCGATCCTGCCCCTTGAGACATTATGGTGTCTGCCTTTCACAGGAGGAAACAGGCCAGAGCTTACTTAACTTGCCTACTAGGCTGGCTGACAGACTGAGAGGCTCTCTGAGGCACCCTGAGGAGACACCGCGATTCTGAGGTACACTGTTTACAGGGATTCCAAGTGCTACTGAACTCCTGGCTGCCTCTGTGAGTCACAGACTTCTCCACTGCTAGAGGTATTTTTTGGACAGGTGGATGGCCATGTTTGCAATGCTCTAGAGAGCATTTGTGTTCCCTGTAATTCTACATGAGGGGTTCTTAAGTTGGGATTCATAAACACATTCATAATGGATGAAAAAATGTGTTCAACTGCACATTTCTGGGAAGAGGACTTTCATCAAATTTCAGTGGAGTACAAGATCCAAAAATGGTTTGGAACTGTCCTCTAGACATTCCTTAGAGACTGCCTTTTAAATTATAAGACCTAAGAAATCTTAATTTAATTTCTAAGGAAATTCCATAGTATAACGTCCTGGAGTGTACTTAAATTAACAAGAAAGTGGAGAGAATTACCCAAATGTAAATTTCAAACTGTAATTTGAAATAATCAGATAGCTAGGACAAAGGAAATGAAGTGGAGAAGCTGAATTATCTACCTCCTGATAGTGATTTTCTCCTTTGCATTACAGATAGAAAAAGCTACTGCTTAAAGAGAAAGAAAAATGAGCTGGGTTTATCTGAATTATCACACTTAAAAGATAAGCCATTAAAAAAAAAAGATAAGTCATATATAATTACAAAAGTGCTGGGACATATGCAAACATTAGCAACTGTGTTTCTAAATAAGAAGACAACATAGAAACTATTTATTAGTTTTAAACAGCAGAGTAGGTATAATCTTATTAACAGATAAAAAGTGTAGATGTAATTCTTTCCTTTTCTTCTAAAGAAGTTCTGCTGAACTTCAAAAAATTTCTTTGAATAATCATGTTTGACAAATACAAAGGTTAATGGCAGCAAGGTAATTAAAATGAATAACTGCAATGTCTACAGGGCTATGTCTGTGAAGGTGTTTTTCTCTGCTGTTGCCACCCTCACTTAAAAAGGTCTGACATAAAATTCTGATCTTACACATAATACATTAGTAGTGGTTATTTTCATCCCCTCTAGAAACACAGAATTTCTTTACATAAAGAGCTTTTACAGGGTTTCTAAAATATATCTAATTTAAAGAAATGTAATAGGTTATACAAAATTATAAAAAAATGCTCACTGCAAGAATTTAGCAGATACTCTTAGAAGCATGGATTCCAATCCTCTATAGCATTGTTTTAAAGTCAAATGTTACTTTAAAGGAAGAGTCTTGAATACTACCTATTTACTAAATCAAGTCATCTACTACCCAGGACTTTATGTCCTGGGTAGTAGATGACTTACTACTTTAATATTCGATTTACTTACTATTTTAATACTTGATTAAAACAGACTTCTATTTTGTAAATTTTTGTAATTCTTTAGTATATTAACATAGACTTTTGCTGTGTGTGTGTGTGTGTGTGTGTGTGTGTGTGTGTGTGTGTGTGTGTGTGTGTGTGTGTGTGTGTGTGTGTGTGTGTGTCTGTATCTGGTCCCTAGCATAGAGATTACGAGTACAAACTAGAGGAATAGTAGAATGTAAAAGGCCAGTACAAAGACAACTGGTGGACAGACTGACATCAAGGAAAGAGACAGAAAACAAACAATAAAAAGGAAGTTCAAATATATGTTGGGGAAAAAAGTGCCTGGAGATAGGAAGAGGGAAGGATGGAAATGCCCAATCATTGAAGCTTTCCCCAAGGATCTCCCTGTCAGCGGGGAGGTCACTGAGAGCATTGGAGGTGTCCAGTGACAGAACATGCAGTTCCTTGAGAGAGTGTTCCTCAGCTCTGAAGAGCAGGGAACTGGTTCAGCTCTTCTACAGCCCTTTAATTAATTACCCTGCTGACTGCCCCAGGGTTTGTTCCCAATTTTCTCTGGTTGTGATCCGGGGGGTTTCACAGTTATATTTAATGTTTCAGCAACCTTGTCATTCATCTTTATTGTGTTCTAGGGTCTTCTGCTCAGTTGGGCCTTACCTTCAATCTCATTCCATCTGTTTTATACTATTAAAAAATTCCTCAATGTTGATTCCACCCTTCCAGGTCTCCAGTGCTATTGTGGATTTATTTTTAGAATTTATTATACCATTTCAAAGAGACTTTAGATGGAAGTAGAGGTAAAAAAAAAGTCTTAATCAGCTATCTTCTGTTGGAAGTCATTTTAAGCATTTAAAACAAAACAAATATTCTCCTCCTACAACTGGCTGCATTAAACCTTTTAAGGTTTTTATTGATAAGCTATCAATTTCATCATAGACAAACCAATACATTTCACAAGAGCAAATGATCAAATGTGAAATTTTCTTCTTTTGTTTTGCTAAATAAGTGATTATTAAAAGAGTGAAAACGTATAGAAAACTTACAATCCATATCAAGTATGGCACGGACAGATTTAACAAGTTCCTTAGACTCAAGTGCCAGTGTTGCCGGGATGTTGTGTCCATTCTTTCCCAATGGCGTGAGGGACGTCTGGGAAGCTAACAGAGCTCTTCTTTCACTAGGAGGGCAAGAAAATAAAGCTGAACTGATTACATAATGAAGAATATCTATCTTTGCTAAATCTGAATTCTTATTAGTTATAAAATTGTACAAAATTTCTGATTTCTGACAACACTGTATTCTTATAGTCATAAACTGAAATGATGCTCACAAAATAATACTTATTTTCAATTCTTTAATACATAATAAATAAAAATATTTAAAATATTAGGTTGACTTTATGTGTAAGGAAAAGGAATAGAAGGACAGCTCCTCCTAAATCATTGTTTGGATTACATGATGTAGCCTTTTATTTAGTCTTACAGACATTTAAATTAAACACTTAAACATAAATTCATTAAATAGACATTTACTACTATTTCTAGTAGTATTAAATATAAATTCTACCACTAAATTTGCTCCTGAAATTATCTCTTAAATTATCTCTTCCATTTGCTGTCCCTAAATCTAAAACAGCCTAGAGCGTTTATACCACTTTTAAAAAATGCAAATTTCACCTGAAATGCATGCATTCTGATATAATTAAAATGCAAGGTTTTACTTTTACCATTATGTTTAAACTTTTACTTGAAAAGAGACAATTTTAAACTGACGACAAAGGCATCATTACTTATAATCCATCTTCCTAGACAAGACAGTATTAATTCACAAGGAAAAAATAAAGCATTAACTTTCAAATTCAAATACAGAGCCTTTCTGTGTAGAATACCAAGGCCAATATCCACTACAGAAGATACAGTGTATTAAAAAGACTGAGCCAAATTTTACTCCTGTTTAACTTTTCAAGCTGTGGTAAAAGCTGCTTAAGGGTTTTTTTTTTTTTTTTTTAATTGATATAAAGTTGATTTACAATATTGAATAACTTCCAGGTATAAAGCAAAGTGATTCAGTTATATATATATTAACGTTGCTTTTTAAAGTTACCTTTGTTCCATGAATCTGCAAGAGCAGACTGGCTTTTAAAAGGTCATTTTTAATACCAAAACTTTTGAATTATTATTCAAGGCCACAATGAAACCTTGGGTGGTAGAAGTCGGGGTCATGTCTAAACCATAAGAGGAGAATCTAATTGCTGAGTATTTTAACATCTTTACTGAAAATAATCATCATGGAATACACATAATTATCTTACATCATAAGCAGTATGTTGCTATTGTTGTTGTTTAGTCACTAAGTTGTGTCCAACTCTTTTGTGACCCCATGGACTGTAGCCTGCCAGGCTCCTCTGTCCTCAGGATTCCTCAGGCAAGAATACTGGAGTGGGTTGCTATTTCCTTCACCAGGGTATCTTCCTGACCCAGGGATCGAACTTGAGCCTTCTGCATTGGCAGGAGGATTCTTTAAAGCTGAGCCACCAGGGAAGCCCCATAAGCAGCACCAGAAGCAGTGAAATCTAATGTTTTCATCGTTATCTCTGCTGCTGGAAGTCCCAAAAGCAGCACAGACAACAATAAAACATCAGATTTCACTTGAAGAAATATTACAGTAAAATCAGTTAAAAGGTATACCACCATAGGCGTTTTTCTAAATTCAAAAATGCTATGTGGAAACCTAAAATACAATGAATCCTCTTTGTTTACTGAACTGCTACTTTCACAGTAAAGGGTAGAGTTTTCCTGTGTTTCTTCAAGCACATGTTGCTAGAAGTAGAAGTATATTGCTAGTAGCATCCTTGATAAAAGGCAAAAATTTCTTTGACTATCTCCAGGCTATAACAGATTTTAGCATTTTAGCCACAAGTATCAGATGAAAGCACTTGAATTTTCTTACCTTAAATTTGACAAAGGTGCAGAATTATCAGAAAATACATCTTGAATAGCCTAGAGACAAACAAAACAGTAAAGGCAATATGTAACTTTGATAGCTTTTTAAAATGTTTTTTCTTGTTTAAATAATATTTATAACCCTTCCACCTATATTATTAGAAAGATATTTTTGTTATATATAGAAAAATCAGTTACATTAACATACAATTCTCAGAATTCTAATACATAGACATATTTCTGTAAGGATATTTATCAACTAATGTTTATTTAGTATCAAAAGTTTTAAGAAAGTTTTCATTAAAACATATATTAAGGATCATATAACTCTATCTCAATCATTTCTCTTAATCTGTATGTTAGTTAGTCTTTTCATTATCTAAGCAATTTAAAATCTTGAGAGTCCCCTGGACTGCAAGGAGATCAAACCAGTCGATTCAAAAGGAAATCAGTCCTGAATATTCATTAGAAGGACTGATGCTGAAGTTGCAACTCCAGTACTTTGGCCACCTGATGCGAAGAACTGACTCACTGGGAAAGACCCTGAGGCTGGGAAAGACTGAAGGCAGGAGGAGAAGGGGACGACAGAGGATGAGATGATTGTATGACATCACCGACTCGATGGACATGAGTTTGAGTAAGCTCCAGAAGTTGGTTATGGACAGGGAGGCCTGGTGTGCAGCTGTCCATGGGGTCACAAAGAGTCGGACACGACTAAGGGACTGAAGTGAACTGAAGTCAGCATTGCTGTTTTGAGCCCAGGGAAGATTTCACTAGCCACAAACACCATGACATTTATCTATATGTCAGTGGTCTACACATTTCTTAAAAATGGACATAAAGTGATGTAACAGGAAAATTTACCTCTACAAAATGGAGAAGCTTTTCAGTGGATGCCTCGAAAGTTTTCCGAGCCATTTCTGATTTTCGCAATTGGCAGTCCAGTACTGTGATCCTCTTTCTTAACTCCTGAACACTTTCCTGGACAGAAATATCAAAAGGAATTCTCTCTTATTGTATATATCTTTTGATCTGGAGGGGCACTTAACTAATTGCAATATTTTTAAAAGTTAAACTGCACAGGGATACTGCAAATTTTATAATATAAGCTACATATAACTTTACTGACAAAGCTTAACATTGTACCAGCTGTCAGGGTTCCAATTCAGTTTCTTTAGAGCAAGCAATGAAGCAAATTTGAAGTTGAAGGGAACTACATTGATAAATGGCACACAAAGAAATCGATTATATATTACTCCTTCCACACAGGAGGGAATAACTATTACTTTATTAGTCTTTTCACAATAAGAAAATATTAATAATAAAGCAGGAAAAGCATATGAATCAATTGCTTTCAGATTTTGGACAACAGGCAGTGAAAGACCAGGATTCTGGAGAGACTAAAAACACGAAAGTTAAGCTCCATGACTGGCCTTTTGTCTTAAGGCTGCAAAACATGGCATAGGGAAAGAGTCTAAAAAGAAGACAGGGTTTCACTGAGCTGAGGAAACAAAAATTGAAATTTAGAGTTGGCTAAACCTGTGGAACATAGTAGAAGAGAAGAGGAAGCTACAGAAAATAAAAGCTGCGAAACTACCTAAGCATCTCTCGGTCTTTAGCAGGATTCTAAGCTATGCATGTGCATAGCCAGGCATCAAAAGGCTGGCCCACTACGGTGGAACGTAAGCTAAACAGAGGTTATGAAGTTTACACTTGGCTGTAAGTCATTGGTGTTTGACCAATTAGAGAAGAGAAACTTAACTGAACACCCTGGGTCCTCAATTGAGACCACAGTAAGACCACACCTTAGGAATAGAGCTATGCTAACCCTAAAGTGGCTTTCCAAGTAGGGCTAGGGGTAAGGAATCTGCCTGCCAATACAAGAGATGCAAGAGACGCGGGTTTGATCCTTGGGTTGGAAGATCCCCTGGAGTAGGGAATGGCAACCCACTCCAGTATTCTTGCCTGGAAAATTCATGGACAGAGGACCCTGGCAGACCACATTCCATGGGGCTGCAAAGAGTTGGATGTGACTGAGCACACACATATAACTCTATTGACTGTTACAGTAAAGTACGTTTTAGTTTATGGTGTCTGTTTTTGGACAACATGGCTTACCAGATGCTGACAGAAACCCCTGTTAATGTGGCACCATCCAACATGCTGAAGATACACATACATATTTAATGTAGCATGACCCAATTCGAAGCTGAGCTGGCGGAGAAGTAAAAGGATTCTGTGAACAGTAAAGGAATTTCAGGAAGACGTGCAACAGCAATGCTGACTGAACCCACTGAAGTGAGAGTACAGTGAAGCACAATTTTATTTCAGGGTATTTGCTGATTATTGGTGGCCTCTAGTTTGGGGTTTCATCAGGCACAGATGGCAAACAGGAGAACTTTAATGGGTAAATTAGGGAGAAACAAACCTCTTGATTTTGGCTCTGGTGAATGGTAGACCCCAGTGCCCCACTCATGCAGGTTAGAGATCAGGATTTATATTACTTATGTGGTCTGTACATTCAGAAGCTGAAAATTTAGTTTAAAAAAAGCAAACACAAAATTTTTAGTGGCTTAATTTCTAAATTCAGATATCAAAGAATTCCCACATTTAATGTATCAAAAGCTCATGGCCTCAGTCAATAATCTACTATGGATAAAAAGTCAGCTGAAGGAGACAAATTATAGGATCAGACCTACAGAGATGGCAGATACTGAAGTGATTGAATACAGAGTATAGTTACAGTTGGACTATAAAGAACGCTGAGTGCAGAAGAATTGATGCTTTTGAACTGTGGTGTTGGAGAAGACTCGTGAGAGTTCCTTGGACTGCAAGGAGATCCAACCAGTCCATCCTAAAGGAAATCAGTCCTGGGTGTTCACTGGAAGGACTGATGCTGAAGCTGAAACTCCAGTACTTGGGCCACCTCATGCAAAGAGGTGACTCAGTGGAAAAAACCCTGATGCTGGGAGGGATTGGGGGCAGGAGGAGAAGGGGACAACAGAGGATGAGATGGTTGGATGGCATCACTGACTCAATGGACATGGGTTTGGGTAAACTCTGGGAGTTGTTGATGGACAGGGAGGCCTGGTGTGCTGCAGTTCATGGGGTCACAAAGAATCGGACACGACTGAGTGAACTGAACTGATGTTCAATATGTTTTAAAAACTAAGAAAGAATTTAAATTGTAATAAAGAGACAAGAAACTATCAAAATAGATCCAGATGAAGTAAAAAAATCAATCTCAGAAATAAAAATGCAGTGCTTACTTAGGCAGCACATATACTAAAATTGGAATGATACAGAGATTAGCATGGCCCCTACACAAGAATGATACACAAATTTATGAAGCGTTCCATATTTTTCACTCTTTGACATAAATCACAGCAAGATCCTCTTTGACTCACCTCCTAGAGTAATGGAAATAAAAACAAAAATAAATGGGACCTAATTAAACTTAAAAGCTTTTGCATAGCAAAGAAAATAATAAACAAGATTAAAAGACAAGACAAGAATGGGAGAAAATAATTGCAAACAAAGCTACTGACAAAGGGTTAATCTCCAAAATATATAAGCAGCTCACATAGCTCAATATCAGAAAAAAAACCAACCCAATCAAAAAATGGACAAGAGGCCTAAGCGACATTTCTCCAAAGAAGACATACAGATGGCCAATAAACACATGAAAAGATGCTCAACACTGCACATTATTAGGGAAATGCAAAACAAAAGTACAATATCACTTCACACCAATCAGAATCATCATCAGCTCAGTCGCTCAGTCGTGTCTGACTCTCTGTGACCCCACGGATGGCTTATCTGTCCATCACCACTTCCCAGAGTTTACCCAAACTCATGTCCATCAAGTCAGTGATGCCATTCAGCCATCTCATCCTCTGTTGTCCCCTTCTCCTCCTGCCCCCAATCCCTCCCAGCATCAGGGTCTTTTCCAATGAGTCAACTCTTCGCATGAGGTGGCCAAAGTATTGGAGTTTCAGCTTCAGCATTAGTCCTTCCAATGAACACCCTGGACTGATTTCCTTTAGGATGGACTGGTTGGATCTCCTTGCAGTCCAAGGGACTCTCACAAGTCCTCTCCAACACCACAGTCCAAAAGCATCAACTCTTCAGCGCTCAGCTTTCTGTATAGTTCAACTCTCGTATCCATACATGACCACTGGAAAAACCATAGCTTTGACTAGACAGACCTTTGTTGGCAAGTGTCTCTGCTTTTTAATATGCTGTCTGGGTTGGTCATAGCTTTTCTTCCAAGGAGCAAGCAGTGTCTTTTAATCAGAATGGCCATCAACAAAAAAATTACAAACAATAAATACTGCAAGTGATGTGGAGAAAAGGGAACCCTATTGCACTCTTGGTGGGAATTTAAATTGATATGGCCACTATGGAGAATAGTATGGAGATTTAACAAACTAGGAATAAATTTACCATATGACCCACCAATCTCTCTACTGAGCATAAATCCTGAGAAAACTACAATTCAAAAAGACACAGGCACCCCAACGTCAGCTGCAGCACTATTTACAATAGCCAGGACATGGAAGCAACCTAGATGTCCAACAACAGAAAAACGGGTAAAGAAGTTGTATGTATGTATATATATATGTACATACATATACGCATATACAATGGAATATTACTCGGCCATGAAAAGGAAGAATTTGAGTCAGCTGTAGTGAGGCTGATGAACCTAGAGCCTGTTACACTGTTTGAAGTCACAAAAAGAAAAACAAATATCGTACGTATGTGGAGTCTAGAAAAACAGTGCCGAAGAGCATAATCAGAGAGGAGCAATGGAGACAGACATAGAGAATGGCCTGGAGGACACAGCAGGGGAAGCAGAGGTAGGGTGAGCTGAGCGAGCGGCACTGACATGTAGGCACCATCAGGTGTGATGTGGATAAGCAGCAGGACGCTGTTGGACAGCACAGGGAGCCCAGCTTGGTGCTCTGTGATGACCTAGAGGGGTGGACAGGTGGGGGAAGGAGGCTTAGGAGGGCAGGACCACATGGATAACTGTGACTGATTTGTGCCAATGTCCGGCAGAGACCACCACAGCATTGTAAAGAAAGTATCCTTTAATTTAAAAAAGGCAGTAATAATTAGAAATTCAATTAATGTGTTTACTATCCAACACATTAAGAAGTTGAAGAGAGAATGGGTGAACTGGAAGGCAGAGGTAAATAAACTTCTTATAATAGAGCAGAAAAATAAAAATGGAAAATACAAAAAGAGAAGAGGTAAGGAAAAAATAACCAGAAGATCTAGCATATATCCAATATAGATTAGATAGGAGAGACAAGAAATAATGAAAGAGAAATAGGTCAGGATAACAGCTTAAGGATTTTCAGAAACAGTGAAAGACACTGTTCCGCAGATCAGGAAGCTCATTCCTTGAATCTCAAGCATATAAATTAAAATAGCTCAATACATGGCTGACCATAGTCAAACTTCGGACCACTTAAAACAAAGTCACCTAAAAAGAAACAGCACACTGCAAACAAATAACAGACTGAAACCTGCTATCACAACCATGGCACAAAAACATTAAAGACACTCAATGCCAGTTTAACACTCTAAATGTAGCAAAACTACACTTCAAGAACAAGAGTTAATAAATATGTTTCCAAAAAAACAAAAATAAATTTCATTACAACAGATCCTATCTTTGAAAGATGAATTTCTAAATGTGGTACTTCAGGAAAAAAGAAAGCAATTCAAGCAAGAAGGTCTGAAATGCAACAATGTTGAAAAAAGAAAATGATAAACATGGAGGTCTATCTAAACAAAGATTGGCAGCACAAAAGAAATTGTAATAATATCTAATTTATGATGTTAAAAGTCAAGAAATAACTAAAACACTTACAAAGCAGAAATTAAATAGAAAGAGACTATTGGATTTGTAGTAAAGTTCTTACAGTATTTAGAAGTAGAAAGACAGTGATTAGTTTTATAATTTAAGTTACAATAAAATGCTAACATTTCTATTACAAGATAATCATTAAAACTAGAAACAAAGTGTCTAACTTCTAAACCAGCAAGAAAGTGAAAGTTGCTGAGTTGTGTCCAACTCTTTGAGACCCTATGGACTATACAGTCCATGGAATTCTCCAGGCCGGAATACTGGAGTGAGTAGCCACTCCCTTCACCAGGGGATCTTCCCAATGCAGGGATCGAACCCAGATCTCCCACATTGCAGGTGGATTACCATCTGAGCCACCTGAAAGTGGAAGCAGCATAGTGAAACAAGTTAAATGGGAGTGGGGGAACACAGGAAAAATCTGACCCAATCCAAAAAAAAGGGGCGAGAGGGAGGTAAGAAATGACAACCAGAAAACATGGGACAAATAAAACGCAGAAAATAAAAGGGCAGAAATTAAGCCACGTACACTAGTGAGTAAGAATGTACATGGAAAGATCTTTCCAATTAAAGGTCAAAAATTAGTAAACTGGGAAAAAAATCCAATTACCTGTTGTTTACCATAGACACAATTAAAATATAAGGACAGGTACTTCCCTGCTGGTCCACTGGTCAAAATCCGCCTTGCAATGCAGGAGGTGCAGGTTCGATCCCTTGGAGAACGAAGATCCCATATGCTATGGAGTAACTAAGCCCGTGCTCCACACGGGCTGTAAGTGGCAATTACTGAAGCCCGTGTGCCGTAACTACCGAGTCTGTGTGCCACAACTACAGAGTGCATGCACCACAACGAAAGCTTCTGCATGACACAACTAGAACCTGATGCAGCCAATCTCATCAATAGATAATATAAGGACTAATAGAGTTTTGGATAGATAATATAAGGCTAATAGAGTTTTGCCAAGAGAAATAACAAACACCCTCTTCCAACAACACAAGAGAAGACTACACATGGACATCACCAGATGGTCAATACCGAAATCAGACTGATTATGTTCTTTGCAGCCAAAGATGGAGAAGCTCTATGCAGTCAGCAAAAACAAGACCAGGAGTTGACTATGGCTCAGATCATGAACTCCTTATTGCAAAATTCAGGCTTAAATTGAAGAATGTAGGGAAAACCACTAGCCCTTTCAGGTATGACCTAAATCAAATCCCTTACGATTATACAGTGGAAGTGTGAAACAGATTCAAGGGATTATATCTGATAGACAGAATGCCTGAAGAGCTATGGACATTTCTGACATTGTACAGGAGACAGGGATCAAGACTATCCCAAGAAAAAGAAATGCAAAAAAGCAAAATGGTTGTCTGATGAGGCCTTACAAATAGCAGAGAAAAGAAGAGAAGCTAAAGGCAAAGGAGAAAAGGAAAGATATTCCCATTTGAATGCAGAGTTCCAAAGAATAGCAAGGAGAGATAAGAAAGCCTTCCTCAGCAATCATTGCAAAGAAACAGAGGAAAACAATACAGTGGGAAAGACTATAGAGATCTCTTCAAGAAAATGAGAGATACCAAGGGAACATTTCATGCAAAGATGGGCCCAATAAAGGACAGAAATGGTATGGACACAAGCAGAAGATATTAAGAAGAGGTCGCAAGAATACACAGAAGACCTACACAAAAATGATCTTCATGACCCAGATAATCATGATGGTGTGATCACTCACCTAGAGCCAGATATCCAGGAATGCAAAGTCAAGTGAAGCATCACTACAAGCAAAGCTAGTGGAGGTGATGGAATTCCAGTTGAGCTCTTTCAAATCCTAAAAGATGATGCTGTGAAAGTGCTGCATTTAATATGTCAGCAAATTTGGAAAACTCAGCAGTGACCACCAGACTGGGAAAGGTCAGTTTTCATTCCAATCCCAAAGAAAGGCAATGCCAAAGAATGTTCAAACTACCACAAATTGCACTCATCTCACATGCTAGCAAAGTAATGCTCAAAATCCTCCAAGTGAGGCTTCAACAGTATGTGATCCATGAACTTCCAGATGTTCAAGCTGGATTTAGAAAAGGCAGAGAAACCAGAGACCAAATTGCCAACATCCATTGGATCATTGAAAAACCAAGAGAGTTCCATAAAAACATCTGCTTCTGCTTTATTGGCTATATCAAATCCTTGACCGTGTGGATCACAACAAACTGTGGAAAATTCTTCAAGAGATGGGAATACCAGAATACCTGATTTGCCTCCTGAGAAATCTGTATGCAGGTCAGGAAGCAAGTTAGAACTGGATATGGAACGACAGACCGGTTCCAAATTGGGAAATGAGTACGCCAAGGCTGTATATTGTCACCCTGCTTATTTAACTTATATGCAGAGTACATCATGAAAAACACTGGGCTGGAGGAAGCACAAGTGGAATTAAGATTGCCGGGAGAAATAGAAATAACCTCAGATATGCAGATGACACCACTCTTATGGCAGAAAGTGAAGAAGAACTAAAGAGCCTCTTGATGAAAGTGAAAGAGGGTGAAAAAGTTGGCTTAACGCTCAACATTCAGAAAACTAAGATAACGGTATCTGGTCCCATCACTTCATGACAAATAGATGGGGAAACAATGGAAACCGTGACAGACTTTATTTTCTTGGGCTCCAAAATCACTGCAGATGGTGACTGCATCCATGAAATTAAAAGACACCTGCTCCTTGGAAGAAAAGTTATGACCAACCTAGACAGCATATTAAAAAGCAGAGACATTACTTTGCCAACAAAGGTTCATCTAGTCAAAGCTATGGTTTTTCCAGTAGTCATGTATGGATGTAAAAGTTGGACTATAAAGAAAGCTGAGCACCGAAGAATTGATGGCTTTGAACTGTGGTGTTGGAGAAGACTCTTGAGAGTCCCTTGGACAACAAGGAGATCAAACTAGTTCATCCTAAAGGAAATCAGTCCTATAAATCACAGCAAGATCCTCTATGACCCACCTCCCAGAATATTGGAAATAAAAGCAAAACTAAACAAATGGGACCTAATGAAACTTAAAAGCTTTTGCACTACAAAGGAAACTATAAGCAAGGTGAAAAGACAGCCCTCAGATTGGGAGAAAATAATAGCAAATGAAGAAACAGACAAAGGATTAATCTCAAAAATATACAAGCAGCTCCTGCAGCTCAATTCCAGAAAAATAAATGACCCAATCAAAAAATGGGCCAAAGAACTAAACAGACATTTCTCCAAAGAAGACATACAGATGGCTAACAAACACATGAAAAGATGCTCAACATCACTCATTATCAGAGAAATGCAAATCAAAACCACAATGAGGTACCATTACACGCCAGTCAGGATGGCTGCTATCCAAAAGTCTACAAGCAATAAATGCTGGAGAGGGTGTGGAGAAAAGGGAACCCTCTTACACTGTTGGTGGGAATGCAAACTAGTACAGCCGCTATGGAAAACAGTGTGGAGATTCCTTAAAAAACTGGAAATAGAACTGCCATATGACCCAGCAATCCCACTTCTGGGCATACACACTGAGGAAACCAGATCTGAAAGAGACACGTGCACCCCAATGTTCATCGCAGCACTGTTTATAATAGCCAGGACATGGAAGCAACCTAGATGCCCATCAGCAGATGAATGGATAAGGAAGCTGTGGTACATATACACCATGGAATATTACTCAGCCATTAAAAAGAATTCATTTGAACCAGTCCTAATGAGATGGATGAAGCTGGAGCCCATTATACAGAGTGAAGTAAGCCAGAAAGATAAAGAACATTACAGCATACTAACACATATATATGGAATTTAGAAAGGTGATAACGACAACCCTTTATGCAAAACAGAAAAAGAGACACAGAAATACAGAACAGACTTTTGAACTTTGTGGGAGAATGTGAGGGTGGGATATTTCAAAAGAACAGCATGTATACTATCTATGGTGAAACAGATCACCAGCCCAGGTGGGATGCATGAGACAAGTGCTCCGGCCTGGTGCACTGGGAAGACCCAGAGGAATCGGGTGGAGAGGGAGGTGGGAGGGGGGATCGGGATTGGGAATACATGTAAATCCATGGCTGATTCATATCAATGTATGACAAAACCCGCTGGAAAAAAAAAAAACAACAAGTCAAAAAAAAAAAAAAAACTATAGTCCACCTAGAGGGATGGAATGGGGGAGGGGGAAGCTTCAGAGGCTTGGGATATATGTAGACATGTCTGATATATGTTGTATAGCCGAACTTAACATTGTAAAGCAATTATACTCCAATAAAAAAAATACTTTAAAAAAAAAAATAAAAAAAAAAAAATAAAGGAAATCAGTCCTGAATATTCACTGAAAGGACTGATGCTGAAGCTGAAGTTCCAATACTCTGGGACCCTTAAATGAAGAAATAACTCTTTGGCAAAGACCCTGATGCTGGGAAAGATTGAAGGAGGGAGGAGAAGGGGACAACAGAGGATGAGATGGTTGGATGGCAGCACCGACTTGATGTACATGAGTTTGAGCAAGCTCCAGGTGTTACTGATGGACAGGGAGGCCTGGCGTGCTGTAGTCCAAGGGGTTGCAAAGAGTCAGACACGACTGTGTGACTGAAGTGAACTGAACTGAACTTAATATAAGGACACTGAAAAGTTGAAAGTAAAAGGATGGAAAAATATACATAGGTAAATACTAAAATAAAGCTGGTGTAACTATTTTAAAATCAATCAAAAATAAGCATTAAGGGAGAAGGAAGATTGCTAGAGTGAAGAGTCACAGCATTTTCATAAAAGGATGATAATGTGATTCCAAGCTTGTACGCAACTAAAAGCATTACTTCAAAATATATAAAGAAAATTTAGAAAAGAAATCACAAGGGAAATTTTAATCTATTCCCTAAGAAAGAAATTAATATTACTGGAGAAGAACTGTACCCCACAATTAATGATAATGATCTAGTGGACTCTATAAAACAATACATGAAATGACTGCAGAATTCTTTTCAAGCTCACTCTGAATATTTGTAAACACTGGCCATACAGTAAACCGTGAAGCAATCATCAATAAATTCTGGAGTTGTTGTCTATAGACTAGATCCTCTGGCCACATGCAATTAACCTTTCTGTTCCTCAATGATGTTCATGAATCAAGGTGCAATTATAAATATGCAAATTCCCCCCAAATTAATCTATATATTTAATGCATTCCAGTAAAAACTACATTGGTATTTATTTCTTTTGATGGAATTTATAATCTGAGTCTAAAATACACATAAAAGATCAAAGGATTATGTAGCTACCACACATGTAAAGAAAAAGAACTAGACAGGGTCATCAGATCAAGATTTAGAGTAAAAGAGGCTTTTGAATGAAAGCAGCTGGATAGTTTATCATTCATTTAGAAAAAGAAAGAAAGAATGAAATGGACCCCTATCTCATACAATGACATAAAACCATGACAGAGGATCAAATTTTAGAAACTTTTTAGAGACAAATATAAAAACATTTTTGAGAATGGAAGGGCTTCTAGAAAGACACATGAAGGAAAAGACTGATAAGTTGGATTACATGAAAACAACACCTGTTCATTTCACCTTAGGGTGTAAAGGCAAGCATAAATTTACATGAAGATTTTTACAACATCAAAAATAAGAAGAAACATTTCACAGAGAAACACAAAAACCTAATAAATGCATAAATATTAGCTCAACTGGCTATCTGGGACAAGAGGCAAAGCCCTGGTTTATTGCATTTGGTGGTGTAAATAATCTCACCATGACTCATTTCAAGCTAACCATCTTAACCATCTGATGTCATTGAACACAGAGTTAAGATCAGTTTAAATACTTTCAAACACAATTGGCATTGCCTAATTGTAATCAGTAAAGCTGATCATATTTTTGAGTGAAAAAACACAAGTCAGAATAATAAAAGTAATATGTTTTCTACTCATATAAAGTTGACAAACAGGCAAAATTCAACAATATATTGTTGAGGGATATGTGCGTGCATGCTTAAGTGCTCAGTCGTGTCTGACTCTTTGAGACCCCATGGACTGTATCCCACCAGGCTCCTCTGTCCATGGGATTCCCCAGGCAAGAATACTGGAGTGGGTAGCCATTCTCTTCTGCTGGGGATCTTCCTGACCCAGGGATCAAACCCAGGTCTCCTGCATTGTGGGTGGATTCCTTATTGTCTGAGCCATCAGTGAAGACTAAGGGATATATATACACAGGTAGTAAAATAATCAAGAAAATGGTTAAGATTAAATCTAGGAAAGTGGTTTTATGGGATGAAATTGGAAAGGGACACTGTGGGTCTTCAAACATATTGGTAAATTTTTATTTCTTAAGCTGAAGGAAAAAATAAATAAAGAGGGAGATAAGTAAACATAGAGATAATGTAAGGGAAAACCTGTAAGAAAAATATTTATTGTTATAAAAACAATCTGTTTTAAAAGTGAATATCTGAATCTGAATTCTGTGATATTTTGGTCAGTTTCTCTTCAAGCAATCTCAAGCAAATAAAAAAAAGTTTCCTTCTCTTTCTCCACTGGTACTGGGTTTGGAAAATGTTGCGATGTTCATGTCTAACATCTCTTTGGGAAAAAAAAAAGATTATTCTCAGACATGGGCTAATGGCTTAGTTTAGGATTTTGTTCTCTTAACAAAATTTTGTTCCTCTGAATGGCATGAGACACCATTATTCTAAAAAAGAGAACTGAATTAATTATATTACCACAAAACTTAGGACAAAAATGTTTTTCAGCTAGGAGCTGAAATAGAGAATAGCAAATAACCTACGCTTTAAAAAAATGAATAAATTCATATGAATTCCTTAAATGTTATATTATTTAAAAAGACAGTATTTTTAAAGACTTGATTATCACTCCAAAAATAAATCAAGTTAATGTGCGTCCCTCCTGAAGCTGTGCACTGGGTCAAAGAGGATGACCATCCCCGATAGAGGAGGACAGGTCTTCGGTCAAGGGTATATGAGTAGCTGTGCTCCCCTGCTAGAACCTCCAATCAAGTTATTATTTAAAAAGTACTTTTAATATTTTGATAATTCCAATATTTTCAGAATCATGTTAAGTTACTCACATGAAATAAGCATATATCTCTGATTTCAGAACATAAACACTGGGTCAAGAATAATAAATACATGCAACATTCCTTAGTATTTCTGCCATCTAAAGTATTGCTCCCCCTTGGCCTTATGGTATTATCAATGGGTGACAGGAACATCAGCCTTCTTTTGGAACTCGTTTAAATGGCAGATGTGAAAAATGTATCTCTTAGATAACCAAAGAAAATTTCAGATTTTCTTCTATATCTTGCTTTTCTAAAACTAGTTTCATTTCTACTTGGTATATTTAAAGTACTTAACTCTTTCATGTTTAAATAAATAACTATATTTTTCAAACTTGTTTTATGTTCTCTTGAAAGATAACTGGATTAGAGACATAAACACATATTATGGTTAGAAATAAATTCTAGCAAGTTATAAAATATGTTTCAATTTATTTAATTTTCTACCTTATTTCAGTGAAAAAAAAAGTATATATGCCTATTACAGTTTTTGAAGACCATTCAATGAATACAGTATGTATAATGTTTTACAAAGTCACATAATAAAAAAATTCACATTAAAAGAAAGGTCAGGGACTTCCCTGGTGGTCCAGTGGTTGAGAATCTGCCTTGCAATGCAGGAGACATGAGTTCAATCCCTGGTCAGGGAACTAAGATCCCACATGCCCTGGAGCAGCTAAGCCCTTATGCCGCAAATCCCAAGTCCACGCACCACAACTGGGGAATCCGTGCACCACAAGCCAAGGTTCCACATGATGCAACAAAGATCTGATGCAGCCAAATAAATAAATTAATTAAAAAAAAAAAAAAAAAGAAAGGTCATACTGCCTTCTGAAAAGCATTCAGTATTTTGCTACTGAAATTGAAGCCTGCTAAATTCAAACTCAAGTTTCTTTCTCTTAATTAACTTGGGCCTTTGGCAAAAAATTATTTAACTTTCACACTTCCTCAAGTGCCCTAAACAAAGAGTAACACAGAATTAAAAGACAAATTAGCAAGTTTAGGGAAAAAGGAGGAAACCAACGTAATGGGACTTAATGACTGAGTTGTACAACGTTGACCAGTGACCCAAATAAATCTGGGGCACATACTTTCCCATCCCAAAGCTATCTGGATAAAGGGAGGCTCATAACCTTCACATTACCCCCACCACGAAACATCATCCTATCACTGAATAACAGAGACAAACACTGACCTAGTTTAGAAGTGCAGATGAAACAAAAAAATGAAAACAGGATACATGGCTACGGCAAGGAAACCATGGTAACTAGAAAAGAGAACTGTTTTGCTTACTTTATTTTGGTCAGAATAATCAGCAAGCTGAGCCTTCAGCTCTGTAATCTCAGCCTCTAGCAGACGGATCACTTCCTCATAATCCATTTCCATTCCGTGGGCCTGTCTCTGTGCAGCTTCGGCAAGATGAAGCCGACTTCGCAGGGCTCTTGTTTCTTCGACCACAGCTTTGGTTTCCTAAATATTTAAAAAATAATGTCACTGAAGAAAAGAATGTAAAAGTAGTAGCGGTTTAAACAAAATATTTTCTTCCTTCTGGAAGTTATAATTCAAAAAATGAATCAATATACTTATATTTTTCACATCTCAATTTGAAAACTAATATTCATGTTATTTAATTAAGGTCATGTGTGACCTTACTTTTCCTTGGTTTCTTGGATAACTTTCAGTGTAGACTCTCCAACTTCACACATTTAGGAGAACATTTTGAAAATAAGAGAAGCAGAAGAGAATTGAAAGTGGAAAAGAGAATAAAAATTGGCTCAAAAGATAAAAAGAGGAGATTTCTACAAAAGTCAAGTAGGTGGTAGGGCTCATGTTCTATGAAGGTTTTTGCAGCTCCATCAGATCCTGCTGAGAGATTTATAGTGTTAAGGGCTGCTTGGTGGTTCAAGCCCCAGGAGCCAAATCTTATTTCTAGACATCAGTCTAAGAGCTACCTCCCCAGTTTGACTTAAGCCAAAAGGCAGAATTCAGTAGCAAAATATACAGCCATTTCCACAGGATGCAATGCTCACCATATTTAGAACAACACTGAAGGAAAGGCATTACTAAAAACCATTTTATACATAATCAACAGAGGCTCAGAGAGGTAACATAACCTATGCAAGGGCAGATACGAGTGCCAGAATTCAAACTCAGCTTTACCTGACTCCAACATTAATGCTCTTTTCACCATTTTACTCCACCACTAGATGACAAAAATGAAAACAAAACTATACACTAGCTGTATTTTTCACCTTAGGAAGTGGATGGTGTGGCCCAAAGCACTTGCACTCTCAAAAATGTGCCTTGGTGTTGGCTCAGTAACCGTTCCCAGGACAGCAATATAATTTAATATTGCACTTGCTATAATGTAAACCATTTCTTT
Source organism: Cervus elaphus (assembly GCF_910594005.1). Taxonomy (NCBI): domain Eukaryota; kingdom Metazoa; phylum Chordata; class Mammalia; order Artiodactyla; family Cervidae; genus Cervus; species Cervus elaphus. The sequence goes on along the minus strand of NC_057819.1, from coordinate 78,404,724 downwards.
CTTTTTTTTTTTAACTTGATGCAGAAATTGTTTTTCTCTGCAATGGAACTTTCTGCTCCAATTGCCGTGGCTAATATTCAACTATGGCTATTTTAATTCTGTGGGAGCTTTTACAGGACACTTGCTTTTGTTTGAGCCTAGGGGAGGGTTAGAAATGTTTTTACTGCAGGACATATTTAAGGGTCACTTTTCCATTCATACATTCAGTAGCTATTAAGTACTTACTGTATGTGAGTTTCTGTCTCAGGTACTGAAGAGGGAGCACTTAACACAGTACAAAGTCCTCCTTTTGTCCCCCAATACTTATAATCTAGTTTGGGGAGAGGGCAAACTAGAGATAATCAATGAAGATCTCACTGGGAAGACTTTTAATCAGAGGACAGGAGAAAGGATGGAGCTGTGCAGACTTCTGAAAGAAGCGCTTTCTGGGCAGAGAGAGCAGCCTGTGCAGAGGAACTGGGACAGCATTGTGCCTGCATCTTCAGACAACAGCAAGGAAGCCGGGTGGCTGCAGGAGACAGGAGAGGACAGGAAGAAGGAGGCGCAGACATGGGGGTACAGCGGGCACAGTGTCTGGGCAGCGATGGTGCCGGCGTGGAGTGGCGGATCTTGAGGGCCTTTGTAGGCCGCTGTAAGGACTTTAGTTTTATTCACGGCCAGAGGGAAAGCGACTGGAGGGTTCTGGGCAGAGAAGCGGTAAAAGGACACCTATCTAACTAACACATCAGTCAGTTCAGCCCAGGCGATCAAGGGTTACGTGTCACAACTGGATCACCTTCACAAAAGACTGCACAAATAGCAGGTAACGGTCTACTATGTGTCAACAGGGCTCTAAATGTTTTGGATAGATCACCTCAAATAATCTACCCAGTGCTGTGAGAGCGATGTCCATTTTTATCCTCATTTATTAGGCAGGAAACTGGAAAGTTAAGTAGTTTGCTCAGAATCACAAACTTAGTAAGTGGCAGAGCTGGGATTTGAACCCAGGCCGTTTAGTTACAAAGTCCACAGTCTTGGCTACAGAATATGCTAAAAAACCAAATGGCTTGTAGGTGACAATATCATCAGTGCCCAGCCCTGCATGAGCTTAGGATGTGGTCATTACAACACACTCAAACACATTTGAGGCTGCTACACCGTTCCCCATTTTCCATTCAATCAGGCTAGGAAAAAAATAATACTGTCACTGAAGAGAAAGGGAGGGGCAGAGAATTCACCATAGCAGCAATGAAGAATAACTAATTCGATGATTTGTCTCCTTCACATTTGCTTCATGCAGCCTTTATTCCTCTACAAAAACAGCACTTTTATTTTTGCTCAAAGAACGCTAGTTAATTAAATGAAGAATCTGAATGGAATTTATATAGCCATTATAGTGCACTGATGGTAATACGGTGTGAAATGCAGTCGGTGGTAAAAGATGCAGAGGTTTTGATGCTGAATAAATTCATGCCATTTCTTTTGTAAATGTATAACTGTCAGGCTGGTAAATGTGACCCCTTAGCAAAGTTCTAGCCCAATTCCCACTGAATGGCTGTTTAAAAGATTAGTGCATTGAAATGACGACTCTTAGAGGAAGCAGTAAAGAAAAGATAGCAGCAGTGTGCCACATTTAGCAATACAGGATCACATAAATCCATTTTTTCTTTTCCTCCTGGGCTGTTTTCTAATAACTGTAAAGACTCCTATGTCAGTAATAATTGAGCCAGAATTTTCCTAATACCTCACCATGAGTCTGAAATCCAATCAGGGGAAATGTGGCAGCCAGTTCGCTGATTTACTCTGTGTTAGGTACAGATTAATTCAGTTTAAAAGTTAGAAAATGTTGGATCATTAAATAGCAAGGGAATTCCAAACAAGCATCTACTTCTTCACTGACTACACTAAAGCCTGTGATTGTGTGGATCATAACAATCTGTGGAAAATTCTTAAAGAAATGGGAACACCAGACCACCTTACTTGTCTCCTGAGAAACCTGTATGCAGGGCAAGAAGCAACAGTTAGAACCAGACATGGAATAATGGACTGGCTCAAAACTGGGAAAGGAATACAAGACTGTATATTGTCACCCTGCTTATTAACTTATATGCAGAGTACATCATGAGAAATGCCAGGCTGAAAGACTCACAAGCTGGAATCAAGATTGCTGGGAGAAATATCAACAACCTTGGATATGCAAGTGATACCACTCTAATGGCAGAAAGCAAAGAGGAACTAGAGTCTCTTGATGAATGTGAAAGAGGAGAGTGAAAAAGCTGGCTTAAAACTCAGCATTCAAAAAACTTAAGATCCTGGCACCCAGTCACATCACTTCATGGCAAATAGATGGGGGAAAAAGTGGAAACTGACAGGTTTGACTTTCTTTGGCTCCAAAATCACTGTGGATGGTGAGTACAGCCACAAAATTAAAAGACGTTTGTTCCTTGGAAGAAAAGCTATGACAAACCTAGACAGCGTATGAAAAAGCAGAGACATCACTTTGCCAACAAATGACCATATAGTCAAAGCTATGGTTTTTCCAGTAGTCATGTACAGATGTGAGAGCTGGACCATAAAGAAGACTGAGCGCCAAAGAATCGATGCACTCGAACTGTGGTGCTGGAGACGACTCTTGAGAGTCCCTTGGATAGCAAGGAGATCAAATCTGTCAATCCTAAAGGAAATCAACCCTGAATATTCTTTGGAAGGACTGATGCTGAAGCTGAAGCTTCAATACTTTAGCCACCTGATGCAGAGAGTCAACTCATTGGAAAAGATCCTGATGCTGGGAAAGACTAAGGGGGTGACAGAGGATGAGATGGTTGGATGGCATCATGGACTCAAAGGACCTGAGTTTGAGCAAATTTTGGGAGATGGTGAAGGACAGGGAAGCCTGGCGTACTGCAGTCCAAGGGGTCACAGAGAGTCAGATACAACTTAGCAACTGAACAACAAAGATGTAGTAGCAAATCAGAAAAACCAACGAAAGCATTATGCATACTAATACTAGGCAGTACAAAGAGATGCACTAAAAGGGAGTCCTAAATTATGAAGGCACATCTCTGACTTAACATTTTTTTAGTGACATTGAGAAAATGACTTCAACTCACACTCTCTGGTTGTTAAATCAGGATTTTCCACCTTAGAATTTCACAGTGAACCTTCAGGGAAGATCAGACCAAATTCTTCTTTGAAAATATACTTCACACTAATGAAAATCTTTGTAGGCTACAAGAACTTTGCTACGTGACTGTGTTGAGACAAAGGGCTGAATAAACGGACCTTTGTCAGCAAAGTGATGTCTATGCTTTTTCATATGCAGGCTAGGTTTGTCATAGCTTTTCTTCCAAGGAGCAAGCATCTTTTAATTCTGTCACTGGAATCACTGTCCACAGTGATTTTGGAGCCCAAGAAAATAAAATCTGCCACTGTTTTATTAACATGATATTGAATTAAAAAATGGGCATTAGATATACTTCAGAATCTTAGATACATGTTTGTTGCTTTTTTTTTTTTTTTTTCATTTTCTGGCTCTGTAATTCTCCAAGCCTCAGTTTTTTCATTTGTATAAGGGTAAATAACAGCATCCACTTTATAAGCTCAAAACAACTCTCACAATAGGATTAAAGAACTACAGCTCTTGGTACACTTTTTCCCTGTTCCTCTTCATTGTTTTCAAATAGACACATAATCACCAATGTGATGAGAGAGCTAGACTGGATGAAATGACTGAGGCACTCAAGTAGTTCTTTGGAAGTAAAACATGCACATGGCTTTTTTAATGTTGCAACAGTTATGTAAAACCTTCCCTTCTCTAGTTGTGAGTTTTAACGGCTCCCCAAAGTAGAAGGAAAAAGTGCTAACTGCAGTTGCTCATTTGTAATGAGGTAGCACATTCACATCACTAAACTGAGAAGTTCTGTAATTTTTAAGCTAATCAGTAAATCTTTCACAATGTCAATTGCTGACAGAAGAAAAAGGAGGCCTTCAAGAGATATATGTTTTAGTGTAATGTAACTTATGCTACCAAGCCCAAAAGAATACTTCTCTTATCAGCTTCCTACATCCACTCATTGGAAAACCCTTCTTGGTCTTGGTCCCATTACAGCCTATGAAAAAGACTAAGGGTTACTGCAGAAAGAGGGATGCTGAAGGAAAAATGTTTAAAAGCAAGCTATATTTAGTTTCCTTAACTTAGGTATTGATTTTATTAAAATATGCTTAATGTTCCTCTTAAGGGATGATCTCAAATAATTTGCTAGTGGTTCACAAAAGGAATCTACAACTCATCCCTTAATCATGACATTCTTGGAGGAGAAAATGAATTCACAGAACTTTATGTAAGTCTCCGATGTGTGTTCTTTCCTTTCCTTTCGCCTTCTCTGGGTGTACATCCATCCCTCTCTTCCACCTCCATACCTAACCAGTTATCTGGCACTGGGAATTCTTCACTGATGATGTGTTTGCACCATTCCTTAATTCACGTCTTTAACACCTCACACATAGGTGCATACTCTGTTCTTCACTATAATGTACTCTGCATACTTCTGAAGGATCAATTTTCCTGAAATATTGCCTAGGAAACAAACCTAGATAAAATGTTGCTAAGTACATGGTACATGATAAATATATTCTCAATCTCTACACGTCAAGGTTCTCCACTATTTGTTCCAAATCAGTCTTTCCAGTTTTAGCACACTGACTCTCTTATAGATTAACATATCCAAGTGCATTCACTTACCAATTTCCCAGACTAAACTCTCTCACCTCCAAGATACTTTTGAGCACATTATTCCTTCCACTAGGTGAATATATTTTTCCTCTTTTTTTCCCTTCATCCCGCTGCCATCTATTCTTCAAAATCTACTTTAGATTTTATCTTTTCTCATCTTTCCAGACCACTTAAGCTTAAAATGGTCTTAGTTGTGGAGTGGGTTTTTCTCTAGTTGTGGCAAGAGTGGGCTACTCCCCCGCTGTGGCGCATGGGTTCTCCCCGCTGCAGTGGGTTCTCCTGGTGTGGAGCATGGGCTCCAGGGCGCGCAGGCTTCAGCTGTGGTACATGGGCTCAGCAGTTGTGGCTCCTGGGCTCCAGAGCACAGGCTCAGCAGTTGTGGCACACAGGCTTCATTGCTCCATGGCATTGAAACTTCCTGGGGCAGGGATCAAACCCGTGTCTGCTGCATTGGCAGGCAGATTCTTTACTTCTGAGCCACCAAGGAAGTCCTCCCCTCCTTTTATCCTTACGATATCTGTTGTCTGTAATTACTCCACAGGCTACTTAGCATTTTCTACTGCTCTGTTAAACTGTCACGAAAATAATATTTTACTCCCAAACTTTCTAATGTCAAAAGATCCTGACTGACGAAAGTAGAGCACAAGTTGTCTGAGAGTAAAACCCTATTTAATATTAACAGGTCCTCCATTCAACATAAATATGGCATGTAACTGAGTTGACGAATAGTGAAAATAACTATTTTGCTTTTCATATATAATTGCCTTATAGAATTTTATTAGGTATGAAGCTTTCATAAGAAGGTTTCAATTTTATAGCAATATTAGTAGAATTGTATTTCATTTAAATAATTACAATAACAACCATAAGTCATGCTATGAAAAATAGCACATAATGAAAAGCAAATCATTTCAGCATGCTCTCTTTATACAGGAATTAAAACAAAATCCTTTCATAGTATCTATCAAGTAAATGAAATTACATCTAAACCATGTGGAATGAATACCAAGGTCAGAAAAGGACAGATAGTTACACTTTAGTGTGCTTGACAATTTTATTTCTTGGTTTCTCATTAAATAGATTTAAAAATTATGTACACTAAGTTTATATTTCCCTAAAATTTATAATTTTCCATCATAAGTTAATATAATGAATACCTGCTCTCAAGGACTATATAATCTAGAAAGTCCTGTCCAATCCTATCGAAATCCTTGATTCCATGATTCATGTGGTGACACTCCTTTCTAAGTGTGAAAAATGATAGATATTTGTAAGCCCAACAAATATGATTTTATTTAGTTTGTATGAAAAAGAAAAATCCTCACTTTGCAAAGAAGACTTGGTTAAGCTTTCTGGAGAAAAAGCAGGTCAATCAAATTATAATTAGCTCTAATTAACCTTCCCAAGAGCTGTCAACTTCTTTACCTGCAGATGCCTCATCCTCCAAAAGGTGCAAAATTGAATTCTGCCTCTGAACATCAAAGAAAATCAAAGAAACAATGTTTAATCTCTGTCTATAAACAGAAGTCCCTAATCAAAGACAGACACACAAGTACATCTATCTAATAAATTTTACCCTGTGAACTTTGTTCACAATATAAATATTAATTAGTTAAAATACTGTTTTGACAATATACTTAACCCTGAACATGTATTTTCTGGTTTAGTGAGATTTGACATAAAAGAAAACTATTATCCTACTTCTCCAATCCTGGTTACAAGTGTACCAAAAGAAGACATTTATAGTATTGGAAATTTCTTTAATAATCAGAATTTAAATCCTGTTCAGTGAAACCTAGTATCACTCAGAGGCTACTTTTCCAGTTGTCAAATGTTTAAAATTCATCTGAAGTTTGGGGTTTAAGAATAGAAATGTATTCCTTCCAAATTAACCTTTAGAGAATTCAGTTAGGATCAAAATTTTATCAAATTTTGTTTGTTTTGATGGAACCTGACCAAGAATTCCAAATTTGAATCTAGCTATAGTAAGATCTGAGGATTCCTGGGTAGCTCAGTGGGTAAAGACTCCACCTGCAATGCAGGAGACCCTGGTTCAATTCCTGGGTCAGGGAGATCCCCTGGAGAAGGGGTAGGCTTCCCACTCTAGTATTCATAGGCTTCCCTGGTGGCTGAGACAGGAAAGAGACTGCCTGTAACACAGGAGACCTGAGTTCGATCCCTGGGTTGGGAAGATATGATGGAGGAGGGCATGGCAACCCAATCCAGTATTCTTGCTTGGAGAATCCCTATGGACAAAGGAACCTGGCAGGCTACAGTCCCAAGGGTCACAAAGAGTCAGATACCACTGAGTGACTAAGCACAGCACAGCACAGCACAGCACATAATAAGATCTAAATAATAAGCAAGATTCTTAAATTCATTTAGAAGAAAAAAGCCAGTGAGAACTGATAAGCAAATACTGAAAAAACAATGACAGTAAGAAGGAAAAACAAAACACAAACAAATAAGGTGGGACATGGCCCAAGAATTTGAGGTATATATAAAATTTAAAAATTGGTACTAGCCAAAGAAGAGTTAGATAAAACATTCATCCACCCAATATTTATTGACAAAGCTACTGGAAAAATTAGATAGCCCCAAACTGACCCCTAGATTATATGAGAATTTAATTTATGGTAGTGGAAAGTGAAAGTGTTAGTTGCTCAGTCGTGTCCGACTCTTTGTGACTCAATGGACTGTAACTCGCCAGGCTTCTCCATCCATGGGATTTTCCAGGCAAGAATACTGGAGTGGGTTGTCATTTCCTTCTCCAGGGGATCTTCCTGACCCAGGGATGGAACCTGAGTCTCCTGCATCACAGGCAGATTCTTTACCACTAAGCCACCAGGGATGCCCCATGGTAGTGGGTATACCACATAAAAATAAACGGTGTAGCAAAAAGCTATTTGGAAAATAAAGTAGAAAGTGTAGATCCTCATCTCATATCCTATACAACACAGAGTAATTTCTTAGATGAGCTAAACAAAGAAACAGGAAAGAAATAGGACAGAAATAGGAAGAAAACTAGCAAATAGGTATCCAAAATTGCTAGGAATAAAATTTTTAAGTAGTCATGTATGGATGTGAGAGTTGGACTACAAAGAAAGCTGAGTGCCAAAGAATTGATGCTTTTGAACCATGGTATTGGAGAAGACACTTGAGACTCCCTTGGACTGCAAGGAGATCCAACCAGTCCATCCTAAAGATCAGTCCTGGGTGTTCATTGGAAGGACTGATATTGAAGCTGAAACTCCAATACTTTGGCTACCTGATGCAAAGAACTGACTCATTTGAAAAGACCCTGATGCTGGGAGGGATTGGGGGCAGGAGGAGAAGGGGACAACAGAGGATGACATGGTTAGATGGCATCACCGACTCAACGGACATGAGTCTGGGTAAACTCCAGGAGTTGGTGACGGACAGGGAGGCCTGGCGTGCTGTAGTCCATGGGGTCACAAAAAGTCGGACACGACTGAGCGACTGAACTGAAAATTTTTAAAGTTAAAAGAAAATGGAGAACTCACAAAGAAAAAGAGACTTGACAACACATAACCACCTATGTTTAAAAACTTTAAAAAAATTAGAAAGACACAGTTTGTATATAGAGGAAAACAAGTGAAATGAGATTGAGAGTTAAATGTTTTAATTCATAGTATAAATTAATGCATATTTTCTAGTTTTTTTTTAATTTATTTATTTTTTCAGTGGGTTTTGTCATACATTGACATGAATCAGCAATAGATTTACACGTATTCCCCATCCCGATCCCCCCTCCCACCTCTAGTTTTATCAAAATTAATTTTCTAGTTTTAGCCACAGATTTGATAGAAATAAGGTTAATACCTACAATGTGGAGATCTTACAAAATGATGTGGGAAAGCTGGGAAACAGTTATTAAGAACAGAAGTGAAGAAGAAAAAGCAAGAGTGGGAAGGGGATGCAAAGGAAATATAAGGTGCATATATGGTCACAAGAAATATATCAGGAAACCAGCTGCCTTGGATATGAAGAACTGTGATGCAATTCACAATTTAATTTGAAACTCATGGTCTTAGACAATTTTTGGTATATCTAACATGGATGACATTGAATCAAAGTACATACAATATTTTCAAATAGGGTGACTTATTTATGTAGGGCTGGGCAGGACTAGAGAAATCTTACTTTTAATTCTAAAATAGTTTGTGAATAAATCATTTAACACAGTGTCATGAGTCCCATAACAAAGTTAAGAGTAACGAAAGTGTTTCTCACATGTTAAACTGCCAAGATAGGAGTTTTATGGTATCAACTGCCTTATCACTACTTCCTCCTTGAGTAAAATTTACTAGTTTGTCAGCCAAGTTAACATATATTGCTCTCACTCTGTGTTAAGAAACATAAAATGTTTGGCATCTGCCTAGATGTTTGAAATATGCCCTGGAAAGGTGCTCTCTTAGCAACTGACTTATGGAATGTTACAGATTTGTAATTGCTTGTTTTTGGTTAAATAAGGAAAATTATAGGCAGCATACCTACTTTGGTGTACAATCATGCCTCTGACAACTCACTAGCTCTAGGGCACTTATTCCGAAGGGCTTTCTAGAGAGTGTTGATTTTGCTCTGTTTTTCATTTTTCTTACTAGATTGAGAGCTCCTTGAAGAGATTATGTCTAGCTTTCACACTACATTCACACAAAATGAGAATTAAATAAAAGAAGCTTAAACATTTCCCTCGCCAAGTGGCCCTTATAAGTTACTACAGGCATGTGTAAAAAGACTGAGGAAAGAATGGTGAGTGTGGTCCCTGAATAGCCAGGAAAAAAGTGACTCATGGTACAGAAACCAGAATCCTAACACCAGTTCTGATTAAGCCAACTGATACAGAAAATACTGTAATCAAATTGAACTGAAAGGTTTCTATGAACAAGAGCACTTCCCTCCCACATTTCTCTTAACACTGAAAATTCTGGGAGTCTGTTTAATTTAACACAATTAAAATGACTCTACAGTATCTATAGGGTAGTAAACTTTCTCTCAGATTTCTTAAAATACTAAGAACTTTTCTACATTATAAAGAAACAACTATCTGGGTATTTGGAATATACATCTTTGTTTAAAGCTTATTTAAAATGCTATATTCATTACCATCTTTCTAAATTCCATATACATGCGTTAGTATACTGTATTGGTGTTTATCTTTCTGGCTTACTTCACTCTGTATAATGGGCTCCAGTTTCTTCAAATGTATTCTGTTTAATGGCTGAGTAATATTCCCTTGTGTATATGTACCACAGCTTTCTTATTCATTCGTCTGCTGATGGGCATCTAGGTTGCTTCCATGTCCTGGCTATTATAAACAGGGCTGCGATGAACATTGGGGTACATGTATCTCTTTCAGTTCTGGTTTCCTCAGTGTGTATGCCCAGGAGTCAATGTATGGCAAAAACCACTACAATATTGTAAAGTAATTAGCTTCCAACTAATAAAAATAAATGAAAAAAAAATGCTATATTCACCTTCAGTGAATCACTAACTATGGCTGATGTCTGCAAACAGTAATGCCAACTGGGCTGTTTTTGTGTTCCTTTTCCAAGCAAGCTGTCTTTAACTTAGGCAGTTTCTTGGGGAAACTCTAACACTGAACACAGGTCATTTTTTGATTCTCATTAAGGGAATTAAAGTTGAAAAATAAATTCAAAGTTTATGTAATATGTTTTTCCACTCAGATTGCTATCATTGTCAGTTCAGTTGCCTCAGTTGTGTCTGACTCTTTGTGACCCCATGGACTGCAGCACACCCGGCTTCCCTGTCCATCACCAGCTCCTGGAGCTTGCTAAAACTCATGTCCATCAAGTCTCTGATGCCATCGAAGCATCTCATTCTCTGTCATCCCCTTCTCCTCCCGCCTTCAATCTTTCCCAGCATCAGAGTCTTTTCCAATCAGTCAGTTCTTCCCATCAGGTGGCCAAAGTATTGGAGCTTCAGCTTCAATATCAGTCCACCCAATGAATATTCAGGACTGATTTCCTTTAGGATTGACTGGCGGATCTCCTTGCAGTCCAAGGGACTCTCAAGAGTCTTCTCCAACACACAGTTTAAAAGCATCAATTTTTCAGTGCTCAGCTTTCTTGATAGTCCAACTCTCACATCCACACATGACTACTGGAAAAACCATAGCTTTGACAAGATGGACCTTTGTCGGCAAAGTAATGTCTCTGCTTTTTAATATGCTGTCTAGGTTTGACATAGCTTTTCTTCCAAGGAGCAAACATCTTTTAATTTCATGGTTGCAGTCACCATCTGCACTGATTTTGGGGCCCAAGAAAAGAAAGTCTGTCACTGTTTCCATTGCTTCCCCATCTATTTGCCATGAAGTGATAGAACCGGATGCCATGATCTTAAGTTTTTTGAATGTTGAATTTTAAGCTAGCTTTTCTGTTCTCCTCTTTCACTTTCATCAAGAGGCTCTTTAGTTCCTCTTCACTTTCTGCCATTAGGGTGGTATCATCTGCATATGTGAGGTTATTGATATTTCTCCCAGCAATCTTGATTCCAGCTTGTGCTTCATCCAGCCTGGCATTTTGCATGATGTGCTCTGTTTGTAAGTTACATAAGCATGGTGACAGTATACAGCCTTGAAGTACTCCTTTTCCTATTTGGAACAGTCTGTTGTTACATGTCCAGTTCTAACTGTTGCTTACTGACCTGCATACAGGTTTCTCAGGAGGCAGGTCAGGTGGTCTGGTATTCCCATCTCTTTCAGAATTTTCCACCGTTTGCTGTGATCTACAGAGTCAAAGGTTTTAGCATAGCCAATAAAGCAGTAGATGTTTTCCTGGAACTCTCTTGCTTTTTCTATCATCCAACGGATGTTGGCAATTTGATCTCTGGTTCCTCTGCCTTTTCTAAATTCAGCTTGAACATCTGGAAGTTCACGGTTCACGTACAGTTGAAGCCTGGCTCGGATAATTTTGAGCACTACTTTGCTAGTGCGTGTGTACTTTTGCTCTTATGGCAGAAAGTGAGGAGGAACTAAAAAGCCTCTTGATGAAAGTGAAAGCAGAGAGTGAAAAAGTTGGCTTAAAGCTTAACATTCAGAAAACTAAGATCATGGCATCTGGTCCCATCACTTCATGGGAAATAGATGGGCAAACAGTGGAAAAACAGTGTCAGACTTTATTTTTTTGGGCTCCAAAATCACTGCAGATGGTGACTGCAGCCATGAAATTAAAAGACACTTACTCCTTGGAAGGAAAGTTATGACCAACCTAGACAGCATATTAAAAAGCAGAGACATTACTTTGCCAACAAAGGTCTGTCTGGTCAAGGCTATGGTTTGTCCAGTGGTCATGTGTGGATGTGAGAGTTGGACTGTGAAGAAAGCTGAGCGCCGAAAAATTGATGCTTTTGAACTGTGGTTTTGGAAAAGACTCTTGAGAGTCCCTTGGACTGCAAGGAGATCCAACCAGTCCACCCTAAAGGAGATCAGTCCTGGGTGTTCATTGGAAGGACTAATGCTGAAGCTGAAACTCCAATACTTTGGCCACCTGATGCGAAGAGTTGACTCATTGGAAAAGACTCTGATGCTGGGAGGCACTGGCGGCAGGAGGAGAAGGGGACGACAGAGGATGAGATGGCTGGATGGCATCACCGACTCAATGGGCATGAGTCTGAGTAAACTCCAGGAGTTTGTGATGGACAGGGAGGCCTGGCATGCTGCGATTCATGGGGTCGCAAAGAGTTGGACACGACTGAGGGACTGAACTGAATTGAACTTGCTAGTGTGTGAGATGAGTGCAATTGTGTGGTAGTTTGAACATTCTTTTGCATTGCCCTTCTTTGGAACTATAAAGAAAACTGACCTTTTATAGTCCCTGGCCACTGCTGAATTTTCCAAATTTGCTGGCATATTGAGTGCAACACTTTCATAGCATCATCTTCTAGGATTTGAAATAGCTCAGCTGGAATTCCATCACCTCCACTACCTTTGTTCGTAGTGATGCTTCCTAAGGCCCACTTGACTTCACATTCCAGATGTCTGGCTCTAGGTGAGTGATCTCATCATCATGCTTATCTGGGCTATCATTGTCGGAGATTTATAATTTCTTTTCTCAAAGAGGATGCTTTTTTGCTTGTTTTATTTGCTTATTAAAAATAATTTTAAGGTCACTGTAGATTACATATAGTTGTAAGAAATACAATAGAGAGGTTTCCTGTACTTTTAACTCAGTTGTGTCCAATGGTGATATCTTGCATTAAAATAGTAGAACATCAGAGTCAGGAAGTTTCATTGATACAATTCACCAACCTTAATCAGATTTCACCAGTTTTATATTCATTCAGGAATAAAAAGAAACAACTGATACAGAAAACAACCTATATGGGGCCCAGGGGAATTATGTTGAGTGAAAAAAGCCAATCCTCAACAGTTACATACTATATGATAACATTTATGTAACATGCTTGGAAAGACAAAGTTATAGAGAACTGATCAGTGGTTGCTAGGTGTTAAGAGATGGGGTGTGGACGGAGGTGGCTGAGACCATATAAGCAGGAGGGATCCTTGGTAGAAAATATAGGTTGACATTCTGAGGATACAAGTGACCATTTGAAATGGGAATACAGGAACATTTTATTACAGTTCCCTTTCAGAATAGAAAAAAAGTGACAAATATATGTAGTTTTCTTCTTTTTTCCCTCTAAAGATGAGATTGACATCTTGGAATATCTGTTAGTAAAAAGTTCAGATCACTAGAGAACAATAAAAAGGGTATAAGAACTCACATCAATTCTAAAAGTTAGAGGCTTTAATGTTACTTTAATAAATGTACAAAATTAACAAATCTCCCAAGTATGAAAATGTGAATATTCTTTAGTAATCACATATTGTTGTTCCTTGAAGAGATATATTTAATTGCTGCTTAACCCATAAACCAAGACAGCTCAGACACCAGCTGTTCCAACTGTATCTAAGGTCATGTGCAACTGCCCACAGAGAGTCCTGTGCAGACCTAACCTCAGGTTTCAGCCTCAGGACTTCACACCCTCCTCAGACGTTCCACCCAATCTTTGCACAGGTGAGGTCAACTACAACCGGGCTTATCTGAACTTGGAGAAGTTGCCAAATGAACAATTTCCTCTGTTTCTTTAGGGCAAGGGCTGGTTTAGACAAGCTAAATATTTTGGCTTTGGACTGTTCACCAATTCATTGCTGCCCCAGGTCATAACAGTACGCTGAAAGAAACTTTAAAAACAAGTTGTGTGAGACTAAGTTTTAGAAAGATCTTCATCAAAAGAAGTTGCTAGAAAAATGGCCCATGCCTGTTAAAAGTTGTTAGAACTTGAAGAAAAAATAACAAGCAGTACACATAATTTCATGGGAAATTGTGTTCATGATTTTAAACAGTAAGGTTGGATTATTCTGTAAGGCATGAAAACTCATAAAATATACTTCGATTTTGGAGAATACTATGAACAGTTCTTTACAAAACAGTATTCTGGTAGCCATCCCTGGTTGAAAAAAATACAAAGGTGCCTGATTCTTCCAGTGGAAAAGGATCCTTTCACAGCATGTTCTTTCATTCTTTTATTTCTCTCTTCCCTTGCTCTCCCTTTTCCCTATTCTAGCTGTCTTCCTGTGTTCAGTTCTTCAATGCTTTTTTCTTGGGCTATTACACTAAATAAAGGTAAATTAATTTCTATAATTTAAATAGCTATTGTAAATTAAAAAGGGGAGATTACTCCACTTTTAGAATCAGGTCTCACAATAATTCAAGCAAAAGTTTTAAGTAAGCAAAGGTTATCAAACGGTGTTTTCTTTCCCTTTGGAATTAACTGAAAACCAGAATTGTAAAATAAATAGAAAATCAATCTTCTGGTATTTTAACAATTAGGTTACTTATGTATTTAAAGGTTGTATATGGTGAAATTATTAGTACTGTACTGGTTTCACATTAAGATCTTCAAAAGGATACTTAAAAGACGGGAAGAAACTTTGCCAAATTTTATACAATTCAAATTTCTGGTTTTTAAAAGTTTTTAAGAAAAGAGTTAATAAAAATTACTTTCTATTTATAATTATTAAAGACATGCTCATTGTGAAAAAAGACATTAATCTTTAGAAAAGTGGAGTAGTATTTTTTAAAACACAGAAACTCTTTCATTAACAGTAAGTCAGAAATCCCCTTAAACAGAATAATAACATTTCACATACTTAAGAGAAGATGAATGGTATACAAGGTCAATTAAATAAAAAAATGGAAAGTTTTAGTGTTGATTTTGGGTCACATATTTTTATTGCAAGTGCATGTTTCTGAAATGAATAGTTCTCTCAGTATGAGAACATGTGTTTGTATACACAGACACACACATATATATGTTTTAAGTTATTTTTGCTAAAACTAGAGAATATGCATTAATCTATACTACAAATTAAAACATTTTAACTCTCAATCTCATTTCTCCTGTTTTGTAAATTGCATTATTACAGACTCTCAGTCACCAAATTACAAAGCCTTGATTGCTTTTTCTGATTATTACTGCACATGCTATCCTTGTTAAGTCTGGATGACTTTACCCTCATGGTATCTCTCACACAGATGGCTCTGGTATACTTGGTATAACTCTATGCCCACTACCTGATTAAACCCTCCATTGCTTGTCATTTGGACATGCACTTCTCAAGTTTTAAGGTACATTACAGATCACCCGAGGACTTGTTAAATGCAGATTGTTTCAGTAGGTCTGGGGTAAGACTTGAGACCTTGGATTTCTAAGTTTCAGGTGTTCCAACCCTGCTGGTCCTTGACTACCCTTTGAATAGGAAGGATGCAGAGTTATGGATCTGCCCTGTCCAATGTGGTGGTCACTACCTATATGTGGCTATTGAGCCCTTGAAATATAGCTGAGTTGACTGAAGAACTGAACTTTTCATTTAATTTTCATCAGTTTGCATTTAAGTTTAAAAGCTTAATAAGCATAAAATATTTTTCCATTACACAAAAATTTATTATTTTGGTAGAATTATATTGCACTTTTATCATTGTATCATTTAAGACATTAGTGTTGAATTGTAGTGCTTGTGTCAGGCATGTGAAGCAGTTGAGTTGTATACATAAACAACTAATCTGGTGACTGTCAATGAATTAAACAATTTCAAAATTTTTTTTTTACACAATAGTGTTCTTATCTGAATATTTTATGTAGACAGCATGAGTTATAATAATACTTGTATAAATCATGATGGGTAATTAAATGAAAATACTTATTTTTATTAGACTATAGTTAAATTATTTATACTTAAAAAAGTAGGTATGGAGAAATTTTTTTTAAGTGACATTACTGATGCAGAATAAGATGAATTAGCCAGTAATACAAAAAAAAAAAAAGACTAGAGGAAAATATTTTGAAAATTTTATGATGAATGCAATTGCAATTTACAAAGCTGTTTGTAGTATAAAGTTTTTTTAACCACATGAAAAGTGAGCAATTGAGAGATTGTTTGCAAATGTGTGATGGGCTTGTTAAACAGCTTTCTCCTGAACTTCCCTGGTGGTCCAGTGGTTAAGAATCTGCCAGCTATTTTGACAATATTGATTCTTCCAATCCATGAACACGGTATATGTCTCCATCTGTTTGTGTCCTCTTTGATTTCTTTCATCAGTGTTTTATAGTTTTCTATGTATAGGTCTTTTGTTTCTTTAGGTAGATATACTCCTAAGTATTTTATTATTTTTGTTGCAATGGTGAATGGTATTGTTTCCTTAATTTCTATTTTCTCATTGTTAGTGTATAGGAATGCAAGGGATTTCTGTGTGTTAATTTTATATCCTGCAACTTTACTATATTCATTGATTAGCTCTAGTAATTTTCTGGTAGAGTATTTAGGGTTTTCTGTATAGAGGATCATGTCATCTGCAAACAGAGAGAGTTTCACTTCTTCTTTTCCTATCTGGATTCCTTTTACTTCTTTTTCTGCTCTGATTGCTGTGGCCAAAACTTCCAAAACTATGTTGAATAGTAGTGGTGAGAGTGGGCACCCTTGTCTTGTTCCTGATTTTAGGGGAAATGCTTTCAATTTTTCACCATTGAGGGTAATGCTTGCTGTGGGTTTGTCATATATAGCTTTTATTATGTTGAGGTATGTTCCTTCTATTCCTGCTTTCTGGAGAGTTTTAATCACAAATGGATGTTGAATTTTGTCAAAGGCTTTTTCTGCATCTACTGAGATAATCATATGGTTTTTATCTTTCAATTTGTTAATGTGGTGTATTACATTGATTGATTTGCGGATATTAAAGAATCCTTGCATTCTTGGGATAAAGCAATCCCTATCAAGCTACCAACGGTATTTTTCACAGAACTAGAACAAATAATTTCACAATTTGTATGGAAATACAAAAAACCTCAAATAGCCAAAGCAATCTTGAGAAAGAAGAATGGAACTGGAGGAATCAACCTGCCTGACTTCAGGCTCTACTACAAAGCCACAGTCATCAAGACAGTATGGTACTGGCACAAAGACAGAAATATAGACCAATGGAACAGAATAGAAAGCCCAGAGATAAATCCACGAACCTATGGACACCTTATCTTCAACAAAGGAGGCAAGAATATACAATGGAAAAAAGACAACCTCTTTAACAAGTGGTGCTGGGAAAACTGGTCAACCACTTGTAAAAGAATGAAACTAGAACACTTTCTAACACCACACAAAAATAAACTCAAAATGGATTAAAGATCTAAATGTAAGACCAGAAACTATAAAACTCCTAGAGGAGAACATAGGCAAAACACTCTCCGACATAAATCACAGCAAGATCCTCTATGACCCACCTCCTAGAATACTGGAAATAAAAGCAAAAATAAACAAATGGGACCTAATGAAACTTAAAAGCTTTTGCACTACAAAGGAAACTATAAGCAAGGTGAAAAGACAGCCCTCAGATTGGGAGAAAATAATAGCAAATGAAGCAATAGACAAAGGATTAATCTCAAAAATATACAAGCAACTCCTGCAGCTCAATTCCAGAAAAATAAATGACCCAATCAAAAAATGGGCCAAAGAACTAAACAGACATTTCTCCAAAGAAGACACACAGATGGCTAACAAACACATGAAAAGATGCTCAACATCACTCATTATCAGAGAAATGCAAATCAAAACCACAATGAGGTACCATTACACGCCAGTCAGGATGGCTGCTATCCAAAAGTCTACAAGCAATAAATGCTGGAGAGGGTGTGGAGAAAAGGGAACCCTCTTACACTGTTGGTGGGAATGCAAACTAGTACGGCCGCTATGGAGAACAATGTGGAGATTTCTTAAAAAACTGGAAATAGAACTGCCATATGACCCAGCAATCCCACTTCTGGGCATACACACCCAGGAAACCAGATCTGAAAGAGACACGTGTACCCCAATGTTGCAGCACTGTTTATAATAGCCAGGACATGGAAGCAACCTAGATGCCCATCAGCAGATGAATGGATAAGGAAGCTGTGGTACACATACACAATGGAATATTACTCAGCCATTAAAAAGAATTCATTTGAATCAGTTCTAATGAGATGGACGAAACTGGAGCCCATTATACAGAGTGAAGTAAGCCAGAAAGATAAAGGCCAATACAGCATACTAACGCATATATATGGAATTTAGAAAGATGGTAATGATAACCCTATATGCAAAACAGAAAAAGAGACACAGATGAACAGAACAAACTTTTGAACTCTTTGGGAGAAGGCAAAGGTGGGATGTTTCGAGAGAACAGCATCGAAACATGTATATTATCAAGGGTGAAACAGATCGCCAGCCCAGGTTGGATGCATGAGACAAGTGCTCGGGCCTGGTGCACTGGAAAGACCCAGAGGGATCGGGTAGAGAGGGAGGTGGGAGGGGGGATCGGGATGGGGAATACATGTAAATCCATGGCTGATTCATGTCAATGTATGGCAAAAACCACTACAGTATTGTAAAGTAATTAGCCTCCAACTAATAAAAATAAATGGAAAAAAAAAAATAAAAAAAAATAAAAAAAAAAGAATCTGCCAGCTAAAGCAGGGAACACAGGTTGGATCCCTGTTTGGGAAGATCCCACATGCCGGGGAGTAACTACAGCCAGGAGCCACAACCAGTGAGTCTGCTCTCAAGGCTGCCAGCTGCAGCGACAGAGCCTGGGCGCCTTAGAGCCCATGCTCCACAACCAGAGAAGAGGCGGCAATGAGAGCGCCGACGAGGAACGGAAGAGAAGCCCTGCTCCTGCAACTAGAGAGCGCCTGAGCGTTGCAATGAAGACCCAGAGCAGCCGAAAATAAAAATAAATAAATGAGTAAAAAGTTTTCTCCTAACGGTCAAGTAAGAACTAATGAAATCAGTTACTTGAAATCAGAAGTAAATGTTCAACATTTGTTAATTTTGAACAGCTCGGTTGGCTTTTTTGCATAAAAGAGTAAACCATTTCTAAATCAATATGGTAATTTTGGCCTTGACAGAATAGAAGAAATGTTTTATAAAAATGAAAGACCTTCAATTATTTCACACATGTTCACAGAATACAAGACATTTCTAACAATATCAATGATCAAATGATTCAAAATTTGAAAAACTACAAGTACTTTACTTCAGCTTTAGATGAGCCATGTGATATGAGATAATATTAAATGCATACTTCAGCCAGGTATTGTCGCTTTTTCTTTTTTTGGCTGCTCTATACAGCTTGCAGGATCTTCCCAGACCAGGGATCAAACTTGAGTCCCCACAGTGAAGACACAAGTCTTAACCACTGGATTACCAGTGAATTCCCAAGGGAAGTACTGTCTTAAAGGACTTCCAAATTCACATAAGGTTGTCAATCTACAGCCTAAAAAATTCAGACTCATGGCATAGACATTTTAACCTTTACATGTGTCACATGAAGACTTTCAGTTGGATAATGAAGAAAAGTTTGAAAAGCTTTTTTTTTTCTTTTTTTTTATCGTAATAGAAGGTGCTCCAGCTATGTTGGATCAAAATTTCTGATTTGTTGACATTTTCAAACAAGACTGTTTTCTTCATTGTTTCATGCCATTGTAGGATTTTGAAAATTTCTGTCTCAGTTCTTGAAGTTGACCATATGAAAAACACCATGGACACAGTTGTTAACCTTGTTTAACGTATATGTGCAAATTTGATGACTCGTCACTAGTTTAAAAGACACTGACTTTAAAGATCCTCTGCTCTTTGCTAGGGCTACTTAGCTGAGTTGTGGAAGAGCTTAATAAAGACTTACTGTATTTTTAACTTCAGTTGAAAATTTTCTTAAGTGATTGGTTGCCTAATACTTAACAATTAAAGACAAAAAATGGAAGTGTGATTTACATTTTATTATCTATATTACACTGTACATGAATGAGCTAAACTTGAAGCTCCAAGAAACGAGAACGCTTATTTGTGAAGCTAGACAAGTGTAAGAATTTATACTGATACTGAAAATTTTCAAATATGTAAGTCAGTAATAATGATTTACCTATTATCTAACACCAATCATTATGTAGATTTTATTACTGATAATATGTAGATTAGGCTCAAAAACCTTAAAAATTTTGACATCTGCTTAGTTGATATTGATAAATCTACAGTTGCTTTCAGTATATGCAATACTCCTTTGAAATTGATGGTAATTAGAATTAGTGACATACTTAACTTGAAAAGATGTAGTTTTGAAGTGATTTTGCTTTAAAGATTGAATCTTCTAAAAACATGAAAAAATTTTGCCAATATGGACATAAATATTAAAAGAAAAAGATTTGTGGTATTCATTTCAGTTACTGCAAACTTTTTAACTTTATTTGGAACATTTGGGTATATGAATCTACTTTTTAACTATAAATGCTGTTAAACAAAATCACAGCAGTTATTTCCAATGAAAATTTAGTGCATGCATTAAGATACACTTTAAGTGTAAAGTAACACTGGACTTCAAAAATACAGTACGAGAAAAGAATGTAAAAATGTCTAATGAATTTTTAGCACTTTTTCATGATAAAATGACCATATTTTAGACATATTAGACTAAAAATATATCTAAGATAATTTTGTTTGTTTCCATGCTTTTAAAAAATGTGGTTACTAGAAAACAGACAAGGCATAGTTGGTTTCCAATATATTTCTATTAGAAAGTACAAGTCTAGACTTTTATAAAAGTCTCTTCTCTGTTACTCAATTATTTCCAAATCTGTTGTTAGGTTAACTTTCTTAAAGTATAGATATTCTTCTTTCACCATTCTTCATCCATCCATTCACCAAATATTTACTGAATACCTGCTCTACGTCAGTGATGGTTCCAAGGTAAATTAGAGAACACATGAAAGACAGCTGCCCTCCTCATGAAGCTTACCCTCTAGTTGGTGGATACAGACAGAGGATACAAGTTTAACAGGTAAATAATACACAAGAAAGCAATCAGGAATGCCAAAAAACTTATCCACCAACAGTGAGAGCTGGAGCGTTAGTGGGGCAATGATGCAGGGAGGTAGAGGGGTTGGAGAACAAGGAGGGTAGGTGGGGGAAAGTAGTGAGCGATGGGGTCATTGAGGAAAAGGGGTGTGGGGGTGGGGGTAGGATGGCAGACCAGGGAGGACAGGCTTTGTAGGATTTGGGCTTTCACTCTGAGATGGAAAGTTATACAGGTTCTAACAAGTTTTAAAAGGCTATTTCTGGCTGCTATGTTCAGATTAGACTGTATAGGGGTGGGGCAAGGGTAAAAGCTGGGTGATCTGGTAGGAAGTATAGTTTCAACAGACAGGAGATGATGCTGGCTGAGACCAGTGACGCAAGTGATAAAATGTAGCAAAACTGCAGTTTTTAAACAGGAGGGCCAACAAGTTAATGTACAGTGTGAAGGAAAGAGAAGTCAGATTATAGATGGAACAAGTTGATCTTCTCCTCTTGTCAAATACCTTCAGTGGCAATCCATTGTCTAAAATTTTAGACTGGTATTCAAGTGCCTGCCTGCTTTGGTCCCAACATAAAAACTCCCCCATAGCCCCCAAATGTTATTTCCTAATGCTTTCATCTTTTCATGTTTTCCTTATGTTCCCAAGCCTTTAATAATGACAAGGTGATGATGATGAACTAATACAAATACAAATTAATATGTTTTTTAGGAATTTATTATATTCCTGGTAGTTTTAGGCTCTTAAACTCTCAAATCTTATGAACAAATTATAAACAGATGTTACCATCACATTTTAGATACAAAAACATTAAGAGATAATAGTTAAATTAGCATACGAAGTCAGCTGACTTTGACTCTCAAGATAAGACTTTTTCTTTCACACCACGATTTTCAGGCTACACACTGCCTGGAATGCTCTCCCCTTTACATGTATGGTCTAGTTCATGTGTCACCTTTTCTCTAAAAAGTCGCCTTATTCTCTCAGTCAAAATTAGGTTTTATTCCTCTAAATGAAATTGTTAAAATAAATCATTTTCACCTGTTTCTCTACACCTAATATTTCTTCTTCTATTATTAATAATAATGACCATAATAGTTAATATTTATTAAATAATTACTATGTCTATTTTTTATAAATACACACACACACACACACACACACACTATCATATTACCTTACTTTATTAACTATGCTTGATATTCCAAAACTTTTAAGTTCTAAGCATTGAGAAGAAAAGAAAAATTTAATTAAATGGAGGAAAAAACCCACCCTTTAATTTATTCTATATGTAAAAATTAAGAAAGAATATTTGTAAATGGGATTTCCTGGTGGCTCAGATGACAAAGAATCCGCCTGCAAGGCGGAAGGACCCAGGTTTGATCCCTGGGTAGGGAAGATACCCTGGAGAAGGGAATGGCTACCCACTCCAGTATTCTTGCCTGGAGACTTCCATGGAAAGAGGAGCCTGACAAACTAAAGTCCATGGGATAGCAAAGAGCTGGACATGACTGAGCGATCAACACTTCACTTTTCACTTGCAGGATGCAAAGATACACTAAAGTGTAAAAAGGCCTGGCCATATAAACTGATGCAGATATAGCACCAAACTACAAAAAAGCTTAATAAGATGGGGGTCCAAAAGTTCTTTTGGTCAAAAAATAGAGGACTTCTACAGACTTTTTAGTTGGAAATAACTTAACTGTACATAAGACTTGCAAGAGTAGAAACATCATTTGCCCAGATCTACCTAATTCACAAAGTCACCCTTTTGCCCACATGTTCATAAGTGAGAAATAAAGTATTCTTGCAAGCCATTGATATTTTGAGATTGCTGCTACCAAGATTTTGCATACTCTCAATCTCTCACATATACACGTTTGTATACACACACACACGTAAATATGTAGACACATATTCTATTCAAGGGTTCTTTATCCCTACAAACTTCAGGATTTCTCAAGCAAAAGGATATTCTCTTACACAACCATAGTACAGCTATCAGATTTAAGAAATTAACATTGAGCTGATACTATTATCTAATCGGTCATCTATATTCCAATTTTGTCAACTGACTCAATAACATCCTTTGTAGTGTTTCCCCTGTTCCAGTGCAGGATCTAGCCTAGCGTCAGGTATTTTATTTAGTTCCATGTCTCTTTACCCTCTTTAATCTGGAACCTTCCCCACCACCTCCTCAGCTCCTTCTTCCCTCCCGTCATCCTTTCTTCATTTTCCTTTCTTTCTCTTTCTTCCTGTCCCCCTCCCTCACCCCTCCCTCTCTACCTTGTCCTTTCCTTTCTCTCTTTCTTTGGTCCTTCTTTCTTTCTTTTCATTCTTTTATTTTTTATGGCATTTACATTTCTAAAGAATATAACAACTATACACACACAGACACATACACTTTTAAAAATAAATAAAACTGTCCTCATTTGGGGCTTGACTGATGCTTCCTCATGGCCAGGTTCAGGTTTATACATTCTCAGCCATAATACTACGTAAGTGATGGTGCGTCCTTTCAAGGTTTCACATTTAAAGTCACACATATCCACCTGCTCTTCACTGGCGATATCCATTTTGTACCAGTTTAGGAGTTGTCTGATTTCACTATCATATAATTACTATTTTCCCCTTGCAATTAATAAGCAGTTTATAGACAGCCACTTTAAAGCCATATAAATATGTGAATATTCTGCTTGTCATAAAAAAATTCCCCCTAGATTAAGCATTTTATGATTCTAGTCTGATCAGTCATTACTGAAACATGCAAAATATTGACTTCCCAAATCCAGCAGCTACTCTGATAACTGTTGTTGCCAGTCAGCACTCAACAGTCTTTAATGAGCAAGAGCCCTCAGCTCTCCCCATTAATTAATTCACTTCTTTACTCATGATATGGACTCATGAATCACTTATTTTCAATGATTAGTTAGTTCATCACTATATTTAATTATTTTGGTGCTTAACTACTTTCACAGACTGGTCAGTGGAAAGTGCGTCAAGCTAGTTCCTTAAGACATGCTCCCAAAATTTTGGGGATTTCCTTATTTTTTAGCATAAAATGTTTCAAGCTCATTTTGTACTTACCCACCCTCAGTCCTGAAATCAGTTATTTCTCCAAGAAGCCTGGATTCTTATTAGTGGGGAATAGCTTCTGGGTACTTAGATATGCTAGGTGGTCATTGCTATTGGGATATCTGATTCTTGGTTCTTTCAGCTGTTAGAGCTAGGAATACACACACACACACACACACACACACACACACATATATACACACACACATAAACTGCACAGACATACATATATATGGGCACATATATATTCATATTCACATAGATACATATATATTTTATAAATGATGCATCCACAATGATACCTCCAAATCTAGTCCATTCAAAGAATTCTTTCTTGACTTCCTAAATTCTACTTTGTATGTTTTTGCTTTTTCACAGAGATTCTGGCTCTCAACAACAATCAAAACATTTACAGAGACGTATATTACATCTTGGGCTTCCCAGGTGGAACTAGTGGTAAAGAACCTGCCTGCCAATGCAGGAGACATAATATTCTTGATTTACACATTCTTTCCTTTAGTTTCATGAAAATATTGCTCCACAAATGCCTTACTTTGTATGTCACGTCAGGAAGGCTGATGTTGGTCTATTACATTTGTAACTTATCTGATCTTTTCATTTGGAGGCACTATGCATCTTCCCCCCCTCTATCTTTAAAGCCTGCTAGGATATATCCTAAATTGATCTTTCCCCACTACCCAATAATAGTTTCAGGTCATCTTTTATTTCTGAAAAGTTTTCTTGGATTATAGTTCAAAATATTAGTGCTGTTCAGTTGTTTTGATTTACTTCCTCATGAAAATCCTTTACTTACTTCATTCTTATTTTTCTGGTTTTCTTTGATGCCTTTTCATTTGATTATATTCTTTCTTGGGACACCTGTAATATAGTTTTCATTTCTAGTATCATTTTGTCTTTTTCTTCTCTTTCTTTCCTAGGTTTTATCAACTCTCATTTCATTTATTTCTGTTTTTTTGTCATTTTCTAGGTCTTTGTTTTTAATTCCTTATTTTGAGTTATTCTGTGTTACAGTTTTAAGGTTGAATTGTTTTGGGGTATTTTCATCAGGAAGAAAGTTTTAATTCATATTGTCTGATATTTACAGTTGTTTTGTAATGACAGGGACAGATTTTAAAATTTTTTTTCCAATTCCTTTTTCTCTCACAGGAAGAGTTCTTAGTTCAACAGCACCCTCTTCTGTGCAATTTCTTTTTATGGATCATGTTGTTGATAGTCATGGTGGAGGGTAGATGGAGGAGGCTTGGTAGGTCTTGTTTCTCTTTCATTTCTGCAAGACCCTTAATTCCCCCTCTTATTTCCTTCTTTCTCATCCTTTCTCAGCCTCCAAGGGACACCACCCCTTCTCTGCTTCTGTGATTCTAGACGCTGCTGCTCCTGCTCGCACATACTCCCCAAGCTCTGATGGCTGCCAAGTCCCGGCCACTGTTCGGTGTGCTGTCATTGATAGCTGCATTTTTCTTTCTAGGGGTGATTTCACTTGCAGTACTTTGTCTAATTGCTCTGCTCTCCTTACTCTTTTCAGAGTTTATAAGCCTCCCCTGCTCTCAAGTTTCAGTGGCAGGCAAGCTGCAACAGTTTGTTGGAATTTTAAACTCTATTTATATGCACCTTGAAGGTTCTGGTGCTCTCTATCCAATAGCCATAATTAAGGTATCGTTCCTGGGAATTCTCTGTAAGTTCAGTGGTTAGGACTCAGTGCTTTTACGGCCGTGGGCCCAGTTTCAATTTATGGTCAAGGAACTAAGATCCCAGAAGTCGTGTATGATGTATCCAATTAAAAAAAAAAAGGTGTGCGTTCCTGTATGGCTTTATGTGCTCTGTAAATTCTATGTTTTCTGGGAGGATAATATTGGGGAGATTCAAAATCAGGTGACTGCCACTGATCTATAGCAATGTCCTCTTAATTTTCTATTCTTATTAACATTTTATTTGTTACTTGTATCTCTATTTCATGATATCGTTGCATTTGTTTTGCTGTGTTACTTAAAATTCTTTGAAGAATGATAAAGAGTGAAAATAAATTTTTACTTTTTATTACTAAAAAAAAATTTAAAGATGCTCTGCTGCCTTGGAAGCTTTCCTCCTCCCTTGATTTGCTTTTAGCTTTAATAAAATGAATATGAGTAACAGAAGAAAAGAAAAAGGAAAAATATAAGAGAAAGAAAAAAAGAGTAGAAAAGCAATGAGACTGATTGTTTCAGTCCATAGATACCCAACTCTGAAAGCAGCAGTACACTATACTATACTGTTTATATCTGTAGGCTCTCAGATATTTTACAGCATCAATGTACTGCAACTATATCTCATTTGTTTACACACACATTCGCAAGACACATATAAACAATATATACACTTACTTGTTTCACATTCTGGAGTTCTTCTGTCAATTGCTTCCTCTGCCTTTCCGATTCAAATAATTTTTCCTATATTAAAAAGCCACTGAATTAACAACTTGTTAAGAAGGTATCAATGAGTATGATTTTCAGAACTTCATTTCAAGGCTTACAAATTCCTCAAACATCCAGTTTCTAGAATCTGGAAATGTAGTTCCCAGTGACTTTTCTGCCTTATACATACCAGTTAAAAGTAATTAGCTCTTTATAGTATAATTGGGATGTAAACATATTTTCTGTTACTATAATTAGGCACATTTTTTTTCCTGTGCCAGGCGACATGTAGGATCTTCATTTCCCGACCAGAAATTGAATTCAGGCTACGGCAGTGAAAGCCTGGACTCCTCTAACTACTAGGCCACCAGGAAACGCCTTACTAGCCACTTTTTAAAAAACCTAAAAACCTGAGGTCCAAAATAAGTCAATCAGGATAAAAATGTACAAATGTCATATAAATGCTAGGTAATAGTAATCAGTGTCAAAGAGGTTGCAAATTGAAGAGCATGATTATTATAACTTAGGAGTCCCTCTTACTGTATGTACGAAAGAGGATTATGAAACTGAGTTGAACATAATGTTCCCAATTTAGCTAATTTTTGTAAGATTATCCATAAAAATGAACATATAACTAGTGTAATCAAAATATGAAAGAATAGTTACTAAGGTGGAATAACATTGGCATCCCAAAGAAATATTAAAATCTTTGAACTTAAAATTAAGGATATTGAGAATAGCACCCTAAAACATTCAATTTTGTTATGTCATAAATAAATCCACATTTTATTGATCAAATCAGAGATACTACAAGTACTTTAACAGCCATTTTACTATAAACCTGACTAGAGGAATTGCTACAAGAAGCATTCTAAAAAAAAAAAAAAAAAAAGAAGCAATCTACTTTCTGCTATACTTGAGCTCATTTTTGAAATGAAGGTACATGAAGATGAATATAATATAGCAATCTAATGAAACTGCCACAGAACAGGAGCCAAGAAACTTCTGGCTCCTAGGCTTTTATGCTCTGGTAAGTCACCTTCACTCTTTGTGTCCTAGTTTTTTGCATCTGTAAATGGAAAATATATCTATTTTCATTCAACTTTGCAAAGCAGTAGCAATGTGAACTCCGCGGAAAGGCTTTAAGTTAAATAAAGCCCATGGAACCTTAAAAATCATTCTTGCAGAATAAAAATTAGCCATTGGCATCAAATTTGCTTGGTTCCATTTTTATCTGTACCTCAAATCAGACATGATAAACAGAGATGTCATAGGATAATGGGAAGTGATGAGAGACATCTACACATTTTGTGAAATTCATTTAACAACCTCCGCTTTTTGTGTGTATAATACGAGTAGAAAAACTCAAAGTACAAAGATTATCTCAAACAAAACATTTATTGCTGTGAAGTTTTTTCTGTATTTAAACAAATGGTTCTCAGCCAATAGATAGGTTTCCAGGTAAAGGAAATTATATAGAATTTATTTTACCTGTGATTTCAGGTTTTGTCACAGTAGGATATGTTCAGTTACATCTCGTAAATTTTAAATACAAATCCTGATTTATTCAATAGTTCCTCCGGAAAGCTTTGTTTAAATATTAAATGAATACATCTTTAAATTAAAATTCTAATTATTACCACTGATATTCCAGTAAAAAACAAAAATATATCACTAAATTTAACAATGATAAATACTGGGGCTTCCGTGGTAGCTCAGACAGTAAATAATCTGTCTGCAGTGCAGAAGACCCAGGTTTGATCCCTGGATCAGAAAGATCCCCTGGAGTAGGGAATGGCAACCCACTTTGTTCTTGCCTGGAGAATTCCACAGACAGAGAAGCTTGGCAAGCTACAGTCACAAAGAGTCAGACATGATCAAGAATTAAGATGAAAAATATAAATTTAGCTTTAATAATAAATTGACAGTAGTTTTTTCATATTCTCTTAAAAAACATGTGCAGTGTTGGTTATACTGGTAAGATAGCATATTTATATAATTTACTCTGTGTAAGTCATTGAATCTTATGGTTCATCAGAATTTTCTGATGCTCTCAGATCTTTTTCATTTCATCATAGGGAACTGGTTAAATAATCTAGAACAGAACCTTTGGAGGATAGGAGAGGCACTGAAAAGAATTAGGTAGATTCGTTTATATTAACCTGAAAAGTTACCCAAAATATAATGCTAATAACAAAGAGAAAAAAAGAAGACAAGTTGTAAAAAAGTGTATAATATATGAAACAATTCTGTGAAAGTTAAAGAAGCATGTATACACATATTTTTTAGCATATGCTTGGGTACACAGAGAAAGTCTCTGAAAGGGTAAATAAGATATGTTAAACAATAGCTTCCTCTAGAGGTCAGAATTTAAAAACTAAGGTAGCAAGGAAATATCTTTCTTTTTCTAATTTGGTGTAAAGATTTTGCCTCAATAAAAATGAAACAAATAATAGAATTTCACTTATTTAAGAAACTAATTAAAAATAATTTGGGGCTTCCCTGGTGGCTCAGTGGTAAAGAATCTGCCTGCCAATGCAGGGGACGCAGGCTTTCGGAACGTGACCTGGGCAGAGTCCTCCATGCCACGGAGAAACAAAGCCTGAGCACAGATTTCCTACTGAACCTGTCTAAACCCGTGCTCTAGAACCTGGGCACCACAGCTACTGAATCCCGCTTGCCCGGGAGCCCGCGCTCTGAACAGTCCAAGTCACCACAGTGAAAGGCCGTGTACCGCAACCAGGGAGGAGCCCGGCTCTCTGCAATTAGAGGAAAGCCTGGGCAGCAGTGAAGACCCGCACAGCCAAAAATAAACACAGAAAAAAATTTAAATATGTTCTATCATGAGTTAGTGGAAAACAAGCAGTTATACTGCTTTTCTTGAAGACCTGAAAAATATAATGGCTTTCCATAAAAATTATGATGCAAATTTAATATTCTAAACACAAAATTAAAACATATATAGAGATCTAAAATCTTACAGTATATTTGGGAAATACATTGTGTTTTTATTTCCTTTAAATCTCAATGCATTAAATTTCATATTATGTTAGCAAAATAAGATGTCCCTGAAGCATTCCCATGAACATAGGAGAAAATGTATTTTCCAGTGAACATGTGAGGACCTAAAATTGTCATGGCTTGCTTCACTGGCTCTTTATCCTTCCCACTAGTGTGAGGAAAAAAAGGGGTTAGAAGTAGTCAGATTAGAAGGTATGATTACAAACCACACTGTTTACACCGAATCTGTGAAATATAAATAATGAGTATGCGAGCTCAAAATTTACTCTCTAAAGGTCAGCTGAGGAAACAAATATTAATTCATTATTAATATTCTATACTAAACTATCTGATATTGATATTATTTAAAAAAACAAAAACAAAAACAACTAAGTCTCGATACTCCACAATTCAACACACGATAATTTTCTTTCTTTTCTTTATACAAAAGAAAATATAAGGTAGCTAAATTGGAGATTACCTTAAGTGCATTCACTTCTTCCAAGGCGTCATTTCTTTCACGCTTAAGCTTTTCCATTTCATCTGTTTCTAAGGAATCACCTGTCTCCTGAGAAATCTGTATGCAAGATAAGAAGGGAGAGTTAGAACAGGACATGGAACAATGGACTGGTTCAAAATTGGGAAAGAAGTATGTCAAGGTTGTATATCGCCACAATGCTTATTTAATACATATGCAGAATACATCATGAAAAACGCCAGGCTGGATGAATCACAAGTTGGAATCAAGACTGTCGGGAGAAGTATCAATAACCTCAGATATGCAGCTGATACCACCCTAATGACAAATAACAAAGAGGAACTAAAGAGCCTCTTAATGAGGGTGAGAGAGGAGAGTGAAAAGTTGGCTTAAAACTCAACATTCAGAAAACTAAGATCATGGCCTCTCATCCCATCACTTCATGGCAAACAGATGGGGAAAAAGTGGAAACAGTGACAGATTTTACTTTCTTGGGCTCTTAAATCACTGTAGACAGTGACTGAAGCTATGAAATTAAAAGATACTTGTTCCTTGAAATAAAAGCTATGACAAACCTAGATAGCATATTACAAAGCAGAGACATCATTTTACTGACAAAAGTCAGGTCTAGTCAAAGCTATTGTTTTTCCAGTAGTTATGTATAGATGTGAGAGTTGGACTATAAAGAAGGCTGAGAGCCAAAAAATTGATGCTTTCGAACTGTGGTATCGGAGAAGACACTTGAGAGCCCCTTGGACAGCCAGGAGATCAAACCAGTCAATCCTAAAGGAAATCAGTCCTTGAATATTCACTGGAAGGACTGATGCTGAAGCTGAAGCTCCAACACTTTGGCCACCTGATGTGAAGAGCTGACTCACTGTAAAAGACCTTGATGCTGGAAAAGATTGAGAGCAAGAGGAGAAGGGGGTGACAGAGGATGAGATGGTTGGATGGCATCACAGACTCATGAACATGAGTTTGAACAAACTCTGGGAGACAGTGAAGGACAGGGAAGCCTGATGTGATGCAGTACATGGGGCCACAAAGAGTTGGACATGATTGAGCGACTGAACGACAGCAACAAAGCAATCACAGGGAAGAAACTGTCAATATTAAAATACAAGAGAAAAGTTACATATTAGATACTAATTATGAGAGCTAACATAAAATTCCTTTTTTGATGAGTCTTAGGCTTTTGCATTCCAATAACAAGATTCACTTTCTTATTTTGGAGTTGTTTCATTAGATAAAAGAGAATATTAAATAATCTGGGGTAACAATTCACCCATCAAGTCGGTGATGCCTTCCAGCCATCTCATCCTCTATCGTCCCCTTCTCCTCCTGCCTCCAATCCTTCACAGCATCAGGGTCTTTTCCAATGAGTCAACTCTTCGCATGAGGTGGCCAAAGTATTGGAGTTTCAGCTTCAGCATCAGTCCCTCTAATGAACACCCAGGACTGATCTCCTTAAGGATGGACTGGTTGGATCTCCCTGCAGTCCAAGGGATTCTCAAGAGTCTTCTCCAACACCACAGTTCAAAACCACCAATTCTTCGGTGCTCAGCCTTCTTCACAGTCCAACTCCTGCTTCCTTTTGCCCTGACACATTTGCTTTTGTGTATCTATGGTCATTATCCATAATATATACGATCTCATATTCTTCATCTGTCTCTGTTATTCTATTTCATAAGTACTCACAGAATTCATTCTTAAACTGTTTAGATTACTTCTGAATACAATCTCAAATGTAGCAATATTCCCAAAGCGTGTTCCAAAAGATATTAGTTTTGCACAAAACCATAACAGGATGATGGTGGTAGTGGTCCTTGCAGGTCAGGTAATTTAGAGAAATAAAAGATTTAGAAAAAGGTACCCTTCTTCCCTGCAGGTCTTCTAGTAGTTTTGATATGCTAATAAGCATTTTGAATATTCCAAATGGTAACATAACGACTTGTTTTCCTCAAGTTTTCTGATCATATTACACACACAACCCTCCTTTATTTTGTAGCATCTCATGGGACTAATGTCTACCTAGCACATTCTGGGAAACACAGCTACTGAACATTCAAATTTGCTTATTCTACCTCGTTACCTTAAGAAGCAAAAATAAACAGAATTTAAGAGTTTAAATAAGAATCCAGATAACAGAGTTATAAAAATTTATTAAGATAAATTATGGATTGGGGTTTTTAGGCATGTACTCATCATTTTTGAGTTTACAATGAACATAAATCATGAATGAAAGAATCCATGGCATCATTTTGGGGAGGCAAAACACTACACTAACATTCATAGAACAAACTATGACTTACAAAATGTTTTACAACTCTATTGTTATTTTAGGGCTAAGTAGCAAAAACTGGAGATAGATAGTACTTGTGAATTCTTTGAAAAGCCCCTTCGTGGTCAGTGACTTTCCCAGTATGATTCAACTAAACAAGCAGCGTCAAATGAGATAAACTGTTGCTATATAACATGGATGACTCCAGACAGATAACTATTTTCTAATCTACCTCCAGCTCTTGAACTTTATCCTCTTTACTGTCTTACATCTCTTTCTTACCTGGTTCTCATGATATTCTTTTCAACCGTTGGGCCCCCTGGTATCTGTGATAATTGGTAAATAACATTATAAATCATTTCTACTCTGCTTTCTCAAGTCTGCAATAGTATCATGAGACCCTACAGAAAGTCACTGCACTGCACTCAGTGGGCCTCACCTCAATTCTCCCTTCACTATTGCTTCATCATCATCGTTTTTAAGTTATTTGACTTGTGCCAATTCTGGATAGCCACTACAGCACTGGCCACATTCACAACCTCAATTCATCTTAAACTGAACATAACAACCTCTGTTTCAGTCTAATTTTATTGATAAAGCCTTCCATTATGAACCAGCCCATCCAACTACCTCCTTTCCTTAAAATTTCTGTGTATTCCCTTATTTCACCCTGCCTAATCCTTTTATTTCTTATACTCTGCTTTACATGTCTTTCCTCCCTCCTGACATTTCAGTAGTAATTACTTGTAGTGTCACCAAACAGACTGCTATGAAAAAAGATATGCCCCTCATCAACTTTTGTTAACCACTTTGTTACACATAGTATTGCTCAACCACTTGTCCTTGAAACTTTCTTTTCCCTAGGTTTTCTTTTTCTTTTTTTTTTCATTTATTTTTATTAGTTGGAGGCTAATTACTCTACAATATTGTAGTGGTTTTTGTCATACATTGACATGAATCAGCCATGGATTTACATGTATTCCCCATCCCGATCCCCCCTCCCACCTCCCTCTCCACCCGACCCCTCTGGGTCTTCCCAGTGCACCAGCCCTGAGCACTTGTCTCATGCATCCAACCTGGGATGGTGATCTGTTTCACCATAGATGATATACATGTTTCGATGCTATTCTCTCGAAACATCCCACCCTCGCCTTTTTCCACAGAGTCCCAAAGTCTGTTCTGTACATCTGTGTCTCTTTTTCTGTTTTGCATATAGAGTTATTGTTACCATCTTTCTAAATTCCATATATATGTGTTAGTATGCTGTAATGTTCTTTATCTTTCTGGCTTACTTCACTCTGTATAATGGGCTCCAGTTTCGTCCATCTCATTAGAACTGATTCAAATGAATTCTTTTTAATGGCTGAGTAATATTCCATGGTGTATATGTACCACAGCTTCCTTATCTTCCCTAGGTTTTCGATACTCTAATATTTCATCTACCCTCAGGATATTTAGGCTGTTTCTAATGACTTAATTTCATTTCTACTTCTTAAATGGAGAAAAGAGAGGTTCCCCAAAGTTTGTCCTTTTCTGCCACCTTCTCTACAGGCTGTCCCTGAGTGATAACGTTCACTGCCATGCTATTACAACTATCACCCTCCACATAATTTGCAAATCTCTCTCCTGATGTATAGTTCCTTATTCCCTTTCAGTTCTTTATACCTGTCAGCATCATGAACTTACTCTTTCCAAAACACAGCCCATCATCTTCTCTATCTTTCTCTTCTTATTCCTTCTTCCTAGTAAAAGAACCATATATCATTAATCACCCTAATAAAAAACTTGGAGGTTGTCTCTAACCCATTCTCCTTTGCTCTGACATTCAAATGCATGCCTCATTGACGGCATACTTGCTTTGGTCAATGTCTTAGACCTGTCTCTCCATTTCTTTCCCATTCTTCTCATCTCTCTTTGTTCATCCATACTTACAGTCTTTCTTTGGTCCCCTGTTTAGACTATCAACCACCACTTTAACCCCTTCCAAGATAAGACAACACTATAATATCACTTTGATGATATCACTATTCTCCTTAATGGTTACTAACTTAACTACAGTTTCAGTCAGTCAATTCAGTCGCTCAGTCATGTCTGACCCTTTGCGACCCCATGGATTGCAGCATGCCAGGCCTCCCTGTCCATCACCAACTCCCGGAGTCCACCCAAACACATGTCCATTGAGTCAGTGATGCCATCCAACCATCTCATCCTCTGTTGTCCCCTTCTCCTCCTGCCCCCAATCCCTCCCAGCATCAGGGTCTTTTCCAATGAGTCAGTTCTTTGCATTAGGTGGCCAAAGTATTGGAGTTTCAGCTTTAGCATCTTCTAAGTTTAATATTTACTCTTCCTTTCTTCTCTGATCTGCATGTACTCAATTATCTTTTTTAAAAAGTAGATTATTCTCTGCTTACTATCACATTGTACACATTTATTTTTTCATGCTAATACTCATCACTCTGATCACCTCTTGAGCAGATAAAATCATATACGATTCAAAACTCACTCAAGGGACTTCCCTGGCAGCCCAGTGGTTAGGACTCCATGCTTCCACGACAGGGGACCTGAGTTTGATCCCTGGTCCAGCATGCCATGTGGCATAGTCAAGAAAACACCAAAACAAAAAATGAAGACTCACTCAAATGCCACGTCCATTATGAATTTTCCCTGAGTACTCTAAGTTCTATTATTACCATGGCCCTATCACAATGCATTTTTAAACTTTGTTTGTATACATGAATTTTCTTACATTATATCCTAAATTCCTTGAAGGACAGGCTTGAGTTTTATTTATCTTATAACATGTGCTGGGGCAACTAACAATGCCACATACACTGTAGCTATTTAATATACATGTAATCTTTTACAGATGAGGATATAGTAAAGTGACTATAAAGTGTTTGCTGCTATACACAGTGGGTCATTTATATCATGACCCAATTATCAGTTAAACATTATCACTTCTATTATACACAGTTCACTTTACTATTTTCCATTCTATTCTATTCCCCTTGTTAAAATACAATCACTTAACTGATTGAGCAAGAACCCCAGTTGTGATTTTAATATAACCTATTTATGAGACATGATTACTGTGGTAAACCCATCATATCATCATGGACCATCGTCTGCTGATGCTAAGTTTAGAATACTGCTAAATGTAGGCTCCAACCTTGCCTTTTCTAGATGTAATCTTGTCCCAGCAGCAGGTGTAGCACTGTGTGAATTTTTAATATATTTTTAATATAGCAGTGATGACTAGAATCACAGCAAGATAATTATATTTTTGGTTCTAAATGCCATATTATTCCAAAACCAAAAAGTTTTTTTGTCAACTAAACAAAAGTAGGACTTACACTGACTCAGCAATTCCTTCTTAAAAGATAGCATTTCAAGAAATCTTATGAGTCAGACAGAATGATCAGCAAATGAAGCTAGTTACAAAAGAGTACATATTGTATGATTCTATTTATTACTGTATCCATTATGTTTCAGTAAAAATATTTTTAAAAAATAAAGGAAAATACAAGCCAAAAAACCAGAGAAACATATGGGTAAAAAACAAGCATTCTTAACAGATGGATTATAAAATCTGACTCTCTTCTTTAAGATGACATGGTTGAGGGGGTGAGCACACTGGAATTTCCCCATCTTCACAGAATGTCAGTAGCCTGACCTTAGATCAACTGATATACTATTTCATATGAGGCACTATAGTGTTAACTAAAACAAACAAACAAAATAGAACAAAAAAACCTTGGGAATAATACTAAAAATATTTTTAGAATTTGTTTCTGGTAAGCTACTTGACAAGCATTGATTTTTAACAGTATTTTCAAATGGTGGTGCATAACTCATTAGTAAATTATAAGACCTAATACTTACTGGCCTAGAACTGAGTATTAAATAAGAATACAAGGATGTAAAAAAGGCTAAGTAACGCTTTGAGACTTTTGTTTCAGTTACATATGTGAGTGTGGTGAAGTAAAAATGGATTCTTATCATGGAGTTATGGATTCAGGTGGAAAAAAGAGGAAAGCCAACATTTAATGGGGACTCTTCTGTGTGTTGACAAGCAGAATATTACAGAAGAATTCTTGTAAACTGATATAATGATTCTTGCACAATATTTGATCTGAAGCTACAAACAGGAAATTATCAGCACATAGGCCTTGTACAATTACCATCAGCACTTTGCTCTTGCTATCAAAATGCAGCATCCTGAATACATTCTTATTTGCTCTGAAACCATATTGGTACTGACAAAAAGGAAGTAAATTACTAATTTGGAGACCAAGTATTTCTTTGCAGTTGCTAAGAAAGCTCTGCACGCTCATTCCCTACGTGGCTTATGTAAGCTCCCCACCACCTTTGCCTTTCCTCATCAGAATGGGCATGGCGGCTTCTAATACTGTTTGGCAATTAGGAAACAATGTCCTGCTGTCACATAAGTAGGTAAGAACATAACACCTAGATGAGAGGAAGGAAACTGTGCTCTTAGTGCTTCAGTCTTCCTACCCTAAAAGCTACAGAATCAGTCTTGCTAAATCAGTGCCTCAATTCGGGGAGAACTGAGCAATTTCCCGAGTTCCCAAACCACCAGGTCTTTGGGAATTCTCATTCTCAGCAATGGGAATGCTCATTCATTGCTGGTGAGAATACAGAACAGTACAGCCACTTTGGAAGAGAGTTGGCAGTTTCTTGCAAAATTAAACATCCTTTTAACATATGATCCATCGATTAAGTTTCTTGGTATTTACGCAAAGAAGTTGAAAAATCATGTCCACAGAAAAACATGCACATGGACATTTACAGAGGTTTTATTCATAACTACCCAAACTAGGAGCAATCGAGATGTTTTTCAGTGGGTAAACAGATAAATAACCATCCAGATAAGAGAGATGAAAAGACATGGAGAAACATTAAGTGCAGATTATTGCTTGAAAGAAGCCAATCTGAAAAAGCTGTATACTGTATGATTCTAAGTATATGACATTCTGGAAAGGGCAAAACTATGGAGACAATAAAAGGATCAGTGGTTTTGATGGATTTGGATGGGGGGGCAGTAAGGCTGTGGAGACACAATACACAGTACACAGAGAATCTTTTATGTAATAAAATATTCTGTATGATACCATAATGATTGATATATGTCTCTATACACTTGTCCTAACCTACACAGAATGTATACACCAAGAGTAAACCATAATGTAAACTGCAAACTTTGGGTGATTATGCTGTGTCAATGCAGGCTCATCAAACAAATGTGTCACTCTGAAGGAGGAGGTCAACAACAGACAAGGCTAAGCATGTGTAGAGGTGTGGGTATTCAGGAAATCTCTGTATGTTCCCCTTAATTTTGCAGTGAAACCAAACCTGCTCTAAAATAAAGTCTTAAAAAAAAACACCACTTTATTATAATGGCAAAAAAGTGTGAGGTATCTGGAAATATATATAACAGAGATTAATAAGGCTTGTATTGGAAAAAAATACCTCAAGTGTGTTATATACACTTATATATTATATATTGAGAAGATATAGATGAATAAGAGGCCAAAACATGTTCACAGAT
This sequence comes from Cervus elaphus, assembly GCF_910594005.1. Lineage (NCBI taxonomy): Eukaryota > Metazoa > Chordata > Mammalia > Artiodactyla > Cervidae > Cervus > Cervus elaphus. The sequence continues at coordinate 78,366,786 of NC_057819.1, read as the reverse complement.
AGATTGAAACTTATAAAGATGTTGAGTTTTCCCCAAATAATCTATAAGTTCAAAGTAGCAAGATTCTGGCTAAAATTTATATAGATAAGATAGCCAAAGTAATATCTGAAAAGAACAACAAGGTGGGAAAATATATCAAGACTTATGAAGCCAAGTCAACCAGTAGAATAAAGAGTCTAGAAAGGCCCATGCATATATGGAAATCTTATAAATGACAGAACTGGATTGCAAATAATCCTTCCAACTCATTGAAATATGAATTCACATTTAAAATATTACCTTTAAAAATTTTATCAAAATTCATATACAAAACTTAAATTTTTTGACTGTGTATCAATAGTATAATGACTAACCAATTCAGACGAAAATTTTAATATGTAAGAGTTTATGAACATAGTGAGTTAAAACAAATACATTTGAATTTATTTAAATTTGGGGGTAGCAAAATGATAGGGTAACTAAGGGAAGATTTTTAACCTTGATATTATAACATATCGGGGTAACATTCTAGGGCAATATGGAAGAGAAATAAGAGTTAAAAGAGACAGGAAAGATGATAAAATTCTGAGAATAATAGTTTGCATTTACAAACCACAAAATCTCAGTCCAGTCCTCCCCTGACTCCAGTCTTTGGCAACCACAAGTCTGTTCTCTATGCCTGCAAGTCTGTTTCTACTTTGTAGATAGGTTCATTTGTGTCATATTTTAGATTCTATTAACACATAAGAGTGATACCATATGGTATTTGTCCTTTTCTTTCTGAGTTACTTCACTTAGTATGATAATCTCTCTAAGTGCGTCCACGTTGCTACAACAGCATTACTTCTGTTTTTTATGGCTGAGTAGTATTCCACTGTATATATGTACTACATCTCCTTTGTCCATTCACCTGTTGATGGACAGTTACATTGTTTCCGTGTCCTGGCCATTGTAAATAGTGCTCGATGAAGGTACATGTACTGTTTGGCTAATGTGTCTAACAGCAGGATTGCTGGATCACATGGTTTTTCATTTTCTGAGGAACCTCCATACTGTTTCCCATAGTGGTTACACCAACTTACATTCCCGCCAACAGTGCAGGAGTTCCCTTTTCTCCACACCCTCTGGCATTTGTTATTTATAGACTTTTTAATGATGGCTGTTCTGACTGGTGTCTGGTGTAGTAGTTTGATTTGCATTTCTCTAATAATTGATGAGTTGAACATCTTGTCATGTGCCTATTGGCCAACTGTATGCCTTTGAAGAAATGTCTATTTGGGTCTTTTGTCCACTTTCAATTGGATTATCTGGTGTTGTTGAGTTTTATGAGCTATTTCTATGTTTTGGAAATTAAGCCCTTGGTTGCAATGTTTGCAAATATTTCCCCCCATTTCATAGATTGTCTCTTTGTTTTGTTTATGGTTTACTTTGGTGTGCAAAAGCTTGTAAGTTTGATTAGGTCCTAATTTGGTTATTTTTATTTCTACTGCCTTGGGAAGCTGACTTAAAAAAACACTGGTACAATTTACGTCAAAGCATACTTTGCCAATGTTCTCTTCTAGGAGTTCCACGGTGTCTTGTCAGAGATTTACGTCTTTTTTCCTATCATATTCTACCTCTCTTTGTCAAAGATTAACTGACCATGGGTATATGGGTTTATTTCTGGGCTCTCTATTCTGTTCCATTGATCTTTGTATCTGTTTTTGTGCCAATATGTGCTGTTTTGATTATTATACCTATCTGGGAGATTATGCCTCCTGCTTTGTTCTTTTTCCTCAGAATTGGTTGGCGATTCTGGGTCTCATGGCAATTCTATAGTTTCAGACATAGTTTAGGATTTTTTTTTTCTTCCAGTTCTGTGAAAAATGTCATGGGTAAATGATGGGGATCAGGTTAAATCTGTAAATTGCTTTTAGTAGTATGACCATTTTAATAATATTAATTCTTCTAATCCAAGAACATACAATATCTTTCCATTTCTTTGAATCATCTTAAATTACCTTTATTAATGTTTATAGTTATATAAGTTTTTCACCTCTTTGTTCAGGTTCATTTCTAAGCATCATTTTTTGGGTGTGATTTTAAAAGTTATTGCTTTTTTACATTCCCTTTCTGATATTTCATTGTTAGTGTAAAGAAATACAACCGATTTCTAAATGCTAATCTTGCACCCTATTGCCTTGCTGAATTCATTTATCAGATCTAGTAGATTTTGTGGAAATTCTTTAGGGTTTTCTATATATATATAGTATCATTTCATCTGCAAATAATGAGAATTTTATCTCTTTCCTTCCAATCTGGATATCTTTTATCTGATTGCAGTGCCAGGACTTCTAATACTATGTAGAAAAGAAGTGGTGAGAACTGCCATCCTTGTCTTGCCCTAGATTTTAGTGATAAGGCCTTCAGCTTTTTACCATTGAATATTCTATTGGCTGTGGTTTGTCACAGCTTTTATTACATTGAGATATGTTTCTTCTACATCCAGTTTGGTAAGGGTTTTTTATCATGAACGAATGCTGAATTCTGTCAGATGCTTTTTTTCCATCTGTTGAGATGATCATGTGGCTTTTTACTTCTTCTCTTGATGTGGTACATCACACTGATTGACTTGTGCACTTGAACCATCCTTGTGAACTTGGAATGAATCCCACTTGGTCATGGTATATGATTTTTTTTTATGTACTGTTGGATTCAGCTTGGTAATATTTTGCTGAGAGGTTATGCATCTACATTTAGCAAAGATATTGGCCTATAATTTTCTTTTTGGTGGTAATTTTGTCTGGTTTTCATATCAGGGTAATGACTTCATAGAATGTCTTTGGGAGTGTTCCTTTCTCTTCAGTCTTTTTTGAAAGAGTTTGAGCAGGATTGGTAAAAGTTCTTTGTATGTCTGGTAGAATTCATCTGTGAAGCCATCTGCTCCTGGACTTTTGTTTGTAGGGAGGCTTTTTTTTTTTTAAATTACATATTCTATTTCCCTTCTAGTGATCAGTCTGTTCAAAGCAATCTTGAGAAAAATAATTACAAAGTTGGAGGTTTCACAGTCCAAAACACGAACATACACTATAAAGCTACAGTAATCAAAACAGTTTGGTACTGACACAAAAATAGATACATAGGTCAATGGAACAGAATCAAGAGCCCAGAAATAAACCCACACTTATAGAGTCAATTAATCTACAATGTAAGAGGCAAGAGAACACAATGGAGAGAAGAGTTTCTTTAGTATGTGGTGCTGGTAAATGGGACAGCTACACGCAAAAGAAGGAACTGGACTATTTTCTCACACCATATACAAAAAGAAACACAAAGTAAATTTAAGACTTAAAAACTGTAAGACCTGAAACTATAAATCTCCTAGAAGGAAACATAGGCAGTATACTCTTTGACATCAGCCTTAGCACAATTTTTTTTTTTTTTTTGGTATCTCTCTTCAAGCAAGGGCAACAAAAGCAAAAATAAACAAATGGGAATAAATCAAACTAAAAAGCTTTTGTACAGCAAATGAAAACACCAACGAAACGAAAATGCAACCTACTGAATGAGAGATGTTATTTGCAAATGATATATACAATAAGGGGGTTGATATTAAAATACAAAAAACTCATAGAACACATTATCAAAGAACAAAAACCTCAATTAAAAATGGGCAGCAGATGTGAACAGACATTTACCAAAGAAGATATATTGACAGCTATCAGGAACTTGAAAAGGTACTAAACATTACTAATCATCAAGGAAATGTAAATTAAAATCACACTGAGATACCGCCTCACATGTATCATATGCTTATTATCAAAAAGACTATAAACAACAAGTGTTGGTAAGGATGTGAAGTAAAGGAAAACTCTCACACTGTCAGTGGGATTGTAAATTGTTGCACCCACTTTGGAAATCAGTATGCAGCTTCCTCAAAAAACTGAAAAGAGGACTTCCCTAGTGGTGCAATGGTTGGGAGTCTGCCTGCTGATGCAGGGGACACAGGTTCAGTCCCCAGCAGAGGAAGAGTCTATATGCCACAGGGCACTGTAACTACGGAAGCATGCGTGCTCTGGAGCCTGGGCGCCACAACTACTGAATCACGCGCACTGCGACTACTGAAGCCTGGGTGCTCCAGCACCAGGATCCGCAATAGGAGAAGCCACCACAATGAGAAGCTTGGTACTGCAACCCGAGCAGGCCCTGCTCACCACAGTTAGAGAAAGCCTGTACAGAGCAACAAAGATCCCACAGCCAAAATAAATGAAGAGTTTTTACACACTGAAAAGAGAGCTGCCATCCAGCCCTGCAGTTCTCTTCTGGGTATTTATCTGGAGAAAACTAAAACACGACTTTAAAAAGATGTGTCGTAGCACTATTCACAAAAGCCAAGACATGGAAACAAGCTAAGTGTCTGTCAGTGGATGAACAAACAAAGATGTGGTACGTGTATATAAACATATATATAAACACACACATGCATATATATGATGTTATATATTTAACATTATACAACATATATATATATTATTACTCAGCCATGAAAAGAAGGAATCTTGCTCTTTGTGACAACATGGATGAACATGAAGGGTATTACACTAAGTGAAATAATTCAGAAAAAAACAAATACCATATGACCTCATTTACATGTGGAACCTAAAAAACAAAACAAACAAAAGGAATAAAATAAAACAGAAACTGACTATACATACAGAAAGCAAACAGGTGGCTGCCAGAGGGGAAACAGGTGGGGATGGATGTGAAATAGGTGAAGGGGATTAATACATACAAAGTTCCAAATATATTAAATAAATAAGTCATAGAGATGTAACGTATACATAGTGAATACAGTCAATAACATTGTAACAACATTTATCATGATAGGTAGTAACTGGTTTTATTGTTGCTATCATTTCATAATGTATAAAACTCATCTCTATATTATACACCTGAAACTAATATAATAATACATTTTAATTATAACTTTTAAAAACTATGTTTACAATAATTGGAAACCAAACCAAACAACCAACCATTACACAATTAGACTAAGGTAGTTTTAAAGCAAGAAACATTCTCAAGATGAAGAGATTCAGCAACCTGTCAGACTATGACAACTCTAAAATAAAAATAATAATAAAAGCTCATGATATGAAAAGCAAAAATTAGCAGAGCCAAACGGAGGAAATTTTAAAACACCTGTCTCTCAGTTATAGACAATACAATAAAAGGCAACAACAACAACAAAAAATAAGCAATGAAAGAGAAGATTTTAAAAGAAAATAGAAAATTTGAACCACATGATCTGAACCTTGACCTGACACATAGAAAGCACTGCATCCAACAACTGTAAAACATACGTGCTTTTCACACAACAGAAAACATTCCATAAAATTGACTAAATGCTGGGTATATGGTCAAAGGATTAATACCACACAGAATATGTCTGAATTAAATATGTCTGTGAATATGTCTCTGAATATGGCCCTCTAAATTAAACTAGAAATCAGTAACCAAAAGGGAACTATAGTATATCACTAGAAAATGTTTAAAACAGTTTAAAATAAGTCAAAGACATATCCACAACAGAAAAATTATATACTGTTGAGTGATTATTAAAATATTATCTATAAAAACTTATCGATATGGGGTTTTCCTGTTGGTCCAGTGGTTAAGAATCTGTCTGCTAATGCAGGGGACACGGGTTGAAGCCCTGGTCTAGGACGATCCCACACGCCACGTGGCAAGTAAGTCCATGTGCCACAACTACTGAGCCCTTATGCTGCAACTCCTGAAGCCAATACACATAGAGGCGGTGCTCTGCAATGAGAAGCCCATGCACCCCAACCAAGAGTAGCCCTGCTCACTGCAGCTAGGGAAAGCCCATGCTCAGCAACAAAGGCCCACCACAGTCAAACATTTAAGGATAGAAAAAAACTTGTGGGTGTGAGTACTGTGTAAAAATTGTGTTGGGAGTTCCCTGGTGGTCTAGTGGTTAGGATTCATTGCTTTCACTGCAGAGGCCTGGGTTTGATTCCTAATTTGGAAACTGAGATCCCATAAGCTGTGTGATGGAATAAAAAAAAAAAAATTGTGCAGTACATCTATAAAATAAAAAGCAGTATCATCAAAAATAAGGATTAAAAATCTGAAAAAAATCCATGCTAATGTTTAATAAATTTTAATATCTTGATGAAAAGAATTTTTTTCTAGGAAAATGTAGATCCACAACATTACCCAAGAAAAGAACAAACATTTGAATAAAGCCACCTTAGAAGACATTATATAGGAAACATCCCCTCTCCTTGAAAGATCTAGGCCCCAATCACTTGGCATATGAAACATTTTCAAGCCTTCAAGGAACAGGTATAGTTTCTATTATTTAAATTGCTTCAGCGGAACTGGATGACCCACAAACAGCTGACACATGAACAATGTGAGGGGTTAGGGACAATGATCCTCCACATAGTGGAAAATCTGAGTATGACTTTACAGTAAGCCCTCCACATCTGTGATTTTGCACCCTAGCATTTAACCAACTTTGGATTATGTAGTACTATAGTATATAATACTGAAAAAAAAACCTGTGATGCAGTGGACCTGTACAGTACAAACATATGTAGTTCAATGGCCAACTGTAAAACTTGCTCATTAAGTAAGATAATGCTAGTTTCTTTTTCAGAAATTAAAAATGGAAAATGACTCAAATATCATGGAAATTAGGTTCTTGCTCCATTTTGTAGCTCTATTCAACAGCATTCAGAAAAAGTAAAAAATTGTGAAAGAGACAAAAGTAATTAACTTCAAATGTCTACCTAGAAAACTCAAGATAAATAACTGAAAAATAACTAGAATGAGGGAGTTCAATACAGTGGCATCACACAAAATAGCCATTCAAAAATCAATTTTTATTAATAAATTAGAAAATATAATGCTAAAAAAAAGTCCCAGTTTCAATAGCATCAAAAACTATAGTTTACCTATTTGACTTAACAAGAAATATTCAAGACCACTATGAAGCAAGATATAATTTCCTCTTTCCAAACATCAACAAAGACTTAAATGAATGAAGAAATAAACCATTTCACTTCTCTCAAACCATCCTCTATAGTCAATAGTATTCCAATTAAAAACAGAAAGTCCCAACTGAATTTTCATTACCATTGCACAATGATTCTAAAGATCATGTAGTTAGATAAAAATCAAGAAGCTAGCAAAAGAAGGAAAGACTTGACCTAACAGATATCAACCTAGATCTATTAAGCTAGAGTAATCAAGATAATACTGTCCTGGCAGGAAGAAATAGACCAATGGAACAGAGTGGTTGTCTAGAAATATCTGAGTATTCATATGAAATTTAGGACATATTAAAATCTGTATTTTAAATTAGCTGCAAAAGTGGAAAAGGATAGTTACTGAATAAACGATGATAGAATAAGGGCAAGTGGTTACTTATTTGAGGCCCAACCTCATGCATAAACAAAAAGTATTTATAAAGAGTATGTAATATATATACTATAAAACGAAAAGATCTTCCTTAATAATGTACCAAATATCCATAAAGGAAAGAACTGAAAGATTTGACAATATAAATATCGAAGTTTCATAGAACAAATAACTTACGAAGTTAATAGGCTTCACGACTTCATTTTAGATAAAGCACAAAAATAGCGAAACAGACCTATGTTGTTGGAGGGCCAAAGAGCAGCTTGTTACCTTGACTTGGGGTGGGGAGGGTCAGCACTAGAGAACTAGAAAGGAGCATGGGAGTGGAGACATCAGGGTCCCAGTGGTTTCTTTAACTCTGCGTTTCTTGGTGTGGATGCTGACTACACAAGGATGGCTCAGACTGCAATATTTTAGGGTTAACATTTAAGGTATAGTACTTTTCTGTGGTAAACTTAAAGATGGGAGTGTCATAAGGGCACAGTGAGAGAGGAGGATAAAGGAGATCAAGACAAAATTTCACTTTTGATTTTTAAACTATCTGTATTTCATATATTTACCCAGGAAGCACGTTTAATCTGCTTAACTTATTTTCTAAAAAATAAGCAAGCATATGTATGTGACACGTAACACGTAAGACGTGCTGTGCTGTGCTTAATCACTCAGTCATGTCCGACTCTTTGTGACCCCATGGACTGTAGCCCACCAGGCTCCTCTGTCCATGGGGATTCTCTAGGCCAGAATACTGGAGTGAACTGCCATGCCCTTCTCCAGGGAACCTTCTCAATCTAGGGATCAAACCCAGGTCTCCTGCACTGCAGGCAGATTCTTTACTGTCTGAGACACCAGGGAAGCCCAAGAATACTGGTGGGTGGCCTATCCCTTCCCCAGGGGATGTTCCCAACCTAGGAATCAAACCTGGGTCTCCTGCATTACAGGCGGATTCTTTACCAGCTGAGCTAACGGGGAAGCCCAAGAATACTGGCGTGGGTGGCCTATCCCTTCCCCAGGGGATGTTCCCAACCTAGGCATCAAACCTGGGTCTCCTGCATTACAGGCAGATTCTTTACCAGCTAAGCTAACAGGGAAGCCCATTTAAGACATGACTTAAGTGCAATTAAGACAATTCTATAGGGCATACTCTACCTGTGAATTTAATATGCTGGTAATTTCATGTGCATCGACATTGGCTTCATCCAATTGCAAGCAAAACAAGTTTTTGGCAACGTGGACAAAATCTAAAACGGAACACATTTCAGTAAGAATACAGCACTTAACCTTATCTAAGTAAACTTTACCTTTCTCTACATGAAGTTGAAGCTATATGTTATAATAATGGTTAAAATTTAACTGACTTAAATAGGATTAATAATAATAACAATAGTAGTAGCAGTAATAATAATAATAGCAATGAATGTTTCTGTAACTGCCTCAAATGCTAGGAATGGCACTTTGTAATTTCATCCCCAGAATTTTCTGAGATAGACCCTTTAATCCTCTCCATTTTACAGTTTGCGGCTAAGATAAGTTAACTTGGCAAATAAGTAGCAGAGCAAGATTCCATTTAAAGTCTGACTCAAAGACATACTCTCTTGATTGTTATCTAACACTGCCTAATGCCAACCTGGCAAACTGTAAGTTTCTTTAGACATGGAGTGTGACATGTTCATCTATCTTCAATTTTTAAAAAAAATTTGGCACCTATATTTTTACTTTCCAATGATCTTTTTAATTGTTCCTATTTTACAATATCCTACTCTTATTTCATGGAAAGCTTAGTTTTGTTTATTGTTTCTAATATATGGTTTACCTGAAGTTCTCTGCTCTGGCAATATTTCTTTTTTCTGAGTTCCTCTTTTTCTATTTATCTGCCACTTTGGGGCTTTACATTCTATGTTGAAGGATATCTCCAAATGTCTGATAAATCCTGGCTTTAAGTTCACATTCAAGAAAAATTAGGTACTAAATCATTGATTGGAAATTTTGTGTGCATAACTCTCTTTGTTAGCCAGTGGGTTTCACTACAGAGTAATAAGGTAGCCAACTATTTTGATGTCTTGTTCAGGTTCTTTGGAGAAACTCCTACAACTGGTTACCCTACCCATAGGGTATAAATACGGTTGCAAATATCACTGAGCAATCTGAGTGTGTGTTGTGAGAGATAATTCACCATACATACCCCTAAATTCCCTAGCTGCTGGCAACTATAGGTCCAGAATCAATCTGGTTTAATTTCTCAAGAGGATAGACTTATTTTCCTCTGCAAGGGTAAGGGAGTGGCAGTTGCTGGATTGCTTGAGAGAGGGCAGGAAAAACATACCTAATTGCTCCTTACACAGATTCCTAACAATTCTGTTCTATATGCCCTGCCTACACCCAGCCTCAAGTACCTGATGCTCTCAATTCCTAAACCTTTCCAGGAATTGGCTTGTTCCTGCTGTGATTCCCCTGTCTTCTCAAACACTTGGGCTTTACATGCCTCTGCTCACTAATTCATTTACTGTCCTCATTTACTTTCTGTCCTTATACATTCTGGTTGTACATGTATTTCTGTTTCTTGTTCTCATTATTTGGAGATTTTCAAAAGGAGAGGGGAGCAAATATATTTTTTTAGCACTTCAAAACCCCAAATTTCTTTCTTTAGCAATGCTGATGCTTTTAGAATGATACAATGTTGCACCTACTCTATAAAAAAAGTATTAAATTCTTAATGCTGTTAAGGATACAAATAACAGTTACATTCAAACATTACTAGTGGCAGAACAAATATGTGTGTAAAATGTCTCTGAAAAACAATTTATCAATACATATGAAAAGTCTAAGCCACTTGTGGGAATTTATCCTAAGAGAAAGAAGAAAAAAAGCTATAAATATAGATTCTATATAATTCTAATTCTAATAATTCTATAAATATAGAATTATTTATACTATCAGTTAATGAAAAACCATCAACATTTCCAACAGTGCAGTGTATGATATTATTATATCATATTGGTTGAAAAAAAGTTTAGACTTTCATAATAGCAGAACTAGGGCTTCTATATTTTGTATTATTTCTTTAGTTATTACTAAAGTAACATTTATACAATAAATTAAAAACAGACCATAACATGATAGAATGATGATATTTTAAAGCTGAAAGAGTCTAAGAAAGTTCTCCTTTCTGTTGACTCAGTTAGGCCAATAATTCTGAGTTTTTAGAATACTGTTTAAGGCATTATGTGCATGCTCAGTCGCTTCAGTTGTGTCTGACTGTTTGAGACCCCATGGACTGTATATAGCTCTCCAGGCTCCTCTGTCCATGGGATTCTCCAGGCAAGAATACTGGGGTGGGTTGCCAGGCCCTCCTCCAGGGGATCTTCATAACTCAAGGATCAAATCCGCATCTCCTGCTATACAGGTGGATTATTTACCACTGAGCCACTAACAAAGTCCCACCCTTTAAGGAACTTGACATATTAATAGATGTGGTTTTTGTTTTTCTTTTCTTCCTTCTAAAGAAGAGGCACTCTTCTTAATGAATATGGGCCACAGCAACTCTTTGACCAAGTTTCTGTGATGATGCAACATGATGAACCTCACGTTACCTCCAAAAGACACTGTCCCCTTTGGGTCTACTTGTGCTTGCTGTCTCAGGGCTTGGTGTTGCTCTTTTGTGGGCTGAATTCCAAGATAATTTAGAGCCTGGAATGGAAAGGATGTATGTGAAGCAATTTTGCAAATCTCCAAAGAATAAAACTTCATTACACATTATTTACAACCCAGTGAAAAGAATCAATACCTGGAACAGTGACCATGATCAAAAAAGGTCTGATAACTATTTATGGATTAATTTTCCATACAACATTAGCTTCTTGATCTTCCACCACCTCACTTTTTCCCCCAAGGAAAGCTAGCACTTTAGCCAGTGTCAAATGTATAAGCATATCCCTAGAACCAAAATTCAAACTATTTCTTAGTTTTTAAAAATATGTGACAAGGAAGAAGAAAAATGCAAGGAAATTCTAATAAATCTGACTTAATGTCAACTTTTTGTTTGATATCTTGTGACTTGAGACCAAAACTAAGGTTGCCAAGAATTGGGTCGAATACAAAAAATTCTAATTTTTGGTTTGTTTATGGGCAAGCTTAAACAAATAATAAACTAAAAAGCATTCTCTGGAACCCACTTCTTTCTACTGTCTCTTTTTAGTACCCATAGTTGGTTAAAATTTCAGAGACTGATAGTTGTATTACTATTTCAATGTTCACTCTCTCCTTGTTTTTTAGTAACAGAACCACAATTTCTAGCTAAAAACATCATCATTTAGCTAAAAGATATTTCCTAGCCTCCTTTTCAGCTTGATGTGGCCATGTACTAGACCATGTACTAGTCAAGGAGATGGAAGGCAAACTTGCAGGGAACTTCCAGCAAGTCTTTCAAAAGTAGGGGTAGGTGCTTCTTGTCCCTTTTCCTCCTCACTTAAGTCTTAATTAAAAGAAAGAAGAAAAAAAAAAATAATGAAAGAAGAAAAAGAAAGGAGGTAAGAAAGAAAAGGTTGCTGGAATTTAAGTAATTATCTTGGTTCATGAGCTACCTCAATAAAGATGGTGGAGCAGAAAGGTACTTAAAGCATGAGGAACCTCCATGCCAGCCCTGGATTACCTTCTTTCAGGTTTCTTTTTGGTTTAAGATAAACAAAATTCTAATGGAAATCAATGTTGGTTTAGGTTCAAAGGTTATATATAGCAAAATATAACCATACACTAATGCATAAAATCTAACTAGATGACCTATTATTAGATTCTGGCAAGAACATCAAAACTGAAATGTAGGTAAAAGTTAATACTAGTAATTGCCCTTTAAATATTGCTTCCTCCTTTGAAATCTGCTAAGTCATCCATCACTTCATTTACCAAATATGTATTTAGTGCTTACTATTTGTTATTCACTGAACTATGCAAAGGGACATACAGACAAGATATTGCCACTACCTACCATCATCTCTATGGTGAAAACAACATATAAATAAATGTAACTAGTGTAATATGCAATTTAATAAAGTGTGTACAGAGATGTGTGCTTATTTGCTCAGTCGTGTCCGACTCTTTGTGAACCCATGGACTGCAGCCAGCCAGACTCCCGCAGCAAAAATAAACAGGTCAATGTATAGATGGCTGGGCATAGTGAGAAAAGTAAACGAGAAGAAGGGAAAACATCAGGAGATTTCTTCAAAAGTGATTCTAGAGCTTAAGTCAGCATCATCTGCCTGCCCTGTCTATACAGTCATAGCCTTGCATAACATAGGATAATGATTCTTAACTTTTGATAGTCTTTTCCTTTAGTCATAAAAAATATTCCAAATACAGAAAAAAGGAAAAAAAAGGAAAGACAATAATACAAAGAACACCTAAATAGACACTCATTGGTATCTGCCTATTTAACAAATAAACATTATACACTTGGCTGAAAGCTTTCTCCATTGTTCTCAGCAGGAACCAGTATCCTAAAGTTAAGGTAGCCTTCCTATTCAGGATTTGAGGCCACTACATTTATTCCCTAATAACACATACTCTTATATATTTATGATTTCACACGAACAGTATAAGGCAAAGGATAGCCTTACAAATTATTTTTATCTTTTACCTCAGTGTTATAGTTTAATATTGAACATACTGACAAAAACTAAAGTGTGATAACAGCAAATGTTGTTAACAATTTAGAAGAATAGAAGTGCTTATATACTAGTGTTGTGCATAAATTGGTACAACCAGTTTGGAGAACAATTTTACAGTATCTAAGAAAGTTGACAGTATATATACCCTATGATGAGGAGACATGTAAAATGTCATTATAAAAAACAGACTGGAGAAATTCTAAAAAGTCCATCAATTAGAGAATGGATAATGATAATACATTCATCCAGTTGGACACCATTTAAATTTTTAAAACGTGAACTATTTGTTGTTATCACACTTTAATTTTTGTCAGTATGTTGATTATGGAATAGTATGTTGTTTGTTCATTTGTATTCTAACTATTGATACAAGTAAGATTTACCTTCCTTTATATATTTCCTAGCAATGTTTTTGACATAACTTATTTAGAAGTATATTTTAAATTTTCATATATAACATTCTAGGAAGTATTTTCTTTCTTTTTTTATTTTTTAGTAAGTCCTAATTTGGTTGCATTCTCCAAATTGTAAAAGCCCAAAATGTTCTGCTGCTGCTGCTGCTAAGTCGCTTCAGTCGTGTCCGATTCTGTGCAACCCCATAGACGGCAGCCCACCAGGCTCCCCTGTCCCTGGGATTCTCCAGGCAAGAACACTGGAGTGGGTTGCCACTTCCTTCTCCAACACATGAAAGTGAAAAGTGAAAGTGAAGTCACTCAGTTGTGTCTGGCTCTTCGCGACCCCTGGGACTGTAGCCTACCAGGCCCCTCCACCCATGGGATTTTCCAGGCAAGAGTACTGGAGTGGGTTGCCATGTCCTTCTCCAAAATGTCCTGAGACACTGCCAAATGTCCCCTGAGGCAAAACACCTGCATCCCTAACCTTAAGAACCACTGCTCCAGAGACAAACACTATTTGTCAACTGGTGTATAGTTTTCCTGACTTCTTCTTTGAATATAGCATCTATATATTTAAAAAAATAAATAACATATCTTTTTGCCAAAATTAAACTACATACAGTGCTTTCTATTCTATGTCATCGTGTCCAACTTTTTGCAACCCCATGGACTATAGCACACCAGTCCTCCCAGACCTCACCATCTCCTGAAGTTTACCCAAGTTCATGTTCATTGCATCAGTGATGCCATCCAGCATCTCATCCTCTGATGCCCTCTTCTCCTTCTGCCCTCAGTCTTTCCCAGCATCAAGGACTTTTCCAACATGTCGGTTATTTGCATCAGATGACCAAAATACTGGAGCTTCAGCTTCAGCATTAGTCCCTCTAACAAGTATTCAGGGTTGATTTCCCTTAACATTGACTGCTTTGATCTCCTTGCTGTCCAACGGACTTTCAGGCGTCCTCTCCAGCACCACAGTTCAAAGGCATCAATTCTTTGGTGTTCTGCCTTCTTTATGGTCCAGCTCTCACAACCATACATAACCACTGGGAAGACCACAGCCTTGATGATATGGACCTATGTCAGCAAAGTAATGTCTTACTTTTCAACACCCTGTCTAGATTTGTCATAGTTTTCCTGCTAAGAAGCAAACGTCTTCTGATTTCATGGCTACAGTGACCATCTGCAGTGATTTTACAACCCAAGAGGAAATCTGTCACTACTTCCACCTTTTCCCCTTCTATTGCCATGAAGTAATGGGGTCAGATGCCATGATCAGTTTTTTTTTTTTTTTTTTAATATTTAGTCTTAAGCTGGCTCTTTCACTCTCCTCCTTCACCCTCATCAAGAGGCTCCTTAGCTCCTCTTTGCTTTCTCTCATTAGAGAGGTATCTTCCGCATATCTGAGGTTTATGTTTCTCCCGCCTGTCTTGATTCCAGCTTGCAACTACCACAGCCTGGCATTTCTCATGATATGCTCAGGTATAGGTTAAATAAACAGGGTAACAGCAGACAGCCCTGTTGTACTCCTTTCTCAATCTTGAACCAATGAGTCCGGTATTCCCATGTCTTTAAGAGCTTTCCACAGTTTGTAATGATCCACACAGTCAAAGGCTTTAGCATAGTCAATGAAACAGAGGTAAGATGTTTTTCTGGAATTCCTTTTTCTGTTGTTTTTTTTTTTTTCTGTTTTTTTCTGGTTTCTATGATCCAACGAATGTTGGCAATTTGATTTCTGGCTCCTCTGCCTTTTTTAAACCCAGCTGGGACATCTGGAAGTCCTTGATTCACATAATGCTGAAGCCTAGCACATGAGATTTTAAGTATGACCTTACTAGCACAGAAGATGAGTGCAACTGTCCGATGGTTAGCACACTCTTTAGTATTACCCTTCTTGGGAATTGGAATGAGGGTTGACCTTTTCTAGTCCTGGGGCCACTGCTGGGTCTTCCAGATTTGCTGACATATTGAGTGCAACACCTTGATGGCATCATCCTTTAGGGTTCTGAATAGTTCTACTGGAATTCCATAACATCCACTAGCTTTATTAATAGCAGTGCTTCCAAAGGCCCACTTGACTTCACTCTCCATAATGTGACTGACCACATGGTTGAAGTAATCTGTTTCATTAAGATCTTTTTTGTATCGTTCTTCCATGTATTCTTAACATCTCTTCTTGATCTCTTCAGTGTCTACTAGGTCTCTACCATTTCTGTCCTTTATTGTGCCCATCTTTGGGCAAAATGTTGCCTTGATATTTCTAATTTTCCTGAAGAGATCTCCAGTCTTTCCCCTTATTTTTTTTTCTTCTAGTTTTATGTACTATTCATTTAATAAGGCCTTCTTGTCTCTCCGTACTATTCCTTGGAACTCTTTGTTTAGTTGGATATACTTTTCCCTTTCTCCCTTACTTTCCATTTCTTGTCTTTCTTCAGCTATTTGTAAAGCCTCCCCAGATAACTGCTTTGCCTTCTTGCTTTTCTTTTTCTTTGAGATGGTTTTGTTCGCTGCCTCCTGTACAATATTACATACCTCTGTCCATAGTTCAAAATTATTAAAATACCAGATAGAAAATAACAAATCACGTCGTTTTCACACCTTTTTCAAGATTCCACAGTGAATCCAGTACTGAGCAGCTCTAGCTGCATGCAACAAATTCTGATAAATTCTCTTTTCATTTTCATTCTGTGACAAACATTTTCTAATTTTTCTTGTTATGGCTTCTTAGATATACCCGTCATTTAAAAGTGGACATTTAATTTTCATATACATGAGATTTTAAAGCATTTTTGATATTAATTTCTCATTATATGCTTTCTTCTCTGCAATCACCCTCTGTGTTTCTTCAGTTTTTCAACTTTATTGAGACTTTCAATGGCTAAGTCAAAGATCTCTCTTGGTAAATGTCATATTGCACTTAAAAATATGTGGGCTATTTTCAAATATCTTTTGATGTTGATTTCTAACATGATTCAGACTCTGTATGATTTCAATACCTTTAGACCATGAAAGTTTTGCACCTTGTTTTATATCCTTGGGTATGTTAAAGTGTCTCCTGGTTTATAGTCTATAAGAATTTGAATAGCATTTGTATTCTGCCATTGTGTGAAAATTGTATAAATCTTAATTATATTTAATTGGTTCATAGTGTTTTTCAGGTCTACCATATCATTCTACTTTTCTGTCTATTCATTCTATTAATTTTTGAGAGTTTGATATTGAAACTCCAACTATTAATAAAAATTTTAGTTTATCTACTTAAAAATAATTGTAGTATATAGTGGAATGATATGTAACTCTGTTCTGCATTTTTCAATTCTCCTATAAATGTGTTATTATACTTTTACTATTTAAATGACAAAAAAGAAAGAAAGAAAAAATAAATTAGAAACTCAATGGTTATGTGAGGTTAGGAGGTGACTGCAAAGAAAGTAAATTAGAGAAACAATGCCTCACTAAAGTCAAATAGTGGATAATTATAAGCATGTAAGCTGGGAAGAGGCTAATCAGAGTTAAAGTGTTATAAGTATATAAATACCTTGTATGTCTGAAAGAAAGGTAAAGATTCTGATTAACTTAAGACTAAGTTCAAGATGAATGTTTAAATTTTAAGGTAACCATTAAAAGATTACCAAGAAAAGGCTTAATTTCTAAACATGATGGGGAAGAATAAAAATAAAATGTAAAAACCACCAACGAAAAAATCAAACATAATCAAACCAAAAAAATACAGTAAAGACAGAGGGGGGAAAAGAAGGGATTAAAAAAAGAACAAAGAAAAATTTAAAAATATGACAGGATAAAGAAATAAAAATGCATTATAATAAGACTAAATGTAAAGTATATGGAACAATGGGAATACTTCCATAAGACTGGTAGGAATGAAAATTTGCACAATTACTTTAGAAAAAAATACATGAATTGAACAATTATTTTCTGAGCATATACCATGAGCCACATGCTTTTCTAGGAATTGAGGAAACAGAAGGAAAATTTTAACAATATCTTAAGCAAAACTTAAAGTAAACACTTTGACTTCATTAATATTTTAGCAATCAACATGTGAAAAGCATATAAATGATACTCAACATTCAGAATAGCATTACCTATTGAGGAAAGAGGTAAATATGATCAAGAAGAAAGGCACAGGCAATGTCAAAGATTCTCATTCTTACCTGGATGGTGGGTACATGTGTATTTATTATTCTTTAATCTTTAGACATAAAATTCAATCATTCTTGCATATAGTTAATATTTTCATATAAAGAAATAAAAACAATTTTATAAAAATAATGCAAATAAAATATCCATCACAGAAGGTACTCAATATACAGTGGTTCTTATTATATTAAGCAATAATAATACTGAAAAATGCAATTAACTACAGTGCAAATTGTTCCTGAGCGAAACAGTTAACAGATGAGTTTTGTTGAAAGTAAAATTTACTCTGGAAGAACACAGCATGCCGGTGAGGGAGGTAAGCTCATAAATTTAAATTGGAAGTAATTTGGTGGGAGATGAAGATGGCAGAGTAGGAGGACATGGAGCTCACCTTTTCCCACAAGCACATAAAAAATACATTGACATATGGAACAATTCTCAAGGAAAAGTAACTGGAAACTGGTATAAGGACCTTCATACAACTGAGACTGAAAGAAAGATACAGCTAGCTGTGCAGGACAGGAAGAGAAATGATTGGGTTGGGACCTATGCCTGTGCTTGGGAACTTAGAGGAAAAGAGAGATCACAGGGACGGACATTCGTCCTGGGAGTGAGTGGGCTGAACCACAGACCGGGTGTCCCAGTCCCAGTCTGGGGAGACGCAAGCCCCCGTGGGTACTGTGAGAACTGTGAGAATAGACAGAAAGGGTGGAGAAGCCCAGAGGCCACTCATGAGGGGTGGGCAGGCACTTGCGCAGGGTGGAGAGAGGTCTGTGCTAGCAGCTGCCACTGTGCTGTCCTCCTCAGTCCAAGCAGAGAGAACACCCAGTCCCACTGAGTCTACGTCACAGCATGTACTGGACCTAGGGCACCCAGGACCTGGGCAAAGACTTGGCTTAGGGGTGCAGAGGTGACCTGGGGGTGCAGGGTGCAGCCCAGGTAGGCAGTGGCGGCTTGCTCAGGAGGTGCCCCAGAAACAGCCCACATTTGTGACGGTAGCATGGGGGCAGACTTCCTGCACCTGGGGCCTTGCTAAGTACACCAGCCTAAGCTGAGCAAACACCCCAGCTCGGCTCACTCTAAGCCACAGGACAGCACTAGATCTGCGGGCACCACAACCAGGGAAAGGGGTGAACATGGGCTGCATCTGAGCAGAGGTGCTGCTGTCTGCAGAGGCAGACTTAGACGTCTGCAAATATACAGCCCCACTTGCTGCACGACTCCCCTCCTTTGGGGCAAAGGCCCCAGTGCAAGGAGAAGTAAAAATACATACTAAGGGAAACAGAGCCAGTTCTAGCCTGACCTGGGATTCTGCTTTGGCCACTTGGGAGCAAATCCCGCCCCTGACAGGGTGGTGACATTCAGTGGCCAGAGAAGTCCCATCTCATATCGTGTGCAGGTTCTAGCTCCTCCATCAGCAGCCACACCTCCTACCAAAGTGACAGGTGCCAGCACACCCTGAGGAAAGATGTGATGGGCACCCATATCAAATCCAGCCCTCCTGCTAAAGACACTGGGCACATGCAGTCTGCATAGGGATGCTCTCACATAAGAATACTCCCTCAAGACCACAACAGGCACATCTTTCACCTAAATTCACAAAGACAGAGAAAACTAAAATGGACAGACAGAGGAACTACTCTCAAATGAAAGAGTAACAGAAAATCCCTGAAGAAAGTAAATAATGAAACAGAAATAATTTTCCAGATAAAGACTTTAAAACATTCCTAACTAAATTAAGGAAAATAATTTATCTAAACACAGATCATTTGAACAAGGAACTAGAAAATATAAAAAAACATATAGCTGAAAACAGATAATTAATTAAATATCTGAAATAAATAAAAAAAAAACTCTAGAAGAAATGGATGCAAACTAAATGACACAGAAAAATGCATTTGTGATCTGGAAGATAAAATAATGGAAATCATCCAATCAAAATAGCAGTTAGAAAGGCAAATTTTAAAAAGTAATATACGACATCTTTGGGATAATATTAAGTATGCCAATATTCACATTATAGGGTTTCATATAACATGAGAAGAAAAGCGAGAGGAAAAAAGGGTATCAAAAGCATGCATGATTAAGTTGTGGCTGTAGATTTCCCAAACGAAAGGAAGGAAACGTTATCTGGGCACAGGCAGCACAGAGGCTCATTAACAAGATGAACCCAAACATACCTACAGTAAGATATGTCATAATTAAAATGGTAAAAGTTAGAGACAGTTCTAAAAGCAGCAAGAAAAAAACAGAGTTGTATACAAGGGAATATCCATAAGGCTAACAGTTGATTTTTTTGTAGAAACTTTGCCGGTAAGAAGGGAGTGGCATGTATATTCAAAATTTGGAGACTCTACTCAGCCATATTATCATGTAGAAAAGAAGGAGAGATGATTTCTCAGACAAGCAAAAACTGAATGAATTCAGTAACACCAGATCTACCCTTAAAAAAAAAAATGCTGAAGGATCTTCTCTAAATGGAAAGGAAGTAAGCATCTATAGGAAAGGATAAAGCACATTAGAAAAGACAGATATATAATAGGGATCACAGTTTACTTAAAAAACTTAAATAAGCCAATATGTGGATTAAAAGATAAAAAACTATAAAAGCAACTCTACAATAAACAGTTACGGGATAAACATCAACAGTAAAATCTGAGCTCAAAACCTAAATATGGGGGAGGAGCGAAAAAAATGTAGGTCTTCCAGAACACATTTGAATTTAAATGCCTTTCAGTTTAAATGAAGTAAATATAACTCTGGGTCAACATACATGAACCCCATGGTAAACACACAGCAAAAACTTACAAAAGATACACAAAAAATAAAAAATAAAAGAAATCAAGCAAATTACTAAAGAAAATCATCAAACCACAATGGGAAAAGCAAAAAAAGAAGAAATAAACAGAGAAGACCTACAAAAATGACAGAAAAATAAGTAATAAGATGGCAGTAAGTAATTTCAGTTCAGTTCAGTCACTCAGTTGTGTCTGACTCTTTTCAACCGCATGGACTGCAACACTCTAGGCTTCCCTGTCCATCACCAACTCCCAGAGCCTATCAATAATTACTGTAAATGTCAACAGAATAAACACTCCATCAAAAGATGGCTGATTGGATAAAAATACAAAATCCTTCAATACACTGTCTAGAAGAGAATCACTTTAGGGAAGTGAAGCACTTCATACAGACTGAAAGGGGACAGAAAATAGCTATTTCACGCAAAATGAAAATGACAAGAAAGTGGTAACAATATGTGTATCAGACAAAATAGACTTTAAAAGAAAGGTTATTACAAAGGCAAAGAAGAACATTATGCAATAATAAAGGGATCAATGTAAGAAGATATTACACTCATTAATGTATGCACCTAATAACAGGAGGACCTAAATATATAAAGCAAATATTAATAGAAACAAATGAAGAAAATGACAATAGTACAATAGCAGTAAACTTTAACATTCTGCTGACATTAATGGACAAACTGTCCAAACAGAAAATCAATCAGAAAATCAATAAGGTCCTAATGACACAATAGAGTTGGATTTAATTGATATCTACAGGGCACTGTAGATGCCCAAAGGAAGCATATGCATTCTTTGCAAGTATGCATGAAATGTTCTCTATGATAGATCACATACTCAACACAAAACAAATCTGAACAAATCTGAAAAATTAC
Source organism: Cervus elaphus (assembly GCF_910594005.1). NCBI lineage: Eukaryota > Metazoa > Chordata > Mammalia > Artiodactyla > Cervidae > Cervus > Cervus elaphus. The sequence continues at coordinate 78,345,487 of NC_057819.1, read as the reverse complement.
ATCAAGCATCTTTTCTGACCACAATGGTCTTAAACTAGGAATTGACCACAGAAAGAAAAATACAAAAAGAATAAACACATGGAGACTAAACAACATGCTATTAAAATGGGTCAATGATGAAATCAAAGAGAAATTAGAAAATACCTCAAGACAAATAAAAATGAAAATATAACTTTACAAAATCTTTGAGATGTTTAAAAGAAAAAAAAACACAAACAAACCAAAAAACAGATCTGAGAGGGAAGTTCACAGTGACACAGGTCTTTCTCAAGAAATAAACAACCTAACTTACCATGCATGAGAATTAACAAAAGAACAAAGCCAAAAACCAGCAGAAGGAAGGAAATAATAAACATCACAGAGGAAATAAAATAGAGATAAAAAAGACAATAGGAAAGAATAAAATCAAGAGGTGATTTTTTGAAAGGATAAATAAAACTGACAAATGTGTATCCTGGCTCACCAAGAAGAAAAAAAGAGGACCCAAATAAACAAATTAAGAAATGAAAGAGGTGAAATAATAACTGACATCACAGAAATACAAAAAATCATGAGAATACTATAAACAGTTACATGCCAATAAATTGGACACCCCAGAAGAAACAGATAAATTTCTAGAAACATATAAATTGCTAAGACTGAGTTAAGAAGACAACAATTTGAACAATCACTAGAAGTAAAATAGAATCTGTAATAAAAATAATAGAATCTGCAAACAAAAGTCCAGGACCAACCAAATAGCTTCACTTGGGAATTCTACCAAACATAGAAAGAACTTATACCTATCCTTTGTGAACTATTTCAAAAAATTTGAAGAGAAGGGAGCACTCCCAAATTCATTCTACAAGGCCACCATTATTGTGATATCAAAACCAGACAAAGATGCCACAAAAAATTAATCATGTGCCAATTTCATTGATGAATACAGATGCAAAATCCTCAAAAAATATTAGCAAACCAAATCCAATAATACATTAAAAAGATTATACACTGTGATCAAGTTGGATTCATTCCAGGGGCACAAAGATGATTCAATGTATGCAAATCAATCAATGTGATATATACCCCATTAACAAAAGAAAAGATAAAAATCACATGATCACCTCAGAAGACGCAGAAAAAGCACATGACAAAATACAACATCCATTCATGATTAAAACTTGCATCAAAGTGGATATAGAAAGAACACATCTGAACATAGTAAAGGCCATTTGCAACATACACAAACCCAAGATAATACTAATGATGAAAAGCTAAATTACTTCATGCTAAATTCAGGAACATGACAAGAATGCCCACTCTAACCATTTCTACTTAAATATTAGAAGTTCCAACCACAGCAACAAGACAAGAAAGAGAAATGAAAGGTATCCAAGTTGAAACTGAAAACGTAAAATTGTCACTACTTGCAGATGACATCTGAGAGTCATCTGTTCTATAGAGAGAAAACCCTAAAGTCTCTACAGAAAACTTTTAGAACTAATAAATTATTTAAACAAGGTAGTAGGATACAAGATTAATATATAGAATTATGTTGTGGTCTATAAACCAATAATGAAATATCAGAAAGAGAAAGATAGCCATTTAAAAGCCATATCAGAAAGAATAAAATGCCTAGGAATAATCTTATGGTGAAAGACATATACTCTGGAAACTAATAAAACAACAATGAAGGAAACTGAAGTTGATATAAAGTGGAATAAGAGATCTACAGATTTAATTCAATCTCTATTAAAATATCAGGACATTTTCACTGTACTACAATAAACAATCATAAAATTCATATAGAAACAGGAAAGACTGCAAATGGCCAAATCATCTGTAACAAAGGAGGTAAGAATATACAATGGAGAAAAGATCATCTCTTAACAAGTGGTTCTGAAAAAACTGAAGTCACGTGTAAAATTACGAGATTAGAACATTCTGTCACACCATATACAAAAATAAACTCAAAATGGTTTAAAGGCATAATGTAAGAACAGAAACCAGAAAACTCCTAGAAGAGAGCATAGGCTGAATACTCTTTGACATAAATTATAGGAATATTTTTTTGAATCAGTCTCCTAAGGCAAAAGAAATAAAAGCAAAAATAAACAAATGCAACCTAATTAAACTTAAAAGCTTTTGTCCAACAAAGGAAACCATAGACAAAATGAAAAGACAAGCTATGGAATGGGAAAAAATATTTGTAAATGATGCACCAGACAAGGGATCAATATCCTAAACATATAAAAAACTAATAAACTCAATATAAAAAAAAAAGACAACCTAATCAAAAAATGGACAGAACACAGAACCTGAATAACCATTTCTCCAAAGAAGACATACAGATAGCTAATAGGCACATGGAAGGACACTCAACAAAACTACTTACAAGAAAAATGCAAATCAAAACAATAGAGAGATAACCAGTTCACTCTTGTCAGAATGACTACCATTGAAAAAGCCTACAAATATTGAATGCTGCAAGGATATGGACAAAAGGGAACCCTTTTACACTGTTAAAAGCAGTGTAAACAGGTGCTGAAATTTTGGAAAATAGTAAATAGCTTCCTCAAAAAACTGAAATCACAACTACCATATATGATTCAGCAACTCTACTCCTGGGTATGTATTGGGAAAAAAATGAACACACTAATTCAAAAAGATACACTCACCCTAATGTTCATAACAGCACTATTTATAACAGCTATGTCATGTAAGCAACCCAAGTGCCTCTCAACAGATGACTGGATTAAGAAGATGGGTGTGTGCTTGTGTTTTGTGTGAGTGTATATATAATGGAATACTACTCAGCCATAAAAAATGAATTTCTGCCATTTGCAGCAACATGGATGGACCTAGAGAATATACTTAGTGAAATAAGTCAGACAAAGACAAGAATTATATGATATCACATGTGGAATCTAGAACACAATACAAACGTATATACAAAACAGACTCAAAGGTATAGAAAAAAAATTTATGATTATCAAAGAGGAGAGGAAAGGGGGGAATTATGGACAAATCTCAGGTATGGGATTAACAGATATAAGCTACTATATATAAAAGAGATGAACAGCAAAGATTTACTGTATAGCACAGGAATTATAGTCATTTTATAATGACCTATAATGGAGTATAATCTGCAAAAATTCTGAATTACTATGCGATATACTTGAAGAACATGGAGAAGGAAATGGCAACCCACTCCAGTATTCTTGCCTGGAAAGTCCCATGGACTGAGGATCCTGGTAGGCTACAGTCCCTGGGGTCGCAAAGAGTCGGACACGACTGAGCGACTTCACTTCACTTCATACTTGAAGCTAATATAATACTGTAAATTAACTACACTTCAATTAGAAAAAATATTGCAGGTAATTTATCTTTGATTAAAAATAGGTTCCAATAATTTCTTGAATAACTAATGTCATCTTTAAACTGTAAATAAAAATACAAATTTGTCAGTTTAACCGTAAATAAAAATGCAAATTTGTCAGACACATAAATGTCCTTAACTTTTTCTGATATCTAACAAATGATGAATTTTAAAACTGTCACTCCTTAATATATTAGTCACGTACTTCCCAACCTAATACAAAGAATACCTCATTAACTATATTCAGACATTGGGTACCATTGCTCACTACAGATTTCTTCAAATGTTATAGAAATGGCAAGAATAAAGTAAACATCAGTGAAATGGCATCTGTAACCCAAAGCATCTTTCTCTGGTACAAAAATATAGATAGCAAGGAGGTGCAATAATTTTCCAACTTCAAGCCAACTAAAAAGTATATCCCTATTTCTATGTTTAACCATACCTACTTATAAGTTTAACAATGGGATCAAACGAGACACATAGTATTAGTTCAGTGTTAGAAATTACTTTCCAGTATATCCTGATATAAAACTGTCTCCGTAGACTACTAAAACATGAAGGAGTTCATGAAGACAATGCCCCAGAAACATACATTTCACAGATAATTTCCCTCATCAAATTCTAACTTCTCTGCCTTTCTTAAAAATTGTACCCCCCACCCAATTTTTTGTTAACTTGTTCTGTTAAGAAAAATGATGGATAAGGAAGAAAATAAGATAACTGGGACATTGTTTCTTAAAATAAATTGCAACCCAGAAAAAAAAATTGTTTTGGCTAATGACTTAATAACCACACAACCAGTCAACACCTTTTCCCTGTGAAATATTTATATTACCAATTTCCTAGATACTATATGTAAATACTTATAGGAAATAGAGCAATAAGATAGAATTTTATTACATTTTAAACAACATGAACACATTTATCAGTAAATAGGAAATATGTTAAAAATGTAATGGACAATAAAGTTGAATCTGTCTACAAAGTAGCAACTAAAATAGAAGGATCTACTTCAAATTAAACTGATACAGATATTACTACATTAATATGCAACTATTTAAAAAGGTAAGAGTAACTTAGAAAACATGGGTGGACAGAAGCTAAAATGGATTTTAGAAAAAAATATTTATTGCATGAAATTTAGTTTCAAACTCTGAAAACAAAGACTGCTCTACTAAATACAGTCACTGAAAATATCTGGAATAAAAGCAGGGAAGCTGAATTTACACAGAATGTAGGTTTCCTTGGCTATAAAACTAATTTTATTTTGCTACAAAAATAATCAGTTTCCTTAGGCTAAAAGGAAGACTAAAAGTGGAATACCGATTCAATATGCAAGCAACTCACAGTTCTCGGAATCAATACAATTTAGATGATTTTCATATCTCTAAAAAAATTAATCATTTTTTTAAAGTATGTGCTAGAAAAATTTAACTAGCTTAATTCAAGGAATAAACACTGCCAGGTAAAGTCATTAGCTGAATAATTTCCTCCTTATCCAGAGGAATGATTAGTATTAAACCTCAGATATTCCAAAATGTATATAACAGCAATATCATTAAAAAACAGTAGTTATTCATTTTTAGATATTAATAGATATGGTTTTAAACCTCAAACATTCTATTTTTTGATGATGTTAATGTTACTGATTGTAAAACTTGCCATTATCCATAACTTACATTTCAGCCACAAAAAGAAAGTAAAACATAGAAAAAGATACTCAGGATTTTGAAGACACAAGGGAGACATATCAAGTATCTAATTAATGAGAAAATTTTATAGAGCACAAATCAGATTTGTGTGATGGTACAGATTTAAATAGTGGTACAAAGAGATTGCAAGCTTTCACTCGCTGATAAAACACAGAAGATTTCAGGGTACTGTAAAGTGATGTTCATTGCTACAGATGTGCAAAAATGGTAATTTTGGCCTAAACTATAAACGTTAGCAAGAAGCTGGACAAAGGAGTTGGAACTGAGTCAGAATTTGAACAATGAGTAAGATTCAAACTGGTGTTATAAGGGTATTATTAGAGGACCATGCAAAGGTCTGAATATGTGAGTGAATGGTAATGCATAATTACTCTAGCTATGCATTTTTATACTCTTCCTAAATGTAAAAAATCATTATTCACAAAAACTGACAGGAAAGTAGAGGCTGTGAACCTTTAGCGCTATATCCATTTTCATATTTAAAAAACAAACGAACAACCCAAAAACCTTCATATATTTTTGCTGTCAGCTCCCAGGTAACCTGAGAGGAAAAGTTTTAAAATCTTTTTCTGCTTAAAATTTTTCTTTTTTAATCATCTTGTTTCTTTTATAAATAGAAACTCTCAATATAAAGTTATCCTCCATATGATTTTTTGGATACATTGCTACCATTTTCTTTTTATCTAAGTAGGTTTATATTTTGTTGTTTAGGATTTAGCTTCCCTTCACTTTTTCAAAAATTGAGTAATGGGGTATTACTTCCTTGTACTTATTGCCATTACAGGTTTGAAGTCTAATTAACTGCAAATGGATAACTCAAGAAACTAATGGCTCCAATCTTTTATCCTCACAAAGAATGACAATACTTCCTTGCTATAGTTTCACGGAAGAAAACTGAAAAAATTTCAAGTATTTACCATTTCCAGTTTCTCTACCTTAACGCGAACAGATGGACTTAGGGAAATCTTCTTTCCTTGTGGCCCATAGTTATCAGTCCAAGCAGGGGCAATATCTAAGAGACAACAGGGTACACATTAATAAGAAATTTAATTGGAATAGAACTTTTCATTTGACAGGAGGTATTCTTGGCTCCTGCTGTTCAGAAAGAATTCTGGCTAATCAGTTGGCAGCTTTCACTTTTGTTTTCATTATTTTTTGTTCTTTAAATCTAAAACGTATCATATAAACCAGCTTCACTTAAAGCCTTAAAAGACGTGGTCTAAAAAGAGTAGCCAATTATGCATTAAGTCCCACAGAAATATTAATTTAAAATACAAACACACATCCCACCACTTACCCTGTCATCATAATGCCTTATTAATTGCAAAATGAAAGTCTTTTTTTCTTCCAAACTTAGTAAAATCATATTAGAAATTCAAAAAGGTCATAATTTCTCTTTGGCAAAAGTAGTTTGCTATATGAGTTCTGAAGGTACTATGGAAAAACTCACAAATGCAAACTGTTTCAAGGTTGCACAAAAAGTATGATTAGTCTGAGAACTTCTTGAACTGAAAATCTTATTTCTTATTTTACAGAAGGGTTATATTTTGAGGAGCATAAATGATTCTCAAGAGTTGAGTGTCATACACCTCTCACCCATTCTCTAACGCCTTCTCAGTATACCCTGACTATTTAGACGAGCTCTATCCTTGATTTATGAGTAAAAACCAGGTGTCCCAAGGGACTAGAATTTGAAAAATTATTTGCCTTAATATGCCAAATTTTGTCAGATTTCTGCAATTCATGTCAATCTTTGTATCTAAATTGTCACCATTCTAAATACACTTTTAAATGGTATTTTACTAGTTCTACATAGAAACAAGAGGAAGAGAAAAAACTTTTTAAAATGTCACATTTTTATGCAGTGTTTTAATTTTTTTTTTTATTTCTCAGAGCATCTGTCTCTGAGTACAAAATGATTTGCATTCTCTTTCCTAAGAACATAAGAAGTGCATATGAAAATAAATAGTCTTCCTCTAAACCTTTAACACTTCCTTAACATTCTATGTAAAATCTTGAATATAACTTATAGGTGTCAAGATCATAAAAAAAAAAAATGGTTACTGACTTTTAACTTTAAATGGAATTCAAAGGTTGAGAAAGACTGATTTTAGTATAATAGAATTTTTACAAATTTGACAAAGGCAACAAAGATGTCTTTTTACTGTGATACCTAATTGTTGGCCAAGGGCTAAAAATAAATTATGAATACATTCTTTTTCCTCTTAAGAGAAATTTTTTGCCAAACCTGAAGTGTAGCATAAAAGGTCAGCATGGAGTAAAGTGGTATGGAAACCCAAGTAGGAGATAAGTCAAACATTATTTTTCATTTTTAGGGTGTGGACATGTGAGTCTTGACAATGACTTTTTAGCCTGGTTCCTGGCCTATCATTAATGCACACTAACACAAGGTGAACCCAAGCTAACTTAATCATGAACTCAGATCAAGACTAACTCTGAGCGTGAATTACTCAATTCAAGTGTGCGTGGAAGGGGTGCAGAGGAGACAGAAGAGAGGGCAGGACAGGGACACATACCAAGGCATGTGTTTTTACTTATGTTTTCCTACATCCAGGCATAAACATTCACTGTGTGCAACAGTGGATATAAGAGAAGATTAGCACAAGAGTTGGACAAGACTTAGCAACTCAACCACCATGCTTACTTTTAGCCAGGCAGTACACTAAGTACTTTGGAGAAGGCAATGGCACCCCACTCCAGGACTCTCGCCTGGAAAATCCCATGGACCGAGGAGCCTGGTGGGCTGCAGTCCATGGGGTCGCTAAGAGTCGGACACGACTGAGCAGCTTCACTTTCACTTTCCACTTTCACGCATTGGAGAAGGCAATGGCAACCCACTCCAGTGTTCTTGCCTGGAGAATCCCAGGGACGGGGGAGCCTGGTGGGCTGCTGTCTATGGGGTCGCACAGAGTCGGACATGACTGAAGTGACTTAGCAGCAGCAGCAGCAGCACACTAAGTACTTTATGTGCATAAACGCATTAATCGACAATAACCACAGTGACACAGGTATTATTATTTCCAACTAAAGATGATGAGACCAAGACCCCAAAAGGTAAAGAAACTGGCACAATATCATATGGCAAGTAGGTGACCATGTAGGATTCTAATCTCTTATGACTCCTTAAGCCAATTGTTTAAATGTGTCAATATCTTTCATAATCAGCAGGAGGAATAAAACAGATCACTTTACAGGAAGTGTAATGGTAAAATTAAAAACTCTAGAAAACTACTATGAAAACTATGTGTACGTGTGTGTTAAGTCACTTCAGTCGTGTCTGACTCTATGTCAGACTGTCACCCATCAGGCTCCTCTGTCCATGGGGATTTTCCAAGCAAGAATACTGGAGTGGGTTGCCGTGCCCTCCTCCAGGGGATCTTCCCAACCCAGGAATCAAATCCATGTCCCTTGGTCTATCTTCATTTGCAGGTGGGTTCTTTACCACTAGTGCCACCTGGGAAGCCCATGTAAACAATAAAGTACTGTTAATAGTAATGACGGCATTAGCAAAGAAAGTCACTCAGTTGTGTCCAACTCTTTGCGACACCATGGACTGCAGCATACCAGGCTCCTCTGTCCATGGGATATACATACATACAAAGATTAAACAGGAGATTAATGTAAAATTATACTAACCCCTCAATGGCTTAACAAAATCTCTCTTCTAGCCAAGCATCCCCTAAATCTTTACCTTGAGCCAAAACTTTAGGAAGATCTAGGCATAAATCCAGCATGCGTTTGTGCATGCTGTAATTCATGGTAGCTTGATCTGGAAAGCACCCACCACAGTTTTCCTCAACTTTCAGTGTCCCTCTCAGTTTCAGCCTTGAGCGCCTTATTTACTCATGTGGTGGGGGATTGAGAATTTTCAAAGTATGGCTTATTTCTCTTGGATCTTCTCTTCCTTTTCTTCTTTTTAGAAGAAAGGAAATGTTTTATGAGTGCAAAATCAATGCCATTTGGTTAATACTATGAACCTTACCCATGGATGTTTTTCTCATCACTAGCTTGTTTTCAGTTATAAAAGCCTTACTGCAGGAGAATTAAGGCTTCTGCTGTGGTAAAGTTAAAGTAATGGTTGTCTTTCTTCACACATAATTCTTTACTGACTTCCTCAGGAATGTCTTTAGTGTGGTTTTAGCTTCCTCACAAACTCTCCCTTCAGCTTATGGCAGTAGTAAACAGCTGGATTCTGAAATATGAAATTTATATAACAGAATAGTTTCTAAAAGCATACTCAAGTATAAAGTGGATTAAAAAAATCCTAACCAGTTTTACTGGCTTCCCTGGTAGCTCAGCTGGTAAAGAATCTACCTGCAATGCAGGAGACCCCGATTCAATTCCGAGGTTGGGAAGATCCCTTGGAAAAGGGATAGGTTACCCATTCCAGTATTCTTGGGCTTCCTTGGTGGCTGAGACAGTAAAGAACCTGCCTGCAATATGGGAGACCTGGGTTCGATCCCTAGGTTGGGAAGATCCCCTGGAGGAGGGCATGGCAACCCACTCCAGGGGCCTGGCGGGCTACAGTCCATGGGGTCGCAAAGAGTCAGACATGACTGAGCAACTAACCACAACCAGCTTTACACTTTACAATGTTTTTGAGATGGGAACAGGGGTAGATTTGCCTCATTAAGTTTATTTTTGTTGAGATTATATTAACACTCATATATTTTTAAGATTAATAAATACCAGCTGGCTGATGGAGTTTAGACGTGACAGTTAAGGATCTAATTTGGGAACAATTTATAAATAACTACTTAGAACAAGTCACAATGTATGTGAGTTTCCCACAGAATTTAGAGTTGACTTTGTTTTTTTCCCCTCAGAAATATCTTGTCTACTACATTCTTATGGAAGAAAATGATTGGTCCTAAAGTCAATTCCATTTCAACTCTAGAAAAATTTCCCATTTTAATTGCATTTTAATATCTACATAGAGCTTACTCACTCAAATTTTTCAGTAGATTATTTTTCTACAACAAAATCAAGCATCATTTCTTATATTCACTGGTGCAAATTTACCTCAGTTTATTCATTACTGTAGGATCTCCTTGCTCTAATTGGATTTGCCTCCTAGGAGCACCTGACATGTAGCTCATCCTTACTTTTTTGCTTTTGATGATGGTGCCTCATTCACTTAGGATGATCTCTTATCTTCATGCATCCACTGATGTTTATCACTTCTTTCAAGATATAGATGATGTCTGACTTTTGCCAAGAAATTTTTCTCTATTGATTTCCATATCTTGTTCAGTCACTCAGTCACGTCTGACTCTTTGTGGCCCACCTGGCTCCTCTGTCCATGGAATTTTCCAGACAAAAATACTGAAGTAGGTTGCCACTTTCTAGTTCAGGGGATCTTCTCGATTGAGGATCAAACCCTCATCTCTTGTGTCTCCTGCATTGGCAGGTGGATTCTTTACCATGAACACCACCTAGGTATTTTGTGACAAATCAGTAACTATGTACTAGCTTCAGGGGTAGACAAGAAGGATGTAAAATTGAATTGAAAGATAGAAGCTTTCACTTCTGCTCTAAAATATATGTCCTGGAATATTATCTGAGCTATATTCTAAACTTCAGTTTCTGTAAAATTAATAATAGCAAAATGTACTGAGAATATTCTCTGTACCAACTACAAATTGCTTAATATACATAATCTTGTTTAATACTCATAAGAACCCCGTGAGGAAACTATTTCAATATAAGCTAATTCAGCTAATAAGTTGGGAACAGAGATCTGAATCTCTAAGTTTGCATTCAGGGCCTGGTAATTAACCATTGTATTTCACTGTATCACACTCCAGTCACTTACGACTTCTTTTCTTAATCCACTTTGTTCCCGTCTTCACATGTCTTGTGCAAGTATGTTATTCATCAATAAGATAGTATGTGTGTATGTGCCATGTGTACTAGGTCGCTTCAGTTGTGTCCGACTCTTGTGTACCCTATGGACTGTAGCCAGCCAGGCTCCCCCTCCATGGGATTCTTCAGGCAAGACAGTACATTTCTCCTCATTTATTGATTGATTTCTGGGTCTTCCCTGCTGCACACAGGCTTTCTGCAATTGCGGCGGGCAGGGTCTGTGCTCTGGTTGTGGTGCACAGGCTTCTTTCTCACTGTGTGGCTTCTCGTGTTGCAGAGCACAAGCTTGAGGGCACATGGGCTCCAGCAGTCATGGAGCGTGGGCTCACTAGCTGTGGCTCGTGGGCTCTGGAGTGTGGACTCACTACCTGTGGTACACAGGCTGAGTTGCCCTGTGGCATGTGGATCTTCCCGGACTGGGACTGAACCTGTGTCTCCTGCATTGGCAGGTGAACCGCTGGAGCACAAGAGAAGTCTGACAGTATACATCTTAAAGTCCCAAAACTACTCACCACCTGCTCTAGTCAACACAGAACATGGCACATAGTCAAGTACTTATCCAATAAAATAATCACACATACACATAAACAAACATACACATATATAATGCTTTCCAATCTGAATAATGAAGGTTTTTAACCTCATATTTTATTTGACAATATACTATTAAGTATCTCATGAGAAATATTCTAATTCCTTTACAATTCTTACTGAACCATGATAGTACATGACATACTCAGTAAACATTTACTGAATAAATAAATGGCTAAAAGACACATTAAGTAGTTCAATTGTTTTCAAAATTAAAAACAAGTTGCATAAATGCCTCTGCACCACTGTTTGCTTCTTTCCTCTATCTTCTTCTTCTCACATGTGTTCCCAATTTAAAATAAAAACAATATACCAAGAGAAAGGAAATTAATTATGTAAAGGAAATAATACTAAATAACTTTCTAAAGGCCAACAAATCCCATTAAGTAAAAAAGCATACAATTCATGGCTAAAGATTGCTCCTAACCCACTGGTAAATACTGCTCCAAGTCAGGGAAACCACTATGGACCACTATAAATTCCTGTTAAGTATAGGAGCTACGTGCTATAGTCTGAATGTTGTGTCCTCCCAAAATTTCTATGCTGAAATCCTAACCCCCAAGATCATGGTATTAGAAACTGGGGCCACTGGGAGGTGCTTACACCATGACGGTGGAGCCCTCATGAATGGAATTACTGTTCTTATAAAAGAGAACCTACAGTGCCCCCTAGACTTTTCTACCATGTAAGGACAAAATGAGAATTGCAACCACAAGAAAGCTTTCTCTCAGACCATGCTGGCACCATGACCCTGGACTTCTAGCCTCCAAAACTGTGAGAAATAAATGTCTGTTGTTTATAAGTTACCCAATCTGTGGCATTTTGCTAAAATAACCCAGACTATGGCTTTATTGACTGTACCAAAGCCTTTGACTGTGTGGATCACAATAAACGGTGGAAAATTCTGAAAGAGATGGGAATACCAGACCACCTGACCTGCCTCTTGAGAAACCTGTATGCAGGTCAGGAAGCAACAGTTAGAACTGGACATGAAAAAACAGACTGGTTCCAAATAGGAAAAGGAGTATGTCAAGGCTGTATATTGTCACCCTGCTTGTTTAACTTATATGCAGAGTACATCATGAGAAACGCTGGGCTGGAGGAAGCACAAGCTGGAATCAAGACTGACGGGAGAAATATCAATAACCTCAGATATGCAGATGACACCACCCTTATGGCAGAAAGTGAAGAACTAAAGAGCCTCTTGATGAAAGTGAAAGAGGAGAGAGAAAAAGTTGGCTGAAAGCTCAACATTCAGAAAACTAAGATCATGGCATCTGGTCCCATCACTTCATGGGAAATAGATGGGGAAACAGTGGAAACAGTGGCTGACTTTATTTTTCTGGGCTCCAAAATCACTGCAGATGGTGATTGCAGCCATGAAATTAAAAGACGCTTACTCCTTGGAAGGAAAGTTATGACCAACTTAGATAGTGTATTAAAAAGCAGAGATATTACTTTGCCAACAAAGGTCCATCTAGTCAAGGCTATGGTTTTTCCAGTGGTCATGTATGGATGTGAGAGTTGGACTATAAAGAAAGCTGAGTGCTGAAGAATTGATGCTTTTGAACTGTGGTGTTGGAGAAGACTCTTGAGAGTCCCTTGGACTGCAAGGAGATCCAACCAGTCGATCCTAAAGGAGATCAGTCCTGGGTGTTCATTGGAAGGATTGATGCTGAAGCTGAAACTCCAATCCTTTGGCCACCAGATGCGAAGAACTGACTCATTGGAAAAGACCCTGATGCTGGGAGGGATTGGGGGCAGGAGGAGAAGGGGACAAGAGAGGATGAGATGGTTGGATGGCATCACCGACTTGATGGACATGGGTTTGGGTGGACTCCAGGAGTTGGTGATGGACAGGGAGGCCTGGCGTGCTGAGGTTCATGGGGTTGCAAAGAGTCGGACATGACTGAGCGACTGAACTGAACTGAATTGAACCCAGACTATGACACTATAAAATTTTTACTAACTCTTATTTTGTGGTTTTAATCTACACAATGCTACTAAAGATTAAAATATATAAGTAACAATTTTCTTAATAATTTAGACACATAATTAACTCTTCTTTTCTACACAATTTTCTATAAGGATAGTTTTTCTTTAATTTGTTTTCTCATTTAACTTTTGGAGAAAATTTAAGGGGAAGATTGTGTTCTTGATATTTGAGCCTGGAAACACTTTATTGAATGATAAAAATCCTTTTTTTATGGGTAACTTACACAATTAATCCTTTATTGTTTAAAAACATCAAAAAGTCATTTCATGAAAATTAAGAACCAAGAATACTGAATTCATAATACTCAAGTGTTTTCCAATTTATATCTATAAAATCTCTTCCAAGGAAAATAAAACGTATTTCTTTTCTTAAGCTATGCTCCCTTCTAAATTTCTCTGAAAGGTGCATTTAATATATCTCACCAGGATTTCACTAAAAGGACAAGGAAACCTAATCTTGATTTAAAGAAGACTTTTCATTATGTGGTTTCAACAGTCCATTGATTATTACAGCTTCATAGACACTATTATGATAATGTATCTTTTAAAATTTCAATCCCTTGTTCAGGAAAATTTTCAATAAAAGTCATAATCTAACAGAGACCACTGCATGATAGATTAATTTTTCTCTTTTATTCAATGAAGAAAAAAGAAATAATGCACTCTTCTTTAAAGTCTATTGTCACCTTATGCACTCTTCATTGAGAGAGTAATTGAAAAAAATAACAGGAAAAAGGAATTAAATGTGCATTTACCTGTATTAGACATATCTGTAGGGCTGTTGTCTGAAGAACTAACTGGAATCTGTTCTGTTTTCTTGTATCCAGTTTTTATCTAAGAAAGAAAATGAGGAATATGAAATGTCATTTTCTAAAGTAGGTCAAAGACCAGACTAGGTGTTCATGTTAACATAAAAAGAATGATTAATGAGATTAAAGCAACAGTCCTGAAAATATGAAACCTTTAAAATTTTGGTATATTCACCTTCAAACAAAGCAATTCAGAATTAAAGTAACAGCTGCGTTTAGCTCTACCATAACCAAGGATAACAAAATATAAGGCTATGTACCATGTCTCTGAAAAGGTAGTATAACCCCAAATGAAAAAGTATAAGGGCTAAGAGAAAATCTTAAACTCTGTATCTAATTAGCATGGACCCAAAACTGAAGATACCTATGATGAATTTTATCCCACTGACTAAAAGCCTACTTGAGTTTCAAGTTTATTTTATATGCTCTATTCTATAATTCATTATTAACTGCACTGTAGCAATTAGTAATTACAGTCATCCCTTTGTATCTGCCAGTTTTGCATCTGCATATTCAATCAACAGCAAATTGAAACTATTTTTAAAAATTCCAGAAAGTTCCAAAAAGCAAAACTTGAATTTGCAGCACCAGCAACTATATACATAGCATTTATACTGTATTAGCTATTAAGTGTAATCTAGAGATGATATAAAATATAAGGGGAGGGTATGCATAGATTATATGCAAATACAACACCATTGTATACAAGAAACTTTAGCATCCCTGGATTCAGGTATCTGCTCTGGGGGCTGTGGGAGGAGGCTGTCCTGGATATCTACAGATATCAAAGGATGACTGTAATTATATTGATTTCCATGTAGAAACTCCCCCTTTTGTGTGATTCATTATTAAAGACCCTGATTCTGGGAAAGATTGAAGGCAGGAGGAGAAGTGGGTGACAGAGGATGAGATGGTTGGATGGCATTGCCAACTCAATGGACATGAGTTTGAGCAAACTCCAGGAGACAGTGAAGGACAGGGAAGCCTGATATCCTGCAGTCCATGGGGTCGCAAAGAGTCGGAGATGACTTAGTGACTGAACAACAACAAAGCTGAATTACATTCCAGCATATGCATGTGAGGGAACAATATCCGCCTACACTGTGCAGAAAAGAGCTGAGGAACAGAAAGGAAGATTGCTCGTCTTCAGTCAAGCAGAAAACAGAAAAAAAAATAATGAATGGAATAATATGAGAGACTATCTGAAAATAAATATAATCTTTCATATCACAGTTTTGAGCATATCTAAGCATATCTTCATGATGCCATTCCTGATTATGACTTTCCTGACATAGAATACATTGATCTGAAAAATTATTAATAGCACAGCATAAAAATCTTAAACAAAAAAGATCTTTCAAGGAAATACCAATTGGTTAACAAACTATATTACCAAAATTATAGTTCTATTATGTATACAACAAACATAATGACACACAGGGGTTTATGGACAAACAGAGAAACAGAGAAATACAAGATTACCTGATTCCTCCTAAAAGAAGGTAAAATGGCATCTGTAGATTTGGGAGTAGATGAGGTCTTTGGAATTAGTATTTCAGGAGGAGAAGAAATAAGGCTAAATTTTGAGGCTTGAGGTCCATATTCTCCTGTAGCTTGTAAATGGGATGAACAAGATGGATTTTCTAAATGGCTGCTGTCAGATTTCTGTCTTATGAATGCTATCTCCCAAGCAGATTCTGACCTAGCATTAAAAAGAAATCACTTTATGGATATAGTACAATTGAATTCTAAGATGACATTTCAAATATTAGCAGAAAAGACTTGTTTTGGGTCTAAAGTAAGTACTAGGACAACTTAAATTTCTATTTTTACAGAGATATGCTAAATGATTCATTCTATCTTATGGCTAGAATAGTTACCTCAACTTGGCTCTGGTAATTATGCTTTTTGCTTCTTCAAATGATACACCAATCATAGACTCCTTGTTTATTGAGACAAGTTGATCTCCTGGTTTCAAACGTCCATCCTAACAAAAATAGTAATATTTGTAAAGAAACTGATTAAGGTGTTTCTTAAAAACATTATTTACACAATTTTTAAAATTTTAATTAATTTATTATGATATTGTGGTGTTTTTGCCATACATTGACATGATCAGCCATGGGTGTACATGTGTCCCCCAGTCCTGAACCCTCTTCCCACCTCCCTCCCCATCCCATCCTTCTGGGTTGGCCCAGTGCACCAGCTTTGAGTTCCCTGCTTCATGCATCAAGCTTGCACTGGTCATCTATTTCACACACAGTAATATACATGTTTCAATGCTATTCTCTCAAATCATCCCACCCTTGCCTTCTCCCACAGAGTACAAAAGTCTGTTCTTTATACCTGTGGTCTTTGCTGTCTCACATAAAGGGTTGTCACTACCATCTTTCTAAATTCCATATATATGCATTAATATATTGTATTGGTGTTTTTCTTTCTGACTCACATCACTCTGTATAATAGACTCCAGTTTCATCCACCTCATTAGAACTGAGTAAAATGTGTTCTTTTTAATAGCTGAGTAATATTCCATTGTGTATATGTACCACAGCTTTCTTATCCATTCATCTGCTGATGGACATCTAGGTTGCTTTTATGTCCTAGTTATTGTAAACAGTGCTGCAATGAACACTGGGGTACATGTGTCTCTTTCAATTCTGGTTTCCTTGGTGTGTATGCCCAGCAGTGGGATTGCTGGGTCATATGGCAGTTCTATTTTCAGCTTTTTCAGGAATCTCCACACTATTCTCCATAGTGGCTGTACTAGTTTGCATTCCCACCAACAGTGTAAGAGGGTTCCCTTTTCTTCACACCTTCTCCAGCATTTATTGTTTGTAGACTTTTTGATGGCAGCCATTCTGACGGGTGCGAGATGGTACCTCACTGTGCATTTGATTTACATTTCTCTGATAATGAGTGATGTTGAGCATCTTTTCATGTGTCGGTTAGCCACCTGTATGCCTTCTTTGGAGAAATGTCTGTTTAGTTCTTCGGCCCATTTTTTGATTGGGTCATTTATTTTTCTGGTATTGAGCTGCTTGTATGTTTTTGAGATTAATTGTCAGTTGCTTCATTTGCTATTATTTTCTCCCATTCTGAAGGCTGTCTTTGCACCTTGCTTATAGTTTCCTTCATTGTGCAAAAGCTTTTAAGTTTAATTAGGTCCCATTTGTTTATTTTTGCTTTTATTTCCATTACTCTGGGAGATGGGTCATAAAGGATCTCCCTGTGATTTATGTCAGAGAGTGCTCTGCCTATGTTTTCTTCTAGAAGTTTTATAGTTTCTGGTGTTACATTTAGATCTTTAATCCATTTTGAGTTTATTTTTGTGTATGGTGTTAGAAAGTGTTCCAGTTTCATTCTTTTACAAGTGGTTGACCAGTTTTCCCAGCACCACTTGCTAAAGAGATTGTCTTTTCTCCATTGCATATTTTTGCCTCCTTTGTTGAAGATAAGGTGTCCACAGGTGCATGGATTTATCTCTGGGCTTTCTATTTTGTTCCATTGATCTGTACTTCTGTCTTTGTGCCAGTACCATACTGTCTTGATGACTGTAACTTTGTAGTATAGTCTGAAGTCAGGCAGGTTGATTCCTCCAGTTCCATTCTTCTTTCTCAAGATTGCTTTGGCTATTTGAGGTTTTATATGTTTCCATACCAATTGTGAAATTATTTGTTCTAGTTCTGTGAAAAATACCATTGGTAGCTTGATGGGGAATTGCACTGAATCTGTAGATTGCTTTGGGAAGTATACTCATTTTCACTATATTGATTCTTCCAATCCATGAACATGGTATATTTCTCTATCTATTTGTGTCATCTTTGATTTCTTTCATCAGTGTTTTATAGTTTTCTATACATAGGTCTTTTGTTTCTTTAGGTAAATTCATTTCTAAGTATTTTATTCTTTTCGTCTTAATGGTGAATGGGATTGTTTCCTTAATTTCTCTTTCTGTTTTCTCATTGTTAGTGCATAGGAATGCAAGGGATTTCTGCGTATTAATTTGATACAGTTAAAGCAAAGCACAGTATTAGTAAAGAATGACTTAAAGAAAAGAATAAAAAGAAAATTTTTGACAAAGAGTCCCAACAGTAAAAAGTTTTTATTAAAGTCTGGCTTGGTAATATACACGTTTTCCTAATAGCTCAGTTCATAAAGAATCTGCCTGTAATCCGGAAGACCCCAGTTCTATTCCTGGGTCAGGAAGATCCTGTGGAGAAGGGAAAGGCTACCCATTCCAGTAATCTTGGGCTTCCCTTGTGGCTCAGCTGGTAAAGAATCTGCCTCAATGTGTGAGACCTGGGTTTGATTCCTGGGTTGGGGAGATTCTCTGGAGAAGGGAAAGTCTACCCACTCCAGTAGTCTGGCCTGGAGAATTCCATGGACTGTGTATTCCATGGGGTCACTAAAGATTCAGACACAATGAGTCACTTTCACTTTGCTAATATACATGAATGAAATGGAAATGTTCATGTATTCCTAGAATAAACTTTCATGTTAAGGTATCCTGAAGATATGAAGACACAACCTGGTATACTAGGAAAAGAAGCCTGTTTTAAAAGGTCAGTTGTATGAGATAAAAACAGGTCTGTCTGTGATAAAGTAGGCCAAATCATTCTAGGATATTTCAGAATATAAGACTCATTCAGTTTAGTTTCTGAGCATTCCTATATCTTTCAACCCATCACACATTAAGAGTTATTTCACAGTTAGAATTTTTTAAAATTCTGCCAATGATCTTAACTACATTTCTGTTCATGGTCAGACATCATCTTTTTTGGATCTGCTGTCCTTCCTGTGACTGACAAAGAACCAGTTGGTTATACAAGGAGTTCTACTGACATCCTACTAATAACAACCAATCCTAACTGGCTGCCTGGCATTGTCTTTTCCAGGACCTATCTCTGCCAATGACTATACGCGTGTGTGCTCAGTCGTGTCTGACTCCTGCAACCCCATTGACTATAGCCCACCAGGCTCCTCTGTTCAAGAATACTGGAGTGGGTTGCCATTTCCTCCTCCAGAGGATCTTCCCGACCCAGGGACTGAACCTGCATCTCCTGCTTCTCCTGCTTTGACAAGCAGTTTCTTTACCACTAAGCTACCTGGGAAGTCCCCTTGCCTAAAACTAGCCTAACTGTTTAAGACAAAGCATAAATGTTACAAGATTTAATGTATACATTAGGTAAGTTTTCTTGGTTTTCATTCGTCTTTTAATTCAAACCGGAAAATGAAAAATGAACTCTCTTCATTTTCAGTTCCTAAGATGCTTCTCAATCATTAGTACAAATACAGAAAGCATTATTTCTACAACTAGGGAAAAGTTTATAAAGTTAAAAAGCATTTTTACCCCTGAGGGTATTTAGGTAAATTCCACAAATTCAAGGAAATAGCTTTTAAAAAGCCTTATCATCTAAGCTATATCCTTGGATAACTAATCTTTGATTTGAACTGCATTATATATAACAATGGTGATTTATGGTTACTTTACTGTTGAATAACAATGTTTTATTAAAAAATGTTATTTATTATTATCTTTTACACTGAACACTGAGTATACAGGAAGGCAAATAAATATAAACATGTTATTTCTAATACTGTGTAATAAAAGATAAGATAATCTAAATGAATAATGACCCTATGACCATTCTGAAATATAAACATAAAACCACAAAGTCAATTTGATTTAAAATATATAGTATTTGAAAACTAATTTGGATTTTATAAGCATGTGATTAAATATAACTAGCAAAGTTTGAGAATACACAATTGCTATATTCACAAGTGATTTTTTCCCCCTCCTTCCATTTGATCAATGTATGGGGACTAAAACACAATAGTAATGCTGGAAAAGGCTAAGCAGCATGGAGAAAGTATCTACCATATGGATCCTACATGTTCAGTAAAATGAAGGAGCTGATTTTGTAATATTTTATAAAATCAAGCCTGATGACAGACTTTGGTAACATATGCATTGAAGTCAACTATGTTCAGACTACACTTAGAAACTTACATAGGAGAACTTGCGATTCAATATTCTAAACATTAGCCTGAGGATGTCACTTCCTCGAGGTTAAAGTGAAATGGTGACAAACAAAGAAACAAAACAACCTTTTTGCCATAGGCAAAAAGATAAGGCTAGTAAAAGTTACCAAAGAACAAACAAAATTCTGGAGAGCACTTAATTCTGAAAAGGAGGGTGGAGAATATAATGGAGTGGGAGGAAAACACATAGGAAGACTTAATAGCAATATTTTCTACTTAAGTCAGTGAAGTCTAAGTGGACTCATGGGTGTTCATTTCATCATTATGCTTTATAAGTCAGATATCTACTCCAATATCTTTTTATATGTGTAAAATGTTACATTATTAAAAAGAAAATTTCCATCCCATTGAAATAAAGCAAACACTCATAACATTTAGGGCTTCCCTGGTGGCTCAGTTGGTAAAGAATCCACCTGCAATGCGGGAGACCCCAGTTCAATTCCTGGGTCAGGAAGATCTCCTGGAGAAGGGAACGGCTACCCACTCCAGTATTCTGGCCTGAAGAATTCCAAGGACTGCATAGTCCTTGGGATTGCAAAGAGTTGGACACGACTGAGTGACTTTAATTTCATGACATTTAAGCTCAACAATGTTTCTAACTAGATGAATTTTATTTTGGTTCTATATTCCAAAATTTGCATTGGAAGTAGGGTCAAACAGTGATTTTTTAAAAATCTAGCTTAAATAAATGTCTGTTAAATCCAACTCTATCCCATTTGGAATCTGCAAAAAATTCTTCCTTAGAATCAGCTTAAAAAGGTAGATTATAACTGAAATTTAATGACTATACTACTATTTACTTATATTCCAAAGCCTGGCAATAACTTAGGGAAAGAAAGGGAACAATGAAGGAAGCTCTGCTTCATTGAAGCAAAGCATTTGAAAGATTCTGACAAGGGGAAAAAAGTTCTTTGAGAACTGGGGTGGTGGACAGTAAATATTTGGTTGTTTTGTTTTACCCTAAACACTCTTAGTATTAACAGTTCCTGGTTTTTATTAAACTTCCTTGGAAAGGGAAAATTCCATGATGATGACTATAAGCCAGATGGCAACTCCATTGTCTGCTATTTGGGCAGGAGCCTTCAGAGGCAGTGGACTGGTGAGGAGAAAAGAGAATGAGGCATGGAAACCAGATAGATCTGAATTCAAATTTGAGCTCCACAGATTGCTAGCTAAGATGTTCATAAACAATGAGAGAAGGTGAAGGAAGGGGATGCAGGAGGTGCATCTCATCCACAAAGAACAAAGAACTAAATTCTAAATTGCCAGAGACAGTTCTTCTCTCTGTGTATCTTATAGAAACCACAGCTGGTTGTCAGTGTTATGGAGAAAAGGCATTCAGAAAACAGAAGTCGGTAACAGGATTGAGGTGACCTACCTTCTCCCACAATCTCTTCTCTGGCCACACGGTATTAGCCATACAGAGAAAAAGCTCTCAGAAGGCAGTTTAACACATCTTATATTAATATTAAGGTACACCAATGTACTGAAGTAGTGTTTTCCAAGAAGACAAGAGTCAGAGAAGAGAAGAAGAAAGTCTCTGACTGTGGCTGCTGGTGTTTATATATATTTTTCTTTCTAAAGAGTACTTGCAGCAGTTTTTTTTTCTTTTTCTTTTTCTTTTGCCTCCAAGAATAAGATCTTAGCTGATCATGTGAATTTCTGAACCGGTTTAAAAGTCAGAACCTGCAAACTAAAACAAAGCTATTTCTGTAAAAGTCTGGCATTCAAAGCCTGTGAATTCTACCCCAGCTTGATTAATGTGTCTGTGAAGATAGTGACTTCAGGGATTTGCCAAGGCCTCTTCCACACTGTCTAGATTCTGATTCAGCACTTACTGAGCAACCACACAACATGACAGGCAAGGTGCCAAGCACTTTCACACACCCAGCTTCAGTATGAATTTTTTCTCGTTGACATTTATAAAGATGTTGAAATAATAATGTATTCTTAAATACTTGAATACTTCTGTTAAAAACTGACAACACTGTCCATTTCATATTATAACGACTATTACACAGTTTACCAAATAATGTATGACCACAGTATCAGAAACTATCTACATAGCCTGACTCTAACTCAGTATTTCTCAACACAAAGACTGCTCCTGCAAGCTTTTGGATTCCTTTCCCATAATTTCATTAAGTGTCAATGGAGCTATCTTCTCACAATACCAGTTATTAACAAGAATGCAGGCAATTTATTTAATCTCCATGAGACTCATTTTCTTAGCTGTGAGGTGGGGAATAAGTACCTATTGCACAAGGTTGCTGTGATAAATGACGCATATAAAATCCTAACAGATTGTAGGTGCTATGGAGAGGTGAATCAGATTCCCATATCTGTTGAAGGCAATTTTCACAGTGATAGAAAATTTAATCCTCCCAGTCCTCAAATTAAGAACCCTTGATGACTGTCCACTGACAGGAAAAGCAGAAACTCCTGAATTTCCCAAACCTAGAACAACAAACTAGATGCAACCTACTTTTTCTAGCCTCATATCCACGTTCCCTCCTCAGCATATAAATTCTTCATCCTATTCTCAGAAAACGTTCTTCAAACCTGCCACAGTCTTTCAAACTTTAGTGTGCTTATACATATTAATTCTTGTCTAGAACGCCACCACTCACCTTGACACGTCTGTCTGATGAACTCTCATTTAAACTTCACTGCCAAATTCAAACATTATCTATGCTGTAGGTTTTCTCCAACTCCCTAGATTTACTTAACTGCCTCCTTATCTTTGTTCCAAAAGCACTTTCATTTTTCTATATTACTGTACTTACTCCGTACTATCCTTATTTGTTTACATATCTTTTTCTTCCCCATTAGACTATATTACTTCAGCAACTCCCAAATTAACAGCACACATTCTTTCAACTGACCAGAACTATGCCCTTTTCATGGTTATTTCCCTGAGCATAGTGCCAAGTATAGAACAGGTCACAATAAATGAAAGAGGCCCAGGAAACACTGAGGAAATTAAGATGGCTCTAACACAAATAACAGCGGCAAAGGAGAAAAAAGTGCGTGACATTGAAATGTGAATCCTCTTGGCTGCTACTGCTTTAGCTCCCACCAAAGGATTGGTTTCTCTGCCCCTTGTCATCTAGAGACCTTTGTCCTACCTATCCAAAAAGCCTTTGTCCCAGTTCCAGTGACACACCATATCCTGAAAATAGATTTCTTTTCAAAGTTAGATATGTCCAGCTATAATCCTTTGTGAGCAATGACTACTAGTATCCATTTATATGATCTTTGTCTTAATCTGTAAGATTGGACCAAAAAAAAAAAAAAATCTTGAATATATCACATCTAAGATCCGTAATACTGATTATGAGATACACCATTATTTTATGTAATGCTAAGAGAAAATACGCTGTCAGTTACACTACGACATTTACTATAAGATCCATTTCAATTTCAGAGATGTTACAGAGAAAATATATACATATAGACATATGTACACACACAAACCCCTATGTGTGTGTACAGAACATCCGAGGTGGTGCTAGTGGTAAAGAACACACCTGCCAGTACAGGAGACATAAAAGATGCGAGTTTGATCCCTGAATCGGGAAGATCCCCTAAAGCAGGGCATGGTAACCCATTCCAGTATTCGTGCCTGTGTCTTCATGGACACAGGAGCCTGGCAGACTGCAGTCCATGGGGTCACAAAGAGTCAGACATGACTGAAGCAACTTAGCACGCACACATGTGCATGTACATACACACGTAATTACTTATCTATACATCTGTTTTATAAATATTGGTGTGTATCTATATGCATACAGTCATTTCTTGGTGTTGGATACCAAAATCCATGGATGCTCAAGTACCTTACATGAAATGCTGTAATAGCTGCATGAAATCTATGCATACCCTCCCTGTATACTTTAAATCATCTCTAGATTACTTATCATACCTAATACAATGCAGATGCTATGTAAATAATTGTTTTACGGCAAATTCAAGTTTGCTTTTTGGAATTTTCTGGAATTTGTTTTTTTGAATATTTTCTATTTGAGGTTGGTTGAGCCCATAGCTTTGGAACCTAAGGATATGGAGAGCTGACTGTATGTGTATGTGTGTACTCTAGAATCAGGTAAACAAAATATATCGGGTTTGAAGAAAAATGTCTGATTCCGGCCTGCTCTCCTTACAGTACTAGCAGAGAAAGAAAAAAGAAAGTATTGTTCAGAATTAGACACAAAGAGCTAGGAAGAAAAGGTACTTTGGTGTGGAGTCCAGATAGCGGCAGTTGAAAGGTAAACAGGCAAATCAGTAATTCTCAGCAACATGACTAAAGATTTACTTATTCATTGGTTATTAATTTAGTAATCAATATGTGTCAGGTACCACGCTAGGGACTAAAGATATTATTGTGAATAAAACAGATAAGATCTGTGCACTTAGGAAACATCCTCAGATTTGTGGTTCAGGCAGAGCTGGTAAACACAGTCACAGATACTGATGTACGATCACAAGCTGACCCTGGCGACTATGAAGGTAACAAACAAGCAGACAGGAGATAGGAAGGAAAGGCGTGCAGACAGGAAACACCTGGCCCTAGACTTGGGCGGTGGGGCAGGTGCGGGGAACACAGGGAACACCTCTCTGTGGAAGTATCTTTGGGTTCATGTTTAAAAGTAATGGGGTAGTGATAGTCAGGGGGAGCAGCATACAAGATGAGAAAGAACTTGGCCCCTTCCAAGGACTGAAAGAATGCTACTCTGAAAGCACAGGGTGGTGAGTCAGAGAAGTGAGGGGCAGAAGTCACCCTATACAGAGCCTTGTAGCCAATTAAGTATTAGTAGGCTTGGTTGAGAGGGAAATAGGAATGGTGCATAAGAGCAGACAAAGCTCTCTGTGAGGTTTGATATAAACTGATGACAACTTAAACAAAGGTGATGGCAGTGGAGATCAAGAAGACTGATGGATTCAAGAGCTATTTAGAAACAGTTAACAGTAAGTACTAATGAATTAGATATGGGTGTTAAGGGAGAGGAAGTATTTAGAATGAGATCTGGTTTTCTGACTTTGTGCAATTGGAAGGTGTCATTCACAGAAACTGGGAACACTGGCAGAAGGCCTATTTGGGGAGAAATGGGTAGATGGAAGGTACGACATGACTATCATAAATCCTGCCTCAGACAAGTTGCATGTGAGATGCCTTGAAGAGATCCAAGTGGAGATGTGGATCAGGCAACTGGATATGTGTGTATGAAGGTCAAAGGAATGTTCCACTCCCCAAAATTTCTAAGACTGAACACTGAGGACTCCAAACTGATATGGAATTGGCTGGTGGAGAGAAAAGAGCCTTGGAGTTCCCATATTTAATCCTTCCCTTAACTCAGTACCTATTATAGTTGTTCCTAACCAATAGGCTACCTCTAGCTCTTAGAGTTGGGAGAATCAAGAATCTTCTTTCCTACTTAAAGCAGCAAAAACACTTCAAGATGTTTCAAGTTTGAACTCTGAATATGTTTTTTTCAAAGAAACATGACCATTTTGGTTACTTAACCAGTATTCTATTTCATATCTTCCAAGAGGAAAAATATTTTTGTGTGTGTATGAGGGGAAGGAGGGGCAGCTAGCCATGAATAACTAAAGATAATTAATTCCAACAACCCCCTGTCTATAAAGTTTGGAAATATAAATTAAATATAATCTATCTATAAGCTTGAGATTGGCTATATTATTAACTCTGAAACAATATAATGTTAAAATTACAGCAAGTGAAAGTCCTCATATGCATTTAAAAAATATTAACGGTTGCTCAGTGTACCAACTTAATAAGGATAACCTATGAGCCTCTGTTTCCTATTCTGTGAATATACATGCAGAAATTTGTGCAGATTAGAAGTTTATTAACAAGCCTAACACAGTATTTGTTGTTGCTGTTGTTTAGTCACTCAGTTGTATCCAACTCTTTGCGACACCATAGACTGTAGTCCACCAGGCTCCTTTGTCCATGGGGATTTTTTGGACAAGAACACAGTATTTAGAACAAAGTAAATTCTATTATGCATTAAAAATATTTTTATACAAAATTGAATTAATTTCTCTTTTCAGAGCAAAAGATGTATGTACTTCTCCATCTTGAGGAAGAACATAAAAGCAACTGTAAGCATTGCAAACTCACTTAATTCTTCTCTGTCTACACCCTTCTCTATTTTGGCAATTTTCTTCTCTTGGACACAACCAAATACTGTAAAAATACATTAATAACTCAATGCTGCTCTCTAGTGGTAAATACAGAATATACTTTATTACATGGTTTTGCTTTCTAATAACCTTTCAAACAACGAAATTCTCAGAAAATCAGCAAGAGAAAATGTATATTACAGGTATAATTTCTTATTCAGTGATTGCTGACAGGAGATGAGTCACTCAGCACCTAGTCACTACTATTACTTTAAGTACAAATATTTTTCATGGGGGAAAAAAAGCACAAATTGATGTTTGTCTTAAAAGTAAATTCTTATCACTTGTTAGGAACCATAATCCACTGCATTACTTCAAGTATAGTCTAAGAAATAGCTTAGCCATACTGAATACACACATCCTTTAGCTTTAAAACTAAAGTAATATATCTCAATTCTTAAAAGAAAAATTTTGTCTTTTGTTTGAATTTGTTTAAATTTAGCATTTAAGTATGCTCTTATTTAGTTAATAAATAAAATTCAGGAGCCCAAAATTATATCATTATAATATCCTATTGTATGTTTGTATGCTCAGTTGCTCAGTCGTGTCTGATTGACGCTTTGTGACCCCATGGACTGTAGCCTGCCAGGCTCCTCTGTCCACGGGATTCTCCAGGCAAGAATACTAGAGTGGGTTGCGATTTCCTACTCCAGAGACAATATCCTATACTTACTGTATAACACTTACAGCTTGGTAAGTGTATTAGGAAGACACTGTATTATCTTCACAAGCCTGAGAAAATTTAAGTCTATTGCTTTGAAAGTTTTGGTTAAATTGATTTTTTTTTTCCCAACATGGAAAAAAATCCACTTGAATAAACAAACTGTTTGCTAAACAGTGTTCAGGATAGGACTGGGGGGTAAGGGTAGGACTATTTATTCAACAAAAACAACTAGAATAAGAACAATATAAACAAACTTTGTAAGAGGATCCTGTCTCATGTTAAATAGCTTGATATTAATAGACTATTTTATTAAATTCTTTATATACTATATCTCTCCAAAAAGGATTGGAAGAAATTTTCCACAAAAGAAATATAGAATCATGTTAGCAAAACAGAAATAACATGAAATTAAAGAGAAATGAGCATGAAAATATAGTAACCAATTTGTTAACTAGGTGCTTCAAATATAAATCTGGGCTTCCTAGCAACAAGAGCAAAGATGAATTCATGATTTGCGTATTTCTTACAGTGATGAGAAGAGTAAGGCTTTCTCATTCCTAAAAAAGATATTTTCTATCCTTAATTCTAAATCTAATTTCTCATATGGACAATTAGTAAGTGACAACAAACTTATCAAGAATTACTGCAAATTCACAAATGAGTAGTTTTATTTGCTTAGTTTTGCTTTGCATTTAAGAGAGCCCAAATGAACAGAGTTTAACTGATCTAAGTTAACCCAAACTCAGAGCAATGAATAGAGAACATGCCTTTAGATATGATTTCTCTCAGACAGACTTAGGATAAAAGTTGAACAGCATATAATTAAAAATATATAGCCTTTAGTTAGAGCTTAAAATCTGCTATTTTCATATTTAATTCATTTTTTTCTTATGCATTTGTTAGGTTAAAGCTCCTTGAGTGTGAAGGCCTACTTCCACTCTCTGTGTCCTTCACTGAGAAATGGTCACAGTGGACACTCAATTAACATAAAAAACTTACTGATGACGAAACAAACCTCATCACTAGTGGTTTTGTCTTTTAGGTGAACAGTTATTTTATCTTCGTTTTTACCTTATAACAGTCTCCTCCAGGAATGATTTCCTGAATATATACCAATGGACCGTCATTCCGGTTAATTCCTCCTAGGATCTTCAGACCAAGGCCTGTTTTCTTGGTAACTGTAATCATCTGAAAGGCAGGATCCCTAAGATAAAGTAAATTAGCATGCATAAATTAGCCTAGAGATGGTGGTCCACCAGGGAGACCCTGCCCAGAGATGGGTACCTACTTTTTCTTTAAACTCTTTGTTAACTTCTTAGACCTAGATAATTCAAAATACTCAGTACATACTAGCAATGACATTTTTAAAAATATGATCATACAAAGGCAATCAAATGAATTTTCTTAGCCCTAATTCTAATTTTTCTGTAAAACAACCAAACAATAAGAGAAATTACAGCAATAATGCTTATTTCTTTGGAGTAGAAAAATACTTTAAAAATATTATTTAAACAAACTTAAAGATTTATTAAAGGTAACTGCAGAGACTTGCTTTAAACTGACTTTTTACTACACTTTAGGATTCCAAAACGAAACACTTTAATGAATCGGATAAGGGACTTTTAAAAGACATGCTTGTGGCCATTTAAAGCAAAATAAATATAACCTTAATTTGAATCTCAAAAAAAAAAAAAAACCCTCAGTTTATGCTTTAAGAGTATTTTCCTGGTACAAAGCACATGCTCCAGCTGTGATTTCTGCTGGACATAAAAGTGATGCTACTAGGAAAGAAGGAACTGTTAAAAAGAATTCTGCAAAAGGTACACCCTCCCCCCATCCCAAGTTGTGTTTCTGAATAGTGGTCAGAACAGGCTTTTATTGGTCCAAGAGAACTTCAGTAAAGTATGAAATGAAGCTCAGGGCTTAATTATGGTGTAGTGGGTATTGTGCTAAGCAATATTCACACAATATGCTATTCAATTCATTTAATACTTATAAAATCCCTAATATTATTACCCTCATTTTTCTAAAAGAACCCAAATCTGGGTAGGTTGACTTGGTGGCCTAAAGTTACAAAGCTGGAGGACAGCAATGTGAGCCTGGTCTATTTTGCTCCAGAGCCAAAGTATGGTCTAAGATCTAAGATCACCTCAACCTCAATGCTTCACTGGTACATTAAAGCCATTGTTAAATACAGGACTTTTGCTGCTGCTGCTGCTAGCTGTCTTCAAATGTGCCATCACAGAAACCACTGTTAAAAAGAGTTAGTTCATATTTTACATAAGGTTACAGCTTTGAAAAATTTTTTATATTTAACTTCTGCCATAGAAATTCTAGCTATATCTTTATGAGGACTTGTATTCAAAAGTTAAATCATAAAAAAGTATAATGAAAGAAATTAAAACTTTAAAAAACAAACTTAAAATTTGTTTAAATTTAAAAAACAAATCCCTATTTTTGAGTATTTTGATCTTTATATAGCACTTAGAGCACATCCGTTATGGTTATATTACACTGAATTCAACTCTAGGGTAAGAGGGCCTATGTGGTTACTAGGGTAATAGTCAGTTAGCTAGGGAAAAAGGCAGAAAATGTTCTATTGTCAGACTTCAAAATCTTTCTTGACGGGAGATTAGGCTGCAAAGAAATAAAGAGATGAAGCCTAGAAGTGGGGGAGATGAAGGAGAAAGGGGACAAAGGTCTCATTAGGCACCTCCAATAACCTCTTAAACTGTCTAAATGTGAATTCCTCTCAATGGGGGTACA
The DNA here is from genome assembly GCF_910594005.1 of Cervus elaphus. Classification (NCBI taxonomy): domain Eukaryota; kingdom Metazoa; phylum Chordata; class Mammalia; order Artiodactyla; family Cervidae; genus Cervus; species Cervus elaphus. Next base: position 78,315,448 of record NC_057819.1, on the reverse strand, counting down.
CACGATCTCCAGCACACATTACTATTTCAGTAAAGTGTTCCTCCTTTTCTAACCCCAGCAGAGTATCTATGATTAACACAGCAGTGTATTTACTTGCTAGGACCTTACTTTAAAATTCCCTCATTGTGGGACTTCCCTGGTGATCCAGTGGTCAAGATTCTGTGTTCCCATTAAGGGGGACTGGGTTTGATCCCTGGTCAGGGAACTAAATCCCACATGATGCAACTAAAACTCAACAAAACCAAACAAATAACTAAATAAAAAAATTTTTTCTTAAGTCTCTCCTTGTTAAGAATTCACATTACTTAATTTTTTTTTGCAATTAAAAATAGTTCTGCTGCTCAAACTTAATCATAGTAACAGAATCTACAAGCTAAATCCAGGCAGAAATACTGCTTTTTACCTAATCAGATCAATGTAAATGCAGAACTTTGACAATACATGACAAGGCTTTAGGAAAGAGGTACTCCTGCACATTGCTGGTGGTCATCAAAAACGGCATAACCTCTGAAGAGGGGATTTAGTAATCTCTAATTTACCCTCTGGGCTTCCCTGGTGGCTCAGTAGTAAAGAATCCACCTGCCAGTGCAGGAGACAAGGGTTTGATCCCTGGGTCAGGAAGATCCCCTGGAGAAGGAAATGGCAACTCACTCCAGAATTCTTGCCTGGGAAATCCCATAGACAGAGGAGCCTGCGTCCACGAGGTGGCAAAGGAGTCAGACACGACTTAGCAACTAAACAACAACAATTTACCCTCTAATCCAACAATCTCATTTTTTGGAACCTTTCCCAAAGATAATTTGGTGACAAATACAAAATGACTTGTATACTAGGTTAGTTATTTGGCATAATTTGTAATCACTAAAAATTGCAAACAGTTCAAATGTCCATCAATAAGGTACTGGATAAATAAACTATAGTATTGACATATTAAGAACAGAATACTATACACCTACAACAAGGTACAAGGAAGAACTTTATAAACCAATATGAAGTGACCATCAGGACATAACTTTAGTTTACAAAAGGGCTGTTCAAAATACCATATATACAGGACTTCCCTGGTGATTCAGGGGTTCCCTGACAGCTCAGTTGGTAAAGAATCCACCTGCAATGTGGGAGACCTGCGTTCAGTCCCTGGGTTGGGAAGATCCCTTAGAGAAGGGAAAGGCTACCCACTCCAGTATTCTGGCCATGGACTGTATAGTCCATGAGGTAGCAAAGAGTCAGACAGGACAGAGGGACTTCCACTTTCACTTTCCTGGTGACTCAGTGGTAAAGAATCCATCTGCCAATGCAGGAGACACAGGTTCAATCCCTGGTCGAGGAGGATCCTACAAGCCACAGAGCAACTAAGCTTGTGCACCACAATTATCCAGCCTGTGCTCTAGAGTCTGAGAACCACAATGACTCAAGCCCGTGCTTTCCAGAGCCTGTGGTCTACAAGAGAAGGCCACCACAGTGAGAAGCCCACGCACCACAACTAGAGAGCAGCCCCAGTTCTCCACAGCTACAGAAAAGCTCAACCAGCAATGAGGACCTAGCACAGCCAAAAATAAACAAATAAAATTATTTCTTAAAAAAAAAAAACAAACAGAAAATACCACTATATATAATATGCTACCTTTTTGTTAAGAATGCACTGGCAAGTGGAGCCTGGGATATTGGGTGTTTTAGGACATCTTGCCTTAGTAATATGCTTCTTTCTCATTAGCTTTATTTTACCTTAAGTAGTTAAATAAAACTCTGTGCTGTCACAGAGCAAAGCTGTTCAGTACCAGTGCATGGAGCACTGTGGACAGAATTCATCTACCACACAGCTGGGCCTGGCTTTTGTCCCTAGGAGACTGGAGCTTCCCAGTGCTCCCAGGAGGAGGCATCAGAGAAAGATACACTGAGTTTAACCGACCTGAAACCATTCTCTAGAAAAGACCTTAAAACTTGAGTCAACACTGGTGTACACTCGTTTACTAAGTAAGCAAGAGTAGAAGAATGTCTAATGTCCAGTAGCACTTTATACAGAATAAATAATCGTTTTGAGAAAAAATATAATCATATACACACATACATATATGACATGCATATATATTTATATGGATATGTATTTGCACATTCAAAAAGAAACACTGAAAAAGAATTAAGAAAAAGATGGCTATTTATAGGAGAAAGAGGGCACAGAAAGAAGGATAGGACTCAAAGAAAGACTTCTCTGAATATACTTTGTTATATGTGTGTTACATGTTTGCAAAATGGCCACCAATTCTTCCCATCTCTGTCTGGATGCCCCCAAGAATGTGGCTTTACTGTTCCTTCCATTAAAAAGTAAAGTCTGTAACTCTAGACCTTGAATTCAGACTTAGTTATCTACATTGCTTTAGTCAATGGTGCATAAGCAAATGTGAGGAAAACAGACATTTGAAAAACACTCGTGCTTGCTGCTGGGAATCACTCTGCAGCACGTGAGAAAGTCTGAGCTATGCCTGGAGGGTGGGAGACCAGGCTGAAAGGGACCTCAGCCATCCAACCTTCCCAAACGAGGCCCCAGAACACATCTGTGAGGCCATCCTACTGGAGCCAGTGCAGACCAGAACTGTCCACAGAATCATGACAAAGAATAAATGCTTGCTTGTTTTAAGGTATTAGAGCTTGTTTGTTACTCAGCAAACGTTAATCTTACATTATGTTATAGTTATACTGGAAATATAAAATACTTTAGATATTTAAAAAATCAGATCAAATTTTTAAAAATCCAGCTCTATAAATAATTATTAAAGAGAATGCAGGATTTATCCTATACCTTGATTTACAGTGGAAGGTAATTACTGATCAACCTTTTTATTGCCACTATCTTACACCACAGGTAGTTAGCTGTATGAAACTTTTCCCCCAACATTAATATTCTACATATTTTAAACTATGATACTTCAAAACATATTAAATTTAATTTAGAAATTACTTTTCAAGTAGACTGGATGATACTACAGAAAATGTATTTTTATTCATGGTTTCACCACAACTGTAGCCTTGGATTTAACTGCTGCGAAAATGAAGATCTTGATGAAGAGTCTATAAATTCTTCTTTTTCCTAAGATTGGAGAAGTAGAAAATAAATTGTCATATCTTAGAACAGTCAAATTTGATTTCAGCTTTGCATAAAAACATTACATATACTTGGCATGTAAATAATATGTGCCTGTGTATAGATGATAGATGTATTTTATATATTTTAGGCTATGGCATTTTAGTCATTGCTGATAATATTTGAGAACTATAAAGATAGTTCTATAGATAGATAGCTAGATGGAGTTACAGAACTATATCTATATTATAATGTAAAAATCTGCATTTTTTAGCAGAAGTGAAGAACACAGTTAAGTATTAGGTAACTATTGTAGCTTCCACCATTACTAAGCTTAAAAACCACATAATAATAAAAGACTGAGCAGAACGTCTCTTGTGAGCACAAAACTAGGAATTTTATAGTCAGAATGTCTGCAAAATAATTATACAATACACTTTGAAAAAATTCATATTGTCTCACCAACACTCTTGAGGGACTTCCTGCAGATCCTACATTACTCTGACTCATATTACTCCAAGAGCTTCTTAAACGCCTTCCTATAAAAAGAAAAAAAATACTGTTCTTAATGTCTTATATAGCTCCACTTAAAAATTACAGAGAATAGTACAGTTTCATTTAATTGAAAAAAATGTATTTGAACAGAGATTTACCACTTCTGCATAGGAAATATACATGAAGTACAAAAACTTGAAGTTGAAAAAGACATTAGGATCATTTAGCACAACCCTCTTATTAAAGAAATGAGTAGTTAGATTCAGTGAAGGAAATGGCAACCCACTCCAGTATTCTTGCCTAGAGAATCCCGTGGACAGAGGGGCCTTATGGGCTGCTATCTATAGGGTCGCACAGAGTCAGACACGACTGAAGTGACTTAGCAGCAGCAGCAGCAGTTTTATTCAGAGACTGCATTCTTTCCCAATGCAAATGAGAAACAATCAATTGTTTTCCCAGCTAGAACTCAGACTTCAGAGCCCACAGCATGGAACTTGACATCAGATAAGCCTGGGTTCCAATCTGAGCTTCTAGGCTCCTTCAAGTATCAGTTTCTTCACAGGTAGAGTAGGTAGTAGTGATGGTTTTAATACACATGTCAAAATGTACCAAACTGTCTCAGTAGAAATATGTGCTGTTAAAAATCAAAAATACTTTAGTAAAGATAAATTTTTTTAAGAATCTAATTTTCATTTAAGAACGTCAGCCTGACTTTGGCATGTATCTTCTTTTCCTCTAAGAGCCCACTAATACAAGAGTAAAGGGTTACAAACAGTATAAACTCATAATGTTAAAAAAAATGAAAGAAAAGTCATGAGATGAAAAATTTCAATTAATTTCTGGAAGACAAAAAATAGACAGTAGGATGATAATTGATAAAAAGAGGACTGAAGAAGCTGAAAGCTAGGGAAAGGCTTTGTAACACTTTTAAGTTTGAGCACACATAAAGAAAATGGTAATATCTGTAGGGTGTCGTGGGGTAAACAGAGGTGGCATTTACACCTCTAAGAAGCCCAGGCATGCCACACCTCTAAGAAGCCCAAGGGCAACCACTAACTCAGCACACCATATCTGATTCATGGCAAAATTCTGACCTCAAAACAGCTAGAGCTATGGATCAATCCATTTTGCAGAATCCCAGAGAGGCTGAGGACTCAGGACCCAGAGGTCTACGCAGAGAGAAACTGAGGCAGAGAATTAAAATCTCTTCTCCAACTATGTATGTTCACATACATAGAAACCCTAGATTCTTCCATCAATAAATTAAACAGACTCTGAAGAAAGCGCCAACTACCTTCTGGGATCCTAACAGAGTTGTATCACTGGCCTGGGTGTTAAAAACCTGCTTCAACTTTCACAGCCCCTGTGGTAGCAAGCAACGGAAACCATGGGAGCATGCGTATCAACAGCAGCAGGAAAGTGAAGCCACCAAGCAACACTGCTGTCAGCAGCAAGAGTCCAATGGCCAGGAAGCAGGACGTTTACTCAGTATCCCATGGAGGAAGGAGGGGGAACTTGAGGGAAGAGCTTAAAATCCTAGGGCTTGACAGAATAATGACCCAGAGTTAAGAGCTGCTACATCAGTCCACAAGACTAAGGCAGCTGTATTAGAGAGTTCAATTCTAAAAGGAAGTTTTTATAAATACATTGGAGACTGCTTTATTAATACATGTTTGTTGAAGATTCCCAACCCTTCAGTGGTGAAGCTTTGATATTACAATAATATTAGCAACTACCATTTGGCATTATGTGTCACACACTGTGCTAAGTATTTCAAATGAATTTATCTTATTTAATACCATGGAAAATACATTAGATTTAAGTAAAAAAAAAAAAAAAAAGCCGAGTTCAAATGGCAACACTGCTATGTGGTAGCCATACAGTCTGAGAAAGTTACCTAACTTCCTGACATCACTTCATGTTAAGGTAAGAACAGTAACACCTAGCTCAAAGGGTTGCCAGGAGGATTAAGGGAGATGTAAAAAACTGAGCCGTCTTCAGTGTTGCCAAAGCAAGTAAGATCTGGTAGTGATTTGTCTTAACAGGGCACTGGGTCCCTGGATCAAGGAACATACCCAAGCATAATGGATGTGTCACTGTTAAATTCTATAATAGATTCCATATAGCGTCACTTAAACTTTTTACCACTTTAAAGTATTAAAACGAAATTTCAGTTTTAAATTATTTCATTCACCTAACATACCTGACATTGTCTTAAGTGCTGGAGGTAAAAAAAAAAAAAAAAAGCAGAGAGTCTATCCCTAGAGATAACCAAATGAACAGACATAAGGAGGATGCTGAGTGCTCTGACATTGGTATGCACTGGGTGCTGGGGACATGGAGGAGTCATCACGCAACACCAATACAGCCAGGCACTCTACTAGAGCATTTTACCCTCTGAGAAGCACCAGAAGACGGGTAATATGCACCCATTTTACATTTAAAAAATCAGTTAATGGAGAAACTATGTGACTTGTCTATGACCACAACATTAAATAGCTGTAAAGCAGAATTTGAATCCAGTTCTACCTGGCTTCAAACGCAAGCTTTTTTCACTATAGCATGCTGGAAAATTCATTAATGTGGAAAAATGTCATCCTCCAACAAAGTAGGAAAAGAGAGTGTTGGTAAATGTAGTAATATGCTGTTTCTCTTTTATGAAAATGATGTTAGGTAGGTACAAAAGTGATTGCAGTTTGGACTGTGAATTTTAACTCATTATAACTAGGCTCAAACACATATTTATTAATCAAAATAGGAACCATTACAATCAACCCATTTTTGCCAACGAGAAACAAGTTTGTTTATTCCTGTATTTTAAAAATTCATGCTGTGGGATTCAATAAACTCTTGGAAAGCATTTTCTGCATCCTGCTGGTTGTGGAAACATTTTGCCTGCAAAACATTCAGATGCTTGAAGAAGTGGTGATCCGTTGGCAAGAGGTCAGGTGAATATGGTAGATGAGGCAAAATTTTATAATCCAATTCATTCAACTTTTGAAATGTTGGTTGTGTAATGTGTGGTTTGGTGGTGGTGTGCAGAATTAGGCCCTTTCTATTGATCAAAGCTGCTGCAGGGCTTGCAATTCTTGGTGCATTTTATCAATTTGCTGAGCTTACATCTCAGATGTAATGGTTTTGTGGGCATTCAGAAAGCTGTAGTGGATCAGACAGGCAGGAGACCACCAAACTGTGGCCCTGACCTTTGTCTGGTGCAAGTCTGGCTTTGGGAAGAGCTTTAGAGCTTCTTCTCAGTCCATCCACTGAGTTGGTCGCTGCTGGTTGTTGTACACTATTCACTTTCGTTACACGTCACAATCCCATTGGAAAATGGTTCATTGTAGTGGCACAGAGTAAAGGAAGATGACAGTTCAAAATGACAAGTTTTTCGATTTGCAGTCAGCTCACTGAGGCACCTATTTATTGAGTTTTTTCACCTTTCCAATTTGCTTCAAATGGATTTGCTTCAACAACGACCTCAGAATGGTTGACGTTGAGTTCTTTGGCAACTTCTCATGTAGCTGTAAGAGAATCAGTTTCAACGATGGCTCTCAGTTGGTCACTGCCAACTTCCAATGGCCGGCCACTATGCTCTTCGTCTTCAAAGTTCTTGTCTTCTTTGCAAAACTTCTTGAACCACCACTGCACTGTTCTTCTGTTAGCAGTTCCTGGGTCAAATGTGTTGTTGATGTTGTGAGTTGGCACTGCTGCCCTATGATACATTTATAAAATTGAATAAGAAAATTGCTCATTTTTGTTTTTTGTCTAACATCATTTCAACAGTCCAAAATAAATATAAAATAAATAGCAAGAAATAAGTCACTAGCAAAAAAATATAAAGCAAGAAATGTGTATTAAAATGATGTATAACATAACCACATTTACTTAAGAATGTATTGTAATTTGGTGTCTTTCAGTAGCTTAGTCATGTCTGACTCTTTGTAACCCCATGAACTACAGCATGCCGGGCTTCCCTGTCCTTCACCACCTCCTGGAGTTTGCTCAAACTCATGTCCTTTGAGTCGATGATGCCATCCAACCACTTCCTCTTCTGTCGCCCCCTCACACCCCCGCCTTCAATCTTTGCTAGCATCAGGGTTTCTTTTCCAATGAGTTGGCTCTTTGCATCAGGTGGCCAAAGTATTGGTGTTTCAGCTTCAGCATCAGTCCTTCCAATGAATATTCAGAATTGATTTCCTTTAGGATTGACTGGTTTGATCTCCTTGCTGTCCAAGGGACTCGCAAGAGTCTTCTCCAACACCAAAATACAAAAGCCATCAATTCTTCAGCACTCAGTCTTCTTTATGATCCAACTCTCACATTCATACATGACTACTGGAAAAACCATAGCATTGACATCTTAATGAGGGCATTTGGGGAAACAGGATATTAGTAATGGTAGGAAATCCAGAGTTTGTCTATGAAAGCAAGACACAGAGTCTCTTTAAAACTCTACAAGTGGCAAGTGGTGATCCAGGAAATATGCAAAAATATAATAGCTCATGAATATCATCATAGAGTAGTTAACAATGACAAAACATCAGAAACCACCTAAAAACGTAAAAACTTATAATTGGTTACATAATTTAGAATATACCCACATACAAGAATACTACATAATCATCAAAAATGATCATGCAGATCCATTCCTTCTGGTTTGTTGACTTGGAAAGAAGTTCCCAATACACTATTAGGTGAAAAACAGTAGCTGTGTAAACACAGAATGGATGGAATAATCTCATCATTTAAAATCACATTTATGGAAAACTATAACTAAAATGTAAATAATAATGACTGATAAGTTTATTTTGAAAATCAGCTATTTTTAAGTTTCTTCTTATTCTTTATTTTCTGAATAATGATGAGGATATATATTTTGCTATATTATTTTGATAATAAAGAAAAATATTTAAAAAATTAATTATTAGGTTTGGTGTCTAGTATTCAAGACAGGTTCCTTCTAGTTATCTCTCTTTAAAGTCATTTTCCTTTTAAGTCATTCTTTTATTTACATTTGTTAAAATAGCAGCAAATTTTAAAGCTGTAAGAGAAAATAACATAGATCTGGTGTTTGCTAAAGAAAATTGGCTACATCCTTTAAATCATGTCTTATGACTACTGAGTTGTAAGCAACTTAGCATGCTGTAAAAATAAATATGAATAAATAAGGGATTCCCTAGTGGCACTAGTGGTAGAGAGTGTGCCTGCCAATGCAGGAGATACAAGAGATTCAGGTTCAATCCCTGGGTCAGGAAGATCCCCTGGAGAAGGAAATGGCAACCCACTCTGGTAATCTTTGCCATGGGCAGAGGAGCCTCACAGGCTACAGTCCATGGGGTCACAAAGATTTGGACATGACTCAGTACACACACACAAATAAATAAAATATGCCTTTTTCTGCTATAATTTCAAAAGAAATGACTAGTCAAAGAGACTCATAATACCAACAGTCTGAAATTAACAGTCTTTTTAAAAAGAAATGTGGAATTCTTCTTGCCACTGATTCTGTTTAGAAATGCAGTGCATTGAAGAAAGACTGGACTAAAAGTTAAGACATACAAGTTTAAGTTCTATTTCTGCTGCCTAGGAGCAAGTGACTTTGAGCAGCCACCTACCTACTCTGCCCCCCAGTTTCTTCATATATAGAATAACAAGATACCTTTAAAGGTTACTTTTTGACCCTACAAATTAACCCACTCCAGTATTCTTTGCCTGGAAAATTCCACAGACAGAGGAGTCCAGTGAGCTACAGTTGATGAGGCCACAGAGAGTCAGACACAAGTGAGCACACATAACTCACTGAACTAATGCTAAAAATGTAAAGATTGCTTGTTATAAAGTTAGACCTACAGATTTAGTATTATGTGTCATCACACACACACACACACACACACAAAGAAATAACAGCATTTAGAAATTGTGACAATTCTTTGTACAACTGATAGCAGAAATTCTTTGAGACAGCATTAGCTATTTATATAATCCTAGGGTTGTTTAACTTATATGCAGGGTACATCATGTGAAATACTGGTCTGGATGAATCACAAGCTGGAATCAACATTGCTGGCAGATGGTAAAGATCTCATTTAAAATTTATGGGGAATTCAAAAGCTTTACAGACAAGCAGAAATTAAGAGAATTCAGCACTACCAGATCAGTCTTGCAACAAATACTAAAGGGACTTACACTAAAGGGATTTACACAAGAGAAAGGAAAGACCTATAAAAACAAACCCAAAACAATCAAGAAAATGCTAATAGGAACATACATATCAATAATTACCTCAAATGTAAATGGATTAAATGCACCAACCAAAAGATACAGATCGACTGAATGGATACAAAAACAAGACCCATATATATGCTGCTTACAGGAGACCCACTTCAGACCTAAAGACACATACAGATTTAAAGTAAAAGGATGGAAAAAGACATTCCATGTGAATGGAAACCAAAAGAAAGCTGAGTGTAAATCCTTATTTCAGACGAAATAGACTTGAAAGAATATTATAAGAGACAAAGAAGGACACTACATAATGATCAAGGGATCAATCCACGAAGAAGACATAACAATTGTAAGTATTTATGCACCCATAGGAGTACCTCAATACCTAAGGCAAGCAGTAACAGCATAAGAGGGGAAATCGACAGCAACATAATAATAGTAGGGGACTTACCACTCCACTTATATCAATGGACAGATTATCAAAACAGAAAATCAATAAGGAAATACAAACCTTAAATGAAATATTAGACCAAATAAACCTAAGTGATATCTTCAGGACTTTCCATCCAAATGCAGAAGAATACACTTTCTTCTCAAGTGCACATGGAACATTCTCCAGAATAGACCACATCTTGGGCCACAAATCAAACCTCAGTAAATTTAAGAAAACTGAAATTGTATCAAGTATCTTCTCTGATTACAATGCGATGAGACTAGATATCAACTAAAAGGAAAAAAACTGCAAAAAAAAAAAAGCTAACTGAAGAAGATTAAACAATACATTACTGAATAACTGAAGAAGATACTGAAGAAGTAAGAAAAGAAATCAAGAGATTCTTAGAAACAAATGACAATGAAAACACGATGACCCCAAATCTATGGGATTCAGCAAAAGCAGTTCTAAGAGGGAAGTTTATAGTAATACAATCATACCTCAAGAAATAAGAAAAGCATCAAATAGACAACCTAACTTGACATCTAAAGCAGCTGGAAAAAGAAGAACAAAAACACCCCAAAGTCAGCAGAAGGAAAGAAATCATAAAGATCAGAGCAGAAATACATGAAAAAGAAATGAAAGAAACAATAGCAAAGATTAATAAAACTAAAAGCTGGTTCTTTGAGAAGACAAACAAAACTGACAAACCACTAGCCAGACTCATCAAGAAAAAAAGGGAGAAAAATCAAATCAACAAATTTAGAAATGAAAAAGGAGAGGTTACAACAGAAAACACAGAAATACAAAGGATCATAAGAGAACATTATGAGCAATTATATGCTAATAAAATGGACAACCTAGAGGAAATGAACAGATTCTTAGAAAAGGTCAACCTCCGAAGACTGAACCAGGAAGAAAAAGAAATTATGAACAACACAATTACAAACACTGAAATTGAAACAGTGATCAAAACTCTGCCAGGACCAGATAGGTTCACAGGGGAATTCCATCAAATATTTAGAGAAGAGCTAATGCCCATTTGTCTGAAACTCTTCCAAAAAATTGCAGAGGAAGGAACACTTGCAAACTCATTCTAAGAAGCCACAATCACCCTGATACCATAACCAGGCCAAGACAACACCAAAAAAGGAAATTACAGGTCAATATCACTAATGAACATAGATGTAAGAATCCTCAACAAAATTCTAGCAAACAGAATTCAAGAATACATTAAAAAGCTCATCCACTGTGATCAAGTCAGGTTTATTCCAGGGATGCAAGGATTCTTCAATATACGCAAATCAATCAAAGTGATACACCATATCAACAAATTGAAAGATAAAAACCATGTGATCATCTCCATAGATGCAGAAAAATCTTTGACAAAATTCAGCATCCATTTATGATAAAAAAAAACCTCAAAAAATAGGCATAGAAAGAACCTACCTCAACAGAGTAAAGGCTACATATGAAAAGCCCACAGCAAAAATTATTCTCAATGGTGAAAAACTGAAAGCATTCCTCTAAAGATCAGGAACAAGACAAGGGTATCCACTCTCACCACTATTATTCAACATAGTTTTGGAAGTCCTAGCTAGGGCAATAAGAGAAGAAAAATAAGTAAAAGGAATCCAGATTGGAAAATAAGTATAACTCTCACTGGTTGCAGATGACATGATACTACACATAGAAAACTCAAAAGACACTATCAGAAAATTACTAGAGCTAATCAATGATTTCAGCAAGGTCACAAGATACAAGGTCAATACACAGAAATCACTTGCATTCCTATATACTAACAAATGAAAAATCAGAAAGAGAAATTAAGGGATCAATCCCATTCAACATTTCAACAAAAGGAATAAAATATCTAGGAAGAAACCTACCTAAGGAGATAAAAGATCTGTATACAGAAAACTATAAGACACTGAAAAGAAATCAAAGATGACAAACAAGTGGAGAGATATTCCATGTTCCCGGGTAGGAAGAATCAATATTGTGAAAATGACTATACTATCAAATGCAATCTACAAATTTAATGCAATCCCTATCAAATTACCAATGGCATTATTCACAGAACTAGAACAAAAAATTTCACAATTCACATGGAAACACAAAAGACCCTGAATAGCCAAAGCACGCTTGAGAAAGAAGAATCGACCTGGAGGAATAAACCTTCCTGACTTCAGACTATACTAGAAAGCTACAGTCATCAAGACAGCATGGTACCGGCACAGAAACAGAAATATAGACAAATGAAACAAGATAGAGAACCCAGAGATAAACCCATGCAACTACAGATACCTTATTTTTGACAAAGGAGGCAAGAATATAAAATGGGGCAACGATAGGCTCTTCAATAAGTGGTGCTGGGAAAACAGGACACTTACATGCAAAAGAATGAAATTAGAATACAACCTAATGTCACACACAAAGATAAACTCAAGATGGATTAAGGACCTAATGGTAAGACCAGAAACTATTAAATGCTTAAAGGAAAACATAGGCAGAACACTTGATGACACAAATCAAAGCAAGATCTTCCATGACGCACCTCCTAGAGTAATGGAAATAAAAACAAAAATAAACAAGTGTGATCCAATTAAACTTAAAAGCTTTTACACAGCAAAGGAAACTAAAAACAAGGTTAAAAGACAACCCTCAGAATGGGAGAAAATAATAGCAAAGGAAACAACTGACAAAGAATTACTTTCCAAAACACATAAGCAGCTCATACAACTGAATACAAGAAAAGGAAACAACCCAATCAAAAAGTGGGAAAGGGACCTGAAAAAACATTTCTCCAAAGAAGACATAAGATGGCTAACAAGGAAAAGAAAAGATGCTCAACATCACTCATTACTAGAGAAATGCAAATCAAAAACTATAATGAGATACCACCTCACACCAGTCAGAATGTCATCATCAAAAAACCTACAAACAATAAATGCTGGAGAACATATGGAGAAAAGGAACACTCTTGCACTGCTGGTGGGAATGTAAACTGATACAGCAACTATGCAAGATGGTGCAGAGATTCCTTAAAAAGCTAGGAATAAAACCACCATATGACCCAGCAATCCCACTCCTAGGCATATACCCTGAGGAAACCGAAATTGAAAAAGACACCAATACACCCATGTTCATTTCAGTACTATTTACAATAGCTAGAACATGGAGGCAACCTAGATGACCATCGACAGATGAAAGGATAAGGAAGTAGTGGTACATATATACAATGGAAAAAACATAAAAACGATTTGTTCTAATGAGGTGGATGAACCTAATACCTATTAAACAAAGTGAATAAGTCATAAAGAGAAATATAAATATCACATACTGACACATATATATGGAATCTAAAGAGACAGACAAAGATGGAGAAGCTCTATACAGTCAGTAAAAACAAGACCGGGAACTGAATGTCGCTCAGATCATAAACTCCTTATTGCCAAATTCAAACTTATATTGAAGAAAGTGGGGAAAACCACTAGACCATTCAGGTATGACCTAAATCAAATTCCTTATGGTTATACAGTGGAGGTGAGAAATAGATTTAAGGGCCCAGATCTGATAGACTGAATGCCGGATGAACTATGGACGGAGGTTTGTGACATTGTATAGGTGACAGGGAGCAAGACCATTCCCAAGAAAAAGAAATGCAAAAAAGCAAAATGCCTGTCTGAGAAGACATTTTAATAGCTGTGAAAATTAGAGAAGCAAAAACCAAAGGAGAAAAGGAAAGATATTCCTGTTTGAATGCAGAGTTCCAAAGAATAGCAAGGAGAGATAAGAAAGCCTTCCTCAGCGATCAGTGCAAAGAAATAAAGGAAAACAATACAATGGGAAAGACTAGAGATCTCTTCAAGATGATTCGAGATGCAAAGGGAACTTTTCATGCAAAGATGGGCCCAATAAAGGACAGAAATGGTATGGACCTAACAGAAGCAGAAGATATTAAGAAGAGGTGGCAAGAATACACAGAAGAACTGTACAAAAAAGATCTTCATGACCCAGATAATCACGATGGTGTCATCACTCACCTAAAGCTAGACATCCTGGAATGTGAAGTCAAGTGGGCCTTAGGAAACATCACTACAAACAAATCTAGTGGAGGTGATGGAATTCCAGTTGAGCTATTTCAAATCCTAAAAGATGATGCTGTGAAAGTGCTGCACTCAATATGCCAACAAATTTGGAAAACTCAGCAGTGGCCACAGGACTAGAAAAGGTCACTTTTCATTCCAATCCCTAAGAAAGGCAAAGCCAAAGAATGCTCACACTACCACACAAATGCATTCATCTCACACGGTAGCAAAATAATGCTCAAAATTCTCCAAGCCAGGCGTCAGCAATACGTGAATGGTAAACTTCCGTATGTTCAAGCTGGTTTTAGAAAAGGCAGAGGAACCAGAGACCAAATTGCCAACATCCTCTGGATCATCGAAAAAGCAAGAGAGTTCAAGAAAAACATCTACTTCTGCTTTGACTATCCCAAAGCCTTTGCCTGTGTGGATCACAATAAACTGTGGAAAATTCTGAAAGAGATGGGAATACCAGACCACCTGACCTGCCTCTTAAGAAATCTATATGCAGGTCAGGAAGCAACAGTTAGAACTGGACACAGAACAACAGACTGGTTCCAAATCAGGAAAGGAGTTTGTCAAGGCTGTATATTGTCACCCTGCTTATTTAACTTATATGCAGAGTACATCATGAGAAACACTGGGCTGGATGAAGCACAAGCTGGAATCAAGATTGCTGGGAGAAATATCAATAACCTCAGATATGCTGATGACACCACTCTTATGGAAGAAAGTGAAGAAGAACTAAGAGCCTCTTGATGAAAGTGAAAGAAGAGAGTGAAAAAGTTGGCTTAAAGCTCAACATTCAGAAAACTAAGATCATGGCATCTCAGTTTTGAAGTGATGGTCCCATCACTTTATGGCAAATAGATGGGGAAACAGTGGAAACAGTGACAGACTTTATTTGGGGGGGGCTCCAAAATCACTGCAGATGGTGACTGCAGCCATGAAATTAAAAGATGCATACTCCTTGGAAGGAAAGTTATGACCAACCTAGACAGCATATTAAAAAGCAGAGATATTACTTTGCCAAGAAAGGTCCATCTAGTCAAGGGTATGGTTTTTCCAGTAGTCATGTATGGATGTGAGAGTTGGACTATAAAGAAAGCTGAGCACCGAAGAATTGATGCTTTTGAACTGTGGTGCTTGAGAAGACTCTTGAGAGTCCCTGACTACAAGAAGGCCCAACCAGTCCATCCTAAAGGAGATCAGTCCTGGGTGTTCATTGGAAGGACTGATGTTGAAGCTGAAACTCCAATACTTTGGCCATCTGATGCAAAGAGCTGACTCATTTGAAAAGACCCTGATGCTAGGAAAGATTGAGGGCAGGATGAGAAGGGGACAACAGAGGATGAGATGGTTGTATGGCATTACCAACTTGATGGACATAAGTGTGAGTAAACTCCGGGAGTTGGTGATGGACAGGGAGGCCTGGCATGCTGCAGTCAATGGGGTCGCAAAGAGTTGCACACGACTCAGCGACTGAACTGAACTGAACTGAAAGAGATGGCAGTGATGAATTTATTTTCAGGGCAACAAAGGAGAAACAGACATAGAGAACAGACCTATAGACATGGGGGGAAGAGAGGCAGGAGAAGGGGAAATGTATGGAGAGAGTAACATAGAAATTTACAATACCATATGTAAAATGGACAGCCAATGGGAATTTGGTGTACGACTCAGGGAACTCAAACTGGGGCTCTTTGACAGGCTGAAGGTTGGGATGGGGAAGGAGATGGGAGGGAGGGAACATGCGTGTACCTTTGGCTGATTCTTACTGATGTATGACAGAAAACTACAAAATTCTGTAAAGAAATAATCCTTAAATTAAAAAATAAAAAAAAAAAAAGAATGTGTGATTCATGACAATAGCATCGTAATATAATAAAAAACAATTACAACTTAAAAGAAAAAAAAAAAAGATTGCCAGGAAAAATCAACAACCTCAGATATGCAGATGACACCACCCAAATGGCAAAAAGTGAAGAGAAACTAAAGAGCCTCTTGATGAAAGTGAAAGAGAAGAGTGAAGAAGATGACTTAAAACACAACATTCAAGAAATGAAGAACATGGCATCCAGTCTCATCACTTCATGGCAAATAGATGGGGAAAAAAATGGAATAGTAACAGACCTTACTTTCTTGGGCTCCAAAATCACTGTGGATGGTGACTGCAGCCATGAAATTAGCTTGCTCCTTGGAAGGAAAGCTATGACAAACATAGACAGCATGTTAAAAAACAGAGACATCACTTTGCTGACAAAAGTTCATCTAGTCAAAGTTTTTCCAGCAGTCATGTACGGATGTGAGAGTTGGACCAGGAAGAACTGATGCTTTTGTATTGTGGGGCTGGAGAAGATTCTTAAGAGTCCCTTGGACAGCATGGAGAGCAAAGCAATCAATCCTCAAGGAAATCAACCCTGAATATTTATTGGAAGGACTGATGCTGAAGCTCCAATACTTTGGCCAGCTGATGTGAAGAGCCAACTCGCTGGAAAAGACCCTGATGCTAGGGAAAGATTGAGGGCAGGAGCAGAAAGGAGAGACAGAGAATGATACGGTTGGATAGCATCACCAACTCAATGGACATGAGTTTGAGCAAACTCTGTGAGACGGTGAAGGACAGGGAAGCCTGGCGTGCTGCAGTTCATGGGGTCACAAAGAGTTAGACATGACTTAGCCACTGAACAACAACAAGGTTCTTTAAGAACATTGGTAGAAAGCAGGAAGCACTCCCTTCCCTGGGGTAGACTAACTGATCTTTTTAAAATGGCAGAAAAGTTTCAGGAAATCAAGCTTGTCATGATTGATTGGTCAAAGGGTTATTTCACTATCTCCTTTATTTTCTACCCAAAGCCAATATTCCCCTAGGTGGTGCCTTCTTTTTTTTAAATTTTCAAGAATCTAAGCACCCATTTGAATGTAGAGTTCCAAAGATTAGTAAGGAGAGATAAGAACGCCTTCCTCAGTGATCAATGCAATGAAACAGAGAAAAACAACACAATGAGAAAGACTAGAGTTCTCTTCAAGAAAATTAGAAATATCAAGGGAACTTTTCATGCAAAGATGGGCACAATAAAGGACAGAAATGGTATGGATCTAACAGAAGCAGTAGATATTAAGAAGAGTTGGCAAGAATACACAGAAGAACTATACAAAGAACTTCACAAATCAGATAATCACGATGCTGTGATCACTCACCTAGAGCCAGACATCCTGAAAAGTGAAGTCAAGTGGGCCTTAGGAAGCATCACTGTGAACAAAGCTAATGGAGGTGATGGCATTCCAGTTGAGCTATTTCAAATCCTAAAAGATGATGCTGTGAAAGTGCTGCACTCAATATGCCAACAAATTTGGGAAACTCAGCAGTGGCCACAGGACTAGAAAAGGTCACTTTTCATTCTAATCCGAAAGAAAGGCAATGCCAAAGAATGTTCAAACTACCATACAATTGCACTCATCTCACATGCTAGTAAGGTAATGCTCAAAATTCTCCAAGCCAGGCTTCAACAGTACATGAACCTTGAACTTCCAGATGTTCAAGCTGGATTCAGAAAAGGCAGAGGAACCAGAGATCAAATTGCCAACATCTGCTAGATCATGGAAAAAGCAACAGAGTTCCAGAAAAACATCTACTTCTGCTTTACTGACTATGTCAAAGCCTTTGCCTGTGTGGATCACAATAAACTGGAAAATTCTGAAAGAGATGGGAATACCAGACCACCTGACCTGCCTCCTGCGAAATCTGTATGCAGGTTAAGAAGCAACAGCTAGAACTGGACATGGAACAACAGACTGGTTCCAAATCGGTAAAGGAGTATGTCAAGGCTATATATTGTCACCCTGCTTATTTAACTTATATGCAGAGTACATCATGAGAAACACTGGGCTGGATGAAGCACAATCTGGAATCAAGATTGCCGGGAGAAATATCAATAACCTCAGATATACAGGTGACACTGAGAGGGTAACAGGCAGGAAGGCCAGGGGTCTCCAAATGGAGCAAATAGGCTGCAAGTGTCAGACATTTTTAATCTCTCTTAAGAGGCAGGAGGAAATAAACTAGTGATATTTTTTTCCTTCTCTATACAAATTTAAAAGGAGGTTTCTCTTAAAATACTGTTTTGCCATAGTGACACCTGGTTTCACCTGAAGTTGCTGCTGCTGCTGCTAAGTTGCTTCAGTCGTGTTCGACTCTGTGCGACCCCATAGACAGCAGCCCACTAGTCTCCCCCGTCCCTGGGATTCTCCAGGCAGGAACACTGGAGTGGGTTGCCATTTCCTTTTCCAATGCATGAAAGTGAAAAATGAAAGTGAAGTCGCTCAGTCGTGTCTGACTCTTAGCAACCCTATGGACTGCAGCCTACCTGACTCTTAGCAACCCCATGGACTGCAGCCTACCAGGCTCCTCCATCCATGGGATTTTCCAGGCAAGAGTACTGGAGTGGGGTGTTATTGCCTTCACCTGAAATTAACTATTCTCAAACCTTGAGCTAACCGATGCATTTTTCTTATGGAAATGTTTGTCTTAAACTATGTTCATGTACTATGCATTTACCCCAGACTGTCTTCAAGTAGGTTCAGCCTAATGGCTCAGAACCTACTTCACAAACCAGTATGTTATATTCAGATATTGTTCCCCTAATCTATGTAAACAAACCCATTTGTATGGTAATCTGCCCTTCTACAAGATTCAAGTCAATCGTTTTATGGCCAGGGATGAATTGTCTGGTCTGGTGCTGAGATTATCGCAAAATACATTTTATGGATGAGGGGCTTGGTGCCATTCTGAGTTTTAAGACATTCCTTTCTTCCATTAACAGACTGCTAGTGACTATATAACATCCAGCTGAAGATTAGCAGGGGGTACTCTTTCTGCTCCCTTCTGATGCCTATGTCAGAAGCTTTCTCTATCTTCTTTATACTTTAATAAAAGTTTATTACACAAAAGCTCTGAGCAATCAAGCCTCATCTCTGGCCCCAGATTGAATTCTTCTCCTCTGGAGGCCAAGAATCCCAGGGTCTTTTCGTGAGTCAACAACAACCTTTCAACACCATCCAAATGGCAGAAAGTGAAGAAGAACTAAAGAGCCTCTTGATGAAAGTGAAAGAAGAGAGTGAAAAAGTTGGCTTAAAGCTCAACATTCAGAAAACTAAGATCATGGCATCTGGTCCCATCACTTTATGGCAAATAGATGGGGAAACAGTGGAAACAGTGACAGACTTTATTTGGGGGGGGCTCCAAAATCACTGCAGATGGTGACTGCAGCCATGAAATTAAAAGATGCATACTCCTTGGAAGGAAAGTTATGACCAACCTAGACAGCATATTAAAAAGCAGAGATATTACTTTGCCAAGAAAGGTCCATCTAGTCAAGGGTATGGTTTTTCCAGTAGTCATGTACGGATGTGAGAGTTGGACTATAAAGAAAGCTGAGCACCGAAGAATTGATGCTTTTGAACTGTGGTGCTTGAGAAGACTCTTGAGAGTCCCTTGGACTGCAAGGAGATCCCACCAGTTCATCCTAAAAGGAATCAGTCCTGGGTGTTCATTGGAAGGACTGATGCTGAAGCTGAAACTCCAATATTTTTGCCACTGATGCAAAAAGCTGAAGACCCTGATGCTGGGAAAGATTGAAGGCAGGAGGAGAAGGGGACAACA
This sequence comes from Cervus elaphus, assembly GCF_910594005.1. Lineage (NCBI taxonomy): Eukaryota > Metazoa > Chordata > Mammalia > Artiodactyla > Cervidae > Cervus > Cervus elaphus. Next base: position 78,295,466 of record NC_057819.1, on the reverse strand, counting down.
GAGGATGAGATGGTTGGATGGCATCACCGAATCAATGGACATGAGTGTGAGTAAACTCCGGGAGTTGGTGATGGACAGGGAGGCCTGGCGTGCTGCAGTCCATGGGATCGCAAGGAGTCTGAGATGACTAAGCGACTGAACTGAACTGAACTGAAGGTCCTCAGCAATGAAACTCATTTGTCTTTGAGTTGGAAGGATAGCAACATTCAAGCCACAGGTCAACCCAGTGGGAAACAACAGATAATTGCTTCAAAGAAGCAGTCCTAGGCTTCTTGAAAGGAGATCATTAGACCAACAGCTCACTGCTGTCACAAGTTTCCTGAGACTAACTGCCCTCTGCTTGCTAAGCAATGCAATCGTATGGACCCCTTGTGCTTATGACAGTATGCCTAAGAAGCCAAGGCCTCTGCTTTTATGGCATATACATGTTTCATTGGGAGATAATAAAAATGGAAACATGAGCTAGTTTCAGATAAAGAAAGGTAACAGATCATGTGTGACTAGACAGAGGAGAATTAATTTAAATTCCAGCTAAGATCCACATAATAGATGAGCCAGGAGAAAAATACAGACCCAGTATTCCAGGGGGAGAACAGGTATCAAGGTAGCAAAAAGTTTGGAGTGTTTACAGAACAAAGAGTGTGGCGGTATCATGGTGGATGGGGAGAGAAAAATGAAGTCAGAGAAGCAGGTAGGGTCTTAGAATCTTACGGGTCACTGTAAGGAATATGAATTTTTGCTTGATCTTATTTCATACAATCTGACTATTCTCAGAAGACCTGCATTTGCTTTTTGCTTTATCTCCTATCTTTAACTTCTGCTTACTGAACCCTAGCCTGAATTATGTCAAAATGTCAGTCAGGCCATCTGAGATATAATCAATCTGGGGGAAGGGGACAGTACAAAATGAAAATGTAAAACCCCTTGCTAAAAAAAAAAAATTATTAACAATTTCAAGATAGTGACAACAGAGCACTAAACTAAGTACATGGTCCAACTAAGTGAGGGGCCTATTTAAGAGCAAGGCCCTGTGTGACTGACTGCACAGCTCACAAACCCATGAGGCTGGTACTGATCTTGAAAAACATTACTCGAAAAAAATAAATGCCTTTTACTGATAAATGACTTCTGTTTTCATTTCACCTTAACTGTCTATCATAAAACTTATTCAAGACCTTTTAAATGGAGTAGCCGTTCAAACATGTTATTTAAAGGAAGCTGCCAGGAAATAAGAAACTAGGATATTAAGACTTACTGAGATAACTTCATGCCACTATTGTGCACTAAATGGAAAACATAATAAACACAGTAAACATACTAAACACATAGTAAAGATACTAAAAAATGTAATTACAAACTGAACTGTAAAAGTAATACATCTTTATAATCTTTGCATCTTCAGAAAGCCTAAAAAACCAATAATCAGATAAGAAAACATTGTGACTATCAAACCATTTTTTTCCCATTTTTCTTTCTTTTCCTACCTTCAGCTATTTCACTCAACTGTCACCCCCCCAAACGGTTTGCATGAAAAATAACCTACTATTTTACCTACTACGTAAAATTGGACATGATCATAGGTAACTAGAAAGGGTGCATAAGATTCAATTAGTTACTACTAAAAAATGATATTACAAATTAAAGGTGCCATGTCTGAAATGTCAGTCTAGTCCCTGATGTTTTAAGTTTGAAATAAACATTTCTACCTGCAGGAAAGGGCTGCACTAGCCTTGCCTGAGGTGTCCCCATTTCATTCATGGTAGAAGCCATTACTCAGTATTAGTTATCATAATGATTTATGCAATGTCACAAGCATATCCAGGCTCATTAAGAACTGCAGTCAACACTGTATTACTGCTATCCAGATTATTATACCTTGGAAAAGAGTAATTTCATTTGCAACTAATTATAAACAAAAATCCAAAACAAAGACATTATTATTGACAAATTTATGCTGCTACCTATTTGATACACTGAAGGGTTGCCTGGGAAAAAAGAATGGTCAAAGGGAACGTTTTGTTGGTTTCAGCGACATTAACATTTGCATGGGGTTTGAGTCTATGCTGTAAGGAATTTAAAATATGAAGCGTTTCAACCTAAAAGAGATGACAATCTAGTGTAAGAATTAAGGTAGTTAACAGATGAAGAAAAAAACAACAAAAAAAACCTGACAAACATTCTCATAACACAAGAATAAATTTTCAGAATCAAAGAATCTTGAAATTTTTGTGCCAAAGTAGAAGTCAGAAGATACTTTTTGATTTTTTGTTTTTTGGTTTGTAATTTTGTGGCCCTGTGACCACAAGTTAATCAATTACTCTTTTAAGGTGACCATCATCACTCACCTGGACTACTGCAATTGCCTCCTAACTGTTCTATTTTCTTTTTTTGCTCCCTTCCCCTTAGTCCACTCTCCATTCCAAAGCCAGTATCTTTTTTAAAATGTGAATCAGATTTCACTTGTAAGCTTCATATTACTTTTAGAATAAAATACAAACTCTTGATACTCCAGTTAAAAATAAATTTAAAAAAATATAAACCTTGGACATGGCTTAAAAAGCTCTATTACCTGGCCCCGTAGACCTGCTCTGACCCATTTCTTACCAACTTTTCTTCCTGCTCACAATGCTAGGAACACACTGGTCTCCGTTTTGTTTTTCAGTGGTAAGTAGCTCTTTCCTGCCTACCCGCCTTTGCATGACTTAGAATTGTCATTGGTAGGTTGCTCCTTATCATCACTCAGGACTAGGCTCAAACAGACCTTTCTTTAGTGCCCCTCCTCCTTTCAATGGCTGTACTGATTGTTATCTGAAATTCTTGTGTATCTGTTACTTGCCTTTCTCCTAAGTCCCTTCAGTAAAAGGACACATTCTACAACTGATCTTTAACTTTCTCTGTGCTGTAGCCCCAGTAGGTAGAACAATGTCTGGTCAACAAAAGTACAATAAATAAAATGTTGAATGATTTGAAGTCATTTAACTTACCAGGATTTTAGTTTCCTCATCCACAAAATGGGGATAATTATAACTACTCTGTAACACTGAAGAAGCTGAAGTTGAATGGTTCTATGAAGACCTACAAGACCTTTTAGAACTAACACCCAAAAAAGATGTCCTTTTCATTATAGGGGACTGGAATACAAAAGTAGGAAGTCAAGAAACACCTGCAGTAACAGGCAAATTTGGCCTTGGAGTATGGAATGAAGCAGGGAAAAGGCTAATAGAGTTTTGCCAAGAGAACGCACTGGTCATAGCAAATACCCTCTTCCAACAACACAGGAGAAGACTCTACACATGGGCATCACCAGATGGTCAACACTGAAATCAGACTGATTATATTCCTTGCAGCCAAAGATGGAGAAGCTCTATACAGTCAGCAAAAACAAGACCAGGAGCTGACTGTGGCTCAGATCATGAACTCCTTATTGCCAAATTCAGACTTAAACTGAAGAAAGTAGGGATAAGCACTAGACCATTCAGGTATGACCTAAATCAAATCCCTTATGATTATACAGTGGAAGTGAGAAATAGATTTAAGGGCCCAGATCTGATAGACAGAGAGCCTGATGAACTATGGATGGAGGTTCGTGACACTGTACAGGAGACAGGGATCAAGACCATCCCCACGGAAAAGAAATGCCAAAAGGCAAAATGGTTGTCTGAGGAGGCCTTACAAATAGCTGTGAAAAGAAGAGAAGCAAAAAGCAAAGGAGAAAAGGAAAGATATTCCCATTTGAATGCAGAGTTCCAAAGAATAGCACGGAGAGATAAGAAAGCCTTCCTCAGCGATCAATGCAATGAAACAGAGGAAAACAACAGAATGGGAAAGACCAGAGATCTCCTCAAGAAAATTAGAGATACCAAGGGAACATTTCAGGCAAAGATGGGTTCAATAAAGGACAGAAATGGTATGGACCTAACAGAAGCAGAAGATATTAAGAAGAGGTGGCAAGAATATGCAGAACTGTACAAAAAAGATCTTCACGAGCCAGATAATCACAATGGTGTGATCACTCACCTAGAGCCAGACATCTGGAATGTGAAGTCAAGTGGGCCTTAGAAAGCATCACGACGAACAAAGCTAGTGGATGTGATGGAATTCCAGTTGAGTTATTTCAAATCCTGAAAGATGATGCTGTGAAAGTGCTGCACTCAATATGCCAGCAAATTTGGAAAACTCAGCAGTGGCCACAGGACTAGAAAAGGTCAGTTTTCATTCCAATCCCTAAGAAAGGCAATCCCAAAGAATGCTCAAACTACCACACAACTGCACTCATCTCACACGCTAGTAAAGTAATGCTCAAAATTCTCCAAGCCAGGCTTCAGCAATATGTGAACCGAGAACTTCCAGATGTTCAACCTGGTGTTAGAAAAGGCAGAGGAACCAGAGATCAAATTGCCAATATCTGCTGGATCATCGAAAAAGCAAGAGAGTTTCAGAAGAACATCTATTTCTGCTTTATTCACTACGCCAAAGCCTTCGACTGTGTGGATCACAATAAACTGTGGAAAATTCTGAAAGAGATGGGAATACCAGACCACCTGACCTGCCTCTTGAGAAACCTGTATGCAGGTCAGGAAGCAACAGTTAGAACTGGACATGGAACAACAGACTGGATCCAAATAGGAAAAGGAGTATGTCAAGGCTGTATATTGTCACCCTGCTTATTTAACTTATATGCAGAGTACATCATGAGAAACGCGGGGCTGGAAGAAGCACAAGCTGGAATCAAGATTGCCAGGAGAAATATCAATAATCTCAGATATGCAGATGACACCACCCTTATGGCAGAAAGTGAAGAGGAACTAAAAAGCCTCTTGATGAAAGTGAAAGAGGAGAGTGAAAAAGTTGGCTTAAAGCTTAACATTCAGAAAACTAAGATCATGGCATCTGGTCCCATCACCTCATGGTTAACAGAAGGGGAGACAGTGGAAACAGTGTCAGACTTTTTTTGGGCTCCAAAATCACTGCAGATGGTGACTGCAGCCATGAAATTAAAAGACGCTTACTCCTTGTCAGGAAAGTGATGACCAACCTAGATAGCATATTAAAAAGCCGAGACATTACTTTGCCAACAAAGGTCCATCTAGTCAAGGCTATGGTTTTTCCAGTGGTCATGTATGGATGTGAGAGCTGGACTGTGAAGAAAGCTGAAAGCTGAAAAATTGATGCTTCTGAACTATGGTGTTGGAGAAGACTCTTGACAGTTCCTTGGACTGCAAGGAGATCCAACCAGTCCATCCTAGAGGAGATCAGTCCTGGGTGTTCATTGGAAGGACTGATGCTGAAGCTGAAACTCCAATACTTTGGCCACCTCATACGAAGAGTTGACTCATTTGAAAAGACCCTGATGCTGGGAGGGATTGGGGGCAGGAGATGGGACGACAGAGGATGAGATGGCCAGATGGCATCACCGACTCAAAGGGCATGAGTTTGAGTAAACTCCGGGAGTTTGTGATGGACAGGGAGGCCTTGCGTGCTGCGATTCATGGGGTCGCAAAGAGTCGGACACGACTGAGTGACTGAACTGAACTGATAACTACTCTGGACATTAGCAATAAAGCCTAATGTTTACTAAATGTTTACACTGTGAAAATCACTTCACATGCGTATCTTCATATATACTGTTACAGTTTTTATTTTACAAGTAAGGCCGCTAAGTTTTAAAGAGGTCAAAAAACTGGCCTAACGACACAAGGCCATTGTGAGGACCCGGGTATGAATCTAGACCTGTGTAACCTCAGAATCTGATCTCTTATAGTTCCTTGCAAGATGTTTCGTTTCATTACGGCAAAATCGGCTATGCCGTCCGCCCATTGGGTCTGTAGGACAACTGAAAAGGGCTATTACATCTCCCGTGCGGTTATTTTTCAAGATAAGCAGTCCATTCCCTTCATACCCTCCTTAAATGATCCTCACATCCCGGTCACCATCCTCTCAAAAACCAGTCTGACGACGTTTCTCCCGCCCCAGAACTGGTTAATCTTTCACTGGGCAAGCGGTTAAGGGACAGGAGACCAACAGAAGCCGATTCCCAGGGGCTGAGAAAACAAAGGTGTGCGAGGGTCCAAGCGGGCTGTGATGATACAGGAAGGCTTCCCAGGAGATAATCCGTGAGCCCAAACCCAGGACAATGATAGCGGACCGGCCACCAAGGGCCCGCGCGGAACACGGCTGCGGGCGGACGCCACGGCGAGACAAAGCCTGCTGGGGGCTGGAAATTTCAGGGACACAAGCCCATGTGATGATGGCGTGCACGCGGAGGAGCGCGAGGCATTTTCCTGAAAGTAAGTTAAACGAATACTGGAGGGAAGCGAAGTGGGAGGAACAATTATTTACAAAAACGCGAACTTACCCGGCCACCCGGCCTCCGTAGCCCGACCGCAAAAGCGGCTACCTGAGGAGAACCGTAGCCTAGGCAGCGGCGGGCTCAACCCAGAGCTCGCGAGACCGAGGAGGCCTCGCGAGAGCCGGCCCCCTGCCCCTGACAGGCGGGCGCGCTTTCTGGGCGTCATGGGAGGGCTCTGGCGTCCGGCTTGGAGACGCGTTGTATTCTGCGGGTGGCCTTGGAGCCACCTTGGGCGCCCAACCCGGGCTGCCGAGAGGACAGAGCCGTGTCTCAGGCCGGGGAGGAGCGGACCGGCGGGTACTGAGCAGGGGCTGAGGCGGCTCGGGACATGGAGGCGCCCGAGCCTGGCGGAGCAGCCGCTTCGGCGGCCGAAGAGCACGAACCCCTATACGCGCTCGCAGGAGGAGGACTGGCGGCGGCGTAACAAGACGGTCCTCACCTACGTGGCCGCGGCGGCGGTGGGCATGCTGGGAGCGTCCTACGCCGCCGTGCCCCTTTACCGGCTCTACTGCCAGGTAGGGCTGGCGCGGCCCGCCGGGCGGCCCTTCTGGAGGGGCGGAGGGCCGGGGCGGCTCCGTAGACCGCGAGGCTCCGCGGGGCCCGGTGGGAGGACTGTCCGAATATTACCTCCCAGAGGAAAACGGGCCTTGAAGTTCATCAAGAAAGCTAGTGACAGAGTTGCCGGCCCAACTCGAGCTCTTGTGTTCTTGCCCATACCCCACTGCCGAGTGAAATTCCCTGATCTCAGAGCTACCACCCGAAAGGTCTGCAGCCTATACTTCTGTATCCAGCAATCTCCTGCTGCTCACACGTCTGCTTTTAAAATGTATTTATGTTCATTCCCTCTGAAACATATACAGGTTCTGTGCAAAGCTTAACCCTGGAAACGGGAGTTTGCTTGCTACTTCTGGTTAAACTGGGAGTAGTTTTTATCTGTACAAACTACTGTGATTTAGGACTTTGTATACATGATTTAGGACTTAGAAGCTTTTCTCCTTGTTAATATGAAACTGTAATGTCCTTCCGCCGGGCTCCCTTTTAGATCAGAAACTCTAGTGCAATGGTTTTCAAAGTGCAGACCCTCCCACGAGCAGCAGCATCATTACCTGAGAGGGGAAGTTGAGTACAGATTGTTGGCTCCAACTCCAGAACTGTATAATCAGGAACTCTGGGGAGCCAGCAACGGGTATTTTAGTAAGTTCCCTAGCAGACCTTGATGCAGACTAATGTTTGAGAACCGCAGGCACAGGGCTCTTCACCTGTTACATATACATGTTCTGCCAAGTTCTTAAGCTGCTTTTGGCATTAGGTCACCTGTGGAACTTTTTTAAACGTATCAGGGTTTCCCTACCTCAGAGATTCTGATTAGGAGACCTGGGTAGGGTCCAGGAATTTCTGTTTTAAAACCATGCCGTGAATGACAGCTACACATTCACTAAGTGAGTAATAGAGAGTTCCCAAACTTTGTTCTACATCGGAATCACCAATAATAATGAAACTGGAATCTAAAGGACTTTTTAGTCTCTTAATATCAGAATTTATAAGGGAAGGGGCAGTGGCTTGATTGCTGGAGGATGAGTGTAGAATGTGAGTTAATGTTCATCACAAGCTAGCCTGGACCAAGCATGAATCCCAAAACTACCATTGATGAAATCGTAAACAGAACTGAATCCAAAACATCTAGTGTAGATCTCCCCAAACCACGGGGCATGGACAGGGGGAAGTGGGTGGTTGATTTTATTTTCCAGGGAATATTTAACAATATCTAAAGACATTTTAGTTGCCACAACCTGGGAGGTGAAGGGGGAGGGTGCTACCTAGTGGGTAGAGGTTAAGGGATGCTGCTTAATGTCCAGCACTGCAGAGAATAGACCCCTCCCCCACCCCCACCAAAAAAACCCAAAGAATTATCCTATTCAAAATGTCATTAGTGCCAAGATTGAGAAACCCTGCCACAAACTGAAATGAATGACAAATTTCATTCACATGGGTGAAAGTGCAGGGCAGGAAAGTAAAAATCTATTGTGGTTTGCAATCCTAAATTTAAATCACAGTTGGATGTTCAGTAGTGACATTTCCAAAAGAACATCTCCTTTAATTTTTGGAATCACAGAACTTTAGAGTCCAAAATAAGGGATTATGTAAACCACTTCATACACCAAGCTCATTTTATGAGTATAGAAAGTGTAGCCCAAAGAAAGTAAAACTTAGTTTTGGGAGCTACTCAGTGACAGAACTAGACTGGAGCACAGGACATTTTCTTTTCAGGGCCTTTTTCTTTTCTTGTTTAATTTTGGAAATTACCAGTTACTAATTTGAAGACTGTAGTCAAAGACTATCAGAAAGAAGACATTCAAGTGACTCAGGTTCTTCAGAAATAAGCTACATCTTAAAACGTAGCCTTCTTGAACACAAGAATAGGCTTGCTCTCTGATTAAACAAGGGTATAAAGGCTTGCCCTCTGATGTGTCTTGTAGGGTTGTAATGTAGTTTCATAATTCGTGGTAGTTTAGTGAAGCTGGTTGACTTGTTTAACAAGCTAAGTTAGTAGTACTGTGTTTTGCTGGGAGTCTTCCATAGCCTCAAATTTGGTATTTTTTTCCCAGTATAGTAACAGATTAATTATCCGGAGACCAGAATTCTGGCAACCTCAAGCATCAGAAGAATGATGACCCTGGAAGTAAGGATTTTTTTTTAAGCATCTCTGATAAGGAAATAAGTAACGGCAATGAAGATAGGCAAGAAGTGTCAGACACAGATTATCCTGATGCCTTATGATTAGTCCATGAGTGGCCAAAGAGATCAGGTTCTCTGATTAACTGATGATACCTATGTAAAAGCTGTACAGTACCAAAAAATACAGAAAACATTTACAGAAACATTTTACCAACATGGCAAAATAAGTACTTAACGATGCTTGAGGAAAGCAGACTATAGAAGTAAATCTACAAATTAATCTGTACACTAAAAGTTTTGATACAGAAAAGGACCAGATAAGAGTGTGGAAAATGGAATTAAATCGTTTTATTGAAATGACAGCATTGTGGGTATATTTTATTTCTATTAATAATAGTTATGAAATACTAGCAATAGCAAAAATGTCATAAACTAAGATGTTTAGTGAAAAGTTCAGCTAAAAATTCAGAGCTCTGGTATCAGTGGAGAATCCATTCTCTTTCACATGATTCATTTTTGATCATTTTGACAACCAGGTGATTACAGAAAAATATGACTTTAACATATATAGACCATTGACACCCAAAAAGTGGTCAAATCATTAGCACATTCATAGGAAAATGGTCAGTGATAGTATGTAAACCTTGCTGCTACTGGATTATTGTTTTTAGATTTCGTTTCATCCAGTAAATAGGTCATCAGTACCTAAAACTACTGTACTTTTGTTTAGCATATTATGCCTTGTTATCTTTTCCTAGACTACTGGACTTGGAGGATCAGCAGTAGCAGGTCATGCATCAGACCAGATTGAAAACATGGTACCTGTTAAGGATCGCATCATTAAAATCACCTTTAATGCAGATGTGCATGCAAGTCTCCAGTGGAACTTTAGACCTCAGCAAACAGAAATATATGTAAGTGCTTAAAGCAATGCTTAGAAGATTGTTTTTTCCAATTTAAAGATTCTTTCATCACTTACTGTTTCACAACTTAGGAAACACTCATCTAAACTTAATTTCAAAATACTGACAGATTCCATTACTGTAATTCTTTCATTCCCACAGACTACTTTTTGACAGTGCACTGCCCCTAATGTAACAAAATATTCTTTTAAGTTACATGGCATCATAATAAAAGTCACTTTGGAGCAATGGGAAATGTCTTATTTTTATTAGAATCATATTAAGAGTTCACTAAAAAGTTCTCTGGTCACCAGTCTTGAGAGTAGGAACAGCTGTCCTGGTGTATCAGACATTAAAAAATATGTCTGCAGTGCAGGAGACCCGGGCTTGATCCTTGGGTCGGGAAGATCCCCTGAAGAAGGGAATGGCTACCCATTCTGGTATTCTTTCTTGCCTGGAGAATCCCATGAACAGAGGAGCCTGGCGGGCTACAGTCACTGGGATTTCAAAGAGTCAGACACAACTGAGTGACTGGCACTTAAACTTATTTACCCCAGGTAGAGATGATATAGCAAACTGTTGAAAAACATTGGTTACACTGGAAAGTAGTTGCTGATTTACATCAAAATAGCCCTCTCTCTTAAAATAAATTTAAGGATTTTTGAAGTAATCATGCTAAAAAGTTATAGTCTAGCTCAGAAAGACTATGCACCTTAAAAGCTGCCTAACGTCTTACCTAGAGGATTTAACTGAAATTACCTCATGAACTGAGGAATAGCCAGAAAAGTTTAATTGTAACTCTTACTGGAAAACTATGAATGTTAGTGCTTTCCCAGGTTAGTAATCCTGACTGAATCTCTTCAGTGATTGAGGGTGTTAAAGATTGTGGTTCTGAGTATTAATTCCAGTCACATAGTAGTCTACAAGGTATTAGTGACTAATCTGGTACATGTGACAGAGCATCCTTTGGACACTAGTCAGTGTCCAAATACTTTTAAAGCTTGTGATTTATTTTATCCATTATTTTCTCTCAAAAGAACAGTATTAGTGCTTTTTGGCTAAATAAAATTTCTATTTAGTCAGTTTTACTTTGGTTATACATATAATTTACTCTGGTTGTAAACTAAGTTTAAGGTTGGTAACGTTCTCTAAAAAGTGAAATGAAAGTCGCTCAGTCATGTCCAACTCTTTGCAGCCCCGTGGACTGTATGTAGCCTGCCATGCCGCTCTGTCCATGGAATTCTCCAAGCAAGAATACTAGAGTGGGTAGCCATTTCTCTCTCCAGGGGATCTTTCCAACCCAGGGATCAAATCCAGGTCTCCTGCATTGCAGGCAAATTCTTTACCGTCTGGGTCACCAGAAAAGGGAAGCCTTTTTCTAAAAAGAATCTTTAATCAATTTATATAATATTCAGGGATACATGTTAAGAAGTTAGACTTGGCTGTTCTTGGACACATTTTAAATAACTTCATCTGCAGATTATCACTTGAAGACTTCAGACATACAAGAGAACAATCCGTAATAAGTATGTGTAATAGAGCAATGGTTCTCCACTGACATGCAAGTAACATTTGAAGATCAAATATTCTTGGGTAGCATTCACAATTTATTTTGCTGACTGTTAAAATTAGGTTAGGTATTAAGGTCTGAAATGAAAATAATGACTATAATTTACTATGGAATGCAGATTTGTAAGATTTAAAGTGTTGATACTGTGTATTTTCCTTAAAACAGGTAGTGCCAGGAGAGACAGCACTGGCATTTTATAAAGCTAAGAATCCTACTGACAAACCAGTAATCGGAATTTCTACATACAATGTTGTACCATTTGAAGCTGGACAGTACTTCAATAAAATACAGGTATAACTAAATGCAAATGTTACAGAATGTGATAAAAGTACATGAGATTGTTTGGTACTAAATTTATTGCAGTGTTTTTTTAGAAGATACAAATTTTTCAAAGTTCATTTATTTTAAACTTCAAACCATTTTTTCATTGCTTATAATAATTATGCAGAGGTTGAGAGCCAAACTATATGGATATCTGTTTTTTTAAGATTAGAAGAATTTGTTGATTCTCGATCTTTGAAAGCAAAACTCAGATGAAAGATGCTGTATCCTATCATAGAATTTACAGATTATAATTAACAGTATGCTTATTAAAGCCAATAAATGAAGCATAGTTTCTATTCTAGGTAGCAGAATAGAAATACTAATTAATGAATACTTTTCTATAACTTTTAGTGCTTCTGCTTTGAAGAACAAAGGCTTAATCCACAAGAGGAAGTAGATATGCCAGTATTTTTCTACATTGATCCTGAATTTGCTGAAGATCCAAGAATGGTGAATGTTGATCTCATCACTCTTTCTTACACTTTTTTTGAAGCAAAGGAGGGGCATAAGTTGCCACTCCCAGGCTATAATTCAAATCACCAATTAAGTCCTCCTTCAAATTTGTGATTTTTAAAAAATCATGTACCTTGTCGTCTCAGAGAAGTATTTAAAATAATATAAAGCCTTCTGTTTTAAATGTTATGTACTGATGGTTCTTTTCTTCCCAACTCATTTATCCTACTTAGAATGTATGAGTTCAAAACCATGTATGTTGGCAGAAATTTGATGGTTCAGCTCCCCTTGTAGGTTATCAGCACTTCGTACATGTAGCAATAAACTTTTTATTATTATTTCTCAAATGGTTATTTTCATCACAAACACTCACTATTTTAAAAGCTCAAAATGAAAGAGTAATCACTGAGCCCTAACAGCTTACCCAAAGACTACATTTTGATTTCAAATCTGACTGTATTTTCCCTTTAAAATCTAGAGCTATTTTACATTCAGAGTACTAAATAAGTACTTTGAAATTCTGGTACCGTGAAATTTAAATAAAATGCATTAAGTATATCTAGTAGGCTTCCAGCATTTCTTGTGATAATTCCAAGTCCCCAGATTTTAAATTGTAAGTGGGATTGTGAAGATTTACTAACATCAGTTCTTCTGGAAAAAAAAAAAGTTCTTGAACTGTTTTAATAGTAGTTCATTTGTCATTAATTTAATTTATGACAAGGAAAGTACAAGTTATCCTGAATGTTTTCCAGTAGACTTTCTTCCAAAAAGACAAAAATGACCATTTAGTGTTACAAAGAATTGTATTTAAAGGCAACCAATGTAGAATCCGGTGACCTCTTGAGGGTACCTGAAATATAAACTACAATCATCAAAGCTTTCACAACTTATAATTCTAAATAAGAGTGTTATTTATAAAGAAGTGCAAATTGACTTTTACATTCAACTTTAGTTAAATAAAGGCACTGAAGTATTCTTCCTGAATAATACAGTCGTGCTTTCACTTACTAACAATTATTTTGTCCTGAAACAGTCTTCATCCACTCTTGCCCCATCTCCTGTGATGATCCTAAATGTAGGAAGGCCTGTGAAAACACAAGGTGCTGCACTTAACCTGGTTGGCCTAAGTACCATGAACTTTTGTTCTGCGTAAGTTTTAAGGGAATATATGTCACAACCAAGTTCTTCTGAGATAAAGCTCAAGCTGCTGTCAGAAACCATATATGTTACTCTGGAACTGTGACTCTTCTGTCTAAACCACGTTAATGCAGAGGAAAAATGTTCCACTGTGGTTTTGAGGTTTGGGAAGGTCTTAACTTCTGGGTCTCAAAGCTGGACAGGGTCCCCCTTTTGGAAAATTGGCACCCATAACACTGCCAGTGAACTGGTCATCCGTTTCCACCTGGAATAAAAGAAGAGGCAATGATCTCCATCCTTTCCTCTTTCCCCAGTCCTTGATAATTAGACAGCCACAGTCAAGTAGAGAAAAGGTGGGAAAGTAGTACATACTGCTTCCACGAGGGAAGTGTGAAGGGAATAAATATGATTAATAGGTTACTGGTGGCTGTGTGCATTTATTAGTAAATAAATGGAATGATTAGTAAAGCAACAGAATCGAGACCAACCTAGATTAACAATAAATGGGTTCTACCAGTCCCAGTCAGCAAGTATTAACTGCACATAGAAGACAAATCTGATTCTAGTGCTAAGAATTTTTTATTGATCAGCTGTTTTTGTTAGCATTAATATTTTTATACCATAAACCAATTTCTGCATTCCCAAGATTTATAATTTTTAGCTAACATGGTCACAAAGAATCTATCTCATTGATCATTACAATTTGAGTGCCATAGGAACTTGTGTAATACTTCACTCATCAAACTGCCAGACTGAGACGGCCCTTACAAAATGTAAATAATAAATGTAGAAAGTGACAGTTACACTAAAATCATGTGGGATGGAAGGTGTGTGAGTTGAAGTCTTTTACCTCAACAATCACTGTGACTTTGAGTTCCTTTGTGGTGGGTGAACATCAATGTCTTCATAAATAGCTCTGAAACAAACACGCCATCATGGTAAATTGATAAATATGGTTATAGATCAATTTCAATGTACTATTTTGGCTTTTAACTGCCATCTTAAAGCAAAAATCTGGTGCCCTTGTAGGTGTTGAGGCTCTATCAATAAATAAAAACAAAGGTCTCTGCCCTGAAGCTTACATTATAAAAACTATTTTAGATCCTAATGCTGCTGTTCCCATGCATCTTACAAATATGTATCTTGTATAACCGTCTTAAATATGTATCTTGTATAACCGTCTTATAATTAGAAATATGGCTCAAATTTGGACAGCTTGCTTTCTGCTTTAAAAAAAAAAAGCAAAAATTGTTCAGCTTTCCCTGGCTTAAAAACATTAGAAATTAATATTCTAGCTTATTTAACCAGTCATCTTTGTACTTTGTACATAGTCATTTTTCTGTGATAGTCTTCATTTGTCTTAACATATGTCTACAGATAGAAAATATCTATACCTACAAATATGGCATTAATATACACAGTATAGCAACACATGACTAAGAAAAAAAATCTCATAAAGCACTTTGAAGACATAATCACCAACTTCAAGAAGTGCCAGCGTGGTCCAGAAATTCTAATGTTTCTCTGTTTTGTCTTTCATTTTCCTCCTTCACTCTACTCAAATCTGACGCCCCTCCTCTCAGTCAGAAAAACCTCATATCTTAATAAATTAAATGTCTTTACGTGGAAACCTGATGTTCCCATCACCAAATCTTCAAGTCTGTTTTCATCTGCACCATCATCTACTTTTATGATCCTATCTATTGACCCCTGGCTTCTTAAACATTTCACTCAGTCTCCCTCTCTAAATCTTCAACTTCTTATTCTCTACCTCAGGATTCACAGATGTTCCAGCATCTCCTATTTTATAAAATAATAGTCCTTTATCCCACGTCTACTTAATTGCCTCAGTAATATTCTAGCTGCCAGACCACTTTCCCCACACCCTTCGTGTTTTAAGTTTCTTTGTAAGTTACCTGTGCACTGTCTTCTTCATCCCTTTTTAATGCACTGAAATTTGCCTCTGTCCCTGTCAACTTCTACTGAATCACTCATGATGATCTGTTACTTAGTCCATTATCTAGTGTTGAGTCCTTGTCTGTCTTCAGCAATGTTCATCCCAGTTGTGCACTCCCTTCTTTTTGTTTCCAAACTGAGATTTCCACATCTGGTAATATAGGTTTCCTGTTATTCTCTTTTCTCTTGACTTTTCCATTTCTCTCTCCCACTGGGCCTGCAACACTGATTCCCAAACTTGTCACTACACTAAAAACTGCAGGTCTTAATTTGGATGTCACTTCTCAGGCTTTCTCCAGCCCCCAATTAAATCAGTTCTTTCTGTTACATATTGTCAAGTCAGTATCTTTCATACTGTTAACACAAACTGCAAATACATGTTTGCCTGCTGATTTAATTTCTGCCTCCTTATTAGATTTGCCCTCCGTAAGGTTCAACATGATAAACTAGGCACCAATCATTTTCCCTTGTACATAGTTAATTTTCAGTCATTTGTCAAATGAGTGAATTGTGTATGTATATGTATATTCATAAGTACCATACTCTTATGTTCTGCTGGAGTAGAAATTCTTAACCTGGGCTTCATGGATAACCGGTGATGTGATAATCCCAGGACTTTCATGTAAGACTTTATGCTTTTCCTTAGGGAGAAGTTCCCTGGATCTCATGGAACATTTAAAGATACTGAGACACGCTACCACCTAGAAAGTAAGAACTATAGTGGTGGTGGTGCTTCTTCAGTCCTGAAGTCGTGTCCAACTCTTTGTGACCCCATGGACTGCAGCATGCAGGCTTCCCTGTCCTCCAGAATCTCCCACAGTTTGCTCAAGTTCATATCCATTGAGTTGGTGATTCTATGTAACCATCTCATCCTCTCCTGCCTTCTTCTCCTCCTGTCCTCAATCTTTCCCAGCATCAGGGTCTTTTCCAGTGAGTCAGCTCTTTGCATCAGGTGGCCAAAGTTTTGGGGCTTCAGCATCAGTCCTTCCAATGAATATTCAGGGTTGATTTCCTTTAGAATTGACTGGTCTGATCTCCTTGCTGTCCAAAGGACTCTCAAAAGTCTTCTCCAGCACCACAGTCTGAAAGTGTCATGAGCTTTCAAAGTGGTAGGAAGTTCCAAAACTTCAGCTCTCCAGCTTCTTGCTATTTCTTACTTTTAATATCTCCTGCGGCACCACATCTACTTACAACTATCTCATAATTAACTAGATTATAATAATCTGCTTCCTATTTGCTTGGAGAAACAAGCATACCTAGTTTAACCAGTCTGTAATTCCTTAAACCACTAACATATTCAGTGATATTTTATCAAGCAGAATGAAAGTTTCACAATCCTGTTAGGAAAAAATAATGAACTCCTAAGCTTATCATAATAAGCCTGGGACTGTATAGTGGCTGCCTCTTTAAGATGAGACAGGTTCTGCCGGCCCACTTCATTCACTTATAAATCATTCCAAAACATCACTACACTGAGGGTGTGAACCAGGGGGTTGGGGTCAAAACCTCAAATGCCTACACATGTCAGGCAGATCAGATGAAGGTATGTGGGGGGCCTGGTGAACTGAGACAGCGCAGCCCCAAACTATTGCTAGCATGTAAAAATGCAGGCCTGGCATTGTTGTCATATCAAGCATCCAGAGGTTCAGATAGTGAAATATCCCACCTTTTAACTTGGCAATTAATTTTTACGTGCATATTTAAAATTCACGTAGGTCAAACAAAACAGTTGCAGGCAAGATACAGCCTGCAGGCTGCTAGTTTCTAAATAATGATTTCTATAAAAACGCTTTAATCATTTTAAACAATTTTGGAGGTAACTTTCAGTTAGTCAAAATATATTAAAACTAATGAGCCTGTGTGTGCATGCTCAGTTGTGTCTGACTCTGTGACCCCACAAACTGTAGCTCACCAGGCACCTCTGTCCATGGAATTCTCCAGGCAAGAATATTAGAGTGGGTTGCCATTTCCTACTCCACTAATGAGGCTACCATCCCATAAATATTTATATATACTTGACCAATATGAAATCACAAAATAATGTTGCTTTAAGGAGTCCGAGTTAAAAAGTGATTTTTACATTAATAAGCACACTGTTGTCATAGGTAGTGAAGACTAAAAACAAGTTCCTATGTAAGTTTTCTTTGGCATCAGTCAAAGAACAACTAAAATATCCCATGAACATGGTACTTAAGCCATCAATCAGTGAATAGTGCCCTTCTCAAGCTGGAGAGAATCTGACTTTCTTCCAAGGCATCTATAAGGAATACACTCATGCACATGATGGTTCTGCTTATTTCTTAGTGTGCAACCCCAGTGTTTTTAAGTCACAAGGCCAAGAATGACAAGACCAACATTAAGAGCAACAACCACCACAAAATCTCATAGGTCACTTTTATATAAGGTCATTGATTTCTGCAAAGGCCTAAACAAAGTTAAATGTATAACCAAACCCTGTGAGCTCTGCCACCAAAGGGAACCAAGACAAAAGAATAATCCTTTTGTAAATGACTTACTCTGTGGTGACAGCAGGAGCTAAGGGGTCAAACTCCATTACTTCACAGTAACTGGGTGGCTGGAGGTCATTCTTTGTCATCGCTGTAGGCAACAAAAAGAAACACACTGTGCTTTTTGGGGAGATACACACAAGTGATACTCTCTCTACGACTCTGACTTCAAACAGAAGATGCTAACGAACACCTGACAACCAGAAGCAAGCACACTGGTGTCCCTGTGCTGCTGCCGGCTACAGCAAGTCTACAGATGGCCAAACTCAGACTAAAGGTTCATTCACTGCAGCACTCAGAATACAGTCTTCAGGGCAACACAAGCATCCCCAGTCTCCTGAGGTTAGTCACGGGGCTTCCCTTAAGGCTCAGCGGTCAAGAATCCACTTGCCAATGCAGGAGATGTGCCTGGATCGGAAAGACACCCTGGAGAAGGGCATGGCAACCCACTCCAACATTCTTGCCTGGGAATCCCCACGGACAGAGGAACCCGACGGGCTACAGTCCATGGGGTTGCAGAGTCGAACGTGACTTAGTGACAGATGACAACAACTGTCTGTTTTTAGTTACCAATAAATCTCTAGCAGACCCATCTATTCTCATAAATTTCCTTATTTGGTGCAAATAATAAGGTCTTAAGTACCTGGATGATTGCTGGGCAGAGGTGGCAGTCTCTGGTTTGATGGTGTTGCTGGAATGGTCTGTAGGCTAACTGGCTGCAGTAATACTGAATTTGAATGTTCCAGAAACTGAGGAGAGCAGAGCACACGTTCAAATAAACATTCTAAGCTTTTATGATTTTGATTCCTAGCCTTCCAAGTGGCACTATCCCAAGAACCATATATTCTCAATCAGATAAGAATTACTAATGATTAGCTATTATTTTAGTTTTTAACCTAATATCCCCTTACAAAACCTACTGCTTTTCTGCCTGGTTTCATGCCCCCTGCACCTTAATTCTCATATAAAATGTAAACTTAAATAAAATATATTGCTTAAAAAAAACCAAAAACCAGGAATGTATGGCTCAGTCCAGAGTCTCCTGTCTCACACTGAATATAAAACCTTGGCCTCAAAGAGGCAAAACCATTAAGTACAAAAAAGCGTATCTGTCAGAACTGGTCAGGAGAATGCCTCACCACTGGGGACACGGACCAGAGCCCTGTGGGTCCTGCGATTATCTGAGGGGACACAGGTCATATGCTCTGAAGCAGGCAGAGCCAGTGCAGCTGAAGCAGAGTAGGCCAAGGGAGGGGGCCGGATGCACAGCTGCAGAGGCCATGGGAGAGGTCAGAGCAGCTTTTATTGAGTAAAGTGGAGTCAGAAAACCACAGGTGGCTTTAGAGCAAATGAGTAACATAAACTTTACTTTTAAAAAAAGATTGCTCTGGTTTCTGTTCGGAGAACAGATTGTATGATGGGGTGGGGGTGGAGAGGGAGGCGGAGGCTGGAACAGGGCAGCCCTGCAGGAGGCCACCGCAGTATCCATCTGATGCAGCTTGCACCGGGATGTAAAGGGGAGGTGGGAGGAAGTGGCTGGTAACAGATATATTTTGAAGGCAGAGGTAAAATGGTAGAGGTCAAGCACAGTTTCCCAAGGTCTTTGACCTGAGCAACAGAAACAGTGGTCATTTGCAGAATGGGGAAGACGGCAGGAGGAGCAAATCGGGAGTTGAGGCTGAAAGAAAGCAAGGGGAGATGTGAAGTGGAAGATGGAAATGTGAGTTCTGCATGCGGGGAAGGGGTATGGACTGGAAACAACTTGTAAGTGCTCAGAGTCTGAGTGGTATTTCATGATAGGAGACCAAAAGACCAGAGAGGAAAGAATGTGGGCAGACAAATCTGAGGCCTGACTCCCGGGGTCTCCAACACTGAGAGGCCGGTGGAGGAGAAGAGGTCAGCAAAGGGGTGCAGAAGAGAGCAGTGGAGAGCTGGAAGGGAGCGGTGTCTGAAAGCTCGTGTGCAGACAGGAGGGGTGACCGACTCTCAGCTGCTGACCAGGTCGGGTGAGCTCTGAGCTCTGCAGGACCAGTCAGTCATCGGGAGGTCTCTGGTGACCTCGCCAAGAGCTCAGCCCCTGGGGCGGCTGAGAGGAGAACTTGTCTGAAGTCCCTCGGAGGACGGGAGGAAAGAGAGCAAAGACAGCAAACAGAAAGAGTTCCAAGGGAATTCGGATCCTTTACTATCTTCCTAATGGAAGTGAGACTATACCTATCTTAAAAGATTAAAGAGGCAACAAGGAAAAGCCCTCACAAGGGCTTCATTAACACCTTATGAAGAAATTTTGAGCAGAATGTGCGAATTAAGGACTCGGAGCTCCATTTTAGCATGATAATCTGCTCCTTGGGGGCACTGCCCAGGAAGGCCTTCATTACTTACACTCTCGTATGTATGACTTGAGGCGAGGTTTTGGCTGGTCCTTTGGGCAAACCTAGGACAGTGTGACAATACAGCATGATTACCCTACAGTGAAAACACAATGCATAAAGATGACCTTCCTGGTCTAAAAACAATATCCAAAATGCACCTTCAGACTGCACAGAAGTATTAATTTCACAGAACAATTGCCAGTGGTGTTGGTGCCCACCAGGTTATAATGCCCAAACACCGAAGAGAATGAGGACAGAGCACCACTGCGGGGCAGCGGCAGCCCGAGACCCTGGCGCACACACTCTATCGGTCAGAGCAGAGCCTTCAGTCTTCGCAGGAGTAGCTGCCACCCCACCACTTCTAAAGGATGAAAGGCAAGGCAGAGCGGAGCTTAGGACGTGGGGACAGTGTGAAGTTGGAGTAAACACACTTGCCCTGTCTCTTTCACCAAATGCAACTATAAAATCTGGACAGAAGGCATGGAATAAATATCTGAGAACTGCAAGGTACATTACAGGCTAATTGGGAAAGAAGACTTGAATTGGAGTATCAATGAATTGTTGGTGAAGTTACCATGTTCTGCCCCTCTGAGTATCTCTGAACTGGCACGCAGGGCAGCCTACAGCCCAAATGGACAGTGAGGATGTACAGCGCTCCAGGAGAAGACGCTCCTTCTCACTCAAGGAGCAGGAAAGGGAACCTGAGTGCCCAGAGTGTGCAGGGCAAGCCTCGTCCCTGTCTTCCTCTTCGTCTCTCTGACCCCCGGGCAATCCCACAGTGGCCGCGGGGACCGCAGCGGCACGGGGCCCGATAGGGCTTTAGACCTCTGAGAGGGCAGCTGTGATCAGCCCAAGAGGAGGAGGCAAACTGTTTCTTTTATCCTTCTAGCCTGCCGTTCGGTCCCCAATACACGCACAGTCACGGAAACGCATGACAGCAAACTTACAGCTTTCTGACTGGAGAGACGGAAAAGGGAATCCCAAGAGAGCGAAGATGGAGGAATTCAGGAAAATGACCTCAAAGCTGTTTATGAGATCCTGGGCTTACACCCTGATCCATGATCATCCATGGCTGATCCCAATCAATGCTAAGATGTTGAGAGATGAACACACAGCCTGCTGTCCAGGCCGTACAGTGACGACTGGGTGGCACACGTGTGGGACGCATCTCAGTAACACTGAACGGCTTTGAGAATTTAACTGACATCAGAACGAAAGCACGCAGAAGGCAGGCTGAAGCTGCGGCATAAACCTCACTAGGCTGCCTGCTAAAATCAAAGTACTGATGTTCTCAGCAGGATTTACATAAGACCAGGTGTTTCATATCATTAAAAATGCTTAAGATACAACCCCAAATCACTATGCATATGAAAAACGGAGAAAATTTAAACTTGCAAGAGAAAAGACAGCAGTGGTTGATACCTATTAATAGAGGACACAAATGATGAAATTATCTCACAGTTTTAAAGCAACTATTATACAAATGTTTCAACAAGAAACTGTGAACACTTGAAAAAAAAAACATTCAGTAGAAGTTCTCAGCAAAGAAACATAAGATATAAAGAAGAGTCAAATGATAGTTTTAGAATTAAAAAATAAAATTAACTAAAATTTTAAAAAGTACGGAATGAGAATGAGCTAAACAGCAAAATGGAGATGACAGAGGAAATCGAGTGAGAAAACCAATGAACAGACCCCTAGGGATCTATGAGACGACAACAGATCCAATGGGGGCATCCAAAGTCCCAGAGGGAGAGCCAAGTACGTAGTGCCGAAAAGCATATTTGAAGAAATAGAGGCTGAAAACTTCACAAATTTGATGACAGAAAAATCCAGATTCAAGAAGTTCAGTGTAATAAGGTGAATGGAGGCTCCCAAAGAGTTATGTCCTTGTCCTAATTTCTGGAATCTGTGACTGTCAAGTTATTTGGGAAGAGTCTTTGCAGATATAATTAAGGATACTGAGATGATGTTTGAGTGGGCACTACATCCTATGATACATGACCTTAAAACAGAAAAATGGGGATCTGGGGAGGGACCTGAGAAACACGGGGGAGAAGGCAATGTGAAGATGGAGAAAGAAAGCAAAGTGTGTGGCCACAAGATACAGAAGTAGAGGAGTGTCTATGCTCCCCAGAATGCGGAGGAGGGAAGAATGACTCCTCCCCTCAGAGTCCTGGGAGGGGATGCCTTGCTTCCTTTCAGACCTCTGGTCTCCAGAACTCTAAGAAGGTGAGTTACATCACCCACTTTGTGATAATGTTTTCATGATAGCCACAGGAAACAAATACACTCAGCAAAACAAAGACAGCCATACTTAGACATATCATTATCAAACTGTTTAAAGTTAGAAAAAAAGAAAAGTTCTTGAAAGCACAGACAGAAACAAGTAACACAGAGTCAACACAGGAACAAGAGTTTGAATGAATGTTAGATTTCTCATTAGAAGCCATTTAGGCCCGAAGACACTGGGGCCGTGTTTAAAAACTGCTGGAAGCAAAGAACCATCAGCCCAGAATCTATGTCCAATGAGAGTACCCTTCAGGAACAACAATGAAAGTGAAACACTCACATGAAACATACTAAGACGCTTTCACTGCCATCAGATCTAAATGCCATCAGATCTAAAATAATGCTAAAAGAAATTGAGAGACAAGAGAGACTGTACCAGAGGGAAATGAAAGGAGAGCAACAGAAATGGTAAATGTTAGGTAAATATGGCGGACTATTCTACACTTCCTGAGTCTTCAAAATTTATTTAAGGGTTGCAAGTAAAAACTGTATTATGAAAAAATTGTAAAATAATTATTCATTGTCTGGTAGTGGTTTTTTAACATATATATACATAATATATAGGATAACTATCATATAAAGGGGAGAGCTGTATGATAATAAAGTTTCTATATTTCACTTCAAGTGGGAAAATACTGGTTTTAAATACACTAAAAAAAAATGCAATTACTAGAGCAACCAGTCCTCCCCTCCCCATATATAAACTGTACAAAAATATAATTTCATAATAAAATGGATATTGAAACATCCAAATAGCCCAAAATATGAAAGAGGAAACAGGAAAAAACAAAAAACAGCCAAAAAAACAGCAAAGGAAACACAGAAAAGCAAATCACACAATTGTGGTCCTAATCCAGACATATTAAATATAAATGGTCTAAGCATACCAATTAAAGACAGATATTATCAGAGTACATAAAAACGCATGACCCAACCATAAGTTATCTGTAAGACACTCACTTCAAATAGTTAAAAGTAAAAAGGTAGAAAAAGATATACCATGCAAATACTAATCAAAAGAAAGCTAGAGTGGCTTTGATTACAATCAAAGTAAACATCAAGGTAAAGACAATTAGAAGGGATAAAGAGGGACATGACATAAAGATAAAAGAGTCAATTCACCAAGACGACAACAATCCTGAAGGCAAATGCACTGAAAGAGCTTCAAAATACACCAAGCAAACAATTTTGCATAACCTTTCCAGAAATACCACGTACCATACGACTGTTCAGACTCTATTGTCAAAAAGACCGACTGTAACGACACAGAACAGATGGTGGCTGCCGGGGGTGGGGGTGGGGGTGACTATAAAGGACTAGCTTAAGGAAGTTTTTTTGGATAATGAACGATTCTATATTCAGACTGTGGGGATGGTTACATGCATCTATATATATGTCGGAAAAACAGAGCTCTGCAGCAAACAAAAAAAGGTCAATTTTACCATATGGAAATTGTAAAAATAAAATTAGAGTGAAAAGAAAAAAAAGAGAGCAGGTATTGAAATCAGATTCACTTGAATCTGAATCATCTTTCTGCACTAGCTGGACCACCTTTGTTTGGCAAGCTGATATTCCTGTCTTGGTTTCCTCGCCAGGACAGTGAGTCCTGGGGGTCCCTTCCTCAGAGCACTGCAAGGAGCACTAGATTAAGGAACCAGGGAGCGTTTCTTATTCTTAGCCTGCTGCCTGATACTAAGTAGGCTATAAACATGACTTTATCCTATCATCATCACTGCTTTTCAGGAACCCTTTCCATTATGAGAAATTCCATCACTCATTTGTTCTGTAATAAATTATACTGCAAACAAAAGAGGGATGGGAAAATCTTAAGACTGTAAGATATTTTGACAGCTGATTGTGCCTCTCATATGTAATCTTTGGGCTTCCCAGGTGGCTCAGACGGTAAGGAATCTGCCTGCAATGTGGGAGAACCAGGTTCAATCCCTGGGTCAGGAAGACCCTCTGAAGAAGTGAATGGCAACCCACTCCGGTATTCTTGCCTGAAGAATTCCATGGACAGGGGAGCCTGGCAGGCTACAGTTCATGGGGCTGCAAAGAGTTGCTCATGCCTGAGCGACTTTCACTTTTTTCCACAAGTAATCTTTCACACATGATTCAACTCAGATTCATGCCTTAGGTAACATTAGTGCTTCAATTTCCAACACTATAAAAAACTGGTCTAGTGACAGTTTCACTCAGGTAAGTTTTCAAAAGTTAGAAAAAATATGTTCAAAAGACATCATCTAGAAAACAAAACAGACGTCACCCATTATCTTTCATTCCAGTGAATTCTAAGAACTATTATTTTGATATCTGGATCTTGGATAGACAATCGTAATAGAGTTTCTAATGATCAGCTGATCACTGTTTTATGGTTCCCCAGAGACTCTTTTTAAAACTAAAGATTCCTGCTATTGAATAAGAGTTTCTGGGGTCTAGCCATTTTATTTTTTAATAGTCACTCAAGTGATTTTTATGCACCTTGAAGTATGAGATCCATGAAACCAAGCACTTATTAGCTAGGATTTGATCTTTGTGTGGTTTTATACATTTTTTTTGGTAATGGGATTTCATTTATATGGTCAATCTTTCCCAACAAGATTTGCAGGATAAAGGAAAACAGAATCAGGTACTTCAGACCACATGATTTACTAAGCATCTTCACTGGAGTTCTGCCTACAACATTTCAACAATGACTTGCAGCTCAGAGGTCAACACCAGAAGGCGTCCAGTGAAGGTTCTGACCCAACCGGTGGTTCACACGACAGCCACGTCCCAGCGCGTGAATCTCTCCTTTCTCTCTTCTCCCCTTACACACTTTCTTCCCCTCTTTTCCTCCCGAGTTTGATTCTCCTTTCTCTTCTCCTCCCGCTGCACCTCTTTTAACACAGAAAAGCAACTAAAAAATATCTAAGTCCAATGACATAAAAATACAGCCAAGATATGCTGTTGTATGAAAAACAAAAGAAAGTTTTGAAATAGTACATACAGTATGCTGCCCTTCATTTAATAAAGGAGAAAAATAGCTCATATTCCTATTTACATAGACCCTTTGGAAGGGTAAGTAAGAAACTAACAAAGGGATTCCCTGGGTGGAAGCAGGTATCACCTGAGGGAAGCCAATAGGCAGGCTAGGAGTGGTGGAAGATCGAGGACTGTCCTTGTGCGTATTTTTATATTGCTTTGATATCTGAAACATGGAGATGTATTGCCTATTACCTGAAATACATATATTTAAAAGGGAAAAAAGAATATAGGCCTTGATGGAAGGCAAATCTAACTTCTGCTTATTTTTTTGCTATTTATCTACTCCATCCTGCCTCTTCTTAACCTTAGGTAACCATGCTTTGTTTAGGTTCTTCTGCATTTTTCTTCTATTTCTTTATGCAAAGAGAGGCAAATATTAGCATATATTATTTCCCACTTTCTTACACAAATGCAAGAGAGTATATACACACTGCTTTGCAGCTTTTCTCACTTAATAATAAATACACTGGTGATTGTCCCTCACAGAGGGCCTACTTTTTTTCCCCAGCAGTGTAATATATTGTGTAGATGTTTATTTAACAATTCCCCAAACTGAAGGGTATTTGTTTCCAATTATTAGCTATTGCACAAATGTTGTCAAGAACAACTGACTTTATTTTGCATCAGTGAGCATAAATACCTAGAAGTGAGACTACAAGTTCAAAGGTACATTTATAATTTTAAATACATTTATAATTTTAACAGAAATTGCCATGTGCCCCTAATAAGAACTGCACAATTTTGTTATAGTATCTGTCTCTCCACAGTCAACAAAGCACATTAACAAACATGGAAGCTATGAGGTTAAAAAACAGTCTTATTGCATTTTAACTTATCCTTCTGTAAGTAAGGCTGAGCATCACTGAGCAAAAATATGTTTTTAGGTCACTTGTATTTCTTTTTTGGTAAACTGTCAGTTCACCAGACCTGCTAGTTAATTGGTATATGAACTTGGGTAAGTTCTATTCTCTATATCTCGGGCTTTTTTCCTATAAAATGGGAATAATGATAACAGCACTGATTCAAGAACTACTGCAAAGATTAAATGAAATAAAAACAGCTCAGCAAAATGTCTCCCACATAGCAAGTGCTCTGCAATCTGTGTGGCCATTTCTGTTCTCCTCACTGTCAATATATTTTTCCTACCTCCTGTTACCACTAAAAAAAAAAGAGAAACAGGATTTACTGAATGCTTATTATGTACAGAGTGCTATCCTAGGAGGTACATGTAGCATTTCACAGAATCTTTGTAAGAATCCTAGAGAGGATTCTTGGAAGAAAAATGAAGGCTCATGCTGGCTAAGTTTCTCATTCAAGGTCACACAGCTACTGAGAAACAGTACTGAAAGTCTAAATCAGTTATGTTAGATCCCTAGTGAAAATGAACATGTTAGTTGCTCAGTCATGTCTGACTCTGAGACCCCATGGACTGTAGTCTGCCAGGCTTCTCTGTCCATGGGATTCTCCAGGCAAGAATACTGGAGTGGGTTGCCATTCCCTTCTCCAGGGGATCTTCCTCACCCAGGGATTGAACCTGGGTCTTCTACATTACAGATGGATTCTTTACCATCTGAGCAACCAGGAGCAGTACTGAAATTCTCTATCAGTTACATCAGATTCCTAAGTCTCCACATTTTCTATTATGTCATGCTTTCTTAAATATGAGGAATAGGAATGAGAATGAGATTGAATTAGTTCTGGAGTATTACTGACATACTTACAGGGGTGTTTCTGTATTTTCCAAGGCTAGCAGATCCACCTGTGTATTAAGACTGGGTTTGAAGTTGTTTGGTACAGCTGGACTCAGAGAGCTGAAATCTAGAACACAAAATGTACTTGTTCAGCTTTAAAACATTTTGTTCATCAGTTCTGTTGGATTTTCCATGGTTACCAAAAAAAAAAAAAAAAAAACAACTGCCACCATCAAATGAAAGAGATTGAGATAGCTCTGTCACCATAAAATCATGGTATTTCCTCAAACAAAAATTAAAAAACATTTATGGCAATTGGAAAGAGAGAAATTCCCTGTCATAAAAAGAGGATGCTGTAAAGGTAACAAACATTATTATATTGGGTTTTCCAAAATCCCAGGCTGACTCAGAATGGAAGGGATTTCATGTCTTTTCCTGTGAAGCATGAAAGTAAAAAGTTGTGGTATACACAGAGTTCTACTCTCACCTCTCCAAACTCTTAAGTTCCCATAATCATGAGATACCCCAAAGAGAATAATTATTTCTCCCCCTCTGTTACCACTGGTAAAAACCTGAAAACTCTTCAATATAATGGATTCCAAATATCCCACTGGTCTAAGCAAGCAGCTAACATTTCAGAAATGTGGAAAGTTATAAGAAAACCACAAATTGAATAATACTGAATATTTTGATTCTAAAAAATCTTGCTAACATAAAAGGCAAACAAACAAACAAAAAAAGGCAAACAAACTGATTTTAATTTGGCAGAAAATTCTGGATTTCAGGATTTTTCATTACATTTGGCGGTAGTTTAGTCACTAAGTTGTGTCGACTTTTGCGACCCCATGGACTATAGTCTGCCAGGCTCCTCTGTCCGTGGGATTCTTCAGGCAAGAATACTGGAGTGG
Organism: Cervus elaphus; assembly: GCF_910594005.1. Classification (NCBI taxonomy): domain Eukaryota; kingdom Metazoa; phylum Chordata; class Mammalia; order Artiodactyla; family Cervidae; genus Cervus; species Cervus elaphus. The sequence continues at coordinate 78,267,305 of NC_057819.1, read as the reverse complement.
GTTGCCATTTCCTTCTCCAGGGGATCTTCCCATTTCAGGGATCAAACCTGGGTCACCTGCATTGCAGGCAGATTCTCTACCAACTGAGCTACGAGGGAAGCCCCCATTTTACTTTGTAATTTACCAAAACTCTTTGGGAAGGATAATAGGTAACAAATGAATTACACAAATAGGTAACCCTAAGCCTACAGTACAACATCATCCTTTACTTTCACAGAAACCCATTAATGCAACTCAGTAGGAAAGTCTCAAGAGTTGGGTTGCTAAGAAGTGACAGAACTGGACTGGTGGATTTCAACTTGGACTTCCCTGACTCAAAAGCCTGTGATTTATCCTCTACATTTCCCCACATGAGGCCTCATAATTCCTGATTTTCTCTATCTGCATCAAATATTCCCTTACCTGATGCTGTAGTATGGCAGAGAAACCCAAAGATAATAGTGAATGGGTTCAGAGTACGTCTAAATGTTGCCCAGGGAGTTGAACAAGCTGTCTAAGTAGGCCAGGATAATTCCAAGCAAGTGGGATGGGTTTCAAGGACCTCCTCCCCTAGCCGCATCCCCTTCCTGTACTGGGTACGGCCTAACCACTGGCCAAGGAGTAAGTACATCTCCTGATACAGTTCTCTGATACTCAAATTGACTTCAGTCCTTCTCAAGTTGCATTTAATCAAGAAACCAAGGAGAACTATTTCACATCAAGCTCTTCTGCTGGTCTGAAAAGACCCATGTGCTTATTTACTTAAGTCTGAAAGCTGAGCATTCAGCGTGCTGACTTCTCCCAGGGTGGTCCTAGGCATCGGAAGGCTGGGACTCAGGTCAAGGAGATCTGAGGATGGGGCGGAAGGTTCACTGGTAGTCTGAAAACACAGCAAACAAAAACACAGTTTAGAAAAAACTGCATCAGGCAGTTTATCATGGCTTTCTCCCCAGAGACTTCCCTTTGAAAAAAGGAAGATCTTATTTTGGAGGTATCCTGGGAGAGAATTCTCCATTCCATTGGCAACACTAGGAGTAATCCCATCTCAAAACTGACACGGCTTCCCTGCTTAATTAGAGAATCGTCTTATGAGATCTTATCAATAACTCAGTGAGTCATTAAGGCAAATACTCTGCACTACTAAAACATTCCAAATCGTTAATGCATATTTCTTCTTTTTTAAGACTTGTTTTAGGTAAGCTTTGCTTCTTACCATGCAATTCATTAAAATTTTTAACTGTTCATTTTATAACATTTCTATTTACTTACATTGGCATCTTCCCTCTGGTTCTTATTTTGCTCCAAAATCCTTTGTTGGTTTCGAGTAAACCTGTTTGAATTAACAAAATGCAAGTATTTAAAAGAAAACAGATATAAAATGCTATAATATTTAACAAATTATTAATATGCAAATATTCACCAATAATCAACTTCATCCATAATCAATTCCCAATAAAGTACTTTAATAACTTTTTCCCAGTTCTATGAGAAAATGGACAAATATTATAAATACTAATAATTCAATCACCAAGTTTTAACGTCTCTATTAACATTATGTATTTCCTTATACTACTGTTTTTTCTGTAAGTTAATCTATTTTAAACTTTGTTGAAATTATATTTACATAATTCAGTATCATAATTCCATTATGTTGACGTCATTTTTCTAGTTATTCAGAAATACAACGCTTAGTGGTTGTATACTTTACCTTATGAATGTATCACATACTTAAATATTCTCCTTATTCTCAAATATGTTTGCAATTTTGCCAAAATTATCCAAAACTATCATTCTACATAAAATTCACAGTCAACATATTTTCATTGTTCAATCTTCATTTTTATAAGATGCTTGGCACCCAAAAGTGTCAAGATGCTTTGACAACTTTGTTTTAATTTTACACTGTTCTTACTTCACTGTGGGTAAAGGAGCAGTGAAACAAATCAGTAAGAGATTAGGTTTGAATGAATAGTGAAGCTGAAGGCAGAAATCCAAAGTACAAGCGTTAGCTTTATTACTGAGTAGTTATAAGACCATACTTATGGACCTCAGTTGTCCAACTATTCACAGAGGATAGTAATGTTTGAGCCATTTCCTCAGAGAGCTATTTTAAACAGCAAGATACAGGTAGGTAGGTAATATAGGTGGATGAATGTGGACATGCTTTGCAAACTAAAAGCTGCTTTAGAAACACATAGTATTACTATTATGACACATCAATTCCATGAACCTAAACACTTTTAAAGTCTAAAAGCTTACACCGAATTAGAATATGGCTTAGATTTAAGGATGTTCCCTGTTCCAAGACACGGGCTTTTCTTCTGTCTACTAGTGGCACTGGCTTCTTGCGTGCTAGCTAGTTATGTGCAAGGTGTGACCAACCCTCATAAATCAAACCTTGAGTAACAAATTTCTGTTTCCTTATTTGCACAACTATTCCCTGGATGTAACGAGGGGAAACTTTTGGAGATTCTGAAACAGGATGAGTGTATTTTGCCTGTGGGATGGATGTGAATCTTTAAGGAACAGAGGGCAGACGCTGGTAAGCAGAATTATCCCCCCAACCCCACCAAGATATCCACATAGTAAATCAATGGAACAGTGAGCGTGTCAGGTTAGAGGGCACGTGGACTGAAGGTTGCCAGTGAGCAGACTTTACCTGGGAGATTATCCTGGACTGTTTACATGAAGCCCAGTGTAATCAGAAAGGCCCTTAAATGTGGACAGGGAGACAGAGGAAGGAAGCAAGAGGGATACAATGTGAGAAGGACCCAGTCAGACAACCCTGGCTTTGAAAATGGAGGAAAGGGGTCAGGAGCCAGGGAAAATGGTATAAACTGCACACTGCAGGGAAATGATCCTCCTCTAAAGCCTCCAAGAAGTAACAAAGTCCTGATTCAAAGCTCAATCAGAAAAAGCTGTTCACAGAAATAACCCACTCTCCTAACATCAAGAGCAAATAGACACACATTCCCCCTCAGAGGAAGCTTTTAGTAAGTGGTCTCATGGTTTGCAACAATAGAACTCTTCAAAATGAAAACCAGGAGCCGGACTGAAAACCGTATGGTTTCCTTAGCCATCTTCCTACTTAGAAAGATTTACACCAAAGCAAACGAAGGGTGAGGACCGTGAGTCCCGTCTGCACAGAACAGCTGCTAGCTCAGACAGTGAGACACTCAGGGGAAACTTGTTCCATAGCTGTACGCTACTTCCTGATTCTCCTGATTCATTCAGGATCAGCAGGGGCGGGGGGGGGGCAGGGGGAGTCCAGACCATAATTTAAAAGACTCAGTGGGACAAGAGGAGGAGGACAGGAAATCAACAGATTAATGAGCTAGCACCAGCTAGGTGCTCTCATCTGCAGTATCACATTTAATTCTCACAAACAAACAAAATAAACAAGCCCTTTCCAAAGAGGCAGTACTATCCCCTTTAATAAACAGCAAAAAACCCCAGTCGTTAAAAAGTCAAGCAGTCTGTCCAGAATGAACAGCAAAGTTTGAAGCCAGGCCTGTTTACCTCTTTCCCTTAGTCACACGGGTCCCCTTCTCCATCAGCTGGTGGGAGATGCGGCCACTAACTCCAGAAAGGCTCAGCAAAAGCGGTTCCCCTAAGGGCGTCTTGAAATGTCACTTTGCGGAAAACCTCTGGAATTTATTGAGTAGGGGCCACATAAGGGAAAACTGTCCTACCCAAATGCCAATACAGTCCCTATTCTAAGGAAAGATCTAGAAGTAGTTTGGGGGTCTTTAGAGGCCCAGGAAGGCTTAGGGATAGGTTTGGAAAGAGCCCAGGAGACACAGCCCGAAGCTGTGTTTGTATTTAGCACTTTACTGAAGACTGAGGAGAAAGCCACCTCAGTCAAAGCAGCTGCCCTGCCTGCCCTCCCTGGGGACAGGTCCCGGCGCCACCGCCAGGCCTGCTGGGCCCTGGCCTGCTCCTGATGCCACCAGCGTCTCCCCCACCATCCCCAGCTCAGATGGGGCTTCCGCACAGAAGCTTCCCTGCCTTCTGATGTGGGCCAGGTCTACCTGTTATTCTCACCAAACAGACCTCGACTCCGTTCATCCATCTCCCCTTCCGTGTATGTGTGCATGCGTGTGTGTGTGTGTGCGCACACGCATGTGTGTGTGCGTGTGTGTGTGTGTGTTAACACATATATATGTTATTGAGGGTGTTTTCCTGACTATAGGCTTAACTGTAGATTACAATAGATTATAAGACTATTATTTTGATGAATAAATAAATGACTTGGAAACAACTTAAACACCTAACCAGTGAACTATGAGAGAAGAATGGACTGTTATGCAGCTGTTAAAAATAATGGTTTGGCCAAAGCATTTAAGAATATAGGGTACACAAATACAGTGAGGAAAATCAAGGGAGAGACAAAAAGATATGTTCTTTATATGATCACAACTATAAAACAAGTTTAGAAAAAAACTAAAATGTTAGAAACCTGTATCCACAGGTTCTTTATCTGTAGATTCCACATCCAAGGATTCAACCAACCTAAAACTGAAAATATTTGAAAAATTAAAAAAAAAAAATCCCAGAAAGTTCTAAAAATGAATTGGAATTTGCCATGCACCAGCAACTATTTACATAGCATTTACATTGTATTTACAACTATTTACACAGCATTTACATTTATTAGGTCTAAGTAATCCAGAGATGATTTAAAGTGTACAGGAGGATGTACATTAAAGTGTACATGTAACCTATGCATAGGTTACATGCAAAAACTACACCATTTTACATAAAGGACTAGAACATCTGTAGATTTTGGTGTTGCTGGGGGTGTGGGTTCCTGAAATCAATCCCCTACAGATACGGAGGGAAGACTGCATTTAAAATTTTTGCCTTCATTCTTTTCTGAATGGAATTAAAAAAAAAACAAAGTTCATGTTCACATACAGATTACCCTCACTGCTCTGACTTTGTGTAGACTATCTTCTTCTTCCTTCTCGCTACTGTTTCCCTGTGGTTCTCCACCTCAAACTTAGGGTAAACCTCACTTTCACGACAACGCTCGGCCTGTACCACTGGTCTGTCTGAGAGCCAATGATGTGCGCAGTGCAGACACCTGGTGATTCAGATCCAGGCTCTGTTCACAGGTCAGCATGTGAGCACAGCTCATGAATGCCCCTCGCACTGCCCAGGCCACGCTCATTTCCGAAAGCCATTATCACACACTCCTGGAAGAGCAGGACCAGAATTCCCCACCTTGGGAGGCAGGCACCCATGTCCAAACTTGTTCTTGATCTTTCTGAGCGCCCACCGGCAGGCACTCTGAGGATGCTGAGCACTGGAAGGTGTGCCCAGCCCTGGAGGACGGTCAGAGAGGCTGCCCACTGCTCACCTCTCACACCCAAGGATGGCATTGTTCAAATCCTCGTTCACTTGAATCAGCTCAGCAGTGACATCTTCATTCTCCACCACCACAAGCAGGTCCATGATCCTCTCCTGCATCTCCCGACCCGTCTTATAAAGTTTCTGTCAAAGAAGGAGAGAGGTTTCTTCTTCCATGCTAAGAACCAACTCATTTGCCCTTCTGAACTAGTGCAACCAAGGCTTCCCTGGTGGCTCAGACGGTAAAGAATCTGCCTGCAACACAGGAGACCCGGCTTCGGTCCCTGGGTCAGGAAGATGCTCTGGAGAAGGGAATGGCAACCCACTCCAGTGTTCTTACCTGAAGGATCCCATGGACAGAGAAGCTACAAATCCATGAGGTTACAGGGAGTTGGATATGACTGAGCGACTAACCCTTTCCCCTTTACTTTCATACAATTGTGACCACTTCTACATGAGTCACCTATGGGAGATTACCAAAGTATTTAACTATGGACAGCTCATCCTTTCTCTATCAGAAGGGCCTCAGAACAGTATTTTCCTCTAAAAATCAAAATAGGGATCATAAAGACAACGTATTATACACTGCTATAACACTGCTAGAAATTAGAAGTGGTATATAGGAATTCTAGGTTCATGGCTTATTAGAAAATAATTAGAAATAATTATTATTTAGAATTTTTTATTTTATTTTATTTTTATTTTTTATTTTATTATTTTATTCTAAATAATATTATTTAGAATATTTTAATGAACCTAATTAGAAATAATTAGGTTCATGGCTTATTAGAAAATAATCACTTACTTTCTAAATCTCAGTTTACTTACTTGATAAGGGAAAAATACACTACCTGCCACACACATCTACTCAAGGGGTGACATAAAAATCAAATGAGATGTGTATAATGAGGAACTCTATAACTATAAAGCACAACATAAAACATAAAGTGCTACTGTTATTTGTGGTAATGGAAGAAAGAAGTAGTTAAAATGCATTTACAGTAGTATAATTTTCCTATTATGTTTTACTTAAAGATGTAAAGTTTATAGTTACAACATTACATTCCAAGGTAAACTGAACCTGGATTAAAAAACCAGTCATCAATCCCATCTTTATTTAGACGGCCTGGAATCACCATTATACAAGACTCCACTCCCCAAGCCAGCCTTTTCTCATAGCATCAGAAGCTCCTAGAGCAGACTTACTGATTCAGAACTGCCGGGACTGAGAGTCTGGGGATTCACATTGTTTAATAAGCATCTCAGTGTTCCTCATGTACACTGACATTTGAAAACTGCTATCTTAAAACCGGGGGCTTCCCAGGTGGCTCAGTGGTAAAGAATCTGCCTGCCAATAGAGGAGATGCAGGAGACATGAGTTTGATCCCTGGGTCGGGAAGACCCCCTGGAGAAGGAAATGGCAACCCACTCAGTATTCTTGTCTGGAAAATCCCGAGGACAGAGGAACCTGGTGGGCTACAGTCCATGGGGTCGCAAAGAGTCAGATGGGAATGAGTGACTGAGCACACACGCATCTTGCAACCTAATTTCTCTTAGGCAAACCCTCAGTGAGCCTGAGGAGCATAGAACTGATACTAATATTCCTTCAAGTCCACCTTGGCCAGAATCTGTCCATGTAACAGTACGCTGCTTTCTGAGCCGCCAGAGGAGCCCAACAGTACATCAGCGTCAAGCAGAAACACAGGGACATTCCCCTCTCAAGATGAACGCAGCAGAGCTGGCTAAACTGCAGCACCATTTATTACATTATCCAATCTTCTCCCTCAAGAAAGACAGACCTGCTGAAAAACTTACACTTTACAAAACCATTTAGCATCTCAAACAATCTGTCACAGAATTTCCAAGAGGAAATCTCTAAATAAACCAAGCCACTACTAGCCGGCATTTAGACTCAGAGGTAAAGGCTACCACATCTCCACAGAATCTTAACAAAAATGTTAAGACAGGAGAGACGGGAAAGGCAAAAAAAAAGTGAAACACAGAGATGTCAGACTCTGTGTTTTCACACTCCCATCGTACAACTAAAAAAACTGGCCACATTCCCAATGATGTGGTAACTGTCAGCAGCGGTTGACGAACTTTTTCTTAAAGGTTCGACCTTTAAGAAAAAGTTTTTGCTTTGTCAACCACATGGTGTGTGTGGCAACTACCCAACCCTGCCATGGTGCAAGCAACCACGGACAATATGTAAACACACGGGTGTAGCCATGTCCTTGTAAAACAGAGTCAGGTGGTGGCTGAGCGTGACTCACACATGGCCCCGTGGAAGAGAGCAACTGAGAAGACTTTAGACTCAGTGGACCTAAGGCCTGTCCCGTCTACACCAGGGTCTGGTTAAAACCTGGCCTCAGTTTACCTTCTCATCTATAAAACAAGGACAACAACCATCACGTAGGGTTGTTGTAAGAATAGGAAATGACGCGGTTGAAACCCCACTGTGGGACTTCCCTGGTAGCACAGTGCCTGCCAACACAGGGGACATGGTGTGATTCCCAGTCCACGAAGGCTCCATGTGCCATGGAGCTTCTAAGCTGCACGCCATGACTTCTGAAGCCCACCCACCCGGAGCCTGTGACCAACAGGAGAAGGCACCTCCGTGAGAAGTGTGTGCGCCGGGATGAAGAGTAGCACCCCCCACTGCTGCAGCTGGACGCCCAGCTCAGCCAGCTGAGCCGCCTCCAAGCAACGAAGACCCAGCTCAGCCAGCAATAAACAAACAATTAAAAATTAAAAAACAAACAAACACTGTGTCTGGCATACAGGGCAGTCAACGAATGCATTTTGGGTACCTAAGGAGGTATCACTAGCAGCTTAACTAGCTAACTAACACATTCCTGCAATACCTGTGGCATTAACCAGGACCCAGCATTAAACAAAGGCAAAAACTAAGAACAGCTTTTGCTGCAAACCCATGAGGAACAAGCACTTTTCCTCTCTTTCTGCATTAGTGTGCAGAACAGTTCTTCTTCTTGCTCACTGGCAGCCTTGCTAGAACAATGTCAAGATCAAGGAAATACAATGGCTGTTAGATGCCTGTGACAAAAACGTAGAAATTAATTTGAAATGAATTTGCAGCCAACATCAATAGCCCCTTGTCATGGGAAGACCGTCCCTTTGCCCTCTCAAGAGAAAGACAGGATGGAGACATGAAAGGAACACCACATTTCTCAGCAGGTTTGCAAAGCAGAATCTGAAAACCTCTTCAAAAGCCGGCCCGCTCTGATCTTTGCAACTGATGTCTGTCTCAGAAGAAAGTCAAGCCATCTGGAAACGGTGCAGATCAAGCACCGTGAACCAAAAGGACGGGTCAGAAGCCCCCCACAGCAGGCTCGTGCAGGGCTGTGGATGTGGGGAGCCAGGGGAGGGAGTCCAAACACAGAGGCACAGCTGCTGCGCAAGCGCCCATCACGGGGGCCCTGGGATTGCCTCACTTCCCCCAGATCAAAGCAAAGGCAGGTGCTAAGCCAAAGGGAATGTAACAATCATCTCAGAAGTCTCGGGAGTGAAACAAAAAGCAGCTCACCTAGAGCCGCCTCTGTGGACGCCCAGACGGCACCCGCTCTGCCCCAGAGCACAGGGTGTTAAGGAGGAAGATTCCGTCACACTTTCAACTCCAAACACAACTGCCCCACACTGACCAACACAGGGCAACTCAGTAAAGAAAGTAAAGGGTCTGAACATATCCTTTGAGAAAGTGATAATGGGCAGAAAGGTGTTTGCTTGCAAGCCTTCTCTGGAAATAGTACGTCTAGCACTGCAGCTCACACACCTCCTCTCTCCAGGACCTTCCACCCAGAGAGCGGGAGAACCCGAGACGACAGGAGCCACCTGCGTCAGAAAGTCAGTGCGGGTTCACAGTGAGGAGGGAGCGCCACCCTGGAGAGAACGAAGCCTCAGGAGGACAAGCTTGGTACTCCAGCCCTACCTCTGCTGCCACTGCATGGACAAATCACCACCTTTCTAAACATGCGGCCTCCTCTGTAAAGGAAAGGGAGATGGTCCCAAAGGCATCGAAAGGGCCTCCACTCTTAACACCTTACAAGTCTCTGAATGGGAAAGACAGCAAGAGTCATCAGAGCAGAAGACTTTTTACCAATTATTCTCACAGGACCAAATCTCAGATTCATATGATTTTAAACTTCGCTTCCCTGGTAGCTCAGACGGTAAAGCGTCTGCCTACAATGCGGGAGACCCGGGTTTGATCCCTGGGTTGGGAAGATCCCCTGGAGAAGGAAATAGCAACCTACTCCAGTATTCATGCCTGGAAAATCCCATGGACCAAGAAGCCTGGGGGGCTACAGTTCATGGGGTCGCAAAGAGTAAGACACAACTGAGCGAGTTCACTTTCACTAATAAGTTATAGTAAGACTTATTCTAGTTGTGTTTTAAAATCTGAGCTCACTTTATTCTACAGAAGACTAAAACATTCTCTTCTCTCGCTGTCTTATCGGGTCAAGGCAAAAACTAAAATGGGAGCTCAGCCACTCACAGGTAGGAGTAAGGTGATTCAGAGTCAGGTAACACAATGCTTGGAGAGCAAATGCAAGAACAGAACATGCAACAACGTTCCATTGCTGTGACCAGAACAGATACTTTTAACTCATCACAACGCTCATTAGACTAGATGCACCCTCAGAATCTCAGTGCACCACCCTGGCAAACTAAAAGAAATCCCATCTCTGCCCCTATGAAGTTTGAAGTCCCAGAGCAACAGAGTGGCTGGGAAATGTGTCTTTCACCAAAACAGTTCTATTGCCTAAGAGTCTAACAAAGAGAAAGGAGCTTTGAGAACTAGGAGGTCTGCAAGATCTAACTCTCCAGCAAAGATTGGAAGAACAGATAGGGGATTCCAAGTAAGTATACCGGATTTCAGAAAGAAGGAAACAGGCAGGGGACGCGTTTCAAATAAACAGAACAGCTGTGAGAAGTTATGTGCCAACAGACAAACTAGGAAATGATTCCAAGTAGAGGCTGCTTTTAACGGTAACAAATTGGATACACGACTGTGATGGCTGGTAAAGCATAAGAAGAGCCAAGACATTTGTGAGTGGAGACTTTTCCTGTGGGCTGCACACCTTTTTGCCTTCCAGATCCACCACCCACACTCTGCCCTGCTGAGTGCCCCGAGGCTGACCCGAGGCTGACCCGCAGGGAGCAAGCTGCCAGACCCATCTCGCTTCTGACTGGCTCGGCTGACGGGATCCAGGGGAGGAAACGGAGAAGGAAGGAGGGTACAATCAGGCTCCTTATCAGCGCCGGTCCTGCGGCCAAAGACACCACTGCTCTCACGGCTGCCTGCCTAGTGCGACTCCTCCCACTGGGTTCTGGAAAAGAGTTTCCTCTTGCCTATTTATGCCTAGAGACATCAGCGCACAGCCCAGGGTAACAAGCTAGCTCCTGTGGTTTCTCTGAACCCTGTGGTATCTCGCTAAATAAAACAGTACCTTAATTTAATTCTTTTCAAATTACCCAAATGGAGCATGCCATCTGTTTGACCGATAAACCCTAGAAAGCATGAAAACAGAGCAATTTAAATATTATGGTAGCAACACAGGGATAGACAAAGAGATCAAACCAAGAGAACAGCCTCTGGGAAGACATCCTTGCTCTGAAGTATAAAACGTGATAAAGAGGTGTTTGCAATCAGTGGAGAAGGTATAAATTGTTAAAGAAGTCATTCAGCCAGCCAGCCATAGAACTGAAAAAGATAAATGGAGGTAAAATCTCTAACTCAAACCAAGGATAAAAATTTTAATTTTAAACCACATAGAATCGAGGGAAAACCCACTGATTTATTGAAGATATCTTTGTTGAGTGATTGCATGGTTCACCACTGCTCTGGGAGCAGAGCCTGAGCAGTCAACAAGGCGAGCCTGTGGAGCATCCACTCCAGCAGGCAAAGGCAGCTGCATGAATGTGCAGGAAAAATCAGCAGGCTGGAGGGATGACATGCGGGCACCCCTGGGGAGTGGCTGACTTTACACTGGGGGCCAGGGAAGACCCCCCCGATGAGGTAACATGCTAAGTTAGAAGGATGAGAAACAGCTGGCCGTTAGAAGACGCAGGAAGCATAAGGGTCAAGGGTGAAACAGCTCCCCAGCAAGAACGAACACTGCTCGAGGAACGGGAGGGTGGCCAGACGGAGGAGAGCGCCTGTGCTGGCGAAGGAAAGGCAGGCAGGAGGAGATGGGGAAAGGTTTTATGGCCAGAGGAAGGAGGCTGGGTTTTATTCCCAGTGTAAAAGGGGAGGCCAATGAAGGGTTTCCAGAAACATGATCCGGTTTACCTTCTAAAAAGTTACATAGAGATGCTCGGTACCATCAGTCACTAGGGAAATGCAAATCAAAAGTATAAGAAGATACCACTTCACACCTAAAGTAGCTCAAAAAAAAAAAAAAAAAAACTGAGTACAACAAGTGTTGACCAGGAAGTGGAGAAACAGAGACCCTCTGCATTGCTGGTGGGAATGGTCAACGGTGCACCACTGTGGAAAAGCTTATCAGCTCCTCACAAAGTTAAACAGAGCTTTCATATGACCGGGTCATGCTACTCCTGGCTATACACTCAAAAGGGCACAGGCATTCAAACAAAGACACACGGATGTCCGCAGCAGCACTAGTCACAACAGCCAAAAGACAGAAGCAAGTCAACTGTCCATCAACTAACAAATACGTAACATATACTGAGAGTATATATATACAACGGAATATGGGCTATAAAAGAGCCTATGACACGGGTGAACCTTGAAAAGGCTATAGTAAGTTAAAGAATCATATTTTAAAATTCCACTTATATGAAATACTCCAAAAAGGTAAGTCCATAGAAACAGAACGCAGGTCAGTGGTTGCCTGGGAGTGGGCAGAGACCAGAATCACGAGACTGTGTGATGGGTAGAGGGCTTCCTCTGGGGATGGTGGAAATGTTTGGGACCTAAATAGAGGAAATTGGGGGAATGGATAGTTAGGGAGTTTGGGAGGGACAGGTACACACTGCTATATTTAAAATGGATAACCACCAAAGACCTCCTCTATTAGCACATGGAACTCCGCTTAATGTCATGTGGCAGCCTGGATGGGAAGGGAGTTTGGGGGAGAATGGATACATATATATGTATGCCTGAGTTCCTTTGCTATCACAACATTGTTAATTGGCCATACTCCAGTACAAAATAAAAAGTTAAAGAAAATAAACAGAGGAAATGGTTGTGAACGTGAATGCCACTAAATTGGACATTTTTTATTTTTTGGCTATGCCACATGGCTTATAGGATCTTAGTTCCCTGACAGGGATCAAATCTGAGCCCTCAGCAGTGAAAGCACAGAGTCCTAATCACTGGATCTCCAGGGAATTCCCTAAATTGCATATTTAAATTGCAAACTTTAAAATGATTAATTTTATGTTATGTAAATTTTACTTCAAGAAAAAAAAAAAGCTATACAGTTCTTGGTTTCCTGCATAGCCCTGTACTCTGTCCTGAAAATATCCCTGACAACAAAATACCTAAAAATATTGGATACAATATAAAAATATTTTAATGTGCATGCCTAAACTTTGAAGAAAGCATGAGAAGTCCTCAAAAGCTAAATTCAAACAGGATCCAAAGATATGGAGGCAATAAAGGCACAAGGGTCTGAAAGGCATCTCTAATCACCCCAAGGGGCAGAAGAGCAAGCCTGGGGCCTGAACAAGGGGCCGGGATGGATCAAAGACCCCCACACGCAGCTGGAACATCTGGATGGCTACAACCTATAGATGAAATAAATATATAGATTGATCTGTGGCTCCCCCCATTCCTGACAGAACTCCTAAATCCCTTGGAACTTCCCAGGTGACAGGAGCATCTTTTGTTCTGACAAACTCTTGATGGGCTCCTGGGTGGTGGCTGGTCACCAGAAAAACCAAACATGATTAGAAGGTTGGAAATTTTAGCCCTAACCTCTATCCTCAGGGTGTGGAAGGGGCACTGAGATGAGAGCTAATTGATCATGCCTACTTAATGAAACCTCTGTAGAAACCCGTCAACTTCGGGATTCAGAGGGCTTCCAGGCTGGTGAACATACACACGTGCTGGGATGGGGGTGCACTCCAACTACGCAGGGATACAAGCTTCATGTTGAGGAACGTCCTAGACCTCACTCTCTGTATCTCTTTACCTGGTTTTCCATCTGCATCATTCAGAATACCCATTATAATAAACCAGTAAATATATGTACATGTTTCCTTAAGTTCTGTGAGCCATTCACACAAATTATCGAAACTGAGGAGGGTGCTGTGGGAACCCACAGCTTATAGCCTGATGGTCAGAAGTGCGGGAGACTCAGACTTGCAAAGGGCATCTGAAGTGTGGTGGTCCTGTGGGGCCAAGCTCTTAACCTGTGGGATCTGATGCTAACGCTGGGTATTTAGGGGGTCCCAGGTGGCGCTAGTGGGAAAGAATCCACCTGCCAACGCAGGAGAGGTAAGAGACGCGGATTCAGTCCCTGGCTCAGGAAGATCCCCTGGAGAAGGAAATGGCAAGCACTCCAGTATCCTTGCCTGGAGAATCCCCACGGACAGAGGAGCCTGGAGGGCTACAGTCCATAGGCTCCCAAAGGGTAGGACACGACTGAAACAACTTAGCATGCATGCTGGGTACTTAGTGTCAGGACGAATTTAATTTTTTTTTTAATATTTATTTTTATTTATTTGGCTGCTCTGAGCCTTAGCTGCACTGTGGCATGTGGTATATTTTTTTCAGTTACAGCATGCAAACTCTGAGCTGTAGCATGGGGATCGAGTCCCCCAAACAGGGACTGAGTCCCTTGCATCGGGAGCATAAAGTCTTAGCCAATGGACCACCAGAAAAGTCCCAACAACTGACTTTGATTTTAAGACACCCAGTTGGCACTGGAGAATAGGTCAGTGTGGGCAAAAAACCCACACATTTGCTATCAGAAGTGTTAAAAAGTTAGAAAAAGCAGCTCACTTGAAGGAACACAGCAAAGAGAAGGAGACGCCTCAGCTTTGGAGGGAGAATTCTAGCAGCCTGACTGCATTATCATCTCTCAGGCTCTCTGAGAATCCATGAGTCACTTGAAGTCCTTTTTCTCCGGCCTGATTAGTGACACTGCAAGTTCTCCACTCATGGAGGGAGGTGTTGGTTACTCGAGTTCTCTGAGGAAAGTCACACTGGAAGGGTGTCTTCCTCCTGGGGTTGTGTGAACCTCAGGTGGCTGGTCCCACCTTCAGCACCAGACGGTGACTATTCTCACTCTGGTGGTCTGTCTAGGTTCTCCTGTAATCCTTGGAATTTATTTTTATTTTCACACTGTCAACTTTAAAAAAGAAGCATGCTGTAAGAGCTGTGAGTGAAGTTTTATTTGGGGCAATGAGCGGCAGCACCTCAGACAGCTCTGAGAAACTGTTTCAAAGATGCAGGGGGAAGGGTCAGTGTGTATGTGATTTTGGTAAAGAGGCAAGTGAGAAGTGTGAGTCGCTCGGTTGTGTCTGACTCTCTGTGACCCCATGGACTGTAGCCCACCAGGCTCCTCTGTCCATGGAATTCTCCCGGCGAGAATACTGGAGTGGGGTGCCAGTCCCTTCTCAGGGGATCTTCCCGACTCAGCGACTGAACCCTGGAATCCTGCGTCGCAGGCACACTCTTTACCGAGTGAGCCACCAAGGAAGCAGCTGGTAAAGGGGAAGGACATGCAATCAAGCACATACTTCTTGTGAAGCTTCTGCTAGTCGTGAGAAAGAGTCACTATGAAGGACTTTAGTGCTTTTCTAGGCATGAGGAGATAAAAGCACTGGGCTCACAGAATTAGCTCCTGAGAATATCTAACTATCTAAAGACCCGGCCTGCCGGTTTCCCGGGGTACAGAGTGACTCATTTCTGCTTTCCACCCTTAACTCCTTCAGCAGGTGTTGAAGGTCAGCAGCTACAGCAGCACACGGTTTAATCCTTGCAGGGGTGGATGGCAGGTGCCCCTGGCAAGTGCCAATTTGTAGTTGACAATATTTTGTCTGTTGTTTCAAAGAGGTTTGGGAAAGAGGTGAATTATTTTAGCAAGCTAAAAGGAAAAAAAAAGATTGATTAGCTAGTTTGGGAGGAAAAAAAAATAGTGTCTATTTCCCAACTCTCAGAGTGGACTTCAGACCCTTTTGTATTTCTGGACAGATGCACTCTGTATGCCCTGCGTTGCTCTAGGGCCCTCCATGCCTCTCATCCGTCCCCCACCCCAACTCTGAGGAGCCCCCTCCTGCAGGCTCCTGCTGAAGCCTCCCAAGGGCTTAACAGGGGAAGCCAGGCAGGGAGACGGTGATACCTGGGGGCCCCGGCTTCACTAATCTGTACCGTTTACACAGTTGTGAGAAAACTTCTGAAAAAGTACAAATTTAAAAAATTACTTTGTTTCTCCACAGTTTATCTTTGCCAGTTTCATTTTTAGATTCCTGAACCAAGACAGGTTCCTTTCCTCTGTTTCCGTAAATTGCATCATATTATTTTAGATCAACCATAGTGAGGTAGGATATTATGATACAAGAAATATAGATTTGGTCTTCATCCCCAGTTCCTAACACAGAGCTTCTAAAACCCTTGGGATTTCCTGAGTAGTAAGTAAGAGAGAAACAGCTTTTGTTATACTTAGTCAGTCCCTTTCAACCAAGCAGGAATTTATGCTAACGAGGTGATTCTTGGCAGACAGGGGCGGCTGCCTGAGAAACCGACCAGGGATCAGAGAGCTGAAACTTGCAAACCACCCCCACAACCTCCAGGACGGGAAGGGGCCAGGGCTGCCTTAATCAGCAGTGGTCAGTGATTATATAAATCACGCCTCTGTAATGCAATCTCTATAAAACCCTGAATGACTGGGTTCAGAGAACCTCTGGGTGGTGAACGCATCCAGGTGCTCGGAGGATAGCGAGCCCCAACTCCGCAGGGACAGAGCTCCTCTGTCCAGAACCCTTCCAGACCCTTCCCTGCATGTATTCTTAATCAATGAAAAAAATGCTGCCCTCCCCACTGTAAACAAAGGATGCTGCAGCTGACGACTTAAAAGGTGGTCACAACCTAGAAGCTGAGAGTTATGTTTTCTCTGGTGGGAATTTTGGGGACTTCAGGTCTGGGAGACAGCATCCCAAGTTCCCCGAGGCGGGGTGAGGGTGGGGGAGGAGTCAGGTTATACAGAAGCTTGCAGCAGGAGCAGGTAGTCTGAATATCAAAAGATGATTGTGAATAAACCAGGTATCTCAAGTTAAGGAATTTAGCCCTGCTTTTCTATATATGGGAAGAAGCCAGAGTCTGGGCTTACTGAATTGGTTCCTTTCATTTGCATCTCACTATCTGGGGCCAGCATACTGTGATTTTATTATTCACACCCTTAATTCCTTGCTCACCACAGGGAGTGAGAGCAGCCGGCATCAGCAGGGCTGTTGGATGGCAGGCAGTTCTTCCGGGGCTCAGAAATTCACATCTGGAGGGCCTGAATCCCGGATGGCTGTGACCTCCCTGTTCATTGATATGGCAGGAAACAGTCCATTTCACAGAGCCGGTGAGCCATCACATTACAGCCTCCCCGACAGTGAGCCCCGAGGGAGCCCAGCTAGAAGCAGGAAGCCTGCATCTAGCAGTTGGCCTCTGCAGCCGCCCCCACCCCAAGCAGGGGACACTGGCCCCAGATAACCAGGAATCATTTCAGAACGGGACTCTCACATCCTCCCACACATAGAAAAGCACTACCTTTCTCAACCTGAGAAGCTTGGTTTTCTCTTTTAATTAATCAATTACTTTATTTCTGGCGATGCTGGGTCTCCGCTCTGCGCGTGGCCTTTCTCTGGCTGTCGTGTGCGGGCGTTCGCTGCACTGTGTCCTTTCTGAGGCGCGCGGCTCTATCACGCAGGCTCGGCCAGCAGCTGCGGCTTGCGGGCTCCACGCGGGCTCAGCCGTCGTGGGGCACAGGTTCAGCTGCTCTGCAGCACGCGGACTCTTTCCGGACCAGGATCGAACCCGATTTCCCCTGCATTTGCACGTGAATTCTTAACCCCTGGACCACCAGGGAAGCCCTGGTCATCCTTAACAGTAACCTTTTGATGTGCTGGCTTCTTGGTCTTTGTTACAAAAACTCTTACATATGTCTCCTCCCCGCTTCTTCAGAGTAGTACCTTAGAGCACATGACAAGCTGTGTCTTGGGCCTAAGCCCTCAGTTTTGTCCATCAAACAAAACACAATTCTAAACTTTTAGGTCAAACATTTTTCAGTTCAGACATCATCTGGCTGTTCACCTGTATCCTCTGTAATGAACTGATAACAGTAAATAAAGTGTCTCCCTGGATGCTGTGAACCATTCTAGCAAATTACTAAACCTGACGAGGGGGTCGCAGGGGCCCCCAATCTGATTTGTAGCCAAAACGGGGCAGAAGGGTGGGTAATCTGAGGACCCCTGACTTGTGATCGGCGTCTGAAGTGGGGACAGCTTCGTGGGACTAAGCTCTTCACCTGTGGAGTCTGTGCTGCTTCTGGGTAGCTAATGCCAGAATTATCTAATGTGAGGGAAAAAAATTCAGACCTAGTATCCAAAGTGTTGTGAGTAGAGAAACAATTTCCTTTTATGATGTTATTTAGATTACTAGAAAAAGTTCAAATACTTCTCGAAAGAATTAAGAGCAGCACTCCCCACACCAGATCTCTACATGCTACTACCAAAAAGCACGGGAGAGAAATAAAGTTGCAGTCAATAGGCTCCATAAACAAACTGACCAAGAGCCAGAACCATGCAACTTGAATTGGCCATGAGTGTGTTCTAACGCTGGTTTACAGCCAAGTCTCTTTACGATTCAAGGCAACACAGAGCCCTAAGCTCTGGCATCAAAACAGCAACCAACAAATCAGCATTATCCTAGCAAAATTCAACCAAACATCTGGACCCAAAGACTTGGACACAAAGAGGCATTTAGTACACTCCAGGATGGCAGCAAATAAAATGGGATTCACATATTTGAATGGGATGTTTCAGTGGACATCTTACGAAAGAATTGTTAGCCACAGATGGATGAAAACATGAGAGAAAAATCCTATCACTACATTTGAGAGCTCTGAATGGCCGGGGAGATTGTATGGAACTAGGAATATTGCTGTGTCCCTTCTTAAAAAATATTATCTGTTACATACCCTTCTATTTTGATACCAAATTTTAAAAATTTTAGTTTAACATGCTCAATATCATAAGTCAGAAAATTTCTATCTGTAAACATCCTCAACTGTGGATTTTCAAAAAGGGATTACTACATAGGAACTCTAATGATTAATTTTCTTTTTAATCTCCTCATCATTTCAGTTTAGTCGCTCACTTGTGTCTGATTCTTTGTGACCCCATGGACTGCAGCATGCCAGGGCTCCCTGTCCATCACCAACTCCCAGAGCTCACTCAAACTTATGTTCATCGAGTCAGTGATGCCATCCAACCATCTCATCCTCTGTTGTCCCCTTCTCCCGCCTTCAATCTTTCCCTGCACCAGGGTCTTTTCAAATGATTCAGCTCTTCACATCAGATGGATGGCCAAAGTACTAGAGTTTCAGCTTCAGCATCAGTCCTTTCAATGAATATTCAGGACTGATTTCCTTTAGAAATGACTGGTTTGATCTCCTTGCAGCCCAAGGAATTCTCAAGAGTCTTCTCCAACACCACAGTTCAAAAGCATCAATTCTTCGGCATTCAGCTTTTTTATAGTCCAACTCTCACATCCATACATGACTACTGGAAATACCATAGCTTTGACTAGATGGACCTTTGTCGGCAAAGTAATGTCTCTGGCTTTTTAACACACTGTCTAGGTTGGTCATAGCTTCTCTTCCAAGGAGCAAGTGTCTTTTAATTTCATGGCTGCAGTCACCATCTGCAGTGACTTTGGAGCCCCCCAAAATAAAGTCTCTCACTGTTTCCATTGTTTCCCCATCTATTTGTCATGAAGTGATGGGACCAGATGCCATGATCTTAGTTTTCTGAATGCTGAGTTTTAAGCCAACTTTTTCATTCTTCTCTTTCACTTTGAACAAGAGGCTCTTTAGTTCCTCTTCACTTTCTGCCATTTGGGTGGTGTCTTCTGCATATCTGTGGTTATTGATATTTCTCCTGGCAATCTTGAGTCCAGCTTGTGCTTCATCCAGCCCAGCATTTTGCATGATATATTTTGCATATAAGTTAAATACGCAGGGTAACAATATACAGTCTTGATGTACTCCTTTCCCTATTTGGAACCAGTCTCTTGTTCCACGTCCAGTTCTAACTGTTGCTTCTTGACATGCATACAGATTTCTCAGGAGGCAGGTAAGGTGGTAGTCCCATCTCTTTAAGAATTTTCCAAAGTTTGTTGTGATCTACACAGTCAAAGGTTTTAGCATAGTCAATAAAGCAGAAGTAGATGTTTTTCTGGAACTCTTTTGCTTTTTCGATGATCCAATGGATGCTGGCATTTGATCTCTGGTTCCTCATAAATCTCCTCATACATAGGATTTATATGTACAGAACTAAGTCCAATGATAAACGACTTGCCCCAGACTAAGAACCCCAAAAATTGTTACCAAAATGATATAACATTGTTAAGTAAAATATCCTAAAAATAATATACTTAAAGTCACTGATCCAAAATACTGATTATTTTTCAATGTATATTACACTCTCTTGTTCTACAGGATATTAACGGATACTTAGTAAATGGACAGTCTTTAGTCAACAAATCTGTAAGTGTCGGGTTAAACAAAGACTCTTTCAACAGATGAAAAAAAAAAAAAATACTCAATAGGTTATTCACCCTGGTGGTCCAGTGGTTAAGAATCCAGCTGTATCCAGGTGACTTGGTTTCGACCCCAAGTGGTGGAACTAAGACCCCACACTCCCCAGAGCAATTCAGCCATGTGCCACAATGACCGAAGCCCGCGTGCCCCGAGCCAGGGCAGCACTACCAGAGCCCACGCGACGCAAGCACAGAGCTGAAGTGCCAGGGCCCATGGCCACAGCTGCTGAGTCCTCCTACTGCAATAAAGATTCTGTGGGCTGCAACTAAGGCCCTGCCCAGCCAAATAAACAAATGTGGTAATTAACTCAAAACCACTCAACAAGATATCAGCCAAATCTAGCAACACATAGAAAATAATCATACACCACGATCGAGTCAGATTCACCCCAGCATCACAAGGCTGGTTCAACAAATGCAAAATCAATATGATACACCACAGTGACATAAGATAAGACAAAAACCACGTGATGGTCTCAGTAGATGCAGAAAAAGCATTTATAAAATTCAACATCCATTCATGATAAAAACTCTTATCGAAGCGTGTAGAGAAGGAACATATCTCAACATTACAAAAGCCATTTATGACAAATCCATAGCCAACATGATACTAAGTGGTGAAAAGTGGGAAGCCTTCCCAATAAATTCCGGAATAAGACAAGGATGCTCGCTCTCACCACTGCTTCAACACAGTACTGGAAGTCAGAGTCAAAGCAATTAGACACACACAAAAAAGAAATAAAATGTATCCAAATTGGAAGGGAAGAGGTAAAACTGTCATTATATGCAGATGACATGATACTCCATATAGAAAACCCTGAAGACTCAACAGAAAAATTATGAAAACTGATAAATGAATTTAGCAAGGCAGCAGGATACATTAATACATGGAAATGTGTTGCATTTCTTTATACTAACAGATGAAATATCGGAAAGTAAAAAACAACAACAACAACAAAAATTTTAAATCTCATCAAAAAAACCCACAAAAAACCTAGGAATAAGCCTAACTATCTCATAAAACTGAAGATAAAGAAAACTGAAGATAATTCAAGGAAATGGAAAGATATCCCATGTTCTTAGATTAGAAGAACTAATACAGTTAAAAGGGCCAAAATACTCAATGCAACCCACAGATTTAAAGGCTATCCCTGTCAAATCACCCATGACTTTTCACAAAATTAGAATAATCCTAAAATATATGGAACCACAAAAGACATAGAACTGACAAGCATCCTGAGGAAAAAAGAACAAAGCTGGAGGCATACCCTGGGCAAACTCCAAACAGTACTGCAGAGCTGCAGCAATCAAACCCGTGCAGCGCGGGCACAGAAAACAGACTTCAGATCAATGGAACAGGACAGAGTCCAGCAGTGAACCCAGGGTCACACCTACAGCTATGCAGGTCGCATGACACCTACAGCCGGGTAATCTCTGACAAAGGAGGTAAGAACAGACAGTCTCTTTGGCCAGTAGCACTGGAAAAGTTGGACAGCTACACGTAAACCAATGCAGTTAGAACACACCCTCATTCCATAAACAAAAATAAGCTCAGAATGTCTTAAAAACATAAACCTAAGACACGATACCATAAAACTCCTAGAAGAGAACATAAGCAGAACATTCTCTGATGTAAACTGTAGCAGTGTTTTCTTAGGTCAGTCTCCTAAGGCAATAGAAATAAAAGTAAAAATAAACAAATGGTATCTAATCAAACTTATTAGCTTTTGCACAGGAAACCACAGCTAGTTCAGTTGCTCAGTTGTGTCCAGCTGTTTGTGACCCCATGGACTGCAGCACGCCAGGTTTCCCTGCCCATCACCAACTCCCGGAGCTGGCTCAAACTCATGTTCATCGAGTCAGTGATGCCATCTAGCCATCTCATCCTCTGTCATTCCCTACCACAAACAAAACAAAAAGAAAATCTAAAGATTGGGACAAAATATTTGCAAATGATGCAGTCCACAAGGGCTTAATTTCAAAAACATATAATGAGTTCATACAACTCAATAACAACAACAATAACAACAACAAAAAATGAACAACTCAATCAAAACACACACACATCTGGCCAAGAGGTACACGAAAAGATGTTTAACAGCACTAGTTATTAGAGAAATGCAAAGCAAAACGACAGTGAAGCACCATCTCACACCGTTCAGAATGGCCATCACCAAAAGTCTACAAATAGTAAACGCTGAAGAGGATGTGAAGGGAACGTAAACTGATGGGAATGTAATCTGGCACAACCACTATGGAAAATAGTGTGGAGGTTCCTTAAGAAACTAAAAATAGTGTAACCATATGACCCAGCAATCCCTCTTCTGGGCACATATACAGAAAAGATGAGAGCTTGGATTCAAAAAGAAATGCACACACCAATATTCACAGCCACACTATTTATAATACCCAAGACGTGGATGCAACCTAAGTGTCCCTCAGCAGATGAATGGATAAAGAAGATGCTCCCAAGCTGTGGTTTTAAACCCTCTACGCACCGGAGGGACACCACACGCTCACACCCACTGATGGTGGGTGTGGGTGGCGGCGGCCCCGTGAGGGGTCTATGACTCTCCTGTGCTCCCTGCAGGTAGGCTTGCATAGATATAGCTGGAGAAATGACCTGTTCTTTCTTCTTTACTCACTGGCCACAGCATGGTGACCCCTGGATTAGAGTAAACAATCCAGGACACTCGAGACCGCCCAGAGTGAGTACCACCACAGAACACAGAAGGAAATGAAAGCTGCTCTGTGACTACAGAGCATGGAAGCCACAAGATGGAATTAGGGGCAGCTAACAAACAACTACGGCATGACAACCCCTCCCCACGCCTCCCTTCCCGCAGGAGGCCAGACAGAGAAGCAGGAATATCCATGTCCAAGTGGGAGCAAAGCTTGGGACAGAGACAATGGACAATGTCTGCGGTTGCTAGTAGCGTCCAGAAAAAAATAGGAAGTATGTATTGAATGGCAAGGAGATCAAACCAGTCAATCTTAAGGGAAATCAACCTTGAAAACTCATTGGAAGGAATGATGCTAAAGTTGAAACTCCAGTATTTCAGTCATCAGATGCAAACAGCTGACTCACTAGCAAAGTGCCTGAAGCTGGGAAAGATTCAGAGCAGAAGGAGAAAAGGGCGTCAGAGGATGAGATGGCTGGGTGGCATCACCGATGCAATGGACATGAACATGGGCAAACTTCAGGAGACGGTTAGGGACAGAGAAGCTTTATGTGCTGCAGTCCATGGGGTCGCAAAGACACGACTGGGCGACTGAACGACAACACGTAACTCAGAAAACTACCGACCAATACATCCCACCCAGAATCACCCCATGCTAATGATGCCGTTGTTGTTGTTTAGGCATGAAGTCCTGTCCGACTCTTTGTGACCCCATGAACTGTAGCCCACCAGGATCCTCTCTGTCCATGGGATTTCCCAGCCAAGAGTACTGGAGTGGGTTGCCATTTCCTTCTGCAGGGGATCTTCCCGACGCAGGGATCAAACCCGCATTGGTAGATGGATTCTTTACCACCTCAGAATCCTCAGAATCCACCTCAGATGGATTCTGAGCCACCAAGGAAGCCCCACGTCAATGCTACAGTCTGAAAACTGCAGCAAACACAGAAATACTCAGAAATAGTACTAAGCACAAGATGCAGCAATGCTGTCTTCCCTTCAGCATGAGCAAGCTGGGTCACAGAATGTAGACCAGCTGTCAGAGGTCTCACACACCAAATGAGTTCACAGGACTTTCCTGGTGGTCTGGTGGTTAAGGACCTGCCTGCCAGTGCAGGGGACACAGGCCTGATCACTGGTCCTGGAGGACCCCATATGCTGCGGGGCAACTAAGCCCGTACGCCACAGCCCCCGAGCACACACACCCGGCACCCGTGCTCCACAGCAAGAGTAGCCGCCGCAGTGAGCAGCCCGTGAGCGGCAGGGAGGGTCCAGGAAAGCCAAAAGTGAATCAGTTACAGGTAAACAACAAGCTTACTATCACCAAAGGAACCCGTGCTCCATAGCAAGAGCAGCCGCCGCAGTGAGCAGCCCTGAGCGGCAGGGAGGGCCCGGGACTGCCAAAAGTGAATCAGTTACTGGTAAACAACGAGCTCGCTATCACCAATCTGTCCAGATATTTGAGGGATGAAATGTGAGAGGTGATGAAAAAAAGAACTTGCACCTAGGGAAAGAGAATTCACAGAGCAAATGGAAAAGTGCCTTTACAAACAATTATCCTTAAAAGATAAAAGGGGAAAGCTCATCCATGAAAGAACTACTATAATGAAATAAATTTTTAAAATAAAAAATTGTTGAAATAACAAATGGTGCTGGGAAAACTGGACAGCCATATGTCAAAAATGAAATTAGATCATTCTTTAACTCCATACACAAAAATGAGCTCAAAATGAATTAAACACCTAAATGTTGGACCAGACACTTTAGAACTCAGAGGAAAACATAGGCTGAATACTCTCTGACATATATCATGGCAACATCTTTTTAAATCCACCTCCCAGAATAATGGAAATAAAAGCAAAAATAAACAAATGGGACCTGTTCAAGCTCAAAAGCTTTTACACAGCAAAGGAAACAATAAACAAAACAAAAAGACAACCTACAGATTGAGAGAAAATATTTGCAAATGATGTGACTGATAAGGGATTAGTCTCCAAAATTTACAAACAGCTTATGATGCTTCTAGCATCAAACAACCCACTCAGAAAAATGGGCAGAAGATCTGAACAGACATTTCTCTACATACAGATGGCCAACAGACACATGAAAAGATATTAAAATCAGTAGTTATTAGAGAAATGCAAATCAAAACTACAATGAAATACCACCTCACACCAGTAAGAATGGCTATCAACAAAAAATCGACAAACAACAAATGCTGGAGAGGGTGTGGAGAGAAAGGGAACCCTCCTGCCCCAGAAAAAAAGCTATGACCAACCTAGACAGCATATTAAAAAGCAGAGACATTACTTTGCCAACAAAGGTCTGTATATTCAAAGCTATGGTTTTTCCAGTAGTCAGGTATGGATGTGAGAGTTGGACCATAAAGAAGGCTGAGTGCCAAAGAATTGATGCTTTTGAACTGTGGTGCTGGAGAAGACTCTTGAGAGTCCCTTGGACTGCAAGGAGATCCAACCAGTCCATGCTAAAGGAAATCAGTCCTGAATATTCATTGGAAAGATTGATGCAGAAGCTGAAGCTCCAATCCTTTGGCCACCTCATGTGAAGCACCATCTCATTAGAAAAAAGTCTTGATGGTAGAAGAGACTGAAGGTAGGAGGAGAAGGGGAGGGGATGACAGAGGGCGAGATGGTTGGATGGCATCACCACCTCGATGGACATGAGCTTGAATTTGCTCCAGGAGGTGGAGGAGGACAGGGAAGCCTGGCGTGCTGCAGTCCATGGGGTCACAAAGAACTGGATATGACTGAGCATCCGAACAGCAGCAACAACACAGCCGCTACGGAGAACAGCATGGAGGTTCCTTAAAAACTAAAAGTAGAGCTAGGGTGACCCTGCAATCCCGCTCTTGGGCCTATGCGCAGAGAAAAACGTGGTCCGAAGCAACAGGCCCCCAGTGTTCACTGCAGCGCGGTTTACAACAGCCAAGACACGGAAACGACCTTCATGGCCACTGGCAGACGCATGGACAAAGATGATGCGGTGTGCGCGACGGGACATTAACAGCCATTAAAGAGAGAGACATGGCCATCCGCAGCGACACAGAAGCCCGCAGCGAATGTTACACCAACTGAAGTCGGTCAGACAGAGAAGGGGAAGTACCCTGTGACACCTGTTATGTGTGGCCTCTAAAAAGAACCTACTTACAGAACAGAGCGGCTCACAAACAGAAAATGAGCTCACGGTGGCCAGGGGGAAGGCTGAGAAAGGACTCTGGGAAGGCCAGGTACACACTGCGGTATTTAAAACAGATAACCGGAAAAGACCTACTGTAGAACATGGGGAACTCTGCTCAATATCATGTGCCAGGCTGGATGGAGGGGCATCTGGGGGAGAAAGAATATACACAGATGCATGGCTGAGTCCCTTCACTGCTCACCTGAGGTTACCACGACACTGTTAATTGGCTATACTCCACTGCAAAATGGGTTTTGTGCTAAAAAAATAAACAAAAATAAAGTCTAAAAAACTGTTGAAATAAAACATTGATTAGCACGGCTGAAGAGACAAACCAATATTCAAGTTTAAGAGAAATAATACGTGAACTGGAGAATCTTTGCTAGACCTACAGCACAAAAGAAAGAATCAAAATGTATAAGAAAGATGAAATAAGAAAAATATAACTAAAAGCTTCATCATCTAAACAATGTTCCATACAAAGAGAAAAGAAAGAATACAAGAAAAGAAATATCTGAAGTAAGAGGTGAGAATTCCCCAGAACTAAAATAAACATAAGCTGACAGTGCAAAAGGCCTCTCAAGTGCTAAGCAGGTTAAAGTTAAGGGAAATACACATATGCACATACATGCACACACACCCCTGTACACAGTATAGTGAAATTTCGGAGGCATTAGAGAGAAGTCACAAATACAACCAGAGGAAACAGATTATAAAACAAAGGTGCAAGAATCCACAATACCATACTTCTCAATAGCACCACTGGGTACAAGAATAATGAAGCAAGCAATACCTTAGAAGTACTTAAGGAAAATAACTCTGTATCTAGAATTCTCTATTAACCCCTTTTATCTGTCTAAGGATAGTAACTATTTTTAGAGAAAACTGGGAGACCTAAACACAGCAGCCAAAAGACATCTTTGGACATGAAAACCCTCAAGGTTTACCACTAGTAGCGATTTAAGGAAATAGCAGTTAAATATAAGTGGTAATGTCGAAAAAGGGCATTTTTACCATTTACTGTTTCCCAAGCAAGTGATAATCAAGAAAAATTTCACTTGCTAACAATCAAAGGACTTAAAGGAAAGACAACAACAACATGAGACTTGGGGAGTGGGAATCGGAGAAAAGCAAAACTATGACAAGTTTCTTAACTTTTTTGGGAAGAAAAAGATCTAGAAACTGATTTTTTTTTTCCTCTGCTTAAAAAATTATGTTAGAAGTGTGTGTTAAAATAGATAATTAGAACAAACCTATCAGAGGGAAGAAACGGTCTGGATGCAGAGACACAGGAAAGGGCCTGGGAGGGTCCCCACCGCAGTCGGAACTGCTGGAGGTCCTTCACACACTCATGCAGGTCCACACGCACCGTCCACTCGCTCGGTCCCAGCCTCAGCAGTGCCTCTCCCTGAACCTCTCCAGAAACCCTCCCCTTTCTCCATGCCCCCCACTTCGGAACCTACAGTATGATAAATACATTCCTATTAGAGCAGCAATACTATAACACTTCATTTTACAAAGCAATCTTGCTTACTAGTCCCAAGTCCCTTAAGGACTAAAGACAGCCTCCTCATTTCTATATCCTTTACCACACTGTAGTTACTCATTATGTTTGTTGAATAGATAGATACAGAGGCAACATTACACATTTAAAACAATTACAGACTAACAGAAATTGTATATGGCAAGGCCATCAACGATTAATGATGTTAAATTATTTATTGCAAGAGGGTAAATACCACATCTAACTTACTACTGCATTTCTGATAAAAGTCATCCGTCCATCTTCCTGTTAAGTTTAAAAAATCAAGGAAAGATGGGAGGGGGATGGACTAGTCAATGTGAGGGTGTCCTCCATCTCACAGGCTCTAAGTTTAGAGAATAAGAGACACCGTAACTGATTGTCCCTGAAATCATACTTCACCTGCAGAAGCTCTATGTCTTCATGGTTCTCAGAACCAGGAATATTCTCCATCAGTATGGCAGACATCACTCTCACATTCATTTTCACCATATCCAATTCACTGTGCAGTTTTCCAATCTGCAGACGGCAACACAATAACCAGTAAGTGAGATGCAGAATAACTCTGCTTCCTGCTCGCAAAGAAAACACTTCTGTAAAATCCAGTGCTTTCGAATTTATATAAATGTACATATAATTATTTCACAAGTGTATAATCTGTCACCTTCTAAAAGGTCTTGAGAGAGCTTGTACTACATTTAAAAACATGTGCTAGGAAAGTTGAAGGGGAAAAGTCAAATTAGAACCAACATGGAGAAAAAAGAAGATGACTATATCAGGAACCTGGACAAAATGGCAAATGTGAGTCTGGATTTCCTGGAAACCAATGGAGGAGGAAAAAAATGAATGTTTTATAGTCCCATGGTATTAAAGAAGGAAGAATCAATAGAGAAACTTTTTTTTTTTTCTTCCTGGATTAAATTCCAAGAGGAATTAATCACATAGACTACTATATAATACCAAATAATAATAATTTGAGGTCTTCTTTTTTAACCTTTGGCCACACTGGGGCTTTCCTGTGGCGTACGGGCCTAATTGCCCTGTGGCAGGTGTCATCTCAGCTCTCCAAGCAGGGGTGCAGCCTGCGTCCCCTGCATTGGAAGGCGGATTCTTAACCACTGGACCACCAGGAAAGTCCCTACAAAGTTCTCTTATAGCAGGACGGAAATGAGCTTCATTTAATAATTGCTTGTCTAAACCTTTGATAAAAAGATAATAGACAAAGCAGTAAATGAAATTCGATAGGCACAATTAATATCAGTAATAAGACTACCATTCACTGAGCTGTCTGAAATGGCATATGGGCAGTCTTATCAGGAGCAACAGGATCAGTTGCTTATATAAACTCCATGCACAGCCAAGCCTCCACAAAGCCACATAAGCCACTAGACAAGCACGACTGTTAAAGTTCAGGCTTTCAGAATCAGGCAGAATTCATGGGATTAATTCCATTTAGAGCTGAACCATCATACACACACACTTTAGTCCCCTTCTCTGTAAAATGAGGCTAAAAGGTACCTCCACCTTATGATAACATTGCTAAGAAAAAACAAACTGTATATAAAGTGCTTAGAACTTAGAAAAAGTCATCAGTAAATACAATCATTGCTATTGTTACCTGTTCTGGGACCAGTGTAATAGTGGAGATCTTGGGAACCACAGAAGGAAGAGCTGGTGCAGAAGGAACAGATGGTGGTGGATTCACTGCCATCTACAAAACGTGGAAATGTTATTATTGGAATTAACTTGGCCACTGCACACCCGTCTTTCCGTTCAGATGACTCACTCACCAGGGAGAGTCAGCCCTCAGGACAAAGCCTTCACAAAGGTCAGACTCTGGTGTACACATGAATGCTTTTCCTACCAAGGCAGGACTTACCAACCTACAGAAGGGAAGAGCTACTGTTTTTACATTATGGAAATTACAGGAAGCCAAGAGCTGACTTATAATCAGTCTCTCAAAGTGTTACAAGCTCAAAACCTGGAGCGTTATTTACAGACTTGAGAATGAATGCCTGTGAACCATCAAGAGACTCTTGTACGGACAGAGTATTAATAAACAAATTCATTACATGACTCCTAACAGAGACCCTTGCCGGTATAGCACAGTCTTTTCTTCTGAAACTGCCCCTACTCTGCTCCACCTAAATGATTTCTATATGGAGCCATCACATCCTGCCAAGACCTCAGTTAACTTGTGCAGAAATGGAAAACTGACCCATGTTGTTTCAGTGAGTCCTTTCTCTGCAATTGTGAGCTTTGAATCTGAAAAAGTTAAGGCTGCAACATGAAAATGTGGGAGCTGTGTTGTCTACCATTAGCGCCACCCGGGGAGCCCTGCGCAGTCAGACTGCGGTGACTTAGCAGGCACATAGGCCCGGCGTGCTGTCTACCCCATGGGGAAAACTGGTCTACAATGAGAGAATAATGGGCTGATTGTCAAAGGGGAGCAGACAAGTAATGAGGCATTTGAATCTTGGTTCTCTGTTGTTCCAAAGATGCAGCTAACACCAGCCTTCTTGTGGCCTGGTTATTCTATGAAATCACAGATTCATCTTTCGGCTTAAGCTAGGTGGAGCTAGAGTAGTTCCTTTGAATGAAAAAAGACCCAAGCCCTTCACTGTCTTTATCTGCACAGGTCAAAAAAGGGCCTCCTACCTCTTGTCTGGCTGTTTCAGTCTCTGCGTCTGATGAAGGAAACTGAACCCCTTTCTTAAGGAGGTCCAGGTACACGTCTTTCACTTCACTGACATCCACACCTCCTGGGAAACCCTGTGACCACGTCTGAATTCAAGAGACAGAAAGTTTCAGAGAGAAAGGAGCAGCAAAACAAAACACAACTCTGAAAGTTCTGACCAAAAAATCAGAGCCTGATAATTAATTATGAAGCTCACTCAGAAAGCTACTTTTGAATGTTATACACAAAGTGTACATTTTTTGCAGGTTTTTTTTGGGGGGGGGGCAGTTACTTGTTTTTGGCTGTGTCACACAGCACATGGGATCCTAACTCCCCAACCAGGGATTGAATCCACGCCCTCGGCAGTGAAGGAGCTGGAAGCACGTTATCTTAACCACTGGATCATCAGGAAAGTCCAAAATGTCCATTTTTAGAGATTAGAATAATGTAAAATATTTTTAATCATCAGACTGCCATGCCTCAATGATTTAATGAAACTCTAGAATAGATACTATTGATTGTTTCTTGGTATACTAAATCTAAAATTAATAGACTCTAAAACAGCATCAGTAGATCTTTTGCCAAATAACTCTGCAGGCAATGAGTTATTGACCCCAGAACATAGTTCCCACATCTGCAAAATAAATGTATACATCACTATCTCTTCTATCTGACATGGATAAAACAGAAACTGAGAGACAAGTATGGAAAAGACTATAAATTCTTCAGAAAAAGGCCCGTGTCCAACCCCAAGAAATTATTACATGGAAAACAGAATAATAAAAACATTCTGAGGCTCAATTCCAGGCTTATAAAGGATCACTGAACCAACTGGGAGTTAGGAAACTAACCTCTAATCTTAGACATTCACCATCCCACAAGGTATATAACAGACTTACCTTAATGAAATTCAAAATTCTATTCTGAATGTCTATCGGCAAGGTGTATCTGGGATTCAGCAGCTTAACTAGACTATCTTTAACAAATTCCTTCTTCACAATCAGAGACTGGAAACTCGGACCACAGTTCTGCATGCACATGTCAATAAGCTAAAGAGAAAAATCAAACATTTTATCTCTTTGGCAAAACCACCCCCAAAATATGAGATAAAAATTGCTAAGTAATGATTTCCACCAGCACTCTAATTAATAAACAAAATTTGGTTATCTACTAAAATATATGGCAAAATGTTCGGTTCTGGGAATGTGAGGAAATGTAAGGCATAATGTAATTGCTTAGCAGACACACAGTCTTGCTGGGGAGCCGGGACACAATTATAAGAGAAATGATAACAATGGGAGATGGTAATGTCAAGGGCCAGGGGGGAGGTGCAAACAAAGCATGTTGGCTCTAGACAAGGTGACATCTGTCCTAGTGTTTCCAGGGAAGTCCCGGTGAGTTCCTATTGCCCCAGCTTTGTTAATGATATCATCTCCTTTCAGTTCCAAAAACGTCCTTGCCTGGACGAAAACTTACATGGTTACTCCAGCTACAGACCTTTACAGGCAGATGTGACCATTTACGGCCAGGTGTTTAAGACTTTTGGGAAAAGGTGGTCCTAAGCTGGCCTTTGAAAAATGGTCAAGAAAAGGATAAATGCATATAAAGCAATAGTCTATAGACAGGTAAATCGTAAAAAAAATATATGTACAGGTTACAAAGTGTATGAGCTGTGAAAAGGAAAAGAAGTTTTCTGATTTGGAGAGGCTTCTTTATACTGGCAAACTGGAGACCCTGGAGAACTGTATGGACAGAGTCCGGAGGGGCTTCATCCAGACTGTGCAGAAAGCTGTGCGGCAATGTAAAGAATCTGGACATTATTGAGAAGGCACCAGGAAGCCACTGGAGGGTCCTTAGCTTGTCCCCATCACACCTCCATCCTGAACTTGAGAGAAGGCTGGTGCAGCACCCCACAAACGCAACTGGAGGGCAAAGACTCTGAAATGACGGGGAGATCCAGCAAGGACCCCCTGGTAGAGCCTGATGCAGACAGGCCTAAATGAGGGTGATGAGGGTCTAAGGAAGGGGAAGACGTGAGAATTATGAAGGAAGGACTTCCAACAAGCAGGTATTTGATGATAGGGAAAGGCTGAAAGTTAAATGACTGTCACTCTGCATGAGATTGATACCACTTTGGATGGAAATCTGGAACTGGATGGGATAGTGTGACTGGCCTAAGGTCAAAATGATGGGTTGAAACTTACATATTTTGAGTTTATAAGTGCTGCAGACTGAATGTCTGTGTCCTTCTCAAATTCCTATGGTGAACCTCCTAATCCCTAACATGATAGTATTTGGAGGAAATTAGGTCATGAGGCTGGAGTATTCATGAACGAGATTGTTGCTCTTCAGTTGCTCAGTCATGTCTGACTCTTTGTGACCCCATGGACTGCAGCACGCCAGGATTCCCTGTCCTTCATAATCTCCCAGAGTTTGCTCAAACTCCTGTTCATTGAGTCAGTGATGCCATCCAACCATCTCATCCTCTGCCGTCCCCTTCTCCTCCTGCCTTTCTTAGACAGGAGGGATAAGAGATCGATCTCTCCTTGGCCACATGAGGCTACGAGAAAACAGCCATCGACAAGCCAGAGGGCAGGCCCTCCTCAGACACTGGACCTGACCTTGGACTTCATAGCCTCAAGGACTGGGAGAAATAGAAAAGTCTGTTGCTTAAGCCACCCAGCTGATGGTACCTTGTTAGAGCAGCTAAGATGACTAAGACAAAAGGACAGAGACATTCAAGTGGAGACTTCTTGCTGAGAGCTGTACACGCACAAATACAGTTCAGGAGAGGCTTAAGCCCAAAGCGAGTAACTGGGGCTGCCGAGGATGAGCAGAGAGGAGGAGGCACAGTGGGATTCAACCGGGAGGCCGGAAGGGGGATCAAGAAAGGCAGTCAAAGAGCAACCAACGGAAACTGAGGCATGAAATAAACAGAACATAAGGCTCATAAAGTCAAAAGTGGGCAGGAGTTTCAGGACGATGGAGTGTCAAACAGTTAGGACTATGGAGTGAGAAAAACTCAGGTTTGTTGATTAGTGGAGTCATCAGTCATTTTGAAAAAAAAAAAAAAAAGATTTTCAATACAGCAACAAGAACAGAAGACAGGCTAAGAAAGAATGAGCTGGTACTGAAGGACTGCATGCAGAAAGCATATTTCTGAAAGTGATCTAAAAACACAATGAAATCTCTAGTGGCCGTGCTTCCACCTTCTCAGAGGTCACAAAGACCATAATGTGACCAGGATAGGTATAATCTCTGCAGAAAAGGAGTCCTGAAAATTGATTTTACACCATGCTCTGTATTCTGTCACTTTAATGGCAATACAAAAAGAAGAAGGTATGAAAGCTACAGTTTTAAGGGCATCACTGCTAAGAAAGCAACCATAAAATACAGAAGCTGAGCACACGCAGCATGTGAAACATAGGGAGAGCCTTTAACCACAGGAAAATAAAATCAGAATCCAAAACATATTAAGATGAATCTATTTTAATACAACTTGTGTAGAGAAAGACAAGTTGAATAACAAATGACTTTTTGCTTGATACACTATTATGATGAGTTTTTATCAGGTGAAACGCTGAGAGGAAAAAGTGCCTCTAGTTCAATGGGAATTTATAGAAAAACTTCACATAACCAGTTAAGCAGTCTGAGGCAAAATACTTTGCCTCCAAGTCTCATCTTCCATAATAGTAAAATAAATGCTAAATATTCCACAAACCACTTTTTATTGTTGGAGCATCAAGATTTTAGGTTAATGGGTAACCTTCCCAGGAAGTTACCTATAAAGATCAAAGAGTCAGAATGAAATGCTGAGAATGTTAACATCTGGAGATCATAAACCATGCCCTTTGTGTTTTCCCATTGGAATCTAGAGTGTCAGGAACGATTACTTCTATGCTATCACCTCTTCCTTCATGTCATGGTACCTCTCACACCGCAGCCCACTTAGCTAAGCAAGTAAACTTACAGTGGTGAATTGGAAAAATCATATACCTTGTTTCTACACATCTTGGAATTGGACTTCGGTGCAATTTATATGTGTTCATATAAGCTAGGAACATGGAGCTCCCCAGGTGGCACAGTGGTAGAGAATTTGCCTGCCAGTGCAAGAGCTGCAGCAGGCGCAAGAGATGTGGGTTCGATTCCTGAGTTGGGAAGATTCCCCTAGAGGAGGAAATGGCAACCCAGTCCAGTATTCTTGCCTGGAAAACTCCATGGAGACAGGAGCCTGGTGGGATACAGTCCAGGGGGCTGCAAAGAGCTGGACACAACTAAGCGACTGAGCACACATAACCTATGAACCAAGAAACCATAATCTGAGGTGGAGGAGAGAACCCAGGAACCCAGGAGGCAGCAACTGAGATTCTGCAGAGGATGCTGATCCAAGGCCTCAGAGCTGCCCCTCTGCACTTGTTTGAGCAAATCACTGATCCTGACCAAGCCTCAGGATCACCAACTGCAAAATGAGCCTACCTTCCTCCAGAGACCTGCTGTAAGGCTTAAGTGAAAAGTCATGTACATGGACAGCCTGACACACAGCAGGACCTTAATAAATGCTAAGTACTGTGATCGTCTGCTCACAGGCATAATTTCCCATCAAGAAAGAAAATATTGATGAGCCGAGATAAGTAGTCCTTTCAAAAAGGCTAGAAAAAAAGAGCTCCGTGGTAGTTTTATTTCTCATGGCAAATTTCTAAACTAAGCATAGTAACCCAGGCTTTGGGGTCATCCAGACCTGAAAACCACACCATGCTAAGGCCACTTTAGGGGATGAGCTTACTTTATAAGTTTCTAGAGGAATAAAGACATTTTACACTAAGTCTGAAGTCCCCATAACTCACCACCCAAGGGGTGCTTCAACTAATTAACTGATTCCCAGGAACCTATTCAACCACTTTCCTCTTCACAATAATAGTATCTTGCTGAGACTTATCATAACTGACTCATCCAAGTAAAGACTAGACTCTGGCTAAGAATTATCAGTTCAGTTCAACCTAGATGTCCATCAACAGATGAATGGATAAAGAAGCTGTGGTATATATATACAATAGAATATTACTCAACCATAAAAAGGAATGCATTTGAGTCAGCTCTAATGAGGTGGATGAACCTAGAACCTATAATACAGAGTGACGTGAGTCAGAAAGAAAAATACAGTATTCTAACACATATATATGGAATCTAGAAAAATGGCCCTGAAGAATTTATTTACAGGGCAACAATGGAGAAACAGACATAGAGAACAGACTTAAGGACATGGGGAAAGGAGAGGAAAGGGTGAGATGTATGGACAATAATATGGAAACTTACACTATCATATGTAAATAGATAGCCAATGGGAATTTGCTGTGTGGCTCAGGAAACTCAAACAGGGGCTCTGTATCCACCTAGAGGGAAGGGATGGGGAGGGAGACGGGAGGGAGGTTCAAAAGGGATGGGATATATGTAAACAAAAAAAAAGAGTTATCAGTTCAGTTCAGTCGCTCAGTTGTCTCTGACTCTCTGCGACCCCACGGACTGCAGCACGCCAGGTTTCCCTGTCCATCACCAACTCCCGGAGCTTGCTCAAACTCATATCCACCGAGTTGGTGATGCTATCCAACCTCATCCTCTGTCGTCCCCTTCTCCTCCTGCCTCCAACCTGTCCCAGCACCAGGGTCTTTTCAAATGAGTCAGTTCTTTGCATCAAGTGGCCAAAGTGTTGGAGTTTCAGCTTCAGCATCAGTCCTTTCAATGAATATTCAGAACTGATTTCCTTAGGATTGACTGGTTTGATCTCCTTGCAGTCCAAGGGACCCTCAAGAGTCATCTCCAACACCACAGTTCAAAAGCATCAATTCTTCGGCACTCAGCTTTCTTTACAGTCCAACTCTCACATCCATACATGACTACTGGAAAAACCATAGCTTTGACTAGACAGACCTTTGTCGGTAAAGTAGTATTTCTGCTTTTTTGCTGTCTAGGTTGGTCACAGCTTTTCTTTCAAGGAGCAAACATCTTTTAATTTCATGGGTGCAGTCACCATCTGCAGTGATTTTGGAGATCAAGAAAATAAAGTCTGTTTCCATTGTTTCCCCATCTATTTGTCATGAAGTGATGCCATGATCTTCATTTTTTTGAATGTGGAGTTTT
The DNA here is from genome assembly GCF_910594005.1 of Cervus elaphus. Taxonomy (NCBI): domain Eukaryota; kingdom Metazoa; phylum Chordata; class Mammalia; order Artiodactyla; family Cervidae; genus Cervus; species Cervus elaphus. Next base: position 78,230,970 of record NC_057819.1, on the reverse strand, counting down.
AAGCCAGCTTTTTCACTCTCCCCTTTCACTTTCATCAAGAGGCTTTTTAGTTCCTCTTTGCTTTCTGCCATAAGGGTGGTGTCATCTGCATATCTGAGGTTATTGATGTTTCTCCCAGCAATCTTGATTCCAGCCTGTGCTTCATCCACCCCAGCGTTTCTCATGATGTACTCTGCATGTAAGTTAAATAAGCAGGGTGACAACATACAGCCTTGATGTACTCCTTTCCCGATTTGGAACCAGTCTGTTGTTCCATGTCCAGTTCTAACTGTTGCTTCTTGAGCTGCATACAGATTTCTCTGGAGGCAGGTAAGGTGGTCTGGTATTCCCATCTCTTGATAGGAAGAGTTATAAAGCCTGGTAACTAAATGGTTTTTAAAATAAGACAAAACAACAGGCTTCTTGACAAAACTACACCACCAACTGTTAGGAAATCAGAGTCTAGTCAGATCCCAGCAAAGACATAATCAAGGCTAACAAGTCCATGGAGAACCTAAATGACAGATAATACAAAGGACATTTATAATCGCCTTTGCCAGGCTCTCATCACTTCACCGTGATCAAGTGGAAATGTAATATATGAGGATCCATTGTTAAAGAGTTTATTGGTAAACAAATACTTACCTTTGACAGACACTGGATATTTCTTTCTGTGACTAGTTTCTCTCATAATTAAGTGTGGCTTAAGTTTATATTAAAGTCTGTTCTGAAGCATTAACACACCACTCCAGTGCAGTGAGTGAGTATGAGGTAGGGTGCCTGGGCCATTAAATAAAGAACTCAGGGAAAGCTGCATGAAGCTATCAAGAATCAAAGGCCAAGTCAAATAAGCCCAAGAAGCAGGAACTCTGCCCCTGAGGTGAGGAGCTCTTCTGGCTCCTAACCTGTGACTGTCATTCCTACTCTGGCACGGGTCTCAGACTCACTTGCTCTCACATGCTGGTATGGAAATCGGGAGGCGAGGACGAGACAGTTACCAGAGGTGGAACAGGGAATAGGCAGCGAGCTGTGAGCAAGGCCTGAGCGGTCAGATGACCTGCAGGGGAGAAAGTGTGGGGCCTCAAAGAGCGATGGGGGCACGAGACACAACACTGGGGAACAGAGTCCTGATTCGTCCCCGGAGGGAAGGAACCAGGACGGAGGAAGTGACGGACCAGGGACGAGAAGCCACCGCAGAAAGGGCGGGGAAGCTGTCTGCAACACAGAGAGACAAAGGCATCACACAGAATCCACAGCTGTCAGAAGGTGAAACGCCGCATGCTGAAATTCGGAAAGCGGCGTAAAGTCACCTTCTGCCCTTAGGTTCCTCAGTCAATTCTCCTAACCTTCAGCAGTCCTGGGATGTCCTCCATTTCAGGGCACAGCTGTATACCTTTCTACCCCAAATCACAATCATTCCCTAAGTCCTTCCTGGATGCTAGGAGAAAGGGGTGGGGGCTGAAGGACACTCAGTCAGTCAACACCTGATACCCTAGATCTTCCACCACAAAGAAGTTGAAGACAGAAATGAAACACAGTGACTGTACTTTCAAGGGGCGTGATTTGTCCAGAGAAGCAAGGTGGCGAGGGGCAAGGGCATGGGATTTAGAATCTGAAACCTGAACTGAAATCTTGCCTATGCTACTTAAAACTTAGAGGAAAAAAATAAAAAACATCGCTTAACCTCACCAAGCATCAGTTTCTTCATCTGAGAAGTGGAGTCAACAATACAACTTCTTCACAGGGTTGTTGAGAGCATCAGCCAAAGTGAAAGTGAATGTTACTCAGTCGTGTCCAACTCTTTGTGACCCAACAGACCGTAGTCTGCCAGGCTCCTCAGTCCATGGGATTCTCCAGGCCAGAATCCTGGAGGGGGCTGCCTTTCCCTTCTCCAAGGGATCTTCCCAACAACGGGACTGAACCCAGATCTCCCACATTGCAGGCAGATTCTTTACCGTCTGCGCCACCAGGGATGCCCAAGAAGACTGGAGTGGGTGGCCTACCCCTTCTCCAGCAGATGTTTCTGACCCGGAAATCAAACCGGCGTTTCCTGCATTGCAGGCAGATTCTTTACCAGCCAAGCTACCAGGGAAAGTACCAGGCAAAGGTGTATTTCCATCACCAGCCCACCATTCTCCTGTTTCCCCCGAGCGCCTTATCCTCTCTCCATTCCCTCCACTCCGTGAGCTCCCTGAGGAGGGACCATGATGAAGCAGAGGGGAGAGGTCCTAAAAGGCGGAGGATAAAATCCCTCTAAAACTGTATTCTGACCCTAACTTGTAGGGTTTCTTCAGTGACAGTATCATTAAGGCTTCATTTCTTCTCCAAGTAAGCAAGATGTGCTAAGTTCTTTTTCCCCTGAAGCTAGAAAAGGGGGGCGATGCTCAGCCCTGCTCCACAGCCCTCTAGACAGCCATGCCCAGCCTCCTAAGGGCAGTCTGATGCTGGCAGAGGAGCACCACAGCCTGGCATGGCATGGGGCCAGGATGAGGTCAGCAAAGGCACCCAGAAGACACCAGCAAGCACACAGCTCACTCTCAGGCAGCAGGCAGGGTCTGCAAACACACCAACCGAAGTGAGACCGGCCACTCCCCCGGCCACTGCAGGGGGCACACAGCCGGGGTTGGGGGGAAACGGGAACACGTCAGGTAAATGGCCACACCCACATCAAGAAACATGGTCACAGAGCTGTTTCTATCAACAAAGAACTTAACTTAAATTATATCAGGCAGCAGAACTTGGCTGGACCCTAGAGAGCTGCCAGCGCCTCAGAATTCCAGAGGTGTGCAAGCGAGGTGGGGAGCTAACAGGCGGGCGTTTTTCAAGCTTCAGTTCTCCCCACTTGTGACACATACACAGACTTCTTGATCAGCTCAGTTCCTCCAAGTTGTTCATTACCAGTTCTCATCTCCTAACCAGGAAAATAATGATTTTCCAGGAACACTCACTTTCCACCAAATTAAATGCTCCTACAATCAACAAAACTCCCATAATTCTGTAATTCTCAGTAAATGAATCATTTTAATCCATACTGTACATAACTTTTTGCTAACCTATTATCCCAGAGTATTTGTACCCTTTAGACCCAAAATTAGAATTGTGACTGTAACTTGGGCAATCTTAGTCTCCATTTAAAGTACTTACTGACAAGGTGAGTTGGATTTCTTTATGATTGTAGTTTTTGGAAATCCTTTTCTTCAAAGCTTTTACTGCATCTTTTGGCCTACGACAATAAACACAGTAAAATCATCAATGTAGGCAGTGCAGAAAGCAAGTCCGTCTCTGAAAAGCACTGAGCAGCGTGGAAAGAGGAGCGGCGGAGGAGACACCCAAGGTCTGGGCTCTGCTGCCTGACACCGGGCAGATGACTGAACTTGTTACACCCGTCCCCTCACACATCTAGGCAGACAATACCACCTACCTCCTCGTGAGAACCAAATAAAGTATTCAGATGACCATTACCTAGAAAGCACTACATGTGACAGGTACTCACACCCACAGCCCTCCCTATGTCAACGCACAGAACCACCTTACATGAAATGAATTTCCAAAAATGTGACTTAAGTTTATTATTAGTTATTTCCTAGGCACCCTATTGCTTTTGTTCCATCGCTAAGCTGTGTCCAACTCTTTACGACTCCATGAACTGTAGCCCGCCAGGCTCCTCTGTCCATGGGATTATTTAGGCAAGAATACTGGAATGGCACCCCACATGCCATCTCCTTCTCTAGGGGATCTTCCTGACTCAGGGATCAAAATCGCATCTCTTGCGTCTCCTGCATGGGCTGGCAAATTCTTTATCATTAGCACCACCTGGGAAGCGCCAAGCACCCTACAGGCAGTGGGATATAAGAGGAGGAGTTAGGATTAACTAGGACTAATTGATATGCTACAACTTCATGTTACAAAAGGAAGAACTACGTATAAGTAGACAGTCCAAATTCACTTCAAGATGACCAGTTTTAAGTAAGTAATGCGAATGTAATGTACAACATAATGACTATAGTTAATACTGCTATATGATATATTTGACAGCTATTAGGACAGTAGATCCTAAAAGTTTTCATCATGAGGGAAGACATTGTTTCTGTAATTGTATGAGGTGTAACTGTGATGCTAACTTATTGGAAATTGCTTTGTAATATATGTAAGTCATGTCATTTGCTGTACACTTTAAACTCATACAGTGTTTGCCAATTACACTTCAAAACTTAAAAAGGATACAAATCCTTTTTGCATATTACCTTCTAATTGTGTTATGTTTGCATGGGTAGAATTTCTATTATATCACAATATAATTATATAACATCATGGATACTTACATACAATTGTAACTATTATAGTAGATATATTTCTAAAAAAAATCATATATAAAATCTAAGACTAAACTCTTGGAAGAGTTTAAAAGAATAAAGATACTGTTTTAAAAGAAAAATATTGGGGGAATTCCCTGGTAGTCCAGGGGCTAAGACTGTGAGCTCCCAAAGCAGGGACCCAGGTTTGATCCCTGGTCAGGGGACTAGATCCCACATGCCACAACTAAGACCTGACATGGGTAAAGAAATAAACATAAATAAAAAAGAAAAAAATAAGTAGAACAATTTTACACTGAGGTCCCCTTTTTGCACTATCAATGAAGAAGTCAGTGTTATAACTGAAGAAAATGTTCAGAGGAACCAAATACAGTAAATAAGATTATAGAGAAACCACTATAAATACTTTAAAGCACTAGTTAGTACTTTAAGCACTTTCCATTATTAGAGTCAACAATTAAGTGTAATGCTTTCCTCATCAACATCAGTTCAGTTCAGTCAATCAGTCGTGTCCGACTCTTTGCGACCCCCCTGGAATGCAGCTCGCCAGACTTCCCCGTCCATCACCAACTCCCAGAGCTCACTCAAACTCATGTGCATCGAGTCGGTGATGCCATCCAACCATCTCATCCTCTGTCATCCCCTTCTCCTCCGGCCTTCAATCTTTCCCAGCATCAGGGAGGGTCTTTTCCAATGAGTCAGTTCCTAGCATTAGGGGGCCAAAGTATTGGAGTTTCAGCTTCAGCATCAGTCCTTCCAATGAATATTCAGGACTGATTTCCTTTAGGATGGACTGGCTGGATCTCTTTGCAGCCCAAGGGACTCTCAAGAGTTTTCCCGAACACCACAGTTCAAAAGCATCAATTCTTCAGCGCTCAGATCTCTTTATAGTCCAACTCTCACATCCATACATGACTACTGGAAAAACTATAGCTTTAACTAGACAGGCCTTTGTTGGCAAAGTAATGTCTCTGCTTTTTAATATGCTGTCGAGGTTGGTCACAGCTTTTCTTCCAAAGATCAAGCAACTTTTAATTTCATGGCTGCGATCACCATCTGTGGTGATTTTGGAGCCCAGAAAAAATAAAATCTTTCACTGTTTCCACTGTTTCTCCATCTATTTGCCATGAAGTGATGGGACAGGATGGCATGAATGTTAAGTTTTAGTTTTAGATAGAAGGTTAGTTTTCTGAATGTTGAGTTTTAAGCCAACTTTTCCACTCTCCGCTGTCACTTTCATCAAGAGGCTCTCTCTGCCTCTTCATCTTCTGCCATAAGGGTGGTGTCATCTGTGTATCTGAAGTTATTGATATTTCTCCCAGCAATCTTGATTCCAGCTTGTGCTTCATCTAGCCTGGCATTTCACATGATGTACTCTACATATAAGTTAAATAAGCATGATGACAGTATATAGCCTTGATGTACTCCTTTCCCTATCTGGAACCAGTCTGTTGTTCCATGTCCAGTTCTAACTGTTGCTTTTTGACCTGCATACAGATTTCTCAGGAGGCAGGTCAAGTGGTCTGGTATTCCCATCTCTTTCAGAATTTTCCACAGTTTATTGTGATCCACACAGTCAAAAGCTTTTGGCTTAGTCAATAAAGCAGAAGTAGATGTTTTTCTGGAACTCTCTTGCTTTTTTGATGTTGGTAATTTTATCTCTGGTTCCTCTGCCTTTCCTAAATGCAGCTTGAACATTTGGAAGTTCACCGTTCACGTATTGTTGAAGCCTGGCTTGGAGAATTTTGAGCATTACTTTGCTAGCGTATGAGATGAGTGCAATTGTGTGGTAGTTTGAACATTCTTTGACATTGCCTTGCTTTGGGATTGGAATAAAAACTGACCTTTTCCAGTCCTGTGGCCACTACTGAGTTTTCCAAATTTGCTGGCATATTGAGTGCAGCACTTTCATAGCATCATCTTTTAGGATTTGAAATAGCTCAACTGGAATGCCATCACCTCCACTAGTTTTGTTCGCAGTGATTCTTCCTAAGGCCCACTTGACTTCACATTCCAGGATATCTGGCTCTAGGTGAGTGATCACACCATTGTGATTATCTGAGTCATGAAGATTTTTTTGTATAGTTCTTCTGTATATTCTTGCCACCTCTCCTTAATATCTTCTGCTTCAGTTAGGTCCATACCATTTCTGTCCTTTATTGTGCCCATCTTTGCATGAAAAGTTCCCTTTTTATCTCTAATTCTCTTGAAGAGATCTCTAGTCTTTCCCATTCTATTGTTTTCCTCTATTTCTTTGCATTGATCACTGAGGAAGGCTTTCTTATGTCTCCTTGCTATTATTTGAAACTCTGCACTCATCAACATAAACTAAGATAATCTCTTTAGCTGTTCATGATTACTTTAAATGTACAGGAAAATCAAGAGAACCGTATCCCTTACAACAAGTTGTAATTCAGAGTAAGTCACAAAATAGCCTTAATGCATTTGTTTAAACTTCAACTGCTTAAAGTTTAAGAAGTGTAACAAAAGATATCATATTGTTTAAGAACTCAGCATAAACATGGATGAATTGGCATTCAGCAGAAAAAATTGTCTTGTGACAGGCAGAGGAAAACAACTGTTAGATTATTTCCTGGTTGATAATGACAACTGCTCAGAGAGTTCACCACCAGGAGTCCACTAGCTTCTTCACAATATTTTCCAGTTACAGTAACATAAAATATTGGCAATCACAGCAAGAAGAATTCCTAATGAAGGAAAGAATATCTCCCCTTCTCTTTAAAGAACAAGGGATTTGAGCCTCACAGAGACAAAATTTGAAATTATTAAGGAAAAGGCAAAGAGAAAAATTATAATGGATTCTCAGATATTCCACATGCTGAAAAAACCAGCTGTCCTAATATTTCAACCTGACATGTCTTCAAAAGGCAGTGGGTGCTTAAAAGGTGATGGAAACACTATTTCAACAAGAAAAACAAAGTCTGCAAGAGAAAACTTGAGTTTGCAGGAGAAAACACACTGTAGTTCTGACGCTTCTTATGAGAGACAAACACATGAACCACACTGAACTCACCCATCGTGGGTGGTGTTAATTATGTCACAGATGTGCATGAACTGGCCCCAGTCTTCCGTCTGCACTCCAGCAAACGTAGCCTTCTCTGCAAAGAAAAAGTTATGTTGAGTCTGAGCTACAACAGAATAAAACATGTCTCAAAAAAAGGTGAAAGTGTTAGTCACTCAGTCACGTCCGACTTTTTGTGACCCCCACGGACTGCAGCCCACCAGGCTCCTCTGTCCGTGCAATTCTCCAGGCAAGAATACTGGAGTGGGCCGCCATTCCTTTCTCCAAGGGATATTCCCAACCCAGGGATTGAACCTGGGTCTCCTGCATTGCAGGCAGATCCTTTACTGTCTAATGTACCAGAGAAGCCCCAAACATGTCTGGTTTTCCAGAAACCTGCCTGGGGTTTCCTAGCAAGCACCATTAAGTTTATATCACCAAAAGGGGGAGAGTTTTTTTTTTGAGCAATTCCCAGTAATTCAAGAATCAGTCAAGATCCAGGTTCAGAGTGCTGCTGTTGCCACAGTAATAAATGACCTATTAATAAAAGCTGCAGGGCCAGACCAGCCCACCTAAATCTCCATCTGCCTGCCTGTCTTTCAGAGAAGGACAGACACCCACAAGGTGAAGTGCATACTGCCAAGTATTTTATCTTACGCAACTTCATTTAACCCACTGTCAGAGATGATGACATAGAAGTTCAAGAAGGTTAAGGAAACTACCCAAGGCCACAAGTCAATACAAGGTAGAACTAGCATCAAATCTAGGTTGTTTTTGTTGGCTTTTTTAAAAGTCATTTATTCTCCATGGCCGAGTGGTGTTGAGAAAAAGAGAGATCTACTGAAACTGTGTACTTGTCAGCACCTGTATTAACCAGTGCTGCACCAGACATACTTGAAGGTTCCTGTACCTGGAACCCCATCATTAAACAATCAAATAGTTTTTCCCTGTCCAGACAGCCTCCTTAAGAATACAGAATACCACCTGCAAATGGGATCATAGAACACTCAACCTGAGTGATCTTAACATCTTTCCTACAAGGAAAGGAGAATATTCCTGAGCATGAAAACATGAGGACCAACAGGGAAAGGAGCAAAAATTAATTAAAAGGATTAAGAAGAGGATAAAGGTTTGGCTGGTGGAACTCCAAAGCCAAGCCTGCTCCCCATCCAAGAGAAGCACTATCTGCATTTGGCATTCAAGATGGACAAAGCTTACCAACCTAGTGTTTACTCACAACGGTCTTTCAGCCAGTTTCTTTGCTCCCCATCCCAGGCTCCTTCCTCCCACCTTCCCATCTTCTAGAAATCTCCTACTAACCCTTCAAAAGCCATGGCAGAGTTAAGTTCTCCCTTTTCATAAGTTTTGGGTGTTTTACATTTCTCTTCTATCGCAAAGGTACTGTACTAGAATCACTTCCCCATATATGTATGCATCTTCCCCAAACCTTGATGGCTGAGACCAGGTCATGCCTGTGCCTGCTTCAGGCCCAGGCATACAGTTGGTGGTCAGTAAACGTGCATACCACCAAAGAATAAATCAAACTATGAAGATGCATTCCGACTCCATTTCTGGTCAGGGTTTATCTTAACACCCGACAGAGAAAAAGCCAGCAACAGTTTGGAAAGCCTTTCCTCCTCAATGGAAGTTACACTCACTATCTCATAAAGTTGTGGGAACCAAGCTTCAGGTTGGGTGGCGTGTTCTTTTTAAAGAGCAGTTAACTAAACTGCAGGCTAAACTGCCCATATCTGAGCTTCCTTGTTATAACTACCAGGCTCTCCTGATTTCCTCGTCCCACTAAGTTCGCCGACATGATCACGCTCTGATTGGCACCTGCGGGCACGGGTGCCACACTCTATTCCCGAGGGAGGCACGGAGCCAAGCGGACAGGGAGCGGCGTCGGCGAGCAGCCCCGGGCCGGGCTCCGGCTTCCGCGTACGTCGCCGGGGGCGCGCCCACGGGAGAGCCAAAGGAGTCGGGGAGACACCTGCGTGGCCCTCGGTGGCCCGCAGAGGCCTCTGCTGTCCCCAGGAGAGAGCCTGGCCTCCCCTTCCTTCGCTCCTGTGCTCAGCATGTCCCTCCTCTTTGTTCCTCCCGAAAAAGGAGCTCGGGCTGTAACGGCCTGGAAACCGCGAGCACGCGTCTGGACACCTGCCTGTGCCGGCGAGGTCACTGCACTCACCCTCCTGGAACCTTCCCCTCGCAGAGCGGGCACAACCCTTGGCTCGCTCCCGTAGAGGTTCGCCCTGCCCCAGAGGGTGGCACCCCCGCGGAGGGCCAGGCCCGCCGCCCCCGCCCCCCGGGCCACCTGTCCGCTCCCACGCCCACCCGCCCTGGAAGGCGCTGGGGAGCAGAGGGAGCCGGGCTTCGAGACAGACGGGCCGGGACAGGGGTGTCGCCGCACCGGCCGGCGCGGGCCCGAGAAAGTTGCGGGGAGGCGGGGACCTCCTCGAGCCGGGACCCACGCGGTCCCGTGCGGCGGGGAACGGAGTCGGGGCGCGGGGCCCCCCTTACCTATTAGCTGGCCCAGGGAGCTCGCGTACGGGTCCCGGTGACTCCTGCCGAACGCCATGGCTGTGCCGCGAGCCCGCCCGGCCTCAGCAGCTCGCGACTCCTCCCGCACAGCCCCGGCTCCTCCCCCGGCCGCTGCGGGGCGCCGGGCGGGGCGGGCCGGGGCGGGGTCCCAAGGGGGCGGGGGTCCCAGGAGGGGGCGGGGCGGGGCGGGGCGGAGTCTAGGGAGGGGAGGGGCGGGGCGCGGAGGGAGGGGCGGGGCGTGAGGCGAGGGCGCAGAGGGGGCGGGGCCCTGAGGGGCGGGGCCGGGGTCCTGAGGGGGCGGGGCGGGGTCCCCCACGGGTCAGCCGCGCGCCCACCTGCCGCGCCCCGGGAACAGGCCTCAAGGCCCCGGGGGCGGCCGCTGGGGTCGAGGGCCCGAGCGCGGATCCTGCTGCTCTCGGGGCTGGGCGCTGCCGTTCTCGACGCCTCCTGCGCCCCCTTGTAGAGAAGAAAACAATGAGTTAACACAGACTTCAGGTCACGGTGAACATTAGCCACGTAACCCGCCCAGGTCAGCGTCTGGCACCCACAGAACAAATGTTTAGCCACTGAGGGAATCGAGCGCCTGGAAATATTTTACCCCGCCCTGCTTATTGACCTGGCCCCGAGATCCGGGAGCGAAGGCGTGTCCGTCGCCCTTAGGCTGCAGGTGAGGGTCAGGAGGGCGGACTGGCTTCAAACGAGGCGCTGGCCGTCGTCTCGACCCCGTTTCCTGAGGGACCGCGTGGCGCCGCCAAGCGAGCTCCGGGCTCCTCCTGGGAACTCTCCTCAGGCGAAGCTGTGGAAAGGAAAGGGCTTTCCTTCTGCCCCGGCAGACTCTTCAGCCCTAGAACTGCTTTGTAATGTAAATCCGAGCTTGAGCTCTTCGACTGCTTCCCGGTTGCCTTTCCCTCTTCTGGGGCATTCGATGAACCTCTGATTGGCTAGGCGACAGTCTCCCGTGACGCCAGGGCCTGCTGGAGGCTGGGTGTCTCCAAGGTGATGGCGGTTCTCCAGGTCTCACTCCCTGCGGTCTGGTTGGGCCCAGCTCTACGAACCCTTCTTTGGTCCTGGAAATGGTGAGGAGATCTGCCTTATGTTCCTAGTCATATATGTAAGCATATAAATCAAAACCAATCCCAGTGTGCACCAAGGGGCTAACTCACTTGGGTGTTTTGCTCTAATTTATTTCTGATTTTACTTGACCCTTGCGAGCTAATACCTGGGATTCTAAAATCTAGAGTGAAACATTTTTGTTGTAAATGTCTCCTGCTGCTGCTAAGTCGCTTCAGTCGTGTCCGACTCTGTGCGACCCCATAGAGGCAGCCCACCAGGCTCCCCCGTCCCTGGGATTCTCCAGGCAAGAACACTGGAGTGGGTTGCCATTTCCTTCTCCAATGCTTGAAAGTGAAAAGTGGAAGTGAAGTCGCTCAGTCGTGTCCGACTCTTAGCGACCCCATGGACTGCAGCCTACCAGGCTCCTCTGTCCATGGGATTTTTCCAGGCAAGAGTACTGGAGTGGGGTGCCATTACTTTCTCCAAAATATCTCCTACCTGTGACTAATACTCTCCACATGCATATCCAGGGGAACTCCTTTATATGGTGCCACTTATCAATTTCCTTAGTCATCACTACAGCTTCTGCTGACACTGTTGAAAACCTCTTGTGACATCACCAACCTAATCTCTTTCATATTATACAGTGTACAAAGCATTTCACTCTCTGAACCCTACAATCAAGCAACCTTAAAGAGAAAGTCAGTTTCAGGTTAGGCTGCTGTTGATGTCATGGCCTTCCATCAGGGCATGAGAACTAGGAAGGAATCAACAAGCAGATTTTTAACATAACTGCTACTTCTCTCTCTCTTTTTTTTTTTTAATTTGCTTGTGCTATGGGATTGAGGCACCAGGGAGTACGTTCAGGACATTATGGCTGGGTAAACAGAACCAGGTTGATGGTTACTACTGAGGCAGGAGATAGAAGGACGCAAGGCTAGGCATTTACTACTAGCCTCCTGTTTACATTTTCTGAGGAAGAAGGCAGGTGGGATCGAGGCTAGATATTTACAATCAGCCTTCTGTTTGCACTTCAAAAGAGAAATAACAGGGCTTCTTTGGTGGCTCAGCGATAAAGAATCCACCTGCCAATGCAGGAGACAGGGGTTCAATCCCCCATCAGGGAAGATCCCACGTGCTGCACACTAAGTCCGTGTACCACAACTATTGAGCCTGTGCTCCAGTGTCTGGGAGCTGCAACTACTGAGCCCACGTGCCAGAACTACTGAAGCCCATGAGCCCTAGAGCCCGCACTTTGCAAATTGAGAAACCGGCACATCTCAACTAGAGGGTAGCCCCTGCTGCTGCCGCTGCTGCCACCCAGTCGCTTCAGTCGTGTCCAGCTCTGTGCGACCCTATGGACTGTAGCCCGCCACGCTCCTCTGTCCCTGGAATTCTTCAGGCGAGAGTCCTGGAGTGGATTGCCATGCCCTCCTCCAGGGACTCCTCCCAACCCGGGGATCGAACCTGGGTCTCCTGCGTTGCCAGCCGATTCTTTACCACTGAGTCACCGCGGAAGTCCAGAGAGTAGCTCCAGTTCTCCAGAAAGAGAGAAAAACATATATACATATATACATTTGATTTATATGCTTAACTATATATAAGAAATAACAACAGAAACAGGGTAAGTAGCCAGGCTTTGTCCCCTGTGGACACTTTAAGATAATGGCTATGGCAGGGACAAAGAAGGACTAAACCCTGTTGAGCAGAAGATCAAGAGCTGCCATCCTTGGGATGGGGCAAGGGAGACACTGCACAACTGCAGAAAGGCTCTTTAGGGGTCAAAAGGAGGGGGCACTGTCCCATAATATGTGATGCCTAGACCCCCCAGTAGGCCTCTGGGCTAGAATCCATCTTGGAAAAATGTTGCACATGCTTGTGGGAAGGGTCCTAGGGCAGGTCAGGTGTGGAAGAGGAAGCAAGATAATTGACCAAAGGTAAACAAAGATGCAGAGCTGCCTTCTACAAATGATTTAACTGCCTCCTTAGTGTGCTCCTCCTCCTTAAGAAGACATCCACACCCTTGCTCTCCAGGTGTGAGTCTTTGCCTTACTTCTGTTTTATTTAAATGAACTTTCTCTGTGTGCTCTCCCAATTGTGTGTGTCTCTAATAATAAACTTTGTACCTGTTTTTACAGTTTTTGTGTCCTTGAAAAATGCATTTTTCAATGGGGCAAGAGCCAGGGAAAATTTGCTTCTAGCCTCTAGCCTTGATGATCTAGTGGGTAGGATTTCTGGTTTTCATCTGGGCTACCCAGGTTCAATTCCTGGGCAGGGAACTAAGATCTCGCTTCAAACCACCACTCACTACTGTCTCTCCAAGATCACTACCCGAAGCTTTTACCTCCTCATGTGAACATGGAGGGTGTTGTGATGGTTGCAGCCTTCTTTCTGTGTTCTGCCACTTTCTCCATGATCTCCCAAGTCCTCAGGGGTGAAAATCAACCCTGTCAATGTTAATATGGTCTGAGAGTAGGATAGAATTCACAGCTAAGTCAAGGTCAAAGAAGAGGCAGACTCCCAGAAAGAAACAAGGATAAAATTTCTGGGTACCAGGAGCAAAATCTTACCACAACTTCAATTCTAAGGACACTTTCTAAACACAAGTCGTAATGCTAGATAGAAGCAAAGAAAATAATCTTTACTTTAAATACACTTAAATGCCTGGAACTGGCAATCTATTTTAATGTAGTCTTCCTAAGCCTGAAAGCAGGAGGTATGCACTTCATTTTTACAAATATGTAATCTGAAACTAAAAAAAAAAATAAATAGCTTGACCTGAGTTTGAGTTATGGCTGCCTGATTCTAAAGCCTGTATTTTTGTTACTACATGAATCTGCTCATTGAATAGGTCTCATTTATTTTATTTTAAAGGATCTGTTTGGTTCAAAGGGAGACCTCATGAAGAAGATAGGAATAGGAGTCGTCATATACTTGGCTGCCACAGGGTCCTGCTGTTGTTTCTATACTTGTTCAAGAATGCTAGTATTATCTGTGAAGTTGCTCAATCGTGTCTGACTCTTTGCAACCTCATGGACTATACAGTCCACGGATTTCTTCAGGCCAGAATACTGGAGTTGGGTAGCCTTTCCCTTCCCCAAGGGATCTTCCCAACCCAGGGATCAAACCCACATTACAGGCAGATTCTTCACCAGCTAAGCCACAAGGAAAGCCCAAGAATATTGGAGTGGGTAACCTATCCCTTCTCCAGTGGATCTTCCCTACCCAGGAATTGAACCAAGGTCTCCTGCATTGAAGGTGGATTCTTTACCAACTGAGCTATATTATCTGTACTACAACAATACTCTAGGTGCCATCTGCCAATGCAGGAGATGCAGGTTTGTTCCCTGGGTCAGGAAAATCTCCTAGAGGAGGAAATGGCAACCCACTTCAGTATTCTTGCCTGGAAAATTCCATGGACAAAGGAGCCTGGTGGGATGCAGTTCATGGAGTCGCAAAGAATTGGACATGACTGAGCAACTGAGCACGCATACATGCTCTAAGTACATCACATACATTCTCTCATTTAATTCCATAATAACTCTATGAAATCATTACTATTATTACTCTGTTTTACAGACTAGAAAAACCACAGTCACCTTGCTAGTAAAGGACTCTCTGATTTCAAAAGCAGAAACTTTATTCTATGTACTGTCATGGATAAAGCCTAGATGGTACATAGTATCATTTACTTTTTAAAAGATGGGTTCTAGGGTATGGTACCTGGAGAATAAGGTCATGGCAAATACATGTCTGGAAACAAAGCTGATCCATCATTAGGTTTTAGGCAGTTAAGAGTCTTTTTCACCCTCTCGATTGACTCTGTTTGTACCACTAAAGTTTTTAGGTTATCAGATATGGACATGCCCTTATAAAGCACATAATCCCTACCCCGTCATTTTATAGATGAAAAAAATGGACAGCCAGAGATGGGAAGTGACCAGCCCAAGGCCATTCTGCTCCAGCTAGGAGATTGTAACAAAATAGCCTTCCCCGGAGTCCCAAACTCTTCTGCTACAGGCACCTTTTTTCTGTTTTAATATTTAAACTAAAAATTGTGTTTCCCTAACCCTCCCCACAGTATTTTCTCTAGACTGCTCTTTATCCTTCTCTTTATCTAACAGGTTCAGTTCCAAACACCTCCAATGTCCTCACTTGCTGTCCCAGTATGGACCGCCATTTGATGGTCATTTCCATAGCTATTTGATCATCAGATCTGAGCCAGTTAAGAGTCACATCCTCTTTTCCCTCTCTGCTATGTGATGCCATCCCAGCCACCCTTCTTCCCCCCTCACCTTTCAAGGCACCTCCCTGTCATATCCTCCTTTTTCTGGCTGCTTCTTCTCATGAGCTTCATCTGGCTCTGCCTTCCTCCCTACCTGCTAAACCTGTCAGACTTCCCACAGTTCTATAATCTGCCTCTTCTTCTTTAACCATTTCCCTCAGGATGCCTTCTCCTTGTCCCTTCTCCATGAAACCTTTCCTGAGCAAGAGAACTGAGTCCTCCTTTCCTGTCTTACAGATTTCTTTCTTGGAGCTCACAACACTGTACTGCTTCTTTGTTTACAAGTATGTTCCCCACTCCTAGATATAAGCCCCTCAATGGACTAGAATCTGATTTGTTAGATTTGGTATCCAGACATTTTAAAGGCCTTGCTGTTGTTGTTCAGCTACTTTAATCAACTCAGTTCAGTTCAGCTCAGTTCAGTTGCTCAGTCGTGTCCAACCCTTTGCAACCCCATGAACTGCAGCACCAGGCCTCCCTGTCCATCACCAGTTCCTGGAGTTTACTCATGTCCATTGAATCAGTGATGCTATCCAACCATCTCATACTCTGTCATCCCCTTCCCCTCCTGCCTTCAATCTTTCCCAGCATCAGGGCCTTTCCCAATGAGTCAGTTCTTCACATCAGAAAGTATTGGAGTTTCAGCTTCAGCACCAGTCCTTCCAATGAATATTCAGTACTGATGTCCTTTAGGATGGACTGGTTTGATCTCCTTGCAGTCCAAGGGACTCTCAAGAGTCTTCTCCAACACCACAGTGCAAATCATCAATTCTTCAGAGCTCAGCTTTCTTTATGGTCCAACACTCACATCCATACATGACTACTGGAAAAACCATAGCTTTAACTAGATATACCTTTGTCAGGAAAATAATGTCTCTGCTTTTTAATATGCTGTCTAGGTTGGTCATAGCTTGTCTTCTAAGGAGTAAGAGTCTTTTAATTTCATGGCTGCAGTCACCATCTGCAGTGATTTTGGAGCCCAAGAAAATAAAGTCTCTCACTGTTTCCATTGTTTCCCCATCTATTTGCCATGAAGTGATGGGACTGGATACCATGATCTTCATTTTTTGAATGATGAGTTTTAAGCCAACTTTTTCACTCTCCTCTTTTACTTTCATCAAGAGGTTCTTTAGTTCCTCTTCACTTTTCTGCCATAAGGGTGGTGTCATCTGCATATCCGAGATTAGGGATATTTCTCCCTGAAATCTTGATTCCAGCTGTGCTTCATCCAATCTGGCATTTCACATGATGTACTCTGCATTCAAGTTAAATAAGCAAGGTGACAATATACAGCCTTGACGTACTCCTTTCCCAATTTGGAACCAATCCATTGTTCCCATATCCAGTTCTAACTGTTGCTTCTTGACCTGCATACAGATTTCTCAGGAGGCAGGTAATGTCGTCTGGTATTTCCATCTCTTTAAGGATTTTCCCATCTAGCTCTGATGTTAATAGAGCTAGAATTATACTCATCCCTTTCCTCCACCATGTTAATATTCTGCCTGACTTTCTTGTTTTGATGAAGGTAGTTATTGATATGTTGGAATCACCTGTGGTGGTGGCTTTTTGGCTAAGTCACGTGCAACTCCTGTGACCCCATATACTGTAGCCTGCCAGGCTCCTCTGTTTGTGGGGATTCTCCAGGCAAGAATACTGGAATTGGTTGCCATTTCTTTCTCCAGGAGATCTTCCTGACCCAGCGATCAAACCCACTTCTCCTGCATTGCAGGCAGATTCTTTACCAACTGAGCTACCAGCTACTGTAAAGAATAATGATACTTAGGTCCCAACCTCAGAGATTCTGATTTAATGAACCTGAATGCCTCAAGGATATCAAGATTTTTAAAGGTCCCCAGATTGGCTTGTACCATACTTTGAATAACAGATTGGAAATCCCATGCCTTCCTAAATAAAAAATCTTGAAATTATTCTCAATTTTTTTCCTTCAGTAAGTTTCAGATTCCTTTTGATCTTGGCAAGGCAGCAGTGAACAGTGGCATGATGTGAAATGTTAATTCCCTGCTGGGAATTGAACCTGAATAGCCTGGATGAAAACCAGGAGTCCTAGAGACTAGACCAGCAAAAGCCAGAGGCTAGAAGCTCTTTTTCCCTAGATCTTTGCCCTCAGTGAAAAATGCATTTATCATGGGGGCAGAAACAGTAAATGCAGGTACAGAGTTTATTAGAGACACAGCACAACAAGTGGGAGAACACACAGAGAAACAGATTGTTAAGACAGAAGTAAGGCAGATATGCACATCCAGAAAGAAAGGGTGTGGGTGTCCCTCTTAGGAGGTGCATGAATAGTGGTGATTAAGTCGTTTAAATAGGGTGGTTCTTCCCATCTTCGTTTACCTTTAGCCAATTATCTGGTGTCTTTTCCCACACATCATCTACCCTGGGACCTTACCCTGGGTGTACACGGACCCGTCGGTCAAGATGGATCTTGAAGTGAAGGCTTTCGGGAGAAGCAAGACACATTATGGCCTGACGTCATCCCCTGACTTTTGACCCACGAGGAGCCTTTCTGTGCATGACTGGTGTCCTGGTCCCAAAAAGGGGGCGGGGGGTGGGGAGCAGGGATTCCTTAATCCTACACTCACACAGTGTATTGCCCCCTCTTTGTCCTTGCCATGACTTTACCTTAAAGGTGTTTACAAGAGACAAACACTGGCTATTTACCCCGCTTCTGTGTTTCCATTGCAGAGGGCAGACAGGAGGCTGACTGTAAATGCCTTAACTGGGGCCCACCTTTCTCTTGTCTCAGGAAATGCTAACAGTTCTAGGCACCCAGCCTGAAGCCCACTTCTCTGTGCCTCATGACATGCAAACAGTAGTAATGTTGGCCAGTTTTAAACAGAGGCCACTTGTAAATGTCTAACCTGGAGACCATCGGTCTCTGGCCTCATTTTGCGTCCTTTTTCCATCTCCTTGCCCTTTCTTTCTCTATGAATACTGCTCAATCCAGCAGTTCTTTAGTACTATAAAACTTAATATTCTTTAGGATGAACTTGGACTGAAGCTTGGGTTCTCTCAAACATAACCAAGACCCTCTGCATCTAAAGACATATTACTACTAATTATCTTTAAAAATAAATTTTCGCCCAATAATTGTTGCCCATTATTTTTGGAAGCTATATGTACAAAGACATATGTTGACTCTATTTCCACAGTTATTTTTTAATATCGAAATCTTAGCAACTTTTTATTCTGGAAATTAACTCTCAAGCTCAGTCTTTTCTCTCCTGCTGCTCTTGGGCTTTCCGCTGATACCCAAGATGAGAGGGGGCAGGAAGAGAAAGAGTGATGGCAGCTAGCACCGGTTGATGTGCTACTGTGCCAAACACTTGAGAACATGCTTCGGTATCTCTAATACTAAAAATAGTTATAAATTAAGAATCATCATTCCCATTTTACTAACTGACTTGTCTGAAGTCACTCAGAATTGGGAGATGGATTTGAGTTTGTCTCACTCCAAAGCTTAGGCCCTTTCCCATTTCGTCACACTGCACCCAGAGCCAGGTTCCAATCAATCACTTTTTTTTTTCCATTTATTTTTATTAGTTGGAGGCTAATTACTTTACAATACTGTAGTGGTTTTTGCCATACATTGACATGAATCAGCCAGGGATTTACATGTGTTCCCCATCCTGAACCCCACTCCCTTCTCCCTCCCCATCCCATCCCTCTGGGTCATCCCAGTGCACCAGCCACGAGCACTTGTCTCATGCATCCAACCTGGACTGGCGATCTATTTCACACTTGATAATATACATGTTTCAATGCTGTTCTCTCAGATCATCCCACCCTCGTCTTCTCCCATAGAGTCCAGAAGTCTGTTCTATACATCTGTGTCTCTTTTTCTGTCTTGCATATAGGGTTATCGTTACCATCTTTCTAAATTCCATATATATGTGTTAGTATACTGTATTGGTCTTTATCTTTCTGGCTTACTTCACTCTGTAAAATGGGCTCCAGTTTTATCCATCTCATTAGGACTGATTCAAATGAATACTTTTTAGTGGCTGAGTAATATTCCATTGTGTATATGTACCATAGCTTCCTTATCCATTCATCTGCTGATGGGCATCTAGGTTGCTTCCATGTCCTGGCTATTATAAACAGTGCTGTGATGAACATTGGGGTGCATGTGTCTCTTTCAGACCTGGTTTCCTTGGTGTGTATGCCCAGGAGTGGGATTGCTGGGTCATATGGCAGCTCTATTTTCAGTTTTTTAAGGAATCTCCACACTGTTCTCCATAGCGGCTGTACTAGTTTGCATTCCCACCAACAGTGTAAGAGGGTTCCCTTTTCTCCACACCCTCTCCAGCATTTATTGCTTGTAGACTTTTGGATAGCAGCCATCCTGACTGGCGTGTAATGGTACCTCACTGAGGTTTTGATTTGCATTTCTCTGATAATGAGTGATGTTGAGCATCTTTTCATGTGTTTGTTAGCCATCTGTATGTCTTCTTTGGAGAAATGTCTGTTTAGATCTTTGGCCCATTTTTTGATTGGGTCATCTATTTTTCTGGAATTGAGCTGCAGGAATTGCTTGTATATTTTTGAGATTAATCCTTTGTCTGTTTCTTCATTTGCTATTATTTTCTCCCATTCTGAGGGCTGTCTTTTCACCTTGCTTATAGTTTCCTTTGTTGTGCAAAAGCTTTTAAGTTTAATTAGGTCCCATTTGTTTATTTTTGCTTTTATTTCCAGTATTCTGGGAGGTGGGTCATAGAGGATCTTGCTGTGATTTATGTCGGAGAGTGTTTTGCCTATGTTCTCCTCTAGGAGTTTCATAGTTTCTGGTCTTACATTTAGATCTTTAATCCATTTTGAGTTTATTTTTGTGTATGGTGTTAGAAAGTGTTCTAGTTTCATTCTTTTACAATCAATCACTTCTTCACTGATCTTGGCAAGTACCTGTGAAACTGAGCAAGACTCTGCAGGGCCCTCCCAGGTACAAAAACCCTTTCATGTCCCCCATTCTTGTCTGTAGAAAAAGTTTCAGTCTCCTAGGCCTTCTCTGTGTTTCAAAGAGCAGGGGTAAGATGGTAACAATTAGAGAAGTGAAGGAATGTAGAAAATGAAAAGGGAAAACCAGTCAATCAAGAAAAGTAATGATAGCAGGAACAACATTTCGGCAATAAAACAGCGTCCTAGTTTCTCCTCAAGGGGGATACACACAACACTCTGAACTGTATCTTTGAGTGGTTCCACAGAAACTAAGACCCCCACCCACACACACACCCAGATGGAGGGTGATGACTACAGCTGACAATAACAGGTAGACCCCAGACTGGTTTGAACCAGAAGGATGATGAAGAAACCTCCTGATGTTCTTGAAACATTGCCCTGTTACCTCACCACCAGCCAATCAGAAGAAAGTTCACAAGCTAATGATGCAACCTGCAACCTGCACCTCAAATGAGGTTCGGTGTTTGTTTTTAAAAGACCTTCCCTGAAAGCCATTGAGGAGTTCAGGTCTTTTGAGCACTAGCTGCTCTTTTCCCTTACCTTGTTTGGTGCCTTGCAAAAAACACTGTACTTTGCTTCTCCACAACCCAGTGTCAGTAGACTGGCTTTGCTGTGCATCTGGTGAGTGGACTCAAGTTTGGTTTAGTAACACCTGCAGCATCTAGTCCAGCACTCCTCATCCAGCAGTGCTAAGTAGAAGTTTGTTGAATGATTTCAAACCCTGACTTTTCTACCATAGTTGATCTTTAAACCACAAAAATGCTCTCGTTAGCTACCTTCATACTTATAAATAAGGAGTGCCACTGACATCTGGCACTGTGTGCAGGTCAAGAAGCAACAGTTAGAACTGGACATGGAACAACAGACTGGTTCCGAATCGGGAAAGGAGTATGTCAATGCTGTATATTGTCACCCTGCTTATTTAACTTATATGCAGAGTACATCATGAGAAACGCTGGGCTGGAAGAAGCACAAGCTGGAATCAAGATTTCTGGGAGAAATATCAATAACCTCAGATATGCAGAAGATACCATCCTTACGACAGAAAGTGAAGAAGAACTAAAGAGTCTCTTGATGAAAGTGAAAGAGGAGAGTGAAAAAGTTGGCTTAAAGCTCAACATTCAGAAAACTAAGATCATGGCATCCAGTCCCATGGATGGGCTCCAAAATCACTGCAGATGGTGACTGCAGCCATGAGATTAAAAGACGCTTGCTCCTTGGAAGAAAAGCTATGACCAACGTAGATAGCGTATTAAAAAGCAGAGACATTACTTTACCAACAAAGGTCTGTCTACTCAAAGCTATGGTTTTTCCAGTAGTCATGTATAGATGTGAGAGTTGGACCATAAAGAAAGCTGACCGCTGAAGAATTGATGCTTTTGAACTGTGGTGTTGAAGAAGACCCTTGAGAGTCCCTTGGACTGCAAGGAGATCCAACCAGTCCATCCTAAAGGACATCAGTCCTGAATATTCATTGGAAGGACTTATGCTGAAGCTGAAACTTCAATACTTTGGTAACCTGATGTGAAGAACTGACTCATTTGAAAAGACCCTAATACTGGAAAAGATTGAAGGCAGGAGGAGAAGGGGATGACAAAGGATGAGATGACTGGATGGCATCACTGACTAGATGGACATGAATTTGAGTGAGCTCTGGGAGTTGGTGATGGACAGGGAAGCCTGGCGTGCTGCAGTCCATGGGGTCACAAACAGTTGAATACAACTGAGTGACTGAACTGAACTGAACTGAACTGATATCTGGGACTAAACAGCAGTTGTTAGCTAAATTTTTTTCATTTCAAAGGATTCCAATAAGGTTTTAAACCAAAGTTTTATCTGAAAAACAAACCAAAAGAATGAATATTTTCATAACCTAAGTCAACTTGCTTTTGGTGGCTTTCATAACCTCAACAGTTCACACTTATTTGGAGTTTGCAATTTAATTCCTGGGTGTTCTGTTGGAAATCTAGCTCAGATTTGCAAATCAGATCACCTAGTTTCAAATCCCAGATCTCAAATGATAAAAATAATTCCAATTTTATAAGGTTGTTTTGAAAAATGAGATGATATATATATAGCACTTAGAATGGTGCTCAGAATATACTAAAGCTCAGTAAATATTAGCTAGTTTATTAATCTACTAGGTGGACTGAAATGTCTACTATTAGAAAAATGCTCTTGAGGTTTGGCAAGGTCTCTCTAAAAGTCACTAGTTAAATATGCAAGTGTCACATATCTAAGAAAATAATGTCCTGTTAGCAACCACCTGGTAGCTCAGCAGTAAAGAATCCACCTGCAATGCAGGAACACGGGAGATGTGGGTTCAATCCCTGGGTTGGGAAGTTCCCCTGGAGGACGGCATGGCAACTCACTCCACTTCTTGTCTGGAAAATCCTGTGGACAGAGGAGCCTGGTGGGTTATGGCCCATGGGATCATACACAAAGTCGGACATGACTGAAGCAGCTGAGCACAGTATTATAGCAGTCACACATTTAGCTTCTGTTGGCATGCTGTGATTTATGTGTGATTTCTCGATCAATTTACTGAAAAAGTCTTGTGCAAACAGGAATCAAAACATCCAAGCGACTCAGAACTAGTGTTTCAGGCTGGAGTGGGGAAAAGAGCCGGCTAGGAGGGTGCTCCAGGGACGTTCATTCTCCAGGAGAGCCTTGAGAGAGAAGGTGGACTGCAAAGAAAGCAGGGACGTTAATTTAGATGTTAAACTTGGTTCAAATGCCAGTGCTGCCATTCACTAACTGTGACCTTTGATAGGCAAATCGTTCTTTCAGAACATGTTTCCTTATCTATAACAGCGGAACCAATTCCATATTGTCAGTGTGTCTCACGATTAAATGACACAACATTCGAACAACTGAAACAAATGCCTTGGCCTATCGCTGGTACTCAGAATTGTTAAAGCCCACAGCCTAAAGTAGGCTTCTATTCCTTACTTTCTGCAACAGCATTTTGGTTATGCCCTTTATGATGCTGATTATAATCCAAAGTTGTTTTGTATGATTATTATTTTTACTTATTGCCTGTTTGCTAAAGTTAATATCACCGCTTTCAAACTGTAAGACATGCCCTTTTGTTATTCTACCTTGCATTGCAGGGAAGACCCACCATGCAGTTTCTGATAGCCTCTGAAAACACACCTACCCAAAGAGATTCATTTTTGCTCCCCCACGTTATGAACTCAGGCTCAGCTGTTCTCTGCCTGAAAGGCAATACTCAAGAGACAAGTGCTGGAGGGAACAGAAAGTTTGCTTTATTCAGTGAGTCAGTTCAGTCACTCAGTCTTGTCTGACTCTTTGCGACCCCATGGACTGCAGCATGCCAGGCTTCCCTGTCCAGCACCAACTCCTGGAGCTTGCTCAAACTCGTGTCCCTTGAGTCAGTGATGCCATCCAATTATCTCATCCTCTGTCATCCTCTTCTCCTCCTGTCTTTAATCTTCCCCATCATCAGGGTCTTTTCCAATGAGTCAGTTCTTCCCATCAGATGGCCAAGGTATTGAAGTTTCAGTTTCAGAATCAGTCCTTCCAATGAATATTCAGGATTGATTTCCTGTAAGATTGACTGGTTGGATCTCACTGCAGTCCAAGTGACTCTCAAGAGTCTTCTCCAACACCACAGTTCAAAAGCATCAATTCTTCGGCACTCAGCTTTTTTATAGTCCAACTCTCACATCCATACATGACTACTGAAAAACCATAGCTTTGTCTAGACGAACCTTTGTTGGCAAAGTAATGTCTCTGCTTTTTAATATGCTGTCTATGTTGGTCATAGCTTTTCTTCCAAGGAGCATGTGTCTTTAAATCTCATGGCTGCAGTCACCATCTGCAGTGATTTTGGAGCCCAAGAGAATAAAGCCTGTCACTGTTTCCATTGTTTCTCCATCTATTTGCCATGAAGTGATGGAACTGGATGCTGTGATCTTCATTTTTTGAATGTTGAATTTTAAGCCAGCTTTTTCAGTCTCCTCTTTCACTTTCATCAAGAGGCTCTTCAGTTCCTCTTCTCTTCCTGCCATAAGGGTGGTGTCATCTGCATATCAGAGGTTGTTGCTTTATTCAGGAGACCGGCATTCTGGGGAGATGGTGGACTCATGTCCAAAACCCAATTTCAAAGACTGATTGAATGAAAGTTAATAAAGGAGAACTATTGAGGGAGGAAGTCAGAATCTGTTATCTTCCATTGTGTGCAGACTTTCTCTGGATTGCTTGGTGGGAGGTAACAGGGTGGTGCTGCAGGAGTCTGGTGTTCAGCCAGAAACCATCCTCCTCTACCTGGGTGGGGGCCTTAATTCCTGCAGAAGAACTCAAAGGTTGTCATGCCCATTCCCTGAGGTGGAGTGAGGACCCTGACCAGAGGTTGCACCATTGTTTCTTGACTGTTCCTCCTCTGTTTCTTCATTCTCGCCCTTCCCTGATAAGCAACTGTTTGGAGCTGCCCTTTGGAACTTGGTGCTTCCCTGGTGGTTCAGAGAGTAAAGCGTCCGTGTAATGTGGGAGACCTGGGTTCGATCCCTGGGTTGGGACGATCCCTTGGAGAAGGAAATGGAAACCCACTCTGGTACTCTTGCCTGGAAAATCCCATGGGCGGAGAAGCAAGCCTATGGTAGTAAGTCTACAGTAGACTACAGTCTGTGGGGTCGCAAAGAGTCAGACACGACTGAGTGACTTCACTTCACCCACTTTGGAACTCAGGGAAGCCCAAGGAGGCTGCTGCTGCTGCTGCTAAGTCGCTTCAGTCATGTCCGACTCTGTGCAACCCCATAGACGGCAGCCCACCAGGCTCCCGTCCCTGGGATTCCGCAGGCAAGAACACTGGAGTGGGTTGCCATTTCCTTCTCCAATGCATGAAAGTGAAAAGTGAAAGTGAAGTCGCTTGGTGGTGTCCGGCTCTTCGCGACCCCATGGACTGCAGCCTACCAGGCTCCTCCATCCCTGGGATTTTCCAGGCAAGAGTACTGGAGTGGGGTGCCATTGCCTTCTCCGAAAGAGGCTGAATGAAGCCTGTTTCCTACAAACAAGAAATATAGGAGTAGCCTCTTAATGTCCTGCTGCATTTCACCCACCTCCTCATCTCTCCTTCATCCTTCAACCTACTTTAACCTAGCTGTAAAGTCCCTTTTATTTATGTTTATTTATTTTTAATTAATTTATTTGTTAGTCTTTGCCTTTTCTTACTGTTGATGAGGTTCTTGAGGCGAGAACACTGCAGCGGTTTGCCTTTCCTTCCTCCTGGTTGCTTTTGCCTGTGCAGGGTCTTCGTTGCTGCGCGCGGGCCTTCTCTAGCGGCTGCAAGTGGGGCTGCTCTAATTGCAGTGCCGGGTTTCTCATTGCTGTGGCTGCACTCATCACAGAGCACAGGCTGTCAGCGCGTTAGCTTCAGCAGTTGTGGCCTGTGGAGTCAGTAGTTGTAGTGTGTGGGCGTGGTTGCCCCGAGGCATGTGAAATCTTCCCAGATCAGGGATCACACCCGTGTCTCCTGCACTGGCAGGTGGAGTCTTCACCACTGGGCCCTCAGAAAGATCTGGTCTTGCCAATGCTAAGATCCAATAGATTTTTGTTTGTTTGTTTTGCTGTTTCTGCTGCACCACGCGGGATCTTAGTTCCCAGACCAGGGATTGAACCCATGACTCTTGCATTGGAAGTATGGAGTCTTAACTGCTAGACCACCAGGGAAGTCTCTGGTCTTGCCAGTACTAAGGACAGTCCTATCGATTCATCTTACTTTTCTTCCTAATGCCGTTTGTCACAGTTGACCTCTGCCTGCTTATTGAACACATTTCTCCTCTCATGTCTTGTGATGAGAGGGTGCACTCTCCTCTGCTTCCTCATTTCTGTACAGTGCTGATCTAAGCCTCTCTCTGCCCCGGCCTCCCTTTATCCTACCACTTTGCTTTATTGTCTTCACAGCATTTACCACTATTTGAAATGGTCTGATTTCATGATTCGTTTGCATGTTTATAGTTATCTCCCCCTCATCTGGCTCAGTGAGGGCAGAGGAAGGTCTGTTTGTTCATTGCCACGTTGCTCCATGACTGTGGCATTGCTAGTACGTTCCATGGTTCATTGAAGGTTAGACTGTTGTAAGATGCCCCATTATTTCAGGAACTGTTAATAAGATAAAAGGTTTCCAAGTAAACTATGACCTACTGCTTCCTGGTCACTTAGAATTTTTATTTTATATTTGTTTAAATAACCTTTTGGGATATAATAGTCCTGGATTTTTTTTGCATATATGACTCCTGTTCATATACGAGCAGAAAAATGGAAGCAAACAATATAACAGAAAAATTTTCCCATACATGATTCATCTTTTCTGGCTCATTCCTGACTCAGAGATGTTACTGTGTCGATGTGTTTTCCACACCATGTCATACTTTGTGGTGATTCAGCATTCCTCAGACTGCTCCCCTGTTTCCTCCTGGTATTTTGTCCTAGACTGTTGACAGCCATTTTGCAAGTTTTGCTGGTGGTACTTTCTTTGTTACCAGAAAGTATCAATGAAATGTTTCTCAAGCAACAAGGAAGATTGTCTTTTTTCTTCCCAAATGGTCCTCAAATAGACTTGGGGAGGGATGGCCGAAACATGCAGTGGTTACTGTTGTCTCATGAGCCACAAACAAGAGCAAGCAGACTGTACATGTCCAGGGAGTGACAACTCTAGCCACATCTCTGCTGCCGCCTGGTGACAAATTATAACATACCACAGGTTGCCAAATGCATCAGGAATGATAAAACATAGAAAATGATAAAATATGAAAAAAAGAGTATTTTAGAATTGTTGAAATTCCTTAGTAAATACTTTATAGATATTTAGTGAGTGAATAAACTAATGGAACCCATGTTGCTGCTGTGTAAGGCAACTAAAGTCTAAAATAAATCACCTAAAAAAGAAAAATCACCTATGAAAGAAATTCCATGTTTTTAAGGATTAGTTCATCAGCCTTTAAATTCTGAAACCAGCAAGGAATTCTTGATGAGGACTATAATTCTATCTAGAGCAGGTTTTTCGATGGAGAATGCATTTTTTCACTTACTGTTTTATTTATCATTTATTTTATCTTATCTTAGAAGCGCACTTTAAATTATCTGCTTTTAAAAAGGTGTAAGTATTACATTTTCAATAGGATGTCCTGGGTTTTTGCTTACGGAAAATAGAAAATATTTCATTTTTTTGGTAACCATGAGAGGGCAGCCTTGTTTTACTTTTCCGATTCTCCCGCAGGCCTAGTTGCGTTGCCGCATTCTGGCAGAATGACTCCTGGCAGCCAGAGGAGAGTTCCAGGAAGGGCAGGCGCTGTTTTCCAGGGTGCTTTTCTGCTAAAGGCTCGCTGCTCTGCGGGGAGTCACATGGATGCTGCTCTTGCTTTTCATCCTGGGCTCTCACGTTGGCAGTAAAACCTGATGTTCTTTAGCAGGGAGATGGTTGTTTGGGGATTGACATGTATCACTAATGAGGTGGCTGCAGAAAGGAATTGGTTTCATAAAAGCCATGTCTGGGATTTGAACCTCTGGATGGCAGATATATACCTAAGAGTTGTGCAAGTTTCGAAATACAGTAGAGGCTGCCTGGAGAGGCTACACTAGGAAAGGTTGAAGGTGGGTCTAGCAATTGGCGTAGATGGTCAGGGATAATAGAAGATAAAGCCTTCTGTCTTATATCCTTATTAGAGCATTTATTCATTAATTATTGAATTTTAATGTACAGAGGTACAATATGAACTTCCACCTATTCAATTTTATATACAGTGGTGCAATATGAACTTCCAAGTTACTGAGAGAGACTGTCTAGTAAAAGATAGTTGCAATTCTGTCTAAGTGGCGAGTACAGAATGGGAACAAACTTTGTATGGAAGGTTGGGTACCGGCATGGATTAAAGATCTGGCTCCTATGCTTCCCAGACCTTTAATCCATGTCAGCACCCAACCTTCCATACAATGTTTGTTCCCATTCTGTACTCACCACAAATACTGCAATGACCAGGAGAGCGACAAAGCTTTGGTTAAGTCTGGTTCTCACAAAATCTGCACCTGATTCCTTTATAGGGAGAACTTCTACTTGAAGGGTTTTTTCATCTCTGGAGGGGGGCTTGCACTTACAAAGTTGTGTCCAGATTCCTTTACAGTTAAAGTTCTGTCAGCTTTGCTAACTGAGCCCTGAGAGCTTATGGCACCATGCACTTGTTTATTCTACAAACACGTATTAGGGTCCCTCTTTTGCCAGCACTCTGCTAAGAATTAGTCGTATATGAAGGAGATAAAATCCAATCTGTGTACTCCAAGTACTCACAATCAAATAAGGAAGAACTCATAACTTAATGGGCAAAGTTAATATTTTGTGCAGATTGACAGAAAATTCACTTTTCATCAAGTCCTTGAATCTAGGGATCACAGTTTTTCCTTACTGGCTTTTAAAAAGAATCAGACAAGCTCCAAAATGGTAGAAATTATATTATTTCATTATTAGCCTTAACCTCATGTTATAAGGTGAATATCCTACCAAGTTCAAAAACATAAAAACACCAAATTGCTTTCCAGAGTTAAACAGAAATGCTTTTCAGATCATGTACCATTTTGATATTTCATGTCAGAGGTTCTCAATCTGATTGGAAATCCATTCTAATTTATGGAGAAAAAAGAGTTATTTAAGAGATAGTGTGGGATCAATATCATTTTTAAGTGAAGTTATTTATATTTCACCCTCAGAAAATTCATCTATATAATTTGAATGTATGCATATTTATTTGATCAGTAACGTGCGTACAGATCCAAATGCTTCTTAAGACAACTCTGGCACTTTCTCCTGAGGCTTTTACGCTCAGAATACCTGCTCTACTCCTGAGCCCTTCCTAAGAAAACCGACATAAAACCCTTTTTCAGAGCACTTCCTTGCTTGGCTGTGTTCTAAATCAGGGATCAGCAGACACTTTCTGTAAAAGGCCAGATAGTAAATATTTCAGGCTTTGTGGGCAACTGCTAAACTCTGCCTGCAAGAGCAGCCACAGATAATACACAAGCGAATCAAAGCACAAAAGCAGCTGGCAGGCCAGATTTGGGCTGTGGGCCATGCTTTGAAGATTTCTGTTCTAAGTCATCTGACACCACCATTTTAGCTGATTGGATCCGGAGAGGGAACTGAAGTGAGGATAGCAAATCTATTAGCCAGTCTCCAGGTAGTCAGCAGCCTTAGGAAGGACCTGGTATGAGACTTGGTATCAAGTAGTGTCTCTTGTTAGATTGCTTGCTAGCTAGCTAGCTAAGGCAATCATTAGCAGGATCAGCTACGGCAGGAGCCCAGAGTGATCAGAAACTATTAGTAAACTAAGGTCAAAAGATAGAAAAATGATATCCAAATAGAGAGTGAAGTGTTGGGTTAATAGTATCAGCAGTAGAGAATCTGAGAGGATTACCATTGATAAGGTTTGTCAGACTTTTGATGCTAATGAATCTTGCAAATTGTGTGTCCTAAAAAAACTCACATTTAAAAAAAAAATGTGGTTTTTAAACCACATTCCAGCTTCAGTCCAGCCATTCCTGGGTTTCTGGGAGATTTCTGTTGTTCTTAATTCCACATGTAACCTCACAGTTGATTTCCCATTGCTACAGGTAACAGCCAAGAATCTCTATTTCTGATAGTTCTGAAGAGCCTAATACTCTCCTCTGCCTGCAGGTTGAGAGTCAGAGTTGTACATGAAATATTCATCAGTGAATATTGACTATGTGAGGAGATTTTCTTTGTTAATCATTCATCTTAGGCTTTGTGTCTAGTCTTTGAATGGATTGAGTGTGTCTAAGTGAAGCTTCCCTTGAAAAGGCACAGACATTTTCTCTGGGGCCTTTGACGAGGAACAAGGCCCTTCGGGGCTGCTCAGTGAGGCATTCGAGCTCCAGATGGTGAAAACTGTTCTATGACAAGTCTAGTTTATCCCAGTTGTTGCTTCTATTGAGGATCTCGGGGAAATCTTTTCATATTCTCATCTGAGTGCAGTGAAGGATTTTGGGTTGCATGGGAACAGGTTTAAAGGAAGGTTACATTATTTATCAATATGCTTTCATGTCAGTTATCCCTGGCCAGAGATGAGTCCTTCACATCACTCTTAACAGCCCCCGGAATTTAATTCAAGCTTTGTCATTTTTGACAGTGTTTTATGGTCCCCTTCTCTGACTGCCAATCTTAAAATAACAGATTTTGGAAGAAAATTTCTGTCCTTTTCTTCCACAGTATGGGAAAGAAGTTGCAATTTTGCAACTATTCAGGGTAGAAAGATTTTTTTTTTTTTTGAAGGGCTGAGTTCTTGGATTTGTGAGTATATCTCCTTTCACAGCTATGCTGAAGGATATTTCTCTGATTTATTCTTATTTATTATTAAAAAATTTTAGCCAATCACCAAACTGCATGGTGGCTGAGCTGGTAAAGTGTCTGCCTGCAATGCGGGAGCCCTGGGTTCGATCCCTAGGTTGGGAAGATCCCCTGGAGAAGGAAATAGCAACCCACTCCGGTACTCTTGCCTAGAAAATTCCATGGATGGAGGAGCCTGGTGGGCTACAGTCCATGGGGTCGCAAAGAGTCAGACACGACTGAGCGACTTCACTTTCTTTCACTTTGTTTCTGCTTTTGGAAACTATTTCTTATATGTCTAGAAGTACACTGAAGTTATTAATATGAATTTCTGAGCATTCCCTCTTAAGAGCAGTGAACACAGATATTGCTGTCATCATTCTGGTAGGGACTAAATTGAATTAATAGCATAGCTAAGATTTGAAAACTTGCCATGTGCTGTGCACTGAGGCACAGAGTATTGTTCGCTTGCCCTAGGGCTCACGGTAAGCGGCAGGTACTTTTGATTCCAGTATGAAACCACTGTTCTGTCCTGCTCCGACAGCTCTGTGCCATGACTGCAGCTTCCAGAAAACGCACAGGCCATGGAGAGCTGAAGAAGAAAACCCAGGCGTGAGCAACAAGGTATTTGATCCTTCTAAAGTTCCAGTTCTCTTTAAGCAAGAGAAATAGACTTTCCTGGGTTGAATTTTAAGTAGCAAGTCAGACAGTCAAGTCAATGTATTGATACGTTCTATCAGGCACTTTCACAATGAAGTTATAGGTCAGAAAGAGGCAGTTCAGGGACCAGCGGGTGTGGAGATGGACAGAGGCCTGTGGTATACTCTTGTTTTACAAGAAGCTTGTCTTTTCTTTATAGAAAGCTATGTTCCATGCTGCTCACATAGCTGTTTCCTGCCCTAATTAATTTTTGAGCTCTCTGTAGGATTTTAATTACAGACCTATTAATTCACGGGAAAGTCGACAGATGTTGTAGGATGGTCATAGCAAATGAATAGACAGGTGCTGAATGGAAAGTCTTGAAGACTCTTCAGTAATTGACTCACAGACAAGTTACTACTTGGAACTAAGAAGCACAACCAGGAAGATGTTTAGTTACCTGGAACACATTTTTAGAAGGAAAGAAACTGAGGTTGAAAGTAGAGATCCCAGTGTGGACTTGCACTTTTCATTGGAATGAGGAGGGTGAGGTGAGGTTCCTATAAAGAGAAGGAATGAGTTTGATATCAGGTTGGGTCACTGGAAAGACTCCAGCAGAGTCCCTTGGGAAGATATAAACAAAATGGAGACAAAAGAGGGTAAACTGATGCCTTATTTTTAGCAGTTTGCCCTCCAAACTCAATGCAAAACTCTAGAGAGTGCAAAACTATAGAAAATTCCCTTTTTGCCTCAGTTAAGAGCCTAGAATCAAAGCATGGAGACTGGCCAAAATGTTTTTCCGTCAAGTCCACTTCCGATTTCAGAACTTTGTCCCATTGTCTAGAGAAAAAGCCATGCCAAGAGAGTGAGAGTGCAAAAAGAGCCCCCTTGTCCCACTGCAAAAGCATCCCTCCCGCTGGCTTTGCCCCAGCCCAACCCTAGGGAAGGGGACGTCACAGCAAGCTGGTCAGCCTCCTTCTATTTGGAAGCAGCCCATGCTCTGCCTGGCACCTGAGGGAAATCTAATAAACATTTTAACACTGTTTAAAGTTCTCCCCATAAAAGTACAGCCCGCAGTCTAAGGATGCCACCCTGATCAGCACCCCTGCCCTCTGAAGACTGACGTGGCTTCCCCCTCACCCTTGGGAAGGTATAAAACAAGGGTGGGGAAGAAGCCAGGGGCCTTGAGTTGCCTGTAAAGGTCAATACCTCTCTCTGTAGGGAAGTCAAACCATTCAAACGTCATGTCCCTAGGGCAGGATTTCTGTCAGTTGAAATTACATAGAAAGGATTAAGTGCATTCAAGAAGGACTTCCAATTAGTAGAGTGATGAGATTGTGGAATAAGCAAAGAAAACTAAAAATCTCTTTAACTCCTAAAAGGTAAACAAATGCAGTTAAGTAGTTTTTCTAATATGCCCTCTACCTTTCTAATATAGCTCTTACCAATCTTTAAGACACACCCCCACCCCCACCCTCGGAGGCAGAATTAGGTGTCTGTTCCTTGTGCTTATTTCTAGCATACATTTGCATATTTATTTTTATGCCTATTCATGGCAGAGAATGTAGTTCATTCTGCTCTTAAATATCAGTTGCATTATTTAAACATGATGTTATTAAAAAAAATGTCAACCAAAACAACTGTTTCAATGGTATCAAACATTATTTTTCCTGAAAAAATTCTATAATGAGGCTGTTTCTATAGGCAAAGTATGTAACTATGATTCCAAAGGTCACTGAGGAGATCCACATTTAATTGTCTCAAGTGAAATGGCTTCTTTCCCTTTAACCACCAGTATCCTCATTAGCAGCGCTTACCTACCCATGGCTCAGTGGTAAAGAATCTGCCTGCAATGCAGGAGATGGTGGTTTGGTCCTGGGTCAGGAAGATCCCCTAGAGGATGGGATGGCAACCTACTCCAGGATTCTCGCATGGAGAATCCCATGGACGGAGGAGCCTGGCGGTCTATAGTCCATGGGGTCTCAAAGACTCGAACATGCCTGAAGCGACTGAGCACGCACACACGCATCCTCATTAGCAGAGCATTTCTTACACCCTCTCTTTATGACTCGTTATATCTATTTTTATTGCAAAATAAAACTCAGAGTCTCTCAAACATAGTAGCTGCAAAATCTGTTTTATTATATCAGGTGGATGACAGATTTTTTTCCTTCCTACTGGCATTGTGAGTTCCTGGCAACCCTTTATAACTGACACTTGTCCTTGCAATGAAAATAATGTTTCTGAAATTTTCTAATAGCCAAATTATGTTATGAAAACACACCATTCCTGTATCTTGTGCTTTCCACAACTGGCTGCACATTAAAATCACCTGGGCACGTTTTACACACTGCAGCTTCTTACCTGCACATTGGATCAACAGAATCAGAATCTCAAGGGAATGAGGTCTAGGAATCTACATTTTCAAAAAGCTTCCTTCAGGATTCAGAGGTATAGTTGGATTTGGAAACCACTGTATGTGAATGCTTACTGCTTATAGCCTCTCAATGTTTAGAAATCCTTCAAGTGAAAAAATAATCATTTTTTTCCCCAGTTAAGATTATTACAGGCAATAGTTTCCTAATTAATAACTGTGGAAAGAACATAATCTATTGTTAGTTCATATTCATAAAATGATCATACAAGGATAAAATATTTCCCAATTAACACTGAAATGAAGATTGCCAAGGAAGGCTGGACAAAGATTTGATGACACGATGGATGTGCAAGTATCACAACAAAGGTTGGCATATCATAGCTTAATAGATGATCAGAGATATATTTCCTTCCTTTTAGATTTCCAACCTTTTTATTTTCCATAAATACAGAGAACAAGAATATAAAGATATTTAAAAATTGAAACTTTACATAATATTAGTTATCTCTGGGATATAATTGGAGCCAAAGATATTATTTTTCCTTTTACTTCTTCACTGACCATTTCCTTAGTCTCTAGCAAACTAACCTCTGTAATTAGACGTCGGTTCTTTTCTGTCCTTCAATAAGACAGTCCCAGTTCTCTGTTTTTCTTGAAGACTAGCAACAGTTTAGATAAAAATCCATCTCTTTTTTCTCTTTTATCCCAAAGCACTTTGTACCTCTGCTGCAGAATTATCACACACAGGTTTTTAATTACCTAACTGTGCATTAATTTTTCTATTTTGATTAGTCTTTATAAATGAATGGATATTGAATTTTAGATATAACAATAGCAGTAAAATTGGTTCTTGTCCTCAAACACTTAAGAATCATGCTGAGAAATTGGAGAAGGAAGCATTATCTAGGGAGTGAAGAACATTTGGTCTTAATGATGACTCTGTTGCCAATTGATGTATGATTTGAAACGAGTTACTGGACTTCCCTGGACCTTGATATTCCCACTTGTATAATGAAGAGTTTGGATAAACTCTTCTTAAAATACCTTATGGCTCAATAAGTCGATAATCCTAATTGAGGAGACAGGGTATGTCACATGAACAGACATAAGAATGCTTACAAAGTAATTTAGCAGTAAGTACACACAAGAGTAGACAGTGTATATTAAGCATTTAGGTGGGTCAACCAAGAGAGTGACCCCACTTGGTAGGCCTACACAAGAGAGACACTGGCATCTTTATTGATGAGTTCTATGCCACTAAACTGTTTACAATAAAACATTTAAAAAGAAATGGTCATTATGTGAGGCCGAACTACATGTATTGAAGTCTCCACAACAGGTAAACAGATCAAGAAAATTGGACTTGCTGTCTGCTAGTGCCAAGCACTTCCATATTCATCAGTTAATTACACGCTATTTCAGTAACTTGTTAAAGGTCACTTGTCAGCAAATGGCAATCTGCAGATCCCAATGTAAATCTTCTGATTCTAAGTCCAGTGTTTTGCTCAGTTCAGTTTAGTTCAGTTGCTCAGTTGTCTCCAAATCTTTGTGACCCTATGGACTGCAGCATGCCAGGCTTCCCTGTCCATCACTAACTCCTGGAGCTTGCGCAAACTCATGTCCATTGAGATGGTGATTCCATCGAACCATCTCATCCTCTGTCGTCCCCTTCTCCTCTTGTCTTCAATCCTGCCCAGCATCAGGGTCTTTTCTAATGAGTTAATTCTTCCCATCAGATGAAAGTATTGGAGTTTCAGCTTCAGCATCAGTCCTTCCAATGAATATTCAGGACTGATTTCCTTTAGGATGGACTGGTTGGATCTTCTTGCAGTCCAAGGGACTCTCAAGAGTCTCCTCCAACACCACAGTTCAAAGGCATCAATTCTTTAGTGCTCAGCTTTCTTTATGGTCCAACTCTCACATCCATACATGATTACAGGAAAAACCATAGCTTTGACTAGACGGCCCTTTGTCGACAAAGTAATATGCTGTCTAGGTTTGTCATAGCTGTTCTTCCAAGGAGCAAGCGTCTTTTAATTTCATGGCTGCAGTCACCATCTGCAGTGATTTTGGAGCCCAAGAAAATAAAGTCTGTCACGGTTTCCATTGTTTGCCCATCTATTTGCCATGAAGTGATAGGACCAGATGCCCTGATTTTAGTTTTCTGAATGTTGAATTTTAAGCTGGGTTTTTCATTCCTCTTTCACTTTCATCAAGAGGCTCTTTAGCTCTTCTTTGCTTTTTCTGCCATAAGGGTGGTGTCATCTGCATATCTGAGGTTATTGATATTTCTCCCAGCAATCTTGATTCCAGCTTGTGCTTCATCTAGACCAGCATTTCATGTGATGAACCTACATATAAGTTAAATAAGCAGTCCATTGTTCCATGTCCAGTTCCAACTGTTGCTTCTTGACCTGCATACAGGTTTCTCATGAGGCAGGTAAGGTAGTCTGGTATTCCTATCTCTTTAAGAATTTTCCACAGTTTATTGTGATCCACACAGTCAAAAGTTTTAGCATAGTCAATGAAGCAGAAGTAGATGTTTTTCTGGAATTCTCTTGCTTTTTCTATGATCCAATGGATGTTGGCAATTTGATCTCTGGTTCCCCTACCTTTTCTAAATCCAGCTTGAACATCTGGAATTTCTCAGTTCAAGTATTGTTGAAGCCTACCTTAGAGAATTTTGAGCATTATGATGAGTGTATGTGAAAGTGAAAGTGAATTCGCTCAGTCGTGTCCGACTCTTTGCGACCCCATGGACTGTAGCCTACCAGACTCCTCAGTCCATGGAATTTTCCAGGCAAGAGTACCGGAGTGGGTTGCCATTTCCTTCTCCAGGGGATCTTCCCAACCCAGGGATCCAACCCAGGTCTCCTGCATTGCAGTCAGACGCTTTACCGCCTGAGCCACCTGGGAAGCCCATGATGAGTGTATGAGATGAGTTCAATTGTGCAGTAGTTTGAACGTTCTTTGGCATTGCCTTTTTTTGGGATTGGAATGAAAACTGACCTTTTCCAGACCTGTGGCCACTGCTGTGTTTTCCAAATTTGCTGTTCTGCTGCTGTATCACTATTGCCTACCTTCCGCTTAACCTCATCCATTGCCTGTAACAAATAGGTTTGACTCTAGACCTCAAAGAAGCTAGTCAACTGGCTTTTATCTATCTCCTCTAACCTTTGGCTTGCATAATGCTTTTACATTTTTAAAGTTTTATTAAAAACATTTTTTTTTGGCTGCACCATGTGACATGTGGGATCTTAGTTCCTTGACCAGGATTGAACCCTCACTCCCCTGAGGGGAAGCACAGGGTCTTAACCACTAGACTGCCAAAAGTCAATGAAGTAATATTTCTTATAATCCTCCATCCATTTTTTTTTTTCTATTGATGACATTGTAGGAGCAAGCAGCTGCTGTTTCTGCTGATTTCTGTGTATCAACATATCAGCAGGGACCAAAAACTTCAATGCGTATCTGTCTTGCTTGAGCCTGTGCTTCAGTTCCCACCATATCCAGCTGATTCTTCCAACAGTGATTCCTTTACTTTGAAGCATTCTTCTCAATAATTTTCTCAAGCATTTTCTCAATAATGAGAAAACATTATCATTAAGTTTCCTTGTAATGCTTTTCTCCAGTCCATCTTGTGAGCCTTTAGCACGCACATACCCTGGCTGGTGCCACTAGAGTACCTCCTTGAGTTGCTGCTAACAGAATAATGGATGGTGGTTTATTAAGATGTATGGATGTGTCACCTAGTGCCATGCTAAAGCATTAGCTGCTCTGGAGGCAGCTGCAGTTCTTCTCTTGAGCTCTCGGCCAAAAATTAAATGATCAGGCCATTCCACCAGTGCCCAGAGCAGCCTTCTGCATTTCCTTCTCCAGAGTCCTCCCTGGGAAATATTCCACACAATGAAATGAAAATAAACTGAGAGAGAAGTCTATCTATCACATGCCAGGCCAAATACCCTGTTTCAGAAAGCTCAGAAACAGTAATGTGACGTTACACTCTTTCTCAGTCAGAGGCAATTGCTGGTTTCAGACTGCACGTGGTGAGCTGGAATCACCTCACAGATGGCAGCCATCCTAAGCCTACGATTGCAGCAGGTATTCAGTAAGTTCGCCTTTGAAAGCGTGATTTTTCTTTCAATACCGCTCATTAGAGAGTGTGCTATAGACCAGAGGAAACATGTCATGCACTCAGGTTGAAATAACCCTTAAAAGTTACATAAAGGATGCTCCTATTAATTGCTGTATTTTGTTCATTGTGAGAAAGCAGAAATGTAACCAGGGAAGTCCATTTGGCTCAGATATATTTTATAATTTTTAGGAGAAATGTATAGCTTGAGGATTTTGGAAGAGGACAAAAGATTAGCTAAAAATGACTAACTTCTAAGTGTGTGATAGAAAATCCTATGTTCAGTGTAATATACATTCTTTTATAGATGAAGAATTTTTGAGGTTCAATAGTGCATGGTCATTTTTTAAAATAGAAAAACTTGTCTTAGTAAATTCAGGTAGCAATTTTGTTTTTACTGTTGAATAAATAGCGCAGTTGGTAAAGAATCCACCTACAATGCAGGAGACCCCAGTTTGACTCCTGGGTTGGGAAGATCCACTGGAGAAGGGAGAGGCTACCCACTTCAGTATTCTGGCCTGGAGAATTCCATGGATGGTATAGTCCATGGGGTCTCAAAGAGTTGAACATGACTGAGCGACTTTCACTGTCACTTTCACTTTGGAAATGATAGTTTATGATTTCCTACATATGACAATTCTACTTGGAATCCAGGTTGTATAAAAATTACTCCTCTATTACTAAACTTTAAAGTAAACATGATAAGTATTTCACATTTTTTATTCAAGTTAGTATGAGATATAACATATATAATAAAATTTATCCTGTTTTGGTATAAAGTTCTATGAATTTTTACGAATGAATATATTGTTATGTAACCACCATCTCCACTGGGCTTCCCTGGTGGCCCAGATGGTAAAGAATCCGCCTTCAATGCAAGAGACCTGGGTTTGATCCCTGGGTCGGGAAGATCCCCTAGAGGAGGGCATGGCAACCCACTCCAGTATCCTTGCCTGGAGAATCCCATGGACAGAGGAGCCTGGTGGGCTACAGTCCACGGGGTTGCACAGAGTTGGACATGACTGAGCGACTAAGCACAACCACTGTCACAGTCTATATACACAATATTTCCATCACCCCCAAAGTGTCCTTCTTGCCTCTTTGTAGTCAGTATCCACGCCCCCCCTTACCCAAGCCTTGGTAAGTACTCTATGTGTTTCTTTCACTATGGTTTTGCCTTTTCCAAAATATCATATACAAGGAATCAACTACTTGTACCTTTTAACCTGACATTTTCATTCAGCATAAAGCTCTTACACTTCCTCCTTGTTGTTGCATGTATCACTTGTTCCTTTTTATTGCTAAGTAATGTTCAAGTGTATGGATTGTTGATTCATTCACAAGGTAAAGGGCATTCCCTCAATCCCCCCAGTTTTTGGCTATTACAAATAAAGCTGCTATGAATATTCATGACAAGCCTTTCTGTGAGCATATATGTTTATTTCTCTTGGGTGGAATGGGTGGGTTATATGGTAAGTATGTACTTAGCTTTTTTAGAAATTGCCAAGCTGTTTTTCAAGGTGGTGGGCCATGTTACATTCTCATTAGCAGTATGTGAGAGTCCCCTTTGCTCTACATCCTCACCAAGTACTATGCTCGGATGTTTTAATTTAGTCCCTCTAACAGGTGTGAAGTAATATCTCATTGTGGTTTTAATTTCCATTTTCCTAACAACTAATAAAATTATTAGTTATTAAGTACTCCACAAATCAAGATACTGAGTGTCTTTCCATGTGCTTATCTGCAATTGGTATATCTTCTTTGATGAAGTGTCTATTCATATCTTTTCCATTTTTAATTGTGTTGTTTGTTTTTTATTATTGAGTTGTAAGAGTTCCTTTTTTAAAAAAGTATTTATTTATTTGGCTCCACTGGGTCTTAGTCGAGGCACTCAGGGTATCCCTTAGACCTTTGTTGCAGTATACAGGATCCTTAGTTGTGGCATGCAGGGTCTTTTAATTGCAGCACGCAAGCTCTTTGTTGCAGCATGTGGGATCTAGTTCCCTGACCAGGGATTGAACCCAGACTCCTGGCATTGGGAGTGCTGAATCTTAACCCCACTGGACCACCAGGGAAGTCCCCAAGTTATGAGTTCTTTATATATTTTGGATATCACTTTATTACCTGATAAGCATTTTGGATGGCTCACAAGCGGGAATTAAGATTGCCAGAAATATCAGATATGCAGATGATACCACTCTAATAGCATAAAGCAAAGAGGAGCTAAAGAACCTCTTGATAAAGGTGAAAGCAGAGAGTGAAAAAACTGGCTTAAAATTCAACAGTCAAAAAAGAAAAATCATGGCATCTGGTATCACCTCTTCATGGCAAATAGATGGGTAAAAAGTGGAAACAATGACAGATTTTATTTTCTTAGGCTCCAAAATCACTGCAGATGGTGACTGCAGCCACAAAATTAAAAGATGCTTGCTCCTTGGAAGGAAAGTTATGACCAACCTAGACAACATAGGCAATGGCACCCCACTCCAGTACTCTTGCCCGGAAAATCCCATGGATGGAGGAGCCTGGTAGGCTGCAGTCCATGGGGTCTCGAAGAGTTGGACATGACTGAGCGACTGTACTTTCACTTTTCACTTTCATGCATTGGAGAAGGAAATGGCAACCCACTCCAGTGTTCTTGCCTGGAGAACCCAAGGGACGGGGGAGCCTGGTGGGCTGCTGTCTATCTATGGGGTCTCACAGAGCCGGACATGACTGAAGTGACTTAGCAGCAGCAGCAGCCTTGGAATAAAAGCTATGATCAACCTAGACAGCATATTAAAAAGCAAAGACAGCCTGACAAAGGTCTTATAGTAAAAGCTATGGTTTATTCAATAGTCATGTACGGATGTGAGA
The DNA here is from genome assembly GCF_910594005.1 of Cervus elaphus. Classification (NCBI taxonomy): domain Eukaryota; kingdom Metazoa; phylum Chordata; class Mammalia; order Artiodactyla; family Cervidae; genus Cervus; species Cervus elaphus. The sequence goes on along the minus strand of NC_057819.1, from coordinate 78,190,445 downwards.
GTTGGTCCATAAAGAAGGCTGAGCACTGGAGAATTGATTTTGAACTGTGGTGCTAGAGAAGACTCTTGAGAGTCCCTTGGACTACAAGGAGATCAAACCTGTCAATCCTAGAGGAAATCAATCCTGAATATTCATTGGAAGGACTGATGCTGAAGCTGAAAGTACGATACTTTGGCCACCTGATGTGACGAGTCAACTCTTTGGAAAAGACCCTGTTGCTGGGAAAGATTGAAGGCAAGAGGAGAATGGGGGTGACAGAAGATGAGATGGTTGGATGGCATCACTGACTCAATGGACATGAGTTTGAGCAAACTCAGAGAGATGGTGAAGGATAGGGAGGCCTGGCGTACTGCAGTTCATGGGGTTGCAAAGAGTTGGACAGGACTGCATGACTAAACAACAACAACAGTGCATTTAAAAAATATTTTCTCCCATTTTGTAGATTTTCCTTTCATTTTCTTAGCAGTGTCTTCAAAGGTAAGTATTTAATTCTGATGAAATCAGATTTTTTAAATCAATTTTTTTCTTTGATACTTTATGCTTTTTGTTCCTATCTAAGAAATCTTTGCCTCACTTTCTTTGATAAGGACAACAATTCTTCAAAACCAAGAGATAATTTCTCCATGACCTCAAGTCTTTCCTAAAATTTGCTGTGCAAATGTCTTCAAAATAAGACATTTTGAATACAAATATATACAAAATATTTCTAACTGTATTATTTTAGTTCACAGTGATCTTTTCCTAATGAGAATTTCTCCACATCGACAGAGCCACCTTTAGGGTTTTTTTCCCTTTATCATTTTGGCTATGGTTTGCAGCATGAGGTAGGGATAGAACTCATGCCCACTGCAGTGGAAGCATGGAGTCTTAACCACTGGACTTCTGGAGCCATTTTGTTTGGGGGGTAATGTGGGGGGCTCCAAAGTGCTCTGATACCATAGTCCTTAATGTCTCAGTGCAGGTGGAATTCAGTGAAAGGCAAATCTGTGATAGATAAGAAAGGATTTATTACAATGCAGGAGATCCAGGTTCTATCCCAGAGTCGGGAAGATCCCCTGGAGAAGGGCATGGCAATCCACTCCAGTATTCTTGCCTGGAGAATTCCTTGGATAGAGGGGCCTGAGGGGCTACAGTCCATGGGGTCGCAAAGAGTCAGACACAACTGAGCGACTAACACTTTCACTTTCATAAGCATATTATTTACTATAATAAGTTATTTGATATTCTTTGATCTATATTTATTTTTTTTTACTCACCTGTAAGTACATTAGCTTATCATTTAATGATATGTTGAAAAACCACAGCCATTTTCTTTTGAAGTTTTGAATAAAGGCAGAATCAACTCACAATGGAGAAAGCTGTGTATGTGAAGTGCTGATTTATTTAAGTAAAAAGGGTGAAATTTCGTTGTTAGTTAATTGTGCTATTGAATATATTCTTGCTTTTCTGCTTCAGTTTTGCAGGCAATCTTTTCCTACAGCTCCTATTCTTTGACATGGTATATTTCATAAAATATTTCATAATTATATAGAGCTCTGCTCAGAAACAAAGCACAATGACGGAATCAGAAACTTAGCTCATTGGGTGTGACATACTGTGCTCACCGCAGTCTTTGACCCTTTGATTGTAGTTATTTATCTCTGTTTGGCTGCGCCGGGTCTTTGTCGCTGCGCGTGGGCTTTCTCTGGTTGTGGCAAGTGTGTGCCCCTCTCTAGCTGTGGTGTGTGGGCTTCTCCTTCTGGTGGCCTCTCTCATTGCAGAGCACGGGCTCTGGGGCTTTGGGGCTTCAGCAGTTACAGTGCACAGGCTTAGCTGCCCCTTGGCATGCGGAATCTTCCCAGACCAGGGATTGAACTCACGTCTGCTACATTGGCAGGTGGATTCTTAACCACTGGACCACCAGGGAATTCCTCAGTCCTTAATCTTATTGTTGATTATGCCAGTTATGGAGATCCATAGTTATTCTACAAAAAAATATTTACTTTGATTTCTTCTCTACACAGTTACTGCCTCAGCCATATCACTGCACCTGTGTCTATTTCTTATGCTCAATATAAGTTCTTAGAGGGCAAGGACTATGCTTTATTCACCTACATGTCTCCAGTACCTAGCAGAGGACCTTCATATAGGCACATCAATATTAAATTCATGTCAGAATTAGTAAAAATTAACAAAATTCTAATTTTCTGTATTCCTTTTTCTGGAAACAATGCAGTGGTTCTTGGAGATCAAAAGCTAGGTTTCACGGTTAGATGGCCTTGGGTTCAGGTCCTAACTCTGTCACATCCTGACCATGCCACCCTGGAAAGAACTTTACCTCCCGCACATTGATTTGATCACGTGCATGATAACTCTCAGCTTCAGGCTGTTTTAAGTGTTGAATGAAATGAGTTACATAAAGTGCACAGCACAGGCTATGACGGCTGCTATTAGTGGTGGCATCAAAATTTATTTCTATATCTGTGTTCACATTATGACATTATTCTGTCTTAAAGAAGTTTAAGATATTGAGTTTTACAGGCTACCATCAAATTGTAAACTTTTTTTAAGAGTAAATTTGGCTTTTGTATTCTCTGAACCATTCAGAATTTCCCCTACTTGTCTGGAATTTCACTTTGAGTGTTTCAGACCATGTTCCATCTATTGATGTTTGCTTAGTTTGAATTTTCTTAATGGTGTGTTGTAGTTGAATCTTATGTCAACTCTAAGGGGTTGTGACTTCCCAAGTGAAAAGCGCACACAGTGGGTAACTATCTTTTCTTTATTCTCCTCACAAATATAAGGCTCTCATCTGGTTTCTGCTTTACTCAGAAAGGGTGGACTCATTATCAAGTAGTGAAAAGAGGTCAAAATCATTTAAAATGTTTGTAAAAATGTTCTTATAATTTAAAAATATTTTAAAGTTATTATCTACCAATACCCACATGCATCCAGCATGCTCTAACTGAATGCATATGATACCTTTTATTCTTTCACTCACTCATCTATTTGTCTATTTAAATGCTTCTTAAGTTCCTTCTACATCGGGTCCTGAACCTAGTCTTGGAATTCTTAGTGGTATACAAAGTTGCTTCTTACAAGTGTCTTAAATCATAAAATTCTAGATTAAGTTCACTTAGAAAATCTGCACTTTCTGAAAAATAATAGCATCCAATAGCATTTTTACATGAAAATAGCTGAAAGGGTATAGTGTATATTTCAAAAGTTTAAAACAATAATCTCTGGAGAGAGATGGATTTAAACTATCTTCACAAGCACACAGTAAAGTTCAGCCTTCAAGAGTACCCCTGAGTCCTTCCAATTTCACATCTTCTAACCCCCCACAGATATTAAGACATTGTGTCTGTGCCAACAATTTTCAGATTTCTTGTGAACTGAAGAATTCAAACATGGCAGAAACAATCTTCCCTAGAACGGTCTGTTTTTATAATTTCTCTAGTGTGAGTTCATGCCGATTCTTAGCTTGACTCAATAAAGCTAAATATATATCTTGTTGCATCTGATAATTTAACACAAGAAAACCATGATTCCTGGAATCATTTGGGCTTTGTCTTCCACGAACCTTTGTTTTTACAGTCAGATGTCCTCTGCATAGTACAGCCAGGCTATTTTGGCCTCGAGTGATGAAGTTTGCCCCTTATTTTCCCTCCCTTTTACTCTGTGACCCCGTTCTCTGCCTCCCACCTCTCTGAAAACTCCCCCACACATTTACAAAACACAAACACCTGGGTCTTCATTTCTCCAATTTTTCTAAAGTCTTTTGCTAATGTTTCCATTAGTTTGGCTTTGCTTCCCTGAAGCAGGATAATTGATTTGCCTATATCCAGATCTATACATTATGTATTAGTAGATGAGAAATCATGCACAAATGGCAGGACTTGGCAGGAGGCATCAACACAGATTAGCTCTAGCTGATCAAATAATAACCACAAGCCAGCTCTGCTCTCTGCTCAATGAGTCTCAAGAGAGAAATCACAGAAATCTTTCCTATTTTTCAGAATGGCTTTCCCTTTCTTGTACTTTTAATAAAAACGACTATTCCCTAGGCATCCTAGGGTAAAATTTAGTCCTAATCAGTAACAGTCATCATAGCATTAAACATTAAAGGGAAGAAATGTGATGGGCCTGTCAGAGTTCAGGGAATAATGGGGGGAGAACTAAGCTGGCATTAAAGCACCAATTAAGCACTTTCTGAGCAAAATGTGGAGTTCAGGAAAAATCTGAAAGAGCTAGGTAGCTGACAGGCTGATCGTGAAAAGAAAAGTAGTGGTGCATCCACTGAATCAACAAACAGAACCTGAGAAAAAGGAGTTGCCAGTATTTTTCAGGCAGAGAGAAAACATTTTCTCAGTGATGGCTTGGAGGCCAGTGGTGTAAATTTCCACTCCAGCCTGAGTATCTGTAAAGGGTCCATGCTCTGTTTAGAACAGAACAGAATCTGTATGAGTGTTGACAAGTCTGATTTATGGCTTCTTTGGGAACTTTGAACTCATCATCATTAGAGCTGGAATTTTTGCTTAGCCCGCAGCTTTACTACTCTTTCAGGAAGCTGTGACTTCCTGCTTGGGTGTTAACCCTACTTCAGGAGTAGGGTGGGAGGGATGGAGCTGAGGACTGGCAAATGAAAGGACACAGTGAAGTCAGAGGCTGATCTGTGTGCTAAAGTTTCCGGCCAGTGTTGGTGGAGTGGATATATTTATAGGACCTGCCAGGTGTGTTGAGACTAAGAGAATTTACAGGGTGGAGATTAACATTCTAGATAAGGGAATTTAGAAAGGTCCCTGGACCAATTCAGGGAGACAGGGTATAGGGATCAACTTAAAGGGAGTGTGAAGCAGCATGTGAAAGCAAGTGCACTGGCAATCCAGAAGAAATGTCAGATCCTATCTTTTAACTTCCTGCCCTTGCGCAGAATATTTAAAGGTCAACTGGCAGATGCATTACTTCTATTTTTGACTTTGGCCTCACTGACCCTTCTGATATCTTTATTTCCCTTGTCTCTGACCTTATGGGGGTCCAGGTTCTGTGGTAGTAAGTACTCAGGCTTAGACACTGTAAATATGGAGTTCAAATTCCACCTCTGCCACTTAATAAGCTCTGTTACCTGAATCAAGTTCATTCATTTCTTGGGGCCTCAACATTTTTGTTTACAAAGTAGAGAAAATTATTCCTATCTTGCAGAAGTGTGATGATTAAATGGCATGAGGTGTGTTGTTCAGTCGCTCAGTTGTGTCCAACTCTAGCAACCCCGTGGACTGCAGCACGCCAGGCCTCCCTGTCCTTCCCTCCCAAAGATTGCTCAGACTCATATTGACTGAGTCGGTGATGCCATCCAACCATCTCATCCTCTGTCACTCCCTTCTCCGTTTGTCCTCAGTCTTTCCCAGCATCAGGATCTTTTCCAATGAGTCAGCTTTTCGCATCAGTATGGCCAAAGTATTGGAGTTTCAGCTTCAGCATCAGTCCTTCCAATGAATATTCAGGGTCAATTTCCTTTAGGATTGACTGGTTTGATCTCTTCGCTGTCCAAGGGACTCTCAAGAGTCTTCTCCAACACCACAGCTTGAAAGCATCACTTCTTTGGTGCTCAGCCTTCTTTATGGTTCAACTCTCACATCCATACATGACTACTGGAAAAACCATAGCTTTGATTATATGGACCTTTGTTGGCAAAGTAATGTCTGCTTTTTAATACACTGTCTAGGTTTGTCATAGCTTTCCTTCCAAGGAGCAAGCTAATTTCATAGCTGCAGTCACCATACACAGTGATTTTGGAGCCCAAGAAAATAAAGTCTGTCACTGTTTCCATTGTTTCCCCACATATTATTTGCCATGAAGTGATGGGACTGGATGCCATGATCTTAGTTTTTTGAATGTTGAGTTTTAAGTCATCTTTTTCACTTTTCTCTTTCATCTTTATCAAGAGGCTCTTTAGTTCCTCTTCACTTTCTGCCTTTAGGGTGGTGTCATCTGCATATCTGAGGTTATTGATATTTCTCCTGGCAATCTTGATTCCAGCTTGTACTTCATCCAAGCCCGACACTTTGCATGATGTACTCTGTATATAAATTAAATAAACAGGGTGACAATATACAGCTTGATGTATGGTGTATAAAACCCATATTACATGGTCTGACATGCTATAGTTATTAACATGTCTCTTATCAAGAAACTGACAGGTCCTGACCTAGATTTGCATCTTGCTCATTAATTTGTTGACTTAATTTTAGGAACGGTCACCCCTAGCAGGTGTCAGTTTCCTGTATGTTCCTAGCCCAGCATCTTGGCATTCTATAAGCTGGGGATTATTTGCCGTTTCATGAGTATCACTATGGGGTTCCCTTTAGTTGTGTAGTCATTCCAACTTTTGGGTTGTCCCTGTGATATTGTGATTTACAATAAGAAATACATGTTTGGTTTTCATCCCTTTTTCTGGCACAGAACTCTTAAAAATCTTGAAATTTCATTAAGTGATGAGAGCCACAAAAGTGTCTTCTGTCATGTTAATGACTTTTAGACCCCTCCTCAGCAAGGGGACTAGCCCAGCATCTTGGCACTCTACGAGCTGGGACTTCTTTGCCATTTCATAGGTTCCACCATGGAGTGCCCTTTAGTTGTTTTAGTCCTCCACCTTTTGGGTTGTTCTTGTGATATTGTGATTTACCATAAGGAATGTATATTTGGTTTTCATCCCTCTGTCTGACACAGAGCTTCTAAAAATCTGGAAATTTCACTGTGATAAGGAGAACTACAAAGGTGTCTTCTGTTAATGACTTTTAGACCCACCCAAGCAAGGGGACTGGTTGCCAGGAGACCCAGCCAAGTGATTAGTGTTGGAATTTTTAGTGTCCCCCACTTCCACACACCCTCTGGGGAGGGGAGAGGAGCTAGAGGTCAAATCAATTGCCAATGTCCAGTGATTTAATAAGTTGTGCCTTACAATGAAGCCCCCATAAAACCCCAAAAGCGCTGAGTTCAGAAAACTCCCAGGTTGGTGCACACGTGGAGAGAGAGACAAGGAGCGCTGAGCCCTTCCCCGTGCCTCCTGTGCGTCGCCCCCGTCAGCCTATTCCTGAGTTATATTCTTTTGTAGTAGACCAGTGATCTGGTAAGCAAAAGGCTTCTGTGAGTCCTGTGAGCCATTCTAATAAATTAGCCAAACTCAAGGAAATGATGTTAGAACTTCTGCCTATAGCTGGTTGATCAGAATCACAGCCATCAACCTTAAGTTGGCAGGGGAAGCAGTCCTGTAGGACGGAGCCCTCAGCCTGAGGGATCTGATGCTGTCTCTAGGTAGGTGGTATCTGAACTGAATTGTAGGACACCCAGCTGATGTCAGAGCATTGCTTATTGGTATTAGGAAACCCCCTACCCCCTCCACAGTGGAGTTGGATACAGAATTCTTAGTCCCTTAGCCTTGAGTTTTTAAATTAAAATTTATATTTAATTGAAGGATAATTGCTTTACAGTACTGTGTTGGTTTCTGTCAAACTATTAATCTTATTAAAAGATCCAAACTTCCTTCAGGATACCACCTAAGCAGATTCCTAGTATTTCTTCTCCACCATTCAATGGTTCCTTTACACTTCAGGGACATGTTAGGCCTTACAGTTGCTCTTCTGTATCCCTGGGTTCCATATTCATGAATTTAGCCAACCCTAGATCAAAAATATTTGAGAGGGGCTTCCCTGGTGGTCCAGTGGATAAGACCTCACCTTCCAAAATGCAGAGGGTATGAGTTTGATCCCTAATCAGGATGTTAAGATCCCACGTGCGTTACAGCCAAAAGACTAAAACATAAGCAATGTTGTAACAGACTCAATAAAGACTTAAAAAATGGTCCACATCAAAATCAAAAACTATTAAAAAAAATTGGGGACAAAAGTTCCAGAAAGTTCCAAAAAGTAAAACTTGAATTTTCTTCACACTGGCAACTAATTATATAGCATTCCCTCATGGCTCAGCTGGTAAAGAATCTGCCTGCAATGCGGGAGACCTGGGTTTTATCCTTGGGTTGGGAAGATACCCTGGAGAAGGGAATGACTACCCACTCCAGTATTCTGGCCTGGAGAATTCCATGGACTGTACAGTCCATGGGGTCGCAAAGAGTTGAACTTGACTGAGCAAGTTTCACTTATATTTATTACGTATTGGAAGTAATCTAGATATGTTTTAAAGTGTACAGGAGCATGTGCATAGATTATATGCAAATATTAATAATATACCATTTTATATAAGGAACTTGAAAAGTCACAGAATTTGTTATCCTTGAGGGACCCTGGAACCAGTCCCCTGTGGATACCAAGCACTGACTGTGTTTATATGGTGCTGGATGATCAAGAGTTAACTTAAGAGCTAGTGATGACATTATGACATTACCTACTTTTAAACCTTAGCTGGTAAGTCCCAATACATATGCATTTTTTTCTGTGCATTAAGCACTTGGCTAAGTGTTTCAACATCAACCAAGATATAAGATAATGCACTTTGAATTCAGTATAAACAGCATATTTAAATAGCCAAGCACCATTTAATAGTCCCAGGCACAGGTCATAGGAAATGATGTTTCTGCTTTTTTTCCCTTTAGTAGTCTCCCTATCTGACAGAAACCAGGATCTATAATCACAAATACTAAGGGCTCCCTTTAAAGCAAATAGCTGGTTGCAACAACTCTGATTTGGGAGAAATACCTGACCTTTACTAGCATATAGTTTGCTTTGCCTGAGGAGATTTGATTTTTTCCAAGCTGATCATCTTCTTGGGTAAATCTCCTTTTCTGAAAGCCTATTTTTTACCTGTGGCACTGTCAACTCCTTCCTTGTTCCTCCTACCTTTGTTTTTCTTCGATGACAAATTGAAAACTTCCTACTTAAAGCACATCATTTCTTATGTCACTCCAGCTCAATGTGGTGGAGGACAGACATGCTTTGAGAATGACTACAGTCCAAGCAGAAGCCTACCCTTTGAGCAGGGACTCCACTGACTAGGCTTCTGGGTTTTTTGGCCACGGAAAGCAGCTCAATGGCAACATTGCTGATTGTCCTCACTATTATGACTCTAATTTTTCCATTTTGTAAAATCCAAGAAGCTACACTTGGTTCAATATCATCCTCCCTTTGAACAGACAACCCACTCCAGTGTTCTTGCCTGGAGAATCCCAGGGACGGGGGAGCCTGGTGGGCTGCTGTCTATGGGGTCACACAGAGTCTGACATGACTGAAGAGACTTAGCAGCAACCGCAGCAGTGTAAAGGTAAAAGAGAATTAAGATGAGATCAGAAATATCAAAGATTTGATAATATGATAATGTAAAAGGACAGTCATGTAAGGTAAAATGCCTTTTAAATTATTTCTTTCGACAATTCCTCTTTGTTTACAAACCAAGGAAGTATTGTCATAATTATGGGTATAGTCAGCACATTGAAGGGATATGATGTAGAGAAAGAAATCTTTTGGGAAGCAGTTTTTAGGGCCTGGAACACAGCAGTATACAATGGCCAGTGATTCTTTCAGGTTGGGTCCGTTTGCAGACACCCATGGCTACCAGGTGATGGACACTTATTTATTTGAAGATAGATAATGGTACCAGATGCCTCTACTCTATAACGCTTTGATTCTGTTTTTGTTGAACTTGAAATGTTAGTTATAGGTGTTCGGGTTTAAACACTTCCTCTCAAGTAAACAGGCCAGATCCCTTATGAAAAATATTTGAGTAGGAGCAACTACGAAAGTTGTGTAGATAAAGTCATTCTTTACAGAATGGATGCGATGAAAGAGCAAACCTGTCCTGTGTCCTCACATATACCAGGAGCTCATTTGCTACTCAGGCAAACTTGGAAACATTTAGGGATTTTATCAGTGAGAAAACAGAATCTCAGAGAGATTAACTGACTTTGCTTAAGATCCCCTTGGGAGTAACTGGCAGAGGTAAGATTTGAACTATGTCTGTCAACCTTTTCATACTGTTTATGGGGTTCTCAAGGCAAGAATGCTGAAGTGGTTTGCCACTCCCTTCTCCAGTGGACCACATTTTGTCAGAACTCTCTACCATGATCCGTCCGTTTTGGGTGGCCCTACATGGCATGGCTCATAGTTTCCTGGAGTTAGACAAGGCTGTGATCCAAGTGATCAGTCTGGTATAGTCAAAGCTATGGTTTTTCCAGTGGTCATGTATGGATGTGAGAGTTGAACCATAAAGAAAGCTGAGTACTGAAGAATTGATGCTTTTGAACTGTGGTGTTGGAGAAGACTCTTGAGAATCCCTTGGACTGAAAGCAGAGCAAACCAGTCCATCCTAAAGGAGATCAGTCCTGGGTGTTCATTGGAAGGACTGATGATGATGCCACAGTTGCAATAATTTGGCCACCTGATATGAAGAAATGACTCATTGGAAAAGACCCTGATGCTGGGAAAGATTGAGGGGGGGATGAGAAGGGGACGACAGAGGATGAGATGGTTGGATGGCATCACCGACTAGATGGACATGAGTTTGAGTAAGTCTGGGAGTTGGTGATGGACAGGGAAGCCTGGCATGCTGCAGTCCATGGCGCTGCAAAGAGTGACTGAGTGACTGAACTGAACTGACCTGTCTACCTAGAGCACATGCTCTGTTTGTTGAAATCTACTGTATGAGACATATGGTGCAACAGAAGAGGAAATCAGCTGAAATGCATGGCAGGACCTGGAGATGTGAATGCCAACATGGGCACATGAGAAAACTTCCTGGAAGAAAGAGTTATAGTAAAGGCTTGAAGGTGGGACTTGAAGTGAAAGATAAGGGCCAGGGAGAAGTGGGAGAGAGGTATGTTGCCGGTTTCAAAATGTGTGAATAAATGACGTGGAGGAAAATGGGTTGTTCAAAAATGGCAGAAAATTCAGTACGACTCAAATATGAGCTCTGAGGAATCAAAAGGAGTGTGCAGCGACTGATAAGACTAAAAATGTGGGCAGAGGCTTTAATATTCCAGCCCAGTGTGTGATTACCTTCCATGTAGCTTATACTGTAAGTGATGTGACTTCACAGGAGGAAAAAGCACCATGAGTGTGTGCTCCTTGAGTCATTTCTGTAGTGGAAATTCTATGCTGACAGGGCCTCTCCCTGGCGCTGTCTTCCCGAGTGATCTTTGAAAAAACAAACCCTGGATCTGTGTGTAGCAGAGAGCTTAGCAAGTCAGCTAGTGGATCAAGGAAAATTCTGTCATTCCTCAAACCCAGAGTTATCTGTTCCCTTAGCCACAATAGCTGCCAGAGACCCTGGAGAAGTCTGAAAGCGCTTACCCATTCACAGGCTTATCAGGCAGAGCAGCTCAGAGGTTGTTTGTGAGAAAGACAGGATAGCAGGTCTCCAAAGAGAAGGAGGAAAATAACAGAGCAAAGAAAAAAATATGTGTATATATGTTAGTGTGTATAGGCATATATGTGTACATGTGCTTATGTATACATGTGTGTGTCTGCCTACTATCCATCTATCATCTATCTAATCTCTTCTTCTCTGAGCCTTCTCATTTACCTAGATACCTGTTTTAAGAAAAGGAATTCTTCACCAAAAGAAAATTGACATCAAATTTAGGTGGGGAGTGCCCTGATTCAAGCAGGGCTGTTTTCCAAAAACAGTGTATGTATTCTCAAATAAATTTTCAGGATTAAAGTCTGAACATAAGCAGATGTCTATGTCATGGTTTTTAAGAAAGTAGACAAGCAGCCTGTTTGGTAGACAGGTGTGATAGACTGAAGGAGTGAAGGGGTCACAGCACACGACATATACAGGTTATTATTTTATTATCTGGTGAGAATTTAGAAGGTTCTAATTCAAGATATTCATGTGCCTGTGTGGCAGTGGGATAGTGTAGAAAGTAGATGGACTTAATAGTCAGACCCAGGTTGAAATTAATTCGTTTGTATAGCACATATTTATCATGCACTTGTTATATGCTAAGCCCTATGTTAGACGCTGAAGATAGATTAGAACACAAGGGAAAAACACCTCCTGCATGGAGCCTGTGTCACCGAGTCCAGTCTGACACTGCTTGCCACACAACAGGCCAATGAATCAAGAGATGAGTTGTTGGGGCAAGGAACAGAGTCTTCATTTGGAAAGCCAGCAGACTGAGAAGATGGTGGACTGGTGTGAGATTCAGGATTTTTAATACTAAAATGGGGAAAGGGTACAGTTGGTTGCTGTAAACTTCTCGGTGTTGGAATCCTTTGTTGTTACAGCATCCACGTAGGTCAGCAAACAATGTTCCTGTAAACCTCCAACAAGACAAATGTCCTTCTCTGTCCTTTTTAATCTCTGTATGAATGGAAAAGTATTCGCCCTTAAAGGTCAGAGCCTTGAGAATGGGCTATCCTCTATAGTTCAAGCTATAGGCGGCATTCTTTTAGTGGTTAACTTGTAGCCAAAACAATAGAATACAAAGGTTAGGGCAAAAGAAACCAACATGGAGTCATATTTGTTTTTCCTATTACTCTTGCATTCCCTTCTGATCTATAGATTCCCTGTCATCTACTCAGGACCATTCATAGAAAATCTCCTCCCAACATTAGTTTATCATAGGAGTTGGCATACTATGGTCTGCAGTCCAAATCTGCCCTAAGAGCCATTTTTGCACAGTTCAAGAGCTAAGGATTTCTTGTTTGTAAACGGTTGGAAAAAAAATCTCAAGGAGAAATATATTTTGCGGTGAGAAGATTATATGAAATTCAGTCTTCATCGTCTATGAGCAAAGTTTTACCCGAATACAGCATTGCACATTTGCTTGTATCTGTGGCTACTGTCACCATCCAATGGCAGAGTCAAGTAGCTGTGTCAGAGACTGTAAGACCCATAGAGTCTGAAATATCGACCACCTGGCCCTCTGCAGACCCCTGCTCTAAAGTCTCTGCCCTTCCTCACCACACATTCTCCTTCCAGTTCACTCTCCTCCGGCTCCTGTCTTCGTCTGTCCCCTGTGACTGCACTTGTCAAGGAAAACAATATTTTTCATGTTGCCAGATCCAGGGATTTCCTGTTATTTACCTTTCAACCGCATTGCACACAGGTGGCAGCTCTCTTCTCGTGACCCCTTTTCCTCCTGGCTTCCGTGAGCTGCGTTTTCATTTCTCTTCACTGTACTGTCCCCTGTGCCACCGCCCAGTCTAAGGAAAGCTGAAGGTCCAGAAGCACCCATTGAGCTCACATGGCCTTGCTTGTCTCCCGTAAGGCATTCTGGTGTTATAAGCTCCCTCACGGGGCTCTGCCTCCATCTGCCCTCAGGCACCTCTGGGCTTACTCCCTACAAGCTCCGGCATTGCCTGGCTGTCAGTTGCCCGGAAAGAGAAACTGTGGTGCATTTGAGGCTCACCGGGTCCTGTGGTTGGGGACCACAACTGCGTCTCCATTCCCTGTTCCACTCGGGGCTCTGGTCGAGAGGAGAGCTGTAGAGCAGAAAGCCAGGTGGCCGTGTCTGATTACCCCGTGTCTGCTTGGTTAAGGAACGGCATCTCATAAGGAGGACACTGTGTTAGGTCACGTGTGATTTTTCCTAGACAAAGTAAACTAGGACAGTAGAAGCATTAAACCTTCAGCAGAAAAGAAAAAGACATTCAGTTGTCTGAAGCACAGACAGAAGCTTTTTCAGCCCTATGTCAAGGACATGAGGCATGAGCCTTTGTACAGGTGCATCCCTCCCCGGGGGCTTCCCAGGTGGCGCTAGTGGTAAAGACCCCCACCTGCCAAGGCAGCAGACGTAAGAGACGCAGTTTTGATCCTCTGGTCGGGAAGATATCCTGGAGGAGGGCATGGCAACCCACTCCAGTATCCTTGCCTGGAAAATCCCATGGACAAAGAAACCTGGTGGGCTACCGTTCATGGGGTCGTGAAGAGTCAGACATGACTGAAGCGACTTAGGACCCTCAAATCCCTCCCCAGGCAGGGCTCCCTCAGCCTTGGGCACATGGCACTTCCTGTTTAGTTCCACCCGTGTATCTCAGGCTTACAAGTAGCATTCCCACTTTGAGGCTGAGGGATGTTTCAGTATCGCCTGGGGCATTCTCCATCCCTGCTGAGCTGCGGGTGTGGGTTCTTCAAGTTATCTCCTGAGCTTCCAGCTATCATTATCAATAGTGCTCAGCTTACAGTTTCAGAAGTCTTGAGTAGTTTGCCCTAAAACCACAGGCATATTGAATTACTTACCACTTGAAATGGTTAGGGAGTTCTAGAACCTCTGAACCTGATGACCTTGGATTGATGGAAAGGAGCGGTTTTATTGCAGAGCTGAGAAGACCCCAAGTCCCTGTGTCCCACCAGCACCTCTGGGGTCGAGGACCAAGCGCTGATTTCTACCAGCAGCCCCCCTGGATTCTCTCAGGTGAGCAACAGCCTGACCTCTGCTTGCCTGCGGACGGTCCGGCTTCTGTTCTCAAGCCAGAGCCCTGGGGACCGGCCGGCGGCTTTGTCCTTTATTCGGCTGCCTTCTGCGGGAACAGCCAGGTCATTCCGAGCTTTACTGTTTTCTTGTTTGGTCTGGTTATTTCATTTGGGAGGATTCCCTGGGTTAATAGCTCCTTCATTTCCTTCTCCCATTTTTGGGAGCAGGTTCTCTTTCTCCCTGCATTGCACCTGTGAAAGACGGATGCTGTCACAGCGTCACCAAATATGGCAAAAGAGCTACGCCTCTTGGAATCTGGCATATGACTGCTTTGACTTCTATTCTATTATGCATGGAATTGAAGATTCTCCGTGAAATCTTGTTACTCTGAAAACAAGTCCAGTGGACTTTGGCCACCCACAGCACGTGTGGTAATAAAATGGTGCAGTGTGGGGAGGACTAATATTTGGGGCTTGAGGGAGAGAGGCAAGAAGATAGTGGCATCATCTCAAAGCCTAGAGGCTTATCTCAAGTTATGATTTCAAGTGAACTGCTTAAGTATGAGGTTTATTCTAGAAGAATCCTTAGAGGATTGTGTAAAAATTTTAATGTGTTTAAAAGTATATGTTGAGTTCTCCCCAAAGAGCAATTTCATTAATTGCTGGTGTTACTACAAGCTAGAATTGTAATCCTTTTCTTATATTACAGAACATGCTTCAACCAAAGTATCTTCCTTATATGCTCTCATATTAAAAACAATAAACCAGAAATATCTTCAAGGATGCTGTTGACGTAATTCTTTTCAGATATCATGGGGTTTCCAAATGAGGCCTGTTTATAATAATGTCATCATTCAGTTTCCCAGAAGTTTCACTTATTCTGTTTTGAAATAGTCAAATATTCATTAGTAATTCCTCATACTGGAGGGACAGTATTGTTCCAAATGGGGCTCCCTGGAATAGGGAAATGACAATTGTCCTGACATAGTATCATCAAACTAAGACCATAGGAGTTGTCTCAATGAGGAAGAAATGTGGACACCATGCTACGCCATTATTAGGTGTGTTCTCAAGTTGGGAGTATGTGGTTCCTGGTTTCTGTCTTTCTCTTGTTCCTGATAACTTCCTCAACATTTCCAAGGACGCCCAAAATCCATCCTTTGCTCCTGTTACCTCAAGAACAGGTAAAAGTTTGACTATGACCTCAGGATACCGGGCCTTCCGTGACCTGCCTGCCCTACCTCTCTTCTCCAGCTCCCGCGGCGGCCTCCCATGTATTCCACGCGAAGCCACACATCATTCTCGATATCCAATAAACACATGTCGTATTTTTATGTCCAAGCTTCTGGGCATGCGTCTTGTTTTTTCCCGGAATGCCCTTTAACCCGTTGCCTGTCTGGAGAATGCCTTCTAGTGCTCATGCTTCAGTTCACATGCCGCCTTCTCAGTGAAGCCTTTCCAACCCTCCCTGTCCATCCTCTGCCCCCTTGGTTGAGGCTACTATGCCCTTCTTCACAGCACCCCAACATTTTGTAAACATGACATAGTAATTAGCAAGTATTTGCATGCTTGCCTTTCTTCTTTTCTAGGAAGGACTGGACGGTATGTTTCTTTTTTAAAAAAATTTATGTATGTATGGCTGGGGCTTCCTTGCTACACTTGGGCTTTCTCTAGTTGCAGGGCACAGGCTTCTCACCGCAGTGGCTTTCCTTGATGCAGAGCACAGGCTCTCAGGTGTGTGGGCTCAGTAGCTGTGGTATACAGGCTTAGTTGCTCTGCAGCATGTGGAATCTTCTCCAGTGAGGGATCGAACCTGTGTCCCCTGCATTGGCAGATGAATTCTTAACCTCTAGACCACCAGGGACGTCTTGGACTGAATGTTTCTCACAGGCAGGGGTTGTATTTACCAGATTCAGTCTTCTTAGCGCCTAGAATAATACCCAGCATACAGCGTGCATGCTGGGTGCCCAGTCACGTCCGACTCTTTACTATCCCACAGACTGTAGCCCATCACGCTCTCCTGTCCATGGAATTCTCCAGGCAAGAATACTGGCGTGGGTTGCCATTTCCTTCTCCCCAACATACAGTAGGCACTCTGAAAACAGGAAGTATATGCTAATTAAATAATTAAAATAATTCTATAAAGTGACACGTATTTACTGAAATGCTCTATTTTCTGCACTGTGCTGGTGCTATGAGGGCTATAAAAGGGTCCTCTATTTCTCTACTCTTAGGACCTCACGATTTAACTTGAAAGAGCAGGCTGGCAGACTTGAAGTGGTTAGATACTGTTTGCCAAAGAGTGTGCTGCAGAACACTAGCTGTGGGAGAGCTACATCAGAAAGGATTCTGTGGTCAATTAAATTTGAAATGTTGCAGATTATATCCTCCTTCAGAGATTTCAATGTACACACCCTAAAGACTCTGAGAAATCTTCTGATAAGGAAGCCTGTGTAAATATCAAATTGCCTGTGACCAGGAGCCTTTTTTACATGGGTGACACCTATCAACATCCTGTGCTTCCTCAGAACAATCTGATTTAAAGAACAGAGGTGAGCGTTAACCCGAGTTAAACTACAGTGATGAGCACAGTAGTGCAAAGAAAGGGACATCGTTATGGGTTTGGGTAGATAGGAAGAGATCCTAGTATCAGTCCAGCTTTGGAGAATTGAATTAAGGAAGGCTTTATAACCCAAGTTTCTTTTTTAAAAAAATTTAATTTTTGTTGAAGTATAGTGGGTTTACTTGGAGGTGTCAGTTTCTGCGGCACAGCAAAGTGAACCAGCCACACAGACACACATGTCCTCTCTTCTCTGGAGAGCCTTCCCATTGCAGTCACCACAGAGCACAGAGCAGGTTTCCTGTGCTATGGTCGGCCCTCACCCGTTTAGACTGCTGGCTTATACACAGTAGTGTATATACTTCAGTGCCAATCTCCCAGTTCAGCCCCATCCCCGCCTTTCCCCCTTGGGATCCATACCTTTGTTCTCTGTGTCGGCGTTTCTATTTCTGCTTTGCAAATAGCTCAGACAGTAAAGCATCTGCCTACAATGCGGGAGACCTGGGTTTGATCCCTGGGTTGGGAAAATACCCTGGAGAAGGAGATGGCAACCCACTCCAATATTCTTGCCTGGAAAATCCCATGGACGGAGGATTCTGTCAGGCTACAGTCCATGGGGTTGCAAAGAGTCGGACATGACTGAGCGACTTCATTTCATACCATTTTTCTAGATTCCGCACATGTGTGTTAATGTGCGATGTTGCTTCTCTCTTTCTGATTTACTTCCCTCTGTATGACAGTCTCGAGGTCCATCCAAGTCTCTGTAAATGACACCACTTGGTTCCTTCTTATGGCCATATAATCTAGGTTCTTCTATTTTTCTCTTCCACGTTGTGTAAATAGCTGCCCTCCTCCTTCCCTGGGCAGAGTTAGATGGCTCATCCCGACGGTGGTTGTGGAGACCTATCACACAGGTGGTCAGGGTGCTGGTTCCATTTCATTTCATTTCACTGCTGATTCATTTCACTGCAACTCTGGGAGTTAGTAATTGTAATCTCTATTTCACAAATCAGAAACCTTTGGGTAGAAAGTGAATGTGACCTCCCTGTAGCTAGTAAGTAGCTGAGCCAGGACTCATAATCAGGTTTGATACCAGAACTCTGTAATTAACCATTAGGTATGCATTCTGCTGCAATACCCCCAAAACTGGGGCATTCCCTGGGAAAGAGGAACATGAAAATATTTAGAGGCCTCTGATAGTTCCTTCTTTTGCCTAAGTGAGTTTGATAGTAGGTTTTATGTGCCAACTTGACTGGGCCACAGCGTCTAGTTCATGTTTCTGTGAGGGTGTATTCAGATGAGATTTATATTTAAATTGGCGAACTTTGAGTAAAGCAGATTGCCCTCTATAATGTATATAGATCTCATCTAATCAACTAAAGGCATGCATAGAAGAGAAAACTGAGCTCCCCCAAGCGATTAGAAATTCTGCCAGCAGATGGCCTTTAGACTTCAACTGCAATATCAGTTCTTCCTGGGGCTCCAGCTTGCCGATCCACCTTGTGGATTTTGGACTTACCTCTTTCATAACTGCTTGAACCAATTCCTTAAAATAAATCACACACACACAGAACTTATCAGTCCTGTTTCTTGGCAGAAACATAAAACAGAGAGGAAAGGAAACCATACAAACATCCTCTCAAGTTGCGGTTTCAAGCCATGGAATTACTAACCCAAGGGAGAGGGCAGGCATTGTTTGCATAAGTGGATTGTTCTGCAGCAAATGTAGCTCTAGAGGCCAGGACTCACTGTCCTATGCTCTGGGCCACTCTGGGGACAATACAGCAATCAGAACGTAACTATTGCTCTGCACAGAGCTCTCCAGGCCTTGAACTTCAGATGGAGTAATGTACCTTCCTTGAAATTCTGTTTTCTTTTATGAAAGGCATGTTTCGATAGAACTTCTTGATTCACTTGTAGTGAAATGTCAAGCCTGTCAGGAACACCATTCACCATCTTTCTGAGTCAAGGTTTGAGAGTCACTATGGAGTTCTAATTTTGGCTCTGCCAGTTCTAACCATGTGACTCTGGACAAGTTTGAACACCCTTTGTCTTTGTTTCATCATCTGTAAAATGAGTACAATAATAAGATCTACCCCCAGAGGGTTTTGTGAAGTTTAGTTGAAACAGTACATATAAGGTGCCCTCAAATTTATACAAGGTAATCATTCAAATGCTAGTGATTATGATAATTATTAGATCTTAATAAGAATTGGCTTTCCAGCCATGTTAGGTAGTCTATTAAAACTCCTTAATTTACTGACCCCACACTCTCCTTAATAAAATTTTCTATTCAAGCATGACTCTACAGCAATCCATACATCTTCAACTACACTCAGTACTTTAGTTGCTGGACATTCACAGTTATACAGATTCTGTTCCCTGCTCTCAAGAAGTTTGGAGCCTTTATTAAACCAGTAAAATTCAACTGCTAAGATTCCTTAGTTTCTAAGGAGTTTAGCGGTACATTTCTAAGGCTCTTACTTTCATAAAAGTCTGCATTACCGCTCAAGCCCAAAGTTGAGGCATTTACTTTGATTCTTCCCATTTCTCTACCCCTTATATCTAATCCAGTAGCAAAATCTCATTACTACCATCTCATCACTTGTATGTGTTCTGAATCTATCCCCTTCACATCATCACTGGTCACACTTGTGGAATTCAAGCTGCAATAAAAATTTTATGTTTTCTTTGCCCAACTTGATTGAAAAGGGAATGTCTAAATCAAAGAATCCTTCACTGAAAAAAAATGCTGGGGCAATTTTGTTTGTACAGCTGAGGTGCTGTTCATGAAAGACTTTACTTTGATCTGATAAGAGAGCAGAACTAAATGGAAGTTTTGAGTATCCAATTATTCAAGTTGAAAGTGGGTCCCAATAAGACTAGATTTATCTGTTTTTCTTCTTGTCCCAAATGGTAGATTTCCTCTTTTAAGATTTTCTTTCATCTCTCATAAATCAAGTTTTATTGTCAAATTCTTTTTATCTGAGTTTGCCTTTAAGCATTTGCATTGTAACCTTTAATCTCTTTTTGAGAAGAGTAGGTGGAATCATGAAACGTAGAAAAGGTGTTGATTCCTAAACTATTGCTCTTCTTTTTCTATGTTGCAAATGACATTGATGTAGTTTCCCTCCACGTTTTGCTTCCTTTCTTCTTCCAAACACATGTTATCTCCAGAAGTTTCTGAGTAGGGGGAAACTAGTTCAGCCTCTGTTTTTTTTTCCCAGCATCCATCAATTTTACAATAAAGAATTATGATATTTCTGATTCAAAACCAATGTGACTTATTTTTCTTACACATCCTAGCCTATTTCCCTGCCATTAGTCACCTCAATTACACTATTGCCACCTAACCAGTGTCTTTGCCTCATTTGTGTTCCATCATTACCCAAGTTTTCACCCAGTTTGATATAAAAATATCAGAGTGATATTTTTTTTTTGACTGTGGCTTGTGACCTGTGGGGTCTTAGTTCCTTGACCAGGGGTTGAACCTGGGCCATGGCAGTGAAAGCGCTGAGTCCTAACCACTGGACAATCTGGGAATTCCCAGAGTGGTGTTTTTAAAATGCCAAATCCAGCTGAAAACTCTTGAGTCTTCCCACCAGGCCCACCGGGTTTCTGTTCCTCCCATCCCTTTGACTCAGGAGACTCCAGCCACTGCTGCTGCTGCTGCTAAGTCACTTCAGTCGTGTCCGACTCTGTGCGACCCCATAGACAGCAGCCCACCAGGCTCCCCCGTCCCTGGGATTCTCCAGTCAAGAACACTGGAGTGGGTTGACA
This sequence comes from Cervus elaphus, assembly GCF_910594005.1. Lineage (NCBI taxonomy): Eukaryota > Metazoa > Chordata > Mammalia > Artiodactyla > Cervidae > Cervus > Cervus elaphus. The sequence continues at coordinate 78,169,759 of NC_057819.1, read as the reverse complement.
TTTCCTTCTCCAATGTGTGAAAGTGAGAAGTGAAAGTGAAGTCGCTCAGTCGTGTCTGACTCTTAGCAACCCCATGGACTGCAGCCTACCAGGCTCCTCCATCCATGGGATTTTCAGCCAAGAGTACTGGAGTGGGCTGCCATTGCCTTCTCCGGACTCCAGCCACACTGGCCTCTAAATTCTTGGACTATCTTAAGCCTGTATGACCTTAGGGTTTTGAACCTTAGTTTGTTTATATCTGCTTCCTTCCCATCATTCATGGCTCATCTCATATATCATCTCTTCAGAGAGGCCTTCCCTGACCACCTACCCCAAGGGCATCTGCCTCACTGCTCCCTATCACCACGCCCTGTTTGTTTCCATCAAGACATTTCCTTCAATCTGAAATCAATGAATTTATTTATTTGATTTTATGGTATGTTGTTTCTAGTTTCCCAGTATGATTATAAACTTCTGAGGACCATGAGCTTGTCTGGTTTGCCAGTGTATCCCAAGCACCTAAAATAGTCCCTAGAACATAATAGTTGTTCAATAAATATTTGTTCAATGAATAACTAGTTACCTAGACATGTTTCCTAATTATATTCTGGTCTTGGACACATGTGTGCCTCTTAATTGGTGGTTTGATACTAATTATAGGTTCCTTTGAATATATCAAAACAAATAATGCCAGCTATTGCTTGGATACTCTTATTTTCGTGGAATAGGTTGAATTAATCTTAAGTCTGTGCAGTCATAATATATTAGGATGTATATTGGTGAATGACTTCTAGCAGCATCATTTCTTGGACATCAGGGGAAATGCAGGGACGATGGCAGAGACCGCAGGGATGTCGTTGGCTACAGGCCTGTAGGTGGGTGCTGTGCTAAGCTGCTTCAGTTGTGTCTGACTCTGTGCACCCCCATGGACTGCAGCCCACCAGGCTCCTCTGTCCATGGGATTCTCCAGGGAAGAATACGGGAGTGGGTTGCCGTGCCCTCCTCCAGGGGATCTTCTTGATTTAGGGATCGAACCTATGTCTCTTCTCTTGCATTTGCAGATGGGTTCTTTACCATTAGCACCATCTGGGAAGCCCTGAAAAAAAAAATGCTGCATTGCAGAGGAAATGGGCAGTATACATGTGGAGAGCAAAGCCCCCACTACTAAACTCAGGCTCAAGAACCAGGCACAGACAGGGTTTGAACCCATGACCTTCAGTTTATGAGACCAGTGCCTTGCCACCTGACCATAGATGCATAAGCACCTGAAAATCAGGGAAGAGTATTAACTACCCTTTCAGCCCCACCCCTTTCACCACTCACAGCAAAAGTCTTCTTTAAACATTCTTTAGCACAATCTCTCCCTCAGGCTGTGGACCTTTCCAGTCTAGGAGAACAAAGAAAATAAGTGACAGATATTATCTAGTGGCTCTCCCAATGTAGCTGGAATTTAATTTCAATAAAGCAGATGACTTCTTAGGGAGGGTGAGCTGAGCTATTAATTCATGGGAAGGAAAAGAGGAGGTTAAATGTGGGGCTATCAATCTGAGCAATGTCCTTGCAAGACAGATGATACCATCTTTCCTTTTCAATAGCCTTCCTGGCATCTAATTTGCATGAGTTGTGAGATAATGCTCAGCTCTGTCTCATTTGCAAATCTGGAAACCGAGGGGACAGACGCTGGGGCCTCCAACAGTAAATCCAGAAAGTATAGCAAGGTTAACGCTTCCCATTTAGAGACAGAAATGATGTGCTGGTCATTTCCTGGATGAAAAAGAAGGACCTGCAAAATTATGGGGATAAATACTTGAGTAAATACTATTACAGCCCCTGAAATAAAAGAGTCAAAGAAGAAATTTACTGTCTCCAAATTGAGGGTATCTGCAGAATGTCACGCCTTACTGAATGAATAAAATTCTTATCATGCAAAAGAGCAGTCAACAAGGTTGACAGTCAGGGCTTCATGATGTTTTTGGAATAGCTATCAAAAAGGTTTTTGGATTTTTTTGTTGTGTATTTCCAGTTCCTTGTTTAAACAGCTAGATCCATGGCATTCATTGCCTCAAATGAAAAAGAAAGCCAAGAAAAACTGGAATTTTTTTACAAAAGAATATAAGAATATAAGATGAATAAGAACCAACAATCAGGCCAGGAGACCAGATAGGGACTCCATAGGTTGGGAGTTGGAAAAAGTGTGAGGAGAAGCATGCAACATGGGCTTAGGTACTATAGGTCTCTTTAAAAACAGGGGTGGGAGGGTATCCCCACCTTGATTTACCCCCTCAAGATAATTTAGACCCAAGAGAGCACTGAAAAATAGCAGGTATATCTGAAGACTCTGCATGTTGCTTCCAGAATAGAATCTCAGGTAACAAGATTGTCCCAAAGGGAAAAAGGTGGAAGGCTGTTCAGATATTTACACCCAGGTCTTGCAAGGATGAGGCATATCTCTAAAACATTTTAGCCCATCCACATATCTTTAAGTACTTTAGGTTTTCCCAAAGAGAGTTCCATGTCTAGCGTTCATTGTGTTATTTAACATGCTACACATTTCAGTAATGAAAACCATTTCTGCTACTTTCTATGCTAATTAGCCAAACTTCAAGTGTTGACTAAGATATGAATAGAAAAGTGCCCTTTGTTATTGCCTGCAGACTGAGGCTCTTCTGCTATAATGCCAGCTGACCACCCTCATTGACACATGGGTTTTTCTGTGCTTTCTTTTTTATCATGGTAGGGGATGTATTAGCAGAGAGCAAGGGGAAAATATGTGCCTCATCATGGCTTTTGAATTTCTTAAGTTTAGTTTATAAGACTCATATTCAGATTATTAGGAAAAAGTGTTACAAATATCAGTTGTTTTCCTCAGTATAGAAAAAATTCTCCAGGTCTGGGAGAGGGAGACAGAAGGGAGAGGAAGTGATGAGAGGAAGCGCCTGTTAGGGCTGAAGTCGCGGGAGCCCACGGAAGGGACTTTGACACAGTGTCCTCATGCTTCTCAGACTCGACTTGAGCGAGGAGTGACCAGAGCCCGTCAGTGGCGGGGGTGGTCATCCGGCCTCCCTGCTCGTGACCAGGGAGCAGCACCTGTGCCCAGGGCCTCGCTTAGATCTCCTTCATGGCCAGTGACATCTCCTCCTCACCAGTCACTAGTGCAAGGTCTCCTGATCACCGGAAGGAAGACGCTTTTTGTACTTGGAGACTGCTCTGTCCCTGCCCAACATATCTGATGTGAACAACTTCTGGCTTGCCTCCATCTCGTAAGATCCCAAATAATTCATAAGCCTGAGAGGAAAGCGGGATGCGACCCCCGAGGAAGAAGGTAGAGAGCCCTGTACCTGTCACGGCAGTAATGGTGAGAAAGGGTGTGTTTCTACACCTGAACCTGTGTAGGGTGAAGTGGAAACAGCTAGTGATCCTCTCGGAAGCAAGAAAGTGGAGAATGATTCTCATCTTGACCTAGATTTTCATGTTTATTTCTCTTAATTGAACATATAAGAATTTAATTACTTGCTAGAAATTCACCTCAAACAGCTCGTCTTGTGTGGACAATATGCTGTGGACCACTTAGATACTTTTGCTTAACTAAGCTCCTCTTTGTAAGGCCATTGATCACTATTGAGTTGATCTTGGCTCACTTTTCCTTCACTGTTAATCCCTACATTTTGGCTCGATCCTTGCTGGCAATTTGTGCAAACTAATTTATTATGTAGTCACGGAACCACATGCCATGAACTTCATGGCAAATAGATGGGGGAAAGTGGAAATAGTGACAGACTTTATTTTCTTGGGCTCCAAAATCACTGTGGGCAATGACCGCAGTCTTGAAATTAAAGAACTTGCTCTTTGGAAGAAAAAGTATGACAAACGTAAACAGCATATTAAAAAGCAGAGATACCACTTTGCTGATAAAGGTCCATATTGTCAAAGCTGTGGTTTTTCCAGTAGTCATGTATGGATGTGAGAGTTGGACCATAAAGAAGGCTGAGCACTAAAGAAATGATGCTTTTAAGCTGTGGTGCTGGAGAAGATTCTTGAGAGTCCCTTGGACTTCAAGGAGATAAAAGCAGTCCATGCATTAACCCTGAATATTCATTGGAAGGACTGATGCTGAAGCTTAAGTGCCAATACTTTGGCCCCCTGATGCGAAGAACTGATTCATTGGAAAAGAACCTGATGCTGGGAAAGACTGAGGGCAAGAGGAGAAGGGGATGACAGAGGATGAGATGGTTGGATGGCATCACTGACTCAAAGGACATGAGTATGAGCAAATCTGGGAGATGGTGAAAGACAGGGAAGTCTGGCTTGCTGCAGTCCATGAGGTTTCAGAGTCAGACATGACTGGGCACCTGAACAAATTTATTATGACATACACAGAGCTCTAACTTTTCAAGAAATTTCTGCTCAGATAAAATTAATTTTAGTCTTTACATTTAGTGAAAATAAATATCCCAGCTTTAGCTGCATATAAATAGAAAACCTATCTTAGGAAAATTATAGCTTTCCAAGCTTTTGTCTCTGGAGAGAAGAAGTAGTTCTGAATAGAATGCAAGGAAAAGAATGAACAAAAAGCTAACTGACCAGGTTTGGACTCTAAAAGACCATGTAGGTAACTCCACAAGAGCAAAAAACAAGGAACTGAATAAAAATATGCGCAGTTCAGTTCAGTTGCTCAGTTGTGTCTGACTCTGTGCGACCCTACAGGATTTGAATAGACATTTCTCCAAAGAATATGTACACATGGCCAGTAAGCATTTGCTCTACATAGCTAGTCATCAGGGAAATGCAAATCAAAACTAGAATGAGATACCACCTCATACCCATTAGAATGGCCAGTATAAAAAACAAAACAAAACAGGAAACAACAAGTGTTGGCAACTATGTAGAGAAACTGGAACTCTTGTGCACTCTTGGTAAGAATGTAAAATTCTGCAGCCAACTTATATTATTACCAACTAATTTCCAATTATACCTAATTAAAAAAATGGTCAATTAAAAACTTATCAATGAGTTTACCAATGATGCTAGATGTTCAATGTAGGAGAGGCTGCAACCTCTGATGATGTTCCTTTCTTATCATGGCTTCTAAGTTTGCTGAAGTATAGGGGAAGAGAGTACAAGAAGATGGTATAGAATTTTAAAAAATATGTATTTATTTATTTTGGCTGCACGGGGTCTTACTTGTGGCATATGGGATATAGTTCCCTGACGAGGGATTGAACCTGGGCCTTCTGTATTGGGAGCATGGAGTCTTAGCCACTGGACCACCAGCAAAGTCCCTGGAATGGTTTTAAGTGTCATGCTTAGATTGATACACATTTGTTCTTCTAAATTTCATTGGTCAGAATCCATAGTGCCACCTTAACTTCAGGTTGAACAAGAATTGTGTTCTTCCTGGATATCCAGGAAGAAGAAAATGAAATAAAGATTGGTAAATGCACAGCATTGTTTCAGCCACAGGGAACTTTCCTAGATGTGAGAAATTAATAAATGAAGTTAACTCTGAATTTCACACTCATTTAAAAAATCAAACCAATAGTGAAAATATAATTATCATTCCAATTTTAATATTGTTACATTTGCTTCAAATATCTATTCATCCTATTCTTCCTGTTTCAAAAAATGACTTGAGAGGCCCTCCAATAGGATAGGAGTAGAGAAATACAGAATTAATTATGGAGAAGGTACTAAAATGTTACTTTGGGTTTCCTGGATATCTTGGTGGAAAACCTCAGTGACATCATTTTCTAAAAATGTTTCTGTTTATTAGGGAATCTTAATACTTTTCGTGGTCTAATTTTGCTTTTGATATGTTTTATATAGAAGGTATTACACAACATGTTATTTTCAATAGCAAATTTGCAAGAGATAACATATTTTCAGTCCTTTCAATAAGAAGACAAAATGTTAAACTAGTCTGTAAAGGCATTTCTATAGTGAATTCATAGAATAACCCTTGCACGTAGCTTTTTGGGCTACTTGCTTTGATTCAGAGATAAAGCTTAGAGGATTGAAGGAAATGAATATTTAGCAAGTCTCTCAGCCTATCTCTGTAGAATATCAGTTGCTTTAGGGAGAGTTTGCAGATTAGATGGGTAGACTATATTATGAAGATCAGGGTCTCCTTTCTTAAGCATAAATATTCTGTGTTATTGATTGAAGGAGATTCATATGCTTTAGAAGAAAATGCACAAGGAGAAGAGTTAATATTTTGATGGGAAAACTAAGGAACCTGACTTGAATTTTTGCTGTGAGTATAAATTTTAAAGTAAAGGGTCGAGAGCACAGCTTTTTAAAAAAGAGACACAGAAATACAGAACAGACTTTTGAACTTTGTGGGAGAATGTGAGGGTGGGATATTTCAAAAGAACAGCATGTATACTATCTATGGTGAAACAGATCACCAGCCCAGGTGGGATGCATGAGACAAGTGCTCCGGCCTGGTGCACTGGGAAGACCCAGAGGAATCGGGTGGAGAGGGAGGTGGGAGGGGGGATCGGGATTGGGAATACATGTAAATCCATGGCTGATTCATATCAATGTATGACAAAACCCACTGGAGAAAAATAATAATAATAAAAAAAAAAAAAAAAAAAAGGAAAAAAAAAAAATTTAAAGCATTGGTTAAGTTTTGAATTGACAGTGCCTAGAGCCCATTCCTGTGTGATCTATTTTTCACAGGGGTGGTTTAGCAAGGGCTTGGAAGAATCATTTGGAGCTCATGACCTATTTTGAGAGGACTGACCCATACATTGTTCCCATCTGTGTGATCAAAGGCTTCAGCAGCCTGCTTCTGATGTGTTAAGCCAGCTGGTTATGTCTTCCTTACTGCCCAATTGTAAAGATGCACCACAGACCCCTGAATGGTCCTTTTAGTTGGGACTTTGGATCTTCCTTGCTTATTCCTGATGTAATCTTTGTCTGACCTAACCCCCTTCTGACCTTAAACTTCTGACTCCTTCCCTCAAATCTTCTGTTGCTGGCATTGTGGGTTCCTCCCTCCCTGTTTAAAACTGCTTGTTCGGCGTCTCCCTTGCAGCCATCGTCAGTAACTTTGGGCTTGCGTGTGTCTTTCTGCTTCTTTTCCTACTGCGGTACATTGGCTGCTGCCCTCTAGTCTAGGGTTTCTGGAAATTCCCACAATAGCACTGAATCTCTGCTTATCAGGCAGGTCAGCCCTACCTTCTAAAGAGTAGAAAAATCTACTCTTCTAAAATGTCTAACTCTTAACATTCTCTGTCCGGTAAAATTTGAACATATAAATATTCTGCAGTATACCGGTTGAATCTATAGCCTGCTGATTCTTTATGAAGGCAATGAATAGAAGGCTGCTTTTGTAAAAGGTATGGTTTCTTATACTTTGAAAGCATTCCCAAGAGACATATACTTGCACCATTAATTAGATTAAATTGATTGCAAGCATTTGAAATACTTTCTTTAATTTAAGGTGGTTGATCAGATAATAAATGGGTGGATTTAGCATTGTGCAATGAGGTAGAGGTTGAATTCTACGTACATGCCTTTGCCCTTATACAGATTTTTCAAGTTGGGGCCTTTAGAATTCAAAATATTTGTGATTTTTTTAAAACTAGAAAATTGCTACAAGATTTTGTGTTTCTAAGCAGATTCTGCAATATTTGATATTTTGATCTGTAAAGGTCTCAACTTGGATCATAAAGTTGACCAGATAACTTGTAGGCATCTATTTACATTGTTGTGATGTCTCTCTAAGTAACTTTCATGGTCTGGGACTTTGCAAATAGCTCTGGGTGACTGGAAAGAAAGAACCATTCTATCCACTAAGCTGAATCTTCTGCTTCAACTGCTATATCTTCTCCTTTTCTGCTAGGTGTTATGGGCAAAGCTCTATTGCCTGGAGGGAAAGTGGTTGAGGAAAAAAATGGAGAATCAGCCCTTGTTCTTCAGAAGAGGGCCCCACTCATAGAATGCTCAGATGTGGCCAGTGCCAAAGGCTTCAGATTAGTCCTGTGGGACCCTTGAGTGTCAGCCCTGCTGGCCACCAGAGCCGGGTGATCCAGAGGTAGCCTCTGGTGGTGGCCACAAAAATCAGGGGATCAGAGGAGGGTACAAAGTCCTTTCTGGAGACAGTGAGTTAGATGAGGCCGAGAGGAGTGGGAAGATGGTGCTTTCCCCTCCCACCCTCCTTCCCTCCCTCCAGGAGAGTATTTCAGCAAATGAGCCTCCTTCCAAGGAATCCTGGACACTTTTCAACCAGATCCCTCTGCATGAGGCCCTTGGGTGGGTGAGTCTGAGTGCAGGAGTTTTGGAGTGGCTTCTCAGTTCTTTAGAGTCTTGTGGATCTCCTGGACATCAACTCTGTTGCCTTTCAAGGCTAGATGTTTTGAAGGCATGTCTTTCAGGTGCAAGTCTTAAAAGGTGGGGTGCCCAATGTGAGGTTCAAATCCTTCACTTCTCAGGCAGAGAGTTCTCTCCAATTTTGAGTCATCTGCTGCTGCTGCTAAGTCACTTCAGTCATACTCGACTCTTTGCATCCCTATGGACAGTAGCCCACCAGGCTCCTCTGTCCATGGGATCCTCCAGACAAGAATGCTGGAGTGGGTAGCCGTTCCCTTCTCCAGGGGATCTTCCTGACCCAGGGATTGAACCCAGGTCTCCTGCATTGCAAGCAGATTCTTTTACCATCTGAGCCACCAGGGAAGTGGGTGGGATTTATGTCAACACTGTGTGTCAACCTCTCCTACCTGCTTGATTGTGGGGTTTTCTGATGTGTAGTTTGGGGTGTTTTTTAGAGGAAATTCAGAATCACATAGCTGTAGATTCTGTGTGTCCATGGGGGGAGGTAAGTTCAGGATCTTTCTACATTACCATCTTGAACGAGAACCTCTGTAGTCCTTTAGCTGAAGTGAGAAACGTGTCCTGAATACTCTGTGGTTCCAGATAACCAATGCAAAGCTGACATTAACACAGTCCCCCAAAGTTCACAAAGATTAATGTGCAACTGAATTATTTAGAAGGATCGACAGTTCTTTATCTTATCCATATGTATTGCCTGGTGATCCAGCATGTTTGGTGCAGTTATGATGAGAAGAGATTTTAAAGATAAGGTTAATCAGAATGTCCCTCTTAGTTAAAAATCAGCTCAAGGCTAGATAAAAATGTGTACTCTGTGGGACAAGAATCAGCCTCATCCATATATTCCACTCCTTTTCAATAATCTCTCAGAATAACTTTGTCTGAACTGCACCCCCTTCAGGAGTGCTACTGCTTGTCAATGGATTTGTCACCAGGGACGGAAAGGTAGGAGTGGCAAGAACCAGAAATGATCAGAAACCCATAGGATAAACAAATGAATGGGACTGGATTGACTTGGTGAGCCTGGTTTAAGCTGCAGCTCTGCTATATTGTTTTCTCCTCTAAAACGGGTGCCCATGAAACCCTGGGGTTGGGTGATGCAAATTACATGGTTTGTTCTCAGCCTCTCAGAGGTTACCAAGTAGGCAGAGTCTAGCAGATTTATTGTTGCAGTATCAAGTCTTAGTGCTACCTTTTGTCATTGCCAGGCCCTAGTGTTAATTCTGGATTCTTGCTGGGTAGTAAACACCTGAAGTTGTTGTAGAGATAATCCATATACTTTCCTTCTGGGGTAATTTAGGTTAGGCTTTGTTTCTAGATCACAGGAGGTTAGCTGCAAAATACTGGTGAGTGAATTTAGTACTTGGCAAAGGCAACATTCTTCAAGTGTTGGGAGAGGCTGTGAGGCGTCTTCAATGAAGCTGTTGGCTAGTCCAACTTTGAGTTGCCATATGCTGCTTTTCGGGACTTGTCTGGTGATGCTAGTGGTAAAGAAGTGCCCATCAAGATGTAGGTTCAATCCCTGGGTTGGGAAGATCCCCTGGTGGAGGGCTTGGCAACCCACTCCAGCTTTCTTGCCTAGAGAATCCCATGGACAGAGAAGCTTGGCAGGCCAGAGTCCATAAGGTCACAAAGAATTGGGTAGTGCTCACGCTTGCATGCTGTTCCTTAACTGCAAGGCCAACTGGGAGCAAAGCTAGGTTGTCTCAAAAGATGCCGTGAGTCTGCAGAAGGGGCAAGAGATCTCTTGAGAGACTCCCTCCCTAGTTGCCTGCAGCACTGCTGGGCTCCTGAGCATGGACAGCTGAGCTCCTCTGGAATGACCAGGAGTCTAGTCACTCCAGAGAGAAGGAAGACCATAATCAGAACCACAAGCATTTCTTTTGGGGGGAAGGAGGAGGGACACATATTGAATATGTGGAAAAGCAAGAAGGATCCGGATTACAATGAGCCTGTTTGTCATACTCAATGAGGAATTTGAACTTTGAATAAAGTATGTAAGTATGTATTTTATGGATGTATTTTAAAAACAGAAGCAACTTGATTAGACTTGGGATACATCTGACAGCAGCCCTGAGAGCTCTTGCTCAGGGACTTTTGGGTTTGGTAAAGTAGACTTGTTTTTCCAGTGGTCATGTATGGATGTGAGAGTTGGACCATAAAGAAGGCTGAGCGCTGAAGAATTGATACTTTTGAACTGTGGTGTTGGAGAAGACTCTTGAGAGTCCCTTGGACTGCAGGAAGATCCAACCAGTCCATCCCAAAGGAGATCCCTAGTCCTGAATATTCATTAGAAGGACTGATGCTGAAGCTGAAGCTCCAATACTTTGGCTACTTTCATTGGGAAAGACCTTGATGCTGGGAAAGATATAAGGCAGGAGGAGAAGGGGATGACAGATGAAGAAATGGTTGGATGGCATCACTGACTCAGTGGACCTAAGTTTGAGCAAGATCTGGGAGATAGAAGGACAGGGAAGTCTGTACTGCAGTCCATGGGGTCACAAAGAGCGGGACAAGACTGATTGACTGAACAACAGCAAGGTGGATTTTCCCAAGGCCGGGCTGGTGATGTCACAGACACTGGTGAACCAATGAGGTCCCCATTAGGATCAGGAGATTTAACTGTTTTAACTATATTTTGAAATAATTATAGGTTTACAGGAAACTATAAAATCAATACAGATATGTTAGTTGTCCTCAATAGTAACATCTCACCATCTGTATAGTACGATTGTCAAATCCAGGAAATTGACATCGGTGCAGTCCACAGAGCTTATTCAGTTTACCAGTTCACATTCACATTTCTGTGTGTGGGTAGCTCTACGCAATTTTATCACATGTAGATTCTGTTTTCATCACCCCAACCAAGATGCAAAACTGCTCCATCACCTCAAAATTCTTCATGATACCCTGTTATAGTCACACCCATGGCAATCCTGCCTCTCCACCACTCCCCACTGACCATTCCAAGTCCTTGGAAAACACTAATATGTTTTTCATTTCTGTCATTTTGAGACTGTTATAGAAATGAAATCACACAGTATAAAAACTTTTGAAATTCTTCTTTTTCCCACTCAGCATAATGGCTTTGAAATTTATCCAAATTGTCTTGTGTATCAATAATTAGGGCATTAAACAGTCCATAAAAGTTTATTCCTACAGTAGGTCTCAGTTGGTAACAATTTAAATATTTAAATAGAGGCCAAAGAAAGTGAAATGGTGGCTAACTGTTAAAAGGATTTTGCATTTGATTCTGGAGGATAATTATTACATATGATGTGTCTGGAGCAATTGAGAGACTTTTTGTCAGCCACAGTAATCTTAGATAGGTAATCTTAGGTGCGGTTTTTGGTTTTCTTTTCCTGTGATTTGTGCTTTTTTTTTTTTTTTCTGGTTCTCTCTCCATATGCAAAATGGGAGCTGAAGTAACAGACCTCTATTTTTTTCTGTACAGTGTTTTGGGAATCATGAAATATCATGAAAATCAGACAACCTGGCTTTGTGTCCAGGCTCTGCCTTATACCAAGTCTTAGACTTGTAGGATCTCAAATTTTTTCCTCTGGAATGTGAGGGATTTAAAATTTACATTTCTGCTGAAAGTGTCATTAGTAGGATTAAATGAGATTATGTGTTTTAGAGCAATATTTAAACTATCAGAGATTATTTGAGGGGAAGGATGGTTCTTAATATTGACATGTAGGAAGGGTTTAAAAAATTACTTTTCTATTCCAAAACCACAGATTTAAAACATGAGAGGCAACTCAGTGTAAGAAAGAACAGAGCAATCAGTTCCAGCTATTAAAAGCTGTGTCACCTGGAAAATTCACTTTTCTCAGGCTCCGTTTTATTTTTAATTTAAAAATATATTTAATGCTGATTTTTGTAGTGTTGCAGTGACAGGAGATTGCATAAGTAATGTGAAAAGATCTTAGGTCATAGTATTTAACAGTGGTAGTTCTGCCATGTTTACAAGTGCTACTATTTTTATTTATCTATCTTAGTACCTGTGAGTTGATTGTTTTTGGAAAATGCCAGTTTACTTAACTTTGTCAGTTTCAACACAACAGTTGAATTTCTGTTTCTTGCCTAGATACCCTATCTTGCCTAGAGCAGAGATATCTGAGATCAAGCCCCAGCTCTGTTACTCCTGCCTTGGGCAGAGCAAATAATCTTCCATCTCTTTCCTTATCTGTGAAATAGGATCTAATAACCCTTTGCCTATGGAGATATTTTTTAAGATTATGAAAAATGCCTAACAAAATGACTGCTATATAGCAGGTATGGGGGGTAACAACAGGCATCCTCAAGTTTAAAATGAAAAAGTATCTACTGTCCTAGTGTGGGGTGGGCAAGTTACACCTTATAACTGAGACTCTTGCTCTTATTCATTGATTGAGCGGTGGTTGAGATCAGGAATTGAAAACAGGTGGCCCAAGGACTGACTCTTCCTTCTGAATGTGCTTTGTTTGATCAACAAATCTCTGCCTCTCTGTTTATCTCTCTCTCTCAGTCTCTCACTTGACTTTGGTGCTTTGAACTTGAAATCCTTTAGGAGAGCGAGAATCTTGTTCCACAGCTCACATCACTCCCTGTTGCCTGATGCCAGACTGTTTCACACATTTACTTTATACATCTGGACATCGGAAGTATTGGTACTTGACACAGTTGAAGTGGACCGCCAATCCCAAAGTGTGATCTATGGAATGTTAATAAATAGTTAAAATAAACTTCACAGCTAAGTACATTTGGAAATGATCACCAAACAAGTTAAAAAAAAAAAAAAAAAAAAAAGACAGAAGTCTTTACTGTTTTCTTCCTGTTGCCAGAAGAATGTGGTTTATTCATATTAGCAAATATTTTAAAGCTATTAAAAAAAACAGGGTACTATCATATATAATGACGTGGATGAACTTCACAAAGAACATTGAGGTAAAAATCTAGACTCAAAAAGAGATGTACTGTATAATTCAATACATTTAAAATGCAAAAACACATAAAACTCATAAAAGAGTTGGAAGTTAGAAGAGTGATCATCTTTTTGTATGTGTGTGGTAAAATATACACAATACGAAACGTACCATTGAAACCTTTTTTTAGTATACAGATTACTGACCTAAAGTACATTTGCATTATTGTGGGAGCAGTCATCACCATTGTCCATCTCCACACTGAACTTCCATACCCAGGGATCAATAACCCCATACTCTCCCTCCCCCTGCCCTTTGTTGTTTAGTTGCTAAGTCGTGTCTGACTCTTTTGCAACCCCATGGACTGTAGCCCCGCAGACTCCTCTGTGCACGGGATTTCCCAGGCAAGAATACTGGAGTGGGTTGCCATTTCCTTCTCCAGGGCATCCTGACTCAGGGATTGAACCTGGGTCTCCCTGCGTTGGCAGGCAGATTCTTTACCACTGAGCCACACAAGGAAGCCCCTGTCCTTGGTAACTACTAATTACTTTCTGTTTCTATGAATATGACTATTGTAAATACAGAGATCTTTACTATTGAATTTCATAAGTACCAATGAAGAGAGGAATATAGGATTCACTGTTTGCTAAAAATATTTGATAACAGAATTCCTATCTTAGAGCATCTTTCAGGATTAGTCACCCGTGAAACAATCTACCTTAGGAAATTTCAGATGATTGTGTCGTGATAATTTACTCCCAGATGACTGGGTCTAGGGATTTGAAATAAATGGGCTTCCCTGATTGCTCAGTTGGTAAAGAATCAGTCTGCAATGCAGGAGACCCCCACTTCAATTCCTGGGTCGGGAAGATCTGCTGGAGAAGGAATAGGTTACCCACTCCAGTATTCTTGGGCTTCCCTTATGGCTTAGCTGATAAAAAATCCACCTGCAGTGTGGGAGACCTGGGTTCGATTCCTGGGTTGGTAAGATCCCCTGGAGAAGGGAAAGGCTATCCATTCCAGTATTCTGGCCTGGAGAATTCCATGGACTGTATAGAGTGACTTGCACCCAGCACCCATTTATCTGAAATATGTGCAAAAAATACAAAAGAAACACAGAAACACGTGGATATACCAAATAGAAATGATACTGAGTAGAACTGTCATCAAAGATTATAGTTTCAAAACTTACACATTTATGCAGCATCAATTAAGAAAAAACACCTGAGTCTTTTAAAGACAGTACTCACTCTAGCTAATCGATCTAGTTATACTTTGAAAGCTTGAAGTTTAACTTGACATTTCTTGAAATATAGCTCATTCTGGGCTAAAAGGAGGCATCAGTAAATTCCATTATTTTGATGTTTGCCATTTCGAATATTGTATGGGACAGATTTTTTCTTTCTGTTTAGAATGCTCCTGATAATTTGTATTACAATTCAGTATGATTGTAAGTGCACTAAATACAGTAAGGAAAATAAGGGACCTCTATGGTAAATCAGAGGATCTTTTTACTGTGAGCATATCTTATTTAGATTTATTCATTAGTTTATTTTTTAATTTTAATTTTTATGAGTACAATATTTATGACAATGGGAGGTAGGTTAAGGATCTGAATCTGGGAATAAATGGAAAGTAAGAGAAATGTAGCCAGAAATAAAGCAAGAGTGCTTCCTTGATGGTTGTTTTAAGTGAAAGAAACAGAAAGAACAGAATGGTCTACTACTTCCACCATGTGGGACAATAGACTTCTGCAATGAATTGACCAGCTTTCCACATATTTATATTATATCTTTTTTCCTGTTAAAATTCCCATACCAAATCTCATAGACTGGGAATCTGAGAACCTGGCTGAATGTGAGGATAGCTTGAGGGTCATGGAGTTAAAGTGGACCCAGAGACAGCATCTTGGAATGAAGCTTAGAATCCCCCCAAAACACTCAGTCTGAAGGGGCTTGATGGAGGCATACTTTCAGGGATGGCAAAGAGGCAAATGCTGAAAAAAGAAACACTAAGACAAGTTGGTCTTGCGATATAAATGATAGATTCCCAAGGAAGGAAATGCTGAGATATCATTCCAAGAACTCTTTTAGAGGTCTTGTGGTGGTTGAAGGGGAGCAGTCAGTGGGTTCGCGCTCTAGCTTCTCTGCGTACAGCTTTCTCCTAACTCCGTCTGTGCTATGCCCTGCCAAAGATAATGCCTGGCTGGAACTGCCTGGGTACACTCTGCTCAAAGACTCCCTGGTCTCAGTAGCAAGGAGGAACACAGGAAATGGATTTCTGAAATCCATTTCCAAATCAGTCTCCTGGATATTAAACTTTTATTACTTAATGTCAAAATATATAAAAAGTTACATTCCTAAGAAACAAAAGGGAAAAAGCTGATTCTTAATGGACATGGGAATTGGTGCCCTAAATTTAAGTTAAAAGCAGTTTTATTCTATTTCAGTGATAAAAGAAATGCATGACAGAGGTTTGAATTAAAAAGGGCTCTGTATTTTTGAAAATCTTGATGTTGAAATTGTATATGAAATGTAATTTTAATTGGCTGTGATTGAAAATGTACCTATTTCATTAACAGGTTATTAGTGTAATTTGGGTTGGCAAATGCAGATCTAGAGTGCTTTTTAGGAAAAAAATGCAGGTGGAACCTGATTTATCCTGATAATCTGGAGAAGATATTACATTCTTCCTTTGAGATGCCTCCATGATTTGGAATATGTTGAGCTAAACTTTAATAGCTTTAACAAACATACAAAAATATTAAAAACTCGTGACTCTATTCCAAGATAATGAGTTATTTCTTCTGGAAAATTGGTATGCAACTGGTATGAAATTACCATCTATGAAAATTGGTATGGAATTACCATCTATGAAACAGTTCCCTAAGAAGCGATCCTGCCAAAATAGGACTGATAAGTCATGAGGAAAACTATGTGTCTATAGGATGAGAGTACCAGTAAGGTTTTTCACCTTTGAGACAGAATTGGAGCAAGTCTTGGGAACTGGTTAAAGGCCTATTTTGTGCTCAGTACTTTTCTACATCAGGGATTAGCAAACTATTTCTGTAAAGAACAGGGCAAATATTTCAGGCTTTGTGGGCCATCTGGTCTTTATTGCAACTACTTTGTTCTGTCTTTGTAGTCCCAAAGCATCCATACACAATTTGTAAAGAAATGTGGTGTCTGTGTCCTAATAAAACTTTATTATTTACAAAACAGGCAGCTGGCTGGATTTGGCTGCAGGCTGTAGTTTGCCAAATCCTGTTCTAGGTACTGAGTCCCAGATTAAGACTGTTGGTGCTAGTGGTAAAGAATCCGCCTGCCAATACAGGAGACGCAAGAGATGTGGGTTCCATCCCTGGGTTGGGAAGATCCCCTGGAGACAGGCATGGCAACCCACTCCAGTATTTTGGAGTTGGTTAAGTTTTTAAAACTCAGAGTCATGAGTTTTTAATATTTTTGTATGTTTATTAAAGCTATTAAAGTTTAGTTCAACATATTCCAAGTCACGGAGGCATCTCAAAGGAAGAATATATTATCTTTTCCAGATTATGAGGATAAATCAGGTTCCACCTGCAATCCCATGGACAGGGGAGCTTCACGGGCTACAGTCCATAGGGTTACAAAGAGCTGGACATGACTGAAGTGATTTAGCACAGCATGGCATATTGATCAAAACAAACAAGGTTCTTATGTGGGGCTTGCATTATGGCACTAGGCTAGGGGTAGGGGAGCTTGCAATAAAGAGAAATAGAAATCAATAAGCAAGAAAAATATGACATTGTGCCAAGAAGCTCCCCTTCTTCCCCCAGTGTGTTTCCCCTTAGATTTCATTGCTAGAACTTAATCACATAAACCGACCCTCTGTGGCAAGGAAGGCTTAGAAAGTAGGGAACAGGTTTGTCTTGACTGGTTTAGATCAATCATGACTGACCACTAGGCTGGCTACATTATAAACATCAAATAAATGAGTTTCTACTGGTGAAATGAAGGGAGTTGGAAATTAGAGACACTACTATGAAGATTACAGGTCATTGTAGAAATGCTAATTATAGAGGAAATGACAACAGCAGAGTGAAAAATTGTATCCACACTGTGATCACCTATATTAAGGTAAATTACTGAACATTTGAGCAGTGCTTATAAATGCACATTTCCTAATGTAATTCTCCTAACAACTTTATGAGGAGGATAATATTTTTGTTCCCTTTTTAAAAGTGAGCAAACAAAGATTTAGAGAAATTGGGTAATTTGGCAAAGGTTGCACAGCTAATAAGTAGTCCATCAAGGATTCAAATTAGATTCTGTTTCTGAATCTTAACTTCTTTCTATATAGAATTTGTGTACAGAATGACTCCTTTTAGTAACAGAATGTATAAAGCTATGAAAAAGAATATACAAGGAAACATGGATAAATGAAAACAGTTCATGTTTTTAGGACTGGGTTAGAAATTGAGATATATGTGATATTTCTTTCTTTATCAATTTTAATGATCTTATGACCAACATAAAATTGGATGTGGGGTATTAATCCTTGCTAGGAAAAGAAATAATTTACACTCTTTTTTCCAGACCTGTACTTCTTTACCTCTCTTGAGATTTTAATTTTTGATCCCTATAGTTTTTATTTATGATTTTCTTAAGATGTTAACTACATTAAGCATACACATATTAATTGTACAGACTAGTGAATTTTTCAGATGTGTAAATCCACATAATTACCACCCTGATCAAGTCATAAAACATATCCAAGATCTCAGAAAAATCAATTTTGCCCCCCTTCTGGGTGGTTTTCCTTCCGCCAGGTCTAACCACTATTCTGACTTCTACCGTCGTAGACATGTTTTCGCCTATTTTT
Organism: Cervus elaphus; assembly: GCF_910594005.1. Classification (NCBI taxonomy): domain Eukaryota; kingdom Metazoa; phylum Chordata; class Mammalia; order Artiodactyla; family Cervidae; genus Cervus; species Cervus elaphus. Next base: position 78,151,679 of record NC_057819.1, on the reverse strand, counting down.
AAAAAAAATACTTTTCTGTATTTATTTATTTATTTTTGGCTCTGCTGGGTCTTCATGGCTGTGTGCGCGCTTTTCTCTAGTTGCAGCAAGTGGGGGCGACTCTCTAGCTGCAGTGCGCAGGCTTCTCCTTGCAGCGGCTTCTCGTTGCAGAGCACGGGCTCTAGGGCAAGCGGGCTTCCGTAGCTGCAGCACGTGGGCTCAGGAGTCGCGCCTTCCGGGCTCTAGATCCTGGCTCTGTAGTTGTGGCAGGAGGGCTTAGTTGCTCTGTGGCATGTGGGATCTTCCCTGATCAGGTATCCAACCTGAATCTCCTGCACTGGCAGGCAGATTCTTTACCACTGAGCCATCAGGGTAGCCCACGTTTTTGCCTATTTTTAAGTGTCAGATAAACAGAATCATAACACATGCAATCTTTAGTGTCTAACTTCTAATACTTAATATTTCATCTGTGAGATTCGTCTACGTGGTAACATGTATCAGTAGCTTGTTCTTTTTTGTTGCTCTGTAGTATTTCAGTGTATGACCATTCCCCAGTTTTACTCATTGTACAATGGATGGACATTTGGGTCATATTCAGTTTTTGGCTATTATGAATAAAACTTCCGTTAACATTCTTATACCAGTCTTTGATGGATCCAACATTCATTTCTACTGAGTGGCTATCCAGGAGTGGCACTGCAGGGTCACAGGGTACATATATGTTTAGCTTCGATAGATAGTACTAAATGTTTTTCAAAGTTGTCCCAATTTAGATCCCTACCAGTAAGATAAGAATGTTCCATTGTTTCATATCCTTGCCAGCATTTTGGCATCGTTGATCTTTCATTTTAGTCAACTCAGTGGGTATGTGGTAGTTTATTTTTGTTTAATTTTGTATTTCTTGGATAATTAATTAAGGTGGAGTATTTTTCATGTATTATTGGCTATATTGACATTTGATTTTGTAAAATATCTATCCAAGTCTTTTTGCATTTTAAAATCTAGGATGTCTATCTTTTTCATATTGATTTTTTGAGAGTTCTATATGTGTTCTGATACACAAACATCACTATCACTTGATTTGCTTTTATACTGTGTATATTGCAACTATCACTTCATGCTCTTTTATACTATAGTGACTCTTAGAGTCAAGTCAACCTTCCATATCCAATCTTCTTTGGCTAACACTTGCCAACTCCTGCTCTGTGTGTGTGAAATGTTCCTTTATCTTTTATTGTTAAGAACCTTGCCTTCTTCAAAATTCAGATGAAAGCTTACCTCTTGGATGTCTTTGTGTGTATGCATCCATAATCTATAATCATTTTAATACTGATTTTCTTCTCTCTCTAAAGAAGGCTGATACATTGCTTGTATTGGTCCTAAGTTTGTGTATATATATGTGTGTTTTTGTCTTAGCACATAGTTGACACTCAATTAATGTGGATTCTGTTGTCCAATCTACAAATAGCTATAAATAAATATTTATGTGTCATAAATTCACAGTTATATAACATAGATGTAATACATTCTAAATAAATATTTTCTTCTTTGAGTAATTTCAGGAACTGCTTCACTTGACTGTCCTCATTTCTTTTTTAATATCATATGCCATTAGAACTTTCTCAACACCTGAAAATTAAAATGGAAAATTAGGTTCAATTTGGAAGTCAGAGTTTATTGTTGAATAGAATGAAATAACCTCCCAAGAGGTTTGTTTCTTACCATTTAATTTTGTTAACATTTTATAAATTTTTAAATAAAAGTACATGATAATTATAGAGCAAATACTTTGCAATCATAACCCCAGTCAAGAAATAAGCCATTTGCAACACCCAGAGCTCGTGAGGCTCTGCTCCATCAGACTACTTTCTCTCCCTTCATAAAATCATTAATTTTATGATACTTGATCCCTGTGCTTTCTTAAATCATCTTACCATGTATGCAAACATTCCTGAATAAGTTTAGCTTTGCAAGTTTCTGAACTCTATATAGTATTAATCCTACTGTAAGAATTCTTTTAACTTGCTTCTTTGGCTCAACATTGTTTGAAAGATGAATTCATGCTGTGTGTCAAATCAATTTATTTTTATCTTTGTCCATATGCTGTTGTGTGGATGGAATTGTATGAATTACTATGTTTTATTTATCTGTTCTGTTGTTGATAGACTTTTGGATTATTCATTTGGGGCTCTGGGAAAGAATGGTGTTATCAACATTCTTAAACAGGGAGCTTGCTGAGCATTTGTATGCATTTCTAGAGTAAATGCTCAAAAATGGTATTACTGGTCATATGGTAAATACATCTTTAATGTTCTTAGATAAGACACACCAATTTTCCCCAAGAATTTGGGGAAGACAGTAATAATAGTCAACTTTGAATGATTTCCAGTCAAAGCTTGATTTTGGAGCTAGTTCTGAAGGCAAAGTATATGATGCAGAGAAGAAGTTTATTATTTCATCTGCCTAGTGATAGCAAGTGTGATGTTTGTGGAAGAATCAGGAAGAAAGCATGATGGAATAGGTACATAAGCTGCCATAAGAAAAACCTGAGGGTACAAACTCTGCCTTCACTACTGAACTGCTGTTGATTTCCAGCCCAGGTTCAATTTCATTACCTGGAAAATATATTAACAAAGACACACAGAGTTGTAATAGAAAATAAATGTATCAAATATGAAGTGTGTAATGCAGTGCTTTGCACATGATAAGTTCTTAAATGTTATTTCTCTGTCCGTTAAAGAAGGAAAGTATTAACCTGTCTTAATGCTCACCCTCTATTTCCCGAGATACTTGAGTGAGACTTTAAGATGTGTCTATTTTAAGGGTACTTCTCAGTCAATCTACAAAACCAGAACTAATTATAAACCCTCCAACAAAATCCACATGCATTCTCAAAAGCAAAGTCATAGGAAATCAGTGGAGCTAGATTCATATATTTTAAGATTGTTAAGGTAATTTCCCTCTGCTGATGTCATATACAGATATTTTACACTTCATATTCTAGTGTGAAATCATCTATTATGTTTATAAGAGCTTAAATTCTGTATTCCATTCTACAAGGGAGGATGCTATATTTTGTGCTTGTGAAATGAAGGGTTTAGTCTGATTCTGTGATTTCTGTATTTTCTTCCACTTATCCAATTCCAGGGTCCCACTTTGAGCTTCTCTCTGATTAAGTGTTTAGTGTGACAAGGGGAAATTTAGTTTAACATAAAGTTGGCTTGCTACAAAGACTCAGGTAATTAAGAAATCTTCATTAACTTGGCAAGACCTTTTTAGCTAGCTATATTTTGCCTTAATTATGGTAATAATAACAAAGTCAATGAACTTACTACCTTTCCATTAAGTGCCTCCAAATGTTTTACTCAGAAGAACAATGATTCTTGAAGGGTTATATATTACATGTCTCTGCATGATGAGCCTTATCATTTGATTAGATCACATAATCTTTGAGTTCAAGGTGAAAACTAGCTATGGAAGCATTAACATGGCTTTAATTCATACATGCCATTATGAAATCCTTTAAAAATATACTTGTTAACTTTCTTATAATGATCTAGATACTTAGTATTTTGGCCTGTTTCCTTTTAACACTTGTTAGAGGTCAAGTGTCAATGGTTTGTCTTTCACATTCCTATGTGTTTAGCTGTTTTTAAGGTATTTAAGATTTAAAAAAAAAATTCATCCAGCAAAATTCAGTCTTCATGGTATGCAGTTCTTTGCCTTTATGACAAGTGAATAAAGTTGTGTATCCAACACCACAGTTATGACACTGAAATTTCCGTTACACAAAAATTCTCTGATGATTGTTTTTTGTAGCCAACTCTTCCCCCAGCTTCACCATTGGCCATCATGAGTCTGTTTTCTTGCCTATAGTTTTGCTTGACCAGAACGTCATATGATAAAATCAAACAATGTGTAGTATTTTGTGACTGTCTTCTTTGGTGCAACAAAATGCATTTGAGCGTTGTTCATGTGCGTATGAATGAACAGGTCACTCTTTTTCATTGCCGAGTAGTAGTTCACTGTGACTGCCTACTACTTTGTTTATTCATTTGCAAGTTGAAAGACACTTCATTTATCTCTGGATTTTGGCAACTATGAATAAAGCTGATGTAAACATTTGCATACATTTTGTATGTGTGTGAACATAAAGTTTCATATTTCTTGATCAAATACCTAGGAGTGAGATTGCAGAGTAGTATGATAGTCAAAGATGCTTAGTCGTGTCTGACTCATTGCAACCCCATGGACTATACAAGCCATGGAATTCTCCAGGCCAGAATACTGGAGTGGGTAGCCTTTGCCTTCTCCAGGGGATCTTCCCAACCCAGGCATTGAACCCAGGTCTCCTGCATTGCAGGCAGATTCTTTACCAGCTGAGCCACAAGGGAAGCCCAAGAATACTGGAGTGGGTAGCCTATCCCTTCTCCAGCGGATCTTCCCGACTGAGGAATCAAACTGGGGTCTCTTGCATTGCAGGTGGATTCTTTACCAACTGAGCTACCAGGGAAGTCTGCTAGTATGATAAGTGTTTGTTTAATTATAGTAAACCACTAAACTATTTTCCAAATTGGCTGCACCATTTTCTTCCAGTTATGTATGAGAATTCTCAACACTCCATATCCTCACTATCACTTTGTTTTGTCAGCTTTTTATATTTTATCCATTCTAATAGTTGAATAATTGTGCTTTGTTATATTTTTAATGATGTTGATCATCTTTTTACATGCTTATTTGCCATTCACACATTTTCTTTGGTGAAGTGTCTGTTTAGATCTTCTGCACCCAACAAGGTACGTTGTTTCCTTGTTATTACATTTTAAGAGTTCTTCGTGGCTTCTGTTGGTAAGTTCTTTGTCAGATATGTGATTGTAAATGTTTTTTCCTAATCTGTGGCTTGTATTTTTATTTAGTCATGTCTTGCCTAGGGCAAAGTTTTTATTTTTTGATGAAATCCAATTCATTATGGTTTTCCTTTTATGGATTATACTTTTAGTGTCATATCTAAGAATTCTTTACACAATCTGAGGCCAAAGATCTCTTATGTTTTCTTGTAAACTTTTTACAATTTTACATTTAGATATATTTTCTATTAATTTTTAAATAAAAAGTAAGATGTAGGTTGTGATTCATTTTTATTTCTGCCTATAGATATCCAGTTGTTCCAGCACCGTCACTGAAAAAAACTTTCTCCATTAACCTGCCTTTGCAATTTTGTCAAAAATCAGTTGTCCATATATAAGTAGGCCATTTGTGAACTCCCTATTCAGTCCTAATGATTTAAGTAGCTATCCATTCACTATACTATCCTAATTAATGTAGCTTTATATTGTCTTGAAATTGGGTAATTTGAACCTGCTGACTTTCTTCTTTTAAGAATTTATTTGGTTATTTTAGTGGCTCTGTCTTCCCATAAATGTTAGAATATGCTTGTTAAAAGTGTTGTGGTGAATCTGCTATAATCCAACATAGAATAAAAAATTCAAAAGAAAAAAAAGTGTTATGAGGTTTTGATTGGAATTATATTGACTCTATAGATCAGATTAGAGAGAACTGACAGCAATACTGACTCTTCCAATTTATTGATATGGTATATTCTTCATTTATTTGAACCTTTTTTAATTTTTCTTTCTTCATCAATGTTTTGTACTTTTCATCACATTGTCCTGAATGCATTTTGTTAGGTTTATACTTATGTATTTAATTATTTTGGTGTTATTGTAAATGATACTATTTCAAGTTTTGATTTCTAATTATTTGTTGCTAATATATATAAAACACTATTGACACCTTGTTAAACTCAGTATTTCTAGAAGCTCATTTATAGGTTGCTTCAGATCTTCTATATAGATAATCAAGTCACCTGTGAACAGAGGAAACTTTATTTATTTTTTTCCTAATCTGTATGTTTCTTTTAAAATTCCTCCCCCAAGACAGTTTGGATCTTTCAGCACAATACTGAAGAAGCATGGTGAAAGCATGCCGTATTCTCATTTTAGGATGAAAACATTTGGTTTTTTAACATTGAGGATGATGCTATCTGTGGAGCATTTTATAAATGACTTTTATCAGGTTAAGGAAGTTCCTGTATGCTCATAGTTTCCGAGAGGTTTTTTCCTTTTAAAAATCATTAATGGATATGAGTTTTTCTCAATTGCTTTTATGCGTCTAATGAAGTGATTATGTTTTTTTTCTCCGTTAGTCGGCAAAGATGATTAATTATATTGATTGACTTTTGAATGTTGAGACGTTCTTACATTTCTGGATAAAAACCAAACTGTTCATGATCCATCTTATATACTATTTGATTTGCTAATATTTTAACTCTGTGGATTTTTTGAATTTATGCACCAAATTTTTTATTTTGGTAATGTCTTTGTGTTTGGTATCAAGGTAATGCTGGTCACAGGAAATGATTCTGGGTAGCTTCTTTCCTCTTCTGTTTTGTGGATGTAATTGTGAAGAATTCATATACTCTCTTCCTTAAGTCTTTTGTGGAAGTGACCTGTGAAATCACTTGGGACTGGAGTATTTTTGTTAAAAACTTTAAACCAGAAGTTCAATTTATAAGACTATTCCAGTTATCTATTTTTCTTGAACGAGTTTTGGTAGTTTGTGTTTTCCAAGGAATTTGGATGATTTCATTTATGTTGCTGGGTTTATGGGCTTAATGTTGCTTGTAGCACATCCTTATTATTTTAATATTTGTGATGTCTATAGTGATGTGCTACTTACACTCCTGATATTGGAAAATTGCATCCTCACCCTTTTTTTTTCTTGGTCAGTCTTTCTTTAATAAGTTTTATTGATCTTCTCAAAGAACCAACTTTTGGTTTCATTGAAATTTCTCCATTGTTTTTTATATTTTAATTTCATTTATTTTCGATCTTAGGAAAACATCAGAGGAGAAAAAGTCTATTGTGTTTATCCAGATACCTGCCATTGTTACTGTTTTTCTTTCATTCTTGAAGGTTCAAGTTTCTCTCTGGTTTCATTTCCCTTCTACCTGAGGAACATCTTATTGCGTTTGTTTTAGAACAGATTTTCTGGTGATAAACTTCTTTTGAAACTTTACATGTTTTTCTCCATTTGAAATTGGCTTTATTTTGTCTTCATTTTTTAAGGGCTCTTATTATTATTACTTTTTTTTTTTTTTTACTGGATACAGAATTCTCGTTAAGTGTTTCCTTCAACACTCTAAAGGTGCTCTTCCACTTTCTTGTGGCTTTGAAAGTTTCTAAGGAGAAATCCATAACTCACTTTGGTCACTTTCCTCCTTTTACGTCAGTGGTTTTTCTAATTGCATTCAAGCCTGTTCAAGCGTGAGACACCCGGGGTGCAGAACTTGGGGAGGCGCCCCCTCCTGGGGGGGGGGCGTGAACAGGCTGCGCGCGCACCGCGCTGAGAGCTAGGCCCTCAGCTGTGCCTCCGGCGCTGTGCTTCCCGAGCGCTTCCGTCGCCCCACCCTCCGCCCAGCCCGGTTCCCCCTGCTCCTCGGGGCCTCCTGTCTCCCTGCTCAGGATGCCGCGTGCTAGCCTCGTGCCCCGCCTTGTAATTGCACATAGCCAGGGCTGCCGGGGTGTAATGAGGCGAGAGGGAAGAGAGGAACACGCAACAAAGACATCCGTACACTCCCGGGACCGCAAGCATCCTTTCCCCACTTTCTCGGGCCAGAGAGACGGGTTTTCTCTCAGGGGTTCAGGTGCTCTCACCGTCCACCCCCAGCCCCACTGCGATACGGCTCAGCTCTGTGACCTGGGCAGCCCTCCAGGCACGTCTAGGAGAAAACAGACTGAAATTGAGAGAGAGACCTTGGAGGTTTTCTTACGCACTCACTACTTTACAGGAGGCCTTTTCTCAGTCCTCTAGCCGGCAGCTAGTCTTTTGCCCAGGTGGCTCAGTGGTAAAGAATCTGCCTGCCAACGTAGGAGACTCGGGTTCAATCCTTGGGTCAGGGAGATGCCCTGGAAAAGGAAAAGGCAGTCTACTCCAGGATCCTTTCCTGGAAAATCCCATGCAGAGAGGAGCCTGGCGGGCTACAGTCTGTGAAGTCACGAAGACTTGGACATGACCGAGCACGCACTAGCCAGAAAAAGAATGTTTTTTTTTTTCAGAAGTTTTGGAAAAAAAAAAACAAAAGTTCTGCATTTCCACACCTCACTGCCCTGGGGTCAAAGAAGTGGGAAAAAGGAGGAACGAAACAGTGAACTCCACACACTCTGGTTGTTTGTTTCCCAATAGTGTTTGTTTTTCAAAATTCTCCATTATATGCTTTTTGTATAATGGGTAGAGTGTTTAGTTGTAAGCAGTGGAAGAGAAGTTATATGATAAGTTTATTCCATCTTGACACACACTGGCACTCCTAAGGTAGTTTTGAAGGTGGAAAACATAAAAATGAATACATTTCTGACTGACTAAGAGAGTGATGACCACATTTTCAAATCGTTTATCAATGGATTGACATTTTAAAATACATCCCTGGAGGCAAATTACTTGAAACTGGGCATGTTTTGTAAAATCTAGATGTGTTTCCCAAGTCTTTCAGATCTTAAGACTGGGTTAGATGTCACTTCTTTATATTGTCAAAATACTATGATTTATTGCTTTCTTAGTTTTTTCTACGCTAAATTGAAATCATCCATTTCCTTAGCTTTCTCTCACATTAAACAATTTAGTTCTTGAGAAAAAGAACTATGTCTTATTCTCTTGGACATTCTCAGCATTTAGTAATAATGCCTGGCAATCTATAGGCATTGAATAAACATTTCTGAATAAATGGATAAAGCAAGCTGTGGAAGATTCATTCACACTTTTTCCACATACAAATCAGTTCAGTTCAGTTCAGTCGCTCACTTGTGTCCGACTCTTTGCGACCCCATGAATCGCAGCACACCAGGCCTCCCTGTCTAACACCACCTCCCGGAGTTCACTCAAACTCATGTCCTTCGAGTCGGTGATGCCATCCAGCCATCTCATCCTCTGTCGTCCCCTTCTCCTCCTGCCCCCAGTCCCTCCCAGCATCAGGGTCTTTTCCAATGAGTCAACTCTTCACATGAAGTAGTCAAATACTGGAGTTTCAGCTTCAGCATCAGTCCCTCCAATGAACACCCAGGACTGATCTCCTCTAGGATGGACTGGTTGGATCTCCTTGCACACAACATACAAATACTTACACATACAAATCTGCATATACAAATACTTACAAATAAAAGATCCTGTTACCCAGTCGTGCATTATACACCCAAATGCTGTGAAGCCAACATGTCCTTTGAGATTCAAATACTGAATTAAGTCCAATATGGTCCCACATGTTTTAGAAAATTTTTATGAAACATATTTAGCCTTTTTATATCTCATTAACAAAGTTGTGATAGTTTCAGGTGGACAGCAAAGGGACTCAATACATGTATCCATTCTCCTCCCAACTCTCCTCCCATCCAGGCTGCCACAAAACATTGAGCAGAGTTCCCTGTGCTATACAATGGGTCCTTGTTAATTGTTGTAGTTCAGTTGCTCAGTCATGTCTGACTCTTTGTGACTCCATGAACTGTAGCATGCCAGACTTCCCTGTCCTTAACCGTTTCCCGGAGTTTGCTAAGACTCATGTCCATTGTGTTGATGATGCCATCCAACAAGTTCATCCTCTGTTGTCCCCTTCTCTTGCCCTCAATCTTCCCCAGCATCAGGGTCTTTTCCAGTGAGTTGGCTTTTTGCTTCGGGTGGCCAAAATATTGGAGTTTCAGCTTCACCATCAGTCCTTCCAAAGAGTATTTGGACTGATTTCCTTTAGGATGGACTGGTTTGATCTCCTTGCAGTCCAGGGGACTCTCAAGAGTCTTCTCCAACAACACAGTTCAAAAGCATCAATTCTTCAGTGCTCAGCCTTCCTTATGGTCCAACTCTCACATCCATACATGACTACTAGAAAAATCATAGCTTTGACTAGATGAACCTCTGTCAGCAAAGTGATGTCTCTGCTTTTTAATACACTGTCTAGGTTTGTTATAGCTTTTATTGTAAGGAGCAAGCATCTTGTAATTTCATGGCTGAAGTCACTACCTGCAGTGATTTTGGAACCCAAAAAAAGAAAGTCTGTCACTGTTTCTATTGTTTTCCCATCTATTTACCATGAAGTGGTGGGACTGGATGCCATGATCTTTGTTTTTTTGAATGTTGAGTTCTAAGCCAACCTTTTCACTCTCCTCTTTTATTTCATCAAGAGGTTCTTTTGGTCCTGTTAGCTTTTTGCCATAAAGGTGGTGTCATCTGCATATCTGAGGTTACTATTTCTCCTGGCAATCTTGATTCCAGCTTGTGCTTCATCCAGCACAGAATTTTGCATGATATACCCTGCATATAAGTTAAACAAGCACGGTGACAATATACAGCCTTGATGTACTCCTTTCCCAATCTTGAACCAGTATATTGCTCCATGTCCGGTTCTAACTGTTATTTCTTGACCTGCATACAGGTTTCTCAGGAAGCAGGTCAGGTGGTCTGGTATTCCTATTTCATTAAGAATTTTTCACAGTTTATTTTGATCTGCATAGTCAAAGGCTTTAGTATAGTCAATAAAGCGGAAGTAGATGTTTTTCTGTAATTCTCTTGCTTTTTAAATAATCCATCGGACGTTGGCAATTTGATCTCTGGTTCCTCTGCCTTTTCTAAATCCAGCTTTTACTTCTGGAAGTTCTCAGTTCACATATTGTTGAAGCCTAGTTTGAAGGAGTTTGATTATTACTTTGCTAGCATGTGAAATGAGTTCAATTGTGCAGTAGTTTGAGCATTCTTTGGCATTGCTTTTCTTTGGGATTGGAATGAAAACTGACCTTTTCCAGTCCTGTGGCATATTGAGTGCAACACTTTCACAGCACCATCTTTCAGGATTTGAAATAGCTCAGTTGGAATTCCATCACCTCCACTATCTTTGTTTGTAGTGATGCTTCCTAAGGCCCACTTGACTTCACACTCCAGGATGTCTGGCTCTAGGTGAGTGACTGCAGCATTATGGCTGTCCTGGTCATGAAGACCTTTTTTGTACAGTCATGCATATTCTTGCCACCTCTTCTTAATATCTTCTGCTTGTTAGGTCCATACCATTTCTGTCCTTTATTGAGCCCATCTTTGCATGGAATGTTCCCATGGTATCTCTAATTTTCTTGAGATCTCTAGTCTTTCCCATTCTATTGCTTTCCTCTATTTGTTTGCACTGTTCACTTAAGAAGGCTTTCTTATCTCTCCTTGCTATTCTTTGAAACTCTGTATTCGGATGAGTATATGCTTCCTTTTCTCCTTTGCCTTCCACTTCTCATCTTTTCTCAGCTATTTGTAAGGCCTCCTCAATCATTTTGCATTTTTGCATTTCTTTTTCTTGGGGATGGTTTTGATCACCACAAAATTAACCTCTGTTCATAGTTCTTCAGGCACTCTATCAGATCTAATCCCTTGAATCTATTTTTCTCTTCCACAGTATAATTGTAAGGCATTTGAGTTAGGTCACCCCTGAATGGCCTAGTGGTTTTCCCATACTTTTTCAATTTAAGTCTGAATTTTACAATAAGGAGCTCATGATCTGAGCCATAGTCAGCTCCTGGTCTTGTTTTGGTTGACGGTATAAAGTTTCTCTATCTTTGGTTGCAAATAATGTAATCAATCTGATTTCAGGATTGACCATCTGGTGATGTCCATGTGTAGAGTCACCGCTTGTGTTTTTGGAAGAGGGTGTTTGCTATGACCAGTGTGTTCTCTTGGCAGAATTCTGTTAGCCTTTGCCCTGCTTCATTTTTTACTTGAAGGGCAAATTTGCCTGTTACTCTAGGTATCTCTTGACCTCCTAGTCTGACAAAACATGGTCCACTGGAGAAGGGATTGGCAAACCACTTCAGCATTCTTGCCTTGAGAAATCCATGAACAGTATGAAAAGGCAAAAAGATATGACACTGACAGATGAACCCCCAGGTCACTAGGTGTCCAATATGCTACTGGAGAAGAGCAGAGAAATAGCTCCAGGAGAAATGAGGAGGCTGAGCCAAAGTGGAAACAATGCCCAGTTATGGATATGACTGGTGGTGAAAATAAAGTCAGATGCTATAAAGAGCAATATTGCATAGGAACCTAGAATGTTAGGTTCATTAATCGAGGTAAATTGAAAGTGGTCAAATAGGAGATGGCAAGAGGAAACTTTGACATTTTAGGAATCAATTAGCTAAAATGGGTGGGAATTAGCAAGTTTAATTCAGATGACCATTATATCTACTACTGTGGACAAGAATCCCTTAGAAGAAATGGAATAGCCCTCATAGTCAACAAAAGAGTCTGAAATGCAGGACTTGAGTGCAATCTCAAAAACAACAGAATAATCTGTTTGTTTCCAAGGCAAACCATTCAATATCATAGTAATACAAATCTATGCCCCAATAACTAATGCCAAAGAAGATGAACAGTTATATGAAGACCTTCAAGACCTTCTAGAACTAACACCAAAAAAAAAAAAAAAGAGGTTCTTATTGGTTATTTTAAATAAAGCATTGTGTACATGTCCATTCCAAATTCCCTAACTGTCCCTTCCCCCAGGCTTCCCCCAGCAAACATCAGTTTGCTCTCTAACTCTGAATCTGTCTGTTTTGTAAATATGTTTATTTGTATCATGTCTTTTTAGATTCTGCATATAATGGATGTCATGTGATGCTTCTGCTTCTCTGACTTACTTCACTCAGTATGACAATCTCTAAGTCCATCCGTATTGCTGCAAATGGTATTATTTCATTCTTTTTAATGGCTGTGTAATATTCCGTTGTGTATATGTACCACATCTTCTTTATCTATTCCTCTGTTAATGGGTATTTGGGTTGCTTCCATGTCTTTGCTATTGTAAACAGTGCTGCAATGAACACTGAGGTGCATATATCCTTTATCTCCAGATATATCTCCAGATATATTCTCTTATCCCAGAGTGGGATTGTAGGGTCATATGGTAGCTCTATTTTTAGTTTTTTAAAGAAGCTTCATACTGTTCACCATAGTAGCTGTACCAGTGTAAGAGGGTTCCTTTTCTCCACACCATCACTGGGATTTATTGTTTGTGGATTTTTTGAAGATAGTCATTTTGACTGGCCCACACTTTTTTTTTCTCAGATTCTCAGGGACTTATGTTCTTTCTTTTTTGGGGGGGAGGGGTTTGATGTTTCAATACAATTACAGCTTACCTCCTTTGATACTACTTTGGCTGCACAGTTAATCAAGGATGAAACTGAGCTTTTTTTTTATTTCCCAAATTCTCTATGGAAGCTGTGTGTGTGTGTGTGTGTGTGTGTGTGTGCATGCACACAATCTTTAGGAAGGTACATGATGATGAAAGTTATCATCTTGCAGACAAAAAATTTAGTATTAGGTGCTTTTAAGAATCTATTCATCACATTACTACATAATCTCCTTTCCCTTCTGTAGATTCAATTTCCTTAACATTATTATACAGAATGATTTATCTTTTCAACCTTCTACTGAGTTTGGGTCTACTTTTGCATATCCAAAAGCCCATTAATGGACTCTGCTAAAATCAAGAGTAAGCTAAACTATTTTTAGTCCAACAGAAGGACTGGCAGAGGCTTTAAAGCTTCAGTTTCATTTTGCCCTTCTCTTACTGAGCGTTCATGGATGCATGCTAAATTATTTCAGTCCTGTCTGATTCTTTGTGACCTTGTGGACTGTAGCCCACCAGGCTCCTCTGTCCATGGGATTCTCCAGGCAAGAATCTGGAATACTGAAGTGGGTTGCCATGCCCTCTTCCAAGGGATCTTTCCAATCCAAGGATCCAACTCCCATCGCTAATGTCTCCTGCATTGGCAGACAGGTTTGTTTGTTTGTTTGTTTTTTTACCACTAACGCCCCCTGGGAAGCCCCTCATGAGCTTAAGTATAAGTGTTAGTCATTCAGCAGTGTCCGGCTCTTTGTGACCCCTAGTTAGGCTCCTCTGTCCACGGAATTTTCCAGGAAAGAATACTGGAGTGGGTAGCTGTTCTGTCCTCCAGGGGGTCTTCCTGACCTGGGACTGAACCCAGGTCTCCTGCATTGCAGGCAGATTGCTTTCTGCTGAGCCACCAGGAAAGCCCTTAATGAGCATATAGACGCATTTTCAAGTGGTATGATTTAAACCATACTCTCTACCCTGCCTCCCTACCTCCACAAACACAGGAGCAGTTAAAGTCCACTTTGGGTTTCAAATGACATTTTAACTATACTGTTACACTTCCTGGTGTACATAGAAATTTATTTCCCAAAGACCAGAAAAATGTAGAAAATGAGATTTTGAACTGGAAGACCTGTGCTTGAAACCTGGCAATATAGCTTCCTACTTCATTTGAGATGTCTTTATCTCAAACTATGGAGGGCTTGTTACTTACATATAAATACTTATATATAAAGATAAATAGATAAATATTAGTCACTCAGACATGTCCGTCTCTTTGCAACCCCATGGACTAAAGTCCTTCAGGCTCCTTTATAAATGGAACTCTCCAGGCAAGAATACTGTAGTGGGTTGCCATGCCCTCCTCTAGGGGATCTTCCCAACCCAGGGATCAAACCCAGGTCTTCCGCATCGCAGGCAGATTCTTTACCGTCTGAGCCACCAGGGAAGCCCATATAGAAAGATACTTATATATAAATCTGCATATTTTGATTCATCTATTTATCATATCTTTCATCTATGTATTACCTCTTTGGACCTCAGTTTTATCACCTGTAAAATGAGAATAACCATAATTTTGGACTCAAATTGCCTTTTGGAATTTATTTGGCTTGCACATGAATCTGACTAAATGAAAAGGAAAAATGTTCCGGAAAATTACTGATAGTGATGAGCTACTAAGAAGTATATAACTGTAGTCAAGTGCCTTGACATTATCGTTAAATAAATCCATTGGAAGTTTAATGGTCATCTTTCAAATACACTTACTGTGATAAATGTTCACACTAAAGTCACTGGATTTGAAAGGCTAGATTGCATCACTCTTCACTTATTAAAACATTTTTTTTTTTTTTACATTTGGAAGGTAATATTACAATAAAATGAAAGAAAGCTTAAACAATAAAATATAAGATATTTACTATGTATTATTCTAATCCAATTATTGATATCCTAGTTTTCAAATGCCCTTTCAATTCCACATGCATATGTTAATTTATAGTTGTTATCTTGGTGATCAGATCTCCCTCTCCCGCCACCCCTCTCCCATTGGCTATCTATTTTCCATATGGTAATGTAAGTTTCCATGTTACTCTTTCCATACATCTCAACCTCTCCTCCTCTCTCCCCATGTCCATAAGTCTATTCTCTATGTCTGTTTCTCCACTGCTGCCCTGTAAAAAAATTCTTCTGTACCATTTTTTCTAGATTCCATATATTTGTGTTAGAATATGGTATTTATCTTTTTCTTTCTGACTCACTTCACACTGTATAATGGGCACTAGGTTCATCCACCTCATCAGAGCTGACTCAGATGTGTTCCTTTTCATAGCTAAGTAATATCCCATTGTGTATATGTAACACAACTTCTTTATCCATTCATCTGTGGATGAATGTCTAGGTCACTTCCAGGTTCTAGCTATTGTAAATAGTGCTGCAATGAACAATGGGACACATGTGTCTTTTTCAATTTTGATTTCCTTAGGGTGTATGCCTACGAATGGGATTGCTGGGTCATATGGTGGTTTTATTCCTAGTTTTTAAGGAATCTCCATACCATCTTCCATAGTGGCTGTATCAATTTACATTCCCACCAACAGTGCAAGAGCATTCCCTTTTCTCTACACCCTCTCCATTATTTATTGTTTGTAGACTTTTTAATGATGACCATTCTGATTGGTGTGAAGTGATATCTCACTGTGGTTTTGATGTGCATTTCTCTAATAATGAGTGATGTTGAGCATCTTTTCAAGCGTTTGTTGGCTATCTGTATGTCTTTTTTGGAGAAATGTCTATTTAGGTCTTTTCCCCGCTTTTTGATTGGGTGGTTTGTTTTTCTGGCATTGAGTTGTATGAGCTGCTTGTATATTTTGAAAATTAATCTTTTGTCAGTTGTTTCATTTGCTATTATTTTCTCCCATTCTGAGGGTTGTATTTTCACCTTGTTTATAGTTCCTTTGCTGTGAAAAAGCTTTTTAGTTTAATCAGGTCCCACTTGTTTACTTTTGTTTTTATTTCCATGAAATATGAACTATGCCATGTTTCCATGAAACTATGAGTCATGCTGTGTAGGGCCACCCAAGATGGACGGGTCGTGCTGGAGAGTTCTGACAAAATGTGGTCCACTGGAGAAGGGGATGGCAAACCACTTCGGTATTCTTGCCTTGAGAAGCCCATGAACAGTATGAAAAGGCAAAAAGATAAGACACTGAACGATGAACTCCCCAGGTCAGTAGGTGCCCAATAAGCTACTGGAGATCAGTGGAGAAATAACTCCAGGAAGAATGAAGAGACAGAGACAAAGCAAAAACAACACCCAGTTGTGGATGTGACTGGTGATGGAAGCAAGGTCTGATGCTGTAAAGAGCAATATTGCATAGGAACCTGGAATGTTAGGTCCATGAATCAAGGCAAATTAAAAGTGCTCAAACAGGAGATGGCAAGCGTGAACATCGCCATTTTAGGAATCAGCAAACTAAAATGGACTGGAATGGGTGAATTTAACTCAGATGACCATTACATCTACTACTGTGGGCAGGAATCCCTTAGAAGAAATGGGGCAGCCATCATAGTCAACAAGAGAGTCTAAAATGCAGTACTTGGATGCAATCTCAAAAATGACAGAAAGATCTCTGTTCACTTCCAAGGCAAACCATTCAATATCATGGTAATCCAAGTTATGCCCCAACCAGTAATGCTGAAGAAGCTGAAGTTGAATGGTTCTATGAAGATCTACAAGACCTTCTAGAACTAACACCCCAAAAAAGATGTCCTTTACGTTATAGGGGACTGGAATGCAAAAGTAGGAATTCAAGAAACACCTGGAATAACAGGCAATTTGGCCTTGGAGTACAGAATGAAGCAGGGCAAAGGCTAATAGTTTTGCCAAGAGAACACACTGGTCATAGCAAATAACCTCTCCCAACAACACAAGAGAAGACTCTACACATGGACATCACCAGAAGGTCAACACCGAAATCAGATTGATTATATTCTTTGCAGCCAAAAATGGAGAAGCTCTATACAGTCAGCAAAAACAAGACTGGGAGCTGACTATGGCTCAGATCATGAACTCCTTATTGCCAAATTCACACTTAAATTAAAGAAAGTAGGGAAAACCACTAGATCATTCAGGTATGACCTAAATCCAATCCCTAACAATTATACAGTGGAAGTGAGAAATAGATTTAAGGGACTAGATCTGATAGAGTGCCTGATGAACTATGGACAGAGGTTCGTGGCATTGTACAGGAGACAGGGAACAAGACCATCCCCAAGAAAAAGAAATGCAAAAAAGCAAAACGGCTATCTGAGGAGGCCTTACAAAGAGCTGTGAAAAGAAAAGAAACGAAAAGCATAGGAGAAAAGAAAAGAGATACTTATTTGAATGCAGAGTTCCAAAAATAGCAAAGAGAGATAAGAAAGCCTTCCTCAGTGATCGGTGCAAAGAAATAGAGAAAAACAATAGAATGGGAAAGACTAGAGATCTCTTCAAGAACATTAGAGATACCACGGGAATATTTCATGCAAATATGGACTCAATAAAGGACGGAGACGGTATGGACCTAACAGAAGCAGAAGAGATTAAGAAGAGGAGGCAAGAATACACAGAACTATACAAAAAAGATCTTCACGACCGAGATAGCCATGATAGTGTGATCACTCACCTAGAGCCAGACATCCTGGAATGTGAAGTCAAGTGGGCCATAGGAAGCATCACTACAAACAAAGCTAGTGGAGGTGATGGAATTCCAGTTGAGCTACCTAAAAGAAGATGCTGTGAAAGTGCTGCACTCAATATGCCAGCAGATTTGCAAAACTCAGCAGTGGCCACAGGACTGGAAAATGTCAGTTTTCATTCCAATCCCAAAGAAAGGCAATGTCAAGGAATGCTCAAATTACCACACAATTGCACTCATCTCACGCACTAGTAAAGTAATGCTTAAAATTCTCCAAGTCAGGCTTCAGTAATACATGAACTGTGAACCTCCAGATGTTCAAGCTGAATCTAGAAAAGGCAGAGGAAAGAGATCAAATTGCCAACACCCACTGGATCATCGAAAAAGGAAGAGGGTTCCAGAAAAACATCTGCTTCTGCTTTATTGACTATGCCAAAGCCTTTGACTGTGTGGATCACAATAAACTGTGGAAAATTCTGAAAGAGATGGGAATACCAGACCACCTGACCTGCCTCCTGAGAAATCTCTATGCAGGTCAGGAAGCAACAGTTAGAACTGGATATGGAACAACAGACTGGTTCCAAATTGGGAAAGGAGTACAAGGCTGTATATTGTCACCCTGCTTATTTAACTTATATGCAGAATACATCATGAGAAACGCTGGGCTGGAAGAAGCACAAGCTGGAATCAAGATTGCCAGGAGAAATATCAATAACCTCAGATACGTAGATGACACCACCCTTACGGCAGAAAGTGAAGAAGAACTGAAGAGCCTTTTGATGAAAGTGAAAGAGGAGAGTGAAAATGTTGGCTCAAAGCTCAACATTCAGAAAACAAATATCATGGGATCTGGCCCCATCACTTCATGGCAAATAGATGGAGAAACAGTGGAAACAGTGGCAGAGCTTATTTTTTGGGGGGACTCCAAAATGGTGAGTGCAGGCAGTTAGTGCAGCCATAAAATTAAAAGATGCTAACTTCTTGGAAGAAAAGTTATGACCAACCTAGACAGCATATTAAATAGCAGAGACATTACTTTGCCAACAAAGTTTTGTCTAGTCAAAGGCTATGGTTTTTCCAGTAGTCATGTATGGATATAAGAGTTGGACTATAAAGAAGGCTGAGCATCAAAGAATTGATGCTTTTGAACTGTGGTGTTGGAGGAGACTCTTGAGAGTCCCTTGGACTGCAAGGAGATCAAACCAATCCATCCAAAAGGAACTCAGTCCTGAATATTCATTGGAAATACTGATGTTGAAGTGGAAACGCCAATACTTTGGCCACCTGATGTGAAGAGCCAACTCATTTGAAAAGACACTTATGCTGGGAAAGGTTGAAAGGAGAAGGAGACGAGGATAACAGAGGATGAGATGGTTGGATGACATCACCGACACAATGGGCATGAGTTTGAGTAAACTCTGGAAGTTGGTGATGGACAGGGAGGCCTGGCATGCTGCAGTTCATGGGATTGCAAAGAGTTGAACACGACTGAGTGACTGAACTGAGCTGAACTGAGGAGGTGGGTCATAAAGGATCTTGCTTTGATTTATGTCATCGAGTATTCTGCCTATGTTTTCCTTTAAGAGTTTTATAGTTTCTGGTCTTACATTTAGGTCTTTAATCCTCTTTGAGTTTATCTTTGTGTATGATGTTAGGAAGTGTTCTAATTTCATTCTTTTATATGTAGCTGGCCAGATTTCCCAGCACAATTTATTGAAGAGTCTGTCTTTCCCCATTGTATATTCTTGCCTCCTTTGTCAAAAATAAGGTACTCATAGGTGCATGGGTTTATTTCTGGGCTTTCTATCTTGTTCTATTTGTCTATATTTCTGTTTTTGAGCCACTACCATACTGTCTTGATGCCCATAACTTTGTAGTATAACCTGAAGTCAGGAAGGTTTATTCCTCCAGCTCCATTCTTCTTTCTCAAGACTGCTTTGGCTATTCAGGGTATTTTGTGTTTCCATGTTAACTGTGAAAATTTTCAATCTAGTTCTGTGATAAATGCCATTGGTAATTTGATAGGGATTGCATGGAATCTGTAGAATGCATTTTATAGTATAGTCATTTTCACAGTATTGATTCTTCCTACCCAGGAATATGGAATATCTCTCCATCTGCTTATGTTGTCTTTGATTTCTTTCATCAATGTCTTATAGTTTTCTGAGTACAGTTCTTTTGTCTCCTTAGATAAGTTTATTCCTAGATATTTAAATTTTTGTTGCAATGGTTAATGGGATTGATTCCTTAATTTCTCTTTCTGATTTTTCATTGTTAGTATATAGAACTGCAAGTGATTTCTGTGTATTGATTTTGTATCCTGCAACTTTTCTAAATTCACTGATTAGCTCTAGTAATTTTCTGACCCTGTCTTTAGGGTTTTCTATGTACAGTATCATATCATCTGCAAACAGTGAGAACTTTTCTTCTTTTCTGATCTGGATTCCTTTTATTTCTTTTTCTTTCCTGATTGCTGTAGCTAGGACTTCCAGAATTATGTTGAATAATAGTGGTGAGAGTGAACACCCTTGTCTGGTTCCTGATCTTAGGAGGAATGCTTTTAGTTTTTCACCATTAAGAATAATGTTTGCTGTAGACTTACCATATATGGCCTTTACTATGTTGAGGTAGGTTCCTTGTATGCCTGTTTTTGGAAGAGTTTTAATCATAAATGGGTGCTGAATTTTGTCAAAGGTTTTTTCTGCATCTCTTGAGATTATCACATAGATTTTATCTTTCAATTTGTTAATACAGTGTATCACATTGATTGATTTGCATATGTTGAAGAATCCTTGCATTCCCGGAATAAACCCAACTTGATCATGGTGTACGAGGTTTTCAATGTGTTGCCGAATTGTTTCCTAAAATTTTGTTGAAGATTTTTACATCTATGTTCATCAGTGATATTGGCCTATAGTTTTCTTTTTTGTGTGTTGTCTTTGTCTGGTTTTGGTATCAGGGTGATAGTGGCCTCCTAGAATGAGTTTGGAAGTGTTCCTTCCTCTGCAATTTTTTTAAAAAAGAGTTTTAGAAGGATAGGTGTTAGCTCTTCTCTAAGTGTTTGAGAGAGTTCTGTGAAGCCATCTGGTCCTGGGCTTTTGTTTTTTGGGAGATTTTTGATCACAGTTTCAATTTTAGTGCTTGTAATTGTGTTGTTCATGATTTCTGTTTCTTCCTGGTTCAGTCTTGGAAGATTGAACTTTTGTAAGAATCTCTCCATTTCTCTCAGGTTAACCATTTTATTGTCATATAATTGTTCATAATAGTCTCTTATAATCCTTTGTACTTCTGCATTGTCTGTTGTAACCTTTCCTTTTTCATTTCTAATTTTGTTGATTTGATTCTTCTCTCATTTTTTCATGATGAGTCTGGCTAAATGTTTGTCAATTTTGTCTATCTTCTCAAAGAACCAGCTTTTACTTTTATTAATCTTTACTATTGTTTGTTTCACTTCTTTTCATTTATTTCTGCTTGGATCTTTATGATTTCCTTCCTTCTACTAAGGTTTTTTGTTTTTGTTCTTCTTTTTCCAGTTGCTTTAGGTGTAAAGTAAGGTTGTCAATTCGATGTTTTTCTTGTTTCTTGAGGTATGATTGTATTGTTACAAACTTCCCTCTTAGAACCGCTTTTACTGCCTCCCATAGGTTTTGTGTTGTCGTGCTTTCATTGTCATTTGTTTCTAGAAATTTTTTGATTTCATCAGTTACCTGTTGATTATTTAGAATTGTGTTGTTTAATCTCCATGTGTCTGTGTTTCTTACTGTTTTTTCTTGTAATTGATATCTAGTTTCATAGCGTTCTGGTTGGAGAAGATGCTTGAAGTTATTTCAGGTTCCTTAAATTTACTGCGTTTGCTTTGTGACCCAAGATGTGATCTATCCTGGAGAATGTTCCATATGCACTTAAGAAGGTGTATTCTTCTGCATTTGGATGTAATGTCCTGAAGATATCAATGAGATCCATCTCATCTAATGTATCATTTAAGACTTGTGTTTCCTTATTTTCCACTTTGATAATCTATCCATTGGTGTGAATGGGGTGTTAAAGTCTCCTACTATTATTGTGTTACTGTCAATTTCTCCCTTTATGTTTGTTGTTGTTTGTCTTATGTATTGAGGTATTCCTATGTTCGGTGCATAGATATTTACGATTGTTGTGACTTCCTCTTGGATTGATCCCTTGATCATTATGTAGCATCCTTCCTTATCTCTTGTAATCTGTATTTTAAGATCTATTTTGTCTGATATGAGGATTGCTACTTCAGCTTTCTTTTGCTTCCCATTTTCATGGAATATATTTTTCCATCCTCTCACTTTCAATCTATATGTGTCTTTAGGTCTGAAGTGGGTTTCTTGTATACAGCATATATATGGGTCTTGTTTTTGTATCCATTCAGCTAGTCTGCATCTTTTGGTTGGAGCATTTAATCCATTTACATTCAAAGTAATTATTGATATATATGTTCTTATTGCTGTTTTCTTAATTGTTTGGGGTTGATTTTGTAAATCTTTTTTCTCCATATTTCTTGACTATATAAGTCCCTTTAACATCTGTTTTAAAGCTGGTTTGGTGGTACCAAATTCTTTTTACTTTTACTTGTCTGAAAAGCTTTTTATTTCTCCATCAACTTTGAGCAAGATTCTTGCGAGGTACAGTAATCTTGGTTGTAGATTTTCCCCTTTCAGAACTTTAAATATATCCTGCCATTCCCTTCTGGCCTGCAGAGTTTCTGCTGAAAGATCAGCTAGCTGTTAAGTGTGTGGGGTTTCCCTTGTATGTTACTTGTTGCTTCTCTCTTGCTACTTTTGATATTCTTTCTTTGTGTTTAGTCTTTGTTAGTTTGATTAGTATGTGTCTTGTCCTGTTTCTCCTTGGGTTTATCCTATATGGGACTCTTTGTGCTTCTTGGACTTGATTGACTATTTCCCTTTCCATTGGGGAATATTTCAACCATGATCTCTTCAAACATTTTCTCATACCCTTTCTTTTTCTCTTCTTCTTCTGAGACCCCTATAATTTGAATGTTGGTGCATTTGATATTGTCCCAGATGTCTCTGAGACTATCCTCAGTTCTTTTCATTCTTTTTACTTTATTCTGCTCTTCAGAAGTTATTTCCACCATTTTATTTTCCAGCTCACTGTTTCATTCTTCTGCTTCACATATTCTGCTATTGATTCCTTTTAGAGTATTTTTAATTTCAGTAATTGTGTTGTTTGTCTCTGCATGTTTATTCTTTAATTCTTCTAGGTTTTTGTTAATTGATTCTTGCAGTTTCTGAATTTTGTTTTCAAGGTTTTGATCATCTTTACTATCATTATTCTGAATTCTTTTTCAGGTAATTTTCCCATTTCCTCTTCACTTTTTTGGACTTCTGTGTTTCTAGT
Source organism: Cervus elaphus (assembly GCF_910594005.1). Taxonomy (NCBI): domain Eukaryota; kingdom Metazoa; phylum Chordata; class Mammalia; order Artiodactyla; family Cervidae; genus Cervus; species Cervus elaphus. The sequence continues at coordinate 78,128,450 of NC_057819.1, read as the reverse complement.
TTGTTCCATCATTTGTGTAGTATTTCTCTGCCTTTTCATTATTTTTTAAAATTTATTGTGTTTGAGGTCTCCTTTCCCCAGGTTTCAAGACTGAATTCTTTCTTCCTTTTGGTTTCTGCCCTCCTAAGGTTGGTCCAGTGGTTTGTGTAAGCTTCGTATAGGGTGAGATTTGTGCTGAGTTTTTGTTTGTGGGTTTTTCCTCTGATGGGCAAGGCTGAGTGAGCTGGTAATCCTGTCTGCTGATGATTGGGTTTGTATTTTTGTTTAGTTTGTTGTTTAGATGAGGCGTCCTTCACAGAGTGCTACTGGTGGTTGGGTGATCCTAGGTCTTGTTTCAAGTGGTTTCCTTTGTGTGAGTTCTCACTATTTAATACTCCCTAGGGTTAGTTCTCTGGTAGTCTTCTTGCCTGGAGAATCCCAGGGACGGGGGAGCCTGGTGGGCTGCCGTCTATGGGGTCGCACAGAATCGGACACGACTGAAGTGACTTAGCAGCAGCAGCAGCAGGGTTAGTTCTCTGGTAGTTTTGGGTCTTGGAGTCACTCCAAAGCCTCAGAGCTTGATCTCTGGTCCAGAATGAAGATTCCACAAGAAGTTTATTATGGCATTAAGTGAGATTAAAACAAATAACCCAAAACTGGAAACCAAAAATGAGCCCCAGAGAAATGGCAGTTACAAAATCACACAAATAATAATTAAAATAATAGAATATATATATATATATATATCCATGAGAAAAGTCAAAACAGTCCAACAAAGATAAAGTACAGTAGATTGACCCAGTGAACAAAGGAAATCAGAAATTATATTTACCAGTTAAGAACAAAACTAACTAAAGCACAAACTGGAAAACAAAACTAAAGCAAGGTATCAATTGGGGAATAAAGCAATGAAAATAAAACTAACAAATATGTTGAGAGAAAAAGAAAGAAAGTAAAGAAAGAAAGAATATATATGCAACGTTAAACAGAAGTAGATAAAAAGATTTTATATACATTAAAGATTAACTGCAAGGGGAAAAGAACAGTAGGAAAAGCAAAGGAGTAACTGCAGAAAATATAATAGGTTTAAAAAATTAAAAATTAAAATTAAAAAAATAAATGGAAAATGCCCCAGAACTGCAAAAACCCAACATAGAGGCAGAGGTTTATAACAACAATAAAAAATGTGACTGAGAAAAAAAAGAAAAAACTCAAAAGCTTAATTACATTTCATAGTACCAGTAAAACGGACAACTCCAACAGAGGGGGGAAAAGGCGGGGGGGAGGAAAGTCCAAAAGAATCTACAGAACAAGTCAAAACATAAGAATAATGTGTTTTTCTTGAGTCACTGCTCTCAGAGTCCTTTCCCTCTCTGGGAGTCACAGTCCACCTCACCTCCCTAGGATGCCCTCTAACACTGTGCTGGTCTCTGGACCTGCTGTAGGGGCAGCTCAGATTCTAATCTGGTCCTCCTGTGTGTTCTTCCCTCCAATGTCCACAGCTATCAGAACTAGAGCATTTTCTTTTGTGGGAACTCTCAGTGTCCTTTTATATGTTCCATAGACACAGAGTCTGCCTAGTTGATCATGTGGATTTAATCTGCAGCTTCTACAGCTGGTGGGAAGCTTTGGGGTCTTCTTCCTTAGCCACACTGCCCCTGGTCTTCAACTGTGGTTTTATTTCCACCTCTGCATGGGGGTCGTCCACCGGGCCATGCTCCTGAGGCTGCCCTGGAGGACTTGGCTTTGCCACTGTGAGGGCCAGGTGAGGAGGTGGTACAGCTGCTTGGGTTGCAGGGGTTCTGGCAGCACAGGGTACTCAGGCGGGGTTGACGGCTAGGGCAGCAGGAAAGATAGTGCTCTAAAAGGTATGGCAGCCAGTATTCGCCAATATGCTCCAGTATTCTTGCCTGGAGAAACCCCCTGACAGAGAAGCCTGGGAGGCCACAGTCTACAGGTTTGCAAAGCGTTGCCAGAGAGACACCACCAAAGTGACTCTGCGCACGTAGGCATAAATTATTTTTTGTGCCTGTGGCAGCTCTGCCCCAGTGAGAGTTGAGCATGAAGGTGGCGCAGCTGCTTGGCTTGCTGGGACCCTGGTGGCGCCAAGTGTGCAGGGACATGGACGGCCTCTGCTGCAGGGGTTATGGCCCTATCAGAGTCTTTTATCGAGCCTCTTGTAGCTTATGATCAGAAGGCCTCTATGGCCAGTCTTTCTCTGTAGCTCTGCCCCTTCAGGCTCTTAGAGGGCTTCCTTGCCTGGGGTCCTTCTCTGTTGTTTGACGCATCAGGCACATAGAAGGACACCCCTGGGTGGGGTCCTACTCTGTAGATCAATGCGTCAGGCATTTGATGGGCCAGTCTCTCTATTGTTCAGCTGCCAGTAGCTGGTGTGTGGGGAGAGAGTCTATGGTGATGGCTCCACCCCATATGCATGACTCTGAAGTATCGCCTTGCTTCCATGGCTGCCTAGCTTTCCTCCACAGGCATTTCCAACCACAGTCTCCTCCCTCACATCCCCTCCATCTGTCTTTCCACAGTCAATAGCAGTCCTCACCATGGGACTGCTTCACAGTCCTGAAACTCCAGCTCCCAGCCACTGCACCTTCCAGGGGATCTGTGTCCCTGTCCAGGGTCTGTATGGTTGTGGCAAGGACTGTCTGATTCTCATCCCATTTAGGCTGCCACAGATCAGCTGTTTCACTCTCAGCCTTAAATGTTCCTCCCCTGACTCAGACAATTGCCCTGATATGGGGATCAGACCCCTGCTTCAGTTCCCCACTCGCCAAGAGCAGATCCAGTCCTACTAACACTCTTGTTTCCCCCCCAGTTCCTTCATCCTACTGAGTTTTGCTTGGGTCTATACACTCTCTCCCACTGGCCAGGGACTCCTGTCTGTTCTTAGCTGGTGTTCCTCATGCCCCTCTGTGTCTGAAGGTATATTCCTGCTGTATTCATGAAGAGAGATGTACTCCACGTTCACCTACTCCTCTGCCATCTTGTTCTAGGGACCAGACTTATAATCTGTTTTTACTTAATATTATGCTACCATTACTACTTTCTACAATGATCTGTAGTGCTCACACTATCTTAATAACAGTATATTACATTATTTCACCAATTTAATGTGCCATCACTTACATGACCATTTAAATATTTTTCAAATATTTGCTGTTATAGATATTAGTGCACTATCTTCATAGATTTAGCTTTTTGATATTGTTTTGTTCTATTATTTCTTCGGGATCCATCTTCTATGCTGTGCTGTGCTAAGTCGCTTCAGTTGTGTCCAACTCTTTGTGACCCTGTGGACTGTAACCCACCAGGCTCCTGTGTCCATGGCATTCTCCAGGCAAGAATCCTGGAGTGGGTTGCCGTGCCCTCCTCCGGGGGATTTACCTGACCCATGGATCGAACTCATGTCTCTTATGTCTCCTGCATTGGCAGGTGCGTTCTTTATCACTAGTGCCACCTGGGAAGCCCCAGGATCCATCTTCTAGGAGACTCAAAAAATTATTGTACTACCTTACACTGCCACACGCACATAGGAATATACCAGGGTCAATAGAATATTCCTACTTTTTTAGAGTATTTTAAACTTTTGAATAGTTTGAATAATTAATTAATTTATTTACTTTTAATTTTTCCATGCAAAGAAAGGTTTAATTTCATTCGGTACAGTGTAGCCACAGAATTTTGTTTTTCAGTGTACAACACATCTTGGCATTAGTGAATGACATGCCTGCTGGAGCTTCGAGGTCTGCCACTGCTCATGTCGTCACCTTGGACCGGCTGCTCCTGTCCCATCCAGGGGAGGGCTGATGTTCTCTTGAGTAATTTAATAAGTATAGTTATCTCAAGATTGGCTTTACATTTTTATTAATAGTGAGTTTGAACATTTTCTATATATTTTTTTATTAGAATTTCCTTTTATGTGACTAAATTGCTACTATCAGCTGCCCATTTTATCTACTGGTGGCTTAAGATATATTTTTGTAATGTATATTAACAACCTGCTATAAACATTTTTTCAACTTTTGCTTTCCTTTCTAGCTTGTTTTATTTTTTATTTTTTGTTTTATTTTTTAGTGTAAATGCCTTTTGATTTTAGACAGTCAAGCAAGTCTTCTATTCTCTTTATGGCTTTTTAGATTACTTCAAATAGAGGAAATAATCATTTCTCCAAGGATCTGACAGATAATATTTTAACTTTTTTTCTATTTTCCTACACTAAAAACCTGAGATTTAATTCTTAATCCCTGAATTTATTTTGAAAAGTTGCTATTTATATACATCAAATTGGCAGATTTAATAAAACACTATGCAATCAGGGTTCTGTGTACAAATATGGAGAAAGAGAGATAAAGTTGATAAACAAGAATTTAGGAGCATAAAAAAAAAAATCCAAGGGCAGAGAATTATTGCAAACTGACCAATGTGTAACCAAGTCTTATTTCTTCACATAACCATATTGAAAAACTGATGAACATTTGAAAAAATTGTATCTTATAAAATTCTTCTCATTTTTCTGTTTCCTGCTTTTATGAATTTTGAAATTATATATTTCTTGGAAGTTTGGTGGAAATATTCTGCAGTATTACCTGTGTGTGGATCTTTTGTGAAAATTTTAAGATAGCTATGAAACTGTCTACATCTCCCTGAGTGTTTTGATGTTATTGTTTTTTACTAGTATGTTTTCATTTCATTTAAGTTTTCAAAATGTTTGACACAGTTTTTCTTAGTACTTTCTTGGCATTTAAAAAAAATCTTTAATGTAACTGCAGTTATTTCTCTTTTTGTTCACATTTTAGTTTGTTTCTTCTCTGCCTCATTTTCTGAATTAATTTTCCAGAGAATTAGTTAGTTTATCTCTTTAAAGGGTTGAATTTGTCTTTGGTGATGCTCTGTAATGACTTTGTTCTGTGTTTCATTTATTTTTGCTTTTGACTTAATTACTTTTTCTAATTTTATTATGCTTCACTTACTAATTTCAACTTTTAAATTTTCTAATATAAGCCTTAAAATAGGCTATAATTTCCCTCTAAAAACCACTTTAGCTGTATTCCACAGATTTTGGTATACAACAGTTTCTTCTAAGTATTTTAATCTTTCCATTATGATTTCCTTTCAACTTTTCAGTTATTTAAAAGATATATTTAAAAATTTTAAGATCTTTGGAAATTATTAATTTATTATTATTTTATTTTTTATTAATTTTTTATTATTGATATTGAATTTAATTGCATTGCAGAAAGAAAATATAATCTGTATAATGTTAATTCTTTGAAGTCTTTTGAGACTTGATTTATGGTCTGTAAATGCTAATTAATGTCCCTTGTATACATGGAAAGAATATATGTTTTAAAATCAACAGGTGCTCTATGGACACCTTATCTTTGACAAAAGAGACAAAAATATGCAATGGAGAAAAGATAATCTCTTTAACAAGTGGTGCTGGGAAAACTGGTCAACCACCTGTAAAAGAGTGAAATTAGAACACTTTCCAACACCGTACACAAAAATAAACTCAAAATGTATTAAAGATCTAAATATACAACCAGAAACTATAAAACTCTTAGAGGAAAACATAGGTAAAACACTCTCTGACATAAGTCACAGGAAGATCTTCTATGACCCACCTCCCAGAGTAATGGAAATAAAAACAAAAATAAACAAATGGGGCCTAATTAAACTTAAAAGCTTTTGCACAATGAAGGAAACTATAAGCAAGGTGAAAAGGCAGCCTTCAGAATGGGAGAAAATAATAGCAAACAAAGCAACTGACAAAGAATCTCCAACATATACAAGCAGCTCATGCAGCTCAATACCAGAAAAATAAACGACCCAATCAAAAAATAGGCCAAAGAACTAAACAGACATTTCTCCAAAGAAGACATACAAATGGCTAACAAGCTCAACATCACTCATTATGAGAGAAAAGCAAATCAAAACCACAATGAGATACCATCTCACTCTGCTCAGAATGGCTTCCATCAAAAAGTCTACAAACAATACATGCTGGAGAGGGTGTGGAGAAAAGGGAACCCTCTCATATTGTTGGTGGAAATGCAAACTAGTACAGCCATTGTAAGATTGAAGATTGAAGGCGGAGGAGAAGGGGATGACAGAGGATGAGATGGTTGGATGGCATCACTGACTTTATGGACATGAGTTTGAGTAAGCTCCAGGAGTTGGTGATGGACAGGGAAGCCTGGCATGCTGCAGTCCATGGGGTCACAGAGTCAGACATGACTGAGCAACTGAACTGAACTGAACAGCCACTATGGAGAATAGGAGATTCCCTAAAAAACTGGAAATAGAATTGCCATATGACCCAGGAAGCCCACTGCTGGGCATACACATCAAGGAAACCAGAATTGAAAGAGACACATGTATCCCAATGTTCATCACAGCATTGTTTACAATAGCCAGGACATGGAAGCAACCTAGATGTCCATTGGCAGACGAATGGGTAAGGAAGTTATGGTACATATACACAATGGAATATTACTCAGGTATAAAAAAGAACACATCTGAGTCAGTTCTACTGCGGTGGATGAAACTGGAGTCCATTATACAGACTGAAGTAAGCCAGAAAGAGAAACACCAATACAGTATATTAATGCATATATATGGAATTTAGAAAGACCATGACAACAGCCCTATATGCAAGACAGCAAAAGAGACCTAGATGTAAAGGACAGACTTTTGGGCTCTGTGGGAGAAGGCCAGGGTGGGACGATATGAGAGAATAGCACTGAAACATGTATATTACCGTATGTAAAATAGGTGACCAGTGCAAGTTTGATGCATGAAGCAGGGCACCCAAAGCTGGTACACTGGGACAACCCAGAGGGAAGGTGGGAGGGTGGTGGGAGGGGGTTCAGGATCATGGGACACATGTTCACCTGTGGCTGATTCATGTCAATGTATGGCAAAAACCACCACGATGTTGTAAAGTAATTAGCCTCCAATTAAATTAATTTTAAAAGATCAACAAGTGCTGATTTCTATATGTTTCATTGTTCAGATTTTCCGTATTTTTGTTTTTTATTACCTTAGCATATTGGTAGTATGGGAAGTGGATTGACATATTCTACTATGAGGGTGGTTTTTAATTTTTGGCTCTCCTAATATGATATGGTAAAATTGATAAAACTAAAGGGAAAACTAGTGTGGTTCAAGCTATATATTTAGTAGTTACTCATGTGAGGGAGAGAAGTCAGGAATTGCTATACTTGAGCTCTTTCTAAGCAGAATGACAAAGACTAACAGTAGGAAACAAGATGAAGGATATACAGTGTGAAAGAGGTTTATAGCTTTGGGAGTAGAAAATAAAGTAGAGATGAGGGGAAGGAGATGTTAGGTCGTGTCTACCAGAAGAAAAAGGTGTAGAGTGGAGAAGAAAGGCAAAAGAGGAGAGGAAGACAGGGAGGAAAGCTGATTGTAACAAGGAGCATAAGAAATACTGCAAAAATATCTTGTAGATGTCAACTCTAGAATTTGGAGTACAGCTTCACATCTTGTCTTCACATTTCCCCCGGAGAAGGAAATGGCAACCCACTCCAGTATTCTTGCCTGGAAAATCCCATGGACGGAAGAGCCTGGTAGGCTACAATCCATGGGGTTGCAAAGAGTCAGACACGACTGAGGGACTTCACTTTCTTTCTTTTCTTTCACATCTTGTCATGGGCTCTCCCTAGTCTTACAGCGGTCATGCAAATGAGTCTTTCCTGCCCTTTTGATACAGGAGAAGCAGGTTGGAAGTGAATTGTTCCTGGTAGCTTTGGGTGCAGTGAAACCACAGGTGTCATTTTTGACCACTGAAATCCTGTTTCCATAGGATGATGACACATATCAGTGGAAGTGACATCCAAGTTGTCACAGCATGCCAAGGCCCCACATGCTGTCAAACTGTGGACTTCTCCTTTGGGAGAGAAGACCTTTTCTGAAATGTTTATTAGAAAGCTCAAAAGGTAAGCTTGACTTCCAAGCACCATTTATAGCTTTTGTAAAAGACTTTCCTACACAATGTTCTAGAAAATGTTCATAATTTTGGAAGAAGGGAACAGATAATATTAGTCAATAAATCTCACCATCTGAGAGCAAGATTTGTGTACCCTCATTTACATTCCAGACTAGGAAATGGTCTTTCATTGGATGATAAGAAAAAGACAGAAGCTTGTTCATGACTCTTCTATTAAAACCAAATTTATGAGTGAAAAAGATATAATGACTGAAAATTTTCAAGAATTATGAGGGAAGAATTGAGCAGTGTGTTCTGCAGCTTTTGCTCTTGCTGTCTCTAATAAATCTGTGCTGCCCAATTGCTGCTCTTATCCCAGGGAGCTGAATGATGATGAAAATCTCTCTTCCACATTAGCAATCTGAACTGTGTAGCAAAATGTCACTTTGCTGAAGATTAGATGGCAGCAGGGGGGGTCAAAAATGCAAATGCACGAGTCAATTCCACAAAAATTCCCCTACTTCTTGTACCAGCTGAAGGAAACTTGCTATTAGGGCTGAAATTTGTGTACCCGACCTCAGGCAGAATTTGATTTTTTGTCATCGGTTTTTTTAAAAAGTCACAGTAAGGAAAGCTGAACAATTTTGTGATGCTCAGCTGTCAAAACTCTTTTGCATAAGGCCCCAGTCATTAAGAGTAGGCTACTGGCACAGAGCTTGACAGAATGATCAGTGAAAAGGCAAGATGACCCAGACCCTCAAACATGTAAACACTTAATATACAGTTAAAACTTCATCTCACATCATATAGCCCAAAAAAGTGTTAGATTTTAATATAATGAACTACACAAGCATTATAGGAAACTGTCAGTGATTACTTCCCTGATCTCTGCACTGGAATGAAGTTTGTGGGATAGATGCAGGCAATATAGAATGCTGTGATTAAAAGCATGGCTCAGCAGTCAACAAGCTGCAATTTAATTTTAGCTAGCAACTTGCTAGCTTTTTCACTTAGGCAAATTACCTAATCTTTCTAAATTCACAATTCTGCAGCCTGTAAAATGGGAGTGACAGTAAAAACTATCTTGGGCAAATTACGTTTCATCATCTCAAATAGCAGTAAAATAATAAAGATTGTCACAGTATATAGCAAGTGGGTAATAATAAAAATCTAGTTTTTTTTTTTTTTTTTGGCCAGGACAAAATAAAAAAGTAGATAAAGCTATAGCATAATAATTGTCCCATAATCATATCTTTTGTCATTGTCAATTTATACATTGGAACAAAGAAGGGAAAGATATGTCTACATAAAACACTACAATTATATAAAAGAAACAATGGGAACCATCAAGCAAAACTATTTTTTAAAATATGTCTTATATATAAACTTTCTTTAGATCCATTTTTTTTTTTTTTTTTGGTGGAGTAGACTCATTTAAATTGAAGAAAGTGGGGAAAACTACTAGACCATTCAGGTATGACCTAAATCAAATCCCTTATGACTATACAGTGGAAGTGAGAAATAGATTTAAGGGAGTAGATCTGATAGACAGAGTGCCTGATGAACTATGGACGAAGGTTCGTGACATTGTACAGGAGACAGAGATCAAGACCATCCCCAAGAAAAAGAAATGCAAAAAAGCAAAATGGCTGTCTGAGGAGGCCTTATAAATAGCTGTGAAAAGAAGAGAAGCAAAAAACAAAGGAGAAAAGAAAAGATATACCTATTTGAATGCAGAGTTCCAAAGAATAGCAAGGAGAGATAAGAAAGCCTTCCTCAGCAATCAATGCAAAGAAATAGAGGAAAACAATAGAATGGGAAAGACTGGAGATCTCTTCAAAAATTAGAGACACCAAGGGAACATTTCATGCAAAGATGGGCTCAATAAAGGACAGAAAACCTATGGACCTAACAGAAGCAGAAGATATTAAGAAGAGGTGGCAAGAATACACAGAAGAACTGTACAAAAAGGATTTTCACAACCCAGATAATCATGAAGGTGTGATCATTCATTCACACTCACCTAGAGCCGAACATCTTGGAATGTGAAGTCAGGTGGGCCTTAGGAAGCACCACTATGAACAAAGCTAGTGGAGGTGATGGAATGCCAGTTGAGCTATTTCAAACCCTAAAAGATGATGCCGTGAAAGTGCCGCACTCAATATGTCAGCAAATTCAGAAAACTCAGCAGCAGCCACAGGACTGGAAAAGATCACTTTTCATTCCAAGCCCAAAGAAAGGCAATGCCAAAGAATGCTCAAACTACCACACAAAATTGCACTCATCTCACACGCTAGTAAAGTAATGCTCAAAATTCTCCAAGCCAGGCTTCAGCAATATGTGAACCGTGAACTTCCAGATGTTCAAGCTGGATTTAGAAAAGGCAGAGGAACCAGAGATCAAATTGCCAACATCCTCTGGATCATTGAAAAAGCAAGAGAGTTCCGGAAAAACATCTGCTTCTGCTTTATTGACTACGTCAAAGCCTTTGACTGTGTGGATCACAAGAAACTGTGGAAAATTCTGAAAGAGATGGGAATACCAGATCACCTGACCTGCCTCTTGAGAAACCTGTATACAGGTCAGGAAGCAACAGTTAGAACGACATGGAACAACAGACTGGTTCCAAATAGGAAAAGGAGTACATCAAGGCTGTATATTGTCACCCTGCTTATTTAACTTATATGCAGACTACATTATGAGAAACACTGGGCTGGAAGAAGCACAAGCTGGAATCAAGATTGCTGGGAGAAATATCAATAACCTCAGATATGCAGATGACACCACCCTTATGGCAGAAAGTGAAGAACTAATGAGCCTCTTGATGAAAGTGAAAGAAGAGAGTGAAAAAGTTGGCTTAAAGCTCAACACTCAGAAAATAAAGATCATGGCATCTGGTCCCATCACTTCATGGCAAATAGATGGGGAAACAGTGGAAAGAGTGGCTGACTTTATTTTTCTGGGCTCCAAAATCACTGTGGATGGTGATTGCAGCCATTAAATTAAAAAACACTTGCTCCTTGAAAGGAAAGCTATGACCAATATAGACAGCATATTAAAAAGCAGAGACATTACTTTGCCAACAAAGGTCCATCTAGTCAAGGCTATGGTTTTTCCAGTGGTCATGTATGGATGTGAGAGTTGGACTATAAAGAAAGTTGAAAAAAAAAAAAGAAAGTTGAGCCCCGAAGAATTGATGCTTTTGAACTGTGGTGTTGGAGAAGACTCTTGAGATTCCCTTGTACTGCAAGGAGATCCAACCAGTCCATCCTAAAGGAGATCAGTCCTGTGTGTTCATTGGAGGGAATGATGTTGAAGCTGAAACTCCAATACTTTGGCCACCTGATGTGGAGAGCTGACTCATTTGAAAAGACCCTGATGCTGGGAAAGATTGAAGGCAGGAGGAGAAGGTGACGACAGAGGATGAGATGGTTGGATGGCATCACCAACACAATGGACATGGGTTTGAGTGGACTCCGGGAGTTGGTGATGGACAGGGAGGCCTGGCTTGCTGTGGTTCATGGGGTCTCAAAGAGTCAGACACGACTGAACAACTGAACTGAACTGAACTGAGAATCACTAAATAACTTTTAGTGAGTCTATTGGCAATGCATTCTCTTTACTTTTTTCTTTTTTTCTGAAAGCATCTTTATTTTATCTTCATTTTCGACGGGTATTTTCATAAGATATAGAACTCCATGCTGACCTTACATATATTATTCTATTATTTTGTGAACTTAATTGTTTTTAACATGAAGTCAACTTGTCATTTTGTCATTATTCCCCTGCATGTAATGTTTTTCCCCACCCTTGGTTATTTTTAATATCTTTTTAGAAAAAGTTTGGTTCCAGATATTGTATTACTTAGCTTTTAGATTTATAGTTGCCCCTTGAACAACATGGATTTGAACTGTGCAGGTCCACTTATACATGGTAGATATTTTTCATTAAATACATATTACTGTACTAGAGGGCTTCCCAGGTGGCGCTAGTGGTAAAGAATCTTCTGCTAGTGCAAAAGAGGTAAAGAGACAGGAGTTCAATCTCTGGATCAGGAAGATCCCCTGGAGGAGGGCATGGTAATCCACTACAGTACTCTTGCTTGGAGAATCCCTTTGACAGTGGAGCCTGGTGGGCTACAGAACATAGGGTCATAAAGAGTCAGATATGACTAAAGCAACTTAGCACACATGCACAGAGAGTACTACATGACCCACAGTTGGATAAATCCATGGATGCAGAACTGTTGATAGGTATATGAGGTATAGGTAAATGTAAATAGGTATAGGTATATGAGGTATAGGTAAATGTAAATAGGTATAGGTATATGAGGTATAGGTAAATGTAAATGTATATGGGATTTCCAACTGTGTGGGGTCAGTGCCCCTAACCCCTGTGTTGTTCAGGGATCAACTGTGGAGATCTCTTATTAAATTCTCTTATTAAACTAAATCTCTTATTAAATTCTCAATATACTCACTTATATCTTTGTCTTTTTATATAAACTATATATTGTTTTTACCTTAGTTATTTTAAAATCTTATCTGAAAATAGAAAATCTGATTTGTTCCGAGTATATTTTTCTTGAATGACATTTCCCCGACTTTACATGTTCTGGTCCTTCCCCTCTGCTACCCTTCCCCTACCAAATCTGATAAATTTTCATTGACTAGTGGATATTTTAAATGACACTTTATAGAGACTGGATTCTGTTATCTTCCACTAAAGAATGTTGAATTTTGCTTTATTAGGCAGTTAAATTACTGATTGCTCATCCTGTACCTGTGAAGGCTTAGCTTTTTAATCTACAAGACCAGGTCTCTTTCTTGCTGTAATTTCCCTAGTGCTAATTCTTTAGTTCTGAAATGTTTCCTTTACTCCTTAAGTGGTTAGTCTTGTTTCCAGAAAAAGCTTGAGTCATTTTTCAACTTTCTCCAGTTTTAAGATAAAGAATTACACGTTTTCCCCTTATTCGGAGAAGGCAATGGCACCCCACTCCAGTCCTCTTGCCTGGAAAATCCCACGGATGGAGGAGCCTGGTAGGCTGCAGTCCATGGGGTCGCTAAGAGTCGGACACGACTGAGCGACTTCACTTTCACTTTTTACTTTCATGCATTGGAGAAGGAAATGGCAACCCACTCCAGTGTTCTTGCCTGGAGAATCCAAGGGACGGGGGAGCCTGGTGGGCTGCTGTCTAATGGGGTCTCGCAGAGTCGGACACGACTGACGTGACTTAGCAGCAGCAGCAGGAGCCCCTTATTCAGCTCTTTTAGGTTTCTAGCTGCTGTTTTCACTCTGGTATCCTGGGCATCTCTCTCTCATGTATGTGTTATTCAGGGATTAGCCAAGCATTTGAGGAAAATTTCACATGCAAATTTGGGAAGATCTGGATATCTTTTTTATCTCCAATTTGCCCCTTTAATTTCCAACCTCTCTTGCAATTCCAAACTCCCTTTCTTGATTCCTTAGATCAAAACCAAATCAAAACAAAATAATCTATGTCTTGCTTTGAAAACTGTAGCCACTCCATGCCTGCAGCTATGGAGTACTCTTATGGAACAAATTATATAAACATATATCTCACTTAATATGGTTAAACTTTCAAGAGTCAGATACCTTCCATGTTCTGCCATGTTCTATTTGATTTTGGTTGCTTTACTGTGATTTCAGTCATTTAAAAATTTCATTCAGTCATTAAAAATTTTTTTTGTCCAGAGTTTGTAAATGTTATTTCCAAGAGGGATAGTCTGATATGAAAGCTCTTCCATTAGTAACTCTATGTGTGTGTGGTCAGCATGTCCGACTCTGCAACCCTGTGAACTGTAGCCCACCAGGCTCCTCTGTCCGTGGGATTTTCCAGGCAAGAATCCTGGAGTATTGCCATTTCCTCTTCCAGAGGAATTTCCTTACCCAGGGGTTGAGCCCACGTCTCCTGTGTCTCCTGCATTGGCAGGTGGATTCTTTACCACTGGACCACAAGGGAAGCCCCTGGCAGAATTTGCCAGAGAGAGTCAGACTCCAGGAGGATACAGAACACAAAAAGCATTGTAGGGAAACAGTGCATAACTACATGGTTGCCAACTTTATGTTGATCTTATAGTGAAAGATGAAATTCTCTCACATGATTATGCCATTCAGAGAGGTTGTGCCACATCTTCAGACTACAGTATAGCGAAAACCCAAGAAAATAATTTTGTTAGAGTCCAGATTTATAAGAAATGTTCAAAGTTTTATTATTTTAGAGGCCAGTATCAGTCAGAGTATCCTTTGCTTGTTTTTTGGTTTGTTGTTTTTTAGCTTAGAGTGAAAGTGTTGATTATTTTTATTTTCTTCTTGAATGATAGTTATTGAGATGTAGAGATTTGATCATTTGGGAGATAGAGATTTTATGAGTTTGTCTCATGTCTCATTATGCCATCTGTAATATTCCCTGGTAGCTCAGTAGTAAAAAATCTGACTGCAATACAGAAGATGCAGGTTTGATCCCTGGGTCAGGGAGATCTCCTGGAGAAGGAAATGGCAACCCACTCCAGTATTCTTGCCTGGGAAATCACATACACAGAGGAGCCTGGCGGGCACAGTCCATGTGGTTGCAAGAGCTGGACATGACTTAGCGACTAAACCACTACCAATATTCTTTTTGGGGAGTTGAAAATATGCATCAAGTTCCTTAAAGTTGTTCATATTGTTTTGTCAATAATTCTAATATACAAAAAGCTCACACAAATTGGTGAGAGAAACTATAATTTGAATGGGATAACAGGCATATGCTTGAATTAGGAAATTGACAGAGGAATATGTAAATGAAAAAGATGGGGAAATGCTTCATATCATAAAAAAATCAAACAAATTCAAAATATAAAAATAAACACAATTTTTATGGTATTACATTAGTGAAGACTATAATACTTAATATTCACAAGAATATAATTAAATGGATATTTTCATGTACTACTGGTAGAAATATAACTTGACAAAACTCTTTTGAAAACCATTTGTTTATATGTTTGAAAGCCTTAAATATTCTTACATTTTGATCCAGTTATTGTCTTTCCAAAATGCTATTTTAAGAAAATAATCAATAATTTAGAAAAGATATATTTATATGTATGTTAATTAAGAAATTTTTACTCAGTGCTAGTTAATTAAATATATGCTAAAATGTTTAAAGGTGAGGCTTACAGTTAATTCCAAAATGCATCAAAATGTATTGAAGGATGTATAGAGGAAGATAAGTGGATGGATATATTCTCAGCTAAATATAATCAAACATTAATTAGTTAATGTTTCATTAATAGTAAACCTAGGAGTTTGGTATGCTATTCACAGAATGATTCTTTCCACTTTTCAATATATTTAAAGTTTTCAAGTTAAAATGTTGGGATTAAAAAAGAAAATAATAGTTAATAACCGCAAGTATTTGAAAATAGTCTAATGTATAATAAGTTAGTTACAGTGCATACAAATGATAGATTAATGAAATAGTCAAATAATGTTTTAAATGAGTTTTTAACAAAATTTGTTTAATGAGCTTACTATTAGGAGAGAATTAGAGAATTCAGTGTACCCTTAATTTAAAAAAAGGAAATTATATGTGTTGTCAGTTAAAAAAAGCTAACCAGAGAGAAAGGAATCTACACTTTACTATTTTTAAAAAGTTCTGGAATCTAGTGTTATAGATGTCTACCTTCTTTGTGCTTTTTCCCCATATTCCAGATGCTCTATAGATCACGTGTGTTAGTTTTTATTGTTAGTGGAATGTAGTACTGCAAAGGTAAAACATCAGACTAAAAAAACATCCATTTGTTACATTTCAGTTATCTTAGAGTTGTAGATTGTAGCCTCTGAGTCTGATGTGGGTCACTATGGGCTAAAATGACTGGACTGTGTCCCTTTTTTGGAGACTCAAGGGGAGAATTTATTATTCTGTCTTATCCAACTTCTAGAGGCCACCCCTAAAACTTGGCATGTGCCTCCTCCCTTCAGTAAGGTTGCATCTTCCTGACTTTTCTGCCCTGGTCACATCTTCAGGCTTCATTATTCTGCCTACCACAGCATATATTACTCCTGTAAGCAAAACACGTATGTATTTAAAGTTAAAAACCACCTTAAATCATTTCTAAAGTAGTTCACTTACAAATTTCTGTCAATAAATGATAACAAATATAATCCTTGGTTTTTGTAGAAGATTATTCATTGCATTTTAATGATAATTGTGAAAAATTACAAGTAATTATCATTCCCAAAAAACACATGAATGTAAAATAGTTTCATAGAGTATGATTCTTATTATCCTATACAGTCATTAAAAATGTTTATGACTATTTTTATCTTCTTGGGAAATTCTCAGTTAAAATGTTGTGCATAAAAGCAGAATAAAAAGTCTATGTACTGTTTGATTTCTATGTATATACTCTGTGGATGTATGTATAATCTCACTCTCTTTTATACGTATATGTATGTGCTGTGCTGTGCTTAGTCACTCAGCCGTGTCCGACTCTTTGTGACCCCATGGACTATAGTCCACTAGGCTCCTCTGTCCATGGGGATTCTCCAGGCAAAAATACTGGAGAGTTGCCATGCCCTCCTCCAGGTGATCTTCCCAACCCAGGGATGGAACCCAGGTCTCCCTCATTGCAGGCAGATTCTTTACCATCTATGCCACCAGGGAAGCCCATGTATATATATATATATGTTTATGTATATATGTATGTATGTATATGTATCATGACAGAGATGAAAGGTAGCACTATACAGCAAAATGTCAAGAAAGTGTTGTCTTTCTTGGTGGGGGCATTGTAGGTGATTAAGATCATTTTCTTCTTAGTTTGCGTACCAGAAAATAAATTACTTAAAAAATATATACATGAGTGTATGTGTGCATATATATATATATATATATATATGCATATACAGTTGACTCTTGAAAAACACAAGTCTGTGCAGGTCCACTTATATGGGGATTTTTTTCCCAATAGTAAATGCTACAGTACTACACAATCTGCAGTTGGTTGAATCCAAGGATGCAAAGGTCTGACTATAAGTTATACACAAATTTCTGATTACATGGAGAATTAACACCCCTGTACTGCAAGGAGATCCAACCAGCCCATCCTGAAGGAGATCAGCCCTGGGTGTTCACTGGAAGGACTGATGCTGAAGCTGAAACTCCAATACTTTGGCCACCTCATGGGAAGAGTTGACTCATTGGAAAAGACCCTGATGCTGGGAGGGATTGGGGGCAGGAGGAGAAGGGGATGACGGAGGATGAGATGGCTGGATGGCATCACCGACTCTATGGGCATGAGTTTGAGTGAACTCCAGGAGTTGGTGATGGACAGGGAGGCCTGGCGTGCTGCGATTCATGGGGTCTCAAAGAGTCGGGCACGACTGAGCGACTGAACTGAACTGAACTGAACGCTCACCTTGTTCAAGGATAAACTGTATGTACACACACACACACACACACACACACACACACTCACCAAATAATATATCAAATATTTAAGGTGGGGGCCTCACTGTTCAATTTCTAATGAGGTATTTAGCTTTCCGATAGAGAAAGCTAGTACTTCCTATTTTCTACTTAAGAATGCTGTGATTTGTTATCTATTTATTTTATATTTATTGAGTCCCCATTATATAAACAGCATTGTGAGGGGCCTGTGGAGCTGTTAGATTTGTCTTTGTCAATTTGTTTTTGATGAGTGAAGATTTTTCTATGTCTGTTTCTTCTCTCTGCTCTTTTTTTTAAAAAAAAAAATCCTAAAGATAATTTTTAAAACATTGATATATTTCTAAACAGAAAGCAACTTTTACACTTTTCAAAATAGTTTTCTACTATCACTTGAAATTCAGGTGTTTATTGGAATTTTCATATGTTGATCCCCTTAACACCTTTTGCAAAACTCTCTATTTTTCAAATACTTTCTAATGCAAGCCATAATGGTAAGAGGATATTTCAGAACTCATTTCTAAAAGAGCTCTATCCCCATTAGAATGAAACATCATATAACACTTAAAGATGATGTCTAACATCATTGAATTTACTTTTTGAAGACAGTATAAAGAGAAAGAAGACAAATTCAGGTGCAAACAGAAAATCAAGATAAAAATCCCTGATACACATAAAATATTTAGATGCTTTGATAATATTTTATTAATATAAATATAAATATTATTAACTATGAATGGCTCATCTTTTGGTGATGTAACTTCATCATGTTAAGGTTAGAAAAGAAGGAGATGAGGCTGGGGGTGTGTGAGAGAAACCCTTTTGATTTATCACAGCTTAATGGATTATTTTAATCCCTTAATGAGGCTGTGGGCATCTCTGAGTTGACACTGACTTCTTTCCCATATGTCTCCACTGATTGTTTCCCTATATACATTTTAAATTGTTCTAGTTTTCTACTGAAAATATAAAATTCCAAGGGGCCAGTTAATAAGATTCCAACAGTTTTTAGAGGAGCATATCTTCAGCAATATGTGAGGCGTGAACTTCCAGATGTTCAAGCTGGTTTTAGAAAAGGCAGAGGAACCAGAGATCAAGTTGCCAACATCTGCTGGATCATCAAAAAAGCAAGAGAGTTCCAGAAAAACATCTATTTCTGCTTTATTGACTATGCCAAAGCCTTTGACTGTGTGGATCACAATAAACTGTGGAAAATTCTGAAAGAGATGGGAATACCAGATCACCTGACCTGCCTCTTGAGAAACCCCTGTATACAGGTCAGGAAGCAACAGTTAGAACTGGACATGAAAAAACAGACTGGTTCCAAATAGGAAAAGGAGTACACCAAGGCTGTATATTGTCATCCTGCTTATTTAACTTACATGCAGAGTATATCATGAGAAATGCTGGGCTGGAGGAAGCACAAGCTGGAATCAAGATTGCCGGGAGAAATATCAATAACCTCAGATATGCAGATGACACCACCCTTATGGCAGAAAGTGAACAGGAACTAAAGAGCCTCTTGATGAAAGTGAAAGAGGATAGTGAAAAAATTGGCTTAAAGCTCAACATTCAGAAAATAAAGATCATGGCATCTGGTCCCATCACTTCATGGCAAATAGATGGGGAAACAGTGGGAACAGTGTCAGACTTTATTTTTCTGGGCTCCAAAATCACTGCGGATGGTGACTGCAGCCATGAAATTAAAAGACGCTTACTCCTTGCAAGGAAAGTTATGACCAACCTAGACAGCATATTAAGAAGCAGAGGCATTACTTTGCCAACAAAGGTCCATCTAGTCAAGGCTATGGTTTTTCCAGTGGTCATGTGTGGATGTGAGATTTGGACTGTGAAGAAAGCTGAGCCCTGAAGAATTGATGCTTTTGAACTGTGGTGTTGGAGAAGACTCTTGAAATTCCCTTGTACTGCAAGGAGATCCAACCAGTCCATCCTAAAGGAGATTAGTCCTGTGTGTTCATTGGAGGGAATGATGTTGAAGCTGAAACTCCAATACTTTGGCCACCTGATGTGGAGAGCTGACTCATTTGAAAAGGTCCTGATGCTGGGAAAGATTGAGGGCAGGAGGAGAAGGGGATGACAGAGGATGAGATGGTTGGGTGGCATCACTGACACAATGAAAGTGGGTTTGGGTGGACTCTGGGAGTTGGTGATGGACAGGGAGGCCTGGCTTGCTGTGGTTCATGGGGTTGCAAAGAGTCAGACATGACTGAGTGACTGAACTGAACTGAACTTGAGAAGTAGGTTTTGGTATCTGAGAAATCTTTATTCAGATCCAGTCTCTGCTATTCTGTGAACACACTTCAAACTTAAATTTCTTCTTCAGTAACAATAGGGGTAAAATAACAAAGTAATTCACTATTTTCTTGTGAAATGAAATAACAGTGGGCAGTAAGAAAAATGTTAAAGTAAATGAATTAATAAAAGTCTTAGAATTCATTTACCTACTAGGTTCTGACCTTTTACTGAGAAACCAACTTTATATGGCATGCAAGTTTATTTCTTGGGAAAGATAGTATGGGGAGTGAAGCTGTTCCTTAAAAGGATATACATGTGATTTGTTTCCAAGGCAAACCACTCAATATCACAGTAATCCAAGTGTATGTATGCCTAACCACTGATGCCGAAGAAGTTGAAGTTGAACAGTTCTATGAAGACCTACAAGACCTTCTAGAACTAACACCAAAAAAGATGTCCTTTTCATCATAGGGACAGGAATGCAAAAGCAGGAAGTCAAGAGATACCTGGAGTAACAGGCAAGTTTGGTCTTGGAGTACAAAATGAAACAGGGCAAAGGCTAACAGAATTTTGCCAAGAGAACACACTGGTCATAGCAAACAAACCAACAAACCAAGAGACGACTCTACACATGGACATCACCAAATGGTCAATACCAAAATCTGATTGATTACATTCTTTGTCGCCAAAGATGGAGAAACTCTATACAGTCAGCAAAAACAAGACCTGGAGCTGACTGTGACTCAGATCATCAGTTCCTTATAGAAAAATTCAGATTTAAATTAAAGAAAGTCGGGAAAACAACTAGTCCATTCTTGTATGACCTACATAAAATTCCTTATGATTATACAGTGGAGGTGATGAATAGATTCAAAGGATTAAATCTGGTAGATAGACTGCCTGAAGAACTATAGACAGAGGTTCATAACGTTATATAGGAGGCAGTGACCAAAACCATCCCAAAGAAAAAGAAATGCAAGAAGGCAAAGTGGTTATCTGAGGAGGCTTTACAAATAGCTGAGAAAAGAAGAGAAGTGAAAAGCAAGGGAGAAAGAGAAAGATATACTCATTAAGTGCAGCGTTTCAGAGAATAGCAATGAGAGATAAGAAGGCCTTCCTAAGTGAACAATGCAAAGAAATAGAGAAAAACAATAGAATGGGAGTCCATTAGAGATCTCTTCAAGAAAATTAGAGCTATCAATGGAACATTTCGTGCAAAAATGGGCATGGTTAATGACAGAAATGGTAAGAAGTGAACAAAGGCAGAAGAAATTAGAGGAAGGGGCAAGACTACGCAGAAGAATTGTACAAAGAAAGATCTTAATGACCCAGGTAACCATGATAGTGTGGTCACTCACCTAGAGTCAGACACCCTGGAGTGTGAAGTCAAGTGGGCCTTAGGAAGCAGCACTACAAACAAAGTTAGTGGAGGTGGTGGAATTCCAGCTGAGCTATTAAAATCCTAAAAAACGATGTTGTTAAAGTGCTGCACTCAATATGCCAGCAAATTTGGAAAACTCAGCAGTGGCCACAGGACTGGAAAAGGTCAATTTTCATCCCTATTCCATAGAAGGGCAGCGTTAAAGAATGCTCAAACTACTGGACAATTGTGCTCACTTCCCATGTTATTAGTAAGCTTTAGTGCAAAATCCTTCAGGCTAGACTTCAGCAGCACTTGAATCTAGAACTTCCAGATGTACATTCAGGGCTTAGAAAAGACAGAGGAACCAGAGATCAAATTGCTAGCATTCATTGGATCATCGAGAAAGCAAGGGAATTCCAGAAAATTATCTACTTCAGTTTCATTGATTATGTGAAAGCTTTTGACTATGTGGATCACAACAAATTGTGGAAAATTCTTAAAGAGATGGGAATACCAGACCATCCTACCTATCTTCTGAGAAACCTGTATGCATGTCAAGAAGCAACAGTTAGAACCTTACATGCAACAACTGACTGGTTCACAATGGGTAACGGAGGTAAAGGTTCACAAGGCTATATATTGTCCCCATGCTTATTTAACTTATATGCAGAGTACATCATGTGATATGCTGGGTTGGGTGAATTAGAAGCTGTAATTAAGATTGCCAGGAGAAATATCAACAACCTCAGATATGCAGATGATACTACTCTAATGGCAGAAAGTGAAGAGGAACTAAAGAGCCTCTTGATGAAGGTAAAAGAGGAGAGAGAAAAAACTTACTTAAAATTCAACATTAAAAAAACTAAGATAATGGCATCTGGTCCCATCTCTTCATGGCAAATAGAATGGGGAAAAGTGGAAAGAGTGGCAGATTTTCTTCTCTCGGGCTCCAACATCACTGTGGATGGTGACTGCAACTGTGAATTAGAAGACGCTTGCTTCTGGGAAGGAAAGCTATGGCAAGCCTAGATAGCATATTAAAAGCAGAGACATCACTTTGCCAACAAAGATCTGCACTGTCAAAGTTATATATATATATATATATATATATATATATATATATATATTTCAGTAGCCATGTGTGGATGTGAGGGTTGGGCCATAGAGAAGGCTGGGCACTGCAGAGCTGTGGTGCTGGAGAAGACTCCTGCGAGTCCCTTGGAAGAACTGACGCTGACGCTGAAACTCCAACACTTTGCCATGTGATGTGAACAGCTGACTCATTGGAAAAGACCCTGATGCTGAGAAAGATTGAAGGCAAAAGGAGAAGAGGGCAGCGGAGGATGAGATGTTTAGATGGCATCATCGACTCAGTGGACATAAACTTGAGCAAACTCTAGGAGGTCATGGAGGAATGGAGAAGCCTGGCGTGCTGCAGTCCATGGGATCACGAAGAGTTGGACACAACTTAGCAGCTGAACCACAACAACAAATGTAATTGCAGAATTAATGGTACTACTGATATTTACAACGATACTCAACCATTTCCAACTGAATGTCCTTGGACTCCACATTATCAGAGCAAGGGTGCACTTTGCCTGTTTGACTGTTTTCTCTCTCCCTGTGGTCTCTAAGTTTTGTTGTTCAGTTGCTCAATCATGTCCAACTCTTTGGGACTCCGTGGACTTCAGCACCCCAGGCTTCCCTGTCCTTCACTATCTCTCTAAGTCTATTACACCTAATTCCTTTTTGTAAGCTTATACTCACTCCATCTAACACCAAAGGAAATTTGATCTGAGGCAGAAGGAATAGTCTGGCTCTCACCCCACAGTCTCAGCATAATTTCTTCTAGGTATTGATGCAGAGGGCTGAGATTGTGTTTTTATCTTTATTTCCTTTTTTTCAAATAATTTTCCTATAAGCCACCAATGACAAGTGGTCTTACTTGTCATAGTAAGTTTGACCTTGCTGGTGCTCCTGTAAAACAGAGTCCTTATGAAACTTTATCCAATCACTGTAGCTCTTCTAGTCTTAATGGAACATCCTAATCCTACCTACCTGCTTGGACTTGAGAGTATCACCTGCCTTGGATCTTTCCTGCTTTGTATTGCTCACATGTGGGCAAGATCATACCTGACACTAATTTTTGACCTGAGTTAGTATTGTAGCATCTACTAAAGAATGTTTTTTAGCCAGACCAAAAGTCCAGACCAGGAGGACCAATAACACCGCCTGTGCAATTCTGGTCTGAATTCTTTGAACAAATGTTTATTGAACTTCCTCTGTATGCCAGGATCCCAGAATATAGAGTTGATTACTACTGAGAAATTCTAATGTATAGCACTGACTACTCATAGCAAGAACAAAATAACTGTTAAGACTTGAATGGAGGAAGGGAGTCTGCAAGGGAATGATTGTGTTTGTGTGTGTGTGCATATGTGTATAAGGTGTGTGTGTGTGAGAGTGAAGGTAATATTCATTATGACTGACCAATGGAAGCCTCAGCAAAATAGCAAGTGTTGGCCGATGGCTAACATCTCATTTGCTTTCCCTGTGAAACCACACGCCCTTTCTTCCTAGGTTGCCACAGCGACACTGTCTGAGGTCGGCTCATGAGCCCAGTACTGGGAAATGGCATTTAGCATAGCTGGCGTGTTCCTGAGGCAACAGTTACCTACTGAGAGCAACAGTGAAGGCAAATTGCTTCTCAATTTTATGCAACACTGACTTGTCAACCCAGAGGATGCATTTCATTATCTGGGACTTTGCTGGGGCTTAATCTGGATGGTGTATTGAGGCAAACCTGCCTATCAAATCAACACTTGAGGGGTTTATTTCTTAAGTTTTTTCCTTTTATCATAAAGATAATTAAAACAGGCGAAAAAGAAAAAGTACAATTTAAAATGTTGGTAAAAATAGAAGAAAAAAAGAGAAAATGTAAGCTGTCAAGCAGCCCATTTTCTAGGTATCTAGACCAGCTGCAGTAGTCTCTGCTCTGCCCCCAGGAAGGGCTTCCTGGGTTGTAAAGTGATGAGCTGCCTTTTCTTTTCCATTTCCCTCTTATTATGACTCCGAAGGAAGGACATTTCTGCGACCCCATTTCACCATTTTAAGATGTCAGGGTTTCTGAATTCTATACCAGTTTGGCCCCACTGCCTTAGGATTCTGTCACATAAGCTCGAGGATCTGAACCCTTATAGAACCCTCCTTTATCATTAATCCAAGTACCCAAGGAAAAATATATTCTTATCCACTCAGGCAACAGAAGAGAAGATTTTGAAAACTACTTCAAAAAAGTTTTGAGAACACTCTGAGTAATAGTGGTTTTCAACTTTTTCTTAGCTCTGGAGCCCTTTGTTAAAATCAAAGCTTTCAAAAATGTGGTGGAAATGGATGGCAACTTAATACCTCACACACGACACTCCAGAATGGGCCCTTCAAGGAGCTCCTTGAACCAGTGTCTTAAAGCCATCTGAATATGTTAAATGTAACTCATGCTTATGATGGAAAATGTGAAATATTCAAAAGAAGAAAAAGAGAAGGAAATCATATCACACAATAACTACCTTTAAACATATGTGCTTGCATATGTGTGTTTGCTTTTAAAGTTTTGAAAACACGTAATTTTACGTCCCACCTTTTATTTGGGATTTTAATAAGAATAGTATTTAATCTTTGAAAATACTTAGTGCTGTAATATGGGGCTCTGCCCTTTTCCTATTGCTACATACATATTTTTTTCCCCCAAATTTTGTCTATTGTTATGACTAGTATTATGACACGTGGCTTTGTATATGTCCCAAGGGTAAATCACAGAAGTAAAAAAAAATTATAGTCTCAGTAAAAACATTTTATGAGAAAGAAAGAGTAAAAAAAGCCTCATGAATGTCTGTATGTCCAATGTTCCCTGAAGGGAACCTCAGCTATTCCCCTGATTGAATACAGGCTTGATTGTTAAATCCAACAGAGTAATACGAACAGAAGTGAGCTGGTTGAGCAGGAAGAAAGCGCCCCTGCTTATTAGTTTGCTTCTCAGACATTTTGGTAAATGCTAAGGCTAATATTTCAGGCTTTGAAGGTCAGATGATATTTTTAACCACTATTCAATTCTACTGTCATAGACTCAAAGTAGACATAGATAAGATGTAAGCAAATGAGCATGTTTTCATTTAAAGCTGTGTTCACATAAAACTTTATTTATAAGGACAAATAGGAGGTGAACTGATTTGATCTGCAGTCTATAGTTTGCTCACTCATGACTTCAAGCCCAAAGTACTGATTAGAGGTTCACTAGTGGGCAGTTCAGTTCTATTCAGTTGTTCAGTCGTACCTGACTCTTTGTGACCCCATGGACTGCAGCTCGCCAGGCCTCCCTGTCCATCACCAACTCCCAGAGATTGCTCAAACTCATGTCTGTCAAGCTGGTCATGTCATCCAACCATCTCATCCTCTGTCGTCCCCTTCTCCTGCCTTCAATCTTTCCCAGTATCAGGATCTTTTCTAAGGAGTCAGTTCTACCCATCAGGTGGCCAAAGTGTTGGAGTTTCAGCTTCAGCATCAGTTCTTCCAATGAATATTCAGGACTGATATCCTTTAGGATGGACTGGTTGGATCTCCTTGTAGACCAAGGGAATCTCAAGAGTCTTCTCCAACAACGCAGTTCAAAAGCATCAATTCTTTGGCACTCAGCTTTCTTTATAGTCCAACTCTCACATACATACATGACTACTGGAAAAACCATAGCTTTGACTAGACGGACATTTGTTGGCAAAGTAATGTCTCTGCTTTTTACTATGCTGTCTAGATTGGTCATAGCTTTCCTTCCAAGGAGCAAGCATCTTTTAATATCATGGCTGCACTCACCATCTGCAGTGATTTTGGAGCCTAAGAAAATAAAGTCTCCACTTTCTCCATCTATTTGCTATGAAGTGATGGGACCAGATGCCATGATCTTAGTTTTCTGAATGTTGAGTTTTAAGCCAACTTTTTCACTATCCTCTTTCACTTTCAACAAGAGGCTATTTAGTCCTTCTTCACTTTCTGCCATGAGGGTGGTGTCATCTGCATATCTGAGGCTATTGATATTTCTCCTGGCAAACTTGATTTCAGCTTGCACTTCCTCCAGTCCAGGGTTTCTCATGATGTACTCTGCATAGAAGTTAAATAAGCACGGTGACAATATACAGCTTTAGCATACTCCTTTTCCAATTTGAAACTAGCCCATTGTTCCATGTCTAGTTTTAAATGTTGCTTCTTGACCTGCATACAGATTTCTCAGCAGGCAGGTCAGGTGGCCTGGTATTCCCATCTCCTTAAGAATTTTCCACTGTTTGTTGTGAACCACACAGTCAAAGGCTTTGGCATAGTCAATAAAGCAGAAGTAGATGTTTTTCTGGAACTCTCTTGCTTTTTTGATGATCCAACAGATGTTGGCAATTTGATCTCTGGTTCCTCTGCCTTTTCTAAATCCCGCTTGAACATCTGGAATTTCTGGATTTACATACTATTGAAGCCTGGCTGGGAGAATTTTGAACATTACTTTGCTAGTGTGTGAGACGAGTGCAATTGTAGAGTAGTTTGAACATTCTTTGGCATTCCCTTTCTTTAAGATTGGAATGAAAACTGACCTTTTAGAGTCCTGTGATCACTGCTGAGTTTTCCAAATTTGCTGACATATTGAGTGCAGCACTTTAGCAGCAACATCTTTCAGGATTTGAAATAGTGCAACTGGAATTCCATCACCTTCACTAGCTTTGTTCACAGTGATCCTTACTAAGGCCCTTTTGACTTCATATTCCAGGATGTCTGGCTCTAGGTGAGTGATCACACCATCATGGTTATCTGGGTCATTAGGATCTTTTTTGTATAGGTCTTCTGTGTATTCTTGCCACTTGTTTTAATCTCTTCTGCTTCTGTTAGATCCGTACCATTCTGTCCTTTATTGTGACCATCTTTGCATGAATTGTTCCCCTGTTGTCTCTAATTTTCTTGAAGTGATCTCTAGTCTTCCCCATTCTACTGTTTTCCTCTGTTTATTTGCACTGATCATTGAGGAAGGCTTTCTTATCTCTCCTTGCTATTCTTTGGAACTCTGCACTCAGATGGGTATATCTTTCCTTTTCTCCTTTGGCTCCTGCTTCTCTTCTTTTCTCAGCTATTTGTAAGGCCTCCTCAGACAATCATTTTGCTTTTTTGCATTTTTTTCCCCTTGGGAATAGTCTTGATCACTGCCTCCTGTTCAATGTCAAGAACCTCCGTCCATAGTGCATCAGGCACTCTGTCTATCAGATCTAGTCCCTTGAATCTATTTCTCACTTCCACTGTATAATCGTTAGGGATTTGATTTAGGTCATACCTGAATGGTCTAGGGGTTTTCCCTACTATCTTCAATTTAAGTCTGAGTTTGGCCATAAGGGGTTCATGATGTGAGCCACAGTCACATCCCAGTCTTGTTTTTGCTCACTGTATAGAGCTTCTCCATCTTTGGCTGCAAAGAATATAGTCAGTCTGATTTTGATATTGACCATCTGGTGATGTCCATGTGTAGAGTCTTCTCTTGTGTTGTTGGAAGAGGGTATTTGCTATGACCAGTGCGTTCTCTTGGCAGAACCCTGTTAGCCTTTGCCCTGATTCATTTTGTACTTGGAGGCCTAACTTGGCCTAACTCCAGGTATCTCTTGACTTCCTACTTTGTATTCCAGTCCCATATGATGAAAAGGATGTCTTTTTTGGATGTTCGTTCTAGAAGATCTTGAGGTCTTCATAGAACTACTCAACTTCAGCTTCTTCAGCATTACTGGTTGGGGCATAGACTTGGATTACTGTGATATTGAATATTTTGC
The DNA here is from genome assembly GCF_910594005.1 of Cervus elaphus. Lineage (NCBI taxonomy): Eukaryota > Metazoa > Chordata > Mammalia > Artiodactyla > Cervidae > Cervus > Cervus elaphus. The sequence goes on along the minus strand of NC_057819.1, from coordinate 78,100,590 downwards.
CTTGGAAATGAACAGAGGTCTTCCTGTCATTTTTGAGATTGCCCCCAAGTACTGCATTTTGGACTCTTTTGTTGACTGTGAGGGCTATTCCATTTCTTCTAAGGGATTCTTGCCCACAGTAGTAGATAGAATGGTCATCTGAATTAAATTCTCCAATTCCAGTCCATTTTAGTTCACTGATTCCTAAAATGTTGATGTTCACTCTTGCCATCTCCTGTTTGACCACTTCCAATTTGCCTTGATTCATGGACCTAACATTCCAGGTTCCTATGCAATATTGTTCTTTACAGCATCAGACTTTACTTCTATCACCAGTCACATCCACAACTGGGTGTTGTTTTTGCTTTGGCTCTGTCTCTTAATTCTTTTGGAGTTATTTCTCCACTCTTCTCTGGTAGCATAGGCAGAGACCCCTGCCTCCGCACCAGACACTCAAACACTCAAAGGCAGGTCTGGCTCAGTCTCTGTGGGGTCTCTGGGTCCTGGTGCTCACAAGGCTCTGTTTGAGCCCTCTGAGCATTTCTGGTGTATATGGGGTTGGATTCTAAACCTGATTTCACCCCTCCTACCATCTTGTTGGGGCTTCTCCTTTGTCCTTGGATGTGGAGTATCTTTTTTTGGTGGGATCCAACATTCTCTTGTCCATGGTTGTTCCACAGCAGGGTGCAATTTTGGAGTTCTCGCAAGAGAAGATGAGCACACACCTTTGTACCCTGCTATCTTGCCTGGCTCTTTCTCATGGACAGTCTGGTTACCACTTCTCCAGGCCTTGCAACTAGTAAACTGAGGTGGGCCAACCAACAGGGTTGGCCATCTTTCTTTTTCTTTTCCCCCTAAACACTGGTCGTTGTGCTGGATCCAAGGGTGGTGAAAGTTGGATCCAGGCTTGCATGTGAGAAGCTGGTGGCCCTGCATAGGCCTTAAAGCTAAGCTGCAAGACTTTCCTGGTGATCTAGTGGTTAAGAATCTATCTGCCAATGCAAGGGACATGGATTTGATTACACAAGCTATGGGGCAACTAAGCCCATGCACCACAACTACTGAGCCCACAGGCCCTGGAACCTGTGCTCTGCACTGAGGGAAGCCTCCACATGTGAAGCCCGCGCAAGTAGAGAGTAGCCTCCACTTGCCAAAACTAGAGAAAGCCTGCACACAGCGACAAAGACCCAGCACAGCCAAAAATAAAAATAAGTAAATAAATAAAATTATTTTAAAAAGTTAAACTTCATAAAAGTAAAAGTGAAAACTGCTCAGTCGTGTCCAACTCTTTGCGACCCCATGGGCTGTCAGTCCATGGAATTCTCCAGGCCAGAGTACTGGAGTGGGTAGCCGTTCCCTTCTCCAGGGGATCTTCCCAACCCAGGGATCGAACTGGGTCCTGCATTGCAGATGGATTATTTACCAGCTGAGCTATCAGGGAAACCCCCAAGTTGCTTGATATAACCCAATATTATCAGCAGTTTTCTTTAAGGAGTATTCAGCAAAGTTCAGCTAAAAACAAGAGAGAATTTATGAATCATTTGCTATAATTTCTTCTGTGTTAAGCTCCTTTGGAAATCTTGCTTAGTAAGAGGGTAATAGGGCATGATTTGAGAATTCTTTGGTCCCCGTAGTTAGATACCATCAACATTTCATCCCATAATTTTCATGGAAGCAATAGCTTTTCCACATGCACTGTTAACAGGACCTTTCAGCACAATAGGCTATATTTTCTTCCCTGGCTAAAACCAAAAAATGTCACTCGAGTGTCCATCTGCATGTGACTCTTTTTCAGAGAACAGCATTTAGACATGGCAGGAAGCCAGATGGACTAATTTGATTGCAAGGAGAGCAGGGACTTCTGACCTGTCCCATAGGATCTTCTGTGAGGAAACTCTAATGAAAAATAGATTAGATTTTTACCAAGTGGAGCTTCTGATGTCAAATGCCTAAGTTGTACCGCTTCCCATCCTCATTATAATTACTGTCATAAGAATTGATTCACATCACGCTATTTTTTTTCCCTTGTTGCAATTTTACCACAAAAAAAAAAGATCCAGGAGTGCATTATCTGCACGGCCATGGGAACCACTGGTCCCTGTAATTGTGAGTTTTATTTTCTTGCTCAGGCAATCTGTATGTGGAGGTGCTTTATGAAAACTCATGTTCTCAGCTAGGAGAAGCATGCCATGGGATGTGGAAAAGGGAGAATTTGTTCAAAGGAGCAAAAATGACTGTCAGTAGCAGAAACTGGTGGCATAATTTATATATGCCAAATGATAAAGGGAGTGTCCTGGTGAAGAATTTAAAATAAAATAAGGATAACAACTAATAATAATAACCAAGGAGCAAAAAGTCAAATGGCAAAGGCTTCTGTAGTTAACTTTTTAAGATCAAGGTATTTAAATCATGCTGCCTCCAAGGGAATACTTTTAAAAAGATGAACATTGAGAGCAATATGGAGACTTTCTAGTCCATTCTCTGCATTGTGCAGATGGGGACAGAGTCCTAGACCTCAGTAATGATCAAAATGTGAACCTGTCCACAGATCTCTGACTCTCAAACTTTTGAATTCCTTTAACCCATAATTTTCTATCTTGAGGAGCAAATGGTTTTGGACTCATTTCTCATTCAAACTTGGGCTCTGCATTGCTTTTCCTTTAGTGTAGATGGGTCAGCATTTTATGAGGTGTATTTTTAAGAATTCTAATCTTAAAAGATAATTCATGTCAGGAACAGGGACTGGAGGGGGGATGTTTCTTGGTTAAATACATTTTGGAGGTAGCTGGAGATGCTGCTCCCTGCATCCCTCTCTTGGATGGAATGACTCACTTTAGAGTCTGTTTAACTTTATTTAACCCAGAGAATCTGGAAAGTGTTTTATTCTGGAGCCCATTTTTGATGTGTGTTAATCAGGCATTATAGAATAAAATTTGGGAAACTGATTTGGACCGGACTGTTCACATACTCTTGTCCTATGATGGACTTGGCCTCACTGAGGTGCTAGTTATAGCAGTGATTTCAATTACTGTTCCAGAGAGAAGAGTGAACTAGTATTTTTCATTAAGATTCCATGATGTGACTTGCAATGCTCTTTATTTTATAATCATGGTTCCATTTTTGTCCTTTCATGACCCCATACTGTAGATTTTATTTTCCTTACTCTGTATGAGGAACTTGAGATTCTGAGACAAAGTGGTATTTCCAAAATATATAATAAATTACTTGTACAAAGGAGATAAGCAATCTTATCTAAACAGGTTATTTTTCTGTAAAAACTGGGCACTTTGAAATAGACTACAGAAGGCAAAGGCAAGTAATCATTTCCTGGAAGAGTTTCTTGGAAGAGAGACATCCTAGACTTTCAGTGCTAAAACTGGGAGTCTCAGGGAGCCTAAGATGAGTTGGCCACCTCACATTTCTTCCTCACATTTCTTCACATTAGCAGCAGAATAGAGCAGGTGAGACATCTCGGCACTCCTTTCTGAGAATCTTACTTTACACTGTGCTCCAGGTGGCCACCGCCAGTCACCCGAAACTTGGTGTGCATGTGAGTGGCAGAAGAGTTGAGGAGAGGGTATTTTCCATCTCTACTCTATGTTATGTTGGCTCATGTGAAATCTCTTGCCTATTAGATAGCCCGAGTGCTGGGGAGGGTAGCTCCTCTTGGAGATTCTGCTGCTGTATTTCAGACTCTAAGCCTTACCCCTTATGGAATAACTGATTGGTTCAAGATCAAGAGAGGTGTAAGACAGGGCTGACTGCTATCACCCTGTTTGTTTAACCCTTATCCTGAGCACATCATGAGAAATGCCAGGCTGGATGAGTTACACGCTGGAATAGGTGGGAGAAACATCAACAATCTCAGATATGTGGATGATACCACTCTTATGGCAGAAATCGAAGAGGAGCTAAGGAACCTCTTGATGAGGGTGAAGGAGCAGAGTGAAAGAGCCAGCTTAAGACTAAATTCTAAAAATCTAGGATCATGGCATCCGGCCCCATTGCTTCATGGCAAATAGAAGGGGAAAATGTGGAAGTAGCGACAGATTTCCTTTACTTGGGCTCCAAAATTGCTGCAGTTGGTGACTGCAGCCATGAAATCAGAAGACCATTGCTTCTTGGCAGGGAAGCCATGACAAACCTAGACAGTGTGTTGAAAAGCAGAGACATTTCTCTGCCAACAAATGTCTGTATAGCCAAGGCTATGGTCTTCCCCGTGATCAGGTACAGTTATGAGAACTGGACTGTAAAGAAGGCAAAACACCAAAGAATTGAGGACTTAAAACTGTGGTGGTGGAGAAGACTCCTGAAAGTCCCTTGAACAGTCCCAAGGAAATCAAACCAGTCAATATTAAGTGAGATCAACCCTGTATATTCATTGGAAGGACTGATGCTGAAGCTGAAGCTCCAGTATTTTGGTCATCTGATGCGAACAGATGACTCATTGGAAAAGTCCCTGATGCTGGGAAAGATTGAGGACAGAAGGAGAAGAGGGCATCAGAGGACGAGATGGCTGGATGGCATCACCAATGCAAGCATGAACTTGGGAAAACTCTGAGAGATGGTGAGGTCTGGGAGACCTGGAGTCTCAGAGTTGGACACAGTTGGTGACTGAACAATGACAACAAGGCTTATCCACCATGGAATGAGATGACATTTAGTGATTCTTACTTCCCTCCGGCAGATAGCTTTCATTTGTGACCAAAATCCAACCTTCCCAATTCCCAACCCATTGAACTTAGACTAGTCTTGTTCTTGTATTTTATTTTAGTCTCAGCTATTGGTCCTCAGAACATGCTTTAAACTAGTGATCTAACTCAATATCGAAGAGGGTGATTCTACCTATTTGAAATTAGAGTCAATTTACTGCAGCTTTTTTTGTTTTTTGGTAGAGTAGAAATATGTTTCTTCTCTCCTTAATCAACATAAAATCTTAATTAATCATGTCATAGATCAAGGTACATATTAAAATGTGTATTCCAGAGTAAATAATGAAGTCCTTCAAATCTCAGGTTATATGTTACCTTAGAGAACATATTCTAATATCCAGAGCTGAAAAGCAGCCTTAATCCTCAGTCCTATACAATTTTTAAGTAAGCTTCTAAAATAAAGCATATGTAACATAAAGAAACAAATCATAAATATACAGCTTGATGCATTTTATAGAGTGAACATTCTTGTAATCACTACCCAGATTAAGAAATAGAATATTAACAGCATGGTGGATGTCCTCCTCCTGCTCGTAGCCTCTGCCCTCCTCCAAAAATCAACCACCCTCCTGATCTGAATCACTGCAGAATAGATTTACTCGTGTCTGAGCTTTATATTAAGGGAATCTTTTGTGTCTGGCTTCTTTCATTTGCTATTATGCTGTCACAGGCATTCAGGTTGTTGTGTGTAGCAATATTTCATTTTTTCTTATCACCACATAGTATCTATTATTAGTCCCAATGCTTTTATGCATTCTACTGTTGAGAGATGAGATAAATAGAGGATGAGATGGTCGGATGGCATCACTGACTCAGTGGACAATGAGTTTGAGCAAACTCCGGGAAATGGTGAAGGATAGGGATGGCTGGTATGCTGTAGTCTATGGGGTTGCAAAGAGTCAGACATGACAGTGACAGAACAACAACTGCTGAGAGGCATTTGTTTCCATTCCAGTTTTGACTAGTATAAACAGTGTTGTGATGAACTCTCCCACATGACTTTTTAGTGTGAACACATAGCATTTCTATTGGGCGTGTAGCTAGGAGTAGAATTGCTGAGTCATGGTGGTGGAACCATATGTTCAGCTGGATCCATATGTTCAACTGGATCCATATGTTCTGCTTCCCAGGTGGCTCAGTGGTAAAAGTATCTGTCTGCCAATGCAGGAGATGCTGATTTGATCCCTGGGTCAGGAAGATCCCCTGGAGAATGAAATGGTAACCCACTCCAGAATTCTTACATGGGAAATCCCATGAACAGAGGAGCCTGGGGGTTTACAGTCCATGTGGTCGGAAAGACTCAGACACAACTGAACACACACTTACACACACATATAGTAGTCGATCCATAAGTTCTGCCTTAGTAGATAATGTCAACCAATTTTCTAAAGTAGTTGTATTCATTTACACTCCTAGCAGCAATTAGAAGTATTCTTGGTCCCCCCTCCAATACGTGTAACTCTATGGCTGATTCATATCAATGTATGACAAAACCCACTGAAATGTTGTGAAGTAATTAGCCTCCAACTAATAAAAAAATAAATAAATAAATAAATAAGAAAAAAAAAAAAAAAAAGAAGTGTTCTTGGACTTCCTCTGTGGCTCAGCTAGTTAAGAATCTGCCTGCAAAGCAAGAGACCTGGGTTTGATCCCTGTGTTGTGAAGATCCCCTCGAGACAGGAAAGGCTACCCACTCCAGTAATCTGGCCTGGAGAATTCCAGGGCCTGTATAGTCCCTGGGGTCGCAAAGAGTCAGACACAACTGAGTGACTTTCACTTTCACTTTCCTAAGCACTCCACAGCTTCATCAATAACTAGTATTTATTATATTATAGTAAAGAGAGTATTTTTCTTAGGAAAATTTTTTGTGGAAGTTGATCCGCTCATTGATGCCTCTTGCCCTCCTGCCTATTGCCTTTCCAGAAAATTCTCTAATTCTTTAATCCCTCCACCTTTCTCATTCTGCATTTTCTCTCGCACTCTTTATTAGGAACATGAGTATCTGCATTTGTGAAGAGAGCAAATGCAATGGTAACAAGAAAAATGAATCTTTAGAATTTTAGGCATCAGTATTGTGTGTGTCTTTTTAAAAGATTTAAATTTTTAGAGCAGTTTTAGGTTCATAGAAAGTTGAGAGAAAGATATGAGAGATCCCATATATCCCCTACCCCCACGTATGTATAACCTCCCATTATCAACATTCCTCACAGAGGACTGACTACATGTATTACAACTGATCAACCTACATCTTTATCATCTAAAGTACATAGTTTACATGAGAGTTCACATTTGGTGTTGGACATTCTATGGGTCTGGGAAAATGTATAAAAATAATATGTGTCCACCATTATGGTATTATACACAGTAATTTCACTATCCTAAAAATCCTCTATGTTCCATCTATTCATCCTTCCCTCTCTCCAACCCCTGGCAACCATTGATCTTTTTACTCTTTTCATAGTTTTCATAATTTTCCAGAATAGTATACACACACACACACACACACACACACACAGTCATACAATATGTATGTAGCCCTTTCTAATAGGCTTCTTTCTCTTAGTAATATGCATTTTAGTTTCCTCCATGTTTTTTCATGGCTTGTTAATCCATTTCCTTTCTGTGTTGAATAATATCCCACTGTCTGGATATATACCACAGTTTATCCATTCACTTACTGAAGGACATCTTGATTGCATCCAAGTTCTGGCAACTATGAATAAAGTTTCTGTGAACATTTGTGTGCAGGTGTGTTGTGCAGACTTCAGTTTCCAACTGTGAATATGAACGAGCACAATCGCTAGATTCCAGGTAAGAGCATCTGCACGATTTTTGATTGTTCTTTCCGTGGCCTGCTCCACTCATATCCTGGCCACCCCCCCATCTCTATGCCAGATATTTCCACTCAGATACTCTTCAAATCCTTTAAACTCAACAAACCTAACATTAAAATCATTATCTGGCCTGTCAAACTAGCTCAACTCGGAATTCTTTCTTTTGTTTTTAGTAACCTCCGTTCTCCCATGGCTACCTGGCTTAGCAATGCCTCGTCATCTTTCTACCTCTCCCTTTCCCTCCGTATACAATTAGTAACCAAGTTTTCTAATTCTTTCATTCCAAGTTCTCCTTTGTTAGAGCCTCCACTTTCCACTGCCACTATCTTAGTTCAGTATCTCATTTTTACTCAAGCTATTACAATAGCTTCTTCCTTGTTTCTAACATCACTGACTTAATGGACATGAATTTGAGCAAACGTCAGGAGATAGTGAAGGACAGGGAGCCTGGCCTGCTGCAGTCCGTGGGGCTGCAGAGAATCAGACATGACTTAGCGACTGAAAACAACAACTTCCTTCTTTCTAAACTTCCAATTATTTGATTAATCCATTTTGCAAAATCCTGTTTGCCAAATAATTTTTCATAAGTGATACTTTGATTGTATTAAAAAATTATCAGTTATTTCCTAGTACCTGGTAATTAAAGTCAAAGTTCACTCATCATCTTGTCAATCAAAACCCTCTGTATTCTGCTTTATACAAGACCCCCTCTCTTCTGGGGGCTAATCCCCTCTCTTGACTGACTTTTCTCTCTCCCCTGATACACTTTGTGACTTCCTGCCTTTGTGCTTAGCTCAACTTGCTCTATTTTCAAAGGTTCCCCACGCCTACATTTATCCCTTCTTTGTTTCTCAAAACCAAATGAATAACTATGATTTTCCTACTGTGTACTGATCATTCTATGTATAAATTGTCTCACTCGCCAACTAAACTACAATCTCTCTAATTAGAGTGCTCTCAAATTTGACTAATTATGAGTCATCTAAACTTTGTAAATATATACAGATTCTTAGGTATATCACAAGTTTGTTGCATCTTAATTTCTATGGAACTATGGAATTTCTATGGTAGATGTGTGAAACATCATCTAATCATAATAGACACCAGTGTTTCTTCTCACATATTGCCTATGGTGGCTTAATGTTCTTTGTGTATAATGCAATATTTTCTACTAGGTTACAAGACTGCTTAGGGCTCAGGACAGATCTTTATCTCTGTATGCCTTCCATTTCTCAGCACAGTTATTTGCACATACAAGATGCTTAGTAGGGTTTCCCTGGTAACTCAGCTGGTAAAGAAATGCCTGCAATGCAGGAGACCCTGGTTCGATTCCTGGGTCAGGAAGATCTGCTGGAGAAGAAATAGCCTACCCACTCCAGTATCTTGGGGTTCCCTTGTGGATCATCTGGTAAAGAATCCGCCTGCAATGTGGGAGACCTGGGTTCAATCCCTGGGTTGGGAAGATTCCCTGGAGGAGGGAAAGGCTTAATGAATATAGATAGAATAAGTATAGATTGAATAGTATAGATGCTTAAGGAGTATAGATTAAATAAGTAAATACTATAGTTCCCAGGAATGACAGTAATTATTTTTTAAAAAAATTATCAGAAACATTCTAGCCAAACCTAATCCGTTCTTGATTTTGCCATCTTTTTCTAGTATATGTGCTGCCGAAGCGAGCACTGCCATCTTTTTCTAAAAATGTCTGTTATCATACTCTGATCTCTCCTTTTGGCTGACGGAACCTATATTTCCAGGTTTAGTCTCAGGTTACAATTGATCCTGTGTCGATATCTTTTATTTCTGGGAAACCCTATGCCTGAATTAATGCAGGTACACTATGTTTGATGGAGGAAGGAGAATATCATTTAGTCTAACAGAACTGTGAGCCTAGAGTATGGTATGAAAATCATGACTATAAAATTATCTTCCCCATATGTGTGAAGACAGAAGATATCAAAAACCCTGTGTAGTTTGTTCTTACAATTACTCATGGTGATTTATTCTACTTCAAATCCCTTCTAAGTTTTTCTGAAGAAAGATAAGGCCAAATTACCTGCTGGTGCCTAATCTTTCAGTATGATTACTTAAGAGGACACTTTGGGGCAGTTTTGTGCTTTGATGATATGATGGTGCATTCACCATTTAACAATGGAGAGATGATTGTCATTTACGGGACCCATCCTCCCTACACAATGGTTTCTGATTAGGATAAGACTGAAATTGTTGCTGGTTAGAGTAACACACTGTGGTTGGCTGTTCGTGCTCCATATCTCCTTATAAAAAGGTGGCACCTGTAAAAATCAATAATGCATGAGTTGAGAAGCTGAGATGGCATTTCTGTTAAGTCCAGAAGGAATGACAGAATCAAACTTTCTCAGCCTCCAAGTTTCTCATTTTCTTCATATCAGAGGGTTTATATGGAGCACCTGTGCTGTGCTTTTCACTCTACCAGCTGTTGTGGGTTAGACAAGAGAAATGTAAGTCATTATCCCTACCCTCAAGTAGTTTATGATTTTATTGGGTGAGACAAGACATTTAAACATATGCAATTAAAAGGCAATGCGAGGCAGTATGTGGACAAGTTGAAAAGCATGTTATGTAAGGAGAGAATGGGATCAGATTTATAAGAGAGAGAAGTAAATGAGCCATCTATCCTGCAGGGGGATTGGATTTAAGAATGGTCCTGCTTTTATGTGAGAGTAAAATGAAATAAGTAAATAAGGAACAAGACCACTGATAGAGCTGCTTGTATTGTTTGTCTTTTAGGCAGGGGGTTGATCACTGAGTAGAAAATCTAAGAATTTTTAAGTGGACAACTTGGGTAATACTTAATGTCTTGTATTCATTACCCCTGAAGGTGCCAGAACATAAACAACCTTTTTTCTAGTGGGGATATCTCATTTTACATTTAAAAGTGATTTGATTTACAACTGGGCTATTCATTATCTTCATCAGTGGCAGCCTTTGAGCCATTCATTTGCAGTCTTTGCATTCTGCTGTTTTCCTGCTGTTTCTCTTTGTGAGTGCACTTCTCTCTGCAGTGATCTACGGTGCTCAAGAAAGGATTTTTAAATTGACAGGCTGAAAGATACCAGCACTGGGAGAGTTTATTAAACCCACAGCCAATGAACTTGGTTCAGCCAATGTCTTTAAAAGAATGAGTGTCTGAAAAGCTGCAGGGCCCTGTATCATTTTAGCACTGAAAAATGAGACAGAGATTTTGAACAGTGTGAAATGGACATTCTGTTCTGCTGTCAAAAGTGTGTGAGAGAGGAAAGAGACTGTACCAGAAGAAGAACGAAGAAGAAAGTCTGAACAGGGACAGGTTTATGTAAGTGGCCATTTTCCAGGGACTTTTGGGAGTCTGTTTTCTCAAGGGTCAGGGCTAGGGAGCAGGATTTTTCTGGATAGATACCAGAAGTTCTACAAAGGTGATCTTTGCAGCTTCTTTATTTTCCTGTGTTAAGGGTGGGGGGGAAAGAAATGAAGCTTTAAATGAAACAGAAAATGCCATGGGTTATTTAGACACCTATTTACTTTTCTGTAGGCATAGGTTAGACCAAATGGTCCTGGAGAGTTTGTCCAGTCCTTGATTTTGAGAGTCTGTGTCTACTGAGAAAGCAGTTTGTATTTAATTTAGACATAAAATATAGACTCTGTTGAACATTTTACAACATCGGCCAATCAGCTCAAATAATAATGCAGTGAATTTTGGTAAATGTACATTTTCTAGTATGTTACCTGGACTATAGATTCCAATTCCTACATTCACCTGTCTGTTCAGCCTCACTTATTGAGCACCTATAAGTGACAGCTCCTTCATGAATCACAACCTCCCCTTTATGGATCACAGGCTTGTCATAGTGAAAGGGCTTGCATAACTTATTGAAGCGCATAACTTAATGAGCCATGTCCTGCAGGGCCACCCAAGATGGATGGGTCAAAATGGAGAGTTCTGACAAAAGTGGTTCACTGGAGGAGGAAATGGCAACCCATTCCAGTATTCTTGCCTGGAGAACCCCAGGTGCAATGCGAGAAGGCAAAAAGATATGACACCAGAAGATGAGGCCTCCAGGTTGGAAGGTGTCCAATATGCTACTGGGGAAGAGCAGAGAACAATTGCTAATAGCTCTGGAATGAATGAAGTGACTGGGCCAAAGCAGAAATGACGCTCAGTTGTGGATGTGTCTGGTAGTGAAAATAAAGTCCAGTGCTATAAAGAACAATAATGCATAGGAATCTGTAATGTTAGGTCCATGAATAAAGGTAAATTGGATGTGATCAAGCAAGAGATGGCAAGACTGAACATCAATATCTTAGGAATCAGTGAACTAAAATGGATGGGAGTGGGCAAAATACTACTGTGGGCAAGAAACCCTTAGAAGAAATGGAATAGCCCTCATAGTCAACAAAAGAGTCCAGAATGCACTCCTCAGGTGCAGTCTCAAAAATGACAGAATGCTTTTGGTTCATTTCCAAGGCAAACCATTCAACATCACAGTAATCCAAGTCCATGCCCCAACCACTAATGCCGAAGAAGCTTGAAGTTGAATGGTTCTGTGAAGACCTACCATACCTTTTAGAACTAATACAAAAAAAAAAAAAAAAAAAGACTTTATTATAGGGGATTGGATTGCGAAAATAGGAAGTCAAGGGATACCTGAGGTATCAGGCAAGTATGGCCTTGGAGTACAAAATGAACCAAGGCAAAGGCTAACAGAATTTTGTCGAGAGAACATGTTGCTCAGAGAATATATCCTTCTCCAACAAACCAAGAGATAACTCTACACATGGACATCACTAGAGGGAAACAATGCTGAAATCAGATTGATTATGTTCTTTGCAGCCAAAGATGGAGAAGCTCTATATAGTTAGTAAAAACAAGACCTGGAGCTGACTGTTACTCAGGTCATGAGCTCCTTACTGCAAAATTCAGACTTAAATTGAAAAAGCAGAGAAAACCATTAGTCCATTCAGGTTCCATCTAAATCAAATTCTTTATGATTTACAATTTATAGAGTGGATTTATACAGTGGAGATGATAAATAGATTCAAGAGATTAGATCTTGTAAACAGAGTGCTTGAAGAACTATGGACAGAGGTTCATAACATTGTACAGGAGTCAATGACCAAAACCATCTCAAAAAAAAAAAAAAAATGCAAGGAGGTAAAGTGGTTGTCTTAAAAGGCCTTACAAGTAGCTGAGAAAAGAAGAGAAGTGAAAGGGAAGGGAGAAAGGGAAAGATATACCAATTAAATGAAGAGCTCCAGAGAATAGCAAGGAGAGATAAGAAGGCCTTCTTCAATGAACAATGCAAAGAAATAGAGGAAAACAATAGAATGGGAAAGACTTTGATATCTCAAGAAAATTGGAGATATCCAAGGAATATTTCATGCAAGAACGGGCACGACAAAGGACAGAAACATTAAGGACTTAACAGAAGCAGAAAAGATTAAGAAGAGATGGCAAGAATACACAGAGAAACTATAGGAGAAAGGCCTTAATGACCCAGATAAACATGATGGTATGGTCACTCACCTAGAGTTGGACATCCTGGAATATAAGTCAAATGAGGCTTAGGAAGCATAACCACAAACAAAGCTAGTGGAGGTGATGGAATTCCAGCTGAGCTATTTAAAATTCTAAAAAAAAAAAAAAAAGATACTGTTAAAATACTCACTCAGTATATCAGCAAATTTGGAAAACTCAGCAGTGGCCACAGGACTGGAAAAAGATCAGTTTTCACTCCAATCCCAAAGAAGGACAATGCCAAAGAATATTCAAAGTACCATACAGTTCTACTCATTTCAGATGCTAGTAAGGTTATGCTCAAAATCCTTCAAGCTAGGTTTCAGCAGTACATGAACTGAGAACTTTCAGATGTACAAGTTAGTTTAGAAAAGGCAGAGGAACCAGAGATCAAATTCACTGGATCATGGAGACAACAAGGGGGTTCCAATAAACACCTACTTCTGCCTCACTGACTACCCCAAAACCTTTTGACTGGTGTGGATTTCCCACAACAAACTGTGGAAAATTCTTAAAGAGACAGAAATAGTAGACCACTTTACCTGTCTCCTGAGAAACCTGTATGTGGGTGAAGATGCAACAGTTAGAATCAGACATGTAACAACCAAATAGTTTAAATTTGGGAAAGGAGTATGACAAGGCTGTATATTGTCACCCTGCTTATTTTAATTTCTATGCAGAGTACATCATGCAAAATGCTGGGCTGGATGAACTATAAGCTGGAATCAGGATTTCCAGGAGAAATATCAACAACCTCAGATATGCAGGTAACACTATTCTAATGTCAGAAAGTGAAGAGAAGCTAAAGAGCCCTTGATGAGGGTGAAAGAGGAGAGTGAAAAAGCTGGCTTGAAACTCAATATTAAAAAACTAAGATTATGACATCCCGGTCCCATCACTTCATGGCAAATAGGAGAAAAAGTGGAAGCAATGACAGATTTTATTTTCTTGGTCTCCAAAATTACTGGAGATGTTGATTGCAGCCATGAAATTAAAAGGCGCTTGCTCCTTGGAAGGAAAACTATGACAAACCTAGATAGCATATTAAAAAGCAAAGACATCACTTTGCCAACAAAGGTCCATAATAGTCAAAGCTATGGTTTTTCCATTAGTCATGTATGGATGTGAGAGCTGGATCATGAGGAAAGCTGAGTGCCAAAGAATTGATGCTTCCAAATTGTGGTGCTGAGAAGACTCTTGAGAGCCCCTTGGATTTCAAGGAGATCCAACCAGTCCATCCTAAAGGAAATCAACCTTGAATATCCTTTGGAAGGACTGTTGCTGAAGCTCCCATACTTTGGCCACCTGATGTGAAGAATCGACTCATTGGAAAAGACCCTGATGCTGGGAAAGATTGAAGGCAGGAGGAGAAGGGGACAACAGAGGATGAGATGGTTGGATGGCATCACTGACGTGATGGACATGAGCTTGAGTAAACTCGGGGAGTTGGTGATGGACAGGGAGGCCTGGCGTGCTGCAGTCTATGGGGTCACAGAGAATCAGACACGACTGAGTGACTGAACTGAACTGTAATGGCTATTCAAGTGTAATGTTACTAACATGTACATAATAGTCGTTATTATAAAAAACTGAAAGAAGAAAATGTCTAAAGGATAAAGGATTCATTTATCCATGTATAGTTTGGTTGTGTCATGTAGATTCCACACAATTTTATCTGTAATAAGCTAAACTCTGACAGAAAGGACACTATATAACATTGTCTTGGCCACCACTTGTAAGAGACTCAGAAAGACTTCATATTAGCCCTACTGATATGTATGTTCTTGAGTGTTGTTTCCTCTGGTTGCCTTTGGGGTGGGGAATAGAGCTACTTGAATTAGTAAGTTACAGTGGTCATCTGGAACAGGCATATGAGAAGAAATGATATATTTTGTGGAATTTTAATTTCTGATGGCTTCAAATGAATAACATTTCCTAATGTGTGACTTTGGTCACAACCATTAATGTACCCCGTCCATCTATTAAATTAGGGGAAATAACATCCTTTCTTCTTTATAGGGTGGCAGTGAGGATCAAAACCGTGTGTGTAAAGGTCCTTCATAGACTAAAAGCTTGCCACATTCTGTTTGGGGGTCAGGAATACCAAATTAATCCCTCTGTGGAAAATCTTGACCTTTCAAAATATTCCATACTGTTCTTGATTTTTAGTTTTCCATCTCCTTATTTTATATGCAAAATTAATAATTCTAGAATTCACTGTATATGTATGCAAACATACAAAAAGGCTGGATTTAGTTATACATTCACAGAATGCTTTTGTTTTTCTTCTACCGTCTTCTTATCAAGCTACCTTTCATATAAAATTAAGTGACCACTTAAAATTAACTGTTCAGGCCTAGCAGGCTGCTTTCTCTTCTAAGAATCCTCCTCACTGAGAATCTCTCTCACTGTCATATCATTAATTGCAGAGCTTAATTTTTTTGCTCCCTTGCTTAGGGGTATTATCATTAAAGACTCACCGTGATTTGTTGGAGAGTCTGGGAGCTGAATTGCTATAGGGAAAAGGTTGGTAAGTGTGAAAACTGCATGAGTTGAGAGTCATTCAAACTCAGACCTGATAATACATCAGGAAAATATAAGATCCAATTCTAGTTCAGTGTCCTTCATGGGAATCGTGATATTTTAAAGCCTGGAAAGGATCTTAGGGAGAACCTACTTCTGCCATATCTTGTCTTCTTATTGTGGAAATGATGCTGAAATGAATGAAGTGATTGGACCCAGGTTTTGCTTCAAGCACCAGAGCTCAAGTCTCTCAGCTTAGAGCTCTTTCTATGACATTCTTCTCCTTCCCCTTCTTGGTATTGTAAATTTCAGGGCCCTGGGGCTTCACAGTCCATTGTAGGATTTGTCAGGGATATATAGTGAGAGTGTTGCTTTTGGGGCGTATTATTCAATTTCATGTTTCATCCTAGTAGGCAGGAAAATGGATTTTAATTTAATCTTTCAGTATCAAAATATTAAAAACTGTTTAGATGAAAACATTTAGCTCTTAATGTGGCATGTTTGGCTCTATTGACATAAATTAATGTAGCTTATAAATTAAGTACAAATATGTGGTGTAGGGTTTAGAAAACCTGCATTCCATTTCTCCTCTCTCTGCCGTTTGGCTGTAAGATTATCAGCATTTCAATGTTTCGGAATTTTAATTTACTTTTCTGCAAAATGAGAAGATAACTATCTACTACATAAGACTGCCATCTGGTTTAAAATAATTTGTGAATGTGAATGCTCATGTTGCCTGTAAGATATAATGTACGTACGTTGATATTATTACTTAACTGTGTGCTCCAGAGCCCTCCAGCTTTGCTGCTTCCTATATGTGGTTGAATCAAGTCACATACAATCCCAGCATTTCCTAGGTAGCTCTTCTGTAGGAAGGATCAAAGGGGAGTCTTCTTGAAAGCTTTTTAATTCTGATCATTGATCACCTTCCTTGTTGGATATTAGTCAGATCTGAATTCTAATCATTAAGAGTTTTGACTCTGGCAATGAGCAATGTCAGGGAAAAGTCCTTTATATTAAGAAATCCCTGGGTTGGGAAGATGCCCTGGAGAAGGGAAAGGCTACCCCCTCCAGCATTCTGGCCTGGAGAATTCCATGGACTCTGTAGTCCATGGGGTCACAAAGAGTCAGACACGACTAATTAAGAAATTCACTCACATTAAGAAATCACAAATTAGGAGAGGTAAAAAGGAAACCGAGGCACTAGAACAATAGAAGGCTTAGTAGTCAGAGCCTTGAAAGAAGCTAGAGTTTACTTTGAATGTTCATTCTGAAGCAGAGTTTTTGTGACTCTCCCATGCTCCATGTCCATGCTACTGTTAACAGATGTCCCACCTTCCAAAACAGAGAGGCAAGCTTGGCAGCTCTTCTCAGCGACAAATTTAATTATGACTGCAAATGTGATAATGGAGCAACCTTTCCAAGTTTTAATTGGATCTGCATTTGGCACAAGCCACCTTCGTTTCTACACCATATGGGTAACGGCGGAGCAAGGTGCTGTCTCTTGCCCTTGCTGTGAATTAGTCAACTTGATTATCTGCAGAGGAACCAACCATATAATGGTTCAGTCAGGGCTTTTATAACCCCAGCCGGTTCTCCCTGAACCTAATAGGTGAATGGACTGCCTGCCCGCATTGTCACTTGGTTTAGTCTTGAGAACTATAAACTTATTTTAACATTTATTTGGCAGAGACTATTAATTCTATGTCAACTTATTCATCACTCCTTGCTATCAAACTCCATTCCAAATGTAGTACTCACATGATCTTAGACATGTACCCGGTTTTTTGATTTGCAAAATACAGTACAAATTGTGCCATCCAGACACTAGTCCTATGGCTAGGAAAGGTAAGTGTTGCAGGTAAAGAAACTGAGTTTCAGAACAGTTGAGTGACTCATTCAGGGTCATCTTGTAGGTTGGAAGTGTCACCTCAGTCTTATGTCCCTAAAGTTAGGGCTCTTGCTTCTGTATGACACGTTTTCCAGAAGGACAAAGGGGTAATTTAGATTATCTGCTCTTTGGGACTGTGTACACTATGTGTGTGTCAGTCGTGTCCGACTCCTTCAGACCCCATGGACTGTAGCCCACCAGCCTCCTCTGTCCGTGGAATTCTCAGGCAAGAATACTGGAGTGGGTAGCCATTCCCTTCTCCAGGGGATCTTCCTGACTCAGGGATCACACTTCAGGTCTCCTGCATTGCAGGCAGATTCTTTACCTTCTGAGTTACCATGTACACACTAGAGCTTTCCTTTATTAGTGCAGATAATGGAGAGTTTGAGCTTGAATAAACATGAGAAAGGATGGGGTGTATAGGTAAAAAAGCAGGGAAATCTTGATGTGGTTATGATATCCATTATCTCCCTAAACATTCTTCTCTGTCCCCCTTAGAATTATTATCCTCTTATAGTTTCAGGCAGGCCTGTGGTTGTTCACAGACATGAGGTATAAATGAAGAAGAAATATGATTTTTAGTACAAGTATTGCCCGAGTATTAAAATATTTGTCATGAACATGTAAAATTTTAAGCCAACAACATACATAGTGAGTAACTATTAGGTCCTTGCCAGGTGCTTGGTTAGACTTTGGGGATAAAAAGATAACTAAAACATATTGTCTTTAAGGCACTTATTGGCTCTAGGGAGAGGAAGACAGAAATGACTTTGACACCTAGTAAATACAGAGCTAAAAGGAAGTCTGAAGTGCTCTGAGAACCCAGAGTGGGGAAAAGCTCATTCAGTACGGTGGTGAGTTGCAACCCTTCTTGGCTTAATTTGGCACACATGGGAGAGTCGAGGCCTTTAATAATCATGAAACTTTAAAAAATCTCTGGAGTCAAATGAAGCTATAATTCCAAATTAAGGCTGAGTGTATAGAAATACTTAACCTTTTAATGTTAAGGCTAAACCTTTTAAG
The DNA here is from genome assembly GCF_910594005.1 of Cervus elaphus. Lineage (NCBI taxonomy): Eukaryota > Metazoa > Chordata > Mammalia > Artiodactyla > Cervidae > Cervus > Cervus elaphus. Next base: position 78,082,095 of record NC_057819.1, on the reverse strand, counting down.
ATCAACTGTTGGGAGCCACATCTGAAAGGAGTCTTTTCACTCACAGAATGTATAGTCAGCATAAAAGCATGATGCTGAATAAAGCAGAGAAAGCACTCTCAGCAGCATAGCGGCATAGATCATTAGGAGGTAGGCAAACCCAAATAATGGAAGGACTTCCATTTAAAAATCTTGCTTTGGTCACAGCAACCATCCTGGGTGATTCCAAGGTGTGTTGAAATAGTAAGGTTCCAGGCATCACATGGTTCCAAGGAGGGCTCTGAACAATGCTGTCTGAGCTGGGCTCAGGGATGGAAGGGTGGAAGCCACCTCACAAAATGCCCCATGCTGTCTAAATGCAGGGCAAGGGGGTGGGCTCTCCAATTTGTCAAAAACTCATTTTCAGGCCTCTAGGTCTCCTAGCAGCAAAATGGTTTCTGGAGCCTGCCTTCTCTTTTTCTGTGCCAAAATAGGAGTATTTACCCAGATGCAAAAGATGAAAAATAATGACATTAAAAAAGATTGGAGTGCTTAAAAAATATGGATTTAATTAAGCATTTCTACCATTTGGGGATAGAAGGATTCTGATTCGGAGGCACATGTAAGATGCAGCTTCTATCTTTTCACCACTTCTGGAATCACCATCCTAAATGTGCCTCACTGCTTGGCCTTTCTCTTGATCAAGTGGGTGGTTAACATGGAAATGATCCTCTGGTTTTTTTTGCTAAACATTAGTTGGTCAAATTAGATGGGGAAACAGTGGAAACAGTGACAGACTTTATTTTTTTGGGCCCCCAAATCACTGCAGATGGTGACTGCAGCCATGAAATTAAAAGACACTTGCTCCTTGGAAGGAAAGTTATGATCAACCTAGACAGCATATTAAAAAGCAGAGACATTACTTTCCCAACAAAGGTCCACATAGTCAAAGCTATGGTTTTTTCAGTGTTCATGTATGGATGTGAGAGTTGGACTATAAAGGAAGCTGAGCGCCAAAGAATTGATGCTTTTGAACTGTGGTGTTGGAGAAGACTCTTGAGAGTCCCCTTGGGCTGCAAGGAGATCAAACCAGTCCATCCTAAAGGAAATCAGTCCTGAATTATTCATTGGAAGGACTGATGTTGAAGCTGAAACTCCAGTACTTTGGTCACCTGATGTGAAGAACTGACTCCTTAGAAAAGACTCTGATGCTGGGAAAGATTGAAGGTGGGAGGAGAATGGGACGGCAGAGGATGAGATGGCTGAATGACATCACCAACTCGATGGACATGAGTTTGAGCAAGCTCCAGGAGTTGGTGATGGACAGGGAAGCCTAGCGTGCTGCAGTCCATGGGGTTGCAAAGAGTCAGACACGGCTGAGCGACTGAATTGAACTGAACTGAGTTGGTTAAAGCATTCTTCCTCTGGTACAAAAAAATTAATGGGGTGTGTGTGTGTGTGTGTGTGTGTGTGTGTGTGTGTGTGTGTGTGTGTGTGTGTGTGTGTACGCATGCGCAGAATGCAGCACAAATAGTGGATGCTGCAGTAATTCAGTTTAGAGTAATATGCAGGTCTCCAATTCCATTTTTGTTCCAGTCATTTCTTTCCCCATAAGTAACCATTATGGCGATGTGGCCACAATATGAAGCAAGCAGGCAGAGTGATATTCTGAAAAAGGTCTGGCTCCTAGGGCAGGGAGGTGCATTTGGATCCAGTCCTGAGGCTTCCTGGGTGGTGAAATGGCTTGCTGCTGCTGACACTGTGTTCTCCCCTGTGAGTGCAGACCGTCAGTTCCCATTTTACAGAATCACAGTCTCTTTCAAAGCCTTTCCTAGTTCCCTCTGGGAGTCCTCAGATGTGGGGCGTCTGCACACACATGCGCAGCAGCAAGCTGGAGTGGGGTGCTCTGCTCTGCTCTCTGGTCGAGCTTCTGATGCATTTGGCAGCACCACCCCCCCACCCTCCCACTCTCAGGCAGTGGGGCTTTGGGGGTTCGCGGTCGTCCAGGGTCGGGGGGAGTCAAAGTGTGTCGGGTGTGTGGCAGTGGAGCACAGTTTTGGGGATGGGCTAGGTGTGATAACAGTGGCTCTCACTCTGATTCTGTATCACTTCATAACATGTCCTGAAGAAGCAAAATTTGTTTCCAGAATCTCACATATCCCTTATCAGACGTTAACTTATAGTTTCTGGCCTTATTTTCTCTCTCTGTAGGACTTTGAAGCCTGTCCTTCTGGCCAGCAGGGAGACAGATGCCTAGCAATTCCCTCCCAAATCTAATTCTCCCCTCTATCTTTGACTCAAGGCTCCCTGTATTAAATTCTTCCCCCATACATCAACCCTGCACCATAAAATCATATAAACAGATACCCAACAGAGTCACCAACCTGTCAGATCCACAAACAGCTCAGTTCTGAATCTCAGGTTTGAATCTCTGCAACCCAAAAACACAGCAAAGACAGCAGTAAAGCTCTGCTGGTAACCAGAAGGTTTCACGAGTTAGTATCTTACAGGAATAATTCAGAAAAGTAGTAATTCTGATACTTATCAGACCCATTTCAATGACAGAACAATGTAATATACTTGGTCAGTGCAAACTGAATTTTGATAAGTGTATGCTGGATTCATCCTAGTTATAAGAATAGAACAACAGAATTATAATTTGGCAAATAATAATGGTTGTTTACCAGCTGAGCCACAAGGGAAGCCCGAGAATACTGGAGTGGGTAGCCTATCCCTTCGCCAGTGTATCTTCCTAACCCAGGAATCAAACTGGGGTCTCTTGCATTGCAGGCTGTGCTATCAGGAAAGCCCTGTAAGCATACAGTGCCTTTTAAAACACTTCCAGAACCATCTTGCTTTTAGGAACTATTTCTAAATGTTTATTTGAAATACACTTTGATTCAGGCATATCACTTACCATATCTTTATTGTACTTTATAATAAAGTGACAATAAAATAATTAATAATAATAGATAACATTTGTTAGAAATTTACTGGGATCAAGCACAGTTCTAAACATTTTATGTAATATTAACACATTTAATCCTCTTTACAACCCTATGACATGGCTATTGTTATTATTAAAATTTTACAAATGAGGAAACTGAGGGTCAGGGAGGTTAAGCAGTTTGTCAAAGTCCTGCAGCCAATAAGTGGTGAAGCTGAGATTTTTTTAAGCCTTGGCAGTTTACTAAGTTTCTTCATTTTTCTTCTATACTTCCTTTTTTCTTTTATACTTTTTAATAAACTTGTGGCAGTGCACGGTAGGTGTTTGTTCAGCATCTTTCCTTCCCCACTGGATGCTCCCTGACAGCAAGGACTCTAACTTAATGCCGCTCTGTGTTACACCTGGTACATGGTCAGGTGTAAAGTGTCTACTGAATATAGAATACAGGATTCATCAGTGGACCTCAGGACTATTTATCTATTTCTGTTTTGTGCATGGAAAATCTTGTCATGACTGAAATAACAGGGAACAGAAATAACAAAACATGTGGGCCATATTCGCATATTGTTCCCAACTAATTTGTGGAGAAAATCTCTCCCTAGATGAAAAGTTATGTGATAATCTGAAACACAACAGTAACTAATACAGGATGATAAGCTGGTACAGCTAGTGTATGAGAAAGTCCCAAATGAATGACAAATACGGAAGAAGAGCAAGGCTGGGATCTCCTGAGCTGATAAACATAGAGTGAGTTAGTGTTTGATTGAGAACTAAAACTGAAGTCTTTCATCTGCCACGTTAGAATGTTACTAGCTGTTAGATGCAACAGATCATTGTGGGTCAGTTAGGCCTGTATGGATCAGGGATCCAAACCTACAAGAAGATAAGAGGATAGAAAAGAGCTAAAGTAACTGATTTCCAAATGCCTGAATGATCAAATAGCAAAATTAGTTGATTTATAAAACTCTTGGATCTGTAACTTACTAAATTATTCACTCATTGATTCACTCACTCACTCACCCATCACATTTATAATTAGTGCTTACTATGTACCAAGTTCTGTTTTAGTCATGGATGTCTCTGGGTTTGAAAGAGAAGAGTAGAAATCCCTAGGTTTTGGAATAACTTTTCTGACGGGGCAACAATTTCTTGGCAGCAATGTGACATTGTGGGAGGTGTTTAAGAAACCATAGCTGATTTTGGATATGAATCACGTACCTGACTAGTTTTATCAATTTAACTAGCATATATTGAGCACCCACTATATTTAAGCGTTGTGAGAATAAAGTGGCAAAAAGTTCCTGCACTCAAGTAACTTACAGTGTACTTAGTTAGGTTTTATGGAGGGGCTTTCCAGGTGGCACAGTGATAAAAAAAATTCATTTGCCAACTCAGGAAACCCAAGAGATACAAGTTCGATCCCTGGATCAGGAAGATTCCCTGGAGAAGGAAATGGCAACCTGCTCCAACATGTTTGCCTGGAAAATTCCATGGATAGAGGTTCCTAGTGGGGGCTACAGTCCATGGCATCACAAAGGGTTGCACATGACTGAACAACGGAGGGTGCGCACACGTGCGCGCGCGCACACACACACGCACACACATGCACACACACACACTCACACACACACACACACACACACACACACCAGAAGCTGTGGGAGTCCATAGATGGGGAGAACCTTCTCATGTAATATAAACTGAAGAAGTGCATAAATTCATTATGCTTTGGCTGAGTGTCTGTGTCTGGTGTTTCCAACTATCCATGTTCTGTTCATCCTCCTGGGTACCAAAGCTTACCATTTCCAGATCACTTTTGTAGTTAGCTACAGCATTGTAATTGGGTTCTACACAACAGAATGTGGGTAGAAGTGTTGCATACCTGTCCATAAAATTCTCTCAAACACTGTCCCTACTATTTCTTCATTTGGTGGTGGAAAAGAGAGGGCTCTAGGAACCTAGGGTTGGGTGGATCCATGAGACACAAGACGCTGAGATGAAAAATGACCTGCTGATGCATGATAGGAGGTGGCATGAGTGAGCAGTTGGGATAAGCCATGATAAGCCAGTGTGATTTGGGGTCTGTGGCTTGCAGCAGTTAGCCTGCCTTAATTATGCCACATGAGTGCTCGACTTACACAGTGCCAGATTCTAAAAGCCAGGACACTAAGTCCAGACATAAGGAGGGGCAAAAATAAAACTTGTAATCACGAACTGTGTTCACATCTACAAAGCACTTTCACGTACCAGTAGTTAATTTTGTCATTGGGTCTTATAATAACTCCAGGGAAACAGCACAAAGTAGCAGTATGTCTACTTTTCCAGTAGGGAAACTAGGCTGTTTGTGTTAGTTAGGCTACTTGGAAACATGGGACTATCAAACTTTATTCAGTTAGGGAAAAATTGCTCCTGGGGACGATCTCTGAACTAGGGCTTTTTCCTAAGACAAAGTTTTACTCAAAAGTCTTTCCCAGCCTCTGCCTCCCTGTTTTAACCAGATCCATGAGTGTGGGATGAGGAAGAACACGAGAGAGGTGGGATCACCCTCTGGGGGCCCCGCGGACTGTCCTGGGGTTGCTGTGGACTCCAAGAAGACAAGCTAGTCTCCACCTCATGGCAGAACTGGGCCTCCTCACTGCCTGGATTACTATAGTAGTTTGAGGGCATCCAGGTTCTTTAACTATAACTTCTGAGCAATGCTTTTTCTCTTTTCACTCCTTATCCAGTACAGGCAATTCTACTCTCTGCAGAGCATCGGACTGCCTGCAGCCTTTGGCATAACTTTTCTCATTTTGGACTTTGTTGATATAATTGTACATTTTATTATTTCTTATAAAAGGAGATTTTTCTCATTCAACATTTTTACATAGCTTACAGGGACTCTGTACTGGCAATAACTCACTTCAAATCCTCCTACCCCAGTGAATTTTTCTAATTCAATTTAACTTCATCATTTTATGCAACTAGTATGCTGAACATATTTTACTAGGGATTGGGCATATAAAAATACTAGTGTATACAGATGTATAGAACAGTCTTTTGGACTCTGTGGGAGAAGGCGAGAGTGGGATGATTTGAGAGAATAGCATTGAAACATGTATATTACCATATGTGAAACAGATCGCCAGTCCAGGTTTGATGCATCAGACAGGGTGCTCAGGGCTGGTGCACTGGGATGACCCAGAGGGATGGGATGGGGAGGGAGGTGGGAAGGGGGCTCAGGATGGGGGACACATGTACACCCATGGCTGATTCATGTCAATGTATGGCAAAAACCACTACAATATTGTAAAGTAATTAGCCTGCAATTAAAATAAATAAATTAAAGAAAAATACTAGTGTATGATTCCCACTGTTAAATGGGTACTTTTCATAGAATAGTTTATAAAATTTTTTAAACCAATCAAAGTGGCTTGAAACTCAACATTAAAAAGACTAAGATCATGGCGTCTGGTCCCATCACTTCACAGCAAATAGAAGGGAAACAAGTGGAAGCAGCGACTTTTATTTTATTTTATTTTCCTGGGCTCCAAAATCACTGTGGGTGGAACCGCAGCCATGAAACTAAAAGACATTTGCTCCTTAGAAGGAAAACTATGACAAACTTAAACAGCACATTAAAAAGCAAAGACATCACTTTGCCGACAAAAGTACGTATGGTCAAAGCTGTGGTTTTGCCAGTAGTCATGTACGGATGTGAGAGTAGGACCATGAAGAAAGCTGAGAGCCAAAGAATTGATTCTTTTGAACTGTGATGCTACAGAAGACTCTTGAGAGTTTCTTGAACAGCAAGGAGATCAAACCAATCAATCTTAAAGGAAATCAACCCTGAATATTCATTGGAAGGACTGTTGCTGAAGCTGAAGCTATAAAACTTTGGCCACCTGATGAGAAGAACTGACTCCTTAGAAAAGACCCTGATGCTAGGAAAGGTTGAAGGCAAAAGGAGAAGGAGGCAGCAAAGGATGAAATGGTTATGTACATCACTGACTCCATGGACATAAGTCTGAGCAAACTCCAGGAGATAGAGAAGGACAAGGAAGCCTGGCATTATGCAGTCCACGGGGTCACAAAGAGCCAGACACAACTTAGCAAATGAACAATAACACAGCAACAAACTAATCAATATTTACATTCATTTGGAATGACCTTATAAATTAAGTTTATATATTTATAAACTTACCTCCAGTGAACACCTGATTATACTGCATTGTTTTGTGAGAAGAGAACATATGAGACTCATCAGCAAAGAACTCTGAGGATGAGAGAGCAGATTTTACCAGGCTTGTCTATGTCTGCAAGACTAGATAAGCCTAGTTGTAGGTCAGGGACTGTATTAGTCTAGACTCTTTCGGTAGCAAGTTATAGAAAATGCAATTCAAGTTGGTGTTTGAGCCAAAGAGAATTTATTGGCTTCTATGTGTGAAGCATCTAGGCCATGTATCTGTGTATCAGTGGGATTAGAAACAAATCTTCAAATTTCAGAGGTGGGAATTAGAAAGATTATTTTCCTTCTAGGTAAATGGGCCTTTTCACACAGAAATAGAATCACTTAATGTAGATAAAACAAAAGCAAGCTTTAAGGCAACTACTTGTCTGTCTTAGATACAGTAAGAAAAAAGCATTTCAGCAAGGGCTAACAGATTCGCATCAATATGGCCAAGGAGACGGTATAAAGGCCCTGATAGCCTATGGTCCTCCATCCTCAAAAAAGTTGGGTCATTTTTTTATCCTTATAAGATGAAAAAACACTTGTCTAGTCAGTGGCTCCCAGCAAGTGTAGTAGCAGGACAGGCTGGTGTGTGTCTTTTACCTTGGGCTCCCAGAAGAGATGGACCCTCTTTTCTATGGCATCATCTGTGTATGAGTGAAGTCACTTAAGCACACCAAGTTTTGCCAAGACATTTAGACAATGGTGCTGAATGCAAAAAATTACAAATCTTTTAAACATATAATTAAAAACTACCTGCATACTATCATTATAAACATAGCAGTTGTACCTAAATTCAAATTGCAATGGTATTGTCAAGTTTTTGTCAAGTTGGACTAACCATCTTTTTCAGTTCAGTTCAGTTCAGACTCTCAGTCCTGTCTGACTCTTTGCAACCCCATGAACCGCAGCACACCAGGCCTCCCTGTCCATCACCAACTCCCGGAGTCCACCCAAAGCCATGTCCATCGAGTCAGTGATGCCATCCAACCATCGCATCCTCTGTCGTCCCCTCGTCCTCCTTCCCCCAATCTTTCCCAGCATCAGGATCTTTTCAAAAGAGTCAGCTCTTCGCATCAGGTGGCCAAAGTATTGGAGTTTCACCTTCAGCATCAGTCCTTCCAATGAACACCCAGAACTGATCTCCTTTAGGATGGACTGGTTGGATCTCCTTGCAGTACAAGGGAATCTCAAGAGTCTTCTCCAACACCACAGTTCAAAAGCATCAATTCTTCGGCGCTCAGCTTTCTTCACAGTCCAACTCTCACATCCATACATGACCACTGGAAAAACCATAGCCTTGACCAGATAGACCTTTGTTGGGAGAGTAATGTCTCTGCTTTTTAATATGCTGTCTAGGTTGGTCATAACTTTCCTTGCAAGGAGTAAGCGTCTTTTAATTTCATGGCTGAAGTCACCATCTGCAGTGATTTTGGAGCCCAGAAAAATAAAGTCAGCCACTGTTTCCACTGTTTCCCCATCTATTTGCCATGAGGTGATGGGACCAGATGCCATGATCTTAGTTTTCTGAATGTTGAGCTTTAAGCCAACTTTTTCATTCCTTTTTCACTTTCATCAAGAGGCTCTTTAGCTCTTCTTCAAGCTTTTACCAGTGCTGTTGAACTATTTAGATATTAAAAATATTCTTTATACAAAAAAATTTGAAGGGATTCAAGGCCCAAGTTCTCAAACAAAGAGTCATTCTCAATTCTCTGCTATCCTTTCCTCTGTGTTGATTCTTTCTCAGGAAGATTCTCTGTTTAATAAACTGACTGCTGCTCCAGTGTTACATTTCATCCCTTCATTGTCCAATAAAGTCTTTCTTCCCCAAAATTGAAACAAAGTTCCTACAGTTGAGTTACTGTATCCTCTGAGGTCATGAGCCTATCTTGAATTAATCACTTCCAAAGAATCTCTAGGTTTTGATGTTTCAGTTGGCCAGCCCCGGTCACATACCACCCACACCACATGGACTGGGATAACCAGGGATTGTTGAATCAATTACTGTGTATTAAACTATAGACTTCCCAGCTCTAGACCAATTTAGACCCCACTGTAGAACAAGTCCTCATTTCAGGAATTTTTACTTGTACCATTCTCCTTCCTAAGACCTATTTCTTTTTGATTCAAAATTCTTCTGTTTACAAGACACAGAAAGCAATTTATGGCCACTAAGGCCACACATTAAAAACACAAGAAACCCACAGGCAGTTGCTGGAAGGATCATTGGGTGTCTCACAGGGTCAAAGGATGAGTTCATTGTACCTACGCAAGAGCAAGGAGAAAAAGAGTCCATAGTATTTCAGATGCTGGATTGTATGGTATTTTCTCTTGAACAGTGGTATCAATGTCACTCCATTACAAAGTCCTCCAATCTCTCTCTCTCAGTTAAAAATATCCAGATTCTCAGAACAGAGCATTTGATTAGCCCATCTTGTGTCAAATGTAAACCTCTGGATCATTTAGCCATTGCTGGGAGACTGAACCACATGATACAACATGAAAAAAAATATGTCATCTCTTTTTAAAGGTGGAAAATTATGTTTATGGAAATAAAATTTTCCAATGCTGCATAGCTACTAATATCAAAGCTAGTTTAGTTCTGATTAAATGTTTTTATAAATACTCTGTTTATAGTATCATGCCTGTTAAACTAGCTATAATGGGATTCTAAGCTTATTAATTGTTGAATGTGATGATTCCGTTTTACATTTCAGTGCCCTCTTTGTTTGTGTTTTATTAATTCCTTTATTTTAATCAGGTCACATTTAAAAATTCTAGTCTTTCTCAACAAGGCAGTGTCTTCAGGGAATGCGTACGGCTGGTGTCAGGATTAAAAATGGGATGTGCTCATCAGAGGCCAACTCACCCTTGGACAGTTATCCCTTCTCCTTCAGTGAGTGTTTCTTTCTGAGAGCTCTTTCCTTCTCACTTGTAGAACTTTGAGTTTAGTTTTTTTTTTTTTTTTTTTTAAGAAAGAATTCTCTTATCATACCACCCTACCCCCATGAACATCCATGATTTTGAAAATCCAAATTCTAATAGTTTCTACTCACAATATGTGGAAAGACAAGTCAGAAGCACATTTCACAGTGAGAAAGAAATGTGGCAGAACTAGGTAGAAAACAGCTGCTGGTACCACAGTTCTGTGAGAGTGATGGGGCTGCTTCCTTTGCCAGTTTTGGCCACCAGACATTTGACTATCAGTGGTTTTTGACTTCATGATGATATTAATAGTTGATATTACAGGTCAGGTCATTGTCTAAAATACTTTTTGGAAGTTATATATATCCAATCAAGTTAAATTCTATACAACGTCGTTTTGTATGTTTATTTTTTAAGATGTGATTCTAAGGTTAGCTTCTTAGCCTCTTTACTAAAGAAGAGTGAAAGTGCTCATGGCGGCCCTATCTGACTTTTCTTCTTTCACTGCTGTTTTCATGGATGGGTTTCTCCTGATTTCAGGCAGCTCTCATCCCACACACTTCATGCTGGGTTAGTCACTTCTTACTGTTAGGGACTATTACAGTCCATAAGATTCAGGGCCTCTCACCTGACAGTTGTTCATATTTCACTACTAATGCCAGAGTCCTTGTCTTTGTCTAAATATTCTGGGAGCTTCTCATTGCCATTGCTGTTTCCGTTTTCTGCTTGGTCCCTTTGATCTGTACGACTGAATAAAACCATTTCCAAGCATGGGATAGCTTAAGAAAAGCCTCCTTTATGCAGAAATAAAACAACTCTGGCATAGTATCATCTAATATTCCCTTTCTCTCCTTGATTCCCTTCTTTCCCCTTGTTTCCTCCCTCCCACTCCCCTGGCTATATGGACAAGTGGAGCATTGTTGCTCGAAGCTTCTCAGGTCAGGGTCGGTGTAGGTTACAAAAGCATGTTGATGCGGCCTTCAGAGAGTACTGGGAGCCAAGAAACTTACCAGAAGACGTTGTGATACACCGCTCTAATGTCTGACCCCATCCCAGGCAATCTGGCTCAAAGGAGAGTAGGGCCACGTGCATGAGATAACTTTCCTTTTCTGTACTGGGAAAGTCATCAGGAAAATTATAACAGATTAGCATCTGACAGCCTGCAGAGCATTTCTACATGCATGATCTCCTTTAACCCTCACAACTCTGAGGTGTTATTATGATCCCCCTTTTCAGAGGAGGCTCAGAGTTAAGTACTCAGAGCCAGCATTGTGTCTGGATCGAGATCATTTAGTTCGAAATCTCATCTCTTTCCCTGATGCTTCATAACTGTACCAGAAAAGGGTGCAGTTTTTGTGCCTTTCTAACACAGAAACATATCTTGCATTGCCTTTGTGTGAGTATCCTGAGGAATAGGTCTGCTAAACAATTCCCTTAAAGAGAGACCTGTCAGGCAAGAAGGGGATCAACTTATAGATCAAATGCAAGGAAACTTGCTTTAGATAAAGGATTGAAAATAAACTGTAGAGGAATATCAAATGAGACTTCCCAGGTGGTGCTAGTAGTAAAGAATCTGCCTGCCGATGCAGGAGATGCCAGAGATACAGTTTGGAGTCCTGGGCTGGGAAGACCAAGTGATCAGGAATGGGACAAAGAGGTGCTATTTTTTTTTTCCTGTAATCAAGGAATCCACACAACTTGTACTTTCTCTAACAAATAGAGGCAAACAAATTGCACTCTTTTGCATGAGAATATTCTGTTTATTCAAAAATCATAAGAATCAATATTTTAAAAAGAATTGAAATATTACATGTGTTGAAAAAAATCTTGAAATTCTCTAGAAAAAGTCAATAGCCAAGGCTATGACTAGCAAAGTTAAAACAGAAAGGAAGGCTTTTCTTGCCGAGAGAAACTGCTGCAGCAGCCAGAGAAGCCCCTTCAACATGCATTGTGAAAGGAAGCCGGGTCTGTGCTTGTCTTAGGTGATGAAGGAGGAGACTGGCTGAGGCTTTTTCTCCCTTTAAGGTTTTTGATTGTACAGAGGTGAAATGAATTCCGGACATTTGAAGACAAGCCTAAAATATGGAAAGCAGCCAAGGCTCCTTTTCTCAGTGTGACAATGTTGCTGACACACAGCTGGAGATTGATTTATAAGGAAAGTCTTTAACAAAGTACAACACATATGGACATTAGGCAGCTCCTTTTCCCTGCATAAAACAAAGTGATAAATGGTGTGTGAATTTTAAAGACATAATTTCTCCAATAAAAACTCTGAAACATGGGAGTTAAAATATCTAGTGATTCTCTCATTTCAAATTTACAGGGTGACTCATGGAAGAGGATTGAAAAAACTTAGTAGAAGTCTATTACTCTCTTATTATATGCTAGTCTTATATCACCATTTCCGTGCCTCACATTTATAAAATGCACTGTGATTTTCCTTAGAAGACTGAGGTGGGTTGGATTTATCACCAGGCTACCTGCTCTGCATGTCTATGATATCCAATTTTTATTGTTGACAATTAAATTAGGATGATTTAAAGCGGACCAAATCAGAAGCAGATCCTTAATCTATAAATCTTTGAAATTTATGGAAGAAGGTCAAGAAGACCAAATCAAGAGAAAGGTCGAGGAATAAGCCAAAGTTTTATATGGCATCTGTCGACAAGACTTCTAAGGTAACCCAATTACCTCCAGTTCACATAGTTCTTTGGACATTTCACTTTGAAATTTTATCCCCTTAGGAGTCTAAGTAGCCAGCCTGGCATCAAGGTCTAGACCAAGGATTGGTATAACCAAAATCAGCCCACTGTCTGCTTTTATGAATAAAGTTTTATTGGCAGACAGCCAAGCCCATTTGTATTGTTTATGGCTGTTCTCACACCAGAATGGTAGAATTGAGTAGCTGTGACAGTTTGACCTGAAAACCCAAAAATATTTACTGACTGGCCCTGGTGTAGTCCCATTTATGCAAGTGTCATAAGGCTATAGAAGGGACTTTTTGCTTCCTATTCTTTGATTTATAGAAATTTTTTTTTTCAATTGCGTATCTATTATTTGGAAATTCATCAGACCTGGCTGTGGACCAGATTCTGTTCTTTACATTCAAATGACCATTAGACCTGGCAGACATTTCTCAGTCTGTGATTTCTCTATATTACCATTTAAAAGTCCTTTCAATAGAAAGATTAAAAAGTCATTTCTTGGACTTCCCTGGTGGTGTGGTGGATAAGAATCCACCTGCCAATGCAGAGGACACAGATTCAATCCCTGGCCTGGGAAGATCCCACGCGGCATGGAACAACTCAAACCGTTCAGCACAATGACTGCACCTGTGCTCTCGAGCCTGGGAACCACGTGGAAGAGTCGTTCCCACTCGCGGCAACTAGAGAAAGCCCGGGCACAGCAGCAAAGACCCAGCCCAGCCAGAAATAAGCGAACTAAATAAAAAGTTTAAAAAGGCATTTCTTGGCTACTTAGCTAGCTTTACAATTAGCTGTATGTCCTGATAATATCCCCAGAGATCTCCAAGTGATTTTTCAATGACGTTAGGTCACTACGTGTCCATGGCTCTCCTCTCACTCCCCACCCCCACTCTCATCACGCCTCCAGTGGTCAGAGAGTATGGTCCTGGGCGAAATGTGCAGGAGACACACAGAACCCTTCCAGGGAAAACAGCTTTAATTGTCACGGTTCTCCTTATTGCAGGAATTGAGATTCCTGTAAGGAAATAACACTCTCTTTAGTGTGTTTGAGTTGAAATCCTAAAACTAGAAAGCTTCCTGCCAACAGTCTGCTCATAAATCCTTTTAAGCATGCAGCCCTTAACACAAGTCCCTACTAAATTAAATATCAAGCAGAACTAGGAAAGGACTGGTAGGTACACGTGATTATTTTATAAGGTTGAGGGAGAGAAAGTGGGGCAGGAGTTTGAAACTATGATTGCTGCTTCTCCCTTGTCATTTTCCTCATCTCCTGAAGAATCATAAGAAACTCCATTCTCCTGGCCGTTCATGTTCACTGTTTTCCTTGGCTCTGACACCAAGTACCAAAAGTACCTACTCAGAGGACAGGGGAATTCAGGGTAGCTTTCCTTTTTATTGTTGAGATTCTTCCTTTAAACAAGGAATAGCTATCTTTGGGGCACTTCACCACATCACCTGAAGCAATAAAACAATTCACTAGTGACTCAACAACTTGTACATTTCTCTCCCCTATATCTCAGATCTCAATAACTTTGCAAGTCAGAAGTGAAATTCTCCAAATACCCCCTCCTCCTAATGTTACAGAGGAAAATAAAAATCATATTATTAAAAGAAACTAGAAGCGTGAGTATATTTCACAACACAAGGGAGGCACTTGGGCTTTTTGGACAGTGTGCAATCAGTGAGTTCTAATCCTTGAGCTGTCTTTGCTTAGTTATATGTCCTGCAGGAGCCCTTGCATATCAATAGGTTTGTAAATGTAAAAAAGGAGAGAGATCAGGACTTGATTTTTAAAGTCTGTCTGGCATGTATATTCAGATTATACTCAGATTCAGAACTGTGAGGGCTGTCAACCTCTGAAACAGGTTTTTAGAGAACCGCAGTCTTGGGAAATTTATTGTCCTATGTCATCTTCTCTCTGGTCCTAAATAAGCCTATTTAGAACTTGCAGTGAGAAAGTACAAATCCTTGAATACCCTTGATAAGATAAATGGTCCTTCTGTTTGAAAGGTTGTGCTTCTTGACCCAATATGTATCTTTGGCAGGTGGCCAAGTAGAATGATGAGAAAAAGAGGAAGTTGCTGCCTTTCCCACCAGAGCAGCTGAAACCACCGTGACCCTTGGAGATGGCTTTCGCATACTAAAGGGAATTTCAGCATTTTACATATTGTCTCATCCAGAGCCAGGGGAACAGACAGTAAGTTAAGTAGCTTCCTACCTAGGCCTATTGTGATTTTCTTAAGTCTACAATTGAAACCTTGATAAGCACACATTTTTATTGAGATGAACCTTGCCTTAAGAGCTGCAGGTGGGACATAGTTTATTAGGAGACTCTCTATTAAGAAACATGTAATCCTCCCTTAGTTTTTACACAAAAATTCTCACCAGTGACACTGTAGTATTTGACCTTAATAACTGCACCTGGAATCATTCACTAAGAACACCAGAGGAATTTTGCCAACAAATTTAGCTCTGCACATTAACAATAAATGATTCTGAAATCACATTCATCTGCACTTTTTAGGAGGTTCTAAAGCAGCTCAGTTAGCCTTGATGAATTAGTTCTTTCTCTGAAATGGGAAATCATATAACTTATTATTAGCACATTTTATGGAAATGACACTAATCCAAATTCTTAGTAATTTAAGATGCATATTTCAGAAGTGCATGATTTAATTCAGCGAAATGGATGAGATTAAGAGTAAATTTCCTCCCACTTCTTGTCATGAAATACAGTACATGGAGGTGTTATAATGCATGGGAGGTAGATTTGGTAATATAGCACACTAAGCGATTTAAATCAAAGGATGTCTTTCTCTGGCATTCCACTCGGGGGTCCTGTGTAGGAGGAGACTGCTGCCTGCCTATGGAAACCAGTGATTCTTCTGCCATCTTTCTAAGTCTACAAGCACTTGGAATGCATCAACCTTGAGACTGTTCAGGAAAGAAATTATCTGTTGAGGAATAGGAGGAGAAAGAAAGAAAAGCCACATTGTTGTCCAAGCCCTAAAAAAAAATGCATAAACACTTTTCTTCTTACACCTTGAACCCCAATATATGAATAAGAGATTTAAGATAAATCTTTTAGGAGGTCGAAATAAGAGTTTCAACCTGCCTGCTTCACCTAGGAGAAGGTTGTTCATCTTCACTGCTCTGCCCTAGGTCAGGACTCTTGACATTTTCATCTGGAAAAGTACTGCAATAGCCCTGTAACTGATTCCTTTGCAACCAGTTCTGCCTCTGGCCCACCTGCTTTCCACATTGTTCACAGAGTCATCTTGTTGAAATAGAATTTAGATCCAATCACTCCCATGCTTAAAAATCCTTCAGTGGCTCCCAAAACCCATAACCATCATGATGAAATCCAGATTAGTCAACACTGGAGCCAGGCTCCTTCTGCGTGATCTGGTCTCCCAGAGGGATGCTCTGCTCCGGTCCAATCAATCAATGTGCAGTCCCCAAATGGTTCCCGTTCTCATGCCCTTGACTTTCTGCACATGCCGTTCACTTCTTGTTTGAGCTGAAACTGCAAGGATGAGAAATGACAGCCAACTTTGTTGGGCACTTAATTATGAGCCAGATAGAATTCTGAGGGGTTTGCATTTATTAGAGCCAGATAGAATTCTGAGGGGCTTGCATTTATTAAGGCGTTTAGTACATTCAGCAACAGCACGAGTAGGTACTCTTATTATCCTTACTTTCTAAAGGAGGGACCTGGAGCATAGAGCAATTAAAGAACTTGCCTGAGGTTACAGGAAGAGTCAGATCTGGGACTCACCACATGCTTAGGACCACAGTGCTCTGCTGCCTCTGGGTCTCAGGAAGCATTTATTCATACTTCACCTTTCAGATCAGAGATATTTTGCTGGGACGCTCCCATTACATCCCCTATCTGAAGACAGTATTGTGTATCTGTGCTTTGTATCCCATCTCCCTGTTGTAACATGTCACATAACTTGCTAAATTCCAGGAGAGGCAGGCATCTTGACAGTGTCTTCTGCCTTTTTATATTTAGTGCTTCATAAGTATTTGTGGAATGGAGAAAAAGTCATTGTTTCCTCCTTAAATTATTTCCTTTTAAGATTTTCTATATTTCATGGGCTTTCCAGGTGGCACAGTGGTAAAGAATCCACTTGCCAATGCTGGAGATGCAAGAGACATGGGTTTGATCCCTGGGCTGGGAAGTAGGAAATGGCAACCGACTCCAGTATTTTTACCTGGAAAATCCCATGGACAGAGAAGCCTGGTGGGCTACAGTCTGTGGTGTTGTGAAGAGTCAGACACAACTGAGCACACACATACACATATTTCTAGTGAATAAATTAGCCTCTAGCAGCCAGGAGGTATTCAGTAAATGTTGGGTGATGAAAGAACAAAAGAGTTTATGGCCCATTTCTTGGTGCCCATAGTAAGTAGTAGATCAGCTTCCATAAAAAATGCCATAAAAAAGTTCTCTTAATTTTCTTTGTCACTTTTTTGGCCACTCCCTTAATTATAAATACCCCCACTCCAGGCAACTATGAACTGTAAAGAAAAACTTCTATGATGTATAAACAAGAAACTTCTCTTGTGTTACCTTTGACTTATAGGGTACAGCACATTGCCTTTTAACACAAAAATAAAAAAATTATAACAGAATGCTTTCAAGATCACTATTTGCTATAGCAATAAAAGTGAAGGGAACACCTACTATATGCCGGGTCCTAGTGTAATCATTTTATATGATTTTATTTAGTCCTAGCACTTTTAGGATAAACATTACTCCCATTTTAGAGATGAGAAAGCTGAGGTTGAGAGTGATTAAATATCTTAGCAGAAGTGACACTAAGAGTAATCTGCAGAGTAAAAATCCAAACCCAGATCTGTCTGACTCCAAAGTATCTATCTGATTTAAGATCTAGTCAATGGCTTGGTTTCTGAGGCCAGGGTACCTATGTAACTGGCCACTCTTGGAGATTACACATTCTACTCAACTCACCTCTTTGACAAGCTCATCTACTTCATTCTGCAGGGGCAGGCTCTGTACTGAGTTGACAGTGTAGTAGGAAGAAGACATCATTTCCTAGCGATAAAGAGAACAACTTCTGGGGCTAGATTGGTGTATGAATCCCTGTTTGCTTACTATGTGTCTTTGGGTGAGTGGCTGAACTCCTCTGCACCCAGTTTCTCCACCTGAAAAAAAGGAATAACAGTAAATGAACCAGTTTACCATAATAAAACCTATCTTATGGGGTTGTAGGACTCTGACTCCTGATCTCTGATCTAAGTTTCAGCTTCCCTACTAACATCCCAGTGCTGGAAAACCGCCATCTCCATGCCTCCTTAGTTCAGTGCTTCTGGGGTCTGCTTGTTTTGACTCCAGTATGCCACTCCTCAGTCCAGGCTCTGCTGCAGGATGGAGGCATGTGGTCGTGAATACCAATAATCCTTTTGCTAATGTATTCTTTCCCCAAGAAAGGATGGAAGCTTCTTGCCTCAGCTCTGTCATGCAGTTTACGTATACACCCTGAAATATAAGTTGAAGTCAATTACTTAA
The DNA here is from genome assembly GCF_910594005.1 of Cervus elaphus. Classification (NCBI taxonomy): domain Eukaryota; kingdom Metazoa; phylum Chordata; class Mammalia; order Artiodactyla; family Cervidae; genus Cervus; species Cervus elaphus. The sequence continues at coordinate 78,063,814 of NC_057819.1, read as the reverse complement.
GGTTAGCAATTGCAGTTCCCAGTAGTAGTAAAGAAGCTAGCCATTTGTAAGTCATTTGTAGTAATCTTTAGTAACTGACAATTAGCCACTAATTAGCTCATTTGCTTGTGTTGTTTTTACTTAGTAAGACATTTAATGAGTTAATCACAAGCAAAAGAATTGAAGGGTAATTAAATGACAATTAAAGGGTTTTATATGTAAGCAAAGTACATTGTTTTAAATAATAATGTTTAAAACTAAAACAATGGGCTAAATGATTTTAGGTAATGCGATAAGAATTGTTCTATCCCTTACTACTGATTTTCATGGTGCATTAGTCTTGCTTGATGTGCAAAAGACTAAGGAAACCTTCGGTTATCAGAGTTTTTCAACCTCAACGCTATTGACATTTAGAACCAGATAATTCTTTGTTGTGGGTGCTGTCTTATGCTTCAATGAATGTTCAGCAGCACCCCAGTCCTCTTCCCACTAGATGCCAGTGGTACTCTCCCATTTGTGACAACAAGAATATCTCCCGTCATTGCCAAATTCTCCCTTGGGGGCAAAACTGCCCTACTGGAGAAGCACTGGGTTATATTATATACCCTCTTCCTATTTTTTCTTTTCCTCAAAGGTATTTTATTTGCACTGCTTACCTGAAGCTGGTTTTTTTAATGCTCACTCCACTGATTGGACTGAAGCAACTTAGCATAACTGATACAGGGACAAGAGCACTGAATTTGGTACCCGAAGCCTGACTCCTGGTAAGTGTCCTACTTGCAGCGTGAGTAATAGAGCATTTTTGAATCTTAGTTCCCTCATCTTTTTAACAAGGGTGAGAAAATGATTTCTAGTTTTTGAATAGGGTCCTAAGACTTTGAAGGCAAAATATGCTTTGCAATATGACCTTTAACCTTTGGTCATAAGGATCATCTCAACCTTCCTTGATCCATTGTCTATTTGTTTCCTTTATGGAAATATATTTATTGAGTGTTTTTTATATGCCAGGCACATTTCTAAGCACTGGGGAGATAGCAGTGAACAAAGCAGACATGCGTATGTTATATTAGAGTGAGAGACAGCACAAAGACAATTAAGCAGAGAGGGGATGGAGTACTCAGTTTTTAGTAGGGTGGTCTGAGACGTCAGCTTAGAGGGAGCCAAGACTTGAAGGAGAAGGGGAAGCGAACCATGTGGATGTCTGAGGGGAGAGTAAGCAAGACAGAAGGAACAGCCAGGACAAAACCTGTTTTCTTTCTTATACAAAATCTGAAAATTTTATTAACTTAAATAGACATCTTAACTGATCTTGTTGCTTATAAATTAAAATCGAGCATTTTGTTACAAACATCTCAGACATTTTCCTTTTAAAATATATTAATGCATATTTTCAGGATACTTAAAATATGCATAATTATACCTTTTTATTATAATTTTGGGATAATTTGAAGAAATGAGGAATATCTTTGTATATTCCAACTAAGGATAATGAAAGTAAAATTTTATTGAGAGTCAATTAAAAAAGAGAGAAACACTGTTGTGTTACTGTCTTTTAGTAGCACTAATTAGTTATTTTTGTCAATTTGAGTCTATTGACAAGAACTCAGCACAACATTAAGAAGTCATACTATGACCTAGGGCTTCCCAGGTGGTGCTAGTGGTAAAGACCCCACCTGTCAATGCAGGTTAGATGTAAAAGATGCAGGTTCGATCCCTGGATCGGGAACATCCCCTGGAGGAGGGCACAGCAACCCAGTCCAGTACTCTTGCCTGGAGAATCCCGTGGACAGAGGAGCCTGGTGGGCTGCAGTCTGTGGGCTTGCACAGGGTCAGGCATGACTGAAGTGACTCAGCACAGCACACTATGACCCGTACAATTTGAAAATCTCAGGATACCTATAAAAGCACCTATTGTTTTAATTAGAGAGCCTAATAAAGTAGATAAATATTGGCTTTAGAATCTTAATCATACAATACAAATCAGTCATAACTGCAATAAAGACCACGTGCTCTCGTTGCTAGATTTTCATATTCTTTTCAGGCCACAAAGTTCAAGGGCAGATCATAGGTCTCATTTCATATTTGGTAGCATAAAAGCTGACTTTTTGAGTGATATTTCCATCAGTGAACACTGTGATTACTTGTACAATAAACTGACAATCGCACAGCCATTACCTGAGTCTCACAGACTATCTGTTCTGGAACTCTACTAGTTCACCAGTCTTTATGTCACTGTCTCTTGGATCATTTAGAATGTATTACTCTCTAGTAATTTCTCAGGAAAGGCACAAAGGAACTATGTAGTCCTCAAATCCTTGCATGCTCATAATAGTTTATCTGTGGGTTTTATACTTAAAAGTCAGTTTGCTGGTGTGTAAAATTCTCGGCTCAGATTTTATTTCCCTTAGTAACGTAACATATTATCCCATTGTTATCTGGAATGATGCACCTGTGCAAAAATATGATGACACCTTTATTTTCCTTATAAGTGAATTGGTTGGTCTGCATGGATATCCAAAGGATTTTTTTTTCTCTTCTTTTTCGCAACAGTCCTGTAGCTTTACTAGAATAAATCTCAGTTTGGGTCCTTCTGGGTTGATTTTCCCAAGTAGATTGTGTACCCTTACAGAATATAATGTCAACTCTTTTTTTTTTTTTCTTTTAGTTAAATCTTATAGGAAAGTTTTATTTGGTTAAAGTTGGTATATTTGTTCTGCTCCATTGCTTTGGTTCACTGCCTCAGGGATTCTATTAGAAGTTTTGCATCAGATTGTATTTGTCCAAAGGTGGTACACACATGCTTCCTCCACCCAAATGCTCTCCTCACATTACAGCTGACACAGTTCCATCGAGAAGTGAGTCTCTGCTCCCTCTTCTTGAAGCTGGATCATGCTTTGAAACTACCAATACCAATGGATGAAAAAGAAGTGATACTGTATGACCTCTGAGTCTAGGTCATGAGGAGACTATAGCCTCCTCCTGGCTGTTTCTTGGGTTACTTGCCTTTGGGACCCTGCCCTCAGGCTGCGGGGGGCCCAGGCCACCTGGAGAAGCTACATTATAGTATTCTGGCCAAGAGATCCAGCCAGGCTCTCAAAAATAACCGCACTGACTGCCAGGAACATGAAAGAACAAAGGTTTAGATGATCCCAGCCCCGTATCTTCCAGCTGAGGCCTCAGACATCATGGAGCAGGGATAATCTCTTCCACTGATGTTTGTCTGACTTTCAGAAACCAAGAGGGATATTATATGGCTGTAGGTTTGGGGCATATTTGATACATAGCAGTAGAAAGTTCTTCTAAAACAATTTCTTTTAGTTTTTTTCGGTTTTTCATGTTTTTACTGTTACTTTCTTTTTCTTTTCCAACTTTCATTGCCTTATATTTATTCTCTTCTGGGTTTCTTCTAGTTTAGTCAGTCTTCACTTCTAAATGATTTTTAGCATTTTAAATTTTTCTTGAGTTCTGTCCTCTTATTTTACCTTTCTATGTGGTACTCTGTCTTATATCACTTTCATGTACCTTTTAGCTTACTTGAGGAAGTAGGTCACCATTTTTTATTTGTGTTGTGGATACATCTTTCTGGTGTATTTTCTTTATTTGTAGTGTATTAGTTTGTCCTCTGTTTTGCTTATGAGAGCTTTGTAGGTCATATTGCATGTGCTGTCATCCAGTCATTTTCAGCTCTTTGGGACTCCATGAACTATAGCCCGCCAGGTTCCTCTGTCCATGGCCTATTTCAGGCAAGAATACTGGAGTGGGTTGCCATTTCCTCCTCCAGGGGACCTTCCCAACCCAGGGATTGAACCCATGTCTCCTGCATCTCCTGCATGGCAGGTGGATTCATTACTGCTACACCATGGGGGTTTCCCTATGAGAATTTTGTAGGTCATATTACCTCCATCCTTTTTGGCTGCTCATTTTTATGTGAAACTAGTTTTCCTGAATGTTTAGGGGAAAGGGTTGGGTTGAAGTATTCATTCTGGTTTCCTGTGCTTGAGCTCTTTCAATTCTTTTCCTCGAGGTCATTCTGAGAGCTGCCTCTTGGTAACTCCTGCCCCAACTGGTATCTCCTTGTCCCTGTGCCCCTCATCCCTGCCCTGTCCAGGAGGGATTTTCCTTCTAGCAACTTCTCCTCAGCGAAGGCGTTTGTCCAGGAAGGGGAGTTTATTGTTTTCAGAGTTCTTAGGGGCATATTTTTCAGCACAGATTTCTTGTACCTGCTGGCTATAAGGAAGTGTTCAAACTCCTCCCAGGATTGGCTCCTGTCCTCAGTCGACTGTGACATGTGCTGTCTAGTGCATTTCTGTTGACAATTTTGAGGTCCCCTGTTCTCAGGTGTGGCTTCCTCCCACACAGATGCTGAGACGACAAGGGCCTTTTGGCTCTTAGTGGTCATTCCCCACCCTTGTATTTTGGGGTTTGTGGTAATACGTCTGTTATATCGTGCTGTCATGGGTGTTGTCTGTGTGAGTTTTGCTTTGAGACTTTAGTTGCTGTATCAGCTTTAATGGGGGATTCAGGGAGAATCGACATCATTGCTATGGTCCCAGTATTCCATCCATGTATTTTAATCTCACTCTCTTGTATGTGTGTCTGAGGCCACCTCAGAACCTCTTGTTTATAAAGAGAGGATATAAATAAATTTAGAGAAAAGTCTGTGGCATGTGACCCTGCCCCCTTAAAAGTCAGCCTCCAGAAACTTGGCAGACAACAGAGCCATGATCTTCCTAAATGGTGCCCATTATAGTGTCTGCCACATAAAAAAACAAAAAACAAAAAAACTTCTTATCCTAGAAATTTTAGGCTTCATTATATGAAGAAATACAGGGCTTCTTTCCTTGACACGATCTCTTACAGTCAAAGCACTCTTTGTCTACAGCTCCTCTCAAGGACTTCAGAAACTTGAGAATTACTAGGAATGTGAGGGGACGGGGCAGGAGTGAAGTGAAGGAGAGGAAAATGGTGGGGATGATGCCAGCGCCGAATTCTCGAGTCATGTTATTGAACATACTGGTAAGTTTCTTCTCTATCTTGACTTTTGCCCAACAGTTTACCCTTAGCAGTTGGGAACAGCAGATGACATAAACTAACTCCCACCAAGAACTGGTGGGGGAAGAAAACCCTGGAGAAAATGAGTGATAGATGTAATATCATGAGCCCTGCCCTTAAGCTCCTGTTTTACAGATTCTCTGAAGGCTGGTGGAGTTATCAGAATCCTCAGAGCAGAAACCTGTGCTAATCTCCTGATCTTCCAAGCTCATGCTGAGCAGTCAGCTGAAACCCAGCTGTTGCTGACTTCACCTTACTGTTAAGGTGTTAAGGGAGATTAGACTTGAATTACGTTTGGGAATAAATCTCTACTTTACTACTATGAAGCAAATAAATCCTTAATGGTATTAAAAAGGCACTTCAAGGTTTCTTTCTGCCTTTTTCTTTTGCACCCACCAAATCTTACTTTCTAAACAACATATTGCTGAGTTAAGTGTTAACCAATCAGTAGCATATGGCTTAATCTTCTCTCAAATCCCCTTTGGGTGCAAGGAATTAATTGACAAACTTAGTAGCAAAAGCTTCCTTGTAGTATTTGGAACCCCAAACTCAGGCAGCATGCCTGGAATCACTTAAGGACTCCAATTTCAGTTAATGCCCTTTTCTCTATAAAAAAAGTCTTAGAGGACTAATGGGAATGCAACCTTCATACCTGGCTACCTTAAGCTCCCATGTCACGCTTTCCCCTCTGTCTTTTTAAAAAATTTTTTTAGAAAATGAGCATCAGTTAAATTCAACCCAAAGGGCCAGTTGCTTCCGTCCAGCAAGGCAGTCAAGCAAGGCAAATGCAGAAGCTGGGAAAGCTGAGGTGAGCTGTTTCTTGCCTATCTGTTGTTTCAGAAGTCCCTTGAATTCTGAGCATCCCGCAGAGAACTCAGAATGAGATAGAAGGGAGCAGGTTCATGTTTAATCCCCCAAATTTATTTCTTAAAGTTTCACTACAGGCAAATGCTAATGAACATTCTTTTTTGTTTGGGGGGGGGGCGCTTAAGCAGGAGAGTTAGTTGGTATGCAAGAAAGACCATGGGTTTTGGAGTATTGAGAGACTGGAGCTCAAATCATCTCTCTGCCTTCCACTAGTTACCTTGTGCTTGTGTGTGTGGTAAGTCGCTTCAGTTGTGTCCAAGTCTGTGTGACCCTATGGTTGTAGCCTGCCAGGCTCCTCTGTCCATGGAATTCTCCAGGCAAGAAGGCTGGAGTGGGTTGCCATTTCCTTCTCCAGGGGATCTTCCCAACCTAGGGATCAATCCCAGGTCTCCTGCGTTGCAGGCACTGAGCCACGAGGGAAGCTCTGAGGAAGTTACCTGGTGACCGGTTACAAAAGCTGAGCTGAAATGACAGGTGCATGCCCGGGCCTGGTGGGGTGAGCTCTGGGGCTGGGAGACTTTGGGAGCAGAAGGCAAAATCAATCAAGACAGCAGTCTCTGCTTAGATTCTGGTCAACGTTAGAGCTGCTTCAGACATGGGAAATACCTATAGTAATTAACAATGGAAATAACACTATCAGGGACCCTAAGGCAATTTGCATTCTACTTTTTGGTAAACTCGCTCCCACTACTTAAGACACAAATAATTGCCCTCTGACCTCTAAAATAATTCATTTTGCTCTTGCCTAACCGTGCACACTCTCCCTGTTAGCAGGAGAAGGAGCAGGAGCTGTTGTCTGTGCTGTGCTTTTGGGGGCTCAGAGACATGCTGGGCCAGTCTTTTTGGCTACGGATCTTAACCTCCCAGAATCCATTTTGTCGTCTGTAACATGGGTATGATAACATGTACCTCACAGTACTGCAGTGAGAATTTAATGAAATAATGTCTACAACATGCTCAATGCAATAAATGCCACATCATAGGGGCTTATTGCTAGATGTCTCACAATTTGCTATCTCCTGGTTTATGAAGTGCTATACACATCAATGGCAAAGATTTCCATATCCTGAAGGTGACAGGGCAGGGTGACTGTGAAGTTCAGGGGGTTCTGCTTGTATGTAATTTGATCGAAAGTTTTAGGAGTTGGAATGAGTCTTAGAAAAGTTATTCCCAAAAGCCCTTTAAAAGACATAGCTATCAAAAAGCAAGGTGCCCCTGAAACCTCAAGCTGCTGTTTTGTGACACTGTTACATATGGGAATGGAATCTCCTTTCCCCAAATAACCACAAAATTCAATCAGTGTAATTACAGAAATCACAGCTGACTCATATTTTTTCTTCTGCTTTTTTATGTAGCTTTATTATTTCTGTCACTAGCTGCTTTATAGCTGTTTTATAACTCTCATAATGTTCTGAGATATCAGACTTCAAATAACATTTTTTTTTTTAATTTTGGGAAAAAATAAAATAGAAAAGAACATGGAGAATAATATTACACCTATGTACCCACCATAGAAAATGAATAAATGTGAAACTGACAAATTTCTTTTTACTTCTGATTTTTCTTTTAAGTTAAAGTTTCTATCTCACTAATCCTATTCTTGCTTGTGTACCAAGTTGCTTCAGTCGTGTCCTATTTTTAGTGACCTGATGGACTATAGCCTGACAGGCTCCTCTGTCCATGGGATTCTCCAGACAAGAATGCTGGAGTGAATTGCCATGCCCTGCCCCAGGGGATCTTCCTAACCCAGGGATCGAACACTCATTCTTATGCTTCCTGCATTGGCAGGTGAGTTCTTTTCCCAAATAGCACCACTTGGGAAGTCCCCCTATTCTTGTTCAGTTCAGTTCAGTCACTCAGTTGTGTCCGACTCTTTGCAACCCCAAGGACTTTAGCATGCCAGGCTTCCCTGTCCATCACCAACTCCTGGAGCTTGCTTAAACTCATGTCCATTAAGTCGTGATGCCATCCAACTGTCTCATCCTCTGTTGCCTCCTTCTCCCACCTTCAATCTTTCCCAGCATCAGGGTCTTTTCCAATGAGTTGGTTCTTTGCATCAGGTGGTCAAAGTACTGGAGTTTCAGCTTCAGCATCAGTCCTTCCAATGAACACCCAGGACTGATCTCCTTTAGGATAGACTGGTTTGGATCTCCTCGCAGTCCAAGGGACTCTCAAGAGTCTTCTCCAACACCAGAGTTCAAAAGCATCAATTTTTCGGCGCTCAGCTTTCTTTATGGTCCAACTCTCACATCCATACATGACCACTGGAAAAACCATAGCTTTGACAAGATGGACCTTTGTTGGCAAAGTAATGTCTCTGCTTTTTAATATGCTGTCTAGGTTGGTCATAGCTTTTTTTTCCAAGGAGCAAGTGTCTTTTAATTTCATGGCTGCAGTCACCATCTGCAGTGATTTTGGAGCCCCCAAAATAAAGTCTCTCACTATTCCCATTGTTTCCCCATCTATTTGCCATGAAGTGATGGGACCAGATGCCCTGATCTTAGTTCTCTGAATGTTGAGTTTTAGGCCAACTTTTCAGTCTTCTCTTTCACTTTCAAGAGGCTCTTTAGTTCTTCTCTGCTTTCTGCCATAAAGGTGGTGTCATCTGCATATATGAGGTTGTTGATATTTCTCCTGGCAATCTTGATTCCAGTTTGTGCTTCATCCAGCCCGGCATTTCCCATCATGTACTCTGCATATAAGTTAAATAAGCAGGGTGACAATATACAGCCTTGATGTACTCCTTTCCTGATTTGGAACTAGTCTATTGTTCCATGTTCAGTTCTAACTGTTGCTTCCTGACCTGCATACAGATTTCCCAGGAGGCAGGTCAGGTGGTCTGGTATTTCCATCTCTTTCAGAATTTTCCACAGTTGTTGTGATCCACATAAAGGCTTTGACATAGTCAATAAAGCAGAAGTAGATGTTTTTTTGGAACTCTCTTGCTTTTTGGATGATCCAGTGGATGCTGGCAATTTGATCTCTGGTTCCTCTGCCTTTTCTAAATCCAGCTTGAACATCTGGAAGTTCACGGTTCACGTATTGCTGAAGCCAGGCTTGGAGAATTTTGAGCATTACTTTACTAGTGCAATTGTGTGGTAGTTTGAACATTCTTTGGCATTGCTTTTCTTTGGGATTGGAATGAAAACTGACCTTTTCCAGTCCTGTGGCCACTACTGAGTTTTCCAGATTTGCTGGTATATTGAGTACAGCATTTTCACAGCATCATGTTTTAGGATTTGAAATAGCTTATCTGGAATTCCATCACCTTCACTAGCTTTGATTGTAGTGATGCTTCCTAAGGCCCTAAGGTTCTTCCTACTTAGAGTCAAACCTTAACATAACTTTTGTGTAAATCTTCCTAGTCCATGCTTTTGAAAAATTTTCACTATATAAGAAAGCTTAAAATTTATATGTAATAATATTTTGTATTTTTAAAAAAATTATGTGAATGTTTTGAAACTCATTTCATTCAACAACATTAGAGAGTGATCCATGTTGATTGACACATGCCAATATACTAGCTCACATTAGCCACTGAATTATATTTTATTATGTGACTGTACCAGAGGACTGTTTATCTCTTATTGATTTACATTAAAGTATTTCTTAACTGTTTGCTGTTTATTTCCCAAAATGCTTTAGTAGTTTGACAACATGTAAACTTACAAAGCTGCAAGATAAATAAAGCATGCTTTTTTTGGTAACATAACCAGGAAAAAATCATCACTTTCAGGATAGAATTCTGTAAGAAACTTTGCCCACTTGGAACACCAGCATCTTGACTATAATGGAATCAGTTCAATATGTAGGTTTTATATCTGTGGATCTCAAATTTTAGTTTTTACTAGTATCACCCAGTTTGTGTCCTTAAACAAACTCTCTAGTTTTTCCCCTGGTTTATATTTCAGGAAATCCCATCATAAGATCTGGACTGAAATTAGAGCATGAATTGGCAAGTGCAAGACACTTTCATACACATAATTTTTCTCAGTGATCCTTGAATGTTCATTTTATAGATGAAAACACATTCAGAGGTGTGAGACAATGGCCCAGTTTTGTACAGCTCCTGAGCAATAGACTGAAAGTTGAACCTGCCTCTACTTAATTCTAAAATCATTTTTCTTTATTCCACATGTTCACTTATCCTAGTTAAGAGTTAGAACAATATCGGTATCAACTTCTGTAGTTTATACATGAAGGAGTAGATTCTGAGGATAGATACTCTCTTAGAGCACTCATGGGACTCTTACAGAAAGGTACTAGAGCACAAAGCAATAACTTATCTGCTTTTTTCTCTAGAGATTAATTTGTATTTCCTAGAATTTTATGTAGATAGAATCCTATAGTACATATTCTTCCTTTTTCCCTTTTCTTTCTTCTCTTCTATTTTTGGCCTGACTTCTCTCACTTGGTACAATTATTTCAAAATTCATTCATGTTGATATATGTGTCAATAGGTCATTATCTTGCCCAGTAATATGCCATAATTTTGTTCATCCATTCAACATGGATTTTTCCAGTTTTTGCCTATGGTAAATCAAACAGCTATGAACATTTGTGTACTAACTTTTATGTGAGCATATGCTCTCATTTTCACTGGATAAATATCTAGGAATGGGATGACTGAGCTGTATAGTAAAAGCATGTTTAACTTAAAAAACTGCCAAACTGTTTATGAAATGATTGTACCATCTCACGTCACTAGCAGTGTGTGAGACTATATCCTCACCACAGACTGGTAGGTGTGGTCATTTTAATTTTACCCATTCTAATTGCACATGATATCTCATGGTCTGAATTTGCATAATGATGTTGGGCATCTTTTTGTGTCCTTATTCTAGATATTTTTGCCTGAAGTGTCTGTTCCAATCTTTGCCCATTTTTAATTTTTTTAAAATTATTGAATGGTAAGAATTCATGATATAATCTACATAAAGTCGATTGTTAGATATATTACTTCTAAATTTTTTTTCTTGGTCTGTGGCTTGGTTTCTATTGCAATGTCTTTTGAAAATAACTTTTGAATTTTGATGAAATACAATTTATTGATTTTTTTCTTTTATAGTTTGGGCTTTCTGTGTCCTTTGAAATATTTTTTCTAGACCCAAGCCATTAAGATTTTTTCCTATGTTTTCTCCTAGAAGTTTTATAGTTTTTGTTTTTATAGTTAGTTCTGTGGTCCATTTCAAGTTAAATTTTGTGTCCTGTGTGAGGTAAAGTGTTTCATTTTTTGCTTATGGCTATTCCGTTGTTTTAGCACCAGTTGTTGTAAAGACTATGCTCTCTCTGTTGAATTGCCTCTGTAACTTTTTCAGACGTTTCATTGACTATAGACACACACACACAGAGTCTTGATTGCTGTAGTTTCATAATAAGATTTGAAATAAGATAATGTATGTTCTTCAACTTTGTTTCTTTTTTTTTCAAAGTTCTGACTAGTCAATGACCTTTGCATGTTCATATAAATTTTACAATAGTTTAGTCAGTTTCTACTGAAAAGCCTGCTGGGATTTTGGTTGGCATTACAGTGATAGATCAATCTGAGGAGAATTGATATCTTAATAATACTGAATCATCCAATCTATGAATACAAAATATATCTCCATCTCTCTAGGTCTTTAATTTCCCTCTACAATGTTTTCAACTTTTCCATGTAAGGTCTTGCATATATTTGGGTGAATTTGATAATGATAGCAAACTTGTTAAGTACTTTATGTGTTATTTTATACTACTGTAAATAGTATTTTCAGTTTCAATTTCTGAATGTTGATTTTATACAGAAATACAACTGAGCTTTTTAAGTTAGGCTTTTCTTGTGAAATTTTGCCATCCCCAGTAGTTCTGGTAGCTTGTTTGTGGATTCTGCATGACTTTCTACGTATCATGGCATCTTCTTCAAATAAAAACAGTTCTAATTCTTCCATTCCAATCCAGATACCTTTTTTTATTTTCTTGACTTATTGCACCAACTACAAGTATTAATAAAATGTTGAGTAAAGGGACTGAGTAAAGATATTCTTTGATCTGTTCCTGATCTTTGGGGGAAGTAAAGATCTTCGGGGGAAAATACTCCATATTTCAACACTAAGTATGATGATTATTATAGGTTTTTCATAGATGCCCTTTCTCAGGTTGAAGGAAGAATCATTTATGCTTAGTTTGCTGAGAGTTTTCATTAGGCATGGATGCTGGATTTTGTCAAATGTTTTTTCTTCTTCTGATCAGATGATCATCGTCTTTGTTTTTAGCTTGCTAATATTGTTAATTATATTGATTGATTTTAAACATTAAATGAATCGTATGTTTATAGGATAAGCTAACTTGGTTATTTTGCATTTTTCTTTTTAAATATTGCTAGGTTTGATATGCTAATATTTTGTTAAAATTTATTTGTTTTTCATGAGGAATATTGGTCTGCAGCTGTCTTTTCATGTCTGTGTTTCATTTTGATATAAAGATAATTATGGCCTTATGAAATAAATTAGGAAGTATTCTCATGTATTCAATTTTCTGGAACAGTTTGTGTAGAATTGTATGATTTTCTTTTTTTTCTTTTTTTTTATGTGAATCTTCATATTTATTAGTTGGAGGCTAATTACTTTACAATATTGTAGTGGTTTTTGTCATACATTGACATGAATCAGCCATGGATTTACATGTATTCCCCATCCCGATCCCCCCTCCCATCCCCCTCTCTACTCGATCCCTCTGGGTCTTCCCAGTGCACCAGGCCGGAGCACTTGTCTCATGCATACAACCTGGGCTGGTGATCTGTTTCACCCCAGATAAGCTAACTTGTTTCGATGCTGTTATGATTTTCTTTTAAAGTATTTTGTAGAATTCACTAGTAAAACCATCTGAGCTTTGTGATTCCTTTTGTGAATTCCCTTTGTGAATTTTAAACTGAGAATTCAATATGTTTAATAGGTGTAGGACTGTACAGATTACCTAACTATTCTTGAAGGAGCTTTAGTTATTTTTATCTTTCAAGGAATTTATAAATTTCATCTAAATCATCAAATCTATAGGCATAAAGTTCCTATCATTTCCTTATTACCCTTTTCATATATGTTAGGATCTATAGTCACGTCTTCTCTCTCTTTCAGGTATGTCTCCTCTCTCTGGGCTACTAGAGGTTTCTTACTTTTATTTATCTACTCAAATAACAAGATCTTGGTTTTTATTGATTATCACTATTTCTGTTTGATCTTTCTTTCTTTTTTTTCTACTTACTTTGGGTTTAATTTTGTCTGCTCCATAATTTGATACTTTGTTTTTATTTTTATATAATTCAAAATACTTTCTAATTTCTTTTGATTTTCTCTTTTTGTATTTATTCTGGAATACAGTTATATTATGTGTGTGTGTATATATATATATATATATATATATATATATATATGTATTATATTGTGTCCTTATTTCTCGATATTTTTGCCTGAAGTGTCTGTTCCAATCTTTGCCCATTTTTAATTTTTTAAAATTATTGACACAGCATATTAAAAAGCAGAGACATCACTTTGCAGACAAAGGTCTAATATTGTCAAAGCTATGGTTTTTACAGTAGTCATATATGGATGTGAGAGTTGGACCATAAATAAAGTTGAGTACCGCAGAACTGTTACTTTCCTACTGTGGTACTGAAGAAGACTCTTGAGAGTCCCTTGGAGATGAAGGCAGTCAATCCTAAAGGAAATCAACCCTGAATATTCACTGGAAGGAATGATGCTGATCCAATACCTTGGCCACTTGATACAAAGAACCAACTCATGGGAGAAACCCTGATGCTGAGAAAGATTGAGGGTATGAGGAGAAGGGGACAACAGAGGATGAGATGGCTGTGTGGTGTCATTGACTCAATGGACCTGAGTTTGAGCGAACTCCAGGAGATAGTGAAGGACAGGGAAGACTGGTGTGCTGCAGTCTGTGGGGTCACAAAGAGTCAGGCAGAACTGAGCAACTAAATAACAACCTTTCCTAGCCTTGCTTTTAAATTTTTAAGGTGGTATTAGAGCAGCCTTTAGTCTACAACTTGTCTTCCTCCACAAAGACCATACGCTTCTGAATATCCAAATGCCCAATCCATTACAAGATTCGTCCACTCTGTCTGGTGGGAATACAAACTATTCTTGGCCCCATGAGCTCTGGATACTGTTCCTCTAGTCCTTTTGCATTGCTCTTTCCCTGACTTTGGCTAGTTTGTTTGTTTTTTTCTTTCATGCACTGCGTTCTTTGTTGGAGGCTGGAGGGGAACTCACCACAGACGTCCCGAGCTCTCTCTGCACAGCTGTCCTCTCTGGCACTTCGCTCTGAGAACTCTTGCTGCCTTGACTTCTCTGGACTCATATTTTCAGCTTCTTGACTCATTGTTCTGGAAACTCTGCAGTTGGTAAGTTGGAGCAATTGTAGGGCTACTCTTACTAATTTCTCTTCTCTTGGGAATCATTATCCTGTGCTACCTAACATACAATGTCTGAAAATCTTTGTTTCATGTATTTCACCTCATTTTTAAATTATTTCAAGCAGGGAGAAATCTAGTCATTCTTACTGCATCTTGCCATGCAGTAATTTTTCTTTTACATGAATATGATCCTAGATTTCATTCATACAGTGTACCGAGCAACTGAGGTAAATAATTTCATAGTACTGGAAACTAGATAAGACTCAAACTTTTACGTTCAGTATCCATTTGAAGGAATTCATGACTAACCTAGACTGTAGCCCAAAAGCTGTGATTAGAATGAAAATGTGTTGAGAGTGAGGGATGATGACTGTCTTCAGGAGTTTATTCTCCATGTAGCAGTCAGAAGTGATTTTTTAAAAAAATCAGAAATCCAGTTATATTTCTAACTTTCTTAAGACCCTCCCACAGTTTTCCATTATACAAGAATAAAACCTAAACTCCGCACAAAAGCCTGTAAGCCCTCTGTGATCTGGCAGGAGCTGGTTTTCTGATTTTCTCTCCTAACAGTCTATCCCACTCCCTCTGAGCTTTACTCACACTGACTTTCTTGTTGTTCAAAAATATTAGGTTCATTGCTACTTTAGGGCCTTAATTCTTGCGGTGTCCTCTACCTGGACAGTCTTTCTCTATATCTGTCCAGGGCTGGCTTTTAAAAAAAGCGTTCACATTAGTATTCAGGAGTTACCTCTTCAGAGAAGCCACCTCTGTTTATGTAGCCAATTCCCACTGTACACTGTGTTTTTCAGAGCACTCACCACTGTTTTTCTCTGATTATATTTTGTTTTTTGTTTACTTATTTGTCACGGTCTTTTCTCCCAGCATGTAAGCTTCATGAGGAAGGGGCTTTATTTGTCCTGTTTGCCATTACATGCCCAGTATTTTGAATGGTATCTGGCATAGCGTAGATATGCAGTAAATTCTCATATAATGTGTGAAGACATGCAGAAGACTAGAATTTTATATGTGCTCCAGATATTATTCCTCTAATTATACCAGAGATAGAAATGAGAATGATCATTACTGAGCACCTATTAAACACAAGGCACTTTACATATATCATCTCACAGAATAGGGACAAAATAAAATCATTTTATAGATATCAGATAAGGTTCAGAAGGATTACTTTTTGTTTGTTTGTTTGTTTATTAGAGGAGCAGGAATGTAAATCTCAGTTGATTTTCTCCAAATGCCATCATCTTTCTATCATACTTCAGTACAGATCCTCAGCTTGGTCAATAGAACACTAATGAGTTCATTAACTTCATCTAAAGGAAGCAGTCCCCTGGGTCACACAACATACTGGGGATGAAACAAAAGATGATTTTGCTTTGTGGTGGCTGACTCAGTGCAGGGGAAACAACAGACCTACATGGGCAAAATATGTGCATACCCCATATCATTGCTTCTTGTTCCTCCTCTCTCTCTCCTTTTTTCATTCTTTATACTCTCAAGACAGATTTTAAAGTCCCATCTTGAATTTAGAGTCCCATGTCTCAGTGTGGTCCTGCTACTGATAACTACTTCTCAGTGTCTGTTTTCCAGCCTTTGCATTCACTGTGTTGCTATCCAACATCTTTCCAACAAATGATCATGTTCTCGCTAAGCTTGTCAGAGTTCATTTTTTGCTCTGAAAATAAAGAAAATCTCAGAAAAAATGGAGTCAGGCAGCCCTGAAGGGGGAGCTCTCATACCCTCATTGCAGGAAGCAGGAAGAGCAGAATTCTTTCGACATCTGAGAACATGAATCATGTGGGAATTTTATTTCCTGCTTTAAAGAAGGAAGAATCCTCTCTGCTCCGGCAGCAAAGCTCTAACCATTGTGTACAGCCCATGAGAAAACACCAAAACTGTAAACTCCTTTTCTTCTCCAAGGAAATTTTGTTCAGAACAGCCCTCCCTAGTTTCTTCGTTAAACCTAACAAAAGCTGACCTTCCCTTTGTCTCTTTGGACTTGCCTGTTTCACAATACCTTGCTTGCTCTGAACTGAAGTTCTCTGCTTTCTCAAGCCCATTTTGCTGGTAAAATAGATACTGTTTTATTTTTGAGGTTGACAAGTCAAAGAAGCTGTCTGCAGCATGTCTGAGAATGTGTTTTGGATGTTGAAGGCTTTTTCCTAATTATAACATCCTGATTTTGACACAAAAGTGAATGTAACAGATAAATGAATTATTGTCGGGTAGAAAGGAGCTTTTTTTTTTTTTTTTTTAACTTTTTATTTTGTATTGAGGTATAGCTGATTATGGGCTATACCCCATATATGGGCTCTATGGGCTTTCCTTGTGGCTCAGCTGGTAAAGAATCCACCTGCAATGCAGGAGACCTGGGTTCGATCCCTGGGATGGGAAAATGCCCTGGAGAAGGGAATGACTACCCATTCCAGCATTCTGGCCTGGAGAATTCCATGGACTGTATAGTTCATGGGGTCACAAAGAGACGGACATGACTGAGCTACTTTCACGTCACTTCATAGCTGATTCACAAACAATGCTGTCCCTTCACTGTTCCAAGTGAACAGTGAAGGGACTCAGACATACACATATGTGTCCCATTATCCCACTAACTCCCCTCCCATCCAGGCTGCCACATAGCATTGAGCAGAGTCCCATGTGCCACATAGTAGGCTGCAAGGAGTTTCTTTATATGGTAGTTGGTAGGCCCTTGAGTGCTGCTTTGACCTTTTGCTAAGCTAATGACTCTGTGTTATTGAACCTTTATATGTTTCTAGATCACAGTCTGCCTGCAATGCGGGAGACCTGGGTTTGATCCCTGGGACAGGAAGATCCCCTGAAGAAGGGAATGCCAACCCACTCCACTATTCTTGCCTGGAAAATTCCATGGATGGGGGAGCCTGGGGGACCCAAGCTATGAGGTCGAGAAGAGTAGGGCATGACTGAGCGACTAACCCATTCACACTCAAGGGAAAAAAAAAAAACATTGTGAAGATGCTTCCACTTTCTTGCACTTCAGTTTCATGTGTCCTTTTGCACTGAATGTTTGCTGATTTGGTAGCAAACTGAAGTTTTCATTCTTATACTCTTTGGAATTGAACTAGCCCTTTGTCATATGAACTTGTTCAGCAAGTTTTCTTCTTGGCAATCAGCTTGCCTTAAGACACTCCCTTGAGAAAGGAGCTTTCATATTAAGAATGCAATTTATGCTATTTATTCTTCAGGAGGAACACAGGGCACATGAATCTGCCTCAGATTCCAGGTAATGGATAGATTTTCAGCAATACTTCCTTTACAGAAGTCATTTAGGTACATTCAAATTTCCAGCAAACCAGAAGTAATTTAAAAGCTCAGTATACTGCATTGTTACTCATCAAATCTGGCCTAGGTGTCCCATTCCTTATAAAAACTGAACAGAGTGCTCGCTTCGGCAGCACATATACTAAAATTGGAACGATACAGAGAAGATTAGCATGGCCCCTGCGCAAGGATGACACGCAAATTCGTGAAGCGTTCCATATTTTTAAGGAAGCTGTGGTACATATACACCATGGAATTTTACTCAGCCGTCAAAAAGAATTCATTTGAACCAGTCCTAATGAGATGGATGAAACTGGAGCCCCTTATACAGAGTGAAGTAAGCCAGAAAGATAAAGAACATTACAGCATACTAACACATATATATGGAATTTAGAAAGATGGTAATGATAACCCTATATGCAAAACAGAAAAAGAGACACAGAAATACAGAACAGACTTTTGAACTCTGTGGGAGAAGGTGAGGGTGGGATGTTTCAAAAGAACAGCATGTATACTATCTATGGTGAAACAGATCACCAGCCCAGGTGGGATGCATGAGACAAGTGCTTGGGCCTGGTGCACTGGGAAGACCCAGAGGAATCGGGTGGAGAGGGAGATGGGAGGGGGGATCGGGATGGGGAATAAGTGTAAATCTATGGCTGATTCATATCAATGTATGACAAAACCCACTGAAATGTTGTGAAGTAATTAGCCTCCAACTAATAAAAAAAACAAAACAAAACAAAACAAAAAACTGAACAGAAAGAGCTAGATCTTTTAGTACTCTAGCTTAATTATGGGATTCTTATTCCTCAAAACCAGATTTATATTTCAAAGTAAAATGGCTCTAGAAGGCAATTAAAGAGATGGGACTCTCTCTTTAGACTATCAATCCACCTTACCTGTCTTCTGAGAAACCTGTATACAGGTCAAGAAGCAACAGTTAGAACCGGGCATGGAACAGCGGACTGGTTCAAAATCGGGAAAGGAGAACATCAAGGCTGTATATTGTTACCCTGCTTATTTAACTTAAATGCAGACTACAACATGAGAAATGCCAGGCTGGATGAACCCCAAGCTGGAATCAAGACTGCTGGGGGAAATATCAATAACCTCAGATACACAGATGACACCACTCTAATGGCAGAAAGTGAAGAGGAATTAAAGAACCTATTGATGAGGGTGAAACAAAAAAGTGAAAAAGCTGGTTTAAAACTCAACATTCAAAAAATGAAGATCATAGTATTGGGTCCCATCAGTTCAGTTCAGTTCAGTTGCTCAGTTGTGTCTGACTCTCTGTGACCCCATGGACTGCAACATGCCAGACTTTCCTGTCCATCACCAACTCCCGGAGCTTACTCAAAATCATTTCCATCCAACCATCTAACCATCTCATCTTCTGTCATCCCCTTCTCCTCCCACCTTCAATCTTTCTCAGCATCAGGGTGTTTTACAAAGAGTCAGTTCTTTGCATCAGTGGTCAAAGTATTGGAGTTTCAGCTTCAGCATCAGTCCTTCCAATGAATGTTCAGGACTGATTTCCTTTAGGATGGACTGGTTGGATCTCCTTGCAGTCCAAGGGATTCTCAAGAGTCTTCTCCAACACCACAGTTCAAAAGCATCAATTCTTTGGCACTCAGCTTTCTTTATAGTTCAATTCTCACATCCATACATGACTACTGGAAAAACCATTGCCTTGACTAGATGGACCTTTGTTGGCAAAGCAATGTCTCTGCTTCTTAATATGCTGTCTAGATTGGTCATAGTTTTTCTTCCAAGGAGCAAGCGTCTTTTAACTTTATGGCTGAACTCACCATCTGCAGTGATTTTGGAGCCCAAGAAAATAAAGTCTGTCACTGTTTTCATTGTTTCTCCATCTATTTGCTGTGAAGTGATGGGACCAGATGCCATGATCTTAGTTTTCTGAATGTTCAGCTTCAAGCCAACTTTTTCACTTTCCTCTTTCACTTTCATCAAGAGGCTCTTTAGTTCCTGTTCACTTTCTGCCATAAGGGTGGTGTCATCTGCATATCTGAGGTTATTGATATTTCTCCTGGCAGTCTTGATTCCAGCTTGTGCTTCATCTAGCCCAGTGTTTCTCATGGTGTACTCTGCATATAAGTTAAGTAAGTAGGGTGATAATATACAACCTTGATGTACTCCTTTCCCAATTTGGAACCAGTCTGTTGTTCCATGTCCGGTTCTAACTGTTGCTTCCTGACCTGCATACAGATTTCTCAAGAGGCAGGTCAGGGGGTCTGGTATTCCCATCTCTTTAAGAATTTTCCACTGTTTGTTGTGATCCACACAGTCAAAGGCTTTGGCATAGTCAATAAAGCAGAAGTAGATGTTTTTCTGGAACTCTCTTGCTTTTTTGATGATCCAACGGATGTTGGCAATTTGATCTCTGGCTCCCCTATCTTTTCTATCACTTCATGGCAAATAAATGGGGAAAAAGTGGAAATAGTGATAGATTTTACTTTGGGGGGCTCCAAAATCATTGCAGATGGGGTCTGCAGCCATGAAATTAAAAGACATTTGCTCCTTGGAAGGAAAGCTATGACAAGCCTAGACAGGGTATTAAAAAGCAGAGACATCACTTTGCTGACAAAGGTCCATATAGTCAAAGCTATGACTTTTCCAATAGTCATGTATACATGTGAGAGTTGGACCATAAAGAAAGCTGAGCAAGGAAGAATTGATGCTTTCAAGCTGTGGTGCTGGAGAAGACTCTTCAGAATCCCTTGACCAGCAAGGAGATCAAAGCAGTCAGTCCTAAAGGAAATCAACCCTGAATATTCACTGGAAGGACTGATGCTGCAGCTGAAATTTCATTACTTTGGCCACCTGATGTGAAGAGCTGATTCAGTTGGAAAGACCTTAATGCTGTGAAAGATTGAGGGTGGAAGGAGAAGGGGGTGACAGAGGATGAGATGGTTGGATGGCCTCACCGACTCAATGGACATGAGTTTGAGCAAACTCCAGGGGATAGTGGAGGACAGGGAAGCCTGGTGTGCATCCATTGGGTTGCAAAGATTTGGACACAACTCAGTGATCAACAGTAACAACAGAAGGCAGTAGAAGCTAAGAAACACAAAGCAGAAACAGGAACACAGTGTGTAACTGCAATTCTGAAAGACTTTAGTATAATGTGTGGGATTTAGACACAGAGATCTGTTAAGAGTGGGAACAAAAATGAATGAGGCAAATGCTTAGAAATGTAGTTGGTTATGAAGATTGCAGGGCTTCCCTGGTGGCTCAGTTGGTAAAGAATTTTCCTGCAGTGCAGGAGAGCTGGGTTCGATCCCTGTGTTGGGAAGAGCCACTGGAGAAGGAAATGGTAACCCACTCCAGTATTCTTGCCTGGACAGTCCCCATGGACAGAGGAGCCTGGCGGGCTGCAGTCCTTGGCGGTTGCAAAGAGTCTGACACACTGAGCAACTAAGCATAGTACAACACATGGAGATCGGATTCTGGGAGGGAAATGGAAAAGTCCTTTGGTAACCTTTTGAGGAAAGGGACAAAAGGGATGGCAGTCAGGTTTCCAAGCAGAGGTTACTTCTCTGAGTTGGTAACAGACTGAAAGTGAAAGTCGCTCAGTCGTGTCTGATTCTTTGCGACCCCATGGACTGTACAGGAGGGGGTAGACTTTCCCTTCTCCAGGGGATCTTCCCGACCCAGGAATCAAACTGAGCTCTCCTACATTGCAAGTGGATTCTTTACCAAGTGAGCTATTAAGGAAGATGAAGAAAAGTGGCACATGAGTAGGTATCAGGAAGAGCTCTGTTCTATAATGGACTCTTCAAGTTCTAGGGTGAGGGAGCTCAAATTTCCAAAGGTATCAGCAGCCATAGAAACTCAGCAGAGAGAAGAAAACCTGGAGGGAAGGCCCTCACTGAGATCATGCCTCATTGCCAAACCCCATCAGATCTGGGAGGAAGACAGAGACAAAGAGTGTTGATCGAGTATGGAATAGGACACTGGAGTGGTGGAGATGGGAGGTGCTGAGGGACCAAATAGGGAGGACTGAGCAGATAAATTGTGTGGTGTTGATGAGGAGGACAGGGAGAGATGGTGCTGGGAAGGAAAATGAGGGGTGAGTAGAGGTGATTATGGTAATGGTGGAGGTGGGAGGGGATTGGAGCGGCCATGGTGGTGATGGCTCAGGAGATAGATTCTGAACGTGTATTTCTGGGGTGATTATTTTAAATCTTACACTTGTGGGGATTGGTAGGATAGACTCTGGATGGGATTTTTCAATAGGTTCAGCAGAAAGATTCTAGGTAGGGCAGAATCAGAGGAAGCAAGGAAAAGGCTGATGTATATGACCTCCAAAGACTTAGAATTATCTTTTACTATACTGCTTGCAAAGATCAAAGAGATGAATTTACATTTTAAGCATTTATATTTCAGTCTTTTTTTCTTAATTAAGCTTGGATAAAATTAGAAACTGAAATGCTCCATGGTGAGACATATTAGAAGTACCACATGCAGAGACATTTATCTCTAAATTAATGTAACTGACTGGGCAAAGGAGTCAGGGAGACAAGTGGTTTCTTACTACTCTGATAATCTAGGGAGAGAGACACATTTGCAACATGACCAAGTGAAAAATATTACTAGATCTTTTCAAGTAACAGGCAGTAAGCAGTGGAGATTGTAATTATTACAAATATTTTATATTCCACTCATGTCCATTGCTTATTGGACCTTCCTAATGCTATATAATAATATTTTCAAAGACTCATAGAATTAAGAACACTCATTCTTGAATGGGGTAGGTGCTGTATTGATACTCGGTCAAGAGACATAATGTGTGAATTTTCTTTTTTTCTGCTCACTGCCCCTTTGAATAGTGATTAAATCCTCTTGTCAGATTTACAGCTCAAGGAACATTTGAGGTACGCAGCTTTCAGCCCAGCTTCTAGTTTCTATCAGAAATTTAGCTGGTTTGTTCTTGCTATAATAAGTTGAGATCTGATCTTACTCCCCAGTGGCTGCTCATGATACTCTGAACTACTAGAGAACATGTAAGCAACATCAACAATAACACAAATGAATCCAGAGAAAAACAAAAAGCTTTATACTCTGGCTTCAGCCTACAGTATCATGAGTGTTTATTTCTCTCTTGATGCTTCTGGTAACTGTTTGTGGGAATATAAGGTAAACAGAAGGGCCACTCTCCTACAACCTTCAAATTCTTTTTCTCTTTCTTCCTCCACTTTCACTGAGGATATCAGCCTCAATTTGGACATGGAAAGCAGTCTTCTTCAAATATCAGTGCTTGGTTAGGAGAAGGTAGGTGTTTAGTTTCTGGCTGGCAGCAGTCAGGAGAATGGAGTGGTGTATAAAGACCAATGTGTTTTCCTACTTTGTTTCAACAGAATGAGTAAACTATCAGTCTCACAGTTTTAGGTTTTCAAGATAATTGTACATTTTTGACATTTCTTATGTGTCACACGAATATCTGTTCATTAAGCAGAAAATCAGAAAAGTCTATTTCAGAGTTCATGAGCCAGAGGAAATCTAAAAGGGTTGGTTGGATTGAAGCAATGTCCATTCTTTGGATGTTAAAAAGAGCAACCCTATGAAAGGCCCTTTTCATACTGTTCACGGGGTTCTCAAGGCAAGAACACGGAAGTGGCTGGCCATCCCTTCTCCAGTGCACCATGTTTTATCAGAACTCTCCACTGTGACCCATCCGTCTTGGGTGGTCCTAGATAGCATGGCTCAGAGTTTCATTGAGTTAGATGAGGCTGTGGTCCATGTGATCAGTTTAGTTAGTTTCCTGTGACTGTGGTTTTCATTCTGAATGCCCTCTGATGGAGAAGGATAAGAGGCTTGTGAAGCTCTGTGATGGGAGGAACTGGCTATAGGGGAATCTGGGTCTTGTTCTGATGGAGGGGCCATGCTTCAGTCAGTCAGTCAGTTCAGTCCCTCAGTCGTGTCTGACTCTTTGTGACCCCATGAATCACAGCATGCCAGGCCTCCCTGTCCATCACAAACTCCCGGAGTTTACTCAAACTCATGCCCATCAAGTCAGTGATGCCATCCAGCTATCTCATCCTCTGTCGTCCCCTTCTCCTCCTGCCCCCAATCCCTCCCAGCATCAGGGGCTTTTCCAATGAGTCAACTCTTCGCATGAGGTGGCCAAAGTATTGGAGTTTCAGCTTCAGCATCAGTCCTTCCAATGAACACCCAGGACTGATCTCCTTTAGCATGGACTGGTTGGATCTCCTTGCAGTCCAAGGGACTCTCAAGAGTCTTCTCCAACACCACAGTTCAAAAGCATCAATTTTTCAGCACTCAGCTTTCTTCACAGTCCAACTCTCACATCCATACATGACCACTGGAAAAACCATAGCCTTGACCAGACAGACCTTTGTTGGCAAAGTAATGTCTCTGCTTTTTAATATGCTATCTAGGTTGGTCATAACTTTTAGATCTCTAATCCAATTTTCTGTTGATGAAATCCTAAAAGATAATGCTGCTGCTGCCGCTAAGTTGCTTCAGTCATGTCTGACTCTGTGCGACCCCATAGACGGCAGCCCACTAGGCTCCCCCGTCCCTGGGATTCTCCAGGCAGGAACACTGGAGTGGGTTACCATTTCCTTCTCCAATGCATGAAAGTGAAAAGCAAAAGTGAAGTCGATCAGTCGTGTCCGACTCCCAGCGACCCCATGGACTGCAGCCCACCAGGCTACTCCATCCAAGGGATTCTCCAGGCAAGAGTACTGGAGTGGATTGCTGCACTCAATATGCCAGCAAATTTGGAAAACTCAGCAGTGGCCACAGGACAGGAAAAGGTCAGTTTTCATTACAATCCCCAAAATGGCAATGCCAAAGAATGTTGAAACTACTGCACAATTGCACTCATCTCACATGCTAGCAAAGTAATGCTCAAAATTCTCCAAGTTAGGCTTCACGTTAGGTACATGTTAGGTACAGGTACCTTCAAGTCAGGTACATGACCGAGGACTTCCAGATGTTCAAGCTGGAAAAAGCAGAGGAACCAGAGACCAAATTGCCAGCATCTGTTGGATTATAGAAAAAGCAAGAGAATTCCAGAACATCTACTTCTGCTTTATTGACTACACCAAAGCCTTTGATTGTGTGGATCACAACAAACTGTGAAAATTCTTAAAGAGATGGAAATACCAGACTGCCTGACCTGCCTCCTGAGAAATCATGTAGATCAAGAAGCAACAGTTAGAACCAGATATGGAACAGTAGACTGGTTCCAATGTGGCAAAGGAGTATGTCAAGGCTGTGTATTGTCACCCTGCTTATTTAAATTCTACACAGAGTACATCATGGGAAATGCCAGGCTGGATGAATCGCAAGTTGGAATCAAGATTTCCAGGAGAAATATCAACAACCTCACACATGCATATAAGACCACCCTTATGGCAGAAAGCAAAAAGGAAGTAAAGAGCCTCTTGATGAAAGTGAAAGAGAGTGAAAAATCTGGCGTAAAACTCAATATTCAAAAAACTAAGATCATGGTGTCTACTCCCATCACTTCATGGCAAATAGATGGGGAAACAATGGAAACAGTGGGAGACTTTATTTTTTTGGGCTCCAAAATCACTGCAGATGGTGACTGCAGCCATGAAATTAAAAGATGTTTGCTCCTTGGAAGAAAAGCTATGACCAACCTAGACAGCATATTAAAAAGCAGAGACATTACTTTGCTGACAAAGGTCTGCATAGTCAAAGCCATGGTTTTTCCAGTAGTCATGTATGGATGTGAGAGTTGGACCATAAAGAAAGCTGAGCACTGAAGAATTGATGCTTTTGAGCTGTGGTGTTGAAGAAGACCCTTGACAGTCCCTTGGAAGGACTGATGCTGAAGGTGAAACTCCAATACTTTGGTCACCTGATGCAAAGAGCTGACTCATTGGAGAAGACCCTGATGCTGGGAAACACTGAAGGCAGGAGGAGAAGGGGATGACAGAGGATGAAATGGCTGGATGGCATCACCGACTCGATGGATATGAGTTTGAGCAAGCTCCAGGAATTGTTGATGGACAGGGAAGCCTGGCGTGCTGCAGTCCATGCGGTTGAAAACAGTTGGATATGGCTGAGTGACTGAACTGCACTGAACTGATGAAAGGCCCTGATTTCCTCCTATGATGAAAGCCATTTCATTCTTATCCAAAAATATGCACATTTGGGCATGCTTGTTATCTTCTCATTTCCAAAAATGGAATTCAGGAAGGGATCTCTTGTTTTTAAATATTAATACATGTACATGCAGTGGTTTATTCCTGAGCACATGAGGAGAATTTTTATAGAGTCTTTTATTCATAAATGGATTAACTACGTTTTACAGTCCTAAATTGATAACACCCTTATCTCAGAAAGCTTTGAGATGCGGTAGCTTCTCTCATGAGTCAATGTATACTCCGTGTGTCATATATACATTCGTGTCTGCAAATATAATTAGGAAAATCTGCCCCTTAAAAAGGCTATATCCCAAAACCTGGCAGGAACATTTTTGATTATTCTCTTTTTTGCATTAGAGTCTCTACTATATTCTTTTCAGGGTGAGAGTTAGCTACCTTTAAGGGAAGCTTAATTCTTCTATTTTTAAGGCAAATGGGGTCAGAAATAATTTAAATCACCTCAGAGGACCATGTGTTAACTCTCGGGAAATATTAATCCCTGAGTTTATGAATCTGGCCCTTTGATGGTTATGTGGGCCAACCCAGCATATTTATTTCTTTTCTTTTCTCAGAACTATTTTAAAAATAAAATATAAGTGATTCTTTGGTGGGGGCCTGGATAGAAAAAAATTAAGCTGTTTTTCATGTTGATTCCTTTCTTTTCTGAACGATAGCATCATAGATCCCAGTCTGACACCCGACACAATCAAATAAGCCAACTATAAAGTGCTCCCCTTCCCAGCTGCATTTCTCTGGCAGCCCTTCAGACAGCCCTTCTGCTGCTTAAAGATGTTGGTGGTTTTCTGCTAGATCTACAGCTTTGAGGCCTGGCTAGGGTGGAAGGGTAGAAAAAGCTAGTAAAAGGGAAGAGCTTTGTTTACCTGCATCCGACTAATTCTCCAAGGTTTGGTTTACTCACTGCACTTCAAAAAATGCATCAGGAGAGAGAGAACTCTCAAATCCCTTGATTGCCCATCTGTTTCACCTAAAAATCAGGCTATCCTCCCCTGGTTGCTGTAATATTTCACCTTGCCTTCTGACTTCAGACTTCAGTTCACATAAAGTAGTCAAGAAGAGTGTTTATAACAGAAAAGCTTAATAAAACCAAAGGAGGCTGGGAAATGGGTCACTGACTGGCAGTTATCATTGTTCATGGATTTTTGTTTTTGTTACTGTTGTTTTCTTCTGTTTTGTTTTTGGCTAGAGGGTAAGATTCAAGTCTTAGGAACTATGTTGTGACATCTACTACAGACCTCCTCCCCAGAGACGTGCTGCCTGAATGACTCATCTATTTCCTAGATGGAAAACACAGAAAAAAGTGATTGAAGCCAAAATTGACTTTCACTTAGAATTAATCATTTTTCTAGTTACCCATTTTCTTTTTCCCTCTTTAAGATCAACACAAGGATAAGGAGGCTGACTTTGTGGGCATGCAGTCTATGTGGTCACCGAGTCTGAGTCCCCACGCCCAGAAGAGCCTCTTGATTTGTTTCATGGTTTTCGGCCCCCTTAAAATTCTTAATATTTGTTGTAAATTATTTAATTGGTTCTGAGGCAAATTAGAGGTAATGCTTATTTTGATGATGAACTGTGGGTAATAACAGAAGTACCAGACTGGAAGCTCTCACCTAGGATGCATCACTAATTAGCAGTCTGAGCACTGGAAGTTAACCATTAATCTATCTGGTGAACTTGGGGAGTGAGTTAAACTGGAGCAGTAGTTTAAAGTAGATGATATGTTCTGCTTGAGGTATCGTGATTTTTTGCTGCAGGGGGCAAGGGCTTCCCTGGTGGCTCAAATGGTAAAGAATCTGCCTGTAATGTAGGAGACCTGGGTTTGATCCCTGGGTCAAGAAGATCCCCTGGAGAAGGGAATGGCCACCCACTCCAGTGTTCTTGCCTGGAGAATCCCTTGGACAGAGGAGCCTAGTGAGCTACAGTCCATGGGGTTGCAAAGAGTTGGACACGACTGAGCAACTAACACTGCTACTACTGATGGAGTAGTAGAAACCGGCCTCTGGGTGCCTGTTTCTGCTTCAGTGTGAAGAGTGGGTCTTTCGTCTCTTGAATGTTCCAAAGGTCTCTTCAGGCTCAGCTATTACTATTCTAGGAATAGTGTTCTTGGAGGTCAGAACTTATGATGTGGGATGAGGTAAAAACAGAGAGGCATAGAGTTCAGTGATTTTCCAGGGTGAAAGGAATTTATGTAAAGATTTGGATTGGGAGGGGACAGATGCCAAGAAAATTATGACGGCAAATTAAACTCCTCACTTGCCAGCTGAAATACTGTCTGCACAATGAATTCTTCCTTGATTCACCTAGTTTCTTCGGACATTTCTTGCATCTGCACTCCCATAGGCCTTAAGATCTTATCACTTATTTGATACAAACATGCTCCTTTAAATAACATTTTGAAATAAAAATGCTATTGTTAGCATTGCAGTACTATATTTTTTGTTTCTAGTAGAATAAAAGTTTCATTTGGATGGCCTACCTCCCCAGCCAGTTATAACTTAGAACATGGTAATCTATCAAAAATAGTTTTGACTGCATTTATGGAATGGATAAATAGATTATAAGCTCCGTGAAGATGGACAAAATTAATTTCTACTTCATGTATTTCTCTCAAGACTGAGCAGAAGATTATGTGTATTCCACTGATACTGTTATGAAGTAATTTAACAATTGCTTCCCTGGCATGTTGCCTGAGGGAGGTTTTATGAAGGTACACAGAAAGTTTTAGTATACTATAAAATAGGAAGTTCATATTCAGTTTAATTTTCTGGAGGAAACTGATCTTTAAAAAAAATCTCAAATAAGCAATCACACAAACAAATAAATAAGCAAACACACAAACAAACAAGAAATGTAAAAGAGAAAAGGAAAAAAGCAGCCCGTTTTTCTTTCATTTCCTAGCGCAGTGACTTAAGTGCACAGAAAATCCTAATCTTTCAGGGGAAGTTGTCCAAATGGAAATTATCCTCAAAAACAGTCCCAATTTCAGTGCTCAGATTGTAGAGCATAGACCAGCAGCTTCCTGAAACCATAGCCTGAATTTTGCAGGTCATATTGGAAAAAAAGTAGAATTCCCCTTAGAAATTATTTGATTCACAGTCTTTAAAGACCATATTTTAGCCAAACATATAAACCAAGAATCAGAGCTTAGTGCCCTGAAACAAGAAGTATAGATAGAAACCATCCACTCACTGTACACTCCATAAAAGTTTCCCTAAGACCAAGAGAAATTTGACCAAAGTTAGGCAATTATACACCACACTAAGAATGAACAGTTTCAAGTCAAGTTGGCCATAAAGAGGGAGACTAAACCCCCTCCTCATACAGGTACATATGGAAAAATGTCTTTTGTGGTGGGGGGTGGGAAGATAAACTACCTAAGCAACTCCTACATTTTGGGTGAACAAGAAAAACCCACATCCAAGAAGACAGGAGAGACTGAAACACAAATCTCCCCAGAAGCCTGACCCCCAGTGGGGTAACCCATGATTGGAGAGAACCCCAAATCCTTGGCTGCTCTGGAAGGAGTGAAGGGTTTTCACCCCCACATCTAGCCTTTAAGATGTGCACTTCAGACAGGAGCCCCAAAAGCATCTAGCTCTGAAGCCAAGTAGACTATAGCAAACTGAGAAATAATCCTTACAGGCTTTGTATGGACTCAGCCACCCTCAGGCCCAGCACAGAGGCAGCTGTCTGGAAAAGGCCCAGTCTCTACGGAAGAGGCTCTTCTTAGAGTATTGGCCTGAGAGGCAGGCATCTGATTTAACACACATCCGGAGATCTACTGAAATACTCTCCAAAAAGACAGAGGCGGATGGATGCCATCTTTGTGGTCTGCCTGTATTCATGAGTTGTTTTTTTTTTTAATTTTATATCTCACATATAAATGCGATCACACAGTATTTGTCTTTCTCTGACTTGTTTTACTCAGCTTAATGGTTTCTTTCACCTGTACTGTCACAAGGGCAGAATTTTCTTTCAGTGGTTGAATAACATTCCATATATGTATATGTATACACACACTCACCATATTTTCTTTATCCATTCATCCATCCATGGGCAATAAGTTTGTTTCCATGTCTCGGGTATTGTCAATAATCTTGTGAGGAAAATGAGAGTACTGATATCTTTCTGAGATAGTGATTGCATTTCCTTCAGATATATATCCAAAAGTAGCATTGTGGGATCATATGGTAAATTCTATTTTTAATATTTTGAGGAGCCTCCAAATTGTTTTCCGTAGTGGCTGTGTCAATGTACATTCCCACCAACAGCGTACAAGGGTTCCCTTTTCTCCACATCCTTGTCAGCATTTATCTCTTTCTTTTGGATAATAGACGATTTAACAGCTAGGAGGTGATATCTCACTGGAGCTTTTATTTCTGTTTCCCTGGTAATTATTGTAGTTGTGTACCTTTTGGCCATTTGCATATTCTCTTTGGAAAATGGTCTCAGGAGGCGGCGGCAGACTGGGTGGTGCATAAAAAAAAAAAAAAAAAAAAAGAAAATGGTCTGTTCATTCGTCCATTTTAAAATCAGGTTTTAAAATGGCTTCACTGTTGGAAGGGCCACTGTGAGCAGGCAGGCTGCTGGCTGTGTCCCGCTGCTAGGTGAGGTCACAGGCCGGGCTCTCGGGCAAGGCACAGTTTTCAGCCATCCAGGGGTGCTGTGGGCCGGGCTCTGTGGTTTTGCAGGGTCACCATTCAGGTTCCCTGGTTGTGCTGGGCCAGTGGCTAAGCTCAACCTTTGGGCAGGGCTGCAGGTTGGACTTCCTGCCCGAGTGGGCCTGTCGGACAGGCTCCGTGGCCGTACACGTGTGACTGGAAGCTATGCTCAGCGGCTGAACAGAGCTGCAGCTTTGATTTCTTGCTTATGTTCTGTGGATCAAATTGACATGCATCACTCTAAAAATTCTCACTCTGGGCAACGCAGTACCAGACACTGTTCCACAACATTTCAGTTGAAATCTAAGTTAAAATACATTTTAATAATTGAAATACTGGATCAAGATCCACACAGCTATTGGGCATTGAATCCGGAATTTGAATCCCTTCTTTGTCTGATTTTAAACCCTGTTTTATTCCCAGATGTTTTATTCCCAGTGCATGGAGTTCAACATATTTTGTTTGGGCTCCACAGTGTTTTATTAAAAGGGCTTTTAATTATATATATGATAATCTTTGGATTAATACATATAAATATCTTTTGGAAGATGAAAAATAAAATGGCTGAGTTGAAATACATACTGGGTGGGTTTAAGAGAAGATTAAATGGAGCAGAGGGATAGATTAGTAAACTTGAAAGAATATCTGGAATAGAACACAACAGAGGAAAAAGACAAAACAAAAAATAGAGTGTCAGTGCGCTAAGAGATAATGTCAAATGACCACATAATTATGAAACTCGAGTCCTTGAGGGAACAGACTGGCCATTGGCAATGGCCTAAAATTCTATAAAAATGTGCAGATGGGCCAATATTTGGTCAAGGCAGCCAATGCTCAGATACCTGCTTGAGATAGAGCAAAGTTTTCCGAGACATGGTCCCATCAGGAATGCCCTGGTTAAGGGAGGAGACCCTCTGTCACGTGTGGCCAAGGCACTGCCTTTCTGAAGTATGTGAGATCATTCAGCTGATCTCAAGGGGCTGCTGAGGTTGTTGCCAAGGGATGTGAGAGAGGGGTGAACTCCTTTAAGATTATAGTATCTAGCAAGGACCGTGGAGGGGTGAGGCCAGTCCCTCTGGTTAGGAGAGGTATAGCAGAGGGCCCAGATTTGGGTCCAGCCCTTAGCAAGGAGGCTTCCCTGGCTAAGCCATGCTTGCAGGTGCCACTTCCACGGCCCTGGGCATGACCGGAAGCTTCATGTAGAGGGTCACAGGATAAGGGATCTCTGTTCCTAAGAGAGCCCAGTATGTAGCCAGCAATTACCACCTAGTGGCATAGAGCCCGGGACCAAGGAGAAGGGCAGCTTCTTATATAAGAATCCCATGGAGAGTATACGGCCATCTTAGGTGGTCCAGAAACTCTGGGACACATGAAAGGAGTTTACTAAAGTCTTTAGAATGAAGGCGTCTCTGGAGAGCCTTAAGGGAGGGTACCTACTGTTTTGTAATTTGGAAAGATTCTACAGACTTTCTTTGGAGGTGACCCTGTTTAGAATGGGAAGATTTACAAATAATGACATAAATGGGTTTAAGTAAAAATGTGTATGTTGCTTCTAGAACCCTCTAAAGCCTGAAAGATGTTGGGCTTGTTTTACAGTTGTAGATGCTGAGAGTCCATAGCTGTTTATTGACAGTGTCAGGGATGGAGTGGCATTTGATTTACCAAATAATTTTCAGGAATTTAATTGAGGCTTTGAACCATGTTTGAGGCAACAGCTCATCCCTGCCTTTTTGAGCTCTTTTATGAGTATTTGTATTTACCAAATACAAATGAGTCATCTTGGAAGAGAATTTCATCAATGTAATGTCATATCTGTGCCCCAGGAGAAATCTGAGTGCAGTTAAGATGTTGCCTGCAAAGATTATGTGTGATTAAAGCTGCTGAGGAACCCGGTGGCTAGATGGGTATACATATATATATATATGTACCTGTATATAAAATATCCCTTCAGAAATGATGGCAAACCACAGTTGAGAGATGGCTGAAAAAGGCACTAAATGGAACATAGCCAAACCTATAATGGTGAATATTTACCAGTTCCTGATTAGATAGTCTCAATAATTTCAATCATATGCCTTAATGGTGGGAACATGGAATTACATTTGAAGTAATCTACTGTGAAGCACCATTCACTCCTACTGAGTTTAAGAATAGACCAAATTGAGCTGTTAGGTGGAGAAGTAATGGGGATAATCATCTCTTATATAAGCTGGTGTCTCTGTGAAAGCCCTACTTTACCCTGGGCCGGATTAACAGCACAGACCCTCCTGGGCTCACTTGTTTTCATTTACGTTGGCAGGCTGGATCCTATAGGCATTTGTATGCTACACTTCGGGAAGCCAGTCACCTACGTGAGTTAAACCCCCCAAACATACTAACCTTCCTAAAGGAACCTCCATATCACCTGTCTATTTTTTCAGATTCTCCAAAGCAAATGTTTCTTCTAGAAACATAGCTGGCATGCAGTTGATATGTTGAGTTTGAAATAGACAGTTCACTAACTTCCTTCTGTGAATTAAGCTAACTTGGAAGACATTGTAATATGTAAGTTGGTGTCTGAACTGGGTCGGGTTTTGGCTTTTCCACTTACTAACATTGCAAAAAGAACAAGTCAGTTCCCTCCCTAAGCTTATTTATAGAATGGAGGTATAATATCATGTATTCTAAAGTTATCATGTGTCTTCAATGAAATCTAGTTTATTGACTACAAAATGGTTAATCAATGTGTAGCCTTCAGCACACCCCCCATACTTTTATTTCCAAAGGCATGTTCCCACCTTAGACATTGTTGTAAACAATCAATTACATTTTAATTGTTCATGGGATGTCCAGAAGGGTCCTCTTCTCTTTAGGCTAACTCTCTCATAGCTGTTTATAGCTTTGTTGGGCTTTACTTATACCGTGTTTAGGTACCTTGATCACTTATTTCTAGAATTTCCTCCGATTTTTAAGTTTGAAGTAGAAATCTGAACTTGCTTCTACCTTAGGAAATTCATTTCCTGTGACAGTGCATGTAGCAGATGGTGTTCTCTGATCCTTCTGCTATACTCTGAAGGGTGAAGGTGGTTTGCATTTTTTTTTTCTTGATGATACTATTTCTTGTGAATGAAGAACATGAAAATAGAACTCACTGCCTACTCCACTTCTGCTTAGAAAACTGTCCTTCAGCTTTGCTCATTTGTATCCATCCTTTAAACCTTTCCACAGCCCACTTCTCCTCCTCCCTAAGGCAGCCAAACTCCCTTCTTCCATCTGACAACACGTCTCCCACACACCTTATATAATACTGGAAAAGAAGAGGCCTTACATATCACCAAGTGTAATATTTTGAATTAATTTTCAAGCCAAATTTGCTCAATTTTCCTTAGCCATAAATAAAAAGAAGATTAGAACTTTGTAAACCAGTTTTCAAGCAAGCATGTGTCTTAATATGGAGCTACCCTGGTGGTTCAGATGAAAGAATCTGCCTGCAGTGCAGAAGACCTGGGTTCAATCCCTGGATAGGGAAGATCCCCTGGAGAAGGAAATGGCTACCCACTGTAGTACTCTTGCCTGGAGAATTCAATGGACAGAGGAGCCTGGTGGGCTATAGCCCATGGGGTTGCAAAGAGTCAGACACGACTGAGCAACTTTCACTTTCACTTTTTTCACCTTTCATATCTAAATATTAGTCACTTAAATACAAATAAAAGATGCAAACTGTATATAGAGTGGATAAACAACAAGATCCTGCTGTATAGTACAGGGAAGTATATTCAGTCTCCTGTGACAAACAATATTGGAAAAGAAGAATAAAAATAGATACAAATAATATATACCTGATGCAATAATTTAAACATTATGAAAGTATTTAGAGTAAGATTAATAGTGTTTTGAGAGAGGGAAGTATCATATGACATCCCTTGTACGTGGAATCTAAAAAGAAATGATACGCGTGAAGTTTCTATAAAACAGAAACAGACTCACAAACTTAGAGAACAAGCTTATAGTTGCTGGGGGGAAGGATGGGGGAAGGGGTAGTCAGGGAGTTTAGAATGGACATGACACACAGCTGTATTTAAAATGGATCACTGACAAAGACCTCCTATATGACACATGGAACTCTGCTCAGTGTTATGTGGCAGCCTGGATGGGAGGGGCATTTGGGGAAGAATGGATGCTTGTATGTGAATGACTGGCTCCCTTTGCGGGTCACCTGAGACTATCACTATATTGTTTGTTAATCGGCTATATTCCAATACAAAATTAAAAGCTTTAAAAAAATTAAGAGTGTTTTTTCTCAAGCTCCAATTCTGCTCTTTTCAATGTACCCACTGTTAAAAATAAAATTGTCATTCTATATATTTTATTTATTTATGCAAGATTATACCAATTACATACACATATAATTTTATTTTAAAAGCAAGATCACAATGTGTGTTATTATGGATTTTTTTCACTTCACTCTATTTCGTGAATACATTTTCAAGTCAACACTCAAAGATATAACTCAGTTTTTAAAATAAGTACATTGTATTCCATACTAGGAATGTGTATCATTTCCTCAAACATTCTCACATTGACAGAAGTTCCAATTTTCCCAGGTTTTTTGCTAATAAAATGATGTCTTTATAAACATTCATATGTCTATATTTTATTTTTAAAATGAATTCCTGGAGGTAGGATTGCTTGGTTAAAGGATGTCTGCATTATAAATTTTAATATATACTGCCAGAAGGCTATTTAAAAATTGTTGCAAGTTAAACCTTTCAACAATGCCTGAGTAGACTTGTTATTTCCCTGTTTCATGAAATGTTAAAATTTTTCAGTTGGAAGGAAAAATTTTGTCTTTTAAAAATGTGTGTTTATTTTGTGTTTTGTCAATTATTCTGCTTGATTCTATTTTCATATGGGGCTCTAGCATTTCATTTTCTGTGATTGTTTCTTCAGATACATTTGTTCATTTTTATTGTTTTATTTATTCTTTCCTAATCAATTTGAAGGACCTCTTTATAAATTAATAAAAATTATTCTTTGCCCCTCACATGTAACACACATAGTTTGTAGTTTCCCATTTATCTTTTATTTTTTGATTTTGTATATAGTATATTTGCCATAAAAATGTTTCTAAGTTTTATGGAATTAAATAAGTTAAAAAATGCTCCTAGATTTCCTGCTTTCCTTAAGCAAATGTTGATAAGGAGTGGGTATTTTTTGAAACTCTTTATTTTGTGTTGTGGTATAGCTGATTAACAAACAAAGTGGCAATAATTTCAGGTGAACAGAGAAGGACTCAGCCATAAATACACATGAATCTATTCTCCCCCAAACTCCCTTCCCTTCCAGGCTCCCACATAACATTGAGCAGAGTTCCATGTGCTATACAGTAGGTCCTCATTGGTTATCCATTTTAAGTAGAGCAGTGTGTACATGTCCATCCCAAACTCCCTAACTATCCCTTCCCCCTAACAACAATAAATTCTCCTCTAAGTCTGGGAGCCTGTTTCTGTCTTATAAGTAAGTTCATTTGTATCACATCTTCTTAGATCCCACATATCAGGGATATCATACTGTATTTCTCCTTTTCTGTCTGACTTACTCCACTCAGTATGATACGCTCTAGGTCAAGAAGTGGATATTTTAAATAGAAGATTTTACATACAAATTCTCATATTTTTCTCATTTTGAAGAACCCATTTAGACTTAAAACCTTAGGCTAGATTTCATTGCACATAAGGAGTTTTCTCACAGCGTGTTCTCCTCTATTCAGAAGTGTGTCTTCATGAATCACAAGTTTAAATGACTGTACCAGTTGTGGATTTATTGCATCTTAGTCTGAAATATACTCTTCTTCACTGTGCCTTGGATTCTGGAGCTGGTTCCTGTAGACGTTTCTTCTTCCCAGCTGGCACAACGTAGTTTGGATAATAAAGTGTGCTGGCGCAGTTCTGCAAGACCAGGGCAGGAAGAGGTTTTCCTTCTTCCAGTCTGCTGTGACAGCCACCACGTTGGTGTGTGTGCCTGTGCGTGTGCAGATAATGGTGGGAGACGTGCTCACCTCTGCAGCCTCATGGTCTGGTTGCAGCCGTCACTCTCCAGCAGTTTTTTCTTCCATCAGCAGCTGGCTGGCCTCTAGTCTAGCTGGAGGGGCTGCCCATTGCCAAGTTGCTTCACCACAACTGGCTGTGCACTCCTGCAGCAGCCATACTTTTTCTTAGAGATTTGAAGTTTCTGTATTCCTTCCTTGTTTGTTTCCCCTGAGTCCTAGAAACAGTGCTGCTTGCTGCAATTACAACTTCAATTGCTCTATGCCATAGAATTCTCTCTGACTGCTTTTAGTGTTAACCATTCTTTACTCTTTATATTAAAATTTTATATTAAATTTTCCTTGTTAAATTACTGGTGTGATGTCTGCCTCTTGAGTTGGCCTCATCTGAAATGTAAACATAATGTTAAGGTTTCTGGGAGAAAGCAGATAATCCTGGCTACTGTGCATCAATAAGGATGGGTATGTAGATTTACCATAGAAGACAAAGTTACAAATATTCACCGCAGTGACAAATGAAGGCAATGTGATAGGTAGATAAAATTCCCAGTTATAGAACGTGTAGTAGTTTCCCAATCTATTGTAGTTTGTGTTTTGCCTTACCATGTTTGTCATAACTATGGATCACCTATACTTTTATTATTAATATTTTCCCTTCAACCAAACCATAATTACTTGCTTTTAATTTTCATACAGTCTTAGATTCACAGAAAAATTAAGCAGATTGTGCAGATCAATCCATTCTAAACTTAAATAACTTATTCAACAATTAACTTATAAAATGGTAGATAGTAAGAAAATATATTTGCCACAAAGAATCAACTGATAAAAAGTATTTAAATATTAAAATGAAATATTCACATATGAACAAAAATCATTCATGTATTATAACATTATATGTACTGTGTTTGAGAAAGAGTACACCAGAATATCTCAGAGGCAAGTCTCCTTCTATCCCTCAAATTCTGGACTATGGGCACAACTGTGTTCACATGCTTTTTGTTGGTTTATTTAAGGAGAGGGGAAGATCAATCATTCCAAAAAGCTATCTTTTATAAACAACAAGAATATCTACCTATCTATCTAAACATCTACATTTGCATTTGTGTACGTATCCACAAATATTTCTGAATACATGGCTAGTATCTAACATAACGTCTCAATCTATATACCATCATTTCCTTTTTACTGGGGATTTGTTCACTTACTTGACGGACTGACATAAATCAGCCCCATCATTATCCCTCAGCTATTCCTGACATTTTTATTTAAAACATAACCTTGAAAGGACAAAAACAAATTGCTTTCTCCATACTCTGTAAAACTCTATGGCAATCAAATAGTGCTATTCATGATTCATCAGCTATCAGGAAATGCTTTCAGGGAAGATAATGAGGAAGAAATTTCAAGGATTTTCTACTTTTGTTGAGTTCGAGCAAAGCAGGTGGGGTTGCTGTTGCCACAGTAACAGATCTGTCTGCATTAGTTCATAGCTTTGTCTTTAATAATAAGAAATTGGGTTCTCTGTGTGTGTGTGCATGAATGTTTGTGTACTCCTATTCCACTCAACATTAGATTTGTGAGCTAGCTTTATTGTAATGGGATATGTACATACAGATCAATTTAAGGGCTAAATCAGTCTATTTTTAGACCTAAGGAATAGATTGTTCCCTCTTTTTACTAATAGCAATAACATTGCAATGAACATACATGTACATATCTCCTTGAACATGGAAAATAATCTTTAGAGAGTTTAAAATGGAATTTATGAGTTAGGGTTAGTATTTTATTAATTTTCAATTTTATTGGATGGACCAAAATTAAATTGATTGTATAAAAGTACAATATATCTTTGTATTTATACAATACTGTATAAAAAGCAATATATGTTTCTATTTTCCCATATTGTTTCCGAAAGTTAATTTCATGAATTTTATTAATTTCATCCAGTTAAATGAATGTGTGAAATACTGTCACATTTTAAATCTACACTTTCTCAACTGGTAGTGAAATATAGTATTTTTCATATATTTATTGACCATTTATGTTTTCTTCTTTGTAAATTGCTATTGCAATATCCTTTGCTGATTTTCATGATCCCATGCCAGCCTTTTAGGCATATCTTTTCTATTTATTTATAGCAGTTCTATTAATATTTTTCTATTCCTACATGGCAGTTCATCAGTTCGCACAGGCAGGGTTCTGCTGTGTTAACAACCTCCATTCTCAGGGCGTCATGCAACAAAGGTTATAGAAAGTCTACTGTGGGTTCAGATGTCTCTTCGGGAAAGCTGTCCTCTGTGTAAACATTCAGCAATCTAGACCACTCTCAGCACAAATTCTCCTTCATAATTCCTGTGAAGGGAAAGAGAGCTGGAAGTTCTCACACTGGCAATTAAATTCTTATAAACTGATAATATGATAATATGTCTAGAAATGACACATTACCTTCTCTCACAACACATTGGCCAGAACCAGCCACGTGGCCCAGTTTAACTGCTTGGGGTGGGAAAGTGTAATACTGGTACATGCATAAAAGGAGAAAAGGGTGGCTTATGAAGATTACTAGACATTTTACCACAGAAAGATTTAAAACAGTGTGGGCATTTATTCTTCCTGATAAACTTTACAATTATTTTAAGTTCTCTCCCCAAATAGCATTGGAGCTTTAATTAATATGGCTACACAGTTTCAGAAGAGAAGACTCTTGAGCGATCCTTGGACAAGAAGGAGATCAAACCAGTCAATCCTAAAGGAAATCAGCCCTGAATATTCACTGGAAGGACTGATGGTGAAGCTGAAGCTCCAATACTCAGGCCACCTGATGTGAACAGGCTCATTGGAAAAGCCCTGATGCTGGGAAAGATTGAGGGCAGGAGGAGAAGGGGGCAACAGAGGATGAGATAGTTGGATGGCATCACAGACTTGATGGACATGGGTTTGAGCAAGCTCTGGGGATAGTGAAGGACAGGGAAGCCTGACGTGCTACAGTCCTTGAGGTCGCAAAGAGTTGGATATGACGACTGAGTGACTGAAGGACAATTACAACAATATGACAACTGAAAGAACGCTCCTTTTAGTTTGAATAGATTGCGAGAATAGAATGGAATAGAATGCTCCTTTTAGTCTAATGGATTATTTTAGATTTTTCCAGTTAATAATATTGAATATAATATATTCAATAATAATATTGAAAACAATACCTTTACCCAGTTCTTTCTCATGTCTGTATATTTTTTGTATAAATAAATATCATTTTTCTGTTTAAGTAACAACAGTTTCAATAGTAGACCATCAGGCTCCTCTGTTAGCAACAGTTAGAACTGGACATGGAATAACAGACTGGCTCCAAATAGGGAAAGGAGTACGTCAAGGCTGTATATTGTCACCCTGCTTATTTAACTTATTTTCAGAGTACATCATGAGAAATGCTGGGCTGGAGGAAGCACAAGCTGACTCAAGATTGCCGGGAGGAATATCAATAAACTCAGATATGCAGATGACACAACCCTTATGGCAGAAAGTGAAGAAGAACTAAAGAGCCTCTTGATGAAAGTGAAAGAGGAGAGTGAAAAAGCTGGCTTAAAACTCAACATTCAGAAAAAGATCATGGCATCTGGTCCCATCACTTCATGGCAAATAGATGGGGAAATAGTGGAAACAGTGACAGACTATTTTTTTGTGCTCCAAAATCACTGCAGATGGTGACTGCAGCCATGAAATTAAAAGACACTTGCTCCTTGAAAGAAAAGTTATGACCAACATAGACAGCATATTAAAAAGCAGAGACATTACTTTGCCAACAAAGATCCATCCAGTCAAAGCTATGGTTTTTCCAGTGGTCATGTATGGATGTGAGAGTTGGACTATAAAGAAAGCAGAGCGCTGAAAAATTGATGCTTTTGAACTGTGGTGTTGGAGACGACTCTTGAAAGTCCCTTGGACTTCAATGAGATCCAACTAGTCCATCCAAAAGGAAATCAGTCCTGAATGTTCATTGGAGGGACTGATGCTGAAGCCTAAACTCCAATACTTTGGCCACCTGCAAAATACTGACTCATTTGAAAAGACCCTGATGCTGGGAAAGATTGAAGGCAGGTGGATAAGGGGATGATAGAGGATGAGATGGTTGAATGGCATCACTGACTCAACGGACATGAGTTTGAGTAAACTCTGGGAGTTGGCAATGGACAGGGAGGCCTGGTGTGCTGTGGTCCATGGGGTCACAAAGATTCAGACATGACTGAGCGACTGAACTGAACTGAACTGAACTGAACTGAGGCTCCTCTGTCTCAGGCAAGAATACTGGAGTGGGTAGCCATTCCTTTCTCCAGGGGATCTTCCTGACCCAGGGATCAAACCCAAGTCTCCTGCATTGCAGGCAGATTTTTTATCATCTGAGTCACCAGGGAAGACCATAGTGGTAATATTCACATGCAATGTTATCTTATCACTATAATGAGAATGACTTTAGAATTTTACAATTGAAAATGACTTTTATTATCAGTTTATTATCTCACAGTCTACATGATTAAGGTACTAAGATGATTAGAAGTAGATATTAAGTTTTATAAGTTATCTTTTGAGCATCAAGATAATCACATGATTTATCTATTTTGACCTACTGATATGATGAATTAGATTAAAAATTTTTCCAATTACAAAGCTAACTGAGTCACATTATACTTTTAATTGTTTGTGGATTGAGTTTACTGTTATCTAGAATTTTTCCATCAGTGTTTTTAGATATGTGCTTAGTTGCTCAGTCATGTCTGACTCTTTGTGACCCCATGGTGGCTCTGTCCATGAGATGCTGCAGGCAAGAATATTGGAGTGGGTTGCCATGCCTTCCTCCAGGGGATCCACCCAGCCCAACCTAGGTCTCCCATGTTGCAGGTAGATTCTTTACTGTCTGAGTCATCAGGGACGCCCCTGGCCTAAACTTTAGTTCTCTTTGTGCTATCTTACATCTTGCTGTCAAGATCTGCCAGCTTTGTATGATGAATTGCAGGGTTATATCTTTTTTATTTTCACTACAATAGTTTAGGTGGCATTTGAATTTTCTGCTAATTAAAATTTTGCAAGGAATCACTTATAACAATATTTGGAACTGGAATTGATTTTTTATTTTATTTCTCAATTCCTTCTTCATTCATTTTTTTATTCTCTTACCCTTCTTGGGACAATTTTGGTCATTTTTGTTTGCTTAGAAAATAGCCATTTTATTGTAATTTTCAAATATAAGCACAGAATTATAGACTATCCAACCATTTAAAATATCCTCTACATTGATGGTAACATTTCTTTCTATACTACTTTTGGGGATTATATTCTCCTTATAGCATATCTTTATTATTTCTTTCTTCTTGCCACTCTTTGTCTAACTTGATGTTAGTTTTTTATAAATTAGTGTGCTGAATGCTTGATTTGTTTTCATCTCTTATTTAATGATGACATCAATTATAGTATAAAATTTCATCACAATAAATTAGTCCATATCGCATAAGTTGTACCATAAACTATTCTCTTCACTGTTGCTATACATATTGTCTTGTAAAATCAGCTTTATTTTCTTCTCTTGCCCAACTGTTATTTCAAAAAGTCTTTTCTATTTTTAAATGATTGATATTTTGGTTGGCAATTTTGTTTTTATTTCAGGCTTACTGCATTATTTATATGGTCATTTTATGTCTTTTTTTTTTTTTTTTGCTGTGAAATATTTTAAAGTTTCTTTACCTTGTTCTGTTAATAGCGTGTGCTGATTTTAATGTGTTCTAGGGCAATATGAAGCATATGTTATTCCTATTTGCAGGGTACAGAGATATACATCCTTCTAATAACTTTTGTCTCTAAGCTCAAAGTTGACCCCTCACAATCCATGCTCCATGCTGCTGTTGAGGAGGATTGAGGAGGAAGGTTCACGAAAGAAACTGGATTGGGCTATAATTAGGCATAGCGAGAAGCATCAAATGTCTGTGGGTAACTGAGACACTATGTGAGAATTGCCTCAATATATCTGGTTTTGTTTCCTTTTACATGCCTTAGCATTCTGCATTTTTTATTATGTTCTGAATTCTCTAGATCATAGAATATTTTACATATTAAAAAACAAAGTGCACTAGTTAAACAGTCGGAACCACAGTCCTTGCTGTTCTTATTTTTTGCTGCTGTTGTTTGGATTTTATTTCATAATCATACATTTAACTTTGCAATCCAGTTAAACTTGGAAGGGGATGAGGAAAATACGAAACTCAAAGGACTGCAGTGAGAGCACAAAGATTTTAGGATATTTCGAGCAGATGGGGGTGAAAGGGTGCTCTCCTCAGCTACAGAAGGACTGGTCTGGTGGTGACGTTAAACACAGGTCAAATTTATGGGATTTGTCCACAGTCAGCAATGGTGATCTTGCTGATCTTGCCATTCCAGGACCCAAAGAGGTCCATGTCTCCCACAATGTTCATGCCCTCTCTCACTTTGCCAAAGACCACATGCTGGCCATCCAACCACACAGTCTTGGCAGTGCAGATGAAAAAATGGGAATCATTTGTGTTGGGGCCAACGTTTGCCATGGATAAGATGCCAGGACCCATATGCTTCAGGATGAAACTCATCAACAAAACTCTTCCCATAGATGGACTTGCCACCAGTGCCTTTATGGCATATGAAGTCACCACCCTGGCACATAAATCCCAGAATTATTCTGTGAAAGCAGGACTGGCATGTAATAAATCATCAACAAATAATTTTTGAATAAACAAGTTTTTGGGGTACTTAATTTTCATAAATAAGATTTAACGTTCAAGTGAAAGTTTCTACATTGTAAGACTCATAAACAGAAGGACTTGAATTTGAACCTAGATCTTCTGATACTGAATCAGAATTTTTCTACTGAAGTGCTTCTTAAAATTTTGCAAATTCCTTTTGCAGCCAAACAAGAACAGGCAGAGTTAAGGTAAAATTCTGCAAAATTTAATGGATTTGGGGTTTTGCCAGTTTTTCATTTGGCATCTATCTCACATACATTAAGTTTTTGTAAAATAGTTATATATATATATATATATGTATATACCTATATGAAATTGAAACAGTAATTATCT
The DNA here is from genome assembly GCF_910594005.1 of Cervus elaphus. Classification (NCBI taxonomy): domain Eukaryota; kingdom Metazoa; phylum Chordata; class Mammalia; order Artiodactyla; family Cervidae; genus Cervus; species Cervus elaphus. The sequence goes on along the minus strand of NC_057819.1, from coordinate 78,020,231 downwards.
CCGTATTTTAAAACAGAGCAAAGGATTGACAAAGAATTACTGAATGGGATGAGAAATATATGCAGTTTTCGTGCGTGCATGCTAAATTGCTTCAGTTGTGTCAGACTCTTTGTGACCTTATGGACTGTAGCCCACCTGGGCTCCTCTGTCCATGGGATTCTCTAGACAAGAATACTGGAGTGGGTTGCTATGCCTCCTCCGGGGGATCTTCCTGACCCAAGAATTGAACCTGTGTCTCTAATGTCTCCTGCATTGGCACGTGGGTTCTTTACCACTATTGCCACCTGGGAAGCCCTAGTTACTTAATCTATGCACACTTACATAAGAAACAACCAAAAAAATTACAAATATTGGTTCTAGGATGAACTTTTATTCTGTTCTTACGTAGGAACTGGTTGAACTAAAAGTAGGAAACAGCAAAGAGTAATGTCTCTCTTGGTTCTATTTGGATAGCATTTAAAAAATTATTTTCATTTATATTTTCCATTGATTCTTTTCTGCATTCTGTGCTATGTATACCCTATACTTGTTTTTTTATAACTTCTTTTTTTTAAAGAATTCTGAGTACTAAAACTAGAGACTTTTCAGTATTTTTTTCTCAGTATGTAATTGCTGAATGTTCAGACCTTAGAGATGCATCATTGATTACATCCCTGGATCTAACTATCTCTAGTCCTATTTATAAAGAAGTTGAGGAGGTTTTCTCTTCTCTCACATACATAGCACGTGTGTGTCCATGCACGCACACACACACACACGCTTCTAGAAGCTCTGTGTGGAGAAGCAGAATGCTCACTCACTGTCGCATATTTCTGGAGGTCCAACCACAATGTCTGACACCAAGCCAGTGCTCAACATCTGTCCAAGGTCTATTTTGTGCTCTCTCTCTTTCTCCATCTGAACTCTGATCTGGGCTAGAGCAGCATGTGGGGATGAAAGTCAAGAGTTTTGGGATTCTGCAGGGTACAATCACCCCAATACCAAAACCAGACAAATGTGTCACACAGAAAAGGAAAATTACAGGTCAATATCATTGATGAATATAAACGTAAAAATCCTCAACAAAATACTAACTCACAGAACCCAACAACACATTAAAAGGAGCATATACTGTGATTAAGTGGGGTTTATTCCAGGGATGCAAGGATTCTTCAATGCAAATCAATGTGATATACCATATTATTAATAACAAATTGAAAGATAAAAAGCATATGATAATCTGTATAGATGCAGAAAAAGCTTTCAACAAAATTCAACACTGTCAATGACAAAGTAGCATTTACCAAGAACATTGCCAATGACTGAACAACAAAGGCATTTGCCATCCGCCTCTATGGAGATTAAACCAAATGCTGCTACTGTTGACCTTCAGCGACCCCTGAGGGAGTTCAGGGTGGAGTGAGGCACTCTGTGCTCCAGGGAATCCGGTGGGACAGATCTTTAGATAGTTGGATGCTTTTCGGAACAGATTTTATGATCTCAATCCCTGCATCTCCTCATATCTAGGGGAGCACTACATCCCTTCCTGGTGACATCAGATCCTCATGACTAACAAAAACCTTTTGTAAAATGAGTGTTTCATGGCACTGAACTCCCCCTTCACCAAAACCTTATATATATTGACTTTCCCCCACTGCCGCTTTGGAGCAGAGCTATCTCTCAGAGCTATCTGAGATGCTGCCTCCCAGGCTGCAGTCCTCATTTTGCCCCAAATAAAACTTAACTCACAACTCTCAAGTTGTACATCTTCTTTTTTTAGTTGACAGTGCCCAGTTTTGAAAAACACTCTCCAGAAAGTGGTCATTGAAGGAATCTACCTCAACATAATAAAGGCCATATATGACAAACTCACAGCAAACATTTTTCTCAATGGTGAAAAACTGAAAGCATTTTCTCTAGATCAGGAATAAGACAAGGGTGCCCACTTTCACCACTATTATTCAGTATAGTTTTGGAAGTCCTCACCACAGCAATCAGAGAAGAAAAGCTTTCTCTGCCCTGTCACTTTAAATAAAAATCTTTGCTGCACAAAGCTCTGATTGACTGAGATTGTGTCTTTGGTCCCAGAGTTAAATCTTCTCCTTTGGAGACCATGGACTTGTCACTGAACACTGTTCACCATTCACCATCAGCTATCAATATTTTCCTAATGAGTAAAATATTCAGTATACACATTGGGATGATATCACAAACTTAGTGTATGACTTAAATAGTTCTCCAACCCATGTTTTCTGACACCAAATCTAGAGTTTACTCCATTATGCCACCTAATTCTCTGGATAAAAGGTTTCAAAACACTTGACTTCCAAACACCACGGTATTTGTTTGCATCTTTGGTTTGTGAGAGTTGTACCACTTTATCTGCACAAAGTGAGGGTACAGAAATGTCTCAGTTCCGGTGCTTAACTGTTCTCCTAATGGCTCTTGAAATCCCTTCAGGCATGTCTGCTTTGCTTTCTACCTTTCACCTTTAATTGTCCTAGTTCAGTTGGGCTGGGTAACCACCATCCAAAGTGGACCATTTTTTTCAGGTGATCATAAATTGGGAAATTCTTCCTAATCCAATCACTTGTGCCAAAGGCATAAGTATTATTTTAGCTTAAAGCACATGATTTGCCTGTCACAGAATACTTTTTGGGTATTAGTCTCTTAGCAATATTTTTTGAAACTTCTCATCCATTGCATCCCACCTGCTCCCTGCAGGTTATACGGCTCTCTTCCTTGTGATTATACAGCTCAGAGGATGCTCTATTCTACCATTGTAAAATGGTCTTGTGTGGCCACTTGAAGTCATGTCCAATTATTCCATCCAGAGACAATGCCATAGTCATCCTTAAAAACTGTTTTCCAAGGTCAAAGTTCACAATATCTCCTGGTTCTGTCATAATGCCATCTTAATATTTACCTTTCTGTATTAAATGGCAAATCATCACTACCACTTTCTGATTGTGGGGAAAAATTGCAATAGTCAGCTAAGCAAAAAAATGCAATTAGAATTCTTCCATGGAACAAAGGTCTATTAAAAATGACAAAAGAAAACAATATCTTTAAGTATCTCAAATTTAAATACTCTGATAGTGAACAGAAAAAGGAAATTTAAAACATAGTTTTTAATTCTGTAAAGAATGAGAGTCACAATAGTTTCTGAAATAAAGCAGATGTTCAATAAATGTGCTGAACAAATGAATGAGTAAATGGTTAGTGCATACAGCTTACCTCCTTGTTCACTGATTCAGAAATGCCTTTAGCCATCCTAGAAAATGGGTTGTTTTCCTACCAATCAATCTTAACCTTCTTTTCTGAGTGATCTAAGCACTAGTTAGTCTTCTATTTATCTTTGCTGTTGCTCTCAAGCTAGGCTGCAGCAGTATGTGAACCTGGAACTTCCAGATGTACGAGCTGCATTTAGAAAAGACAGAGGAACCTGAGATCAAATTGCCAACATCTGTTGGATCATAGAGAATGTACCAGAATTTCAGAAAAACATATGCATCTGCTTCATTGACTATGCTAAAGCCTTTGTGAATCACAACAAACCATGGAAAGTTCTTAAAAAGATGGAAATACCAGACTGCCTTACCAGTTTCCTGAGAAATCTGTATGCAAGTCAAGAAGCAACAGTTATAATTGGACACAGAACAACAGACTGGTTCAAAATTGGGAAAGGAGTACCTCAAGGTTGTATATTTTCACCCAGTTTATTTAACTTGCATGCAGAGTACATCATGTGAAATGCCAGGCTGGATGAATCCCAAGCTGGAATCAAGATTGTGGGGAGAAATATCAACAACCTCAAACATGCAGATGACACCACTCTAATGGCCAAAAGTGAAGAGGAACTAAAAGGCCTCTTGATGAAGGTGAAAGAGGAGAGTGAAAAAGCTGGCTTAAAACTCAACATTCAAAAAATGAAGATCATGGCATCCAGTCCTATCATTTCATGGCAAATATATGGGGAAAAAGTGGAAACAGTGACAGATTTTATTTTCTTCAGGTCCAAAATCACTGCAGACAGTGATTGCAGCCACAAAATTAAAGACACTCCTTGGAAGGAAAGCTATGACGAACCTAGGTAGTGTATCAAAAAACAGAGACATCATTTTGCCGACAAAGGTCTGTATAGTCAAAACTTTGTTTTTTTCAGTAGTCATGTACAGGTTTGAGATTTGGACCATAAAGAAGGCAGATACTTTCAAACTGTGGTGCTGGAGAAGACTCTTGGGAGTCCCTTGGACAGCAAAGAGATCAAACCAGTCAATCCTAAAGGAAATCAATCCTGAATATTCATTGAAAGGATTGATGTTGAAGGTGAAACTCCAATGCTTTGGCCACCTGATATGAGGAGTTGACTAATTGGAAAAGACCCTGATGTTGGGAAAGATTGAGTGCAGAAGGAGAAGGGGGTGACAGAGGATGAGACGGTGGGATGGCATCGTCAATACAATGGATATGAGTGTTAGCAAACTCCGGGAGATAGTGAAGGACAGGGAAGACTGGCTGCTGTCCATGGGATCACAAAGAGTCAGATACTACTGAGTGCCTGAACAACAACAACAGTTTTATAGAAAGTTTCCCAGGCTCTCAAAACACTGTTCCAGCTCCATAGAATATCAAGATCCTATCTCTCCATTGGAATTAAGGTCTATTTCCATTGCAATGAAACCTTTATGTTGTCACTTTCTGGATACCTTGTTAGGATGCCTCTTTGGGGGCACTAAAACCTCTAAAAAACCAAGGCCTAGGGCCATGGGTTTGGGGAGCAAAATATTTTAAAATGAGTCAGTAGATACACATAATCTGACACATTTCCACATTAACCAGCCACTTGCTCACATTGCCCTCTCTTCCTAGGCAGCTCCCATTTGGAGTTTCTACCAGAATGTTCTCTGGGGCTAGGCAACTTTATTCCTGCTCTTGGAATAACAGGGCAAGCAGGTGTACAAATGAGGGTAAGACTATACATGGCTCACTTAACAGCACTTGGATGTGTCATTATATCCTTACCCCTTGCTGTGTAAGGGGTAAGTGTATATATATCACTAGTTGCAGGGAAGGACTAGAGTAGGACAGAGAATCCTTATTCAGTAATTGTGTGCGTGTATGTTCAGTCGTATCTGACTTTTTGCAATCCCATGGATGGTAGCCTGCCAGGCTCCTCTGTCCATGGGATTTCCCAGGCAAGAATACTGGAGCGGGCTGCCATTTCCTTCTTCAGGGGAGCTTTCTGACCCAGGGAACGAACCACGTCTTCTGTGTCTTCTGAATTAGGAGGCAGATTTTTCACCACTGGGCCACCTGGGAAGCCCAAATAATAATTGAAAACGTATGCCTTGTCTGCATGGGAGGGAGTTTGGGGGAGAATGGATACATAAATATGTATGGCTGAGTCCCTTCACCTGAAACTATCACAGCATTGTTAATCGGCTACGTGAAAAGTGAAATCGCTCAGTTGTGTCCGACTCTTTGCGACCTCACAGACTGACTATAGCCTACCAGGCTCCTCTGTCCATGAGATTTTCCAGGCAAGAATACTGGAGTGGGTTGCTATTTCCTTCTCCAGGAGATCTTCCCGACCCAGGGATTGAACCCGGGTCTCCCGCATTGTAGGCAGACGCTTTACCGTCTGAGCAACCAGGGAAGTCACTATACCCCAATGCAAAAGAAAAAGTTTAAAAAAGAAAAAAAAAAATGTGCCTTGATGCTCCAGTAGTTCATACTTTGTATATAAAGAGAATCTAAAGATAATGATGACTTTTTTATTGTTAACTATTATTACATGCTTATCTTTACATAAATTCTGTTTCAATGGAGTTTTGCTTCATTCTTTTTCTTTCTTCTTTTTTGCTTAATATGGGTCCTAATTTCTCCTCTTAGGAGTTGTAATCCCCATTTCTCCTACAATCAATGTTCTCAACTGTCTACGGTAAATACTCAATAACTATGTGCTTCTGTCAATGCTTTCAGGCTGATCTAGTTTATTATCCAAGTGGGTTATATTGTCTCCCAATAAGTAGATGGGCTGGAATAATTAAAGGTCAGCTCAGGCAGTTAGAGAACTGTGTACCTAGACTGCATTATTTTGACTCTTTATAAACTGTCTTTACTGAGCTAGGTTTGGAATGACACCAAGGTTAGTATTGAGGGGTGTTATATAAGAAACAGCTGCAATCTTGCAGCTGCATGTCTCTTATACTGGTATTGAAGCTTTATAGTTTATTATGTTACACAGCTTCTTCTGTGTGAGGATGCAGAATAAATTCCATTCATGCTCAAGCAGGAAAGGCTGGACTTCCTCTTGACAATATTGTAAATCTAGTAATTAATCATAATATTTTCACTATTCTTTGCTCAGAAAACCAGATATAAATATGCATATCCTTTTGTGAAAATGTATTATCTGTTACAAATTTTGCATCAGTCTTATCTTTCACATTTTTTTTTATTTCATTGCTTTTTCTCACCAATTATCTCACTTATTTCTAGGTTTTATATTATTCAATTGTTCACTTTTTTATAAGTTGCCTCAAATTCTTCCCCCTTGTTTTGAATAAGTCAGATAAGCATCTATAAATAAAAATTGTGTAGATAAACACCATAAAAAATTTTAATATTCAGTAGTTGGTTTAATTAGCTTAAAATACTTTATAAGAATAAAATTAAATTTAAAACTGATTATAAAACACTTCTGATTTTAAGCTCACTCTTAGCATAAAAATTATATTGTTTTAAATTTATATTCTGTTAAGCCAAATGTATATGTCTTTCTACCATTAATTTCTTCTGAATTAATTTTTCCAAGCCATATAATATTAAACCATTTTAACTTTCTATCATTAGATTATTACTGCATTTTCTAATTACTTAGGGAGATTCATTCTGGAAATATGCAGATGAAATTTTAGGTTTCTTGTTCAGGCTTTTGATTTTTTTCTATTTAGGAATTTTCACATCTATACAATCTGAACCTTGAGATTGAAACATCTTCAAGGTCAGGGTCCATAATGACTCTATCCTTTATTTTTCCTCACAAATAAAGCACCTTCACTACTTATTACCTCTGTGAACGTGAGCAGATGGTGTCTCCTCTCTGGACCTCAGTTTCTTCGTTGATAAAATGTGGATAATAGCAGTAATCACTTCCTAAGTTTACTATGGTTGATTTAAAGGATTAATCACATCAGGCATTTGTAGTGAGTGCTTTGGATATATTAGTAACAGCAAAGTAGCTGCTTAGCCAACAAATACCCAAATCTCAGTTGTTTTACAACACAGAAGTTTATTTTTCACTCTATAAATGAGAGAGGGTCGACTTTGTTCCACACAGTAACTCAGGGGCCCAGCTGATGGAGTCTCTGCCATCATCAGCATATAACTTTTAAGTTTCTCTTGGGTGATCTATTATCTGTCTATTTACTTCAGGTGACAGTCCTGGGATATATGCCCGGGGAGAAGAAGGGTTAATGGAGAAATTCAGAAAACATCACTTCTGCCCACATTCCACTGGCCATAGTACATGGTCCTCTTTACATTTGACTGTGGCTGGGAAAGGTAGTAGCTGTGTGGGGAGCTTCTTCCCAGCAGTAACTCTTTTCTTCAGAAGAAGAGTATGAATCCTTGATAGACAACTTGATGTTACCAACTCACAGATACATGGAAAGTAATTGGCACATGTTGAGTATTGTTAATTTATCTTTATATACCACTCAACACAATATATCACACTTACAATTTCCTTGTTAGACTTTCCAATTAGGCTGGAGTCCTTTGAAGTCATATGGAGACTATATCCTGCACAGAGTCCCTGATTTTCAGAAGAACTGAAGAATAATGTAAGTTCTTATCAAACATTTGATGAATGGATGTCTGTGGATGGAATACACTTAAGAAATAAGTATCTGATCTGTTGTTGAATATACAATCATAATTACCATTTAGTATTAACTGAAAAGTACAAATACCTCCTCTACAGTTGAAAATTTAAAGTTCCAAAAAAAGTGAACTACTTTTAAATTTATATTCCGTTAAGCCAAATGTATATGTCTTACTTTTGTTGCTTGACCTCACTGAATATCAGCAATCTGAAGAAAAATAAGCTACCTAAGTGTGGATGGATTTGAAGAATAAAAGGTGCCGCTATGACAGTTAATGACAACATTATCACCCCTTCAAAGTATTATATAATGGTTGTCACTGACTTCCTATTTCTCCACATGCTTTTTGGGAAATACTCAATAAAGCTAGATGTATAGTACAATTGATTAATGATTTTGTAATCTAAAATCAATATCTAGAGTTGTCTAGTATCGACCATGCTTTCCTCCAGCACTCCAGTTGTATTAATGCCCGCTTTGCCAATTAGATGACATTCAATCTAACAGGGAATGGGCTGTTGAACACCAAGTCACATTCCCTCACAATTTATTTCTCAGTGTTTCTATTAAAGTCACAAAAGAGGACTCCAACAAGGAGTGACTAGCTTGCAATCTCACTTCTGCATTCTCAGAGCCTTATATCCATATCCATATCTTTTATGGCATGCAACACTTCCCTCTTGTGTGAAGGCAATATCTTAGAATGCTAGAGTAACAGAGGTAAAAATTGGCTTAAACTGTTGTGTCACTATTCTTCTGGAACTTTCACATCTTCTCCCCCTTTTTCTGGCTCCTCTGAAGTCAGGACCAAAGGAGGGTTCTAGACCATAGGAGAGTTTTTTATTTCGTTGTTTGTATTTCTCTTGTTGTTGTACATGCACTGTCTCATGACAGGCATCCAGATGTTGGCTCTTCTGCGGGTTTATCAGTGGCTTCTCCAAAGGGCCCTATAGGCACATCTCTCCTGCACAGTCCCCTGATAGGGCTGTGGCTGGATCTCCTGATACTCTCCAAAACTTTTGCCTGCAGCAGAAACCCCGACAACCTCTTACAACTTGCTTGCTCTATTTCAGCAAAGCAAGCTCTTTGGTAGAAGCCCAACACAACATGGTTACTTGGCCCCTAGGACACTCATACCTCCTTATTCTTCCAAATCCTGAAGCACAGTCTGCCCAGATTCTATCTAGCAGTGATCATCTATCACTATGTATTAATAATAGCCCTCTTCTAAATGTATAGACAAGGGATGATTCAGCCAGTTTTTCACCTTCAGATTTCCCCAGTGACTACTATTTGTGTTCATTTGGGCCCTCAAACTCCTGGGTACACAGCAGACTCTTCAAACATCTCTATCCCTAGCTTCACTTTGGCTCCATAGCAATGTGGGACTGGCCTATGAATTTTTCTTGCTCAAAGGGCATTAAACCACTATTAAATCACTTCTTTTCTGATTTCATTCCAATAATTAAACTTTATTTCTCTTGGCATGATAAAGGGGAGACACCACCCTTAGAGAGAGACAAAGGAAAATAATTCTTTCCTTGTATGAAAATTCTCCTACCAATTCCATTCAATAATCATTTGAATTTCTAGACTCAAAAGACAGAATCAGAAGATGATGAAAAGTTTTCATAGTCACTGCATTGATGTGTTTATGTTTTAATGCAACATGGATTCATCTTATGTTCAATAATGATCTGATAAGAATTTGTACAATCATCATAGACAAGCCATTTCAGGGTCTTCAATTATTTTAAATCATAAAATCACATGCCAAATTCAATTTTTCAGTTCCCCTGACTTTCTACTATATTCTTATTTTTTTGTGTTTTTATGTTTTGCTTTGTGCTTAGACCCTTTCTCTTTTCTTACAAATCACATCTTGTAAGTCTGTGTTTCAATTTAATTTTTTTGCATAACCCAAGGGATATATATCATGAAAATCTGTTGTTTTGCCACAACCAAAGGGGTTCTGATTCTGAAAGTAAATATAGTAACTTGCATGAATATGTGTATTTTGGCTAGAATTTTATGTGATAAGTTAAATATGTTGTCTACTGAGGTTGAATGGTAGCTATTCCTACTTGTCTCTCCTGTATCAGCCAGATTCATCATTAATTTCCTTGTTCATTTTGTTATTCATGATGTGCTTAGATATTTAGCCATGTAGGGAGAAAAAAATGATCTTGCAATACGTTCAATTGTTTTCAACCTTACAGCTTCAGTTAAAGTCCTGAGATTATAACAAAATGTTCTATTTTAATACACTATTGGACTTCCCAGGTGGTTCCTGTGGTAAAGAACATGACTCCCAACACAGGAGACACAAGAGATGTGGGTTCAATCCCCAGGTCAGGAAGATTCCCTGGAGGAGGGCATGGCAACCCATTCCAGTATTCTTGCCTGGATAATTCCATGGACAGAGAAGCCTAGTGGGCTATAGTTCATTAGGTCGCAAAGAATCAGACATGACTGAAGCAACTTAGCATAGCACAAAATATAGTTACTCTAAACAGAAATTTTAATGATATATTTTCTTTTTTTGTAAAATATGGGGAAAAAATATGGGGAAAAAAAACTTAACTTACCTGAGACTGTTGCCACGTATTTTCATTCATATGACAGTCAGTTGAAACCACAAAGTTGAATGAAATGCAGGTGCTGGAAGGTGGGGTTAAGCAGTCTTTTTCCCCACACCAGACTGGTAGTACACACATTCCAGACTTCTTAGCAAAATTGCAAATAACCACACATCTTGAACCTTCAGAGCGAGGTATGAACATTCAAAAGTCCCCTATTGTTAAATTCACAGATGCTTAGGGTCTGCTATACGGAAGTAATAGGATTGTTTCAAGGATTAAAAGCAATTACATTTTTTTTTTTTCTGATTCTGACATCATAAGTATCTCTACTTGACTAAAACTTTTTTGAGGACTAGGATTCACTTGCTTCCCTGGTGGCTCAGATAGTAAAGACTCTGCCTGCAGTGCAGGAGACCTGGGTTCAATCCCTGGGTTGGGAAGACCCTCTGGAGAACGGAAGGAGTACCCACTCCAGTATTCTGGCCTGGAGAATTCCGTGTACCGTACTGTCCATGGGGTCACAAAGAGTCAGTCATGGCTGATCAACTTTCACTTTTCTTTCAGGACTAACTTACTCATCTCATTCCTCTTCCACTATTCCAGCAGGGTTGAACATATGATCTTTAGAGTGTTGCCAACCTGGATTTTGATCTGGAACCTAATGGGTTCCTAAATCACCCCATGATTCAGGAAACTAGCAAGTGGTTTGATCTCTTTGTCAAGGTTTTCTCCCCTTTACAAAAAAATTCCTCAAAAACAGGTGTCTACATTTGCTGTTTCCATTTCCCCTATTTTCAGTCTCTTTTGAACCCACATTAATTGATTTTTTTATTTCCTCTTCCACTGAAAGAGTATTGCTCTTAGTCCTTATTATCACCATGGTACCAAATCCAGTAGGTGATTATTATTCTGCATCACATTAGGTCTATCAGTATCACTAGGAAGAGCTGATCAGTTCTCTTCTTGAAATACGGTATTGCTGATCCTGTTCATAGTACCAATTGTTTTTGCAGTTCCCACTGTCCTCACTGTTCGCTGAACCCAGGGCAGGCGAGGCGCGAGCTAAGAGGCTGGAAGAAGATGCGAGGAATCGTAGGAACCACAAACGCATTTATTCTCTCCCGGCTGACCCAGCAGCTGCGGCAGCAGCCATAGCATAACCTAACCTAACACAACCTCGCTCCTGGCTGGCGCAGCGGCCATAACAGTATTCTCTCCTGGCTGCCACAGCAGCTGTAGCAGTAGACACGCTCAATTCTCTCCTGTCGTGGCTGACCTAATGGACACAGCCCTGACACAGCAGTAATGCCGCAGCTTTCTAGATGGAACGCACATACTCCATACCGCACACAACCCGCGACCAAGTGAGTGCCTCTAGAATTAACGCGCATGCGCAGTGCTGTAAACGAGCTCCTCTGTGTCATGGTCATTATTTACAAAATGTGGGGCTAGAGAGCCTGGATACGCCATCTTGGCTAAATTGCTCTCTCCCCACAAATACTTTCTTCGCCTTGCTTCTAGGAACTAGTCTCTACGAGTTTCCCTTCTACTTATCCCCCTTCCTCAGTTTCTGTTTTTTCTTCTTCATCTCCCTGAAGTCCGTTCTTCAGAGCTCTTCTCCTCAGGTTCTATACTCATTCCCTAGGTTATCTCTCCCAGTTTCAGGGTTTTAAAAGCCATCTGAACTCTTAAAAGCTCCTAAATTTATATCTACAACCCACATGCCTCTCCCGAAATCATTCCCCTACATCCAACTGCCTACTCAACACATCCCCCTTAGATGCGAAGTTGTCATTTCAGACCTAATATGGCTAAAACAGAACTCTTGATTTCTAAGCTCCCAATCTGCTCCTCCCACAGGATTATCCTAGTGACTGGCAGCTCTATCCCAGTCACCCTGGCCAAAAATATTGGAGTCAGCTCAAGCTGCTTCTCTTTTATACAAGTATTTCAGTGATACCTTCAAAATATATCCTGAATCCAATCATTTCTCAAGACCTTCTTTACTATTTTATCCGAAATGATATTGTCATTCACTTGGGTTATTATAACCTCCTAATTTCCCTTGTCCATCACCACAAAGTAGGCATTCCAATAATATGAATTAACTAAATTCATATTTAGTTTGAATTCAGACTTTTGCTAAAGGAATACTTGAATGACGGATTGCCTATTATTACCAGGTGGCTATTTGGCAGTCATGTCACCCAGGCTTACCCTCAGGATTTGGGATGGCTTTGAGAAAGCCTCACCAATCAACACACATAGGTGCATGTCTGTGTACACAACTCTCACTTCTTTTCTCTCTCAATAAGCTTTAAAGAGTGCCTTTTAATTCTTGGGAACGTTATTCAGTAAGACAGTGAGTGCCCCTGTAGGTAGAGAAAGGTGAGCTCCACCTTAGAGCAAAATATGGGGCTAAGCAGGCAAGACATTCCAAAGGATAGAAGTGAGAGCCTTACCCCCCGCCCCCGCCAAGGAGTAAGTTTCTTTCTATTATAAAAGGAAATTAACAGGGAATGTAATCTGGCAAAATTGCTATCTAGTTGGGGTCTTAGATATAGTTGGCGTCTGACTTCGCAGTGACAGGAAATAAAGATCAGTGACCACTGGTAGACATTTCCTTCCAAAAAGGGCCCAAATCAGTGTTTGTGCTGGCTTAGTTTGTTTTTCACTCACTCTGACCCATTGCATTATTTATTGCCACTGGTCTGAGGCTTGAATTTTACCTTAGCCCTGCTTTTCTCATTGCCCTACTTTTAGGTTTCATGTTATATGGATTTGACCTGCCTTTGGCTATTAGGTTCATCAAAACTGTTCAGTTTTCAATAATAACTTCTAGTTCTTTGAGCCAGGTTCCCTAGGGCCTTTAGATCCACAGCCAAATTACAAAAATGAACAAACAGCTTTTCCACTTTCACTAATAGGAAAGCAAACCTCTCATCACATTCTCAGCAAAGTTGGCCTTTCATCAAAGTCTCTTATTTGGGGTGACTGGGTGAAAGATGTAATCAAAGGACATTTGGTTCAAACAGAAAAGTGTGGAATTGTTAGCACTACAACCTTGCTTTGAGTATTCAGGCAATAATAATTATAGCTACAAAAGTTATTTGCCTTGTGTTAGGCAATGTGTTCTATTCTTTACTTTTAACTCTACTGATAGATAGCTTTATGAGATATGGACTATTTTTATCTCTTTTCTATATAAGAAGATAAAAAGTTTAGAAGAGTCAGGTGACTTGCCGAAAGTCACAGGAGAGGCGAATTACAAAATGGATGTTCACAAAAGTACTCCTAATGCCAAAGACTATTATTTTAAAAACTTCCCACTACTGTCTCCCTTAGAACAAGGGGTGGTGATGATGAGGCAAGGCATGTTGCTTTCCCTTTCTGTAAGAGGAAGAGCCCAATGCCTGAGTCCTCTCCTAGTCATTTTCATTTCTGTTCTGAAAGTGTAAGGTAGCAGAGTCATTTTGATGCACCTTTGGTGCCCAGGATGAAACAAATGATTTCCTAATGTTCCCTACTTGGTAGGAGCTTAAGGAAGCTACTTACTCATTTATGTGATTGAACAAACTATGAGATCAGGATATTTTTTTCTCCTGGCAGATTCTGAAAAAAAAAAAAAAAAATGGAGCCAGAAATGTTTTGGAGGAAAAAGCCACATTTGAGCAGCATTCTCGAGCTATCCTGTCCCAAGGCATCCACTTTCTTGTGATTTATTAAAAGTAGCTTTGACGTGAATGCTAATGTTTAAATTCGATTCTTAGTATATCAACTTCACTGTTTTTTAGAGAAAAACAGCTGTAATTCCACCTTTGGGTCTATTTAGCTACATTAATAAGGCCCAAACCTATGTAAATAACTTTTGAATGTCTGAAAGTGAAAGTAATTCATGGACCAGACTGACAAAAACAAAACCCAAACTCATTTAAGCCAATAATTGGATTATTCCTATTTTTGGCAATTCCTTATGTATTCCCCAATAGATTAACATGATTATACTTGAGACCCAGAGAGCATCAATTTTCACTTTAAATTAAAGAGAAGGCACCTTGATAGATCTTTTATCTGGCCAGCAAGTGGTCTCCAGAGACTCCAAGAACTCATTAATATATTGAGCTTTGAAGTTTTGATTTGGCAGAATATCTGTGTTGAGTCAGTATTAAGTGGTGTAATGGTCAAATTCCTTCTCAGCTAGTTAACTCCCTGGGTTAGAAAGTGCTGCTAGCAAAACCATTTATTCTTTGTAGAGTAGAGAAAGTTGCTGTCCCAAACTATTGGTTGGACTGTTAACCCCAGTTTGTAAATGTTCGCAGTGTTTCACAAGGCAAAAGCTAGGAACAATCGAACCATGGCCTTCATTAGTGCCTTTTTTTTGTACTTTTGTAAACTTGATCTCATCCCTGAAGGAAAACAAACAGCCTTGCTTTCCTTCTACCTCCAAGAATCTTGTTTTTCTTGGTCAAATCCACACCATTTTTTTTTTCTTTTGAACTTTTTGTTTTGTATTAGGGTATACTGCTACTGCTAAGTCACTTCAGTCGTGTCCAACTCTGTGCGACCCCATCCCTGGGATTCTCCAGGCAAGAACACTGGAGTGGGTTGCCGTTTCCTTCTCCAATGCATAAAAGTGAAAGTGAAGTCGCTCAGTCATGTCTGACTCTTCGCGACCCCATGAACTACAGCTTACCAGGCTCCTCCGTCCATGGGATTTTCCAGGCAAGAGTACTGGAGTGGGGTGCCATTGCCTTCTCCGATTATTATCATTTTAGGGTTATATTAGGGTATAGCTGGTCAATAATTTTGTGATAGTTTCAGGTGAACAGTGAAGGGCCTTGGCCGTACATAGATGTGTACCAGTTCTCCCCCAAACTCCCCTCCCATCCAGGCCGCCACATAACATTGAGCAGAGCTGCATGTGCTATAGAGCAGGTTCTTATTGGTTATCCATTTTATTTTTATTTTTTTAATTGAAGGATAATTGCTTTGCAATATTGTGTTGGTTTCTGCTATACATCAGCATGAATCAGCCATGGGTATACATATGTCCCTCCCTTTTGAACCGCCCCCTGCAGTCTACCCTTCTAGGTTGTCATGGAGCCCTGGTGTGAGTTCCCAGTGTCATATAGCAAATTCCCCCGGCTGTCTATTATAGCAGTGTGTACATGTCCATCCCAAACTCCCTGACTATCCCTGTCCCCCAGCAACCATACATTTACTCTTTAAATCTGTGAGTTTCTTTCTGCTTTGTAAGTTCATTCTATCATTTCTTTTTAGATTCCACATATAGGGGATCTCATACAATACTTCTCCTTCTTTGTCTGACTTACTTCACTCAGTATGACACCGTCTTTGACCACCCATGTTGCTGTAAATGGGGTAATATGCCGTTGTATAAATGTACCGCATCTTCTTTATCCATCCCTCTGTCGACAGACATTTAGGTTACTTCCATGTCTTGTCTATTGTAAACAGTACTGCAGTGAACATTTGGGTGCGGGGATCCTTTCAGATCATGCTTTTCTCCAGATACACACTCAGGAGTGGGATTGCAGGGTCACATGTTAGCTCTGTTTTTATTTTTTTTTAAGGATACTCCATACTGTTCTCCATAGTGGCTGTACAAATTTACATTCCCACCAACAGTGTAGAAGGATACCCTTCTCTTCACACCCCCTGCAGCATTTATTATTTGAAATTCACCCCATCCTTTAAAAGAGAAAGCAGAGGCTCTTTGTATTACACCTAAAGGCATCAACACTGGGACTGGCCTAGGCAGTGCATATTAGTTTATACCAAGGACCATTTTGCCAGTTACTCCGTTGTTAGGGGAAACCCTTGTGATATCTGAGCAAGCATGGATAAAGACAAGGGTGGTTGCACTCTTGGCGTCCATCTTCATGTGCTTCTTTATTCAATATCTCCACTCACTAAATCCAGAGGAGTCTCTTATTTAATATATAAATATAGAACTCTGGTCTTCTCTTTGTGGAGGCTTGAATGAGGCCCCTTCCAAAAGATATTCTACCTGGAATCTATGACTATGACTTTATTTGGAAAAGGAACTTTGTAGATGTAATTAGGTTAAAAATCTTGAGATGAGATCATCCTGAATTATCCAGGCAGATTCTAAATCTAATGACAAGTATTCTTATAAGAGGTAAAAGAGAAGATACACAGAGAAGTTCATTTGAAGACAGAGGCAGAGATTATGGTCATTCAGCTCTAAGCTAAGAAATGCCTGGAGCCACCAGAAGCTGAAAAGCTGGGGGAAGATGCTTTCCTAGAGCCTTTGGAGGGAGAACAATCCTGCTGACACTTTGATTTGGGACTTCTGCCCATGTTTGTTATGGTAACCCCAGGAAACTAACTCCCCCTCAAATCTGCTTCAGCCCCAACCTTCAAATGATGGCAGCTCTGACCTTCCAGCTTAAGCCAAAAACCTTGCGGTGGGGGAGGGGGAGTAACCCTTGACCCCTTTCCTCTCATCTAATCTGTCAGCAAATCTTGTTCCTCTACCTTCAGAATATTCCATGAACTCAATTATTTCTCATTATTTCTATTGCTACAGTCATCATCTCTTGCCTGCCGTATTACAAAAACCTATTAACTCATCTCCCTGCTTTGATCATATCTTACTACTCATCATTTTCAACAGAACAACAGGAGAAAGACTTTAAAAACCAAATCAGATCATGACGTTTCTCTATTTAAATAATGCCAGTGGTTTTCCACTTTACTGAGTAAAAACCAAAGTTCTTACAAAACCTGTAAAGCCCCAGGCCAAGTGTTCCTTACCCTTAACTCACTGTAAGAACTGTTCAGAGCACTTTTTAAAAATTTGCAACCCTTGCCGGTAAAGATACCCCATTCCCATTACCCTGATTAATCTCTCCCATTACATTTAGCTTTCAAATTTTAACTACGTGATTAACTTGTTAATTAAGTATATTGACTGCTTTCCCCCATTAGAATGTAAGCACCATGAGGGCGGGGTTGTTTGATTTTTGTTTGTAACAACAAAAATTTTGCTTACCACTGTTGTATCCTAAGCTCCTAAAATAGTGGGCAGCAAATTCTTTAATAAAGGGCCATGGAGAAAATATCTTATTTACTATGTGATTCATGTGGTCTTTGTTCTTGCTATTTAATCTTGCCCTTGTAATATGAAAGCACCCATAGACTGATGTAGCCATGTTCTAATAAAAGAGTTCTAGTAGTTTTCTGGTAGCATCTTTAGCATCTTCTATGTATAGTTTCATGTCATCTGCAAACAGTGACAGTTTAACTTCTTTTCCAATTTGAATTCCCTTTATTTATTTTTCTTCTTTGTTTGCTGTAGCTAGAACTTCCAAAACTATGTTGAATAAAAGTGGTGAGCGTGTTCCTAATCTTTGAGGAAATGCTTTCACCTTTTCACCATTGAGTATGATGTTAACTGTAGGTTTGTCATATATGGACTTTATTATGTTGAGGTATGTTTCCTCTATGTCCACTTTCTGAAGAGTTTTTATAGTAAATTAGTGCTGAATTTTGTCAAAAGCATTTTCTGCATCTATTGAGACAATGATATGGTTTTTATTCTTCAGTTTGTTGATGTGGTGTATCACCTTGATTGGTTTCTGTATATTGAAAAATCCTTGCATCCCTGAGATGAATCCAACTTGATCACAGTGTATGATTTTTTTTTTTTAATGTATTGTTGGATTTGGCTTGCTAGAATGATGTGGACCATATTTATTGAATTTTTTTTACAATATTGCTTCTTTTTTTCATGTTTTGTTTTTTTGGCCACAAGTCATGTGGGATCATAGCTCCCTGACTAGAGATTGAACTCTCTTCCTCTGCATTGGAAGATGAATTCTTAACCACTGAACCACCTGGGAAGTTCCTGGTCAGGTTCTTGGCTTGGGACCTCTTACTGGTTTAAAAAATGGCAGATTTTATTTTCTTGGGCTCCAAAATCACTGAGGATGGTGACTGCAACCACGGAATTAAATACACTTGCTTCTTGAAAGGAAAGCTGTGACAAATGTAGGTATGTGTTAAAATGCAGAGACATCACTTTGCCAACAAAGGTCATACAGTCAAAGTTATGGTTTTTCCAGTAGTCATGTATGGATGTGAGAGATGGAAGATGAAAGCTGAGAGCCAAAGAAATGATACCTTCGAATTGTGGTGCTGGAGAAGACTCTTGAGAGTCCCTTGGACAGCAAGGAGATCTAACCAGTCAATCCTAAAGGAAATCAATCCTGAATATTCATTGGAAGGATTGATGCTGAAGCTGAAGGTACAATACTTTGGCCATCTGATGCAAAGAGCTGACTCATTAGAAAAGATCTTGATCCTGGGAGAGATTGAAGGCATGAGCAGAAGGAGGCAACAGAGGATGAAAAGGTTGGATGGTATCACTGACTCAGTAGACATGAATTTGAGCAAACTCTGGGAGATAGTAAGGGATAGGGAAGCCAGGGGTGCTGTAGTCCATGGGATCACAAACAGTCGGCCATGACTTAGTGACTGAAAAACACCAACTGGTTTATAGACCATCATTGTACCCACACAAGACAGAGAGCAAAGAGTAAGGAAGCCCTCTCATTCTCACCGGGACATTAATCCATTTATGTGGGCCCCACTCTCACGAAGCAAGGACCCACCTCTTAATACTATCACACTGGGGGTTGAAGTTTCAACATATACAATTTAGGGCACCACATTTAGTCCATAGCAGCTGTCTTGTATTTGTAAATTATTTTAAATGCTGGACATTTTCGCATGTATTAGTTCAGAGGATCCTTAGAGAAACCCTCTGATGTAGCTGAAGCTGGGATCCTCAGACTCATAGAACTTAAGTGATCTCAAAGTCCCTCAGTTGGAGGCAGGACAGTATGAGAATTTTATCTTGGAATTCTGACCTCTGACCATGTGCTACTCCCATCTGCTGCTGCTGCTAAGTCACTTCAGTCATGTCCGACTCTGTGAGATCCCATAGACGGCAGCCCACCAGGCTCCCTGGTCCCTGGGATTCTCCAGGCAAGAACACTGGAGTGGGTTGCCATTTCCTTCTCCAGTGCATGAAAGTGAAAGTGAAGTCGCTCAGTCGTGTCCAACTCTTAACGACCCCATGGACTGCAGCCTACCAGGCTCCTCCATCCATGGGATTTTCCAGGCAAGAGTACTGGAGTGGGGTGCCATTGTCTACTCTGGCTATTCCCATCATGATGACCTTATTTAAAAGTGATTCTTCTTGAAAATAATGTGATCCCTCTAAAACATCAAGTCTTTCAGTTTCAGTCTGGCACCGCAATCCTCCCATCCCATGCCCAAATCTAAGTTACACAGAACAAAGACCTAGAGGATTTTCTCTGTGTGGTACCTGCATCTGGTTGTACTTATTTGCTTAATAGGTTCCACAGTGGGCTATATTTCTAAGGTTTTTTCCCCTCATGTTTGATTCAAAGTAATGAAAAATGGAAGGGAATGATACACACAGGAAAAGCATCGCATAAAAGGGCACTAGGGGCACTTACAGAAGGGGCACTAGGATATGGTAAGAGTGAAAATTTTGATTATGTACATAGCTCCAGCCGGACGGAGTTGTAGGAAGTTTCTGCTGTGAGTTCTCTTTGACTTCACCTAGCTGCACAGCGTGTTTGGATACCAGACATCTATGCCCTGGCATTAAGAGTGTTTTTCCTGTGGGGATTTCTGGGAAGTCAAGTTGTCAAGATGGGGCAAGAAAGCGCATCATGAGGCCTGATGCCAGCAAACCAGGAAGATTGCCTCAAGGAATACACCTGGGCTGTGGCTCCCCCATGCTTTGCCCGCATCTCATTTCCACAGAGAAAGCAAACACATCACTTTGCTTCTTGGTCTTCTTACTCCGCTGGACACCTATGGAAAAAAATCTAATCAAGAACACCTATGTATTTCTATTTTGCAAGTATTTTTTCTTAAGATAATTTCTTTAAATTCCCTTCTTGCTTTCTTCCTTTTTCAACCAAAAAAATATATATATATATAAATAAAATTGCTAATTTCATCATAACCACAGCACAGAGGTCCTTCATAATTCATGGATTATTGCTCCAACTAAGCCTCGTTAATTTTCTGTGTCACATAAGTCTTGGGGCCCATTAATCTCAGGGTTATTGAAAAAAGAATGCAGTAACTTTTTAAGATATTAATGCTATTTAGATGGGCCTTTGTGTACTAATTTGGATTTTGAAAATGTAGTTAGGATTGGGAAGAAAAAAGATGAAAGAGGAACTGTGACTAAAAAGGCAGTGGTACCCAGGAGCTATATTGGTAATAAGATCATTTGAACATGTTTTGATAATATGCAGGCACCAAAAGTGTTTGGAGAGTGGGATAAAGAGAAAGGAGAGTATTGGAAATGGCAGGGGAATGATTTTCTACTGTATCTCAGCTCTGCCAACAACGCAACCAGGGAAGAGGAGGGCTGAATGGATACAAAATTTTGGTTGCTACACAAAATAGGATCAAAGGAAAGGGAAGAATAATCAGAGGTAATGATGATAATTTGTTTTGTTAGTTCAGAAATAATTGACCTGCAGTGAAGACATAATTATGGCACATTAAGGAGATTAAAAGAAAGAAAAAGGCAGAGGCATGGAGTGAAAACAAGCATGATTCAAGATCCTATAATTATGATGTTTCTATAACCACAATATTTTGATAGTAGCCTTTCAACCTAAAAATGCAGGAATAGCAGAAAACCAAGGCTGATTCCATTTTGGTTGCCAGATATGGGTTTTCTTTTTTCCTTCCTATTTCTTTTTCTTTTTGATTTCTTCTAACAGCTGCTGGTACTTGAATGGAATCTGCTAGAGGTAAGGATGTGGAAAGTGGAGAGAAAATGATGATTTATTTAGATGAGAAGAGTAAGTCTGCAATGAGAATTCTCCACTTCTGCCTTCTCCTTCAGCTTAAGTGAGGGTATTTTGGGCTAAGTCTGAAATTCTAGCAGCTCTCAGCTGGGCTTTCTATTAGATATGAATTTCCCGAAGTGTGACTTATGAGAAACATAAGATGATTTTAGTTTATATGTAAACAATTCTTTGTTGTTGTTGCATTCATTATGGATTTTAATAAGCATTTATAATGCTATTTATCCCTTAAATATAAATTATCATGGTTGTTATTTGTTTAGGATGAGTCCAAATAAACATAGTCAATTTAAAGTATAATGCAATTAAATAGTTGTACTAATAGTGTATGACTTTGGTACAAATCATGATACAAGCTTTTATAAATTACTGATGTTTGTGAAATGCTAGTTAATCCTTCTCTTCCTTCATCCCATGGAGCTGTCCCATCACAGTTCCATGGCAATACAGTGGGAGAGAGGTATGGTCGCAGTTCGGAAACACCGTCAGAATGGAAATGGTACTGCTATGTACTGCCAGGTCTTCTCTCGGTGGCTCAGATGGTAAAGAATCTGCCTACAATGTGGGAGACCTGGGTTTAATCCCTGGGTTGGGAAGATCCCCCGGAGAAGGGAAAGACTACCACTGCAGTATTCTGACCTGGAGAATTCCATGGACTGTATAGTCCATGGGGTTGCAACGTGTCGGACATGACTGAGCGACTTTCACTTCACATGCTGACCGTAGGTCTTCCCTGGTAGCTCAGCTGGTAAAGAATCCTCTGCAATACAGGAGACCTGGGTTTGAGCCCTTGGTTGGGGAGATCCCCTGGAGGAGGGCATGGCAACCCACTCCAGTATTCTTGCCTGGAGAATCCCATGGACAGAGGTGCCTGGCAGGCTGTAATCCATAGGGTTGCAAAGAGTTGAACTCAACTGAATGACTAAGTGCGTCCACATACTGACCACATTGATGTTCATCTCAGCAATCTGTAATCTCCAGAAATCTGGGCTTGAATTATGTAACAAGTCAGCTTCTCACTGTTGGCAGGTTAGGCAGTAGTCTAGAGAGTGTGCTCAGAGAAACCCAGAGGTGCCACCAGAGCCGCATGGAGTCGCAGAGAATACAAGTATTTTCTGACTCAGTGTGTGTGTGTGTGTGTGTGGCGGGGGTGCTAGGTTGCTTGCAGGTATCATGTGCCTCAATGTGTAACAGGTGGTGTGCTTTCCAGAACCACACAGACTCTTCAGTAGGGATGGGATCTGTCAAGAGAAACATACAGAACCTATTGTAAAAATTCAGTACCCCCCCCCCCACTCAGTTTTTTCCTTAACTAGCTTCTCCTGTTAAACAAAAGACACACACATTTTCTTTAAATCTAGGGCTCAACCAATCATTTTTGGAGGTTCACTTCACTGCCCACTTAGTTTTTAGGAGGCTGGTACTCACCATTCATTGTACTTTCTAATTGAACTTCTGAAAATCTTTTCAATCACATAAAAACTAGAACTGGCCTCTAAACTACATGCTCAGAAGGAAGTGAGACAGTTTTTCTAAGTACACAAGGTGAGCCGAGTGGGTTGCGGAGTCTAGAACAAAAATGGTCTCTAGGTTGGGAAACAAGCATAAAAATACCAGGAAAATTGGCTACAAATTCTTTGAAGATAGAAATATCTTGCCAGGTAGACCTCAGAAATGCCGTTTAAAATTCTTTCAAGATTAGTACACAATCCTCCCATACTTTTCTCTTTCTGCTTTGAAAGCCGCCATCTACCGCTCTCACTTGGAGCACCCTCCAGGACCTCGGAGCTGAGTTCTCTAAGTCTGCCCTTTGCTCATGTCTCTGATTGTGAGTCTTCTTTCCCCCTAAACTCCTGCAGGACATTTTCCTCACCCAATTCCTACATTAGCCATATTTGTTAGGGGGCATTATTCACCCTACAACACATGATTTCTAACTCATTTGCCTTTCAGAACTCCTATTGTAGAAATGTTTAAGGTTGGACAAATGAAAAAGTCACTGGAAGTGTATATTTAACTTCAGCTAGCCATTTTATTTAATGTCCTTGCAGATTACATGAATTCTTAAGTATCTGTGATGTATCACACATCTTTCTATCTACCTAACTGTATTTGTAGTGTGTGGTACACTGGGTACTGGATTCTTGACTGCAGCTGTTGGTCAGGTAACAACATTTGGAGGGTCTAACTTGGCCTTTCTACCCTGAACATCTTCCTCCTTCAGCTTCCATTTCAGACATGTTTAAAGGGCTCCCTTCCTCTAAATCTTTGTCTCATAGAATTTCTCCAGATTCTTACTCTTGAACTCCCTTGCTATTTGCCTAATTAGTGTTATCAATCTTTTGCTTCAGATTCATTTCCTGCATTTTCTTTGACTTGATGTGTCATTAAAAAATGATTTCTACCTTACTCAGAATACTATCTTGGACTCTCTTTAGAATTCAATCTTGACTCATCTACCTTGTTCCTTTAAGAATGTTTTTTCCCCCCTCCCATATAGTAATATAATTAGACAGGAAGGTGAAATTAGTCCAACAATAAACCTTTCCCTACAAGTCTTCAACATTTTAACTTATCAACTGCACTGAACATGGCCCCACATAGAAACAGGTACAAGAAATCTCTGCCACACTCAGAAGTTTAGTTTACAGTTGACACCAGCATTTGTGTTGACATTTTCAACCAATACCTCTCTGGCCAGCCTGGATTGTGACACTCTAGTTTTAGCTTAGAAATGGCCTCAGATTCCTTCTCAACACTATGCTTGAGACAGCCATTGCCAGTCCTCAAAGGGAAACTTATAGACATTCTTGGAATAAATCCATGGAAGGAAACTTGATATAATCATACGGGCATTTGTAGAAGGAAATAATAGATTATGTAATAATTTCACTTGCTCCCTTACTTCACAGGGCATTTTTAGTAGCTTTGATAAGTGTTATTTTTCAAGTACTTTGGTGCAAGTGCCTAGGTACATTAGTCTGTTTGAGGTCTGTAGGAAAAAAAAAAAATCAATATTAAACCTTCCAAGTCTGACAGCTCCATTTCAGACAGGCCCAATTTACCACACTTCAGCATTAAGCAACCTGGGTCAGGGAGAAGGCTGTGCTCTGCTTCTATTTGACACCTTCTGAGCATCCATTGTCAGCCTTAACAAGCTGTGTATTGACGTTTCTCAATATGCCTTGTCTGCCAAGATGCATTCTAGCCATTTAAATAAGGGCGTAGTTTTAAACTGGCAATGAGAAAGACTAGCATAATGCTTACAGTGTCAAAACTGGAGCACATAGTGTCACTCACTGACTATACAGGTGTTGGGAAGATACAAGAAGCAACATTTTAGGTCCCAGGAATTTTGCAAGGAAAAAGTAAGGACCTCCAACTCTTTTAATCAGTTCTTTCTTTCATAAAGAATTGCTTGCAAAACAAACCATTCTTCTATCTATTCGTCTATTATCTTTTATTTATACTTGTGTTTATGAATGTGTGTATATATACATACATTGTATATGTGTGTGTGTATGTGTATATATGTGTGTGTGTGTGTGTGTGTGTATATATATATATTTCTGCTTTTCATTCTACTTCTATACCTCCTCTTGTATTCAGTGAGTGAGGGTTAGTTTCATATTCTTTTTGAGTCATGGGTTGTTCATGGAATTGCAGCGTCTTAAGGTTGTGTGCTCTATATCTCACTCTGCTGAACACCACTAGGATCGCTCACATACAACCCCTTCCAGGTATGCTTGCACATCAGAAAAATCACACTAGCCTTTACTCCCCTTTTTTCTTGTTGTCCAGGACACCACTATGCAAGCCTTCATGGGTATAACCAACTTTATTAGGTTGGAGTCACTAAAGGAAATTACAATATAACAGATATAACAGATGAAGAACAGTCCGTGGGAAATACAGTTATGCCCACACTGGAAAGCATTCAAGAATTTCACCTTTGGAGGGATAATGGTTGACTTTGCCTGTGGGGGTAATTTTGGAACGCTCTTTGTCCCTTACTCTGTGTCATTGTTCTCATATGCATCTCTTTCGGGGACCACCACTTTCCTCCACTTGCTGTGCTGCTGGCTATCCACACTATTCCCTCTCTACATGGAGGACTTATGCCAATGTTTTATTATTTGTTTAAATATTATTTAGAATAATGGTTCTAAATTTGATCCAAGCTAAGTGGTGCTCTTTGTAAGACAACATGACATTATATTTGATTTTTAGTATGTGGAAATTCAGCCTTAAAACTTTCTTTCTTTCTTCCTGAGGAAACACAATTCTATGTGTGAGATCTCCAATTTAATTTTTGCAAGTAATTCAAATAAAAAACAGCTCTGTGTAAGCTAACAAAATGTCTTCAGGCCAAATCTGTCCTATAAGCAAAACTACTGCATTCCACCTAAATTCTTAAGGCAAGAGACATATTTTCCCAACTTCCCTAATAAGTTGAGAGATTGTTTTTCTTACAGT
This sequence comes from Cervus elaphus, assembly GCF_910594005.1. Taxonomy (NCBI): domain Eukaryota; kingdom Metazoa; phylum Chordata; class Mammalia; order Artiodactyla; family Cervidae; genus Cervus; species Cervus elaphus. The sequence goes on along the minus strand of NC_057819.1, from coordinate 77,994,389 downwards.
TGGGACAGTACTTCACATTATAATTAGAATGACTATACCTCATATTTTGCCTGAAGCAGTCCTGGCTTATGGCAATAATCATAATATCCAGTTTCATTTGTCCTAGATTTTTCATTTTTTTTAAACCATAATGTTGTTATTGATAGCCACATTAAAATAAGCAATATGCCTTGGATTGATTTAATTTCTACTTCCAGTTTCTGCCATGTTGAGTGTGAGATACTTGTGTAGTGAAGAATTCTTTAACGCATGGTTAGATATGAAAAATGGACTAGTGATGACCTATTTCTCTTTTCTGATTCTCTCCAAATGCAAGGGAGCTAACACCTTAACGTCTTCCTTTGAATGAAAGCATCAAGTGCTTGCTGCTGAACTGAAGTGTGCTCTTTTAGGAGAACCTAACGTCTATTTTTAGGTAGAAAAGGGAGAACGGTTTATTGCTGCTGTTTCTGCTGGCTGTTTCAGTCATGTCTGACTCTGCGACCCCATGGACTGTAGCCCCACCAGGCTCCTCTGTCCATGGGGATTCTCCAGGCAAGAATACTGGAGTGGGTTGCCATGCCTTCCTCTAGGGGATTTTCCCAACCTGGGAATCGAACCCAGGTCTCCCGCATTGCAGGCAGATTCGTTACCAGGGAAGTCCTTCTGCTGGATACTTGGTGAATTTCTGTGGTCCTGCCTTGAGATGCTAGACAAAAAAAGCACTAGACACAGACAGTTAGAAGCTTGCAAAATTATCAGTTAGATATATGTGAAACGTTTGTTGTTGGCGAAATATTTATTGGAATGCTGTTGCCACAGTGGTTTTTGTCATTTATTCTAGGGCTACTGTATCTAAAACTATTATTTAACTATTTCATTATACTTCTTTTTTTACTTTGTAATAAATTATTGTTGCAATGAGCTAAAGCAAAAGATATGTATTTAATAAGAGATTAAAATGAATTTTTATTTCTTAAAAACATATTGATGAATATGAAGCTTTCATAAGATTTTATTGGCAATTACTATTCACTAAGGAGGTTGCCATGACAATGATGACTGTATAAAATCCAAGAGTGGAAAATATACTAAATAACTAAAATATCAAAGAAGCATCAGCATCTATTTTGAAAGTTAGTAGTTACTTTAGGAATATGATCTCTTTGACAATGACTGAGAAAATACAGCTACAGAAGGTGCACTTGCATTTCATCTTGGGAACCATGACTTTTCATTTAGATCAAAGGATGACTTCAAACTAATTTATTTTATTGTTTATTCCAACTTTCCTTATGAGCATAATGAAAGTAGAGTAATTGTTGCTTATAATTTCATTAGTAGGATTTTGTAAAGATTTCAATGATACTTCAGTGTAAACAAATACTTCAAGTAGAAAATAAATTTAGATAAATCTTAGCAACCCTATTGACTATACAGTCCATGGAATTCTCCAGGCCAGAATACAAGAGTGGGTAGACTTTCCCTTCTCCAGGGGATCTTCCCAACCCAGGTATTGAAGCCAGGTCTTCCAGATTGCAAGCAGATTCTTTACCAGCTGAGGGACAAGGCAAGGCCAAATTCAACAATAGTGTAATTTTTTTTTTTTTTTTTTTACCTATTATGTTTAACATTGTTGTGATTACTTTTATTTTTTTTTAAATTTATTTATTTTTATTAGTTGGAGGCTAATTACTTCACTTTTAAGTCCCAGGTGGCCTAATGGCAGAGAATCTGCCTGCCAATGCAGGAGACCTAACAGATGTGGGTTCAGTCCCTGGGTTGGGATGGAACACAGGAAACGTGGGTTCCGTCTCTGGGTCAGGAAGATCCCCTGGAGGAGGAAACAGCAACCCACTCCAGTATTCTTACCTGGAGAGTCTCATGGACAGAGGAGGCTGGTGGGCTACAGTCCATATGATCAGGAAGAGTCCAAAACGACTGAGCGTCTGAGCGCACATAATGGCTGTCAAAATCTCATGTCTAAAAATGACAGCCTGATGTGCAAGTTATCTTTGTTTAGTTTGTTTTTCTTCCTCGATGGTTTAGTGGTTAAATAATCCACCTGCAATGCAAGAGACACAGGAGATGCAGGTTTCATCCCTGGGTTGGGAAGATCCCCTAGAGAAGGAAAATGGCAACCCAATCCACTATTCTTGCCTGAAAAATCCCATGGACAGAGAAGCCTGGCGGGCTACAGTCCAAAGGGTCACAGAGTTGGACACAACTGAGTGACCACATTCACACACGCAGGTCCCAATTAATAGAGTCAAAATCATTCTGCCCAAATTATAATATCTAACAGTATTGTTGATACTATTATGAATTTAGTTAAATCTGTCAACATTTACTACAAACTATTATGTAGAAAAATATGAATACAGATTTTAGTGGAGTATGGTGGTAAAAATAATGTTCTTACTAAAATAAGAGGCCAAGGAGCAGAAATGTACTTGAAGTTGACTGTGGTATACACTTTATTTACAATTGTGTCTAAACAAAATATACTACTTTACTGATCAAAATGGAAACTGTAGATATCAAAATAACAAATATTGTCATATATGTCTACTTAGAATAAATAAACTACAAGTTTTTTGGTAATGAACGTGGTGTTGAATTTTAAAAAATACTTCAGCATGGCAGTACATGCTTACTGCTCTTATTGTGGCTCAATCACTCAGTCCTGTCCAACTCTTTCCGACCCCATGGACTGCAGCACACCAGGCTTCCCTGTCCTTCACTGTCCCCTGGAGATTGCTCAGATTCATGTCCACTGAGTCAGTGATGCTCTCTGACCATCTCATCCTCTGCTGCTCTCTTCTCCTTTAGCCTTCAGTCTTTCCCAGTATTAGGGTCTTTCCCAGTGAATTGGCTCTTCTCTGAGTTATCCATCATGAGTCAGAAATGTTTGATTTGTGATAAGAAACTAGAAAATAAACTAAATGTTTTGTGATGGTGATGGTATTAACATTTTTTATAGTAACTTGTTTAATTTTGATTGCATTTTGTTCAAAATTAATTGGAGATCTGTAACAAACTGTTTAACACATCACTGCAAAAAAAAAAAATCACAACTCTTGAAGTATTTAGCAAGCCTGAAAACTGGAAGACAGTGAATTTGGTTTCTCAAAGAGGAAGGGAGAAACTGAACAAATAAAACAATAAAAACCTAGATTTTAACATTGCTATTCAAACTGTAGTCCCAGGCAGCATTGGCATCACCTGGGAGCTTGTTAGAGATGCAGATTCTCACCCACCCCAGACTTACTAATCAGAATCTTCATCTTAACATGTTCATTAGGCTTTTGTATTTACATTATAACTTGATAAGCGCTGATATAAAAGATTTCATTTAGAAATTTGGTATACCTTGACAAATGGGAAGAATACTTTGATGACACTTTTAAAAAATTATTATTCTTTGCTTGGATGACAAGAAGTTGAAAAGGCCTGTGAAGATGCAGTATCTAAATTTGGCAAACTATACAAAATAAGGAGAGTGAAAAGCTGACTTGAAACTCAACATTCAAAAAATGAAGATGATGGTATCCAGTCCTATCACTTCATGGCAAATAGAAGGGGAAAAATGGGAAGCAGTGACAGATATTATTTTCTTGGGCTCCAAAATCACTGCAGATGGTGACTGCAGCCATGAAATTAAGAGACACTTGCTCCTTGGAAGGAAAGCTATGACAAACGTAGACAGCATATTAAAAAGCAAAGATGGCATTTTGCTGACAAAGGTCCATCTAGTCAAAGTTATGGTTTTTCCAGTGGTCATGTATGGATGTTAGAGTTGGACTGTAAAGAAAGCTGAGTGCTGAAGAATGGATGCTTTTGAACTGTGGCGTTGGAGAAGACTCTTGAGAGTCCCTTGGACAGAAAGGAGATCCTACCAGTCCATCCTAAAAGAAATCAGTCCTGAATATATTTGGAAGGACTGATGCTAAAGCTGACCTGTTTAAACAAAAAAAGTTATCTTTAAATTATCTATTTTCTTAAGTGCAAAAAACCTCATAGAAGTTTGAAATTGTCACTTTTAAGGGCTCATCTAAATTAAATTCTTGGGCAAGAACAATAATCCTCTTCAGTTTTGAGGGATGGGAAAAAGAATAGAGATAGGTAGTTTCGGAACTACAGTTACAGCTAAATTCATTTAAAATTATTTTAATAGCTATTCATTTATGTTGGCTCTAGGCATTGGAAGGATTGATGATGAAGCTGACCCTCCAGTACTTTGGCTACTGGATGTGAAGAGCCAACTCATTGGAAAAAACCCCGATGCAACAGAGGATGAGATAGTTGGATGGCATCATGGACTCAATGGATATGAGTTTGAACAAACTCCAGGAAATAGTGAAGGACAGAGAAGCCTGGCGTGCATGGGGTCGAAAAGAGCGATGACTGAGTGACTGAATAACAATATGCCTAAAACACTTAATGTACCACGTGTATGTATAGTATTACTATCTCTACCGTCACTGCATGGACTGCAGCACACCAGACCTCCCTGTCCATCACCAACTCCTAGAGCTTGCTCAAACTCATTTCCATTAAGTCAGTGATGCCATCCAACCATCTCATCCTCTGTCATTTCCTTCTCCTCCTGCCTTCAATCTTCCCCAGCATCAGGGTGTTTTCTAAAGAGTCAGTTTGTCCCATCAGGTGGCCAAAGCATTGGAGTTTCAGCTTCAGCATCAGTCCTTCCAATGAACATGCAGGACTGATTTCCTTTAGGATTGACTGGTTTGATCTCCTTGCTTTCCAAGGGACTCTCAAGAGTCTTCTCCAACACCACAGTTTAAAAGCAACAATTCTTCAGCACTCAGCTTTCTTAATGGTTCAACTCTCACATCTATACATGACCACTGGAAAAACCATAGCTTTGAGTATATATGAACTTTTATTGGCCAAGTAATGTCTCTACTTTTTAACATACTGTTTAGTTTTGTCATAGATTTTCTTCCAAGGAGCAGGCGTCTTTTAATTTCATGGCTGCACTCACCATCTGAAGTGATTTTTGAAGCCCAAGAAAACAGTCTGTCAGTTTCCACTATTTCCCGATTTATTTGTCATGGGACTGGATGCCATGATCTTAGTTTTTTGAATGTTGAGTTTTAAGCCAGCTTTTTCACTCTCCTTCACTTTCATCAAGAGGCTCTTTAGTTCCTCTTAGTTTTCTCCCATAAGGGTAGTGTCATCTGCATATCTGAGGTTATTGATATTTCTCCTGGCAATGTTGATTCAAGCTTGTGCTTCATCCAGCCTGGCATTTCTCATGATGTACTCTGCATATAGGTTATATAAGCAAGGTAACAATATGCAGCCTTGACGTACTCCTTTCCCAATTTGGAACAAGTCTGTTGTTCCATGTCTGGTTCTAACTGTTGCTTCTTGACCTGCATATAGATTTCTCAGGAGGCAGGTCAGGTGGTCTGGTAGTCCCATCTCTTGAAGAATTTTTTACTTTGTTGTGATCCGCACAGTCAAAGGTTTCAGTGTAGTCAATGAAACAGAAGTAGATGTTTTTCTGGAATTGTCTTTCTTTTTTTATGATCCAATGGATGTTGGCAATTTGATCTCTGGTTCCTCTGCCTTTTTTAAATCCAGCTTGAACATCTGGAGTTTCTGGAATCATGTACCATTGAAGTGTAGCTTGCCAGGTTCAAATCACCATCTCTTACTGGGATATTGAAGCACATTTCAGGTAATATATATCTTCTTGCCCTACTATGGTGAAATGTTAATATAACAACTACAATTAAAAAAAATTAAAAACCACTTTATAACACTTTTCTGCTCAAAAATTTCTGGTGGTTTCCAAATTCATTCAGAATAAAAGTCAAAGTTTTTTTTTACCAAATCCTATTGCTGTTGTTCAGTTGCTCAATTGTGTCTGACTCTTTTTGACCCCACGACTGCAGGTTGTCAGTCTTCCCTGTCCTTCACCATCTCCTGGAGTTTGCTCAAATTCATGTCCATTGAATCGGTGATGCCTCCAACCATCTCATCCTCTGTCATCCCTTTCTCCTCCTGCCTTCAATCTTTCCCAGCATCAGGATCTGTTAAAATGCAGATTCAAATTAATTAGGTCTGGGATGGCGCTTAAAACCCCCCATCTCTACAACGCTGTCAGAGTACGCCAGGGCTGCTGGCCCACAGACGTGTTCTCACAGCCAGATTCTAGATCACAACATTCCAATTAATGTACCGTATGGAGTTTGAAAATTTTGGCTGAAGTACCAGATATTTTCAAATAAAATTCCAAAAGCACTGGGGCACTGAAAACTGAAATTATTTAGAAAAAGTATACTTTTATTTAACTCCATTATTTTTAAAAACCTTTTATTTTGTATTGGGATATTGCTGTTGTTCAGTCACTCAGCCATGTCTGACTCTTTGCAACCCCATGGACTGCAGCACGCCAGGCTTCCATATCCTTTACCATCTTCTGGAGTTTTCTCAAACTCAAAACCATTGAGTTGGTGATGCCATCCAACCATCTCATCTTCTCTCACTGCCTTCTTCTCCTGCCCTCAATCTTTCCCAGCATCAGGGTCTTTTCCAATGAGTCAGCTCTTCGCATCAGGTGGCCAAAGTATTGGAGCTTCAGCTTCAGCACCAGTCCGTCCAATGAATCAGCCCCCTCAAGTTTTCTTCTCTGAACTGTACATCCACATTGACTGTGATAATGTGGTGGCCAATCACTTACATTTTATTTGGTCTTATTTCAGAGATTCTTGATTAGGATTTCCCTTTGCAGGGACATTTTCTTTGCCGTAACTACCCTTGTTGACTCCACATCTCATGCTTTGCTCACCCACCATAAGACTCACCCTCTGAGTCTCTAATTCTACCTGCTTCTCTTTTAAGGAAAGTTCTGGGAAAGATATTTTTCTTTCCTATATCACTGCATGGGATTATTAGCCAGGGATCTATTTCTCTGGTAGATTGATTTTTGACAAGCATTTGTTCCCAGCTAGACTTCATCTTCTAATTTAGTACTTGCCTTTCTAGCTACCAATCAATGAATATTAGAACAATACAGATCTGGTAGAATATGAGAATGAGCAAAAGGCAATAAAATGATAGTTTTGCTGAGTCTCAGAAATCATCCAATTTCCATTCAAAGCCTGCAATGTTTTTTGTTCTGACCTTTCCAATTATTTCTGTTGTGAATCATTTTTGTGTGTATTTGAGAATTGATTCTGCTACAAAGATAGTTTTCCAAGAATGATATAGTTTGTGGCAGTCTCCCCTATTTTGATCTCTGAAAGAAGCTATTTTCTGTGCCATGCATTTGGACAATAGAATATGCACTGCATTTTCGAACACATAAGTGTTTCACTTATTAATAGTGCATTCCTACTAGGTTTGCTCATGCTTAAGATTCAGAGCTATTTTTAGGGTAGCATTTGTCAGATAGCAACTTCTTGCCAACTGAAATAAATGCAACCTTTCTCTTAGAAGACATAGTTGTGTGTCAGATTGCACAGTTTGATGAGCAGAGAATGGCTTTTTTCAGACTTTTGCTTACTTCCTTGGCTGGACATCTTTGCACAGTGAACAACTTGCACCACAGTATGTGACAGTTCTAGAGATGAAAGGCATTTCCTCTGTCCTCAGGGGACTTCAGTGCTGTTGGACATTTCCCGAGGAGATGGACTCTTGTTTGATCATTTTTATTCCCACTTATACCCAGAAGAGGGCCCTGAACACATAGTAAGTTCCTGATAAATACTTATAGGAATAAAATGTCTAACTTACTGGAAATAATGGGATAGTATAGCCTAAAAAATCAGCATGTGTGTTTTCACCAGCTTTTATCTAGCTGTTGTGAAACTTTTAATTTTAACTGAAAGGGGAATATGAAAAATTTAGAAAGAGAATGAGACAGAAAGAGACAGAGGAAACAAATATATTTACTTGATGAACTGAATTTCAAATGGATTTCTGTTGTCAGTATTAAAATACTATGTTATTTCATTTGGAGAACACAGTAACTCTTTGATTGCTTTCAGAGATATAAATCCCTGTGCATATCATCATGAAATAGTATTCTCTGAAATACAGGTGATGATAAAGATTCTTTGATTTGAGATGTCTATTCAGCCTCATTCCACATCTGTCTGCAGAGCAGCAGTTATTCTTGTTAGCAGAGATGTCAGAGGATTCATTTGAATTTTACTGATACCTTTTTAACACTCTACTCATCCAACTGTGAACAGATCCTTGTCTATCAATTATGCAAAAAGAGATGTCACTTGAGGTAAAACCAATATCTCAAAACAAAGACAAACTGCTTCTAGTTCCTGACACCTTCTCTCCTTTAGTGAGACTTAAGAACAGTTCTCTGAGTAGCTTTATTGCTTGTTTATCATCCTTATATTTACAGTTTGAAACCCACTGGTGTGCCAGAATATCCGTGCCTTCCTGGTGAATGTACATAGTACCGTCCGCATTAGCTTTTCTCTGGAGGGTTTATGGCAGCTCTGAGAATGCTCCCTGCACATGTGGAATCACTGAAGGTGTCATTGAACAGGAGCCCTAGTTTCTGTGCTCTAAAATCTATGCTGCATTGGCATCTGTACCTTCCCATGGCTGATTCCAGATGATGACTGAATTTGGCAGGGATACTAAGGCTGACCCATTCCTGGCTGGTTTGGGACAGCTGATGGATACTTTGGCTCAAGGACTCTCTCAGGACCTTGTCAAACTTTCTTTTGAGAATGTGGTTGTCTAGAACATTTCTGTCAAACACTTTTTCTCTTTCTATCCTTGGAAGTGACATTGACATCATGGTCTGATGGCCATCCCAGCATTTCCATATCCTTTCCTATTTTTTCTCACACAGATTATTTCCCTAATAACTCCTTGCAAATTTAATCCCAATTTAACACCGGTTCTTGCCTAGTCTGAACTAACACAGGTCCTGCCTCTTAGCAGGACTTGCATAGAATTATGCTTGAAAAAAAAGGCATAGTGTTTCTCCTTTGTTTTACTTCAGATAGAAGGCTGGTAACTCATTGAATTGTTGTTGTTTGGTCGCTCAGTTGTGTCTGACTCTTTGCAACCCCATGGACTGCAGCACACGAGGCTTCCCTGTCCTTCACCGTCTCCCAGAGTTTGCTCACAGTTATGTCCATTGAGTTGGTGATGCCATCCAACCATCTCATCCTCTGTCATCCCTTTCTCCTCCTGCTCTCAATGTTTTCCAGCACCAGGGTCTTTTCCAATGAGTCAGTTCTTTGCATCATGTGGCCAAAGTATTGGAGCTTCAGCTTCAGCATCAGTCCTTCCAATGAATGTTCAGGGTTGATCTCCTTTAGGATCGACTGGTTTGATCTCCTTGCTGTCTAGTTAACTCCCAAGAGTCTTCCTCAGAACTACAGTTTGAAAGCATCAATTCTTCAATCCTTGGCCTTTCTCCTGGTCCAACTCTCATATAGGTACATGACTACTGGAAAAACCATAGCTTTGACTATGTCGTCCTTTGTAAGCAAAGTGATGTCTCTGCTTTTTAATATGCTGTCTAGGTTTGTCATAGTTTTTCTTCCAAAGAGCAAATGTCTTAATTATATGGCTGTAGTCACCATCCACAGGGATTTTGAAGCCCAAGAAAATAAAATCTGTCATTGTTTCCATTGTTTCCCCATCTATTTGCCATGAAGTGATGGGACTGGATGCCATGATCTTAGTTTTCTGAATGTTGAGTTTTAAGTCAGCTTTTTCATTCTCTTCTTTCACCTTCATCAAGAGGCTCTTTAGTTCCTCTTCACTTTCTGCTGTAAGTGTGGTGTCATCTGCATATCCAAGGTTATTGATATTTCTCCTGGCAATCTTGATTCCAGCTTGAGCTTCATCCACCCCGACATTTCACTCTGTACATTTCACAATGTACTCTGCATATAAGTTAAATAAGCCGGGTGACAATACATAGCCTTAGAGCACTGCTGTCCCTATTTTGAGCCAGTCCATTGTTCCATGTCCGGTTCTAACTGTTGCTTCTTGACCAGCATACAGGTTTCTCATTGAATGATAATCCCCATTATTTTAGTTTATTCTCATTTCTTCATTTGTTGCTTTTTACCTATTTAAACTAACTCCTGAGTCGTAGCTCTAGAAAACCTCATCTGCCCATATCTTTTTGTTGGATCATTTAGGCACTGGCTCTGTATGTGAGGCCCTAAACTCAAGTCCATGTGGCTGAATTTCCCAACTGCAGGCTGTCACATGATCTTAGTCTTGTGTATATCATTGAGTGAGATGAAATTATAGTTTTGCTTCAGGGTTCACAGAATTTCCACTCAATGGTAATTTTGTTAAAGGAGGAAAATAAAACTTATTTAATATTTACAATGGAAACCTTTACTAAAATAATTATACATCACTTTATTAAGTACCTCTTATGTTCCAGGCACTTCACTAATTAATATATGTGTATTATCTCTACTAATCCACATCAACCCCAGTATGCTAGCATGATTACTGCTTCATTTTACAGATGAAGGGAGTGTGACCACAGATTTCTTGCTCTTGATTTTAATGTCTATGTGATATTTCTTCATATTAAAAGCTGTGTGACCCTAATTCACTTAGTTGTGATGAGCCTACTACAGATATGTAAGAGAAAGATAATACTACTACTGACCCTTTGAATTTCTCATATTTTTGTCATTTCATGTAATGTATTACCTCAGTCCTCATCACAATCCTAGGAAGTAGGCATTGTGCTTGTACCTGTATAACAAAGCTTTGCAAAACTTAGTGGTATAAACCAATAACAGTTTATTATTTCTCATGATTTTAGGCATGTAAAATTTGGGTGGCTCCTCTCCTTGCCTCACTGGATATAATCTGATGTCATCTGATAGTTCCCCTAGGACTGGAGGTTCCAATAGGGCCTCAGTCATGTACCTGACAGGTGAAGGGACAAAGGCTTTTCAGTTTTATTGGTAGCCTTTTAATCTTCACTAGACTAGACTGACCTTCACAGCATCATGGCCTCAGGATTCCAAGATGGTGAGATTGGAAAGTACAAGATAACTTAAAGCTTAGGTCAAGATAAGTGACGAGGCAAAAAAAAAAAAAAAAAGCAGAGGAGAAAAGGAAAGATATCCCCACCTGAATGCAGAGTTCCAGAGAATAGCAAGGAGAGATAAAAAAGCCTTTTTGAGGAAACAGTGCAAAGAAATAGAGAAAAATAATAGAATGGGTAAGACTAGAGATCTCTTCAAGCAAACTCAAGATACCCAGGGAACATTTCATACAAAGAGAGGCTCAATGAAGGACAGAAACCGTATGGACCTATAAGAAGCAGAAGAAATTAAGAAGAACTGGCAAGAATACACAGAAGAACTATACAAAAAAAGATATTAATGACCTGGATAACCATGATGGTGTGATCACTCACCTAGAGCCAGACATCCTGGAGTGTGAAGTCAAGTGGGCCTTAGGAAGCATCTACTAGCAAAGCTAGTGGAGATGATGGAATTCCAGTGGAGCTATTTCAAATCCTAAAAGATGATGCTGTGAAAGTGCTGCACTCAGTATGCCAGCAAATTTGGAAAACTCAGCAGTGGTCACAGGACTGGAAAAGGTCAGTTTTCATTCCAACCCTAAGGAAGAGCTATGCCAAAGAGTGTTCAAACTACCACACAATTGTACTCATTTTACATGTTAGCAAAATAATGCTCAATATCCTTCAAGCTAGGCTTCAGCAGTATGTGAACCAAGAACTTTCAGATGTACAAGCTGGATTTAGAAAAGGCAGAGGAACCAGAGATCAAATTGCCAGCATCTGTTGGATCATCAAAAAAGCAAGAGAGTTCCAGAAAAACATCTACTTCTGCTTCATTCACTATGCTAAAGCCTTTGACTGTGTAGATCACAAAAAACTGTGGAACATTTTTCAAGCGATGGGACTACCAGACCACCTGACCTGCCTCCTGAGAAATCTGTATGCAGGTCAAGAAGCAACAGTTAGAACCAGACATGGAACAACAGACTGGTTCTAAATTGGGAAAGGAGTGCATCAAGCCTGCATATTGTCACCTGCTTATTTAACTTATGTGCAGAGTACATCATGAGAAATGCCAGGCTGGGTGAGGTGTGAGCTGGAATCAAGATTACCTGGAGAGATATCAATAATCTGAGATATGCAGATGACACCACCCTTATGGCAAAAATCAAAGAGGAACTAAGGAGCCTCTTGATGAAAGTGAAGGAGGAGAGTGAAAAAGTTGACTTAAAACTCAATATTCAAAAAACTAAGATCATGGTATCCAGTCCCATCACTTCATGGCAGTTAGATGGGGAAACAATGGAAACAGTGACAGAATTTATTTTCTTGGACTCCAAAATCACTGCAGGTGGTGACTGCAGCCATGAAATTAAGATGCTTGCTCCTTGGAAGAAAATCTATGACCAACCTAGACAGGATATTAAAAAGCAGAGACATTACTTTGCCAACAAAGGTCTATATAGTCAAAGATATCCTTTCTCCAGTGGTCATGTACAGATGTGAGAGCTGGACATTACAAACAGCTAAGCACCGAAGAATTGATGTCTTTGAGCTGTGGTGCTGAAGAAGACTGTTGAGAGTTCCTTGGACAGCAAGGAGATCAAACCAGTCAATCTGAAAGGTAAGTTAACCTTGAATATTCATTGGAAGGACTGATGCTGAAGCTGAAGCTCCAACGCTTTGGCCACCTGATGTGAAGAGCTGACTCATTGGAAAAGACCCTGATGCTGGGAAAGATTGAAGGCGGGAGGAGAAGCGAATGACAGAGGATGAGAGGGTTGGATGGCATCACTGACTCAGTGAACATGAGTTTGAGCAAGCTCTGGGAGATGGTGAGGGACAGGGAAGCCTGGTGTGCTGCAGTCCTTGGAGATGCACAGAATTGGACATGACTGAGCAACTGAACAACAATAGCAAAGTCACAAAGTCGGTCCTGATAAGAGGCGCAGCAGTGCCACATAAAGTGGGCATTACCACACTCACTGGGAGTTATTATTATTACAAATCTCATCTTAAAAGTCATGAAACTGAGCAGAAAGGCTGGCATTGAAATCCAGCTGTGTATTGTCACTTTTTTGGCTTTCTTCCCACTCTGCCATGCAGTCAGTAGTATCTCCTTTCCCACAGTTCTGCTGTCAGGACTGGATGAGACATGCTGGGGACGTGCTCCGCAAACTCAGTCATGTCATTCAGAGTCCTCTCAGGTCTATCTGTTGACTTTTTAGTTGGGCATATATTTATTAAACGTAGGACTCTATTCCAGGGCATGGCGTTTGGAGTTATAGCCCAACGATAAAGTCAGGTTCGAACTTGAATACGGATCCTCTGAATACCTGTTCATTCCTCTTTTTACCACAATCAAAAGCAAGCAACTTGCTGCCACTGCCATTCTCCCATGTCCCTGGTACCAGTAACTGATCAGAGTTAACACTCAAGATGAAACATTCTTGCTATATACCATGAGTAAATGATAGTTTCAGGTAGAGCTGGTGAAACTGGTTATTCACATGCAAAAGAATTAAACTGAAGCCTTACCTTACGCCACTCCCTCAAAATAACAGGGAGTAGATAAAAGACTTAAGACCTGAAACCATAAAACTCCCGGAAGAGAACATGGGGTGTATGCTCTTGTCGTTGGTCAATGATTTTTTGGATTTGACACCAAAAACAAAGGTAACAAGGACAAAAATAAACAACTGAAACTACATCAAACTAAAAAGTTTGTGCACAGCCAAGGAAAGCAGCAACAAAATGAAAAGACTGGGATGGAAGAAAATACTTGCAAGCCATATTTCTGATAAGTAGTTAACATCCAAAATATATAAAGAAGTAATACAACTCAACTGCAAATAATCTGATTAAAAAAGTAGGCAGAGGAATGGGAAAGACATTTTCTAAGAAGATATATGAATGGCTGCAGACACATTAAAATGTTATCAACATCACTAATCATCAAGGAAATGTAAATCAAAGCCTTAGTAAGATATCATCTCATATCTTCAGAATGGTTATCATCCTTCACAATATATGAAAATCAAGCCATCACGCCATATACCATAAACTTATACAGTGATGTTTGTCAATAATTAATAAACTTGGAAAAATACCATTATATTAAAAAGGAATGGCTATCCTCAGAAAAAATAAGAGGTAATAAATGTTGGCAAGGCTGTGGAGAAAAGGGAAGCCAGGTGCACTGTTGGTTAAAATGTAAATTGGTGCAGCTACTTTGGAAAACAGCATGGAGGTTTCTCAAAAATTGAAAATAGAACTGCTATACGATCGAGGATTCCTACTTCCACGTACGTATCCAAAAGAAATGAAAACATTATCTCAAAGAGATATCTACACTCACAAGTTCATTGTAGCATTATTCACAAGAGCCAAGATACAGGAAAATCCAAGTGTTCAGCAATGGATGAATAGATAAAGTGTGTTATATTACATACAATGGAATATTATTCAGCCATCAGAAAGAAGAAAATCCAGTCATTTTCAGAAACATGGATGGGCCTTGAGGGCACTATACTGAGTGGAGTAAACCAGACATAGACAGATACTGTGTGGTATCTCTTATATATGGAATCTATTTTTAAAAGCTAAACTCACGGAAACAGCGATTTGCTAAGGGCTGAGGGATAGGGAAAATAGAAATTTCCCCTAAACTTTCACAAACCTTCAGCTATAAATTGAACAAGATCTGAGGGTCTAATATACAGTGTGGTGACTATAGTTGATAACATTGTATTATATAATTGAAATTTGGTAAGAGAGTAGAAATTAAATGTTTTTACCCTTCTATTCTTCCTACATAGGTGAGGTGATCGGTGTGTTAATTAATTATATGGGAGGAGATATTTCACTATATGTATTTCCCCTATTTGTATACACACACACACACACACACACACATATCAAATCATCACAATATACACTTTATAAATATCTTACAATTTTATTTGTACCACAGCAAAGCTGGAAAAAAAGTGGATCCTACTTGAAATTTTTATGTTGAATCATATCTAATTATCTTTTCAGATAACACACAGATATACAGTAAAATCATTGGTCATTTTCTTCTTAAAGAATGAAACTGCCCAGCTCAGGTTTCTGAAATATGTGAGACCGGGAACTTTGCAGTCAGAAGAACTCTACTTCTTTTTCTTCCACTTCTAAATTAGGTACTTCCTTTCCTAGTGAACTGGGTATGGAAATGTTCAGGGTCTCTTTACCACTATCCCACAAATCCTTTTCTGAGTGTACCTTTTTTTTTCCCCTTTCAGCCTCCATCTCTCTTTTTTCATCATCTCCTCTGTCTCTTTTCTTCTTCAGTCTTTCTCTGTCTCTGCCAAAGGCATAATTAGCACATCTTGCATTTAGAAATGAGATCCTGCAGGGTGCACTATTATTCTACAAATAATGACTGCACCCTAATTGCAGTAAAATTGCCACTTGGAATGAGAAGTTTAATGGACTGCACATCTGCATTGAATAAATCAAAGGAAACCATTGTTGATTTTGTTTCACAATTCCTGCAGTAAATACCAATTTTGAAAAAAGAAGTTGCTTAAATGTTTCCTTTTCAGCAGTACCTTGCAGCATTACCGCAATAAAGAAGGCAAGCATTAGAATGACAGCCACTGTTTTTTACCAGAGATTTTTTTGTATACCGTCGCTGATGGCTTCAAACAATTTAAGAACACTGAAATCATAAAGGTATCTGAAAGAAAACTAAAGTTCTCATTGATCAGAAAGTTTATCTGGACAAAATGGAACCCATCTGTGGGTGTGTATATGATAAACTGGATATCTATTTTTAATCTATGATTTCTTTGAATGAATGTGAGAATTTACTTCCTTACCATTGTTTTGAAATTGTAGAAATTGAATTCTGAGGATCTTTTTATCTAGTTTCTTGTTTCTAGAACCTCATTCAAAAAATATTTATTAGGCCTCTACCATATATCAGATCCTTGTAGTTACAGGCACATTTCAGGCTGAATAGAATACAGTCTCTATTATTACAAGCTACATCATGCAGTTTAGAAGGATATTTCTACTTTTAAGCATCTTTAGGAATAGAAATTCCATGACCTCTTCACATTACCCAAATGTTCAAAACAAGCAATTCTACTTCACTTATATTTCTATGCAACTCTAATTGTTACTAAGGGATTAGAGGGGAAAAGAAACTCAGCTCTCAGCTTATACACAAAGAAATTATTCCTATTTTCCTCTGCAACCAAGGAAAATAGTCTATTGAGCTAACAAAAAGAAATAAAATGCATTTGTTTCACAAGTGTTTGGCATGAACTCTATTTGGCATAGATTCAATTAGTCATTTATTTGAGGGAAATGTATTTCCATCTGTGGCCATGTCAGCTGAATCAGTTCCCAGGAGTCCACTTACTGTGATGCTTCATCTATAGTTATTTTCTTTTTTTCAGCCAGGTAAGTTTTAACATACCCAAGTTAGTCGCTATACAGTGATACAGTTATTTATTTGCTTTTCCCCTGGAAAGATCTTAGTATTTTGTAGTCTCTAAAATAAATAAGGGATATGTAAAATTTTACCTAATGTAAGATCACACAGATGTGAATCTATCATGGTGGTTTAGGCAATGAATTCAGTGTGCATTCTAAGTGAAGCATGAGTGAAAGTGAAACTAAAGTGAAACCTGACTGTCCAGGATACAGACTAATCAGGGTTGCCCAATGGTCCTTTCTGTGGTGGGCTCCCTGCAAGCAAGAATGGAGCTATCATTTAATTTGCGTTTTATAAATTTCAAAGTACATGAATAGACATCTCAAAGAAATATACCTCTGTGAAGTTTTTAGCCAGCATAATGCACAAAGACAAACACAGGGTCACAGAAGATCTCATGTACTCTAAACTGAAGCGTAGATTCAGACCTAAGAAGGTGGATCAAAATTATTATTGTCTTACATGGATAATTAAGGTGAAAGTTGCTCGGTCGTGTCCAGCTCTTTGTGACACTCTTTGCCACAGCTCTTTGCGACATGGACTGTACAGTCCATGGAATTCTCCAGGCCAAAATACTGGAGTGGGTAGCTGTTCCCTTCTCCAGGGGATCTTCCCAACCCAGGGATCAAACCTGTGTCTCCCACATTGCAGCCAGGTTTTTACCATCTGAGCCACCAGGGAAACCCACATGGATAATACAAGCCACCCAAATCCCTGTAGTTCTATCTTAAAGGTATTTGAGACCACAAGAGAGTCTGTGCAGCCCCTGTTTCTTTTCCACTTAACCTTGCACATAGGATTCCATTATTCAACATGCTTGCTTTCCTAAAGGCTGGTCAGATTACCAGCACACGGGCTTTTTCTGCTATCGCTGGTGCCACTCACATTAATATTAATATATGTGTGTGTGCTTAGTCACTCAGTCACGTCCAACTCTTTTGCAAAGCCATGGACTGTAGCCAGCCAGTCTCCTTTGTTGGTGGAATTTTCCAAGAATAACGGAGCAGGTTGCCATATCCTCCTCCAGGGAACCTTCCTAAACCACAGATCGAACCGGTGTCTCTGGCGTCTCCTGCATTGTCTGGCAGACTCTTTACCACTGAGCCACCTGGAGAGTCCCCACTGACATGTATGATCATATTAATGTTCCGTTCATTGTCAATTAGAGGAAGAAATTCCCCTGCCATTGAGAGGTGGTGGTGTGAAAAGAAATTCTAATAAATATAAATGTGCGATCTGATATACATGACTCAATCCTCTTAAAAAATATATCTTTATGTTTTGAAGCAGTGGTAAACTTTTATTTTTTCCTTCTGCAACATCTGTTGGCTTATGCTTGCATCCTTTGTGATGCGCCTGTGTAGGAAATGAAAATTTCAATAGAAAAGGAGAAAGGTGGGCAGGAATATAAAAGAAACAGAAGGCATTTAAAATGTTATCAAGTTATGAATGCCAACCTTTCACCTTTTTATACAAAAAAGTAAATGCATGTGTGAGCATGTTTGTGTATATTGTCTTCGATTCACTTGCTCTTCAAATTAGGTAAATACAAGATTATTTTTAAATTATGTGTCACAGCCAAAAAGCACAATTGATGTCTAAAGTACAGGCTTAGTGCTATGTGACTCCCCCTCCCCCCTCTTCCTTCTTGCTGTCTGCAGCAAACATTCTTTTGGAAGAATAGCTCCGTAGGGCATAGATTTAGTACCTCTCTTCAATCTTCTTTAAGTATTTTTGAATCCTCTTAAATCGCTGCCTGTTTTAGGCCTTTGTGTGAGAATCAAGGATTCTCAGTGATGTATTCTGTAGGGATATGTACATACAAACCAGATAAGTGCCTTTCCTGGTCACCTCTTGGCCAGTAAGTTAGTCTGATTGCTTTGGTGCTGCATGTTGGGAGTCCTGGAATAGTTTCACAACAAATTAAGGATGCCAAGGAGGTGCTGGTGGCAGGGAATGATGCAGTTAATATTTTTGTGTGTGTGTTCAGTTAGTCCATTTCGGACTCTTTGCCACCCCATGGACTGTAGCCCACCAGGCTCCTCTGTCCATGGGATTTTTCAGGCAAGAATACTGGAGTGGGTTGCCATTTCCTCCTCCAGGGGATCTTTCCAACTCAGGGATTGAACCTCTGTCTCCTGCGTCTCCAGGATTGGCAGGCGCAATGAGGAACTTTGCGCCTGTTTTTAAGGAACTTAAAAACTTCTTCCTTAAAAAAAAAAGAAAAGAAAACCCTATTGGTTCCCATAGGGAATAGTTCTAAATCTTGGCACCCCTAAGTTTTTCTTTTATATAGGAATAGGCAGAATCTGTACTTTAAGCACTTTAAAGAATAACTGTAAAATAAGAGAGAACCTAAAATTAATCAAATAAATAATGTGAAGGTGTAGCAGGCATATTAGAATCTGCCATCTTAACACTTTCAATGTCCCTAAAACCTCATTTTACAGATCAGGGAACTGAGACACAAAACTCACCCAAGTTCACACAGTAAGTTGTAGAGCTGGGATTTGATCTAAGAATCAAATGCTCACTACCCAAGAGAGAATCTCTCAGCCTGAAGCCAATAAAGCAGTAAAAAATAAAGCAGTATAAATACATAAACATTTAAAATCTATATTCATGAAAGATTATAAACAAAATTGAAAATTGACAAACAAGAAAAATTCCATTGTACTGTATGGCAATATGTTTTGTAAAGGAGTAAAGAGCATTTTAATATTTGATTTGTACTGAAAAGGAGGAAGCTAAATTCTATTTCTTTTGCATATTTAGAAAATAAAAGAATCAACTTCTAATGACTAGAGTTAGTATCATTTGAAAGGAATTAAATTCTGGTGGTTTTAGAGATTATCCAGGGAGACCTATAAGAAGATATAAAAATATAGAAAGCTGGCACATTAGAATGAGGAGAAACTAAAGATATTAAATTAAGCCAGGAATTAAGCAACAACAACAAAAAATACAGACCATAGACTATTATATCCTTGTAAATGGGTTATGAACGGCCTTCTCAAAATATTTATATCATTATAACAAAGACTTTCAAAAACCTTATTCTCATACAGTTCTTGTATATAGCTGATTGCGTCTTAACACAGATTCATAAATGCACTTCTACATTGTATAGGAATGAATATGAAAATTGAGCTAGGTACAAGGTAAATGTACAAAATCAGTAAACAACTCACCCATTTACAGAATGCAATGGATAAGAAAAATGCTTATTTCATAACTGCAGTGAAATAGAGAAAAACTTGGCAATAATTTTGGCTTAAACTACATGGCATCTGTATCAAAGAAATCTGTAAATACTATTGAGAGATATTAAGCAAGACTAAGCTCTAACACAACATTGTAAATTAACTATGTTTTAATAAAAAATTATTAAATAAATGAGAAAAAAAGACTAAACTTTGGAAAGTCTACCTAAATTGATAGAATGTTTGAATATGATAAAATAACATGGCAATAAATGTGTTTGTTAAAATTTAGTTCTCTTTAAGTTGTGTATACATAATAATTTATCATTTCATCATATATACATAAGATTTCGGTAATTTACTCGGTTCCCTGGTAGCTCAGATGGTAAAGCGTCTGCCTACAATGCGGGAGACCCGGGTTTGATCCCTGGGTCGGGAAGATCTCCTGGAGAAGGAAATGGCAACCCACTCCAGTACTCTTACCTGGAAAATCCCATGGACAGAGTAGCCTGGTGGGCTACAGTCCGTGGGGTCGCAAAGAGTCAAACACGACTGAGTGACTTCACTTCACTTTCACTTTGGTAATTTGTTTGAATTATTCTGAAGTTTATTTGAAGAATACATATATAATCACTATCCGAGAGAGAATTTCATCAACCTAAAGCCAATAAAGCAATAAAAATCAATTATAAAAATACATAAATATTTAAAGCATATATACAGAAAACATTTATAGACAAAATGGTAATATCAGCAAACTGGAGAAAATATACCAAAAACATAACTGTGATAAATTGTAAAGATAGGCACTGAAGTAAAGGGATGCTGGATCCACAGCTCTAGTGCCTCACTGATTGAGGCAGGTGGAATCCATGGCACTTTGGGGGTGGCCACAAGCTTGCATGAAGTTGTAGATAGTCTTCAAGCAGAAAAACAGAGATGCTGATGACTCAGCTGGGAAGCTGTCAGCTTGTCTTGTAACCATCAATGTAACTGCAGGTAAACTCAGAGAGGGTGGAAGAAGATGGAGCAGGGGAAATTCAGCAGTGTCTCTACAAAGAGGTGTCTTGATTACAGAATTTAATGAAAAGTATTGGAGAAAAACTGTGTGTTGGAGAACAATGACTATTATGGGGGGAAAAGTGCATAAGTTAAACATTGGAAGGAACTATGGCAAAACATTAAAAGTGAATGTCTTAGACTCTGGGACTATCACCAAATTTCATTTATAATTGTTTTAGCAATATCATGGGCTTCCCAGATGTCTCAGTGGTGAAGAATCTGCCTGCCAAGTAGAAGACTTGGATTTGATTCCTGAGTCAAGATCCCTAGGAGGATGAAATGACAACCCACTCCAGTATTCTTGCCTGGGAAATCCCATGGACAGAGGTGCTTGTCAGGAGTCAGACATGACTTAGCAACTAAATAACAACAGTAATAATATAGAAATAAGAATTGTCATAATTATTGTTGTTGTTAATTTTGTTTTGTTTGGAGCAGGTGTTGGCAAACTACAACTCAGTTTCTATTTTTGCAAAAAGAGTTTTATTTGATGCATAACCACAATCATTCATATGCATCTTTTCTATGGCTGATTTCCTTCAACTAAAGGGTCGAGTGGTTGCAACAAAGATTGAAAATATAATGTATTTATTTTCTGGATTTTTGCAGAAAAGTTTTGCTGATCCCTACTTTAGAACAATATACTGAACTAATAAGATAATTTGGGCACAATTTGAGTATGTTGGGGGAAAGAAGACGGACAGGGCACACTGCTTTTAAGTAATGCCCATTGTGGCATAAATTTAAGAAGCACAGAGCTAGGGATACAAACTACTCAAAATATCCTTTCAGGTAGTAATCAAATTCAACTTTTCTATTCCATATTTTGGCTGTGAATCTTTTATAGTACAGCCTGGGAAAATTTGAGAACATCAACCATTCCTCTTGAAACAGTTCAATCAGTGCTTGAATTTCAAATCAATACCATCTTGAAATTATGTGAAGACAATGAAGTGGCCCACTAGCAAATAGCTTTTCAAATTGAGTTTGAAAAGCTTCAATTAAATGGCATCATTAAGAAAAGTGGGACCCTAAATACCCCATAAAATGGAGCAGCACTCCTTTGAGAAATGGGTAATTCCAGGACTGAAGCTGAGAAAGTACAAGGTGAACCTAGGAATGTTTTAGTGCCTGAAAGTAAGGAAGTGTTCAAGAACTACTAAGAACATTTCAAATGGATGCAAGAGCTGAATTGATGAGTCTGGCTAAATTTGAGACAATTTGAGCATGAAAAATAATGATGGCAATGGAGTGTAATATGAATAAAAAAAATGCATGAGCCCATAACAATACCAAAAAATGGGAGTGTGTCACTCAGCTGTGTCCAACTCTTGCTTTTCTTCATAGAATGCCAGCTAAGATATGTGGAAGAAATGATAGTGTTACAATATAACCATTTTGATACCACCAATATAATAATTAATTCAGGCAAGGATCATCAAGGATGCTAAAATTACTTAGTGTAAGATTGTTAAGGAGCAGCATATTTCATCCTCTCAAAGTATCACTCTAGAGATTGCTTGTTAAATGACAGAGAAAGGATACTTTCATATTAAAAAGACCAGACATTAATCTGACTTGAATCAAATAGTTAAATTTAGGGCCCCATTAGTAGAATAAATTGACAGTTTGTGCCTTCTAATGTGATTCAGGAAATTACACAATATCATCTATGCAGTATTCTTATCAAAAATGTTTACTATTAATTTAATCATGGAGAATCAATCAGGCAAATCCAGAATATGGGATAATGTACTAGTCAACAGATCTAAATTTTTGTTCTACATTAAAGGAGATTATTTTGGTTGAACAGGAACAAATGCAATGCATGTACTCTGGATTCTGGACATGGGGGCAAACAGATATAAAGGACATTTGGAAAAATTTAAATATAAATTTTATTTTAGGGAACATTATTATATGCATCTTAAATTTCTTGATGTTGTAATAGCATTGTGGTTATATAGTATAATGTTCTTGTTCATGGAACATAGATGCTGAAGTGTTTAGGGGTTGAGTGTTGTGGTATCTGCTGTGTACTGCACATAGTTCACAAATGAGAAGAGAGTGGGGAAATGTAGTAAAAATGCTAATATTTATTAAAAATTATATTCACTTAAATTACTTTTATTATCTAAATTGCATTTGTTTTGTTTTGTAATAGCATTATTGCAAACATTTATCATACAACTACTATGTCTAAGGATGTTTGGTAAGTATTAGATCACGAAGAGGCACAGACAATGGAATCTACTTCTCAAGAAGGCATCTATTTGCATGGCAACATTTCCCAGTTATTATATTTTGGATGCTAAACAGATAACTTCAGAAATAGGTATGGAAAGAGTTCAGGGAGACAGTAGTTTCCCAGGCTGAACTGATTTGATAGACTACAAATAGAAAGTCCTGAAGGAAGTCCCACCATTCACTGTGATGCAAAGCTCCAAAAGAAAACTTACACTTGCTTTTCATGGTAAAATCTCTGAAATCCAAATTCTGATGAGCTCACCAGTACTAAATTTCACATTTATTGTCTTATTCTTAAAATTTTCTATCACAGTTCTGTCATCAAATATAGAAAGAATAAAAATAAAAAAAGTGAGTCTTCTAATCTGATGTTGTCTGGACAACCCTCACAAATGGATTTGTTATCTGCTAAGAGATATGCAGCAGGTTGCTCTGATACTTTGCTGGATTTTAGCAACCTTTTCTCACTTTTGTGCTTTCATTTTATCACAGGAGACTAGAGGCCTACAAACTACATTTCTCAGATTCCTTTGCCAGCTGGCTTCTAATTAGGTTCTTCCAATAGACGACACTGCAGGCATATTGGAGGGTGTGAGAAAAGAAGCCAGATCCTCCTGGTTGATTCCTCAGACAACAGGAGTCCAGGCTCTTGAGGTCTTGCTCAGGTAGAGTTCTGAGAGGTTCAGTGGCAGCCGTGACCAAGAAACCTCCACAGCTCGGGGCTACCTGCTCTGGCTCTGATAGGGGTGGCCTGGCAGCCGTAGACACCGGTGTCTCAGTAGCATAGCCCCTGTGGCCTTGGTCTCTATGACGACAGTAGCTCAGTATATCTTTGGACTTATAGCAGCAGCAGCAGAAGAGCAGTGTCTTAGCTTTCTGCCAAGGATGGGGTTCCAAAAACAGCAGTGGATGCGCCAGCAAACTCAATGGCACAGCAGGGAATTTGAGTAATACAATTTTCCCATTTGCTCCTTCAGTTCTATTAGGAAATAGAGGCTTTCTATCATTACCAATGTCTGAGCAAACTAGAGTTTTCTTTTCTTCCCTAGTCATTCCAACACTTAAATGCTGTATTGAATTCTCCCTGCCTAGACTTCCTGGAGCCATTCCTCTTTTGTTTTTGGACTGGACATGGACTGACATATTGGTGAATTTAATCATTTTTGTATAACTGGGCTTCAGGACTTGGGGTTCTAGGAGCAGCAGATTTTAGGTTTAAGCCAATACATTTTTATTTATGACTGCCTCTTAGCTGTATTTAAGAAACTGAAATTTGATTCACTCATTTAGATGGGTTTCTGATGCATTTTCTGCTGATGGCAGCAGCAACACGAGGTAAGAGGAAAGCTTTGACGCATGAGAGCAGCAGATGTGGTGGTGTGTTTTGCTGGATGACACCCGTAGACCTTTGGTAATTACTCCTGACAACAAGTATTTAGCACCACCAAAGTGCCAATACTGAACTATATAACTTCTCACTAATTATCTCATGTGTCCTCCCCTTCCCCATGACAAAACCCCCTCAGTCCCACAGCCTAATGAGTATTGTTGTTTCCTCCTTAGAGGGAGGACAATTTGGCCACTTGCAATAGAGTATCTTGGGATCATATGACTGAGAAATCTGACTACTGGGCATATATCTTGAGAAAACCATAATTCAAAAAGATATATGTATCCCAATGTTTATTACAGCACTATTTACAATAGTCAGGACATGAAAGCAACCTAGATATCCATCAACAGGCAAAGGAATAAAGAAGTTGTGGCACATACATACAATGGAATATTACTCAGCCATAAAAAGGAACAAAACTGAATCAGTTCTAGTAAGGTAGATGAACCTAGAGACTGTCATATGGAGGGAACTAAGTCAGAAAGAGAAAAGTAAATATTGGTATATTAACATATATATATATAAAATCTAAAAAAATGATACTGATGAACCTATTTGCAGGGCAGGAATAGAAATGCAGCTATAAAGGGTAGATCTGTGGACGTGACGGGGAAAGGGTGAGGGTGGACCAAATTGAGAGAGTGGCTCTGACATATACATGACCATGTGTAGAGCAGAGAGCTGGTGGGAAGCTATTGCATATCACAGGGAGCTCAGCTCGGTGCTCTGATGACCTAGAGGGGTGGGATGGGGGTTACGGGAGGGAGACTCAAGAGGGAGGTGATACATGTATACTAACAGTTGATTCTTGTTGTTCTACAGCAAAAACCAACTCAACATTGTAAAGCAATTATCTTCCAATTGAAAAAAGAATATGTTGGGGTGCTTATTAAAAATCAGGTTCTAGGAACTTACTGTACATTTACTAAAAAAGAATCTCCCTGGGTGGCACCTGGGAGCCCTAGGTGATTCTATGCACCCCCCAAATTTGAGAAACACCATCAGAGAGAAGTAACTTGCTCAAGCTCAGAGTATCAGAGGTAACATTTGAACTTGTTGGTCTGACTTGAAATCCCGTATTTCTCCTACTCACCCCTTACATAATCCCATCATCTAAGGGAAGGAATTGTTGACAAAGATGAGAAGGCCACATGCTCTCAAGTATTATATTAATGTTCTCCATGTGATGAATATTTTGAAGTTCCAAGGTATTTTCATCCAGCTTTCTCATTTAACAAACCATAATATGGTTTGATTAAACAAAGGCTTGCTCTTCAAATTTATTCCAAGTACTGCTTCATATTCTTCTTCTCTGGGCAAGTGATGAAATAACACAAATTGTTCATCATTAAACATATTCTGGAGGATCCCCCTTGTCAATTTACTATACTTACTGGATCTGAAATGGAGGGCAATTTACCTCTGCCTTCATTTCTCCAATGACCTACTTGTTATTTGTTGCTTTGACTTTTTCTTCTAGTATCTCATTTAATGTAACAGTCTTGATTCATTTCAATTTATCAGACACTTATTGGGAGCCTATGTTTTCCATGCTGTCTTAGGCCCTGTGAGAGATACAAACTCTGTTCCTAAGGATCACGTTCTCCAAAGCTCCTGTTTGTGGGGCCTCATGTCCATGCCTTGATGCTTTTGGAATGAAATCAATAAAAATCTCCCTTTAATCTTAAAAATTATCCAAATTGACAGCTTGTGGCTCAGCTTTTTCTCAATGAAGAGGTCAGTGAAAATGTCACAAAATATGCTAGACAAGGAAATTGAAGTTTCCCATGGTAAATGTAATTGATGCTGAGGATGTTGCAAAACAAATCCCTTTTTATGACACATTTCCCAGGAGTGGAACCACAAGCTGATTCATTTGTCTTTCCTGTGAAAAGGTAAGCACAGTCTTTTCAGAATCAGAAAATGTCTGCCATAGGAAAGTGTCATTTTAAAGGAAGAGATTACCACAGCACCTTGCCTTATAGAGGTGTTGGGATGACTTTAAATGAGGTTTTGCATTAAAAGTGCTCAGAACAGCTAAATATAAGAGCTCAATAAGGTGAGTTATTTTAAAACTGAGGGCTGTGCTTGATAGGAAGCATTTCTAAAATGCAGGAACAAACTTATAAAACATTTAATATACATTTCAACACACATTTATGGAATGCACTTATGGGGGAGAATAAAAATCAGACCTGATTTTAACTTACTATCCAGTTGCTTACTATCTAGCTTTAAACAAATATATACATAAATAACTATTACCTAAAGCTGCAGTCCCCAAATTTTTTGGCCCCAGGGATCAGTTTTGTGGAAGACATTATTTCCAGGGCCATCAGTTTTGCGGAAGACATTATTTCCATGATTCAAGGGCCTTACACTTAATTTCTATTATTATTGCATCAGCTCCACCTCAGAGTATCAGACATTAAAGGTTGGGGACCCCTGGTCTAAAGCATTATTTTTAATGATCATAAATGAGGACATATTTGAATAGTGATAATAAATGAAAAAAAAACAATATATTTCTATGTAGCTTTATAGTTTAAAGTGCTTTTTCTCACTTAATCCTCACAATAATTGTGTGAGGCAAATATTCATAGAAATAACTGAGCAATGATGAAGTGATTTGTCTGTGGCTTTGAGGGGTCAGAGCTAGGACCAAACTTAATTTATTCCAAGCTTAAATTTGGGTAAATGATATCAGAAAGCAGTATGGACTGTCCATGGATTATAAGAAACAGTTCTAAGGGGAAAATGGAGACCATTTTTTCAGATTAATGAGTCTGGCTCTTTAATTTGCCAAAGGATGTACAAACAAAGAAATGATTTTGTTCTCTAGGCTTTTTACATCATCCAGCAAATCATCCTACACTGCCTGTTAATAAACCACCATAAAGCTCCTAACTCTTATTCAAGTGTGATTGATGGCTGAGGAATGTTATTAGGAAAATAATAAGCTAATTTCATTAATTAGTTGATAATATCTCAACTGAGTCTACTAATTGGAAAATTAGCTTGGAAATGTTGGTCAAAAATGAATCACACCGATATAGTCATACTCTTTTGGACTTAGTTATTAGAATTAAACATTTAAATCATTATATTTTCTAATTAAGCATCATCCTAAGACACCCTTAGAGAGACCACTGAGAGGAGGGAAATACTGTTAAAATTTCAAGTCAATAGCATTTAAACTATGGATAAGATAGAGGAAGGGAGGGAGGAAAGGAGGACAGAGAGAGAGACCGAGAGGAGGGGGTGGAGGGGGAGGGAGAGAAGGAAAGAGAGAGAAAACAGCTATCTTTAAATTCATAGTCCATGGTGCCTGTAATATAGATGCTTAAAACCGAGTTTCTGGAGAAAACATAAAACTAAATCACAGTACTATGAAACGACCGCACAATTGCACTCATTTCACATGTTAGCAAGGTCATGCTCAAAATCCTACAAGATAGACTTCAACAGCGTTTGAACCAAGAACTTCCAGATGTACAAACTGGATTTAGAAAATGCAAAGGAACCAGAAATCAAACTGTCAACATCCGTTGGATCATAGAAAAAGCAAGAGAATTTCAGAAAAATATCTACTTCTGCTTCACTGACTACCCTAAAGCCTTTGACTGTGTGGATCACAACATACTGTGGAAAAATTTTTAAGAGATGGGAATACCAGACCACCTTACCTGCCTCCTGTGAAATCTGCATGTAGGTCAAAAGCAACAGCTAGAATTGGACATGGAACAATGAACATGGAGCAGCAATTGGGAAAGGAGTATGTCAAGGCTCTATATTGTTACCCTGTTTATTTAACTTACATCACGTGAAATGATAGGCTGGATGAATCAAGATTCCTGGGGGAAATACTGATAACCTCAGATATGTAGGTGATACCATCCTTATGGCAGAAAGTGAAGAGGAACTAAAGAGCCTCCCGATGAAGGTGAAAGAGGAGAGTGAAAAAGCTGACTTAAAACTAAACATTCAAAAAAACAAAAATCATGGCATCCCGTCTTACCACTTCATGGCATGTTTAATGGAGAAACCATGGAAACAGCCAAAGACACTTTTCTTGGACTCCAAAATCACTGTGATGGTGGTTGCAGCCATGAAATTAAAAGATGCTTTCTCCTTGGAAGAAAAGCTAGTCAAACCTAGACACTGTATTAAAAATACAAAGACATTGCTATGCTTACAAAGATCTGTATAGTCAAAGCTATGGTTTTTCCAGTTGTCATGTACAGATGTAAGAGTTGGACCGTAAAGAAGACTAAGCACTAAAGAACTGATGCCTTTGAATTGTGGTGTTGGAGAAGACTCTTTCGAGTCCCTTGGACAGTAAGGAAATCAAAGCAGTCAATCCTAAAGGAAATCAGCCCTGAAAATTCATTGGAAGGACTAATGCTGAAGCTCCAATACTTTGGCCACCTGATGAGAAGAACTGACTCATTAGAAAAGACCCTGGTACTGGAAAAGATAAAAGGCAGAAGGAGAAAGGGACAACAGAGGATGAGACAGTTGGATGGCATCACTGACTCGATGGACATGAGTTTGAGCAAGCTCCAGTAGATGGTGAAGGACAGGGAAGACTGACATGCTGCAGTCCATGGAGTCGCACAGAACAACAACAAAAATTGCTTTTACTTACTTTAAAAGTAGTAGAGAACTTCTTTGAAAATATTATAAAGAATAGATGGCATTTTTAATTCTCCCCTATCTTTAGCCTTCCCTGGTGGCTCAGACAATAAAGAATCTGCCTGCAATGCAGGAGACCTGGGTTCAATCCCTGGGTTGTGAAGATCCCCTGGAAAAGGGAATGGCAACCCACTCCAGTATTCTTGCTTAAGAAATTCCATGGGCAGAGGAGCCTGATGGACTAGCCCATAGGACATGACTGAGGGGCTAACATTTTCACTTTTCACTTATCTTTAGCCTACCTGAAACAATAAAGGAATAAACTGTTGATCTCCCTTCACAATAAAATTAAGAAGTAACTATTAATTCACTGACTCTGAAGACAACTTGACAATAATGGACATAGCAGCTAAAGACTGTAAGTTAAATGTAAGATTCAAATGTAAGTTAAAACTCATGTAGCTCAGCCTTGGAGCACTATCTAGCAGCCAGAAACAATTAAAAATTATTTTGTTAGTAAACTATTTTCTTCAGGCTATGGCTTAAATGTTACTTTTTCCAAGAGTACTTCATTGATTCCCTCCACTGCCCCCCATCTCAACACTTCCATCTTATCATCTTGTTTATTTTCTCTTTAGAATTTAACACAAGTTGACATTAATGTTGTTTGCTTGTATGTTTGGCTTATTTATTAACTATCTCCATCAACTAGAATGCGAACTTGAGGAAGGAAATTTGATGAACCTGTTTATTGTTCTATACTGCAGAGTTTATAACACAGAGAAGATAGTAGATATCTGACAAAGAGGTGGAAGAACAACACATCCTTTGTGACACTTGGTAAGATTGCCTCTTCTGGTTTCTCTCCTCTCATTTTTTCCTTCTGCTACCACCTTTTCAGTCTGGCTGATTTCTTATATTCTGTTATTGTTCTTTATGGAAGTCTAGATATTGGTCTAGCAAAAATCGGACTCTACTCAAAGCTCAAGAAATGGTGGAGGGACCTGTGTTGGAAAGTGAGCTTGAACATGTTGCTCAGTTGACCCCCTTCATAGACTCATGTTTTTTATAAACCTAAACAAGGGTAAAAAATTCCTAAACACAATGAGCTTGTGCTAAAAGCTCCAAAGAAAGAGTGTCTCACTAGGAATGAGGATGATCAGAGTGTGAGTCAGTCTAAGCGGAAGCAGGAAACACACCCTTGGGATCCAGTTTCATGCTATTAGAGAGGCATGCCATCTCCCTTTTCCTGAGACCCTTGGACTTGGATGAGGCAGAGTAGAGGAGAGGGGGAAACAGAAATCAGCATTTTAAGTTCCCTTCCGATTTATCTGAACAGAGATAAATACTAATAAACTATTCGATATGGAGAGGGCCTGGAAGCTTTGAATA
Source organism: Cervus elaphus (assembly GCF_910594005.1). Lineage (NCBI taxonomy): Eukaryota > Metazoa > Chordata > Mammalia > Artiodactyla > Cervidae > Cervus > Cervus elaphus. The sequence continues at coordinate 77,963,967 of NC_057819.1, read as the reverse complement.
ACCTTCCCAACTCTAAAAGTGGGAATCCTGAAAACTGAGGAAAGAGAGTCTCCCAGGAAGGAGACCGCTGTTCTAAGCTCACCCCTGACCCCAACTGCTATTTTTAGCAAATAAGAGAATCAGATAGAAATGCCTGCTTTCAGGGATAAATAATAATCTACACATAATGTGGGAATCTTACCATTACTATAAACAATAACAGGGGAAAGACTGACCAAAACCAAGAGAAAAGAGAAGGAAATGGGATAGAAAGCCTTGATGGGAGGAGGGGAGTCATCATTACCTTTAATAGATGTCGTGGGATGAATAACGACCCTCTATGTTATTTTACTTGGCAAAAGCGATTTTGCAAATGTGATTAAGGATTAGGAGATGCAGAGATAACACTAGATTACTGAGGTGGGCCCAAGTAATCACAAGGGTCCTTAACAGAGTACAGGTAAGGAAAAGATGCTAAGACGGAAGCAGAGGTCAGAGAGGAGGAAAGCCGCTGGCTTTGAGGATGGAGGCAAGGGCCGTAAGCCCAGGAATGTCGGTGGCCTCTTGAAGCTGGCGAAGGCACAGAGACAAATCTCTTCCCAGAGCCCTCAAAGGAGGGAAGCCCTGCGGACCCACTTAAGACTTCCGTGCTCCAGAACTGTTAAAACTTGTGTTGCTTTAAGCCACTAAGTTTATGGTAATTGGTTACAAGAGTAATAGGAAACTAATACAGATGATGTGTTTATAAACCTGGAAAGTCCAAGATTATCAAGACTTCCTTAGAGATGAAAAAGTTCATTAATACTTCTACTTAGAAGTCAGTGTGTAGAAATCAATTGCTTTTCTATATGCCAGCAAAAGCCAGTTAGAAAATAGAATGAAAGAACGGATATGATTTACTACATCCATGAAGGAGGGAAAGAAAAAGAAAACTTCCTTGAAATAAACAGCCTAGAAATGGGATACCTCAGTGGTTTTCAATGTTGGCTGCATGTTATAATCTGGGAGAATTAAAAAAAATCCTGAAGTTCAAACTGCACCCCAAAGTCAATTAGAATTTCTAGGGGAAAGCCCTGACATTGATCTGTTCTTAAAAACTCCCCAGGGACTTCAGTGTGTGGCCAGATTTAAGAACCATTGGTAAACTGTCCTTGGGGTTGAGGGTAGGGAGTTATAGTCAATCAGAATAGAATAATCAAGCCCACACTTGAGGATTGAGCATCTGGACTAAGATGCTGATCACAGCAATAAAAGGAGATGAATTCAATAGGTGCTGTGCAGACCACACTGAAAGGACTCGGCAGCAAATTTAATGTGGAAAATGAAGAAGGCTAATTCAATCATTATTCAAAGGCTTCAAAACTGGCAGAATTTGATGTGACTGACTAATTCAAATAACTCTGTAGGGGGCTAGCTATCCAGACTGAGGGAAGAAAATTTGTTGACATGTGGAAATTAGAGAGATGGTGAGGAAAACACATGTATTCTTTAAGCAGTTGACAATAGACATTTTAATCTCAGGAAAATTGGCATACCTAGAGACAAAAATGTGGGCATCACTATCTCAGCTGTGAAACAGAGAGATAAAACAGCTTAACAGGAGAACCTGTAAGAAAAGAAAGAGGAAACAATAACCAAGAGAAAAAAATGCACAGAAATATAGCATGAATGCTACTATTGATGTATGCTACTATATATGATGTATGCTACTATATTTAAGGGCTTCCCTTTATAGTTCAGTTGGTAAAGAATCTGCCTGCAATGCAGGAGACCGGGGTTCGATTCCTGGGTTGGGAAGATCCCCTGGAGAAGGAAATGGCAACCCACTCCAGTAATCTTGCCTAGAGAATCCCATGGACAGGGAGCCGGGTGGGCTATTATCCATGGGATTGCAAGAGCTGGACACGACTTAGTGACTAAACCACCACCACCATGCTACTATGACATAGAATTGCTGTAACCAACAGAAAATATGATTTTGGAAAGAGATGTTCTTCAGGTTCAAAACACAAAAATTAATATAAATTTAAAAAAAGAAAAGAGACTAGGGAAAGGCCATTGTATTCATCACTAGCAAACCTACAAGTTTAGTGACATTAAGTGTAGATGAGAATGTGAAATCTATCCACTGAAAGTACAAGGCATATTTGGAAATATTGATGATTTTAGCCAATCAAATCTAGGTTAAGAGAAATGGATGTGCCTTCCCAATTGACCAATTAAATTCAATAAATATGTATTGAGCATAAAACACAACGCTTAATGTTATGGAAAATATTGAATTTTGAAAGCATCATTCACAATGCCATAAAGCACTTGTATTTTGGAATGGAGTATTTCAGTTGCTTTGATGCATATTTTGGTGGCTTTGTAGGTCACTAGTCACTTTGAATAAATGTCAGTGAGAAAGTGCTGGCATGTGCCAAAAGCCCAAATGTAATCAAAATTCTGCCTCATCTGTTGCATCCTAAAACTACCTCAAGACATGCAATATTTATTTTCTTTGATATAACAACTTTTTGACCATAGTTTAAAAATGCCTTTCAAGTATTTCTGAAGATGTTTTCTGCGGGCATATCAAACAAATTTGCACTCTTGGCAGATAAAATTAGGGCTAGAAAGATTAGATGACTTGGCTAGGAGATCAAATAGCATTTGTGAAGGGAAAGATCAGATTTGCAGACCTTTTACCTGGCCTAAAAGGATTCTTATATTTTGGTAAAATATATAGAAATACATAACTTTTAGAGACACCCTCCTCCCCCAATTTATAATGCTTCAAACCCAGTAAAAGCCAAAGGTAGGTATGCTTGGTTGGTTAAGAGTCTGACTTTCTTGCTGTTAATGACTCAGGCACGCAAGCTCCTTCGAATTTGTGACACCAACCCCCACTCAATTCTGCATTTTGTGACATTTTTTGCATTCAGTTGATGGAAGGGAAAGCAGAGTAAGCAGGAACACTCATTTCCAAAAAGCCTTGTCCGGAAAGTAAAATAAATCGCTTCTTAATATTCCTTTGATGATAATTACTCACAAAACCACAACTTCATGAAAGGGGCCTGTGTGGGAGAAAGGATTTTATGGATAGAGAGCAGTCTCTCCCTTACATTGCAAGTGAGATTTTAAAAATCAATAATTTAATTCAACATTTTAATAGTAATTCTAAGCTGACACAGCTAGAAACTAGTTGCTAAGGGAGATCACGGCATGATCCTTAAGCCCCTTGGATTGTTTGGTTTCATTTTGCAAATATTATGAAACCTCATGCTTTTTTAGTGGCACTTCTAGCCTAGTATCTAATTTATTGATACGCACAATTTCTCACTGTTTGAATACATTATACAAACATGGTAACATAAATTCTGCAGGTGTCCCATCACTACTGTAATTATTTGTCATGTTCTCACCTTTTCCTTGGCTTGTCAATGCTTTATCATGCAAGAGAGATATTTTTGTTGAAGAACTTTTATGGAAGCAGTTTCATTAACAATAATAAGGCACACCTCTCATCAAATTTGTTTTGGCCGGGGGAGGAGTAGCACGGATTTCCTGTAGCTGGTAAAGCGCAGGTCTTCGGGACAAGCAGTGGAGACCAGCACGGAGGCTGTTGAACAAGCGCCTGCATCTCTGCTGTCGTCGGCCCTGGGTGCTGGGGTCTGCAGTTCCACACTGTGATATGGCAGATGCCAATTTTAATAAGGAAAAGAAAGGCAAGTTGTGCTTATATGCAAATATTCTGAAGCATTCTAGTGGAGCTAAGCTGATTAAACTGCTTATTATGCTGAAGACTCAAACAAGAAAAGAGAAGCAAGATTTTTTTCCCCAAAGCAGATATGATCATAGACTTATAGCCTCCAGGTGGAATATATATCCTGAGTACTTTCTCCAAGCAGGAGTAGACACTGCAGGGTTTTATCCTTGCATGTCAGCAACTGCAGAGTGAGAGGGAATGCTCATGGCTGCTTCCCATGGGTCAAAAATTCATTACGATTTCCCTTTTCATTGTGTTCCTGCTGATATATTTAATTTAGCAGAATGAAATGAGGTGAAAGGAAAATAGAAATTGTGATAAAAATATTTTGGTATTGTGATAGCCTTTATTTTCAGAGAACTGTAGTCTCTCAGGAACTCTGAACTTGATTTCTTCTCTCAGAATGTGACTGTGCGAGCTGGAAAAGGAAATATTCTGAGCACATCCTTTGGCCCACTAGATTCCTTGTCCATAAAATGAAAATAATAATGTTGAGAAGGTTCATGGAAGGGACTTAGAGGATAAGCAATACTGAATTGCCAGTTTTAAGGTAGAACCTGAGACCAGCTATACAATGTCTATGATTTCTCTTATTTTTCTAAGAGTTTTAAATTTTTTTCTGCTTAATATTTTGCATTTCACTGTGCTTTAGAGCATATGCCAGTCATTGGCTTGTTCACTCTCAGGTCCAAATCCGCTTTTCTTTAGTAATACCAGACAGCACGGCGTGTGTAGCGTGGCGGCGGTGGTTTAGTGGCCCAGTCGTGTCCGACTCTTGCGACCCCGTGGACTGAAGCCTGCTAGGATCCTCTGTCCATGGGATTCTCCAGGCAAGAATACTGGAGTGGGTTGTCGTTTCCTTCTCCAGCGGATCTTCCCGACCCAGGGTTGGAACCCAGGTCTCCTGCATTGCAGGCAGATTCTTTACCAACTGAGCCATGCCGACTGGAATAAATCCAGCCTTTGTCAGTAGAGGGCGCTGGAGGAATGCTGCAGGACAAAGGGGATGTTTCCATACATTTTTAAGCTTAATTTTATATTGGAGCATCGCTGATTAACAATGTTGTGACAGTTTCAGGTGCACATCAAACAACTCAGCCACACACACACATGCATCCAATCTCCCCCAAATCCCCACACCCCCCGCCCCCATCCAGGCTGCCACATGACATTGGGTTGCGTTCCCTTGCTACACAGTAGGACCTTGTTGGTTACTCGTTTTAAAGATGACAGTGTGTCCCTGTGATCCCAAACTCCGTAACGATCCCTCCCTCCCATCCTTCAAAGGGGGCATGCATTGATTCTGGCGCTTTTCTCTCTGCTGCAGCAGTGGGCAGCTCGTCACGAGTCTCAGCACCACCACACTGGGTGTTTCCAGGAGTCTCGCTGCTACTTCCGCAGGCACTTCCTACTTGCTAACATTGACCTTGACCCCTAGGGCCTCACCAAGCATCTTCCCATCCAACGAGCCACCATCACATGGCTCCAAGGAGATCTGACAGCCTCGGGGGAGGCATGGCCTTTACAAGTTTGCTTCTTCCTGGGGGCTCTCTCAGCCCTACTAGCAGCTGTTTCCTAGATCTGCTATTCCTGTGTCCTTTAGAATTCACTTTCCCTTTCCCCCTAGTAAGAGGATCCCCCTTTTCCCAGGATCAAAATTCCTGACATTACAAATTACTCACGTAACATCTGTCTCCCAGTAGACCCTGACAGATGCAGAGTGCTTCTAGAATTTTCCTTTGTGACTTGGGTTGTCTGAGCAGGGACTTTGGCACATAGAGTTGGTTCTAAATTCTATCCTTGTCACCAAGGTGCCAGGAGTAGCTGGGTCTAGTTGCAGGACCTTTTGATGTTGATGATTGTGTGTTATGTATTATTGAATATTAAGAACCTATCAGGAGGAGGTTTAAAAAAAAAAATAAAACAGATGGAGAAGATGCCAGAGGAAAACTTAGGTCTGGATTTGCACTTCTCGGCTCTCTTGTCAGAGTCCCTGCTGCCCTGTGCGGGATGATGCTCAGGGGCAGGAAGGAAGTGAGCTGGGACTGAGAAGGATGTTACAAGGAGTGTATTTGTTCATTACTTTTGAGCTGAGCTTGTTCATCCCATCATCTCCTTCCACTGAACTGGCAAATGCTCCTAAGAGTCAGAAATACAGTGTTCCCTGTCCTCCCTCTTTATTCTGATGACAACTTGGTGACCCAAGTTATGTAGTTTGTCCTCAAGACTAGGTATTACAGCAAAGGCGGTACAGTATCTGAAATGTGTGTTAGTCGCTCAGTCGTGCCCGACGCTTTGCTACCCTGTGGACTGCAGCCCACCAAGCTCCTCTGTTCATGAGATTTTCCAGGCAAGGATACTGGAGTGGGTTGCCATTTCCTTCTCCAGGGGATCTTCCCAACCCAGGGATTAAAAGCTCTCCTGCACTGCAGGCAGATTCTTTACTGACTGAGCTACAAGGGAAGCCCTCTGAAATGTGTATCAGAGTGATGTTTGTAAATCACATGACATAGTTACATTCTATCTTTTCAAGGTATTGTATTAATAAAAAAAGTCAAACACCAAAGAATGGGTTTACTAAGAAGTGGAGATGTTTGTGAGAAAAGCATAAACTGCAATTCTCTATCAGCTATATATTTCAGTATAAAAATTACCCTAGATCTCAGCAACTCAAGTCTGTGCATGCAAGCATAGTTGCTTCAGTCTGTCTGACTCTTTGTGACCCCATGGACTGTAAGCCACCAGGTTTCTCTGCCTGTTAATGGGATTTTTCTGGCAAGAATACCAGAGTAGATTACCACGCCCTCCTCCAGGGGATCTTCCTGACCCAGCAATCAAACCCATGTCTCCAGTCTCCTGGATTGCAGACAGATTCTTTACATCTGAGCCACCAGAGAAGTCCTTAAATCTATAGCAATTATTAATTATTTAGCACAGTTTCTGAGGGCCAAGAATTTGACAGAAGCTCATCGGGTATTTCTGGCTTGGGGTTTCTTATGAGTTTACATTTAAGATGTTGACTGGGGTCATGGTTATTTAAAGGTTTGACTGGGGTTGAAGGATCTGATTCCAAGACGTCTCATTACTGGGCTGGCCACTTGGTCTGGGCAGTTGACAGGAGGCCCCAGTCCCTCATTAACTGGACCCTCTGTAGGTGCTGCAGTGTGCTCACAGCAGGATGACTGGCTCCCCCAGAATGAGCTATCCAAGAGGAAGCAGGGATCAAGCCCTTGAAGTCATATGCTGTCACTTCTACTGTATTCTGGGGTCTCTCAGAACAAGCCTGATAAAATGTGGGAGAAGACTGTGCCAAGACATTCAACTAGGAGATTCAATCACTGAAGAGTAGCTACTGCTGCTGCTTCAAGAGGGGAAGAACACATTCAGAAAAGTACAATGTTTCTGGATGGGAAGACCCATAATCTACAAAATGTCAGTTCTCCCTATATTCATATATCAATTTAGTGTTAATACTAATTTAATCAAACTATTAAATTTATTGTTGGTCAAAGACTTTGGCAGATTGGCTATACTAGTTCATCTGGAAAAGTAAATTCATTAGACACATAATATTTGAGATCTGAAAAAGAGGATGATTAGGTGGGCACTTGCTCCATCAAGCTGTTACTGTTTGAAAAGGTATAGTAGCCAAAACATTGTAGTGATGCTGGATCAGGAATGATTCAATAACCTGGTTAAAACTGTAATAAGAGTCTGACTCCATTTTTGATGTCTGCAGGCTGTTTGAAGCCCTGCCCCTCTCTCCTCCCCTTCTGCTCACATCTGGGCAAACTGATAAGAAGACCCAAGTGTTCCCTTTTTGGCATCAGCGTGAAGTTAAAACCACAGAAGATTGTGCTTGTCCATGGAAACTCTCACCCTGGCCCCATCCCTAACCACCATAAAAACCTTATCACGTATTAATTGTGTCCCCTCTACCAAATTAGTGTCTTAATGTCATAACTCCTTGTTGTTCAGTCACTCAGTCGTGTCTGACTCTTTGCAACACCATGCTTTTCAGCATGCCATCCTTCCCCATCCTCCCCCATCCTCCCCCATCCTCCCCCATCCTTCCCCATCCTCCCCCATCCTCCCCCATCCTTCCCCATCCTTCCCCATCCTTCCCCATCCTCCAGTAAACACTGGAGCTTACTCAAACTCATGCCCATCAAGTCAATGACGCCATCCAACCATCTCATCCTCTGTCGCCCCCTTCTCCTCCTGCCCTCAATCTTTCCCAGCGTCAGGGTCTTTTCCAATGAGTCAGTTCTTCTCATCAGGTGGTCAAAATATGGGAGCTTCAGCTTCAGGATCAGTTCTTCTGATGACTGGTCAGGGTTGATTTCCTTTAGGATTGATTGGTTTAATCTCCTTGCAGTCCAAGTCACCCTCAAGAGTCTTCTCCAACACCACAGTTTGAAAGCATCTATTCTTTGGTGCTCAGCCTTTGGTACAGCTCTCACATCTGTACACAACTCCTGGAAAAACCATAGCTTAGACTAGGACCTCAGAATGATGTGAACTTGCTTGGAAAATTTTTTTTTTTTTTTGAACAGAGGTAATCAAGTTAAGTTAACGTAAGGAGAGTGGGCTTTAATCCAGTATGACTGGTGTCCCCATGCACACGTGCTGAGTTGCTCAGTCCCATCTGACCCTTTGTGACCCTATGGACTATGACCTGCCATGACCTCTGTCCATGGGATTCTCCAGGCACGAATACTGGAGTGGGTCGCCATGCTCTCCTCCAGGGCATCTTCCTGACTCAAGGATGAGAACCCACATCTCTTAGGTTTCCTGCATCGGCAAATGGGTTCTTTAACACTAGGGCCATCTGGGAAGCCCCAGTGGTTCTATAAGCAGAAGAAATTTAGGGACAGACAGCTGGACAGAGAGAATGGCATGTGAAGATGAAGATGTATTACCCAGGAGAGAGGCCTGGAGCAGATCCTGCTCTCAGGCCCTCAGAGGAAACCCACCATACTGACATCTTGATCTCAGACTTCTAGTCTCTGAACTATGAAACAATTACATTTCTGTTTATTTGAAGCCACTCAGGATGGGGAACACATGTACACCCATGGCTGATTCATGTCAAATGTATGGCAAAAACCACTACAGTATTGTAAAGTAATTAGCCTTCTATTAAATAAATTTAAAAAATTAAAAAAAAAAAAAAGCCACTCAGTCTGTGGTGCTTTGTTACAGCACACCCAGCAAACTAATACAGATTGACAGCCTGCACCCTTTCCACGTTCCTGAAGGCATCTTGGCCCTGCTTTGGACCCTACTGTGCTCCCCCTGAAGGCTTTATTGTGTAAATAGGAAATCTTTTCCTAGCCTCTTGGTGAGTGTGTGTGTGCGTATGATCATCAGTCTCAGCTTAACAACTAAACCAGCATCACCCACTGCTGTAATGACCACAACAGGAATCCAGAGGCAGCATAACAGGGTTTAAAGCTTGCCTTAGAGCCTGATACCTAGGTTCAAATTCAGTCCTACAAACGACTAAGTCCATGATTCTGGGTAATTCAGTAATCCTTATAGGCTGCCGTTTTCTTCTTTAAAATGGGACTAATAATAGTAATACTTCATAGGGTTATTTGAGAATAAAGTAGTTTAACTTTTCATAGTGTTAAAAAAGTACTTAGCATTTAGTTAGCATTTAATTGTATTTGTTATATCTATGAAAATTTAATGAATGATAAATGAAACATTTCAAGTTAGCAAATAAAAAGGATTATTTAATGTTTAATTTTTAAGACAAATTTAAGCAGATGCTTATTTCACACTTTATATGCTTCCTTATACAAAAACAAGTTCCACAAGGATTCAATATGCAGTATTAAAAATAAAACCATAAAAGTAATAAAAGAGAGCAGGTAAATATTGCCATTCATATAGCTCCATTCTTTAATAAATAATACATGTGCATGAAATATTTATAAAGCTAAATGTATGGAAGTAAGGCAATAGATAAGTATATAGTCAAGAGATGTGGTAAACTGGCTAGATGCTCTCAAGTCTTGTTTCCTTTTCCTGGGAATACAGGAAGCCTAAATTTCGATCTCTTTGTTTCTGTGTGGGATACTGTGACTATGTTCTTGCCAGTGGGATCTGGGAGAAAGCCATATAGACTATTTGAAAGCCTGAGCACAAATGTTTGTGTAGTTTCCCATAGTCTTTCATTCTCCATCTCCTACAAGCAAAGGAATCTGAGAAAGCAAAAGCTACATGAAGCAGAGCCATTCAGAACTCTGTTGTTCTGTGATATGAATGAGAAATAAACTTACCTGGTGGTGAGCCACTGATATTTTGGGGTTGTTTGGAATAGCAAGTAGCATTCAACAACCTAACTAATTTGTGGGAGCAAGGGTCCATTCAAATAGAGGTGAAAATGTTGCCTTATAGAGCCAATCTTTAAGATAGAGCCAAAGCAGAGCAATGGTAATTAACTGTAGAAACACTACTGCAAGGCTAAAGATAGCTATGCTGTTGAAGCTGACCTTGGCTAGTGGGGAGTGCAAACATGCAATAATTAAAATGGAATGTTTATGACCTAATGTCATAAACATTGAATGTCTAAATGTCTGAGCTCATCATTGGCAAGATGGTTTGGCGACAGCAGTGTAGTATAGAGAACTCCAGCTTGTGTGAAAATTAAACCTATGAAAGTCAAAGGCTATCTCTAATTTGAGTTGAAGAAGACCCTTAAGTCAGAAGCCATCAAAGAATAGATTGCAAGATTTTATCATGCAATTTTTTAAAAGCCTTCATGGCAAAATCATAGCAATATTAAAAAGTAACTGACAAACTGGGGACAATATGCATAGTATACAAGTAGGGCTGCTGCTTATAAAATATAAAAGATAAAAATGCTTGTAAATAGTTGAGAAAAAACTAACAATTTAATGGAAGAGTTGACAAAAAACAAGAAAAAATTTTTCACATACATCTACACACAAGAATGCTATTGACCAGCAACAAGGGCTAAAATGTTTACTCCCATGTAGTATCAAAGAAATAGAAATTTAAGCAAAAATGGAACATAATATTTTAAAACTGAAGATTAAAAATGAATAAAGCTCAGTTTAACATGGATGTTGGGAAGGAAGCACTCCATACGTATATTTCAGGGGTCTGGTTGTAACTATTCAATATTTTTGGGGGGCAATTTGTGCATGCTCTTACATTTGTCATTGCTTTACTGGTGGCTCAGACAGTAAAGAGTCTGTCTGCAATGCAGGAGACCCGGGTTTGATCCCTGGGTTGGGAAGATACCCTGGAGAAGGGAATGGCAACCCACTCCATATTCTTGCCTGGAGAATCCCATGGACAGAGGAGCCTGGTGAACTATAGTCCATGGGGTCTCAAAGAGTCAGACACAACTGAGTGACTAACACTTTCACTCTACATCTGTCAGTTTTACATCTACAATTTACACATTTATTTTAGGGAACCCAGTGATTATGTATTGAATTATTTATAGTAGTGAAAGCTAGAAACAGATCAGGAGATTAAATAAGTTATGAGGGATTCTTACAAGTGACTATGATCCAAATGTTAAACAAAACAAGGTAGGTATTTGTGACTTGATGTAGAGAAGTTATAATACATTATTCACAGGTGAGGGGGCCCAAGCAGGCTACAAAACAAAATCTGTTCTGGAAATGGATATATATGATGCATATATATTCTGAGTTTCTGCCTCCCTTTCTTTCTGGAATTGCCTTCCACCAATATTTTGGGAACGGGACTTTAGTGTTAAGTTCCCTCCTGAGGTATCCGCCCTGCTTCTCCACTGTTACCTGGCTCATGTCTTCTTTCTAATCTATTTTGAAGTATCATCCCCAACTGGGGATCACAGTATTTCTCCAGTGTGATATTGTTGCCATCACATGCTGGCCTCAAAAATGGGCAGTATTGTAAAATAACTGAATATTCCACACTAAGAACAATACTGTCAAATGAAACTCAAAGAAGAAAATGATGACTTTTGAAGTTAGTTCACACTGGTGATGTTGTGAGTTGAACAGAACAAGGAAGGGGGCGTTACTTGTTGATAGACTAGTCTGAAATGTCCTTCCTATGGGGAGAGGACAGAGAGGTGGGATGCTCTCCAAGGGAGGGTTTGCTCTCTTTACCTGAGGTCTCTCCAGCGTCCCTGGCTGGTTTGGTTCCAGCATCTCCTCCCCTCTGCTAAAACCTACTTTGACTCTTGGCAAGGATGTCATTAGTGGAGGGGAGACAAACTTGGTGTGACAGAGTTTTAGAGTTAATGGTGCCTTTAAAATAGCTGTCAAAGTAAACCTTGCCAGAATTCATGGCACTCATGAAATAAAGAGAGTAATTTGTTCAAAATCTTATTATCCCAGGAGCGTGTATATTAGGAAAAGGAAGATGAGGTGCTGCTTAATGTCCCTTGTAACTGAGTATACCTCTTCCCCTACATTCTAACTCATGGCTGTAAGAAGGGGGCTGACTTTCAACTGAAATGGGAAGCAAAGTATTTATGGGGAAAAAGAAATAATCAAAATATATATTTTTTGTCTTCTCAGTTTTTCCTCATGGGAAACCACATGAATATGTTTAGAGAACACTACGATGCTCTTGAGAATGAGTCAATTCCTACTCTTGGTTCTGGAGTCAGACTAGGCCTGACCCAGTGGTTAGGGATATACTGCCCAGTTAGGGCATGCTGATGCAAAGAGAAATCCCACAATAGAGGAAGCTGACAGGTAATGCTTTTCAATCACTGGTGGTGTTGTATGATAAATATTGTGTTCCGCAGTATGTATTATGCATGCTTTCTGCAAAATGTCTGCAAACTAATCTCTGACAAGCACAGATGACAGGAAATACTTAATGCAGGGCATTGGCAGCTTGTAGACATGCTGAAGCCCAGTGCAGGCAGAAGCTCCTTTACAGACAGAGAGATGAAGGGCTCCACAAATGGGATAATAGTCCTCAGTGCCCAGTGCATTTTTATTTAGCCAAGAAAGTGAAATGTTTCCCAAAGGTTGTCTTATTCCTCAGTGTTTAAATTAGGAAATTGGAGCAGAGAAAGGTTAAGTGCTTTTCTACAGTCTTCCAACAAATCTAACATAGGTGAGAGTCCTGACATTATATGCTCAGAACTATCCAGTGGGCACCTGGCAATTTCTGTTCCCCTCCATCCTGCATCAGAGGTGTTATAGGGGTACTTAAGTGTTGATTATAAATGTCAAGATATTTGCAGATGTGGATTTGAAATGGTCTAGATGACATATAGAGTATTATAGAAGACATGCCCTGAACAGAAAAGATGAAAATGAAATGTGTTTGCCTGAGAATTAGGGAGAGGTGGGGAGGTTGTCAGGGAAGGGCAAGGCTTGTCATCAGACCAGATATTAGAGAACTAACATTTTATCAGCTTTGAATTCACATCCAAAGGGGAGCGAAGAACTGAACAGGAGGAATTCAAATCCGTATACAATCTAGGGCTCAGAAAACTATTGAAAATATCAGAGGACAAATATTATTAACTCAGAGGGCTAGATAGCTCAGTTGGTAAAGAATCTGCCTGAAATGCAAGAGACCCTGGTTTGATTCCTGGGTCGGGAAGATCCCCTGGAGAAGGGATAGACTACCCACTCCAGTATTCTTGGGCTTCCCTGGTGGCTCAGTTAGGAAAGAATCCACCTGCAGTGTGGGAGACCTGGGTTCAATCCCTGGGGTGGGAAGATCCCCTGGAGAAGGGAAAGGCCACCCACTCCAGTATCCTGACCTGGAGAATTCCATGGACTGGATAGTACATGGGGTTGCAAAGAATCGGACACTATTGAGCAACTTTCACTTCACACTTCACTTCAGAAGAGACCCTAGGGATTGTCTCCCTTAACCCTCCCCTTTTTTCCTTTTGCAAACAAAGAAATGGAAATCTCATAAGCCATAGTGATAGAGCTTACCTAAAATCACCTCACAGATTAGTGTAGAACCAGGAATAATGAACCAAATTTCCTCTTTCTTCTTCTTGGACTTTTATAGGAGACGAGATTGTTTTTACACCAATTCTTTCCCGGAAATATAGAGAGGAAGTTGCAAAGCTATCATCTTTTTGAATATTCTTTCAGATCTACTTTCTCTCTCTTCTCCTTCTGGAATTCCAATGATGAGAATATTGGATTTTTCATCACTGTCCCACAGATTTCCAAAGGTTCCACCCGTTTTTTTCCCCATTTCTTTCCTCTGTTGTTCTGATTGAGTTTGCTCTTTTATCTGTCCTTTGCTCACTGATTCTATCCTTTGCTATCTCTGTGTGGTCTAGTCACTGAATTTTTAAAAAGATTAATGTTATATTTTTCACTTCTATAATTTCCATTAGATCCTTTTTTTATAACTGGTATTTATTAAAATTGGGTCTTGCTATTTTTTAGCTTGCTTCTGAGAATTTGTAATTAACTGTTTAAGTAATTTTATGATGGCTGCCTTAAAACTCTGGACACATAACTCCAAACATCTGATTCATCCCGACCTTGGCATCCATTAATTATCTTTTCTCCTCCAAGTTGTGATTTTCCTAGTTTTGGGGATGAGTTTTAATCTACTGCATTCTGGACATTTTGCCTACAACCTTTAGGACACTAAATCTTCTTTAAATCTTCTATTCAGCAGAGAGTCACACGATTTAAGGTTGAAGCATGCAAGTCCTGGCCTGCTTTCTTCTGGGCTGTGTCTCCATGAGAATTTAATTCTGAGAGTCGTTGCTGAGTCACTGTGGCCTGTTTAGTGCACCTGGTGCCCTGGGGCTGTGTTGTCCCCTTCTGGTGCTGTCACAGGAGGCAGGAGGGATTCCCCCAGACTGGGGCCTGGTCGGTGTCTCAATTGAAAAATGGCATCTTAGGACCAAGGAGGTAGGGGCTTCCTGGACTCGACCTCATGAGGTGGTGGGAAGGGGGATCTGCTTGCTGTGGACTTCCTGCTGCTTCTTAGCAGGGCTCTCTGATGAGAAGCGGGGCCTGGCTCTCCTCGCTCGGGGACTCCTGTTTGATCTCAGAAGAGGAATGAGTCTGCCTGGGTTGCCTTTTGTTGCTCAGTCAGGGTCAAGAGCTCTCGTGCCTGGTTGGCTAGTAGCTTGCTAGTATTGGGGTGCACTGGTGGAGTGTCATAAGACTGCTGTTGTGATGTTCCTATAGTCTTTGGGTTCCAAGCAAGTTTGTCTTCCTCTGACTACTTTTCAGGACTTCCCTGGTGGCTCAGTAGGTAAAGAACCCACCTGCAGTGCAGGAGATCACTTGTAATGCAGGAGACGTGGGTTCGATCCCTGGGCCAGGAAGACCTCCTGGAGAAGGAAATGGCAACCCACTCCAGTATTCTTGCCTGGAGAATTCCACGGTGGGCTACAGTCTATGGAGTCACAAGAACTGGACACACTTAGTACTAAACCACCACCACCAACTCCCGCTCAGAATTCTTCTTTGGTCACCTCTGGCTTTATTTCAAGGGGATACTGTTGTATTTAGTGGTGGTGGTGTTCAGTCACTCAGTTGTGTCTAATTCTTGGCAACCCTATGTGCTGTGGCACGCCAGGCTTCCCTATCCTTCACTATGTTCTGGAGCTTGCTCAAACTCATGTCCGTTGAGTCAGTGATGCCATACAACCACCTCATCCTTTGTCATCCCCTCTCCTTCTGCCTTCAATCTTTCCCAGCATCAGGGCCTTTCCTAATGAGTTAGCTCTTTGCATCAGGTGGCCAAAGTATTGAAGCTTCAGCATCAGTCCTTCCGATGGATATCCAGGGTTGATTTCCTTTAGGATGGACTGGTTGGATCTCCTTGCTGTTTAAGGGACTCTCAAGAGTAGGGAAGAGCACAGAAAAACCAGTCTGTGCCAACATGTCTGGATCAGAATCTGCTAATTTCATTTTTATTACCATTTTATTCTTACTTATGATACGTGTGTGTGTGTGTGTGAAAGAAAGAGAAAGAGCATTAGCAACCAAAAGAAGAGAGAAGCCAGGTGGAGCTTTGGTGATCCAAACTAGGGTGCAATCCCTTCAGCCTTAGTCTATCAGTCCCTCAAGTAAGGGCCACTACATTTGCGACCATGAACTAAATCACTGTTCATGGGGAGAGGGATGTGGGGGAAGGGATGAGAGCCTTGCAATGAAACATTCACTTTGTGAGAATACGATATGATTTCAGAGACTTTTGAACCCAGACATCAAAGAAACTCAGAAATGAAACCATAGTGTTTCCTTATAATCAGAACTCTGCCTTTGTTGTATGAAGACTTCTGATAATTTTACAAGAGGGCTTGCAGTAACTTCATTGTCATGACCATCCAAGTTTAAAAAAACAAAAAAAAGTATTTCAGGTGGAAAGTCAGACCTAGAGATGGTTCATGTTAAAATTTAATTTCTTTTTTAATGACCTTACACTTACAGAAATGTTGAAAGTATTATACAAAGAGCTTCATTTTTCTCTAAACCTTTTAAGAGAAAATTGCCATCACATGCAAATGCTATAATGTGTATTTCCTACACAAGAGTGTTTTCCTATGTAGCTAAAATGTAGTGATAAAAAATAGGAATTTATCACAGATACATTGCAACCATCATATTCTCAACCCTTTTTCAAGTTTTGCCATTTGTCCCAGTAATATCTTTTTTGGCAAAAAGAGTCAGTACAAAAATTGCATTGCGTTTTGTTGTCACGTCTCTTTTGCTTTCAGCAGGGAGCAGACCCTTGGTCTTCCTTTGACTTTGAAGACCATGACTCTTTTGAAAGGGCCGGGCAGGCCTGGCTTCATGAGTGTGGGACCTGTGTAACCCAGATAAGGCCTCATGCTTAGGAAGACTTTGTGATTGGTTTAGTGCTCTAATTTACTTAAAAGTGTTAATAAGTTTTGAACAAGAGTCCCTGCCTTTTCAGTGTACACTGGGTTCCACAGATCATGTGCTTGTCCTGAGTCTAGTTGCTTCATAGAATGTCCCTTGGCTTGTCTGATGCTTTCCTAGGATGGAAGTGAAGTGAAGTGGAAGTTGGTCAGTTGTGTCCGACTCTTTGCAACCCCATGAACTGTACAGTCCATGGAATTCTCCAGGCCAGAATACTGGAGTGGGTAGCCTTTCTCTTCTCCAGTGGATCTCCCCAACCCAGGGATCAAACCCAGGTCTCCCACATTGCAGGTGGATTCTTTACCAGCTGAGCCACAAGGGGAACCCAAGAAGACTGGAGTGGGTAGCTTATCCCTTCTCCAGTGGATTCGATTCAGGCTATACCTTTAGTAGAGTATCATAGTCATGATATAGCATTCTTATTGCCTCCTATCAGGTGGCACATCACTTTAATTTGTCACACTACTAATGATGTTAACTTTGATGACTTGATTAAGGTACTCTCTGCCATGGGAGGTATTTTGAGACTATGTAAATATACCATTCTTCATTAAAATCTCAGTTTATCTGTTGATTTTTTTTATACCAGTGTGGACTTATAGATTCAAGCTTTATTCCTTGATTATAATCAGTTACTATTATTTATTTTGATAGTTAAGCTGTCTCAGATTTGATAGTGGTACTCCTGAAAAATGACACTATGTCCTTTTAAGAAATCTGCATTATTTTGGTGGTGCTGCCTTATTTTCAGGTATAAGAAAATATTCCAGGCTCAGCTTGCATCTTCCCAGCCATTTTCCCAAAAAGTCCTGATTTCTATAGGAAGAAAATGGTATTCAGCATCATGATCTGGATGCTAAATATGCTTATTGGTATTGTGTGTTACTGACCCTCTCAGTAGGCAGAGCTATAGACACACCCCTATGCCCACACCATATCTAAATACATGTCCATACATGCATATGCACGTACATACATTTATCTATCTCTCTACCATTTTGAAAATCATGAGTTCACACTGATGTCTGCAACTCAAATCCAACACCACAAACTAGTTTCCCATTTTCTTCCTTTCCATACTTGTAATTCCTTTCTCTGATAAATGGAAACTTTGCTCTCATAATCTTTAATATATTCACTTATTTGATCTATTCTCCAATAGCTTTTTGCTGCTGCCTGCTACACACCACCCCCCCATTGCTGGGATGACACCAGTTTATCTCCCGTATGGAGCCTTCCTCTCTCTACTGGGGCCCCCAAATCCTGGACCACTGTTGTTGCATTCCCCCATGGATCCCCTCCTTACTGGACTTTGATTCAACACCCATGCCAGGGTCTACCTTATTCCCCATCCAGCTTGATGCCTACCTGCAGAATTTCACCTAATGGCATTTGGACTGAGTTGTTCTCCAAGGAAAAGAAGAGGGAGGGAAAGAAAAAAAGGAGCGTTAACTTCAATCATAATGAAAATTCTGATTGTTTTCAAATACTTTTTCATTTCAAAATACTACTAGGGGCCAAATAGAAAAGAAATTTGTTACTTAAATTTTGAAAATTCCATTTAATGCCTGAAAAGTTAGTCTTCTTTCCACCATCTTAAGTCTTTTAAGGAATTAAGGGTTTCCCCTCATTTTTTATCTCTTATAGGAAATTTGGACAAAGACATTTCAGGCTGGTTTCTTCTAAGTTCTACTACTCGACGAGTTACAAAGTAAAATGGTTCTGTCATAAAATCAAGGTCCAATGACAAATCAAGAAATTTTCAAAGAATAAAAACATAAGTAAATGATATGTAGTCTGTATCTGAGAATAAATGGCTATTCCAAATTTATGATATCCATTCAGGGGTATTGAATCTGTCGTTTGCACCCTGCCAGACTCAGTACTACTATTCTAGCATATGAGTGTCTCGTTACTTTCCTCTCTATTAAAAATGCTATCTACCTTCTCTACCTGACTTCTATAAACTACTTAATCCCAACAAGAGTGTTATAATTTAACTGACTCTCTAATAAGAGGTTGTCAGGATTACTCTCATCAAGATGTGTGTGCCCAACAATGCTACTCTCAATATAAGAGAAACTGAAATACATTTAATATATATATTCATATACACATTATATATGCACTAACGACTTACAAATATATACTTTACATTTATAAGTATACATTTATAATTTATAGGTATTTATATACATTTCGGTTTCCCTTATATTGCGTGTGCTCATTTAAAAGAAGAGTCTATGCCATCTCCAGGAGTTTAATCGTTATTCCATCCGTGTAATTGCTAAATCTGAGGCTACAGAGTAATACTGACTTCCTATGGAAAAGAATTAATACAGACTTCTCTGATTCCACTGGGCAACATTTGCCCTCACATACACATGTAAGCACACGGCTCACAGGCTACTCTGCTTGTCAGAAAGGCTGCCTGGGCACACAGGAGGAGCTGCGAGGACGGGGGCATGAGTGTCTGAGGAGTATTGATTCTTTTAGTGCTGGCCTTGGTTGTCTCTGATGAATTTCAGGTTGCTCTACAAAAGAAAAGAATAGTTTTATAGCAGCTAGAACTGAATACAAAATAGAGTTGATGGTGAATCATTTATATGTTTGTTCAAAAGACTCTCCCTTTCTGAAGTGAGCCTGTGAGGATTTGTATATCACAGTTGAGAAATACAGCCACTCACCACTCCTCCAGCACCCTTCACATACTGGATTTCTCTTGAGGACTCAGCCCAGAAGCACTCTTCTTCCTTGAGGAAAGACGCAAAGAAATGTCAATGCAAAGTTTCATGGTATTAATGATACCATCTGACTGCTTGCAAGGAAACAGCTGTCATGAAGGTCAAAGTGCTACACAATATGTTCAGAATTAAAATTGGAAATTAAATTTAATAAATGCATTAATGTCCTAAAAACTATTCAAAAGGTCTAGAATCAGAGTATGTAAAATCACTTATTATTGCAAGATGCATAATTAGGTAATAATATACATCCTGAAAAGTCTTAGTTTTAATAGTACTCTATAAATTTTGTAATTTTGCCCCGAAAGACCCTTATAATGAATAAAAGTTTATCTTTATTGACTGTTGATACTATTTTATTCAGAGTAAAATAAAAGTGTTTTGGGGTGGGGGAAGAGAAACAGCAACCTGAAAAACCTGTTTTTGCAAAACCTGAAAAACCCCGAATTGCAATCCTCTGTAGTAAGGGGATTTAGCTGGAAGCACCAAGAACAGTGCTGGGCTCTTGATAAATATTTGATGAATAAATGACTGGAACATGAAAAAAAAAAAACAAGGTGGTGCATTCTACTATGGTGAATCTAAACAACACATGGAAAACAATTTCAGTGGCATATTTTTCCATACTTAAATCATGCTTAATCTTATCTAATGGAATCAAGCACATATAATGCTAATCTTATCCAATGGAATCACTTAAGTATCACTTTAATAGTTCATATTTGGAGAAAAAGAAAGATATACCAACCAAAAAGAAATTGGAAATTGGAGTTTGTTCAAATTTAATAAAATTCAGGGAGCACAGAGTCCCAAATAAGAGCGACCCAAAGAGGTTCATGCAAAGACACATAATTAAAATGAAAAAAAAATGAAGATAAAGAGAGAATCTTTACAACAGCAAGGGTAAAACAGCTAGTTATGTACAAAGAATCTCTCATGAGGCTGCATGTACTGTACTGTGTTAAGTCACTTCAGTCGTGTCTGACTCTTTGCAACCCCGTGGACTGTAGCCTGCCAGGCTCCTCTGTCCGTGGGATTCTCCAGGCAAGAATACTGAAGTGGGTTGCCGTGCCCTCCTCCAGGGGATCTTCCCAACCAAGGGATCAAGCCCATGTCTCTTATGTATCCTGTGTTGTCAGGCGGGTTCTTTACCACTAACGCTACCTGGGAAGCCCTCATAAGGCTATCAACTGACTTTTCAGTAGAAATTTGACAGGCTTGCAGGGAATGGCAAAAAAGAAAGGAAGAAAATGGCAACCCACTCCAGTATTCTAGGCTGGAGAATTCTATGGACAGAGGAGCCTGGCAGTTATAGTTCATGGGGTTGCAAACAGCTGGACATGACTTAGCGACTAACATTTTCACTTTCATTTTCAAAGTTTTAAATAAGAAAATTATGGAAGCAAAATCTCACTGGTAAATGCAAATGTATAATAAAAGTAGTGGATCAAGCACATATAAAGCTAGCAGCAAGGTTAAAAGACAAAGTAATAAAATCACCTATATCTACAATAAGTAGTTAAGGCATACATGAAATAAAAAGATGTAAAATGCTATGTCAAAATATAAACTGTGTGGGGTGGTAGGAAAATGTAAGGAATGTGTTCAAAACTAAGAGATAACCAACTTAGAATAAACACCTACAGTCATTGGTTGTTACATATAAACTTTATAGTAACTATAAAGCAAAACTGTATAATATATACACACAAAATAAAGGGAATCCAAACATAACGCTAAAGATACTCATCAAATCACAAAGCAAGAGAACAAGAGAAGAAGAAAAGGAAAGAGAAGATCACAAAAGCAATCAGAAAATAATTAACAAAATGACAATAAGTACATGAAAGAAAGTGAAAGTGTTAGTCACTTAGTCATGTCCGAATCTTTGTTACCTCATGGACTGTAGCCCATCAAGCTCCTCTGTCTATGGGATTTCCCAGGCAAGAATACTGGAGTGGGTTGTCATTTCCTTCTCCAGGGGATCTCACTAACAAATTAAAGGGGGCTTTCCCTGGTGGCTCAGTGGTAAGGAATCCATCTGCCAATGCAGAAGATGCAGGTTTCATCCCTGGGTTAGGAAGATCCCCAGGAGAAGGAAATGGCAACCCACTCCAGTATTCTTGCCTGGGAAATCCCTTGGACAGAGGAGCCTGGTGGGCTACAGTCCATGGGTTGCAAAAAAAGAGTAGGACACAACTTAGTAACTAAACAACAACAATCAACAAATAATTTAAATGTAGATGGACTTAAGATTGAAGGCAGGATGAGAAGGGAACCACAGAGGATAAGCTGGTCGGATGGCATCACTGACTCAGTGGACATGAGTCTGAGCAAGCTCCAGGAGATGGTGAAGAACAGATAGGCCTGGCGTACTGCAGTCCACGGGGTCATAAAGAGTCAGACATGACTTAAAGACTGAACAACAACTCCTATTAAAAGATATAAGGTGACTCTATGGAAAACAGTATGATCTTTCTTAAAAAACTAAAAATAGAGCTACTGTCGGGCTTCCCTGGTGGCTCAGAGGTTAAAGTGTCTGCCTCCAATGCAGGAGAACTGGGTTCGATCCCTGGGTTGGGGGAAGATCCCCTGGAGAAGGAAATGGCAACCCACTCCAGTATTCTTGCCTGGAGAATCCCATGGTCGGAGGAGCCTGGTAGGCTACAGTCCATGGGGTCGCAAAGAGTCGGACATGACTGAGCGACTTCACTTCACTCACTATGATCCAGAAATCCCACTCCTGAGCATATATCTGGAAAAGATAAAAATTCTAATTTGAAAAGAAGCTTGCCCTCCAATGCTCATAACAGCAGTATTTACAATAGCCAGGACACAGAAACAACCTAAGTACCTAACAACAGATAACTGACTTAAAAAGATGTGGTATATATACATATGTGTATATATGTGTGTGTGTGTGTGTGTGTGTGTGTGTGTGAAGGTGAAAGTGTTAGTTGCACAGCCGTGTCCAACTCTCTGTGACTCAACGGACTGTAGCCCACCAGGCCCCTCTCTCCATGGGATTCTCCAGGCAAGAATACTGGAATGGGTTGCCATTCCCTTCTCCAGGGGGATCTTCCCCACCCAGGGATCAAACCCAGGTCTTCTGTATTGCAGGCAGATTCTTTATCATTTGAGCCACCATAATGAATTATTTGTGTGCAGGTTCAGTCACTCAGTTGTGTCTGACTCTGCAACTCCAGGGACTGCAGTCCACTAGCCTCCTCTGTCCATGGAATTTTTCAGACAAGAATATTGGAGTGGGTTACCATTTCTTACTCCAGGGGATTTTATCAATCTATGGACATGGAACCCATGTCTTCTGCACTGGAAGGCAGTA
Organism: Cervus elaphus; assembly: GCF_910594005.1. Classification (NCBI taxonomy): domain Eukaryota; kingdom Metazoa; phylum Chordata; class Mammalia; order Artiodactyla; family Cervidae; genus Cervus; species Cervus elaphus. The sequence goes on along the minus strand of NC_057819.1, from coordinate 77,941,275 downwards.
TCTTCATCACTGAACCACCTGAGAAGCCCACATAATAGATTATTTCATGCATGCTCAATCACTCAGTTGTGTCCAACTCTGAGAACCCATGGAATGTAGCCCACCAGGCTCCTCTGTCCTACAGAATTTTCCAGGCAAGAATACTGGAGTGGGATGCCATTTTCTACTCCAGGGATGATGGATTATTATTCAGCCATAGAAAAGAATGAAGTATTGGAATTTGCAGCAAATGGATGGATCTAGAGAATATTATACTAAATGAAGTAAGTCAGAGAGACAAATGCTATATGATACCATTTTTATGTGGAATCTAAAATGTAATACAAATGAATCTATGTTCAAAATAGAAACAGACTTGCAGACATGGAACACAAACTTATGGTTACCAAAAGGGAAAACAGAGTAGAGACAAATTAGGAGCATTACGCAATTAACAGATACAAGCTACTTACATAAAATAGATAAGCAACAGGGATTTATTGTACAACACAGGGAACAATAATTGCTATCCTGAAATAATCTAAATGGAAAATAATCTGAAATTATATATATATAAAATGGAGTCACTTTGTTGTTCATCTGAAACTAACTTATAATATTGTAAAACAACTGTACTTCAATTTAAAAAAAATTATCTCCAAGACTGAATATGTCAAGGGAATAAAAGTACTCTGGAGTTCAAAATAGAAGAAACAGATCTTAGAATAAAGGGAAAAGTAATCTGTGAAAAAGACAGTTTGGAAGATCTGAGTTTAAAATTTGGTCTGTCTTCTTTGAATTGTTTTATCACTGGAGGAATTTCTTTAACTTCTTTAGGCATCAGTATGATTGCTTTCAAATTAATAATTACCTTCTTATAACATTTACCATAATGTGACTGTGTGGATCACAATAAACTGGAAAATTCTGAAAAAGATGGGAATACCAGACAACCTGACCTGCCTCTTGAGAAACCTGTATGCAGGTCAGGAAGCAACAGTTAGAACTGGACATGGAACAGCAGACTGGTTCCAAATAGGAAAAGGAGTACATCAAGGCTGTATATTATCACCCTGACTATTTAATTATATGCAGAGTACATCATGAGAAATGCTGGGCTGGAGGAAGCACAAGCTGGAATCAAGGTTGCTGGGAGAAATATCAATAACCTCAGAAATGCGGAATACACCACCCTTATGGCAGAAAGTGAAGAAGCACTAAAGAGCCTCTTGATGAAAGTGAAAGAAGAGAGTGAAAAAGTTGGCGTAAAGCTCAACATTCAGAAAACAAAGATCATGGCATCTGGTCCCATCACTTCATGGCAAATAGATGGAAAAACAGTGGAAACAGTGGCTGACTTTATTTTTTTGGGCTCCAAAATCACTGCAGATGGTGACTGCAGACATGAAATTAAAAGATGCTTTCTCCTTGGAAGGAAAGCTATGACCAACCCAGACAGCATATTAAAAAGCAGAGACATCACTTTGCCAACAAAGGTCCGTCTGGTCAAGGCTATGGTTTTTGCTGTAGTCATGTATGGATGTGAGAGTGGGACTTTAAAGAAAGCTGAGCACCGAAGAACTGATGCTATTGAACTGTGGTGTTGGAGAAGACTCTTGAGAGTCCCTTGTACTGCAAGGAGATCCAACCAGTCCATCCTAAGGGAGATCAGTCCTGGGTGTTCTTTGGAAGGACTGATGCTGAAGCTGAAACTCTGATACTTTGGCCACCTGATGCAAAGAACTGACTCATTTGAAAAGACCCTGATGCTGGGAAAGATTGAAGACAGGAGGAGAAGGGGACGACAGAGGATGAGATGGTTGGATGGCATCACCGACTCAATGGACGTGGGTTTGGGTGAACTCTGGGAGTTGGTGATAGACAGGGAGGCCTGGTGTGCTGCAGTCCATCGGGTCACAAGAAGTCAGACACGACTGAGCGACTGAACTGAACTGGATGCTTACTATTCTTCAATGCAAAGATTTTTATTTTATAGTCCACTAAATATGTTCATAAAGAAAATGTTGAAGGACTTTTCAGAACAATTGCTGAAGATATGCTCCGTGGTGTTGCCCAACATTCTTGTGTGGAAGCTGTGGATAAAGCAGTTTTCAGCATGCAGTGGTAATTTGTCTCCCTCTCCTCTGGTGCCTGGCTATAACTCCTTCTTCTCACAAGTACAACCCAGTATATTCCCCATTGTCAAAATTTTCCCTGGACTCAGTTTAAGAGGAAGGTTTATAAGATGTAGTCTCACCTTAGGAAACAAGAGAATCTCAAATAAACAAGCTAACCTTCACTTGAAGAACTAGAAAAAAAATAAAGAAGACACAAAGTTAGTAGAAAGAGGAAATAGTAAAGATTAGAGCAGAGATATATGAAACAGACATCAAAGGAAATAATACAAAAGAGTAATGAAACTAAGAGCTGGGTTCTTTGAAAAGATAATAAAATTAATAAACTTTCATCCAGACTCTTTAAGAAAAAAGAGATTCTCCCAAAATCAGAAATAAAGGAGAATTTGCAACTGATACCACAGAAATAAAAAGGACTATAAAAACTAATAAAAACAATTATATACTGCTTAAAATGGACAATCTAGAAGAAATGAGCAAATTCCTGCAAATGTACAATCTCCCAAGACTGAATCAGGAAGAAATCAGAAATATGAGCAGATCATTTACTAACAATGAAATTGAATCAGTAAGAAAAAAATTTCCAGTAAACAAAAGTCCAGGACCAGATGGTTTCACACATAAATTTTATCACACATTTAAAGACAAGAAAACTCTTTTCCTTCTCCAACAATTTCAAAAGCTGAAAAGGAAGAAATGCTTCCAAACTCATTGTACAAGAACAGCAATACCCTAATATCACATTCTCCATGATTAAGTGGGCTTTATTGCAAGGACACAAGGATGGTTTGATATCCACAAATCAAAAATGTGATACATCATACTAACAAAAGGATAAAAATCATATAAAAATCTCAATATATGCAGATAAAGGTTTTGAAAAATTCAACACTTATTTATGACAAAAACTCTCAACAAAGTGAGTATAGAGGGAAGCTATCTATACATAATAAAGGTCATATGTGCTAAGTCGCTTAAGTCCTGTCTGATTCTTTGCGGCCCTATGTTCTATAAGTCACCAGGCTCCTCTGTCCATGGGATTCTCCAAGCAAGAATAGTGGAGTGGGTTGCCATGCCTTCCTCCAGGGGATCTCCTCAGTCAAGGGATTGAACTGGCATCTCTTATGTCTCCTTCATGGCAGATGGGTTCTTTACCACTAGCACCACCTGGAAAACCCAATAAAGGTCATATATAATAAGCCAATGGTCAACATTATACTGAACAGTGAAAAGTGAAAGTTTTTCCTTTAAGATAAGGACAAGGACAAAGATGACCACTCTTGCTTTATTCAGCACAGTATTGAGAATCCTAGCCAATCAGACAATAAAAAGAAATAAAAGGAATCCAAATTGGAAAGGAAGTAGTAAAATTCTCACTGGTTATGGATGACATGATACTATATATAGAAGATCCTATGGACACAACCAAAAACTGTTGGAACAAATAGTTCTAATAATAAATAAGTTCAGTAAATTTGCAGGATACAAAATTAATATACAAAATCTGTTTTATTTCTGTACAGTAGTAATGAATTATCAGAAAGATAAATTAAGAAAATAATACTATTTACAACTATACCAAAAAGAATAAAATTTCTGGAAATATATTTAACCAAGGAGATGAAGAACCTGTGCTCTAAAAATTATAATATATTAATGAAAGAAATTGAAGATGACACAAATAGTGGAAAGATATACCAGACTTTCCAGGTGGCTCAGAGGTGAAGAATCGCCTACTAGGCAGGAGACATGAGTTTGGTCCCTGAATCAGGAATATCCCTTGGAGAAAGAAATGGTAACTCATTCTAGTATTCTTGCCTGGGAAATCCCATGGACAGGGAGCCTGGCAGGCTAGTCATAGGGCCACAGAGTTGGACACAACTTAGTGACTAAACAGCAGCAGTCGAAGCATATTATGCTCATGAAACTGAGGAATTAATATTTTAAAATGTAAATACTACTGAAGGTAGTCCCTATCAAAATATCAATGACAATTTTCAGAGGACTAGAAAACATAATCTATAATTTGTATGGAACCAAAAACCCCCCAAAGAACCAAAGTCAATTCCATGTTGAGTATGACACAAATTATATTCATCAATTTAAAAAGTATGCACTTAACTCTTAGAGGAAAAAAAGACGATGCCTTTGGTATAAGCTTTTTGAGAATAAGCCTCATATCGATACTTGAAGTAAGAACAAGAGTGTTAGACTCTGAGTGAGTAATAGTAAAATTTGACATAAATTTCAACTAAACCAAGAGATGTTTTACAAAGGATTCTTAGTGGTTGATATTTCTTGTAACTTGGTGACATAACATTTTTTGTTGCTTGACTTGTGTTCATAACTTAGGCTGTAAGGGAATAAAAAACAATCTCCGCGTTAGACCTTTAAGCAGATTTCTCTCTCTCTCTCTTTTTTTTTTTTTTTAAATGGTGCAAACAATTTCCTAGTAGATTTCTCAAAGTAAGGTCCATCTCTGGGAGAAGTGGATTTCTGTTTCCAGTTGCAAAAAAACCTTTGCTCCCATGGTAACATGAGGCAAAACAGATATTGTAAAGATCATACTTTTTCAAAAAACAGGCTACAAAGTAGAAAAGGATGTCATGATGAATTGAATTACTGAGAGGAGTTCCTTACAGATGGGTAGAAATTTTCATACCTGCAAGAAAGTATCTGGTTTAGAGATGTCCAAGCGGGGCAATTAATCTGATTTACATGAAATTATTCAGGGATGAGGAGAAATCATCTCAATCTTCACAGGAGAGTGTTGTGGAATACATTGAAATCTATACATAATCAGACACATTATAAAAATGCCATTGCTACACTCTCTTTCCACCAACAATTTTATGTATATAGAATGTATAGAGAACAGGTTAGATGGCAGATATTTGTGTGTGTGTGTGTGCAGGTTTGTACATTTCCACAGTGTTTAGATTCTGTGGCTCTTGCGCATTTGAATCAAATGATGAATCAAAACTATTTGAAAAGGTGGCCAGGTACCCTTCCCATTTCAAAATCAAATGGATTGATCCCTGATCCTCCTAGCTGTTGCAAGAAGTTGTAGGAGGTAAAGTTACCCTATTTGAAACTGCAGCCCAGCCTCAACTAAAAACTCCTGAAGTATTATCAATGCCCATCCTGCCAGCATATCCTTCAGACATTCATTTTCTGAAAACAAAACAAAATGATATCTCAATTCCCACTCTCCTCCTATACCCAATATCCAGAATACAGCTAAACATTACTAGACATGTGAATAAGTAAGCCTGGGCCTGGACCCCCAGGGTCGCCCCCACAGGGAACCCCTGCATCAGCTAAATCAGATCCTGTGGAACACCAAGTTGGAAGAGAATGCTTGAATGGAGGAGGTTTCGTGTATCATCAAAGAAGGATCATAATGCTTTCTGGGGAGGTAGAATGATTTAAGAAAGGAAGTAAGAAGCATCATATATTGCATAAGAGAAGGTATAAATTAAGGTGAAATCATACTGATTTCTTTATTCCTTGAAACAGTCTCCTTTTTTGTCCACTAGAAGTATAATTTATTAAAACTCATGACTCAATCCATGGAAGTTCTAGTTTGCTATTACAAGTTTGCAAGAATAACTTGATATTTCAAAGGCTGCTTTCCTTAAAATGCCACCCTTCTCAAAATGCCTTTCCTTATGCTTATAAGACTAGAAATTTCTAAGAAAAAAAAAGAGAATATACAAATTATATCTTGTGGCTAATTGTACTTTATCAAGCTATTTATTTTAATCAGAAAGCCAATATGGTAGGCTGCAAGGAATGAAGAATTAACCAGATGCTCATTGATAACTTAGAAAATTCTATGTGAAAAAGCAGTGAATGTTTTCTCCATTATCCCATTTAAACAGATGTTCTGCCTAATCTGCATTCACTTTACTTAATATCTTATCTTTGACCCTTTCTTTGAAGGTATTCATGGAAGAGAATGTCAGTATTTACCTACCTGCTGTGCTTCCATCTGCCTAAGCAGTGCATGGGTAAACACAAATTATATTTTCTTTGTATGACTTTGAATGACAGAACATAACGAAGACTTCATAGTCATAGAATGATCAAATATTATCTCTTTAGTCCCAGGATAAACTATAACATCATCTTACATCTGGATATTTTATACTAGGAACAGGTGCTTTCAAACACTTCAAATTAGAAATTCCGATTTCCAGATTCCTCAGAGGTTTCTCAAAACAAGTTTTGTAGGCCTGCACATTTGGCCATTTTGTTATTAATTTTCTCTGCCTGGACAGGTGGGTTGGGTTAGAAAGAACAACAGTAATTATTTGTGTTATGTGTTGGTTATTTTAGCTGCCCAATCAAATAAGCCCTCGTGATTGCAGTCCCAGGTGTCCATTGACGGTCTGGGGTTAAAAGCTCAATCTGAAAAGAACATGGCTATTTGGGATTTGTTTCATTGTTCAAACAGCTTGGTACTTTTTCAACTGGACAGGGCCCTGAAGTAGATAAAATTATCTCTGAAAAGATATCTTCCCATATATCTTAAAAATGTATTTCTTACCTATAAGGGGCTTCAGATTCCAGTTTCTTAGTTGGAATAAGAGAGTAGACATAGCAGCTATAAACTATTTAAATAAGAACCTTTCAAAAGTCAAGGATTTGCCACCAAGTTAAAGGTGATATCTTTGGGGTTCTGGCCAAGAAAATATACTAACATTATGAAAATATTTCCAAATAGTCTAATGATATAGCACATGGCATAAGTAAATTTAAGTTTTACACATACTTTATCTCTGACAATCATGCTGGGGATAGAGACTTTCTCCATGGAAAAAAGAGCAAAAAAAAAAAAAAACCAGAACAAAAACAGCTTGGGCTGGTGTTTATTGAAACCATTCTTAAACAGTTTGGGCATAATCTTCTTAAAGTATGTTTCACTTTATAGAAGTGATACAATGAAATAAATCCCTGACATCTTCCCTTCCTAATACATTTGTTTCTGTAAAAACTGGCATAGGTGGCAACACATAAAAAATTATACCACAAATCAGTGGCCTAAAACAACAAACATCTCAGAGATTCTGAGTTAAGAATCTGAGAACGCCTTAGATGAATTGTTATGGTTCATAGTCCCTGGTAGGGTTTCCTGATAGTTCAGCTGGTAAAGAATCCACCTGCAATGCAGGAGACCCTGGTTTGATTCCTGGGTGGAGAAGTTCCCCTGGAGAAGGGATAGGCTGTCCATTCCAGTATTCTTAGGCTTCTCTGGTGGATCAGCAGCTAAAGAATCTGCCTGCAATGAGGGAGACCTGGGTTCAGTCCCTGGGTTGGGAAGATCCCCTGAAGGAAGGTATGGCAACCCACTCCAGTGTTCTTGCCTGGAGAATCCCCACCGACAGAGAAGACCCCTACAGTCCATGGGGTCACAAACAGTCAGACACGACTGAGTGACTAAGCACATAGTCTCTGGTAAAGTTCACTCAAGATGTTGGCTGGATTCTGTCATCTGAAGGCATGGCTAGAGGTGAAGGGGTCTCTTCTAAGATGGAAATTGTAGAACTGAAAAATATAATCTGTGAAATAAAACTCACTAGATAGACTCTATAGCACAAGGAGAAGACAGAGGTTGACAGAATCTGTTTAAAAACTATGACCCAATTATAAGATATATTTACAAAACTGACTTAAAATATAATAAAGTAGGGAGGTCTAACATAAATGAAAGGAAAAAGATACTTAATGCAGACGCTAAATAGAAGAAACCTGGAACGGTGATGCTAATAAACTTTTTCTCCAACAAATTAGATTTCAGAGCAAAGAAAATTACTGGGACAAAGAAGGACACCAAATAATGATAAAAGGTCAATTTATAAGAGTATATAACAACCTTAAGTAAAAGAGGAGAGTGAAAAAGTTGGCTTAAAACCCAGCATTCAGAAAACTAAGATCATGGCATCTGGTCCCATCACTTCAAGGCAAATAGATGGGGAAATAGTGGAAACAGTGACAGATTTATTTTTTTTGTGCTCCAAAATCACTGCAGATGGTGACTGCGGCCATGAAATTAAAAGACACTTGCTCCTTGGAAAAAAGTTATTACCAACCCAGGCAGCATATTAAAAAGCAGAGACATTACTTTGCTAACAAAGGTCTGTCTAGTCAAAGCTATGGTTTTTCCAGTAGTCATGTATGAATGTGAGAGTTGGACTATAAAGAAAGCTGAGTGCCGAAGAATTGATGCTTTTGAACTGTGGTGTTGGAGAAGGTCTTGAGAGTTCCTTGGACTGCAAGGAGATCCAACCAGTCCATCCTAAAGGAAATCAGTCCTGAATATTCATTGGAAGGACTGATGCTGAAACTGAAACTCCTATACTTTGGCCACCTGATGCAAAGAACTGACTCATTTGAAAAGACCCTGATGCTGGGAAACACTGAGATATTTGGATGGCATCACCAACTCCATGGAGATGAGTCTGAGTAAACTCTGGGAGTTGGTGATGGACAGGGAGGCCTGGCTTGCTGCAGTTCATGGGGTCACAAAGAGTCAAACACCACAGAGTGACTGAACTGACTAAACTGAAAATGTATGAGTACCAAAAGCAGGGCTTAAGAATTCATGAAGGCAAATGACAGAACAAAGGGAGAAAGGACAAATCTACAATTGTTGTTGGCGACTTCAGCATCCCTGTGTCAATAATTTGTAGAGCTATTAGAAAATCAGCAAGGATATCGAAGAACTAAACACCCAAAACAATAGGATCTAATTAGCATTTATGGTATAAATTATCAATGACATCAGAATGTACATTGTTTTCAAATGCCCAAGGAACATTTGGACTTCCTTGCTGGCTCAGACAGCTGCAATGTAAAAGACCTGGATTGGATCCCTCGGTTGGGAAGATTCCCTGGAGAAGGGAATGGCTACCAACTCTAGTATTCTTGCCTTAGAGAATTCCACAGACAGGGAAGCCTGGTGAGCTGTAGTCCATAGGGTTGAAAACAGTCAGATTTGACTGAGTGAGTTTCACTTCATTTTCATGGGACATTTTCCAAGACAGATCACTTCCTGGGCTATCAAACAAATAAACAACAGCAGCAGCAACAATAACAAAAACACCAAATTTTAAAAGGTGAAATAATTTAAAAGTGTTCTCTTACATTTATAATGGAATCAAACTAGAAATCTATACCAAAAAGATAAAAGAAAAATCCTAAAATTCCTAAATATTTTGAAATCAAAAGGCATACTTCTAAATCTTCCTTAAGTCAAACAGGATGTCTCAGGGAAATCAGTTCAACAGGTCTGTAGTGGGTTCAGCAATTTGCATTTTTTATAGGTTTCTGGTAGACACTGATGCTGCTGGTCTATTCTAGGTGTAAGGGTGGAGCAGTGGGGAACCACAGTTTGAAAACCACTGAGGTAGAGCATTGGAAACAGCGTTCCTGTTCCGGAGGTATTTACATTCTGCATGCAGTCCACCATGCCATCAAGACCATCTCTAAGAAAAAGAAATGCAAAAAGGCAAAATGGTTGTCTGAGGAGATCTTACAAGTAGCTGTAAAATAATAGAAACTAAAGGCAAAGATGATGCTGTGAAAGGGCTGCACTCAAGATGCCAGCAAATTTGGAAAACTCAGCAGTGGCCACAGGACTGGAAAAGGTCAGTTTTCATTCCAATCCCAAAGAAAGGCAATCGCAAAGAATGCTCAGACTACTGCACAATTGCACTCATCTCACATGCTAGTAAAGCAATGCTCAAAATTCTCTAAGCCAGGCTTCAGCAACATGTGAACCATGAAATTCCAGATGTTCAAGCTGGTGTAAGAAAAGGCAGAGGAACCAGAGATCAAATTGCCAACATCCACTGGATCATCCAAAAAGCAAGAGAGTTCCAGAAAAACATCTATTTCTGCTTTACTGACTATGCCAAAGCTTTTGACTGTGTGGATCACAATAAAATGTGGAAAATTCTGAAAGAGATGGGAATACCTGACCAGCTGACATGCCTCTTGAGAAACCTGTGTGCAGGTCAGGAAGCAACAGTTAGCACTGGACATGGAACAACAGACTGGTTCCAAATAGGAAAAGGAGTATGTCAAGGCTGTATATTGTCACCCTGCTTATTTAACTTCTATACAGAGTACATCATGAGAAATGCTGGGCTGGAGGAAGCACAAGCTGGAATCAAGATCGCTGGGAGAAATATCAATAACCTCAGATATGCAGATGACACCACCCTTGTGGCAGAACGTGAAGAGGAACTAAAAAGCCTCTTGATGAAAATGAAAGAGGAGAGTGAAAAAGTTGGCTTAAAGCTCAGCATTCAGAAAACTAAGATCATGGCATCTGGTCCCATCATTTCATGGCAAATAGATGGGGAAACAGTGGAAACAGTGTCAGATTTTATTTTTTGGGGGCTCCAAAATCACTGCAGATGGTGACTGCAGCCATGAAATTAAAAGACTCTTACTCCTTGGAAGGAAAGTTATGACCAACCTAGATAGCGTATTAAAAAGCAGAGACATTACTTTGCCAACAAAGGTCCATCTAGTTAAGGCTATGATTTTTCCACTGATCATGTGTGGATGTGAGAGTTGGACTGTGAAGAAAGCTGAGCACCGAAAAATTGATGCTTTTGAACTGTGGTGTTGCAGAAGACTTGTGAGAGTCCCTTGGACTGCAAGGAGATCCAACCAGTCCATCCTAAAGAAGATCAGTCCTAGGTGTTCATTGGAAAGACTGATGCTGAAGCTGAAACTCCAATACTTTGGCCACCTCATGCGAAGAGTTGACTCATTGGAAAAGACCCTGATGCTGGGAGGGATTGGGGGCAGGAAGAGAAGGGGACGACAGAGGATGAGATGGCTGGATGGCATCACTGACTCGATGGACATGAGTTTGAGTGGACTCTGGGAGTTGGTGATGGACAGGGAGGTTTGGTGTGCTGCGATTCATGGGGTTGCAAAGAGTCGGACACAACTGAGCGACAGAACTGAACTGAACTGAAAGGCAAAAGAGAAAAGAAAAGATAAATCCATCTGAAGGCAGAGTTCCAAAGAATAGCAAGGAAAGATAAGAAAGCTTTCCTCAGTGATCAGTGCAAAGATAGCGGAAAAAATAGAATAGGAAAGACTAGAGGTCTCTTTGAGAAAATTAGAGATACCAAGGGAACATTTCATGCAAAGATGGGCTCGATAAAGGACAGAAATGGTATGGACCTAACAGAAGCAGAAGATATTAAGAGGAGGTGGAAAGAATACACAGAAGAACTATACAAAAAAGGTCTTCATGACCCAGATAACCATGATGGTGTGATCATTCACCAAGAGCCAGACATCTGGGAATGTGAAGTCAGGTAGGCCTTAGGAAGCATCACTGTGAACAAACGTATTGGAGGTGATGGAATTCCAGCTGAGGATTTCACAACACCAAATCCTAAAGGATAGTGTTGTGACAGTGCTGCACTCAAATATGCCAGAAAATTTGGAAAACACAGCAGTGGCCACGGGACTGGAAAAGGTCACTTTTCATTTCAATGCCAAAGAAAGGGAATGCTAAAGAATGCTCAAACTACCACACAATTGCACTCATCTCACATGCTAGCAAAGTAATGCTCAAAATTCTCCAAGCCAGGCTTCAATAGTACGTTGAACCATGAACTTCCAGATGTTCAAGCTGGATTTAGAAAAGGGAGAGGAGCCAGAGATCAAATTGCCAACATCTGTTGGATCGTCGAAAAAACAAGAGAGTTCCAGAAAAACATATACTTTTTCTTTATGAACCACATCAAAGCTTTGAGCTTGTGGGTCACAACAAATTGAGGCAAGTTATTAAGGAAATGGGAATACCAGACCACCTGACCTGCCTCCTGAGAAACCTGTATGCAGGTCAGGAAGCAACAGCTAGAACTGGACGTGGAACAACAGACTGGTCCGAAATTGGGAAAGGAGTACGTTGAGGCTGTATGTTGTCACCCTGCTTATTTAACTTACATGCAGAGTACATCATGCGAAATGCTGGTCTGTATGAAGTACAAGCTGGGATCAAGATTGCCAGGATAAATATCAATAACCTCAGATACGCAGATGACACCACCCTTGTGGGAGAAACCGAAGAACTAAAGAGCCTCTTGATGAAAGTGAAAGAGGAAGTGAAAAAGTTGGCTTAAAGCTCAGCATTCAGAAAAGTAAGATCATGGCATTCGGTCCCATCACTTCATGGCAAATAGATGGGGAAACAGTGTCAGACTTTATTTTTTGGGCTCCAAAATCACTGCAGATGGTGACTGCAGACATGAAATTAAAAGATGCTTGCTCCTTGGAAGGAAAGCTATGACCAACCTAGACAGCATATTAAAAAGCAGAGACATTACTTTGCTGACAAAGTCCGTCTAGTCAAAGCTATGGTTTTTCCAGAAGTCATATATGGATGTGAGTGTTGAACTGTAAAGAAAGCTGAGCACTGGAGAATTGATGGTTGTGAACTGTGGTGTTGAAGAAGACTTAACAGGTCCCTTGGATTGCAGGGAGATCTAATCAGTCTATCCTAAAGGAGATCAGTCCTGAATATTCATTGGAAGGACTGATGCTGAAGCTGAAACTCCAATACTTTGGCCACCTGATGGGACGAAGTGACTCATTGGGAAAGACCTTAATGCTGGGAAAGATTGAAGGCAGGAGGAGAAGGTGAGGGCAGAGGATGAGATGGTTGGATGGCATCACCAACTTGATGGACATGAGTCTGAGCAAACTCCAGGAGTTAGTGATGGACAGGGGGGCCTGGGGTGCTGAAGTCCATGGAGTCGCAAAGAGTTGGACATGACTAAGCGACTGAACTGAACTTAAGTGAATGACATCTTGAACACTCCTTTTTATGGAATGATAAGAACTTATGATCATGTAATTTCTACTTGTCAATTTTTCTCTAATAAAGCTTAATTTGCATTTATAACCCAAGGCACTAGTAAGGACCATGCCCATTTGCCTGGCATCCTAGTTGTTCAACATAATTTTTACCTGTTCAGCCCCTGAAGACTTGTTTGTTTTTCCTATTTAGATAATGTAATTGAGTGATAGCACATAGAATGTATAGTGTAATATTTGCCATTACTTGATATGCTTGAATTGAGAAAACCAGCAATTACATCATTTGTTTCCGCCTCAACACCATATTCACAACTACACACTTCCACTTTAATTTATAGTGGTGCCTAGTTTGGGTGGTTCACATAGCTAGAAGAGTGATGGAACATTGATTGCACAATGCCCGTGTAGTTGTGCCTTTTCTTAATAAAAAAGAAAAGAAGGGGAAAAAAAAGAATAAAGATAAGAAAACAATAACAAAAATCACTTTTATTAAAATTAAACCAAACATGCAACTAGTCACAAGAGTAGTATGTACCTTTATAATTTCTTAAAAGGCTTTGTGTAAAATAGGTACCAATCTACACATGGCATAGATGAACTCAATAAATGTTTACTATATTCCTATATGTGTCAAACATTAGATTTAAAATGTATATTATGGTCTGTGATAACCACACTATATTCATTAATTTTATAATGCTTTTATTTCAAATATTTTGATCTATGGAAATAATAATCATATAATTTAATAAATCATGTTCTATGTTTAGCTGGATTAAATCAGTTTTAGCTGCTGGATAAAGATCTCAGATTCATTTAAAAAACTATGCAGCGTTTTTTTTCATAACTGCATCATCTTGCTCATCACCTTAGCCCGTACTAGATGGACTTTCCAACAGTCCATTGGAGCCTGTAATTTAGTGACCAGGATCAGACTAAGTGTTAAATTTTTCTGAAACTTGATGGCTAAAAGGGAGGTGATTGAGACTATTATTTGAAAATCTGAGAAAGTTTTTTTTAATCACTAAATAAAGAGGCTTAAATTGTCTAAATAAACTTTTTAAAAATTTTAGGATAGTTTTACACTTACAGAAAGAATTGTGATAATAGTGCAGAGAGTTCCCATATATACCCCATACCCAGTTCCCTTATTAATGTCTTGCATTTGTAGTACATTTGTTACAATTAATGTACTAATACTGATACCTTATCATTGTCTAAAGTCCGTACTTTATTCAGATTTCCTCAACTTTTGCCTAATTTCGTTTCTTTATTCCAGGATCTCATCTAGGAAAACAGAAAAGCCATATTATAATTAATTGTCATGTCTCCTTGGGTTCATCTTGACTGTCACAGCTTCTCAGGCTTTCCTTGTTTTGATAACCTTGACAGTTTGCAGAAGAAATGAGTAGGCATTTCACAGAATGCCCTTCAGTTGAGATTTGTCTGATTTTTTTTTTTTTTTTTTTCATGATTAGACTGGAGTTACAGGTTTTGGGAAGGAAGGCCAGGCTAAAATGTAATTCTCATCACATCATATTATCAGCATGATTTATCACTTTTGATATTATTCTAGTCAAACTGCAGTGCTTAACAATTTTGTCCATTTTAAAGTTATCCTTTCCTTCTCTTTTTCTGTACTGTACTCTTATAAAGGCAGTCACTATGCACAGCCCAAGGAGTGGAGTTATGTTATATCTTTTAAAGAAGGAGTATCTATATAAACTATACGGAATGTTTCTACATGGGCTATTTGTCTATTTCCCCCCATATATCCCATATATTTATTTATTCAATCATTTATCTATATCAGCAGGGACTAAAGGGTACTTTGAAAAATTCTTTGTGTTATAATTCTATACTACTTTAATTGTCCTGCTTTGCACATGAGAACTCTATCAGTTGGCTCTTTGACATAATTTCTTTCCTCTGTGTGTGTGTGTTCAATGCAACTTTCTTACTTTTTGGCACTACAAGATGCTCCAAGGTCATCTTGTATATTTTCCGCCCCAGTCTCAGAATCAGCCACTTCTCCAAAGAATCTTGGTTTGTTTTTCTTTTTTTCCTTTTTGAGTACGGCATTGGAAATTGAGATTTTTAAAAATAATTATTTATTTTTTGGCTGCACTGTGTCTTCATTGTTGAGCATGGACTTTCTCTAAATGTGACAAGGGAGGTACTCTCTAGTTCTGCTGCACCAGCTTCTCATTGCAGGGGCTTCTCTTGTTGCAGAGCATGGGCTCGAGAGCTTGTGGGTTTCAGTAGTTGCGATGCATGGACTTACTTGCCCTGCACATGTGGAATCTTCCAGACCAGGGATGGAATGCAAGTCCCCTGAATTGGCAGGTGGATTCTTAATCACTGACCATGAGGGAAGTCTGGAACTCAAGATCTTGATTCTAAGTATGCGTGTTGTTGCTAGAGAGTCATTGTTTCTAGGCCCTCCCATGTGACAGAGAAATACGCCTGTATAGTATATGCTTATATACTAACTGGTATATATGCCTGTGTTTGCAGATACCTCTATATGCAGCCATCTGTTTCTTTGTTAACTAAACATGAGTTCATATTGATGTCAAAATCTCTGATCCATTAACATATGGATTATCCTTGCCTTTTCCCCTTGCTTATCTGTAACCTCCCACTCCAACAATGATAATCTGAATCTTTTCATCTGCCAACAATTTGCTTGTTTAATTCTAGTATACACATATGGTGGTTTCAGAATTGTTAACCCACTCCTCTGAGAGCCAACTTTATCAATTAGAATGTAGTGTTCACTACATCCCCTTTTAAAATCTAGTCTTAGAGACTATTGGAGAGGGGAGTGGCAACCCTCTCCAGTATTCTTGTCTGGAGAATTCCATGGACAGAGGAGCCTGGTGGGCTACAGTCCATGGGGTCACAAAGAGTGGGACAGGACTGAGCAACTAACACTTTAGAGACTGCTGAGTAACACAAGACTGTTGAAATCTATAACTATCTATAACTATAATAAAAGTTCTGTTTTTCCTTCAGTTCTCCTTGCTCTGTATGCTTGGAAAATTGACCCCTTTATAACATGTAATACTCATCTTTCTCCCCAATACACTTCCCTGTTCTAATATCTGCTTTGCTTGAAATCATCAGTCTTTTGATTAGTGTTTGCAGGTACAGCTTTCTTCAATATTTTTACATTTAATATACTTGAGTCACTATATTAAAATGTGTTTTGATAGGCAACATATAGTTGATGCTTGTTTTTGTATTCTGTCTAACAGTTTGTTGTTTTTAAATCATTTACACTTAAAGAGGTTTCAGAAATTGATAAAGTTGAATTAATAACCATCATATACTTAACTGCATTGTAGTTAAATCAAATGCATATTGAATTATATTTACTGTTTGTTTCTTTTTATTTCTGCTTTCCCCCCAACTTCTCTGGTTCTAATCAAACATTTTGTACTATTTCATTTTATCTCCTTTTACTGTGTATTTCTCTTTTTAGTGGTTGTTCTAAAGTTTGCAATACACATCTTTTAACCTAAGTCCACTTTCAAATAACAATGTGTAGTTCCTCTCCTCTGCACATCACAAATGAAAGACTGAATGACATGTTTTCATCAAGAGATTATTTTCCTTCCACCTCAATCCACTCTGCCCTCCAGCTCCTTATCCTTGGAAGCCTGGATTTGGTATAACAATTAATTTGAACTTGTCTTTCAATTATTTTTTCTCTTATTTCTATATGCTTCAAGCACTTTGAAATTTATTTCTGATTCTTGAAGGGAACAAGTCTCTTTACCAAAACATACTGTCCAAGTGAAAGAAAGTGAGTCGCTCAGTCATGTCCAACTCTTTGTGACCACATGGACTAAACAATCCATGGAATTCTCCAGGCCAGGATACTGGAGTGGATAGCCTTTCCCTTCTCCAGGGGATCTTCCCAATGCAGGGGTCGAACCCAGGTCTCCCACATCATAGAAGGATTCTTTACCAGCTGAGCCATCAAGGAAGCCTAGGAATACTGGAGTGGGTAGCCTATCCCTTCTCCAGAGGAATCTTCCCATCCCAGGAATAGAACCAGGGTCTCCTGTATTATAGGCAGATTCTTTACCATCTGAGCTAACAGGGAAGCCCAAACTCTCAAAGCTACCTTTAAAATGATTAGGATAAGTCCTGAGGAGCACTCCCAGATTGGTGGTCATATTCTATTCTTGACCTGGATAGGTGTGCTCACGTTACAATAATTTGTTAATGATGTCTGTATTTTTCATGAATATATTGCATAGCTATTTAAAAAGGTTATAAAGCAAAAACATAATTGAAAAGAACGAGGGTTTTTTTAAAATAGAAATTTACACTTTTCCACTCATATGTGGATTATACTTGCAATATAAAACAAAGAGTCTCTTAGATATTTTGACAAATATTTCTCAGTTTTAAAAAGACTACAGCTCTAGTGGGAGGAGCCAAGATGGCGGAGGAGTAGGACGGGGAGACCACTTTCTCTCCTACAAATTCATCAAAAGAATAACTGAACACAGAGCAAACTTCGCAAAACAACTTCGGATCGCTAGCTGAGGTCATCAGGCGCCCAGAAAAGCAGCCCATTGTCTTCGAAAGGAGGTAGGACAAAATATAAAAGATAAAAAGTGAGACAAAAGAGCTAAGGACGGAGATCCGTCCCGGGAGCTCTTAGGCGGCATTGCTTGGGGTAGGGTCCGGGCCCGAGTGCCCTGAGGACAATCGGAGGGAACTTCTGTGAGTTTCCAACTTGAACTGTGGGAGACCAAAAGAGAGAGAGTAAATTAACCGGCCCGAACACACTGCCAGCCGTTCGCAGAACAAAGAGACCGAGAGGGTCCAGAGAGGAGCTCGCAGGCTGCGGACCGGCCCAGCCCCGCCGGAGGCAGGGGGGAGGGGAAGGTCGCGGCGAGACACAGGGCGCAGGCACCCGACCGGCGCGGGCGGGGACTGGGGCTGGGGACGCGGAGGGTGGAAGGCGCGCGCGCCCGACTGGCGCCAGCGGAAACTGAGTCTGGGTCCGCGGAAGGGAGGGGGCGCGCCACACCTGGGTAGAGTGCGCCCACCAAGCCCCTGGCTGCCTGGACCGCTCTGACGGGGAAGGCACAGAGAGCAGGCGCAGCTTTTCCTTCCGCGCTTTTGTGGAACACCCGAGGGCTGGAACCTCGCGCAGCGCGGGGCGCGCTCCATATAGAACAGCCGGGAGCCTGAGCAGTGCAGACGGAGAAAGCAGCGTCAGCCCCTCCCGGCAGCCCCGGCCCATCCCCGCGGCGCAAGCCTGTCCCCACAGCGCCAGCCCTTCCCTGCCCCGCAGAGCGACGGAACTAGCTACCTGAGTAAGAGTCCACCTCCGCCCGCCTGTGTCAGGGCGGAGATGAGGCTCTGAAGAGACCGGCAAACAGAAGCCAAATAAACAAAGGGAACTGCTTCAGAAGGGACTGGTGCAACAGATTAAAATCCCTCTAGGAAACGCTGACTACACCGGAGGGGCCTGTAGATATCGAGAAGCGTAAGCTGGAACGAGGAGCTATCTGAAACTGAGCCGAACCCACACTGACCGCAACAGCTCCAGAGAAACTCCTAGATATAATTTTACTTTTTTCTCTTTTTTTTTTTAAATTTTTTTTCTTTTTTTTCTTTTTTCTTTCTTCTCTTTTATTTTCCTTTAAAATCCCCTATTACTCCCCCATTACTCCTTAACTTTCATTTCCACAGACTTTTACGATTTTTTAATTAGGGGGAAAAAAAAAAAATTTTTTTTTTCTTTTTTTTTTTCTTTTTCTTTCTTTTTTTTCTTTCCTTTTTCTCTTCTATTTTCTATTTTTCTTTTTCTCTTATTTCTTTTAAAGTCCTCTAGTACTCCTCTACTACTCCTTAATTTTCATTTTCAATACACTATAACCTTACAAAAAAAAAAAAAAAAAGAGAAGCCCTATTTTTAAACCGAAGATTATTCTCTCCCAATCTTGACTCTCTGTTTTCTACCTCAGAACACCTCTATTTCCTCCTTTCCCCTTCTCTTCCCAATCCAATTCTGTGAATCCTTGTAGGTGACTGGGCTACGGAGAACACTCTGGGAACAGACAGCTGCGTAGATCTGTCTCTCTCCTCTTGAGTCCCCCTTTTTCTCCTCCTGTTCATCTCTATCTCCCTCCTCCCTCTCCTCTTCTTCATGTAACTCTGTGAACCTCTCTGGGTGTCCCTAACGGGGGAGAATCTTTTAGCCATTAACCTAGAAGTTTTCTTATCAGGGCTGTATAGTTGGAGAAGTCCTGAGACTACAGGAAGAATAAAACTGAAATCCAGAGGCAGGAGACTTAAGCCCAAAACCTGAGAACAGCTCTAAAAATATCTCTTGTGTTGGAGTTAATAATGAAATCTCCCAAACATCCTGCAAATTAAGTCTAATTCTGCCTGCTTTCCAGACTCTGAAAGCCTGTTCTCCTCACAGCTGGATTACTTGAACTTGCTTCCTGATGGCAGTCTGTCAAAAACTTGAGCTAATTTCTAAGCAGAAAGGATTTAAGGAGCTTTAGCTTAACATTTTAGGATTCAGAATTTGGTTATTCTTGCTGTTACTCTTGCCACGATCATATGACCCAGTTCTGAAAGCTTTACTTTTTTCTTGTTTATTGCTGCCTCAGTCCCGACTCTAAACTGTCGCTCCGTCTTGGTAAGAAGGTAACTTTGCTTTTCTCTGCCCCAGTCTTCCCTGACTCCCCAGAGACTGGCATTATACATCTGAATCCTGGCCTGGTGTTTGAGCTCTTGCTACCACCTGCCGAGCTCTCCTGTTCCAGCAGTTTGTCTTAGTAGGTTTCAGTGTAATATCTATTTGCATTTTACCTGATATTTCCTTGCTAACTTTTCTATAGCTATTCTTTGTTAGTTTCATTTCCCTAACTTCAACTGATTTTCACTATTTGTACCTGTTTTCTGCTTCCATAGTATAATCAATTGGTATTATTGATATCAATCAACATAAATTAATTGATGCTAAGAAGAGGTGGAAAGAATACAGAGAAGAACTATATAAAAAAGGTCATAAGTGACCCAGATAGCCATGATGATGTTATCCCTCACCTAGAGCCAGATATCCTGGAATGTGGAGTGTGAAATCCAGTGGGCCTTAGGAAGCATCACTACAAACAAAATTGGAAGTGATGAAATTCCAGCTGATCTATTTCAACTCTTAAAAGATGATGCTGTTAAAGTGCTTAACTCAATATGCCAGCAAATTTGGAAAACTCAGCAGTGGCCACAGGACTGGAAAAGGTCAGTTTCCATTCCAATCCCAAGGAAGGGCTATGCCAAAGAATGTGCAATCTACTGCACAATTGCACTCATTTCACATGCTAGCAAGATAATTCTCAAAATCCTTCAAGATAGGCTTCAACATTATGAGAACCAAGAACTTCCAGATGTACAAGCTAGATTTAGAAAAGGCAGAGATCAAAAGAACAAGAGATCAAATTGCCAACATCATCGGCAATTGTTGGATCATTGAAAAAGCAAGTGAATTCCAGTAAAACATCTACTTCTGCTTCATTGACTACTCTAAAGTCTTTGCCTGTGTAGATCACAAAAAACTGGAAAATTCTGCAAAAGATGGGAGTACCATGTCACCCTTCCTGCCTGCTGTGAAACCTGTATGCACGTCAAGAAGCAGCAGTTAGAACTGGACATGGAACAGACTGGTTCCAAATTGGGAAAGGAATACGTCAGGGCTATATATTGTCACCCTGCTTATTCAACTTATATGCAGAGTACATCATGAGAAAGGCCAGGCTGGAGGAAGCACAAGTTGGAATCAAGATTGCTGGGAGAAAATATCAGTAACCTCAGAAATGCAGATGACACCACCCTTACAGCAGAAAGTGAAGAGGAACTAAAGAGCCTCTTGACGAAAGTGAAAAGAGGAGAGTGAAAAAGTTGGCTTAAAGCTCAACATTCAGAAAACTAATATCATGGCATCTGGTCCCATCACTTCATGGCAAATAGATGGGGAAAAATGGAAGCAGTGGCAGATTTTATTTTCTTGGGTTCCAAAATCACTGTGGATGGTGAGTACAGGCATGAAATTAAGACACTTGCTCCTTGGAAGGAAAGCTATTACAAACCTAGACAGCGTATTAAATAGCAGAGACTACTTTGCCAACAAAGGTCCATCTAGTCAAAGCTATGGACTTTTTCTAGTAGTCATGTATGGATGTGAGAGTTGGACCATAAAGAAGGGTGAGCACTGAAGAATTGATGCCTTTGAATTATGGTGCTGAAAACTCTTAAGAGTCCCTTGTACAGCAAGGAAATCCAACCAGTCAGTCCTAAAAGAAATCAGTCCTGAATATTCATTGGAAGGACTGATGCTGAAGCTGAAACTCCAATACTTTGGCCACCTGATGAGAAGCATCAACTCATTGGAAAAGACCCTGATGCTGGGAAAGATTAAAGGCAGGATGAGAAGAGGAGGACAGATGAGATGGCTGAATGGCATCACTGACTCAATGGACATGAGTTTGAGCAAGCTCCAGAAAATAGTGAGAGACAAGGAAGCCTGGTGTGCTGCAGTCCATGGGGTCACAAAGAATCAGACACGACTGAGGGAATGAAAAGCAACAATATGCTTCCATATGGGCCTTTTCTTAACATTTCCATGTTTTAGACTTCTTTCTAAGTCCTACCTGGGCACAGAAATTATGAATATAGGATATAAAAGTAGAAGGGACCTCAGAGTAAATGTATGCAAACTTTTCCTTTTACAAAAGAGACTGAGGCTAAGGTAGTATATGCTGGGTGATATTATTATAAAGTCGGTAATATTGTAAAGTTACTTGCAGAAATGTTTTTCTTTATGGTCATCTGGTGTTTGATTCAAGGCAGATGTACCTGAAGGCAGCTTCACAAAGCTCTGCATTCTCCATAAGGGTAAGAACACAGCCTGAGTGCTCACATCCTTAAAGGGTCATAGATGCTTCTGCCCGGAGTTGGCAGAGAGAGGCTTTATTTGGGAGTCTCAGCTCTGAAGGTTTTGGCAGGGGATTTCAGCAGATGCTCAATGACCAACGGGGACCTCCACACCTGGTGGACACCAGCACTAGAAGCCCAGTGACCAGGCAGGATGCCAGACATCTCAGCAAAGGCAAGCAAGGACTCAGGGAACACCTCACGGAAGAGGGTCCACCACCACGCCATGCCAGGTTACAGACATGCCTTTCTTTGCTACCTGGAGAAGAAAGAGAAGGTTCAGGAAGATCCTTAAGAAAATAGAAATGACTCTGATAGGAAATGTGACCTTTGAGTGAATTACCATTTTAGTCAATAGGTGCAAGGATGGGTAAAACTGAGTTACTGCAGCTGAATTTAACTTATTTTTCTTCTTTAACGAAACTGGAAATTCAACAGCAAGAGATGAGCAATTCTAAGAAATTAAATCTGCAATATTTTGCAAGTTAGCTTTGAAGTAAATTTTCACGCTCTGAGGAGAATTGTATTGTATAACCATGGAAACCTGAGGCTAGCCCACAGTTCTAGGGAGACTGCAGGGCATGTAGGATCAAGCACCTTTACAGTCAGAAAGGGCTTTGTTTCAAGAGTGGGTCAGAAAGAGCAGGAGCCTCCCAGAACTGAAGAGCTTGCAGAAACAGTGGCCGTTTCTCAGAACAGGGCTAACCCGCATAGGCAGTCAACCGATCACTCGTTTCTTAGAACTGCAGTCCTAAGATCCAGGACTGTGGCGTAACTCAGGGTACGCCAAGGTTGTCTGAGATTGCTTTCCACCAGGAGAGGGGATGTTAAAGTCAAAATGGGATGTAATATGTCCCTAGTCCGGGCTGAAATTCATACCTGTGAAGGTTACTTGGCCATGATGACAAAATTCCCTGCCAGAATCAGAGCACTCTTCTGCCCCCAGGCTCTTTAAACGAAGATTGGAACAATACAGTCTCAGTTCCACGATAATGTTTTCCTATTGCATTGCAATATGTCTACTTCAACTTCTGATTATTCCACCAGTTTTTCTCTTTTCACTGATTGAAATTTCTTATAAAAGTGGATAAAAATAGGAAAATAAAGGCAGATATGCTTTTAAATCACTCTAATAGGAATGTTTATTTGGTCTTGACTAATACTTGCTTTTTTGTAGATGGGCATGATTGTCAGAGATGTAGGATTTACTTTGGATGTACAAAATGTGTGGTTTTTAGATTGACCTTCCTGAGACATCTGCATAATTTGATGAAGAGTTATTAAAACAAAGGACTTGAAAATCTTATGAAGCTGTACCATATGTTATGCTACATTTGTGAAATTTGCATCTTCTGGTGTTTTGTTTGTGCATGCTTTTGCTGAAATTGATAGAGATACTATAGATTTCAATATGCTCCTTAGTCTGAACCTTCAAATAAAATAAAAAAAAAAAAGTTTGTTGTACCTCTGAATTCTGCCTTACCTAAGTTTGAATTGCTACACTGCCATTCAGAAACCAATGGTCCCTATTTAGGTCCCACACCTGTGGAAGTCTGATGAGACAAACACTGAAAATCAAAATGTAGTCCCTGAATTAAACGTGCTGTCCAGAGAAATCAAATCAGGCGGAGGTCCATCTGGCTCTCCAGCACAGCGTGCCTGTGGTTCCTCTCAGGTGTATGAGCGCATCTGAGTGGAAATGTGAACACCAAGTGCTCATGTCCTGCCAAGCTTCTTGATTCCTCTGGGCCTTTGAAGAAAATAAAATTATATGTGCCTCTCAGGAATAGAGTCCATCTGGTTTGAGGAGAATGACATTCTCAGATTAGCAGACCTGGGTGATTTTAAACTAAGTTGCTGAAAAACTTGGGCAGATACTTCTGAGAGGAAAGAGACATGATATGCAAATAAACCTTTTGTTATTCTTTTTTTTGTTGTTGAGCCCTGAGCTGAGAACATCCAAGCTTATGGGGAGCATGTGCTGAACTTCAAGGATCATGGCCCGTGTCTGCTAATAGATTACAGCCCACTGGATGACCTTTAAACTAAATCATTATTTGGTCCTGTGAAGAAAAATCCACCCATTGTGTTTGCCCTGGTTTGCAAAGAATGTCAGCTCTCCAGTGCAATAGATTTTTGTCTGAATCAGTTGAGGAACTTCTTTAAATTATGACTGGCCCACCCCAATCTGCTGAGTGAGGGACCAACTCTGGAGGTGGGGGCCCAACAAATATAGAGTGAAGATCCTCCTTAGGTACAGGAAAATACAAACAAAGCAAAACAACATTATAACCACCTCGTTCTCATTCTCTGTTACGTTTGCCCGATGTTTTATAGTTTCCTCTGACATCCATAACTACAGCCTAATTTAATTCTTGCAACAGTCATATAAAGCAGGAAGAATAGGTGCCAAGAATTTTATTAGTCTTTTTTCTGGTCTACTTAAACTCTGGTTTCACCCCTGTAGTCTA
Organism: Cervus elaphus; assembly: GCF_910594005.1. Lineage (NCBI taxonomy): Eukaryota > Metazoa > Chordata > Mammalia > Artiodactyla > Cervidae > Cervus > Cervus elaphus. The sequence continues at coordinate 77,916,863 of NC_057819.1, read as the reverse complement.
TCCTCCACACTTCAGTAAGAATAATCTTTTTAACACGTACATTTCATCAACTCCATTCCCGCTCAATTATTTTTAAATGGTTCCCGATTACCTTTAGCATAAATCTCACCCTCTTCATAAGACATAAAATGTCAGTAATAATCTGATCCCTGTGAACCTGCCTAGCCTAACCTCCCATTCTACCCTCATCATATATGAAGCTTCGACAACATTAACTTCTCATTTGCCCTACACGTGCGGTACTCCATCTCTCAGCCTCAGCCTGTGCTCTGCCTCCAGCCTGTATGTCTGGTTAACTTACTCACTCAGTTCTATCTCTGCAATGACTGTCTAGATTCCTGCAGACAGACTTAGGGGTTTCTTTTATTTTTGTGTATTTTCAGTTTAAATACTTGGCACAGTTTAACACAGACTAGTGCTTCTCAGATTATGATGAACAGAATCAACTGAAGTTCTCATTTGAAATCAGATTCTGATTTATTAGTCTAGAGTGTGACTTCCGAGCCTGTGTTTTAACAAGCTCCCGAGTGTTGCCCATGTTTCCAGTTCTTGGACCACACATTGAGGATCAAGGACTCAGACAATTCAGAGATTTAAAGACAAGACAACAACAACAAACTGCAGAGTCAAAAAACACTGAACTTCCTGGATAAGATTAGAAATTTAAATTTTTTTGGCTCAGGTGAGTTTGTGCTGTTTTCATGGAGGCCAAATCCTCATCTATATTAAGATACCATTGAATTAATTTACATATCAGATGATAGGAAAACTCAGATCCCTAAAGAATGGCAAGTGGCTTCGCAGTTTCAACCTTTAGTCTACCCAAAGGGAAGTCCTTCAGGATCATTCACGTTTGGTAGGCAAACATTTCTACTTGCTCCAGGTGAGTAGCCCTGAGTATCTGTAGCTCCTCTATCAAGGACAGGCAGAATGGAAACTAGAAAGGGCAGATTCAAGAAAAAGGGAAAAGTTAATAGAGGTTGCCAATATAATTGATAAAAATGAGATTGAAAGGGTTTTACGATTTCCATTATGCCAAAAAGATACAAAAGCTCAGCTATTATTTTATTTCCTGCTGTGATCTGAAATAGAAAGGTTAAAAGTGACCTTCACTAAATTAGGATAGTTTTGTTTTGCCACTGGGAATACTGAAAAAATTTAACATGTTTTGATTTCACGCTATTTGAAATAAGCCAGGCAAGGAAAATTAGATAAACCATTCAATCTGAGATATTTGTAGATTGTTTTATAGGCTAACATTTGCCAACTGTATACAGTGCAGAAAGTATGAGACGTTTATCTCGATTTCCCACAGGGTCTGTTTTATTGGAAGCCATTGCTCTACACACTCAGAATGTCTACCCTTGAACTCCTTGGCCTTTTCATGGCCTTACATGATATTGGCTCATGTTTAAGAGTGGTTCATGGTGATGCGGTCAGAGATCTGAGGCACAGTTCCTGGACCATTGTTCTTGCCCCGATACCTCTCAGGCAGTGTCAACTGGGGTATTTCATGAGTGGCAACATTATCGCTCTCCTCACTCTGCGCTGGTATCGATTATATCTGAAACTTTTCAGAGACTTGTTGCCACTGGCAATTTGGAATTTTCCCTGTTACACTGATTAATTTATTTCACATACAATGTGGAAAATGGATAAATCAAAACTTGAAGCTTTTTTCCACTTTGTTTAAGAAAGAGAATGTTTTAAAATACTGCATATTGTTTTTATGCCTCACTTTGCATATTTTTTAATCAAGAAAGATTGCTCAAATAAGGATTTGTATGCAATATAAAAGGGCCTCATTGCATCATGCCAATAAACACTATTTACAAAATTCTTCTAAATTCTTGGACAAAAACTTTTATTACAAGTGAGAAAACTTACCCACAAAGTTCCCTAAGCTGAAAGTTCCCTCTCTGTCTTCCACCTCATCCCTTCTTCCCTCCCATCACTCTCCTTTCTATGCTCGTCAACACTGTCCTACTGTTTATAAGAGCGAAGCATCTCCATTGTCTTGATTTGTCCTAGACCTTGTTTATGTATCACTTAAGCAGAAGTTTTGCAGGTTTATGTGATTATATGTTGCCAACATGGAAGCCAGTTTAAGATGGTCACTCCAGGTCTTATTTTCTTGAATTCTGTTTGCCAGATGCACTTCTTGTATTCTCTCTACCCAGCATTCTTTGAAAACCATTACTATATTTGGGTCATTTCCAGTCAAATTCAATCTTTCTTGTTTTATTAAGTTCCTTTGTACCTCGCCATACATCCTTCACCTGTTGATGCCTGCCTGCTATGGACTGAATTGTGGCCTCCTCAGATCCCATGTAGAAGCCCAGACCCCCAGTGACTGTCCTGGGAGATAGTCTTTAAAAAGTATTTAGAGCTAAGTGAGGTGATAAGGGTGGGGCCCTAATCCCATAGGACCAGTGGTTCATCAGTTTTCTCATTGCTTTTTATTGATTATTGTGTGATCTTGATATATTAATGAAACTTTTCTTTTGTCTGTAATGGTGTTTCAAACATTTTTTTCAAGTGTATTGTTTGCCTTTTACTTCTTTTTTGCTTATTCAGAAATTTTCTTTTTATAGCATAAACATTCCACCTTTTCCTTTAGTGTTTCCATATTTCTTTGCATGCTCTGAAAACTTCATTTTTGAAGATTTAAAAGTTGCTTTTTAAAATGTTTTGTAGTACTTTTAAATTATTATTAGTATATTTAAATTGTGATTCATGGTAGATTCAGAAAAACTAGATGCAGGATTTCACTTTCAGGAATGATTGATTAATTGTCCCATGTATTGAATAATCTGTTTTTCTCCCACCAATATAAAATGCCACATCTATCCCATTTAGTTTTCTAAAGCTTTTATGCCCATTTGGCACATCCATCCCACTATGCTGCTCTGTCTGTTTACTCTGGTGTCTGTAGCTTCTCTGAGTTTTTCTCTTACATTTTAATTCTAGCAGCATTAGACTTTTCCTTGAAACAAGGCTTCCCTGAAGAACTCTAAAGTGTTTTTCTCTCCCATGCTCCTCATGTCACAGAGCTGGAGGTGGAATGTTTTCAGGCTCCTCATTACTGCCTCTGGACTAGTCTCTATTTTCTTCTCTCAAAAACCCTCAAATTTAAGTCTGAAGTCTTCTTCAAACTGATTTTTGAGTCACTGGGTCACTCGCATACAATCTCTGAAAATCTTAATTCTTTTTCCCTACTGGTTCTATTATAATGTTGGTGATTTCCAAATCTGTGCAGATGATCTCTGCATCTGAATCTTCCCCAGTAAGCTTATCTTTCACGCTATCCCACTAATGCCCACAATCATGTACTGATCCTCTTCATTTCTACAACAATGGTCCTTAAAGCTTACTTCTAAGCCTCCAGGTTCCTTTCCTCCAGGGATCTGCATTTTCAGGTACACAAGTCAATCTTTCCATGGCCATGTGGCAGCCTTGTCAACTAATACTACTGATCTCTTCATTATTTCAATTTAAATTCTCCACTCTTCAACTAGCATCTGCTCTTTCCTAGCTCACTTCCTCTAGCTCCCCATCTCTAATGTTCCTTCACCCACTTGTGCTTAAAACTCATCACTCCTGCCCCGTTTTTACTGTCTCTCACCCTACTCTAAATGGGTGTGGATGTGTGCTCAGTCATGTCCGACTCTCAGCGACCCTTTGTGCTGCAGCCCACCATGCTCCTCTGTCCATGGGATTTGTCAGGCAAGACTATTTGATGTGCCATTTTCTCCTCCAGTGGATCTTCCTGAAAGTGAAAGTGTTAGTCGCTCAGTTGAGCCTGACTCTTTGTGACCCCATGGACTGCAGCCCATCAGGCTTCTCTGTTCATGGGATTTTCCAGGCAAGGATACTGAAGTGGTTTGCCATTTCTTTCTCCAGGAGATCTTCAAGACCCAGGATTTCAACCTGGGTCTCCTGCTTTGCAGGCAGATTCTTTAACCACTGAGCCATCAGGGAAGTTTTTACTGTCTCTTACCCTATTCTGTACTATAACTTTTTATCCAAGTATTATAATCTCTCCCTTGCATACATTCTCTTTCTTTATCATACTGACTTGCAAACCCGATTAACCCTAACTCTCCATGGATTCTGCCTCTGCACAGGACTGAGCCATTAAAAGGCCTCCTTTTAAATTCATGACTGTGGTTTCATGTGGGTCTTTAGTACTGCCTGGCAGGCCAACTATATTTCCTTGGTTTATGCAGTCTCCAGCTTTCCTAGATGACAATTTCATTCATTCTTTTTCTCCTCAAACCCCTGCCAAAACCTTTTCCTCATCTTCAGTTTCAGCTAAGAATCCTGTTTCATATTTCACTGAGAAAACAGAAGCAGCCAAAAAGAAATTCCCAAGCTTCCACTAACTCCTCAGTTCATCTGCCTACAGCACACACTCCAATTTCTCTTCTGATTCTATGGATTTCCATCCATGCTCCTGATCAAAGCTAAGCCCTTCTCCTTGTGTGAACCCTTTGTTCATTCCTTCCTACTGTCCTTTATTAGTTTCAGTTAATCTCCTCAATCTCTAAATATTTTACTGCCCAAGACTTTTGGATCTCTTCTCTCCTTTTCTATACACATTCACCATCTGGTGATCTTACCTTATTTAATGGCATTTAATATTATTAGGTCTTCCCTGGTAGCTCAGATGGTAAAGCGTCTGCCTGCAATGCGGGAGACCCGGGTTTAATCCCTGGGTTGGGAAGATCCCCTGGAGAAGGAAATGGCAACCCACTCCAGTACTCTTGCCTGGAAAATTCCATGGATGGAGGAGCCTGGTAGGCTACAGTCCATGGGATTGCAAAGAGTCAGACATGACTGAGTGACTTCATTTTGTACTTTTGTAATATCATCTACTTTTGCATGACTCCCTAATTTATATCTCCGGTTCAGATCCTTCTTCCAGACATCAGATTTGTATATCCAAATGTCTCCATGAAAATAGATGCTACAGACTGAATATGTCCTCTGAAATTCATGTGTTGAAGCCCTAACCCCTTTGTTGCCTACTCTAATGGCTGAGGCATATATCTAGGATTCTAGGAATTGAGCAAATCACCATTTGAAAATTGTAACTGTAATCAGTAAAGGATTTTTTTTTTTTTACTAGATAAAGGTGGGATGCCTAGTTTTTAGTCTCCTAGATTTCTCAAAACTTACTGATATTAAAATGCTTATACTTTAAAAATAAATGTAGATTTCATTATTTAGTGACTTTCAATGCCATTTCTTGCTGAGACAAGTACTAGAGTTTGGCAAATTATTTTGCATGACATTTCCAATTCCGTTCCAAGGATTCTAGGAGGGTTAGAGACTATTGAAGAATATTAAGCCTTTAAATTAAGTCCAAGACACGGCCAGTGGCAAAAACCTTATATACTACCTATTTTTTTTTTTAAGAATGTCTAATTTTATTCCACTCTATTTATAACCAAAATAGAGAAAGCTTCAGGGGAAAGTGTCAAACCACAGTATAAAGCCAACTCAAGTAGTTACAAAGAAAAGGGTTTTCTGCATGTGTTGAAAGTTGTTTTTGACATTTCTATAAATAAGCTTATCTCACATTCCTCACATTCACTTCCTTCACTTAATAAGAATTTAAAAAGTCTATTAGAGTTTGCTCTTTTATACATCATCTAAATTTCAGTTAAGTTATTTTTTACTTTTAGATGAAAACTGGGTAGAAATATTGCTACTGAATGCTATACTCATCAAAAATAGTTTAAAGTGTAACTTTATCTCTTTGAAAAAGCAGTTTGTCCCTAAGGTGTCTGTTTGAAAATATATTTGATTACTTTTATACAGCTGCCCAAGATCAATGGTTAGGGTACAGATCAAAACCTGCAGTAAGACTAAAATCATGTAAACCAGAACATGCACAAGTTTGAAGTTATTAGAAATGATTAGACAACATAATATAATCATCTGGCAATGTTCCAGGAATCTATCTGTTTCATAAAAAAGAAGGAGCTAAGGAAAGAGAAACTTTCAATCATAGGTGCTTCTGATATCTGCAGTAGTTTTCTAATTTAGAGTAGAGGAGATTATTTTTATAATCCATGTAAGCAAATGGGTTGGGATAAGCAACCCTTTCATCTATTTTAAAATTAAAAGAGAAACAGTACAGCAAAAAAATAAATCAAAGAAATATATCTTCACCATATATCTAATTACCTCAGTTATTTTACCTTTTTCTCTTGCAGTTGATGAGTACTTATTAAGTATCCATCACATCTTAGAAAGTATGACTGGTGCTGGGATCATAGCAATGCCCAGGACAGGATTTCTCTTGCATTCATGAAGTCTAAGGGTGAGAAGGACACATTATGAACAATTACAGGTATGATGACTGCCATCTGGGAAGTGTGTGCACAAAGATCTAATTTGGTCTCTGAAGACTTCCTTGAAAATTGAATTTTACCGATGATTGAAAAAAAAATGAAACACAGGAGTCTGAGGAGAAAGGAGAGAACATTCCAGCATTCTACCTGAGACAGGAGAGAATTTTCTTATTCCAGATACACAGAAAGGTCCAGTGTAACAGCATAAAATAAACGGAATGAGCGAGTATGAGGAAAGGCTAGAGAAACTACCAAGAATCAAGGAGCTGTGTTATTTGATCCAAATTTGTAGAATACTTACAAGTGAGGAGGTGCAAGCAAGGCAAGATTTGTGTTTTAAGGATCTCTTTAGCTGGATGAGGAGAGAATAATGACTCCCAAAAGAGGGTGGCAGCAGGGGAAAAGAGAGGTTGTTGAGTTCTGAGCGCTTTAAGAATCAATCTCCAGTAGACTCAGAAGTGATTAAGCAGAGGTGAGGAGTGGAGGGATAGAAGACTGGGGCGAATTGGGTTTCTGTTGTGGGCAAATAGGAAGGACAATTGGGCTTCCCAGGTGGATCATAAGGTAAAGAGTCTGCCCACAATGTGGGAGGCCAGGGTTCAATCCCTGGCTCAGGAAGATCCCCTGGAGAAGGGAATGGCTACCCACTCCAGTATTCTTGCCTGGAGAATTCCATGGACCAAAGAGCCTGGTGGGCTACAGTCCATGGGATCACAAAGAGTTGGACCTGACTGAGCAGCTAACGCTTTCACTTCACTTTCAGGTAGGTCGATTAGCAAGATGAAGAAGACAGAAAAAGAACAGATTTGGGGGCTGAGAAACAAGGAATTCACATATGTGATCTAAAGCTCAAATGACAATTGGAATCTGGAGGTTTACATTTGGAGACCACAAGTGTTTAGATGCCCTGTGGGAAAGGGCAACTTAATGGAGAGGAGGCCAAGACTAGGAGTTATGAAATGTTGGAGGAGGACACTGGGTGGAGAGTTTATTTACATGCTTTTCTCAGGAAAATTATGACCATTATACCCGGCATTTTTTTATATTCTCCTCTGATATAAACTCATGTTTACTGGCAAGTCGCTGAAGTAGCCTCTAAAGTTAGATGTACCTGTACGTCTTTGTATGGCAGTGTGGAGAATTGAAGGTCATGATGACAAAGACACGTGGGAACTGCCCCTTATTCACAAGAGTTTACATTAAAAACATAAAAGTCATATGTGTGCAAAGATAATCAGAGTGCAAGTAGGATCATACAAGACTGAATGCGAGGTCGACCTTTAAGGAGACAAACTGGGGCACTTTCTGATGAAAAAGATGTAATCCACGAGGAACATATAAGTGTCACAAGTCTTTATAGAGCTACTAAAAATCTATCACAATACATAAACCAGAAAAACAAAGCAAGCAAAAGCAAAAATAGGTAAGAGAAATTGACATGAACACATAGCTCATAGAATGTGTGTACACATGCCCCCACAGACATGCACACATACACACACAGTATTTTGCCTTTTGGGGAAATATACATGTGAATTTCTCTTCATTTATGTACGTACACACATAAATAATTGTTTAGTTTATACATACACTTCTCTGTCTTAAAAAGCACAATAACTTCCAAAAGTATTGATATGATCATAACTTGTATAATAAAGGTCATATTCTCTAAGTTTCAATAAATTGAAACTACAAATTACTAATGAAAAACTGAAAAATAACACAAAAACAACAGCTTAGAAATGTAAAGTACATGAAATAACTTGCTGAAATGTGAATTAAAATAGTCTAAAAAGTGAAAATAATTAAAACATAAATCACAGTAATTGAAAATTGTATATGCTATGCTATTTAATTAAATATAATTGAAAATTATACACAGAAAAAATCACTTCTCAGACACTTGAGTTATTAAACACAATACTTAATACAAAATTTGGAGAAGGAAAAGGCAACCCACTCCAGTACTCTTGCCTGGAAAATCCCATGGACAGAGGAGCCTGGTAGGCTACAGTCCATGTGGTTGCAAAGAGTCAGACACGACTGAGCGACTTCACTTCACTCACTTCATACTTTATCACTGGAGAAGGAAAAGGCAACCCACTCCAGTATTCTTGCCTGGAGAATCCCATGGACAGGGGAGCCTGGCGGGCCGTGGTCCACGGGGTTGCAGAGAGTCGGACACAACTAAAGTGACTGAGCAAGAGCAAATACAAAATTTAATTTTAATACTATATTTTACATTTTGTATAATTTTATTGTAAATTTTTAATATATATTTAATAAAAAATAATTATTGATAAATCTAAATTGGAAGAAATAACTTTAAAAACATAAGGGAAATTAAATGAGGAAATAAAGAAAAAAGAAGAGGTTAATGAGATAGAAACCAGAAAAAAAATATATAACAAAGGACAAAATCTAAAAAATTTTCTTTGCAGGGCATGATAAACTTCTTTCTGATCTGTTGCATACTGACCTACAACAATTTAATTCCTTGTAATGATAAAATAGATCTCACAAGAATACACAGAAGAACTGTACAAAAAAGGTCTTAATGACCCAGATAACCATGATGGTGTGGTCACTCACCTAGAGCCAGACATCCTGGAGTGTGAAGTCAAGTGGGCCTTAAGAAGCATTAGTATGAACAAAGCTAGTGGAGATGGTGGAATTCCAGCTGAGCTATTTGAAGTCCTAAAAGATGATGCTGTTAAAGTGCTGCACATCCAAATGCCAGCAGATTTGGAAAACTCAGCAGTGGCCACAGGACTGGAAAAAGTCAGTTTTTATTCCAATCCCAAAGAAAGGCAATGCCAAAGAATGTTCAAATTACTATACAATTGCACTCAGGCAATTCACATGCTAGCAAGGTAATGCTCAAAATCCTTCAATCTAGGCTTCAGCAGTATGTGAACCAACAATTTCCAGATGTTCAAGCTGATTTAGAAAAAGCAGAGGAACCAGAGATCAAATTGCCAACATCTGCTAGATCATTGATAAAACAAGAGAGTTCCAGAAAAATATCTACTTCTGCTTTATTGGCTATCCCAAAGCCTTTGACTGTGTGGATCACAACAAACTTGAAAAATTCTTAAAGAGATGGGAATACCAGACTACCTTACCTGCTTCCTGAGAAACCTGTATGCAGGTCAAGAAGCAACAGTTATAACCTGACATGGAACAACAGACTGGTTCCAAATGAAAAGGAGTACGTCAAGGCTGTATATTGTCACCTGCTTATTTAACTTATATGCAGAGTACATCATGTGAAATGCTAGGCTGGATGAAGCATAAGCTGGAATCAAGATTGCTGGGAGAAATATCAATAATCTCAGATATGTAGATAATACCACCCTTATGGCAGAAAGCAGAGAAGAATTAAAGAGCCTCTTGAGGCAAGTGAAAGAGGAGAGTGAAAAAGTTGGTTTAAAACTCAACATTCAGAAAACTAAGATCATAGCATCCGGTCCCATCACTTCATGGCAAATAGATGGGGAAACAATGGGAACAGTGAGAGACCTTATCTTCTTGTTCTCCAAAATCACTGCAGATGGTGACTGCAGCCATGAAATTAAAAGATGCTTGCTTCTTGGAAGAAAAGCTATGACAAACCTAGACAGCATATTAAAAAGCAGAGACATTACTTTGCTGACAAAGGTCTGTATAGTCAAAGCCATGGTTTTTCCAGTAGTCATGTATGGATGTGAGAGTTGGATCAGAAAGAAGGCTGAGTGCTGATGCTTTTCAACTGTGGTGTTGGAAAGGACTCTTGAGAGTCCCTTGAACTGCAAGGAAATCAAACAAGTCAATCCTAAAGGGAATCAGTCCTGAATATTCATTGGAAGGACTGATGCTGGAGCTGAAACTCCAATACTTTGGCAAGCTGATGGGAAGAACTGACTATTTGGAAAAGACCCTGATGCTGGGAAAGATTAAAGGCAGGAGGTGAAGGGGACGACAGAGGATGAGATGGTTGGATGGCATCACCTACTCGATGGACATGAGTTTGAGCAAGCTCTGGGAGTTGGTGATGGACAGGGAGGCCTGGTGTGCTGCAGTCCATGGGGTCACAAAGAGTCAGACCAGACTGAGTGGCTGAACCAAATGAACTTTTTTTAGGTTGATTGTAACTTAGACTAATGTATACATACTACCACACTGTCTATGTTGATGTATATTGAAAGTTGCCAATTCTAATTAAGAGAAAAGAGAGAGTAAGCAGAAACACAGAATTAGAAACAGTCACAGATAGAACACTTTTAGAAATGTGATAGAATACCTTTTCCTTTCTTTTTTTAGTTTATAAATTATGAAAGTATAACTCATTTACTAAAGACTTGGAAAATACAGAACAACGTTACATATGTTTCCAGTATATATTGTAATTATTTTTTAAGTAAATTAAAATTTTTAGTTGAAATTTCACTATCAAGCTCTCTAGGATTAGTAGAGTGACTAGAGGGAAATGAAGAGGGATATAGTAGACCTGAAAAGCACTGTGAACAAATTCAGCATCATTAAGATTTATACAATTTTCACACAATAGCTGGATACAAATTTTATTCAAGTTCACATAGGCTGTAAACAAAGAGACAAGAACATATCCAGGGCATATAACAGGTGCAAAAAGTTCATGGTGTAAAAGTATTGAAATCATACATAGTCTATCTTCTTATCACTGTTGGAATTATGTTAGAAATCAATATCAAAAGATATTTGAAACTAACCCACATATTTTCAAGTGCAATGTGAAATTTACCAAGAGAGTTCTTTGACTTAGCCACTGAAAGCCTCAATAAAGTTAAAAGACAGGAAAAACACAGAGGTTGATTGCAGAGAAGAAAGCATTTAAATGAGAAATAATATCAAAATGATAAATTAATATCAAAGGCACTTTTAAAACCCCATGTATTTGGAAATTAAATTCTACTTTTAAATGGTGGGTATATCTAAGAAGTCATAACAAGGAAATTTAGAAAATATTTGTAAGAGAAAGAAGTGAAAGGAGAATTTATCAAAAATTTGTTGCATGCAACTGAAGCTGCTCAACCTAAGTAAATACAATGTAGAATCTTGAATAAGGTAAGCAAAAAAATAATGGACACTAGCGTAAACTTTTGTGAAATTTGAACAAAATCTGCGCTTTAGTTAATGATACTGTTGCTGTTGTTGTCAGTCACCAAATCACGCCCGACTCTTTGTGACCTCACGGACTGCAGCACACCAGGTTTCTCTGTCCCTTACCATCTCCCAGAGTCTACCCAAGTTCGTGTCCATTGAATCGGTAATGTCATCCAACCATTTCATCCTCAGTAATACTGTATCACATGTCAAATTCTCTCTCTCTCTCTCTTTTTTTTTTTACAACATAGTATTTCTTTCTACCACGAGGTCTCAAAGAGTCAGGCACACAGATTTTTTATGTTCTCAGGACTGAATTAGAAGTTTCAACCTCATTCATATTTTTTAAATCAATGATAATAAGCTATCTAGACTTTTAGCAGTAACACTAGATGCCAGAATAAATGGAACTATATCAAAATTTTGAGTCAATATAAATAAGAAATCTAGCATTCTATTCATACCTAGCCAAACAAGTGGAATCAAAATATCATAATTATTTTTTAGCTAGGCAAAAATTCATAAGCTTTCTAAAATATATCTATTATATTATACATACTATATGTATATATACACAAAACCTTTTCAACTGTATTTGACAAAGGCTTGAGAAATAATGACAAAAAAAGAGACAGAGAGATTGGAAAATGTAAACTAATTGAAATGGGAGCACCAATTACAAAATAGAAAAAGTGAAAGAAAGTAGATAAAAGTAAAATAGCATCATATAGTCCAGTTGTTTTTAAGCATGGATGCTCGTTAGGATCACATCTGCAGTTTTGCAGAGAAAAATAATACCTGGGCATTTGTCTTTTTCAAAAAATAAGACAATTCTAATGTGTATTTGGATTTTAAAAAGTGATTACAGATTTTTCCATTAAATAATAGTTTTAGTGATATAGAATTGTTATTTTCTTTTGACCAATCATGATACAATGATATTAAATGAATAATAGTTACATAATCACAGTAGTAAAAGATGTTCATCAGTTTTCATTATCAGTAGCCAGACAAAAAATAAAAAATAGTTATAACTGCAAGCCATAGTGGAGACATGATTAACCTAACAATATAAAATAATTACCTACAATTTGAGGGGGGTTAAGTAGAGTGATGTGGTAAGTGGAAGCACATTCATGCACATGTCTTCATCCACCAAGCCCGTCTATGTCTTTTAGTTGGGGTGTTAACCATTTACATTTAAGATTAAGGTAATTAACAATATGTATGATCCTATTACCATCTTCTTAATTGTTTTGGGTTAAATTTTGTAGACCTTTTCCTTCTCTTGTGTTTCCTGCCTAGAGTCCCTTTAGCATTTGTTGTAAAGTTGGTTTGGTGGTACTGAATTCTGTTAACTTTTGCTTGTCTGTAAAGCTTCTGATTTCTTTGTTAAATCTGAACAAGAGTCATGTTGGGTAGAATATTCTAGGTTGTAGGTTCTTCCCTTTCATCACTTTAAATATATCATGCCATTCCCTTCTGACCTGTAGAGTTTCTGTTGAGAAACTCCTTACGGGAGTTCCCTTGTATGTTATTTGTTATTTTTACCTTGTTGCTTTTAATATTTTATCTTTGTCTTTAATTTTTGTGAGTTTGATTACTATGTGTCTTGTTTTACTCCTCCTTGGGCTTCTCCTTCCTGGAAATTTCTGTGCTTCTTGGACTTGGTTGACTATTTCCTTTCTGATGTTCAGAAAGTTTTCAACTATTATCTCTTCAAATATTTTCTTGTGACCTTTCTCTCTTCTTCTGGGACTCCTATAGTGAGAATGTTGGTGCATTTAATGTTGTCCCAGAGGTTTTTAGGCTATTTTCATCTATTTTTCTTCTTTATTCTGTTTTGTGGCAGTGATATCCATTGTTCTGTGCTCTAAGTGTTTATCCATTCTTTTGCCTCAGTTATTCTGCTATTGATTCTTTGTAGTGTGTTGTTCATCTCTGCTTGTTTGTTCCTTAATTCCTCTAAATCTTTGGTAAACATTCTTGCATCTTCTCTATTCTTTTTCCAAGATCCTGGATCATCTTCACTATCATTATCCTCTTTTTTCTGAAAGGTTGTCTATCTCCACTTCTGCTTAGTGAAAGTTGCTCAGTCCTGTCTGACTCTTTGTGACCCCATGGACTGTAGCTCACCAGGCTCCTCTTTTCATGGAATTCTCCAGGCCAGAATACTGGAGTGGGTAGCCCTTCCCTTCTCCAGGGGATCTTTCCAACCCAAGGATTGAACCCAGGTCTCCTGCATTGCAGGCAGATTCTTTACCAGCTGAGCCACAAGGGAAGGCCACTTCATTTAGTTGTTTTTCTGGGATTTTATCTTGTCCCTTCATCAGGGACATAATATTTTGCATTTTCATTTTAATTAACTTTCTGTGATGTGGTTTTCCTTCTGGCAGCTGCAAGATTGTAGTTTTCCTTGCTTCTTCTTCTGCCGTCTGGTGGATAAAGCTAAGAGGCTTATGTAAGCTTCTTGATGGGAGGGACAAAACTGCACTGGGTAAAACTGGATCTTGCTCTAGTGGATAGGGTCTTGCTCAGTAAAATGTTAATCCAATTAGCTGCCTATGGATGGGGCTGCACTCCATCCTTGTTAGCTGTTTGCCTTGAGGCAACCCAGCTCTGGAGTCTACAGGCTCTACTGTTGTTGTTCAGTAGCTAAGTCATGTCTGACTCTGTGACCCTGTGAACGACAGCACACCAGGCTTCCCTACCCTTCACTATGTCCTGGAGTTTTCTCAAACTCATGTCTACTGAGTCAGTGATGCTATCTAACCACCTCATCCTGTGCCATCCCCTTCTCCTCTTGCCCTCAATCTTTCCTAACATCAAGGTCTTTTCCAGTGAGTGGGCTCTTTGCATCAGGTGGCCAAAATATTGGAGCTTCAGCTTCAGTATCAGTTCTTCCAATGAATATGCAAGGTTGACTTCCTTTAGGATTGACTGGTTTAATCTTCTTGATATCCAAGGAACTCTCAAGAGTCTTCTCCAGCACCACAATGCAGGTTCTACGACAGGCAACCTCCAAAACGGCCTACACCAAGGGCTGTCCCTGCCGGGAGCCACTACTGATCCACACCTCTACAGGGTCTCCTCCAATGCTAGCAGGGAGGTCAGGTTCAGCCTCCTGTGAGGTCACGGCTCCTTTCCCCTATGTCCTGGTGCACACGACATTTTATTTGTGCCCTCCAAGAATGGAGTCTGTTTCTCCTAGTCCTATGGAAGTCCTGTAATCAGTTCCTGCTAGCCTTCAAAGTCGGATTCCCTGGGAATCTCCAGTGCCTTAGCCAGAAGCCCAGGATGGGACCCATGATGTGGGGCTCAGAACCCGTGCAACAGAGGGAGAACTTCCTTTCTACTACTGTTCTTCAGTTTGTGCATTGCCCATTCAGTAGTTACGGGATTTTATTTCATCATGATTGTTCCCCTCCTGCCATCTCGTTGGGTATCTTTTTACTTCTTCTGAAAACACTTTGGAGGATCCCTTTGGTTACCCAAATTAAAGCGTGTCTAACTGTTAAGGACTGATGCTGAAGCTGAAACTCCAGAACTTTGGCCACCTCATGCGAAGAGCTGACTTATTGGAGAAGACCCTGATGCTGGGAGGGATTGGGGGCAGGAGGAGAAGGGGGCAACAGAGGATGAGATGGCTGGATGGCATCACCGACTCGATGGGCATGCGTTTGAGTAAACTCTGGGAGTTGGTGATGGACAGGGAGGCCTGGCGTGCTGTGATTCATGGGGTCACAAAGAGTCAGACACGACTGAGTGACTGAACTGAACTGAACTGCTAAGAAAGTCTGTAGCAAGACTGTGTGGCCTGGCCTCCCTAAACACTCCTCCATACTGAGGGCTGGTTCATGGGAATAAATGGGGTGCATTTTCATAGTAGTCACATAGTCTGTTGGGTGGAACGCAATGGTATTGAGATCCCAATTTGTTTGTTTTTTCCTTTCAAAGCACAATGTTATTAGAACTTATTGACAGAGTCAGAGTGTTGTGAATTCTGACTGGAAGTGAGCTCACCATAAGGTGGGTATAACATAATTTTGGAGAAAAGAATCTAGGCCAGAGGTCAGGGTGTGACACCCAGGTGTAGACTAGAGACTCATAAAGGAAGTCTGGTTCTAACACAGTAAAGGGCTGATACTAAAATTCTTAAGCCGTCCCAGACATCAGACAACAGTAGCCCTGATTTGGGAACAATTGAGACTGTGAATGCAAATGTAAGTGTGGGACTCAACCTTGAAATCACCACTCAGAGCCCAAGCAGATGTTCCATTTCTAGTAGATACACAGCGATAGGACCAGCTTTCAGCAACAGTGGCAATAGGGGGCTGATCGTTTCAGCCCCTCAGCCCCCTCCACTGATTGTTTCCAGTTTCCCTCCACTTGGCATCTGAAAGGAAAACAGATGTTTCAGTAAACCACCTGTATCCTTAGACATTTCAGTGGGGAAGCTTCAAGACGGAGAGAAGGGTATTTCCGCTAAGATGGGCAATGACAGTAACATACTGGGAAAATAGCAGCAGTGAACCACATTTTTAAGGTTATTGTCTTACTGGAGACACAAACAATACCCATTGAATCATGGCACATTCATTCAATGGGATATTTATTACAAAGGTGAGGTAGAAAGGATAAAGCAGCTTTTTTATTTACAAATTTGGAAGGGAATTAGAGGTATATATCAAGAAAAGAAACACATTTATAAGAGGATTCCATTTGAGGAAAGTCTGAACTCATACCCTGCATGAACATACACACATACATATGAATATACACCTATTTGCCTATTGATAGACTACATGAATATATTCATTCTCAGAATTGTTTACCATGATTTCCTCTAAGGAATGGAAATTCAATAGCAAATAGGAATTTTATTTTTTATCTCTATATTTCTAAGCTCTTCACATTTCTGTATAATAAGATATGCTAGTTTTATGATAAAAGCAATGGATACTTTAAAAAATATGTTTTTAAAAATCAGTGACATTCAAACAGTAAGAAAACAGTAAAGGAAAGGATTCAGTAAATTTAACAGAATAGAAGTCTTACTAACAATTATTGTCTTTTATTAGGAAAATATACTCAATTAAAAAATTTGAACAGTGCATAATATAATGTAGCAAATATCTATTAATTTAATTTTAAAAATAAGAATTTAAAAATACTAAAACTTTGAATTGCACATATGTCTAATATTGTTCAGAAAGAAACATAACTTCATGGGATTTTAGAAAGGAAGGTTGGCAGTTGCTTCAAAGATCAGCACTTTATGGAAAGTGTTAGTTGTTCATTTGTGACCAACTCTGTGACCCCATGGACTGTAGCCTGCCAGGCTCCTCTGTCCATGGAATTCTCTAGGCAAGGATACTGGAGTGGGTAACCATTCCCTTCTCCAAGGGATCTTCCCAATCCAGGGATCAAACCCAGGTCTCCCTCATTGTAGGCAGATTCTTTACCATCTGAGCCACCAGGAAAGAGCATATCAAAGTGAATCTAACAGATTTTCTTATTGACTAAGGCAGCCAAGAAATAGATGCTTGAGAAAGTAGGCCTTTGAGGAAAAGGACTCAGTAAATGAATCAGCATTCAGTTTACTAGCTCAGTCATGTCCAACTCTTTGTGACCCCATGGACTGCAGCACTTCCAGGCTTCCCTGTCCATCACCAACTCCCAGAGCTTGCTCAGGCTCATGTCCATCGAGTTGGTGATGCCATCCAACCATCTCACACTCTGTTGTCTCCTTTCCCAGCATCAGGGCCTTTTCCAGTGGGTCAGTTCTTCATAGCAGGTGGCCAAATATTGGAGTTTTAGCTTTAGCATCAGTACTTCCAATGAATATTCAGGACAGATTTCCTTTAGGACTGACTGATAAATAAATAGTGATAGTAAGGAGTGGTATAAATTCTTATAAATCCTATGAAATAAGTACAGCAAAGGTCTTATCCAAATAGTTGAGGCATCTTGAGGCTTAAATAACATAAATCTCTGGTGTTGACCAAAATTTTGTGGCAATGGGAAGAATTTTAAATAAAATTGTATTTATTTATTTGATTTTTTTTTTTTTGAGTCAGAAGTTACAGTCATATTTCCCACTATGAATCCATCTTTGGAGGAAGAAACCTTTTTCACTTGAGACATTTGGAAAAAAATAGATGGTGGTATGAGATATTGATGCTCCCCAGGTGGGTCATTGTTAAAGAAGCTGCCTGCCAGCTCAGGAGCCACAGGAGATTCAGGTTCAATCTTTGTGTTGGGAAGATCCCTAGCGGAGGAAATGGCAGCCCAGTTCAGTAGTCTTGCTGGGATAATCCCATGGGCAGCGGAGCCCTGGGGGCTACTGTCCGTGGAGTTGCAAACAGTGTCACACAGCTGAGGAACTGAGCACTCGAGAGATGTTGACACAGCAGATTCTCAGTAGCATGACAGCTATATTCCATAAAGTTGCCATTAGCATGGAATTAATTAATACTGAACAACTCCCATAGTGAAATATAGGTTTACATTCCTTCAAGTCTTTGGTAACATTTTTTGTCAGTTGATCATTACATAACTTGGCTTTGTGTTTGTGTCTGTGTCAAGACAGTTTACTTACTATGTATTGTTGATTCATAAATATTAAATTCTGAAGTCAGTAGTATCATGAATCATGTCTTATCTAATGTGCATAGTTTCTCCTGCGGCGCATCAAAGCCTTCTTGGATTTAGGAATACGAGACAGCACTTCAACACTGTACTTGGGGCCATTTTAACTGGTAAAGTTACCAATAAAAAGCCCAAAAATGAAAAAAAAGAAAAGCAAACCTAACTCCAGGGCACTGAATAGAAAACAGAAGGATACCTGTTAACACATTGAGAGCTGAAACAAGAAGGTAGAGTTTCACTATGCTCAGCCTTAACTTGGAAGGAGCATGTTGGAAGACTTAGATTTTCTGCTGTAATGGGAATGTCCAAAATGACCACAAAAGTCCTATGGATATTGATTTGGCTGCTGCTGCTGCTAAGTCGCTTCAGTTGTGTCCGACTCTGTGCAACCCCATAGATGGCAGCCGACCAGGATCCCCC
Source organism: Cervus elaphus (assembly GCF_910594005.1). NCBI lineage: Eukaryota > Metazoa > Chordata > Mammalia > Artiodactyla > Cervidae > Cervus > Cervus elaphus. Next base: position 77,898,306 of record NC_057819.1, on the reverse strand, counting down.
ATCCCTGGGATTCTCCAGGCAAGACCACTGGAGTGGGTTGCCATTTCTTTCTCCAAAGCATGAAAGTGAAAAGTGAAAGTGAAGTCGCTCAGTCATGTCTGACTCTTTGCGACCCCGTGGACTGCAGCCCACCAGGCTCCTCTGTCCACGGGATTTTCCAGGCAAGAGTACTGGAGTGGGGTGCCATTGCCTTCTCCTTTTGATTTGGAAGTTATAAATAAATATTAGTGGGAAATTTTGCAAAAATCAAATCAGCAAATAATTAAGGTGGACTGTATCTTCCAAATGAGATCCATGGGGCAAAATCCAGATAACAATTGAAGTCCAAGCTGTCATGCTTTAATCAGTAAGCTTTAGGTATTTATTTTCCTATTTCCTTTCCTCTTTCTCTGGTGTCAGACTAATTTTTTTTTTTTTTAATTATCTGTAAAGCCCCTATTCTTAGTATTGACTTTTGTCTCCTGACTAGTCATTTCAGCTACAAGTGAAATACCTGACTAGATTTTAATTACATGTTGTAAAAAGATTGAAATTAACCAACATTTGGGTTTGTAAGCATTTTCCTTTGGGACCCAAATAGCTTCTTTCCTTCTGTACCACTTGGTATGGATCTTGATTTTCTAAGTAGCTTGACGGTTAAGAGGCTTTTTAGATTGCATATTCTATGGTGGGTCAGGGAGCAAGAAATTCAGAAATCTAAAATTTTCATACCTGGAGAGAGAGGTTCCTATCTCTCAAGAACAGGGAGCTGTTGTGGGAGATACCTTTCATAACTGAACTTCCGCAGACACAGAACCTTGAAAAAGTCTAGGGAACGGAAGGTGCCTATTTGGAGGCTGCTTGCTTCAGCAGACCTCACAAGTCAGATATGCTGGTTACATTCGGCTTTTAGATTCACCTAATGCTCTCTTTTTCCACCCCTGGAGGAGAAGATCCCCTGGAGGAGGGCCCGGCTAACCACTCCGGTATTCTTGCCTGGAGAATCCCCATGGACAGAGGAGCCTGGCGGGCTGCAGTGCATTCGGTCTCAAAGAGTCAGAGGTGACGAAGCGACAACACAGCCCAGCAGCGCTCTCCTCAGGACTTCCTGGGTGGCTTAGCAGTAAAGAATCCACCCTCAAAGCAGGAGAGGTAGGAGACTCAGGTTCAAACTCTGGGTCAGGAAGATCCCCTGGAGGAGGGCACGGCAACCCACTCTATTCTTGCCTGGAGAACCCCATGGACAGACGGATTGGTGGGCTATAGGATCACAAAGAGTGGGACACGGCTGAAACGATAGCATACATATATGCACCCACAGTTCTCTCTTTAATAGGTTTCATTCAAAAAAATTGGGCAACTGTATGAAGGTGGAAAATAAATCGATAGTTGACCTTGGATGATTGTCATTCACCTGAGGTAAAAAAGTCAACTGGTTATATTACTTGCAAATTAGAAACAGATTTGTCAATTTAGTGAATGGAATGTTTGCCTTAAGGATAGTCCCTGATATCACTAGGGTTACTTTTTAATCCTTCAGTTGCCTTTTGCTGAAGAAGAGATAATTAGATTCTTAGTTCAAAACAGGAAACGAATAAATCAGCCTGAGCCTCGATTTGGAAACTGAAACTCCAGCTTCTTAAGGGGAATTCTCGACTGCTTGCTTTTGTCCTCAAGCTTCTTTACTTCATGCTTTATAATAGCCCAGAAAGGAGGGGACTCCTATGGGCTGTGATTCACAGAATGAGTGAGGAACAAGACAATAACACCCAGCCTACAGAACTCCTTGCTAGAGTCATGAAATTGGACAGGTGGCAGTTTAGATCAGAATATCTTTGGACATAATTTGGGGGGATCATATGCTATTTTAAAGGAAGAATGTTATGCTTATACCTCTTGAGGGTCTTTAATATTAAAAAATTCATTGAAGAAGCAAAGAGTAAACAAATTATGTAACATAGCTAATAACCCTGTTTCTGGTCTGGGTTTCTTCAGACTAGGTCTTGGATATACCCTCTTGGCTCATCTCTTGACCAAGAGCATTCTTGACTCCTGGTTGAGAATTACACTACATACGAATTCTGATCATAATCCTTCTCTTAGTATCCATTTCCTACGTTCAGCTCTCTGGTCTCCACAGTCTTAAATGCTGATGAATAGCTGCTGTACCTAGATACTGTTCCCCAAAATGATCCAACAAATGAGTACAGGGAAATCTGATTATTTTTAGAAGTTCAAATGGTCATCTATTAGAACTTCATGTGCAATCATGACAGCTCACACAGTGGTAAAAATAGGATTGCTTTTGTTCCCACATTTAAGTGTATCCTTAAGGGTCACATGAAGAGTAACCACAAGAGGGGCCTGAGAACTGAAATCATTCACAGTGACAGAGCTAATTTACCATGCCAAGAAATTCTTGCCCAGGAAGATGCAGTTGAAAGTAACTTTTTGTTGTTTCAACCTACAAATCCATTTGTCCAAATGATAAGACTATTCAACAGCCCTCGTCAGAGTAAATACCCCCTTTTCAGGACAACAGATAGTTCCACCAGGCTCATCAAACCCAAGGCCTCCCCTTTGTGCCCACTGGTCCTGCACTATGTCACAGATTTGCTTTATTCCTGTCACCCCCCACCCTGAAAGACACACCTTAAAACAGGGCCTCCCCAACCCCCCCAGCACCACCCAGTCTTATTGCCTTTTCTCTCCCTTCTCCAAGATAGGACTTGGACTCTGTTCTTGCTTTCTTTAGTGAAGGCAAGCAAAAATTCCAGTTCTGCTTAATCAGCAGGGTTTGCTTTGTTGGTATTTTTGGAGAGTTGGCAGCTTGCTGATGAGAAACTGAGACACACAGGATACCACACAGCTATTAAGGGTTGCTTCAGAGGTTGTGAAAGGGTAGATCCAGGCAGTAGATTAATTTTGTTTGGTTTCATTCATTAAAAAAGTAGGATTAGTAGCTGATACTTAACAATTTGAAGATTTCATATGAAATCTGAATCTCTATGTTTTTTCAAATATTGAATTTGGTAAGCTGTGCCTGCTTTTTTCAGCTTGGTAGTAATTGCTAGGTCCTTCAGATGTAATACACCTTTATTAATTCATCACAGTCCATGCCATTCACTTTTATTTACTTCTGTCCAACTTATTTACTTCAGGGGTCCAATAGTAAATGTTTTTGGCTTCAAGGATCTTATAGTCACAGTCTCACTCCTTAACTCTGTGGTTGTTGCAGGAAAAACAGCAAAAGACAATGCATAGATGGATGAGAGTGGCTGTGTTCCCAGTTTACAAAAACAGGCATCATTATGATCTCTGAGTTGCGTAATGTGCTACCAAATTATCATTTGTGTTTGCAACCACTGTGAGGAAGGAATCAGACCTGATCTGGCCTTGTGGAAGTGCTTACGGATTCCGAGGGGGAAAAAGGCGACAAGGTCAAACTAAAAATTGCTGGAATTCCCTCTCCTAAAAAATAATCCAGGAAAGGAAAACTATTGTCCTGATGGCTGGAGAGAGAAGTGAGTATGCAAGGTCAAAGTTGGTGAGCTTGGCTTTATGTGTTGCTGACACGGAAAACTGGCAGTTTAAGGAATATTCAAGCTGCATTTCCAAGTGTTGTGTACATATGTGCAGCTGCTTGCTTCTAAATATGCATGAGAAGACATAGAGTTGTTTAAAATTAATGTTAAATTTGGATGTAGCTAGAAAAATAGATTTGCTTTAAATAGCAAACTTTCTTTGCACATAAAAATTACATTTAGATTTGTGAAACTTCAGTTTTTGCCACACATTTTATTTTGCCACAAATTTAGGACCCAGGGCAATACTAAGTACTATCTGAAAATACCATATCTTGAAACTTAGTTTAATTATCCAACTTGTTCCAATTATCACAACCAAAAAAAAAAAAAAAAAAAAACCAATTATTGTTACTCTGATCCTATGAAGTTCTTTGAGATTTGCCTAAATAAAATAGAAATCTAGATAGTGAACATCAAAACATAAATTTTTAAAAATCTGTTAATTAACACTTCACTAATTCACTCTTTTGAAAATTCTGAGAACAGCTGGGATGAAATCAGTATTTGGCTATGTCTGAAAGTGACTTGGCAGGGGATGCTTGTGTGTTTACAAGTCTAGGTACAATTCTTTTTAACTGCATTGGCAATTCTGTGGCATTTTCCTTGGCTGCATTGCCAGTCTTCTTACATAATAGGCATGTTTTTTTGCTACCTTAATTTCTTCACCATTTTCCCTCATAGACTCCTGAAAAATAGCTTCTATTTCCACCATTCTATTGAAACTCTTCTCAAGGAGACCATTTTCTAAATTTCTTATTCACACATCTGTTAACCTTTTTCTCATTTCTCATTTTCCAAGAACTCTCTGCTGGGTCCTTGAAGTTTTTACGATCTTAACCTCTTACAAGCAGCCTGTTGCTGTCATTCTTTTAGCATCTCAGTTGTCTCTGTTTGCGGACTCTATTGCTCCTCCTGTAATCCAGTGAGTGAAGTGTTCTTCTAGCCGCTATGGTTGTTGGTCTGGATTCTCTCTTATCTTGTCCTTGGAAATATCAAAGCCTTCAACCCTCTGTGCTGAGAGTACTACCTTCTTGCATAGGCTACATTCTTTTATTTTTGCTTCCGGGAAATTTCCATTATTATTGTTATGGAGAACTTTTTTGTTAAAGTCTCTCCATTGTCTTTTTTACTAATATAATTTTTTTACTTTGCTATTTTTCACTTAACTGTTTTTCTTTACATAATCTGCTATGCCATGCCGTGGGTGCATGTGCTCAGTCATGGCTGACTTTTTGTGACTCCATGGACTGTAGCCCACCAGGCTCCTCTCTCCATGGGATTTTCTGATTTTCCCTGAAAGAATACTGGAATGGGTTGCCATTTCCTCCTGCAGGGGATCTTGCCAACCCAGGGATTGAACCCACGTCACCTGCATTGGTAGCCAGATTCTTTACCACTGAGCCACCTGGGAAGCCCCCTCCATTATTTCTGATGTCAGCCATATGATATATTCCCCCTTCTTTCTTTATGGGAATGGTGGATATTAAGATTATGTACACAGTTCCTAAACAAGATAGGAAAAAAAAAAAATTGATACAGCCCTTTTTACTGTATGATGTTTGAACTGCAAAAGGTAAATACAATTTATAGATTACTTGGTTGAAATTCTTTTGTGTAGGAATCTTACTGTGCATATACTGATTTCTATTGGGTCTAACAGGGCTAAAGTTTTATCTAAAGTTTTTTTGCCCCTGAAAAGATTATAAAAACTTTTATGACAGCCTTTGGAGCCAATGGCCTGGAAATTCATGCAGAGCATCAGATGCTGACTGCTGCAACATTCTCCCTTTGTTAATCCTCTAGCTTGGGACTCAAGTAGTCAAGAACTATAGATGATTTCAACTTCAGTCAGGGGTGATGTGAAATATTGTTTTCACATTGTATTTAATAGGGAATTATATAGTTTTGGGGCTTCCCCAGTGACTCAGAGGTAAAGAATCTGCCTGTAATGCAGGAGACACAGGTTTGATCCCTGGGTCAGGAAAATTCCCTGGAGGAGGACATGGCAACCCACTCCAGTATTCTTGCCTGGAGAATCCCATGAAGAGAGGAACCCGGTGGGCTACAGTCCATAGGGTCACACAGAGTCGGACACAATTGAAGTGACTTAGCATTCACACACACATGATATAGTTTTATTTTTGCATTGCATTTAATAAGGAATAAAAAGCATGTTGATATTTTTTAATTTTTAAATCTTTTTTAAAAGACTAAAATCCAAAAATGTTACCAAGTCCAAGCTTGTACTGCTTACCACAAAACAGCCCAATAAATAGACAAGATGCTGGAGAAAGGAATAGTGGCTTTATTCAGAAAGTCAGCAGACCTAGAAGTTGAAGTCCTAAAGAGCCAACTTACCTGAGTTAGAATTCAGGTTTCTTTTACACATAAAGGGTAAAGGGTGTGGCTGATTTTGCAGACTTCTAGGTGTTACCAAGACGCCAGAGGGAATGTGATAACCCTTTGTTCCTGAAGCTGCCCACTAGGTCTGGTCTCTATGTTCCTGTAAACCTCCAGCAAGAAAAATGTTATTTTCTGTTTACAGCTTTTGATCTCTGTGTGAATGACAAAATGTTAAGGTTTTAAAGGTGAAATCTGGGAGGCAGAGCCTTGAGAAAGGGCTACTATGTGTGCTTCAGGCTTACAGGCAACATTCATTTAGAAAAGTGCAGATCCAGCATGACTAAGCACAGACAACAGAGCACAAGGAATAGCTCTAATATGCAGGTCAGATTTGTTCTTGTTATGTTACTGAGGCATCGACATTATCTCCCCTCTATAATTAGTCCACTATTCCCTACTCCTACTAATATGTTGTAGTTGTTCAGTCGCTAAGTCGCGTCCAGTTCTTTTCAACCCCATGGACTATAGCACACCAGGCTTCCCTGCCCTTCACTATCTCCCAGAGTTTGCTCAAACTCATATCCATTGAGTTGGTGATGCCATCCAACCATCTCATCCTCCTCTCCCCTCAGTCTTTCCCAGCAGCAGGGTCTTTCCCAATGAGTCGGCCCTTTACATCAGGTGACCAAATTATTGAAACTTCAACTTCAGCAACAATCCTTCCAATGAATATTCAGGACTGATTTCCTTTAGGATTGACTGGTTTGATCTCCTTGCTGTCCAAGGAACTCTCAAGAGTCTTCTCCAACACCACAGTTCAAAAGCATCAATTCTTCAGCACTCAACTTTATAGTCCAATGCTCACATCCGTATATGACCACTGGAAAAACCATGGCTTTGACTAGACAGACCTTTGTTGGCAAAGTAATGTCTTTGTTTTTTAATATGCTCTCTAGGTTGGTCATAGCTTTTCTTCCAAAGAGCAAGCATCTGTTAATTTCATGGCTGCAGTCACCATCTGCAGTGATTTTGGAGCCAAAGAAAATAAAGTCTCTCACTGTTTCTATTCTTTCCTCATCTCTTTGCCATGAAATGATGATCATATGCCATGATCTTCATGTTTTGAATGTTGAGTTTTAAGCCAACTTTTTCAGTCTCCTCTTTCACTTTCATCAAGAGGCTCTTTTGTTCCTCTTTGCTTTCTGCCATAAGGGTGGTGTCATCTGGGTATCTGAGGTTATTGATTATTTCTCCCAGCAATCTTGACTTCAGCTTGTGCTTCATCCAATCCAGCATTTCACATGATGTACTCTACATATAAGCTAGATAAGCAGGGTGACAATATACAGCCTTGACGTATTCCTTTCCCAGTTTTGAACCAGTCTGTTGTTCCATGTTCAGCTCTAACTGTTGCTTCTTGACCTGCATACAGGTTTCTCAGGTAAGTTACCATATAGTAATTTCAATATTTTACTTGTAATATACTGAACTGCAAAACCCCAGAAAACAGATGACAGGTATAATGTTAGGTTTACTGAAATCCTTACTTTGGTCCTAGTAGAATGTTATTCCAGGAATCATGGTTGTTAATGAACCTATTGTAGTGATGACAAATTCAAGATCATTTACAAATCAAAATGGAGTAACTATGCTTACAGCATCCAAGATAGAGCCAGGTGGCCACTATAGATAGGGTTTTAGGCATGCTCCTACACATTACTAAGAACTTGAATTTTCTCTCAACCGTGTCTACCTCAAGGATACCACCAGGGGTTTTCAAAACAGTTTCTGCTAGTTGCTGTTAGCTGGAACCTTGTAGTTTCAAAGTCCCCCCTGCCTTGCAACTACGTAATTATTTTCGACCCCAACCAATTCTTGCTTAACAAGAACCCTTACTTCTTGCCAGCACCAATCCTAATTCTTAACAAACAATTTATGTAACCTTGTGGGATTTTGCTTTTATAAGCCTCCCCCATTTTGTGGTCTAGTGAAACACAAATAAAGTATGCCCTCCCCCGCCCCCCTCCTTTGGATTTGTGCTTTCCAGGCTGCAATCCTAACAATATCTGAATAAACAATTTTTTTTTTTTTTTTCTCACCAGGTCTCAGTTCTTGGGATTCTTAGTTGCATTACCAACAGATGCCTTGCCGATATGATTGTCTCATCATATCTAAAAGTCAACTCACTCATTTTTTCCCAAATCCTATCTTGGTATCAGCTCTCCATATTTATAATACCACTATTCTTTTTTTCAAACAAAGCAGAGAATAATAATAACAACGTGCTAATTCACTTCAGTCATATTTGACTGTTTGCAACCCCATGGACTGTAGCCCTCCAGGCAAGAATACTGGAGTCTGTGGCTTCTGTTTTCTGCATCCTGGAAGCTGTTGCATATACAAGGACATTAGGGAGAAAGAGGTGTTTCTAGTTATAAACCTAATTCCTATTTATAAACCTTTTTGTTGGGGACTTGGAAGTTTTTACTATGATTTCAGATTTTAGAAGAAAAGTCACTTATAGGGCTAAATCAACCAAGGTGTTAATTAGGTTTTAATATCTGGTAAACAAGTTGGTTCTGTTTCTCACATCAGAATCGACAGATCTTCAGCTTCAAGGTTTTTTAAGACACAAAGCTGTCATTGAAGGGAAGAGAATCGCAGAGTATAATCTCAAACTGTACACTTTCACACCTCAGTCTTTAGCTTAAGGTAAACACACAGAAAAATATTGGCATTAATTATGCAAGGAAGTGAAATAATGCAACTATATTTAAAAATATATACCCACAATTCAAATTTTCACAAATTGTGATTAGTCTTCCTCCCAATTAAATAAAATGAACGTGACTCTTGATTTGCTGTGGTTTGAATGGTGAGAGGGTTGGGGGAGTTGATGGCCATGTCCTGGCAGAGATGGCATAAACCAGTGGTTCCTGGAAATATTAGATCTGTTCAAACTATCTATTCAGGTAAATTCAGACATTAAGAGAAAATAACACAAAAGAAAATGAATGCATAAAGAAAAAACTGGAGCTGGGTCTGTGTAGGTTTAGTTTGCTTCAGAAATATTCACAAGTTGTGGAAAATTTTGGAATACCTAAATTTTGATCAAACCAATCATCACATTTTGAATATTCTTTTTTAAATTTATTTTTATTGTTGATTTACAATGTTGTGTCAGTTTCTGGTGTACGGCAAAGTGAATCAGTTATACATATACATATATCCACTCACTTTTAGATGTTTTTTCCATATAGGTCATTACAGAGGATTGAGTAGAGCTCCCTTACTGGTCAACCCAAATCTCCCAACTTACTCCTTCCTTCTCTTTCTCCCTTGGTAACCATTAGTTTGTCTCCCGTATCTGTGAATCTATTTCTGTTTTACTGAAAAACTTAAGCCATTCTGATGGAATCTTTTTTAAAGGGCAGTCTTTTCATAGGGTCATTGTGCAGAATTTTCTGTGCCCACGTGTAGGTTTCTAGCTGCTAGCACTGATCCAAGAAAGTTACTATAGTTCAAGAACCTGTCACTTTTTTCAGTGATATCAAATTGGAAGCTTGACAACTTCAAGAAGAAAATGTATTTGAACATGAGCAAACTTCTACCCACTTGTGGGGAGAGGCTAGAAACAATCAATGCATTCGTAGTGGAAACATCACCTACAGTGATCCAGGGTGAGGCAAACATTATTGCTTAGGCCTTTTTTCCCTTCTCCCAGTTCTTTTGTCGCTATACTACAAGACAGAATAACTGACTATAGCATCAGATTGCCAGGAATGATAGAATCTAGGAAATGAAGAGCCGACGGTTTGGTAATTATGCTAACTTCAAAGTAAGAAAGTTAAAGCAAATGAGTATGATATGAAGACTCTTAGTCCACTTTAAAGCTGGAGTTAATACTGATGTTTCTGAAAGCACAGGTACCGAGAGTATGGATTACAGAAAATGATGTCCAAGTTGAAGGTTTTATGTTTAAAGAATATGACTGCTACTAAGGACCAGGTAAACACATTTTTAAAGTCAGGTAGGTAATTTAGTCTAGACATGGCTGCGGTGAGACTCTTTGAACTACTCACAGCTGAGAAGCAGAAGAGATTTTAAATCAGCGGACACGAGTCCGAGTTCTGATCCCACAATCTCTTAGCTGCAGGGATATTATACAAGTTATTATGCTTCTTTAAGCTTCGGGTTTCTGAAGGAGTAATAATATTGTCTACTTTATAGTGTTGTGGAAAATGTTTAAATGGTACAATATGTGTGTGAGACAGACAGACATAGGGAACAAATGTATGGATAACAAAGAAGGCAGGGGGAGAGTGGGATGACCTGGGAGACTGGGATTGACATATATACACTGCTATGTATAAAACAGATAACTCATGAGAACTGACTTACAGCACAAGGAACTCCACTCATTGCTCTGTGGTGGCCTAAATGGGAAGGAAATCCACAAAAGGGGCTGTATGTAAACACATCGCTGATTCCAATCCCAAAGAAGGGCAGTGCCAAAGGATGTCCCAACTACTGCAAAATCAAGCTCATTTCATGTGCTAATAAGCTTATGTTCAAAATCTTTCAAGCTAGGTTTCAGCGGTACATGAACCGGGAACTTCCAGATGTACAAGCTGGGCTTAGAAAAGGCAGATGAACCAGAAATCAAATTGCCAGCATATACTAGATCAGGGAGAAAGCAAGGGAGTTCCAGAAAAACATCTACTTCTGCTTCATTGACTACAAGTCTTTGACTATGTGGATCACAACAAACTATGGAAAATTCTTAAAGAGATAGGAATACCAGACCACCTCACCTGTCTCTTGAGAAACATGTTTGCAGGTCAGGAAGCAACAGTTAGAACCGGACATGGAAAAATGAAAACTGGGAAAGGAGTACATTAAGGTTGTATATTTTCACCCTGCTTACCTAACTTATATGTAGGGTATATCATACAAAATGCCAGGTTGAGTGAATCACAAGCTGGAATCAAGATTGCCAGGAGAAATATCAACGGCTTCAGGTACACAGATGATACCACTCTAATGGTAAAAAGTAAGGAGGAACTAAAGATCCTCTTGAGGAGTGTGAAAGAGGAGAGTGAAAAAGCTGGCTTGAAACTTAACATTAAAAAACTAAGATCATGGCATCCAGTCCATCACTTCATGGCAAACAGAAGGGGAAAAAGTGGAAGCAGTGAGAAATTTTATTTTCTTGGGCTCCAAAATCACTGTGGATGGTGACTGTAGCCATGAAATTAAAATGAAAGGAAGGAAAGCTTTCTTTCTTTGGAAGGAAAGCTATGACAAACCTAGGCAGTGTGTTAAAAAACAGAGATATCACTTTGCCAACCAAAGTCTGTACAGTCAAAGCTATGGCTTTTCCAATAGTCAGTCACGGATTAGTTATAAAGAAGGCTGAGCACTGAAGAACTGATGCTTTTGAATTGTGGTGTTGGAGAAGATTCTTGATAAGATGGTTAGATAGCATCACTGACTCAGTGGACATGAGTCTGAGCAGACTCCAGGAGAGAGTGGAGGACAGAGGAGCCTAGTATGCTGCAGTCCATGGGGTTGCAGAGAGCTGGACACGACTAAGCAACTGAACTACAAAATAGCTGGTTCACTTTGGTGTAGAGCAGAAACACTACATTGTAAAGCAACTGTACCCCAATATTATAAAATATTTTAAGGTGTATTATGAGATTTTCCATGAATAAGATGGTTTAGGTTCATCATCACCAGGCGGCAGTAGATGTCGTGATGGCGTCTGTCACCTCTTGCCTAGAGAAGATTCTCTTGCGTGCGCCCTTGCTTTTAGCTTGCCCCACTCCAGCTCATTCCTCACTCTGCCCCCAGGGCAGTCTTTCCCCCCCACCTCTTCTGCCTCCTCCTTCTCGTCCTAACTGGCCTTCCTGCGTCACCTCCTTCTGCTTCATCCTTTCTTCCCCGTCTCCTTCTGATATAAATACATAGACAGTTAAAGGGAACAATATAATGAAGACTTGTGCTTCCCTATTTAGTTTAATCACGTCCTAACATTTTATCATATTTTCTTCAGAATTTTAATAAAATTAAGCAGATCTTTTGATTCCTCTTGTGTGTCTTTCCTGGACCCCACTTTCCTCGCAGGTGACTATAACCCCATCCTGGTTAAGAGCAGGGTTAAAAATTCCAGCATTTTACTGTCGTTTACTAGCTATATAACAAGCACACATTATTAATCTCCATGTGTCTCAGTATTTTTATCTATAAGACTTGGATAAAAATGGTACATACTGGGCTTGCCTGGTGGTCCAGTGGTTAAGAATCCACCTGCTAACGCAGCGGATGTGAACCCAATCGCTCCCCTGGGAAGACTCCATGTGCTGCGTGACAGCTAAGCCCTGAACCACAACTGCTGAGCCAGCGCCCTAGAGCCTGCAAGCGCAGCTACTGAAGCCCATGCACCTGAGCCCGTGTTCCCCTAGAAGAGAGGCCACGGCAACAGAGAGCCCTGCACCACGACTAGAGAGTAGCCTCCACTCTGCAAATAGAGAAAGCCCTCATGCAGCAACAAAGACTCAGAACAGCCGAAAATAAATACATCTTTAAAAAATGACATATATTTTATAAGGTTGCTGCAGTGATTAAATGATAGAATTAAATATCCGTAAATAATTTTCAGCAACACATGACACCAATTCCACTCTCAGAAAAGCGTTGTAATTACTTACTGGCACCTGATAAGGTAGAAGGATCATGAATTTTGGTATTTCTCATTCCCACGCATGCTTTTGCATATTACTACATATTTATGTATTCTACCTAGTAAAAATATTCATGTTTGAAAACAGTACATAATTGGTATCACATTATGTATCATTTTACAATGCACTTATTTTGTTTAATGTTAGTTTTTTTATATTCTTTCAAGTTGTTAAGTACACTTTCAGTTCATTTGTTTAATTGTTTTATAGTGGTTAAGACATTATATAAATGCACTGCAATTCATCTATCATCCTGGAAATGTATATTTGAGATGTTCTTAATATTTTTGCTAAAGCAAATCAGACTATAACAGAAAAGCACTGATTGTCAAGCCTTTATTCCGTGTATTGCCATTGTCTCAGGGGCTGCACTCCCAGGTGGAGATGCTGGGTAAGAGGACACACACCCTTCCTACTCCATGAGCATGACCAAGTTGTTCTTGATGGCGACTGTACCAACATTTACTCTCTCTAGTAATATGTGGAAGTTTCCATTTTTTCATACATAGAAAGAATTATTTTACTTTAAAAATTTTGGCCTTTAAGTGGATAATAAAAGTACTTTATTGTGGATTTAATTTGCATTTGCCAAATTACCAGTGAAGATGAGAATCTTTTAAAATGTTTAATGCCCACTTTGGGTTTCTTCTCTGTGAAATGCCTATTCAGATATTTTGCCCATTTGTCTTTCGGGTTGTCATCTTACTGATTTGTCATTCTTTATAATTCTGGATGCTAGTCCTCTGTCAGTTACACACATCTCAGATGTATCTCTCACAGACATTGCCTTGTCTTTTAGACGCATTTTCAGGGCTTTTGTTTGGACAGAGCTTTGACATTTTAATGTAGCCAAATTTATCAGTCTTTTTCCTTTTCATTTCTTAAAAAGTATGCCCTTCTCTAAGGTCTTAAATGTATTCTCCTATATATTTTTTGGACTTTCAAAGATTTTGCTTTTGATGCTTTGGTCTTTAATCTACCTAAAATTTATCTTTGTTTAAGTATTAATAGGAATCCAGCTTCTTTCTATTTCCTACTTGACTAACCATTTGTTAAAACATCATCTATTAAAAAGGTCACACTTTCTTTCTGAATCCTCTAAAATATAATAATGATAATAATGGTGCTGTGAAATATACCTATATTTATAATACATGCACACAGGTTGGTATCACATATACATAGATACACAAATATATGCTTAAGTGCGTATGGATATGTACATGAAACCTAATCATATCACCTATATACTTAAAACCATTCACTGGCTCTCTTCTTGTTTAAAAATGAAATAAAAATTTCTCAACAGTGGAGATAAGTTCCTCCATGATTTTCCTTTTTTCCTATACTTCTTAGTGTCTTGTCATTGATATCTATGCCTTACACTTCACCTGAAAAGAATAATTTGAAGTTTTGAACTTGTCTTGTTCCACATCTTCAAATCTATTTCCATGACATTCCCATGCCTGGAGTTTCCAATCCTTCAAGATACACTCGGCATATATATGCCTTTCTAGTCTTTGAAACTTGGTTTGAGTTCTTTTCCTCTGTGAAACCCACTCAAGCAACCTTAATGATTTTCCCATTTTCACTTAGCACATCGTCAGTGAAATTATTTTTTAACTTGCCACTCACATATTTACACATCTAATACCAACCTAGACAGCATATTAAAAAACAGAGACATTACTTTAACAACAAAGGTCTGTCTAGTCAAAGCTGTGGTTTTTCCAGTAGTCATGTATGAATGTGAGAGTTGAACTATAAAGAAAGCTGAGCACCAAAGAATTGATGTCTTCAAACTGTGGTGTTGGAGAAGACTCTTGAGAGTCCCTCAGACTGTGAAGAGATCCAACCAGTCAATCCTAAAGGAAATCAGTCCTGAATATTCATTGGAAGGACTGAAGCTGAAGCTCCAATACTTTGGCCACCTGATGTGAAGAATTGACTCATTTGAAAAGACCCTGATGCTGGGAAAGATTGAAAGCAGGAGGAGAAGGGGACAACAGAGGATGAGATGGTTGGCTGGCATCACTGACTCAATGGACATGAGTTTGAGTAAACTCTGGGAGTTGGTGATGGACAGGGAGGCTTGGCGTGCTGCAGTCCATGCGGTCACAAAGAGTCGGACACGACTGAGTGACTGAACTGACTGACTATCCAGTGCTAGGGTTTGTCTTGTAGCAGGAGTGCCTGGAACATATGTACTTCCATAAAACCCTTATGCATATCGAATATTATATTTATATTTGTCAGTCTACCTGATAATTTCTCATTAATATTTGTTGAATGAATGAAAAAATGCATTTTTATAGGTTCTGCATTAAGAAAATTAAAGTGCTCTTGAGATGCTATTTTCTTAGTTAGCTACTTTATAGGAGAATAGAAATTTCATACTTGACCTTAAAACTGTAGGATTTATAACTTAGACTAGATTTTCTTGAGAAATAGCATCAGATCCAAATTGGAATTTAAGCTGATATCATTTAATCTGGTTATTTTATGAAGTATCAAGTGAGGCAAATTAATGATGAAGTCTTGCACAGTCAGACTGTGACTCGTCAAACATGAAGCTTCATGACATGGGCAGATTTCCTAATAAATTTGACAGCTACTCTTAATCTTCAGAGCCAAAGTTTATGTGTATACTCCAGGTGTTCCCCACATTAATAAACTTTGCAACAAAGTTTCTAATTTCTCACTTGTTACAATGAGTTTGTCAGTTTTAGGGGTTTGTTTGATTGCTTGTTGGTTTTTTTGTTTTGGTTTAATATTTTGAGCAGAACGGAGCACGTTCAGAAGCCTGGAAATCTAGAAAAAGATCATTTGGTGGCACCGTACGAAAATCGTAAGTAGTATCTGTATTAGTACTGAAGAAATTTCTCATCTCTGATCTCCAACTGCCTCATCAAGTGAAATGAAGAGAGTGGATTTATCAGTCTCTAGCATTCTCTATTTTAAAATATTCTATAATTTTAGGATGAAAAGGATTATGTTGAAACAGTTTCCTGACCCCGGGATGTTTATGCATAGGTTGAATGACCAGGTCAAGATGTTCAACTGTAAATTCAAGCATGTGGTGGGGATTCAAGCACACGGTGGGGACTCAGGTTTAAGTGATTTGTTAAAATCTCTTCTGTCTTTTGAAAGAGGGACAGAGAGCTGGAACAGATGATGGGGGTCCAGGGGTGAGGGAAACGATCGATTACTTTTTATTCTGCTGTTCAGAGATGCCCCGGGAGTGTCAGCCGAACTCCTATCAGTTATTTAGGGTTTTAGGCTCCCCTGAAAGTATAAGTTGGTGATGCTATTCAATTACTTACAGTCATAAAAATCAAGAGTTCCTGGATTGTAATGAAGCCTATTTTTTGATAACAGTAGGATTGATCTTTCAAACATAAAAGAAGCATCATATACTTGATATTAAATTTGGAAGCCTAGGCTAAAAAGGCAAATTAAGTACAAAGAACTAAGTAGATTTTCTATACTGAGATTTGTGGGGGAAGAAAGGACCAAGTGTATATCAAAGAAGTGATTGACTTTTAATGCACTATAGTCTAGGCAGTATTTACCTTTACACAGAATGAAGGGGGGCATATTGATGGGAAAAATATTTTCATTGCTATAATTCAATTTATTATGTGATTGAAAAGATGCATGTACCTTATCACTTAGCTCTGCCTGTTAAAACTTAGCTTTGTCTGTTGGATCACACACACACACACACACACACACACACAGTGGTCTTAGATGGGATCCACTGGAGATGACACCTGAGAAGACAATTCCTGTACAAGGGAATTATTGGGCGAGTGCTCACAGGAGACAGGGAACAAAGGAAGAACAGGGCAAAAGAGCTAAGCAAGAAGGTGGTATCGGCTGAAGACTGGCTTCCATCAAGAAAGTCAGGATCTCGAATTTCACCCTGGGGTATGTCCAGTCTTGAGGCAAGGAAAATACCCTCTTGCTAACTTCAGCCAAAATCTCGGAGTACATGCAGAATATATCAAGGAGGCAGTTCCCCTTTAAACAAATTATCTAATTTTCTAATGAAGAGGGCAGCTATAAATTGTCATCTGCCAGAACTTTCAGCAGCCAGGGCTTTTGGTGGGGGTCTCAAGAAACAACATCCGCAAACTAGTACAGCCACTATGGAAAACAGTGTGGAGATTCCTTAAAAAACTGGAAATAGAACTGCCATATGACCCAGCAATCCCACTTTTGGGCATACACACTGAGGAAACCAGATCTGAAAGAGACACGTGCACCCCAATGTTCATTGCAGCACTGTTTATAATAGCCAGGACATGGAAGCAACCTAGATGCCCATCAGCAGATGAATGGATAAGGAAGCTGTGGTACATATACACCATGGAATATTACTCAGCTGTCAAAAAGAATTCATTTGAATCAGTCCTAATGAGATGGATGAAACTGGAGCCCATTATACAGAGTGAAGTAAGCCAGAAAGATAAAGAACATTACAGCATACTAACACATATATATGGAATTTAGAAAGATGGTAATGATAACCCTATATGCAAAACAGAAAAAGAGACACAGAAATACAGAACAGACTTTTGAACTCTGTGGGAGAATGTGAGGGTGGGATGTTTCAAAAGAACAGCATGTATACTGTCTATGGTGAAACAGATCACCAGCCCAGGTGGGATGCATGAGACAAGTGCTCGGGCCTGGTGCACTGGGAAGACCCAGAGGAGTCGGGTGAAGAGGGAGGTGGGAGGGGGGATCGGGATGGGGAATAAGTGTAAATCTATGGCTGATTCATATCAATGTATGACAAAACCCACTGAAATGTTGTGAAGTAATTAGCCTCCAACTAATAAAAAAATTAAAAAAAAAAAAAAAAAAGAAACAACATCCACTTCTCTGACAAATCTTTTCCAGAAGATAATCACTCTTTTTGTGTTCCAATCCTACCCTATATATAATTTAGTCTAGTTCTTGTCATAAAACTGCACTATCTGTTTAGTTATGCCTCTGCCTAAACTCTGAGAGTCTTACATGAGGAAACAATATTCTTTCAATCTCTTTCCCCCAAACTCAACACAAGAGCTATTTTTTTTTAGGAAACAAAACTGTTTTCTTTTCCTTTCTCCTATGTATTTCAAAACCTTAGGTGTTAGTTTCCACCCCAAATTTTAAGTCACAAAAATGTGTGTCCTGTAAGCTCTCTGAACTTGTTTAAACAGATAATTATAACGTTTCACATTTTATTTTTTTTTTAACTCTTGGCTATGGTTCATTGTTTTAAAATATATTAATTGTATCCCACGGCAACCATTAAGAAAAATATACTTGAAAAAAAAATTTTTCATCCCATCTGTGTTTGAGCATTTGTTAAAATGGCAGGATTCCAGTAGGACTGTCATAGTCCTATAGGTCTTCTTGTGCTTTAATGTCACTCAAAACTCCTTGGCCTATTTTTTCACCATATGGAATTCACGCCACATTCTTCTGATATCACTGGAATGTGTAATTGAGATATATTTTCTCTGTTGCCAATATTCTAATGTGAACTCATTCTGAAGTCAGGCAGAAGCTGGTCTTTTCCGCCTGGTGCCTTATAAACCACCCATATCAAAACTGAACCAACTAATTAGGGCCATAATTTATGTATGGCCAACTAAAGAGTTTTTAATGGCTCATAACATATTTGTCAGCTCTAAGAACAATTCAGTGAAAACCAGATGGCCCATAGTATTCTCCTTTTGTTGGCACGATGTGCCTAATTTCTATAGTACAGTCAAGATTAGCTCCTTTTGGTATTATAAATTTTTTAAATTGTAATTTTATTCATTTTCATATCATTTTCAACATTACAACATAAACCATAAAGTAGGAGCCAAGTAGTCAGATAAAGTGATTCTCCTCCTTGTCAACATGTCACTAGAGAGACTTTTTGAAAGAAAGAAAGGTGATCAACCTTTATTTATTTTGGGCGTGATAATGTAGGGGGAAAATCATTAACCTAATAAAAATAACCAAAAAACATGACTATTCAACATATAGAAGAAGCACTATAAATCACTAGTAGTTGTGTAAAAATAGTCAACTTTTCCAATATCCAAAGCTATTTTATCCATGAAAATTGAGAGAATACACTAAGTGCTATTTTGCTGTACTTTTTCTAGGTCACTAACAATCTATCACCAAAAGGGTACACTTGTTCTCTGTCCCATTTTTTGCACATTTGCATCACATTTGGTGTCACTTTATTGTTTGTGTTCATTAAAAGGAAACATTGTATGCAGGAAATGCCCGTCACTGTTTGGTTTTAATAATAGCTATCATTTGTTGAAAATTTCCTACATGACAGATAGTGTTTGTACAAACATTATTTTATATCATCCTTATAACAATTTTAGTGTTTTACATATAAGAAAAATAAAGCTTTTTAATTTAAGCTTAATTAGGCTTATGAAGAAGGCAGGATGATGGCTGCTGCCTGGGGAATAGGGAGGCAGGGGCATCCTGTCCTTCAGGTCAAGCCCTGGTCAGTCTCCCAGGCTGAGATGCAGACCTGAGCTCAGAGCCGGGTGTTGGGGAGTGTTTCAGGTGCTGGATGATCGGGCCCCTGGAAGAAGCCACACGGAGGGTGGACATTGTCCTTTGCATTGCTAGGGGAGCAAGAGCCCTCCAAGGCAGGAGGTCTGTTTTCTAAGGCCAGATCTAAGCAGTGTTGGGCTTCCCAGGGACATTAGTGGTAAAGAACCCGCCTGCCAATGGTGTAAGAGAGGCGGGTTTGATCCTTGGGTCGGGAAGATCCTCTGGAAGAGGGCATGGCAACCCTCTCCAGTGTTCTTGCCGGGGAACCCCATGGACAGAGGAGCATGGTGTCCTGCTCCTCTGTAGGGTCACAAAGAGTCAGACACAACTGAAGTGACTTAGCATGCAACATACTCAGGCTTATGAAGAAAAAATAAAATTATCTGAGATTTTTTTCAGAAATATATGGTTGAAATGGTGAAACTTGGATTTTAAACTCTATTATTATGTCTGCCTTCAAAGCACCTACAGGAAGTCCTGCACATATGAACTTTCGAGTTGCAGATTTTCAAAGATGTGAACCTGTGTTCACATGTCCAGCCATGAGAGTTAGTTCACATGTTTGGTGCACGTTGTTATGTGCATGCATCCTCTAAAAGTGGTTGTGTTTTTGTGTACTTTCCTGTGGAGACTAGTTGCTGTGAAATAAGAGGAGCTTACTAATGAACGTCTGATGGAATTGGGGGCCCAGAGAAAGGACCAAGAGAGACTAGAGGGATAAGAAGTAACTGAAGAATCAAAGAGATTCACGATGCAGGAAATGGCAGGGGATTTTCTTTACTCAAGGAAGACTGTTAGTTTTTGAGGCACAGGACCTAGTAGAATGATACACAAAGGTTGCAGTAGCCATTCAGAATGCAGTCAGTGCTACTGTATGAAAAAATTATAAAAAAAGAGTTACTACCCAGACGTCACTGGGTCACTTTTTTCCAAGAGTGTAGATAGAATTGAATCCAGCAAGAAACCAGAACCTGCACCATCAAAGTCAGGCATAAATGAAATTAGAGCTTGCCCTCTGTTTCCTGTTACTGACCCTCCTTCAGCTTCCCATCTTCCACTTCCTCTATCTCCTGCAGGCAGTAGCTCTTCCTGACTGTTCACTCAATGCCATCCCTTGTATGCCAGCTGTTGTACTGTACTACAGTACTTTTCAGGGTACTGTACTGTACATTTTAAAGAGTTTTATTTTTTGTGTTTGTTTTCTATGTATTATTTGTGTGAAAAGTATTATAAACCTATTACAGCATAGTACTATATAGCCCATTGCATTAGCTGGGTACCTAGGCTAACTTTGTTGGACTTGTGAACAGATTGAACTTAGGAAAATACTCTTGGAATAGAATTCATTCATATGTAGGTGACTTACTGTACTCTTGATAACAAACTAAGCT
Organism: Cervus elaphus; assembly: GCF_910594005.1. Taxonomy (NCBI): domain Eukaryota; kingdom Metazoa; phylum Chordata; class Mammalia; order Artiodactyla; family Cervidae; genus Cervus; species Cervus elaphus. The sequence continues at coordinate 77,877,690 of NC_057819.1, read as the reverse complement.
CCCTTCTTACTTGATGTGAAATTAATTCATTCAGTTTGCTGAGTCAAGTGACCTATTGTCTCTACCAGAAACAAATGGACAGACTGAGAAAGAGGAGAGCAGTGGCCTCAAGGGAAGCCCTGTTAGGGATAGAGTAGGGTAACTAAATAGTCAGTTTAGAAATCCCACTAGGGGATTAAAAACAGAAAGGGAATTTTAAGGGCATTCAGGAAACTGTTAGAAGCTAATGATCATTCAAGAAAAGAATCTAGTAACCAAGCAACAATCTATAGTACCTTGAAGATAGACCAGATGCCTCCAAGTGCTAGAAACACTCAAGCCACAAACTCTGACAATTACAACACCATACAATCTTGTTACAGGAAGTCAGAGAGTTAATAATCTTTGAAGAGTATAATTTCTGTATGTAACTTAAGACAGAAATATAGGTGAAAGGGGAAATAAACTAGGCGAAAGGGGGCATTATACTGAAACCTGAGATTGGAAGGACTGATGCTAAAGCTGAAACTCCGATACTTTGGCCACCTCATGCAAAGAGTTGACTCATTGGAAAAGACCCTGATGCTGGGAGGGATTGGGGGCAGGAGGAGAAGGGAACAACAGAGGATGAGATGGCTGGATGGCATCACCAACCCGATGGACATGAGTTTGAGTAAATTCTGGGAGTTGGTGATGGATAGGGATGCCTGGCATGCTGCAATTCATTCATATGAATGAATCAAAGAGTTGGACATGACTGAGCAACTGAACTGAACTGAACTGAGATAAATTACCATAGTTTAGCATATGTTAGGCTTCACAGGTGGCTCAGACAGTAAATAATCTTCCTGCAAAGTGGGATACCCAGCTCCTTTTGCTAATACACAGATGATTTAAATAGTGCCATGACAGTCCTGGTTAAACCATATAGGGCCAAAGGAGGAACTAGTGATGTAAGCTTTCATGTCTGCCCGAGAGTGAGGAAGAAGGTGGTCTTCTCTCCACCCCACTTTTTCTTTGATTAGACACGTGTACCCCAATGTTCATCACAGCACTGTTTACAATAGCTAGGACATGGAAGCAACCTAGACGTCCATCAGCAGACAAATGGATAAGAAAGCTGTGGTACATATACACAATGGAATATTACTCAGCTATTAAAAAGAACATAAACATCAGTTCTAATGAGGTGGATGAAACTGGAGTCTATTACAGAGAGTGAAGTAAGTCAGAAACAAAAACACCAATATAGTATATTAACACATATATATGGAATTTAGAAGGATGGTAACGATGACTATATATGCAAGACAGGAAAAGAGACACAGATGTATAGAAGAGAGTTTAGGACTCTGTGGGAGAAGGTGAGGGTGGGATGATCTGAGAGAATAGCATTGAAATATGTATATTATCAAGTGTGAAATAGATCGCCAGTCCAGGTTCAAAGCACGAGACAGGATGCTCAGGGCTGGTGCACTGGGATGACCCTGAGGGATGGGATAGGGAGGGAGGTGGGAGGGGGGGTTCAGGATGGGGAACACATGTAACCCCATGGCTGATTCATGTGAATGTATGGCAAAAACCACTACAATATTGTAAAGCAATTAGCCGCCAATTAAAATAAATTAATTAATTAAAAAAAAAGTGTACCCCTCTCTTTTCGCAGGACGACTGTGCTCCCTTGCCACCTTGCTTGAATCTCTCACAAACTTCCTATGCTAATAAACTCACTCTTGGCCTTTCACTTTTACTCACACTGAATTCTCTCTGAGACAAGAAAAAGAACCTGAGCTTCAGTTGATTAAAACCACCCACCTGTGGGGAGAGAGCAAAATAACCAAGATGGCGTGTTCAGGTTCTCTCACCCCACGCTTTGTAAAGAATGATTATCTAACAGCGGAGAGCACTTAGAGCACCGCGCATGCATGTCACGAGGCACTTGCTCGGTCACGGAACACTTTGTGCGGTACGTGTGAACTCCACCAAAAAAAAGCGCGGCATCACTGCTGCCTCCCGGCTGTGTCTGTTGAGTCAGCCCTGAGAGAAGAGAATACGTCTGCCTACGTCCAGGGCTGCGTCATCAGCCAGGAGAGATGCTGTCATGGCCGCTGTGTCAGCCGGGAGGGAGGGTGTGTGCGGCTGTTCTGTCTGCTGCTCCGGCTGCCGTGCCAGCCGGAGGAGGATAAACGTGTCTGCAGCTCCTAGGCTTCTCGCTGCTTCTTCCATCCTCTCAAATTGGCCTCACCTACCCTGGGTTCAGCAGTGTGGACCGTGTGAAAGGCAAGGCAATCCGCGCTGTGAACAGGATGAAGAGCAATACACCACCTGCTGACACTAGGTGGGTTGTTTTGATCAAAAGACAGAGGATTTGAGTCTGCTCCGAGTCAGGGATCAAGTTCAAGTCGGGGGTCAAGAGTTCAAGTCCCAGTGTGAGGTGCGAGTCCCACCGGAGAAGGAGTGCTGTTTCAAGTGAGGCTAAATTTGACCTGCCCAGTGGCTGTGTTTAGACCCCTGGGTTTGACTGTTTTGATTGGGGTAACTGTTACCAGTTTCTCCTCAAGAATTACTCTTTTAATTGCCTTTATTTTCCTAACTAGAATCTGATTACTCTGCATACACCTTACTCCTTATGATTGCCATGTAAAACGTCCTTTTATATAGGTAGAATTCTAAATTATATAACATCTATGGAATAAGCTTTGTTTGTTTTAGTGGTTCCACAGTGTTCCCTGGAAAATTAATCAATGTAGTCATTCACTTTGGGAAAAAAAACAAAAAAACATTTCTTAAGCCACAACTCTACCTTGGATACTCTTTTAGGAACAGGTAGAAAGATAATCATCTTCTTTAGGAACTCAGAGGATAGCTGGAAAGTCAACCAAACAGGCAATTAACTAGGAAGAATAAATTTTAAAAGGTTATACATTTGAAACAAGTGCTAAGAGAAACTCAGAGAGGGAATAAACAATGCTTTTAGACTAGGGCTTCCCAGGTGGCGCTAGTGGTAAAGAGCCTGCCTGCCAATGCAGGAGACATAAGAAATGCTGATTTGATCCTTGGGTCAGGAAGATCCCTCGGAGGGGGACACAGCAACCCACTCCAGTATTCTTGCCTGGAGAATTCTGTGGACAGAGGAGCCTGGAGGGCTATAATCCATAGGGTCACAAAGGGTCAGACACGACTGAAACTTAGCAAGAGTGAAGAAGAAACTTAGGAATTTACAGGCTTTGAAACTAGAGAGATCTAGGTTTTGGCCAAACCCTGACACAGCTACTGATATGCTATGAACTTGGGAAACTTATTTAATATCTCTTTTCTTCCTCTGTTTAAGGAAGTTAGTACCTATTTTAGAAGAATGTTATGAGAATTAGAAATATTTACTATAAGGCCTTTGCTGAAAAAGGTTCATATAATCAAAGCTATGGTTTTTCCAGTAGTCATGTTTGGATGTGAGAGTTGGACCATAAAGAAAGCTGAGCACTGAAGAATTGATGCTTTTGAACTGTGGTGTTAGAGAAGACTCTTGGGAGTCCCTTGGACTTTAAGGATATCAACCCAGTCAATCCTAAAGGAAATCAACCCTGAATATTCATTGGAAGGACTGATGCTGAAGCTGTAGCTTCAATACTTTGGCCACCTGAAGTGAAGAACTGACTCATTAGAAAAGACCTTGATGCTGGGAAATATAGAAGGCAGGAGGAGAAGGGGATGACAGAGGAGGAGATGGTTGGATGGCATCACTGACTCCTTGGACATGAGTTTGAGCAATCTCCAGGAGTTGGTGATGGACAGGGAAGCCTGGCATGCTGCAGTCAGACATGACTGAGCAGCTGAATTGAACTGAACTGAACTGATGCAGCACTCAGCAAGGCGTTATCAGAGATATAGCTACCTTAGATGCATAGAATTATTTTTCTCATTCCATTAAAGTTAAACGTATCCATGTGGCTTTATATAGGCAGTGGAATATTGTGGGTATGATACATATCATTTCTGAGTGAAAGTTTAAAATTTTCTGTGCTGTTCTTTTTAATGGTGTGATGAAACCTGTGTTGTAATGGAAGTTCTGTAAAATCAAAGCAACCTGGAGTGTTAAGTCAATACATAGAAAAAAAGCACACACTTTTGGTGGGTTTTATGTCAGTGAAAAAATGACATTTTGTTGTTTAGTTTTTTGGGTCTTTGGTGACTAGCATATTCTGGCCATTTTGACTAATGCAATAATAGATACTTTAAAAAATTGTATTTATTATTATTAGAGATGCAGGAGAGGAGGGACAGCAGGAGAAATGAGAACTTGGATTCATACAAAAATTGAATCAAATTAAAAGGAGGCAATTATAGGAATATTCTTATTCTTTCTCTACAGAAGAATTTGGGAAAAATGAAAGAAAGTATTAGCTTTCTAATATATTAGATATATATTTTAAGTAACTTGGAAAGGTAAAGAAGTGCTATATGCTTGAATATTTGAGAACGTAGTACTTGAAAGGTCACAAGGAATATTTAGGGCAGCACTGTCCAATAGACATAAAACATAAGCCCAAAATGTGGTCATTTATGGAACTTAAAATTTTCCAGTAGTCACAAAATGAAAAGTAAAAAGAGAAGAAATTAATGATATATTTTACTTAGCTCACTCTATCCAAAAGATTATAATTTTAACATGTGATCAACATAAAATATTAGCATCCATAATGCCATCCATTCATTTTTTTCATATTAAGTCTTTGAAATATGGTGTATACTCTGTACCTCATGGCAGATATCAATTGGGACTACTCAACTTTCAAGTGCCCCATAGCCACATGTCGTTAGTGATTCTCATATTGGATGGTGCAGATTTAGAGTCTGGGTAAGGAGAGATGTCCGGAGAACAGGAAAGACATGGAAATAAACATAGTCTACAAATTCATCTACACATTCTAGTGAGTGATTTAGAGAAGTGTTCTCTTACTTTTCTGGGCCTTAGTTTCATCACCTATAAAATGAGGATGATACTTAATGAAGTATTTTAAGGATCCCATAATATTGTGCACATAAAAATACCTTGTAAGACATACCAATGCAACACTGTAAAATAACTATACTCCAATAAAAATCATTCAATAAAAAAATATATCCAGTAACTTTTAAAATATTTTCCCAAATAGAAAATAGAAGAATAAAATTTAAGAAAAGGAAATGTGTTCTCAATAAATGGATTAGGCATACATTCATCAGATGACCTTATTTAAGGTCTAATGCCACCCCGGTCACTGATAAGGGAATCCTGGAGGGATTGCCCTGACTTGAGTCAGGTTTCTGTATCAGACTTTTACCAGGTAAAACTGAATAAGTAGAGAAGATACCAGACAATTCAATGAGATGATAAAGTGGGCAATACAGTGTGGGGAATGGGTTCATGACACCTTGTTTCCCAATCCATCATTGCCGATGACTTGTGAGACATTCAGCAGGTCCCTTACAGTTTATGCTTACTAATCTGTAAAACTGGAGATGACAAATAGCAACTTTACAGGATTGCTCTAAGATCTAAATGAGTTCATATGTGGGAAAGTACTTGATCATCTGTGAAGAGTTACAGAAATTTGAGAAAGTACTAAGCACTTTCTTGTAGAGATTTTGTTTGTTGGTATTGTCACTTATTCACAGTCCAGTCAAACATAAAATGTGAGAGTTCCTGAGATGAGGATTTTCTTCTGTCCTATGATTGGTCACATGTGCTCTTTTGGGGGCTTAGTTTCTCTCTCTGGCAAAATACAAAGTTGCTTGGGAAAATAAATTAATTAATTAAAAAAATCACTTGGATCCAACTTACAATCTTTTTTGGGCTCTGGGGAGGGAATTGGTTATGTAAAAAGACTTCTTAGACTTTCTCTTTTTGCAAGACTGAGTCAATGTTTTTTTTTGACCCCTCTAAAACAACTACATACTTCTCCTTTGAAGACTCATTCTGTAACTGAAATGAAGTTCACCAAGGCTCCCTTCCCTTCCTTTGCCTGCAGTGCACCTATAGTCACTCTCAGCTCAAGTCAGAACCAGCACCCAGCCAAAACTTCTTTAAAGAAATTTGCTGAAAAACTTTAAAAATTGTCCTCAGTGCTCAATTCTCAACTTCCCTTTTATCAAAATGTAATAAATAAGGCTGGCAATTTTGATGACAACCCAAAAACTCTGGAGGCAAAAAAAAAAAAAAAAAAAACACCACATTTTTCAGGCTAGGTAACTCCCTTCATCCTTCATCCTGAAAGCAAACCTTTTCCTTTTTTCTCTAATTAAATAGTTAGGATAGTGGTGATTATTCAACCAAAGGACACAAAGACCTGTCAAACTCTCCCTCCCTCCCTTCCCTTCTGGGCAGATTGTTGTGATTCCCGAGAAACTGTCAGGAGCAGATGTTGGCTGGGCTTGGGGGTGGAGGCAGTTCTTCGAGTCTCCTTAGGGAGCCCTGTTTCTTAAGCGCTTCTACTTTTCATCAGCTCCTTTGGGTCAAGATTTGAGCTGCGTTATTGCTGAATCCAAAGGAGGGCTGCGTTATTACACTTGCCAATAGGAAGGGCAGGGCTAGCTCTTCTGCACTATCATCGGACGAATGGAAGCAATGCTAAATGAGACTTTACCTCTTTTCTCTGGATCATAAAGTGAAAGTTGGTCGCTCAGTTCTGTCAGAGTCTTTGCGACCCCATGGACTGTAGCCCACCAAGGTTCCTCTGTGCATGGGATTCTCCAGACAGAATACTGGAGTGGGTTGCCATTCTCTTCTCCAGGGGATCTTCCCGACCCAAGGATCGAACCTGGATCTCCTGCACTGCGGGCAGATTCTTTACCTTTTGAGCCCCGCAGATGATAACAGGGGTCCAAAGCTTGGGTTAAAGACACATTAGGTCCTGAACATTCTATGGAGGAGAAGAGAAATAGACCTCAGAACTCGGGCCATACCCACCCCTCAGGCTTTGTTAAGAACCAGATGAACTTGCTTTTCTCATTTTCTGCTCTCAGATCACATAAGAAGCGAAAGAGCAGGACCATGAAGTGTGTGTGAGTAGGTGTCTCATGGATGGATGCATAAATTCTGATTTGATGATAAATGATGGGAAAAACTTAAGGAGAGTCATTTATAGAGATTGGGGGACACTATAAGAAGGAGGGAAAACAGGCATCACACTGCCTGGATGAACACAGTGTTTCCAACGGATTTGCACCTCTGCTCTCTGCCCATTTGTAGGTGAGATGAGAATTAGAATGAGGGGAGGGAGCAGGGAGGACCAGCCTCCTCCAGCAGTGGAGGAGCAGCCAGTTTGCCTACTGTCTTAATGGCAAGGATGCATACAGACACCACCAACCTAAAGCATTAGACTAGATGGTCGACAATTCATCCTTAATTGTACATCTCTTAGTCCCACTAAGACAGAACGATGTGACCACGTTGTCTTCCAACTCCATTCGTCACAGAAACAAGAGAAATAGAGAAGAGAAAGAAATCAGCTTATGCTGTGAGGACTCTTGAAGCAAAGTACGCCAAATTTAAGAAGGGTTTGCTAGTCGCCACGCTTGGCACTTACTAATCAACAGCATATTCTTGACCGTCCCCTTCTGAGAATGGAGAAAAATCCCTGGAGTAATTCAGGGCTGTGTCACTTCAGACTTGTCAGAGAACTAATTCTAATTCTGGGCTCAGAATCCTGAAGAGTCCATCACTGGCATTAAAACCTCTGAGATGTCGAACTCTGGGGCCCTCTTGTCCTTTCCAGGCCCGGGCGTGCACCTCCTCTCATCATTCAGCTGGCTAATGATCCCCTTCCAGCAGGTGTAAATGAGTTTTCATACTCCAACCTGGCTTTGTCAAGGCTTTAATGTAAGTAGCTAATGAGTGCTATTGCTTTGAGTTTTCTCCTGCAAAAGAAGGGTATGTCTAACTGGTGATATAATGACAAGTGCACGCTAATGTTATTCTGTTCGCTGATGCTGAAGAGCACTGAGAATTTAAGAAAGATGAATCTCTCAAACAAAGGCGGACCAGAAACATATTAAGCAGAGCTGTGCTGACAGCCTAATTCCATTACTTCTACACGATCTTGAATCCACTCAAGCATAGCAAAGACACCTCAGAGGCGAGGGAGAAAGAGGCAATATCCTCATTAAAAATGCAAGCCGAGCCTGGAGGCAGGCCTGGCATGGTAAATCGCCCTGACTGGTGAGGAGAGGCCAAGGAGGCGAAAATTGATCAAGCCAAACATTGTGACTTCAGCATTTCCAGGCACAGAGAGACTCAGAGATTTGACATTCTGCCAAATAGGACTGCAAATGAATAATCTTCTCCAGGACTCTTGATGTTCCTCCTGTTTGCCTCTCCCTGAACAATAAGTTTTTATTTTGATGATCAACTCCCAGAGCTTTGGAAAGTGCTAAGCCCAACAAAACAGTTTTATTCTCTTTGCAGTTAGCATGTGATGGCCATGTTTCAAATGTGATGGCGTGCCTTTTAAGCAACATAGGTAATACTTTTAGAGAGAAATATATATATATATATTTAGTCTCTGTTACAATTTCCCTTGTGATTCTTATAAATCACTCGAAGCACAAGTTGTTCACATTATTCAGTAATGGGTGGCAGGGTTTGGTTGCTGTTTCTCTTTTCCTATTAGGAAGTAAAGTTCTCCAACTGAGTTAGAGTTTCCCCGGTGTTTTTAAAAACACATTTCCTGTTGGTTTTCTGTGGCTTCCAGGTAGGATTATGCTTTGTTCATATGTTGTCCTCGCACCCTGTGCTGCCTGGCATAGAGCAGTCATTCCCTGATGCTTGTTAAATAAATGGATGAATGAATGAGTGAAAGAATGAAGTAACTGGTTAATTCAAAAGTCAGTTAAAGAAGAAACTCTTATGAAAGTAAACATATATGCTTTAATCATTTTATTTTAATCAGGAATATAAAATACTTATATATACTTCTTTGCTAGTACTTTGTTATAGGGTCAAGAACTTTCTTTGTGTATTGTTACACCCAATGAAGTTCCTTCTTTTTTCACATAAAACACATAAATAGTGCATCTTTCAAAATTTCCAGTTTTGGTATCTTTGAATGGAACAAGGAAGTTTTTTAGATTTTCATGATTTCTCTCCAAATGTTTTACAATTTCCCTCATACACCTAATTCAACAACAATTCAGCAACATTTTTAAAGCTATTGTTTTGGCATTTGAAGAATTTTTTGCTTTTATAATACAAAAAAAAAAAAAAAAAAGCTAGCAACAGTGCCAAGAAAGCAAGACAATGTAATTGATAACACTCTAACCCCTTTTTTTCTCTTACTTTTTTCCTTCCATGATGAGATGGACGTAGACACGATAGCTGAAGTTTCAGCAACCATTTTGGGACAAAAAAGGAGAGACCAATGCAATCTCATGTCTTTGACTGTTGACTTACTGAGTTATTGAACTATAACTGACGTATTGGAAAGAAAGAAAAGCAGTTCCTTGGGGTTTGCTGATTCTTATCGCCAAATACATCCCTAATTGATCTAATGGTCACAGAAGTTCATGGACACAAGAGAGAACTGCCTACTCATTGTGAAAAGTGAAAATATTAGTTGCTCAGTCCTGCCCGACTCTTTGTGACCCCTTGGATTATGGCCCAACAGGCTCCTCTGCCATGGAGCTCTCCAGGCAAGAATACTGGAGTGGGTAGCATTCCCTTCTCCAGGGGATCTTCCCGACCCAGGGATCAAACCCAGGTCTCCTGCATTGCAGGCAGATTCTTTACCATCTGAACTATCAGGGAATCCTACTAAAGAACTGTCTAGTAGCTATGACTATTCAATCGCTATGAGCATCAGTCCATGAGTATTACAGAGGGATTGGAATGCAAGAGTTTATCAGGCATGTTGGTTATTTGGAGGTCATTTAAGGAATAGTCTAATGTTTACTGAATGTACCATCACAAAACAATGTAAAACACAATTGTCTTTCATGTCAGTATTTTATGTGTATAACTGGAAAACATTTTTAATCAGTTTAAATTCTGATTAAGCAGTTTAAATTCTGCTATTTAAAACAGAGTAGCATGCGTATTTTGGTTAAATAGACCTTTTTTTTCCCATTTATTTTTATTAGTTGGAGGCTAATTACTTTTCAATCTTGTAGTGGTTTTTGTCATACATTGATATGAATCAGTCAAGAATTTACATGTATTCCCCATCCTGATCCCCCCTCCCACCTTCCTCTCCACCCGAGACCTTTTGATGAGACTTAAATAGGCCTTAAATAGACCTTTTGATGAGACTTCTAGATGTCCTCAATGGTAGAGAAGTCTACTGTCTGACTCTCCATTCAGCGGCCTGGAAATGCTGCAATTGTATGTTGTCTCTAAAGTACCTGTGGTGCTGGTGGTAAAAAACCTGCTTGCCAATGCTGGAAATCTCAGGTTCCATCCCTGGGTTGGAAAGTTCCCCCAGAGAAGTGCATGGAAACTCACTCTAGTGCTCTTGCTTGGAGAATCTCATGGACAGAGGATCCTGGCTGGCTACAGTCCACAGGGTTGCACAGAGTCAGACTGAAGTGACTTAGCACATGTCAGCACATTTAAGGGAGCTTTAAGGAAACCTACACTCTGTAAATCTCAGTGTTTACCTAAAATCACAATGCAAGTGACTATATAGTACTAACAAATAGTGAACATTTTTGTGGGTCAGGGATCTTGCTAAGAGCCACATGTGGGTCATTTCATTTAATTCTCACTTAAAGAGAATGGGCTCAGAGCAATTTGATTATTTGCTCAGTGTTAGGTGCAGCTTGGATGAGAACCCAGGGCTCCTTTGGATGCTATTTCTCAGGACCATCACACTGCCCCCTCATTCCCACTCACATCCCCTTCTCCCAGTTCAGAACTATGTCATTCTTTAAAGCTCCTAGTTCAGCATAACATACATCAAAGATGTTAAATAAATGTATACTAAGTGATTGAGCAATGCCTGTTGTTTAGTCTCTAAGTCATGTCCTACTCTGTGACCCCATGGACTGCAATCCTACGAGGCTCCTCTGGGGGTTTTTGGGGCAAGAATACTGGAGTGGGCTCCCATTTCCTACTCTAGGGCATCTTCCCGACTCAGGGATCAAACACATGCCTCCTGCATCTCCTTCATTGGCAGGTGAATTCTTTACCACTGAACCACCTGGGAAACCCAACTTAAAGTACACTGTCATGCTAAAAGTTATTGATTCTGAGTGATAGGATTAGAGTGATTAAAATTGTTTTTTCCTGTTTTATATGTATAACTAGGTGAAATTTTATAACTAGTAGAAAAACTTTTTAAAGAAGTATGCAGAAAGCAAATAGTCAATATAAAATTCTAATGATGTCTAAAAAAATAGAATGAAACGACAGTCTCTTATCAATGCTTAATTGCCTAGGAAAAGGCTGATTAATTTTATTGATTTCTAGCTAAGTCAGAAAGTTTTAAAAGCCTTTAAGGCTTTTATAATAGCATAACAACTGCAGCTTTTTAGGACACCTAAAATTAGGCCACATGGAAATGCATGATCTTCAACTACAGTTTTTGACTATATATGATTAAAGTCTTCATTTTCTCTCAACAATTGATTTCTCTAAACAGCTTTTCAAAGAGTTGCTCACCATTTTGCAGAGGAAAGATTACAGTTTTTGTTAGTGGAAGAATAAACAAATTTGGAGACTTTTTCAAGAAGTTGTTTGTATTTATGTAATTTTTAAGCCTCTAGGTTGGAGGACTTACATAAAAGTGTTATGCACACTTAGCAGATATAAGTCCTACTCATCTTTTCAGGGAAATTTACATAACCCATATCAAAGAAGTATTCCCATTTTAGTTAATCTGCTCATATGCATCTTTAAGAATTGCTATAGTGTATCAGAAAGAGCTTGGGTTTCAGAGTAAAATTATCATACTACCCTCTTCAAGGAATCCAGGAATTAAATATACCTCCAGCAAAAAACAAATAAGCAAACATACACAATGCCACTCATTGCTTGTATTATAACCAAGATGTGGATATTATATTTACCTTGATTTCTAAAAATGATCATTTATTTTACTTGCTTTGAGCTTTCAGCTGATTGAAGGAATGATAATTCTGCTAATACTGAAATTAACTCTTTAAAATTTAAAGAATGTTGTTTCCAAGTGTTACAAATTTTCTTGCCTTTCTGAATTAAGAGCACTGACTATAATTTATCCTTTCTAGATGATGCTTTGTGTAGGACTTTCAGTACTATGTTGAATAAAAGTGACAAGAGTGGGTATTTTTGTCCTGTTCCTAAAAGATAAATTGTTTTTAGTTTTTTACCACTGAGTATGATGTGAGCTATGGGTTTGTCATATATGACCCTTAATGTGTTGAGGTGTGTTCCACCTGTACCCATTTTATTGGGATTTTCTATTATATATGGATGCTGAATATTGTCAACTCAACTGTTTTTTCTACATCTATTGAAATGGTCATATACTTTTACCCTTTATTTTGCTAATGTGGTGCATTACACTGAATGATTTATAGATGTAAACCATACTTGCTTCCCCGGAATAAATCCCACTTGACTGTGGCACATGACCCTTTAAATGTATTGTATTTGACTTGCTAATATTTTTTAGAATTATTACATCAGTGTTCATCAGATATATCTGCCTGTAATTTTTTTGTATGTGTTTTCTTTGTCTGGTTTTGGTATCAGGGTAATATTGGCCTCTAAAATGAATTAAGAAGTATTCCTTCCTCTTCTTTTTTTTGGAAGAGTTTGAGAAGAATATATTAAATCTTCTTTCATTGTTTGATAGAATTCACCATGAAGCTTTCTGGTTCTGGACTTTTGTTTCTTGGAAGGTTTTTGACTGCCCTTTCAGTCTCTTTATTAGAGATTGGTCTATTTATACTTTCTTTTTCTTTTTTATTCAGTCTTAGGGGGTTATATGTTTCAAGGAATTCGTTGCTGTATATACCCAACATAACATTCTCTTATAATCCTTTGTATTTCTGTGGTATTCATTGTTTCTCCTCTTTCATTTCTGATTTTATCAGAACCTTCTCTCTTTTTACTTAGTGAGTCTACTAAAGGTTTCTCAATTTTATCTTTTCAGAGAATCAGCTCTTAATTTCAGTTCTTAATCAGTTCTTAATTGATCTTTTACATTTTCCTTTTAGTTTCTATATCACTTATTTCTTCTCTGATCTTTATTATTTCCTTCCTTCAATTTACTTTGGACTTTGCTTATTCTTCTTTTTCTAGTTCTGTTAGATGTAAAGTTAGAGTGTTTAGAGATTTTTTTCTTGTTGCTTTTTTTTTTTTAAAGTAAACCTGTTTTGGTATAAAATTCCCTCAAAGTACCACTTCTATTGCATCTCATAAATTTTAATTCATTGTGTTTTCATTTTCATATGTCTTCAGGTATATTTAAAATTTTGTTTGTTTTTTTGTTGACCAAACAGTTATTTAACAACATATTGTTCACTTTCTACATATTTGTGATTTTTCCAGCTTTCTTCTTGCAGTTGACTTCTAGTTTTATACCACTGTGATCAGAAAAGATCCTTGAACTAATTTCTATCCTCTTAAATTTGTTGAGGATTGCTTTGTGACCTGATACATGGTGTATCCTAGAGAATGGTCCATGCATGCTTGAAAAGAATGTGTCTGATGCATTTGGATGAAATGTTCTGTATAAATCTGTTAAGTTTATCTGGTCTAATTTTCACTTATGGCCACTATTTAGTTGTTGATTTTCTGTCTGGATAATTTGCCCATTCATGTAAATGGGATGTTAATGTCCCCTACTATTGCCATGTTGATATCAATTTCTCCCTTTTGTTCTGTTAATAATTACTTTATATGTTTTTTTTTTCTCTTATATTAGGTGCATATATATTAATAACTATCATGTCTTAAGTTGAATTGTCCCCTTTATCATTATATAATGTTCATCCTGTCTTTTGTTACGTCTTCTGGCAAAGTCTATTTTGTCTGAGTATGGCTACACGTGTTTTTGATGGTTGTCATTTGCTTAGGGTAATCATTTTCCATCCCTTCACTTTGAGCTCATATTTGTCTTTAGAGCTGAGATGAGACTTCTAGAGGGAACATATAGTTGTGTCTTCTTCTTTAATCCATCCACCCACTCTGGCTTTTGAGTTTTTACAGTTAGGATGGTTATATATAGTGTATATATATAGTCACAGATGAGGATTTAGAATTGCCATTTTATCTTTTGTTTTCTGGTTGCTCAATATCTGCATTATTTTTTTTTCCCCTTGCATTCCCTGTCTGCTATTTTGGTTGAGTGGTTTTCTATGATGTTTTTCTCTTTCATGTCTCTGCTTTAGATATGTGGTTTGTGGTTACCACGACGTTTGTACAAAATATATTACTGATATAATAATCCTTTTTTTATGCTGATAACATCTCATCTTTATTTGCCTAACAGGCTCTGTCCTTTTCCTCTTACGTTTTTGCTTTGTTTCCCTAAATTAAGGCCTTTTATGTTGTGAGTTTCTTATCAAATTGAAATAGCTATAGTTATTTTTTCTACTTTCTCCTCCCTTCATCGTTATGCTATAATAAAATGTTTTAAAATCTACTCTGATAGAGTAGCAATTTTCTGATTCTGTCTACTTGTCATGTCACTCAAGGTTTTGTGTACTTTTGAATTTTGATTCTAGTAGACGAGATCCTTTCAACATTTTTTTGTGAGGCAGGTCTAGTGTTGATAAACTCCCTCAGATTTTGTTTGTCTGTAAACGTACTTCTTTATATCTGAGTAATAACTTTGTTGGATAGAGATTCTTTCTTGGGTGACAGTATTTATGTTTCAGTGTTTTGAGAATATCCTCTCTCCTGTCATATAGAGTTTCTGCTGAGAAATCTTCTCATGCCTAATAGGATTCCTTTGTAGGATCATTTTCCCTGTTAAGCTTCTTTCTTTTTCATTGACTTTTGACAAATTTATTGAAATGTGTCTTAGAGAGGGTCTTTTTGCATTGTGGCAGTTAGGTGTTCTCTTAGTTTTATGGAGCTGTATATCCAGTTACTTCCCAGGTTTGGGAAGTTGTCAGCTATTGTTTCTTTAAACTCTTCTCCTTTTTCCTTCTCTTTTTCTTCTGGGATAGACGTTAACCTAATATTGCCCTTCCTAAAAGAGTCAGATAACACCCATAGAATTTTCTCATTTGTAAAATATCTTCTCTTTCCTCTTCTACATGTATCATGTCTAGATTTCTATCTCTGAGCTTGCTAATTCTCTCTTCCATGTCATCTACTCCATTTCTAACACTTTCTAAAGCATTCATTGTCTTGTTTTTCAGCCCCAGACTCTATGTTTGGTTCTTTTTTAGAATTTCAATCTCTTTGGTAAAGTGTTTCTTCAGTTCATTCATTTTATTTTGAGCTCATGAATTGTCCTTTTGAGTTTTCTTGTGACTCATTGAATTCCTTCACGACAGCTTTTTTTTTTTTTTTTTTTTTTTTTACTGCTTATGTTGCCAGATGGTTTTATTTTATTTTTTATTTCTGGCTGCACTGGGTCTTCATTTTAGCTCATGGTCTTCTCTTGTTGTGATGTGTGGGCTCTAGAGTGTGTGGCCTCTCCTCTTGTGGCATATAGGCTTAGTTGACCCATGGCGTGTGGCATCTTACTTCTCCAAACAGGGATCCAATCCACACCCCCTGCATTAGAAGGCAGATTTCTAACCACTGAACCACTAGAGAAGTCCCCATGACAGTTATTTTTAATTTTATATTCTTTACATCAAATAGTCTATGACTTAAAGTTTTTGAAGAACTGTCATTTCTTTTTGTGATAAAGTGTTACTGTGGTTCTTCATGGTGTTTGATGGCACCACGATTGGCACCTTTGAAGTAAATATTGTCCTTTCTTCTTTAGGTAGACTCTTCCCCCACCCCACTTGATTCTAATGTTCCAACAGGTTCTAAATTAGGGGTCTTTCTTTTGTTTTCCAGGGGGTGGTTATAACACAAGTTTTCAGTGTCTCTTACCTGAGCTGTCAGGTAACCAGGATGAGGATGAGATGGATGAGTGGCTGAACAACAACCTGAGCTGTGGCCACTTTAAGAAATGCACTTTCTTCTTCAGTCTCCTCCGTTAGAATTGCTGCCCAGTTCTTTGGTATCATCACTGTGCCTCCAGGGTTGTCACGCTGCTGCAGCAGGTGCCACTGGGGTCCCTGCCTGGGGAACTGGGATGGTGCGTGCCTCTGCAGTGTCCAGGATGTCCCGAGTCACAGGCTCTGTCCCTGTGGGAGTAGCGGGGGAGGACGAGCTAAGCTCATGAGCCGCATCTTGTGTTGCTGGGTTCATGCGTTCAGTCACTGCAGGGAAGGGGCAGGAGGCTAGACTCTTGGGAGCCTCCACAGCTGGAGAGGAAGGGTCACAGGCCCGCTGCCACTGCTGCCAGTTTTCTGTGGCCATGGGTGCTCCTGGGGTCCGGAGGTGAGACTCACGCGTGCTGCCTCCCCTCCTGCTACTGGGTTCTCGGGGCTTGCAGACACTGTTTCCACTGTTTCTCTGGTTCTGCCTCCTCTGTGTGTTCCAGCCCACATCCCTTTAGATGTACCAGTGTGCAGAATACTGTGGCATCCTGATGTGTTGGGCAGAGGCGCCTTTGTTGAGTTGTGGATGTTTTACTTGTTGTACATTAAAGGGGAGAGACAAAGGGAGCATCTCACTTCATTATGATGCGTATGTCACACCCTGATTAGCATATATTTGAATAGAAAATATATATGGTATCCATATCAATACAGACAAGTAAGTAACGTATATCCAATTTTATAAAAATTATAAGTTCAGTAGATAAACATCAGCACCATAATGCAGTGAGAGGCTCCCTTTGTCTCTCCCCTTTAATATACAACAAGTAAAGCACCCACCACTCAACAAAGGCGCCTCTGCCCAGCAAACCAGGATGTCAGATTTATTCTATATATATGGGGCTTCCCTGCTGGCTCAGATGGTAAAACATCTGCCTGCAATGCAGGAGACCTAGGTTTGATCCCTGGGTTAGGAAGATCCCCTGAGAAGGGAGCGGTAACCCACTCCTGTATTCTTTCCTGGAGAATTCCATGAACAGAGAAGCCTGGCAGGCTACAGTCCGTGGGGTCGCCAAGAGTCAGACACAACTGATTGACTAATGCTTTCACTTTCACATGATGTACATATATATGGGTAATTTTATAAAATGCAAAAGCAGAATATATGCATGGCATATACTAAAAAATAAGACTTACATGTCAGCTTGCTAAACTTTTATCTCAAAAACCTTTTATCTTATTGGTTGTATAAGTATAGCTATATGCTGGGCCATATATATACTAATATTTCTTGCTACAGAATGAGCCAACATATGTGAAAGCCACTGCTCTTACACCACGGTGACTTGAGCAACAGAAGAGTCTATGCTATCAGCTGGCAAGGCCAATAAAACAACAACTACTCTTTCTGTCCTGTACAAACACAGTGATAATTCCTCAAGGCCAGACTATAATCACTCTTTAGCAGGCTGATACTTTGTTGCCTTGTCTTTTCAGATTTACAGCCAGGCAGCACTCTTTGTTTAAAAGAACTTCTCCCATTTCTTTTAACTACTTGCAAGGCTGGGAATTCTGGTCTTGGCTTCCAAGATGTTTATAACTTTGTTATCAGTTTAGAAGTTGTCATCCCATCTTTCAAATCTTTATTCTGCTTACTCAACTTAGAGCAACCCTCTTCAGGAATTATGTGAGGATCCTATCACCCTTGCTTATTCTACTACTCCAGTCTAGCAGAGCAATAAATATATAAATCTACAGATACAAGTGAATTTCATACTTAAATTTCTCAAAATTTTGTGGTTTATTTTAACTATATCTAACTTAAGGCACAGGCAATTATGCTATCCTATAAATCTGTAGTTATTCTTGCACCATTCATTTCTTAGATAAGCTTTGTAAGTTTTTGAAATTTAGAGAATACCATCTTGCCAGAACAAAGTTGCAATTGTCAGCAAAAAAGTTTTTTTTTTTAATTAATAAAACTACTAAAAATAAAAAAGACAAAAAATGACTATATATGAAAAGTAGGATACATATTTTCTGTAAAAGACAGTATGAATAATGGCAGTGTATTCTTGTCATGGCTGTTGAGGAAAAAAATAATATTCTAAACTGAAACATTTGTCAGAATAAGAAAGGGAAAAAAGATAGGACAATGAAAATTGTAAGTTATAGAAGGTCTATGAGAAAGGAATCTTTAAAGAGGAATTTTTGTATATGCTCAATTTGGCTAAAATTAAAATGAATTTAATTAAAGTGAATTTTAGTATCAAAGGTACACTGATAGTGTTGATATTAAAACCAAAATTAGAATTTGGTTTTTCTCTCTGTTAAAAGGGGAAACTTTCTTTGTCTTCACTATAATCTGCCTGAAAAACAAAAGATTCTGTGTTTTGTCTTTATCACGTCTTTGACTACTCAGAAAGCTATATCTTCTCAATGTTAACAGAAATTCACCTTTTTGCAGCAATGTAAATTTTTGCATTTGCCATTGAAATCTTTTTGTCATTTGATTAAGTAGGTAATTAAGTATTATTCCATAATGAACTGTAATCCAATTTAGTCAAGTTTCCAAACCTTTTGATATTTTTAACAAACTCCACAAAATCAAATTCTAAATGAAATCTTTGTGACCCTGAATTTTGAGATTTTTCCCTAGGATCCTTAGAATATCTCAAGATATGTATTTTCTCTCCTTATAAGAAGGGAGATGTTAAACCAATTAAGCTTATTTGATGTGGGCAATCATATGGGAAGCATTGTCAAATATGAAGTAATATATTGTATCTATATAGGTGTATATATATATATATATATATACACATACATATATATATATCTCATAAGTGTTTCAGAAATCTGATATATCCTGGTATAACTATTATCTTTTTCTAACTATTACCTTAAAATATGTTACCTTAAAAAATGTTGTACTTCAGATAAATGACCAAATTCCTTTGTCAATTGCATTATAATTAACTCTCATCAGATCTGTAACCTTTACTATTCTCAAGTATTTTATCATTTATAGACAGTTATTGTTTTACTCAGGACTCCCCTGGTGGCTCAGTGGTAAAGAAGCCGCCTGTCAATGCAGAAGACATGGGTTCGATCCCTGGGTCAGGAAGATCCCCTGGAGAAGGAAGTGGAAACCCACTCCAGTGTTCTTGCCTGAGAAATCCCATGGACAGAGGAGCCTGGCTGGCTACGGTCCATGGGGTCGGTCCATGGGGTCCCTAAGAGTCAGACATAACTTAGCAACTATACAGCAGCACCATGTTTTACTTTGATGCTTTGCAAAAGTGTTCCTAGAGAAATGCTTCATCTTCAGGGAGATTCATGGATATGACCCTGCTAAGTATACTCTAGCATGAAGGTTTCTGATAACTTTAGATCATAACACTGAACTAGGTAAAGTTTTTAAAACTTTCATGGAAAACTCATTGATTCCTAAAGTTGTTAACCCAAGATCAAGATTGACAAGAATTATTAGTCCTTCTAATTACAAGAGGCTAAGGATGATTATAATTTTTCTGACTTCTTATTCAGATTTTCTGCTGCTTTACTTTTCCAGATTTAAGAAACTTTTTCTTTTAAGAATCTGTGACTTACAGCAATTCAATAAAATGTACTTTGTAAACAAAGATGAGACATTTATCTGTCTGTTTTCCCTAAGTGATCCCTCCAAAACTTGAAAACTGTCATTAAATATTCTTATTTTCATAACAATATATGTATTTGCATAAATTTAATAAAAATATGTTCTCCTTGTGACAGAAAGCAATTGGAAATATTGGTTATATCACCAAGGCTTTGACTGAATTTTATATTCAAGAAAGACAGACATAGACTCAGACAGCTTTTAGAAATGGCCAAGATTCCAGCAAAATAATCTTAAAAAGAACTTATATGATCAATCACTATTCTTGCTGCACTTATGTAAATAATCAGGCCAAGTTACAGACAAATTAATCTTACCATAATTATCTTTGATAAAAGGGAGAATAATTATGGAGAAAGAAATTATGTCTACACCTATATAGATACTAGATTCTTGTTCTATTAATTGAAATTGGAGTACTTTGGCCACCTGATGCAGAAGAACCAACTCATTGGAAAAGACCCTGATGCAGGGAAAGATTGATGGCGGGAGGAGAAGGGGACGACAGATGATGGGATTGTTGGATGGCATTACAGACACAATGGACATGAGTTTGAGTAAACTCTGGGAGTTGGTGATGGACAAGGAGGCCTGGCATGCTGCAGTCCATGGGGTCGCAAAGAGTCAGACATGACTGAGCGACTGAACTGAACTGAACTGAATTGTCTTCAAGGTTTTATTATATGCTGTAAGCTGGACTGAATTCTAAACTCTTTTAGTTTCTCCAAATACCTGACTATAGATCTCTAAACTAACATTTACATTTTTTTCCCACTCATCTGATTTGAAATCAGTAAGAACAAAGATTATCCTTAAATCTCCTTATAAAGGATCATGCCAGGTTCTCCTCACTGCCCAGATGGCAGTCAGACTTCAGAGACTCCAGCCTTAAGTGCACATCTCACAATAAAGAAGAGTCCATCTGATACCTAGTTCTATACAAGCCATGGAAATGTCTGAATCCAGCCGACCAGAAATTGAAGTAGATGACAGTTGAGGGAGACAGCTTTCTTAAGATGATTGGAACAGACCTGTGTATCTTTTTCCTTAACCTCTTCTTTTTCTTGGAAAACAATGCTTGGATCCACGTTTCCAATCTACTGTAAAAGTGGGAAACTTACCTATTTGTTGGGTTTGCCAGCAGAAATGTCTACCTGCTCATTTCAGTGGTGACTCTTTAGTCCATACTGTAACAATTCTTTTCACTTGTCACAAGTGCCACTTCTCATTTCTCTTGATGTCTCCTTGACAGCAGCTATAGAGTAAGACTTGAAGCATCTCATTGGTCCATGGCCACCTTCAATGAGAACTTCCAGGAGGCATACATGACTCTCAGTTTGCTTCCATATGGAAAGTCTTCCTCTTTGGGTTTGGAAAAAAGTGCTAATGAATGCTTGATCAGAAATCTTTCTCTGACATTAGGAGAGCTGGCTGGTTCCACAGCCAAGGCAACAGCAACCGAGTGGTGATCACTTGACTCACTGGCTAAACTATTGGCTTGACCAAGATGTTTGTTCAGGTAACTAACATCTTATGGAAAAATTTGGATGAAATTGTTGGCCAAACTAATAATTTGGGACAATCACATAGTCCTCAGTATCTACTTGTTGAACAAAGAGGCATTTATGAAATAACAAATACCACCTTCTGCGCAAGGATAAATGCCACTGGAGAGATTTAAAACTCAATTACACAAAATCAGAAAACAAGCCCATTGGTTACAACAAATTTCACCTGATGGTATCTGATCTTTTCACCTATTTAGCTGGTCACTTTCAGATTAGGGTTCCTGTTTAAAAATCATCATACAGACTTGAACTTGTCATATTGCTTTTAACTCTGTTTTGCGTAACCATTTTTAAGTTTTGTTCCTTTTGCCCCTTAAATTTTTATAAAGAGGATGGACCTAACAGGGTGATGCTGGCTCAGCACTTTGTGATATCTCCAGTGCTTATGATCTTGATAAGGTATAGACTTTAGATGAGAAATACCTGAACTTAACAATGCTATAAAATTTGTTCTTATGTGCAAAGATGAGTAAGACTGTTCTAGCAACTAGTAGAGGGCCATCATATCATGTTCACTTGATCCTTGCTTTGGGATTAAGTTGCTGTTCAAAACAGTAACTAGGAAACAAGATATTTAATTTTTTCAGTTATAAAATGCTTCTCAGTTTAGGAGCAAATGGCAGAAATATCTTCATTTTTACATTTATTCTATGTTTCTTAGAGAATAAAGGAGAAAACTTTAATAGGAAAAATAATTAAAATGCACGATTTTTCAAATTTACATGCACTGCATTCTTTCCCTCAGACTTATTTATTTCATGGTTTTTATGGATAATGCAAGAAGTACTGCCATATTAAATAATAATTTAAAGTTAGGCTTTTTGAGACACAAATCAGCCACTGAAATAATTGTAAGACGTGTACAGGTAGCGAATGGATTACCCAATACTCCAAGACACTTTCAGAGGAGACTGGGAAGCTGGAAAGATGACTTTGAATATGTTCTCTGACAAGTTGTCTCTGAGCTGAAATAGGACAATTTACTGCTTACATGCAAAGCAACTTAAGAAGCAGACAGAACAGAGGCATCATCTTCTATAAAGAAAGAAGACAATTTATTTCCTGAAAAATAAGCAGTGGGACAAACTACCAGACTACTGCCAGGCATTTTGCAATTCAGAGAATGGCTGTAGTTGGTTTATAATGAGTTTTTCAGGGAAGCAGTGTGGAGCTACCCTCTGGAACTTTGCAATATTAGTCTAGCCCTCAAATAGCTTTAAAAATGATAAATCTTTGTCCCTGAAATAGCATCTTTTATGTTTAATTTATTTTCTTTAGCTTGAACAAAGTCTCCCTATTTATTTTTCGTGGCCCCAGGGGTTAACAATTTATTTTCTTTAGCCTCAAGAAGGTCGCTTTCATTTATTTTCCACAGATCAAGGAGGAAACTTTTAGATGCAGATCAAGTGGTAGAACTGCCCATATAAGCTAAGGGATAGAGCAAGTATGGAAGTTTATTCCTCTGTCCTTGTTATGCATTTTTCTGCATCTGACAGCACACATCAGGTTTAATTGTGTGTAGTGATGTAGGAAGCTGCGGTTACAGATTCCTGTGACAATGTAATAAATTGCCATTTGTTTTGAAGACTCTATGGTTGTGTGTTAGACCCAGCTGGTGCTGACTCGTGAAAGTTGATTTGTGAACCTCTTCCCAACACCGGTGATATTTTGTTGGTAGCTTGAAATTGACCACGGTGGAGACATTTATACCAAAGAAATTGGCAAATGTCAAAAATCAGGTCTTTTGCTTCTTTTTTTCCTCAATTTGAAAGCAATCACTGTTTATCAACTGACAATATTACAAAAATAATCATGATAGATACCTTAGTTGGTAGTTACCCTTCAACCTGTTGATCTAGTCTTCCCTGTTGCCAGCATCTCCACCTTCTATAAAATGTGTGGTCTTTTTCTTCATTCCTTCTCATGGAGAAGGTTATTTGAAGGGCCACAGATAGTTGTTTGCTTTTTAAAAACGTTTTCCAACAGTATAGATCTCGTGAGTCAAATCCTCCATGTAGATGATGCTATATTAGTCAAGAGATTGAGCAATCAAGACATTCTTCAGGGCAATTTGCTTTTTATTGACTTTGCCATAACCATGCTTATAGACCAGTTCGTTTACAGACTTCAGATTTGGTAACGTTGTTGCTGTGGTTCAGCTGCTTAGTCGTGTCTGACTCGTTGTGACCCCATGAACTGCAGCACACCAGTCTTCCCTGTCCTTCACTATCTCCCAGAGCTTGCTCAAACTCATGGCCATTGAGCCGGTGATGCCATAAAACCATTGCATCCTCTGTCAGCCCCTTCTCCTCTTGCCTTCAATCTTTCCCAGCATCAGGGTCTTTTCCAATGAGTCAGTTCTTCTCATCAGGTGGCCAAAGTATTGGAGCTTCAGTTTCAGCATCAGTCCTTCCAATGAATGTTCAGGATTGATTCAGGTTACCTGTATGGTTCCATAGTTCTCAGTATGTTAACTGAAACCTTGATGAACTTCGCAAAGGAGTCATTGAAGATCTGACAGAGGCAAAGAAGCTGCAACACCTTTCAGACATTTGGGTTCACACCATCTGATACCTCTGATCTTGATGACAAATGCCAATTTGTGTTCGGTTGGTACATACAAGTTGCCGGCTTTTCGTGCTATCCTAGCCATTCAAATTTCATTTCTGTACATCTCCCTGTATTCCTTGTGGTGGTGGTTAGCTTTTTCAGAGAGAAGCTTCCTCATTGCCTTTTGAAGCATATTCTGGGCAAACTTCTTTCCCAGGCACTTGATCTTAAGCTCTGCCAAATTCTTTAGCTTTTTCTTGAGGGTTTCTGGCATAGCATGAAGCTTCTTTTTTTCTCTTCTGCACCTTTCTTGGTTGCAACCCAGAAAGAGGGATATTTTGCTTCTTTAGAGAGCTAGTATTAAACATGCTCCAACACACTTACTCTAAGTGTGTGTGTATCTGTGTATGTGTCAAATGTAATTGAACAACTTTACTGTTTCTGTATGTAGAAAGATTAAAATCATAACTGCATGGAGATTTTGCTTTTTCATTCAGTTAGTTTTTCAGAAGTCTTGATGTGAAACTGATACTCCTCCCTTGGGTCTTTAACTGGTCAACTTTATATTTGTTTTTAGTTTCTACAACTTAAAGAACTTTTGAATATTAGGCATTAAAAATCCATATTTCTTCAGCATAGTCTCTTCAAACATCCATTCAATACAGAATCCCTGTGCATGCATGCTAAGTCACTTCAGTCATGTCTGACTCTTTATGACCCTATGGACTGTAGCCCACCAGGCTCCTCTGTCCATGGGACTCTCCAGGCAAGAATAGTGGAGTGGGTTGCCATGCCCTCCTCCAGGGCATCTTCCTGACCCAGGGATCCTGCCCATATCTCTGTGTCTCCTGCATTGTCAGGCAGGTTCTTTACTACTAGCACCACTTGGGAAGCCCTACTGAGTTCCCAAATCAATCTATTTTCTTATTCTTCTGTCTCCTATCTTCTCTTCATAATAGCCACTCTCTAACTTTCACTGCAGCCTCAGACACAAAGATAAGACCTTCTGAGACTGACAAACAGTATTTGTACTTTTGTCTAAAACATAATAGTTTAAGGCATATTCCTTGGGGAAAAATGAAAATAAATGCTGAATGTCCAAATATTAATGTTTGCCTTGAAAATATATCTAGAATCCCAACTAGCATATTTAGAGGAGAGAGATAAAGCTTGGTAAACCACTTATAACCATACCACATGAAAGAAAGTTGAACTAAAGAAAATACTAATTCAGATGATGTTGTAGATGCCAACCCAAAGTCCTTCCAACCACAAAATGCTAGATATGAGACACTCATCCAAAAATTGTATAGTCTATGCTCAGAACTGGGAACAATAGTTTGGAATTTTATCTATATTTTCTTAACAGAGATTTTGACATTATTTAATTGTTGCCAAATATTAGCAAAGAAAAAATTACTTAAAAATAAAGCCATCTTCTTCAGTCCAGTTCAGTCACTCAGTCATGTCCGACTCTTTGCGACCCCATGAATCGCAGCACACCAGGCCTCCCTGTCCATCACCAACTCCCGGAGTCTACCCAAACCCATGTCCATCGAGTCGGTGATGCCATCCAGCCATCTCATCCTCTGTCGTCCCCTTCTCCTCCTGCCCCCAATCCTTCCCAGCGTTAGAGTCTTTTCCAATGAGTTAACTCTTCACATGAGTTGGCCAAAGTATTGGAGTTTCAGCTTCAGCATCAGTCCTTCCAATGAACACCCAGGACTGATCTCCTTTAGGATGGACTGGTTGGATCTCCTTGCAGTCCCAGGGACTCTCAAGAGTCTTCTCCAACACCACAGTTCAAAAGCATCAATTCTTTGGCACTCAGCTTTCTTCACAGTCCAACTCTCACATCCATACATGACCACTGGAAAAACCATAGCCTTGACTAGACAGACCTTTGTTGGCAAAGTAATGTCTCTGCTTTTAAATATGCTATCCAGGTTGGTCGTAACTTTCCTTCCAAGGAGTAAGCATCTTTTAATTTCATGGCTGCAATCACCATTTGCAGTGATTTTGGAGCTCCCCCCCAAAATAACAATGGAAACAGAGCCATCTTCTTAATATTGTTAAACTGAGTGGGAATGGATTCTGATATAAAAAGTAAATATGACCCAACATTGATAAGAGTTTTGGTGGATGGATACCTTCATTTACAGTTGGTGAAAGATGAATTTAAGAAATATTTTGGTAATACATTCCCAAATCTTAAATATCAGTAAAATTTCATACTTTTTTCTATGGATTTTAAGCTGTCTGTGTTGGGGGGAGCTGACATGCATGAAGATTTAGAGATAGGGTGTTGATAAAGCATTTTTCATCAAAGGTTAGAATAATATAGATTTTCAAAAATAGACAGCCATCTAAATAATGATATAGCTATTTGAGCTTGAACAACTTCAATACTTCTGAGTCTATTTTGTATTTGCAAAATGAGTAAAATATAAGCTGTTGAAATTCATACAATGCTGATTGTATGTAGTCACTGCTCTAAATATGTTACATTTGTTAGCTCAGTTGCTACTCACAAAACTCTAAGGTGGGTGCTTTTATTATCTGAAGTATCTACAAAATGAGTGACTTGTCTATACTTACACAGCCAGTGAGTGGCTTAACCAGATTCCTAACCCAAATTACTGGCTCTGTCTCCTGTCTGTGTTTTGTAACTTTCCCTATGTACCTCACAGAACTGAAAGAGACATGTGAGATAGGAATATATACTGCCAAACATTTAGTAAATGCTCAATAATATTTCCCATTAAAAATAGAGCTAATGAAAACTAGTTGAACTTGGTCAAGTCTAAAGAGACAGATCAGTGGCAATGCAACTGTAAATGGGGTTTAGTAAATTGGAAAATTCTTCCAAGAAATGTGTAATTTAAACAGGCAGGCAAATGGCCCCAGTAAAGCACTTCTGGACAGATTTGGAATTGTCTTAGAGTTTCTGTAAAGGCTTGTAATATAGAACTTTTGAGGACTAGAAAGCAAGAACAGAAATTCCTAGAGTACCAGAAGGAGTAAGCAATTGTAAGAAATACCACAGGTAGTTGAAAAGTGCTGCATTGCTGAGACAGAAGGGCTTGAATCTGGAGCACCTACTGTTGTCTATGGAACTTCAGGAGTTCCATAGAACGACAGCAGTTAGGAGGCTGTCCACTGCACGGGAAGGCAGGACACTAATAATTAATTCCAGGCACAAGAAGTTCCAGGGCAGACCTGGGAAATCAGGTATCAAAGAGTGGCTCCTGCCCTGGAACTCCTTGATGCTGGGAAAGATTGAGGGCAGAAGAAGAGGAGCATGTTTGAGGATGAGCTGGCTGGATGGCATCATTGATGTAACGGACATGAAGTTGGGCAAACTTCGGGAGATGGTGATAGACTGTGAGGCCTGGCGTGCTGCAGTCCATGCAGTCACAAAGAGTCAGACATATCTGGGTTACTGAACAAACAACAAACAAAATGCCCATAGAAAGGGGTAAAATACGCCAAGCTAATAACATTGCCAAGGTATTCTACATTTTTTTTTTTTTTTGACCATGCCACAAAGCTTTGTGGGATCTTAGTTCCCTGACCAGGAATCAAACCCAAGTCCATAGCAATGAAAACCTGCATTGTAACCACTAGACTACCAGGAGACTCCCTACCAAGTCATTCTTGATTGTGGTTTTGCTAATATGAATTCTGAAGTCGTTGTAATTAACACTTGATCAACATTAAATTGGTCAACTTGTATCTAATAGGAACTTCTCAAATTATTTGTGTGTTAATGTTTCTCGGGTGTGCTCAAACAAACATATTGTACATATACATAGATTTCACTGTGGGTAATGAAAATGTTCTTCAAACTTATCATTGTCACAAGGGAAGAATGGGGGAAGGGATAGTTATGGAGTTGGGGGTGGACCTGTACACACTGCTATAATTAAAATGTATAACTAATAAGATCCTACTGTATAGCATGGGAATTCTGCTCAATGTTATGTGGGAGCCTGGATGGGAGGGGAGTTTGGGGGAGAATGGATACATGTATATGTGTGGCTGAGTCTCTTTGCTGCTCACCTGAAACTATCACAACATAGTTAATTGACTACACCCCAATGAAAATAAAAAGTTAAAAAAGTATGTATGTATACATCTTCTTTAGTAATTCATCCAGTTCCACCATTAACCTAACTTTATTCATGCCAAAATGTACCATTATATTTTGTATATATTAATATATATATATTTATTTTGCTCTATTTTATTTTAAAAATACTTATTTATTTACTTATTTGGCTGCACCAGCTCTTAGTGGCACATACTTCCTTGCAGCATGTGGGATCTCTAGTTGCAGCATGCAAACTCACAGTCGTGGATGTGGGATCTAATTCCCTGACTAGGGGCCAAGCCTGCACACTCTGCATTGGGAGCATGGAGTCTTAGCCACTGGACCAGCAAGGAAGTCCTCATTTTGATGTATTTTAAATGTAAACACATTTTGAATGCATGCTTGTTAATAAAGAAAATGTGAAGACTTCTTCAGGTTTTATACCTGAAATCCCTCTCCAGTGCCTTCCACGTAACTGGGTACTCAAAATTCAGTTCTGACTCACACACACTCTCTGGGACAACGAGTTTACATACTCATGCTTTAATATTTATATTTTAAAATATTTACTTATAATATACTTTCTATTAAAAATGATATAGGCACTTTTTTCTCGATAGAAAATTTCAAGTCAACGAGACTTAAATGTGTTATTTCATATGACATTAGCAAATTGCCAGTAACTCCCAAATATATTTGTTTTGCTTCTAACTTCAATTATAAAAAAATCAGCATTTTTACTTTTTAAACTTGCTTTATGTCATCCTATTCTTCCAGGGCTCATATTCCTGACATAGACATGTGGTGATATATCCTATGTGTTCTGAGTCAGATCTGAACACCATGTATGACTATACTCACTCATAATGTGCTCAGTCATGTCCAACTCTTTGTATCCCTCTGCACTGTAGCCCACCAGGCTCATCTGTCCAGGCAAGAATACTGGAGTGGGTAGTGACTTCCTTTTCCATGGGATCTTCCTGACCCAGGCATCAACCCTGCATCTCCTGCATCCTCCACATCGCAGGAGGGTTCTTTACCTGCTGAGCCATCAGGGAAGCCCTATTATACCTAAACAATTCATTTTTCGTGTAACACTGATTTCTTGAACTATATCAACAAGTCAACTTAGAAACTTTTATATAAAAAAATGAAAATGGGTGGCAGAGTTTCAGGGTCCATTGTTTTTCTCCAGGAGAAGTTATGTTCATAAATGTGCATGAATTTTACCACTATTTCTGACCGTATTCCTTCCCCTAAAGACGAAAAAAAATTGCTTTTGGAGAGCATTCTCTCCTCTTCCACTGTTTTTCACAATCACTTTCTGTTGCTTCACAGCCACACAGTAAGATCATTACCACTGTTTTTTATGTTTAACTTACCTCACTTTCCCCAAAGGTATTTCCTTTTAATAACTGCTAGTTTCCTGTTGCTCAAGGTCCCTTATAATTACTTTTTATGGTTATTTGCTAGTTTGCTTCAACAGACCTTCTAGTCTGTGATGTAGTCATTGCTTTGGTATCTATGCTGGGTTGCAAAATAATCCTGAGTGCCCACCCAGCCTTCAGTTGCCAAATGACTTATCCTGACGGCATGGTTTGCATTTTGCATGCCAACTCCAACATATGGTGATAGATGCCTGAGACTTTATTATTTATTTATTTCATGTCAAGTGGACGGTTTGAAGGTTTACAGGGGTAGGGATATATTTTTTATTGGGGTCTTTATTGCTTCAAGTCTAATGTAGAATTTTCTACTTCAAAAACTTTGCTATTAAATTAAATTAACTTTGAATTAAAGAGCCTCTTGATGAAGATGAAAGAGGAGAGTGAAAAATCTGGCTTAAAGTTCAACTTTCAAAAAAACTAAGTTCATGGTATCCAGTCCTATCACTTCATGAAAATAGATGGGGAAAAAAATGGAAACAGTGACAGACTTTATTTTCTTAGGCTCCAAAATCACTGCAGATGGTGACTTCAGACTTGAAATTAAAAGACACTTGCTCCTTGGAAGAAAAGCTTTGACAAACCTAGACAGCATATTAAAAAGCAGAGACATTACTTTGCAAGCAAAGGTCTGTCTAGTCAAAGCTATGTTTTTTCCAATAGTCATGTATGGATCTAAGAGTTTAACTGTAAAGAAAGCTGAGCACCAAAGAACTGGTGTCTTCAAACTGTGGTGTTGGAGAAGACTCTTGAGAGTCCCTTGGACTGCAAGGAGATCCAACAGTCCATCCTAAAGGAGATCAGCCCTGAATATTCATCGGAAGGACTGACGCTAAAGCTGAAACTCTAATACTTTGGCCACCTGCTGCAAAGAACTGACTCAGTGGAAAAGACCCTGATGCTGGGAAAGATTAAAGGCAGGAGGAGAAGAGGATGACAGAGGATGAGATAGTTGGATGGCATCACTGACTCAATGGACATGAGCTTGAATAAACTCGAGGAGTTGGTGATGGACAGGGAGGCCTGGTGTGCTGCAGTCCATGGGGTCACAAAGAGTCGGACACGACTGAGCAACTGAACTGAACTGAGTGACTGAGTACCCTATTAATATTTTTTTAAAATTGTCTTTTCTTTTTAAATTTTTCTTTACCTTTTGGCTTCTTTCACCCATTTTCCCCAACCCCCACCCTCAATTCTGGCAACCACCATGTAACCTATCTATGAGTCTTTTTTTTTCAATACCACAAATAAAAGAGAAAATACAATATTTGTGTTTCTCTATCTGACTTATTTTATTTAGCATAGTGCTCTTGAGGTCTATTCATTTTGTTGCAGATGGCAAGCTTTCATTTTTTATGGCTAAATAATATTCCAATATATTTAATATAAACTTAACATACATTTCTTTATTCATCCATCCATTGATGGACACTTGCACAGTTTCCATACAGTGGTTGTTGTAAATAATGCTCTGTTAAATGGGGGAATGTATGTGTGTGTGCACATCTCTTTTTTGATCATGGGGTTTTCTTTTTTGTTTTGTTTTTTGGATAAGAATCCAGAAATGAGATTGCTGGCTCATAGGGTGGTTCTATTTTTAATTTTTGATGAACTGCTCTACTTTTTCTTCATAGTGGTTACATCAGTTTTTATTCCCACCACACTTGTTTTTATCCTTTCCCACACTTGTTATGTCTTATCTTTTTGATAGTAACCATTTTAACAGGTGTGAAATGATATTTCACTGTGATTTTGGTTTGCATTTCCAGGATGATTAATGTTGAGCATCTTTCCAAGTACTTTTTGACATCTGTGTGTTTTCTTCAGAAAAATGCCTCAGATTTTCTGGCCAGTTTTTAATTTCATTGGTTTTTTGCTGTTAAACAAATAGTTTCTCCATATATTTTCAACATTGGCCCCTTATAAGATATATCACTTCCTCTCCCACTCAATATGTTGCCTTTTCACTTTGTTGTGCAGAGCTTTTTTGTTTCCAGAAGTTCTGTTGCTTTTGCTTTTGGTGTCCTTTTTTAAATCATCGCCAAGGCTTATGTCAAGGAACTTACTACCAATGTTTTCTTCTAGAAATTTTATGGTTTCAGGTCTCATGTTCAAGTCCTCAATCCATTTTGACAATTTTTATTTTTGTTTGTGGTATAAATAGTGGCTCATTTGCATTCTTTTGCAGATGACTGTCCTGTTTTCCAAACATCACTTATTGAAGAGATATGTCTTTCCTACTGTATATTTTGACTCTTTTGTCTTAAGGTAATTCAAAATATATTCATAGGTTTATTTCTTGGCTTTCTATCATCTTCCATTGATCTCTATGTCTGTGTTTATATCAATATCTTACTGTGTTATTTATTATAGCTTTGTAATATAGTTTGAAATCAGGGCTCATGATGCCTCCAGCTGTTATTCTTTCTCATTAGTGCTTTGTCTACTCAGGGTCTTTTTTGATTATATAAAAATTTTTAGAACTAATTGTTCTAGTTCTGTGAAAGGTGTCATTGGAATATTGATAGAAATTCCATTGTATTTATAGATTGACTTGGGTAGTATAGACATTTAACTACATTAATTCTTACAATCCATTAGCATGAAATGCCTTTCACTTATCTGTGTCTTTTTAATTTTTTAAATTACTAACAGTTTTCAATATACAGGTCTTCAATATATGGTGGTATTTCAGCACGCTCCTAGATATGTACGTTAAATTAAATGCCTACCTCCTTAGTCAGGTGCTTTAATATAAACAGGGGAGTCTCCTTCACTTTAAGCTTGGGAAGGATTGGCTACCTCTGAGCTGAGCCACAGGCCAGGAACATGTGACTGTACATGAGTTTTAAGAGGCATTTCTTAAATCATTACAGTGTTGTGAGCCTCAGGACACAAAACCTGCCACTCTACCAAATTAGATGTTTTGGGGGCTCATCTCTCAGGTACAGGTCTTAAAAGTTGAAGTGCCCTGTGTGGGATTGGAACCCTTCACTCCACTTGGAAAAGCTCCCACTTAATAATTTTCTCTTCTTCAATATGCTGGGGTCACTCTACTGAGAAGATAAGGTTAGCTTTATGGCAATATTGTGTCCCAACCAATCCTACCAATTTCTATGTGGCTTTCTTCTCATTTGTCTGATATGCAGTCACCACTCAGACAGACTTTGGATTATTTTTTAAGAGGAAATTACTATATATGTAGCTGTTGACTCTGTATATCCATTGAAGGAGCTGAGTTCAGTATCTTCTTACATCACCCCTAGAGATGAAACAGATTATTCCTTCCAAAAACAATAGAATACATATTTTTCTCAAGTGTACTTTGAACATTTTCCAGGATAGATTCTACATTAGGCCACAAAACAAGTTTTAACAAACCTAAATGGAGAAAAAGGAGGAAATACAATAATAGTATGGGAACTTTAACACCCCATTTACATCAGTGGATAGATCATCCAGATAGAAAATTAACAAGGAAACATAGACCTTGAATGTCACATTAGAATAGATGGACTTAACAGATAAATATGTGCACTTTTTAAACAGCACAAAATGTTTTATTATTAAAATCAAATAGTGGTATTAAGTTTAAGATGATTTGAATGCATGCCTTTATCTGCTAACTTCTGAAATTCCACTAAAATGATAGCTTATAAAAAGTATCAATGACAAACATGAAGAACGAAACAGGAAACAATACCAAGGACTTCTTGAAGCAGGATAGTAGGTGGACAAGTGGTAACTGAATTAGCCAACATGAGAAAACCGAAATCTAAATTGGTGTTATTACAAGCTCCTAGCAAGTTAATTTGTTTTGCAAAATCTCGTAACTGAAATCAGGCACCTTTAAAAAAATATATAAAAAAATGATGAAGTTAAGGAGTTTTTTTAAAAGCTCTAATTAAGACATTCTTTAAGACATACTTAACTGCCAGATTCTCTCCCATAAAAGCCACTATTGGCTTTTGTCCAGGGTGGCAAAGAAATGGCAGTTTACTTTCTGGAAAATTTCAAACAAATTCTAGGAACCATAGGAATCTGTGTGCAGCTAAGGGTGAGGATAGTGTACTAGAATACAAGGACTTTAAAAACCAAAACTACATCTGTAGGAAGGCAACTGAAAGTCTTCCTTGGGTAATCTCACTATCTTCAGGGAAAAAAAGATCACCTTACAGAGACAGACTTTATTTTCTTAGGCTCCAAAATCACCGCAGATGGTAAATTGCGGTCGTGAAATTAAAAGTTTTTCTTTGAAGAAAAACTGTAACAAACCTAGACAGCATATTAAGAAGCAGAGACATTACTTCACTGACAAAGATCCATATAGTAAAAGCTATGCTTTTTCCAGTAGTCATGTATGGATGTGAGACTTGGACCACAAGAAGGCTGAGCACCGAAGAACTGATGCTTTTGAACTGTGGCATTGGAGTAGACTCTTGAGAGTCCCTTGGACTGCAAGGAGATCAAACCAGTCAATCCTAAAGGAAATCAATCCTGAATATTCATTGGAGGGACTGATGCTGAGGCTGAAACTCCAATACTTTGGTCATCTAATGCGAAGAGCCAACTCATTGCAAAAGACCCTGATGCTGGGAAAGATTGCAGGCAGGAGGAGAAGGGGATGGCAGAGGATGAGATGGTTGGATGGAATCATCAATTCAATGGACATGAGTTTGAGCAAGCTCCAGGAGATAGTAAAGGACAGGGAAGCCTGGTGCGCTGCAATTCATGGGGTTGCAAAGAGGCAGACACGACTGAGTCACTGAACAGCAACAGTGAAACCCACAGCACACAATTGCCAGTCATAGTCACAAACTTCCAAAGATTATTTTATTGCAAGATTATTTATTATGAGCTGATAGCCAAAGATCATTCTGTCAGAAATGTGAAAAAAAATCTTTAACCTGAAAGCCATAAACCAATATAAACAAAACAGCAATGAAAAGGGAGAAATCAGAAATGCAGGGAGATAAAAACTAGAATTCATTATCTTCAGAAAGATAAAAGATAATTGTTCTTTCATGAAATAAGAAAATCATATTATAAAAAATATATTTCAGAGAACAAGAAGGTTTGTGTAAATTTAAAATATGATAGTAAAAATTAAAGCATCAATAGAAATCTTAGATGATAAAGTTAGGGAACCCTCCCTGAAAGTAAGATAAAAGACAAAAAAGACATGAAATGGGAAAGGAAATATAAAGCAAAGGATTAGTCTGAGTGAATGTGCATCTTTGTAAGAGAATTTTAAAAGAGACATTAACAATGTCATGGGAAAATTATAAATACATAATTAAAGATAAATTCTTAAAGCTGAAGAATGCTTCTGTCAATTAAAAGGGTTTTAAAATGACTGAACAAAGGATGAGAAAAGATTTTTCCAAGGTACACCATCTTGAAATTTCAAAAAATTAAAAGGACAAAAAAAAAAAAAATTAAGGAAAGGAAAGCTTCCAGAATGAAATGCAAAGCATAGTGAAACAACAGAAATGAGTGGGAAGAGAAATCAAAATTGAGTTGCAATTCTCAACCACAAAGTCTCTGTTTTACAGTCAGGAAATTATTTCCAATCTGGACACCCATAAACAATCACATCATCAACCAAACCATGAGAGTAGAACTGCTGCTCACAGTTAGGAGAGAGTACATTATATCAGAATAATCCTCCTGCTAAGAACAAGCAGAAAAATGGGCTAAAGTATTTTTTTAAAGTCTGTGTGAAGGCTATCAGTGTGGTGAGGATCTGAAAATTTGATATCTTGGTGGAAAAGTCCAAAGAGGGATGCCTGACATTTCATTCTATTCCCTCCTGATACATTTCCTAAATCTGAAACAGTGCCCCAAGAGGCTGGAACACTAAGTGACTCTGCCATCCAAGTGCCCAAAGTGAGCTGCATATTATCTAATCCGCTGAATCATAAAATGAGACATGCACAGCAGCATTCCATTACTAAATGCAAATGGTCAATGAAGCTGGACAGGTCTGGGCAACGAATAAGCGAGTATGCTGAGGAGTGAAAGGGGAAGACAGATGGGTGTCGTCTACTTGCCCCTCCAGATCCTCTTCCCGCCATTTTCAGCTTTTTCTTTTATCGGAAATGGTCTAGCTCTCAGTTGGGTTTGCCCAATCAGAGGCGGGAGCGGCCAATCAGAGAAGAGATGAGGACCGAGGGTTGGTTGTTCCTCTAGTTCTCTCCTTGTCAGCCTGCTTGTTGACAAAGACTGCTTCTCTTCTGTAGGTCGCCCTGCTACCTGGAGACCCTCTCCTGCAGCTACTAATGAAACAGTTCAATCCCCAGCTGCCAGAATCCTTTCTCTTTGACCTTCAGACTTAGGATGGTTAAGCATCTCACTGTTTCTAGCAAAATGGTACTTTTCTATTCTTACTAACTTCCCTTCACCCATCTCTTACCCTTGAAAACAGTTCCTTTATTAAAAATTTCTTCAGTTACCTCATTTCACAGTGCCATCTGTTTCCTGTCAAGACCCTGCTTGATATAATTTCTAATTTAAAATGCAAACTTTATCATAGTATTTAATTATCATATATATGAGTCTATTTCTGGACTCTGTTTTCTTCATGATGTGCTTAAATGTTCTTGCACCAACAACACATTATTTTAATTAATCTAGCATCATAGTATAGTTTTACATATGATAGGGCAAACAGTTTTTAAACATTTTGGTTTCAAGATGTCCTTTCACTTTTAAAAATTGTTGAGTCCAAAGAGCTTTTGTTTATGAGAGACAAATTACCAAAATTTTCCCATATTAGTATTAAAATGTAGATCTTTAAAAATGTTTTATAATTCATATAATAATAATGTAAACCTATTATATGTTAACATAATATATTTTATAGAAAAATATATTTCCCCACAAATTAATAAGAAGCATTTTATTGCTTGAAATTGCTTCAAATATTTTTAATGTATGGTTTAACAGAAAAGGTTTGTATCACCACCTCTGCATTTACATAGACTTGGTTGTAGCATGGCATCACCGACTCAATGGACATGAGTTTGAGCAAGCTCCAGGAGTTGGTGATGGAAAGGGAAGCCTGGCGGGCTGCAGTCCGTGGGTCACAAAGAGTCAAACACGACTGAGCAACTGAACTGAACTGATTGTATCATGCTGTTTTCCTTGAACTGCATGAAGCAAATTTCACCTCATGCACATAGGTAGTTAGAAAAGGAAGGATATTTTAATAATCTTTTCAGACAATTGTGGATATTATTCTTTGATCATATACAGAAGTTTGACAAAGTAGTTTCTTAGAGGTTATTTTTAATGTGGAATCTGAAATCACATCAATGAATTTAAATTTAAAATTCATTGGTCTATCTCTTTCTTGGAATGGATCTTAGATTCAAGTACGATTTTGTAACATCGTGTATTTGTCATTTGGAAAATATTGATTTGCTAAGGTATGCAGAATCTTCCAAGTGTTGAGATAATTTATCAGACAATGTCAAAAAAAATCACATTAATCAATATCACTAAAGATGTCATCAGAAAAATTCTCCATTATTGGGAAGCTCTCAAGCTCATGGTGGCAGATACAAGTTCTTCAAAATTTTAATTTTCACTTGAAAATGCATGTTTTATCATTGACAACAAATGATGGCAGCTGTTTTTCTTGATGTGACAGGCTTAATTTATTTTTCAGAAAACATCTGCCAAATATTCTAAGTTTGAGTAGTCAGAATTTGTCTGTTACTCTTGGAAGTAAAAATGGTGGATAGTTCAGTCTTCAATTCAAGCAATCTCACAAATCCTGTTTCTCAAGAGCATTATTGTACTTCAACATGCAGTAGAGGTGCTTTAGTTGTATTTTATATTTTTCATGCAGATTATTGAAACTACATATTCTCAAAGGTCAAGATTTAATAACACTAACAACATATACTTCTTTACCAAGAACATTCTAAGTAAAACTAGCTCCTTTTTCCCCACTGTCTTTGTATGGCATTGATAACATAACTTCTAGTACAGTTTTGTCCTGTCTTTTTTATAGCTTTTTTATTTTTATTAATTTTTATTGGAGTATAGCTGCTTTACAATGCTGTATTAGTTTCTATATGTATACATATAGTGAAGTGAAGTGAAAGCTGCTCAGTCGTGTCCAACTCTTTGTGACCCCATGGACTATACAGTCCATGGAATTCTCTAGGCCAGAATACTGGAGTGGGTAGCCTTTCCCTTCTCCAGAGGATCTTCCCAACCCAGGGATTGAACCCAGGTCTCCCGCATTGCAGGCAGATTCATACCACCTCTTTTTTTGGATTCCCTTCCCATTTAGGTCACCACAGAGTACTGAATAGAATTCCCTGAGCTATATAATTGGTTCTCATCAGTTATTTATACATGGTATAAGTAGTGTATGTATATAAATCCCAATCTTCCAATTCATACTACCTTGCTTTTCCCCCCTTGATGTCCATACATTTGTTCTCTTATTTCTGTGTATCTGTTTTGCAAATAAGATCACCCATACTATTTTTCTAGATTCCACATATATATGTTAATATACAATATTTCTTTTCCTCTTTCAGACTTACTTCACTCTGCATAACAGCCTCTAAGTCCATCAATGTCTCTACAAATGACCCCATTTTGTTCCTTTTTATGGCTGAGTAATATTCCACTGTATATGTATCATACCACATCTTCTTTATCCATTCCTCTGTTGATGGGCATTTAGGTTAATTCTATGTCCTAGTGAGTCTAAATAGTGCTACAATGAACACTGCAGTGCATGTGTCTTTTTAAATTAAGATTATTTCTGGGTATATGCCCAAAAATGGGATTGCTGGTTATATGGCTAGTTCTATTTTTAGTTTTTTAAGGAACATGTATACTATTCCCAATAGTGACAAAGGAAATCATTGTTTATGTCTTGTTTAAACCAAAGACAACTCTCAGAATGGGAGAAAATACTTGCAATGAAGCAACTGACAAATGGTTAATCTCCAAAATATACAAACAGCTTATGTAGCTCAATATAAAAAAAGCAACCAAACAAAAAAATGGGCAGAAGACTTAAATAGACATTTCTCCAAAGAAGATATACCAATGGCCAACACACACATGAAAAGATGCTTAACATCACTAATTATCAGAGAAGTATAAATCAAAACTACAATGAAGTATCACCTCACACAGGTCAGAATGGCCACCATTAAAAAATCTACAAACAATACGTGCTGAAGAGGGTATGGAGGAAAGGGAAATCTCCTACACTGTTGTTTAGTCACTAAGTCCTGTCTGATTCTTCTGTGACCCCATGAGCTATAGCCTGCCAGACTCCTCTTCCATAGGATTTCCCAGGCAAGAATGCTAGAGTGGGTGATCATTTCCTTCTCCAGGAACTCTTCCTGACCCAGGGATTGAACAGGAGGATTGGCATTGGCAGGAGGATTCTTTACCATTGAGCCAGCTTGGAAGCCCTCTGCTCTGTTGATACGAATGCAAATTGCCTCCATATGTTGATTTGCACAACATTGCCAGCAGTTTACCCACCACTGCTTCCACACCATCAGCAGAAATAGGAACACAAAAAAATAGTAAATTACATCTTAGTATTGTTATGAAAAGATCTTTGACTTTGTGGGCCCCTATAGAAGCAGAAGGTATTAAGAGGTGGCAAGAATACACAGAAGAACTGTACAAAAAAGCTGTTCATGACCCACATAATCACGATGGTGTGATCACTCACCTAGAGGGAGACATCCTGGAATGTGAAGTCAAGTGGGCCTTAGAAAGCATCACTACAAACAAAGCTAGTGGAGGTGATGGAATTCCAGTTGAGTTATTTCAAATACTGAAAGATGATGCTGTGAAAGTGCTGCACTCAATGCGCCAGCAGATTTGGAAAACTCAGCAGTGGCCACAGGACTGGAAAAGGTCAGTTTTCATTCCAATCCCAAAGAAAGGCAATCCCAAAGAATGCTCAAACTACCACACAACTTCACTCATCTCACATGCTGGTAAAGTAATGCTCAGAATTCTCCAAGCCAGGCTTCAGCAACTGTGAACTGCCAGATGTTCAAGGTGGTTTTAGAAAAGGCAGAGGAACCAGAGATCAAATTGCCAACATCTGCTGGATCATTGAAAAAGCAAGAGAGTTCCAGAAAAACATCTATTTCTGCTTTATTGACTATGCCAAAGCCTTTGACTGTGTGGATCACAATAAACTGTGGAAAATTCTTCAAGAGATGGGCATACCAGACCACCTGACCTGCCTCTTGAGAAACCTGTATGCAGGTCAGGAAGCAACAGTTAGAACTGGACATGGAACAACAGGCTGGTTCCAAATAGGAAAAGAAGTGTGTCAAGGCTGTATATTGTCACCTTGCTTATTTAACTTCTATGCAGAGTATATCATGAGAAATGCTGGGCTGGAAGAAGCACAAGCTGGAATCCAGATTGCCGGGAGAAATATCAATAACCTCAGATATGCAGATGACAGCACTCATATGGCAGAAAGTGAAGAGGAACTAAAGAACCTCTTGATGAAAGTGAAAGAGGAGACTGAAAAGTTTGGCTTAAAGCTCAACATTCAGAAAACTAAGATCATGGCATCTGGTCCCATCACTTCATGGGAAATAGATGGAGAAACAGTGGAAACAGTGGCTGACTTTTTTTTTCTGGGCTCCAAAATCAGTGCAGATGGTGATTGCAGCCATGAAATTAAAAGATGCTTACTCCTTGGAAGGAAAGTTATGACCAACCTAGATAGCGTATTAAAAAGCAGAGATATTACTTTGCCAACAAAGGTCCATCTAATCAAGGCTATGGTTTTTCCAGTGGTCATGTATGGATGTGAGAGTTGGACTATAAAGAAAGCTGAGTGCCAAAGAATTGATGCTTTTGAACTGTGGTGTTGCAGAAGACTCTTGAGAGTCCCTTGGACTGCAAGGAGATCCAACCAGTCCATCCTAAAGGAGATCAGTCCTGGGTGTTCGTTGGAAGGACTGATGCTGAAGCTGAAACTCCAGTACTTTGGCCAACTCATGTGAAGAGTTGACTCATTGGAAAAGACCCTGATGCTGGGAGGGATTGGGGGCAGGAGGAGAAGGGGACGACAGAGGATGAGATGGCTGGATGGCATCACCGACTTGATGGACATGAGTTTGAGTAAACTCCGGGAGTTGGTGATGGACAGGGAGGCCTAGCGTGCTCCAATTCATGGGGTCGCACAAAGTCAGACATGACCAAGCAGTTGAGCAGCTGAACTGAACTGAACTGAAAAAAGATTTTAGGAAACCCCGGAGTCTATAGACCATAATATGAGAATGATTTTGGTAGGATAACTATTCTGTTCTATACCAGAGGTAATTATAGCATAATGTTTGAATTTGGAGATCTTAAAGTGAGACTATTTTGGAACCAAATTTGACTTGACCACTTATTTTGGACCATTTTTCCACTCCCACTCTTTGAGTTACAATAACTCTCACTCCCTCAAATGCATGTGTAATGCATGCAGATGTACAGTAAATTTGCATTAATCAATGAATAAGAAGAAAAAAGATGATATGTCTGTGTAGTTAATTATAGAGCAACAGGGTACAGTTATCTTAAGGCCAAGAAAAATATGCTTCCTTATATGAAGGGCTTTTTATTCCTTTCCTCAACTTCAAGATATAATCATGTTCATCATTTGAAAATACTATTTTCAAAGTATTTTGAATATATTCCTATTTAAATAATTTTGTTTTATCTTGTTTAGATTCATAAAGTTTCTTTCTTTCACAGAAGTTTAGTTCCTTGAAATGAGGAAAGGTTTATTATTATTTGCTTTACTTCCTTTTCTTTTTGTTTGTTTTACTTATCCTGTTTCCAAATGCAGCCCAAACTCTGACAAAAGGTGGGCATTCAGTCAATGGTAATAGAAATAATAATTGAATGGTGAAATTGAAATTGATCCTGAAAATTTTTTTTAATTCATTTTACACATATTCTTCTTAGAATTATGCTAGGAAAGAAATTTCTTTGTTTCTTAAAGACAAATTTAATTTGGTGATGAAATTATAAAGGCATCTGTCTCCTGAGTGCAGAACACCAACAATATATATTTAAGTATTTAAAAGAAGGTTATTCTTTGTTATTATTTTTCTTTATCATATTTTTATACTTTTGCCAAAAAATTAATTAGACAATTGAGGACAGAGGCATGGCATCTTCCTGGAGAAAGATGGTCAAATATTCAGTGAGGAAATGTACTCATTTTTTCTGGTTCTTATTTTCCATAAGAATAAAAAAGGTATTTTTTTGAACAATATATAAGACAAAGGGAAGAACTGGAAATTCTACTCTAAGATCAAAGAATAAGAAATGTTCTATGTTCTATTTTGATTCGCCCTTTAGTGTCAGTGGGGTCACAATAATATCAGCAACAATGATTCAAAAAGAGAAAACGTAGATGTTTAAGGGCCTGTATGGAAGTTACAGGCAGTTATCCTCAGTGGAAGTGGATTTGGAGAGTGCCATCCTCATTATT
Source organism: Cervus elaphus (assembly GCF_910594005.1). NCBI lineage: Eukaryota > Metazoa > Chordata > Mammalia > Artiodactyla > Cervidae > Cervus > Cervus elaphus. The sequence continues at coordinate 77,835,815 of NC_057819.1, read as the reverse complement.
TTTGCAGTAAAGAAGCGCAGGGTGACTGTGTTGTAGGGTCTTTATTCTTCTTTCTCTTTCTTTTCTTTTAGGAATAAAATATTTATAATCTTCAAGGGCAGACTCGTATCTAAATAAATAAGAAGGTAAATAAATAGCTGCCCTTCTCTTGTAGCACATGATGGGTCCAACTGGGAAGTGCCTCTCCTCAGTCTGCTGCTCTGTTCTTTGGGGGGAGCTGCAGAATATATCACTGCTGTTATAATTTTTGTAAGGCGAATGTCTTTTCAGGTAAGGCCAGTGTCTACTGATATTCATTCTCCCAATTTAGAAAAAGTCATTTAAAAACTCCAGTGATTTAAAGGACATATTTCTTTCTCTTCTCTTTTTTTTGCATGCCCATGTCACTGAATTTATAGAATTCAAGTCAACATATAGTAACTCATATAATAACTTCTCCAGTCTCTGTCCTCCACATGGTCTTGAAATCTCATTCAACCAGGAAACAGTTTCATACTTCAATCACACAAATACATTTTCCCTTTTTTAAATGAAGGTGAGCTCTGAATTCTGGATGAAGGGTTAAAGCATGAAGTGTAAGCATGAGTCAAACTTTTAAAAAGTGAGAAACGGAGGAGTTTTAGAGATTGTCCAGTTCAATTCCCTCAATTCAAAGATGAGGAAACTCTCTTTGGGAGGAAAACGACAGTAACTATGATTATGGTCTGTACCCTGGGAGTTCAAGGTTGTGTTAAACACTGGGGACACATTGTCTTCTCTGATTTCTTCACCTTTGTTACCAGAGGGGGCACCCCTTCCAGGGCCTCAGAGTGGGCTCTCGTCTAACACTGGGAAATGAAGTGTCTGAGGAGACGTGTGCTGACTAGTGAAAGACTTCACTGGGAAGGCATGGCCAGGTAGAGGGCAGCAGGGTCAGGGAACCCAGGAGAACTACTTTGTCACAGGTTCACAGTCTCAGGTTTTAGGATTATGGGATTCGTTTCCAGGTTGTCTCTGGCCTGTCATCTTGCCTGTGCCTATATTTGGTATGACCGTGGTCCTTCCTGGCGGTACACATGTCTCTCAGCCAAGGTGGATTCTAACATGAGGGCCTCTTGGAGGTTGGCAGGACATATTATGGGCTTGCAGCGCCTCCCTCCTTTTGGCTCCTCCCAAATTCTGTCAGCTTTTAGCAGCAGCACCATGTTCCTTATGGGGACCTCCTGTTGTGAGACAACTTGTGAGGATGCAAGCGGTCATTGTTGTACCTGGACAAAGCAGGTGGTTTCCATCAATGCTTCCCTAACACCTTTAACAATCTCTGTCCTACGGAAGTGGAATCTAAGTTTCAAACGGGCTAAATAATTCACCTCTATCGCATCTAGCAAGACAGAGTCAAGGTGAGAATTTGAATCCAAGTTTTTCTGCTTGACATTCTAACTCAAGTCAAAGCTCCCAGGGCTTGTGCTGAGAAACTTCAGAAGGAGAAGGTCATAGCTCAGTGGAGATAGTGTCTTTAAGGTTATCACTTGGTTGCTGGGAAGTGGTAGATTTATGATGTCAGCCAGTGAGGTGATAATTGAATTTTTAGCTCAACTCAGAATGACTTGGAGAATGTGATTTATTTTTCAGTACCTACAGGAATTTTAAGATTCTATATTGAGCAGCAACCCTAGCAGTTCTAACATGGTATAAACTGTATGGATTGGGGGAAATGTTGCTAAGGCATCTCCTATCCTAACAATAATATTGGTGACGTTCTCCCCAGATATATAGCCTCTGACACAATTAGCTATGTGATTTGGGCATATCATTTTCCCTTTTTTTTTTTTTATATCATTTTCCCTTAAAACTACTTTTCTTGTCTGTAATTTGGTGACAGAAAGAACCACTGAACAACTTAATGGTATTGTTGTGAGGCTTTAGCAGAATAATGTATACAAAAGGAAAATTTTAAATGTGGTACAAATTTAAATATTATTGTGCTAAAATTCACCAGAGTTTTGTTAAGCAGGTTGGACTAATGAAGTCAGCTCATGCAGAAATCTGTAGTAAGTGCTGTAGATTAGCACATTAACCTCATAGTATGCAGAGGAATCACCTGGGGAGCCTGTTAAAATGCAGATTAAATTTAATTAATCTGGGGTGGGGCTTAAAAATCCACATCTCTACAACGCTGCCAGAGTAAGCCAGTGCTACTGGTCCACAGACACATTCTAACAGCCAGATTCTAGATCACAACATTCCAGTTAATGTACCTTATGGAGTTTGAAAATTTTGGCTGAAGTACCAGATATGTTTAAATAAAATTCCAAAAGCATCATCTCAATGAAAACTGCAATTATTTAGAAAACAATATACTTTTATTTAACTCCCTCATTTTAAAAAGCCTTTTACTTTGTATTGGGATACTGTTGTTGCTCAGTCGCTCAGCTGTGTCCAACTCTTTGAACTCCATGGGCTGCAGCACGCCAGCTTTCCCTGTCCTTCACCATCTTCCAGAGCTTGCTCAGACTCATATCCATTGAGTCAGTGATGCCATCCAACCCTCTCAACCTCTGTTACCCCTTCTTCTCCTGCCCTCAATCTTTCCCAGCATCCAGGTCCTTTCCAATGAGTCAGTTCTTCACATCAGGTGGCCAAAGTATTGGAGCTTCAGCTTCAGCATCAGTCCTTCTGATGAATATTCAGGGTTGATTTCCTTTAGGATTGACTGCTTTGATCTCCTTACAGTCCAAGGGACCCTCAAGAGTCTTCTCCAATGCCATAGTTAGAAAGCATGAATTCTTCAGCACTCAGCCTTCCTTATGGTCTAACTCTCATATCCATACATGACTACTGGGAAAATGACAGCTTTGACTACACAGACCTTGGTTGGCAAATAGTGTCTCTGCTTCTTAATATGCTGTCTAGGTTGGTCATAGCTTTTCTTCTAAGGAGCAAGCATCTTTTAATTTCACGGCTGCAGTCACTGTCTGAAGTGATTCAGGACCCCAAGAAAATTAAGTCTGTCACTGTTTCCACTGTTTCCCCATCTATTTGCCATGAAATGATGGGACCGGATGCGATGATCTTCATTTTTGAATGTTGAGTTTTAAGCCAACTTTTTCACTCTCTTCTTTCACTTTCATCAAGAGGCTCTTTAGTTCCTCTCACTTTCTCCCTTAAGGGTGGTGTCATCTGCATATCTGAGGTTATTGATATTTCTCCTGACAATCTTGATTCCATCTTGTGCTTCATCCAGCCTGGCATTTTGCATGATGTACTCTGCATATAAGTTAAATAAGCAGGGTGACAATATAAGCCTTAATGTATTTGGATGTAGCTGATTATCAATGCTATGGTGGTTTCAGGTGAACAGTGAAGGGACTCAGCTGTGCTTGTATCCATTCTCCCCCCCAATTCTCCTCCCATCCAGGCTGTCACATAACATTGAGCAGAGTCCCATGTGCTATGCAATAGGCCCTTGTTGGTTATCCATTTTAAATATAGAAGTGTGTAACTTCTTCATTTTTGTGTGAGAGGAAAGTGGACACACACACACACACACTCACACACACAAAGGTGAAGTTCCATTCTGCGTGCCTTCCTCATCTCTGACCCCCAACTAGCTGGTGGAAAAGGCCAGGTCTCCTGGCCTAAGTATGCTGCTTGCAACATCCTTTACACATCTGCATCTAATCATCATGGACCCCATCAGTGCATTTCTCAACTTTATGCAAAACTGAGAAGGCAGTAGTGAGGGGTGACACTTGAAGGTCTGTAAAGTTTCTAAGAAGTGTACCATCTGTCTGTAGATAGAAACTGAAAACCCCAGCTCCTAATTTCCAGTCTAGACTTCATGAAGCATCAGTCACACAGCTCTTTCTTTCAGTGATATTACACTCCAGTTCAATTTGACAAGTTCTTACTACATAAGACAAGCTGCCTCTTTCAAATAATTCTTCAAACAAGACCTCTGCCTGCATGCTCAGTCACTTCAGTCATGTCCAACTCTTTGAAAACCTTTTGGACTGTAGCCCATCATGCTCCTCTGTCCATGGGATTCTCCAGGCAAGAATACTGGAGTGGGTTGCCATGACCTCCTCTAGGGAATCTTCCTGACCGAGGGCTTGAACTCGCATCTCCTGTGTCTCCTGAATTGGCAGACAGTTTCTTTATCCACTGAGCCACCTAGGAAGCTCTGATTTTATATCTTTATCTGCACACAATTCTGGAATATCCCAAAAATATAGAGAAGTTAAAAACCATGATATACCAAATATATTTATTTCCATTTTCCCAAAATAACAACTATTAACATTGTGACACCTTTGCTTTTAGTGTTCCTACTTCATTCATTCTTCTTTATTGGCTATATGAGCTATGCTGGATACTGTCCGGGATACCTGGGATAATGTTGTGAAAAAGATGAACAAGATCTCTTCTCATGAACCTGCACCTAAGTGGGGGAAATGGAAATATAAAATAAACATGAACAACAAAGGGAAAATATCAGAGTATTACTTGCTATGCAGAGAATTCAAGCAGTGACATGAGAGAGAGAGACCAGTGAGGTCAAGGATGGCCTCACTGAAGGACTAATATTTAAACAAAGTTTAGATGTAAGTTCAAAGGTGTGGAGATACAGCAAAAGAAGCATTTTGAGCAAAGGGGACCATTCTAAAAAAGCCTTTAGAGGGAAGTAAGCGTGCTGTGTTTAAAATAGAGAAAGAGAGCTGGAATGTGTTACAGCAGATGATGCAGGATGGTAGGGAAAAGGTCAAAGAGCTGGGCAAGGGCCAGTTACTTTATGATGAAGAGTTTGGTTTTTATTTTATATGAAGTCAGAAGCTATTGGAGGCTTTTAAGTAAGGGCGTAACATAATTTGATTTATCACTGAACATGATTACTCAGCTTGCTTTGTGTGTAGAATGAATAATTGGAAGCTTAAGCAAATAAGGGGCTATGGAATAATTCAGGCAAGAGATGACAGTAGTTTGCAGAACAGGAAACAGATTTAAAATATGTTTGCATGTAGAATAGATGGAACTTGTTTATGGATTAGATGTTAGGTATGATGGAAGGCAACATGTGAATGTTGATTTCTTTTATTGGGAGAGAAAATACTGGGCAAGAAGCTGGTCTAGAGGAGCAAATCAAGGGTTTGGTTTTGTCCATGTTAACTCTGCAATACTTATTGGATGGATAAACTTGTCCTCTGGAGTTCTAGAAAGGGATCAAAGCTAGAGATCTGAGAGTCATTTAAAACCCTGGAACACTCAGCTGAGGCAGCCATCTCCTGGAGAGAACATGTTGACAGAGAAGTAGGTCCCAGGACGTAATTCTGGGTACACTAGCATTTTGGAAGCCAGAGAAAGAGGAGCTGACAAAGAAACTGCAAGGTTGTGGCCCACAAGGTGGAAAGGGTGTGTGCAGAAAAACAGAACTAACAATTAATACAGTTGTGTAACTGTGTGTGTGTTAGAGAGAGAGAGAGAGAAATAGAGAGACTGTGGAGATATGGAGGCGGGCAGTTCCAAAGCCAGCATGTCGAAGACCCACGAAAAGAGATGATATTCCAGCTTGAGTCTGAAGGCAATCTATTGGCATGGTTTCCTCCTTCTTAGGAGAACCTGTTTGTTTTTCTTTCTTAATGTCATCAGCTAATTGGATAAGATTCATCTGCCTTATGTAGACTGATGGGCTTTACTCAAAATCTTCTGATTTAAATATTAATCTTGAATTTACTGATTTATATATTAATCTCAAACCTACTGATTTAAATATTAATCTCATTTAAAAATAATGTTGCAGCAACATCTAGACTTGTCTTACCAAATACATATCAGGGCACCATGGCCTACCCAAGCTGACATGTAAAATTAACCATCATAGGATGTTACCATGGAAACCCAGAAAAGACTACGTCAAAGGAGAAGAGAGCAACCCAATACATTGACTACTGCCAAGAAGTTAAGTAGTATAAAAGATCTCACCTTTAGGATTTGATGTCTGGGAGGCTATTATTGTCCAAGAACAGTATCTGTGTGATAGCTACAGAAGCCCAATTGGAGTATGTTGAGGAGAAATAATATGCCTAGAACATTTTTTCTTTTTCTCTCAACCTGTGAGAAATAATGAAAGCTAAAGACACTTTTTAACATATCCTATTCCCCTCTCTCCTCTCCGTTTATGGAATATCTTGACTAAAGTATAGAAAGTTGGAATCCTGAAGATTATTTAGGTAGATTCTGAATCTCTTTTGCTGATGACATAGCAAATGAAAATAAGTTACAATTGTCTCAGCTATTTTAAATCTTGGTATTCTACATATATACATATGTATATATATATATATTTTGTGTGTGTGTGTCTGTAAACAAACAACTTCTCTTTAGAATGCATTAATGAGAAATACCCTGGAGAAGGAATTGGCAACCTGCTCCAGTATTTTTGCCTGGAGAATCCCATGAACAGAGAAGCCTGGTAGGCTACAGTCCATGGGGTCGCAACGAGTCAGACTTGACTGAGCGACTAACACACAACAGAGGGTAGAAATAAATCATAGTGAAAGTATAGTTGATTATAGTAAATTGATCAAGTGAATTATTTTACTTTATACTAAAAATTTCATATAGCAGAATTAATGAATAAAAGTTTAATACCTTTAAAACCAAATCAGAGTCTTCCTACAAAACTCATACAAAAGCCCTACTTAAAAAAAAAAAAAAGCCCTATTTTCACCTTTGCATATCACCTTACTAGATTTTATACACAAAATCACTGGTCTTATGACAAGACAACTGAGTTCTGGTATGGTGCAGACATCAATTCCATGTATGATCTTAGCAAACAAGTCCTCATCCTTCGGGTTTATTTTTTTACCTATAAAATAAATTAACTGATCACTAATGTTTACAGCTGGAGAAGGCAATGGCAACCCACTCCAGTACTCTTGCCCGGAAAATCCCATGGATGGAAGAGCCTGGTGGGCTGTAGTCCATGGGGTCACAAAGAGTCAGACAGGACTGAGCGACTTCACTTTCTCTTTTCACTTTCATTCGTTGGAGAAGGAAATGGCAACCCACTCCAGTGTTCTTGCCTGGAGAATCCCAGGGACGGGGGAGCCTGGTGGGCTGCTGTCTGTGGGGTCTCACAGAGTCGGACACGACTGAAGTGACTTAGCATCAGCAGCAATGTTTCCTGCAACCGTGACGAACTATGCTTCTATGCAGCTACAGTACTAGGATTTTAAAAAGGGAGACTCAGTTACAAGATTACATAAGGATCAAATATTTTTGTTTAAGTGTAGTGTATACAATAAATAATATCCCCAGAAAGCACTGCTGCTTTGCCATCAAAGGCATTAAATAGTAAAACACACAGAATAAAGTAATAAATCACAAGTTCCTAGAAAATAAACTTGGGTAGAACATTTCCAATTTATTGAGCATAAAAATCAGCTAGAGAACTTGTTTAAAATGAAGATTTTTGACTTTTTCTCTCAAAGATTCTATTAGACTATGTTATGGCTGGTTTAAAGTCTTCCCTGGTGGCTTAACAGTACACAATCTACCTGCAATGCAGGAGATGCAGGAGAGGTGGGTTTGATCCCTGGCTTGGGAAGATCCCCTGGAGGAAGGCTTGGCAATCCACTCTAGTATTCTTGTCTGGAGAATCCCAGGGATAGAGAAGTCTGGAGATCTACAGTCCAGTGGTTTGCAAACAGTCTGACATGGCTGAGCATGCACACACATGGCTGGGCTCAAGTTTAAGGACCTGCACTTTAAATATGTCTTATGTTCCAACTGGTTTTGATGCAGAGAAGCCCAAAGACAACATCTGAGAAACAATGAGTTAGAAAAAAAAATCAAACCAAGGTTAAAAAAAAAAATCATGTCCCTCTGATGTGGGGAAGATAATAAAATATAATAAATACTAAGATTTCTTCAAGTTAATTGAAACGCTGGGCAATGTTTCTTTTCTTTTCCAATCATATTCTGTTTGTTGTTGTTGTTCAGTTGTTCAGTCGCATCCAACTTTTTGCCACCCCATGGACTGCAGCACGTCAAGCTTCCCTGTGCTTCACCATGTCTGGAAGTTGCTCAAGCTCATGTCCATTGAGTCAGTGATACCATCCAACCATCTCATTCTCTGGCACCTCCTTCTCCTCCTGACTTCAATCTTTCCCAGCATCAGGGTCTTTTCCAATAAGTCAGCTCTTCCCATCATGTGGCCAAAGTATTGAAGCTTCAGCTTCAGCATCAGTCCTTCCAGTGAGTATTCAGGGTTGATTTCCTTTAGGGTTGACTGTTTTGATATCCTTGCATTCCAAGGGACTCTCAAGAGTCTTCTCCAGCAGTACAGTTCAAAGGCTTCAATTCTTCGGTGTTCAGCCTTCTTTACGGTCCTGCTCTCACATCCATACTACTGGAAAAGCTATAGTTTTGACTATACAGACCTTTGTTGTAATTCATTTAGGTAAAAAGTATTTGGTTTCCTAGGAAACTGAAAATATATAGCATTTGTTTAGGTGGGTTAACATGCTAGATCAAATGATCTGTGGTATGGGTAAGCAACTAGAACAAAGGATATAGAATATTCCAAGTGTAAAGAATGCTTTATTAGTATGGACAGGATATGATACCTGCCTTTTAGAACTTTTGCAGGATTAATGTCAATGAGTGATTCATCTCATTAGCCCAACGGTTGGGAGTCTAGTCTAGTCTGTATCACTAGTTATTCTACTTTAGGCAAGTCAATTATCATCTCTGGATTCAGTTATTTTACTTGTATTATGATGACTAAGATGGTTTTGTAATTTTGCTTTTGTTTGAAAGACAGTTATTCTCTAAAACTAACATGGAGATGTTAACCAACTCCCAGTAGATTTCAGAGTAAAATAAAGCTATTTGCTCTAAAACAGTGACCAAAGTCAGGGTCCTGGTCAGTATAATACACAGAACATGTTCATTAAATTTTTTTTGTGAAACATACATGCATGTAGTAGTATACATAAATTACATATATATGCTATGTAAAATCTTAGAAGACCTCCATGTGTCCAGAAAAAACAACATTTCTACTCTCTGGGGTAAGGCCTAGCCTGGCTTCTGTTATCATTTTCTTGTTTTCTTTATATGTTGAATCATCTACATATACTTACCTAAAAAAATACTGCTTAGTTTGTTATTAAGCTATATAAATGGAACATTTATATATCTTTAGATTTTTTCTTTCACTCAGTATTTTTTTGTGAGGCTCACTCATATTACTACATGAACTGCTTTCACATAACATCTTTGTTTTGTAAAATTCCAGTGTATGAAAACCTTATTATTTATCTATTCTACTGTTGATGGACATTATAACGCTATGAACGCTATATATCCTCATGCAAGATTTTTATTGAAACATATTCCTATAGAGTTGAAATGCATAATTATAAGATATTTGCATCTTTAACTTTGTTAGATAACTCCAAATAGTTCCAAAGTGGTTATGCCAATTACAACTCCCTTAGCACGATCTTGTTAGCACTCAGTTTTATCAGATTTGTAGAGTCTTTTCCCCAATCTGAAGAGCATGCACTGATATACTTTATTCTGTAATTATTTGTCTGATTATTACTGCAGGTGAATACTGTTTTATATATGTAAAGGATTTTTTTTTTTGGTTTCTATGTCATGCTTTTTGTATTACTTGGCAGTAAATCACCATGCTGTTTCTCTAATGTTGATTTATCAGTAGTTTTTCATATATACTGGAACACCATGGCTTGTCTTCTCTTTGTGATGTCTTACCTAGAAATTCTTAATTTAAGGGGAACAAATTTATCATCTTTTCCTTTATGATTACTGCTTTTTACCGTCTTTTTCTAGCCTGAGCTCATGAAAATATTTTCTGAAGTTCTAAAAATTTATCTTTCTTACATTAATTACTTTTTATATATGAAGTGAAGTTGAAATTTATTTTTATTTTTTTAATTAAGCTAAAATTTACTCACAGTAAAATGCACAAGTATTACTTGTACAATTCAGTACATTTTGAGAAATGTAACCAACATACCAAACAAGATATTATAACATTTTTCCTATCCTAGAAATGCGCTTCCTGTTCCCTTGAGACAACCACTGTCCCCAACAATTTCTTTTATTCAGTGTATTCTAACTTACTTTTGCCTAACCTCTTTTATTTACTGTAGATCAGAGTTTCCATCTAGTATCATGTCTACTCAGTTCAGAATTTTCTTTTAGTGTTTCTTACACTATAGGCCTACTATAATAAATTCTCACAGCTTTATTTCCTTAAAATGCATTTCACCCTCATTTTTGAAAGGCATCTTTACTAAATATAGAATTCTGAGTTGGCAGTTGTTTTTATTAAATATTGCTACTGATGATGTTGAATTCTACCTAGTCCTGTACTCCTGGAAAATGGTGGTTAAAGAATTTTCCTTGATGTTATGAGTTCAGGAGAATGGCTTATTGCACAGAACGTTCTTTCTCACATCACTTAGATAAGACTCACGAATATCCCCATTTTATCTATGACAAGGTTGGTTACAGATTCTCCAAATTCCTAATTTCTGCTTCATGAATGATTAAACTAAATTGTACCCACTGATCAGTGACAAGGAAATGCTTGTTAACTAAACTTGGGTAAGATTTTCTCCTTTCCCCAGGTTCCCATACAAGCATACAGCCTCTTCTCAAGGGTTTGGGAAACAGACTGGACTCAGGGTAAAAGATTTCCTGATCTACTACCTGATCATGCCAGTCTTGGGTACTAAGTAGCTACACCTTGTTCTTTCTAACCTGTTTATTCCTCTCTATAAGAGAAAAAATCCTTTTTACCTAACCCATGAGATGCTTGTAGATCTTATGGTCAAAGTGTTATTTCTACTACAATAGTCACTTCCCTTCTCTCCTTGCAATAATAATTTTGAATAAAGTGCCTTCCACTAAGTCCATGTTTGTTTTTTATTTAGCACTGTGTAACAAATAACCGTGAAACTTAGGGCTTTTTTTTTTTTTTTTTTAAAGCATGTTATTATACTTCATGATTTTGTGGGTTGACTGGGATGGACTGGATGGTTCTTCTGCTCCATGTGAAATCAGACAGAGATAGATACACTAGTCTGGATGCATGAGTGGATTGAGAAGTCCAAGATAAGTCATTTCCAAGGCTAGTTGTTGATGCTGGCTTTGGGCTGGGAGCTCAGCTGGGGCTGCTGACTGGGGTTTGCAGATGTGACTTCCTTTTCATCTTGGGCTTCTCACTGCATGGCCTCTGGGTTTGCAGGGAGCAGAAGTTCTAGGAAAAGGGGGCACAAGCTGCCAGCTCTCTTAAAGGCTAGACCCTGAGCTGGCGCAGAGTCCTTCAGGCATATTGTATTGGCTAAGCAGGCACAGAGCCAGCGCAGCTTCAGGGGTAATTGAAATAAACCCCATCTCTCCTTGACAGGAGTAGTAGAGATAGGCCATCTTTCAGCCTACATTCTTTCAACTACTCTAAAGGTATCTTTTCACTGTTTTCTGATGTTTATTGTTTGTGATGAGAAACCAAACATCAAGATCATCATTGTTCCTCTGTATGTATTTTTTTGCCCCCCTCTCAAGTTTCTTTTAAGACTTTATCTTTCTTTTTCAGCAGTCTGACTATGATGAGCCTGGATGTGATTTTCTTTATACTTGCCCAGCTTGGACTTCACTGAGCTTCTTTAATTGTAGGTTCCTGTATTTCACCAATTTGAAAGATTCTTTCAGTCATTCTTTCTAATGTTTTCTCCTTCGTTTCTTCTATATTCACGTGCTACTTGATTTGTTGAAGAAGGGAAAACCTCAGGCCTTGTTCATGGATTTGGGAACATGGGAGTTGGTGTGAGTTGAAAATGGCAATGCCCCTGTATTGCAGACTAACTGAGGTAGTGCTGAAAGATGATACCTAAAGAGCTTCAAGAAACAGACTTAGGCATCGATTAAATTAGAGGGAAATGTCCTGAAGAGAGTTTGTACATGGACTCCTTGTCAGTGGCCAGTGCCTGACTGGTTAGGCGGGGCCTTAGAAGGAACATGATTAGAAATTCACAGATAGAGGAGTCTGGGTGAGAAGCATGTGTATGAACCTACAGAAATGGGCCTAAATTAAATCTGTGTGTCTCATATAAGTACCTATCAAAGAAGGTGCACTTTGGGCATGACATTGAAAAATTGGGTGGATATTGGTAACTCAGTGGTTGCACAGGGAGCCCATGAATGGAGCAGCTATCTTTTCTAGGCTATCATTTATTCATGGCCCCAATAGCTTGGGCTCCTTCTCAGAGGCTGATCCAGCTGATTGAGCTCATAGGATTATGCCACCCATTGAAGAGACATGAAACAGCTATTTGGTTTCAATCTAATTGCAATGAAACACTGCCAAACTGGAGGTGACAGCAATTTATCCTTACTGAAATTGCTATTCTGGGGATAAGTTTTCCACTTCTATCTGCAATGTCTCAACCTACTATTTGAAGATTCAGACAATGTCTGTTTTACTGACATAGGATCTCACATAATTCCTCTATGGACAATTGACCCACTTGCAGTGGGCATATGGCCATGTCATCCACTAATCCTGCCATATTTAGCTTCCAAGCCTGACAGAAAATTGGAAAGAACTTTTAAATGCACACTTATGTGCTTAAATACAACACGTCTGGACTGGAGTGCTTTCTTTAAAATGTGGTATTTGAGTCAACAGCCATTGCTTGCTGCTGCGCTCTGAGAGGTAAAGAACTCGAGGGTTGGAAGTGGGAGTGGTCCTCTCATTATCACTTTCAGGGATCCTTTTGCGAACAAACTGTGCAACCTTTCCTCACTGCTGTAAGCCAAGAATTCTAAGAACAGAGAGCTGGTTGAGGCAAAAATGTGTTTATTTGATGTTTGTCAGAATTGCAGCCCAGGAGACACAGATCCAAGAAGCATCTGAATCATGCTCTGCTGGACTAAAAAATGGAGAAGTTTGTAAAGGCAAAAATCCACAAGGTGATGTGAATTGTTTGTCAAGAATTAGGATTTGAGCTGCAAAGACTTAAGGGTTCTTGTTAAGCCAGGATCAGTTGGGGTCTGAAATAATTACATAGTTGCAAAGGGTGAGGTGAGGACTTTGAGACTACAAGGTGTTAGGAGACCACTAGCAGGTGTTAACAGATGTTGTTTTGAAAAAGGGCTGGTGGTGTCCTTAAATTTTATATAGTTCAGAGAAAATTCAAGTTCTCTGAAATTTTGGAATGTGTCTGAAACTGTATCCACAATGATCACCCAGCTTCATTTTGGATGTCTGAGCCATAGTCACTCCACTTTGATGTTTAAATGATCTTAAATTTGTCATCACTACTATAGGTTCATTACAGACCTAGTTCCTAGAGGACCATTCTACTAGTAAGGCTTTCACTAGACCTAACACTTTGCATGTCATTCAGCCATTTGGGGTCCTTTAATCCAGTATATTAACAGTAAAATACTGTTACTATGTTATAGGGAGGAGGTAAGGTTGATGACTCCTGGTATTGTAGTACAAATACTAGGACAGAGAAGAACAAATCTGACTCCGTCTTGGATCTATTCCTCTGTGTTCTGTTGCCTCTGCTCAGCCTTGCTGGCTCTAGTAGTAGATCTCTGCTACTATCTCTGTAGTAGAATGATGTCTGTAGCCTGAAATATACACAGTAGCCCTTTCTCAAGGCTCTGCCTCCCAGGCCTGATCTTTAAAGCCATAACACTGGTTCACCATCTTCTCAGTCTCCTGGCTTTCTGAATAAAGTTGCTATTCTTTGCTCCAACACTTCATCTCTCAATTTACTGGCCTTCATGTGTGGTGAACTGTACATTCTTGGACTCAGAAACAATAACAGTCTTGTCGAACCCAAGTTCATGGGCCCAAGGCACAGCTGAGGCCAAACAAACCAAAATGCTGGAGTTTAGAGCAGAGAAACTTTTGACAGTCGCAGAGGCGCCAACCCAGAAGATAGGAGACCTAGACTTGTCTCAAATACATCTTTCTGGCTCTCCTGGGGTTTTTAAAGGCCAAAAGGGTAAAAGGGAGAGTTTTTTGTGAGTTCAGCTTCCTGATGAGATCTCAGTTGCAGACTTCCTGGATCTACCTTGTGAGTCAATGTGTCATTAGTGACGTGATTGTCACTGCAAATCTAACTAGTAAATAATGGTCTTGTGATCCGTTAACTTCTTTCTAGGAGACAGCAAAAGCAGTGGTTGAGGTATTTTATTACTTACTTAGAGGCTTTGTGATGATTCATGAATTTCAGTTCTTAATCGACCCTCCTGATATCATCAATTTTAAGTCCACTTGGGGCTAGCTGGTTGAAGCCAGAGGACATTATCTGGACAGTTTGGGGTCATAAATCAAGGCTTTAAGTTTAAGCTAACAATCATGGGGATGATTACCACGGGCTAGCTTTCCTTTGTTTTTGCATTCCCTCACCTTTCTCATTAGTATCTGCTTAAATCTGATTTTTGGAACTCAAGGAAGATCTAGGAGCCTTTTTCTACAAACAAGACATGGGGGACATGGAAAGGCTTTTGTGTGTGGGAAGACATAACTGAGTCTTGCTTTGTTTCAACAGCAGCAAGGAGTATGATTGGAACTTGGGAAATCTACTTGACTGCCTCTTGATGCTTCAGTGCCCACTGATATACAGGAACAGGGAATGGAAATAACATGGCTTAACAAATGCACAGTAACCAGGGACTCAGACACCAAGAGCAAAAAATCTGTGTTATCCGTTTGGGCAAGGAACCAACACTAGACCATTGATAGCTTATGGTGAATGATGTCAGATTCATTGTCCCTGAAGAAGAAGATTTAGCTTCAGGGCCAGGGACCAGGCTTGATCACTCCAGAGCTTTTGTGTAGTAGGGTTTTATTGAAGTATGAAAAGGGACAGAGAACGCTTCTGACATAGACATCAGAAGGGGGTGGAGAGTGCCCCCCTTGCTAGTCTTAGCAAGGGGGCTGTATACTTTTCAATTGGTTATTAGCAATAAGTCAAAAGAATGTCTCAAGGTTGTAAAGGTCTTACCAGACCCACTCCTACAATTTACATTTTAAGATAATGGGATTAGAACTAACAATAAAAAGATCTTACCAGATCCACTCCTATAATACACATTTTAAGATGACAGGAATAGTCAGAAGGTTCTCAAGAAGGAGAAATATGTCCTCAAGCAGGATACATTCTTGTTATATAATCATTGGTACAGAGTTTAAGGGAAAACATATCCTTGGGCAAGATGAATTGTTTTGTTGTGCAATCATCAGCTCTGGGTTTAAAGAAAAAAAATTATTTTATGTGACTAAGACCAAGGAATGTAGAAAAAAAAGTTTGTCCTTTTTTCTTCCGTGAGAATTCCAGACCCCTATCTCCTCCTCAGGATCCCCAGGCTCCTCTCTCTGCCTCGGGGACCCTGGACTTCTTATCAATCTATCTAAGAATTGACTTTCTCAACGTGATCTGGCCAAGGGTGTGGGAAGCCTACAATGGGCAGGAGAGAAGAGAGTCAATGAAGGAAATAAAGGCAGCACTCCCTCAAGACTGCCGACAGCAGTGGGAATGGTTGTTCATCCATTCCCCTTTCACGAGGCTTCCTTTTCAGAAATTGTTTGCAAGTCATGGACAGAGTGAACCTCACAGGAGGTGTGTGTGGATCTGAGCAGTGCAAGACTTTGTTTGGAGCAGAAGCTGTGCCCTGTTCTTGTCTCACCAGTTTTGACCATATCAGTGTACAATACTCCAACCTCCAAACACCGGGATCTGCATGTCTTCTCCTGAAAGATTCCTCTGGCCAGCAGGTTCTGCCTTATCAATGCACACAGCATAGAGCAGCATGAGATGAATGTCCTCTGGGAGGGTTCATCAGCCAACAACTGGCCGCAGTTGCTACATAAACCTTCCACTTCCTTCATCACTTGGGTGGTGCGTGTTTTAGATCACATCCCAAAGTTCACTGGTTGGATAAAGTTCCAGCTACCCAGAGTGGGGAATTGTTTGAAACAGGCATCATTCTTTCTTGCCTCCCTCTTCTTTATTTTTTTCCCTCCACTTTGCCATGGTTTTCTGAGACCATCTTCCAAGTAAACTACTTTCACTCTCAAAACCTCGGAGTCTCAGGGGACTTGCTTGCTTCTGAGGAAATCCAAAACAGTTGACTTATGAGTCTAACATTTTGTGGTGTTTCAGGATTCTACAGATTTGGGGGAAAAAATTCTGTGTTGGATGTTGTTCTGTCTCTTCTCATTTGCGGGGATCTTGGCTCCACAAATCTGCTATTTTGTCTGTTCAACCCAGTGAGACTGCCAAAACACTCTGCTGGCTTTTCTCTCAAAAGCCAGCTCCCACCCTCAATTCTTTGCTTTTCTTTTGCTATCTACACCAGCAAATGGTTCCAGCAGAACAGCAGTTTAAATGTTATCTATTCTTTCTGCAGTTCCCTACTCTCTGGAATCATATCCCATCTTATCCTAGTAACATCAGCAACTTCCCAAGGCCTTTATACAGATGTTCAAATTTTATATAGATGTATCTATTCATTCTTAATTGGATCGTTGTCCTACTTCATCATAGTTGGAAACCTATTCATCTAATAAGTATGAATTTTAATTCGAGAAGTTCTGTTTGATTCTTTTGCAAACCTGCTTGGTTATCATTTGTAATTGGCTGTTTCCGGAAGCTTTTTTTTTTTTTAATTGTTGTTAATTTGCTTTGAACATACAAAGTAAGGCTCTTCAGTAATGTTTATCTGTGAATCTCCAGTATCTAAGTTGTCACTGCAGGTTTTACAATTTTATATTGATGCTCGCACATGGTATTTTGTTTCCTTGTGTGCTCAGTGATTTTCTATAATCTGAAGGGTCATTTTCCTTGAAGAATTATCTATTTATCTAACAAATTTTTGAAATCTGCTTAAGGTACATTCTTTTGGAAAGGATTTACTTATTTTCAGCCAAGTACTTGGGACATTACTAATCTGGACAGCTGGTGTTCATGATTTTAAGATTTTTGGACCACATGAGTGGAGGGAATTTGGATGAAAGTCTGTGTTAGGGCTGACTTCTTACAGTTTCCCAAGGATAGTGCCCTCTGCTAGTCACCAAGGCATTTTCCCTTGAGTTCATGGAGGTCGTAGGACTCTGGAGTTTCATCTTCACAGGGGAAGGTTCTCCTTTTGGATGTGACTTTTGTTTTCTGCTGCCCACCTTCTCTTAACCTTGAAGGTTACAATTATGTTCCTTAGATTTGACAAAAGTCTTTAAGGTAAAAGTGACATACAGGCTCTCTTATTTTTTACTTTGGTATATATTTTGGTGTTGTACATTATTTATTACTAATTCCCATATGCTTTTAAAAAAGAATATTTTCTAAAAATGTTATTCAACATTTTAAATTATTTTTTAAAAAGTAGGCTCAGGTGTCTAATACCTAATACCCTAATGAAGAGAAACTCATTTTTGAGAGAACTTTTTGAAATATGTAATATAATCTTCATTTAGTAAATCCCAATAAAAATAAATAAATAAAATAGGTCAGTGATTTGACTGAGACAAATTCTCACTATAACATCTACTATGTTATTTAAATTCATCTAGTTAGTTATCCATTCTATGGCCTCACTCATCCATTCCATGGTTTCGTCTCAAGAACTTTTTTATTGAAACACACTCTGAAGATGAGAGAATTAAAACACTATTGCTTTAGTAAGATATTATCCACTTAAATTGACTTGGGTTTCAAGCCTTGATCCACCTGCCTGGGCAAATATAATTGAGTCTTTTGAGCACAAGTTCCTTCCTGAAAATGAAAATGAGAATGCCTTGCAGAACTATTCTGAAAAATAAAATGGGAAAACAGTGATTTACAAACATTTATTGGGTAATGACAACATATTAGTTCCAGTTAGGAATGATAATATATCAGGTTATCCAGTCCAAGCTCATACAGTTTGCCACACAGCAGCCCAATCAAGAGATGAGGTACTGGGGTAAAGAATGTCAGCAGACCTAGAAGATGGTGAACTAGGGTTTCAAAGAACCATTTTACCTGAGTTGGAGTTTAAGCGTCTTTCATACTGAAAGGGGAAGTGAGTGTAGCTGGTGTTGCAGACTTCCAGTGCACCCCGAGAGGATGTGATAATCCTTTATTCTTTCAGCTGTCCACTAGTTCTGGTCACTATGTTCCTGTAAACCTCCAACAAGACAATATTATTTTCTGTGCTGCAACCTTTTTTTTTTTTTTCTTCTGTTTGAATGTAAAATTGTTATGTCTCTAAAGGTCAAGGCTGGGAGGCAAAGCCTTGAGAAAGGCTACTATGTATATCTCAGGTTACAGCAGCATTCTTTTACAAAGATGCAGAGCCAGCATGACTAAGCACAGACAACAGAGCACACAGCATTAGAGCTAAAGAAATAGATCCCAAAAGGAGGCAAGTGTGTTCTCTTGTTACAGGTTGGTTAATTTAACTGAAACACTTCTTGGCTCCCAAGTCTGCCAGTTCTTGGCTCTCCTGACTCCTAGTCCTTCAGACTCAAGCTAAAACTAAACCATTGACAATCCTGGGTCCCCAGCTCACCCTACAGATTACGGCACTTACCCATCTCCATAATCGTGTAAGGCAGTTCCTTAATACAAGTCTCTGTCAATGTAACTGACACATTCCTGGTCCTGTCTCTCTGAAGAACTTTGACTGACACAGGTCCTAAGCTAAACACCAAAGATAATGCAGATTCCTAAGATGCAGTTGATTAGCCTGTCATTTATGGGTTTATGAGAAAGTGTTTGTCACTGAGTAGATGGTCATAATTATTAGTTTTATGTTCCTTAAGCATGCTAATTAAATGTGGACATAGAGGGACATAAAAATATTTAAAGTGCAGAAAGAATGAACATTGTTCCTCTTATCAGATATGAGAGAAAACGAGAAATGACCATAAAAGAATTGCAAGAGAATGTGGCTTCAGAGGCCAAACCCCAAAGGCTGACGAAAGGGAAATTGAAAGATGTTGAGTTCCATACAGACAAAATAATCCTTAGAGAAAGTGAGAAGGGAAAATTGCATTTTACTAAATGCAACAGTAACGACAGCAACAAAATACTCTTATCCCTGAACTCCATTTACTCATTTACTAGACTGTTGCAAAAACAAATCTGTATCCCTGAATCCTGTTATATGAATAACATTCATTAGAAAGGGTTATCTGAGAAGACTGAGGATACCAAGTATCTTGATCTGTTATTTTAGAAGAGAGTGAAAGAGGTTTAGTCCTCAGGCGCTGTTTGCGAGATTCCCTAAAATCCACTGTAGACGTTCAGTGTTTTGAATTGTTATTAATTCTCATACATTTTATGTATATTTTCCAAATGAATGGCTTTCACTTCTATTGTGTCTTCTATGTTCTTTGTCCTGATGAGATAATATTTTAAGGACAGTTTACTCTCTTCTATAAAAACAACTAGGGGAAAATTACATACAAATAGTAACAAACATTAATTGGTGTTTCATTCAGTACAACATTTAGTAGCATTCCCCAGCTGACTTCCTATGCAATGAAAGAAAGGAAATGCTGTAGTAAAGAGAAACATCTGTTTCTTCCGACATTATGAGTCTCATAAATCCCTTCTTGTGAATAAAATGTAATCATACCCTTTATTTCCAAAGGTAGGGAAGATTACCCCCAAATAATGACAATCAGAAACAAAGGTAACTAAAAATCTCATTCAAACAATGGGAATATATATATGACCTAGGGTTGATTTTCCATTTCTCAGCTCTCCTTTGGAAAAGATTAGGGGAAATTGGTTACAATAAGGATGATATTCTTTCAAATGAGGATCTCAGATTTTGAAAAGTTCTTTCTTGGGATGTCAGCTGGGAAGAATAGGTTCACATTGTTGAAACTTATTTGCAATTGATATTGCAAGTGAGTTTTAACAATAGGGAAATCAGTTTGTGTCAAAGCAACTTAGGCCATTAGCGAGTACCATTTTCTCCATCTGTCAAACAAATAGCACTAAGCCTCTTTTGAGCAGCTGTTCAAATTAGCATGAGCTCATAGGCCTGAGGCCTAAATGTGTAGTTTGACTGACCCAAATAGTAATCGAGCTTTACCAAATGAGTGTTTTTGAAAATACCTTTGTCACTGTTTCTAACCTTTTCCTAACTATTTATGCCATTTTCTACTTTTGCAACTTATATGATATTCTTATTCTTTTATTTATTTGTTTTCTCTTTTATTTATTATCAGTTTTAACTAAGATCTTAAACCCATTTTGCAACCTCTGCTCATAATGGTGTGGGCTTCCCAGGTGGCTCAGTGGTAAAGAATTCGCCCGCTAAACAAGAGATGCAAGTTTGATCCTTAAGTCAGGAAGATCCTCTGGAGAAGGAAATGGCAACCCACTCCAGAATTCTTGCCTGTGAAATCCCATGGACAGAGGAGTCTGGTGGACCACAGTCCGTGGGATCTCAAAGAGTTGAACATAGCAAATAAACAGCAGCAATAGCAACTTATGGCTTAGGTAAAATCATGTGTGAGATTTTTTTAAAAAATATTTTTCCACTTACAGTAAAATTAGAACTATAACATACAATGCTTGGGTTCAGGGAGATGAGAAATTTTTATTTTAGAAATTGAGGTAGTTTATGTTAGATATTTTTAGAAATTACAGTGTTGCTGTGATTGCTAAACAAATCAATGCTTCTGTACTGGTAGTAGAACATTTAAGCAAAATAAATTGTTATACTAGTTATGGGAAATTTAAGTTGAAAGAATAAATCTTTAAATGGATACACTTGATGACTTGCAAGTGTTGATTTCTAACATAGACCTTTGCTTCTTAAAAATAACCCCAGGCTGAGTTAACAGGCAAGGAAGGTTTTACTGATACTGATGCAATCTGTGTTTGCTAATTGGTGCTTGTCAAAGTTAGGTTGTTACCCTCCCACAGAGGCTGAGAGATAGGGGTGCTATCTTTCTTGATAATACATTTCAAAAGGATGGTTCCCCGAGAAAGACATTCATGGGTTGTAAAACTGGCAAGAGGCTGGGAGAAGATTTACGTCTTAAAGCTGCAGAAAGAATTTACAATTGCAAGCATTTCTAAAGTAAATGCTCTAAGAAAAGGAAGCTTATAATCAGGAAGAAGCCTGCCTAAGGTTTAGTCAAGCCGAGGTGAATGTTAGGGTCATGCTGATCATGCCTGAATTGTATTTTCTGTGACATTACTACTAGATGTCTAACTGGCATCTAAAACTTGACATGTCCAAACCCATCTCCAGCTATAAAACCATTCCTCCTACAGTCTCCCATCCTCAGAAATGATCTATCTCAGTAAAAGGGTAGAATCATCCTGGTCCCCACTTAAAAAGTATCCAGAAACTGACAATCTCTTACCATCTCCACTACAGATGCTACACATGGATGATTAAAATATAACCTCAGAAGTGGTTTCCCTGATTCTGATCTTGACCCCCTTTTATTTATGTGAAACCCAGAAACCAGAGGGATCCTTTGAGAGCGTTAAGTCTAATTACGTTGCTCCTCTGCCCAAAACCTTCTGATGGCTTCCATCTCACTGAGGATATAATCCAAAATGTTTACAATGGCCCCCAAGGCCCTTCTTCCTCCCCACGTTTTCCCTCTGAGCTCTCCTCTAATAGCTCTCTCTCCCCTGCTGTGTTCCCCTCTGGGACACACCAGGGCCTAGTCACTTGCTGTTCCCTCTGAGTATAACACTGTCCCAGGATGTCTTGATGGTTTTTCTCCTCACTAACTTTAGGTCTCAGCTCAGATGTGCCCGAGTGAAGGTTTCCATACCACACCGTCTAAGGCGTGATCCTCTGACACTCCCTCTCCCCTCCCTCCTGTATTTTTCTCTCTAGCACTGAAGACTGCCTGTTGGAGGGCTGAGTGCCCTGCAAACCAGCGTGCTGACAGCGCAGCGTCATTTTATATACGGACTTCAGCATCCACGGTTTGGGTATCCTGGGTGGGTCCTGAAATCAGTCCGCTGCAGACAGGTGACAAGTATGTTGCAATTGTCCTGTTTGTTATTTGTCTGCCTCATCTAGGCCCTACACCCCGTGTTGACTGTTTATGTCCCCAACTGCCTAACATAATGCCTGGCATATGTCAGATGCTCTGTAAACAGTTGTTGACTTGAATTAATTATTGTCTCTAAAGCATGCACATGCAAGTAGAAAACTCAGACCCAGCATGCCAGTTTAGCATCATCTGTACCCCTTCTAAATTTTTCTCTGAATCCCTTTCCCAGTAGAATCTAGGCTAGATTCCACCAATAAGAGGCAGTAAAGAGCCAAAGAGAGCAAAAGAGAGCTTCCGGGGGCAAAAGTGAAGGCATTACCTCCTTCTGCTTCCAGTGGACCACAGATGTGAGGTTTGCACTCTGTCCTGGGTGTAATCCTGTGGCTCATTCGTTTTAGAATCAAGGTAGCAGCCTCTTTACCTCCTAAAAGCAGGTGGCTGTTTTCTCTGACAGATAGTGGCTTGATAAGCCCCAACCTTCTTTATTAAATCCCTTCCTATTCATTTTTGCCTACCTGACCAAACTCGGAATAATTAACCAAGCTTATAAGTGTGAATGTATCAGCACACATACATAGAAAAACACACAACTGAAAAAAAATCTTCAGCTACAGCCATGACTCTTTGTCTCCAGACTAAACTTTCTTTCTGATCTTTAGTTCTACCATCTCCTTGCCCTCCAGAAAGACTGCACCAATGACATTAGAATCAGCAATTTAAGCTGAAAGCTGGAAACTGCTAATTTTGGGTACTCTTAGTCTCTTTTACCTCTATTAATTTGATAAGTCAAAAATAGTGCATATAAAAAACCTTGTCATTTAATTTATGGAGCATTTTTGCTCAGAGCTTTATATTTTTATGCCATTGATATGTGCATTTTTTATGGTTTTCCCTTAGAAAGTTATTTTCCCCCCAGGCTTATATAGATTGCTTCACTATATTTTTTTCTATCATTTTCTCTCTTATCACCATTATTTTTCTGTAAATTTTGGATATTTTTATTCAACTTCTGATCTTTCAGTTCAAGTTCACTGAACTGAGTATACATTATGTTGCTAATTACTGTTTCAATTACTCTAGCATTAGAGCTTACAGTCATATCAGAAAATAGTTGATCTCCTTTATAATTCTCATCTTTGAAAAGTTTTCTGACGTTCCTGCTGTTATACAAAAAATTTAAGTATCTTTGTTTGCAGTGCCTGAACTATTCTTTCAAATATGGATTAAAATTGCAATACTGGTAAATACATTTGGGAAGACTACAGATATTAATAATTTTAAATTTTCTTAATATTGCTTTTACTCATTTTTGTCTTGATTAACTAGTTAACATTTATACTATGTTTTTGAAGAACCACATTTTGGTTTTCTCAAATGTACTCTTTTTTTTTAAGTATTCATTCCTACCTTCAGATTTCCTAATTCATCTCTTCTCTTTCTTTGGATCCCTAACTTCTATTGTTGAATGTGTGTCTAAATCTGCAAATATCTTTTAGTAATAAAAACATAGAATATTGTAAATTATTTGGAACTAGTTTTGAACCATTCCTTGCAATGTAATATGTAATTCCATTGTTGTTTAAGAAATCCTTTATAATTACGCTTTTAATTCTATCTTTATCTCTGGAGTTATTGGGAGAATGTTTTAAACTTTCCAAATAGTTGATTTTTCCCCTTACATTATGGTTATTTCTGGTTTTATTACAGTATCATCAACTGATACTCCCTGTAATATTTCTATACCTTGGAATTTCTGTATATGTGCTTTGTGATATAGTATCTGGCCACATGTTATTATTATTAATTATTATTTTGGCTTCACAAGATCTTGGCTATGGAATGCAGGATCCTGGTTGCTTCTGTTAATGATTACTTGCAGCATGTGGGATCTAGGTCCCTGTCCAGAGATCAAACCCGGGGCTCCTGCATTAGGAGCTCAGAGTCTTAACCACCAGAGGAGTCCCACAAGTGCTATAATTGCAAAGATTTTCATTTTCAGACCCTTGTCTTTTACTTTTGTTCATGACCTCTTTGATTATACAAAAGATATACAGTCTTTGTGTTAAATCTATCTTATTTGGCATCTAGGTTTTATGTCTTTGTTAGTAAACTATATGATCTAGCTTAGCTTCTGCCAAACTAGACTTTTTATACTTCCTTAAAATGAAACTATATGTTTGCTTTCCCAAATTTCTCCTGCTCTCTTATTCTCTCTGGAAATGGGCTTCCTCTTAGCTCCCTCTGTGGAAACCCCACAGATTCCTTATGACCCATGTCAAAGCCTACCTCCCCTTTAAATATTCCCAGTTTGCTTCCCTCATGCAATCAGAGGCTCCTTTCCCTTCCTGATTCTCCTCTGCACATTTCTGTGTCTTTCCTGTGACATCTCATATTCTGCCTTGAGTTAAGGTTAGTTCAATACTTGTGTGTGTGTGTGTGTGTGTTTTTATGTGTAAGTGTGTGTACGCACACTTGTGTCCGACTCTGTGACTCCATGCACTGTAGCGCACCACGCTCTTATGTCCATGCGATTTTCCAGGAAAGAATACTGGAGTGGGTGGCCATGTCTTCCTCCAGGGGATCTTCTCGACCCAGGGACTGAACCCTGCGTTCAGTCTCCTGCATTAGCAGGTGGGTTCTTTACCACTGAGCCACCTGGAAACCTTCAGTCCAGTACTTGCTTTTCCCTTATTTTAGACGTGTCGTGTCTAGCATATAAAAACTGGATTTTATTCATGTTTGTTTTCCTTGGCACCACATCTGGCATCCAACAAGCTCTCAGTAAATATGTACTGTTCTTTAATGGTTTTAGTGAGTAAGAGACTTTCTCTGATCTAAAATCCTGAAGCACTTGGTTCTGTTTGTTGGGAGTTCATTAGGAAGAAATGACGGTTACTTTGCTTGTTGACTTTGCTGACTTCGAGTATCCATTGTGATTAACCCAACATAAGATGAACTGCAGATACCCAGGCATGCTCAGAAATGCTAAACAAACTTATAACCTAATGGTTCTGAAAATAGGGTTCTCATCCTTGCCTTTGTTTTATGTTACTGGGCTTGAGCAGATCTAAGACTTCTGATTAAAAACATCTATCTGTGAAATACCACAGGAGAACTGACTGTGTCAGCTATCCTTTGTCCACAGACTTTCTGTCGCCTTCAGAAGTTTATCTGTGAAAAATAACCCCGGGCTTTGAGTTTCAAGATGTGGCATGCCAGCGCTCTAATGAGACTCCGTCTGAGCCTCCCGTGGCTGTGATCTCTTGGGGAAGGCCAGCCTGCTCTCCAAACTCACAGCGTCTGTTTGGCCTTTAATAATCGTTTTGAATGAAGCTCTTTATTCAACACATTTAATGAGAAATCTGTGTTTTGACCCCTTTGGAGGTTTGTTTCATCCTTTGCAAGTGGGAAATGGACTTCTCTGTCAGAATGTTGGAGAACAGCCACCCCTGGCGCCCCGACTGTTCTCCGGTCGGTGCCCCTGTGTTCCGGTCAGGCCTCCGCCTCCTTCTCACACACCAGGCCCTGTAAATGAAGCACTCAAGTGCTCACTTCCGCAGCACAGATACTAAATAAAGAACTGGACTGGCTATGGGAATGGACTCTTATTAGATGCATTGTTATGGATTTAAGCGTAGTTATAAACTCTGTATAAGGATCTTCCCTGGTGGTTCAGAAGGCAGAAAGCGTCTGCCTGCAATGCAGGAGACCCGGGTTCGATCCCTGAGTCCGGAAGATCCTACTCCAGTATTCTTGCCTGGAAAATTCCATGCACTGAGGAGCCTGGTAGGCTACAGTCCATGGGGTCGCAAAGAGTCAGACATGATTGAGCGACTTCAGTTTCACTTTCTATAAGCTCTGTAATGGCACCCCACTCCAGTACTCTTGCCTGGAAAATCCCATGGATGGAGGAGCCTGGTAGGCTGCGGTCCATGGGGTCACTAAGAGTCGGACACGACTGAGCGACTTCACTTTCACTATAAGCTCTGTACGTCCTGTGTAGATAAAGAAAAACCTCTCAATCCTGTAGCAATTGCTAAAAAGCAGGAGGCTCTGTAGCACTGGAAAATGCCTGATTGATTGTTCAGTCACGTTAGTTTCTCCTGCTTTAAGTTCCTTTCAGAGGTGCAAGAAAATCTTACCAAAATTTGTGTCTTACACGTTTATTAGTTTATTAGAGTTGCCATAACAAAGCACAACAAACTGGTAAAGAGCAGAAATTTATATCTAACAGCTCTGGAGGCTTGAAGTCCAAGATCAAGGCTTTGTTTGGCAGGTTTGGTTTTTCCTGAGGCTTTTCTCCTTGGCTTGTAAATTGCCGCCTTCTCGCTATTTCCTCACGTGGCCTTTTCTCTGTGTGTTCACATCACCAGTGTCTCTGTCACTTCTTATGAGGCTACCAGCTATCTTGGATTACACCCCACCCACAAGAGCCCCCTTGAAAGTGAAAAGTGAAAGTGAGGTCGCTCAGTCGTGTCTGACGCTTTGCAACCCCGTGGACTGTAGCCTACCAGGCTCCTCTGTCCATGGGATTCTCCAGGCAAGAATATTGGAGTGGGTTGCCATTTCTTTCTCCAGGGGATCTTCCCAACCCAGGGATCAAACCCGGGTCTCCCACACTGCCGGCAGACGCTTTAACCTCTGAGCCACCAGGGAAGCCCACCCTAACCTTATTTAAAGGTTACCTACTCCAGTATTCTTGGGCTTCCCTGGTGGCTCAGCTGGTAAAGAATCTGCTCACAATGCGGGAGACCTGGGTCCTTGGGTTGGGAAGATCCCCTGGAGAAAGAAAGGGCTACCCTCTCCAGTACTCTCGCCTGGAGAATTCCATGGACTGTACAGTTCGTGGCATTGCAAAGAGTCGGACACAACTGAGCGACTTCCACTAACTTTATTTATCCCTATAAAAACTCTGTCTCCAAATACAGTGGCAAGCCACCAGTTTGGAGGCTTATAAGTTCAACATATGAGTTTTGGAAGACACAATTCAGCCTGTAACACCATGGCCAGTGGGAATATCATAATACTGTATAAAGGAGATAATATGTCTAAAGTATTCAGAGCCCAGCACATAATTAGGACTCCATCATTTGTGGTGGTGAGAGTTACTTTTACTATCCATGTTGTGGCAGTGATTATTTCTATTAATTATTACTAGCATTTAGCAAACTAGGCCATACAAATATCAACCTAAGTTAAAACCCTTTTTATAACCATGGTGTTGTTAGCCTCCAAGTAATAGCTGTCTTATTTGAGATGCTATTTGATCCTACAATACCCAAGACAGTGGAAGGATTTAGGCAGAACAGAAGAGGCAGTTCGGGAAAAGTGAAGACTCTGGAATAAGAAGACCAGAGGTTCAGACTCCAACTCTGCAAAGCATTGCCAGAGTCATTTGAAGTCATCTGAAACAAGTCCTTTAACTTCTCATTCTCTACACCTAAGAAATAAAGTAACTGTATTTTTTTTTTTTTGTATATTTTTATGGCAAAGATCAAGGAAGAAAACATACTTGGAAATTTGGAAGGGCAATAGCACATGCTTTGATGCACGTTATCCCATGACTTCTGAGGAGAAGGGTAAAGGATCTCTGTGCTTGAAGATTTTTAGATTCCCTAAGTGAAAAGGTGATACTATTTCAAGTGGAAAAATAACTGTAGGGATAGGCAGTGTATTTTTTTATTTATCTTGACAATTTTTCTTTTTTAGACATAGAGTTCTTTTTTATATATAAAGCAATGTATGCACACAGTATGCACACAGTACAATATAGAGTAAGTGGGAAGAAATGTCTTTCTCTTTGGATATTGATCACAAATATCCAAAATATATAAGGAAATTGTACAACTCAGTAGCAAAAAAACCCAAGTAATCCAATGTTTAAAATGGGCAAAGAACTTAAATAGACATTTTTTATAAAGAAGATATGCAAATAGCCTATAAGTACATGAAAAGGTGTTCAATAACTCTAAACATCAGGAAAATGCAAATCAAGCCATAATAAGATATCACCTCACATCAGGCTGAATGGCTATGAGGAAAAACATGAGATAAGTGCTCCCAAGAACATGGAGAAAGGAAAACCTTGTGTAGCACAGGTTGGGATGTAACGTGATGCAGGCTCTGTGGAAGACAGTATGGCGGTTCTAAATTGGTTTTGTCATTTAAAATTGTATTTCGGAAACTGCCCCCAAATGCTGTCCGTTGCCTTCTTTAGCACGTTGGGCTTGAAGCCTAACAACTGCCTTTTACACTTGGCCTTCTCAGCTGGCTTCTAGGCACAGTCTTCCAAGAAGAAGCCCTGCAAGGGATTAGAAGGCTGGACGAGACAAGGAGGGGTTTGTCTTTAACGTCTGCGTGTCAGGCTGCAGCAAACAGCTTCCTGAATTTGTGGACTCACGCCATACGGTGACCCCAAGATGGCAGCAGGGGCGGTGGTGGTCCCAGCCGGCCCAGTAACAGCCACTCTATTTAGGATGACAGCACCAGCGACAGAGGCACCGTGTTCAGCTCCTGAGCTCACCTCCAGCACCTCAGTGACCAGTAAAGGCTCACGGCTCCTGCCCTTGGTGGGTGGCGGGTTTCTGACCATTGGCAACACTCCCTTGCCTCCTTTATACTCTAGCCTCCCAGCATCTAGTAGCTTCCTAGTATCTGGGGATCACCTTCCTTCTGCCCCTTTAAACCTGTCCAAACCTTTTCTGGCTGAACTGTCTAGAGAGGTTTATGTTTTCCTAATTATACAATCATTTTATATCTATGTCTATCTAATCTGTACTTCTCTGTCATTTTTATGGCTATATGATATTCTACTATCTGGGTACACTGTAATTTATAATTAATTCCTTAACATTCCATATCTAATACCTTGGTATTATAGAATATTGTTTATCCATGTCAAGTGTATCTGCAGGAAAAATTCCTAGAAGAGGCTCTTGTTTGTCAAAAGCTTTGTGAATTTTAAATGTTGAAATATATTGTCAAATTAACCTCAGAGAGGGTGTGTCAATTTACAGTCCCTCAAACAATGAAAGAGAATGACTACCCAAAACCCAGTCAACAAAATGTGTTTTTGACAGTTTAATAGGTTAAAATGATATTTTATTAATATTTAAATATAAATTTTAGTTAAAGTAAATGTGTGCATCTTTTCAAACATCTAAAAGTGATTTGTATTTTCTTTTCTGTGTACTACCTATTAAAGTATTTAAAATTCTATTTTTATTCCTTTTGGCCTTATAATATTTCTTTATATACTAAGGATATTATTTCCTTATATACTGAAGATGCTTATCATGTATATTGCATAATTCCCTCCAGTTTTGCCATTTCTTTCAAACTTCTTCTTTGCAGAAAAGTTTAATATTTATGTAGTCAATCTTTCCTTTACCTAATGAATGTTTTATTTATAATTCTGGGTTTTCTGTTTCTATAGAAAGGTCTTCTGGACTCTGATGTCCTAAAATATATTTTTCTGTTGTTTAATAGTGTTTTTATGACTTAATTCTTTATATTAAGATCTTTGACCAATCTGGGATTTATTCGGTTTTAGGGAAAGCAGTAATGACCTGCCGATGTTTTTTCAGATATTTAGCAACTGGTTTCAATATAACTTACTGGGTAACCAGTATATTTATTTACTCTTCTGAAATTCTACTTCATAGAAAGTAGAAAAATATTGTATATTTATGAGTGCTATATATATTTGATTTCTCATATAAATTTTGGAATCATCCTGACTAGTTAAAACCTGCTTTGAAAAAACTGATGTGGCCTTCACTTTCTAATTAGTTTGGAGAAAATAGAATCATCTTTCATGTGTTTCAAAGTAGAGAGTAGAAGATTTCTGATCATGAAGTCATCTATAATTTCTTCCTAATAAAGTTATTATTGGTAAATCATTGCTAAATCATTGATTGGTAAATCAATTTATTAATTGAGTATTCAACTGTCACTGCTCTCAACATTTTTTAGGTATTTGTTCAACATTTTACAAGCATTGTCTCATTCAGTCCTCACATGGTTCAGTATTACTCTTATCTTTGTTTTATAGATGAGAACTCAGAAACTTATGAAGCTCAAGTACCCTTTCTGGGATCCCTTATATAACAAGTGGCATAATGGCACTGTGATAGATTTATGCATCAGTTTGACTGGGTTAAGGAGTGCCCACATGGCTGGTAAAGCATTATTTCTGGATGTGTCTGTGATGGTGTTTTAGGAAGAATTAGTATTTGAATCAGTAGACTTAGTAAAGATGGTAACCCTCATCAATTGGGACAGACATCATTAATCTGTTAAGGGTCTGAAGAGAACATTAAAGTGGAGGAGAATTGAACTAGCTCTTTGCTTGACCTGGAGTATCCATTTTCTCCTGGCCACAGACATCAGTGTTCTTGGTTTAGACTTGGACTGGGACTTACACCCTTGGCTGCCTTGGTTCTCAGACCTTAGAGTTTGGACTGGAACTACACCACTGGCTTTCCTGGGCCTCCAGCTTGCAAATGACAGATTTTCCAGACTCCATAGTTGTGTGAGTCGATCCCTCATAATAAATCTCTTTCTGTATATCTCTATACATCCTACTGTGGCTCTGTTTCTCTGGGGAACCTTGACTAGTATAAGCAACATCATCCTTGATCATAATTCTAGCTGTTGTTTGGTGCTAAAAGCAATACAGATGGTAAATTAATATCCATTTTATTGAAAATAGAAAAAAACCCTACAATTGGAAGAAATTGTCATCATTATCTTGACTCTTTAAGGCAATGTAATTAGGAAGCAAGAAATTTTTTGTTTATATTGTATATTTATGGAAGTTTTTCCCAGAAAGTAAAATATACTTACTTTAATCATAAGGAATGTTAACATGAAAAAGAGAAGCAAACTCCATAAAAGCTTAGAGCTGGGAGAAATAAAAGAGGTTGTTGAATTCTACTGTCTCATTTTGCAGATGGAGACAGTGAAGCCACACAAAAAGAAGAGATTTGTCTAAAGTCACACAGTGAATTTGTGGCAGAATTGAGTCTGAAGTCCTTTTGGCTGGCATTCAATTTTCCTGATCTTTCTGTAGAGTCACACTGTTTCTCTCTGGTTTTCACCCGTTACACATCTGAATAAAATGGCTAAGAAGATATCAATACTTTGGTAGGAGAATGTGCTTTATCTGTGTTCTGAGTTTGTTGTCCCTGACTTGGTACAATTTGAGGTTTCACTAATTTGTCACGATAGTATTTGAATGCCTTTCCTATAAGAGTGAAGGAGAGATGACCTTTAGGCATTTGGTAGCATGGATTCACTTCCTCTACATGACGGCTCATCCGATGGTGGATCTAAGCAAAAGGGAAGCAAAGCCACTAGGAGGGTTTTAAAGACTTGAGACAAAGGTTGATCATGCCTTGCATGGATCTCTACACTCACAAGAGTGGGGATGGATGTCTGAATATATAGAATGTCTTTGTTTCTAAGTAGCTGGTACTCAATAATGGGACTCAATTCAAACAAGGAGCAGGAAAAGAGGTGGCTGGGTCTCACATGGAAGCTTCAAAAAGCTTTAAATTTGACTTGAGCCCACTTCCAGTGGGTGTTTTTTTTTTTTTTCAATAGGTATCCCTGGGCTCCTTGTTAAAACAGGGAGTTAGACAGCTAAGTATCTTTTTGCTTGAGTATTTCTGTGAAGGTTATTTGATGTTTCTACGCACTTGCTATTCAGAGTTACAGACACTGTGAATATTTTATAAGATAGCCACAGATATTAATAGCATTTGGGATGCTTACACAGTATGCCATTTTAGCAAAAAGTGTTGTTTTCCATGTGATACTATTGTTTGCAGATTTTCTTATTTTTCTGCTTATTAAAAACAGCAAAAAATGAATGGCATTCAACAGAAACTATCTTACCTATCAAGCACTGAGACTTTTGTACTTATTTTCTCTTTCTCTTATGCATATGCCTTTGAAGTACAAAAGGCCAGAGAACCTAAGAAACAAAGGAATAATGTCAGTAACAAAGCATGCATAATGTCCTGTTAGAACCAACCTATGGCTTCTGATGCTTACTTAAATTTGCAAACACTAAATGGAAAGTTCTATAACTTTAATGGACATTAGAATTGCCTCGGAGAAGGCAATGGCACCCCACTCCAGTACTCTTGCCTGGAAAATCCCATGGATGGAGGAGCCTGGTAGGCTGCAGTCCATGGGGTCGCTAAGAGTCGGACACGACTGAGCGACTTCACTTTCATTTTTCACTTTCATGCATTGGAGAAGGCAATGGCAACCCACTCCAGTGTTCTTGCCTGGAGAATCCCAGGGACGGGGGAGCCTGGTGGGCTGCTGTCTATGGGGTCGCACAGAGCTGGACATGACTCAAGTGACTTAGCAGCAGCAGCAGCATTGCCTAGGATTTTTGGAAAATGCTGACTTCAAGGTTCCTTTTCAAGACACCCCCAGGTAGCTCAGTCCTTTGGACTGAGCTCAGAAATCTGCATTTTATTTATTTTTTTATTAAAAAACTTTAAAGTCTTTTACATCTATTCTGATTTCCTGTGCTATGTAGTGGATCCTTATTGCAAGAAATCTGCATTTTAAATAGTTGCTTGTGGTGACTCTGATGGTGGTTGTCTGAATCACACTCCCGCTAACAGTGGGATGCCTCTAATTCTTTCACTCCAGCAAGAAATTTCAAAGACTCATAAATCATAGAGTCTCAAAAATATAAGGTATCTTATGAATTATCTCACTAGTCCAACTGTCATCTCTTTTTAAGATCTGTCCAGAACATGCTCATTGGAAATTGCTTTGTTTTACAAAGTTTCTTCTTGTACCTAATCAAAGTCTTTCTCCATATGCCTTATAGTCACTGTCCTTCCCCTTTTAGGACTGTGTGTAAAAAGTTCAGTTCCTTTTTCATATAATAGAAGATAATTTTCCAGACCCCTTTGATACTTCTATTCCTTGTGCAAAAACATTTCTAGCTGTAAAGCATTCAGAGTTTCTTTTGAAAATCACAGTGTCACATTTTGAGACATGGAAAAGAGCTTAGCAGGCATTTCTTCTGGCCACTCCAAGCCTGCATGTCCATTTGGGATGCAAGATAATGTTTTTAATGGACTAGTTATTCAATTGCTGTGCCCATACCAGTTGAACTGCCTCTAACTAAGTTAACCTGTTTCAAGCTCTTCCCTATAGTTCAAGTTGGGCAGGGCAACTATGAGATGCATTTTGCCAACTTCCATCTCACCCATCTTCCTAAAGATGTATTCTCTAAGTGTTGGCTAAATACTCCTGATGCACCTGGCTCTGTGCTTGATGTCACTGATGTGGTGTCAATTGCAGTGATAAGGCAATTAGTATACCTCACTCCCTAATTCCACTGTGGCGTGGCCTTCTTAACTGCTTCCCTTTCCATTTCTTGTAAGTTAAAGGCAGGAGTAAAAAGGACACAGAACACCTTTATTTGCATTTATTTCTTCTAAGCAGTTATTTCCTTTGCCTTTATTCAAGAGAACTAGCTCTCTCAGGTTTTAAGAAACTTCTGCTGTTTAGTCACGAAGTTTTGTCTTTGCCATCCTGTGGACTGTAGCCCACCAGGCTCCTCTGTCCTTGGGATTTTCCAGGCAAGAACACTGGAGTGGGTTGCCATTTCCTTCTCCAGGGCATCTTCCTGACCCAGGGATTGAATCTGCATCTCCTGCATTGGCAGGCGGGTTCTTTACCACTGAGCCACCAGGGAAGCCTTTAAGAAATGTAGGTTAGAGTTATTTTGAGATTCTTCCCAAAAAGAGTGGGACATGACATGCAGGACCAGAGACACAGACAGAAGACAGATGGAGGAGAGAAGAGGGGAGGGCATTTCAGATAAAGCATATAACAAGAAAAATCAGGAAGAGCACCCTTGTGATTATGCAATGGAGAGTATACCCTTGTGTGGGTATGTGGTGGGAGAGGGTCAGAATTCCAGGACCTTAACCTAAAATACCAAGTTCACTTTGGGGAACTGCAGAAGGTAAACAGTATGCATAGTAGAGATAGGGAACTGTTCTTAAATGCCTGGCAAAGTGATTAAACCTTATGCTGAGGCAATGTGCACTTAATGTGCTTCTGACGCTTCATCTAACCTCTTGAGAATGAGCTCACCATATGACTGTCGACAGTTTAGGGCAACCTAACTAGAAGTTAGCATGGTATAAATTTAGTTACTTAGTCTGGCATTATTTTGTGTCAAAGGAAAGGTATGACTCAGCTTCTCCAATAGAGTTCTGGGAGACAACGTTGACAAGAGGACAAACGTTCAGTATCTCATCTAAACTAGAACATTTGCAAGATTAACTCAGGGAAAAGATAGCACCCAAGACACTGACAGTTACATGAGCAGATCCTTATATAAAAATACCACAACACTTGGTGTTGATGTTGTGAAATGGAAAGCAATTATGGTAAAACTAAATTTATGGTATAAAATTATGGTAAAACTAAACTCAGACTATCAATTATTCCATCTTCAATGGTACCTTACGTTCCTATGACTTGCATATGTGTGCTAAAAAAATGTAATTCTATGTATATTGCTTTAAATTGATTTGATTCTATAAAGCAGTAGTATATCTTTATAGACTGATATAATATTTTAATACTATTTAAATCAATAAGGGAACTTTAATAGCATTCTGTGAGCCAGCACGATTAGTGGTACAAGTTAAAAAAAAAGGTTATCAGAAACGGCATTAATTCAAGTAGAATTTCCAGATCAGGAGAGGTGATAGTTCAGTTGATTCTGCACTTGTATGATGACACACATCATATTATGTTAAGTTCTAATTACAGCCTTTTAAAAAGGAAATAGACAAGCCTTAATTCATATGTAAGAAAATTATTATTGTTAAGAAAGGCCTGAAAATAATTTTATGTAGAAAGGATAATTATTTTAAGTAGCTGTAACATGAAAGGAGACTTCATTTTCATGTTTTATTGTAACTGGATTTAAGGCTAATAAGTGGCAGTTACAGAAAGTGAGTTTTTAGCTCAATATAGAAAGACTATTATAAGAAAAAAATCTAAACTTTCTAATATAATCTAATGTAATGTCTGGATAATTATATACCTATGGTATCACAGAAAGGATTCCTATGCAAAATGTAGTGAGAGATAAAATTAGAAAGGGGCTTCCCTGGTGGTGCAGGGGTAAAGAATCCACTTGCCAACAAGCAGACATAGAGGCAAGGGTTCGATCTCTGGGTTGGGGAGATCCCCTGCAGTGGGAAATGGCAATCCACTCCAAAACTCTTGCCTGGAAAATTCCATGAATGGAGGAGCCTGGCGGGTTGTAGCCATGGGGTTGCAAAGAGCTGGACACAATTAAGCAACTGAGCATGCAGAATTAGAAACCCTAAATGTCCCTTTTTATTATACATTTTCTTTCATATAGTCTATAATAATACATATTACTCTGTAATATTTATAATAGTAGCTTGAATCTTTTAATAAAAAATATAAATTTTGTGGGAGCAAAACAAAAAATATTTCTGTTTTTATTCCTACTTTAAGTTGTATGTAGTATAATATTTACTTTTTAGGCCTGCATGCTCAGTTGCTCAGTTGTGTCTGACTCTTTCTGACCCCAATTGTAGAGAGATGTATTTCCAAAATATGATAATCAAAAATTAATATAGTTCAGCATCTGAGCAATGTTATTATGAAAACAATATAATGTTGCAAGATCAAAGTTATGCAGATGGTATTTATGTATTTACTTGTATGATTCAGCAACAAGGTCTTTTCTGAGATTCAAACAAACAAAAATCCAGAGAGTTGAAGATTCAGAACAAACCTTAAATCTTTAAAAGATATAGTAGATTTTTAGAAACAATTAATCATAGGAGTTACAAGACAATTTTAGTTGGCTAAGCAAAAGCCGGATAAAATCTCCTTCTCCCTTTTCCCAGTATCTATTCATAACAGTTAAAAAATGAGTGAACTCTGAGGCCATGGGGAGACCCAGGAGAACAGCATTGTTCTCCAACCAGTTACTTGGACTGCATATATAACAAGAAAGGAGTTAAACATATGGGTTTGGAACCAAAATGCCTGACTCAAAATCCTAGTTTTTGTTTCTTCAAAGCTAAGTGAACTTGGGCAAATAATTCAAATTTTTATGATCTCTGCTTTCTCATTTATAAAATATAAAAAGAAAAGAAAATCTATCTGAAAGAATTGTTCAGTACAATCACAGTAATAGCTAATATTTATTAAGTGATCACTATGGACCTGGCACAATTCTGAGTACATCGAGTATATTAACTCATTTAACTCTCACAACACTATAAAATTGGTCATTTCCCCCCTCACTTTTCTAGATGGGAAACTGAAGCACAAAGAGATTTAGAAACATACTCAAAGCACTAATATTAACCCAAGCAATCTGACGACAGAGATCGAATCCTGAAGTATTGCTTTATCAAGTAGATCCTAGAATAAAGTAAAGAATTTGATGAATTATTATTATTATTAGAGTGAAGACATGTTTTATATTCCTCAGATTCTGAACTCTATTAATATCTGATTATGATATTTTAGAAATAAAGTTGAGATCTGGGTAAAGAAATCATGCTGGAAACTGGCAAAACAGATTGAATTAGATGCTTTGTGGGACTCTAGACACAGATGGAGCTACTTCAGATTCTAAGGGAAGAACTAGAAAAGGCCTGTCTGCACCTGTTCAGGACTCGGTTAGGGGTGACACGGCAGGCAGTTGCAATGGTGATACTGCATGGAAAGACTCTACAGTCGGTGAACATACACAGTGGGGGAGAGGGTGAAAACTGCAAGGCAAAGGCGGTCAATACACTGGCTTATAGGCATACTTGTGACTTCATGTAATTGTCAAATGATACATTCAAGTGAATTGGTTTTCATCAGATACGCCAGAGGCATCTGAAGTTACCATAATTTGATTATTAAAAAGGACAGAAATAAGATTGGAACTGCTGCCCAAGATAGCGTGCAGCTTGAATTTAACCAAAGCAACCTTATAAGAGAAGCAGATAAACACAGCATTGAACTGTGTTTGGAGAGAAATTCAGAGCCTCTACAACTTTAAATGCATATGTCTAGGATATAATCCAGATTTACTCAACATAAGAAGCACGAAGATGCGAATCATTCTTCTAGGAGAAAAGATTTGTAAGAAAAAACTGACTGTGAATGAGCCAAATGTTGGAATTATCAGATAAATATTTTAAAGAAGATATGCTTATGCTCAATGATATAACAGAAAACATGCTTGTAATGAATGGAAACAATAGATCATTTCAGTTGAGATATGTACAGTATTAAAAATAGAATTTTTAGAAGTGGGACATACACTATCTGAAATAAGAAATTGCCCCACTGGATGAGCAAAATATAGGTGACAAAGAAAAATATCAGTACATTTGATGATAGAACAATAAGGAGTATTCAATCTGGAGCTGGAGAGGAAGAAAGATTAAAAAATGAAGAGATTCAAAGATATACAATTTGCTTTAACATATAAAATTTGAGTTCATGGAGGAAAATAGAAAGATATCTGAAGACATACAGTCCTCCAAACTCCCAAATTTGACAAAGAGATAAATTCACAGATTCAAAAAGCTAAAAAGGCAAGATAAATATAAACAATGTGCCAATGCCTGGGCACATTGAACAAAACTTTTGAAAAGCAAAGATAAAAAGAAATCTTTAAATGATCAGAAGAAAAAAACACTTTATATACAGGGGAGCCAAACATCGTGCTGAGTAAGGGAAGCCAGATACTAAGATGTGCTTTCTATCATAACATAGAAATTTTACATAAAATCACTCCATGCTGTGTGATTTTATGTGAAAATCAGGAAGGTAAAAAAACAACGGGCAGTGATAGAAAGCTCACCAGTGGTCGCGCGGAACGAGGGTGGGCCTGGCCCGAAAGGGACGTGAGTAACTTCTCTGAGGGGCTGGGTACACTTTGCATCTTGAATGTAGCAGTGTTTGTGTGATTGCATATATTTATCAAAATTTGTTGAATTTTACACATAAAATGGGTACATTTAACTTTTTATAAGTTATAGCTGAATAAAGTTGATTTGAATAAAGTGGTGTTTGTAAAATATCCTCCTAAAATGTAGCTGCTTATTGATGACCCTAATGGCCAACTGATGATGCTACTGCCTAAAAGGTATGTCTAGTTGGTATTAGCCATCTACCTATTTGTCCAGATAGATTTGAGAATAAGTCAAATGAAATGTCCAGAGATGTACAAAACAGCTTTAGAGAGCAAAGTTTATCAGAGCAGCAAATTATCTTATTTGGTTTGTATCAGCTTGTTCCAGTATTTAGAATATTTTTTTCTTTTCAACCATCCAAAGTTGTTTATTGTTACTATCAATTAAACCTTTCTGAAGTCATGCAGTAGTGAGTTATAAGTCTTTTTGAAACGTGATTCCTATGTTAGCATCTTATCCAAAATACAAAATTCTGAGATTTTACATGCCAAAATGCCCAGGGTAATATTTACACTTTACGGAAACAATGTTTCTTAACATTTCCCTGCAAAAATAGCCCTAGAGCACATAGCTGCTGTAGTGAGCTAGAGCATTTCTGATTTCAGGGAGCAAATGGTTTTGTAGGAAGCAGAAAGTAGCATAGCATCAAGTAGGGTTTGATAAATGCCACAGAGACGGCGCTATATCACTCAACTTGCTTCCCAATGCTTGCTTAGGTGTCTGAGTACATAATATGATACCAGTGACCAGAAATGCTTTCGAATACAGTCATCTCTCTTTCTTACAGGTAT
Organism: Cervus elaphus; assembly: GCF_910594005.1. Classification (NCBI taxonomy): domain Eukaryota; kingdom Metazoa; phylum Chordata; class Mammalia; order Artiodactyla; family Cervidae; genus Cervus; species Cervus elaphus. Next base: position 77,796,945 of record NC_057819.1, on the reverse strand, counting down.
TGTCAGCCCCGCATTATCTCTTAACCTTTCAGGTTTTCATAGTGCCCTTTTGTCTAAAACATATTCAAAAGAAGAAAGAAAGCAAAAGACAGTTCTCCTATTAAGTTTTGAGTAAAGAGAGACAAGTGCGTTGAATCGGTAGCTCTTTAACAAGGACATGTTCTAGTTCAAATTAGCAACTCATCTATAAACGCTTTATTGCTATTGCTGCTATTTGTTCAAGTTCCATTGAGCCTGCTTATATAAATTATCCCTTAATAAGTTCTGGACAGTTTGGTTTGGTGAGGATGCTCACTTTCCCCAAGGAGCTAATGAAAATTCAGTGTTTGCTATTCCTTGTGCCTCATCGCAAAAATCAATGCCTGAAATACAATAGCTGCATAGTGATGATCTGTGCTTGAGGTGCCTTCACAGAGCTGAAAATTATAGCTCGAAAGGCAATCTTTCCTTCTCTCCTCTGAAAACTTTAGACTCGCACATTTGCTGCCTTCTTGACCCTGAGCTTTCTATCTTCTTACCAGACAAGAACGTGTTCTCTCTTTTTTGTGCGTGGAAAGTGCTGGTTCTTTCTGGAAACTAGGCTCAGGGGGTTGCTGCTTACCCTGCACTGGCACCTAGATTGGAAATTTCTGCAGTACACCACATCGAAGAACTGTGCAAACCGAAAATTACAGACCAGCCTTCTGGCTTTTTAGCAGTAAATTCTATTTGCTAGTGTGAAAGCACCAGCGCAGTACTCTTCACTAGGTCAACAAAACCAAGGGAGTTGTTTCTTTCATTGGAATCTGTGGACTTAGAATATTTGCTGAGGGAGAATGGAAAATGAGGTTGGGTGTAAAAGGATAGAATTTGGACCCCGTCTCTTTAATTTCTTTAAAAATGGAGTTTTAAAATTGAGCTCCTGGTAGGTTTACTGAGGACCTGAGATCAGGGATGAGGCTTCTGTGGGTTTGTCACAAGGCACAGCTATTTATATCACTGGACAATTTGCCTCCTTTTTGATCTCCTTCCAATTGCTGAGATAAAAATAATGGAGACTATTAATCAAGAAAATGTGTGCATTTTTTTTTAAGGAAGGAGTTCAGTTGTGTTTTGAGCTTCCCTGGTGGCTCAGACGGTGAAGCGTCAGCCTGCAATGCGGAAGACCTGGGTTCGACCACTGAGTCGGGAAGATTTTCTGGAGAAGGAAATGGCAACTCAAGTCTAGTACTCTTGCTTGGAAAATTCCATGGATGTAGGAACTGGTAGACTGCAGCCCACGGGGTCGCAAAGAGTCGGGCACAACTGAGCGACTTCACTTTCAGCTCACCTTCAGGTGTGTTTAAATCTATGTGCAGGGCTATGAACTTATGTGAACTTGAGAAGAGGTTGATTTCATCAAATTTCAAAAGATTATTGTCTCAAGACATTTGAACGCCATCTGATTTTGTTTAAAAATATAGCAGTAACTATGTGATCTTAAGAAATTTGCTTACCTGAGATGCAGTTTTAACAAACACACAATAGGAATAACAAAGTTCTGAAAAACTGCTTCTAGTGCATGAAGTTGGGCTTTCCAGGTGGCTTAGTGGCAAAGAGACTGCCTGCCAATGCAGGAGATGCCGGACACGTGAGTTCTATCCCTGAGTGAAGAAGATACCCTGGAGAAGGAAATGGCACCCCACTCCAGGATTCTTGACTGAACAATCTGTGACAGAGAAGCCTGGAGGGCTACAGTCCATGGGGTTGCAAAGAGTCGGACACAACCTTACCTGAGTATGCACTCACAATGCATGAAGTCACTACTTGTGTAAGTGATTATTATTATTATTATTTTTATTTTGTATGGGATAGTGCTAAAGACAACTAATAATAACTAGTCCTGTGCAAGAAAGATTAAAAAGGAACTGATATTTGTCTTTGGGGCTTCCCTGGTGGCTCAGAGGTTAATGCATCTGCCTACAACGCAGGAGACCTGGTTTCGATCCCTGGGTCAGGAAGATCCCCTGGAGAAGGAAACGGCAACCCACTCCAGTATTCTTGCCTGGAGAATCCCATGGATGGAGGAGCCTGGTGGGCTACAGTCCACGGGGTTGCAAAGAGTCGGACACGACTGAGCGACTTCACTTTCTTTCATTCAATATTTGTCTTTAGTATTATAAGAACTATAAGGATGAAAGATGAAGCTTATTTGAATATCCCCAAGAAGTTGAACTAATGAAAAAAATTATATCAAGAAGGTTTTATAAAGAACATCCTAGTTCAGTAGTAAGAATCAACCTGCCTCATAATAGTCCTTAAAGGCAAGCACCAACAGTTATTCTAATTCTCATCATGATTGCTACTTATTTGGCCGACACAACCCCTGTGTTTTAAACTGATAGCATGCCAATGTCCACACATGAAATAGTCTTTTTCTGTTAAAAATGGATTTCCCATCATTGGAGGTGCAAAAGCAATTATTGAGTAACTCAGAAACATTGAAAAACTTGCCTAAGTCCATGGACTTAGTGACACCAAAGTTAGGATTAAAATTTAGTCTGATATGAAAGCCTGGCTAAATTTAAGAGAGGTGATTCTCTCCTCACACACTGCCTCAGTTCAGTTCAGTTGCTCAGTCGTGTCCGACTCTTTGCGACCCCATGGACTGCAGCACGTCAGGCTTTCCTGTCCATTGCCAACTCCTGGAGTTTACTCAGACTCATGTCCATTGAGTCGATGATGTCATCCAACCATCTCATCCTCTGTCATCCCCGTCTCCTCCTGCCTTCAATCTTTCCCAGCATCAGAGTCTTTTCCAATGAGTCAGTTCTTCGCATCAGGTGGCCAAAGTTTGGAGTTTCAGCTTCAGCATCAGTCCTTCCAATGAATATTCAGGACTAATTTCCTTTAGGATGGACTGGTTGGATCTCCTTGCAGTCCAGGGGACTCTCAAGAGTCTTCTTCAACACCATGTTCAAAAGCATCAATTCTTCAGTGATCAGCTTTCTTTATAGTCCAACTCTCACATCCATACATGACTAGTGGAAAAACCATAGCTTTGACTAGATGGACGTTTGTTGGCAAAGTAATGTCTCTGCTTTTTAATATGCTGTCTAGGTTGGTCATAACTTTTCTCCCATGGAGCAAGTGTCTCCATGGAATTTCACACAGTGCCTGGCACTCTGCTAAAGGAGCATATGTTTGCCTGCAGGTGGCACTGTTGAACCATTTGTTAAATGATTTAATTGCTAAATTAAATAAGTATGTGTATTCTCTCAGCATCATTACATTTGTCTTAGATTCTAAAAACCTTAATGTACTTTACTTGAACCTGTTCAGGTAATGCATAATATTCCTTAAAGGCAAGCACCAACAGTTGTTTCAATTCCCATCATGGCTGCTACTTATTTGGCCGAGGCAACTCCTGTGTTTTAAAAAGACCCGCCCTCAATACTCTCCTCAGCCAGTGAAGAAATGTCACAGGTTCTCCTTGATGAAGGACTTTGTTCCTTCCTCACATTCTTCTGTTTCTCCCTGCGGTGTCTGAGAACAGACAGCAGCTTATCTAATCAACGTCTGCTCTGACTGAAGCACCCTTCTGTCCCGGTTCCCTGCTTGTCAGCCAGCTGGAGAGGACTTTTTTGTTGTCATGTGGAGGTGGGTGGATTGTTTTCTTCAGTTTCTCAAGGAATCATTCACATTTGTGATGCTAAGCAATTATAGCATCTCATTCAAATGTATGTAGCAAGCCTCCTGTCTCACCTCAGCAAAGGCTCATTACGTCTTGTAAGTGTGCTGCATGTTAGGTTTGCACCTTCAGTAATTAGTGTGACTGCTCTGCCCGCCCTCCCTCCCGCCTTTGCCCACGTTCTTGGTGTTAGCAAACAAGCATCAATCATCCACCTGATGAGTGAAATTAAGGCTGCTCTGAGCAATTCAGTACACAGGTGGGACTGAAGTTCCAAGCTGAAGAACTCATCTTTGCCAATATGGCAACAATATATAACAAAAATAACAATAGTCAACATGGTAATAACCATGCCTCACTTTTACTGAGTGTTTATTATGCGCCAGACACTGTGCCAGCTGCCTTCCATGGATTATTTCACATAATCCTAAAGAGATAGGTGTCATGTTTGCCCCCTTAGCAAGTAAAAACTCAAGGCACAGAGGAGATAAATAACATGTCTCAAACTGTAGCACTATAAAGTGTTGGAGCCAGATGGGTGAAACGAGCAACATCTTTCAGTTAGACGTGGGAAGTTAATTCTGAAACTGAGTCCCCCTAAAACCGAGTTCCTCTGCTAATTTAAGATTAAACTCTCTATCCAAAACATCATTCCCTTTCTTGTCCAATACCTCTTCTCTTTAAGGTTAAGGAGTATTGAAGAACAGGGGATACTGAAACCAAGCAGGATGCTATGGGGCTTAAAATCTCATTTCTTCTTTGTAGGAAAACGTTTTCAACCTCTTAGACCTTCCCTGAGCTCCGAAGAGCAGGTTCAGGGACTAATTAGAGTGTGGGAGCACAGAAACAGAAGAGACAGTCAAACAGTGCTGCTGTGGGCCAGGGTCCAGGTTCCTCTGCAAGGGGTGTGCAGAACAATCTGATACACATCTCTGAGTTCTTCTCCAGGAGCCAAGTCCCCCACCCAGCTGGAGGATGGTGACTTCAGGCTGAGTACAAGCATGTGGACCCCATTCTGATTGGAGCCAGAGGCTGATGACTGAGATTCCTGGAACACCCACTATTAGCTCCCCACCAACCAGTCAGAGGAAGGCCACACCCCACCACGGATCTCCCACAGGTTTCACCTACAGAACCTGTTCCCCCCAAACCATAAGGTTTTTGATTATTAGTTTCCCAGACCCCTTATCTGGCTCCTTATAGTAAATGTTGCACTTTTCTTCAAAACATGTGTCGGTAGCTTGGCTTTACTGCACAGGGGTTCAGTTCAGTTCAGTTCAGTCCAGTTGCTCAGTCGTGTCTGATTTTTTGTGACCCCATGGACTGCAGCACACCAGACCTCCCTGTCCATCACCAACTCCCGGAGTTTGCACAGGGGTTAGTAGATCCAAATATGGCTTGGTAACAATTCTAACCCTTGGGCATAAGACCTCAGATTCTCTGATCCAAGGCTGGACAAGTTGCTTAGAAAGCAGACATTATTAACTCAGAAAAAGACCATAGTGATTACAATTACTAGAGAAGCCTAAACACATTGGAAAGCACTGTATTGAAATATGAGAAGACATGGAACATTTCCCAGAGTCTAGAAGATATTCTGGAAGGGGTTCAGATGAATAAGGAGCCGTAGGAGAGTTAGATAGATAGGAATAATAGAGACATTTTAAAAACCATTGATGTCACTTGACTTGATGTCCGTTCTGGGATGAATTCTTCTGGGCAGTATGCGTGTGTGTGCCTGTGTGTGTGTTATTGTTATTGTTGTCATGGGATGAGGTAGGGATAGTGTAAAACTTAAGGGGCCTAAGTGAGTGTCTCCCAGCCATTGTCAAATAAGCTCTGCCTCTGAACAAGCCTGATCCGCAGCTCTGCTTTCAGGGACTGGGTGTCTTTTGTTCTTGGACCACATGTTGCTGATGTCCTGGTTCTATCTAATCTCTTAGTGTTTGTCTTTTCCATTTTGTGCCAAATTTGCTATCCCAAACCATGTTTACTGGTTGTTGGTTGTTGGAAAAATGATGAGAGAAATTATGCTAAAGATGGTTTTATTAAATTTAAAAGATGGACATTCATTCTGAGATTATGCTCTTACCTTTTGTTTTCCTGATGCTAATTTATGGCTTTCCTACTGACCACTTGCTGAATGTTGTAAGCTTCTAGATTCCCAGTACCCCTTGTCTACCTGCTGTTTTTAATTAGGAAATATATTTTCTTGTTATGGAAGCACTCTAATGTGAATGATAACTACAGTTACTGCTATTTTCTAAGTAATCGTTAAAATAAGCTGCTGAAACCTGATACCTGGCAAGACAATATTTAGTGATAAAACACTATTTGAATCATCAGGAGTCAAACCTCCAACCTTAAACATGGAAACTTGAACAATGTGCTTAATCTCTCGAAACCGCAACTTTAACATCTATAAAATGGGATTGTTAGTACCTGCATCATAAGGTTTCCATGAAGATTAAATCAGGCAATCCATAAGTCATCTAGCCAGGATTATAGTAAGCATTCTTAATTGAAAGCACTTAAAATATGTAACATTGAACTTCTTAGACCCAAATGAGCTAAAAGTTTGAATAGATGGATCACAGATTTTGCATCACATTTAAAATCATTATGGTATCTATTAATGAAAAAATAAAGTTGTGCTTGAATTCGACTTATTAGGGCATCTGTGACAATATGGAATGCAAAATTATTGGCATGTTCTGGAATCCATGCTCTATGTTGTGATACTTATTCAACTAACTTTAAAGCAAAACATTAAGACAAAAACAGGTTCACTACATAAATAATTCTTAAAAATCATTCAACAAATTTGAACAAATTTCTTTGTTGGAACTACTTAGGGTTTTTAAAATGCAAATGTGCATTGGGAATAGCCAAGAAGGGGATTTGTATTTGCAGCATTGCACATATGTTTTTGACTGGATCATTGTGTTTTCAAAGCAGCCACAGAACCTAGTTTGGTAGTACAGACTGAGTTCAGTAAGTCCTAGCAGATATGTTTATTTCTAAGTCAGACCCCTTTTAGCCAGGGCTAGTCTATAACACTTAAATCTTTTGTTCTGGGTTGTTTCCCCAAACATGAATATATAGACTACATTAAGATGTCAGAATTATTTATTTCAATTCAGAAACTGAATGTTAGAAAGGATAATTCTTTGACACTTTCTGGGTCAGTACATGTTAGTGAATGCACGCATGTGTTGGTGGAATGTAAAGAAATCCAAGAGTGATCCTTATTTGGAAAGCCTAGTACCAGATCATAGACCATCAGAGCAGAAGAATACCATTCCCTGTACTTTTTCTTCCTTCTAATTAAAACTAAAAAAAAAAAAAAAAAATCCATCCACCTTTAGGTTGCCTCATTTATCTCCAAAATCATTTCAATCTAGAAGGCCAGGTAGCAGTATCTCTTGACTCAGTAACTTTTCTTGTTTGACCACCATCTGCCTGGTTATCTTAGGAAACTGGACTTTCACTGCTCTGGGGCAAGTCCTATCCTGAGCTCATCTACACAGCACAGCTGGTGCCTTCCTGCTTTGCTCTGTGCCAAAGAACCAGGGTTGGATAATAACCACCTTAATGCAAATGTACTTAGAGATTCCAACTGAGAACCTATTATTGGCAAAAAAAAAAAAAAGAAATTGGCATAATATTGCCAGTAATCAGAGAAATGAAAATCAAAACATCAATCTGGCAAAAATTAAAAAGATTCTATCCAGTGCTGATCAATTTGTGGTGAAAGGGAGCATCCTCATATATTGTGGTAGGAACGTAAGTAAAACATACACCTTGGATCTGATGTGTGTGTTTTATATATGTGTATCTTTTGACTAATGATTCAAGAGGCTTCAGTACATAGGAGAATTTGTAGTAGGGTATTTTTGCCAGTGTGGTTTGTATTGCTGTCCTCTGTGCCTGGAGAATTCTTGCCCTGGATAGATTCATCTCTTGCTGGCTCTTTTCCTTCAAATCTTGACTACACGCCTTCCCCAACCACTTACGTAAAACAGCAAGCCTCTTCCTTACCCCTCGTCTCTGGACCCCCCTACAACTCTCAGTACTCTGTGGCAGACTGTTATTTTACTTCTTCATGTGTCTATTCTCTGTCACAGTAAAATGCAAATTCCATGAAAGCAGGATTCTGTTTGTTTTGTTCACCTGAGTATCTAAAACAGATATCTGTAGACAGTCATAATAAATATATGATGAGTGAAGGAGTATATAAATTTAAAAGAATGAGTTATATTTGCATGTACTGATCCAGAGGGAAGGATAGGATATCCTGTGGACAGAAAGCAAGTTCAATAGAAAAGTTGTATGGGATAACCTAATTTTCATAAAAATATGTGTGTGTGTGTATACATACATATATATATATATATGTACTTTTTCTATCATCTATCTATAGTTCTAAATGCACAGAAAGATATACCAAATTACAAATTAAAACAAGTTGCACTGGGATGTTCAAGTTAGACTGGAGGGTTAAATGAGAGATTGTAAATTTTTTATACTTTCTATTGGTTGTGTTGGACAACAAGCACTGTATTACTTTTCTGGAAAAAAAAAAGTATACCCAATAAAATAAATGCAATCACAAACACATAAAATGACTCTAGGCTGTTTCTTTAACTATAACATAGCAGATAAAATTATTTTATTCTGGCACAGTTGGATTGCTTTGCATCTCCACGGTGCCAATGTCTGCAGGCTTGTAACAAATAGGTAATTAGCTTCATTGTGCTATACTAGAGTTGTAGGTTGCCACGAACATGTAATTGTTCACTAAGGTATCGCCAAGAGGGCTGCCTTGAACCTTAGCTCTTACTTGTCTTAGGCTTTGATAGAAGACAACAATAGTCATGCAAAGAAATGTTTGCAATTCTCATACAACAGTTATCTACTTGAGGCAAGACAGAAGTAGGGGTCAGCCTGGAGTGCAGGCACATTGCGGATCCGTTGTCTGTAGGCAATTAAAAATCAATAATAAATGGCTAAGAGTTCATCTACATTTTATTATCACCATGTGAAAGCAATTCTAAATAATACCTGTGTTAAAATTCTCCTCTAAAAATTTTCTGTCTAATTTTTAAATAATTGCTGCAGTTACTGATGAGCCAGGATGGACTCTACCATCCCTGATATACCACTGTTCATAAATATCCAGTTTTAATAATGAAAGGTAATATCTTAGTTTTATTAAGCACCTATCATATATTTAGTGCAGTGCTAGGGAATAAAATTAGAAAGATGGATAAGATATAGCTCCCACACTCCTGTAGCTCACTTTCTGGAGAGAAAATAGGAGCAAATATAACTAGATTAACTATTGTTGTTCAGTTGCTAAGTTGTATCCAACTTTTTGTGACGACTCTTCTGTCCACTATGTCCCAGAGTTTGCTGAAATTCATGTCCAAGATGAACTATGGAACGTGTTTTAATGAAGCAATCTCTAAAGTGTTTAAAGGATGCGAAAGAGGAAGTGATTAGTTCTGCTTGGGGATTTGCTCAAGACTTATTCACAAATGTTTACTGAATGAGTTGTCTGCTCTACACTGGGCCAGGCACGATGGGCGAGCTTCCTGTGTCTCTGGAGCTCATTTTCAGTTGGGACAGTGCAGATCCAAACACGAGGAAGCAAGGTGAATTTAGGCAAAGTGTTGATGGTGCTCCCTGATGAGATTGCTTTTGGGCTGAGAATGAATGACGGCATCGAGACAGCAACACAAAGATCAGGAGGAGGGAGTGCTATGAAAGTCAGAGGTGGCACAGGCCGGAACACAGAGAATGGATGTTCACAAACCTGACTATGCTGAGGAGCAGTGCATCCTACATGCTTAATCTGGTGTGGGGTCCAGGCTTTGCCACCTGATAAAAGCTTTACAAGAGATCTCATGTGATGTTATTTGGGTCATGAAGATCTTTTTTTGTACAGTTCTGTGTGTTCTTGCCTCATCTTCTCAATATCTTCTGCTTTTATTAGGTTCATGCTATTTCTGTCCTTTATTGTGACCATCTTTGCATGAAATGTTCCCTTTGTACCTCTAATTTTCTAGAAAAGAACTACCATGTGATCCAGCAATTCTCCTCCTGGGTAAATATCCAAAAAATTACCACTAATTCAAAAGATGCATATACCCCAATGATCATAAGCAACAAAAAAGCAAAATGGTTGTCTGAGGAGACAGCTGTATGTCTGTTTACATATAGCTGAGAAAAGAAGAGAAGCTAAAAGTAAAGGAGAAAAAGAAAGATATACCCATCTGAATGCAGAATTCTGAAGAATAGCAAGAAGAGATAAGAAAGCCTTCCTCAGTGATCAATGCAAAGAAATAGAGGAAAACAATAGAATGGGAAAGACTAGAGATCTCTTCAACAAAATTACAGATACAAAGGGAATATTTCATGCAAAGAAGGGCACAATAAAGGACAGAAAGAGTATAGAACTAACAGAAACAGAAGCTATTAAGAAGAGGTGGCAAGAATACACAGAAGAACTATACAAAAAAGGTCTTCATGACCTAGATAACCATGATGGTGTGATCACTCATCTAGAGCCAGACATCCTGGAATGTGAAGTCAAGTGGGTCTTAGGAAGTGTCACTACAAACAAAGCTAGTGGAGGTGATGAAATTCCAGCTGAGCTCTTTCAAGTCCTAAAAGACGATGCTGTTAAAGTGCTGCGCTCAATATGCCAGCAAATTTGGAAAACTCAGCAGTGGCACAAGACTTAAAAAGGTAAGTTTTCATTTCAATCTCAAAGGAAAGCAATGCCAAAGAATGTTCAAACTACCACACAATTGTACTCATCTCACACGCTAGCAAAGCAATGCTGAAAATTCTCCAAGCCAGTCTTCAACAGTACGTGAACTGAGAAATTTCAGATGTGCAAGTTGGATTCAGAAAAGGCAGAGGAACCACACATCAAATTGCCAACATCCAATGTCAACATTCTACATCATAGTAAAAGCAAGAGAGTTCCAGAAAAGCATCTACTTCTGCTTTACTGACTACTCCAAAGCCTGTGACTGTGTAGATCACAATAAACTTTGGAAAATTCTTAAAGAGACGGGAATACTAGACCACCTGACCCACCTCCTGAGAAATCTGTAGGCAGGTCAAGAAGCAACAGATAGAACCAGACATGGAACAACAGACTGGTTCCAAATTGGGAAAGGAGTATGTCAAGATTGCATATTGTCACTCTGCTTATTTAACTTATATGCAGAGTACATCATGAGAAATGCCAGGGAGATTAAGCACGAGCTGGAATCAAGACTGCAGGGAGAAATATCTACAACCTCTGATATGCAGATGACACCACCCTTATGGAAGAAAGTGAAGAGGAACTAAAGAGTCTCTTGATGAAAGTGAAAGAAGAGAGTGAAAAAGTTGGTTTAAAACTCAACATTCAAATAACTAAGATCATGGCATCTGGTCCCATCACTTCATGGCAAATAGATGGGGAAACAAAGGAAACAGTGACAGATTTATTTTCTTGGGCTCCAGAATCACTGCAGATGGTGACTGCTGCCATGAAATTAAAAGTCACTTGCTCCTTGGAAGAAAAGCTATGTCCAACCTAGACAGCATATTAAAGAGCAGAGACATTACTTTGCCAATGAAGGTCTATCTAGTCTAAGCTATGGTTTTTCCAGGAGTCATGTGAGAGTTGGACCATAAAGAAAGCTGAGCACTGAAGAATTGATGCTTTTGAACTGTGGTATTGGAGAAGACTCTTGAGAGTCCCTTGGACTGCAAGAAGATCCAACCAGTCCATCCTAAAGGAAATCAGTCCTGAATATTCATTGCAAGGATGGATGTTGAAGCTGAAACTCCAATACTTCAGCCACCTTATATGCAGACTGAGTCATTGGAAAAGACCTTGATGCTGGGAAAGATTGAAGGCAGGAGGAGAAGGGGATGACAGAGGATGAGATGGTTGGATGGCATCACAGACTCAGTGGACATGAGTTTGAGCAAGCTTTGGGAGTTGGTGATGGACAGGGAGGCCTGGCATGCTGCAGTCCATGGAGTCACAAAGAATCAGACATGACTAAGGAACTGCACCGAACTGATGTGTGTGAAAGTTTTGAAAATTTTAAGTTCAGTTCAGTTGCTTGTAAGTGTTAGTTGCTCAGCCATGTCTGACTGTTTGCAACTCTATGGACTGTAGCGCACCAGGCTCCTCTGTCCATGGAATTCTCCAGGCAAGAATACTGGAGTAGGTTGCCATTTCCTTCTCCAAGGAAGGAAGGAAGGGTTGCCATTTCCTTCTCCAAGAGTCACTTGTAAAGCACTCTACAATTTAAAGGACCTTTTCCTCAATAAAAAAATTTAAATATCATTGTGATTGCAGCACGCAGAAGTGATTGCATGGAGGGCAAGCATTAAAGCTGGGAAACAAATTAGAAGGCTCTTGTAGCTGTCTAATGGAGTGATTTTGATGGCTTGGGCTAAGGTGGAGTGAGTCTGTGAAGAGAAATATAATCAGCAAATTCTTCATGACTAACTCTGGGATCTTGAAGAAGGAGGAGTAAGATTTTTAATTTTGATGACAGAGTGGGAACAGGGGCACAGAAAAGAAATGAAAAGTGCTGTGGGCATGGCGGGAGAAGGAGTCCTGGCCGCTGGTGTAGACCAGTGGGAAATAGCATGTTGGAGCTGCTAAGAAACCTCTTAAGAGTTGCTCAATGACAGAAAAGTTAAGGTTTTGCCTTACTTAAGTTGGTAAGTGCAGCATTAACCCTTGATCCTTCCTGGTCCTCCTTTTGTGGGTCTCTAGCCTCTTTCAGTGTCCCTGTCTCATTGTCCGTGTTAGGAGGCTTCCCACCTTTGAGTGCTGTTTTCTTTGGTAGGCTTGCAGTTTCTTGAAAACTTTTCCTGTAGCAGTGGTAGTGATTTTAATGACTGCTCCTGTTTTTTGCCTGCAGAAGAGCAGTGATGAAACATACAGAGTCCTGGAGCCTTCTGAAGTGGGCTTCCACCTAAGCTTCAGTGTGTTAATATACGCTTGATGCCATTTGCTGTAAGAGATTCCTGGGTTCCTGAAGCTGACATTCTCTCTCCCTAGGTCCAGAGCCTGATTAAATGTCTTCCTTGGGCTCTCCTTTGCTGCAGCAAATTTATATCATGGAGACTGTGTTATGTTGGCACCAAATCTTGATCCTACATGTCATGAAATCTCTCTTTTTTTTTGTCTCTCATCAGTGGGCCAATGGTGGGACTTCACAAGGTGGAGCCACGAAGACTGCTAGGTGCTGTAATACAGGCAGAAATTGTCTAATTTTAAGATTTCTGAACTTAAGACATATATTTCCCAAAATGAGTGATAGCCAGCCTGTCGTTTTTCTACCTAACTTAGCAACCCATTGTTGTCATGCTAACCTCTTTTTACTTTTTTCCTCAGAGAATGTCATATCTGTACCTGTCTCTATGGGGAAGCATTAAATCATTAACCAAAAATACAGGCTGTGGAGCCAGACATACTTGTCTTTCAATCATGGTTTTTACCATGTACTAGATGCAGTCCTGAGCAAGTTCTTTAACCAGTTTGACTTGGTTTCCTCATCTGAAATCTTGCCAGTCAACAGGCTATCCTTAACCAACAGCCTCAGCATCATCTGGGAGATGGTTAGAAATGCAGAATCTCAAGCCCCATCCCAGACCTACAGAATCAGAATCTTCCTGTTTAACAAGATCCTCAAGTGATTGCATGCACATTAGGATTTAAAAAGCAATGCTAGAGAAAAATCTTTGCTATGTATTAAATATTCCCTGTGGGTAAAACTTTCTATTCCTGAAAAATGTCAACAGGAAAACTTGGTAGTTGCAATTTTCAGCATAGAGGGAGTTTTTAAGGAGCTTATTTATGATAGATAGAAATAATGGAGGGAAAAGGATAAATCATTTTATATTTGGAAATACAGACAGGTCTTCCCTTATCCCCTCAAATTAGGATATCCCAGTGGCCACTCAATTTATGGCCTGAGATAGCATTTAAAAACATAGTGAGTGCAAAATTCTATTGTGAAGCTTCAAATCACGTTTTTGAGGCTTCTTACTTGATTTAGAATTGCCACCAGCCACCTCATCTTGAAATACTCACTATTCTTGATAGAATCATAGGAAAAAGAGCTTTATAACCAGTGCTGAATATATACATAAATATAACAAGCTTAGACATTTCATAAACTGCCAATTTTTATTGGTCTCATAACTGTCTCTATTTTTAACCTAGTTGGGAGACAGAGCAAGTAAGAAACAATATTGAAGTTTCTAGAGTCATTCTTATGCATAACCACACTTATTTTATCATCATCTTTTGTCTCTTACTTATAGGTATCTTCTGAAACCATTGCTCTTTCACTCCCAGCACAGCTTGGACCATTAAAGAAAATGTTTTTCTATTTCTTCAACCCACCACTATTATTTTTTTCTCTTTTTAATTGTTAACATTAGCAACATATTTTCATTCTTCTCTTGCTCTTTGCTGCCCTCACTACCTAGAAAGTAGCCTGTGAATGTTATGGCACATATTTTGGCTGTAACTCTTCATAGTGGCGTTTCATGAACGACCCTCAGTGACTTTGTGCTGTGTTGTATTTCCCATTGGCAGATGGTAGACAGTAAGTTCTTGATCTTCCGTGTTAGGAAAAATTGATTACTATAAGGATGACCATAATCCTCTTTATAGGCCAGAACTATCAGTCATAGCCAGTGTAAAGCATCAGGATAGTAGGCCCAGTGATCCAAACCTATTGTCCAATTAACATTCAACTGTTGTTATCATTGTATGTAAAGAGTTGGCACAAAAAGGGGGAAAGGGTTGAAGTCAAAAATATGCAACTCAGGACAGTCTTAGTTATTCTGTGGCAATGAACACCTCTCAGATCACAGTGACTTAACCTCACACAATGTTCAAAACTGTGTGTTGATATTGGTGCCTTTCTCTTTGTTGATACTCAAGGATGAGACTAAGAAGGGTCCATTTGACACATGCTTCTTTCATAACTGTGAAAGACGGCAAACAGTGGTGGCTCCCAAAGTTTTTTCCCAGAAATGATGTGTCCTTTTCACTCTGATGGCACTGGCGAAAGCATGTCACACAGTCTATCTTCAAATGAGATGGGGAAGTGAAGCCTACTGTGTCCAGAAGTGCTCAAGGCCCAGCACTGATGACAGAGACTGTTACAGGCACAGATGCCATGGGTTTGAATTTTCCTATTGATATTTTGCCAAATACTAGTTCTATAAACTTAGGGTTATTTTGAGGACCAGATTCCCTACTGTGTGTAAAAGCACTCTGAATGTGTGAAGGATTCTCACCAGCAAAATAGTTCCTGATACGTGACTTTATTTCCATCTGTGCCCTGTTATGTTTGTTAAGCAATGGATGATTTGTTTTTAATATATTTGAATATTCTTATATAAAATTCTAGTATAAGTTAATTAAAATATCAACAAGATTGTTTATATATTATAAAAAGGCAGACATAAAAACTGAAAATGCAATTAGCTTTGCTCTCTAAATCAGTGTAAGAATGTGGAATGTGACTGTTTCTTAGAAAAACAATTTCACTATTACTGCCATTCCTGGGACTCTACACACTCCAACGGATTTGTCCTGTTAATCAATAGTTCAGTTTGGAGGGAAGCCTCCAGAAGCATAAAGTCCCTAGCATCATGATTGCATAATCATGAAACTGCTTTCTAAAAAGTTTCTGGGCAGTAGAAGTGATTTGAAAGGCTGTGGGGAGAAAGGAAAAGGAAAAGAAGAGAAATTAAATAAGTGGCTGGCTGCCAGAAACTTTGGGGGTGAGCAAGGCTAGTTAGTCAGAAATTTCAGGGGTTTTTTTTTGTGTAGCTTATTATTCAAATCTTCTTTCATATCTCTGTTCACATTTCACATAGCTTTAACAACCACTAAAGTTTTGTGGAAGTGAAACTTTGCTTTGTTGACTGTTCTTTGTTTTTCTTTTTTTGAGAAGATGGTTTATGGAATACTGAGTATGGCTTCCCAGGGGACACAGGTTGAGAACTCAGTCTTATTTGTGAGAAATCTACTAAAATGAGTGACACTAATGAGAATGGGTGGAGCAATCCTTTAGGCACAGCTCAAAACCAACTAGCCAAGTAACAATTTATATCTTCCAAATGAGAATTCAGAAGTTTTTACATGCAATATTCCCTCTGTTTATTTATCATTCAATTATATAAATACCATGTGGATGACTCACTTCCATTAGAAAGTATACTTAGCGTTCAGTTTCCCAGGGCCAGAGCAGTGGTCATTGTAAACAGGCTAGAGGACTGATAACAGAATATAAGGAAACACATCAGTTTCAAGATGGGAAGTGAGTATACAACAGACCTTCTAAACCAGAAGCGTTGGAGAAGAAATCAAGGAGCAAGCTTAGAAACAAAGCAGGCTGGAACAGGTTAAGTAGATATAATCTAAGTTTATGCTGAAAACAGGGCTGGGTGCATCTACATTGGCCAGCTTAGCCCTCTCCAAGTTGCTGGAACAGAACAGACACTAGATATATATTGGCCTTTTGGATTTCACTCATCATTGACTTTTCAACATGTTTTTAATTCACAAAGCATCTGGGTTTGTGTAATTGCTTACCTAATAGTGTCCATTACATGGTTGGTTGGTAACCAGGACAGATACAAACTAGGGAAACAGTGTTGTTCAAAGTATCTCAAGTGCTGGAGTAGAAAAACATGGTTTAGTAAAGTGTTCAATAAAATAGCAATTTTATAGCTTCAAGTCCCAGTCCTGCTACTTCTAAACTGTATGACCCAAGCCAAGTCACATTTCCTCTCTGAGCAGCCCTTTCCCCATATGTAAACTGGATAATAGCAATAAATTCACTGCCTGCGTCACATGGTTTTTGGACCAAGTATTGATCATTTAGGTTCCTTTGACATGCATAAACTGTTATACAAATACCATGCTTTCCTACATGAACCTTTGCATGTGAACCTTTGCATGTGTGTTTCCTTTGCACAGGCTTTTTAGCCCCCAGCTGCTGTGTGTGCTAACTCCTAAAGGCACTTCATACCTGAGCTCCAGTGGTTTTCTCTGGCCAATGCCTTCATCCCCAGTTTGGTAAGATATTTTTCCTCTCTCCATTATCGTACTAATTACACTGTATCATCATTTCCTAATGTCATTTTCATAATGGCAAGTCAGTCTCAGTTGATTAAAGAATGAGTCTTATTCTTTAAAAATGTCTTTTTCAAAATAATACTTGATGACTATTAAAAAGTCAACAGGCTGACAAAGGTAGACAAAGACAAAGAATGTTAATTATTCTCATTTTGACACTGGTTTATGCCGTTTTAACATCAACCAAATGCTAACAAACTCAGTCAAGGTCAAGCTAGAACCTGCTCCCTTAGAGCAAACAGAAACGTAAGGAAAAGCATCCAGTGAACCAGTGAAGTCGCTCAGTTGTGTCCGACTCTTTGCGATCCCATGGACTGTAGCCTACCAGGCTCCTCCATCCATGGAATTTTCTAGGCAAGAATACTGGAGTGGGTTGCCATTTCCTTCTCCAGGGGATATTCCCGACTCAGGGATCAAACCCAGGTCTCCCACATCGCAGGCAGACGCTTTACCATCTGAGCCACCAGGGAAGCCCAAGAAAAAGCATGGCACATAAATTGTGGATCTGTACTTGATTAAACCAAGATAACATATTAACATGCAGAGACATCACTTTGCAACAAGGTGCATATAGTCAAAGCTGTGGTTTTCCCATAGTCATGTTTGGATGTGAGAGTTGGACCATAAACAAAGCTGAGCACTGAAGAATTGATGCTTTCAAACTGTGGTGCTGGAGAAGACTCTTGAGAATCTTTTGGACAGCGAGGAGATCAAACTAGTCCATCCTAAAGGAAATCAACCCTAAATATTCATTGGAAGGACTGATACTGAAGCTGAAGCTCCAATACTCTGGCCACCTGATGCAAAGAGCCAACTTGTTGGAAAAGACCCTGATGCTGGGAAAGATTGAGGGCGAGAAGAGAGGGGGGTGGCAAAGGATGAAATGGTTGGATGGTTGAGTCTACTGACTCAATGGACATAAGTCTGAGTCAACTCAAGGAGATAATGAAGGACAGGGAAGCCTGGCATGCTGCAGTCCATGAAGTGGCAAAGAATCAGACATGACTTAGCAGATGAACAGCGAACAACAACTTGATTATAAATTTGTCACCTAGGCAATTGAGACTATGCTTATACCTAACATTTTAAAATATAATCATCAAAGTAAATAAGGACTCAATTGTCATAGAGATTTTCCTAACCCAAAGAATGTCTTTGGACACCCAAGGGCAACCAAAGGGTCATCCAATTTCAGAAAAATTGTCTTGGTGATTGGGTGGAACAAAGTGTTACTGAACCAAACTCAGGTCTGGTTGCCTGATATGCAGCAAGACCAACCTGTTGACGCTGTTACTGAAATCAGGTTCGACTGCTCATTGCTTGAAAGTCAATACTTGAGAGATGAGTATTGGTTGGAAAAGAAAGTTTGCTTTATTCAGGAGGTCAGGAACCTGGGGAGAAGGCAAACTTATGTTTGAAAACCAACTCTGAAGATTCTGCTCAACCATGAAAGTTTTTAAAGGGAGAGTCATTTGTGGGAAGTTTTTGTTATCTTCCATTATGTGCAGATTTTCTTCTGATTGATTGGTGGTGAGGTAACAGCATGATGTTTTGGAATCTTAATTGTCAACCTTCCATTTATAACCAGTCTGAGGTCTAGTGCCTGCATCAGTATGAAGTCACTGTCCCCCACTGGGTGGGGGATGGGGGTCTTAGTTTCTGCCGAACTCAAAGATATGCATTCAATTATTACCTAGTATTCCTTCAGAAGGAACTAGAAGTCCTGTGAGTCTATTGTTCTAATTATTAACTGCTTGTGTCTGCGCTTTGGAAGGCCAAATGTGAAGATGGAACATGGAAGGCTTGAACCAGAAGGGCTGCAGCGTCCTGCTCAGTTTGAACCCCCTATTTTCTTCCATAGTCCTCAGTCTGGAGGGGAACAAGGACGAGACAAGCAAGTGAACAAAGCTTTGGATAGAGAGGTTAATTGTACACTTGGCAGAGGAACTCAGTTTTAGGGGGACTCGTTTCAAGAGTAGAAATGATGAGAACAAAGAGCTAAGTAACTCACCTACAATGTAATATTTTAACAGAATTCTGAACCAGCGTGATGAAGAGATGACTGTTGGCAGATAATTGGTAGAAAAACTCAAAATATACTGGACGTAAAGAGATTTATTCTGGAATTCAAGCCGAAGCCAACCAGACAATCAAGACAGATGTAATTAACACAAACTGAAGAAGACACAAGAGAAGGAAAAGTAATTTTTTTGGTGAAGGATTATTGCTTGAAATTTCTTTACTGCTAGGCAACACTGGACACTGATTCGATTTTTATTGCAATGCAGTGATAACAAAGTCACATATCTTTATGTTTCCTCAGAGGGTATTGAAAGGAAAAGTCTCTCCCTTTCTGTTACTTAAACATTGATTTTTAACCTAGGTTGAGAGATTCTTGGCCCAATGACTAGCTTTCCTGCAGCATCCAGACTGGTGTTGACTAAGAATGATGCCTGGCACCTCTGGAGGTTAAAAGTCTGCTGAATAAAACATAATTCTCAACTGTTAGACAGTTTTGTTTTTTTTTTTTTCCTGTTGACAGTGGTTTTTCTTGGAAGTGTATCTGGAGTGGGTTAAGAGGATAAGTGTAGTTTGACAACACTAAGCTATGTGACTTCTTTAACAATGGAACAGTTAGAGTTTCAAGAAATTCACAGCCATGAATTCAGTGAGAGAACATCAGTTTTCCCTGAGAGAGATATGAAGGTGCAGCCAAGCACGGGCTTGTTTGGTGAATCCCCTTCATCCTTGCATTTTTCACTTCTGTTTGTTTAAATATTTTTAAATATAACACAGATGCAATTCTTTGTAATTAAAGCAAAAACATAAAAGATTGCATAAGTAATTCTAAAATCCCTTGATGTCCTTCCTCCATTTTCTTCTAGTAGTGGTAGCTATTAAAATGGAAGAAATGACCTTGTTTAATACCTTGTTGAGCAAAAAGACACCTTGTCTATAAAGCACTATATTTCCATAACTTCAAAATCAGCTACTGCTTGACCACTGGTGAAGATTACTTTTAATACTTTTCCCAAGAGGGTTTCTCATTAAATGACTCTGTGTCAAGAGCTAATGCAGAAACTCATTTCACTTCTTAATTACTTCATGGGTGGAAATTGCTTCCTAAGCTTTACTTGGAACGAATTTTTCCCCCTTAGCTTAATTTCCTAACTCACCAAGTTCAATTGCCTGTGATAAATACAAATAATAAAAACAGTCAGCCTGTCACCTGAAATCCTCCAGCAACAAAAATTATATTTCTCAGTTATACCTGTTATGAACCACCTATTCTATGTAAAGATGTGCAACCCATCTTGAAACTGCAGGCCTTTTATTTTCTCTCTGAGCCTGGACATTGTTAGGCCTGTTTTAATTCAAAGGCTGTTAGTGTCTCAACTTTCAGTAATGCACTGAGCAAAAATAATCTATGAGAGGTGAAATAGAAATGTATTCAGGTTGACCTGAACCTATCACATCTAATCATCATAAATAGCTTGACACTATAGCACGTCTTTTCCAGTTCCTACCTCGGAGAAATTTGTGTTGAATTGGAAGCTCAATTTTACCTACCATTAAGAAAAGTCAGATGGAGCTCAGATAAAGTAACCTAACTTGGCAGGAGTTCCACAAATGCCACTTGCCTCCCTCTTTGGTGAGGAATGGATACTGCCTTTCAGAGCAGCCTTGAGTATAGAGTCTTGATTCAAGCAGATCTCCACAGTTCCTCCTGATCTTTACTTTTGATAAAAGTCCAGCCAGATGAAAGACTTGATTCCAACAGTTTACCATTAAAGAAAAAGGAAAGAATAAATTATTTAGAAGGAGAGAAAGAGCTGAGCAACATAGAGAATTGATAATGTCTATAAGAAACTTTCCTGTTGATGAGTAGAGTACTTGTCTTTATTGAATGCCTAATATACATTAATGAAATGAGCAGATGTTTATTTACATTAAAACTTTATTAAATTCAAAGTTTGAATATAAACTAGTATACCTACTACATAAAATGCCACTCAATTTAGATGTATATTTACATACAAAGCATTAGGTTTTGTAGCTAGTATGTTGATGATGATTGAATTTTGAATGTTATTTTCCAATACATTTCTTGCTTTTGAAGCTCATCAAATTCATTCCCTTAACCTAATATATAACATTGCTATGGATTACTTAATTATTAAAGTTAAGAGTTTGTTTCTATAAACAGAACAATAAATTCTTTGGGAAATATATATGACTAATTAACATATATGGAGAAGGCAATGGCAACCCACTCCAGTACTCTTGCCTGGAAAATCCCATGGATGGAGGAGCCTGGTGGGCTGCAGTCCATGGGGTCCTGAAGAGTCAGGTACGACTGAGTGACGCCACTTTCACTTTTCACTTTCATGCATTGCAGAAGGAAATGGCAACTCAGTCCAGTGTTCTTGCCTGGAGAATCCCAGGGACGGCGGAGCCTGGTGGGCTGCCCTCTATGGGGTCGCACAGAGTTGGACACGACTGAAGTGACTTAGCAGCAGCAGCAGCAGCAATTAATATATATATTTTTAGATGCTTACTTTCTTTGGTAGTCAGCAAAATTAAATCAACATTCTCCACTTAACTGACTTACCAGATTAAGCCCCTCCATCTCTATTGTACTACATAACAGTTGGTAGATGTATTTAATTTAATTGATTAGTTAACAGGAAGGAAAACTGAACTCTGTGGCAAGTGGCAGCACACTTGTGCTCCCAGCAGTTGAGCCCCATACTTATAATACTATGAATCAGTTGTGTTTGTTCTCAAATCATTTTATAATAGCAATATAATAGCAATACTTGTCATTACAATCACATAATTTGGTTATGTTAATTGTGTACAACTAAAGAAGAAAGTGTTACTGTTACTTCTATGTTGAGTGTGTCTAGAAAGTCTCACTAAAAATGAGTTAGGAAAAAATATTACTGGTCTTGAAATATACAATATATATACATAACTGTAAGAAAAATGAAAACAATAAGTATTTAGGACTGTGTGTTTAGAGCACTTTAGATCTTCTCTCCATTTTATAATAGAGAATGGAAATCATAGAAGAACAATTATAGCAGTAATTTATGCAAGAAAATCCAATCATGTACCTGAAAAAAAAAGAGCTTCTAATCCTGAAAGAAGTCATAGTTCTGCTATCTAGCATTTCTAATAACATGCCTCAGCAATTTATGTTCAGCTTGTTTGAAGCAGCACTTTGTTGTGTGATGTCTGTACTAATTTGCAGTATATCTGATTAACTGGTCCATCTTTGATGTTAGCTTTTCATTTGCACAGCTGATAACGAGTGTGACTGATTGTGTTATGTTTGGCAACTGCCCATCCACACTTCTTCCCCACTGTAGATTAGTTTATTTCCCCATTCCACTGACTTAGACTTGCCCATGTGACTTATAGAAGTGACAAGGTGTCAATTCTGAGCTAAGGCTTTATGAGGTTTGGCCAATTTCTGGGAGTTCTCTTGAACCTCTGACATCCATCATGAGAAGATCATATCCCAGACTGAAGTTGTCCTCTTAGCCTGACTTTCAAAATGAGAGACATAGGGAGGAAAACTGAATCTGACCAGCAGCCTGGGGTCGGGTGATGAGCCAGCTAGGCTGGGCCAAGTTGAGCTAAGTTGCAGCTAACCTGTGAACTGTGATCGTGAGACAACTAGATTTTGTTGAAGGCGCTGGACTTTGTTTTGTTTTTTTCACATGATTATTGCAGAGAAATGAGACGAATCCAGCTTTTAACTAACTAGAAGACTAGTCTCACTTTAAAAAAAATGTTCCTTTTTTATACTTTGTCTAGAGCGTGTACCCAGTATTCCATTTTCCCCACTGAAGATGACCCTTACTCCTAAGTAACTATTTGAACTGGTATTATTTGGAACTACTTATTTCGTAGCATGTCCAAAACAATACTTCGAAATGTGTTTGTAACTCACTTGAGAAGTTTGCCTTAACAGATGCTGCCTAAGATAGAAATGGCTTTGGCTGTACTTCAAAATTTGAAGAATCAATGCATCTAAATATATTTTAAATACTTTTAAATGTTTGATACTCATGTATTATATTTATGATTTCTTGTTTTATGTCAACTTTTTAAGTTAGCCTGCAGCTACTTGTGACAGTGGCATTTTACGAGTATATTATTGTTGGCAAAGAACACATACCTGGCATTAGAGAGAGTACGGGAAAATGGACAACCTCTCTATACTCTCATATAATGGTCCCAACCTTTTTGGCACCAGGAATAGGTTTCGTGGAAGACAATTTGCCATGGATTGGGGTTGGAGGAATGGTTTGGGGATGATTCAAGCACATTACATTTATTGTGCACTTTGTTTCTATTATTAGTACATCAGCTCCACCTCAGATCATCAGACATTAGATCTGGGGGTTGGGGACCCCCACTTTAATAGTTGAAGTACGTACCTTTTGGAAGTGGTAAGCAGAGTGCCTCTGGTCTTACCATAAAACATGTGGAAGGAGCCATTCTGTTCTTATTATGTGCTATACCCAGAAGAGAACTTGGCACATATTTGGCAATCATCAATTATATAATGAATGGAACACGTATGTGCCTAAATGCTGGTAACCCTCTGAGATTGGTTTTATTGGTCCCTTTTCCTCCCCCTTGCTTATTTTCTCATGGAAGTGTAATTGTACTTATAAATAGACTACAGGCAGGAAGAGGTGTCAGCAATAGTGAGATGAAGTGGGCTGGTGACTCACTGACTGACTAGTCTTTTTATAGACTATTGATTGAGTATCTAGTAATAGGAATAAAAATTGGAAATGAGCATGCAATTTGCCTTGGTAAAATTACAATATTTCCAAAGACATTGCCTCTTCTCTAGTATGTCTGGACACATCTATTGCTATCAGTTGAGTTGTAGGATTACAAGGATATTTGTTGTAGGCTTGATTAAAGTAGTGAATAATTACAAACAACATAAAATGTCCGACCATAGAGAACTGGTGAAATCTATGAAATACAGCATGTCTTCATTTAGTAGGAACTGAGTAAATATTGTTGACTCATTGACTGTAGCCTTTAAAAATGAGGAGGTAAATGTATATGTACTGACAATGAAAAAAGTCCACAATATATTAGTAACAGTAACAGGTTACCAAGTGGCATGTGTAATGTAGTTCTATTTCTGGGAGGTGGGAGGAACACCATACATAACTATCATTGGTCTCTCTCCATCAATCTATTTATCTGTATCCGTAGAAACATTTGAAGATTCTTACCTGAATTTCGGGGCTTCCCTAGTGGCTCAGTTGTAAAGACTCTGCCTGCCAGTGCAGGAGACACAGGTTCTATCCCTGATGCAGGAAGATCCCACCTGCCATGAAGCAGCCAAGCCTTTGTGCCACAACCTGAGCCTGTGTTCTAGAGCCCAGGATCCACGACTACTACACCCACGTGGCACGACTGCTGAAGCTCACACACCCTAGAGTTTGTGCTCCACAAGAGCAGCCACTGCAGTGAGACGCTCATGCTCTGCTGCTAGAGAAGGGCTCCCCCACAGCACGGCCAAATAAATAAATGCAATCATTTTTAAAAAATATTTTTAGAAAGTTACATCAGGGGGTAAAAACTTGTGTCATTATTCTCTTTTTAACTTAATATTTTTACTTTCTTATTTTACAATTATTAAAAAAAGAAAGTACAATTTTGAAAACAGAATTGTATGTGAAGTATTTGAGAATGGACTTTGCTATAAAATGAAATCAACAGTTCAGCAGGTAAAGGATACTCACTTTCCCAATTTCCATGTGGTTTGCTTGTCACAGTGTTTATGGGTGAATTCACAAGTATTAATTTAACACATGACGGGTTGGAAAATTTAGATTTTTCTACCAGATCCACATTCTGTGTTGCATTCTACCTTCCCACATGGTAGCAGTTGATCATTTTTTCTACAGAACATGGCAGAAGGTACTTTTGGACATTATTCCTTAACCAGATATTATTCATTAAGCAGAAAATAAATAGCAGAAACTGACAGGCAAAGCACTATTTAAAATTAAATTCGTTCTCCATTCTTCAAATACTTTCCCCAGAGATCTCAATGCCTGGAGAATACCCAGATGTGTAATATACAGGGCATACTTAAAATAGTACTTCTTGTTTATCTGAAATGCAAATAGAACTAGGTGCCCTATATTTTATTTTTGATCAGTCTACCAACCTACTGGCAACCCATATTTTTGGCCTAACCTTCTCATTTAGTAGGAAATAACCGAACCTGCCTGCAGGGCTAGTGTCAGAGGTAGTGTATGCTTCACTTCCTCTCTCAACCCCTGGCCCCTGACTTTGCATTGATTCATCCAGTCCTAGCACTGACAGCTTGTAGTGACTGTGTTTTCCTTTAGCGCCAAATGAACCTATTTGCATTCTACACCTGATTAATAAAAATAAATACTAGTACTTTTGTTATACAGAACA
Organism: Cervus elaphus; assembly: GCF_910594005.1. Lineage (NCBI taxonomy): Eukaryota > Metazoa > Chordata > Mammalia > Artiodactyla > Cervidae > Cervus > Cervus elaphus. The sequence goes on along the minus strand of NC_057819.1, from coordinate 77,771,629 downwards.
ACAACAATAAAAATTCCCTATTTTTTTTTCTTTTTCTTCCTTTCCTCCTCTACCAGCCAAGAAAGTATTAATGACATGGTTCTAATAATCTTCATTATTATCTCCTAGTATAAAAGGATGCCTACAGTAGGTGAGTTACCTACTGCCAAAATAGTCCCACATGATCAACCATCTCAAAATGTAGTCACTTAGAGGAGGCAGTGTGAGATGGCAGCATAAGATCCTGAACTCACATTCTCCCAAGGACACAGTAGGTCTACAGCTACACATGGACCAATTCCCTTTGAAAATGACCTGAAACCTAGCTGAATAACTCCTCCACAGTGAAGGATAAAAGAAGCAGATCAAGATGAATAGGACTGGAATTGACACATGTACACTCTTGATACTATGTATAATATAAAATAGGTAGCTAATGAGAACATACTGTATATCGAGGGAACTGTACTAAATACTTTGTGGTGCCCTGAATGGCAAGGAAGTCCGAAAGGGAGGGATCTGTGTATATGTGTGGCTGATTCATTTTGCCGTACAGTAGAAACTAATGCAGTATTGTAAAGCAACTGTAATCCAGTAAAATCCATTTTTATATGAAGGTGAGAACTCTATGCCCAGTGCAGTGACTCACAATTAGGAAGGACTTCACAAACATGGAGCTCCTCTCTGAGGACTGGGCTGGAGATCTGAGCCCAGCATCAGGCACCCCAGCCCTTGGGACCTGTACCAGAGAAACAAGCCCCCCAAACCTCTGGCTTTGAAAACCAACGAGACTTTCATCCAGGAGAACCATAGGACTGTAGGGAATAGAGTCTTCAAGGACGCTGTCCCTAAAGGACCCACACGCCCTGGGAGCTAGCACAAAAGCAGAATTTGAAAAGCACCCATAGTACATGTGAAGAACACCCATCTGCTGATCTTGAAGCATTCTGCCAGGTGGAGGCGCTGAAAGTGAAAGTTGCTCAGTTGCGCCCAGCTCTTTGAGACCCCGTGGACGAGCGAGTCCGTGGAATTCTCCAGGCCAGAACACTGAAGTGCATAGCCTTTCCCTTCTCCAGGGGATCTTCCTGACCCATAGATTGAACCCAGGTCTCCCACATTGCAGGCAGATTCTTTACCAGCTGAGGCACCAGGGAAGCCCAAGAATACTGGAGTGGGTAGCCTACCCCTTCTCCAGGGGATCTTCCCAGCCCAGGGATGGAACCCAGGTCTCCCGCCTTGCAGGCGCTGGTGGCATGATTTCGGCACTGACCCTGTGACCTGCTGGTGCTGATGACTGTCTCCCCTGGGCCACTCCTGCAGCCAGCCCAAGCTGTGTGGGCACGCACAGCCCACCCAGGGGACACAACCTGGGTCCCTACTATGGTGGCAAGGAGAAATTGTATTTCTGGGTCCTCTGAGTGGGGAACATTTATACGGGTTCTTCTTGGAAGGCTACCACCCTCAGGGCACTACATAGATAGCCGACTGAAACACCCTATTTGCTAGTCATAGAGCTTCAACCTGAGACAAACACTTGCAGTTTATCACACATCCAGAGGCTACAAAAGTCCTCTCAGGGAACAGGAGACAGGGGGCAACACCTCATTGTAGCTGGTGAGAGAGTTAACTTAGGCAGGTTGATAAGGAGTCTAAGCCTGAGGTCCCTTTAAGGAGGAGGTAAACCTTCTTTCTTTTTCACATTCCTTTGCCTCAGACAAGTAGGCTTTATGGCCTACTGAACAAGCATCTCTTGTTAAAGGCCGTCCCTTTTTCAAGCTTTGAATGGATGTTATGGGAGAACGCCTGGGTAAAACTTCCACAGCCTTGAGTTCTGGGTTAACCTGTTCCTTCTGGCTAATCTCGTGCTGATGTCATACCAGAATGTATGGTACAGGAAAGGGTCTGAGCAAAATTCTCACAGCATTGAGGTAGTTTTTTAACCCGCTCTCAGCAGCTAGTTGAGAAGTATATAAGACCCCGCTTAAACTAGTGAGGCGGGTACTCTCCTGCCCCCTTCTGATGCCAATGTCAGAAGCTTTTTCTGTTGCTTTTGCTTTAAATAAAATCTAGACAAATCTCTGAGGGACCTAGACTGTCTTTGGTCCCAGAGTTAAATCTTCTCCTTCAGAGACACGAATCTGATGGCACCCTTCACCATTTACTGCTAAGCTGTCATTGGCCTTACTGTGGTCTTGTGGTACCTTGCAGAAAGGAGTTCACACACTTGACTGAGCCCCGATTTTTGTAACTATTAACCAAAAGGACATCTCCAGACCATCTGATCTGGAGGCCAGCAGGGTTTACAATTGTGATCCCACAGGACAGTATATATTTGAATATCTTAAAGATAAGTCTGAAGGCTTAGCTTCTAATCAGCCTGAAACTAGGTTCTGACTGGGATTCCTCCCTCTAGAACACTCACAAATACTTTCATTTTATTTTATTAATGTTTTCCTTTTTTACTATTTATTTTTAATTGATGATGGCTTAACAATATTGGTTTCATTTCTATCATACCTCAAAATGAATTAGCCATAGGTGTACCTATGTCCCCTGTCTCCTGAATCTCCCTCCCACCTCCCTCCCATTCCCACCCATCTAGGTTATTACAGAGCCCCTGTTTGAGTTCCCTGAGTCATTCAGCAAATTCCCATTGGCTGTCTATTTACATATGTTAGTGTATGCACTCAAGCTACTCTCTGCATTCATCTTACCCTCTCCCTCTTCTTCCCCATCCTTAGCCATAAGTCTGTTCCCTACGTCTGTGTCTCCATTCCTGCCCTGCGAACAGGTTCATCAATACCATCCTTCTATGTTCCATATGTTTGTGTTGATATATGGTATTTGTTTTTCCTCTTTTTGACTTTACTTCAGTCTGTATAATAGGCTCTAGGCTCATCCACCTCATTAGAACTGATTCAAATGTGTTCCTTTTTATGTCTGAGTAGTATTTCACTGTATATATGTACCATGCTTCTTTAACAATTCATCTGTCAATGGACAACTAGGTTGCTTCAATGTCTTGGCTATTGTAAATAGTGCTGCAATGAACATTAGGGTACATAGGTCTTTCCAGTTTTGGTTTCTTCAGGATATATGCCTAGAAGTGGTACTGCTGGGTCATATGGTGGTTTTATTCCTAGTTTTAAAGGAATCTCCACACTGTCTTCCATGATGGCTCTATCAATTTACATTCCCACCATTAATGCAAGAGGGTTCCCTTTTCTCCACACCCTCTCCAGCACTTATTGCTTGTGGACTTTTTGATTATGGCCATTCTGACTGGTGTGAGGTGATATCTCACTGTAGTTTTGATTTGCATTTCTCTGATAATGAGTGATGCTGAGCATCTCTTCCTGTGTTTATTAGCCATCTGTGTGTATTATTTGGAGAAATATTTATTTAGGCCTTTTGCCCACTTTTTGATCAGGTTGTTTGTTTTCCTGGTACTGAGCTGTATGAGCTGCTTCTATATTTTGAAAATCAATTCTTTGTCATTTATTTCATTTGCGGTTATTTTCTCCCATTCTGAGGGTGATCTTTCCACCTTGCTTATAGTTTCCTTTGCTGTGAAAAATCCTTTAAGTTTAATTAGATCCCACTTATTTATTTTCGTTTTTATTTCCAGTATTCTAGGAGGTGGGTCATAAAGGAACTTGCTATGATTTATGTCATACAGGAACACTCAAAAATCTTGACATACCATCAACAAGTGTGACCAATGAAGAATAAATCAGGTTGCTTAGACAATCACAAAGTTACAAGTGACAACTAAGAGCTAGAGCAAGTTTAAATAATAAGGTTCTTTTCTATGTAAGGCTCTTGATGAAAGTGAAAGAGGAGAGTGAAAAAGTTGGCTTAAAGCTCAACATTCAGAAAACTAAGATCATGGTATCTGGTCCCATCACCTCATGGGAACTAGATGGGGAGACAGTGGAAACAGTGTCAGACTTTATTTTTTTGGGCTCCAAAATCACTGCAGATGGTGACTGTAGCCATGAAATTAAAAGACGCTTACTCCTTGGAAAGAAAATCATGACCAACCTAGATAGCATATTAAAAAGCAGAGACATTCCTTTGCCAACAAAGGTCCGTCTGGTCAAGGCTTTTTCCAGTGGTCATGTATGGATGTGAGAGTTGTAATGTGAAGAAAGCTGAGTGCCGAAGAATTGATGCTTTTGAACTGTGGGGTTGAAGACTCTTGAGAGTCCCTTGGACTGCAAGGAGATCCAAACAGTCCATCCTAAAGGAGATCAGTCCTGGGTGTTCATTGGAAGGACTGATGCTGAAGCTGAAACTCCAATACTTTGGCCACCTGATGTGAAGAACTGACTCATTTGAAAAGACCCTGATGCTGGGAAGGATTGGGGGCAGGAGGAGAAGGGGACGACAGAGGATGAGATGGCTGGACAGCATCACTGACTTGATGAACATGAGTTTAAGTAAACTCCGGGAGTTTGTGATGGACAGGCAGGCCTGACGTGCTGCGTTTCATGGGGTCACAAAGAGTCGGACACGACTGAGTGACTGAACTGACTGACTGACTGATGTAAGGCTGATCCTTCAAAACAGGGAGAAGTAGCTGTTACTTCATTAATACAGAGAAACAAACAGAGTCAAGAGAAATGAGGAGACAGAGGAATATGTTCCAAACAAAATAATAAGCTAGAACCTTTGAAAAAACCCAAATGAAACAGAGGTAAGTAATTTATCTGATAAAGAGTTCAAAATAATGGTTATAAAGATGTTCACCAAACAGGAGAAGAAAGGATGAATACAGTGAAAACTTCCCAAAAGATAAAAATTTAGAAAATACCAATGGAAGTCACAGAGTTCTTCCATTGTTTAGTGGTGATAAGCATCTTTAGCTTTTGTTTATTTTGGAAATTTTGTATCTCTCCTACAATTCTAAATATTAGCCCTGTCAAGTAGAGTATTCTTGGTTGGAACTTTTGTTTTTCTTTTTCTTTCCTTTCAGCACTTTGAATATATCATGCCACTCCCTGCTTGCCTTCAAAGTTTCTGCTGAAAGTCTTGGGAGAGCAGAGAGGTTTCTTATATATAAATGCTGTTTCCCTTATAGTTTAGTCACTTCCCTCATAGTTTAGTCAGTTAAGAATCTGCCTGTAATGCAGGAGACCCAAATTCAATTCCTGGGTTGGTAAGATCCCTTGGAGAAGGAAATGGCAACCCACTCCAGTAAAACAAAAACTTTTCATAAAAGACAAAGATAGGTGTTAAATAATGATAAAAGGGTCAATCCAGCCAGAAGACGTAACATTTATATCTATGCATTCAACATCGGAGTACCAAAATGTATAAAGCAAATATTGGTGATGGACAGAGAAGCCTGGCATGCTGCAGTCCATGGTTCCAAAGAGTCAGACATGACTGAGCGACTGAACTAAACTGGAACTGAACAGACGTAAATAGAAAAATGGACAGCAATACAAGAATAGTATATAGAATTTAATACCCCATAGACATAGATCATCCAAATAGAAAATAAAAAACAGAACATCAGCCTTAAATAACACATCAGATTGGGTAGGCTTAATTGATTTTCTATAGAACATTCCATTCAAAAGCAACACATTCTTTTCAAGTGCACATGGAACATTATCCAGAATAGTAATATTACATACTAGGCAATAAAATAAGTGTTAATAAATTTATGAATATTGTAATCATACCAAGAATCTTTCCAACCACAATGGTATGAAATGAGATCAATTATAAGAAGAAAACTGGGAAAATCACAAATGTGTGATGATTAAACAACATGCTACGAACATGAATTGGTCAACAAAGAAATCAAAGGAAAAATCAAAATGTACCCCAAGGCAAATAAAAATGGAAATACAACATAATAAAATCCATGGGATACATCAAAAGCAGTTGTAAGAGGGAAGTGTATAGTGATACAAGCCTACATCAAGACATCAAGAAAAAAGAAAAATCTTAAATAGACAGTATTATTTTACACCTAAAGTGACTAGAAAAAAGAGAACAAAATCCTAATTTAGTAAAAGGAAGGTAATAAAAGATTAGAGCAGAATTAAATGAAATGGAGACTAAAAAGATTACAGAAAAGATGAATGAAACCAGGAGATTTTTCGTTGAAAAGAGAAACAAAATTGATAAACCTTCAGCCACATTCATTAAAAAAAAGAGAGAGAGAGAGAGAGCACCTGAGAGAGAGCCCAAATGAATAAAATCAGATTTAAAACAGAAATTACAATTGATACCAAAGAAATAAAAAGGGTTATAAGAAAGTTTTTGCTCAGTCATGTTTGACTCTTTGCCACCCCATGGACTGTAGCACCCCAGGCTTCCCTGTCCTTCACCATCTCCTGGAGTTTACCCAAACTCATGTCTATTGAGTATATGATGCCATCCAGCCATTTCATTCTCTGTCATTCCTTTCTCTTCCTGCCCTCAATCTTTCCCAGCATCAGGGTCTTTTCCAATGAATCAACTCTTCACATCAGGTGGCCAAAGTACTGGAGCTTCAACTTCAGCAACAGTCCTTCCAATGAATATTTAGGGTTTATTTCCTTTAAGATTGACTGGTTTGATCTCCTTTCTGTCCAAGGGACTCTCAAGAGTCTTCTCTAAAAAAAAAAAAAAAAAAAAAAAAAGAGTCTTCTCTAGCACCACAGTTTGAAAGCATCAATTCTTTGATGCTCAGCCTTCTTTATGGTCCAGCTCTCACACCTGTACATGACTATTGGATGCAACCGTAGCATAGTAAAACCCCACAAGACCAAACAAATGAAGAGGAAGTAGGCAGCTTACCTGAAAAAGAATCAATGTAATGATAGTAAAGATGATTCAAAACTTGGAAATAAAATGGAGGCACAGATAAATAGAATGGAGACACAGACCAAGAAGATACAGGAAATGATTAATAAGGATCTAGAATAAATAAACAGATAATCAGCAATGAATAACACAATAACTGAGATTAAAAATACACTATGGGTAACCAACATCAATATAACCAAAGTAGAAGAATGGATAAGTGAGCTGGAAGAGAGAATGGTGGAAATGAAACAGAGCGGAATAGAGAAAAAAAAAAAGAAAAGAAAAAAAATCAGGAAAGTCTTATAGACCTCAGTAACAACATTAAGCACACCAACATCTGAATTATAGAGGTCCCAGAAAATGAGAAAAACAATGGGTGTGAGAAAATATTTGAGAGATTATACTCAAAAACTTTCCTAACATAGGAAAGGAAATATTCACCCAAGTTCAGGAAGCCCAGAGAGTTCTATATGGGATAAACCCAAAGAGAAACACATTGAGACACATATTAATCAAACTAACACAAATTAAACACAAAGAAAAATATTAAAAGCAGCAAGATAAAAGCAACAGGTAACTTACAAAGGGATCCCCACTAGGCTAACAGCTGATCTTGCAACAGAAACTCTGCTGGCCAGAAGGGAGTGGCAGGATATACATAAAGTGAAGAAAGGAAAAACCTACAATCAAGATTACTGTATCCAGGAAGAATCTCATTTAGATTTGATGAATAAATTAAAAGCTTTGTAGACAAGCAAAAGTTAAGATAATTCAGCATCACCAAACCAGCTTTACAACAAATGTTAAAGCAACTTCTCTAGACAGGAAACATAAGAGCAAGAAAAGGCCTACAAAAACAAACCCAAAACAATAAAGTAAATGGTAATAGACTCATACACAGCAGTGTATGAATGATTACATTACCTTAAATGTAAACGGATTAAAGTTCCAGCCAAAATACACAGATTGGGTGAATGAATATGAAAACAAGATCTCTACACATGCTGTCTATAAGAGACCCACTTCAGACCTAGGGACACATATAGACTGAAAATGAGGGGTTGGAAATCAAAAAAAAGCAGAAGTAGTAATACTCATATGAGACAAAATAGACTTTAAAATAAAGTATGTTACAAGAGATAAGAAAGGACACTACATAAGGGTGAAGGGATCAATCCAATAAGAAGATACAATTATAAATATATATGCATCAAACATAGGAGCATGTCAAAACATAAGGCAAATGCTAGCAACTATTAAAGGGGAAACACAATAACACAATAATAGTGGGGGATTTTAACATCCCAGTTACACCAATGGACAGATCATCCAGATGGAAAATTAATAAGGAAACACAAATATTAAATGGAACATTGGACCAGATAGACCTAATTGATGTCTACAGTACATTTCATCTGGAAACAGTAGGTTTCACTTTGTCTCAAGTGCACAATGAACATTCTCAAGAATAGATCACATGTTGGGTCATAAATCAAGCCTTTAAAAAAAATGAAATCATTTCAAGTATCTTTTCTGAACACAATGCTATAAGACTAGATATCCACTACAGGAAAATAAAATTGTAAAAAATACAAACACATGGAGGCTAAACAATATGCTTTGAGTAATCAATGGATCACTTAAGAAATCAAAGAGGAAATAAAAAAAAATATTTAGAAACAAATAGCAATGAAAACACAACTCAAAACCTATGGGATGCAGTAAAAGCAGTGCTAAGAGGAAAGTTTATAGTAATACAAGCCTATGTCAAGAAACAAGGAAAACAACAAATAAATAACCTAACCTTCCACCTAAAGCAACTAGAAAAAGAAAGGGAAAAAAGTCCTAAAGTTAATACCAGGAAAGGAATCAGAAAGATCAGAGCAGAACTAAATGGAAAAAAAAGAAGGAGAAAAGAACAAAGATCAATAAAGCTGATTGATCAATAAAACTGATCAGAAAAGCTTATTCTTTGAGAAGATAAACAAAATTGACAAACCATTAGGCAGATTCATCAAGAAAAGGAGAGAAGACTCAAATCAATGAAGTTAGAAATGAAAAAGGAGAAGTTTCAACAGACTACACAGAAACACAGAGAATGTTAAAAGACTATTGTGGGTAACTATATGCCAACAAAATGAGCAATTTGGAAGAAATGGACAAATTCTTAGAAAGTGTAATCTTTGAAAACTTAATCAGGAAGGAATAGAAAATATGAATAGACCAATCACAAGCACAGAAATCAAAACTGTACCCAAATAACTTCCAACAAACAAAAGCCTGGGGCCAGATGGCTTCACAGGCAAATTCTACCAAAAGTTTAGAGAGGAGCTCACACCTATCCTACTCAAACTCTTTCAGAAAATTGCAGAGGAAGGGAAACTCCCAAACTCACTCTACAAGGCCACAATCAATGTGATAACAAAATCAAAGATACCACAAAAAAGAGAGAAAATTACAGGCTAATGCCACTGATGAACATAGAAGCAAAAATCCTCAACAAAATTCTAGCAAACAGAATCCAATAGCACATTACAAGGATCACACGCCATGATCAAGTGGGATTTATCCCAGAAATGCAAGGATTCTTCAATAAAGGTAAATCAATGTGATACTCCATACTAACAAATTGAAAAATAAAAATCATATGATCATCTTAATAGATGCAGAGAAATATTTTGGCAAAATTCAACACCCATTTATGATAAAAACTCTCCGGAATGTAGTCATAGAAAGAACATAACTCAACATAATAAAGGCCATATATGACAAACCCACAGAAAACATTATTCTCAACAGTGAAAAACCGAAAGCATTTCCTCTAAGATCAGGAACAAGACAAGCATGCCTACTCCCATCACTATTATTTAACATAATTTGGAAGTCCTAGCCATAACAATCAAAGAAGAAAAAGCAATAAAAGAAATCCAACTGGAAAAGAAGTAAAACTCTCACTGTTTGCAGATGACATATACTATACATAGAAAACCTTAAAGATGCAGCCAGAAAATTATTAGAGCTAATCAATGAATATAGTAAAGTTTCAGGATATAAAATTAATACACATAAATCCCTTGCATTCTTATATACAATCAATGAAGAATCAGAGAAATTAAGGAAAGAATCCCATTCACCATTGCAACAAAAAGAGTAAAATACCTAGAAATAAACATATCTAAAGAGACAAAAGACTTGTATGAAGAAGACTATAAGACATTATAAAGTTATAAGATTTCTTTCTATAAAGAAATCAAAGATGACAAAAACAAATGGAGAGAATCAATTTGGGTTGGAAGAAAAATATTGTGAAAATGACTATACTACCCAAAATAATCTACAGTTTCAATTATAATCCCTATCAAACTACCAAGGGTATTTTTCACAGAATAGAACAAAAATTTTTCACAATTTAAATGAAAACACAAAAGGTTCTGAATAGCCAAAGCAATCTTGACAAAGAAAATCAGAGCTGGAGTAATCATCCTTCCTAAAGTTATAGTCATCATGACAGTATGGCACTGGTACAAAAAGAGAAATATAAACCAACAGAACAAGATAGAAAGCTCAGAGATAAACCCACACATCTATGGGCACTTTAACTTTGACAAGGGAGGTGAGAATAAACAATGGAGAAAAGACAGCCTCTTCAGTAAGTGGTGCTGGGAAACTAGACAACTAAAATTGGAGCGATTCCTACCACCATACACAAAAGTAAACTCAAAATGGTTTAAAGACTTAAATGCAAAGCCAGAAACTATAAAGCTCTTAGAGAAAAACCTAGGCAATACATTCTTGGGCATAAATCTCAGCAAGATCCTCTTTGACCTACCTCCTAGAATAATAGAAATAAAAACAAAAATAAACAAATGGGACCTAATTAAACTTAAAAGCTTTTGTACAGCAAAGAAATAAACAAGATTAAAAGGGAACACTCAGAATGGGATGAAATATTTGCAAATGAAATATCTGACAAATGATTTTTCTCCAAAGTGTAGAAGTAGCTCATACAGCTCAATATTAGAAAACAAACAGCCCAATCAAAAACATGGGTAGAAGACCTAAACAGACACTTCTCCAAAGAAGACATTCAGATAGCTAATAAACAAATGAAAAAATGCTCAACGTTGCTCATTATTAGAGAAATGCAAATCAAAACTACAAATGAGGTATCACCTCTTACCAGTCAGAATGGCCATCATCAAAAAATCTACAAGCAATAAATGTTGGAGAGGATGTGGAGAAATGAAACTCTCTTGCACTGTTGGTAGGAATGTAAATTGATACGGCCACTATGGAGAATAGTATGAAGATTCCTTAAAAAACTAGGAACATGCCACCATATGACCCAGCATGTACCATGAGAAAACCATAATTTAAAATGACACATGTATTTCAGTATTCATACAGCACTATTTATAAAAGCTAGGACATGAAAGCAACCTAGATGCCCATCAACAGATGAATGGATAAAGAAGATGTGGTATGTATACATACAGTGGAGTATTACTCAGCTGTAATAAAGAATGAATTTCAGTCAGTTCTAGTGAGGTGGATGAACCTAGAGCCTGTTATACAGAGTGAAATAAGTCAGGAAGAAAAAAGCAAATATAGTACATTAATGCATATATATGGGATCTAGAAAAATGGTATTGATGAATCTTTTTGCACAGAAGGAATGGAGATGCAGATATAGAGAATAAACTTGTTGACACATACAGGAAGGAGGAGTGGGATGAATGGAGAAAGTCGCATTGACATATACACACCACCACATGTGAAATAGATAGTGGGTGAGGGTGAGAAGTTGCCCCATAACAGAGGGAGCCCAGCCTGGCGCTATGTGATGACCTAGAGGGGTGGGATGGTGGGAGGGAGGGAAGCTCATGGAGGAGGTGATTTGTATACAATTATGATGATTCGTGTTGTTGTACTGCAGAGAATACACAATATTGTAAAACAATTGTCCTCCAATTAAAAAAAAAAAAAAAAAGAAGAAGACCCAGTTGGGAAACATCAAAGCAGAAAGGGTTGGAAGAGGAGGTGGGGATGGGGAGAAAAAAAATCGGACTGATTACATTCTTTGTAGCCGAAGATGGAGATGCTGTATACACTCAGCAAAAGCAAGACCTGGAGCTAACTGTACCTCAGATCGTGAGCTCCTTATTGCAAAATTCAGACTTAAGTTGAAGAAAATAGGGGAAACCACTAGGCCATTCAGGTATGACCTAAATCAAATTCCTTATGATTATACAGCAGAGGTGATGAATAGATTCAAGGGACTACATCTGGTAGACTGCCTGAAGAACTATGGATGGAGGTTTGTAACATTGTACAGGAGGCAGTGCTAAAACCGTCCTCCAGAAAAGAAACGTAGAAGCAAAGTGGTTGTCTGAGGAGGCCTTACAAATAGCTGAGAAAAGAAGAGAAGGAAAGGAGAAAGGGAAAGCTATGCCTAACTGAATGCAGAGTTCCCACGAATAGCAAGGAGAGAGAAGAAAGTCTTCTTAACTGAATAAAGCAAAGAAATAGAGGAAAACAGTAGAATGGGAAAGACTAGAGAACTTCTCAAGAAAATCAGAGATACCAAGAGAACATTTCATGCAAAGATGTGCACAAAAAGGAAAGAAATGGCAAGGTCCTAACAGAAACAGATGAGATTAAGAAGAGGTGGAAGAATAAACAGAAAAACTGTGCAAAAAATTTTCACAACCCAGATAACCATGATGGTGTGGTTACACACCTACAGCCAGACATCCTGGAGTGCGAAGTCAAGTGGGTCTTAGGAAGCATCACTATGAACAAAGTTAGTGGAGGTGATGGAATTCAAGCTGAGCTATTTCAAATCCTCAAAGATGATGCTGTTAAAGTGCTACACTCAATATGCCAGCAAATTTAGAAAACATAGCAGTGGCCACAGGACTGGAAAAGGTCAGTTTTCATTAAAATCCCAAAGAAAGGCAATGCCAAAGAATGTTTAAATTACGGTACAATTACACTCATTTCACATGCTAGCAAGATTATGCTCAAAATCCTTCAACCTAAGCTTCAGCAGTAGGTGAATCGAGAACTTCCAGATGTACAATCTAGATTTAGAAATGGCAGAGGATCCAGAGATCAAGTTTCCAACATCTGCTGGATCATAAAAAAATCAAGTGAATTCCAAAAAAATCTACTTTTGCTTCATTGACTGTGGTAAAAACTTTGACTGTGCAGATCACAATGGACTGTGGAAAATTCTTAAAATAGAAATGGGAATAACAGGCTACCTTACCTGCCTCCTGACCAAACTGTGTGGTGGCTCAGATGGTAAAGTGTCTGCCTGCAATGCGAGAGACCTGGGTTCGATCCCTAGGTTGGGAAGATCCCCTGGAGAAGGAAATGGAAACCCACTCTAGTACTCTTGCCTAGAAAATTACATGGATGGAGGAGCCTGGTGGGCTACAGTCCATGGGGTCGCAGAGTCGGACACGACTGAACGACTTCACTTTCTTACCTGCCTCCTGAGAAACCTGTATGCAGGTCAATAAGCAACAGTTAGAACTGGACATGGAACAATGGACTGGTTCAAAAATTGGGAAAGGAGTATGTTGAGGTTGTATATTGTCACTCTGCTTATTTAATTTCCATGCAGAGTACACCATGTGTAATGCTGGGCTGGTTGACTCACAAGCTGGAATCAAGATTGCCAGGAGAAATACTAATAACCTCAGACATGCAGATGATACCACTTTAATGGTAGAAAGTGAAGAGGAACTAAAGAACCTCTTGATAAAGGTGAAAGAGGAGAGTGAAAAACCTGGCTCAAAAGTCAACATTTAAAAAACAAAGGTCATGGCATCTGGTCTGATCACTTCATGGCAAATTGATGGGGAAAAAGTGGAAACAGTTACAAATTTCATTTTCTTGGGCTCCAAAATCACTGTGGATGGTGACAGTGGCTAAGGAATTAAAAGATGGTTGCTCCTTGAAAGAAAAGCTATGATAAACCTAGACAGGATAATAAAAAGCAGAGATATCACTTTGCTGACAAAGATCCATATAGTCACAGCTATGGTTTTTCCAGTAGTCATGTACAGATGTCAGAGTTGGACCTTAAGAAAGGCTGAGCACTGATGAACTGATGCTTTCATACCGTGGTGCTAGAGAAGGCTCTTGAGAGTCCCTTGAACAGCAAGGAAGTCAAACCTGTCAACTCTAAATAAATCAACACTGAATATTCATTGGAATGACTGATGTTGAAGCTGAAGCTCCAATACTTTGGCCACCTGAAGCAAAGAGCTGATTCAATGGAAAAGACCTTGATGCTGGGAAAGATTGAAGGCAGGAGAAGGGGGCAACAGAGGATGAGATGGTTGGATGGTGTCACCAACTCCATGGACATGAGTGTGAGCAAACTCTGGAAGATAGTGAAGGACAGGGAGGCCTGGTGTGGTCCAGTCCATGGGGTCGCCAAGTGTGAGACAGGTCTTGGTGCCTGAACAGCAACAACTCTTACACCACATACAAAAATTAACTCAAAGTGAGTGTAAGACTAGAAACCACAAAATCCCTAGAATTCCACATAGGCAGAAACCTCCAGAATGTAATGACATAAGCATAAGGTTTACTTAGTTTCTGAGTCTGGGGATGACTTTTTAAGACTGAACTTGCCTGGGCAATTCTGGTCTTAGCTGGGATCTGACATGTCTGGAACACAACTCCCTGGGCAACACAAGTCACTGGGTCATGCCTTCTTCATCTTCCAGCAGACCAACTTGGGCATGTTCTTATGACAGAGACAAAGATATAAGAGTGCAAGTGGACGCATGTGTCTCCTTTTATAGTCTCATTTTGCATATCATTTGATAATATATTTTTATCCATACGAGTCACATGTCCAACCAAAATCAAGGGACAGAAACATAATCCATCCATTGGTGGGAGAAAAAGTGTAAATTCACATGAAAAAGAGTATGTGAATGGCTGAAGGTATCATTAATGCAATCAATATATCACACAAAATTCATGTGATAATTAAAATTAATAATGATGATTCATGCATGCTCCGTCATGTGTGACTCTTTGCTACCCCATATACTTCAGTCTGCCAGGCTCCTCTGTCCTGGCAGATTTTCCAGGTAAGAAAACTGGAGTGGGTTGCCATTTCCTACTCTAGGGGTTCTTCCCGACCAAGGGACTGAATCTTCATCTCCTGCATTGGCAGGCGGATTCTTTACCACTGCTCCACCTGGGAAGCCTCAAAAACGATGATTGACCTTTACTATATAGTTGAACAGTTCTCTTTGGCAAAGTATGACATCAGTGAGTGCTGTCTCCTAATGTTGAATGAGTCATCTGGCTCAATGTGATTCTCATAATTGCTCATATTCTAGGAACAACATCTACTTCTTAGGCATACTGGAGCCACCTGTGAAAAGAATAGGTCAGTGCTTCCCTAAGGAAGGCCTAGCAATAGCTCTGCTTGAAGCTGAACACAGTTTGCATTTTCAACTCATAAACTGATTTTCAGTCTAACCAGGCAACTATTGCACTGTTTTTCACAGAGCCCATCAAAATTATAAATCTATTTAGCATTTTTTCTAAGCTTCTATTAAATACACAATATGCACTGCACAGATAATGTAACACAGAATGAAATGGAAAATAAGGTCTTCATCCATCCCTAATCTAATTGTAGCAACTTGCTGATAACCAAGAAAAGAACCAGAAGGTAATCATTTCCTCTTTTGAAGGAAGAAGAGTTTTGCAGCTTGACTGCAGCTGTCTGAATTTCAAGCTCCATTTGCTGAAACTAACACAAAACAGTATATTTTACTCTTTTGGAATCACCATGCAAAATTGTTTAGAGACAACTGCAGAAATTTATATTCATTTTCACCTTCTAATAATCATGTTCCATCATACTTTATAACAAAACAAATACCCTGAATTTTATAAAATTAAGGGAGAATAAAATTGAATTATAAAGGGTTTTCCCTGATGTTACTGGCAATTAGCATTTAAATAAAGATTTAAATCATCCATAGCACAAAATCGAGGGAAACTATTACATTTAATTAAATGTATTACTCACAATGATTAAAATAGAAACTTGAAAATGATTGCTCACTAATTTCATTCTTACAGATCTAAAGGAAATTTTAATATTTTAATTATTTTTCTGTGTGTACGTGACATGTACCATATAACTAGAATCACAAATCAAAGAGGGTTTATCCTATTTTCTGAATTTATGTGTATAGCTTTCCAGGAATATATTACTAAACATAAATAATATGAGGAGTGCTAATGTAGTAAATGAAATTGCAATGTTGTTACTGGAAACGTGTACATTTAAAAATTAACCTTGAATTCGTGAACTGACTCTGTATACCAACTATGCATGTAGGATAATTAGAATAGTTTTTTTTTTTTCCCCCTCTCAGTTTGGGCATACAGATTATGCTATAAATAGTCCTCATAAGAAAACCAGTATGACAGAGTAAAAGTGTATTAGGCTCAGCATCAGATGTTCTGACTTTGAGTCTCCAACTGTTATATTCTACATGACTTTGGGCAAATCTCACTGGAGCCTTATGTCTATCTGCTAAGCTTCATTTGAGATAAACAATGGCACACTTCAAGAACACAATCTACAAACAGCTAAAAGGAGAAAAGTACACAGAAGAAAATAAAAGATGAGGTTCCTACTTTTTTTTGAGTCAATTGGCTTTTTCTATAATCAGGCATGAGGAAGATCAATAATTTCTCTGATGTCAATAATGTGGATAAGCAACAAATATTATGAACTTTAACTATGAAAATGCTTTGTAAAACCGTGGCTACAAAATATGATATTACTCATCATTAGGATTTCTAAAATGTGGATGAGAGTCTTTCCAAACAACTCATAAACTCATACAAACACCCTGAATTTTTATAATTGATCAATGTTATCAGTATTTCTAAACTTTTGGAGGGTTGTGGATACAGAATTTGCCAAAGTTTTGTGCTTCATACATAGAAACAAAATATCTATACATAAAAATTGGGGAATTTTGTGCACAATTCCAATAGGATTTATTAGATTACCTGAAACCATGTAGATCTCTGATTTTATAGTTAGATATTGGCTCATTCCTAAATTTCAAGCAATTTGTTGGTTTAGGATTAATTTAGATTTTAATGTTTTCTTACTTTTCTCTTTTTGAGAGAAAACTGATCTAGTATTTTTTTTTTTTTTAACTTCTCAGCAACTTTTAGGATACTTTTATTTTTATTTTTTTAACATTTTTTTATTGAAGGATAATTGCTTTACAGAATTTGGTTGTTTTCTGTCAAACCTCAACATCAACCAACCATAGGTATACGTATATCCCATCCCTTTTGAACCTCCCTCCCATCCCATCCCTCTAGGTTGATACAGAGCCCCTGTTTGAGTTTCCCGAGCCACACAGCAAATTCCTGTTGGCTATCTATTTTACATATGGTAATGTAAGTTTCCATGTTACTCTCTCCATCCACCTCACCCTCTCCCCATGTCCATAAGTCTATTCTCTATGTCTGTTTCTCCATTGCTGCCCTGTAAGTAGATTCTTTAGTACCATTTTTCTAGATTCTGTATATATGCATTAGAATAAGATATTTATCTTTCTCTTTCTGACTTACTTCACTCTGTATAAAAGGTTCTAGTTTCACTAGAACTGACTCAAATGTGTTCCTTTATATGGCTGAGTAATATTCCATTGTGTATATATACCACATCTTCTTTATCCATTCATCTGTTGATGAACATCTAGGTTCCTTCCATGGTCTAGCTACTGTATATAGTGCTGCAATCAACAATGGGATACATGTGTCTTTTTCAATTTTGGTTTCCTCAGGGTATATGCCTAAGAGGGGGATTGCTGGGTCATATGGTGGCTTTATTCCTAGTTTTATAAGGAATCTCCATACTGTCTTCCATAGTGGTTGAGTCAATTTACATTCCCACCAACAGTGCAAGAGTGTTCCCTTTTCTCCACACCCTCTCCAGCATTTATTGTGTGTAGACTTTTTGATGATGGCCATTCTGACCAGTGTGAGGTGATATGTCATTGCAGTTTTGATTTGCATTTCTCTAATAATGAGCAATGCTGAGCATCTTTTCATGTTTTTGTTAGCCATCTGTATGTCTTCTTTGGAGTGATGTCTGTTTAGGTTTTTTTCCCACTTTTTGATTGGGTTGTTTGTTTTTCTGGCATTGAGTTGTATGAGCTGCTTGTATATTTTGGAAATTAATCCTTTGCCAGTTGTTTCATTGACTATTATTTTCTCCTATTCTGAGGGTTGTCTTTTCACCTTCCTTGCAGTTTCCTTTGCTGTGCAAAAGCTTTTAAATTTAATCAGGTCCCACTTGTTTACTTTTGTTTTTATTTCCATTCCTCTAGGAGGTGGGTCATAGATGATCTTGCTTTGATTTATGTCATCGAGTATTCTGCCTATGTTTTCCTCAAAGAGTCTTATAGTTTCTGGTCTTACATTTAGGTCTTTAATCCATTTTGAGTTTATCTTTGTGTATGGCATTAAGAAGAGCTCTAATTTCATTCTTTAACATGTAGCTGTCCAGTTTTCCCAGTAACATTTATTGAAAAGGCTGTCTTTGCCCCATTGTATATTCTTGCCTCCTTTGTCAAAAATAAGGTACCTATGGGTGCATGGTTTTGTTTCTGGGCTTTCTGTCTTGTTCCATTGGTCTCTATTTCTGTTTTTGTGCCAGCACCATACCCTTTCCATGATTGTAGCTTTGTAGTATAGTCTGAAGTCAGGAAGCTTGATTCCTCCAGCTCCATTCTTCTTTCTCAAGACTGCTTTGGCTAATTTGGGCTCTTTTGTGTTCCCATATGAATTGTGAAGTTTTTTGTTCTAGTTCTGTGAAAAGTGTCATTGGTTATTTGATAGGGATTGCATTGAATCTGTAGATTGTGTTTGGTGTTATAGTCATTTTCACAATATTGATTCTTCTTACCCAGAACATGAAATATCTCTGCATCTATTTATGTCATCTTTGATTTCTTTCACTAGTGTCTTATAATTTTCTGTGTACAGTTCTTTTGTCTCCTTAGGTAAGTTTATTCCTAGATATTTAATTCTTTTCGTTGCAGTGGTGAATGGGATTGATTCCTTAATTTGTCCTTCTGATTTTTCATTGTTAGTATATAGAAATGCAAGTGATTTCTGTGTACTGATTTTGTATCCTGCAACTGTGCTAAATTCACTGATTAGCTCTAGTAATTTTCTGATATTATCTTTAGGGTTTTCTGTGTACAGTATCATGTCATCTGCAAACAATGAGAGCTTTATTTCTTCTTTTCCAATCTGGATTCCTTTTATTACTTTTACTTCTCTGATTTCTATAGCTAGGACTTCCAGAACTGTGTTGAATAATAGTGGTGAAAGTGGACACCCTTGTCTTGTTCCTGTTTTTAAGGGGAATTCTTTTGGTTTTTCACTATTGAGAGTAATGTTTCCTATAGGCTTATCATATATGGCCTTTATCATGTGTGGTATGTTCCTCCTATGACCATTTTTTGAAGAGTTTTAATGATAAATGGGTGCTCAATTTTGTCAAAGGCTTTTTCTGCATCTATTTAGATTGTCATTTTTTTTTTATCTTTCAGTTTGTTAATATGGCGTACCACATTGATTGATTTGCATATATTGAAGACTCCTTGCATACCTGGAATAAACCCAACTTGATTATGGTATATGAGCTTTTTTGATGTGCTGCTGAATTATGTTAGCTAAAATTTTGTTGAGGATTTTTGCATCTATGTTCATCAGTGATACTGGCCTGTGGTTTTCTTTTTTTGTGCTGTCTTTGTCTGGTTTTGATATCAAGGTGAAGATGGCCTTGTAGAAAGAGTTTGGAAGTGTTCCTTCCCCTGCAATTTTTTGAAAGAGTTTTAGAAGGATGGACATTAGCTCTTCTCTAAATGTTTGAAAGAATTCTGTGAAGCCATCTGGCTCTGGGCTTTTGTTATTTGGGAGATTTTTGATCACAGTTTCAATTTCAGTGCTGGTTACTGGGTTGTTCATAATTTCTATTTCTTCTTGATTCAGTCTTGGAAGATTGAACTTTTCTAAGAATCTGTCCATTTTTTCTAGGTTATCCATTTTATTGCCATGTAGTTGTTCATAATAGTCTCTTATAATCCTTTGTATTTCTGCATTGTCAGTTGTAACCTCTCCTTTTTCATTTCTAATATGTCGATTTGATTCTTCTCTTTTTTTCTTGATGAGTCTGGCTATAGGTTTGTCAATTTTGTTTATCTTCTCAAAGAAACAACTTTTAGTTTTATTAATCTTTATTATTGATTCTTTCATTTCTTTTTCATTTTTTTTAAATGATTTCTTTCCTTCTGCTATTTTTTTTTTCTTTGTTCTTTTCCCAGTTGTTTTAGGTGTAAAGTAAGGTGGTCTATTCAATGTTTTCTTGTTTATTGAGGTAGGATTGTATTGCTAGTAACTTCCCTGTTAAAACTGCTTTTCCTGAATCCCACAGGTTTTGAGTTGTCACATTTTCATTGTCATTTGTTTCTAGAAATTTTTGATTTACCTTTTGATTTCTTCAGTAAACTGTTGGTTATTTAGAAATGCCTTGTTTATTCTCCATGTGTTTGTGCTTCTTACAGTTTTTTTTTTTTTTCTTGCAACTGATATCTAGTCTCATAGAGTTATGGTTGGAGAAGATGCTTGATATGATTTCAATTTTCTTAGATTTACAGAGGTTTGATTTGTGACCCAAGATGTGGTCTATCCTGGAGAATGTTCTATGTGCACTTTAGAAGAAGGTGTATTCTGCATTTGGATGGAATGTGCTGAAGATATCAATGAGATCCATCTCATCTAAAGTATCATTTAAGATTTGTGTTTCATTATTAATTTTCTGTTTTGATGATCTGTTATTGGTATGAATGGTTAAAGTCTCCTACTATTATTGTGTTACTGTCAATTTCTCATTTTATGTCTGTTAGTGTTTGTCTTATATATTGAGGTGCTCCTATATGGGGTGCATAGATATTTACAATGTTATGTCTTCCTCTTGGATTGATCCCTTGATCATCATGTAGTGTCCTTCCTTGTCTCTTTTCATCTTCTTTATTTTAAGGCTATTTTGTCTGATAAAAGGATTGCTACTCCAGCTTTCTTTTGTTTCCCATTTGCATCGAATATTTTTTTCCATCCTCTAACTTTCAGTCTATGTCTTTTAGGTCTGAAGTGGGTTTCTTGTAGGCAGCATGTATATGGGTCTTCTTTTTGCATCCATTCAGCCAGTTTATGTCTTTCGGTTGGAGCATTTAATCCATTTACATTTAAAGTAATTGTTGATATATATGTTCCCATTGTCATTTTCTTAATTGTTTGGCATTTAACTTTGTAGATCTTTTTCCTTCTCTTGTATTTCTTGGCTGTATAAGTCTGTCTAATGCTTTCTGTAAAGCTGGTTTGGTGGCACTGAGTTCTCTTAATTTTTGTTTGTCTGAAAAGCTTTTTATTTCTCCATCAATTTTGAATGAAATCCTTGCTGGATACAGTCATCTTGGTTGTAGATCTTTCCCTTTCAGTATTTAAATATTTCCTGCCATTCTCTTCTGGCCTGCAGAGTTTCTGCTGAATGATTAGCTGTTAAACGTATGGCGCATCCCTATTATGTTACTTGTTGCTTTCCCCTTGCTGCTTTTAATATTCTTTCTTTGTGTTTAATCTTTGTTAGTTTGATTAGTATGTGTCTTTTAGTGTTTCACCTTGGGTTTATCCTGTGTGGGACTTTTTGCACCTCTTGGACTTGATTGACTATCTCCTTGTCCATTTTGGGGAAATTTTCTACTATAATCTCTTCAAACATTTTCTCTTACCCTTTCTTTTTCTCTTCTTCTTCTGGGGCCCCTATAACTCTAACGGTGGTGCATTTGATATGGTCCCAGAGGTCTCTGAGACTGTCCTCAGCTCTTTTCATCCTTTTTACTTTATTCTGCTCTTCAGAAATTATTTCCACCATTTAATCTTTCAGCTCACAGATTCATTCTTCTCCTTCAGATATTCTGCTATTGATTCCTTCCAGAGTATTTTTAACTTCAGTAATTGTGTTGTTTGTCTCTGTATGTTTATTATTTAATTCTTCCAGGTCTTTGTTAATTGATTCTTGCATTTTCTCCATTTTGTGTTCAAGGTTTTTTTTATCATCTTTACTATCATTTTTCTGAATTCTTTTTCAGGTAGTTGCCTATATCCTCTTCATTTATTTGGACTTCACTGTTTCTAAATTATTCCTTCATTTGTATAATCTTTCTCTGCCTTTTCATTATTTATTTATTTTTTTAACTTATTGTGTTTGAGGTCTCCTTTTCCCAGGCTTCAAGGTTGAATTATTTCTTCCTTTCTGTTTCTGCCCTCCTAAGTTTGGTCCAGTCATTTGTGCAGACTTCATATAGGGTGAGATTTGTGCTGAGTTTTTAGTTGTTGTTGTTGTTTTCCCTCTGACAGGCAAGGCTGAGTGAGGCGGTAATCCTGTCTGCTCATAATTGAGTTTGTATTTTTACTTTGTTGTTTAGATGAGGCATCTTGCACAGGGTGCTACTGGTGGTGGGGTGATGCTGGGTCTTGGATTCAAGTGATTTCCTTTGTGTGAATTCTCACTATTTGTTACTCCCTAGGGTTAGTTCTCTGGTAGTCTAGGGTCTTGGAATCAGTGCTCCCACTCCAAAGGTTCAGGACTTGATCTCAGAATTCACGTGGTCTAAGTGCCAGGGGTTGGTGGCGGACAACATGGGTGACAGAGTGAGTGGGGAGGCCCCACAGTTAGATTCCACCAGCTCGCCCTGGATGCGCATGTGAGCCGAGGCATTGTTCTGCCTCAAGGTCACCTTGAGAGGACAATATGGTTGAACTGGACTCTAAGAGACACATAGTGAATCTCAGGGTGTTGTACTTGTGGATCTGCAGATCAATCTTTCCTGTTTATTGGTTTTCCTGGTGGCTCAGATGGTGGAGAATCTGTTTGCAATGCAGGAAACTCAGATTTGACCCCTGGTTCAGAAAGATCCTCTGGAGAAGGGAATGGCAACCCACTCCTGTATTCTTGCCTAGGAAATCCCATGTACAGAGGAGCCTGGTGATCTACATTCCATGGGGTTGCAAAGAGTTGGACAATGACTGAGTGACTAAGCACACAGTCACACACATGCAATCACACATTATCATACCAGTTAAGCAAAAGCAAATGTCTTCTTGACCATGGTCCTGGATTCCAGAGTCTACCAAGCAGAAACATATGTTAAAGACTACTGTTTCCTTATTAATGCTATGATGAGGTTGAAAAGCAAGCAAAATAACAATATTGAAGGTTCATATTTGTATAAAATGGATAAATAAAATATGTCCTTTTAAATTAAGAAAACTTTCCCAGTCTAGTGGGAACAAGATAAAAATGGATTCAATGTCAAATAAAAGTAAAGTTGCACAATGCATGGTTGGCCAAACAGGACTGGAGGACTAAATAGGAAACAAAGCTAGTTCCTTTGCCTCTTCCCGGGATAGACACTGTTATATACTTGATAGCATTTTTTTCCCCTTACTGGCAGTGTCCATTTAGCGTTAGGATAGCTAAAAATGCTGGATGCTTATTGTCCTAACTTCCTTGCAGCTGAACTGCAGGCAAGTGATTTAAAGCTGGCCTGCGGGACAGGAAAACAGTTTCCTGAAGCCTTATTGGACATGTTTAGCTCTCCTTGAATAAAGAATGCTCATGGTAAAGAAACCGCTGCCCCTTCCTTCCTTCTTTTGGATATTGCTATGTGAAGGTGTTACTGAGCTACTGTAGCCACCCTGTGGCCATGAGTTTAAGACCAGAGAAGCTGACATAGAGTCCTGACAACTGCTGAGTCACTTAACCAACCTTGACCTGCGTGTCTATAGATTCATCATTATTACTATGGAAAAAATTAACCCATATTGTTTATATGCCCTCTTCTGTCAGATGTACTGTGACCTGAGCCCAACAGTACTCTAATGGGCTTCCTATCTCAGGTTTTTCACTTATGCACAGTGAAAAGCAAGAGGCTTTTTTAATTTTTTAGTGTTAGCTGCTCAATCATGTCTGACTCTTTGTGACCCCATGGACTGTAGCCCACCAGGTTTCTCTGTCTGTGGAATTCTCCAGGCAAGAGTACTAGAGTGGGTAGCCATTCCCTTCTCTGGGGGATCTTCCTGACTCAGGGATCAAACCCCAGTCTCCTTCATTGCAGGAAGATTCTTTACCATCTGAGCCACCAGCGGGTCTCTTTATTTTATAGAAGACCATGAAAAACAATGATATTTTTAAAGTCACAAATACCATGGTGGGGGTTTTATTTAAGTAGTGCAAGAGATAGCCTACGATCCCACAGTGTTGAATATGAAAACCCTTTAAAATCAGTTAAGAGAAGAAGCCAGAGAGACCTACACACAGAGAATACCACAACACCACAGATAATAAAAACGAAATGTATCAGGTCAGATTAAGTGAAATATACTGTGATCTGAATGAATTCTGGAGTCTTGATTTTTATGTGTCCCCCTAGTGCACATTTGTGTGACTGTGCTGGGTTTCTTTACACGCTTTGTATAGAAAAGGATGACAATCCTGACAGTAATTTGACTTAAAAACTCTCCAAAAATGAAAAACAAAACCAAAGAAACCACGCATGCTATAACCTAGTGCTTAGGAGGAAGTAAGGACAGGCTGTATTTTGTTTTCCATTTCATACATCATTTAGAACTTACTGCAGTGATTCCACAAAGTCAAAAGACTTTAAAAAGTTAATGAGAAATATATAAGAAAAAAAAACATGTTGTGTATTATTTTGCAATACCCTGTAATGTTCAGATTTTGTTACACAAGGAAGCAAAGCTATTTTCATGACTTCCATTTTTATTGCACTAGATTTGCAGGAAGCACCCTAAACCTTCTAAGTTAATAAATAAAAAATACTGTGACCTTTACTTGGTTGGCAAATAACATTGTTTCGGCACTGGGATTTTCAAAACTTATTCTTCTGTAGTTTTGACCTCAAAGACTTTGTATTCATTGTTGCAAATTACAATGCTAATTAAATTAAACCCTGGCATTGGTTTTGGTCTTCTGATGCCGCAGACCACTTGATCACAAAGGACTGGGTAATTAGTTTTACCCTTTAATCATGACTTCTTTTGTGTTGGATTCTTATTAAGTGAGTTTAATTGTATATTCCATTTTAACTAAAGTGAATATATTTTTTCCTTTAACTTATTTTTAAAAATTCCTGAAAGGTAGAGATTTTGCTATATTATTCAGTTTCCTCCAGAGCACAATCACTTAATGTATGTCCTATGGTAAACACCTTCCTTTGGATGTCAAAATGAAGAAAAATGTTATCTTCTAAATAAGGTAGGAAAATCTTGGCTGAAAAAAGGAAAGCAAGTTTTTAGTGTGTAACATTGCAAACATATAAAATGCTAACACATCCCTTGTCCCCAAGCTGGGAACATGTATGTAAGAATTCTCAAACATATCTAAACGCAAACTTTTATTTTTATGAGGGGTAGTGGCTTCCAGGACTAAAATATCTCTTAAGAGAAACAGGCATTGAGAAATTTATTTTATGTCACACAGTCTAGTATTAACATTATGAACATAGTATAGTTCATATGGGCTTCCCTGGTGGATACAATTGTGAAGAATCTGCATGCAATGCAGGAGAGCTGGGTTTGATCCTTGGGTCAGAGCTCTGGGTTGGAAGATGCCCTGGAGAGAGAAATGGCAACCCACCCCAGTATTCTTGCCTGGACAATTCCATGGACAGAGGAACCTGGAGGGCTACATACTGTCCATGGGATTGCAGAGTTGGACCTGACTGAGCAATTTAGAGATTATTTTTTTTTCTTTTCATTTATTTTTATTAGTTGGAGGCTTATTACTTTACAATATTGTAGTGGGTTTTGTCATACATTGACATGAATCAGCCATGGAGTTATACGTATTCCCCATCCCGATCCCCCCTCCCACCTCCCTCTCTACCCAATCCCTCTGGGTCTTCCCAGTGCACCAGGCCTGAGCACTTGTCTCATGCATCCAACTAGAGATTATTATTATTATTAATTTTTAACAAAGATCTTTCATTAGTGATGATACTTACTTATTTTTCCAATCTTGGAAAAATAAATTTAACATTATAGTTATGTAAGTTTTCTGTATATAAATAGGTACAGGTTTCGCATGCTATTTGAAAGTAGAACACTCCTAGGAGTCTTTTGTAAGTCAGAATGGCATAAAGTGGAGAAGCACATGCCTTAGGACGCATCTTGCTAATAACTACATAAACTAAGTGGAGATAAAGCACAGATGCTTGCACACAGTTCAAAGCTGTGATGGCTTGAAGTTGAGATGCTAAGTGTGATTCCTGAGGAAGGAGCTTGGTGGGGCCACTCTTGCCACTTCTGATGCGGCTGCCTATATAATGGCTTACTGCAAAACAAACACTGAATGATATTTACTTTTGGTTTCTTTTTTTTTTTCCATAAAAGTGAAAATCCTCTTTGAATTCCTTTTGGTCAGTGAAAACAGGTACTAATGTGGGTCTCTTGTAAAAGCAAAGTGCTCTAAAGAGAACTTTGGAAAAGAAGGGCATGCCTGTATTTTGATATAAGTATTTAAAGAAATATTTTAATTTGTGACTTTATGAAAGAAAGAAACAAAATATTTTGGAAATAGCTGACTTCACATTCAATCATGCATTATTTAAAGCTTCTGGAGGAGGAAATGGCAACCCACTCGAGTATTCTTGCCTGAAAAATCAGTCCAAAAATCAGTCTTGCCTGAAAATCAGTCACAAGACTGAGTGAAGGAAAAAGCAATTTAAAGTTTATGTAAGGTGTTTATATGGCAAGTAGCCTGTAAATGTTGGTCTATCTACTTCCAATACAGCACAGGTTTATATCATCCAAACTTCTTTCTAGCAAGGAAGTCAGTTCTGAATATTTATTGGAAGGACTGATGCTGAAGCTGAAGCTCCAATACTTTGGCCACCTGATGTGAAGAACTGGCTCATTGGAAAAGACCCTGGTGCTGGGAAAGATTGAAGGCAGGAGGAGAAGGGGATGACAGAGGATGAGATGGTTGGATGGCATCACCATCTTGATGGTCATGAGTTTGAGCAAGTTCCAGGAGTTGGTGAAGGACAGAGAGGTCTGGCGTGCTGCAGTCCATGGGGTTGAAAAGAGTTGGACACAACTGAATGACTGAACTGAACTGAACTGAACTGAAACTTCTTCCCAGCAAGGTGATTGAAAGGTTGAATAACTGAATACACTTTTTAGCAACCTTTCATTTTCAGAGGCGTCAAGGACCTGCCAAAGAGAGTGGGCACTAAAATGCCTATCTTTCAGTTAGGACCTCTGAAGGGCTATACCATGGAGTGATGGTAATTTAGAACAGACCAATCCCCATTAAGACTGAGCTTTGAATCAGTTCATTCTCTGAACGACTTAGTGTCTGCCTCTCGCCTAACTGCCTGCTCATCCAGTGCTTCAGACCACCTCTACAGTGTCAGATAGTTGAATAAAAAATAGCAAGACATATGCAGAAAGAGGAGGAAGGCCTGAAATGGCATGATAGAATCATACCCACAGAAGAGCCAGTTTTCAGACATGGCTTTGGGGAAACTGTGAGTGATATATTCAAGAGAACTAGAATTTGTGAAAAGAGGCAAGTTGAGATTCTAGAAAAATTTCAGGAGAAAATGTTTTAGCCATTGATTAACTCAATAATATTTATCAGCCACCTAATACAAGAGAAAAGGGGCCAAGAGAACAAAAGAGAACTAAAGTACCCTGATAGCACTCACATTCTGCTATATAGGAAGACAAAATAAGCTATAAATATAAGTGAACAAATTCTATATTCAAATGTTAAAATAATAATAGAGAAAACAGATGTGACATTTCAGGTAGGTAGGCAATGGTTGGAGTGAGTTGGTACAATTTAAATACCGTTGATAAGCAGGCTTCATTTAGAAGGTGACGAAGTCTCGAGGGGGATAAATCAGGCTGATGTCTCTGAAGAAAACATTATGGGCAGAGAGAAGAGCCAGCTGTAAGATCCTAAAACCAGAAATTAGTTGGCAAATTCAAGGAGAAGCAGGGATGTTAGTGTCGATAGAGTGGAGCAAGCTGGAGACCAGTGGGCGCAGGGGACAGGGAGGAGGGGGTAAATTATAGTGAACTTTATTGACTTTTACTCTGAGTGACAAGGGGAGGCATCAGGAATCTCTGAGCAGAAAGGGCTATAATATAATGTCCATCTTAAAAGGTTTCCTCAACAACAATGGAAACTGTAAAGGCAAACAGTGGAAGCAGGGAGAGCAGTTAAGAATTATTGCAGAAAACTGGAGAGAGATTCATATGGTTCAGACAGAATTGAAATCAGAATATATAGGGAGAAGTGTTTGAACTCTGTACATATTTTGAATGTGGAACCAATTGTTGTTCACCCTCTCAGTTGTGTCCGACTCTTTGCAACCACATGGACTGCAGCAGGCAAGGCTTCCCTGTCCTTCACTATCTCCCTGAGTTTGCTCAAACTCACTTCCATTGAGTCAGGGATACCAGCCAACCATCTCATCCTCTGTCGTCCCCTTCTCCTCCTGCCTTCAGTCTCTCCCAGCGTCAAGGTCTTTTCTGATAAGTCGGCTCTTCACTTTAGGTAGTCAAAATATTGGTGCTTCAGCTTCAGTATCAGTCCTTCCAATGAATATTCAGAGTTGATTTCCTTTAGGATTGACTGGTTTGATCTCCTTGCAGTCCGTAAAAATTGAATGTTGCATATGAGAAAGTAATTATTAATAGAACCCTCTTTTACTTTCAAAAATGCTCTGTTTGGACAATGGATCATATGATCTCCTTAGTTAAATCAGGATGAAACTCTGTAGGTTATATTACATTCTTATTTTAGGACACAGCTTGATTCTAAGTTGTAATAACTTATATAGGATCTAATCATCAATATTCATAAAGTTATTTGTCTTTCTTAATGTTTTAGAAAAGTTTAACCATCATAAAAATGAGTAATTCAATAAAAGTTTTTGAAAATTCAATCTTGAATCTGTCTTGGTCTGATGGTCTTTGAAGAAGAAGCTTTCCTAGTTGGAGAGGGAGTGATCATCTTTCTTGGTTCTTTGTTTCATTTTAGTGATTTGGAAAGGCTGTAGGCTATTGTAGGGCTTCCCTGGTAGCTCAGTTTGTAAAGAATCCACCTGCAATGCAGAAGTTCCAGTTGGAATTTACCGTTTTAATTTTTCAGTAATATGCTCACACTTATATTTCTCAATATATCAACTCAGAGATGAAAGTTTCTATTGAAATTGTACCTCTTAAACTATCTCTCTCAACAGTTTGCAGTCAGCCATGGGCTTTGTTGGAGATACTATTATTTTTAAAAAATTTTGTCCCAGCCCATTATAAAGGGATTTTCTTTCCAATCCTGTTGTGCAGGCTCAGTTGCTCAGTCATGTCCAGCTCTTTGCAACCCCATGGACTATAGCCTGCCAGGTTTCTCTGTCCATGGGACTTTCCAGGCAATAATACCAGAATGGGGTGCCATTTCCTCCTCCAGGGAATTGAGGGATCGATCCCTCATTCCTTGCATCTCTGCATTGGCAGGCAGATTCTTTACCACTGTGCCACTGGGGAAGACCAACTATTTTACAGTTTTAAATAAAATGCATAATAGTTTTATAACTATAATTACATATTTATTTAATATGGTATCTATGTTCAGTGGATTAAGTGATTGCATTTTGTGGTATAGTTATTCAATCAGCAAATGTTTATTGAGGTCTTGCCATATGGCAAGCTGTATGTTGAGCAGTTGGGATATGCAATGGGCTGACTGTGTGTCCCCTTCAAATTTATAAGTTGAAGTTCTAACCCCCCAACTGATAGTATTAAGACTTGGAACTTTGGGGAAGCATTTAGGGCATGGAAGTGGGGCCCTCACGAATGGGGTTAGTATCCCCAGAGAATTCTCTGATTTTCTTTCTGCCACGTGAGAATTGCAAGAATTTTGCAACCCAGAAGAGGTCCCTCACCAGAACTTCACCATGCTGACACCCTGACTTCAGAATTCCAGCCTCCAGAATGGTGAGATACAAATTTCTATTGCTATTCAAATTTCATAGAGCACCAAGTCCATGATACTTTGTTGTAGCTGCCTGAAGACAGGATATAATGAACACGAACATATATGGTCTTAGTCCTCACCATGAGAGATAATAACAAACAAATACAGGCATAAATCAGTAAAGTAACCATAGTCCGTGTGAATAAAAAGATACTCGGTCAAAAATGAAGAAAATGAGAGTATTTTAGATAAAATGATTAGAGAAGATTTTTCAGAAAGGTGCTGCTGAAGCTATAGGATAAGCAAAAGCCCACCACTTAAAAGCCCGCCACTTCCTGGAAATAATATTCCAGGAAGAGAATCACAAGTGTGGTGTTCCTGAGAGTGCAAAGAATTTGTCAGGTTTAAGAAGCTGAAAAATTACCAGTTTGACTGAGGAGAGAGGGACCTCAAATGAAGTTGAGGCTGGACATGCTTCCCTCATCTTAAATCTCAGGTTTTTCTTGAATTCCAAAAAATGTTCATGTTCATGTTCTTGCCCATTCTCTCCATTATCTCCTTCAAGAAATCTAATCAGTGAATTTCACACTGAGTAGCATAAATAGCATAAATAACAAGTATTATAAATTCAGAGTGCACGATGGGGCATGGTGAACTGCTTTCTTATGGTTTTCAAGGACAATTGATAGTGATTCCTAAGCCCCCTTTCAACAGTCAGAACTGATAGGGACTGTTTTCTGCATAAAATAGGAGCATAACATGATACCCTCTTTTCCAGTGGTATTTGTTGAAACTGTAAATATTGGATATTTAACAATTTATGTCAAGAAGTGCTAAGAATATAATATTTTCACCCTACTTGCATGGGAGCACACTTGACATAGTTTTGTGGACGTTAACAGAATATATGAGATTTCTTAGAGACAAAGAACATTGTTATGCACAGCATAGAAGGCAGCATAAGCTTCGTGTTTGTGTCATTCCCCTTGGTCCTCCAAGTCACATGGGGGAGATGCAGTATGCAGAAAATTTTGCCTTATTGCTAAAGAAACTGAACTTCAGTAACTTGAATCTTTTATGATGGTTAGTAAGCAAACCTGTTTGATGTTTTTTTAGAAGGAGAAATTATTTTATTAAACACTAAGCAAACATGCTCCCTGTTCCAGAGAAATACATCGTCTCAAATTTACAAGGCTATTTTTCTATATACACACCCTTGGAAAGATATTTTAGAATGAAAGGGCAGTTAGTGCCCACGCTCATTAGACTTGCAGAAATTCAGAGACTTAGAGAGAATTACCTCTCAACAATTAATTCCTACCAGAGACTTTGCTGTCCTACAAGGGAATGTGTAAACTACTGTATTTCTGTTTTGCATATAACCTCTGGAACGGCTGTACACTTCTGAAAAGTCTGTGTATGCTTTTCTCTTGGCAGCTATACTAACATTCTCTATGGACTGTTATTTCACGCTTGCTTGTGATAAATACATTGTAAGGGAAGGAACAGCAGCAGAAAAATGGAGAGAGAAGACTCTGAAAGATGTTTCCATTAACCATGGCAGGGAAGAGGTTGAATTGAAAACGCGAGGGGCCCACAAGGAGGAAAGCAGGAGGAGACTTCCAGTCGGTCCCTCTGTGGACTCGTCCCTGGGAGATGCAGGACACGACCTGCCAAAAGCCTCTCCTGATCCACAGTTTCCAGATGGTTCAGGCAGAAATTCATCTGTGACAACTCAAAATCAAGCCGCACAGCAGCATTTTATTCCTAGACTCATTAATGAGGTTAAACAAGCACAAATCAATAGGAGGCAATGAAAATATTCTCTGCAGGAAAAAACGTATTTGTAAAGGACAGTAAAAATATACTTGCAAATTAGAAAGCAATTTGAGAAAGTACATAATTCAATTCTCAACAAAGTAACAGAAACGTGGAATAAGAGGTGCAATGGAAGGAGAATTTCCTATAATCATGTGACTATGTGGACTAGTGATTTCTTTAATACGGTGTGAGTTTGTTACTTTTTGAAAAAATGATTAATTAAATTTTTGCTGTGCTGGGTCTTTGTTGCTGTGTGTGGGTTTTCTCTAGTTGTAGCAGGCGGGAGTCTACTTTTCAGCTGCCGTGTGTGAAATGATAGTCGTGGCTTCTCTTGTTTTGGAGCTCAGGATCGAGGGCATGCAGGTAAATTAGTTGTGGCACACGGGCTTAGCTGCCCCATGGCGTGTGGAATCTTCCTGCATCAGGGATCAAACCCATGTGCCCCGTATTGGCAGGCAGATTCTTTTTTTTTTTTTTTATCAGACATTTTCATTATTTTTTTTCCCATTTATTTCTATTAGTTGGAGGCTAATTACTTTACAATATTGTAGTGGTTTTTGCCATACATTGACATGAATCAGCCATGGATTTACATGTATTCCCCATCCTGAACCCCCCTCCTACATCCCTCCCCATCCCATACCTCTGGGTCTTCCCAGTGCACCAGCCCTGAGCACTTGTCTCATGCATCCAACCTGGACTGGCAATCTGTTTCACACTTGATAATATACATGTTTCGATGCTATTCTCTCAGATCATCCCACCCTCGCCTTCTCCCATAGAGTCCAAAAGTCTGTTCTATACATCTGTGTCTCTTTTTCTGTTTTGCCTATAGGCTTATTGTTACCATCTTTCTAAATTCCATATATATGCGTTAGTATACTGTATTGGTCTTTATCTTCCTGGCTTACTTTACTCTGTATAATGGGCTCCAGTTTCATCCATCTCATTAGAACTGATTCAAATGAATTCTTTTTAATGGCTGAGTAATATTCCATTGTGTATATGTACCACAGCTCCCTTATCCATTCGTCTGCTGATGGGCATCTAGGTTGATTCCATGTCCTGGTATTTATAAACAGTGCTGCGATGAACATTGGGGTGCACGTGTCTCTTTCAGATCTGGTCTCCTCGGTGTGTATGCCCAGGAGTATGATTGCTAGGTCATATGGCAGTTCAGTTTCCAGTTTTTTAAGGAATCTCCACTGTTCTCCATAGTGGCTGTACTAGTTTGCATGCCCACCAACAGTGTAAGAGGGTTCCCTTTTCTCCACACCCTTTCCAACATTTATTGCTTGTAGACTTTTGGATAGCAGCCATTCTGACTGACATGTAATGGTCATTGCGGTTTTGATTTGCATTTCTCTGATATTGAGTGATGTTGAGCATCTTTTCATGTGTTTGTGAGCCATCTGTATGTCTTCTTTGGAGAAATATCTGTTTAATTCTTTGGCCCATTTTTTGATTGGGTCATTTATTTTCAGGCTCTACTACAAAGCCACAGTCATCAAGACAGTATGGTACTGGCACAAAAACAGAAATATAGATCAATGGAACAAAATAGAAAGCCCAAAGATAAATCCACATACCTATGGACACCTTATCTTTGACAAAGGAGGCAAGAATATACAATGGAAAAAAGACAACCTCTTTAACAAGTGGTGCTGGGAAAAGTGGTCAACCACTTGTAAAAGAATGAAACTAGAACACTTTCTAACACTGTACACAAAAATAAACTCAAAATGGATTAAAGATCTAAATGCAAGACCAGAAACTATAAATCTCCTAGAGGAGAACATAGGCAAAACACTCTCTGACATAAATCACAGCAAGATCCTCTATGACCCACCTCCAGAATATTGGAAATAAAAGCAAAAATAAACAAATGGGACCTAATTAAACTTAAAAGCCTTTGCACAACAAAGGAAACTATAAGCGAGGTGAAAAGACAGTCTTCAGAATGGGAGAAAATAATAGCAAACAAAGCAACAGACAAAGGATTAATCTCAAATATATACAAGCAACTCCTGCAGCTCAATTCCAGAAAAATAAATGACCCAATCCAAAAATAGGCAGGCAGAATCTTAACCACCAGATCCCTGAGGAAGTCTGGGTGCTTGTTTCTTTTGTTTGTGTGTTTTGCTTTTAGATTGAGGGAGGCTTTTTAAATTAAGCACTTGAAAATTGAGGACTGATGATTTAACATGGGGTATTGAAGCCAGAAACACCAGAACACAAGTTCCCCTATCATCTGCACTTACTGCCTATGTAATTTTGGATAAGTCACTTGATTTGGTTTTTTTTTACTCACTCAACTATAAAATAAGAATTACAGTAACCACCATGCTAATGCATAGAATTTTGTAAAGATCAATGGGATATTATGTGACTGAAAGTTTTCTCTATTGTAAGAAAAAAATGCCACCAGTCATTATTACCACTTCCATCATAATAATTAATTCCAAGATCAATCATCTTAATGAGTATGAAAATTAAAAACTCAAAACTATAGTGATGAATCACCTCACATCGGTCAGAGTGTAACCAGAAAAAGCAAACAAAATGACATTTTAAATGCATCATGAGAACTTTTCATTACATTGAAACTTTCCTAAGATAGAGGGAAATTTTTCCATATTTATTTTACTTAAATTTTCAGGACTTATGATTTCAAGATGATTAAGAAAAGAAAGACTTTTTTATTATTTCTACAACATTCTCGCAAAAATTATCCACATCCAACAGAGAATGATAAACAAAAACAGTCTAATATTCAGGGAAAAGGAGGTAGGAGTTGAGAAGCTAGAGTTTGTCAAGCTGAGCAAACTGGAGCTTGTCTCTCTCTGACATTTCAAGGAAAAGTTAATGGCAGGAGTAGATAGGAACTAAGCTCTGTTGGAGTAAAAAAATATGCTGACCACATCTCTCATTCTTGAAGTCAAGAAGACCTCCCTGACTGCGCATGAACAGAAAAATTTCTCAGATTTAAAAAGGGAAGGAACACCATCCCATAATATGTGCCGTCAATCTCCCAGATACCAAAACAAAGACCCAGAAACACTGTCCTTTGTAAATGAATTAACTCCCTCTTTAGCACACTTCTCATTAGTGAGGATACCCTCATGCTTCTCTGGGTGTGCATGTCTGCCTTTCTTCTGTCTAAAGTAAACTGCTTCTCTGCAGTGCTCTCCCACACATGTTGTGCTTCTAGTAATAAACTCTATCTGTTTTATAGCCTTAGTTTTGAAAAAAAAAAATGTTTTTGAAGAAGAAAAAATGGCTCTCTTCTAGCCACTGGACACTGGTGGACTAGTGATTAAGATTCCAGTTTTCACCAAGGTGGCCCAGGTTTGATTCCTGATCAGGGAACTGAGATCTTTTTTCAAGCCACTGCTCATTGCTCTCACCCTGAGATCAAAACTGGGAGATGTTGGTAAATCTAAAAGACAATGTATGAAAATGGAAAGTATTTAGAGGACTGATAAATGATTTAGGAGGGAAAAAAGATTAAAATATAATGCTTATGGTGATGAGAAATTCACATTGTAGCATCCTAGGACAAAAGTAGCGTTTGGAAGAAAGGAAAGTGGTCTTTCAGTGGTGTCAGACTCTTTGCAACCCCATGGACTGTAGCCTGCCAGGCTTCTCCATCCATGGGATTTTCCAGGCAAGAGTACTGGAGTGGGTTGCCATTCCCTTCTCCAGGGGATCTTCCCAATCCAGGGATCCAACCCAGGTCTCCTGTATTGCAGGGAGACTCTTTGCCTTCTGAGCCACCAGGGAAGCCCCCAGCAATTGGAGGTACCAGGTAATGGAAGACCTGAGTATGGATCGACCCTGGAGCCAAAAACGGGAAGACTGCTGATAAAGTTCCCTTGTGGGATCCATACTGCTGAGTGAGTTTTCTTTTCCTCCCAGAGGTTTTCCAGAGGGAAGTCAGACCCAGAGGAAGGTGAGTTGGTGCCACTATACTTAAACAAAAGAATGAGGTGAAATACTGTATTCTGAAAGCTAAGATGCCCAGCATCAATTTTAATTTATGGAGATAGGGTGCTTTTCCTCCAATAGTTTGATAGGTTAATACAGTGAGAAGCAAATCTTAATGTGGGTTTTCCTTTAGAAGGTTGCTTCCATGTTCTAGAAAAAATACTCAGGATTCTTTGTGTCCAGTTGACACAGTAGTTGTTATGGTAACTACTCTGCATTGGATGACAGGCAGTGAGCACACAAATCTAGCTTTGGGCAGATCCACCTATTTGGTTTTTTCTTCCTCAAATGAATGGTCAAAATTCTTAAGTAAATAAACACTTTTTTTTCATTAAAAATGCAAAATAAACAGATGAAATCTACTTTCAGTCTAAAATGCTTCAGCAGACAGAGTCTAAAATCTTTCGAGCAGGGAATATTTGGTGAAACTTGGTTTAAGTAAAAATACAATGTTCATAACCTATCAAACTCAATTTTTATCAATATTCATCAGTGTCCAAGGACTTTTTAATGGCACTGTTTGTCTCATCTACTCTGCAAATATTTAGTGAATTCCTACCCTATATAAGGCAGAACATTTGCGGTTCAGAGAAAATTGAGGCCAGGAGAAAGATACTCCTTTTTGCAATATTTAGACTATAGCTCCAGATGTCAGATAAATCTACTTAATATTGCCTTATTTAGATCAGTTCAACAATAAAATTTTCACACTGATACTACATTGGTGGATAGAGCTTTTTATTAATTTATTTGAACTGCTTTATCTGTTTAATGTTTAATGATATTTCGAACAATCATACCAGCCACATGGTATTTTTTTCAGTTCATTATTACTTTAGCAAAGAACACAATCTTTGTTCTTCTGTGTAAACTTCTGAGTTTCCATAAACCTCAAAATAAGAAAAATGGTTTACGGGCCAGATGTAAGAGTTCTTCTTCTTCTTAATGGAATCCACAAATACTGCACTGGAGATGCCCTCGTGGTGTGATGGGTCCTTAAGGATTTTCTTCAGTTTCATCTCTGACCTTTTCAGATTGTGATAAATTCTGATGGTTTATATTTTTTTACAAGGAGACATTTCCATCCTGAGAAAAATAAGAAAGAAGGAAGATAATTGATTCAAAGAGCAAATCTTTCGTCAAAATCTGGAAATGTGTTATGGCAAGGATAATTCAGAAAAACTGACATACTGCCAGAAAGTAGTTATATCATAGTTTCCAAACGCAAAACAAATGTCAAAAGATGCTGAGCCAAGTGTTAAATTGTCAAAAGAATGGTTTTGCTCTATATATTTTAAACATGGGGGAAAAATGAGTTGACAATCACTGGTTGATAACATTATCTTAAACTATTAATTATTAGCTACAAAAGAGATAAGAGTTTTCAGCAGTTGATGGCTAGGGAATTTATTATAATTTTGTAGGGGCACTGAAGGACATTGGCTATATAGATGAATCAGAGTATTTTCAGATCCCAGTTTACTCTAAAAATGCCTAACACATGACACTTAATAAATCATGCCAGCTTCCTTCTCTTTCCTCTCACCTCCCAATGCATAGGAAGAAGCTTTGTTAACTTTCAGTGGAAACTGAGCTTGCCCGAATCCAAAGAGTACTTGAATCATTTTCTAAGTCAGTGGTTCTCCTAAAGTGTGGTCCTTGGACCAGTAGCAGTAATATCATCTAGGAACTTGTTAGAAGTTCCCAGAATCTCCTGGGAGTTAAGGCTGCACACCAGAGTTTTAAAATCAGAACACATGGAGATGGGGTCCAGAAATCATCCCCAGGTGATTCAGGGTTTGCTAGAGTTGAAAATTCCCATCTCAGTAACTTGAGAATGAGCAAAACTTGTGGGAGAGCACGTTTAGCATTTCCATTTGAGACTCTGTCTCAGTCAGTGATCTTTGCGCCTCTCAGAAAATTCACTTCCATAGCCTAAAACTGTTCTAGAAGTATTAGTGAAAGTTGCTCAGTCGTGTTCAACTCTTTGCTACCCTGTGGAATATACAGTCCATGGAATTCTCCAGGCCAGAATAGTCGAGTGGGTAGCCTTTCCCTTCTCCAGGGGATCTTTCCAACCAATGAACTACATTGATTAGGCATTTGAGAGATACCTTTGAGTAAATTTTTTCATAGAATTTATAGACTCAGACATGAACAATAGGAAAGAGCTTAGTTAACTTAACCCATTTCATTTATATAGGTGTCCCTTTGTGTAGTGGCTCCAAATATCTTTATTACTTGCTTTACAGAGCCTTTCATCTGAGCAAGGGAAATTGTAGCATTTTCTATCCATTCTTAGTGTTGAATGTAAATTGGAATTTGATTTAAAAACACTGTATAAATTTCTAAAATCATCATGTAAGTTGGCAAATCAGATGTAAAACTTACACTTAAATATCTTTTATGAAGGTACAACAGTAAAATTCAACAGTATATCTCAAAATATTCCCAACACAGCCAGTTGTTCCTCCATCATTGATGAAAAAATTTCTGTTTTTTGTTTGGACATTGGTTGATGCATTTGGCTGGAAGCCATGCTGCATGAAAAATACAACATATTTAATGCAATTTAACATAGCAAGATGCTTGGATTCTGAGAGCATAAGAAAAGTGATGTTAACAAAGAAAACAGGATATTAGCCTTTCAATCATGCTTGTTTCAGGGAATATATTTATTGATTGATCTAGTGGGAAGAGATTTTAACATGATTTAAGTTATTATTTTTCCTCTCTTTTCCATCTTAAACTGTAGATTAATTTAAATAAATAAACAGCCCATATGTTATAGGATTTTGGCCATCTTACTTGACTGTATGTTATATTTGAGTAAAATCTCCTTATTAAGAATAGATTAAAAAACTAAAAAAAAACAAACTGAGGTCCAAGAAAACTAGTATTAATCATAGCTTGAAACACATAAGTAGTTCCATGATTTGGGACAACACAGAGGCCTCAAATTTTTCATTTATGTTCTTCTGCAAATGGATCCTGAGAACTGGTTTGGAGGTTAGCATAGTGTGTGTGTGTGTGTGTGTGTGTGTGTGTGTGTGAGAGAGAGAGAGAGAGAGAGAGAGAGAGAGAGGATTCTTCTCTGTGTAGAAATGTCTTAGTCTTGCATAGTGCGTGAGCTCTATTGTAGGAAGTATGTAATTTCTAGCAGTGATTACAGTCAGAGTCGAATCATCTACATATAACCTATTTTGTGTCCTAAAGATAGGGAACCAGGAAGTTTCAACTAAATGATGTCTGTTGTATAACCTTATATGTTTTTAAAAATGAAAACAAAAAGAAACTAATCATTTAGATAGAGTGAATTCATGACATAGATCTTCCTGGTATTTGTACACCTTTTAACAATTTGCTAAATATTTTCAACTGAATACTTGGTACTCTGAGTTCAGTTCAGTCACTCAGTCATGTCCA
This sequence comes from Cervus elaphus, assembly GCF_910594005.1. Classification (NCBI taxonomy): domain Eukaryota; kingdom Metazoa; phylum Chordata; class Mammalia; order Artiodactyla; family Cervidae; genus Cervus; species Cervus elaphus. The sequence continues at coordinate 77,732,457 of NC_057819.1, read as the reverse complement.
ACTCTTTGTGACCCCATGACTACAGCACACCAGGCCTCTCTGTCCTTCACCAAATCCTGGAGCTTACTCAAAATCATGTCCACTGAGTTGGTGAGGCCATCCAACCATCTCATTTCCCTGTCATCCCCTTCTCCTCCCGCCTTCAATCTTTCCCAGTATTAGGATTTTTTCCAATGAGTCAGTTCTTCACATCAAGTATTGGAGTTTCAGCTTCAGCATCAATCCTTCCAATGAATATTCTGGACTGATTTCCTCTAGGATCGACTGGTTTGATCTTGTAGTCCAAGGGACTCTCAAGAGTCTTCTTCAACACCACAGTTCAAAAACATTGATTCTTTGGCACTCAGTTTTCTTTATAGTCCAACTCTCACATCTATACATGACCACTGGAAAAGCCATATCGTTGACTAGATGGACCTTTGTCAGCAAAGTAATGTCTCTGCTTTTTAATATGCTCTCTAGGTTGGTCATAGCTTTTCTTCCAAGGAGCAAGCACCTTTTAATTTCATGGCTTCAATCACCATCTGCAGTGATTTTGGAGCCCAAGAAAATAAAAGAGTACTTGGTACTCTAGAGATCTTGAATTAAATAAATCAGATTTCAATTTAATATGCATCTGTTGAGCACCTATAAAATGACAGATAATGTCTAAGTTCTGGGATTAAAATGCTACAGGAGACACAAATAGATTCCTAATGTCTTGGAGTTTGAATTCTAGCAGTTCAAGCAGATACTAAATCAGCAATAACTAAATGAGTTAAGTTTTAATTTAGATAAGAATCTGCATAAAACAAATTAATAAAAATTCCACTTTCTGGACACTCAAGATTGAGAGGGGTATTCATCATACATGCTATCAAACATCCCAGTTTATGCCATTATAACACTTACCATATAGTCTTCTGCTTTATTTGTATGTATCACTCTCACACTAGAGTAAATGTCTTTGAAGACAGATTCAAATGTCCTATTCATTCTTTGCTTTATAGACTTTCTGTTTCCAGCTTTTATTGTTGCTATTGGTTAGATACTGAAAATATAATACTAATAAATATTTATGTAAATAGGAGAAAATAAAGAAAAGAGAAGAGCAATTCGCTCATCCCTATAAATCTACCCATGCAATTAGTACTTGCATTCAGCAAAAGTGCTTTCTGAGGGGACTTCCCTGGTAGTCCAGTGGCTAATACTCCAATGCAGAGGGCCTAGGTTCAATTCCTGCACAGTGAACTAGATCCCATATGCCACAGCTAAGAGTTTGCATGCTGCAACTAAAGATCCTGCATGATGTAACCAAGATCAAAGATTCCAACTGCAGCATCTAGGACTGAGTGCAGTCAAATAAATGAATGAATCATAAATTTTATTTTAAGTTTTGAAGTGGGTCAAAAGGTAAAAACAAAACAAAACATAAAAAACTAACTAAAACAACCCCCAAAATCAAAAGCAGAAGCAAACCAAAAAATGCTTCATTTGATTTCTTGGTAATAAAATATTCTCATGCTTCTGTTTCTTGGGGTTATACTCCCAAGGACACTAATTTGTTGTTATTTTAGTTGCTAAGTCATGTCTGACTCTCTTGTGACCCTGAGGACTTTAGCCCACCGAGCTCCTCTGTCCATGGGATTTCCCAGGTAAGAATCCCCATTTCCTTCTCCATGGGATTTTCCCAACCCAGAGATCAAACCCATGTCTCCTGCACTGGCAGGCAGATTCTTTACCACTGAACCACCAGGGAAGCGGGGAATTAATTAGGTTGATGTTAATGGAAATAGTAAAAATACTAGAAATGGAGGTCAATGACCACATCTTTCAGGTAGTCATGTGTGGATGTGAGACTTGGACCATAAAGAAGGCAGAGAGCTGAAGAATTACTGCTTTCAAACTGTGGTGCTGGGGAAGGTTCTTGCCAGTCTCTTGAACAGCAAAGAGATCAAACCAGTCAATCCTAAAGGATATCAACCCTGAATTCTCATTGGAAAGACTGATGCTGAAGCTGAAATTCCAAAACTTTGGCCACCTGATGTGAAGAGCTGACTCACTGGAAAAGACCCTGATCCTGGGAAAGATTGCAAATAGTAGGAGATGAGGGCAACAGAGGATGAGATGGTAGGATGGCATCACCAGTTCAATGGACATGAACCTGGGCAAACTCTGGCTGATGTTGAGGGACAGGGCAGCCTGGCATGCTGCAGTCCATGGGGTCGCAAAGAGTCAGACACAACTAGGCAACGGAACAACAACGACCATATCTTTGTACCCAAAGGCAAGTGAAGACAGAATTAGAGTGTGAGAAGACACAAAAAGGACTCTGCATTCATTTCAGTTTTTCTATAACTTTTTAACTCTGAATTCAGAGGACAGGAAGGTGAAATGGGAATGAGAAAGCAGAGGGATAAGAGAAAAAAATGAATTAAAAAAAAATTATGAACCAGTTAAGAGAAAAGGACTTCCCTGATGGCTTTGATAGGAAAGAGTCCACTTGCAATGCAGAAGACGCAGGTTCAATCCCTGAGTTAGGAAGATTCCCTGGAGAAGGAAGTGGCAACCCATTCCAGTATTCTTGCCTGGAGAATCCCATGAACAGAGGAGCCTGGCGGGCTACAGTCCATGGGGTTGCAAAGTGTTGGACATGACTGAGCGAGTTTCACTTAATAAAAAAGGAAAGCATGAAGAAATGGTCTACAGAATTCAAGGAGATTGTCAACAAAACCCAAGCTAGCAAATTAAAATAATTAATCAATTAGAAAAACTCCAGAAATATGAAGATAGAAAAAAGCAGATGTTTCAAAAACTAGAAATTAGAGTATCCAGTAAAGAAAGGTTGTTGTTTTTTTTTTTTAATTAGGTTAAATCTTGAGATTGTCATAAACAAAGCACATACAAATGAAGTTAGAAAACATGGATCAAAATGGCTAAACCAACTTAGTAGAAATACTAAATAAGTCAGTTATCATTCGGTTGGTAATACAAGCCTCTCCCAAAAGGACAATAAAATTTTATAAATATGTAGGTAACAAAAAGGTTTTTATCATAACTGCTTTAGAGGACAAAGAAAGAAGGAATATTATCCAACTTATTTTATGAACCTTGCATAATTTGAACAAAAGCAGTGCAAAGAAAGTATAAACCTATATTTATGAAGTGTATAGTTGTAAAATTTCTAAATGCAAAATGACTGAATTAAAATTATGCACAAACTAAAAATATCCTGACAAGTAAGATTTATTCAGGGAATAAGATCATTGAATCTTTGAAAATCTGTTTTCATATTAACATCACATTAACAGTTAAAAGTAAACAAGGAACTTTACTTGCCTAAATACATGTAGAAAAATTATTTAATAAAAATTCTTAACAATCTGGGAATAGAATAAAGGTTCTTTTGGTTTTTGACTTTATAAAAGTTTCTGTGCAGGAAAAAGGATAATAAGTATAAACTAAATGGTAAAACTTTGAAGGACTTCAAGTAATAAGACTAGGTTATCTGCCATTACTTCTAATATTAATATTATATTAAAGGTTTTAGATAATAAAAAAGACAAGAAAGATATAAAAGAAAACTAAAATAATGGAAAGCTGTACAACTCTCCTTATTTTCAAACAATGAAGTTTTATACATAAAAATTCAAGAGAATTTATAGGAAAATTATTAAAAATAGAATTCGTAGGAAAATTATTTAAAATAATATCAAGATCTTCAAATACTAGATCTACATATAGAAACTAATAAGAGCATTATTCCAGTGAAGTGTAACAGGTTAAAACATTCTCATTCACAGCAATAATAAAAACTTAAAAGAAAAAAAAATCTAGGAATAGACTTCTCAAATGATTTATATGTGGGTAAAATTATAAAATATTGCTAAAAGAGACAAGAAAGAGCTAAACAAATTGAGACATACTATGTTCATGTATGGGAATCCTGAATATTACAGTGACATTAATTATCCCAGATAATAATCCATAATTTACTGTTATTCTGATCAAATCCCAATATGATACTGTGGAACTTGACTCATGAAAATTTTGAAAAAGGAAAATGTATAGGAAATTGTTATTACTGATATCAAGATTATTATAAATCTATACTACAAAAGTATTATAAATGATATGGAATAAGATAATTAGAAAAATAGAACAGAATAGAAAGCCCAGAAAAAGACCCAGACCTATGTGGAACTTGATATATGGCAGCAATAGTATTTTAAACAGTGGGAAAATTCAGGTTACTTAAAAATGGTCCTAGGGCAGATTTTTATTCATCTGGAAAAAATATTTCAAAATGAGATTCATACTACGTATCACATAGAGATGTAAATATAAAAAGCAAAACGTTACTCTGGAAAAATGCAGCAAAATTCTATATTAGGACAGATTAAGAAAACATTTCTTGACAAACAGAATAAATCAATTATGAAAGCACTGCCAGTTTTGAAAAATTAAAACAAAATTTCTTTGTAAAACTATCATAAACAATGTGAAAATATGTCAACAGTAGAAAAAATGCTTGTATAATCATAAAGCCTAAATATAGAGAATATAAAAATAATTCTTGAAATTTGTTAAGAAAGGCTCTTTGTTCATTTCAGTTTTTCTGTATCTAGAAGTTCAGTTCAGTCGCTCAGTCATGTCCGACTCTGTGTGACCCCATGAACCGAAGCAGGCCAGGCCTCCCTGTCCATCACCAACTCCCGGAGTTTACCCAAACTGACGTCCATTGAGTCGGTGATGTCATCCAACCATCTCATCCTCTGTCATCCCCTTCTCCTCCTGCCCTCAATCTTTCCCAGCATCAGGGTCTTTTCAAATGAGTCAGTTCTTCGCATCAGGTGGCCAAAGTATTGGAGTTTCAGCTTCAACATCAGTTCTTCCCATGAATATTCAGGACTGATTTCCTTTAGGATGGACTGGTTGGATCTCCTTGCAGTCCAAGAGACTCTCAAGAGTCTTCTCCAACACCACAGTTCAAAAACATCAATTCTTTGGGGCTCAGCTTTCTTCACAGTCCAACTCTCACATCCATACATGACCACTGGAAAAACCATAGCCTTGACTAGACGGACTTTTGTTGACAAAGTAATGTCTCTGCTTTTCAATATGCTGTCTAGGTTGGTCATAACTTTCCTTCCAAGGAGTAAGTGTCCTTTAATTTCATGGTTGCAATCACCATCTGCAGTGATTTTGGAGCCCAGAAAAATAAAGTCAGCCACTGTTTCCACTGTTTCCCTATCTATTTGCCATGAAATGATGGGACCAGATGCCATAATCTTAGTTTTCTGAATGTTGAGCTTTAAGCCAACTTTTTCACTCTCCTCTTTCACCTTCATCAAGAGGCTCCTTAGTTCTTCTTCACAACTTTTTAACTCTGAATTCAGCGGACAGGAAGATGAAATGGGCAAAACTGGGGAAAAGATATGAAGGGAAAATCTGATTTCCTATCCTCCTCCCTTACCCCCAAAAAAATCTCAAGGAAAAATCTTCACATCTGATTCTCATAAAATTGACAGAATTAAATGCTTAACTCATAAATTCTTGGTAAGAATATGATATAACAAGAGCTCTTTATCCATTGCTAGTTGGAATAAACATTGTTATAGTTACTTTGGAGAACAATTTAGGAATTTTTAAAATGTGCATGCATTCAACAGCCTCCTATGGATCACCACACAGAAGTAGAAATGAGTGAATGAGACCCATATGTACCATCAAAGACAGCTCTCACAAACATTAAATGAAAAGAAAGCTATATTTTGTTTAGGAACAACATAATCATGTGGTGAAAACATAAGGAAATATAACTATCTAATGGGGAGAAGATATAGTCACCTTGTGAAAACCTCTCATCATCAGACCCCCTACTTCCAATCTCATTCTTCTCTAAAAAATTCCAAACACAAATCTAACTAATCTTCCTGAAACTGTTCTCTCCTTCTTAAAAACCTTCCACAGTTTCCTTCTGACTTAAAGTAACATGCTAATCATAGGATTGTAGAGTCATTGTGGGCAGAGATGATCAAATTCTCTCTGTGTTCCCTGCCTCCATAAGAGTCCCACACATACAGTAAATGCACCATGATTAAAAAGCTCTGAAATAATTGAGTTTTGCTCAAATTATTCAGTTTATGAGTTTTTACAACAGCAAATCTCAACTGATTTTTAAAAAAATAATACCAAATGTTTTGGAGGAAAATTAAGGTTATACCGTAACTTTAGCAAAATTAGATACAAAAAATGAAGGAAGGCTAAATGTATGATTAATTCCATATCTTATATGAATATGTGGTTTAAAACAATGTGTCCTACCAATAATGTACTAAAAGACAAGTCAGAATTGCCACAGCGAAGTAAATAGAATGAAATAATATTTGAATAACTATAACAGAAGCTATAAAGCTATAACATTAATTATAGCATCAACATAAAATATTGTCTCCTGGAAAGAAACACTTGATGAACTTGAAATAAAAGTGTTTTTTTTTTTCTTTCAACAGTATGAAGTAACTTGTACCCCATTAATGGATTACCAAACTGTGAGTGATTTTTTTCTGAGGCAAAACAGACTTGTGGAAAAGTAACCTCGGTCTTCCAGATGCGTGGGGATTCCATGACCAAAGTCAGAAGCATCTTGTTTAGGTCTGCAATTGCAAATGATTTTGCAATTCAGAATCATTTTCCGTGGCAGGGATATATTCATTTGACTAAGAGAGGCATGCATAACCCAGAGGAGATGTATCCTGGTTGCTAGGATGACATGGTAGTGTACATGGTAAGAATGATAGATGTGCAAGACACAGAATTTTTAAATTTTTTAAAATTAACTCAACTTCATTTTTGACTTAAAGTCCCTATTCTGCTAGACCTTCAGAAAGTTCTCTCTGGGAATGTCAGTTCTTTTTGGGGTTTTTTCCTTCACCTTATAATAGTGCCATAAGTTTAACATTTTAACAATTTGCCCCAGGAGGATAGGGGGAAAATATGCATGATAGCTATTAATACACCAGTTATGGCTGAGATATCTTGTCATCTTTATCCATCATCTTTCAGCTCCCAGGAGCTTGGACATGAAGCATTTACCACGTTGCCTATAGTCTGGTCAAGCTAGATACATGAAGCATTTTCCATGTTGCCTATAGTCTGGTCAAGCTAGATACATAAAGCAGATTTGCCTCTTTTGAGTCTGAAGATACCATGCCAGCAGAACTTCCAGGAAAGGAAGAAGGTCCTTTCAGCCACCCAGATCCACAGTCTTCTCTTCCTGTCTTGTGTAAACAGTGTAGATTCTCATTCTATTTAACCATTCTCCCTATTGCCTGAATAGTCTTCTTGTTACCTCCTCCTGAGCATTCCCACATTCTTCTACAAGCTCAGGTGTGGGGAAATTAGAATCTTAATGACTTGCAAGCTATTTCTGCTTTCTTCTCTGCACATCTCTCCCCTGAGATAATGAACCCACAGCATTCTGTCTTCATGAATGAAAGGAAATGTGGCAAAGAACAGAGAAAAACACAAAGGATAATAGGTTAAAATAATATCCTTTTCAAATAGAGCACAAGACCGACATGAATTTACTTACCAGTTCCAGTGATACGAACAACTTGCCATACAGCCATAGTTCTCAAAAATTATTGCATATTAAAATCACCCAGGGAGCTCTGGGGGAAAAAAATGCTATTGCCAGACATAGACTAATTAAGTCAGTATATCTCAGAAATGAAGCCCAGAAAATAAGAATACTTAAAAGTGCTATGGGTGATTCTAACACGCACACAGACTTGAGAACTATGGCCTTTGAACTGTGGTCCCAGAATAGCAGCTTTTCATCACCCAGGAGCTTTTTAGTAATGCACAATCTGAGCGCTGCTGCAGCCGCCATCCGCAATGATTTTAGAGCACAAGAAGAGGAAATCTGTCACTGCTTCCACCTTCTCCCCTTCTATTTGCTGGATCATAGGGTAGCTCTAGTTTTAGTTTTTCAGGAAACTCCATACTGTTCTCCATAGTGGTTGTAGGAGGATTCCCTTTTCACTACACTCTCTCCAGCATTTATTGTATGTAAACTATTGATGTTAGCCATTCTGACTGGTATGAGGTGATATCTCTTTGTAGTTTTGATTTGCATTTCTCTAATAATTAATGAAGCTGAGGGTCTTTTCATGTGCCTCTTTCCTACATGTATGTCATCTTTGGAAAAATATCTATTTAGGTATTCTGCCCATTTTCTGATTTTTTTTTTTTTTTTTTGTACTGAGTGACATGAGGTGTTTGTAAGTTTTGGAGATTAATCCCTTGTTGGTTGCATCAAAACTGTGCAGAAGTGTTTCAGTTTAAATAGTTTCCACGTGTTTATTTTTGTATTTATTTTCTTGCTCTGGGAGATGGATTGAAAAGTATTTTGCTCTGATTTCTGACAAAGAGTGTTCTACCTAGGTTTTCTCTAAGAAGTTTATAGTATCTAGTCTTACATTTAGGTTTTCAATCCATTTTGAGTTTATTTTTGTATATGGTGTTAAAGAATGTTCTAATTTTATCTTATTTTTTACATGTTGCTGTCCAGTTTTCTCAGCACAATTTATTGAAGAAACTATCTATTCTCCATTATATATTCTCATCTCTTTGGCATAAATTAATTGGCCATAGGTGCATGGGTTTATCCTTGAGCTTTCTATCCTATTTCATTAATCTACACTTCTATTTTTGTGCCAGTACCATAGAGACATTACTTTGCCAACAAAGGTCTGTCTAGTCAAGGCTATAATTTTTCCAGTAGTCATGTGTGGATGTGAAAGTTGGACTATAAAGAAAGCTGAGCACCAAAGAATTGATGCTTTCGAACTGTGGTGTTGGAGAAGACTCTTGAGAGTCCCTTGGACTGCAAGGAGATTCAATCAGTCCATCCTAAAAGAGGTCAGTCCTGGGTGTTCATTGGAAGGACTGATACTGAAGCTGAAACTCCAGTACTTTGGCCACCTGATGTGAAGAGCTGACTCATTGGAAAAGACCCTGATGCTGGGAAAGATTGAAGGCAGGAGGACAAGGGGACGACAGAGGATGAGATAATTAGATAACACCACTGACTCAATGGACATGTGTTTGAGCAAACTCCAAGAGATAGTGGAGGACAGAGGAGCCAGGTGTGCTGTAGTCTTTGGGATCACAAAGAGCTGGAAATGACTTTGTAACTGAATAACAACAAAGACAAGTATAGTCCAAAGTCAGGGTGCCTCCAGCCCCATTTTTATTTCTTAATATTTTTTGATTATTCAAAATCTTTTGGGTCTCCATAAAAGTTTTAAACTTTTTAAAAAATTCTAATTCCATGAAAAATGCCATTGTAATTTGATAGGGAATGTATTGAATCTGTAGATTGTCTTGGGCAGTTTAATAATTTTGACAATACTTATCCTTTAAATCCAGTATCATGGTATATTTTTCCATCTGTTTGCATGTCATCTTTGATCTTTCATCAGTGTCTTATAGTTTTCAGTGTACGTGTCTTTTGCCTCCTTAGGTAGGTTTATTTCTAAGTATTCTATCCTTTTTGATGTAATGGTAGATGGGATTGTTGTTTAATTTCTCTTTCTTATGCTTAGCTATTAGTTAGTTAAGTGGCTCAGTCCTGTCCGACTCTTTGTGACCCCATGGACTGTAGCCCACCAGGCTCCTCCATCCATGTGATACTCCAGGCAAGAATACTGGAGTGGGTTGCCATTTCCTTCTCCAGGAGATCTTCCCGACCTAGGGATCAAACCTGGGTCTCCCACACTGCAGGCAGACGCTTTAACCTCTGAGCCATCAGGGAAGTACAGAAATAGAACAGATTTCTGTGTTTTAATTTTGTATCCTGCAACCTTACCAAATTTATTGATGAGCTCTACTAGTTTTCTGATAGCATCTTTAGGATTTTCTATGTATAATATCATGTCATCTGCAAACAGTGACAGTTTTACTTCTTCTCCAATTTGTATTCCTCTTGTTTCTTTTTCTTTTCTGATTTCTGTGGCTAGGACTTCCATTACCATGTTGAATAAAATTGGCAATAGTGGATATCCTTTTTCTTGTTCCTGATCTTAGAGGAAATGCTTTCAGCTTTTCATCATTGAGTATGATGCTAGCTTTAAATTTGTCATGTATGGTCTTTATTATGCTGAGATATATTTCCCATATGTCCACTTTATGAAGAGTTTTATTATAAATGGGTATTGAATTTTATCAGAAGTTTTGTTTTGTTTTTTGCATGTACTGAAATGATCATACGGTTTTTATTCTTCAATTTGCTGATGTGGTGTATTACACTGATTGATTTGGTGATATTGAAAAGTCCTTGCACCCGTGGGATAAATCCCACTTGATCATAGCATATGATCCTTTTAATGTGTTAGTGAATTCTGTGTGCTAGTATTTTGTTGAGGAGATTTTTCTATGTTCATTGGTGATATTAGCTTGTAATTTTTCTTTGTAGTATCTTTTCTAACGGAGAAGGCAATGGCACCCCACTCCAGTACTCTTGCCTGGAAAATCCCATGGATGGAGGAGCCTGGTAGGCTGAGGTCCATGGGGTTGCTAAGAGTCGGATACAATTTCATTTTCACTTTTCACTTTCACTCATTGGAGAAGGAAATGACAACCCACTCCAGTGTTCTTGCCTGGAGAATCCCAGGGACGGGGGAGCCTGGTAAGCTGCCGTCTATGGGGTCACACAGAATCGGACACAACTGAAGTGACTTAGCAGCAGCAGTATCTTTTCTAAATTAGATATCAGGGTGATCATGACCTAATAGAATAAACTTGGGAGTGTTCCTTCCTCTAAATTGTTTTGGAAGAGATTCAGAAGGATAGGTGTTAAGTCTTCTTTAAATGTTTGATAGGATTCACCTGTACAGCCATCTGGCCCTGAACTTTTGTTTGTTGGGAGTTTTTAAATCACAGTTTAAATTTTATTACTTACGATTATTTGTTCATACTTTATATTTCTTCCTGGTTCAGTCTAGAGAGATTAGACCTTTCTAAGAATTTGCCCCTCTCTTCTAGGTTGTCCATTATTTTGGTATATTGTTTCTTGTTGTAGTTTCCTAAGTCCATTGTAACTTCTCTTTTTAAGTTTCTAATTTTATTGATTTGGGCTCCCCCCTCCTCCCCCGCTTTTTTTCCTTGCTCTTTCAACAGAAACACTGTAAACCAGAAGGGAGAGGTAGGATATATTTAAAGTAATGAAAGGAAAAAACCTAAACCAAAATTACTTTACCCAGCAAGGATCTCATTCAAAATTGATGGAGAAATAAACATCTTACAGACAAGCAAAAGTTAAGAGAATTCAGCAACACCAAACCAACTTTACAACAAATGCTAATGGGACTTCTCTAGTCAGGAAACACAAGAGGAAAAGGTCTACAAAAAATAAGCACAAAACAATTAAGAAAATGCCACTAGGAACATATATATCAGTGATTACTTTAGATGAAAATTGATCAAATGGTCCAACCAAAACACATGGTTTGGTTGAAAGGATACAAAAACAAGACCCATGTGTGTGCTGTCTATAAGAGATCCACTTTACACCTTGGAGTGCATACATACTAAAAGTGAGAGAATGGAAAAAGATATTCCATACAAATGAAAGTCGAAAGAGTAGCAGTTTTCATATGAGACAAAATAGACTTCAAAATAATGACTATTTTAAGAGATAAGGAAAGACACTACATAATGACCAAGAGATCAATCCAAGAAGAAGACAGAAAAATAAAAATATTTATGCATCCAACATAGGAGTACCTCAATACATAAGGCAAATGTTAACATACATAAAAGAGGAAATCGATAGTAACACAATAATAGTGGGGGACTTGAACACCCTAGTTACACCAGTGGACAGGTCATCCACACATAAAATTAATAAGAAAATGCAAGCCTTATTTGATGCATTAGACCAGATGGATATCTATAGGACAGTTCATCCAAAAGCACCAGAATACACTTTTTTTTTAAGTGAACACAGAACATTCTCCAGGATAGATCACATCTTGGGTCACAAATCAAGCCTCCATAAATTAAGAAAATTGAAATTGTGTCAAATTTATTTTATGACAACAATGCAATGAGATTAGACATTAATTACAGGAAAACAAAACTGAGAAAATATCTACAAACACGTGGAAGTGAAAAATGTACTTCTAAATAACCTAGTGATCACTGAAAAAGTAAAAAAGGAAATTAAAAAAAATACCTAGAAAAAATGACAACAAAAGCACAACATAGGTGATGAAGCAAAAGTGAGTCTGGTTAAAGTTATATCAATTTGTTTATCTTCTCAAACAATGAGCTTTTAGTTTCATCAATTTTTGCCATTGTTTGCTTCATCTGTTTCACTTATTTCTGCTCTGATCTTTGTGATTTCTTTCTTTCTACTAACTTTGTGTTTTGGTTGTTCTTTTACTAGTTGCTTCTGCATAAGGTTAAGTTGTTTATTTTTAGGTTGTTTATGTGTATTTAGATTGTTGATTTTTCTTGCATCCTGAGGTAAGGTTGTATTGCTATAAACTCCCCTCTTAGAACTGCTTTTGCTGTATTCCATAGGTTTTAGATTGCTGTGTTTTCATTATCATTTGTCTCTAGGAATTTTTTTGATATCCTTTTTGATTTCTTCTGTGATTCATTAGTTGCTTAGTAGCAAATTGAGAGAAGGAAATGGCAGCCCACTCTAGTATTCTTGCCTAGAGAATCCTGTGGATGGAGGAGCCTGGTGGGCTGCTGTCCATAGGGTCACACAGAGTCGGACACGATTGAAGTGACTTAGCAGCAGCAGCAGCAGCATATTGATCCTTCACGTGTTTGTGATTTTTTTTTTTTTTACAGTTTTTTTCTTGCAGTTACTTTCTAATTTTGGAGTGTTATCCTTGGACAGGGAAGGGTAGTGTGTTGACCATGGGGTCACAAAGAATCAGACACAACTTGGCAACCGAACAACAACAAATGCTTGGGAAAAAAATGCTTGATATGATTTCAGCTTTTTTAAAGGTACTGAGGCTTGCTTTGTGGCTTGTTTCTTTACTGATGTCTTACCTGGATGCTCTGTCCATTGACGAAAGTGGAGCATTACATTTCCCTGCCATTTTTGGGTTACTGTGAATTTCTCCTTTTCATGTTTGCCTGATGTGTAGAGATGCTCCAGTGTTGGGTGCACATATATTAACCAGTTTTTGTGTCTCCATCTTGGATTGATTTGATCATTACGTGATGTCCCTCCTTGTCTCTTGCAATATGATATTTTAAAGTCTATTGTGTCTGATATGAGTATTACTACTTCGCTTTCTTTTGATTTCCATTTCCATGGAATACCTTTTTCCATCCCCTCACTTTCAGGCTGTCTGTGCCCTACATCTGAAATTGGTCTCTTGTAAATACCTTATATATGGGTCTTGTTCTTGTATCCATTCAGCTAGTCTATTTCTTTTGGTTTGAGCATGTTATCCATTTATCGTTAAGGTAATTATCAGTGTGCATGCTCTTAAAGCCGTTTTGTTAATTGATTTTGATTAGTTTTTGTAGGTCCTTTTTCTTCTCTTCTTTTGTTCCCTTCTCTTGTGATTTGATGACTATCTTTAGGGTTGTGCTTGAATTCTTTTTCCTTTTGTGTGTGTGTATCTATTGTAGACGCTAGGTCTACAATCCCTTGAGATTTTTCTATAGTAGTCTATATGTAAACAACAGTGTGTAAATTGCTGGTCTTTTAACTTCAAATTTATTCCCAATATTCTGCATTTGTGCTCTCCTAACAATGGCTGGTTTTGATGTCTTATTTGTGTGTGGGTGATTTCCTGACTTTATTGCATGTTTACCTTTACCAGAGAGCTTTTCCATTAATAATTCTCTTGTTTCTAGTTGTGGTCTTTTCTTTTCCATCTAGAAAAGATACTTCAGCATTTTTTTTTTTTTTTTTTGGCAAAGCTGGTCTAGTGCTGCTGAATTATCTTCTGCATATCTGTAAAGCTTTTATTTCCTCCACTGAATCTGAATGAAAACCTTCCTGGTTAGAGTATTCTTGGTTGTAGTTTCTTCTCTTTCATCACTTTAAACATATAGTGCCACTCCTTTCTGGCCTGCAGAGTTTCTGCAATGAAATCAGATGATAACCTTATGGGAGTTCCCTTGTATGTTATTTGCTGTTTTTAATGCTTTTTCTTTGTCTCTAATTTTTGTCAGTTTGATTACCATGTGTCTAAGCATATTCCTCCTTGACTTTATCCTGCCTGGGATTCTCTGTATTTCCTGAACTTGGATGACTGTTTCCTTTCTCATGTTACAGGAGTTTTCAGCTATTATCTCTTCAAACACTTTGTCTCTCTTCTTCTGAGACTCATATAATGTGGATGTTCATGTGTTTAGTATTGTCCCAGAGGTCTTTTAGATTGCCCTCATTTCTTTTCACTCTTTTTTCTTTATCCTATTTCATGGTAGTGATTTCTATCATTCTGTCTTCTAGATCACTCATCCATTCTTCTGCCTCAGTTACTCTGTTATTGATTCCCTCTAGTACATTTTTTCATTTCAGTTACTGCATTGTTCATCTGTATTCTTCAGTTCTTCTAGTTCTTTGTTAAATGTTTCTTATATCTATTTGATGTGTGTCTCCACTCCTTTTCTGAGATCTTGGATCGTCTTTACTATCCTTGTTCTGAATTCTTTTTCAGATAGACTGCCTATCTCTACTTCACTTAGTTTTTCTTCTGGGGTTTTATCTTATCCCTTCATCTGAACATAGTCCTCTACCATCTCATTTTTTCCAACTTTCTGTGGTTATAGTTCCCATTCTGAGGGCTATAGGATTGTAGTTCTCATTTCTGCTGTCTGCCCTCTAGTGGATTAGGTTGTCTGAGAGGCTTGTTGAGGCTTCCTCCTGGTTCAGACTGGTTCCTGCTCACTTGTGGGTGGAGCTGAGTCTTGTTCCTCTGTTGGGCAGGAACAAACCATGGTGCATGCTTAGAGCTTTCTGGGCTTAGGAAGACATTATGCAGCCTGTCTGCTGATGAGTGGGACTGTAATCCTGCTCTGTTGGTTATTTGGCCTGAGTTGTCCAAGCTGTGGAGCCTGCAGTCTGCTGGGTGGGACCAGGTATTGGTAAGAAATCTGGGGCCTCCTTGAGGACTGCCACCCGAGCACTCCCCAGAACTGCCACCCCCATTGTCTTTGCCCCTGCAGTGAACCACAGCTAAACCCCCCCCCCCCCCCGACACACACACAACACACCAAAGACCCTCCAATACTAGCAGCTAGGTCTATCCCAGTCTCTTATGTGGGCACCACTTTTTCCCCCTGGGTCCTGGTGTTCTTGAGACTTAGTATGTACCTGCCAAGATGGAGTTCCTATTTCCACTAGTCCTGTAGAATTACTGTGTTCAAACCTGTTCAAACCCTTCACAGGTTAGCCTTCACAGCCAGATTCTCTGCGGGCTCCTCCTCCTGCTGCTGTTGCTCCAGACTGGGGAGTCTTTTGTGGGGCTTGGAACTTTCATTGCTTTGGGAGAACTATTGTGGTATAATAATGTTCAGTTTGTGGGTCACCCATTGGCACACATGGGATTTGATTTTACCATGATTGTGCCCCTCCTACCAACTTACTGTGGCTTCTCCTTTATCTTTGAATGCGTGGTATCATTTTTGGTAGGTTCTACACTTTTTGTTAATGGTTGTTCAGCAGTGATTTCTGTGTTTGATGTTTCTGTAAGAAGAGGTGAGCCCACATCCTTCTGCTCTGTCATATTGTGTTCATCTCAAAATTAAGAATCTTGATCGTTGAGTAATTTAACAGAGATCAGAATTAAAGGTAGGGCTAAAACTCTTCTTGTGATTGATTTAGAGCCATGCATTGGGTTGTGATCAAATGATAAAGAACATGATTGACATAATCTTGTGTGGTTAGAGATATTTAGTGGCACAAAAGTATTCCAGAGTTAGGTAAACTTTAAGGATTTTCTTGGATGCCATGTTCCTTTGCACAGAGTGTTCATGCTGTGACTCTAATGTTCTTCCATTATCTAACTAAGGATTTCTAGGAATAGGCAGTGTTAGCATCTGTAGCATCTAGTGTTCAGATAAGATGATTTCAATATCTCAGCTGTCATTTAGCAATTATGCATTCTGTCCCACAGTAATGCCTTCTTATGTTTCCTAGTGCTCTACAGTATAAGTTACTCTGTATACATGATCTCATTTAAGCTTCAGTATATTACTTAATAAATACTGGAACTGAGGCTATAAGAATCTAGTGATTCAAGTTGTTTAAGACCTAGTAATTGGTAAGACTCAACTTCTGAATACAATTATAGACTTTTATCCCCCTCAACATACAAAAGTATCTTTGAATTCAGCTAATTTCATTTGATTTTCATATATTGCTTCATTTTTATGAAATTTAAAAAAAATTAAGTAAGACATCCTTAGGCTATTCAGCTCATATAAAATACAGATATTTAGTGGAGCCCTACCTAATGAAGAGAGTAAAAGCAAATAATCTTTCATTACATGAGAGTTCTAAACAAGGCAGTTTTATTTTGTTTTGCTTTTAAAATGGTGGGAGGTTTAAGAGGGAAAAGGTTTTCCAGGAAAGGGAAAGGAAGCAGGTAAAATAGGCAAAATAATTTATATCTTAGAAGTGTCTTAAAATTGAGATGGCGACCTGGATACAAACATGGAAAGAAGACCTGAGGATATTTCAAACTAAGTATCAAACAGTGACAATTAATACTATAGAATAGCACCACCACAGTGTAATTGACAATAGGACACAGCAGAGTTTTCCCCAAAGTAGTGTACATTTCCATAAAAGCTACCTTTTCCAGACAAAAAATTCAGCTCTATACATACTTGAGAGCAAAGAAAAGAAAGAAAAATACATTTTCATGTTGGGAAGTCATTTGGATACCACTTGCTAAACTGCTTCGTATGAATTATTAACCTTAGGGCACAGCTTTGAACTTTTTCCACACAGAATATTGCATGGTTACTTACTTTAATTATATATTCTTTTTCTTTTTAAATTCACTGCCTTTGACAACTTTATATATTACTTGATTATTAAGCTAGCAGATATTATGTTAGAAAGATGTAGCTAGAAAGATATTATGCTCTATATCATTTGTTAATTTCTACTGTGCAGCTAGGGTAAGTTTAAATCCTTCAAACCTGAGGAATCTTCTTGGTTCTGTGTTACACTGGCACTTTCATAAGAATATAAAACCTCCAGGTTTTCAGAAAGCAGGTATGTCAGAAGATAATATGCTGTCCAAAGTGCCTTAAATCACCCATCAGCTTGGCTTTTTAAAATGTACTGTACATTCACACCCCAGGATGCTTTACGATCTCAGACAGCAACTTTAATATTTAAAACATTACTTTTACTCTAGGAAGTCTAATCTAGTGCAATGTGTTACTTCTTTTTGCAGTGTTTCAAATTGTGTGTGAGTAGGAGACTAAATTTTGAGTTTGATTTATTATCTTGTGAGGCAAGTACTTTTAACTGTTTTTCTATAAAATAAAGGTTTACTGGGTTCAATTTCACAAATAATTCATGAGGGCTCATGAATATGCATATCCTATCTTATGTAGCATAACATTATTAATCAGCTTTTTCCTTAGATGAGCATAATAGATTAAATAAAATGGGATTTACAATGAATAATGGATTATAAACAAAAAGATTTACAGAAAATAACTTTCATCTTTCTTGATTGTTTTAGAAAACACATTCCAGTCGTCAAAAGGTAAGGTCAATTCTCTAATTTTAAGCATGCTACATTATTATCCACATTTTCCCCAATAGTGCTTGTTGATTTGTATACCTGATAGAACTAAAGATATAAAATGATCAAATATATGAGCCTCAAAGAAAATGAGCACATTTATTAAGTATAATATTGTTTACATGTTTGTTTCATCCAAAATATACTACTACCCTCCAAGGCATCTATAGCCACTATAAAACTAAAATATGTTTAGTACCTATAAAATGTATATTTGTAACTCAAAATTTACTTTTCAACATTAAGAATTAAATCATACTAACAGCTATAATTATAGCATAAAACACGTGCTTAGGGTTAAAATTTGAATAATTTTTAGTGGAAAAATTTATTTTGGTGTTCCCTTGTGCCCTCACTGACTGTCCAGAGGTAAGCGGTAGCAGAAAATTATTTTAGTTATCTTGTTTACCATTAGTTCTAGATAGATCAACTTAAATGCATGTAATAACATACAAATGGATATGTTCAATAGCACTGTTATAATACTTAAATAATTAGGAGAGTATAAAAATATTTCAATCTAATTTTCTGAGCTGATAATTACATAAAGTTTATTTTATCTATGTTGGCAACCTTAATTTATGACTTTCTTTGAAGAAAACTGCATTAATATCTTCTGTTCTGTGGTTGGACAATGTAGCTATGTTATTTATAAGAAAATCCATTATCAGTTTACTTCTTAAGAAGTTAGTCTGTTTTACTAACCGGCCAAAATGGAATTAAGTAGCTCAAAGGAGCCATCTCATGTATGTTTGTTTCTGAAATGAGAGAAGTTTACCAAATAACATCAGCCATTTGGCCCTTCTCCTATTTTTTTACTAGGCAAGGAAGTTCCCCCAGCATATAATCCCTCTGCATACAATGTTTAATAAGAAGTTCCAAGCAGCATTGTTGCCTGAGGATTTAACAGGGCTAGACTCTTAAGATTCTTCAAAGCGTAAGATTAACAGGAGCATTTGAATTTTGTTTACATAACTTTGTAAAATAAGGACTCAGGAGATAAACGCACACACGGAGCTTTCTTCTACTTTTTCACTTCTTCCCCCCTTCCTTTCAATTTTTCTTTTGTAAATTTCTCAAAAAATCATCAAAGGATTAAACATTAAAAATCTATTGCTTAATAAACATCTTTAGGATTTTTTTTAAAAGCAAGAATATTTTTCCCCTTTAACTTCTCTGCAATCTTTCTATGTTTTAGGATATAAGTACTGAGTAAACCCATAGGTATCATTTTCAGAAAACCTTGAATACTAATGGCCTGTTAGAGAATTTTAAAAATCTGCAATGAGTCTACATTCAATCTGTATTTAGAGTCCTGAGTATTTATGTAAGAGTAAAAACAACCTTTGACAAACGTATTTAACTTACAAAAAGAAGGCATACAGAAATTTAGAATAACAAGTGTTAAGGAGTAAGTTTGAGGAAATATAGCAAAGTCATCATTACACTGAGGATTGCACAAACTCCCCAAAATTCCTATGTTCAAAGAGAATTACTATATTATTAAATAAATATCATATTATAATTTTAGAACTGAAAGGCAACTCAAAGATTATCTGACCCTTAATTCTGGTCCTTGGAACATAAATTTTGCAGGGTTTGCTATTCAATTCGATAAATATTGGCTTAAGGAAAAGCTAAAAAGTATTTTTGTTTTGTTTGTTTTGTTTCATTTAAGTGTGGTGATCCTTTAGCACCTGTAATTTTCTCACAAGCATTGTGGATTAGCAGAGTAAATACTTCATTAACTGAGGATGGACAAACCTTTTATGAAACATCTCATAGGTCTTGTTAAATTTTATTCCCACAGAAAAAACACTATTTTGCTTGTTAATCAAGTCTAAAGTCTCCTTGTGCTTTTTCTTTCTTTCTTTCTTTTTTTGAGATTTTGTCACATTCAAATTTCCCCTCAACTTTCTAGATAACACATGATCTAACATGATCATGTGTGGAAATAATAGATAACATCTAATGTCTTCTTAGTTGACTATATTTTAGACAGGCTTCTTCCAGATCATAGGCCTCTGACCCTTCTCTTCTTAGAGCATTCACATTAGAAAACTTGTAATTTCTTTCTCTGACTCTTTAAGATGTAAATCTTCTCTTGCCAGCTTTGCAATCCAGAAATGTCTTTATCATAGACCCAGGAGGTTGCAAAGAGTTGGCCACTACTGAGGGACTAACACTTTCACCCTCCGGGGCCAGCTCTTTGAAATTTAATTATTAAGAAAGATAGCACCCCTACCTTCCAGCCTCTGGAGATGCTAGGAACCTTCCTTTGACAAGAGTCAAATAACAAACACAGATGCCCTAACCACAGGGGCCAGCCTCCGCCATACTGTTCTCCCTGAATCTTCCCACTGGCTCACCTCAGTGGTTAAAATTTTGTGTATTAATGGATGTAAATTAAATTTCTCTCTCCTATTGCAATAGTCTTGACACTCATTACAATAGTATTAAATAAGTCTTCCTTGCCTGTTTAACTTGTCCAACACAATCTTCTTTGACAATTCTCGAAAATCACACAAAACCACGCACGACCAGGACAAGGCATTGATGCCTGAATACCAATTGCGTGATTTTCTTATTAAAAAGGGTTAACATGAATGGTATATCAGTTTGCTAAGAAAGACACATTAAAGCTGACAGTGGTATTTTTGTACATTTGGTTTGAGAACTTTTGCTCTATTTATTAATTTCCTATGCAGAGGGAGAAGTAGAAAGGAGAAGAGGTGTATACTAGCATACTACCTGAATGTTTTATTCACATAATTACATCCATTAAAACTGTTTTAAAAATCAGCCTTAGAAAGGTTCTCTCCCATCTTTTGTAATAGAGAAAGGTTTGTTTCCTTTCGTTTCTTAGTATATGGTATTTTGAGAAACAGAAACAATTTTAAAGTAATTCTCCAATTAAAATCAGAAACTTATCCTGAAGGCTCACAGCCATAAGTTTGATTTCAATAAGTGGCTTTCTCTAAAGAAACTTCAGGTTTTCTGCAGCTATTTTCTTTTTTATGACCTAATTTGTGTTGGACTGTATGCTCAAATTCAGTCCCCCTATATCAGAGATTTATTATAATCCCTGTTTGGAGTATTCTGGAAATTTTCATACAAAGATAATGAACTTCTTCCTGACTCTATTGTTTTATAACTTCTGAAAACAATAGACTGATTACTAGATGATTATAGGTGGGAATATCAGACAACCATACCTGTCTCATGAGAAACCTGAATGCAGGTTAAGAAGCAACAGGTAGAACCAGACTTGGAACAACAAACTGGTTCAAAATTGGGAAAGGAGTACATCAAGGCTATATATTGTCACCCTGCTTATTTAACTTGTACACAGAGTACATCATGAGAAATGCCAGGCTAGAGTCAAGATTTCCAGGAGAAGTATCAATTTCATATATGCAGATGATACTCCCCTAATGGCAGGAAGTGAAAAGGAAATAAAGGGCCTCTTGATGAAGGTGAAAGAGGAGAGCATGATATCTGATCCATCACTTCATGACAAACAGATGGGAAACAATAGAAACAGTGACAGACTTTATTTTCTTGGGCTCCAAAATCACTGTAGATGGTGACTGCAGCCATGAAATTAAAAGACACATGCTCTTTGAAAGAAAAGTTGTGACAAACCTAAATAGAGTATTAAAAGCAGAAGTGTGACTTTGCTGACAAAAGTCCATATAGTCAAATCTATGGTTCTTCCAGTAGTCATGTATAGATGTGAGAGTTGAACCATAAAGAAGGCTGAATGCTGAAGAATTGATGATTTTGAACTGTGGTGCTGGAGAGACTCTTGAGAGTCCCTTGGACAACATGGAGATCAACCCAGTCAATCATAAAGGAAATCAGTCCTGAAAATTCATTGGAAGGACTGATACTGAAACTGAAGCTCCAATACTTTGGCCACCTCATGCGAAGAGCCGACTCATTGGAAAAGACCGTGATGCTGGGAAAGATTGAAGGCAGGAGGAGAAGGGGACGACAGAGGATGAGATGGTTGGATGGCATCATTGACTCAATGAACATGAGTTTGAACAAGCTCTGGAGTTGGCGATGGACAGGGAGGCCTGGCGGGCTGCGGTTCACGGGGTCGCGAAGAGTTGGACTGGAGTGACTGAACAACAATGACAAGGTGATTATAAGTCATAGAGTACCTTGGAGACACTTAAAATTAATGCAGTTCATTGTTTGACTTGTATTATTATGCCCTCACAGTACTGCCGATATTCTGCCCTTGACTTTTAAAACTAAATTTGAGAAATTTTTTTTTTTTTTTTGAGAAATTTTTAAATTGGCCTTTCATAGAAGAAAAACGAGAAATTGGATTTTTCTCTTTAAGCACACTAGGCACCCAGTGGGCTTCCCAGGTGGCTCAGAGGGTAAAGCGTCTGCCTGCAATGCGGGAGACCCGGGTTCGATCCCTGGGTCGGGAAGATCCCCTGGAGAAGGAAATGGCAACACACTCCAGTACTCTTGCCTGGAAAATCCCATGGATGGAGGAGCCTGGTGGGCTACAGTCCATGGGGTTGCAGAGTCGGACACGACTGAGCGACTTCACTATGTCACTAAGGCACCCAGTAGCTAAGTATGCATTATGTGAAATTTTATTATCCTGTTATTATACATATCAGTCTATGGTTTACTTGATACTTTACATCGAAGAATTCATAATCTGTGAGAATGGACACAAGTTTTTTGTTTTTTTTTCATTTTCTAATTGAGGAAATTAGGTCTTCATAGAGTTGAAATTCCTAGGATCATTCAGTCAGTGCCATCATCTAACTGCAATCCTCCTACACTGCATTCTTTCCATGTTCCATCATTTCCATATGAAACTCTATGACAATTTAATAGCACAGTTCCATAAATTATTGAAAATTGCTAAGCATAGTCTTCAAATTTTAAGACTGGGAAAAATTACAGAATGGCTTACCTCACCTTAATCACTTATTCTGGTGTAATTATTTATTTATCTAGTCATTTAATAAACCTTTGCTACCACTTTACATTTTGAATGTAAGTGGAATAGTAATGTAATGAATGGGAGAAAAATAAAATGGAGACAGAAAATGTGTGTGTTAGTGAGGGAAGCATAAGTTTACATCTTGTAATGACTTTATGCTTCAGAATAAATAGATTCAAAACCAAGTCCTTGGGAAAAAAAATGGAGGAGGGGGAGGGCCTTCTGTTCCCAGGTAATAGATAATGGAAACACTTCACATTATAATAGAAGAGAAAGCTGCTCAGGAGATAGCAGAGAACTGCAATTCCTGACAGAAAGGAAACAAATCATTAAATGTGTAAGATCAGCCCGACATTTCTAAAACAGGAACACCTTGAGGATTCTACAGGTTCATTTCCAGACAATCTCAATACAGCAAACATCACAATAAAGTAAGCTGCACAATTTTTTTTATTTCCCAGTGCATAGAAAGGTTATGTTCAAACAGCACATGTAGAAACAATATGTCTACCAAATGTGCAATAGTATTTTGTTTCTCTCTCTCTCATATCTCTATATCATATTATGATATATCATATCTTTGTATCTTCAGGCTCTACTTTTAATTCTAGTTCTCTTGTTATCTCCACTATATCTGCAGTTATCCTGTTGCTGAAGTCTTAAACCCCTAAAATTCATCTGTGAGGATTGGAATCAACTTCCCCCAAATGTCTGTTAATATTTTGACTTCTTCCCATAAGTCACAAATATTTTTAATAGAATCTAGAATAGTGAATCCTGTCCAGAAGGCTTTCACAGGTCTTTGATCTACTTTGCCCGAATCTTGCATCAGAACTAGTATTTGTGACAGCTATGGCCTTCAGAAATATTTTTCTTAGATCATTAGAACTGAAAGTCAAAATGTCCTTGATCCATAAGCTGCAGAATGGATGTTCTGTTAGCAAGCGTGAAAGCAACATTAATCCCATTGTACATCTCCATGAGAGCTCTTGGTGACAATGTGCCTTGTCAATGAGCAGTGATATTTGAGAGGATTTTTTTTTTTTTTTGAGAGTTAGGTCTCAACAATTGGCTTAAAATGTTCAGTAAACTACATTGTAAACAAATGTGCTCTTATCAAGACTTTGTTGCGCCATTTAGAGAGCACAGGCAGAAGAAATTTAGTATAATTCTTTAGGGTCCTAGGATTTTCAGAATAGCAAATCAGCAATGGCTTCAACTTAGAGTCACCAGCTGCATCAGATCCTAACAATTAGCTTCTCCTTTGTAACTGTGAAGCCAGATTTTGACTTCTCCTCTCCAACTATGATTTCCTAGATGACATCTTCCAGTAGAAGTCTGTTTCATCTACACAGAAGTCTTTTTTTAGTGTAGCCATCCTCACTAATGATCTTAGCTAGGTCTTCTGGAAAGCTTGCTGCAGCTTCTGCAGCAGCACTGACTGCTTCACCTAACACTTTTATGATATCGAGAGGGCTTTCTTTCCTTAAAGCTCATGAATCAAACCTTGACCAACTCCAAACTTTCCTTCTGTAGCTTCCTCACCTCTCTCAGTCTTCATAGAATTGAAGAGAGAGGGCCTTTCTCTGGATTAGGCTTTGGCTTAAGAGGATATTATCTCTGGTTTTATCTATTGTCCAGACCACCCAAACTTTCTCCATTATCAGCAATAAGGCTGTTTTGCTTTCTTATTGCTTATGTATTTACTAGAGTAGCACTTTTAATTTCCTTTAAAAGCTTTTCCTTTGCATTCACAACTTGACTAACTGGTGCAAGAGGCTTAGTTTTCAGCCTATCTGGGATTTTGACATGCTTCCCTCACTAATCATGATTTCTAGCTTTTGATCTAAAGTGAGAGATATGTGACTCTTGCTTGAACACTCAGAGGTCCTTGTGGTGTTATTAATTGCCTGATTTCAATATTGCATCTTGTGAAATAAGAAGATCTGAGGAAAGGGAAGGAAACAGGGAAATGGTTGGTTGGTGGAGCAGTCAGAACACACATAACATTTATTGATTAAGTTTGCTTTCACATGAGTTATGTTGCCCCCAAATAATTACAATAGTAACATCAGAGATCACTGATCACAGATATGATGACAAATAAAATGATAAAGGAAAATGTCTGCATTACTGTGAGACTTACCAAGATGTGACACAGTGACATAAAGTGAGCAGATGTTTTTAGAAAAGTGGCACTGATGGACTGGTTTGTTGGGTTGTCACCAACCTTAAACTTGTGAAAGATATAATAGCTGCAAAGTGCAGTAAATGAAATGTAACAAAATGAGGCGTGTCTGTAGAAGCACTTTCTACTTTGAGGCACCAAAAAGGGGGATGCCCGTGCAGCATTATAGTTTTACTGAGTTGAGGATGCAAATATCAAGGTTTGGGGGAATCTCCAGGGCCTGGAAACCAGAGGGAAGACTAACATATCAGGCAGCTGAGCATGGAAACAGCACCAGTCTTTGACTGAGAACAAAGCTGAACATGAATGGAGTAAGATTCTGAACATTTATATGAGGTCAGAAAAAATACTGGGAATGAATGACTTCTAGTAGATTATAAACTGAAAATTCCCAGAGATTATACAAGACTGGCAGATAGGTAAGTACTCACCGGTCAGAAGGACTTTATTGAATAGTTAGGGAATATAGTAGATTAGTTATTGCAGAGGAAAATATCAATAGAAATCCAAACTGAAGAAGATAGCATAAAATATTTAAAATAACACAGCTCCAGTGACCTAGGATTTTAGCAACTTGTATAATTAGAGTTACATGCATGCATGTTAAGTCACTTCAGTTGTGTCCTACTCTTTGCTACCCTATAGACCATGGCCCACCTGGTCTACCCTATAGGCCAGGCTCCTCTGTCCATGGGATTCTCCAGGCAAGAATACTGGAGTGGGTTGCCATGCCCTCCTCCATGAATTTCCTGACCCAGGGTTTGAACTCGGGTCTCTTATGTCTCTTTCATTGGCAGGTGAGTTCTTTACTACTAGCGCCACCTCAGGAGCCCAACTAGAACTACATAAGGAAGCAAAGTATGCCACAAAATATATTTGAGTATTTAAAAACTAAAAATTTTCCTAATTTGACAAAAAGTATAAACCCACATATCAAATAAACTTAACCAAACCCAAGAGGGAAATAAAATGAAAGCCATACCAATGGATAATCTAATTAACTTGCTAACAACCAATGACAGAAATAAAATCTTGTAAGAGATTGGAAGAATTCACATTACAATGACCAGCATTATTACTGATTATCTAAAAAAAGACAACAAATTGACATCTTTAAGTGCCAAATGGGGAAAAAAAAACATAATTCTATATCAAATTAAAACAAAATACATTGTCAGACAAGCATAACTTGAGATGATTCTTTTGCAGATCTGCACATATTAATTACATGTCCTTTTTAAAATTTTGTTGGAGTATAGTTAATTTTAAATTTTCTGTTTCAGGTGTACACAAAGTGATTCAGTTATACATATACATATACTCATTCTTTGTTAGATTCTTTCCTCATATAGATTATCACAGAATACTGAATAGAGTTTCCTGGGCTGTGCAGCAGGTGCTTGTTGGTTATCTATCTAATATATGGTAGTGTGTGTATGTTCATTCCAAGCTCCTGACTTATTCTCCTCGCCAACACTTCCCCTTTTGTTACCATAAGTTTGTTTTCAGTATGTGTAAGTCTGTTTCTCTTTCATAAACAAGCTCATTTGTATCATTTTTAAAAATTAGATCCCACATATTAGTAACATCACATATTTGACTTTCTCTTGTCTGACATACTTCACGTCATATGATAATCTCTAGATAAATTCATGTTGTTGCAAATGGCATTATTTCATTCTTCATTTGATTATGGATGAGTAATATTCCATTTTATATATGCACCACATCTTCTTTATCTATTAAATTGTCAATGAAGATAATTACTTCGTATTCATCTTAGATTTCTTCCACATCTTGGCTTCAAAAGATGCTTAAAAAATTAAAAGATGCTTTCTGCTTGGAAGAAAAGCTATGACCAACCTAGAGAGCATATTAAAAAGCAGAGACATTACTTTGCCAACAAAGGTCCATCTAGTCAAAGCTATGGTTTTTCCAGTAGTCACGTATGGATGTGAGAGTTGGACTGTGAAGAAAGCTGAGCACTGAAGAACTGATGCTTTTGAACTATGGGACTAGAGAAAACTCTTGAGAGTCCCTTGGACTGCAAGGAGATCCAACCAGTCCATCCTAAAAGGAATCAGTCCTGAATATTCATTGGAAGGACTGATGCTGAAGCTGAAACTCCAAGACTTTGGCCACCTCATTTTTTATGGTTTCCTTTGTTGTGCAGAAAATTTTAAGATTAATTAAATCCTATTTGTTTGTTTTTATTTTCATGACTCTAGGAGGTGGGTCAAAGATGATATTTCTGCAATTAATGTCAAAGAGTGGTATGCCAATGTTTTCCTCTAAGAGTTTTATAGTTTCTGCTCTATGTTTAGGTATTAGGTTCATTTTAAGTTTGTTTTTGTGTATGGTATTAGGGAATGTTCTAATTTCATTTGGTTTACTTGTAGCTATTCAGTTTTCCCAGCACCACTCATTGAAGAGACTGTCTTTTCTCCATTGTATATTTTTGCCTCCTTTGCCATAACTTAATTGACCATAGTTATTTCTGGGCTTTCTTACCTTGTTCCACTGATATGTATTTCTAGCCTTGCACCAACACAATACTGTTTTGAAAATTAAAACAGTGATTTTAAAGCTTCCAATTAACAAAAGTCCAGGACCAGATGGCTTCACAGGTGAATTCTACCAAAAATTTAGAGAAAAGTTAACACCTATCCTTCTGAATCTCTTCCAAAAGAACTGTAGAGGAAGGAACACTCACTCCCAGGTTCTTCCTATGAGGCCATAATCACCTTGATATCAAAACCAAAGATACCACAAAGAAAAATTACAGACCAACATCACTGATGAATGTAGAAAAATCCTAAACAAAATACTAGTAAACAGAATTCAACAACACATTAAAAGGATCATACACTATGATCAGGTGGTAGTTTTCCCAAGGATGCAAGGACTTTTCAGTATCCCCAAATCAATCAATGCTATAGACCACATCAACAAATTGAAGAATAAAAATGATATGGTTCTCTCAGTGCATGCAGAAAAAGCTTTTGATAAATTCAACACCCATTATGATTAAAAAAATAAAACACTCTCCAGAAAGTAATAATGAACATATATGACAAACCCACAGCAAACATTATTGTCAACAGTGAAAACGTGAAAGCTTTTCCTCTAAGATCAGGAACAAAACAAGGGTGCCCACTCTCACCATTATTATTCAGCATAGTTTTGGAAGACCTAGCCATGGCAGTCAGAGAGGAAAAAGAAATAAGAGGAATCCAAATAGGAAAAGATGACATAATACTGTCACTGTTTGCAGATACCATGATAGAAATCCTAAATGTGTTATCAGAAAACTACTAGATCTCATCAATGATTTTGCTAAGCTCGCAGAATACAAAGTTAATACACAAAAATCTTTTGCATCTCTTTACACTAATGATGAAAAAATCAGAAATAGAAATTAAGGAATCAATTTCACTTACCACCACATCAAAAAGAATAAAATACCTGGGATTATACCTATGTAAGGAAACAAAAGACCATAAGATGCTCAAGAAAGAAATTAAAGATGACACAAACAGATGGAAAGATGATCTTGGATTGGAAGAATCAATATTGTCAAAAGGCAATGTACAGATGCAATGCAATCCCTATCAAATTACCAATGACATTTTTTCACAGAAATAGAACAAAAGATTTTACAACTTTCAAGGAAATACAAGAGACCATGAAAAGACAAGGCGATCCTGAGAAAGAAAAAGAGAGCTGGAGGAATTAGGCTCCATGACTTCAGACTATACCATAAAGCTACAGTCATCAAAATAGTATGTCTCAAGGATAGAAATATTAATTACATTTCTTATTTACTATGTTTTATGATGCTTTGACGTCCTGGGCTTTACAGATCCAAGGAGAGATCACCTCTCCTGTGGTTAGCTAATTCCTAGAGACAGAAAATAACTCACCTGTAGCACACCTTTGAGGTGCAAACCCACCAATCACTTGTTCTTATCAGGCACCAGCAGTCCAGAACGCTATGCCCTGTCCTTAATTACCCAGGTCCATGTACTGAACAATCAGTGACCATTCCTGTAGTCCAGACCACACCAACATTATTCAAACTATCCAATCCTAAACCTGCTCAGGCTTGTACTCTGCTTCTTCCATTCCTTCTTTCAAAAAATATAAAGCAGGCTTTTGCCCACACGTAATTTCACTCATTCTGCCTTCTAATTAACTCTGGTGCTACACGCCCCTGCATGGCATGCTGCCCCTTTCTCAAAGGAACTGAATAACAAACAGTGGAATCATTTCCTGCTCTGTTTTCCTCACCACAACCTAAATAAACATAAAATCATGGGCACATTTTAAAGTGTTACAAGAAATTCTAAGGCAATCTCATTAACCTGAGAAAATGTTACCAGAAAACAAGAAAATAATCAGAAGTAGATGTGAGAATTCAATGCAACATTTTAACTAATGGAAAAAGTAGAAAATTAGTAAATATATATAGAAGATTCAAATAACACAATCATTTATACAACACTACATACAATAACATCAGAATTCATTCTTTTCAAATACACAGGAAGCATTCACAAAGAATGATCACATTTAGAGATTTAAAACAAGTCATAATACATTTAATTAGATTGAAAACTAATAATTATTCTCTCTTATCAAATGGAATTGAATTAGAAACCAATAGCCAAATGGCATCTTAAAAAATCCAAATGTTTGTAATTTAAGATCAAAGAAGAACTCATAAAAATATTAGAAAATTGTTTGAACTGAATTAAAATGATAATCCAGCATATCAAAATTATGGAATGCTGATTAAGTAGTGCCAAAAGGAAAATTTATGGTTTTATTGCTTATATTAGAATAGGAAGAGGCAAAAAAAAAAAAAAAGATATGGGTATACTTCTGCTTCTGGGAAGATATAATAAACCTCCTTTTTCTTATACCTCCCATGAGGAATAACTAAAAGCTCTGTACATTCTATATGAAATAAAAATAAACATAATCTTAATAGGTGAGGAGAAAGCAGATCAGCTGGGAATTGAGTGCTCAAATAACAACATCATGTTCTCTGGGTTTCTTTTTGCCTCATATGTCTCAGAGTTGATGCTGAAGAAGAAAGCAAATCAAAATATCAAAAAGCACAGAAGAGAAAATCTCCAGGAGGAGCCTGCTCTTTCTAGCCAAAGGACCAGATAGTAACAACCTTACCAAACAGAAATCTTTAGACAATAACCACTCCACTCAAGCCAAATATCATAGGAAAAAAAAAAATCTGTGGTCAAATACCCATCCACGCCATCAAAGGCAGAGTGAGTGGGCAGTCTAGATAGACTTCTCCCCATGAAAGACTATGGAGGTCCCTAGCCCATCCTCCTGCAGGCGCTGTGTCAGAAGAGGCCAAGGAGGAAGCTGGAATTTTCGTTCTTCAAGCCCTGATTATAATATCAGTGAAGACCAGAGAGGAGCCTGAACGTGCACCTCAGCAGCAGCAAAGCGTCCCTCTCCCTTCCTTCTGGAGTTACATTGGAGGAGGCCGTGGAGAGCCAGGCTTTACCACTGTCTGGCTGGAATAAGGTCTCATCCACACGAGTATCAGAGGAGACAACATGAAAAGCTGAGTCATCCCCACTCAGCAGGAACAAGGAGTGGCCAACCCTCAGGTGTCGCTAGAGTCCAAATAGCAAACCTCAACTTCTACCTCTCTTGAAATCAGCCAGAGAAAAGTCTTACCCAGAGAAAGTAATTCAAATGACAGTGGACTTTTCATCGTTAGCCAGGGAGGCCAGAAGGAAGTGACACAGTAGTTTTCAAGTGATAAAAGAAAAGAACTGTCAATTTAGAGTTACACAAAACAAAAATATCCTTCAGGAATGAAAGAGAAACTAAAACATCTTTAAATGAAAGTAACCTAAGAGAATTTATCAGCAGACCTACCTTAGAAGAATGCGTAAAGGGGGTTCTCTAAACAGAAAAGAAATGATAAAAGAAGGAACATCAAAGCATCAGGAGGGAATAAAGAACACCAAAGGCTCTGTGTTTATCAAAAGAATAACAATGGACTACCACAAACAACTCTAACATCTACAAATAAAAATTTGACAATTCTAGATGTAGACTAATTCCTCAAAAATTAAAAATGATCACAATTTATCCAATATGAAATAGAATATTTAAATACCCCTATGACTATTATGGAAATTGAATTCCTTATTTAAAAACACAGAAAAGAAAATAATGAACCCAAATACTCTCACTGAATTTTATGAAATCTTAAAGAAGAATTAATGTTGATTCTACCCAATCTTTTCCAGAAAATAGAAGAGCAAACACTTTGTAATTCATTTTGTGAGGCTAGTGTTACCATGATTCCAAAGTTATAAGAAAACAATATTAAGAAAGACTATTAGAACAAATATCCCTCATGAGCACAGATGCATACCCATAGCAAAATATTAGTAAATATAATTCAGTAACATATAAAGGGAATTATACTTTATAGTCAAATGAACTTTATTCTAGGCATGCAAATTTGGCTCAATACTAAAAGAACAATCAATATAATTTACCAATTATAAAAGAGACTGTAGAAGAAAAACCATATGATTATAATCAATTGATGCAGAGATAGCACTTAAGAAAATTGAAAATATTCATGATTAAGTTTCTTGGAAAATTAGAAATGGAAACACCCTTAATTTGATAAAGAACTAAAAATGCTTACAGTTAACGTATTTAGTCATGAATACTCAATGACATTTTTTCCAAAAACTAGGGAGAAGGCAAGGTTGTTCACTCTCACCACTTTTATTCAGCACAGTGCTGAAGTTCTAGCTAATGAAATAAAGGAAGAAATGGAAAGAAGTTGAAGTTGATAGGTAAAGAAGAAATAAAACTGTCCTTATTTGCAGATAATGATTGTCTATGGAGAAGATTCTAAGGAATCAACTACAACTGGGGAAAAAAAAAAACAAGAATAAATGAATTTAGCAGATGGCAGGATACAAGATAGACATACAAAAATCAACTATATTTCTATAAATATAGCAATAAACAGTGTACCACAGATTTTAAAATATAGTATTGCTTACAACTACAAAACAAGAAATATTTATGTGTTTATCTAACAAAAACATGTTCAAGGCCTTATGCTGAAAACTCTATGATGCTCATAAAATAAATCAAAAAAGCTCTGAATAAGAGAGGAGATATACCAGAGTCAAGGATTGGAAGATTCAACATAGTAAAAGTGTCAATTCTCCTCAAATTTATAAACAGTTTTAATGAAATATCTATCAAAATGCTAGAAAGTTTTTTTCTGTAGATATCAACAAAATATGTGTAAAATCTATACACTAAAAGCCACAAAACATTGGTGACAAGAAACAAAAAAAACCTTAAATAAGTGGAGAGACATTACATAGTCAATGTTTGGAAGGCTTAATCTTTTGCACATACTAATTCTCCCCAACTCGATGTATAGATTCAATATAACCCTACAAGCAATTCTATCCTTGGCATGATCAGAGCATTAATGGTAATAGTGGGTATCAATATCTTATTTGTACTCCTTTAAGAAATGCTTGTATTTCATTAAAAAAATATGATGTTTGTTGTAGATTTTAGTAAAAACAGTTATCATGTTAAAGACTTCTCCCTTTATGCCAAGTTTGTTAAGAGTTCTTATAATAAATGAAATATTTAATTTTATTAAATGATTTCTATTTCCTTGTGTAATCACAGTAATGCTATTTCTCCATTAATCAGTCAATGTGAATTATATTAATGGATTTTGTCTTAAACCATTTCTGCATTCCTGAGCTTTACAAGTTGAGTTCTCATGGGACTAGACTCTAAGATATAGTGCTTAGGATATTTATTAGGGAGTAGCCATAGGACTGCTTCCCTTGTGGCTCAGACAGTAAAGAATATGCCTGCAATGAGGAAGCCCTGGGTTCAATCCCTGGGCTGGGAAGATCCCCTACAGATCTTCTATAGCTACCCACTCCAGTATTCTGGTCTGGAGAATTCCATAGACATAAGAGCCTGGCAGGCTACAGTCCATGGGTTCACAAAGAATTAGACATGACTGAGTGACTTTCACTTTCAGCCATGGGACCAACACCTATGGATCGAATGAAGAGGTAATGGGATTGGTGAAGGTGTAAGTCAAGACTTCATGTAAATCTCATATCTTTGGCTGTCCATGCGATGTAGGCCATTCCTATAAGTGCATGACTTTTGACAAGATGTCTCTGAAGCTGAGTTAATTCCTGAAGGGGATGCCAGGTGAAAGATGTCTGCTGACAATACTCCAAAGAGCTGGAGAGCAAAATGTTTTTCTTGAAATGTAATTTGGGCTGCACGTTTCTAGATTCCCCATGCTGAGATATATCTGGGCATGACAAGGTTGTTTTTTTTTCTTTTTTTCTTTTCAGCATATGGCTGGATTAATTTACTAATATTTTATTTGGGATTTTTGCTTATATAGTCAAGAGTGAAATTTTTCATTAATTTTAATTTCTTATACTATGCTTGTCTGCTTTTAGTAATTGAGTTTATACTATCCTCATAAACATATATGTTTTCTGAGATAATTTGCATAAGAATGATTTGTTCCTTGACTGTTTGCATTCCAGTTTTCTCGTTTTTTAAAGGAGCCTAAATCCTAACAATGACTAGCTCCAGCTAAATACCTTCATTTCAGTTTCCCCTACTTCTAAAAGTGGCAATATCATTCAACTATTGAGTGGAAGTGCTATGTGGAATTCTGTGGAGGTTTGCTTATGAAAGTGAGACTTTCTCTGTCTTCTCCTTCTGCCTCAACTATAGACTTACTTGCAGACAGAAGCAGAGAAGGCAATGGAGACCCACTCTAGTACTCTTGCCTGGAAAATCCCATGGACGGAAGAGCCTGGTAGGCTGCAGTCCATGGGATCAGTAAGAGTCGGACACAACTGAGCGAGTTCACTTTCACTTTTCGCTTTTATGCATTGGAGAAGGCAATGGCAACCCACTCCAGTGTTCTTGCCTGGAGAATCCCAGGGACAGGGGATCCTGGTGGGCTGCCGTCTATGGGGTCACACAGAGTCGGACACGACTGAAGTGACTTAGCAGCAACAAAGAGAAGCATGGTATGACAAAGCAGAAAGAGACTAGATCTTTTATACAAGAGACCAGGCCAATGTGATCTTAAGACCACAGTGGCTGGGTTTTCTAACTCATGTCAGTATTGGCTTACATTTACTTTCATAATTAAACTGACTGCTCTACCTGTTTCTTCCAGACATTGTTTTGAAGTCAATTTCTTGAAATTGATCCTTTTAAATTATTTTAATGAGGCTTTGTTAAGTATAGTTTCAGTGTTTGTTGAAAAACATGAAAAAAACTTTCTCCTTGTTTTTCTGGAGAGTTTTATTAGCTAGGCATATCCTTCTAGGAGCTATGTTTCTCTCAGCTCTTTGGAGATGTTATTTCTTTCTCTTTGCTCTTTGAATGCCTTTGTTGCCTTTATGCCTTTATCTACCCTTTTGTAGAGAAAATGTGCTTTTCTCCAGTTGCCTTTAGAACTCCACTTGATTTTTGGTATTCTGTGGTTTTATATGATGTGCCTACGTGTAGATTTAATTTTATGTATCTCGTTTGCCATTTATTGCATTTTCTGAATCTGAGAATTCATGTTTGTTTGTTTGTTTTCTTTTAATTTCTGAAAATTCTTAGCCAAGGTTTCTTCAAACCCTGCCTCTCCCATCTGTCTCATCTCTGTTCTAGAACTCAAAATAGATGTATGTGAGACTTCCTCACTCACTCTTCCAAGTCTTTTAATCTCTCATATTTGAAAGATGATACCTCTTGTGTCTCTGGATCACTTTGGCATAATATCCTCATATCTTTCTCCTAGTATACTGCTTCTCTCTTCAGCTTGGTTATTTAGCTCATCCAGTGTGTGCGCATGTGTGTGTGCATGTATATGCATGCTTTCACGTTGTGTGTGTTTTAATTTCAACAATACTAGTTTTCTTTTGAGGAAGTTCCATTTTGATTCTCTTTCAGATCTGCCAGGTCATTTTCTATACTTTTTCACTTATTATTTTAACTTATTTTATTTCTATAAATTTTGTGTGCTATGTGCTTAGTCACTCATCGTGTCCAACTCTTGCGATCCCGTGTACTGTAGCCTGGCAGGCTGCTCTGTCCATGGAATTCTCCAAGCAAGAATACTGGAGTGGGTTGCCATTCCCTTCTCCAAGGGAATCTTCCTGACCCACTAATTGAACCCACGTCTCCTGCATTGCAGGCAGACTCTTTACTGACTGAGCTATGAGGGAAGCCCTAAATTTTGAAATATGCTTAATAGTCTGTATCTTATAATCCTACTATCTGTAATTGTTGGGGTCCTATTCTTCTGTTTAGCTTCTGCAAACTTTCTGTGACTTGTTTCCAGTATATACAGTGATTTGTTTATTGAAATATCATATTTGTTTGGTCTTCATGCTAGAAATATTAGTGGACTTGGATACAGTGGGTACTAAAGCTGAGAGAACTTCACTAATAGCTCTGAACTGCTATGAATATGAAAGCACCTAAATAATTTCTCATGTTAGAGTTTCTTGAACCATGCAGGCAGCGTACATGCAAACTCACAATCCATATGACAGCAGGATTATAATTGTGAGTTAAAAAAAAACAAAAACTCTGTCCCTCAATCCAACATTCTGTTGTAACCTCCTTTTGCCTGTAGATAGATTTTTTTCCCTAGTCTACCCTTTCATTTAGGATGTATAAGATTTAATTTTTTCCATTGTGGGAACAGCTGCAAGTTTACGGGTCCTAGTGCAACTTCTCATCTTAATTAGAGCTTTATTTCCTATTCTAATATGAATTATGAGAAACAGAGACTTTCAAGGGACTTCCCTGGTGGTCCAGTGGTTAAGGATCCATCTTGCAATGCAGGGCACAAGGGTTCGATCCCTGGTAAGGGAGCTAAGATCTTGCATGTTGCAGAGCAGCTAAGCCCACACACTGCAGCTATTGAGCCTGCAAACACCAGAACCCACATGCCACTGGAGAGTCCGTGCACCGCGACAGAAGATCCTGCGTGATGTGACAAAGCTCCCATGTGCCGCAACTTAGACCGGACACAGCCAAGTATAAACATATATATTTTAAACCTGATTCTTTCAAGAGTCAACAGATAGCCCTAAGGCAGCCTGTGGCTCTGCTGGTGCTACTTATATATCACATGCACTTTCTTTAATTTTCTGAAAGTGTAGCTTTGCATTTGAGTGGAGATTACCAGAATTTCTGTGTATTTGTACCAGTACAGTTTTCTAGAACATAAAATTTTTCTAACATATAAAATAGTCTAAATTTCCAGAAATCATCCAGTCTGATGTATATTACAGTCTCTATGTTCCATATTGCCTTGTGTAATCTACCGTTATATTTATCGTATTTCATTCTTTTTATTTGTTGTGATTTAATTTGTGTTGTTTTCTCACCTGTTACACGGTGAACTAATTCAGAAGATGAAATTTGAAATTTGTTTACATATCCCTCAGTTTATTAATGTTTTCCGTGAAGAAGATAGGAAAGCTATGCAAACTCTCTTTTCCCACCAGCCCTAGCTAAAGGACGGCTGGGGACCCCCAGTGAAGGGATGCCAGAGGATATGGTAGGAGTGAGTACGGGTCCACACTGAACCTGTTGCCTTCGTTTTTCTCTCCGGCTCCTGCGATAGTGTGCACACCGGCTCTGGAAGCAGTGCTGTGTTCAATGAGATTCAAGCACACAGGAGAATGGGGAAAGGGTAACAGAAGGTGTGTATTTCCTGGTAAAGTTTATTTTTGCCTGACTTGTTCAGCTCTTCCCTGCTCCTGTTCCCCCAATCGATTCTGTTCATTTACTCTCTGTAAGCCTGGTGGCAAGAACTGTGAAAAGATATGAAAACCAACCATCTGCATCCAACCGAATAATGAAACAATATCTGCTCCGGCAGGATAACTAGAATTTGTGAGTTTTTTTAAAAAGTCAGGCCTGGAAATTGTCAGTGACTATATTAGAACACATAAGTTAATTATCCCCGGGGAGTGTCGTGTACTCTTTGGTATCTAACAAAACTTTTGCATTCTTATTTCTTTTAATTATTTAAAATTTAAGCTTTTGAACACTAAGTTGATTTATCAGCCTTACTCAGTTTTAGGAATTAATTTTATGTGACTGCCATTGACTAGCAGGAGACATAATTTGATTGAAATGAAAAAGAGAGAATTTTTGAGTACTTGGTGTGTGCCTATATTCTCTTAAGTATTTTCCATTCTTTACCTTAATACCTCCACAACTTTGTCAGTTGCTATGTATTATTATGCTATTACAAGTTGGGGAAAGTGACAATCTGATATATTAAGAAACTTTCTAGGATCCCACATCTTATACTGAGATGTTTTATTCCTGAGTTGATACTTGTATTACTCTATTATGCAGATTTCCATCTGGTGGTTTATGAAATCTCTTGCATGAACTGAGACAATTCTTAATGAATTTCCTGATCAGTTATGTACAACCTTGTAGAAAATTGCAGCCCTTAAAATCTGTCGTTATTTTTTTTCTTTTTTGCTTCCCCCCCATTGTCCATTCTTTCCTCTTCCGTTAGGTCTCCTCACCTCCACCCTTAGAAAACTCATAATAACAGCTTAATAATTATCTTTACAAATTTTTGTTCATAGTCCTAAGATAACATGCAAATATTAATTATTCATACCTAGACAAAGAGGTTATTATTTTCCTTCAATATGAGACTGTATGCAAAAGTTCTGAACTTAGCTTTTTAATCACTTAAGACTACCTTATGGAAATTCCTTCGAGTCAAAGTTACAATCCTCATTTGTCTTTTTATCTGCAATGTATTTCATGGTATGGACGTACCATAGTTTCACAATCACTCCCACTCTGACCTGTACCCTAATAAAGTATGTGCATATTTACATTTGAATACTTGTGTCTTTATTTTTGTAGACACAATCCTTGAAGTGGGATTGACAGCTCAAATGGCATGTTTATTTTTAATTTTAATAGATGTTGCCTGATTGCTCTCTGGAAAAACAGTGGACAGTTTCGTTTATTTTTTTGTCCCATGAGGGCATCCTATACCGACATCCTCTCCAACAACGTGTTATTGCCCTTTTTTTAAGGTGTGGCTATTTCATGACAGTAAAGTGATATCTCAATTTCATTTCATTTCCCCAACTATCAGTGAGTTCAATATATATATATACATGTACCTTGACCTCAAGATTTGCTTTTGAGGCATTTGTTTTCTCACATCTCTTGCTCAGGCTTCCCTGGTGGCTCAGTGGTAAAGAACCTGCCTGAAATGCAGGAGACGCTGGTTCAATCTCTGGGTTGGGAAGACTCCCTGGAGAAGGGCATGGCAATTCACTCCAGTATTGTTGTCTGGAGAATCGCATGGATAGAGGAGCCTGGTGGGCTACAGCCCATGGGGTTGTGAAGAATCAGACACAGCTGGAGTCACTGAGCATACATGCACACATGTCTCTTGCTCACATTTATTGTGTTATTTGCTTTTCTTCAGTCAATACTTAAGAGTTTTGTATTTTATTAAAGAAAAATTATGAATGTCAAAAGTTTGATATGTCAAAATGTGTACATAGAGATAGTTCAGCCTATTCAGCTTTGTAGAAGAGCTTTATGCAGAACAAGAAGAAATAACATTAAGTTCACCGCTTTATAGGTCTGAATGCATCACAATTCATTAAATGTTATGGCTTTGTTCTCAGATTCTAAAAACAGCTTACATTTATTCTCTTCTGTGGTTAGCGTTTAGGTCTTGTTTTTTAAGTATATATTATGGGAAATTATTTTACTTTTGCAAAATTCTTTCTTAAAGATTGCAAATCCTTTTCTGTTAAATATTTTTATGGTTTTCTTTAAACAACTAGATAGATAATTGCTTATCCTTTGCCTAATTTTTAGTACCTTTTGCCATACAAATGTTCAAAATATTGTATAGGCAGGATGGATAAATCTATCATTTATTGATAGTTTCTGCTTTCCTATCTTGGTTGAGAAGATACCCTTCTCACCACCATGGTATTGGACATATCTCACAAATTTTTCTTTAACATTTAAATTTTTATTTTACATGAAATTTTATTTTGCATATGCCATGATATTAAAGCACAGTTTTACTTTTTTCAAGTAGCCAGTCTGACACAATCTTATAAATAATTTATTTTTCCATTATATTGAAATACCAGTATTAGTATATAAGAAATTCTCATGTGTAGTACTGCCCATTTCTTTCTTCTGCATCCTATTTCACTCACCCATGCATCCATTTTTATTCCAGTGACATACTAAGGCAATTTATAGGAAATTTATTTTATCCTTTGACAATCAGTAGTTTCTTTTTAAAATACATCACTTTGCTGACAAAGGTCTATATAGTCAAAGCAATGGTTTTTCCAGTAGTCATGTATGGATGTGAGAGTTGGGCCATAAAGAAGGCTGAGTGCTGCAGAATTGATACCTTTAAATTGTGGTGCTAGAGAAGATTCTTGAGAGTTCTTTGGACTGCAAGGAGAGATCAAACAGTCAATCCTAAAGCTGTTGCTAAAGTTGAAGCTTCAATATTTTGGCCACCTGATGCAAAGAGCTGACTCATTGGAAAAGACCCTGATGCTGGGAAAGACTGAAGGGCAAAAAGCGAAGAGAACAGCAGAGGATAAAATGGTTGGATGGCATCACTGATGCAATGAACATGAACTTGAGCAAGCTCTGGGAAATGGTTAGGGACAAGGAGGCCTGGCATGTTGCAGCCCACTGAGTCGCAAAGAGTGACTTAGCGATTGAACAAGAACAAATTGACATTAACGCTGTATTAGTTTCAGATGTACAACATAATGATTCAGCATTTATATATATTGTGAAAGGATCACCACAATAAGTTTAGTTGCTTACTGGTTACATCCATCACTACGCACAGTTACAGCTTTTTTCTTGTGATAAGAAATGTTAAGACCTACTCTGTTAGCAGCTTTCAAAGTTTTGCTATATCCTGACATCCATTAAGGCAAGTCCTTCTGCATTATTTTCATTGTCTTTCTTTTTTCTTACTCTCAGATATTTTTTCCTTCCATATGAACGTTAGATACATTCACAAAATTCAACTTAAACATCTCTTAGCATTCCAATTGGAACTGCATTAAACTGCTATTAATTTAGGGAGAATAGGCTTATGATAGCAAATTCTCTCTTAAATAGCTTGGTAAGTATTTCCATTTGTTCAGATATAATTTTATATTCCACAATAAAATTTTACTGTTTTTCTCATTTATTTCATGTTTCTTTCTTGTTTCATTTGTAAGTATTTTAAAGTTTCAGTGTATAGTGAATGAAGCTTGTTTCCCATTTTCAATTTTAGATTTATATTTACTTTAGTTCTGATACACACATTTCTATGGTGAATTTATGGATGTAATACATTTTTTCCTTTGTGAAACATATGAAAGTATAAAAACAAAAACCAAAGTGTACTTTTGCTTTTAAAAATTAGATAAGATATTTTTAAGAGTATATTTTTATTTTCCCACTAAAGGGCAAACACTAAAATTTTAATTTACTTATGTGAGTGCGACGACTTTCATGATCTATCCTACAAACTTTTTTGTATATTCACATAGACATGCAGAAATACACATAAACACACCTCTATTTTACTGTAGCTTTTAATCAATATTTCAAAGTGGTAGTCTAGTTTCAAATTTTCAATAATATAGAGAACACTATACATAAAATCCTCTAACATGCAATGCCAAGTACTTCTCTAGGATAGTTTCAAGAAATAGAATTCCTAGGTTAAAAGGAATGCAGAAGTGTTAATGGCTAAGTCATTGCATGAGTCCT
This sequence comes from Cervus elaphus, assembly GCF_910594005.1. Lineage (NCBI taxonomy): Eukaryota > Metazoa > Chordata > Mammalia > Artiodactyla > Cervidae > Cervus > Cervus elaphus. Next base: position 77,691,593 of record NC_057819.1, on the reverse strand, counting down.
GCATGTAAGGAAGAGGTTGCTAGTGCCCTGCTCATGCCCTTCTCCTTTCCATCTTAGTTTCAAGCATGATGATATTCCCCAGACTCCTTGTGTGTACGTGGAGTCCCGGCCAATGGACCATGAGCAAGCAGTTTGTGTCATTCTGATCAATGAATATCTTTTTGACTCTCCATGTCAAAGACCCTGCAGGAAAAGTGGGGACATAGTGAAGCCAGTTCCCAGATGGCTCAGTGGTGAAGAACCTACCTGCCAATGCAGGGGACACAGGAGACGCAGGTTCAATCCCCAGGTTGGGACGATCCCTTGGCGAAGGAAATGGCAACCCATCTAGTATTCTTGCCTGAAAAATCCCATGGACAGAAGAGCCTGGTGGGCTACAGTGCATGGGGTCACAAAGAGTTGTACACGCCTGGAGTGATTGAGCGCAAGTGAAGCCAGGAGATGCTGGACTCACCTTTTGGCAGGAGAGCCAAACTTCTGAGAAATTCTGGACCATGGGAGGTTTTGCAGTGAGCGTAGACATAACTTGCCAAAGTTTACACAATGTGTAAGCTGACATGCCATGATTCAAACCCAAGCAGTCTTACTCTGAACCCATCCTGTCAATTCCTACATTATTCAGTCTCATATTATGTTTTTTGATAAATGTTTAGAATATCCTTTAGAAATCTTACCCTAAACTGTAGCCCTACCACTATTCCTTGAAAGTGTTCAGTTTTCCACGTGAACTCTGAAAATAGGTATTATTACTAACTTTAAGAGTTTAAGAGGTCAGATGTCCAGGGCATTTCCTGAATGATGATCTTGAGCTAAGATTAAGATTTGTTATGGAAGGAATTCAAAGATAATTACCAAGCTCATATCAATCTCAGACAGTACATGAATTTTTCAGTTCTAGAGTGTCCATTTGATGATCATAGATCCCAGTTTTTTGGTGAAGTTCCTCACCATGACCTCCATGCTTCTAAATGTATCAATCACAATTATTTTACTATCTGTGTCTAAAATCTCTGACTTATGTATTACCCATAAGTCTCTATAAATCTCTTCTATTTTCTCTAGTCCTTTATCCTAATATGCTTGAATTTATTTTATTGAATGGACATTTTGTGTACACAATATTTTAAGAGCTCAGAATTAGCTGTTAGTTTCTTTGCCAATAAAAGCAAAATTAAAGCAAAAGCAAATTAGTTTCCAAACTAAAATCCCAGGATATTTATCATAGTCTCTCTTTCTTGGTATATCATAGCTCTAACTTTTTTGATCTCTTTAGCACCATGAGACTGCCAAAGTTTCACTTAGGTCTTCCCTCTCTTCACTGCCAATTTCCCTTGAATTTTTCTCTGTCCTCATTACTTACCTTTGAATCATGAATATCTTGACAAGAAAATCAGCTCAGATTGCCTAGCTCACATTTCTACTCTTTTTTCTCCACAGAATGTTGGCTTTTACTTTTTTGCTGTTACTAGCCCTGAAATCCAGTCTTTATATAGATCCAATGGAATTGCCAAAAGTTCTGTGCACAATCTCAACTTCAGAGTCTCTTTTTGGTTGATTTTCTAGCCTCTCTCAAATCAGGAACTGATGAATGCTTTAAGTGAAACAGCCATGGAATGTCAGGTTACCACAATGAGTTTCCCATTCATCCATGATTTTCTTGCCTCAAATCCTGGCTATCTTGCTAGCTCCTTGAAATCATCAAAAGATTTTCTTGTTTTATTTTTTAAAACTCAGATGGTTTAATCATTCTTTGTGGAAGATTTCATCTGCTACAAGCTATTTTACCATTATCAGAAATGAAACTCCTGTTTATTCATTAACCTTTAAAACAAAATTTCCAATTAATCTTATGAACCAGGTTTCTGTGTTCAGAAAGAATGGTTTGGAGTATTGCTAACTTCCTTTTCTATAAATCAAAGGTTAGATTTGGAGATCTGGCTCAACATTTTTACAGGGCAGTTTCAGGTAGAAGGAAGAAGAAGAAATTCAGGCCCCTTTCTGGCCAATCGGTGTGGGAAAAGAAAGAAAGAGCTAGAGAGAAGGAAGCAGAAGAAGTCACAGAAATTTCTCCCAATTTCTCCTCTCTTATCTAGAGGAGCACTGATAGCAAGGAACTCTTGTTCACTTCCCATTTAAGACTCAGAGTAAAGAGCACCTTGCAAATGGCATTGTCACTGCAAAGTTAACTAGGAAGTACTTTCAGAGAGAGAGTAATTCTGAGGTTCTTATTTTCCAGGCAGCCTCTTGCTTCTCTGTATCCTAAATGGGACTCCAAATTTGCCAAAGAACTTTCCAGAAAGGTGTTGTATTCATGGCAAAGAATACTATGTAGCAAAAGCTGAAGAACATATTTCTCTAGGCAGAAAAATTGAAAGTCAAAGTAGGCACTCATATAGATCCATAGAACCCAAAATGCCAGGGTAAAGAGAGGTTAGCCAGGGATCCACTGCAAAAATGGTTTGATGCATCAGAACTGATAAAGAATAATCTCTACCGTAGATTTTATCTCACAAAAGAATTGGGACAAGCAGAAACCATGTAGATGAAGGACAGTGCCTCAGAGATAAGAGGATATCAAACTCAAACACTGGCCCAAGGGGGAAAATCTCTCCTTCCAATAACGCAAAAAGGGCCAACCAGGAGTCAGGCAAGTGGGCCTTAGGAAGCATTACAATGAACAAAGCTAGTGGAGGTGATGGGATTCCAGTTGAGCTATTTCAAATCCTAAAAGATGATGCTGTGAAAGTGCTGCACTCAATATGCCAGCAAATTTGGAAAACTCAGCAGTGGCCACAGGACTGGAAAAGGTCAGTTTTCATTTCAATTCCAAAGAAAGGCAATGCCAAAGAATGTTCAAACACCTGCACAGTTGTGCTCATTTACATGGTAGCAACCTAATGGTCAAAATCCTTCAAGTCAGGTTTCAACAATATGTGAATCAACAGGGAACAATAGTTAATATCTTGTAATAACCTCTAAAGGAAAATAATTGAAAAATGTGTATACATGTAACTGAATCACACAAACAAAAAATAATTCAACTTTTTGAAACTTAGTGATGTTTATCATTTTGCCCATTTTTATAAATGGCCTATGGACATCTAACAACATATGAGGTACAAAATTTTAAATATATTTGTGTAGGATATGATTAATATAAATTAATTCAATGTAAATCTACTTCCTTTAAATTATTAATGACATCATTCAAGATGTTCCTATTCTTATTTTTTCTGCACTTGACAAATATTCTCAGAGAAATGTTAATATGTGTCACCATGATTATATATTTTCTCTTTTCCCTTATATTTCTTCTGATATTTGCTTTGTGTATCTTTGTTCCTTTGTTGTTAAGATGTATAATGGCTTATGATGTCCATTTTCTTTGTGAATTGTACCTTTTATCATTAAAAATATTCATCATTGTTTCATTAAAAAAAAAAGAAGAAACAATAAAACAAACCAAAAGCTTCTAGATGTACAAGCTGGATTTAGAAAAGTCAGAGGGACCAGGTCAAATTGCCAACATCCATTGGATTATAGGAAAAGGAAGGGAATTCCAGAAAAACATCTACTTCAGCTTCATTGACTACATTGAAGCCTTTGACTGTGTGGATCACAACAAAGTGGAAAATTTTTAGAGATGGGAATACCAGACCCCCTGACCTGCCTCCTGAGAAACCTGATACAGGTCAATAAGCAACAGTTAGAACCTGGTTCAAAACTGGGAAAGGAGTACATTGAGGCTTTATATTTTCACCCTGCTTATTTAACTTATTTGCAGGGTACATCATGTGAAATGCCTGGCTGGACGAAGCACAAGCTTCAAGATTGCTGGGAGAAATATTAACAACCTCGGATATGCAGATGACACCACCCTTATGGCAGAAAGCAAACAGGAACTAAAGAGCCTCTTGATGAAGGTGAAAGAGGAGAGTGAAAAAGCTGAACTCAGCTTAAACTCAACATTTAATAAATGAAGATCATGGCATCCAGTTCCATCACTTCATGGCAAACAGATGAGGAAATAATGGAAACAGTGACAGGCTTTATTTTCTTGGGTTCCAAAATCACTGCAGATGGTGACCACAGGCATGAAATTAAAGAACACTTAGGAAACACTCTGAGAAACCTAGATGGCATATTAAAAAGCAGAGCCATCACTTTGCTGACAAAGGTCCACATAGCCCAAGCTTTGGCTTTTCCAATAGTCATGTGTGGATGTGAGAGTTGGACTATAAAGAAAGCTGAATACCAAAGAATAGATGCTTTTGAACCATGGTGCTGGAAAAGACTCTTGAGTGTATCTTGGACAGCAAGGAGTTCAAAGAAGTCAATCCTAAAGAAAATCAGTCCTGAATATTCATTGGAAGGCCTGATGCTGAAGTTGAAGCTCCAACACCTTGGCCACCTAATGGGAAAAGCCGACTCATTGGAAGAGACCCTGATTCTAAGAAAGATTGAGGACAGGAGGAGGAGGGGATGACAGTGGAGAAAACGGTTGGATGGCATTGTGAACTCAATGGACAAGAGTTGGAGCAAACTCTGGGAGGTAGTGAAGGACAGGGACGCCTGGTGTGCTGCAACCATGGGATCTCAAAGAGTTGGACCTGAATTAGCAACTGAACAACAATAAAAGATTCTACCTCATATAATAAATAGATGACTCTTTGGAGAAAGAAGCAAAGGGAGAGGGAATTCCTAGGAGACTAAGCATTGTTATCCAAAGAATAGCTTGAGTTTTACCTGAAGCAATTGTTTCAGTTACCAGTACAGGCTATGTTTTAAATTATGCTGGACATTTAATTGAAAGTCATACCTACTGACTAGTAGATGGGAAAACAAGAGGAAGGTGAGAAGAGCTATAATTCCCTGTACATTGGAATGATACATCCAGAGAATGATTGCATAAATGAATGAATGAAACCAAATATTCTCATTAAATCAAACAAAGCAGAGCTAAGACTAAGGCAGAGAGAAATAGAAGGCAGAAAAATATTTTTAAGGTTTGTGTGGCCTTTCTTCAGATTATTTTCAGGATCAAACTAGTCTTTCAAATTTTCTCTTATCACACAGTTAAGACTTAGGCTTTTCTGCTCGCCCTTTGGTTTCTTAACCTAGGTGAGCTGGAAGTCTATACTACTGGGGCACAATGCATATTGCATATTGAAAACAATGAAGTTCCTTATTTTGAGGTAGCTTTCTGTGATTAACCTCATTAGGATATGGCAGAAAATGTTCCCTGAGGTTGTTATTAATAAGTAGATTCTTATGAGATCTTTCTGGTGTATATTTAGAAATCACTATCTATTGCTTAGGCTATGTCCCTGTTAGATATTTTGAAATGTTACATTGCTCCCTGTGTTTAAATAAAGTCCTTTCTCTAGAGGAGGCAAACACTGAAATAATGAAAATAGAAATCTTCTCCTACTCCTAACGAAATGCTTGTAACAATGCTTCTAATTATTGTCAGGAGATCAGAAGTTTCTGCGTTATGAATCTGCCTTGTACTTCCTGTGTGGGCTGACCAGCCATCAAAAAATGCTGCAGTAACTGATTCCACTTGGCTCAGAAAGCCACAGCAGCAAGAATCAGCATGAGACAAGGCAGAAACAAAGTAGGTCAGAGCCTCCTTTGAAGACCTGTAAAATTCTGCAGCATGCCTAACCATGTCTCTCATAGGTGTCTGCAGCTCTGTAGGCAGAAATCTCCTGCTCGGACTTAGCATATTGCTTAATAAGTGCAATTTGAAGTTGTTTTCCTTAGAATAGTTTTGAAGGCTTTATTTTCTTCCTCCAACAAATAGTATATATATATATATATATATTATATGTATATATATATATATATATTAAAATATTAAGTAATTAATCATTTAGGGCTTGGGGAGCTTGATGTTTTTCTTTTGATGTTAAAATATCAACTACAGAGAGAGGATATGAAAAGGAGAATGCAATTGCAAAGCCCCTCACCAGCATCAGTCCATTAGGACTGCATAGTCATACAGCCTGGGAAAAATGTCATTTAAGTGAAAGAATCAGATTAGCTAAAGATGCTGGTAGAAAATCAGTGCTGTAAGTTGTATCATCATGACCATTTATAGTGAGAGAGCATAGCCATTCTAGAAAAATACAAACATATGTAATTGTAACAATATAACAGTTCCAGGAGTTGCAAGATCTTTTTCAAAGTGACACTGATAACAGGAGAGCAAATGTCCATGTGGCAGAAATTCTAACAAAGTAGTACAGGTACATATGCCAGTCACCTTTTGTTCTGTAGCTTAGATGTCAGCATCTTCTCATTTTTGTGAGATTTGATTCCGAGAAATCTGTGCTTACCCTATAGTGACTGAGATGCTGAAATAAGCACTTGATTAAATTTCACTAAGGCACTCACATTGAAAGTAATAGTGAACAATGAGAAATCCTTCTCTTTCTTTTTCCTCCTTTCTTTTGATTTCCTTCCTTTCTTTGTTTCTCCTATATTTTGAATAGATGAAGCATTCAATGCTCAAAAATTCAAGACATGGTGATATCATGGAAGATGGCAGAATAGGAAGCTCCTACAACTGGTCTACCCACTAAAACAATTATTGAGTTGGCAAAAACTATCACAATCAATTATTTCAGACCTCTGGCGTTGAGTCAAATGCTTGCAGCAGACAGGGCGGTGCCTGGTGAAGGAAATGGCTGGTTAAATTTGGGTGAATTTTGGTATTTTATTGGCATTTTATACAGTGACTATTGCCAAGTAGCGACCCCATGGACTGCAGCACACCAGACTTCCCTGGGGAAACCTGGTGTGCTGCAGTCCATGGGGTCACAAAAAGTTGGACATGACTGAGCAATTCAACAACAACAACAGATAGTTGTGAGACTGGTTGTACACATCTCTGGTGTTGCTTGCTGCTGCCAGGGTGGGTGATAGTGAACTTGGCCTTCAAAAATTAAGGTTTTGATCAGGCTGACAGATTGCTGAAGGGCTGGAACAGGGCAGGACATGACGATTCTTTGAACTCTTGTAGACAGAAGCAGCTTCTCAGCACTGTTAGTTGAGGATATTTAGATATAGAAAATCTTTTTTTTTTTTTAAATTAGCATTTAAGGAATTTTCTGTTAGGTCACTGCATGACTGTGGAGATAACAGAACATAGATCTCAGTGTTCACTCATGGCAAGGAATATAGCCTTTGCAAAAATAGTTTGAAAGAATCAATAAACAGGAATGGTTCAGGACTTCATTAAGCAACAATAACAATTGCAGGAGAGGGAGAATAATTTCATGTCCAGATACTGCATTATAAATTTTAAATGTCTAGTTATCAACAAAAATTTACAAAGTATACAAGGAAACATGAAAGCATGACCCACTCATAGGCGAAAAAGAAACAAATTGATAAAAACCATCATTGAAGAAGCACAGACATTGAATTTAATAGACAAAGACTTAAAGTTACTGTCTGAAATATGCTCAAAGAGCTAAAGAAAACTGTGATCTAAGAACTGAAGAAAATCAGGAAAATGAGGTATGGATAATTAGGGAATATCAATAAACAGATAGAAACCAAGTAGAAATTCTGGAGCTGAAAAGTACAATATCTGAAATACCAGTTTATTGAGGGGTGTAATCCCCTTCGTGGATCACAGTCTGGTTGTGCAGAAGGGACTTGAATAACTCAGTGAAGCTGTGAGCCAAACTGTGTAGGGCCACCCAAGGCAGAAGGGTCAGAATGAAGAATTCTGAAAAAATGTGGTCCATTGGAGGAGAAAATGGCAAACCACTCCAGTATTCTTGGTGGGAGAACCTCACAGACAGTGTTAAAGTCAAAAAGGTATGACACTGGAAGAGGAGTCCCCAGGTGGGAAGGTGTCCAGTGTGCTACTGGGGAAGAGCAGAGGATCCCTGGAGGAGGGCATGGCAACCCACTCCAGGATTCTTGCTGGAAAATCCCATGGACACAGGAACCTGGAAGGCTACACTCCGCTACAGTCCACAGGGTCATACAGAGTCAAACAAACTGAAGCAACTTAGCACAAATGCACACAAGAGCAGATGGCAATAACCAACAGCTCCAGAAAGAGCGGGATAGCTGGGCCAAAGTGGAAATGATACTCAGCTGTGGATGTGCCAGGTGGTGAAAGAAAAGCCTGATGCTGTAAGGAACAATATTGCATAGGAAACTGGAATGGTGGTCCATGAATCAAGGCAAATTGGACATGGTCAAGCAGGAGAAGGCAAGACTGAACATCAAGATCTTAAGAATCAGTGAACTAAAATGGATGGGAATGGACGAATTTAATTCAAATGACCATTATATCTACTACTGTGTGCAAGAATCCCTTAGAAGAAATGGAGTAGCCCTCATAATCAATGAAGAGTCCAAAAAAGAGTACTTGGGTGCAATCTCAAAAATTACAGAATGATCTTGGTTCATTTCCAAGGCAAATCATTCAGTATTTCAGTAATCCAAGTCTATGCCCCAACCATTGATGCTGAAGAAGTGGAAGTTGATCGGTTCTATGAAGACCTACAAGACCTTCTAGAAAAAAACATCAAAAAAGATATCCTTTTCATCATAGGAGATTGAAAAGCAAAAGTAGGAGATCAAGAGATATCATGAATAATAGGCAAGTTTGGCCTCAGAGTACAAAATGAAGCAGGGTAAAAGCTAGCAGAGTTTTGTCAAGAGAACATGATGGTCATAGTAAACACCCCTTTCCAACAATGCAAGAGAGCAAATTTATACATGGAACATTGACCATACATGGTCAATACCCAAATCAGACTGATTATGTTCTTTGCAGTCAAAGATGAAGAAGCTCTATACAGTCAATAAAAACAAGACCTAGAGCTGACTGTGGCTCAGATCATGAGCCCCTTATTGTAAAATTCAGACTTCAATTAAAGACAGCAGGAAAAATCACTAGGCCATTCTAGTACGACATAAATCAAATTCCTTATGATTTTATAGTGGAGGTAATGAATAGTCAAGAGATTAGATCAGTAGACAGAGCACCCGAAGAACTATGGAGGAGACAGTGACCAAAACCAATCCAAAGAAAAATAAATACAAGAAAGTAAAGTGGTTTTCTGAGGTGACTTGCTTAGAGGTGAGGAAAGAAGAGAAATGAAAGGCAAGGGAGAAGGGAAAGAAATACAGGACTGAATGCAGAGTTCCAAAAATAGCAAGGAAAGATAAGAAGACCTTCTTAAGTGAAAAATGCAAAGAAATAGAGGAAAACACTAGAATAGGAAAGAATAGAGACCTATTCAAGAAAATTGGAGACATCAAGGGAACATTTCATGCAACGCATGAACACAACCACTCATTGTCAACAAGCATAACAACAACAACAAAGAAAACTAAGGGAGTTTGTTGCTTATAGACTTGGCCTATAAGAGGTGCTAAAGGGAGGATGAAATAAGGGTTTCTGGGAAATATAATTACATAGTGAATGTAAATCCCTGTATTACATATTTTGGTATGAAACTCCTCTTTGCTTCCTAAAGAAATTAAAGAATAAATGCATAAAATAATAATTATAAATCTTTGTTAATGGGCACACACTGTATAAAGGTATAATCTGTGACAGTAACAGCATAAAAGAGGATGAGGTTACATAGTTACAGGACTAATTGTATGCTATTGAAGCTAACTTTTTATCAATTTAAACTGGATTGTTATAAATTTAGGACTTTAAATGTAATCTCCTTAGTAACCATAAGAAAGTGATTAAAAATATACAGGAAATGAAGAGGCAATCAAAATGGTAAGTAGAAAAAAATCAAATACAGAAGAATGCAGTATTAGAGGAATTGAGGAACCAAAATTATCTATCTATTTAATACATCTATCTTTATATCTTTAACTATAGATTTGTCTCTCTATATGTGTGTGTGTGTGTGTGTGTGTGTGTGTGTATATATATGTAATTGTTGTTGTTGGGTAATTGTTGTTGTAGCTAAGTTGTAATTGTTGTTCTGTAGCTAAGCTGTATCTGACTCTTTGTGAGCCCATGGACTGAAGCACACCAAGCTTCCCTGTCCTTCACTATCTCTGGAAATTTGCTCAAACTAATGTCCATTAAATAACACAATGAAAAAAGACATCTTTCATCATCAGTCATCACTTTTAATGTGAAGCAATTAAGTTTACCAATTAAGGCAAAGATTAGTAAAATGAATTTAAAAATAAAAAACATGATCCAACTACATGCTGCTTACAAGAGTCTCCCTTTAGATCTAAAGACATAAATTGACTGAAAATGAAAGAAAGGAAAACCATCGTCTATGCAAATTATGAACAGAAGAAGGCCTCATCTGACTCACAGATCAGCCCTCCTGATTTCCTCCTTTACCACATTTCTTGAATTCCTTCTTTGGTTATTTCTTCCTCTCTGCCCTGTTGTTTATACTGGGGGAGCATTTTGCCCACCTCCCTAAGACTACTCCCAGGCCTGACCACCTCTCTGATGGTCAGAGACTCCTGTGCTTTATGGTTTTTGGGGAATTTTATTCCGTCACTTTTCATGGAACCACATCAGGGTTCAAGAGCAAGAGCAGAAGATAAAATTGGCAGTCATGTTTACAAGAAAAACTGGTGGCTTGAGATGACATTTTGGGTTTATTGTCTACATATATTAATATGTAAATATATATATATGTATATATTCTTGAATTTATTGAAAGTTTTATGATAGTTGTAAATAAACATGGTAAGAAATCTAGTTGGTTTCAGGATCCAGTAAATAAAATAAGTGATATAAGTATTAGAGTTTAGGTCTGTCCTTTGTAGTTCCAAAAGGCCATTACTTGTTATGATGTAAGTTGAATCAGTTGCTGCTGAATAGAAATTAGATGATTATTAGTTAACTGCTTAGGTGAGGGGAATGCGATACCTGAGGATTTATCTCCACCTATATCCATATCTATATCTAAACTTGAAACACTGGTATTATAAAGAGAAATGGCATGAGTGTTGGCCATGAGCCTGAGCATCCCACTTTTCAGGGCATATTTAGTAAGGAACTCGTTAGACATCTCACTGAAGACCTTGTCCTTAAAAAATAGGCTTATGTGAATCTCCAAATTATTTATTATCCACTTAGTAGTACTCAAGAATTAGCTAAGTGTTAAGATAGAGATCCTTGGTTGTCAGAGACTTTGCACTAGTGTGGCTAGAGTGAAATGTGTTAATCATTACCTCAGACACCTACAGCTGGTGTCTGTGATGGCAACGGTCTGGAGTCACACTTTGATGAGTTCTGTCTTAACATGTTGGAGTATAATAGCCTCTGATTAGTTTGGAGGACATAAATATGAAGTAATTGACTCTCACTAGGGCAGGGCTTCCCTGGTGGCTCAGCTGGTAAAGAATTTGCCTGCAACGCAGAAGACCTGGTTTGATCCCTGGCTTGGGAAGAACCGTGGAGAAGGCATAGGCTACCCACTGCAGTATTCTTTGGCTTCCCTGGTGGCTCAGAGGGTTAAGAATCTGCCTGCAATGTGAGAGATTTGGGTTTGATCCCTGGGTTGGTAAGACTCCCTGGAGAAGGGCATGGCAACCCACTCCAGTATTATTGCCTGGAGAATTCCATGGACAGAAGAGCCTGGCAGTCTGCAGTCCATGGGGTCACAAAGAGTCAGACACGACTGAGCCACTTTCACTTCACTTCACTTCAGGGAGGCGCAAACAGTGGCCACAGAAAAAAATAAAACTGTGGGTTTCTGGTGTCTCTGAAATTTCAGATGTTGTAAAGCCATGAGGGGAAGATCTGAAAGACTTTTGACCTTAAAGTCAGAAGAGCAGAGTTGTGACAAAATAATGTTACAAAAGATGTCAGATCTGAAATCACAATGACTTCATTTAGCCAATAATAAATATTAATTTACTTCCTTTATACTCAGGAATCATTAATAGTTCTTTATATATGGACAAATTCACTTCAAATTATCAAGAGAATAATTTTCAGACCTCTTATCTGATCACTTCAGATCAGAAATATCTCTGTCTTTGTTTGAAATACTCATTTGTCTCTCTGAAGAATGCTCTTTCTCCCTGAAATGGGTGTTTGTTATGAAAATGAAAGCTGGTTGGACTGAGGGGTGACTGGAAACAACAGCAATGGAAAGGAGGTTTTTTTTTTTTGTTTTTGTTTTTTTTTTTTGTTTTTGTTTTTTTTTTTAACCACATAAACTTGATTAACAACTTACTTTTCAAGCTGTATTTGAAACATCACACCAGTGTGTCCCATGAAGTGGATGGGCATCACGAATCTGGTAAATTCTCTTTACATTTTTGTCAGTCTGACAGTCTCTGGTCTTTTTTGTGTTATCCAGAGATCCGAGAGTTATAGCAACTCCTAAGTATGGTATCTCAGTAGTGATAAATCTTATTAGGTAAATAATGACAAAAGATGATAAAACAAGGAAAAGAATTAATGATAACTCATATTTCAAGTGCTCTCTTCTGCTGAATCTACATCTGATTTCCTAGTCAACATTTCCATTTTCATAAAATAGAATTATTTTATAAATTATTTATCCATGCAAACACTGATGTGGCTATGCAAAGCTCCTTTGAGCATTATTTAAAAAGATACATACCTAGATATTACCAAAAACTGAGGAAGGGGATGAAAATATAAAGTGATAGTATGTCAATGCCATCAAGAAGCTGACACTTATCTAAAAAGCAAAACTATATAAATAAAAAATCTTGAATAGCCAAAGCAATCTTGAGAAAGTAAAGTGAAGCTGGAAGAATCAAGCAACCTGATTTCAGACTATACTACAAAGTTACAGCAGTCAAGACAGTATGGAAGTGGCACCAAAAAAAAATATAGATAATGGAAAGATATAAAGTCCAGAGCGCACACCTATGGGCATCTTAGCTTTGACAGCAGAGACAGGGATATACAATGGAGAAAAGACAGCTTTTTCAATAACTGGTGCTTGTAAATTTGGAGTTACATGTAAAAGAATGAAATTAGAACACATCATAACACTGTATACAAAAATAAACTCAAAATGGATTGTTTTTGCTATTCAGTTGCTCAGTTGTGTCCTAATCTTTGCAACCTAATGGACTGCAGCACACCAGGCTTCCCAGTCCTTCACCATCTCTTGAAGCTTGCTCAAGCTCATGTCCATAAAGTCAGTGATGCCATCCAACCACCTCATCCTCTGTCATCCCCTTCTCCTTCCTCATCTATCTTTCCCAGCATCAACGTCTTTTCAAATGAGCTGACTCTTCACATCAGGTGGCCAAAGTATTGGAACTTCAGTTTCAGCAGAGGTCCTTCCAGTGAAGTTTCAGGATTGATTTCCTTTATGATTGACTGCTTTAATCTCCTTGCTGTCCAAGCGACTCTCAAGAGTTTTCTCAACTCCATAGTTCAAAAGCATCGATTCATCAGCATTCAGCCTTCCTTAAGGTTCAACTCTCAAATCCATACCTGACTACTGGAAAAACCATAGCTTTGACTATATTGACCTTCGTTGGCAAAGTAATGTCTCTGCTTTTTAATATGCTGTCTAGGCTGGTCATAATGTTCTTTCAAAGGAGTAAGTGTCTTTTAATTTCCTGGCTGCAGTCACCATCTGCAGTGATTTTGGAGCCTAAGAAAATAGTCTGTCACTGCATCCATTGTTTCCCCATCTAATTGCCATGAAGTGATGGGACCAGATACTATGATCTTAATTTTTTGAATGTTGAGCTTAAGCCATCTATTTCACTCACTAACCTTCATCAAGAGGCTCTTTAGTTCCTCTTCACTTTTTGCTATAAGGGTGGTGTTATCTGGTTATCTGAGGTTACTGATATTTCTTCCAGCAATCTTGATTGCAGCTTGAGCTTCATCCAGCCTGGCATGTTGCATTATGTATTCTGCATATAAGTTAAATAAGCAGGGTGACAATATATAGCCATGACATACTCTTTTCATAAAGTAATGCTCAAAACTGTCCAAGCCAGGCTTCAACAATACGTGAACAGTGAACTTCCAGATGTTCCAGCTGCTTTTAGAAAAGGCAGAGGAACCAGAGATCAAATTTCCAACATCTGCTGGATCATCCAAAAAGCAAGAGAGTTCCAGAGAGACATCTATTTCTGCTTTTCTGACTATGCCAAAGTCTTTGTGTAGATCACAGTAAACTGTGGAAAATTCTGAAAGAGAGGAGAATACCAGACCACCTGACCTGCCTCTTGAGAAATCTGTATGCAAGTCAGGAAGCAACAGTTAGAACTGGACATGGAACAACAGACTGGTTCCAAATAGGAAAAGGAGTACGTCAAGGTTGTATATTGTCACCTTGCTTATTTAACTTATATGCAGAGTACATCATGAGAAACGCTGGGCTGGATGAAGCACAAGCTGGAATCAAGATTGCTGGGAGAAATATCAATAACCTCAGATATGCAGATGGTACCATCCTCAAGGCAGAGAGTGAAGAAGAACTAAAGAGCCTCTTGTTGAAAGTGAAAGAAGAGAATGAAAAAGTTGGATTAAAGCTCAACATTCAGAAAACTAAGATCATGGCATCTGGTTCCATCACTTCATGGCAAATAGTTGGGGAAACAGTGGAAGCAGTGTCAGACTTTTTTTTTTTTTTTTTTTTGACTCCAAAATCATTGCAGATGGTGACTGCAGCCATGAAATAAAAAGATGCTTACTCCTTGGAAGGAAAGTTATGACCAACCTAGACAGCATATTAAATAGCAGAGACATTCCTTTGCCAACAAAGGTCCGTCTAGTCAAGGCTATGGTTTTCCCAGTGGTCATGTATGGATGTGAGAGTTGGACTATAAAGAAAGCTGAGCACCAAAGAATTGATGCTTTTGAACTGTGGTGTTGGAGAACACTGTTGAGAGTCCCTTGGAAAGCAAGGAGATCCAACCAGTCCATCCTAAAGGAAACCAGTCCTAAAGGAAATCAGTCCTGGGTGTTCACTGGAAAGACTGACGCTGAAGCTGAAACTCCAATACTTTGGCCACCTGATATGAAGAACTGACTCATTTGAAAAGACCCTGATGCTGGGACAGATTGGTGGCAGGAGAAGGGGACAGCAGAGGATGAGATGGTTGGATGGCATCACTGACTCGATGGACATGAGTTTGAGTAAACTCAGGGAGTTGGTGATGGACAGGGAGTCCTGGCTTGCTGCAGTCCATGGGGTCGCGAAGAGTTAGACATGACTGAGTGACTGAACTCTTTTCCCAATTTTGAACCAGTTCATTTTTCCATGTCCAGTTCTAACTGTTGTTTCTTTACCTGTATACAGGTTTCTCATGATGCAGGTAAGGTGGCCTGGTATTCCCATGTCTTTAAGAAATTTCCATAGGTTCTTGTTATACACACAAAGGCTTTAGCGTAATCAAAGAAATAGATGTTTTTTTCTGGAATTCTCTGGCTTTTTCTATGACCCAACAGATTTTGGCAATTTGATCTCTGGTTCCTCAAGCCTTTTCTAAATCCATCTTGTACATCTGGAAGGTTTTGGTTCATATACTGTTGAAGCCTGGCTTGGAGGATTTTGAGCATGACCTTGCTAACACATGAAATGAGTGCAATTGTGCATAGTTAGAACAAGTTTTGGCATTGCCCTTCTTTAGAATTGGAATGAAAACTGACTCTTTCCAGTTCTGTGGCCACTGCTGAGTTTTCCAAATTTGCTGGCATGTTGAGTGCAGCACTTTCACATCATCATTTTAGAATTTGAAATAGCTTAGCTGAAATTCTATCACTTCCACTAGCTGTGTTTGTAGTGATGCTTCCTAAGGCACACTCGAGTTTGTACTCCAGGATGTCTGGCTCTAGGTGAGTAATCATACCATTATGGTTATCTGGGTCATTAAGATCTTTTCTGTATAACTTTTGTGTGTATTCTTGCCACCTCTTCTTAATATCATCTGCTTCTGTTAAATACATACCATTTCTGTCTTTTACTCTGCCCATCTTTTCATGAAATGTTCCTTGGTATCTGTAATTTTCTGGAAGAGATCTCTAGTCTTTTCCATTCTATTGTTTGCCTTTCTTTTCATTGTTCATTTAGGAAGACTTTCTTATCTCTCCTTGCTATTCTTAGGAACTCTGAATTCAGATGGGTGTATCTTTCCTTTTCTCCTTTGCCTTTTGCTTCTCTTCTTTCTCAGCTATTTTAAGGCCTTCTCAGACAACCTTTTTGCCTTTTTCATTTCTTTTTCTTGGGGACAGGTTTGATCACTGCTTCCTTTGTGTTATGAACTTCTGCCCATAGTTTTTCAGACACTCTATCAGATCTATTCCCTTGAGTCTATTTGCTACTTCTACTGTATAATTGTAAGGGATTTGATTTATGTTATAGCTAAATGGGGTAGTGGTTTTTCCTACTTTCTTCAATTTAAGTCTGAATTTTGCAATAAGTTGTTCATGATCTGAGCCACAGTCAGCTCCCAGTCTTATTTTTGCTGACTGTATAGAGCTTCTCAATTTTCAACTGCAATAATATATAAGGCCAGACACTATAAAACTCTTAGAGGAAGGCATAGGCAGAACACACTTTGACATAATTCACAGCAAGATCCTCTTTGACCCACCTCCTAGAATAATGAAAATAAAATTAAACAAATGCTACTTAGTTAAACTTAAAAGATTTTGCACAGCAAATTGAAACATAAACACAATGAAAAGACGATCCTCAGAATGGAAGAAAATATTTGCAAATGAAGCAACTGACAAAGGATTAACCTGCAAAATATACAAGAAGCTCGTGTGGCTCAATATCAAAAAAACAAAGAATCCAATCAAAAAATTGGCCAATGATCTAAGCAGATGTTCCTCCAGAAAAGACATAGAAATGACCAGCAGACACATGAAAAGATACTCAACATCCCTCATTGCTAGAGAAATGCAAATCAAAACTATAACGAGGTTATCACCTCATACTGGTCAGAATGGTCATCATCATCAAAATATCTACAAATAATAAGTGCTGGAGAAAAGAGAACCCACTTGCACTATTGATCAGAATGTAAATCAATACAACTACTATTGGAGAACAATATGGAGGCTCCTTAAAATCTAAGTATAAAGCTACCATATGACCCAGCAATCCCAATACTGGGCATATACCCTGAGAACACCATACCTCTGCAGGATGCATTCAGTGTTCATTGTAGCACTATTTACAATAGCTAGGATATGGAAGCAGTCTAGATGTCCATCATCAGATGAATGGATAAAGAAGTGGTACGTACATATAAAGGAATATTACTCAGCCATAAAAAGGAATGAAATTGGGTCATTTGTAGTGATGTGAATGAAACTAAAGCTTGTCATACAGAGTGAAGTAAGAGAGAGAAAACACATATCATATATTAATGCATATATATAGAATTTAGAGAAAAGGTACTATTTGCAGGGCAGGAATAGAGATGCAGACATAGAGAATGGACTTATTGACACGGGGGGAAAGGAGAGAGTGGGATGAACTGAGATAGCACTGACATATATACATTACCTTATGTAAAATAAGTAGCTAGTGGGAAGCTGCTCATGCTCTGTGATGACCTAAAGGGCTGGGATAGGGAACGGTGAGAGGGAGGTTCAAGAGGGAGTGCATATATACATAGATAAACATATATATGTATATATATGATTCATGTTATCTTACAGCAGAAATCAACACAATATTGTAAGGTAATTACCCTCCAACAAATAAATAAATAAAACATAACAGACATCATAAAAACTTTGGTGTGAACAAAGTAGTATAAGAACTTAGAAAAGAGAAGAACTTTGGGGATATCAATGAAGGTCTTAGTGTAAAGGTAACATTCAACTTGAACTTATAGAGTGAGAAACATTTCATCAGACAGATAGGAGTAGGAGAATAAATTGTTAGAACAGATTAAACTCTTACGAACAATCTTGCTTTCCACCATAATTTAGAAAGTGCTGCAATGTTAAATGTGAAAAAGTGGCCATTTGGAGCAATTTTTCACTTTGTAAGGACAATTTTGTATATCCAAGACCTTCAATATGAGTTGAAAATTTATTTACAGAAGATTCTCAAGTTTCTTAAGCAGGATACCCCCATGATAGATTCTGTGAACCACATTTTAATTTTCAAGTTGCCTTTCCTTGTTCAGTACTTGGTCCACAAGTGCCAAAAATTCAACAAATACTTTGGGGCTTCTGAAACCTGCATATAGTCAGTATATGTTAGGGCAGCAATTCTGAATTGGAAGGTGAAGTCAAAAGGACACAGAAGAACATTAGGGTCAGGTGTGGCTTAAAGAAGAATATTCAGTGTTTTAGTATGATTTTATTGAAAACCACAATCACAGAAAACTAACCAAAATGATCACATGGATCACAGCCTGTGTCACTCAATGAAACTAAGAGCCATGCCATGCAGGGCCACCCAAGATGGATGGGTCAGGGTGGAGAGTTCTGACAAAATGTGGTCCACTGGAGAAGGGAATGCCAAACCACTTCAGTCAAAAGGACATAGCAGAATATTAGTCAGGCCTGGCTTGAAAGAGAATATTCAATATTTTAACATAATTTTATATTTGCAAAATGAAAAGAAATCTCTTGCCTTTATAATGCAAATTACAAAGAGCAAATCTCTCTCTGAGGAATCATAGCTGGTAGGCATACTTAGAAGACAGAGCAAGAAAGAATTCTGAGTGAGCAGTGTAGGAGACATGTTAGTTACCTAAAATGCTTTCCAAGGTGTTAGTATAATTTATACTGTCATTTCTATTGCAGGTCTTGCATATATAAATACATTTTTTCAGAAACCATACATTTATTAAAAAAAAAAATCAAGTTCACGTGTTGGTTGTGAGTTAGACGGAGTAAGTATAGTCCATTCTGTCTTTACCAACATATAGAGATATAAAACCAGGACGAAAGGCATGGAGAAGCTGTTTGATGACTTTGAGAAGTAAACAGTAGCAGATGGATTGGAAAAGAATACCAGAATTCAAAGTACTGCCAAAATGTAGGTAACTTTACCTTTTTTTTCCTCCAGGTCTTCCACTACTTGTTCACAGGCAGAGTTGCAGTTGCAAGACAAATTAGGCTAAATTCTGACTGAAGAACTGAAAAAGTTTCCCTGGGTAAGTGGGAAGTAGGTGAAGATCACACACAAAGAGGAAGAAACTTGGAAGATGTTTCCATAAAACTCTTTATAAACTCTTGGATGTAGCTGAAGTTGTCATGCCTGGGTCTAGTTCTAACAAGCCTACCCAAGATACTGAGAACCTAAACAAAAGATAGAGCACCATTGAGATCCCAGACTGAACATTTATGGGACAGCTTATTATTTTTGTACTCATGGGAGTATGTTCTTTTGAAGAGATTTTGGCTTTTCTTGTTGGAGCATTGCTATAATACATATCTAAGCCTTTGTCAGATAATTCCAACATCTTTAAAATCTTTGGTGTCTATTAATTATTGCCTTTTTTCATGTGAGTTGAGATTTCTGTGGTTCTTCATTTGCCAAGCAGTTTTCAAGCATATTCTGGACATTTTGATTGTGTTATGAGATTCTAGGTCTTGTATACATCATGACAAAATATTGATATTTGTTTTAGCAAGCAACTGTTATGGTTAATTTATCTTCAGTTTGCAAATTCTGACCCATCTTCTGTTGTGGTTCTAGTATCAGTTCAATTTTCAAAAGAAAAAAAAAAAAAAAAAGAAAGCAAGTTCAGTAACGAGACAGAAGAATCAATAGGAAATTTCAGAAGCAACAAAAGTAATATTCTTCTCTCTCTAAAAAAGAAATTCACTACATATACTCTAGAGCAGAATGGAAATGAGAGAGGATACAGTCTACATTAATAGAAATTATTCTATCTGAATAATAGAGGGATTGTTGTTCAGTTGCTCAGTCATGTCTGACTCTTTGTGACCCCATGGACTGCAGCACGGCAGGCTTCCCTGTCCATCACCAGCTCCCAGATTTTTTCTCAAAGTCATGTCCATTGAGTCAGTGATGCCATCCAACCATCTCATCCTCTATCACCCCCATCTCTTCCTGCCTTCAATCTTTTCCAGCATCTGGGTCTTTTCCACTGAGTCAGCTCTTTGCATCAGGTGGCCAAAGTATTGCAGTTGGACAGATCCTCAGATACTTGTGTGACAGTTTTAAAAATTCTAAGACTTAGCTCAGAGTTTCAGAAGAAGAGGAGAGAGAGTGTGGTGCTGAAAAAATATCTAAAGAAATATGGCTCAAAACTTCCCAAATTTGGCAAAAGACCTATAAATTCAAGATGCTCGGTGAACCCCAACCCAGGTGGAGGACAAAAGAAGTAAACTTATGCTCAGGCAATCAAACTGTTAAAAACTAAAAGCAAGCAAGCAAAAGGAATAAAATATATAGAAAGTATTACTTATAGGGAAGCAATGATGCAAATTTCAGCTTCCAAACTGAAAACCACGAAGATAAGAAGGAAGTCCCACACATTAAAGTGCTGTAATAGAGGAACCACAGAACTAACACCATGTTGGAACTGCCTCCCTCAATTTTTAGATTATGTACTCTAGTACTCTGACCCTTCATATAAAGAGTTAAAGATTACAGAAATGTTGCTTGTGCCCAAATAACTCATTAAGTTCCCTCAAATAAATTCCCTCAAGACCGTTTCCATCCCATGTTATGGCCACTACTTGTTACAGATAAGTTTGTTTTCAACCCAGAAACTTGTTAATAAGCAGAGCTAAGAATGGCAAGGTAAAAGATAACTGCTAACAATCTGAAGTTTTTGTGAACTTGGGATCCAGCCTACATGAGCAAGCAGAAGAACAAAGAGGTGTTCTGCTTCCCTTGAAGGCTAGGTGTTACCAAGAAGTCTGCACTCAGCTTTACCATTTAATCTTGAACTTTGCCACTTCCCTTTTCCTTTAATATAAGAGAAGACTGAACTATATTCTGAGTTAAGATGGTTATTTTAGGACATTAATCTGCTGTCTTCTCAGTTTCCTGGCTTTTGGAACAAAGTTGTTGTTTTTTGCCTGAACACCTTGTCTCTTCACTTATTGGCCTGTTGTGTGATGAGCAGTAGGAGCTTGGACTCAGTAACAGTGATGCAACAAGAAAAAAAAAAAAAAAAAGCTTAGAAGTCTATGTTCAGTGAAACTATCCTTCATACATGCAAGTGAAATAGTGACTTTCTTTGATGAAGGAAAATTCAGAGAAAGGATTTCCAGCATCAGCGCCTTTGGGGATCAGCATAGTTCCTGTTCCAAGGCTTCAGAACTGCAGAATTGGGTATGAACAGAGAAACCAGTCTTGAAATGTTAAGCACATTTGTGTAATGCCTCTGGCTCGTGGACTCCAAGTGCATGGGGACACCTTTGAAGTGCCATCCACACAAGGAAAGGCACAAGGAAAGGAAATACTCCAGTATTCTGGCCTGGAGAATTCCATGGACTGTATAGTCCATGGTGTCACAAAGAGTCGGACATGAATGAGTGCCTTTTACTTTTTTCAAAAGCAGATTTAGGAGGGAAGTTTCTATCTCTTACCAAGGGATTATTTGCTGTCATTGATAGTGCCAGTGTCCAAGGTCTTGCTTGTGACAGCTGACCGGACTGGCTATAGCTTCTGGCTGGTGGTAGCTGGAATGTCGTTGGGCAGGGTAACAAGCTCCGTGTGATGCCAAGCAGGTTTCATATAAGATGGGGCAGAAGAGACTAGACCCAGATGCTGAGATGGTGTAAATGCTATGGCTGTTTTTGTGACTTCTGTTGCTCAGCATAAAACAATAGCTTTGTTTAACTCAAGATAGATGTGCAGACAAAGTCCAGCTGTAAGCATGCACCCCAGCCTCAAAGCCTCAGCTTCATCCAATTAAGCTTGCTTGGGCTCCAGTGTGGACTGACTTTGCAGCTGGAGAGAAGTCTGGACTGGGGGGGCAGCCATCAGACCTGCCAGGACCAGTGAAAGGGCCATCAGTGCCTGCCCACTTGCCTTGAGGTAATCACCACTTTGGTGACAGAGTTGTGCTGTGACGCTTATTTCCCCTGTTTTATCATTTTCCAAAATTTCAGGAGAAAAGTGAGCTACCACTATTTAAAGAGGTAAGTTAAAAAGTAAAAAAAGTGAAAGTGTTATTTGCACAGTTGTGTCCAACTCTTTGTGACTCCGTGGACTGTAGCTCACCAGGCTCCTCTGTGGAATTCTCCAGGCAAGAATACTGGGGTGGGTAGCCATTCCCTTCTCCAGGGGATTTTCCCTTGCTAGGGATCGAACCTGGTTCTCCTGCATTACAGGCAGGTTCTTTACCATCTGAGCCACCAGGGAAGCCCTTAAAGAGGTGAGGGGACAGTCAGTTCTCCATTGATTTTTAAAGGAAGCTACAGAAGAAAGACTAAGTCATGTCCTATATACATAATGCACATAACCACTGACATTGAGGGCTCAATTTCTTGTCACTGAGGTGACTCAGAGCTTCATCCTAGACTAGGACTTCTGCGATTCTGGCTATTCTTAATCTCTGAGAAGCTTTTCTTGATACTCTGTACAATTGCTAACCAAGCCTCAGGCAGGAGGGCTGAATGCCATCAGTCACATTATTCCTTCTCTTCCACTTCTTTTCAACCATAAGGCCACTAGCTTGGCCTACATGGTGGATAAAACTAAAAATTAGAACAGCTTGTGAGACCAGGCCAGCTTGGGATTAGCTGCTTTTGGGGGGCTGGTAAGAGGGGTGGCTCTGGGCGCCACCCCTCCTAGGAGAGAGGGGCCAACTCTCACCCTCTATCAGACCTGCCTGCATCACCACCTCTACGCACTGCCTTCCAAAAACAGCCCAGGAACCCATTTCGATATTAACCATGTCATAAGCAGGTGAATTAGGTGAAGAGATGTTTGCTGCACATAAGATATTTGCCTTGCTCTATGAAGATTTGAATACACTCACGAAGTATTTTGTCTTGTATTGAGGTTCTTCAGTTGTCAACAGGAGACACCTTGGCTGCTGGATTTAAAAATTGAAACACATTTTCCCTTTGGTTTCCCTAAAACGAGGAAGTGCTAAGTTGAAGACTGAGTGCCCCAATTATGAAAAAAGTAGAACTTTCAGCAAAGCTTGGTACAGTTTTCTGATATATTGAAGTTTTGAGTACATTATATCTGAAACACAAGCATTATTTCTTTCTATAATTTACCTTGAATGTAGAGAGTCAGAATCCAGCAAATTGTCTCTTAAAATGCCTCATCATTTTCTTGTCTTAATGAAGCTTACAAAGACAAGGCTCTTATAAACTGTGTCAAAGAAAATACCCAAATGCAATCTCTGCAAGATGAACTCAGACAATATTTTCCTGATGTTGTTCCTAAAAATGCTATTTAGAAGGTTATGAGGAATCCTTTTCTTACTAACATTGAGTCATTGCCAGATTTTAAGAGGGGTTTTAGAATTCAGATTTGATGTAACTGTCAACAAAATATATGGAACATCATTTCAGAGATTTGGGGGGCAAATTATCTCTGTTTGTAACAAGAGAAGAGGATTTGAGTGCCATCTATTTTCATCAGCATACATTTGCAAAGTTCTTTTTCCCCCTGTACTTCTGCCTCTGAAAGCAAAGTAGTACAGTGGGCTCTGGAATGGCCTTTAGTGTCATTGCCAAATACTTCTGGTTCTTTGTTTTTCAGCGCCTGTTAGGAGTACATTTCCTGACTCCCTCCAGCTTGCATGAGGCTGTGTGAATAGTTCTGGCTAGTGAGTTATGAGTGGGAAGGAGACACACCACTTTCAGCTGAACCTTTAATGCCAAAGTGTGACACTCCAGAACACTCTTTCCCATGGCCTCAGTCACCGGCCACATAAGTTTCCTAGAAGTGTCATAAAAAATTACCACAGAATTGGGTGGCCTAAAACAACAGGAATTTATTATCTCACAGTTTAGGAGGCCAGAAGAAGAAAGTCAGGAGTTAGCAGGCTTCATTCCTTCTGGAGATTCTAAGGAAGAAACCATTCTATCTATGCCTGTGGGTGAGATCCTGGTGACTGCTGGCAACCCTTGGCATTTGCCTGTAGATACATCACTTCAAGCTCTGCCTCCATCTTCACATTACTTTTCTGTGACTCTGTGCCCTTTCCTCCTCTTATAAGGGAATCAGGAATTGAATTTAGGGCCCAGCCTAAATTCAGGATCATCTTATCTCAATATTCTTAACTAGTTACGGCTGCAAAGGCCCTGTTTCCAAATATGGTCACATTCTGAGGTTCCAGGTGGGCGTGGAATTTTTGGAGAACACAATTCAACCCACTATACCAGCCATGGGTCAGACACATGATGCTCCATCAGCCCGCGACCTGGAGTGAAGATTGGGAGGGACAGAGCCTCAGCCAACTTATGAGCTGAGAGGCCAAGTGAGAAAAGCATCTGTGCCACAGGGAGTACTGAGATTTTAGAGATGTTTGTTATCAAGCATCCCTGGACAACACAAGAATGATGTTCAAAATGACCCTTTTAAGTGTTCAACCGTCCATCCTTCCTGGTGTGAAAAAGTCTATTTTAAGCAAATAGACTCAGTAGTCACATTAACATCAAATGATTTAGATAAGAAAACATATTTTTGGAATTTTTGTATATTCACATATTTTTTCTCATAAAATTCCTCTTGCTTCAATATTTTTGTCAGAATATTTAATTTGTCATTCAACTACTTCAGGTAAATGCATTTGTTATTCAATGGCCAATCTATATTTTAAATAAAATGTTAATCAAAATTCAAATAATTTTTTACACATAAGAACAAGACTCACAAGTTCATTAGGCAAAAAATTAGAATAGGCACAACAGTATTAGTACCTTACATTGGTCTGTATGTTTCTGTGTTCATTTTTAGGATTTTGGTTTTGCTTTTCTCATTGAATAAATTAAGTAAGTTTTTTTAGTGCTCAGAAATAGTTTCAAGATCACAGAAAATGCATGCTTTTTTTAAAGTTTGATGGAAATATTCTGTGCCTCATCTGCATATGGTTATATCATAGGTGATATTATTCCACAATTTCTTAACTCCTATTGCACTATTTATCTACTTGAATTTCTTTACTTTTTAAGTCAGCTTTGATAATATAGCATTTTCCTTGGAAATAGAGCTTTTTCAGTAAGATTTTTAACATGATCATGAATTTTCATATAATATATACATGCTTTAAAATATTATAGAATTTAGATCAATGTAACGGAGATATTTTCCTTTTATGCTTATATCCCCTTTCTTTGAATGATATAAATTTTTGCTTTTAATTCATCTTAGTTTTAAATTTTATAATGGCTTCTTTTTTAACCTACTCCACTGTTCTGCTTTTTCCTTCAGATAGAGATATGTTTATGCGAATGCATGTTTCCATACCCAAATACATGTGGAGGAGAGAGCAAGAAAGACAGCTCATCTCTTTGACTTTGGTTGCATTAAGACCTTCTGCGGGTCCTTTTACACACATTCAGTTTTCTATTTGCATCTAGTGACTTGGAGGTTGGAAAACTTTCCTTTCAACTCTGTTTTATTTCTACTAAAATTTTATAGTTTTCTGCCATTTCTGCTTCCTGATGCTGATAAAGTTTACAAATTAGAAGGGGTTGTGGGTGAAGGAGATCAGAGAGTTAAACACATAGCCTGAACTCACTACTCTAAATCAGAATGCTCCCTCTTTGATTTTGGATAAATTGTTTATGTTTCTCATGATTCATGCCAAGTGCCTCATTCGTAGTAAACCCTTAAGAAATAAATAAGTATTGATTTATTCTCAGCATGTTGAAAAAAATCACTTTCTACAAGAAAGTGAATCTATTAGAGTTCAGCAATAGGACCTGAAAATTATAGTTGTTATTTTTTCCCATTTAACAAACATTTATGAGGTGGACCTTGTTTCAGACAATATACGGAGCACAGAATAATACAATGGCATGATTCCTGTCATTGAGATTCTTATAAGTTTTTAAGTCTCCACTTTGTATTCAGTGCCTGATGCCATCTTTCTTAACATAATAAATACTATTGTACATCCTTATATTTTATAGTGATAAATCCCTTGATAGCTTCCAAGACACTTTCTCAGATTATGGTATCTCATTTGGTCCACACAGCAAACTTTACAGGTAATTTTGATTTTCCTGAGTATAAAAAGGAAGCTCAGAGTGTTTTTTAAAAAATGTCAAAGTCTGTACAGACAGCAAGATGTGAAGATAAGGAAACTAAATTCAAGGTAGGATGTGAGACAAGGAATCTAAATTCAAGATAGTTATATATTATCATCTCTCTCCTTAATCAAGGTTAAAAACAACAAAGATATCATTAACCTGGGAAATTGTGTCTTCAGAGCCTTGAAAACAGTGTATTATACTGGGCAGCTACACTGACACCTCAAACTCACATGAAGAGCCCTGAATGAACACCAGCATCAGTTATATGTGAGGGGTGTGTTACAGTTTATCAATTGCTTAAATCCTCCATTGGCATAAATCCTATGGAGAACAGAGAATGAAACTCTGGCAGAATAGTAAGAGATGATGTCATTCTGATAGAAAAATCAAGGATGCCCAAAGGCTGCTATCAGAGTAAATCAGAAGGGAAATTAGAACAGTGAAAGGAACAAAACTTAGGGGAAAAGGCATAAAACTGGAAGAAAAGTAAAAATTCAGTAACCCATTCAGCTCTTTTTGCATTCCTGAATGATTGGCATTTAGTAGCTATCCAGATGGACACGGAGGGTATTTACCTGTAGTCAGGCTTTTGGGATCCATCTATAGACAGTGGGCTACATGCCATTTTGCAGAAAAATTAAATGAAAGCTAAACCATTCTAACTGCCAGCATAATCAAGCAATATTTGCCACTAGGCAAAAAAATGAAGTGTAGTCCTTGAGGATTTTTCATTCAGCTACTGCGGTTTTTTTAAAAAATGCAAAATGAGTTTCTGAGAAGATGCTAAATTTACTTGTGACTCTAAAAATTCATTGCCCTTTTACAGAAAGATGATGAAAAGATTAAGTGCAAGATACCTGAGAAGTTGGAACACATGGGCATTATGCAACATGGGAGCTTCTTTTGAATTCATAGGTCAAATTTATAATTCATCTGAAGGAACTTGAAACTAAATTGAAAAAAAGAAAGAATTACAAATGTAGAATAAGAAATAATATGGAGGACTATAGAATATTTGAATGGTCACCTATTCTTCCATGTACAGTAGAAATTACATGTAACTGCTGTCCAGTTGTACTAATTTCACATGCTAGCAAGGTGATGCTCAAAATCCTTCAAGCTAGGCTTCAGCAGAATGTGAACCAAGAAATTCCAGATATACAAGCTGGATTTTGAAGAGGCAGAAGAATCAGAGATCAAATTGCCAACATTCATTGGATCATGGAGAAAGCAAGAGAGTTCCAGAAAATATCCACTTCAGCTTCATGTTAGGCTCTACATGGTTCTACAAAGGTTCTACACTAGAACCTTTGACTGTGGATCACAGCAAACTGGAAAATTCTTAGATGGGAGTAACAGACCACTTTACCTTTCTCCTGAGAAATCTGCATGCTGGTCAAGAAGCAAAAGTTAGAGCCAGACATGGGACAACTGACTGGTTCACCCTGGGAAAGGAGTATGACAAGCTGTATATTTATTGTCACCCTGCTTAGTTAATTTCTATGCTGAGTATATCATGCAAAATGCTGGCCTGGGTGAGTCACTATCTGGAATTAAGATTACTGGGAGAAATATCAACAACCTCAAATATGCAGATTATATCACTCTAAGGGCAGAAAGTGAAGAGGAGCTAAAGAGTCTCTTGATAAGGGTGAAAGAGGAGAGTGAAAAGGCTGGCTTAAAACTCAACATTTAAAAAACTAAGATCATGGCACCCAGTTCCATTGCTTCATAGCAAATAGATGGGGAAAAAGTAGAAGAAATGCCAGATTTTAATTTCTTGGGCTCCAAAATCATGGTGGATGGTGACTGAAACCATGAAGTTAAAAGACTTGGAAGGAAAGCTATGAAGAATCTAGACAACATATTAAAAAGCTGAGACATCACTTTGTGGACAAAGGTCCATATAGTCAAAGCTATGGTTTTTCCAGTAGTCATCCCTAGATGTGAGAGTTGGACCATATAGAAGACTGACCACCAAAGAAATGATGCCTTTGAACTGTGGTGCTGGAGAAGACTTGTGAGTCCCTTGGACAGCGAGGAGATCAAACCAACCAATCCTAAAGGAAATCAACCCTGAATACTCATTGAAAGGACTAATGCTGAAGCTAAATCTCCAATACTTTGACCACCTGATATGAAGAGCCAGCTTGTTAGAAAAGACCCTGATGCTGGAAAGATTGAAGGCAAAAGAACAGGGTGGCAAAGGATGAGATGATTATATAGCATTACCAAGTCAAGGCACATGAATTTGAGCAAGCTCCAGGAGATAGTGGACAGAGGGCCCTGGGGTGCTACAGCCCACGGGGCCATAGAGTCGAACATGACTTTGCGACTGAACAACAGCAGCTTTCTGCCATGTGAGAAACAGGGAATCATGTAGTCTGACTGTGCACAGCACAAATGTTTGCAGAGAACCCACATAGGAAAAATCAAAGTGGAGAACACATCTCTGGTTCCTCATCAGCAAGTGATTTTTGAATCTCCACTCTAAAGCTTTGTCATCAATGAATAATAAAGAGATTAAAAATAAGTCAATATCTTTTCTGAATCTACTCAATGATTAAGACATGTCTAGATTGCAAACATGAACCTGTTTTTTCAAAGTGCCGATAAATGAGAGCTAACACTATTCATCAAACATTACGTGCCAGGTACTATTCTAAACAATTTACACCAATTGTTTCAGTTAATCATTCCTCCCAAATCCGCTAATCAACATTTCAGTTCCAGCTGGATTCCGTACCTCTCCTACTTCTTGCTGTGCACACAAAGTGTTAACAAATGGCTGAAAAAAAAAATACTCCCCAGAGTCTCTTTTTTTTTCCTTAGATGCTTTCCCATAGGCTATTTTATTTAGTCTTCACAATAAGCCTCTGTGGAATGTACTATTATCCCCACTTCTGCAGATGAGGAAACAGGCTCAGAGAGCTGAAGTAAATTGCCTATGTCTTCACAACACAGAACTGATGAAGACAGCATTTGAACCTGAGCAGTCTGTCTCCAGAACAGGTACTCTTGTACCTGTACTAAATTGCTTATATGCTGCCAAGAGGGACTGTTGCCAGTATTCAGTCTCAAAATTATCCACTAAGAGATGAAACTCAGACGAGCAGAATACTTGGCATAATAATTCCATACAGCCACCCCAAAATCTTTAAAACAGTACTCTCTGTTCTCATACCTACTCTGCTTAACTGTTTCAGAGGTTCCAAATGTCTTCTGTCTAGCAGAAGTGACATTTCATAAGATAGTGTGTGTTTAGCTGAGCTTTCAAAGAAACTTCAGGGTTTATGGAAAAGAACAAATGGCATCGCATCTTTAAATAGAATATATTAACACATTTCACCAGCATGAAAATAACTGCTACTCTATTGTATGATCACAATACTTCCAAAAATCATTATTATTTATTGGCCATCTCAAAAGTGGCAGAAAGAACTGGCAACAAAATTAGAGTATAAACAAAAATTATCATTCTTAATAAATCATCTGGGCAAATCCTTTCTAGAGGACAAAGGGCAAAAAACACTGTGATAATTCCTTCTCATTCCACCTCATTAAGTTGTCTTAGCACAACCCTCTGAGCTTCCTCAGTGACTCAGCAGTAAAGAATCTACCTCCAGTGCAGGAGACTCAGGAGACACTGGTTTGATCCCTGTGCCCAGAAGATCCCCTGGAGGAGGGCATGGAAACCCACTCCAGTATTCTTGCTGGAAAATCGTGTGGCCAGAGAAGCCTGGTGGGCTGTGGCCCATGGGATCACAAAGAGTGAGACACGACTGAAGTGATGGGCAGCAGCAGCAGTACAACCCTCCATGAAGATCAAAGAATTAACTCACTGTTCAAAACCTTGGAAATAAGACCACCCAAAACATGTGTGCACGGCTGAGCAGTGGTATACGGAAGCAACTCACTTTATCCAAGCCTACGTTATGGGGAGATAATGTAAAATCCAAGCTAGCACATCTTGAATTACTTCATATGTACTGATCTGGGGATTATAGAAGGCCCAGGGATAAATCCACACACTTATGAGCACCTTATCTATGACAAAGGAGGCAAGAATAAACAATGGAGAAAAGACAGTCTCTTCAATAAGTGGTTTTGGGAAAACTGGATAGCTATGTGCAAAAGAATTAAATGAGAACACTTTCTAACACCAAACAGAAAAATAAACTCAAAATGGATTCAAAATCTAAATGTAAGACTGGAAATATAAAACTCTTAGAGGAAAGCATTGACAGAACACTGACATAAATCACAGCAAGATCTTCTATGACCCATCTCCTAAAGTAATGGAAATAAAAACAAAAATAAGTGAGTGGGACCTAATTAAACTTCAAAGCTTTTGCATAGTGAAGGAAACTATAAGCAAGGTGAAAAGACAACCCTCAGAAAGGGGAAAAATGAATGATAGCAAATGAAACAACTGACAAAGGATTAATCTCCAAAATATGCAAGCAACTCATTCAGCTCAATACCAGAAAAAAAAAAAAAAAAAAAAGAGAGAGAGAGAGAGACAGAAAAAAAAAAAAAAAAAACACAACAAGAGAAACAAAACAAAACAATCAAAACCTGAGCAGAAGGACTAAACAGGCATTTATCCAAAGAAGATATATAGATGGCTAATAAACACATTAAAAGACACTCAACATTGCTCATTATTGTTGATATTCAGTTGCTCAGTCATGTCAAACTCTTTGTGACCCCATGGACTGCAACATGCCAGGCTTCCCTGTCCTTCACCATCTCTCAGAGCTTGCTAAAATTCATGTCCACTGAGTCAGTGATGCCATCCAACCATCTCATACTCTGTCATCCCCTTCTCCTCCCGCCTTCAACCTTTCCCAGCATCAGGGTCTTTTCTAAGGAGCTGGTTCATATCAGTTGGCCAAGTATTGGAGCTTTAGTTTCATCATCAGTCCTTCCAGTGAATAGTCAGGACTGATTTCCTTCATGACGGACTGAGTGGATCTCCTTGTAGTCTAAGGGACTCTCAGGAGTCTTCTCCAACTTCTCCAATTGGTGCCCAAAAGCACCAATTCTTCAGTGCTCAGCTTTCTTTATAGTCCAACTTTCACATCTATACATGACTACTGGAGAAATCATAGCTTGGACTATATGAACCTTTGTTGGCAAAGTAATGCCTCAGTTTTTAATATGCTGTCTAGGTTGGTCACAGCTTTTCTTGCAAGAGCTAGCATCTTTTAATTTCACGGCTGCAGTCACCATCTGCAGTGATTTTGGAGCCCCAGAAAATAAAGTCAGTCACTGTTTCCATTGTTTCCCCATCTATTTGCCATGAAGTGATGGGACTGGATGCCATGATGTTAGTCTTTTAAATGTTGAGTTTTAAGCTAGCTTTTTCACTCTCTTGTTTCACCTTCATCAAGGGGCTCTTTAGTTCCTATTCAATTTCTGCCATAGGGTGGTGTCATCTGCATATCTGAGGTTATTGTTATTTTTCCCATCAATCTTGATTCCAGCTTGTGCTTCATCCAGCCCAGCATTTTGCATGATGTGCTCTGCATAGAAGTTAAATAAGCAGGGTGACAATACACAGTCTTGACATACTTCTTTCCCAATTTTGAATGAGCCCATTGTTCCATGTCTTATTCTAACTGTTGCTTGTTGAACTGCATACAGGTTTTGCAGGAGACAGGTAAGGTGGTCTGATACTCCTATCTCTTGAAGAATTTTCCAGTTTGTTGTGATCCACACAGTTAAAGGCTTTAGCATAGTCGATGAAGCAGAAGTAGATGATTTTCTAGAATTCCTTTGCTTTTTTTAAGATCCAGCAGTTGTTGGCAATTTGATGTCTGGTTCCTCTGCCTTTTCTAAATCCAGCTTGAACATCTGGAAGTTTTCAGTTCATGTACTGTTGAAGCCTAGCTTGGAGGATTTTGAGCATTACTTTGTTAGCATGTAAAATGAGTGCAATTGTGTGATAGTTTGAATAGTCTTTGGCATTGTCCTTCTTTGTGATTGAAATGAAAACTGACCTTTTCCAGTCTTGTGTCACTACGGAGCTTTCCAAATTTGTTGGCATATTGAGTGCAGCACTTTCACAGCATCCTCTTTTAGGATTTGAAAAAGCTCAGCCGGCATCCCATCACCTCTACCAGCTTTTTTAATAGTGATGCTTCCTAAGGCCCACTTGACTTCACACTTCAGGATGTCTGGCTCTAGATGAGTGATCACACCATCATTATGATCTTAATGGCTATCATTAAGATCTTCTTTTTTTTTGTATAGTTCTGTGTATTCTTGCCACCTCTTCCTAATATCTTCTGCTTCTGTTAGGTCCATACCATTTCTGTCCTTTTTTGTGCCCATCTTTGCATGAAATGGTCCCTTGGTATCTATAATTTTCTTGAAGAGATCTCTAGTCTTTACCATTCTATTGTTTTCCTCTATTTCTTTGCATTGTTCAGTTAGGAAGGCTTTCTTATCTCTCCTTGCTATTCTTTGGAACTCTGCATTCAGATGGGTATATCTTTATTTTTCTCCTTTGCCTTCCACTTCTCTTCATTTCTCAGCTGTTTGCTCATTATTAGAGAAATGCAAATTAACACTACATTGAGGTATCACTTTACATTGGTCAGAATGGTCATCATCAAAGCGTCTACAAACAATACACACTGGAAAGTGTGTGGAGAAAAGGGAACCCTCTTATACTCTTGATGGGAATGCAGATTGATACAAGCATTATGGAGAACAGTACGGAGAGTTCTTTAAAAATGGAAATAAAACTACCATATGATCCGAGAATCACACTAGCGGGCATTTACCCTGAGGAAATCATAACTAAAAAAGACACATGCACTCCAGTGTTCATTGCAGCACTATTTACAGTAGCTAGAACATGCAAGCAACCTAGATATTCATTGAAAGATGCTTGGATAAAGAAGTTGTGGTTCATATACACAATAGAATATTACTCATCCATAAAAAGGAACACATTTGACTCAGCTATGATGAGGTGGATAAACCTAGAGCCTCTTGTACAGAGTGAAGCCAGTCAGAAAGAGAAAGACAACTATCAAATATTAATGCATATATACATATATATATGTGTATATATATATGGAATCTAGAAAGATGGTACTGATGAACCTGTCTGCAGGGCAGCAATGAAGATGTAGACCTGGAGAAGAGACTTGTGGACACCGTGAGGGAAGGAGAGGGTGGGACAAACTGAGAAAGTGTCATTGAAACATATTCATTCCCATATGTAAAATCAGAGAGCCAGGGAAAATTTGGTATATGATGCAAGGAGCTCAAATTTGGTGCTCTTGGACAAACTAGAGGGGTGGGATGTGTTGCTATACGGCAGGAACCAATGCAGTATTGTAAAGCAATTATCTTCCAGTTAAAATAATTAAATTTAAATTTTTAAGAAAGGAAAAAATAAACAGAACTGAATATTTCTTTTCTTTTTTCTGATCATAATATACACAGTAAATGTGCACATCTGAAGTGCACAGATTGATGATGTTTTTTACTTGGATCCATTCATGAAACCATTTCTCAGGTCAAGGTGTGCAGCATCTTCAGCACAGGAGGTTTCCTCACGCCAGTCCCCCTTGTTACCAATCAACCTCTACTGGCAGCAATCACTGTTCTGACAGCCATCACCCAAGGTTAATTTTGCTTCTTAGTAAACTTCACGTGACTGAATCACACAAGCACTTTCACTTGCATATCTGGCTTCTTTCACTCAACATCAAGTTCTTGAGACCTATGCTTTTCACACATCAGTAGTTCTTTTCTTATGTTGTGTGCTAATACATCATTGCACAAAGAAGCCAAGATGTATTTGTCCATTTTCCTATTGATAGATATTTGAGTTGTTTTCAGTTTTGCCTGTGATTAACAAAGCTGGTATGTATAATCTTGCACATGTCTTTTGTTGGACATATGCACTCATCTCTTTTCTGTTGGGTGCATACCTATCAGCAGAGTTGATATATCTTGAGATTGCTGTGTTTAGGTTTAGCAGTAGATATCGCTGAATGATTTTCTTCAGTAGCTTCACCAGTTCACCCTCTCATCAACAATATATGAGAATGCCAATTGTCCCACGTCTCTGCAAAACTTGTTATTGTCATTCTTTAAAACGTAACCATTCTTCTGGCTTTGTAGAGGCATCAAATTATTTAAAATGCATTTTCATGTGACTGATGATGCTGCACAACTTTTCTTGTGCTTAAGGATTATTTAAGTGTATCAAGACAAAATTTGTCAGACTAGATTTTAAATAGATTCATTTATATTCTGTTTACAAGAAACAGACTTGAAATAAAAATGTAGATAGTTAAAGATAAAAGGACAGAAAAGATATACCAGGAAATAAAAAGCAAAAGAATGCTGGTGTGGCTACAAGACTATCAGACAAACTAAATGGACATTCCATAATATGTATAAACAAATAAATAAATATGTGTTTTATTCAAGGAAATATATAACAACCTTAAATTTGTCTATACATAATTGCATAGCTTCAAATACACTTAAAAAAAAATTGACAAGACCAAAGGAAGATACAGGCAAATCCATGTTGTTTGAAGTTCTAATATTCCCCTCTCAGTAACTTATAGAGCAAGCAGCTCAATCAGTATAAAGAAGCTTTGAACAATATCATGAAACAACCCGAACTTACTGTCACTTGTAGAACAACAGAATCAAAACTGAAGAAACAAATAATTTTAAGTACTAATGGTACATCTACCAAAATGTTATTATATGTTGATGGTTTTAAAAATGTTTTATGAAATTAAGAAACTTAATTTGAGCAACCTCTGGGAGATAGTGAAGGACAGGGAAGCCACATATGCTGCTGTCTGTGGGGTTGCAAAGAGTCAGACATGACTTAGTGTATGAACAGCAACAACAGCTAAAAACAATTCTGAAACTCTAATAGTTCAAAGGTGGCTGCATATTTTTCCAAATTCTTTTCTTTACACATACAAATAAAATGCATATGAATATATTTTCATATTAGTTCATATACAACACATATATACTCAGAATGTATCTAGAGGACTTCCTTGGTGGTCCAGGGGCTAAAACTCTATGATCCCAATGCAGGGGACCCAGGTTTTATCCCTCTTTGGGGAACTAGGTCCCACATGCAGCAACTAAGAGTTCTCATGCCACAGCTAAAGATCCACACTTGCCTCAACTAAGACCTAACACAGGCAAACAAATATTTTTTTAATGTACTTTGTTATGACATATATATGCACACATATATTTTTCTGTAGTATTGTGAATATTCTTATTATTAAATACAGATATTTGTAAATTGCCTTTCCATAGCCCTTGTCTGTGTTTCAATAACATAATGTTCTTTGTCTGTACCAACAATTTTGTCACAACATGTTGTGTGTATTTTATATTTCTTCATAGTGCCTTTTCTATACAGAGTTTCTAATTTCTATGTAATGAAATTTGTTCTCTTCTTTAAGAGTTTCTGATTTTTTCTGCTTTCCTTAAGGACTCCATTCACCAAGATTATACAAGTGGCTTTTTTATTTGCTTCTCACATTTTATCTGTCTCAGACAAGATGAATAAGGTGAGGATGTAGTGAAGAACAACTTATAGATCTCAATAGGGCAATACGACAAATTGTTTTGCTCATGTTACATGTCAGGGTAGGTCAAGTAGGGATCTCTGTCTATCATAAGATGATGAAGGTTTCAGTTTCCAAATACTTTATCTTCCTCTTTTCTATTTTGATATGGCTTGTGCCTGTGCGCACACTCAGTTGCTTCAGTCCTGTCCAACTCTTTGAGTCCCTACGGACTGTAACCCACCAGGCTTCTCTGTCCATGGGATTCTTCAGGCAAGAATACTGAAGTGCGCTGCCATGCCCTCCTCCAGGGGATCTTTCTGACCCAGGGATCAAACTTGCAGCTCCTGCAACTCCTGCATTATAGGTGGATTCTTTTCCGCTTAGCCACTGGACACACACAAAAGATTAGAATTTAAAACTTTGGCCCTGTAGGGAATTTAAAATGCAAAGCAGCACAGTATTTCATATACTTCTGGTAGGAGTATAAATTGGTTCAAGTACTTTGGCATGCTCTAGGAGAGTGGAACATATGAACACATTACTTCTAGGTGTACAGCGAAGGGGAATGTTCTACACATGTGCATCAAGCATTATTATAAAAATATTCATAGCAGAACTGTTCATAAAACACATTCAAAAGATGGAGGCAATCCAGATGTTTTTCAACAGCTTGTGGCAAAAAAATAGTGACAAATGTATAAAGTGGATTACTATCTAGCAGGGAAAAGGAACGGCTCACAACTACACACAGACATCAACAAGTTTGAATCATAAATACATTGTTGAGTCAAAAATGCAAGTCACAGAAGAATCATATATACTATCCATTTATACTGAGCTCAAGAAGAGACAAAAGAAAATAATGTATTGTTATAGTTGTGATCATAAATAGTAAACTGTTTTCGAAAGGGTAAGGAAATAAATGATGATCATCAAATTAATTTGGTGGTTTCTTTCAGTGGGGGAGAAAATGAAAATTATCAGGAGAGAAATTCTAAGGTACTACCAATATTTTGTTCTTAACGGGGGTGCTGAATAAGTGAGTATTCACTTGTAATTATTCTTAAATTGTTTATGTGTATTTTATACATTCTTTTTATATAAAATGAATTTATTTTCATTGCCTTCCCAGCACTTTGTCCTTATTACTCCATTTTTCTTTAACACCTCTCATTGCAGATGCTCTGGGAATCAAACTCAGAGTTGCAGGTTTGCAGTTCTTTAATTAAATATTTGCTGAATCCTCCCTTCTGGCTCTTACTATTTTCTGCTGCTTTTTATCTATTGTTATTCCATGATTTTATGGGTGAAAATGTACTTTTTCATTGCCTATATCCCAAGCATGCATAGGTCTCAATTTTTTTTATCACATCTTTTAATTTTCCAGAAGTTTTAAAATTTTTTTTAGCCTGTAAACAGTCTCCTCAGAGTCCTTAATCCCCATTGTTTCTTTTGGAGTTTGAAGAAGAAGGAGGTAATGATTGTTCTCAGATATCTCAATGCAGAAGCTTCCTATTATCTTTGAGGAAAATTTTAAAACACTTTAAAATATCTTTATTTTCATTCTAAGATAATCTTTAAAACGCAATGATTCTTAATTTTTGCTTTACTTTTTTCAACTATCTCAAATAATCTGCTGAGGATTCTTATTACTAGTTAATGATATTTTAATGTGCTATGAAAATTTTAACTCTGATTACACATTGTAATTACCTAGGAAAGTTTAAAAAAATATTAGAGTCCAACCCAGGCCAATTAAGTTACAATTTCTGTAGGTAGAATCCTAGATATTTATTTATTTTTAATGAAACAAAAGTATGCAGTTCATTTAATGTTCACTGGGATTAGAAACCACTAATCTAGTGGATGAGATGAATGAAAAGTCATACTAAAAGGTAATTATAAGATAAAATGCCATTTGATCAGCATTTAGGGTCTTAACAACATAACCAGTAGAATTGGATATTAATACTTATGCCAAAGACAGGCATGCCAACACTTTTGTAGTGAATCAGTGATTCATGTTCCCATCCTATAATTCCAGAGGGGAAAAAGTCTCTTTTATTTCCATTCATTTGGACACCTAAAATTTCTCTGTTTTTATGAGGCACTGTGTATTTGAAGGGAATAACTGGTATGTACGTTAACAATTGGATGAGATCTTTTTCTCATATTTTTACCCCAAGATTCATTTTCTGGAAATTAGGTCTTACTCTTATTTGAACAAAGTTTTTATAGTTATCTTGGATCTGGCTTACACACTTAAATTTTTCCATTCTAGAATTTCCAAATTGTGTTTATTCTCCTAATCCAAGAGAAGTGGGTCTTCTCTTCAAATTCTAACTTGGGGATAAAGAAAGCCTGAAAAGATTACTAATGGTCATTTCAGCTTTGCACCGACTCCTTCTTTTTTTTTTTTTTTATCCCCTTTTGCTTCCAGCTTCTAATACAAACCCAAACCCTAGTGGGCTTCTGGAGCAGTAACTGTGATTTTCCTGTAGTCAGCCTTTAGACTCAGTTCATAACTCACCTCCTTCAGTCCTCACTTGATGCTTTGGGCTTAGATTCCTAGACCCATGCTGAGTGACACTCCTGCCCTTTGACCTCTCATTCACTTTGGTTTTTCTGATTTGATTATCCACACAGAGGAGTAATTATTTCTCAGTCTCATTCCTCAAAACTTCTCTATACATTTTAGTATCTCTATACCCAACTTTGGCCCTCTAAGATTCAGTCTGGGATAATGGCTAACACTAGCAATCCCTAACAAGACCTTCAAGATCTCCACTCACTTCAAGAAGAGTGGTCTTCTTGCTGCACTGAAGTCCCAGGAATTTCCTGTTACTCTCCATTATTATCTTATCATTTTTGCCTTCTCATACATGTTTAAGCTGGTTTTAGAAAAGGAAGAGGAACAAGAGAT
Organism: Cervus elaphus; assembly: GCF_910594005.1. NCBI lineage: Eukaryota > Metazoa > Chordata > Mammalia > Artiodactyla > Cervidae > Cervus > Cervus elaphus. The sequence continues at coordinate 77,652,931 of NC_057819.1, read as the reverse complement.
CAAACTGCCAATATCAGCAAAAACAGAAAAACATATATTTCTGCTTTATTGACTATAAAGTCAATAAAGCCTTCGACTATAAAGTCACATATAAAGTCACTTTATAAAGCCTATAAAGTCACAAAGCCTTCGACTGTGTGGATCACAATAAACTGTGGAAAATTCTGAAGGAGGTGGGAACGTCAGGCCACCTGATCTGCCTCTTGAGAAACCTGTATGCAGGTCAGGAAGCAAGAGTTAGAACTGGACATGGACCAACAGACTGGTTCCAAATAGGAAAAGGAGTACATCAAGGCTGTATATTCTCACCTTGCTTATTTAACTTATATGCAGAGTATGTCATGAGAAATGCTGGGCTGGAAGAAGCACAAGCTGGAATTAAGATGCTGGGAGAAATATCAATAACCTCAGATATGCAGATGACACCACCCTTATGGCAGAAAGTGAAGAGGAACTAAAAAGCCTCTTGATGAAAGTGAAAGAGGAGAGTGAAAAAGTTGGCTTAAAGCTCGATATTCAGAAAAACTAAGATCATGGCATCTGGTCCCATCACCTCATGGGAAATAGATGGGGAGACAGTGGAAACAGTGTCAGAATTTATTTTTCTGGGCTCTAAAATCACTGCAGATGGTGACTGCAGCCATGAAATTAAAAGACGCTTACTCGTTGGAAGGAAAGTGATGACCAACCTAGATAGCATATTAAAAAGCAGAGACATTACTTTGCCAACAAAGGTCTGTTTGGTCAAGGCTATGGTTTTTCCAGTGGTCATGTATAGATGTGAGAGTTGGACTATAAAGAAAGCTGAGCGCTGAAAAATTGATGGTTTGAACTGTGGTGTTGGAGAAGACTCTTGAGAGTCCCTTGGACTGCAAGGATATCCCACCAGTCCATCCTAAGGGAGCTCAGACCTGGGTGTTCATTGGAGGGACTGATGTTGAAGCTGAAACTCCAATACTTTGGCCACGTGATGCAGAATGCTGACTCATTGGAAAAAACCCTGATGCTGGGAAGGATTGAGGGCAGGAGAAGAAGGGAACAACGGAGGATGAGATGGTTGGATGGCATCACTGACACAATGGACATGGGTTTGGGTGGACTCTGGAAGTTGGTGATGGACAGGGAAGCCTGTCATGCTGCGGTTCATGGGGTCACAAAGTGTAGGACATGACTGAGATACTGAACTGAACTGAACCGAACAGGAAAAAACTTTTAGAAATACAAACATATGGAGGCTAAGCAACACATTTCTGTATAATAAACAAGTCATGGAAGAAATCAAAAAAGAAATCAAAATATGCATAGAAACAAATGAAAAGGAAAACATGGTAACCCAAAACCTATGGGATTCGGTAAAAGCAGTGTTAAGGGGAAGGTTCATAGCAATACAAACTTACCTTAAGAAAAAAGAGAAAAATCAAATAAATAGCCTAATTTTACACCTAAAGAAACCAGAAAAAGAAGAAATGAAGAACCCTAGGGTTAGTAGAAGGAAAGAAATCATAAAATTTAGAGCAGAAATAAATGAACAAGAAACAAAGGAGACTATAGCAAAAAATCAACAAAACTAAAAACCAGTTCTTTGAGAAGATAAATAAAACAGACAAACCATTAGCCAGACTCATCAAGAAAAAAAAGGAGAAGAATCAAATCAACAAAATTATAAATAAAAATTGAGAAATCATAACAGACAACACAGAAATACAAAGGATCATAAGAGACTACTATTAGCAACTATATGCCAATAACATGGACAACTTGGAAGAAATGTATGAATTCTTATAAAAGTATAACCTTCCAAAGCTGAACCAGGAAGTAATAGAAAATCTTAACAGACTCATCACAAGCACAGAAATCAAAACTATAATAAAAAATTTCCCAACAAATAAAAGCCCAAGACCAGATGGCTTCATATGTGAATTCTACCAAAAATTTAGAGCAGAGCTAACACCTATCCTACTCAACTTCTTCCAGAAAATTGCAGAGGAATGTAAACTCCCAAACTCGCTCCATGAGGCCACCATCACCCCAATAGCAAAACTAGACAAAGATGCTGCAAAAAAAGAAAACTATAGGCCAATTCACTGATGAACATAGATGCAAAAATTCACAACAAAATTCTAGCAAACAGAATGCAACAACATATGAAAAAGATCATACATCCGGACCAAGTGGGCTTTACCCCAGGGATGCGAGGATTCTTCAATATTCACTAATCAGTCAATGTGATATACCACATTAACAAATTGAAAGATAAAAACCATGTGATTATCTCAATAGATGCAGAGAAAGTCTTTGACAAAATTTAAAACCCATTTATGATAAAAACTCTCTAGAAAGCAGGCATAGAAAGAACATACCTCAACATAATAAAAGCCATATAAGATAAATCCACAGCAAACATTATCTTCAATGGTGAAAAATTGAAAGAATTTCCCCTAAAGTCAGGAACAAGACAAGGGTGCCCACTCTCACCACTACTATTCAACATAGTTTTGGAAGTTTTAGCCACAGCAATCAGAGAAGAAAAAGAAATAAAAGTAATCCAGATTGGAAAAGAAGTAAAACTCTCACTGTTTGCAGATGACATGATCACTACATAGAAAACCCTAAAGACACCACCAAAAACCTGCTAGAGCTAATCAATGAATATAGTAAAGTTGCAGGATATAAAATTAATACACAGACATCCCTTTCATTTCTATACATTAACAATGAGAAAATAGAAATTAAGGAAACAATCTCATTTACCATTGTGATGAAAAGAATAAAATACTTATAAATAAATCTACCTAAAGAATAAAATACCTATAAATAGAAAACTATAAAACACTGATGAAAGAAATCAAAGAGGACACAAATAGATGGAGAAATATACCACGCTCATCAATCAGAAGAATCAACATAGTGAAAATGAGTGTATACTACCCAAAGCAATCTACAGATTCAATGCAATCCCTATCAAGCTACCAATGGTATTTTTCAGAGAACTAGAACATGTAATTTCACAATTTGTATGGAAATACAAAACACCTCGAATAGCCAAAACAATCTTGAGAAGGAAGAATGGTACTGGAGGAATCAACCTGCCTGACTTCAGTCCACACTACCAAGCTACAGTCATCAAGACGGTATTGTAATGACACAAAGACAGAAATATGGATCAGTGGAACAAAATATAGAATGCCCAGAGATAAACCCACACACCTAGGGGACACGTTATCTTTGACAAAAGAGGCAAAATTATACAATGGAGAAAAGACAATCTCTTTAAAAAGTAGTGCTGGGAAAACCGGTCAACCACATGTAAAAGAACGAAGCAAGAACAGTTTCTAACACCATACACAAAAATAAACTCAAAATGAATTAAAGATCTAAATATAAGACCAGAAACTATAAAACTCCTAGAAGAAAGCATAGGCAAAACACTCTCTGACATAAATCATAGAAAGATCCTCTATGACCTACCACCCAGAATAATGGAAATAAGAGCAAAAATAAACAAATGGGACCTAATTAAACTTAACAGCTTTTGCATAATAAAGGAAACTACAAGCAAGGTGAAAGGACAGCCTTCGGAATGGGAGAAAATAATGGCAAATGAAGTGAGAATTAATCTCAAGAATATACAAGCAGCTCATGCAGAGCTCAAAAAGCAGCTCAACCAGAAAAATAAATGACCCAATCAAAAAATGGGCCAAAGAACTAAACAGACATTTCTATAAAGAATACATACAGATGGCTAACAAACACATGAAAAGATGCTCAGCATTACTCATTATCAGAGAAATACAAATCAAAGCCACATTGAGGTATAATCTCACTCCAGTCAGAATGGCTGCTATCAAAATGTCTACAAACAATAAATGCTGGAGAGGGTGTGGAGAAAAGAGAACCCTCTTACACTGTTGGTGGGAATACAAACTAGCACAGTCACTATGGGGAATAGTGTGGAGATTCCTTAGACAACTGGAAATAGAATTGCCATACCACCCAGCAGTCCCACTCCTGGGCATACACACTGAGGAAACCAGAACTGAAAGAGACATGTGTACCTCAATGTTCATCACAGCACTGTTTATAATAGCACCCCAGGACATAGAAGCAACCTAGATGACCATCAGCAGATGAATGGATAAGAAAGCTGTGGTACATATGCACAATGGAATATTACTCAGCTATTAAAAAGAACACAGTTGACTCGGTTTTAATGAGGTGGATGAAACTGGAGCCTATTATACAGAGTGAAGTAAGTCAGAAAGAAAAACACCAATACAGTACACTAATGCAAATATATGGAATTTAGAAAGATGGTAATGATAGCCCTATATGCAAGACAGAAAAAGAGACACAGATGTATAGAACAGACTTTTGGACTCTGTGGAAGAAGGTGAGGGTGGGATGATTTGAGAGAAGGGCATTGAAACATGTATATTATCATATGTGAAATCAATCACCAGTCCAAGTTCAGTGCATGAAACAGGGCACTCAAAGCTGGTGCTCTGGGACAACCCTGAGGGATGGGATGGGGAGGGAGGTGGAAGAAGGGTCAGGACAGGGCAACACATGTACACCCGTGGCTGATTCATGTCAATGTGTGGCAAAACCCACCACAATATTGTAAAGTAACTAGTCAATTAACATAAATTAATTTTTTAAAAAGTACTCAAAATAAGCATATACATTGTAATTGAGCAAAAGCTGGTTTTTTTTCTTTCAGAAAAAGAGAAAAAAAATTCTTTCTTTTTCAGTAAAGAATCTGTTTTTCATAGTGATTTACTGAAAATTGTAGTACTTTCTGAAGAGTCCCCATGACCAATGAGAGCATGTTTTGGGCTGAAGGTATTCATACTCTAGCCATTTTTTTTTTTTAAAAGATATACAGTTTATTTATTTATTTATTTGGATTCCAGCTAGAATTTTATTTTTTTTTTAATTTTTTCTTTTTCTTTTTTTAATATTGTAGTGGTTTTTGCCATACATTGATATGAATCAGCCATGGATTTACATGTGTTCCCCATCCCGATCCCCCCTGATGCCTCCCTCTCCATCTCGTCCCTCTGGGTCTTCCCAGTGCACCAGCCCTGAGCATTTGTCTCATGCATCCAACCTGGGCTGGTGATCTGTTTCACCCTTGATAGTATACTTGTTTCAATACTGTTCTCTCAGAACATCCCACCCCTGCCTTCTCCCACAGAGTCTAAAATTCTGTTCTGTACATTTGTGTCTCTTTTTCTGTTTTGCATATAGGGTTATCATTACCATCTTTTAAAATTCCATATATATGCATTAGTATACTGTATTGGTCTTTATCCTTCTGGCTTACTTCACTCTGTCATTTTTTAATGAATTATTATATGAGAGTGTATTCAGTGTAGGTAGAAAAGAAACCAAAATGAAGATGTGAAGAAAACGAGCTAAGTGATTTTCTCAGATGAATGCCATACTCCTGTGTAAATGGTCCCTGATATTCAGTCAGTCCTCTACATAAGAACCTTCAAGTTGCAAACTTTCAAAGATGCAAACGTACATTTGTGTGTCCAGTCACATAAGTTAGTTCCTGTGTCTGTAAGATTAAAAATGTTTTCTTTAAAAGAAAATAATGAAAGGGAGACCATCACTCTCTTTTGGTACCTACAGAGGATACAGCCACTTACATTAGTTACAAAGGAAAAAATGGGACATGGGACAGAAAAGTGAGGTGTGGACAAGGCCAAAATTAATTAATAGCTTTCAGAAGTCGATGACCTAAGAGTGAAAATGTCTGAGGAAACACACTCTGTGGGATCTATCTTAACAAGGGAAAATAAGTTTAAGTAAGTCTAGAGAAATCTGTTCTAAGGTTTTAGGTCTGGTGCTCATGTGCATACAGATACACATAGACACACCACACAATGCACTTTAAGCTTGGGGCTTGCAACTCTTGGTATAGAATTGCAAAAAGGTCTTAATCCCTTACACAGACTAATTCTGTGTTCTCATGAAGTTGCATTCTATCAATGACTAACAGTGGAAATCTCAGTACCTAGCAAGGACAACAATATTGTGGGTCTGAGACTGTGATCCTGAAAATTTCTAAATGCTGTCATTTGTTGCACTTCTCAAAGTCTCTATTATCCTGGTCACTTCAATATGTAAAGGAAGCAACAACACTATAACAGATACTTTTAAAAGGGCAAATGGAATTCAGATAAGAGAAACTAAATCTCCCTGAGGAGGTCAAGAAAGAATGTAGAGGAATTGTAACAGTTGACTTTGGTCTTAAAAGATTGAGGAGACATTTTCTGGGCAAGGAAGGGGAGAAAGGCTATTTAGGAAGAAAAAAATGACAGTATTAGATCTTTGTCTTAGAAACACAATGTGAGGAATGATTTAGAAGAGGAAGTGACAGGATATGTGAAGATAAATGAGACAGCTACCAGCCCAGTCCAAGAACAAAGAGATGGGAGGCTTGAAGGAAAGTGTTAGCAATGGAGATAGAAGCAAACAGATTTGAATGACATTTCTGAGATAGATTTGACAGGTTTTAGATTAAGAGGGGTTTTGAAAAGAGAAAAGAAGCAAAGGTAGATCTGAGATGAACGTGGGAATAAAAACTGAGAAGAAAAGCATATTTGGATGTGTCAGAGGAAAGCAGTTCTGTTTATAATGCCAAGGTACTGGTGGAATCCCCAAGAAAGAGATTCAGTGTGCTATATAGCTGGGATTATGGAAGACAGTTCAAAATTAAATATGTGGGAGTCACTGATGTAGAGGTAGTTGATGCCACACCAGAAGCTGTTGCATAAAGATTACTTATTGATTGAAAGGATAAAATGAGTAAGTTGCAACTAAGAATGAAAATTGAGGAACATAAATAACAAAAAAGCAATGACAGTACAAATGAGGTCCTTTGAACCAAGATTTGTCACATGGCTTTTCATCTCTGTGGGTTATTTTATAGAATAGAATTTGAAGATTGCATGAAAATGCACTGGTTTCTTTCAAATTTTGCAGGAGATTGGATGAAGCCCTCTGCATTTCTAATATAGAATGTATCTATGATTTTCAATTAGCAACATCCTATCACCATACTTGGAGCTTAATAGACCTGCATTGATATTATTCATCTGCCTGATGATGCCGTCTTGTTTTTAAGAGGTAGCTTTAATATATACATGATTAACAATTAACAACAGACCTAAATGTCACACCAGTGTTTATCACATTTTATAGAAAAAAAAGAAGTCTTCAAAAAATGTGGAAAGATGTAGTGGGATCTATTAATACGAAATGAATTAAAGTGTGTTATTGAAGTTTATGACAGTCATCACATCCTCATTTAATGGCAAACCACCAGTTCCTATCAGAGAAGATCACACATGCTATTCAATTAATACAAAATTAAAAGAAAACTGTAGGAAATGAAGCTATGCATTAATAGAAATTTATTCACCAGCACATCTTTATGAATGCCTATAGTACTCTTTTTTTTTTTTTTAAAGTATTCCTTACTCAATGCTTAAATATTTCTAGAGAAGCAACATGGTGTAATAAAAATAGCAAATGAATAAACAAGCTATAGTTTTTGACAAAGAAGAAATGGAAACAAATGCAAAATTAAGCGTTATGATGTTGGTAACTTCTTTCTAACCAGAGTGTCATAAATGCTTCACAGGTGTGCTACCACATTTTGAGCCATATTAAAATTAATTCTTCTCAGTGATCTACACATGGTTACATTTTGATCTTTCAAATGAAATATTGAGCTGAGAGGGTTTGCAATGCTTATGTAGACAGTTGAGATAAGATGTATAAGAGTATATCCAGCCAAAATTGGAAACAATTGTGAATTATCTCACTGTGGCCAGACTGTGATTTAGGTTTTTATTCCACCTGTTTCTCAGGTTTAAAATTCCTCTTTTTGTGGTGTGATGGATGAATACTGAACATGGAACAGATTTGGGCTTCTAGACCGGCATTTACTCATTATACAATAAAAAAGATTTGGGGAATAATTTAACTATTCTCTTCCTATTGTTGTTCAGTCCCTCAGTCCTCAGGACTTTTTGCGACCCCAAGAACTACAGCACACCAGGACTCCCTGTCCCTCACTGCCTCCCAAAATTTTCTCAAATTCATGTCCATTGAGTTGGTGATGTCATCCAACCATCTCGTCCTCTGTCGTCCCCTTCTCTTCCCACCTTCAATCTTTCCCAGCATCAGGATCTTTTCCAATGAGTCAGTTCTTAGCATTAGGTGGCCAAAGTATTGGCGCTTCAACTTCAGCATCAGTCCTTCCAATGAATATTCAGGGTTGATTTCCATTAGGACTGACTAGTTTGATCTCCTTGCAGTCCAAAGGATTCTCAAGAGTCTTCTCTAGCTCCACAGTTCAAAAGGTTCAATTATTCGGTGCTCAGACTTCTTTATGGCACAACTATTGCATACAAGACTACTGGAAAAACCACAGCTTTGACAATACAGATTTTTGTCCACAAAGTGATGTCTCTGCTTTTTAATATGCTGTCTAGGATTGTTGTAGCTTTTCTTCCAAGGAGCAAGTGTTTTTTGTTTTTGTTTTTTTTAATTTCATGGCTTCAGTCACCATCTGCAGTGATATTGGAGGCCAAGAAAATAAAGTCTGTCCCTGTTTACATTTTTTTTCCCTATATATTTACCATGAACTGATAGGACCAGATGACATAATATTAGTTTTTTGGATGACAGATTTTAAGCCAGCTTGTTTACTCTCCTCTTTCATCTTTACCAGAGGCTCTTTAGTTTCTCTTAGCTTTTTGCAGTTAGGGTACTGTCATCTTCATATCTGAGGTTATTGATATTTCTCTCAGCAATCTTGATTCCAGGTTGGCCTCTACAGCCCAGCATTTCACATGATGTACTCTGCATGTAAGTTATATAGGCAGGATGACAATATATAACCTTGACACAATCCTTTCCCAATTATGAACGAGTTCATTGTTCCATGTCTGGTCCTAACTCTTGCTTCTTGATCAGCACACAGGTTTCTCAGGAGACAGGTAAGGTGGTCTGGTAATCCCATTTCTTTAAGAATCTTCCACAGTTTGTTGTGATCCACATAGTCAAAGTCTTTAACATAGTCAGTGAAGCAGAAGTAGATTCTTTTCTGGAATTTACTTACTCTTCCCATGATCCAGTAGATATTGGCAATTTGCTCTCTGGCTCCCCTGCGTTTTCTAAATCCAGTTTGTACATCAGGAAGTTCTCAGTTCATGTACTGTTGAAGTCTAACTTGGATGGTTTTGAGCATTATCTTGCTAACATGTGAAATGAGTGCAGTGGTGTGGTAGCTTGAACATTCTTTGGCATAGCCTTTCTTTGGGATTGGAATGAAACTGACCTTTCCAGTCCTTTGGCCACTGCTCAGTTTTCCAAATTTGCTGGCATATTGAGTGCAGCACTTTCACAGCATCATCTTTTAGAATTTGAAATAGCTCAACTGGAATTCCATTACCACTAGCTTTGTCAGTAATGTTTCCCATTTGAGGCCCATTTGACTTCACAGTCCAGGATATATGGCTCTAGGTGAGTGATCACACTGTTGTGGTTATCTGGGTCATGTAGACCTTTATTGTACAGTTCTATGTATTCTCTCCACCGCTTTTTAATCTCTTCTGCTTCTGTTAGATCCTTGCCATTTCTGTCCTTTATTGTGTCCGTCTTTGCATGAAAATATTCCCTTGGGATCTCTAATTTTCTTGAAGAGATCTCTAGTCTTTCACATTCTGTCATTTTCCTCTATTTCTTTGCCCTGTTCATTTAAAAAGGCTTCCTTGTTTCTCCTTGCTATTCTTTGGAACTCTGCATTCAGATGGCTATATCTCTCCTTTTCTCCTTTCCTTTCACTTCTCTTTATTTCTCAGCAATTTTTAAGGCTTCCTCAGACAACCATTTTGCCGTTTTGCATTTCTTTTTCTTGGGGATGGTTTTTATCATCACCTGTATAATGCTATGAACCTCAGATCATGGTTCTTCAAGCACTCTATCAGATCTAATTCCTTGAATCCATTCATCACCTTCACTGTATAATCATAAGGGATTTGATTTAGGTCATACCTGAATAACCTAATGATTTTCCCTATTTTCTTCAATTTAAGTCTATATTTTGCAAGAAGAAATTCATTATCTGAGCCCCAGTCAGCTTCCGGTCTTGTTTTTGCTCACTGTATGGAGCGTCTCCATCTTTGGCTGCAAAGAATATGATCCTCTGATTTCAGTATTGACCATCTGGTTATGTCCCACTGTAGAGTCATCTCTTGTGTTGTTGGAAGAAGGTTTTGGCAATGAGAAGTGCATTCTCTTGGCAAAACTCTGTTAGTTTTTGCTCTGCTTCATTTTTCACTCCAAAGCCAAACTTGACTATTACTCTATGTATCTCTTGACTTCCTACTTTTACATTCCAGTTTCCTATGATTCAAAGTACATATTTATTTGGTGTTAGTTCTAGAACATCTTGTAAGTCTTCACTGAACCATTCAACTTCATCTTCTTCAGCGTTAGTGGTTGGGGCATAGACTTAGTGGGTTACTGTGATGTTGAATGGTTTGCCTTAGAAATGGTACATTAAGTATATCTATTTTCCATATACAATATGGAGAGTGATATAGATTAAATAAAGTTGTCCTGGTAGAAGTTTGCAATAGGAAAGCACTCTGAAATGGAAAAGTGTTCCAATAACATATAATTTTCATTATAGATCCACATTTCAGAAACATCTCATACTTCTTCTTGGTGATCCACATGATAATAATAGTAACAATGTTTAACATAATCATGATAGCTACTCTGGCATTACTATAAGTGGTCTCTCTATATTAATTAATTCAATCCTTACAATCACCCTATGGTTTGAGTAGTGTTACTTCCTAAATTTTACAGACTGATCTTGGTAAATCAGGATTTGAACACCAAAAACCTATTGCTGAAAACTGTCCACTTGACTCTGCTACTACTGTAAATCTATATGAGAGTAGCTGGAATAATGTTTATTGATGCTATGTGAACTCTATACTTGGTATACACAGTTGTTGTTATTGTTCAGTCTCTAAGTTGTGTCTGACTCTTTGTGACTCCATGGACTGCAGTACGCCGCCACTCCATGGGGTTGCACAATTGGTATACACATTCAGTTCAGTTCAGTCACTCAGTCATGTCCAACTCTTTGCGATGCTATGGACTGCAGCACGCCAGGCCTCCCTGTCCATCACCAACTCCTGGAGTTGACTCAAACTTATGTCCGTTGAGTCCATGATTCCATTCAACTATCTCATCCTCTGTTGTCCGCTTCTCCTGCCCTCAATCTTTCCCAGCATCAGGGTCTTTTCAAATAAGTCAGCTCTTCGCATCAGGTGGCCAAAGTATTGGAGTTTCAGCTTCAACATTAATCCTTCCAATGAACGCCCAGGACTGATCTTCTTTAGCATGGACTTGTTGGATCTCCTTGAGTCTTGAGTCCTTGAGTCTCCAAGGGACTCTCAAGAATTTTCTCCAACATCACAGTTCAAGAGCATCAACTCTTCAGCACTCAGATTTCTTTATAATTCAACTCTCACATCCATACATGAGCACTGGAAACACCATAGCCTTGAGTAGATGGAGCTTTGTTGACAAAGTTATGTCTCTGCTTTTTAATATGCTGTCTAGATTGGCCATAACTTTCCTTTCAAGGAGCAAGTGTCTTTTAATTTCATGGCTGCACTCACCATCTGCAGTGATTTTGGCACCCAGAAAAATAAAGTCAGCCACTGTTTCCATTGCGTCCATCTATTTGCCATGAAATGATGGGACCAGATGCCATGAACTTAGTTTTCTGAATGTTGAGATTTAATCCAACTTTTTCACTCTCTGCTTTCACTTTCATCAAGAGGCTCTTTAGTTCTTCACTTTCTACCATAAGGGTGGTGTCATCTACATATATGAGGTTACTGATATTTCTCCCGGCAATCTTGATTCTAGCTTGTGCTTCCTCCAGCCCAGCGTTTCTCATGATGTACTCTGTATATAAGTTAAATAAGCATGGTGACAATATACAGTCCTTGATGGACTCCTTTTCCTATTTTGAACCAGTCTGTTGTTCCATGTATAGTTCGAACTGTTGCTTCTTGACCAGCATACAGATTTCTCAAGAGGCAGGTAAGGTGGTTTGGTATTCCCATCTCTTTCAGAATTTTCCACAGCTTATTATGATTCCACATAGTCAAAAGCTTTGGCATAGTCCATAAAGAAGAAATAGATGTTTTTCTGGAACTCTCTTGCTTCTTCAATGATCCTGCAAATGTTGGCAATTTGATCTCTGGTTCCTCTGCCTTTCTAAAACCAGCTTGAACATCTGGAAGTTCATGGTTCATGAATTGCTGAAGCCTGGCTTGGAGGATTTTGAACATTACTTTGCTAGCATGTGAGATGAATGCAATTGTGCAGTAGTTTGAGCATTCTTTGGCATTGGCTTTCTTTAGGATTGGAAAGAAAACTGATCTTTTCGAGTCCTGTGGTCACTGCTGAGTTTTCCAAATTTGCTGGCATATTGACTGCAGTACTTTCAGAGCATCATCTTTCAGGATTTGAGAGAGCTCAACTGGAATTCCATCACCTCCACTAGCTTTGTTCGTAGTGATGCTTCTTAAGGCTGACTTGACTTCACATTCCAGGATGTCTGGCTCTAGGTGAGTGATCACACCATCGTGATTATATGGGTCATGAAGGTCTTTTTTGTACAGTTCTTCTGTGTATTTTTGCCATCTCTTCTTAATATCTTCTGCTTCTGTTAGGTCCCTACCATTTCTGTTCTTTATTCAGCCCATCTTTGCATAAAATGTTCTTTTGGTATCTCTTTTTTTTTTTTTTTTTTTTAAAGAGATCTCTAGTCTTTCCCATTCTATTGTTTTCCTCTATTTTTTTGCACTGATCACTGAGGAATGCTTTCTTATCTCTCCTTGCTATTCCTTGGAACTCTACATTACATTTCTCCTTTGCTTTTCACATCTCTTCTTTTCACAGTTATTTGTAAGACCTCTTCAGACAGCCATTTTGCTTTTTTACATTTCATTTTCTTGGGCATTGTCCTGATCCCTATCTGCTGCACAATGTCACAAACCTCCATCCATAGTTTATCAGGCACTCTGAATCAGATCTAGCCCCTTAAATCTATTTCTCACTTCCACTGTATAGTTGTTAGGGATTTGATTTAGGTCATACCTGCATGGTCTAGTGGTTTTCCCCATTTTTTTCAATTTAAGTCAGAATTTGGCAATAAGGAGTTCATGATCTGAGCCACAGTCAGCTCCCAGTATTTTTTTTTTTTTTTTTGCTGACTGTATAGAGCTTCTCCATCTTTGGCTGCAAAGAATATAAGCAATCTGATTTCAGTGTTGGCCATCTGGTGATGTCCATGTGTAAAGTCTTCTCTTGTGTTGTTGGAAAAGGGTGTTTGCTATGACCAAACACCCTTTTATGTTTGGTAAAACTCTATTAGCCTTTGCCCTGCTTCATTCTGTACTCCAAGGCCAAATATGCCTGTTATTCCAGGTTTCTTTTGACTTCCTACTTTTGCATTCCAGTATGCTATAATGAAAAGGACACCTTTTCGGGGTGTTAGTTCTAAAAGGTCTTGTAGGTCTACATAGAACCATTCAACTTCAGCTTCTTCAGCATTAGCGGACTTGGATTACCATGATATTGAATGGTTTGCCTTGGAAATGGACAGAGATCATTCTGTCGTTTTTGAGATTGCATCCAAGTACTGCATTTTGGACTCTTTTGTTGATTATGATGGCTATTCCATTTCTCTGGAAGGATTCCTGCCCAGAGTAGTAGATATAATAGTCATCTGAGTTAAATTCACCCATTCCAGTCCATTTTAGTCCGCTGATTCCTAGTGAGTGAATGTCGACATTCACTCTTGCCATCTCCTGTTTGACCACTTCCAATTTGCCTTGATTCATGGACCTGACATTCCAGATTCCTATGCAATATTGCTCTTTATAGCATTGGATCTTGCTTCTATCACCAGTCGCATCCACAACTGTGTGTTGCTTGTTGCTTTGGCTCCATCCCTTCATTCTTTCTGGAGTTATTCCTCCGCTGATCTCCAGTAGCATATTGTGCACCTACTGACTTGGGAAGTTCAGCTTTCAGTGTCCTGTCTTTTTCCCTTTTCATACTGTTCATGGGGTTCTCAAGGCAGGAATACTGAGTGGTTTGCCATTCCCTTCTCTAGTGGACCACATTTTGTCAGAACTCTCCACCATGACTCATCCATCTTAGGTGGCCCTACATGGCATGGCTTAGTTTCATTGAGATAGACAAGGCTGTGGTTCATGTGATCAGATTGGCTAGTTTTCTGTGATTGTGGTTTCAGTCTGTCTGCCCTCTGATGCCCTCTCTCAGTGCCTACCATCTTACTGGGGTTTCTCTTACCTTGGACGTGGAGTATCTCTTCACGGCTGCTCCAGCAAAGCATAGCCACTGCTCCTGACCTTAGACATGGGATATTTCCTCATGGCCCCTAGTCCTGACCTTGGACGCTGGAGTGGTGAGCCACGGCTGCATGGTACCGGAGCACCCAGCAGCCGAGAGGAGTTACCCCACATCCAAGGTATACACATTACTCTCACATTAATAAGAGCAATAAGGTTTAGGGTTTACTGGTTTAAAAAACAATGCATTTCAAAGGCCTAAATTGCTTTTGAGCATAATTTCAGGTGAAGCAAAGTTAATTTTAACCTGATCTAGAATGCATAAAACATTGATGTGAACTGGGAAAAAAGAAAAGATTGTTCAGTCTTATTTAAAGCTAGCTTTCTTCATTCTGTTGGAAAAACTTTAAAAAGAAGATGGCAAAAGCAAATACAACTGCAGGGAAATGTTTCATTAAAACATAATTGATGTTAGTAGCATACTGACACAAAACGGAGGAAATACACATGGAATAAACTCAAACTGCCAGACTCTGTGATAAGTTCCTGCACATATTATACAATTCAGACTTCAACAAGAAAGTGAAGTATTTCACATATCAAGAAAATGGGAATTAGAGATTACATTTGGAAAGGTCACACTTTGTTTATTACTGAAGGAAGGTAGAAATATCTTAAAAGACAAAGAAGAGCTCTTTAGTCTACATTCACCTATTTAGTCTTCATTCAACAAATATTTCCCAAACTCTGAGAATTTTAAACTAGGTCTTGTGACGTTAGTTGTAAATGATGATACAGAGTCTCACTTTTTAGCAGCTTGTGGACAAATGGAAGAGACAGAGAAATAAGAAGGCCATGCTTTCCTGCCATAGGGATAAACCAGTGTGCTGACGAATGTGTAGGAGAGAGGATTTATCCTGCCTTGGGCAATGAGCAAGTTTCTCGAAGGTATAATGCCTGATCTGGAGAGAAATGCACTGGCCAGCCGGAGATCAAAGGTGTCTGCCATTTCCTTTCTTTCTTTCTTTTTTTTTTTTTTTTTTTTGATGAAAATTTATTTTGAGTTTGCTGAAACCTTATGACTATCGGCAGAAAGGAGATGGAGGTGAAGGGTTGTGAGTAAATCACTACATACCTTTGGGAAACTCGGATTTATAATCTGCTTCCAAGGTTCGATGGTGAAAGCTCGTTTGGAGCTGTGTGTTTTTATTGTCTCCTCTCTCTCGCTCTGGACAAACATTTCCTTATCTCCCTCACCCCTACTGCGCGGTCTTTTCTTGTTCACAGTGAGCTGATTGGGTTCCTGCTGTGTTTTCTATTGTGGATGATGGACTTCCAATTAGCTAGTCCCCTGCTGGCAATAATAATGCAGCTTGTTCTTTAAATCCACTAAACTCTGCTCAAGATATTAAGCTGCTAATTTTAAAAATTAAAACTCTGGCACTTTTATGTGGTATCTTTCTCCATGAAATTTATTTAGACAATATATTCTCCAACTTTTCCCTAAAGACCTTTTGACCTATTTTGAAAGCAGCTCAATGTACGTAAGCCAAATCCACTTATTCAGTTTCAGTGCTTTCTTTAGTAACATGTAGAAAGGGAGGAGAATGCCATGTAGTGAGTTGCTTGTTTATACCACTTCACCGTGTATTTCCCTGGTGGCTCAGAGAGTAAAGAATCTGCCTGCAGTGCGGGGGTTCCGAGTTTGATCCTCAAGTCAGGAAGGTCCCCTGGAAAAGGGAATGGCTAAGCCATTATTCTTTCCTGGAGAACACCATGGAGAGAGGAGCCTAGCGGGCTACAGTCCATGGGTCTCAAAAATCCTGACCCAACAGGGAAACTAACACTTTCTTTTTCTTCACCAGGTCACTTTACTTATATTTTTCATTGACTCTGTCATGCGAGTGTATGCTCCTCGGTTCTTTGTCTCGTCACAACAAAAATTTGTAGTGACGGACATTAAAGCCCCTTGGCGGGTCACAGCTCTCGGAGGACAGACCGTGTTATAGCTCTCAGGTCTCGAACAGACTGTGTTATAGCTCTTAAACAAATCAGTGTTACAGCTCAGTGTTACAGCTCTATTTATTTAGATAATAGCAGGAAAATCCATCTTTGAGGCGTGAGGGCACGTCGATCCAAAGACGCGAAGAGAAGATCGCCCATCGCGCAGGAGAGAGAGAGAGAGAGAAGAGGGCTTTGGCTCCTCTTTTTATATGTTTCTCTGTCCCTGGGCCTGTCTTATGTAAATTGGGCTGGCCAGGAGTGTTGTTTGTTTTACCTGAAGTTCTCACTCTGGTCCTCGGACCTTCCTTTGTTCTATTTTCACCGGCTTTCCCTTCCAGGTCTTTTGGCTGCCGCCATTTTGGACTCTTGTTCCCTATTCTAACTACCTAACAACTCTATGAGGTAGATAATTTGATCAGATCATAAGCCATTTGTCCACTCTTCTAAGAGTATAGAAACTGGGACTGAAACCCACATCTGTCCAAAATAATTGCTCTTTCCTTTGATCAATAAATTCAAGATCCAGTCAGACCTCTATTTCTGTGAATAGAATTTTACTAGGACACAGTCATGTCCATTTATTTATGGTTGTTTTGAGGCTACAGTGGCAGAGTTGAATAACTGTGACAGAAACTGTATCACTTGTCAAGCCAAAAGTATTTATTATTTGGCTCTTTATATAAAATATTTGTCAATCTCCAAATATACAAAGCTACCTTATTAACTTATAATAATCACTGATAAGTTTTTACTTGCAAAGTGTTCTTGATTTTACTATTAGTATCATTACCAAGCTATTACAGCTAGGAATTTCATGACTCATTTAAGGCATTAGGACAGTGTGTTTTTAAAACCACACAGAAAAGAACTGTTTGCCGTGGGTTGGCTGGGTCACTTAACAAAAGGTCTCAGGTCTAGAGACACCCCTCTGCATAAGCCCACTCTGTGGGTCCTGGACACCATCTCTTCACAGGTTCTATTCTAGGATTATAGAGAACTGAATTGCACCATTCCTGGAGGGCCCCCCCAATTTTCCCTACATGTTTAAAATTTTTCTTTTTATTAAATTCCCCTGATTTAAATGTGCTATCTGCTTTCTGCTGGAACTCAGCTCAGAAACAGTTGATAACAGTAAACCAAGGCAAAACTGAACAAAAACAGCTACACAGTTTACATGTATTCTTGTTTTTTAATGCTTTCCTCTTAAAAATGGAATAACTTGAAAAAAATCACAGTCAGAATAAATGAATATAGAAGAAAGTTTAAGGGGACTTGGAACCTAAGAAAGTAAGAATTTTTTGGCTTCTGTTTCATGCCACTATGATTTACTGGTGAGAATGTTCACATACTCTCCAGTTCAGTTCAGTCAGTCAGTTGTGTCCGACTCTTTGTGACCCCATGGACTGCAGCAAATCAGGCCTCCTTGTTCATCACCAATTCCTGGAGTTTACTTAAGCTCATGTCCATTGAGTTGGTAATGCCATCCAATTATCTCATCCTCTGTGGTGTCCTTCTCTTGCTACCTTCAGTCTTTCTGAGCATCAGGGTCTTTTCTAATGAGTCAGTTCTTCACATCAGGTGGCCAAAATATTGGAGTTTCAGCTTTAGCATCAGTCCTTCCTTTAAGACTGATTTCCTTTAGGATGGACCAGTTAGATCTCCTTGCAGTCCAAGAGACTCTCAAGAGTATCCTCCAACACCACAGTACAAAAGCATCAATTCTCCAGCACTCGGCTTTTTTATAGTCCAACTCTCACATCCATACATGACCACTGGAAAAAACATAGCTTTGACTAGATGGATCTTTGTTGACAAAGTAATGTCTCTGCTATTAAAAATGTTGTCTAGGTTGGTCACAACTTTCCTTCCAAGGAGTAAGTATCTTTTAATTTCATGACTGCAGTCACCATCTGCAGTGATTTTGGAGTCCCCCAAAATAAAGTCTGTCACTGTTTCCACTGTTTCCTCAACTATTTGCAATGAAGTGGTGGGATAAGATGCCATGATCTTAGTTTTCTGAATGTTGAGTTTTAAGCCAGCTTTTTCACTCTCCTCTTTCACTTTCATCAAGAGGCTCTTTAGTTCCTCTTCACTTTCTGCCATAAGGGTGGTGTCATCTGCATATCTGAGGTTATTGATATTTCTCCTGGCAATCATGATTCCAGCTTGTGCTTCCTTCAGCCCAGTGTTTCTCAGGATGTATTCTGCATATAAGTTAAATAAGCAGGGTGACAATATACAGCCTTGATGTACTCCTTTTCCTATTTGGAACCAGTCTGTTGTTCCATGTCCAGTTCTAGCTGTTGCCTCCTGACCTGCATACAGATTTGTCAAGAGGCAGGACAGGTGGTCTAGTACTCCCATCTCTTTAAGTGTTTTCCACAGGTTTTTGTGATGCACACAGGCAACGGCTTTGGCATAATCAATAAAGCAGAAGATGTTTTGCTGGGGCTTCTCTGCTCTTGGACGTGGGGTATTTCCTCACAGTCTCATGCAGCCGCCACCCCACGAAAGTATATGTTTGTCACATTTTTATGACTGGAAAGATAACCCAAAGTACAAGATGCACTGGATGATAATATTGATTAAGTAATTCATTAAATAAATATTTTATGCATTTACTTTGGGTAAGAATAAGAATTTAGACTAACAATAAATCTAGTGGCTGAATTACTGTTTTACTTAAAATATTTCTAATATTTTACCTATAGCATAAACCCTCCTTAAAGGGATCCTTAAAAGGGAAATACTTCTGGCTCTGTTGTTATGAAGAAATCAACAATTGTCCTTCTTCTCCACTCTCTTTTCAAATGTCATATTCATGAAGCCATCTTAAGAAAGTCTGTACTTCTTTACTAAGGTGAAACCCAGAACTTCTGAGGTATAGCTCAAAAAAGAAAAATGTTCTCAATCAAAGTGAGAGAATCACAAGAAAATGTGAAATGCAGAGCAACGCAGGGCAATAGAGTGAGTGCCTATCCTACTCCAGGGATATTCCTTCCAGAGAGAAACTGTGAACGTCCCTGGTTTATCTCATTGAAGAGTCATCTTGCAGAGAGCAATAGCCTTTTTATATGGGGAGAATAAATTTAATAAAACCTAATAAATAGAAGGAATCTCAAGATACTGACACCTACCAATATAAAATCTAAAAATTAAATCTATTCCTGACATCTTGTTAAAGTTATTCAATGGGTGCACATCAGCAATAGCTGTTAGGTGCTATAGTGAAATAATGATCAAACATGGACTTTGACCAGGCTAACTGGCTTTACAGCCTGGTGCTACTAATTTCTTACAATGTGAATTTAGGTGAATTACTAACTGTAGTAGGTTTGGGAGGACTTCCATCCAGCTCTCCCTTTGAGGAAGGATTATATGTTCAGTTGTAGAGGGTGTGGTTTAAAGGTAAACTTCAGCTCTCAGCTCTTTAAAGGGTCAGCCACAAGCTGTGGGGTCCATTTTGCCTTTCCTGGTTCAGTTTGAACCTGGTGACTGGGCAGGGAAGGGCTTTAAAGGGCTGGCCATTCTTGCCCAACACAGGACACTCTGATGGGTATTGTTAGCTTAAGAGTTCTTTGCCAAGGTGGTAAAGGCTTTGTCAACCCTGTATCATAAGTCAAATTATTTTTCTGTTCAGTACTGCTTCCTTCCTATTCTCTTTATTAGTGTTTATCTCTAACAAGTTATTGACAGTCCAAACTCTCTCTCAAGCTCTGCTTCTGGAGAACCAGATCTGGGACAGTATAAGAAGTGGTCTGAGAAAACGAGATGATAATGGAGTTTTGGGAGCTTGATTGCTAGCACCTGGCTAACAATGAGGCTTTCTCCTGCCTCTACAGATCAACAGATGATCGATGTAAACAGAGGTCTCTGGCTCAAGGCAGTGATCTATTAAAATATTCAGCAATGGTGAATTAGGAGGGAATATAGAGGATGGAGTGCAAATAAATAGAGGAAACCAGTAGAAAGGGAATGACTAGAGACCTCTTCAAGAAAATTGTAGCTATGAAGTGAAAATTTCATGCAAAGATGGGCACGATTAAGGACAGAAATGGCAAAGATCTAACAAAAGCAGAAGAGATGAAAAAGAGGTGGCAAGAATACACAGAACTAAACAAAAAGGTCTTAAGGACCCAGATAACCAATATGATACAGTCATTCACCTAGAGCCAGACATCCTGGAGTGTGAAGTTAAGTGGGCCTTAGGAAGCATTACAATGAACAAAGTTAGTGGAGGTGATGGAATTACAGCTGAGCTATTTCAAATCCTAAAAGATGGGGCTGTGAAAATGCTGCACTCAATATGTCAGCAAATTTGGAAAACTCAGCAGTGGTCCCAGGACTGGTAAATTTTTCATTCCAATTTTCATTCCAATCCCAAAGAAAGACAATGCCAAAGAATGTTCAAACTATGATCCAGTTGTGCTCATTTCACATGTTAGCAAGGTAATTCTCAAAATCCTTCAAGCTAGGCTTCAGTAGTACCTCAGCTAACAACTTCCAGATGTATAAGCTGGGTTTAGAAAAGGCAGATGAACCAGAGATCAAATTGTCAGCATCTGGTGGATCATAAAAAAAGTGAGTTAATTTCATAAAAACATCTATTTCTGTTTAATTGACTATGATAAAGCCTTTGACTGTGTGGATCACAATAGACTGTGGAAAATTCTTAAAGAGATGGGAATATCAGACCTTCTCTGTCTCCTGAGAAACCTGTATGTAGATCAAGAAGCAAGTGTTAGAACCAGACATGGAACAAGGGACTGGTTCAAAATTGGGAAAGGAGTATGTTGAGGCTGTATATTGTCACCCTGCTTATTTAACTTCTATGTAGAGTATATCATGGAAATGCCAGACCAGATGAATCACCATCTGGAATCAAGATTTCCAGAAATATCAACAGCCTCAGATATGCAGATGTTCTCTCCCAAAATAGCAGAAAGTGAAGAGGAACTAAAGAGCTTCTTGATGAGTGTGAAAGAGGAGAGTGAAAAAGCTGGTTTAAAGCTCAGCATACAAAAAACACTAAGATCATAGCATCTGGTCCCATCAGTTAATGGCAAACAGATGGGGAAAAAATGGAAACAGTGACAGATTTTATTTTCTTGGGCTCCAAAATCACTGTGGATGGTGACTGTAGCCATGAAATTAAACAACAACAACAACAAACTTGCTTCTTGGAAGATAAGCTATGACAAAGCTAGATAGCATATTAAAACACAGAGATATCACTTAGCCATCAAAGGTCCATCTAGTCAAAGCTATTGTTTTTCCAGTAATCATGTACAGATGTGAGAGTTGAACCATAAAGAAGGCTAAGCACCAAATAATTGATGCTTTCAAACTGTGGTGCTGGAGAAGACTCTTGAGAAAGCCTTGTACAACAAGAAGATTAAACCAGTCAATCTTAAAGGGTATCAACCCCGAACATTCATTTGAAGGACTGCTGCTGAAGCTGAAGATCCAATGCTTTGGCCACCTGAAGGGTAAAACCAACTCATTGGAAAAGACCCTGATGCTGAAAAAGATTGAGAGCAGGAGAAGGGAGTAACAGAGGATGAAAAGGTTGGATGGAATCACCAACTCAATGGACATGAGTTTGGGCAAACTCCAGGAGATAGTGAAGGACAGGGAAGCCTCATTTGCTTCAGTTCATGGGATTTCAGAGTTGGACACAATTTATAGACTGATTGACAATAACAATAAAGGGTGGAAATGCACTAGCAGGTATATTATACAATTGAGATATATGGAGAAAATTTTTGGTATAAGGATAGTAGGATTAGCAAGGTATTATTGCAAAGCATCATTAATGCACTTGTGCAGTAGTTCTCAAACTCTAGTATGCATCAGAATCACTAAGAGAGCTTGTTAAAACACACTGCTTACCAAAAAAAAAAAAAAAAAAAAAAAAAAAAAACACACTGCTTTTTCCTGGAACTAGAGTTTGTGATTTGGCTGGTCTTGGTTGGAGTTCAAGAAATTGCATTTCTAACAAGTTCCCAAGTGATGTTAATTCTGCTGGTCCACAAACACTCTTTAAGAATCTCTGCCCACAGCAAGATAATAAAGAGTTAAGGACAAGTTATAGGCAATTGAAAGACACAAATGAAAGCCAGAGGACCTCTTTTCTTCCAAACAAACTAGTTCTCACTTCCTCCAGCTGGAGGGCAGAGAAAGTCAAGGACTAAGTTTAGGACTTAATAGTCAGCGTAACTGACCTTTAAAGATGGTTAAACACTCAACAAAAGCAGGTCATACCAAGGTCAGGCATACCAAGATCAGGTCCATTGTTAGGAAAACCTGAAAACCTTACACTGGGAGTGTCTGATGGGAGCCCTTGAAGACTTTACCTCCATGAACTCCTCTGAACCTTCAGAGCCTGCAGTTGTGCCCATGCCTTCCCTTTAATAGTTAGCACTCTCCACCCCATCATCTCTCCTGTGATAGTATGACTACAGAATCCTCTTCCACAGGCAACACGTGGCTCCCTCAGCATCCATCCTGTGCCTATAGAATATTCTTCCAGGTTATCAGAATCTAGCATGAGTCAGTATCATTGAGCTGTTTTGAGATTCTACAAATTGTGGATAGCTGATAATATGTGAACTCTGTCTAGTAGAGATTTAATTGATTTTCTCTATTTCCCCATCAAAATAAAACCCCATAATTTTGGTACCTACCTGATAAATGCTGTTCCTTTGCTCAAATTGTCAATTATTCCAGCTTTCTTCAGTATCTGGTTACAACTTCTCTGAATTTGTTTTTCCAATTATTCACCTTCCTGCCTAACTTGGCATCAGCAAAGCTATAACCCAATAACCCAGAACTCCATTTGGACTTTGGGTTGCCTTGCAACTAGTCTCATTCCCCCAAATCTAAAGAAGCCTGTGAGCTGAAACTCCATGACTTGATGTAAACTTTGAAGAAGTCTCCTTCCCAGCTGACCATGCATGGACCAAAATTTTCCTTGGGCAATCCATCTTCATCACTAATGAAGTCAGACAAACTGTTCAGGTCATACCTGCCCTCATAGGAGAGGTAACCAAGACTATGGACTTATCACCTAGGGCATCAACATTCTAGCCTGAGGGCATCAAGAAACTCAATGAGTGATGTTGCATGATCAGTATTCCCCCACAAATCTCCTGGAATCTACTAGATGATTATTCTCAGGTTCAACTCCTGGCATTTTATTTGAATACAATATTTTATATGAATATTTTATTTATTATTTTAAGAATATCTTTTTTAAAATGCTGGATCCCCAGGACTCTAAAACAACTGATCTTTGTCATTACTTGGTTTTGCAGAGATATCATCACCAAGAGTCCTTGAGAGACTATTTCTTAGATCCTGCTTCACCTCATTCATGAGGGTTATTTTTGCATCTCAGTTGTTCAGCTATGACTGATATTCATTTATCTCAAACCAAAGAAAGAACTGACAATGATGAGCTTTACTTGTGCCCCATGGTCACAGAGAACAGCAGCAGTTAAGAAACGCCCCCAACTTTTTGTTTTCCAAAATCCTCCCAGCTTTTTGTATTTTGAGAAATGGCTAACCTTAAAATAAAGACTCTGCTTTCCATATTCTGAGATAAGACCCACCTCCACCCTTCCTCAGTGATGATCTTGTTTTATAAAACCAAGTTTTCTACTTCTTTTTTTTTTTAATTTGATATACATTTTTTTCATTTATTTTTATTAGTTGGAGGCTAATTACTTTACAATATTGTAGTTGTTTTTGCCATACACTGACATGAATCAGCCATGGATTTACATGTGTTCCCCATCCCGATCCCCCCTCCTGCCTCCCTCCTCATCCCACCCCTCTGGGTCTTCCCAGTGCACCAGCCCTGAGCACTTGTCTCATGCATCCAACCTGGGCTTGTGATCTGTTTCACCCTTGATAGTATACTTGTTTCAATGCTATTCTCTCAGAACATCCCACCCTCGCCTTCTCCCACAGAGTCCCAAAGTCTGTTCTGTACATCAGTGTCTCTTTTTCTGTTTTGCATATAAGGTTATCATTACCATCTTTTTAAATTCCATATACATGTGTTAGTATACTGTATTGGTCTTTATCTTTCTGGCTTACTTCACTCTGTATAATGGGCTCCAGTTTCATCCATCTCATTAGAACTGATTCAAATGAATTCTTTTTAATGGCTGAGTAATATTCCATAGTATATATGTACCACAGCTTCCTTATCCATTCGTCTGCTGATGGGCATCTAGGTTGCTTCCACGTCCTGGCTATTATAAACAGTGCTGCGATGAACATTGGGGTGCACATGTCTCTTTCAGATCTGGTTTCCTTGGTGTGTATGCCCAGAAATGGGATTGCTGGGTGATATGGCAGTTCTATTTCCAGTTTTTTAAGGAATCTCCACACTGTTCTCCATAGTGGCTGTACTAGTTTGCATTCCCACCAACAGTGTAAGAGGGTTCCCTTTTCTCCACACCCTCACCAGCATTTATTGTTTGTAGACTTTTGGATAGCAGCCATCCTGACTGGCGTGTAATGGTACCTCATTGTGGTTTTGATTTGCATTTCTCTGATAATGAGTGATGTTGAGCATCTTTTCATGTGTTTGTCAGCATCTGTATGTCTTCTTCGGAGAAATGTCTGTTTAGTTCTTTGGCCCATTTTTTGATTGGGTCATTTATTTTTCTGGAATTGAGCTTCAGGAGCTGCTTATATATTTTTGAGATTAATCCTTTGTTGCTTCATTTGCTATTATTTTCTCCCATTCTGAGGGCTGTCTTTTCACCTTGCTTATAGTTTCCTTTGTTGTGCAAAAGCTTTTAAGTTTCATTAGGTCTCATTTGTTTATTTTTGCTTTTATTACCAGTATTCTGGGAGGTGGGTCATAGAGGATCTTGCTGTGATTTATGTCGGAGAGTGTTTTGCCTATGTTCTCCTCTAGGAGTTATAGTTTCTGGTCTTACATTTAGATCTTTAATTCTGCCTCTTATTTGAGACATTTCTTGTTAATGAATATTCTTCTCACTAGGATAGCCTAATAGTCCATTGTATTTTGTCTTTGCACCTGCTTTTTCTTTCTTCTACTTTTCACAGTTTTCTCCCCAAAGACTGTCTCACTGTCTGCCCTTGAGGAAGCCAAGCTGTGACACTCATTTCTGTGTTTCAATTCCCTCACCTATGAATAGGGATAGTAGTAGTGCCTGTCCATATTCACTGATTTTTTTTTTTTTTTCCTGGTGTGTATGTGAAATTTCTGCAATGGACTAATCTGTTCCCCCAGTATTCACATTTTCAAGTCCTAACCCTCAATGTGACAGTTTGGAGTTTGGGTGTTTAAGGCATGATTAAGGTTAAACTAGACCATAAAGGTGGGGGCCCTAATCAAATAGGATTGGTGACTTTATAAGAAGCTCAAAAGAAATAGATAAGTCTTTCTCTTTCTTCAGGCACACATGAAGAGGTCATGTGAACACATGGCAAGATGGTGGCCACCTACAAATCAAGAAAAGAGGCTTCAGAATGAAACCAACTTGCCAGCACTTTGATCTTAGACTTTACAGCATCCAGAACTGTGAGATATAAATTTCTATTGTTTAAGCCACCCAGTCCATGTAATCTTGTTTTAGCAACCTGATCAGACTACTGCTATCTGTTAATTTAATACATATAAAGTATTTAAAATTATGTCTAGCACATTGTATGTACTAAGTAAATGTTCACTACTAATATCATCGAAAAATATACAATGGCTGGAGAAGGGAATAGCAACATGCTCCAGTATTACTGCCTGGGAAATCCCATGGATAAAGGAGCCTGGCAGGATACAGTCCATGTGGTCAAAAAGAGTTGGACATGACTTAGCAACTAGACAACAGTAACAGCAACAACAAATGTTGGATTGGCCAGAAGGTTCATCCATGGTTTTTTTTTTTCCTGTAAGATGGCTCTAGTAGCCCTTAGTTGTCTTTAACTTCATTTGAAACAATTTGGTTAGATTGTATGTGACAGTGTTGTCATGCCAGCATGCATTTTAAAAACTTATCAAAATTGGTGAATTTTAATTTTAATGTCTTTTTAATATTGAAGATGGAAGAAAAAGAAACATTTTGGGGATATCATGCTTTATTATCTCAGGAAAGGCAATGTAAACAAAATGCAAAAAAGATCTGTCCAGTGTATTAAGATGATATCACTCTAATGGCAGAAAGTGAAGAGGAACTAAAGAGCATCTTGATGTGTGTGAACAAGGAGAGTGAAAAATGTTGCTTAAAACTCAGCATTCAAGAAACTAACACCATGGCATCCAGTCCCATCACTTCATGGCAGATAGATGGGGAAACAGTGAAAGAAGTGATAGACTTTATCACTTGGATATCCAAGTAATAGATTTGGACTCCAAAATCACTTTGGATAGTGACTGTAGCTATGAAATTAAAAGATGGTTATTACTTGGAAGGAAAGCTATGACAAACCTAAACAGTGTATTCAAAAGTAAGAACATCATGTTGCCAACAAAGGTCAGTATAGTCAAAGCTATGGTTTTTCCAGTAGCCATGTATGGATGTGAGAGCTGGACCATAAAGATGTCTGAACACCAAAAAATTGATACGTTCAAATTGTGGTGCTGGAGAAGACTCTTGAGAGTCCCTTGGACAGCAAAGATATCAAGCCAGTCAGTCCTAAAGGAAATCAACCCTGAATACTCATTGAAATGACTGATGCTGAAGCAGAAGCTCCAGATAAAGCCCACTGGGACAAACCCAAGGAATGGACTGGAGATACAAAGTGCAGCGATAAGTGAGACTTAATGATGGTCTGCAAGATCGAGTGTCCAGAGGGCAGCCACATCCAGAGTTGCTACAATGAGGTTTTTATCCTCTCAGCACACAAGTCCCTCCCCTAGTTTCTCATTGGCTGAATACTATGGGGTTAATAATCTTCCTGAGAAGCTCACTTGAATCTATTACTCTCCCTTTGGATTTTCCCACACATGTATCCTAATGGCTATTACATCAGCAGGCTGCCACTCTAGGCTAGCTGTCCTTAAAAATGGAGCACTTTAAGTTTTTATTTCTTATAGATGACATCACTGACTTAATGGACAGGGATCTGAACAAACTGCAGGAGACAGTGAAGGACAGGAAAGCCTGGAGTGCTGCAGTCCGTGGGGCTGCAAATGTCAGATACGACTTAGTGATCAAACAACAACAGCTACACAGAGAAGGTGCTGCAACCGATCAAATGTATCAAAAGTGGTTTGCAAAGTTTTACACTGGAGATTTCTCACTGGATGATGCTCCACATTTGGGTAGACCAATTGAAATTTATAGTGATCAAACTGAGACATTGAGAACAATCAATGTTATACCATGTGGGAGGTAGCAGACATACTCATAATATCAAGTTGAAACTTAAAAACTATTTGTACTAGTTTGGTTATGTTAATCGTTTTGATGTTTGGACTCCACATAAGTTAAGTGAAAAAGCCTTCTTGATTATATTTTTCTTGATTATATTTGCACATGCAGTTCTCTACTTAAAAACAATGAAAACACTTTGTTTTTAAAAATAAACTGAGATGAAAAGTGGGTATTGTACCACTTTAATAAGGTAAAAAGAAAAAGATTGTGGGTCAAGTGAAATGAACCACTACCACCAATTCAAAGATGATTTTGTGTATATAATGGGATTGGAAAGGAGTCCTTTATTATGAGCCCCTTCTGGAAAATGAAATGATTAATTCCAACAAGCACTGCTCTCAATTAGACCAACTTTAAGCAGTATTTGACAAAAAGCATCTGAAAGCAGTCAATATTAAGTGTGTAATCTTCCATCAAGATAGTGCAACACTGCACATTTCTTTGAAGACATGGCAAAAACTGCTGCAACTTGACTTGGAAATTCTGATTCATCCACCATATTCAAAAGGCATTGCTCCTTTGGATTTCCATTTATTTCAGTTTTTACAAAATTCTCTTAATGGAAAAAATTTTCATTCCCTGAAAGACAGTACCTGAAACAGTTCTTTGCTCAAAAAGATAAACTGTTTTAGAAACATAGAATTATGAAGTTGTCTGAAAAATGGGAGAAGGCAGTGGAACAAAAGGATTAATACATTGTTCAGAAAAGCTCTTGGTGAAAATGAAAAAAAAAAATGTGTCTTTTATTTAAAAACTGAAAAAAACACTTTTTGACCCATCCAATACTTAATAATACTTAACGAAAACACTTTTGTGTGGTCCTTAGTCTTAGAGGTACATGGAATAGTTTTAAAAAGGATTTTCAATTTGTTACACACAGGTCAGGATCTTGGTTCATGTCTTCATGATGCTAGAAATGATTCTCTGCCTACATTTTTTGAGTTCACTAAATCCTACTTTATTTTAGATTCAATTTATAAAATCTTTACATCCTGCTCCTTCCTAGACAAAAGCACATACACTCAGACATGTTGGCAAAAAAACTGAAGTACTTCTTTGTTGTGTTTCTACAGTATCCTAGGTACTTTTCCAACATTGCCCTTGCCATCTTGTAAGTGATATCGAATTTTCTTATTTATGTGTATTTCTTCCTCTCTACTATTAAGTTTCTAGAGAGCAGGAAGCATTTTGCATTTTGGTTCTATATATACTGAAGATGCCAATAAGTATATTTTTAATTATTGCACTTAGATGTAGGGTGGTCTACATACTTTTAAATAGCTAAATACTCAAAGGATCTTATGATTTTTTTTTTAAATTGTTTCGAGACTACTGGTGGTGAGATCAAGCACATCCATAGGTACATACATACACATGTGGACACACGTATACTTTATATTATTTATTTTCAAAAATATTTCTTACATTTTTGTTAAAAATCCAGGCATGGAAATGCTATGACTCTCTATGTTCTTTTTAGTACTATATAGTCTCTCAAAACTAAACTAAAATTTAAAATTTTTAGTACTTTAAACAGAGAATTTTAAATGTTGAAAGAAAAATGTGTAGATAGTTTACTTTTACTAATTATATATATTAAAAATGTACCAGTGGGCTAGGAGAGAAGAGAACAAAGATGTCTCCCTTTACCTTATGAAGTGGAGCACCAGAGGCCAAATATTGCCCCCAAAATTTTAAAGCTAAGATGTTGATATTATCCTAAGAGGGGCCACACTGAAACCATATTCCACAATTTTCTCTCTTAACCTTCCTTTAAAATAAATATAATTCTTACAGCAAACAACATCAATTTCCTTTTTAATGGTTTAATGATTGAATTTTAATCTGTGATATATAATGCCCAAAGGGGCCGGTTATAGCTATAAATCAGGTAGGAGTTTAAAGTCTAGTGGAGAAGACAGGCAGACAAACGTTAATTAGAGTTCAGGGAGACAAGTGCTAAGAGATAATAGGTAATGGTACTTAATAGATCCTAATTCACTTTCTCTTCATATATGAATATTCCAAACCTCCAATTAGTTCACAAACTTCCCAAGGTCATGAGACAAATTTCTCTTAAATTGCTGACAGTTCAAAAGCCTCTGCACAGAGTGGGTGCTCAATAAATGCCACCAACCAATACTAGCCCACATTTTCCCAGAGGCTTGCTACATACCTGGGGCATCAAATGTGGCATCCCACTGGCTTACCCTGAGAGCTGCTTGAGAGGGCCCTAGGAGAGCCAGTCTAGAGCTTCTCAACAGTACCATCATTGCTAATAAGATTTACAGAGGTAATCTGCTTGACGCAGTAGAGAAACCCTGCCATTAAAACAGAAAGGGCAGCACCTTCAGATCAGAACAAAGTCAACTGTTTTACCTTCCAAGACATTAACATGATAATGTCATTGTTCCTCTGAGGTGCCCAGATTGCTAATAAATATGCAGGTGCCATTCAGAGAGACATAAATGGGCAGACTATTAGGGTGAAATGTTTATATCCTATTGCTTGAGAATGAAATAGGCTTTCTCCCTTCACCCTTTTTTTCCAGAACTATGATCTTATAACTATATCTAATGGTAAGATCTCTAGAAGTTCAGTAAGGCAGAAAAATCAAGGTCAAAGTGTTAGTGAGTAGTTTCCAAGAGGCCAGAAATTAGGATACATGAAAAGGAATAATGAGGTCCTGCTGGGAATGAAAGCTATGGTCAGAACCGATAAACTTGCATGCTTTGCCAAAGAATTTTGATTTTCCTGTGTGTTATGTCTTTTCTGAAGGATTTTAAGCAGGGGAGAGTCCTGGATGGAAATGTGCTGAATGGTTAAACTAGAGTGAACATGTTAGAATCACTCTAGATCCTCACTGTTGTTATTATAGTTTCCTAATATGAATTTTCTCTGAAAAATCACTTATCCTACAAACTCTGACTGCAGTCCTATCATATGAATCTCCTCAGAGTTTTTCCTTGCTTTATGGGAGGTGTGTGGTGACCTGCAGCAGAAGCTGACTCTGGCTATCATCATCAGCAGCAACGTATCAAAATAAAGCTGAAGGATTAGGTCCCAGAGAGAAGAGTCAGAGCAGGGATAAAGATCTGAGAATCAGGACTTATCTCAAACCCTGTGTTTGAATTACTCAGCTCCAGTCATAATCAGTCCCTAAGGTTCTCTCCAAAATGTACATTTCTAGGCCAAGGCACCTTAGTTTGAGTTGTATGACTACCACTGGGGTTAGCAGGAATGTTCTTATGGCTAAAAATCTAACAAGGCCATGGCATAGGGGATGGATATCGAGCAAACAAAACTTGTTTCAAAAACAATGAAAACTATAGAACAAAACAAATGTCAGGTCCGCTACAAGAATATTTCAGCACAGCAAAGTTCACACTTTTCAGCAGGATGATCAAAGTTCTCCATGAGAAATCCCTATCCTACCTATCAAATCTTAATTTTTAGTCTTAAAATAATATGTAGCATATTTATCCCTACATAAAACAATTCAAACCCATCTGTTTACTTACTACTTAAGCTTGCCACGTTTTCACATAGCCTTGGAGTTAGCTGTAATACTCTCAGTCTTTATTGCCAAACTTTCCATTCTCTAAAACCAAAATCTTACTCATCTTCATCAGCTTAATTTAAATATTATTTTCACAAACCATCAGCTGTACTCAGATGATACTTTACTTGTATCTCTACCATGTTACTCATTTTCTTTTGCCTTGTGATAATTTATTTATAATCCATTATTATAAGCAGCTAAGAATGTAAGGGGTTTCTCTAGTGGGTCAAGGGGTAAAGAATCCACCTGCAACACAGGAGATACAGGTTCAATCCCTGGGTCAGGAAGATCCCCTGGAGAAGGAAATGGCAACCCATTCTAGTATTCTTGTGGGAAATCCCATGGGCAGAAGAACTTGGCGGGGAACATTTCTTAGGGTCACAGAAAACTTGGGCATGGCTTAGCGACTAAACAACAACAACTGTAAACAAGTTTACTATTCAAAAGAATCATTATATATATATATATATATATATATATATATATATATATATATATATATATTATTTCATTTGAGCCTGAAGGTGTTTTGATAGTCCTTCATCTTTTATAGTTTCAGAAATGTTAGCTAGAAAGACAGTCCAACTCATTCATCTATTAACAGTAACTGGCAAGGTTGAATCTAAATCCAAGCTCTTGCAGTTTATGCTTCCTTAGGTTATTTGAATTTATGCTGCCTCAACTAGATTTCGTGTTCTGAAGGCAGAGGCTTTTGTCTTTCTGCCGTCATGACTGCTAAGGGTTGGCAATATCAGGTGATCTTGTTGGTGTGTGTTGAATAAAAGAATGGAAAACTAAAATATTAATATTCATTATCAAATTTTAAGTAATTCTGGATTTAGAAAAAAGAGAGATCAATGAAGACTAAATAGTGAAATGAGCCTTCCTCTTATAGGTAAGATTGTAGTCAAACTTCTAAAATAAGTCTTTGGAAAGACTGGGAAATGGTAACAAGAACCCAGGGCACTGGAAGTCTGTGGGCTGAGCAGTCTTCATTATCTGGAATGGTACATTTTCTTTGGTGTTTAGCTTAGTGAGACAAAATCCTTACAAATGGGATGCTAAGCTGTTTAGGGGATGAGGGGAATACGAGGCAAGGATGCCCTAAACAGTGATTTATCATCCATTCCCCTATCCTCTTTATCAGGCTGACTCATCAGGCAGCTGTCAGGTCTAGCTCTGATCTGTGATAGACTCTGCGCTTCAGGCTTCCACAGGCAAATTAAATTTGGCATTCAATTTAAAATCTGGGATATATTTTGGCCAACTCCAACTGTAAGGGTGATACAGCAAAAGTCATTCTGTTTAACATGGAGGTTCCTATAGTTTCCTGGGTCTTATCCACAATAAAAGAACATTCAATTTATGTTTCACAGAATCATACTGTTTTAGAACAGAGGTGTTGCAAATGCTTGAGGGCACAGTATCTTGCAATTCTTGTATCATTCATAGTGACTTACATCTTACCTTACTGTGGGGGATCCTCTGTATAATAGCCAGAGTCCCTGATTTTGACCTGACACAGAGGTTTGTTTCATCCATAACTCTGCTACCGAGTTCCTAGCTGAAATTGACAGAGTACTTAACTTATTTAATGCTCAGGTTCCCTCTCTCTAAAATGAGACTAATACCTACCTCATAAGTTATTGTAAAGATTTGCAAAACTAGCATATGAGTTCTGCACACAGTAAGCCCTTAAAACAAGATAGGCCCACTTCATTTGTACATAGGTACTCAATAAATACTTAGTGAATTGGATCAAAATGAGTTGCCCAATGGCATAGAAGTGTAATCCTGTACTCATCTGTGATTTGAGTCCTCCCGGAAGTGGACACTGAGATGGAGTGGAAGAATTTTATTGAGCAGAGAATGCCTTATGATCATAAAGCAGATCTGAAACCTGTGACAAGAAAGAAGAGAAGCGAGATTGGGCATGGAGAGGCTCAGCTTCAAACAGATCTGACAGTGTCAACCAACCAACAGAATGGTTCAAGATCAAGCATGGTGCATAAGAGGACTCCAGTTTTGAGGAATGGCTGTCATTTATTGGCTGAATGTTGCCTGGGAACAGTGCAGGCTTGGCTTGGAAGCTGAAGCAGCTCCAGAAGGTGTTAATAGCTGGATGCTGTAGTTAACTGTTTCCTTGCAGCTGAATTACAAGTACTTTCTTGAAGGGAGATCTGAGTGGCACAACCCAGTGCTGCCATAAGTAGCATAGTATTCAATTATATCTAAGAGCAGCCATGACCTTTAAAGGTTCATATAATTCAAAGTTAAGAAAGACTTGGTAACTAGAAAGATGAATTTTTTAAAAATGGAATGAAAACTTTGATGAATAAGTTCAAACTGTATCCAGAAGAATATGGGACTGAAGAAGCAAAAATTCCAATATTTCAAGACTCAAACAGATCAGAAAAGTCAGTAAAAATATTTTGGATGAATATTGACGTATAGGGAGAAATAAATTGAGAAAAAGAACATTGGAGACAAAGAGAAAAAAGTTAATTATTTCATTCTAATAGTGATATAAAGGAGATAGCATGGCTTAGCGAGTCAGATAAATGTCAAGTTCATTCCCAGTTCTGGAAACATGTAATTGCTACATGTTCTACTTTGGGCAAGTTATTCAGTGTCTCTGAGCAAGTTTAGTTATTCAGCCCATTTAGTCAGTCATATATGTCAAATATTTAATGAATGTTTATTATATTTGATATTATAGTATATAGAGTCTGCTATGTTAAATAAGGCAGATATGATTCCTCATATATTTTTTTTTGGAAGTACCAATTGTTATTTACCTCTGACATTTTACTAGAAAAACTCAAGCAAAATGAAAAATCGTTTCTGATGATGTATTAAAACTAACAAAACAACATTATAAAATGCCATTTTTTTTCCTTTTGCACAATAAAACATTTTAAAGCTACACCACTAGGCAGTCACTCCATAAGACACAATAATATCCAGATGTGAGGTAGTTAATAATATTACAGTTTTAACTCCTCTGATATTTCTTTTTTTTATTATTTATTTATTTTTTTATTAGTTGGAGGCTAATTACTTCACAACATTTCAGTGGGTTTTGTCATACATTGATATGAATCAGCCATAGATTTACATGTATTCCCCATCCCGATCCCCCCTCCCACCTCCCTCTCTACCCGATTCCTCTGGGTCTTCCCAGTGCACCAGGCCTGAGCACTTGTCTCATGCATCCCACCTGGGCTGGTGATCTGTTTCACCATAGACAGTATACATGCTGTTCTTTTGAAATATCCCACCCTCACATTCTCCCACAGAGTTCAAAAGTCTGTTCTGTATTTCTGTGTCTCTTTTTCTGTTTTGCATATAGGGTTATCATTACCATTTTTCTAAATTCCATATATATGTGTTAGTATGCTGTAATGTTCTTTATCTTTCTGGCTTACTTCACTCTGTATAAGGGGCTCCAGTTTCATCCATCTCATTAGGACTGGTTCAAATGAATTCTTTTTAACAGCTGAGTAATATTCCATGGTGTATATGTACCACAGCTTCCTTATCCATTCATCTGCTGATGGGCATCTAGGTTGCTTCCATGTCCTGGCTATTATAAACAGTGCTGCGATGAACATTGGGGTGCACGTGTCTCTTTCAGATCTGGTTTCCTCAGTGTGTATGCCCAGAAGTGGGATTGCTGGGTCATATGGCAGTTCTATTTCCAGTTTTTTAAGAAATCTCCACACTGTTTTCCATAGCGGCTGTACTAGTTTGCATTCCCACCAACATTAAACACATAATCACACAAAGAAAATTCCAAGTGTAAAATTTGATAATTATAAAGAAAGAAAACAAATTAACACAGGATATTATGAAAGAATTCAAATTGAGATAGGGCCCTGAGTTAAGGAAAAATTTCATTTGTGGGAATGGCAATTAAATTGAACTTGGAGGATGAAAATGCTTAAGTCAGATTAAAAATGAAGAGAGACTACTTTTCGAGAAAGAGACAACAGTATGTTTGAAGATCTTAAAGCAGTAAGGAGGAAGCCACGTTTCAGGAATTGAAAGCAGACGAGTATAACCAGGAGCAGAGACGCATGAGATGGGGCGTGAGGCATGAGGGAGAGAAAATGGTAGTGCTCCTGTCTGAGAAGTTGTCTCTGAAGGTTTCCATCTGCAGAGAGAGCATTTAGTGACCAGAAATAGAATTAGTAACAACAGGAAACTAAGCTTACCCGAGAAGTGGAGTAAGAGTGTTGATATGTGTTTTGTGGTCATTGGAATTGGCAATTATGTTAATAGTGATATCAAGCTTCCCAATTCTGTGATTTTATTCCTCAACACTAAGCTCCTAATTTGAAGCAACAAGAAGTCCAACAGTTAAATAATGAACAATTAAGTAAGAGCTAAAGCCAACATGCTGTTCTTTTTCTATGTGGATTCAACACTTTAAAGAATGTTTTCCTGATTCTGAGTTAAAGAAATAGTGGGACCAAACAAACAAAAAATCACAAAACAAAACAAACTTACCTCCATGTTTCAAGAAGTAGGTGCTCTTGGAAGATAGAACTGTGAAGCAACCAAAATAGCTTATTTATCAAGACTAGCAGCTTGCTTATCAATAATTACTCCAAGATCTTCCCACACTGTGTCAGACAATCCAAAACTACCAAGTCAAAGATTCTCCCATTCCCAATTATTTCCCCATACTTTAACATTTGCCTTAAAATCATCTAGTGCAAGCATACAATCCCACAAACATTTCTTTCCTGACTTCTCTCTTCTGAATTATTACTGATACCCTATGAAAATGGTATTTTTCTTACTTCAGTAATCTAAATAAGCTTAGTCTTGTTCAACCAATAGGTATTTCTCTGGCCTTCTCTGTCAGCAGCCAACACAGGATTAGGAGTTTTTCAAAGAGAGGTGATAGAAGGTGATACGTGTTAAAGAATTGAGGATACTTGCAAAAGAGTGAGCATGTGTTGAACCATTGACTTTAAAATGGAAGAGGAAGAAAAATAAGACAGTAATGAACTAAAGGCAAGGTTTCTAAGCTGGTGCTACGGACATGAGACTGGTTAATTCTTTGTCATGGGAGCTGTTCTATGTAGGACCCTTAGGAGCTGCCTGGCCTCGCCCTCCACTAGTTACATTACCAGTGGTGACAACCGAAATGTGTCCAGACATTGCCATGTCTCTTGGGGAAAAAATTGCTTCCAGTTGAGGATCACTGAACTATTAATATTAATAGAAAGAAAATGGAAGAATCAATTTATTGATGACCTACATGTTGCCAAAGAACAATCTTGGTGGGAATACTTGGGTAAATAAGTGATGAATTTAGGTAAGTGTGATGCAGGAGGAAAATGTTTAAATTATTTCAAGTTACTGCCAAGAAAATAGGATTGCAGGCTCTATTAACTCTCAAGGTGTGACCAAGGGGATTGGGCGAGTAATATGCAGCAGAGTAGGAGAACACGACATATGAAGAGTACAGATTCAACGAGAAGGTTGAATATGCTATTGTATAAAAAGGAGGCATTCAGAGGTTGCCACAGGGGAATAATCAAAAACTCTAGTTTTCATCCCTATTGATTTTTGATAAGAGTGGTTAAAAAGTGGAAAAGAAGCTGAAATTTTACATGAAAACATGAGTAAAATACAAGGGAAGTGATATAGGTAAAATGAGTCTCCAATTAATAACAGAAACTTATTTTAATAGCACTGACATGTTCCTCTTTCTAACATAACATGTTTGATAGGAACAGTTGACATCATTGCTAGGGCAGACTGAAAGAAAATAGCTCCTGTATTTACTACCTTGAACCAATTAGAGTGAGACCATACATACAATTTAAGCATTTATTTTACTATACACAATGAGATTCAGGAATAGACCTAATGTGTCTCACTTATTCAGCAAAGTTTATTAGTTGTCATAAACGACATTAAATTAATAAATAATCAGGTAAAGCAAACAGAAAAGTAGTACAGCTGAAAAGAAGTGTAGGTAGCATACAAATCTGTATGAAATGTGATTAGAATGCAACAAGCAGCAGAGGCAGATTCTACCTTATTAAGGCTACAATTTTATTCCTAAAGTATGCATTAACATTAAACTAAAGCAAAGAATCAAAGATACTACCAAGTCCAGGTTTGGATAATATCACCACTGAGCTCCAATCTCATATTTTTTTATATTTTCAATGGAAGCTATTGAAGAATCCAGTGCTCGTGGCATAGGCAAAAAAGCATCCATCTTCTTATCTTGGACTCATCTCTGATTTGTCTTTCTTTGCTTCAATCCCAGACTTGGTGTTCTAGACCATATTTTGCTGACTAGGTCACCAGGGCATTTTGGCTTTTTGAAACACTTTTGAATAAATCCCCACTATTATTTTAAAGCCACATTTCAATTACAAAGGCAGATTTGAATAGAGGCAATCTGGGATTAGGCCACAGTGATTGAAAGCAAAGCTTTTAACCCTCTACACTTACCCTAGAGGCTAGCTTCTTTATCGGAAAGGATCTAGCCAGGCAGCTAGTCTCTTTCAGAAGACTGGCTGGTTGTTGTCTTTTTGCAGCTAAAGTGGAATCTTAGTGAGGGATGTGCATTGTGCCCCAAATAGGTATTTTTCTTTAATCATAGGGGATAATTTTTTCTGAACTTGACCGTCAATAATGCTGGTAGAATTATACCATTTGGGTTGTGACATCACAGAGGTAGATAACTATTTCTCCCAAAATATTTGCTTGTGTTTCAGAGAAAAAAATATTAAAGGGACTTTAATGGCATATTTCCTTCTGCAGAGTCTAGAAAAAAAAGATCTTGGAAGAAGACTTTCTTCTCTGGTCTTGTGCTGTCTAGCATAATTTCCTGAAACTTTCCCTCTTTTTCTGAAACGAGCTTTCTCTTTTCCCTCAAGAAACTACAAACTTTAAAAGCTTTTTTTTTTT
This sequence comes from Cervus elaphus, assembly GCF_910594005.1. Lineage (NCBI taxonomy): Eukaryota > Metazoa > Chordata > Mammalia > Artiodactyla > Cervidae > Cervus > Cervus elaphus. The sequence continues at coordinate 77,614,574 of NC_057819.1, read as the reverse complement.
TTTTTAAATTCCATGAAAAGGAAGCTAAGTCCTTGAAAACAGATCCAATTTACCCGACCTCAGTAAAATATATTTAGAACCTCAATGTCAGGCTTAGAAGTTTGGAGAAAGTAGATTCTTCACAAATTCCAACCTGAAATAAATTTCTTGATTAAAACCATAGCTTTCCCAGGATTTAAAGTAAAGGTAACAGAAGAAAATAGACTCATTCCCTATGCTTGAATCCCAACTTAAAATATTCTGACTCTAAAATTTCTGCATTGATTCATTTATTGCTTTGGGTTATGTAAGGAGCATACATAACCTACATTCCTACAATAATGTTTCATTCCTACAATAATACAAATCTCAGACCACATGTTCAAGTGTGTATGAAATGTGACTTCTGTTATTTCCTATTTCAAGCCACCATTTAACCATATACTAGAGATGTAAGAGACATGGGTTTAATCCCTGGGTTGGGAAAATTCTCTGGAGGAGGAAATGACAACCCATGCCAATATTCTTGCCTTGGAAATTCCATGGACAGAGGAACCTGGCAAGCACAGTTCATGAGGTAGCAAAGAGTCAGACATGACTGAGCATGCTTGCCACCCCCCCCCCCCCCCAACCTAGAAACTTAATCTCAATCAATTTTGGGTTATCTCAATCATTTCAGAACTCTGGTTCTTCTCTTTGAAATTGTTTCAGTGTCTTATGGGACTTAAGGAGCTCCAAAGTGTGAATATTGCCACTGATCTTCTGTCACCATCTTCTGCACTGGCATCTGTGAAGATACCTTTGTTCCCATGTGGCCTTCATAGCACATGCTGGCCACTTGGTGCCTACTTTATATACTACTGCCAGATCTCTACAGGTCAGGCTTTCTCAGCTGGTCTTATATTTTGTTACATTTTCGAGTGTAAACAAAGAATTGGAACTCTATGGTTACTTAGGTCAATCTCTCTAGAAATCCTCTGCAGATATTATTAGCCTATACCTCTTGTAACACATCAATGTAAGTCTAAAGAGGTTTTCCATATTTTCAGTTCTCCCAGGGAGGAGAGTTTAGTTTGACTCTGTTTTTCGATCCCCAAACTTACTCATATTTTCTGCTATATATGCCCCTTGTCTTCTTCCAATAAACAGCTTTTGGAGGAAGTCTATGGCCATGATTGTATTGCCAGAGTTGCTCCAAGTTTTTGCTGAAAACCCTTCAACTCCCACCTTTAGCAGAAGTTAACATAAATCTTTAAGTTAAAGAGTCCAGAAACATGAAAGGAAACTATAAACAAACAAACAAAACCCCTGATGGACCCATCTGGGGCCAAGATGACAACAAATCTGACCTCCAGCAGAACTTCAGTGTAATTATACACCGATTTTACTACATATTAGCATATTAGATTGATCTCAGTGAGGCAGCAGAAAACAGTGGCATGAAGCCAGATCTTAATTCTCTGCCCAGGAATTGAGCCTGAGTAGCCTGGAGGAAAACTAGAAATCTTAGCCACCAAACCAGCAAAGGCTAGAGGCTAGAATCTAATTTTTCCTGGATCTTTGCCCCCAGGGAAAAATGCATTTATCATAGAGATGGAAACTGTAAATGCAGGTACAAAGTTTATTATTATTGACATAGCACAATAACAAGTTGGAGAGCACACAGAGAAACTGCTTAGTTGAGATAGAAGCAAGGCAGAGATGCACACACAGAGAGAAAGGGTATGCGCATCCTGCCTAGTGAGGAGGCGTGCAATAAAGAGGCAGCTAAGTCATTATACAAGGCAGTTCTTTTGGGTCTCTGCCTTCCTTCAGGTCAGTTATCTGGTTTCATTCCTCCCTCCTGACCTACCCTGGGACACTGCCCCGGGGTGCACACACACCGCTCTATCAAGAAGGGTCTCAGAATGAAGGCTTCTTGAGGAGCAACCTCATTATGGCCTGGAATTATCCTCTGACTTTTGACTCCAAGGAGCTTTTCTGCACATGTGTAGTGTCACCCTTATCTTTTACTCAGAAGGGTTTTTGCTTTTGTCCTTGGCATTATTCCCTTGAGGTGTTTATAAGAGACAATGACTAGTAATTTACCCTGTTTCTGTTGTCACTTCCATTTCCAAGAGCAAATGGGGGGCTGGTTGTAAATTCCCTAACTGGAGCCCACCTGTCTCTTGCCTCAGAAAATGCAAAGAGGAGGCTGACTGATTGTAAATGTGAACCTGGAACCCATCCATCTCCTACCTCAAAATCACACACCTACCTGTGGCTATGACCAGACATTAAGAGCAAAAAAGGATGGAAAGGGAGTGATGCCTCACTCCCTTGGAAAGCCCTGCCATTTCCCAGTACATAAGCCTCCCCATCCTTAATCTCACTCCCTCTCCCTTTGTCTTTAAAGTTAAATCCCTCTCACCACATGGACCAGAAGTTAATCTGTGATTCATTCCTGCTTCTCCATTCTTTGACCACTGACTAAAGTTTGTGCTATGTCAGCCTCAGCTTTTTTTTTAATATATATATAATTTTGCTGCTTAATTCCAAACAGAAAAAGAGTGCCTTATCAATGAGGCAGAGAGCTTGAGCCTGGCTAGGGCCTGAGCAGGGTCCATATGAGCTAATTCAGTAACATTATAACCAACTGTAGACTCAAGAAATACAATGGAAGAGATATCCTCCCTACTCCCCACCGAGTTGAGTCTTCAGATGAGATCATTGTCTTATCCAATAGTTTTGTTAGGAGACCATTGACTGAAATGGTTTGTCTTAGCCAGTGATAATGATATCCACTTGCATGAATTATCTCAAAGAAGGAGGCCCTTAAAAGGAACACAGTGCTGCTACTATAAACCAACCAGGAAAATTTGGGAGGGGCCAAAAGGAAGGAGGAATCACCAACCCATAATATTGTCCTGCCAACATCCCAGAATCCTTCACGCTGGAATCCATCTTGGTTGAGAGGTGTACAAGCCAGCAGGAAGGACCCTGATTCCAACCAGATATAGGCCAGATGATTGGCCGGAGACAATCTGGAAACTAATGCCATTGCCATAAAACCTGAGACTATGAACCATGTGGCAGAGCAGTTTTCCTGGATTCCCTTACCTTGTTGCTCTCTGACCAGGGGCCCATCCCAATCAAGTATTTTCCCTTGTCAGCACATTTTTCTCCTCAGACATTTCATTTCTGAGTGTAAGACAAGAGCCCACGCTCAGGCTGAGGAGGTGTTTCCAAGCCCAAGCTCACTCTACTGGCTGCCTGGCAGCCCAATAAATTGAGAGACAAGGTGTTGAGGCAAGGAATAGCAACTTTATTCGAAAGCCAGCAGACCAAAAAGGTGGTGGACTATTGTCCCCCAAACTATCTTATGGGGGTCTGGATTCCAGTTTCTTTTATAGAACAGAGAGGGGAGGAGGTGAGGAAGTAAAGTGAAAAGCCAATTAGTCTTTCAAAATATCTCTTGGCTTGGCCAGCATGGGGAAGAGTGTATTCATTTCTTCTTTTCTGCAGCGATTCTCAGGTAGGCAGGGTCAGAATTATCTCCCTGTTAGCTAAACAAAGACACTTAAGTTTACATTCAGTCAGAGGGGCGGTTCCTCAAGGCAGTTTTTAGGTATGCTTACAGCTACCTAAAGATCCAGCAGATACTGGCAATTTGATCTCTGGTTCCTCTGCCTCTTCTAAAACCAGCTTGAACATCTGGAAGTTCTCCGTTCATGTATTGCTGAAGCCTGGCTTGGAGAATTTTGAGCCTTACTTTACTAGCGTGTGAGATGAGTACAAATGTGCGGTAGTTTAAGCATTCTTTCAGATTGCCTTTCTTAGGGATTGGAATGAAAACTGACCTTTTCCAGTCCTGTGGCCACTGCTGAGTTTTCTAAATTTGCTGGCATGTTGAGTGCAGCACTTTCACAGCATCATCTTTTAGGATTTGAAACAGCTCAACCGGAATTCCATCACCTCCACTAGCTTCGTTTGAGGTGATGCTTTCTAAGGCCCACTTGAGTTCACATTCCAGGATGTCTGGCTCTAGGTGAGTGATCACACCATCGTGATTATCTGGGTCATAAAGGTCTTTTTTGTACATTTCTTCTGTGTATTCTTGCCACCTCTTCTGGATATCTTCTGCTTCTGTTAGGTCCATACCATTTCTGTCCTTTATTGAACCCATCTTTGCCTGAAATATTCCCTTGGTATCTATAATTTTCTTGAAAAGATCTCTAGTCTTTCCCATTCTGTTGTTTTCCTCTATTTCTTTGCATTGATCTCTGAGGAAGGCTTTCATATCTCTCCTGGCTATTCTTTGGAATGCTGCATTCAAATGGGAATATCTTTCCTTTTCTCCTTTGCTTTTCATTTCTCTTCTTTTCACAGCTATTTGTAAGGCCTCCTCAGAGAGCCATTTGCTTTTTTTGCATTTCTTTTCCATGGGGATGGTCTTGATCCCTGTCTCCTGTACAATGTCATGAGCCTCCATCCATAGTTCATCAGGCACTCTGTCTATCAGATTTAGTCCCTTAAATCTATATCTCATGTCCACTGTATAGGCATAAGGGATTTGATTTAGGTCATACCTGAATGGTCTAGTGGTTTTCTCCACTTTCTTCAGTTTAAGTCTGAACTTGGCAATAAAGAGTTCATGATCTGAGCCACAGTCAGCTCTTGGTCTTGTTTTTTGCTGACTGTATAGAGCTTCTCCATCTTTGGATGCAAAGAATATAATCAATCTGATTTCGGTGTTGGCCATCTGGTGATGTCCATGTGTAGAGTCTTCTCTTGTGTTGTTGGAAGAGGGTGTTTGCTATCACTAGTGTGTTCTCTTGGCAAAACTCTATTGGCCTTTGTCCTGCTTCATTCTGTACTCCAAGGCCAAATTTGCCTATTACTCCAGGTGTTTCTTGACTTCCTACTTTTGCATTCCAGTCCCCTATAATGAAAAGGACATCTTTTTTGGGTGTTAGTTCTAAAAGGCCTTGTAGGTCTTCACAGAACTGATAAACTTCAGCTTCTTCAGCATTACTGGTTGGGGCATAGGCTTGGATTACTGTGATATTGAATGGTTTGCCTTGGAAATGAACAAAGATCATTCTGTAGTTTTAGAGATTGCATCCAAGTACTGCATTTCGGACTCTCTTGTTGACCATGATGGCTACTCCATGTCTTCTAAGGGATTCCTGCCCACAGTAGTAGATATAATGGTCGTCTGAGTTAAATTCACCCATTCCAGTCCATTTTAGTTCGCTGATTCCTAGAATGTCTACATTCACTCTTGCCATCGCCTGTTTGACCACTTCCAATTTGCCTTGATTCATGGACCTAACATTCCAGGTTCCCATGAAATATTGCTCTTTACAGCACTGGACCTTGCATCTATCACCAGTCACATCCACAACTGGGTGTTGTTTTTGCTTTGGCTCCATCCCTTCATTCTTTCTGGAGTTATTACTCCACTGATCTCCAGTAACATATTGGGCACCTACTGACCTGGGGAGTTCCTCTTTCAGTATCCTATCATTTCACCTTCTCATACTGTTCATGGGGTTCTCAAGGCAAGAATACTGAAGTGGTTTGCCATTCCCTTCTCCAGTGGAACCACATTCTGTCAGACCTCTCCAGCATGGCCAGACCGTCTTGGGTGGCCCCACATGGCATGGCTTAGTTTCATTGAGTTAGACACAACTATTGTCCTGTGATCAGATTGACTAGTTTTCTGTGATTATGGTTTTAGTGTGTCTGCCCTCTGATGCCCTCTCACAACACCTACCATCTTACTTGGGTTTCTCTTACCTCAGACGTGGGGTATTCTTTACACGGCTGCTCCAACAAAGTGCAGCCACAAGGGGTATCTTCTCACGGTCGCCCCTCCTGACCTTGAACGTGGAGTAGCTCCTCTCAGCCCTCCTGTGCCCTGCAGCAGCCGCTCCTTGGAGGTAGAGTTGCTCCTCTTGGCCGCCGCCCCTGACCTCAGACTTCGGGTAGCTCCTCTCGACCGCCGCCCCTGACCTCGGATGTAGGGAAGCTGCCCTTGGTCGCCGCTCCTGCGCTGTCGCAGCCTGGCGCTCTGGATTGCTACTCCTGACCTTGGGCGAGAGGTAGCTCCTCACGGCCAGGCTTCTGCGCAGTCTGTCGCAGCCGGTGTGCTTCTTCCAGATGTTCAAGCTGGTTTTAGAAAAGGCACAGGAACCAGAGATCAAATTGCCAATATCCGCTGGATCATCGAAAAAACAAGAGAGTTCCAGAAAAACATCTATTTCTGCTTTATTGACTATGCCAAAGCCTTCGACTGTGTGGATCACAATAAACTGTGGAAAATTCTGAAGGAGATGGGAATACCAGACCACCTGACCTGCCTCTTGAGAAACCTGTATGCAGGTCAGGAAGCAACAGTTAGAACTGGACATGGACCAACAGACTGGTTCCAAATAGGAAAAGGAGTATGTCAAGGCTGTATATTGTCACCCTGCTTATTTAACTTATATGCGGAGTGCATCATGAGAAATGCTGGGCTGGAAGAAGCACAAGCTGGAATCAAGATTGCCAGGAGAAATATCAATAACCTCAGATACACAGATGACACAGCCCTTATGGCAGAGAGTGAAGAGGAACTAAAAACCCTCTTGATGAAAATGAAAGAGGAGAGTGAAAAGTTGGCTTAAAGCTCAACATTCAGAAAACTAAGATCATGGTATCTGGTCCCATCATCTCATGGGAAATAGATGGGGAGACAGTGGAAACAAGGTCAGACTTTATTTTCTTGGGCTCCAAAATCACTGCAGATGGTGACTGCAGCCATGAAATTAAAAGATGCTTACTCCTTGGAATGAGAGTTATGACCAACCTAGATAGCATATTAAAAAGCAGAGACATTACTTTGCCAATAAAGGTCTGTCTGGTCAAGGCTATGGTTTTTCCAGTGGTCATGTATGGATGTGAGAGTTGGAATGTGAAGAAAGCTGAGCGCTGAAAAATTGATGCTTTTGAACTGTGGTGTTGGAGAAGACTCTTGAGAGTCCCTTGGACTGCAAGGAGATTCCACCAGTCCATCCTGAAGGAGATCAGTCCTGGATGTTCATTGAAAGGACTGATGCTGAAGCTGAAACTCCAGTACTTTGGCCACCTCATGCAAAGAGTTGACTTATTGGAAAAGACCCTGATGCTGGAAGGGATTGGGGTCAGGAGGAGAAGGGGACGAGAGAGGATGAGATGGCTGGATGGCATCACCGACTCTATGGGCATGAGTTTGAGTAAACTCTGGGAGTTTGTGATAGACAGGGAGGCCTGGCATGCTGTGATCATGGGGTCACAAAGAATTGGACACGACTGAGTGACTGAACTGAACTGAACTGACAGCTATAGATAGCATCATTTTAGTAATTATAATAACAAAAGCAACAAAAAGCAAAAGTCAAAGGACAAGATAAAAACTGCCTAGGAACCTCAGAAGGGAGAGAGGCCCAGCTTGTGGGGTGGTTAATTTTTGTGGGCTGGGTAATTTCTTAAGCTAATGAGTAGGAGGGCCTTTTTAACTATTTGGGGGTACGGGGGCAGAAGTTTCCAGGAATCAGGCTCCTGCCCACTTTTTTGGTGTTTTAAGGTCATCCTTGGAACTGTCCGGCACTGTTAGATGTGTCCATTAGCATATTAATGTATACAGTGAGCAAACAATGATTCTCAAGGTCTACTGGAAGTTAAATCTTCCACCATCTTGGACCTACTTGTTTCTAACCAGTTTTTGTCATGTCCTATGGCTATGTCACTGCAGGTGGTGACTGCAGCCATGAAATTAAAGGATACTTACTCCTTGGAAGAAAGGCTATGACAAACCTAGAGAGCATATTAAAAGGCAGAGACATTGCTTTGTCAACATTACTTTTCCAGCAGTCATATGTGGATGTGAGAGTTGGACCATGAAGAAGGCTGAACATTGAAGAACTGATGCTTTTGAACTGTGGTGTTGGAGAAGACTATTGACAGTCCCTTGGACAGAAAGGAGATCAAACCAGTCAACCCCAAGGAAATCAACCCTGAATATTCATAGGAAGGACTGATGCTGAAACTGAAACTCCAATATTTTGGCCACCTGATGCGAAGGGCTGATTCATCAGAAAAGACCCTGATGCTGGGAAAGACTGAAGGCAGAAGGAGAAGGGGATGACAGAGGATGAGATGGTTGGATGGCATCACAGATTCAGTGGACATTAGTTTGAGCAAACACTGAGAGATGGTGAGGGATAGGGATGCCTGACGTGCTATGGTCCTTGGGGTCGAAAGAGCTGGACACGACTGAGCAACTGAACAACAATGACTGTGTCATACTTTTAAAGATTATGCCCTCTCCCCTTTTCTCCCCTATCAAAAGTACTTAGAACAATGCATGCACTATGATGTGTCATGATTTCCATTAAATATAATGTAGAGGTAGACAACAATGTATCTCAGGAATATAGGAGAAAGATCATTTAGTCCACAAATTTGCAACTTAAATGAGTAAATATTTATTAATCTCAAAATTTTTATGTGTCTTTTATGGTGCATCTAAATGACACACCCACCAGCACCATAGCAGTTCTGAGGCTGACTGTGAAATTTCAAAAAGTGGGTGGTGGCTCAATTCCTGGAAATCCCTGCCCCTTCCCTGAAAGAATTGGAATAACCCTCCCACTTTTTAGACTATGAATTTACCCAGGTCATACAAGCTAACTGCATATATTTTGGGGCCTCTCACTTTCTAAGCTAGTTCACACTCTGTGGAGTTTGTTCCTTTCTAAATAAATCCACTTCTTACCTATCACTTTGTCTCTCAGTGAATTCTTTCTGTGATGAAACATTAAGAAATTCGTTAAGTCCTGAGAACATATTTGTGATCTTAATTAAAAGACCACAGGTTCAAGTTCCAATCCAAGTTACACAGTTTCACTTTAATATGTTAATTTTCTTAATGCTTTCAACACAAATCCAAGAAGTGGTGTATTTTTTCCTTTTGCTGCTCTAAGTACTACAGCTAGGTGACAAAACAATCAAAATGTTTTCTCTCTTAGTTTTGGAGGCTAGAAGTCTGAAATCAAGTTTTGGCATGGCCACATTCTAAGACTCTAAGTAGAATCTTCTTTCCCTCTTCCTAGTATCTAGTGATGGCTAGCAACCCTTGGGTTTCCTCGACTTTTCCTTCAGTCCAGTCTCTGTCTATCTATCCATGTTTTCCTCCTGCATGTCTTCACATCATTACTCTTCTGCATGTGCCTATCTCTGTGTCTAAATTTCTCTTGTATATGAGGACCAGTAATACTGTATTAGGACCCATATTGATGACCTCAACTTAACTTGATTATCTCTTAAAGACCGTATTTCCAAATAAGTTCACGTTCTGAGGTACTGGGGATTAGGACTTCCATGTACCTTTTTCAAAGAGCTCACTTCAATCCATAAAAAGTATTAATATTATTATTTTCATTTTTGCCAACATTGCATATGAAACTGAACAAGACAGTGTGAGGCCTTCCCAAGTACAAAAGCATTTCTGTGTCCCCAGTTTTTTATTTGAAGAATACAGTCTTCAGCCTCTTAGACCTTCCTGAATACAAAAGAGCAGAGTCAAACTATTGCTAAGCTGGAGAGAAAGGAATACAGAAACAAATTACAGAGCAAAAAATTAAGAAACCATAGTATGGTGGTTAAATCAGAATCCTGGTTCCAACTTAAAGAATATGCATAGCAATATCTTTGAGTTCTTCTGAAGGAACTAAGGATCCTACTGAGATGGAGAAGGAGGGGGTTAGGTTTAGTTCAGGTTGACCACAAAATTCCTGTAGCACTGCCACCTTACCAGCAACCAATCAGATAAAAGTCACACACCCTGCATCCCTCAGCACTAATTTTGCCTGTAAAAACTTCTCCCTGAAAGCCATCACGGAGTTTGGGGGTTTTGAGAGTCACCTGTTCTCCTTGCTTGGCCCTGCAATAAACTTTTCTCTGCTCCAAACCATCTTTTCAGTTTCTTTGGCCTCATGGTGCCTCAGGCACATGAACTTGTGTTCAGTAACACACAGATAGAAAGAGTCAGAGGGAAGACTGACCCAGGCAATCTGACTCTAAAATTTATGCTGACAGACCCTTCCTTCCTATAATATTTATTTGCATATATTGTTACTTTTTTAAAGGAAGAGCTAGTTAAAAACTAATACATGCTTGAGACATATTTGTGGAATTTAGCTTCAGTGGTCTTTGAGATGGATTTTAAATCAAGTGGTTCTTCATCAGATGGTGAAAATAAAGGATCCATATTCAGGTTTTTGAGTTGGAAGAGAATCTCAGAGCTGAAAGTTTACACATGTTGTAATAAAAATACCATTAATTTATTATGAAGAGTATTTTACATTTCCTAAAAGACTTTTGGTGAATAATAAGCTCCCTTTGAGACTAACTGACCAATAAATATAAATAAGAAACAAGTTTAAAGAAGTCAAAACAAAGCAACAAGGACACTTTGAAACCTACCATGCTTAGGTTAGTTTTGCTCTGAGCCTCAGAATGACAGAGGATTCCACTGCATCAGAGCACCATGCATGTGATGACTATTGAGAGTTGAAATAAATTTTACAAGTTTGCCCAAACGATGGCTGCAATGTATGAAAGGTAAGTCAATTAATGTTTCCCTGAAACAGCATTATTGTTTCTCAATCGTAGGTGCATTAGCAAGTTCCCCTTAGAGTGCAGGTTATTAAACAATTAAATAAATGCTGCCCATCTGTGCACCAGCAATTTAAATGACTTACTGTACAGTTAATCAGTAAATGCTTAATCAGCATGTCAATGGTTACCCACTTAGCTTAGGGGCACAGGCGTTTTATTTGTGCTGGGAATTGCAGAAATGAAGTTGGGTGAAATAATTTCACCATGGGAACAAAGGCAGCCAGAGATTAAGGCATTTTGTTTTGTTTAATGTGAAGAATATGTAAGCTTTTATTTGCTGTTTTTTGGTTTCTGTAAGAACATCTACCTCGCCCAGAACATAGATGTGAAATGTGCATGACAAACATCTGGTCATTTTCCCCCAGGGTGCTGTCAGTATCTCTCAGCATCCCATTTGATTCTGTCTGTAAAAACACTTTTCATTTGCATTATACCTTTACCTAATGAGATCAAGGAAGTAAAAATAATAATTACTATGTAAATCTAGGAAGGAATAGAAGTTTTTATGCACATCTGTTGAGACTAAAAGGAATGCTTTATTAACGTTGGATAATTATTTGAAATTCCATTTTCGTTGCACTAATAACTTAAGGGACTTACTGACAGTAAGAGCAGCCTTTCCTTCTCAAAGGTGTCAAAATATTGGTGCTTAGGTACGCTGCTGGTGTGCTAGCAAAGAGCACAGTCTTCCTGCTTCACTCCAAGGATGCTTGGAAAGATAAGCTGGGAGCTCTTTCCAAGAGTTTTTGTTTTGTTAGTCTAAACAACCATTGCCCCTCATCAAAGACTTTCTCAAAAGACTGATGTCAAGAAACTAGTTATTAAAAGAAAGAGAGGCAATATAGAGTTTAAGAGAATAGAAGTGAAGTAAAGTGAGTGGCAGAGCATGAGTCTGCTTTGATAAAAGTAATATTTGTGTACTGAAGTTAATTTTAAGTGCATGTGCAGGAAGCACAAAATAACATTGATTTGGAGCAGAATTAAGATCTATTTCCCTCTCACATAGAAGTTTGGAGCAATGCAGTCTAAAGGTCGTCTGCCTGCTCTGTTCTGCTTTGTTCTCAAAGGCTCTGACTCTTTTCTGATCTGCTTTCTCTAGTCTGTGGCTTTCATTCTTACATTCCAAGATAGCATTTAGGTTTAGGAAACAGGGGAAAGGAATACATCTAGTAAAAACAGGCAAAAAGAACATAGTAGATGCCTCCTATGATGATTTCTCAATGATGTCACACATTTCTGACTGTATCTCTTTGACTAAAATCTAGCAACAGGACTATATTTCAGTGCAAGGGAAACTGAAAAGTGTTGTCTCTTTTGGATGGCCCTTTACTTGGTCCATGGAAATATTTTTAAAATGTGGTAAACATTTTTCTGTATTCCATGATTCTTATTTTACTCCACAAGGATGATTCCTTTTGACCATTTCTGGTGGTTTCTTCTAGAAATTGTTTGCATAACCAACCTATTTTAAAATTCCTTTATTTCTTGATTTATCAATTATAAACTCTCCCCTGAGTAGGAGGAATTATTGTAAACTCTACTTGTCTGTGCTAATTTAATTTCAAAAGTAGAAGTATTTCCTTCTTTGTGAAGGAAAATAATCTGAGTCTGTACCTAAATGTTAAGATGAGGAGGGCTATTCCCTGAAGATCAATACCCTCAATAAGCGCTCTGGGTTTAGGAGATCCCCAAGTCCACGTTCAGCTTCAATAATTTACTAGGAAGAACCCCAAATTCAACAAAGCTGTTATGCTCACAGTTTGTTATAGTGAAAGAATATAGATTGAAATCAGCAATGGGAAAAAGCGTTTAAGGCAGAGTCCATGAGAGATCAGGTGGGGAGCTTATACTTGCCCAGTGGAGTCATGTGGCCTGCACATACTTCTCCCAGTAACCGTGTGACAATATGCATGGAATGAAACCAGAAAGCTAACAATGAGTCTTGGGTATTTTTTTTTTTTTTTGTAAATTAATTTATTTATTTTAATTGGAGGCTAATCACTTTACAATACTGTAATGGTTTTTGCCATAAATTCACAAGAATCAGTCATGGAGGTACATGTGTCCCCCATCCTGAACCCCTGCCCCCTCGACTCTGTGGGAGAAGGTGAGGGTGGGATGATTTGAGAGAATAGCAATGAAACATGTATGTTACCATATGTGAAATAGATCACCAGTCCAGGTGGCAGTCTTGGGTATTTTTATTAGGAGCTGGCCACATAGACAAAACTGAACTTCCATGTGGCCTACTTTAACCTCAAGCTGCCCAAGAGTTCAAGTTGGTACTTACAGTGAACAGTGTCAGATCCATGATCTCCGAAGGAGAGAATTTTGCTTCAGAACCAAAGACCTGGCTTCAGTCATTCAGAGTTTTCTCTGTCAAAAGTTTTAAGACAGTGAAAAAGGCAAAGAGAAAACTTCTGACATAGACAACAGAAGGGAGGCCCCCTGGCCAGTCTTAGCAAGAAATTTATACACTTTTCAAGAGTGTCTCAAGGTTGTAAAGGTCTTACCAGACCCACTCCCACAACATACACCTTCAGATAACAGGATTAGTCAGAAGGTTCCAATTAAGAAAAAACATGTCCTCGAGCAAGAAACATTGTTTTAACATAATCATTAGTACAGAGCTTAAGGAAAAACATACCCTTGAGCAAGATGTGTTGTTTTGTTGTGTAATCATTAGCTCTGGGCTTAAAGAAAGTTAGTCTCAGACTTTTTGTCATAACAACTCAGAGCTTAAGAAAAAAGTCTTACCTCTTTGTGACTAAGACAAAAGAATGTAGAAAAAAAATGTTTGTCCCTTCCTCCTCCTTGAAGGACCTGGACTCCTTATCAACATATATAAGAATTAGCTCTCTCAGTAATACATGGCCCAAGCCCCCACCATAAACCATATTATTAATATAAACCAAATTTGTTGTTTTTCAGTTATTAGGATATGTCTGACTCTTTGTGACCCCATGGACCATAGCAAGCCAGGTTCTTCTGTCCTCCACTATCTCCTGGAGATTGATAAAATTCATGTCCATTGAGTTGGTGAAGCTACTTAACCATCTCATCCTCTGCCACACCCTTCTCCTTTTGCCTTCAGTCTTTCTCAGCATCAGTCTTTTCCAATGAGTCAGTTCTTTGGATCAGATGGTCAAATTATTAGACGTTCAGCTTCAGCATCAGCCCTCTGGTGAATATTCAGGGTTTATTTCCTTTAGGATTGGTTGGTTTGATCACCTTGTTGTCCAAGGGACTCTCAAGAGTCTACCCCTGCACGACATTTCAAAAGCATCAATTCCTTGGCACTCAGCCTTCTTTATGGTCCAGCTCTCTCATCTGTATTTAAGTACCAGAAAAATCATAGCTTTGATTATACGGACCTTCGATGTCAAAGTAATGTGTTTGCTTTTTAGTGTTCTGTCTAGGTTTTTCATAGTTTTCCTTCCAAAGAGCAAGTGTCTTTTAATTTTGTGGCTGCCGTCACTGTCTGCAGGATTTGGGAGCCAAAGAAAATAAAATCTGTCACTGCTTCCACTTTTTCCCCTTCTATTTGCCTTGAAGTGATGGGACCAGATGCCATAATCTTAGTTTTCTTAATGTTGAGTTTCAAGTCAACTTTTTCACTCTCCTCTTTCACTCTCATTAAGAAGCTCTTTAGTCCATCTTCACTTTCTGCCATTAGAGTGGTATCATGTGCATATCTGAGGCTGTTGATATTTCTCCTGGCAATCTTGATTCCAGCTTGTGATTCACCTAGCCCAGCATTTAGCATAATGTACTCTGCATAGAAGTTAAATAAACATGGTGACAACATACAATTTTGTATGTACATACTTTGTTGTATTCTTTTACCAATTTTGAACCAGTCATTTTTCCCATATCCAGTTCTGTTGCTTCTTAACTGTCATACAGGTTTCTCAGAAGAGAGATAAGGTGATCTGGTATTCCCATCACTATAAGAATTTTCCACATTTTGCTGTGATCCACATAGTCAAAGGCTTTAGCACAGTCAGTGAAGCAGGAGTAGTGTATTTGTAGAATTCTCTTGCTTTCTCTACATCCCAAAGAATGTTGGTGATTTGATCACTGGTTCCTCTGCCTTTACTAAACTATGTGGCGTGGCATCTCCAGGTAAACAAATACACTGTTTTCAGACAAGACATTTAAGGGCTTAGATGTTACCTCTCTGTTTTTGTTGTTGTTGTTGTTGTTTGGTAGCTAAATCAAGTCCAATTCTTTGAAACTCCATGGAATGTACCACACCAGGCTCCTCTCTCTTCCACTGTCTCCTGAAGTTTGGTCACACTTATGTCCATTGAGTAGTTAGATGCTATCTAACCATCTCCTGACCACAATTTTCTCCTCCTGCCTTCAATCTTTCTCAGCATCAAGGTCTTTTCCAGTGAGTCATTTCTTTGCATCAGGTGGCCAAAGTATTGGAGCTTCAGCTTCCACAGCAGTCTTTCCAATGAATATTCAGGGTTGATTTCCGCTTGGATGGACTGGTTTGATCTCCTTGCAGTCCAAGGGATTCTCAAAAGTTTACCCCAGCACCACAATATGAAAACAACAATTCTTTGGTGCTCAGCTTTCTTTGTGGTCTTCTCACTAGCTAGGGGTAAAGGGACAAACATTTCTTTGGGCAAGGTTATTCCTTTACTGTACAGAGTGTTAATGTGGCTAGACATTACTCCACTTCTTTAAGGAGGAGTTCTTTTGATTTCCCCGGTGGCTCAGACAGTAAAGCGTCTGCCTACAATGCAGGAGAACAGGTGTGATCCCTGGGTTGGGAAGATCCCCTGGAGAAGGAAATTGCTACCCACTCCAGTATTCTTGCCTGGAGAATCCCATGGACAGAGGAGCCTGGTAGGCTACAGTCCATGGAATTGTAAAGAGTTGGACACGACAGAGTGACTTCACTTTCACTTCACTTCTTTTGTTCATCCTGCTCAAAAATATACACACATTCCTTCAGGAAGGAGGAGTATGCCTATTTAGGCTCCCCTCCCCTTGTTCTTCTGACTTTTCTTTTCTTTCTGTTACATGACTTGAGGCCCTCTGCAGGGTCCACCTGTGGCATCCATTTTATATATTGTGCACTGATTCTATCCCTGTTCAGCTTGTCTATCAATATAATGTCATGCACTTCTCATATTTATGAAGTACATCAAATTATCTGCGACTCTAATGATTTATTTTTATCTTATCTGCACTTTTATGTATTCCCTTTTGTACTTTACCATTATTTAAACAGGGTTTAGGGAGAATTGGGATAAATACACTCAAAGATCAGTTCCCTTTGCCCATCTGGGAGTTCAAATATGAACAGAGACAAGTTTTTTTGTTAGTTTTTTTAAGAAGCTATTTCTAAACACTTTACTTCTTGAAACCAAATTTATGCCTTTTTTTTTTTTTTTTTTTTTTTGGTAGGGGGAACTGGAGGAAGTGGGGAGGCTGCCAAGTAAATGAAAACCTGGGTAATCCAGCTGGACTCCAGAGAGCCTTCCTGAAACAAACCTTACCCCCCACCCCACCTTCCTCCCTCCCCCCCATACACACTCATCCTCTGCTTGCCTCTTGTTTGTAGAAAAGCTTTAGTCCCCCAGTCCTCTCCTGAGTCACAAAAGCCTAGGTCAATACTTGATGATTAAAAGATTGTGAACGTGTAATCACAAAAATAGCAGTTGGGCCAGGAGATCTAGTAACAGTTTGAATAATCGATTAGCCATATAGTAGTGATCACATGAACCACAGCCTTGTCTAATTTAATGAAACTAAGCGATTCCGTGTGGGGCCACCCAAGATGGATGGTTAATTGTGGAGAGTTCTGACAGAATGTGGTCCACTGGAGAAGGGAATGGCAAACCACTTCAGTATTCTTGCCTTGAGTACCCCATGAACAGTATGAAAAGGCAAAAAGATAGGACACTGAAAGATGATCTCCCCAGGTCGGTATGTGCCCAATATGCTACTGGAGATCAGTGGAGAAATAACTCTAGAAAGAATGAAGGGATGGAGCCAAAGCAAAAACAACACCCAGTTGTGGATGTGACTGGTGATATAAGCAAGGTCTGATGCTGTAAAGAGCAATATTTCATGGGAACCTGGAATGCTAGGTCCATGAATCGAGGCAAATTGGAAGTGGTCAAACAGGAGATGGCAAGAATGAATGTCGACATCCTAGAAATCAGTGAACTAAGAGGGACTGGAATGGGTGAATCTAACTCAGATGACCATTATACCTACTACTGTGGGCAGGAATCCCTTAGAAGAAATGGAATAGCCATCATAGTCAACAAAAGAGTCTGAAATGCAGTACTTGGATACAATCTCTAAAACTACAGAATGATCTCTGTTTGTTTCCAAGGCGAATGATAATATCACGGTTATCCAAGTCTATGCCCCAACCAGTAATGCCGAAGAAGCTGAAGTTGAACAGTTCTATGAAGACCTACAAGGCCTTTTAGAACTAACACCCAAAAAAGATGTCTTTTTCATTATAGGGGACTGGAATGCAAAAGTAAGAAGTCAAGAAACACTTGGAGTAACAGGCAAATTAGGCCTTGGAATACAGAATGAAGCAGGATAAAGGCTAATAGAGTTTTTCCAAGCGAACACACTGGTCATAGCAAACACCCTCTTCCAACAACACAAGAGAAGACTCTACACATGGACATCACCAGATGGCCAACACCGAAATGAGATTGCTTATATTCTTTGCAGCCAAAGATGGAGAAGCTCTATACAGTCAGCAAAAACAAGACCAGGAGCTGACTGTGGCTCAGATCATGAACTCCTTATTGCCAAATTCAGACTTAACTTGAAGAAAGTGGAGAAAACCACTAGACCTTTCAGGTATGACTAAATCAAATTCCTTATGACTATACAGTGGAAGTGAAAAATAGATTTAAGGGACTAGATCTGATAGAGAGCCTGATGAACTATGGATGGAGGTTCATGACACTGTACAGGAGACAGGAATCAAGACCTCCCCAAAAAAGAAATGCAAAAAAGCAAAATGGCTGTCTGAGGCGGCCTTACAAATAGCTGTGAAAAGAAGGGAAGTGAAAAGCAAAGGAGAAAAGGAAAGATATTCTCATTTGAATGCAGCATTCCAAAGAATAGCCAGGAGAGATAAGAAAGCCTTCCTCAGTGATCAATGCAAAGAAATAGAGGAAAACAATAGAATGGGAAAGACTAGAGGTCTTTTCAAGAAAATTAGAGTTAACAAGGGAAAATTTCATGCAAAGATGGGCTCAATAAAGGACAGGAATTGTAGGGACCTAGCAGAAGCAGAAGATATTAAGAAGAGGTGGTAAGAATACACAGAAGAGCTGTACAAAAAAGACCTTTATGACCCAGATAATCATGATGGTGTGATCACTCGCCTAGAGCCAGACATTCTGGAATGTGAAGTCAAGTGGGCGTTAGGAAGCATCACCTTGAACAAAGCTAGTGGAGGTGATGGAATTCCAGTTGAGCTGTTTCAAATCCTAAAAGATGATGCTGTGAAAGTGCTGCACTCAATATGCCAGCAAATTTGGAAAATGCAGCAGTGGTCACAGGACTGGAAAAGGTCAGTTTTCATTCCAATCCCTAAGAAAGGCAATCTGAAAGAATGCTCAAACTTCCACACAATTGCACTCATCTCACACGCTAGTAAAGTGATGTTTAAAATTCTCCAAGCCAGGCTTCAGCAATACGTGAACCGTGAACTTCCAGATGTTCAAATTGGATTTAGAACAGGCAGAGGAACCAGAGATCAAATTGCCAACATCCTCTGGGTCATTGAAAAAGCACAAGAGTTCCAGAGAAACATCTATTTCTGCTTTATTGACTATGCCAAAGCTTTTGACTATGTGGATCATAATAAGCTGTGGAAAATTCTGAAAGAGATGGGAGTACCAGATCACCTCACCTACCTCTTGACAAACCTGTGTGCAGGTCAGGAAGCAACAGTTAGAACTGTACATGGAACAACAGACTGGTTCCAAATAGGAAAAGGAGTATGTCAAGGCTGTATATTGTCACCCTGCTTATTTAACTTATATGCAGAGTACATCATGAGAAACGCTGGGCTGGAAGAAGCACAAGCTGGAATCAAGATTGCTGGGAGAAATATCAATAACCTCAGATATGCAGATGACACCACCCTTATGGCAGAAAGTGAAGAAGAACTAAAGAGCCTCTTGACAAAAGTGAAAAAGGAGAGTGAAAAGTTGGCTTAAAGCTCAACATTCAGAAAACTAAGATCATGGCATCCAATCCCGTCACTTCATGGGAAATAGTTGGGGAAACAGTGGAAACAGTGTCAAACTTAATTTTTCTGGGCTCCAAAATCACTGCAGATGGTGATTGCAGCCATGAAATTAAAAGATGCTTACTCCTTAAAAGGAAAGCTATGACCAACCTAGATAGCATATTAAAAAGCAGAGACATTACTTTGTCAACAAAGGTCCATCTAGTCAAGCTTGTAGTTTTTCCAGTGGTCATGTATAGATGTGAGAGTTGGACTATAAAGAAAGCTGAGCACTGAAGAATTGATGCTTTTGAACTGTGATGTTGGAGAAGACTCTTGAGAGTCCCTTGGACTGCAAGGAGATCCAACCAGTCCATCCTAAAGGAAAGCAGTCCTGGGTGTTCATTGAAAGGATTGATGTTGAAGCTGAAACTCCGATACTTTGGCCAGAGCTGACTCATTAGATGCGAAGAGCTGACTCATTAGAAAAGACACTGATGCTGGGAAAGATTGAGGGCAGGAGGAGAAGGGGACAACAGAGGATGAGATGGTTGGACGGCAGATGGTTTGGGTGGACTCCGGGAGTTGGTGATGGACAGGGTGGCCTGGAGTGCTGAGGTTCATGGGGTCGCAAGGAGTCGGACACGACAGAGTGATTGAACTGAACTGAAATCACAGAATCTTTGGTTCCTCCCGGAAGGGCATAAATAACAGCATCTGAGGCACATTCTTGAATTGTTTTGCAGATACTAAACTCCTCACCAAATGGAAGAAGTTAACTACATAATAACCTTGAACATGTAGTCCCTGAGACTGGTTGGAACCAGAGGCAGATGACTGAGATTCCTGGAGCACCACCCTGTTACCCACCACCAACCAGCTAGAAGAGACTGACACACTCAGTAGCACTGCTGCAAATTTTCCTTTAAAAACTCTTCCTGAAATCCTTCAGAGTTTGTGTGTTTTGGGCACAAAGTCATTTTCCTTGCTTGGGACTTATGATAAACGTTCCTCTACTCCAAAATCTTGTGTTTCAGTTTGTTTAGCCTCACTGTGCATTGGGCATATGAACTTGGGTTTAATAACACCTATGTGAAGTCATATCGTGGAGCCCTGTTAAGAGCTTCCATGTTCTGGTACATCATCATGATGGATATTAGGTTCTTTAGCAGATTAAAAATGTCTACAAATTATTTGACACTGCTATCATTGAGAAAAAAGTCTATGTCTTCTTTCCTTGAATCTTGGTGTATTTTGACCAATAAAATATAGTGGAATTTTTGCCATGCTAATTTCCTAGTCCTGGCCTTAAAATACTGGCAGTTTCTCCATGCTGTGTCTTGGAAATGCTTGGTCTTGAAGAAGCAAGCCATTACATTAGATTACTACTGTAAGAATATGATGCTGTGAGGAAGCCCAAGCCAGCCAAGGCTACATGGAAAAAAAGAAAGAAATGCCTACGCAATTCCAGTTGTTTCAGCTATCAGAGTTAAGATATAAGGCACATGAGTGAGGAAGCCACTTGGATATTCCATCCCTAGAAAATACATTATGGAGAGGAACCAAAGAAACTAATTGATAGTCAAAATTGAAGCTCCAGAAACAGGACCCTAATCCAACTCTCTCAGCAACCTTCAGACATTTAAGTCATGACAGCTGAGGTCCTTGTTATCTTGGAGAGGAAATGAACTATCTTCTCTATGCTGTTCTCAAATTCCTGACACACACAATTGTGAGTATAGCAAAAGCTCTGTCTTTTTAGTTGAAACAGATTCAGAGAGGTTTGTTATGCACCAATAGAAAGCTAAAGCAGGTTCTATGAGCCAAGGATTTTCTTTTTTGACTTCGCTATTAGTGATATAAAGCTAACTATGTTCATTTCCACACCCCCCCCCCCAACTCCCCTCTCTAGAGAAGAATACTAGAGATCAGAGGTAAAGAAGGCATTTTCCAAATATAGGATTTTATTCCTTTACATTCACTGAAGCTTATTATATTTGTAGTCCAATAGATAGTTTATGTTATAAGATTTATTTTTAGTTTATCAATCAATGAATTAGGATGTTGCATCATTTATAACATGTTAAATGATGTATAAATGTAATGCAATACAAGTAAGACGTGATAAACTGTAGAAATGTATATACAAATTTGATTCAATATATTCACAGTTTTTTTTGCCCTCTGTCAGTGTGATTGCCTTTGAATAATCCATGTCTCTAATTATCCTTTCCTCTGCTTTGCATATAAATAGCTAATTAGATAGTGTCCCTGTCAGCTGTGACGTATATAATATCTGAAGACATACTCCTTTAGAAACTTAATTTGGGATAACAGATTGTGCTAACCAATTGAAACACCACAAATTCAAGTTTGGTAAATCATTTGATGATCTAATTTGAAGTCAGAAATGTCACACTTGAATCAAAATATTGGTCAAAGAAATGTACTTATTTTGAAAAATTCTACCTTGGCCTTAAGATTTTCCTTCTTCTTGCTTTACATCAATCCAAAATGTGGTAACAAAAAGAAATACTAAATTTCTTTTCCTTAAAAGAATGGAATTTAAGAAAACTACCAAGTGGATGAAAGAAGCAAGGACTAAGTCCTATTCCTCAGGTGTAAGGGCCACCAGTTCTGTTTATTAGTAGTGTCATAAGCACTTATAATATGTGGAGGTTTTACTGAATTCAGTTTTTTATAGGCACAAGTCTATCCAAGAAATAGCACTTTTAAGAAATAACTGCCAAACATGAATGCTGTACTCAGTGTCAGTGGCAGAAAAGAATGTCAAACTATTAGTAAACTCTGTCAGGAACTCTGTGACGGGACATCTCCAAGAACTCTAAAAATAAGAATTGCATTGTCTTTCCTTGTGGAAAGGACCAGAGTGAGATTCTTCAATAAAAATGCTTAGTTTGGAAGCCAATTAGATCTTGTTCATATCCAGGGGTACTGGTTGTCTTCTTGGCTGAAAATGTCAGAAACTTAATTTGGTTTATTTAAGCAGATAGGGGATTTATAAGAAGGGTTTGTGGAAAGTGCTCATATTGGAAGTTTCATGGATGCGGCTTCAGTAGGAACCAAAAGAGATCAAACACAGCCAAGTTCCAAATCTGCTCCAGAAAATGGCTCCAGGGATTGTTACCGTGGGTCATGCATGGCCCCCATCAAAACTGACTGCTCTGGACACTCATTACCGAACTCTTGATTTTGTGGATGAATTCCACTTGACCTTAAGCCTTTACATCACTACTCCACTATTCAAAGCCCCTGGTGAGAGTACCTGAAAGGCTGTACATGTCCAGACCAAACTCTAGATACCAGGCAGGAAGAGAATCTGCTTCTCTTCGGAGTTCTTAGTGAGGAGGCAGGAAATTCTCCAGTTAATTAGAAAGCCTAAACTCTATAAACAGAGCTCAAGTCTGGGTCAAGAGTGAGTTCCTGAATTGAGACCTCAGACCCCATCACCTCCACCGTCATTGACTGTCTTGATCTATTTTCTAATTATCTTGTCCACTACTCTAAGTCACATCCAAATCTTAACATTAACCCAAATTTCAACCAATCCATAATTTCAATTTTGTATACAATCTCACTCTTTTATTGTTTTGTTTTATTTTTTAATTTACTTTTTATTTTACATTGGAGTATAGTTGATTTACAATGATCAGAATCATCACTGATTATTAAAAAAAAAAAAAAGACAATGAATTGACAATCTTTAAGTGCAAGAAAAAAAAAAAAAAAGATAACCCAGAATTCTACACCAAATTAAATCAAACTACATTGTCAGACAGATGTAAGTTGAGATAATTCTTTTACAGAAGAGCTACATATATTAATCACATTTCTTTTTAAAAATTTTCTTAGTGTATAGTTGATTTAAAACTTTGTGTTAGTTTCAGGTATGCAAAAAAGTGATTCCATTACACATATACATATATCTATTATTTTTCAGGTTCTTTTCCTATATAGGTTGTTGTAGAATATTGAATAGAGTTCCTGTGCTCTAGGTCTTTGTTGATTATTGTGTACAGAGAAGTGTGTATATTCTTCTATTACTCCAATTTCAACAATTCTTTCACGCAAATGAGACTGCAATATATTTTTCTTGCCACTTTTTCCTCTAATCTCCAATTGTTTCCTAATCTTCTCTTTTTATCCAACTCCAAGTCTGTGGTCAATCATTTTATTCACTTATTTAAATCTTTACCCCATTGCCCTGTCTCGACATTTTAAAATTAACTCGACAAAATCACAACTCTGGTAAATTCAACTCTCTGCCAACTCTGTACCGGCATCTTTGCAAATAAATATGCCTACTTGAAAGTGAAAGTGAAAGTCGACCAGTCATGTCGACTCTTTTTGACCCCATAGACTATACAATCCATGGAATTCTCCAGGCCAGAATACTGGAGTGGGTAGCCTTTCCCTCCTCCAGGGGATCTTCCCAACCCAGGGATCGAACCCAGGTTTCCTGCATTGCAGGCAGATTCTTCCCCAGCTGAGTCACAAGGGAAGCTGTATCATGTTGGAAGATCTCATTTTAAATGAGAGCACACAAAATGCCAAGTGTGCTCTTAACGTTGCTACATAATCATAAGATATCTCCTTAGTCCATTTACTTCCCAGTCCTTTAGAAGCTTATTCATAGCTTGATTTTCCTCCTCAAACCACCAATACCTATTTTGCCAGCCATATTGTCTAGCATTTGCTTATTCTTAGACTGATGTTGCTATTTTTAATAGTTGATATAGCAATCGGCTCAGTTCAGTTCAGTCGCTCAGTCGTGTCCAACTCTTCTCGACCCCATGAATCGCAGCACGCCAGGCCTCCCTGTCCAATCACAAACTCCGGGAGTCCACTCAAACTCATGCCCATCGAGTCGGTGATGCCATCTGATCCTCTGTTGTCCCCTTCTCCTCCTGCCCCCAATACCTCCAAGCAATAGGTTGTTCTAATTAAAAAAACATATTTTCTACTTGATTATTTCTGGCAATATCTATGTGATAGTTTATTTTGCTTTTTTTTTCTTTAACTCAACTGGTTTGCTATGTAGGGAAAGTAAAAATAGGGAAAGAGCAAATTAGCCAAGATGGCATGGTCCCGCTCTCACCCCATGGCCTCTTGCTCTTGCCCCCCCATTTTGTAAATAAGGATTATGCACCAGCTGAGATTACTTATAGCACTGCACATGCACATCACGAGGTTCTTGCTTGGTCACTGGCTCCTTTGAACCATGAGCTTCACCATTAGAGCCCTGGCTTCTGCTGCTGCGTTGGGGCCACACTGGAGCAGCATCATGGTCATGTTATATGAGACTATCTTGTGGCTACCTTATGGTTATGTTGTGGCTGCTGCTCTGACTGCTCTGTCAGCCAGGAGGGAGGCTCTGTGATGGCTTCTGTGCCAGCCAGGAGAGAATAAACGTGTCTGCAATTCCTATGGCTCCTCGCATCTTCTTCCAGCCTCTTAGCTGGCACCTTTCCTACCCTGGGTTCAGCAAGCAGTACAGACACTGAATAGCAAGATAATTGGTGCTGTGAACAGGAGCCACAATACACTATATCATCTATATTTTGAATAACTATTTTGCTATTTGGAAATTTACAGAAAAACTATAATATGACACGCAAATGTGAAACTAAATCTTTTTCTTTTCAATATTGTATTTCTAGTTCATTTTTAGTGGTTTGGTGGCAGTGTTTCAAAAGTTCTTGCTATTTGTTGTTAAGTTCTGCTTAGTCAAGGAATTTTCCATCTATTTTTAGATTGATAACTGTTTTTTAACAGAAAAAAGGCATACCTCAGAGCACACATTTAAAAAGCTAATTGGAAGTGCAGTATACGTGACTGGAATTTTTCTGCTTGTGGGCTCAGCTTTAGACTGTTGAGACTGAAAGTTATTTGTTGTCTACAGAATCACCAAATGCCTTTATGCTGAGCTGTACTTTTCATAAGGCTATTCAAATGAGGTGGGGAAAAATCAATAATTAATTTGCATCTGTGATGTAAGTGTACAGTTGTTGGCATTTGGTATGTGATAAAGAAGTTGAAATCTAACTGTATATTGTATATACTTGTACTTAATCTCCAAATGTCAAGTTTTCTTTGAGTCCTGAATTTTTTCAAAGTCAATTGCCCCTAAGAACAAAACTCTGATTTTGTACCTAAAAAAAGAGCCAGGGTAATAGCTGACTGGTGTGGGAGGGTTAGACTGTGTTGTATACTGACTTCTAAATGAGCTTCTATGTTTTCAGCCTGTCACCACTTTTCAGCCTTCTTCTATATAGAATTTCTGAATTCTAAACTGTGGGATTTTATTTCAAAGTTACTGCTGCAAAATCTTTTCTTTGCATATCCTCTGCAGCATGCATGAATTCTTCTGCCATTGTAAATTGGCTTCTATTCCTTTATTCACTTTTAGCCTTTAAAAATTTTGTTAAAATCTCTGATCTGTAGATGCCTTTATTTCTATTCTCTTTTCCTTGTGTACTGATGACGACTTTTATTTTTATTTATTACAGTTTTACTGAGTTGTCTGGAGAAAAGAGAGACAGAATGTTTGGTCAGTCTGCCATTTTAAACTGAAGTAACTTTCATTTTATAAATTTCATAACTGAATTGTCTATATGGTTTATAGTTAATTATATATTATGCATTTTACTATTAATATATTCTTTTGTTCTCTTCTCTCTTGGATTCACAATTTTTCTGGGGAATATACTTTAATAATTAATCAAGGAGAAGGAATTAATTTCAAGCTTCCTGATTTCTTGAACTTCTGAAAATGTGTTTCTTTTGCTTTTTCATTTGAATATAATTTAGCTGAATTCAAAATTTTTCATAAAGTAGACAACTTTGAATGTTTTCTAGAGTAGTGGAAATTTGTATTTTTCTCTTTCTGTTAGCTTATAAAATTTTCCATTTGTTCTTGAATGCTAAGTCATTTCAGTCATGTCTGACCCTTTGAAGCTCTATGGACTGCAGGCTCCCAGGCTCCTCTGTCCATGGGATTCTCCAAGCAAGAACACTGGAGTGGGTTGCCATGTCCTCCTCCAGGAGATCTTCCAGACCCAGGGATCGAACTTGCATCTAATTATGTTTCCCGCATTAGATTGCTGGGTTTTTGTTTGTTTGTTTTGTTTTGTTTTGTTTTACCACTAGTGCCACTTGGAAAGACCCCACTAGTTCTTAAGAAGTAACAAATGTCACCACGATGTTATTGTTTTTTTCAATAACAATAAGCTTTCACTGATTCTATATGAGACCTCAAAACTTTCCTTAGATTAAGGATTTTAAGAAATCATTATTTCTTTGACTATTTTCTATCCATTCATTTCTTACATCTATTCTCTACTTCTCTTAACTTAAATATATATACAATTTCCTATATTTTTTTGACCTGTATTTTGAGAAAATTCCTGCCTTGACCTTTAGTATATTGATTTTTTTTTCCAGGAGGAGCAATTCTACTATTTGGCCTTCATGTAAGTTCTTAACTGCATCCCCCACCCTCACCCCCATCCCCATGCCCCAACAGCCACTATGACCTGCCAATTGCTTCACAAAAGAATTCTCCAAAACTTACTGGCTTAAGAATGTTTCTTATAGCTTCTCTGTGTCTGGAGTCCAACTAAGGCTTAATTATATTCCTCTGCTTCAAGGGTTTTCACAAGATGGCAGTCACGGTTTGGCTCAGACCATAAAGAGTCTGCCCTCAATGCGGGAGACCAGGTTTTGATCCCTGGGTCGGGAAGAATTCCCTGGAGAAGGAAATGGCAACGTGCTCCAGTATTCTTGCCTGGAGAATCCCATGGATGGAGGAGCCTGGCGGGCTACAGTCCATGAGGTCTGAAAGAGTTCGACACTACTGAGCGACTTCACTTTCTGCTTTAAGATTTTTCACAAGATGGCAGTCAAGGTTTTGTCCAGGAATGACGTTTCATCTGAATGTTTGAATGAGGGAATATCTACTTTCAAATTCACTCATGTGATT
This sequence comes from Cervus elaphus, assembly GCF_910594005.1. Taxonomy (NCBI): domain Eukaryota; kingdom Metazoa; phylum Chordata; class Mammalia; order Artiodactyla; family Cervidae; genus Cervus; species Cervus elaphus. The sequence continues at coordinate 77,587,677 of NC_057819.1, read as the reverse complement.
GTTGGCAAGATGCAATTTCTCCGCATTATCGGACAAAGGGATTCAGTTTCTTGCTAATCACTGACTGGTGAGTCCCTCAGTTCACTGCTATAGGGGCTTCTCCTTATGTCAGTTGACTTTCATCTAGTTAGCAAGCATGGGTACAAAAGGAGAGGAAGGTAGAAGCCATAGTCTCCTTGAAAATTTATCTTTGAAGCACTAAAATCCATTAATTTTGCCATATTCTATGTGTTAGAAGAAAATCACTAGTTCCAGCCTGAAGACAAGGAATTAAGGCAATACTGGAAGTTAGGGGTTATTTGGAGTCATCCTGAAGCCCTGTAAAGCATCTGTTACCCATTACATTAATTTTAAGGTTAATAGCTAAAAATTATCATTGCTTTTAAAATAGTGATCAGTTAATTTTTAATAAATGTTAAATCCTTCTGAATCTTTTAGAGGATATAATTATAATCAATTTGAGCATCTCTTCTGATTCTTACAACTACTATTTTTGTCAGTGGTCAGTTACGGTTTTCTGGTCAGCTTATGATCATTGTATACTTAGCTTTGCACATTTACAATTAAAAGACTACTTTGATCAGTACAGAAGGTCCTCAATATGGGAAAAAGCTGCATGCTGCTGGTGGTGGATACAGATTCCAGTTTTAAGACCCTGGCTTGCATGCTCATGCAGAGAGAAATTGAGTGAAGGCAGAGCCTGGTGGGTCCACATAACATTTCTCTCCTGAGCACAGTAGAAAAGTTATTTGTGAAACTCTTCTTTTTCTCTCTAGAACCAAGGCTCATGCTAGGTTTTTCTGCTTCTAAATAGAGAAACCTATTTGAGAGTTAACCTGAGGGCAGCCACTCTGAGAGGAGCTTCATGCAGTTGTTTCTCTGGTCTTTAATTAATTACACAAAACCTGCCCCATGGCTCACTGAATTTTTCAATCCTTCTGGCTTTGATTTGAAGTTCAGTCACCGCTTTTCCAGGAAAAACTTCTTTATGAGGTTCTGTGTATCTTTCATGTAGATATTCTCAGAGTTTCTTTATCTGTTGGGTTTTCTAGTGAATCTCAATATATCTCCTTTTCAATCCAGAGTTTTGTTAAATCTTGGTCTTTAAATAAAACACTTTCTGGATTTCTGGATGGTGGAAATAGTCCTCTCAGTTTGACTAGGCTTTAAATGGACTTGGCTTCCCTGGTGGTTCAGATGGTAAACAATCTGCCTGCAATGCAGGAAACCTGGGTTTAATCCCTGGGTGAGGGAAATCCTCTGGAGAAGGTAATGGCTACTCGCTGCAATATTCTTTACTTGAGAATTCCATGGACAGAGGAGCCTGGTGGGTCACAAAAAGTTGGACATGACTGAGTGACAGACAGTTTTTGTTCACTTACTGACTCTAGGGCATGAATCTATCTCTTCTTATAGCTTTTACTTGCCATGCTCCCTAAACTGCAGACACACGTATTTGTGTGTATGACAAGCATCACTGAAGATTTCTGGCAATAGAAGGCATTTATGTTAAAGCAAAATTTAAAACAAATTTTAAAATGTGTTTTTAAATACTTAATTTCATAAAATTCTTACCAACTAGAATTTTTCATAAAATACTTTAATCTGTAGACCTTAATTCTGTCATTTTGCCACACCCTACTTTGTCTCTCACATTTAGAATCAAACCTCACACCTGCCAGAGAAGCTTGAAGGGCACAAACAAAACCTTGTGTCCACCAGGACCAAAGGAAAGGAGCAGCGAACTCCTCAAGAGACTGAGCCAGAATAGCCTGTGACTGTTTGAGGGTCTCCTGCAGAGGCATGTTTCAGCAGTGGCCTACAGTGGGGACAGGGGCCCTGGCAGCAGCAGTCCTGGGAGGCATGGTTTGTGGTGTAAGTCCTCTTGGAGGAGGTCACCCCTATATTAGCCCCACTATAGAGCTGCTGAGCCGAAGACCCACACACTGGAGAACAATTACACCAAAGAAGTTCTCTCACTGCTGCGAACTTTCTAGGCCCCACAACAGATTTCCTAACCTGGGGGGATTCAGCAAAGGGACTGAGAATCCCCAGGGAACTTGACTTTGAAGGTCAATGGGATTTGATTAGAGAACTTCCACAGGGCTGGGAAAACAGAGACTCTTGAAGGGCACAAATAAAACCTTGTGAGCACCAGGAGCCAGGAGAAGGGAACAGTGACCCCCACAAGAGATTGAGTCAGACTTGGCTGTGAATGTTTTGGAGTCTCTTGCAGAGGCATGGGTCAACAGTGGCTTGCCTCAGGGACAGAGACAGCCCTAGGAGACAGACTGGTATAAGTTCTTTTGTAGGTGGTTGCCATTACCACCATTATCTCTACCATAGATGGGCCTGAGGCCAAATTACAGGGAGATGACACAGCCCCACCCATCAGCAGAAAATTGGATCATTGAAAAAGCAAGATAGTTCCAGAAAAACATCTACTTCTGCTTTATTGACTATGGCAAAGCCTTTGACTGTGTGGATCATAACAAACTGTGGAAAATTCTTAGAGAGATGGGCATACCAGACCACTTTTCCTGCCTCCTGAGGAATCTGTGTGCAGATCAAGAAGCAACAGTTAGAAGTGGACATGGATCAACACATGGAACAACGAACTGGTTCCAAATTGGGAAAGGAGTCCGTCAAGTTTGTATATTGTCACCCTGCTTATTTAACTTATATGCACAGTACATCATGAGAAATGTTGGGCTGGGTGAAGCACAAGCTGGAATCAAGATTGCCAGGAGAAATATCAATAAGCTCAATATCAATATCAATATCAATGCAGATGACACCACCCTTATGGCAGAAAGCGAAGAAGAACTAAAGAGTCTCTTGATGAAAGTGAAAGCGGAGAGTGAAAAAGTTGGCTTAAAACTCAGCATTCAGAAAATTAAGATCACTGCATCCAGTCCCATCACTTCATGGCAAATAGATGAGGAAGCAATGGAAACAGTGACAGACTTTATTTTTGGGGGGTTCCAAAATCACTTCAGATGGGACTGCAACCACGAAATTAAAAAGACCATTGCTCCTTGGAAGAAAAGCTATGATCAACCTCGACAGCATATTAAAAAGCAGAGACATTACTATGCCAACAAAGGTCCATCTAGTCAAAGTTATGGTTTTTCCAATAGTCATGTATGGATGTGATAGTTGGGCTATAAAGAAAGCTGAGCACTGAAGAATTGATGCTTTTGAACTGTGGTGTTGGAGAAGACTTTTGAGAATTTCTTGTACTGCAAGGAAATCCAACCAGTCCATCCTAAATGTAATCAGCCCTGAATATTCATTGGAAGAACTGATGCTGAAGCTGAAACTCCAATACTCTGGCCACCTGATGCAAAGAACTGACTCATTTGAAAAGACTGATGCTGGGAAAGATTGAAGACAGGAGGAAAGGGAACAACAGAGGATGAAGTGGCTGGATGGCATCAGCGACTCGATGGACATGAGTTTGAGCAAGCTTCAGAAGTTGGTGATGGACAGGGAAGCCTGGCATGCTACAGTCCATGGTGTCACAAAGAGTTGAACACAACTGAGCAACTGTGAACTGAATTAAGCATGGCCTTGCCCACCAGAGCAAGACCCTGTTTCCCCCACAGCTAGTCCCTCCCATCAAAAGTTTGCACAAGTCTTTTATGTTCATCCATCAGAGGAAAAACAGAATGAAAACTGCAGTCACAGAAAACTAACCAAAATGGTCATATGTTTGTGTAATTTAATGAAGTTATAAACCAAGCCATGTAGAGCCACCCAAAATGAATGAGTCATGGTGGAGACCTCTGAAAAAAAGTGGTCCATTGGCGAAAGTAATGGTAAACCACTTCAGCATTCTTGCCTTGAGAACGCCATGAACATTATGAGAAGGCAAAAAGATATGACACTGAAAGATGAACATCCCCCATTAGTAGGTGTCCAATATACTAATAGAAAATGCAAAGAAATAGCACCAGAAGGAATAAAGAGACTGAGACAAAGTGGAAATGATGCCCAGTTTTGGATGTGTCTGGTGGTGAAAGCAGAGTATAATGTTGTAAAGAACAATATTGCATAGGACCTGGAATGTTAGGTCCGCGAATCAAAGTAAATTGGAAGTGGTCAAACAGGAGATGGCAAGCGTGAGCATTGAAGGTTTAGAAATCAGTGAACTAAAATGAATGGGAATGGAGAACTTAACTCAGATGAACATTTTATCTACTACTGTGGGAAAAAATCCATTAGAAGAAATGGAGTCACCCTCATAGCCATCAAAAGAGTCCAAAATGCAATACTTGAGTGCTATCTCAAAAATGACAGAATAATCTCTGTTCATTTCCAAGGCAAACCATTCAATAACAGAGTAATTCAAGTCTATAAACAAACCACTGTTGCCGAAAAAGCTGAAGCTGAATGGTTCTATGAAGATCTATGATACTCTGAAAGTGTTGGACTCAATATGCAAGCAAATTTGGTAAACTCAGTAGTGGCCAAGTTAAGTTTTCATTCCAGTCACAAAGAAGGGCAATGTTCAAACTACCTCACAATTGCACTCATTTAATATTCTAGCAAGGTAATGCTCAAAATCCTTCAAGCTAGGCCTCAGTAGTACATGAACAGAGAGCTTCCAGTTGTACAAGCTGGATTTAGAAAAGGAAGAGGGAAAAGAGATCAAATTGTTAACATCCACTGGATCATAGAAAAAGCAAGGGAATTCCAGAAAAAAAAAATCTGTTTCTACTCCATTGATTAAAGCCTTTGACTGTGTGCACCACAAGAAACTGGAAAATTCTTCAAGAGATGGGTATACCAGACCACCTTACCTGCCTCTTGTGAAACCTGTATGCAGGTCAAGAAGCAACAGTTAGAACCAGACATGGAACAATGGACTGGTTCATAATTGGGGAAGAAGTAAATCAAGGCTGTATATTGTCACCCTGCTTATTTAACTTACGTGCAGAGTACATAAGGAGAAATGTCAAGCTGGATGAAACACAAGTTGGAATCAAGATTGTCAGGAGAAATATCAATAACCTCAGATATGCAGATGACACCACTCTAATGGCATAAAGTGAAGAGGAACTAAAAAGCCTCTTGATGAAAGTGAAAGAGGAGCATGAAAAAGTTGGCTTAAAGCTCCACATTCAGAAAACTAAGATCATGGGATCCGGGCCCATTGCTTCATGGCAAATAGATGGGGGAAACAATGGAAACAGTGACAGAATATTTCTTGTGCTCCAAAATCATTGTGGATGGTGACCTTAGCCATGAAATCAAAAGACACTTTCTCTTTGGAATAAAAGCTATGATAAACTTAGACAGCATATTAAAAAACAGAGACATCACTTTGCCAACAGAGGCCTGTACAGTCAAAGATAATGTTTGTTTTTCCATTAGTTATATACGGATGTGAGTGTTGGAACTTAAATAACCCTGAGTGCTGAAGAATTGATGTTTTTGAATTGTGGTGCTGGAAAAGACTCTTGAGAGTCCCTGGACAACAAGGAGATCAAACCAGTCAATCTTAAAGGAAATCAACCCTTCAGTTCCTTCACTGAAGGAACTGATGCTGAAGCTGAAGCTCCAATACTTTGGCCACCTGATGAGAAGTGCTGACTCATTAGTAAAGATCCTGATGCTGGGGAAGATTGAAGGCAAGAGAAGGGGATGACAGAGGATGAGATGGTTGGATGGCATCACAGATTCAACGGACATTAGTTTGAGCAAACACAGGGAGATAGTGAAGGACAGGGAGGCCTGGCGTGCTACAGTCCATGGGATCACAAAGAGTCAGACATGACTCTGCAACTGAACAACAGCTATATCTCTCAGTATACTTCTTATCCTTCTTATAACTGTTGTTTTTCCGAGTGCATTGTTTCTCATCTGGATCCTCCTCAATCCCATTTCCAGAGAAATTTAGCTCTCAATTCATAACGCAGGTCTACAATCAATTTTGCATAACCAAGATCCTATGTTCTCTGAACAGAGGACTGTCAGCTCAAAGGCTCATCCTTTACTGAGTACAGAGAACTAATCAGGGCTTTGGGATTCTGATTTCCCATTCTACTTTTGAAAATAAGCAACTCTATGTAGTTTGTATTATAAATTTAATTTCATTATAGTACAGTTGAAATTGATTTTGAAAAAATCATTTTTAAATGCCTGAGACTATAACTAAAAGCCAGAGAATATTTCAGCCTTAGTTTTTCTGCCAGTTATTCTGTTATTGAAAATGCTATGTTGTTATTAAAAAAATCATACACCAAGACCAAGTGGGCTTTATCCCAGGAATGCAAGGATTCTTCAATATCCACAAATCAATCAATGTAATACACCACATTAACAAATTGAAAGATAAAAACCATATGATTATCTCAATAGATGCAGAGAAAGCCTTTGACAAAATTCAACACTCATTTATGATTAAAACTCTCCAGAAAGCAGGAATAGAAGGAACATACCTCAACATAATAAAAGCTATATATGACAAACCCACAGCAAGCATCACCCTCAATGGTGAAAAATTGAAAGCATTTCCCCTGAAATCAGGAACAAGACAAGGGTGCCCACTCTCACCACTACTATTCAACATAGTGTTGGAAGTTTTGGCCACAGCAATCAGAGCAGAAAAATAAGTAAAAGGAATCCAGATAGGAAAAGAAGAAGTGAAACTCTCAGTCTTTGCAGATGACATGATCCTCTACATGGAAAACCCTAAAGACTCTACCAGAAAATTACTAGAGCTAATCAATGAATATAGTAAAGTTGCAGGACATAAAATTAACACACAGAAATCCCTTGCATTCCTATATACTAACAATGAAAAAACAGAAAGAGAAATTAAGGAAACAATACCATTCACCATTGCAACAAAAAGAATAAAATACTTAGGAGTATATCTACCTAAAGAAACAAAAGACCTATACATAGAAAACTATAAAACACTGATGAAAGAAATCAAAGAGGACACAAACAGATGGAGAAACATACCGTGTTCATGGATTGGAAGAATCAATATTGTCAAAATGGCTATTCTACCCAAAGCAATCTATAGATTCAATGCAATCCCTATCAAGCTACCAACGGTATTTTTCACAGAACTAGACCAAAGAATTTCGCAATTTGTATGGAAATACAAAAAACCTTGAATAGCCAAAGTAATCTTGAGAAAGAAGAATGGAACTGGAGGAATCAACCTGCCTGACTTCAGACTCTACTACAAAGCCACAGTCATCAAGACAGTGTGGTACTGGCACAAAGACAGAAATATAGATCAATGGAACAGAATAGAAAGCCCAGAGATAAATCCACGAACCTATGGACACCTTATCTTTGACAAAGGAGGCAAGGATATAAAATGGAAAAAAGACAACCTCTTTAACAAGTGGTGCTGGGCAAACTGGTCAACCACTTGTAAAAGAATGAAACTAGAACACTTTCTAACACCATACACAAAAATAAACTCAAAATGGATTAAAGATCTGAATGTCAGACCAGAAACTATAAAACTCCTAGAGGAGAACATAGGCAAAACACTCTCCGACATAAATCACAGCAAGATCCTCTATGACCCACCTCCCAGAATATTGGAAATAAAAGCAAAACTAAATAAATGGGATCTAATGAAACTTAAAAGCTTTTGCACTACAAAGGAAACTATAAGTAAGGTGAAAAGACAGCCCTCAGATTGGGAGAAAATAACAGCAAATGAAGAAACAGACAAAGGATTAATCTCAAAAATATACAAGCAACTCCTGCAGCTCAATTCCAGAAAAATAAATGACCCAATCAAAAAATGGGCCAGAGAACTAAACAGACATTTCTCCAAAGAAGACATACAGATGGCTAACAAACACATGAAAAGATGCTCAACATCACTCATTATCAGAGAAATGCAAATCAAAACCACAATGAGGTACCATTACACGCCAGTCAGGATGGCTGCTATCCAAAAGTCTACAAGCAATAAATGCTGGAGAGGGTGTGGAGAAAAGGGAACCCTCTTACACTGTTGGTGGGAATGCAAACTAGTACAGCCACTATGGAAAACAGTGTGGAGATTCCTTAAAAAACTGGAAATAGATCTGCCATATGACCTAGCAATCCCACTTCTGGGCATACACACTGAGGAAACCAGATCTGAAAGAGACACGTGCACCCCAATGTTCATTGCAGCACTGTTTATAATAGCCAGGACATGGAAGCAACCTAGATGCCCATCAGCAGATGAATGGATAAGGAAGCTGTGGTACATATACACCATGGAATATTACTCAGCCATTAAAAAGAATTCATTTGAATCAGTCCTAATGAGATGGATGAAACTGGAGCCCCTTATACAGAGTGAAGTAAGCCAGAAAGATAAAGAACATTACAGCATACTAACACATATATATGGAATTTAGAAAGATGGTAACGATAACCCTATATGCAAAACAGAAAAAGAGACACAGAAATACAGAACAGACTTTTGAACTCTGTAGGAGAAGGTGAGGGTGGGATGTTTCAAAAGAACAGCGTGTATACTATCTATGGTGAAACAGATCACCAGCCCAGGTAGGATGCATGAGACAAGTGCTCGGGCCTGGTGCACTGGGAAGACCCAGAGAATCGGGTGGAGAGGGAGGTGGGAGGGGGGATCGGGATGGGGAATACATGTAAATCTATGGCTGATTCATATCAATGTATGACAAAACCCACTGAAATGTTGTGAAGTAATTAGCCTCCAACTAATAAAAAAATTAAAAGAAAAAAAAAAAAGAAAATGCTATGTTGTGATAGAATCAATATAACAAAACAGTATACTAAATCTCCTTTTTATCCCTTATGGATTTCCTTTGCTTTTATTTTTATATGGATAAGTTCATGATGCCTAGCTAAGTTATTTCCATATACTTTTCAAACAGAACAATAAATACATTTAGAAATTAATTTGTTTCCTTATGTCTTAAAGTAAATAAATGGAGAAGAAACAGAGTCCAAGCTGTGGTATGTGAAAACTTCGACTTCACCTCCACTCACAGACACAGTGTATTTACAGCTACTTGTAGAATAGTTTTTCCTCCGAAAAGGATCTGAGAGCTACATAAACAGCAGCACCACCACAACACAAGAGGCCCATGGAGGAAGGCAGGAGACTCAGAGGCATGGGTGCACCTTGGACCTTGCCCCAGATGTGGTGACCCCACAATCAGGAGGGATCCCCCCAAATCCAAAACTCTAACTTAAGAAGTGAAGGGATTTTTTCCCACAATCAGAAACCCTGACCCTTGGAAGCTGATACTGAAAAGATGATCCCTCCAAACATCCTGTTTGGAAAACTAATGGAGATCCAGTTCAGTTCAGTTCAGTTCAGTTCAGTTGCTCAGTCGTGTCCAACTCTTTAAGACCCCATGAATCACAGCACGCCAGGCCTCCCTGTCCATCACCAACTCCCGGAGTTTACTCAAACTCATGTCCATCGAGTTGGTGATGCCATCCAGCCATCTCATCCTCTGTCGCCCCTTCTCCTCCTTCCCCCAATCCCTCCCAGCATCAGGGTCTTTTCCAATGAGTCAACTCTTTGCATGAGGTGGCCAAAGTATTGGAGTTTCAGCTTCAGCATCAGTCCTTCCAGTGAACACCCAGGACTGATCTCCTTTAAGATGGACTGGTTGGATCTCCTTGCAGTCCAAGGGACTCTCAAGAGTCTTATCCAACACCATAGTTCAAAAGCATCAATTCTCCAGTGCTCAGCTTTCTTTATAGTCCAACTCTCACATCCATACATGACCACTGGAAAAACCATAGCCTTGACTAGACGGGCCTTTGTTGGCAAAGTAATGTCTCTGCTTTGTAATATGCTATCGAGATTGGTCATAACTTTCCTTCCAAGGAGTAAGCATCTTTTAATTTCATGGCTGCAATCACCATCTGCAGTGATTTTGGAGCCCCCAAAAATAAAGTCTGACACTGTTTCCATTGTTTCCCCATCTATTTGCCATGAAGTGATGGGGCCAGATGCCATGATCTTAGTTTTCTGAATGTTGAGCTTTAAGCCAAATTTGCACTCTCCTCTTTCACTTTCATCAAGAAGCTTTTTAGTTCCTCTTCACTTTCTGAATTAAGACCAGGAAAGTCATAAAACTACAAGGAATGGTGGCCCTACTCTTAAAGGCCTCTTGCACAAACCCTCTGGCAGAGATTCAGCAAAAATCAACAGATGAAAAGTGCAGAGACTAATTTTAAAGCAACTGTAGGAGAGGTAGGAACCTGCAGGGACCTGCTGGTGATGGAACCTACTGGCACCATTTTTGGTGCCCTCTCTCTAACATGCTACACTGGAGGGTGTGCTGTGCCCACACATGCTGTAGCAAGGTTGGGTGAGCCCTCTGTGATCCACCCACTGCTGCAAGTACCCAAGTCACTATTTGGCCAGGTGAGCCATCTTATCCCTCCACCCTGTGCAGGGACCAAACTGCAACAGGCGTGGGTGAGCATCCTCAAATTCCTTCTGGTGCTGGAGTCAAGCAGCAAAAGGGCTCAGTGAGCACCTGAACCACCCTCCCTGTCAGCAGGCAAGCTGCAACCATGCTGGGAAGACGAGTTCCCTGAACTCCACCTCTCCTGTGCGAAAGCCAGACCGCAGCTGGGCTCGGCAAGAGCCCTGAGTCCTGCCCTCACCACGTAAAAGCCAAGCCATCATCAGCCCAGATCGGTGCTGAAGCTCCTCCCACAAGTGACTGAATCGCAACAGGGACAGACAAGCGACCTGTCTGTAGAACCTGCCCTTTCTACACAGTGGCTGAGCCACACAGGGTGAGCAAACGTCATGATTCCTGTCCACCCCAGGCAGCAGCCATGGCCGTGTCACAGCTGGTGAGTTCACGGAGCCCACACAAAAGATGCCCATAGAAGGCCTGGCTCTGGTGCCCAGGAGAGATTGCACTTCTGGGCCACACAAAACAGCTCCTACGTGAGACCAATCTTTCAAGAATGAGGGAAGTGCCTGGTTACCCTAACACATATAGACAAACACAAGCAAATTGAGGAGACAAGGAAAGATCTTAATCAAACAGACATAAACAACCTACTCAATAAAAGGTTCAAAAAAATTTTATCAGTGAAAAAAAGTTCATTGATGTTGGAAAAAGAATGAATGAACACAAAACTTCAACAAGGAGACAGAAAATATAAGTAGCAAACAGAAGTTATATCTGAACTGAAACATGTTAGAAGGGTTCAATAGCAGAGTGGATGAGACAGAAGAATGAATCAGTGAGCTGGAAAACAATGCAATGGAACTCCCCAAAGAGAGCAACAAAATGAAAAAAAGAATTAAAAGAGGTAAAAATAACTTTATGGAATTGTATGATGGCATCATTATGTCATTCACATTATAGGGGTTCTGAAGGAGAAGAGAGAAAGGGCCAGAAAAATTATTTGGAAAAAAAAAAAGTGGCTGAAAACTTTCATAATCTGAGGAAGGAAACAGACTTCCTCACTTTAGGACTTTTTAGACTTTTTTAGACTTCCAACTTTAGGAAGCCTAGAGAGTTTCAGATAAGATGAACTAGAAGCAAAGTATTTGTGATCTGAAAGCTATAAGGCATTGATGAAAGAGATTAAAGGCAACATGAACAAATGAGTGATATACTGCTGATTTCTGCCATACAACAATGTGAATCAGCCATACGTATACACATATCACCTACAACTTTGTCAAGTGATTATCCTCCAATTAAAAACTTTTAAAAATGACATATTGTGCTCATGAATTGAAATAATTAATATTGTTAAAATGCTCATACTATACAAAAAAATTGAAAGTGAAAGTCACACAGTTGTGCCCAACTCCTTGCAATTCCATGGACTATAGCTTGCTCAGTTCCTCTGTCCATGGATTCTCCAGGCAAAAGTACTGGAGTGGGTTGCCATTTCCTTCTTCTTGGGATCTTCTTGACTTGGGGATCAAACCTGGGTCTCCTGCATTGCAGGCAGATTCTTTACCAGTTGAGTCACTAGGAAAGCCCATCCATACTACACAAAGCAATTTATAAATTCAATGCAATTCTCATTAAAATAACGTGAAATTTTCCACAGAACTAGATCAAATAATTCTAAAATTTGTATGGAGCCACGGAAAGACCTCTAATAGCCAAAACTATCTTGAGAAAGAATAACAAGGCTGGACATATCATGCTTCCTGATTTCAAACTGTTGCAAAGTTACAGTAACAAAAAAATATTGTGGTGGCACAAAAACAGACATATGTAAATCAATGAAAGAGAATAGAGAGCCCAGAAATAAGCTCACACACATACAGTCAATTAACCTATGAAAAAGGAGGCAAGGATATACAATGGGAAAGAAATAGTCTCTTCAATAAATGGTGTTGGGGGGAGCTGGACAGCTACATTCAAAAGAACGAAACTGGACAACTTTCTTATACCATATAAAAAGTAAAAACTGATTAAAAACTTAACTGTAAGACCTAAACCCATAGCATTCCTAGAAGAAAATATTGGTTGTGACATCTTTGACATAAGTCTTATCAGTATATTTTTGGATGTGTCTCCTCAGGCAAGAGAAACAAAATTAAAAATAAACAAATGGGGCTATATTAAAATAAAAAGCTGCACAGCAAAGAAATCTATCCATAAAACAAAGGCCAGCTTAGTGAATGGGAGAAGATCTTTGCAAGTGATGTATCTGATAAGGAAATGTTATTCAAAATATACAAAACATTACAACTCAATATAAAAAAAAAAGTAAAAATGAGTAGAGGACCTACCTGAATAAACACTTTTTTTCAAAGAAGATGTACAAATGGCTAACAGATACATGAAAAGATGTTCAATATTGCTCATCATCAGGGAAATGCAAGACAAAACCATGATATACCATCATACACTTGTCTGAATGATTATTATTAAAAAGACAAGAAATAACAAATGTTGGCAAGAGTGTGGAGAAAAGGGAATGCTCATGCACTGTTGATGAGAATGTACATTTGGTGTAGCCACTATGGAAAACAGTCTGGCAGATACTCAGAAAATTAAAACTGAACTACCATACAATCCGGCAATTCATCCCTGTATTTATCTGAAGAAAGCAAAAATACTTATTTGAAAACATATATGTACTCCATACACTCACTGTAGCATTATTTACAGCAACAAAGATATGGAAACAACCTCAGTGTCTATTGAAAGATGAATAGATAAAGAAGATGCTATTTGTGATACACACACACACACACATATAATGAAATATTACTCAGCCATAGAAAATAATGAAGTCTTGGTGTTTGTAACAACAATGGGCCTAGAGGATATTATGCTAAGTGAAATAAGTCAGACAAATAACTTCTGATTTCACTTATATGTGGAATCTGAAAAACAAGTAAGGTAAATAAAAATGAACTCATAGATACAGAGAAGAAACTGTGTTTGACAAAGGGAAGGGATTGTGGAGGATAGACAAAATAGGTGATGGTGATTAAGAGGTACAAACTTCCAGTTATAAATGAATAAGTCTTGTGGATATAATGTACAGCATAAGAAATATTGTCAATTATATTCCAGTATATGGTGACAGATGATAACTAGGTTTATTGTGGTGATCACTTTGCAATGCAAAAAATATCAAATCACTAAGTTGTACATCTGAAACTAAAACATTATATTATGAGTTGTAATATTACAGCTTAATAAAAATAGTAAATAGAGAAGAAATCAGCATCTGAATATATTTTTACAAAAACTGTATCATTTGAAAAGTAAAAAACTGAAAATAAATTAATTAAACATTTATTTTAGGAACTCAGGGAAAAAAATGCAACAAACAACAAAACGATCTAAGGAAGAAGAAGGAATAAAGATGAAAACTGAAAGTTATAAAATTAATTAAAAAAAAAACCCTCAAAGATACTCAAGGAAATTGAAATAAGTAGAGGAAACCTGATACTAATGAAAGAGAAAAATGTAAAAAGGATGAATTGGTAACTAAACTCGTAAACTGGTTCTTTTAGAACAAATACAATTGATAAATAATCATTATTTTAATCAAAAAAGGGAGAAAACAGAAACACAATGAGAATTCGGAAAGATAATTTAATTATAGATTATAAGATGATCTTTTGCTCAAATATACACAAGTAAATTGAAAACCTGCATGAAGTAGATGGTTTTATAGAAAAATATAAATTATTTCATACATCAGGAATGAGGAAGACCTTTCACAGCAAGAAATAAACCTCAAAAGCTGAAAGGAAAATATTGCCAAGCTTGTCTACTTTTAAGTTTTTGACAGTAGAAAATAGAATATAGAAATTGTTTTCAATTTCTATTTTGACTAATGACCAACTGGAAAAGACATACTTGAAAGGATATAAAAAATACTTCACTAGGAGAAAAGTACTTGCAATCAAAGGAAAAAAACTACTTTCTTTAATATATGAAAAATTCATATAATCAATGAGAAGAACATCAGCTCAATAAAAAAATGGACAAAGAGACACAAACAGATAGTACACAAAAGATAAATGGAAAGTAAAAATGAAATCCATCTCACTGCATATTAAGTATAATCCATTTTTCATACATCAGATTGATAAATAAAGTAATTACTTAATGAATAATAATTTGGAGAGCTTGGGAAACACTTTAGTGAAATGTATATGAGACTGTAAAGTCCCAACCATCATTTCATTTGCAATATTTGTTAAAATTGAAAAGACATATCTTTTGACCAAAACGATTCTAATAACTAGAAGATCTTAAGAGACATCGATGTATTTGAGGACAATACAATATGTATACAAAATAATTCATGACACCATAATAACAGAGGACTGATAGCTTAAATGCCTATCTTCAATTAAATTGATTAAATATAGAATCCTATCTTTGCAGAGTAGAATATTGTATGATAATGTCAAATAGTGTACTAATATGAAATCACATTTAAGATACATTATTAAATGCAAATAGTGTCTAATTTTCCCATACTTGAGGAAAATGTGTCTACAAAACATATGTGCTTGTATAAACAGAATATTTCTAGAAGGACACAGAAGATTTTGGCAACACCAGTCACTTACAGAGAGGCAGTCTGAGGGGTTTTAATGGAGACAGTAAGATCAAATTTTCACTATAGTCCCTTCGGTTTTGGTTAACTGTTTTCTATGTGTGTGTGACTATAAGAGTACAAAATACAGAAAATGTATTTTATATCATAGTCTTGCACAGTGTTTGACACTGTGGAGTACATATTTCCTTAAAAAAAAAGTAGCTAAAGACTTGTTTTTCAGCCCTCATTTCTTTATTTATCAACTCAATAGAAATCCAATTAAAGTCTTAATCTAACTCAGATAGTCAAATATCTTGAATGTTTTAAAAGAAAAATCCTTACTTGTCATTTAGTTTTATCACTTAGGGTTTATTGTATCTTACTAATTTCTTTTTCTTGGGCAATGTACTAGCGCTGGTATGTCATATTCAGGTTCAACTTACGTGGTGATGTTTATTAATTAAAATGAAATTTTAGGTCTATTAGAATACAAAATCTAAATTTTATGAAAATATTTTAGTTCACATGATATTTTCTAATGAGGGATATTTAGGGCATGAATAGTGGACTTCACCAACTTGAGTACAAATGGGGTTATATTCCTTTCCTAGTTATGTTAATAGTTTCATATATATGAATTCTAAGTACGCTATAAGTTGGCCTTAAGCAAAATTGTGAAGTATAGAGTTTGTCCTCATCACATTGCTCATTTGAGTTTCACAGTCACATTCATACATTTAGTGAATCTTACCTAATTGCCCTAGATATTTTTCCAAATTCTATCCTTTCAACAAGTCAAACTACTAGAAAAATAGCTCACTGTAATAGTGAAATCTAATATTTATTGAGCACTATAATATATGCCAAGGGTTGCACTCAGCATATTGCTCACTTTATTTTATTTAATCACAGCAAATATTTCACCCTGAGGAGAGTGTAAATTGGTACGTTCATTTTGGCAGCATATATTTCAGTATACATTAAAAATAAAAATGTCTTTAGCTTATTGTGCATCAAACTTTTTTCTTTGCTTTTGCATAAGGAAAACACTTTTACACCTTCATATTAAGACAAGTTCAAGGAGAGTCATTAGTACTATTTATTGAATATTGAAATATTATGGAATAATTCAAAAGAATAATATTACTTTACATGTACTATCTTTTTGTCTTTTTATACAGTTCATGAGGTTCTCACAGCAAGTATACTGGGTTTGCCATTCTCTCCTCCAGTGGATCACATTATGTCAGAATTCTCCACTATGACCTGTCTGTCTTGGGTGGCCCTACATGGCATGGCTCATAGCTTCAGTGAGTTACATAAGCCCCTCTGCCATGACAGTGCAGCGATCCGTGAAGGGGAAGAGTGAAGCAGCCGGTTTAAAACTGAACATTAAAACAAATCAAAACAAAACTAAGATCATGGCATCCAGCCCCATTGCTTCATGGCAAGTAGAAAGGGAAAATGTGGAAGTAGTGACAAATTTCCCCTTCTTGGGCTCTAAAATCATTGAGGATGGTGATTGCAGCCATGAAGTCAGAAGACGATTGCTTCTTGGCAGGAAAGCTATGACAAACTTAGACAGTGTGCTGAAAAGCAGAGACATTACTCTGCCAACAAAGGTCCTCATATGGTCAATGCCATGGTCTTCCCATCTTTGCATAGCAAGATGGCGGTGAAGTATGTGTACTCATCTTCTCCTGCGAGAACTCCAAAATTGCAACTTGCCTATGAATAATCATTGACAGGAGAATGTTGGATCCCCCCAAAAAAGATACCCCACATCCAAGGGCAAAGGAGAAGTCCCAACAAGCCAGTAAGAGGGGTGAACTCATGTAGAATCAAACTTATACCCGCCAGAGATGCTCTGAGGGTTCAAACAAAACCTTGTGTGCACCAGGACCCAAAGGCCCCACAGAGACTGAGCCAAATCTGTCTTTGACTGTCTGGGTGTCTCCTGCAGAGGCAGGGGTCAGCAGTGACCTGCTGCGGGGACAGGGGCTCTGGCCACAGCAGACCCGGGTCATCCACTGTGTGACATAAGCCCTCGTGGAGAAGGTCACCATTAGCCCCACCATAGAGCTGCAGAGCAGACAATCCACAAAGTAGAGAATGGTTATACCAAAGAAATTCTTACACTGTTAAGAAAATTCTAGGACCTACAATAGGTTTCCCAACCTGGGGATCTGGCAAAGGGACTGAGAACACCCAGGGAATTTGAATTTGGAGGCCAGTGGGAGACTGAGCCAGACTTGCCTATGAGTGCCCAGGAGTCTCTGGTGGAGGAGTGGATCCACAGTTGGCCTCAGCGAACACAGCCCCACCCATCAACAGAAAATTGGGTTAAAGATTTACACAGCTTGGCCTCACCCATTAGAACAAGACTCAGTTTCCCCCACCCTCTTCCCCCTAGTCAGTCTCTTCCACCAGGAAGATTCCATAAGCCTCTTATCTTATTCATCAGAGGGCAGACAGAATGAAAACCACAGTCACAGAAAACTAACCAAACTGATCACATGGACCACAGCCTTGTCTAACTCAGTGAAACTATGAACCATGCCATATAGGGTCACCAATTCGGACGGGTCATGGTGGAGACTTTTGACAAAATGAGGAGAAGGGAATGGCAAACCACTTCAGTATTCTTGCCTTGAAACCCAATGAACAGCATGAAAAAGCAAAAATAAATAAATAAATAAATAAAATAGGACACTGAAAGATGAACTCTCCAGTCGATAGGTGCCCCATATGATACTGGGGAAGAGTGGAAAAATAACTCCAGAAAGAATGAAGAGTGAAAGCCACAGTGAAAACAATGCCCAGTTGTGGATGTGACTGGTGATGGAAGTAAAGTCCAATGCTTTAAAGAACAATATTGTATAGGAACCTGGAATGTTAGGCCCATGAATCAAGGCAAATTGGAAGTGGTCAAACAGGAGATAGCAAGAGTGAACATTGACATCTTAGGAATGAGTGAACTACAACAGGCATGAATGGGTGAATTTAATTCTGATGATCATTATATCTACTACTGGGAGGCAAGAATCCCTTAGAAGAAATGGAGTAGCCCTGATAGTCAACAAAGAGTCTGAAATGCAGTTCAGGTCATTTCAGTTCAGTCGCTCAGTTGTGTCGGACTCTTTGCGACGCCATGGACTGCAGCACACCAGGCTTCCCTGTCCATCACCAGCTCCCAGAGTTTGCTCAAACTCATGTCCATCGAAGCTGGTGTGCATAATGTGCACAGAACAGGAGTTAAATAAATAGGGTGACAATATACAGCTTTAACGTACTCCTTTCCCAATTGGAATCAGTCTGTTATTCCATGTCTGGTTCTAACTGTTGCTTCTTCATCTGCATACAGATTTCTCAGGAGGCAGGTAAGATGGTCTGGTAGTCCCACCTCTTTTAAGAATTTTCTATAGTTTCTTGTGATCCACACAGTCAAAGGCTTTGACACAGTCAATAAAGCAGAAGTAGATGGTTTTTCTGGAACTCTCTGGCTTTTTCTATGATCCAACAGATGTTGGCATTGATCTCTGGTTCCTCTGCCTTTTCTAAGTCCAGCTTGAACATAAGGAAATTCTCGGTTCATGCAGTGTTGAAATCTCACTTGGAGAATTTTGAGCATTTCTTTGCAAGTGTGTGAGATGAGTGCAACTGTGTGGTAATTTGAACATTTTTTGGCATTGACTTTCCTTGGCATTGGAATGAAAACTGACCTTTTCCAGTCCTGTGGCCACTGCTGAGTTTTCCAAATTTGCTGGCATATTGAGTGCAACACTTTTACAGACTCATCTTCTAGAATCTGAAATAGTTCAACTGGAATTCTATCACCTCCATTAGCTTTGTTAGTAGTGATACTTTCTAGGGCCCACTTGACGTCCGACTCCAGGATGTCTGGCTCTAGGTGAATGATCACACCATCGTGATTATCTGGGTCATGAAGATCTTTTTTTGTACAGTTCTTCTGTGTATTTTTGCCATCTCTTCTTAATATCTTCTGCTTCTGTTAGGTCTGTACCATTTCTGTCCTTTATTGAACCCATCTTTGCATGAAGTGTTCCCTAGGTATCTCTAATTTTCTTGAAAGATCTCTAGTCCTTCCCATTCTATTGTTTTCTGGTATTTCTTTGCATTGATCACTTAGGAAGGTTTTCTTATCTCTCCTTGCTATTCTTTGGAGCTCTACATTCAGATGGGTATATCTTTCCTTTTCTCCTTTACCTTTAGCATGTTTTCTTTTCTCAGTTATTTGTAAGGCCTTCTCAGACAACTATTTTGGCTTCTTGCATTTCTTTTTCTTGGGGATCGTCTCGCTTCCTGCCTCCTGAACAAAGTCACAAACCTCCATCCATAGACCTTCAGGCACTTTGTCTATCAGATATAATCCCTTGAATCTGTTTATCACTTCCACTGTATAATTGTAAGGGATTTGATTCAGATCATACCTGAATGGCCTAGCTGTTTGCCCTTCTTTCTTCAATTTAAAGTCTGAATGTTGCAATAAGGAGTTCATGATCTGAGCCACGGTCAGCTCCCCATCTTCTTTTTGCTGACTGTATAGAGCTTCTCCATCTTTGACAGCAAATAATATAATCAATCTGATTTCAGTATTGACCATCTGGTGATGTCCATGTGTAGAGTCTTCTCTTATGTTGTTGGAAGAGGGTATTTGCTCTGATCAGTGCATTCTCTTGGAAGAACTCTGTTAGCCTTTGCCCTGCTTCATTTTGTATTCCAAGGCCAAACTTGCCTGTTACTCCAGGTATCTCTTGACTTCCTTCTTTTGCATTCCAGTCCCCTATATTGAAAAAGACATCTCTTTTTGTGTGTTAGTTCTAAGAGGTCTTGTAGGTCATCATAAAAGTGTTCAACCTCAGCTTCTTCATCATTAGTGATTTGGGCATAGACTTGGGTTAGTGTGATTTTAAATGGTTTGCCTTGGAGACAAACAGAGATTATTCTGTCATTTTTGAGAGTGCACCCAAGTACTGCACTTATATGCAGAGCATATCATGTGAATGGCTGGACTGGATAAAGTACAAGCTGGAATCAAGATTGCTGTGAAAAATATCAATAACGTCAGATATGCAGAACACACCATGCTTATGGCATAAAGTGAAAAAGAACTAAAGAGCCTCTTGAAGAAAGTGAAAGAGGAGAGTGAAAAAGTTGAATTAAAATTCAACATTCAGAAAACTAAGATCATAATATCCAGTCCCATCACTTCATGGCAAATAGATGGGAAACAATGGAAACAGTGAGAAACTTTCTTTTTTTGTTCCCTAAATCACTACAAATGGTGACTACTGCCATGAAATTAAAAGACACTTGCTCCTTGGAAGAAAAGCTATGAACAACCTAGATAGCATATTAAAAAGCAGAGACATTTCTTTGCCAACAAAGGTCCATCTAGTCAAAGCTATGGTTTTTCCAATAGTCATGTATAGATGTGAGTGTTGGACTATAAGAAAGCTGAGAGCCAGAGAACTGATTCTTTTGAACTGTGATGTTGTTGAAGACTCTTGAGAGTCCCTTGGATTGCAAAGAGATCAAACCAGTCAATCCTAAAGGAAATCAGTCCTGAATATTCATTGGAAGGACTGATGCTGAAGCTGAAGCTCCAATACTTTGGCCACCTGATGCAAAGAATTGACTCATTTGAAAAGACCCTGATGCTGGGAAAGACTGAAGGCAGGAGGAGAAGGGGATGACAGTGGATAAGATGGTTGGATGGCATCACTGATTTTATGGACATGAGTTTTAGCAAGCTCCAGGATTTGGTGATGGACAGGGAGTCCTGACATGCTGTAGTCAATGGGTTTTCAATGAGTTAGACATGACTGAGTAACTGAACTGTACTGATCGTCTTCCCAGTAGTCATGTACGGTTGTTAGAACTGGACCATAAAAAAGGCAGACCACGAAAGAATTGATGCCTTCGAACTGTGGTGCTGGGAAAGATTCCTGAGAGTCCCTTGGACAATAAGGAGATTAGATCAGTCAATTTTAAGGGAAATCAACCCTGTTCTCATTGGAAAGACTAATGCTGAAGCACCAGTATTTTGGTCACCAGATGTGAACAACAAACTCATTGAAAAAGTCCCTGATGCTGGGAAGGATTGAGGGCAGAAGGAGATGAGGGTTTTAGAGGATGAGGTGGCTGGATGACATCACTGATGTAATGAAAATGAACTAGGGCAAACTTCAGGAGATGTTGAGGGACTGGGAGGCCTGACAGGGCTGCAGCCCATGAAGTCACAAGGAGTTGGACATGACTGGCTGGCTGAGCAACAACAACATATACTAACCTGGGTATAAGTCCAGATAACATGCTGAATGAAAAAGCAAGTTAAAGAATGTTATGTAGAGTATAATACTATTTTTATATAAAAAAGAAATGTGTGAGACAAAACTATCTACAAAAAAGGTTATAACTGCATCGTAAAACTTCAGTTCAGTCACTCAGTTGTGTCCGACTCTTTGAGACCCCATGGACAGCAGCATGCCAGGCCTCCCTGTCCATCACCAACTCCCAAAGCTTGCTCAAACTCATGCCCATGAGTTGGTGATGCCATCCAACCATCTCATCCTCTGTCATCCCCTTCTCCTCTTGCCTGCAATCTTCCCAGCATCAGGGTCTTTTCCAGTGAGTCAGTTCTTCACATCAGATGGCCAAAGTATTGGAGTTTCAGCTTTAGCATCAGTCCTTCCAATGAGTAGTCAGGAGTGATTTCCTTTAGGATTGACTGGTTTGATTTCCTTTCAGTCCAAGGGGCGCTCAAGTGTCTTCTCCAGCATCACAGTTCAAAAGCATCAGTTGTTCAGTAGTCAGCTTTCTTTATGGTCCTGCTATCACATCCATATATGACTACTGGGAAAACAATAGCTTTGACTATGTGGACCTTTGTTGGCAAAATAATGTCTCTACTTTTTAATATGCTGTCTAGGTGGGCCATAACTTTCTTTCCAAGGAGCAATTGTCTTTTAGTTTCATGGCTGTAGTCACCATCTGCAGTGATTTTTGGAGCCCAAGAAAATAAAGCCTTTCACTGTTTCCATTGTTTCCCCATATATTTGCTATGAAGTGATGAGACTGGATGCCATGATCTTAGTTTTCTGAATGCTGAGTTTTAAGCCAGATTTTTTACTTTCCTCTTTCCCTTTCATCAAGAGGCTCTTCTGTTCCTCTTCAGTTTCTGCCATAAGGGTGTTGTCATCTGCATATTTGAGGTTATTCACATTTCTCCTGGCAATCTTGATTCCATCTTGTGCTTCATCCAGCCTGACATTTCCCATGATGTACTCTGCATATAAGTTAAATAAGCAGGGTGACAATATACAGCCTTGATGCACTCCTTTACTGATTTTGAACCAGTTTGTTGTTCCATGTCTGGTTCTAACTCTTGCTTCCTGACCTGCATACACATTTCTCAGGAGGCAGGTAAGGCGGTCTGGTATTTGCATCTCTTGAAGAATTTTCCACAGTTTATTGTGATCTGCACAGTCAAAGGCTTTGGCATAATCAGTAAAACAGAAATAAATGTTTTTCTGGAATCCTCTTGCTTTTTCTATGGTCCAGTGGATGTTGGCAATTTGATAAAGTTCTGGAATTCAAAAAAAATTTAATATAAAATTCAATAAAAATGATTACTGCTCAAATCAAACTAGAATGGGGAGTAGTGGCCAAAGAAAATTTCTCTCTGCAATGTTTAAAATTTTGCAAAAGTAGCCTCTTTACAATTTTTATTGATGTATTTCAGATAAAAAAATTTTTTTTGAGAGTTTTTTTCACATAAAAAGAAAGTCTCTTTTTATTTTTGAAAACTGTTGTTAAGGACACAATTTCATCCTTTTGTCTTGGCTGCTTGGGACCGCCAGAGTAAGTTTACTGTACATTTAGACTTCATTTGTGGAAAGAAGTGGCATATTTTAGACAGCAGAGAGGAACTCCCACGCTCTTTTCTTCTTTAAGGTTATTTAATCCAAACAGCAAACTTGCCAATGAAGTGTGATTGTTACTAAGTTTATAGATTAATTAGCTAAGAATTATAAAGGTTATGTTTTCCCAAGATATCATTGCTTGTTAATGTGAATATATAAAGTATTAATAATATCACTCTGGAATAAAGCTTCTAGCAAAAGGTACAGGCTTGTGCTGTCAACAAAAAATTTTCTCTAGATTTCAGTGAAAGCAAGCTAATTTGTGCCAATGCAGGAGATGTAAGAGACGTGGGTTCAACCCCTCCATTGGGAAGATCCCCTGAAGGAGGACATAGCCACCCATTCCAGTATTTTTGCCTGGGGAATCCCATGGACAGAGGAGCCTGGTGGGCTACAGTCCATAGGGTTGCAAATAGTTGGACATGACTGAAGAGACTTAGCATGCACACACTCTAATTTATTGTTAGTCTCTCTCAAAAGTTCTTGCTGTCCTACATCCATCATCCTAAGTGATTATTACTTTTATCCTTTGATTAAAAGCACCTATACTTGGAAAAGGTATCTTCTTAAGGACACCATTTTTATGTTATGAACAGATCTAAGGTGATCTCCAATGACCCTTGCCCTTTAGTATCCACACTTTGTTTGATTCCCTATCATTGACTTATAACTTTCTTCTAACCAATAGAATATGGTGAAGATGAAAGGACCTCACTGCCATAATCAAATTACCTTACATGAGGCTCCATCTTGCTGGCTGATATGCTATAAAGACTCTCTTTTCTTGCAACCAGATTGGAGAATTCTACATGACAAGAAGCAGTGGGTGGTCTAGGAGCTTGGGGCAGCCTCTGAGCAATGACCAACAAAAAACTGAAACTCTTAATCCTATCAGTTCAGTTCAGTTCAGTAGCTCAGTCATGTCTGACTCTTTGTGACCCCGTGGATTGCAGCATGCCAGGCTTTCCTGTCCATCACCAGCTCCTGGAGTTTACTCAAACTCATGTCCATCAAGTTGGTGATGCCATCCAACCATCTCATCCTCTGTTGTCCTCTTCTCCTCCAGCCTTCAATTTTTCCCAGTATCAGGGTCTTTTCCAAAGAGTTAGTTCTTCGCATCAGGTAGCTAAAGTATTGGAATTTCTATAGATAGGAGAAAATAAATTCTGCTAACAACCTCACTGAGCTTAGTAGCAGATTCTTCCCCAGACAAGGATGCAGTCTGGCCAAAACACTGCAGCCTTCTGAGAATCTAAACGAGGACCTCGTTGAGTTTTGCCCAGAAACTGTGAGGTAATAGTGTGTATAGTTTCAAGTTGCCAAGTCTATGGCAATTTTGTTACACAGCAGTAATAAATAATGCAACAAATCAGGAATTAATTACTGTAAAGGAGTTTCAAATCTCCTGCATATTTGGCTCAGTGATTTTAAAGGATGGGAGCAAAGGGTGGCAAGAAGTTTGGGCAAATCTGCCCCTAAGAGAGAGGGTGATTGTGTGGAAAGCAAAAATTGACTAAACAATTCTGATGATGATTTGTTTCAGCTACACAATTTTGTGCAAGACTGTGTACAGAAGATTAATTGATTAGATATTCTAATTCTATTTTTTAACATGAATAAAAGCCTCCACAAAATACTTTTTTCTAGGCTAGCATTAAGCCTCTTGACCACTCAACTTTACTGAGTCAAGATGGACAGCTAAAGGTTATAGAAGCATTTTCTTTTGAACCTCTTGTTAAGATACTACAAATCTGATGTGATTCACAATTACCAAATGATACCATGGCCTATTGGTCAAAACTTTAGTTAATTTTTGGTATGACACTGACCCTGACCTTTTTATTCCATCCCTTCTAAGGTGCTGTCTTTATTCTGGGATAATTATCTGTCACTGTGGATTTTCAAAGCTGCTTCATTGACTCTTTCTCAATGATGACAGGGGAATTACAGTTCTCCTAAGTATTCTCTTTGATTCCACAGTGTCTGCTACTGGTGAATTTTTCCATATCCTATTAAATATCAAGGAATCAGCTGTCTCATCTTAATAAGTATTTTAAGGTTTAGACTCTCAGGTTTTATTGTTCTAGTTCTCTGCATAACTCCTTCAATTTTTATGAGACATAAAAATTACTCTTGCATCTGGTACAAGAAATGTTTATGTATCATTTGAACTTAGTAAATACATGAAGTGAAAAATGAATAATTCTTTCTTATAAATCTGAATCTATTACCTTAAAGTAATGTGAGGAAGAAAGAACAGGGAATTTGGAGTAAGGCAGACCAGGAGTTGAATATTGGTCCTGCCACATACTTTCTGTCTATGATGTTGCATGCATGCTAAGTTGCTTCTGTCATGTCTGATTCTTTGCAGCCCTGTGGACTATGGCCCACCAGGCTCTTCAGTCCATGAGATTCTCCAGGAAAGAACACTGGAGTGGGTTGCTGTGCCCTCCTCAGAAATTCAGGCCCTAAGTTCAGCCAGAACCCTGGAGTGGGTTGCCATTTCCTTGTCCAGGGAATCTTCCCAACCGAGGTATCACACCCAGGTCTCCTGCCTTGCAGGCAGATTCTTTACCATCTGAGCCACCAGGGAAGTCCGTGATCTCCTTAGACCTTGGTTTTCTCATGAATGATGGTAATATCTATCTCATATATTGTGAATGAGACTTGATTAATGCATAAATATTAATAAATGTAGGTGACTAGTTGTAGTTCAAATGAGGCCTATGAGTAAAATAGAATGAGATTTTACTCATTCTAGGGAGTGGGGAGAAAAAAAGGAAGGAAGGAAAAGAATAAAACCTTGGAAGGCAAATGTGACAAGCACTCCTTTCTCTTTGGATGAAGACTGTAATTCCACACAGAATGTGGCATGCTGTGTTGTGACTGGGGGGTGGGAGGGTGCGTGGAATTGAAGCAGACAGTAGAGCAAATGTGGGAGGGCTGTTTCATAACTCTCTGTTCTCTATCCTCCCTTGGCTGCAGGTCTGTTCTCTCCCCTCCTGCCCTTCCTGGGCATTGATATCTGCTGATGTCTATGGGGCATGACCTGGCTCCTCCGTGAAATGCTTCATGTATGCCAGTCCCTTTCTTCTCTCTCTGGTCTAATTTTTCCACTGTCAAGTAGTAGTACATTTCTTCCAATAAGTCAATAATCTCCTGTGAAAGGAGTCTTAAGAGCTTAAATATTGAGAACTCAAAATATGTCCATGACTCACTTAATTCACTAACTTCCACATCTGTGGTGTCACAAACACATTTCAGCTTGAGTGAACATTTATTTTGTGTGTTAATAAATAGCTTGTCACTTGAGCTTTAATGGGTTCTGCTGTGTTTAATGACGGGAGGATCCAATCAGCCTCTCTCTAGAAAAAAGTTAGCAGGATGCAACTTACCATATCTAGAGCCATATGGCAGCAAAAAACATTGATAAAAGCTTGTCATGCTGTGCAGTGCTTTGATACCATATCAAGCTACATTCTAGTTATTTTGTTTTTTAAAATCTTTCAGGTATATCAGTTAGATTATAATCATACCTCTTCAGATCTTCAGATAATGAGAGATGATGCTTTAATATAAACATATAGAGAGTCAAATAAAAGCTGTATTGAACTGTTATAGAGCTTCCCTTGTGGCTCAGCTGGCAAAGAATTCACCTGCAATGCGGGAGAAGAGCCCCAGGAGAAGGGAATGGCTACACACTCCAGTATTCTTGCCTGGAGAACTCTATGGACCGTATAGTCCATGGGTTCACAAAGAGCCAGACAAGACTGAGTGACTTTCATTTTCACTTTTCTGAAAGTGAATCTACTGTTACAAAGTAGCTTGGTGTCTGAGACATCATATTAATAGCATTGAGTGAGACTTGGGCAAAAAGAAAGACAAAGAGGATGTCACAGTGTTTAACACTGAGCAGTTGAAATAGCATTTTGTGTTTGATATGGGCCAGGGAGTTTCAAATATGTGAGATTTAATTCTATTGGAAAACTTAAAAAATAATATTATTTTATGCTTGTCCAAGAAGGGGAAGAAATTCAGGGAGACTAACAGACTTGGCCACCAACAGACAGTGAACGTGCAGCAGAAATTACATTTGAATTCACATCTTCTGACTTGGTGCCCATTGCAATGCAGGAGACCTGGGTTTGATCCCTGGGTTGGGAAGATCCCCTGAGGAGGGCATGCAACCCCCTCCAGTATTCTTGCCTGGAGAATCCCCATGGACAGAGGAGCCTGTCTGACTACAGTCCATGGGGTCACAAGGAGTTGGACATGACTGA
Organism: Cervus elaphus; assembly: GCF_910594005.1. Classification (NCBI taxonomy): domain Eukaryota; kingdom Metazoa; phylum Chordata; class Mammalia; order Artiodactyla; family Cervidae; genus Cervus; species Cervus elaphus. Next base: position 77,560,415 of record NC_057819.1, on the reverse strand, counting down.
GTGACCAAGAACAGCACACAGCTGCTGATACAGCGCTCATCTGTCTGCATCCAGAGATTTCAATAACCTCCCATCTACATCCATGGGACTCAAAGGAGGTTTGGGCTTCATCCATTATCCTTCTTGCTCTGATACTGACATGTTTGGAAGGCAGCAATGGCCTTCACTCATGGAGTCCTCATAGCTCTTGTAATCAGGGAGAAAGCAGATAAAAATATAATGAGAATGAAGAAATTGATTTAAAAACTGCCTGACAGAGGGGACAGGAAAGAGATTTGCCTTCAAGAAAATTACACAGGTTTATCCCCAAAGATGATAGAAAGAACCAGAAGATCAGGACTCAAGTTCTGGCTGAGTTACTGTCATCACTCCTTGTGGGACACAGTGAGGCTCTCCAGAACATATACATACAGAAAATATGACAGTACTGAAAATTCAACTGCAAAACAAAGACAGAATCTGTGAAAATAAAGATAAACAAAGTTAATTTAAAGACAGAAAATGGCTTCTGTGGTTGAGATTTGGTGACAACCTGCTTGTCTGTTGGGGATTAATCAGCCTTAAAATGTTGAGAAAGGAGAGCCAGAGGGTCTGTTAGATCCCTCTGCACCTGTTCAGATGCCTGCAGCTCTGCTAACCCTTTGAACCACATGGCCACCACCAGGGACTGATCAAGCCCTTGTCCATGCTGGGCCCTCCTGTGAACCTCAGCAGCACAGCTGTGCTGACCTGCCTCAAGCCAGGGCTTTGCTCTCTTGCCTGTTCCACTCTGGATGAAGCACGCATTGTAGGGTGTGGGATCTGGCAACGCAAAAGGCCTCTAATATGGCCAAGTGGTAAAACTCAGTAATGCAGGAGATCCTTTGTGGGGAGAAATTTGATTGACGGGAAATAGGGCAGTGGGGAGAAACCAGGCAGACATATTCTCTCTTATTTCTTTTTCCCATGGAGTCTCCAAGACATGGTTACTCCAAACACATGCACCAGAATACACTCTGCCGTGCCATCAGATGGGTTCCCAAACCCCTTTGCTCTGCTTCCCTCAGCAATCTGACTTCTGGAGGCCTGTTCCTCTGGCCGTGCTGACGTTCACCCCAGGCCAGACGCTACCCTCCTTTGAGCAGGCTCTACCCACCTGACTTCCTCTGTATCCCTGACTGAAAGCCTCAGTTTGTTTTTACCTTGGAGAGGTGTTTTCTGATGACTGTGGGCGAAGTCTGGCTTTTGGAAGTCAATGAACTTCTACAGTCTTAATGGATTACAACCACATCTTTTACAATAAAGTCTGAATTTCAGACTTGGAAGGGCTCTCTCTGCCAAGAGGTCTTTTTCCGGGTATTCTTCTTCAGCCATAGTGTATTCTTTGGCTATCACTCTATATTATTCCTTTGCCATGGTTTCTGATTATCTATGTTAAACTTTTTATGTTCAAATCATTGTGTAATTTCTATCTCCTCATTGGACTTTGACTGGTTCACCAGGTAAATGGTGACCCCAAAACATGACCCACCATCACCATGGAACAAAATGGGAATAAAAACCTATTTGAATCTCTCTCTACAGGCTAAGTCTTAATACGTTTCTGTGTAAAATGGAAATAATGTTGTTGCTGTTCAGTTGCTCAGTGCTATTGCAAAATCTTGGGACCTCTTGGACTGCAGCATGTAGCATTTCCCTGTCCTTCACCATCTCCCAGAGTTTTCTCAAACTCATGTCCATTGAGCCAGTGATGCCATCCAACCATCTTGTCCTCTATTGTCCCCTTCTCCTGCCTTTAATCCTTCCCAGCACCAGGGTCTTTTCCAGTGAGCCAACTCTTTGCATCATGTGGCCAAAGTATTATAGCTTCATTATCAGCATCAGGCCTTCCAATGAATTTTCATGACTGATTACCTTTAGGATGGACTGGTTTGATTTCCATGCAGTTTAAAGGACTCTCAAAAGTCTTCTTCAATACCACGGTTTGAAAGCCTCAATTCTTTGATGCTCAGTCTTCTTTAAGGTCCAACTCTTATATCTACACATGACTACTGGAAAAAACAAAGCTTTGACTACACAGACCTTTGTCAGCAAAGAGATGTCAATGCTTTTTAATATCTAGTGTCATAGCTTTTCTCCCAAAGAGCAAGTGTCTTTTAATTTCATGGCTGCAGTCACCATCCACAATGATTTTAGAGCCCAAGAAAATGAAGTTTGTGATACAAAACACAAGTTTTTGATTGTATACATTGTTTCCCCATTTATTCACCATAAAGTGATGGGACCATATGCCACGATCTTCATTTATTGAAAGTTGAAAGCCAGCTTTTTCACTCTTCTCTTGAGCTTTATCAAGAGGCTCTTTAGGTCCTCTTCAATTTCTGCAATAAGGATGGTATCATCTGGCTATCTGAGATTATTGATATTTCTCCTGGCAATCTTGATTCCAACTTGGGCTTTACCCAGCCTGGCATTTCACATCACATACTCTGCAAGCTCCAGGAATTGGTGATGGGCAGGGAAGCCTGGCATGCTGCAGTCCCTGGGGTCACAAAGAGTCAGACACAACCGAGAAACTGAACTACTCTGCATATAAGTTAAATATGCAGGGTGACAATATACAGCTTTTACGTCCTCCTTTCCCAATTTTGAACCAGTCCATTGTTGCATGTCTAGTGCTAACTGTTGCTTCTTGACCTGCAAACAGGTTCTTCAGGAGACAGGTAAGGTGGTGTTGTATTCCTATCGTTATAAGAATTTTCCAGTTTGTTGTGATCCACATAGTCAAAGGCTTTAGTGCAGTCAGTGAAGCAGAAGTAGATGTTTTTCTGGAATTCTCTTGCTTTTTCTATGATCCAACAGATGTTGGTAACTTGATTTCTGGTTCCTCTGCCTTTTCTAAATCCAGCTTGTACATCAGGAAGTTCTCAGTTTATATACTGTTGATGCTTAGCTTGAAGGATTTTGAGCATGACCTTGCAAGCATGTGAAATGAGTGCAATTGTGTAGTACCTTGAACATTCTTTGGCATTGCCCTTCTTTGGGATTGGAATGAAAACTGACCTTTTCCAGTTCTGTGGCCACTGCTGAGTTTTCCAAATTTGCTGGCATATTGGGTGCAGCAGTTTCACAGCACCATCTTTTAGGATTTGGAATAGCTCAGCGCAAATTCTATTACCTCCACTAGCTTTGTTCATAGTGATGCTTCCTAAGACACACTTGACTTTGCACTCCAAGATGTCTGACTCTAGGTGAGCGATCACACCATAGTGATTATCTGGGTCATTAAGACCATTTTTGTGTAGTTCTTCTGTGTATTCTTGCCACCTCTTCTTAATATCTTCTGCTTCTGTTAGGTCCATACCATTTTTGTCCTTTATTGTGCCCATCTTTGCATAAAATGTTCCCTTGGTATCTCTAATTTTCTTGAAGAAATCTCTAGACTTTCCCATTCTATTATTTTCCTCTATTTCTTTGCATTGTTCACTTAGGAAGGCTTTCTTATCTCTCCTTGCTATTCTTTGGAACTCTGCATTCAGATGAGTATATCTTTCCTTTTTTCCTTTGCCTTCCACTTCCCTTCTTTTCTCAGCTATTTGTAAAGCTTCCTCAGACAATCATTTTGCCTTTTTGCATTTCTTCTACTTGGGGATGGTTTTGATCACTGCCTCCTGTACAATGTTATGAACCTCTGTTCATAGTTCTTCAGACATTCTACTTATCTGATCTATTTGTCACTATTTGAATCTATCTGTCACTTTCACTGTATAATTATAAGGGGTTTGATTTAGGTCATACCTGAATGACCTAGCAGTTTTCCCTACATTCTTCAATTTAAGTCTGAATTTTGCAATGCATTCATGATCTGTGTCACAGCTCCCAGTTTCGTTTTTGCCGACTGTATAGAGCTTCTCCATCTTTGGCTACAAAGAACATAAATGATCTGATTTTGGTATTGATCATCTGGTGATATCCATGTGTAGAGTTGTCTCTTGTGTTGTTGGAAGAGGGTTTGCTCTGACCAGTATGTTCTCTTGGCAAAACCCTGTTAGCCTTTGCTCTGCTTCATTCTGTACTCCAAGGCCAAACGTGCCAGTAATTCCAAGTTTCCCTTGGCTACCTACTTTTGCATTCTCCTATGATACCGTCCCCTATGATGAAAAGACATCTCTTTTTGCTGTTAGTTCTGGAAAGTCTTGTAGGTTTTCATAGAATCATTCAACTTCAGCTTCTTTGGCATTAGTGGTTGCGGCATAGACTTGGCTTACTGTGATATTGAATGGTTTGCCTTGGAAACTTTATCATTGTGCCATTTTTTGAGATTGCACCCAAGTACTGCTTCAGACTCTTGTTGACTATGGGATTTCTCTTCTTTTCCATTTTTTTCTAAGGGATTCTTGTCCATAGTAGTAGATATAATGGCCATCTGAATTAAATTCTTCCATTTATATCCATTTTAGTTCACTGATTCCTCAAGTGTTGAAGTTCACTCTTGCCATCTCCTGTTTGATTACTTCCAATTTACCTTGATTCGTGGACCCTGTATTCCAGGTTTTATGCAATATTGTTCTTTACAGCATCAGACTTTACTTTCACCACCAGACACATCCACAAGTGGGTGTTGTTTCCACTTTGACTCAGTGTCTCCATTCCTTCTGGAGCTATTTCTCTGCCCTCTCTATTAGCATATTGGACATCTACTGACTTGGGGAGCTCTTCTTTCAGGGTCATATCTTTTTGCTTTATCATACAGTTCATAAAATGGGAGTAATTTTGTGTACCTAATTCAAAATTATAAGCATTAAGGAGATGATGTATATATAAGCTTTACATAATGTAAGGTACTCTACTATATTTTGGGGGAAATTTGATCTTTTAATGGAGATGAGATTCTTAACTCTTTACCCAGTTAACTACTGCTTATCATTCATGATTCTCCTTGTATATTTCACCATTCAATAAACCTTTCTTAAGTCATTAGAATTGGGTTAGGTGCCCCAAGGGCTTACCCTTACTACACCACTAAGTACTCTCGTTGTTATCTTACTCAGCCTTCTAAATTGTGGTTGCTTCTTTGATAAATTTTATAGGAGTTCAAAGATCTGTTCACTGTAGGGTTTCTAGCTTTTAACGCCCAACAGAGAAAAGGCACATTAGAATATCTGTTGAATGAATAAAATATTCCTGACTGGACGAGTCAATGTGTTACTGGGACAAAAAAAAAAAAAAAAAAAAAAAACCTGGTTTAAAAGAATTAATATAATTTTTCCAAGAGACAAAAATATCAAAAATGTTATTTTAAGCACTGAGGATATTGTAAATGGTGGCATCAAAGTACATGATCTTTTGGCAAATTGTGGAGTATTCTATTGTGTGGGGAGCTCATTGTACCTAGGAGGAGGTAGGAATGTTGGAGGGAATTGATGTAAGAGTAATAAACTGAGGTCATGCTAAATGCTGAGCTACTCAACCTGGACTTAATTATCAGGCCCTGGAGAATCATCAAAGACTGAGGCCTAGGCATGGCATGAAAAAAAAGGAGAATATTATCCACTTGGTAACTCTTGGAGTGTGAAGCAATTTTCTTTGAAATAGGAAAAGAAAAGGGCTTTAAATGGAAACTGATTGATATGCTGTTTTGGTATATAATCCAAGAGACTGCCATCCTCTGCTATGCCTAAATCAAGAAGCCATGAGAAACAGTGACATCCTTTGAGACCTCAGGGACATCTAAAAGAGAATAAAGCCATGAATTGAATGAACTGCTCCTCCATGATAGAATCCTGGGATGAAATAGTCATAACCTCATCAGACTCGCCCTGGAAATTCTAGCTGGTTGGGTCTCAAGCAACATTCAAACAGAATACAACATGAGTGGTGTCTTAGGAGCCACAGAGTGTAGTTTCCCTGGGCCTCACAGAAACAGGATTTTAGGATTTTATTAGTTTTCTTCAGGATGTTTCACTATAACATAAATATTGATCAGACCTACTCTTTTTTTGTTGTTGCTTTCTATATACCAAGAAAATGTAGGGTATTTTGGCAAGTGCAGAGCTCTGAGACAAACTGATGACAAGCTTGCATGCAAGAGAAAATCTTTTGGAAATTTTAATAGAGTCAAATTATCTCTCTTTAAGGCATTAATTTTCAATTTTTAAAATGAACTATTTTGAGATGCCCTATTTATGAGATCAGAGAAGTAAGTGTCTGAAAATTCCTATAGATTTCAATCTATTAAAATTTAGTTTTGAGAGAGCCCATTTCATGGTCTGTTTAACTGTATCACAGGAACAATCTAACAAGATGGAAAGTGAAAAGAATTGCTATTTTCACATCTTGCTTTGTGCCCTAAAATGTGACATTTAAAGCTAAAGGACCTTCAAGAATTTGCAGCTAATATTAAAATTCTGGCATTGAGAAGAGGATATCTGTGCTTAATCAGAATTTTGGGTGTTTTTGTATATGTGGTGCACAAAGAAAAAGCAGATCTTTGAGCTTGTAAAAACACTGATGCCATTATAGCAATAAATAGACAACAGAGTATGAATTAGTAGATCATTAACGCAGGTTTCCTGATTAAAGTCAATTTGATTCTATCATCATGACTTATCACATGCCCAAGGCATGCATTAAAGAATTTGAATCACACATGCCTAGACTTGTTTTATTGTTTAATTATTTATAAGTATTATTGCTTGGTGTAAGAAAGCAATCCTAATAAAATTTAATAGAAATTTACTATTTTTATGATATAAAGTTGTCCTCCTTAAATTTAATCTGGGCAGCTACCTACTTTCTGCTGCTCACCAAATTATAATCTCACAAACAAACTAAGAAAAGATAAGAAAAATGATGATATAACTTTTCATATGTTTACACTCATTCAGAATCTCAAAGCAGTTTACAGACATTGATTTAAAATGTTTCAATGCATTCCCCTGGATTCCATAGCTGCTGATTTTTTCATCTGTCAAATAGGAGGTATGGAACTTGTTTATACAACATTTTTTATCCCAATTTTGCCCTTGGTTACTTACAGTCTGTAATCCTGTGGAGTTAAAAGAGGTTAAGAAGAAGACCACATTTAATAAGAGAGTAAAGGAAGTCTGGATACAATTACTCAACTAGGGTAGAGTGATTTCTTGAAAACAATGGAGAAAAAAACGTCCTAAAAAAATAAAGTCCATTTTAAGTCTTAAGGTAATCCTTCTCAAAATATACTTTAAAAAAGTCTATGTAACTTTACTCTTGGTGTTTTTTTTCTTCTTCTTCTTTTTCTTCACTCCAATCCCTTACTAACTTAATCTTTTAGATCCTTGGGAAGAAATTCCTCCATATGAAATTTTTTTCTTGCTTCTTCCCATGAAGATTGTTTTTTTTTCCCCCCTACATCAACTATTCCTGTAGAACAAGCATAACACTTACCCTAATTTATTATATCTATATAATATTGATGAATATCCAGCCAGGAAAATATAAATAGAGAGTGGCTTGAGTAAGGCATTGGAATTGGAAAAGCATAAAGGACAAAAGGATTTCTCCAGAGATGTGAACTCTGCCACAGTTCCTATTGTAGCCTATAGACCTGCCCTGGCTTCTGGATTGAAGGAATCCTCGCTGCTATTTCTACAGAACAATTGAGTTACCATTGCTGTTGTTGTTATAGGAAGCATCACTGAGCAGGAGTTGCCCCTGCCGATGTTTGTATCACCAGTGACACTCACTATGTGATGCTGGAACCCTTGGTTACTTGAAGTCTCTTGCTGCTGCTACTACAGGAGCAAGAAGCAGAGAACATATATTCTTCCTTTTTCCAAACTGCTAAAATCTCACCAGTGCCTCTTATTGATGCATCTCAACAAGAGCACAATTAGCCAAAGAGACTTGAAATTGCAATTTTCATGCTTTTAACTCAGAAATAGAACAGTGAATATACAGCAAGTCCAAATCTAAGAGCCAACAGACAAATCATGGACATTTATTTGCATTTGGACACAAGGTGATTCTTCTCTGTTGCTAATAGAATATAAGATGGCAAATCAAGAGAAGAACTATCACAATAATTTAGCAAGAGAATTTGGTGACTCGAAAGTAGTGAAGATATTGAGAAATGGATATGTCTGAAGATAAAATAGAAATTTTTGATAGGTTGAAAATAAGCATGAGAGAAAAGGATGATGAAAAGATATATTGGCCATTATCAGAGATGGAGAAGTTTTCAGGCAGAACTGGTGTGTTGGGGGTGGGGGACTGTTAATCATGAACTCAGTTTTGAACTTTGAGGTGGTCATATGAATCTGGAGTTCAGGAGAGAAATAATATAAACAAATCAAGCCATAAAGCTGGTTGAGATCACTAAGGAAGTGAGGGTAGATAGAAAAAGAGTAGAGGACTAATCTCTGAGGCATCTCAGCATTTTGAGGTTAAAGAGATTAGTACTCATCCATGGGATGCGTGGAATAAAGTGAAGCGGGTGCTCTCCTGAAAGGCAAGAGTTTCAAGGAGAAGTGATAAGCCGCCACATGCTGCTGTCAGGCTGAAGCAAATGGCATCTGTGGAGTTACTGTTGATCAAAGAGCTCTGACACTAGCACCATGTGCTCAACCATGACCCCAACTTTAGCATCATCACCCGCTGCCAAACTCTGAGTATGGAGAGAGCTGCACGAGCTTCTCCCTAGCATGGGCCTCAGAAAAAGTATCTTTAGCCAGAAAAAGTTTAGGGAATATATATTTTCTTTCTAATTTTTATTACCTGCTGTACCCAGGACCCAAGACAGAAAACAACAGTGAGTTTTACTTAAGGCAACGCAGTGACTAGGAAATAGAGATCTGAGAACCAGGGAAACACATTGCTTTTACAAGATACAAAGAGAAACTTCCTACTTAATTAAATCATGAGAAGATTTAACAGAATTAAACCTGTTTTAGGAGCATCTTGAATGATTTCATGTATACACTAGCTTTTCTGTTTAAGCATGTTTATTCAGTCTGTGATTGATGTTGCAGAAACTTAGGATTGGTATCTTGTAGTGACATAATGTCAAACAAGTTTGACAGCCAGCTTCTATTTCCGAGGGAAATTCTTTGCTTATCTCCTAGAGCAGGATTGTGAAAAGCATGATTTAAAACCTGAATTGAGCATAGTGACTTCTACTCTCTGATGTGGGTGTCTAGTATGAGAATTGTACTTCATCATGGCAACTTTCCACATAGAGTGACTTACGTGGAAGAAAGGAGGGATTGATGAATTTTTAAAGGCCTTTGACAGTTCCTCTGTCCTACCACAAAGGAATTCAGAATATATGGCCTTTATTATATCAGAGTACTTAAAGAATCTTTGCATACACAAAGGTATGTAGAATAATGGATGGAAAACAAACTTTTCTGCAGATTTGTAATGAAAATTAAGTTATGAGAGTGGTCATTGAGAATATGACCAATTAAATGGCCATTGAGAAATTACTTAGCATGGGATGTGAAAGAATTCTTTTTAATAGCTATGGCTAATATTTTAAGTTATATGTTTTACTGTGATATAAGCCCTTCCAATCACACAAAGCCTTCAGTAAGCTTTGCTACTGTAAGTGTGCTACTTAATTATTTTTGGAATTAAATTAAATTAAAGAAAAAAGACTGAGTGTTCCTTTGGGTTGGTACAGAATAGACAAAAGAGAATGGCTGCTGGAGGTGATAGATAAGCGAAATCAGTCATCAGAAAATCAGGCCATGGAAACTAAGCCTTTGGATATTTACAAAAATGTTGCTGGCCAGAACAATATTGATTAATGTATATGCAAAGAACAGGGTGATACAAGTTGACATTTGTATATAGACAATAATCCTAAAGTATTGTGTACGTGGTTTACATGTATCAACTGTGGTTGGGTGTTTGGAGGTGGGAATAAGATAAAGCTATCATTCCCCAGCACAATATATATCATCATAACTGTGAGATGTCTGACCTGGGAGTTAGGAAAACAGGTTTTGAGTCTCAAGTAATTAAATAAGTGAGTTATTCTTGTAAATCTTTCAGTATTGGAGGCATATGTTTCCTCAATTGAATAATGATGAAATTAGAGTTTATTAAGTGATGTATCAGAATTTATATAAATCCTATTTTAATGCAAATGCTTCCCCTGAGGAAATATATAACTGAGTTAAAATCAGTAATTTCCATTTTAGTTATAAAAGTATTTTTCAAATTCTGAAGAAGTGTTAGTTGCTCAGTTGTATCCAACTCTGCGACCTCATGGACTGTAGCCCACCAGGCTCCTCTGTCCAAGGGATTCTCCAGGCAAGAATACTGGAGTGGGTTGTCATTCCCTTCTCCAGAGGATCTTCCCGATCCAGGGATTGAACCCTGGTTTCCTGCATTGCAGGCAGATTCTTTACCATCTGAGCCACCAGAAAAAGCTTTAAATTTTGAGGCATTACATAAATGTAAAGGATATTATGATTTCACTGGTTAATCACCTGCTTCCATCTCACAGAAGCTCATTTCATTAGACTGCTCATATAACAGTAGTGTTGAGTAGGAAAATAGAACAAAATAGATGATTATTTTAGTCCAGTCACCATGGACTGGATCCAGTGCCATCACTTCATGGCAAATAAATGGGGAAACAGTGACAGCATTTATTTTCTTGGGCTCCAAAATCAGTGCAGACGGTGACCATAGCCATGAAATTAAAAGATGCTTGCTCCTTGGAAGAAAAGTTATGACCAGCCTAGACAGCATATTAAAAAGCAGAGACACTACTTTCCCAACAAAGGTCCATATAGGCTCAATTATATAAGGTCCATATAGCCTCAAAAATCATAAAAGCTATGATATTTCCAGTAGTCATGTATGGAACTGAATTGGACTATAAAGAAAACTGAGCACTAAAGAATTGACACTTTTGAACTGTGGTGTTGGAGAAGACTCTTGAGAGAACTTTGGACTGCAAGGAGGTCAAACTAGTCCATCCTAAAGGAAATCAACCCTGAATATGCTTTCAAAGGACTGATGCTGAAGCTCCAGTACTTTGGCCACCTGATGCAAAGAACCAACTCATTAGAAAATACCCTGATGCTGGGCATCACTGGCACAATGGACATGAGTTTGAGCAAGCTCCAGGAGAGGGTAAAGGACAGGGAAGCCTGGTGTGCTGCAGTCCATGGGGTTGCAAACAGTCGGATACCACTGAGCAAGTGACCAACAACAAAGTGAATTTTGGAGACATACGCCTTCAGTTTACAGCGTTACCTACACCACGGCTGGATACAAGTCTAATTCTGAGAGCTCATACAGCCGAAGTGTGATTATTTTGAGATTCTTTCAATTAGTGTCAAGAGTCTTGGCCACGGAGTCAAAAGACCCATGCTGAGTACTAAGTTATTAACATCCTTTGAGACCTGAAGCAAAGTTTTTCCTAAACTTTCTAAGGCTGGGTTATCAGATCCACAGAAGTTAGAAAATATATGTACTGCTGACTCACAAGTTTATAGTGACTTTAAAAGTTAGAAAGTGAACTTGAAAGCACTTTGTAAACTAGAGCGCACTACATAAATGTAAGAAATTGTCATAATATTTCTGTGTTAATCACTGATTTACTTCCCTCTAACTATGACCTGCTCTATTAATTGGTGATATAGAAATACTGTTAAGTATGAAGATGGCTTAGAACAAGATGGGTATATCTATATGCAAATAAGATTTATAACATTCCTTAATTTCATAATGCTAATAAGTACAGCCCTTGACAGTTGTGGTTTTCGTCGTGGCTTCTTTATATGGCTTGACTGACTCTTTTACACAGATTTATGTCTGTGTGAGCAAGCTCCCTGCAACACAATCATAGTTTCCATAAATCTCCAGCATATTCACTGCGACAGTAGCCACATCACCTGCCTCCTTAAGAGACTTCAGAGGGGTTCCTTAGATGCTGTGTTTCCTGAGGTTGGTGAAGATTTGAGTGAGTTTTGCTGTTTTTGCAGGGAAGGCAGAGGTTTGGGGAAAAAACTGAAGGCGCTAAAGTCAATCCCAGTGCAAATGCTGATAAAAGTCAAATAGAAAGAGCTAATTGTCCCAAGGACTGACTAACTCCCAGACCCTCTAACTCTGTGCTGCTAGACTACAGGACCCTGACTTTGTGAGTGCCATAGTTGGGAAGGACAGGCTGGGGCTGGCAACTCCAGAGATGGGCACACCTGCAGACTTGCCGATGACGAGGCTGCCACGCTGCAGCAGCCACCCAGCTGTGAGCAGGTGCGGGTCCCTGCTCACAACTTCCTAGGAGCCTATGCAGCTTGGCTCTTCCTAGGGACCCAGAACCCAGGGTTAATTCCTCTGGGAGAGTGCACAACACACCTCAGACTGTAGCAACAACCGACAGGCCTCTACTACTGCAAGCACTCCTCCCACATCCCAACTGTGGCTGCCATACATACCCCTGCCTCCCCCACCAGATTTAGCAAGTGAGCCTTAATAAGCTTTGGCCTTTGCTCCCTCTTTTGTGGGTACGAAACAGAAGTCAGAGGGTGACCTACCGGTAGAGGCAGGGCCAAAAGCAAAGAGGAGCACGAGGGGCTGTGTGACCAAAGAAGAAGGAGGGCGTTCACCCCTGCAGCAGGTGCAGAGGGTTAAGTGTCCACAATTAGCCTGAGACTGTGCACTTAGGGGGCAATTATGAACTCTGGAAGCAAGAAGAAGCTGGTATAAGGCCAGATCTGAGTAAGACTTGACTCCACAGGGCCCATAGCAGGCTCAAAGACCTTCCTAGAAATGTTGGGGGACTTTCTGAGTAGACAGATTGACTGGAGCATACTATGTGATGAGGACAACTGAAGTCACAGGATAATATTCTTACTATCACTCTCTCTCCATATATATATATATGTCTGTCTATTCTTTTTTGTTTGTAGGTTAGCTTTATTTTTCCCTCATTCCTTTATTTTTCCCTTCTGTGCTGTGTGGTTTGTGAAGTCTTGGTGTTCAAGCAAGGGGTCAGGCAAGGAACTTCCAAGGTTGGAGACATAAGTACAGGACATTGGACCACCAGAGAACTCCCAACCCCATGGAATACTAATTGGCAAGAGCTCTCCCAAAGGCCTCCATCTCAACACTTAGACCTGGACTCACCCAAAGGCCAGCAGGCTATAGTGCCAGATGATCCAAGCCAAACTAAACGGGAATACAACCCTACCCATTAGCAGACAGGCTGCCCAAAGTCAGACCAAGCTCACAGAAACCCTATAACACAGCACTGAGTGTGGCACTTCCCTTTAAAGAGACAAAACTCAGGTCCAGGCACCAGAACAGTCCCCTCACCAAGAAACCTTCACAAGGTGCTGGCCCAGCACACTGGGGGTAAAATGCACAGTAAGAAGGATTGCAACTATGCAGCTGTGAAAAGGAGACCCTAAGCACTGTGAATTAAGCAAAAGAAAAGACAAGGAAGCATGCAGCAGATGAAAGAGTATGGTAAAACCCATGATAACTAGGCCAAACAAGTGAAGAGGAAATAGGCAGTCTACCTGAAAAATAATTCAGAGTAATGATAGGAAAGATGATCCAACACCTTGGAAATAAAATGGGGGTATGATTAAATAAAATGGAGTCATGGCTTGAGAAGATACAAGAACCATTTAAAAATGACCTAAAAGAAATAAAGAACAGACAAGCAACAATGAACAACATAAGTGAAATAAAAAATACTCTTCAGTTCAGTTCAGTTCAGTCTCTCAGTCATGTCTGACTCTTTGTGACCCCATGAATCGCAGCATGCCAGGCCTCCCTGTCCATCACAAACTCCCGGAGTTTACTCAAACTCATGTTCATCGAGTCGGTGATACCATCCAGCCATCTCATCCTCTGTCGTCCCCTTCTCCTCCTGACCCCAATCCCTCCCAGCATCAAGGTCTTTTCCAATGAGTCGACTCTTTGCATGAGGTGGCCAAAGTATTGAAGTTTCAGCTTCAGCATCAGTCCTTCCAATGAACACCCTGGACTGATCTCCTTTAGGATGGACTGATTGGATCTCCTTGCAGTCCAAGGGACTCTCAGCAGTCTTCTCCAACACCACAGTTCAAAAGCATCAATTCTTCAGCGCTCAGCTTTCTTCACAGTCCAACTCTCACATCCATACATGACCACTGGAAAAACCATAGCCTTGACCAGACAGACCTTTGTTGGCAAGGTAACGTCTCTACTTTTTAAAATGCCATCTAGGTTGGTCATAATTTTCCTTGCAAGGAGTAAGCGTCTTTTAATTTCATGGCTGCAATCACCATCTGCAGTGATTTTGGAGCCCAAGAAAATACAGTCTGACACTGTTTCCACTGTTTCCCCGTCTATTTCCCGTGAAGTGATGGGGCCAGATGCCATGATCTTAGTTTTCTGAATGTTGAGCTTTAAGCCAACCTTTTCACTCTCCTCTTTCACTTTCATCAAGTGGCTTTTTAGTTCCTCTTCACTCTCTGCCATAAGGGTGGTGTCATCTGCATATCTGAGATTATTGATATTTCTCCCGGCAATCTTGATTCCAGCTTGTGCTTCATCTAGCCCAGCATTTCTCATGATGTACTCTGCATATAAGTTAAATAAGCAGGGTGACAATATACAGCCTTGATGTACTCCTTTTCCTATTTGGAACCAGGGAACCAGTCTGTTGTTCCATGTCCAATTCTAACTGTTGCTTCCTGACCTGCATATAGGTTTCTCAAGAGGCAGGTCAGATGGTCTGGTATGCCCATCTCTTTCAGAATTTTCCACAGTTTATTGTGATCCACACAGTCGAAGACTTTGGCATAGTCAATAAGGCAGAAATATACATTTTTCTGGGACTCCCTTGCTTTTTTGATGATCCAGCGAATGTTGGCAATTTGATCTCTGGTTCCTCTGCCTTTTCTAAAACTAGCTTGAACATCTGGAAGTTCACGGTTCACATATTGCTGAAGCCTGGCTTGGAGAATTTTGAGCATTACTTTACTAGCGTGTGAGATGAGTACAACTGTGTGGTAGTTTGAGCGTTCTTTGGCATTGCCTTTCTTTGTGATTGGAATGAAAACTGACCTTTTCCAGTCCTGTGGCCACTGCTGAGTTTTCCAAATTTGCTGGCATATTGAGTGCAGCACTTTCACAGCATCATCGTTTAGGATTTGAAATAGCTCAACTGTAATTCCATCACCTCCACTAGCTTTGTTCATAGTAATACTTTCTAAGGCCCACTTGACTTCACATTCCAGGATGTCTGGCTCTAGAGGGAACCAATTAGCAGAATAAGTGAAGCAGAAAAATGGGTAAGTGAGATGAAAGATAGAATGGTGAAAATAACTGAGGCAGAGCAGAATAAAGAAAAAAGAATGAAAAGAAATGAGGATAGTCCCAGAAATCTCTGGGACAACATTAAGTGCACCAACATCTGAATTATAGGGGTTCCAGAAGAAGAGAAAAACAAAGGACATGAGCAAATATTTGAGGAGATTATACTAAAAAAAAAAAAAAATTCTTAGCATGAGAAAGAAAATAGTTATCCAAGTCCAGGAAGCCCTGAGAGTCCCATACAGGATAAACCCAAAGAGAAACACACCAAGGCACAAATTAACCAAACCAGCAAAAAATAAACACAGAGAACAAATGTAAAAAGCAGCAAGGGAAAAGCAACAAATGACATGCAAAATGATCCACATAAGACTAATAGTTGATCTTTCAACAGAAATTCTGTAGGCCAGAAGAGTGTTGCAGAATATACTTTAAAGTGATGGAAGGGGAAAAAAAAAAACCAAAAAAACCCCTACAACCTAGATTACTCTATCCAGCAAGGATATCATTCAGATTTGACAGAGAGATCAAAAGTTTTATAAATAAGCAAAAGTTAAGAGAAATAACCCCCACCAAACCAGCTCTATAACAAATGCTAAAGGGAATTTTCTGGACAGGAAACACAAGAAAAAGGAAAGACATACAATAACAAACCCAAATCAATAAAGTATATGATAATAGGATCATACATATCAATAATTACCTTAAATGTAAATGGACTAAATGCTCTGATCAAAAGACACAAACCAGCTGAAAGGATACAAAAACCAAGACCCCTATATATGCTGTCTACAAGAGAACCACTTCAGACCTAGGGACACATACAGAATGAAAGTGAGGTGCTAAAGATCATTAAAAGATACAAGGAAGGACACTACATAATGGTCAAGGGATCAGTCAAAGAAGAGGATATAACTATTATATATATATATATATATATATACACACACATACACACACCCATCATAGGAGCACCTCAATATGTACAACAAATGCAAACAACTATAAAAGGGGGAATCAATAGAAACACAATAGTAGTGGAGGATTTTAACACTCCACTCACACCAATGGACAGATTATTCAAACAGAAAATTAATAAGGAAACACAAACCTTAAATGATACATTGGATGAGACAGTCCTAATTTATATCTCTAGGATATTTCATCCAAAACCAGCAGAATACACTTTTTTCTCAAGTGCACACAGAATATTCCCCAAGATAGATTACATCTTAGTCACAAATAAGGCTTTGGTAAATTTAAGAAAATTGAAATTGTATCAAGAGTTGTTTCCAAACACAATGCTTATAAGATTAGATACAAATTACAGGGGAAAAAATTCTGTAGAAAACACAAACTTATGGAGACTGAACAATATGCTTCTAAATAACCAAGAAGTCACTGAAGAAATCAAAGAGGAAATGAAAAAATACCTTAAAACAAACGCAAATGAAAACACAACTTAAAATCTATGAGATGTAGTAAAAGCAGTGCTAAGAGGAAAGTTTATAGGAATACAAGCCTGTCAAGCAGTGCTAAGAGGAAAGTTTATAGGAATACAAGCCTGTCTCAAATTACAGGAAAAAACATTAAATAAACAACCTAAGCATATGCCTAAAGCAACTAGAAAAAGAACAAGAAAACCCCAAAGTTGGAAGAAGAGAAATCATTAAGAACACAGCAGAAATAAACCAAAAAAAAAAAAAAATAAATAAAATAAAATAAAAAAGAAAGAAAAATGAAAGAAAGAAGAGCGAAGAGCAATAAAAGTAAAACCTGGTTCTTTGAGAAGATAAACAAAATTGAAAAGTCATTAGCCAGAAATCAAGAAAAAAGTAGGAGAAGACTCAAATCAATAAAATCAATAGAGTCAAAAAACTCTAATCAATAAAATAGAAATAAAAAGAACAAATAACAGCAGACAATGCAGAAATACAAAGGATTATAAGAGGCTATTATGAGTAAATACATGCCAATAAAATGGACAACCTGGAAGAAATGGAAAAATTTTTAGAAAAGCATAGCCTTCTAAAATTGAACCAGGAAGAAATAGAGAATATAAACAGACCAACAAGCACTGAAAATGAAACTGTGACCCAAAATCTTCCAAAAAACAAAAGCCTAGGGACAAATGACTTCCCAGGTGAATTCTATCAGACATTTAGAGAAGAGCTAATACTTATCCTGTTCAAACTGTTCCAAAAAATTTCAGAGGAAGGAAAACCCCCAAACTCATTCTACATGGCTGCCTTCACCTTGATACCAAAACACAGAATACCACAAAAGGAAATTTACAGGCCAGCATCACTGATGCACACAGAGGCAAAAAATCCTCAACAAAGTTCACTCAGGCAGAATCCAACAACACATTAAAAGAATCATCCACCATGATCAAATGGGGTTTATCCCAGGGATGTAAGGATTCTTCAATATATGCAAATCAATCAGTGTGATACACCATATTAACAAATTAAAAGATAAAAGCCATATGATCATCTCAATAGATGCAGAGAAAGCTTTCATCAAAATTCAATACCCGTTTATAATAAAACTCTCCAGAGAATCAGCATAGAAGGAAACTTTCTCAACATAATAAAGGCCATATGTGACCCAAACCCACAGCAAGCATTATTCCCAAGAATGAAAAACTGAAAGGATTAGGAATAAGACAAGGGTGCCTACTCTCACCAGTATTACTCAATATAGTTTTGGAAGTCCTAGTCACAGCAATCAGGGAAGAAAAAGAAATAAAAGGAATCCAGAGTCAAAAAAAACTAAAGCTCACTGTTTACAAATGATAAGATATTATAATAGAACACCCTATAAACATCACCAGAGAACTACTAGAAATAGTTAATGAATTTAGTAAAGCCACAGGATATAAAATTAATACACAGAAATCCCTTGCATTCCTATACACTAAAAATGAAAACTCAGAAAAGAAATTAGGGAAGTAATCCCATTCATCATTACAACAATGAAGAAAATGCCTAGGAATAAACCTACCTAAAGGATGAAAGACTTATATGCAGAAAAATATGACACTGATGAAAGCAATCAAAGATGGAGAAAACAGATGGAGAGATATACCATGTTCTTGGATCAGAATAATCAGTATTGTGAAAATGATCATACTGTCCAAAGCAATCTATAGATTCAATACAATCCCTATCAAATTGCCACTGGTGTTTTTCACAGAAGTAGAACAAATAATTTCACAATTTGTGTGGAAACACAAAAGACTCTGAGTAATCAAAGCAGTATTGAGAAGGAAAACTAGAGCTGGAAGAATCAAATTCTCTGACTTCAAATTATATTGCAAAGCTACAGTCATCAAGACAGCATGGTACTGGCACAAAAACAGAAATACAGACCAATGGAACAAGACAGAAAGCCCAGAGACAAGCCCACATATCTATAGGCACCTTATCTTTGACAACAGAGGCAAGAATATGTGATGGAGAAAAGATAGCCTCTTCAATAATAATTGGTACTGGGAAAACTGGACAGCTTCATATAAAAGAATGAAATTAGAACACTTGCTAACATCAAACACAAAAATAAATTCAAAATGGATTAAAGACCTAAATACAACCAGAAACTATAAAGTTCTTAGAGAAAAACATAGGCAGGACTTTCTTTGACATAAATTGCAGCAAGATTCTCTTTAACTGACCTCTTAGATTAATGGAAAGAGAAAAAAGAAAAAAAAATAGACCTAATAAAACTTAAAATCTTTTGCACAGCAAATGGAACAATAAACAATATGGAACGACAACTCTAGGAATGGGAGAAATTAGTTGCAAACAAAGTAACTGACAAAAGGTTAATCTTCAAAATGTATAAGCAGTTCATGAAGCTCAACATCAGAAAAATAAACAACCCAATCAAAAAGTGGGCAGAAGATCTAAACAGACATTTCTCCAAAGAAGACATTTAGATGGCCAATAAACATGTGCAAAGATGCTAAACATCACTCATGAATAGAGAAAAGCAAATTAAAACTGCAGCGAGGTATCACCTCACACCAATCAGAATGGCCATCAAAAAAAAAAAATCTACAACAATAAATCCTGGAAAGGATGTGGGAAAAAGGCAACCCTCCTGTACTATTGATGGGTATGTAACTGATACAGCCATTATGGAAACCAGTATAGAGATTCCTTAGAAAACTAGGAATTAATCTACCATTTGACTCACCAATTGCACTACTGGGCATATACCCTGAGAAAATCACGTTTCTAAAAGACACATGTACCCCAGTGTTCATTGTAGCCACATTGACAATAGCCAGGACATGGAAGTAACCTAGATGTCCATTGACAGATGAATGGTGCAATTATACAATGGAATATCACTCAGCCATAAAAAGGAATGCATTTGAGTCAGTTGTAGGAAGATGGATGAACCTAGAGCCTCTTATACAGACTGAAGTAAGTCCAAAAGAGAAAAAATAAGTATCTTATATTAATGTGTGTGTATATGTGTGTGCGTGTATATCTATATATCTATATATATATATGGATATATGGAATCTAGAAAAATGATACTGATGAACCTAGTAGAGAATGGACGTGTGGACACAGCAAGGGAAGGTGAGGGTGGGGAAAATTGAGAAAATGGCATTGACATATATACACTGTCATGTGTAAAACAGTTAGTTAGTGGGAAGTTGTTAAATAACCCAGTGAGTCCAGTCTGGTGCTCCGTGATGATCTAGAGTGGGATGGGGGGAGGGGAGGGAGGCTCAAGAGGGAATTATGACTGATTCACGTTGTTGTATGGTAAAAACCAACATGAAATTGTAAAGCAATTTTCAACCAATTAAAAAATAAATAAATTAAAATTCTGCCTGTAAAACCTTAAAACAAAACAGAACAAAACACAAACGGTCCTTAACAATGACTCCTTGCATAGATGGGACTTGAAAAAGTCAGAGAGATGTCAGATTGCTGCTTCCTCCCTTCCCCTGTGACCTTGAATCTTGGTTGCCAAATTAAAGAATAAAAATCACTTTAGTTCTTGCTCTAAAAACATTGTTTGGACCCAACAGCAAATAATGCACCAAGAAAGCCATTTGAACGTGTGATGATATAAAGGGTAAATCAGGTCAATACTCAACCTTGGGCCTATGCTTCAGTTAAGATCACAAGTGGGCCCTTTGACCTTCATGCCTAACAGGTTAACCCAGGGAGTAATTGTAACATTATATTCCTTAAAAATATCTATTCAAAGATAGTATTTATTATAAAAATATCTATTCATTATTCAATATCTATTCATTATTCCTTAAAAATATCTATTCATTAGGGAATACATTCCAAACTCTTCATCAGTGTGGTCTCAACCAATCTTTCCAGTTTAATTTTGAGCCAATCACTTTGCATGACCTGCAATGCCTGGCAGGCTACAGTCCATGGGGTTACCAAAGAGTTGGAGGTGACTTAGTGACTAAACAAAAGCAACAATTACTCATAGTTTCTAAATCTTATCTTGCCATTTCTTGCTTCCATTCCTTTTCCCAGATTCTCTTCCATCTAGCTGGAACATCTTTCCTTTTCATCCTCCTTGAAAATTCTTATTCTTCTTTTAAAGTTCAGATTAAATATTTATTTAGCTTTGCTACACACACACACACACACACACACACACACACACACACACACACACACACACACACACACACACACACCTCTGTTGTTTCCAAAAGGTATTTGTTCTCATGTTCAGAGATCTATTTTCAAGTGATCCAAACTGGACTTAGTTCAGCATCTCTGCTTCAGGCTGTTTGCCGGCTGGGCTTGTTTCTGGACTGCCAGTTTGCTCTGAAACCCCTGCTGAAGTGACAGCAGCTCTCCAGGGTATATTCTTTTGGAATGCAATGGTAAGCCCAAATCTGCGAGCAAGTTTTACACTTCTGCTAGTCTTATGTTCGCTATATTCCCTTGCCTGAAATAAACAATATGGCCAAGTTCAAAATTCAGGAGTAGTGAGTATACTCCACTCATCATGAGGAATTCAAAGTGTAGATATATTATTTTACCATAGTGAAGTTTGATTGCATACAATTATTCAATTTAGCATAAATGTGAAGCTTTTCTTAACACTCATAGGCAGAGTCAGAAATCTCCTCTTCAGTCTCTAAAAACATTTTGTAACACTGACCACACTGAATTGTTTTTACTTAATAATATTTGTTTCTTCCAAATATATGGCAAGATATAAAGAGTCTTTGAATTATTTTTAGTACATAACACTGTATTTCATTTGACTAATACCAGTAGATCAATAAATGTTTGCTGAAATAGATAAATGATCTGCATCCCAAGCTGTCATATGAATCCTCTCTATAGAATCTTTCTAATGGTTTCAAACAGATTTCACACTTTCTAGGAAATACAAGAGAAACCAAATGTGAAAATTTCACATGGTGCTAGTTTTTACTTTATTCAGGATGTTTCTGACCTCACAAGAAACAATGAAGTCCATCCACAGAGTCTAGGCTCATTTCAAATGGGACTAGGGGACATAATTTTTCAAACTCACACTTCAGTATTTTAACTGAGCCATACATTATTTTATTGCTTTAGTCCACTAGGTATGTAATTCTGGCAGTAAATGTAGTAGTAGTTTGCAAGATTAATATTTGCCCATACACTTCACGTCTGAGCTCATAAAATATAATATTCACTGGTAGGTTTTAAGCCAATGAGAAATGCTAGCATGAAATGAGAATCTTCTTTCTATGGCAATTTAAAGCAAATTAACAGTGACAGTGATGCCATTTTGGTTTGCAAAACACTTTTTCATCCATTTTGTCAACAGCTTTCTGAAATTTCTAAGTTTAAACTGATTTTGAGTCTAAGGGGAAGGAAATAGATAAATACATTTTTCATCCTTATGTTTTCAACTTCAGTAGAAGTGTAAAAAAAAGCACTTGTATTTAAAAGCTCAACTTGTACAAAGTTACCAATGAGAAATGACAGATATTATATTATATTTATATTAAAGCTAGAACAATTTACCATCAATAAAGCAAGGAAACCCAATTTACAATGCAAACCTGCTTCTAATCCCTTTGGAATAAGAGAATCTTGGAATACAAGAGTCCAATTCATCTTTTTCTAATAAGATTAGAAGAAACTAAAAAGCCAAGCAGCTGCTATGTTAATTAATTAGATTTAGGGAATTACTATTAAATACAAGTTTTGTGAAAGCACATGTCTGATATAATTTTAAAGTACCAAGTGATCTAAACTCAGGTTTTTCTTAAAAGAATAGGGGTTTACTTTCTGAATAAGGTATTTTTATTGTGACCTATAGTCCTCTCTTCAACCCTACTCCCTCTTCCCCATGCATACTGCAACCCAACTCTATTGCTTTCTTGCCCAGCTAAACCAAAATCACATGGAGATATTTGCTGGTCTAGAAATGTCTCCATGCCTTTGCAAATGAGGTGGGTTTTTTGTTTGCTTTTGCTGTGCTTGAAAACCCATCCCCCGCTCCTGGCCTAGTGCCTCCAGCCTCAATTTCAACTTTTCTGAGTAGATGAAGACACTCTGCTTTCTGCTCACCTTGGCTTTTATATATGTACTTTCAGCACAGCACTTAGGGCAATTATGGGACACTGTCTGCATTGCCCTGCTCAATGCCTATCACACAGAAACACTGAGTAAAATTTTTGCATAATGATTAGAAAGAGAGAATGTATTATTCCTAGGATGTATTTCAAATTCTTTTAGGGTAGCAATGGTCTTAAAAGAAAAGCCTGTGATGTCAGCAGGCTGTTTTTTTCTCCTAATTTTCCCTCAGTGCTCTTCAGAATGGCTGATTTTTTCTTCCTATTTACCGACTTTAAAAAATGGGATCTGTGCAGAAGCCTTTGCTTGTCTTAGTTAAGCATGGTGAGATTCTCAGTAATTAGTGCTTGTAAAACACCGCAAGGTTTTCAGATGAATTAAAGTGTGAAATCTTATTACAAGCAGTATATTGCTCGAGTAACAAACAGGCATGGAAAATTACACCATTTCCTAGTTTCTTCTGCTTTTAAGGAACAACACAATCCATAATTATCCACAAGTATTGACTCGCTTGCCCCCTGAAGTCTTGACTGCTAGATGAGCTCGCTTCCCTGCACTTGACTGGTTGGTGGGGCAGTCGGAAAGCTTCTTCTTCCACATGATATTTTATTTGACAGCCTCAGATGTCCATGACTGTAGAAAAAGCTTTCTGCGCAAACACAAAGAAATTATTGTGCCCATGAAAGACAAAATAGTTTAAAATGATACCAAATCTCTCTAATTACCCTCAGTGAGGACTTCTGGGTTCACAACAGCAATAGCTATTTTAGGCTACCTCCTCTCCTCCAGAGTGATGGGGTCTAGTAATTTTTGCTCCTATAAGTGATTTGCCATATTAAAACTATACACCATCCAAACACTGTAAGACAGCAACAAAATATTAGCCCTGAACTGGGCTTTTCTGTTAGACTGAGTTGGGAGGTTGGCAGGTACAGGAATGTGGAGCAAATCAACTTGACTTGCATGTCAACCAACTCAAGTGATGAAGGTTTAGCTATATAAAGATTTAATTTGTATTCCATGCCATGCAGATAAAAAGCAAAAGAAACCTCTAAAACCCAGCAATAATAAGTAGATTAATTTAATAATTATTATCAAGTACATCAAGCTTGTAATGATTAACAGTCATAAAGACTTGTGTTTCCCTTTGCACAAATAACCACCTATGTCAATAAATTTGGTAATAGCTGTATTATCAAAGAATGGTTTCTTGTATTTCATCGCTTTATTTTGACCACCAGTAGTCATAATTAATATAATAAAATCCCCATTATAACATCACTAGTGTAAATGTGAATTAGGTCTCGCATTGTTAATGCCTCCATCAGGCCCTTAATCACTTGAAGCGTCACCCTGCATCAAGTACAACATCAATTACATATGATAAAAGCATACAATGCAAAACATATTAACGTGATATTTTCAAGTTGTTATCTAGAGCAGAAGGGCTTTAAAAAATTAATTTCTTTTTGGGGTCTAAACATTTTAGAGGCTTGAGACCTCATTAATTTATCAGCAAAAGCCTTGAGTCTGCCAAAGATCTTTTGGCCTGTTCTCATTTTCCTAGTTGTATCCCTCTGACCTTACCCATTCGTTCTCTGTCCTTTTTAGATGTTTTTCTCATTGAGTGATAAATGTTTGGAGGGAAATTTCTATAGCATTTTAATGACTTTAAAGTAGCTTAATCTTGAAGATATATTTCAAATGCCTTACTTTTTAATATTCTTTGTGAGAAAACGAAGTTGTGTTTTCAGATATGGCAGTGATTTAATAAGTTGCAAAAATGTGACGGTAATTATTCTTCTTGAGCGAGGGCTTTGCCGATAATAAAGAAGTAACACATATGCTGCACTAAAAGAAATGAATTGCAATTATAAAACATTAGAATTTGCTTAACGCTGTTTCTACATTATGGGATTTTCAGGTGGCTCAGCGGTAAAGAACATGCCTGCCAATGCAGGAATCTCTGGAGCCGTGGAGTTGCCATGGATGGATCCCTGGGTGGGGAAGATCCCCTGGAGGAGGAAATGGCAACTCACGCCAGTATTTTTGCTGTGAAAAATCCCATGGACAGAGGAACCTGCTGTGCTGTGGTCTGTGGGGTTGCTAAGAGTCAGACAAGAGTGACTGAGCACACATGCAAGCCTCTACATTATCTTTTTCAGTCACCAGTTAGGTAAGTCAAAACATTAACTGTTTTGTTTAATTAGCTCTCCTTAAATTCATTGAAAAGTCATTCATTTTGTTAGAAAATTTCCAATGATTCTGGTCTGTAGAAATGCAATTAATTGCATTTGGTAGAATGAAATTTTATTTTACTTCTTTTTGTAAATTGCCAATTTACTTCTATTTGTAAATTCATTTCAGGATTCCTTATGTGCCTATTATATGTGGTACTTTGGATTCTCATTTGAACGTATTCTAAGAGCTGACTAGTTCCCTCATTAATAAATGAATTAAATAAAATGCTTCATATGATTATTTTATATTTGTATGAGAGTTATGATTACATCTTTAAAAAGTAATCCTTTAATATCATATTCAGACTGGAGAGCACAATTATGAAACATCCTAATGAAATTCAAAGGAGGATTTAAATCTTAATCTTATATTCTCCCCTGGTCCCATATTCGTTTGTTTTTTACCAGCGTTTCTGTAGAAAGCTTCTGTCCAGCAGTGAATTTCACCCCCTATCACCCCTCTTTGTATTTCCATGTCTATAAAACTCGTGGCACACCAGATAATCCAAAGAAATGCTCAGACTATCACAGGAGGGCTACTGTCAGGACTTTAGAGGTTTGCTGTCAGGGATTTAAAGATCCTACCTCACTAAAAAGCCCATCACTTGCTTTCCTACATCTCTAGTAATCAGAGTTGTGTTTGTGCTTTGTCAGGGCTCAATGACTTCGACAGCAGTGATAACAGAATGCCAGAAGGTAGATTCAAATGACATTCTGCTTGACGCTTCAAAAAGAAGTGTTTCCTGGGTTTCATAAAATTTAAGTCTATCACTTGACCTGGTGTTATCTAAAATTCTTGTATCTCTTCTTCGGAAAGCACAAAGGCAAGTGAGAAAATAGATAAAAACCTGTCTTCTTCAAAAATGGGAAGAAGTCATTTTCAGGGGATTTTCAAGGGAAGGCAAAAATGATAGAATTGGAGCCCTCAAGTTCCTCTCAGGAGGTATTACTAAATTAGTTCTTTGTACATAGATGTGTTCATTCTTTGCAAACCTTTGTAAGGAAAGGACAACCATTTCATGGCTTAGGTAAAATGTCTCTTACATAAACATAAAGCTTTGATGAGATATTGTATACTGTAAGTCCTATATTGGAAACAAAGGTGCACATCTCTATCTTGAGAATAAGAGCCATGTTAATGGAGACATCACTCCAGGTATCCATTTCACAAAGATGCCTAACCCTCACATTGGAAATCAGAACTGAAAATGCTGGATGAGTAGGAGCAATCTCTTTACCCAGTTTCTTGCTTCTTGACTGACAAGGCATATTTATGTCATTTCTAGAGGTGAGTTACTGCTCAATTTACAAAGTTGAAAACTAGACAGAAGAATAACACTCTTTCTTGGAGACCAGATAGCTAATACAAGAGAATCCCATAATTTGTAAGCCAAGGGGTTTAGAGCATTCAAGTCACTGAGTTAAACAAAAGTTTAACTTTTGTTATCTCCCTTGTGTTTAGAAAAGTCTTTAAGAAATCACTAGTCTGTATTAGCTGTGCTAAGACTCAAGAAAAGAGATCTGGTTCAAATTCAATCAAAGTACTCAGTTCAGTTCAGTTCAATCACTGTCATGTCGAACTCTTTGTGATCCCAGGGACTGCAGCATGCCAGACCTCCCTGTCCATCACCAACTCCTGGAGTTTACTCAAACTCATGTCCATTGAGTCAGTGATGCCATCCAACCATCTCATCCTCTGTTGTCCCTTTCTCCTCCTGCCTTCAGTCTTTCCCAGCATCAGGGTCTTTTATCATGAGTTCATTCTTTGCATCAGCTGGCCAAAGTATTGGAGTTTCAGCTTCAACACCAGTCTTTCCAATGAATATTCAGGACTGATCTCCTTTAGGATGGACTGGTTGGATCTTCTTGCAGTCCAAGGGACTCTCAAGAATCTTCTCCAACACCACAGTTCAAAAGCATCAATTCTTCAGCACTCGGCTTTCTTTATAGTCCAACTCTCACATCTATACATGACTATTGGAAAAACCAAAGCTTTGACTAGATGGACCTTTGTTGGTAAAGTAATGTCTCTGCTTTTTAATACGCTGTCTAGTTTGGTCATAGGTTTTCTTCCAAGGAGCAAGTGTCTTTTAATTTCATGGCTGCAGTCACAATCTGCAGTGATTATGAAGCCCCCCAAAATAAAGTCTGTCATTGTTTGCATTGTTTCCCCATCTATTTCCCATGAGGTGATGGGACTGGATGCCATGATCTTAGTTTTCTGGATGTTGAGCTTTAAGCCAATTTTTTCACTGTCCTCTTTCACTTTTATCAAGAGGTTCTTTAGTTCTTCTTCAATTTCTGCCATAAGGGTGGTGTCATCTGTGTATCTGAGGTTATTGATATTTCTCCCAGCAATCTTGATTCCAGCTTGTGCTTCATCCAGCCCAGCATTTCTCATGATGTACTCTGCATATAAGTTAAATAAGCAGGGTTACAGTATACAGCCTTGATGTACTCCTTTTCCAATTTGTAACCAGTCTGTTTTCCTTAATTAACAATAATCTTTTGATGTTCAGATTACCTGTCCCTTGTTGCAAACTTCTCTATAGCCTGACTGCTTCCCTGCTGCCTCCTCAGAATAATTCTTTCAGAGTCACTTGAGATGCTGTCTACCAGGCTTGAAGCCTGAAAAAAATTCTCACCCAATAAAACAAAGCTCTCAACTTTTAGATTGTGACTATTTTTTAAATTGACACATGCAGTTCATGTAGGCATAAATAGAACAAATAAATTGGCCATGGTGCAGTTCCTGATGAGGAAAAGTTAGAGTTATAATACGGGAGATTCCATGCGAGGTCTGGACTATTTGGTGAAGGAAGGCCTACAAAGACATAATTATCTTTCTTTAGAGTATCTTCTTTTAAGGAGGGTAGGAAGGAAGAAAGAAAGGAAGGAATGGAGGCCGGAGAGATAGATTGTAAGAAAGAAAGTTGCTATATAAAGTAGCAGTTACTTCAGTTTTTTTAGTTCTTCAGCTGTAAGATTTTATGATTAACAGTTTGCCCAGTAATCTGGGAAAATGAAAGACACAACTGAGAATATGTTGGAGGGGCAGAGTTCACTGTGGATGCTAAAATATTTTGAAAATGAAGCATTTCATTAAGTCTTCAAAAAGCAGTTAGAAAAAGACCCCAACTTTTCAGCACCACAAGCAAGGTAAAGGGAATTCAAAAGTATGGAATGTGGAAACCCAGAAATTTTCAACTATTGTATATCTTCTACAGAGGTATTTATTTCCTATGCTTTTCAAATGTTGCATTTACTCCAAGTGAAAAGATTTGAGCAAAACATTCCTATATCATATATCAAATTTTTTTATAGTTTATGAGAAATCACAAATAAAGATAATATTTTGAGAGGTACAGTACCATGAAAATTCTTAGAAGGATGCAGGCACTTGACATCCGCTGCCTTCGGTTTGAAGTGATTATACACCTATCGGTGTGCCCTACTATATTATGAATGCTTGGAGAAAACAGACCAGATTTTATTCCAGCATCTTTTGTCATTTTGGAGACAATATGAACAGTATTGTGCATGAAAATGTATTTGCAAATTTTTATTAAACTTAAAAATGCATATCATGTTTTATATCAACTTTATTGTAGTGTAAATATGTACTATATAATATACTCATTATAAGTGTACAGCTGATGAATTCAGGAAATGGACACACTTGATAACTATGTCAACAATTACAATGTAGAACATTTCCTTTACAGTGGAGAGTTTTTTCATGTTCCTTCCCAGTCAATCATCTCACATGCATCCTGACTCCATGGAACTTGGAATTTCTGTCACTTTAGAAGTGATTTGAATTTCCGGTTTTTATAGGTAAAAACATGCAGCTCATGCTCTTTTGTGCCTAACTCCTTGCACTCACGTGTGCATGCAAACTCTTTTCAGTCGTGTCCGACGCTTTGTGACCCTATGGACTGTAGCTTGCCAGGCTCCTCTGTCCATGGGACTCTCCAGGCAAGAATACTGGAGTGGGTTGCCATGCCCTTCTCCAGAAGATCTTCTTGACCCTGAGATCAAACCTGTATCTTCTGCATCACCTACTTTTCAGGTGGATTCTTTACTGCTATGCCACCAGCGAAGCCTAACTCCTTATGTACATCTTAAAGATTTTAATAGTCAGCTCTGTTACTAATTTAGTTTTTAGCCAGTAATTTGTTTTTTTTTTTATTACTTAGAAGTACCCATGTGTATAAATATACCACAATTTGCTTATTCATACATCTGTAATAGAAATTTGGCTTGTTTTAGTTTTTATTTACTGCAAATAAAATTGTTACAACATTCGTGTACAAGTCTTTTATATGGAATGATGCTTCATTTCTCTTGATATATGTTTAAAAATGGAATGGCAACATGGTACTTGTACATTTAACTTTTTACTAACCTGCCAAAGTACACTGACTGAAAAGAACTTGTAGCATATTGCTTTATATATTTTGAAGCTCTGTTATTGGGTACCTGCTCCTAGGATTGCTACATTTTTATTTGAATTATTGACCCTTTATCATTATGAAATGGTCTTCTCTATTCCCAGTAATAATTCACTTTAAATTCTTTCAACTTATTGATCTACTTTCCTATAGTCTTCCATTAATTTCATCAAGTGAAATTTTCATTTCATATATTTAGTTCTTTTTTATATTTTACTTCTCTTCTTATTGAGTTTATGTTCTCCTTAAATGTTTAGACACACTGAACCTATTTATTAATACAAGAGTTGATTTTAAGTCATTTCTAAATTCTATCATCTCTATAATTTTGAGTTTTGTTTCTATTGGCTTATTTCTTCTACATGTGACATATTTTCCTATTTCTTGACACATCTAGAAATTTTTATTGGGTTCTGTACTTTATGAATAATATACTGCTTGGTGCTTAAATTTTGTTGCCTTCCTCTTTAAAGTGTTACGCTTTGTTTTGACAGTTAAATTACTTGCAGATTACCTTGATCTATTCAAGGTTCATTGTAAATTGCATTAGAGGAAGTCTACACTAGTTTTTATTCTAGAGATAAGTTAGCTTTACTACTATGGCATGACTAGTCTTGGATATCACCTGAATATTACAAATTTTAAAAGAGAATGTTTCTGGCTGCTCAGAGCTAAATTTTCTTCATGTCCTGTGTGAGCTTTGGAAATTATTCAGGTAATAATGTCCCAGTTGGTCTTGGCCCTACCCAAGGAATTTCATTTTAGGCATAGGTAATTTTCAGCAAAAATTCAAGGAAACCCCAGTGGAGATTTTTAGAGCTTTTAAAAAATTAATAATCTTTAATTTACTGTTATATTTTTCTCTGTGTGGCTCCTTCCTCTCCATATTCTTGCCTAGCACATTCCCACTGCCTTGACATCTGATCTCTTGTCTCAAGAGAGTAAGACCTGTGTACCTGCTTGGACTCCAGCCTTCACACTGTAGTCTGGAATGTGCCTCTGGGCAGAAAGACAGAGCAATGCCCTTACTTTTTCACTTGTTTCCCATATATAAAGGATCATAACCATATAAGCTCCCTGTTGTCTAATCTATGAAAACATTTGTCATACATTTTTCAGCTCTTTGTTTGCAGTAGGATGATAACTTTGTTCTTATTATTCCAGCATTGTGAATAAGATACATTTTTCAAAGAATAATAATAAAATATGAGGATGATTTGAACTTATTGATAAAGATTATAATTTGGTGGTAGTCATAATATTTTAATGTTCCTGTTCCACATATGGCTTAGATTGGTCTTGAAGCTGTCAAATGATATAAAAATAGAAATTCAGAAGGCAGTATCATATATGCTGTTTTCATTCAGCAGGATTTTAGCTTACATATTTTTCTAGTTTGAGGGTAGGGTAATAGAGGGGATGGGAAAATAATACCTTAATTTTTGCATATTAGGTACAATTAAGGCATCAGGAAAGTGGTAAGAGCAGCTTTTGGTGTTAGAAAGAAATGACTTAGACCTCAGCTTAGCTGTTTATTAGCCATGAAATCTCATTCAATTTCTCCGAGTCTCAGTTGAATTTTATATAATTCATATTACATTATATAGTTGTTATAAGGTCTACTTGAGAATTTATATAAATAACCTCCAATAGTTCTTAGAAGTGTTGGGGAAAATGCCAGTTTCCTTCTACTGGCCTGATTGAAGAGATTTATTAAAGATTTATTAAACTTTGCTGAGGCAATTTCTTTCAAAGCAGAGAAAACTGAAATTTAGGAAAGAAAAGCCTATTTCTATACAGCGTTTCAGAGTATATAGACTGTCAGAGTTAAAATAGCTCCTGGAAATAATCTCCAGGGATTTCATGCTTTTATTTTTCCCAGTAAATTTCTTCTTATAGACTTAATTTTATTTGGCACTTCTGTTGGTTATTCTCTGTTAAACTTCCCCCAGCCATCCTCTGCCCAGCTCTGTCCCCCAGAGAGCTGAGCCCTGTGGGGTGTTACCCTCAGGTTCCTTGCTCTCTGCTTTTGGATGTTTCTTGGACAATGAGAGGAAACAAAAAGCGCTGAGAGGAGAGGACAAGAAGAGAGAGATAGCCGTGTAGTTTCTGTGTTTCTGCTCTGACTCCCCTGAGGCTTTGACCTTGCACATCCCGGTGCTGACGCACATTTACGACAGCCTCTGGGGAGTTAGTTCTTCCTGCATGGCTCTGGCCCTGCAAAGATAAACTTGGTTTCTTCCCTTTGTGTCTTTAGGCCTAGATCTAAAGTTTCCTGCTTGTTGTTGCTTAGCCCCATGTGCTCATTTGCGTCCTTCAGTCTTGCCCAAGCCTCTCTCGAAAGTACCTTCATGAAATTCTCTTTCTTATAATCATTTTGAGTAGGATTCCAATACCTGTCAGGCCATGACTAGACTCATTTCCCATGACTAGACTCAGATGCCATTGAAACAAATTGAACAGAAACATATTCTCTTATAGTTCTGGAGGCCAGAAGTCTGAAATCAAGGTGTTGGAAGGACTCTGCCTTCTCTGAAGATTCTAGAGGACAGTCTTGCATCTTCACCCTTCTGATGGTTTCAGGAGTTCTTTGGCTTGCAGCTACCTTACTCCAGTCTCTGCCTCTGTCCTCATGTGGCATCTTCCTGAGTCTTCTCTCTGTGTAAGGACACTGGCCTTTGGGTTTCAAGTCTACCAGAGTAATCCAGAATGATCTCAAGATACGTAACTACATCTATAAAAGTCATATTTAAAGTTTTCAAGACATAAATATATCCCTTTGACAGCCACTGTTCAACCCACTACACTGACTTGTGCAAGCTACTAATACTTAAAGCAGAAAATAGCTAACCTTCTCTAATTAAAAGGAAGGTAACTGAGCTGTACCCTTCCTCACACCTATGTTATGTGTAAGGAAACAGAAACCCTAGTATTACACACCTAGTCAATAGGACTTCTAAACAGTGGCTTTCTTCATAAACCTGGTATTTGTGTAGTTGAGAGGATACTTGTATGGTCAAAATTATTTACTATTCTAGTAAGAAAATCAGGCATTTGGGACAAGGCTAATTCTTGCTTTCCCAGTGTTTTCTGTTTAGCAGGGGAGAATATTAATGCATCTTAAACTAATGGGTGGTTTTTTTTTTTTGTTTTTTTTTTTAGACTGTAACTAAAGAAAGATGGAAGATTTTCTTGAGCTGAATTACCATCAAATAAAGTCAGTTAAGCACATTACCCTTTTCCCCCACAGTTTTGTAAATTAAAGTAAATTGAAATTAAGAATATCAAAGCAACTTTTAAATGAATTTTGTCAACAGACATCAGAACTTCTAAAGTTACATGAAAGAAGTATCCTCACCTTGTTCAACTGAGTAATTCTTAACACATGGTGTTTGCTGTTTCTAGTGGGATTTCCAAAACTTAAAATCAGAGAAAGCAGCAGTTTTTTAGACTGTCAAGCTGGCTCAGATATGAAAGAATTGTTTTCACATGTGGTATAATGTTTCTGAAATAGGGAGGTGGAAAATTCTTATTAGTCTCCCCTTAGTTTGGCTGACAGCAGTGTCACTTGTGGTTTGTCTATCCCAGAACATTTGAATCAACTTTCTGGATCATGTTCTAGTAATCTAGGCAAAAACAAATATGCTTGTTTACCCGAAGGAATTGTCAAATAGCTTGGACTGCACTCCTAGAACTTTACATCCTCCTCATTATGTTTCAAAGTCTGCCAGGCTAGTGTCTCTTGATCTTCAGCACCTTGAAATTTCTTTTTTTTTAATGTGCTTTGGTTCAATAACATGTTCTGTCAAGCTGTGCAGATGAAAACTTCCTATTTAAAATATGCAGGAGAGAAGAGAGAATTAAGCCTATGATAGCATTTTCCAAGCAGACTAGAGAACACTAAGAACAAAATTTTGTTGTGTTTTCACTCCTGGTATTTTTATTTGAAGTTTATGGGGAAAAACACGAACACTTAATTGAATCTTCAGGCCGTTGTTGTTGCTGTTTTTAAGCACATCACCTTAATTCATTCATTTCACAAGGGGTTAGTGAGATATATAATATAGAGGATATTATATACCAAATCATGTTCTAGGTTCTGGGGTTACTGTGGTAATCTAAAGAGACATAGCCTTTGCTGTCATAGATATTACTTTCCAGAAGTAATAAAAAGGAAATCAACCATAAATAATTAAGCAAGAGAGAAGATATAAATAGGTAACATTATATAACAAAACTGGTTAGTAGGTTAATTGTGCTTGAGTGGTGTGAGTTAAAAATACCAGGTGATTCCTTGAAAAGAGGGATTTGAGGTCCTTTGGGGCAATTTCTTGGGGATCCAGTAGACTGTTGGAACAAAAGACTGGATGGCATAAATCATATTTCATGAATAGTGAGATTGGTTATCTCTATTCTATGTCTTATCTTTTTCTTTCTCACTAGGTTTTAGGAATAAAAGAGGCAGAATTAAGGTTTTTTCTCATTTCACCCATAAGTTGTGAATATATATATATATATATATATATATATATATATATATGTATATATTATTCTGAGCAGGTAGTCTTTAAAGTGCTCACTGCATGCTTACTTACCACTTCTTCTAGGAAGATTTTTTTGTAATTTAAATATAGAAATTTTCTCCTAATAGGACTAATATGTCCATGCATTCTAAGAAGGATCACCTAAAACAATTACAACAATTGAGCTGATGCAGTCATCCCAGTCCTAGAAATGTGCATCTCCATATTGATAAATGCTCTCTATTTAATTAAAATATATTGATCAAGGCACATTTATCTTTATCAGAATGACCATGCATCGTCTTTTGGGGAATTATTGTTTATTGGTTTGAGAAGCTAATAGGCAGTTTTAAAATAATTTGTCAGCTTTCAAATTTACTTTCTGTCTTCTAAGTAGTTACATATTGCTCTTTGTTAAAATATGCTGTTTTGCCTGCTTAAAGCTTCCCTTAAAAGATATGTAGGATGTAATAAACACTAATTAGTTTGTGTGATCATTCAGCAGACTGCTTGGGAGGAATCCACTGATGTGCTGTAGAAATATCAGTTCTTTAATGGAATGTCTGATGTGAACTGATTATAGATTTATAAAAGATGTAGACTTAACCAGAGTTATTAAGTCTCTTGTGATCAATTCACCTGATGTCACAGAGAAAACAATTTAAAGAGATGCTATTTTAAATTAATATGTTAGCATAGGTCACACTTATGGAATTTGCAGTTTTGCTTGTGGTATAGTTCATTCTGTAAATGGAAACTGGATAACAGGAAGGAAATTATATTTCACTTTTAGAAATAATTTGAATAAAAATGCACATCAAACATATTTTTTGAACAAATTAGGATCTGGTGTGAATTTTCAAATAGCAAATGAAACAACTTTCAAGTGCAACATCTAAGCTATATAAAGTAAATATTTGGGGGTATATTATACATGCACAGCGAGCTGTAAAAAACTCAAACCCTAAATGATAACAGATTTGTGTCTATGACAAAGCACCATCTGAGAAATGTTCCAAACTGGACTTTCTTATATAAGTATGCATTGTAAATGTGATAAAGACTGTGGAAAGCAACGTTCAGATTCTGTTAGAACAGATAAGATGGGGGCTCTGACATAGCCTTGAAGGTCGAGGAAGTGTCTTTTGGAAGTGTCTTTTTGGAAAGTGTCTTTTGGAAGTGACACGATTGGAGAGATGAAGTATCTCAATACGTGAGCCAAATAACTCTCTATCTTAGTCTTACATAGAGGTTGTTGCTCACTGGCTCCCTACAACCCATGTAGAATCCCTTTTTCTTTGCCATGTAGCTCAGACCCAGCCTATGAGACAAGAAAGAAATGTGGGATGATTTGCTTTCTCTATCAAAAAAGAAAAATGCAATTGTAAAGGTCTCCCTCTTTCTAGTTTTCTACTTTTAATATGGGAGCAGGGCAGCTGTCTTGGTGTCCTGAAGTAACATTTAGAAAGTTACAGCCAAAGAAATCAGAGAGTTGTTGGCTAGAAGATTGTCAGGCCACAGAAACAACAGCAGGAACTGCTGGAGTCAAAGATAGAATTAAGGTTCTCTTGTTTCTTCCTAAAAACTTACTTTGTTTGTAGAGAAGAGTGTTGTAAGAGTGTTTTACCCTTCCAACACTTATGTTTCCTGGGGCAGTTGAATCTTTCAAAGAGCTTGACACATGCTTATTTGCCATTTTTCCCAGGCTGATTTTTTTCTTCCCCATTGCAATTTTCCATTGTAAAGCAAGAGAAAGTTGATGAGGCCATTTAGTTTGTCAAATATAAATTTAAAAAGTAGAAATAGAAAACACTTCTGCTGAAAATGCAAATAGAATGAATTTAATTAAAGTAAAGCATTGTGTGCTGAATCCCTTCTATTTGGGGGGGGGGGCAGATTCTAATATTGCGCTTGGTAATATCTCGATACGATTTACTCACAGATTTTAACTTCTGAGGCTTTGTTATAAAGAAAAGTCAAATCAATCATTTTGCATTATACTTTTTAACTTCACAGTTTCTGTTTTTCTTCTGGGAGCATTTGTCCATTTATTTCTTGATATGTAACACATAGGCATCATTGATAAATGAATAATTAAAATTAAGTATTCCACCTTCAAGAAGCTCACCATAAGTAGAAAAAAATAAACTAAAACAACCTTTTATTATATTTATAATAATACAATTTTAAAGGATGTCAATACAATATGTATAATATTCTTTGCAGGACAATCTCCTTTGGGGGTGGGCATGGTGATATGCTGGGGTATCTTGAAAACCATCTTGAAGGAGATGCTTGTTGAGCAAAATTTGAAAGGTGAATAAATATTTTCCAGACAGCAGAGGTTGAAAGAAGGGCATTGAGTGGGCATATACAAAGGTGTGGAGGAACTAAATTACAACACCTGTTTTGGAAACCATTGGCAGTTCAGAGCTGAGAAACCAAGATGAATTAGAGGAGAAAGTGACAGCAAATAAGCCTGAAGAAATAGACAGAACCTCAAGAACAAATAGACAGGTCTGCATAGATCTCTCGGTACCTACAAAGGATGGTCAAATGAAGTCACCTCTATTAAGCTCTAGGCTCAGATTGAGATGCTAAAGCTGGGTAAACTGCTTTGTGGTGTACGCAGGTACAAGCCCTTGATCATGTTAACTCCAATGAACTCAGGATATGTGTTAAAGTCATTTTTATTTCATATAAGAATGAATCTTAAAAATCTGTTATTCCTATAAATTTGCATCCAAATCAGCTTTCATTAACATAAAGAGTCATCCCTCAGTAACCCTGGTGGATTCTTCCAGGACCAACCCTTGCATACCAAAATTAGGCAGATGCTCAAATCCCTCACATGAAATGGTTTATCTGGCAGCTGGTTGAAACTGGAGTAGGAACCTGTGGCTATTAAGGACCGAGTGTGTAAAAACTGGGACTTTCCATTGTAATGGATGCCTCATAGTTTACTTAATCCCCACTGTTGACCAGGTTCTTCAAATTTGTTATTATAAACAATGATATGATATGCGCTTTCCAATTTATGTAACTTTTCAGGGTACATTTTTAAAAGTGAACTGCTGATAGAAATGCAAGATTATTATAATATTGACAAATTGCAACTGATTTATATTATATATAATCCATGTGCTTGCCAGCAGTATACCTAATAGAATTTACGGAACATGTTTTCTTTCCAAAATGAATCATTGAGATAATAGGTGTGTATGTATGTATGTGTGTATATGTATGCATATATATATATAAATAGCCATATAAAATTAATAGAAAATTAGCAATTGAATTTTAAAAGGTGACAGTCAAATGTATTGATGAGAAATGTTTCAAATTTTACATTTAAATTATTTTATTTGAAGAGTGAATACTTGCTCACAGTACAATATTCAAAAGGGAAAATACGTGTGTAAAATTATGCATGTTTCTCCTGCTCTTGTAGCCTCTCATACAGTTCCCTTCCTAAGGGGCAGCAGGGTTACTGCATCTTACAAAATGCTCCAGAAATAATCTTTATAAATATAAGAAAGTATAGGTATAAGTCCAACTATAGCAGCACATTATAAATATTTTTCTGTACTTTGCTTAATTCTAATTAAAATTTTGTGGACTTTCTTCATAGCAGCATGTAAGATCTTCAGTTTAAAAAAATGCTGTACTACAAGTCATTTAAGATATTTTGAGTATTTTGCTTTACAAAAAAGTGTGCAATTAATAACTCTGTATATGCATCATTCTATATGTGTGCCAATACATTGGTGAGAAACCAAGAAATAGGGTTTCTGTGTCAAAAAGTGTTTGCCAAATTGCCATTGACAAAAGCTGTAGCAATTTATAACCCCTAATCAGACAGTGTAAGGAGTGCCTATTTCCCATCTCTCCCATTTTCTTTTTTTAATTTTTGCCACTCTAAAAGGTGAAAGAGTTGTCATTTGACTTGCATTATTTAGTGATATTTCAAAACAATTTATACTTTCCTTTCTCTTAGCTTTCTGTTTAGATTGCTAGCCAACTTATATATTTGACCATTGTTTTTTTTACTGACTTATAAAAGCAATTTTTATATTAAAGTAATTCTTTATTTTTAATTAAATTAAAAATATTTTTTCTCAGCTTTTAATTTGCCTTTCAACACTTTTCATGTTTTATTTTTTCCATGTCGAGTATTTGTTTTATGTAGCTGGATCAGTAGCACCAGAAACAGCATTAATCATTTTTTCCCATGGATAGGATATGAAAAAAAATAAGCATGAATAACAAATGCAAGAGATTTGAATTCAGTATAAAGAAGCTTTAAAATAAAGGGTTATCATTTGAACTGATTTTACAGGCTAGCAAGGATTGTTCTCCAGGGAGATTTTAGATTATGGTTAAAAAATGAACATAGTTTTTGAACACATCCCGTCTGAAATTAGCTAGATTAGATGATGTCTTGTGATAAGATGTGGCCCTATGGATAGTTCAGTTTAGTCGCTCAGTCGTGTCCGACTCTTTGTGACCCCATGGACTGCAGCACGCCAGGCCTCCCTGTCCATCACCAACTCCCAGAGCTTACTCAAACTCATGTCCATTGAGTCAGTGATGCCATCCAGCCTCATCCTCTGTCGTCCCCTTCTCCTCCCGCCTTCAATCTTTCCCAGCATCAGGGTCTTTTCCAATGAGTCAGTTCTTCGTATCAGGTGGCCAAAGTTATTGGAGTTTCAGCTTTAGCATCAGTCCTTCCAGTGAATATTCAGGACTGATTTCCTTTAGGATGGACTGGTTGGATCTCCTTGCAGTCCAAGGGACTCTCAAGAGTCTTCTCAAACACCACAGTTCAAAATCATTAATTGTTCAGAGCTCAGCTTTCTTTATGGTCCTGCTCTCATATTCATATATGACTACTGGGAAAACCATAGGCTTGACTATGTGGACCTTTGTTGGCAAAATAATATCTCTGCTTTTTAATATGCTGTCTAGGTTGGTCATAGCTTTCCTTCCAAAGAGCAAGTGTCTTTTAATTTCATGGCTGCAGTTACCATCTGCAGTGATTTTGGAGCCCGAGAAAAGAAAGTCTGTCACTGTTTCCACTGTTTCCCCATCTATTTGCCATGAAGTGATGGGACCAGATGCCATGATCTTAGTTTTTTGAATGCTCAGTTTTAAGCCAGATTTTTCGCTCTCTTCTTTCACTTTCATCAAGAGGTTCTTTAGTTCCTCTTCAGTGTCTGTCATAAAGGTGGCATCATCTGCATATCTGAGGTTGATGATATTTCTTTCTGCAAATCCAGCTTTGCTTCATCCAGCCTGGCGTTTAGCATGATGTACTCTGCATGTAAGTTGTACTCTGTATACAGAGTATAAGATGCACTCTGCATACCTATGGATAGAATGGTACTCACATAAGTAATGAATAATATAGCACCTTCCCAAAGTTCCACAGAGATCATTTGGATTATTTTCCCCAATATCTCAGTTAGGAAACAGGGACAAAGAGGTGAGGCAATTCGTCACACTTCTCACAGTGAATAAGTGGCAGTATTGGGGCCAGTTTTCCAAGACTTAGTCATGCTGTCAAATCTTATCAAAAATATCTTTTACCTCTTCCTCAAACAGAATGCTCTCTCTCAAGCTGAAACTAGCAGTAAACTAAACAATAACAAACTAAACAAAATCACATCTTCTGGAGCCCAACTGGATTGGAAACTCACTCTTCTAAAGTTTCATGTGATTTGCCTTTTTTTGTTGTTTTTTTTTTTTATTTGTCTTTGTACAACATTCATATCAGCAAAAGAAATATCTATATAC
The DNA here is from genome assembly GCF_910594005.1 of Cervus elaphus. Classification (NCBI taxonomy): domain Eukaryota; kingdom Metazoa; phylum Chordata; class Mammalia; order Artiodactyla; family Cervidae; genus Cervus; species Cervus elaphus. The sequence continues at coordinate 77,520,537 of NC_057819.1, read as the reverse complement.
AATGAGATTGAAAAGTGTGCTTTTGAGGTGAAGATCTCAAGTGACACATTAGTTTTTCACAGCGTTTATCTGTCCTTTTTGGCTAATTAGCTGGCTTAGGTAAAAAAGCACTTCCAATACAAATGTGTGAATAGAAAATAAAACAACAGCAACAAAGAATTAAAACACTTCAGGGCTTCATTTACTTCTGGAATATGAATCAAATCAATATCTCAAAACCTAATTGGGTTGAAAGTCCTGAAATGAACATACATACATGTGCATGTACTTACATAAGCTTATACATATCTTTAAAAACACCTATTAAAATTCTATATTTGATATTAACTAGAAAAATGTCACTAACATTAGAACAAGAGCAACTTTAAGCTGCACACATTCAGACTCTAGCATTTATTCTAAAGTCAGAAACTTCTCAGAAAAATGGGTGAGGGAGAGCCTCACAATTAATTTTATAATGAAGTCTTAGGCATGTCAGGAATCTTTCAACAAACATTAAAGCAAACCTTTATTTCTTATACATAATTTGTTTAACCTCTGAGAATAAACAAGAATGCACACCAAATTTTAGCTCTTGGTCAAGGCTGCCAGAGTCTTGAAAAAAGTTAAGCCAAAAATATGGAAATAGATAAATGTGATGATTCAATGAACAAAAGGAGGGATGGAAGACATTGAACAGAATGAAGACATAACAGATGGTTCTAAGACATGCTCTGGTAAAGAAACTGGAGCACGTATAATTGGAAGTTGACTGGTGGGGAATGGGTAGTATGGAGGAGTTTTTAAAAAATGGAATTTTTTTAAAACACAAGACAAAAGAAATTTTAGTACTGTGGCCAAACATGCTGCTAAAAGCCAGAATTACAGAAAGCAGGTCAAGTGTTGGGATACACGTGCCTATGAAAGTAAGGATGAGAAGCGGCCTTATAGGTCTTTGTAGCTTACCCTTCTTTCTTCATGGACAAACACCGTCAGTTTAATTTTCCAAATTAAGTTCTGTTCTTTGCTGTCTACAATGCATCTTTTGCGTTCTACTATTCCATTTTTATTTTCTTATAATTATTTGTTATCTAATGTAGTCTCTTGGCTTATCTGACTAAACTTTCCATATCATTTCTCAATGGACATGGGTTTGGGTGGACTCCGGCAGTTGGTGATGGACAAGGAGGCCTGGTGAACTGTGGTTCATGGGGTTGCAAAGAGTCGGACGTGACTGAGTGACTGAACTGAACTCTCTTCATATTCAGAAAAAGTTTTAATATTAAAATTATATTAAAGAATATTATCTTCCTCTTGTTTAAAGAATGATAAGGCAGTTTCCTTTTGCTATAGTAATCTTTCCACAAATCTAATGCTTGTTTATTCATCATTAAATAAGAACTGATCTTTTTAGACTCAAGGTCCAGCATTTGAAACAACATGTAGATTAGTGTTTAACTTCCTAAGTAATCATGGGAATGTAAATTAAAACCACAGCAAAGTATCGTTACACACCCATCAAAATATCAAGAATCTCTAAAAATGTTAAGTATTGTTGAAGCTATAGAATAATGAGAACAATTTGATACTATTAATGGCAGTACAAATAAAGTTGTTTCTGAAAACAGGTATTTTCTGACAATGCTGAATATATGATCAATAATCTAGCACTTACAACATTAAATAGAGAGACATTTATGTATCAGTTTGCTGAGTCCTGCCCCAAGGCCACAGGTGCGAGAACTTGTACCAAGGCCACAGAAGACCCCAGAACCAAGGTCAGTCCCAAAGCTGACTGAGCCCCTTGGTGGCTATTGGCAAAAGCCACCCTGATCATCATTAGCAGGCTTCCTGACCACAAATTAGGCAAAGATGCCCATCCCAGTAGTCACCCTATAACAGCCCAACTGATCACCTAATGCCAGCCTTCCATCAGGAATTTTCTTTGTCTTGAGGCTATAAACATTGTCTGCTAACCCAGGAAAGCTGTCAAGTCTCACTCCTGCCAGGAGATGTCGGCCCTCTGAGCTCACAGTGCCCACACTATCTCTGCTCTTTGTTCTTAATAAACTCCTTCTTCACTATGCTACTCTGTGTCTGAAAATTCTTTTCCAACCTATGCTTGGACTGCCTCAAGAGTGGCCCCTGTGGAGACTTTTAGAGGGCTCTCCCCAACTCTGCTTTCCTCTTGTTTCTTTTTCCTCAAACTCTCTGTGACAAGGCAAGTGACAGTGGAAGCAATTGAGGAACTCTAGCCAGGGCTCCTCTCCGGCGTATTCCAAAGGCCCTCCAGCCCGCTGCGCCCCGAGCTGCCACCCAAGCAGACGAGCGCGCTCCCTCCCCTTCTGCCTCCTTCTCCTTTTAAGCTGAGGACCAGTCCAATTACAATTGTGCAGGCGCAGAGCAGGCACTTAAAAGCCGTGAGAATGCCTGCCTCGGGAAGACTCCCACGACAGAGTAAGGAGGTAACCGAACAGGCCAGGCTATTAGAGCATCTGCCCCCCACCCCAACCCCTAGCCCCGCCCCTCCCGCCAAGGCAACTTCCATTCACCATCAGGCACCTGTTGGTTCAAGGGAAATACTGAGCCCACTCCTCTGGCCACCGCCTTCCAGCAGGACTGCAAGGTGAGTCCCCCGGCCTGTCTCTCTCTTTCACTTTTCACCCGTTGGTCTGAACTGATTTGCAGGAGCCTGGTCGTTGCCTCAGAGTCATCCCGAAGAGTGCCGTCCACATTTCAGGTAATCGTCAAAGGGCGAGTCACCCACTGTTGTTCCTTGGCTGTCTTTTCCTGCACTCGCTGCCAGGGGCGTTTTCGCATGGTTTGTGCCCAGGCTTGTACCCCCTGCGGTTTGTGCCGCCCTCCGTTACACGCTCGGGGGTCACCCCTCATTGTTGGATGCGATTTGGGGGATGGCTGGTCATTTGTGCCATTAGTTGTGGTGCCTGAGTCACATGCAGAGGGTTCATTGGGACAGTCGGGATGCCTTCTGTGGCCAGGGAACTCTTAGCACCTCTAAGAATGGGCTCAGGTATGTCTCAAGAACCTCCCTCAGACTTACCTCTAGGTAAGAGGTGATTCTCAGGAATTGGAAAAAAAATGACCCCAAAATCTTAAAAAGAAGAGGCTCACATTCTTTTCTAACAAAAATTTGGAGCCAGTACAAATGCGGGAACCGAGACATGGCTTCTTAGTGGTGGACTAAATTGCAATACAATCCTCCAACCTGATCTCTTTTGCCATTTCTTACATTCAAAACTTCATGGCACTGAGTCAGAACCTGGATCTGAGGGACTCATCCACATTTGTTGTTGCAACCTTATTTTCCATCCCCTTCTATCTCCCTCTCCCTCTCCATCAGATCTTTCCATCAGGACTTTCCTACAATCAAAAGCCTGGAAAAAACTCTCCTAACATTCTAAAGAATCCTCTTCTGTTTTCTCCTGTCTTTCAGAGTGGGAGTTGGAGGAATGGAGGGATATGCAAGTGGGAAAGAACCAAGCTTCCCGAGCTCCTGCAAGTTCCTTTATTCTTTCAAAGGAGCTAGTCAGACTAAGACTGATCAAACTAAGATCAAACTGATCTTACTAAGACTGATCAAACTAAGATTCCGCCTCCCTAGAAGAACAACCCCTGCTGGAACAATATCTTGTCGGCCTTCCCCTGTCATCAGAGACAATTTGAGCACTATTTGGTCTAAATTTTCTATGACTACAAAAAAAGAGAGATCATTTTTTCTTTTTTTCCTGATGCTAGGATGGCCATGGTATTCTTTAGGCTCCAGAGAAAGCTAATTAGAATAAAATCTTTTAGAAATTGCAAAGCCTGTTCTTTTTGCAAGAACACTTGGAAAAATCTGGCTTGTTGAAAAATTTTTTTGAAGCTCTGACCCTGAGAAAGCAGAAACATGCCTGGGAAAAAAGCCTACCATTAACTCTTATCATGTCCTTAAGATACACAGCCCATTCTGCCTGAGAATTCACTCTTAGGCAAATTAGTAGAACTTCAAGCCAAGGAAACAAACAAACAAGCAAAAAGACCAAGAAACAATTTAAATCTCAAGCAGAAAACTCTGAGATCTCTATCTGTGTGGATTTATATTTGTCTCAATGTGTGTCTTTGTCTTTGGATAATATAGCTGAGGTTAATTTGTCAATGAGCTCTATTTAATTGGCCTAAAGAAAACACTTACAAATCAAACAATTCTAAAACAAGAGAAATTAAACTAAATGAATTTCAGGTTCACATGAACTGGAAAATGTTACTATTAGATTAATACCTGATACTAATATTTGTTAATCTAACTCATATAGACATACCGTAAGGTTCATCAACATAAAGTATAATACTTTTATTGTGCCTAGGTTTAATATAAAATAAATAAGATCTAGTTATCTCTATTGAAAATCTGTCAGCAAGGAAAGTAACTTGATGTGAAGAAACTTTTATGGAAAAAAAAATGCAGATACGATAAGTACTTTGGATAATTTTTGTTTACCAATTTACAGAGTGCCAATATAAAGGACAGTTCATAGTTGCTTAAGAAGGGTATGTACTTTTAATAAAGAAGAATGGTATGAGGAATGGAAGTACATTTTATTAAAATGGAAGTAGGTCTGACTTATAGATGGTTATTTATCAATGAACAAAGTGATGAATACAGAAAGAAAAAAAAAAAAAAAAATTGTGGCATGTGGACCAGAGAAAAATAGGGTGCATTATGCAAACTTTTTTAAGATGTTGAATTGCCTTTGAAATCTTTTACTGTTATTCTGTCTAAGTGAATAAAGTTTGTTTCACAATGAATATAAGCTGTTACAAAATTGGAATTTGATTTTCTTTCTCTGTTAAAAGAACAAAGTTTTCTTGAAATGTAGCTTTTGATAACGGCGGAGTATGTAAATTTATTTGACTTCAGTGATTTATATCTGTTTCTGAAACCATTTGTTACCTTGGAAAAATAAATAAACATTATTTCACAATGATCTATGAAAATCACAGCACACAGAGACACAGTTTAATCTGCTTCTACAAAAATTAACCCCTCAATGTCAGACTTCTGCCAACCCAATGTCCCTAAAACATGGGCACAGTTACTCCTAAATCAGGGAACTTAAAGTGGACAAACAAAGGCTATAAACCCAACAGTCACGGCTACGGGATATTCAGCATGGCCAGTTGGCTTTTCCTGGCTCCCTGACAAAACCCATTTTTTTTTTTTTTAAGGGATAACGTCTTCCTTTTTGAAAAATGTGTTTTCCACTTCTGTATACTTTCTACAATCTCCAGTGATTAATGCACCCATTTCAGTGGACAAATCATACAAACCTTAACAAAAACATCTCAAACTTCTTAAGCTATCACTATCACTATCTATCATCCTTAATCATTGGACAAGGATAACAGAACAAAGATTAGTTACATGGGGTTAAGTAAGCTACTAAATAGGATTATAATTTTCATGACTTTTGGCTGACATATTACTAACTTCTTATCTTTATTTTCAGATATAAAGATGTTCTGGTTCCCAAGCTACCTGAAGCAATTTGGTAATTTAAATGTGTGGGTAAAATTAAAACATTTTATATACCTATGACTGATTCATGTTGAGGTTTGACAGAAAACAGCAAAATTCTGTAAAGCAATTATCTTTCAATAAAAAGTAAATTAAAATAATTAATTAATTAATTTTTAAAAATTAAAACTTTTTTTCTTTTTTTCTCTCCCTTGGCCCTCCAGAAACTGGAGATACCTGAGTTTTTAGTGGCCTTAGCAGGTAAATAAAAGCCTTTGTTTGTGTTAGTTGCTCAGTCGTGTCAGACTCTTTGCGGCCCCACTGTAGACCAGGCTCGTTTGTCCACGGGATTCTCCAGGCAAGAACACGGAGTGGATTGCCGTTCCTTTCTCCAGACGATCTTTCCGACCCAGGAATCGAACCCTTTTCTCCTGCATTGCAGGCAGATTCTTTACCGTCTGAGCTACAGGGAAGTCCTAAATAAAAGCTGTATAAGGTAAGTAAAAAGACTGTTTCCAACATGAATAGGAATATTACTATATTTAGGGGACCCATAGAAGAGAAAAATCTACCTAGGCAAAATCTGATGACAAACCTATGGAATGGCTTTCTTTCTTTCTTTTTTTATTTCTGAGAGGTCTTTGGAAATTTTAAGGTTTCTGAGAAATTCCACCAGTGTCAATATGAAAGATGGAGAAGGAAATGGCAACCCACTCCAGTATTTTTGCCTGGAGAATCCCATGGTCAGAGGAGCCTGGCAGGCTACAATCTATGGGGTCGTAAGAGTTGGACAAGCCTGAGTGACTAAGCACGCACAATATGAAAGAATCCTATATAGTTGATGGATCAAACTTATTTTAAAAACAGATTAGTCTTCACTATGTTTAATAAAAATGGGAATAATTTTAGAAAAAAGTTTTTCATTGAATATTAAAGACTAGTTTTGTTAATTAAGGTCTCAGTTTACTAACTTCCTTTGCTGTTATATTCTTACAAGATTTAATTGAGTTAATAAAAGGACGCTCTAAATTTGTTTCTCTGAAGCCTAACTTCATAATCAGTCTTTGAATAAAGATTCAAATGCTCCATGATCAATGACAAGGAGATTAACACCAAACTAGGATCATTTAACAGATTAAGTCAGATGATGTGTTACAAATTAGACTACACATAATAAAAGTTCTTGACATATTTTTGCTTGTAACTTTGCTATTGTTGCTAACTATATTATTCTCTTTATAGCTTGTTTAACAAAATTGTTGTATCTTAAATTACCAAGTATGTGACTGAATCTCTAATGAAATGAATGATTATAATGGTGTAAGTCTAGATTTGGGAAGCAGCAGCAAGAGGGAATATTTTCCTGGACTATAAGGCACTACAAGTAAGGTAGGTATGGTCCATAACTTTTGCTACTGCAAGACTTACTCCAGTAATAGCACATTGAGTGGCCAACCGGAAAAACCTTCACTAGACCACGGAATGAACGTTCCTAGCATCATGGCACAAAATGGTCATAAATATCCCTCAAACCACGGTCAAATTTATTGCCATGAAGGACCCTTGCCAACTGGAACCTGATCTTGGCATCTGCCTCTACAAAGATTAAATCAGGAGCGGCTGCAGCTACTGACCTTCAACACCCCTGAAAGGAGTTCAGGTTGGGAATCAGAAAGGAGTCACTACATGTTCTGGGAAAACTGGTAGGACAGGCCTTCAAATAGCTAGATATTTTCAAGTAAAGATTTTCATGAGCCCTAATTCTTGCATTGCCTCATACCTAGAGAAACATCAACATTGTGGACTAGTGTCTGGACCTGGTTCTTTTGGCTAGTCCCTTTTCTAGACCTCTTGGCAGAATTTCTATTTTTATTAATTTCCAGACCATTTATGTTTCTCTGGTAGCTCAGCTGGTAAAGAGCCTGCCTGCAATGCAGGAGATCCCAGTTCAATTCCTGGCTCAGGAGGATCCCCTGGAGAAGGGATAGGCTACTCACTCCGGTATTCTTGGGCGTCTCTGGTGTCTCAGATGGTAAAGAATCCACCTGTAATTCAGGAGACCTGGGCTCGATCCCTGGATTGTGAATATACCCTGGAGGAGAGCATATCAACCAGCTCCAGTATTATATCCCGGAGAATCCCATGGACAGAGGAGCCTGGTGAGCTACCGTCCATGGGGCAGCAAAGAGTCGGACACAACTGAGCAAGGAAGCACAGCACAGACCAGGTATCTTGAACCTTCTTGTTAAGTTTGTCTCTTCTAGAATACAAAAAATAAATCTCCAGATGGTGCTGCAGCAAGGATACCAGCCGGCTGATACACGAACTATGCTGGAACAAGCTGCCTTGTCCTTCCATGGACTCTCACCTCCTTCCATAATTGACACCCTTGTCCAGCAAGAAGAAACCAGAGTGGTCTTTGCCCCTTCCCCCAATGACCTGGATCCTCATGTCTCAAGATGGAGATAGGCAGGTAGTTAGACATAAGCATGGTCTTGAGGGGTCAAATATTTGTCCCATAGATAAAACAGGGGGATGCTGAGTCCTGCTCCAAGGCCACAGGTATCAAGGTCTTGGAAGTGGAGCCCAGAACCAAGGTCACCCCTGAAGCTGACTGAGCCCATTTGTAACTGTTGCCAAAAGCTACCCTGATCATCACTACCAGGGTTCCTGACCACAAATTAGGCAAATATGCCCACCCTGGTAGTCTCCCTATAGTGCCCTAGCCAAGCCCCTAATGCCAACCTTCCAGCAGGAATTTTCTTCGTCTTGAGGCTCTAAAAATTCACTACTAATCCATGAAAGCTGTTGACTCTTTCTGGCCTGTCAGGAGGTGTCAGCCCACTGCACCTGCAGTGCCCACATCATCTTGGTTGTTTGTTCTTAATAAACTCACTCTTTACTGCAATATCGTGCATCTGGAAATTCTTTTCTGGCCTTGTTCAGATTGCCTCAACAGAGGGTTATGTATCAGGTTATGAGTGAAAGAATATTTATGGCCATATTCATAATACTCCCAGATCTGAAAAAAAAAACCTCAAATGTCCTTTAACAGGAGAATGGACAAGTAATCAAAGTGTAGCACAGCAATAGAATATTTTACATCCATGACATGAATAAACCATACTCATGACAAACCATATTAACAAATCATACAAATAATGTTGAATAAAAGAAGCAAAGGAAAAAAGCATAGCATCCACTATAACCATTAATATTAAAAACAAGAAAATGAACAACTTTTAAATGATTGATTCAATGGTGATAAATCTCTGTAAAAGTAAAAATAAAATTGACCCATTATAATTTTGTGACAACTGCTATTTCTGTGGGGATGAAGAGCAGGAAACTTGAAGAACTTTGGAGAACTAGCAATGTTCTATTTCTTTATAAGTAATGGAAAACATCAGTGTTTGCATTTTTCATTACACTGACTTTTTTTAAGTTAATAAACTAAAACTTTTTATTGAGATATAATTGGCATGTAACATTAGTTTCAGGTGTACAAAATAATGATTAAATATATATATTGTGGAATGATCACAACAATGAGTCTAGATAGCATAAGTAATTATACATAGCTACAATGTTATTCTTGTGATGATAACTTTTAGATCTACTCTTGTATCAAGTTTCAAATATGCAGTATATTATTATTCACTATAGTCACCATGCTGTACATTACATCCCCATGACATTCATATGTAGATCTTCCTTTAGCCTTATTGACCCTTTTCTTGAACAAATGGTTGTAAGCCTTGTATGATGCTCTTGTTGTTTGTAGTAGTTGCAGTAAAAGTTCCTCTTCAATTAGCTTTTTTTAAAAAAAATTATTTATGTATTTTACTTTACAACATTGCATTGGTTTTGCCATACATTGGCTTGAATCCGCCATGTGTGTACATGTGTTCCCCATCCTGAGCCCCCCTCCCACCTCCCTCCCCATCCCATCTCTCTGGGTCATCCCAGTGCACCAGCCCCGAGCACCCTGTATCATGCATTGAACCTGGACTGGCGATTCGTTTCACATATGATAATTTACATGTTTCAATGCCATTCTCCCATATCATCCCACCCTCACCCTCTCCCACAGAGTCCAAAAGACTGTTCAATACATCTGTGTCTCTCTTGCTGTCTAGCATACAGGGTTATCATTACCATCTTTCTAAATTCCATATATATGCATTAGTATACTGTATTGATGTTTTTCTTTCTGGCTTACTTCACTCTGTATAACAGGTTTCAGTTTCATCCACCTCATTAGAACTGATTCAAATGTATTCTTTTTAATGGCTGAGTAATATTCCATTGTGTATATGTACCACAGTTTTCTTATCCACTCGTCTGCTGATGGGCATCTAGGTTGCTTCCATGTCCTGGCTATTATAAACAGTGCTGTGATGAGCATTGAGGTACACGTGTCTCTTTCAGATCTGGTTTCCTCAGTGTATATGCCCAGCAGCGGGATTGCTGGGTCATATGGCAGTTCTATTTCCAGTTGTTCAAGGAATCTCCACACTGTTCTCCATAGTGGCTATACTAGTTTGCATTCCCACCAACAGTGTAAAAGTGTTCCCTTTTCTCCACACCCTCTCCAGCATTCATTGCTTGTAGACTTTTGGATAGCAGCCATTCTGACTGGCACATTACCCTGATATTATGCCTTATATATCTTTTAATATATAAATTATAGTTAAAACTAAAAGAGAGCTTCAACTAAATACTATTAGAATAGCCAAAATCTGAAACATTGACAAAAACTAAATGCTTGGAGGGAAACAAAATCTCATACTTAACTAGTAGGAATGCAAACTGACAAATCCACTTAGGGAGATAATTTGGTGATTTCTTTAAAACCTAAGCGTTCTCTCACCAATGATCAAGCAATCATTATCCCTAAGAAGGTTTAACATTATGCCCACAAAAAAGCCTGCACATGGGTATTTATATTTATATTCCAGATCTTGGACGCAACCAAGGTGTCCTTCAATAGGTGAATGGATAAATAAACAGTGGTATATCCACACAATGGAGTATTAGTCAGTGGTTAAAAAAAAAAAAAAAGGCAATGTGCCGTCAAGCCACAAAGAGACATGGAAGAAACTTAAATACCCATTACTAAGAGAAAGAAGCCAATCTGAAAAAGATACATACTATATTATTCAAACTATATGACATTCTGGAAAAGGCAAAACCATGGAGATAATAAAAAGATGAGTGGTTTCCTAATGTGAAGGAAAGTAAATGTGAATGGACAGAGCACAGAGAATTTTTAGGGCGGTGAAAATACTCAAGCTCAGATAACTTCAATAACTATGTAATTAGTGGTTGAGCTTGGATTTTAACCTTCAGCTGTTGGATTCTTTTCATCTGTTATATCCCTTGCATCTTTTGTACATATAGCTACTATGTATAGCTGGGTACATAGTATCTACTCTGCAACTCAATTTCTCCAACTGGGGATGTTCACCCTAAATAAAAGCTGAAGATAAAATGTAACATTACTTCAGACACATTTACAAAATGGCACTCCTCCTTAGGTATAGCCAGGGAGTGTGTGAGAAAGTCGCTCAGTCGTGCCTGACTCTTTGCGACCTCATGGACTATACAGCCCATGGAATTCTCCAGGCCAGAATACTGGAGTGGGTAGCCTTTCCCCCCTCTAGGGGATCTTCCCAACCCAGGGATCAAACCCAGGTCTCCTGCATTGCAGGCAGGTCCTTTACCAGCTGAGTCATGAGGAAAGCCAGGCTCAACCGAAATGTGACCACCTTAGAAAGATCTCCCCTGGTGTCTGTTGAAAGTAAACTCTATGATAACTGACACTGTCAGTCTGTTCAGTTATATTTTCTGTAGCCAGCACAGTGCCTGGCACAGAGAAGGTCTTCAGTTAACTTGTTGGATAACAATAAAAGAAGGTGAGTACACTTTATTCAAAGAGCTATTCCATAATTTTCCAGTCATTCCCATTTTGAAGGCATTCAATAGCAAACAATCATTTACCAGTGATCTTCCTGGAATGACTTGAACTTTTGTGCACCTTCCCTGTCAGAAACCCCCAATCAGCCTTGTCATTTCAGAGTCTCGAATTGGGGAAATTTTCTTCCTCTGGCTCTTCCTCAAACTGATGCAAGAATAAAGCTAAATAAGTCATCACATGCATTTTCGATAATAGCAGCAAGTCTCTTTGGTCCTGGCTGACCTATATTATGCTTTTACATGATGGTGGGAAGGGTAGAGGTGGAAGAGAGACAGATAGAGCAGTCTAGCTATTAACACTCCTTTCTACAAGGTTAACTGTGTTCTCATTTGCAGGCTGAAGAAAAGACACAAAATTTTGTCTCTTATTTAGCCGGATTCACAAAGAAATTGACTTACTGGATTTTGTGAGAGCATAATAGTTCCCATGGCAACAGAACTCTGTCTATGATGGTGATTTCACTATTGCATCAAAGATTCACATATGGTTTTTATTTATTTTTTGGAAGGTGACAGATCCCTATTCCAATATTCCATATTGGCATCAAATAAAAGGAAAAACTCAAAAGTTAGTGATGAGGAAACAGACATTTTAAACTCAAATGTTCTCTCTTGTTAGCACCAGTGAGAAAGTTGCTCTCTTTTAAGGTTTAATTTTGAAGCTTTCCTTTTCTCACATTCTGATGTGGTAAATGGCTGCATGCTATTTCTATCAGACTGACATGATCAGTCAGCCTTCAGATCCCAAACATGTTTGCAAACCATCTGTTACATTTACTAACAGAGTGAAACAAGAGATCTGGCACTTGACTGTGTTTCAGATATTAACTTTGAAGTCTCATGCATTTGTTTAAATTTGCTGGTATGCTATACTCAAGCTATCTGCATTCCAGAACTTGCACAGAACCTCTAACTAAAGCCCTGTGATTAGTTTCCTAAATGCTATCATTATAAAGCAGAAGGCAATCTGAAACCAGCCCATAGCCTATAACACAGAATTGTGTATTGCTCTTGAAAAGGAACTGGATTTGTAAATATTTTATTTTCTCCTTGAACATAAACATGCAGTTATTCAAATTGACTCCTTGTGCTTGTACACTTGAACTGTGCTATTTGCCAGAGATCCACAAATTGATGTTAGGTGAATAGAATTAGGAGATTAGAGAGTAACTAGTATTTAGCAGTAATTTGGGGGTAGATGACACTTTTTGTTTAGCTAATGGGTTCTCTAGAGTATGGAAGAAAATATTGCTCTGGTCGGAAAGAAATGAGCAATTGGGTAAAGCTTTTCATAATTTTATGAGTTTCTTTGCCAGCGAATCCAACTGGGTAAAGCATAGGTTAAGTATATTGTGAGCATGGGGACGCCTTGAGTTATTACACCAAACCTGTACATTTGTATAGTGTGCTACTATTTAAAATGTACTCCATTTACAATATTATACATATTCATTTCAAAGACTCTCTCTCTCAGGGAATAGAATGGTCACTTTCTACTTTCTAAAGGTGAGGAACTAGACCCAGAGGTAAATGATAGGTTTAACTTGAAATCCCAAAGTTAATGGGTAAAAGCTAGAGGTAGGGTGACCAACCACTCTCATTTTCCTGGGCATATAGGGCTTCTGATATATGGGGCTTCAGTTTTAACACTGGGACTGAGGAGTCCTGGACAAACCAGGATAAATTGGTCATTGCAGCATCAGGAACTTGAATCAATGAATTCTGGGCACAGTTCTCTTTCCTTTCTTTCTACTTCTGAGATTCACTAGTACTTTTCTATGGTTCGATCCTTCAAACTGTGAAAGTGGTTTCTTACCATGAGTTTCACTGGTTTACTTGCTTCACACTGTGCCTGACAAAACAGGATTCATTCTCAGTTTTTTGAATTGCATTCTTCCTTCACATAAAACCTCAGGAGATGTGGCAGTGAAACCTTGCACCTTAGAACCTATAGCAAAATTCTTGAATTAACCAGAGAAAAGAAGTAATTTGTAATACACAGCTTTCATTCAGAAACAAATCACAGTATCTACATGTTGTTCCATCTCAATGAAATATTTGTGTTGTCACAAGGCCATTACATATCAATAGTTTACACTGTGAACTGCAAATTAATTCCAGTAGGAGCCCTGATGTCTGGATTCTCATTTTTCACTGTCATATATACTTTCTATGTCAAAAGCTCTGCATCTAAACCCCAACTTTTCATCAGAATGCTGTCCTAGTACAAGGAGACATAATCATGAACCTTGAAAAATACTAAGATCTGGCTTTGCATATAAATAGGACAAAGAAAAATATATGTTAAAGACACAAGACTTAGGACTCCACTAGTGCTGCTAGAAGGCATTTGCTGATGAGAGACACTAGAAAGGGATGAACCTCACCAAACACACTTAATTTTAAGCCTTTGCATTCTCTGATTCTGTCAGTTATATCAGCAATTTTTGGCATGTTTCATTCAGAAGATATTGTTTCTAAAAGGTAAATACAGGCTTTTAAAAAATTTAACAGAAGGTCCAACTAATAAACTGTGAATATACAGAAGCATTGAGGCAAGGATGACTAGACTGTCTTCTCAATAAAGAAAGAAAGACATTTATTGCATTCTATTTTTAAGAAAGAATTACAGGTGTTAATCTAACAAAACATATCTAAAATTCTACACTAAAAATGACAAAACACTGATGAGAAAATTGCTTCAAAGACCTGAAAAAATGGAGAGACAAATGGAATGGAATGGAAGAACTGACATTGTAAAGATATCAATTCTCTCCAACTTGATATACAGATGCAGTGCAATTATTGCCAAAATCCTAGCAAGAAATTTTATAGGTATAGAGAAAATTATTATAAAATATATATATACAAATGAAAAGGAACAAGGATAGCAAAACTAATTTTGAAAAAGAATAAAGAGGAAGGAATCCTTCTACCAGACTTTATGACTTACCATGCAGCTACTCTAATCAAGACATATTGTTGGATTAATGGATTAGAGAACCCAGAAACAGAGTTATACAAATTCTATAAAACTTCTAGAAAAATACATATGAGGAAATTTTTGAATGTGTATGGTATATATGTGTAGGTGAAAAGGTTTTAAGCTCAACACCAAAAACACAATTCACAAAAGAAAAAAATGATAAACTGACCTTTGTAAAAATAAAAGAAAACAAACCTTTTGCTCTGAGAATGACTGGTTAAAAGGATGAAGGACAAGTGATGAACTTGGAGAAAATATCTACAAATCATATATCCAACAAAGGACCAGTATCTAGAATATACAAGAAACTCACAAAACTCAACAGGAAAACAATCAACTGATTCAATCACAAAATAACCAAAGATCTGAGGAAATCTTTCAAAATAGAAATGCACTAAAAAAAAAAAAAAAAAAATAGAAATGCACAGATGTCAAATAAACACATGAAAAGATACTCAACATTATTAGTTATTAGGGAAATGCAAATGAAAGCCATGATGAGGTATCACTATACCCTATTAGAATGGCTAAAATAATAATGACTGTACTAAAAGTTATCAAAAATACAAAGCAATTGGATGTCTCATTGGAATGTAAAATAGTACCTTCTCTACTGACACCTTCTCTAATAGTCATGACTAGAGACGATCTAGATGTCCTTTAAAAGGTGAATGATTAAACAAGCCATACCAAGGAATACTATTCAGCAACAAAAAGGAATAAATTATCTATACCTGCAACAACTTGTATGAATCTTCAGAGGATTATGCTGTATGAAAAAAAACTTCAAAGTTATATAACAGGATTTCATTTATATACCACTCTTGAAATGACAAAAATTATAGAAAGAAAGAACATATTAGTATTTCCCAGCAGTCAAATAGGTAGTGGGGGCAGGAAGGAGTGGCTTTGGTTATATAAGGGAAATATGTGTGAGACTGGTGATGGTGGAAATATTCTGTAGTTTGACTATTTTAATGTTAATCTCTTGGTTATAATACTGCACTAGAGTTTTGTGAGATGTTACCATTGGGTGAAATTGGGTAAAGGATACATAGAATTTCTCTGTGTATTTTCTTACAACTACATGTGAATTTATCACCTCAAAAGAATTTTTTCATAAAGAAGAAATCAAGCTATAATATTCTAGCATAGCATAACTGGGGTGATTGATGCTTCAGGTGATTTTAGCATACAGAATATCCTAAGTAGATTTTGATCTCCTGTCTGAGGTTTTGCTTGTCTTCAGCTGACAGTGAGAAGAGAGTCACAGTGGATGGGAAGTTGTGATATTTATTTTGCATGTTAACCTGAATAGGTGACAGACACCCATCAACATTTTGCTGTGAAGTACTTTTTTAGATGTGCCTAACATTTAAATCAGTAGACTTTGCATAAAGCAGATCACTGTCTATAATGTGGGTGGGCCTAGTTTAGTCAGTTGAAGATCTTACAAGAAACAATTGAAGACCTCCCAGAAGAAGAGCTTTTACTTCCAAATCACTTGCAAACTTAAGATCACAGCATCAACTCTCCCCTGGGTCTCAATATGCTGTCCTGTTCTGTAGATTTTGGATTCACCAATCCCCATAATCACATGAAGCAATTTCTTAAATCTCCCCTATCTCTGTTTCTCTCTCATTCTGGTTGATTCCATAAGAATTGGTTCTTCATTGGTTCTCTTCCTCCAGAGAACCCTAATTAATACAGATGCAGCCTAATGGAAATTTTTACAAAAAAATCTTGACCCCCTCCTCACCCCCCAAATACCTATCTGGTGACAGTGTCTGCTGTTTCTCTGAGGCTTCCCTCCCCAAGTGCACATTCCCACTTGCAGATGGCTTCATTTGGGCCAGGGAACTGTCCTCTCTGAGGAATCTGACCATCCAAAGCCAACACTTGTACTCTATAATGGAGATATCGAGGAGGCTAATTATGCTTAAGACTTATTAATCTTTTAGTTAGGTTTTTCTGAACAGCTTTCTGAGTTCAATGAAGTTTCTTTAGGAAGGAGTTAATCCCCTAAATAATCAAAAAAGCTGCAGGAGCAATTATTTTGGCAGTGTCTAACACAATGAGGTAGAATGGGGGACATAAACATAGACAGAAGAAAACTGCCAGCCATGTATTTCTTTTAAGATACGCACATGCACACCTTTGTGAGCTTGTGTACACACAAACCTACACAGGTACACAGCTGTGGGGATCGGGAGGAGATGCTACACTATTATAGTGTCAGGTGCAGTGCTGAGGGAGAACTACTGTTAAATGAAGGACACTCCTACCTGAAGGAAAGAAAAACAGTCACATCTGTATATATTAACACAAATCAACACCCAACAGCTCCAAGAAGTACATATCACTTAAACGCTGAGGATTTCTCCTCTCTAGTAGGTGGTGATAAAGGTTATGTTTTTATCTTTATAAACAAAATGTTGCTAAGAAACATCCTGTTTCCAGAACATCTTGCCAGTTAGTTCTGAAAGAAAAAAATATCAGGCAGCTTTGCAAGAGTGGGTAGGAGAACAAAAACAAAAGAGATTTTATCCACGAAGTAATGTGAGTTTATAAATACACATTAGAGAACTTATGCATTCATATGAATATTGTACTTTGAGCTGGCTGCTTTTTGTATGAGGAGGAGGAGGAATAGAGAAAGAAATTATTGTACAGAATATGCTTTGGCTCCTCTTTGGGAATCACAGCCTTAAGCAGTTTTCAAACCATGTAAGAATGGTGGTCACAAAATTTATTTTGTGATGTACCACAAAAAGCACAGACTTTGAAAATTGCTTAAGCTCCATTGGTCTTTTTATCCTTATCTATACAATGGCTCTAATAGCTAATCTAAGATGTTATTGTGGTAACCAGGGGTGCCAATAGTAGCTACCATTCCGAGTGCTCACTTCAAGCACGAGTCTTAGTACCTTACTGAACAAAGCTGTGATGCAGGTGTTATTGATTGTCTACATTTAGTAACATAGGAAAATGAGGCTTTGTGAGGGTAATTTACCCAAAATCACAAGTTAGTAATTGACAGAGTCAAGAGTTAGTTCCTGTTTTCTCTGACTTTCATCCTAAGTCCACATTCTTAGCCACTATGGTATAATACTTATCCATAATTAAATGGACTGAAAGGAGTCTGTTGAGGGCATGGCAACCCACCCTAGTATTCTTGCCTGGAGAATCCTATGGACAGAGGAGCCTGGCGGGGGACAGTTCATAACATCACAAAGAGTTGGATGTGACTAAAGCAACTTAGAACATACACATGCATGCTATTACATACAGTAGATATTTGAAAATTAGTACATATCATCCATCGCTGCTCTATTTGAGAAGTTCAAGGATGGTTGACCTGATTTATAAAATGACTGGAAGCCACTAAGCAAATTTCTGTGTTATTGACTTTAAAAACAAAGTATTCAAGCAATTAAGGCAATCCATACAACACAGGCAGGTGAGTCTACTTGGCTTTCTAGCTGCCGGCTGTTGTAAGCAAAGATGAGAAGTCCCTTCTTCTTTTCACGTTCTCTCATAGGAGTTTGACAAGTATATCAAGTCTCACTCTGAAGGGCTCAGCCTACCAACTGGAACGTGCAATTGGTTCCCTTTATTCATTGGTCCCTGGCATAGAGATGATTCCTGTGTATTTCTGAAGATTAAGAAAGAAGATCCTAAAGTCAAGTGTTTCAGAAAGTGAAGGTATTTCATATATGATAAGAGAGGTGGTGAGTGGTGGGAAATATTTATATCTTAGAATATGATTGATTTTAGTATAATTCAAAAACATTGCAAGAGGGAATTTGGGATAGTTGATGTGTTCTACATATGAAATAGGAAGTACTTTCCAGGGAAGTGATGCCTCATCACGAAAACAAGATGTCAGGCTAGAGTACCCTACTCACCGCACATGAAGGGCTCACAGTCAACAGATAGCTTAGACATGCCTACAACAGCCTCTTATGCCCTGTGATAGTCAATACCTATGCCTTGACTGTCTGCTTAGTCACTCAGTCCTGTCTGACTCTTTGCAACTCCATGGACTGTAGCCCGCCAGGCTTCTCTGTCCATAGGGATTCTCCAGGCATGAATACGGGAGTGGATTGCCATGCCCTCCTCCAGGGGATTTTCCCAATCCAGGGATCGAACCCAGGTCTCCCGCACTGCAGGCAGATTCTTTGTCCTCTGAGCCACCAGGGAATCCCAGTTGTTAAATGTTTTGAATATGAGTGAATACTGATGGTTTTCCTGTAGCCAAAGATAGAATTAAGCTCAGATGAGAGTAGACCACTGGCTATGAATAGGCTGTTGAGATGTAAAATATGAGGATTTCCTGGAAGATAATAATTCCCCCTGACCTGTTATTTTATTTCTATTCTGCCAAAGGAGATTCCTTTCCTACCTAGATCAGGAAAACAACTGCAGAAGCCCCCTTGTTCTCACTTGCAATGCAGAAAGAAAACTGTTGCTGCTTGTGGTCAGAAGAAAAGAAGGCACCGCTCAGGAAGCAAGTCAGGGGCAGCAACACAGCAGACAACTAGCAGAGCGGAAGCCTTGCTGGAGGGGAAGGGAGGCCACACACACCTGTGAGACGTGGGGGAGCAAGAACCACACAGTCATGAGGCTTGCAATCAGTGATTCCTGTAATTTTTCTCCAAGCAATATCAGAAAGAAAGTGGCAGTGAGGAGTTTTAATCTCAGGTCATTTGCAGACCTTGAGATGTATACATTGCAGATTAACTAATATATACAGCTTTTCTATTTCAATTAAACTTATTTTTAAAGCAATATGGTTTAAACTGGAGATGCTGTGATCAGCAAACTAGGCTGTCCCTGAGGGTTATTTTCTGGATATTCAAAGCCATTAAAACATACAATCTCACAAAGTAGCTTAGGCAATGGCCATGCATTCTGCCGAAATCCTGCACTATAAATCCAGTCCAAATCACTTAAAAACCCTGTGCTACATCACTAGGATAAGCTAATAGCAATGCATCACCCTTTGTTTTGGCATTATCTTGTAAATTACTCAGTTCCTCTCATCTCTTCGCCCTCTTTTCTAGTTCTTCTCTTTTCATTTTGGCTGATGTCCTTTGTGTTTCATGCCGCTCATGGTATCTTTTTATCACTGTAAACAGAGAAATCAAAGTTTAGATATGGAATGACATGAATCACTGGATAGACAGGGCCTACTAAATATCCCAAACCATGCTAAATGTGGTGGAATCATGAAAAAATGTTAACAGTGGTATCTAGCACAGGCAGTCTGGACTAATGGAAAAGTGGGACTTTGGGATTGACTGGACTGTCAGCTAGACCTCATGCTGCTACATTTGTAACTTTGTAAAGAAGACTGCAATGCTGGGAAGAGACCATACATGCAGGTGAGATTCAGGGGAAAAGGCCTGGCACATAGTTAGTGGTCAACAAATGAAACCTGTTAAAGATGATAAAATCTTACTTATTGAAAAGTCATGAAGCATTTATTCTTGTTCAGTTCCTCAAAGACTATTACTGAACATTTAATTTCCTCATATGTAAAAATGTGGTTCAATTAGCCAGTTTGAACTGGGGTTTATGATTCTGGGAACTATGACTATGAACTACTTCCCACAGGAAAATACAGAACTAATATCAGAAGGAACTTTGAACAACAGAGAATTCTGAGATGATTAACAGAATGCAACAAACAAGAGTTAGTTGTGGAAGTATTTTGAAACCCAATAACATAAAGCATTAGCAAAACTATGATTGTGATTAAAAGGCTTAAGCAAGAGACAGTGAAGAATAAGAGTTGCATGCAAGATCAATATGTTTCTACTTTCCAGATTTTGCTTTCTACATGTTAACATTGATTTGGATGTCATGATGTTTAGTGGTCCAAACAAACCCCTTAGCAATATGCAACCACAGCAAAAACAAACACACAAAACCTATAGAGAAAAGATGATTTCGTCGAGACTCTAGTTGCTTACTTGAAACTTACAAGCCAAAAAAGGTATTACAGTATATGCATTCATTCATTCATTCATTCACTCAGTAAATATGTACTGATTAATTACTATGAGTCAGGCACTGTTCCAGGTGTAGAGAATATTGCAATGAATCAGAAGACATTGCTTCTGATACATAAATCTTGGTCCAGTTTGCATAACAGAGGACATCACAAACAACTAAATGCAATGCAAGAAGTACAGTGAAAAGAGAAATCAAGCATTGCATGAGGGATACAGGAAAACCATATCACTGAGATCAGTAGTTCTCAGCCAGGGTCTTTGACAATAGATGTGGACATATTTGGTTGTCGTAGTTGAATAATGGGTAAGTGTGTGGGGGGTGTTACTGGAGTCTATGGATGGAGGCCAGACACATTGCTAAACAACTCCCAATATACAGACTTCCCCCCACATCAGGTGATTCAGTATAGTTCAGTTCAGCCACTCAGTCATGTCCACTCTTTGCTACCCCATGGACTGCAGCACACCAGGCCTTCCTGTCCATCACCAACTCTCGAAGCTTGCTCAAACTCATGTCCATCAAGTTGGTGATGCCATCCAACCATCTCATCCTCTGTCGTCCCCTTCTCTTCCTGCCTTCAATCTTTCCCAGCATCAGGGTCTTTTCAAATGAGTCAGTTCTTCATATCAGGTGGCCAAAGTATTGGAGTTTCAGCTTCAGCATCAGTCCTTCCCATGAATATTCAGGACTGATTTCCTTTAGGATGGACAGGTTGAATCTTGCAGTCCAACAGACTCTCAACAGTCTTCTCCAATACCACAGTTCAAAAGCATCAATTCTTCAGCACTCAGCTTTCTTTACAGTCCAACTCTCATATCCATACATGACTGCTGCTAAAACCATAGCTTTGACTAGATGGACCTTTGTTGGCAAAGTAGTGTCTCGGCTTTTTAATATGCTATCTAGGTTGGTCATAGGTTTTCTTCCAAGGAGCAAGGGTTTTTTAAATTTCATGGCTGCAGTCACCATCTGCAGTGAGTTTGGAGCCCATGTAAAGAAAGTCTGTCACTGTTTCTGTTGTACCCCATCTATTTGCCATCAAGTGATGGGACCGGATGCCATGATCTTTGTTTTTTGAATGTTGAGTTTTAAGTCAGCTTTTTCACTCTCCTCTTTCACTTTCACCAAGAGGCACTTCAATTCCTCTTCACTTTCTGTCATTAGGATTATTCACCCTAAATTGTCAATAGTGCCAAAATGGAGAAACTCTGATCTAGATGTAAAGATTTAGGAAGGCTTCCTAGAGTAAGTGAGGTTTGGTCTAGGAGTTGAAGGATGAGGAGGTGTTAGCAATCCACTGAACTGAGCAA
Organism: Cervus elaphus; assembly: GCF_910594005.1. Taxonomy (NCBI): domain Eukaryota; kingdom Metazoa; phylum Chordata; class Mammalia; order Artiodactyla; family Cervidae; genus Cervus; species Cervus elaphus. The sequence goes on along the minus strand of NC_057819.1, from coordinate 77,498,747 downwards.
GAAGGAGACTGTTAGTGACCTTGGGAGGGAACAGTTGGAAATGATTTGAGGAATGAGTGGGAAGTGAGAAGTTGGAGAGATAGAAACAACTATTTTAGAAAGCTTAGCTTGGAAAGAAACAGTGTGGAAACTGAAGCAGGGCGCAACACTGATGGGCAATTATATTTTGCTTGGTTTGATTTAAAGATGGACACGCTTTGAGCATATGTAATGCTTAAGGAGAAGAACAAGTGGAGGAGGTGATATTAAAATTCAGAGGATAAAGGGAAAATTGAGTGAGGACTCCATACAGTGTACAAGTCTATGTATATGAAATGTCCCCAGACAGGAAAATCTAATAGATTATTGATTGCCTAAGGTTGGAGGGTGGGGATTAATGGGTCTGGGTAATGGGGAATGGTTGCTAGTGGGTAAGGTTAGTTTTGAAAGGGGTGAAACTTTCCCAAAATTGATTGTTATAAAAGTTGCACAACTGAGTAAATATACTAAAAACTATCAAATGGCATACTTTAAGTTGGTGTATGTTTTAATAGCGTCATTTAAAAAATAGAGTGAGAAAGTAGGGGGTGAGTGTATGCAATTCATCAGAGAAGGGGGTGATGATTTTTAGGTAGGAGAAGCGACAGCTTTTAAGTGACGCTAAAGGGAGGGCGTACTTGACAGATCCAGGTGGAACTAAGCCTTAAGGTGGCGGGAAGGAGCCCAATGGCTCTGTGTGTGTGTGTGTGTGTGTGTGTGTGTGTGTGTGTGTGTGAAACAATGTGTGGAATAGATGGTCAGCAGGGAGTGAGGGAGCGCTGGTGAGACGAGAGATTTGAGCTAAGCTCAGGCTTAGCTGCTGCCACGAGAGACAGAGAACAAAGAGGGAGAAGTCAAAGGTCTTGCTGGGGGAGCACCAAGAGACTGAATCTGGGGACCTTGACTTGGCGGCCTCATGCTGCGGGTTGTGTTATTTCCACTAGTACATTTGCATATGTAGGACAGGAAGTGGCTTCGAATGACTCGGACTCTGTCTTATCAGGACAGTGGGAAGGGTCTGCCTAGGATAACGAGAAGAGTGCAGGTTTGAAGTGTAGACCACAAATCTTAGCTGGGAAGAGAGAGTGATGGGACAGTGCTGAACTTCTTTTGTACACTAGGCCAATTTCTTTCTGCATATTGTGTACTACTGTGGCACCTAGAATCATAATAGTTCAGGTTTACACGGTGCATGACAATTTGTAGAGCATGTTTGGGTGCTTTATTTTGTCCTTCCCTAATGGCAATGTTAGTTATGTTTTATGTCTGTCATTATTTATGCATGAGCTGAAACTGTGGGTTAAATCCATTTCATCTACCCTTACTAATCAAGGCTGTTTTTCAAACTTGCATATCCTACAAATCGCACAAAGCCTAAACAGTAAGATGTTTGCCCAAGTTGTTTTCCAGGAACTTGGAGTCAGCTGGGCTCAGTTCAAGCTGAGTTGGTTAAGACTGGATAGGACAACTGACCCTTCAACTGGGCATGCAAGAGTGTCCACTCAGTGACCTTTTCACATGAGAGAGTTGGAAATTCCACCATCAGAACTTCAGAGGCTTGTAGCCTAGATACACCTGTGCAGAACCAGGATTACCACACCTTTCCCAATCACCTTTCCAGATGCTCTCTACGCTTTAGAGTGCCCTGCTTCTTTGTTCATTATCCCATTAGTAACTGGACCCCCTTGCCTCAGGGTGGGGGAGAGGATTTGAGACTTGTTCTCCCATCTCTTTACTTGGCTGCCTTGCTAACAACCTCATTTCAGCCTTTTGGTTTGCTGTGCATGGGGCAAAACAAATCTGGCTCAGTAACAAACCATTATGAAATACAGGAAAGGACTCTATTCTTTTGCCTCCATGTATCCACTCTTCTAACACATACACACAGACAGTCATATCCACAGGAGACGTTTCATAAAGGAAATACAACAGTTTTGCTAAGTGGATTTGACTTACTCAAAATTTGGTATCAAAATCATCTACATTCAAGTACCAGTTATAACTCTTCAAGTTGTGCAGATTAGGGCAAATTATTTAATCACTCCCCATCTTGATTTATTATTTACGAGGTTATATCACTTGTCCTAACTTCTGTTTGTTCATCTTCTTCCCAATAGGATCGCTGATCAGAAGCACAGGCTACTCTTCTATCCACCTGTTAGCTACCTTACCATATGATCTAGCCCCTCTGCTTCAAACACAGTATTTGATTAACCCCTTTTTTCTTTGTTTTTTCTAAAAGCAACAATAATTATTTCAATCACCTGTTACTTAAACAAAAGGAGATACATATTTTTTAACTAAAAGGAATCTGTATAGCATTAAGATATACTTGAAGTCCCAGCTGAGTGCTTCTTAAATCAGCAGGCTTCCCCTAAAGGCTTGTTTTTTCTGCAGTAAGTAATCTACAGGTGTCGGCAGCCCAGGATCAGCCCACCAGCATGAAGACAAGAAAGGAAGTCAGCAGGCGGTGCTTTGCTGGTGAGGTGATATGTCAGGCTGTACACGCTTGTCCCTACTTCTCTGAACAATTTTAAAGCTCCGGTAGAACCAGAATGTGCTCCAGGGTCCTGGTGGGTGAGTCCAGGCTTGTAATATTATTGCCCTTTCGATCAAGGGAGAGAAAGATAAGGGTGGTGAGCTCAGTCTGGGTACAGCTTTGGAAAGCAAAGCCAGGAAGAAGTTAGCTGCAGCCTGGGGAAGAATCCCAGTCAGCATTCTTAAGCAGACTTGGTCTCTAACACAGAGCCAGGAGGACACGTCCAACCCACAGTGCAGAGTGAGGAAAACTATGCCACCATTTGCTGTCTTTACTAAAACTGCATTCCAAAGTCTTCACACTAAAAACTAGGCTAGCAAAACCATGATTCTAAAAATCCACTTTTATGGCTATAGGGTATATATGTCTTCCTAAGCATTTCAAATAATGAATGATAACCTTTTGTGTCTGTGTGTAGGTAGATGTGTGCACTAGAAAGTTGAGAGTCTTCATAGAATAAAGTATGTGAAAACACTCTATAAAAAGACAAAATACTATAAACTTGTAATGGATTATTATGTCTTTAATTGAACTGAATCTTCCAAACATCTACTTCACTTTCTCTGTACCATCCTCCCCATTCCAGTGCTAATTGTCATAATCTTCTCTAATGTGTTAACTAATAATAGCTAGAGGTGTTATCTTTCCCTGGAGTGTCTGAATATAATTCTCATACTTATTTAATTATAATTGTTATCCTTTTGAAATAATGAAAGTAATATATACTCATTATAAAAATTGGAAACTACATAAAATAATGAAGAAAATAAAAATTATCTGTCATTCCTCCACATTGAAATAATCACTTTTATGTCATTTTTTCAATCCTGTTGCTATAGACACTAGAATATAAAACATTTATATTTTATACTTTGTGATCATTCTGCATATCAATTTTAAATATTGCTTTTTCATTTTAAATTATATGAAGCGTTTCTATCTTATGATTAAATGTTCTTCAAAAATTACTCTAAAGCCTTCATAAGATTTCCACATATGAACATAAATTATTTTAAAGCTGACTCTCATATCAATGCATATTTTTATTATTCCCAATTTTATTATTATTTTTTAAAAAATAATAAAAAAACATTTAAAAAAACATTTTGCTACAAATTTTTTTATTTGTTTTCTTAAATTTCTACTTATCTTTTCAGATAATGCCTCCAAATGGCATTACAAGTTAATGGGGTGTAAAATATGTGTGCATTTAGTAGACCACTCTTTAAGGTACAAATATTAATCTGGAATGTAAATTTTAGACACTTTGTTAAGAGCAGTGATAAGAAGTATATGTGGCAGTGAGGGTTCCCTATACTGATCTAGTACAGGAAGCACAAAATGCGTCTTTGAATTTCCAAGTTCATCTGATTTAACTGAAAGTTTTATATGTGTTCTTCAATGACTTATATGTTTGACATTCAATCCCTCCACAACTGGGAGCAAATGAACTTGCATCATTTACTGTTTGTAGCTTACACTATATTCTCTCAGCCTTAATGGCTCCTAAAGGAAACAGTATGTGTTGTCTATGATAATTGCCTTGGTCTAGGTTTGGAAGCTACATACAAAAAGCATTATTTTCAAAGTATCTTTTTGAGTATTATATCTCAATTTTTATATTAAGCTTATGATTTTCAATTGTTCAGGAATAGAGAACTGAGGACTTCCCAGGTGGCCTTTGTGGTAAAGAACCTTTCTGCCAGTGTCAGAGACATAAGAGATACGGGTTCGATCCCTGGGTTGGGAGGAGGGCATGGCAACCCACTCCAGTATTTTTGGCTGGGGAATCCCATGGACAGAGTAACCTGGCAGGCTGCAGTCCATAGGGTCGCAAAGAGTCAGACACAACTGAAGTGATTTAGCATGCAAGCACAGAGAACTGAATCCGTTCTTCTCCCCTTGTATTCCTAACTGCTCATCTCTACCAAACACACATTGTTTTATACTACATAAATTGAAGTAAATAAAATCTGGGGAAATGAGAATACAGGTATTCTGAACCTATCATTTATTTTAAGATGACTCTACCCAGGTAATTTTTAGGGTCTGACTCGAAATCCTGCTGGCCCTTGACCAAACACTCTACAGCTAACATTTTGGCTAACATTTTCTTCTTTTCCCAGACTCGTTCTGCTACTGAACTTATCAGGTAAATTATGCTTTATCTCTCTATGCATAGGTAAAATACAATTAAATTCCTTGGTGGAGTAAGGGTACACATACCTCAGAAGTGACAGTATTGTGTTCTCTCCATGTGATATGTTGCAGCTAATTTTGGTATTGTCTCTGGACTGCCTCAAACAGAACCCTAATTTATGTTTCACAGTTTGATTAGCTAATTATATATATACTTTTGATAATTCTATTTTACTTTAGTCAGTTATAATACCTCTTCCCTAATTGGATTGTTCTATAACAATGTTGAGTGTAGGAAAATGTGAGAGACAAGGGCCCAAGAAGGCAGCATCTCACTTTGCATCTATGGATGCAGAGCATCTTCTATTGTGTTTACCTGGGCATTTGAATTTTGATGTTTACTGGTATCTCCACATCATATTCTGTGTTCCAATGTATGTAATCCTGCTCTGGTTTTGATAATTCAATAACTGTTAGCCCTTGTCCTTCTCAGTCCTTTGAATATGGTGGGATTACCAAGACCAGTTATGCTGATGCTGGGAAGTCTTGCCCAATATTAGGGTTTTACCCAGGCTAGTAACAGAAAGACTTTAGAGAACCACCCTGCTTATTTAACTTATATGCAGAGTACATCATGCAAAATGTGGGCTGGAAGAATCACAATCTGGAATCAAGACTGACAGGAGAAATATCAACAACCTCAGATATGCTGATGATGCTACCTTAATGGCAGAAAGTGAAAAGAAACTAAAGAGCCTCTTGATGCAGGTGAAAGAGGAGAGTGAAAAAGCTGGCTTAAAAGTCAGCCTTTAAAAAACTAAGACCATGGCTTCTGGTCCCATCACTTCATGGCAAATAGATGGAGAAACAATGGAAACAAAGAGAGACTTTATTTTCTTGGGCTCCAAAATCACTGCAGATGGTGACTGCTACCATGAAATTCAAGGTTGTTTGTTCCCTGAAAAAAAAGCTGACTAACCTAGACAGCATATTAAAAAGCAGAGACATCACTTTGCCAACAGAGTTCCATTTAGTCAAAGCTATGGTTTTTCCAGTAGTCATGTATGGGTGTGAGTGCTGGACCAGAAAGAAGGCTGAGTGCTGAAGAACTGATGCTTTCAAATCGTGGTGCTAAAAGACTTTTGAGAGTCCCTTGGACAGCAAAGAGATCAAATCAATCAATCCTAAAGGAAATCAACTCTAAATATTCATTGGAAGGACTGTTGCTGAAGCTCTAATACTTTAGCTACCTGATGCAAAGAGCTGACTCATTGGAAAAGACCCTGATGCTGGAAAAAATTGAAGGCAGGATGAGAAGGGGGTGACATTGAATGAGACGGTTGGATAGTATTACCAACTCAATGAACATGAGTTTGAGCAAACTCTGGGAGATAGTGAAGGACATGGAAACCTGATCTGCTGCAGTTCATAGGCTCACAAAGAGTCTAACATGACTTAGCATCTGAACAACAACAAAGTCTTGTCCATGACATTAATCAAAGTTGGACTTAGGCCATAATTAGACATAGAATCAAAGTGCAAATCTGAGCAAGACTGTGTGTGAGGATAAGTACCCTTGGGTGAAATTGAAGTCCAAACCTGCAGGGGTTGACAAAAAGTAAATATGCTGAATTAGGAAGATCCCAGGGGCAGATTTAAACCATGGTTCTTAGACTCTTCCTTGCTGAAATGGAACTTTGAAAACCCATGCTCTGTCAAACTCCTCAGTTGGTCTTGAAGGCACACTATTTTGAAACCAGTATCTGTTAGTCTTAAGCTTAGTATTGATATTTCCACTTTGAGTAAATAGCAGGATCAAAGTAACAGATGTTACTGTGGTAGCTTCCATATTCCAAACTGATCTGGTTAAAGCTTGGCCACCAATGCTTTAGGGCTTCTCTCGTGGCTCAGATGGTCAAGAATCTGCCTGCAATGCAGGAGACCCAGGTTTGATCCCTGGATCAGGAACATGCCCTGGAGAAGAGAATGGCAAGCCACACTACTATTCTTGTCCAGATATTTCCATGGACAGAGCTGGTGGGCTAGAGTTCATGAGGTTGCAAAGAGTCAGACATGACTGAGCAGCTAACACTCCAAAGTTTTAGCTCTCTAAGTATGAGAAAAAAATCTGAAGGGTATGGAAATATATGAAGACAACCCAAATGAGAAGAGAGGCTATTTGAAATTTGCTACAGGAAGCAAGCCAACTACCATCACCTGTGTTTAGAAGACTCAAAGACAGGCAAGGGAGTAGGAAAAGTTTATGGTGAAAAAAATAAAAGAAACTTCAGATATGTTTTATTGGAGGTTGTTGGCATGGAAAAGTGGGAGGCAGGCTAAATAAATGCTAAAAGGGTATCCTATGTGATTGGTTTTTAAAGCATATACAGCTTTCTTGGTTGGTCCTGAGCTGGAAGCATGAGCAAAACTTGGCAGTCATTTGCCAAGTCTTGGCTATTTGGGATTAATTGCTGCAGAGGTTGCACTTTGGATTCCTGAGCCAATTGCTGTAGAGGTTGTGGTCCAGAGTTTTATTATCATATGTGGTTTGGCCATTGCCAATTTATAGATTCAATTTCTCAAAGTATATATATTCTAAATTCTTATCAGGAAATTTTGGTATATTTCTATTTTTTGTTGTCGTTCACCTGCTCAGTTGTGTCCACTGTTTTGCAACTCCACAGACTGTAGCCTACCAGGCTCCTCTGTCCATGGGATTCTCCAGGCAAGAATAGTGGAGTGGGTTGCCATTTCCTTCTCCAGTAGATCTTCCTGACCCAGGAATCGAGCCTTCGTCTCCTGCATTTGCATGAAGACTCTTTACAGTTGAGCCACCACATGAATTAATTTCAGTTATACTAGTTCAGTGCTAAGGACAATATCTGTTTTGAGATATTGATTCATATTAGAGTTTATATTCTAGTAAGGCAATAAATTAGCATTATTGGTGAATTCCACAAGAAAAAATACTCTAATAATCCAAGTATGAGCTATTATACCTAGTTTTCCCGAGTGGCTAGATTTTGAAAGGGTTTTATGGGGTAGTTAGAATTTGAACTGATCCTTGCTGAATTTGAGAACAGCTCTTTATTGGGGAGAGAAGAGAATTGGACAGATGGCCTAGGGTTGAGAACACTTAAGTAGAGAAGTAAGAGCCCAAAGATAAATTAACTGACTTCACTAGTTCATGCTGATCTGAACAATTCTTTGTTTTGAAACCTGTTATTGATTCTTAACTCCTGTACTGAAAGTTCTTTTTCTGGATCCCATTCCCCCTTCGTATTGTTCAGTTCTAATCTCAGACATCACTTGTCACTTTTTTATGAAAGTATGCTAGATAGAGAAGGTGATGGCACCCCACTCCAGTACTCTTGCCTGGAAAATCCCATGGACAGAGGAGCCTGGTAGGCTGCAGTCCGTGGGGTCGCTAAGGGTCAGACACGACTGAGCGACTTCACTTTTACTTTTCACTTTCATGCATTGGAGAAGGAAATGGCAACCCTCCAGTGTTCTTGCCTGGAGAATCCCAGGGATGGGGGAGCCTGGTGGGCTGCCATCTATGGAGTCGCACAGAGTTGGACACGACTGAAGCGACTTAGCAGCAGCAGCAGCAGCATGCTAGATAGTAAGGTTTCAATATTCCTAGTATTGTTTAGGTATATTCTTACTGAATTTCCTAAAAAGCAACCTTAAGAATAAATCTTTAAAGCCTTCCACTAGCGCAGAGTGAAAGAGAAAAGTCACTCAGTTATGGCCAACTCTGCAAACCCATGATCTATACAGTCCATGGAATTCTCCAGGCCAGAACACTGGATTGGGTAGCCATTCTCTTCTCTAGGGAATCTTCCCAACTCAGGGATCAAACCCACATCCTTCACATTGCAGGCAGATTCTTTACCAGCTGAGCCACTAGGGAAGCCCCGACTAGTGCAAGGGTCAACATAAATCTGTAAAGGTCAAGATGGCAAATATTTTTTGATTTGTAAGTTACACAGTTCCTGCTAAGCTACTGAACTTTGCCATTGTTTCACAAAAGCTCCAACAAGTGGGTGTGGACAGATTTGGAACCATGTGTGCCTAAGTAAGCCTGAGGCCTGGGCTGCAGTTTCTGATCCCTTTATTAAGTTCAGTCACTCAGTCATGTCTGACTCTTTGTGACCCCATGGAGTCCAGCACGCCAGGCCTCCCTGTCCATCACCAACTCCTAGAGTTTGCTCAAACTCATGCCCAACGAGCTGGTGATGCCATCCAACCATCTCATCCTCTGTCATCCCTTTCTCCTCCTGCCATCAATCTTACCCAGCATCAGGGTCTTTTCCAATGAGTCAGTTCTTCACATCAGGTGGCCAAAGTATTGGAGTTTCAGCTTCAGCATCAGTCCTTCCAATGAATACTCAGGACTGATCTCCTTTAGGATGGACTGGTTGGATCTTCTTGCAGTCCAAGGGACTCTCCAACACCACAGTTCAAAAGCATCAATTCTTTGGAGCTCAGCTTTTTTTATTGTCCAACACTCTCATCCATACATGTCTATTGGAAAAACCGTAGCTTTGACTAGATGGACCTTTGTTGGCAAAGTAATGTCTCTGCTTTTTTTTTTAATTTTAATTAATTAAATTTTTTGGAGGCTTATTACTCCAATTAGTAGTGACTTTTGCCATACATTGATGTGAATCAGCCATGGGTGTACATATGTCCCTAATCCTGAACCCCCTTCCCACCTCCTTCCCCATTCCATCCCTTTGGGTTGTCCCACGGCACCAGATTTGAGTGTCTTGCTTCATGCATTGAACTTGGACTGGTGATCTATTTCACATATAGTAAAATACATGTTTCAATGCTATTCTCTCAAATTCTCCCACAGAGTCCTAAAGTCTGTTCTTTATCTCTGTGTCTCTTTTGCTGTCTCTCATATAGAGTTGTTGTTACCATCTTTCTAAATTCCATATATATGCATTAATATACTGTATTGGTGTTTTGCTTTCTGACTTACTTCACTCTGTATAATAGGCTCCAGTTACACCCACCTCATTAGAACTGATTCAAATGCATCCTTTTTAATAACTGAATAATATTCCATTGTGTATATGAACCATAGATTTCTTATCCATTCGTCTGCCGATGGACATGCTTTTTAATATGCTGTCTAGGTTGGTCATAGCTTTTCTTCCAAGGCGCAAGGTGATCTTTTAATTTCATGGCTGCAGTCATCATCTGCACTGATTTTGGAGCCAAGAAAATAAAGTCTGTCACTGTTTCCATTGTTTCCCCACTGATTTGCCATGAATGGATGGGGCTGGATACCACAATTTTCATTTTTTGAATGTTCAGTTTTAAGCCAGCTGTTTCACTATCCTCTTTCACTTTCTTCAAGAGGCTCTTTACTTCCTCTTCACTTTCTGCCATAAGGGTGGTGTCATCTGCCTATGTGAGATTACTGGTATTTCTCCTGGCAATCTTGATTCCAGCTTATGCTTCATCCAGCCAGGCATTTCACATGATGTACTCTGCACATAAGTTAAATAAGCAGGGTGACAATATACAGCTTTGATGTACTCCTTTCCCAATTTGAAACCAGTCCATTGTTCCATGTCTGGTTCTAACTGTTGCTTCTTGATGTGTACACAGGTTTTTCAGCAGCCAGGTAAGGTGGTCTGGTATTCCATCTCTTTAAAATTTTTCCATGGTTTGCTGTGATCCACACAGCCAAAGATTTAGTATAGTCACTGAGGCAGAAGTAGTTGTTTTACTGGAATTCTCTTGCTTTTTATATGATTCAACAGATGTTGACAATTTGATCCCTGGTTCCTCTGCCTTTTCTAAATCCAGCTTGAACATCTGGAAGTTTTGGGTTCACATACTGTTGAAATCTCGCTTGGAGAATTTTGAGCATTACTTTGTTAGCATGTGAGATGAGTGCAATTCTGTGGTAGTTAGAACATTCTTTGGCATTGCCTTTATTTGGGATTGGAATGAAAACACATTTTCCAGTTCTGTGGTCACTGCTGAGTTTTCCAAGTTGCCGGGCATATTGAGTGTGGCACTTTAACAACATCATCTTTTAAAGGACTTGAAAGAGATCAGCTGGAATTCCATCACCTCCACTAGCTTTGTTCGTAGTGATGCTTCCTAAGACCACTTGATGTCGCACTCCAGGATGTCTGGCTCTAGGTGAGTGATCACATCATTGTGCTTATCTGGGTCTTGAAGATCTTTTTTTGTATAGTTCTTCAGTGTATTTTTGCTACCTCTTCTTAATATCTTATGCTTCTGTTAGGTCTATACTGTTTCTGTCCTTTACTGTGCCCATCTTTACATGAAATATTCCCTTGGTATCTCTAATTTTCTTGAAGAGATCTCTATTCTCTTCCATTCTTTTGTTTTCCTCTATTTCTTTGCATTGATCACTGACAAAGGCTTTCTTATCTCTCCTTGCTATTCTTTGGAACTCTACATTCAGATGGATATATCTTTCCTTTTCTCCTTTGCCTTTTGCTTCTCTTCTTTTTCACCTATTTTTAAGGCTTCATCTGAAAACCATTTTGCTTTTTTGCATTTCTTTTTCTTGGGTATGGTTTTGATCATGGCCTCCTATACAATGTTATGAACCTCTGTCCATAGTTCTTCAGACACTGTCTTTCAGATCTACTCCCTTGAATCTATTTGTCACTTCCCTTGTATAATTGTAAGTGACTTGATTTAGGTCATACCTGAGTCGTCCCATGGTTTTCCCTACTTTCTTCAATTTAAGGCTGAATTTTGCAATAAGGAATTCATGATCTGATCCACAGTCAGCTCCCAGTCTTGTTTTTGCTGACTGTATAGAGCTTCTCCATCTTTGGCTGCAAACAATATAATCAATCTGATGTCAGTGTTGAACATCTGGTGATGTCCATGTGTAGAGTTCTCTCATGTTGTTGAAAGAGAATGAAAATCCCTTTATTAGTAGATGAAAAATTTTCAAGAGATTAACTTTGTTAAAGCAGAAGTAGAAATTGGGAGAATGCCATAGGTTTGGAAGCATTCCAGAAAGATTCCAAATTTCTGTACCAGTTGCCCTCATGGAATCTTATCTGAACATCCTTTTACCTAAAATGCATAGTTTCTTATTAAGAAATTAAGAAATGAAGAATATTGTTGTATGAAAAATACACTTCATTTAATTGCACTTAACAAATGTTTATTGGGCCCCTACTATTTTTGTGGGTACCAAGAACAGACATGCATGCTCGGTTGCTCAGTTATTTCTGACTCTTTGTGACCCATGGACTATAGGCTCCTCTGTCCATGGAGTTTTCCAGGTAAGAATGCTGAAGTCAGTTGCCATTCCCTTCTCCAAAGAATAGACATAGCTCTGCCTTTAAGAATCTTACAGATTAGAGTAGATTAAGACAAGTGCCAGGATTGAAATACAAATACAATTTATTGGCATTTATGGTAATGACTAGGCAAATTCACCACACCATTCTTTTCCTCCTTAAGATAAAATTTGAAAATAAGATAGAATTAACTAATGAAAACATTCCAACATTTTAGACAAGAACATCTAAAGCCTTATCAAGGTCTTAAATACTTTTACCAGACCCACTCCCACAACATACTTCTTAAATTAACAAGATTATGACTAAGAATAAAAAGGTCTTACCAGACCCCCTCCCACAACCTACTTCTTAAGATAACAAGATTAGTCAGAAAGTTCTTCTTAGGAAATATGAAGGAGAAACATGTCCTTGAGTAAGATACATTGTTGTTATATAATCATTAGCACAGAGTTTAAGGAAAAACATATCCTTGAGCAAGATGAGTTGTTTTGTTGTGTAATCATTAGCTCTGGGCTTAAAGAAAGTTAATCTTAAAGATTGTTGTAATACCAACTCAGAGTTTAAGAAAAAATGTCTTATGTGTCTAAGACAAAGCAAGGTAGAAAAGAAAAAAACAAAAACAAAAACGTTTGTTCCTTTCTCCTCTTTGAGGGCCCTGGACTCCTTATCAATCTATCTTAAGAAATAACTCTCTCTCTCTCACACACACACAGAGATAGGCAAATGCACCATGCCATTCTTTTCCTTCTTGAGATAGAATTTGAAGATAAGATAGAAAATTAATAAGTGAAAAGATGTGAACATTTAAGCAAGATAGGACATTTTGGGGGAAATAGTATGTGATCTGCTTCATTTCCTCTCAGGTCTGTTAAATGTATAATGGCCCAAACCTTCCTCTTAAGTTTTCCCTGTACTTGATTTTTACTTTTTAACCAATATACTTAATTTTACTTACTGATATTCTCACCACGCTTTTCCCAGAATGAAACTGAACAAAAGATCTTTTACCATTTTATCAGTTGTTCAAATTATTTCTATTCTCATCTGTTCATCAATTTATTTTCTCCAAAGTCCAAAAATACATGTTTCATCTCTATTTTTCTCTATCTGTACTGCATTGGCTCATTGGTTCCAAGCACATTTAGCTCATGCTTGGAGTCCTGAAAAAGTCACCTAATGATTCTTTATACTTCCATTCTTGCTCAGTCCTGATCTCTTACTTACATAGCAATCAGAATTTTTTTTAATATAAAATGGAGTATTTTAAAGCCCTATTTAAAACCCTTTAGGAGATTCCAATTATGTCCAGGCACAGAGCAACCTTTTAGTTTTTAAGATCTACCACAGTCTTCCCTGACTGAGGGTCTTCTTTTTCTTTGACCACTTTTATTATTACTCTTTGATTTTTTTTTTGTGTGTGCATATTTCAAGCCACAATCTATTTTTTAACTCATCAGGGACTCCATTCCTGAGTATTGTGTCATTAAACCTTGTTTCTTCATGGATTTAATAACAGTGTGTATTGTTCAACTGTTTATCAGTTGAGTCTCCGAGTCTCTGAAGACAGAGAATTACTGTTTCACTCACTGTAGATATCCAGAACTGACTGCAGTGACCAGATTGTAGTTGATATTTATTTAAACAGTAATTCCACAACTGTTTCTTGAAAATGTCTGAGACTACAGTGCAATTTAAGATTGTGAGATATTGAGAGGTGATAGATGTAAGTTTTGTGCATGCATGCTGAATTACTCAGTTGTGTCCAGCTCTTTGTGACCCCATGGACTGTAGCCCACCAGGCTCCTCTGTCCATGTGATTCTCTAGGCAAGAATACTGGAGTGGGTTTCCATTTCCTCCTCCAGGGGATCTTCCTAAACCAGTGCTTTAACATGGGTCTCTTATATCTCCTGCATTGGCAAGTGGGCTCTTTACCACAAGCACAAACTCACTTCCATAGAGATGACTGATAGTGGGACTATGAAAGTGAATAAAGTCATTAAAGGTGATGAGAAATTAGGGTGCTTTGGATGACTTTAAGCAAGTTATTTAGCCACTTTGTTTTTCCTTTTCTTTGCCTCTAACAGCTTACTCCTTGGAAGGAAAGTTATGATCCACCTAAACAACATATTAAAAAGCAGAGACATTACTTTGTCAACAAAGGCCTGTCTAGTCAAGGTTATGGTTTTTCCAGTGGTCATGTATGGATGTGAGAGTTAGACTATAAAGAAAGCTGAGCACTGAAGAATTAATGCTTTTAAACTGTGGTGTTGGAGAAGACTCTTGGGAGTCCCTTGGACTGCAAGGATGTCCAACAAGTCCATCCTAAAGGAGATCAGTCCTGGGTGTTCATTGGAAGGACTGGTGTTGAAGCTGGACTCCAATACTTTGGCCACCTGATGCTAAGAGCTGACTTATTTGAAAAGACCATGGCGCTTGGAAAGATTGAGGGCAAGAGGAGAAGGGGACAACAGAGGATGAGATGGTTGGATGGCATCACTGACTCAATGGACAAGGGTTTGGGTAAACTCCGGGAGTTGATGATGGACAGGGAGGCCTGGTGTGCTGCAGTTCATGGGGTCGCAAAGAGTCGGACACGACTGAGCGACTGAACTGAACTGAACTGAACATAGCTATAATGTTATATCTCCTGCAGGCTTGAATTAAAGTTACTTTCATGGCACTTGACATGGTAGGGCTTCACTGTACGTTGTGTCCCATTCCCTTCTCATTATAAACCAATACACTCCATGAAATGTAAAAAAAAAAAAAAAAAAATTAAATATATGATTGCATGTCATTTAAAGCAAATAAAATCTCCAATATATTCACTAATTTATCATCTGTTGTGAATATCAGATTTTGTGCCAACTTCTGAGAATATTTAAAACACAAAAAATGGAGTTTACAGAAGCTTTACAGACTTTGGGGATAAATAAAACATACACTTAGAATATGTGCTTAGATAAGCACAAGGATGATGAAGCAATATGAACATACAGAAAAAAGTATTTTGCTCTTTTTTAAGAACTTGGATAAACTGGTGGATTCAATGTGGTCTTTTCAGAACTTGAATCTTTCGTGCATTCACTAGGATGTGCCACATCAAACAGTGAGAGTTTTACAATTTACTTTACTTCTCTGAACTTTACTTACTCGCCTATAGAGTGAAGATAAGAAGAATCACAACATATTAAAAAGATCATACATCATGACCAAGTGGGTTTTATTCCAGGGATGCAAGGATTCTTTAATATCTGCAAATCAATCAATATAATATACCACATTAACAAATTGAAAGATAAAACCCATATGATTATATCAATAGATGCAGAGAAAGCCTTTGACAAAATTCAATATACATTTATGATTAAAAAAAAAAAAAAAAAAAAAAAACCCTCCAGAAAGCAGGAATAGAAGGAACATACCTCAACATAATGAAAGCTATATATGACAAACCCACAGCAAGGATTACCCTCAATGGTGAAAAATTGAAAGCATTTCCCCTCAAGTCAGGAACAAGAAAAGGGTGCCCACGCTCACCAATACTATTCAAGATAGTTTTGGAAGTTTTAGCCACAGCAATCAGAGAAGAAAAAGAAATAAAAGGAATCCAGATTGGAAAAGAAGAAGTAAAACTCTCAGTCTTTGCAGATGACATGATCCTCTACACAGAAAACCTAAAGACTCCACCAGAAAATTACCAGAGCTAATCAATGAATATAGTAAAGTTGCAGAATATAAAATTAACATACAGGAATCCCTTGCATTCCTATATACTAACAATGAAAAAACAGAAAGAGAAATTAAGGAAACAATACCATTCACCAGTGCAATTAAAAGAATAATATACTTAGGAATAAATCTACCTAAAGAAACAAAAAACCTATATGTAGGAAACTATAAAACGCTGATGAAAGAAATCAAAGAGGACACAAATAGATGGAGAAATATACCGTGTTCATGGATTGGAAGAATCAATATAGTGAAAATGAGTATACTACCCAAAGCAATCTATAGATTCAATGCAATCCCTATCAAGCTATCAAGGGTATTTTTCACAGAACTAGAACAAATAATTTCACAATTTGTATGGAAATACAAAAAACCTCGAATAGCCAAAACAATCTTGAGAAAGAAGAATGGACCTGGAGGAATCAACCTGCCTGATTCAGACTATACTACAAAGTTGCAGTCATCAAGACAGTGTGGTACTGGCACAAAGACAGCAATATAGATCAATGGAACAAAATAGAAAGCTCAGAGAAATATCCACACACCTATGGACACCTTATCTTTGACAAAGGAGGCAAGAATATACAATGCAAAAGAGACAATCTCTTTAACAAGTGGTGCTGGAAAAACTGGTCAACCACTTGTAAAAGAATGAAACCAGAACACTTTCTAACACCATACACAAAAATAAACTCAAAATGGATTAAAGATCTAAACATAAGATCAGAAACTATAAAACTCTTAGAGGAAAACATAGGCAAAACACTCTCTGACATAAATCACAGCAGGACCCTCTATGACCCACCTCCCAGTGGAATGGCAATAAAAGCAAAAATAAACAAATGGGACCTAATGAAACTTAAAAGCTTTTGCACAACAAAGGAAACTATAAACAAAGTGAAAAGACAGCCTTCAGAATGGGAGAAAATAATAGCAAATGAAGAAACAGACAAAGGATTAATCTCAAAAATATATAAGCAGCTCCTGCAGCTCAATTCCAGAAAAATAAATGACCCAATCAAAAATTGGCCAGAGAACTAAACAGACATTTCTCCAAAGAAGACATACAGATGCTGACAAACACATGAAAAGATGCTCAACATCACTCATTATCAGAGAAATGCAAATCAAAACCACAACGAGGTACCATTACATGCCAGTCAGAATGGCAGCTATCCAAAAGTCTACAAACAATAAATGCTGTAGAGGGTGTGGAGAAAAGGGAACCCTCTTACACTGTTGGTGGGAATGCAAAATAGTATAGCCACTGTGGAGAACAGTGTGGAGATTCCTTAAAAACCTGGAAATAGAACTGACATATGACCCAGCAATCCCACTCTTGGGCATACACACCAAGGAAACCAGATCTGAAAGAGACACTTGTACCCCAATGTTCATCACAGCACTGTTTATAATATCCAAGATATGGAAGCAACCTAGATGCCCATCAGCAGATGAATGGATAAGGAAGCTATGGTGCATATACACAATGGAATATTACTCAGCCATTAAAAAGAATACATTTGAATTAGTTCTAATGAAATGGATAAAATTGGATCCCATTATACAGAGTAAAGTAAGCCAGAAAGATAAAGACCAATACAGTATACTAACGCATATATATGGAATTTAGAAAGATGGTAACGGTAACCCTATATTGAAGACAGAAAAAGAGACACAGATTTATAGAACAGACTTTTGGACTCTATGGGAGAAGGCGAGGGTGGGATGATCTGAGAGAACAGCATCGAAACATGCATATTATCAAGTGTGAAACAGATCACCAGTCCAGGTTGGATGTATGAGGCAAGGGCTCGGGGCTGGTGCACTGGGGTGACCCAGAGGGATGGGATGGGGAGGGAGGTGGGAAGGAGGTTCAGGATGGGGAAGACATGTAAATCCATGGTTGATTCATGTCAATGTATGGCAAAAACCACCACAATATTGTAAATTAACCTCCAATGAAAATAAATAAATTAAAAAAGATTAAAAATATAAAAAAAAAAAAAAAAAAAAGGAGAAGAATCACATCTTTCATGTTTGTTAGGTATCAGTCAAGTTAAGACAAATGAGTTGAGGACTTCCTAGGTGGCATGAGTGATAAAGGACCCAACTGCCAATGCAGGAGATAAAAGAGACCCAGGTTCAATCACTGGGTCAGGAAGATTCCCTGGAGGAGGAAATGGCAACCCAGTCCAGTTTTCTTGCTTAGAGAATCCCATGGACAAAAGAGCCTTATGGGCTACAGTTCATAGTGTCACACTGTCAGACATGACTGATGTGACTTAGCATGCCTGCAAAGAAAGTACTTTAGTCAATAATTTGCCCTTGTAGGTCAAAGAAAGTTCTTTAAAATAAAACAACTGTATTTGACATAGAAATTCTCAAACAGTCAGCCCAACAAAAGAATTATATAATTATCCTTGCATGCCCATATTACTTAAGGCTCCAATGATCATGAAAATGTTTATATAAAATCATAGGCTTGATTAACTGGAGTCCTCAATTAAATGGAATTTTTAGGCATGCTACTCTTTAGAGAATGATGATAGTGACAAAACACAAACTGATAATAGGGAATCAGCAAGGAAAATATCTCCAGGCTGTCTTTGTTGGAAGTGGTTCATACTCAAAGCAATTTTTCATATCTTGTTTTTGCTTAGCTTCTATGCTATATACAGAGAGTATATTTAGAATGATGACCCTTAGGCAACATAAAAGCATCATCAAAGAACCTGTCTTTCATGTTCACTATACACACAGTACAGCAAAGGCAGAAAAACGGGTAGCTATATTTACTACAGACTTTTTAAGAACACAGCCAGGGGAAAATGCTATACTAATCATCTTTCAACTAAAATCTTTGATTTATTAGCACTCAGAATTGTAGGTAATAAGTTTTAATAGAGATTGATTTCAGACAACTTACAAAATGAAAAAAAGAAAAAATCTGCATTGCTTAATTCCAAATTAGTTCTAGTATTTTTCGTTTAATGCCAGCAGGCTTTAAAAAATACATCTTCATGTTAATGAAAATATTATCATTTAAATAAGGTGCCATTTAAGTGTGATATCTGGGTAAAATAATTATTAGACTGAACATCCTTGACAAATTAAAGAGACACAATCTTGAAGCAATAGATAACCTAATTTTAATAATTTGACTAATGTCTTTGGATATTCTCTGTTAACTTTTATTTTCACTTTCCAATCACTTTATGTTCAATGAGCATTTCCTTTCCCATTTCAGACTTCTGCCTTATTTTGTAACAATGCTGTCTTTGTCATTTTCAAATTAGTTGGTAAGTTTTTGTGAAAGATGTATATTTAGGGTAATGAAACCTGAATTTGACAAGTTCATAATTTAATTAATATTAAGTGAATTTCTATTTTTTTAACCATGTCAGCAAAATCCAGCCCATTATTCCAGTAGGTGGCTCCCTAGTACTACCTGCTGATTTATGACTGTGTTTAAATGATTGTCAGCATAAGCAACGAAAATCCAAATGGAGTACTTTAAATGTGCTTGAGTTCCCCTGTCTCTCAGATTCTAATGCAGCCCCAATGCCAGTTTGCCACATGGTTTCACTGTTGATACCATCTCTTCATTTAAGAAGCAAATTACACAAAGATGTCTACTAACAATTCAACAAAATTGCAATTAAATAACTACCTTTGTGATTGTTTGGAGGATTTAATTAACATTCCATGTTGCATAAATAGGGATGGTAAGTGGCCTGGGGACTTATTTCCTCCTGATTTCTTATTCAAGGATCAAGAAATATTTTCAATAATTTTCATTGTTATGAATCATTAAGAGGAAAGCAGAAATGAGGGAAACAGGATTGAAGATTGCATGTTTTTCTTCCTATTATTTCTGATGAGTAATTTTCTCTTGCCTGAAATCCATTAATAAAGAAGTTTTCAAATAATAGAATATACGTGTACCTTAGTAATTTCCTCACTGTTTCAAGGAAGACAACATGGTAGGGTGAAAATAATCAGAGAGACAAAGATAAGAATTTCAGGTTCTACAATTATAAGTTGTAAAACCTGAGAAACTTGCTAGACTTGTAAAGTGGAGATTGCAAATATCAGTCTGGAGGATTGTTGAAAACATCAGAGATAATATCTAAAATGTTTGGGATAGGTTAGACATTCAACAAATTATGGTTATTATTTTCATAAGTATTAATGAGTCCAAGCTCAATCTGCTCGCTAAATGACAGGCCAATGAATCTGAGAGACAAAGTGTTGAGGCAAGGAATATGACTTTATATGGAAAGCCAACTGGATGTGAAGATGGCAGACTGATATCTCAGAGTACTATCTTGTTGGGGTCTGCAAGCCAAGGTCTTTTACAGAGTCAGAGAGAGGGCAATGAGGAACTAAAGGCAAAAGGCAGAAAGGGAGGAACAGGCCTTGGGGAAATAAATGAAAAGGTCTTCAGTCTTGCAAAACTTCTAAGGAAAGGGCCAGCCTTTGGAATTGGTGTGAGTTAGTCTCTCCTTTCTTACTGTCATTCACAAGTAGGCAGGATCAGATTATCTCTCTATGAGTTGAACAAAGGCACTTTAGTTTACAGTCAGGCAGAGGGGTAATGTCTTCCGAGGCAGGCTATTATGAGTGATTATAATAACAAAAGCAACAAAAAGCAAGTAAAAGAAACAGTTTCCAACATGGAGTCAGAATTCACTTCTTTGCAACATAAGCAATCTTTTAAAGTCTTCACTATAATCCAATTTTCCTGGAATTTATTATTTCAACTAGTTTTGACATGTGCAGAGCCAGACATTACTTGTTTTCATTTGCTGATGAGAAAAAGTGAATTTAAGAAGATTCACTTCTTACCACACAACTAGGTTGTCTATGGTGCATTATTGGGTTATTTTTGAACAGAAGCTAGCAACTCTGGAAATGAACATTGGGTCAGTTTCTTTGTTTTCAATCTAAGAGCTTGTTAGGCTTTTCATCTAGTAATCATAGGCGTATTTAAGAAAATAAAGTTTCAGCTTTGAGGACAAAGAATTGATATAAATACTGCTCATAATGATAAGTTTCTAGAACTCCCATTTTTTACTTGTCAGCCATCGCTGTTTCCCTCAGTATGAGCTAATAGCCATAGCATTATAACACCCTCAGTAGATGGTCTTGTGCTATAAATTTTATCTAAGGTTTATCTAAGGTTCCTCCAAAAAGAAATGTATGAGAATGTAAGTCAACATTTTCTTTTTTTTTTTTTCATTTATATGTCTGAAGAAAGTTTTTCAATCATCTGTTTGGTAACTGACAGATTTTTATTTTTACCTTCTCCTCTTCAACATTTTCACTTTTAAAAATATTTTAATAATATTTTTTAAGCTTGCAATTGGAAAATTACAGCAAATGGGACAGGGGATCAGAGAACATTTCTTTTTACTTTAAAAAACTATTATGGAAAATGTAAAGCATAAAAAAAATTGAGAGAAGAATAAAATGAACCCACATATACTCTTCATATAGCTTCAATATCTTTTAGTATTTTGTATGTTTTCTTTCTTTATTATGATTTAATTGGGTTTTACATATATTTCTGTTGTGATAGACTATTTGAATATGCAAGTCAGCATGTGATCAATGATCATAATAAAAATAGACATTAAGTTTCCTGTTTATGGCTATTATTAAAAAAAAAAAAAAAGGCCCACCATATCAGTAAACAAAGAATGTTGTAGTCAACTAGCCATCACATTATAGGGAATATATGGGTAGCAGTAGAATGCCCTGCCATCTAGCAGTCAACCACTGCATCCATCCTTGATGGTGCACCCTGAGGGGGCTCAGAATGAGAACGCACAATATACTGTTTCCAGATAGCTGAGGGACATAGCAGAAGAATGACTTCAGTGAGTGTGGACTCTTGCATCTTCCCATACATAGAAAAGCACTAAATTCCTTAGCTTGAGATATCTGGTTTTCCTTAATTAGCAGTAATCTTTTGATGTTTTGATGACTTGGTCCTTGTTGCAAAACCTCATATGTCCTGGCTCCTCCTTTAAGTCTTTGGAGCAGTCTTTCAGAGCTATCTGAGATGCTGTGTCCAGGGCTTAAGTCTCAGGTTTGTCTGCCAAATAAAACACAATTCTCAACTTTTAGTTTGTGCTTGTTTTTTTTTTTTTTGTTTTTTTTTTTTTAGTTGACAGTATGCATACTAAATCCTTTGGGTTCATTGAGAACATTTTCCATGTTTTTTTATTTCCAGTCTTAGGCATTTCACTCAGAAAAGAATCAGACACTGTATTTTCCATGACAATGATCAAGCTGTGTCCCATTCATCCAATTAATCCTAATGTCTGCTTTCTCCTTAAATGTCACAGACTTCTTCAGTACAAGTCGTCTTTAGATAGGAGAACTGTACTGTTAATTCAGAATAATGCTGCCTGTTTTCAGAAGGTAGCATATTTTCTCAGGAAACATTCCAGGGTCATTAGTCTATACTAGATAAAAGCTGCTTCTTATTCGTTGAGCTAATGCTGAATGTACTGTATGTGAATAATTTATAATTTTGCTGCTCTTAACAGCAACAAGTTCTTTTTATAATTGAGTGCTCTGTATGGAAACACTTATTTTTTCTGCTACCTGGCACATTGTAGGGGGAGGAGGGGAAGGAGTTGTTATCCCTTTGTGTTACTAGCTGTGATAAACATCTTTACTTACATTGAGACAGAGCAGTATAATGAGTTAAATTTCAATGTCGATTTAGAAGACCTAGATTTGTATCTAGGTTCTGATACTTATTTACTACTTTAGTTAAAGTCTTTCGTCTTCCATCTCTAATTTTGATTCTCTGTAAATGTGAATATAGCCATTACCTTATGTAATTCACAGATTGTCTACAAAGAAATATATATATATATATATATATATATATATATATATATATATACACACATATACATATAGGACTTCTCAGTGGTAAAGAACCCACCCACCAATGCAGGAGATGCAGATCCCTGGGTTTGAAAGATCCCCTGAAGTAGGAAATGGTACCCCACTCCAGTATTCATGCTTGGAGAATTCCATGGGAAGAAGAGCCTGATGCACCACATACAGTCCATGGGGTTTTCAAAGAATCAGACACAGCTGAGCACATACATACATACGTATGTGACAACCATTAGGTTCAAACTGACGTGGTAACTTGTGAGAAAGGAACTTGAATGGACTTTGTGAATGCTGAATAAGGAAGTAGCAAAAAGTTTGTACATACTTTTTATGAATAAACATGGCTTAACTCTGGATCTAAAGGCTGGAAGCAGAATAGAATTACCTGCAGAGAGCAAAGTTAAGAGACAACAACAACAAAAAAAAGGAACTGGAATTAGCATTTTGGAAAGTTAACCCAAAATATAGGTACGAGCAGCCTGTGTATTGGTTTGGTTGTTGTGTTAATTATGTAATTCCTTCCCAATGTCTTTCTTTTCCCTGAAGGTTCGGGTTTGGGGTTATGTCCCACATAGTAATTTTCTTCTTCTTCTTCTTCTTTTTTTTTTTTTTGGAGAATTTTGAAGGTAATGTTCAATCTTTGACACAATGTGAAGTGTCAAATGATTGCTAATGATTATTTTTACTCTTAATATTTGTAATTGTCTGTATATTCTGAAGAATAGAATTACTAATAAATACTAATAATGATTAAATGCACTATCTTGGATACAGGAATCACATTTTTATATTATAGGGGAAGAAAACAATGTTTCCCTTTACCCTTTCAGGTTCTTGGCTGAGACCCCACTGTGAAAAAAAAAGAAAAACATTATTAGTAGAAGACAATTAGAAGTTTAATGAGAGATACCAAAGAAAACTGAGTAACTCTCTGAAATGGCCCAAACCATCAACTGAAAACAATCTTTAAGCTAAAGACAAAAGAAAGAAGTTGGAGATGAGGAGAGTCAGTTATGGGAGATTATCAGGCAAAGCACAGTAAACAGGGTAAGGTTAGTATGTAGATTAAGGTATTTGCCTTCTCCAACAATAACAGCTTCTAGAGTTTAGTCATCCTTCGCTTCCTGGTATAGCAAGGAAGACATCCTCACAAATGGAGATTTTTCTTACAAATGTTTCTTATAAAAGGGTGACTTTTGCTCAGTTTTCAGAGCTTTTTTTTATGTCTGCTTTTTCTTAAAAGTAATCAGACTTAAATAATCCTTTTGCTATAAAGGCATATTTGGGGGTGGCAAATTCAGCTCCCCCTTATGTACTTTTGAATCTTAATTATTTTTATACCTCCTTTTTCACTTTCCTTCCATGATTTCAATACAAAAATGTAAGTATCTATGATTTTCAAGTGGCCTACTGGAACTGTTCTCTTCACAACCACCAATTCTTATTTCCAACCAGCACTCAAGTCTCAGAGGCTGTTCGCCCCAGCCCCTCCAACTCATTCAAGTGCGTATATAGTTCACAAACCCAAATACCCTTTTCCCGGTCCCCGACAGCCAGGACAACACCCAACCCTACAACATTTGTCTGCAATTCTCTGCCCAGAGCCCTTCCCCCATCCCCAACCTCGCCCCCACATCCACCCTCCCAACCGCTTTTCCCCTATCATGACTGTCCCTCATCGCAACCCCTCCTCTCGGTCCCTGCCCGCTCTGTCCTGCCTCTGTCCAGCTCTCTCAGGCCTCCCCAGAATCCCCAGTCCTTGGAAGTGTCTCCTTACCATTTGTGCAGGCTCATGTGTAGGCTACTAGAGAATGAAGTGAGATTCCTTGGAGTGGGGCATTTGAGGTTTTTGAACGTTTTTGGAGTTGTTGTGTTTTTGAGAAGTGATCAAGTGCTTTCCAGGTGCTTCTGAACACACGGGCCAGTGGAGTGGAGCAAAGAAACAAGAAGGAACCCATGCGTGGGCACGCCTTCCATACTGGAAATTCCAGGGAGGGATGCTGGGGGCCTGAGGCCAGGGTACTTTTGCCAGGGTACTTTTGCCAGGGAGTTCAGTGCCTTAATTGGAGCCTGAGTACCCATCAAGTCACTTCCTCCAGTCCAGGAGTGGCCACACCTAAGGAGCTCCAGATGTCCCATGCTCTTATCTTCTCACTGTGGAAAGGTTTCTCTGTGCTTGGAATCCTTCAGGGACTTGCTCCTTGGCTTTTTCCCTGGGTGGGAATGACCAAATTTCAATCCAGACCCTTTTTTACTTGTTTGCCCAGAGTCTATTCCCTGAGAGCAGATTTCCCAACCTGGGGATCTGGGAAAGGGACTGAGAACCCTCAGGGAATTTGACTTTGAAGGCCAGTGGGATTTGATTTCAGAACTTCCACAGGACTGGGTAGATAGACTCATGGAGGGTGCAAATAAAACCTTGTGCTCACCACAAGCCAGGAGAAAGGAACCATGTCCCCACAAGAGACTGAGCCAGACTTCTCTGTGAGTGTCCAGGAGTCTCTGGCAGAGGCATGAGTCAAAAGTGGCCTGCTACAGGGTCAGAGACACTGAATACAAGAGTATGTGCACAAGTTCTTTTGAAGGAGGTCTCCATGATGTTCGTTATCCCTACCATAGTTTGGCCTCAGGCCAAACAACAAGGAGGAAACACAGCCCCACCCATCAACATATGATTGGATTAAATATTTACTGATCATGGTCCATGCATCAGAACAATATCCAATTTCCCCCAAAGTCAGGCTCTCCCATTAGGAAACTTCCATAAACCTCTAATACTTATCCATCAGAGGGCACACAGAATGAAAACCACAATCACAGAAAACTAACAAAATTGATCACATAGACCACAACCTTCACTAACTCAATGAAACTATGAACCATGCCTTGTCAGGCCACACAAGACAGACAGGGCATACTGGAGAGTTCTGACAAAACATGGACCACTAGAGAAATAACTGGCAAACCACTTCAGTACTCTTGCCTTGAGAACCCCATGAACAGTATGGAAAGGCAAAAAAGATATGATGCTGAAAGGTGAACTCCCCAGGTCCATAGGTGCCCAATTTGCTACTGAAAAGAGTGGAGAAATGACTCCAGAAATAATGAAGAGAAAGTATGAAAGTGAAAACAACACCCAGTTATGGATATGACTGGTGATAGAAGTAAGTCCAAAGCTGTAAAGAACAATATTGCATAGGAACCTGGAATGTTAGGTCCATGAATCAAGGTAAATTGGAAGTGGCCAAACAGGAGATGGCAAGAGTGAACATCGACATTTTAGGAATCAGTGAACTAAAATGGACTGGAATGGGTGAATTTAACTCAGATGACCATTATATCTAATACTGTGGGCAAGAATCCCTTAGAAGACATGGAGTGGCCCTCATAGTCAACAAAAGAATCTGAAGTGTAGTACTTGAGTGCAATCTCAAAAACGACAAAGAGATCTCTGTTTGTTTCCAAGGGAAGCCATTCAATATCACAATAACCCAAGACTATGCCCCAACAACTTATGCTGAAGAAGCTGATGATGAACGATTCCATGATGCCCTAAAAGACCTTCTAGAACTAACACACCAAAAATGTCTTTTCATCATAGGGGACTGGAATGTAAAAGTAGGAAATCAAGAGATACCTGGAGTAACAGACAAGTTTGGCCTTATAACAAATGAAGTGGGGCAAAGGCTAACAGAGTTATGCCAAGAGAATGCACTGGTCTTATCAAACACCCTCTTCCAAAACCACAAGACTCTACACATAGACATCACCAGATGGTCAATATCGAAATCAGATTGATCATATTCTTTGCAGCTGAAAATCTCTATACAGTCAACAAAGAAGAAGACTGGGAACAAACTCTGGCTCAGATCATGAACTCCTTATTGCAAAATTCAGGCTTAAATTGAAGAAATTAGGGAAAACCACTAGACCATCCAAGTATGGCATAAATCAAATCCCTCACGATTATATAAGGCAAGTGACAAATAGACTCAAAGAATTAGATTTGATAGAATGCCTGAAGAATGCCTGATGGAGGTTTGTGACACTGTGCCATAGGCAGTGATCAAGACCATCCCCATGAAAAAGAAATCCAAAAAAGGCAAAATGTTTATCTGAGAAGGCCTTAAAGTAGCTGAGAAAAGAAGAGAAGCAAAAGACAAAGGAAAAAAGGAAAGATATATCCATCTGAATGCAAAGTTCCAAAGAATAGAAAAGAGAGATAAGAAAGTCTTCCTAAGTGATCAATGCAAAGAAATAGAGGAAAACAGTAGAATGTGAAAGACTCGAGAGCTTATTAAGAAAATTAGAGGTACCAAGGAAACATTTCCTGTAAAGATGAGTACAATAAAAGACAGAAATGATATGGGCCTAACAGAAGCAGAAGATATTAAGAAAAAGTGGCAAGAATACAGAGAAGAAGTATATCATAAAGATCTTCATGACACAGATAATCATGATGGTGTGATCATTCACCTAGAGCCAGGCATCCTGGAATGCAAAGCCAAGTGGGCCTGAGGAAGCATCATTACAGATAAAGCTAGTAGAGGTGGTGAAATTACTGTTGAACTATTTCAAATCCTAAAAGATGATGCTGTGAAAGTCCTGCACTAAATATGCCAGCAAGTTTAGAAAACTCAGGAGTGACTGCAAGACTGGAAAATGTCAGTTTTCATTTCAACCCCAAAGAAAGGCAATGCCAAAGAATTTCCAGACTATCAAATAATTACACTCATCTCACATGATAGCAAAGTAATGCTCAGAATTCTCCAAGTAAGGCTTCAGCGGTACCTGAAGTGAGAACTTCCAGATGTTCAAGCTGGATTTAGAAAATACAGAGGAACCAGAGATCAAATTGCCAACATCCACTGGATCATTGAAAAAGATGGGTGTTCCAGAAAAACATCTGCTTCTGTTTTATTGACTACACCAAAGCCTTTGACTGTGGAATCACAACAAACTGTGGAAAATTCTTCAAGAGATGGGAATACCATTCCACCTTACCTGCCTCCTGAGAAATGTGTATGCAGGTCAAGAAGTAACAGAAAGAACCAGACGTGGAACAACAGACTGGTTCCAAATTGGGAAAACCAGTATGTTGTCACTGTGCTTATTTAACTTCTATGCAGTATACATAATGGGAAATGCCGGGCTGGATGAAGTACAAGCTAAAATCAAAATTGCCGGGAGAAATATCAATAACTGCAGATATGCAGATGACACCATGCTTATGGCAGAAAGGGAAGAGGAACTAAAGAACCTCTTGATGCAAATGAAAGAGGAGAGGGAAAAAGCTGGCTTAAAACTGAACATTCAAAAAACGAAGATCATGGCATCCGGTCCCAACACTTCATGGCAAACAGATGGGGAAACAATGGAAAGAGTGAAAGACTTTCTTTTCTTGAGCTCCAAAATCACTGCATAGGGTGACTGCAGCCATGAAATTAAAAGATGCTTGCTCCTTGGAAGAAAAGTTACAACTAAGCTAGACAACATATTAAAAATCAGAGACATTACTTTGCTGACAATGGTCCATCTAGTCAAAGCTGTATTTTTTCCCAGTAATCATGTATGGAAGTGAGAGTTGGACCATAAAGAAGGTTGAATGCTGAAGAATTGATGCTTTTGAACTGTGGGGGTGGAGAAGACTCTTGTGAGTCCTTTGGACTGCAAGGAGATCCAACCAGTCAATCCTAAAGGAAATAAGTCTTGAATATTCATCAGAAGAACTGATGCTGAAGCTGAAGCTCCAATACTTTGGCCACCTGATGCAAAGAACTGACTCATTGGAAAAGACCCTGGTGTTGGGAAAGATTGAAGGCTGGAGGAGAATGGGCAACAGAAGATGAGATGGTTGGATGGCATCACCAACTGGATAGATATGAGTTTGAGAAAACTCCAGGAGTTAGTGATAGACAGCCTGGTGTGCTGCAGTCCATGGGGCTACAATGAGTCAGATACAGCTGAGCAACTGAACTGTACTGAACTGGGATTGTGCCCTCTACCAGGTTATTTATGTACATTTGCTAAACTTGCAGGCGAAGAAAAGGATTCTTTAAGATTATCCCTTGATTGGGCTTTCCGTATGGTGCTAATAGTAAAGCACCCACCTGCCAATGCAGGAGATGTAAGAGACACGGGTTCGATCTGGTTGGGAAGATCCCCTGGAGGAGGGTATGGCAACCCCCTCCTATATTCTTGTTTGAAGAATCCCATGGACAGAAGAGTCTGGTGAGCATACTCCATAGGGTCACAAAGAGTTGTACACAACTTAGTATTCACTCAGGCATCCCTTGATTATAACCCATATCTGTGATTCCTGGTTGGATTTAGAACCTTATTTCAGGTCCAAATCTCTCTGGATCCCAATTTCATGAGTAACGAGGCAGGAACTTACATGGCTCTCCTGAGACATAATCCTCCCTCATATCCTCCAGTTTAGCTCTTCTCTGAAGTATTTAAACAACAGTATCTGATGCACATTTTCCCAGTTGTTGTACAGACACCAAAACTCACACCAAAAGGAAAATTTTAACTACTTGATGACCATGAGCACATAGACCCCAGGCCTCCTGGAGCAAAAGAATTGATGTTTACCTCTGTGATGGCTCAGTGGGTAAAGAAGTCACCTGCCATGAAGGATACGTAGGTGAACATGAGTCTGATCCCCAAGTTGGGAAGACCCCCTGAGGATGTCATGGCAACCCAGTCCAGTATTCTTGCCTCGAGACTCCTATGGACAGAGGATTCTGGTGGGCTACAGTCCATAGGGTCACAAAGAATTGGTCATTACATGACTGAAGTGACTGAACACACCCCTACCCACCATGGTACATCCCTGTTACCTCACCATCAACCAGTCAGAAGATTATGGGTGAACTGATTATGTACCCTGCGACCCCCATTTCCTAACCTGGCCTTTAAAAACGCTTTGCTTAAACCCATCAAGAATTTTGAACATAAGTCACCCATTCTCCTTATACTATGTCTTACAATAAATGCTGCAATTTCCTTCATCACAACCTGGTGTCAGTAAATGGGCTTGACTATGCATGAGTGAATGGAATCAAGTTTGGCTCTGTAAAACATATGCCTGCTTCTGCAAAGCTTGGAGGACAAAGAAAGCACTAATGAAGCAATGTCAGACAATCAAATTGAAAATTGAGTATCTAAAACTCTAAGAATTTATTTGAATACATTTTGTGAGATTTTCCAAATAAGTTTGCTTTATTAAAAGATAACTTGTGTAAATAAAATTGTCTTTCAGGTGAAAATAGTTGGAACTCTCTAGTAGCTGGGACCTCTTTCCTAAACTGGCCAGCATATTTGGCATATACTTTTCCATTGATATCTCAAAGGAAGTATTGATTAGTACCATATTACTTTTACAATGTAATATTAAGCTACTGCAAAGTAAAGTCCTTGGCACTATTTTTTATCAGGGGGACACCTGGAATTGATTAATTCAGGGCAGGTTATTCCTAACACTTGATCCTAAACATCTGAGTTGCTCAGTAAGTACCGATTCTCTGATACAGTTTGCATTACATCAGACACAAGAAGGCTCACTGTCAGAGATCACATCAAGTGTGAAGAAAAGGAATAAAGCAGGAAAGAATTGGTCAGCTATACATTCCCATGTAAAAGAAGTGGTTCTTTGAAAACCTTAGCACTTGCTGTGAGTTCAGAACCCAAAGCAATCTGTTTTCCCATTTCTGGTATTATATATTTTTTCACAATCACAAGGTTTACTTTTAGAGCATCCAAGAGAGTGATCAGATATGAAGAGACAGGTGGCTGAGGTGGCTTCACACCCCATGGTGGTGCCGTGTGCAGGCGTGCTGCAGTTGTGCCCTGCTTTTGCTCATGTCCACTTTTATCCTGAGACTCCCTTTGGGTAATCTTTTCAGGATCCCTGCAATATTTCTTTGTTTTGTCTTTCCAACTACACCTGGCAGAAGAGTCATTTGAGAGAGGAGTTGGGCTGGACCAAGTGCCCTGAGAGACCACAATACAAGAATAAGCCCTAAGCCTTTGAAGTGGGAGCACTGACTCCAAGACCCTAGACTACCTGAGAACTAACCCTTCAGTTCGGTTCAGTTCAGCCGCTCACTCATGTCCGACTCTTTGCGACCCCATGAATCGCAGCACGCCAGGCTTCCCTGTTAATCACCAACTCCCGGAGTTTATTCAAACTCATGACCATCGAGTTGGTGACGCCACCCAGCCATCTTATCCTCTGTCGTCCACTTCTCCTCTTGCGCCCAATCCGTTCCAGCATCAGGGTCTTTTCCAATGAGTCAACTCTTCGCATGAGGTGGCCAACGTATTGGAGTTTCAGCTTCAACATCAGTCCTTCCAATGAACACCCAAGACTGATCTCCTTTAGGATGGACTGGTTGGATCTCCTTGCAGTCCAAGGGACTCTCAGGAGTCTTCTCTAACACCACAGTTCAAAAGCATCAATTTTTCGGTGCTCAGCTTTCTTCACAGTCCAACTCTCACATCCATACATGACTACTGGAAAAACCATAGCCTTGACTAGATGGACCTTTTTGGGGAAAGTAATGTCTCGGCTTTTTAATACGCTGTTTAGGTTGGTCATCACTTTCCTTCCAAGGAGTAAGCGTCTTTTAATTTCATGGCTGTAGGTACCATCTGCAGTGATTTTGGAGTCCCCCAAAATAAAGTCTGACACTGCTTCCACTGTTTCCCCATCTATTTGCCATGAAATGATGGGACCAGATGCCATGATCTTAGTTTTCTGAATGTTGAGCTTTAATCCAACTTTTTCACTCTCCTCTTTCACTTTCATCAAGAGGCATTTTAGTTCCTCTTCACTTTCTGCCATAAGGGTGGTGTCATCTGCATATCTGAGATTATTGATATTTCTCCTAGCAATCTTGATTCCAGCTTGTGCTTCCTCCAGCCCACCGTTTCTCATGATGTACTCTGCATATAAGTTAAATAAGCAGGGTGACAATATACAGCCTTGACATACTCCTTTTCCTATTCGGAACCAGTCTGTTGTTCCATGTCCAGTTCTAACTGTTGCTTCCTGATCTGCATACAAGTTTCTCAAGAGGCAGGTCAGGTGGTGTGGTATGCCCATCTCTTGAAGGATTTTCCACAGTTTATTGTGATCCACACAGTCAAAGGCTTTGGCATAGTCAATAAAGCAGATATAGATGTTTTTTCTGAAACTGTCTTGCTTTTTCGATGATCCAGTGGATGTTAGCAATTTGATCTCTGGTTCCTCTGCCTTTTCTAAAACCAGCTTGAACATCGGAAAGTTCACAGTTCATGTATTGCTGAAGCCTGGTTTGGAGAATTTTGAGCCTTACTTTACTAGAGTATGAGATGAGTGCAATTGTGCAGTAGTTTGAGCATTTTTTGGCATTGCCTTTTTTGGAGATTGGAATGAAAACTAACCTCTTCCAGTCCTGTGGCCACTGTTAAGTTTTCCAAATTTGCTGGCATATTGCATGCAGCACTTTCACAGCATCATCTTTTAGGATTTGAAATAGCTCAACTGGAATTCCATCACCTCCACTAGCTTTGTTCGTAGTGATGCTTTCCAAAGCCCACTTGACTTCACATTCCAGGATGTCTGGCTCTAGGTGAGTGATTACACCATCGTGATTATCTGGGTCATGAAGATCGTTTTGTACAGTTCTTCTGTGTATTCTTGCCACCTCTTCTTAATATCTTTTATTTCTATTAGGTCCATACCATTTCTGTCCTTTATCAAACCCATCTTTGCATGAAATGTTCCCTTGGTATCTCTAATTTTCTTGAAGAGATCTCTAGTCTTTCCCATTCTGTTGTTTTCCTCCATTTCTTTGCATTGACTGCTGAGGAAGGCTTTCTCATCTCTCCTTGCTATTCTTTGGAACTCTGCATTCAAATGGGAATATCTTTCCTTTTCTCCTTTGCTTTTCATTTCTCTTCTTTTCACAGCTATTTGTAAGGCCTCTTCAGACAACCATTTTGCTTTTTTTGCACTTCTCTTTCTTGGCGATTGTCTTGATCCCTGTCTCCTGTACAATGTCATGAACCTCCGTCCATAGTTCATCAGGCACTCTGTCTATCAGATCTAGTCCCTTAAATCTATTTGTCACTTCCACTGTATAGTCATAAGGGATTTGATTTAGGTCATTCCTGAATGGTCTAGTGGCTTTCCCTACTTTCTTCAGTTTAAGTATGAATTTGGCAATAAGGAGTTCATGATCTGATCCACAGTCAGCTCCTTGTCTTGTTTTTGCTGACTATATAGAGCTTCTCCATCTTTGGCTGCAAAGAATATAATCAATCTGATTTTGTTGCTGACCATCTGGTGATGTCCATGTGTAGAGTCTTCTCTTGTGTTGTTGGAAAAGGGTGTTTGCTATGACCAGTGTGTTCTCTTGGCAAAACTCTATTAGCCTTTGCCCTGCTTCATTCCATACTCCAAGGCCAAATTTGCCCATTACTCCAGGTGTTTCTTGACTTCCTACTTTTTCATTCCAGTCCCCTATAATGAAAAGGACGTCTTTTTTGGGTGTTAGTTCTAAAAGGTTTTGTAGGTCTTCATGGAACCGTTCAACTTCAGCTTCTTCAGTGTTATTGGTTGGGGCACAGGCTTGGATTACCATGATATTGAATGGTTTGCCTTGGAAATGAACAGATATCATTCTGTCATTTTTGAGATTGCATCCAAGTACTGCATTTCAGACTCTTTTGTTGACCATGATAGCTACTCCATTTCTTCTAAGGGATTCCTGCCCACAGTAGTAGATATAATGGTCATCTGAGTTAAATTCACCCATTCCAGTCCATTTTAGTTCTCTGATTCCTAGAATGTTGATGTTCACTCGTGCCATCTCCTGTTTGACCACTTCCAATTTGCCTTGATTCATGGACCTAACATTCCAGGTTTGGGGAGAATCAAATAACAAGAACTCACACAAAGGAAACCACTTGAATACAAGACCCACCCAACCACCAGTAGCACCCTGTGTAGGACATCTCATCTATATGACAAACAAAACAGAACTACAAACCCAATCATCAGCAGACAGGATTACCACCTCATTCAGCTTTGTGCATCACAGGAAAAAACAAACAAACAAAAACAAACAAAAACTCAGCACAAATCTCACCTTTTAGGAAGCTTACACAAGCCACTGGACCAACCTTAGGAGGGCAGAAACCAAAAGGAAGAAAGAATTCAACTGTGAAGCCTGGGAAAAGGAGACCTCAAACACAATAAGTTAAAAAAAATAAATAATGAAAAGGCAGAGAAATACTACACAAATGAAGGAACAAACTAGAAGCAGACATCCAAATAAATGAAGAGGAAATAGGAAAACTACCTGAATAAGAATTTAGAATAATGATAGAAAAGATGATCAAAAACCTAGAAAACAGAATGGAGAAAATCAAAGAATCAATTAACAAAGAACTAAAAAATTAAAGAATAAGCATACAGAGACAAACAACACAATTACTGAAATTAAAAGTATCCTAGAAGGAATCAATAGCAGAATATCTGAAGCAGAAGAATAACTCAGTGAGCTGGAAGATGAAATGGTAGAAATAACTTCTGAAGAGCAGAGTAAAGTAAAAAGAATGAAAAGAACTGAAGATAGTCTCAGAGACCTATTGGACAATATCAAACATCAACATGAGAATTATATGGGTCCCAGAAGAGGAAGAAGAGAAAAAGAAAGGTTATGAGCAAAATTTTGAAGAGATTATAGCTGAAAAATTCCCCAGTGTGAAAAGGAAATAGTCAATCAAGTTCAAGAGGCAGAAAAAGTCCCATACAGCAAAAACACAAGGAGAAACATGCTAAGACACATACTAATCAAACAAAGACTAAACACAAAGAAAGAATGTTAAAAAGAGCAAGGGAAAAACAAGTAATGTACAAGGGAAACACCATACACTTAACAGCTGGTCTTTCACCAGAATATCTGCAGGGCAGAAGGGAATGATAGGATATATTTAAAGTATTGAAAGAGAAAATGAATAAATAAATAAAGTACTGAAAGGGAAAAATCTACAACAAAGATTACTGCACCTGGCAAGAATCTTATTCAAAATTGATGAAGAAATAGAAAGTTTTCACACAAGAAAAAGTTAAGAGAATTCTATACCACCAAACCAGCTTTACAGCAAATATTAAAGAAAATTCTCCAAGCCAGGCTTCAGCAATACATGAACTGTGAACTTCCAGATGTTCAAGCTGGTTTTAGAAAAGGCAGAGGAACCAGAGATCAAATTGCCAACATCCACTGGATCATCAAAAAAGCAAGAGAGTTCCAGAAAAACATCTATTTCTGCTTTATTGACTATGCCAAAGCCTTTGACTGGGTGGATCATAGCAAACTGTGGATAATTCTTCAAGAGATGGGAATACCAGACCACCTGACCTGCCTCTTGAGAAACTTGTATGCAGATCAGGAAGCAACAGTTAGAACTGTACATGGAACAACAGACTGGTTCCAAATAGGAAAAGGAGTATGTCAAGGCTGTATATTGTCACCCTGCTTATTTAACTTATATGCAGAGTACATCATGAGAAACGGTGGGCTGGAGGAAGCACAAGCTGGAATCAAGATTGCTGGGAGAAATATCAATAACCTCAGATATGCAGATGACACCACCATTATGACAGAAAGTGAAGAAGAATTAAAGAACCTCTTGATGAAAGTGAAAGAGGAGAGTGAAAAAGTTGGCTTAAAGCTCAACATTCAGAAAACTAAGATCATGGCATCTGGTCCCATCACTTCATGCAAATAGATGGGGAAACAGTGGAAACAGTGTCAGACTTTATTTTGGGGGGCTCCAAAATCACTGCAGATGGTCATTGCAGCTTACTCCTTGGAAAGAAAGTTATGACCAACCTAGAGAGCATATTAAAAAGCAGAGACATTAATTTGACAAGAAAGGTCTGTTAAGTCAAGGCTATGGTTTTTCAAATGGTCATGTATGGATGTGAAATTTGGACTATAAAGAAAGCTGAGCACTGAAGAATTGATGCTTTGGAACTGTAATGTTGGAGAAGACTCTTGAGAGTCTCTTGGACTGCAAGGAGATCCAACCAGTCCATCCTAAAGGAGATCAGTCCCAGGTGTTCATTGGAAGGACTGATTTTGAAGCTGAAACTCCAAAACTTTGGTCATTTGATGCGAAGAGCTGACTCATTTGAAAAGTCCCTGATGCTGGGAGGGATTGGGGGCAGGAGGAGAAGTGGACGACAGAGGATGAGATGGCTGGATGGCATCACTGACTCAATGGACATGGGTTTGGGGGGACTCCAGGAGTTGGTGATGGACAGGGAGGCCTGGTGTGCTGTCGTTCATGGAGTCACAAAGAGTTGGACACGACTGAGCGATTGAACTGAACTGAACTGATGTAGTCAAGAAGTAAAACAAAAAATAACGTTCTACAAAATCAACCCCAAACAATAAAGAAAATGGCAATAGGGATGTATGTATACACACACACACACACACAGATATATATATAAACAATACATTTAAACAATACATTTCTAAATAACCAACAGGTTACTGAAGAAATCAAAAGGGAAATAAAAAAAATTCTAGAAACAAATAAGAATGAAAACATGACAACTCAAAACCTATGGAATGCAGCAAACACAGTTCTAAGAAGGAAGTTTATAGCAGTACAATCCTACCTCAAGAAACAAGAAAAACATTTAATAGACTACCTAACTTTACACCTAAAACATCTGGACAAAGAAGAAGCAAAAAGCCCAAAATTAGCAGAAGAAAAGAAATCATAAAGTTCAGAGGAGAAATAATTGAAAAGGAAATGAAAGAAACAATAGTAAAGATTAATACAACTAAAAGCTGGTTCTTTGAGAAGATAAACAGAATTGTCAAATCTTTAGCTGGACTCATCAAGAGAAAAAGAGAGAAGAATCAATCAGCAAAATTAGAAATGAAAAAGAAGAGGTTACAACAGACAATGCACAAAT
This sequence comes from Cervus elaphus, assembly GCF_910594005.1. Taxonomy (NCBI): domain Eukaryota; kingdom Metazoa; phylum Chordata; class Mammalia; order Artiodactyla; family Cervidae; genus Cervus; species Cervus elaphus. The sequence goes on along the minus strand of NC_057819.1, from coordinate 77,462,082 downwards.
GCAAAGCATTATAAGAGACTATTATGAACAACTATATGGCAATAAAATGGATAATCTGGAAGAAATGGACAGATTCTTAGATAAATTCAATCTCCCAAGACTGAACCAAGAAGAAATAGAAATTATGAGCAACCCAAGTACAAGCACTGACACTGAAGTTGTGATCAAAAATCCCCCACAAAACAAAAGCCCAGAGCCAGATGGCTTCACAGGATAATTCTATCAAACATGTAGAGAAGAACTAATGCCTATCCTTCTAAAACTATTTCAAAAAATTGCAGAGGAAGGAACACTTCCAAACTTATTCTACAAGGTCACCATCACCCTGATACCAAAACCAGACAAAGACAACACAAAAAGAGAAAATTACAGGTCAATATCACTGATGAAAATAGATGCAAAAATCTTCAACAAAACATTAGCAGAGTTAAGCAGCACATCAAAAAGCTAATACACCATGATCAAATTGGGTATATTCCAGGGATGCAAGGATTCTTCAATATATTCAAATCAATCAATATGATATACCATATTAACAAATTGAAAGATAAAAAAAAAAACACATGATAGTCTCAATAGATGCAGAAAAATCCTTTGACAAAATTCAGCACCCGTTTATGATTAAAACTCTTCAAAAAATGGGCATAGAATGAACCTACCTTCCTCAACATAGTAAGGCCATATATGATAAGCTTATGGCAAACATTATTCTCAATGGTGAAAAACTGAAAGGATTCCCCCTAAAATCAGGAACAACACAAGGGTGTCCATTTTCACCACTATTATTCATCATATTTCTGGAAGTCCTAGCTATAGCAATCAGAGAAGAAAAAGAAATAAGATGAATCAGGATTGAAAAAGAAGAAGTAAAGCTCTCACTGTTTGCAGATGACATGATACTGCACATAGAAACCCTAAAGATAGTGTCAGAAAATTATGAGAGATAATCAGTGAATTTAGCAAAGCTGCAGGATACAAAATCAGTACTCAGAAATCACTTGCATTTCCATATACTAACAATGAAAATTCAAAAAGAGAAATTAAGGAATCAATCCCACTTGCCATTACAGCAAAAATAAACAAATATCTAGGAATAACTTACCTAAGGAGACAAAACAACTATACAAAGAAAATGATAAGACACTAATGAAAGAAACCAAAGATGCCATAAACAGATGGGGAGATATTCCATGTTCCTGGGTAGGAAGAATCAATATTTTGAAAATGACTATACTACCAATGTACAGATTCAATGTGATCCCTATCAAATTACCATTGGAATTTTTCACACAACTGGAAAAAATTCACAATTCATATGGAAACACAAAAGACCCAAATAGCCAAAACAGCCTTGAGAAAGAAGAATGGAGCTGGAGTAATCAACCTTCCTGACTTCATATTATACTACAAAGCTACATACAAGACAGTATGGTACTGGCACAAAAACAGAAATATAGACCAATGGAACAAGATAGAAAGCCCAGAAATGAACCCATGCACCTAAGGGTACCTTTCTTTTGACAAAGAAGGCATGAATATACAATGCAGCAAAGACAGCCTCTCCAAAGAATGGTACTGGGAAAACTGGACAGCTACATGTAATGTAAAAGAATGAACTTAGAACACTTCCTAACACCATATAGAAAAATAAACAGAATGGATAAAGGCCTAAATGTAAGATCAGAAGCTATAAAACTCTTGGAGGAAAGCATAGGCAGAACACTCGATGGCATAAATCAAAGCAAGATCCTCTGTGTTCCGCCTCCTAGAGTAATGGAAATACAAACAAAAGTAAACAAGTGGAACTTGATTAAACTTAAAAGCTTTTGCACAGCAAATGAAACTGTAAGCATGGTGAAAAGACAGCCCTCAGAATGGGAGAAAATAATAGTCAATGAAAGAAGTAACAAAGGATTAATTTCCAAAATATACAATCAGCTCATATAACTCAATGCCAGAAAAATAGACAACCCAATCAAAAAGTGGTAAAAAGACCTAAGCAGACATTTCTCCAGAGAAGACATACAGATGGCTAACAAAATCTAAACCACAGTGAGATATCACCTCACACCAGTCAGAATGGCCCTCATCAAAAAATCTACACACAATAAATGCTGGAGAGGGTGTGGAGTAAAGGGAATGTTCTTACAGTCTTGACGGGAATGCAAATTGATTCAGCCACTATGGAAGAGAGTATGGAGATTCCTTAAAAAACTAGGAATAAAACCACCATATAACCCAGCAATCCCACTCCTAGGCATACACCTTGAGGAAACCAAAATTGAAAAGACATGTATCCCATTGTTCATTGCAGCACTATTTACAATAGCTAGAACATGGAAGCAACCTAGAAGTCCACTAACTGATGAATGGATAAAGAAGTTGTGATACATATACACAATGGAATATTACTCAGCTGTAAAAAGGAACACATTTGAGTCAGTTCTAAAGATGTGGATGAACTTAGAAGCTATTATAGTGAAGTTAAGTCAGAAAGAGAGAGATTAATATCGTATTATAAGTCATATATAAAGAATCTAGAAAAATGGTACCAAAGAATTTATTTACAGGGCAGCAGTGGAGAAACAGACATAGACAATAGACTTATGGTCATGGGGAGAAGGGAGGAGAGGGTGAGATGTATGGAAAGAGTAACATGGAAACTTACATTACCATGTGGAAAATAGATAGCCAATAGGAATTAGCTGTATGGCTCAGGAAACTCAAACAGGGGCTCTGTATCCACCTAGAGAGGTGGGATGGGGAGGGAGATGAGAGAGGTTCAAAAGGAAGGGGATATATGCATACCTATAACTGATGCATGTTGAGGTTTGACAGAAAACAGCAAAATTCTGTAAAGCAATTATCCTTCAATTAAAAAAAAAAGAAGAGACAAAAACATAAACTAAAATTGAATCCAAAATATTAGGCCTCTTCTGCTGAGATGAAATTTCCACACTTTTATCACACAAATAATAGTGCGTTCCCTATTTCTGATCTTATTTAAAACCTATTCTCTGGTTTTAAATGCTTTATATGGAATTTCTGTTTCAGTGGACCATTGTATTTGGAGGAAAGTTACTAGAACCACTCGATAGTGACATATTTAACATATCTACGTACCTTCTTGGCTAATATATATACATTTGCTACTACAGAACCAGAGGTTCTTTTCTAGAAGATCTTCAACATCTGTACTCTGCAAGTCAAACTAATATATAGGGCACATAAAAAGCATTCAACTTAATATATCATGCAAAGCAATCAATTAACTTAAACAGTGTGTTAAGGGTTTAAAAATCATTATTGCCATGTAACTGAGACAGGATGGAAAGGGGAAAAACACAAACACTAATGAAGAAAGCATGAAGCTGTTGGGTTGGAATAAAGACCCGAGCTTGAACAACTGAAACCAAGGTGGCTTTGAGAATAGTCTGGTCACTGATCTTTGGCTCATTATAGTATTTAAAATCATTCCCCTTCATCCCATAACAGTTCCAAGACATAAGAGGCCAGAAAGTGGTCAGTAGCCCAATTCCCGAGAAATCCCCACCTGATTCCCTAAATAGCCTATGAAATTACTTAATCACAAATACCTACAATGCCATGCCCTGGGACTGCTCTCATTTTCTGAGATGGCCCACATTCTGCATATGGAATATGTATCTCTCTAAATCAACTTGTTTTCCCCTTACTCTGGTTTGCTCTTGAATTCTTTCCTGCACAAAGCCAAGAATGCTCACTTGGAGCTCTGTCCTAAGGACTCCCGCAGGCCTGGTATGGGTCAGTTCCCTGTCCTGCAACATAGCAACAAGGACTTTGGTTTGAGTGTCAAAAAGGTTAGTGGAAAAATTGGTAGCTATGCAATGCTAGCAAAATCTCTCTGAGTTTCCTCATGTACAATATTGACATAATAAAATGAATTTCAATAGATGCTATTAGGATTAAATGAGATAATTTATGAAAAGTGTTCTGATTATGACAAACACAGTGAAAATGATGTTTGATCTCTTTTTTACTTTTTGGTTTATATAGGCTACCTGCTTTTGAGACTTTCACATATCATCTAGGGAAAGAACTATATAACCACAGATACTTATCATGCTGTGCTATGCCAAGTCACTTCAGTTGCGTCCAGCTCTTTGCAACCCTATGGACTGTAGCTTGCCAGGCTCCTCTGTCCATGGGATTCTCCAGAAAAGAATACTGGAGTGGGTTGCCGTGCCGTCCACCAGGGGATCTTCCTGATCCAGGGATCAAACCCATGTTTCCTGTGGCTCCCACATTGTAGGTGGATTCTTAGCATACAATGTGATGGGAGTTGGTGATGGACAGGGAAGACTGGCGTGCTGCAATCCATGGGGTCACAAAGAGTCAGGCACAACTGAGCGACTGAAGTGAACTGCTATGGAGAAGATAAAGAAATGGATATGTTTCCTCTTTTCAGCTTTATTGAGGTATACTTGGCAAAGTTGTAAGATATTTAAAGTGTAAAACAAGAAGTTTTGATAGACATATTACATTGGGAAAAGATCTCCCCCAACCCCCGCTGAGGTAAATAACACATGTTCACCTCTCATATTGTTTTTTTTTTTTTTTAGGTGAGAACATTTAAATTCTGCTCTCTTAGTAAGTTTCAGTTATACAACACAGTGTTATCAATTATAGTCAGTATGTCCAACATTAGATCATGTTATTTTTTATCTTATAACTGAAAACTTGCACTCTTACCACTTCTTATTTCTCCCACCACCACCCATCCCTGCCTGCCCTAGACTCTGACAACTATTTTTCTATTCTCTGTTCCTATTAGTTTGATTTTTTCTTTTTTTCTTTTTTTTTTTTAAGTTTGATTTTTTTCTTAAAAAAGATTCCACATATAAATGATACTGTACTGTGTTTGTCTTTCTTCTGTCTGGTTTATTTTACCTGCTCTCCAGGTTTATTCATGTTGTTGCAAATGGCATGATTTTCTCCTGTTTTCTGCTGCTGCTGCTGTTAAGTCGCTTCAGTCATGTCCGACTCTGTGCCACCCCGTAGACGGCAGCCCACCAGGCTCCTCGGTTCCTGGGATTCTCCAGGCAAGAGTACTGGAGTGGGTTGCCATTTCTTTCTCCAATGCATGCAAGCATGCTAAGTCGCTTCAGTTGTGTCTGACTCTGTGCGACCCCATGGACAGCAGCCCACCAGTCTCCTCTGTCCACGGAATTCTATAGGCAAGAATACTGGAGTGGGTTGCCAGTTCCTTCTCCATTCTCCTGTTTTAAGGCTGAATAATGTCATGTGTGTGTGTTGCATACATCAAAATAATGAATATATACATACGGAGGTCCCTCAAAAGTTAAAAGTAGAGCTAACATGCTACTTTGAATAAGCAGTAATGAATATGGGAGTACAAGAACTCTTTGGCTATATACCCAGAAGTTAAGTTTCTAGATACCATATTAGTTCTACTTTTAACTTTTGAGGGACCTCTGTATTATTTTCCAGAGTGGCTATACTAGTTTACATTCCTACCAACAGTGTACAAGGATTCCCTTTTCTTCACATCCTTACCAGCATTTGTTATCTCTTGATTTTTTAATAAGAGACATCCTAATAGGTATGAAATACAATTCATTGTTGTTTTAATTTGCATTTCTGTCATGATTAGTGATATTGAGAACCTTTTCATGTACCTTTTGACCATTTATATGTTTTTTCTTAAAAAAAAGTCAATTTAAGTCTTTTATTGAATTTTGTTGTGTTATTTGATTTTATGTTCTTGTCTTATATAAAAGTGAAGGCTTTAGTCACTCAGTCATGTCTAACTCTTTGCAACTCTGTGGACAGTAGCCCACCAGGTCTCACTGTCCATGAAATTCTCTGGGCAAGAAAACTGTAGTGGGTTGTCATTTTCTTCTCCAGGGGATCTTCCTGACCCAGGGGTCAAACCTGGGTCTCCTGCACTGCAGGGAGACTCTTGCAGATTCTTTACCAACTAAGCCACCAGGTTTCTTTTCAACTTTATGTATTAACCCCTTATTGGATATGTGATTTGCAGATACTTTCCTCCAGTTCCATAAGTTACCTTTTAATTTTGTCAATGGTTTCTTTTGCTGTGCAGAAGAACCCAGGGATTGAACCTAGGTCTCTTGCATTGCAGGCGAATTCTTTCCCATCTAAGCCACGAGGGAAGCAGGAAGATGCCAGCAACTTGATTTTATTGTTGGAGTGGATCAAAGGGAGAAGAAAGTTTCTAAGGAAGATTGCAGTCAGCCCCTAAATGCTCTTAAATAAGAAACTGGACCCCCAGGCAACAGCTGTAAAGTATGCAGACAAATATCTTTAAAGGAGAGACTGGGAGGTGTTATTTCTGCCTGCTCCTTCTGTGCTGAGTCCTGGGAATAGCCTTGGAGAGTGTTCCATGCCTCTGCCCCATAGAAAAATGCTTCTTAAGTTGCTACAGTCCTGTGGGGGTATATTAGGGGTGCCTGCCTCAGGTGGTAGCTATAAAGTTTGAGGTACTAGATGTACAGTCAAGCTCTTCACTGCTGAGGGAAGCTAGGAGTTTGAGATTGCCTTCTGATTACATACCCTTGTGCTGGGTATGGGATTTGTGGCTAGGCTTGTCTTAGATTTTCCTACCCATTTTGTTATGGGGATTTCCTCATTCACCTAATGTGTAGGAGCTGCTCAGCTAGTTAATGGGTTTCTTTCAGAGTCCTTGCTGCACGTGTAGCTGAACGTCTGGTGCGTCTGTGGGGGAAGGGACTTTTGGAACCACCTGTTACCCTCTTGGTCAGCTCTAGATCTGTTCGTACTTGAAACAAAATTGAGATGGAGTCATTGTGCTACTCCTGGAAGGATCAGAAGTATTTTATGAGAGAAATGTCAAACAGATATTTCAAGAAGAGAATATGGAAGTACTATTTTGAGCTGTTATTACACCTTCTACATAACTATTATAGCAGTTGTCCATACTATATGGCCTGCTTCTTAATACTTACGTTTCTTTATATTTGTTCATCTTCTTAATGATTCCGGCTTATCCAGTTTTATATTTCCAGAAGCTAGCATAGTACATTTCACATAAAATACATTGTCAAATGTTTTGCTGTAGAAATAATTATCCCCGAATCACAAAGGTTTAAAGATGCAGGTTGTATTAAAAAAACACTGATGATGCTGCTGAGTGAGTGATTGAAGCAAGAGGCCAAACTGAGACATGTCGTCAATTCTATGCTAGAAATACAAAGTCAATTTCATAGATATTTCTGGCCACTGGCAATATTTATCTTGGTGGGGCAAAAAGCTTTATTAAACAAAGTAAACAGTGCAATCCTTTGTTTTATAAAGTTACTACTTTATTGAATTTAAAGATGTATTGGATTATTTACAAAATTTTGCATTTTAGTTTTTAAAAGTCAGTATTAAGATACTCCAATCTTGTTTAGTTCTTGTAAATTATATCAAATCTAGAGTGGCTCTCTTGAACTAATTTCTGCACAAGACAAAATGAAGGAACACAATTCCAAGTTGACATCTAGTTAGAAGGCAAGGAGTGAACGGGAAAAAAATGACTCTGAGATATTGTTCCAGGTGGACTTTTTAAAAAATTTTGGCAGTTAATTAGTTAATTTATTTGGGTGCATAGGTCTTAGTTGTGGCACATGGGATCTCCATTGTGTCATATGGGTTCAGAAGTGGAGGTGTACAGCCTACAGTAGTTGTAGCACATGGGCTTCCAGTATGGAACATGAGTTTGGTTGCTCCACAGCATGTGAGATCTTAGTTCACTGACCAAGGACTGGATTCAGGTCCCTTGCATTGCAAAGCAGATGCTTAACCACTGGACCACCAGGGAAGTCCTTTGGGTAAACTTTAATCATAGCCTTTGATCATATCAAAGCACACTAGTGATAATTTCCCTCCTGCACCCTAAATCCATCAGGTGTTTTCAGGGTACACATATCTAAGTAACATACTACACATCTCTGAAAAATCTATAATATTCCTTCTGGCTCAGAAAAAAATTTTAGCAACACAACTGGACATTTTTTTTTGTTGTTGTTCTTAGAGAGAAAAAATGTTGGTAAAAGTTTCCCTAATCTAGAAGATATTATATTTTTATACTATTTGTGATACAAATCATTATTTCCTATTTTACTTGTACACTACTTTATAATGTAATAATTGTTATTTTGGTACTACACAGACATTGCAGCTATTTAGTAACTTTGAAATTTTAAAACATTTCTGCATGCACAATGAATTGGACAGTTTTATAGGTGTTATGGGCTGATGAAATGAAATTATATTCTAGGCAGGACAAGATTCTTTTCTTTATAATGTATTTTTTCTTAATTGAGGGATAATTGCTTTACAGAATTTTGTTGTTTTCTGTCAAACCTCAATATGAACCAGCCATAGGTGTACATATGTCCCCTCCCTTTTGAACCTCCCTCCCATCTCCCTCCCATCCCACCTCTCTAGGTGAATACAGAGCCCCTGTTTGCGTTTCCTGAGCCACACAGCAAATTCCTATTGGCTATCTATTTTACATATGGTATGTAAGTTTGCATGTTACTCTGCCCATATATCTTACCCCCTCCTCCCCTCTCCCCATGACCATAAGTCTATTCTCTACGTCTGTTTCACCACTGCTGCCCTGTAAATAAATTCTTCAGTACCATTTTACAAGATTCAGTATATGTGCACTAGAATATGATATTTATCTTCCTCTTTCTGACTCACTTCACTCCATATAATAGGTTCTAGGTTCACTCACCTCATCAGAACTGACTGAAATGTGTTCCTTTTTGTGGCTGAGTAATATTCCATAGTGTATACATACCACTTCTTCTTTATCCATTCATCTGTCAATGGACATCTAGGTTGCTTCCATGTTCTAGCTCTTGTGAATAGTGCTGCAGTGAATAATGGGATACATGCATCTTTTTCAATTTTGGTTTCCTCCAGGTATATGCCTAGGAGTGGGATTGCTGGGTCATGTAGTGGTTTTATTCCTAGTTTTTTAAGGAATCTCAATACTGCCTTCCATAGTGACTGTATCAATTTACAGCCTCACCAACAGTGCAAGAGTGTTCCCTTTACTCCACATCCTCTCCAGTATTTGTTGTGTGTAGAATATTTGATGATGGCCATTCTGACTGGTGTGAGGTGATTTCTTATTGTAGTTTTGATTTGCACTTCTCTAGTAATGAGCGATGTTGAGCATCTTTTCATGTGTTTGTTAGCCATCTGTATGTCTTCCTTGGAGAAATGTCTGCTTAGGTCCTTTACTCACTTTTTGATTGGGTTGTTTGTTTTGCTGGTATTGAGTTGTATGAGTTGCTTGTATATTTTGGAAATTAATCCTTTGTCAGTTATTTCACTTGGTATTATTTTCTTCCATTCTGAGGGTTGTCTTTTCACCTTGCTTATAGTTTCACTTGCTGTGCAAAAACTTTTAAGTTTAATCAGGTCCCACTTATTTACTTTTGTTTTCATTTCCATTACCCTAGGAGGTTGGTCATAGAGGATCTTGTTTTGATTTATGCCATCGAGTGTTCTGCCTATGTTTTCCTCTAAAAGTTTTATAGCTTCTGGTCTTACATTTAGGTCTTTAATCCATTCTGGGTTTACCTTTGTGTATGGTGTTAGGAAATGTTCTAATTTCCCTTACATGTAGCTGTCCAGTTTTCCCAGTACCATTCTTTGGAGAGGCTGTCTTTGCCCCATTGTATATTCTTGCCTTCTTTGTCAAAAATAAGGTACCCATAGGTGCATGGGTTAATTTCTGGGCTTTCTATCTTGTTCCTTTGGTCTATATTTCTGTTTTTGTGCCAGTACCACACTGTCTTGATGACTGTAGCTTTGTAGTATAATGAGAAGTCAGGAAGGTTGATTTATCCAGCTCCATTCATCTTTCTCAAGACTGTTTTGGCTATTTGGGGTCTTTGTGTTTCCATATAAATTGTGAATTCTTTTTCCTCTAGTTGTGTGAAAAATGCCGTTGGTAATTTGATAAGGATCACATTGAATCTGCAGATTGCATTTGGTAGTATAGTCATTTTCACAATATTGATTCTTCCTACCCAGGAACATAGAATATCTCTCTAACTGTTTATGTCACCTTTGATTTCTTTCATCAGTGTCTTATCATTTTCTGTGTACAGTTGTTTTGTCTCGTTAGGTAAGTTTATGCGTAGATATTTCGTTCTTTTTGTTGCAATGGTGAATGGGATTGATTCTTTAATTTCTCTTTCTGAATTTTCATTGTTAGTGTACAGAAATGCACGTGATTTCTGTGTATTGATTTTATATCCTGTGACTTTGCTAAATTCACTGATTATCTCTCATAATTTTCTGACATTATCTTTTAGGGTTTTCTATGTGTGGTGTCATGTCATCTGCAAACAGTGAGAGCTTTACTTCTTCTTTTCCAATCCTGATTCATTTTATTTCTTTTTCTTCTCTGATTGCTGTAGCTAGGACTTCCAGAACTATGATGAATAATAGTGGTGAAAATGGACACCCTTGTCTTGCTCCTGATTTTAGGAGGAATGCTTTCCATTTTTCACCATTGAGAATAATGTTGCTGTAAGCTTATCATATATGGCCTTACTATGTTAAGGTAGGTTCATTCTATGCCCATTTTTTGAAGAGTTATAATCATAAATGTGTGCCAAATTTTGTCAAAGGCATTTTCAGCATCTATTGCAATCATCATATGGTTTTTATCTTTCAATTTGTTAATATGGTTTATCACATTGACTGATTTGCATATTTTGAAGAATCCTTGCATTCCTGGAATAAAACTAATTTGATCATGGTGTATGAGCTTTCTAATGTGCTGCTGAATTCTTTTAGCTAATATTTTGTTGATGATTTTTGCACCTATGTTCATCAGTGATATTGGCCTATAATTTTCTTTTTTTCTGTTGTCTTTGGTTTTGGTATCAGGGTGATGGTGGCCTTGGTAGAATAAGTTTGGAAGTGTTCCTTCCTCTGCAATTTTTTGAAATAGTTTTAGAAAGATAAGCATTAGCTCTTCTCTACATGTTTGATAGAATTCTCCTATGAAGCCATCTGGTCCGGGGCTTTTGTGTCTTGGGAGATTTTTTATCACAGATTCAATTTCAGTGCTTGCACTTGGGTTCTTCCTAATTTCTATTTCTTCCTGGTTCATTCTTGGAAGAATGAACTTTTCTAAGAATTTGTCCATTTCTTCCAGGTTGTCTATTTTATTGCCATATAACTGTTCATAATAGTCTCTTATTCCTTTACACTTCTGCATTGTCTGTTGTAACATCTCTGTTTTCATTTCTAATTTTGTTGATTGGTTCTTCTCTCTTTTTTTCTTGATGAGCCTGGCCAAAGGTTTGTTAATTTTTATTTATCTTCTCAAAAACAAACAAAACAAAACAACAACAACAAAAAAAAACCCAGCTTTTAGTTTTATTAATCTTTACTATTGTTTCTTTCATTTCTTTTTCAATTATTTCTGCTCTCAACTTTATTTCATTCCTTCGACTAATTTTGGTGTTTTTTTTGTTCTTCTTCTTCAGTTGTTTTAGTTGTAAATTTAGGTGGTCTATTCAATGTTTTTTTCTTGTTTCTTGAGGTAGGATTGCATTGCGATAAACTTCCCTTTTAGAAATTCTTTTGCTGCATCCCATAACTTTTGAGTCCTCATGTTTTCATTGCCATTTGTTTCTAGAAGTTTTTTGATTTCCCTTTTGATTCCTTCAGTAACCTGTTGGTTATTTAGAAAACTGTTGCTTAATCTCCATGTGTTTGTGTTGCTTACAGTTTTTTTCTTGTAATTGATATCTAGTCTCATAGTGTTGGGGTCAGAGAAGATGCCTGATATGATTTCAGTTTTCTTAAATTTACTGAGGTTTGATTTGTGACCCAAGATGTGGTCTATACTGGAGGATGTTCCATGTGCACTTGAGAAGAAGGTGTATTCTTCTGCATTTGGGTGGAATGTCCTGAAGATATAAATGAGATCCATCTAATCACTGTATTATTTAAGACTTGCATTTCCTTATTATTTTTTTTTGTTGTTGATTTGTCCATTGGTGTGAGTGGGGAGTTAAAGTCTCCTAGTATTATTGTGTCACTGTCTATTTCTCCTTTTATGTCTGTTAGTGTTTGTCTTATGTATTGAGATAACTCCTATGTTGGGTGCATAGATATTTACAATTGTTATGTCTTCCTCTGGGATTGATCCCTTGATCATTATGTAATGTCCTTCCTCATCTCTTGTAATCTTTATTTAAAGTCTATTTTGTCTGATATGAGGATTTCTACTCCAGCTTTCTTTTGCTTCCCATTTGCATGGAATATGTTTTTCCATCCTCTCACTTTCAGTCTACATGTTTCTTTAGGTCTGAAGTGGGTTTCTTATAGACAGCATATATAAGGGTCTTGGTTTTGTATCCATTCAGTCACTGTTTCTGTTGGTTGCAGCATTTAATCCATTTACATTTAAAGTAATTATTTATATATATATATATATATCAATATATATCATATATATATATATGTTCCTATTGTCATTTTCTTAATTGTTTGGGGTTGATTTTGTAGATCCTTTTTCTTCTCTTGTATTTTTTCACTATATAAGTCCCTTTAACATTTGTTGTCAAACTGGTTTGGTGATACTGAATTCTGTCAACTTTTGCTTGCCTGGAAAGCTTTTTATTTCTCCATCAATTTTGAATGAGATCCCTACTGGGTACAGTAATCTTGCTTGTAGATTTTTCTTTCAGTACTTTAAATATATCTTGCTATTCCCTTCTGGCTTGCAGAGTTTCTGCTGAAAGATCAGCTATTAAGTGTATGGGGTTTCCCTTGTATGTTACTTGTTGCTTTTCCTTTTCTGCTTTTAATAATCTTTCTTTGTGTTTAGTCTTTGTCAGTTTGATTAGTATGTTTCTTGGTGTGTTTCTCCTTGGGCTTATCCTGTATGGGACTCTTTGTGCCTCTTGGACTTGACTGACTATTTCTTTTTCATGTTGGGGAAATTTTCAACTATAATCTCTTCAAAAATTATCATATGCTTTCCTTTTCTCTTCCTCTTCTGGAACGCCTATAATTCACATATTTGTACATTTGATATTGTCCCAGAGGTCTCTGAGACTATTCACAATTCTTTTCATTCTTTTTACTTTATTCTGCTCTTCAGAAGTTATTTCCACCATTTCATCTTCCAGCTCATTGATTTGTTCTTCTGGTTCAGATATTCTGCTATTGATTCCTTCTAGAGTATTTTTAATTTCAGTAATTGTGCTCTTTGTCTGTATGCTTATTCTTTAATTTTCCTAGGTATTTGTTAGTTGATTCTTTCACTTTTTCCTTTTTGTTTTCAAGGTTTATAATCATCTTTACTATCATTTTTCTGAATTTCTTTTCAGGGAGTTTGCCTATTTCCTCTTCCTTTATTTGGACTTCTGTGTTTCCATTTATCCCTTCATTTGTGTAGTGTTTCTCTGTCTTTTCATTATTATTATTATTATTTTAACTTATTGTGTTTGAGGTCTCCTTTTCCCAAGCTTCAAGGTTACATTCTTTCTTCCTTTTGATTTCTGCCCCCCTAAGTTTGGTCCAGTGATTTGTGTAAGCTTCATATAGGGTGGGATTTGTGCTGAGTTTTTTGTTTGTTTGTTTGTTTGTTTTTTCTGTGATGGGCAAGGCTGAGTGAGGTGGTAATCATGTCTGCTAATGATTGGGTTTGTATTTTTTGTTCTAGTTGTTTGTTGTATAGATGAAGCATCTTTCACAGGGTGTTCCTGTTGGTTGGGTGATGCTGGGTCTTGGAGTCAAGTGGTTTCCTTTGTGTGAGTTCTTACTATTTGATACTCCCTAGGGTTAGTTCTCTGGTAGTCTAGGGTCTTGGAGTCAGTGCTCCCACTCGAAAGGCTCAGGGCTTGATCTCCGGTCAGGAGCAAAGATTCTACAAGTGTTTAAGGCCCTAAGTGAGATTAAAACAAATATTCAGAAATGAGAAACCAAAGATGAACCCAGACAAATGGCAGTTACAAAATCAGGCAAATAATAATCAAAATAATAGAATATACACATATTATACACCCATGAGCAAAGTCAAAACAGTCCAACAAAAATAAAATATAATAGATTGTCCTGGCTAACAAAGGAAATCAAAAATTCTATTTACCAAGTTGAGAACAAAACTAACTAAATCACAAAGTGGAAAAGAATCTAAAGCAAAGTGCCAAGTGGAGAATAAAGCAGTGAAATTAAAGCTAAAAATTATGTTGAGAGGAAAGGAGAAAAAGAAAAGAAAGAAAGAATAGATATGCAAAATTAATGAGAAGTAGATGAAGAAGATTCATATGCATTAAAGATTAACTGCAAGGGGAAAAGAACAGTAGGAAAAGCAAACAGAGTGATATACATAGAGAAAATAATAATAGTTTAAGAAGTTAAAAATTAAAATTAAAAAAAGAAACAAAAATAGGAAAACTCCTCAGAACTGCAAAAGCCCAATGTAGAGGCAGAGGTTTATAACAATAAGAAAAAATGTGACTGAGGAAAAAAAAAGTCCAAAAGCTTAATTAGATTTCATAGTGCCAATAAAATCTACAACTACAACAGAGTGGGGGGAAAAGGAAAAAAAAATCCATACAAATCCACAGAAGAAGTCAAAATGTAAGAATAATAAAGGTTTTCTTGAGTCACTGCTGTCAGAGTCCTTTCCCTCCCTGGGAGTCACAGTCCACCTCACCTCCGTAGGATGCCCTCCAACACTGTGCTGGTCTCTGGACCTGCTGTGGGGACAGCTCAGATTCTAATCTGGTCCTGCTCCTCTGTGTTCTTACCTCCAGTGTCCACGGGTATCAGAACTATTACGTTTTCTTTTGTGGGAGCTCTCAATGACCTTTTTTATATTCCGTAGGCATAGAGCTTGCCTAGTTGATCATGTGGATTTAACCTGCAGCTTGTACAGGTTTTGGGTCTTCTTCCTTAGCCACACTGCCCTTGGGTTTCAATTGTGTTTTTATTTCCACCTCTGCATGTGGGTTGTCCACTGCAGTTTGTTCCTGGGGCTTCCCTGGAGGACTTGGGATTGCCTATGTGAGCGCCAGGTGTGGAGATGAGGCAGTTTCTAGGCTTTTACATGTTCTGGCAGCACCAGGTACCCAGGGGAGTTGGCGGCTAGACCAGCAGGAAATATAGTGCTCTGGAAGGGTATGGCAACCAGCCTTGACCAGTATGTTCCAGTATTCTTGCTTGAAGAACCCCCTTCTCTGTCAGAGAAGCCTGGCAGGCCACAGTCTACAGGGTCGCAAAGAGTTGGACACTACAAAAGTGACCCTATGTGCATAGACAGAAGACACTTTTTGCCGGTGGCAGCTCTGCCCCAGTGAGGGTTGAGTGTGAAGGTGGCACGGCTGCTTGGCTTGTGGGGACTCTAGTGGTGCCAAGTATTCAGGGACATGGACAGCCTCTGCTGCAGGGGTTATGGCCCTGTCAGAGTCTTTTACAGAGCTTCTTGTAGCTGGTGATCAGAAGGCCTCTTTGCCGGTCTTCCTCTGTAGCTCCACCCGTTCAGGCCCTTGGAGGGCTCCCTTGCCTGGGGTCCTTCTCTGCTGTTCAGCACATAAGGCACATAGAGGGGCCCCCCTGGCTGGGGTCTTACTCTGTAGATCCGTGTGCCAGGCACTTACAGGGACACCTGGCTGGGGTCTTACTCTGTTGTTCAGTTCGTCAGGCACTTGGTGGGTCAGACTCTCTATTGTTAAGCTGCCAATGGTGGCATGTGGGAGGAGAGAGGCTATGGTGATGGCTCCAGCCCCTACGTGTGACTCAGCAGTATCGCCTTGCTTCCATGGCTGCCCAGCTTTTCTCCACAGGCATTTCCCACCACAGTCTCCTCCCTCACATCTCCTCAATCTGTCTTTCCACAGTCAACAGAAGCACTTGCCCTGGGATTGCTCCACAATCCCTCAACTCCATCCCCAGCCACTGCACCTTCCTGGGGACCAGCATTCCTATCCGGGGTCTGTATGGCTGTGGCAAGGACTGTCTGATTCTCATTCTATTTAGGCTGCCACAGATCAGCTCTTTCACTCTCAGCCTTAAATGTTTCTCCTCTGACTCTGACAATTGCTCTGATGTGGGGATCAGACTCCTTCTTCAACTCCCCCACCCGCTGAGGGCAGGTCCAGTTCTACTAACACTCCTGTTTTTCCCCCTGGTATCTTCATCCTACTGAGTTTTGCGTGGTTCTATATATTCTTTCCCACTGGTCAGGTACACCTGTCTGTTGTCAGCTGGTGTTCTGCATGCACTTCTGTGTCTGAAGGTGTAATCCTGATGCATCCGTGGACAGAGATGTACTCCATGTCCACCTACTCCTCTGCCATCGAAGAAGTTTCTTAAATATAAAATTCTCTCTGTCCATTTGAGCCACTATCCCCTCCCATCTAATGTGAACTGTGCATCTGTATTATGCATTATGTAGATCCCTAGGGAGACACAGGGATATCTACCTAGAAAAACGTCAAAAGAAAGAGAGAAATGGAAAGGCAATTTCCTCTTGGCACCAACAAGGTAACTCCTTAGTAGATAACATTCATTTCTCAATCTTATAAGGAGTCAGGATGATCCACTATTCACCTTATTGGACTATGTAAACTGTCCATATGTTACTTTGATGTATAGCCTGTCTACCGAAGGAAAATGCACAACCTAAAAGTTGTGTGTTCAGTTTTACCTGAGGACTATATCCCAGGAGACAACCTCTCTGATGACTCTGAGGAATGGCTCCAAAGACCAATTCCTTACAGGAGATGCCAGGATATATACGAGTATTTTTGCTGGGGGAAAAACAGCAAAACAACAAAATCAAAAGATTACTGCTAACCACATGAAAAACAGACATCTTAAGTTAATTATTTTATCATTTTTCTATATATGGGAAGATGCAAGGATCTGGGTTCTTTGAAGTTATTCCTTAGATATGCATCCTAACAGTATTCAAATTAGAGAATGCTTTCTGCTTGTCTCTATGTTGATTTCCCTGTCAGTGGGCAACTGCTGTGGTTGATGGCTTTATCCTTATAGAACTAGGACGTTGGGCAACATTCTTTGTTTCTGGAATGGTAGGTGACATTCCTTGTCCACAAACCCTTTGTCTCAAAGACTAATATAACTGTGTTTTGACCTCTAAAGGCAGAACAGTCCTCAGAACTTTCTGAAAGACTGTCTCTAAGGGTTAAAATCCTTAGGCTTGCTGGAATAAAAATTTCCATTTCTTTCTTTGACTATTTTTTAAAATTAATTAATTAATTTTAGTTGGAGGCTTATTACTTTACAGTATTATAGTGGTTTTTGCCATACATTGACATGAATCAGCCACGGGTGTACATGTGTCCCCCATCCCGAACTCCCCTCCTACCTCCCTCCCCATCCCACCCCTCTGGGGTGTCCCAGAGCACCAACTTTGAGTGCCCTGTTTCATGTATCGAACTTGGACTGCCATCTATTTCACATATGGTGTTGTTTATTTATATTTTTACAGGTTTTTAATTAGAAAATGTCACATATAAAAATGGGTATGGGTTTTTCATATGTGGATTTCATATTTGGGTTCCTGGATCAAGTCCAAGATAGGAGAGATAGAGGCTTTCCCCACAACAACAATAAACAATTGTCCAAACACCAGCTGGATATCCTACAATTCAACTCAATTCTGAAACTATATACCTGGGGATAGCATCATATCCATCCCCACTGCCTTACCTGTACTTTTGACCAATGGGCTATGTAAATCAGAGGCTCATTGGGTTTTATTAACTTCCTAGATCATCTCACATACCTCACAGAAACATTTTACTTACTAGATTGTGGATTTATTATAAAAGGTATAACTCAGGAACAGCCAAATGAGAGATATAGGGCAAGATATGGAGAAAGGATGAAGAACTTCCATGCCCTCTCCAGGTATGCCACTCCCTCTGAACACCCATGTGTTGTTTACACACCCAGAAACTCTGAACTCCATTCTTTTGAGTTTTTATGAAGGATTCCTTACATAGGTATGGTTGATTTAATCCTTGATCATTGGTAATTGATTCAACCCCTAGCCCCTCTCCCCTTTCTGGAGGTTGGAGGAGTGGGACTGAAAGTTTCAACCCTCAGGTCCCTTGTTTGGCTCCATCAGCAAGGAATCCCCATCCTTAGGTGAGGTCCAAAAGTCACTTCATTAAAGTACCAAAGACACTTTTATGACTCTCACCACTTAGGAAATCCTAAGGGTTATAGGAGCTCTGTGCCAAAATGGAGATATATATTTTTATTATAAAACACAAAATCACATATTTATAACCAGATCACTTAAAGAGAACAGCTCAGTTTCATTCCAAAAAAGTTGATGCCAATACACTCTGAAAAAGATTATTAGTAATACTATGGCAGAATATTTCTATGTCATCACTTGCAGATCTTAAAAGAATAAAACTATTAAAAGTATGAGAACTGGGAGTCTTGGAAGACAATGAAGAAGTAGAAGTGTTACTTGAATACAGATATTTTTTAAGGTACAAAGTCTTAAGAGTTTGGGCTGTAAATAGTTGCTATAGTAAAGTGGACAAAATATACCTATTTGCAGGTGCAGAAATATATAGTTACATAGTGATATTCCTGGAAGACATATTTGAGACCACATTCAAATTTCTAACTAATGCTGTAATTCCCCTACATACAAACCTTCAAGTTGCATGTTTTCAAAGATGTGAATGTGCATTCCATCAACATCAGACTTGAGTGAAATTTCATCTTGCCCTTCATCTTTTACTGCTGATGATCTGTCAGATCTACCATTGCCTACATCCTCTCCCTCCTCCAGTCCGTAACTCTTCTTGCCTGTTCACTCAATGCTAGCTGTTGTACTGTGTTACCACTGTACTTTTCAAGGTACTGTACTAAAAGATTAAATTTTTTTCTTTATTTTTTATGTTTGTTTTTATGCATTATTTGTGTGAAAAGTATTATAAACCTATTACAGTATAGTACTATATAGCCAATTGTGCTAGTTGGGTACCTAAGCTAACTTTTTTGTACTTAAAAACAACCTGGGCTTACAAATTTACTCTTGGGACAGAATTTGTCTGTATGTAGGGAACTTACTGTACAGGTTTTACATTGAGATTCTTTATAACATTTGGACATCTGGCTAGCTATGATGAAGGAACTCACCTCTATCCCTGCATGGGATTTATAGTCTGGAAGAATGCAGAAGAAACCCATGATATCAGTTATCTTTGGCAAGGGGTAAGGGCAAAAACTGAGTATGTTATATAAAAGAAACTTTTGTTTTGCCTATAATGTTTAATCTTTTAAATTTACTGGCTTTGTGTGTTAATGACCTAATTAAAATAGATTTTAAATGAAGTATTTCTTTGACTAAAATTATTTTACCTTTATTCCCTATGGTTTATATCTTGAAAAAAACACCAAATGCATATGTATCTATCTAAAAATGATAGCTTTTAAAGTAGATGAAAACAGTTACATCATCCTTTGGTAATCTTTCCAGGAGAAATTTTTCTTTTTCATCTATCTATTCTTCACATTCACTGAAACAGAATTTTGTTGAAAAAGAGTGAGATGTTGTTTGGGGGAGATGGGCATAGAAACACAGAGTTGTATTAAATATTCAAAAATCTGTTGCAGAAATCTGTCAAAAGACCAAGTCAAAGGCCTAGGTAATCGCCTGCCTGGGGGAATTAAGAAAGGCTTCCCCAACAAGGTGATCTTTATAAAGTTGGCAAAGTGAGACAAGTGCTGTGGAAATAGTGGAGAAATATTACAGATTCAAAAGATGGTTCTAAGAGTTGTCAGAATTTTGTTTTTTAAACAAGACTGAAAAGAAGAGAAAGGTGTAAGTGGTGAATGATACCAAGATAAATATTTTATGTGGAGCATCTTGGATAGAAATTTTTAATTAATTTCACTTTGAGAAGAAACGTTTGCATGGTACAAATCCAAAAGCTTTAAAAAGGAGCACAATAAAAATCTTTCCTTGGTTCTCATTTCCATAGAGATAGGATGCTTTTACATTTACTATCAAAAACTTTATTGAGGTTAATGGATAGAGAAAATAATAAATTACAACTGGACAAGTTTGACATATACATGCACCTTTACAATCATCACCACAACCAAGATAAACATAGAACCAGCCTCCAAATTTTCTCTGGACCACTTGACGTTCTCTCCCTGCTCACCTTCCCCGAATACCCTGGCCTCCAGGAATATGTGTTCTGCTTTCTGTAACTATGGGTTGGCATTCATTTTAAATAATTTTGTATAAATGAGATCATAACCATGTATTCTTTTTTATCTGGTTTCTTTCACTCAGCGTGTTAGTTTTAAGACTTATCTATACTATTGTATGCATTCATTCTTCATACTTTCCTATTGCTGAAAGGCATTTTGTTGTATGAATATGTCACAATTTCTTTATCTGTTAATCTTTTTATAGGCATTGGATTGTTTATAAGTTTGGATGTTATAGATTCCATAAACATCCCTGCACATATTTTCACATGGACATTTGCCTTCATTTTACAGTTGGCACAGTGGTAAAGAATCCGCCTGCCAATGCAGGGCATGCAGGAGACCCAGGTTCGATCCCTGGGTCAGCAAGCTCACCTGGAGGAGGAAATGGAAACCCACTCCAGAATTCTTGCCTGGGAAATCCCATGGAGAGAGGAGCCTGGTGGGCTATGGTCCATAGGATTACAAAGAATTGTACACAATTGTGTGACTGAGCATGCATATATGTTCACGAGTAAACATCTAGGAGTAGAATGACTGAGTCTGATCATAGGTATACGTATAATTTTTAAAGAAAGTGTCAAACTATTTTTCAAACTGGTTGTACATCCCTGAGAGCTTTGTATGAAGTTTCAATTGTCTCACTTTTTTTTTTTGCCAAAGGTGATATATTCAATCTTCCAAATTTTAGCCAGTTTAATAGGTATTCAGTGATATCTCATTACAGTTTGAATTTGCATTTTCCTGATGACTGTCAATATTGAATACCTCTCCATTTACTTGTGTGCCAGCTATACATCTTCCTTAGTGAAGCTTTTTGTTACGTCTTATGCCCATTTGCTATTGAGTTGTGTATACTTATTACTGAGTTTTTGTATGTGTGTGTCTGTGTGTTTTAATTTAATTTTTATCTTTGTCCACATTGAGTCTTTGGTTCAGTGGGGCTCTTCATCGCTGTGCACAGACTTTTTCTACTTGTGGCAGGCAGGGGCTGCTCTGTCACTGTGGAGTGCAGACTGGAGGGTGTATGGACTTCAACAGTTGTGGCAAGTGGGTTCAGCAGTTGTGGTGCATGGTCTTAGTTCTCCCACAGCATGTGGGGTCTTAATTCTCAGGCCAGGGATCTAACCTGCATCCCCTGCACTGGCCGATGGATTCTCAACAACTGAACCACCACCCTCTATTATTGAGTATTGAGAGTCTTCCTTCCATTTAAACATAGTCTGGATATAAATAGTTGATCAAACACATAATTTTATTTATTTATTTTTATTTTTTTCACTTATTTGTATTAGCTGGAGGCTAATTACTTTACAATATTGTAGTGATTTTTGCAATACATTGACATGAATCAGCCATGGATTTACATGGGTTCCCCATCCCAATCCCCCCTCCCCAAATATATAATTTTAAAATATTCCCTTCATACATGGGGCTTGTGTTTCAATTATTTGTCTTTTGAAGAGCAGATATTCTCAGCTTTGATGAAGTGTTATTTAATAATTTTAATTAGATCTTGCTTTTGGTGTCTTATATAGCATTGCCTGGGGCTTCCTTGGTGACTCAGTGCTGAAGAGTCTGCCTGCAATCCAGGATACACAGGACACATGTGTTATATCCTTAGGTCAGGAAGATCCCCTGGAGGAGGGCATAGCGACCCACTCCAGTATTCTTGCCTGAAGAATCCAACGGACAGAGGAGCCTGAGAGGCTCTGGTCCTTAGGGTCACAAAAAGTTGGACACCGCTGAAATGACTGAGCATACACACATACACATCATTGTCTAACTAGAGATTTTCTCCTATTTTCTTTTAGAAGTTTTATAGTTTTTATTCTTGAATTTAGGTTTCAGTTCAGTTCAGTTGCTCAGTCGTGTCCGACTCTTTGCGACCCCATGAACCACAGCACGCCGGACCTCCCTGTCCATCACCAACTCCCGGAGTGCACCCAAACCCATGTCCATTGAGTCGGTGATGCCATCCAACCATCTCATCTTCTGCCATCCCCTTCTTCTCCTGCCCTCAATCTCTCCCACCATCAGGGTCTTTTCCAATGAGTCAGCTCTTTGCATCCGGTGGCCAAGGTATCAGAATTTCAGCTTCAACATCAGTCCTTCCAATGAACACCCAGAACTGATCTCCTTTACAATGGACTGATTAGATCTCCTTGCTGTCCAATGGACTCTCAAGAGTCTTCTTCAACACCACAGTTCAAAAGCATCAATTCTTCAGCGCTTTGGTCACTTATTTTTCCTCATCTTGCTCAACCTCTTGGCAATATCTTACTTAGTTGATAACTTCTTCATTTAAAAAAAAAAAAAATCTATTTGGCTGCACAGAAGTCTTAGTTGTGGCATGCAGAATCTTTAGTTGCAACATGTGGGATCTAGTTACCTGACCAGGGAATGAACCTGGTTCTCTTGCAGTGGGAATGGAGAGTCTTAGCCCAGGAAAGTCCCACTTCTTCATTGTTGAAATCATCTCTTGTCTTGGCCTCTGTAGCACAATATTCTCCTGACTTTTCCTTTTATTCCTCCTTCTCAAACTGCTTTATCTCTTTATTTGACCTCAAAATATTAAAATGTCTCAGGTTTAGCTCTATTTCTTCCATTTTTCTATTCTACAGTTTCTCATTTTGTATTCTTCACTAGCATTAAGTCTCATCTGTTTGCTGACATCTATAAAATCTGTAGATGCATAGTCAAAGCTATGATTTTTCCAGTAGTCATGTATGAATGTGAGAGTTGGACCATAAAGAAGGCTGAGCACTGAAGAATTGATACTTTCAAACTGCAGTGTTGGAGAAGACTTTTGAGAGTCCCTTGGACATCAAGGAGATAAAACCAGTCAATCCTGAAGGAAATCAACCCTGAATATTCACTGGAAGTATTTTTGCTAATGCTCCAATACTTTGGTCAACTGACATGAAAGCCAACTCATTGGAAAAGACCTTGATGCTGGGAAATATTAAGGAGGAGAAGGGGACGACAGAGGATGAGATGGCTGGATGGCATCATTGACTCAATGGACATGAGTTTGAGCAAGCTCCGGGAGTTGGTGATGGACAGGGAAGCCTGGCGTGCTGCAGTCCATGGGGTCACAGGAAGTCAGACATGACTGAGCAACTGAACTGAACTATGAAACCAGATTTTTCATGATGGACTGTGTGTGACTTCTTAGATTATTTTTGTATATACTTAATCATTGCCTTGTTGATTTTGGTTCAAAGGACTTTAGCTATTTTAGAATATCACTCTAGCAAATCTTTGCAGCTTTAGATATCTAACTGATATTAAAATTATTATGTGATTTGAAAACCATTTTTCTCATCCAATCAGTGATTAAATAGTGCCAAATATAAGCAGAAAACTATAGTGTTATGGTAGAAGTTTTATTCAGGATCATCAATAGCCATAATCAATACTTAAGTATTCCTTTTAAGAGTACTATTGTTCAAATTCATATTTGTTACCTTATTTTCAAGAGTTTTATATGATATTTTCTTTGTTGAAATTAATATATTATCTTGGGAGTGTTTTGCTGATCAGTAACATTAAAAATTTATAGGAGAAAGAACATTTTTACATTTTTTTCTGCACTGGAAAATCATTTTATTGAGATACTACCAGTTGTACAATCTGTTCTGACATTAGGCCCCCTCTTCCTCTGTAATTCTGTCCTTCTTGAGTGGTCCCATGAATGCTTTCTTGTCCTCCACAGCCTGGAAGCTGTGAAGGCCAAATTTGGAGGTGGGATCAATAGATGTGAAGTCATCTTCTCCAGGACCCACCATTTGGTCTGCATCAGTAAGGACTTGCAGGTGAGCACTTGCTTCTTGGTTCCTATGATGCAGTCTTTTAGCATAACAAAAGTCATTGGTCATGTCACTATAGCGGACAAAGCCACCCAGGGGGTTGATGTTCTTGTCAGACAGATCATAATCAGTAGAGGCATTATTGATCAGTTTGCCCTCCTTGATGAAGTATCCTTGGTTAATCTTGTAGATCTTGTTTATCTTAGTGTGGTGATGGTAGCCTTTCTGCTCAGTCAGAGCTATAGGAAGGTTACCCTGGCAGGATAATACAACTCAAAGAAGGCAACCTTGTGCAGTCTTTGGTGGGTCTTACAGGGTAGCTTATTGGTGTGCCAACAGCTGGTCACCTCTTGTAGCCTTTGCCCTTGGTCACCCCAATGACATCAATCATCTGATACTGACAAATATTTGATTCTCATGGGCATAGCTCAGTTTTCAGCCATAGTGCCTCTGTTAATGTGGGTGTCCCCGAGGTAGGCCTTCTGGCATAGAGGAAGCAGGCACATCTGGGTGTGGGCGATGATATGGATGACCTGGCAGTACTTCTTCATGTTGCTGAAGTCTTTGTTCAGTTGCTTCTTGCCATCTATACCCTGCCTTGCTTGCACTATTTGGTGAAGGCCTTAGGTTTATGCCAGTTCCTACAGAAGGGTCTTTTGACCTTGTTGCTAATATGCTCAGTGAAGACATTCTCAATGGTCCAGAGGCCTCTAGGTGTTTCCATGTAGTGCACAATGCCCACAGTCACAATGGGCAGCATCTCCACTATGGTCCCAGCCTCCACAACTTCCTCCTTGCTCACCCTGGACTCTGGCATATCGATCTGCCTCACAATGTGGGTCCTGCCAGTCTTGTAGTTGAGGGAGGCTGTGAGGTTCACAAACTTGCAAGAGTCATCCTTGGGGAAGCTCTTCACCTTCCTGTGGTGCCAGCTGCTGCAGTTCCAAGGCAGGAAGCCCCAGGATTGGAGAACTTCCTGTGAGGCATCCTGCCATCTGATGGTGCCAGTAGAGCAACTTTATGTTACTTTGGATTGGTTTCCTCCCGGGGAACTCATATTGATACTCAATAATCTTCACTTTTCATCATATATGGTCATTGCCCACTACTTTAACAAGCTGTTCTCAAATTTATTAAAAATATCACACATGTTTCCAGAATCTACCATTTTGGAAATGGAGCTATGTATCTGTCTTTGGTCATAACATCATTCACATTTCCTGTGTTTTCCCAAGAATAATGATAGTGGCCATGAAATAATACCTTCAAATTCATTATTCTGAGAATAAATTTGTCAAGGCTGGAATGCATGGATTCATTCAAAGCAGACAGATAATTTCTTATGAGTTTTCAACTTACTTTGAGCTAAAATCCCTTCTTTCTGATGTTTACTGTTTTCATTCCTATTTAAAAAAAGAAAAAAGCTAGGCTGTAGCAGGTCATAAATCTTCAAAGTGAAAGTACTGGCATGGATGCTACACAGATCTTATTTTGAACTTTGCTTTAAATTAAATTTCAGGTTTCATTGAAGGCAGAGAATTTTAAGAAATTGGATACATTAAAGATAAGCATATTTCACATGTGAATTATCTGCAACTTTAAACATCACAGGACAGTTATGAAAGATATTGAGAGCAGTGAGATAGGATAAGCTGTTTGTTTTGATTGGTTGGAAAATCAGAGAAGAGGCACTAAGAAGATAGTTAAGGGATTAACATTGATTCATTGATCCAGGATACATTGACTAAGTTGGCAAGAGTAATTAAAATGAATTATCTAAATAAAATTTTTTTCAAATAAAATTTTTCTTTGAACTTTAGAAAATATACTCATAAGCAAGGATTTATACAATTCATGAGAAACTTGTGTTGACAAAGAAATAAAATATATGTGAACAAATCAGTTAACAGTGAATGTAACCCTCACCTCCTGACAAACAAAAGTCCACTGACTGTAGAAAACACCAGATTTTGATTGACTAACACACAAAGAACAATTAAGAAAATGTTTTCTCTTAGAGAATTAATTTTATACTTTTTATCCTTTTGACTATTCATTTGCTAGAAATATCCAGTATGCTGAAACATTTTCTTCAGTTATTTAGGCACTAACCTTCATAATAATTACTTCTTTCTTCAGTTATGAGCAATATTCATTAATTAAGACTAGAGTGTGCAGTAAAATTGACATGTATAAACATGAGCTCTGGAAAGGTAGACTCAACCATGGTAATGGAAGCAAGATTTCCTAATAAAAAGTCCTAAAAAATATTTTTGTTTGTTAAAATTTACTATGGATTAAATTTTGAGAAGTGTTTTCCCCTTACGTCTGCTTTTCAGTTCATGCACAAGAAATTTATGCAAAGTCTAAGAATTATTATATCATTTATTTCTAAAACTTGTCATGCTTATCTCTAAGTGAATTTGGGAAGGCTCAAGATTTATATAAATAAAACTGATAAACAAATTATAGACTATAAAAATGTGGAGAGAGGGAGGTCAATATGCTAAAACCTATAGTTTAAGATTCAAATAAGTTTCTTGTCTCCTCGAAGTCTTATGGAACATCTGTCCCACTCAGAGTTAGTTCTCATACAATGAAAAAATATCAAAATTTTAAAATACTTGCATGTCTAGTATAATACTAGGCTTATATCAACCAAATAAAATAACTGTGTTAAGTATTTCCTGCTCAAATCCCTCTTGTAAAGATTCTGTTTAGGATAATTTACACTGATTGCATATACTAATTAAATTTATGAGATAATTAAAAAAAAAATTTTCTGCCATGGTTGAGTCTTAATTTTCCCATCCCTATTATTGAGCTTTTCTGAGAATGCTTACTCTCTACCTTCTGATCCTTGCATTGCCACTTAATGAAAATGTTGACAAGGCTAAATCTCTTAAACAGGAAGAGGAGAAGAAAAATGTAACTCCACGAATTCAATATTGAGAATTCAATTTGGAACTTGAGAGAATAATTTGAGGTCTTTGGAAAGAAAACCCGTTAACATTTGAAAAGAATAAAATAAATAAAAACAAACATAGTCTTGAATTTTAAGATTCTATTTATAACAGAAATCCAGAGAATGACCTACAAGCTAGACTGAAAGCTTGCCCTATGACTGTCAGCATTTAATGGCTTTGAGCTGCCACGCTGTGACAGATTCTCATTGCAGAGTGAACAATAAATGCCATCAGTAGGAAAAGTTAAGAAAAATGAGAAAACACAAGAAAGTTGCCTGGTTCTGCATGTAAATTTTTTTTTTTTTTTTATTATTTACAAATTGCTTCTATGTAAAAATTTTCAGTGTTGTTCATCTTGCAAGAAGCCTCACAGACCATGTTCTGCACTTAAACTACAGCTATGACCAGCCTCTCTAAAGAGCCGCTGATCTGAGCAATCACTAAAAAGTCACTTTCTTCTGGGAAGAAATGTTTTCATGTTCTGCTTTCCATTCTTTGTTTTTAATTCATTTGTTATAAACTAGACTGTGTGTCAATGGGAAGACATTATGAGATTTTTAGGTGAGCAGGCACAGGATCTAGTTCAGAGTGCCTTCAAGGTGAAGTGAAGTGAAAGTTGCTCAGTCGTGTCTGACTCTTTGCAACCCCATGGACTACACAGTCCACGGAATTCTCCAGGCCAGAATACTGGAGTGGGTAGCCTTTCCCTTCTACAGGGGATCTTCCTAACCTAGGGACTGAACCCAGGTCTCCCGTACTGCAGGCAGACTGTTTACCAGCTGAGTCACAAGGGAAGCCCAAGAATACTGGAGTGGGTAGCATATCCCTTCTCCAGTGGATCTTCCTAACCCAGAAATTGAATCAGGGTCTCCTGCATTGCAGGCAGATTCTTTACCAGCTGAGCTATCAGGGAAGATGCCTTCAAGGTGCTGGGTATTATTAAGGTACTGGGGTGTGGTAGGCAGAATTCTAAAAATGATCTACAAGATCCCCTGAACAGTAGTATGGTAAATGGAATGAATGGATGAATAGAGTTAACGTTCTTACTCTAATCTGGTGTTCTGATTTTCATCATTTGGCTTTGTATTATGATTATCTCTCTTTTCCAAGGCCATTAGGATGACCCTTTTGGATCAAGATACTACCTCAACTTCTGCCAAAATCATCTTTTCTCTGTTACTTTCTTCTTATAGCATAAAATTCTCTGCAGCAAAACACAACTCAGCATTTCCTGAATCATCACCCAATACAGATACAGACCATTGCTTCCATTTATTTGGTAATCTATCAATACAATTGGTCTAGTAAAGAAAAGAAAATATGGACAATCAAGCTGGGAAAATAGCAAGGGCAGAAGTCTATTGCCCCTAATGAAGCTCTGTAAGAAATTACAGCTCAGGATGTGAGGACTGGAAGGTTAGACCATGAGAAATTGGCAATTTGGTAGATTTAAGGAGATACAAAGGCCATAAACAGGAGAAAAGGGTTGTTAGCAAGAAGTGGATCATAAGTGGAAGAAAGTGCAGTTGACATTAAAATTAGTGGCAATCTCAGAATGTACAGAATCAGCAACATAAGTAAGTAAAGTTGTATCCAATGCAAAAGTCTGCACAGTGTTCATCTCAGCGCCCTCTGCCTGCAGATTTCTGTGCCCCAGTTCCTATCTGAAATATCTAGATAGTGCGTGCGTGCATGCTGTCATGTCCAGCTCTTTTTGACTTTGTGGACTAGTTGCTCACAGGGCTCCACTGTCCATGGGATTCTCCAGGCATGAATACTGGAATGGGTTGCCATTTTCTCCTGCAGGGGATCTTTCCAGCTCAGGGACTGAACTGGCTTCTCCTGTGTCTCCTGCATTGGTAGGCAGATTCTTTTACCACTGAGCCACCTGGAAAGCCCACATCTATGTAGAAGGCACTTTATAAAATGTAATGTTTGTATTTCCAGGTAAAATTTGAAATCTTTATTGGAGTAAATTAACTTCAATTTAACTTTGTATGGATTTTATTTTTCTTAAAGACAATAAAAATAGCACAACCATACCTCTTCTTAGAAGAATATATTGCTCATATGTGATAGAAGATCCTAAGCATTTTTGTCCTAAAAAATTCTCTTTTCACTTAGGGAAGTTTTAAGTTAAGTAAGGTAAAGCTCCATATGGGAGATTTATTAATACTGATAAAACAATAACTTCTCCAAGGCAACTTTCAATTCTTCAAGCTCCACTGAAGAGTCTGTGAAGAAATATTGCTGTAATACATGAAATAGCTCTCATCTCTCCAACTTAGGACAACTTTTCTAAAGCTCTCAAATGTGGTATGGAAAAAATTACCTAGAATGCCTTTTTATTTTCACTTCCTTCTTTCTTTTTGGGTAAAAATGAGATCTACTGATTTCATAAACTGTTCATTCTATTAAACTTGAATTTTTATTTTGACTTTCTTTAGTTTTTATATCATTGCTTGGTGCTATATTAATTAATGTTTATTACCGAGTATGCCTTAAAAGCAAAGGATGTACTTGGCAATGTAAGTGAAGTTATCATAGGTTTATTTTGTGCTATCTATATATTTGCAAGCTACAGGAAAATAGAGCTTTTGATTTCATATTCAAAGTTATCTAGATTTAACTACCCTCCCTGAGCCCTTGAATTCACATTTGCTTGAAGTTTAAGTAATACAGGAGCTTTTAAGAGTCAAGATGTTAAGTGCCCAGCTCTAACCTTTGCTAATTATGTCACCTTGACCAATTAATTTAATCTTCAAGGATTTCAATTTTTCATCTGTAAATTGGGGATTATAATAATGCTATCCTTAGAGGAATTTTTGTGAGGTTTAAATGAGATATTGCATGCTGAAGGTGTCACACATGTATAGCTTTTATTAAAGTTGATATAACTCCCCACTATAAAGTGGGGAATTCTAGTAACTGTCTTAAGTTGTTATGAGACAATATTGTAGAATATCTAAACAAATAATGGGTAATATTAATATTTGAATGCTCCTTTTTATTTTTTTTCTCTTCCTGTAGATTTTTTTTTCATTTATTTTTATTAGCTGGAGGCTAATTACTTTACAATATTGTAGTGGTTTTTGCCATACATTGACATGACTCAGCCATGGATTTACATGTGTTCCTCATCCTGATCCCCCCTCCCACCTCCCTCCTTTTTAAAATGATCCTTCTCTCCTAATCCCCAATGCATGCGAATACATACGTTTTTAAACTACAACACCACAAAATGGATCCAGCAGTGCATTTTACCTCCTTAGTAGAATTCTGCTATGGAATGGTAAGGAGTGATAAAAGGCCTTTTAAAATGAACAGTGCAAAGAAACAGAGGAAAACAACAGAATGGGAAAGACTGGAGATCTTTTCAAGAAAATTGGAGATACCAAGGGAACATTTCACGGAAGGATAGGCATGATAAAGGACAGAAACAGTGAGAACCTAACAGAAGCAGAAGAGATTAAGAAGAAGTGGCGAGAATACACAGAAGAACTATACAAAAAAGGGCTAATGACTCACAAAACCATGGAAGTATAGTCACTCACCTAGAGTTGGACATCTTGGAGTGTGAAGTCAAGTGGGCTTTGGGAAGCATTATTATGTACAAAGCTATTGGAGGTGATAGCATTTCAGCTGAGCTATTTAAAATCCTAAAAGATGATGCTGTTAAAGTGCTACATACAATATGACAGCAAGTTTGTAAAACTCAACAGTGGCCATAGGACTGGAAAAGTTTGGTTTTCACTCCAATCCCAAAGAAGGGCAATGCCAGAGAATGTTCAAACTACTGTACAACTGCACTAATTTCACACGCTAGCAAGGTAATACTCAAATTCTCCAAGCTAGGCTTCAGCAGTACATTAACAGAGAACTTTCAGATGCACAAGTTGGATTTAGAAGGGCAGAGGAACCAGAGATCAAATAGCGAACAACTGTCGGATCATGGAGAAAGCAAAAGAGTTCCAGAGAAACATCTTCTTCTGCTTCGTTGACTACACTAATGCCTTTGGCTGTGTGGATCACAAGAAACTGTGGAAAATTCTCAAAGAGATGGGAATATCAGACCACCTTATCTGCTTCCAGAGAAACCCGTATGCAGATCAAGAAGCAATAATGAAGAGTATGTCAAGACTGTATATTGTCACCCTGTTTATTTAACTTATTTGCAGAGTGCATCATGTGAAATGCTGGACTGGATGAATCATAAGCTGGAATCAAGATAGCCAGGAAAAATATCAACAACCTCAGATATGCAGATGATACCTCTCTAATGGCAGAAAGAGAAGAGGAACTTAAGAACCTCTTGATGATAGTAAAAGAGGAGAGTTTCAAGTTGACTTGAAACTCAACATTCAGAAAACTAAGATTATGGCATCTGGGCACATTATTTCATGGCAAATAAAAGGGGAAAAAGTGGAAGCAGTGACAGATTTTATTTTTTTAGACTCCAAATCACTCTGGATGGTAACTGCAGCCACAAAATTAAAAGATAGTTGCTCCTTAGAAGGAAAGCTATGTCAAATCTAGAGAGTATATTAAAAAACAGAGAGAGTTCAGTTCAGTTACTCAGTCATGTCTGACTCTTTGCAATCTCATGGACCACAGCACGCAAGGCTCCCCTGTCCATCACCCAGTGCTTGCTCAAACTCGTGTCCATCAAGTTAGTGATGCCATCCAACCATCTCATCCTCTGTTGCTCCTTTCCCTCCCGCCTTCAATTTTTCCCAGCATCAGGGTCTTTTCCAATGAGTCAGTTCTTCACATCAAGTGGCCAAAATATTGGAGTTTCAGTTTCAGCATCAGTCCTTCCAATGAATATTCAGGACTGATTTCCTTTAGGGTAGACTGGTTTGATCTCCTTGCAGTCCAAGGGACTCTCAAGAGTCTTCTCCAACACCACAATTCAAAAGCACCAATTCTTCAGTGCTCAGCTTATTTCTTCCTCAAAAGCATCAATTCTTCAGTGATCAGTAAGAATCCCTTAGAAGAAATAAAGTAGCCCTCATAGTCAACAAAAGAGTCCAAGGTGCAGTACTTGGGTGCTATCTCAAAAATGACAGAATGATCTCTGTTTATTTCCAAGGCAAACCATTCAGTATTACAGTAATCCAAAGCTATGCCCCAAACAGTAATGCTGAGGAAGTTGAAGTTTAATGGTTCTATGAAGACCTACAAGACCTTCTAGAACTAACACCCCCCCCCCCAACAGATGTCCTTTTTATTATAAGGGACTGGAATGTAAAAGTAGGAAGTCAAGAGATACCTGGAGTAACAGGCAAATTTGGCCTTGGAGTACAGAATGAAGTAGGGCAATTGCTTAACAGAGTTTTGCCAAGAGAACGCATTGGTCATAGCAAACACTGTCTTCCAACAATACAGGAGAAGATTCTACACATGGATATCACCAGATGGTCAATATTGAAATCAGATTTATTATATTCTTTGCAGCAAAAATGGAGAAGCTGTATATAGTCAGCAAAAACAAGACCAGGAGCTGACTGTGGCTCGGATCATGAACTCCTTTGCTAAGAAAGGTTCATACAGTCAAACCTATGTTCTTCTTGTTGTTTTTTATCCAGTAGTCTTGTATGAGTGTGAGAGTTGGACAGTGAAGAAGTCTGATGGCCGAAGAATTGATGTTTTCAAATTGTGGTGCTGGTGAAGACTCTTGAGAATTGCTTGGACTGCAAAGAGATTAAACCAGGGAATCAACCCTGAATATTCACTGGAAGGACTGATGCTGAAGGTGAAGCTCCAATACTTTGGCCGTATGATTCCAAGAGCCAACTCACTGGAAAAGACTCTAATGCTGGAAATATTGAGGGCAAAAGGAGAAGAAGGTAGCAGAGGATGAGGTGGTTAGATATCATCACCAACTCAATGGACATGAATTTGAGCAGACTCCAGGAGACAGTGAAAGACAGAGAAGACTGATGTGCTACAGTCCACGGAGTCTCAAAGAACTGGACATGACTTAATGACTGAACAGCAACAACACAAGAATAAAATGGAATAGCACATGGACAAAGCAGTAGCCTTCTTTGCTTTGTCCTCATCATAAAAACATAAATCTGTTACTTTTAGTGCATACTTGATGAAAACTATGGCGGGAAGTTCTACTTCTATGGTCATTTCCCATTATTTTGTTTTCTTTTAACTCATATAAAATAGTATTACTCATGGCATAGGATTGTGTCCGATAGTTGCATAGTTGCACTCACATCCAACTTTATGATTTCCACCCTGGATCTCCTAAAGTGGTGCAGATAATTCATTCAGAAGGAATGCTGGAGGTGCTATAAGCAGTCCACCCCTGGGAACTTATTCCCCTAGTGGCAGGAGTGTCCTCATGTAGTTTCATCAACGGAGGCTTTCAGGAGACATATGACCAGGCTGCTCATTGCCCTAGGAGCTAAAAAATTCACTTTTGGAGATGTGACCACAACCACTACCTTCTGATTAGTTTAAAGGGATTTCACCATCTTTCCTGAAGCTAATGAAAGGGGAGGACACAGAGTCTCTAATTTGTGCCCCGTCTTTACAGTGTGTAGCAAGGGGAACAAATAACACATATGTAGTTTAAATACTTACTATTATGATTCAAGTACAGTACTCTGTAAATATTTATCACTTCAAAAATCAATTGAAAATGAATATTATCATGTCTCTCCTAAAACTTTAAAGCCAATTAAAATTGTTATATTCAAACAATGCCTGGAAATGCAAAATTCAACTATTCTTTTAACAAAAGATATAAAAATAGGGTTTATAAAACCTGCTAATTGGCCTTAAAATTGTTGCTTAGAAGAGCATTACAAATGTCCTCTTAGGAGCATATCAGATCATAAGGAAGAGCCTACGGTCAAACAACTCCCACAGTCTGAAATTTATTGACTTGACCAGGTTATGCCCTACTTGTTACACACACGTGCATATATAATTAAGTAGCATGTGTGATATAATAGGCCAAGAGACTGTAATCATTTATGTACCACTTACTTTCTCTAAATGTCAGCAGAGCTCTGGCTAATAGTCTTGGATCAATTGATAATTGTAACAGAAGGAGAATGTTGTTAATTAAATAGGCACCATAGCATAATCATTAATAATTAGTTAACTTTGTGGGTTTTAAGTGTCAGACAAATCAGCCATTGGGATCCCCATTAACAATTGTGTCATCTACAAATTACCATCTCTGAACTTCAAATTTCTTCACTTATAAACTGAGAATAATACCTTTGTGTGGGGTTATTATAAAGTTTAAACAATATTACACAGTAAAAGCTTGATAGGTGTTTGTTGTTATTTTTATTAATTATAATAGAATTTGGAACCATTCAAATTTTGTTCCACTAAAATTACATTAAGTAACTAAAGCATTTAAAGTATTGTTTACAAAGGTAGAATAGTTTGGATTCTCTGATTTCAAGTAATATTGAAAATTTGAATTTCTCAGTAGAAAAGGGAAACGTATATTTGATAAAAGAGATTAGAATCTGACTTACAAGTACCAGTATGGATATGTATTGTGAATACATTTTATGTTTATGAAGGAAAGCATTTCTTAACTCTGTACACTGGAAAGGTTTAGAGTCGATTGTCAGCTCAGTAGAAATGAGCAACCTAAGCAAACATTCTGTGGTCTCTAAGTATTATCTCCCACTATAAAGGAACCAAGGCTCATTAGAAGCCTGGCACACAGTATGTACAAGAAATGCATGGATTAATTTATAATGACCAGAATGCAAGCAGGCTATCATAGACTCTATGATTGTATTAAAAAGATTCAAGAGAACAACAGAAGCTTCCATTGGCCGAGAATGGGACAAATTGAGCATTAGTAAGCATAGTAAATCTAAAGGACAAAATATATCAAATTATATAAAACCCATGGGATCATGATAATATTAAAAAGAGAAGTGATACTGTTTAATAGTGATTTCACTTATTTTAAAATTGCCAAGTAAAGTATCAAGCACTTTCCTGACTTTTTATATCTACTCTTCCATTGGAAATCAAGTAGTAGATAATATTTTTCTCTTTATAGATGTATTCTAGCTAATAAAGGAAAAAGAAATCATGGTACTAGAATATCACCATTTCTCAGCTCTAAAGGATTGAGACATCTATTAGCAATGGCTGCCACTATCACAAAAAAGAGAAGCAACCAAATATATCTATACCTGCTGATAAGGGGACACAACACTGTCATTCAAATACCTTTGCAAAATAATTTCATGAAGAAATAAAACTTGGATTTAATCAAGTTCTCAACCCAATTTACAGAAAATACAGAGACTTCTGTTGAACATCAATACAGCACCATAGGGAAGTATCAAAAAGGACACAGTATGAGATGCTTAAAATGAACAACCTGTTTCTTCAACAAATAAATGACAAAGTTCAAGAGATAAAGGGATCAAGAGAGAAGAGAGGAAGAGCAGGGCATCTGTAGACTAAAGAGACATAAGAGCTTTATCAACCAATCAAAATGAATAGAACTTATTTGGATTCTGACTTTAAATAACAAACAATGAAAAAGAAAGAATATCATTTATGTGATGATTCAAACACTGAGTAGTCATTGGGCGATATTAAGAGATTGGTTAACATTTTTACAAGTGATAATGTTATTGTGCCTGTTTTATTAAAAATGCTAATTATCTTTTGAAATTCCTGTGATTTCTTTTCAGATAAAGTGATAAAGAAACACAGTCTTCCTATAGAAAATTATTTGGCATGTATTTTTCAGATACTTTTTTCACTTAAATTCATTTTTTTAAATGACAAAAATTTACTAAGCTTTTTATAATGTGTAACTAGCCTTCAGACCATGCGGCTATACTTGGAACAGCAGGTTGACATGTGTGCTTTAAGGCTCTCCTAACTCCCCAAGGACACGGACTGTGGCTCATTCACTCTCTATCCTGAGTGCTTAGAATAAGGCTGTTATAGTTGGTGCCAAAGAAATATTTGTTTGAATTCGTGCTCAACTCAGCTGTGTACTAATCATATTATCACAAATAATAAATATTCTTCTATATGAGTGAAATACACACTAAGCTTTTTAAATAGATAAATAAATAAAATATTTTATAATAAATAATAGTAAAATAATATATAACAATTATATAAAATACATAACAAATATAATAAATAAACAAAATGTATTTCTTTTATAATAAATATAATAAATAATTTATATTTATAATAAATAAAATGAATAAATATTTTACTTATTTTTGTAAAATAAAGTAAAAAATAAAATTAAATTAAAAGTAGAATAAAATAAAAATTTACTAAGCTTTTAAAAATGTGAAACTAGCCTTCAGACCATGCGGCTATACTTGGAACAGGTTGACATGTCTGCTTTAAGCCTTTCCTCAGCTCCCCAAGGACAAGGACTATGGCTCATTAACTCTCTATCCTGAGTGCTTAGAATAATGCTGTTATAGTCGGCGCTGAAGAAATATTTGTTTGAACTTGTGCTCAACTCAGCTGGGTACTAATCATATTATCACAAATAATAAATATTCTTCCATACGAGTGAAACACACACTAAACTTTCCCATGTATTTGATCACAGGACAAGATGCTTTACAAAAGCAAACATATAAGTTTTCCTACGAGAAAATGTGTTTCAATTGTGTTGAATTAGACTTAATTTCTTGCTGTGTATTTTTCAGGACAAGAAAAGAAAATGGGAAAAAGATGCACTTAACCCTTGCTCTGTGCTGGGCTCCTTGTGTGTAACTATCATTTAATCCTCACAGGAGTGGTTGGTGACATTTTAAACATTCTACAGTGGAGGAAGCAGTGGACTGGGGAGGGGGTATTGGTGAGCTTAACAGACTTTTAAACTTACCGCAGGAGTATTAAGTAGATTCACACCAGTTTGTCTGATTCCATACCTATATATGCTCCTTGCAATTAGAATAAACCTCTTGGAATAGGGAAGTAGGTGACTATTCTCCTTATGGCAGTCAAAAGGATCCATTAACTGTTTTTCATGTTGTATTAGACATCTACACATGATATAGAACCCAGAAAAACTTGGGTTATGTTTCAAAGGAAACCTCTCTAGAGAGAAGTTGAAGGTGATCATATATTCAGGTAATTTATAGTCATTGTGGACCAGAGTATTATCTTTTCTAATGCATTTTTAAAAATCACAAAGACAAACAAAATTAGGAAAATGTATATAAGGCCCTTTATAAATATAAGAAAGTCATCATACTGATTCTTAAGGTCAATTATGTCATAAATGAGTTGAAAATGTGATCTTACCAAGAAGCCTATATTTAAAAGCCATATTTCTGATAAATAATTAACCTATTCATAACACAGCCAGCTTTATCATTTGGACATACTTCTCTAGCCAATCATTACATCACTTATTCATTTAACTAACTTGTACTTTGCCTTGTCTGCAAAGAGCTTGGAGTACATTTATGAAATCCTGCAGTATTCAGTCTATGGCAGATAAAACAGTTTGTGGTGTTACCTTCCTGAGGCAATGTTGATTGTTATAAAGATGTATCTATATTAAATTATTTTTATATGAGATAGTCTATGGTATATCTAAGGGTTTTATCTATGTATATATTTGTTCTTTGTCCATTTCTCTATGGCCCAGTTAAGAAATACAATATGATTACAGCATGTTCCCCATTTTGCTGTCTTTACACAAAGAAATTCCCTAGTTTCCTTTTAAAGCAATTAACAGCAACATTGTTAGTTGCTGAATGTCTCAAGTTGAGCCAAAAAATATAGTTCATAGAGCAATAAAAGCAATATTCTTAATTTAAATCTGAGGTCCCTGGGGCAGTGTGTTATTGTTATCATTTCTGGATACAAATTTAAAAGCTATATATATATATATTTTTTTTTTTCTCAAGCATTATTCCTTGGGCATATATTAAAAGATCTGATTTTCATAAACAGAACTCTCCTATATTATGGTTCAAATAAGATGACATGCTGTGAAAAGTTTCCTAATGAATAATTTGTAATCTCAAGGGTCAATTACACCTTTAGAAAAGTTTCTATAGCTCAATCTGTGGAGTGAGGCAGAATTTTAGGAAATACCATACCAAGTTGTCAAAGGAAACAAAGTCTAAAAACTGGAGAGAAACAAGCCAGTCCGAAATGTGACTTGCCTAATGTTAAATTAATGTTAAGGATTAATTAGAAAGATAAATTGCTTAGCAGTATGTTGCTGTTTTTGCTGTTTAGTCACTAAGTTGTGTCCCACCCTTTGTGACCCCATGGACTGCACACCAAGCTTCCCTGCCCTTCACCATCTCCCAGAATTTGCTCAAACTCATGTCCACTGAGTCGGTGATGCCATCCAACCATCTCGTCTTTTGTTGACCCCTTCTCCTCTTGCTTTCAGTCTTTCCTAGCATCAGGGTCTCTTCTAATGACTCAGCTCTTTGCATCAGGTTGCCAAAATATTGGAGCTTCAGCATCAATACTTGAGATGAATATTCAGAACTGACTTCCTTTAGGATGGCCTGGTTTGATCTCCCTGCTGTCCAAGGGACTCTCAAGAGTCTTCTCCAGCACCACAGTTTGAAAGCATCAGCCTTTTGGCACTCAGCATTCTTTATGGTCCATCTCACTTATCCTTGCATGACTACTGGAAAAACCATAGCTTTGACTATGAAAAGGCTTAATAGTTTGGACTTGTTTAAATTCGATTAACAAATGTGAGTTTTCTATATAAATTTGTATTTTTTTTTAAAACCAAATAACTCTCTTCATAAAGCTGATATACCCAAGTATCACACCATGGGGGCTTCCCTGGTGCCTCA
The DNA here is from genome assembly GCF_910594005.1 of Cervus elaphus. Lineage (NCBI taxonomy): Eukaryota > Metazoa > Chordata > Mammalia > Artiodactyla > Cervidae > Cervus > Cervus elaphus. The sequence continues at coordinate 77,423,184 of NC_057819.1, read as the reverse complement.
GATGGTAAGGAATCTGCCTGCAATGCAGGAGACTCAGGTTCAGCCCCTGGATTGGGAGGATCCCCTGGAGAAGGGAGTGGCTACATGCGCCAGTATTCTTGCCTGGAGAATCCCATGGAGAGAGGACCCTGGTGGGCTGCAGTCCATGGTGTCACAAACAGTCAGGCACAATTGAAGGGACTAACACCTTACTTTGTTTTGTCACAAAATGATCACTCTCAAGGTCAGAACCACAATGTCTACATTTGTGGGACAGTAACATCTACAGAGAGTTTTTGGTAGCAATTCTGACAACGTGACTCACTGGGAAGATGTGGCTGATATATCCATGTCTATGTTTTGGTGCTCCAGAGAAATTTAGTAATAAAAGCATCCTAGAATTCCTTGTGCTACTGCTTTTAATTTATGCAGCAAAGCAGATTTTGTATTTTAAACAGCTTGAGCCAAAATTCCTCTTGAGGAGAGGACTGTCTTTGGCTATGAACACATCTTGGCTAGGTTTTGAAATTGTGAACACAATATTAACAAAAAACATGATCTAAAGAAAGATAGCACTAAAAGAAGTAACTAAATACTCTGCATAACAGGTTAAAAGAACAACATGGGGAGCAACATGTTGGAACAACATGGGGAACAGCATGGGGGAACGGGACATGTGAGCAGAGCAGAGTAGATGAAGGTAAGATGGTGAGAGAGGGAGGAGGAAATAAACTGCATGACAAAGGGTTAGAGCTGGCAAGGAAACAGAGTAAGGGAGAGAGCAGGAAAGTCTTCTTTTCTGGGAGACAACTTAATCTTTCTCTGCCGACCAAAATTTTTAGTGAAATTTGCTACATGTACACATTTTTGATTCAGAGTTATGTTAAGAGGATACTGTCAGAGCAGTTGCCGGGATGATTCAGAGATGAGAGGAGTGATTCATATACAAAAAGAAATTCATTTATACCTGCAGAAAATATTGAGTTATCTGTCAAGCACTTTTCTAAATTTTGAAGATGCAGTAGTGACTAAAATCAGTGAAAGTCTCTGCCCTTGAGGAGATTATATTCTAGTGCAAAGACAGAAAATAAATACATTGATCAATTAGTAAGTTATCTGCTAAGGCTATGAATAAAAATGAAATAGCATGTATAATTGGAGCTGGAAAAGAGGGGGATAGATGTTTAAATTATGTAGGAAGGTGAAGTTTGAGCAAAGGTTTAAAGATATAAGAGTAAGCCACACTAATGGTGAGTGAGAGCATTTTAGGCAAGGAGAACAACTGTGGTCTGTTAGGATGTATTTCTGGGGCAGCAAAAAATCAGTGTGGTTGGAGTGGAGGGAGTGAGATGAAGTCAGAGCAATAATGAGGCCAGATAATGCAACAGCGTTTCTAAGCTACTGTAAGAACTCGGGCTTTTACTCTGAGTGAAACAGGATGCTAGCAAAATGAAAACTACCCTTTTTAGTTGTCCCACTGTCTTTGGATATTCTGTTGTATTATGTTTGTTAGTTTTTTCTCTTTGCTCTTTTCTTTTCTGAGGATTGTATTGATACGGCCTCTAGCTCAGAGTTTCCTCAGCCATGTCCGGTTTGCTAATGAACCCACCAAAAGTATCCTTCATTTCTGTTACAGTATCTTTTTTATCTCTAGCTTTTTTTTTTTTATTCTTGAGATTTCCATCTCTCTGTTCACATTATTAATACAAATCTGATCCTGCATGCTGTCTACTTCATCCATTAGAGCCCTTACGAAATTAATCATAACTGTTTTAAATTTCCAGTCTAAGTCCATGTCTGGTTCTGATGCTTGCTCTGTCTCTTCAAACTGTATTTTTTGCCTTTCATATGCCTTGTAATTTTTTGTTGATAGTCGGACATGATGTACTGGCCCACTATAACTGATCTTCAGTAGTGTTGTGGTGAGGAGCAGGGGTAGGAGACCTATGATTAGGTATCAGTCTTTTAGTGAGCCTGTGCCTTTGGAATGTGAACTTCACGTGTTTCTCAGTTTTTTTCCCTCTTCCCCTCTTAGGTGTAGCAGAATGGCGAGAGTGGGCTGGAGCTGGATATTTTCCTTTTCCCATATGAAAGACTAGAATCAGCTGCAGTTGAGCATTTCCCTTGCCCAGTGTCAGTCCAACAGACTAATATAGTTAAAATGATATTATGGTTAACTAGTTCCCCTGAGGTCAAACCTTGTTAAGAAGAGTGTTCTGATGTGTTTTAAAATGGTTACTTTTCTTCTCCTCCTATTAGAAGCACAATGGAATTTTTCTATAATGTTTCTGTGGCATCTGGTCAAACTCCTGTAGGCAAATCTCACAATATTGTGGGGTTCCCCTCAAGACTGGGTCCCTCTGGAGTTTCAACTCTCAGTTTTGCCTACACTAAGCCTCCAGCAAATCATCAATTATAGTTCAGGCTTTTCTACTCAGGCACTAGCTTGCACTGTGGTTTCTATTGGCAAGCCTGTGTTCCTGTAAGCTAGGACTCTCTGTATTTGCTCCCATATAAACTATAGAATTTTTTTTCTATTTCTGTGAAAAATGTTATTGACATTTTGAAAGAAATTGCATTGCATCTTTGCTTTTGCTCATTTGTAGATTGCTTTTGGTAGAATGGACATTTTAACAATATTAATTTTTTCAATCCATAAACATGGAGCATCTTTTCATTTATTTGTGTCTTCTTCAATTTCTTTCATCAGTTTTATTGTTTTCATGTGCAGATCTCCAAAATCATCCCCAAGAAAAAGAATTGCAAAAGGCAAAGTGTTTGTCTGAGGAGGCCTTACAAATAGCTGAGAAATTAAAATGAGCTAAAGCAATAGAGAAAGGGAAACACATACTCAACTGAATGCAGAGTTCCAGAGAATAGCCAGGAGAGATAAGAAAACCTTCCTCAGTGAACAATGCAAAGACATAAAGGAAAACAATAGAATGGGAAAGACTAGAGATCTCTTTAAGAAAATTGGAGTTACCAAGGGAACAATTCATACAAAGATAGGCACAATAAAGGACAAAAAGAGCAAGGACCTAACAGAAGCAGATGAAATTAAGAAAAGGTGTCAAGAATACACAGAAAAAATGCACCGAAAAGCTCTTAATGACTGAGTTAACCACGATGATGTGGTCACTCACCTAGAGCCAGACATCTGCAGTGTGAAGTCAAGTGGGCCTTAGGAAGCATCACTATGAACAAAGCTAGTGGAGGTGATGGGATTCCAGTGGAGCTATTTCACATCTTAAAAGATGATGCCATTAAAGTGCTGCACTCATTATGATAGCAAATTTGGAAAACTCAGCAGTGGCCACAGGACCAGAAAAGGTCAGGTTTCATTACAATCCCAAAGAAAAGCAATGTCAAAGAATGCTCAAATTACTCTACAATTGCACTCATTTCACATGCCAGCAAGATTATGCTCAAAATCCTTCAAACAAGGCTTCAGCAGCACACGAACCAAGAACTTTCAGATGTACAAGCTAGATTTAGAAAAGGCAGAGGAACCAGAGATCAAATTGTCAACATCTGTTGGGTCATAGAAAAAGCAAGGGAATTCCAAAATATAAACCTACTTCTTTTTCACTGACTATGCTAAAGCCTTTGATTGTGTGCATCAAAACAAACTGTGGAATATTCTTAAAGAGATGGGGTTGCTAGACCACCTAACCTCCTCCAGAGAAACCTGTATGCAGGTCAAGAAGCAACAGTTAGAACTGGACATGGAACAATGGACTGGCTCAAAATTGGGAAAGGAGTATGTCAAGGCTGTATATTGTCACCCTGCTTATTTAATTTATATAACTTTTGTGTGGAGTACATCATGAAAAATACTGGGCTAGAAAGCATTTCCAGGCTAGAAAATGCCTTGGAAGAATAGCTATGTCAAATCTAGACAGCATTTTAAAAAGCAGAGACATCACTTTGCCAAGAAATGTCCTTAAAGTCAAAGCTATGGCTTTTTCCAGTAGTCATGTATAGATGTGAAAGTTGGACCATAAACAAGGCTGAGTGCTGAAAAATTGACACTTTTGAACTATGGTGCTGGAGAAGACTCTTGAGAGTCCCTTGGACAGCAAGATCAAATCAGTCAATTCTAAAGGAAATGAACCCTGACTATTGGAGGCGGTTGGATGGCATCACCAACTCAATGGACATGAGTTTGTGCAAACTCCAGGAGTTGGTGATGGACAAGGAGGCCTAGCATGCTGCAGTCCATGGGGTTGCAAAGAGTCAGATATAACTGAGTGACTGAATTAAACTGCTTCATTGGAAAGACTGATGCTGAAACTGAAGCTCCAATACTTTGGCCACCTGATGCGAAGAGCTGACTCATTAGAAAAATCCTGATGCTGGTAAAAATTAAGGGCAAGAGGAGAAGGGGGCGACAGAGGGTGAAATGCTTAGATGGCAACACTGACTCAACGGACATGAGTTTGAGCAAACTCAAGTAGATAGTGAAGAACAGGGAAGCCTGGTGTGCTGTATTCCATGAGGTCTCTAAGAATTGAACTCAACTTAGTGACTGAACAACAGATCTCTCACCTTTTGGTTTATTCCTAGGTATTTTATTCTTATGCTGTTATTGTAATGGTATTATCCACAATTATGATGTTTGTCTTAGATATATTTATAGAAGTGAGATCTGTGTATATACTTATAGAAGTGAGATCTGTGTATATTCTGAATTTATTGGATAAAGGTTTGAGAAAGAGAGGACTCAACATAACCATAACTCTCTCTAAGATTTGTACTTCTAGAAAGTAGGCAGTTTGAATTGTCATTAGGTGAGATGTGGAAGAAAGATATAAAGATGGAAGTTTGAGGGAGAAACTTATGAATAGAGTCTTGGGCATGTTAACTTTAATATAACTATTTGGTATTCAAGAGGAGATGTCAAGTACACATTGGATAAATGAGTCTGGAGTTCAGGGAGAGGAAAGAGATAAAGATATAATTTTGGGAACTTGGATATGCATATGATATTCAAAGTTTTGAGAATATGTAAGATCCCAAGGGAGTGTAAATACAGGAAAAAATGCAGGGTAATTCAAGGTTAAGAGATTACAAATTTTGTAAAATCAAAAAGAATGAGAAATAGATACAACAATTTATGACTCTGAGAAAGAAAAGCCTGACAAGAATATTGGAATTCAAGAAAATGAAAATGCGAGGATTGAGCCATTATGACTTTATTTTATCTCTTGACCCTATGAGAATACTACATGAATTAATTGCTAGAGTTTCTTTCTACCTTAACCATTTGAATTCAACCCCAGTGGGATAAATACAAGTTTGTTTGTTTGTTTTTTGCATTAGTTCAGTTCAGTTCAGCCGCTCAGTCATGTCCAACTCTTTTGCACCATGGACTGCAGCACACCAGGCCTCCCTGTCCATCACCAGCTCCCGGAGTTTACTCAAACTCATGTCTATTGAGTCGCTGATGCCATCCAACCATCTCATCCTCTGTCATCCCCTTCTCCTCCCACTTTCAATCTTTCCCAGCATCAGGGTCTTTTCAAGTGAGTAAGCTCTTTACATCAGGTGGCCAAAGTATGGGAGTTTCAGTTTCAGCATCAGTCCTTCCAATGAATATTCAGGACTGATTTCCTTTAGAGTGGACTGGTTGGATCTCCTTGCAGTCCAAGGGACTCTCAAGAGTCTTCTCCAACACCACAGTTCAAAAGCATCAATTCTTTGGCGCTCAGCTTTCTTTATAGTCGAACTCTCACATACATACATGACTACTGGAAAAACCATAGCTTTGACTAGACGGACCTTTGTTGGCAAAGTGATGTCTCTGCTTTTTAATATGCTGTTTAGGTTGGTCATAACTTTTCTTCCAAGGAGCAAGCATCTTTTAATTTCATTACTAATTTGCATTAGTAGTCCTGCCTAAAATACAGGGTCTTATGGATTTGTTGAAGACAGCAGTGGTAAAATCCATAAATGCCAATTCCCTAGAATTTGTGAGCAAGTTTCTTATCTCATCAAAATAGCCAAATATGTAATTTACTCAGGAATCTAGAGAACATACCTTGCCCTTGATATGGATTAGAGATAGATAATTTCACTGACTTGTTGCTATATCAATTTCAGAGTCAAATGGCAAGGAATTAGGGGGTCCAGGCAAGTTATTTCATACAATAAATGAGCTCTACTAGATGCTGCAGTTCCATAGAGTGCTGAGGTATCACTGATTAAATTAAAGTTTATTGTCATTATTTTAGCATTTACTCAAAAGTTTACACTTTATGATTCTTAGGGGGGAAAGCAATACATGTGCTTTCTATAGCTTGAGTGGATTTATCAATAATACCACTATTATTTAGCTCTGACAATTCTAGAATTTTAAGCAAATTTTTGTTTTATTTATTTTAATTTACCTATAGGACCGTGTTACTCTTTACTGTGAAAAAGATGAAATAGTATATTTTGGAATGAGACAAGTCTCTGGACAAAATATACAACATGAAAAAAAAGGGGGCTTAGTGTTTAGGGATCAACATTCTTCTGTTAGGCAGAGAAATAAGTTAAAACTATCCTGAGGTGGTCATAACTTCATTGAATAAAATCAGTGCTTTTGTTAACCAGACATTCTCAACCTCAAAGCACTCAAGTTTCCCTCTAATTGCCCAAAGGAAGCCTAGGAACATGACCAATATTATTTTCCAATATTGTGAAATTAAAAATAAACATTTTTTGCTGTTTTATATTTCCTTAGTGTGTTACATCTATTTGACTTGTAAAAACACTATCTTGTGTAGATTTTAGCTTGAAATAGTTTTCTACTTAACATACCTTGACATATTTTCAATATACATATTTTCTTTGATTGCTTAAATTTGTTCAAGAAACGTGTCAAGAAGATTGGTCAGATGGAAATCTCATTGAAATATTCATTGGACTTTATTTAATTCATTTTCCCTTTGCAGGTTACTGGAATGATTGCATAAGATATGGATCAGAGGGATGAAGTTACGCTCTGATGAATTAAAATGTCCTTATAAAAATACTCAAATTGTGACAAATCAAGATAGTTGACTACAAGTCAGTGCTTTTAGAGAGAAATTAATGTCTCTTACAGGTCAATTTGAAGACTACAAGAGGCTATGTCAATCTTTTAAAACTCTATTTCCAGTTATTTGGCACCTACTATACCGTCAGTAAGTAATTACAGATGAATGAACAAATAAAATACAATGACACCAAATCCAAGGAACAGTAAATGAAGACTCTATGGAATTTGGAGACAAGAATCAAAGCCATACATAAAATCAAATCAGAAAGTGTATTGGAGACAGCCATGAAAACCACAGGGAGAGCCATGGTTTGATTTAGTGGTCCATATATATTGTATCAGATGTGCTTAAAGGAAGAAGGCTGACATAAATAAATTGTGCTACTTGTTTTCTATACTCTTTTTCTCCTGTCATGCAAAGTCATTTCAATACAGAGATAATTTGAAGTAAGTGTTTGGTATGCTTATGAGATTACCAGATATAGTAGCATTATAAGTTGACAACAAAATACTAAAGTATAAATGTCACTGTGAATTAAAAAAATATACTCCTCTGAAGAATTACAAATTTTGTATGTTTTTTTTAAATTTTTATTATGAAATAATTTCAGCCTTACAGATAAGTTTGCAAAATTATTACAAAGAATTCTCATATACACTTCACCGAGATCACCCAAATATTTTACCATAGTTTCTTTCTATCTCAGATATACCATTCCCTTACCTGTAAATATGTAATACTCCAATATATTTAACCATAGTACGATTATCAAAATCAGGAAATTAACAAAGACATAATACTGTTATCACAGACCTTATTTAAGTTTGACCAACTGCCTCCCTATTGTCCTTAATCGCAAAAGATTGTGTTTGTTTTTTTTTTTTTTTCCTGACATAGAATCTAATCTTGACCATACTTGGCATTTATTTGGCATACCTGGCATACTTGGCATAATATATTTGAAAACTATAGAAAAATCAGAATTACACAAGAATCTACACAGTCAAGGGAACAATGAGAAGACTGCCAGTGAGTCATGGGTCAGGGTTCTATTCATCATCTGACCCATTCCTCACACATTTCTATTCTAACTACAGCAGCATCAACTTAAGCCTGTATCGAACAACACTCAAAAGGTCAGGTTTCCCCTCCTTCTCCAGGGCTTGGCTACCGGAGGTTAAAGTCATAGGTCCTTTGGGGGAAATCACTACTGCCTGCTCTTGTTGTAGTTTTGTAGGGTCTTTTTTCACTGGGATGCCACCAGGTTTTCAACTGTTTGGTTCTGGGTTTAAGGACTTCTTAGTGCTGGGGATTAGACAGGGGTCTGTGGCTTTCTACAGGGAAGCTGACCTCAGCTTTCTGCCCAATTATTCTGAATTTCTTTTCATTCTATGTATTAAAAAGTGCCCATGTTGGCCCTTATCTATCTGTTGCTAAGAATGTCCTTTTCTATTAACTGTCTCCATACATCTCTGTGAGTAAGCCTTGCAGCTACCATGCTGGTCTTGACCATTATAATTACACCCACTTTGCTTCTGACATCTAAGTGTTGCCACCTGGCCTCTGTTTTCCTAGCATCTTATCATACCCACTGTTACTAGAGGGTGCAGGTTGTGATAGTTTCGCCCGTTGTTGGATCTGCTTACGTAGCTCAGCTACCCCAAGGCTCTAAATCACACTGGCAGCCCTCTCCTCAGCATTCCTTATCAGCTTTGTAAATGGAACGGAATGTACCACCTGGGGCCTACTGAGAAATGAGTTAACTAATTCTTTTTGGCTTTTTTTTTTTTTTTTGATCTTATACAGCAAATTTATTTTTAAAGGGATCACTTTCTGAGCCTGTTGATCTTTTTCTTCATAGTCTGCTATTGGCACTTCTGGCATCTGTACTTCTACTTGTTCTGAGCTTCCAAGCACCATTCCAACAGTGTACTAGAATCCTCTCCTGAAGCTCTTGCTAGAATATTAAATCCTGTGTCACAATGTAGGCAAAGCTCAGGGATATTGACAGTTTTGTTCCATATCACCACAATAAAGCAAAAATTGCAACAAAGTGAGTCACATGCATTTTTTTGGTTTCCTGGTGCATATAAAAGTTATGTTTATAATATGATGCAGTCTATTAAGTGCAATACCATTATGTCTAAAGTTATTTTTTTACATATCTTTGTTAAAAAGTATTTTTCCTAAAAGATGCTAACCATCATTTGACAATGCAGGGTTGCCACAAACCTTCAATTTGTAAAAAAAAAAAAATTCAATATTTGTAAGTGCAGTAAAATAAAGTGCAATAAAATGAGGCACACCTGTGGTGCTCCCATATTAACAAAAATCTTCCTTATCTAGGTATATATTTTAATTTCTATGAGCCAGGTCTCTCAGAATTCACTCTTTGATATACTACCTTGGGTCCTGCCAGTATATTAGCCAGGAATGGAAGTTCATGTACTTATATTCACTCTTATCCCTTAGTAGACCCAGGTAATGCTGAGATCTGACCTTTATTTTGGGTCTAGTAGCTAGGAGGGGAGATGGCAGCACCCTGAGAAAGGCAAGCATTGTGCTATATGGCAACTGTCTAATTGAGGCTTCTGTGTCATCTTTCAGCAAAAGGCAAGGGCTTTATTTTCCAACAAGGGGCAGTGGGAAGTGGGATCAAGATAACAGAATAGGAAGACCTTGAACTTGTCTCCTCCCACAAACACATTAAAACTGCAGCCACATATAGAGCAACTTTCTCTGAAAATGACCAAAAGACTTACAGAATGGCTCTTCTACAACAAAGAATACACCATCCAGATAGAAAAATCAATAAAGATACAGAAAATACAGAACATACAATAAGGAAGCAGTGTATAAAATGGTATATGATACCAGATGTACTTAAGAGATATCTATAGAATGTGCATGTGTGCATGCTAAGTTGCTTCAACTGTGTCTGACTCTGTGAGACCCTATGGACTGTAGCCTGCCAGCCTCCTCTGTCCATGGGATTCTCCAGGCAAGAATACTGAAGTGGGTTGCCATATCCTCCTCCAAGAGATCTTCCTGACCCAGGGATTGAACCTGCATCTCTTACATCTCTTGCATTGGGTTCTTCACCACTGGTGTCACCTGGGAAGCCCATCTATAGAACATTCCTTTCAAAAATAGCAGAATACATATTCTCTTCTACTGCACAAGAAACATTCTCCAGAACAGATCACATCCAAGACCACAAAACAAGTTTCAATAATTTTAAGATTGAAATCACATTGAGCATCTCTTCTAACTACATGGTATAAAATAGAAATTAAACACAGGAAATAAATGAAAAAAATCCAAACACCTGGAGACTAAACAACATGCTACCAAAAATCAACTAAACAAGGAAATCAAAGAGGAAGACAAAAATGACTTGAAGTGAATGGAAATAGACATATAACTTTGCAAAATCTATGAAACATATCAAAGGCAGTTTTAAGAGGGAAGGTTATAGTGATACAGGCCTACTTCAAGAACATGAAAAAAATCTCAAATAAAATTAACTTTCACCCTATAGGAACTAGAAAAAGAACAAACAAATCTCAAAATAAGAAGAAAGAGGAAAATAATAAAGATCAGATTAGAAATAAAAAATAGAAACCCCAATAGAATGGACAACCAAGAAAAAAAATGGACAAATTCTTAAAAATGTATACCCTGCAAAGACTGAAACAAAAACAAATACAAAATGTGAACAGACCAATTACCAGCATCAGACAAACAAAACAAAACAAAACTCCCAACAAACGAAATTTCAGGACCAGATGGCTGTGCAGAGGCATTCTATCAAAACTTTTAAAGAAGAGTTAATGCTTATCTTTCTCCAACTACTCCAGAAATATGAGGAGGAAGGGACACTCCCAAACTCATTTTACAAGGTCAGCCTGATGTTAATACCAAAGATTCTACAAAAACAAAACAACTAACAGGTCAGTATTACTGGTGTATGTAAATGCAAAACTCCTCAACAACTCCTCAACAATATTAGTAAAACAAATTCACTCACATATAAAAAGGACCATAATCATGATCAAATGGGATTTATTCCAGGTTTGCAGGAATGTCAATATTAGGAAATCAATGTGGTACACCACATTATGAAAATGAAGCATAAAACTCACCTTATCATTTCAATAGAGGCAGAAAAAGAATGACAAAATGACAAAATTTAAATGCATTCATGATAAAAACCCTTAACAAAATTGATGTAGTGGGAACATATAACATAGTAAATGCCATTTATGATTAACTCACAGCAAACATTATACTCAATGATGAAAAATGAATGCTTTTCCTCTAAGACAAGAAGCAAGACAAGGATGTGAACTCTCACTAATTTTATTTAACATGATATTGGGAGTCCTAGTCATAGTAAGCAGATGATTAAAATAAAAAAAAAATTAAATGCATCCAAACTTGAAGAGAAAAAATAAAACAGTAACTATTTGCAGGTGACACAATATTATTGAAAACCCTAAAGACACTAACAAAAACTATTAGAACTAATAAATGTGGTAAAGTTATAAAATATAAAATTAATATATAGACATAAGCTGCATTTCTATACACTAAAAATGAACTACCTGAAAGAAAAATCAAGAAAACAATTCAATTTGCAGTCAAACCAAAAATAATAAAATGCCTTGGAATAAATTTAACCAAGTAGGTAGAAGACGTATACTCCGAAAACTATAAGACTGAAGGAAGCTGAAGATGATACAAAGAGATTAAAATATATTCTATATTCAAGGATTTGATTAATTAATATTGCTAAAGTGTCCACACTACTCAAATAATCTACAAATTTAATGCAATCCCTATCAAAATACAGCATTTTTTCACAAAACTAGAACTAAAATTTGTATGGAAACACAAATTACCCTGAATAGACAAAGAAATTTTGAGAAAAAAAGAATAAAACCTAACATATTACAGTCCCTGACTTAAAACCGTATACAAAGTTACAGTAATAAAATATGTGGTACTGGCACATGTAATGGATGCTAGGTCAATGGAACAGAATAAAGAGCTGAGAAATAAACCCTCACACATATGGTCAATTAATCTAGGACAAAAGAGGCAAGAATATAAAGGAGGGAAAAGACAGTTTCCTCAATAAGTGGTACCTGGAAAACTGGACAGTTCAATTCAGTTGCTCAGTCGTGTCTGACCTTTTGTGACCTCATGGATTGCAGCATGCCAGGTTTCCCTGTTCATCACCAACTCCCAAAGCATGCTCAAACTCATGTCCATCGAGTTGGTGATGCCATCGAGCCATCTCATCCTCTGTTGTCCCCTTCTCCTCTTGCCATCAATCTTTCCCAGCATCAGGGTATTTTCCAAAGAGTCAGTTCTTCTCATCAGGTGGCCAAAGTATTGGAGTTTCAGCTTCAGCACAAGCCCTTCTAATGAATATTCAGGGTTGGTTTCCTTTAGAATTGACTGGTTTGATCTCCTTACAGTCCAAGGGACTCGCAAGAGTCTTATCTAACACCACAGTTCAAAAGCATCAATTCTTCAGTGCTCAGTTTTCTTTATGGTCCAGCTCTCACATCCATACATGACTACTGAAAACATAGCTTTGACTAGATGGACGTTTGTTGGCAAAGTAATGTCTCTGCTTTTGAATATGCTGTCGAGGTTTAGCATAGTTTTTTTTCCCCAAGGAGCAAGTGTCTTTTAATTTCATGGCTGCAATCATGAAAAACTGGACAGCTATATGAAAAAAAAGAAAGAAAAAGAAAGAAAGAAAAAAAAAATTAGAACATATTTTCTCACCATAAAAATTAACCCAAAATGTATTAAAAATTTACATTTAAGACCTAAAGATGTGAAACTCTTAGAAGACAATATAGACAGTATCCTCTTTGGCAGTCTTAGCAATAATTTTTTGGATCTGTCTCCTCAGGCAAGGGAAACAACAATAAAAAGAAACAAATGGAACCTAATCAAACTAAAAAGCTTTTGTTCAGCAAAGAAAACCATCAATAAATGTAAAGACCACTTGCTGAATGGGAGAAGATACTTGCCAATGATATATATCATAAGGACTTAATATTCAAAATATATAAGGAGTCATACAACTCAACATCAAAAGAAACCAAACAATCCAATTAAAATGTGGGTAGAGAATTTGAATGGGCATTTTTCCAATGAAGACGTATGATGGTCAACAGACACGTGAAATGATGCTCAACATAATCATCAGAGAAATGAAAATGAAAGCCACAATAAGATACCATCTCACATCTATTAGAACATCTATTATCAAAAGATAAAAAATAACTCTTGTTGGTAAGGGTGTGGATAAAAAGGAACCCTAGTACACTGTTGCTGGAAATGCAGATTGGTGCAACCACTATGGAAAACAGTATGGAGTTTCCTCAAATAATTAAAAATAGAACTACTATATGATTCAGCAATCAGACACCTGGGTATTTATCTGAAGTAAATGAAAACACTAATTAGAAAAGATATATGTACCATACTGTTTACAACAGCATATTTACATTAGCCAATATATAGATGCAATCAAAGTCCATCAAAATATGCATCTATAAAGAAGACATGGTGTGTATGTGTGTGTGTGTACACATATACATATAAAACACATGCATATATATATATATATATATATATATATATATATATATATATATATATATAATCATTTCAATTCAGTCACTCAGGAGTGTCTGACTTTTTGCAACCCCATGTACTGCAACACGCCAGACTTTCCTGTCCATCCCCAACTCCTGGAGCTTACTCAAACTCTCATCTGCCGAGTCGGTGATGCCATTCAACCATCTCATTCTCTGTCATCCCCTTCACCTCCCGCCTTCAATCTTTCCCAGCATCAGGGTCTTTCCCAGTGAGTCAGTTCTTCGCATCAGGTGGCCAAAGTATTGGAGTTCCAGCTTCAGCATCAGTCCTTCCAATGAATATTCAGGACTGATTTCCTTTAAGATGGACTAGTTTGATCTCCTTTCAGTCCAAGGGACTCTCAAGAGTCATCTCCAACACCACAGTTCAAAAGCATCAATTCTCTGGTGCTCAGCTTTCTTTATACTCCAACAATCACATCCGTACATCCAACTACTGGAAAAACCATAGCTTTAGCAATATCTTTTTTTTTCCCCAGATACTTTGTAAAATCTATTGTAAAATCTTTTGCAATAGATTTATACATATATATCACATATATGTTTTATATATGTATATGTGCTATATACATAATAATACCACAATATTTATATTTAATATATATTATTATACCAATATACATTAATAATACAATCAATAATTGTATCCTTATAATATATAACAAAATTAACATAATATATTAATATAGTATAATTATATTATTTTATATAATGCACATACATATATAAAACATATATACAAAATATATGTATAAAACTATTGCAATATTTCTCAACCATTAAAAATAATGAAATAGTGCCATTGGTGGCAACATGTATGTACATGGAGTGTATTACACTTGGTGAAACAAGTCACACGGAGAAATACAAACATGCTATGTTTACATTTGTACGTGGAATCTAAAAAACAAACAAAAACTGAACCAATATAAGAAAACAGAACCAGACTCACAGGTACAGAGCAAAAACTAGTGGTTACCAGAGGAAGAAGGGTGGAGGGAGTAGTGAAATAGGTGAAAGGGATTTAGAAGTACAAGTTACCAGTTATAAATCAACACTACAAGGATGCAATGTGCAGCAGAGGGGATGTAGCCATTAAAATAACTTCATATGGCATGCAATCTTTAAAAATTTTGAAAATTACTGTTGTATACCTGAAAGTATAAGGAAGTCGTGCAAGCATGCTAAGTCGCTCCAGTCAAGCATGACTGTTTTCGAACCCATGGACCATATCTCTCCAGGCTTCTCTAGCCATGGGATTCTCCAGGCAAGAATAGTAGAGTGGACTGCTATTTTCTTCTCCAGGGGAATCTTCCCAACCCAGGGATCGAAACAGCATCTTTTACGTCTTCTGCGTTGGCAGGCAGGTTCTTTACCACTACCACCACAACTAAGATAACGACATATGGTACAACTGAACAAAAGGTGGTGAGGGGGTGAGGAGTGGCTCATTTATGCAAACCTAGCAGTATCAGAGTAATCAGAGGACTTAACTTTAAGTGCATCTACCCATCCCATGTCAATACCCTAACTCTTCCCTATCCAGGCCCTGACTTTAGCACAGGAGGCTTACCGAGGCTGAAAGTTCAGCCTTCTCTGACATTGTTACTGTCATAATGGAGTCCTGTGCCTAATCTTTTTTTGCCTTTTCATACTGTTTGTGGGGTTCTCAAGGCAAGAATATTGAGGTGGTTTGCCATCACTTTCTCCAGCGGACCACATTTCCGGAGAACTCTCCACCATGACCCATCTCTCTTGGGTCATGGCCCCACATGTCATGGCTCACAGTTTCATTGAGTTAGACAAGGCTGTGGTCCATGCGATCAGTTTGATTAGTTTTCTGTGATTGTGGTTTTCATTCTCTCACCCTCTGACAGGTAAGGACAAGGGGCTTACAGAAGCTTCCTGATGGGAGTGACTGACTGGGTCTTTTTCTGATGGGCAGGCCATTCTCAGTAAATCTTTAATCCAATTTTCTGTTGATGGGTGGGGCTGTGTTCCCTCCCTGTTGCTTGACCTGAGATTGAACTATGGTGGAGGTAATGAAGATAATGACGACCTCCTTTAAAAGGTCTTGTGCTTACTGCTGCACTCAGTGCCCCTTACCTTGCAGCAGATCACTGCTGACCCACGCCTCTGCTGGAGACTCCTGGACACTCACAGGAAAGTCTGGGTCAGTCTCTTGTAGGGTCACTACTCCTTTCTCCTGGGTCCTGGTGCACACAAGATTTTGTTTGTGCCCTCCAAGAGTCTGTTTCCCCAGTCCTGTGGAAGTTCTGTGATCAAATCCCACTGGCTTCCAAAGTCAAATTCTCTGTGGGTTCTCAATCCCTTTGCCAGATCTCCAGGTTGGGACATCTGTTGTGGGTCCTAGAACTTTTCTAACAGTGCAATAATTTCTTTGGTATAATTGTTCTGCAGTTTGTGGATTGTCTGCTTGGTGGGGTTAATGGTGACCTCCTCCAAGAGGAAATCGGTCTTGATTTCCTCCTCCAAGGAAATAAGTCCTGAATATCCACTGGAAGAACTGATGTTGAAGCCGAAACTCCAATACTTTGGCCACCTGATGTGATGAACTGACTCATTTGAAAAGACCCTGATGCTGGGAAAGATTGAAGGTGGGAGAAGGGGGCAACAGAGGATGAGATGGTTGGATGGCATGACTGACTCAATGGACATATTTGAGCAAGCTCCAGAAGTTGGTAATGGACAGGGAAGCCTGATGTGCTGCAGTCCATGGGGTTGCAAAGAGTTGGACATGACTGAGTGACTGAACTGAATTGTGCCTAATCTTTACCCCTGATTGTCCACCAACTGCAGATGGGGATGTCTATAATGAAGCCAAAGAGGCCCTTCTAAACTTCACAAATTGCTTTATACTGCTGATTAGTATATCTGAGCTTATCATTTGCACTTTAAATGAATTAAAAATACTTAACAACACACATCCATTACCATCATCCTTATATTCTTTTCTCTATACTCCTCAAATGCAAGAGACATTCCCCAGATAATACATTCCCTCCACATTTTCCAGTCTCTTTTCACCAGCAATGACATCTTAAAAATTGTGAGCCACAGTGCATCAATACCTCACCTATCACCAGTGACGGGGTTCCCATTACAAGAGATCCAAGCTCATCTTTAGAATTTATTCTTTAAGATTTGTTCTTGTACCAATGGTATTATGTCAAATTCTTGAGTGTCTGAGACAGGTACTTTGGGGCAGTCAATTTATTGAGAGAGTGGTCTTAAGAGAAAGGTGAATGAGCAAAGCAGAAAAGAACAAGATAAAAGCTAAGCAACTGTGTGGCTATAGCTGGAAAGAAACTTCAGCCAGATTCTGCATGGAGCTCTGGAGCACTAATTACCCACAGAGCTGATTCTACATGGAAGGAAGGAGGGGTTAATAATTTTTTTTTTTTTATTCTGCTTCAGTCAATGATTGTCTTTTGGTTCTCCCTGGGGGCGCAGGCATAATTTCTTTAGTAAGGTGACTCCTGTTTGGTAAATGCTACAGCAAAGCCAATGCTGTAGACAACGGGTAGCGGTTTGCAACCAATATAACAACTGGGGGATGGACACACTATTTCAGTAAAGAGAATTCAGAACAGGTTTCATTACTCAGAGAGTCACATTCAATACACGGTAAGCAGGAGAAAGGCAACTGGGGACCAAATGACTTAATACTACTCCTACAATTCCATCTTCTACCGGTGCCTCCCATCAGCTCAAAGCAGTTGGTTGCAGAGGGAGACTGTGCCTGTTGATGCCTTCCATAAATGACATCAGCAGGGAGGTGGAGGGGGGAAAGTGATTCTGGAGGGGAAATGAAAACTCTACTACTCAACGTTTCAATCACTAATCACTCAAATATGTGTTTTTATCCTAGCAATCAAATGTATAAAAACTCAGTAAAATTTAAGTACCTCTATTCAGCCTTCAAACTCAACAGGATAAGTCCATGTTTGAGAATTCTTATAAATTTTGATGGGAAGGTGAATTTAAAAAAAAAAATTCTGAATGAAAGTTTGGCAATCCATTTCAAATGTTTTAAAATTGCACATATCATTTAACCTGGAAACTATAAAAACATAAATTTACCATATGAAAATGTTATGGAATTTCATAAATATTTATAGGAATTCCATCTAAGAAAAATATCATAGAATTTGACAAAAATTTAAGTCTTAGAGGAGTCATTTCCTATGATTGTTTATAGTAGGAAAATACTTCACAGTAGATATTTAAGAGAAAAAGCATGTCTTAAACAGTCAGTATAGAATTGTCAAATTTCATTAATTTTGAATTTTCAGAAGTAACAAGATTTTTAAAAAGCTAATGTTTGCCTTACCTTTGCAAATGGAGAAGGCAAATTCGGCTTCAGTGTGCAAACTTAAGTTCAAATATTAGGGGGAAAAAAGATAAATAACCCTGACAGAAAATAAATCAAAACACATTTTTTGAGGCAACCTGTGCTAAAAATTTGAACTCTTGATCAATTTTTTTGTCACAACCTGAGACTTACAAAGAAGCCCCAATCCATACCAAGCTTCATATATAGGAGTACCCTCATCAAGATAAGTGCAAAAAGTATTTTCTAATCTCAGAAGCCTGCAAAATGTCTTTAGCTCTTTCAGGTTTTCAAGACATCACGAGAGCAGTGACATTTGTATTTTACCCAGGACTATTTTCCCAGCTTTGCTCAGAAAGCAGTTACGCTTCTGTTCTGTGTCCCCGACCTCCTTGATGCTGCTATTTGTCTAGTGGAGTCTGCTTGACAACAGTGGTATGGCCTTTAATCAGAGCTGTTTTTAACCAGTGATATCCCAGCCAACAATTTGTTGTGAAAACTTGAGATCCACATAGTCTCTATTTATCTAATTTAATAAATTTCAGCTATACTTAAGTCACTGTCAAAATATTATGAAAATTTGGAAGTGACAAAAGAGATTATTGGGTGTTCTTTCAATGCAGTGCTGAGTGTGTTCTTTTGATTGACTGTCTATTGACTGGTATATTTTTTAAATCCAAGGGAGCACAGATTAACTTGCAGATTTATGTAGGGTAGAGATGTAAGTGATTTTTCCACAAGAATAGATAGCCACAGAAGCAATGATTTAGTAAGCTATTGTTCATTAATCAGCCTTGTATCTCATTCAGCTATCTTATGCTAACATTTGTTTATAAAAAAAAATCTTTAAATTCTTGACTAAGCCAGCCTTAACATTGTTTCATTAATGAGTTAAATGATATCTTTGATGTGTTCATTTTACATTTTTATGAGAGATATAGTATTTCCTTTAGAAAATATACTTTTGCAAGGCTATCTTAGGTGCCATGTCTCTGGTTACTTATTGAAACAGAACAAATTAGAAATTCTTAGTGATAATAAAACAACCTATCATCATGTTGAAGATGATGACAGTGATGGTGGTGTTTGCATGTAAGAAGATAAAAGAGAGACACCAACATGATAATTGATACAAGTTTAAAGAAAATATGCAGGTTGGAAAAAGTAGTGTGTCTGTCTCTTTATCATTTTTGATGATTATTATTTTTATACTGCACATACGAACAGATTTTTCGGTTACCATTGAACTATGATAAATTCTACCTTATGTGTATTCTTACATATTTTCCTATTGCTGTTTTCCTCAAAACTTTAAAAAGATGTGGGAAGAGTAATTACATCTGCATATGGATGAGCAAATAATGCAGTGATATAAGGTAGTTCCCACCTGCATGGAGGAAAATGCTATAAAAGGATAATATTCCCTTTAAGTCAACACAATTCATGGTGACAACAAAAGTTTTCACAACGAAATTTCTGGATGGGAAGTTATTAAATTACTAGACACTTTTTAAAGCAATAAAGTTACAGTTCTAACCATTGAAATCAATTTTGTGAAATAAATGCATACATAGGCCTTTATCTAATGTGAGATAAGAAAATTATGCACCAAAAACTAATGAGGCTTGAATCTCCATCAGAGGTAACAGACTGAATTTAATGCAAAGGATTTTACTATGTCATCAGCCTGTCCTTTCTGTCAAGTGTTTAATACTGAAGAGTTTTCCACAGAATGATTACATCTGTGTTTCAAATTTAGATTTCTGTTTCTGGATAGTTAACTATCACAATTGCTTTTAATTTAATGATCTGCCAGTGTCTGGATATTGCATTTGTTATTCTCCTGGAGGAATAGGGTGCATCTATATTCACTCTTTTTTCATTTGAACAATTGTTTCAGCAGAAGAGGATATCTGCAAACATTGCCTGAAGATGTGCTCATTTAGACTATTTCAAAATTCTTATTTGGCAAAGGTCTTTTGGTTCTTTCTTCTTGCAACTGTTTCACCTCTTCCTGTTGAACAATTCTTTAAGTAATACCTTTTACATTTAAAGCATTGTAAATGGGATATGATTAACCAAGATATTTTGACATAAACATTTAGTAATTTTCTTTTGTGTATGTAGTTTAGGCTTCAGAGTCTTAACAATTCAGTTTTATGACTAATCTCACAAATTATAATATTATGCTTTTAAGAGAATACTGCCCTATTTTGTGAGATCTTTTCCCCTTACTTACCATTTCAGACATTTGATGAAGGTAGATGTTGACTAACTGACAATTACAATCGTGAAAAGAAAAATATCAGTAATGAGGGCATGATGTCTTCTAGAAAACAGAGGGTGAATAAGAGACATCTGAGAGACAAGTGTAATGATACACTTATCTGGTTATGAGAAAGGATGTCAGGGTAAAAACAAATGATTGTTTAGTTTTTCTTATTTAAACATTGTATTTCAGAACAATCATGAAAAAATGTCTGCTATTTGCAGAACATCTGGAATTGGCTACTTCTGTCCCCTGGTCATGTTAAATAATTAAACTTGAAAAGGTAGAAAAGAGGGATAAGTTATTGGAACCCTGTGTCTTTAAAAAAAAAAAAAAGTATTTAGGATTTCTGACAGTCACCATCCAAATTGAAGTCTTTGATGGAATGTCATCATTTAAGCTTTTATGGAAGTTGAAAATATTCCAAGGATTTTGGATAATTCTAATGTAACATATGTAAAAATCAAAATTTCAAAGTCAAACTTAAAGATCCCACCCTATTAGATGTTTGGATATCAAGTAAAGCATCTCAAATAGTATTTTTTTTTTCAGAAAGTCATTCTTTTGAACCAAAATATATTTTCTTACTAATTCTCTTCTGCCTTTTCCATATCTGTACCAAAATAGAAGACAGCAAAACTAGCTGATGGCAAACTAATTATTAAGAAGATGCTGAAAGAGAGCAAAAAAGATAGAAGGACTAATGATAGTAATAATAGTAAAGCACAGACTGAAGGGCAATGAAACCACGTTCCAGTTTCTGAATTTCTCTTCTTGGATGATTTCCTGTCTACAATATTGATTGTTGTAATAACCACCATCCATAATTAACTCCAATTAGTTTTACAAAGACTCTATTCTTGTTAATAACAAAGACCTAGCTAAAACAACCTGAATACTACTATAATGTTGAACACTAGTTTTCATGTCCCCATGGGCTTTCTCTACCCTATGATAAATATTTCGGGACACTCTAAAGATTAAAGGCAAAAGAAGAAGGAGGCAGCAGAGGGTGAGATGGTTAAGTAGCATCACTGACTCAGTGGCCAAGAATTTGAGCAAACTCTAGAAGATAGTGGAGGACAGAAGAGCCTGTCACACTGCAAATCATGGGGTCACGAAGAATCGGACACAATTTACAGACTGAAAAGCAATTTGCTGCTCAGTCAGATCCAATTCTTTGTGACCTCATGGACTGCAGCATGCCAGGCTTCCCTGTCCTTCACCATCTCCTGGAGTTTGCTCAAACTCAGGTCCAAGCTTTGGACCTTAGACTACAGAAAAGGAAATGTCATCTTTTCTTGGGCTGAGGCAATTGGAGAGCTGGACTTTGTGCTGGGCAGATGTCTGGCGGGGTGGGGCTGGACTTCCCTATGGAGAGAGCTGGGCTGAGATATTGACTGCGAGCCTCAAGAGTTGTTGCTCAGTTGCTCAGTCGTGTCCGACTGTTCGCAACCGTGTGACTGCAGTATGCCAGGCTTCTCTGTCTTCCTCCACTTCCCAGAGTTTACACAATCTCAAGTCCATTGAGTCGGCGATGCCACCCAACCATCTCGTCCTCTGTCATCCCCTTCTCCTCTTGCCTTCAATCTTTCCCAACATCAGGGTCTTTCCCAACGATTCAGCTCTTCGCAACAAGTGAGCAAAATAAAATTATTCTGAATGTATGGAATATGGAATAAAGTGACCTGCTTACTAGACCGAGAAAACTCAATCTTAAAGCTAATCAATTATCAAATATCATTATTTTGGGTTCAAGGAAGAGAAATACAGACCAATTTATCCACCCATCTCAAGCAACCAAAATGTTGGACAAGATATGTAAAACATGGCTTTTCAGGCAACAGAGGACAGGGATAATGAATGACAGAGCAGAAATGAATAAGGTGAGTTATATGATAGCCCCAGATTACTTCTTGAGAGGCTTTCTAAGCAATAGCATGGGTTGTGGTGGGGGGCAGGTATGGGCAGAATACAGGATCTCCTTGAGTTCAGAATGGAGAGCATTTGGAATTCAGAAAGCCCAAGGCATTTCAAGCTCACAGAATACTGATTTGTAGAGAAGAGCACTGCGCAGAGAATTTCAGAGGTCCACGCAGGGTCCCGTTAGCGTCCTCACTGATGGAATAGTCCAAGATTTTGAGAAAGAAGTGGGAGCAGTTCTCAGAGCTCACATTGTGCCAGTGTTTGTATCTCATTTCTCCAGATTCTCTGACATCACCAAAGCAGCTCAAAAGCCAGCTCTGGAGTAATCAAATTGACTTCTTGTAACTTAACCATGTCTCAGATACAGATAAAGATATTTATAGGACATATAAATGAGCACACAAAAGGTGAAAATCACAACGTCTTTGTCATCTGGTCACAAATGTCTAGGCACAACAAGAAGCAGGAAAATATGACACATAATGAGAAAGTCCAATCAGTAGAAACATGCAGAAATGACAGATGACAAAATAAGTAGATCAAGACATTTAAGTAGTTATCATAATTTTAGTTATCAAAAAATTAAAAGATTGAACTTGTTAGAGGCATAGGAGACATAAGAAGACCCTACTAATTGTTCTAGAAATGAAAACTACAAAATTGAAGTTAAAAAAAAAATGCCTTGGAAGGTATTAATAGTATTTTTAAAATGTAGATGAAATCTTAATGAACTTGAAGAAGAATCAGTAGACACTATGTAAGATAAAGCACATAATTTTTTAAATAAATAATTTTTAAAAACTAAAATATGAACTCTTCACTTAACAAAACATAATATACATTATTTCAAGTGCGCATGGAACATTTACCAAGATTCAGAATCATAAAATGCTGCTGCTGCTGCTGGTAAATCGCTTCAGTCATGTCCGACTCTGTGTGACCCCATAGACGGCAGCCCACCAGGCTCCCCCATCCCTGGGATTCTCCAGGCAGGAACACTGGAGTGGGTTGCCATTTCCTTCTCCAATGCAGGAAAGTGAAAAGTGAAAGTGAAGTCGCTCAGTCCTATCCGAGTCTTAGCGACCCCATGGACTGCAGCATGCCAGGCTCCTCTGTCCATGGAATTTTCCAGGCAAGAGTACTGGAATGGGGGTGCCATTGCCTTCTCCATCATAAAATGAGCCTTATTCAATTTAAAAGAATTTAAATCATACGAAACATGCTCAATGATTGGAAAATCAACCAGATAATATATTTAGAAAACGCCCAAATGTTTGGAAACTAAATAACACATATCTAAATAACTCAAGTCAAAGAGAAATTGAAGGGAAAGTACAGAGTATGTTGAAATTAATGAAAATGAAAACAACACATCAAATTTTGTGAGATGATGATAAAGTAATGTCTGCAAAGAAATGTATAGCATTACGGGCCTCTTCTTTTATTTATATTTTTTAAAGACGATTTTAAATGACCTGAAATTCACCTAAAGAAGGAGCTTCCCTGTGTGGCACAGATGGTAAAGAATCTGCCTTCAGTGCAGGAGACCCAGGTTTGATCTTGGTCGGAAGATCCCCCGGAGAAGGGCATGGCAACCCACCTCAGTTTTCATGCCTGGAGAATGCCATGTACAGAGAAGCCTGGAGGGCTATAGTCCACAGTGTCACAAAAGAGCTGGACATGACTGAATGACTGACAGTTTCATCTTAAGAAACCAGAAAATACAGGAAAAACCTGACCTCAAAGTAAGTAGCAGAAAGTAAATTTGAACAGAAATCAATGCAGGCAAAAATAGGGAAGCAATAAAAAGCAAACAAACAAAAATCAATGAAATTTTAAAAGGATTTAAGAGAGCCAATAAAGTTTATAAATCCTAATCAGACAGATAGGGGAAAAAAATTAGAGAAAGCATAAGTTACCAAGTATTAGGAATGAGAAAGTTGCTATCCCTGTAGATTCTATAAATATTAGACGAATTCTAGGGAAATATTATAGAAAACTTTATATCAATAAATTTGAACATCTTAAATGAATGGGTAAATTCTTTGAAAGGTGAAACTAACCTGGATGACTTTATACTGAAAGATATAAGCCAGATAAAGAGAAATATTGTATGGTACCACTAGCTTTACAAATAGCTGAAGGAAGAAGAGAAGCAAAAAGCAAGGGAGAAAGGGAAGGGTACACCCAACTAAGCACAGAGTTCCAGAGAATAGAAAGGAGAGACAAGAAGGCCTTCTTCAATGAACAATGCAAAGAAACAGAGGAAAACAACAGAAGAGGAAAGACTAGAGAAATCTTCAAGAAAATTAGAAATATTAAAGGGAAATTTCATCCAAAGATGGACACAATAAAGGACAGTAATGGGAAAGGCATAATAGAAGCAGAAGAGATCAAGAAGAGATGGAAAGAATACACAGAAGAACAGTACAAAAAAAAAAAAAAAAAAAGATCTTAATGACCTTGATAACCATGATAATGTGGTCACTCACCCAGAGCCTGATAATCTGGAGTGTGAAATCAAGTGGGCCTTAGGAAGCACTTCTGTCAAAAAAGCTAGTGGAGGCAATGGAATTCCAGGAGAGCTATTTAAAATTCTAAAAAATGATGCTTTCAAAGTGCTGCCCTCCATATGTCAGCAAATTTGGAAAACCCAACAGTGACCACAGGACTGGAAAAGATCAATCCTCATCCCAGTTCCCAAGAAGGGCAGTACAAAAGAATGTTCAAACCACTGGGCAATTGCACTCATCTCCCATGCTAGTAAGGTTATTCTCAAAATTCTGCATTCTTGGCTTTAGCATTACGTGAACTGAGAACTTCCAGTTGTTCACACTGGGTTCGGAAAAGGCAGAGGAACTAGAAATCAAATTGCAAACAGTTTCTGTATCATACAGAAAGCAAGGGAATTCCAGAAAATATCTACTTTGTTTCACTGACTATGCTAATGCCTTTGACTGTGTGGATCAGAACAAACTGGAAAACTCTTAAGGAGATGGGAATATCAGCCTGTCTTACATATCTCATGAGAAACCTATATGCAGGTCAAGAAACAACAGCTAGAACCTTGTATGAAACAACTGATTGATTGGTTCAGGATTGGTAAAGGAATACGACAAGGCTGTTTATTGTCACGCTGCTGACTTAACTTATGCACAGAGTGCATCATGAGAAATGCCAGGCTGGGTGAGTTACAAGCTGGTATCAATATTGCTGGGAGAAATATCAACAACCTCAGATATGTGGAAGATACCATTCTAGTGACATAAAGGGAAGAGGAACTAAGAACCTGTTGATGAGGGTGAAGGAGGAGAGTGGAAAAGCCAGCTTAAAACTCAAGATTAAAAAAAAACTAAGATCATGGCATCTGGTATGATGGCAAATAGAAGGGGAAAATGTGGAAGCAGTGACAGATTTCCTCTTCTTGGACTCTACAATCACTGCAGATGGTGACTGCAGCCAAGAAAATAGAAGATTGCTTCATGTAAGGAAAGATTTAACAAACCTAGACAGTGTGTTAAAAAGCAAAGACATTACTTTACTGACAAAGCTTCATGTAGTCAAGGCTATAATCTTTCCAGTAGTCACCTACAGTTGTGAGAGCTGGACATAAAGAATGCAGAGCACCAAAGAATTGATGCTTTTGAACTGTGGTGCTGAGAAGACTCTTGAGAGTTTCCAGGACAGGAAGGCAATCAAATTAGTCAATCTTAAAGGAAATCAACCTTGAATATTCATTGGAAAAACTAATGCTGAAGCTGAAACTCCAATACTTGAGACACCTGATACAAACAACTAACTCATTGGAAAAGATCCTGATGCTGGAAAAGATTGATGGCAGAAGGAGAAAGAAGGCAACAGAAGATGAGATGGTTAAATGGCATTACTGATGCAATGCATATGAACTTGGGCAAACTCCAGGAGATGGTAAGGGACAGGGAAGCCTGGTGTGCTGCAGCCCATGGGGTCACAAATAGACATGACTTGGACACTGATAAACCACTTATATGTGGAACCTTTAAAAAAGCAGGGCAGTGGGAATAAAGGAAAAAAAAAAAAAAGTGAAGTTGAATTCAGAAGCAGGATA
This sequence comes from Cervus elaphus, assembly GCF_910594005.1. Lineage (NCBI taxonomy): Eukaryota > Metazoa > Chordata > Mammalia > Artiodactyla > Cervidae > Cervus > Cervus elaphus. The sequence continues at coordinate 77,396,858 of NC_057819.1, read as the reverse complement.
ATGATGGCTTCCAGAGGCTGAGGAATGGGGGAAATGAGTAGATGGTCAAAGGGTATAAGGTGAATAAATTCTGATGATGCCTTGTGCAGCATGGCCATAAAGTTAATAATACTCTATTTCAAATTTGTTGAGAGTAAATCTTAAGCATTCTGACTAAAAACAGTAATAAATAAGTAAAAGTTAACTGTGTATAGCAACAGGTGTGTTAATTAACTTGATTGTAGGAATCATTTCACAATGTATATGTATATCAAATCATTACATTGTATGTTTAACATATATTACAATTTTGTCAATTGCACCTTAAGAAAAACTGGGAGAAAAACTAATAGATAGCTTAAATATACATGTTTGAAGGGGAATTTGTACTTACAAACCTTCACAGCACTATTCCAGATCCAGAAGCATACGTAGTGAATTCTTGCTTGTAATGTTTGTTTCAGGGAGATAGACATATGTCAAACTTCTAATATTGTATGCATTAAATTTATACAGGTTTTGTGTGCTATCTGTACTTCAGAAAAGTTGCAAAAAGAATCAACCATTTCTAAAAACAGAAAATTAAAGATTATACTCAGGTTCATGTAATTATTTTTACTTTTGACACTTAAGAGAGCAGCTTTTCCTTTTTAGTTTTCTCAGTCTGGCTTTTTCCTGAAGCTATCCATTCTCACATTTTGCAAAGTACTTAAATCTTCAATACCACCATATTTTCTGTAGTAGTCACTCAATAAAATATTTGTTGAATGAATGGTTGTTTGAATGAATGCATGGTAAACTGAAGTAAAAAAATATTCATTATGTATCTTTATTTCAAATATTGCCTTTTTTTCTTCAGTATTCTCTCACTAGGATTTTAAAATTTTATTCTGTAACACCTTTTCTTATTTGTCAAATATGGGTACATCTCCAGGGCTTACCCTTAACACAAATATTCTATTCCACTGGTTTTGGGTTACCAGACAATCTTGCATAGGATTGTGTCTCAGCTGCTATAGAGAAGCAAATGTCCACTTGGATTTTTCTTGATAAATAATTTATGTCTCATTCTTGTGTAAACCCTAGAGAACTAAACGAATTTTAAAAGCAGTTTTTTCTTGCTTTCTGAATTATTTCTCTTGTGGCTTGGCATAGGGAACATGACTTTTAGAAGTTTCAGTCTGTCTGAAAATGACATGAGTATTGTTTGAGAAAAATGTGAAATATATTTAAGTGACAATGGAATAGCAAGAAATAGTTGTTTTTCCAATTTCAGATATAATATTTCCATAAAAAACTGTGGCTGTATAGGGAGACCCAAGATGAACAGGTCATGGTGGAGAGTTCTGACAAAACATGGTCCACTGGAGAAGGGAATGGCAAACCACTTCAGTATTCTTGCCTTGAGAACCATTAACAGTATGAAAAGGAAAAAAGATAGGACACTAAAAGATGAACTCCCCAGGTCAGTAGGTGCCCAATATGCTACTGGAGAAGAGTGGAGAAATAACTCCAGAAAGAATAAAGAGATGGAGCCAAAGCAAAAACAACACCCAGTTGTGGATGTGACTGGTGATAGAAGTAAAGTATGATGCTGTAAAGAACAGTATTGCATAGGAAACTGGAATGTTAAGCCCATGAATCAAGACAAATAGGAAGTGGTCAAATGGGAGATGGCAAGAGTGAACATTGACATTTTAGGAACCAGTGATTTAAATTGAGAACTTCCCTGGTAGCTCAGACGGTAAAGCTTCTGCCGACAATGCGGGAGACTCAGGTTCAATCCCTGAGTGGGGAAGATTTCCTGGAGAAGGGAATGGCAACCCACTCCAGTATTCTTACCTGGAATACCATAGATGGAGGAGCCTGGTATGTCCATGGGGCCACAAGAGTCGGACATGACTAAGCGGAATTAAAATAGACTGGAATGGGCAAATTTAACTCAGATGACCATTATGTCTACTACTGTGGGCAAGAATCGCTTAGAAGAAATGGCGTAGCCCTCGCAGTCAACAAAATGCAGTACTTGGGTGCAATCTAAAAAAATGACGGAATGATTTCTGTTTGTTTCCAAGGCAAACCTTTCAGTATCACAGTAATACAAGTCTATGCCCCAACCAGTAACACTGAAGAAGCTGAAGTTGAACGAGTCTATGAAGACCTACAAGACCCTGTAGAACTAACCCCCCCAAAAAGATATTCTTTTCATTATAGGTGACTGGAATGCAAAAGTAGCAAGTTAAGAAATACCTGGAGTAACAGGAAAGTTTGGCCTTGGAGTGCAGAATGAAGTAGGGCAAAGGCTAACAGAGTTTTGCCAAGAGAATGCTCTGGTCACAGCAAACACGCTCTTCCAACAACACAAGAGGTGACTGCGCATGGACATCACCAGATGGTCAATACCGAAAACATATTGACTATATTCTTTGCAGCCAAAGATGGAGAAGCTCTATACAGTCAGCAAAAATAAGACCTGGAGCTGACTATGGCTCAGATCATGAACTCCTTATTGCCAAATTCAGACTTAAATTGAAGAAAGTAGGGAAAACCAGGAGACAATTCAGGTATGATCTAAAGCAAATACCTTGCAAATATACAGTGGAAGTGACAAATAGATTCAAGGGATTAGATCTGATGGACAGAATACCTGAAGAACTATGGACAGAGGTTTGTGACCTTGTACAAGAGGCAGTCATCAAGACAATCCCCAGGAAAAAGAAATCCAAAAAGGCAAAATGGTTCTCTAAGGAGGCCTTACAAACAGCTGAAAAAAGAAGAGAGGCTAAAGACAAAGGAAAAAAGAAAAGATATATCCATTTGAATGCAGGGTTCCAAAGAATTGCAAGTAGAGATAAGAAAGTCTTCCTCAGTGGTCAAATGCAAAGAAATAGAGGAAAGCAATAGAATGGGAAAGACTAGAGATCTCTTCAAGAAATTTAGAGATACCAAAGGAACATTTCATGCAAAGATGGGCTCAATAAAGGACAGAAATGGTATGGACCTAACAGAAGCAGAAGATATTAAGAAGAGGTGTCAAGAATACATAGAACAGCTATACAGAAAAGATCTTCATGACCCAGATAACCATGATGGTGTGATAACTCACCTAGAGCCAGACATCCTGGAGTCTAAAGTCAGGTAGGTGTTAAGAAGCATCACTATGAACAAAGCTAGCAGAAGTGATGGAATTCCAGCTGAACTCTGTCAAGCCTTAAAAGATGATGCTGTGAAAGTGCTGCACTCAATATATCAGCAAATTTGAAAAATTCAGCAGCGGCCACTGGACTGGGAAAGTCAGTTTTCATTCCAATCCCAAAGAAAGGCAATGTCTAAGAATGCTCAAACTGCTGCACAATTGCACTCATCTAACACACTAGCAAAGTAATACTTACAATTCTCCAAGAGAGGCTTCAACAGTACATGAACCATGAAATCCCAGATGTTCAAGCTGGATTTATAAAAGGCATCGGAACCAGAGATCAAATTGGCAACATCTGTTGGATCACTGATAAAGCAAGAGAGTTCCAAAAAAACATCTACTTCTACCTTAGTGACTCTGCCAAAGCCTTTGCCTGTGTGGATCACAACAGACTGTGGAAAATTCTTCGAGATAGGAATACCAGATCACCTTACCTGACTCTTGAGAAATCTCTATGCAGGTTAAACCAGATGTGGAACAGACCAGTTTCAAATCGGGAAAGGAGTACTTCAAGCCTGTATATTGTCACCCTGCTTATTTAACTTATATGCAGAGTACATCATACAAACTGCCAGGCTGGATGAAGCACAAGATGGAATCAAAATTGCCAGAAGAAATATCAATAACCTCAGATGTGCAGAGGACACTACCCTTATGGCAGAAAGCAAAGAAGAACTAAAGAGCCTCTTGATGAAAGTGAAAGAGGAGAGTAAAAAAGTTGGCTTCACACTCAGCATTCAAGAAACGAAAATCATGGCAACCAGTCTCATCACTTCATGGGAAATATATGGGGAAACAATGGAAACAGTGAGAGTCTTTATTTTGGGGGGCTCCAAAATCACTGCAGATGGTGACTGCAGCCCTGAAATTAAAAGATACTTGCTCCTTGGAGGAAAAGCTATGACCAACCTGGACAGAATATTAAAAAGCAGAGATGTTACTTTGCTGCCAAAGGTCCTTCTAGTCAAAGCTATGGTTTTTTTCCAGTAGTCATGTATGGATGTGAAAGTTGCACCATAAAGGAAGCTGTGTGCCAAAGAACTGATGGTTTTGAACTGTGGTTTTGGAGAAGACTACTGAGAGTACCTTTACTGCAGGGAGATCAAAGCAGTCAGTCTTAAAGGAAGTCAGTCCTGAACATTTGTTGAAAAGGCTGATGCTGAAGCTGAAACTCCAGTATTTTGTCCACCTGATGGGAAGAACTGACTCACTGGAAAAGACCCTGATGCTGGGAAAGATTGAAGGCATGAGAAGTAGGGGACGACAGAGGATGAGATGGTGGGATGGCATCACTGACTCTATGTCATCGAGTCACTCGACTTGATGTCCCTCGACTTGAGCAAGCTTCCGGAGTTGGTTGTTGATAGGGAAGCCTGGTGTGCTGCAATCCATGGGGTCGCGAAGAGTCAGACATGACTGAGCAACTGAACTGAACTGAAGATGACAAATTTGTTTTCTATATCTGTCGAGCTGTTTTTCTGTTTTATATATAAATTTTATTATTTTTGATTCCAAATATAAGTGATATCATACACTATTTTGATTATTCTTTATATGATGCTAAGTACAGTTATGTACAATGTAACATTCTAAAAGTCAACAAGTGTTGATACTCATGAATTGGCCTCTCTTGTGTGGGTTTCTGATAAACATCATTTCAGCTATGATTAACATAGCTAGAAACGTTATAAACAGCTGTGAAACTATTACAACTCCCAATTAAATTGTGGCTCCAGATGTTCCGTACTCAGAACTACAGCTCTACAAGGTGGTTGGTGCATGAAACTGATTACATCAAAGCTGTCAGTTTTGAGACATCTTGTGAGTGTTTACACTAGGCTACCATTAGTTCTCACATACTTACAATGTAAGGTTCAATATAATTGTCATCATAGCTCAGATAACCCAGGAAAAAAGCAAAAGAAACATTTTAAAGGGATCTACCCTACACTGAGGCTCGCAAGGATTTTCAATAGAATGGGACGTGGTTGGAAGCAGCCTTTCAAGTCACCAGATATGTTTCCTGCACATTGCACCTTCCTTCCTGGTCAGCTGCTATCACGATTTCAGAAAATAAGCAAACCACTCATCAGAAAAAAGTTTGTCAGCATTCTGTTTTTATCTAAAAGAATATTCACCAGGATGTCCCTGGTGATCCAGGGGCTAAGCCTCCAAGCTCCCAGTGCAGGAGTTCAGTCCCTGCTGAGGAATGAGCTCCCACATGCCGCAGCTAGAAGATCCTGTGTGCAGAAAGTAAGACCTGGCACAGCAAATAAATAAATAAAAATGAATATAAAAAAAGAACATTCACTTACGGAATCTGTGAGGATATAGAAAACAATCTCACATATACCTTCCTTCAATGTCAGATGAGTGTGGGGTTGTTGACCAGAAATTTATATGACCTAAGAAGAGAACAATATTAATTGGCAAAGTTTTGACCAATATTTTTGTAAATATCAGTGGCTACACATTCTGACACTGATAGGTCCCAAAGTCCAGCCTCAAATTCAGAAAATTAATAAAGAGATCCAGATAAGAAGGTGTGTGCTTATTGGTGTTCACAGGGCACAGAGGGTTCTCTGCCTCATACTGTAAACGATGATTCCTCTTGTAAACAGAAGTCGAGTATGTATGGCATTTGTAAAGATCATTATTTTCCTGGATTCAGATTGCACAGTCACTAAAAATTGATATTTGCTATGTAAGAGCTATTTTTATGTTTCATGTTTTAATATTTATCTATTGGAAAAGCAAGACGAATCCTCATCATGAATTTCGATGATGTCAGAGTCTTGTTAACATCCACTGTTCTGCTAAAGGCTTGGATCCCCTTCCCTCTCCTCCCTCCTCTCCTCTCACTCCTCTGTGGTGTGAAAACTGGCCAGTAATTTAGGCTTCCTTCACTTTGGGCCTCATCTGTGCTCTGCGGTGGGGGTGGGTGTTGGAGATATTGGGGTGAGAGAGTAACTGGAGTACAGTAGGTATTTATCCTGTGTTTGAAAAGGAGAAATGTGCTGCCCTTCTAGAGATAAGTAATATAAGACTAGGAGTTGGGGTTTGTTAATAAAGGGACTTAGAAAACAACAGTTTTCTTGTTTTCAGTTTTTTCTTATAGCCCAAAGAAGGACATATTAAACAGGTTTAAATATGTCTTTTGTTTCTACTTCACAGAGAAATCTGACATCCTGACATATCCTCTATGCTGTGAGAAAAAAAAAAAAATCTGAACCATTAAAAAAAAAGAGAGAGAGATGACTTCCTCCATACATCATGGTCCCTGTCCCACTGATGCCCATCTGGAATAAGCAATAACCTATTAAGGGGGCAGATTCATAGCAGATCGAGGCAGTGACCCGAAGTAAATTGAGAAATGACACTCAGTGGAGCTGAGACAAAAGGGAGGTAGACTTGCTGTCATGATTTCTCTATCCAGTGAAACCAGAGAAAGCTCTGCTTCTCCTTCTGCACCCTGGACCAACATCACTGCTGGGACATGGACACAGCCCTGGGTGGAGGCTGTGAGGTATAGAAAAGCTGGGTGTTTCTAGAAATTAGAGCATTGTTTCTGGAAAGGAGAAGGTTGCAATTTTCTGTTATTTTCTATCTATATTCTTTTAGTAGTTAGTTAACTTAAAATGATCAATTTCTCCTTGCCAAGGTGGAATTCTTTATCTCACAGATCCATGCAGATGACTTTGGGGAAGAATGAGGAGCTTGGAATGGATTAATACAATTTTGATGACTCCTTTTTTGCTGGAAATGAAGTAATTTGTACTCTCCTAAGTTTCTGAAAGTCCCTTGGACTGCAAGGAGATCCAACCAGTCCATTCTAAAGGAGATCAGTCCTGGGTGTTCATTGGAAGGACTGATGTAGAAGCTGAAACTCCAATACTTTGGCCACCTAATGCGAAGAGCTGACTCATTGGAAAAGACCCTGATGCTGGGAGGGATTTGGGGCAGGAGGAGAATGGGATGATGGAAGATGAGATGGCTGGATGGCATCACCAACTCAATGGACATGGGTTTGAGTAAACTCCAGGAGTTGGTGATGGACAGGGAGGCCTGGTGTGCTGCAGTTCACGGGGTGGCAAAGGGTCAGACACGACTGAGCGGCTGAACTAAACTGAACTGAACTGAACTGAAGTTTCCAATAATCAGTCATAGAAAAAGAAATTTGCAGACTCATGCTAAGGGCTTTCCACTGCTCCTGCTTTCTTGACAGGCTGACCACATGTGTTTCACAGGTCACTTTCAGGAAGAACTCACACTATTTCTGATCATTTTCTCCATCCTGAGCTTTCCAAAATCACTTTGTATCAGTTCTCTGTTGCCACTGTAAAAGTTACCACAGGCTTAATGGTTTAGAAGAAACACATTTATCACCTTACAATTTCTATAGATTAAATGTCTGATCTGGGCCTTATTGTTGTTGGCAGCCATGTTCCTTTCTGAAGGCACTAAAGGGTAAGTCCTTTTCTTTGCCCTTTCCAGAGTCTAGAAAACCCACATTCCTTGGCTTGAGATCCCCTTTCTTGTCTTCAAAGCCTGCAATGGCTAGTTGAGTTCTTTTCACATTATGTAACTCCAACAATCTCTTCTGCCTTCCTTTATCATTACCTTTGTGATTATAGGGAACCCACCCAGGTGATCCAGGATAATCTCTCTGTTTAAAGTTCAGATGATTATCAACCTTGATTACACCTCCTTCCAAATTTAATTTCTTTTTGCTGTATAATCTAACATATTCACTGGTTTTGAGCATTAGGATATGAATATCATTAAGAGCAGAGACATTACTTTGTCAACAAAGGTCCATCTGGTCAAGGCTATGGCTTTTCCAGTGGTCATGTATGGATGTGAGAGTTGGACTGTGAAGAAAGCTGAGCGCCAAAAAATTGATGCTTTTGAACTGTGGTGTTGGAGAAGACTCTTGAGAGTCCCTTGGACTGCAAGGAGATTCAACCAGTCCATCCTAAAGGAGATCAGTCCTGGGTGTTCATTGGAAGAACTGATGCTGAAGCTGAAACTCCAGTACTTTGGTCACCTCATGTGAAGAGTTGACTCATTGGAAAAGACCCTGATGCTGGGAGGGGTTGGGGTCAGGAGGAGAAGGGGATGACAGAGGATGAGATGGCTGGATGGCATCACCGATTCGATGGACATGAGTTTGAGTAAACTTCGGGAGCTGGTGATGGACAGGGAGGCCTGGCGTGCTGCGATTCACGGGGTCACAAAGAGTTGGACACGACTGAGCGACTGAACTGAACTGAAGATTTGACTCTTCTGTCTGCCACATGTCCTATTGTCCTTACCTCTTTCCCTGGCCACAAATGCACATATTCAGTGCTTGCAGGGTAACTTAACCAAGAGGTCTCACCAGTTGCTTGAATTTAACTCATGTTCTTTCTCAGGAAAAACTTTTCTTCATCAAGATTTTCTTTTGTTAATAATTGCTGTCTTACTTGGCACTATCCTGGTGGATCAGATAGTAAAGAATTCTGCCCGCAGTGCAGGAGACCTGGGTTTGATCCCTGGGTCAGGAAGATCCCCGGGAGAAGGGTAATGGCTCAGTTCAGTTCAGTCCCTCAGTTGTGTCTAACTCTTTGCAACCCCATGAACAGCAGCACACCAGGCCTCCCTGTCCATCACCAACTCCTGGAGTTTACTCAAACTCATGCCCATCGAGTCAGTGATGCCATCCAGCCATCTCATCCTCTGTTGTCCCCTTCTCCTCCTGCCCTCAATCTTTCCCAGAATCAGGGTCTTTTCAAATAAGTCAGCTCTTCGCATCATGTGGCCAAAGTATTTGGAATTCACCTTCAATATCAGTCCTTCCAATGAACACCCAGGACTGATCTCCTTTAGGATGGACTGGTTGGATCTCCTTGCAGTCCAAGGGACTCTCAAGAGTCTTCTCTAACACCACAGTTCAAAAGCATCAATTCTTTGGTGCTCAGGTTTCTTTATAGTCCAACTCTCACATCCATACATGACCACTGGAAAAACCATAGACTTGACTAGACAGACCTTTGTTGACAAAGTAATATCTCTGGTTTTTAATATGCTGTCTAGGTTGGCCATAACTTTCCTTCCAAGGAGTATGTGTCTTTTAATTTCATGGCTGCAGTCACCATCTGCAGTGATTTTGGAGCCCAGAAAAATAAAGTCAGCCACTGCTTCCAGTTTCCCCATCTATTTGCCATGAAGTGGTTGGACTGGATGTCATCATAGTTTTCTGAATGTTGAGCTTTAATCCCACTTTTTCACTCTCCTCTTTCACTTTCTTTTTTTTTTTTTTTAAAGAGCTATACCTTTTAAAAGTTTTATTTGAAAATGATCCTAACTTAAAAATCTCCTGGATTCATCATTGTGGTTCATAATGTAATAGTTATAGTACTAGGTCCTAAAATCTCTGATCATAAGTCTATTCCTACAGAGACAGAGTTTTCTTTTATAGCTTTTTTTTTTTTTTTTTGGTTCTATTAATTTTTTTTTTTTTGTCATACATTGATATGAATCAGCCATAGATTTACACGTATTCCCCATCCCGATCCCCCCTCCCACCTCCCTCTCCACCCGATTCCTCTGGGTCTTCCCAGTGCACCAGGCCCGAGCACTTGTCTCTTTCACTTTCATCAAGAGGCTCTTGATGATCTCCAGGAAGATCCCCTGGAGAAGGGTAATGACTACCCACTCCAATATTCTTGTTTAGAGAATTCCATGGACAGAGGAGCCAGATGGCTACAGTTTATGGGGTCTCAAAGCATCAGACATGGCTGAGCAACTAACACATTCTCTTATTCACTTGGTCTGAAATTTCAGAATTATGGTAGAGTACTTTTTTTTTTCTCCATTTCCATCAAAATCAAGTGTAAAATCAGTTTTGTATAATTCTGTAATGTTTCTGAAGTCTCTGTTTATTTCAAGCCCAATTGTTAGTACTAGAGTTTGGATCCTCATTATATCTCAACCAAATTTAATTAACTGTTAACACATTTCCCAGTCTTTAACCCTGCTCTCCACATTCCAGTTTAACCTATACCTGCTTCTGGAGTGGGCTCTAGGCAATTCTGGTCATGCCACTCTCTAATTATCTTTCTTAGAAGTCTTTAGTGGCATCCATTCCATATGATAGTCACATATTTCTGCAATATGGTCACAGGTCACAATCAACATTCTGCAACATTTGGATTCTCATTTAATCCTCAAAACAACAGTGTTAGGTGGGACTTTACAAAACCACTTAAAGCCAAGAGAGATTATTGATCTTGATCAAGGTCATCCAGTATGTAAATAGCATAATTGAGACTTGACTGTCTTCTCCCAGGTTCATTGCTGTTTGCATAACCATCTTGATAACTTTATTTCCTGCTACTCCTCTAACATGCAGACTATGATGGGCTTTCAGTCTTCCCCAATCTTTAACAAGTTCTCAGTTTTTTGTTGTTGCTTAAGATATCTAGTCTTTGTAAATTCATGTGTCCTCAAACCATCCCTGCTTACAAAAATTAAATCCAACCTTAAGGCCTATTTTAAAAGTTGTGATCTTCCTAAAGCCTTTGCCATCGCTCATTACTTTGATCTTTCTTGCCATATTGTTTTGCCAAAACTTATTGAGACTTGTATTAAAGCTATTTGGCCCCTTGACTTAAACCATAATCTGCTTGTTGGCATGCAGTCTAGAGGTTAGTACATGTGTTACCAAGCCCAGGCTTGCACTGCTCACTGCACGCAGATCAATATACAGAGAGATGAAACGATCGGGCAAAGAATAGAGACTTTATTCAGAAAGCCAGCAGAAATAGAAGATGATGGACTAGTGTCCCAAAGAACCATTTTACCAGAGTTAGAATTCAAGCTTCTTTTGTACCAAAAGGAAAGGGGCTCCAGTTGGTCGTTGCAGACCTCCTGGTGCTGACCAGCCCCCAGAAGGAATGTGATAATCCTTTGTTCTTGCGGCTTTCCTGTTAGGTCTGGTCACTGTGTTCCTGCAAACTCTCACCAAGGCAAGTGTTATTTTCTGTCCTCCAGATTTTTATCTATATGTGAATGAAAAGTGTTATGGCTTAAAGGTCAAGCCTGGGAGGCAGAGCCTTGAGAAAAGGCTATTATGTGTATCTTAAGCTATAGGGAACATTCCTTTACTGTTTGACTAGACGAAGCTGCAGACCCAGCATGACTAAGCACAGGCAAAGGAGCACTGAGGTTAGAGCTGGTCAAGTTTGTTCTTCTCCATTAGACATGGACTTTGGAGCCAGACTTCCTGGATTTAAATTCTGACTTTGCTCTTATTCATTGTGTGACCTTCAAAACATTAATCAGTATTTCTGTGCCTATCAGTAAAATGGGGTCAATTATTGGTGCGTATTCTATAGACTGGTATGAGGATCGAGTGAATTTATATTCATAAGCCTAATAGAATTATCTGTCTCAAAGTAAGCACTTAATAATTTAGCTTAATATCGTGGTTATTACCTTCTTAAGTTTTGTATTATATGCTTCTTCAACACATAGATGCAGATACAATGTAAATAAAAATTACATAATTAGATCCTTTATCTTGATTTCTCTACAGCAAACTTTTGTACTCCAATATTCTCAAAACAATCACTGCCTGCCTTTCGGATCAGCTCCCTTTTCTGTGGCACAACTACAATTGAGTTTTATGATGCTGATGGAGATACAAAAGCACATGTCAGAGAGGGTGTGGAGAAAAGGGAACCCTCTTACACTGTTGGTGGGAATGCAAACTAGTACAGCCACTATGGAAAACAGTGTGGAGATTCCTTAAAAAACTGGAAATAGAACTGCCATATGACCCAGCAATCCCACTTCTGGGCATACACACTGAGGAAACCAGATCTGAAAGAGATACGTGCACCCCAATGTTCATTGCAGCACTGTTTATAATAGCCAGGACGTGGAAGCAACCTACATGCCCATCAGCAGATGAATGGATAAGGAAGCTGTGGTACATATACACCATGGAATATTACTCAGCTATTAAAAAGAATTCATTTGAATCAGTTCTAATGAGATGGATGAAACTGGAGCCCATTATACAGAGTGAAGTAAGCCAGAAAGATAAAGAACATTACAGCATACTAACACATATATATGGAATTTAGAAAGATGGTAACGGCAACCCTATATGCAAAACAGAAAAAGAGACACAGAAGTACAGAACAGACTTTTGAACTCTGTGGGAGAAGGTGAGGGTGGGATGTTTTGAAAGAACAGCATGTATATTATCTATGGTGAAACAGATCACCAGCCCAGGTGGGATGCATGAGACAAGTGCTCGGGCCTGGTGCACTGGGAAGACCCAGAGGAATCGGGTGGAGAGGGAGGTGGGAGGGGGGATCGGGATGGGGAATACGTGTAACTCTAAGGCTGATTCATATCAATGTATGACAAAACCCACTGAAATGTTGTGAAGTAATTAGCCTCCAACTAATTAAAAAAAAAAAAAAAAAGCACATGTCATTTTTTTTGCATATGATACCAAGGTAGAAAGAGTTACCAATACGATAGAAAAATCAATCGTTTCAAAATTTTCATTAAATAAGAATGCTGATCAGAATCTAATAAGATTTTTATAAGGTAATTCAAATCTTACAATTTTTATTCTGTAAAATTTTATTCAATTTCTATCCCAAATTATATATACATTTCTTTTTTCTTGGGAGTGGTTTTGATCACTGCCTCCTGTACCATGCCATGAACCTCCATCCATAGTTCTTCAGGCATTCTGTCTATCAGGTTTAATCCTTTGAATGTATTTGTCAACTTCACTGTATAATTGTAAGAGGTTTGATTTAGGTCATACCTGAATGATCCACTGGTTTTTTCTACCTTCTTCAGTTCAAGTCTGAATTTTGCAACAAGGAGTTCATGATCTGCATCACAGTCTGTTCCCAGTCTTGTCTTTGCTGACTCTATAGAACTTCTCCATCTTCAATTGCAAAGAACATAATCAATCTGATTTCAGTATTGGCCATCTGGTGATGCCCATGTGTAGAGTCATCTCTTGTGTTGGTGGAAGAGGGTGTTTGATATGACCAGTGCATTCTCTTGGCAAAACTCTATTAGCCTTTTCCCTGCTTCGTTCTGTACTCCAAGGCCAAATTTGCCTGTTACTCCAGGTAGTTCTTCGCTTCCTACTTCTGCATTCCAGTTCCCTATAATGAAAAGGACGTTTTTTTGGGTGTTAGTATAAAAGGTCTTGGAGGTAATCATAGAACCATTCAACTTCAGTTTCTTCAGCATTAGTGGTCAGTGCATAGACTTGGATTACTGTGATATTGAATGGTTTGCTTGGAAACGAACATAGATCATTCTGTCATTTTTGAGATTGCAATAAAGTACTGCATTTCAGATTCTTTTGTTGACTATGAGGGCTACTTCATTTCCTCTAGGAGATTCTTGTCTACAGTAGCAGATACAAGAAAAGAAATGGAAAAAGGCGAAATGATTGTCTGAGGAGAATAGCTGAGAAAAGAAGAGAAGCGGGAGGTAAAGGAAAAAAGGAAAGATATACACATGTTATTACAGAGTTCCAAAGAATAACAAGGAGAGATAAGAAAGCCTTCCTCAATGGTCAATGCAAAGAAATAGAGGAAAACAATAGAATGGGAAAGAGTAGAGATCTCTTCAAGAAAATTAAAAATACCAAGGGAATATTTCTTGCAAAGACAGACTCAATAAAGGGACAGAAATGGTATGGACCTAACAGAAGCAGAAGATATTAAGAAGAGGTGGCAAGAATACACAGAAGAACTATACAAAAAAAGATTTTCACGACCCAGATAACCATGATGGTGTGATCGCTCACCTAGAGCCAGACATCCTGGAGTCCAAAGTCAGGTGGGCCTTAGGAAGTATCACTATGAACAAAGCTAGTGGAGGTGATGGAATTCCAGCTGAACTCTGTCAACCCCTAAAAGATGATGCTGTGCAAGTGCTGCACTCAATATGTTGGAAAATTTGGAAAACTTAGCAGTGGTCATAGGACTGGGAAATGTCAGTTTTCATTCCAATCCCAAAGAAAGGCAATGCCAAAGAATTTTCAAACTACTGCACAATTGCACTTATCTTACACACTAGCAAAGTAATGCTTACAATTCTCCAAGAGAGGCTTCAATGGTGCATGAACTGTGAAATTTCAGGTCTTCAAGTTGGATTTAGAAGAGGCGCAGGAACCAGAGATTAAATTGTGAACATCTGTTGGATCATCAAAATAGAAAGACAGTTCTATAAAAAATCTCTACTTCTGATTTATTGACTATGCCAAAGCTTTGATGGTATTCATCACAACAAACTGTGGAAAATTCTTCACGAGATGGGAGTACCAGACCACCTTACTTGCCTGCTGAGAAATGTGTATCCAGGTCAAGAAGCAACAGTTAGAACTGGACATGGAACAATGGACTGGTTTCAAATTGGGAAGGGAAGGAGTATTTTAAGACTGTATATTGTCACCCTGCTCATTTAACTTCTATACAGAATACATCATGCAAAATGCCAGGTAGGAAGAAACACAAGCTATAATGAAGATTGCTGGGAGAAATATCAATAACCTCAGATATGCAGATGTCACCACTCTTATGGTAGAGAGCAAAGAGGAACTAAAGAACCCCTTGATGAGACTGAAAGAGGAGAGTGAAAAAGTTGGCTTAAAACTCAGCATTCAAGAAACGAAGATCATAGCATCCAGTCCTATCACTTATGGCAAAGAGATGGGGAAACAATGGAAACAGTGACAGACTTTATTTTCTTGGGCTCTGAAATCACTGCAGATGGTTACTGCAGCCATGAATTAAAAGACACTTGCTCTTTGGAAGAAAAGCTATGACCAACCTAGACAACATATTAAAAAGCAGAAGGTCCTTCTAGTTAAAATGGTTTTTCCAGTAGTCATGTATGAATGTGAAAATTCAACCATAAAGAAAGCTGTGCACTGAAGAACTGATGCTTTTGAACTGTGGTTTTGGAGAAGACTATCAAAAGTCTCTTGGACTGCAAGGAGATCAAGCCAGTCTATTCTAAAGAAGTCAGTCCTGATTATTCATTGGAAGGACTGATGCTGAAGCTGAAGCTCCCATATTTTGACCACCTGATGTGAAGGACTGACTCATTCTGGAAAAGACCCTGATGCTGGGAAAGACTGAAGGCAGGACGAGAAGGGGACAACAGAGGATGAAATGGTTGGATAGCATTACGGACTCGATGGTCATGAGTTTGAGCAAGCTTCAGGATTGGGAAGCCTGGCATGCTATAGTCCATAGGTTTGTAAAGAGTCAAACACAACTGAGCAACTGAACTGACCTCAGTTTTCTCATCTGTAAAATAGTAATTTCAAGATTATAGTCAGATGCTCTTTATTAGTATCTGAAGAAGTTTTGGCTCTAGAGGAAGGGTGGAAAAATCAGCAAGATGTAGAGATAAGGTCCTGGCTTTGAATTAGACATGAATCACAATGCTAGTTACATCTCTACTGGCTTCACATAAATTTTTCAACCTAAATCTCTTTCCATATGTATAATTATCTCATTTTCACTAAGGGCTAAATAAATGATATTATATGTGAAATACCAAATGTGGTGATTGGCACATAGAAATAACTAGAACTTCTAAACACAATTTTAATGTTACCATCAAGGTATAAAAAATGAGAAACAAATAAATGTTTGCATTAATGTTTTTAGAGTAGAGAAAATGGACTTGACCCTTTTGGTTATAGGACCCATGATATATTTAGTACCGAGGAAGGAAGTGATGACTTTTCCTGCTAAATGGATGGGGAGGGAAGGGGGAGGGGGGTTCAGGATGGGGAGCACATGTACACCCATGACTGATTCATGTCAATGTATGGCAAAAACCACTACAATATTGTAAAGTAATTAGCCTCCAATTAAAATAAATAAATAAATTTTAAAAAATGGAAGCTGTGAAGAAAAAACAAGATAACTTAACTCCATTTGGGCAACATAAATCTGGAAACAGCATATAATGGTTCAGCTTTTCAATGTTTGACACAAAAGCCATTCATTCAGCCTGGAAATGTCTGGTTATTTCACCCAGAACTCACTGTTAAGATCATGCCATTACAATTAGTCATCTTTGGGGAGGAAATCTCACCAGATGATACAGTTAGACCCAATTTGTACAAGTACCAAACACTTGGAACATATTAAAAATGACATTTCCACTTATTTTATAACATAAATGTTTGTCTTCTGGCATTTCTCAAATGTGAGCATTTGAAGGGAGTGTTGAAACAACTTTTCAGGATGGAAGGTTAATGATAAAGAAATGACACAGGTTACACAGTGTATGAAAGCCACATTTTAACAATTACTTTTTGACATCTCAAACAGTGACTTGCCCCTTACTGCAGTCATTTCCAAATACCAATCTTTCTACCTGAATGAGGCAGAAAGAAAGAAATCAAAGTCTACAGTATCTTGACTAATCTTTAAAGGTATGTAATTACTGCTACCAAATTTAAAAAACTCAACAAAAGTGAGTTCAGTCAAAAGGTCCAGGAAGTGTCTACTCAGGGCCAGGTTTTAGGGAAACCATGTTGAACTAGACACATGGCTATAGTGACTTACAGTTTAATTGTAATTTCTCACACTAAGATGTGCTAATTAACAAGATAAAGGTAATAAATAACTTAAAGTTACACAGGAGAGGAATATTAAAGGACTATCTGTGATTAGATTTGGTTTCCAATATGTGTTCCCAGTGCATGTTGATGATCTACTTCTAACACCTGCCATGCTCTATTTTAGAGGTTTCTCAAGCCCACCCTATCTGTCCACAGTCGGGTTGGAGAAATGATCCCTCAGGAAATGTTCTCAGTCAAAGAGGGAGAAAACATGGAAAATGAGTAGCCCAGCTAATTTGTTTTGTGTGTGTGTGTGTGTGCCTGCACACGTGTGTGCATGCATACACATTTTGTTTTATTGTAACAAAGCAACTTGTACACTTTTAATGTTTAAAACTGAGCATCATCTTTCTTTTCCAGTGAAACAAAAAGAAAACTTTATAAACAAACAGGATCAAAATTACAGTAGAGAATGTCAACTGCAAATAAGATCCTACAGGCTCTGCTGATTCTCCCATTGAGTGTCAGGGCTCAAGTCATCATTAGGAAAGAATTTTATTTTAAAAGTATCATCTTAAACTGCAGGGATGTCCATTAAACACCACAATCAAACATGCCAAATGAGAAGCCATGTTGTCAAAATGCCCACTTAACCCACTCAAACGTCTCAAACCGACCATTTGCTGACCTTCTATAACCCCAGTTTCGTTGTTTTTTTTTTTTTTTTTTTCTCTTTTTAAACAAGAGAAAGTAGACAGATACATGTTGGTAAATGCTAACTGTCCAGATTCACATAGAGACACAGTATCTTAAGACACAGATAACACCGTGTCTTATCTCTGAGCACAATATATAGAGAAAGGAGGGGAAAAGCTAGAATTTCACACATTACTGCATAGGGCCTAACACCCTCCCGTTTCCAGCAGGGCTAAAGGAGCAGGAGGTTTCTCTCTTTTTTCCCCCCACAGAGCATGGTGGTGTTGATCCCATAAATTTTTGTTGAGACAGGAAGGGATAAAAATGAATTTGGAAAAGGAAGGGGTAGAGATTCTTTTCCCACTGAATTCTGCTGAAGATATTTCCCCCCAAAATAAGTTGTGAACCATGGTATAAAGGAGAAAAGAGACATCAAAAACATGGCAACTGAGCACAAGAGAAGGGGAGGGGGGAGACTGCAACTTGCTCCCAGGGACTGGAGAGAATTTTAAAAGGTTGGAATCCATCAATGTTCCATCAGTCATCTTCTTCACCCTTCCTCATCCTCATCCCCTTCTTCATCAATATCTTCCAATCCTTCTTCCTCTTCATTGGCATCATCATCTTCTTCTCCTTCCCCTTCCTCATTATCCATGTCAGGAACCAAGCAGTACTGTAACAGATTTGGCCAAATATCATCTTTGATGATCTTTCCTAACTCATCTGCAGCTGCATCAGAATGATCAGTAAACCAGGTGAAGAAGCTTTCTGGTTCCTCATGCTGTCTCTTCCTGCTGGCTTGATTCTGTGTTTGACTTGATCGTTTCATCAAATCCTTTCCAAGTTTCCATTTGATTTCAGTGGACTTTGAAGATAGATCACCACTCTTATTCAGATGAAATTCTTTGGAGAGAAGTTTATTTTTGAAGTAAGGGTTTTCATCAAAATAAAAATCAATTCTGTAACCTGATTTAATGTCTTCAAATTCTGTCTCTTCAACTCTTGTCAAATAATGCAGCACCTCTTCATCCTCTTCCCCAAGCAGTGCAGACACTTGTGGATGTTTAACATATGTTGTTACCCCCAAATTTGGGATTTTGACAGTCAATTTCGACCTCTTCTGAAAAAATGGTTGGCAGAGTTTGTTATATTTCTGTTCTACTTTAAAAATCTCTTCACTGGCTTGTTCATTAAGTCTGTCTATTTCATTTTGTACTTTATCAATATGTTCGATTGCTTCTTGCTGTTCTTTTTCTTCCTTTGGCAAGTTTGAAGAAGCAGATGCCTCACCTGGCCTGGAGGCAAGAGTCAGCTACATTGTTTGCAGTTTCTTAGCTTGGAGTGGAAGTGAAAACTGGTGTTTGGGGGCCATGCTGGGAAAAAAGCCAAGAGCCCTCCCAGGGGAAGAGAAAGTTACTGCAAGCTCAGAGAACTCTAATTTGCTTTTTATATGGGACTGTTCTCAGATGTACTCTATGTTATATCCCAAAAGTTCCCAGTGGAATTGAGTTCCCACTGCCTATAGTGGTAACATGTTCACTAAGATACTGTTTCACCTTTCTTTCCTTCTGTTTCACCCACTTTTCTACCATTTCTTTTGAGATTATCTCCAAGATAAACCTCTTGAAATCAAGTCCTTGTCTAGAGTCTACATTATGGAAGACTAAACTAAGCCTTCTTAGGGAAAAGAATAAGTAGATTATTCCAAAGAAAGTGAAAAGCATGCCTAGAAGCCTAGAGGTAAGAGAATGCACAGCATGGTTGAGAAACTTGCAGTACATCTTGATTGTTGTGTACTAAGGAAGAGTAGCTAGAGTTGAAGCCAGAATGGTAAAGTAGGACAGTACCTGAAAATTCTAAATTGTGTGAAGTTTGGGCTTCATATTAAAAGAATCAGGAGATGTCTAGGAGGAGGAGTTGCACGGAAATTGGGAGGAGGATGGGACTATGAGAGAATTAGTAATTGGAGTTGACAGTGCTTGACAGGGTGTCATGGAGAGCAGAATCCAACATAACATATGGGATTTTAACTCAGATATAGGATAGATTACCATATTATACAAATCTTGGGGGAGCACCTTTAAGTTGAATTTTATATTAACTGTCCTCCTTGCTTACTGCAAAATGAATAATGGCCTCTGGAGTTCTTCAGTGGCCATGCTATGTAAGGTTGAACTAAAGAATATGCGATCAGCTTAGGGAGGCCAGAGATGAGTTAATTTTTATATGTGCTGAATGTAAGATTCCTGTGGAGATTTTAGTAGCTGAATTGATCTGGTACTCAGGAGACAGGCTTCAGCTGAAGACCAAGATTCATAAATAATCAGCAAATGTATTGAGGGCATACGGATAGTAAGATCAGGGAGACTTAGAGGAGAATTCTGAGGAACCTGACATTTAAGATTTTTTAAAACACTGAAATTTTCAAAAAAAATGCAAACTATAGTAAGAAGGAATATCCAACATGTAGAAGAAAACCCAGCGTGTGACTGCACTGAAATAAAAAGAAAGGAATGCTATAGGAGGTACAAATGATCAGCAATGTCAAATACTGCCTAAAGTCAGGAAAGATACAGACAGAAATACCTGTTCAATTGAGTAAATGGCTCAGCAAGAACATTTTGCCAAACATTTGACATGGCTGCCAGATCGCTGAGACTTGAGTGCTGAGACAGAGATAAAAAAGTAAACGTAGCTTGTATTCAGTCTTCTCAGGAAGTTTGGCTTAACTAATAATGTTTAGAATTATAATATCCAAGACTTATTAAGTAGCTTATCTTCCAGGCATTTACAAATGTATATATATATATTCAGTCTATCTTATGTGGTATTACAGAGGAGGAAATCACAGTCAGTTAAATGAGTTGCTAAAAACATTACATTAATTGTAACTAACTAATAAGTGGCAGATCTGGGATACACACAGAGATAATCTGTCTCTAGAGTCTCTCTATGAGCAAGAGGAAAGAAATAATATAGTATCACTGACTCAAGGGACATGAATTGAGCAAACTCTGGGAGATAGCAGAGGACAGAGAAGCTTGGCATGCTACAGTCCATGGGGTGTCAAATAGCTAGACACAACTCAAGACTGAACCAAAACAGCAAAGAGGGACCTGGGATTAAAAGGGACTTCTGAGAAGAGAGGCTTGAATATATTTAGATTCTAACAAAAAAAGCCACTAGAGGGAGAATCTTTGAAGAGACAGAGATAGTGAGAATACATTTCACAAACTTGGGCAGAAGGGACACATTTCTTTGTTGCAGGAGAGATGGGCAGGATGAGTGCTATTATTGGTCTGTTTGGTGGTAGGAATTGAAAAATATCAGTTGATGACTGTCATTCAAAGAAGGATGTTGATTAAGAATGAGATAGTGAGTGAAAGAGTCAGTTATAAGAAGAAAGTGAATATATTTGACATAGTTTCTGTGGTAAATGGGAAAGGAACAAAACATAAGAAACGCTGGTGTGATGTGGTAAATTGAAGTCTCATGGGAAGCTGTGAATCATAAATTTCAGTGTCACTAATCTGAGTAAGGTGCTATTTCTGTCCAACGCTTAGCAGCCTACAACAGAGAAGATGAATAGATGGAAGCTAAGTGTCATGTTTTATTTTGTTTTGTTTTGGTACAGTAGGGTGCAAGGAGTCAAGTAAATGTGATTGCTGAGGGTTTTGGCAAGAATGTTGTTGAAATGGAATCTGATGCACAGTAAAAGAAATTAACTCAGAAGGAAATGATAGGGAGACAGTTGATATAAATATGTACACATTAGAGGTCCTACAGAAGTCAAATGACTGAAGATCTGGGAGCAACTGAGTAAAAGAATACAGTCTATTTTGAAGACATAGTTGTCTGAATTTATCATTGAAGACGTAAAATATATTTCAAGTGATGACAAAATCCAGAGGGTAACTATAAAAAAGAGTCATAGACCTGAAGAAGAATAAAAAGCCTTTAAAGAGAAACATATCAAAGAACTGAGGATGTTTTATGTCACTAGATGGATGTTGATATCTTTAAAGATATTAATAACACAGGAGATAAACCAGAAGTCTATAAACTAGGAGTTAAATCTTTCAATAAGTGAACATTTAAGACTAGGAAAACATTTATTGACTATTATAAGGAGGTGCTATGTGTAATAAAATGGCTCAAACATAAAAGGAACAGGGGATTTTATATTTTACAAAGATCCTGAGATAAATAAGGTGAAAGAGTAGCTTTAGGACTTCTCTAATCCATGACCAAGTTCCTAGTTTCAGATAAGTTCTCCCACTAAAAAAAAAAAAAAAAAAAAAGAAAAAGAAAT
The DNA here is from genome assembly GCF_910594005.1 of Cervus elaphus. Taxonomy (NCBI): domain Eukaryota; kingdom Metazoa; phylum Chordata; class Mammalia; order Artiodactyla; family Cervidae; genus Cervus; species Cervus elaphus. Next base: position 77,375,057 of record NC_057819.1, on the reverse strand, counting down.
CTGGGAAAACTATATGAAGCAACTGGTTTCAGACACTGAGCAATAGACAGTATACATCTGTGATTCCAGACACAAGAAAAACACATGGGATTAGGCCTACAATTGCATTGATTTTTCTGCTTGGAGGAGCTTTTGAACCTCAGTGCAGGGAAGTGGAGCCTATATTAAGCAGAATATTTTGCTAAGCTAAGAAGATAGAGATGAGAATTTGGAGTTACTAAGAAGATATCTAGCTTTCAGGCAGAAAGGAGGAAGCTGCACAGAGAAGGGGATCCAGAAATCTCCATAGGAATTGTCTTGATTATTCCATGAAATGTTAAGCAATTAATGTTCAGGATGATTCTCTATCTATAGATTTTGCAAATAATAGATAAGGGGGAGCTATGAGATGAACTAAGATTCTAAGTTGAACTGAGAGTCCAACTAAGACATTGGAGTTCTAAGAAACCCGAAAAATAAAACCAAAAAATGGAGTTGATGTGCTAATAAAGTAATTCTCTAACAAATCAAAACAAGGCAACAAAGTCTATATTATCAACAATATAGCATATGCAATGTGCATCAAATGATAAAATATTACCAGACATGTGAAGAAGCAAGGAGATATGATTCAAAATCAGAACAAAACATTGATGGGAACATACAGCAAGGTGACAGAGATCTTGCAATTATGACAAAGACTTCAGATAGATCATAGATATGTTCTTAAATTTTATAGAAATATATGAACATAGTACAGAGATGAGAGGATATCAGTAAAGAACTGGAAATCCTTAACCTGAAAACTATAAAATCTAAAATGAAAAGTTTAGTGGGTGAGTTTAACAAGTGGAAAACCCAGGAAGTAAAGATTGTTAAGCTTCAAAAACTTGAAGACAGAATAATGTTAATAGAAACTATCCAAACTGAAGCATAGAAAGAGAAAAGGTTGAAAAATCGTTAGTGAATTATGAGACAATATCAGGTAATATAATATATACACAGTATAATTGGGATTACAGATTACAGAATAAAAGAGAGAGGTTGGAACAGAAAGCTATTTTAGGAAATAATGGCAAAAAATTTTTATAATTATTACAAAAAATGTCAACTCTCAAAACTGCGAGTCTGATCATGCCATCTTGGCTAATTTTCTCTTTCCCCACAAGAACCAAAAAAAAAAAGAGAAAATTTGAAAGCAACAGAGCAAAAAAGATTATTAACATTCCTGGGGGAATGGTTTCTCATCAAAATATAAGCCATGAGACAATGGGCCATGGCTTTTTCTTCAATGTTGAAAGGAAAAAAAAAAAATCTCAGACTAGAATTTTAAGCACAGGATTGTTATTGTTTAAAAATAGAAGTCAAATAAAGGCATTTTCAGATGAAAGTTATGAGAATTCATTACCAGCATACTTGTACTGTGTGTGTGTATGTGTGTGTTAGTTGCTCAGTCGTGTCCAAATCTTTGTAACCCCGTGAACTGTAGCCCGCCAGGCTCTTCTGTCCATGGAATTCTCCAGGCAAGAATACTGGAGTGGGTTACCATTCCCTTCCCTGGGGATCTTCCCAACCCAGGGATCAAACCTGGGTCTCCAGAATTGCAGGCAGACTCTTTACCATTTGAGCCAGCGGGAAAGCCCAGCTGTATTGTAAGAAATGGTAAAGGGTGCCCTTGGTGTTGGTGAAACATGATTTGCACAAAGGAAAGAAGAAAGGCAGACTGGTAAATACATAATAGATTATAAAAGGTTTTTTTTTTTTTTTTTTTTTTTTTACTTTTTAAATTACTTAAATAAGGGATACTTACTTAAAGTGAAAATAATAATGTGAGGTTTGATTTAAAACACATGTGTAGGTTGAATGCATTTCAAAGTAGCACAAAATATGGTGTGGGAGTATTAAATTTAATTATCAATATATTGCTGCAATATTCAAAAATTTCAAGTGAAATGCCATTAGTTTGTAGTGGACAATAATAATTCAAAATAACATGTTGTCATCTTCAGAGCAAACAGGGACAAAACTGTAAGTCAGAGTAATAAAATGGAAACTAAAATAAAGGTATACATTCAAAAAGAAGGCAGGAAAAGAGGAAGCATGGAACAAAAACTAGAAATAGCTCAAACATAAAACAGTTGGCAAAACAGTAGTCTTATGGTCAACCACAAACTATATTCATTGTAATTAGATAAAGCTGCCTAATTAAAACACAGAGATTATCAGATTGTATAACAAAGCAAGATCCAACTAATTACACGCTGTTTACAAAAGATGGCCATTACATACAATACCACAGATAGTTTAAAAAGATAGGAAAATATCATAAAAATGCTAATCATAAACATAGTGTCTATTGACATTGAGAATATAGACTTCAAGCATGAAGTATTGTCAGAAGTAAACATTAGCATTTCATAGCACTGAAACTTTATGCTGTCAATTCACCAGGAAGACAAAATAATTATAAATGTGTATATATCTAAAAATACACCTTCACTATATATGAAGTAAAAACTAACATGAGCAAAGAAAGGGAGAAACATTAATAAATATATAGTTGGAAATGTTAGCACTCCCAATAAATGATAAAACAGATGAAAAAATCTGATAAGGATATAGACTATTCAAACATTTTCAGCCAACTAAATTTTTTTAACATTTATAGAATACAATAATAACCAACAGCTGCAGAATACCAGTGTACATGGTACATGAAACAAAATAAGACCATATGTTGAACTAGACAAGGCAGCTTTGGCTTGAGAGGTTTCAGTCTAAGTGACAAGCTTTATGGAGCGCCAAGTTTCACATACAACAAACAGTGTGAATGTGCTATTATTCTGGGAACACATTGTTTTGTTGTGCTTTTTTGCTACAATATGAAGTTTCCAGATACCACTAGATGTATTAACATGAAGCAGAATAGTATGGGGTTGAATCTGGGAAGGAGAAACTCAAAATAATACCATAGCAGAGGGTATAAATGATAATAAAATATCAGAGGAGATGTTGCCTTAAGCACCGACCAAGAATATCTGGGATGCAGCGTATGGTAAAATATACTCCATAGCAGGCATTAGAAGCAAGGCTGACTAACTCGTACACTGTGGCCTTAAAACCCAGAGCACTTTCACCTCTCCAGAGGCCTGGAAAAGCCTAGAAAGAGGTCCTCTCTTCTTTCCCCTCTCCCTCTGCCTTCAGATGCCTGTGCGAAGTCCAGGCAGTGAATCATGGTGCATGCTGGTGGGCCAGCCCTTTTGCGGGATGGCAGCATGGTGGGAGAGCATGCCTGCCCACTGGGTGGTCTACTCTCCAACCCTGGAGGGCAGCATTGCGGGGTCTTCCCTTGCAGTGACAGCTTGAGAGCAGAGTATGACCTGTGACAGTTGGTGTCCTGGAGGACAGGCATTTAAAAAGTTTCTTCCCTCTTTGATGCAGTATTAGTTGAAACAAATGCAGCCACAACTATAAACAAAGGAGGCGTTATGCTTCCAGAAAAATCAAAAGGGAAAGTATTGCAAGACCTCAGCACTTTGTGAATGGAGAAATTCCAGACATTGAAGCTGGGTTTAGAAAAGGCAAACCAACCAGACCTCAAATTGGCAGCATATGTTGGATCATGGAGAAAGCAAGGGAATTCCAGAAAGACATCTACTTCTGCTTCATTGACTACACTAAAGCCTTTGATTGTGTGGATCACAACAAACTGTGAAAAATTCTTAAAGAGACAGAAGAACCAGAACACCTTAACCTGTCTTCTGAGAAACCTGCATGCAGGTCAGGAATCAACAGTTAGAACCAGACATGGAACAACTGACTGGTTTAAGATTGGAAAGGGAGTATGACAAAGCTGTATATTGTCATACTGTTTAACTTTTATGCAGAGCACATTATGCAAAATGTCAGGATGGATAAATCAAAAGCTGGAATCAACATTGCCAGGAGAAATATTAACAACCTCAGATACACAGGTGATACCACTCTGATGGCAGAAAATGAAGAGGAACTAAAGAGTCTCTGATGAGGGTCAAAGAAGAGAGTAAAAAGCTGGCTTGAAACTCATCATTCAAAAAACTAAGATCATGGCACCTGGTCCCATCACTTCATGGCAAATAGAAGGGGATAAAGTGGAAACAGTGACAAATTTTCTTCTCTTGGGCTCCAAAATAATTGCCAATGGTGACTGCAGCCATGAAATTAAAAGATGCTTAATTGATGCTTTTGAATTGTGGTGCTGGAGACTCTTTGGACTGCAAGGTGGTCAAAACAGTCAACTCAAAAGGAAATCAACCCTGAACATTCATTAGAAGCACTGCTGCTGAAGCTGAAGCTCCAATACTTTTTGGCCACCTGATGCAGAGAGCTGACTCACTGGAAAAGACTCTGACGCAAAGTGTGAAAGCAAAAAGAGAAGGGGTTGTGTCGGTTGGAGAGCATCACTGATTCAGTGGACAAGAATGTGAGCAAACTTTGGGAGATGGTGGAGGACAGAGGAGCCTGATGCGCTGCAGCCCATGTTGCAGAGTCAGACACGACTTAGCTTCTGAACAAAAACAACAAATGATATCCAAATGACATTCAGTGTCTCTAAAATTTAGTTTCACTGTGCTCATATAAACATTTCAAAGTAAAAAATATAAGAATGAAAAAAAATGTCCAGACTCAGAAGCATCAGGTGACCACTGCCCCTCCCATGTCACTGGATGATCTCATCTTGGTGCTGAAGTTTTGCAGCATTCTCTGATTTTCATCAGCCCTATGGCAACCCCTAGGTTTACCTCAAAACTCAAACTTACTTTCTGATGCCGGAATCTTTGTTCTGATGCCTGTTTGTTTTCAAAATTATTGTACACATCAAGCTTTTGTGAATATATTGCATACACTGTTGCTTGTTTTCAACACTATGTCAATTTTAACCCAGTCCTGGGAGATTAGCCCACATTCTCACAAGAGTGAGAATGAATGGCTTCCAAAAAAATTAAATAAATCTATGTAGTTGCTGGGAGTGTTGACTTCTTGGGTCAGAATATTTATTTACTTTCTACACATCAGGGCTGAGGAGTAGTGTATATCATTCAGTAATATAAAAAAATATATAAATACCTCCCAATTCAAGATGGTATCTTGAACATACAAGCTTAATCTGTCTTCTTATTATCCTTAGGAAGAAACTGCCAAAATTGAAATGTCAGAAAAAAGATAGTTGGGAAAGAATAATTTCATAACAGTGCTGAAACACAGGGAAGGGAAGGGGGGACAGGAAATTTTGAAACAAACGTGATAAATAGAGGGCAGCTTTGATCTGACTAAAGCAATACCAATCATAATGATAATAATATATTTTAACATTAATAGATGCTAACACTAATGTAGCAGATACTATATGTCAAGAAACGTTCTAAATCCCTGTTATACATTAATATGAAACTAGTAACAACTTCATGAAGTAAGAAAAGTTTCCTCATTTTAAAGTTGAAACAAAGGCACAGAGAGCTTATACTACTTTAGAAAGAGCAATAATAGAGATCAAGGAGCAGGTTATAGTTCAGTGATGTTTGACTTTTTCTTTTCCTTATCACTGACAGTTAGTCTGTCAGGAAGTCCTGTTTGTTGTATCCAAATAATATACCTAAGCCTGCTCTATTTCTTGCCCTTCACAATGCCTCTCTTCTTGACTTGCATTGCTTGAATAAGCTAATGGAAGGGCACCCTACCTTATCTGTTTGCTTCATTCTTATTCCCCTAAACTCAACCTCCATGAAGCAACAAAGATGTATTTTTAAAAACAGAATTCAGGTCATAATGTACTCCCTCTCCCTTTAAAAAATCCCCTGATAGCTTCTTCTTGCAGTTAGAATAAAATCATCTCATTATCGTAGCTTGATGGATCCTCTGTTACTTTGCGCTTGTGTTTCACAAGCCTTCTATGCTTTCAAGAGCATGCCAAGTCTTTGTGACCTTGTAGGGACTTGCATCTGCTGTACCCTAGTTACGAAAAGGGTCTCTCCTCAACTATTTGCATAGCTGATTCCATCCTATTTTTCGGATCTCAATTCAAAATTTACCTCCTCTTCTGACAACCCTATCTAGAGTATGCTCTCCTGATGTCGTTATCACAATCTCCAATTGGTCACATAATTAATAAAAATCTGTTAATATTTTGTTTCCTTGATTCTAATCTGTTTCCTCTACAATAATTTAATCTCTCCAAGGACAAAGACTTGATCTCATTTTCTCTCTCTACAGCCCTTTGCACAATATAGTGTGTTTAGTGAATATACAATAAATATTTATTAAATGGAAAAATACATTGGAAGAGGGGAAAAATACTCTCCAGAAATGTTCTGGAGAAATTAGCATATTAAAAAGGGCCATCTCTCATACTGTGGTGGGAAGATTTGTAATTAGAAGTAGTTCTGGTAAAGTGACATTCATTAGCAGGTAATATAAGATGTTTTGCAAAGTAATTCAGTACTAGGAGGAGGGAAAAATCTCTCTTATAAAAAAGGCCAAGGAAATTAGTACATGAGAAAAAGGATCCAAATAACTTTAATTAGAGGGGTAGAAATTTTTGTTGTAGAGCAGATGTGAATTTTCTGAAGGACATTTTCTTCCTTTTGGCAAGACACCTGACTTTAGAAACTCTGAGACTGGCCACAGAGCTGTGTGAAGCTTCTCCCCCAAGGTTCCTAGTAATGAGCTCCATCCTTTGCTGCACACTCTAATGGGTGTGCTTATGTGTGTAAGAGGATGGTTGTGTGAGTCACAAACAGGAAGAGTGCATTCACTATTTTCCATTGCAATGCACAACGCCCTCCTCCATGTAGAACACCTTGTTCTCCAAGAACTAGGTGAGAGAAAGTCATTGGTATTCATGACAGTCAGTGGACCCTTTGATCCGTGAAGTCTTCAAGAATCAGCAAGAGATTAGGTGAAGAGTAAAAAAAAAAAAAAAAAAAAAAACAAACCCAGAAAGTAAAGAGAAAGGAGGACTTGAAAAACCCAAGGTAGGAATGAATGGCAGATAGGAGTGTGTCCCTGAGGTAGGAATGAATGGCAGATCAGAGCATGTCCCATGAGATGCCAGGTCAGAGGGATTTCCGAGAGAGGCGCCACCTGGGGGCTTCTACCCTGGTCTTAGGTACTGAGCCTTGTGCTGCCTTGGGCACGGAGCAGGCAGACCAGTCACAGGACCTGGTTCCTTTTTGTTCCAGCTCTCACACATCCCTTGTACTTTGAAATATGCATCAAGATCTCCAGAGATGAGCTAATTAAACTTTTACAGACATCCAGACGGCATTCAGTTTGGAGAGAGGCAGCCCAGAAAGATCCAGAATAGTTAAGAATTCACTCCTGAGCCTTGAAAGAACCTCAACAAAGACAACTGACCTCAGACAATGCTCAGCTTTAAAAGCAAGGTGATCGATCCCCCCTGCCCATGTATTTTCTTCTTCCTCCAGCTATTAGTGACACACATGAGGAAGTAAGGAGAAACATACTTTCATGAGTTCAAGGACCACCTGCCACATAGCCAGTGAACCATGCCCCACCCCTTCCTGGGTATATAGAATACAAGTTCTGCCCTGAGATTAAGACAATGAGAGTTTCCTAAATAAATAAAAAATTCTCTCTGGAAGAGTCTGTAGCATTATACTGAAAGACTAAGCAAAAATAAAACAGCCACCAGGGAAGCAAAGTAAAGCAAGCAAATACCAAAATACATATTAGAATTCAAATAAGTTAACTCTGCTGAGTAAATACCTTGAAGTATTTTACCCCTGAATTTGCTGTTTAGTTGCTGAGTCGTGTCTGACTCGTTTGCAACCCCATGGACTGTAGCTCACCATGGGATTTCCCAGGTAAGAATACTGGCGTGGGTTGCCATTTCCTTCTCCAGGGGATCTTCCTGACCCAGGAGTTGAACCTGCATCTCCTGCATTGGCAGGCAGATCCTTTACCACTGAGCCACCGGGGAAGCCCTGTCGCCTTTGTGCGTGCGTGCTCTGTCGCTTCTGTCACGTCTGACTCTCTGTGACCCTATTCACTTTAGCCTATCAGGTTCCTCTGTCCATGGGATTCTCCGGCAAGAACTGGAGTGGGTTGCCATGACCTCCTCCGGGGGATCTTCCCAACCCAGGGATCAAACCTGTGTCTCCTGTAGCTCCTTCATTGCAGGCAGATTCTGTACCACTGAGCCCAAGTCACCTTTAGGACTGGATTATTGCTTTCCAGTTTTTAGACCTTGTTTCCTTTGACAACTTGGTATGGTATTTCCTACAATTCTGCCTGAGCCATGGCTCAATCCACAGATCGAAATATAGAAGCATTTCTAAAGGTGTAATTGACACTTGAGATCACAAATTATTCATTGTGAAACTTCACAGCATCTTATTTGAACCATGATGTGGAATTGTTCTGTTCAGGAAAAACAGAGCTTTGGACATATATCAAAAAGTAATGCTTGAGAAAAAAAAAAAAAAAAAAAACATAGCTTTTAAAGTTGTATCTGGAATAGAAAGTTCCAAAACTGACAAGGGAAAGAAACTGACAGCAAAGAATCTGCCTGCCAATACAGGAGACATGGGTTCTATCCCTGAGTTGAGATGATCTCCTGGGGAAGAAAATGGCACCCCACTCCAGTATTCTTGCCTGGGAAATCTCATGGACAGAGGATCCCGACGGGATTGCAAAGAGTCAGACCCGAATTGGCACCTAAACAACAACCCAACAAATTGACAATAAAATTGAACTCTGTGTTTCCTACTTACTCTCTACCAATGCTGCTTAAAAGGAGAACTGCCTGCCTGAATATGTCTGGGTCATTTACAAAGAGTTCACAACACTCCAATTTAAGGAGGCCTGCTGTGGAAACCGGTGTTACAACTGTCAAGGCAACACAGACCTATAATAATGAACCTGACACTTCATTTATAAATACGATCAGAGAAATTCAGGACTGTGATACAACTTAGAGAAAACAACTCGAATGAACAAAAGAAGAGAAAAGAAATATTAAAGAATATTTCTTAGCATCACCTTTAAAAGTGTGTGTGTGTTAGTCAGTTAGTCATGTCTGACTCTTCGTGACCCCATAAACTATAGCCCTGCCAGCTTCCTCTGCCCATGGGATTCGCCAGGCAAGAATACTGCACTGGGTTGCCATTCCCTTCTCCAGGGGATCTTCCCGACCCAAAGGTCAAACCCAGCCCTCCTATGTTGAAGGCAGATTCTTTACTATCTGAGCCACCAAGGAAGCCCTAAAAGTAAATACCTTAATTACAAATCATCTTTACTATTTTGAGTGGTAACCATGAGGATTAACTTAGAAATGGACAACTGATTCAAGCCAGGCCAGGGGAAAAACCCTCTTGACACTTTTCCTGGAACTATTGGGGAAAAAAATGTCAATTATGCATTAACAAGTTGTAAGGTTATGCTAGAATCTGAAAAAATAAAGATTGAAAAAACTAGCCTGTGAGAGAGGAAAAAGCAGGAGAAAGTGAAGTCTAGCAATGGGGAGAGAGAAAGGGAGCATCTTGATGTCATGGTTGGAACAGATGAGTATAATGCTTCTGAGCAACAGGGCCGCACTCCTGGGAATTTTCCCACTTTTATTACAGGTGGCAATGGCACTTGAAAACTAGTTTTAATCAGCTTTCTGCAATTAAAAAAAAATAGACTTTAATGTCCAAACATCCCTTACTGCAGAGGCTATTCCCAATCATCCTTGATAATCAAACTTCCTTACTCCCACATTTATTCATGACCCTTAATCTGTGATGTTTCTCGGTAGAAGGAATCTCCACTGGATGGATTCTGATTGGATGGATTCTGATTGTTATTGACTGTGTTCAGTCACTAGAATGTGAGCCCCATAAGGAAGCTAATCACATCTGCTCTGTCCCTGCTGTGTCCCTCATGCCTACAGCAGTGCTTTTTGTTCATGCAGGGAGTATGAAGAATACCTATTGAATGAACTATTTGGTTTACACAACTGTCTTATTCTATAAGAATCACAGTACAGATTTTACAGGACAAAAAGCAAATTTTAGAAAAGTCTCATAATGTGTGCAAGGTTACACATTAGTTCATTGTACTTTTAAAATTAGACTCTAGATTTGCAGATGCCAAGTGCAACATATTTCTGTTATTCCATACCCATGAAATATGGACAAAATAGACTTCTGAGTTGAGACAAAATTATGAATTAAAGAAATGAGTTTCTTGAGTGAAAAGATTTCTAATGTTCAAGTCTTCATGCAATTTTGCTTTAGATTCAATTACATTTTAGCTGAAGATAAAAATTATTTCTTAATGAGTTATGACCCAGCTCCACCCTTTCTATGTTGCTCCACAACCTGCAGTGGTGCCCTTACATCTATAGTCCTTACCAAGCCTCCCAAATCAAAAAGAAATAGATTAATTTAAATTGCTTTTATTGGTGATGAATGAGTGCAGAATAAGGTTATATGGCTTTTAAATCAGCACTAAAAGTTGAAAATGAAGTGTGAAATGAAAAATAGGAGGAGACAGAAAATAACCTGTATTACAAGGTTAAGCCTGACTGCTTGTGCTATTTTTTGAGCCAGTGGCTGTGTGCCTCATTGTTAGGCAACCCATAAGCTGGTGCTTGGCCCTCCAGATTGCACTTTTAAATAAACAAAAATAGAATTTATATTTTGAAAATACAGGATTATTTTCTCACTTTTTCCTGAACTCTGGCAGAATTTTAAATTTTACCTTAACATACTTCTCCCACCTCAAATATTAATTACCATCACTTTTTAATTGTCAAAAAAAAGTATTCATATTTTAATCTTACCATCTAAATTCTGTGTGCTTGTTATTTCCATGAGCAATGATATCTACTAAGCATATAATGCAGCATATGTCATTTTAAAAAGATTTGAAAACCATTGATCTGGTCGCATGTCTTCAACTTAAACGTGAGGACAAGTGTGTGTGTGCTCAATCGTGTGTGACTATTTGCGACTCCATGGACTGTAACCCGCCAGGCTCCTCTGTCCATGGAATTTTCAAGACAAGAATACTGGAGTGGGTTGCCATTTCCTGCTCCAGGGCGTCTTCCTGACGCAGGGGTCTAACCCGTGTCTCTACTTCCCCCTCATTGGCAGGCGGGCTCTTTACCCCTGAGCCGCCTGGGGAGCCCCAGCTGAGACGAGGACCATGAGCACAGGAACCATGGCCTGTCCCCAGTCACACATCTGGTTTGTGCAAGTGGCTCTCCGCCTGTGCTCCCCAGCCTCAGGCGCAGTTGCATTCTTACCCAGTCACACTATATTCCTAGTCTCTCACTTCTTGAGGTTGAAAGAAAATACTTGAGTCGTGACCACTTGGTAAGGTTCAGAGCAATGAATACCCATTCATGTTCTCAAGAATATCTCTTATTGTTGAATTGAAAAGTACTCCCTTGAACTGAGAAAGAAAGTAGTAACCAGGCGCAATCTGAGAACCAAACGCCTTCATAGACTCACCTTGTCTTTTAAAATAAAGTGAAAGGGATTTGAATCTGAATATCCCTTATAGTAGAAACTTGACATTACTCCATGTAACTCCGGGGACAAATGGAAGACTTCTTACCTCAAAAACTTACATTCTGATTATTTGGTTTGTGCTTCTACTACATTTTTGTTCTTTCTTAAGTCTCTCCTTTCAATGGATCACTGTTCTCTGGCTCAGCACACACCCCACCTGAACCCACTATAGCAAGAAAGTGTCCTGGCCTCCTGCAAGGTGTGGAGCATCTCTCTCCCTCTGTCCTCCTCCTCTGTGTTTCACCAAACAGCTGTTCCAAGCCTCCCAAATCATTTGCAAAACTTAACCCAACATAAATCATCAATCCATTTCCCTGAACATTGTGCTATCAACCTTACATTAATATATTATTTTCCTAGCAGATAGTTTTTCCACAGTCAATTTAAGAGTTGTTTTATCCCTTCTCCACATTAATAAATTTTTCAAAGTTCCATTTCTTCTGTCTGATTTTTGTGACCATCTTTCTATTTTGACCCTCCTGCACTTGAAAGAATTCTCCTCCCACGAGATATTCATTTTGCAATTTGGATCAAGGGTTTTACTTTCAAAGGATAAATCTTGATGAGTAGAGTTCCAGAGAATAGCACAGAGAGAGAAAAAAACCTTCCTCAGTGATCAACACAAAGAAATAGAGGAAAACAATAGAATGGGGAAGACTAGAGGGCTCTTCAAGAATATTATAGATACCAAGGGAACATTTTATGCAAAGATGGGCACAATAAAGGACAGAAATGGTATGGACCTAACCGAAGCAGAAGATATTAAGAAGAGGTGGCAAGAATACACAGAAAAACTATATGAAAAATATCTTCACGACCCAGATAACCACAATGGTGTGAACACTCACCTAGCGTCAGATATCCTGGAATGCGAATCAGGTGGGCCTTTGGAAGCCTTGTTACAAACAAAGAGAGTGGAGGTGATAGAATTCCAGTTGAGCTATTTCAAATCCTAAAAAATGATGCTGTGAAAGTGCTGCACTCAATATGCCCACAAATTTGGAAAACTCAACAATGGCCACAGGACTGGAAAAGGTCAGTTTTTTTCCAATCCCAAAGAAAGGCAATGCCAAAGAATGCTCAAACTACTGCACAATTGCACTCATCTCACACACTAGTGAAGTAATGCTCAAAATTCTCCAAGCCAGGCTTCAATAATATGTGAACTATGAACTTCCTGACATTCAGCTGGTTTTAGCAAAGGCAGAGGAACCAGAGATCAATTTGCCAACATCCTTTGGATCGTTTAAAAAGCAAGACAGTTCCAGAAAAACATTTACTTCTGCTTCATTGACTATGCTAAAGCCTTTGACTGTATGGATCACAATAAACTGTGGGAAATTCTGAAAGAGATGGGAATACCAGGCTACCTGACCTGCCTCCTGAGAAATCTCTATGCAGGTCAGGAAGCAACAGTTAGAACTGGACGTGGAACAGGAAAGTGAAAGGAGTATGTCAAGGTTGCATATTTTCACACTGTTTATTTAACTTATATGCAGAGTATATCATGTGAAATGCCAGGCTGGATGAAGCACAAGCTGGAATCAAGATTGCCAGGAGAAATATCAATAACCTCAGATATGCAGATGACACCACCTTTATGGCAGAAAGCCAAGAAGAACTAAAGAGCCTCTTGATGAAAGTGAAAGAGGAGAGTGAAAAAGTTAGCTTAAAACTCAACATTCAGAAAACTAAGATCATGGCACCCGGTCCCATCACTTCATGGCAAATAGATGGGAAAACAGTGGAAACAGTGACAGACTTTATTTTCCTGGGCTCCAAAATCACTGCAGATGGTGACTGCAGCCATGAATTAAAAGACACTTGCTTCTTGGAAGGAAAGCTATGACTAATCTAGATAGCATATTAAAAAGCAGATATATTACCTTGCCAACAAAGTGTCATCTAGGCAAAGCTATAGTTTTTCTAGTAGTCATGTATGGATGTAAGAATTGGACCATAAAGAAAGCTGAGCGCCAGAGAATTGGTGCTTTTGAACTGTGATGTTGGAGAAGACTCTTGAGAGTCCCTTGGACTGCAAGGAGATCCAACCAGTCCATCCTAAAGGAGATTAGTCCTGATTATCCACTGGAAGAACTGATGCTGAAGCTGAAGCTCCAATACTTTGGCCACCTGATGTGAAGAACTGATTCATTGGAAAGGACTCTGATGCTGGGAAAGATTGAAGGCAGGAGGAAAAGGGGAAAACAGAGGATGAGATGGTTGGATGGCATTGGTCGATGGACATGAATTTGAGCAAGCTTCGGGAATTGGTGATGGACAGGGAAGCTTGGTGTGCTGCAGTCCATGGGGTCTCAAAGAGTCAGACATGACTGAGTGACTGAACTGAATTGAGAGGTAGATGTGGTGGTGGTAGAGGCTACTTACTATTTCCTTTAAAGATTTGAGCTCTTCTATGATCCTGCACTCATAATAGATATATAAAACTATTGTATGTATAGCTTCACAATACATGACTCCTAAATGGCAACTTCCCTGTCTCAGTGATCTGTCTACTTTACCAGAAGGACTCCCATACAAGTTCGATCATGTCCACCATCATATTAATAAAAAACATGAAATAATTTTTTTCTCAGAATTGGAATCTTCTCTGAAACGTAAATCTGTTTTTAAAATTGTAAAGAAACCAGACCATGAAAACAATTTTTTAATCTTGATTTTCAAGATTTATCCCATTTTGTTTAACATAATCTTTTTTAACTGTTTCCTTTGGCCATGCTAAATTCTGCTTTTAATGCTGCTAATTCCTGTGACATTATGCAGTCCTTTTAAACCAGTTATTTCCACAGTTTCCTCATCTGTAAAGTTAAATTGTTGAATGAAATTACCTCTATGGGTTTTTCCAGGTTTATAAAGATTATAATTATAATTTATCCTTTTTTTTCTCTTTTTTGGATGGGATTTACACTACTACTAATAATAATCTTAAGATTTTATACTTGAAAGTCCATTAGGTATATTTCACATGCTTGCCACTTTATACCTTATAAATCTACAGACATTATTAAAACCTGCAGTAAATGTAAAGCATAAAATAATACTGTAAAGTTTCAAATAAAAATTTGTTTCTGAAACTTTGATTAACTTACAAGAGCTTACACAACAAGCTAGTAAGTTTTAAAGCTGAAACTCAAAGTTTGATCTGCTGATGCATCCAGTACCCCTTCTGAAACCTCATGCTTCATTCTCCAACCTAAGTAGACAACCGTAAAACATGCACTATAAAACACTGCTGCCACAGTCCAGTGAGGAGAGAGATGAGCAAACAAGTCACACTGCAAGGTGTTGGGGTAGAGATTATTTCAAGTATACCTGGTAGATACTATGGGGTAGAGAGGAGAGAAGTTATTTTTGGAACTGACAAAGACTTCAGGGAGACCAAGAGGTTTGAATAAGAAATCAAAATAGAGAAGGGCATGTTTGGCCCAGAGATCCACAGACACCAGGGAAATAAGGGCTACATCCTGGGAAATCATGTGCTTTACTACGTCTACATGTGGCACAGTTGTTTGGTACAAATTGGGAGGCACCTTTTGGAATTTCATGATAAATGTCCACCGATGTCATGCTAAGAGTTTAAACTTCACTGAATGCATTCTGAAAATTTTCAGCATAATGGTGACAGTGATAAGTTTACACTTCAGAAAGATCATCTTCCATGGTGAAAGGTAACTCCATGGTGGAGTGAATGAAGGCTTGTACTGGGTCAAACACTTGCACACAGGTATATTCATTAAACAATCATCATAGCAACTTAGAACCATATAACATGGCACACAAAGATCTGCATGCAAATATCTACATAAGCTTTATTTATAGTCTTAAAACACTTAGAAGTAATCAAAATGTCCCTGAATAGGTGAATGAATAGACAGACCTTATTACATCCATGTGAGCTTCCCCAGTGGCTCAGGGAACCTACCTTCAAAGAAGGAGACTGCCTGCAATGCAAGCGATGTGGGTTTGATCCCTGGGCTGGGAAGATCCCCTGGAGAAGGAAATGGCAACCCACTCTGATATTCTTGCTTGGGAAATCTGTGAATAGAGAAGCCTGGTGGGCTAGAGTCTATGGGGTTGCAAGTTGGGCATGACTTAGCAACTAAACCACCACCACCAGTACATCCATGCAATGGAACATTATTCACAAATGAAATGAGCTATTAAGCTAAAAAAAAAAAAAAAAAAGGAAGGAAGGAATGTTAAATGTATATTGATAAGTGAAAGAAGCCAGAATGAAAAGGCTACATACTATATCATTATAACTATATGATATTTGGGAAAAGAGAAAGCTATAGTAACAATAGGATCAGTAGTTGCTAGGTTACATGGGCTAAATATAGAGGAACAGTAATATAAGGAAGAACTGGACTTTGGTAGACAAAGAAAGGGGATTATTCATATAATGGGAAGATTCTCAGTTTATTATTCATATCATCAATTATAACTATACAAAAAATAAATGAAAGTCATAGACAGATCTGCGTGGAAGTGAGGTGAGACACAGTGGAAATCTATTTCTTAGTTACACTTTTCCTATCTAAGGTGATTTATCCTAATTTGATATAAAAACTGTTGCAATTTCTGTTAAGAATCCATGATATAGCATTTTTTAAATTACAATATAATGTCTTATCCTATTATTTTATGAGGAAATTGTCATATGTATAGAGAAAGTATTACCCTTGAAACAATGTCCATAGTATAGTTGCTTTGGAATAATTTGAATTTCATGTTAGAAATTCAGAGGTATGAGTCCTATTATAGACTTCTGATACTATTTTTTGGTGTTGGACTTAAGAATATACATTTAAGACTTTAGGAAAAATGTTTTCTGTGCACATTATATTCACTATTCACTTTAAATGTCTTAGGAGCTGCACATATACCTGTGAACAAGAGAGCAAAAACTTTCTGCTTCCTTGGTGAATATTGTAGGAGTAAGATGAAAAATAAGTGCACAGATAGATATATAAGACAATTTTAGACAATGGAAGCACTAGTGAAACTGTGTAGGGAGGTTGCTTTCTGCAAGGTGATTTGGGGAAAATGTCTCTTAAGGGGAGCCATTTAATTGAGCCATCAAAGATTCTAAGTATTGATAGACAGCCATGCATAGGTATAGAGCTATATAAGAAAGGGTTCTGAGCAAAGGGCACAGCAAGAATAAAGGTCCCCAGATAGGAAAACCCTTTTGTAGTACAGGTGCCAAAGGAAGTCATGGTACCTGGAGCATGACAACTGAGAGAAGGTCGAAGAGGTAGACCGATCTGGTTACTTATGGCTGTTTAACAATGCAGCCCGAAGCAGGTGGTGTAAAACCTGTGATGTAAAAGAATTTTGTTATGCTCACAAGTTGGCAGGTCAAGGTTTTGGCCAGGAAATAGCAAAGATGTCTTTTCTCTGCTCCACCATGTCTGGGGCTTCATTTTAGAGACATCTGGATGCTTCTTTATTCTCATGTCTGGAACCTGGACTGAAGAGAATTGAGCCTTGGTGGGACTGTTGACCAAAGTATAGGCATATGCCCTCTCCATGTGGCTTGGGCATCCCACAGTATGGAGGCTGATTTCTAAGGAGGGTCCCAAAAGGAAACATCCAGAGAGTAAGCATTTTGAATGATCTGAACAGAAGTGGTATGGACTTTGATGGCCCAGCCTTTGAGGTGAGGTAGCATCATTTCAGTATTCTCTTGTTTGAAGAAATCATTTGGGTTCAAGGGAAGAGGATATAGACCCTGACTCTCAAAGGAAGAAGCATCAAATAATTTGCAGGCATCTTTAAAAACTTAAAATAGCCAAGAGCCAGATAATAAAGGACATTTTAGGCCACTATAAGAAGTTGGATTATAATATAATCACTAATCTAATTGCCTTATGTAGTTAATCACTTGATCAAAGATGAAGTAATTAACCTAATTAATCAAAATTGTAAATATGATCAAATCCATAAATATAACTTTGCAAACAGGCATCAGTTAAATGAGAAGAAGCTTACATTATTTCTTAATTTTTTCAAACAGCATTCCATAATAGATTGTTTAACTTGTTTTATCACAGAATTTTAAAGGATAGAAAAGATCTTCATATCATCTAGTAAAGCACCCTCATTTACAGGATGAGAAAACTGTGATGAAGTGACTGGCTTGCTAAAGGTTACATAGCCAATTATTGGGTTATCTAGAATGACACATTTTAGTAGGGAATGGGGAACAATATCTTGGTATTAATATTATGCTGTAGTACTGTAATAATGCAATTTCCCCCTACCATTTTCCAGTTATAAAGAATTTTCATGTAGGTTATTTGATTGTGTTCTCATTATTTCATACAATGGTAAAGACTGGTATTAATGTCTCCATTATATAGATCAGGTCACAGAGCCTATATAAAAAAGGTTGGACCAGACATGCAGGCTGCCTGCTGTTCAGTTCAGGATTTTTTAGTCAAATGGAGAGGAAAGTGATATTTTTATCCAAATAAAAGAAAGTAGATATAAAGTTTCTATCTACTCAGTGCCTAACAGGCTGATGCTAAAGCAATTTTCAAGGATTCAAATATTTCAAAGCATTCATATGCTTGGTATTTTATATGCTAAGTATGGAGAAAATTAGCTGCTTTTTCCCTTTCAATCAGATTTTCTGGCATATTATTAACACATTTATGCCAATATGCAACAAAATGTTAGAAACATTGATATCCACACGGGGCGGGGGGGGGGGGGGGGAGGAAGTTCATACTTCTTTGCAGAGTGTTATTACTTTACCTTTAGACCTGCTTTAGATACTTGGTATCTGCTTTTGTGAATACACAGGATCTGCTGTGTCCTAGATTCTCAGCAGATGTCATAAATGAATGAAGCAAAAATTTTTCAAAGAAGAAAATGGTATAACCATTAAGAATATTTGCTGAAAGTGTCTTAATGGCTATTGATTCCTTATCTGTAACATTCGGCCAACTCCCAGGTTTTATCAATTTTTATTCTCTACTCTTTTAAGCCATGTAAGTTACTAAACTGATTAACTTGGGTTCCTTAGCTGAAAATCAAAATATCTGGGGGAAAGTAACTTATTTTGAGGTAAATGAAAATGTAATAGATATCGCATCTTGCATATTTTTATAATAAATGATGAAATATCATATCTAGTGTTTTATGGAAGCATACTTTAAAACCATTTAAAAGACTCAAGAAAAACCACTGATAAAGCATAAAATAAAGAGTTCTAGTCTTCAAGGGATTTGCTTCTAATTATGGAGAAAAGATAAACTTTAAAGAAGTGGTTAAATAAGATCCTAGTGAGTTTAAGATTGAGAGCAACAGTATGAGCTGCAGTGAATAGGTACTGTCTGAAGTGAGGAAATTCAGTAGCAGATAACCCTTTCGAAAACAGCTGTATACAAGTGATTTGGCCTTGAGCCACGTTCATTTTCCTTCAGAGTAACAAAAGTCCATATACTCAAAGCTATGGTCTCTCCAGTAGTCATGTACAAATATGAGAGTTGGACCATACAGAAAGCTGAGTGTTAAAGAATTGATGTTTTTGAACTGTGGTGTTGGACGAGACTCTTGAGAGTCCCTTGGACAGCAAGGAGATCAAACCAATCCATCTTAAAGGAAATCAACCCTGAATATTCATCGGAAGGACTGATGCTTAAGCTGAAGCTCCAATACTTTGGCCACCTGGTGAGAAGAGCCAATTCACTGCAAAAGACTCTGATGCTGGGAAAGATTCACTATCTGGGAGGT
Organism: Cervus elaphus; assembly: GCF_910594005.1. Lineage (NCBI taxonomy): Eukaryota > Metazoa > Chordata > Mammalia > Artiodactyla > Cervidae > Cervus > Cervus elaphus. The sequence goes on along the minus strand of NC_057819.1, from coordinate 77,355,756 downwards.
AATGAAAGACCATGAAACCTAGTGTGCTGCAGTCCACGGGGTTGCAAAGAGTTGGACATAACTTAGCGACTGAACAGCAACAACAGTAAGAAAAAACTGAATATAAAGTAGAGCTTATGCTAAACATTGAAGGATGAGCAAATCTCACTTGCAGAGAGATTTTAAAGGAATTTTATGTGAGTCTCTGTCTGAAGTTTTAATACTAGGGGGTAGTGGAAAACAAAGTTGAGTGGCACAGACTGGGGAAAAATATTTTGAGTCAATTTTAATCATTTAAACTTCATCCTAAATTAGTGGAGAGTCTAAAAGCTTTATCAAGAAAACAGTGTCCTGATTGCAGTTATTTCCTCTTTTAACAAAGTGCAATTAAGAATATTTTGCAGATATAGCTATCAACTGAAAAAGTCTGATTCTTTATCCTTTGAATCTGGGCTTGTCCATGGGGCTTGTTTGACAATGTGGGGTATCAGTAAATTTCATATAGGTAGAGGCTTAAATAGTTCCTACAAACTTGGCCTCACTCCCTCTTGATTTTGCTGTCACATGAACAAACCTAAGCTAGCCTATTAGATCAGAGACCAGTCATTCTCGATGCTCCAGCAAGCCTAGCTGAAGATGCTGGCATGTTAATATGGCCGCTACAGAGTGTCTAGCCCCAGACAAGTTGACTGCGGACAGCAGTTGAGATAAGCTGCCTGAGAACAGAAGAGCCACCTGGTTGGCCCACAGAATTGTGAGCAAATAAATGGTTGCTCTTTCAAGTCCCTTAATCTTAAGGTGGCATGCTGCACAGCAAAAGCTTACTGACATGCAAATAATCATGGAAATGGTACATATGTTACACTTGACCTTAACACTGTCAATGTACTGTGAGCAGGACTTTTGACCAGATGCCCTCCATCCCTAAGACTAGGTAAGGCACCAATCTTGTTGCACTTTTTATTCTATGTTGTATTTTTTTTTCCCTTTGTTCTTCCCCAACTATAAACTTACCATATAAATGACACCACCCTTATGGCAGAAAGTGAAGAAGAACTAAAGAGCCTCTTGATGAAAGTGAAAGAGGAGCGTGAAAAAGTTAGCTTAAAGCTCAACATTCAGAAAACTAAGATCATGCCATCCAGTCCCATCACTTCACAGCAAATAGATGGGGAAACAGTGGAAAGAGTGGCAGACTTTATTTTTTTGAGCTCCAAAATCACAGCAGATGGTGATTGCAGCCATGAAATTAAAAAAAAAAAAAAAAGACGTTTACTCTTTGAAAGGAAAGTTATGACCAACCTAGATAGCATATTAAAAAGCAGAGACATTACTTTGTCAACAAAGGTCCATCTGGTCAAGGCTATGGTTTTTCCAGTGGTCATGTATGGATGTGAGAGTTGGACTGTGACAAAAGCTGAGCACTGAAGAATTGATGCTTTTGAACTGTGGTGTTGGAAAACTCTTGAGAGTCCCTTGGACTGCAAGGAGATCCAACCAGTCCATCCTAAAGGAGATCAGTCCTGGGTGTTCATTGGAAGGACTGATGTTGAAACTGAAACTCCAGTACTTTGGCCATCTGATGTGAAGAGCTGACTCATTGGAAAAGACCCTGATGCTGGGAAAGATTGAGGGCAAGAGAAGGGGACGACAGAGGATGAGATGATTGGATGGCATCACTGACTCAATGGACATGAATTTGGGTAAACTCTGGGAGTTGGTGATGGACAGGGAGGCCTGGTGTGCTGCAGCCCATGCAGTCTCAAAGAGTCAGACACGACTGAGCAACTGAACTGAACTATAAACTCTGAGGAGCCAAGATCATTTTTACCTTGATTCCTGCTATATCACATTATTTTTCACAATATCTGCCAATAGCAAGCATTCAATAAATGTTTACTAGATGAAACAACTTAGATAACTGCCATGATCTAAGACAAAAAAGACATACATAGGTTTTGCAGGTATCTTAACATTAACTCAGAATCCTAACTGTATAGATGACTGCCATAGGACCATCAAGTAGGACCTGCATCCCACTGCCTTGTAATAATCTGACTCCTGCCATTGTCTTTCCAGCCACTGTCTTAAATTCTCAGCTGAGATGAATCCAGTGCTCTGTTTTGTTTAAACCATCTTCTAGGCTTGATCTGTCTCAGGTTTGACCCACATGGACACTAATAGTTGTCAATGACTCATAGACAAAAACTGGATATTAATTTCTGTGCAATGTAAAAATTGCAGTAAAATGGATATTAATGTCCTCAACTATTTCCTGAATTTATATCTTTGCTCCATAATCAAACAGTTTTCATTATATCTAAAATACTGTGTAAATTGCATGCTGAACTTAATTTAATGTCAATTATAATTAACATCTTTTCAATGCAAGCTAGAAAATGTTTTATTCCATCCAGTAGCAGCATAATACTAAACAGAAGTCTACTCAGTTTAATTTTGCTAAAATCTGATTTCTACTACTTTGCTTTTTTCAGTGAGGGATTCATTTTTGACTTTCATTTATGTAACTTCCTTAAGGAAAAGTCAGTAAATACACTTAACACTGTGTTTCTTCTTGGATAACATGAAGAAAATGCTATGTCAGACCCACATTTTTTATTTTAGGTTAAAGAAAAATCTTTAGTCAGTCAATGATAATAAACATGAAATTAGAAAACACATTTCTTCAGTTCTGTAGCCTGGAATGTCATTTGTTCTCTGTGATTTCAGTTCTCTTATTGTTATACTTTGAACTGATGTCATATGTGTTCCAAATGTAATTGCCCTGCGTTGCTTCCTGCTAGATGAGGATGAACTTCAACAGTTTTCCAAAAACAACTCCATATCATCATCTTTTCTGCTCAGGGGCAGACCATTCCCTGAAGACAGTGTGGATGCCGCCTTCTCATTTGTATGCACAGCTTTTATAGGGAAGCAGAAATATAGGAGCTTATCCAAATGCTGTACTGCTTTCTTTTTTTATAGCTATAGTACATTTGATTTATAGCTACTTCAGCAAACTGTCACACTCATTATCATTGTAAGTTAAGGCACTTATATCCTTTTGATTTTTCACATGCCTTATATTATTGCAACTTTTAAGAGACTCTAGTTATATATCATAGACAAAATCAGAATTACATTAAATTTTTCAGTCCGTAATGATTCCAAACTGGATATAAAAGATGTTATATCTTAGTGCTGCCAATTATATCAGATTATACTGATAAAATTCTAAAGAATTAATTTAAACAAGAGTTAGGCAACTGTTATTCTAAAAAATATAATGCCAAATGCACACTGTCTAAAATAGTTCATGTACTAATACTAGGAGTAAAACTTTATATGGAATGCCTGCCTACAAAAGCATTGATCTTAGATTTAGAGAAATATCTATATCCACAAGAGAAATGGCTTCATTAATTCGATGGCATGCTTATTTGCATTTCATTAGCTGAAAGGGTCAAAGTTAAGCAACTTGAAAACCCAGAAATGAATTAATTCACATACCAAACGATCTATGAGTAAATCTTAGAAAATATTGATTGACTATTTTAAATTATCTCAGCTTGCCTACTCAATTTATAAGCCAAATCACAAATCCACTGAATAAACAGATTCATTCAGAGAGCTAAGTCTTTTATCATGTGTTCAGACAAAAGAATATCCACACTTCAACAAGTTCCAGAGATCTATTGTGCAGCATAATGACTATACTTAACAATACTATATTGTGTACTTGAAAGTTGCTGTGATAGTAGAAATTTTTCTCACCATGACAATAAGAACAACAAATTGGTAATTATATGAAGTAAAGGATGTTGCAACTAACATTATTATGGTAGATATTTCACACCATATACATGAATCAAATTATCACAATGTGTGCCTTAAACTTCAATAATGTTATATGTCAATTGTATCTCAATAAACCTGGGGAAAAGATCATCTTGTACATCCAGTCTGTGTGCTTCTGAATTTAGAATATGTCTAGCAGTTAAATTGGTAAATACTCCAATTTAATATTTTAATTTCATTAATTAAACAATTTATTGATATATAATTGACATACAATGCATTAGTTTAAGGTAAAATATAATGAGTAAATATAATATTTACTTATATTACAAAACTATTAACACAATAAGTTTAGAGTTAACATCTACCACCCCACATAGTTATAATTTTCTTTCCTTTGATGAAAAATTTTAAGATCCACTCTCAACATTAACTTAATTTGGCCACATTTTATCACATTCTCACTCTGTTATTACATTTTCAGTGAATATTATGTGAAGAGTTGATGGAAGGTGCTTTTATTTTGGGACCTGACTACAGAGTTCTTTTGTGGGGTAGAAATATTCACGTATACATGTTAGAGGGGTTCTTTGGTCATGATAAAGGAGCACTCTGTGATAGCCACAATGGGTTTGCATTTGAAATACTGGTATGATTGGTGTTTAGTCCTTAACTCCTGTCCAACACTTGTGTGGCCTCATAGACTATAGTGCCCCAGGCTCCTCTGTCCATGGGCCTTCCTAGGCAATAATGCTGAAACTGGTTGCCGTTTCCTTCTCCGGAGGATCGTTCTGACCCAGGGATCAAAGCCGTGTCTTCTGCATCAGCAGGAGTATTCTTTACCACTGAGCCACCAAGGAAGCCCGTACTGGAATGGAGATCTACATAAAGACATGCACATATTAGGAGGATGTGTGCCAGAGAAAAAAGCAGTGCAAGGAGAACCTGGTGATTTGAGATTCAGAGGACTCTTAGCCAGCAGAATTCAGAAGAAAATTTTGCCAATAGGAACTGTTTCCAAAGTTACAATGTCCATTTGATCTAAACTTGAGTTAGGCCATATCATGGTTCAGTGAAATCATGCCTTCTCCAGCCTAGTGCTGTCTACCTCAGATTTTACTTAAAAGTTGTGCACACCTGAATGCCTGTGGAAATGGGGAGGGGAGGTTAAAGAAGATGGTCTGGGACCACCTGTCAACTCAAGAGACAGGAAAAAGGAGCACCTGGAAATGTTTCTTTTAAAAATTGTTTTTCTTAAGCCTGAAAAATATCAAACATTCAGAAACATTGTATATATAAGGAAGACTTTATTTCTGAAACAATTTGTGCATAAGTTGCATATTACTTAATTGCACTGGAATATTTAGTGCATATTTTCTATAAACAGAGGTATTCTCTCCCATTACCCAGTAAAAACATCAAAGGCAGGACATTAACACTGGTGTACTGTCACTAAATACTCCTTAGATCTCATTCAAGTTTTGTTAATTCTCACAGTGTCTTTTTTAACGCAAAGATCTAGTTAAGCATCACATTTTGCGTTTTGTTGCTATGTTTCTTTAATCTCCTTCAATCTGGAACAATTTTTCAGTCTTGATTTTTTTCTATTAATCCCCAAAACTTTTGAAGAATAGAAGCTATTTTATAGAATATGCTTCAGTTTGGTTTGTCTGATGTTGTTTCACAATTATATTTAGATTATACACCTCTGGCAGGAATAGCTCTATAGTGATGCTGTGTTTTGTTTTGTTTTGATCCTATTATGTGTCACACAATTTAAGTGTGTTCTCTTATTGGTGATATTGACTTTAATTATTAATCTAAGATAGAGTCAACCCATCTTATCTCTTATAAAACTATTCATTTTCCATTTGAAATTATAAGCATTTTTGTGAAATACATTGTAAATATGTAGACATCTTGTTTCTCACCAAAATTTTAGTATGTAAATATGTTTAAGTCTGTAAAGAGCCATGGATTCCTATTCATTTCAATGGGTTATACTTGTTATTTACTTTGATGCCAAAATGTTTTAGATTTGTTAGTAGGAGGTCCTTCATCCTGGTTCCTGTGTCTTTAGGCATCTCATGCTCACAACAATATTTGAGAACCTTATTTTCTGGCACAACAAATGTTTTAGGATTATGCTCTGTTTTATATATACCAGACATAGAATCAGTTATTTCTACAAAAGCTTTTCTTCCTTTTAGGTCGATCATAATATTGAGAAAATATCTGGTACAGGCTATGATTATTGAAATTGGGATATCACCACATGTGGGCTCTGTTTGTGTACAAGGTCAGGGTGTCTATGTATATACATATATACTCACTTACAGCCAGAAATCCTGGAATGTGAAGGCAAGTGGGCCTTAGGAAACACTACTACAAAAAAAGATAGTGGAGGTGATGGAATTCCAGCTGAACTATTTAAAATTCTAAAAGATGATGCTGTTAAAGTGCTGTCCTCAATATGTCAGCAAATTTGAAAAATTCACCAGTGGCCACAGGATTGGAAAAAGTCATTTTTTTTTTTCATTCAAATCCCCAAGAAGGGGAATGTCAAAAAATGCTTAAACTACTGTACAATTGTGCTCATTTCACATGCTAGCAAGGTAATGCTCAGAATCCTTCAATTTAGGCTTCAGTGGTACATGAACTGAGAATTTCCAGATGTACAAGCTGTATTTGGAAATGGCAGAGGAACCACAGATCAAATTGCCAACATCCATTGGATCATAGGAAAAGCAAGGAGATCACAGAAAAACATCTGTGTCATTGACTATGCTAAAGCCTTTGACTGTATGGATCACAACAAACTGTGGAAAATTCTTAAAGAGAAGGGAATACCAGACCACCTTATCAGTCTCCTGAGAAACCGGTACGCAGGTGAAGGAACAATGATTAAAACCGGACATGGAACAACTGACTGTTTCAAAATTTGGAAAGGAGTATGTCAAGGTTGTGTATTGTCACCCTGCTTATTTAATTTATATGCAGAGTACATTATGCAAATGCCGGGTTGGATGGCTCACAAGCTGGTATCAAGATACTGGAAGAAATATCAACAACCTCAAATATCCAGATGATACCACCCTAATGGTAGAAAGTGAAGAGGAACTAAAGAACCCCTTGATGAAGATGAAAAAGTAGTGTGAAAAGGTAGACTTAAAACTCAACATTCAAAAAACTAAGATCACGGCATCCAGTCCCATCATTTCATGGCAAATAGATGGTGAAACAATGGAAATAGTGACAGACTTTCTTTTCTAGGGCTCCAAAATCACTGTTAACGGTGACTGCAGCCATGAAATTAAAAGATTCTTGCTCCTTGGAAGAAACACTATAACAAGTCTAGACAGTGTATTAAAAATTAGAGATATTACTTTGCTGACAAAGATCCATATAGTCAAAGCTAGGTTTTTTCCATTAGTTTAATACAAATGTGAGAGTTGGACCATAAAGAAGGCTGAGTGCCAAAGAATTGATCCTTTTGAACAGTAGTGCTGGAGAAGACTCTTGAGAATCCCTTGGACAGCAAAAAGATCAAACCAGTCATTCCTAAAGGAAATCAACCTGGACTATTCATTGGAAGGACTGAAGCTGATGCTGAAGCTTCAATACTTTGGCCACCTGATGCAAAGAGCCAACTCACTGGAAAAAACCCTGACGCTGGAAGACTGAGGGCATGAGGAGAAGGCAGCAACAGAGGATGAGATGGTGGGATGGCATCTCCAACTCAGTGGACATGAAGTTCAGCAAACTCTGGGAGATGGTGAAGGACAGGGAATCCTGGTGTGCTGTAGTCCATAGGATCACAAAGACTCAGACACAACTTTGTGACTGAACAACGACATATACTTTTGTATCAATTATCTATCTATCTATCTATGTCCTCTGTATCTATACACACACATGGATATTTCCTGTTTAAGTTCAATACCATATGCCTGTGGTACATTCTAGTTTTCCCATTTTCTGTATTTGTAACTTCCTTCAACAGTGAGAAAGTTGACTCCTATTGTCTCTAATTTATGTACTAATTTTCACACTATACCAATACACAATCAATCTCCTATTGTAATCTCAAGTCCCCACCTTGATCATTATGTGAACACCCCCTTTCCATCTCAACTTTCCATGTGCTCTTATCTAGTAACTTTAAGACAACTATTCAGGTGGGAAAAGGAAAGGAAAGAAGAGAAAACCTAACAGGAAAAAAAAAATGAATAATGAGGTCAAAGTTAACTGAGTGGTAAATCATCATGAGAAGGGATCAGGTAAGCAGAAGCTTTTTGTCCATTTCTCTCAAGATTTGAGGTAGGAAGAAATCCAGGAACAGGTGTTATGATGTGAATTAAAATTAGATCCAGAAGAGTTTCTATAAGGAAACATTCTCTGAAGTAATGGAACAATTAGATGTTACCCCTGAGATACCTCTACATTCAAATGTGAGTGAGACAAAGGTTATTGAACAAGTTTCATTTATTTATTCATGTACTCACATGATTCATATATTCACTGAAGTATTTGAGTGGTTATAATTTGTCAGACATGTCATAAGACATGAGGAATACAAAGATAATGATTGGTTTTCTGGGCTTTCTTCCTCTTCTAATTATTTTCCCTTCAGACTATTCCCATCTCAATAATTTAATGTTACTATATCTCTCTGGTCAAAAAGAACAAGGTCTAGTAAACTGCACATATCTTAGTGAGCATTATATTAGTTCTTTACCTATCCCAGGTAGGTTTGAATTTTATAGTATGACAGTAGGAGGAAGATGCAGAGAGACTGTGAAAAATCAACCACCGTAACATTACTGTTACTGTTGAAAGTGTTTAACAATTAGGATGGCAGAGAACAAATAAAAAGAGGTGGCAGTTATCAACAAGTAGTACCTCCATGTGGATATACTGGCCAAATATTAAATATGAATTTTCAGTAATTGAGAAAGGAAAGCAAAAATTTATAATACAGTATAGATGGGAGACTAAAGTCTGGATCTGTGAATGCATGAGTACAGAGCACACGCTTTGATCTGGAAAAAGCCAAAGAGTTTATAACAAGAGTCCTAAGGCACAGAGGGTAGATGAATTAAGGAGGTATAGTGGAAGAAGGGTTTATCCAGTTGAGGAGGTAAGATCTGTGGCCCATACAGTAAAGTTTCCACCTGTGTAGTGACAGAGTAAAAAATAGATACTAAAGTTTGGAGATCAAGAGAAGATTTCTTACTTTTTCAAGCTCTGTTGATTTATGCTTTATATAGAAAAGTTTCACACATTTAATGTGTACATTTTTGTGAGTTTGGATGTGTGCATACACCCATGATTCCATCACCATATCAAGGTAATAAATCTATCCATATCCATAACCTCCAAAATATTCTTGTGGTCCCTCCTCTTTTAGTTTGGTGATTAGTACACTTTACATGAGATCTACTCTCTTAACAATTTTTTCAGGTGCACAAGACTATCTATTAACTACAGGTACTATGTTGTATAGCAGATCTCTAGAGCTTATTTATCTTGTATGACTGTAACTTTATACTATTAAGCAACATAGATGAACTTGGGTACATTATGCTAAGTGAAATAAGTCAGTCACAAATGGACACATATTATTTTATATACCTCATTTATAAGAATTTATAAAATAGTCAAACTCATAGAACTGTTTCTGTGAGTGATGGTTGTCAAGAGAAGAAAAAAGGGATGTTGAGCAATGCGTAATTATTGTCCAAAGAGAGAATGTTTTCTACGTGTAATTTCCAAATATGTTGTTTAATAAATTGTGTGTGTGTGTGTTGGTAGCTAAGTTATGTCCAACTCTTTGTGGCCCTATGGACTGTAGTCCGCCAGGATCCTCTGTCCCATTAGTTAAATCTCTTCCTAAAACTCCTATTGCATTTTTCTATCAGGGAAAATAATATCCATTGCCCTGAATTCTATGACTCCCACATGTTTTGTGTGTTGTTAGTGCTAAGATGCAGGGTAACTTTCCAGAGAGTTCCCAGGATCCAGGGGCAGAAGTTTATCTACTTTATGTTTTAAAAATGTTGACTTCACCTACTCATTCAGCAAAGTGTATATTATGTACCAGACTAACGGTATATGCATAGACTTCAGGGGAGATAATGATCAGGTCGGTTTAAATCTTGGATTCTCTCTTTCTCCAACTCTAACCAGTCTTCCACACCTAGAAAGAGGCTGCTGAGATCTGCAGGCAGATGGCTGAAAGAGGAGTGCCTTAGGGAGAGCCTGCATGGGGAGTGGTACTGTTTGCCAAAGTGACTCAGATGGTAAAGAATCTGCCTGCAATGCAGGAGACCTAGGTTCAGTCCCTGGATCAAGAAGAATCCCTGGAGAAGGGAAGAGCTACCCACTCCAGTATTCTTGCCTGGAGAATTCCATGGACAGTGGAGCCTGGTGGGCTACAGTCCATGGGGTCCCAAAGAGTCAGACATACTGAGCGACTAACAATCTTCATTTTCATCTTACGTACTTATTTAGGGCTTCCCTGATGGCTCAGTGGTAAAGAATCTGCCTGCCAATGCAGGAGACACAGGAGTTATGAGTTTGATCCCTGGGTCAGGAAGGTCCTCTGGAAAAGCAAACGGCAACTCACTCCAGTATTTGTGCCTGAAATCCCACAGACAGAGGAGCCTGGAGAACTAGAGTTCACAGGGTCACAAAGGGTGGGGCACGACTGAGCGACTGAGTATGCATCTTGATTTTACCACTTGAAGTTCCATGCTCCCAGGAAATTGCTTAGTAGCCCCAGGCTAACCAGACAGTTGCCCACTGCAGTAGAGAGGGCTGATCAGACTTTCCCCACTATAGCTCAGGTTGGAGCCTGGAAGGTGGTGTAAAGAGCCTCCTGGATGAGATCCTGCATACATCATAGGAAAGAGCCTAGCCGGCAGAGATGAGTGTACTTCCATTGGCAAGGCTGATATAGTTCACTTTATAAAGATTAAAAACCTTCATATGGCCAAAATGTTATACACAAAGTTAATGGGCAAATATTAATCTTGAGAAAGCTTTATTTCCAATTAGATGCCAAAGGGTTATATGCTCAGCTGTGGTAATACAATATTTACCATGTAGCTTCCAGAGCAGTCAGGGAGAATGAAATAGTCATGTAATATTAATTCTTGATGCCAAGACTCTGAGAAATTGTGTGAATGAAATATTTTGGGAGCTATGTGACTAGATAGCTAAGTCTTGAGGTTAGGCAGAGCTTCTCTGAAGAGGTAACACATGAGTTGATTTAAGGATATGTCAGAAGGATTCTGGTGAAAATTTCTGGAATGGGGTGGAGAAAAACAAGAAGAAAAGAAGTCCAATGTGATGCCAAAGCATAATATGAGGTCCACAGAATCCAATTCCTTTAATAATAAAATATATAACAGAATATGATTTGGTGATTTTATGAATGTATAAATGTTTTAAATCATCAAAAATGTATTTAAATGCATGCAGTTTATTATAGGTCAATTAGTCCTGAGTGAAGTTGTATAAAACACCATGCAGACTAGATCATAGCTTACCAGGGAGAATGGCTTACATAAAGCTTTGGGTTTAAACCCAAAACACTGAGAAGACACCAGACCTTTAGGAGAGGGAAGATCTGACTACATTTGTGAACATACAGTACATGTGCTATGGTTTCACCCATGCTGACCATCTGCCTGAAACTATTCCAAGCACTCAATTAAGTCCTTTTGTTCCACACAACCTTACGAAGCTCTACTATCCTCATTTTCATTTAGAGAAACTGAGACAAAGTGAGATTATAGAACTTATTAAAGCTCTTCTGAATTCAGAGTCCATATGTCAACCATTATGTCCCTACTTTCTCAATTCTGTATTAGCTGCTGAGGGCAGAATACAATTGCCTTGTGCAAAGCTTGCAGCACTTAACAAGTTGCTTTTACACGATCTCATTTAATGCTTCTGATGACATAATAAGGTTTGGGTTTTTTGTACTCCTTTTACAACTGTACCAATTAAGCAGCAGACATTTTTAGCAGTTTTCCTGCAGGTCACATGAATTGAGTCTCGGTCTTGTGGTTTTATAAGCCTACTGCTCTCTTTCCAACCCATGCTTACTAATGTCAGAGAAAACTTACAGGGAGTGGAGCAGATAGGCAAGGAAGATTTTATTTCAGACTAGATAGAAATAGGAGAGAGACTAAACTCAGCTCCACTGAAACAAAAGGCAGGAGAGGTTTTTAAGCACTGGGATAATCTAGTGGAAGAGAGAATTAGGGGGAAGGTGGTCAATATAATTAGGCCACCTGGGTTTGCTTAATACAAGTTGGGCTCCTTCTCCCCCACAGAGACTAGGAGATAAGGGCACTTTCTTGATGATTCAAAAGAATGACTCTCAGGTCCTTGGAAAAGACATTGCTGGTTTTTAAAACTAGAAAGTGACTGGGAGGAGACCTACATTTCAAGGGGGGAAGGTGGCAGAAATTCTCTAAGAGGGAGCTCAGAGGCTTGTAGTTAGGAAGAAGCCCATCTAATGTTTAGTCAGACTGAAGGGAGCATTACATCCATCTTGTTCACTAGCTCTGTGGCGTCCACTGTGGTTAGGGATATTCACATTCCATGATGCCAAATAACAGTCAGGAGGGCTTAAGAGACACCACTAACATAAGTGCATACTTTGGGAATCTCTTCCTTTTTTTTTTCTAGATCCGACTTAATTACCTTTCTTCAGGAAACCTTCCCAGTCACATTATAAAGTGTCCTTGTAGTAGCTTCACTCCTTTCAAAACAGCACATCTACAATTGGTTGTTTTCTGACTGCCATCCTGTTAGGCAGTCAGCTCTCGCAACTGGCAAGATATCATCCGTTGCTTAGAACTATGCCTGACATTTCATAACTGAGCCATTCAGGCTGCCCTGGTGAACAGATATGCAAGTGAGTCAAAGAAGGATAAACATGAGAAAAAACAGAGAAGGAATGAAGGATAAGTCGAATTTCAGCTCCTCTGTCCATGGGATTCTCCGGGCAAGAATACTGGACTGGGTTGCCATTTCCTTCTCCAGGGGATCTTCCCAACCTGGGAATCAAACCTGGGTTTGAATCTGCACTATATGCAGATTCTTTACCAGCTGCTACAAGCCAACCACCACCACCAGACTTTCAGCTAAGCCATTACAGATTTCTTTTAGTCAAATTTTAATTCTTTCTATAAATCCATGCTTTCGGTATATGTCTTATCACTAGTAGACTGGGGATTCTAGTGAGGAAAGTACTACCTTTTCCATCAGATTATAAGTTCACAAAAACAAGGAGCTTTATCCCCTCTTATTAGACTCTGGGTAGCAATCTGTAAATGCACAAAATTTAATAAGGTATATCACTGAATGGTTTTTTAATGAAGAATGAATAAATACAAATGTGAATATAAATGAATCATTTATAGGGTTGCCTTTCCATCTGTTTTGAGAAACTTAGTTCTTCATAAAAATATTTTCTGGTGAGAATACTAGAATCTTGTGTGGGGGTCATGCTATAAAGAATGCTTCTGGAAAGCAAAACTGTTACAGGGCTGAAATCAGAAAACCTTGTTGAGTGTCTTATAGGTTAATTCCATGACATGCTGCAGTCCATGGGGTTGCAAAGAGTCAGACACAGCTGAGTGACTGAATTGAACTGAACATGACATGACAACCAAAATAATAAAAATTCAGGCTTCTGAATCACAACAACAAATACTATTTACTCTACAAGATATTCAAAGCAGTATACTATTGGTGAAAGGATTCATAGACTAACAAGGTTGGCTCTCATTAAAAAGTCTGACTTTCCAAGTATTCCACTGAATCTGGAGGACACTTCAGAATTTCTTCAAACATTTCTACTTTGATTCAGGGAGTGGTACTTCAGTTCAAAGAGTTCAGAGCTGTGAGCACTTCATTTTTTCCATTTTCCTCCTGTTCCCTACCAACAACACTCAGCAGTTTATAGAATCAGCTGAACAATTCAACACTTCTTCACAGGCACAGAACTTTTTCAGTATTTGAGCATGATGTGAAGTATAATAAGATAAAAACAGCTAATTAAGTAAAACTATGACAAAACCACCACACAACTGACATCTGGCACTTTAATGGTTGTCAGGTGTCAGCTAAGGCAAAGGAGTTTTATAGTCTGGTTTCAAAAATAGCAGTGGTGGTATCTTCTTATTAGCTCAGAAAAGATATATTTCATAAAAATGACCTCATTTATTCTTCCCATTTATCAAGAATAATCAAGTAACCATGCTTAAGAAACATAAGGGAAGCATCCATGCCCTTTAGTTTGAATCCAAGATATTTAAATCAAGTTGAATAGACACAGATTTAAATTGAGATAATTGGAAGCAATGTATTTTAGAGTATTGTATTTTTGTAAGTATTAATGAGAGTGTTTAATAGGAGATGTGAGGCTTCTAATAATAGAATATCCAATTCACATTGCCTTTAAAACTATGAACTCTCATGTAACAATCAATCATTCTGGTAGTAGATGACTGCAGAGTTCATTAATTTTGGAGTATAATGGCATGGAAGGTACTGGTAAGCTTCTGTGCCACTGTCTTGGTTTTCTCTTCATGATCTCACGATGGCAGTTATGGTACAAACTAATGTTGATTCTATGACAAGAGCAAGAACAGTTGCATCATTTTTGTTGTCATTGTTCAGTTGCTAAGAAATGCAACCCCGTGGGTTGTAGCCCACCAGACTCCTTTGTCCATGGGATTTCTGAGGTAAGAATACTGGAGTGGGTCGCCATTTCCTTCTCCAGGGGATCTTCCAGACCCAGGGATTGAACTTATCTCTCTTGCATTGGCAGGCAGGTTTTCTTTCTTTCTTTCTTTCTTTCTTTCTTTTAACCACTCAGCCATCAGGGAAACCCCCTGCATCACCTTACCCAATTATATTTACCAGAAAAAAAAAAATGCTTATTCTGTGGAAATCTCAAGCTATTTACCCTCATTTCATTCACCAGGTTTTTAATGCATACCTGTGGATAGCTCATTCACTAGAGAAGGATGATGCCTGCCTTAGTCACTTATCATCACTTGCAGGGACTGTGGAGAACTACCTTTCTTGACTATATTGAAAAAAATGTGGTTGTACCATGAAGAAAGAAATGAGGAAAGAAATGAGGAAAGATATTAACTATTGGACAGACAAGAAAAACAGGTGCTGCTGGGAGTATCAAATGAGATGATATATGAAAACATGAATTAAAATGTAAGTCCACTTACAAATCCATAGTCACATTATTAATGACCTGAATTAGCTAACAGATTGCCAGAATCAGTAGTGTTTTGCTAAGTTTATGCACACAAATAACTAAATTATATAAAACTATAACATCTAGGTCCCACAGGATATGAGAAACTTCCCCATGTGATCTTTTAAAATTTATTTATTTTAAATTGAAGGATAGATAACTGTTTTACAGAATTGTGCTGTTTTCTCTCAAACCTCAACATGAATCAGCCATAGGTATGCATACATCCCCTCCCTTTCAAGCCTCCCTCCCATCCCACCTCTCTAGGTTGATACAGAGCCCCTGTTTGAGTTCCCTGAGCCTCACAGCACATTCCTGTTGGCTATCTATTTTACATATGGTAATGTAAGTTTCCATGTTTCCCCATGTAATTTTGATGTGAATCCTTTCTTAAGAACTATTGATTTAGATAATAGTGACAGAGAAATAGATAGAGAAGACAGAGAATGCATGAGTTCTACCAAAATGCAGCAGATTAGGCACCAGATAAACATATATCTTTCTCTGTTCCCTTTTGAAACCCCAGGTAAAATGAAGACATATAAACAGACAAAAAAAGAGAAGTATTCAGTCAATGAGAGGTATCTACATCATTTGGTAAAATGGAAAGCAGATGGGTGAAAAGAGCAGGAAGGGTTGTAAAACAATTGCCTACAGCTCTTCTATGAAATGTCACAAAAATACCAGGAGATTTGCAAAACAGAAGCATGAAAAGGCTGATGAATTAGAAATCCCACGCAGTGTTGAAGTCAGGGGCAATGAAGTATAGGTCCAAAAGAGAAAAATTAGATGTAGGTTTTTATAAAGAAAAATTAAGTGCTCAAATCTTGTCCTGTTGAAGCTAGACAACTGTCTCTGTCTCAGTGTGACTGAAGAATGGATGATTGTTCTCTGGTTAAGCCTAGAGGCTCTGGGAACACCAGACAAAGATGAATATCAAATAAAGCAATATAGTATTAGCAACAAGCAGATTAACTGAAACTCTAAATAAGGAATAGTGATATGCCATTTCCCTCATCCCGCCAGTCACCAAAACGTTGCTATCCATGTCAATGCCTTCCACCACTACCCCATCTCAAACAGGAGACTGGAGGATTGTTCTCTGGGAAAACAGGCTAGCCTAGGAAAATGCAAGGAACTAATAATAATATGGGCTCAGCATTCACTCTCTCATTGGTGTAATCTTTCCATTGACCAAGTTCACTCCAAAACACACAAAGCTCCATAATACCTTTTCAGGGTCTCACTCTTAAGTCTCATTCTTAGTTATGAGCAAAAATCAATGATCATTTGCAATTTAAATACTTTTTTAATGAGAAAAAGATATAAGCAAACAAATATAGAACTAAAGAAAAGGTGAAATCAAAGGAAACAGGGTCAATACATGGGACAAAGCCAAATTGGGGGGGCGGGGGGGGGGGGGAAACGGCTATGGAGAAATAAGAAAGAAACATTGTAGCCACAGAACAGGATAAAAGATCATATTTAAATTAACTATGAGGGAAAAAAAGGTTCTTAGGAATTTTGTATTAATATATGTATAAATACAAGTAAAGAAATGCAATCGGAGAAAGGTTAAGGATAAAGTTGAGACAGTATCATAGACAGTGGTAAAAGAAATAGAAAATAGAAAAACATAATCAGAGGTTCCTCAAAGAGATCCCATATCTGACTGACAGAGATTCGCCTTCCTGGATCACAGACTAGTCATGGCAAAGGTGTGTATAACTCGGTGAATCTCTGAGCCCTAACGTGCAGGGCTGCCCAAGACAAGACAGATGGGCCTTAATGAAGAGATTTCACAGAACGTGATCCCTTGGAGGAGGGAATGGTAAACCACTCCAATATTCTTGCTGTTCGAACCCTGTGGACAGTATGAAAAGGCAAAATGACATGACACTGAAAAATGAGCCTGACAGGTTGGATGGAAGGTGTCTAATATGTTATTAGGGAAGAGTGGAGGGCAATTACTAATAGCTCCAGAAAGAATGAAGCACCTGGGCCAAAGTGGAAAACATGCTCAGTTGCCAGTATGTCTGGGCTTCCCTGGTGGTTTGGTGGTGAAAAATCTCCCTGCAGTACAGGAGACCCAGGTTTGATTCCTGGGTTGAGAAGACCCCTTGCAGAAGGAAATGGCAACCCACTCCAGTATTTATTTCTGGAAAATTCCTTGGACAGAGGATCCTGGCCTGCCTACAGTCCATGGAATCACAAAAGAGTTGGACATGATTTGACGACTAGAACAAAACAGAAACAAACTGGTGGTGATGGAAAATTCCAATACTGTAAAGCACAATATTGCATAGTAACTTGAAATGTTAGGTCCATGAGTCAAGGTAAACTGAACCTGGTCAAACCATACAATTGTGCTCATTTCACAAAGGGGAGAAGGCAGGAATGAACATCGACATCTTAGGAATCAGTGAATTAAAATGGGCAAGAATGGGCGAATTTAATTCAGATGACAATTATACCTACCACTGCAGGCAAGAACCCCTTAGAAGTAATGGAGTTACCCTCATAGTCAACAAAAGAGTCTGAAATGAATTATTTGGGTACAATCTCAAAAATGATAGAATGATCTTGGTTCATTTCCAAGGCAAACCATTCAACATCACAGTAATCCAAGTCTATGCCCCAACCACTAATGTCAACAAAGCTGAAGTTAATCAATTCTATGAAGACCTACAAGATCTTGCAGAACTAACGCTACCACCAACAACAAAAAATGTCCTTTTCATCATTAGAGGTTAGAATAAAAAAGTAGGAAGTCAAGAGATACCTGGAGTAACAGTCAGGTTTGGCTGTGGAGTACAAAATGAAGCAGAGCAAAAGCTAACAGACTTTCATCAAGAAAACACGAGACAGCAAAAGAGACACAGATGTATAGAACAGTCTTTTGGACTCTGTGGGAGAGGGCAAGGGTGGGATGATTTGAGAGAACAGCACTGAAACATGTATATTATCATATGAGAAATGGATCACCAGTCCAGGTTCAATGCATGAGACAGGGTGCTCAGGGCTGGTGCACTGGGATGACCCTGAGGGGTGGGATGGGGAAGGGGGTGGGAAGGGGGTTCAGGATGGGGAACACATGTACACCCATGGCTGATTCAAGTCAACATATGGCAAAACCACTACAATATTGTAAAGTAATTAGCCTTCAATTAAAATGAATAAATTTATTTAAGAAAAATCTAAAAAAGAAAAAGAAAGCACACTGATCAATCACAACAACCACCCTCTTCCAACAACACAAGAGATGATTCTACACATGAACATCACCAGATGGTAAATACCTAAATCAGATTGATTATATTCTTTGCAGTCAAAGATGGAGAAGCTCTATACAGTCAGCAAAAACAAGACCCAGAGCTGACTGTGGCTCAGATCATGAGCTCTGTATTGCAAAATGCAGGGTAAAGTAGAAGAAATTAGGGAAAACCAGTAGATCATTCAAGTATGACCTAAAGAAAATCCCTTATGATTATACAGTAAAGGTGACAAATAGACTCAGGGATTAGATCTGGTAGACAGAGTGCCTGAAAACAATGAACAGAGGTTCATAACATTGTATAGGAGGCAGTAATCAAAACCATGCCCAAGAAAAAGAAATGAAAGAAAACAAAATGGTTGCCTGAGGAGGCTTTACAAATAGCTAAAAAAAAAAAAAAAAAAAAAAGATGAGAAAGCCATGGGGGAAAGGGAAAGATATACCTAAATGAAGGCAGAGTTCCAGAGAACAGCAAGGAGAGATAAGAAGGCCTTCTTAAATGAACAGTGCAAAGAAATAGAGGAAAACAAGAATGGGAAAAAAGAAAGATCACTCCAAGAATTGGAGAGATCAAGGAAACATTTCATGAGAGAATGGGCATGATAAAAGGCAGAAAGGGTAAGGACCTAACAAAAGCAGAGGAGATTAAGAAGATATGGCAAGAATACATAGAAGAACTCTACAAAAAAAAGATCATAATGGCCTGGATAACCACGATGTGTGGTCACTCACCTAGAGCCAGACATCCTGGAATGTGAAGTCAAATGGGCCTTGGGAAGCATTACTATGAACAAAGATAGTGGAGGTAATAGAATTCCAGTTGAACCATTTGAAATCCTAAAAGATAATGCTGTTAAAGTGCTGCCCTTAATATGTCAGCAAACTTGGAAAACTCAGGAGGAACACAGAGCTAGAAAAAGTCAGCTTTCATTCCAACCCCAAAGAAGGGCAATGCCAAAGAATGTGCAAACTACTATGTGCTCATTTCACATGCTAGCAAGGTTATGCTCAACATCTTTTAAGCTAGGCTTTAGCACTATGTGAACTGAGAACTTCCAGCTATACAAGCTGGGCTTAAACAAGGCAGAGAAACCAGAGATCAAATTGCCAGCATCCGTTATATCATAGAGAAAGCAAGGAAATTCCAGAAAAACGTTTACTTCTTTTTCATTGATGATGCTTTTGACTGTGTGGATCACAGCAAACTGTGGAAAATTCTTAAAGAGATGGGAATACCAGACACCTTCCCTGTCTCCTGAGAAGCCTGTATGCAGGTCAACAAGCAACAATTAAACCGAACATGGAACAACAGACTGGTTCTAAATTGGGAAAGAATATGACAAGGCTGTATATTGTCACCCTGCTTATTTAACTTATAGGCATAGTACATCATGCAAATGCCAGGCTGGATGAATCACAAGCTGGAATCAAGATTGCTGGAAGAAATATCAACAACCTCAGATATGCAGATAACACCACCCTAATGGCCGAAAGTGAAGAGAAACTAAACAGCCTCTTGATAAAGGTGAAAGAGTAGCGTGAAAAAGCTGGCTTAAAACTCAACATTCAAACAAAGATCATGACATCCAGTCCTATCACTTCATGACAAATAGAAGGGGAAAATTTGGAAGCAGTGACAGAATTTATTACCTTGGTCTCCAATATCACTTGCAGATGGTGACTGCAGACATGAAATTAAAAGACTTTTGTGTCCTTGGAAGGGAAGCTGTGACAAATCTAGACACTATATTAAAAGTAGAGACATCACTTTGCTGATGTATAGTCAAAGTTATGATTTTTCTAGTAATCATGTATGGATATGAGATTTGGGCCATAAAGAAAGTTGAGCACTGAAGAATTGATGTTTTTGAATTGTGCTTCTGGAGAAGGCTCTTGAGAGTCCCTTGGACAGCAAGGAGATCAAACTTGTCAATCTTAAAGGAAGTTAAGCCTGAATAGTCATTGGAAGGACTGATGCTAAAGCTGAAGCTCCAATACTTTGGCCACTGATGCAAAGAGCTGACTCACTAAAAAAACAAAACAAAGCAAAACAAAACAAAAAACCCTGATTTGGGAAAGACTGAAAGCAAAAGGAGAAGGGGGTGGCAAGATGGTTAGATTGCATCACTAGCCTTTACTCAGTGGCTCAATGGACATGAATCTGAGCAAACTCTGGAAGATAGGGAAGGATTGGGGACCTGGCATGCTCCAATCCATTCAGTCGCCAAGGGTAGGACTTGAATTAGAGACTGAACTATAACAAAGAAATTCCAAAAAGATAGGAATTTGGGGAGTAGAATGTCCAAAATATAAGAAAATTTGACTTTCCTGAAAGCCAGTCATTCCCAGAATGAAAGTTTCCACAAAATAATTAGCACATAGAATGAAGAATGATCCACATAAATTTACATGATGGGTTGGTTGGTTTTTTTCTCTAAGTCATGTCTGACTCTTGCAATCCAATGGACTGTAACCCCCCAGGTATCTCTGTCCATGGGAGTTTCCATGGACAGGAATTCCATGGCAGGAATACTGTAGTGAGTTGCCATTTTCCTTTCCAACGGATCTTCCTGAGCCATGGATTGAACCTGAGTCTCTTTTGTCTCCTGCATTGGCAGGTAGGTTCCTTACCACTGAGCCACCTGGGAAGCCCAATTTGCCTGATAGTAAACGCAAAACACCAGAAATATTGGGGATACAATGAAATGAAAGCTTGTTGAAAGGACACAATTACCACCACCACCCTAGAAAGAATAACAACAAAAAAGAAAACATGTAAAGGATCTCAAAACAGATTGTGTCAGGGTTCTCCATTACCCATTGAAAACTAGAATGGGACATTAAGTTTGGAAACTGATCAAAGATAATATCCAATTTACACTTTTATAAATAAATCATTAGCCACATGTGACAAAAAAATGAAGATGTAGACAGCTTAATCTCAAAAGTACCTCTAATGTGCCCTTTATCTGTAAGCTTTCAGAGGATTTCCTCTATAAAAAGGAGGGAATGGATTAACAGAGAAACATAGGTTTCAGAAAGCAGAGAAACCAAATATGATTGATGTAGAATGATTCCACAATAATTGTGAAAATTATATCCAGAATTACAAGCTGAATCTCTAATACTTTGGCCATGTGATGCAAAGAGCTTACTTATTTGAAAAGACCCTGATGCTGGGGAAGATTGAGGGCAGGAGGAGAAGGGGACGACAGAGGATGAGATGGTTGGATGGCATCGCCGACTCAATGGACATGGATTTGGGTGGATCCAGGAGTTGGTGATGGACAGGGAGGCCTGGTGTACTGCAGTTCATGGGGTCACAAAGAGTCGGACACAACTGAGTGAGTGAATTGAACTGAACTGAGTAGGCCTGGAGAGAAACTGCATCAGATTGGAACAGAGTAACAGAGAGTACTCTCAAGGAAAAATAATACTTTGTAAATTATCTAATGTATTTGATTTTATTAGACTTGATAATTTTACAATTCTCTTGGAGAAGTTGAATAAAGAATTCATGATAGGTACAACTAAAGTTAATGAAATGGGGGGAAAAGATGATAAAAAATTTAAAAATCAATACTGATATTCGTGTAGGGAATATGGAGGAAATGATTTAATATTGAAGGCAGCTCTTTTGCCTCTTTTCTGTTTGTCTATTTCTGTCCCCATCTAGGTAAAGAATCAACCTATCAATGCAGGAGACATAGAAGAGGCAGGTTTGATCCCTGGGGTTGGAAATACCCCGTGGAGTAAGAAATGGCAACCCACTCCAGTATTCTTACCTGGAAAATCCCATGGAGAGAGGACCTGGGTGGGCTACAGTTCATGGAGTCGCAATGAGTTGGACACAACTGAGTGACTAGGCATGCAGGCACTAATCTTAAACACCTAATTATAGGAATGAGATCACTAAGCCATGGAAACAAACTATGGATTTATGCTTTACTAAATACACACCATGCCTTGCCTCACTTGTCGATTCTTCTCCTAGCTAAAAGGAAGAAAGAATGATCAGTTCTCTACCCCTAACAACTCCCTAAAGAATCCTGGAGGCAGATCACACAGAAAAGATAGCATGTGAAGGGAGTCAGCCACTTTGCACACAATGAAGAATAATGCAGAAGGCAAACTCCTGCTGAATGGTTCACTGAAATTCTTCCCCCACAGTTTTCCCTCTAAAAATTGTCATGACTGAGCAGAATCTTCAGAGTTGGTCTCTGGACAGGAGTCCACCTTCTCCCCAGATTGTGGGCTCTTCTGAATAAAGCACCTTTCCTTTATAGTGGCACCTGCCTCTCGAATTATTGGCTTTTGAGTGGCCAGCAGCCAAACATGAGTTTGATAACAATGTGAAGTGAAAGTCTCAGTCGTGTCCAACTCTTTGCGACCATATGGACTATACAGTCCATGGAATTCTTCAGGCCAGAACACTGGAGTGGGTAGCCTTTCTCCTCTCCAGGGGATCTTCCCAACCCAGGGATCAAACCCAGGTCTCCTGCACTGCAGGCAGATTCTTTACCAGCTGAGCCACAAGGGAAGCCCAAGAATACAGGAGTGGGTAGCCTATCCCTCTCCAGTGGATCTTCCCCACCCAGTAATCGAACTGGAGTCTCCTGCATTGCAGACAGATTCTTTACCAACTGAGCTATTAGGGAAGCCCTGGCTAACAATATGGGAAGTAAAAACAAAAGCAGTGATTTCAGCATTAAAACTGGTTTGCTTCTTAAACAGAGAATCGTATTTCTGATTTTGTACTTCTCTTTCTGAAAGGACATATATTGTTTCCATGTACAGTATTAACTCTATAAGTATTAAAATTGAAGATAATGAATTAGTAATATTAGGCAAAAAAAATACACATGCAAATATATACATAGAGTAGTTATAGTGGTTAGCTCTAAACTGCTATTTTTTTCTTCATAAGATTTGTGGATGATATTTGTGTGTTTTTTTTTTAAAGTGCTATATATATAACTTTACAAAAACAAAATTGAAAATAGAAAAATAATATATAGTCAATTTCAAGGCAAAAAGCAGAAAATTATAATACTGTGGTACAGAGACAACATCTTGAAATACTTTATCATTTTATGCTTGTATGTATTTTTTACAAAACTAAGATCATACTACATATTTGAATCTGGTTTTTCAGTTCTTACATTGAAAATATACTGAACATTGTCCATGGCATTATTTATAAAATATGTAATACATGGAAATTAGCTCCGTGCTGCCTTACATAACAGAGTTAGTTTCTTCTGTGTATTCATTCAACAAATTGTTTGATTTCTTACAAAATTCAAAGCACTGTGCTTGGCTCTGGGGATAGAGACACAAACAAGGAAGCTGTGGTCTGAGCTCTCAGAATGTTTACAGTCTATTGAAGAAAACAAATCATACAAATCATTATCCAAGTACTATTGGTACCTCAAAGCAAGCTTATAATAATAGATTAATTATTAATAAATAAATAAACTAAAAATCGAAACTGATTTGAGAGATCCGAGATCTCCTAAAGAAATTCATTTTATCTGAGACCTGACAGAGGATTCTGGAAACAGGAAATAGCACGATTCTTTGTTTTTGACCCAAATATTTAAAGCAAAATGATTGTTTTAGGGATTC
The DNA here is from genome assembly GCF_910594005.1 of Cervus elaphus. Classification (NCBI taxonomy): domain Eukaryota; kingdom Metazoa; phylum Chordata; class Mammalia; order Artiodactyla; family Cervidae; genus Cervus; species Cervus elaphus. The sequence goes on along the minus strand of NC_057819.1, from coordinate 77,331,778 downwards.
TAAAAAAGGGGCAATTTATGTACAGTTGATCTGAATTATACCTGAGAAGTGCACTTGTACCGTATCTTCTCCTATAGCCTAGTCTCAAGATGCTGGGTGACTAATAATAATCTGGATTAGTAAATAAGAGAACTAAGTAAATTTATAAATGATTATAGCTCCAGATAAACATAAATGCTTACATTGTAGTTTATATTGCAAGGCATAGGTTAGGTAATGTGAGGGATTCCTTGGTAGCTCAGTGGTAAAGAATCCCCTGCAATGCAGGAGATGTAGGTTCAATACCAGGGTCAGGACGATACCCTGGAGAAGGAAATGGCAACCCTCTCCAGTATTCTTGCCTGGGAAATCCCATGTACCGAGGCGCCTGGCAGGCTACAATCCATGAGGTCTCAAAAGAGTTGGACCCAATGTGCCAGCTAAACACAACAATGAAGGAGTTAAGTATCATATGTTTCCTGACTTTAAGGAGCTTTAATCATGCTTTCTAGCCAAAAGAGATGTAATCTAAGAGAATCACCCCAGAATTTAAATGAGATATAACAATTTGTGAATTTTTATTTTACCGTTGTTATTCTATTGATTATCATAAAAGAGGCAGCATATATTCCCATAATGAGAGCATTTTGTCACAATCATATTTCTCTCACTATATTTCTCACAGATTCAAATAAATTTATACTCATGTTTAAAGAATAATTAATAACTGAGATCTACAAATAATATTCAGATACATACTTGTCATGACCAAGTAAATTAGTTCACTTCAGCAGAAGAAAAAATAATGAAACTAATTTTGCTTATTGCAGTTTCAGTGCTAAATATTAAAAAGGAAATCTTAACTATTAATTCAATTGATTTGTCATGTGGATCTTTAAAAATGTTTTCTCATAAATAAGCAACTTTAATTAGCATTCTATTTTTGCAAGTAAACTTGGATTTTAAAAATGTGCAGTTTCTCCTAGTTCAGGGTGATAGATGGCCCAATTACTCTACAAAGACTTGCTGTACAAGCTTTAAAGAGCAAATCATTATTTGCCATCTTGAAGAGGAATGCTTGCAAGCTTCTTGAACATAAGGCCAAGACTTATGCCTCTTTTTTATTCCACTAAGTTGGATAGTGAAATAGTTAAATGTAAAACCCCAGAAAATGAAGTCCTGGTGGAATATTTACAGTGGGCCCATAATATAAATGTATTTCCTGCTTTATTCTCTTCTTCTTTCTCCTCTTCTTTTTTTCCCCTTCCTGTTTACTCTACTCATTCTAGTTTTTCTTCTTCTAATATTTTATGTAGTTTCAGTAATTTTGGAAGATATACTGATGTAGTTTTTAGCCTGAAAGTATGTCCCTTTCCTCCTAAAAGACATGCTAGCCTCAGTCATCACAGGAACTGGAGGCAGAGGTAAAAGGAGAAGAGAGGGAAATCCATTCTTGAGCATTAAGAGGTATTCGTAGCAAGCAGTTTTGTATTCTACACTTAAAAGTAAATGAGCCAAAATAGCTTCTGGCAATATAGTATGTGTGTAAATAAAAACATAGAACAGACTGGATGTAGCAGATGTAGATGTAGATGTAGATATAGATGAAGATGTAGCCAAAGAAATGGTGCTTCTGAACTGTGGTGTTGGAGAAAACTCTTGAGAGTCCCTTGGACTGCAAGGAGATCAAACCATTGAACCCTAAGGGAAATCAGTCCCGAATATTCATTGGAAGTCCTAAATATTCATTCATCAGCTGAAGCTGAAACTGCAATACTCTGGCCACCCAATGTGAAGAGCTGACTCATTTGAAAAGACCCTGATGCTGGGAAAGATTGAAGGCAGGAGGAGAAGGGGACGACAGAGGATGAGATGGTTGGATGGCATCACTGACTTGATGGACATGAGTTTGAGCAAGCTCCGGCAGTTGGTGATGGACAGGGAAGCCTGGCGTACTGCAGTCCGAGGGGTTGCAAAGAGTTAGACATGACTGAGCGACTGAACTGAACTGAGCAGATATAGATCTGAAGATTACACAAACTCAGGTTTTCAATAAAATAATTTAAATTATTTTTTCTAAGATATACTTTGTACATGCTGATGCTTTTTACTGCCAGTTCAAAAAAAGCTGATTAAAAGATGATTTAAATGATGATGAACTTACTATTTCCCACACCAAGGCACCCAGAGCTATGTGGCCCCAGAGTTCATGAATTAGAGGCTGAATGACACTCTCATGCTCTTTCCTTCTTGTTTCATCATGTTTGGAGTTGACCTTTGTCATCAGGCCTTTAAGTGATCAGAGTTCTAAAAAGAAAACCCTCTAATATCGGAAGTAGAGGGTTTCTTGAAAAGTAGTTTCTTTTCAAATGCTTTTTCAAAGCAGGGAGGTGAACTGTTTCCAGACTTTATAAACAGCTGTGTACATTATTTAAAATTTACTTATAAGAATAATCTTCTTGAAGAAGGAAGCTCAAATGGTGCTTACTTTGTGCCCCTACACTCCCCTTGCCTCTTGTTTAATTTATGATCCTTTTGATAAAGAACATCATGCCCACTATACATGGGAGTATCATAGTACTGTTGTCTTGCCTCAACCAATTAAATTTTGCACGGTTAAATACTGACTCATCACATTCTTGATAGTAAATCAGAGTAACATTCATATATACTGCATTTATGTTAATTACAATAATTACAAAGGGTCAAATGACCAGAAGAGTACAAATATAATGATTATTACAGAAATAAGTTAGGTCCTTCCTATATATTATCTTGCTATGATACATGACATCAAGCTAGGAATAGAGAAAACATGTGTTAATCAAGTAAGGGTACATTATGATTTGTTTGATAGTTAGAAAGATAAGCTCAATAACTTCTTCTAACAAATTTATGTTGAAAACAAACAAACAAAAAGTGATAGAACCAATACATGAAAGAGTTTAAAGTGACTTCAGGTACTCTTTTCCATCATTACCAGTTTTGTTTTCCCACCATCAACATGTCAAAATTTATCTCTAGTTTTGATGACTTTGTAAAATACTATGGTATTTTAGTATTATAGTACATTTAATACTATAATATGCTATTATTACTATATTAAACTATATATGAAAGCCGTTTTTGTAAATCTTCCCCTTGTTTTGGCATAAAATATTTTACTTATCTTCACCTCAATGAGATTTAAATATTTTAATATACATTTTTGTTGTTTAGTCCCTCAGTTGTGTGACTGCATCACATGAGGCTTCCCTGTCCTTCACTATGTCCCAGAGTTTGCTCAAATCTGTGTCCATTGAATTGCTGACGCCATCCAACCCTCTCATCCCCTGTTAACCTCTTCTCCACCTGCCCTCAATATTTCCCAGTACCAGGGTCTTTTCCAATGAGTTGGCCCTTCCTATTAGGTGGCCAAAGGATTGGAGCTTAGGCTTCAGCATCAGTCCTTTCAAAGAATATTCAGGGTTGCTTTCCTTTAGGACTGACTGGTTTGATCCCCTTTCTGTTGAAGGGACTCTCAAGAGTCTTCCCCAGCACCACAATTCAAAAGCACCAGTTCTTAAGAATTCAGCCTTCTTTATGGTCCACTTCTCACATCCACACATGATTACTGGAAAAACCTAGCTTTGACTATACAGACTTTTGTCAGCAAAGAGATGTCTCTACTTTTTAAAACACTGTCTAGGTTTGCTCTCCAAAGGAGCAAGTGTCTTTTAACTTCGTGGCTGCAGCCACCATCTGCAGTGATTTTGGAGTCCAAAAAAAATAAAGTCTGTCACTGTTTCCATTTTTTCCCCATCTCTTTGCCATGAACTGATGGGACGAGATGCCATGATCTTAGTTTTCTGAATGTTGAATTTTAAGCCAGCTTTTTCATTCTCCTCTTTCACCTTCATCAGGAGGCTCTTTAGTTCCTCTTCACTTTCTGCCATAAGGGTGGTGTCATCTGCATATCTGAGGTTATTGATATTTCTCCCAGCAATCTGATTCCTGCTTGAACTTCATCCAGCCTGGTATTTCACAAGATGTACTCTGCATTTAAGTTAAATAAACAGGGTGACGATATACATTAAATAATTAATAAATGTACACTGTCCCATTCTTATTTTTAGAGTTCTAATGACTAAGTTTCTGAGTTTCTGTCTGAGTTTCTGACTAATGTCTGTTTCCTAATGACTGCTGTATATAACTGGAGAACAACCAAGGCAAAGGCAGGTTGCCTGGCAGTGTTCCATTTCCCGGATGCGTGCTTAGTCATGCAGTCGTGTCCGATTCTTTGCGACTCCATGGACTGTCGCCCACCAGACTCCTCTGTCCGTGGGATTCTCCAGACAAGAATGCTGGAGTGGGCTGTGGTGCCCTTCTCCAGGAAATCTCCTCAACTCAAGGCTGGAACCTGCATCTCTTATGTCTCCTGCACCGGCAGGCAGGTTCTTTACCGCTAGTGCCACCTGGGACCTTTTTTCTAATAATGTTTTCAGAGAAGAATTTTTTTAGAGCTGTCCAGCCATTTACCATTTCAAAAAATTTTCCCACACTTAAGAAATATCAAGTATGTAATTGTGATAGATTTACATGTGTAAAAGTTAAATCTGAGTAATTTCTGGTGTGAATGAGAGTGTGAAATTGTCTGCTCACCTGAATTTATGTAATACTAGGAGAAGAGCACACATGTGCTAATATTCTTTGTGTTCCTGTACATATTTTTGCTGGCTTAGAGTTTATATTTCTAATTCAAACAAACAAAAATTCTGTTTTTTATTTGGTCTTAATACTTTCATCTAACTTGTGTTTGTAAAATGCCAATTCTGCCACATCATCTGTATTGTGTGTATATATTGTTTTCTTTTTTTGAAAACTGACTTTTAGAGAAGTTTTAGGTTTACACTGAAAGTGAGGGAAAGGCACAGATATTTCTCATAGGATCTCTGCCCTACACATGCACAGCCTTCCCATCATCAACGTCACTCACCGTAGTGGTGCATTTGCTACAACTGATGGGCCTACATTGACTCATCATATCAGTCTAATTCCATACTTTACGTTAGGGTCCAATCCTGATGTCGCATATTCTATGTGTTTGGACAAAGGTGTAATGACAGGCATCCATCACTTGTGATACCATGCAGAGTATTTTCAGAAATACTAAAAACTCTGTGTGCTCTACCTAATCACTCCCTTCCTGCCTCTATTTTTAACAAAATCTATAAATGTAATTGTAGAACTACTTTGCAGAGTTGCCCATAAAGAGTAACTATAAAGTCGTTAGGCACACTCTGGGCATTTAACAATGAAGTTGTTGTTATAGTTGTTGTTATTATTATTATTCAGTAAGCAAAATTGATCAGTTTTCTATTATTCTAGCTTATAGCATTTAATGTCACTCACCAGATGGGAATCAGAGAAAGAGGGAGTTGGGAATAGAATTGAAGATTGGTAATACTGGAAAGGATCTGAGAGATCACCCAGTCTGTCTAATCTGAGATCCTTTAATCAGATAAAGAAACTGAAACACAAACTTGCTAAGTGTCTTGCTCTAAATATCATATAGAAAAATATTACTTAAAATTCCTTTCATATATGAACACATTGTAATAAAATAACATTATAATATTAACATTTTGAATTATTAAAATACTATGTCTATCAGCATAGAGATGACCAGTGAGAAACAGGACCAAAACTTAGTCCTTGGATCTTTCACTTCAGATTTTTTTTCCACATGAATAAAACTTCTTAAATAGGCATAATAACTTAACATTCCCAAACTATGAACACCTGTCCTCTCATAGAGAGCTTTGTGAATTTAAATGCATGAATAAATTTTGTTCAAGTAGTTTAAATTTCATACCTACCTAAAGAATATATTGTATATTCTCTTAGGGATGTGTTCTATAGAAAGGGAAACTAGTGTCAACAAATATTGTAGCAAATTTAGGAAGAAAATACTTGCTCCAATTTTTTTAATGACATACACTTGTATCATAAATGCATCTGGTAGATTTGAAATGCCAAATTCACATTTTCAGTCCCCTAAAATAAAATTGTGCTAGAGTAAAGTAGAAATCATTAGACCAAGCAACTTGTTTCCATGATCTTTCATTCAAACTTAGTGTTCCTGTAAATCTGCATTCCATTTCAAGATTCATTGTGTGGGGCTTAGAATAAGCTATGTGCATAACTGAGGAGCAGAGTTTTTCACAAGCATTTCCTCAGGTAACTGATAGACTTAGTGCCATCCTAGATGTATCTTGGGTGCAATCAACAGTCTTAAGATTGAAAAGGCGGGGGGAGGATTTATACCTTTCATTATTGTTAAATGATAGAACACTTTCTGTATAAAGTCATCTGCTAATATGCTTGTGTGAGTGTCAAGTTCCTCCAGCTGTGTCTGCCTCTTTGCCACCCTATGGATGTGTAGCCTACAAGGCTCCTCTGTCCATGGGATTCTCCAGACAAGAATACTGGAGTGGGTTGCCATGCCCTTCTCCAGAGGATCTTCCTAACCCAGGGATTGAACCCAGGTCTCTCACATGGCAGGAAGATTCTTTACCCACTGACCTATCAGGGAAGCCCCAGTGGTAAAGAACCCACCTGCAATGCAGGAGATGCAAGAGACGCAGGTTTGATCTCTAGGTCAGGAAGATCCCCTGAAGGAGGGTGCAGCAACCCACTCCAGTATTCTTGCCTGGAGAATCCCAAGGACAGAGGCACCCTGCAGGCTACAGTGCATAGGGTCACACAGAGTAGGACATGTCTGAAGCGACTTAGCATGCTTGCATCAAAGTATCCAGAAAAGCAGAAAAGACCCCTGATAAATGTAGCATTCTTTGTGATTGGAATGAAAACTTACCTTTTCCAGTCCTGTGGCCACTGCTGAGTTTTCCAAATTTGTATATATTAAGTGCAGCAGTTTCACAGCATCATCTTTCAGGATTTGAAATAGCTCAACTGGAATTCCATCACCTCCACCAGCTTTGTTCTTAGTGATGCTTCCTAAGGCCCACTTGACTTCACATTCCAGGATGTCTAGCTCTAGGTGAGTGTGAGTGATCACACCATCATGATTATATGGGATGTGAAGATATGTTTTGTAAAGTTTTTCTGTGTATTCTTGCCACCTCTTTTAATATCTTCTGTTTCTGTTAGGTACATACCATTTCTGTCCCATTGAGCCCATCTTTGCATGAAATGTTCCCTTGCTATCTCTAATTTTCTTGAAGAGATCTCTAGTCTTTCCCATTCTATTGTTTTCCTCTATTTCTTTGCATTGATCGCTGAGGAAGGCTTTCTTATCTCTACTTGCTGTTCTTTGGAACTCTGCATTTAAATGGGTATATCTTTTCTTTTCTCGTTTGCTTTTTGCTTCTTTTCTTTTCACAGCTATTTGTCAGGCCTCCTCAGACAGCCATTTTGCTTTTTTTGCATTTCTTTTTCTTGGGGAAAAACCTTACGGCAGAACGTGAAGAAGAACTAAGGAAACTCTTGATGAAAGTGAAAGAGGTGAGTAAAAAAGTTGGCTTAAAGCTCAACATTCAGAAAACTAAGATCATGGCATCCAGTCCCATCACTTCATGGCAAATAGATGGGGAAACAGTGGAAACTGTGGCTGACTTTATTTTTCTGGGCTGCAAAATCACTGTAGATGGTGATTGCAGCCATGAAATTAAAAGACGCTTACTCCTTGGAAGGAAAGTTATGGCCAACCTAGATAGCATATTAAAAAGCAGAGACATTATTTTGTCAACAAAGGTCCATCTAGTCAAGGTTATGGTTTTTCCAGTGTCATGTATGGATGTGAGAGTTGGACTATAAAGAAAACTGAGCACCCAAGAATTGATGCTTTTGAACTGTGGTGTCGGAGAAGACTCTTGAAAGTCCTTTGGACTGCAAGATCCAACCCGTCCATCCTGGAGTACATCTCCATAAAGGAGATCAGTCCTGGGTGTTCACTGGAAGGACTGATGTTGAAGCTGAAACTCCAATACTTTGGTTACCTGATGCGAAGAGCTGATTCATTTGAAAAGTCCCAGATGCTGGGAAAGATTGAGGGCAGGAGGAGAAGGGGACGACAGAGGGTGAGATGGTTGGATGGCATCACTGACTCAATGGACATGGGTTTGGGTGGACGCCAGGAGTTGGTGATGGACAGGGAGGCCTGGTGTGCTGCAATTCATAGGGTCACAAAGAGTCGGACATGACTGAACTGAACTGAAATGTAGCTTGCTTGTCTTTGCTTTGTCCCAGCTTTTTTCTTCAAATAAACCTGCTAATAGAAAAGTAAAATAAATAAAATTGAGGACCCTGGTTGTTATGCCAACTAAAAATTGGCACTTGCCATTTACCTCTACAATGAATAAACTATGAGCTGCTTCAGCTGCTGACCTTCAACGCTCCCTGAAAGGAGTTCAAGGTGGAGATCAGGGATGAGGCACTTGTGCTCTGAGAAAATCTGGCAAATCTTCAGACAGATAATTTCAGAAGAAGACTTTATGAGCCCAATTCTTGCATCTCCTCATATCTAGAAAAGCATTAAAATCCTTCATGGTGACATCTGCTCCTCATGACTAGCAATAACTTTCATGAGACTAGCAGAAAAATTCAGCAAAAAACATGGGCTAGATTACATGCCCTTCATCAAAACTATATATATGCAGCAATTTCCCCCTACCTCTTTGGGGGAGTTTCTCCGAGCTATCTGAAATGCTGTCTATAGGCACGAGTCTATGGACTATAGTCCTCATTTTGCCCAAAATAACTGACAGCTCTCACATTGTCCATTTTTTTCCAGTCGATAGTTAACTTGCACATAAATTCTCATAATCTATGAAAATTGGAGTTCCACAAAGGTGAATCAATCTACCATACAAATGCACATGTGAGAATGACTCTAATTAGAAAATAACCAAAAAAGAAGTCAAGAAAGACATATTTTATTTTATATGGAATGTGTGTGTGTGTGTGTGTGTTTGTGGGAGAGATCAATATTGAAAAAAAATATGAAGAATAATCTTTTAAAAACATATGCAGCATTAACAAAACAATATATTTTCCCATAGATGCATACAAATGCAATAAATAAGATATATTATAAATTAATGACAATGATTTTCTCAAGAGGAAAAAAAAAGGGCCTGACAAAGTGAGAAGAGGGAATTTCTACTTAATCATATTTTATACTTCACTTTGTGTAAAAATATGTGAAGCAAATACCTTTGTTAGCCAGATTCTAGAAAAGTTGATAAAGATGATATAACTGTTTTTGAAGTCCTTCCTTTTCATTTTGAGTGAAGATATAAAGCTCCATGTCTTTTTTTTTTTTCTTAGCAAGAAATTTTCCTATGGTTTTCTTTTTGAATTTTAATTCTTGAAAGCAATCAATCAGCTAGATAAATCTCCTCATTGTCTGTCTGTTTGTCTATCATCTCTATCATCATTTACTTTTATCTGTCTATTCACTTATTTAGTGCATTTTTACATGTAAACTTTTATTCTTTTAAATCTCATCTTGTCTTTCTTCTCTTGGGGCATAGAGCAGTTCTTCATTTACTTATAAAGCAGAACCAATTCAGCTTTCTTGAGGGAGAAAAAAGCCCAAAGGTACATTGGAATGGGTTTCACTTTCACCTCACCCACATCTCAGTGGATGAGCTGAAGGCATAAGACCTAATTCAATAGTTCTTATTGTCACTTGAGGCATTGTTCAGAATTATTTCTTATTGCATTATTTACATCAAGAATAAGTAAATGGGAAGTCTATACAAACACACACACACATACATACATACCACACAATTGTTTATCTAGACAAAATTAAGTTAAAGATTAAAAAGATCAGTTGATCCCAAGTGGTCTTTTACTTTTAATAATCTATGTGGCTGAAATACTTATAACTGAAGGATCTGATCATTTAATCTAACAAACTGCTTTTAACAAATGAATATGATTAAATGACTTAACACAACTGAAGTAAGTCATTTACATAATAGAATGAATTGCATAATTTAGATCAGGGGTCCCAAGTGCACAGGATCGAAAGCCTGATGATCTGAGGTGGAGCTGATGTAATAATAATAGCAATAAAGTGTACAATAAATGTAATGCTCGTGAATCATCCTCAAACCACCCTCCTCCCCATCTGTGGAAAAATTGTCTTCCACTAAACTTGTCCGTGGTGCCAAAAAGGTTGGGGACCACTGATTGAGATCATATTTTCTGAATGAAATAGATGAGATTAGCCACTCTCTGGGGGTGGGTTATGTGGGAGGGAAGACCAAGAGAATGAGAAGGAAAGTGACTTTATTCAAGTGCTTAATCTTGTTCTCATTTTGTAAATACCCCACCTCATCTCAGCACTTTATATTCTGATAAGAAGTAATAACCTTGAAGGATAATTTGGAGAGAGTATTTGAAATCAGGTCTGTCTTCGCAAGCCCACGATAATCAATGAAACTGTAGGACAATGTTTCTCAAAGTGTGGTCTCTGGAACAGCAACATTGGCACAACTGAAAACCCATTGTTGCTGTTGTTCAGTCACTAAGTTGTGTCCAACTTTTTGTGACCCCATGGACTCCAGTATGCCTGGCTCTCCTGTCTTTCACTGTCTCCTAGAGTTTGCTCAGATTCATGTCCATTAAATTGGTAATGCTATCTAACCATCTCATCCTCTGCCACCCTCTTCCCTTTTGCCCTCAATCTTTCTCAGCATCAGGTCTGAGAGTTATCAAGGAGCTGACTCTTTGCATCATCAGGCCAAATTATTGGAGCTTCAGCTTCAGCATCGGTCCTTCTAATGAATATTCATCAGCACCACCTTTCTAGATTCCATATATATGTGCTAAGATGCAATATTTGTCTTTCTGTTTCTGACTTACTTCACTTTGTATAAAAGGCTCTAGGTTCATCCACCTCATTAAAACCAACTCAAATTTCCTTTAGGATTGACTGGTTTGATCCCCTTGCAGTCCAAGGGACTCTCAGAACTCTTCTCCAGCCCTCTAATTTGAAAGCATCCATTTTTCAGCACTCAGCCTTCTTTATTGTCCAACTCTCACATCTGTATGAGGCAAATGGAAAAACCTTAACTTTGACTATATGGACTTTTGTTGGCAAAATAATGTCAGACATCAATTTTCTCTTCAAGAAAGGAAACCTATTAGAAATGCTAATTCTTGATCCAGAGTCTCTGGGAAAGACCTAGCAATTTGTGTTTTATCAAGGTGATGCAGATGTTAAGCCCAAATTTGAAAACCACTTGTATGGTGTAGTCTGCTATGGGTGGAAAGATTTGAGTGCATACATGCTAAGTCATTTCAGTCATGTCTGACTCTTTGCAACTCTGTGAGCTCTAGCCCACCAGGTTCCTTTCTCCATGGAATTCTCCAGGCAAGAACACTGGAGTGGGTTGTCATTCCTTTCTCCAAGGTGTCTTCCCAACCCAGGGGGTCTAACCGGGGTCTCCTGCATTGCAGGCAGATTCTTTACTGTCTGAGCCACCAGGGATGCCCCTTGAGTACATAGTAGACTATAAATAATAAAAAGGAATTTGGTATTGAGATCAGAAGACAGAGGATGTACTGAAACGTAAGAGGTAAGGTGTAAGGGAGGTGGGTGTGCACATATTTTGTTTTTGACTGTAGGTCCTAGTAATAAGAAAAAAATAACCAATCCTTGTGTATATCCTAGATCTGCCTGCTTTTGTTGCATTATCAGGCTGTTTATTCCATTTTTGTGTTCATTTTTGTGATATGATAATTATGTATGTTGTTTAGGCAATAAAAATTAAATTATAATTTTAAGTTGAATTATTTTAAGGATTTATAATTTGAAGTGAATGTAAAATGCAATTGCTGCCTTTTAGGGAATTTTTTTTCTTCCTTTTTTCTAGCCCAAGACATGCATATCAATGAGTTTTTACTGATGTAGCCAAAATTTTGAGAATGATGTGGATATATATCTATGAATACTGAGTGAGAAGTGCAGCATATTAAAAAGCAAAGATGTTTCTTTGCCAACAAAGGTCCACATAGTCAAAGCTATGGTTTTTCCAGTAGTCATGTATGGATACAAGACTTGGACCATAAAGAAAGCTGAGCACTGAAGAATTGATGCTTTTGAACTATGGTATTGGAGAAGACTCTTGAGAGTCCCTTGGACAGCAAGGAGATCAAACCAGTCAATCATAAAGGAAATCAGTCCTGAATATTCACTGGAAGGACTGATGCTGAAGCTGAAACTCAAATACTTGGCCACCTGATGTGAAGAGCTGACTCACTGGAAAAGACCCTGATGCTGGGAAAGATTAAGGGCAGAAGGAGAAGGGGACGACAGAGATTGAAATTGTTGGATGGCATCACTGACTCAATGGACATGAGTTTGAGCAAGCTCTGGCAGTTGGTGATGGACAGGGAAGCCTGGCATGCTGCAGTCCAAGGTGTTGCAAAGAGTTGGACACAACTGAGTGACTGAACTGAACTGAACAGATTTTATTTTCATCTACTTTTAACTATGAATGAAGCTTAAAAGATAAACCATTAAAAAGTCTGCTATAGGACTATTTAAATTTTCTTTCAAATTAAAAGGAGTCATCCCATTACACTAAAAATGTAATAAAAAATGTGTTGTGACCAAAATGAACTGCATATGGCAATACTATCCATTAGCTAAACGTAATGCATAAGGCTAATAGTTCTATTTGATGTGCTGGAATACAACTGCTACAGTAGTTTATATTATATTAACTTAAATTGTGATTTTGTCATTTAAGAATATTACTGTTCATGCAAAAATCTGTAGCTCTATTTTTTATTCCCCAAGTGTAAATGTAACTAAGAACAAGGATGAGCCTAGTGAATCATTAGAATGGTTGATGAAAAATCATGAAGAAAATATTCATGTATTTGATGAATGACAGTGAAAGGAAAGGCTAAATTCAAGCTTCTGTAATGACTTTCAGTATCTTTTGGTTACTAATACTCCCTGTATCACCCTGAATGTGGTTTTGAAGCTGATAATCTTATGGAAGTATATTTGTTCACTGATAGTTATTTTTTAATCTACTCACAAGTTCAATCCAACTATTTCACAGGTCTCCAGGAGTTTTCAGATTCATTGGTCCAGGTACACTATGAAAAAAATAATATATTTCTTCTTAAGATCCATCTTCCAATTCTCATCAAAATTAGATGGCCAAAAAAAAGGTAAAAAAAAAGAAGTTATAGGGGAGAAAACTTGAACACTTAAAGTTTCTGTAAAACTGACTCAAAAACTGGGCTAAACTTACAACTAATTTCAATTTCTTTTTATGTATAGTTAATCTATCCTCAAGGCAATTTACTTGAGACAAAAGCATTCTTTTCCTTGACTTGGCTCTTAGAGCCTATTTTTGTCAAGTACATTTTTTGTTACCAACGTCCAACTATTAATTGGCAGACAAAGTGTCAAATACTTGGTGAAAATGTATTAGAATTTGCTGAGTTGATCATATGCAAATTTCACTCTGGTATCATTGAAAACACTTTATGTATCTGTTGGAATCCTGTTTTTAAATGAAAGGAAACTGAGTTCTTTGTGGAACTTGAATGTATTTTTAATCTGCTTCCTTGGATCTTTCACTTTTGAGATAGAGGTATTTAAAACAGCCTTATACCTCCAAAAGCAGCAGCTCTCCAAAAGAAATACTGTATTCTAGACTCTCCACTATTAAAATATTTAGCTAAATTGTTGGAAATTCTTAAACAAAAGTCATCAGCATAATAAAAATACAATTTGAAAAATTGCCCTAAATGAGAAGTGAAAGGGTACCCTTAATAAACTACAGTGACATTTCTTGTCAATTATGTTCTGGGTGATTTACAAAGTCAAAAAGTTTTTTGTTGGCTATAGACAGTGCAAGGTCAGGCTTCAAGAAGAAATGGTTAAATTTGAAAATCTTCCTTGAAAGAGCAATTTGTATTTCTCTGGAAACAGTGGATTTCCAATAGTGAAGTGTCTGGCCTCAGGATGGAAGAAGAAGATTCATCAGCATCTTATAATTTTCTGTATGTAGGTCTTTTGTTTCTTTAGGTAAGTTTATTCCTAAGTATTTTATTCTTTTTGTTGAAATGGTGAATGAGATTATTTCCTTAATTTCTCTTTCTGGTCTTTCATTGTTAGTGTATAGGGATGCAAAGGATTTCTGTGTATTAATTTTATATTCTGCAACTTACTATATTCACTGATTAGTTCTAGAAAATTTCTGGTGGCATCTTTAGGGTTTCCTATGTAAAGAATCATGTCATTTGCAAACAGTGAGAATTTTACTTCTTCTTTTACAATCTGGATTCCTTTTATTTCTTCTTGTTCTGATTGCTGTGGCTAGGACTTCCAAAACTGTGTTGAATAAGACTGAGAATTTGCACCTTTGTCTTGTTCCTGGTTTTAGAATAAATGCTGTCAATTTTTTTGCCATTGAGAACAATGTTTGCTGTGGGTTTGTCATCTATGTACTTTATTGTGCTGAGGTATATTCCTTCTATACTTACTTCCTGGAGAGCTTTTATCATAAATGGTTGTTTAATTTTGTCAAAAGTCTTCTCTGTGTCTATTGAGATGATCATATCTTTTTAATCTTTCAATTACTTAATATGGTATATCAATTGATTGACTTGTGTATATTGAAGAATCATTGGATCCCTGCAATAAAGCCCACTTGATCATTATATAGGATCTCTTTAATGTGTTGTTGGATCCTGTTTCCTACACTCTCAAGCATGTTCTCCAGCACCACAGTTTGAAAATGAAAGTGAAATTCACTCATTCATGTCCAACTCTTTGAGACCCCATGGACTATACAGTCCATGGAATTCTCCAGGCAAGGATACTGGAGTGGGTAGCCATTCCCTTCTCCAGGGGGGGACTTCCCAAACCCAGGGATCAAGCCCAGTTCTCCCACATTGCAGGAATTCTTTACTGTCTGAGCCGCCAGGGAAGCCCACAGTTTGAAAGCATCATTTAAAACCTGTGTTTCCTTATTAATTTTCTGTCTGTATGATCTGTCTATTGATGTGAATGGGATACTAAATCCCCTACTATTATTTCACTAGCATCAATTTCCCAAGCATCATTTAAAACCTGTGTTTCCTTATTAATTTTCTGGCTGTATGATCTGTCCATTGATATGAATGGGATACTAAATCCCCTACTATTATTTTGTTACCATCGATTTCCCCTTTAATAGGTGTTTGCACTTGCCTTATATATTGAGGGGCTCCTATGTTGGGTGCATATATATTTATAATTGTTATATCTTTTTCTTAGATTGATCCCTTGATCATTATGTAGTGTCCTTCTTTGTCTCTTGCAATAGTCTTTATAATAAAGTTTATTTTATCTGACTCTTAAAATTCCCTTGGACAGCAAAGAGACCAAACTAGTCAATCCTAAAGGAAACCAGCCCTGAATATCCATTGGAAGGACTGTAGCTCCAATACTTTGGCCACCTGATCCAAAGAGTTGACTCACTGGAAAAGAACAGGATGCTGGGAAAGATTGAAGGCAGGAGGAGAAGGGGGTGACAGAGAATGAAATGGTTGGATGATATCACTGACCCAATGCACATGAGTCTGAGCAAACTCCAGGAGATAGTGAAGAATAGGGAAGCCTGGCGTGCTACAGCCTATGGAGTTGCAAAGTCAGACATGACTGAGTGACTGAACAAGAACAATTTTATCTGATATGAGCATTGCTATTCCTGCTTTCTTTTGACTTCCATTCGCACAGAATATCTCTTTCCAGCTCCTCACTTCCATTATGTATGTGTCCCTAGGTCTGGGGTGGGTTTCTTGTAGACAGTATATATAGGAGTCTTATTTTTGTACTCATTTAGCCAATCTGTGTCTTTTGGTTCGAGGATTTAGCCCATTTACATTTATGGTAGTTGTTGGTGTGTATGATCCTGTTATCATTTGCTGTATTGTTTTGGGTTTGTTTTTGTGTGTGCTCAGTTGCTCAGCCATGTTCAACTCTTTGTGACCCCCATGGAATTTTCAAGGCAAGAATATTGGAGCAGGTTGCCATTTCATCCTTCTGGGGATCTTCCTAACACAAGGATCAAACTCATGTCTCTTGCATCTTCTGCATTGGCAGGCAGATTCTTTACCTCTAGTGGCACCTAGGTCTCTTCTTTTTGTGTTTCCTGTCTAGGGAAGTTCCTTTAGTATTTGTTGTAGAGATGGTTTAGTGGTGTTGAATTCTCTTAAATTTTGCTTATCAGTAAAGCTTTTGATTTCTTCTTTGAATCTGAATGAGATTCTTGCTGGATAGAGTAATCTTGGTTGCTTCTCTTTCATCACTTTAAGTATGTCCTATTCTGGCCTGAGGAGTTTCTATTGAAAGATTAGCTGTTAGCCTTATGGGGATTCCCTTTTATGTTATTTGTTGCTTTTCCCTTGTTGCTTTTAATATTTGCTCTCTGTGTTTAATTTTTGTTAGTTTGATTAATATGTGTCTTGCATGTTTGCCCTTGGGTTTATCCTGTATGGGACCCTCTGGATTTCCTGGATTTGGGTGACTATTTCCTTTCCCATTTTAGAGAAATTTTCAATTTTGAACCCCTATGATTCAAATGTTATTACTTTTAATGTTGTCCCATAGGTCTCTAAGGCTGTTCTCATTACTTTTTATTCTTTTTCCTTTACTGTGTTGTTTCAGAACACATTATTTCCGCCATTCTATCTTCCAGCTCACTATCTGTTCTTCTGCCTCAGTTACTCTACTGTGATTTCCCTCCAGTGTATTTTCAATCTCAGTTGTTGTGTTCTTCATTGTTGATTGTTTATTCTATAATTCTTCTATGTCTGTGTTAAACATTTCTTGCATTTTCTCAGTTTGTAACTCTAGTCTATTTATCTATGCCTCCATTTTATTATGATTACTCTGAATACTTTTTCATGTAGATTGCCTATTTCTTCTGCATTTATTTGGTCTTGTGGGTTTTTACCATGTTCCTTTATTTGCTGGATGTTTCTCTGTCTTTTCATTTTGTTTAATTTACTGCAATTGGGGTCTCCTTTCTGGAGGCTAGGAGGTTGTAATTCCCCTCAAATGTGGAGTCTGTCTCCCTTGGGTGGGACTGGACCAATAATGTGTGAAGGTTTCCTGGTTGGGGGGATTTGTGCCTGTTTTCTGATTGGATGGAGCTAATTCTTGTCTCTCTGAAGGTCAGTAACAAGTCCAGTACTGTGTTTTGAGGTGTCTATTGGTTTGATATGGCTTAGGGCAGCCTGTCTGGTAATGTGCAAGGTTGTGCTCTTGTTTTGCTGAAGAGTTAATGTAGGGTCTCCACCACTGGTGCTTGCTGGCTTTTGGCTGTGGCTTTATCTAAGTGTTGAGACGGAGGCCTTTGGGAGGGCTGTCACCTATTAATGTTCTGTGTGGTCTTGTTCTATGGAGTTGGGATTTCTCTAGTCGTCCGAATTCCTGGGGTCCAGTTTGCTACCTCTGGAGTTCACGCCTGACCACTTACTGTAGCATCAACATTTCTCTGGCCACACAGCACAGAAGACAAAACCCTTAGACTATTGGTGAAGTAACTCTCAGCAGTCAAGATCACCCAGAGATTGACACACTTACATAGAGAAGAAATGAGGGAAAAATGAAGAAAGAGAGAATAAAAAAGATATAAATAAGAGTCAAAAGAGAAGACAGCAATCAAGCCAATAATAAAACCTCTAAATGAAAATGGATACTGAAAACTATTAACAGACTTTCAAAGATACAAAGTGAAAAATGAAAGACAAAAAAGCAAAGCCATGGAAAAATTGGATTCACAAAATAAAAAACATCTAAAATAAAAATCAAGAACATGAAATTTATTTTAAAAATAAAGTGCTTTTTTAAGAGGAAAAGGTAAGTTATGAAAAATAATAATTAAAGGAGTAATAAAGAACCAGATTAGGACAATATGAGAAAAGAAATAAAAAGGTGGAGAAAAGAGGGAGGGAATATATAGAGTGGTAGTGAGAGGAATGTGCAAGTAATTTCTTCACTTTCTTTCTCCATTTGATTTGCCTACTCAGAAAGTCCTCCGACATACCTAGGAAGGTCTCTGAACCTGTTGTGGGCAGTGCGGGGGTCTGCTCAGATTGAGGTCTTGTCTTGCTCCATATTGTACTTTCTCTCAAAGTCTGCTCCATATTGTACTTTCTCTCAAAGTCTGCAGTTGCTTCTAAAGTGCAGCTTCAGGTTAATGCTGGAATTTAAACCACTGCAGCTGTAATTTCTGGGAGGGTGTCTTTCGCCTTCTTTTCTTTGCTCACGCAGACCCTGTGTTCCACATTGGTTTTGAGCCCGCCTTGGCTTTTTTGTCTCTCTCCCATGTCTGTTGACCACCAGACACAAGGAGATGAAAGTAGCCGCTTATTTGGGCTCGCTTGGTCAGTTGCGCCAGGGAGAGAGAAGGGTTTAGCAGATGCTCTGGGCTGTGTGGGGGAGCTCAGGGAGACTGGGCCACGGTTGCTGTGGTCTGAAGCGAGTCAGGCCTCCCCAGGGGAGTTGGCTCTGGGTGGTAGGGCCTTTGGCAGACCCAAGTCATCCAGGCTCCCAAGAAGACGGTGGCAACGATAGCTGGGAGGTGGTTGCAATCTCTGGGACTTAGATTGTAGAGGTCTCCTGTCTTCTACCTCTGGCACCACGCTGCCTCGCTGGCTAGCTCTCTTTCAGCATTCACTTGGGTGCGTTCCCTTGTTCTGAGCTCCTGCACTCAAAGTGCAGAGTTAGTCTTCCTGCAGGAGTGATTCTTTGTTTTTCTGGCGGACCCGCAGTTTTTCTGGTCTGCCTCCGCTGTGCTGTGCCAGCCCCCTCAGGGTATCTGAGAGGCAGTCAGCCCATCCCTGAAGCCAGCGCCTCCGCACCCGGCCCCCCGCTGGCTGCAGGCAGCACCTGAGCTGCTTCTCTGTTGGGAAGTACCTTTCAGCAGAATCGTTGTGGTCAATTTTCTCCGTTTTGTCTTCAGAGCACATGTCTCCCTGTGCTCCGCTCTGAGGTTTCTCTGACCCCGTCTGTGAGGGGGTTTCCTATGTGTGGAAACCTCCTCTCCTCATGTCTCCCTTCCCCAGGGTGCAGTTACCCATCCCAAAACCGTTTGTCTCCCTTTTCCCTACCTAACTCCGATGAAATTGATTTGCCTTTCTGGAAGTCTGAGGTCCTCTGCCAGCGTTCAAAAGATGTTCTGTGGGAGCTGCTCTGCACGTAGGTGATTTTTTAATGTATTTGTGAGGGAGAAGGTGTTCTCCCATCCTATTCCTCTGCCATTTTGAAGGTCTTCTGAAACAGACGATTTAGAAACACTCACCGGGCCCTTAAATCTGACCGCTGTGTTAATGGTGTAGTACTTGTTATGACATTCTGTGAAGTAGTGATGGCTAGTTTGTGTGTTAGGGATCATGGGCAGCAATATACACAGTTATACACTGTGGTCCTCTTTGGAACAGACCTTTCTTGTTTTTATTGTCCCGTGCATTTAGTTCTTCTCTTGACATACGAATTGTTTGGGATTCCTGTCTGCAATCTCTTAGCATCCAAACCCTTAATTGTATACTTTCCATCTTTGTATTTCTTCTCTCACCTCCATCCTAACTGTTTGTCTTAAGCCTGGTCCCCCAGGTAGGTGAAATAAAGCATGAAGGAGGTGCCTTTAATGCCAATGATACAAACTGAAATTGAGACTGACCGATGACAAAAGCTTCATGGAAGTGGATATCATCACCTAATAGAATTGCTTCAGACCCCCAGGTTATTAAAATGACTGTAGCTTTGTGTGGAGATAAAAATGAGATGCTCTTGAGGCAAGGGCTGCAGGCTTTCTATTAGTTTCCTCTGATGTCAGCGTTTCTATTGGGGCAGGGTCATTCTAAGGCAGCACTTAGGATAACAAGGTAGTTTGCATAATGCTGTACTGAATAGAAAATAAATATGTCTATATACCTTTTTTTGAAGCTCAAATCTAACTACAGTGTTTCATTTCTTTCAAAACACAAATTAAGTATATTGTATAATTATTCTGAATGTTAATTATATGTTTCAAGGTATTCAGGGGCTCTAAATACTGATTTTTTTGTAAGGATAACTTCAAATTCCTGCTATTCTGTTTGTTTATTTCCCTTTGAATTAAATCTGTCTAATTACATGACTGTGCCTAATAGCACAATGAAATAATGAGCAGGGGAAAAATAAAGGGATAGATCATTTCAACAGAAGTGTGTCATCCTTTATACATAAAAATGGTCAAATCAAATCAAACAAAAACAAACATAAATACAGAGAACAGAGTAGAGATTTCCTCAGGGGAAGAGGCAGGGGGAGGGTGAAATGGGTAAAATGGTCACTCAGTGGTGACAAATAGAAACTCAGCTTTTGATGGTGAGCATGCTGTAGGGTATACAGAAGTAAAAATATAATGTTGTACACATGAAATTTCTATAATGTTGTAAACCAGTGTTATCTCCATAAAAAACAAATCTAAAATAAAAAAGGAAAAAAAAATGACCTTGAGATTTCCTTCCCCTTTGTGGAAGTTGATGCCCATTGCTTTCGTCTGCCCAAGTCTTTCTACCTTTAAAAGAAACTGTAGGTATTTGTAACATGGCTGAGTGCATGGGTGGGAGGGCTGTCTATAGCTTTCACTTCCTCTTTACATCACTTTACAATCAAGCTTTCAAGAAGGAACCTCTTTCAAGTGAATTTAGAGAAATTGTCCAGGATATTTAAAAACACAAAATCAATAAATTCCTTGGTAATTTTCATGAGTGTGTAGTGAGTGTTTGATAAGAAAGATTAATACAACATCACATGTAATTTAAGGATGACTGCCAATCAATAAGTCTCAACAAAGAGAACAGTACAGAAAGCCAAGGACATCTCTAATACAATGCATATGCTAGGAAGAATACAAAGCTACTTTTACATCATGGAGTGAAAGAACAAGAGATTTTCTAATGTCGTCCTCACAATGGCCACAACTTTTTTCAAAATCTAGATATCTTGCTACCCTTGATCTAGTTTAGTGCAGTTCAATACACACTAAAAATCAACTAATGGATTAGGTGCTTGGAGAGTTACTGGCTATACAAACATGAAGAAGGTATGACTCCTGCCGTGAAAAAGTTAAAAGTGGAAATATGATACATAACACCTTAACATATAAACACATTAGTCTTGGGTTTCAGGGAGATATAGAAGCAAGGAAGAGGCAGTTAATATGAACAGCTATTCTAGGTAGTTTTAATTGCTTCATCATCCTGTAAAGTGTCCAGTGTCCATTTAGGCTTCCAAGGGGCCAGTGGTCAAAGAAAGCTGTTGCAACTGGTGTGCAACACAGCAGCACGGAAACCTCTTCACTGTGCGGGGTGTGAGGTCACTGCCCCAAGATGAACATGCAATGTGCTCAGATGGAAGTGGGGTCACTCACACAGTTTCTTTCTCTAGTAAACTGTCCAAGAGTAGTTAGTGGGTTGAATGGTGGCCTCTAAAAAAGAGACATTCATGTCCTAATCCCCAGAACCTATGTACCTTAGATGACATAATAATAAATGTTGCTTTAAAATGGCACAAGATGTCATTGAGATAAGGATTTTTGAGAGAAGTAGCTCTGATCGTCTAAATGGATTACCATATATCTAAGAGATGGGCAAAAGTCATATTGAGAGAGAAGAGGAGGAGGCAAGATGCATGTTGAGGCAGAAGCTGAAATGGTGTGACTGTAAGCTCGGGGACACCTGAACCCCTAGGACCTGGGAAGAAGGAGGGACAGATTTTCTCTAGGAAGAAATGATTTTCTCGTAGGAGGGAGTATGGCCCTGCTGATACTGTGATTTTGGGATTTGATGTCCACAGCTGTAGCAGAATAAATTTCTGTCATTTAGCCCACTCAGTTTGAGATTTGTTACAGCAACCATAGGAAACCAATACACCGAGCAAGGGCAGACCAACCTCTAACAGAAGGAAAAGTACCAAGGAGAAAGGAGGGGTGAGCTCCTTCTCCTGGTTGAGTCAGATGCCATTCTTTAATTGCAGGGGAAATGTGAAAAACGCTTTCTATTTAGTGTACCTCAGGGTTTGCCGCAGGAGGAGAAGAGTGGAAGGCTTTTAGACTTTGGGGTCAGTTTTCATTAGTGATTCCATGATGGTGGCTAAATGTATTTTAAGTCCTATTTTTTATTTTATTTTTAATTGGAGTATATTGCTTTACAATATTGTCTTGGTTTCTTCCGTAAATCAGCATGGATCAACCATAAGTACATACACATCCCTTCCCTCTTGAGCCTTCCTTCCAACTTCCAGGTCATATATTTAAAGTCTGCTGGTTTTACACATTGAACTTGGGCCCTAACTCGCATTTTCTGCCTATTTCTATCCACATTTTCTAGTCCAATCAACATCTCTCACAGTCTGAACCAGAAGAGACTGATGCAATTTATGGTGATATTTCTCTACCTCTTTTACCAGAATCCTTATAAATCACATATTTCTTTTCCAAACAAGCCTTAGACTGCAATGTAGCAAAACCTTATCATTTCTATTAAGACTATATTAATTAAAGTGAATATATTAACTATGCTATGTGAATATCAAACTTTAATGAATTTATTTTACATTTCAATTAATTCATGCTAGCAAATAATCCCAAAACAAATTTTTCATTTGAAGAAAAAGACTTCTTGATTGCCTTGGAAGAGGACAGAATTCCTTTTCTCCCTGACCTTTAAGCTAGGCTTAATCTCTGTCAGCGGGATCTCAAGTTGGAAGGGAGCAGGCATGGGAATGGGTTTTTATTTGTATTCATTTGAATATTTTTTGCTAAGACCCTCGAAAGAATGTTATGATACAGCCACTACTGTGCATTAACAACTTTGTAACAGAACGGAGCCTTCTTTTCTAGAGATCAACTTTCCATTCTCATATATTTAATTCTAATCAAACTTTTCCTTTACCCATTCAGTCATCAATATTTATCAGTCTCCTACTTAAAATGCAAATTATATTAATTGGGTTTACAGGACTCAGATTCAGAGTGGACAAAAGTTATATACAATTTTATTACTTGGTGAAAAAAGCTACTATCTTGGAATATGCTCAGTAAACATTAATACATAGGGGAAAAGGAATTCCTATGTTGGGCTAAGAAATTAAGGAGCTGTTTTATGGGCTGTGGATGCCAATTGCAGTTTGTTATGAAAATTAAGGAAAGATAAAAGACTCCCATTTAGATGAGTGAGATGGATCATTCTAGATAGAGGGAGGAGGTTTGCAAAGCACAGTCATAGAAGAAAGAATATCTCATTTTATAAATGCTGGTAATATGATATGGCTAGAACTAGGTGTATGTAGGATGCAGTGATAGGAAGTGAGCTAACCTTATTGCCAGGGGTGGAACCCGAGGAGGCATTACAAGGAACAGTCATGAGCACATTTTATTTTTGAAAATTTACTGTTTAGCAGTGTTGGGTAACCCTATAATTATATGTGATGAATAATACTTTAATATCTGCTTTGCTCAATGAATTATAAATCTTTTTCCATTTTTTCCCCTTTTGTCTCTACAACTTAACATGGTGTCTGGTGGGTAGCAGGAATACAAGCATTTGCTGACTTAATAAAAATGAGGGGAAGAGTCTGGAAGAGGAGAGGAAAAGAAGATGAGAGAAGGAATTCATTAGAATGCTTTTTATAGAAATGATATCAGAGGATGACATTGATGTGTTAGGCTAAAGTGAGAGTGATTTTCCAAATTCCTGGCACGTGAAACTTTACTCATAAAAGACTTCAAGTAAGGCTCATTTTCTCTCAAATTTTAATGTTCTTCATGTTCATGGAATACTTCATCTCCTACCCAGACTGCAAACTCCTCAAGGAGCTTATTATTATGTTGAATCTCTAGTGCAGCAACATAACAGTCATGCCCACTTCATTTTATGATCACAAATGAATGAATCAAGGGATAAATTAACTCTAACTACCTGTGTATAATTGAGTATGGAAAGAGGGAAAACCTACAACATGGCCGAACTTCAAAATTTCAACTTCAAATTTAAGTGATCATGCACAATACTGAAAACTAAAAGGAATGGGAATTGAACAAACTTTTATTTTCCTTCTACTAAAGAGGACATATATATATATATATATATATATATATATATATATATATATATATTTTTTTTTTTTTTCTATCATGTGCCTTCAGCAAGATAGTTTGAGAACTAAAGTTAAAAAGGGATGGTTAGGAGTGGCAGACATATGGTGAGTTTTCCAGTAACACAGATTTTATTTTTCACAGCCTAAAGTGTGAGGCTCCCCAAACTCAGTTTCCATTAAAAAAACAGAAGGAGCAGATGTTTACCTAGAGCTAATCATATGACCACGTGTGATTCACTTGCACAAATTTACATTTGTCACATTCACAGAAAACATCTGAAGTCTGCCGCTATGTCCCCACATGAAACAGCCTAATTCTGAGGAGAATTTCAATGAATTACCTTATTGAAAGAACCCAAGGTCAGAGCTCCATTCTCCATGCTATATAGGTTCAAACCTTACAGAATTAGTAGGGAATTGTTAGAGATGGGAGTGCTGTGTAGGGACTTTATGTGGTTCCCGTTGCCAGGGCAACAACTCTCTTTGTTTTCACTCAAAGCTGCAGCTTTATTTGAAGCCTGAGTCTCAGGTATACTGGAGAAACAGTTACAAAATCAAAAAGAAAAGAAAGCAACTGTATTTTGAGGAAACAATTTTTAAGGTAAACCATTACTTCATTGGCCCTTCTTTTTTAAATTTATTCAAGGTGGAAACTTAGATTTCTTTTCCTTCCAAATATATTTATAATATAAAAACTAAAATTTTGCAAAGTTTATGTACAAATTTTTTTCTACATTACTGAACAATATTATCAATTTATGACAATAATTTCAGGGAAGATTTTTGAACTCTTTCTGAAACTTCAAGGTATTGCCTATAAATCTCAAAAATGTTGGGGTTTTGAAATTTAAAGGAAGAAGAAGTATATAAAGATCAATTGGCTGCCTATGGGGGATGGGGAAATATATGCAGAAAAGTGCTTTAGTCAAGAAGACAGCTAGCTGTCTAATTTTCTAGCTAGAAAATTAGAATGCCACAATACACCAGAACTACATAGGGTTGAAGAAAATCTTAGCCAAAGCCCCAGCTGTTAGTAGTACCCACTACTTCTTGTGAACCCCATAAATGAGATTAGGCTTCTGTGGGTGTGGTTTTCTCTTTTTAAAAAAAGTATCTTAGACAAGACCATGTTCTACAGGCCATTAACAGGTAAACACACACACATACACACACAAGGTCAGTTAATTTTGAGAAATGACAATTGAAGTGTTCTGTAATGTTTATAATATGTTGTATATGAAGCCTGTTTCCATATATATTAAGTCACTTAAATTCTCACAAGAATAGAATTACAAGCAGGTATTATTACAAAATTTAAGGAAACAGATGTTGAGAGGTTAAGAAATCATCTGAAGGTCACAAAACTACTGAGAAGCAAAGCTGGGCTTCCCCTGTGAAGTTGAGTTCTAGGGTCCAAGGTCTGTTAAACTATCATGTGAATTTCTTTATAGAGTTCCTCATTTCAAGATTTCCTATTCATTTGATATGTCTATTATTGTATAAATCTTTAATATGGAGATGATATTATGCAAAGTTTCTTAAATGTATTAACCACTGAATATTTTTTTCCACAGAGTATTATAAGGGACTGTGGAAGATATGCTGAGAAATGCTGGGCTGGGCAACCCATGTTCTTGCATCTCTATAATAAGATGATTCTGAGAATAAGCAGAGAATTTCACACTTTACAGTGCTCTATAAATTGTTTGCTTCTAATATTAACATTTTGTAGAGTATTTTGAAGAATACTAAATTAAGAACTTGCAGTTTTATGAATGATAACGTGAAATGGAAAAAATGAAGTTGTTTTACGTCCATATTTATTGAATTTTTAAATTTTCTATAATTATTTTAAGGACGTGTTATTTAAAACTGTTTTATTCATCCAAAATTTCCAAGTGAATTCAACTATGAAACAATAAAAACAAGAAAGATCAATGCATTGTTTCTATAAAAACATATTCTATAGACAAATATAAATATATTTCTCTCATTCATTCTTTTCAATTTACTGTAGAACTTTTGCATCAGGTAACTAAGTATGATGAGCATAGACAATGTAGATTGAATAAATCTGGGGAGAATGTATGGAGTAAATTAAAAAGAGTATTTAAAAAATCCTTTATGAGAAAATGTGCTTAGTCTTGAGATGCTGGTCTTGATTTCTAAGACTGCTGCTGAACATAAATGCCTTGGCATGTATGTGAGTGAACTGCATGTGTATACTCAAGCTATTGCCTCCATTAAGTTTTTGTTATTCCTTATGAGGCTGCTGCCTAAAATTTCAGGCTATAAGAGGTTCTGTTCAGTTCAGTTTAGTTCAGTCGTTCAGTCATGTCTGACTCATTGTGACTCCATGGACTGCAGCACCCCAGGCCTCTCTGTCCATCACCAACTCCTGAAGCTCACCCAAACTCATGCCCATCGAGTCAGTGATCCCATCCAAACATCTCATCCTTTGTCATCCCCTTCTCCCACCTTCAATCTTTCACAGCATCAGGGGCTTTTCCAGTGAGTCAGTTCTTTGCATCAGGTGGCCAAATATTGGAGTTTCAGTCTCATCATCAACCCTTCCAATGAATATTCAGGACTAATTTCCTTTAGGATGGACTAGTTAGATCTCCTTACAGTCCAAAGGACTCTCAGGAGTCTTCTCCAACACCATAGTTCAAAAGCATCAATTCTTCAGTGCTCAGCATTCTTTACAGTCCAACTCTCACATCCATACATGACTACTTGAAAAAAAAAAAAAAGCTTTGACTTGATGGATCTTTGTTGGCAAAGTAATGTCTCTGCTTTTTAATATGTTGTCTAGATTGGTCATAACTTTTCTTCCAAGAAGCAAGCATCTTTTAATTTCATGGCTGCAGTCACCATCTGCAGTGATTTTAGAGCCCCCCCAAAATAAAATCTGTCACTGTTTCCCCATCTCTTTGCCATGAAGTGATGGGACCAGATGTCATGATCTTAGTTTTTGAATGCTGAGTTTAAGCCAACTTTTTCACTCTCCTTTTTCTCTTTCATCAAGAGGTTCTTTAGTTCTTCTTCACTTTCAGCCATAAGAGTGGTGTCATCTGCATATCTGAGGTTATTGATATTTCTCTTGGCAATCTTGATTCCAGCTTGTGCTTCATCTAATCCAGAATTTCTCATGATGTACTCGCCATATAAATTAAATAAACAGTGTGATAACATATAGCCTTGAGTACTCCTTTCCTGGTTTGGAACCAGTCTGTTGTTCCATGTCCAGTTCTAACTGTTGCTTCTTGACCTGCATAGAGATTTCTCAGGAAGCAGGTCAAGTGGTCTTGTATTCCCACCTCTTGAAGAATTTTCCACAGTTTTCTGTGATCCACGCAGTCAAAGGCTTTGGCATAATCAGTAAAGCAGAAATTCACGTTTTTCTGGAACTCTCTTGCTTTTTTGATGATCAATGGATGTTGGCAATTTGATCTCTGATTCCTCTGCCTTTTCTAAATCCAACCTGAACACCTGGAAGTTCATGGTTCACATACTGTTGAAACCTTGCTTGGAGAATCTTGCGCTAATGTGTGAGATGAGTGCAATTGCGCAGTGGTTTGAGCATTCTTTGGGATTGCCTTTCTTTGGGATTGGAATGAAGACTGACCTTTTCCAGTCCTGTGGCCACTGCTGAGTTTTCCAGATTTGCTGGCATTTGAGTGTAGCACTTTCACAGCATCGTCTTTTAGGATTTGAAATAGCTCGCTGTAATTCCATCACCTCCACTAGCTTTGTTCATAGTGATACTTCCTAAGGCCCACTTGACTTCCAGGATATTTGGCTTAGGTGAGTGATCATACATCATGATTATCTGTTTCATGAAGATCTTTTTTGTAAATGTGAGTGAACTGTGTATGCCTTTCCTTGCTGCCTCTTCTTAATATCTTCTGCTTCTGTTAGGTCCTTTATTGTGGCCATCTTTGCATGAAATGTTCCATTGGTGTCTCTAATTTTCTTGAAGAGATGTCTAGTTTTTCCCATTCTATTGTTTTCCTCTATTTCTTTGCACTGATCACTGATCATTAAGAGGTTATAGTATGCTATGGTAGAGTTATAAGAGGTTAAAGTATGCTATAGACTGGCATGCTTTAGGTATCTAAGGTATTATAATTAACAGTTTTATACACTTACGTTGGAGACTTGGGTGTATGTGTCTCCAGACTAGTAATCCAAAAAACTATTGATCTTAACTTGAAGTCAAATACAATACTGTTGAGTTTCTTTTATCATTGAGTCTCTCTATTATTCAAAGTCTCTCTCTGAGCCTTACTGAGACTGTAGCACGTCTATTTCTCCACTGCCACCACCATATGGAACTCATGGTTCAATGTATCTTCAGTGAAATGACATGCAGCTACAAGATTTTTTACTTTAGTTAGAAATTTCCAAAGTAATTTTCTTTCTATTCTCAAAACATAAACTTAGAAAGCAAGGTAGTATAAACTCCAAAGTTAGAAGTTTTTCATTTTCTCTTTTTTTAAACTAATTTTTAAAGGATATTCAGATCTTGTTATGTTTTATTAACTCTTGAGAATAAAATACAGTTCCGTTATGTTGTGATAGTGTCTCGTAACACTGGTTGGTTTGAATATTAAAATCTTGGACTTGTCAGATCAGTGCTACAAACTGTGAGAGAGACATGACCTAATCAAAATAGAATACCTGTATTTTAAATTCTTAATTATTTATCTGGATAATAAAGGTGATCAATCTGAGGTTAATTTCTGGTTTATATAAGAAAAGAAAAAATTAAACTCTAAAGCATTTGATCTTTCATTTATGAAAAAAATCTCTCTGCTATATGATATCATCAATATTTGTCAAATATTTCTTAAAAATTCAACAACAACAGGAAGCTCTGCCTCACCAAAAATTTCCTGTTTGTTCACTACTAATCTCACATGTGGATGATAAAGGGAAGGAGACTTGATTTAGAGCAGCTGAAGAGCAATTGCTATAAATACGCATGGCAGAGGCACAAAATAAGATTGTCATCGTGAAAATGCTTTAGAGGTGATATTTCTTGGTCTGAAATTATTATCTTTGTGCCATAATATGGCTTTACAAAAGTTAAATTTGCTCGTACTGATGTTAACATTTTCACTTAGCAACTCATTAAGCTCGTCATCACTTTAATGCAGTCAAGTTTTAAATGAAACTTAATATTGAGTTTCTGGTTCAGTTTCAGTTAATTTTATAGCAAAAATACCTGGACCTTGATGTGATCCATTAAGATCTTTATGTTGTCTTTCCTTGATTCACATTAAGGTTGTATCCAAAGCATGCTTATCAGATAGGACTAGACATTGAATCTGAATGTCGTGCTTTTCTAAATTAAGAATAATAATAATTAAAATTTACATAAAATAAAACTTTCCAGAGAATTGGCTTAAATAATAAATAAGCATGACCCCAGGTCAGTTTCTGATTGTACAGTTGTCAAAACCTAACAGCCTTGGCAGAGTCATTTTTTGTTTAATAAATCTTGAATATACCACCATGTGTGTGCAATGTAATATCTCATTGAGTTTTTTTTAAAATCCACAACTGTAATCAAAAGTTCAAAAGCAATAGTGTGAAGTAAAGAATTCACTCTTGTGAAATGTAAAATTCAGAGTATTTTCTCTTTAGAAGTGAACAATAAAAGCATCAGAAGAGCCATATGAACATATTGCCTAAATTTAAAGCAGCCAAATAAATGAATTCAAAATCAGTAAGAAAATTGCTTTATCCTGGCAGTGGAATAATTCTAAAGGAACACATATATATACGCATATATATATACTCCCTCAAAAATAAAAGGTCACATTTGTCCAATGAATAGTAGTGTCAGGAGTCCCTTCTGCTGACCTCTGTAAGTAAGAAAGTAGCATTCCAAAACAGTGATTGTTGAGGAACATCAATCCTTCCCTATTTAAGCATCTATCTTACCGGAGAAATGAACTGTGATTCCACAGCAGTGTTGAATCAAAAGATGCTTTGTGATAATTCCTTTCAGCTTCTAAGCCTGACATACATATGACTCTATTTAAATGAATTTTTCCTGTTTAAGTGATATGTATTAGTTAATTTTGTCTTTTATATTGAGTCTTTAAATACATAGATTTACACTCTAATACATTCTTTCCTTATACATATTTCAAATATTGATTTGGTTTCATGGTGCTATTTTCTTCATTATTGTTCAGTCACCCAGTCCAACTCTCACATCCATACATGACAATTGGAAAAACCATAGCTTTGAGTAGACAGACTTTTGTGATGGGATACTGTTTGCTAAAATTTTGTTGAGGACTTTTGCATCTATGTTCATCAGTGACAGTGGGCCTGTAATTTTCTTTTTTTGTGTGTTGTCTTTGTACGGTTTTAGTATTAGGGTAATGGTGGCCTTGTAGAATGAGTTTGGAAGTTTTCCTTCCTCTGCAATTTTTGGAAACCATTTTAGAAAGACAGGCATTAGCTCTTCCCTGAATGCTTGATAGAGTTCTCCTGTGAGGCCATCTGGTCCTGGATTTTTGTTTTTTGAGAAATAGTTCATCACAACTTCAATTTTAGTGCTTAATTGGGTTGTTCATCATTTTTATTTCTTCCTCATTCAATCTTGGAAGATTGAACTTTTCTAAAATTCTGTCCATTTTTTCCAGGTTATCCATTTTATTGCTGTATTGTTCATGGTCTCTCATAATCCTTTGTATTTCTGTATTGTCAGATGTAACCTCTCCTTTTTCATTTCTAATTTTGTTGATTTGATTCTTTTCCTTTTTTTCTTGATGAGTCTGGCTAAAGGTTTGTCAATTTTGTTTATCTTCTCAAGAAACAAGCTTTAGTTTTATTAATCTTTACTATTGTTTCTTTCATTTCTTTTTCACTTATTACTGCTCTGATCTTTATGATTTATTTCCTTCTGCTAATTTTGGGGTTTTATGCTCTTCTTTTCCCAGCTGTTTCAGGTGTAAAGTTAGGTTGTCTATTCAATGCTTTTCTTGTTCCTTGAGGTAGCATTGTATTGCTATAAACTTCCCTCTTAGAACTGTGTTTGCTGCATCCCATAGGTGTTGAGTTGTAAAGTTTTTGTTGTCATTTGCTTCAAGAAATTTTTGATTTCTCTTTTGATTTCTTCAGGAACCTGTTGGTAACTTAGAAATGTATTGTTCAATCTCTGTGTGTTTGTGTTTTTTATGTTTTTTTGTTTTTTTTTTCTTGTAACTGATACCTAGTCTCATAGCACTGTGGTCGGAGAAGATGCTTGATTTCAATTTTCTTAAATTTCCTGAGGTTTGATTTGTGACCCAAGATGCGGTCTACCCTGGAGAATGTTCCATGTGCACTTGAGAAGGTGTATTCTTTGGCATTTGGATGGAATGTCCAGAAGATATCAATGATATCCATCTCATCTAATGTATCATTTAAGATTTGTGTTTTCTTATCAATTTTCTGTTTTGAGACCTGTCCATTGGTATGAATGGGGTGTTAAAGTCTCCTACTATTATTGTGTTATTCTCAATTTCTCCTTTTATGTCTGTTAATGTTTGTCTTATGCATTGAGGTGAACACAAGACAAATTGCAGTAACAAAATCAGGCAAATAATAATTAAAATAATGGAATATACACATATACATATACACGCATAGTCAAAATCAAAACAGTCCAATAAAAATAAAGTACAGTAGATTGACATGGCAAACACAGGAAATCAAAAATTATATTTACCAGTTAAGAGCACAACTAACTAAAGCACAAACTAGAAAACAAAACTACAGCAAGGAGCCAGGTGGGGAATAAAGCAATGAAAACAAAGCTAACAAATATATTGAGAGAATATGAAATAAAGAAAAGAAAGAAAGAACAGTTATGCAAAGTTGAATAGAGGTTAGATGAAGAGGATTTGTATACATTATAGATTAACTGCAAGGGGAAAAGAACAGTAGGAAAAACAAAGGAATAAATGTATAAACATGTAGTAGATTTAAAAAGATTAAAAATTAAAATTAAAAAAAGAGAAAAGAAAAAAAAAAGAAAAGAAAAAGAAGAAAAAGGAAAAGGAAAACCCCACAGAACTGCAAAAGCCCAATGTAGAGGCAGAGGTTTACATCAACAATAAAAAGTGTGGCTGAATATACACATATACACAAAGACCCATAAGCCAAACCAAAACAGTCCAACCAAAATAAAGTACAATATATTGAACTGGCAAACAAAGCAAACAAAAAAGATTTCTAATGGTTAAGAACAAAACTAACTAAAGCACAAACTGTCAAACCAAATTAAAACAAGATGTCAAGTGAGGGGTAAAGCAATGAAAACAAAGCTAACAAATATGTTGAGGGGAAAGGAAAAAAAGGAAAGAAAGAAGAGACATACAAAGTTAAATTGAAGTAGATATAGTAAATTCATATACATTAAAGATTAACTGTAAGGGGAAAATAACAGCAGGAAAAGCTAACAAAAGAATAAGTGTAGAAAAAATAATAATATGTTAAATTAAAATTTTTTAAAAAAAGGAAGAAGAAAAAAAAAATAAGGAAAGCTCCACAGAACTGCAAAAGCCCAATGTACAGGCACAGGCTTATAACAACAATAAAAAATGTGACTGAGGGGGAATAAAAGCTCAAAACTTCACTAGATTTCATAGTGCCAATAAAATCGACAACTACAACGCAGGGGCAGAGGAGGGGGCAAGAGAAAAAGAAATCCAAAAAAGTCTACAGAACAAGTCAAAACACAGGAATAATAAATGTTTGTCTTGAGTCACTGCTGTGAGTCCTTTCCCTCGCTGGGAGTCACAGTCCACTTCATCTCCCTAGGATGCCCTCCAACACTGTGCTGGTCTCTGGACCTGCTGTGGAGGCAGCTCAGATTCTAATCTGGTCCTCCTGTGTGTTCTTGCCTGCAATGTCCACAACTATCAGAGCTAGTGTGTTTTCTTTTGTGAGAGCTCTCAATGTCATTTTATATATTCCATAGACACAGAGTTGATCATATGGATTTAATCTGCAGCTTGTACACCTGGTGAGAAGGTTTTGGGTCTTCTTCTTTAGCCACACTGCCCCTGGGCTTCAACTGTGGTTTTATTTCCACCTATGCATGTTGGTCATCTACTGGGGTTTAGCTCCTCAGGCTGCCCTGGAGGACTTGGGTCTGCCTCAGTCAAGGCCAGGTGTGGAGAAGGTGCAGCTGCTTGGGACTCAACGGTTCTGGCAGCACCGGGTACTCACAGGGGAGTTGGTGGCTAGGGCAGAAGGGAATATAGTGCTCTAGAAGGGTATGGCAACCAATATTGGCCAATACGCTCTTGTATTCTTGTCTGGAGAACACCCCTGACAGAGAAGCCTGGCAGGCCACAGTCTATAGGGTCTCAAACAGTCAGACACTACCGAAGCAACCCTGCATGCATAGACCCAAGACTTTCTTTTTTTTTTTTTATCCTGTGGCAGCTCTGCCCTAGTGAGGGTTGAATGTGAAGATGGAGCAGCTGCTTGACTTGTGGGAACCCTGGCGGCGCCAAGTGTGCAGGGACACAGACTGCCTCCACTGCAGGAGTTATGGCCCTATCAGAGTCCTTTTTTGAGCCTCTTGTAGCTGGTGATCAGAAGGCCTCTTTGGCCAGTCTTTCTCTGTAGCTCCACCCGCTCAGGCACTTAGAGGGCTCCCTTGCCTGGGGTCCTTCTCTGTTGTTTGGGGCATCAGGCACTAAAGGCATCCCCCTGGTTGATATCCTACTCTGTAAATTGGCATGTCAGGCACTTAAAGGGCACTCTGGGTGGGCTCCTACTCTAGTTCAGTGCATCAGGCATTCAATGGGCCAGTCTCTCTACTGTTCAGCTGCTGATGCTGGCTTTTGGGGAGACAGAGGCTGTGGTGATGGCTCCACCCGCTATGCATGACTCAGCAGTCTCACCTTGCTTCCATGGCTGCCTGGCTTTCCTCCACAGGCATTTCCCTCTACAGTCTCCTCCCTTACGTCCCCTCGATCCATCTCTCTGCAGTCAACAGCAGCCCTCGCCCTGGGAATGCTCCATAATCCCTAAATTCCTGCACCCAGCCACTGTGTCTTCCAGGGGACCAGCGTTTCTATCCGGGGGCTGTATGGCTGTGGCAAGGACTGTCTGATTCTCATTCCATTTGGGCTTCCACAGATCAGCTGTTTCACTCTCAACCTTAAATGTTTCTCCTCTGATTCAGACAATGGCCCCGAAGTGGGACTTGGACCCCTGCTTCAGTTCCTCACCCACTGAGGGCAGGTCCAGTCCTAACACTCCTTCTTTTTCCCCTAGTTCCTTCATTCTACCAAGTTTTGTGTGGTTCTATATATTCTTTTCCACTGGTCAGGTACCCCTGCCTGCTCTCAGCTGGTGTTCTGCATGCTCTTCTGTGTCTGAAGGTGTATTCTTGATGTGTCTGTGGAGAGAGATGTACTCCACATCCACCTACTCCTCCACCATCTTGTTTCCTACAGCTTACTTTCTTTTATAAAGAACCTGATTGAAGAATGAAGACAAGTCTCATAGGACACAACCACCTTCTTGATTTGTTTGTCCACCTCTCCTTTTGTTACTATTCTTGCTGCTTTGAAATTGAAAGTTGTTCAGTCATGTCTGACTCTTTGTGGACCCCATGGACTATACAGTCCATGGAATTCTCCAGGCAGAATACAGGAGTGGGTAGCCTTTCCCTCCTCCAGGGTATCTTCCCAACCCAGGGATCGAACCCAGGTCTCCTGCATTGCAGTTGTATTCTTTATCAGCTGAACCACAAGGGAAGCCCAAGAATACTGGAATGGGTAGTCTATCCCTTTTCCAGCAGATCTTCCCAACCCAGGAATTGAAGTGGGGTCTCCTGCATTGCAGGCAGATTCCTTACCAGCTGAGACACCAGGGATGCATTTTTGCTGCTAGAACTTTTTAAAATAGCATTTTTATAAATAGGAAAATATATATACACAGAAAAGTTTTACTCCCTATTCATCACTACTACCCTGACCCCATGCCCACTTCTTCTTTCCTAGCGATCCCTACTGATAGTCTCTGTAGTTTCTGGTTTATCTGTCCTGTATTTATCTTTTCAAAAGTAAGCAGGAATGTGTGTTTCTCTTTATGTCCTTTCTTTTCTTATATGAAAACAACATGCTATAATACACTTTTATGCTTTGTGTTTTCATTTAACAGAATGTTCTGTAAGTTATCCAATTCATAGAGATCTCTCTCATTTTTTACAGCTGTGTGGATATATTATACTTCATTCAAATATATATATCTATATGCATCTAGATTATTTCCAGTATTTTACATTTATAAGCATTCTTGCAATAAATTACCTAGAGCATATGTATTTTAAAAATGTTCTACATGTAGTTTGAGCATAGATTCCTAGAAGTGAGACTGCTGAATCAAAACATTGATGCATATAAAGTCTTATTAGGCATTGACAATTTTCCTACCCAAGTGTTGGACAATTCCCACTTGAGGATGAATGTTTTCCAACATTCTCACCCATACAATATATTATCATAGATTTTTAAAAAGTTTTACTAGTCTGATAGGTAAGAAATGGTATGTATTATTCTAATTTGAATTTATATATGAGTGAGTGAACATAACTTCATATGTCTAAGGACCATTCTTACATTTTTTATGTAAATTGTCTATCAGTGACTTGTCACTGTTTTTCTTCAGCTTCTTAAGCCTGGATCTTTTAATTCTTAATAATTTTTAATTAAAAATAAAATGGACATATTCTCTCTGACAATCTTATCTTCTCATGTTCGATGGAGGAGTAAACATTCTAACCAGTGAGCAACCAAGAAGACAGAAGGACCAAGGATGAGGAGCATTGGTCCAAGAGAATACCTGCCTCTCAACATAGAGTTATTTGCCATGCACTGCTTCTTTGTGCTTGATGAGAGTTCAATGCCAGATGGCACTTTTTATTGTATAACTGTCATTTTAGCTAGCCACCACCCAAGATGATGTGGCTGTGTTTGCTTTCCTGATAAGTGCCTTTGTCTTCTTTGCCAAGAGCATTTGGGAGAAAAGGCATCATAATATGTAATATCAGAGCACCACAAAGTTCATTATTTTCCCCTAGTTCTCTTTTCCAAATGTAAGTGTTTTTGATGCAAATTTTAATTCCAAAAGAAATAATAAAGATGAAATGATTTCAGATTAAACATCTATATGTTTCTTCTTTACAAAGTTATATTGCAGAAAAGAAATTTAAAACAATAAATAGTAATAACAATAGAAAATAAGAAAATACATGATCATTGGTTCATATATTTTGAAAATTCCTGAAAGATAAAAAACAAAAAGGAATGGATTGATAGATAAATAAGGGTAGAGGAAATCTGAACTAAAACATACATAAGAAAGAGGAATTACTCCCCACAAAGGATCAAAAATACCCAAAAAAAAGATGGCTTCTGGACAACTGTCATAGAAACTAATTAAAAGAAAGCATTGTGAATATCTGGGTCACAAGGGCTACTACCCTCTTTCCAATATCATCACTATGCAGTGAAAAGTTACACTCAGAAAACACACTGATTCCACTTAGTATGAATTTGGGCTAGAAACAGAGACCAAAGCAAGTCTTAAGAAACATCAGAACAACTGTGAAGGAAGAAGACAGGAAAAATTGTCAACTTCAAACTTTATTTAAGGTCAGGACTTACTGCCATTTTGTTCATTGTTTTCTGACTGTTGTGTAGGTCTTTTGCTTTTTTCTCTCCTTTTGCTGTCTTTTGTAATCCGATGACCTTCTGTAGTGGTATGCTCTGATTACTTTCTCTTTATACTATGTGTATATACTGAGTATTTTGCATTGTGTTTACCATGAGGCTTACATGAAATACACTTATAATAGTCTATTTTAAGCTGATAACAATTTAATTTTGTTGCACACAAAACCACTATACTTTTATTAACTTTAGCATTCAAGTTTTTGATATCACAATTTACATCCTTTTACATTGTGTATCCATTAACAAATAACTGTTACTATAGTTTATTTATTTTTACCTTTTATTTTTTTTATTTTTACCTTTTAACATTTATACTACAATAATAAGTGACAGCATTAGTGTCTTCTGAATGTCAGTAAATTTTTAACTTTGTAATGTGTTTTCACTTTCATATGATTTCATATTCCTAAATGTCTTTATCTCTGCTTCAGTTTTAAAGGATAGCTTTATTATTTAAAGTATTCATGGTTGATACCTTGTTTGTTTGTTTGTTTTTATTTTCTTTTAGCATTTTGAATATATCATGTCACTTTTTCCTGGTCTGCAAGGTTTCTGCTGAGCAATATACTGGTAACCTTATTGGCAGGGAGAAAGGTATGGATTTCTTAAATGTGATGATCTTCTTATCTCTTCTTGCATACAAGCTTCTTTCTTTGTCTTTAATTTTTGACAGTTATTGCAATTGTGTCTCAGTAAAGTCTACTTTGGATTGAAACTTATTGGAGTATTTTGAGCTTCATGTACCTGAATGCTCATATCTTTCCCCAGATTAGGAGTTTTATGCCAGTATTGCTTTATAAAAACTTTCTGTTCTTTTCTCTCTTCTGCTCCTGGAATTCACATAATGCAAATATTATTTCACTTGATGGAGTCCTTTAAGTCTCATAGGCTTTCTTCATTTCTTTTCATTCTTTTTTTCCCTTTGACTGGATAATTTCAAATGAATTATCATTGAGTACACTGATTCTTCTGCTTGGTTGAGTCTGCTGCTAAAACACTCTGTTGCATTTGTTTTTTTAAGTTTCATGAATGTATTTTTCAGCTCCAAAATTGTTTGATTCTTTTTATATGTTTTCTATTTCTCTTGGAACTTCTTATTTTGTTCTTGTATTGTTTTCCTGATTTTGTTAGATTGTTTATCTGTGCTCTCTTATAGTTGTCTGAGCTTATTGTGACCGATTATTTTGAATTGTCAGGAAATCCATTTATCTCCATTTCTTTGGGATCAGTACTGAAAGTTTATTGCATTGCTTTGGTGTTATGATGTTTCCCTGATTCTTTGTGAGCCCCGTTGCCTTGCACAATTGTCTCACATTCGAGGAAACTCTCACCTACTGCAAATTTTATGGATTTTGATAAGTCCCCTGTGAGTGAAATCTGAGGTGTACTACTGTTCTGGGATTAGTCACATGGGACGTAATGCAGAGGGGCAGATATTGGCTCTGGATCTGAGGGGGCATGGTGTCGTGTTTGTTCAGCCAGTTGGGGTCCATGACGTCACCAACTGCGTGATCCTGTGGTGAGACGTGCGGCAGGTCATGGTCGCCACAGGACTGTTGAAGCCAGATGGCAGTGGTGGCTGAAACTGCAGGTGTGCATACTTGACTGTTGGGGCTGACTGTAGGTGCCGGTGTGGTGGCAGGGGATGGCTGTATGCCCACGTGCAGTACTGAGTCCCAGAGCCAGCTATCGAGGAAAGAAAGTGAAAGAGGAAGTCGCTCAGTCCTGTCTTACTCTTTGCGACCCCATGGACTGTCCATGGAATTCTCGAGGCCAGAATACTGGAGTGGGTAGCCTTTCCCTTCTCCAGGGGATCTCCTCAACCCAGGAATCGAACCCAGGTCTCCTGCATCACAGGAGGATTCTTTACCAGCTGAGCCACAAGGGAAGCCCAAGAATACTGGAGTGAGTAGCCTATCCCTTCTCCAGGGGATCTTCCTGACCCAGGAATCAAACCGGGGTCTCCTGCACTGTGGGCAGACTCTTTGCCAACTGAGCTACCAGGGAAGCCCTGAAGGGTGAGTCTGCATGGGTCGGGAATCGAACCTAGGTGAACTGCTTGGAAGGCAGCTATGCTCACTACTACACCACCGATGCCGCACTATGGGGGAAGTCAGGGCTAACTCTAGGTGCATAAGCAGCTAT
Organism: Cervus elaphus; assembly: GCF_910594005.1. Lineage (NCBI taxonomy): Eukaryota > Metazoa > Chordata > Mammalia > Artiodactyla > Cervidae > Cervus > Cervus elaphus. Next base: position 77,292,718 of record NC_057819.1, on the reverse strand, counting down.
GATGATCCAGGCTGTTGCGACAGCAGGGGCTACTTGTATGCATGCATAGTGGCATAGGTCTATGAAAGTGCTTGGAACCAGCTCCTGGCACATGAGCAGCTGTGGGTGTTTTGGCTGTCAACAAGCACTAATATGGGTGCAAGGGCTGGTCTCAAGGGTATTCAGGGCAGTGGAGTCTGGGGATAGGAGTTGGGGCTGGAAATATGCAGTACACTACTGCAAAGGATAGCCCCAGGCATGCCTGGCAGTGAAATCCAATGACAGTACTTAGGGCTGGCTCTGAGTGTTTGGGCAGCTTCAGGGACCTAGGTTATGAGTACATACTCTTGTGGCTATAGGACTAGCCGTGGGTGCATGCATAGTAGTGGGTGTTGAGCACAGAGGCCTGGACTAGCATTGCATACTTGTATAGGCACGAAGGCCAGGACTGTCTGCTGACATGGATTCCAGGGCCCAGGACCTCTGTGGCAGGGCCGGTTAGAGTAGCTCTGGCAGGTGGGATGGAGAGGAACTCAAATAGCTGGAGTCTGTGAACACAAAAGTTTGTGGGCCCTCAGTTGTGAAATCTTCAGGGAGTGTGCGGCTGCTTTGCTGGCCGCTGCTTTCTTCGGTGGAAAAAGCAGTGGGGTCCTCAGCAGAGCTGTACACTGCGTACTACAACAGGGTTCTCATGGATCTAAGCTCTGGGGGTCCACAGCATTGATAAAGGCTCTTGAGATGCTCAGCAGCAAAGGCTGTTGTGGTCCTCTTTGGAGCAGGCCATCGGGAGTCATGGTCACCATGCATGCCTGATGCTGATCGCCCGTGCCTTTTCCCCTTGTTCCTTTTAATCTCTAGATGTCTCAGCTGGTCTCCAGGCGTGATGAAACTGAGTCAGGTCTTCTGTGCAGTGCCCCCAAAATCTGAGGAAGCTGGTCACTCATCCCACTCTCTTTTCCCCGGTGAGGGGAATTTCCATCTTGGCCATGAGTAGTGCCTGCCTTGGGGGGCGGGGGCTCATCAGGCCAAAGAAACTGTTCTTCCTACTTTCTGTGTGGTTAGTCACAAGTTTCTTTCCTTTTTTATTTTTTGGCTCTGCTGTGTTGCTGAAGCTCCTTAAGTGGATTCCTGAGTTAGCTCAGAGCTATTTTCGTTGGTGGATAGCTGTCTAATTGTTTATCTTTCTTGAGGGATAGAGGCTAGGATCACCTTCTCCACAATTTTGGTGATGTTAACTCATTTAACTTGCATTCTAAGTAAAATGAAGCTAGAATATAGTAGAGATAGAACTTTTAAGGTTATGAGAAAAATAATTTGTGCTTGGATTTATATAATGAACGTCAGCTCACTGGCTTAGGGGTATGATTCTCATTTTGTGTGCGAGGGTCCTGAATTCAAATTCCGGGTGAGCCTGGCCTTTAAGTTTGGCTTCCCTGTTGGCTCAGACATTAAAGAATCTGCCTGCAGTGTGGGGGTCCTGGGTTTGATCCCGCAGTCAGGAAGATCCCCTGAAGAAGGGAATGGCTACCCACTCCCGTATTCTTGCCTGGAGAATTCCATGGGCAGAAGAGCCTGGGGGCTACAGTTCATAGGATCACAGAGTGGGACATGACTGAGCCAGTAACACACACACAGAGAATTATATAAGTGCTAAACTGTGTCTTGACAGGTTTCCAAGGTGGCTCAGTGGTAAAGAATCCTCCTGCCAATGCAGCACATGCAGATTGGATCCCTGGTTCGAGAAGATCCCCTTGGGAAGGAAATGGCGACCTGCTGTAGTATTCTTGCCTGGAAAATCTTGCACACAGAGGAGCCTGGCAGGGTGTTGCAAAAGAGTTCATGGTGTTGCAAAAGAGTCATGTAAGACTTAGCGATAAACAACAGTAATAACAAGTTAAGTCCCAAGTGGAACAGAAAATGAAACAAAAACAAACAAATAAACAACAAAAAGCCTTAGGCATAAGAATAACCCAGAAAATTGACCTCAGTAGAGCATTTCTGGAAAAAAAAAAAAAATGAGTGAATGAGGTTTCCTAAAAATAAATATATATTTTTTTGATTTGCAAGAACTGATGCCAAGAACTACTTATATTTTCTTTATGGATTTTTGTGTGTGTGTGTGTGTGTGTTTCTTCTAAAAAACCAGTAGAACTTTTCTTTATTCTTGGAATTCAGGAATTTTACCCACAAAACCTGTCCAGAATTTTGTATATGCTTTAAAATTATAAATTCATATGCTTCCTCAACTTAGAGAAGTTTTCTGTCTTATATTTGTTTAGTAATATTCTTTTGCCTGTCTATTCCTCTTTCTTCTGTGATACATTTTTTTCTTTTTTTGGTCAATTAGCTTTTCTTCAAATGCATCCAAATATCTGACTCTTTTTCTTTATTATTTCTATTACTTTGCATTTATGCCATCTTTGACATATTTCTTTGATTTTGTCTTCTAGGCCACTAAGTAAGATTTTAGTAGTGAATATTCTTTCCTTTATATAATCAACTGTATTTAAAACTATAAATAGATAAAAATATATTTCCTGAAATAAGCTTTATGCTCTGATTCAGTTTTGCTAAGTGGTTTTGCTTCTTTTGTGTTTATTCCAGCTGCTGTCTTCTCTCTCCAGGAGATCTATCTTTCTATATATTGATTCTATTTTCATTTCCTGTCTCTAATAGCTGAGCCCATTCATAAGTGCTGGCTCTCTAGGGTTTACTTATCAGAAAACTCTGACAGGAGTCCTGCAGTTAATGGAAAATATAGAATTCACTGTTACCTCTCAGTGATGGTCAGTTACCAAGGCATGACTCCCTGACTGTTTGCATTGCCCCCAGATATTTAATGGTGGAGAAATTTTTTTTTTTTTTTAAAGAAATTTCAACTAAGCTTTCTCAATTACAAAAGAGGGAAGAGGATATAGCTTACTAATGTTCATTACTCTGGAACGTATATCATATTCAGCTGAACTTGGATAGTTTTGTGAATAATGGGGCTAGAAGGCCTTGGACGATGGCGCCTTTCCTGTCTTTGTAGTGTGTTGTGTGATGAGCCAAAGTGGCCATCCCAGATCCTGCTTCCTCTGTTGAAAACTGTGTGCGGATCCTCATTATTTTGGCCCATCAGGAGGTTTGGTCACTTATTTCCTAGAGCAGTATTACCCAATAGTGAGAGATCTTAGAAATGTTCTTTGGCAGAAACTGATATGTTAGCCATCAACAACATGTATACGTGAAATAGGACTAGTATGACTGAGGAACAGAATCTTTAATATTTCAAATTTTAATAAATTTAAATTTAATAGCCACAAGTGGTTAGTAACTTTCATATTAGTAGTATACCCCCAGAGCATGCTTTAGGATCCATCAGCTTTGTTCCTTTTACGAGCATACAAAAATTGAGGAATTGCCTTGGGCATATGCGTACCTTGGCATTTTTGAGGTTGTCTAATAATCTAACCTTCTTAAATCCAACTTAAATGTGAGATGATTTCATTGTGTGAGGTTCGGCTGGTGAATGACAACTACAAAATATCGCTTAGCCATAATCTTTCATCTTGACTCTATTTGTCTCATTCATGCTTTGAAATAGTAACAGACTCCTGGAACTTGCCTGAGTCTTTATGGCCTTGGATTAAGAGTTTTTCTCTTTGCCTCAGCCTCTGCTTCTGCCTTGATTGGGATACTGATACAGAACTAATCTGCTCTCTGCCCCTAGGCTATCTCCAATTCTATCAGTGCAGTTTATAGCAAGGCATTATTACCTCTGCCTGGCAGGGGATGCTTAGTAGATGTCTGCTGAGATCATGCTTTGCCAAATCCTCCGGCTTTTTGGTATCTGCATATCTGAATATCACATCCATTTGAAATGTAGAAGAGGATTTGGCACATGTAATTTAATAGGCACATAATTCTCTAATGTTACTTACTCTGGGATCATTGACCAGAGTCTGAAAAGTGAGGAAAATAGTTCTGCTCTTTTCTGTCTGCATTCAGTAGTGCTAGCTTCTCTCCCCCATACTAATGGACACAAGACAAAGGCAAAGAACTCCAACATCTGGTATTTTTCTACCAAATACTGTACGGCTTTAGCTATAAGGAACCCAGTGTTCGTGTCCTTGTATTAATCGATGATAGTCTCAATAGTGATTTCATTATTGCATATCATAAATTCCCCAGGATGGATGTATCACTTGCAATAGTTCTTTTTGCAGGCATTCATTTTTAAATTCTTTAGGATTTCTTGTGCTTGAGATGAAGAAGAGATAATAACTGACTTAGGGGAAAATTGAGACCTATAAACATATTGAAATCTATAAGCCTATAAACAGAAAATTGAGATTCATAAACATAAATTGAGATCGTATAAGCAAAGGGCATGAAACGTGGGGGCCCTTGAGCTACGGACTGAACGCTGTCAGGACTCCGCCTTCATCATTCATCCTGCTTCTGCCTTGTCGGCCTCATTCTCTTGAGTCAATATTCTCAATGAGCCTGTCACTTCTCAAGCTCACATTTTTCAATTTTGTTGCTATAGAAAAGATATTTTAAAATTTATTCTAAATTAAAATTTTCTGAGAAAATACTCTGCTTGAATCATATCTTCCCACCACCATTCTCTTCCTCTCTTCTGTGACCTCAGAAAGTATGGCAACTCTAACTAAAACTGCTTATTTTTAGTTGGAGAAGAGATACAATTTCCCCAAATGAAGGATTCTATTTCTAGAAAGAAGAGAGGTTTTCATAAGAAATTTACTGAGAAATAAGAAGACTGAATCTAGACTACTTGCTATACTAGACTTCAATCAGAGGTTCCTGCAAAAAGAGTATAAAAAAAAGGGGGACATTTCCATTTAGATCAGACATCTAGAATTTTTTGTGACCTTATCCTTTCTCTTAGTTGAAAACCTAAAGAATGGAATAGATTTAGGATACAGTGTAATCTGTCTCATTTAGCCACCTAAAAACTGTCTATCTAGGCATTTTTGGTGGCGATGGGGGAATTTTTGCTCTTTGTTCAAAGTCATTGTGAAGTTTCCAGAAAACTCTTTGACTTAAAATGAATATGAAGAGAATTACTGAATGTGCTCTGTGAAACAGACCTGTGAAGAACGTAGTCTACAGCTCCAGCCCCAGTGGACTCTGTTCACTAGTAAACAGGACTCCCAGCTCTTAATTCTCTCTCTCTTTCCCAGTTACATCTTTGCCTTTGAGCTTTCTGTCTCTGATCTTAGTCTATCTGCAAATCACTCATACATATTTTTTTTTTTTGCACTTCTGTTTTTTCCTGCTCTTACATTTGCTAGCTGAACCCTATCCACCTTAGCCACTTGAAAACTTAGTCTTTGCAATTACTCTTGCTCTTTCCTGTATCATTATTTTTTCCTCTTCCATTGGTTCATTCCCATGAGCCTTAAATATATTGCAGGGTCTATTATCTTACCATCTTTTTCTCTGTTCCTTGTAAGAGGATGTGACTCAAAAACTACACCCCCTGGTTCTGGAAGAAATAGAAGATCTTAACAGACCCATCACAAGCAAGGAAATCGAAACTGTAATCAAAAATCTTCCAGCAAACAAAAGCCCAGGACCAGATGGCTTCACAGCTGAATTCTACCAAAAATTTAGAGAAGAGCTAACACCTATCTTACTCAAACTCTTCCAGAAAATTGCAGATGAAGGTAAGCTTCCAAACTCATTCTATGAGGCCACCATCACCCTAATTCCAAAACCAGACAAAGATGCCACAAAAAAAGAAAACTACAGGCCAATATCACTGATGAACATAGATGCAAAAATCCTTAACAAAATTCTAGCAAACAGAATCCAACAACATATTAAAAAAATCATACACCATGACCAAGTGGGCTTTATCCCAGGAATGCAAGGATTCTTTAATATCCGCAAATCAATCAATGTAATACACCACATTAACAAATTGAAAGATAAAAACCATATGATTATCTCAATAGATGCAGAGAAAGCCTTTTACAAAATTCAATACTCATTTATGATTAAAACTCTCCAAAAAGCAGGAATAGAAGGAACATACCTCAACATAATAAAAGCTATATATGACAAACCCACAGCAAGCATCACCCTCAATGGTGAAAAATTGAAAGCGTTTCCCCTGAAATCAGGAACAAGACAAGGGTGCCCACTCTCACCACTACTATTCAACATAGTGTTGGAAGTTTTGGCCACAGCAATCAGAGCAGAAAAAGAAGTAGAAGGAATCCAGATAGGAAAAGAAGAAGTGAAACTCTCACTGTTTGCAGATGACATGATCCTCTACATAGAAAACCCTAAAGACTCTACCAGAAAATTACTAGAGCTAATCAATGAATATAGTAAAGTTGCAGGATATAAAATTAACACACAGAAATCCCTTGCATTCCTTTATACTAACAATGAAAAAACAGAAAGAGAAATTAAGGAAACAATACCATTCACCATTGCAACAAAAAGAATAAAATACTTAGGAGTATATCTACCTAAAGAAACAAAAGACCTATACATAGAAAACTATAAAACACTGATGAAAGAAATCAAAGAGGACACAAACAGATGGAGAAACATACCGTGTTCATGGATTGGAAGAATCAATATTGTCAAAATGGCTATTCTACCCAAAGCAATCTATAGATTCAATGCAATCCCTATCAAGTTACCAACGGTATTTTTCACAGAACTAGACCAAAGAATTTCACAATTTGTATGGAAATAAAAAAACCTCGAATAGCCAAAGTAATCTTGAGAAAGAAGAATGGAACTGGAGGAATCAACCTGCCTGACTTCAGACTCTACTACAAAGCCACAGTCATCAAGACAGTATGGTACTGGCACAAAGACAGAAATATAGATCAATGGAACAGAATAGAAAGCCCAGAGATAAATCCACGAACCTATGGACACCTTATCTTTGACAAAGGAGGCAAGGATATACAATGGAAAAAAGACAACCTCTTTAACAAGTGGTGCTGGGATAACTGGTCAACCACTTGTAAAAGAATGAAACTAGAACACTTTCTAACACCATACACAAAAATAAACTCAAAATGGATTAAAGATCTGAATGTCAGACCAGAAACTATAAAACTCCTAGAGGAGAACATAGGCAAAACACTCTCAGACATAAATCACAGCAGGATCCTCTATGACCCACCTCCCAGAATATTGGAAATAAAAGCAAAACTAAACAAATGGGACCTAATGAAACTTAAAAGCTTTTGCACTACAAAGGAAACTATAAGTAAGGTGAAAAGACAGCCCTCAGATTGGGAGAAAATAATAGCAAATGAAGAAACAGACAAAGGATTAATCTCGAAAATATACAAACAACTCCTGCAGCTCAATTCCAGAAAAATAAATGACCCAATCAAAAAATGGGTCAAAGAACTAAACAGACATTTCTCCAAAGAAGACATACAGATGGCTAACAAACACATGAAAAGATGCTCAACATCACTCATTATCAGAGAAATGCAAATCAAAACCACAATGAGGTACCATTACATGCCAATCAGAATGGCTGCTATCCAAAAGTCTACAAGCAATAAATGCTGGAGAGGGTGTGGAGAAAAGGGAACCCTCTTACACTGTTGGTGGGAATGCAAACTAGTACAGCCGCTATGGAAAACAGTGTGGAGATTCCTTAAAAAACTGGAAATAGAACTGCCATATGACCCAGCAATCCCACTTCTGGGCATACACACTGAGGAAACCAGATCTGAAAGAGACACGTGCACCCCAATGTTCATCACAGCACTGTTTATAATAGCCAGGACATGGAAGCAACCTACATGCCCATCAGCAGATGAATGGATAAGGAAGCTGTGGTACATATACACCATGGAATATTACTCAGCCGTTAAAAAGAATTCATTTGAATCAGTCCTAATGAGATGGATGAAACTGGAGCCCCTTATACAGAGTGAAGTAAGCCAGAAAGATAAAGAACATTACAGCATACTAACACATATATATGGAATTTAGAAAGATGGTAACGATAACCCTATATGCAAAACAGAAAAAGAGACACAGAAATACAGAACAGACTTTTGAACTCTGTGGGAGAAGGTGAGGGTGGGATGTTTCAAAAGAACAGCATGTATACTATCTATGGTGAAACAGATCACCAGCCCAGGTGGGATGCATGAGACAAGTGCTCAGGCCTGGTGCACTGGGAAGACCCAGAGGAATCGGGTGGAGAGGGAGGTGGGAGGGGGGATCGGGATGGGGAATACGTGTAAATCTATGGCTGATTCATATCAATGTATGACAAAAAAAAAAAAAAAACTACACCCTCTGGTTCTATTCCTAATTGTCACTTTAAGCCACTTCAACTAGGTTCTGTTCCCATTACTCCACTAACTGTCACGGTCACTGTGCCCAACATTTTCTCAAATCCACTATTCTCAGTTCTCATAATACTTGAATGTTTATGAGCATTTATTTGGTCAGTCACTTTACCCTTTTGGAAACATTTTTGTTCACCTGACTTCTGGAACACCAGGCTTACATGGTGTTTCTCTTCTCCACTGTCTTCTCCGTAAGTCTTTTTGCTAACTCCAAGTCTACTTTTTCTTCAAGATTTTGAAGTAGAGAGGACTCAGTACTTTTCTCTTCTTGGTCTATATTCCCTTTGTTACATGATCTCATCTACCTCCATGGTTTAAACAAATTAGTAAATGTATATCAATATATTGATGACTTCCAAAGTTACATTCTCTATATCTATCTCTGTATTTCATATCACTTCATAGATATCTAATAGGTATGTTGAATTACTGTATCCAGAACCAAATCTCCCAATATGCTTTTCCTTAATCTTCCCAGTTTCATTAAATGACATCACTGTAATCAGTTGTTAAGATTAAAAATCTTGGAAGCATTTAATGTCACTTCTACCCTCATACCCATATCTAATCCAACAGCACTTTGGATATTTTTAGATTGCTTTCTTAAGCTAATCAATTTCACCCCTTTCCCAGCTAACAGCATAAGCTAAGCCTCTCTTGTTATTCACCTGCACTAATATACTAGACCTCTAACCAATGTCTTTGCCTTTACATCTGATCTCTTAAACACTCCTGGTCCAAAAGTCATATTGATCTTTTAATTTATAAATGATAACACTCTACTCCTTTCTCAAAACATTCTAATGGCTGATTTTGCACACAAATAAACTTCAACTGTCTTCCATCACCTCTAAAGTCTGCATGATCTGACTCCTGATCACCTCCTTAATCTCACCTTTTAGCCTCAATAAGGTTTCCCATTGGTTACATCTCTCCAGTCCCTTAGTGCTTGTTCTTTGCCTCACTTGCAGAATTTCTTTCCCAGGAACGAGATCCATTGTGATTGCTCTTTCTTTGTTTGAAACGATTATTCCTCAGGTGATTTTTTTTTTTTTCCAGGACTTGCTTCCTTCATCAAGGTCTCTATTCAAATGTTGTGTCTCGAGAGGTTTCACCTGACCACCCTATGTAAAATAGAGGCCAACTCCCAATCCATCCCTTTACCGAAGAATTCTCCAGTCTATGAGGTATAAATTGTAACAGTTGCCAAGTATAGGTCCCCTTACTTCTTGGGATGAGCAGACAATGCCTGGACTGACTGTGTCTTCCTGTCCCCAAGCCACCACCAATTCCTTTTGATGAAAAACAGCCTTAGGTCACTTAATCAATGTGCTGTTAAATATTGTCATTATTTACCATTACGTGAATGAGTTTGGAAAGCACACTGTTTTAGCCTGCCTTATTTCTTATTGCACTTCTTAGTATGAATGACTCAGCCAAATGCAATTGTATCATGTGTTTACATATTTAATTGTCTGCTGTCCATTTTCTCCAGCATCATTTATACTCTAAGAAAGAGGGACTTTGTCTGATTTGTAAATATCTGCAGTTCAAATGAGAATCTCTTTTTACTTGGTACAGTGAAGTTCAACATCTTTGGTGAATAATTCTATGAGACTTAATATATACATAAAATCATACAGCAACCTTAGAAAAGGTTGTGATCAGATCCGCTCTCCACCTCAAGCCTCTGGCAACCACTAATCCTTTTTCTGTTTCAACAGTTCTGCCTTTTCCAGAATGTCATATAAATGGAACCTTAGTTATTTGCAAATATTTTCCTTCTACCCTATGGCTTATATTTTCATTCTCTTAATATTTTCATTTGAAAAGTAGAAAATGTTAATTATGATGAAGTCCAATTTGAAATTTATTTAACAAGTTGTGAATTTCGTGTTGTATCCAAAGTATCTAACTCAAAGTCACAACATTTTCTCCTAATTTTTCATCTGGAAATTTTATATGGTTTAGGTTATTCAAGTTACTTTTTTTTTCTTAGTGAAATTTTTCAATTTGTACCTTTCAAGGATGTTTTTTTTCATTTTATCTGTATTGATGGATTTTTAACATGAAAATACTCATAGTATTCCCTTACTTTTCTTATAATGTCTGTAGTATCTACAATGATATTCCTTTTCTATCTCATATTGCTTATGTTTGCTTTGTTTTTTGCTGATCAGAATGTTTAAGATATAAACCTATTTTAAACCTATTTTAAAATATTTTATTGATCTTTTCAAAGGGATAGATTTTATTAATTTTTTCTATTTTCTGAGAATGTTATTTTTATTCCTTTGTATGTATATTTTTTTTTAAAATTTTTTATTTTTTAACTGGCTACATTTCATAGACCATTATTGAGAGAGGTAGCTGTTGGGTCAGTCTAGTCAGAAGACTAGTTTTGGGTTTTAGTGTTACTTTTGGTTATCTCCAGTGAGGCACCTATTTACAAGTCCTCTGACTTTACCTTGTGTTTAAGGGTGCAATGGTTTGTCAGAAGACTTTCCTCAATGATTTTGCTCCACCCTGAGTTTTAAGGCTTCCCTGTGTGCCTGTACCTCTGAGAGAGTCTCTCTCCTCTGTCTCTCCCCTCACAGCGTTGCATTTCTGTTACTTGTTCCTCAGTATCTGGTAGCCTGGTGTGCGGTGGGCAGCAGGTGTGTGTTACAGGTGCTCCGGTTGAGCTTTGCCTTAAAAAGCTCCTGTGATCTCTCTCCTTCCCTTAGTGGTAAGAGACTATGCCCAAAATGATTAACTGACCTCCTCCAAAAGGGAAAGATGACTTCCTCCTCTTCCTCTCTCTCATTCCTTTATATTTTCCTACTGCAATGAGCCTGTGCCTTGGGAATGACAGAACTGACTCTCACCTATTTACTCAAGGGTTTTTTTTTTTTTCCCCACTTAGGGGACAAAAGTTCATGTGGGATTATGCTACAGAGCAAGACCATGTGCCACAGCTACTGAGTCCACATTCTAGAGCCCCCTTGCTGTAAGTAGAGAAAACCTACACAGTAGTAAAGAACCAGCACAGCAAAAAATAATGAAAGAAATAAAAATTTTAAAAAGGAAAGGGCAAAGATATTTCTATTAATAAAAAACCCTGGGCATGCAAAGATATTTCTATTAATAAAAAACCCTGGACATGATCTCAAAGGATATATGTACTTTGATGTTCATTGCAACACTGTTTACAATAGACAAAACATGAAAGTAACTTAGGTTCATCGACAGAGGAATGGGTAAAGAAGCTATGGTACATATGCACAATGGAATATTACTCAGCTGCTAAGAAGAATGAAATAATGCTATTTACAGCAACATGACCTAGAGATTATCAAACTAAGTGAAGCAAATCAGACAGAGAAGGAGAAATACTGTATAATATCCTTTATATATGAAATCTAAAAAGAAATGATACAAATTAACTTACAAAACAGAAAGAGATTCACAGACTTAGATAACGAACTTACGGTTGCAGGGGATCAGGGACAGTTAGGGAGTTTGGGATGGACATGTACATACTGCTATATTTAAAATGTATTACCAAAAAGGACTTATTATATAGTACTTGGAACTCTTCTCAATATTATGTGGCAGCCTGGATAGGAGAGAAGTTTGGATGCATATATATGTATGACTGACTTCCTTCTCTGTTCACCTGAAGCTATCACAATATGGTTAATTGCCTATATCCCAATATAAAATAAAAAAGTTTTTTTTTTTTTAAGTTAAACACAGAGTCATCGTCTTTAAAAAGTTCATGTGGGATTATATGACTATTTGAGTCCCGAGTCATGGAAGGAGTACTTCTCTGGCCTTCTGCCCTGCCCCTCCTCTCTCCCCGAACACTTCATGAAGCCCCACAGAGAGGAATACCCCAGTGGGCATGCAGTTCTCTTGTGCATGAGTCTCCCAGGCTCTGTCATCTTCATACCAGCCCAGACTTGGCCTTTGGAAATTCATTAATAATCGCAGTTGAATTGGTCTCACCAGTTGTTTGCTGGCCTCAACTTTCCCCCATGTTCTTCTCAAAGTCAGTCTGTCATTTTGTTCTTCTCTTCATGGATGTACTTATATTTCTTTGCATTTCAGGCAAGTTATTCATCCTGAAACTCTAACTCTTGGACAAATTCAAGAAAAGCTATGATTTTTAGATTATTTTGGCTTTTAAGAACTTTTGTTAGGCCAGAATTTTTTGTCTACATCCTGGGTGGAATCTATCAATGAGGGTATTACTTGAACACATGAGGTAAGTTTAATCTAGTTACTGTCATTTTTGTTTTTTGTTTTTTCTGGAAAAACACCCTTTCTCCTATTTGGGATACTGTTGTAGTTATTTATCCACACTAGGTCCTCAAGATTTGGGGGAAAATGAGTATTTGAAAATCTATAAACAGAGATTTCTAAATTTTGTAGTGATAAAAAATTAATTCTAGGCTAGCCCTTCTACATGAGTTTCCCACTGCTTCTGTAATAAATCACCACAAACTTGGATGGCTTAAAACAACACAATTTTTTTCTTATGTTCTGAGGTCAGAAGTCCAAAATGGGTGATTAAGTCGGCATTCCTTCTGGAAGCTCTATCAGAGAACTCTTTCTTTGCCTTTTTCAGCTTCTAATGACAGTGGGATTTGACAAAGGATATACAATTTTACATCCTTTGTCAGATTTCTGTCTCTTAGACTCTGATCTTCCTTTTTTATTCTCCTATGAAGACTTTGAAATTACATTGTGCCTGCCCAGATAATGTAGGGGAATCTCCCTATCTCCAGATTATTAATTTATTCATATCTGTCAATTCCCTTTTGTCATGTGTGTGTTATGTGTCCAACTCTTTGTGACACCATGGACTATAGCCCTCCAGTCTTCTCTGTCCATGGAATTTTACAGACAAGAGTGGGTTGCCATTTCCTGCTCCAAGGGATCTTCCTAACCTAGGAATCAAACCCACATCTCTTATGTCTTCTGTATTGGCAAGCAAGTTCTTTACCACTAGGGCCACCTGAGGTGTCCCTCCCCCAAAATCTTAGTTGCTCAGTTGTGTCCAATATTTGAAACCCCGTGGACTGTCACCCACAGGGCTCCTCTGTCCACGGAATTCTCCAGGCGAGAATACTGGAGTGGGTTCCATTCTTCAGGGGATCTTCTCGACCTGTGTCAAACCCTGGTCTCCTGCATTGCAGGCAGATTCTTTACTGTCTGAGCCACCTGTAAGTGGTAATATATTCAAAATTCTAAGGATAAGCTCACAGACATCTTTAGGGAGGCATTATTCAGCTTATCATACCATAAATGACTATGAAATGATCTAAAATATTTGATCCAACTAAATGAAGATACTATGCAAGAGGCAAGGTAAGACTAGACTTCTGATGAGATCACATAGATGTACTTTTTGGACAGAGGCAGGGGAAGGGAGAACCCAAGCAGATCTGAATTTAAAGAAGAGAGAACTGGGGTCTTCTTCCTTGCTTCTTGTCCAGCTTCTTTTTCTTATCTGTTCCCTCTTAATGTCCCTTTGCCTAATTGTATGTGTTTCTATTTCAATCTGTATCCACCTACCTAACATTCTTTTCCATTACAGGCTTTATACTGCATCAAAATATATATTTTAGGATTTGTTGCATTTATAAATAAGGGATGTGTTGCATGTTCTAAATGTTCAAACTAAAGCACAGTGAAGATGCTAATTGTATAGGTTTAAAAGTTAATCTAAATGAATCTGTTTTAAACTTTGTTGTAGATCTCAATTGATATTCCTCTCCTTAAGTCTATAGTCCTTCATAGAAGAAAATAAAGATATTTACCTGGTTGAAAGAGGTTTTAAATATACATGTGAGACCAATCCAGTTTCAACAAGTGGTTAATTTTTTCCAGATTTAATAAAATCAATTTTATCAGGTCAAGCTGCATTTAATGCACCATGTATAAAATCACATAAATAGACTAGCAATAATATCAAATGTAAATTTAAGAATATAAAATCCATTAACTAAATTTATTCTGTTAGCAATTAAAATATAAAAACAATTCTTTCAGGATTTGCTCAATTGCTTAAATTATACTTCTTCTTAGTAATATGCCTGTAATGATTTTGACTTTCGTAGCACTATTTCTGGGTTCCCATAAAAAGCAGTGACTTTGAATTATCCTTCTCTTAGCAAATTTTCTTGCCTAAGCAAGAAGTGCCAGTTAGAAATCATTCACAGACCCTATAGCTGTCATTTGCTTTTCACCAGTGGAGATTTCATTAACATACTCAATTTCCTATGAATCTTTTTTTGTCCCCCCATGAAAATACTTACCATTCCTTTAACACTTGCAGTGATGATTAAGTGCACAGGCTCTGGAGGTAGACTGCCTGGGTTTTAATCTCCATTCCAAACCTTTCTAGCTTTGTAATCCTGGACATATTATTTAGACTCATTCTGCTTCAGTTTCTTTATCTGTTTCCTAACTATTCATCTGTTTGAGAAGTGGCTGTAAGAATTAAATAGCTTACTCTTGTAGAAACACTTAGAATCATATCTGATACATAATAAAAGTTCAACAAATGTTCAGTTTAGTTCAGTCACTCAGTTGTGTCCAACTCTTTGCAACTCCATGGACTGTAGAACGCCAGGCATCCCTATCCAGAACCAACTGACAAAACCTACTCAAACTCATGTTCATCGCATCAATGATGCCATCCAACCGTGCCATCCTCTGTCATCCCCTTCTCCTCCTGCCTTCAATCTTTCCCAGCATAAGGGTCTTTTCCAGTGAGTCAGTTCTTTACATGAGGTGGCCAAAGTATTGGAGCTTCAGCTTTAGCATCAGTCCTTCCAATGAATATTCAGGACTGATTTCCTTTAGGATTGACTGGTTGGATCTCCTTGCAGTCCAAGGGACTCTCAAGAGTTCTCCAACACCACGGCTCAAAAGCAACAATCATTTGGCCCTCACCTTTCTTTATAGCCCAACTCTCACATCCATATATGACTACTGGAAAAACCTTGGCTTTGACTAGATGGACGTTTGTTTCTGCTTTTTAATATGCTTGGTCATAGCTTTTCCTCCAAGGAGCAAGCGTCTTTTAATTTCATGCCTGCAGTCACCACCGGCAGAGATTTTGGAGCCCCAAAGAATAAAGTCTCTCACCTTTTCCATTGTTTCACCATCTATTTGCCATGAAATGATGGGACTAGATGCCATGTTCTTAGTTTTCTGAATGTTGAGCTTAAAGCCAACTTTTTCACTCTCCTCTTCCACTTTCATCAAGAGGCTTTTTAGTTCTTCTTCACTTTCTGCCATAAGGGTGGTGTCATTTGCATATCTGTGATTATTGATATTTCTCCTAGCAATCTTGATTCCAACTTGTGCTTCATCCAGCCCAGCATTTTGCGTGATGTACTC
The DNA here is from genome assembly GCF_910594005.1 of Cervus elaphus. Lineage (NCBI taxonomy): Eukaryota > Metazoa > Chordata > Mammalia > Artiodactyla > Cervidae > Cervus > Cervus elaphus. The sequence goes on along the minus strand of NC_057819.1, from coordinate 77,276,990 downwards.
TTCATATAAGTTAAATAAGCAGGGTGACAATACACAGCCTTGATGTTCTCCTTACACAGTATGGAACCAGTCTGTTGTTCCATGGCCAGTTCTAACTGTTGCTTCTTGACCTGCATACCGATTTCTCAGGAGGCAGCTGAGGTGTTCTGGTATTCCCATCTGTTTAAAAATTTCCCACAGTTTGTTGTGATCCACACAGTCAAAGGCTTTGGTGTGGTCAATAAAACAAAAGTAGATGTTTTTCTGGAACTCTCTTGCTTTTTGATGATCCAGCAGATGTTGGCAATTTGATCTCTGGTTCCTCTATATTTTCTAAATCCAGCTTGAACATCTGGAATTTCATGGTTCACGTACTGTTGAAGCTTGGCTTGGAGAATTTTGAGCACTACTTTGCTAATGTTAAGTATCACTATTGTTACTCCTGTGACCACTACTGATATATTTGTGACCACCACAATTCTCCTTTGAATCAATATTTCTAATCACTACACGTCTATCAAGTATGATTTATTTCCACTTGAAGAAGAGACAACTAAAGATCAAAGATGTTAAATAACTTTTTTGAACTGCAAATACATTGTCAAGTTGAGATTTGAATATGGCTCTATCCACTTTATTCTACAAAGACTTGCTTTTCCCTCAATATTAATGAAATGATAGATGTATGAATGGTTAAATATGTCCTTCATCCCCAGGAAGTGTAAATAATGATTTGAAAAGGGCCTCTGCTGCTCAAAAGGCAAAGGTATGGCTTCTAATACAGGAACATCGCCTGGCAACGGGTTCTTCTCTAAATTCGGACACCCTTGGCAGAGCTTCGCAATGGCAGGTGGGACAGTATGTAGCAGCTGTTTTGACAGCCTGCTGAGAGAATCTGGTGCCATATGCCAAGACTTGGGGTACAAGCACAGCCTCTTTGGTTGCCTGTATTCATATCCATCTGTTGCTGTGGCATTCTGCCAAATCCTAATGAAGGAACCAACCAAAGAGGGTTTTCTGAAAAAGAATCTTTTTTTTAATTTCTCCCTTCAGCATGTGGCCATCTGGCTGGAGCATGGAGATACCCTGGTTTTATAGGACCTGCTTACAAAGTCACACTGAACTTTTATTTCACAGAAATGTCTGATTGATGAGTATTTCTGGAAGATACACAGCTTCAGTTTTCAGATGTTTCAAAATATTTGCCTTAAAATGAATAGGCAAGCAATTAAGTATTTAAATTCTGTTAAATACTATTTACATATTATTTCATCTTCCCAGTGATTTTAAGAATCAGGAACTAATATCTTCCTTTACAGATAAGAAATCTCAGATTCTGAGAAGCCTTTTACTTGAACAGTGTCATCACAGAGCTATGAGTGCTAGAATTGGGACTGGAATGCGGGTTCTTATGGTCTTTAGGCGCATGCTGATTCCCCTAGCCACAATGACTCTCCACAGCTGGATCCACAAGCAACCATAATCTATATTTTTCCAGAGTCTTGTTTCTTACATTTTCTGTTCTAACTTTCCACACAAGCTCAATTTCCCATATGACTTGCTAGTATTTATAGCTATTTTAGAAGACAAGCTTACTGAATAAAAGTTGGTCCTGACTCTAATAGCTTATTTTCAAAATAAACAGAAGTGAAAACCCTTGCTGCCTAGATACCATAAGACATCCTTTGAAGTCTATGGATTTCTTTTACCATTAGATTAAGACTGTTTTTATATGAACGTGTTGGTAAGTAAGATGGACAGGTGTGAATATGTGTGTATAAGGTAAAAGTTTTTAATGAGAATCAAAGGTAAAATAAATCCATATAATCTATATCCTAATTGGGGTCATAAACCTGAACAATAGTGAAAAACTAGCCTGAGACATACTTTGTCTGGCTTGAATAATTCAAAAGTCTCTGTAAGAAGGTAAGGCAGACAATGCTGAAACTATAGAACTGTCACTGTCCAATATATCCAGTACAAGTGGATATTGAAATTTAAATTAACTGAAATTAAATACAATTTTAAAATTCATTTCCTCAGCTGCACTATCCATATTTCAAACACTTAATAGTCATATATTGGACAGAGCAGCTATAGACTATTTTCCACATTGCAGAAAGTTACATTCTACAGTACTGCTATGGATTTTCAGGTTGTTTAGACTTTATGCACTAAGCGCATTAGCTTCTTGGTTATTATGGGATAACATTGGAGCAGTGGATCATTTTCAAACAGTGCAAAAGTGGAGATGCTACTTAAAGATTATTCTGCCTTAGCACTTTTCAAGGGCAATTCTGTTCCATCCTTACTGCTCCAAGACTTTTTTTTTTAAAGGACTAAAGTGATATTAAAGACTGGTTTTCTCTTTCCCTATTAGCTAAATAAAATTTTTAAAATGATTAAAATAGATTATATGACAACATATACTGATTTATCTGTTTCCTAAAGATAAATGTTTATTTAGCATGTTCTTTAAATGAAGTTAGCAAAATAATGGAATTCAATAGCATCTTAGTTCAGGGTACTATAAAAAATCACAATAGACTGGGTGATCTGAACAACATTAATTTATTTCTCTCAGATCTGGAATCTGGGATGTCTAAGATCAATGTGAAAGTGAAGGAGGAGAGTGAAAAAGTTGGCTTAAAGCTCAACATTCAGAAAACTAAGATCATGGCATCTGGTCCCATCACTTCATGGCAAATAGATGGGGAAACAGTGGAAACAGTGTCAGACTTTATTTGTTTGGTCTCCAGAATCACTGCAGATGGTGATTGAAGCCATGAAATTAAGACGCTTACTCCTTGAAAGGAAAGTTATGACTAACCTAGATAGCATATTAAAAAGCAGACACATTACATTGCCATCAAAGGTCCATCTAGTCAAGGCTATCTTTTTTCCAGTGGTCATGTATGGATGTGAGAGTTGGACTGTGAAGAAAGCTGAGTGCCGAAAAATTGATGCTTTTGAACTGTGGTGTTGGAGAAGACTCTTGAGAGTCCCTTGGACTGCAAAGAGATCCAACCAGTCCATCCTAAAAGAGATCAGTTCTGGGTGTTCATTGGAAGGACTGATGCTGAAACTGAAACTCCAATACTTTGGCCACCTGATGTGAAGAGCTGACTCATTGGAAAAGACCCTGATGCTGGGAAGGATTGGGGGCAGGAGGAGAAGGGGACAACAGAGGATGAGATGGCTGGGCATCACCAACTCGAATGACATGAGTTTGAGTAAACTCCGGGAGCTGGTGATAGACAGGGAGGCCTGACATGCTGAGATTCATGGGGTCGCAAAGAGTTGGACACAACTGAGTGACTGAACTGACTGACTGAAGATCAATATGCTAGCAGAACCAGTGTCTGATAAGGGTCCACATCTTTGTTGTTGAAGTCCACTTTTTCGCTGTATCCTCGCATGGTGGAGAGCAGAGAGAGAGACACACTCTGCTGTGTCTCTTTATATAAGGGCAGTAACACCATAACAAGAGCTTCACCCTCATGATTGTCTGGCATACTTCTGAGGCCATTTCACTTAGCTTTCCATTTGCTCATTTGACACCCTACTCTTAAGCTTTCCTAATATCTGGATCCCACACCTCAGTTCCCACAATCTGTCCAGGTCCTCTACACTGGCAAGGGAATTTGTGTTTTACCAGTTTAATCTGACAATTTTAAGGTTACTTGATCCTAAATTGAACTTCATAATCAAGAAGAGGTGTGCTACCTTAAGCCCACTTAGACTCACTAGATGATGAGTCCTAGCATTGTCCACCCTTTCTTAAACCCCCTACTTGACATGAAAGATGAATGGGAAGCATAATTCAATCTCTGAAACTGTGGATAACAGAAGATAAAGGATTTGATTTGGGGAGGAAATTGAATGTCAACAATGAAAGCAAACTTAGAGATTTCAGATTTAACCTGCAAGAGTTGATGGACATGACTGCAATGACCTTCAGTAAAAGAACATGATGTGAACAGAGTCATAAAATGGAGGAAAAAAAATATTTCTCTGAAGTTCTTTGCCTGCTATTTACCCAAGGCAACTATTTTCCCATCACCTGTCTAGTTATGCCACTTTTAATTAAGGCAATTAGCCACTGAGCCTCACTAGACAATAAGCAGTGGAAGGAGACACACAAGACATTTCCCCTGACTATGAAAGATGCATTAACATTTTGACTGTTGAAAACCAAGCAGGAAAGTGTATCTGATGCACAGTCAAGTTTTAGGTTGATGTTCCTAAGGATGATTTTCTCTCAACTTTATTTCAAAGATTGGTTGAGCAATACAATCAAGAAGTTGGAAATCAAAATTGTCTTGGTCCCATAGTGAGAGAAATGAAGACCTCAAATGAAATGTCTTCTCTATCTATTACTGTTAGGTAAAGTTTCCCACATCTAAATGAGCATCACTGAAAAGCTCAAGGAAGTCACGTGTTCCTGCTAGACCATGGAAGTCCACAATTTAAGAAGACTTTTGAGTCTCTCCCATGTGCAGCACACTTTTCTAGGGTACCTGTGTTTAAAAGGCTTTTGATGTGTGTACATTACAACACTGAAATGTTTTTAATGGTTAAAAGAGAAACAGCAAAGTATTGATTTTGATATTATAAATTAAATTGTTTTGGAAATATTATCTTCTGGGAATAGGTAATAAAAAAATAAAGCAAGAAGAGATTAGTCTTCCTGATGAATCTCCTTATGATATTTACTTGTGTGACTTTCATTTATTTTTGACACAGGAAAAATATCATTGCTAAACACAGTCAATACGGTAAAGAGAGAATCATGGAAAACTAAATAATAGATTGAATACTAGAAAGGACTGCTCACAGGAGTTAGATAGATGGTAGCTTTAAATACAAACTTCCTAAATATATATTCTATGTGCATTCATTGTTCATCACCATATGGAAAGTCTGGGACATGGAGTAGCTTGACGTTTTATACATCTTGCAAACTTTTGCTTCTTTGAATAAAAACTTGTTGTTCTCCTGGCCTTAGGCCCATTCTAACTTCTGCAAGAATGATTAGCAATCAATGAAACAATAGCTGTTTATGAAAGTGATGTTGGAGAGCTACATGAATAACTCACAGGCTAGGCAGCTCCAGAGTCGCAATCAGATGCAAGGGTGATTTACTATTTCTGCAAGATGTTCTAACTGCATTAATCTTTGCTTGAAACTCAGTCACTGCAGAAAGTGACACAAGATATAAGTAGTTTCAGTCAAACACTGGAATAGAGTACTGTCAGACAACCTCCAGAGGCTACGATGAATCATCCTGCTACTTATTTTGAGCAGCTGCACAAATACAACAAGAAGGTAAGAAGCAATGCAGTGCCTTGGTGGTAGGTCTTGGATTCATTTAGACTTTTCATTTTTGGGTGTTTTGTTGTTGTTGTTGTTGTTTGCTTGTTAATGCCTATAAAATTAGCATCCATAAAACAAGACAAGTGAAAGGAGAGGAGGAGATAGGGGTGATTGATGTCATCTAAGGACTCTGCTAAGGCCATTGCATTGTATAACTTAAGGGGCAACACTCCTCCTAGGTTAAGCAATATGGCATTTTAAAAGAGGTTGGCCCATTGATGTGGCATTCTGACACTCCACCACACCATGTTCTTAAACTTAACTGTTTTATCTTGTTTTGCAGACCCACCAGTGTCTCCCAAATCTGTTGTAACTTTTCATATTTCTCTACTTTTCATTGGTAAGTGTGTAGGTATATTTGTTCGTGTACACATGCATGTCAATATGATGTGGGGAAGGTATCCTTAACACTGACCTCACAGTTCTACTCTAATGAATGGGACATCACAAAAGAAAGACTTCTGACACATCTTCACCTCTTATCCACACCTCTCTGTCTCACTGAGAGTGAGGGAGTGTTGTGCAAGTGATTGGAATGGGCTACATAGCTTAACAAACCATAAATTGTGAAATATTTTACATTGGGGGAAAGGATCTCTCATAAACCAGAAACAAGAAGACAGAGTTTTATGAAATTCTGCCCCCCATTGCCAGTGTATCAACTAACCCAGAATGGGTTCTGCCCCAGTGGAACAACAACCCAACCCCATGAATGACACTTATTCTAAGATAAGCAAGAGAAAGGGGCTTTGCCAGTGGAGAAACACATAGATTACTTGCCACTTTGTGGTCTGGATTTGTACTGCTTGCTGTTTACAATATTCTCTGGAAAACCAGCTACCCTGAACCTGGAACTTGAGATCTGTGGGATGATGCAGTATCTTAGATCATGAAAAAACTGGTCCTAGTTCTATGGAAATTTAAATGGTTTCCACTTTAGTTGGGAGAAGGGTGAGCTTCCACATTCTAGCTATCTTGTTGTCTGAACAACATATGGTCATATTTGGACAATTTTAATATTAAATAATTCTTTCCAGGGGAAAGTGAGATATTTATCTAATCAGTAGATTTGGGAAATAAAAGTAGGGATGAGTGGCTAAGCATGTTCTGGTTTTTGTTTTCCTATAGACTCAAGTCTCTCCTTGGATATAGGGATTCTTTCCTTATACATGAACATTATTTTTCAGATGATACTGTGTTTTCTGTAAGTTTATTAGTTATCCATTCCTAGTCACTTAATATTTACTATATCACAATTTTATGAACCAGCCATTCAAGATTTGGCTTATCCTCAGCTTCACTATCTCCTAAGTGTTGAAATCAAACACTGGCCAGGGCTGCCATCATCTCAAGGTTAGTTGGGGAAGGATCCACTTCCCAGCTCACTCATGTCATTACTGGCTGTTGGCCAGAAACTATTTTCAAGTCCATTCTATGTGTGTTTCTCCAGTTACAGCATCCAGTCCTATCACTTCATGGCAAACAGATGGGGTAAAAGTGGAAACAGTGACAGACTTTATTTTCTTGAGCTCCAAAATCACTGCAGATGGTGCCTGTAGCCATAAAATTAAAGGATGCTTACTCCTTGGAAGAAAAGCTAGGAGAAACCTATACACTGTATTAAAAAGCAGAGACATCACTTTGTGGACAAAGGTCTGTATTGTCAAAGCTATGGTTTTTCCAGTAGTCATGTAAGGATGTGAGAGTTGGAACATAAAGAAAGCTGAGTGCAGAAGAACTGATGCTTTTGAACTGTGGTGCTGTGGAAGACTCTTGACGGTCCTTTCGACAGCAAGATCAAACCAGTTAATCCTAAAGGAAATCAACTCTGAATATTCATTGGAAGGACTGATGATAAAGCTGAAACTCCAATACTTTGGCCACCTGACACAAACAGCTGACTCATTGGAAAAGACCCTGATGCTGGGAAAGATTGAAGGCAGAAGGAGAAGGGGGTGATAGAGAATGAGACGGTTGGATGGCATTATCAACTCAATGCACATGAGTTTTGTCAAACTCTGGGAGATAGTGAAGGACAGGCATGCTGGCATGCTGCAGCCCATGGAGTTGCAAAGAGTCAGACATAATTTAGTGACTGAAAAACAATGTGTGTTTCTCCATAGGATAGCTCTTAACAAGGCATCTTGTTTCATCCCAGTAAGCAAGCAGAGAAGAGCCAGGAACAGAAAGAATTGAATAAGAGCAGATGCAAGTCAGAGCTTCTTTATAACTCATTCTAAGAAGTGATGTCTTATTCTTGCTGTACTCTATTTATTAGAAGCAAGCCACTCTCCAGGTCATGTTCCAGGGGAGAGTATCAGAAAGTATTTCCTGGTCACACATCTACATCACATCACTTTCTTCAGTATAGTCTTCATCAGAAATACAGCTGATATTTCTATCTTTTTCTACACATCTCCAAGTCTTTCTCTCAGTGTAATTTGTATTCAGATAATATCAGGTGCATTCAGGGTGGTATGGCTGTAAACTATAGTCCATAGGGTTTCAAAGAGTCAGACACAACTAAATGACTTTCACTTTTCCTCTTCCTAGGTCTTTTGTTCCTCACCCACACTTATAAAACTTATTAGCTTTTTTCAAGATTCAACCTCAACTTCATTGTGTTTAAGAAACTGTTATTAAGACTGTAAGGAGTAAATATTAACATATGCATTAATTTCTGGTGGCAAGAAGGAGGAAAGGAATGATAATTAGGGTTATTTTCCTTAAACCTCAATAGAGAAGCTCTTAGAGACTAGAGGTATTTCTTTTCAGTAAACTCCATGCTTAACCAAGTTCCATGGAGGTGAAACCCAATGTACTCTCCTGTTTACATCTAACTTGTGTTAGCTTATCTTTTTTTCTTTTTCCAGCTTTACTGAGCTATCAGTAACATGCCATTATGTAAGCTTAGGCTGTACAATATAATGATTTGATACACGAACATATATTGAAATGTTTACCACAATAAAGTTAGTCAACACAGTCATCACCTTATGGTGTGTGTGTGTGTGTGTGTGTGTGTGTAGTATGGAGAAGGAAATGGCAGCCCACTCCAGTGTTCTTGCCTGGAGAATCCCGTGGATGGCGGAGCCTGGTGGGCTACCGTCTATGGGGTCGCACAGAGTCGGACACGACTGAAGTGACTTAGCAGCAGCAGCAGCAGTGTGTATAGTAAGCTCTTAAATCTCTTTTAGCAACTTTTAAGTATACAATGTGGTATTATTAACTATAGAACATATGCTGTACCTTAGATTCTCACAATATATTTATGTTGTAGATTGAAGTTTGTACTATTTTACCAACATTTTCCTCACCCTCTAGGACCTGGCAATTATCATTTTAATCTCTATTTCTATGAGTTCAGATTTTTTTATATTCTCCATATCATTGAGATCACACAGGTTTTGTCATTTTTTGTCAGAATTATTGTATTACCAAATTTCATGTCTCTCCAGAATAACTTCATCCCTTTATGATAAAATGGTTGTAGTGCCATCCATTCCGCCTCCCACTCACATGGTGAGGTCTAATAGTCTAAAGAGTGCTCCAAATTTTGTAGGATGAGCCAGTTAAAATAACTACAAACTTCATTATCTTTTTAATATTTGTGCTTGTTACTTTCATGAAGGTGTATTTTGATTTAGCCTTTGGACTTAGCAGTCCCATTCTTGTGAATGAAGTGTGGGTGTGTATGTTTGTATGTGCATGTAAAATTATTATGAATTTTTCCCATCATATTAGCAAGCAAGACATTTTAAAATAAATAAGTTAAGTATTCAATACAATCATGTAAAGAGAGAATATGAAAGAGAATAGGAGGAAGACATTTATTAAGGGGAAAAACATAAAATTGTAGGCAAAAAGACAAAAATAAAGTTAAAAACAAAATAAAATGTCACCTGACAGTAAGACTATAAGATAACACGCTTATAAATTGGCATCCAAACATCTAGACACCTATTAAATGACAAATTTAAGAAAATCATCAGTTCAGTTCAGTTGCTCAGTGATGTCCAACTTTTTGCGGCCCCAAAATTGCAACACTCCAGGCTTCCGTGTCCATCACCAACTTCTGGAGCTTGTTCAAACTCATGACCATCAAGTCAGTGATACCATTTAACCATCTCACCCTCTGTCATCCCCTTATTCTTCCTCTTGAAGGAAATCATAATTGAATGAAATAACTCAAGACATATGATTAACCATAAAACAAAATTGAAAAGTTCTAGTTCTAAACATCATTCTACATTGTTATTGGTGTTTTTCCAATAAGTCTACAAAGCACTGTTTATAGTTATAATGAAAGAATTCCAGAGTAGAGGAAAATAAATATTTGCAAAATTGTTACTATATAGGTTACAACACATATATTCCAAAATCAAACATACATAGAACATGTACAGTTCAGTTCATTTGTTGAGTCATGTCCGACTCTTTGTGACCCCGTGAATCGCAGCACATCAGGCCTCCCTGTCCATCACCAAGTCCCAGAGTTTACTCAAACTCATGTCCATGGAGTTGGTGACGCCATCCAACCATCTCATCCTCTGTCGTCCCCTTCTGCTCCAACCTTCAGTCTTTCCCAGCATCAGGATCTTTCTCAATGAATCAGCTCTTTGCATCAGGTGGCCAAAGTATTGGAGTTTCAGCTTCAGCATCAGTCCTTCCAGTGAACACCCAGGACTGATCTTTAGGATGAACTGATTGGATCTCCTTGCAGTCCAAGGGACTCTCAAGAGTCATCTCCAACACCACAGTTCAAAAGCATCAATTCCTCAGCGTTCAGCTTTCTCCACAGTCCAACTCTTACATCCTTACATGACTACTGGAAAAACCATTTCCTTGACTAGATGGACCTTTGTTGGTAAACTAATGTCTCTGCTTTATAATATGCTGTCTAGGCTGGTCATAACTTTCCTTCCAAGGAGTAAGTGTCCTTTAATTTCATGACTGCAGTCACCATCTGCAGTGAATTTGGAGCCTTCAAAAATAAAATCAGCCACTGTTTCCACTGTTTCCCCATCTATTTGCCATGAAGTGATGGGATCAGATGCCATGAACTTAGTTTTCTGAATGTTGAGTTTTAAGCCAACTTTTTCACTCTCCTCTTTCACTTTCATCAAAGGCTCTTCAGTTCCTCTTCACTCTCTGCCATAAGGGTGGTATTGTCTGCATATCTGAGGTTATTGATATTTCTCCTGGCAATCTTGATTCCAGCTTGTGCTTCCTCCAGCCCAGTGTTTCTCATGATGTACTTTGCATATAAGTTAAATAAGCAGGGTGACAATATACAACCTTTACATACTCCTTTTCCTTTTTGGAACCAGTCTATTGTTTCATATTCAGTTCTAACTGTTGCTTCTTGACCTGCATACAGGTTTCTCAAGAGGCAGGTCAGGTGTTCTTGTATTCCCATTTCTTTCATAATTTCCCTCAGATTATGGTGATCCACACAGTCAAAGACTTTGGCATAGTCAATAAAGCAGAAATAGGTGTCTTTCTGGAACTCTCTTGCTTTTTTGATGATCCAGTGGATGTTGGTAATTTAATCTCTGGTTCCGCTGCCTTTTCTAAAACCAGCTTGAGCATCTGGAAGTTCATGGCTCATGTATTGTTGAAGCCTGGCTTGGAGAATTTTGAGCATTACTTTACTAGCGTGTGAGATGAGTGCAATTGTGTGGTAGTTTGAGCATTCTTTGGGATTGCCTTTCTTTGGGATTGGGATGAAAACTGACCTTTTCCAGTCCTGTGGCCACTGCTGAGTGTTTCAAATTTGTTGGCATATTGAGTGCAGCACTTTCACAGCATCATCTTTTTTTTTTTTTTTCATTTATTTTATTAGGATTTGAAATAGCTCAACTGGAATTCCATCACCTCCACTAGCTTTGTTCGTAGTGATGCTTCCTCAGGCCCAGTTGACTTCACATTCCAGGATGTCTGGCTCTAGCTAAGTGATCACACCATCATGATTATCTGGGTCATGAAGATCTTTTTTGTGTAGTTTTTCTGTGTATTCTTGCCACTGCTTCTTAATATCTTCTACTTCTGTTAGGTCCATACCATTTCTGTTGAAATATTCCCTTGGTATCTCTAATTTTCTTGAAAAGATCTCTAGTCTTTCCATTCTTTTTTTTTTTTTTTTTCTTCTCCTCTATTTCTTTACACTGATCACTGAGGAAGGCCTTCTTATCTCTCCTTGCTATTCTTTGGAACTCTGCATTCAAATGGGTATAACTCCTTTTCTCCTTTGCTTTTTGCCTCTCTTATTTTCACAGCTATTTGTAAAGCCTCCTCAGACAGCCATTTTGCCTTTTTGCATTTCTTTTTCTTGGGAATGGTCTTGACCCCTGTCTCTTGTACAATGTCACAAGCATCCATCCATATTTCATCAGGCACTCTATCAGATCTAGTCCCTTAAATCTATTTCTCACTTCCACTGTATAATCATTAGGGGTTTGATTTAGGTAATATCTGAATGGTCTAGTGTTTTTCCCTAATTTCCTCAATTTAAGTCTGAATTTGACAATAAGAAGTTCATGATCAGTCAGCTCCTGGTCTCATTTTTGCTGACTGTATAGAGCTTCTCCATCTTTGATTGCAAAGAATGTAATCAATCTGATTTCGATGTTCACCATCTGCTGATGTCTGTGTGTAGAGTCTTCTCTTGTGTTGTTGGAAGAGGGTGTTTGCTATGACCTGTGCGTTCTCTTCCAAAACTCTATTAGCCTTTGCCCTGCTTCATTCTGTACTCCAAGGCCAAATTTGCCTGTTATACCAGGTGTTTCTTGACTTCCTACTTCTGAATTCCAGTCCCCTATAATGAAAAAGACATGTTTTTTGGGTGTTAGTTCTAAGAGATCTTGTAGGTCTTCATAGAACTGTTCAGCTTCAGCTTCTTCAGTGTTACTGGTCAGGGCATAGACCTGGATTACTATGATATTGAATGGTTTGCCTTGGAAACTAACAGAGATCATTCTGTCGTTTTTGAGATTGCATCCAGGTACTGCATTTCAGACTCTTTGTTGACTCAATTTCCTCTAAGGGATTCTTGCCCACTGTAGGAGATAAAATTGGTCATCTGAGTTAAATTCACCCAATCCAGTCCATTTTAGTTCACTGATTCCTAAAATGTTGACGTTCATTCTTGTCATCTCCTGCTTGACCACTTCCAATTTGCCTTGATTCATGGACCTAACATTCCAGGTTCCTATGCAATATTGCTCTTTACAGCATTGGACCTTGCTTCTATCACCAGTCACATTCACAACTGGGTGTTGTTTTTGCTTTGGCTCCATCCCTTCATTCTCTCTGGAGTTATTTCTGCACTGATCTCCAGTAGCATATTGGACACCTACCAACTTAAGGAGTATGACCACTATGAAAACCCAATGAACAGTATGAAAAGGCAAAAAGATAGGACATTGCAAGATGAACTCCCCAGGTCAATAGGTGCCCAATATGCTACTGGAGATCAGAACATTTACAGAAGAAGAACATAGGAAGGAAGTTTCCAAGTTGGCATAAACACAAGTTAGGAATAGTAGCTTGTTACTATGGTCTCTTCCTAACTGCCAGTGGCTAGAAAAGAATGAGAAGATTCCTTGGACTCTGGCAAAAGAGAAGTTTTTAATGAAAATTTTGACTCTGATATTGAAAAAGAAAGTGCTATGTAGCTAAATAGATAAACACATTGTTTTGGCAGCTAATTTATTTTATAGAAGAAAATATGTCCATTTAATTTAACCCAGTCCATTCCCCCACATGAGAAAGAAAATTTATTAATCCACGGTGCATCTTACAATAGAGGGCATCTTAGAATCTAAGAAAAATGGCAGCAGAAGTGGTGGAGTCAAAGAGGAAATTCAAAAGAAGAAGCCTTGGAGAACTAATTAAAATCTTACAAATAAAAGTGAAGTAAAACTTCAAGTAGGAATGTTTGCTTGAAGGAAAGCTTGAAGGATTAATTAAAATCTCACAAACTGGGTTAAACATCACTTTGATTAGGCCTGAATGGTGTAGAGTGCAAGGCTGCAGAAGGCTAGAACTTTAGTCTAGGGGTACTAACAGAAAAGAACCAGAGGAATATTCACTTGAGAAACAGAACAGTTTGAAGAAGAGTAATTATTTCATGTAAAAGATTGTATTTTAGTCATTCCTATTAGTTAGATGAAGAAAGGCATATCAAGATGGATTTGTTCATAACTTGTACATGGAAAGATACAAGATTGGAAAAGAGGAGATATTCTTACTATCATTAAGGCTAGGTTAGCAATTAGCTTCGTTCAGTTTTAAGCCAGCTTTTTCACTCTCCTTTTTCACTTTCATCAAGAAACTCTTTGGTTCCTCTTTTCTTTCCTGCATTAAAGTGGTGTAGTCTACATATCTGAGGTTACTGATATTTCTCCCCTCCTGGCAATTTTGATTCTAGCTTATGATTCACCCAGCCCAGCATTTTGCATGATGCACTCTGCATATAAGTTAAATAAACAGGATTATTACATACAGCCTTGACATACTCCTTTCTCAGTTTTGAAGCAGTCCCTTGATCCCTGTCCTGTTTTAACTGATGCTTCTTGACCTGCGTACAGGTTTCTTGGGAGGCAGGTAAAGTGGTCTGGTATTCCTGTCTCTTTAAGAATAACTAGTCCCATCACTTCATGGCAAATAGATGGGGAAATAATGGAAACAATGGCATTTTATTTTCTTGGGCTCTGACATCACTGAAGATGGTGACTGCAGCCATGAAATTAAAAGATGCTTGCTCTTTGGAAGAAAAGTTATGACACACTTAGACAGGGTGTTAAAAAACAGACTTTACTTTGCCAACAAAGGCCCATATAGTCAAAGCTGTGGTTTTTGAAATAGTCATGTACAGATGTGAGAGTTGGATCATAAAGAAGGTTAAGTGCTGAAGAATTGATGCTTTAGAACTGTGGTGCTGGAGAAGACTCTTGAAAGTCCTTTGCACAGCAAGGAGGTCAAAATATAGTCAATCCTAAAGGAAATCAACTCTGAATATTCATTGAGGGGATTGATGTTGAAGTGGAAGCTCCAATACTTTGGCCACCTGATGTGAAGAGCTGACTCATTGGAAAAGACCCTGATGCTGGGAAAAATTGAGGGCATGAGGAGAAGGGGGCAACAGAGGATGAGATGACTGGATGGCATCATTGATTCAAATGGACACGAGTTTGAACAATCTCGGAGAGATGGTGAAGGACAGAGAAACCTGGTATGCTGCAGTCCATGTGGTTGCAAAGAGTCAGATATGACTGAGTGACTGAACAATGACAATAGCAATTAACTATGAGGCTATGTCTATGTCCAAGAGAACTGTTATAAGAAATATGTTTCAGCTAGGGCATAACTCCCCTGAACATAAGAAAACAAATTTTAGGAAGTATGATGGTTAATTTATGTGTCAACTTGGCTGGGCTGTGAGGTAATCAGTTATTGGTTAAACAATACTGTAGGTGTTTTTAGATGAGATTAACATTTACATTTGTGTACATTGAGTAAAGCAGATGACCTCCAGGATCTGAGTGGGTCTCATCCAATCAGTTGAAAGCCTGAGTAGAGCAAACAGATTAACTTTCCCTGAGGAAGAGAGATTCTTCAGCAGACTTCCTTCAAGACCCCATTTACAACATCTGCTCTTTCTGGCTATACTGTAGACAGCCTTTAAAGACAAAAAGAAATGCCAGTTTTCCTGGGTCTTCAGCCTGCTGGCCCATTCTGTGGATTTTGGACTTACCAGTCTCCATAATCATGTGGACCAATTCCTTAGAATAAAATCTCTTTGTGCAAACATACACACCTTGCTGGTTTTTCTTTTCTGGAGAACGCTGATTAATATGTGAGCTAAATATACGAAAATTTATTTTTGATTCTAGAAGATTAGATACAGACAGTAAGGATATAGGAATGGAAGTTTGTTTATCTGTTTCTTTGTTTTTTTTTTGGTTCATATTATACATGGTAAAATGAAGGTCTAAAAATGGAAGATAGTGGTAAAAATTATCACATTTTTATATTCAATATAACTTTGAGATATTTTTAAAACATACAACACAGATATATAAATTGTTTTTTTAGGTTTTTATATATATATTTATGTACTCTCACTCTCTTTCTCTATATATATGTGTGTGTGTATGTGTGTGTGTATGTACATATATATATATATATATATATATATATATATATATATATATATATATATATAAAAAATGTCAAAAAGCATGCATGAGAATCATATACACCAACTTCAGGACATTAACTCTGAAAAGGGAAGGAAGGAGGAAAAGAAGAGTGGAAAATATTGAGGTTTCAGTCATATTTATAACATTTCATTTATTTTAAACTACTGCTGCTACTGCTACTGCTAAGTCACTTCAGTTGTGTCCGACTCTGTGCGACCCCATAGACGGCAGCCCACCAGGCTCCCCCGTCCCTGGGATTCTCCAGGCAAGAATACTGGAGTGGGTTGCCATTTCCTTCTCCAATGCATGAAAGTGAAAAATGAAAGTGAAGTCACTCAGTTGTGTCCGACTCTTACCGACCCCATGGACTGCAGCCTACCAGGCTCCTCTGTCCATGGAATTTTCCAGGCAAGAGTACTGGAGTGGAGTGCCATTGCCTTCTCTGTTATTTTAAACTAAGAAGATGTGAAAAGCAAGGAGTGCAAACTATTAAAATCTTTTTAATCTGAAGAGATGCATGAATGATTTTACTTTTGCGTCTGATTAAAATAGCATACAATTAAAACTAAGTAAAATGAAAAAGAAATTAACCAAAATGGAAAATAGATTTGAATTTGTTTTCTTCTGAGGAACAGCTACACAGAGAGGCATCCATTGACCAGCTATGAAGTACTATAATTTGTACTAAGTGTTTGAAATCTCTTGTGTTGTTGGAAAAGGATGTTTACTATAACCAGTGTGTTCTCTTGGCAAGACTCTGTTAGCCTTTGCCTTAATAGATGATAATAAAGGAAAGGGGCTCCAGTTGGTTGTTGCAGACCTCCTGGTGCTGACCAGTCCCCAGCGGGAATGTGATAATCCTTTGTTCTTGCGGCTTTCTGTTAGGTCTGGTCACTGTGTTCCTGCAAACTCTCACCAAGGCAAGTGTTATCTTCTGTTCTCCAGCTTTTTATCTATATGTGAATGGAAAGTGTTATGGCTTAAAGGTCAAGCCTGGGAGGCAGAGCCTTGAGAAAAGGCTATTTTGCATATTCTAAGCTATAGGGAACATTCCTTTACTGTTTGACTAGACGAAGCTGCAGACCCAGCATGACTAAGCACAGGCAAAGGAGCACTGAGGTTAGAGCTGGTCAAGTTTGTTCTTCTCCATTAGACAGGTACTTTGGAGCCAGACTTCCTGGATTTAAATTCTGACTTTGCTCTTATCCATTGTGTGACCTTCAAAACATTAATCAGTATTTCTGTGCCTATCAGTAAAATGGGGTCAATTATTGGTGCTTATTCTATAGACTGGTATGAGGATCAAGTGAATTGATATTCATAAGGCTTTTAGAACTATCTGTCTCAAAGTAATCACTTAATAATTTTAGCTTATGATTGTGGTTATTACCTTCTTAAATTTTGTATTATATGCTTTCTCAACACACAGATGCAGGTACAATGTAAGTAAAAATTGCATAATTAGATCCTTTATCTTGATCTCTCTACAGCAAACTTTTGTACTCCAATATTCTCAAAACAATCATTGCCTGCCTTTCAGATCAGCTCCCTTTTCTGTGACACAACTACAACTGAGTTTTATGATGCTGATGAAGATACAAAAGCACCTGCCATTTTTGCATATGATACCAAGGTAGAGTTACCAATATGATAGAAAAATCAATCAAGGTTCAAAATTATCATTAAATAAGAATGATGATCAGAATCCAATAAGGTATTTTATGAAGTAATTAAAATCTTACACTTTATATTCCATAAAATTTTATTCAGCTTCTATCCCAAATTACATATGCCTTTCTTTTTTCTTGAGGATGGTTTTGATCACCACCTCCTATACAGTGCCATGAACGTCTGTCCATAGTTCTTCAGGCACTCTGTCTATCAGATATAATCCTATGAATCAAGTGAATTTGTGAATTCAAGTGAATATTTGTCACTTCCACTGCATAATTGTAAGGGATTTGATTTAGGTCATACCTGAATGGTCTATTGGTTTTCCCCACCTTCTTCAATTTAAGTCTGATTTTGCAATTAAGAGTTTATGATCTGAGCCACAGTCAGCTCCCAGTCTTGTTTTTGCTGACTGTATAGAGCTTCTCCTTCTTTGGCTGCAAAGAATATAATCAATCTGATTTCAGTATTGACCACCTGGTGATGCCCATGTGTAGAGTCGTCTCCTGTGTTGTTGGAAGAGGGTGTTTGCTATGACCAGTGTGTTCTCTTGGCATAACTCTGTTAGCTTTTGCCTTAATAGATATTCATAAATCAGTGTTGTCAGACACTTGAGGGAATAGTTTTGCTTGAGAGTAAGGGCAGGGAGGGCCTCGTAGAAGTAATATCTGAGCATGAGCTTTAAAAATGAATGAGAATTTCCCATGATCAAGGTTAGGAGTGGGTTCCTGGACACAACTGAGTTAAAGACAAGAAATTACAATTTCAACATAGACTAAAGTACAGATTGCATTACAGTGATAACCAAAATTAATTTCTTAAGAGTTTAAAATTTGGCAGATATAGCTAGTGCAAATTGGAATTAAAATGAGAAAAAAAGAAAAAAAATATTGGATGTCTAATAAGAGTTAAAGATATCAAATAGGAGAAGGTAGAGCAGGATTGCATCGTCAATCTATAATGTGAAGAGACATTTGAGTATAGAGAGTGAAGCCAAAGGTTGAAACAAAATAATAGCAATAAATAACCTAGTCATTAACAGAAGAGTACCCCAAAAAAGAAATGAAAGAAACAGTAGAGAAAATTTAAAAAATAAATAAGGGAGAGAATAGCTTCCAAGGCAAAACCAAATTAATGAGGGAAAAGCTAAAAGGTCAAAGAGAAATAAATTCACTACCAAATAAAGTGTTGAATATTATGAAGATTATTACATAAACTATGCTAGGTCCACATCCTGCACTGTTATGAAGCTGTTATAAAAAGGGCTAGGAAATCCCTGCTCTATAATATAAAAAAGTATTGATAGCAGAGCAGAGGGCACAGTTGTTTGTACACTGTGATTCTAATTTATAACTAATAAAGGTAGAAACAACCCTGAGATGTGCAGACCTTGGACATTTTGTGAGCCCTGTCTATAGACATAATTTTATTTAAACTGATTTACAAAATTCAACTGTTCATGTGATATATAGTGATTAACTGATGAAGACTTAGAATAATCAGTAGAAAAAGGTTGCTACATATTTGTAATTATGTCATCAGTACATGCCCAGCTACCTCATCTCTTCCCATTTAGGTTCCAGGAATTATATCTTTGTTCTTTTCATTATTATATACACCTTTCTGGCTATTTTAATATCTCACCTTACGAGAAAACAGTAGCAATGAAATCGCTCACAATGTCTGGTGTGGTGGTAGACCCTCAGGAGCCCAGAGCTCTGATCACATCTTGTGTTAGCATAAGAAAGTATAGAACTCATTGGTAAAATAAGTGTCTAGGTAAAGACAGGATGATGTGTTACTGTAATGGTAGAGAGTTTGAGAAATTAATTTTGAGAAATTAATTTTTGTTATTACTGTAATACAATCTGTATTTTATTCTATATTGAAATTGTAATTTCTTGCCTTTAACTTACTTGTGTCCAGGAAGCCTTGACTATGGGAAATTCTCATTCGTTTTTAAAACTCATGCTATTTTTAATTCTATTATAAAACTTCAAAAGATAAAAGTATTAAAAATAACCATAACTAAATTATTTTTAATGAATACACAAATTAGATCTAAATTGTGACATCACTAATGTGTAATGTGAGCAGAGAAGGAAAAGGGTACAGTTTTGCAGGCAAGTGAAATTGAATTGTTATCAGGATAAAATAGACTACTATAACTGTATTTTCTGTAAGCCTCATGGTTATCAGTGTCCTTTATAATCTTCTTTGTTTCTTGCAAGACTTTGACATTTTGTATCATTCAGTAGCCACACACATAACCATTGGAACTATTCTCAAAATCTGCAAACCAGGGTCATTTATTGGATTTCCCTCACGTGGACTGTTAACAAAATGTGCTGTGTTTAGTTGCTCAGTCGCATCCGACTCTTTGTGACCCCATGGACTGTAGCCTGCCAGGCTTCTTGGTCCATGGGAATTCTCTAGGTACGAATACTGGAGTGGATTGCCATGCCCTCCTTCAGGGGATCTTCCCAACCCAGGGATCAAACCCAAGTCTCCTGCATTGCAGGTGGATTCTTTACCAACTGAGCCACCAGTTAACAAAATAATAGATATTAAAATTACATGGACCCTACATGTTCTATAGGGGGAAAGAGTCATTCAGTCTACATTCGCTACTCTAGATATAATGAATACACCAAGGAAAAGCAAACAAACAAATTTGAGTATGCCTGAGATTTATATTCTATGGAGAGAGAAAGATGGGTCATAAGCATAAAATTGTTTTAACATGCAGACTCTGTGCTGAGGGGGCTTGAAGGAACACTTATGACTATTTTTGATTTGAGGTTTCTGAATGTGAGAAGTTTGAAGGAATAACATAAGAGAAGTGAAGAGGATGTGGGAAAAATTCCCTTTTAATTCAAGGTCTCTGGGTCTTTGGAGGCCCTCATTGAAAAGAATCTGAACAGTTTATGTAGTTCCATGTAAGGGAACACTGGTCTGCCTAGAAGTCATCAGTCCAGAAAAGTGAATCTCCTACCCAAAGGACTGCTATTGTATGAGGAACATGGTGGTGGTCCACCACCAATGGACCAGTGGTTGAGGGAGCTTTCTTCAAATCATATGAATTTAAATTTCTGAACATCCCTTAAAATTTGGAATAGAACTGTAAAGCATAGACAAAAATTTTTACCCTGATATTAAATAAATCAATGGTAATGTTAGGGGAAGCATACTGATTGAAACCGCCCACCCTGGCCAGGCACCATAGTAACCATTTGCATAAGTTGTTTTATGACAGGAGATCCTGATAAGAAATATGGAACTAATAAGCCACCACCAACCAGAAGAGTTCGGGAAAGGTGGAAAGGAAACAGCGAGTGTCCGTCCACTTCCCAGGATCCCTCTTGTTAGCATCCATCTTGTCTGAGCAATGCGTGCGCCACCAGGAAAGACTCTGAATTAGAATGATTGGCCAAAGACCACCCGGAAACTAATCCCATCACCATACAACCCAAGACTGTGAGCCACGCAGCAGAGCAGTTCTTCTGGGTTCCCTCACCCTCCTGCTCTCCACCCGGGTGCCCTTTCCCAATAAAATCTCTCACTTTGTCAGCACATGTGTCTCCTCATGTGACAACTCATTTCCGAGTGTTAGACAAGAGCCCAGTTTCAGGCCCTGGAAGGGGTCCCCCTTCCTGCAACAGTAAAAGATGGTTGGATGGCATCATAGACTCAATGGACATGAGTTTGAGCAAACTCTAGGAGATAGTGAAGGATAGGGAAGCCTGGAGTGCTGCAGTTCATGGGGTTGCAAAGAATCAGATATGACTGAGCAACTGAACAACAATAGCAAAAGTATACAGAAATTTTATTTCTCAAGTTCACCATTTATACTGCAGGTTAAAACTGGTGTCACATTTCAAGCTCTGAAGTCTGAATAAATGAAGCCTTAAGTTTTGCAAGAGAAACTTTAAACAAACAAATAAACTGCAAAAACAATTATAGCAAAAAAAAAAGTCCACTTGCTCTCTTCTCCTATAAGAAAGAAAGTTTGTCTTATTGCTGGCTGTTCATGGTATTCAAATTATATCTGAAATTCAGAATAATTTTGAAAATGCATTTTGGAAGTGCCTCCTGGGTCTGAAGAAAAGTTTTAAGGAAATAAATTTATGACAATTTTTTAACCTAGAAGAGTAAACTTGACTTCGGTAAGCAGTTAAAAGTGATTTTTACTAGAAGGGTGGGATGGAGAAGGATACGGGAGGGAGGTTTAGGAGGGAGAGGGCATGGGTGCACCTGTGGCTGATTCTTGCTGATGTTTGACAGAAAACAACAAAATTCTAAGAAGAAATTATCCTTCAATTAAAAATTAAATAACGTTTTTAAAAAGGTTACTTTTAATTATATGATTAAAGAGGTCAATGATCAAGATGGATATGCCATCTTTGAAAATTGTTTCTTTGGGAAGCATAATGGTGATGAGGAGGAGGAGAAGAAGAGCTTCAACCAGTACCATTCACTTCTATTAGTGCTCCCCAGAAGCAAGCTCTGGGTCAAACTCTATGGACATTATCTCACATACTACCTTTGATGAGGTCTAGATTACATATTATTATCATTACCATTTGTTTGTTGAAGCTGAAATTGAACTTTAAGGAGGACAGTGTCGCTGGAATCAACGAATAAGGACAAATCAACAGGAGATAAGGCATAGAAGTAAGTCAGTGGGTAACAGGGGCAGATTTTATAGAGCTCTATACCTCAGGGGGATTGTGGAGGACAGAGGAGTCTGACAGGGTATAGTCCATGGGGTCACAGAAAGCCAGACACGACTTTGCAACTAAACAACAACAACAAAATCTCATATTAAGAACTTTGGCTCGTTGGTCTTTTCTCTGAGTAGAAACACAATTATGGCTTATGTTTAGGGAGATAAATGTGGCTACTGTCAACTGAAAAAAAAAAAAAAAGCCAAACCTACAAGTAGAGAATTGTATTTCATTTGGGGTATTACTGTGAATTTACACGGAAAGGCAGCCTCTTAGAAAGCTCTGAGAGACTGTTTCAAAGAGGTAAGGGAGGAGTCAGAATATAGAGGAGGGGTTTTTGTTTAAAAAAAAAACCTAGATAGTCAAAACATCAAAAGATAATTGTTGATTAAAGAAAAACCAGCCATCTCAAGTTAATGAATTTAAAACTTTTCTATGTATGGGAAGATGCAAGAGTCTTAGCTTAATGCAATTATTTCTTTGCTATGCACCTAACTATCTAGGGCTATCCTGATAGAACTATCCTGTTCTTCTCTACCTTGAATTCCCTCAGGGTGCATTTGTGGGTGGCTATAGTGGTTGATGGCTTGATAGCTGCATCCTTTGTTTTCCCAATATGCAGCACTCTTTTCCACACTACTGTTTGAGGACAGGCTTCAGGAACAACACTGACTGAAACAGAGAGATCAGTAAGACCATATTGCAATAAGAGGTGATAATGACTTTGATCAATAAGAGGTGATGCTGATTTAGATCAGAGTGATGGCAGTAAGGATGGTGGAAATGGTCAAATGATAAACATTTTGAAAATTAGATATAACAAAATCTGCTGATGAATCAGTTGAAGGGTCTGAGAAAAAGTGAGGGATCAAACATGACATCAAATACTTGGCAAGAAATATGGAACAGTCCATGAAAAGCTATTTTTATGGGGGAGGTCTCCTCTGGAGCCTAATGTTGGACATGCTGAGTTTGCAGGATCCAAATGGAGCTATAAAGCAGGCCACTGGATGCACAGAACTATAGTTCAGAGAAGTAGTTTGGGCTAAAGTTGTAAAACTATGAGGCATCTCTGTGTAGATTATATGTGCTTTCAGTTTAGATGTTATATAACTGGCTCAAGGCCCAAGTGGGGAGTTGTCTGACTCTGAAGCTTATGATCTTTCTATTAAACCATGATACTATTAATTTTTTATTTGAAAATTCACCTACTCTGTTAAATCAGTCATTCAATAAGTAATTATTAAGCCCTCCTTTGTGCTGGACACTTGGCAAGTTGCTGAGGATGAAGTGATAAAAACAAACTGTTTGATTCTTTGTCTCAAAACACGCACAGTCTAGTCAAGAGCCAGTCTCAGGCAACCTGAGAAGATCACAGCTTAAAAGAGCTAATAAGCTCCTATTGTCTCAATGACAAACAAGGCAGCAAAGAAGAAACTTTAGGCCAGCTGTTGTATTTTTGAGTCAGAATGTAAAATTAAAATTCAGCACTTGCTTTGACTGAATCAAATAGATGAATTCCTAGCTGTGAATTGCTTTTTGGAAAATAACCAAGCTATCATTAAATTTTATGTTAACTGTGAAAACATAATGGTCATACTTGAGTGAGATCCCTAACAAATAAGAATATCAATATTTGTTAGGTTAAAATAAACAGTTTTATCCAAGAGAGGACAATTTGCTTTGTTTTTGAGTTAGTGCTGCCTTGGCATCTGGCAAAGTTTGTCTTCTCTCAGGCCCACTTTCTAGTTCTGTTCCTGCTTCCCTCCTACTCACTCTCGGAGACTCTTAAACTCACATTAGCTCTGGATGCCCTCTTTCTATCAAAATCTGTTCCAAAGAGATGATGAACATTTATAATAAATGTCTTAGTGTGCATTTAAGGCAGCTCAACCTTCCTTGGGGCTGTATTTAGTTTGCAATGTGGCATTTCTGCCCCATTAAACAAGTGTTAGGATAAGTAGCTCTGGGTGGGTGGTAGCTCTGAAATGTGTTAACTTGGCTTTGCTTTCCAGAATTCCCTGGCTTGTATGTGTGTAGGGTGGACCATAGGCAGGTGAGATTCTTGTGGAGATTTGGGAGGCAGAAGTGGAAGAGCAGCTGTATTGTAGTTGACACCTGTTGTCACTTACCTACTGGCTCACCTTGTTGACTCAGAGCAGAAGAAGGGCCTGTAACTGCCCCCTGTGGCCCTTGCACCCCCTTCTGTTCCCGGGATCCACCTCCAGCTGCTTAGACTCCTGGGAACGTGCCTGTCCCTCCATGGTGAAGGTCTAACCACACAGGGTGCACACACACACGCCATCAAGGCCAATGGCAATGAGAACTTACACAGCTCTCAGTTCATCCTTGTGGACCATAGCTCAGGTTGTGGGGTCCAAATCACCCTTTTTTTAAATAAACTTTTAACTTTAGAATGCTTTCAGATTCAAAATTATTGTGAAGATAGAAATTCTATACACCACACATCCAATTTTCCCTATTAACGTCTTATATTAGCATTATACATTTGTCACAATTAATAAACCAACATTAATACATTATATTAGGCTCCTCTTGGTTATAGCAGTACTTCAAATTTTCCTTGTTTTTGCTAACTTTGACAGTTTTGAGGATTATTAGTCAAATATTTTGTAGAAAGTGCTTCTATTTTGAATTTTCTTTCTCATAATTGTTCTAGAGTAATGGTTTCTGGGGAAGAACACAGAAGTAAAGTAGCATTCTCATCACGTGATTTCAATCGTACAAACTATCAATATGACTTATCACTATTGTTAGCTTTTATCTCCTGGCATGTGGTAGTATTTGTCAAACTTGTCCACTGTAAAGTTACTCTTTTTCCTTCTCCCTTCTATACTGAATTCTTTGAAAGGAGGCCATTGGTTCCACCTCTTTAAATGGAGAATAGCAACATCTTTTATTTGAGATCCTTCTGCATGAGGGATTGGTCTATTCCCCCATTTATTTTTCTTCAGTCATTTACCTATGTTAGTATGGACCCATAAATATTTATTTTATTCTTTGGGTAATAATTAAACACCACTTTACTTTGTTGCTTGAAGCGTTCCATTGTTGTCCGTCAGGAGCTTTTTCAGTGGCTCCTATGTTTCTTTAACAAATCCCCAACAGAGTGACTTTTTGGAGAGAACTTTCTTATTTTTTTGGAGTTAAAAGATGTTTCAGGCTTGTATTGGAAATTTTCTACCCCAGTTCTAGAATAGCCATTTTTCTGAGGAGTTCTGATTCCTTTTATAGAGAATGATACTAGAAATCAAGATCTGGGCCCTAGGTGTCCTCATTGTTACTGAGGTGTTTTTGCTTCTTTGCCCTCATAACTAATCAGGCCAGAAGATATTTGTGTTTATACTAGCCAGTGTATAGAGACTTACCTATAAATGTTTCTATATGTGTTAAGCTAAACATGAGTTCATATCACTGTTACCAATGATCTGCCCTCACCCACTCTATATTGCTCTCACCCATTCTTTATCTTTCTTTTCCAACTGCCTGCCCTATGCACTTCAAGATCCAGCATCAGATAGGCAAATAACAGCATTAAAGAGATTATTAAACCAGCTTTCACAATTGTGTAAGATCAAATCCCT
The DNA here is from genome assembly GCF_910594005.1 of Cervus elaphus. Classification (NCBI taxonomy): domain Eukaryota; kingdom Metazoa; phylum Chordata; class Mammalia; order Artiodactyla; family Cervidae; genus Cervus; species Cervus elaphus. The sequence goes on along the minus strand of NC_057819.1, from coordinate 77,251,427 downwards.
GCAACAAAATAAACTCATTTATTTATCTATCTATATCCATATCTATATACCTATATGGAAATAAATAAATAAATAAATAAATATATATATATATATACATATATATATATATATATTTGATTCAAACAATGTGGGAATTAGGACCACTGACCTCCTGCACAATAGAAAATCTACAGAGTCAACCAAACTAGTAGTACATATTTATTGCAAAAACTCCATGTACAAGTGGATCTATACAGCTGAAGGGTCAATTGTATATCTATGTAAAGAGAAAATGTATAGCCAATGCTCTTAAGTCAAGGACCACAAGAACACCAAAGTTGAAGAAGTGTTTATTATTCACTGAAGCGTGTGTGCTAAGTCACCTCAGTCATGTCTGATTCTTTGCAACCTCATGGACTGTAGCTCACCAGGCTTCTCTGTCCATGGGATTTTCCAGGCAAGAGTACTGGAGTGGGTTGCCATTTCCTTCTCCAGGGGATCTTCCCGACCCAGGGATTGAACCCTGGTCTCCCACATTGCAGGCAGACGCTTTACCCTCTGAGCCACCAGGGAAACATTGTATTGGTGGTATAGTAGGATATTATTGGAAAGCAGAGGCAAATTAGGGTGCATAAAAAAGGAAAGATTAAGCTGTCCTTGGTAAAGAAGTAGTAATCTCTCATTTAATAGCAGAGAAATGCTAGATATTTTGTGTTGCACAGAGACCTTGTTTGAAATAGATGTTCTGTGAGATTAAGTCCAGCATAACAACATGATTTAATTATAAGCATCAGATCAGTTTGTAATAACACTGAGGCTTAGATATGAATGTCAGATCAGTTCCAAAATGTCAGGTTGCTTTAAAAACACTCTATTTGTCATCTATCTATGTCTAGCTAACCAACTAGCTAGATATCATATTCCTGCTTTTTGAATTGAAATTTGACTACTAAAATGTGAAAAGGAAAATTCCTGAACTCCTAGGCATTATACTCTTCAGCTTTCCTGAGCTCCCAGCAGTTCCCGATGAAGAACAAAACCAATCACAAAATTACATGCCAGAGAATCTCATGAGGGCAACAACTTAGAGCAAGGAAATTTTGTAACTCAGCTCTAAAGTATATCCACCACTGGCCAGGATTGGAATAGGGGCTCAGAAATCTCTCCTTGGCAGGTACAATGTGACACTACATTACCATGGCACGTTCTGCCACAGAACCAATATTGAAAACATTTGTTCTCTTGTTTATTGGGACAGAGGGACAAGTAAAAGCATTCATTCTTGTAGCTCTGAAGCCTTTGATCTTGAGACACCTGCTGGGTGCCATCTGACAGGTTTTACTCATGCAAAGAGGAAGTTTGAGTGTTTTTAATTAGTGTGGGACTATGTGGCAATTTAGGTTTTCTGGTGGGACATATTGTCATTTAGCAGAAAGAGGGCTGGGCTGGGAGTTGTGAGAGGTAAAGATTAACTTTCACTCTCCCCAGTAAACTGTATGAGCTTGGAGAGATTATTCGATATCTCTGCACTTCTGTTGCCCTCAGCTCTAAAGTCAAGAGGCTTGGCTGGTTTCTCTCTTATGGTCTCCCTGACTCTGATTTTCTTCGTGTTTTGTAGACTGCCACAATGTATTAACTATAAAAAGAAAATAAATATTCTATATTTCATTATATCTATGGAGAAAGAAGCAGAATTTTAAGGTTAAAAGCAAAAATATAAAAGCCAGGGTCATTCTGAGATATGTGATAGGAATTTAAGATTCTCATTTTCTAAAAAAGAATATTTGAGATTCCTAGCTACATCTCTATCTTAAGAAACATTTTCAAGATGCTTCTTATCTTATAGGAAATATGAAAAGGGAGTGGGAAATAGGAAAAGAGGATCTTTTATCCTCATTTTTGTTTACAACTAATGCATGCATTCTGTTGAAAAATTAGAATATACTTATAAATTGAAAATATACTTTTTATCAGTCTGAAACACTGCCACCTGTATAGTGTGTATTTATATATATATACACAAAGGCACACAGGCATTTTACACATTAACCTATATACCTTTAGCAAAATATATACTACATAAGATTATGATTGTTTACTTTCTCCCCAAAATTTATTGTAACTCTCTCTCCACATCAACAAATATAAAATGGCATCATATTTTAATGTCCATTTAACATTCTATCACATTAACAACTAAACGATAACATAGATGTATATGATAATCTGGGTTCACACCTTAACTTCACCTGTTGCTCTCCATAATATTTTGAACACATTTAATAATCTCCCTAAGTTTCAGTGATTTTATCTGTGAAAATAGGAATACTTATTTCATAAAAAAAACTATTATAAGATTAAATGAGTTTTTGTCATATCTGTGTAGTACTTCCCAAACTAGTGTTTAGGAAAATACTGGGGGAAAACTCCTAAGGATTTTAGTGGATGTTATGTGTGTATTAGTCATTCAGTCATGCCCAGCTCTTTGTGACCCCATGGACAGTAGCCCACCAGACTACTCTGTCTCTGGGATTCTCCAGCCAAGAATACTGGAGCGGGTAGCCATTCCCTTCTCCAGGGATTGTCTCCTGTATTGTAAGCAGATTCTTTCTGGTGTGCAGGGAAGCCCTACTATATTAGTATGTATGGTAAGGCAAAACAAACAGAAATAGTCTATCCATGGGCAAATATGTTTTACCATAATTTAATTGTTTGTATTTTACTGTAGGATCCCTTAGAACTTTTAATATGCCAATGTGTTTTTGTAATGTTTCCAAGCTTACTTCTTAGGGAAGTAGTTTTGTTTTTTTTTTTTAAACACCATTCTTGAGATATAATTCACATACCATACAATTAAATGACTTAAATTCACTGGCTTTTAGCATATTCACAGTTGTGCACCCATCATCACAATTGATGTTAGAACATTTTCATTATCCCTGAAAAGAACTCCACCATCACCATTCACTCCCCCTGCCAATGTTCCCATATCCCTTGGTAACTACTATTCTACTTTCTATCTTTCTAGATTTGCCTCTTCTGGACCTCTCATATAAATATAATCATATAATACACAGTCCATGGAATATTTTGGATGGGAAGGGGAACGTGTGTGCTCAGTCATGTCCAATGCTTTGTGACTCCATGGTCTATAGCCCACCAGACTCCTCTGTCCATGGAATTTTCCAGGCAAAAATACTGGAGTAGGTTGCCACTTCCTATTCCAGGGGATTTTCCTGACCCAGGGATTGAACCCGTGATCTTTTGGACACTGAGCACAGATTAAAATCTTTCAAAACAGTGATGGACAGGACACATTTCCTTAGGATCTCTAACATCAGATGTGTAGTCAGCATTTAATAAATAATTGTTAAGAGACCTGAGTTGTTAGGTAATGTTCAAAAGTAGACATATAAAATTATTTTTGCTTCTGAAAAATATCAAAGAAGGCTCTTGGTGGGAGGGAAGAGATGAGAAGAAAGAAGGATCTAATTAGTTTTGTTAAGAACTTACCGGGCAAGTGATAAGAAGATGGGAAAGGAACGCCTGAACTGATGCCTTAGAAGCTACACAGGACCTTAACCTTTCGTGAGAAAGGGCTCTTTTGAGTGAAGTGTTGATGCTCTTCATGACCTGACCACTGTGGCACATTTAAAGCTTTGCTAGATATAAGAATATGCAATATAGGAACTGGATACGAAGAATCTGTGGATAGTGCACAATTTGGGCCAGCAAGCACATTATCCAGAAATAGCCAAACAACATCCATTCCATTGACTGGGAAGGGCTATCTTCCCAAATGATTATCCACTCTTTCTGCCTAGTGTTTGGATATTTCACTAGACTGAGAAATGCCAAAAGGGAAGGTGTGGACAATTTGCTAGTAAAAGCAGATAGATGTATAATCAATTAAGTAGAAGCATAAAAGAAATTAAATTGTTCTTTTTCTATAATTTGGAAACCATTATGCTAAATTATTTGTGTGCATTATCTAATTTGGAAATTAAAGCATTTCATTTACTTTACAATTTTATTATCCAGTACCCACTGCATTATGTCAAACAATGTTCTAAACATTCAGAATGTATGAGTAAAGAAAAGACACCCAGATCTCTACCTTGAAAGAGATTATATTCCAGCAAAGTCATCTTGGAGTTGCTCTTTTCTCACTCCATATTCAAACTTTTAGATATAACATGTATTCATTATTAAGAGGTTTAAGACAAACTGAGACTTCTTCACCCCATTTATGTTTGACAATCTCCTCCAAGGCTTTAATAAGTATATACACCAGTCTCTCTTTCTGGTGATTCTGAGTTTGTGTGGCTAGGGTGGTTTTGAACATTTTCATATTTTTCAAGTTCCTCTAGGACTTCTGAAGTGCAGCTGGGGTGGGGCCACTGTAATAAACATCTGCCGTTAGTCAACCAATGAAATCAGAAAGAAACAGGGATGTTATATTTTTCTTCTATTCTCTCTAATATTATAAGAATGGTCTTCCAGACCTCACTGGGCTATTCCATATCAACATGCATACAACAAACATTAAGTATGTAAAGTGTGTTGCATACTCTGTTGGTAATTACATGCTACATTAAAGTGTCTGCCTGGAATGTGGGAGACCCTGGTTCGATCCCTGAGCTGGGAAGATAGATCCCCTGAAGAAGGAAATGGCAACCCACTCCAGTACTCTTGCCTGGAGAATCCCATGGAGGGAGGAGCCTGGTAGGCTACAGTCCATGGGGTTGCAAAGAGTCGGACACGACTGAGCGACTTCACTTTCACTTTAAGTGTTGTATACACGCATGTTTTAAACAATCTGACTCAGATTTTGACTTAATGACTTCTAGAAATAATGAAAAATGTATGTCTCCCTTACCAATGTAATGAGCAATGCAAGCTTTTTGATGAAAGATAAGTATCATGTTTATTCTTCATGAAGGTTCCTAAATTTCTGATAATAATGGAGTCATATCAAATTAACACAACATATCTTCTCTGCTTATGGATAGACAATTGTGCTGGACATCATCTTTTGTCTCCTTCAAATTCAAATTTACCATTTTCACCCTGTTCTGTGCCTTGGGAGTCTGACCTCTGTGTAGTATATCAATGGGCTACCTTGACCTCTGACATTTGATTTAATTTCCATCTGAGAAGAAAAGAAATAAAGGAAGAGAGTGTGAGAGAGCCCTGACCACTCTTTCTGGACTCGTTCAAGTTGACTGTGTTCTTTGAATGAAGGGACTTTTACCAAGCAACTCCATAGACAGTCATTTCTGAATCTGGGTTTCTGTAACCTCTTATTCCTTTTCCTGTCTGGGCTTAGGGTTAGTGACACTTCCTCCTGATTTTATTGACTCTTGAAACTTCATTAATCCTTTGTAAATAGTCATTTTATCAACCTTTCCTTGAATTACCCAATTAAAGTGTGCCATCTACTTTATGGCAGTGCTGTGACTGATGTGGCAATTCACATGGCTCTGGGCTCAATCAACTTTCACGGAGCAGAAAAAAGCAGACAAGACACTGCAAAAGACAGAAATGTTTTTTATTCTCAGTCTAGCACTCTTTAAAAGTGACCTCTGCCAAATTATTTAATCCTTGGAAGAATCAATTTCTTTACCAAACTGAGATAATGATGGACTCTAACCCACAGGTTTGTTGTGGCTATTAAAAGCAATAAGAGTGTAAAGGGGATTATAGATAAGCAAGATCAGATATACCTTGATAATTACTTATGTGTTGTGATATATAACGGAGAAGGCAATGGCACCCCACTCCAGTACTCTTGCCTGGAAAATCCCATGGATGGAGGAGCCTGGTAGGCTGAGGTCCATGGGGTTGCTAAGAGTCGGACACGACTGAGCGACTTCACTTTCACTTTTCACTTTCATGAATTGGAGAAGGAAATGGCAACCCACTCCAGTGTTCTTGCCTGGAGAATCCCAGGGATGGGGGAGCCTGGTGGGCTGCCCTCTATAGGGTCGCACAGAGTCGGACACGACTGAAGTGACTTAGCAGCAGCAGCAGTGATATATAAGAATTCATTATTACCATTCTCTATTTTTTGTTTATTTTTTGAACTGCTTATATATTTTAAAAGGAGGCTATATATATATATATATATATATATAAATAAATTTTATTTACAAAGAATGTTTCTGGAATACTGTAAGAGCTGAGATTGACCAAGTATATAAAACTAGTCATTACAAGGCTTTGATTCAGTTTTTGGAAGCAGAAGTCCAACAAAGGATGAATGACTTTTCTGCATAAGCATACATATTAGACAGCATGACATCCTATTGAGGACTTCTCTGATGGCTCAGATAGTAAAAAATCTGCTTTCAATGCAGAAGACCCAGGTTCAATCCCTGGGTCAGGAAGATCCCTTGGAGAAGAGAACAGCTACCCACTCTAGTATTCTTGCCTGGAGAATCCCATGGACAGAAATGGAATTTCTGGTGAGCCAGTGGTGGTCCAATGGGTGGCAGAGTGAATCCAATGGGTCAGACGACTGAATGACTATACATAGCAAACCACATAGTGCAACTCATCATTTAAATAGCATGGATAGTGCTATTCATACTGCTCACAGAGGCTCTGGGGGGCTAGGTAATATTTAGGGACTATTTCTCTTCCATAATATAAAATTGTCATGAACTACTTTCAACATTCCATGTCTTGCAGATTTTGCTAGTGTAAATCATTATACAGGACTTGATTGATTCTAGAATTTTGGAAATGTTGGGTCTAAGCCAGATCAGTTGTGCACATGACTTTGAGGAAAGGTGGACTCTTTGGCCACATGACCAGCCAATCTTTCGCAGCTGATTTCTTTGGTCTTTCACTTTCATTTACCAATAGGAACTTACTGTGTTATAAAAAAATGACACTTCAAAGGCCCTTTACCTGGTAAGTGAGGAAATAGACAGTGCTTCTTTTACTTTAGATTGTATTAACTTTGTTGTTGCTAAAATTTTGCCTATTTATTTAATCTTTGGCTGCCCTGAGTCTTTGTGGCTGCGCACAGGCTTTGTCTGGTTGCGGTGGGTGGGGGCTACTCTTCCTTGTGCTACATTGGCTTCTCATTTGGTCTTCTCTTGATGCAGAGCATGGGTTCTAGGTGTGCAGGCTTCATTAGTGGTGGTTCATAGGCTTTAGTGCATAAAGGCTTAGTTATTCCACAGCAGCATGTGGGATCTTCCTCAACCAGGGATTGAACCCATGTTTCCTGCATTGGCAGCAGATTCTTAATCACTGGACCACCAGGGAAGTCCTACCTTAGATTTTAGTGGAGACTATTCTTAGAAATGAGACCAGCCATATTACATGGTTGAGTGAGTAGTAGTAGAAGATTGAGTCACTGAATCTACCAGCTTCAGGTGATCAGTTCCATAATAATAAAGGGGTCCATTATTAGAATGCTTTAACGATCTCATTGCATTAACAAAATGTTGGGAGTATGGGAAATTCAAATGTCTTGGAATGGATAGTTTCAGTTATGAGTAACAGGGAAAGTTCAGCTTTCCTCTTGTCAAGTAAAATATGAGTCTCTATATTGTCATTTTTTACTGCAAACTATAATATAAAAAATTAAACAGATAATTGCTCATGAATTGCTCATGGCTTCTTATTTACACTCGACTTGTTTGAGCATATAGTGATAATTTAGGATGAAGTCCCTCATATTGTCATTAGTGTCACTATAATTATGTCATTATTGATAATATTACCATAACATAATTTTTTTAGGAGTTTTTCCTTCAGATCCAATGATGTTCTAGTGTCACAGAGAATAATAACTTAGTATAATGACTTTGAAACATAATTTTAGTTAATATGCTTCATTAAAATGTCAAGAATGTGCTGCATGCAATAATCTCATTTATTTCATGAGATTTTAAAATCCAAACCTGTATATTAATTTAGGTTTGTGTGCCTTTGAAATGAGTTGATAATACTTTAAAAATGAAAGTCTAAATTCCTCTACATTCAAAGATAGACAATAAAAATCACTCTATTTGCTCCAACTCTTCAACACTCTCAATTCATGATATAACATTGAAAAGGGGGTAACATGCAAGGATAATTGAAAGAGCGCTGACTGACAAGGACAAAGACCAAGATTCACATCATGTTATGCCATTTCTAGGCTCATCCAAGGCAACCAGCCATCAAAAGTCACAGTCTAGTGACCTGGATCATATTCTGAAGGCTGAGTTCTGGAGGCATATCTGTATCACTCATTTTAAAAATTTGATTCTGAGTGCCTTCCTGTGATGTGGTCTCTTTTCAGTTAATTACATTTTCTGCCACTGCTTTTTCTCTGACCCTTGAAAGCATTTAAGATTTTTGAGTCAGTCCTTAGTCTGTTGCAGCTATGGAAACTTAGGAATTTTGGTTCCTGCTAGAACAATATATATTTTGCACCATTTCTATATTTAAGCTGTAAATGTCTGAACACACTAGGTTTTCCTCTATTGGCTCTATTGTGGACTTTTTTCTCAGAAGGCCTGCACTCTCTGTATCATAATATTTGCCTCATTTGCTCTCACGATGCTATGTAAATTGTATGTAATAAATATTACTTTTATGTAACAAATATCGACATAACATATGCTTTTAGATTGTTGACACATTTTAGGGTTTATGATCTTCAGATGGACTCACTTTCACATCTTTCACTGTCTTTGTTAAGTAGATATTTCTTCCTCACAGGCACATTTTTAGAACTTTCTACAGCAGGCAGATATTATTGCAAAAACATTTCATTTTGTTGATTTTAGTATCTTGCTTCAGCCTACCCACAGACATCTCCAGGAATTATTGTTCACAACAGCTCATGTTCATGCATATGTTGGTTCTCCACTGAGTTCCTAAAAACATACATAGTGATTATTTAGAGGTTTCATTTCCACATTGATCCTGATTATTCATTCTGTATTTTATGATAACCATAAATTAAGTAGCAGTAGTTATACAGTCTGAGAAGGCAATGGCACCCCACTCCGGTACTCTTGCCTGGAAAATCCCATGGATGGAGGAGCCTGGTAGGCTGCGGTCCATGGGGTCACTAAGAGTTGGACACAACTGAGCGACTTTACTTTCATGTTTCACTATCATGCATTGGAGAAGGAAATGGCAACCCACTCCAGTGTTCTTGCCTGGAGAATCCCAGGGACAGGGGAGCCTATGGGTTGCCGTCTACGGGGTCGCACAGAGTCGGACACGACTGAAGTGACTTAGCAGCAACAAAGAGAAGCATGGTATGACAAAGCAGAAAGAGACTAGATCTTTTATACAAGAGACCAGACCAATGTGATCTTAAGACCACAGTGGCTGGGTTTTCTAACTCATGTGTATATTTGAAAATTCTCTTCCATGTAGAATATTTAAAAATACAGACAATATAAAAGAGTAGTAAAACATAGAGACTAATTAGAAATCATTCAAGTATCTAACACCTTAAGACAGAGTATATTCCCATTACAGATAAATTCTCTGTGCATATCATTCTGGTATTCCTAGGTGGTACTAGTGGTAAAGAACCCTCCTGCCAATGCCAATGCAGAAGATGTAAAAGGCATGAGTTTGATCCCTGGGTTGGGAAGATTCCCCAGAGGAGGGCATGGCAACCCACTCCACTATTCTTGCCTGGAGAGTCCCATGGACAGAGGAGCCTGGTGGGCCATAGTCCATAGAGTCACAAAGAGGTGGACATGACTGAAGCAGCTTAGCATACATATGCACATCATTCTGCCTTCCTCATAGAGATCATCACTGGCCTGGCCTTTGTGAGAACCAGTTTTACCATGTATGTATATATCCTTAAAAATAGGTTGATTTTTGCCTCTTTTAACATTTTATATAACTGAAATAATTCTGACTTATTCTGTGATCTGCTGCTTTCACTTAATGTTGTTCATGAAATGCACTGGTGATAAGGCATTAGTTAAAGACAATTTATTTTAATACTATGTTTGTGTCCCAGTGCATGGGTTCATCACACTTTTTGTATTTATAAACTCAATTACTATGTTATCTAATTTGGGCTTATTACAAACAATACGTCTATGAACATACTTGTATATCTCACCCAATAGCATTTTTCAAGTGTATCTCTCAAGAGTATCCTGGAAAAGGAATTGTTGCATCCTGAATTGTACCCCTTCAATTTCTCTAGATTATGGAAAATTGATTCTACAATATTCATTTTATTCTATATCTATGACACATGAGAAGTAGAATTTAAAACTTGCCAATCTCTTTGTTGTGTGGAAATATTAAGTTGCAGTTTCAGTTTGCCTTTTTCTGAGTATTAATGAGGCAACGTATCTAAAAGGCCTAGTCTTCCACCTGGGAAATCTGTGGTTCCTTGGAACTTTGACAACACATTTTCAGCATTGTGCTGTTTTACTATTTTCTTTTTCTGTCTTATATTATACTTATTTGCTGAATGGCATGATTCCTGATAGCAGAATGCAGGTGTTATTTTCTTCGTGTTCTCTGCAGTTTCTAACAATCCCCAGTGGTGGGCTATCTGTTATCTGCTGAATGAATCAATGGATGTCTAAATGTATGGATTGCAGAGCAGACATGGGATGGGGCTAACAATACAAGCTTCAACATCAGAGAGACTGGGGATAAATACTAGCTCTTCTACTCACTAGCCATCTGACCTGAGAAATGTTATTCCATCTGAATAAATACAGTTTACCTGTCTGCAAATGTGAGATAGCTGTAACAACATCCTCATAAGATTAAGTGAGATAGTTTATGTAAACCATAACTGCACTTGCTCCATCTCTGGTAACTACTATTAGTAGTGGTAGCGGTTGTAATGTTACTAAAAGCTCAGCCTCTCTCTGTATGCCAGTGTTGAATCAAATCCTGGAGACAGAGTTTTGGGTGAAGTAGAAAAGGGTAACCTGATTGCTCAGCCAGGCAAAAGGAGACACACCAGGCTTTATTGTGTCCCAACCCCAGAGAATGAGGGTTTTGTAACAGTGAGTCCGGGTCTCTGCCAAGATTAGGGTGTGAGCAGGCTTTGCAACCCCTTAGTCTCATGTCAGATGATGTCTCCTAATCCTGATGACCTTCTCTGGCCCCTTCAATCTCTGCCTCTCTGTGATTTCTGGGCTGCTCCCTCCTTGATCAGCAACTGTTCAAATCTGCCCTATGGAACTCAAGGAAGGTCACAGAGGCTAGAGTCTTGCCTACAGGAAACAGGGGGCAGAAAAGCCTCCATCCTTGGGAACCCCACAGAGCCCTGCTTGGTTTCAGTAATAATATTATTATTATTCAGATCGTGTTCTAAAGCTGTAACTTCAAAAAGTGAAACGTTTGATAAGTCCATTCCTTCATTGTTGGAGGTCAGTCAAAATATCTTCCTTCTCTGAGAGCCTTGCATGAAGTGGGAACAAATAGCAGAACAAATGTGGAAACCAAATAGAGAAAAGAATGTAGATCAATCTTTTCCACTGTTCAAAAGTATATGGGAAAGGTGTTGGCAGGGATAAAAAACAGGAAAATGGACTGGGAGGAACCATGCTGGACTTTTAGGATTCTTTTCCTGCTAACACAGCCGAGAGGATGTGAGATGCCATCCCTCCAACCTAACAAAGGCAGAGGATTAAAATCTCCCAAACCACCTTGTAAATGGTAGCCAACTGCCACATTTTAGAATCTAGTTAGAAGAGAAATATAAAAAATGTATAAGGGAACCTCAGAACACTTTAAAGTCAGAGAATATGCTAAAGAAAATGAAGCAAAGACTCAAATGAATATGCAAAAAATAATTGGGCAGAGAAATGGCAGGGACAGGAACAGATCTGCATAATTCTAAGAGCATTTTAGGCAGAAATGTAAACTAAAGCCTCTAGTGCCTTGTTAAGTCGGAGTCCGTAAAATGTAAGCATTACTAAATGAGCTATGTGTTTGCCAGTGATGAAATCACTGCAAACACTCAGAAAGAGGTCAACATTTAGGAATCTGGATTTCTATGTAAACGTATATGCTTTATAATACTCCACAGCAGTATTTGCAAAGTGTTTTTGGAGTAGTTGCATTGATAGCACTGGTATCATATAATTTACATGTATTTTTCTATAAAAACCTCTTGATGTGCAACTGTAAATAGCAAATTAGAAGCAGAGGTTTACCCAAACAATCATTTCAAGATATATGCAAAAATAAGCAGAATTTATGGAGGTAGATTACTTCTCAACTTAAAATGCTTCAAGGGTTCTCTTGTAACTCATAGAATAAAATCTAAATGCCTTAACATTAGCATAAACTCCTGCCAAGACACATTCTCATTCTTCAGCTAAGTTCCCAGTCTTTTTGCATAGACTTCACATATTACACTTTGGTAATAACAAACTGATTGTAGTTTTACCTCCTTTAGAGTTTAAGTAATTTTCTCATTTGAAAAAAAAAAAATCCATTCCACTTCCTTTACTTTGCTAACTCTTACTTAATTTTTATAAGTACACATGTTTAATGTGTATTTCCATGAAATTTACTGAAAGCATCTAAATTTCCTAAGGATGCCCCAACACCCCACATGGACGCTTGTTTTTCTATTTAACTGTGTTGCATTTATAGTACCTATCTATGAGTCTGACTCTTCCTCAAGATTCTCTGCTCATAAAGACCAATCAGTCTTTCTACTTATCTGTGTAACCTGTCAGCCTGATGCATAGCAGACACGCTATGAATTATGTGCTTGTTGTACTGAGCCTTCACAAGTCATTCCTAACTCAAACGGGCAAAATTATTTCTTGACTGTTATCAGTACAGAACGACTAGATTCAAAATTGAGCCCTTTCATTCTGAGGACCTTCAGGGTGGAGGCATGAGTGGGAGTGAGAACAAAGCTCATGAGAAGGGAGAGTTGAGCGTGACCCTGGGGGACCCCACTGCCAAGGCACAGCTGCTCTCTCAGCTACATTGTTCAAGGAAGGACTCACTGCCACAGACTCCGTTTTGTTCAGAGGTCAAGATGATTAGTATGGGGACCCAGCAATTTTCCCTAAACACCCATATTTCCAATGGAGGCATGTGGTTATTTTCTAAGGCCTGCCAGATGGAAAAGGGAGGAAGAAGAGTTGCTATGAATATATGTTCTATCTCTGCTTAAATTGACTGAGACCAGCATTTGGTTGGGAGCAAAGTGTCTGGTTAAAGGATGTGATCAGGGATCTATGTGCTCTTTACGAGCAGTATAAAGGTGCAAGGGCAAGAAAGCCAAGCCAAGACCGAGGAAAGTTAGTCTACTCTGCAAACTGAGAAAATTTAAGTTGGTATTATAAGACTTCCAAGGTCATTCAACTTAATCAGTCAGTCAGTTCAGTCACTCAGTCATGTCTGCCTCTTTGTGACCTTGTGGACTGCATCATGCCAGGCTTCCTTGTTCATCACCAGCTCCTGGAGCTTACTGAAACTCATGTCCATTGAGTCCATGAGATCCAACCACGTCTTCCTCTGTCATCCCCTTCTCCTCCTGCCTTCAGTGTTTCCAAGCATCAGGGTCTTTTCCAATCAATCAGTTCTTTGCATCAGGTGGCCAAAGTATTGGAGTTTTAGCATCAGCATCAGTCTTTCCAACGAATATTCAGAACTGATTTCCTTTAGGATGGACTGGTTGGATCTCCTTGCAGTCCAAGGGACCCTCAAGAGTCTTCTCCAACATGACAGTTCAAAAGCATCAATTCTTTGGTGCTCAGCTTTCTTTATAATCCAACTCTCACATCCATACATGATGACCATAGCTTTGACAAACGGACCTTTGTCAGCAAAGTAATGTCTCTGCTTTTTAATATGCTGTCTAGATTGGTCATAGCTTTTCTTCCAAGGAACACGCATCTTTTAATTTCATTCTGCTTAATAGCTTTTCATTTTACAAAACCCACTAACAACAATGTATCTAATTTCAGACCAACAATCCTATGAATTTGAGTTAAAGAATTTTGAGCTGGATCTGACTTCAGAATGCAGTGCTTTAAAATATGTTTGGCTGGGAAAGAATCTCACAGGAAGATATAATATGCAAACCTAAGACACTGTGGGTGAGGAGGAGAAGAGGGCTCAGGACCTTGCTGCTTGTTAGCTACACTCCCCTGCACCCCCTCCTCCCCTGACCTTCTTTGCCCTTGAGAGTTCTGATTCAGAGTAGAGATTGAGAGCCATTGATCCAGTAGCACAATTCCAACTTTTAAGATGAAGATATTGAGGACCCAGAGGTGAGGTCCTGTGTCCCACAGATAGTATATACTGCTATGCTAGCAATACTTTTGAGTTGAATTGACTATGGAAATAAAGGCAGCATATTATTAATCCCATTTGTCAATGAAAATCCTAAACCTTGGGGCAACTATATGTCTGCCTAAGGCCACAGGGCTAATAAGGTCTAGGATCAGAACTACAACCAAATCATCCAAAGTCACATGTAATAGACCTACCCTAACATCAATGTTTATGAATTTATAATGGCAATTATATTATAACAAATTATAGTTGTAATTCATAACCAATTCATCAGAATCAGCTGGAGGTTTTGTTTTCAACATGCACATATTAAGGTCCAATCAGGCTTACACAAAGTCAAACTTTCCAGTGTTGGAACTTTAGTGTGTATGAGTTGGAAAGCTCCCTGAGCTATTCAGATGCAACCGCATGGTAAGAAAATTCAGGACAGAGGTTTAGTATCTGCTTCATTACAAAGCTTCGGCTTCCAGAGAAGATGTTAGAGGGTAGCATGTGTCAACGCTTAATAGAGGATTTTGAAGATAGATACCATCACAGTGTGGTCTACCTTGGGCATAGAAATGGAGAGCTGAGGATCACACACCATATTTTTATCCTCTCTCCCTCTTACTTAACAGCTGATTAGTAATGTTATAAAATTTGCAATCAGTATCTGGTCATTTGGGTCAGTGTGCAAGAAAATACATATATTCTGACTGGGATCAATCATAATACATTTAAATATGTTCCCAATGTCAAAGAAAAGTGATCTTCTTTGCAACAATATGGTCTCCAGTATTGCAGTACTTATTTTACAGAATATTTCATATAACTTCTGAGTTTATTAAATGCTAATTTATACTAAAATCATGCTACTGATGTAAAATTTAATATTACACAGTTAAATTATAAATCAATTATATAAAATTAGAATATTATAGAACAAATGGATGCTACTTTGACTGCCAACCTCAATCCACTCTCTCCCAAGGATAACCTCTATTATTGGTGAGTTACTTTATCCTTCCCAATTTTCTATGCCTTGTGAAAATCGAGTACTTATTTATGATGAACTCTGAAACATAAATGAATCCTTGTTAGGAACTGTTGCCAATCAAGAATACTCATTTTTCACAAGTTCCTCACTAATTGATTATGCTAAAATCCCCTCAAAGATTTTGGGAAACATTCAAAACATCCAAGAACAAGATGACAAGGCTGGGGCTCACTTACAGACTTTGAAGCATTTGCCTGAGGGTTGGAGGAACCAGAAGTTGCCCTGACAGGCCCCAAGCCTATTTGGTTTTCTTCCAGAGCAGCTGGCTGGCTGACCTGAGGCTGAAAGTGGAGAGGAAAAGCAGGGAGATGCAACAAGCTAGCTGCTAATATCTAAGAATTAGAGGAAAAACTCAGTCTTTATCTTGCAGGGTTTCCAGTCCACAGGTAAAATATTTGAAGGATGGCAATAATAGAAATTCAAAAAGATTTCTGTTTCAAATGTTGAGTATCTTACTAGAACCCCACTTTTGTGAAGTTTCCTAAAATGAAGGATATCAATATATCTTGCCAGTTAGTGTCTATGATGATACCCCAAAGAATAAAACCTTTTCATATGGAGCAGAGAAAAAATTTTGATAACATTTGTCCCTGCTTTCTGAACCATTAGTATAAGAAAACAGAATTTCAAAAACTCAGTACATTCTCTACCCTTTTGGATTATTTTTTTGGTCATGCATAATTCACACAGTTCAGCTCATATTTAATCCTCCATCCTACTCAAACCTATTTTTCAGGGATTGCCTGAATGTCAATGGTGATTTTGCACATTATACAGTCACTTCCATAAAATGGTAAATGGAAAAAAAAAAAAAATCTGTTTTCTATTTTATGGAAGGCTATTTTTTTTAACCTTCATTTGCAAAAAATGTCCAAATCTAAAACTCACACTTTAGAAGTGCAATTTTTGGTTCTAGCTGTATTTTTAAAAATTTACAGATGGAGTTAGTTGCTCATTCTGTCCATTTACTTTCTCTAAAGCAATCTAATTTCTGGAGTGTGAATGAGAGAGACTGGTGCAAGAAATAAATCTGGTTAAACTTTGTCCTCTTGAGTATAAATTATGTATTATGACTCTGGTATTCTACTAAAATTAACACAATCAATGCACAATTCTAAAGGTGTTTGTTCCTCTGCCCTTTCATCTTAAAATCTTCTGAGGGAAGAATATACTATTTGATGGGCTACAGACTTGCACATCTCTACTGTGCAAATCAAATTGCTCATCAAATTGAGCAATGGAGCTTTTTAAAATATACTGATGTCAGGCCCTATCTGCAAGTTCTTGGCTTGGGCATCTCATGTTTAAAATTTTGTCCAGTGATCATAATACATGAGTGATCATTAGTTTGTATGACAAGGGCAAATAAAATATTAACTGCATTTAGCCCTTTGTAAGGAGAAGCATTATTTGATGAAAACACTTCAGTGATAAACCACATAATCCCTTAAACTGAGATTCTTTGAACTTATTTTTAAGATTTTAGGCTAGAATATGTACAACTCAAGTTTCCCTCCAAATATATAATATTTGTAATCTTTCCCTGTAAAATGTCAGCAACTGTGTCAATCAACTGCAGTATTAATTGAGAAATCCAGGAGCCTAGACTTATGGATTAAGTATTCTCTTTAACAGCATGTATACTATCTATGGTGAAACAGATCACCAGCCCAGGTGGGATGCATGAGACAAGTGCTCCGGCCTGGTGCACTGGGAAGACCCAGAGGAATCGGGTGGAGAGGGAGATGGGAGGGGGGATCGGGATGGGGAATAAGTGTAAATCTATGGCTGATTCATATCAATGTATGACAAAACCCACTGAAATGTTGTGAAGTAATTAGCCTCCAACTAATAAAAAAATTTAAAAAAAAAATAAAAAATAAAAAAAAGTATTCTCTTTAATTGAAATGCTTTCAAGATGTTTGGAATATATGAGAGATATTCAATGAATCACTGAGACTATTCAAAATGGAAAATAAATCTTTCTTCCCTCCACCTAGAATAATGCCTCTGGATATATATTAATGCATCGAGTAACCCAAACATGACAAAGTTATTATAATTATTTTCTTACTTATCTCTTGACTCTTCCTTTATGAATATATTACACTACTGAAATTCTATTTAATAGTAACCTAGCAACAACATGCCTGAAGGAGGTTGTTATTTCACTGAAGATGGAAAGCTTTGCAATTGATAGACTGTGTAAGACTCACATTTTCCATGCACTAGGTCTCATGAAAAAAATCTCATCATCCTCCTCTTCAGAAAGGATGTAGGCTAATGATGGAAAAGGTCTCAAGTTCCTCCCTTTTAGGTTTTTGTTAATAATTATGAAACATATGTGATAAATCTCTATTTTAAAAATTTAAGAAAAGAGCAATGAGCAACTCTTATAGATTTTATTTTTATTTCTGAAAAACCACATTCATATCTCAAGATGGAAAAGCCTAATCTGTGGATCTTGGTTACTTTCTGGGGTCAGTTTCTCCCCAACTCAAGCTCTGATTGACATGACTCCTGAAGAGTTCACAATTCTTGAGACTTTGACTTTCTATCATAAATAATTGAGCTGCCTTACAGGATAGGTGAAAATATAGTTATTGTCTTCCATTCCTGAGATAATTTGTTAAGACAGGAAGTTGAATAATTCCTGCATTTATTATTAGTTGGAACATTTTATTGATCATTATGATGAAATATGCAATAAGAATGCAAAGTGTTATTAAAATAATGCATCATTTTTTCTTTAGTGACTTTATTTTTGAGCTTGATACACCAGAGCTGCTTTATTTTCTCACATGGTAAACATAACTTGATATTACCTTTAATATATTTTGCCCTGAACAGAAAAAAAACATCTCCAGAGAAACTTTGTTATTAGCATACATATGGGGTATGCAAATACAAAAAAATATTTAAACAAGACTTTCTCTAAGGATTTAAAGATCCTTTATACCTATTTTCTGCTGATTCTTTGACACAGTCCTGAGATGTGGGGAGAGACTCAGTATTATTAAAGGCTTTATTTGTTCATTTGAAGCATCCTTTTTATTTTTGAGTATCAGTTGAGAGACCTATTAAGCATTACTAACTGTTTCTAGGTTTTCAGAGGAGCTTGTACAATTATGTACTTTCATACACTACAAATATATATATATACACACACACACATATAATCTCATACATTTAATATGAATGCAAGTACATAACATATCATGTATATATAAATATGCATCTCATGTATCTTAAATCTATGTGTTCATATTTGTTGAAGAATTGTTTTTTGTAGTTTACTTAGATATTATTGCACATTATCTTTAAACAATAAGATGGTTCAAATGAATTAAGCAATATTTAATGAAGAGCATTTGAAAAGATAAGAAATTGTTTATTTTAGCTTAGTTTAGTTTTGGAAAGAGATTATACTCCTAAACCATAGGTTAAAATAAATATTGACCTCAGATTAGAAGGTTCATTTGAATACGGACAAGCTTGTCATCAAGATAAATGTGGCTTGTTGGACTCAATTGACACTTGGGTTTTGGTCACTTGAGATGATTCTCCTTTCCTTCCCCAGAAAGCGCTAGAACGATAGGGTTGGGTATCAAGGTGTTATCTGAAAGGGACAGAAATTACCTCAGCTACAACAACCTAATTTGTAGATGAAGTTAAGGCCTTCTTACCAGGGAAAAAAGAAACAGCTGCTTACTAACTTCTCTTACACAGCACAGTACATCAAAGTGGCATGCTCATCCAACGTGTCCAAATATTTTCCCCTTAAGGTTGAAAAGAGGGGAAGGATATTTATGTTCACCACTTCTCTTCAACATAGTACTCTTATTCTTAGCTAGTGCAAAGAGGCAAAGAAAAGAAATAAAAAGCATTCAGATTAGAAAGGCAGAAATAACATTATTTCTGCCTATAGTCACCATGATTATGTATGTAGGAAATCCCAGGAAATATATTAAAAAAAAAAAAAAAAACAAAAAAAAAACTCTAACTTAAATGTGAATTTACCAAGGTCATAGGATATAAAATCAAAACACAAAAATCAATTGTGTTTCTATACACTAATGTACAACTAGAAACCAAAATTTAAAATAAACCAATTACAATAACTCTAAAAAATGAAATTGTATATATCTCACAAAACATATGCATAATTTGTATGCTGAAACTAAAAAAAAATAAAAAATAAATAAATCCTGGTGTAAGAAATCAAAGAAGACCTAGAGACACATACAACATTCACAGCTTTGAATATTCAGTATACTAAACATGACAATTCTCCTCAGGTTGATCCATGCATTTAACACAACACTAATCAGAATTTCAGGAAAAGATCTTATAGATATTCACCAAGTGATTGTAAAATTTAAATGGAAAGGCAAAAGTACTGCAACAGCTACAATAATTTAAGAAAAGTAAGTGGGAAGAATCACGCTATCAATTTTGTTTTAATATAAAGGGCTACAATAGTCAAAATATTATGGCATTACCGAGGGAATAAAGACATAGACTGATGGAAGAGAATAATCTAGAAGTCTATTCAAGCAAATATGAGCAATTACTTTTTGACAAGGGTGCAAAGGCAAGAAAAGAAAAAAAAAGTTAGCTTTTATTCTTGAAATGATGTTGAGACAGCTGAGCGCACATATGTAAAAAAACCCAAACTGTCCTCATACGCCCACAAACTTAACTCAAAATGGACTATAAATAAAATACACAAGAATATAAAACACATAGAAGAAGACTGAGGAGAGAAACTCTGTGACTTAGGCTGAGGAAAAAAGTTCTAGTTGTTGCTCAGCAGCTCCGTTGTCTCTCACCCTTTGCCACGCTTTGGACTGCCCCACACAACCCTTCCCTGTCCTTCACCATCTCCTGGAGTTTGTTCAAACTCATGTCCATTGAAAAGGTGATGCCGTCCAACCATCTCATCCTCTGTCATCCCCTTCTCCCCGCGCCTTCAATCTTTCCCAGCATCAGGGTCTTCACTAATGAGTCGACTCTTTGCACTAGGAGGCCAAAGTATTGGCGCTTCAATTTCAACATCAGTCCTTCCAGTGAATATTCAGGACTGATCTCCTTTAGGATGGAGTGGTTGGATCTCCTTGCAGTCCAGGGACTCTCAGGAGTCTTCTCCAACACCACAGCTCAAAAGCAACAATCCTTTGGCCCTCACCTTTTTTTATAGCCCAACTCTCACATCCATACATGACCACTGGAAAAACCATAGCCTTGACTATACACACCTTTGTGGCAACATGATGTCTCTGCTTTTTAATACACTGTCCAGATTTGTCATGGATTTTCTTCCAAGGAGCAAGGGTCCTTTAATTTCATGGCTGAAGTCACTGTCTGCAGTGACTTTGGAGCCCAAGAAAATAAAGTCTGTCACTGTTTCAATTGTTTCCCTATCTATTGGCCATGAAGTGATTAGACCAGATGCATAACCTTCATTTTTTGAAAATTGAGTTTTAAGCCAGTTTTTTTACTCTCCTCTTTCACCTCACCAAGAAGGGGCTCTTTAGTTCCTCTTCAATTTCTGCTATATGGGTGGTGTCATCTGCATATCTGAGATTATTCATATTTCTCCTGGCAATCTTGATTTCCAGCTGTGCTTCATCCAGCCCAGAATTTCTCATGATGTACTTTGCATAGAAGTTAAATAAGCAGGGTGACAATATACAGCCTTGTTTGTTCCATGTCCATTGTTCCATGTCTGGTTCTAACTGTTGCTTTTGACCTACAAACAGGTTCCTCAAGATTCAGGTAAGATGATCTGGTATTCCTATCTCTTTAAGAATTTCCACAGTTCATTGTGAGCCACACAGTCAAAGGCTTTAGCATAGTCAACGAAGCAGAAGTAGATGTTTCTCTGGAATTTCTTGCTTTTTGTATGATACAACAGATGTTGGCAATTTGATCTCTGGTTCTTTTGCAATTTCTAAATCTGGCTTGAATATCTGGAAGCTCTCAGTTCACGTACTGTTGAAACCTGGCTTGCATAGTTTTGAGTATTACCTTGCTAGCATGTGAAATGAGTGCAGCTATGTGGCAGCTTGAACTTTCTTTGGCATTGCCTTTCTTTCAGATTGGAATGAAAACTGACTTTTTCCAGTCCTGTGGCCTCCGCTGAGTTTTCCAAATTTGCTGACATATTGAGTGCAGCGTTTTCACAGCATCATCTTTTAGGATTTGAAAAGCTCAGCTGGAATTCTATCACCTCCATTACCTTTGTTCATAGTGATGCTTCCTAAGGCCCACTTGACTTCACACTCTAGGATGTCTGGCTCTAAATGAGTGATCACACCATCATGGTTATCCAGGTCATTAAGATCTTTTTTGTATAGTTCTTTTGTGTATTCTTTCCACCTCTTATTATTTTCTGCTTCTGTTAGGTCCATACCATTTCTGTCCTTTATTGTGTCTATCTTTGCATGAAACGTTCCCTTGATACCTCTGATTTTCTTGAAGAGATCTCTAGCCTTTCCCATTCTATTGTTTTCCTCTATTTCTTTGCATTGATCACTAAGGAAGGCTTTCTTGTCTCTCCTTGCTGTTCTTTGAAACTCTGCATTCAGGGGCTTATATCTTTCCTTTTCTCCTTTGCCTTTTGCATCTCTTCCTTTCTCACCTATTTGTATGGCCTCCTCAGACACCTATTTTGCCTTTTTGCATTTCTTTGTCTTGGGAATGATTTTGATCACCACCTTCTGTACTGTGGAGATTCAGCAAACTAGCCAAGAACACGTTGTGTAGGCTCTCTCGCCCCACGTTTTGTAAATAATGACTATGTTACAGCTGAGAGCATTTATAACTCTGCATCGTGAGATTTATGCAACTTTTGAGATCACTTATAACACTATGCATGCGAATCATGAGGTACTCACCTGGTCACGAGCTACTTTGTGCAGTAAGCCTGTATGAGTTCAGCAAGAAAGCCCTGGCTGCTTTTGCACTGGGGCTGCATTGGAGTGACACCATGGTTATGTTATATGAGGTTATGTAGTGACTGTGTTATTGCTACATTATGACTATGTCGTGCCTGCTGCTAAGGCTGCTATGTCTGCCAGGAAAGAGGCTGTGTTATGGCTGCCGTGTCAGCCAGGAGACAATAAGCGTGTCTGCAGTTCCTTCATCTCCTCACATCTTCTTCCAGCCTCTTAGCTTGAGTATTGCTGATCCTGGGTTCAGTGACCAGTACAGAAAGTGTAAACAGAGAGACTTTTGGCACTGTGAGAAGGATCAACAGTACAGGTACAGTGATGTGAATCTCTGTCCACAGTTCTTCAGACACTCTGTCTCTCAGATCTAATCCTTTGTGCCTATTTGTCACTTCCACTGTATAATCATAAGGGATTTAACTTCCCTCATACCTGAATGGCATAGTGATTTTCCCTACCTTCTTCAATATAAGTCTGAATTTTGCAGTAAGGAGTTCATGATCTGAGCCACAGTCAGCTCCCAGTCTTTTTTTCTGCTGACTGTACAGAGCTTTTCCATCTTTGGTGTTGCAAAGAATGGCAAAGATGGCTGCAAAGAATATAATCAATATGATTTCAGTGTTGACCATCTGGTGATGTCCATGTGTAGAGTCATCCCTTGTGTTGTTGGAAGGGAGTGTCTGCTATGATCAGTGTGCTCTCTTGGCAAAACTATGTTAGTATTTGCTCTGCTTTATTTTGTACTCCAAGGCCAAACTTTCCTTGATACTCCAGGTATCTCTTGACTTCCTACTTTTGCATTCCAGTCCCATATGATGAAAAGCACATCATTTTTTTGATGTTAGTTCTAGAAGGTCTTGTAGATCATCACAGAACCGTTCAACTTCAGCTTCTTCGACATTAGTGGTTGGGGTGTAGAATTGGATTACTGTGATACTGAATGGTTTGCCTTGGAAATGAACAGAGATCTATCATTTTTGAGGTGCACGTTTGGACTCTATTGTTATCTAAGAAGGTTACTCTATTTCTTCTAAGGGATTTTTGCCCACCTTGGTAGATATAATGATCATGGGAATTAAATTCACCCATTCTGGTCCATTTTAGTTCACTGATTTCTAAAATGTCAATGTTCACTCTTCCATCTCCTGTTTAACCACTTCCACTTTACCTGGATTTTTAGAGCTAACATTCCAGGTTCCTATGCAATATTGCTCTTTACAGCATCAAGCCTTGCTTCTATCACCAGTCCCATCCACAACTGGGTGTTGTTTTTGCTTTGGCTCCATCCCTTCATTCTTTTTGGAGTTATTTCTCCACTGATATCCAGTAGCATATTGGGCACCTACCAACCTGGAGAGTTTATCTTTCAGTGTCATATCTTTTGCCTTTTCATACTGTTCCATGGTGTTCTCAAGGCAAGAATGCCGAAGTGGCTTGCCATTCCCTTCTTGGACCATATTTTGTCAGAGTGCTCCACTACGACCCATCCATCTTGGCTGGCCCTACACGGCATGGCTCAGAGGCATGACTCACACTTTCATAGAGTTAGAGAAGGCTGTGATCCATGTGGTCAACTTGCTTAGCTTTCTGTGATTGTGGTTCATCCTGTCTGCCCTCTGGTGGTTGAGGGTAAAATGCTTGTGGAAGCTTCCTGATGGAAGGGACTGGGTCTGGGGAAAACTGGGCAAGGTCATGCTCATTTTTTTTTCTTTGAAGAAAGCATGTTTAAAACATGAAGACAAGTGGTCAAATCAGAGAAAATATTTGCAAGTCACATATCCAGCAAAGGACTTGTATGATAAACATATAAACACAGAAATAGCTCAACAGTAAGAAAATAACCAAGTATATGGAAGACTAGCCAAAGGATTTGAGCAAAAAGTTTGCCACAGAGAATAGAAAAATAGTAAATGCACACATGAAAAGATGTCTGGCATTATTAATCTTTAGAAAATTATGAATTATAGCCAGTATGAGAGAACCATTATATTTCCTACTATATATATCTTTGCTCAGTTGTGTCCGACTCTGCAGCCCCATGGACTATAGAGTCCGTGGAATTCTCCAGGCCAGAATATGCCAGTGGGTAGCCTTTCCCTTCTCCAGGGGATCTTTCCAACCCAGGGATCAAAGCCAGGTCTCCCTAATTGCACGCGGATTCTTTACCAGTTGAACCATAAGGAAAGCCCAAGAATACTGGAGTGGGTAGCCTATCCTCTTTACCAAATGAGCTATCTGGGAAGCCTGTATTTTCTATCATAATGGCCAAAATTGAAAAAAATACTGACAATAGTTTCTAGTGATATGTGGAATAATGATCTCTCAGACACTTCTACTGAGATCATTATATGGTTTCTTGTAAGTTTAAACATACACCATTTATATAATCCAGAAATCCTGCTTATAGTCATTTAAGTCATTTACCTTAGAGAAATGAAAACTTACTCTCACAATAAAAAATATGCATATTAAAGTTTACAGAAGCTATACTATACTATCAAAACTAGAAACAACTCAATGTCTTTCAATGAGAGAATGAGAAAATATATTGTGATAAATCCATAAAATGAAGTACTATTGAGCCATAAATGCAGTCCATGTGATTGCAAAGAGTCAGACATGACTGAGCAACTGAACTGAACTGATTGAGCAATAAAAATGAATGATTTTAGCCATTGTTTTTCTTCTTTTGTTTATATGTTTAAATTCCATTAGATTATAGCTGATTTACAACGTTGTGTTTGTGTCAGGACAAGTGATTCAGGTATGCACATATGTATATTCAAGGAATGAACTATTGATACATGCAAATTCGATGAAACTTACAGGCATTAAGCTGGGTGAAAAAAAGTCAGTCTCAAAAAGCTAAATGCAATGAGTCTCCATTTGTATAACATTCTCAGAACTCTAGCAAGAGAAAGCATCATTGTTCTAAGGGTTGGGTTTTACGAAACAGCATGACCGTGAAGAGATAGCCCAAGAGAATGTTTTTCTGGGGGGAGTGATAGAACAGCTTTTTTGTCTTACTGTGGGCATAGCAACATGTGTGTGTTCTGTGCTGTGGGTGCTGTGTTTAGTCACTCAGTCGTGCCCAGCTCTTTATGACCCCATGGACTGTAGCTCACCCAGCTCCTCTGTCCGTGGGAATTCTTCAGACAGGAATACTGGAGTGGGTTGCCATGCCTTCCTCCAGGGGATCTTCCCAACTGAGGGGCCAAACCCAGTTCTTCTGCATTGTAGGTGGATTCTTTACCGATTGAGCCACCAGGGAAGCCCAAGAATACTGGAGTGGGTATCCTACCCCTTCTTAGGGGGCCTTCCCCACCCAGGAATTGAACTATGTCTCCTGCATTGCAGGCAGATTCTTTACCAGCTGAATGTGTTAAAATTCATAAAACTGTGAACAGTATGTGATATTTTAAAAATATCTAAAAACATTGAAATCATCAAAATTCATACTAATATTTCTAAAATGTCTCTTTTCTGGTGTTTCACAAATGTATGCAAAAATCCTACTATATAAAAACAAAAAATGATAAACTAGAACACAGTAAGAATGAAAAGCAAAGGAGCAATGAAGCATTTATAAGTGAATAGCACTGAAAAAGCATATTGCTGGAATGCTGTAATTATGACACACAATATCAATCTTTATCAATATATTCTTCTTTTAGATTTATTGACAAACTTGGCTCTGTGTAACCACCTGACCTTTACTTTAATGTTGATGTTTTTATTAATAGATTTTTATTCTAGGTAGATATTCACCAGTTACTTCTGAAACTTTTTTTGAGTCTTATAGACAACCCATATGCATAGTAACACTTGAATTTTAATGCACTCTGTAAAAATCGTCCAAAAGCACTTAATGAATACTCTGGTTCATGTAATAAGATATTACTATTCACATCTAGGGACTCCAGAGTGAATACATATTGAATAGGAATTAATATTTATGGCTATTCCCATAATTATTCTATGAAGGCATTATCTGATTATTGACCTAATGAGATCCAATTTGAAATGTATTTACTTCACATATTTAAGAGTAATGACCTCATTTTACAAGGAAGGTAAATTTACAAACTCTTCACATACCTGATGCATCTAAGACTAAATACTGTACTTAAAAATATTTGAATATTTAAAATCATGCATAGGTTTTATATTCAAGATTTATCTCTTTTGTTTCTCTGACTGAAAATTTATTGGATTGTCCCTTGTTGAGGTGTTCATTTAAAAGAAACCTACCTGAATCTTTCAGAGAAAACTTGGCTGTTTAATATTTGAAAGCCAAAAACAGTATTTTTACTGTAACAGTTTTTGAAAAGCTGTTTTGCAAAGTTTCTTCAAAAGTGGTTTGTTTCTTATTTCTTTTAACTGAACAAAGAAATATTGCACTAAATTATTCATGTATTTTATGAATATTTTTTAAATAAAAGCACCTATTATACACCACTTCTGGAAAATGTACTGGTAATATATTGGTGTTATGGATGGCTTTATATCCCTCCCCCAAAGAAGTCCTAACATCAAGGACTGCAGAATGTGACTGCATTTTGGAGATAGAGTCTTTAAAGAGATAATTAAGTTAAAATGAAATTTATAGGATGGGTCCTATTCCAATATGGCTGATGACATAAAAAGAGAAGGTTAGGAAATAAACATTCACAAGGAGAAGACAGCCATCTACTAACCAAGTAGAGAGCTATTAGAAGAAATCAGTCCTGTGGGCAACTTGACCTCAGATTGCTAGCCTCTGCAACTGTGCGGAAATAAATTATTGTTTCAGCCACCCACTCTCTGGTACTTTGTTAAGGCAGCCTGAGGAAACTAATACAAAATGGCAGAGAAAATAGATACAATATGTATTCTACAAACAAATCAAGTAAGGGAGCAGAAATAAAGATACTACACAGGTAAAGATTAACATAGATACTAAGGAAATGAGGAATGCTGCAGGGGTGGTGCTCTGTTCTTCAGGAATGTGGAGGTGATCTTTAAAAGTGAGTCATTCAATTAAATAAAAGGAAAATTATTAGAGGCAGCAAGTGGATAAGCAATGCCAGTGTAGTTGGAATTTTCTAAATGAGTAGGAGAGCAGTGGGTGGTGGGTAGAGAGGCAGGCAGGGTTGGATCAAACAGAGTGTTTTAAGATTCACTTCAGAATCTTCAGCTTTATTATTATTATTTGGTCTCATCTTTAGCCTTTGGCAACTTGCAGGAGAAAACTTCTGGTCTTTCCCCTGTGGATTTACTTTTCAGAATTGCTGCTCAGTGGGGCCCTGTTTTTGTGTTTTAAGCATTGTCTGAATCTTTTAATACCTTTCACAACCCTCTAGGAAAAAGCAAAATATTAAACTAAGGTATTTTAAATCCCTTTGGACTTCAATATTCTGTGACTCTATGAATATTTTTGTCTATTAATTATTACATATTGCTTTGATATATGGATACAAACTCAGTAGCAAGACAGACTAAAAAATGTATTTGCTATAAGACTTAGGCCTTGACTCTTTATAAAAGAGTCTTTGAAGTGTGCTTTTATTAGTACAGATTGTATGTATGTATACTTTTATATTTGGTTGACTGCCTGCATCCATGAAATTAAAAGATGCTTGCTCCTTGGAAGAAAATCTGTGACAAACATAGATGGTGTATTAAAAAGAACAGCCATTACTTTGTTGACAAAGATCTGTCTAGTCAAAGTTGTGGTTTTTTCCAGTAGTCATGTATGGATGTGAGAGTTGGACCTTAAAGAAGGCTGAGCACCAAATATTGGATGCTTTCAAATTTTGTTGCTGGGGAAAACTTTTGAGAGTCCCTTAGATAGCAAAAAGATCAAAAGAGTCAATTCTAAAGGAAATCAACTCTGAATACTCATTGGAAGGGATGATGCTGAAGCTGAAGCTCCAGTACTTTGGCCACCTAATGTGAACAGTCAACCAATTGGAAAAAAACCCTGATGCTGGTAAAGACTGAAGATGGGAAGAGAAGGGGATGACAGAGGATGAGATGGTTGGATGGCATCACTGATTCAATGGGCATGAATTTGAGCCAACTCCTGGAGACAGTGAAGGACAGGGAAGCCTTGTGTGCTGCATCCCATGGGGTCACAAAGAGTCGGACACAATTATGTGACTGAACAACAACAACAGCAAAATATCTGGTTATTCACATACTCTGTAATTACTGACTGTGCATTGTGATTACTTTCTCCTAGATGCTAAGTGGTAAGTTAGTACTAGCCCTCTTTCTTTGTTCTCAGCATCCAGAAAGTGCAAGAGATGACACTACACATGGACATCACCAGATGGTCAATACCAAAATCACACTGATTATATTCTTTGTAGTTGATGGTGGAAAAACACTATACAGTCAGCAAAACAAGTTGGGGAGGTGAGTGTGGCTCAGATCATAAACTACTTATTGCAAAATTCATGCTTAAATTGAATAAAATAGGGAAAACCACTAGACAATTCAGGTATGACCTAAAACAAATCCCTTATGATTATCAGTGGAAGTGACAAATAGATTCAAGGGTTTAGTTCTAATAGACAGAGTAGCTGAAGAACTATAGCCTGAGGTTCATGACATTGTACAGTAGGCAGTGATCAAAACCATCTGCAAGAAAAATAAATGCAAAGAGGCAAAATGGTTGTCTGAGGAGGCCTTATAAATAGCTGGGAAAGGAAGAGAAGCAAAAAGCAAAGGACAGAAGGAAAGATATACCCATCTGAATGCAGAGTTTCAAAGAATAGCAAGGAGAGATAAGAAACCCTTCCTCAGTGAACACTGCAAAGAAATAGAGGAAAACAATAGAATGGGAAAGACTAGAGATCTCTTAAAAAAAATTAGAGATATCAAGGGAACATTTCATGCAAAGATAGACACAATAAAGGACAGAAATGGTATGGACCTAACAGAAGCAGAACATATTAAGAAGAGGTGGAAAGAATACACAAAAGAACTATACAAAAAAAAAAAAAATGATCTTAATGATCCAGATAACCATGATGGTGTGATCACTCACCTAGAGTAAGGTATCCTGGTGTGAAAAATCAAGTGGGCTTTAGGAAGCATCACTAAAATCAACTAGTGGAGGTGATGGAATTCCAGTTGAGCTATTTCAAATCCTAAAAGATGATGCTGTGAAAGTGCTGAACTCAATATACCAGCAAATTTGGAAAACTCAGCAGTGACCACAGGTCTGGAAAAAGTCAGTTTTCACTCCAATTCCAAAGAAGGGCAATACCAACGGATGTTCAGGGTACCACACAATTACTCTCATTTCACATGCTATCAAAGTAATGCTCAAAATCCTCCAAGCTAGACTTCAACAGTAGGTGAACTGAGAACTTGCAGATGTTCAAGCTGGATTTAGAAAAGGCAGGGGAACCAGAGATCAAATTGCCAACATCTGTGGGATAATAGAAAAAGCAAGGGAATTGCAGAAAAAATCTACTTCTGCTTAATTGACTACACTAAAGCCTTTGACTGTGTGGATCACAACAAACTGTAGAAAGTTCTTAAACAGATGGGAATATCAGATGATCTTACCTGCCTCCTGAGAAATCTATATGCAGGTCAAGAAGCAACAGTTAGATCTCGATGTGGAACACCAGACTGGCTCCTAATTGGGAAAGGAATATGTCAAGGCTGTATATTGTCACCCTGCTTATTTAACTCATATGCAGACTACATCATGCAAATGCCACGCTGGATGAAGCACAAGCTGAAATCACGATTGCCAGAAGAAATATCAATAACCTCAAATAATGCAGATGACAACACCCTTATGGTAGAAATCGAAGAGGAACTACAGATACTCTTGATAAAAATGAAAGAGGACAGTGAAAAAGCTGGCTTCAAACTCAACTTTCAAAAACTGAAGGTCATGCATCTGGTCTAGTCACTTGATGGCCAATAGTTGGGGAAACAATGGAAACAGTGACAGACACTATTTTCTTGGCCTCCAAAGTCACTTCAAATTAAAGGACACTGCTCACTCCTTGGAAGAGAATCTATGACAATTTAGACAGTGTATTAAAAAGGAGAGACATCACATTGCCAACAAGCAACCATAAGGTCAAAGTTATGGTTTTTTTTTTGTAGTCATGTATGGATGTGAGGGTTGAACCATAAAGAAGGCTGAATGACAAAGAATTGATGCTTTTGAACTGTGGTGTTGGAGAAGACTTGAGATTCCCTTGGACTCCAAGGAGATCAAGTTGGTTCATCCTAAAGGAAATAGATCCTGAATATTCATTAGAAGGACTGATACTGAGGCTGAAGCTCCAATACTTTGCCAATTGATGGAAAGATCTGACTCATGAGAAAAGACCCTGATGTTGGGAAAGATTTAAGGCAGAAGGAGAAGGGGGTGATAGAGGAGGAGATGGTTGTATGGCATCACTGACTCAATGGAGCATTGACCAGGAGATGGTCAAGGACAGGGAAGCCTGGCGTGCTACAGTCCATGGGGTCACAAAGAGTCGGACATGACTGGGTGACTGAACAGCGGCATCCAGAGAGACTGATATTAAGATACCCAATAAATAAACATGTAATATACAAATTGTGATGCATGCTTAGAAAGAAACAGACTGGATACAGAAATTAAAATGCAATTAAGGAAAGAAAAAATCTATTAAAGTGGAACATTTTCATCTTTGAAAGATGGGAAGAAATCAGCTATATGAATGGATATAAAAACATTCCAGGAATAGGTAATTATAAATTTAGAGACACTGAATTGGGACTGACCTATTTTCTAGAAACTAGACAGCAGTCACAATGGTGGGAATATAGTGTGGTACCAGATGAAGTTAGAAAGGTAAATATGAAACAGATCATGACTTTATAGTATATGGCCAGGAGTTTGGTTTTATTTAAAGTGGAATGGAAAGCCAATGAATGTTAGAAGGGTGGTTAATGAGTTAAACCAGAAGTTATAGCAGAAAAGTTATACAAATATTCAGTGGTCTAGAGCTCAGATTGTTTTGCCCCTTTATTTCTGTATTTTAACGGTAAGTGCATGATTAATTTGATTCTGTCCAGGCTGAATTTTATTTGAGCTATTATATTTGTTTCATTCAGTTTAATTTAAGGGATTTTAGAGTAATATTGTATGTTAAATGGGAGAAGAGAATGTATTTCCCGTCCTAAAAATGCCTTCAGTAAAAAAAAAAAAAAAGAGTAAAAATTGGTGGAATGACTGCCTTTACTCATTTTTATCTTACATATATATATATATATAGATAGATAGATAGATATACATATACACATATATATAGTGACTGTTCTTCATCATACCAAATCTGATTCAAAATGCTTGAATGAAAACTTTTTTAGGACAGATTTCAATAAAACTCAACTCTATTTTGGTTTCTGTATCTGCAAGCGAAGAAAAATTCTTTTAACAAGTAGAACTAAACCAGAAAAGAATAAAGTCATTGTGCCACAGATTTATTTTGAAGTTTCATCAGTGGTACAATTAAAGTAGAATTTCTGTAGGCAGAACACAGGAGAAAGAGCAGCAAATCAGCTCATATGAGAGGGAGTACCATAAAAAAAACTTGCAAAAAATATTAAGATTAAAATTATGTAAGCAGCCCAAGTATTTCTTGCCTATAGAGAGTTTTATTTCTTTGAGCTCTTTCAAAGGCCAGGGGAAGACATTAATAAAAGAAAAAAAATATGTAGGATAAAGAATAGGAATAGTTTCTTGATGGTACAATGTAAACAAAATAAAGCAAGTAAGATAAACATTTGAAGTTAAAACAATGAAAGTGCTTGTCATTTGAGACATTAAAAATAGATTGAAAAAGAACCACATGATACAAGGTATCCTATAGTTTGATAACCATCCTTTCCTCCAATGAAATCACTGTTATATAAACATTTTTCCATTATAAATTGAGATATTAAAGAATATTCTATGATTTCTACCTTCTTTAGTACTTTTTAGTCTTTTTCTCTCGTTTTTTAAGAGTTATTTATATATGAAGTATATTAACTATATTCCTGTGGAAATACTTTTTAAATATTTTTGTTGATCTACTTTTAATTTACTTTCAGTGTTTTATTACATGGAGAAGTGTTCAGTGTTTACATATTGAGATTTTTTCAATATTTTTCTTTTATGATTTCTTCTTTTTATTTTTTTAAATCTTGTTTGGGGAACATTCTAGAATCTAAAATCTATTAAATATTCATGAATTGATCACCTAGATTTTCTCACAGTTTTGATTTTTTTAATAGTTGATACTTTTTATTTATGAATGCATTTGTTAAATGTATACACTCTTATTGAAAACAGTTCAAGAAATACCTAAATCTTGAGAAAATATGAGAATTTAACTGCTTCCTTCCTATTTTCTTTCTTCTTCCAACCAAAGTCATAAAGTTAACATGTGGTATATATCATAAATATTTTTCTAAGTATTTGTAAATATACATGCCCATACTTTCCTGGTAGCTCACTCACTAAACAATCCACCTGCAATGCAAGAGACTGCCTGCAATGCAGGAAACCTGGGTTCAATCCCTGGGTCAGGAAACTCCCTTGGACAAGGAAATGGCAACCCAATCCAGTATTCTTACCTGGGAAATCCCATGAACAGAGGAGCCTGGTAGGCTATAGCCCATGGGGTCCAAAGGTTGGACATGACTTACCAACCTGTAAACACATGACTTACCATACATATATACACAAATACATATTTGTGTAAATTGTATTTTATTATGCACTCTCTTTCATGCCTTTTTTAAAAAAAATTAATAGCAGTCTCAAATATTCTTAGAAAGAAATAATTTCCATTATTTTTAACAACTGTAGAGCATTCTATAATGTGGATGCAATATAAACTATTTAACTCTTCCCACATTGAAGGTTATTTACATTGTTTGTATTTAGTTTTGTTAAACTTTTTTTGTAATGAAAATTGTTTTATAAACATCTTGGTAAATTCATGTATAAAACATCTGCAAGTCTTTAATTCAAACTACTAGACAATTGAAATTTCTGTGTCAAATGGTTATCCTTTAAATTTTGATATATACTATAGGCATCCCTCAGAAAGAATATAACACATTTCAGTTCCACTGTTATAGTCACCACTGCGGGATACTTTGTATATTGTCAAATAAAATAATTTTCACCTTTATGAGTGAGAAATGATATCTCCTTGTTGACTGAATTTGAATTGTTCTGATAGATAATGAATTAAAAAAAGTTTTAGCATTGTTTGTATTGATTATTT
Source organism: Cervus elaphus (assembly GCF_910594005.1). Taxonomy (NCBI): domain Eukaryota; kingdom Metazoa; phylum Chordata; class Mammalia; order Artiodactyla; family Cervidae; genus Cervus; species Cervus elaphus. The sequence continues at coordinate 77,217,918 of NC_057819.1, read as the reverse complement.
GTTAATTATTTGTATTAATTATTGGCCCTTTTATGTAGTCATTTGCACATGTGTGTCAGTTATCTACTGTAACAACTGTGCTGCATAACAAACAACCACAAAACAGTCATTAAAGAGAATAGCTGTTCATTTAAGCTGTGAATAATTACTGTGAATAATCAGTCCACAGTTCTAGGTGGCTGGGGATCTCTAGTCTAGGTTTATTCATGCATCTACAGTCAGTTCTATTTGTGAGGAGGCATGGCTGATTTTGCCTGGGCTGTCTCACAAATTGGAGGGTGGGTGGAGTTTAACTACTCAGATGCCATTGGCTGTGGTAACAAGGCTAACTCAGTTCTGCTTCTTATGCTTCATCCTCCAGAAGGCTTCTCTAGGCACTCCCCCCCACCCCCCCCCCCCTCCGCCCCACCACGGAGTAAGCAGGAAAAAAAAAAAAAACAAGAGAGAGAATAGAAGCTTATAAGCATTTTCCAAGCCTCGAATTATATCATGTTTCAGTTCAGTTCAGTCGCTCAGTCGTGTCCGACTGTTTGCGACCCCATGAATCGCACCACAGTTCAAAAGCATCAATTCTTTGGCGCTCAACTTTCTTCACAGTCCGACTTTCACATTCCTACATGATCACTGGAAAAACCATAGCTTTGACAAGATGGACCTTTGTTGGCAAAGTAATGTCTCTGCTTTTTAATATGCTGTCTAGGTTGGTCATAACTTTCCTTCCAAGGAGCAAGCGTCTTTTAATTTCATGGCTGCAATCATCATCTGCTGTGATTTTGGAGCCCAATAAAAATAAAGTCAGCCACGGTTTGCACTGTTTCCCCATCTATTTGCCATGAAGTAATGGGACCAGATGCCATGATCTTAGTTTTCTGAAAGTTGAGCTTTAAGCCAACTTTTTCACTCTCCTCTTTCACTTTCATATCACGTTTATTAACATACTATTGACCAAAGCAAATTACATGGCTAGACCCAGAAACAGAAGCAGGAGGTCAGGACTGTGGGTGCAGAGACTCTGTCCAGAATGGAAGAATAGTGCAGAATTATGTAACACAGAACATGTGTACTGTGTACCATAGAAAAAGGAAAATTGGGGCCATTTTTGTAACCCATATACCATACCATATTTCTCATGTATGTCTGATTTTAAGAATTTCTGTCTGTTTTAGCATCCAGAATATGGCAACTTTTGCAAGTCAATAAGAAAAAGACAAGCTCCTTCCCTCCAACTAAAGAAAAAAAGAAAAAGAAAACGGCTTAAAATCTTGAACAGATTTCAATAAGAAGATGTCCAAATGGTCAATAAGCACATGGAAAAGTGCTCAGTGTTACTCTGTATCTGAGACATGCAAATAAAATTCAAGTATGATATTATTAGAAAGTGAAGTCGCTCAGTTTTTCTGACTCTTTGCGACCCCATGGACTGTATGTAGCCTACCAGGCTCCTCCATCCATGGGATTTTCCGGGCAAGACTACTGGAGTGGGTTACCATTTCCTTCTCCAGGAGATCTTCCTGACCCAGGGATTGAACCCAGGTCTTCTGCATTGTAGGCAGACGCTTTACCGTCTGAGTCACCAGAAAGGCTAGGTCTTAATAATGATATCATAATAATGATATTATGAAACCCCCAAAGTGTGGTTCAGAATGTAAGGCAGAGGATTTTCGTGCACTAATGCTATAATATGGTAAACCACTTTGGAAAACTATTTAGTACTTCCTCACACAGTTAAGTAGATAGCACTCCTGTAATCCCAAAATCCCACCTTTAGGCATAACTCCAAGATACAGAAGTGAGTCACATCCATCAACATCTATCATTGTTGTTTCTGCTATTGTTCAGTCTCTCAGTTGTGTCTGACTCTTTGTGACCCCATGGACTTCAGCACACCAGGCTTGTGTGCCCTCCACTATCTCCTGGAGCTTGCTCAAGCTCACGTCCATTGAGTTGATGATCCCATCCAACCATCTCATCCTCTGTCACCCCCTTCTTCTCCTGCCCTCAACCTTTCCCAGCATCAGGGTCTTTTACAATGAGCCAACTCTTCACACCAGGTGGCCATATTTATCATAATAGTAATTAAAGCTGAGATTTTTAAAATTATATATAATTAATAAAAATAATGATAAAACATTGTATGTTAGCACAAAGAACACCATTTTTAAGTAAAATTCTTTGGTTGGACAAAAGATTCATTTGTTTTTTTTTTTTTTTTCTGTAAGATGGCTCTAAGTGTTTAGTTGTTTTTAACTTTATGTGAAACAATTTTGTTAGATTGTATAATGACAGCTGTCTTATTGGCATGCGTTAAAAAAAATCAAAATTGGTAAATTTTTGTGTAGCCATTTTAATATTGAAGATGGAAGAAAAAGCAGCATTTTCAACATGTTATGCTTTATTATTTCAATAAAGGTAAAAACACAACTGAAATGAAATAAAAAAAAAATTATGTACCATGGAGAAAGACTGCTATGACTGATCCAACATGTCAAAAGTGGTTTGGGAAGTTTATGCTGGAGTCTGTGGTATCACAAAAAGTTGGATACAACTTAGTGACTGAATAACAACAACAAAATGTTTTACCTTTTCAAACAATGCTCCAAGGTCAGATAGAACAATTGAAGTTGATAGCAGTCAAACTGAGACATTAATTAGGACAACCAATGTTGTACTACGAGGGAGAAATATCCAAATCAAGTGTTGATGATCATTTGTACCAACTTGGTTATGTTAATCACTTTGATATTTGAGTTCCACATAAATTAAGAGAAAAAAGTCTTCTTGGCCATATTTCCACATGCAATTCTCTACTGAAACAGAAGAAAATGTTCTGTTTTTAAAACAAATGGATACTGTACAATAATGTAGAAGGGGAGAGATCATGGGGTAATCAAAGTGAACTACCAGCAACCACACCAAAATCTGGTCCTCATCCAAAGGTAAAATTGTGTGTATGGTGGGATTAGAAGGGAGTCCTTTGTTATGAGCTCCTTTGGGAAAACCAAGCAATGAATTCCAGCAAGTATTGCTCCCAGTGAGACCAAATGAAGGCAGTACCTGATGAAAAGCATACTGAATTACTTAACAGAAAACACAGAATATTCCCTCAAGATATTGCAAGAACACATGTTTCTCTGACAAAAAGATAAGTACTATTATAGCTTGTCTGGGAAATTCTGATTCATCTGCCATATTCACCAGACATTGCATCTTTGGCTGTCTTTGTTAGTCCTTATAAAATTCTCTTAATGGGAAAAATTTACATTCCTGTAAATTCCTGAAAACTGTAAAAGGCACCTGGAACAGGGTTTTTTTGTTTGTCTGTTTGTTTTGTTTTTATCTTTTTGAAAAGATAAAAAGTTTTGCTGTTGTTGTTCAGTCACTAAGTTGTAGTCCAGCTCTTTGTGACCCCACTCCAGCATGCCAGGCTCATCTGTCTTCCACAATCTCTTAGAGTTTGCTCAAATTCACATCCATTGGGTTGGTGATGCTATCTAACCATCTAATCCACTGTTGCCCCCTTCTCCTCTTGCCCTCAATCTTTCCTAGCATGAGGGTCTTTTTCAATGAGTCAGTTCTTCACATCAGGTGGCCAAACTATTAAAGCCTCAGCTTCAGCTACAGTCTTCCAATGAATATTCAGGGTTGATTTCCTTTAGGATTGACTGCTTTGATGATCTTGTAATCCAAGAGACTCTCAAGAGTCTTCTCCAGCACCACAGTTTGAAAGCATCGATTCTTTGGCACTCAACCTTCTTTATTTTTCAGCTCTCACATCTATACATGACTACTGGAAAATCTTTGACTATATGGACCTTTGTTGGCAAAGTGATGTTTCAGCTTTTTACTGTGCTGCCTAGGTTTGTTTTATCTTTCCTTCTAAGGAGTAAGGGTCTTTTAATTTCATGGCTGCAGTCACTGTCTGCAGTGATTTTGGAAGCCAAGAAAAGAAAGGTCTATCACTGCTTCCACTTTTCCCCTTTCTATTTGCGGTGAAATGATGGGAAAGGATGCCATGATCTAAGTTTTTTAAATGCTGAATTTCAAGCTAGTTTTTCACCCTCCTCTTTCAACCTCATCAAGAGGCACATTAGTTCCTCTTCACTTTCTGCCATTAGAGTGATATCATTTGTATATCTGACAATCTTGATTTCTCCTGGAAATCTTGATTCATCCAGCCCAGCATTTCTCATGATGTACTCTGCATACAAGTTAAATAAGCAGGGTGACAATATACAGGCTTGATATACTCCTTTCCCAATTTTAAACCAGTCTATTGTTCCATGTTCTGTTCTAATTGTTGCTTCTTGCAAAAATTTTGGGAAGAAGGAAGTATGAAGTTGCCTAAAAATGGCACATATTAGTGGAACAAAATGGTGAATATGCTGTTCAATAAAGTTCTTAGTGAAAATGAAAATGGAAAAAATGTGTCTTTTATTTTTACTTTAAAAGCCTAAGGAAATTTTTGGCCAACCCAAAAGCTATATTTTCAAAATGAAAAACATGATTAATAGGAAAATTGACTTTGCTTCCCTCTTTCCACATTTAAATATTGAGTATGGTCTTAAGCTAGATATGTTTCCTTGGTTATCAAAATATCTTTGTTTTCCTTATTATAACTGCTATAATAAGAAATGGTTATGTGCTTCTCGGATGGTATTAGTGGTAAAGAACACACAGGAAATGAAAGAGACAAGGATTTGATCCGTGGGTTGGGAAGGTCTCCTGGAGGAGGGCATGGCAACCCACCCTAGTATTCATGCCTGAAGAATCCCGTGACAGAGGGGTCTGGTGGTCTACAGTCCATAGGGTTGCAAAGAGTCAGACGTGACTGTGTATGGTGCACACGCAGCTGCCTGTGGTGACATTAGCTTGACATTAGCTCCTACCACCTTTGCAAGATAAATTTTACCATCTCGATATTGATATAAGGTATTATTTTCAAATTTTAAACAACACTTGCATTCTTGGAATTTACTCAGTCATTACTGTTTTACTTTATTTCAGTATCTATTTTGCTTGGTTTTGATTTTTTGAAACTTGGATGCAAACATTTTTGCATCTATATTTGTAAAATATATGCTTGTATAAATGCTTTATTTTGTATTGCCATTGTAATTTTCTTGTTAATGTTCAAGCTATATAATCTCAATAAAGTGAATTAGAAAAAATTTAAAGTATTCTGGAACAGTTTAAATAGCATGGAAATTTTCTATCCCTTAAAAACTTGAAACAAAGTAGGTATATTTACTTATCTTGTGTTCTCAAGATAGAGTTGAATCTCTTCTCATTTCTGACACTTTTTTTTGAAAATATCACCAGATTTTTATTTAATAGATTTTTACTGTACACATCTTTTACTCTTCTCTCTCCATTTTTTAAAAAGCATATATCTTTGCTTTAGTTACCAAGATAAATCTTCCAATACATATTGTGCTTTCCTTATTAAGAATAACTTATAAAACTCAAATAACAGTACAGTATAATATTTGAAGTATTTTCCATATTAAAATTGCTTTGAAGCTTTTGCTTTATGTAGTCTTAATATTAGGAATCTTATCATTTTTCATTTATTGTTCAAGTAGACACAGAAAGTATAAGATATTGAATGGGGCAGATTTCTAACTGAAATACCCTTCAGGGTATCTGTTTTCAATGACTCAGTCCACTACCAATAAAGTAATATAGTTATACACCAATAAAATGACAGGATAACATATGGAAAACCTATTATGAGAACATCAGAGACCAAACTACTAGTGCCAGTGGGGTGGTGCTGCCAATCCTGCAGTCTGATCAATACTGAGGAAAATAGAATTTGAGTTTTGTCTCAGCCAGAGTGCTAGGGTTAAGATAATAGGATATTAATGCTCAAAAGTAGAAAAAAAAAACAAAACATATTCCAGTAACTTAACAGGAACTGAAGCTTTGTTGGTGCCATTACTGAAATCTCTGAATATGAGGTTCTGTCCAAACCATAAGAAAGCAAGAATAGGCAGTATTGCTAGTGAGGTATAGCAGAGATGGACAGCTCTGCTATAGACAGCTCAGACAGAGCTGGAGGGCCATATAATCCCCATCCTTTGCTAGATGGGTGGCTCTGAGCGTTCAGTTCAGTTCATTTCAGTCGCTCAGTCATGTCCGACTTTTTGCAAACCCATGAACTGCAGCACACCAGGCTTCCCTGTCCATCACCAACTCTGGAGTTTACTCAAACTTTTGTCCATCAAGTCAGTGATGTCATCCAAACATCTCATCCTCTGTCATCCCTTTCTCCTCCTGCCTTCAATCTTTCCCAACATCAAGGTCTTTTCCAATGAGTCAGTTCTTCACATCAGGTGGCCAAAGTATTGGAACTTCAGCATCAATCCTTCCAATGAATATTCAGTATTGATTTCCTTTAATTCAATGCTCTGAGCATTACCAAATCATTTATATTAGGAAGTTGAATCATATATGACTTTTTGAGACCCCATGGACTATGCAGTCCATTGAATTCTCTGGGCCAGAATATTGGAGAGGGTAGCCTTTCCCTTCCGCATTGCAGGCAGATTTTTTACAAGCTGAGCCACAAGGAAAGCCCAAGAATACTGGAGTGGGTAACCTGTCCCTTCTCCAGAGGATCTTCCTGACCCAGCAATCAAACTGGGGTCTCCTGCATTGCAGGCAGATTCTTTATCAACTGAGCTATCAGGGAAGACTTTGACCCACCAAATTCCCTTTAAAAAGCATTATATAGCCCTTGTTGCTGTTGTTGTTCAGTCGCTAAGACCTGTCATCTCTTTGTGATCCCATCTACTGAAGCACATCAGGCTTCTCTGGCCTTCACCATCTCCTGGACTTTGCTCAGATTCATATCCATTGAGTTGGTGATGCCATTCAATCATCTCATTCTCTGTCCTCCTTTTGTCCTTTTGAACATCAAGGTCTTTTCCAATGAGTCAGCTCTGCACATTAGGTGGCCAGAGTACTAGAACTTCAACTTCAGCATCCGTCCTTCCATGAATATTCAGTGTCGATTCCCTTTAGAATTGACTAGTTTGATCTCCTTGCTGTTCAAAGGACTCTCAAGAGTCTTCTCAAGCACCAAACTTTGAAAGCATCACTTCTTTGGTGCTCAGTCTCCATTATGGTCCAACTCTTACATCTTTACATGACTACTAGAAAAACCATAACTTTGACTATAGGGGCTTTTGTTGGAAAAGTGATGTCTTTGCTTTTTAATATGCTGTCTAGGTTGGTCATAGCTTTTCTCCCAAGGAGCAAGTGTCTTTTAATTTCGTGGCTGCAGTCATCATCCACAGTGATTTTAGTTTCATGTATAAAATGGTTCTTATGGAAATTTTAAGATTTGATGTACAGCATTAAAAATACTCTTACAGGCAAGATTCAGTTATTTCAGTCGCTCAGTCTTGCCTGACTCCTTGCGACCCCATGAACTGCAGCACGCCAGCCTTCCCTGTCCATCACCAACTCCCAGAGTTTACTCAAACTCATGTCCATTGAGCCGGTGATGCCATTCAACCATCTCATCCTCTGTCGTCCCCTTCCTGCCAAGATTAGTTTAATGTTTTTCTCAAAACTTTAATGATTTTATTTGTTTGGTGTAATGAAATTTTATTGACTGTTTAAAATATATTTTATTAACCTGATGACTATGTTTTTTGCCACAAAAGAGAAAATTCCATCAGTGGTAATTCAAGAGAGAAATTTTCTGATGAAGCGAAATCGATTCTAAAGAAGATTCTGTATTCTCACTGTGTTGATACAATGTTTAGGCAATAAATATTCCTCCCCTTATAAAAAAAAAAAAACATTAAATTTACCATTATGCTATTGGAATAGGAAATGTTGAATTGGTTCGTGTTTGTTTGAATGAAGAGATAAAGAAATGACTTGCTATGTGAGATGTATGGTTTCTGTGGCCTGAAAAAGCTGTAAGAGCTGAGATGGGGTTGATTCTGATTTGAATAACTCTTCATTTCTTGTATTTCAAAGAGAAGTCAAACCTCGGATGACCGGATGCTACTGAGTTTAGGGACTGTTCAAAGGCAGATAAATGCTTTGCAGTTTTGTCCATAGATGTCTTTTTTGGCAGATCTACTCTTGGCATAATGTGTGAGCTTCCTTGAAACAAATTTTGAAACTACCTAGAGTTATCACAGCAATAAAAAACCTTTGCAAAAACCCTTCAACTTTCAGAATTTGGTAATGGAAATGCGAAAATCCCCTTCTCTGGGTCTGTGCCTTCTTACCAGCCTACCATCCTATTTGGCATATAAACATTTTCCCATAGCCCCAGAGACTCCCATCGACAAATTTATTAAACTTGTCTTATCCAGAATGTTAATGTTTCTGTAAATCTTCACCATCTGTTGTACTGTCTAATTGCAAATGTGGAGCAAACATAATTCATGATTTTATCATAATAAATTTAGATAAGTGATTTAAATGCACTTGAATATTCTGTATTCAAAACAACACGGAATTTTCAGCCTTTCCTTCCCTCCTAGGAACTGTTGTGAAACTGTCCTTTCCCATATTTTGTATTGCAAGGGAGTTTTCTTGAAAAAGACACTCTCTTCTCTAGACCTGCTAGACTACCTGGTCCAAGTGTAACAGACAGTAAATGAGATGCCATTAGGTTAAACTGAGCTGCCTCCTAAGAAACATGAATAATTGAAATCCTTTACATACATATTTATTTCTTCCTCTCTGCTTGTCAATCACTCGCCAGGGGCCACTACTGCAAACATATCCACCTAAGACTCAAGTGTGTTATTTGACTTCCACCTTGTCACATTTATTTCAATTATAAGAGGATTTTACACTACCTATTAAAAAAATATATACAATTCCTTATTATCAGTATAAAAAATCATCTTTGAGTTAGTTGTCAAAATATTTTCATGATGCTATTATTAAATCACAGGCTTATATTTTCTACAGTTCTGAGGTTGACTCTGCACTTGATTTGATATGTGTACCATTTAATAGGTAGAGTATAATTAAAATCCAAAATAAAAGAGTTGTTTACACAACGGGAAATGTTCACTGAGAAATAAGTGGACAGATGGTCTAAACCTTCAAATGAAAATCAATCCATAGCAACGTTGAGCTGCTAAGCCCTTTTGGAATCCAACATCAAATTCCTGAGCCAGACTCTGCCATTCTCGTAGGCCTTAAGCAGTCTGCTTAAGTGGACTGCAAATTAGGTCATCTGATGTCGTGGGCTGTTTCACTGGGGGATTACAGTCATCAGGCTTCTAGCTCTCTGGGTTCCACTCAAAACCTTTTATGCCAACATTGCAGAAGTTATGACACTTTATCAGATTACTATTCTGTTTATTCACTAGAAGAGGGACAATGAGAAGTGGGATTTTGCCTTTTCTTTCCTGAATTTTCAGGGGTTAGCATAGAAAAAACATGAAGGAAAGTGGACAGCAAATGCTTATTTAATTATTGAATTACCAGTAGATTAGTAAACCACAATAAATGTATGTTGAATGGATGAATGAATAGAAAATGTCTCCGATGAGAAAAGAAAGGTTAACTTTTTCAAGTAATCTTTTTTCTTCTAGATTGATAAAAACTAGGACAACACCAGCTCATCTGGTCAGATTGTATAAAAACTTACCTGTTGAGAAAGATTGCTGAAGAAATGGTAGAAAGCAAACACCTTAAAGGGCTGGTGGGTTTCTTGTGAATATTTTCACTTAGGAGGATGTCATCCCTGTGGATATGAAATACTACTCTTAACAGTAAAGAACATTGGAGGTGCTTCTGATTCTGTGGAATACCGCTTGGACCTTTGGATCCCCAGTGAATGAAGAAACCAGATTTGGTTGGAATTGTTTTCAACTTTGAAAGCATTCCACTTGAAAACACTCCAGGTCAGTTAAATCATCTAAATATTTTTTGGTAAATACATATGTAGAACTTGTAGTATCTTTCAACATGTCAGATTTTTTAAAAAATACTTTAGTAAAGAGAGAAGATGAGTAAAAAAAATCTTTAAACAAATAGCTCAACATTGAAATGCTAGTGTATCTTACTACAGCATTAATGTATGAGTACAGAATGTAGTAATACCTAGAAAATTATTTTTTCAAATTCTTCTATTAAGTTATTTTGTTTAAGAGAACTATGAATGCTATGATAAGTTATCTTGATTTTTTAATGGTTTTGTGATAAATTCAGGGACGACGTTACAGACAATGGTCTTGCTCACTCTACTGAGTGAATTTCAAAAAATCAGCACCCACGTCTAGTCTAATCTTGAGCCTTTGACTCTGGATTCCTCAGCCATGCAGCAAATGACCAGTTGTGTCTGACTCTTCGAAACTCCATGGATTATAGCCTGCCAGGCCCCTCTGTCCATGGAATTCTCCAGGCAACAATACTCGAGTGGGTAGTCATCCCCTTCTCCAGGGACCCCTCCTGACCCAGGTATCAAACCCAGGTCTCCTGCATCGCAGGTGATTTCCTACATTGCAGGTGGTCTCCTGGATTGCAGGCAGATTCTTTACCATCTGAGGCCACCAGGGAAGCCCACCAAATGGCCAGTTCTCAATGAAACTGAGTGCTCCTTGATCAGCTCTATTCACAGCTGAACACTTAGTCCTTCTTTATATATTCATACATATTCTGCATTGCATCCATTTATCCCACATTTCCTCTGCTTTGAAAGCTAATTCAATAAGGAGCTAAAAGGTGATGGAAGTTGTTTCTCCTTTTGTTTTTGACCTTGGATATGATGATTGTATTCACAGCCATCTTTTCAAAATGTAATTCTGCTAATGTCATTCAAGTGTTTTTCCAATGGCCAGTTAAAAAGTTCTATTCAAAAACCTTTGAATTTTCTATTCAAAAATCTGAGTGTCTTCTCAGAACACCTATAGGTTGCTAGGGAATTAGGTTCTGGTTTTAAGATTTGACCTATATTCAACCTATGTGAGTTTACTTTTCTTTTCTGCTAATGTGTCATAAGCAAAAGTAATAATTAAAACACTAAGTCTTAAAACAAGACATCTTATTCATCTAAGTAAAAATGTATTTATTGCAAGAATACAAAATGATGCATAGATTCAGCCACAGCTAGGTAGTTACCCAACATTCAGTTCAGTTCAGTTCAGTTGCTCAGTCGTGTCCAACTCTTTGCCACCCCATGAATTGCAGCACGCCAGGCCTCGCTGTCCATCACAAACTCCCGGAGTTTACTCAAACCGATGTCCATCGAGTTGGTGATGCGATCCAACCATCTCATTCTCTGTCGTCCCCTTCTCCTCTTGCCCCCAATCCCTCCCAGCATCAGGGCTTTTTCCAATGAGTCAACTCTTCGTATGAGGTGGCCAAAGTACTGGAGTTTCAGCTTCAGCACCAGTCCTTCCAATGAACACCCAGGACTGATCTCCTTTAGGATGGACTGGTTGGATCTCCTTGCAGTCCAAGGTACTCTCAAGAGTCTTCTCAAACACCATAGTTCAAAAGCATCAATTTTTCAGCGCTCAGCTGTCTTTATAGTCTAACTCTCACATCCAAACTGGAGAAGGCAATGGCAACCCACTCCAGTACTCTTGCCTGGGAAATCCCATGGAAGGAGGAGCCTGGTGGGCTACAGTCCGTGGGGTCGTGAAGAGTCAGACAGGACTAAGTGACTTCACTTTCACTTTTCACTTTCATGCACTGGAGAAGGCAATGGCAACCTACTCCAGTATTCTTGCCTGGAGAATCCCAGGGACGGGAGCCTGGTGGGCTGCCTTCTATGGGGTCGCACAGAGTCGGACAAGACTGATATGACTTAGCAGCAGCAGCACATCCATACATGACCACTGGGAAAACCATAGCCTTCACCAGATGGACCTTTGTTGGCAAAGTAATGTCTGTGCTTTTTAATATGCTATCTAGGTTGGTCATCACTTTCCTTCCAAAGAGTAAGCGTCTTTTAATTTCATGGCTGCAATCACCATCTGCAGTGATTTTGGAGCCCAAAAAAAAAATAAAATCAGCCACTGTTTCCCCTGTCTCCCTATCTATTTCCCATGAAGTGATGGGACCAGATGCCATGATCTTAGTTTTCTGAATGCTCAGCTTTAAGCCAAATTTTTCACTCTCCTCTTTCACTTTCATCAAGAGGCTTTTTAGTTCACCTTCACTTTTGGCCATAAGGGTGATGTCGTCTGCATATCTGAGGTTATTGATATTTCTCCTGGCAATCTTGATTCCAGTTTGTGCTCCCTCCAGCCCAGCATTTCTCATGGTGTACTCTGCATAGAAGTTAAATAAGCAGGGTGACAATATACAGCCTTGAGGTACTCCTTTCCCGATTTGGAACCAGTCTGTTGTTCCATGTCCAGTTCTAACTGTTGCTTCCTGACCTGCATACAGGTTTCTCAAGAGGCAGGTCAGGTGTTCTGGTGTTCTCATCTCTTTCAGAATTTTCCACAGTTTATTGTGATCCACACAGTCGAAAGCTTTGTTTCAGTAAAACAGAAATAGATGTTTTTCTGGAACTCTCTTGTTTTTTCGATGATCCAGTGGATGTTGGCAATTTGAGCTCTGGTTCCTCTGCCTTTTCTAAAACGAGCTTGAACATCTGGAAGTTCACGGTTCATGTATTGCAGAAGCCTGGCTTGGAGAATTTTGAGCATTACTTTGCTAGTGTTTGAAATGAGTGCAATTGTGCGGTAGTCTTTCCAAACTGGAAACCCCCTTTAGTTCTTGCTACACATTTGTAATAGGCAGTACCCATTATTTTCTGGTAATAGATAAAATCATAAGCCAAAAACAGTACTTGTGTGCTTGAGGTGGAAGAACAGTAGGGGTAAAGAAATGTAAAAAGGCAGCAGTAAGACAACTGTCTGTAGCTTATTGTCTGAATTTATCACAAAAGCCATTAAAAATCCAAGATAACTTAAAATTTTAGCAAAAGTTTCAATTGTTATTTAGACAGAACCACAGTAATCCAATGAAAACAAAAATCTCAGTGCATCATCTCAACTGATATCATCTTCAGGTATCCATAAAGATGGGCTTAAAATAATACAGAATGAAGAGTAGATAAGGACTAGTATTGTTTGAGAATCTTCTATGTGGAAGTAAACTCTTTGATCATAACAGACTGTGTTTTTTTGTTTGTTTGTTTTTAATCAATTTTATCACTAAGTAAGAATTCAAAGGATATCTTACATAATAGGTAGCTCCATACATTTATGTGAATATCAATTTTGGACTAAGCTGTACTTTATTTCTATCTTATATGTGAGTTCTTCCATTCTTATCTAACTTTTTCATTGTCTTCATTGTTTTGAATTTAAAAGAAATGAAAATATTTTTTTAAATGGCCATCTAAATTGTATATGCTTATTTACTAGTATGGGGGCTTCCACGGTGGCTCAACAGTAAAGAATCTGCCTGCCAATGCAGGAGATGTGAGTTCCATCCCTGGGCAGGAAGATCCTCTGAAGAAGGAAATGGCAACCCACTTCAGTATTTTTGCCTGGGAAATCCCAATGACAGGGCAGCCTGGTGGTCTACAGGCCATGGGGGTCTCAAAAGAGTCAGACACAACCTAGGAACTAAACAAAACAAATCTTACTAGTATAGTTAAAATTTTAGAAATAAGTGTAGGGAAATCCAATAAGTAAATACTATGTAGTAAACATGAATATATATATATATATAAAATATATAATATTAATAATAATTAATTTATACAAATACATACACACAGTAAAGTTATATGTGAATTTTGACTGCACTGAGGGTTCGTGCCCTAACTCCCAACATTGTTCAGGGGTCAACAATATATATAGGTATATCACTTACTTTAATATGATAGGTTTATACTTATGTCAACAAACAAGTGTTTTGAAAACTGTAGTCTGTAATCTTGTCATGACTTTAATGAGAAATCATCAATACTTTTATTATTATTATTATTATTAAAAACCATACACATAGAAATGTAAGTGTGGTGACCCAAGGATGAAAGAGCAGATGAAACCAAGGAGGGTCTTGGAACGCAGGAACGGAAAACCCAGACCCTCATCGACCTTCCCTCCCACCCCCAATGTTGGAACTGTTAATGAGTTTCAGGTCCTCCTGACCAGTATAACCTGTCTCCTCTCTACACTACACAGAGAGAATGCACTTGCCTTACTCTTCCCCAACCCAGAATACATGCCTCATCCAATCAGCAAATGACCCGCAAGGCCCCTATCCCACTCCTTGGACCCTGGCTATAAAAGTGAACTAAGGATCCCCATTCAACATCGGTTCTCCCTTGAGCTGGCCAGCTGTTCTAACAGCGTCTCCCATGCTAATAAACTTTATTTCCCTCTCATTCTGTCTCATGCCTGGAAATTCTTTTCCAACCCATGCAGAGACCATTACAGTAAGTGTTGCTTCTTGAAGCTTTTGTTTCACATAGAAACATTTCATTTTTTTTTTTTTTTGCAGAAAGTTTTCACTTTTGTCTCAGTTCAAAGGATTTGTTAACAAAATAAGCTGTTCACTGTAAACAAATAAATAATACCTATATTTATTAGAGAATTATCTAGCTTACTTTCAATATACTAATACTAAAAGAAAAGAGAAATAGAAACATCACCAAACGGGATACATCACCAAATCAGGTTTTGACCAACATACAGACTTAAACAGCTCTGGGAAGTCATGTGAGACAGCATGTCTGGAGTCCCAGTTGGGAAAAGGTCCCAAGCAGCATGTCCACTGCATGTGTGAGACTTCAAAAATTGTAGTTCAGGGTTTCACTTATGATCCCAGGACTCAAACTGATATCATTATCAATCTGTGACCATATTGCAGCTCTGGTTTCATGTTAATGCTGCTTTTTTTTGTTATTGTTGTTGTTTGTTTGTTTGTTTTTATTTTTTATGTAAAACTTGGAATAGTCTTAAGCTTGGGGCTTGGTTAGCCAGATCCCCTCCAGAGGCTCAACACTTTCAAGATTCCTCCCCTATCTTATCTATGGGGCTGAAGTCTGGCACTCACAGCAGTCAGGGCACTCACAGTCAGGACAGTGTCCAGGAAGGTTAGAAGTAAGGTCAGAGGCCTGCCCTGCTTTGTCCCTGAAGCCTAAGCAAGACTATTTATTTAATTTCCCTTATATTCATGCAGTGAAGTACACACACATATGCATAAATGCATGTAGATGTGTATATGAATATAATTAAAATGCATTTATTATTATAAGAAGCAGTTAAAAATTTTGTGAAAACAGGGCTATATAAGGATGCATAAAATGGTTAAAGATTCAAAATATCTCTTCCACTGAAATAATATGAAGAAAAGTAAAGATATTATAAGGGACACTGAATTTTTCTCCAAGATAAAGATTTAAACTTATCTTACTGCAGGTTCTTTCCCTTTTCTTAGTTTATAAGGAATATATCTATAATCATAACGGGTATTAATTTAAAACCAAATTCAGAATTTGGTAATAAATGTTGCTTCCCTACTTAAGTGCAGTGCTGATTACATCAAATTCATATCCTGACATGTTGTTGTTGTTGTTGCTTAGTCTTTCAGTCATGTCTGACTCTTTGTAACCCCACTGCAGTGCCAGGCTTCCCTGTCCTTCACCATCTCCCAGAGCTTGCTCAAACTTATGTCCTTTGAGTTGGTGATGCCATCCAAAAATCTCATCCTCTGTTGTCCCCTTCTCCTCCTGCCTTCAATCTTTCCCTGCATCAGGGTCTTTTCCAGTGAGTCAGTTCTTTGCATCAGGGGGCCAAAAATTTCAGCTCCAGCTTTAGCATCAGTCCTTCCAAAGAGTATTCAGGACTCATTTTCTTTAGTATGGACTGGTTGGATCTCCTTGCAGTCCAAGGGACTCCCAAGAGTCTTTTCCCCCACTGCAGTTTGAAAAGGCAAAATGGTTGTCTGAGGAGGCTTTACAAGTAGCTGAGAAAAGAAGAGAAGAGAAAGAAAGGCAAAGAAGAAAAGGAAAGATATACCTACCTGAATGCAGAGTTCCTAAGAACAGAAAGAAGAGATAAGAAAGCCTTACTAGGCAAACAGTGCAAAGAAATAGAGGAAAACAATAGAATGGGGAAGACTAGAGATCTCTTTAAGAAAATTAGTGATACCAGGAGAATATTTCATGCAAAGATGGGCTCAATAAAGGACAGCAACATGGATGAGTTCATTCAGTTTTATCCACCAACACAGATCAGTTTTGGTCTCAAGCAACCATTTCTTAAACCATTTTTGTAGAGAAGATTTAGATGATAGTCTTAAAACAATCAGAATATTTCTATCTAGAGATAGATACAAATACTAAAGGGCTTGCATGGTGGCTCAGCAGAAAAGAATCTGCCTGCAATGCAGGAGCCAGAGGAGGCACGAGGCTTTGATCCCTGGGTCAAGAAGATCCACTTGAGGATGGCAGAGCAATACACTCCAGTACTGTAGCCTGGAGAATCCCATGGACAGAGGAGCCTGGGAGGCCACAGTCCATGGAATCACAAAGAGTCAGACCTGACTGAAGGGACTTAGCACTCAGGCAAGCACACATAAATACTAAGGAAAAGGCAGCCAGTGAGAAAAGCTCAGGGAGACATGAAGAAAGAATATCATGTGAAGATAAAAATTAAGAGCTACAGCAAAACCATTCTCCAGTGGTTGAAATCATCCCCAAACCTTCCAAGTCACAGGAGCAGCCTTAGATCCTAAAGATGAATACAGGAAAATAGTGAAAAGTTAGGATCAAACAAAAAACCCATCAATACTACACTTTTCAATTTCAGAGTTGGATTTGCTCCCAAGAGGGAACCTCTCTTCAGAGTCCTCCTAATTTCAGCCTTGCTGAAGAAAAAATATCCTGGGGACAGGGCATTTCCAGAGGAACCTAAGCATTTCACTTCTGTCTCCACATAATTAAAATTCCAACCACAATCACAGTGGCTACAAAATATCTTTGTCTTATGACCTTGTGCTAATTTGCATAATTTACATAAATGGACTGAAGAAGAATCAGCCTAATTGTCCCTGTCTTTTCAGGTGTTTTTTGACCCTTAAGCACATTCACACTGAAAAATTTAGTTAGGAGAAGCACCACCTATGATCTTATCCTAATTTAGAAGTGTTCCTGTGCCATAATATTTTTGTTGTTCAAGTTTTGTTCATTGGTTACTTCCCTGTAGTTAGTTTACTTTCTCTGAGCTTTTATTGGCTTTTGCTGCTTTTCAGCTGAATAATTTCAAAGAGCAATTATCTTTTATGTACAGGAATCTAAATACTTGTATGATTTTTGAACTCTAAAATATTTACTGAATAACTAACCTCCCAGTACTTGCAGAGAAAATTTCTTTTTTCTTAAGTCTTTTTTTCTGTTTTACTTCTTACAGATGCTTTTCTGGCATGTAAGTGTCAGTTGTTATTATCAAGGGCTGTTTTGAAGGACCTTGAAGATCACTTGGAGACAAATATACGCTTGGAAATTAAGGGGAACAATTCAAAAAGAGTTTGGGTTGTCTTTCTTTTGAAATAAAAAAAATACTTCAAACATTAAGAAAAATATAAAAAGTAAAATAATAGACAACTATGGACTGCCAAGAAATAGATTATTATATTTTACCATATTAACTTCAGATCTCTCAGCCACTTTGTTATTGCTGATTTTTAATAATATATATATCTCTCTATCCTCCCCTTAATATCCGTTCTCACTTCCCTTCTTCCCCTCTATAAAGTTGATTGCTTCCTTGCAGGATTTTATTCTCTCTCTTTTACTAAATAGTTACACAATTAACCTAGTCTCAGTGTCCTTCTCTATAAAAATAAATGTAATGATATATCTACCTTATGGGACTATTCTGAGGATTAAACAAGTTACTACATGTAAAATTCTTATATTAATGTTTAACACTTTTTATGGTCAAGAAATTTATTTAGCTAGTAAGTTGTTAGCTAGATGCCAATAGCAGTATCCACAAACAATATATATTACTATTTAAATTATTTCAAATCAAACTAGGCTTAACCCATGAAATCAATGATTTGCATGCTGTGTGCTTAGTCACTCAACAGTGTCCAGCTCTTTGCAACCCATTGGACTATAGCCCACCAGGCTGCTCTGTCCATGAGATATCCCAAGCAAGAATACTAGCGTGGGTTGCCATTTCTTTCTCCAGGGGATCTTCCTGACCCAGAGATCAAACCCATGTCTCCTACAGGAAGATTCTTTACTCATTGAATTATTGGGGAAGCCTGAAATTGATGATAGCTGACCTTATCTGATGCATAAAAAACAATTTTATTTAATTCAACCTGCTATTAATATATAATGATTTCACTTTTATATGTATGTTGCATTGCATGTAACTTTTCAAATCCAAAATTATTTTAAGATTATTTTCAGATCTGCATTATTAATATTTACTGCCTTATAGAACTGTATTTTGCCACTATATAACAACTTATTTAGGTTTTATCTACTGAAGTTCACTTCAGTTCACTTCAGTCCATCTGGTGAACTTCACCAGAGCTTCCCTTGTGGCTCAGATGGTAAAGAATCAGGAGACTTGGGTTCTATCCCTGGGTTGGGAAGATCCCCTGGAGAGGGAAAAGGCAACCCACCCCAGTGTTCTTGCCTGAAGAACTGCATGGACAGAGGAACCTGGTGAGATCAGTCCATGGGGTCGCAAAGAGTCAGAGACGATTTAGTGAATAGCACACACACTATGTTACTTCCACTATGTTCACTATGTTACTTCCACACTTCACCATTAAAAACAGAATAGCAATGAACTTAATTGCATATACTTCCTTGAGCATGCATTAGTTCATATAAATTAAAACCTAAAA
This sequence comes from Cervus elaphus, assembly GCF_910594005.1. Classification (NCBI taxonomy): domain Eukaryota; kingdom Metazoa; phylum Chordata; class Mammalia; order Artiodactyla; family Cervidae; genus Cervus; species Cervus elaphus. The sequence continues at coordinate 77,199,090 of NC_057819.1, read as the reverse complement.
GTAAAATTCTTAAGTTGAATGATAGTCACTTCACTAGGAATGGCCAAATGATATACCAAAATGGTTGAACCAATATATTCTTATGTAATTTATTCATAGCTTCACATCCTTAAATACAAGGAAGCTTCTTTATTTTGCAAACCAAAAGGCTCTGAATTAGATCTCTTTTGTATTAATCTATAGTTTTCCCAATTAACTAATGAAGTAAAATATATTTTTGTGAATTTATTTTCCATTTGGGACTTAACAATTCTTTTGTCTGTTGGTTGTGTGTGTGTGTGTTTTTTTTTTCCCCTTGATTTTTGTTGAAAATCAATCATATTTTGTAGGAGAGTTGAGACTGAGGTAAATATGTGCTATCTATCCCTGAAAATAGACACACCTTTCCCTGTGCTAGTCCTTTGTGCGGGATTTAGTTCATCTAATAAGGAGTTGAGTTGGGTTTTAATTGTATCTATAGTTACTTTCAATTTACCACAAGCTACAAAAGCTTTTGGGGGACTTTGTGATCAGGATCAGGGCTGATTTGTTAAGGGATTTTTTCAGGGACTGCTCCATTCTCAGATTTAGGTCTTCCCTTTAATGTACACTCAGAGAGGGTATATATTTTTAGTTAACTTGTTGCTTGTTAGTCTTGGGGTGGGAATATGAAAATTTTTTTATGTATTTTATTAAGCTTTGCTGCTGCTAAGTCACGTCAGTCGTGTCCAACTCTGTGCAATCCCATAGACGGCAGCCCACCAGGCTCCCCCGTCCCTGGGATTCTCCAGGCAAGAATACTGGAGTGGGTTGCCATTTCCTCCTCCAATGCATGAAAGTGAAAAGTGAAAGTGAAGTCGCTCAGTCGTGTCCGACTCTTAGCGACCGCATGGACTGTAGCCTACCAGGCTCCTCCATCCATGGGATTCTCCAGGCAAGAGTACCGGAAGTGGGTTGCCATTGCCTTCTCCGTTATCGAGCTTTAGTCTTAGACAATTTTCCTATCCTAAGTTTCAGGGCTGTGGCATTCTCAGTACTCTTGCCCCTTTTCGGGTTTATTTCTGACTCAGTACATATTCCTGTGCCTCTGCAAGGTTAGGGATCACTTTATCCCCCTTGTTGGCTTCTGGCTGCAATAGGTCTTCACCAGCATCCTAATTAGCATGGTGTCTGTTGCATTTCCTCTTCCTTCACAAATTAATGCTTTTGTAAGAGATTTAGAGAACAATCCCAGTAGGAGGATTTCATGCCTTTCTGCAGTAGCTACTTCTACTCCCCTCCTTAATGTATGTAACATTAAAAAGACCTTGTGGGGTTTTTCTAATCATTTTAATGAGTTGGATTCAGAGAGAAACACCTGCAAAACTGTGTGGACTCCTCTCATGTTTGCTGTTTCTAGATGCATCACCCTTCCTTGCGATTGTACAGTCAAACTCTTATGTTATACCAATCTCCCTCACTAAGCTATCCTCACAATTGTTTCTGCATCCCACTCAGTTAAGCCAGAATTTATGAATCTCCTCTTTCAGGTACTTGTCTCATCTTCAATTTTAGTCCAGTTCATTGCCCTACTACCTCAATTTCTGATGAGGTTAAAAAAGCATGAAATTTTTTTCCAGGTGTTTGTTGTTTTTATATCTTTAGGAACAACATTCTTTCCAGCTCCTTAGATTCCTGATCGAGAACTATATTAAGTCAATTTTAGATCTTAAACTCTGTGGTTTTGGAACATATGATTATGTTCCCAAAGAAGAAGTTTCATTCTTGAATACTTGCTTAAACCATAAACAGATGTATCAATTTCATAAAAAATTGGAAACTCATGAAACCAAGGAATTATTTTAATTTTCCCTTGGTAACTGGTTTTTGAAAGTTTTATATGACTATTAAACTTTCAAGGGTAAGTAAATTGACTCCTGTTCATGTTTAGTTAATGCATATTTATTGATTAAATTGCAATTTATTTTAGAAAACATTTATATCCTTTTTGAACTAAAATATTGTATAAGCAAAAAGAATTCATCTCTAAGTTCAAGTAAACTTTACAGTATGGCCAAAGGTGATACATACACTGAATAACAATAGAATCAGGATAGGTAAGGTTGTGAAGTCCCTGGTAAAGAACTTGTGAAAAATAAGAAGGTGTGTTAGTAAATCCTGAAGCATAAATGCCAAGGTATATTTTTGACCTTGCAAGGAGAAAACTTAGAGGAATGGATTATCTTGATACAAAAGAACAATAAAGGAAGCAGAATACTGATCTATGATTTGACTATAAAAAGGCCTCCGGTGACACCAAATATAAAACTGTCTTTGTTTCTGCTATCACAGGGAAGTTGGGGGTGACTATTTTATTGATGACCTTATGATCATGAAACCATTCTGTATCCTTGCCTGTTGAGTTTCTTGACCTGGAGGTCAAGAAAAATATTATGATAACTGACACAGGTATAATGTATCATTTCTTTTTTAGGTTTTTATCTATTGATTTAGTCTTTTTGTTTTGTTTTGAGTTCTGAGTTTAGAGATTATTTTAACATTTTTGATAGAAGTTTGAATGGGTCTGTCTGAACCTTCATGGATCCAGCTCTAATAATCCTGCTAATATGAGTGAATATTTTGATGCACAGAGAGTTCAGTTCTTTTGGAATATCTTCAATCTGAGTTGAATTTAGACTCAAGTAAGTTAATGTGCAAATCATCTAGGACCCTATTATGAGTAAGAAAGTCCTGAAGAATTTCAAGTAAGGAGCTATCAGAAGAATCTTGAGCCTGGAAATTTGAAGAGTACACCCCTCTCTATGAATTTATCAGTTGTGCAGTCACAAATGAGGAAAGAGTATCAGTTAAACATAGGAGAGTGAGTATCTGAGGATTGAGACACTTTACCCCTGAACAGCTTATTAACTTTAAAGCAGAGGTTGTATAACAGTGCAAAACTTTATGCTTAGTAATTTTACTATGAATGTCAATCAAAAATTTACAAGGCTGTCCTCAAATATTTAGATACATTTCTTCTTATAACTTTAAAAATTAAACAAAAAAAAATGAGCATTTGACTCCTTATTTCACATAAAGAAGGCAGAGCACCAAAAAAATTGATATTTTTGAATTGAGGTACTAGAGAAGACTCTTGAGAGCCCCTTGGACAGCAAGGAGATAACACCAGTCAATCTTAAAAGAAATCAACCCTGAATGCTCATTGGAAGGACTGATGCTGAAGCTGAAGCTCCAATACTTTGGCCACCTGTTGTAACAGCCAACTTATTGGAAAAGACAATGCGGGAAAGTTTTCCCAACTGATACTGGGGAAGATTAAAGGCAGAAGGAGAAGAGGGTGGCAGAGGATGAAATGGTTGGATGGCATTAGTGATACAATGGACATAAACTTGAGCAAACTCTGGGAGATGGTGAGGGACAGGGAAGCCTGGTGTGCTACAGTCCATAGGGTCACAAAATTTGGATGTGAGCTGATGACACAATAATATGTCACTTTTATTGATTGTCTACTTTATTTTGTTTTCTTTTACTTTCTTAGTTAACATTGGAAAATTGTACTTTTTTCCCAAATGTCATTTTTGTTTATGGTATATGCACTGGTGTCCTAAGAAGACATTTCTTCTTATGATCCTTAAAATGAGTGAGATTGGAACATTTAGTTGCTTTATTTGTAAGACACTGGTTTATTTTAGGTATTAGTCTATTTTTGCTTTCATGAAAATGCTCAATGAGCAGGAGATTTGAGAAAGGGATTATTTTTCATTTGAGTTTTTTTTTCATACTAAATCTTCTATTTCTGGTTAAATCTTTTTACAAAAAAAAAAAAAATGAGGAGAAAGCTATGTTCACATTTGCTTCAGGATATACTCCTGAGTATTATCTGAAGTTGTTAAAGAGCTTATTCTTTATGTCTCCAGTGGATTTATCCTTTCCTTGCTCATAGGATTTGATTAGAGTCAATCTATTTTCATCAGAAGGATTTCAGAGATAATCATCAAAATTTTTGTTCAACATCTAAAGCTTTCTAACCCCCTTTAGTTTTCTGTGCAATTTTGGCACCCTTCACTCTCCTTCAGAGTTTTTCTAACTCTGCCTTTTCAATCCCAATTTATATATATATGAGATTCTTTCCATTATGAAACTAACTGATACAGCTCTGGTAACCCTGTCATAAATAAATAAGTGAAAAGTGTTTATCTTAATCTCTATAGAAAATTTTTAAAAATACAAGTCACTTAATAGGAAATAAGAAAGGAATAATAAGATAACCAAATATTGATAGAACTTATAGAAAACAAACCACAAGACAGGAGACTTAAATGCATCAATGTTTACAGTAAATGTAAATAGATTAAGCTCTAATTAAAAAGCAAGACTCAGCTGTATGATGGTTACGGGAAATATGCACTTTGAATATAAAAATATAGAAATTTGAAAGTAAATAATTGGAAAACAAAATTCAATACAAATACTGAGCATATATAAGCTGGCATACAAAGTAGATTTTACTAGAAGATATATTGTAAGAGATCTACTGCAAGATACATTTTTTCATTTTATAATGAAAAAAAGAGTCAATTCATAAAGAAGACATAATTTCTAGAATTTGTATATGTTTTGTCCTTCACCTTGGTTCATTTTATTTCTATTCTCTTACTGTCTCTGTGATCCTTTAATCAAAATATACACACTTAAGTACAGTAATCTCTTTCAAAATTATATTCTGCATGCACTTGGGACCTTAATTTTTTTTTCTATGTTTCTGTTTTATTACATTCTTACTTTTTTTTAATGAATGCTGATTTCTTAATTCTGATGGATAAAATTCTTTATTTCTCTGGGATACTTTTGTCATCCAGCCTTACATAGGCAGATTTATATTTGTACTGGCTCATTAGAACTCTCAATTCAGCTTCAGCATTATACCTCTCAAGAATACAAATAGTTATTTCCCTCTTTCCTATGACCACAGAAGGCAAAACCCACAGTTTACCCCGTTTGATAGCAAGTTCCTTCCAGCTTCCTCTATAGTCCCCCTCCCACCAAGTTAACTTGAAATCTAGTTTATCTATGAAAAAGATAAACTAAGCAGATTATATCTATATCTATATATAAATGGCAGCATAAAAGAATTTCACACTAAACTTTGTCACATCCCAAATTTAAAGTGAGGAAAATTTAAAAGGAAAGAGTAAAAAACTAGAGAAGTGTCATCCTCTCCTGAGACTAATATTTCCATTTTTTGCTCTCAGTCTCATGGTTTTTCTCATGGTTTCTCAGTCTCTTTTCCAGAAAGTTACAATATCAGTTTGTGTTTCTCCTGTTGGCCACCTCTTCTTTTCTAATTTGGTGTTTTTCCTCAATATGTACATAAGCTTAAATCCCCCCTCCCCTGACATACTCACCATTCACAGAACTAGAGAAACAACAATTGAAAATAGATTTGAAGATTAGATGGGGTGAACTGGAGGAAGGACAGAGGCTGCAGTTGGGATCCTCCTGGACCTTGTCTATAGGCCTTGCAGTGGAGGTAGCGGAGGTTGGGGAGTTGGGGATATCACTCATTTCAAAGAACCAAAAGCAGAGCAGCTTGCATGGAATGGTGAGGTCAAGGTGACAGTTGCATCCTGTGAAATTGGAGAAATATACACAGGATGGATCACCAGGGTCTTGGTCGTATTATGGATGTTGCTGTTTATTCTAACAGCAAAAGAAAATTACAGAAGTATTTTAAGGTGGAATCCTAATCAAATTTCAAAATCATGTTTGAAATGGGAGATTCCAAAGCAGATCCCCTGATTATATAGTTTCTGCATAGGAATCTTAAAATTAGTGTCCTGTTGCTGCTATTAGTATCATTGCTTTCCACATCTCTTTTTGCTTAAAATAACACATATTTAAGCCCAAAATAGGTTTTATTTTGTTGAATTCAAATATCAGCAGGGCTGCACAGTCTGTGAAAGCTCTTGAGAAGAATCTATTTCCTTGTCTTTTCCAGCCTGCACAGTTTTGCCAACATTTCTTAGCTTATAGCCCCTTCCTCTGTCTTCAAAACCAGCAGCACAGCACCTTCAAATCTCTCTTTGACTCTCACCCTCTGCTTTCATTATTACATCTCCTTCTCTGTCTCTGACCCTCCTGCCATTCTCTTTTTAGGCCCCTTGTGATCACACTGGGCTCGTATAGATAATGTTATACCACCCTGTGATTCTTCATCATATCTGCAAAGTCATTTAAGATAATGTGTTCATAGGATCTAGGTATTAGTATGTGAGCATCTTTTGAGGGGAGAGGGCATTTTTCTGTCTACTACCTCTTTCTTCATACTGTTCATGGGGTTTTCAAGGCAAGAGTACTGAAGTGGTTTGCCATCCTCTTCTCCAGTGGATGACGTTTTGTCAGAACTCTCCACCATGACCTGTCCATCTTGGGTGGCCCTCCACAGCATGGCTCATGGTTTCATCAATTTAGACAAGACTGTGAATCAAGTTCATACAAGTACATGGTTTTAATACCAGTGAGTTGCAACACAACATTACCAGTGTAAATTATGATGTATTTTTATCCAAAAAAGTTTTTTAGGTGATGTTTTCAAAGAAGTAGTAACATACAACATCATATTAATCATGAGGTTCCTTCTTCTGGGTTTGGTTAGTAAGAATCATAGTCAGAAAAGAGCTGTGCAGAGCTCACCTACAATTACAGCATTATTGAGAACTGAACCACGAGTGACAAAAAGCCAAATATTACTAAATATTATTCAAAAGACTGTGGTGAGTGGTAATTTTTCTTATTATTATTTGCCTAACTCTTATAAAAAAATAATCCATAAACTACCTCAGGTTGGTAAGTGCCCAGTATGCTACTAGAGAAGGGTGGAGAAATAACTCCAGAAAGAATGAAGAGATGGAACCAAAGCAAAAATAACACACAGTTGTGGATGTGACTGGTGATGGAAGTAAAGTCTGATTCTATAAAGAACAATATTGCATTGGAACCTAAAATGTTAGATCCATGAATCAAGGTAAATTGGAAATGGTCAAAGAGGAGATGGCAAGAGTAAAGATCAGCATTTTAGGAATCAGTGAAAAAAATGAAAGGGAATGGGTAAATTTAATTCAGATGATGAATATATCTACTATTGTGGGCAAGAAACCCTTAGAAGAAATGGAGTAGCTCTCATAGTCAGCAAGAGGCCGAAATGCAGTTCAGTTCAGTTCAGTTCAGTTGCTCAGTCATGTCTGACTCTTTGCGACCCCATGAATCGCAGTATGCCAGGCCTCCCTGTCCATCACCAACTCCCGGAGTTTACTCAGACTCATGCCCATCGAGTCGGCGATGCCATCCAGCCATCTCATCCTCTGTCGTCCCCTTCTCCTCCTGCCCCCAATCCCTCCCAGCATCAGGGTCTTTTCCAATGAGTCAACTGTTTGCATCAGGTGGCCAAAGTACTGGAATTTCAGCTTCAGCATCAGTCCTTCAATGAACTTACACAGTATTTGGGTGCAATCTCAAAAATGACAGAATGATCTCTATTCATTTCCAAGGCAAACCATTCAATATCACAGCAATCCAAGGCTATGCCACAACCACTAATGCCAAATAAGCTGAGTTGAATGGTTCTACGATGATCTGTAAGACCTTCTAGAAATAAGACCAAAAAAAAGATGTCCTTTTCATCATAGGGGACTGGAATGCAAAAGTAGGAAATCAAGAGATACCTAGAATAATAGGAAAGTGTGGCCTTGAAGTACGGAATGAAGCAGGGAAAAGGATAAGAGAGCTTTGCCAAGAGAACAACTGGTCACAGCAAACACCCTCTTCCAGCGACACAACAGGCGACTCTACACATGGACATCTCCAGATGGTCAACACCGAAATCAGACTAATTATATTTTTGCAGCCAAAGACAGAGAAGCTCTATACAGCCAGCAAAAACAAGACCAGGAGCTGACTGTGGCTCAGATCATGAACTCATTATTGCCAAGTTCAGGCTTAAATTGAAGAAAGTAGGGGAAACTGCTAGACCATTCAGGTATAACCTAAATCAAATCCCTTACAATTATAGAGTTGAAGTGACCAATAGATTCAAGGGATATGATTTGATAGATGCAGTGCCTAAAGAATTGTGAATGTAGGTTCATGACATTGTACACGAGGCAGTGACCAAGACCATCCCCAAGAAAAATAAATGCAAAAACGCAAAATGGTTGTATGAGGAGGCCTAATAAATAGCTGAGAAAAGAAGAGAAGTGAAAGGCAAAGGAAAAAAGGAAAGATAAGCCCATCTGAATGCAGAGTTCCAAAGAATAGCAAGGAAAGATAAGAAAGCACTTTCCTCACTGCCCAGTGCAAAGAAAGAGAGGAAAAGAATAGAATGGGAAAGACTAGAGATCTCTTCAAGAAAATTAGAGATATCAAAGGAGCATTTCATCCAAAGATAGGCACAATAAAGGACAGAATTAGTATGGACCTAACAGAAGGAGAAGATATTAAGAAGAGGTGGCAGGAATACACAGAAAAACTATACAAAAGAGATCTTCATGACCCAGATAACCACGATGGTGTGATCACTCACCTGGATCCAGACATCATGGAGTCTGAAGTCAAGTGGGCCTTAGGAAGCACCACTATGAACAAAGCTAGTGGAGGTGATGGAATTCCAGCTGAGCTATTTCAAATCCTAATTGATGATGCTGTTAAAGTGCTGCATTCAATATGCTAGCAAATTTGGAAAACTCAGCAGTGGCCATAGGACTGGAAAAGGTCAGTTTTCATCCCAATCCCAAAGAAGGACAATGCCAAAGAATGTTCAAACTTCCAAATAATTGCACTCATCTCACATGCTAGGAAAGTAATGCTCAAAATTCTGCAAGTGAGACTTCAACAGGGCATGAACCAAGAACTTTCAGATGTACAAGCTGGAGAGGAACCAGAAACAAATTGCCAACATCCACTGGATCATAGAAAAAGCAAGAGAGTTCCAGAAAAACATCTACTTCTGCTTTATTGATTGCACCAAAGTGTTTGACTGTATGTATCACAACACACTGTGAAAAATTCTCAAAGACATGGGAACACCAGACCACCTTACCTGCTTGCTGTATGCATCGTATGTAGGTTAAGAAACAAAAGTTAGAACAAGACACGGGACAACGGACTGATTCCAAATTGGGAAAACAGTGTGTCAAGGCTGTTTATTGTCACCCTGCTTATTTAACTTCTATGCAGAGTACATCATGAGAAACGCTGGGCTGGATGAAACCCAAGCTCTGATCCAGATTGCCAGGAGAAATATCAATAACCTCAGATGTGCAGATGCCACCACCCTTATGGCAGAAATTGAGGAGTAACTAAGGAGCCTCTTGATAGAAGTGAAAGAGGAGAGTGAAAAAGTTGGCTTAAAACTCGACATTAAAAAAACTAAGGTCATGGCATCCGGTCCCATCACTTGATGGCAAATAGATGGGGAATCAATGGAAACAGTGACAGACTTTGTTTTCTTGGGCTCCAACATCTCTGCAGATGGTGACTGCAGCCATGCAGTTTAAAAGATGCTTGCTCCTTGGAAGAAAAGCTATAATCAACCTTGATAGTATATTAAAAAGCAGAGACATTACTTTCCCAACAGAGGTCCACCTAGTCAAGGCTATGGTTTTTCCAGTAGTCATGTATGGATGTGAGAATTGGACCATAAATAAAGCTGAGCACAGAAGAATTGATGGTTTTGAACTCTGGTGTTGGAGAAGACTCTTGAGTGTCCCTTGAACTGCAAGGAGATCATCAACCAGTCCATCCTAAAGGAAATCAGTCCTGAATATTTATTGGAAGGGCTTGTGCTGAAGCTGAAGCTCCAATAGTTTGACCACCTAAAATGAAGCACTGACTCATTGGGAAAGACTCTGATCCTGGGAAAGATTGAAGGCAGGAGGAGAAGGGGACAACAGAGGATGGATGTCATCACTGACTCAATGGAAATGAATTTGAGCAAGCTCCGGGAGTTGGTGATGGACAGGGAAGCCTGGTGTGCTGCAGTCCATGGGATCACAAAAAGTCGGACAGAACTGAGCAACTGAAACGACTGACATCTTTCTTCATACGTTTTATTACATTGTGTCATTTCAGGTTTTTGTGATTATTTAACATCCATTTCCTCCTCTACACTATAACTACAGAGGCTATGGTTTTTGCAATTGTATCCTCAGCACTAACTAGCACAGTGTCTGAATCTAAATAGCTGCTCAGTAGCCATAAGTTACAGGATTCCCTGATGATCATTGCATTAAGAATCCACCTGCAGTACAGGAAGCACAGGAGAGGCAAATTCATTCCCTGGGATGGGAAGATCCCCTAGAGAAGGAAATCGTAACCCACTCCACTTCTGGCCTGGAAAATCTCATGGACAGAGAAATCTGGCAGGCAACCATCCATGGGATCACAAAGAGTTGGACACGACCAAGCAACAGCTGAATATATTCATTAGTAGTGTATTAAATTAATCCCAGGTGGCCCATTGGTAAAGAATCTGCCAGCTAATGCAGTAGACACAGGAGATACTGGTCTGATTCCTGATTCAGGAAGATCCCCTGGATGAGGATGTGGCAACCCTCTCCAATAATCTTGCCTGGAGAATCCCATGGACAGAGGAGCCTGACAGGCTACATACAATCTGTGAGGTCTCAAAAAGTTGGATACAACTGAGTGACTGAGCATAACAAGGTAAGATTGGTTTATTCTGGGAATAATGGATACTCTTATTCAAATATGGTAAATCCCCCCATACAAATGAGTTCCATTTTGAGAGCATGTTGGTAGGTCCAGTTTGTTCATAAGTCCTGTAAAGTTAGCCTATGTACCCAACTAATGCAGTCTGTCATATAGTACTGTATGGCAATTGGTTTATAATATTTTAATATATAAATAATACATTAAAAAATAAACAGAACATTTTAAATCTTATAGTACAGTGAAGTACACAAAAGCAACCACTTGTAGGGGATGAGCACACATGTCAATGCACACCACACATCTGAACTGTCTTAGGTGGGCATGTGAACACAGGTCCACATCTTGAAAGCTGGCAACCTGAAGGTTCATATGTAAGGGACTTACTGTATTTTTATACATCCCTAGAGAGTGTTATTTACTCCCACAAGCACATTTGTAGTTGACCTTACCTATTTTAAGTAAGTGAACTGATGGTTCAGTTCAGTTCAGTTCAGTCACTCAGTCGTGTCCAACTCTTTGCGACCCCATGGATTGCAGCACTCCAGGCTTCCCTGTCCCTCACTAACTCCTGGAACTTCCTCAAACTCAGGTCCATCAAGTCGGTGATGCCATCCAACCATATCATCCTATGTTTATCTACTGTCTAAATTCAACTGATTACAGGTAACAGTACTCGGCTCTATGATGTAAGCAATTGAGCTAATTGCTTAATTTTAATTCATACACTATCCTGTACTATAAAGTGTCATTGACTGAAACTATTTTTCTGGCTCTGTAGCTAAACCAAGTGTCCCACAGCCTGTAAATTATATACTACAATTGTAGGCTCTGCAGAAATTGCTAGCTTGCCAGCTTCTAACACAAAGTACATTTTTCTGATGCCAAATACAGTATCTGAATCAGACTCACAACATTAAGTCTAACATTTGTTGATTTGGTTTAAAGCATCATGCCAAACTGAACATTTCTAGAATATTACCTCTATTTCCAACCTTAACAAAAGAATCTACTGTGTACTGTATACTTCATCACCCAAGTAAGAAATGTGAATCATCATTCCTATCTTTCCTTTTCGTCTCACCTCCATTCTGATCAATCACCTAGTTCTGTTAAACATCTTTCACACCATTTCATTCTCTATATCCCTCTATTTGGTGTGTAATCTAATTCTCTCACAGAGTGTTACAATCTTCTATGAACTGTCTTTCTGAATCATTGAGATGCAACACTCTGAACTTTTCTTTACATAATGTAGCTTGAATTTTCTCCTTTTTATGAAAGTGTCCATTTATTATTAAAAATAATAAATCTCCTTAAAATTCTAGCCCAGTTTTGGCTCCTCCTCTATAAGTTTTCCAAGACTGACCCTTTGCAAACATGCCCCAGCAGTATTGGTCATGATTACCTTTCTGCCAACATTATATCTTATAACACAGATCACATTATATTTTTGGGTTGGTTTTCCTGATAGACTCTGACACACTTGGTTATTAAAGCTACACATGTATGTTTTTGTGTCCCAGTATTTAGGCCAGTCTTTTGCACACAGACAGTGCCTAGTAAAGATTTTCTGAACAAATGATTTCTCACTTGGATCTAGGCTGACTGCCATACCATTTTGAGGAATATTTTCAGTAGGCATTGAGGTGTTACAAATCTAAGTGAGAAGCCCTATGGAGGACCAGGATATTTCCTAATGGCTTTCAAAATCAATAATATATAGTGGTAATTAGTTCATCCAATGGTCTTTCTTTAGATAATAGCATAAAGTATTTTAAATACTTTAAAATGTCAGCAGATAGCCCTGCTTCTTGAGATGGAGATATTTTTCTCACCAATAGGAAGAAAGTTCTGATAAGTGGACTGCACCATGGATGTGTATGAAAAAGACCTATTTCTCTAAAAGCAAAATGCTCTCAATGCAGGTCTTTTATTTCAAGGAAGTGTGGATCCACTGTAGCTCCATGTTTAACTGTTAAGTGATCACTTGATGCTTATGAAAAACCCTCCTCATCAGAGTAGGCTGCATCTCCACTCTAGTCTTCTTCTTGGCAAAGTCAAATAGCAGGGACATTTTAAATAATTGCAAAAATTTTCTTGAATCCCTGGAGCTTTCAATTCTGAGACACTCCACTTTTTGTGTATTGCTAAGAAAGAAAAATAGAAGGTCAATTAAACATTAATATATTGCTTTTATTTCTTCTTGCTCATAAATTTGCTACTAAATTCTCACAAATGTAGGGCCTTAAAACAGCATGAAATTATTATCTCACAAGATCCGTGAATCTGGAGTCCAGACTCCTGGTTAACAGAGTCATCTCTCAGGTCAGGGTGTCACCAGGCTGAAAGAAAGGGATCCAGGTGCTGCCTCTGATACCTGCCGTGGGCACTTTCACAAAACCAGAGTTCTTCTGCTGCCATTTCCTCTCACACTTTAGGGCCCCTTTTGCTTTCTGTGTCACTAGCTCCCAACTCAAGCTATAAGCTATATGCATCTGACTGTCGACTCTAATTGATGTGTCTCTGCCTTTGCTGCAAAGGAGACTGGAAAAGCTGGGATATGAACTGAGCTCTTCATTACACACCAGAGTCCCTTCAGCTTGTTTACACAAAGAGGAATTAAAAAACATTAAGTTACTCTCAGAATTCTTAGGAGGATCGGAAGAACCAGGTGTGAGTGCTAGATGATCAGAAAATAAAAGCAATGCACTATTTCCAGTGAGATATTTCTATGGGAACACACTGTTACAGAAGGCTATGGAGCACTGGCTAACAGACGCACTACCGAAGTCTACATGTGTCTGCCTCTGCCAGCAGGCCTATGAGAGTACATGATCACTACATAGCTGCCCTTCACTTCACACGCTTCCTAGTCTTCTGAGAAGCTGTAAGGTTGGTAGTACCTAGTTATGCGCCTGCTCAGTAGTCACAAGAAAATATAGGGGAATGAGTTTTTTAGTTTCTCAGGTTCTAAAATAAAGGAAGACAATATATAAGCCCATCAGAATGGATGTGGAGTGAACCAACCTACTGTATCCACCCTAGATGTAGCTGGCATTTTCTGTTTGCAAATGAAGGTGGGCTCTGTTTCCCACCAAGATATGCGGGGTACATTTTCTGAACAGAAGAATAGAATTCAGATGCTGGACAAATTAAAAATGAATAGTGTTGACCAGGGCCAGGAGAGTGAACCACTCATCTTGGGTGCAATGAACAATAATATTTTAATGTTATATTTAAAGAAATGAATGCAAAAAAGTCATAATGAACTAAAGGTCAAAATTTTAAATAGAAGAGCAATATTCAGGCCTTATGAGTCCAACTGGAGGCTGAGAAAAAACGAAAGCCAGTAAATGGATCCTGACTTCAATCTTGTGCCTGAGGCAATGTCCGGATGGCTTTGTTCACTGTATCTGTTTTTTTTTTTTTTAGTGTGTTAATGTGTATTTATATTTGAAGTATCTTGCAGACGATGGAAATGAGTAGTGGATACATTTATAAACAGGAACAAAATTCCACAAAGCTTCATCTTTGCCATATTTGAACCAATAAATATTTCACCTTTGTGTATTTGTGAACAGATTTTTGAACTTTGTGGAGCTGATGCTAAAAAACTGGAAGAAAAGATTCGAGAATTCATGTAAGCTGATCTCCAAGACAAAATACACTTGCAATGTTTTAAAAGGCCACAGTGAATGTGTTGTGTTTTTATTTCCAGCAAACATTGTGGTGTCCTATTGATCTCTCTCCTGATGCTTTACAGGTTGCATTCCATATTGCAATCTCACTGCAAAAATTGTCGAAACTCTTGTTCTATCAGAGATTGTGTCATTTCCATTCTCTTAGCCTTGCGCAGCTAAGTAATACCAGCTCAGTGAGAAGGTCTTCCAGAGATTGCAGAAGATGGGATCTATCATAGCAATCAAGAAACATATAGAAGTCTTATTGGCTTGGTGCAGTCCAAATATATAGCAAACTCTTCCTAATTGAGCCATTGTTTTTTTTTTTTTTTTTTTGACTTTTGATTTCTTGAAATTATTATTTAAATCAACATTTACCATTGTCTATTCATCAAAAATATAGACATAATGTTACACTGAATTTATAAATAATGTAAATTAGGCCACCAGGCTTCCATAATTTTTCCTTACGTCTTGACCACCTAACAAGTAATAAGCATAAAGTTATCCTTTTGGATTTTTTTTTTTTTTCAACTTCTCATCTTTTTTTTTTTTTTTTTTAAATTTTTTTTTTTTTTTATTATTTTTTTTTTCCAGTGGGTTTTGTCATACATTGATATGAATCAGCCATGGATTTACATGTATTCCCAATCCCGATCCCCCCTCCCACCTCCCTCTCCACCCGATTCCTCTGGGTCTTCCCAGTGCACCAGGCCGGAGCACTTGTCTCATGCATCCCACCTGGGCTGGTGATCTGTTTCACCATAGATAGTATACATGCTGTTCTTTTGAAATATCCCACCCTCACATTCTCCCACAAAGTTCAAAAGTCTGTTCTGTATTTCTGTGTCTCTTTTTCTGTTTTGCATATAGGGTTATCGTTATCACCGTTCTAAATTCCATATATATGTGTTAGTATGCTGTAATGTTCTTTATCTTTCTGGCTTACTTCACTCTGTATAATGGGCTCCAGCTTCATCCATCTCATTAGGACTGGTTCAAATGAATTCTTTTTAATGGCTGAGTAATATTCCATGGTGTATATGTACCACAGCTTCCTTATCCATTCATCTGCTGATGGGCATCTAGGTTGCTTCCATGTCCTGGCTATTATAAACAGTGCTGCGATGAACATTGGGGTGCACTGTGTCTCTTTCAGATCTGGTTTCCTCAGTGTGTATGCCCAGAAGTGGGATTGTACTGTTTTTAAATGGCTTCCAGCAGCCCTCTTCTTACAGATCACCAATTTGGCCACTCCAATGAAAAAGAGCTTCTCTTTTCTAGTGCATATCCTTGAATTCCACAGAATATTCTGAATATGCTGATTGAGTCTCTGCCTCTTCGTGAGCCAAGCACACTGACTAGAGAGATGGGGATACTCTGAGCAAACACCCCTGGGCACCAAGACTGAGAATTTCCTCCCGGGCATGGAAACAGGGAAAAGCAATTTACCAAAGGAACTGGAAGAACAGAAATGCAAAAGCCAACTATTTAATGCATGCAGATTTCTATAAAACCTGTGTCTTCACCTTTTCACTTCTATCCCTATGCTCTACTCACTATGTACCAGGTCAATCATTAAATACAAGCCTTTTCATATTTTTTAGCTGAAAACCCCTCAATAGCTTCTCAGTGCCCTTAGTATACACCAAATCTTTGCATGATTTACTAAACTCTGCATGACCTTGTTTCAGTCTTATTCTGTTTTATTTTATCCAACACTCCTCTTTACTTACTAGGCTCCAACTCTAGTGCATTTATGATGGTCTAGTATACTGACCTCTTTCACATTTCAAGGAGTTTACACATGCTTCTTACCTGGGTACCTACACATTCTTCACATCTAAGTTTAAATGCCACCTTCTGAGCTGTCATGCTGATTTAAAATTCTTCTATTTCTCTCTTGGGCTTCCCTGGTACTGCAGTTGGTAAAGAATCCACTTTCAACGCAGGTAGACCCCAGTTTGATCCCTGGGTTGGGAAGATCCCCTGGAGAAGGACAAGGCTACCCATTCCAGTATTCTGGTTTGGAGAATTCCATGACAGTCCATGGGGTCACAGAGTCAGGCATGACTGAGTGACTTTCACTTTTTATCTTTATTTCATAGCACCCTGCATATCACTTATCACATTTCATAATTATGTAAGTGCTTTTGGGGAATATTTCATATATATTCCCTCTACTTCTGACCCATCTAGACTTTGAGAACGATAAAGGCAGACAAAAATTATTTTATTTAATTATCTTTCCTCAATTCCCAGCCTTCTGCAGTGTCTGATACATAGCAGGTGGTGAGTATACTTTTGGTGAATTATAAGAGAGCCCCTATTGAACATAAAACTGACTTCATTGCTACTTCTTTCTGAAGTGAATTTTCTATTTTTTTCTTTTATAGGACACCGACATTCTTCCAGTAAATTGTCTTTTTAAGTTAGTTAAACATGAATTTTATTGTTTATAACCAAAGAAGCAACCTTAAATGTTACAATGCCTAGCAAGAAACTGAGATATTTGGGAGCAGATTGGAGGTGATAGGAAGTAATTTGTTGATCTCAATATTCTTTTTGGTCCCTCAGTCTCTGCTTGCACTTAATTCACCCATCCTTTTCTGGAATATCTCCACCTGCTTTGTTGTTGTTGTTCAGTCGCCAAGTCATGTCCAACTCTTTGCAACCCCAAAAACTGCAGCACACCAGTCTTCCCTGCCCCACACCATTTCCCAGAATTGATGATATTATCCATTCATCGCATCCTCTGTCACCCTTTTCTCCTTCTGCCTTCAATGTTTCCCAGCATCAGGGTCTTTTCCAATGAGTCTGGCTGTTGGCATCAGGTGGCCAAAGTATTGAAGCTTCAACTTCAGCATCAGTCCTTCCAGTGAGTATTCAGGGTTGATTTCCTTTAAGACTGACTGGTTTGAACGCCTTGCTGCAAGGGACTCTCAAGAGTCTTCAGCACCACAGTTTAGCCCTCTGCCTTCTTTGTGGTCCAGCTCTCACATCCATACATGGCTACTGAAAAGACCATAGCCTTGACGGTACAGAAGTTTTTCAGCAAAGTGATGTCTCTTTTTAAACGCACTGTCTCGGTTTGTCATAGCTTTCCTACTAAGAAGCAAACATTTTCGAATTCATGGCTGCAGTCAGCATCTGCAGTGATTTCGGATCCCAAGAAGAGAAAATCTGTCACTACTTCCACCATTTCCCCTTCTATTTACCATGAAGTGTTGAGACTGGATGCCATGATCTTAAGTTTTTTAAAATGTTGAGTTTTAAGCCAACTTTTTCACTCTCTTCTTTCACCTTTATCAAGAGGCACTTTGGTTCTTCTATGCTTTCTGCCTTTAAAGTGTTGTCACTTGCATATCTGAGGTTGTTGATATTTCTTCTGGCAATCTTGCTGCCAGCTTATAACTCATCCAGCCCAGCATTTCACATGATGTGCTCTACTTATAAGTTAAATAGACATAGTGACAATAAACATCCTCTTCCTACTCCTTTCTCAATCTTGAACCAATCAGTTTTTCCATACAAGGTTCTAACTGCTGATTTTTGACCTGCATACAGGTTTCTCAGGAGACAGTTAAGATGATCTTGTATTCCCATCACTTTAAGGGCTTTCCACAGTTTGTTATGATCCACACAGTCAAAGGCTTTAGTGTAGTGAATGAAACAGAGGTAGATGTTTTTCTGGAATTCATAGAGAAATGATCCAGCAAATGTTGGCAATTTGACCTCTGGTTCTTCTGCCTTTCCTAGATCCAGCTTGGACATCTGGAAGTTCTTGGTTCATGTAATACTGAAGTCTAGTTTGAAGGGTTTGAACATAACCTTACTAGCATAGGAGATGAGTACAATTGTCTAGTAGTTTGAACATTCTTTTATTTCCCTTCTTGGGAATGGAGATGAAGGTTTACCTTTTCCAGTCCTGTGGCTACTGCTGGGTTTTCCAAATTTGCTAGCATATTGCATACAGCAGTGTCTTTTAAGATTTTAAAAGAGTTTTAAAATTTTTAAAGATTTTAAAATAGGTGCTGAAATTCCATCACCTCCACCAGCTTTATTGGCAGCAGTGCTTCCTAAGGACCACTTGACTACACACTCCAGAATGTCTGGCTCTGGGTGATTGATCACACCATCATGGTTATCCACATTATTAAGATCTTTTTTGTACAGTTATTCTGTGTATTCTTGCCACTTCTCCTTAATCTCTTCTGCTTCTACTAGGTCTTTACCATTTTTGTCCCTTATTGTGTCCAGCTTTTGATGAAATTTGCCATTGATATCTCTAATTTTCTTGAAGATATTTCTAATCTTTCCCCTTCTGTTGTTTTCCTCTATTTCTTTGCATTGTTCATTGAAGAAGGCTTTCTTGTCTCTCCTTGCAATTCTCTGGAATTCTGCATTTAGTTAGGTGTACTTTTCCCTTTCTCTCTTGCTTTTCACTTTTCTTCTTTCCTCAGCTATTTTTAAAGCCTCCTCAGACAACCACTTTGCCTACTTGCATTTCTTCTTTTTTTGGCAGGGCGGGGGGCGGGGGGTGGGGGGGAGGATGGTTTTGTTTCCCTTCTCCTGTACAATATTATGAACCTCTGTCCATAGTTCTTCAGGCACTCTGTTTACTAGATTTAATCCCTTGAATCTATTTGTCATCTCCACTGTATATTTATAGGGGATTTGATTTAATTTGTACCTGACTGGCCTTGTTGTCATGGGTAGCCTTTCCCCTTTCCAGGAATCTTCCCAACTCAGGGGTTAAACCCAGGTCTCCCTCATTGCAGGCTGACTCTTTACCAGCTGAGCCACAAGGGAAGCTACCTGCTATAGTGATGTGATAAAGACCTATATAACCAGTGCTGCGATGAACATTGGGGTGCACTTGTCTCTTTCAGATCTGGTTTCCTCAGTGTGTATGCCCAGAAGTGGGATTGCTGGGTCATATGGCAATTCTATTTCCAGTTTTTTAAGAAATCTCCACACTGTTCTCCATAGCGGCTGTACTAGTTTGCATTTCCACCAACAATGTAAGAGGGTTCCCTTTTCTCCACACCCTCTCCAGCATTTATTGCTTGTAGACTTTTGGATAGCAGCCATCCTGACTGGCGTGTAATGGTACCTCATTGAGGTTTTGATTTACACATGGGATATTACTCAGCCATTAAAAAGAATTCATTTGAATCAGTTCTAATGAGATGGATGAAACTGGAGCCCATTATACAGAGTGAAGTAAGCCAGAAAGATAAAGAACATTACAGCATACTAACACATATATATGGGATTTAGGAAGATGGTAATGATAACCCTATATGCAAAACAGAAAAAGAGACACAGATGTACAGAACAGACTTTTGGACTCTGTGGGAGAAGGCGAAGGTGGGATGTTTCAAGAGAACAGCATCGAAACATGTATATTATCTAGGGTGAAACAGATCACCAGCCCAGGTTGGATACATGAGACAAGTGCTCGGGCCTGGTGCACTGGGAAGACCCAGAGGGAGAGGGTAGAGAGGGAGGTGGGAGGGGGGATCGGGATGGGGAATACATGTAAATCCATGGCTGATTCATGTCAATGTATGACAAAAACCACTACAATATTGTAAAGTAATTAGCCTCCAACTAATAAAAATAAATGAAAAAAAAAAAAAGACCTATATAACATGGTTGGGAGTGAGGATGGGGTGGAATGATCTTTGAAAAAGTTTAGAAGAGATTTTGGTGACAGTTTCAGACGAATTGAAGAGGAAAATCATTTAATGTAGAAAAGTCCATGAAAGGAGGTGTTGTAGGGTACAATGGTGCTATGTGTGTACCAACCTAATAAAAAACATACTACATGCACATATTTCAAACTTTTGGCCATAATATTTTTTTTTATATTCTTGCAAGACTTGCATTAAAATATTTCTATGTATTATGAAACTGCTTCCCAATGTGTCCACTTTAGTTCAAGATCTCTCTGAAAGTAACTGAAGTTGTGTTAACATGCCCTTTTAGTAGCATGTCCCTTGCCCTGTATTCCCTAGTCCTGGATTTGTAATAACTTTCTTGAAGAAAGGATTTGTCAAGCTTTAGCATTAAATCAGGATAGTTTCATGTATTTTTTATTAAAACAATATAATTAAAGGGCTTATTTGAAATGTCATTTGTATTAATGAAACTATTAAATATTACTTTTTGAAAAATGTCTTTGATGGTATATTGATAAAGTGAGTCCCACTCTAACTTATCCAATAGTTCAGAACCTCTGGTTCTTTATTTTTTCAAGAAATGGAAAATAAGAATACTGAATTAAAAAAAAAATCTATTTCTGGCATCAAGATATGATAACAAAGTATATTTTAAAATAGGAGTCATGAGAATTATTTTAAATCTGTTTTCTTTGGAATTTGGTCATTAAAATATTATTTTTTTAGTGTTTCATTCCCCTAGCTTGCTTATGCTAAATGAAAGGTGTTCTAAGTTAAAAAAAAAAAAAAGAAAAAAGAAAAGAAAAAAAAAAAGTTACTGTGTGAGCCATGGTCTACATTTTAGTTAAAAAGAGCATTTTCTACTTTCCTATTGATCAAAGGAGTCTCTAGTGAAGTACTTTGAATCCCCTTCCCTTCTAAAATCTTGATTTTATCCTTGGGAGCAGTTATATATTTTACAATGCTGAAATCTTTTTAAAATAGTAAAATGCGTCAGATCTGCACTAATGCTGTAGAGATACCTTAAAAGATATATATTCTCAATAAAATACACAAAAGAATTTCCATATTCTAAAAGCCATTTCCATTCTATTTTATGCTGGTAAACAGAGTAAGGATATGAAATACCCTATCTTATACCATTAATCTTACAAACAGAATCTATTGCATGCTATTAGTGCTATTTGCTGACAGATATCAGAGTTGGCCAGCTACTTAAATTGCTTCCAACTAGTTATCATTCTAGGGCATTTCTCTTTCTCTCCCCAAGCATTTCAGAATATATAGCTTTTGTACTGAAAGTATAATAAACAAGACAGAAACAACGAGAATGACTATATATTCCTTTCAAGTATTATGACTGCTAAAGAGTTGATATAGTATCCAGGTTACTGCAATTTTTCTTTCTTTCTTCTATTTTTTGAGCAAGAATTAACCTTAAATACAGGGATATCCAATATGTCAAAAAGCCTCATAATGCTTCCATTGTTTTCTATGTCTATGGTCCAATTCTTAGCCCAGTGTTTTTCAGCTTCAATCAACCACTTTAAAGCAGCATCACATCTACAACCATCAATGAGTTTGGGTTAGAGGAGTGATAATACAGATGCTTCATAATGTTTCATCATGGTGAGTTCTATAAGATGCTGTAAGAAATGTGTTTCTGATAAAGTGACACTGAGTCACTGTGAGAGAAACTTCTTTGAGGTATTGCTTGGAATGAATGTAACTTACGTTCACATTTACCACAGCACAACTTTTTGCAGAATGATACTCCATGTGCTTGCTTTGTAAATTAGAGGAGCTATATTACCCACCGAATCATCTAGAACTTAGTAATTGTGAGGTTTTTTTGTTTGTTTGTTTTTGTTTTTAATAAGAACCAACTTGGGTATTTTATTTATTTTCATTTGTTAAATGTTTTTTTATTTGTTAAATATTTGTAAGCAGAATGATGAAAGATTTTGTGAAGAGATTAGTTGAGATAATTGTGTGTTTGTGTGTGAAAAGAGACTAAACTAAAATTTTTGGAGATATTTCTGAGACAATAGATATCATAAATCACGAAAATGCATGCTATCTCAGGCTCTATTCTAAGTGCTTTACATGCATATGACTTCATGGGAAAAACAACATAATTATACTTATTTATCAGGGGAAGAAATAAAGGAATGAAGGGACCAAACTCCAAGTCCAATGTCTTCTGATTAGTTATAAATTCTGGGGTGAATTGATAGTCTGATTTTAGTTCTGATGCTCTAAAGTTCTATGTATTTTGTCGGGTTTTACAGTGGAAATACTGCAGACTAAAAATTCAGTTTAAAGTATTAGAATATGGAAGCAACAGCAATAGTCTTTTAAAAAGTCTCCAAGTTAGGAACTACTATTGGGATGAAAGTGTTTTTTCATCCTGGTAATAATTTCCCATCGCTTTGCTTCATTTGCTCATGATTCAGTGCCCTAGCAAACAGCAGCACTTATCTAGTTTTGGATCAGATTCTTGCTTCTGACATGTGCCAGGCAGTGATAAGAAAGATCTACCATTGTATTTGATGAGATGGTTTTTCGAAAACAAGCCATAGTATCATTAGAAAGGGGAAACAGACCGTAGGTGGCTAAAAACCAACAGATATTCAGTTAGGCTGTTCATCTTTCTGCTGCCTATAAGAACTTCATCAGCTATCTAAACATCTAAAGCTAACATTATTCACCCTCTTAAATTCAGATCAAAGTTTATTATGCTTTTGAAGCATTAGCTGACTAGGCAAAATGTATTTCACTGAGTAATTAGCATGCCATAAGGTCAACAGGCAAAGAAGCAAGGGAATCTAGTCTATATCAGCAAGTGCTTGGTCTCAAAGGTGCCCACATTTCTCAAATCCATGCCCAATGTCATGGAGTTTCTTGGTGAAACAACACCAAGGAAAAGATCAAATGAAACATTTGAAATGCACAGTACATTACTGAAATAAAAATTCTAAATCATTTAATTAATGACATATGCAAAAATACCAACTCATGCACAATGCACATGCCACTTATATTTATAACCTGCCTTGGTACTTTGGCCACCTGATGCGATGAGCTGATTCATTTCAAAAGACCCTGATGCTGGGAAAGATTAAAGGCGGGAAGAGCAGGAGACGACAGAGAATGAGACAGTTGGATGGCATCACCGAC
This sequence comes from Cervus elaphus, assembly GCF_910594005.1. Classification (NCBI taxonomy): domain Eukaryota; kingdom Metazoa; phylum Chordata; class Mammalia; order Artiodactyla; family Cervidae; genus Cervus; species Cervus elaphus. The sequence goes on along the minus strand of NC_057819.1, from coordinate 77,175,836 downwards.
TAGACAGACATGAGTTTGAGCAGACAGAGAGGCGTGGCGTGCTGCAGTCCATGGGGTCACAAAGAGTAGGACATAACTGAGCAACTGAACTGGACATAACTTGGTAATAAGTTATTTTTATTATATATAACTAATTGTTTACACATTTGTTTTCAAGCACATCCATCCCTTTATGAATCTCTCCGAAACCTGTATAAATTACTGTCATTAGAAGTGTGCATTTTACTTCATTCTAACATGCAATATCAAATGAAAAGAGTCTGGGTATAAAGGAGGCAGTAATAAAAAGGAGATGCAACTGGTGCTATTTCTAATGGTACCTCAAGTCTTTAGAAAGAGTGTGGCATGCTTAAGTCCAGCTCAAATAATAGAAATGTAAGTAGAGAAATTAAAATAGATAAGCATAAAGCATTGAAAGCATAAAGAAACAGTTGAAAGATGACTAGAAAAAAGATGTAAATATGTACTTGGATATCTAGAACATTATAGGTGAAGAGAAAATGAATGCTTTGTGACAAAATAAATTCAAACATTGCAGCCTTATAAAAAAACAAGCCACAAAAACATGAACATCTATGATAGAGTTGCAAGGAATAACATTGTATCCAGCAGCTCTGCTTGAATTCCCACTATATTATTTAAGCATCTTGGGCTTGAAAATTTCAGGCATCTTGCCTTTGAAATGATTCTTCTTTGAAAACTCCCTCTAAATGCATGAGAAGGAATGCACTCACTTTTCAGGTAATTGTTTTGTTATAGGTTTTCTTTTGTGTGGTTTGTTTTTTATTTGAGAACTTCAATAGGAAGTGGAACACATTTATTGAATGAGAGTCATGCTTTCTTCTTCATGCACAAAAATGAAATATTCTCTCTTTGTCAAGTTGGTGTCTCACCAATTCAGGAGCAGAACAGGAATAGAGAGAGCCGCGTTTTAAAAGAGAGTTATGGCAAAATCACTTGCAGAAAGCAGTGAGTCCATGTTATTCATAAGTCAAATTTAAAGTTCGTAAAGTTTTTTTTTTTTTTTTAATAGAAGGGAGGAGAGATAGGTTTATGAATAGAGATGAAAAACTCAGGTTTTTAATATGAATTAAATAAAAAACAATAATACAAGTTCAAGAAAGCAAATAGAATGAAAAGGCTAGGATATCCAAAATGTTAGACATGAAAGTTGGTGCTTTGCAAGTAAATAAATCAATTCCACATCTCAGATATTTGTAAACCCAGCCCAGATCAGGTCTTTGTCCTCTGATCCAAGGGCAAAGGTTGTTCTCCTTTGGTTTTTCCGCTTCTCTATAGTGAAAAGATGGGAATGAGATGGTCAATGCATATCTTCAGACAAGGATAGACAGGAAGATCAATCACTAGTAAGAGATTTAGATTATGCAGTAAGCAACATCTAAATCAAGTGCAAAGCAAAGGTTGCAAATGAAACGGTTGTAGAGTTCAAATAGGTAACAATGCATGAAGCCAGAAGGAACACACAAGCCCTTTCTTAAAGGAGATACCTCTGAACCAGTGTCTGCTTATTACTGCTAAAGGGAAGTGGATCCAGTTTCTCAGACCCTTTGTTTCTTGAAGCAAATCAAAAAACTCTGTGTTGCTATTATAAAATTATCCACATTTATGTTAGGAAATGATTCAATTTGCCTATCATAAAGAAATGACCCCCACTCACTGAGCCCGACCTGTCTGTGAGTGTTTGAGGGTCTCCTGCAGAGGCATGGGTCAGCAGTGGCCTGCTGTGGGGACAGGATCCCTGGCAGCAGCAGTCCTGGGGGGAGCAGCATGTGGCATACCTCCTCTTAGAGGAGGTCAGTGTTAGAGACACTGGGTGGGCAATCCACCAACTAGAGAGCAATTATACCAAAGAAATTCTATTATGAAGGTTATAGGCCCCTCAACAGACTTCCTGACCTGAGGATCTGTCAAAAGGAAAGGACGGGGAATCCCCAGGGAATCTGACTTTTAGGTCAGCAGGATTCGATTGCAAAACGTCCACAGGACTGGGGAAACAGGCTCTTGGAGGTCACAGATAAAATCTTGTGTGCACCAGGACTCAGGGGAAAGGAACAGTGACCCCACAAGAGACTGAGACAGATGTGCCTGTGAGTGTTTTGGCGTCTCCAGCAGAAATGAGGGTTGACAGTGGCCTACCTCAGGGTCAGGGGCCCTGGCAGCAGCAGTCCTGGGAGGCGCAGCATGTTGGCATAATTCCTCTTGGAGGAGGTTGTCATTATCCCTACCACAGAGCCTATCATCCAACCATAGAGACTTTAGATTCTAAGACTGGGCCACCTCAGGCCAAACTACTGGGAGGGGGCACAGCCACAACCATCAGCACAAAATTGGGTTGAAGATTTATGGAGCATGGCCCTGCCCAGCAGAGCAAGACCCAGTTTTCCCTACAGGCAGTCCCTCACATCAGGAAGCTTCCACAAGTCTCTCATCCTCATCCATCAGAGGGAAGACAGAATGAAAACCACAATAACAGAAAATTAGCCAAAATTGATCACATGGATCACAGCCTTGTGTAACTCAGTGAAATTATGAGCCATTCCATACAGGACCACACAAGATGGACGGGTCATGGTGGAGAGTTCTGACAAAATGTGGTCTGCTGGAAAAGGCAATAGCAAACTACTTCAGCATTCTTGCCTCAAGAACCCCATGAACAGTATGAAAAAGCAAAAAGATATGACACTGAAAGATGAGTCCCTCAGGTTGGTGGTGTCCAATATGCTACTAGGGGAACCTGGACAAATAGCTCCAGAAAGAATGAAGAGGCTGAGTCAAAGTAGAAATAATGTCCAGTTGGGGATGTGTCTGGTGGTGAAAGTAAGTCCAATGCTATAAAAACACTGTTGCACAGAAACCTGGAATATTAGGTCCACGCTGCTGCTGCTGCTAAGTCGCTTCAGTCATGTCCAACTCTGTGCAACCCCATAGACGGCAGCCCAACGGGCTCCCCCATCCCTGGGATTCTCCAGGCAAGAATATTGGGGTGGGTTGCCATTTCCTTCTCCAGTGTATACATGCATGCTAAGGCGCTTCAGTCGTGTCTGACTCTGTGTGACCCCATGGACAGTAGTCCATCAGGCTCCTCTGTCCATGGAATTCTCCAGGCAAGAACACTGGAGTGGGTTGCCATTTCCTTCTCCATGACTCGAGGTAAGTTGGAAGTGGTCAAACAGGAGATGGCAAGAGTGAATATAAACATTTTAAGAATCACTGAACTAAAATGAATGGGAATGTGTGAATTTAATTCAGATGATGAATATATCTACTACTGTGGGCAAGAATTCTTTAGAAGAAATGGATTAGCCCACATAGTCAACAAAAGAGTCTGAAATGCAGTACTTGGGTGCAATCTCAAAAACTACAGAATGATCTCAGTTCATTTCCAAGGCAATATCACTGTAATCCAAGAGCAATGCAAAAGAATGTTCAAACTACTTCACAAGTTCACTCATTTCACATGCTAGTAAGATTATGCTCAAAATCCTTTAATCTAGGCATCAGCAGTATGTGAACTGATAACCTCCAGATGTACATTCTGGATTTAAAAATCGCAGAGGAACCAGAAATAAATTGCCAACATCTGTTGGATTGTTGAAAAAGTTAGAGAATTCCAGGGGTGGGGGGCGGGGGACACCTACTTCTGCTTCATTGACTATGCTTAAGTCTTTGACTCTGTGGCTCACAACAAACTGGAAACTTTTTCAAGAAATGAGAATACCAGATCACCTTACCTGAGAAATCTGTATGCAGGTCAAAAAGCAACAATTATAACCTGTATGGAACAACTGACTGGCTCAAAACTGGAAAAGGAGTATGTCAAGGCTGTATATTGTCAATCTTGTTTGTTTAACTTATATTCAGAATATATCATGAGAAATGCCAGGCTGGATGAATCACAAGCTGGAATCAAGATTGTCAGTAGAAATATCAACAACTTCAGATATGCAGATGGTGCTGACTCAATGAACATACATTTAAGCAATTTCTAGGAGATAGTGAAGGACAGGGAAGCTTACTTAGCATGCTGCAGTCCCTGGGTCAACATGACTTAGGGAATAAACAATAGCAACAATAACGACTCTAATGACAGAAAGTAAAAAGGAACTAAAGATGAGGGTGAAAGAGGTGAGTGAAAAAGCTGGCTTAAAATTCAGCATTCAAAAAGCCAAGATTATGGCATCTGATCCTATCCCTTCATGATAAAGAGATGGGGAAAAGTAGAAACAGTGACAGATTTTCTTTTCTGGGCTCCAAAATAATTTCCAATGGTGACTTCAGCCATGAAATTATAAAACACTTGCTCTTTGGAAGAAAAGCTATTACAAACCTTGACCGCATATTAAAAAGCAGAGATATCACTTTGCTGACAAAGGTCTGTATAGTGCTCTGGTTTTTCCAGTAATCATGTACAAATAAGTAGTCATGTACAGGGCCTCGCTGGTGGCTCAGCTGGTAAAGAATCCACCTGCAATGTGGGAGACCTGGGTTCGATCCCTGAGTTGGGAAGATCCCCTAGAGAAGGGAAGAGCTACCCACTCCAGTATTCTGGCCTGGAGACTTCCATGGACTATGTAGTTGGGCAAGACTTAGTGACTTTCATGTACAAATGTGATATTTCAACCGTAAAGAGGACTGATCACTGTAGAATTGGTCCTTTTGAATTGCGGTGCTGGAAAAGACTCTTGAGAGACCCTTGGACAGCAAGGAAGTCACACCATTCGATCCTAAAGGAAATCAACATTGAATATTTATTGGAAGGACTGATGTTGAAGCTGAAACTCCAATACTTTGACCACCTGTTGTGAAGAGCTGCCTTATTGGAAAAGACCCTGATGCGGGGAAAGATTGAGGGCAGGAGGAGAAGGTGGTGCTAGAGGATGAGATGATTGGATGGCATCTCTGACTCTATGGACAAGAGTTTGAGCAAACCACAGGAGACAGTAAAGAACAGGGAAGGCTGACATGCTGTAGTCCACGCGGTTGCAGAGTTGGGCACAACCTAGTGGCTGAACAATAACAATAGCCAATTAACAAACAATGTTGTGATAGGTTCAGATGCACCTTAAGGGACTTGCTCAAACATATGCATATATTCCTTCTCCTTCACACTTCCCTCCAATCCAGGCTGCTACATAACCTTGAGGAGAGTTCCACATGCTATACAGTATGTCTTTGTTGGAAGAGGTCATATATTTTTTGGAATTAGTTTTTTGCTTTCTTCAGATAAATACCGAGAAGTAAAATTGCTAGATCTAATGGTAGTTCTATTTTTCTTGTTTTGTTTTGTTTAGGAACCTCCATACTGTTTTTCAAAGCAGCTGCATCAATTTGCAATCCCACCAACAATGAATGAGCATTCCCTTTCCTCTATATCTTTGCTAACACTTTTTATTTGTTGTCTTTTTGGTGATAACCATTCTGACAGGTGTGAGGTACTGTATCATTGTGGTTTTGATTTGTATTTCACTGATAATTAGTGATGCTGAAGATCTTTTCATGTGTCTATTAGCCATCTGTATATCTTCTTCAGAAAAATTTCTATTCATGTTCTCTTCCCATTTGTTAACTGGATTGTTTGCTTTTTTGAATTTTAGTTGTATGTATTCTTTGACTATTTTAGATATTAACCCCTCATCAGACATATCATTTGCAAATATCTTCTACCATTCTCTAGGCTGTCTTATTGTTTAATTGATAGTTTCCTCTGCTGTGTGAAAGGTCTTTAAATTTTTGTAGTACATTTTGTATATTTTTGCTTTTGTTGCTCTGGTCTGAAGAGATAGATTCACAAAATTTCCTATAATTGAGGTTAAAATAGAAAACACTCTGACCATATTTTTTTCTAAGATTTTTATGGTTTCAGGTCTTCCATTTAAATCATTTTTAAATTAATTAATTTTAATTGGAGGATAATTAATTTATATTTTTGTGATGGTGTTTGCCATACATCAAAATCAATTGGCCACGGGTATACATGTGACCACTTATCCTGAATCCCCCTGCAACCTCCCTCCATACGTTGTCCCTCTAGGCTGTCCCAGAGCCCCAGCTTTTGGTGCCCTGTTTCATGTGCTGAAATCTCCATTTTGAGTTTATTTTTGTATATTTTATGAGAGAATAGCCTAGTTTTATTCTTTTGCATGTAGGTATTCAATATTCCAAACATGACTTATTGAAGAGGCTGTTTTTTTTTTTTTTTTTTTTTTTTTGCTCCCCCCACTATATGCTTGCCCTCTTTGTCATGGTTTGACTGACCATATAAATGTGGGCTTATTTCTGGGCTCTTTGTTCAGTTCCATTGATCTGTGTGTCTGTTTTTGTGTCAGTACCATAAATTTTGATGACTGTAGCTCTACAGTATACTTTGAAATGAGGAATACCTCTGACTGATTGCCTCCAGTGTTTCAGTGTTGCTGAATTGTTTTTGCTTTTGCTTATCTCTAAAAGTCTTTATTGTTCTTTCAAATCTGAATGATAGCCTTGACAGTTGGGGTATTTGTGAGTGTAGATTTTCCCCTATTATCACACTGAATACATCAGACCACTCCACTCTGGCCTCCAAAGTTTCTGCCAAAAAATCAACTGGTTGTTTTGTGGGAGTTCCTTGCACATGACTAGTTGCTTTTCTGTTGGTGCTTTTAACATTCTCTTTTACTCTAATTTTTCTCATTTTAAATATAATATCTTGTTGTGGTCTTCTTGGTTGGGACTGTTTCCTGGATCTGCATGTCTGTTTCCTTCCCATGATTAGGAAACTTTGAAGCTATTATTTTCTCTAATAAGTTATCTTCCCCGTTCTTTTCTCTTTCTGTTATGTGTGTGTATTAGTTGCTCAGTCATGTCCAACTCTTTATGACCCCATGGACTTTAGCCTGCCAGGCTCTTCTTGCCTGGAATTCTCCAGGCAAGAATACTGGAGTGGGGTGCCATTTCCTTCGGCAGGGGATCCTCTCAACCCAGGGATCAAACCCAGATCTCCTGCATTGCAGGTGAACTCTTTACAGTCTGAGCCACCAGGAAAGACTTTTCTCTTTCTGGGGTTCCTATAGTGCCAATGTTATTACACTTTATATTGTCTAAGAGGACTCTTGAACTATACTCATTTTTTTTTTTTTTAATTAAAAAGAAATTGGTTCAGCTTGGGGATATCCACTACTCTATCTTCCAATTCACTGACCATTTCTCTATATCTACTATTTTCTGTATCTACTGTATTTAATATACTGTTGACTCTTTCTAGTGTATTTTTTTATTTCAGTTTTTGTATTCTTCAGGTATGTTTAGTTCTTCTTTATATTTTCTAACTCGGTTAAACATCTCACTATTTCCATCCTTTCTATGTTAATCAAGCATCTTTATGGTCATTACCTTAAACTGCTTATCAGGTAGATTTCTTATCTCTATTTCTTTTAATTATTTTTCTGAGGTTTTGTCTTATTCATTCATTTGGAAGACATTCCTCTGTTTCCTCATTTTGCCTAATCCTCTCTGTTTATTTCTATGATAGGTCATTTATGTTTCCTGATCTTGAAGAAGTAGCATCATGTAGCAGACATCCTGTGGGGTCTGGCAGTGCAGTCCCCTCTGGTCACCAGACTTGTACGGTGCCAGTCTGTTAGTGGGTGGGGCCAGGTCCCACCATCACTGGCTGTGTGGCCCAGGTTTTTCTGGTGGTGGGTAAGGTCCTGGCACTAATTTGAAGGAGAGAGCACTCCAAAATGGTGCTTACTAGCACCAGTGTCCTTGTAGTAGAATTTGTAGTTGTTATTGTTCAGCCACTAAGCTGTGTCCAACTCTTGGCCACTCCATGGACTGCAGTACGCCAGGACGCTTTGTCCCTCACTATTTCCTGGAGGTTGTCCAAGTTCATGTCCATTGAACCAGTGATGCTATCTAACCATCTCATCTTCTGCCACCTTCTTCTCATTTTGCCTTCCATCTTTCCCAGCATTACAGTTTTCTCCAGTGAGTCAGCTATTTGCATCAGATGGCTGAAGTATTGGAGCTTCAGCTTCAGCATCAGTCCTTTCAATAAGTATACACAGTTTATTTCCTTTAGAATTCACTGGTTTGATCTCCTTGCTGTCCAAGGGACTCTCAAGAGTCTTCTCCAGCACCACAGTTCAAAAGCATCAATTCTTCAGTCCTCAGCCTCCTTTATGGTCCAACTCTCACATCCATACATGACTGCTGGAAAGACCATAGCCTTGGTTATACAGACTTTTGTCGGCAACATGATGTCTTTGCTTTTAACACTCTGTCTAGGTTTGTCACAGCTTTAGTTCCAAGAAGCAACCACCCTCCAATTTCATGGCTGCAGTCATCATCCACAGTGATTTTGAAGCACAAGAAGAAAAAAATCTGTCACTGCTTCCACTTTTACCCCATCTATTTTCCATGAAGTAATGGGACTGGATGCCATAATCTTTAGTTTTAAGCCAGATTTTTCACTCTCCTCTTTCACCTTCATCAAGAGAATCTTCAGTTTCTCTTCAGTTTCTGCCGTTAGAGTGGTATCATGTGCATTTCTGAGGTTGTTGATATTTCTTCTGGCAATCTCGATTCCAGCTTGTAACTCATCCAGCCTAGCATTTTGCATAATGTACTCTGCATTTAAGTTAAACAAACGGCGTCACAATTTACAGCCTTGTCATACTCCTTTCCCACTTTTGAATCAGTCAATTGTTTCATGAGTGAAATAGCTGGCTTAAAACTCAACATTCAAAAAATTAAGATCATGGCATCCAGTCCCATCACTTTATGGCAAATAGATGGGAAACAATGGAAAGTGACAAACTTTATTTTCTCAGGCTCCAAAATCACTGTGGATGGTGACTGCAGCCATGAAATTAAAAGATTCTTGGTGACTGAAAACAACAACACAAATTCTTTGACATGTCTTCCATCAAGAGACGTGGTCTAATTTCTCCACTTCTTGAATTTGGTCTAATCTGTAACTCCTTTGACCAACAAAGGATAGCAGAAGTGATGCTATGCTAGTTCTAAATCCAGGCTTTAAGGACTAGCACCTTCTAACTCAGTTTTTTGGAGCCCTGAACCATTATGTAAGAAATTTGAGTACACTTGCAGAGACACCCAGTAGAGAGGTCTTCCAGCCATCCCCACCAGAGTTCCATAGATGTGACGGAAGCCATCCTGGATCTTCCAGACCAGATGAGCCATTAATTGAATACAATCAAATAACCCCAATCAACATGACATGGGACGGAAGAACTGCCCAGGAGAACCCTGCACCAAATTTATTCCCCACAAAATCATGAGATGCAATAAACGTGTTGCTGTTTAAGAGCAAAAAATAAATAAATAAATAAAATAAAATAAAATAAAAGATTCTTGCTCCTCGGAAGAAAACTATAACAAATCTAGATAGTGCATTAAAAAGCAGAGACATTACTTTATTGACAAAGGTCTGTATAGTCAAAACTATGGTTTTTCCGATAGTCATGTTCTGCTATGACAGTTGAACCATAAAGAATGCTAAGAATCAAAGAATTGATGCTTTCAAACTGTGGCATAGAAGAAGACTCTTGAAAGTTCCTTGTACTGCAAGCAGATCAAATCAGTCAATCCTAAGGGAAATCAGCCCTAAATATTCACTTGAAAGACTGATGTGGAATCTGAAGCTCCTGTACTTTGGCCACCTGTAAAATGTGAGTTTTACATATGGCCTTGATTTTCCATAGCACTCTAGTGCTCTCAATTTCAAACCCCACATATCTTCAAACTCAGATATCCTGGGGTCTCGCTTTCCCAATGAAGAACTTCCAGGCTTGAATTCTTTGAATTGGAAAGAACCTCTGCAGTTGTGATTATCCTTCCTTTTGGGAACTTCCTATCTCACATTGTAGATCTTTATACTTGTCTTCACCCTTCCTATCCATACTGTTATTCCTTTTTTATATCTTCAGTTTTGAAACATCTTTCTTGCTAGTCTTTGTGTCATTCTCAAATATAGTTGCTCTGTAAGTAATTATACTTTGGTGTTCTTATGGGAGTAGGTAGCTGAGGATCTTCCTACTCTGCTTCCATGGGCATACCTCCTATTACCTTTTATATGCTAACTATAAAATTCATTATATATTTTTCTAAAACTAAAATTGTGGTGCTGGAGAAGACTCTTGAGAGTTTCCTGGACTTCAAAGAGATCAAACCTGTCACTCCTAAGGAAAATCAACACTGAATATTCACAGGAAGAACTGATGCTAAATCTGATGCTCCAAATCTTTGACCACCTGATTCAAAGAGACAACTTATTGGAAAACATTCTGATGCTGTGAAAGATTGAAGGCAGGGGGAGAAAGGGGAGTCACAGGATGAGATGGCTGGATGGCATCAATGGACATGAATTTGGGCAAACTCAGGGAGATAGGGAAGAGCAAGGGAACCTGGCAGCTGCAGTCCCTGGAGTCACAGAGTTGGACCTGACTTATCAACTTAACAGTAACAGCAACCACAACAAAAATAATAAAGAAAATTTGGCTCCAGAAAAGGAAGACATTACCTGATTCACATTCTCCAATCAGAATACCATTTTTAAAAAAAAGAAAGAAATTGAAAACATCTTGTGAAACAGATTAAAACAGAATCATCAGTTGAAAAGAAAAAATAAATAAACTCTTCCAAATAACTATTAATCCCAAATTAAAGTACAGCTTCAGTATATTTATCAAGTATTAAAGATAAGAATTTTGCTAGCCAAAGCATGGATTCTTTAAATCTCTCCTCAGATGTAAAGCTATATTTTTAAATCTTTTTCATTACAACAAAAAAAAAATGAACATTCAATTCAGACTTTCAGGCACAAAATACTAACTCTAGTGTAAACAAGAGGAAACAATTAATTGAAGATATTATTCAATAAGATATATAAAATAAAATTTTTAAAAAGTAAAATAAAAAGTATGCTTCATTGAAAATAAAGTTGGACAATCTTAGCAATTCTAATTAAAATGTGGAAAGTGAAAATAAAAGAGACAAAAGAAAACTATTGAAAATGTAAAAAGAGTAATTATAGATATATACATATCTATACATAAATATAGATAGATATAGATATATACATATATATACATAAATATCCACACATCAAATATTCTATAATTAGCATAGGTTATTTGATTTTATGATTGGACATGTAAATAAATATTATTTTTGAAAATGAAAACATAGCCATTGAATTTTACAAATATGAAATTAAGAAGTCTTTGTGTTCTTTACACCTCAGTAAAGATTAGAAAATATGAGAAAATATGAAATCATTAAGGACTTTCAGCAGAACAGTTTTAGAGGCATGTGATGGGGGACTAAGGTTGGAAGCCATATCTTAGTTGAAATATGCGTGGGTGATGTGAAAATTAAAACAGTGCATACAGACTTAGTACCTTGGCTGTAAAGTTCAATATTTTACTAAAAATTATATGTATGTATGTATGGTGAGGAAAAATACATTGATTTAATATGAAAAAGGACAACATTTTCTTTGCTTAACATTTATAGATGGAAGGAAATGGTTGAAGCTAAAGAAATTGTGCAATTGGTAAAAAAGTTCTTGGAGGAGGCTGGGTAGGATAATCTTCATAGTACAGATGAGAAGTGATTTTAGGAAGATGGCTCACTGTTTTGTAGAACTAGGAAGTTTTGACAAAAATAATCAATGAACAATCGATGATGATTTTATCTGAGCCAAACTGAGGTCCATAGTATAAAAACTAGCTTCTGGAATTACTTTGAGAAACTGCTCTGGAGAAGCATGGTTTTCAGCACAGTTTTATATCTTGTCAGAACAAAGAACATTAAACTGGGATGCATTATTTCAAAGTTTCAAATAAAACAACAGCAAGTACACAGTGAGTCACTATGGCCGTGGCACCTGGGAAGCTAGTCTTATCAAAGACGGACCAGGCTAGGTGTGGCATTTAATCTTCATTTTTAACATGAGCATGCTTTAATTTTGGTCAGTGTGCCCCCCCCCCCGCCCTTTTTAAAATAATTAAAACAAATGTACAGTGTATGATAGGCCACAAACAGGCTGTTTTAGTGAACAGAAAATCCAAGTTAACTCATGTATAAACCAGAATGACTTCCCCACACCTTAATATGTGATTTTTTTCTTTTATCAGAAGGAAGGGGAGATGGAAATGCCACTGAATTAAAAGGAAGGTGGGTGGGATGAAGTAGAGTAAGTTGAGGAAGTATATCACTTTTCTTACTGATGGAGGTGGTAAAAGAGGACTGAACACAGTGTGATGGTGGGGATGGTGGTGATATCAGGGCAAGAAATTGGAATAGAGCTGTGACAGTTTAAAATATTGAAGGGTGATGTGTCCTGTGGGTTAGAAAATGGACTATGGAATTGGGGGAGTTAAAAACCATAGGTTTATATTAAATCTGAGAATTAAAACAAAAACACACAGAAAATAGAAAATGTTTTGTCCCATATGAGGCATCATAGCTGTTCAAACTGATATTAAACCAGCACAGCCCTCAGCTTTGGCGTGAATTAACTGGTATCTCTTTGGCGGTCTTTCAGCATGGCTCTCACGAAGCAGGATGCCAATAAGCAAAAACGTGCCTTTCAGTTCCAGCCACTCATGTTCCGAAGTATCTCTTCTCAGCTTTCGGAAGAGTAAACATCCAGATTTCAAGAACCCTTGATAAAATAAAATTTAAACTTATAATACATAACAAATCAGGAGACTGTTAACTGTATCCATATCACATACACACACACACACACAAAATCAACAACAATAAAAATGCAATCACACAATATTTTCTTAGCAAACTCAATCTTCCTAATAGAATGACATGCTAGTCAGTATTTTTGAGGGCTTTTTGTTTGTCTGTTTTTGTAGAAACACTTCTGTGTTCTGTGAGAGGACAGCATAAAAATATGGCAAAATCTGAATTCTTTAAAGTTCCAAAGCAGTTTAGAACTATAAGATTTGGTTAGTTATAAAAATGGTTTAGTGATTTTGCCTATTCACTTATGTTTTTCTATTCCTCTCTGAGTGGATGAGGGTCTCAATTTCCAGGTATTGGAGAAAACTGTGATTTATTGATTTTCAGTAATTAGAAGCTATAAAATGATCTGAACCACAAGAAACTACAAATGATAAACTATGTAGCAACATGCAGTTGTAAAATAATCCATAACCTAAAGAGCTGACAGGCTCCAGTTTGCACACCAACTCCATCAACTACCTGGTAAACTTAGACAAGCTATTCAACTAAGTTAAATCTCAATTTCTTTATTTGTAAAATGAAGATGATAATATTTCTTACCTAAATTTTCATGAGAATTTTTATGAGAAACAAGATACACAAAACAACTTTTTAAAACTCTAAAGCCCTTGACAAATACAGTGTTTTTACAGTCCATGCTGTATTTCATGGGCTGAGGTGGCCTGCAAAATCACAAATCAGCAATTATAAAATCAGGAAGGACTTGCTGGCAGGCAAGGTCATCTAATACATTCACCTGAAAAATAAAGGATTATTTATTTTTCAGTTGTTCTGTTTTTGTTTTAGCTGTGACTCCCACTGGACAAGAAAGACTCAACTTTATACTTAGTTAATTGAATAGTCTAGTACAGGCTGGCATCCATGTCAGCTTCTTCCTGCGGGGCTAAAGTGACTAGAATTCTATCACAGACAGAGCTTAATAATAAATAACTGACTCATTTAGATTTTTATTTACATTAAACCTTGAGGCCAAACAGATTTTCACTTCCTGTCAAAGTGTCAGTTATGTAGAGGAAAATATTCTAACTACAATTGCTATTGTTCAGACTATTTTGTTAAAGAGTGGTTCTGTCAGGGATTCAGCTGAAAGATAGGAGAACTGATGTCTTAAACAATAATCATAAATAAAATATGAAATATATGAAATAGACTGTTTGATGCATATCTGACCTGAATACTGCATCAACCTTGAGCAATACAGCTGGATTATAAAGCAAGCAAATGCATAACAAAAGGCCAAGTTATCAGATGAAATAGAGAAAGGTAAATTGGGCACAGATTAATATTGTTTCCACTTGCAAGTTTTTCATTTATATAATTTCTACAATAAAAATTTCCAGAATCCAATTTTACATGATCCAACTAACTGAACTTAAAAATTTATCTTCAAGAGAGCTGGCAGCATAAGGGCTGATAGAGTTACATATTTAAAGCAGGTATTCCTGTTTTTACTGAGTGCATTGCAGTTTAAGTACATTAAACATCAAAATATGAAATATAAAAAAATACTCTTGCATACAAAGAGAAATACAGCCAAGACTATGTTGATTATTTTCATCATTTCTGTATGTATATTTATTTCTGGATCTGTTTTTCATTTTTCTCAATATGTATGTGAGATAATCTATATCTATATATATATATAGATATATATATATATGGAACTGGAATGCAAAAGTAGAAAGTCAAGAGATACCAGGAATAATCTGGAGGCAAGTCTGGTCTGAGATGGTCTTAACCAAATGAAATAGGTTACAGGCTAACAGAGTTGTGCCAAGAGAACCCACTGGTCATAGCAAACATGCGCTTCCAAAAAGACAACAGCAGACTCTACACATGGCCATCACCAGATGGTCAACACTGAAACCAGACTGGTTATATTGTTTGCAGCCAAAGATGTAGAAGCTCTATACAGTCAGCAAAAACAAGACCAGGAGCTGACTGTGGCTCAGATCATGAGCTCATTATTGCCAAATTCAGACTTAAACTGAAGAAAGTAGGGAAAACCACTAGACCATTCAAGTATGACATAAATAAAATCCCTTACAATTATACAGTGGAAGTAGCAATAGATTCAAAAGATTAGATCCTACAGACAGAGTGCCTGAAAACTATGGATGGAAGTTCATGACATTGTACAGGAGGCAGGGAGCAAGACCATCCTCAAGAAAAAGAAATGCAAAAAACAAAATGGCTGTCTGAGGAGGCCTTACAAATAGCTAAGAAAAAAAGAGAAGCTAAAAGCAAAAGAGAAAAGGAAAGATATGCCCATCCAAATTCAGAGTTCCAAAGAATAGCAAGGAGAGACAAGAAAGCCTTCCTCAGTGATCAATGAAAAGAAACAGAGAAAAATGATAGAAAGGGAAGGACTAGAGATCTCTTCAAGAAAATAAGAGATACCAAGGGAACATTTCATGCAAGGATGCACACAATTAAGGACAGAAATGGTATGGACCTAACAGAAGCAGAAGCTATTAAGAGGTGGCAAGAATACACAGACAAACTACACAAAAAAGATCTTCATGACCCATATAACCACGATGGTGTGATGACTCACCTAGAGACAGACATCCTGGAATGTGAAGACAAGTGGCCCTTAGGAAGCATCACTGTGAACAAAGCTAGTGGAGGTGATGGAATTCCAGTTGAGCTATTTCAAATCTTAAAAAATGATGCTGTGAAAGTGCTGCACTCAATATGCCAGCAAATCTGTAAAACTCAGCAGTGGCCACAGGACTGGAAAACATCAGTTCTTATCCAAATCCCAAAGAAAGGCAGTCCCAAAGAATGCTCAAACTACCACACAGTTGCACTCATCTCACATGCTAGCAAAGTAATGCTCAAAATTCTCCAAGTCAGTCTTCAACAATATGCGAACCATGAACTTCCAGATGTTCAAGCTGGATTTAGAAAAGACAGAGGACTCAGAGATCAAATTGCTAAAATCCATTAGATCATAGAAAAAGCAAGAGAGTTCCAGAAAAAAAATCTGTGTCTGCTTTATTGATCATGCCAAAGCCTTTAACTGTATGGATCACAACAAACTGGAAAATTCTGAAAGAGATGGGAATACCAGACCGCCTGACCTGTCTCCTGAGAAATCTGTATGCAGGTCAGGAAGCAACAGTTAGACCTGGTCATTGAACAGCAGACTGGTTCCAAATCAGGAAAGGAGTACATCAAGGCTGTATACTGTCACCGTGCTTATTTAAGTTATTTCACATCATGTGAAATGCCAGGCTCGTTGAAGCACAAGCTGGAATCAAGATTTCTGGGAGAAATATCAATAACCTCAGATATGCAAATGACATCACCTGTATGGCAGAAAGTGAATAAGCACTAAAGAGCCTCTTGATGAAAGTGAAAGAGGAGAGTGAAAAAGCTGGCTTAAAACTCAATATTCAGAAAACTAAGATCATGGTATCTGGTCCCATAACTTCATGGCAAATAGATGGGGAAACAGTGGAAACAGTGGCAGACTTTATTTGTGGGGGCTCCAAAATCACTGCAGATGGTGATTGCAGCCATGAAATTAAAAGACACTCGCTCCTTCGAAGGAAAGCTATGATCACCCTAGACAGCATATTAAAAAGCAGAGACATTACTTTGCCAACAAATGTCCATCTAGTCAAAGCTACGTTTTTTCCAGTAGTCATGTATGGATGTGAGAGTTGGACTATAAAGAAAGCTGAGCAAGGAAGAATTGATGTTGTGGTGTTGGAGAAGACTCTTGAGAGTCCCTTGGACTGCAAGGAGATCCAACCAGTCAGTCCTAAAGGAAATCAGTCCTGAATATTCATTGGAAGAACTGATGTTGAAGCTGAAACTCCAATACTTTGGCCACCTGATATGAAGAAATGTCTCATTCACAAAGACCCTAATGCAGGGAAAGATTAAAGGCAGGAGGAGAAGGGGACAACAGAGTATGAGATTTTGGATGGCATCACTGACTGGGTGAACAGGAGTTTGAGCAAGCTCTGGGAGTTGGTGATGGACAGGAAGCCTGGTGTGCTGCAGTACATGGGATCACAAAGAGTCAGACACAACTGAGCAACTGAATTTATATGTATATATAGAGATACTGGCATCTATAATGATATACTGATATATACATATACACACACACATATATGTATGTATATATACCCTATTTAATACAGTTTGTAAAGATTATTTTAGTGGTTGCTTAATTCATTGTGTAGCTCTACCAGATTTTAGTCAATTGTCTCCTTCTGTAAGGCATTCTTTAATGTGTTTATTTTTCTTACAATGTTGCAGAATTATCCTTTTATGTGGGAATAATTTTTTTTTCTTAGGATGAATTTCATAGAATTTTTACCTTAGAATGAACTCTTTTAAGAATCTTCATAATGAAACTTAAAAGCTTTTGCACTACAAAGGAAACTATAAGTAAGGTGAAAAGACAGCCCTCAGATTGGGAGAAAATAATAGCAAATGAAGTAACAGACAAAGGATTAACCTCAGAAGTGGGATTGCTGGGTCATATGGCAGTTCTATTTCCAGTTTTTTAAGAAATCTCCACACTGTTTTCCATAGCGGCTGTACTAGTTTGCATTCCCACCCCAGCAATCCCACTTCTGGGCATACACACTGAGGAAACCAGATCTGAAAGAGACACGTGCACCCCAATGTTCATCGCAGCACTGTTTATAATAGCCAGGACATGGAAGCAACCTAGATGCCCATCAGCAGATGAATGGATAAGGAAGCTGTGGTACATATACACCATGGAATATTACTCAGCCATTAAAAAGAATTCATTTGAACCAGTCCTAATGAGATGGATGAAGCTGGAGCCCATTATACAGAGTGAAGTAAGCCAGAAAGATAAAGAACATTACAGCATACTAACACATATATATGGAATTTAGAACGGTGATAACGATAACCCTATATGCAAAACAGAAAAAGAGACACAGAAATACAGAACAGACTTTTGAACTTTGTGGGAGAATGTGAGGGTGGGATATTTCAAAAGAACAGCATGTATACTATCTATGGTGAAACAGATCACCAGCCCAGGTGGGATGCATGAGACAAGTGCTCCGGCCTGGTGCACTGGGAAGACCCAGAGGAATCGGGTGGAGAGGGAGGTGGGAGGGGGGATCGGGATTGGGAATACATGTAAATCCATGGCTGATTCATATCAATGTATGACAAAACCCACTGGAAAAAAAAATAATAATTAAAAAAAAAAAAAAAAAGGATTAACCTCAAAAATATACAAGCAACTCCTGCAGCTCAATTCCAGAAAAATAAATGACCCAATCAAAAAATGGGCCAAAGAACTAAACAGACATGTCTCCAAAGAAGACATACAGATGGCTAACAAACACATGAAAACATGAAAAGATGCTCAACATCATTCATTATCAGAGAAATGCAAATCAAAACCACAATGAGGTACCATTACACACCAGTCAGGATGGCTGCTATCCAAAAGTCTACAAGCAATAAATGCTGGAGAGGGTGTGGAGAAAAGGGAACCCTCTTACACTGTTGGTGGGAATGCAAACTAGTACAGCCACTATGGAAAACAGTGTGGAGATTTCTTAAAAAACTGGAAATAGAACTGCCATATGACCCAGCAATCCCACTTCTGGGCATACACACTGAGGAAACCAGATCTGAAAGAGACACGTGTACCCCAATGTTCATCGCAGCACTGTTTATAATAGCCAAGACATGAAAGCAACCTAGATGCCCATCAGCAGATGAATGGATAAGGAAGCTGTGGTACATATACACCATGGAATATTACTCAGCCGTTAAAAATAATTCATTTGAATCAGTCCTAATGAGATGGATGAAACTGGAGCCCATTATACAGAGTGAAGTAAGCCAGAAAGATAAAGAACATTACAGCATACTAACACATATATATGGAATTTAGAAAGATGGTAACGATAACCCTATATGCAAAACAGAAAAAGAGACACAGAAATACAGAACAGACTTTTGAACTCTGTGGGAGAAGGTGAGGATGGGATGTTTCGAAAGAACAGCATGTATATTATCTATGGTGAAACAGATCACCAGCCCAGGTGGGATGCATGAGACAAGTGCTCAGGCCTGGTGCACTGGGAAGACCCAGAGGAATCGGGTGGAGAGGGAGGTGGGAGGGGGGATCGGGATGGGGAATACGTGTAACTCTATGGCTGATTCATATTAATGTATGACAAAACCCACTGAAATGTTGTGAAGTAATTAGCCTCCAACTAATAAAAAAAATTAAAAAAAAAAGAATCTTCATACAATTTATTTTGGTTATGACAAATAGGATCAGCTAAATCAATTAGACAGGAAGGGCATTATTAATATTAGGAGCAACATCTGATCCTATAAGAAAGAGAAGATATTTAGATGTTTCCTTTCTCTTTAAGATAGAAAATGCTGAGCATGCTATTGTCCAGAAAGTCTGCTTGCTACAGATCTATGGACATTTTCCTAATTGATATTTCAAAGCCATAGAAAATTTATGTTTATCATGTGGATATATAAATGAAGATAAAAGTATGCAAATTTTAAGAGCAAAGTTTAGAGAATCCAAAGATACCAATTCTGAATATTTGGTGTATTAATCATGATCATACAGGAGATATATGATGCATTCAGAAGAAATAATCAAAGAAGACTTCAATGAAGTAACTATTTCCAGAGGTTGCACAGAGGTAAGGGAATTAACAAGGGCTGAAAAAGGCACTAGTGAGAATGAGACACGTTATAACTCAGGATGGGAAGATTCATGGGGAAGAACTCATTTTGCACAAACCCAATTCATAGCTACAACTACAGAAGAGAAGCTTAAGGGTGCAGCTACTCCCAAAACCACAGCTCAAAAAATTGAGACTGAGAAGATCTGGGAGTATACCTTGATGGTTTTCTCTTATTTCCTGCTGGTCTTTTTTATTGGTGGAATCTATCCAGACACTGGAGTGCAATTGATACTATCTGTAGGATTGAGTGGGTTTGAGCATGGTTTTGGGCAAAGAACTGCCAAAAAATGATGGGAGGTGATATATGTTGGGAGTGGGTGTTACTGAAAATAGCACATGTGGAAAAGTAAGAAGGTAATTTACATCCAGGTTGTTTAAACCTTAATGTGCATACCAATCATTTGAAGATTTTGTTAATGTGCAGATTCTGATTCAGTAAATCTGCAGTAGGCCTGGGATTCTGCATGTTGAATAATTTCCCAAGTTACTAGTCCTTGGGCTGCGCTTTGAAGTAAAGAATTAAAACACTATCAACTTCTTTTTCTCTTAGACATTTATATATTGATTTCAGAATTTTTTGAGAAATTACTAAAAATCAAGCATAGTACAATGTGCTTTTGCACAAAGCATCACATTTGATGCACATAATAATCCCATGAAATAGAGTTTTCCTGCTGCAGATGAAGGGTCTTTTTTTTAATAGGGCTACATTCCTTTGGAGTGATAAAGCCATGAAATGGCTTTATGAATACACATGAATTCACAACCATGAATACACAACCCAGTCCTTGTCCTGATTCTCAAGAGATTTGCTTGATGGTAGTCTTGAGAGCAAGACTTAAAGAAACACATTCCCGGATCAAAGGAGTACATCTAGATAATATTTGTAAGACCCATAGAAATATACCCAAATTCCTCTCATCATCATTAATAACCCATATTTAAAGACAGTCAGCAGAGATTTCATCAGGTGATACGGGAGACTCCAAGTTTCTAAAATGGTCTCCATTTGCTTCTTAGAAATTTCCAGATAGATTTGGCTAAGTTCATATTTCTGCACCAATAGAATACTTGAGTTCTCTGTCAACAGATTAAAGAACATAAAAAAGTATGAACATAGTTAGCATTATTGTAACAATATTAAGTTATTGGTTTTGCCAAATGTGTGTGGTTATAAAAGATGTTAATATTAAGAGAACTAGTGAATGGATATAGGAACACTGAGATCTTTGTTACTTTCTGTAAAGTTAAAATTATTTCAAGGCAAAAATTTTTTAATTATATACATGCAGACTTCAGAAGTCTTGGTTCAGTTCCAGACCACCATAATAAAGGGAATATTGCAACAAAGCAAGTCAAACAAATTTTTTTTTCATTTCCCAGTGCACATAAAAATTATGTTCACACTATAATATAGTCTAATAAATGTGCAAAAGCATTATGTCTATAAAACAATTTACACAACTTAAATACTTTATTACTAAAAAATGCTAACCAATCTCTATACATTCAGTGACATTAGTTTCATTGTACATGTTCAACAATTTATAAACTATGGCAACAATGAAGTTTGCCACGTTGATTGGTTCTTCCTTTTATGAACAATTTCTCTGTAACAGGCAATGCTATTTGATAGCATTTTATCCACAATAGAACTTCTTTCCAAACTGGAGTCAATCATCTCAAATTCTGTCCCACTGCTTTATCAACTTAGCTTACATAATGTTATAAATCCTTTCATGTTACTTCAGTAGTAACATTTTTTCAGTATTCCAGGAGTAGATTTCATCTCAAGAAACCATTTTCTTCCCCCTCATCCATGAGAAGCAATGTTTCATTCGTTAAGTTTCATCTGAGGGTGTAGCTATTCAGTCACATCTTCAGGCTCCATCTTCCACTGAAATCTCAAACCCCTCAAACTCATACATGAGATTTGCAACAAACTTCTTCCAAACTCTGATTAATTTTGATATTTTTACTTCTTACCATGGATCGTGAATGGCCTTAATTGCATCTAGCAAATGTTTTCCAGGAGGTTATCATTTTATTTGCTCAAATCCATCAAAGGAATTGCTATCTATGGCACTATAACCTTATAAAATACATTTTTAAAATAATAAAAATTGAAATCAAAATTATTCCTTGATCCAAGGGCTGTAGAATGGATGTTGTGTTAGCAAGTATGAAAACATGATGTACATGTACCTGTAAATGAACATGAGGTACATGTACCTTCATCAGAACTCTTGGGGAGTGACCAGGTCCATTGTCAATAAGCAGTAGTATTTTGAGAAGTCTTTTTTTATGAGCAGTAGGTAACAACCCTGGACTTAAAATATTCAGTAAATCATGTTGTAAACAGATGTACTGATATCCAGGCTTAGCTGTCCCATTTATAGACAGGCAGAACAAATTTCCATAATACTTAGGGTTTTCAAAGCATAAATGAACATTGACTTTGACTTCAAGTCAACAGCTGCTTTAGTGCCTAACAAAAGAGTCAGCCTTTCAAGGCTTAAATCCAGGCACTGACTTTTCTTCTTTAGCTATGAAAGTCCTAGTGACATCTTCTTTCAAAAGAAGGATATTTTGTCTATGCTGAAAATATGCTGTTTAATGTTGAAGATAAGGTTGTTTAATCATCACCACTGATGAGCTTAGATAGATCCTCTAAATAACTTGCTACAGCTTCTACATCAGCGCTGGCTTCTTCACCTTCCACTTTCACATTATGGAATAATCTCTTATAACTCATGGATAAACTGCTGCTAATTTCTGGTAACTTCTCTTCTGCAGCTCCCTCACCTCTCCTAACCTTCAGAAAATTAAAGAGAGTCAGGACCTTGCTAAGATTTAAGCTTTGGCTTAAGGGAATGTCATGGCTGGTTTGATCTTCTATCCAGAACACTAAAACTTTCTTCATATCAGCAATAAGTTGCTTCGCCTTCTTATCATTGCTGTGTTTACTGGAGTAGAACTTTTAATTTCCTCTGACTTTTCATTTGCATTCGTAACTTGGCAAAGTGTATGGCAAAAGAGGTCTAGTTTTTGGTATATCTTGGCTTTCAGCATGACATTTTCACTGAGTTTAATTATCTCTAGCTACAGATTTAAGTGAGAAACATGTTACTCTTCCTTTGAAAACATAGAGATCATTGTAGAGTTACTAATTGGCATACTAATTGGTGGATCAGTCAGAACATAGAGTATTTATTGATTAAGTTCACTGTCTTCTTTGAGTGCAGCTTGTGGTTCCACCAAAGATCACTAACCATAGATCACCATAACAAATATAATAATGATGTAAAATCTTGAAATATCATGAGAATTACCAATATGTGACAAAGAGACCTGAAGTGAGCAAACACTGTTGGAAAAATGGTGCCAGGGAGCATGCCTGATGCTGGGTTGCTTTAAACCTTCAATGTACGATGTATGCAATATCTGGAAGCACAAGAGAGAAATGCAATAGAATGAGTTGAGCCTGTAGATAGTATATGCCAACGAAGGGATAAGTGAAGTGCTCAATGATAAAAAATTTATGCTTCTGTACTCTTGTAAAGAAATATAGCTTAAAAGAGGATAATAAAAGACTTGGAAGACAAAAATCATGTGTCCCAAAGAAGGAACTAACATGTAGATTCTGGATTCAGATTGTTGGTGATCAGTTGTTAAGTTGTCTGACTCTTTGCAACCCTATGAACTGCAGCACACCAGGCTTCCCTGTCCTTCACCATCTCCCTGAGTTTTCTCAAGCTCATGTCCATTGAGTCAGTGTTGCCATCTAAACATCTCATCCTCTGTCACCCTCTTCTCCTCTTGTCCTCAGTTTTCCTAGAATCAAGGTCTCTTTCAATGAGTCAGTTCTCACATCAGGTGGCCAAAGTATTGGCCCTTCAGCTTCAAAATCAGTCCTGCCAATGAACATCTGGGACTGATCTCCTTTAGGATGGACTGGTTGGATCTCTTTGCTGGTCAAGGAACTCAAGAGGCTTCTCCAGCACCACAGTTTGAAAGCATCAGTTTTTTGGTGTTCAGCCTTTTTTTTGGTCCAACTCTCACAATCATACATGACTACTGGAAAAGCTTTGACTATACAGACTTTTGTTGGCAACGTGATGTCTCTGCTTTTTAAAACACTGTCTAGGTTTGTCATAGCTTTTCTTCCAAGGAGCAAGTGTTTTTAATTTTGTGGCTGCAGTCACCACCTGCAGTGAGTTTGGAGCCCAAGAAAATTAAATCTGACACTGTTTCCACTTTTTTCCCATCTATTTTCTGTGAAGTGATGGGACCGGATGCCATGATCTTCTTTTTTTGAATGTTGACTTTTAAGCCAGCTTTTCCACTCTCCTCTTTAACCTTCATCAAGAGGTTGTTTAGTCCCTCTTCAATTTCTGCTATTAAAATAGTATCATCTGCCTATCTGAGGTTGTTGTTATTTCTCCTGGCAATTTTGATTCCAGCTTGTGAGTTATACAGCCCAGCATTTCATATGATGTACTCTAAATATAACTTAAATAAGCAAGGTGACAAGATACAGCCTTGACATACTCTTCTCCCAATTTTTAACCAGTCCATTGCTCCATATCTGGTTCTATCACTTCTTGTCCTGCATACTGGTGTCTCAGGAGGTAAGTAAGGTGGTCTGGTATTCCAATTTCTTTAAGGATATTCCAGTTTGTTGCGATCCACACAGTCAAGTAGAGGTACATTTTTTTTTTTTAATTTTTTTTTACTTCCTTGCTTTTTCTATGAGTCAATAATGTTGGCAATTTGACCTCTGGTTCCTCTGTGTGGTGTGTGCTAGTCACTCAGTCATGTCCGACTCTTTGGGATCCCAAGTACTGTAGCCTTCCAGGCTCCTCTGTCCACGGATTTCTCCAGACAATAATACTGGAGTGGGTTGCCATTTCCTTCTCAAGGGGATCTTCCTGACCTAGGGATTGAACCAGGGTCTCCTGCATTGCAGGCAGATTCTTTACTGTTAAAGCGACCAGTGAAGCCCACATCAAAGCCATCATTCTTGGGAATTGCCTTTCTTTGGGATTGGAGTGAAAACTGACATTATTCAGACCTGCAGCAACTGCTGAGTTTTCAAAATTTTCTGGCATATTGAGTGCAGCAGTTTCACAGCATCATCTTTTAGGAGTTGATTTAACTCAGTTGGAATTCCATCACTGCGACTAGCTTTGTTCGTCCACTTGACTTCACACTGCAGGATGTCTGGCTCTAGGTGAGTGATCACACCATCATGGTTTCCTGGGTCATTAAGAGCTTTTCTGTACAGTTCTGTGTTTTCTTGCCACCTGTTCTTAATCTCTTCTGCTTCTGTTAGGTCGATAACATTTCTGTCCTTAATTGTGCTCATCTTTGCATGAAATATTCCCTTGGTAGCTCTGCTTTTCTTGAAGAGATCTCTAGTTTTTCCCATTCTATTGTTTTCCTCTATTTCTTTGCATTGTTTACTTAAGAATGCTTTCTTATCTCTCCTTGATACTTTGGAACTCTGCATTCAGATGAATATATCTTTTCCTTTTTCCTTTGCTTTTCACATCTCTTCTTTTCTCAGCTATTTGTAAGGTGTCCTCAAACAACCACTTACTTTTGCCTTCTTGCATTTCTTTTTCTTGGGAATGATTTTGCTCACCACCTCCTGTACAATGTTACAAACTTCTATCCATAGTTTTTCAGGCACTCTGTCTACCAGATCTAGTCCCGTGAATCTATCCATTGCCTTCACTGTAAGAGATTTGATTTAGGTCATACTTGAATGACCTAGTGGTTTTCCCTACTTTCCTTAATAGGAGCCTGAATTCTGCAATATGGTACTGATGATCTGAACCACAGTCAACTCCTGATCTTGTTTTCGCTAACTAAATAGAGCTTCTCCATCTTTGGCCATGAAGAATACAATCAATCTGATTTCAATATTGACCATCTGGTGATGTCCATGTAGAGTTGTTTCTTGTGTTGTTGGAAGAGGGTGTTTGCTATGACCAGTGTGTTCTGTTCACAAAACTCTGTTAGCCTTTGCCCTGCTTCATTTGGTAATCCAAGACCAAACTTGCCTCCAGCTTACTCCAGGTATCTCTTGACTTCCTACTTTTGCATTCTAGTCACCTATGATGAAAAGAATATCTTTTTTGGTGTTAGGACTAGGATGTCCTACAGGTCTTCATAGAATCACTCAACTTCATCTTCTTAGGCATTAGTGGTTAGAGCATAGACTTAGATTACTGTGATATTGAATGGTTTGCCTTGAAAATGAACTTAAATCATTCATTTTAGACAATGTACTCAAATACTGCATTTTGGACTCTTTTGTTGACTATGAGGACTTCTTATGTCAAATGTCTATCCACAAACATACACACTGTTGGAAAGTTTATTAAGTCACTCTGTGTCTCAGTTTCCTCATATATAAACTGGCAAGTAATGTTAGCACAAACTTAATCCACAGTATCAGTCAGTTCAGTTGCTCAGTCGTGTCCAACTCTTTGTGACCCCATGGACTGCAACACACCAGGCTTCTCTGTCCATCACCAACTCCCAGAGTTTACTCAAACTCGTGTCCATTGAGTCAGTGATGTCATCCAACTGTCTCATTTCCTGTCATTCCCTTCTCCTCCTGCCTTCAATCTTTCCCAGCATCAGGGTCCTTTCCAACGAGTCAGTTCTTCATATCAGGTGGCCAAAGTATTGGAGCTTCAGGTTCAGCATCAGCCCTTCCAATGAATATTCAGGACTGATTTGCCTTAGGATTGACTGCTTTGATCTCCTTGCAGTCCAAGGGACTCTCAAGAGTCTTCTCCAACACCACAGTTCAAAAGCATCAATTCTTCAGTGCTCAGCTTTCTTTATAGACCAATTCTCATATCCATACATGACTACTGGAACAATCATAGCTTTGACTAGGTGGATCTTTGTTGGCAAGGTAATGCATCTGCTTTTTAACATGCTGTCTGGATTGGTCATAGCCTTTCTTCCACGGAGCAAGCGTCTTTTAACTTCATAGCTGCAATCACCATCCACAGTGATTTTGGAGCCCCAAAAAGTAAAGTCTCTCACTGTTTCCATTTTATCATCCTCTTGATGAAAGTGAAAGAGGAGAGTAAAAAAGTTGGCTTAAAACTCAACATTCAGAAAGCTAAGATCATGGCATCTGGTCCTATCACTTCATGGCAAATACATGAGGAAACAATGGAAACAGATCCTAATTACATCCTTTGTAATAAAGTGGTAGTCTACTCAATGAACTCTTTTCTTGAGTTACAAGACTTTCTAGCAAGTGATTTAACTCCAGGAGGGAGTCATGGGAACCTCCCACTTATAGATGGTCAGTCAGAAACACAAGTGACATCCTGGACTTGTGTTTGGTGTCTGAAGTGGGAAAAGTCTTATGGGAATGCATCTTAACCATGGGGCCTGACACTAACTTTAGGTATATAGTCTCAGAATTGAACTAAATTGGAGGACACTCAACTAGCATCAGTTGCTTAGTGTGGGGAAAAAAACACACACATTTGGTGACCAGACATGTGAATGTTGTGTGTAGAGAGGAAAAATAGAGGAGTTTTCTCTTTACAGCTGTCATGAGACTACATAAAAACATGTATTTAAAGCATATCATAGTACTGAAAATGATGAATGCAATAAATCCACTAAATTTTTATTATCCTTCTTTTTTACTGGATTCCTACATCTTAAGTGGAGAGGGCTATATATTTCCCCTGGTCTGGCTAAAAACAGTATTAAAATTTGACATTATTATCAGAACATGACAAATGGCACAACTCAAACTAACAGTTCACATTTGCTGCCTGCAGTCACCAACTCAGTCAGTACCCAGTGGGGACAAGACTCCAGTCAGCTGCTCTGACTGGAAGTTCCAGCACTCTTCCCATGGTCAGGCTGTCACTTTTCTAGTCAATTCTTGCTCTTTGTAAATTGTAGGGAAAATAAAAATAAAACGAAATATTAAAAATATTAGCACACAAAATTTTAGCCACATAAAAATATTAGCCAGTACTGCTTGGGTGTCCGCACTAGTTCCAGAGACCTATCTCTGGAGGCTCACTGATTCTCTGACTGACGACTCAAGATTACAGAGAACACAGTTTCCACACACTCTCTGCAAAGCTATAGGCAGAGAAAACACTCCTTCTGAGCTAAAGGACTCTCAAGTGTTAGGGGAAGAGACTGTCTCTCCTCTCCACTATTCTACAATGTAGTACAAAGGGCATAGCACCTAGAAAAATTAGCCATGCTGTAAGACCTGAATTTCACTTTGCTTAATCATCAGGCAATAGTACTCAAGGGAGAACCAAAGAGGGCTTTGATACTTCACAATCTTGTCATCCAAGGCCAGTTCAAGGCTAACAGGAAGATTCCTCACAGCTGTTCAGATTCACAGCAGTGCTTGCCACCATGTGAAGAGCTGAGCTCTAGGGTATGTTGACAAAATGTTGTTTATAGATCCTCAGTTAGAGTGAGAGGAGATTCCCAACCATTTCTTCCACTTGTCTGCGAGGTGGCCTGTTTACTATCCTTTATCCAAGTCCCCTCACCCACCCCTACTGCCAAGCTTTTATCAAGGCCACTTGTAAGTCTTTGCTCATCCTCATGGAGGGGAGTGTATTGATGCTTCTTCAGTTTATGATGTGAGATATGATACTTGTTAATTATGAGAAATGGGCCTTTGCCTGGTAACCAGGGTGTCTGTCAGCTTCCCCAGAAAGAAAAAACTGATTAATCAAAGCACCTGTTTTTTACAGTATTATAAAGTGGCTACTTTTTTCTTAGATGTTTCAGGTAGTGGAACTCCTTGAAACTAGGCTCACATCTTTTGACAAGACCAAAGCAATGAAATTGGAAATAAGAAATAAGAATATAGTTAAGTTTCAAATGAATATAGTTTTAGTTTATTAATGCTATGGTGCTGGGAAAGAGGAAAAGAAGACATCTCTTGTACTCAGAGGGTTTCCCTTGTGGTTCAGATAGTAAAGAATCTGCCTGCAATGAGGGAAATCTATGTTCGATCCCTGGGTTGGGATGATCCCCTGGAGAAGGGCATGGCAACCCACTCCAGTATTGTTGCCTGGAGAATCCCATGGACAGAGGAGCCTGGCAGGCTACAGTTCATGGGGTTGCAAAGAGTCAGACACCACTGAGCGACTAAACCCACACATGTACTCAAGTCCCTACGTCTGAATTTATCTCTTAATTGATGCAGTCAGGGTTCTTTAAAACCCATGATGTCAGCCACATAGCAAATGCAGTCTCACTTAGGAAATTTGTAAAGCCCAAATTCCGCCCAAGTTTAATCCTTAAGCAATTGCAGGGATCTGAAACAATGTCAATAACTGTTCCCTTTAACCAAGAATCTATTTAGTAAGATGTTCCAATGACAGCCTCTGATTTACAGCTCCCACTTTGCATACTTTAATTTTTTACTTTTTACATTAAGTAAATGCCAGAAACACTAGAGGTACTAAAAATAAAAGAAAGAGAAGAAAATAAGAAATTCACTGTTGGCATGTGTATGTGAAGAGGGAAGTACATAAGTGCATATATGTATTAATGTAATTTTATATCCCATACATCTATTCATTAGGTATTTTGGCATATTTATTGACTGCATAAAATGTACAGTAAGTATAAAAAATGTGAGGATAAACAAGATAGAGGCCTTACCCACACAGAAGTTAAACATCTAGAGAATGGTAGGTAAAGAGGCAATTATTATACAGTATAATAAATACTGAAGTATAATGTTATACTACACAGTATAATAAATAGAGGCTTCTGTGAAAGCACATGGATCAGATTTCAGACTTGAGTGGTCAAGAAATCATCTCAGATGAAAGTCATTTGATTACCTTGCTGTTTAACTTAAGATCTAAAGATAAGGAGGAAAGTTCCTAGGGGCAGAGAGGTATAATGGGTGAGATTTCTAGGGAGAGAGAAGGAAATGTAAAATGTTCCCAGTCAGCACTGAGATAACCTTTACCAGTACTAGATTTATTGCGTGATTTTATTCTGAATATTTTATTGTCTGATGATATACAGTGTTATATGCTTTGCTGAGATACTTTCCTGTGTTCTCTGTCTGATCCTTTTATCAATATCCAGGCGTTCTGTGCTACAGGAATCTTTCTCTGGCCCTGATCCTTCATGGATCCAATGTAATCTGAGTTGTACTATGTCTGTTTCCCTAGGAATCTCTCAACCCTTGAGGGCAGGGATATATTAATATCAATACTAACTTTAGAACACAGTTCTTGAAAAACCAACATTGATCTGAATGGCAACTTCTCAAATCCTAAAGCTGAGTAATGCTTTCATCCAAGATTATTCTAGCTGTGTTATGAGATCAAATAAATAAATAAAAAGGAATAAAAAGCTTGTCTTCTAGTCAGGAGGAGTCTTCCAGAGGAACTCTGCACCCAATTACAGTTCTTTCTGGGTCCAGGCCAATGGTTAGTCAATCTTTCTAACCAGACTTGCTTAGACTGATGCTTCTTTCCTGATGAATGACTTCACTAAACAGTAGTAAGGAGGGAGTTCATTTCTGGACTGAAGCAAACCTTTTAACAATATCAACAAGAATGGAAAAGGAAAACTAAAAATAACTCCTAAACTTTGACTTAAGAAAACATTGAGTGACTTTAAACCTATATCTGAAGTTGATGAAACTGAAGTTCCAAGATGTAAAATAAGTTACAGCTAATTTTGCATTGAGGCTGGTCATAGACAAAGAGCTAACTCCAAAGCTTAGTCTTCTTTGACTAGACCACACTGCCTCCCAAATCAATTAGCCTGGCCACCTGCTGGCTCATGAAGAGCTTCATTATTACAGCTTGATGTACTCAGCTTGAGTTCTTGGCAGGCAGCAGGACAGGGAGACTCCTGAATGCAGGGAATCTCCAGGAGTCCCGTGTGCACACATGCGTGTATGTGTATCTACCTGTGTATGAATTTAAGGGCTCCTGTGAGAGTTTTGGGCTATTTGATTCTTTTTGCTTCTTCTGCATATTTTATAGATAACTTAAAAATAAAAAGTAGTAATATCTTCTTTCTTTGTGT
The DNA here is from genome assembly GCF_910594005.1 of Cervus elaphus. Lineage (NCBI taxonomy): Eukaryota > Metazoa > Chordata > Mammalia > Artiodactyla > Cervidae > Cervus > Cervus elaphus. The sequence goes on along the minus strand of NC_057819.1, from coordinate 77,145,228 downwards.
GGCTCTCATGTGTGTAAGGGTCACTGCCTGGCTTGTTTAACCTGTATTTGCTGAATAATTAATAATCTTGTGCCTCCTTCTTACTCAATCTGCCTTTTAATCTCTTTAGGAAAATTGTACAGGTTTAGGAGGAGATATTCTCTTCAAGATAACTGGAAAAAAATTCTAGGAATAAAATTTAGTAATTTGAGTAAAACTGGTATTGGCATTAATAAATTAATAAGTAAATAAGACTGAATTATAATTTGTATCCAAAAATTAATTGGAATTATATAAACTCATGTGGAATATTTCTCTTTTACATACTACTTAGAAGTTATCAGGAAAAAGCAAATTTCAATATATAAGGACTAAGGACAAGAATTGTCATACATACGGGACCAGTGGCAGTTGTTGAGTAATTCAATCTTGGACAACTCTCATATTTTTCTCATCATTATCCAGGGCTGTCAGAAGGCATTGCTTTGCTGTATTTAGTCACTCAGTCATGTCTGACTCTTTGCGACCCCATGGACTGTAGCCTCTGTCCATGAGGATTCGACAGGCAAGAACACTGGAGTGGGTTGCCATGCCCTCCTCCAATCAGAAGACATTACAAGTCATTTATTAAATGTTAATACATTCATGATAAATTAATAAATTGATTAAACAGTTAAAATCATTAGTATGTGTTCTTATTGGTTAAAAACTTACTGTTTTAAATCAATAAGTCTACAGATCTGTACTGAGTTAGTATAAATATTAAAGAATAACCTTTTCTTATGTGTATGTGTCATATGTACATATGTGAGTGTGTATAATTTTTGTATATAAGAATTAAATAAAGCTAGTTTCTCTAACTTCATTGAGGAAAACACAGAAAAGCTTAAATATTTTGATGATGGCTTCAAACGAAATGTAAAATTTTACATTTTAAAATGGTACTCAAAGGAAATCATGTAGTTTACACAATACTACTATACTGTAAGATTACAATATCTACAATACCTATTGCATGATTAAGTATTATATTTGTCTTTTAACCAAGATACCCAAGGGTTTTATATTTCTGTAGCATTTCCTCAATCTTCAATTCCTTTGCAGCTGTTGGTCTCTCCAACTTCATCCACTCTGTTACTTAATTTTCTCATTTGCTTAAATGAAGAACTGAGTGTGTTTCCATCGAAGTTCTGCAGAGCAAAATTCATGGACTTGATGACTTTGTTCCTCAGAAATCTTTCCTCCTTCTGAGTATAGCGATGCTATTACAGGTTTGCATTAGTTGAGTCAGATGTATACATAAACTCTCAATATGAATGTAAATGACATCTTTAATTCTTATCTTTAAATCCTCATAAGAAATCTGGATCACGCTACACTAAAAATATTCCTCCGTGGTGAGAATCAGTCCAGTACAAAGTTTTCCAATCTTGGCAGTATTGACATTTTCCTTTGTTATATGGTGCTGTCCTAAGCGCTGTGGGATGTTTAGCAGCATCCCTGGCTCCTGACTCACTAGGTTCCAATACCAATCCCTGCCCAGCTGTGGCAAGTAAAAATGACTTTAAACATTGTTGAATATACCTTGGCAGGGGGCAGCTAAATCACTCCCAATAGAGAACCACTGAAAATCCTGAAGAAGAACTAAAGAGACTTCTGATGAAAGTGAAAGCGGAGAGTGAAAAAGTTGGCTTAAAGCTCAACATTCAGAACACTAAGATCATGGCATCCGGTCCCAACACTTCATGGCAAATAGATGGGGAAACAGTGGAAACAGTGGCGGACTTTATTTTTCTGGGCTCCAAAATCACTGCAGATGGTGATTGCAGCAATGAAATTAAAAGACGCTTACTCCTTGGAAGGAAAGTTATGACCAACCTAGACAGAATATTAAAAAGCAGAGACATTACTTTGCCAACAAAGGTCCATCCAGGCAAGGCTATGGTTTTTCCAGTGGTCATGTATGGATGTGAGAGTTGGTCTATAAAGAAAGCTGAGCACCAAAGAACTGATGCTTTTGAACTGTGGTGTTGGAGAAGACTCTTAAGAGTCCTTTGGACTGCAAGGAGATCCAACCAGTCCATTGTAAAGGAGATCATTCCTGGGTGTTCATTGGAAGGACTGATGCTGAAGCTGAAACTCCAATACTTTGGCCACCTCTTGTGAAGAGTTGACTCATTTGAAAAGACCCTGATGCTGGGGAAGATTGAGGGCAGGAGGAGAAGGGGACGACAGAGGATGAGATGGTTGGATGGCATCATAAACTTGATGGACATGGGTTTGGGTGGACTCCAGGAGTTGGTGATGGACAAGGAGGCCTGGTGTGCTGCGGTTCATGGGGTGGCAAAGAGTCGGGCACGACTGAATGACTGAACTGAACTGAACTGAAAATCCTGGAGTAAACAAACATTATATGATCCTCGTACCTTTAAAAGTGAGTTATCTTCACTTTTATGAATAAAATATCAAGCACACAAATCATGGTCATGTAAACTTTTCGTTAACTATCCATAACTCTCTTTGTGTTTAAACATGTCTTCCCAGGTGGCACAGTGGTAAAGAATCCACCTGCCAATGCAGGAGATATAAGAGATGCGAGCTCAATATCTGGGTTGGAAAGTTCCTCCAGAGGAGGAAATGGCAACCCACTCTAGTATTCTTGCCTGGAAAAGTCTTTGGATGGAGGAACCTGACAGGTTACAGTCCATAGGATCCCAAAGAGTTGGACATGACTGAGCACACACACACACACACACTGTTTTCATTACATTTCTCTCCAGCTTTTGATATCTAGCTTTGATTCCTATTTTCAATTCTAAATGAATATTTTCAAGCTTCTGCAACAGTATATATAGATTTATTGCACTGATAGCATGAATTGGCCTCCTTGAATCCATATTCTTTGCAATGCAAGTTCACAGCTTCTCCTCACAAAAAAAGTACGGTCTTTTACTTTTCCTTGAATCTGGATTAGAGTTTAACTTGTTTGGCCTACAGAATGTGGCAAAATTGATAGGGTGTCAGTTCTGAGTTTAGGCCTCAAGGTGCCTTGTGTTGCTTCCTCTCTGAGGGACAAGCCATCCAAGCAGAAGGCATCTGAGAACACACAGCCTTCAGCAGATTGTTTGCTGAGAACAAAATCATAAGACAGTTCTGAGATCATTCAATTCCAGATCAGTAGAATCACCCAGTGAACTCTCAGACTTTGGAGCTAAATAAACATTGATCATTTTAAGCCACTAGATTTAGGTTCTGGGTGTTATGCAGAATTATTTAATAAGCTGACTTATCTACTAAATTGATCTTAATTATTTCTAAAATTTTGGACCAGACTTATTCTTTTTGCTCTTTCTGCACCAGTAATTCCAAATAGAATTACTTATTTTTCTTTTGCCCCTGAAACTCAAACTTAATCCAGTCTCATTTGGTGAGAACTTCCATGCATTCTTTTCCAAATCCTGAAACGGGAAGTATGGTTCAGTGATAGACTTTATTTTTCATATTCTTCAAAACTACTTATCTTTGTTTAGAATAATTATGGTTTGATTAATTTCATTATGTGAAAAGGACTTTATCTAGCAATAATACTATATAGAAATGCCAGATTTCAAAGAAATAAATTGGACACAAGTTAAATTAATAATTGAGACTTGATCACACATTTCATGAGGATTTAAACCTTGGAATCTTTTCATTTTAATGCATAGAGATCAGCTGAGTGTTCATGTATTCCAATTCATTTGGCATTGTATACTATAAATTCAGTGTTTAAATTACTGATATCTTCAAAAATGTAACAAGTCTGATTATGTTTCCTAAGTACCTTAGTGCTATTTCCTTCCTTAAAAGTGAGTTAGTTCATGTAATTTGGCAGATAAACAGCCCACAAAGGTATAGGGTTTAAGCAAAACTGTAACGTAAGATATGTATGGAGTACACTATGGGACTAGATTCAGAAATTAATGGCAAATGATCTCCTTTGTGATTTGAGCCTATTGAATGTCCATTTATTATTTATATCTATTCATGACATTTACATACTGTTTAATGTATTCATTGGAAGAAATGTACTCATTTTTAAATTTGGGAACATTTACTTCATGAAAACCTTAATATATCAAAGAAAACTAGAAATGGGAAACACTTGTGATCTTAGGATTGAGACATCTGCATATCCAATTAAATAACTATCAGAGGTTATTATCATAGCACCACAAAGAAAATCTTATTTGGTAGAAAACACAAATAGTAATAATTAGAAGAGTTGTTAATCATATAATTAAAGAATCAACAAGTATTCAGATATCAATTTCAGCAGTGCATATAATGATACTTCTAATACATCATCTACTTGAAGACAGGAAATAGCTTTCTTGGCTTTCTTCTCTTCTGTTACCCAATGTGTAAACTAGAACTGCACACTTAAGATCTTTGAGTTCCATGTACCCTCTGTGACTTCTCTAGGTTCTAAAACATGAACCTTGCTCACGTTTGTCCATTTGTGCCTTCAGTGGTCTATACTGTATAGTGAATGGCAGAATTAATGAAGGCCTAAAATGTGGTTCTAAGCATGTGGCATTATATCTGATCTGAGTAATAATCACAAACTGGTAAACCATGGGTGACAGTCTGAACATTCTACTCTTAATAACAAACTGCCAGATGACATGACATAATTATTTTATTTAGGGGGAATATTTAGCCTATGTGAAAGTGAAAGGCACTCAGTCATGTATGACTCTTTGCAACTGCATGGACTACACAGTCCATGGAATTCTCCAGGCCAGAATACTCCAGTGGGTTGCCTTTCTCTTGTCCAGGAGATCTTCCAAACCTAGAGATTAAACCCAGGTCTCCCACATTGCAGGCAGATTCTTTACCAGCTGAACCACAAGGGAACCCAGAAATGCTGGACTGGGTAGCCTATCCCTTCTCCAGTGGATCTTCCTAACCCAGGTACTGGATCCAGGTCTCCCACATTGCAGGCAGATTCTTTACCAGCTGAGCCACAAGGGAACCCAGAAATACTGGAGTGGGTAGCCTATCCCTTCTCCAGTGGATCTTCCTGACCCAGGTACTGGATCCAGGTCTCCCACATTGCAGGCAGATTCTTTACCAGTTGTACCAAAGGGAAGCCCAAGAATACTGGAGGGGTTAGAGGGCAACTTTAACTGCAGTAAATGACAATATATATAGCATATTTTATTTCTAAATAATGGTTTACTCACCCCACCCATAAGTTGGTGACTCAGAAATATATATCTCTGACCAAGTCTTCTCTCAACTTCTACACTTACTTACTTATTGATCATTCTACCTGGAAATCTGATGGACAGTTCAAATTCAACACACTCACCTCTAAGTTTGCCCAGATATCCCTTTCTCCATAATTCTTAATATACACTTAATATCTTACTAACAGACACTGAAGCCAGAAAACTTGAAAGTAATGGATGCATTATTCCCTCTCACTTCCCTTAGCTGGTTTTTCCCAAACTGTATTGATCTACTTTTTCACTTAAAAAAAAAAAAAATCTAGCCCATTTATTTTTACCCCCACTGCAACTGACTCCTTAAAGGCTTTAGGCATCATTGCTTTGATAGCATCACCATGCAGCCCTCTGACTCTTTCTAGACTATCTATTACCTCCAGTGACTTTCTTAAACTTTACATTTAATCCCTGGATGTCCTTAATTAAACACTTCTCATTTAGTAAAGCATGATGGCAAATTCCCACATAGGTCAACCAGGTAAATAATGAAAATAGCAGTAAGCAGACTTTGGCCACATGGAAAACAGAGTTCCACTTAAAGAAGGCAGTAATTACTCAGTTCCAGAAATTGTCATAGTACAGAAACATGGGGCCAATATAGATGAATGGTCAGATATTTCAAGAAAAATCAGAAATTTCTGTGAAGTCTCCCAGTTTTTAAATGATTGTATTGATTTCATTTTAACATGCCTGGCCTAAAGAATGAAGTGAAAACTCTCCAGTATCTTAACAAAGACCTCTATGATTTCATAAAACTCTCCAAAGTTCCTTTTTAAGTGTTGTTCTCACAATTTTCTCTTCAGATAAACCAATACCGCTTGATGTCAGATGTGACAGTGACTCAGTCGTGTCCAACTCTTTGCAACCCCATGCACTACACAGTTCATGGAATTCTCCAGGCCAGAATACTGGAGTGGGTAGCCTTTCCCTTCTCCAGGGGATCTTTCCAACCCAGCAATCGAACCCAGGTCTCTTGCATTGCAGGAGGATTCTTTACCAACTGAGTCACAAGGAAAGCCTTTGATGTCAGATATGTCTGGGCAATTTTGTGTTTCCTTGAGTACTCCCACTCTTTCCAGCTCTGCTAACTGTGTGCATGTTCCTTGTACTCTAATGGGACCACTTTTCCTTAGCCCCTTGAATACTTATCATTCCCTAAAGTGGGCTATCTCTGTATATTTTATCATAACACTTGCAACCCTATAATTGCATTTGCGTGTTTATATTTCTTTCTCCCCATGGCACTGTGAACTCCTTGGAGAGAGAAACTGTGTCTTATTCTTCTACGTATCTCCAGTTTTAAGATAATTCCTGACACATTGTGGTTCCCAATGGATGTTGAATAAAGGAACTGTCAAAATGAATAAGGTAAATATTTTCTAGGAAGTATTTAGAAAATATGTATTTTAGTGAAGAATCCAAAGAGAAAATTGGATCTCAAATGCTTTTGAACTAATCAGTGTCCTGTTGGGAAATAAAAGCTACACTGATTATTGTATGGAAATAAAATTATTAACCAAGTATTGAAAAGGATAAAGAGAAAACTGTAAGGTATCACAGTGGCAACATTCCCACTCCTAAGGCTGCAGAAACAAAGAAGAGAAGCTGAAAGTATTAAAACTGAGCAGCATGGAGGTGGAGGAGTTCAGTGAAGTCAAACTCAGAACTTTGAGGATAGGGTTCGTTGGAGCTGCTGCTGGAGCCAGGAGGACTTGTGTCCCAGACCTCTGAGGCAGAGGGTGCCAGACTAGAGCTGGTGTATGTGAGTGGGACATGCACCATACATACAGCTGGTCCTGTGACATTTGAAAATATTAAACGTTGATTCTACCATTGTGAAAATATTGAAACATGGATTTGACAGTTGTTTCTGCAAAGGACTATTCAATTAAGTTCAGTTCAGTCACTTAGTCATGTCTGACTCTGTGACCCCATGAACCACAGCACACCAGGCCCCCCTGTCCATCACCAACTCCCAGAGTCCGTCCAAACCCATGTCCATTGAGTTGGTGATGCCATCCAACCATTTTATCTTCTGTCGTCCCCTTCTCCTCCTGCCCTCAATCTTCCCCAGCATCAGGGTCTTTTCAAATGAGTCAACTCTTCACAAGAGGTGGCCAAAGTATTGGAGTTTTAGCTTCAACATCAGTCCTCCCAATGAACACCCAGGAATGATCTCCTTTACAATGGACTGGTTGGATCTCCTTGCAGTCCAACTGACTCTTAAGAGTCTTCTCCAACACCGCAGTTCAGAAGCATCAATTCTTTGGTGCTCAGCTTTCTTTATAGACCAACTCTCACATCCATACATGACCACTGGAAAAACCATAGCCTTGCCTGGATGGACCTTTGTTGGCAAAGTAATGTCTCTGCTTTTTAATATTCTGTCTAGGTTGGTCATAACTTTCCTTCCAAGGAGTAAGCGTCTTTTAATTTCATTGCTGCAATCACCATCTGCAGTGATTTTGGAGCCCAGAAAAATAAAGTCCGCCACTGTTTCCACTGTTTCCCATCTATTTGCCATGAAGTGATGGGACCAAATGCCATAATCTTAGTGTTCTGAATGTTGAGCGCTAAGCCAACTTTTTCATTCTCCTCTTTCACTTTCATCAAGAGGCTCTATAGGTCTTCTTCACTTTCTGCCATAAGGGTGGTGTCATCTGCATATCTGAGATTATTGATATTTCTCCTGGCAATCTTGATTCCAGCTTGTGCTTCCTCCAGCCCAGCGTTTCTCATGATGTACTCTGCATATAAGTTAAATAAGCAGGGTGACAATATACAGCTTTGACATACTCCTTATCCTATTTGGAACCAGTCTGTTGTTCCATGTCCAGTTCTAACTGTTGCTTCCTGACCGGCATACAAATTTCTCAGGACGCAGATCAGGCGGTCTCGTATTCCTATCTTTTTCAGAATTTTCCACAGTTTATTGTGATCCACACAGTCAAAGACTTTGGAATAGTCAATAAAGCAGAAATAGATGTTTTTCAGGAACTCTTGCTTTTTCGATGATCCATCGGATGTTGGCAATTTGACCTCTGGTTCCTCTGCCTTTTCTAAAACGAGCTTGAACATCTGGAAGTGCATGGTTCACATATTGCTGAAGCCTGGCTTGGAGAATTTTAAGCATTACTCTACTAGCTTGTGAGATGAGTGCAATTGTGCACTAGTTTGAGCATTCTTTGAGATTGTCTTTCTTTGGGATTGGAATGAAAACTGACTTTTTCCAGTCCTGTGGCCACTGCTGAGTTTTCTCTTGGCAGAACTCTATTAGTCTTTGCCCTGATTCATTCTGTACTCCAAGGCCAAAGTTGCCTGTTACTCTGAAAAGGACATCTTTTTTGGGTGTTACTTCTAGAAGGTCTTGTAGGTCCTCATAGAACTGTTCAACTTCAGTTTCTTCAGCGTTACTGGTCAGATTATAGACTTGGATTACCGTGGCATGGAATGGTTTGCCTTGGAAACGAACAGAGATCATTCTGTCGTCTTTGAGATTGCATCCAAGTACTGCATTTCAGACTCTTTTGTTGACTATGATGGCTACTCCATTTCTTCTAAGGGAGTCCTGCCCACAGTAGTAGATATAATGGTCATCTGAGTTAAATTCACCCATTCCAATCCGTCTTAGTTAGCTGATTCCTAAAATGTTGATGTTCACTCTTGTCATCTCCTGTTTGACCACTTCCAATATGCCTTGATTCATGGACCTAACATTCCAGGTTCCTATGCAATATTGCTCTTTACAGCATTGAACCTTACTTCTATCACCAGTCCCATCCACAACTGGGTGTTGTTTTTGCTTTTGCTCCATCCCTTCATTCTTTCTGGAGTTATTTCTGCACTGATCTCCAGTAGCATATTGGGCACGTACCAACCTGGGGAGATCATCAGCTGTGACGGGGCACAGGCGCAGCCGAGAGAAGCTACCCCACGTCCAAGGTCAGGGGCAGCAGATGAGAGGACCTACCCCACGCAAGAGGTAAGGAGCAGTGACTGTGCTTTGCTGGAGCAGCCATGAAGAGATACCCCATGTCCAAGGTAAGAGAAACCCAAGTAAGATGGTCGGTGCTGCGAGCAGGCATCAGAGGCCAGACAGACTGAAACCACAATCACAGACAACTAGCCAATCTGATCACACGGACCACAGCCTTGTCTAACTCAGTGAAACTAAGCCATGCCGTGTGGGGCCACCCAAGACGGATGGGTCATGGTGGAGAGGTCTGACAGAACGTGGTCCACAGGAGAAGGGAATGACAAACCACTTCAGTATTCTTGCCTTGAGAACGCCATGAACAGTATGAAAAAAAGCACTGTTACTGAGGAGTAAAAAGAAGAGATGGCGGGGGGGAAATTCCAGCTGAATTATTTAAAATTCTAAAAGATGATGCTGTCAAAGTGCTGTACTCAATATGGAGCAAATTTGGAAAACTTAGCAATGGCCACTAGGGTCTGGAAAAGGTCTGATTTCATCCTAATTCCAAAGAAGATCAATGCCAAAAAATGCTCGGACTACTGTACAATTGAGCTCATTTCACGTGATAGCAAGGTAATGCTCAAAATCCTTCAAGCTAGGTTTCAGCACTATGTGAACCAAGAACTTTCAGATGTGCAAGATGGACTAGAAAAGGCAGAGGAACCAGAGATCAAATTGCCAACTTTCATTCGCTCATAGAAAAAGCAAGAGAATTCCAGAAATGCATTTTACTGCTGCTTCATTGACTACACTAAAACCTTTAACTGTGTGGATCGCAACAAACTGGAAAATTCTTAAAGAGATGGGAATACTAGACCACCTTACTTGCCTCTTGAGAAACCTGTATGCATGTCAAGAAGCAACATTTAGAATCAGACATGGAAAAACAGACTATTTCCAAATTAGGAAAGGAGTATGCCAAGGCTGTATATTGCACTCTGTTTAACTTGTATGTGGATTACATCATGTGAAATGTCAGGCTGGAGGAATTGAAAGCTGGAATCAAGATTGTTGGTATAAATATCAATAACTTCTGATATGCAGACAGGACTACTCTTATGGCAGAAAGTGAAGAGGAAATAAAGAGCCTCTTGATGAAGGTGAACGAGGAGAGAGAAAAAGCTGACTTAAAATTCAACATTCAGAACACTAAGATCATGGCATCTGGTCCCATCACTTCATGGCAAAATAGATAGGGAAGAAATGGAACAGTGGCAGATTTTACTTTCTTGGGCTCCAAAATCACTATGGATGGTGACTGCAGCCATGAAATTAAGAGATACTTGTTCCTTGGAAGGAAAAACTATGACAAACCTAGACAGCACATTAAAAAGCAGAGACATCACTTTGCCAACAAAGGTCCATATGTCAAACTATTGTTTTTACAGTAGTCATGTATTGCCATAAGAGTTTCACCATAAAGAAGACTGAGTGCTTTGGAAACTCAGTGCTGGAGAAGACTCTTGAGAGTCCCTTGGACTGCAAAGAAATCAAACCAGTCAATCCTAAAGGAAATCAACCCTGAAGATTCATTGGAAGGACTGATGCTGAAGCTCCAATACTTTGGCTGCCTGATGTGAACAGTGGACTCATTGAAAAAGACCCTGATGCTGGGAAAGATTGAGGGCAGAAGGAGAATGGGGTGACATAGGATGAAATGGCTGGATGGCATCATCAACTTAATGGACATGAATTTGAGCCAACTCCAAGATATAGTAAAGAACAGGGAAGCCTGGTGTGCTGCAGCCTATGGTGTCACAAGAGTTGGAAACAAGTTAGCAGCTAAATAACAACAAAGAGGAGAAGACGAGGTAATGCTGCCATCAGGGGAGGAGAAGGAAGGGGAGGCCCTCTTTGCTTGTTCCAGCTTTAGAGTCTCCCTGTAGAACCTTTTTTTGAAAGAACCAAACTTGGGATCAGTTGGCAAAGAAAAAACAAAACTTGTAGAGTCCCAGTCCCAATATGAAAATGTTGAGTATGCAAGTGAGTTTAAAGCTGAGAGAAGATATCTGGCATAAAATCTTGAAAAGACAGTGAGAAAAACTGAGATGAAGAAAGTAAGCAATTTACATGGAGTAACAGACAAGCAAAGACACAACTGAAGTAAAGACCGACTGACGCTGCTGTAAACATTTTGTTTCATTTAATTCTCACAAATTCCTCTATACTAAACATTATTATTATTATTACATTTATGTGAAGAAACTGAGGATGAGAGATGCTTCGCCAGCATCATTATGTTAATAGATAACAGAAGTCTGAATTTGAGTTGAAAACTCTCTTATTCCAAAATTTACACTCTTGGTGATAAATGTGTGTCTTTAGGAGCAAGATGTAGCTTCTTGCTGAAGGATTAAACCTGTGTTTTATCCCACAAGATTCAGAGAAGTCAGAGTGTAAAAGGGGACAACAAATCTGACTCTGTATTGGATGTTTATTTTATTTAAACCATTGTGTTCTATTGTTTTTGCTACAAGTTAAGAATATTGCCTATAACCTGGAATATATAGGATAGCCCATTCTCAAAGTTCTTACCTTTAAGAGTGTAACACTTTTCCATTCATACAGAGATTAAAAGTTGCAGAACAGAGAATAACATTTGTCTTTTTGAAAGTTTACAGGAACACCGTGACTCATACACCAGACAGAAGCAAGAACAAAAGATTTCAATGATACCAAAAACAAGGACACCAAGGAGTTTGCAACAACAAACCACATCCACTCTCCTTTTAGCATAAAGGGAGCCTGTATTCCAACTTGAGTTCTTTGGGGTACTAGTCCACTGTCTCCTCGGTCTGCTGTCTTTCTGAATAAAATTGCTATTTCTTGCCGCAACGACTCTCTTGATGCATTGGCCTGTCATGTGGCAGGCAGTAAGAGTTTGGACTCAATAACAAAGCTACTGATATGAAAGAATTACACTGGCACCAAAATGTAATTGAGATTATACATAGCATCTTGCACCTTGAGAGAAGTGGAATTTGAGGTTTGATATATTTTCTCTGAACAGTTTTAAGAAGCTCTATGATCTGTTTATTTAATACCTAAGTGCTACTGACACAATCATTGGCACCTATTCTATTCTCTTAACATTCTATGTGTACTATTAATATAGCATTCAGTATAAGCTTTCTGCCTATTACAGTCTTCTGTCTTTAGTATTGCCTGAGTTATTCTACTAGGACAGAAATTGTCATTCATACCTTCTTATTTCTAATACATAACTCAGTTCCTTACACATAGGAAATCAATTACTGTTTGTTAAGTAAGTGGGCAAAACCACTATAATGTCATCACAGTCTACTAGAAAACACATATGAAATGCTTTGTGAACATCAGATGGCTGTTATAGTGGAGGTAAGCAAACTAAAATATAATCAGATCTATTGCCTAATTTTGTAAATGGTTTCATTAGAACACAGGTTAACCTGCTCTTTCATTTACATGCTGGTTATAGCTATCTTGCATTACAGTAGTAGAATTAAGAAGCAGCTAAAAAGATAATTCCCAAGAGGGTAGTACTGAAAAATGTGCTACCCATTGGACAACTGCACTCATCTCCCATGCTAGTAAGGACATGCTTAAAATCTTGCATGCTAGGCTTCAACATTATGTGAATGAAGAACTGCCAGATGCCCAAGTTGGATTTAGAAAAGGAAGAGGAACAAGAGATAAAATTGCCGTCATTCACTGAATCATGGAGAAAGCAAGGGGATTAAAAAAAAAAAAAAAAAAAAGATGTACCTCTGTTTCACTGACTATGTCAAAGCCTTTGACTGTGTGGATCATAATAAACTGTGGAAAGCTCTTAAAGAGATGGGAATGCCAGATCACCTCACCTGCCTCCTGAGAAAACTGTATGCAAGTCAAGAAGCAACAGTTAGAACACTGTATAGAACAGCTGATTGCTTCACGATTGAGAAAGTCATACAACAGGGCTGTCCGCTGTCATCCTGTTTGTTTAACCTATATGCTAAGCACATCATGAGAAATGCCAGGCTGGATGAGTAACAAACTGGAATCAAAATAGGCAGGAGAAACAGCAACAGCCTCAGAATGTGGATGATACCACTCTAATGGCAGAAAGCGAAGAGGAGCTAAAAAGCTTCTGGGTGAAGGAGAAGGAGGAGAGTGAAAGAGCCGGCATATTAAAAAACAAAAAACAAAAAAAAAAACACTAAGACCATGGCATCCAACCCTATTACTTCATGGCAAAAGAGGGGTAAAGGTGGGAGTAGTGACAGATTTCCTCTTCTCGGGCTCTAAAATCACAGCAGAGGGTGACTGCAGCCATGAAATCAGAAGACATTTGCTTCTTGGCAGGAAAGCTATGATAAGTCTAAAGAGTGTGCTGAAGAGCAGAGACATTACTCTGCTGACAAAGATTCATACAGTCAAGGCTATGGTCTTCCCAGTGGTCACACACAGATGTGAGAGCTGGACCATAACAAAGGTGGAGCTCCAAAGAATTGATGCCTTCGAATTATGGTGCTGGAGAAGACTCCTGAGGGTTCCTTATCAGCAAGGAGATCAAACAAGTCAATCTAAAGGGAAATCAACCCCGAATACTCATGGGAAGGACTGATGTTGAAGTTGAAACTCCAATATTTTGGTCATCTAACGTGAATAGCTGACTCATTGGAAAAGTCCCTGGTGCTGGGAAGGATTGAAGGCAGAAAGAAAAGAGGCTGTCAGAGGATGAGATGGGTGGATGGTATCACCGATGCAATGGGCATGAACTAGGGCAAACTTTGGGAGATGGCGAGGGACAGGGAAGCCTGGGGTGCTGCAGTCTATGGGGTTGCAAAGAGTCAGACATGACTGGGTGACTGAACAGCAGAGACAATAAAGATCACAAAGCTGGACATGTTTACTTTGTGGCTCTTTATAGAATAGTCTGTCCATACTTGTGGTGGTGGTGGTGGTGATTTAGCCGCTAAGTCATATCCGACTCTTGCGACCCCATGGGCTATAGCCCACCAGGCTCCTCTGTCCACGGGATTTCCCAGGCAGGAATACTGGAGTGGGTTGCCATTTCTACCTTTGTATTAGATGCTAATTGTTTAGAAGCAATACATTTGGTAATTTTATTTTTGGATGCCAGAAAATGGAAAAACTGAGACTAAGGATATTCTGCAATAGTCCAAGCAAAAAGTAATGATAACTTATATCCATCAGAGCTGAATAAAAGGAAATACACTTTTATTCATTTAACAAATATTTATTCAGTATCTATAATGTTTTTTATTACTATTCCAGGCACTTAATAAGTTTATTCAGTAAATGTTTATTGATCTACTATTTTCAAACACCATTTCTGTTCTTTTACAGCTTATGTTCAGTCCAGTGAAGGAGGACTAACACTTGATGGGAGAATTACCAAAATTAGGTGACAGATTGAATATAGTGGTTGCTAACCTTAAATTAAAAGTTATTTTACCAGCATAAGTGGGTTTATTTGGTAATGGTCAAGGATTGCAATTTGGAACAAGCAAACCAGGGCAAAACCATAGGCTAAGTCCAGCAAACAAAGGAAAAGAATGTTATTTTATAGAGAGAAAGGAAGAAGTTGGAAGGTGTGGTTTTGAATGAAAGTCCAGTGGAGAAAAGTAGTTCAGGGTACTGATAGTTTCTCAGTTGAGTTACCGGGGTAGTCAACTTCTTGTAGGAGATACAATCTGCATCTTTTCCAGTTGGGTCCTATGATTGATGATTCTTCTGTTGGAGTTTGGAACTGACAAATCTATAATTGACCTCCAGTGATAATGCTGGAGAGCTCCTATTTCTGGTCTCCTGACTCCATTTTAGTGAGGTTTCTCTATTAATTTTCACAGGATTTAAGGACTGAAGAGTCTTACATAGTATTATCATAGCATGTAACATGTTAAGCTGTGTTGTATCACATGTATTTTACATGACTATCTCTTATTTGGTTATACTCTCCCTGAGGGCAATTCACCTGCAGATTTGTCTTTATGAATCCAACCCTGGGACTACACATGACAAAAAGTACTTACTGAGGTGAAGTAAATGGTTGGGACTTGAGCTAAAGTTATTCAGCTTAGAAAGGAAGAATATGAGATTGGAAGATGTTGTCTGAGTCAGTACTGTAGTAAATCCAAGTCAAAATCTCCCCTCTGTCCATGTGGAGATAGAGAAGGGAGAGTAAGAACAAATCTCAAGGGCACAGCTCTCATTTTCTGAGTCCCAGATCAGCATTCTGGCTTTACCATGCATTAACTCAGCAAATAGCAGTCAGCACAAACTCTTACTTCTCAGTGGATGAGAGGCTGATCTAAATTCTCGTTAGCGTAAAAGGTATAGTCATTAAAGTGACATTATTTAGAGGACATGGAACTATAAGGTATCAGCTACAACTTCCTTAATGTTGCCTCTATCCTTGTAACCCAGTCTGCCAGCCTTGGTAGTTCGTTGCCAAATCTTGCAAAGCTTTCCATTGTCTCTGAAACTGAAGAGACAACAACTGTCACTCAGAGTCACTTTTGAGAAATATCACTATTCACAGACTATACGCACCTCCAAACTGAAATCAACATTATCACCACACACAACTTGTTGAAAGCAAGACATTCTTTTTTCAGTCCAGTCAAGTTTTGCTGAATATCAATAAGGTAATGCCTATAGCAATTTTTTTTGCCAATTAGTATACATTTCTTCTGTTGGAATTCACACCACTTTTCTTAATTAATCCTGACCTTTCATCCTGCATTTTATAAGCTTCTTAAGAAGTTAGAAATAAATAATTCAGTCCACATATTTTCTGAAAAGAGACAAGCTGTTTTACTCTATCCTCAGAGAATAAATTAAATAGCTATTCAGATTAAGCTCATGGAAAATTGGATAAACAAATGTAAAAATCATATATCTTCTGCATGAAGCACAGAGATTGAGGCTTTCTGCTGCTGAAGGATTTCTAGAGATTTGGAGAAGGACAGTGTCATGGGAGGTGTTTTCTTGTTTTGCACATTGAGGACGGCATCTACCTTTTAGGATTTGTAAACTTTAAAGTTTATAGTCAGTATTTGAAATTTAAATCATATTCTTTCATATTTCCATGATGTTACCCTCTGTATAGGGAATATAAAAGGCACATGAATTTAGGCCACTAAATTCTTCATAATTTTTCATGATATTACAAAAATATATATCTTCTTCCCCATTATGATTGGATGATCTCTTAACAATATCCATATTTTTGAGTAGTGTAGCAAACATAAAGACCTTTTCTTATAACTCTCATGCATTTAAATGTTCAGAGTTCTCCTATTGCCACTGAATGATTTTATCATATCTCACCTTCTCAGTCTTATGCCACAATATCTCCCCGTATACTGTTTTCAAGGAAATATGTAAATTCTTGCTATTCACCAAGATACTGCTTTTCCTAAAGCTATTCCCTCTGAAAGAAATCTCTTTTACCGTGTAATTATTTCTCATCCCCTTCCCTCCACAAACCTCTCTCTGGTGAAAATGTATCCATTCTTCAGGGTCTAAACCTTCAAGAAAGCCTTATATAATTCCTTCAGTCAGACATGTTTCCTTCTACAGCTGTAGGTAGATTTCTCATTGCATTTAACTTACACAATGTCTTAGTTGCTCAGTCAAGTCTGACTTTTGCAACTCCATGAACTACCAGGCTCTTCTGTCCATGGAATCCTTCAGGCACGAATACCAGAGAGAAGAGCCATTTCCTTCTCCAGGGTATCTTCCTGACCCAGGGATCGAACCTGTATCTCCTAACTTGCAAGTGGATTCTGTACCATCTGAGCCATCAGGGAAGCCCAACTTACACAGTATAAATTCACACTGATTTATAAATTTTTCAGTTCAGTTCGGTTCAGTCACAGAGTCACGTCCAACTCTTTGAGACCCCATGGACTGCAGCACACCAGGCCTCCCTGTCCATTGGCAACTCCCAGAGCTTGCTCAACTCATGCCCATCAAGTCAGTGATACCATCCAACCATCTCATCCTCTGTCGTCCCCTTCTCCTCCTGCCTTCAATCTTTCCCAACAATAGGGTCTTTTCCAAAGGGTCAGTTCTTTGCATCAGATGGCCAAAGTATGGGAGCTTCAGCTTCAGCATCAGTCCTTCCAATGAATGTTCAGGACTGATTTCCTTTAGGAAGGACTGGTTGGATCTCCTTGCAGTCCAAGGAATGCTCGAGTCTTCTCCAACACCACAGTTCAAAAGCATCAATTCTTCAGCACTCACCTCTCTTTATAGTCCAACTCTCACATCCATACATGACTACTGGAAAAACTATAGCTTCGATTAGACACAACTTTGTTGGCAAAGTAATGTCTCTGCTTTTTAACATGCTGTCTAGGTTGGTCATAGCTTTTCTTTCACGGAGCAAACTTTTTTAAAATTTCTTGGCTGCAGTCACCATCTGCAGTGATTTTGGAGCCCAAGAAAATAAAGTCTGCCACTGTTTCCATTGTTTCCCATCTATTTGCCATGAAGTGATGGAACCAGATGAAATGATCTTAGTTTTTTGAATGTTGAGTTTTAAGCCAGCTTTTTCACTCTCCTCTTTCACTTTCATCAAGAGTCTCTTTAGTTCTTCTTTGCTTTCTGCCATAAGGGTGGTGTCATCTGCATATCTGAGATTATTGATATTTTCCCAGCAATCTTGATTTCAGTTTATGCTTCATCCAGTCTAGCATTTCACATGATGTACTCTGAAAATAAGTTAAATACTCTGCATATAAGGTATAAAAATTTTATGCATATACAGTCTATTTGATATCTACCTTAAAAAATATTTCCTTAAAATTGATTTCAAAAACTGGAGCATATTTCCACAGTTGTTAGAAAATTAATTATCACATTAGATGAGTTTAGTAAAAGTTGTTTTATAATAAATAAATATCTCTCTATGTTAGACAGAAGCTTGCAAAAAAGCAGTAAGAATTTTTATTTATCTAAGAATTGGTTCTTTAATACTTTAGATAAATCTTGGTTAAGAAACTCCTTTAAAGAATATTTTTAAATAAATTAAATTAAGAAAATACATTTCTGATGAGTTAAAAGTAATAAGGTTACTGATGTTTTGCTTATATAATTTTACATAATATAAAATGTTGTGAACTAAAGATGGTTAAAAATTATCTGATCTATTCTGGTGATTAAAGTAATTAAATGGCTTGTTCAATATTGCTTGTGTGAGGAGTTGAGTAAGAACTAGAATCTTGACCTTTTAGCTTCTCATTTAATTTGTAAGAACATCAGCCAACCATCTTGTCAAAGAAATATATTTTGATTGCTAAATCTGAGGAGGGATGAGAAAAAAAAATTGGAAAATATATACACTGATTATGTAGGAGAACATTTTCTCATGTACTAAAATTTATTTTCCCACAACAAACTAGTTACTCACTGTATTTACTCTGTGCACTCATAATATATGAAGATCCCAATCTCATTACAAATGGCTACACAGTTTATTTAATACATTTATGTTTTTGATGTTCTATGACTACTGAACTTTATCAGCTCAAAAATTAGTTTAGATTTGTCCCTCCAACCCTTACCCTTTAGTTCAGTTCAGTTCAGATGGTCACTTGCATCCGACTCTTTGCGCCCCCATGGACTGCAGCACGCCAGGCCTCGGTGTCCATCATCACTCTTGGAGTTTACTCAAATTCATGTCCATTGAGTTGGTGATGCTGTCCAAACATCTCATCCTCTGTCGTCCTCTTCTCCTCCTGCCTTCAATCTTTCCCAGCATCAGGGTATTTTCCAATGACTCAGTTCTTTGCATCAGTTGGCCAAAGTATTGGAGTTTCAGCTTCAGTATCAGTCCTTCCAAGGAATATTCAGGACTGATTTCCTTTGGGATGGACTTGTTGGATCTCCTTGCAGTCCAAGTGACCCTCAAGAGTCTTCTCCAACACCACAGTTCAAAAGCATCAATTTCTCAGTGCTCAGCTTTCTTTATAGTGCAACTCTCACATCCATACATGACTACTGGAAAAAGCATAGCTTGACTAGATGGATCTTTGTTGGCAAAGTAATGTCTCTGATTTTTAATATGCTCTCCAGGTTGGTCATAGGTTTTCTTCCATGGAGCAAGAATCTTTTAATTTCATGACTGCAGTCACCATCTGCAGTGATTTTGGAGCACCCAAAAAAATAAAGTCTGTCACTGTTGCCACTGTTTTCCCATTTATCTTCCATGAAGTGATGGGACCGGATGCCATGATCTTAGTTTTCTAAATGCTGAATTTTAAGCCAACTTTTTCACTCTCCTCTTTCACTTTCATCAAGAGACCCTTTAGTTCTTCTTTGCTTTCTGCCATAAGGGTGGTGTCATCTGCACTTCTGAAGTTATTGATATTTCTCCCAGCAATCTTGATTCCAACTTGTGTTTCCTCCAGTCCAGAGTTTCTCATGATGTACTCTGTATATAAGTTAAATAAACAGGGTGACAATAAACAGCCTTGATGTACTCCTTTCCCGATTTGGAACCAGTCTGTCTTTCCAAGTCCAGTTCTAACTGTTGCTTCTTGACCTGCATACAGATTTCTCAGGAGGCAAGTCTGGTGATCTGGTATTCCCATCTCTTTAAGAATTTTCCACAGTTTGTTGTGATCTACACAGTCAAAGGCTTTGGCATAGTCAACTAAGCAGAAATATATGTTTTTCCCGGAACTTTCTTGCTTTTCCAACGATCCAGTGGAAGTTGGCCATTTGATCTCTGGTTCCTCTGCCTTTTCTAAATCCAGCTTGAACATCTGGAAGTTAATGGTTCACATACTGTTGAAGCCTGGCTTGGAGAATTTTGAGCATCACTTTGCTAGTGTGTGAGATGAGTGCAATTGTGTGGTAGTTTGAGCATTCTTTGGTATTGCCTTTCTTTGGAATTGGAATGAAAACTGACCTTTTCCAGTCTTGTGGCCATTGCTGAGTCTTCCAGATTTGCTGGCCTATTGAGTGCAGCACTTTCACAGCATCATCCTTTAGGATATGAAATAGCTCAACTGAAATTCCATCAGCTCGACTAGCTTTGTTCATACTGATGCTTCCTAAGACCCATTTGACTTTGCATTCCAGGATGTCTGGCTCTAGGTGAGTGATCACACCATTGTTATCCTCTGGGTCGTGAAGATCTTTTTGTATAGTTCTTCTATGTATTCTTGCCACCTCTTTTTAATATCTTTTGTTTCTGTTAGGTCCCTACCATTTCTGTCCTTTATTGTACCCATCTTTGCATAAGATTGTCCCTAGGTATCTCTAATTTTCTTGTAGAGATCTCTAGTCTTTTCCATTCTATTGTTTTCCTCTATTTCTTTGCCCTGATCACTGAGAAAGTCGTTCTTATCTCTCCTTGCTATTCTTTGAAACTCTGCCTTCAAATGGATATGTCTTTCCTTTTTTCCTTTGCCTTTTGCTTCTCTTCTTTTCAAAGCTATTTGTAAAGTCTCCTCAAACAACCATTTTACCTTTTTGCATTTCTTTTTCTTGGGTATGGTCTTGATTACTGCCACCTGTACAATGTCCTTCCATAGTTCTTCAGGCACTCTATCTATCAGATCTAGTCCCTTGAATCTATTTTCACTTTCAATTTATAATCCTAAGGGATTTGATTTATGTCATACCTGAATGGTGTATTAGCTTTCCCTGGTTTCTTCAATTTTAGTCTGAATTTTGCAATAAGGTGTTCATGATCTGAGCCACAGTCAGTTCCTGGTGTTGTTTTTGCTGACTGTATAGAGCTTCTCCATCACCCAGAAAAGATGGCCTTTTCATTGTAGAGAACTGGAATGCAAAAGTATGAATTAAAAAAATACCTGGAGTAACAGGCAAATTTGGCCTTGGAGTACAGAATGAAGCAGGCCAAAGGCTAATAGACTTTTGCAAAGAGAATGCACTGGTCATATAAAACACCCTCTTCCAACAACACAAGGGAAGACTCTACACATGGACATCACCAGATAGTGAATACCGAAATCAGATTGGTTACCTATTAGTACTTTTTTGTAATTTTGTTTGATTCAACAATATTTGTTTTTGTTAGCAAGATGATTTTAGAATACGTTTGTGTCTTTCCCTCTGTCATTTATTAAAACTTAAGAAAATAACTTTTTCCTTTACAGTATTTTCTTGTACTTTATTTAGTTTTAATGAAAATAGTTCTATTAATAATTTTAAAACATATTCAAATTTTCCAAACTATATCATGATGTTACTATATTTTAGAAAGATATTGTTTGCTATTTTCTCAAAATTATTTCATAGTAAAATGACTTAAAATAGATGTCACTTACCCTATGACTTACCTTAAAAGATGATGTATCAGAACCTGTGATCTGAAAATTATTTGAAAAATCTGAGTTCTATTTTAATTTCTGTTCAGAATGATGATGTCATTATCATTGATGATGTCATTGTTACCAGTTCTTCTCATCAAAATTTTAAAAGCAAAGACACTTGTTTCAAAGTCTACCTATATCATAAATCATCACACTCTCAACTAAAGAGATTTTTTGTGATCTCTGGACTGAAGAAATTGGTACATGTCAGGGCTCTGAATGAAACTGTTTGAATAAGAGAAATACTTCGGCCTAATTCATGTGGACCTTCTATTACATCTAAGGTGTAAAGTCATGGTCACAAAGAGTGATTTAGTTTAATACTTCATCAGTCTGAGGTGCTTGACAGAGCACCTATGGATAATAAGTTACTTTGCCCTATGCTTAGGACTAATCAACTTTGACTGATATTGATTTCAAAATTGTATACTCTCTGAGGTACTGTGTTAGCTTTCACTTGGGAAAAAAAATGAAGTCTATATAACCTGCTTCATTCAAAATTTTTTGTTAGTTTAATCATCCAGTTTCTATCTTCGTAATAACTTTAGAATGTTGGCTCTCAAGAGGAAAGTTATGCTCCTTAGGAACAATTTGGGCATGTCTAGAAGACTCTGTGTTGTCACAATAATTGGAAAGCTTCACCAGCACTTACTAGGGAGGGAACAGGGATGCAAGATCCCCTTTAATATAAGAGATAGTGAACACAATGAAAGATTTGTATAACTGTCAGATGTCCTAATGGTCATTCAATTAGTTTAAAAACTGCTACAGCATTTATCTGAACCCAGAATCTAACTCATTTTTACATATAAATCTAAATATGTTTGCTGATTTTTTTAAGGTACATAGTGCATTTTTCAGATACTTAATGAGTTTGAAAATCAAGGGAAGAGGATGCTTTATTTATATATTTGGAAATTGATGCCAATAATTATTTGATATTTTGGAAAATATTTTACCAGAAACAGTGCACTGAAATTCAGACCACGAGTGCCCATAACTCTATTTGTCTTTGCTTATAGCTGACATCTGTATGGCCAGTTTTCATATCTGATGAAAGCATCAGCTAGTTAATTAAATCTTCTGGTATAGTCATTTCCAAGCATTTAGACATAAAAGTATATCTTATTAGAATATATAAGTAATATGGAATATAAAATAAAGGAAATCACCCAAATAAAACATCAGACACAAAGACAAAAGAGATTTTAAAAAAATATTGCAACATATGTTGTCTCTGAGATAATATCAAACATGCCAACGCAGACCAATTGCATTATAGGGGTTTGAGAGAAGAGAGAGAAAAAGGTATAAATAATGGATTTGAAAAAAAGGATGACTAGAAACTTCTCAAATCTAAAGAAGGAAACAAATATATAGGCACAGAAAGCCCAAACAAAATGAACCTAAATAGATTCACACCAAGAACATATCATAATTGAAATTACAGAAGTTAAAGAGAAATTATAAAAACAAAAAGATAAAAACAAAGACTCATATACAAGAGAATTTCCATAAGACTATCAGCTGACTTCTCTGCAGAAAATTTACAGGTCAAAGAGAGTGATATAATATATTCAAAGGGTAAAAAGTGTAAAACCTTCAACCTGGGAGTCTCCACCCAACAAGAATATCTTTTAGAGTAGAAGGAGATTTTCATTTCTCTGATAATGAGTGACCTTGAGCATCTTTTCATGTGTTTATTAGCTATCTGTATGTCTTCTTTGGAGAAATGTCTGTTTAGTTCTTTGGCCCATTTTTTGACTGGGTCATTTATTTTTCCAGAATTGAGCTGCAGGAGTTGCTTGTATATTTTTGAGATTAATCCTTTGTCTGTTGCTTCATTTGCTATTATTTTCTCCCATTCTGAGGGCTGTTTTTTCACCTTGCTTATAGTTTCCTTTGTTGTGCAAAAGCTTTTTAGTTTAATTAGATCCCATTTATTTTTGCTTTTATTTCCAATATTCTGGGAGGTGGGTCATAGAGGACCCTGCTGTGGTTTATGTCGGAGAGTGTTTTGTCTATGTTCTCCTCTAGGAGTTTTATAGTTTCTGGTCTTACATTTAGATCTTTAATCCATTTTGAGTTTATTTTTGTATATGGTGTTAGAAAGTGTTCTAGTTTCATTCTTTTACAAGTGGTTGACCAGTTTTCCCAGCACCACTTGTTAAACAGGTTGTCTCTTTTCCATCGTATATCCTTGCCTGAAAACCACAATGAGGTATCATTACACACCAGTCAGGATGGCTGCTATCCAAAAGTCTATAAGCAATAAATGCTGGAGAGGGTGTGGAGAAAAGGGAACCCTCTTACACTGTTGGTGGGAATGCAAACTAGTACAGCCACTATGGAGAACAGTGTGGAGATTCCTTAAAAAAAAAAAAACTGGAAATAGAATTGCCATATAACCTAGCAATCCCACTCCTGGGCATACACACCGAGGAAACTAGATCTGTAAGAGATACGTGCACCCCAATGTTCATCACAACATTATTTATAATTGCCAGGACATGGAAGCAACCTAGATGCCCATGAGCAGATAAATGGATAAGGAAGCTATGGTACATATACACAATGGAATATTACTCAGCCATTAAAAAGAATTCATTTGAATCAGTTCTAATGAGATGGATGAAACTGGAGCCCATTATACAGAGTGAAGTAAGCCAGAAAGATAAAGACCAATACAGTATACTAACGCATATATATGGAATTTAAAAAGATGGTAACGATAACCCTATATGCAAAACAGAAAAAGAGACACAGATGTACAGAACAGACTTTGGGACTCTGTGGAAGGCGAGGGTGGGATGTTCCGAGAGAACAGCATTGAAACAAGTAAACTATCAAGGGTGAAACAGATCACCAGCCCAGGTTGGATGCATGAGACAAGTGCTCAGGGCTGGTGCACTGGGAAGACCCAGAGGGACGGGATGGAGAAGGAGGTGGGAGGGGGGATCGGGATGGGGAACACATGTAAATCCATGGTTGAGTCATGTCAATGTATGGCAAAAATCACTACAATATTGTAAAGTAATTAGCCTCCAACTAATAAAAATAAATGAAAAAAAAATTGAATAGAAGGAGAGATACAGAACTTCTCAGACAAGCAAAAGTTAAAAGACTTTAGCAATACCAAGCCCACCCTAAAGGAAATGTTGAGGGGTCTTATCTAAATGGAAAAAAGGCAAAGAATCTCTATGAAAAATCCCAATAGGAAAGGCAAATATATAGTAAGGACTGAAGATCATTTAAATAAACCAATGGCATAGATTATAAGGCAAAGTTTTAAAACAGGAGACAGGGTCTTCCTCAAGAAACAAGAAAAATCTTGAACAACATAAATAACACCTAAAAGAATTATAAAAGGAACTATTTCTAGAAATTCATCCATTTCTTCTAGACCAGAAAAAGGAAGGAAATAATAAATATTAGAGAAGAAATAAAGATGAAAAGAAAAGCAACAGAAATGATCAAATCAGTGAAACCAAGAGCTATTTTTTTTTTTAATGATAAACAAAATTGATAAACTTTAGCCAGGTTCACTGAGAAGGGACCCAATAAGCAAAATAAGAAGTGAAAGAGGAGAGATACAAATTATACCATAGAGATACAAAAAAATCATAAGGGAATACTATGAGCAGTTGCATGATAACAAATTGGACAACTTGGAAGAAATGGATGAATTTCTAGAAACATAGAGTCTGTAAAAACTGGGTCAAGAAGGTACAGGCAATTTGAACAGATTGATCACTAGAAATGAAATGAAATTTGTAATGCAAAACTCCTAGCAACAAAAGTCCAGAACCAGAAGGTCTCACGGTGTTTTATGTTACCAAACATATAAAGGAGTAATACCTATCCTTCTCAGACTAGTCCACAAAATCTAAGTGGAGGGAATACTTCCAAATTTATTCTATAAGTCCACCATCACCATGATATCAAAACCAGACAAGAACAATACAAAAATAAAATTACTAGCTAATATCTCTGATAAATATCAATGCAGAAATCTTCAGTAAAATATTAGAAAATTGAATCTAGTAGTATCCAAAAAGAATCATGCACCATGATCAAGTTGGATTTATTTCAGGGTCACCAGGATGGTTTGACATTCACAAATCAATCAACATGATATATCACATTAAAAAAAAGTAAATATGAAAATCACATGATTCTCTCAGTAGATGATCATGTGAAAAAAAAGTGAAAAATTTAAAAGTCCATTCATGATAAAAAAATATCACCAAAGTGACTATAGAGAGAACATATTTCAACAGTATATAGACCATACAGTGATAATAAAATATCAGAAGGAGAAAGTAAAAAATAATCCCATTTAAAATTGCATCAACAAATAAAATACCTAAGAATAAATTTAAACAAGTAGGTGAGAGATTTATATATATACTCTGAAAGCTATAATATTGAAGAAGGAAATTAAAGATGATACAAAGGAATGGAAAAATTCCTTTTTTATTGAAAGAATTAATTTTGTTAAAATGGCCATAGTACCTAAAGCTATCTACAGATTTTGTGCTATCCTTATCAAAATACCACAACATTTTCCACAGAACTAGAAACAATAATTCTAAAATTCCTATGAAAACACAAAAACCTTAGCTGCTAAAAAAATTTCGAGAAAAAAAGAAAAAGTGAAAGTGTTAGTTGTTTAGTCCTGTCTGACTCTTTGAGACCCAATGGACTGAGCCTGTCAGCCTCCTCCATCCATGGAATTCTCCAGGCAAGAATACTGGAGTGAATTGACATTCCCTTCTTCAGGGAATCTTCCTGATTCAGAAAAAGAAAGAAAAAAGCTGGAAGCATAACCCTCCCAGATTTCAGACTAATATTACAAAGCCACAGTAATCAAAAGAGCATGATATTGGTACAAAAACAGACAAGTAGATCAATGGATGGAACTGAGTAGAGAGCTCAGAAATAAACCCACATACTCATTGTTAGTTACTCTATGACAAAAGAGGTAAGGATATACAATGGAGAAAAATAGTCTTTTCAACAAGTGGTGCTGGGAAAATTGGACAACTATAGATAAAATAGTGAGATTATAATATTCCTCCATATGTATAAAAATAAACTTCAAATGATTTAAAGAACCAAATGTAAGCTCTAAAAAAAAAAAAAAAAAAAAAAAAACACCTCCTAGAAGAGAACACAGGACACAGGTAGAACACTCCATTACATAAATTTTACCAATATTTTCTTGGCTCAGTCTCCTACGGCAAAATAAAGCAAAGCAAAGATAAACAACTGGGACCTAATTAAGTTTAAATGCTTTAGAAAACAAAGGAAACCATCTACAAAGTGAAAGGATAACCTACGGAATGGGAGAAAATAATTGGAAATGATGAGATGAACAATGGATTAAATTACAAAATACACAAACAGCTCATACAACTCAATATCACACACAAAAACACACACTTTGCAATAAAAAATGATCAAATACCTGAATAGACTTTCTTCCAAAGAGGACAAAATTTTTAACAGGCACATGAAAAGATGGTCAACATGGTTAATTACTAGAGAAATGCAAATCAAAACAGCAATATCAGCTGGCACCTGTCAGAATCAGTTCAGTTTATTGGCGCAACTGTGTCTGACTCTTTGCAACCCCATGGACTGCAGCAGGCCAGGTTTCCCTGTCTATCAACAACTCCTGGAGCTTACTCAAACTCATATCCATCAAATAGGTGGTATCATCCAAGCATCTCATCCTCTGTCATCCCCTTCTCCTCCCACCTTCAATTTTTCCCAGTAACAGGGTCTTTCACAATGAGTCAGTTCTTTGCATCAGGTGACTAAAGTACTGGAGTTTCAGCTTCAGTATCAGTCCTTCTAATGGAATTTCAGGACTGATTTCCTTTTGGATGAACTGCTGTATCTCCTTGCAGTCCAAAAGACTCTCAAGAGTCTTCCCAAGACCACAGTTCAAAAGCATTGATTGTACAGTGCTCAGCTTTCTTTGTAGTCCAACTCTCACATCCATACCATGACTACTGGGAAAACCATAGCTTTGACTAGATGGACCTTTGTTGGCAAAGTAATGTCTCTACTTTTTAATATGCTGTCTAAGTTGGTCATAACTTTTCTTCCAAGGAGCAAGCATATTTAAATTTCATGGCTGCTGTCACCATCTGCAGTGACTTTTGAGCCCCCAAAAATAGTCTGTCACTGTTTCCACTGTTTCCTCATCTATCTTCCATGAAGTGATGGGACCGGATGCCATGATCTTAGTTTTCTGAATTTTGAGTTTTAAACCAACTTTTCCACTCTCCTCTTTCACTTTCATCAAGAGGCTTTTTAGTTCTTCTTCACTTTCTGCCATAAGGGTGGTGTCAACTGCACATCTAAAGTTATTGATATTTCTCCTGGCAATGTTGATTCCAGCTTGTGCTTCATCCAGTCTGGCATTTCACATGATGTACTCTGCATAGAAGTTAAATGAGCAGGGTGACAATATATAGCCCTGATGTACTCCATTTCTGATTTGGAACCAGTCTGTTGTTCCATTCCAGTTCTAACTGTTGCTTCCTGAACTACATACAGATTTCTCAGGAGGCAGGTCAGGTGGTCTGGTATTCCCATCTCTTTCAGAAGTTTCCACAGTTTATTGTGATCCACACAGTCAAAGGCTTTGGCATAGTCAATAAAGCAGAAGTAGATGTTTTTCTGGAACTCCCTTGCTTTCTTGATGATCCAGCAAATGTTGGCAATTTGATCTCTGGTTCCTCTGCCTTTTCTACATCCAGCTTGAACATCTGGAAGTTCACAGTTCACGTATTGCTGAAGCATGGCTTGGAGAATTTTGAGCATTACTTTACTAGCGTGTGAGATGAGTGCAATTGTGCAGTAGTTTGAGCATTCTTTGGCATTGCCTTTCTTTGGGATTGGGATGAAAACTGACCTTTACCAGTCCTGTGGCCACTGCTGATTTTCCAAATTTGCTGGTATATTGAGTGCAGCACTTTCACAGCATCATCTTTTAGGATTTGAAATAGCTCAACTGGAATTCCATCACCTCCACTAGCTTTGTCTGTAGTGATGCTTCCTAAGGCCCACATGACTTCGCATTGCAGGATGTCTGGCTCTAGGAGAGTGATCCTATCATTGTGATATTGGAAGTGGTCAAGGAGGAGGTGGCAAGAGTGAACACCAAAATTATAAGAATCTTCAAAGTAAAACAGATTGGAATGGGGGAATTTAACTCAGATGCACCCCAATGTGCTAGCAAAGTAATACTCAAAATTCGCCAAGCCAGGCTTCAACAGTACAGGAACCGTGAACTTCCAGATGTTCAAGCTGGATTTAGAAAAGGCAGTGGATTCAGAGATCGAATTGCCAACATCTGCAGGATCACTGAAAAAGCAAGAGGGTTCCAGAAGCATATCTACTTTTGTGTTGTTGACTATGCCAAAGTTTTTGACTGTGGAGATTACAAAATACTGTGGAAAATTCTTAAAGAGATGAGAATACCAGACCACCTGACCTGCCTCCTGAGAAATCTGTATGCAGTTCAGGAAGCAACAGGTAGAACTGGACATGGAAAACAGACTGGTTCTAAATAGGGAAAGGTCTAAGTCAAGGTTGTATATTGTCACCTGCTTAATTAACTTATATGCAGAGTACATCATGTGAAATGCTAGGCTGGATGAAGCAGAATCTGGAATCAAGATTGCTGGAAGAAGTATCAATAACCTCGTATATGCAGATGACACCACCCTTATGGCAGAAAGTGAAGAAGAACTAAAAAGCCTCTTGATGAAAGTGAAAGAGGGGAGTGAAGATATTGGCTTAAAACTCAACATTCAGAAAACTAAGATCATGGCATCCAGTCCCATCACTTCAGGGAAAATAGATGGGGAAATCATGGAAATGGTGAGAGACTTAATTTTGGGGGGCTACAAAATCAATGCAGATGGTGACTGCAGCCATGAAATTATAAGATGCTTGCTCCTTGGAAGAAAAGTTACGACCAACGTAGATAGCATATTAAAAAGCAGAGACATTTCTTTACCAACAAAGATCCATCTAGCCAAAGCTATGGTTTTCCCAGTAATCATGTATGGATGTGAGAATTGGACTATAAAGAGAGCTGAGAGTCGAAGAATTGATGCTTTTGAAATCTGGTGTTGGCGAAGACTCTTGAGAGTCCCTTGGACAGCAAGGAGACCCAACCAGTCCATTCTAAAGGAAATCAGTCCTGAATATTCATTGGAAGGACTAATGCTGAAGCTGAAACTCCAATACTTTGGCCATCTGATGTGAATAACTGATTCATTGGAAAGACCCTGATGCTGGGAAAAATTGAAGGTGGGAGAAGGGGATGACAGAGGATGAGATGGTTGGATGGCATCACTATCGTGATGGACATGTCTTTGATTAGTATCTGGGTGTTGGTGATGGACAGGGATGCCTGGCGTCCTGCAGTCCATGGGGTCACAAAGAGTCCAACAGGTCTGAGTGACTGAACTGAACTGAACTGAACTGTTGCACCCCAATGTTCATAGCAGCACTGGTATGAGACATATAAAACCAAGATTGCCAATCAGCAGATACCTATCTTAAGATGTGGCATACACACAATGGGATACCTCTCAGACATAAAAATAATGAAATACTGCCTGTTTTAGCCACATGAATGAACTCAGAATATTATACTTAGTGAAATGTCAGACAAAGAAAGAACACTGTATGATATCACATATTTAAAATCTAAAATATAATACAAATGAATGTATATGCAAAACAGAAACAGAGCCATAGTCATAGAAAACAACCTTGTGTTTACCAAATGGGAGAGTGAAAAAGGGGAGGGTCATTTAGGTGTATGGGATTAAGAAATACACTCTACTATACATAAAATAGATCAGCAATAAGGAGATAAACTCACAGTACAAGGAATTAAATCCATTATCTTGTAATAACTTATAAAGGAGTATAATTTGCGAAAATATTGAGTCACTATGCTATATACCTGAAACTAATGTATAAATCAACTGTAATTCTATAAAAAAGTAATGCATATTATTTAATTGTAAGTTGTTTTTCTCACTCCTCTGTGTTGGAGTTAAGGCTTTATACTGATTATATTAGAGCTTACATGTGTTGCTATGTGATGATATCTTAAGAATTTTATTCCAAGATGATAGAGGTAGTGTTAGAACTGTTACTAAAGGTAACAGTGGGTGTTACTAGGCTGCAAGTAGTTGCTTTTGTCAGAGTGCAGTGACTTTGACAGAATGTGCTGCTGTTTAGTTGCTGGGTCAAGTCAGACTCTCTTGGGACAGAGAGAGTTCCTCTGTCCAGGGGATTTCCCCAGCAAGAATACTGGAGTGTGTTGCCATTTCCTTCCCCAGGGGATCTTCCTCACCTGGTGATTGAAACTGTATCTCCTGCTTTGGCAGGCAGGTTCTTTACCACTGAGCCACCTTTGACAGAATTTAGAACAGCGTTGAAGGATCTTGAAACCTTTCACTCTCATTTGTAGTTCATACAATGTATTTGTAGTTCATGCAGCATTCAAAAGCTAAAAAAAACAAAAAACAAAAAACAAGAAAACACAAGAAAATCTTGTTTGCTTTGAAAAGAAACTATTTCTTATGATTGAATTGAGTAACATTAACAGTGCATGGAAGCATTAGCTTAATTTAGAGATCATAAACTCAAGACCTACAAATTAACTTCTATTCTCTATAAATTTTTATTTGGCCAGCAATCATAGTTCAAAAATGTTGTAAAGTGAATGACTAGGTGAATACATACTTCAGAGCTACACCAAGCCTGCTGGCATATACCAAAGGCACGTCATCTGTTGTAACTTGTAAAAAATTGACTCCCACTGGGGGCGGGGTGGGGGAAAGTAGGGGATGTCTGAAGGGGTGGTCAGTTGCCAGAATTTAGATATTAGGAGAGTATATGTGAAGCATCCTGATTTCAGGCAGAGCATGAAAAAAAAAATGGAAGATCAGCAGCACTCTATCTGTCCTCCCCTGTGGCAACTATAATCTGGGCCTGAGAAGAGGCTTCCTCCTATAGACAGGCAGCAACTCTTCAGGGCATCTCAGTTCTTTATTGGCTTTCTCATTGGTTTTGATTCATTGATTTATATTATCTGACAAAACCTTATGTTTGTGACCTCTGGTTTAACTGGATATAAAACTACTCATATGAAGAAAAGTAAAATATCAAAGCAATCAGAAATGTATAGAGTGTTATAAAATATCAGGTCATATTTTATTATAAAGTTATATGTTAATTATGAAAATAAATAACACTATCATGCAGTATGATGAAAGGGGTGGGGGGGGTGCACAAGAGAAACAGAATTTGCAGTCAGGGTCTTGTATAATTTGCTTTACACTTTTACTTGTGGATATCTATATGCAAATCACATTTCCTTTTTGAACATCCTTTATTCTAATCTTTGAACATGACAGTAAAACCTGACTTGTTTATAAGGTTTCTGTTCACATCTCTTTGCGTCAACGTTTTTAATACTGTTTTGATGATCCCCTTCCCAATGCCACTCCAATATTCTGGCCAGGAGAATCCCATGAATAGAACAGAAGAGCCTGGTGGACTATAATCCATGCGGTCGCAAAGAGTCAGACACGACTGAGCATCTGAGCATTCCCACTCTCTGCTTCTGTTACAGAAGATTCAAGCAACCCTCAGGCTACCTTTGGAATCTATTTTGTCTACAAATGATGAGGAGACAGTTATCTGGAAAATTATATTCCTCTTGAAGATGCCTAGTTATTGTCGGAGGCAGTGGACATAAGGATGTTCAAATCCCTTACCTCATTCAGTAGAATTCTGAGGCATAATTTATACTCTGAAATGCCTGTGCAGATGAGATTAAGGCTACCTTTTGATCAGCTGCTTTAGTTTCCTTGAGAACTTTTCCTTATTTTTACTTTTTGTATACATAATCTCATCTTAGGGTCTGATTCTAGGGAAGCCCAACTAAAATACCTAATAACCAACCTCATAGGACTAGTGTGAGATATAATGTGATGCATGAAATGGAATTTTAAAATAATATTATAGAATGCTTTTGTTAAAAATTCTGGTTGAGTTTTCAAAGCAAAATCACAATATTTCCCATGCCCAAAACTTAAAGAATTATTTAACAGAAAACATTATTCAAACAATCTATCCATATATTTTACATGAGAAAATCAGAAACCCAGTGGAATTCAAGAAGTGGCATTTTGATAAGAGCTGCGCTGCTTGAATAACCAGTTTGTTTGACCCTTTGACACAACTGAACAACTAAGCATGCACACAGCAATAATGAGAAATAACACAACATTATGCTTTTCTTTTTGATCTAATATTTAACTCAAATTTGGGGTTCTTTTTTAGAGTAAAACAGGATCTTCACTCTTTGCAAAGTTATTTCTGAGCTACAAAAATTCTCTCTCAATGTTTTGCCCTGTATTACCGTGCTTTTCTCTGTATTCTCCCATTTAATCTTGGCTGCCATGATCACAGAAAATGTGAGGACATTTGCTTTTTGCATCTGTAGTGGAAACTTCGGCAGCACACAGTACCAGCCAAATAGATACATTCTATTATTTTGATCATGTATTCTACGTACCCAATATTATCTTCTTATGAAAATCTTGTTATTGCCCTGTTGCAATCACAGTATTTCATTACAATATTTAACTATCCCCAAAGTTAGAATCTACACTTTCATTGACAAAATCTGAGAACCAAATGTTCAGTTCTGTAGTAGGTATGAATTTAAGCAGGCTAAAAAGAGACACATTAAGTCTAAACTAAACATTTGCAATTGTTCTGTTAATTTGATTGTTATGATGGTCAATCAGCATGTATTTAATGACTCAAAAACAAACAAAATACAAGGCACGTATTAAATGACTTTTAAAAAATCCATTTAATTAGTTACTTTTTTAAGAAACAAAATTTCAATATAAAAGATCAATTTGGTAAGTTTCCCATCCTCCATCTTATACAACAGGAAACAGTCTGGAAAGAAAAAATATGGCCATCAAGTTTAATATTTTTTTGCATTAGTTCTATAAAGTGATTGACTTAAATAAAAATATTTATTTTTAATGATTGTAGTCTCAAATTTGTTGTACTTATGTATAAAAAACACTCCCAATTAGCCATCATTTGGAAGACAAAAATACATATCATAACAATTATTTATGGAAAGGATAATGTATACAGCAGTTTGGGAGTCATATAGTTGATGACATGGACACTTAACAAAATTTGAAAATTTATGGCAGAAACTATAACATTTATGTTCAATTTAAAGTTTACCATAAACTGAAGCATAATTTTATTATAAAAAAAGCAATTTTTGTTCTTGTCAGTAGCTATGGTAATTTTAAATAATAATTGTATCTTTTTAGCTTTAGGTTAGAACATTTGTAGAAGTTCTAATTACATAAGATGCATATATATATATATATATATAAGTATTTATACCCTCAGAAAAAAACAAAATATATAATAAGCTGCATATGTTTAGAGATATGCCTCCTTCCCTCTGATGCAGGATGTAGTTCTGTGGTGAGGTACAGTCTATAAGCAGAGAAGGTAAATACATTGCAATAAGTGTTTTGGTTTATATTATGCTTTAATTATGCTTTTAAGTATGTATATATATTATACACAAGGGTAACTTATTCAGAGCAGGGAACTCAGAGAAGTCTTTTCAGAGTATATGCAAAAGTCATCTACATGAAGATTTTATGTGAGAGGTTCTGAGGAAGGATGTGGGAAAGTTCAGGTTAGAGGAGGGGGTGGAGAAAAATGGAAGGAAAGAGAGGATGAAAAAAAAGTGAATGTTGTAGAAATGGGGAAAAAAAAACTCAGTAGTACAATGAAATTATGTAAAGGAAGGGAGCAAATACGGGGTGATTCTGAGAGATAAATTATACTGAAGAGGAAAGCATGAACCTAAGCAGATTTATTAGGTCAAGAGTTTGTTCTTCATCTTAAAAGAGATGAGGAAAGTGGGGAGCCTTTCAAAGTCTTTCAGCAAGAGAGTTTAAGGCTATGCTATGGTGGCTCAGATGGTAAAGCGTCTGTCTATAATGTGGGAGACCCGGGTTTGACCCCTGGGTCAGGGAGATCCCCTGGAGAAGGAAATGGCAACCCATTCCAGTACTACTGCCTGGAAAATCCCATGGATGGAGGAGCCTGGTAGGCTACAGTCCATGGGGTCACAAAGAGTCGGACACGACTGAGTGACTGAACTGAACTGATACGTGTTAAAGAGTTCACAAGCTCATTCTGATTATAATGAAGGAGAATGGATGATAAGTGGGAAGCAGACAAGATGGGAAGCAAAAGAAATAGTTTGAAGGCTTTTGTCATCAACCATGAGAGCAATAATTTCATGTATACCAAAGGAATGGCAGTGTGAACAGATGAGTTTGAGATATAGGTAAGAGGAAGATCCAGTGATGTCTTGACTATAAATGGTGATGATGAGCAAAGGAGGGGACATCAAAAAGATAGAAAGGTTCCTGATTGGGCAATCAGAACACAGAGAGCATTTCTATTAGAAGCAGACATAAAAATGCCAGGTTTAAATTAAGGGTCAAACTTTTAAATAAATTATTTAATCAGAAAGATTGTGATTTTTCGCTTTTTCATGTTAGTAATATATCTTCCTCTTAAGTATACTCAATTTCAGATTGGTCTATTACCTTGGTAGCAGAATGTAGGCTGTGTTCTAGTCTTGGGATGAACTCCTGTGAGCTACCTGACTTAGGGTAAATCACTAAACTCTGAGATAACATTTTTAAAAAATCTGCTTGCTTTTAAGAATACTGTTGAACTTGTTGAACTGTTTTGAAAAATCAGCAAGATAATATATTTAAAGTCCCAGACAAGTAAGCAAGTAAGGGTTAGTTCTCACCTCTTCACCCTAATTTATGTTGGTGTCCTTAATATTTCAAGTCTCCCCAAAGATGTAGGTGTCCTTCTTTTTTATATGGGGAAAGGGACTTTGAAGATGTGATCAACATTAAGAACTCAGAAGTGGAAATATTATCCTGGATTATTTAGGTGGATCCAATGTAATCACACAAATCTTTAAAAGCAAGGAACCTTTTCTTACTGCATTGAGAGAGAAAGGAGAGAGACAGATGTTATGATAAAGAAAAGTCAGAGAGCTGAGATGCAACCTTGCTGGCTTTGGAAATAGAGGAAGTGGGCCATGAGCTAAGGAATGCAGATGAACTCTAGAAGCTGGAAAAGGCCATATCATAGAGTCTTCAGAAAGAAACATAACACTGCCACTGCCAACACTCTGATTTTAGCCTCATGACACTGAACTTTCAACCTGTAGAATTGTGAGATAATAAATGTGTGCTTTTTAAAAGACACTAGGTTAATAGTATTTTTTAATATCAACAGTAGAAACTTTGCATATATTATCTTTATTAATATTAGTAAAATTAACAAAGTTTACATAAATAAAAGTTAATGGTAAACTTTTAAAACTGGGGACAAGGAGATATTAGGAAATAGCAGGATAAGAGGTCAGAAACTCATATACCCTGTTTTTCAGATGGGTATGTGCTGCCCAACTTCTGACCTCAAATGCTCTTTACTCACTTGGGCGTGTCAATGGGGACTTGCCCACTTGGCTGTTGAATCTCCTTCTCTTCTGTTTTACAGGTATTTCCCTGGCCAAATGCCTCAGCAGAGGGTGAGGAGGTGTCATGAGGATGTGAGATGTTTCCTCTACATGATCTCAGACTAGAAAATAGTAGCTTTAGTGTATGTTTTCATATATGTATGCAAAAGAAACAGCCCGCCTTTCTACTTGAGTACAGGGCTGGAGGGGAGTGAGTGGCAGTGAAATAGCTCAAAATGAGGGGGAAAGTGAGCTGGGTGTAGAACTCTATGTGCTTCTCGTCCTGTACTGTCAGAACCAACCGTAGGTTGCAAGTTCTCTCTTGACACCTTTCACCCCTTCCCACATAGATAAACCTCAAAGACATCTATGATGCTTTTTGAAGAAAGGTATGAAGGGCCAATGGACACTCAACTGAGTGCTGTAATGTTATAGAAGCTCAAAAATAATCATTGAAAAAATAAATTTATAGGTTATATATATTTTAATTTTAAAAAGAGAGCTTGTTTTAATGTTATTCTCCAGTATTACACTTTGTGAGTCTCACATTTTCAAAGGATAACTTTTCCCCAAGATTATTATCAGTTTGATAAGTTTTATTATTTTAGAGCTTTATTAAAAGTACAATATTTTGATGATAGGAGAAAATACTGCTTTCAAGGGCCAGGACTCTAGGTAACAATTGGCAACATCCAATTTCCCTTCTCCATTAGCAGTCCCTAGGGTTTCAGATGAACAGAGCACCTCACAATATAGATTGATCCACTGCTTAGATGCTCTTTGAAGTCACATTAGGATTCTGGTTCCTAGTGCCTTGGCACATTATCTGTTATATTATATTCTGGAAAATGCCCATAGTGTTATTTTCATGTTCCTTTAAAGGGCCCTCTTTTGGGATTTTTCTTTTGTTTCAGGTTGATGAGAGTTAAGCTTATTATTAATGTTGTATGCACACATGACCAGACGTACTCATGTTCATTGAATTGGCCAATTATTTTTTAAAAAATTGTATCTAGTAAATGCTTTCTCACAAATTAAACTATTTTCTTCCCTAAATTATCTCAATTATTTGACTGTCTTTAGAAAAAGACTTGTTTAAATAGAGATTCACTTTTTAAATTTTTGCTTAATTGAATGATGGTGAGTGACATCTTTTAAAAACGTAAGAGCTAGAAGGAAATTGATCACTTTCAGGTACAGCCTCATACTTTTATAGAAAATAGCCTGTATCTAAGATGGTACACAGCTTTTCTAAATACATAGATTTAGTTGACAACAGACAAAAGAAGAGAGCAGAACTTGCCTTAAATTCAGAATTCAGTTTGGGCTTTCACAGATTTCAGTAGTGTGTGTTTGAGCGATTTGTGGGGAGAAAGACACATCTATTGTACTATGTAATTAACTTTAAGAATTGCATTCCATATTTTTGTTGTCTTATTTCTGTCTCCCTGTTTTTAGCAACTAGACAGATCCTGGACGTTTTGAGTAGCGATTAAATGCTGGGTTTGATTTTAAATTAAAAATAGGTTTCTAGGTATCTTTTTAAGACAATAAATTTCAAAAAGTTATTATTTTACAGTTAACCATATAAAAAGGTAACATTTCTTGTGATTTTTAAACTCCATTTTGTATAACACTGAGCAATAGATGTCACTATTTTGCCAAAAAAATAGCTACAGAATTATTCCATTTGATTATTTTTCTTCATAAACAACCCTTGTGCTGAATAGATAAGTTACAAGGTTTTGGTAGAAAAATCTCAAACAGTAGCAGCATCTTTTAAATATTAATGTCTAGCAGTGTTTTCTCTAAAAAAAAACCCACATTAATATACTAATCCATTACTTTCTGAATCATTTTACATATAACTAATTTAAAGATTCTGATTTTATAGCTTTATAATAATATTTTGACAATTAGGTGTTATTACAAGGAGAATTAGAATAAGTTTATTTGAAGAGTATGGGCTCAGGTCAGAGAAGGAAATCTCTCAGAGTATCACTAATTGTATTTTAAGGCCATGCAATGTCTAATAGCTGTCTTGATTGACAGTGGATCTATACAAAGTGGAAATTAGGGATACAGAAGCCAGGAAAGAAGAGGTATTGCAAGTAATATTAGTTGGATCCAGCTGTGAAGGATGGCAAAGTGATGGACTGTGTTCCAAATTTTATGGATGGAGTCAAGGCCACATTCAAATTTATATTAATTTTGCCTAAATAAATCAGAAGTTTTCAAGAAACTAAGGTGAAGTTGCTAAGAAGGTTGCAACAGGAAGATGACTTGGAAAAAACATTAGGGAGTGTTTGTAAATTATTTAATGATAGTGTATTTTTTTTTTTTTCTTATACCCGAGACATAGTATGGAAGAAAATTAGGTTAAGGTAAAGAAAACTGCTAAAATTTAACCTCTGTTTCCTTAAGTTCTCCATTGATTATAACATATTCTGGCAAATCCTAGGAAGAGTGTACCTGATGACAAAAAAAAAAAAAGGAAGAATTCAAAGTTTGGTGAATGAGCAATAGCCAGTCCCTGAATCTAACAAGATAATCACATTTGTAAAGAGGTTTAGGATTTATGAAGCACTTTCACACTATCCAGGCTGCTCTGTGACTCTTCAACCCATTACAGAATGGCTTCTCAACCAACAATTTCACTTAAGCTGATCTCTCAAATATTATTAATGACTCACAAATTGTCAGAAACCACCGACCTGCTCTTAAGTCCTTATTCTATTTAACCACTGCTTTCTCCCCCACCCACCCCCCCGCATAGTGAAGTGCTCTGTCCCCTTTAAATTCTCTCTTCCACTTTTTTCTGTACCACTTCCCCCCCTCCCCGGTTTTTCTACTACTTTTCTGACCTCTTCTTATTTTCTTTCTCTGACAATTTTCCACTGTTCTGTTCCTTAAATATTTATGTTCTCAGATTTCTGCCTCTGATCCTTGTCTCTCTGAATGATTTTCTGAAAGGTTATTTTGATGGGAAACATTAAAGCTAATTTCTGTATAATTCACTATTCAACAAATAATCATTTCCCCTATGTACTGGGTGCTGTTTCAGGTTCTGGGGACACAGGAATCACTGGGAGTGTTATTGTCTCTTCCCTCGGGACTTTACTGTTCTAGCTCGTCAGTTAGGAAAAGGGCATGTGTGGGAATATACTGAGTAATAGACAGGTGCATCTATACCTGCTCCTTCAAGGCCCTTACCTTCAAATACATTGTATTGTGCTCTCAGTCCCTACCCTAGCAGCTGGGAAATTATGGGATCACACCTTTGAGGTCATTAACACAGACGTTGAGGGGAAAAGAAATGGGTCAAAATACTATTGCTGAGTACTATTTAGACCTTTGCAACTGACAATAAAGATTATGGTCTTGCAAGAAAAGGATTTTAGAAGTGCAAGAGGACAAGTTTTGGGTTTTCTAAACAACAGATATATGGGATTCATGCATAAAGTAAATTCTCTAACAACGAAGTTTTTTCTCCCTGCCTACCCAAATAAAATCCCAGGGGCTATTGAATGTGAGGAAACAGGAGACAGCCAAGCATCATCTATGTTCTCTTTCCTTTAAGCCATTTCCTAAAGGGTAGTGGTCAACCCTACAATGATTTAAAGAGCCAAGGAGCAAAGGAGCCTATGTTCGGCTTGCCAGTTGGGTTTCTGGATTCTGACAACTCCTCAAGTATAGAAAAAGGTGCATGTGACCAAGTGATGGCTGAATCCAAACCTATGGAGCCTCCGGGCAGGTCTCTGATAGGTGTCAGCTAAGACCCAAGTGTTTTCCTGTAGAGGTGACACTGGCAGAGAGGTGACAGTGGATGCCAAAGGGCCTGGGGGAGCCCTGGGGCTAAGATGAATTACTAACCTAGCAGGCGCGCCATGGAGTTTCTTGCTAGATGTCAGGGTGTCGGGTTGGATTCTCCTTCCTGGGCTGCTCCTGGGCTCAGAAATTCACATTTGGAGAGCTGGAATCACCGATGGTTACGACGTCCTTGTTTATTGATGTGGCAGTAAATGCTACATTTCTCATTCATTCAAGACTTAGGGATGGATCAACTTGTGAAGTGTTCTTCTACCCTTTTGGCTAAATTAATCAAATCCTATATCCCCGTAGCAATTTTTATACAGGCTGGCACATTTTTAATATATATCTCTCAGTTGTGCAAGGCTTTGTCTCATTTAAATAAGTTCCTTAAAAGCAGGGATGCTTATATGCCCATTTTTCTATCTTTATCATCTAGTACATAGGAGATTACCAATAAAATCTTATTTTATTGAAACTTTTTATGCTGATTCTCCAAAACCACTCTGTATGAATACTGGTGTTTTGTTGTGGTGGTTTGGTTTTTACAGCAAATTTGAAAATAATGAAGAATGCAGACTGTCAAATTACTTGTTTGAAGTCACATAGCTACAAGGTGGCAAAGCTTTAAACAAAGACAAAATGTCTGACTCTAAATCTGCATTGTTAATCAGCTCATTTGGTTCCAATCTTGGCATTTAGAACTGTGCTCAGTAGCTGTATAAGATCCACAATTTAGGTTTGCTCACGTGGCCCAGACCAGTCTTCTCTTTCTTGTTCTCACAAACCTCATGCCAAACCTAAACCTCAGAACAGATGCTGCATTATAATAACTGGTTCTGTGTTGTAATTTTTATTTTAATTGATTATTTCAGAGTAAAACCCTCTGTACTTATTGCTTTGATGACTTCTCCCATTTCCCCCTCCTGATTATCCCATTCATTTCCTCAGTTGCGTTTTATAGCCCTGTATTCTAGCTCTTACATGTTCAGGATGACCTCAAACACACAGGTACAGAAAGCTGCCAGAGTCTATCCAATTTTATATTCAATTGTCAACTTGGTTCAATATCTTTTATAATTTCTGAGATTACTTTTACTTAATATTAGAAAGAAAATGCCATAAATATAGAAAAAAATCACATTTTAGATAAAAGACGTGTTAAAATTTTCTGTCAACAGTTTCTATTCTGGAGAATAAAAAGAATTGCACAAAATATTCATAAATGATAGGTTTGCTTTGAGTATAATATTCAACACTTTGAATAGCAATTTTGACACTTATTTTAGTAAGCAACACATGCTAGAAACTATGTTTCTGTTATTAGGATGACATTTTAAATCAGTAATCAAATTGAAAAGGAAAAATAATTCTCATTTAACCAACATGCAAATATTTATCTAGGACTATCATACTATTTCATTATGTAGGCTGTTAAGACTTACTGAGATGATCAATAGAATAATAGTATAAACAACTTACTATCACATTAATTTCAAAGGAAAATTTGAAATTTTAAAGCCCTAAGTTCAGTATTTTAAAAGCAGTTTTGTTAAGTATAAGTTCAGGCAGCAAGTCAAAATAAGTGTGTCCACTACAAGAATGAAGACAAGCTACTTTAACTAATAGTAAAGCATAACTTGTAATTGGTATGTCAACTTTTTTGTGTGCAAGTTTCCAAAGAACTGAAAGTATTTACCATCCTTGCTTTAGAAGCATTGACATTTTCTGAACAATATTATTAAAGCATTAATTTACTTTGCAATCTTCTTTGTTAACTACAAGTCACCTGTGTGAACTGTCAGCAACCCTCTTTCAGTAGACCCCAATTAACTTTGAGTTTTTTTCATTTATATAATATCTTATTTTCTAATATTCATATTAAATTTTATGCTTTGTGTTTTGAGACCATTTCAAGTACCAGGTATATTCTTAGAAAAAAAAAATTAACACTAGTGGAAGTATGAATGTGTACTTGTTAAGGGAGAATGGCAACTCAACAGAAAAAATTATGCTAAGACTGATTTGTTAGCAATTGCTTTTTAACTAAAAGAAATTTTTAAGATTTATTCTACAGATATAAGACTCTATGGGAAAAAAATATATAACCATACATGTAAAACTGTGTCTGTATATGTATGTGCATTCACACAAAATAAATAAATTTGTGTACACAGTGGAGAAGTAAATCTACAGGTGAATTGCTCTCAAAAATTTGGGCCATTTGTGCTCAACTTCCAAATCTGTAATAGATAAGCAAAAATAAGATAAAAAGCCAGTAGATGACTCAGTGGTAAAGCATCTGCCTGCCAATGCAGGAGGTGCAGGAGATGCGGGTTCAATTTCTGGGTACAGAAGATACCTTGGAGGAGGAAAAGGCAACCCCCTCCAGTACTCTTGCCTGGAGAATCCTATGGACAGAGGAGACTGGCAGACTACAGTCCATAGGGTCAGAAAGAGTTGAACATGAACATATACATATATACATATATATATATATATATATATATATATATATATATACACACACATATATATATAGCAAATGTAGCCTTTGTAACTGCTTCCCTACTTAGTTATTTATGTTGACCTGCTGCTCCTCTTTACTTGCTAAACTTAACATAGAATAAAACTCTCTTTAGCTCGGTTGAGATTTACTAGAATTTATTGTAAGAAATATTATTGATATGTAGTTTTTTCTACAATATCATGTATAAAATGCATAAATAATGTTATATGCATATATCAACAAATTATCAAGCTATACTATTAAGGGCACAACAAAGTTAAAATTACCAAATACAACAATTTAGGAAGGGGTAAAACAACAAAGACACATCACTTTGCTGACAAAGGTCCATATAGTCAAAGCTATGGTTTTCCCAATTGTTGTGTATGCATGTGAGAGTTGGACCATATAGAAGGTTGAGCACTGCGGAATTGATGCTTTCAAACAGTGTGGTGCTGGAGAAGACTCTTTGAGACTCCCTTGAACAGTAAGGAGGTCAAACCAGTCAATCCTAAAGGAAATCCACCCTGATTATTCATTGGCAGTAGCCATTGGCAGGACTGATGATGAAACGGAAGCTCCAGAACTTTGGCCACCTGATGTTAAGAGCTGACTCATTGGAAAAGACCTTGATGCTGAGATTGAGGGCAGGAGGAGAAGCGGGTGACAGAAGATAAGAGAGTTGGATGGCATCATCAACTCAATGGACATGAGTTTCAGCAAACTCTGGGAGACAGTGAAGGACAGGGAAGCCTGGTGTGCTGCAGTCCATGCGGACACAAACAGTAGAGCATGGCTGAGCTACTGAACAACAACAACAAACCAAAGGAAGTCAGGACATAAGGGATCAGAGATCTACAGAGATGGAATACAGATTAGCACTGCCTAGGGATAGGAAGTAGGAGGTGGCTCAGAGGTAAAAGAATCCACCTGACAATGCAGGGGACAATGGAGAGGTGGGTCCTTGGGTTGATTCCTTGGTCAGGAAGATTACTTGGAGGTGGAAATGGCAACTCATTCCAGTATTCTTGCCTGGAAAATCTCAGGGACAGAGGGACCTGGAGGGTTATAGTCCATGGAATCTCAAAGAGGCGGCCATGACTGAGCATGCACACATTCCACTGCACAAATAGCCAGTAAGCATATGTAAAGATGTTCAGCATTAGTCATTAGGAGAAACAAAAAATTGAAACCATAATGAGATTTTTTTGCATACACATCAGAAAATATAAAATTAGAGCTTTAAAGCTAACAATACTAAATGTAGGCAAACACAAAATGCTGGTGGTTGTCTAAAACAAGTCCTTTGGAAAACTCCTT
Source organism: Cervus elaphus (assembly GCF_910594005.1). Lineage (NCBI taxonomy): Eukaryota > Metazoa > Chordata > Mammalia > Artiodactyla > Cervidae > Cervus > Cervus elaphus. The sequence continues at coordinate 77,101,367 of NC_057819.1, read as the reverse complement.
GGCTTGACCTATTATGCTGAATATACATATATTATGGATTCAAGAATTTCTTTCCTAGGACTCTTAACATATAAATGTACACCAAAGAACACATATAACAATGTTCATATATCATTATTAATTGCTTAAAGCAGAAATAACTTAATTTTCCTCGAGTAAATTTTATAAAATATGAGCTATTTATGCAATGGAACACTCTAGAACAATGTAAAAATGACAAGTCACAGATGATTTTGATTAAAAAAAATAAAACAGAGACACAAAAGTACCTAGTATATGATACTATCCATATTCAAAAAGTACAGTTTTTCTCTAAAGAGGGAAACTTACCTATGATGATTTTGGTCAGAATACACCTTACCTTTGATTAGAAAATGAGTGAAATGATCCAGGAACAAGACATCTGGAACACTGATTATGTTCTGTATCTGGTTAAGTGTGGTGGTCATTTAGGAATATTCACTTTGTAAACATTTGTGGAATTGTATAGTTAAGATTTGTGCACTTTACTGTGTTATACTTCTTTAAAAATAAAATTAAAAAAATTATATTATTGGTATTAGAATGTTGAAACTACTAGCAGACTACTAACTTTTATGTGTAGTAGAGAACAAGGGGAGATGTGAGGGCCATAATAGAATAAGGACAATGACAATAGTAATAATGAGTGATAGTCTTTGGCACTAAAAAAAAAAAAAAAAATGGGAGAACAGAATGAAAATAAAGCCACCATCTAATCTTTTGAAATAAGTGATAAAATTACCCAGGTTCATATAGAAGGAACTAGCTCAGTGGGGCTAAATTACTTGCCTAAAATCACAGATATCTGTATTATAGAACTGGGATTAGATTCAAAACCAATTCTAAGCTCTTATTCTTAACTGGGATAAGATTCTTAACCCCATCTTTTTCACTGATTACAAAAATACTGATTAAAAACATCTCATTTTGAAGGGAACGCTATTATTTGCTAAAGGATGATAGAGTTCCAAAGTTCTGTTTGGTTGGCTTTACTCATGAAACCGTTCTCCTCAGAACGAGACTTGATCCCATGTGGCCAGACTCAAACTCAGTCAAAACCCACAGTAATGAAACTCAGCTTTTTGATGTCTCATTGCAGAATGAATTCAATGAGAGACAAAGTGATAGGTAAGAAGAGGATTTATTCAGAGAGAAACACACTCCGCAGATAGAGTGTGGGCCATCACAGAGGGCAAGTATGGTGGCCTTGAAATGTGGTGTGGTTAGTTTTAATGGGCTGGATAATTTCATAAGCCAATGAGTGGGAGGATTATTCCAACTATTTTAGGGAAGGGATGGAGATTTACAGGAATTGGGCCACCACCCACTTTTTGGTCTTTTGATGGTGTCTTGGAACTGTCATGGTGTCTCCAGGTGTGTCATTTATCTTGCTGATTGAGGATCAAGGTCCAGTGGAAGTTGACTTGTCTTCAGCCTGTTTGATTCTAATCTGTTTATACTGTGTCCTTGGAGTATATCATTCTTTCAAAAGCTGTGCCCTGCCCCCTTCTCTCCTGTTTCAGCAGAGAGAAAAAAAATATCTCAAGGCCATAATATCAATTAACTACTAAGGGCCATATGTTTCCAATGATACTGATGAAACCAGGATGAAACCTGATGGCTTCTGCTAGTATATTACCATTCTACTACCGTCACTGGGATTTTCCAGGGAAGAATAGTGGAGTGTGTTGCCATTTCCTTCTCTAGGGGATCGTCCCCACCCAGGGATTGAACCCACATCTCCTGTGTCTCCTCCATTGTAAGTGGATTCCTTACCTGCTGAGCCATCAGGGAAGCCCAATCTCTGGCAGACGTGTTAGTTTTCCTTTTTAACAGTAAGGTCTCTGCAACTTAGTAGGAAAACATTTGAAAAGAATAGGCACATCTGCCAAAGGTAGTAAAGGGATTTGGGCACTAATTTTTTGTGTCTCACGTTTCCCTACTCCACCATTCAATTTCTTAGCAAATAATTCCACTCCTTTTTCTTCAAAAAAGAGTTTGGAACTGCTAGACTTGGAACCAAAAGATCTTTACTATAGCATTCTATAAGTGTTTGGTGAAGGTAAGTGTGCATTAGATTATTCATTATATTTATATTTGCATATTAAATTAGCTGCTGCTTCTTTCTGTGAAAGAATGGACTTTGTGATCCTTGAATCAGGAAAATATTCTCCTTATACAGTTAAACTAGGGCATTGATATTTACCACATTCTTACTACATTCCCTATGCAGTCTTTATGGGAAATGCCCCACTTCAGGACAAAACTTCTCTACTTTTCGGACTTATTCACTACCCTAACTTCCTAACTTAATGGGGCAAAGCTTTTTATAGGAATCACATAAGCACAAAATTTGGTAAGGAGAGTGAGAAGAAAAAAAAAGAAAACAAAACATTAAGACACTATAGTTAGTAACGCAATGCTTTTGCAACACACACACTTCATTTTATCACTCTCAGGAAGCACAGTACTTTGCAACTTCACCTCAAAGATTAAAAATAAAATCTCAATTCTAGGCTCTCATACAAAGCCTCAAAGAAAACCTCTCCCTTTTCCACTCCCACCTCCCCAGTATATCTAGCACTTAGAAACCATTTGAATCTACATACCAGTGTAGCAGAATAAGACTCGTGCATAGGCATCATTAGCTTTACTCAATTGTGCACCCCTTGGTGTGTTCCAATTCTAGTCTCTTTTATCTGTAGTGTTTTTCCTTCCTAGCTACAAGTTTAGGGAATCTGGTTTCAACACAACCAGGTTCTTCAACAGCAGGGTTTCTCAACCCCTACTGCTGCTAAGTCGCTTCAGTAGTGTTTGACTCTTAGCGACCCCATGGACTGCAGATCACCAAGCTCCTCCATCCAGGGGATTTTCCAGGCAAGAGTACTTGAGTGGGGTGCCATTGCCTTCTCCTTCTGAGCCCCAGTACTACTGATACTTTCAACAGGATAGTTATTTGTTATATATTTGATTTGATTTGTTATATATTTGATTTTATATGTATAATTTGATAATAATTTCAACAGGATAATTATTTGAAGGCTATTCCATATATTGTAGGATGTTTAACAGCATCTCTGGCCTTCTACTAGTATCATTCTATATTCTAGTGATATTCTAGTACAACCACTCCTCTCATACCCAATTCTGACAAATGAAAATGTTTCCAGACATTGCCAATTGTCCCTAGGGAGTAAAATGGCTCCAGGTCACAAATCACTGTCCTACAGAATAAATTATAGAAATACAGAAGAAAAAGAAAGAGGACATTTCTCATAGCCATATTTAAAGAGGTTTTAAACCTTCCAGGAGGATCTTTCTATCCAGATCATTTAGACAAATTTCTTTTATGAGAAACTTAGAAACTGCAGCACTGTATTCATCATTTCAGATCTGATCTCTCACCATTGACTTCACCATTTCTGCTCTCCTTTTGAAGGTCAGCTTGTAATAATTTCAGTTTCCTTTGAATCTCAGTCAGAATATCTATTTTCTTCTCCAAAATGGACAGTAACTGGGCAATGCAAAAGTCAACATTGCAGTTTACCCCATCAGATGTCTCCTGGATTTTATTATCTGGCCATTGACTTGATTCCTTCCAGGAAATTGTATCCATTAATGGAGAGGATAGTGCTTTGATTTCTTCAGTCTCTTCCTCCTCCTCACTCTGTAGGCAAGGTATACTAATAAATTCTTCCCCCTGAACGGACATTTCTGAATTTCTAATGTGATTTTCCAATACCCTTGGCATTTCACGTTCAGCAGGATAAAGACAACGATGGCAAGGCCTTAAATTTAGAGTTATTTCTTTTACTCTATTTGCATATCTTAAAGTGTTGAGGGTATTTTCGCAAGAGGCCATCCCTGGAGAGATAGTAGCAATCATGCAAGTGGAGGAGTTCTGGCCTATAAAGGAGTCCCGGAGCACCTGTGTGAGCTTGCTGGCTCTGAATGGGGTATGAGACTTGTTCTGACCCAAAGCTCGGATGCATTCTTTGAGTGCCAAGAGACTCTTATTAATCTCTGCTCCTTCCAGCTGTCTTTTCCGGTTGGCCTTGGCAGTATCTGCTCCTCTCTCATTCCCAGCTAAGTCAACAAGGGAAAACTTGCCATGCAGTTTCCCTCGAGACTTTAAAATGATCTGGAACACTGCGTGACTCCTGGAAGAGTGGGCATTGACTGATGTCTGTCCTGAAGTCCGGCAGCTGTTCCCTAGTTCCACGAGGTTCAGCATGTCCTCCACACACCACACCTCCTGCTCCTGCAGCCCGACTACCTGGATTTGTTGGTTGCCATCCTCAAGGACTTGCAGCTTCTTCTTCCAGTTCAACAAGTCATACACCTTTCCCCCATAAATCTCAAAAAAAGTCCCATAGACTTTAAGGTCCAGCTTCTCATAAGCGGAAGTTTTGAGTAAGAGGAAAACATCCTGCGCCACCATGGCATAAATGCCTTTAGAACACTCTTGGTCCCTTGCCGAAAAGCCTCCTCCCATAGTGTGCGTTTTCCCGCTGCCTGTCTGTCCATAGGCAAAGCAGGTGGCCATGCCATGGCGGAAGATGGACTCAACCAAAGGCTGGGCAGTAAACTGATAAACCAACTCGTTGGAGGCGGTGTCGTCGAAGGCGTGGTCGAAGCAAAAGGTCTGGTTCTCCAGGTAGAGAGTGAGGTCCACCTTCTGCTTGGACTCGTGCACCATGACCACGTTGTCCGAGGGGATGGTGACGATATCTAGGTCCTCCCGGGTGGCCTCCTGCCGGTTGAGAGGCCGCTTCCTCACACAGACGCAGATGCGGCGGCCGGCCCGCGGCTCGGGGCCGGACATCCGGCCGCCGGGCAAGCGCCTGCGGCACTCCTCGATCAGGCGCCGGATCTCATAGTTGGCATTTCCGGTGTTGGCGTCCCGGGCGCGCTGGGCGAGAATCTCGCGCTGCAGCCGTCTGCGCTTCTCGCGCTGCTTCTGCAGTTTCTCAATTTCTCTTAGGCAGGCAGATTTCCGCTGCGTCATCAGGCAAGGGCTGCTGGGAACTCTCACGGCCAGGCTGTCCCCCGAGGGCGTTTCGTTTCTCTGGGGGATCTTCACAGCCCACCGCGCGGCTGTGCGCTGGTCCCCGATGAGGGAAGGGGGCGCCAGAGACCCGGAGCGCGAAGCCCTGCCCTGCGCGGAGGGCCCAGCCGAGGTCAGAGCTGGATTCAGCAGGAATATGGTCTCTAGAGCAACCTTTTTACCTTTTTTGACTCCTTTTTCGGCCCACTCTACCGTGACCCAAGCGTTGTCCCGTTTGACCTCTGTGACCACTGCGAGATGGATTCTCCCGTCGGTGCGCTGGATTGCCACGCTGATGCCCGCTTGGAGTTGTCCGAAGTGCGACTTCACGGGCGTCAAGGACGAGAGGCGCGGGGTGACAGGGAGGAATAACTGGCTGGCCATAGCGTGTGATGGCGGTGTCAGGGCTCGCCCCTGGCCTTGGGGTTGGAGCAGCAGGACCTGAGCCCAGACCAGTCTGAAGCTCCCAGAGTACTGAGTGCGCGCCTAGTTTGCACTTGCCTTTGTGAGCACTAGGCCTTGGCCTGGGGCCATTTGCGTCATAAAGGGATGGGGGAAGAGGCAGCTGAGCCTGGGGCATCTAGTGGAGAGTGCCGGGGGAAAAATCACTTCTCTCATGGTGCTACGTGCAGAAGCAGCTGGAATAGAGAAGTTACCCTCTGCCACGGAGACTATAGCAGTAAGATTTAGGAGTGGAGTGTGTATTCCATGGACATTTGTGCCTACGGTTCAGAAATATCCATTTTCTCCTGCACTCTTGACCTGCAGTCTCAAAGCTAACTGCTTTGCGTTTGAGATCCAGTGAGTGTTACCTTAAACTTCACAACCTTCCGGTGAACAGTGGGAACAAGGAAGGTAGAGCTGCTTGCAAATTACAGGCTTCAAGGAGAGGATCCCAGACAAATTTCCTCAGACTTGGCATCTTTCTTCTGTCTCTCCCCTGCTTCACAACTTAACAATCACAACTTAAAGTTACTCATTTTTAATGGGATTTCTCATTACAAAATCAAAATGAGTTGACGGTAATGGGTTCTTGTGGTAATTTGCTAATATGAAACTTCCTTTGGTGCAGCATCTGGGTTTGCAAACGTAAGATGTTTATCACATTCTAAGTGGTTCTGACAGCTATAAAGTGAGTTGTACTCATTGCAGTCACCACAATTTTTTAGATTATTTCAGTAATTAACTTTCCAAACTCCTTCAGTAATTATACTTCTGGCCTCATTATCCATAATTTGGAAAGGAGTGGTGTTTGGTGGAAAGAGATAATGCCTCTTATACCCACTCCTTACCCTACAGTGTATGTGTGTCTTTCAGGAGTTGTTGTGGGTGAGCCGAGGGGGGCTTGTGGAATGGGAGATGGGAAGGCAGCTAAAATGCTCAGAGGCAGTATATTCTGGCAAGGTTGCATTTTTTTCCTACAAAAAACAACAAAAATTTACATCAACTGCCAGAAAGGGCAAGAGGATTAAGGTGACACGTTGTGTTGAACTTTCTTTTCCCCCAAGTACCACATTGCCTTTTGGGCCCTGAATCAGGGCGTAATTGCATGGACAGTTACATAGTAGCATGAAGTGTCCTTACAACTCTCCCTGGGACCTAGTAACATATGGAAATAAGTTATTATAAACTGATTTTTTTTTTAAGTGGACATTTTTTGAAAGAACATTTTTTGAAAAGAAGTTGCAGGGGAGTGGTATTGAGTAAGTTGGGTAATTATCTCCCTTCAGGGAGGTGGTGAATGTCAATGAAAGGATGGGAGAGAGGGCTTTACCTAATTCTGATTTTATGATTATTAGTTTTATTTGCCAAATTATCAATATATAAAGTTAATCTTTTATTTATTTATTTATTTTTAGTTTAAAGGGCATTAGTGAAATGTTTTAATCTCTTTTTGTTAATTTAGATTATTATTTTTGGAAATATTGCTGCTTTAGAGTGCTTAATAGTTTTTTTTTTTTTAAATATTTACCTTTGAAAAAGCTAGGCCTCTCTCAAAATTATGAAATCTAGAGCCTCTCTCAGTTAACCCTATTTTTACAGCTAAACCAGTAGCTTTTGCAGATGGCTAGGTCTGTGGGGAGGTGTACAAATCAGAGACTAAAGTTTATTTTGCTGTCCAGCATACCCATAAAGTTCTTTTTAGCTATTTCAGGGCTTTTCCCCCTTAGTTCTCTTCTCTCTTAGTTTCCTTAGGGTATCTCATTTGTTAGCACAATTAAATTTTTTTTTTTTTTAATTTGGAGATTCACATATATATATATATATATATATATAGAGAGAGAGAGAGAGAGAGAGAGAGAGAGAGTAGAAAGGAGAGAGACACACCTCTTAGGTGTTTTTAATTGCCCTTAGTCACTTGAGCATCTAACCACTAACAGAAGCGTGAAATAGACCTTTAACTTCTTCCTCCTCCTCAGCCCATCCTGATTTGAAGTTAGGTAGTCCTTGCCCAGTCTCTAGAAGTCTTCTGTAACTGTGGCATCTTTTAGTCTCCCAGCCAATTATTGTATCATCTTTTTTCGGTGGGCAATTTCACCCAGTGAGGGACTCAGCCTATTTCTCACATTGCCCCTAGAGTTAATTTAATTACCTGCTTACAGATGTCTTAGTAGCTCTCTATCATCTTAATACAGTACACATTCCAGGAGAGGGCACGTCATGCACTATGCCATCTTGCATTACTTTTTCATCCTCAAACTTTCCCACTGTCTACAGGTAGTCTAAAGTTGAGCAATACTGAGGATCTTGAGGTTTTTTAAGCATGACATTTTCTTTCAAATTACTGATGTCTAGTCCAGTGGTTCTCAGTATTATAGTACATGAAACTCACCAACACAGAATGTTGGGCCCCATCCTAGAGGTTCTGATTCAGTGAGTCTGAGGTATGAGACTGACAATTTGCATGTCTGACAATTTCCCAGGTGAAGCTGATGCAACCCAGGTCTGGGACACACACTATGAGAAATACTTTACCTGTCCTCTGACTAAAATAGCCTCTCTAAACCTCCTTGTTTCTTTGAAATCTCCAGTCACACACACAAACACACACTCACACACACAGATATAAACATATATATGAAATGCTTACCATATTGTATTCCCTGTGCCAAAGGAACTTATTCTCAAGGAACTTATTCACATTGTGTTCTACGTTGCAGCTAAGAAGCCCATGCCTTAACAAACAACTGATATAACAATGGCTTCGTTTGGAACCCCCTTTATTCAAAGGCCATATGTATAGAGGTATAGGGTAGTGTGGGAGGAAGTAAGCACAGGAAATGAGTTTAATATTTTTATTATTAATTACAAGTATATTCCCCAGCTGGGGTCTGCCAGAGTTACTTTATAGGAGGCAATGCTATTTCTAGTCTCATTTTAGATACAAACCTCCCAGGAGAAATGCATCAAATAAGTGCCTTTTATTGCATGGTTTTAATGGACATTTAGCAGCTGTTCTGAGTGTTTGATCACCTTGGGGGTCTGTACTTTTCCAGTAGATGGATGCAATCTGAGTTTAATTTAGTTCTTCAGAGGAGCTCAGTAGATTCTCTCAAATCTTTTTTTAAAAATAGGATTCATCATTTCCAATTTAAAAGTTCTTGTTTTTTTTTTCCTTGAAGAGTAGGTAGATACCTTACTAAGTGTATGCCTTTAGAAAACGGGGCGGGGGGGGGGGGGGGTGGTGGTGGAAATTAACTTAAAATGAGAATAGTATTTTACCATTGCAGCTATCATCTCTGCCTTCTGACATTTCAACATCTTTTGCATGCACTACACTTAGCCAGAACAGGTAAGTCCACATTTTTCCTGCCCTCTCACTGATTTAATAGGCAAGAATTGTTTCTATGACAACATCAACCCCGAGCTATCTTTTCCTAGCTTATTAAATAGCACTGCTTACCTGGAAAAGTTTATGTGATTCCTCTGTTTATCTGTTGATTATGGAAGTTAGTCTATGAGGTTAACCAAGATGGTAAGACTAACAATTGCCCGTGTCTCATTTTAAATCCATTTGTGTTGATCATCTTGCAGCTTTCAGTTTGATTTAGGATGCTGAGGGAGGATGCTTGGGTTTTGTTGATGGTCTGTATATCAGTGCTGCTGCTTTGTAACTCACACTGTAACTACAGAAATCATGTTATTCATGAGTATAGTATAGTAGATGCCTTTGGAGTTCAGCTGCACTTCTTTAACTTGAAAGTCATCTGCTATATTTCTTGCCTTCAGAGTCTTCTTTAGATTATTTAATCTGCTATGGGACAAAAACAAACAAGCAAACAAAAAAATTATAGTTTCATGAGAAATAATTGTAGGAAGTTGGATATTTGTCCTAGAAAAAGTTTGAGAGACAGAGTTATCTATGTTTAGAAGGCTATCCTATAGAAGAGGAATATAATTTGTTCTACTTGATTTAATGTACGTGAATGTTCAGCAATTCAAGTGCTAAACCATTAAGGCTCAACTTAGCATCACTTGTGAAACCATGTACAAGCTCCTCTGTCCTTGTCTTTTGAAGTAAAATGCTGACTCAAGAGTTAGTGATTGGGAAAGGTAAAGATGTACAAACAAAGTATAGCTCTTGGGCTGGGAAGCTGGTAACAAATTAGACTGTAATTCTGCTACATAGCTGAATCATGAAACTCAGAGTTCCCTGAAAGATACAGATAGATTCCTGACACACATTCCTAAATTGTTTTTACAGGAAGCAGACCCCCTTCCAGAGGAAAACTGCTGACCACAAGAACATAGACCCTAGACTAGTTGAAACCAGAAGGTTGACAATGCTTGAAACTTCACTTTGATGCCACCCAATCCCTGAATTGTCCCTGAGCTGATCACACCCTGCTCCTTGAACACAGTAAAACTCCTCACTAGCATCTCCAGGGTGGGCCACATTAGCCCACCATGGCCCCCTTTGCCTGCAAAGCAATTAAAAGTTAGTCTTTTTCACTTTACCCCAAAGTCTGTCTCCCCCTTTATACTTGGCACAGTTGAACAGAGGCCAAGTTTGAGCAACACTTGCTTTGTTTTTTTGTTTTGTTTTTATATATAAGTACTTATCATATCTGTTACAATATTGCTTCTGTTTATGTTTCTTTTTTTTCGTCCCAGAGGAAGCTTAGCTCCCTGACCAGGGATCAAACCTGGCAGCTCTGAATTAGAAGATGAAGTCTTAACCACTGGACCACCAGGGAAGTCCCAGAAACACTTACCTTGAAAAACATGTCTTGACATCTATATATCTCCTTCCTCTACATTAATTGCAACAAGATTAGTTACCTTCCTGTCAGTTCCCACCTTTCAGTTCAGTTCAGTTCAGTTCAGTCGCTCAGTCGTGTCCGACTCTTTGCGACCCCATGAATTGCAGCACGCCAGGCCTCCCTGTCCATCACCAACTCCTGGAGTTTACTCAAATTCATGTCCATCGAGTCGGTGATGCCATCCAGCCATCTCATCCTCTGTTGTCCCCTTCTCCTCCTGCCCCCAATCCCTCCCAACATCAGGGTCTTTTCCAGTGAGTCAACTTTTCGCATGAGGTGGCCAAAGTTCTGGAGTTTCAGCTTCAGCATCAGTCCTTCCAGTGAACACCCAGGACTGATCTCCTTTAGGATGGACTGGTCCCACCTTTATTTCATACTTATTTTGACATTACATTACCATTTTTGATTAAAAGTATCTGCCTCAGCCTTTTTAGGTAAATAATTAAGGGCCTTGAGAGAAGAATGCACTTTATTTGTGTTTTTATACCTAGTATCTGAAGTATGGACTTAGCCAGTTTCTTGGAATTATAAAAATTAGCACAGTAGATGGATGTTTCAGAGAGACATCAAGTCAAACAAAGGAAGGACCTCATTCAATTAGATAAATATTCAACAAACGTTAATGACTGTCTCCTAAATGTCAAGGTCTGAACTAAGTGCTGGATGTGAAACAGTAAAGAAAATAGCCCTAGACTCTGCCCTCATGCAGCTTACAGCCTTGTTTTTAGAGGCATATATTTACAAACAGGGCTTTCTAGGTGGCACAGCAGTAAAGCATCCACCTGCGAAGGCAGGAGGCACATGAGACGTGGGTTCAGTCCCTGGGTCAGGTAGAGCCCCTGGAGTAGGATATGGTAACCATGCTAGTGGTCTCGCATGGAAAATCACATGGACAGAGGAGTCTGGTGGGCTATCACGGGGTCACAAAGAGTCAGACATGACTGAGCACACATGCCCAACTTGTGCATGCATGTTAAGTTGCTTTGGTTGTGTCTAGCTCTTTGAAACCCTATGGGCCATAGCCCATTGGGCTCCTCTCTCCATGGGACTCTCCAGACAAGAATACATGGAGTGGGTTGTCATGCCCTCCTCTAGGGGATCTTCCTGACACAGGGATCAAACCCACTTCTCTTAAGTCTCCTGCACTGGGAGGTGGGTTCTTTACTATTAGTGCTACCTAGCAAGCCCCACACCCACACACACATATTAACAGGCAACTACACATAAGTGTCTATAATACATGTATATACAACATGAATAACCTTCTAATAACTATAGCAACTACAGCTGCCTTAGAGTCAAGGTCCTGTTCTCCTATTCTAAGGTATGTTAAAGCAGAGATTAATCGTAAATGACAACTTGTTAGGAAAGATAGCACAGGCCATGTTTAAATAACAGATCCAGGTGTTGGACTAAATTTGCGTTCTCAAACCTGGCTATATATCAGAATTATCTGGTAATCTTATACAAGGTACAGATTTCCTGGCTCCATCCTGACCTGCTGAATCAATCTCTAGTGGGCAGAGCCTGGGAATCTATATAACTTAAAAGCGCCCCAGGTAATTCTTCTGTTGCTGTGAATACAGGAGCATTGGACTGAATGCCCCATAGGTCTCTTTCTATTCAGAGATTTTATGAACCTGTGGTTCTGTGAGTCAAAAGATGAATGATCCTTTGATACATCTGTGGCCATTGAAATTTCATTTTTAGTCTTTTGAACGTTTGAAGATACTTCTGCTTCAGTAAATATGACACAATGCAGTTTTACAGGGAAAGCAACTTTTAGGTTTCTGCAAAATGTTTAGTGCAAAATCTAATCTTTGGTATTATTGTCTAACAACATGAGGTAATATTGCATGATATCAAAGCCTCATATCACATGCATATAATTTATCCCTTCCATAGTACTTTAGAATAGCACCTTGTACATAGTAGATACTTAATAAATCAAGATATTGGATACATGAGGGAAATTTATGATGTTTCAGGATACTCATGGTTTTTTATTTCTTTTGTCTATTTGCTAAGTATATAAGGTGAATGTTCTACCAAGACTGAAAACCCTTAGGTTTGTGCCATGTCTCAGTATGATCTCTGTAGCTGAGAGTATAAACACTACTTATCATTGTTGGAGCCTAGTATCCACCTCTTAGAGTAATGTATATTTACTATTTTGCAATAATTTTTATATTCTTATCTGGAAATACAAAGCGAGAAAACTAAAATTCTAAGGAGTAGAACATGATGTCGAAATAAACAGTTGATTCCAGAAAAAAGAGTATTTTCTTTAAACAATTGGTTGACTTAATAGAGATAACCAGTTGATTAGTTTATATTTCAAGGACATGTTATTGTTGATCAGTCGCTCAGTTGTGTCCAACTCTTTGCGACCCCATGGACTGCAGCATGCCAGGCCTCCCTGTCCATCACCATCTCCCAGAGCTTACTCAAATTCAAGTCCATTGAGTTGCTGATGCCATTTACCCATCTCAACCTCTGTCATCCCCTTTCTTCTCCTGCCTTCAATCTTTCCCAGCATCACGGTCTTTTCTAATGAGTCAGTTCTTTGCATCAGGTGGCCAAAGTATTGGAGCTTCACCTTCAGCATCCATCCTTCCAATGAATATTCAGGACTGATTTCCTTTAGGCTGGACTGGTTAGATCTCTTTTCAGTCCAAGGGACTCTCAAGAGTCTTCTCCAATACCACAGTTCAAAAGCATCAATTCTTTGGCACTCAGCTTTCTTTATAGTCCAAATCTCACATCCATACATGACTACTGGAAATACAGTACATGTGTTAGTGTTGTATAAGCTGTTAGTTTTTGGGAATTATTGGGAAACCTAGTTATAACCATTTGCTATTAGGGAATATGTGGTTGGTAAATAAGAGATATTTCTTATTCTAGGAAGTTATAATAAGGAAATATGGGGCAAGATTAGGTGCTAAAATCAGCACTTTGCAAATTCTTGTTGAATTAATGAATAAAGGAAAAAAGAAATGATTGTCGAACTATTTCCCAAATCTCAATAAGGATTCTCTAGCCAGAGTGAACTTAAATCTAATTCAAATCATCTTATGATACGTTGAAAAAGTATTCAGTGCTTTCCATTTCACTGCTTAAAAACTCACCTTTTATCCACGCATTTCCCACCCTGTGTGATTTGTCCTTTGCCACTTTTCCCTGTTGTCTTATGTCATTCTTCCTCCTTGAGTGTTTCGACACATCCAACTTTTTGCTAATTCAAGAATTTTTCATACCTTGCTCTGCTGGGGACTGGCTCCTTCCTAATCTGGCCCTTACATTTAATGGCCCTGTGACTCTGTCTCTTTTGGGTTTGAATTCTGCTCCCCTGCCTCCTAGTTCTGTGACCATGAACAAATCACTCAGTTTCTCTATGCCTCAGGTTTGTCCATCTATCAAAGTTAGCAGTAGCATCTGCCTCAAAGGAGTACATAAGGAATGCATACAGATTAATGAAAAATGTGCTGAGAATGCTGCCTGCCATACACTAAAAACTTGGTAAATGTTGCTTTTTATTACCATATTTTGTAATTACTATATTTATTTGCTTATTTATTGCTTATTTTTCTTTTTATGCTATTAGACTGTCACTGTGTAAAGAAGAGGACCAACAAGCCACAGAGCTTTAATATGAAGAGCCTTAGACCCAGAGTAAAAGACCTAGGTTGTCAGCTTAGGCATTGAAACTTGTTTGATCTTGAGCATGAAACATCACTTTTCTGAAATTCCATTTCCTCATTTTCAAAAAGAAAGAAAGAGATTGGATCAAATATGTCAATTCTCTGACCATTAAGTAAGAATATTTTTAATTTTGAAATAGTTAAACCTCATTCCAAAAGTGATTTAAGTATTTCTACTTTATAAAATATTCTTGAAAGTGAATTTTGGTCTATCTGGTAAATAATGAGAATTCTTTGCTGAATTATGATAGAAAAACAATGACTAAAGTTTGTGTGAAAAAGTACATAGATATAATGAATACCTACAGATGCCCAGTCACACTTAAAGGATACTGGAGAAAGAATTTATGGTGTGATAAAATAAAGCTCTGTTTAAAAAACAAATTAAAGAGTTTGATTTCAACTTGGATTTGGGCCCCCTTGGTCCATTTTTGTTTCACCAAGGTGAATGTGTATATAAAAGGACAATGATTAGATCTGTTACTTTAATGATTATTTTAAAAGATTCCTACAAGATTTTTCTTGGCTTGGAGAATAATGACAAATGTAATTTACTTCTGTATCTGATAAAATGCTCAATGGTAAACTGGAACCAGGAGATAGATGATAGTAGCTTCATTAAAGAAAGAGAACCAGATACATAGTGAGAGGAAAAAACATCTATTATGTTGAATGGCTCTAATGTACTAAGCACTTTACATCTTACACAGGCTTACTTTGAAAGTCATTTAACCTCCTCTCCTAGTTTTTCTCCTACTTCCTGCTTTCCTTATTTAATAATTAGCTATGTTCTATCAATTCTACTTCCATGGAAACCTCTTGAATCACATATTACCATTACTTCTGTCACTGTCTTAATTTGGGCTACCACTGTCTCTTATATAACTGACAACAGCCTTCTGATCTGTTCCTCTTCTTCCAGACTTATCTCTGATCCACCCAATTCCATGTACTAGCCACCCTAGTGTTAGACACTCAGTCATGTCTGACTCTTTGCAACCCTATGTACTGTAGCCCACCAGGCTCCTCTGTCCATGGGATTCTCCAGACAAGTACACTGGAGTGGGTTGCCATTCCCTCTTCCAGGGGATCTTCCTGAGCCAGGGATCGAACCCAGGTCTCCCGCATTTCAGGCAGACTTAACATCTGAACTACCAGGGAAGCCCCAAAGTCTTTTCTAAACCACATATCTGAGGCATTTTCTTGTCTTCCACAAAGTCCCACTGACGATGCCTTTCAAAGTGCTCGTGCCTGCATCCTTACTTTTCTAACCTTCATACCACGTGTCCCACTCTGTGCTCCTGCCCCAAGATGCGCTAAACCCAGACACACCATGGTATCATAGTGAGCATCCCATGCATCAGGTCAGGTGGACAGACTGTAGGTTCAGTAATGTTTGGATTCTGATCTTGAGGTTTAAATGTAATATGCGTATGGCTTAGTATGGTGTGTGACCCATAGAAAGCTCTCCAACAAGGCTGATTGTTTGATTTGCTTCTGTGTCCCCTCTACATAGAATTCCATACTTCCCTTATCTCCTCCTCTCCCCTGTTTTCTTGATTATCTCCTTTGTGTGCCGCAGGCATTTCATAACATACATGTTATTTTATCTAAGAGTGTCTCCCTTAGTTCTTAAGATTGCAGTGATAATTATCCTATGTATTTCATTGTCTCTGTTGAAGCCGTATTTTAAATCTGCTCCTTGCATATTTTCTACAATGCAAAATTAGCTTCTTGAGTGTAGTGACTTAGTTTTTTACTATGGTATCTCTAGTATATAATACAGATGTCACTGGAGTTTGTAGCCACTTCCTTCTCCAGGGGCTATTCCCAACCCAGGGATCAAACCCAAGTGTCCTGCATTGCAGGCAGATCCTTTACCATCTAGGCCACCAGGGAACCTCAAATATTTGTGAATGGACAATGAGTAAAACTAATGATAGATACTATTATGTGCCAGACCCCAAGCTAAGTTTGTAACTAATGATTTACATATACATATTTGTGTGTAAAATATATAAATATTATATATATATTTAAATATATTTAAACATTTTAAAAGCAATTTTATAATTCTCTGATGCATCACTATCTTCACTTACCTGATAAGAAATGTAAGGCTCCAAGACAATAATTCTTCACTGCTAGTAGAGGCTGGAATTTGAGCTTACATTCAACTCTAAATTTGCCACATCACACGTCTCCAGTTTATGGCGAAGTGTTATAGTGAAAAAAGCTTCTGTTAAGAAAAGGAATGGGAGAAAATAGAATATAGTGCACTCTGATGTGTTTGGAAGATGACAGTAGGATGATATTTACTGGGGTCTTGTCACAGTTTAGCCACTCAGTCATGTCTGACTCTTACAACTCCATGGACTATAGCCCTCCAGGCTCCTCTGTCCGTGGGACTTCCCAGGCAAGAATACAAGAGTGGGTAGCCATTGCTTATTCAGGGAATCTTCATTATTGTTCAAAACGGTGCATAACTGGTAATTTTAATTCATAGAAACGAATGGTAGTAGTAGGTGGGACTTGTGCTGTCTTGCTCTGGGTCCTGTGGCCCTGAGCTGGGATCTGGCACGGCAGCCTTCTCTGTGTGATCACCTCTGCAGTCCTGTGAATTTTAGTCTCCCCTTCCTTGCTTGTAGCTAATGTGTTCTTATGTACGCTCTCACAGAGAGTGTACTGGCATCTCTGAGCAAAATTCTGCTGAAGAACCTACGCCCTGGTATGGGAAGTGTGTTATCTGCCTGGGGAGCTGTCTCACTCATCTGAAAGAAAACTGACGTTTTTGCTGAATGTAGCCAGCTCTCATTCTGAAGTTTGATTCCATGTAGAGGTAAGGTTGCAAGCCCTCCTCTGTCCTTACCTAGATTTTGATCGTTCTCCCTTTTGAATTTGTAAACAAAACCTTCTCTCTAGGCCTGAAAATTCTTACAGTGAGTCTTACAGCCAAGAGAAAGTGATTCTTTCAAAGTGTGGAGAAAAATTGGCCAGGTTTGAGTGTTTTGAATTTAAAGTGGCAACTGTGTGCCAAAATCATGAAGAACATACACATCTCCCTTGCTTGTACTCATTTGCACATAAATTACAGATTGCATGGCTGTGAATCAGTTGTACAAACTGAAATAAGGCACAGCTTTCTTGGCACGTTGTGCAAGAGGGTTGCTGCTCAGTTTACGGTGGCTAGATTTTATACAGAAGAACTTCCCTTCACATTTTGCGATTTTTCTACAGCATTTTACACATCAAAACACATCATCATTTTGAAGCCATTTCATATCACCACTAATAATAGTTCTTTGTTTCTTACACCAGAAGTTCAAGCTCCTGTTTAATGAGATTCCACAAACTGGTTGATTATATATCAAGGTAAAAAGACAGAATGATTTCAGTTTTGACACATGGTCTTTTCACTAATAAAGAAAAACCCATAACAGTCTTTGGCAAACCATTGTCAAGACATCTGAAAACAAATTTTACAAAACAAACAAAATAGTCCTTTTGTGTGTGCTGTATGTTTGCATAGTGCTTTCAGCTCACAAATTCAGGTGCTTTTATGAGCTCTAATTTAATAATGTGGATTAGACTAATAATTTTAAATGCCTGCTTTTTAGTAATCATTGAACTAGGCTCATGCAGTCTTCACTACAATTATAAGAGGCAGGCTTACTATTTCTTGTTCTATGAAGAGGTAACTGAGGTCCAGAGAAGTTCAATTATATGATCCAAATCACACACAGCTAATCAATGTTACAATTGTATTCAAAATTTAACACCTGTTTTTCTTGGCATTTTATTTTATTTTACTACTAGACATAACTCCTTTAGAAATTAATGCCAGTCTTAGCTACTGCTAAATTATTTAGTAACACTGCAAAAAATAATTACTCCTAAGTAGATTTAAGAATTTCCCTAAATGAGGTATTTGAAAAATTTCCAAATTATTTCTAACTGCTGTGTGTTGAGCAATAAAAGGAATCACTTTTTTGTATTTTTGTCCTTTGTGTTTGTGTACCTACTCAGAAAAATCATTTCATACATAATGCAACGTAATAAGCTTCAGCTTGTAATGGCTACAAAACTTTGCCCACATGGGAACAGAATTGGAAATCCATTACTAGCAACATATCCTTCAAGTGCAGTTCAAGTTTGACAAACATTAAACACTTTGGATAGGCACTACAACCAATGTCTCCTCTGAGTGCTTTTTAGGTGTCTCATCATCATGCTATTATTCTAAAATGCTAGGAAGATTTAATGATTTCCTTCAGGTAAATCACAGTGGATTGAAATGACTTACAGATGGAACCATTGCCCATTTTCTTGAGGGGACGATAATGTGAGGTCCGTGTTGACAAGCTTTTTTTTTTAATGCTGGGTCTGTTTAAATTCCATTTTCTTTGTGACTACTAAAATTGTGTTGCCATTTGATTATAATTTCAAATAAAATTGGTATTTTTTTCTCTACAAAATAAACACATTTTCACTTTCTTATGAAAACATGAACTATAATTGCACAGTGGCTCTGTTTCCTTGGCTATGAAACAAAATATTTTTTGTTTCAAAAAAACAAAAGCTACGAAAGGATTAGCTACAAAAGGATTTGAGGAGATTTCTTTTGCCAAGAAACATCTCACCTAAGTAAAGCACCCTGCTCACTAGAGTAGTTTTAAGCTGTTTAAGAGGCACCCTTTGGGAGAGTCTAAACACATCTGTTTTTGATGTCTTCTCAGGTCTTCCCTTGCTGTGTTAGAGGGGAAGATGTTCTTAGGAACATAATTTATTTCTTAGGAAAAAAGGTTTTATGATTAATCCATTTTTACCTTTGAAATGCAGTGAGGGACCTTAGGTTTTACCACTGTTACCACAGTAAGATGAAAAAATTTTGACCTGTGTACAGGGCGTAAGTAGGGAAATTTAAGCAAAAGACTGCAATGTAACACCAGCTCAAAAGGATCCACCTCTTAACCACGTTGAATTCTGTTTGGTGAAAAGAATCTTTCCCTTCCTCCCCATTATTGCTCTGTAAAGCTTTCCATCTTCTAGATTTTGCCAGTTACTTCCTGGAGATGTTGCTTAATAATTTCTTTTGCCCCTTATTTACTGTAGATTGGTAGTTTGGTAATAAAGGCTGAGTTAGGGTACTTCCCTGGTGGCTCAGATGGTAAAGAATTTGCCTGCAATGCAAGAGACCCAGGTTTGATCCCTGGGTTGAGAAAATTCCTCTGTAGAAGGAAATGGCAACCCGCTACAGTATTCTTGCCTAGAGAATCCCATGGGCAGAGAAGCCTGGCAGACTATGGTCCATGAGGTCACAGAGTCACCAAAGGACGCAACTGAGCGACTAACGCTTTCACTTCTTAGAATGTGTCAGAGGTTGTGTTACCTACTTTATATTTGACCACATCAGGAGACACGTATCTGGTTGTCTCTCTCTTTTAGAGATGTTATAGTAGATTCTGTTCTTAAAACTAGCAAATAAAGTTCCCTAGCATCCTCCAAAGGCAACTAATGAGACTTCTTTTTAAGTGTTATGTACTCATGAATTTCATCATTAAAAATATACATCAAACACTATTTGATGTATTTTCAGGAAATGAGGATGTTAATCTTTTTGATGCTCCTACTGTCTACTCTTAAAAGGTTGTTTCTATTTAAGTCCAGTATTGGTAAGCATCTTAAATCATAGAACTTGGATTCTTCATTTTTTTTTTTTTTTTCTAAGGGAGCTATGTTTCCTTTCTCTAAAACTTAAAAATTACTGTTAGGGTTGAGAGAGACAGGAAAATTGCTGACAGTAAAATTCCTTAATGGAATGAGTCAAAGGCAGTGGTTGCTGATTGTTAGCAAATTCCTGAGTGGGGTGTGGTGTATTGGCACATATTTCAGAGACACATCATCTAAGATTTTAGAAATCTTACAATTCATGAAGTTCCACAGCAAGGGATCTCTGACATAAAGATGACATTCCAGTTAAGTGATCTTCAGTAAATGACAAATAAAAGATTAACTGCCTGGAGCATTAGTCTCACTAATTCAGTATTTATAACCATTCAAGTTATTAGCTTTTTAATTAACACTGAAAGATCTGAAAGAACCTAATTGTGTCCCATTCTAATTATATTGACAAATTACACACATGGAAATTAAAATTCTGTTTTTCTAATATTCTCTTTAAGAATGTGCAAATAGAGTTGATGTTTCCTTAATAAATGTCTCTCAACTGTTATTGTGTTTCTAAACAGAATAGGGAAAAAATGCAGTTAATAGTGCTCGTTTAAGTATATTGCATCCAGTTGGGATTATAGAATTAAAACAGGCTTTACACAAGAGTATTAGAGATATACCACATCAATTTATTTAATTCATTGTAATAATAATCTTCTCATTGAATTATTTAACACATCTTTTTATAAAGGAATTTGTGAATTTCAGTTTGAATGTGAGCAGATTAGATTGTTGCATTTATTTGCTTTAAGACAAAAATCAACCGGAAGAGTTATTTCAGAAGCTATAGGATAAATATGATAAAAAGGAAAGTAAGTACAAATCTGAGAAGTGTAAGTTTCTACTTCTGACTGCTTGATTGCTCTCTTGGGTTCAACTTTAATGAAGCTGGGTCAGGAATCTTACCGAGTAAAGCCTCTAATCCTGAAATCTTTCAGTTCTTTTGTTGAAACATAGACAGATTTTTATCTTAAGGCTTTTCTTTATAGTTAATTTTATACCTTCAGGATATAAGTTGCAATAAATCTAATGAATGGTAATAAATCTAATGGTAGTAAAGTCTAATGAACATTTGCTGTAATAATCCAGCTGTTGGGCCAACTCCATTAAGAATTGAGGGCAGGTTTCTGTTGTGGCAATACTTCGTCAGCCCTAGAGGATTTGCTCTGACATGTGTCTGTCTGGTCTGAAGAGAGGTGGCAGGATAATGGTGTTGCCCAGCCACACCAGGCTTAAAAACTTTTCCTTCTCTCCGTCCCCATCTGAGATGGTATAAGAAGCCTGCACTTCTTCATGGTCAGCAAAAGCAGCAGTCATATAATTAGAGAAGAAATAATTAACATTTTAAAACTCAGAATCTTCATTCTCATGAAAGACAGAAACACTTGGGAAGAATCATTGTGGAAGTAGTCATCCTGAATTTTTCTTCAGCTACTTTCACAGTTTCAAGGTGTATTATTTTTTAAATAAATGTGTTTAATTATTTTTGGCTGCGCTGGGTCCTCACTGCTTCATGGGCTTTTCTCTAGCTGTGGAAAGCAGGGGCGAATCTCTAGCTGTGGTACATGGGCTTCTCGCTGCAGGGCATGGATCCTAGGGAGCACAGTCTTCAGGAGTTGTGGCACATGGGCTCAGTAATTGTAGCTACTCTACAACACTGGCTCAATAGTTATGGCTCACAGGCTTATTTGCTCCACAGCATGTGGGATCTTCCCAGACCAGCGATCGAACTGTCTCCTGCATTGGCAGGCTAATTCTTTACCACTGAACTACCAGGTGGGGCTTTATCAAGCCCCAGTAAGGTATATTAGTAGCCATAAGTTTTAATTCTTTCTTGCTGCAAAACAAAATGACCTCCAAATTAGTGGCCTAACACAATCAACTTATCATCAATCATAATTTCTCATTATTTTGTACGTTGAGTAGGTTTAGCTATATAAGTTTTATGTTTCATATGGAATTGATTTGAGCTGAAATTACCTAGGGATTCGGCTGGACTGAAGCATTCAAGATAGCTTATTTACATCACTGGTGCCCTGATGGACAGCCACAAGACTAGGCCGAGCTAGGCTAGGGCGCTAGGATGGCTAGGTCGCTCTTTCTTTCCCTCTCTAGTGCACAGTTTCTCTCCAGGTAGCCCAAGGGCCTTCTCCCCTTTGTGCTTTCTCATTGTGCTTTTTGTTTATTGGCTTCATTTTATGTTTTCTTTTTCCTCCAGCAAGTTAGTTGGCTTCTATCATGGCAACTCAAGGCTGCTAAGAGGATACAAGTAGAGACTTCTAGTCCTTCTTAGAGCTTAAACCCAGAACACTCTCAAACACATTTTTGTGTTCATGTACATATTCAACATTGAAAGGGACTTCCACAAGGGCATGGACGTGATGAAAAGCGCTGGGATCAACTTTGAAGAATAGTTATCATGAAAATGGAAACCACCTTTAAAGGTATGGATCTGAGAACAGAAAAGATGTTGTTTAGTCGCTAAGTCATGTCTGATTCTTCTGTGAACCCATGGACTGTAGTCCACCAGGCTTCTCTGTCCATGGGATTTCCTAGGCAAGAATACTGAAGTAAGTTGCCATTTTCTTCTTCAGGGGATCTTCCTAACCCAGGGATCAAAACAGCATCTCCTGCTTGGCAGGCAGATTCTTGACTACTGAACTGTCTAGGAAGCCCAATAGAAAGAATATTGCATCCTTTTTCCTGGTTGCCCTTGGAGGTGGTGGTCACCACACTTTCCAGTAATTTCACAGCCTGAGAATGTATAACCCGAATTTATGACTTTACTGGATAGATGGACCTGAGATGACAGCCCAAATTTGACCTGAAAGGGAGTCACGGAACTAGAAGAGACTTGAAATCTTGGTTAAGGGATGCTGTATACTGCATCTGACAAATAAGGATTTACACAGAGGAGTTTCGTATGCCTTTCCAGAAAATGCATAGGTTATAAATGCCCTTGCAAAACCCTGTGTTCTATCATTCTCTATAAGCAGAACTGTTCTTATCACTGGCAGTTGAGAAAATGATTTTCTATAACTTGATCTATAACGTTAATCACATTTTTTAGATAACATTTTTTTTTCTATTTCAACATGCTGAAAATTGTAATTAAGACTGTTTTCCATAGAAATTCATTTATTCATTCAACAAATCCGTGGAGAACTTAGGCACTGTTTTAGGAGACACAGCAAATGCAAGCTGTTTCTGTTTTGTTTTTGTTTTTAATTTATTTTTAATTGGAGGATAATCACCTTACAATACTGTGTTGGTTTCTGCCGTACATCAACATGAATCAGTCATAGGCGTACAGACGTTCTCTCCCTCTTGAGTTCCCTCCCGTCTACCCCCCATCCTGCTTCTGTTTCGTCTGTTTTTTATCTGATTGTGTCAGATCTTAGTTGCATCGTGAGGGACCTTCCACTGTAGCGCGTGGACTCTAATCGTGGTGCACAGACTCAGTAGTTAGAGCACACAGGCTTACTGTGTGGCGTGTGAGGTCTTAGTTCTCTGACTGGGGATCTTGTCCACATCCTCTGCATTGCAAGGAGGATTCTTAACCACTGGACCTCCAGGGAAGTCCCCACTAGGCTTCTGTTCTGATGTAAGTGACCCCACGGGCTGTTTGCCCACCAGGCTCCTCTGTCCATGGAGTCCTCCACACAGGAATACTGGAGTGGGGGCCATTTCCTTCTCCAGGGGATCTTCCCAACTCAGCGATCAAACCTGGGTCTCCTGCACTGCAGGCAGAGTCTTTACCATCTGAGCCACCAGGGAAGAGATGAGATAGACAACAGAAAGTAATATATAGCGTATGATTTGTGAAAATTAAAGGTGGAATCAGTTATAGAGTGTGTGGGAGTAGCAATGGGGCAGTAGTGTATGCCTTGCTGGTAATATGGGGGCACATGTAAACACTGAGGGGCCATTGCAGGTCTTGGGAACAGAAAGTACAGAGACTCAAGGGCAGAGCACTGTCAGCTTCCTTTTGGAATCGTGAGACAACCCTTAAAGCTGGGCTGGGATGAATAAAGAGGAGAAAATAGAACAGAATTAGTTAAGAGAAGTAAAGTAGAGCATGGTTTGAGGATAAAGAGTCTGGCACAATTTCTTGACTCTGCAAGAGACCTATACCATACAAAATGAGTGACTGCTTTGGCCAGTTATTTCTAGGATGGTGCAGAGCCAGTATACTCAAGATGCATAAAAAATAAGTAAACTTATTTTATGCAGTGGATACCTCACAATCCCTTAATTTGTTCAGGTATTCCCAGTTGAGAAATTTTGGCTTTTTAGAGCATTCTGTGGTCTTGAATGTTACTGTGGAGAGAGGAGCGATGTCCTCTGATGCACATTGTAAGGTCAGTGTGGATGTTTGCTAGGGTAGAAACATTTCCTAAGCCTCTAGTTATGCATTTTAACACATCCTGTGAAGTGGAATGTTCGTCCCACCTAAGTCCTCAGTGCATCTCAGAATTTTAAAGAACGTTTCATTGAATATGGTCCTGTGAATGGGAATGAATTTAAAGAAACAAAATACTATTATAACTCTTGATCTAAATACTTTTAGGGTATATATATATAAGCCATAACAGGTGTTATATACTTATTATTTAATTACTTCTGTGGGAATATTTGAGACTAAAGATCTTAGTCTTAACTATGACTCTTAGCTAACAAATTTCATTCCTTCTTTCTTCAATAATTTAATTTACTTTTGCCTGTGCTGGGTCTTTTTTGTTGCACCCAGGTTTCTAGTTGTGGCAGCTGAGAGTTACTCTCTAGTTGAAGTGAGTGGGCTTCTCATTGCAGGGGCTTCTCTTCATGCAGAACGGGCTCTAGGGCCCGTGGGCTTCAATGGTAGTGGCATGGGCTCTAGAGCTCAGGCTCGGTAAGTGTGGCGCCTGGGCTTAGTTGCCCTGCAGCGTGTGGAATCTTCTCACAGCAGAAATCAAGCCTGTATCCCCTGCGCTGGCAGGTGGGGATTCTTAATCACAGGAAAGTCCTACAACTTTCATTCTTGCAGAGCCACAGCTTTTTGTGATTTCTGTTTGTCATACTGGACAGATAGAAAGGAGTTAACTGAATTTGTTATTGTCTTCAACACATTCATTCTAAAAGCAAGCGAATCCAATAACAAACTAATTGATTTTGTTGTGTCATAAATTGCCATCAACTGCCCTTTTTGCTTTTCAGCTCTTTGGAGAGCAATTTTGTTTTAATGGATTTTAGGTGTTGTTTCTTGGATTTTTTTCCATCTTAAGTGCTTTCTAAATATTCCAGTGGTGATCACCTGTCATCCATGATATTTTGTCATCACGAAGAAGAAGGAAATATTTTTGTAAGACATATATTTAAATGATTCTGCAGATATATTCATATTTGGTATGATGATGATCTGACTTACAATAAGCTGCATGCATGTGCTTAGTCATTCAGTAGTGTCTAACTCTGTGACCCCGTGTACTGTAGCCTGCCAGGCTCCACTGTCTATGGGATTTTACAGACAAGAATACTGGAGAGGGCAGCCATTTCCCTCCAGGGGGTCTTCCTGACCCAGGGACCAAACCCACATCTCTTGCCTCTCCTGCATTGGCAGGAGGATTCCTTACCATTGCACCATGATAAACAGCAAAGTTTCTATTTCTGAGCTTCTTAAAATGCCTGTGCAGTCTTAACTTTTGGAGTCACTTCATTTTACTAAAGGCTACTTTACCAAGTTTTGTTCTGTTTTCAGTAACAATAAAATTTTAGTGGAAAATAATCCATCTGCTAAAAACGGCACAATTATGTTTGTCGAGTTTGATCAGTACTTCACAAAATGAACACTCCTATGTAGCCAGCACCCAGATCAAGAAAGACAACATTCCCATTACCTCCCTCTCCAAGTGTAATCACAATCCTGTGTTCTGACACTTTAAATTAGTTTTTCCTGTTTTTCAACTTTATATAAAGATGCACTTTTTATTCTTTCATGTCTGGCTTCTGTCCCTCAATAATAGGTTCATGAGGTTCATAGCAGTAGCTTTTATGTAGCCATAATTTGTTTATTTTAATTGATATACAGTCTTCCATTGTATGAATATGCTACCATGTGACTTTGAGTTATGACATCAGATTATGAATCTGAGCAGGACACTGATGTCAAGAAGTGGGAGAGAAAAGACACAACACTTTGTTGCAGGTCAGTTTCCCAGAAAAATGGCATCTGAGGTGGTGACTAGTGTATAGAAAGCATGCTGGAGTGTGTTCTCTCAAGCAGCACACAGGGGGACAGAAGGGGGATGAGGCCTCAGCCAGCCCTACTGAGGATGGCGCATTAGACTAGCCTTGAGTTCAGTTCAGTCGTTCAGCCATGCACAACTCTTTGCGACCCCATGGACCGCAAGCTTCCCTGTCCATCACCAACTCCCCAAGCTTACTCAAACTTATGGCCATCAATTTGGTGATGCCATGGAGCCATTTCATCCTCCATCGTCCCCTTCTCCTCCTGCCTTCATTCTTTCACAGCATTAGGGTCTTTTCCAACATCAGGTGGCCAAAGTATTGGAGTTTCAGCTTCAACATCAGTCCTTCCAATGAATATTCAGGACTGATTTCCTTTAGGATTGACTGGCTAGATCTCCTTGCAGTCCAAAGGATGCTCAAGAGACTCCTCCAACACCACAGTTCAAAAGCATCAATTCTTTAGCACTCAGCTTTCTTTATGGTCCAACTCTCACATCTGTACATGACTACTGGAAAAACCGTAGCTTTGACTAGATGGAACTTTGTCAGCAAAGTAATGTCTCTGCTTTTTAATATGCTGTCTAGGCTGGTCATAGCTTTTCTTCCAAGGAGCAAATGTCTTTTAATTTCACGGCTGCAGTCACCATCTGCAGGGATTTTGGAACCCTCCCCCCCAAAATTAAGTCTCTAGCTGTTTCCATTGTTTCCCCATCTGTGTGCCATGAAGTGATGGGACTGGATGAAATAATCTTAGTTTTTTGAATGTTGACTTTTAAGCCAGCTTTTTCAGTCCTCTTTCACTTTCATCAAGACACTCTTTAGTTTCTCTTCCCTTTCTGCCATAAGGGTGGTATGGTCTGCCTATCTGAGGTTATTGATATTTCTCCAGGCAATCTTGATTCCAGCTTGTGCTTCATCCAGCCCAGCTTTTCACATGATGTACTCTGCATATAAGTTAAATAAGCAGAGTGACAATATACAACATTGATGTAGTGCTTTCCTAATTTGGAACCAGTCTGTTGTTCCAGGTCTGGTTCTAACTCTTGCCTCTTGACCTGCCTAGAGATTTCTCAGGAACAGAGATGCTTGGAGGCTTCAAACAAAGCCTTGTGCACACCAGGATCCAGAGTCTTCACAAAGACTGAGCCAGACCTGCCTTTGAGAGTTGGAGTGTCTCCTGCAGAGGCACGGGTCAGCATTTGCCTGCTGTGGGAACAGGGGCTCTGGCTGCAGCAAGCCTGGGTCATGCAGCATGTGGTGTAAGCCCTCTTGGGGGAAATCGCCATTAGCCCCACCATATAGCAGCTAGGCAGACAATCCACAAACTGCAGAGCAATTATAACAAAGAAGTTCTCACACTGTTAAGAAAGTTCTAGGACCCACAACAGATTTCCCAACCTGTGGATCTGGTGAAGGGACTGAAAACCCCCAGGAAATTTGACATGAAGCCAGTGAGATTTGATTACAGAACTTCCACAGGACTGGGGAAACAGACTCTTGGAGGGTACAAACAAAACCTTGTGCTCACCATGACACAGGAGAAGGAGCAGTATCCCCGAAAGAGACTGAGCCAGACTTACCTGTGAGTGTCCAGGAGTCTCTGATGGAGGCGTGGGCCGACAGTGGCCTGCTGTGGGGTCAGGGGCACTGAATACTAGAGTGCCTGCCTGCACAAGTCCTTTTGAAGGAGTTTGCCATTACCCCACCATAGTTTGGCCTCAGGCCAAGCAACAAGGAGAGAACACAGCCCTGCCTATCAACAGAAAATTGGATTAAAGATTTACTGAGCATGGCCCCGCCTGACAAAACAAGACCCAGTTTCCCCCACAGTCAGTCTCTTCCATCAGGAAGCTTCCATAAGCCTCTTATCCTTATCCACCAGAGGGCAGACAAAACGAAAACCACAAACACAGAAAACTAACCAAACTGATCACATGGATCACAGCCTTGTCTAACTCAATGAAACTATGAGCCATGCTGTGTAGGGCCACCTAAGATGGACAGGTCATGGTGGAGACTTCTGACAAAACGTGCTCCACTGGAGAAGGGAATGACAGACCACTTCAGTATTCATGGCTTGAGGACCCCGTGAGCAACATGAATAGACTAGCCTTAGTTTCCATCAAGTGAGCCAGGCCTTTCTGTCCCCACATCAACCAGTTATTCAATTATTTTCTGCCTAGGCTTTGGACCAAGTGGCCACTGCAATACATAGGGGAAGTCCTAATCAAAATCTTCCAGATCCCTCCCCATCTTCTTGATGCAAATGAGTATAAATATGTAAAGTTCAGTAAATATTAGAATCCTTCTCACTTGTAAACAAACTCTAAATTGAGCTAAGGAAAAAAAAAAAAAAAAAAACCTGTGGAAAGAAATACAGTAGATCCCCTCTATATGAATGAATTCTGTTCTGAGAGTGGGTTTATAAGTCTAATTTATTCATAAGTCCAACAAAGTTAGCCCAGGTACCCAGCTAACACTAGTACTGTACTGGAATAGGTTTATAATACTTTTCACACAAATAATACATTAAGAAACAGACTCACAAAATAAAACATTTTTAATCTTACAGGTCAGTGCTTTAAAAATACAATAATATAACAGCTGGTGTACAGGGGCTGGCATTAAGTAAACAGGCAAGAAGATTTACTGACTAGAGGAGGGAGAGGTGGTAGGAGATGGTAGAGCTGAGGGATCAGCAGCAATAGGAGGTGGAAGGCAAGCTGCAATTTCAATCATGCCTGACGTTGACAGAATCCACGTTCACATCATTGAAAGCTCGTGATTTGAAGGTAGGGGGCTGACTGAACATAAAATTAGCTATTTTGTGATGAAAGCCATGTTCTCATATCTCTTAGGGACTTCACAGTCTACCCATTGGGCATATGACAAAGGGAAAAGAAAGTAACCTAATCAAAGTGCCCTGTCTGCAATGCTGAATATACCTCCATGTCTGCCTTTCATTGTGGCAAAGAAGAATGGAAGAAAAAGAAGGTACAGGAAAGAAAATGAGAAAAAATTTCCTGACCACTTACTATGTCCACAACACTCTACATATTATTTTGTCTTATATGTTTTGAAGTATCTATTGTTATCCCCACTAGAGTAAAGAGAAAAACAATGCTCTGGGTAGACAATTGATAAAGTTATAAATAAAACATACCCATGTTCCTTGAATTTCAGTTCACTTTTCTTTCAGCCATAATACACATTCTTTCCATTCAATGGAGGAGAACAAGCATAAAATGTGGGAGTAAAGCAGATGAGTATTTTGCCTTTACCTGCAATGTATATAAATCAACTTGAAAGAAACAAGAGTTAGCTTACATCATGTCTTTCCTCCAGCTTCAATACTGATTCTGTTTGTCTTGAAACATATTAGGTGCACATGTGCACTAGAAAATAAGTCCCATGACGACAGGGATATCAGACAATTCCATATCCCGAGCACTGTAAGCATGGCTATGGGCCTCAGTGAATATTTGCTGACTGAATAAATGTATTTATCAGCTTTCACAATTCTGTGGTGCTTAAATATTAACTGATATGCATTTGATTAAGTCAATCAGCTAGCAAGAAATGTGAAATAAAGAATTTATTTGTACATAGAGAATAACTCAAGAGTTTCTCTATTTTCAGAAAACTATAGACTTGTAGCATCATCAAAGGTCATACACTTATGATGTAGATTCTTTCAATGTAAAGAATCGTTTTTAAAAATGGGAGGTAACTTTTGGTTTCTTTCTCATCCTTTCCCTTTCATAACTTTGATTTCCATATATAGTGGAAATATCTTCTGTGAGAATAAAACACCAAAGGAGTCAGATACAGAGATGCTGAAACTGGAGGGGAAAGTGAGGCCTGGTGGTGGTAACATTTCCAGGGGTGGCAGTAAAGGAGTGGCAGCCAGTGGAGAATTTATTTAAAGTTAGAGTGAACAAAAGGACCCTTGTGAAGAATTTGGCTGTGAATTTTTGTTTTAAGGAAGTGGAGTAAATAATACACATACCGCAAACAAGAGAGAGTTCAGTTCAATTCAGTTGCTCAGTCGTGTCCGACCCTTTGCAACCCTATGGACTGCAGCACGTCTGGCTTCCCTATCCATCACCAACACCCGGAGCTTACTCGAACTCATGTCCATCGAGACAAGGGAGAACTAAACTTGAAAAATCTCTTTGATGACTGGGGAAAAAAAAAGAAAAATAGTTGTGAAATTATGCTGCCTGGCACTTTACTGTTGAGAGGTTTCATTGCAGCAGAAAAGTAATTGAATCCCAATATTCTCTCTCTGCTTTAGGGCATCTACACGGACCTCATACATATCAAATTAATTTGCCTGAAGCTATTGCCATATAGAAAAAGAAACTGCTACCTCTGATTCTCCACTACTGGATCATCAGAAAGGACAGAAAACTGGCTATTACTAGAAAGAGTTTGATTTGCTTTCTTCTTCTTTAATGTTTAAGCCCAAGTTCAGTAGTTAGTCACTGAACCTGCTAATTTTTCTCTGGTCTGAAAGCTAGAAATGACCTAACTTACCATACTGCTTCCCGCAACTGTTTTCTAGCCTATGCTCAGACCCTTTCAGAGCTGGAAATCTACTACATTTTTTAACAATTCTAACATTCAGGGGGTCTAGTTTATGTTAAGAAGAAATCTCCTTTCTTGAAAGTAAATACTGGTTCTAGTTCTGTCTTCTAGAAATTTGTAAGATTAATTCCATTTTGAAAAACTAGTGTTTAAATTAAGCAGGGCCAGTTCTTCTTTAGGCTAAATAGGTAAACATACTTCAGTTGCTTGAACCATTTCAAGAATTATAAGGACCACTCTATTCTGAAAAGGCATCTGTTAGCATGATTTTAAAATTGTGGCTCTCTAGCAGTGTCAGACTTGATTTTGGCAAATTGTCTGTATCTTTTTGCATGTATATCTCATAAAATATTATTTAAGATATAACATTACCCCTTCACACATTTGACATCTAATTTTATGTTTGCTCTTGAGACTTCATTAAATTAACATTCTCAAGCAGACTACCAGAACATATGATGTTCCGTCAGTTCAGCTAAGTTCAGTTGCTCAGTCGTGTCTGACTCTTTATGACCCAATGGACTGCAGCATGGCAGACCTCCCTGTCCATCACCAACTCCGGGACTTTACTCAAACTCATGTCCATTGAGTCGGTGATGCCATCCAACCATCTCATCCTCTGTCATCCCCTTCTCCTCCTGCCTTCAATCTTCCCCAGCATCAGAGTCTTTCAAATGAATCAGTTCATCGTATCAGGTGGCCAAAGTATTGGAGTTTGAGCTTCCTCATCAGTTTTTCCAATGAATATTCAGGACTGATTTCCTTTAGGATGGACTTGTTGGATCTCCTTGCAATCCAAAGGACTCTCAAGAGTCTTCTCCAACACCACAGTTTGAAAGCAGCAATTCTTCAGCCCTCAGTTTTCTTTCTCACATCCATACATACCTACTGGAAAAACCATAGCTTTGACTAGACAGACATTTGTTGGCAAAGTAATGTCTCTGCTTTTTAATATGCTGTCTAGGTTGGTCATAACTTTTCTTCCAAGGAACAAGCATCTTTTAATTTCATGGCTGCAGTCACCATCTGCAGTGATTTTGGAGCCCCCCAAAATAAACTCACTGTTTCTACTGTTTCCCCATCTATTTGACATGAAGTGATGGGACCAGATGCCATGATCTTAGTTTTCTGAATGTTGAACTTTAAGCCAACTTTTTCACTAACCTCTTTCACTTTCATCAAGAGGCTCTTTAGTTCTTCTTTGCTTTCTTTCTTTCTTTTATTTATTTATTTATTTTAGTTGGAGGCTAATCCTTTACAATATTGTAGTGGGTTTTGCCATACATTGACATGAATCCACCACGGGTGTACATGTGTTCCCCATCCTGAGCCCCCTCACACCTCCCTCCCCATCCCATCCCTCTGGGTCATCTCAGTGCACCAGCCCTGAACACCCTGTCTCATGCATCAAACCTGGACTGGCAATCTGTTTCATATATGGTAATATAGATGTTTCAGTGTTATTCTCTTAGATCATCCCACCCTTGCCTTGCCCCACAGAGTCCAAAAGACTGTTCTGTACGTCTGTGTCTCTTTTGCTATCTCGCATATAGGGTTATCATTACCATCTTTTTAAATTCCATATATATGTGTTAGTATACTGTATTGGTGTTTTGTTTTGTTTTGTTTTCTGGCTTACTTCACTCTGTATAATTGGCTCAAGTTTCATCCACTTCATTAGAACTGATTCAAATGTATTCTTTTTAATGGCTGAGTAATATTCCATAGTGTATATGTATCACAGCTTTCTTATCCATTCATCTGCTGATGGACATCTAGGTTGCTTCCCTGTCCTGGCATTACATGTGTCTCTTTCAATTGGTATCACCTACATATCTGAGGTTATTGATATTTCTCCCGGCCATCTTGATTCCAGCTTGTGCTTCATCCAGCCCAGCATGTTACATGATGTACTCTGCATATAAGTTAAATAAGCAGGGTGACAATAAACAGTATTGATGTACTCCTTTCCCTATTTGGAACCAATCTGTCGTTCAATGTCCAGTTCTAACTGTCACTTCCTACCTGCATACAGATATCTCAGGAGGCAGGTCAGGTGGCCTGCTATACTCATCTCTTTAAGAATTTTCCAGTTTGCCATGATCCACACAGTCAAAGGCTTTGGCATAGTCAATAAAGCAAAAGTAGATGTTTTTTCTGGAATTCTCTTGTTCTTTCCAATGATCCAATGGGTGTTGGCAATTTGATCTCTTGTTCCTCTGCTTTTTCTAAATCCAGTTTGAACATCTGGAAATTCATGGTTCACCTACTGTTGAAGCCTGGCTTGGAGAATTTTGAGCATCATTTTGCTAGCATGTGAGATGAGTGCAATGTGCAGTAGTTTAGGTATTCTTTGGGATTGCCTTTCTTTGAGATTGGAATGAAAACTGACCTTTTCCAGTCCTGTGGCCACTGCTGAGTTTTCCAAATTTTCTGGAACATTGACTGCAACACTGTCACAGCATCATCTTCTAGGATTTGAAATAGCTTAAGTGGAATTTCATCACCTCCACTAGCTTATGTTCATAATGATGCTTCCTAAGTCCCAATTGACTTCCCATTCAAGGATGTCTGGCTCTAGGTGAGTGATCACACCACCATGATTCTCTGGATCATGAAGATATTTTTTGTATAGTTCTTCTGTATACTCTTGTCACCTCTTCTTAATAGCTTTTGCTTCTGTAAGGTCCCTACCATTTTGTGCTCTTTTGTGCCCAGCTTTGCATGAAATGTTCCCTTGGTATCTCTAATTTTCTTGAAGAGATCTCCAGTCTTTCCTATTCATTTGTTTTCTTCTATTTCTTTTCATTGATCACTGAGGAAGACTTTCTTATCTCTCCTTGCTATTCTTTGGAACTCTGCATTCTAATGGGTATATCTTTCCTTTTCTCCTTTGCCTTTTGCTTCTCTTCTTTTCTCAGCTATTTGTAAAGCCTCCTCAGACAATCATTTTGCCTTTTTGTATTTATTTTTCTTATGGACGGTCTTGATCACTGCCTCCTGTACAATGTCACAAACCTCCATCTATAGTCTTTCAGGTGCTCTGTCTGTCAGATCTAATCCCTTGGAACTATTTTTCATTTCCACTGTGTAATCATAAGGGATTTGATTTATGTCATACCTGAATGGTCTAGTTGTTTTCCCTACTTTCTTAAATTTAAGTCTGAATTTGTCATAAAGAGTTCATGATTTGAGCCACAGTCAGCTCCCAGTCTTGTTTTTGCTGACTGTATAGTTTCTCCATCTTTGGCTGCAAAGAATATAATCAGTCTGATTTTGGTATTGACCATCTGATAATGTCCACGTGTAGAGTCTTCTCTTGTGATGTTGGAAGAGGGTGTTTGCTATGATCGGTGCATTCTCCTGGCAAAACTCTATTAGCCTTTGACCTGCTTCATTCTGTACTCCAAGGCCAAACTTGCCTGTTACTCCAGGCAAGTACTTGCCTGTACTTCCTACTTTTGCATTCCAGTCCCCTATAATGAAAAGGACATCTTTTTTTGTGTGTTAGTTCTAGAAGATCTTGAAGGTCTTCATAGAACCATTCAACTTCAGCTTCTTCAGCATTACAGGTTGGGGCATAGACTTGGATTACTGTGATATGGAATGATTTGCCTTGGAATCGAACAGAGATCATTCTGTCATTTTTGAGATTGCATCCAAGTACTGCGTTTTGGACTCTTTTGTTAACTATGATGGTTACTCCATTTCTTCTAAGGGATTCTTGCCCACAGTAGGAGATAGAATGGTCATCTCAGTTAAATTCACCCATTGCAGTCCATTTTAGATCGCTGATTCCTAAAATGTTGATGTTCACTCTTGCCATCTCCTGTTTGACCACTTTCAATTTGCCTGGATTCATGGACCTAGCATCCCAGGTTCCTATGCAATATTACTCTTTACAGCATTGAACTTTACTCCCATCATCAGTCACATCCACAACTGGGTGTTGTTTTTGCTTTGGCTCCATCCTTTCACTCTTTCTGGAGTTATTTCTCCACTTATCTCCACTAGCATATTGGGCACCTACCAACCTGGGAAGTTCATCTTTCAGTGTCATATCTTTTTGCCTTTTAATCCTGTTCATGCGGTTCTCAAGGCAAGAATACTGAAGTGGTTTGCCATTCCCTTCTCCAGTGGACCACATTTGGTTAGAACCCATCCATTTTGGGTGGCCCTACATGGCATGGCTCATAGTTTCATTGAGTTAGACAAGGCTGTGATCCATGTGATCAGATTGGTTAGTTTTCTGTGATTGTGGTTTTCATTCTGTCTGCCCTCTGATGGAGAAGGATAAGAGGCTTATGGAAGCTTCCTGATGGGAGAGCCTGACTGAGAGGGAAACTGGTTCTTGTTTTGATAGGTGGGGCCATACTCGGTAAATCTTTAATCCAATTTTCTGTCCCTCTCTGTTATTGACCTGAGGCCAAATTATGGTGGAGGTAATAAAGATAATGACGGCCTCCTTCAAAAGGTCCCATGCACACACTTCTACTCTCAGTGACCCAACCCTGCAGCAGGCCACTGCCAATGAATCCCTCTGCCGGAGACTTGTCAGCACTCATGGGCAGGTCTGGGTCATTTGTGGGGTCACTGCTCCTTTCCCCTGGGTCCTGGTGCACACAAGGTTCTGTCTGTGCCCTCCAAGAGTCTGTTTCCCCAGTCCTGTGTAAGTTCTGGTGGCTCTATGGTGGGGTTAATGGAGACCTCCTCCAAGAAGGCTTATGCCATTCCCAGGTCTGCTGTATCCAGATCCCCTGCCCCTGTGGCAGGCCACTGCTGACCTGTACCTCCGCAGGAGACACTCAAATACGGTGCTGTAGTGGCAGGTTCATGGCGCTGGAGCAGCAGCTGCACGGTGCTGGAGCGACTTTGAAGAGATATCCCATGCCCGAGGGCAAAGGAGAAGCCCCAGCAAGATGGTTGGAGGGGTGAAATCATGTTTATAATCAAACTCCATACCCACCAGAGATGCTCACAGGGCTCAAACATACCTTGTGTGCACCAGGACCCAGAGATCCCACAGAGAATGAAATGCTCAGTCAGGGTTCAACAAAAAACCACAGGGAAGCGAAATGGAGAAGTCCATTACTCACAAGTCCTAGAGGAAGTTCATGACATAAAGAGGTCAAGGCAAGGTGCAGGTAGAGAGAGCAAAAGACCTGAGACATATGCTTTTATTAGGATCCATGAGTAAAGTGCTTTGAGTTCTCCAGGCTAACACTGGATTGATCAGTTCACACCAAAAGGAATATGTCATACCTGAATGGTCTAGTTGTTTTCCCTACTTTCTCCAATTCAAGTCTGAATTTTGCAATAAGCAGTTCATGATGGGAGCCACAGTCAGCTCCCGGTCTTGTTTTTGCTGACTGTATAGAGCTTCTCCATCTTTGACTGCAAAGAATATAATCAGTCTGATTTTGGTGTTGACCATCTGGTGATGTCCATGTACACAGTGATCTCCTGTGTTGTTGGAAGAGGATGTTTTCTATGACCACTGTGTTCTCTTGGCAAAACGCTGTTGGCCTTTGCCCAGCTTCATTTGCACTACAAAGCCAAACTTGCCTGTTACTCCTGGTATCTCTTGACTTGCTACTTTTGCACTCCAGTCTCCTATGATTAAGGGCACATCTTTTGCTGGTGTTAGTTCTAGAAGGTCTTGTAGGTCATCACAGAACCATTCAACTTCAGCTTCTTTGGCATTAGTGGTTGGGGCATAGACTTGGGTTAACACAATTGCACTAATCTCACATGCTAACAAAGTAATGCTCAAAGTTCTCCAAGTGAGGCTTCAAAAGTATGTGGAAAGAGAACTTCCAGATGTTCAAGTTGGGTTTAGAAAAGGCAGAGGAAGTAGAGATCAAATTGCCAATATCCGCTGGATCATAGAAAATGCAAAGGAGTTCCAGAAAAATTCTAATTCTACTTTATTGACTATGCCAAAGTTTTGACTGTGTGGATCACAACAAACTGTGGAAAATTCTTAAAGAGATGGGAATACCAGACCATCTGACCTGCTTCCTGAGAATTCTGTATGCAGGTCAGGAAGCAACAGTTAGAACCAGACATGGAACAATGTTTCTCAATGTTCCAAATTGGGAAAGGAGTACCTTAAGGTTGAATGTCATCACCCTACTTATTTAATTTATAGGCAGAGTACATCATGCAAAATGCTGAGCTGGATGAAGCAAGAATCAAGATTTCTGGGAGAAATATCAATAACCTGAGATATGCAGATGACACCACACTTATGGCAGAAAGCAAAGAGGAGCTAAACAGCCTCGATGAAAGTGAAAGAGGAGAGTGAGAAAGTTAGCTTAAAACTCAACATTCAGAAAACTAAGATCATGGCATCTGGTCCCATCACTTCATGGCAGGCAGATGGGGAAACAATGGAAACAGTGAGAGACTTTATTTTCTGGGACTTTAAAATCACTGCAGATGGTGACTGCAGCCATGAAATTAAAAGATGCTTGCTCCTTGGAAGAAAAACTATGACCAACCTAGACAGCATATTAAAAAACAGAGACATTAATTTGCTAACAAAGGTCTGTCTAGTCAAAGCTATGGTTTTTCCAGTAGTCATGTATGCATGTGAGTGTTGGACCATAAAGAAGGCTGAGCACCAAAGTATTGATACTTTTGAACTGTGGTGTCGGAGAAGACTGTTGAAAGTTCCTTGGACTGCAAGGAGGTCCAACCTGTCCATCCTAAAGGAAATCAGTCCTGAATATTCATTGGAAGGACTGATGCTGAAGCTGAGGCTCCAATACTGTGGCCACCTGATGTGAAGAACTGACTCATTGGAAAAGCCCCTGATGCTGTGAAAGATTGAAGACAGGAGGAGGAGGGGACAACAGAGTATGAAATAGATGGATGGCATCACCGACTCCATGGACATGAGTTTGAGCAAGGTCTGGGAGTTGGTGATGGACAGGGAAGCCTGGTGTGCTGCAGTCCATGGGCTCATAAATATTCAGACAGGATTGAGCAACTGAACTGAACTGACTAATGATCAAAGTATGGGCCATATACTATGTAGGAAGTGCTTCCCAACACATTTCACATTTCTGAACTCATAACATAACCATATTTGTGTTACCTGCTGAAGTAAAAGTCAGCCAGCTGCCTCAGAGACTGAGAGCATCTGTATCTGGTCACTTTGGGACCCATGTGGGTCAGAGCAGAGTGTCATGATACACTGGTTGGGATGAAGGGTCCAAGAACAGTATATGATAAATCTCTACTTATCTCTATGACACTCAAAACCATCCTGTTCCTTATTTCCAGACTCCTTTTTATGCCTCTTGCCTTTCTTGAATACTCTGGCACACAGCTACTAAAACAAGAAAATAATCCAGAGAAGTGGCTATAGCTGCCCTCCCCTCCCCTCTCCATTCCAGCTCAGACTCTGCCCAAGGCATAAGTCAGGGTAGGACCTGGGGAAAAGGATGCCAGGAAGTCTGATGCTCTGGTGGGGCTGTCTGTTCACTTCCCTCCTTGGTGGTAGGCATTTTTCTGAAACTCATTAAATATGTTTGAAAAAGAGGATTGAATTAGAAGGTTTTATTGTTTTTCTTTCCATGGACTCTCCCTTCCCCTATCCCACATGTCTACACATAGTTATTTTCTTAGGATTCTCATCACATTTTAATATTCTTTCTCTTTCTGAACCTTATGTAACTATTGACAAAACCATTTTTCTAGTGACTGTTTAAAAATGCAGTATCTGGTAGAATATGTGAAGATGACAACAGCTTAGTTGATTGAGCAGATGTGATTGCAAATCCATTTTGGGGGAAATGAGAGGTAGTAGGAGAAAAGAGGAGTTCCATTAATATTTGCTTTAACAGTAGGAAAAAATTCAAAAGGCAGCTTCTATTTAACAATGAAGCTTCTGTCCCTTTCTTGCCCACACTTTTTAGATTCCTGGAGATTCAATTGACTATGATTGATAAACTGGGTGATCTTTCCATTGATATCTTAGTTTTATCACTCGATCAGAAATGTAATTAAAGACCTTGCCTCCATGAATCTTTCTGCCTTCTTAAGGTTTCAAATATAAACAGATTGCTCCAGTCTTTCTTGTGTCTGAACATTTAAGAGTCAAGCACTCTAAGGAATATTTAAAACCAGAACACCTTAGATGTTTTAAAAAACTTGTCTTAACTCTTAAGGAAAATAAGAGTGTTATTCATCTCTCTAGATTTTAAATTCCCAACTCTGAGATTTAACTAAGAATATTTTAGTCTATAGCACCTTTGACTTGCACTGTAATAAGACAAAAACAAGGTGCAAGACTTTGTTCCATTCTCAGACTATGTAACCTTTTAAATGTCTCAAGGCCTCATTCCATTCCCAAACTATATAACCTTTTAAATGTGTCCTAGAATTTTTAATATTGAAAGTAAAGGAATTAAAATATTCAGCCTTTTCTTTGAGGTGTGTGGGGGGTAGAGGTCACTTGACAAGGGGAATTTATTATAATTTAAATATTCTTTGACTTTATGAAAAGATAACACTTGAGCATACCACCAATGCAAATATATGGCATTTAGTTTAAGTAGGGAATTTTCCTCTCTCTGGTTTTAGCTTTGATCTGAGTTGATGATACTAACTAAAATTCCTCCTCTTAGACATATGTATTCCAATTGGGGATAAAAGTGAATCATCCCAGATGAGTTTTCAATAGGCTGCATGGAATCAACCAACAGTGATATATTAGAAGGAATAGAAGGCTAGGCTCTGAAATCAGAGATACTAGATTTGCATGCAAACTCTTCTGGCATTGGGAAAGATCACTTCTCTAGATTCAGTTTCTTCATCTATAAAACAGTAAGCATTAAAATTTCTACAGCTTAGGATAAATAGAAATATTAAATTAAATATATGACTAGCCTATGACAAACACAGAAAATGTTAGTCTAGCATTGTTAGTCCAGCATTTGAGAAAGTACATAGTACATGAGAAACTCAATGTAACTAAAATATAAGGAAAGTTATCTAACATTTATTAAATACTTACTGTGAGCTAGACACTATTCTAAACATTTTATATAATAATAATTCATTTAATTGATTAAATGAATTAACTACAACTGTATTAATTTGTATCAGCAAAGTATTTTTACATGATGATTGTTCTTAATTCAAGGTTTCTTTGATACTCTAGGAATCCATGGATGGTTTTCAAGAAAAATACCAACTGTTTGAAATATGTAATTTTTCAACCTATGCTGTCCACATTTTCTAGAAAAGAAGGAGGTAATACAATCAGATTTTCAAAGAAGTTCTGCAAATCTCAAAGGGGTAAGAATCACTGATGCAAATTATTGCTTTGATGGCCTCTTCCAGCTGTGTGGGACAAGATTCACAAAGTTCAGAACATGGTTAACTCCTAAATGTCATTAGCTTCCTGGTTTCTGTGACTAATACCATAGAACTTGATAAGTCATCTCTGAAGACTTTTCTCTCATTGTAAGTGGGTTAGTATTCACCCAAGAGTGACCCCCCTCACATATACTTTATTGTCTATATAAAGTAGGGGCTGTTGGGAAGAAAAGCAAAGGAAATCCTTCATTTTCCTTAGTATTTGCATTAAGAAGGGAAAAGTGGAAGTGCAAGTCGCTTAGTCATATCTGACTCTTTGTGGCCCCATGGTCTGTACTTTCCATGGAATTCTCCAGGCCAGAATACTGAAGTGGATAGCCATTCCCTTATCCAGGGATCTTCCCAACCCAGGGATAGAACCCAGGTCTCCCACATTGCAGGCAGATTAAGAATGGAAACTTATAGGAAAAGCTATGACAGGTCAATTCGTTTTCCAATCTAGTTCTTCATTTTTGACCCTTGTACAAGATCCATTTTAAGGAAGAATCTAGTGATTGCTCATACTGCTTTTTATGTCATACAGTTCTAGTTCTTGTCACATGGTAGCTGCTCAAGAATTATTATTTTTTTAATTAACATTTTTTAATTGAAGGATAATTTATTTACAGAACTGTGTTGGTTTCTGCCAAACATCCACATGAATCAGCCATAGATATACATCTGCCCCTCCCTCTTGAATGTCCCTTCCATCTCCCACCCCATCCCATCCCTTTAGCCCCAGTTTGTTACAGAGCTTCAGTTTGAATTCCCTCAGTCATGCAGCAAATTCCCACTGGCTATCTATTTTCATATGGTGATATAAGTTTGCATATTTCTCTCTCCCTACATCCCATCCTCTCCTTCCTCCCCAACCCCCAGCTCAAGTCCGTAAGTCTGTTCTCTATGTCTGTATCTCCATTGTTGCCATGCAAACAATTTCATCAGTACCATCTTTCTAGATTCCATATATATGTGTTAGTATGTGATATTTGTTTTTCTCTTTCTGAGTTACTTTACTTTGTATAATAGGCTCTAGGTTCATCCACCTCATTAAAACTGACTCAAAGGCTTTCCTTGTTGTGACTGAGTAATAGTCCATTGTATATATGTACCACAGCTTCTTTATGCATTCTTCTGTCGATGGACATCTAAGTTGCTTCTATGTTCTAGTTATTGTAAGTAGTGTTGAGGTGAACATTGGGATACAAGTATCTTTTTCAATTTTCGTTTCCTCAGGGTATATGCCTAGTAGTGGGATTGCTGGGTCATATGGTGGCTTTAATCCTAGTTATTTAAGGAATCTACATGCTATCTTCCATAGTGGCTGTACCAGTTTGCATTCCCATCAACAGTGCAAGAGGGTCCCCTTTTTGCCACACCCTATCCAGCATTTATTGTTTTTAGATTTTTCGATGATGACCACTCTGAGTGATGTGAGCTGATATCTCATTGTAGTTTCAATTTGCACGCTAAGTTACTTCAGTCGGGTCTGACTCTTTGCAACCCTTTGGACTGTAACCTGCCAGGCTCCTCTGTGCATGGAATTCTCCAGGCAAGAATACTGGAGTGGTTGCCATGGCCTTCTCCAGTGGATCTTCCTGACCCAGGGATCAAACCCATAGTCTCCCGCATTGCAAGAATATTCTTCAAGTTTTGATTTGAATTTCTCTAATAATGAACAATATTGAGCATCTTTTCATGTGTCTATTAACCATCTGTTTGTCTTCTTTGGGGAAATGTCTGCTTAGGTTTTCTGCCCACTTTTTGACTGGGTGTTTGTTGTTCTTGTATTGACGTGTATGAACTCCTTATATGCTTTGGAAATTAATCCTTTGTCAGTTGTTTCATTTGCTATTATTTTCAACCATTCTCAGCATTC
Source organism: Cervus elaphus (assembly GCF_910594005.1). Taxonomy (NCBI): domain Eukaryota; kingdom Metazoa; phylum Chordata; class Mammalia; order Artiodactyla; family Cervidae; genus Cervus; species Cervus elaphus. The sequence goes on along the minus strand of NC_057819.1, from coordinate 77,059,535 downwards.
TCTTTTCACCTTGTTTATAGTTTCCTTTGCTGTGCAAAATCTTTTAACTGGGTCCCACTTGCTTATTTTTGTTTTTATTTTTATTATTCTAGGATGTTGGATATAGAGGAAATTGCTATTATTTATGTGATAGAGTGTTCTGCCTGTTTTCCTCTAGAGTTTGATAGTTTCTGGTCTTACATTAAGGTCTTTAATCCATTTTGACTTTATCTTTGTGTGTAGTGTTAGGAAGTGTTCTAATTTCATTCTTTTACACATAGCTGTTCTGTTTTCCCAGCACCATGTATTGAAGAGGCTATCTTTGCCCATTGTATATTTTTGCCTCCTTTTGTCAAAACAGTTTTAATCATAAATGGGTGCTGAATTTTGTCAAAGGCTTTTTCTGCATCTATTGAGATTATCATATGGTTTTTATCTTTCAATGTGTTAACATGGTGTATCACATTGATCAATGTGTGCGTATTGAAGAATCCTTACATCCTTGAAATAAAACCAACTTGATCATGGTGTATGAGCTTTTTGATGTGTTGCTGAACTCTGCTGAATTTTGTTGAGGATTTTTGCACCTATGTTCATCAGTGATATTGGCCTGTAGTTTTCTTTTTTTGTGTGTTATCTTTGTCTGGTTTTGGTATCAGGTTGATGGTGGCCTTGTAGAATGAGTTTGGAAGTGTTCCTTCCTCTAAAAAATTTTTGAAAGAGTTTTAGAAGGATAGACATTAGCTCTTCTCTAAATGTTTGATAGAATTCTCCTGTAAAGCCATCTGGTCCTAGGCTTTTGTTTTTTGGGGAGATTTTTGATCAGAGCTTCAATTTCAGTGCTTATAATTGGGTTGTTCATAATTTCTATTTCTTCCTGGTTCAGTCTTAGAAGATTGAGCTTTTCTAAGAATCTGTCAGTTTCTTCCAATTTATCCATTTTATTGCCATTTAGTTGTTCATAATATTCTCTTATAATCCTTTATATTTCTGCATTATCTGCTGTAACTTCTCCTTTTTCATTTCTAATTTTTTTAATTTGATTCTTCTCTCTTTTTTTCTTGATGAATCTGGCTAAATGTTTGTCAATTTTATCTTCTCAAAGAACGAGATTTTAGTTTTATTAATCTTTACTTTCATTTCTTTCATTTATTTTACATTTATTTCTGTTTGTATCTTTATGATTTCTTTCTTTGTACTAATTTTGGAGGTTTTTAGTTCTTGTTTTTCCAGTTGTTTTAGGTGTAAAGTTAGGTTGTCTATTCGATGTTTTTGTTGTTTCTTGAGGCAGGATTATATTGCTATAAACTTCCCTCATAGAACTGCTTTTGCTGCATCCCATAATTTTTGAGTTGTGTTTTCATTGTCATTTGTTTCTAGAATTTTTTTGATTTCCCTGTTGATTTCTTCAGTAACCTGTTGGTTAGTAAGAAACGTGTTGCTTAATCTCCGTGTGTTTGTGTTTCTTACAGTTTTTTTCTTTTTATTGTAATTTGTATCTATTCTCATAGCATTGTGGTCTGAGAAGATGCTTGATATAGTTTCAATTTTCTTAAATTTATTGTGGTTTCATTTGTGACCCAAGATATGGTGTATCCTGGAGAATGTGCCATGTGCACTTGAGAAGAAGGTGTATTCTTCTGCATTTGGATGGAATGTCCTGAAGATATCAATGAGATCCATCTCATCTAATGTATCATTTAAGACTTGTGTTTCCTTATTAATTTTCTGTTTTGATGATCTGTCCATTGGTGTGATTGGGGTGTTAAAGTCTCTTACTATTATTATGTTACTGTCAATTTCTCCTTTTATGTCTGTTAGTGTTTGTCTTATGTATTGAGGTGCTCCTATGTTGGGTGCATAGATATTTACAGTTATTACATCTTCCTCTTGGATTGATCCTTTGATCATTATGTAGTGTCCTTCCTTATCTCTTATAATCTTCTTTATTTTAAAGTATTTTGTCTGATATGAGGATTGCTACTCCAGCTTTCTTTTGCTTCCCATTTGCATGGAATATATTTTTCCATCCTCTCACTTTTAGTTTATATGTGTCTTGCGGTCTAATGTAGGTTTCTTGTAGACAGCATCTATGTGGATCTTGTTTTTGTATCCACTCAACCAGTCTGTGTCTTTTGGTTGGAGCATTAATCCATTTACATTTGAAGTAATTATTGATATATATGTTCCTATTGCCCTTTTCTTAATTGTTTGGGGTTGATTTTGAAGATCCTTTTTCTTCACTTGTATTTCTGACTATGTAAGTCTGTTTAACATTTATTGTAAAGCTGGTTTGGTGGTACTGAATTCTTTTAACTTTTGCTTGTCTGAAAAGCTTTTTATTTCTCCATCAATTTTGAATGAGATCCTGGCAGCGTACAGTAGTATTGGTTGTACATTTTCCCCCTTCAGTACTTTAAGTATATCCTGCCATTCCCTTCTGACCTGCAGAGTTTCTACTGAAAGATCACCTGTTAAGCATATCGGGTTTCCCTTGTATGTTACTTGTTGCTTCTCCCTTGCTGCCTTTAATGTTCTTTCTTTGTGTTTAGTCTTTGTTGGTTTGATTACTATGTGTCTTGGCATTCCTGGCATGTTTCCCCTTCTGTTTATCCTGTATGGAACTCTTCATGCCTCTTGGACTTGATTGACTATTTCCTTTTCCATGTTGGGGAAATTTTCAACTATAATCTCTTCAAAATTTTTCTCATATCCTTTCTTTTTATCTTCTTCTTCAGCAACCCTTATAATTTGAATGTAGGTGCATTTGATATTGTCCCAGAGGTCTCTGAGACTATCCTCAGTTCTTTTCATTCTTTTTACTTTATTCTGCTCTTCAGTAATTATTTCCATGATTTTCTCTTCCAGCTCACTGATTTGTTCTTCTGACTCAGGTATTCTGCTACTGATTCCTTCTAGAGTAGTTTTAATTTCAGTAATTGTGTTGTTTCTCTCTGTATGTTTATTCTTTAATTCTTCTAGGTCTTTGTTAATTGATTCTTGCATTTTCTCCATTTTGTTTTCAAGGTTGTTTTTTGATCATCTTTAGTACCATTATTCTGAATACTTTTTCAGGTAGTTTGCCCATTTTCTCTTTATTTATTTGAACTTCTGTGCATCTAATTTGTTCCTTCATTTGTGTTGTACTTCTATGTCTTTGCATTTTAGTTATTTTATTTTTTTAACTTACTGTGTTTGAGATCTCTTTTTCCCAGGCTTCAAGGTTGAATTATTTCTTTCTTTTGGTTTCTGCCCTCCTAAGGTTGGTGCAGTCTTTTGTGTAAGCTTTGTATAGGGTGAGATTTGTGCTGAGTTTTTGTTTGTTTTTCCTGTGATGGCCAAGACTGAATGAGGTTTTAATCCTTTCTGCTGATGATTTGGTTTGTATTTTTGTTTTGCTTGTTATTTAGATGAGGTGTCCTGCACAGGGTGCTATTGGTTGTTGGGTGATGACGGATCTTTATTCCAGTGGTTTCCTTTGTGTGAGTACTCACTATTTGATACCCCTTAATATGAGTTTCTGTCGGCTGCCGCCCCTGACCTCGGACGTGGGGCACCTCATGTGAAGCGTTTACTCATTGGGAAAGACCCTGATGCTGGGAGGGATTGGGGGCAGGAGGAGAAGGGGACAACAGAGGATGAGATGGCTGGATGGCATCACCGACTGGATGGACATGAGTTTGAGTAACTCTGGGAGTTGGTGATGGACAGGGAGGCCTGGTGTGCTGCGATTCATGGGGTCACAAAGAGCCAGACACGACTGAACGACTGAACTGAACTGACTGAAGATGAGTTCTCTGGTAGACTAGGATGTTGGATTCAGTTCTCCTACACCAAAGGCTCAGGGGGGTGTTTGATCACAGTTTTGATTTCAGTGCTTATAATTGGCTTGCTCATAATTTCTATTTCTTCCTGGTTCAGTCTTGGGAGATTGAACTTTTCTAAGAATTTGTCCATTCTTTGAGATTATCCATTTTGTTCCCATATAGTTGCTTATAATAGTTTCTTATGACACCTTTTATTTCTGCATTGTCTGTTGTAACCTCTCTTTTTTCATTTCTGATTTCATTGATTTCATTCTTCAGTCTTTTTTTCTTGATAAGTCTGACTAAAGGTTTGCCAATTTTGTCTTCTCAAATAACCAGTTTTTAGTTTTATTAATATTTACTATTTTTTTAATGTCCTTTTCAATTTTTTCTGCTCTGACTTTTGTGGTTTATTTCCTTCTGCTAACTTTGGGGGTGTTTTTGTTCTTCTTTTCCCAGTTTTCTAGGTGTAAAGCTAGGTTTTATATTCTATATTTTTCTCATTTCTTTTTAAAAAATATTTATTTTTTAATTGAAGGACAATTGCTTTACAGAATTTTGTTGTTTTCTGTTGAACATCAACAAGAATCAGCCGTAGGTACACCCATGTCCCCTCCCTCAGCTCTTCCTCCCCATCCTACTCTTCTAGGTTGTTACGGAGCCCCTACTTGAGTTCCCTGAGTCACGCAGCAAATCCCCACTGGCTGCTAGTTTGCATGTGGTTCTTAAGTTTCCATGTTGCCCTGGCCATGCACCGTATCCTCCCCTTCCTCCTCCCCCTGTCCCCATAAGTCTGTTCCCCATTGCTGCCCTGCAATGGAGATACAGAAATTCATCAGTACCATCTTTCAGACCCCATACATATGCTCTAATATATGATATTTATATTTCTCTTTCTTACTTACTTCATTCTTTTTAATGGCCTCTAGTTTCACCTACCTCATTAAAAATGACTCAAAAGCCTTCCTTTTATGGTTGAATAATATCCCCTTGTATATATGCACCTGTTTCTTTATCCATTCATCTATTGATGGATATCTAGGTTGCTTCCATCTTCTAGCTATTGTAAATTGTTCTGCAGTGAATCTTGGGGCACATTTGTCTTTTTCAATTTTGGTTTCTCAGGGCGTATGCCTAGTAGTGGGATTTTTGGGACATATGGTGGTTTTATTCCTAGTTTTTTAAGGAATTTCCATATGATCTTCCATAGTAGCTCTTTCTATTTACATTCCTACCAGTAATGCAAGAAAGTTCCCTTTCTTCCACACTCTCTCCAGCATTTATTCTTTGTAGACATTTTGATGATGGCCATTCTGACTGGTATGAAGTGGTTTTGATTTGCATTTCTCTAATAATAAAGGCCATTCTGACTGGTAGGAGGTGGCTTTGATTTGCATTACTCAAATCTATAAGACTTGCTGAGCATCTTTTCTTGTGTTTGTTAGCCATCTGTCTTCTTTGGAGAAAGAAGACAAATGTCTGTTTAGGTCTTTTCCCACCTTTTATTGTGTTCTTTGTCTTTCTGGTAGTGAGTTGTATGAGCTGCTTGTATATTTTAGAAATTATCTGTCAGTTGTTTCCTTTGCTGTTATTTTCTCCCAATCTGCGTGTTGTCTTTTCACTGTGTTTGTAGTTTCCTTTGTTGTGCAAAAACTTTTAAGTTTAATCAGGCCCTACTTGTTTGTTTTTGTTTTTATTTCCATTATTGTAGGAGCTGGGTCATAGAGAATCTTGCTTTGATTTATGTTATTGAGTGTTTTGCCTATGTTTTCCCCTAAGAGTTTGATAGTGTCTGGTCTTACATTTAAGTCTTTAATCCATTTTGAGGTTATCTTGACTTAAAGCTCAACATTCAGAAAACTAAGATCATAGCATCTGGTCCCATCACTTCCTGGCAAATAGATGGGGAAACAGTGGAAACAGTGTCAGACTTTATTTTTGGGGGCTCCAAAATCACTGCAGATGGTGATTGCAGCCATGAAATTAAAAGACGCTTACTCCTTGGAAGCAAAGTTATGACCAACCTAGATAGCATATTAAAAAGCAGAGACATTACTTTGCCAACAAAGGTCCATCTAGTCAAGGCTATGTTTTTTCCAGTGGTCTTGTATGGCTGTGAGAGTTGGACTGTGAAGAAAGCTGAGAGCCGAAAAATTGATGCTTTTGAACTGTGGTGTTGGGGAAGACTCTTGAGAGTCCCTTGGACTGCAAGGAGAGCCAACCAGTCCATCCTAAAGGAGATCAGTCCTGGGTGTTCATTGGAAGGACTGATGCTGAAGCTGAAACTCCAATACATTGGCTACCTCATGCGAAGAGTTGACTAATTGGAAAAGACCCTAATGTTGGGAGGGATTTGGGGCAGGAGGAGAAGGGGACAACAGAGGATGAGATGGCTGGATGACATCACTGACTCGATGGACATGAATTTGAGTAGACTCCGGGAGTTGGTGATGGACAGGGAAGCCTGGTGTGCTGTGATTCATGGGGTTGCAAATAGCTGGACACGACTGAGTGACTGAACTGAACTGAACTTGTATATGGCATTAGGAAATGCTCTAATTTCATTCTTTTACATGTAGCTGTCCAGTTTTCCCAGGACCACTTCTTGAAGAAGCTATCTTTGCCCCATTGTATATTCTTCCTTGAAGAAGTGAAGGGAGAGGTGAAATCGCTCAGTCATGTCCGACTCTTTGCGAACCCATGGGCTGTAGCCCACCAGGCTCCTCGGTCCATGGGATTTTCCAGGCATGAATACTGGTTTGGGTTGCCATCTCCTTCTCCAGGGGATCTTCCTGACCCAGAGATTGAACCCAGGTCCCCTACATTGTAGGCAGACACTTTATCATCTGAGCTACCAAGGAAGCCCAGCAAGGATCTCTTTCAAAATTAATGAGAAAATCAAAAGCTTTACAGACAATCAAAAGGTTAGATAATTTAACACCACCAAGTCAGCTTTACCACAAATACTAAAGGAAATTCTGTAAATAGGAAACATAAAAAAAGTGAAAAACCTATAAAAACAAACAGAAAACAATTATGAAAATCCAAATAAGAACATATATATCGTTAATTGCTTTAAATGTAAATGAATTAAACAGTCTAACTAAAAGACACAGATTGACTAAATGAATACAGAAACAAGGCCCATACATATGCTGTCTACAAAAGACCCATTCCAGACCTAGAGGCACATACAGACTGAAAGTGAGTGGATGAAAAAAGATATTCCAAGCAACTGGAAATCAAAACAAAGCCAGAGCAGCAATTCTCATATCAGACAAAATAGACCTTAAAATAAAGAATATTACGCAGAAGGGAGGACACTACATAATGATCAAGGGATAAATCCAAGAAAACATAACTGTTTTAATTTTTATGCACCCAAAATAGGAGGAGCACCTCAATACCTAAGGCAAAATCACTAACAGACATAAAAAGGGAAATCAATAGTAACATGATAATAGTTAGAGGATATTAGCATCTCACTTACCCCAATCGATAGACCATAAAAACAGATACTTAATAAGGAAACACAAGCCTTAAATGACACATTAGACCAGATGAATCTAATTGATATCTTCAAGGCCTTCCATCCAAATACAGAAGAATGCACTTTCTTCTCAAGTGCATATAGAACGTTCTCCAAAATATATCACATCTTGTGTCACAAATCAAGCCTAGAGAAATTTAAGAAAATTTGAATTGTATCAGGTATCGTTTCAGACCACAATGCTATGAAACTAGGTATCAATTGCAGGGGGGAAAAAAAAGCTAGAAAACACAAACACATGGAGATTAAACAGTACATTTCTAAATAGCCAACAGGTTATTGAAGAATTAAAAGGGGAAGTCAAAAAATACCTAGAAAGAAATAAGAAACACACAATGACTCAAAACCTAATGGGAAGCACCTAAAGCAGTTCTAAGAGAGAAGTTTATAGCAATACAACCCTACCTCAGGAAATAAGTAGAACACTGAATAGACAGCCTAAACATACACCTAAAGCAACTCGAGAAAAAAGATGAAAAACAACAACAACAAATGCAAACTTAATAGAAGGAAAGAAGTCATAAAGATCAGAGCAGAGATAATTGAAAAAGAAATGAAGGAAACAATAGCAAAAATCCCAAAACTAAAGCTGGTTCTTTGAGAAGACAAACAAAATTGAAAAATCCTTAGCCAGACTCATCAAGATAAAAAAGGGAGAAGATTCAAATCAATAAAATTAAAAATAAAAAAGGAGATATTACAATAGACAACACAAAAATACATATTATAGTCTCATAAGAGACAATAATGTGCAATTATATGCCAGTATAATGGATAACCTGGAAGAAATAGACAGATTCTTAGAAAAATTCAAACTTTTAAGAATGAACTGGGAAGAAGTGGAAATTATGAACAAGCTAGTCATAAGCACTGAAATCAAAATGGTGATCAAAAATCTATCACACCCCCCCCCCCAAAAAGAAAAAAAAAGTTCAGGGCCAGATGGTTTCACAGGTGAATTTCATCAAAGATTTATAGAATCAATAATGCCTATGCTTCTCAAACTCTTCCAAAAAATTGCAGATAAAAGAACACTTCCAAACTCATAATACAAGGCCACCATCACCCTGGTAATAAAATCAGTCAAAGACATCACATAAAAAGAAAATTATAGGCCAATATCACTAATGAACACAGATTCAAAAATCGTCAACAAAATTCTATCAAACAGAATGCAACAACACATTAAAAGGATCATACACCATGATCAGGTCAAGTTTATCACAGGGATACTTGGATTCTTCAATGTATGCAAATCAATCACTGTTATACACCATATTAACAAATTAAAAGATGAAAGCCATATGATAATCTCAATAGATGCAGTAAAAGCTTTTGACAAAATTCAGCATCCACTTATGATAAAAATCTCTTTAGAAAATGGACATAGAAGGAACACACCTCAATGTAATAAAGGCCTTATATGATAAACCAACAGTAAATATTACTCTCAATGGTGAAAAACTGAAAACATTTCCTCTAAGATCAGGAACAAGACCAGGATGCCCACTCTTGCCACTATTATTCAACATAGTTTCATAAGTCATAGCTACAGCAATCAGAGAAGAAATAAAATAAATCTATATTGAAAAAAAGAAGTAAAACTTTCACTGTTTGCAGATGACATAATACTTTATGTAGAAAATCCTAAAGATGCCACCAATAAATTACTAGAGCTAATTAAGTAATATAGTAAAGTCATATAATAATGATGAAAAATCATAAAGAGAACTTAAGGAAGCAGTCCTATTTACCATTGCAACAAAAATAATAAAATACCTAGGAGTAAATCTACCTAAAGAGACCAAAGACCTGCATGCAGAATACTATAAGACACTGATGTAAGAAATCAAAGATGACAGAAACAGATGTAAAGATATACCATGTTCTTGGATGGGAAGAATCAACATTGTGAACATGACTATAATACCCAAGGCAATTTATGGAGTCAATGCAATGCCTATCAAACTGCCAGTAGTATTTTTCACAGAACTAGAACAACAACAAAAAAATCATAATTTGTATAGAAACACAAAAGACCCTGAATTGCCAAGAAATCTTGAGAAAGAAAAACCTAACTGTAGGAATCAACCTTCCTGACTTCAGACTATGCTACAAAACTACAGTCATCAAGACAGTATGGTTCTGGCACAAAAACAGAAATATGAGCCAATAGAAAAAGGTAGAAAGCCCAGAGATAAACCCATACACCTATGAGTACCTTATCTTTGACAAAGGAGGTACACATATGCAATGGAGGTAAGGCAGCCTCTTCAATATGTGGTTCTGGGAAAACTGGACTGCTACATGTAAAAGAATGAAACTAGAACACCTGCTAGCATCATACAAAAATAAACTCAAAATGGTTTAAAGACTTAATTTAAGGCTAAAAGCTATAAAATTCTTAGAGGAAAACATAGGCAGAACACTTTTTGACATAGATGACAGCAAGATCTTCTATGACTAATCTCCAAGAATAATGGAAATAAAAACAAAAATAAACAAATAGGATCTAATTAACCTTAACAATTTTGCACATAAAAGAAAATGATGAACAAGAAGAAAAGACAACCCTTGGAATGGGAAAAAGTAATTGCAAATGAAGCAAATGACAAAGGATTAATCTCCAAAATATATAAATAGCTCAGGTAACTCAATTTCAGAAAAACTAATTATTCTATCAAAAAATGGGCAGAAATCCTAAACAGACACTTCTCCAAAGAAGACTTACAGATAGCTAACAAACACATGAAGAAATACCCAACATCATTATTACAAGAGACGTGCAAATCAAAACTACAATGAGATGTTACTTCACACCGATCGGAATCACCATAAAAAAATTTACAAACAAAAAGTTTGAGAAGACCTGAGAAAAGTGAATCTTCTTGTACTGTTTGTGAGGACGTAAACTGATACAGCCACTGAGGAGAATAGTATGGAGATTTCCTTAAGAAAACTAGAAATAAAATTACCATGTGACCCTATCCGTTGGATCATCGAAAGAGCAAGAGAGTTCCAGAGAAACATCTACCTCTGCTTTACCAAGTATGCCAAAGCATTTGACTGCTGGATTACAACAAACTGAAGAGATGGAAATACCAGATCACCTGACTTGCCTCCTGAGAAATCTGTATGCAGATCACGAAGCAACAGTTAGAACTGGACGTGGAACAACAAACTGGTTTCAAATAAGGAAAGGAGTATGTCAAAGCTGTATATTGTCACCCTGCTCATTTAACTTATATGCAGAGTACATCATGTGAAATGCCAGGCTGGATGAAGCTCAAACTGAAATCAAGATTGCTGGGAGAAATATCAATAACCTCAGATAAGCAGATGACACCACCCTATGGCAGAAAGCAAAGAACTAAAAAGCCCCTTGATGAAAGTGAAAGAGGGGAGTGAAAAAGTTGGCTTAAAACTCAACATTCAGAAAACTGAGATTATGGCATCCAGTCCCATCACTTCATGGCAAATAGATGGGGAAACAATGGAAACAGTGAGAGATTTTATTTTTTTGGGCTCCAAAATCACTACAGATGGTGACTGTAGCCATTAAATTAAAAGATACTTGCTGCTTGAAAGAAAGCTATGACCAACTTAGACAGCATATTAAAAGTAGAAACATTACTTTTCCAACAAAGGTCCATCTAGTCAAAGCTATGGTTTCTCCAGCAGACATGTATGGATGTGAGAGTTGGACTATATAGAAAGTCGAGTGCTGAAGAATTGATGCTTTTGAATCGTGGTGTTGGACAAGACTCTTGAGAGTCCCTTGGACTGCAAGGATATCCAACCAGTCCATCTTAAAGGAAATCAGTCCTGAATATTCATTGGAAGGACTGATACTGAAGCTGAAACTCCAATACTTTGGCTACCTGATGTGAAGGGTTGACTCATTGGAAAAGACTCTGATGCTAGGAAACATTGAAGGTGGGAAGAGAAGGGGATGACAGAGGATGAGATGGTTGGATGGCATCACCGACTCAGTAGATGTGAGTTTGAACAAGCTCCAGGAGTTGATGATGGACAGAGAAGCCTGGCATGCTACAGTCCATGGGTTCACAAATAGTCAGACACAGCTAAGAGACTGAACTCAATGACTGGGACCCAGCAATCCCACTCCTGGGCATATACCCTCAGAAAACCACAATTCTAAAAGATGCATGTACCCCAGTGTTCATTGCCATACTATTTACAATATCCAGGACATGAAAGCAACCAAGATGTTCATTGACACATGGATGGATAAAAAGTTGTGGTGCATATATACAATGGAATATTATTAAACCATAGTAAAGAAACAAATTTGAGTTTTTCTAGGGAGGAGAATGAACCTAGAGCCTTCCATACAGAGTGAAGTAAGGCAGAAATTTAAAAAAAAAAACAAATATCGTGTATTAATACATATATATGAATATAGAAAAATGGTACTATTGAACCTTTTTGTAGGGCCACAATAGTGATGCAGATATAGAAAGCAGACTTATGAACATAGCAGGGAAGGAGAGATGAATTGAGAGTGAATCATTGAAAATATGTTTCAGTTTACATTGCATGTATAAAATAGATAGCTAATAGCACTTTGCTCTGTGATGCAGGAATCTCAACCCAGTGCTCTGTGACAACCTAGAGGGCTAGAATAGGGTGGAAAGTGGGAGGAAAGTTAGAGAGGTAAGGGAAATATGTATACCTATGGCTGATTCATGTTCGTGTATGGCAGAAACCAATACAATATTTTAAAGCAATTATCCTCCAATTTAAAAATAAATAAATTTTTAAAAAAATGTTAAGAAGAACAAGTTAATAAAGGCATAGAATGAAAATATAAAAACACATTAAAAATTAAAAATATAGTTTGATTTCTATCTTTTAAGTAGACAAATATAAAGGCTCCATTTGTACTATTGTTCTAGAGAGAGTAGCAATATCCAAAATATCCTCCAATAACTGTCCTTTCAAACAAGGGGACTGCTGTGCCTGGCATTTGTGTGAGGACCGTGGGGATAGGGAGGAATGCAAATCAGGAAAGCCGACCTGTATGGAGGAAAGCATATAGACAGAGGAGAGATTTGGAAGCAACAGAGGCAAGAGACTTGAGAGAAGCTCATATAACTATGCAAATGAGAAATAAATGTAAATGTCTCATTACTGAGTTTAAAAAGGAAACACCTTTAGCAGTGGTACTCCAATTGCAGGGGCATGTAACTTATGATACACTGTTTAGATTAAGAGAGTCATGGCACAGAGGTTGTTTTCACCAAATGCTAATGAGTAATAATTGCTATCTAAGTAATGCTACTCTTCACAATGACAGAGTAGAGTACCTCTTTATCACATCTATTTATGATATCAGGGGACAGAATATAATGGGAAAAACTTTATGGGGAGACAAGAACACAGAAACCTTTCCAGTGAACTATCACTGTAGTGATCGAAATAAAACCATGTGAGTAACAGTGAAGGTTTGACCACAGATATACCTGAGATTGCTGCCTAAGAATGCTACTTATTAGTAGAGAAATGTTCAACCTTTGTGAGACTTAGTTTCTTCATTCATGAAATGGGGATAATATAAGTTTGAGTACTATAATAATTAAATGATGTACATAATACACTTAGAGGGCCAGAAACAGATTAACAGTAAATTGAGTTAATTTTTGCGCTATTAATCTGTTAAAATAAAAATCAGATCTTATCACTTCTTTGTTCAAAAACCTCTAAGGTTGAAAGTGCCCCATCACTAATGAAGGATAAGCCAAGTTCTGACAATGCCTAAGAGGCCTCTTACATTTTGGCTGCGTGCATTTGTACCTCACTCCCTTTCTCTCTGAAATCATCTCCCCAAGCTCACTGCTGTGGCCACACAGGCCTCCTCACTGCTCCTCCAAGGTCAGGACACCTGCATTTGTTCTTTCTTGGATCATGCTTCCCCTGCATGTTCACTCAATGAGGTTTTCCAAGATTGCTTTATTTAAAATTGCAGTCTTCCTCCTGAGAAGTCTCTATCCCTTTGATTGCTTTACTTTTCTCACTGTTGTTCACTGTGCCATTTACCATGACACCTTTCTCATTACATTCACTTTTTGTCTCACCTCAGTGGATAGTAAGCTCCATGTAATGGAGGATTGGGGTTTATTTTTGAAAGTCTTTATATTCATGGCTCCTAGAACACAGTCTGGCCCATACTTCACACTCAGTAACTATTTATTGTATGGTGATGATACGTTTGATGATAAAGATGAAGACAGATGCATAGCCACAGCATCTACAACACTTGTAATTGCATATCTTATTTGGGGAGTGAGAGGGAGAATCAAATGTTCCTTAATATTTGTTAAGGCAAAGTGGAAAGCAAAAAGAGTCAGACAGTCTGAACTTCAGCCTCATTGGTGTTATTACGTAACTATGTGCCCTGCGCATCCATCACCACTCCTGGATTTCGGGTGCCACAGTGGTGAGTAAGACTGAAGATCATGAGCCTTAGAGTTCTTTCATTCTCCAGTATAACATGTTTGCCTGTTGTCTCATTGTTTCCATTTTCATCAAGAACTTTATTGGATAATGTGTTCACTGTTCTGCCCCATTACCTCTGCCACTCTGCAGGCAACTTCATAACTCCATCTTCCCAAAACTTCTTTTATAATCTTCTATGGACTTGAACATTTTCTTATTAAGAGAATTATGTAAAGACCAAAATAAATGAAAATCCAAAGGTACAATATCTGGTAAATAAAGCGAACGAGTCAGAATTTCTCAGCCAAGCTGTAACAGTTTTTGCCTGGTCATCAAAAAACATGGTCTTGTGTTGTCCTGATGGAAGATTATGAATATTCTGTTGACCAATTCTGAAATCTTTTCATCAACTGATGCTTTCATTTGATCCAACTGGGAGCAGAATTTGATGGAATTAATCATTTGGTTTTCTGGAAGGAGCTCATAATACACAATATCACTTTCTTTGGATGAAGACTGGCCTTTGGTGTGGTTGGTGGTGTTTCATTTCACTTGCCCCCTGATTTCTTCTGTTCCACATTTTGTACATATACACTTTTCATCACCCATCACAATTTGTTTTCAAAACAAAAGATTTTTTTTGTTACATTTCAGTAGAGAACTACATGCAGAAATATAGCTAAGAAGGTTTTTTTCGCTTAGCTTATATGGAACCCAAACATCAAAGTGATTAGCATAACCAAGCCGGTTCGAATTGTTTTCAACACTTGATTTGGATATTGTGAGTATGTCGGTTATCTACAACATAGTGAAACATTCAATTCAGTTCAATTCAGTTACTCAGTCATGTCTGACTTTTTGCAACCCCATGGACTGCAGAATGCCAGGCCTCCCTGCCCATCACCAACTCCTGGAGCTTACTCAAACTCATATTCATTGACTCAGTGATGCCACCCAACCATCTCATCCTCTGTTGTCTCATTCTCCTCCTGCCTTCAATCTTCCCCAGCATCAGGGTCTTTTCCAAAGAATCAGTTCTTCACAGCACGTGGCCAAAATATTGGAGTTTCAGCATCAGTCTATCCAAAGAACATTCAAGACTGATTTCTTTTAGGATGGACTGGTTGGATCTCCAGGCAGTCCAAGGGACTCTCAAGAGTCTTGTCCAACACCACAGTTCAAAAGCATCAATTCTTCAGCACTCAGCTTTCTTTATGGTCCAACTCTCACATCCGTACATGACTACTAGAAAAACCATAGCTTTGACTAGATGGACCTTTGTTGGCAAAGTAATGTCTCTGCTTTTTAATATGCTGTCTAGGTTGGTCATAGCTTTTCTTCCAAGAAGCAAGCATCTTTTAATTTCATGACTGCAGTCACCATCTGCAGTGATTTTGGAGCCCAAGAAAATAAAGTCTCTTACTGTTTCCTTTGTTTCCACATTTATTTGCCATGAAATGATGTGACTGGATGCCATGATCTTCGTTTTCTGAATGTTGAGTTTCAAGCCAGTGTTTTCACTCTCCTCTTGCAATTTCATCAAGAGGGCTTTTAGTTCTTCTTTGCTTTCTGCAATAAGGGTGGTATCATCTGCTTATCTGAGGTTAATTATATTTCTCCCAGCAATCTTGATCCCAGTTTGTGCTTCACACAGCCAGCATTTCTCATGATGTACTCTGCATATAAGTTAAATAAGCTGGGTGACAGTATATAGCCTTGACGTACTCCTTTCCCAATTTGGAAACAGTTTGTTGTTCCATGTCCAGTTCTAACTGTTGCTTCATGATCTGCATACAGATTTCTCAGGAAGCAGGTCAAATAGTCTGGTATTCCCATCTCTTTAAGAATTCCCCACAGTTTGTTGTGATTCATACAGTCAAAGGCTTTGTCATAGTTAGTAAAGCATAAACAGATATTTTTCTGGAACTCTCTTGCTTTTTTGATGATCCAGTGGATGTTAGCGATTTGATCTCTGGTTCCTCTGCCTTTTCTAAAACTACCTTCAACATCTGGAAGTTCACGGTTCACATTCTGTTGAAGCCTGGCTTTGAGAATGTTGAGCATTACTTTGCTAGCGTGTGAGATGAGTGCAATTGTGTGGTAGTTTGAGCATTTTTTGGCATTGCCTTTCTTTGGGATTGGAATGAAAACTGGACTTTTCCAGTCTTGTGGCCACTGAAGAGTTTTCCAGAATTGCTGGCATATTGAGTGCAGCACTTTAATAGCATCATTTTTTAGGATTTGAAATAGCTCAACTGGAATTCTGTCACCTCCACTAGCTTTGTTCATAGTGACGCTTCCTAAGGCCCACTTGACTTCACATTCCAGGATATCTGACATTCATTGTTCTCAATTAATGTTTCAGTTTGATGTTATCAATCTCATGTGGTCTACCTGACTGTGGAACATTGTCTGTGGAGAAATCTCTACCACAAGATTTCACAAACCATTTTTCACACATTTGATCAGTCACAGCACCTTCTCTTTACACTGCACAAATCCTTTTTTCTTTTTTTAGTTTCAGTTGCATTTTGACCTTTCTTGAAATAGTAAAGCATAGTATTCTGTAAATACTGCTTTTTTATTCCATGTTCAATATTAAAATGATGACACAAAAAAGCATCAATTTTGAAAAACCTTTTTTTTTTTTTTTTAAATGCATGCTGGTATGATAGCTATCCCAATACAATATCACAAGATTGTTTCAAATGAAGTTAAAGATAAATAAGTTCTACTTTTCCTAAAGCCATCTTATGGAAAAAACTGAATGAACATTTTGGCCAGCACAATGTTTTGGCTTAAAGCCTTCGAAATCAGGTATATAGAAAAATGCTATCTGTTCCTTCAATATGAATTCTCCTTTTTCTTTCTATGGTAAGAACATAAAGAGGTATCTTTCTGCAGTGCTTGGTCTTTGACCTGTCACTAACACAAGGCTAGTAAAACCTGTACATCACTAAATGATGAGAGCTCGAGGAGCATCTCTTAACTGGATGGGCACTAGTCACAGAGAAGTCCAAGCCATGATTCAGTTCAGTTCAACTTGATCACTCATCATGTCTGACTCTTTGTGACCCCATGGACTGCAGCACACCAGGCTTCCCTGTCCATCACCAATACCCGGAGATTGTTCAAATTCATGTCTATTGACACGGTGATGCCATCTAACTGTCTCATCCTCTGTCATCCTGTTCTCCTGCCTTCAATTTTTTCCAGCATCAGGGTCTTTTCTAATGAGTCAGTTCTTTGCATCAGGTGACCAAAGTGTTGGAGCTTTAGCATCAGTCCTTCCAATGAATATTCAGAATTGATTTCCTTTAGGATTGACTAGTTTGATCTCTTTGTAGTCCAAGGGACTCTCAAGAGTCTTATCCAACACCACAGTTCAAAAGCATCATTTCTTCAGCACTCAGCTTTCTTTATGGTCCAACTCTCACATCCATACATGATGACAGGAAAAACCATAGCTTTGACTAGAAGGACCTTTGTTGGCAAAGTAATGTCTCTACTTTTTAAATATGCTGTCTAGGTTTGTCATAGCTTTTCTTCCAAAGAACAAGTATCTTTTAATTTCATGTTTGCAGTCACCATCTGCAGTGATTTTGGAGCCCAAGAATATAAAGTCTGCACTGTTTCCATCTTTTTCCCCTCTATTTGCCATGAAGTGATGGGCCCAGATGCCAAGATCTTAGTTTTTTGAATGTTAAGCTGTAAGCCAGCTTTTTCACTCTCCTCTTTCACCTTCATCAAGAAGTTCTTTGGTTCCTCTTCACTTTCTGCCATAAGGGTGGTATCATCTGCATGTCTTACATTACTGATATTTCTCCCTGAAATCTTGATTCCAGGTTGTGCTTCATCTAGTCTGGCATTTTGCATGATGCACTCTGCATGTAAGTTAAATATACAGGGTGACAATAAACAGCCTTACTGTTCTCCTTTCCCAATTTGGAACCAGTTTGTTGTTCCATGTCCAGTTCTAAGTGTTGCTTCTTGACCCGCATACAGATTTCTCAGGAGGTCATAAAGGACAGAAATGGTATTTACCTAACAGAAGCAGAAGATATTAAGAAGACGTGGCAAGAATACACAGAGGAAGTATACAAAGAAGATCTTAATGACCCACATAACCACGATGGTGTGATGATTCACCTAGAGCCAAGCATCCTGGAATGCAAAGTTAAGTGGGTGTTAGGAAGCATCACTGTGAACAAAGCTAGTGGCAGTGATGGAATTACAGCTGAGCTATTTCAAATCCTAAAAAATGATTCTGTGAAAGTGCTACACTCAATATGCCAACAAATTTGGAAAATTCGCAGTGGCCACAGGACTGCAAAAGTCAGTTTTCATTCTAATCCCAAAGAAAGGCAATGCCAAAGAATGTTTAAACTATTGCACAATTGCACTCATCTTACACACTAGCAAAATAATGCTCAAAATTCTCCAAGTGAGGCTTCAGCAGCATGTGAACCATGAACTTCCAGATGTTCAAGCTGGATTTAGAAAAGGCAGATGATCCAAAGATCAAATTGCCAGCATCTGTTGGATCATCAAAAAAGCAAGAGAGTTCCAAAAAAAAAAAAAAAACATCTACTTCTGCTTTATTGACTATGTCAAAGTCTTTGACTGTGTGGCTCACAACCAACTCTGGAAAACTCTTAAAGAGATGGGAATACCAAACCGTCTTACCTGCCTCCTGAGAAAACTATGCAGGACAAGAAGCCATGATTAGAAGCTTGGCATTTTCAGCTCTAGTGCTCATCCTCAAGAAAGGGGAGAGAGCCTAGAAACTGAAACAGTTATTGATCATGCTTATGTGAAGAAGTCTCTATAAAATCCCAGCAGTATGAAGTGTGAACAGCTTCTAGTCTCATGAACACATCTACTCTGGAAGTTCCAGTTCCAGGTCAGTTGCTCAGTTGTGTCCAACTGTTTGCGACCCCATGAACTGCAGCACGCCAGGCCTCCCTGTCCATCACCAACTCCCAGAGTTTACCCAAACTCATGTCCATTGAGTCAGTGATGCCATCTAACCATTTCATCCTCTGTCATCCCCTTCTTCTCCTGCCTTCAATCTTTCCCAGCATCAGTGTCTTTTCCAGTGAATCAGCTCTTCACATCAGGTGGCCAAAATATTGGAGTTTCAGCTTCAACATCAGTCCTTCCAATGAACACCCAGGACTGATTTCCTTTAGGACGGACTGGTTGGATCTCCTGGCAGTCCAAGGGACTCTCAAGAGTCTTCTCCAAAACCACAGTTCAAAAGCATCAATTCTTCTGCACTCAGCCTTCTTTATAGTCCAACTCTCACATCCATACATGACTACTGGAAAAACCATAGCCTTGACTAGACAGACCTTTGTTGACAAAGTAATGTCTCTGCTTTAACCTAGATTCTGGAAATGACACACCCCAATTCTATGGTGACAGAATTCTTGTCCTTGGGACCCTCCCAGAGCTTATCTGACTGATCGTATGTGTCCTTTATCATTTCCTTTGATAAACTGGTAAACATAAGTAAGTGTTTCCCTGAGCTACTCCAGCAAATTAATCAGAACCTAGGAGGAAAACTTGGCAACCTTTGATTTGTAGGCAAATCAAACAGTTGTGGGAAACCTGGAAACCTGCTGCTTGCAGTTGACGTGTGAAGTATAGTGGGAGCAGTCTTGTGGGACTGAGCACTTACCTGTGGGATCTGACACTGTCTCCAGGTAAATAGAATTGAGTTACAATTTAGAAGACTCAGTTGGTATCACAGAGCATTGCCCAGTGTAAGGAAAAAAAAATATTCATTTGATGACCAGAAATGTGTTTTGTATGAATAAAGAAGGAAACACACAGTCGGGAAAATAAGTTTTTCCCTGTATAAGAAGGAAAAATATAAGTTTTTCCTTTATAGATGAGATAACAGATTTTAAAGTAAGCAGCATATTAGGAGACTTACTGAAATAAGGAAAGATATGATGGTAACTTGGATTAACATATTTTCAGTTGATATGAAGAGAACAGATAAAAGATAACCAGGAAGCAAACTGAGACAACCTGATGAAGGTCTGGGATCTTTTCTTTGGAGCATCTGACTCCATTCTTTACAACATCAATAATAAACTGTAATGAACAAAACTGAAGTTGCCAATATATAGAATCATAAAAAATATGCTAGGCATATTCACAGATTAACCATTAATTCTGAATAGAGATCAAGAAAAAATCATAAGAATTATCAGCACTTCAACTGAATTTTAAAGGATGTAGAATTTTTTTACTGGGCAGGGTAAAAAATATACCTGCCCACTAAATGCTCTTGTTTGAGTAATCCATTGTGGCCACTGTATTGCTTTCTTCCTTCTTTGCCTGTAGGTCACCATGTTTATTATACTATAAACTTCTTATCTTAACCAAAGCTGACTACACTTGAGAGCCTGATGCAAAGGCCACCTGTAATAGCTTTCTTCTAGTGTCTGGCCAACAGCATATAAATCTGGTGCATGCTCTGTCTAGTTCTTCATGAAAACTGGGTTAACCAATCAAAATATCTCAGTCAGTTAGTAACTAGTGGCTGGATCACAGAGATAAGCTAGAAAATCTCCATCATTTTACTGGTGCAGTTTTAGAGTAAAGAATGCCTATTATTATTACTGTTGTTGTTATGATTATTAGTGACTCACTAGATAGCCAGGGCATGAGAACAAACTTGAGTCCTCCATAATATTCCACCTTTCCATTAGGACTAATTTTGCAGTACTTGAAAATTTTTCCCACTTTGCTTGATTTGCTGACCTAAGCATGTATCTATACCTTGAAGCAAAGTGACAAAGTTGATTCTCAATATCCAGTTTTTCAACTATTTTAATGTCACCTCTTTTCCAGAAAGTGAAAAATATTAGAAACTTTAAAAAAATTTCAAAAAATAATACTAATTTCTTGTTTTTATTAAGTAGACACATTTCCAATATTTTAAAATTCAAAAATATGTAAATGGAGTTTAGCATCAGCATTATCATAAAGTTTCAGAAGTGATTTGCACATGTGAAAATGCTGAAATTTTATTTTTTCCTAAGAATCCCTTGGTTACTATGGGATTGCTGTAGCTTGAACAACGATAGACGGAATCTCTACCCTCTAATCTGTTCAGTACTTTGATGTTATACATTTCAATGAAACTATCTAGCTTTCAAATGTAAATTCAAATATTAAGTGCTTTAAAGAGTACAACATTTTAAAAAAAAAATATCTTTGTTCACATGTAATTAATTCTCTATGAAGTTCAATGTTTTCTTTGAAATTAGGGCTAAATGCTTCTAAGTTTATCAGAAGTTACCATTATATATTTTCAAATAGGGGAAAATCTGAAAATTATAGGAAGTAAAAGTTCTTGTCACTGATAACAACAAAAAGTTATTTCCTATATTAGATGTCTTGATCGATCAATATTTATACTGTTATAGTGAAATAATAATTAATATTTTGGTAATCTTCTGAAGGCTACAGATTCTTTAGGCTTATTAGGTTTGAGCACAAGGAGTAAATCTCAGAATTTTACCATGGTCTTATACACTCTACGTCAAGCTGGGATGTTAGGATCTTGGTTAAACAAAGTGCTTTATCTTCCAGTCAATTTTGTTATTAGTAGTTTATTATTTTGGTTGCTTATTAGGCTTGTTATTTGATCTATTGAGATTTTCTTCCATTTATAGAAAAATATGTAAAGAATTTCCCTTTTTACCAAGTTTTTTTGTGAAGTAATTTTTTGAAAGTTTCAAATAGAGCAGCCACTTTTTGTACATTATTTATATTTCCTCATAAGTTTTCTTTAAAATTTTCCCTGTATTAAATTTATTCTTATACATGGCTTAATGTTCAGATAGATATTTTTTAAATGGCACTTTCTGCCTAACCCCTTCCAAGCCCCGATTTCTGCCCATTCCCTAGCAGCCAGTTTCTTCTTTTAGCAATTGTTTTGACCATTTATGTCTACATTTTCTAGATAATATATTCATAATATTGCTCCTTGATTTTCTTTTCTATTATAGATAGTATATCTTGCCGTCTCCCAAAGGAAGGATTTTGCATTCACACACAAGCATTACATACTCTGACCCATACACAGGCATTTCCTTTTATCCATTTCCTCAGTATATTTCTATGACATTTTATAGTTTTACTTCTCTAAAAAGATATTATGCACAGTTGTGTCACATAGTATACTAAGATTATATAATTCTTCCTGTAAATCTTTTTGTATTTTCTAGAGTTAATAATTACTTTTTTTGTTGCTCAGTTTTCTATGATTTCTATTATTTCTATAATTCTCTTGAATTCTTTATCAAAAATGTAAAGCTTATCTTATAATAGTCAAATACACCAGAGATGCTATTACTTCCTCTTAGAGATATTACTCCTGGACTCTTGGAAACCCTTGCTCCAAACTGGTTAGATTAGCTTCTGTGTAACTATCATCCTTGAACCTGCTTTCACTTTCATCATGGAATTGTCTTCACTGTCTTTTATGCAAACTGCAAACGTTGACTTTACCTCACACCACATACACAAATTAACTTGAAATGGATTATAGACTTACATGTAAGTGTTTAAACTATAGCATTTCTGGAAGACAATATAAAAAATGTAACAGTGATTTTGAGTTTGGCAAAAATAAAAAAAATAAATCCATCAAAATTTAAAAAATGAAAATTCATCAAAATTAAATATATATATATAATAAATACATTAAAATTAAAATCCATCAAACATTTTAAAAAGTTCTTCAAAAGATATAGTTAAGAGAATTAAAAGAAAAACCACATACAGGACAAAGTATTTGCAAAATATGTGTTCAGTAAAAGAATACATAAAGACAACATAGGGAATTCTTACTACTAAATAATGAGGACAAATCAATTAAAAACAGAGGGTAGAAAAGATATGAACAGACACTTCACCAAAGAAGATACAAAGTTGACAAAAGAAAAATTGTTCACCATCATTAGTTATTTAAAAAATGAGATGTCACTATAGAACCAGTTATTTATCATCTCTCACATCCACATTTGCCCGTCAATACCTGCTCTTTAATATTAGATTGGATTCCTCTAGAATTCCTGCTGTATGTTGAGCGGGATGTTAGAATTTCTCCCTAGAGGGACCTAGAGGTAACTGCAGGAAGGAGGGAGCTGGCTTTGCTGGTTCTGCTTCACTGCTGCTCAGTGGTGCGATGCGTGGACGTTCTGAAGTGCTCTGCCTTAACCCTATGCCCAGAATTTGTGGTCCCTAAACAGACCTGAAAATGTGTATCAAAGTCAGTAACAAAAACAAGGAAGGCCAATAATAAATATTGGTGTGTGGACCAAGAGAAGCTAGAGTTAGGATAAAAACGGATGTCTTCTACAGAAGTGAGTAGGTACAAAAATCTCAGAAATTACCTGATGTAGAAGATTTTTGTTTCTAATAGATTCTTCCATGTTTCTGACTGTGTGTTAGCTGAGTCAAAACCATTTAAAAATTTTGGGTCAATAAAACAGATCAAGTAACTCAGATTTCTGAAGCTAGTGTGTGTTAGAAACTGAATTTGATCTTACATCTGGTAGTCTATGAAATCTGTCAACATCACACAGCATTTGCCAAACTATATTTTACTGGAAACTGCTTTTACTTAATGACAATAGTTATAATATGACAGAGAAGGAGATATCATGAGCAGCTAAGCTGGGAAAATGCTAATAAAATAACTGTCTTTACTGTGGAAAATGTTAGGAATATACTGGTTGCTAAAGAGGACATGTATTCAGCATATATTTCAACCCTTAACTGCTTTCATTAAAGGAGCATCTCTTGGGACTGCTGTTCTGCAGAACATACTTTGGAAATATTGTTGCCTTACAACTTACAACCCACGATGATGTCATAATAATTTAGTTCTCCTTTCATGCTCTAGAGTCATAGCACTGTTTTCTCAAAACAATTTCAATAAGAAAACTACCGTTTACTTATTCTGAGCATAAGAGATGCAATTTTTTTCTTTTTTTTACTTCTGTGTGGTTTTATAATACTCCAGCCTCCCATAAACAGACATGAAAATAAGAGTAACAGTTACTTTAAAAAGAATATCTACATTGCTAATGGTTACTTGAGCATTTGCTAATTACCATCCCTCCTGCAGCTTTCCAGGAAGCTTCATAAGACATACTGAATGCCGTAGATCCTTCTATCATCATTGGAGCTTTGTAACTGACAGTTTCAGATACTTCTGAGGATTTATAGGTTCACTTCACTTCCAGTAAACATTTTTTTTTTTTTTTTAACAGCCACTTTTCCAGACCCTTCTGAAGTTCTCCACAGTAGTTATTTAAGCTGGCTTTTCTATTTTCCTCTCAGAAGTTTCCAAGTACTTAGAGATACAGTCTTTAACTCATGAAATCCTTTCAAAAAGTAATAGGTTTCAAGAGAACTGGTAGCCCATTGAGTGTTAAGAAAGAGCTCTAGAGAATACAAACTATATCTGTTGGAGAATGTGGTAATAGTGCTTTAGCAATTTGAAACTGTTTTTCAGCGTATAAAAATAACATAAACATATTGGAAACAATTCAGGGAATAGAGGAACAAATATATAATTTCATCACTTTGAGCCAAACCTGATTAGTGTCTTAGAGTATTTTTTCCCTATGCAGTTTTATCCCCGTTCTTACCTGAGAATAGTATTGCATTCTGCTGTTTCACTTAGTACATGAACCTTTTTCTATGGAATTTCATTCTCTTCATAACCAGAACTTTAATGAGTCAAAAATATTTTAGCAATTTATTTAATTATTCCCTTTTGGAAGCATACTTGGTTTATTTTCTATTTGTAAATACTTCTGTGATAAACTCATGATGCATAAAGCTTTTCCCGCATATTTTGAACTCTTTATGATAGCTTCTCTTAAGTGAAATTACCAGGTCAATGGACATGAATGTTTTTATAGTCTTATGCCTATTATCAAATTACTTTCTGACAGACTATACAATTTACAGTGCTACTAAGTATGTATAAAACTCAGTTATTTAAGGATACTTAAGGCAACTCTTAAGTATCTGTCAAAGGTGTTAGTTTATACATTTTTGTATTTCCATATTTTATTGATTTTATGTATAATAGGAGATCATTAAAATACCAGTGAATAGACCTCATAATCTATTTTTTCCCTTCCAAGTCCATAAAATAAATATATTTAAAGAATAGCATTTGATTGCCACCTCTTACACATTCTTTCAAATGTGGGGTAATTGTGTTTTGTAGTAAAATAGATGTCCTTTGGGGATACGTGCCCAGCCTTTTTTAATTCTTTGAGAGTTGCCACATTCAAGCCTCAGGTGAACTGGTGGGGTCTTCAAGCCATGTTTTGTTACACTAGCTCTCTCCTTCCCAGCCAAAGCATATGGAAACTGAGATTGCTACCTGACCCAGTCAGATTCCTTCTTCCAAGACCTTGAACTAAGAGACCCAGAAGTCTTCAGGCAGTCAGAATTTTCTTGGAAGTGACAGTTCATTAAGACTTAAGAAGGGGATTAGTTGCTTGGAGTCCAAGTAGTGGATGAGTAGCAAAAAGAGGGTTTCTTTACAAAGAGACAGAGATGCTGGGGAAAGAGACAGAGATGTAAGTTTGCTTTAGTGTCTTTTGGCTTTTTAGTTCCCATACTTGATCCCAAGTATGACCAGACTATTACGCCTATCTAGTGCTATACCTTTATTATAATACTGAAAATCACTTTATCTCATGCCATGACAGTTCCAAGGATGACCAAAAAAGACAAAAGTGAGTCATGGCCCAATTTCTGAAAACCTCCACCCTTTTTCCCAAATATAAAATATCCCTCTCACTCATTCGAGTATGAAATTACCAAGCACATAAAAACTACCCAACCCCATACCTGGGTGTGTTCTCATCCTTCAAGAAGGCCTGCACTCTGGTTTTGGAAAAGTGCATCTGTCTTTCAATAAACTCACTTTCACTTTACCTTGGCTTACCTTTGACTTCCTTCCTCTCAAAGCCAAGGACCCTCACTTGGCGGCCAGTTCCGGGGATTCACTAGGACCTGGGGCATGACTATTCTCTTGCTCCTTCTCCTCCTGCTGCAGAGAGGAGCCTGCAGTCTGGTGTTCCTTTGCCTCCAGGGAGCACATATTCTGGGATATAGCTCCTGTGTGATCAAGCTGAGGCCAAAACGTTCTCTGGAATTGCACCCTTTCTTGGCTTACCCCCCTTTAATATCTGCTTCTCACCTATCCTTACCACCCTAATCATTCTTCTAGGAGCATTTAATTTATAAATCACTAGCAATCAGATCCTTAACTTCAGGTCTGCATCTGGGATAATCTAACCCAAAACAATGACCTGTCTTGCAAAGGCTAGGGACAGAATAAATAACTATACACAGTGAAGTGAATGGACTGCCAACTATCATTATGTACCATTTGAAGATTTCAGGGATAGATTACTTTACTCTAAAGCTTACCTTGGAAGAAAAGCAATTAAAGCTTTATTACAGCTTTTAACCTGAAAACCAGATTAAACCTGGTGTTTTACCTATAAACCAGCCTTCCTACTAATGAGTAAATTCTGTGCCGTGTGTTTGCATTGAAACGTGTATCTCTTTTGTCACCAGAATAATGTTTGATAAATGACACAGGCTATGTTCTGATTTAAACTGTTACACAGTAATTATATTCTTACTCTGGGTAGCATGCATGCATGCTAAGTAGCTTCAGTTGTGTCTGACTCTTTGTGATCCTATAGACTGTAGTCTGCCAGGCTTCTCTGTCCATGGGATTCTCCAGGTAAGAACTGGAGTGGGTTGCCATGCCCTCCTCAAGGGGATCGGACCTGTGTCTCTTATGGCCCCTGCATTGGCAGGGGGATTCTTTACTAGGGCCACCTGGGAAACTCTAATTCTGAGTAGACATAATACAAATAATCAGACAGTGAAGAGTTAGCTAAGTTATTTAACTCTATAGTAGACTATCCATAACAAAACATTATATGTATGCATGCATGCTAAGTTGCTTTAGTTGTGTTCAACTCTTTCCATCCCTATGGACTATACCCAGCCAGGCTCCTTTGTCCATGGGGATTCTCCAGGCAAGAATACTGGAGTGGGTTGCCATGCTCTCCTCCAGGGAATCCTCTGGACCCAGGGATTGAAGCTGCGTCTCCTGCATTGCAGGCAGATTCTTTATCGCTGAGCCACCGGGGAAGCCCAAAAACATTATATTTCAGCCTATAATTTTTAAAGTTCTCTTATGTCATCACCAATCTGTATTGTAATTGCTTTTCAGAAATCATAGATTAATGAATAACTGCTAAATAGGAGAAGCTAAGTATTTTAAATTTAAAGTCTTGGATCATTTCACTAAGTAATGATATAAATTAATAACTCCATTATTTGTTATTGTAGGTATTGTATCACAAAAAAAAATGGGTTCAGAGAACACTGTTGAAGGCCTCAAGGTAAATGACTGATACATGAAAAAGGAGGACACACTCCTTGCCTTTGAGCAGCTTAACATACAGTGAAGATAGGAATTTTATTCATCTTAGTTTTACCTACTTAAATGTTCACTTATACCTCAAGGAATCTCAAATCTTTCTTTGGATAGCTTTTTTTCTCAACTTTTTCTGCAAATAAGAGAGATTATCTTCAGTAGTGAGATTTAGAAGATATATTTCTGTTTTAATGCTACTGTTAAGCATTGGCATTTGATTATTCTGGATTTTCTACTTGCCTCCTTAGTAAAATAGCCATAGTTGTATTCAAGGCTTTTATACCACCTTACAGTGGGCTTCCCTGATAGCTGAGTTGGTAGTGAATCTGCCTGTAATTCAGGAGACACCTGTTATATTCCTGGGTTGGGAAGATCCCCTGGAGAAGGAAAGGCTACCCACTCCCATATTCTGGCCTGGAGAATTCCATGGACTGTATAATCCATGGGGTTGCAAAGAGTTGAATGTGACTAAGCGACTTTCACTTTCACTAATCTCATAAGTAACTGCTGTAACATTCTCTCCAGGGTCAGAATAGTGAGTGAACCTAAACTAAATAAAAACCAATCTTAAATGTACCCTCCATCTAGAAAAAGCTGCACTTCTAGAGAGAAGTCTGAATTTCAATAAGTTTTCAAACTTTCTAGCTGAGTCTTTACTTTATACTTTAAATACCTGTGGATAAATACTGCAAAGTTTCGTGAAAATACAACTCTGGTTAAAAGTACCAACCCTCACCTGTATTAAGAGAAGATGACACTTTAAGCCAAGAAGCTATTTCCTCTTCAAATCGCTCCCTGCTTTATTCTTTAACTGCAATTGCAGCATCCCTCTCAATGCGCCTTCCTCCACTTAATCTCTCTTCCACCCCTGGGCTATCACTTTGAAATATACAGTACTTGGAAAAAATGGCCTCAAGAGAAGATATGATTCTTCAACATATTTTATGGGTGAATCTACAGGAGGAAGAAATAAAATTTTTTAAAGCCCAAGATTTAATGAAAATGGGAACAAATCACAGTGGAATGCAGTTCCAGCTATGAGCTACAAACGCACTAAGGGACACTGAAGTTGAGTTTGCTTTATATTCTGACTGTCTTGAGCACATTGTGATTTAAAGTGGCCATTAGACATTATGCAAGATGTGCATGATTAATGTGCATTGAATTTCCTTTTGGTGGATCTCCTTTTTTATTTGCTGTTATCTTCTTGCCTTAATTTACCTGACCTGTCAGTTATCTTGAGTTCAGAAATAGCAAAGTCAACTTATTTGACCCTACAGTGGTCAAGTGTAAGTCATTAACAGAAACCACAAGGCAGAGGGCAAAACAATAGAGACTTTGGAATCATAAAGAAAGGGGTTCAAGACTTGTGGTTGCCAAGAGAGGGCGATGAATTGGGAGTTTGGGATTAGCAGATGTAAACTGTTATATACAGAACAGATAAACACCAAAGTCCTGCTCTACAGCACAGGGAACTTTATTGAATATCCTTTAATAAACCATAATGGAAGTGAAAGTCAGTCCTGTACAACTCTTTTTGACCCCATAGGCTACACAGTCCATGGAATTCTCCAGGCCAGAATACTGGAGTGGGTAGCTGTTCCCTTCTCTAGCAGATCTTCCCAACCCAGGGATTGAACCCAGGTCTTTCGCATTGCAGGCAGATTCTTTAATGGTTGAGCCACCAGGGAAGCCCAAACCATAAAGAAAAACAACATGAAAAAGAATATTTGCATATCTGAATCCCTTTGCTGTACTGCAAAAATGACAATATTGTAAATCAATTATGCTTCAATAAGATAAGTTTTAACAAATGAGAAGAAGTTAAAATTCTATCTCTGTTACATACAGTTTTTCTTTATACCTGTCATCCAACTCTGTGGTTCCTCAGGTTTTCACAGATAAGTAGAAATAATATCTACTTATTTATTAGCAGTTATTTTGGACTATGAGATAATGCATGTAAATCATGTGAAATGCCTTGCAAAGTGGCTGGAATATGAAGTATGAATGTCCTTTAACATTATAACTTAAATTTTAGTAATTTTTATAATTCAGTTCTTTCTCATTATGACCTACTTTCAGTTCGGTTCAGTCACTCAGTCGTGTCTGACTCTTTGCATGCCATGGACTGTAGCATGCCAGGCTTCCCTGTCCATCACCAGTTCCCAGAGCTTGCTCAAACACATGTCCATCAAGTTGGTGATGCCATCCAACCATCTCATCCTCTGCTGTTGCCTTCTCCTCCTGCCTTCAACCTTTCCCAGAATCAGGATCTTTTCCAATGAGTCAGTTCTTCACATCAAGTGGCCAAAGCATTGGAGCTTCAGCTTCAGCATCAGTCCTTCAAATGACTAATTTCTTTTAGGGTGGATTGCTTTGATCTCCTTGTAGTCCAAGGGACTCTCAAGAGTCTTGTCCAACACCATAGTTCAAAAGCATAAATTCTCTGGCACTCAACTTTCTTTATGGTTCAACTCTCATATCCATTCATGACTACTGGAAAAACCATAGCTTTTACTAGACAGACCTTTATTGGCAAAGGTTTTTTAATATGCTGTCTGTTTTTTAATATGCTGTCTAAGTTAGTCATATCTTTTCTTCCAAGGACTAAGCATCTTTTAATTTCATGGCTGCAGTCACCATCTGCTGTGATTTTCGAACCCAAGAAAATAAAATCTATCACTGTTTCCATTGTTTCCCCATCCATTTGCCATGAAGTGATGGAACTGGATACCATGATCTTAGTTTTTTGAATGCTGAATTTTAAGCCAGCTTTTTCACTCTCCCCTTTAACTTTCATCAAGAGGCTCTTTAGTTCTTCACTTTCTGCCATAAGGGTCATGTCATAGGCATATCTGAGGTTATTGATATTCCAAGTCAAATATTTGTTTTAAATACTATTTAATTTTAAAATATGCACTGCAAGCAAATTAAGGGAACAGGTTGTATTTTCCTTTCTACCTATCTCTTCTCAATTTCTCTAGTGGCTTAGCCACATTTTAGGTGCCTGATAAATAAATATTGAACAGATTTTGAACCATGGAAAGTAATCATAAACTGGAGATGTATATATTTTAGCATTTAGCTTTAGAAAATTGAAATACAAGATTAACAATTTGAATCATTGCAAAAAAAGTATGAAGTAAAAGTGACATCTCATAGTAAAAGGACATTAGTGGAAAAGAAATAGTGAAATCTGAGTAAAATGGATTTTAGTTAATAGTAGTGTACTGATATTGGTTTCTTTATTGTGATAAAGGTACTGTGGTGTTGAAAGATAAGGGCCTATCAAAAAATAGGAAGTAAAGAGTGTGGCAAGGAGGTAGAGAAATTAGAATCCTTGTGATCTGGTGGTGGTAATATGAAATTGTCCATCGAAGGATAAACGGAGCAGAATGAGACATATAAATATAATGGAATGTTAACCAGACTAAAAAAGGAAGGGTGTTCTGACTTATGTAACAATATGAATGAATCTTGGACACATTATATAAGTGAAATGTCAGTCAGAAAAAGACAATGCTGTAAGATTCCACTTATATGAAGTACATAGAATAATCACATTCACAGAGACAGAAAATAGAATGGTTTTTGCCAGGGACTAGGGAGAAGAGGGAATGGAGGACTATTGTTTAGTTAGTAAAGAGTTTCAAATTTACAAGATGAAAAGAGTTATGGAGATGGATGGTAGTGACTGATACACAAAAACTCTGAGTGCATCTAATTACACTGAATTTGAATTGTATACTCAGAAATGATATAAATGGCAAGTTTATGTACATTTTCCCCAGTTTAAAAAAAAAATGAAAATATACTTTTCATTGCAATGGTGAATGGAATTGTTTCCTTAATTTCTCTTTCTGTTTTCTCATTGTTAGTGTATAGGAATGCAAGGGATTTCTGTGTGCTAATTTTATATCCTGCAACTTTACTATATTCATTGATTAGCTCTAGTAATTTTCTGGTGGAGTCTTTAGGGTTTTCTATGTAGAGGATCATGTCATCTGCAAACAGTGAGTTTTACTTCTTCTTTTCCAGTCTGGATTCCTTTTATTTATTTTTCTGCTCTGATTGCTGTGGCTAAAACTTCCAAAACTATATTGAATAGTAGTGGTGAGAGTGGGCACCCTTGTCTTGTTCCTGACTTTAGGGGGAATGCTTTCAATTTTTCACCATTGAGGATAATGTTTGCTGATGGTTTGTCAAATATAGCTTTTATTATGTTGAGGTATGTTCCTTCTATTCCTGCTTTCTGGAGGGTTTTTTATCATAAATGGATGTTGAATTTTGTCAAAGGCTTTCTCTACATCTATTGAGATAATCATATGGTTTTTATTTTTCAATTTGTTAATGTGGTGTATTACATTGATTGATTTGCGGATATTGAAGAATCCTTGCATCCCTGGGATAAAGCCCAGTTGGTCATGATACTACCCTAAGCAATCTATAGATTCAATGCAATCCCTGTCAAGCTACCAATGATATTTTTCACAGAACCAGAACAAATAATTTCACAGTTTGTATGGAAATACAAAAAACCTCAAATAGCCAAAGCAATCTTGAGAAAGAAGAATGGAACTGGAAGAATCAACCTGCCTGACTTCAGTCTCTACTACAAAGCCACAGTCATCAAGACAGTGTGGTACTGGCACAAAGACATAAATATAGATCAATGGAACAAAATAGAAAGCCCAGAGATAAGTTCACACACCTATGGACACCTTATCTTTGACAAAGGAGGCAAGAATATATATTGGAGAAAAGACAATCTCTTTAACAAGTGGTGCTGGGAAAACTGGTCAACCACTTGTAAAAGAATGAAGCTAGAACACTGTCTAACACCATACACAAAAATAAACTCAAAATGGATTAAAGATCTAAATGTAGGACCAGAAGCTATAAAACTCCTAGAGGAAAACATAGGCAAAACACTCTCCGACATAAACCACAGCAGGGTCCTCTATGACCCACCTCCCAGAATATTGGAAATAAAAGCAAAAATAAACAAATGGGACCTAATGAAACTTAAAAGCTTTAGCACAACAAAGGAAACTATGAGCAAGGTGAAAAGACAGCCTTCAGAATGGGAGAAAATAATAGCAAATGAAGCAATGGACAGAAAAATTAATCTCAAATATATACAAACAACTCCTGCAGCTCAATTCCAGAAAAATAAAAGACCCAATCAAAAAATGGGCCAAAGAACTAAACAGACATTTCTCCAAAGAAGACATACAGATGGCTAACAAACACATGAAAAGATGCTCAACATCACTCATTATCAGAGAAATGCAAATCAAAACCACAATGAGGTACCATTACAAGCCAGTCAGAATGGCTGCTATCCAAAAGTCTATAAGCAATAAATGCTGGAGAGGGTGTGGAGAAAAGGGAACCCTCTTACAGTGTTGGTGGGAATGCAAACTAGTACAGCTGCTATGGAGAACAGTGTGGAGATTCCTTAAAAACCCGGAGATAGAACTGCCATATGACACAGCAATACCACTTCTGGGCATGCACACCAAGGAAACCAGATCTGAAAGAGACATGTGCACCCCAATGTTCATCGCAGCACTGTTTATAATAGCCAGGACATGGAAGCAACCTAGATGCCCATCAACAGACAAATGGATAAGGAAGCTGTGGTACATATACACAATGGAATGTTACTCAGCCAGTAAAAAGAATACATTTGAATCAGTTCTAATGAGATAGATGAAACTGGAGCCTATTTTACAGAGGGAAATAAGCCAGAAAGATAAACACCAATACAGTATACTAATGCATATATATGGAATTTAGAAAATGGTAATGATAACCCTGTATGTGAGACAGCAAGAGAGACACAGATGTATTGAACAGTCTTTTGGACTCTGTGGGAGAAGGTGAGGGTGGGATGATATGGGAGAATGACATTGAGACATGTAAATTATCATATGTGAATTGAATCGCCAGTCCAGGTTCGATGCATGAAACAGGATGCTCGGGGCTGGTGCACTGGGATGAGCCAGAGGGATGGGATGGAGAGGGAGGTGGGAGGGGGGCCCTGATGGGGAACACATATACACCCATGGCAGATTCAAGTCAATGTATGGTAAAACCAATACAATGTTGTAAAGTAAAATTAATTAATTAATTTAAAAAATGGAAATATAGGGAAAACTGAATGAATGCTATATGAAAACTTTGTATTATCTTTGCCACTTTTCTATTATTTGGCACTATTGCAAAATAAAAAGTTGATTGTAAAAAAGTAGTCTCCTTTCCGAACAAAACCCTAAATCCTTAGTCCCACTCCTCAGAAGCAACTACTGGAAACATTGCAGATAACATAAACGAACACACACGCAGTAAGAATTCTCAGGAAAATTCCCAAATGGAGCTAAAAAACTATAATTTTCTTACTGCCAAACAGCCAAATAATGATGCTTCCTTCTGTAGACAAGGGAGGGAGCGTATGAGAGGGAAGTAGAGTATGATCACTTCTCTAAAGAAGATAAGCCAAATAAGTTTGCTGGGCACTTTCCTCTAAGTCGTCTGGAAAATGACATGAGGAAGATTAATTGAAGTGCATCTTCAAACCCTGAAGTTTGTTTTTGTTTTGTCATCTTAAGAATTTTACTTCCTTGCTTCTTTTTTATATTTACATCTTACTAAATAGAACCAAACACATTCTTTTGAATATAGAATTAAACAAGAGGAAGTCATAATGGAATTTAGAATAGACAAGAGTGTGATTGAATTTTGTCCGAGGCCACCTCCTCCAATCCATGGGAAATCCAAGATATTGATAGGACAACCACCTGCATTACCTATCCCCATTGTGCTGAAATCAGACCCAGTCAAGTCCTCTGGTGATTTAGTTATAAGCTATGGGTACCAGTTCTCTCATGTGCCATCAAGGGATGAATACAAAAGTAAAAGCCCAAGAACAATTAAATAGTTGACTGTTCTTCCCATCAATAGGAAGAAGCCAAGAAGTAAAATTGACAAAATCTACTTTTTCTATGCATTTGAGAGAAAATAAAAGTTTCATGAAATCATTTGAATACATTCTGTTGCTTAGTGTCCTGAAATATCCTTCTCATTGTGATTTAATCATCAAAATAAAGTTTAACCCAGAAAACGGAGCACTCTTCCCAGCTTTGGCCAACCTAAAACAAACAGAAAAACCCACACTTACATACTCACCTATAACCACACCCATACCCTCCCACATACCTTTAATATCACAGATAGATGATTATAAAAATGGTTCTTAATTCCTTTCACTAAACACTGTTCAGACCACCAGCACAGAAAGACTAACACTCTTTAATGAATGCATTGTTTACCATTATAGGGATGTGCCATTATTTATATAATGTTATCTCTTTTCAATGCTATATCTTCAGGTCTCACAATAGTACTTGGTACATAATAAAGCATGAGGAATATTTATTGAATAAAAAATGGTCTCAACCATTCCTTAATGGTGAATCTTCACATGGCTTTTTGTCTTGGTTTTTTAAACAATGTTTTGATAAACATCCCTCCATATGTGTTTAAATGTTATGTATAAATTTTGTTTTGTAAAATGAACTCCTAGAAAAAAAATTATTATACATAAAGAGAAACATAAGCATTTTTATTTTGATAAATAGGTAGTTAAATAACTTAGTTATTTCTGAAATAAAACTATGAATTTTGTGAGAAAGATTTTTAGGCCTGGCTCTAAAAACTACACTTGTAAGTTGAATTTGGAATTCCTTATGCTAATAAACAGGGAGAGTGCCATGTATAATGGAAAATGTTAATAACTCTTACACAATTTGTTTGGATGTGAGATCTTTTTGTTCACAGATATGGATAGATCTGTTTTTCTAAGAATCAGTAGCAGTTCAAACAAATATAAATATTACTAGGTAAGATCTAATTCTAGGTAATTCTTATGGCTCAGTCAGTAAAGAATCTGCCTGCAATGCAGGAGACCTGGGTTTGCTCTCTGAGTTGGGAAGATCCCCTGGAGGAGGGCATGGCAACCCCCTCCAGTGGGTGTTCTTGATGGAAGAATCCCCATGGACAGAGGAGTCTGGCAGGCTGCAGTCCAGAGGGCCACAAAGAGTCAGACATGACTGGCCAACTAAGCATACACACACACAATCTAAGTCTAGGTAACTCTAGGTAAAATCTACCTCTAGGTAGATCTAACTCTGGTAAATGACTCAACTACCTACTTGATTTTTTTTCCCCACAGGCTACATAATGTTAGATATAGACAGCTTTGCTTCCTGCATTAACATAAAAGCACCAGATTCATCAGAGGCAGGATGCTTTGTTTACTTAGTTATTTTCATTATTATTGTTTAATCTAATAGCTAAGGACATGGAATTTGAAGAGGTAGCTAAGGACATGGGATTTGAAGAGGTCAAACCTGAGATGAAATTTCATCTTTGTTACATAACTAGCTTAAAATTTATTTAATTTAATTTATGTAATTCCTCTAAGCATAAATTACTTAAGTATGAAAATGAGGATGATGCCATTTATCTCACAGTTTTGAGGTGAGGAGTAAATGAGATTGTATTTTTTTTTTAGTATCCATAAGGTTTTTTTATATACAAAACTATATTTTTTGTTTCTCCAACAAAATACCACAGAATTTGGAATCACCTTTAGTGTCTTGGGTCTAACATCATAAATGTTCAATATATCTTTTTCACCCATCAAAAAGCTTAAGTTTCTCTAAATTATTCTCTTCTGGACTAAATGATTGTTTTTGTTTATTTAGAAAAACAAAGGCAGGAATCACAGAAAGAATGTATCTTTCAGATCTGCTCACACCATTTAAAACATTAACATTTTGAACGTTGGCATTGAATTTTCCTCCTGAGATAAAATACACAAACAGAAAATAGAAAATTTGAGTACTACTGAGGGTTATTTCACAAGTTAGTACCACGTGGATAGTATCTCTTTAGGATCAGGACAACAGATGAGTACTCCACAAGAACAATCTGGAAAAAGTGGAGAGCTTAGTAGCAGTTGATGATGAAAGGGCTGGAGTATCCTCTCCACCCACCTTGATCTGTTTCATATCTAATGCCTGGGTAATGCTAAAAAAGAAGCTGTGAGTCACACCTCAAAATTAGGACTTTATTTGATAATAGAATATTATTCTAGATCAGGACTCTTTCAAACCTATGCCTAATATAGAGCCTCAGCCTAGAAGCTCTTTTGTTGGCTGTTTGTTATCTCTTTTTAATATACAATCCCGTAAGAAGCAATCTTTTTGTTTGCAATAGACAATAAATGTCTCCATCCCACCTTGGTAATTCTCTAAAAGTTAAAAGTCCCCTGAAATATGTAGCTAAACATTTACATGTATCATATGTAGTTATAATAACAATACCATGTGCTGTGCTTAGTCACTCAGTAGTGTCTGACTCTTTGCAACCCCATGGAGTGTAGCTTGCTAGGCTCCTCTGTCCATCGGGATTCTCCAGGCAGGAATGTGAGTGGGTTGCCATGATCCTCCAGGGGATCTTCCCAACAATTCCATATATATGTGCAAAACAATGTATATTTGTCAAAGCATTTTCTAATGCTTAAATATCTAATTTCTTCCATGCTGGTCTCAAGACAGACTAAAAAGTTATTTATTTATTTATTTGTATTTGACAAATAACTGAAACTAAAGATTGGAGAGAATAGATTGATTTCATACAATGCATAATAATAATACTCTCACATTCTATTACTTTTCAAAGAGCTTTCATTCATTATTTGATTCTTTGTTAATCCTTTTTGGTGGCTACTTACAAAATATAATCTCTATTATATGATTCTGTGCCTTCTAGACTCAACATTTTTTTCATCTGCCCCATTTCCTCACCCCCAGAACTCTTCTACTAATCCATATAGAACTATTGACACAGGTTAAAAATACACAGTAATCGAAAGTATCCATGCCTCTTTTTTCACATTGTGTTTTCCTGGCTTGGGGAATCCTCCCATTGCTAAACAAAGCCACTTCCATGATGATTCCACAGCTGGTTTAGAATTGTGTGCAGTTCTCCCCTAAGCATTTATTTATACCAGTTACTTAAGTTGTGGTCCAAATTCTAAGATAAACTTGCTGTATTAACCATTGTATTATACCTTTCTCAGGAGACCTGGGTTCGATCCCTGGGCTGGGAAGATCCCCTGGAGAAGGGAAAGGCTACTCACTCCAGTATTCTGGCCTGGGGAGTTCCATGGGGTCACAAAGAGTTGGACATAACTGAACGACTTTCACTCACTCTGTCAGTTAGATCTGACGTGTTCTATATAATTTCAAATGCTGTTTAAATAATACAGAAATGGATGAGGTGGCCACATCTTGAGAACTGGCATTAAATAAGTAAGAACTGGATGCTTAATTCTATAAGATGTGAAGAAAAATATTAGAAGACATTTTTCATTCTTGTTAGTTCTTCATGCTAATATTTGGTCTTGGGAAGGCTCAAATTTAGGGAGTTAATGTGTAAGTTTTGAGTTATTGTGAAAAAAGTCTACTTTTTCAGACTCGTGTAGCCTAGGTCAGGGTACCTACCATTTTAACAATGACACTGGAACACTAGGACCTCAGAAAACTTTGTTGTAGCACAACAGAAATGCTTTAAAGGTTGATTGCTTTCTGACTGCCTGCCAATGAATTGCTCTCTCTTTTTTTTTTTTTTTTTTTAATTATCTGTCTAACTTTAGATTCAAGATTTTCTTTAAAAAAAAAAAAAAAAGTTTTGTCTTCAAACTTTCAATGTCTTAAGTGTTTCAAAACCCTTTCTCTTATGGCATAAACTTTAACCATTTTCAATGATATCTTCACTTATCAGCCACGACATGCAGAGCTGCCCGTGCTTGACAATGCACTCTAAAATATTAATTTCAGACAGCTAGAGAGAAGGACAGCTAGCTCCCACCTTGTAGCCCTCTTATTTTTTGCTTACTGTAACTAGTCTTTGGAGTTAATCACTTAGACCCCAAAACTTTGAGGGATTAAGAGCCAATAGTCAGAGTAAGGAAGCATCCTCATAATAACTGATACAATATAACTCACAGAACTTCCATGTGCATTGGTTATGCCATTTTTATAACAAGCCTAGACAACTAATAAGTAAATAGTCTTGGAGGAAAAATGATTTGTTGGCAGATATTGATATAGGTAAGACAGTCTAGTCACAACCCAAATGGTCCTTGTTTTCCACCCTTAGAGATAGTAATTTTTTCCTTTCAGAATGTATTTTTAAGGGGAGGTGATATTACTATTGTGAATATCTGTGTGTCCCTCTACCTAAGAGATATTTGTAATTTAATCTGTTTGTTTATTCATTCAACAAACAATATTTGTTCATTATAGGGAAGCCATTGTGATAGGTGCAAGAATATGGCAGTAAACAAAACAGGAAGGTCTTTCCCATCTGAAGTGTTGAAAATCCATATCTACAATTGAGGGAAAGACTGTAAAGGAGGAAATAATTAGGATGATGTCAAAGGATACAGTGTGAGATTCTATTCTTGACTCAGGGTTCAGAGAATACCATTTTGAGAACATAATATTTAGGTTGTGACTTAAAATAAATGTAAATGTTTATTAAGCAAAGTAGGGTGTGAAGGATAAAGAGATGTCCCATTAAGGCATGGGGATATTGGGATTAGATTCTCTTGAAATATGTCTTATATACTTCAGTTTGCCTTCACTTCACTGTGTGTATCTCTTAGGCAATGAATCATTTCCTTGGACACAGCACTTTCTACTCTTGAGAGTCCCTTAGACTGCAAGGAGATCCAACCAGTCCGTCCTAAAGGAGATCAGTCCTGAGCGTTCATTGGAAGGACTGATGTTGAAGCTGAAACTCCAATAATTTGGCCACCCGATGCAAAGAGCTGACTCACTGGAAAAGACCCTGATGCTGGGATAGATTGAAGGCAGGAGGAGAAGTGGCAATAGAGGATGAGATGGTTGGATGGTATCACTGACTCGATGGACATGAGTTTGAGTAAACTCTGGGAGTTGGTGGTGAACCGCGAAGCCTGGTGTGCTGCAGTGCATGGGGTCGCAGAGTCAGACACGACTGAGTGACTGAACTGAACTGAACTGAACTCTTGTGTGTATGTCTTAGGCAATGAATCATTTCCTTGGAGACAGCACTTTCTACTCACCTCAGAATTGCATGCCTGTCTCTTTCCAGAGCTTTGAGAAGAGGTGAAGGCAGGCATTTTTGATACAACTGTTTCAAAAATTGGAAACACACCACCTTCTCAGGAACATGAATCCAGATATAAGGAAGCAAAGGTGTCAAATGTTAGGAAGACAAATGCATAGGCAAGGCATATAGATAACTCATACTGGAATATTAGGACTCAAACATTGAGCCCAGCAGCTTTCAGGTATTACTCCATGAAACTCTAAGATGGCTCATTAATCAAAACTAGGACCCACCCTAAGACTGTTTGATTCATTGCCAAGTACTAGCAATAGCAATGGCATATGAATATACAACAAGGCTTATCTCAAGTTCCCAAATCTACCAAAGACAGTTTGGGAAAATTTCTATCAGGAGAAGCACATGAAAGCAAGAAAGCATTAAAATATTACAGAAAGAGGAGACTAAAACCGAGAAAGATTATAATGAGTGAATTAAATTATTCAAGGAATCTAAGAAGTGGCAAGTAGGTAAGGGAAGTAGTTAATGGATAGCTATCTTTTCTTAAAACTTTGGAATTTCATACCATAGGTCATGGTCTTCTGTGACTGTAGGCAAGTCTGTTTTGCTGCAGGTAGACAATTTGTAGTTTTTGTGACTTTAACTTAAGAGCACATGTCACCAAATCATTTTTGGCCTCAAACATAATTGAGGCCTCTGAAGTTTCAGATTCCTGGTCTAGAATCAATGCCTTAATCACTTTTTACTAGTATTTTGTTTTCTCCTAAAGTGAAGCAAAATCAACCCTGTCTCGCGAAGAACAAGTGTTTTGTTTCCTTTTCACTCTCAGGTTCTCCTTAGCTCCTAACTGAAATATTGCATACTGCTGCCACCAAAGAATTAATTTTTCATATCCAACAATTTAGCAGATAAGTTTACTTCTTTGTATTGAGTGAAAGGTAG
This sequence comes from Cervus elaphus, assembly GCF_910594005.1. Lineage (NCBI taxonomy): Eukaryota > Metazoa > Chordata > Mammalia > Artiodactyla > Cervidae > Cervus > Cervus elaphus. The sequence continues at coordinate 77,019,094 of NC_057819.1, read as the reverse complement.
TTTATTCTGGGTTCAGACCTCCAACACCAGCCAGTCATTTGCACATGAAATGGAGTATTGTAAATTGGAACGTTTAGGAAATCCACAGGCCACTGCCTCCATTGGTCCAACAAGGGAATCCTTTTCTCATACTCAGTGTTGTGGGGCCATTTTACTGAGTGACAGATCTCTGATAAGAGCCAGAATCCAGTGACCTTCTTCTCTGATTTTATCAATCATGCACACTAGAGTTACATGGCAATTCCATTCCACAGGCACAGTGAGCAGACTCTGCTAATAGATTTTGGCACTGTGCTGTAGCCATTAGAATCCTTGAATATGATAGGCATTTGAGCTGTGTGAGTTAAAGGGAAAAATCTACCCATGTGAATAACCCATGTTTTTCTCCCCTCAACTGCAAAGAGTTTGCTAATTTCCTAAGCACAAAGCAAGTTTAATTAAAGCCAATGAAGCAAGGGAGTGCCACAGTTGAATGAATTTTTATGTAGCTCACATAGCTGGATCTGAGCAAAATATGAAATGTGATGATATAAGCTTTGTTTGGTAAACAGTCTCACTCCAGGCATTTCCCGCAGTCCCTGGGGCTCTTTAAAGTATTTACTGAGTAGTGCTCCAGCTCTTCCTCCTCCTCTTTGTAGCTCCCAGTCTTTCTGATGTATTAACAACCTCTCTCTGCTTCCAAGAGGCATAAGGCAGAAGCAAAAATCAACAGGGAAACGTGCCTCTGCATTTGCTTTTGGCAAAACTCTGGACTTTGTTTCAGCAGCCCTTCTCTCCTGCTCCAGTAGACAGGTGATTTCAGGGACTCCATTCAGGAGATTCTCACACCTGCTTTGCTGCACTTTCCCATTTGCAAAGACATTTTTGTTTTTATTTTTAGTAGTATCTATCCAGGTCTTCCCTGGTGGTTCAGATGGTAGTCTGCCCACAATGCCGGAGACAAGGGTTTGATCCCTGGGTTGGGAAGATCCTCTTCAGAAGGGCATGGCAACCCACTCCAGTATTCTTGCCTGGAGAATTCCCTGGACAGAGGAGCCTGGTGGGATATAGTCCATGGGGTCACAAAAAGTTGAACATGACTGAGTGACTACACTTTCACTTTTTCATCTATCCATCTTGAAAGAAAAGAGTTTTTTAAGGTTAGAAAATAATAAACTGAGTTTATGCTTAACCTTATAGAATCCCATAGAATAGGATGGCTTCAATCTAATGGAAGTTTCCATTTATCATTATCTTTTTTTTTTCATATTCTATACTATATTTTTTTACCATTAAATGCATTTTCTGGTTATTACTACTATTGCATGTCTAAATGAATTCATATTTTTATTAATAACTCTAATTATATTTGGAAATGAGCAATGAACAGCTTTTTGCACATCTAAGTCATACTCTTAATGCACTCTCTATGGCAGAAAGTGAAGAGGAACTATAGAGCCTCTAGATGAAAGTGAAAGAGGAGAGTGAAAAAGCTGGCTTAAAACTCAACATTCAAAAAACTAAGATCATGGCATCTGGTCCCATCACTTCATGGCAAATAGATGGGGAAACTGGCTGACTTTATTTTTGGGGGCTCCAATATCATGGCAGATGGTGAATGCAGCCATTAAATTAAAAGACGCTTACTCCTTGGAAGGAAAGTTATGACCAACCTAGACAGCATATTAAAAAGCAGAGACATCACTTTGCTGACAAAGATCTAGCTAGTCAAAACTATGGTTTTTCCAGTTGCCATGTATGGATGTGAGAGTTGGATTATAAAGAAAGATGACTGCTGAAGAATTGATGCTTTTGAACTGTGGTGTTGGAGAAGACTCTTGAGAGTTCTTTGGGCTGCCAGGAGATCCAACTAGCCCATCCTAAAGGAAATCAGTCCTGCATATTCATTGGAAGGACTGATGCTGATGCTAAAGCTCCAATACTTTGGCCACCTGATGTGAAGAAGTGACTCATTGGAAAAGACCTTGACACTGAGAAAGATTGAAGACAAGAGAAGAGGATGACAGAGGATGAGATGGTAGGATGGCATCGCTGACTCAAGGGACATGAGTTTGAGCAAGTTCCAGGAGTTGCTGATAGACAGGGAAGCCTGGCATGCTACCATCCATGGGGTCGCAAAGAGTCGGACATGACTGAATGACTGAACTGAAGCCATACTCAGAAATCAACTAATTCAGATGACTTCAATTTTCCACAAATATTTACTGAATGCCAACTATGTGCCAGGCACTACTCTGAACTCTGGAGATTCAACAGTTAATAAAGGTCCTAATGGAGTTTATACTCTAAAACAGACAGACTTCAAAATCATATGTTGAAGTCCTGATCTTGACTATCCCAGAAAGTGATTGTGTTTGGAGATGTATTTTTTAAAGAGGTTTTTAAGTTAAAATCAAATGATTAGGGTGGGCCCTGATCCAATGTAACTGGTGTTCTTATGTGAAGAATAGTTTAGCACAGAGACAAACACAGAGAGAAGGCTATGTGAAGACACTAGAAGACAGTCATCTCCCAAGGAGAGCGACCCAAGAAGACATCATCCCTACTGATCTCTTGATCTCAGACTGTTAGACACGAGAGCTGTGAGAAAACAAATTTCTGTTGTGTAAGCCACCCAGTCTCTGGTGCTTTATTATGGCAGTCATAATAAGCTAATACAATGAGCAAAGAATTGTGTACCAGGAAGTAAGATCCAAAGCTCAGGGAGATATGGATCAAGTCAGGCTTTACGGGCCATTGCTATAAGGAATTTGTGCCACGTGCTGCAGATATAACAGAGCTTATGGGAGATGGCCTTAGAAGCAGAAAATTAGCAGACCACTCATAGTGTCCTGAACTCTCATTATTTCACAGCATGGGCTTAGTATAGCTGTTCTGTATGCACCAAAGTCCCAGCAGAAAGGGCCTGCCTTAGCGAACAGGCTGGATGTAAACCTGAGAGTTCTGAAAGTGGGAAGGGTCCTCAGCCCCACAGCTTACTACATATTTATAGATTAACCTAAGAGAGCTAGGGCATGCAGAGTTTCCCTAGGTAACAAGGAATACATCAACAGACTTCCTGACCAGGAACAATGCTAGAGATTGTGTCTGCAAAGTGCCGAGGTCTGCATATTAAGGACCTGGGAACAGCTTTACATTCCAGGAATAACATCAGATTGCATCAATCCCAGTGAGCTAGTTGTCTGCTAAGCTACTATCAAAAGTTGAAAGGAAATGGGCCTCTAGGGCCATTTGAATTTGTCTCTTACCAGAGTCAAAGATGAACCACTAGAAACATAAATTTGTTTTTAGAGCAAGATTTGTTTTGTATGTGATAGATGTAAAATCTCTGGTTAGGCATCCAAGTGGTGATGCTAGGAGGGGAATTAAATATAACAGTATAGATTTGGGGGAGAAGTTTCATGTTGCAGATTAAATTTTGGAAGTTATCAGCATAGTGATAAGTCATAAGTGGTAGAAAAATCATCACAAAAAGGTGTGCGGATAAAGGAGATGAAAGGTCCAAGGGCTGAGCTTTGAGCCAAGTCCCTCACTAGGAAATTGGAGAGATGAGGGAAAATCAGCAAGAGAGACTGGGAAGAAATAGCCTGTGGGAAGGAGGCAAAGAAGAATATGGGGTCCTGAGAGCCAAGTGAGTCAGATGTTTTAGGAAAGAAACAATGATGGGTGTTTTCTAGGATTAATGATCTGGAGTTGACTATTGACATTCCAGTGAGTATCCATAGGTGACATTGACAGGGGTGGGTTCAGAAGAAAGGTAAGGGATGCCTGGTTAGAAGAAGGTTAAGAAATAATGATAGGAAGGTACCTTGAGAGAGGGAGCACAGAGTGCTCCTTCTAGGAGATGCTGTATAGAGAGGAGCAGAGCAGTGGAGTGGTAGTTGGTGAGAAAGTGAGTCAAGAGATGCTTTATATGTCTTTGTATGTTCATGACCATAATTCAAGAGAGGGTGGGCGGGGGGGGGGCGGGGGAGAAGGATAGTGGAGAAAAGAGAGAAATGCTGAGTGATGCCCTTAGTAGATGATAAGGGCTAAAATTTGGTGCACAATTGGAGAAACAGATATTTTATTCATGGCCAGAGGTGCATCTCTAGAAAAAAGACTTAATGGTCAGTCATTTTTAGGGATGGAGGGAAGAAAAGCAACTTTTAGTCCACTTAAACAATATTAGGTTAGACTTTAAAGCTAGATATCAGATTATTCCTTTTTTTAAACATGAGATTATTTAGCATTTATTGAAGCAGATGGGCTTCCTTGGTGGCTCAGTAGTAAAGAAGCTCCCTGCCAATGTAGGAGATGCAGGAGTGATCCCCGGGTCGGGAAGATCCCCTGGAGAAGGAAATGGCAACCCACTCCAGTGTTCTTGCCTGGGAAACCGCATGGACATAGGAGCCTAGTGGGCTACAGTCTATGGGGTCACAAAGGGGTTGACATGACTTAGCAACTAAACATATATTGAACTAAACAACTAAACAACATATTGAAGCAGGTACAACATAACATTTAACAGCACAGTTCAGCTGTCAATTGCTATATGATGTTTTTGGCAAGATTGTGTAAGATTTTAAACATAGTGGTTTGAATACATAAGACGATTATTTGTTTTGTGAAACAAAAACTTATAAGGAAAAAAGGGAGAATGGCTGTTAGCAGAGCCTACCATGCTCTTTTCCTCTCAAGGAAGATGATAATGCTAAAAAGTGTTCTCAGAACTCAATGAGATACTGCAGATTAAATATATCACAAATTCTCTAGTACACAGTAAGTTCTCAATAAATGCTAGTTGTTGCTATTACTATTATTTGCTTTTCAAAGTCAGAGCATACCAATTACTGAAATGAGATAAGCAAATTCTGAATTATCAAAGAAGACCCCAAAGATCTTGTGTTTATATGGATACACATACTCTGTGAAAAGTGGAAAGTGGACTTCTCCATATCCAGTCTGAAATCTGACCCCACTGGCTGCTTCCTCTTTACTGCCAAATAAGAAAAGCTTTTTGTGCAAACTCTACTGCAGATAAAGACTTCAGATTAGCATGTTTTAATGATATTTATTATACATGTATATGTATCCACAAAATAATCAACCAGAATGATGGCTTTCTTAATAAATCACGTGTGAAACCATTTCCCAAAGCCTCTTTCCCTCAAAGGACACTTTGAAAGCAAAGTTATATCTTTAATTACTCAAGTATTTTTTCCCCCCATTTAAAATGGATTAATAATAAAATTGATCTTTTTCTTCAGGTTAGTTTATAGTTTGTTAGTTCCTGGAGTGTAGAGAGTATGTCTTTTTAATCCTTTACTTTTCCTTACTAGTGAGATTCCTGTGGAAGCCCATAAGTTTCTTGATAGTAATGGCAATATTGTCTTCATCTTGGTTTTCTAAGCACCAGCATGTAGCCTGATGCATAGTAAGTGTCTCATAAATATTTCTATATAAAATTGAGAAAGTAGAAAGAAGGAGGGAGAGTACCACTTATTGAGGGTCTATTATGTGCTTAGCAAGGCTCTGAACATTTAACATTCTCTTTTATTTAATTAAAGATAAATGGCAAATGCTTACTTAGGAAATGATGGATGATGCACCAGCCACCAGGAGCAATACTGCTTTCTACACTAAAATCTTATGCTGTAGACCTCTGTCTTCCATTACACAGGCTCTGAGGAGTAAACAGCTTTACCACTTCTTATAATTTAAAATCGTCATTTTCCCCGTTAGTGATTTCTACACTAACTATTTCTAAACTCTGCCCTCCACTAACGCCCAAATAATCATGTCCACAGGTTCTATGTGTATAATAGCAGTAAGTATAACAGTAAGAGTCATAGCAGTGTTGACAATAGCTAAAATGCATTTGAGGCTTTTTATGTGTCAGGTACAGTTTTGGTTGCTTTAAAGGTATCATTTATTTGCATCTTTACAACAGCCTTATGAGCTAAGTACTATTATTTTCTCCCTTTGAAAAATTAGAGATTTGAGTCTTAGAGGCATTAGTCACATGTGCATGGATACACAGCCTGTCATTAGTCTAACGTCCTTAAATGTGGGGAAAGTTCTACGGCATAATAAAAACAGTGAACATGGAAAATGGCCACAGAGTCAAATCTCCAACAGGTTTACACTATACTGTGCCTGGAAAAAGATATATCTTGTTTTTTGCTAAATTTTTAAAATACTTTTATATTTAAGGTAGAATTATAAGAATAGCACAGAGAATTTTCACATATTCTTTTCTGATATTCTCCTAATATTAAAACCTACATAATCTTGATACATTTATCCAAAGGACAAAATCGCCATTGATATATTGCTGTTAATTAAACTACAGATTTTATTTGGATCTTACCATTATGCCTGAGAGTGTCTTTAACTGTTCCAACATCTAATCCAGAGCATTGTGCTACGTTTAGTCATCATATTCTGTTTCCTCCGACGTGTGACAATTTCTGTTTTTCCATAACATGTTTGAAAAGTACTGATCATGTATACAGTGACCCTCAACTTGGGTTTATCTAATGTTTTTTCATGATTAGACTGAATATGGTTTTTGAGGGAAAATACAGAAGTGAAATGTCCTTCCATCTCATTCTATTAGTGGGTGAAGAAAAGTGAAAGTGTGTCACTCAGTTGTGTCTGACTCTTTTCAACCCCTTGGACTATAGCCCTCCAGGCTCCCCTGTTCATGGCATTCTCCAGGCAAGAATACTGGAGTGGGTTGCCATGCCCTCCTCCAGGGGATCTTCCCAGCCTGAGTATAAAACCTGTGTCTCTTAGGTCTCTGGCATTGGCCGGTGGGTTCTTTGCCACTAGTGCCACCTGAGAAGCACCAGGAAATATATGCATGTTTACTAACTCAAGTATACACACGTTTATTTATTTATGTATCTGTTCATACTCTATTTATGTATCTGTCCAACTGTATTACAGTCTCAAAAATTTCATACCAGTTTCTGCCCTGCTCACCTTGTAAATTCTTTGTCTTACAATGAGAAGGCTAGTTTTCATTACTTATAATTTAATTATGTATTTATGTAACCTTTTTTTAATTAAATTTTTTATTGAAAGATAATTGCTTTACAGAATTTTGTTTTCTGTCAAACCTCAACATGCATCAGCCCCTAGCTTTTGAACCTCCCTCCCATCTCCCACTCCATTCCACCACTGTAGATTTATACAGAGCCCCTGCTTGAGTTTCCTGAGCCATAGAGCAAATTCCTGTTGGCTCTCTATTTTACATATGGTAATATAGATTTCCATGTTGTTCTTTCCATACATCTCACCCTCTCCTCCCCTCTCCCCATGTCCATAAACCTATTCTGTTTCTCCATTGCTGCCCTGTAATAAATTCTTCAGTACCATTTTTCTAGGTTCCGTATATATGCATTAGAATATGACATTTATCTTTCTCTTTCTGACTCACTTCACTCTGTATAGTAGGTTCTAGGTTCATCCACCTCATCAGAACTGACTCAAATGTATATTGATACACTTAAGGTAGTTTCACAATTGCTAACCAGACAAGGAACAAATTTCCCAACTAAAGTATGATGTTTGTATATTTTTATAGTTGGTCTTAAAATAACCAGTAAAGACACTGTTTTCCAAATTTATTTAGACCAGTTTTCCGCCCCCTACCTCCTTGAACCAAAAAAACCCTACTTTTCCTTTTCCTTTTTTCCCCATTTACCATTTTTTTCCCCTCCTATTTTTAATAGCATGGGGTGGGTGTGGGGGGGAGGGTGGGTGCCTGCTGACCTGAATTAGGGTCCGGTACAGGTTGGTGAAGCATTAGTTTAATCCCAATGATATGTTCAAACCTACTGACTATTTCTATTCATTATCCCTCATTCTTATTTCCAATTTCCTTCATTAATTGAGCCAAGTCAATTGTCTGATTTTCCTCCTGTTAACAATGGATTAATTATAACTGTTCCTGTCATAGATTAACTCAGACTCTGAATTTTAATCCCTCTCCCCTTCTCAAAGATTTCTCATCTATAATCAATTTTTTTTTCCTCTTGTGTCATCAGTTCTTCCCTTTCTCCTGGATTACTCCTATAAACCTTAAAACATACCTTGGAAGCTTCCATTTAGAGAATAATAAAGCTTTCGTTAGCCTCAGATTGTCCCTGTAATGAAAATATGAGTTTCCCACTTGGGTTCACAGAAACTTTTCCTACAATTGTTTACAGTCACTGTCTCTACTTTGTCACACTCTCCATGGATTCTCCAGTGTATTCAGTTTGAGTTCATGCAATCTTTTGATAGTTGTAGTTGTTAAGGTCACTAATGAACCCTATGACATCAAATTCCAGAGTCACTTCTCTTTCTTCCTATATGATCTCTCAGTAACACCTGATGCAATTAATCTAGAATCCTCCCCCACCCCCTCTTTGAATATATACATTCAACTGGTTTTCCTCTCTCTCCTCATTGTTTCTCCTTTTCAGTATTCTAAACACAGGTGAGTCATAGAGATCAATGAACAATTGTTTCTCCTTATCTATATATTTTCTTACTCAGGACACACTCATTCTCTAGATAGTGGTGTTTGACCCCACAGTTTTACACATATTTTCTTATTTTGTTCATCTTTCCCCCAATCATAATTCCTTCCATTCATTTATAGACTGTCATTATCTAATTGCCCAACTTGTTATCCTTTCTCAAATGTCAAATTAGTATTTTAAATTTAGCATATTTGAAACAAAATTTTCTCTTCACAGCATCAATTTTCTCTCCTTCATTGTTCAATCACTAAGTCATGTCTGACTCTATGGGACCCCATGGACAACAGCACACCAGGTTTCCCTGCCCTTCACTGTTTCCTCATTTAAACTCATGTCCATGGAATTGATGATGCCATCCAAGCATCTCATGTTCTGCCAACCAATTCACCTTTTGCCTTCAATCTTTTCTAGCATCAGGGTCTTTTCCAGTGAGTCAGTTCTTCGCATCAGCTGCCCAAAGTATTGGAGCTTCAGCTTCAGCATCAGTCCTTCCAATGAACATTCAGGCTTGATTTCCTTGAGGATTCACTGGTTTGATCTCCTTGCTGTCCAAGGGACTCTCAAGAATCTTCTCTTCTTCAAAAGCATCAATTCTTCAGCACTCAGCCTTCTTTATGGTCCATCTCTCAAATCTGTATGTGACTACTGGAAAAATCATAGCTTTGACTATATGGACCTTTGTCAGCAAAGTGAAGTCTCTGATTTTTAATATGCTATCTAGCTTTGTCATAGCTTTTCTTTTAAAGAACAAGTGTCTTTAATTTCATGGCTTCAGTCATCATCTGCGGTGATTTTTGGAGCCCAGGAAAATAAAATCTTCCACTGTTTCCATTTTTTCCCCATCTATTTGCCACGAAGTGATGGGACCAGACACCATGATCTTAGTTTTTTTTAAATGTTGAGTTTTAAGCCAGGCTTTTAATCTCCCTCAGTTATCTCCACATCAGTAAATAAGTATATGCACTCCGTTGCTTAAGCCAACAATAAATGAGTCATCCTTGAGTCCTCCCTCAGTAATAGCTCCAGTTAGTTATCCAAACCCATTGACTTGATTTCCAAAATGAGTCATTTCTCTCCATCTCCATCCTTAACACTAAATCTTGGACTTTTGCAATAATCCTTTTATTTCATCTCCAGCCTTCCTTTCTTAATCCCTTTTGTCATTCTGTATAGAATTAACAGTAAGTTAAAAATAAAATGATTTCCAATTAAGTGACAATATCCCTTAAACTCTCCCAGTGACTTCTGACTGCACAGAGGATGAAATTACAACTTTATATTGAAGTGCTGAATAGTGATGTGTGGGTAATAATGAAGAGGGATTAGTCAAAATTCTCCAGAGAAAGAACCACTATGATAGATATATAAAAGGAGATCTACTATGAGAATTGGCTCATGCAATTGTTGAGGCTGAGAGACCTTAAAATCTTCCATCTGTAAGCTGGAGAACCAGGAAAACTGGTGGTATAATTCAGTCCAAGTCTGAATGTCTGAAAACCAAGAACCCTGATGTTCAAGGACAGAAGTGAAAGCCTCAACTCAAGGAGATAGAGTGAGATTTTACCCTTCCTCTAACTGTCCCATTTAGGCCCACAAGGTATTGGATAATGCCTATGTAAATTGGTGAGAACAGATCTTTACTGAGGTTACCACTTCAAATATTGATTTCTTTGGGAAACATCCCCTGTCACACCCAGAAATAATGTATTTCCAGATATCTGAACATTCCTTAGCCCAGCCAAGTTAACATGTAAACTGAACCACAAATTCTATCTTGTGCCTTGTCACTCTCTCCCTGCTTCAGGGAGACAAGTGTACTGGAGACAGGCAAATACATTGGAGCTATACTTGTCTTCTTTCTGTTCTTAACTGGTCTATGCTCTTGCCTGCTTTGGGCCTTTGTAATTGTGATTCTCTTTGCCTGAAAACAAGGTTCCCCCAAATCTCTGCAATGGTGCCATTAAAGTCCTCCTTAAAAAGGGTCTCCTGCTTTCTGGTTCAAGATGGCAGAGAAGAAGGATGTGTGCTCATTTTCTCCTGTGAGAGCAACAAAATTGCAGCTAGCTGTTGAACAACCATCGCCAGGAGAGTGCTAGAACCCACCAAAAAAAGAAAAAATAAAAACAAGACCCATGACCAAAAGAAGAAGCTGCAGTGAAATGGTGGGAGGGGCACAATCATGATAAAATCAAATCCTATACCCACTGGGTGGGTGACCCACAGACTGGAGAATAGTAATAACAAAGAAGTTCTCACACTGTTGTGAAGGTTCTGAACCCCATGTCAGTCTTCCCAACCTGGGGGTCTGATAAAGTAACTGGGAATCCCCAGGGAATCTGGGCTTGTGGGACAGTGGGGTTTGATTATATGACTTTCAGAGGTCTGGGGGAAACAGAGACTGCAGCAGTCTTGAAGGGCATAAAATTTTTTTCGCGTGCACCAAGACCCAGAGGAGAGGAGCAATAACCCAACAGAAGATTGAACCAAAACTACTTGCTAGAGTCGGAGGGCCTGCCGTGGAGGTGTGGGTTGGCAGGGGCCCACCACAGGGACGGGGCACTGGAAGGTCCCCCTTGGCATAAACACTCTTGGAGTTCACCATTAACCCTACCAGAAAGAAAGAAAGAAAGTGAGGTTGTTTAGTCATGTCTGACTCTTTGCGACCACATGGACTGTAGCCTACCAGGCTCCTCTGTCCATGGAATTTTCCAGGCAAGAGCACTGGAGTGGGTGGCCATTTCCTTTTCCAGGGGATCTTCCTGCCCCAGGGATTGAATCCGGGTCTCCCACATTGCAGGCAGACGCTTTACCATCTGAGCCACCAGGGAAGCCCTGCCATAGAGCCCTTAGAACACAGGGCTGGGTCGCATGAGGCCGAACAACTACCAGGGAGGGAGTACTACCCCACCCTACAGCAGATAATTTGATTAAGTTTTACTGAGCAAAGCCCTGACCACCAGTTCAGTTCAGTTCAGTCTCTCAATCCTGTCTGACTCCTTGCAACCACATGGACTGCAGCATGCCAGGCTTCCCTTTCCATCACCAACTCCAAAAGCTTGCTCAAACTCATGTCCATCAAATTGGTGAAGCCATCCAACCATTTCATCCTCTGGCATCCCCTTCTCCTCCTGCCTTCAGTCTTTCACAAAATCAGGGTCTTTTCCAATGAGATAGTTCTTCACTTCAGGTGGTCAAAGTATTGGAATTTCCACTTCAGCATCTGTCCTTCCAATGAATATTCAGAACTGATTTCCTTTAGGATTGACTTGTTGGACCTCCTTGCAGTCCTAGGAACTCTTAAGAGTCTTCAACATCCATAGTTCAAAAGCATTAGTTCTTTAGCACACAGCTTTCATTATAGTCCGGCTCTCACATCCATACATGACTACTAGGAAAACCATAGTTTTGACTGGATGGACCTTGGTTTGCAAGGTCTCTGCTTTTTAATATGCTGTCTAGGTTGGTCATAGCTTTTCTTCCAAGGAGCAAGCATCTTTTAATTTTATGGCTGCAGACACCATCTGCAGTGATTTTGGAGGCCAAAAAATTAAGTTTCTCACTGATTCTTTTATTTCCCCATCTATTTGCCATGAAATGATGGGACTGGATGCCATGATCTCCATTTTCTGAATGTTGAGTTTTAAGCCAACTTTTTCACTCTCCTCTTTCACTTTCATCAAGAGGCTCTTTAGTTCTTCACTCTCTGCCATAAGGATGGCGTCATCTGCATATATGGGGTTATTGATATTTCTCCCAGTATTCTTGATTCCAGCTTATGCTTCATCCAGCCTGGCATTTCACATGATATACTTAGCATATAAGTTAAATTAGCAGCATGACAATATACAGCCTTGACGTATTCCTTTCCCTGTTTGGAACCTGTCTGTTCTGTGTCTGGTTCTAACTGTTGGTTCGAACTGTTGCTTCTTGACCTGTATACAGATTTCTCATGGGGCAGGGAAGGTGGTCTGGTATTCCCATCTCTTTAAGAATTATGCACTGTTTTTTATGATCCACACAGTCAAAGGCTAAGCAGTAATCAATAAAGCAGAAGTTTTTCTGGAACCCTCTTGCTTTTTCAGTGATCCAGCAGATACTGGCAATTTCATCTGTGATTCCTCTGCCTTTTCTAAATCCAGCTTGAACACACGGAAGTTCATGGTTCACATATTGTTGAAGCCTGGTTTGGAGAATTTTGAGCATTATTTTGCCAGCATGTGATTTGAGTGCAATTGTGCAGTAGTTTGAACATTCTCTGGTGTTGCCTTTCTTTGGGATTGGAAAGAAAACTGACATTTTCCAGTCCTGCAGCCACTGCTGAGTTTTCCAAATTTGCTGGCATATGAGTGCAGCACTTGAACAGCATCATCTTTGATTTGAAATAGCTCAGCTAGAATTCCATCACCTCCACTAGCTTTGTTTGCAGTGATGCTTCCTAAGACCCACTTGACTTTGCCTTCCATGAGGTCTGGCTCTAGGTGAGTGATCACACCATCATAGTATTCTAGGTAATGAAGATCTTTTCTGTATAGCTTTTCTGTGTATTCTTGCCATCTCTTCTTAATATTTTCTGCTTTTGTTAGGTCCATATCATTTCTGTCCTTTATTGAGCCCATCTTTGCATGAAATTTTCCCTTGTTATCACTAATTTTCTTGAAGAGATCTCTAGTCTTTCCCATTCTATTGTTTTCCTCTATTTCTTTGCACTGATCACTGAGGAAGGCTTTCTTCTCTCTCCCTGCTATTCTTTGGAACTCGGCATTCAAATGGGTATATCTTTCCTTTTCTCCTTTGCAGTTCACTTCTCTTCTTTTCTCAGCTATTTGCAAGGCCTCCTCAGACAACCATTTTGCTGTGTTTCATTTCTTTTTCTTGGGGATGGTCTTGATCACTGCCTCCTGTACAGTGTCACAAATCTCGTCTATAGTTCCTCAGGCATTCTGTCTATCAGATCTAGCCCCTTGAATCTATTGTCATTACTACTGTATAATTGTAAGGGATTTGATTTAGGTCATAACTGAATGGTCTAGTGGTTTTCCCTACTTTATTCAAGTTAAGTCTGAATTTTGCAATAAAGAGTCATGATCTGAGCCACAGTCAGCTCCGTCTTGTTTTTGCTGACTGTATATAGAGTGTCTTCATGTTTGGCTACAAAGAATAAAATCAATATGATTTCAGTATTGACTGTCTAGTGATGTCCCTGTGTAGGGTCTTCTCTTGTGTTGTTGGTAGATGGTGTTTGCTATGACCAGTGCGTTCTCTTGGAAAACTCTGTTAGCCCTTTCCCTCTTCATTTTGTACTCCACGGCCAAATTTGCCTATTATTCCAGGTATCTTTTGATTTCCTACTTTTGCATCTCAGTCTTCTATAATGAAAAGGACATCTTTTTTGGGTGTTAGTTCTAGAAGGTCTTGTAGGTCTTCATGGATCTGTTCAACTTCAGCTTCTTCAGCTGTTTGGGGCATAGAATTGGATTACTGTGATATTTAATGGTTTGCCTTGGAAACAAACAGAGATCATTCTGTTGGTTTTGAGATTGCACCCAAGTACTGCTTTTTGGACTTTTTTTTTTTTTTTTTTTAACTCTGATTGCTACTGCATTTCTTCTAAAAGATTCTTGCCCACAGTAGTAGATAAAATGATCATTTAAGTTAAATTTGCTCATTCCAGTCCATTTTAGCTCACTGATTCCTGAAATGTTGATGTTCACTCTTTCCATCTCCTGTTTGACCACTTCCAATTTACCTTGATTCATGGACCTAACTTTCCAGATTCCTATGCCATATTGTTCTTTACGGCATTAGACTTCCATCACCTGTCACATCCACACCTGGATGTTGTTTTTGCTTTGTCTTTGTCTCTTTGTTCTTTCTGGAGTTATTTTTCCACTCTTCTCCAGTAGCATACTGGGCACCTACCAACCTGGGGAGTTCATCTTTCAGTGTCACATCTTTCTGCTTTTTCATACTGTTCATGGGATTCTCGAGGCAAGAATACTAAAGTGGTTTGTCATTCCCTTCTCCAGTGGACCACGTTTAGTCAGAACTCTCCAACATGACCCATCCTTGTTGGATGGTCTTGCATGGCCTGACTCAGTTTCATTGAGTTAGATAAGGCTGTGGCCCATGTGATGAGTTTGATTAGTTTTCTGTGATTGTGGTTTTCATCTCATCTTCCCTCCGAAGGATAAAGATCAGAGGCTTATGGAAGCTTCCTGATGAGCCTGACTGTGGGGGAAACTGGGTCTTGTTCTGATGAGTGGGGCTATGTTCAATAAATCTGTTGCACTCAGTGCCCCCAATCCTGTAGCAGGCCACCACTGACCCACACCTCCTCTGGAGACTCCTGGACACTCACAGGCAAGTCTTGCCCACTAGAGCAAGACCCAGTTTTTCCCTGCCATCGAGATGCTTACACAATCCTCTTAGAATGTTACCTAGTTAGAATAGGAAAAATGAGTCCAGAATGGCAGTGGCTAAAAGACAAGGAAGGGAAAACCCATGAAAATAGGACAAAGGAAGGTCTGAGGATGGAGTGAGGACCTCAGGTAGAACAAACAGCGTTTGTTCTACCCTTGGCTAGCCCAATTTACATTCCTCCCAGGAATTACAATTACAATTCCTCCCAGGGGGAGGAAAAAAAAAAAAGAAAAAAGCATATAAAAAGTGGAGCCAAAGGACTGGGGGTTTCTCGCGCCCCTATGCACATTCTCTCTTTCTCTTTCTCCACACCCGCACCGCCTTGCTCTTTCTCTCTCGCTTCTCTTTGCATCTTTTGGGTCGGCTACTAAAGAATCCGCCTGCAATGTGGCAGACCTGGATTCCATCCCTGGGTTGGGAAGATCCTCTGGAGAAAGAAAGGAAAGGCTACCCACTCCAGTATTCTGGCCTAGAGAATCCCATGGACTGTCCATGGGGTCGCAAAGAGTCAGACATGACTGAGTGACTTTAACTTTCAGTTTTCAGCTTCATGCCTCGAGGATGTATTTTCCTTTATTTTCTAAATAAAACTGAGCTGTAACATGGAGTTGTAACATTGATCTGTCCAAGTGCTGTAACACAATCTGACCAAGAGCTGAGACACAGTCTATTTGAGAGCTGTGACATGCCGAGGGCTTTAACCTCTGTCACTGCAAATTTTTGTTGTGATGAAACAGAACCAAGGAAATCACACAGTCCCTTGACAGCCTCAGTCATAAGAGGGCAGACAAAAGAAGCACAGTCTCCCAGTGGGTAAAACAAAAACCATATTACAGAAAGTTCTTCATGATGAAAAAGCAGAAAGCTATGTCCCAGATGAAGAGACAATTAAAACTCCAGAAAAACCACTAAATGAATTGGAGATAGGCAATTTTCCAGAAAAAGAATTCACAATAATGATAGTGAAGATGATCCAGGATTTCAGGAAAAGAATGGAGGCAAAGATTGAGAAGATGCAAGAAATGTTTGCCAAAGACCTAAAAGAACTAAAGAACAAACAAACAGATGAATAATACACTACAAGGAATCAATAGCAGAATAACTGAGGCAGAAGAACAGATAAATGACCTGGAGGACAGAATGGTGGAAATCACTGTAACAGAGAAGAATATAGAAAAAAGAATGAAAGTAAATAAAGACAGCCTAAGAGACCTCCGGGACAACATTAAATGCACCAGCATTTGCATTATTGGAGTTCCAGAAGCAAAAGAGAGCCAGAAAGGACCTGAGAAAATATTTGAAGAGATAATAGCTGAAAACTTCCTGAACATGGGAAAGGAAACAGGCAACAAAGTCCAGGAAGCACAGCGAAGGAAGGATAAACCCTAGGAGGGTTACCCATAGTAATCAAGCTGACAAAAATTAAAGACAGAGATAAAATGTTAAAAACAACAAGGGAAAATGAGAAATAAGATAAAAGGGAACTCCCATCAAGCTATCAGCTGATTTCTCAACAGAAACTCTACAAACCAGAAGGGAATGACATTATATATTTGAGGTTATGAAAGGGAAGAACCTATAACCAAGAATACTCTACCCAGCAAGACTCTCCTTAAGATTTGATAGAGGAATCAAAAGCTTTCCAGACTAGTAAATGTTAAGAGAATTCAGCACCACCAAATCACCTTTACAACAAATGCTAAAGGAACTTCTCTAGTCAGGAAACACAAGGGAAGGAAAAGACCTATAGAAAATAAACCCAAAAACAAGTAATAAAATGATAATAGGATCATACATAACAATCATCACTTTAAATGTAAATAGATTAAATGTACTGACCAAAAGACACAGACTGGCTGGGTAGATGAAAACATGTACATGTGTGCACTTCCACTTGCCACATCACTCTGCTTGACCCCCCTCCCAAATTGTATGCAATTATTTTATATTGTTAAGTTAATAATGTTCCTATTATAGTTTGCAATTTTAATTATCTTTTATTTTTTGTCTGACTGTTGATTGTAAAAATTGATAAACATCTTTTACTATTGTAATTATGTAACTATTACTCACTTAATACTTGTATCATGGTTGGTCAACAGAAAAATAATAGAACTCTATATCACCAAAACTAAGATCCAATAGAAAAACCTATAATCACTTTTTAAAATCCAGATGCATATCAGAATTATCTTGACATTTTTTGAAAAATACAAATGCTCAGGTATTGCTGTTTTTCTCCAGAGCTCCAGATATGTTTCTAATGAGCAGTCATGTTTAAAAATAACTGGGCTATATGATGATCTTTAAGTTTTATCTAGTTTGTTTCACTTTTCCTATTTCATATTCAGTACTAGCATTTCATTTAGTTTATGTTCTCCAATTTCTACATCTCTCTCTCTTTTTTTTTTTTTTTTGATGTTGTTTTTCAATTTTTTTTTTAATATTCTTTTTCAAGTGTGATTAGAGGTGCTATTTTCTAAAACAGCAAGGTATTTCTATAATTCCATTTATTGACTTCAAGAAAGCAAAAGTGTTCACTATTTCCTTCACAGACACTCTTTGCACAACACTTCATACCTACCTTCCAGAAATACCTGACTTCAAATATCCATATGTTATGTATGTAAGCCTCCTTGTAAAGGTTGGGATATGACAGGTTATGTTGCAGAAAGTACACTGTCATCTTAAAGCTTAACATAACAAAATGTGTTTCTTTTTCATACAGAATGCACTGCTTATCAGGGTGAATGTCCAGGAAAACCTCTCTTCATGTAGCAACTCGACAATCCAGGCTACTTCAACCCTGTGGTTCTACCATATCATCAGTAGTTCTCTAAGGTTGCTCAGGCAGGAAAGAGATCATTGCAGAGTTACACCCTGGGTATTCTATAATTTGGCTTGGAAGTCACACACCCATTTCTCCCTACAGTTCACTACCCTAACCAAGCACATCTCCCTGCATAGCTGCAAGAAGATTAGGGGTAGTGATCTTGCCCTGTGCTCAGGAAAAGAGGAAAATTAAATAGGATTCAGCACAAGAATTTCCTATTGCATCTTCCCAATTTCCTCTTCTCTTCCTGCTACTAGCATCTTATACTTGCCTGTTGGTTCATATTTAGTTGGGCAATCAAACTCTCACCCCACTTCCTCTCTTTCCTGTTCCCAAGACCTGTGTACACATTGGCCACTAGGCTACAAGACTTACAAGGGCAGGGATCTTATCTGTTCTACTCATCAATGTGCTCCCAGCACTTAGTACCATGTCTGAAGTTTGAGTGTCTTAATATTTACTTAAATGAATGAAGAGATATGCTTTCTTTTATGACATTGTCTAATAAGACAATAACAAACACATCTGTTAAATTATTAAAAACACCTCCAACTTCTGCTGAAGCATTCACTTAATTCTTCAATGTAAGAGAAAGAAGCACAGATTTTAATAAAAAGTGTCATGATCTGATACTTTGATCTTATGTGTATTGCTCAGAGTGAAGGATGGTGTGTATAGTGGTCTGCATCTCTTATGCCACCTATATTTACTTTGCAGGCTCTACTTTCATTACTCCCAAAGGGTCTGAAAAAAAAAATCTATTTGATGTACAGAAGCCCCAGTTTTGTCTACCCCAGGGAGGAATTTGTATGCTCGAGAAAACAGTCCTGAGTATAATCCTGTGAATTCCACTCCTGTTTTTGAACTTACCTTCTCTTGCCTGTTTTCTACTTCTGGCTTCTGATCCCTAGAGCATCTCTGGTTACCTTAAGGTGTTTTGAATTTCCAAAACAATTTCAACATAAAATTAAACTTTAATTCATTTTAATTTGGCAAACATAAATAAAACATCAGCAGTGTTGCAAAACTGAACAAGAGGCTATCGTACCACTCAAAACGTAGTGAATGGAGGAAGATTCTAAGTTTTGATGGCATTTTTCCAGTTGATTACACTGTGTCTGTGTTTGGAAGGCAGCCTTCTGATTAAGTATCTTGATATTCCTGGGTCATCATTTGTAGACATTCAGAGGCAAAATGTTACATAAAGTTTTAAATGAGAAAGAAAACAGGTAGGAAATACAAAGAGGAAAGTGGTAAATTAGGTTTTTCTTGAGAACATTCCCTTAGCTATAAAAGGTATCTTCTCAAAATTTTCTTTACACAGATGTATACATACAAGTGTGTGTGTGGACATGTGTGTGTAAAGCACCAACAGAAACCTGCCTTCTTAGTTTAATTATACCTAAATATGTTTAATTTTAAATTAGGTCTTAAAAAGTTTCATTTTCTCCATTGTCTTAGCAAGTCTCCCTCACATAACATAATCAAAGCAAGCAGAAAACAACTTAATACAATCTCCTAATGCAAATTTCATCTATTATTTCCAGTTTTGCTTTTTCCCTTGTACTTTAATATTAGTAAGAATAGCTATGGCAAGAATGAGCCTTCAGTAACCAGTCATTTATCATTCTTAAGTTCACATCACTAAAAGTTTTCAGAAGCAGAAGGTTCACTATACTGGAAAAAAAATCAATAAGACTCTCTCATTTTGTATAGAAGATTCATATCTTTTTGCTTTGAGTGAGAACTTCACAAAGTCTAAGAACCTACCCTGTCACCCCACCATTTTCAGGGCTGAATAAATTTGTCATCCACATTACCAAATATACTTTTTAAAAAATTATTTATTTATTTATTTATTTTTTGAGGGAGGAGAGGTTGAGTGCACATGATTCACTGATTCTGAGTTTCTGTTCTCTTAACTCAAAAATCAATATTTAAATAAAGATGTGTGCTTTTTTTTTCCCCCTCTTTCTTTTTCCTTTCAGAATTGGAATTGGAATATTACATTTCTGAGATGTCAGTAAGGCCTTGATGGGCTAAGGACTTGAATCACTTGGAAACTTTAAATTGCAACTTAGCTCTTGGTCCTCAGTGGGAAAAGAGGCCCAAGATAGTGGGTTATACTGATATAAGTGGAAATATTGACCCCAGAGAAGCAAAAAAAAAAAAAAAAAAAATCAAGAAGAAACCTAAGGAATAAGACAAAAGGCTCTAAGGAAGGAGACTGGGTGTGACTGGATGTCAAAATGTGAAGAGTCTGAGGTTTTACCTTACTTGCAAACTAAAAAGTAAGCTTTGCTCTGAAGGGAGACGTTATCTAGGTTATATTGTATAGTATACAAAAGTGCCCTCTGCTCCAGAGAGAGAGACACTATCCCTATCTTTCAAGAGGTGTTTTTTTTTTTTTTTTTTAATACAAAAATCTTTGGAAAGATAATTCAGAAAAAAAAAGAAGCAGAAAGCCTCTGCTTTCAAAATTTGATGGAACTTGAGAGGCCAGTGGAGAGCTGTCTCCCAAAAGAGTGTGTGCAGCATCTGAAAGAGATCACACTGGACAAAATCCTTTTCAGAGCTTCTCCCATATTTTCATTATATTTTCAGAAATGTAGATGTTTCATACATCTGCATATGGTAGATATTTTCATTTTGTGTTAATAATAGTATCATAAGAATACATGCATACATACATATGCATACATCTGTATCCACATGCATAGATTTCTTTCTCTGTGATATTCCTGCATTCAGCTCACTGTAGTTGAAAATCAAAATCAACTGAGAAAATTTATTCCCTCTTTGAATAATTGTTAAAGTTCAACACAGGCTCAGCTAGTCCAATTTAAGTACCTTATTTAATTCTCTTTGATAAAGTGCTTTAAAAAAAGTTTATTAAGGAATGATTCATGGGTAAAAACAAAACAAAACAAAAAATGCTGTACATATTTAATGTATACAACTTAATGAGTTTAGAGTTAATGATACAGCAGTGAAGCCATCACCACCATCAATGCCATAAGTATATTTATCACCTCCTAAACTTTCCTTTTAGCTCTTTATTTTTATTATCATTTTTTTTTTCTGTGCACACACCATAGTCTTATTTTTTATCATTATTTGTATGTGTGTGTGGTAAGAATGAGCTTTCCAGTTGGCACTAGTGGTAAAGAACCTTCTTGCCAAGTCTGGAGATGTAAGAGGCACAGGTTTGATCTCTGGGTTGGGAAGATCCCCTGGAGAAAGGGCATGACAACCCACTTTAGTATTCTTGCCTTGAGAATCCCATGGATAGAGGAACCAGGCAGGCTATGGTCCATATGGAGAGTTGCAAAGAGTAGGACACAAGGCAAGCAACTTAACGTGCATGTATGTGGTTAGAACACTTAGCATGAGCTCTATTTCCTAATAAATTTTAAATGTATAATATATTATCATTAGCTATGGAGACAATGCTGTGTAGTAGATCTCTGGAATTTATTTATCTTGTATAACTGAAGCTCTGAACCCTTTGACAATCACTTCTCCACCCCACCAGGAGCTCTCACCAGCCCCTGGTAACCACTATTCTAGTCTCTGCTTCTATGAATTTACTGTTTTAAATTACATACTTAAGATCATATAGTATTTCTTTTTCTGTGTCTGATGTTTGGCTGAGCATATTGTCCTCCAGGTTCATCCATGGCTGTCGCAAATGCCAGAATTTCCTTACATTTAAAGTTGAATAATATTATGCTATATGCATATACAATATCTTTATTCTTTCATCTATCAATACACATTTAGATTTTTTTGTTCATATTTTGGCTACTGTGAATAATGCTGCAATAAATATGGGAATGTAGGTATCACTATGAGATTCTGATTAAAATTCCTTTGGGTGAAGGCCCAGAAGTGAGATCGCTAGATCTTAGGGTAGTTTTATTTTAATTTTTTGAGGAGCCACCATCCTGTTTCCTGTAATGGCTGCACTTAATTAAATTCCCACCAGTAACATAAAAGGGTTACTTTTTCTCTACTTTGTTATCAATGCTTATCTTTAGTTTTATAGATCATAAACGTCCTACAAGGTGTGAGGCTATATCTCATTTGTTTTGATGTGCATTTCTCTAATGATTAGTGATGTTGAACAACTTTTCTTAACTGTTGGTATAACCAGCCTATTTATGAATTTATGTAAAGCTAAGGAGCCTTTTTCTAGACAAAGGTAATAATGTTACATACAATGTCAGAGATAACAGACTCCAAGAGTAACATCCACAGTTGCCTTCATCTCAACATTAATTTCTTGCAAAAAGAAAAAAAATACGTGTTAAACGTAGGAAAGTTTAGATTAATTGCCATTTACTAAGAGTGTCATGTTTAAATTTAGGAATTTTCTATGTAACAGGAAGATAGAAATATTTGTTTCACTCTTATATTCAGATATTTTTCTAAATAAGAATTCATTTTCTGCCTTTGATCATAATGCTTTATTGGGGGTTCAAATTCTATCCTTGATGTTATAATTTAGAAACAAATTTACTTCATGTTAGTATTGAATTTGCTACGCACATTTTAGGACAAGGATCACAGATTATCACAGCAATGATCAAGCAGATAAACTAAATAATAAAGCAGACTGCCTGACATACAAAGAATAATCTTGTATGAGTAGAATAGTTTGTGCTAATAAAGATAAGTGACAACAGCTTCAGTGCCAGGTGATAACAAAGAGTAGTGGGGACTGTGACAAGGCAGAGAGAGTATGAACGTGGGCACTCAAACCAGCTCTGGTAAACCACTGGCCACTGTAGACGCTGTCTCTGTAGTACAAGATATTCCTTTTGTTTTTCAAAATAAGATGCAAACACTTTTTTTTTTGCATGAAATCTCTAATTTTAAACATGTTTTTAAAACATTTTAAACATAAAACAGTATATGAATTAAATGATGTCCATCCATTCATCATATTTGGCCCATAGCATGAAATAAATATTTCTTTTTGGGAGATTAAAATGAGCATGCTATTGTAAAGTAAAATAAATATAAAAACAAAAAAGAGAGACAGAAACAGAGAAAAAAATAAAATGAACATGCATTATCTCAGAATCTACTTTAAAGGTATGATCTAAAAATCAGTATATAAACATATAGAATACTCATCATCTTATCCCCTAATCATCCATCACCTGCTGATTCCTGTATTGCTTGTCTTGGTGTTGTTTTAATTATATTACCAACCTCTACTTGCTATTCCTTATAAGCAGTTAAAAACAGTTGTTCATCCCCCGAACCCCCAGTTTCCTTGTTTGTTTATCTATACTTTCTCACTTATCTTGGATTTTTACTCTCAGGTTATTTCCCTGAAGGAGGGGGATGAAAAAGGAGGGGGAGAAGAGAGAAAGAGGAAAAAAACTGAATAAAGCAAAAACTAGCAAAGATGTAATACTGAGGTACTTTGTCTTGGTGAATAAATCCCATGCTTTAAAACATGAATATTTAAGCACTATGGATTATGGTTTTCCTGCTCAGGACCCAGATGACACATCATGAACAACCCACCAATGACAGCATGATTATTGTCGAGCTTCATGGCTTCATAAATACTGTTTACGGAGCATCCACTGGGCATCAGTGTGCTTTTAGTATATGTCAGGATGAAGTAACCCTGTAGGCCCTTCATATGAGAGTTGTTAGAATACATTTGGGAGTAGGTTGGACAGTAGCATCTTGATTGAAGCCTAAATGCCCACGAGGATCCAAAATAGTCTAATGTCCACCTAAGTTATTTGCTTGCAGTACTCTGGTATGACTGCTGTGATCCATGACAGATGTTAACCAGTGAAGTAACCACCCAGCTGTATATAGAAGCAATCCACAGCCACTTCTTCCATAGTCACCAGGTAATTTTGCCCCCAGAAAATCCATCCACATAGAAACACTTTTGTCTTCACTTCAGATCTGAAAAAAAAAAAAAAAAAAAAAAGCGAAGTTCCAGCTCAAAGGTTTTTCTTTACAAATAAGAGGTGACATCAGGGGTAAGAGAGTAACATTTAAATCAAATGGTACCAGCTACCTGTTTGTTTGACATTGCATTAACTCAACAACATGTAGATGTAACTGATTGACTGTAATTCCCTGGTAATGACCTGCACTGGGCCTGGGCATGCCTGCTTTGCAAGGAGAGGCTTTATCACTTCATAGATAATCACACTCCACTCTCAAGGCACCAGGAAGAAATCAGAAGAAAGACCAATTTAGGGAATCTGTGAAAGTTCTTTTGGGGATTGATCATGTCCTGCTCTTCTTAGTGTTTAAGTTTCTGTTGTCTAAAACCTTAACTACGAGAATTTATTACTCCTTGGTTAAGAATTTTACAATAGTCTTCAGTTCTTTAACTGGAAGGAACATCACTGATTAGGTTAGATTTTCATCTCTGATCCTCTATCATCTTCCTTCTTTGGCTTAAGCAATGGGCTGAAAATTACATAAAACATCCTAGTAACTTTTTCTGTTATATCGAATGATCTGAAAATGGGTAGATTCAGCTTAAGTGTGAGTTGTAATTGATACTCAGTGAAAATCTCTAAATTGAAAACATGACTGAATGACATTAACTTCACATAATCTGCTTTCTCAAATTATTTTAGTCTTAGCTATAGTTACTTAGACATTGTCAGGGTAAAAATGGTTCAGTATTTTCTCCCCACTTGTAGGGATGAAATTAACTGATTCTGTGCTAGTTTACAAAGCCTCCCTTGCACTGGACTTACTCAACTATCCAAGGGGAAACTGAGAATTTCAAAGACAGGTAATATACAAACACTTGACTGAAATATGAAAAGCTTACATGAAACACGTATTTTAAAAAGGAAGCCAGTGGCAGGTAGGACTGATGGGAAGTGGTCTAAAGGAAAGAATTTGTTGTTATTATTCAGTCAGTCATGTCTGACTCCTTGTGACCCCTTGGACTGCAGCCCAACAGGCATCCCTGTCCTTCACCATCTCCCGGAGCTTGCTCAAACTCACGTCCATTGAGTCGATAATGCCATCCAACCATCTCATCCCCTGTCATCCTCTTCTCTTCCTGCCTTCAATCTTTCCCAGCATCAGGGTCTTTTCTGAATAAGTCAGCTCTTCACATCAGGTGGCCAAAGTATAGAGTAAAAGAAAAAGCAGATATTTATTCATCACTTAAAATATACCAGGCTTTATGCTTTGCACTAAATACATTATTGTGTTAACATTTTCAACATCAGTACACAATAACTATTGTCATATTCCTCTTCAGATGAGGAAATATCAGGTCCAGAGAGGTAAAACAATGTGTTGAAGATCACACAGTAATTTGGTGTAAGGGCAGAAAACAGCCCTAATGTCCTAAGTTCTAAATCCCAAACTGTTTTACTTTATCCCTCAGCTATCAACAATTATATATTTTTTAAAGATATATCTTTATCTCCACAGTTTTACTATGAAGAAAAGATAGTAAAACAAAATAATAATGTAGGTAAAATAAAGTTATTGACCTGGCAAGTCACTGTCATATGGCTCCATTACACCTTCCAACACCAGGTTTTTGACTAATGTTGAACCAGATTTAGCCATTTATCTTGTCTCTCTCTTCTCCATCCCTCTCTGCCCAAGGATAGCGTCCCTCTACTCCCGTTTAACTTTAAAATGTACTTGAACTTTATAAACAACACATTTTCAATCTAATCCCTCAATAGAGAAATAATTTGACATAGACTGAAAAATACCAGAAGACAGTTTTATTTTGTTTTGGGTTTTGTTTACTACATAAAGTAAAATGAGACTGGGCTTTAACAGACTATTGGAGCAAAAGTTAGTTTGTTTGATGTTTGTTCACCAGCATGCCTTAACTCTCTTCAATTGCTAACACATCTAGTCAAATTTATGGGTTTTTTTATATTTATTTTTCACTTGAAACAGGGATAACTTCTATCCTTCTATCATAGCCTTCTATGTTTCTTTTGTCTCAGACACAGAAATTGGCTTGAAAGGCACAGTTCCTGAAATAGAGCAGGCCTATCCATAATGCCCATTAATGTAGTGTCCTTAGCCAGACAGCATCATTCATAACCCTGAGAGTGAGGCTGAGACAGTCCCATATCTGCAGCTTCAGCTCACCAATTTATGCAGCCAGAGCCAGTGGCTTAGTCAGAAATCTCCCAAGGAGCAGTGAACACACACTCACACACACAAAGAAAAAAGAAGTAGATGTAGATAGAAGTGCCCATATAGTGAGAATCAGACCAGTGATGATATAACCAACTTGAGAAATAAAAATCCAGGGAAACAATCAGGTCAGGTCATGACAGTGCTTCAAGGACAAGAGAGAAACAAAATATTTCATAAGATTTAGGTAGGCAATTCTTACAGGGCCTTTATTTCTTCACATCATTTGAACTCAGCATGTACATTTAGAGGAAATTCTTGCCCAACTAAGAGTTTGTACAAAATGAGTACTTGATAAAATTCTTTCAAATTAATAAAGGGGAATGATATGTCACTGGCTAGTTAGCCTCTGAGAGACTTAACACAGGGAGGGAGTGTTTCAGAGAGAAGCCTTAACTTATCTCTTAAGGAAAATATTTATTGAAAATTAACAGCTATAAATAATTATGCTTTCATTTGCTTTGTATCACAGTATGCTTAAATGTAGCACAATATGCTTGAAGCACAATGAATGATTAAGAAGGATATAAAAGTGAGGTCCTTCAATCTTGCCCTTCATCAGAAGAAACAGAACTGGAAGACTGGTTCCAAACTGGGAAAGGAATACATCAAATCTGTATATTATCACCTTGCTCATTTAACTTATATGCAGAGTACATCATTCACAATGAGTGATTAAGAAGGATTCGTTAAGGTACAAAAGAGATCACGTATGTCATGTAGAGATCCAGTAGCCATGTTTGGATGTGAGAGTTGGACTATAAAGAAAACTGAGTGCCGAAGAATTGATACTTTTGAACTGTGGTGTTGGAGAAGACTCTTGAGAGTCCCTTGGACTGCAAGATCAAACCAGTCAATCCTAAAGGAGATCAGTCCTGAATATTCATTGGAAGGACTGATGCTGAAGCTGAAACTCCAATACTTTGGCAACCTAATGAGAAAAACTGACTCACTGGAAAAGACCCTGATGCTGGGGAAAGATTGAAGGCAGGAGTAGAAGGGGATGACAGAGAATGAGATGGTTAGATGTCATCAC
Source organism: Cervus elaphus (assembly GCF_910594005.1). Lineage (NCBI taxonomy): Eukaryota > Metazoa > Chordata > Mammalia > Artiodactyla > Cervidae > Cervus > Cervus elaphus. The sequence continues at coordinate 76,992,111 of NC_057819.1, read as the reverse complement.
CAACTTGATAGACATGAGTTGAGCAAGCTCTGGGAGTTGGTGATGGACAGGGAGGCCTTGCATTTTGCAGTCCATGGGGTTGCAAAGAGTCGGGCATGACTGAGCAACTGAACTGAACTCAACTGAAAAAAGATCAAATTGCCAACATCTTTTGGATCATAGAAAAATAAAGAGAATTCCAGTACTTATTTCTGCTTAATTGACTATGCTAAAGCCTTTGTGTGGATCACAGCAAACTATGGAAAATTCTTAATGGGATGGGGATAGCAGACCACCTTACCTGCCTCCTGAGAAATCTGTATGCTGGTCAAGAAGCAACAGCAAGAACTGGACATGGAACTATGGACTGGTTCCAAGTTGGGAAAGGAGTACAGCAAGACTGTTTATTGTCATCTTGCTTATTTAACGTATATGCAGAGTACATCGTGCAAAATGCCAGACTGGATGAAGCACAAGCTGGAATCAGGATTACAGAGGGAAATATCAATAACCTCAGATATGCAGATGATGCCACCCTTATGGCAGAAAGTGAAGAGAAACTAAAGAGCCTCTTGATGAAAGTGAAAGAGGAGAGTGAAAAAGTTGGCTTAAAGCTCAACATACAAAAACTAAGATCATGGCATCCGGTCCCATCACTTCATGACAAATAGATGGGGAAACAATGGAAACAGTGACAGACTTTATTTTCTTGGGCTCCAAAATCATTGCAGACTGTGATTGCAGCCATCAAATTAAAAGACCCTTGCTCCTTGGAAGACAAGCTATGTCCAACATAGACAGCATATCAAAAAGCAGAGACATCACTTTGCTGACAAAGATCCTTACAGTCAAAGCTATGGTTTTTCCAGTTGTCATGTGTGGATGTGAGAGTTGGACCATAAAGAAAGCTGAGCGCTGAAGAAATGATGCTTTTGAACTGTGGTGTTGGAGAACACTCTTGAGAGTTCCTTGGACTGCAAGGAGATCCAACCCATCCATCCTAAATGAAATCAGTCCTAAATATTCATTGGAAGGACTGATGCTGAAGCTGAAGTTCCAATATTTTGGCCACCTGATGTGAAGAACTAACTCATTGGAAAAAATTCTGATGCTGGGAAAGATTGAAGGCAGGAGGAGACGGCAATGACAGAGGATGAGATGGTTGGATGGCATCACTGACTCGATGGACAAGCGTTTGAGCAGGCTCTGGGGGTTGGTGATGGACAGAGAGGCCTGGCATGCTGCAGTCCATAGGGTTGCAAAGAGTTAGACACGACTGAGCAACTGAACTGAACTGAAAAGAGGGGGCACAGCTGTAGAAATCTTAATTACAACTGACTAAACATCTAATACCATCTTTAGAGAAGACTCTCGACCCCCTCTACTGATTCTTGATGTTCTGGTCTCTTGGTATATATAAACTTAAGTCTTTAGATTAAAATGGTCTGACAGAAGCTGAGCAAAAGAAAAACAGCCACATTTAACCTTATTTTGGTGAAAGTTTTGACTCTCAAGCATGATACAAATAACATCTATAAAGTTTCCAAAAATTAAAGATATAAACCTACAACAAAAATTGTTTACTTGCAAAACAATGAGATTCAGACCATCTTAGATTTCTTACCTGCAACAGAAGGAAGGAAAACAACAAAACAGTGTCTACACTGGAGGAAGAGAAGTGAGATTGATAGCTAGATATAGTAATATTCCATTAAGGGGAGGCAATCAATGGATTTTTCATTTAATGGCTCATGAAATTTATCTGGGGAGAAATGAAGAACGCATTCAAAAAGAACAAAAAGTAATTCCAAAAAGAGAATGAAATGGTATATAGAGAATAGTGAAATTCAATTGAAGAATAATGGAAGGAAAAGATGGAGATAGTAAGTGAAAAAATTTCTAAGGGTTTTGTTATTTTTTCAGGATTGACATAGACAGAAAAACACATCTGCCAAGAGATACTTATGAAAAATTTAAAGGAAGTCAATAGAATAATTTTCAAGAATGTATAATTTCAAAACTACTAGGTAGTAAAAAGGAATCAATCAAAAGTTTTTTGTTTTTTTTTTTAATCCGGAAAGACTCTTAAATAGGAAAAAGGAAAGAAATAGTAAAAATGGATGGTTTTAAATAAATAGTAAAAAATAAATTTATTTAGATTAAATTTCCCCATAAAAGTCCTCCATGGTTTTAAAGAAATGTATCTACATTATTTTCTTAAGACACACTACAAATAAAATGATACAAGAGTAAATAAAGACATGCAAAATCACAACAGGAAAATATATCAGTGGTACATGAGTGAGATAACTTAGAATCATAAAAGAAAACAATAAATAGGAAAAAAAAACAATAAATAGGATAACATACATTATTTTATATCAGTTAGAAGTTGTATTAGCTAAGCAATTTAATGGTAGTTCCATTTAGCCCTTATGAACAGTTCTGTAAAATTGATACTATTATTATCTCATTTTGCAGACTCACCTGTGAAAACTGGAGGCTCAGAGAGTTTAAGAAATTTATCCAAGATCACAAAACTGGTGAATAATAGAGTCAAAGCTCTGTGATTCTGAAGTTTATATAATTAATTGTTGGCTTACATTTTATTTAAAGGGAAAACTTGGAATCCTCTAAAAATATTTTACTATTAAATCATTGCTTATTCTGGTGGTGACTAGGCAGGGAATAGACTGTCATCCATCTTCGACCTAGGTGCCAGTAGCATCTGAGCATGGGGATTTGGTCCCTTGTGGAGCACAGGTCTGCCACGCGCTGGGTGCCATGCCAAAGAGAAGGAGCTGTTGCCTTCCTGTCCCTGGTAAGGTGTGGCACATAGAGCCTGCCAGTGGTGGAGGTAGGAACAGAACCCAGATGCTGCTGGGTCACAGAAATGCTGCATACAGAACCATAGAGCTGGCCCTGGATGCCTCTGCATTTCCTCACTTATCCTACTAATATCCCCTTGGTGGAGCGAGTGTGACATTAAATAGCAAATGAAAGTCACCATGAAGGAAGGAAAGAAAAAAAAAAAGATAGACTGTGGAAGAAGGAAAATTTTATGTATTTAGTTCCTTTCACAGCACTTTTTGCCAGGTTTTGAACAAGGGTTTTCTCAATTTAATTTTGTTCAGGTCCTCACAAATTATGTAGATGACCCTACTTCAAACATATATTACACATATTAATATATGTTATTATGAGTGTGTATTATAGTTTTCAGGATAACAAATGGAAAAGTGCCAAAGATCTACAAAAGTTCATTTGAGAAAAATGTGCTTATCATCAACAAACAAAAGAGCTTGATGAAGGTGAAAGAGGAGAGTGAAAAAGGTGGCTTGAAACTCAACATTCAAAACACTAAGATCATGGCATCTGGTCCCATCACTTCATGGCAAATAGAAGAGGAAAAAGTGGAAACAGTGACATGTTTTATTTTCTTGGACTCGAAAATCACTGCAGTTGGTGACTGCAGCCTTGAAATTAAAAGACACTTGCTCCTTGGAAGGAAAGCTATGACAAACCTAGACAGCATATTAAAAAGCAGAGCTATCACTTTGCCAACAAAAATCCATATAGTTAAAGCTATGGTTTTTGCAGTAGTCATGTATAGATGTGAGAGATGAACCATAAAGAAGGCTGAGTGCTGAAGAACTGACACTTTCAAATTGAGGTGTTGGAGAAGACTTGAGAGTTCCTTGGACTGCAAGAAGATCAAACCAGTCAGTCCTAAAGGAAATCAGTCCTGAATGTTCATTGGAAGGACTGATGCTGAAGCTGAAGCTCCAATAATTTGGCCACCTGATGCAAAGAGCTGATGCATTGGGAAAGACCCTGATGCTGGGAAAAATTGAAGGCAAAAGGAAAGGGAGTGGCAGAGGATGAGAGAGATAGATAGCATCACCAACTCAATGGACATGAATTTGAGCAAAGTTTGGGAGAGAGTGGAGGACAGTCTTCCTCACAGTCTGGCGTTCTGGCACATCCATGAGGTTGCAAAGAGTCGTACGTGCCTTAGCAACTGAACATCTACAGCAATCAAGGAGAGGAAATGTGAAGTATAAGTAATATAAGAAGTGATGAATTGGAGCAATGATGGAGCTGAAATCAAGTGACTTTGTGACCCATTAGCAATGAGGAGAGAGAAGAATCCTAGAGGACTCTCAACTTTCCAACTCTGATAAGCCAGAACAAAAATTATTACAGGAGGAATGTGAAGATGATGATCTGACTTTGGGGTGTGATGGGTTGGAGATGCCGAGGAAAATTTTGGATTCAGTTGATCAGTTGCTTATGCCCGGAACTAAATTGAGAGTTTTGGATTAAAGATGTATGTTTGGGATTTTTCACCATAGAGGAAGTAACTGGAACTATAAGAGGTGATCACTTAGATTTAAGTTTAAGAGAACAAAATTTGAATATTATAATAATATGTGTTATCATTATTTTAACTAACATATATGAAGCTATGTGTCAACAACTATACTAAGTGAATTTCTACATTTAATCTATTTTACCTTGTCTCTATTTCACTGGCCACCGTTAATACTTTTACCATGATAACAGAACCTGGACATTACTTATTTGCTTTATTGGAAGGACCTAAAGTAAACAATATTGATAGCATAGTGACAAGTATATTTTTTGGTGTATTATAAAAATAGCACTGCTTGAATGCAGGCAGATGAAAGCTATTCATAAATGTCCCAACTTAAGCTGATTCTGATAACTCCAAAGTGATTCATTCCCTGTGTCTGCTTAGACCTGATATTGATAGCTGGAAAAATAGCCAGGCCTATTTTCCCCTGTGTTCTTAATTGAAATCCATATGGACATGAATCCAAAATCAGTCATGATAACATGACAGGGCAATAATTAATAGAGGTTTTCTTTCCTTCTTTTTTTTTTTTTCTTTTCGATATGGCCATCTTCTATCCCTTCCTTCCCCAAACATGTCAGTTTTCAAGGAAACTCACAGCAATCATGGCTTGCTTCTAAGCCATAACAATGAAACCTTATTTGTGAATATAAGCTATTGATCACTGTATGTAATGAAAAGATCTCTTGTTAGGAAAAATCTGGGAACATTTTGCAAGGCAAAATAGCAATCCAAACCCCTGTCTCTCTAAATCCATCAGCATGGTGTCTGGGCACAAATATCACTGTCTTTCTTCTGTAGTCTCACCTAGTTCTTTGGATATTAATCGAGCATTGCAAGGAGCCAGGAGATTTCCACTCCTTGTGGATGAGGCATAAATGTCCCAGGCAGACCTGGATTAGTAAACTATGAGTAGTAAAAAGCCCTGCATAACAAATGCCTTCTCTGATTCTTATAAGGAACATTCCATGATGTGTTGGTTTGCACCATAGGGAGGAAAGGAGATTTAAGGTTCTATCTAAAACTGAAAGCAGAAGGCTTTAATCAGTATGTACTTGGCAGCTTGGCTCACTCTCTTGAACACTTTAATTACTTCTATGGGAAAAAATAAATCCATCTGCATATTCAAATTTTATGCTAGAATCAAACAGCACATGAAAGAGGGCATTAGATTAAAGGGCAAAATTTTAGAAAGTACGTGAAATAATATGTTGTTGGTTTTTTGGATTGAATTCACAGTTTTTGCTTTCACTTGGTTATTTACTACTTTGGGACCATGGATTATCAGAAAATATTGATTGATTGATTGATCAGGTTATAATATTAATAAATTCTATCCTATATTCAGCAACTCATCACATACTTTGCTTTCTCTGGTTCCTATTTAGTATAGTTGCTAAACTGAGGAGAATAAAGAAAATATTCTTTTTCAAATTTCTATGCAGTTTGAGAAAGCAATTTGTGACTGATAATTTACTATTGAGGAAGTCCACTACAACTGAACAGTTCTGATGTCCATGAAAATTTCATTTGAATGAACACTACGGGGATTTTGAAATAAGCAAAACCACTAAAGATAATTGGTGAATAAGAGTATTACATAGCAAGGCTTAGAAGCAGGTACTGCAAATTAATTCCATTTATTTCTAAACCAAGGTCATGTTTTATGCTTGGAAATTGATTTAAAAAGTGGTTGTTGGATATGTTAGAATAAGCCCCTAAGCTTTAATCCTTTCATTCTGTTGGCTTTTATAAGTCAGTCTGATAGCCACAGGGCAGGCACCCATGTTTTTGTAATGATTTATGACAGCACCAACAATAGTGATAATAAAATAGCTAACCTGTGCTAAGTACTTAACCTATCATAACTTGTTTAATTTTTTCAGCAACCCTCTAAGGCAGGTACTATTATCATCTGCAGAAAGAATGTAATTTTCTCAAGGTTTCAGAGATGTTTAGTAAATGTATCAACTAATTTCTATTATGCTAGCTAGCAATTAAAAATAAGACATCTTGATAAATTAAATAAGAGGTTATATGTTAGAAGGATAATTGGACTCGGGAGTGGATAGGAGTTCTTCTAAGGAGCCAAGAAGCAGGAACCACATCAGTTAGTATCTGGTCAGGGTCATTTTACACAAAAGAAAAAAAAAGGGGGGGGGGGGAATTTCTAATTGCATACATCTGCCCCACATCTGTTCTTGGATGGGAAGAAAAGAGATCTTGAGCCAAAAACTCTTGGAACAGGAACCAGGTGTCTGGATTTACCATTCTGCCAAAAGAGGCAAATATACAAAGAAGACATATTTATTAAAAAAAAATCAGGCCATTCTTAGAAAAGGGGGAATGAGCACTATGTGGCCACACCTGATAATGCTTCCCACGATGGTGGGCCACATTTGATTCCTTTGCTTAAGTACTTCCAGAATTTATATGACAGTCCCATTTATAGCTCAATGGTAAATGCTACCATCATTATATCACTAAAAATTACATCATCTGCCATAAAAAAGTTAGGAAGTTTTTCTCAGAATAGAAAATGTATTTTAAGCTTTAACTCCTTGCAAACATTTACTTCCTTGAAGAATGCAAATGACTGTATCCTCATTTATATCATGGGCCATTTACTGTTTCATCATATACCTGGAAGAATCTGAGTGTCTGAATTGGTCCATAGACCAGTCTTTGGGAACCACTGCAGGTTGAGACACTGGAGTTGCTGAAACAGCATGTGATGCAGGAAATGTGGGTTCGATCCCTGAGTCATCCCCTGGAGAAGGGCATGGCAAACCACTCCAGTATTCCTGCCAGAAAAATCCCATAGACAGAGGAGCCTGGCAGGCTGCAATCCATAGGGTCACAAAGAGTTGTACATGACTGAAGCTTGAAGAGACTAAGCATACGGGCAAAGGTGCTTTGCATTTTCAAGTACGTGCATTAAAAATGCCAACGTGATACAAAACAGTTTGCTTTATCTGTTACACTCCATTTTTCAATTCTTTCCTCAAAATCACATTAATATGGACCATAAACATGACATACTCCAGAGTATTATGTCTTCCCTTCTCATGTTTTCAAATTTGACATTAATTACCTCTTCAATGCCTGATGTAGAACTGTTTGCTAAAGTAGGAAATCAGGAAAATTATTTTGATAAAATCTGGTTTTTTTTAAATTTATTTTTTCTTAGTTGAACATAAATGTGCCTCAAACATTCCATAAGCTGTAATTTGAGAGACTGCCAGAAGGATTCTTCTTTTATCCCAGACTGACAGTCTGGGCTGATTCTGCCTCTCTTAAGCATAGTTTCATTCCACAATACTGTGTATATGCAGCACTTGTAACGCTCTTCTACCACCCATTCATTCCCAATTTCAAAGCATATGTGATGCTTAGAAGCCACATTACATTTCCAATTGTAATTTAAACATGAACAAGCTGGATATTGACTTGATCATTCCAAATCATCAGAGACCATCAAATAGTGATGGATTTTAAGAAGCATCTTCTTGAAAATACAAAATTTCAATGCTATTAAGATTAAAACATAGGGAAGAGTGGAAGCAATATTTGTCATTCTGTCCAGTCAAAGTAGCAGTTCTTGTAAGAATATGAAATTTTTATATCCCAGCAAGAGACCGAAATCAGAGTAAGACTATGAAACTAATCATAATGATATATTAATAAATATCAAGCTGTCATTCTCAAAGAGATATGGTTCCTTCAGGAGGAGGCTTTTGCTTATTTGGACAAATGAAACAATGCTATGAATTTAAATATATCTCCTCCTTACAAAATAAAGTAGGTAGCAGAGCTGGTCCCGGGCAGGAGGCCTGGAAATTTATTAGGTTCTACTGCTGCTCCTCACCAGCCTTCTGTCAGAGGCTTGCACCTCACTGACAGGTGTTCAAAGTTACGCTCAAATCACAGCTGCCCTGTCAATGCACAAGCTGAGGTGAGGAAACACAGACTTTGTGTAACTCTTCGCCCTCAGGCTCTTGTAACTAGAAAAGAAAACTGATCAGGAGGTACAACCTAGTTTCCAGAAGTCTATTAAGCAGAATTTAATTGGCCTGGCAGAATGGTTGGCTTTTCTTTCCCTCCTGAAGTGTGTTACCTTAGCTTCCAGTAGCTTCCAGCATCACTTAGTTTCTCCCTTCCTCTCTTTATATCACCTTCCTTTTGTGTGTATCTGTGTTCAAATTTCCCCTTTTCATAAGAACACTGGCTGTATTATAATAGATTACGACTCACTCTAATGATCTTATTTAACTTGATTATCTCTATTAAGACTCTATTTGCAAAAAAGGTCACATACTGAGGAACTGAGGGTTTAGGATTTAAACACATCTTTTTTTTTTTTTTTAATGGTAATTTTATTTATTTATTTATTTTTTTATTTTTTTATTTTTTTATTTTTTTTTTTAAATTTTTTTTTTCCCAGTGGGTTTGTCATACAATGATATGAATCATCCATGGATTTACATGTATTCCCAATCCCGATCCCCCCTCCCACCTCCCTCTCCACCCGATTCCTCTGGGTCTTCCCAGTGCACCAGGCCGGAGCACTTGTCTCATGCATCCCACCTGGGCTGGTGATCTGTTTCACCATAGATAGTATACATGCTGTTCTTTTGAAATATCCCACCCTCACCTTCTCCCACAGAGTTCAAAAGTCTGTTCTGTATTTCTGTGTCTCTTTTTCTGTTTTGCATATAGGGTTATCGTTATCACCTTTCTAAATTCCATATATATGTGTTAGTATGCTGTAATGTTCTTTATCTTTCTGGCTTACTTCACTCCGTATAATGGGCTCCAGCTTCATCCATCTCATTAGGACTGGTTCAAATGAATTCTTTTTAATGGCTGAGTAATATTCCATGGTGTATATGTACCACAGCTTCCTTATCCATTCATCTGCTGATGGGCATGTAGGTTGCTTCCATGTCCTGGCTATTATAAACAGTGCTGTGATAAACATTGGGGTGCACGTGTCTCTTTCAGATCTGGTTTCCTCAGTGTGTATGCCCAGAAGTGGTATTGCTGGGTCATATGGCAGTTCTATTTCCAGTTTTTTAAGAAATCTCCACACTGTTTTCCATAGCGGCTGTACTAGTTTGCATTCCCACCAACAGTGTAAGAGGGCTCCCTTTTCTCCACACCCTCTCCAGCATTTATTGCTTGTAGACTTTTGGATAGCAGCCATCCTGACTGGCGTGTAATGGTACCTCATTGTGGTTTTGATTTGCATTTCTCTAATAATGAGTGATGTTGAGCATCTTTTCATGTGTTTGTTAGCCATCTGTATGTCTTCTTTGGAGAAATGTCTGTTTAGTTCTTTGGCCCATTTTTTGATTGGGCCATTTATTTTTCTGGAATTGAGCTGCAGGAGTTGCTTGTATATTTTTGAGATTAATCCTTTGTTTCCTCATTTGCTATTATTTTCTCCCAATCTGAGGGCTGTCTTTTCACCTTACTTATAGTTTCCTTTGTAGTGCAAAAGCTTTTAAGTTTCATTAGGTCCCATTTGTTTATTTTTGCTTTTATTTCCAATATTCTGGGAGGTGGGTCATAGAGGATCTTGCTGTGATTTATGTCGGAGAGTTAAACACATCTTTTTATTGGAGGGACACAATTCAACCCTGAATATCAAGTCACCAGAGTTTGAGGACATAATACACAGTTCTTTTAACAAAGTGCATTCTATGTGGTCAATGATTAAATTTAGACTTAATATACGATCCTAATTCTGACTTTGCATCATACAAATCAGGGATCTGGACAATCTATGGCCTGCAGGACCAATATGGACTGCACCTTGCTTTTGTAAATAAAGTTTTTTTTTGTTTTTTTTTTTTTGTAATACAGGAATGCTTACTTTCTTGTTTGTCTGTGGCTGCTTTCACTTTGCAACAGCAGAGTTGAGTTGTTGCAACAGAAACTCAGTGATCTGTAAAGCATAAAATAGTTTTTCTTTCAAAGAAGTTTGCAGACCCCTGATTCAAATAATAACTCTCTCTGATTGAATGTTTGCTATGCCATGTACCGGCTCTGTGCTCTGTCTTTTATATACCATATGTCATTTATCTTGGCATATTCCTTTTTTTTAAATAAATGAGGATACCAAGCACTAAACAGTGTAAAATATTTGCCCAAGATCATATGGCTGGTAAGGATGGGACTGGAGTTTGAATCCTTATACATTCCAATCACTCACTTTTTTTTTCCGTGGAATTATTTTTCGACAGTAGTAAGTTCCTTGTCATCTATGGTATAAAAAGAAAAAAATATTAATAGTTGGTCTTTATCCTTGGCTCCTGGCACCTTTAGAGCTCCTGAAACCCTTGGAATTTCCTCAGGGATAAGATGCTCAAAGTGTGCTTTCTTCTAATGAAGTGACTTTTGGTGGGTTCCTAGAAAGCTTCAGGATGAGGGCTGGCCACGAGGAACACCTAGTCTGAGGCTTGAACTTTCAGCCGCAGCCCATAGCCTCTGAGGGGGGAGAGAAACTAGAGACTGAGTTAATCATCAGTGATCACAATCATGCCTATGTAATGAAACCTCCATTAAAGACTCTCAAATGACAACATTTAACATGCTTATGAGTTGCCAAATACATCCACCTTTCTGGACAGTGACACATCCCAAATGCAGGGGAGAGATGTTTCTGAACTCAGGACCTCTGGTCTTCCTCTTATATACCTCTTAACCTGGCTGTTCATTTTTATCAGCTATAATAAATTATAATATTTAAGTATAGCATTTTCCTGACTTTTATGAGTCATTTTAGCAAATTATTGAACCGGAGGTGGTATCTCTGGTTTTGTAGCCAAGTAGAACAGAAGTGTGGGTAAACTTAGGACTTAAGCTTGCAACTGGTGCCTGAAGTGACGACAGTTTTATGGGACTGGGCTCTTAAGCCTGTGGGATCCAATGGGAAATCTGTGTAGTTAGTGTCAGCATTAAGTTGCATTGTATGACGCCCCATTGATTTGAAGAATTGGAAAATTGGTTGGTGTGAGGGAACAAAAACCTCTCTTCATCTGAAATAAAATATCACACCTAACCATACTTATTTGCCCTTTATACTCTGCAACTGTTTTAAATATTTTGAGATATACCGAATTGTGTAATTTCCTTTTGTTTTTATTAGAAACATTGATGATATGTTCTGAGCATCTCATCTCCTATGAGATGAGATGAAAATAAAGTCCTCTCTGAGTGAGTGTATAAATCCAAACATGTAGCTTAGACAAAAAAAAAAAAAAAAAAAAACCCTCAGAAGGCAGTTATTCAATCAGTAACTTGTCTGTCACACTACAGTGAAGGATAATCAGTTATGAGAACTTATGAAATAACTTATTCATAAATGTAAACTGAAGTACCTTAAAATATATATTCCTTTATTTAACAAAGACTGAGAGACCTAAATATGCCAGCTATATTTTTAGGTCCTGAATAACCAAAGACAAATGCAACTTAGAGTGTCCTTCCAGAATTCAGAGTCCATTTGGAGATACAGAGATAGAGAAGCTAGTTATAAAATAATGGGATAGGAGATGTAACATAGTCTTATTTAAAGAGCCTTCAGCATATAAAGAGAAAAGCTAAATGACTTTTCCTTGCAAGGAAATGTAATGAACTTTTTTTACATAAATACACTCTCTCTTCCTGACAGGTAGCAACAAAAGTGACCGACTACAAACACCTAAATTCCAAAGACCTGAAAAATGTAAAGTTGGAGATACGAGTGTAATTATAACTCTAATTAGTGACCTAAATACCAAATCACTCCCTGAATGATCCCATAATCATTCAGAGTTCCATTTTACACATTCAAATTCACAGGCAGTAACACCGGGTACTATCTAACTATTTGGTTGGTGAATGAATGCTTCTATTTTGTGATTTGGTTTTCTTTTTTCCAGGTTTATTGAGATATAATTGACATAACGTTGTGTAAGTTTATGATATATAAAGTACAAAAATTCCATTTATTTGATAAAAAAAATACACAACATGAAATATCAGAGTGAAATAAAAACATTTTAGAAAAGAAATCAATAGAAACTTGAATAGAAACTAGAATAGAAAAAAGAAATCAATAGAAACTAGAAACACTAGTCTTTAAAAGTTTTTAAAATTAGGACATATGTATTAGATTATTCTTTTTTTTTTTTTTCTAAATTTATTCATACCTAAGGAGTTCTTTATGTTGTTGAACTGAGCTTTGTATAACTGTTAATAATTTGAAAAAGTTATGTTGATTTATAATTTAAAAAATTAATAGAGGGAAAAGAAAAATACACTGATATATTTTTATATGAATTTTTAGAAACACTATATAACCCCCTTTAGATGACCTGTGACACTGTAGATATGCACATATATAATACAACATAATATTAATCACTTTAACTCTAATACCTGGTGTGTTGTTTTGGGGACAAAAAGCGATTTCTCATGAGTTGCCTCTATAGGGATGAAGTCACCACTGCAGTTGCTAATCTTCAATAGACCCTGAAAGGAGTTCAGGGCTGAGGTCAGGGAAGAGGCTTTCTGTCTTCTGGGAAAAATTAGCAGAACAGGACTTCAGATAGACATTTTAGAAGACTTTGCAAGCTCAATTTCATTTATCTTCTCATATCTAGAAAAGGACTAAAATTGTTAACAGAGACCATCTGCTCATGTGACTGGCAGCAACCATCTGCCAAAATGTGTGCATGATTGTAATTATGCCACTTCACTAAAATCACACATATAGTGACCTCTCCCTACCTCTTTGGAGGAGTTCCTGAGAGCTATCTGACAGTCCTCATTTTGCCCCCATAAAAATTAACTCACAACTCAACTCTCATACTGTACTTTTATTTATTTATTCATGTTAACAGTTTTTATAAGGTATCTGCAGTGGGGACGTAAATAAAACCCAGCTCAGTTCAGTTCAGTCACTCAGTCTAGCCTGACGCTTTGTGACCCCATGGCCTGCAGCACTCCAGGCCTCCCTGTCCATCACCAACTCCCAGAGCTTACTCAAACTCATGTTCATCGAGTCCTTGATGCCATCCAGCAATCACCCTCTGTCGTCCCCTGTTGGGGTCCTTTAATGGAGCGGAACCTTGTGGTGCGGAGTCGACGATAAGAAAGTGAAAGAGAGAAAGGGAGAGAGAGAAAGAGAGAGAGAGAGAGAGACAAAAAAGACCCGGGGACCTAAGCTCTGATGGAGCAAAGGTGCTTTAATGATTTTTCTATGAGTATATATAGGCTGCAGTACAAGAAACTTCTTTCGGGAATGATAGAGATCAGAAAACCAAACATACAGCAACCGTTACCAAGGGACCAAGGGGTAACGTTAGTCACAAGGTCAGGACACATCCATATCTCAAGTAAGGGGAAGGAGATTAAGCTGTTTTGTCCTAAGGAGAATGTTTACTAAAGGAGACCCATGCTTGCCTCACATAATGACCTCAGTCCCTGGGAGCAGCGTGCTGTTCCACTTGAAGAGGGACAAAGGACTCATGAGAGACAGCACGTAGGAATCCTCTCGTCAAACATTCCCTGACACTTCCCCCTTATTTATTTATAATATTTGTAAGAAGAGTTCTGACCATCAGAGTTTGTTTAGTTTTGACAGTCTTTGCATGAAGGCAACAGTAGACAACAAATATAATTGTTAAGACAATCACCAAAATTATAGTTCTAGACCCAATGCTATGAGTAAGGCTTTGAAACCATCTATGTGGGTCTAGCCCAGATAATTGATTAGCCAATTGTATAGCTAAAGTTCCCATACTAGTGGAAGAGGGCAGATTATTAGAAAAAGTTTTACATATTTTTTTTTGTAATAATTGTACATTCAGAGAGGTATTATCACGTATGTTTTGTAAATGAAACTTGATTTGTTCCCAGTTGTAGGCACTATTATTAAAATGAACAGGAGTAACACAAAATTGAGTAGAATTTCAGTCACATTTTAGCATCACCTGTTTTTGTACATCTGTTAATTGATCTCCAACCCATTCGATGGCTGTTTTTAGGTCCTGTATTTCTTTTTGAATATCCTCATCTATTTGAGACTGAGTGGCTCACATAGTATAAGCATTTTTAGTCCAATTTTGGATAAAATTATGTGTTTGAATTGAGGTTTGTAAAGTAACGCTAGTGATGACAGCAATGGTGCAAATAGTTATTAATCCTATAATGCCAAAAATCAGCCATCCAATGAATCGTTTACATCGCTAGAGCAATTTAGTAAGCAACCGGGAAGCAAGTCCAGCCATGGGACCTTCTTCCCAGGGCTGTTGGAGATTTATTGGTAACCATAGACTACGTCGAGATCAAAGAATTAAAAGAGAATCATATCTTAAGGAAATAGAGGAGTTAAGACAAGTATATAATCTGCAATTTATGCAAGTTACAAAACGTATAGTCTTATTGAATTGTAAATTTTTTATAGCTACAACAAAAGGAAGTGGAACATAGGCTTGTATAAAATATGATTGATTATAGTGAAAGAAATAATTGCTATAGCTATGATTGGTCCCCGGGGAATGTCTGGTCCAAGTCCCAAGTTTTTCAGTGTATGCAGCAAGTTTTTAGATGTCCTATTGTTTAGGCCCAATCTGTTTATCAAGGATGATTCGAGGACGAGGCGGGGGCCATTCCATCATCAAGCTAGCCAAGAAGTCTTCTGTCATGGTAATGTTCTGTTGTAGTATTAGTAACCTTTCATGTTATTTGAGTAATATAATCATACATAGTATTGTTAATATCATCTGAGCAGTTTAATAACCACATACTATGGGGTCCCCAATTGATAATTGTATGATTAGCTATAAACATTAATTTTCCTGGTTTGGCATGACATTTTTGTCCCAGTGAACAGGAATATATTTAAAGTTCTTATTAGTAAACCGTTGGCATGTTGTTCTTTGTTCTTTCCCTAATTCTTTCTCTAAAGTTTCAGTAGTGTAAACATGATTTAGTGACAAAGAAAGGGCAGTAAATAATCGAAGTAGTGTCCGAAAATCTTTTTCTGGAGGCAGGACGAAAGCCCAAGTTTGTCGACTAACGTTTATACATAATTATGCTGGGCCCATACATAAAGGAAGGACTTTATAACCTAGAACGATATTAATTAGTTTTTCTTTTTCTTTAGGATGAGAGGGCCCCTCCAAGTTCTAAGGAGGAGGCATATGTGTTGACTCATTAGTGGATATGGTTGGTCTTATATCTGTCAGGGAATGTTTGACGAGAGGATTCCTACGTGCTGTCTCTCATGAGTCCTTTGTCTCTCTTCAAGTGGAACAGCACGCTGCTCTCAGGGACTGAGGTCATTATGTGAGGCAAGCATGGGTCTTCTTTAGTAAACATTCTCCTTAGGACAAAACAGCTTAATCTCCTTCCCCTTACTTGAGATATGGATGTGTCCTGACCTTGTGACTAACGTTACCCCTTGGTCCCTTGGTAACGGTTGCTGTACGTTTGGTTTTTTGATCTCTATCATTCCCGAAAGAAGTTTCTTGTACTGCAGCCTATATATACTCATAGAAAAATCATTAAAGCACCTTTGCTCCATCAGAGCTTAGGTCCCCGGGTCTTTTTTGTCTCTCTCTCTCTCTCTCTCTTTCTCTCTCTCTCTTTCTCTCTTTCACTTTCTTATCGTCGACTCCGCACCACAAGGTTCCGCTCCATTAAAGGACCCCAACAGTCCCCTTCTCCTCCCGCCTTCAATCTTCCCCAGCATCAGGGTCTTTTCCAATGAATCACTTCATTGCATCAGGTGGCCAAAGTATTGGGAGTTTCAGCTTCAGCATTAGTCCCTCCAATGAATATTTAGGACTGATTTCCTTTAGGATGGACTAGTTGGGTCTCCCTGCAGTCCAAGGGACTCTCAAGAGTCTTCTCCAACACCACAGTTCAAAAGCATCAATTTGTTGGTGCTCAGCTTTCTTTATAGTCCATCTCTCACATCCATACATGGCTACTGGAAAAACCATAGCTTTGACTGTAAGTACCCTTGTTGGCAAAGTAACGTCTCTGCTTTTTAATATGCTGTCTAGGTTGGTCATGACTTGCTTTCCAAGGAGCAAGCATCTTTTAATTTCATGGCTGCAGAAACCATCTGCAGTGATTTTGAAGTAAAAATAAATAAATTCTATCATTCTTTCCATTGTTTCCCCATCTATCTGCCATGAAGTGATGGTACCAGAATCCCTGATGTTGGTTTTCTGAATGTTGAGTTTTTAAGCCAGCTTTTCACTCTCCTCTTTCACTTTCATCAAGAGGCTCTTTGGTTCCTCTTCACTTTCTGCCATAAGGGTGGTGTCATCTGCATATCTGAGGTTATTGATATTTCTCCTGGCAATCTTGATTCCAGCTTGTGCTTCATCCAGCCCAGCGTTTCTCACGATGGAGTCTGCATACAAGTTAAGAAAGCAGGGTGACAATATACAGCCTTGACATACTCCTTTCCCGATTTGGAACCAGTTTATTGTTCCAAGTCCAATTCTAGCTGTTGCTTCTTGAGCTACATAAAGATTTCTCAAGAAGGTCAGGTGGTCTGGCATTCTCATCTCTTGAAAAATTTTCCACAGTTTGTTGTGACCCACACAGTCAAAGGCTTTGGTACAGTCAGTAAAGCAGAAGTAGATGTTTTTCTGGAATTCTCTTGCTTGTTTGATGATCCAACAGATATTGGCAACTTGATCTCTGGTTCCTCTGCCTTTTCTAAAACAAGCTTGAACATCTGAAGTCCATGGTTCATGTACTGTTGAAGCCTGGCTTGGAGAATTTTGAGCATTATTTTGCTAGTGTGTGAGATGAGTTCAACTGTGTGGTAGTTTGAAAACTCTTTGGCATTGCCTTTCTTTGGGATTGGAATGAAAACTGACCTTTACCAGTCCTGTGGCCACTGCTGAGTTTTCCAAATGTGCTGGCATATACATTGAATGCAGTACTTTAACAGCATCATCTTTTAGGATTTGAAATAGCTCAACTGGCATTCCATCATCTCTACTAGCTTTGTCTGTAATGATGCTTCCTAAGGTCCACTTGACTTTGCACTCTAGATGTTTGGCTCTAGATGAATGATCACACCATTATCTGAGTCATGAAGATCTGTTTTGTACAGTTCTTCTGTGTATTCTTGCCACATTCTTAAAATCTTCTACTTCAGTTAGGTCCATACCATTTCTGTCCATAATTGTGCCAATCTTTACATGAAATATTCCCTTGGTATCTCTATTTTTCTTAAAGAGATCTTTAGTCTTTCTCATTCTGTTGTTTTCCTCTATTTCTTTGCATTGATCACTGAGGAAGTCTTTCTTATCTCTCCTTGCTATTCTTTGGAGCTCTGCATTCAAATATTTATATCTTTCCTTTTCTCCTTTGCCTAAAACCAGTTCATAGATCCCTTAATCAGTTGGTACCTTAGTAAGCACACATTTCCGATGAAGGAGAAAGATGACATATGTTATCTTTGTTTACAAATGAAAAAAAGCAAAGAAAACAAAAAATATACAGAAAGATAACCAACTGGTCCAAAGTTATGAAGAAAAGAAGGACAGAGTTACAATTTTCCTCAAGCTCCCCTGACATAAACTCTCCTGTGCAGCAGTTTAATCATTCAAAAACAGTGGTCAGGAAAGAGAGAGACAATACATATAACCCTGTACTGATTATATATATATATAAACAGATGTCTGATGATAAATTTAGTAGTGCTGTTTTTTGTTTGTTTTTTTAATAGCACACATGCGTTTGAGTTTGGTTTTGTGTGTTTACTTTTGTTTCATTTTAAATATTTTAAATATCACAGTAGATTTTTAAATATACCCTCAAAAGGAAGCTTTTTCTAACAATCAATTTCCAGATCTATGTCTTGTCAAAATTAAAACAATGTAGTTTTGAGAGTTCCCTGGTGGTGTGCAGTGGATAAGACTCTGTGCTTCCAATGCAGGGAACACAGGTTTCATTACTGGCCAGGAAGCTATGATCTCACATGCTGCATGGTGTGACCAATACACTCACACACACTTGTGTCAGTGATCCCCTCCACACAGACAATGGAAACAATGCCAGACTTTATTTTCTTGCGTTCAAAAATTACTGCAGATTATGACTGTAGCCATCAAATTAAAAGACACCTGCTTCTTGGAAAAAAAGCTATGACCAACCTAGACTGTATTAAAAAACAGAGACATTACTTTGCTGACAAAGGTCTGTATGGTCAAAGCTATGGTTTTTCCAGTAGTCATGTATGGATGAGAGTTGGACCATAAAGAAAGCTGAGCACCTAGAATTAATGCTTTTGAACTGTGGTGTTAAAGACTCTTGCGAGTCCCTTGATGTGCAAGGAGATCCAACCAGTCCCTCCTAAAGGAAATCAGTCTTAAACAGTCATTGGAAGGACTGATGTTCAAGTTGAAGCTCCAGTACTTTGGCCACCTGATGTGAAGAACTGACTCATTGGAACAAACTATGATGCTGGGAAAGACTGAAGGCAGGAGGAGAGGAGATGACAGAGGATGAGATGGTTGGATGGCATCACCGACTTGATGGACAAGAGTTTGAGAAAGATCTGGGAGTTGGTGATGGACAGGGAAGCCTGGCATGCTGCAGTCTATGGGGTTGCAATGAGTCTGACATGACTGAGTGACTGGACTGAACTGAATTCTTGACCTACAATACAGGTTTTCCAGGAGCCAAGTAAGGTAGTCTAATATATCCATCTCTTTAAGAATTCTCCACAGTTTGTTGTGATTCCCACCCTCAAAGGCTTTAGCATAGTCAATAAAACTTAAGTAGATGTTTTTCTGAAATTCCCTTGTTTTTTCTATTATCCAATGTTTGTTGACAATTTGGTCTCCACATATTGATAAAGTCTAACTTGAAGGATTTTGAGCATTATTTTGCTAGCAATTGTACGGCACCTTGACCATTCTTTGGCATTGGCATTCTTTGTGATTAAAATGAAAACTGACCTTTTCCAGTCCTGTGGCTACTGTTGAGTTTTCCAAATTTATATTTAGTGCATCATTGAAACAGCATCATCCTTTACGGTTTGAAATAGCTCAGCTGGAATTTCATCACCTCCAGTAACTTTGTTCACAGTAATAATTTCTTTGGCTCACTTGACTTTATGTCACTTTGATTACCAGCCAAAAGAACCAAGAAGAAGGGAAATTTCCCCTCCCCTTAGGTTTCATAGTGGTTTGAATCTAGGTTTTTTGTTTTATTTCCTTATCACTGCATCCAATAAATGACATCATTTTTATTCTCCAAAAATATATTTGAATTTTGTAGCTTTCAATGTTCATGACATGGACTTTAGGAAGTATCTCATTAGATGTTTTAATTAAAGTACAATTTAAAAAGCAATGTGCCCTCTTCCCCTAAAAAAAGTGGTGTACATCTTTTTTTTTTTAATTATTTACTTCTACAGATTTAGAGTTGTATAATAAATTTACCTAATTTATTTATAAAAATTATTTCTATATATGCCATATATTACAATAGCCCAACATAATTACCAAAAGAAGCTATCAACCTTATTACAGAGTCTTTTAGAAAACAAATGATCAACAGAAATTGATGTATTTATTATCTTTTCTTACATTATTTGTAGCTCTACTAAGGATTTTCTAAAAAAAAAAGTTGGTACTCTGCTTTTGCATAATTTCTCAGAACTCAATTGTATTATAAGTTGTTCTTCTTCTGCATGCCTTTTCTTTTTATAGGCAAAGATTGTTGAAATATAGAGTTCAAGAAAAGTTTGTAATTTCAACACTCCACAGAAGTATTAAATATTACTGAATATGACATATTTATGTGAAAGTCTGTACAAGATTTGAGCATAAAATCAGTATATATTTCAGTTATTAGCATCTCTTTATGGGAGTAAAGTAAAAGGTGGATCATCCAGCAGAGAGAGCCTGCTTACAATTCTCAGACATTTTCTCCATCTTTAATGGCTGATCTCCTACAATCTACTGTTTTAAAATGACAAAGTTTCCTTGTGGTAATTCTCCTTTCTAAACGTATATAGATACAACTAGTAAATTACACAGAGATATAAGTGGAAATGATAACATTATTTCATTTGGTGCATTTAGAGAGGGTAATCACACCAAATAATTATATATACACTGTGCTGTAATTTAGAATGAGCAATGTGCAAAATTCAGGAACTAGAGTAGCTGTGACTAAAGATGTCAGAGATTTCATAGAGGATGTGACATTTTACCTTTGCAAATTCTCACCCTTTACTCTGATCAGGATTTTCAATCATTTCTAATACAAATTTGTTGAGATATTGCATTTTTTGTTTAATGGAGAACTACACCAGCAAAAAGAAGTGAGAGATATCTGGATGGGGCAGGGGACTTGTCATATAGCAAAGCAGATCTACCAAATCTCTGCCAGGCCATTGGAAGCTCTGGATCACTCACTACCTGTGTTGACTGAAAATAATGCACAACCTAAAACTTCAGAATTATTTTTAATTAGTGGACAAAACTGAGAACTTAAAGCTCTGGAAGCAGCCTCTCAGATAGCTCTGAGAAGTAAGAAAGGAGCAAAGATACATAAGATTTTTTTGCAGCAAATATGAAGTAAGTAGAGCACCAAAAGATTACTGTTAGTTTAAAAACAAACAAACAAACAAAACAACAGATTATCTTAAGGTATTTAGTGTTTATCTGTATATGGGAAGATGCAAAAGTCTGAGCTCATTGAAATCATTCCTTTTGATGTCAAAAGCTCAGCCTCTGTATACTGGTGCTGAATTGATTCTCAGAGACAGAGTTTGGTGTAAAATAGAAAAGAATAACTTTATTACTTTGCCCGGCAGGCTCCTGCTTTTGAAAACCATGTGTCCAAACAAGGGAAGTTTGGTGTGGAGTTTCATGGCAACAATTCAAGGGTGGGTTTACCGGTAAGATGAGCATGTGTGCAGGGCCTCCACTCCCCTAATTTGGCCTCAGGTAATCTTGATGAGCTTCTCGGGTGCCGTTAGTGTTGCCTCAGGAGGCCATTCTCTGGTGTGAAGAATGCTGACCTCTTAAAAAAGCTTAAAGACATTTCTGTGTGCATTCCTCATGGTGGAACCAGGACCGTGCCCCAAAGCCGTGCTGTTGTTTCCTGGTGGCACCTCCCTGGTCTTTGTTCATGTTCTGTCTGACATTTTGAGACCCATGGACTGCAGCATGCAGGCTTTCCTGTTTTCACCATGTCCCAGAGTTTGCTCAAACTCATGTCCTAGGTTAGCAGCTCTTGAATCTGCCCTCTGGAACTCAGGGAAGGTCATGGAAACTGCAGTTGAGAAGCAGGGAACAGGAAAGGCTTCCAGGCCCAGGAGCCCCACAGGGTCTTGCTCAGATTTATTTAATTTGATATGTTCCTTGGCGATCTAGGGCCGGTATCCTGAGCTTTTCCTGTTCTGAGTCCCCCTCAGGGTGCAACACTGGGAGCGGCTGCAGAGGCTGAGGGCTTGGCAGTGGGTGGCCCGTCTCCAGCCTGAGTTCCCTCAAGGTTCATCATCTGGGATGGCTGTAGTGGCTTGATGACTGCAATATCCTCTGTTTACTGATCTGACAGGTGAGAAATGGAATAGTTCCTGTCATGTCAATAAGCAAGGCTGTCACAGCCATCAGGGATTCTGGCCCTCCACATATGAATTTCTGAGCGTAGATGGTGCCCAGGAGGAACAATGTCTGCTCTCTGGCAGCCCTTCAGCTGCCGCTGCTTCCTCCATAGAGCACTGAGGAGCTGGGGAAATATGAAGACACTAGCCCTAGATGGCTGAGACGCACATGAAAGGAGTGATTTCAGTAAACCCAAGCTCTTGTATCTTCCCATACATAGAAAGATGCCAAGTTCCTTAATTTGAATATCTGGCTTTCCTTAATTAACAATAATCTTTTGATGTTCATACTATCTGCCCTTGTTGCAAACTTCTATATAACTAGCTCCTCCCCCTGCCTCCTTGGTTCTCTCACACTCACTTGAGATGCTGTCTCCCAGACTTAAATTCTCTAACTCCTAAAACTCCTAAAAGTTCCCACCAAATAAAACATAACTCTCAACTTTTAGGTCATGACTTTTTTTCTTTTTCTTTCAAGTTGACACAGGCAACATTTTCACTCACACCTGGTGGGAGAGTCTCGCATTGAGAGAAAATGCCAAGGCCCTTGTACCACAACTTAGCTCAGTCATTAGTGAGGAGATGCCTTCATCAGAGCACACCCTAGGCTGTCACTGTTATCGAACACAAGTTTGTGCATCTGAAGTACGGTGAGGCCAAACAAACTGAAACAGCAGAGCTTGGAGCAGAGACAGTTTTATTGCAAAGCCAAGCAGGGAGAAAGGGTGACGTATGCTCAACCTCCCCTGCAAATTCCCTGATGATTTTGGGAGGAAAGTTTTCATAGGCAAAATCTGAGGTTTTGGTGGCAGAGTGTGTGGCTTTCTTCTTATCAGTTGCTGGTGAGATAATTTTGCAGTGAAGAAGCCAATGTTGATTCCATGTTGAAAACTGTTTCTTTTACTTGCCCTTCATTTTATTATTATTATTATTATTATTATTATTGCTCATAATAGCCTGCCTTAGAGGACCCTGCCCCTCTGCCTAACTATAAAGTGCCTTTGTCCAGCTCATAGAGAGATAATCTGATCCTGCCCACCTGTGAATAGAAAGGATTAACATACCCCTTCCAAAGGCTGGTCTTTCTGAGAGATGTTTTGCAAGACTGAAGGCTTTCACTTTATTTCCCCATTGTTTCTCCCTCTCTATTCAGCCTTTAGTTAGTTCCTCATTGCTCCTCTCTCTGGCTCTGTAAAATTACCTGGTTTCCAAACCCTGACAAGATGGTTACTTTGAGACATTAGGCTGTCATCTTCTCAGTCAGCTGACTTTCCAAATAAAGTTGTTTTCATTGGCTCAATATCTCTTCTCCCAGACTTACTGACCTATGGTGCAGAAAGCAGAGTAATAGCAACAGAGCAGTGACCCAGGAATCTTGTCTTCAGCCTGAAGTTACCATCCTCCACCAGAGTGGGGGCTTAGTTCCTGCGGAATAGTTCAAAGCTATTGTTATGTGTATCCCTTGAGTAGGAACCAAGAACATGCCCCAAGGTTGCACTATAGTTTATTGACTGCTCTGCATTCTCCCTTTCCTGATAAGCAACTGTTTGAATCTTCCCTTTGGAACTTAGGAAAGCTCAAGGAGGCTGAAGGAAGGCTAATTCCTAAAAATAAGAAACAGGGGACACAGGAAGACTTTGATGCCCAAGAGGACCTCTAAGGGTCCTGCTCAATTTCACCACCACCTCTCTTAGTCATTGGCCAGAGGCCATCCTAATAGTGAGACCTTATCTTGAAATCTGAGGCCAACACAGAGAGACTACAAACTGGAGGCTATCAGATAAACTCCTATCCCCAGATTTGGGAAGTGAGTTCTTTCTTGAAGGGAAGTCTGAGTATGCTGACTGCATATCTGTCACAGCACTTAAAAGAGTAATGAAATTTGTATAATTCAAAATCCACCAGTCATTGGGTTCCATTTGGTTAATATAGTAATACTTATTTTGTATAGTGAAAGGGGGTAGAATTTGCCACTCCAAAATGTTTCTTTGGCACTAGGGTTATCTTGAGCTGGTTATATTTTAAGGGGGAAAAAAAAAAAAACAAACAGACACAGGAGACAACCAGTAGAATTCACTCTTTTCTAAGGGATATTTACATTTATAAGGAAAATCTCCATTTGTGTGGGTGTCTTCCTGGCTACCCCAGGGGAAGGAGAGTGACTAAATCTTCTTATCAATGGAGAAGGCAAAGACCTAAATGTTCATAACAATCCTACCTTTGTTAACTGTGCTTCCTCTAATAATCTCCTATAAGTGGTTCCTCTTGCCCCACCAGCATCTTCTGCTTTTGGCTGCAGATGGTATTTAAAATGTGGTGGGTTGGGCCATTTAAGGGAGTTATTTAGTTTTCCTAAGTATCTCACATATATAAAAGAGGCATATATACTATTGCAGTTTTTTGTTTGTTTGTTTTTCTCCAGATAATTCACCTAATTTACTCAGTGAAAATCTTAGAAGGGTAGAGAATTTTTTTTTCCCTCCCCTACAACAGAAATAAAGTACAGACATGTTGGGAATGGGTTTGGGACGTTGCTCAGTCACTCAGTTGTGTCCGACTGTTTGTGACCCCATAAATTGCAGCATGCCAGGCTTACCTGTGCTTCACTATCTCTCAGAGATGGTCAAACTCATATCCATTGAATCAATGATGCCATCCAACCATCTCATCCTCTGTCGCCCCCTTCTCCTCCTGCCATCATTCTTTCCCAGCATCAGAGTCTTTTGTAATGAGTCAGCTCTTTGCATCAGATGTCCAAAATAGTGGAGCTTCAGCTTCACCTTTAGTCCTTTCAGTGAATATTCAGAGTTGCTTTCCTTTAGAATTGCCTAGTTTGGATTTTGACTGGGACACCCCCTTGTAATTAGATATAAATTATCAGGAGAAAAACAAGAAAAAGTATAATATACCTCTTTTATATATGAAAGATACATAGGAAAACTAAGTAACTCCCTTAAATGGCCCAACCCACCACATGTTATATACTATCTGCAGCTAAAAGCAGGACATGCTGTGAGAAGATGTGACAGTTGCACTATAAAGAAAGCTGAGTGCTGAAGAATTGATGCTTTTGAACTCTGGTGTTGGAGATGACTCTTGAGAGTCCCTTGGACTGCAAGGAGATCCAACCAGTCCATCCTAAAGGAGATTAGTCCTGAATATTCATTGGAAGGACTGATGCTGAAGCTGAAGCTCTAATACTTTGGCCACCTGATGTGAAGAACTGACTCATTGGAAAAGACCCTGATGCTGGGAAAGATTGAAGGCGGGAGGAGAAGGGGACGACAGAGGATGAGATAGTTGGATGGCATCACCAATTCGATGGTCTTGAGTTTAAGCAAGCTCTGGGAATTGATGATGGACAGGGAAGCCTGGCATGCTGCCATCCTTGGGGTCGCAAAGAGTTGGACAGGACTGAGTGACTAAACTGAACTGAGCTGAGTTTAATCTCATTGATGTCCAAGTGACTCTCAAGAGACTTGCACAACACCACAGTTCAAAAGCTTCAATTCTTACGCCACCCCCAAATAATGCCACATTGGCATAATGATTATTTTGAATTAAAGTTACTTAAGAAGCAGACAATGCAAGAGGCATACTCCCACTTGCTTTTATTTCCCTGAATGCAGGAATTAAGTCTCCTATATGAAAGGTATCCTATCAACCAGGAGATAGAGACATCTTTATAATCCGAGACAGAGGATTTAGGCCTGAGAAGGCTGTATAAATAAATTTCGTTACTTCTACACTAGTTTACTAAACCAAAATCTATGCTTCTTTGCCTTGTCAATTGGTCACAAATTTCATGTTTCTTTATCTAAAAGATGCAAAAACATCCTGTGTTAGAGCAGGCAGATAACTAAATATGAGTAGAGAAAGGGGAACCTGGACCAATGGCAGGAAACCATGCATCTTGTGAATGACATGGGTCCTTGAGCAGACAAAGTAAAGCAGAAGTCTCTACAATGATAGGAAATCACATATTTTGGGGTGGCAAGAGTCCGGAAAGTAAATAAAGAAATGCAAGAAATGGAATCTCCTGGGTAGAAATATAACTTTTGCTTATTATGCCCTCATTACCATGAAATTAGCCTTGTGGATAAGAGGTTCCCATCATGCAACATAGCCATGACACTTTTGATCAAGACTTTCAAGAATCCTTCCTCCCCTCAGAAAGGTGGGGCTGGGACAAAAATCAGGAAATATTACCCCAAACCCTCCTTTCTCAATGAATATTCCACTCATTCATTTTCATGTCCCATGTAACCAGCTTGACAAAGAAACTCACAACAGCTACTCACCTCACTTTGCCCACTCTCCCCTTGAGAGTTTGTTTGCATAGTAAGTCACTTCAGTCATGTCTGACTCTGTGCAACCACATGGACGGTCACCTGCCAGGCTCCTCTGTCCATGAGATTCTCTAGGCAAGAATATTGGAGTGGGTTGCCATGCCCTTCTCCAGGGGATCTTCCCAACCCAGGGATCAAACCTGTGTCTCCTATGTCTCCTGCATTGCAGGCAGATTCTTTACGGCTGAGCCACCAGGGGAGCCCGAAGAGTGTACTATAGCTTAATAAATACTCACCATGGCTTCTTACCTCCATGTCCCATCTCTGAACTCTTTCTGTGACAAGAAAAGGACCTACTGTCAGGTAACATCTGGTGTGCTCACTTCTTTGACCCTCATATTTCCATGAGCTCCCCTAGAAACAGGTTAAATTTGTTTTTCTGTTATTAATCTATATCATGTCAATTTAATAATTAGACCAGCCAAAGCATCTAGAAGAGGAAAAGGAAAATGTTTTCTCCCCTACATAGGTGCCTTGGTTTCCACTGAAAAATAAAAACATTCTACTGTGGTCTTTGCTATCATGGAATTTTAATATCATTATCAGTAATCTATACTTATTTTTACTTAGTAATCATATCCTTCCCTTACCCTTGACTAGATAGATAGAGTTAGATGGTGCAAATAAGAGCCATATAATGCAAGTGGGACATTGCAGACATCTTGGCAACATTAATCTCTGAGATTTCTGCCAACAGAAAGCCTGAGGGCACATAAGTAGCCACGAGGGAAACAGATTTATGAGGCAGTGGAACTAGAATTTCTTACAGTTAAATCCAGATTAAAGTTACAATCATCTCATTGAGAAAAGGTGGTAGCAATTTCTCCAAAATGTCTGTGCAACTTGTTTCAGAATTTTTCATTGACAAAGAACTGTTTCAGTGTCAGGCTGGATAAGTCCTAGATGTGATATGATAGAAAAGCACAAGGCTTGGAGTCGTAAGACCTGCATTCAAACACATCTTTGTGACTAAGTAGCTCTATGACTGTGAATAAATCAAGTAAAATGTTTGAGCCTCAATTTTCTCATGTATAAAATATTAACAATATCTCACAGGACAATTTGTGTTAATCAAAAAACCTAACATAATGTGAAAGTATCTTGGAAATACTCATTCTTGCTTAAAAATACAAGATATTAGTAAGAATATCTGACTGAAAGGGATACTAAAATCTTTGCTACAGTATCATTAAGGGAAAAAATGATTACCAGTTTGACTTCTACTGCATTCTATGAAATAGAGTAGAAATATTCTACTATTCAAGCTGGTCTCCCTCTGGTAGAGTGGTTCTCCCTTAATATTTACATTATTTGAGATCCAGCACAAATTCCTCTTCCTCTATAAAATTTCTCTGATCATCTAAAGCTCTGTACCCTGATTAATTTCTTAAATCTTTATGTTAATTCATTACTTTATATTATTAGTTTTTTTTTTTCTTTTTCTTTTTGTTATTAGTTTTCTTCTTTTTAATCAACATAACTGTATGACACAAGGGGAAAACAAAAGAGTGCTTGACTTGGAATTAGGAGAAAAGGATTTTTGTCCCATTTTATCTTTTTTTTTTTTTTAATGTGTTATTCTTTGTTATAAAAACAGAGCAAGGTTAATGATACCATTCTGCTAGGGGAAAAAATGCTTATATGTATTAGTCTACTGCTCAGTGTTTCCTCCTCCTAGATGTGTTCATCCGTGTGGTTCCCCTGAAATGCTCTGAGGGTCATATTTTCAGACTCACACCCTGCTTTTTATTCCCTGCAATCAAGCTAAAAAGTAAAAATAAAATATCTTTATTAGCAAAGTGTTCCAGCTTGAGGATAAATTCTCTGACTCTCCTTTAAAGACTCAAAATAATTTCCCTGTGCCTCGTATGAGCCAGCTGCTGCTGCTGCTGCTAAGTCACGTCAGTTGTGTCCAACTCTGAGCAACCAGCTACTTAACCTTAAATAGTTAATGTTTTGTTAAGATCCATTCTCAAAGTTATTGAAGCATATTGATTATAAAAATTTGGGCGCATTTCATTTTCTCTGACTCATAGAATATGAACATAATGATCAAAGTTGTGAGTCAAAATGAATAGATTAAGTAATTCTTATGGGTTTCAATCTACCATACTTTAAATGTTTTCTACTCTAAGTTAAAATAATTCATATAGGTTGATAAATTTAGGATTCATCAGGCAAATTAATATACATGCACTCTATCAGCAATATTCACTAGAATATCTCACCTTTTTAATCTTTTCTGTACTTCATGGGCCAATCCCAAATCTTAGGGAATTCCTACCATCTGCATTGCTGTCTTGTTTTACCTTTAGGACACCTTTATGGCAGAAAGCTAAGAGAAACTAAAGAGCCTCTTAATGAAGGTGAAAGAGGAGAGTGAAAAAACTGTCTTAAAACTCAACATTCAAAAAATGAAGGTCATGGTTTCTGGTCCCATCACTTCATGGCAAATAGATGGGGAAACAATGGAAACGGTGACAGACTTTATTTTCTTGGGCTCTAAAATCACTGCAGGTGGTGACTACAGCCATTAAATTAAAAAATGCTCACTCCTCAGAAGAAAAGCTGTGACAAACCTAGATAGCATATTAAAAAGCATACACATTACTTTACTGACCAAGCTCGTTTTGGTCAAAGCTATGGTTTTTCCAGTAGTCATGTATGGATGTGAGAGTTGGACCAAAAAGAAGGCTGAGTGAGTGCTGAAGGATTGATGCTTTCGAGCTGTGGTGTTGGAGAAGATTCTTGAGAGCCCCTTGGGCTTCAAGGAGATCCAACCAGTCCATCCTAATGGAAATAAGTCCTGAATATTCACTGGAAGGACTGATGCTGAAACTGAAGCTCCTATATTTTGGCTACCTGATGCGAAGAGACTACACATTAGAAAAGACCCTGGTGCTGGGAGGGATTGAAGGCAGGAGGAGAAGGGAATGATAAAGGATGAGATAGTTGAATGGTATCACTGACTCAATAGACATGAGTTTGAGCAAATCCAGGGAGATAGCGGAGGACAGGGAAGCCTGGTATGCTGCAGTCCATGGAGTTGCAAAGAGTCAGACACAACTGAGTGGCTGAACAACAACCATATGCATTGTCTGTCTTGTTTCACCTTTAGGACAGTAAGAGATTCTGGCTTTGATATAGCCATTGAAAACTTAAAGTCTCTCCTTAGAGTTGTTCTCTAATTTCTTCAGGTATAGAAACAAGAATAAGCATATCAACATTTTCTACTGCTCTGCTTTAACTTCATTCTTATGACTTTGATAGTGAGGCATTTGACTATTAATATCTAGCCCCAATAGGAAAATCTACATTCCCTTTGCTTCTTATCCTTTTGTCTTTGAAATACTATGTAGACATTATCTCCAATATTTGTGTGGACATTGGTAAGTTTTGTTCATGCTTAATGTCATCTTCATTTTATCTTCTGTAACCATTAACTATATACTAATTTCTTCCCATAGATGTGGTCCCAAGCCCAAAAGTTAGCCAACTATTTACTGGCTTTAGATGGATACCTAAATTCATATTTAACTAAATTAGATCATTCTAGGCATTGAAACATGTATATTATCATATGTGAAACGAATCGCTAGTCCAGGTTCAACACATGAGACAGGGTTCTCAGGGCTGGTGCACTGGGATGACCCAGAGGGATGCGATGGGGAGGGGGATTCAGGATGGGGAACACAGGTACACCCATGGTAGATTCATGTCAATGTATGGCAAAACCACTACAATAATGTAATTAGCCTCCAAATTAAAATAAATAAATTTAGAAAAAAATAAATTAGATCATTCTAGTTTGTCATAATTGAACAATTATTCATCTATTTGTTATCAATTTTTCATTCCACCTTTATTTCTTCCTCTTCCCTTTTTCCTTTATTTAATTTTTTTCTTTATATTTTCATCTATACAAATTCTTTACTGCATTTGAGAAGCAAAGAGGCATATAATTTCTTGGCATTCATTCTAAGCTTAGAGCATTTTGATCTTGAAGTCTGCCAAGACTTTCCCAAGTGCCTTGAATCCAGTTGTGGTTGCTAAGATACATGTTATTGATCTTTTAATAAAAAATATAGGGATCAGGGTATGAAGAAGTGTGTTTACTAAGGAGTCTTGGTAATAAATTTTGCTTGGAATTTATAAAAATTCATATGATTAGAAGCTACTTTAACTTTTTCAATTGTTTTACTTTTTTAATATAAAAAATATCATTTCATAAAAGAAATCTTACTGTTTATCAAGAAATGCATCCATTTTCATGAAAATTAATCTAAGATTTTTTTGAGTGGCCAAACATTGAATGTCATAATGGACAATATAGCCTATACTTGTGCTGCCAGAATATGCAGTGGCCGCATTGAATTCTACCTGTTCACACAAGGGACAGGCTTCCCGGGTAGCTCAGCTGGTAAAGAATCTTCCTGCAATGCAGGAGGTCTTGGTTCGATTCCTAGGTTGGGAAGTTCCCCTGGAGAAAGGATAGACTACCCACTCCAGTATTCTTGGGCTTCCCCAGTGCCTCAGATGGCAAAGAATCCACATGCAATGCAGCAGACCTGGGTTCGATTCCTGATTTGGGAAGATCCCCTGGAGGAGGGCATGGCAACCCACTCCAGTATTCTTTCCTGGAGAAGCCCCATGGACAGAGGAGCCTGGAGGAACAGTCCATGGGGTCACAAAGAGTCAGGCACAACTTGAGCGACTAAGTACACACACACACACACACACACACACACACACACACAAGCGACACTTCTTAAGTATTTGCTGAACTGATTTCAATCCCTAATCTCAATGCCTACTCCTAGCTCAGTACGGTCCCTTATACTCTCATCATCTCTTCTTGGTGTGCTTACAGCTGTTTATTAATAGTCTCCAGTCTTACACTGTACTTCACCTTACTAACAAAATTGAGAGAACATAGTTTTGAGTCCTACACCATCATATATTAGTTATTTGCTTTGGGCATGTTAGTTATCTTCTTTATTCTTTATTCATCTATAAACAGGCCTAGTAATAGTTCTTATCTCACAGAAAATGAACATTAAATTTAATTATATAATGTATATGAAATATACAGCACTGTGCCCAATTCACAATAACAGTAGATAAATATTAAATCTCAACATTTTAAATTTTCTAAAATTCAGATCTGAACACATCTCCCCATTATTTAAATTCTGATAATTTTCAATTGCCCACAGAATGAAATATCAACTCCTAAGCATGACATACAAAGTTCTCAGTGATCTAGTTCCTGCTTACTGTTCAAGATACCTGATTCCTACATTCTCTTCATATCAATCATACAAATATTTTCATTCATAATCCTTAATTCCATGCCATTCAGATGTGGCAGACTCAGCCTTAAATATGTACAAATGTCATTTATCTCTTCCAGTCTTTCACTCTGAAGGCAGACAATTCGTTTTTCATAAACCATAAGCATGATCACCAGGAGTTAGTGTTCTCTAAACTTCCAGGCTTAGAAGATTTATCTTCTCTATCATTCCCTATTTTATGTATTTATGTAATCATATTTTTCATAGGTAATTAGACTTCTTTATACTATGATCTCCAAGCAGTTATATCATGTGCCTGCATCATTATAATTTTTAAACTTTTCTAATATATGAACATTTTTATTTCTGAAAAAATATTCATGTACAACTTTCCATATACTTATGTTTGCACTAAATAAAATATGTACAAAATAGACATTTAATATGATGAAATAAGCATATAAAGAGAAATGTGAATATTTTTGCTCAATAACCTCAATTACAAATCCTTTCCTGGAAATCATTGATTTATGACTGCAAAGTCCTAGAGAACTGAGACTTTGTTCTTAACCTCAATATTCCTCACAGTGTTCAGCTTCATTGTAAAGAGTTTTTAAAAGTAACTGAATTAATGAATAATCTTTACTTACATTGATAATGATAAAGGACAAAGTCTTTTAGTGGTGATACATAAAATGGTCACTGGTTCATTAATTTATGGTTCTGTAAGTGGTTCAAAGGTTAAAACTCAGAGTATCTAGATAGGTAGATAATTAATAATAAAATAACAAGAATAATATGTGATATTTACTGAGGAACTCTTTAAATAGAATGCCCTCATGGAATAGACAAGCAGTATGCGTTTTAATTTATCTTTTTGATTAACAGCTAATTTTTTTATAAAAACTAAAGTAACTTCAATTTGAGTAAAAAACATTCTGGAATGCAGATATTTTTAGTTATTAATTAAAAGGTGATCCAAATACTATATGCACTGGGAATTCTTTGGTGATTAGCTGGTTAGGGCTTTGTACTTTCACTGTCAAAGGCCCAAATTTTATCCCTGGCTGGGGAAGTAAGATTCTACAAGAAGTACCATGTGGAAACAAACAAACAAAAAACAAAACAAAAGAAACCCAAAACTATATGTGCAAATGTATAGGTAGTGACATTACAGTAGTAATACTATTACTACTGTTAGTAAAATACCATCACCAAATGTTTACTGATTACTTCCTCTATACCAAAAACTGTTCTGAATAATTTTACATCCATTAGTTACACTAATCCTCACCCAACTTTATGAGTTAATTAATATTATCTTCTTTTTACAGATAAAAAATAAAGCATAAAACATTTTAATAGGCTATTAAAGATTATAGACCTAGAAAGTGATATAGCTAAGATTTGAATCTAGATATTCTTGACTCTAGCACCTATGATTTTAATGATTATTTCATAGATCCTTGAAATCTTCTGTATCCATTCCTCTGTCAATAGATATTTAGGGGCGGGATGGATAAAGAAGATATGGTATATCTATACAATGGAATATTATTCAGCCATAAAAAGAATGAAATAGTACCATTTGTACCAAGATGGATAGACCTAGAGTTTATCATACTGAGTGAAATAAGTCAGACAGAAAAAGACAAATATAACAAGATATCACTTATATGTGGGGTCTAAAAAAAAAT
Organism: Cervus elaphus; assembly: GCF_910594005.1. Taxonomy (NCBI): domain Eukaryota; kingdom Metazoa; phylum Chordata; class Mammalia; order Artiodactyla; family Cervidae; genus Cervus; species Cervus elaphus. The sequence continues at coordinate 76,958,770 of NC_057819.1, read as the reverse complement.
GGTACAGATGAACTTATTTACAAAACAAAAAGAATCACAGATGTAGAAAACAAACTTATGGTTACCGGGGGGAAGATTGGGGTAGGGATAAACTGGGAGGCTGGGATTGACAAATAAACGCTGGTAATTATAAAATGGATGACTAATAAAGCCCTGATGTATAACACAGGAAACTCTTCTCAATATTCTGTAGTGACTTATATGGGGAAAAGAATATAAAAAAGTGGATATATCTGTATCTTTAGCTGATACACTGCTGTATAGCAGGAACTAACACAACTTTTTAAATCAGCTATACTCTAATAACATTTTTTAAAAAATGCTTCTAAAATTAGTTCATGGTATGGAAAAGCAAAATAAAGGCAATCTGTAGTCAATAATGGATATCTGAATTTTAAGTGCCTGAGTATATATGCTGAGTTCCATAATGTTGTACTGAGTATATATGCTGGATTCCATAATATTGTAGAAAGAAAGAAAGTGTTAGTCACTCAGTCATGTCCTAATCTTTGTCACTGTATGGACTGTAGCCCACCAGGCTCCTCTGTCCATGGGATTTCTCAGGAAAGACTACTGGAGTGAGTTGCCATTTCCTTCTCCAGGGGATCTTCCCAACCCTGGGGTTGAACCTGGGTCTCCTGCATTGCAGGCAGATTCTTTACTGTCTGAGGCCCTAGGGAAGCCCTAGCTGTAGAGTCTTTGTTGCTGTTCAGTTGCTCAGTTGTGTATGATTCTTTGTGACCCCATGGACTGCAGGCTTCCCTGTCCTTCACCATCTCCTAGAACTTGCTCAAACTCACTTCCATTGAGTTGGTCATGCCATCCAACCATCTCATCCTCTGTCTTCCCCTTCTCCTCCTGCCTCCAATGTTTCCCACATCAGGGTCTTTTCAAATAAGTCAATTCTTCACATCAGGTAGCCAAACTACAGGAGCTTCAGCTTCACCATCAGTCCTTCCAATGAATATTTAGGACTGATTTCCTTTAGGATGGACTAGTTGGATCTTCTTGCAGTCCAAGGGACTCTCAAGAGTCTTCTCCAACACCACAGTTCAAAAGCATCAATCCTTTAGTGTTCAACCTTCTTTATGGTCCAACTCTCACATCCATACATTACCACTGGAAAAACTATAGCTTTACCATATGTACCTTTGTCAGCAAAGTAACGTCTCTGCTTTTTAATATGCTGTCTAGGTTGGACTTATCCTTCTCCCAAGGGGAAAGAGTCTTTAAATTTCCTGGCTTCAGTCACCATCTGCAGTGATTTGGGAGCAAAGTAAATAAATAAATAAAGTCTGTCACTCTTTCCATTGTTTCCCCATCTATTTGCCATGACATGATGGGACCAGATGCCATGATCTTAATTTTTTGAATGTTGAGTTTTAAGCCAGCTCTTTCACTCTCCTTTTTCACTTTCATCAAGTGGCTCTTTAGTTCCTCTTTGCTTTCTGCCATAAGGGTGATTTCATCTGAGGTTATATGCAATTATGGTTTATAATTGAAACATACAATTAGTTTCTTGTGTTTTAAAGACTTAGATGAGAATATAAAGTGGGTAAAAACATGTATGAGTGTTCAAAGCACCTTTCTTTTCTTAACTTTTAATAGCTGATAGAATAGTTGAAATTACTGCTAAAGTCTCTATGTAATAACTTTACAAGTAGGATATCTCTATGCTTTGATAATTATTCTTGTGAGACCTTGGAACTTAATTAATTGGATTTTTTTAATTCTATTGGCAGTCAGATAAAGTTCTCTATTATTGTGAATAAGAACACACTATGACATTACACTGCAACTGAAAATTAATTATCTTTATTGATCAATATCAACTATATCAAGTGGAAAGGTCAGTGGTATGTAAACTTTATTTTTGGAATGTTAAATGTCCCTTTTTACTGCACTATGTGTATACATCACCTTCAGCTGAGCTTTGCACTTTAGCTAGAATATGACTTAATAAATAATAATTTGCTATTAAAAGTAAATGAAATGAAATGTAACTGTAAAGATGTTACATTCATACTTAGTTGAAATATATGTTGAATTTCTTTTTCTGTTAAATTGTTATGAAATATCCCATGCCCTTAAAAATGCAGCAAACTTTACCATGAGCAGTTCACTTATTTATCAACTCATAATTTAGAAGACTGAAATCAAAACTCATACTGACCTCCCCTTTCAGGAGAATATAGATACAGGTATACTGTAGTCAGACTTCTTAATTTAGTAACTGGAATGCTGGAGCGAATGAAGGCAGATACAAAGAAGCAGAGGAAGCTGAGTATAAGCTCTCCTTTTACAAATAAAAAAAGTGTAGTCCTGCTGGCATTCTATTTTGTAATATGTACCCTCAGAACTGCTTTGGTTAAGAGAATTATTTGAAATTGCAAACTCTTTCAACCTCCAGAGGAAACAACAGTTCTCTAGACCTGCACTGTCTAATAAGTGTCCCTGGGCGCACATGTCTCATTAGCATCGCACTGTGGCTTGTCAGAACTGAGATGTGCTCTATTAAATATAAGTTGGATTTCAAATATTTAATAAATAAAACAAAGATATTTTTCATAATTTTATACTGATTACATGTAGACAAAATAATAGTTTGAATATATTAGGCTGAATAAACTATATTAACAAATTTATTGCCACTATCTTTTTATTTATTTATTTATTTTTTCATTTATTTTTATTAGTTGGAGGCTAATTACTTTACAATATTGTAGTGGTTTTTGTCATACATTGACATGAATCAGCCATAGATTTACATGTATTCCCCATCCTGATCCCCCCTCCCACCTCACTCTCCGCCCAATTCCTCTGGGTCTTCCCAGTGCACCAGGCCCGAGCACTTGTCTCATGCATCCAGCCTGGGCTGGTGATCTGTTTCACCCTAGATAATATACGTGTTTCGATGCTGTTCTCTCGAAACATCCCACCCTCGCCTTCTCCCACAGAGTCCAAAAGTCTGTTCTGTATTTCTGTGTCTCTTTTTCTGTTTTGCATATAGGGTTATCGTTACCATCTTTCTAAATTCCATAGATATGTGTTAGTATACTGTATTGGTCTTTATCTTTCTGGCTTACTTCACTCTGTATAATGGGCTCCAGCTTCATCCATCTCATTAGGACTGGTTCAAATGAATTCTTTTTAATGGCTGAGTAATATTCCATTGTGTATATGTACCATAGCTTCCTTATCCATTCATCTGCTGATGGGCATCTAGGTTGCTTCCATGTCCTGGCTATTATAAACAGTGCTGCGATGAACATTGGGGCACATGTGTCTCTTTCAGATCTGGTTTCCTTGGTGTGTATGCCCAGGAGTGGTATTGCTGGGTCATATGGCAGTTCTATTTCCAGATTTTTAAGAAATCCCTACACTATTCTCCATAGTGGCTGTACTAGTTTGCATTCCCACCAACAGTGTAAGAGGGTTCCCTTTTCTCCACACCCTCTCCAGCATTTATTGCTTGTAGACTTTTGGATAGCAGCCATCCTGACTGGCATGTAATGGTACCTCATTGTGGTTTTGATTTGCATTTCTCTGATAATGAGTGATGTTGAGCATCTAGACCTGCTCTAGACCTTAGGGGAGTAGCGCCTGGGGCCTCTGGATCTGTAAACCAAATTCTGAGCATTTTGACTAACCTACTGTCTAGGGGTCATGGCCTGCTTTACAGTTTGTAAATGCAAGAGAAAGTCAGAGAAGGCATCATCAGAAACCATGAGCCACTTAACATGCTCCTCTTGGGAAGGGATCTTTAACAGAGCAAAGAGAAATGTAGCAGGTAAACTACAGACTCCCCTTGCTTCTTCTTGCAAAGCCTCCTTGTCTATTTACTAGGAGACAGGAGATCATACTGAGCTAATGCAACCCTACTTTATAGCAAATGTGAAATCTGCCTCATCTTCCTCGGACCAGGGAGTGGTGTGACACTCAAAGCACTCGTATGTGTTGCAATAGACCATTTAGTTTTGAATAACATATAATTTCTTTTATTATTAAGTTCCCGGGGGGGGGAAATGAAAAATAAAATTTCATTATTTTTTATACTTCTAATCTGTAATAACTAAAGTAAAAATTCTTCTATTTCCCTTTCTTGTTCTACATGCTCTTATATGGGTGTCACTTACTTAGCTCAGACAGCTGATTGCATTTTAAATTTCTTCTGGAACAAATGCTACCTGGCTAATATTAAATTGTATTACTTTTCCCTTCCTTATTCTAGGAGTGGGGCTTTCCTGGTGGCTCAGATGGCAAAGAATCTGCCTGCAAGGCAGGAGACTTGGGTTTGATTGATGAGTGGGGAAGATCTCCTGGAGAAGGGAATGGCTACTGATACCAGTATTCTTGCCTGGAGAATTCCATGGACAGAGGAGGCTGGTGGGCTAAGGTCCATGGGGTCATAGCATCAGACACAATTGAGCAACTAACACATAAACTAGGATTAGGCTTCTCTGTTCATAATCGTGATGTATTCTGTGTATTTGATGTGTACATGATGTGTATTTGCACATGTATTCTGTGGGCAAATTATATATCCCACCTTCACTGACTTTAGGTTTTATGGTAACAAATGAAGTGGTCAATGGAATATGAGAAAATATAATGCTTTCCATAACCAAGTAGCAGTTTAAGGGTGATGGTATGGTCAATTCAAGCCCATTTCTGTTCTTGATCACTGGCATGTGAATGGCATACTCCAGTTAGAAGCCAATCAGCTTGACCTCAGAATGAAAATAAACATCTTGTTTGAATGGAACAGAGGCAAGCAGAGTCACAATGTATAAACAGGAGAGATTATTTATTGCTGTCAACCATCGACTGTTTGTTACCACTGCAATTTTGCCTCAAGCATCAACTGTAAACTGGTGTGTTGTTTATGTTGCATAATTATGGATTTAATGATAATTAGGAAAAACTGTGATTCTAAAGTGCAGTGCACAGTACAATGCAAATACATATATTCTTACCAAACTAAGACCATTGTAGAGGCTTGGTGGCATGTGACAAGGAAGAGAAGGAAGTTTAAAAAAAAGATGACTTGTGAGGAATGTATCTCTTTCTCATTCTCTCAGGTTGCTGATCACTTTGTGTCAATTGTTGAGAATTCCTCCTCCATAGGAGTGGTGATGTGAAATGAAGAGGCGAATCTGTAACTTTCCCCTTCTAGTCCTTTTTCCTCCTGGAACTGGAACAGTAGTGTTCCCTCTGAGGAAATCTGTGCTAGGATAGATATCACTTATCTATCACCAAAAAAGTTATTTTGACTAAATTGTGAAAATCAAAGTCAAGATATACATAACTATTAATTAGATGATTAGCGTTCATTGAAATGCAGTTTGTCCTCCCTGTTATATTTGTTTGCCAAGTTTTCAGCCATGTTTTCTATATTTTGTTATGGACAGATTTTGTGCCATGACATTAAAAGAAAGCACAAAGTTATAAGTAACATGAGTCCTGTGTGCATGCTCAGTCGTGTCCGACTCTTTGTGATGTTGGACACAAAGAGTGTGTCTGGCCACTATGGACAGTACCCTGCCAGGCTCCTTTGTTCATGGGACTTTCCAGGCAAGAATACTGGAGCAGGTTGCCATTTCCTACTCCTGGGGATCTTCCCGATACAGGGATTGAACTGCTGTCTCTAACATTTACTGAATTGGCTGACAGATTGTTTACCACTAGCGCCTATGACATGTACATGCATGCATGAATGCTAAGTCACTTCTCTCATGCCCAACTCTTTTGGACCTATGACTGAAGCCCACCAGGCTCCTCTGTCCTTGGGGATTCACCAGGCAAGAATACTGGAGTGGGTTACGCTGCCTTCTCCAACAGATCTCCCCAACCCAGGCATCGGACCTGAGTCTTATGTCTCCTGCATTGGCAGGCGGGTTCTTTACCAAGCCCTTGGTAACTACCAGTTTGCTTTAAAATACATGATTACATGACTTTGTTTCACACTATATCTGAAAAGTTACAGATGCCAATTATTGCCATATCAGCTTTAAGTTTGAGGAAAGGAGACTTGAGAATTCCGCTAGAATTATGTAAGTTTCTAGAAAGTTTCTGATTTATACCTAGATTCCTTGGCTTCTGTGTTTTATTTAGTGCTTTCCACACCATCCTCTTTACAGCAAAGACTGCTGATTCCCCACAAAAGTTTCCCTGATCCCCACCCACGTATATACACATGTAAAGTCTGAGCTAAGTGCATATTGCTCTGGACTTCTCTTTATTATCATAGCAATTACAGCACTTGGATGGGATTCTCCCCCTGCCCCCGCCACGTTTCACGAGTCATGAGAATAGCTATACCTTACTATTGTTTTTTGTTTGCCGCATCCTCACTCACTTTGTCGTCCCCTACATGCCGCCTTTTAAGTGAGCTACTAGAAAATTGATGTTTTAATAATCTGAAAGCATCTCTCTTCTAGAAAGGTAAGGATAACTTTAATACATCATATTGATTGAACCAAGTAAACAATTATTATCTTATCTCAGGCAAAAAGATCTCTCTCAAGAAGAACGTGACTGGCCTTGCACACCCTGTAGCCCCAACTTCACACACACAGACATCTCTTTATAGCAACCTGTTTATCACCTTTGTCATGATGGTAGTCTTATTCTCTTTTCTAAGATAAATCCAGATGATGTGACTTGATCATACAGCTTGTCAACAAGGGGAAATAAATGATACAGATATTGGCTCCAAAACAGTAATTCTTAATCTTCACTATATATTAGAATCACCAGGGAGAAAATTCTTAAATAGCAATTTCATAGACCTTCTATCTTAATTAGTCTGGATTGGGGCCTGAACATCAGTATTCAGGAACAAAAAACTTCTAAAATTTAATGTATTACCAGGATTTAGACTCTGAAATTCTTAAAATTATGCTATACCAGTCCCTAATAGGCTTCCCAGGCAGCTCAAATGATAAAGAATCTGCCTGTAATGTGGGAGACCTGGGTTTGATCCCTGAGATTGGAAGATCCCCTGGAGAAGGGCATGGCAACCCACTCCAGTATTCTTGCCTGGAGAATCCCATGGACAGAGGAGCCTGGTGGGCTACAGTCCACAGGGTCGCAAAGAGTCAGACATGCCTGAGTGACTAACATTTTCACTTTCAGTCCCTAATAAGTCTTACATTTACACATTTCAGGACATTCTCTGGATGGCAGCACGCAGAACTCTGGCTGCAAGTGCTCAATTTCATTCAAGAATTGGGTGCCTAAAGAGGGATGCATTACCTTACTGGACGATATGCCAGACAGAGAGGGGAATCAGGCTCTGGTTAAGTTTTATTGTTACTTAAACATTAGTAATACATCCATTTACCTATTGGAAACTCTTCCTGTATTAGTTATTTATATTGACACATATATATGGAATCTAGAAAAATGGTACTGATGAACCTATTTGCAGGACAGGAATAGAGACCCAGATGCAGAGAATGAACTTGTGGACACAGTGGAGGATGGAGAGAGTGAGATGAATTGAGAGAACAGCATTGACATAAACACAGAAATGCAAGAAGAATAGAGAGCTAGAGTGAAATTGCTCTGTAACATAGGGAGTCCAGCCTGACACTCTGCGTTGACCTTGAGCAGTGAGATGGGGGGCGGGGCTCAATAGGGAGGGGATATATGAAGGCAGTGGAGCCCCACTCCAGTACTCTTGCCTGGAAAATCCCATGGACGGAGGAGCCTGGTAGGCTGCAGTCCATGGAGTCGCGAAGAGTCAGACATGACTGAGCGACTTCACTTTCACTTTTCACTTTCTTGCATTGGAGAAGGAAACGGCAACCCACTCCAGTGTTCTTGCCTGGAGAATCCCAGGGATGGGGTCGCACAGAGTCGGACACGACTGAAGTGACTTAGCAGTAGCAGTAGCAATGGCTTATTTATGTTGCTGTATGACAAAAATCTACACAGTATTATAAAGCCATTGTCCTCAAACTAAAAACAAAAACAAAACAGAATTCTATTCAGTTACACAGCCTGGTTTGTCCAGGTCAGGGTACCACAACTTTCAACTGTAATACACACTCTTGGCTGGGAGTGCAGATCATGAAGCAATTGCTGGATGCTGCAGGCATGCCAGCTTACCCTGACTCCAGATGTTAAGCTGAAGAGCTCAAAAGACTCCAAATGAGCAATAGTTGTGACATTTAGGAATGGTGTGATTATTATTTCAATTAATCATTGCCACATAAACAGAAAAAGTATAAAAATAAACAAGAAAAATCATTTCCTTTGACAATAAAACTTTTTACTCTGTAACCTCATCAGGTTGTAACTTACTTTATAACAGTTTCAAACACATGAACTTTCTAAATTAGCAAAATGAGGAAAATGCCAGCTTTCTTTGTACAGATTTTAATAATGTAAACAGATAATTATAAAAATATCTGATCCATCTTAGTTACATATATAGCATGTTTTGCAAATATATCATCAGAATATTGAAGACAGAAGGAGAAGGAGATGACAGAGGTTAAGATGGTTGAATAGCATCACTGACTCAATAGACATGAGTTTGAGTAAGTCCTGGGAGATGGTGAAGGACAGAGAAACCTGGCGTGCTGCAGTCCATGGGGTCGCAAAGAGTCAGACATGACTGAGCCACTGAACAACAATAACACCAAAATAGGAGCAAGAGGAATTTGTTAACTTTAGTAATTAAGCACAGGAAAATAGTATTCAAAGTCAGTTGTCCCATTTCAAGGACACACATGTTAATGAAACTGAGTAGGACCCTATGGGGCCCTCCTGAGTATGAATCCTTTCCATGTTTCCAATTTCTTGTTGATTGGAAATAGGCTTCATTAACCCTCCTTGAGACTTCAGTTGGTAAAGAATCCACCTGCAATTCAGGAGACCCCAGTTCAAATCCTGAGTCAGGAAGATCTGCTGGAGAAGGGATAGGTTACCCACTCCAGTATTCTTAGGCTTCCCTTGTGGTAAATTATTCACCTGCAATAATTTACCTGGGAGGAGACCTGGGTTCAATCCCTCGCTTGGGTAGATCCCCTGGAGAAGGGAAAGGCTACCCATTCTAGTATTCTGGCCTGGAGAGTTCCATGGGGTTGGAAAGAGTTGGCCATGACTAAGCTACTTTCACTTTTCACTGTTTCTTTTTCACCCTTCTTGACTGTCCCTGAGATCCAAAGTGCAGATTCTAACAATTGCTACTCAGGGGAGGGAAGGGATGCAGAAATAAAGGAGAATTCAGGAAACAATAGTGTAGCATGGAACAGAGGCTTGGTTCCTCCTCAGGGAATATACTTAACAATATCTTTGACTTCTTCAGCAGGAAATAAGGTAGGCAACCAGATGGAAAATGGTAACTTCATGCTGAGCACAGGATTCCTAGGACACTACCCTGTGGCCTTACCTCTAACCAGTCAGCAGAAAGTCTACACACAGTGGAAGATAATGAACACTCTGATCTCCTCCTAGAATGATATTCCCTTTAAAAATGTTCATGGTAGAGAAGAATCTTTGGAGTTGCTTCTTGGACACAAACCTACCATCTTCTCTGGTTGCCAGCCTCTTGACTAAAGCAATCTTTCCTTTCCAACCAACACTCATTTCTCAAATATTCACTTTTGAGCAGCAAACAGCTAAATGTGTGTTCTATAACAGTAAAATTGAAAAAAAAAAAAAAAAAAAAAAAAAACATAAAAAGAAGTCAAACATGTAGTTAGATTCAAAAGACCCATCTATGAACAATATCAAATAAGAAATATTGTTTCAGTAAAAAGCAAAATGGCTGAGGAAAAATAGCACATTGATTGTAGCAGAAAAAAAAAAAAAGAAAAAGAAAAGAAGACAAGCAAATAATACCCTGAAAAAGCAAATCAAGAAAATGTTCTCACATTCAGACAAAAAGGAAGAGATAAGAAAGTAGAAGACAGAGCCGGATGATGCAGAATTAGAGAAGAGAGCAGGCTGAAAGTGACACAATAAAGAAAAGAATGAACACAAAAACATTGCAAAACCCATGGAGATAAAACAAAAATATTCTAAGATATCCTAATGATTTACATTTTTCATTGTCATCCTTACAAACTGTGGTTTATGTCTACACAGAATTGAAAGTTAATTTGCTCTGTCACGTATTGTTCTTCTCCTTTCTGTCCTAATATATTTTGCTCACACACATATATAGGTTTGCTTGAGAAGTTAGGAAGAGATGAGTTTCAGTGAATAACAGATACTGTTACCAAGCAAGACCCTGTGGGGTTCCTGTGTACAGAAAGTTTCTGTGTCCCCCATTTCTTTAATTACTAGAAATAATTTTCATTCAGCTCCATGACCTTCCCTGATTTCCAAAGGACTTATTCAAGCAGCTGTTAATTAGGAAAAGGAGTGGATGTGAGACAAGGGAGAAATAGTCAAGAGAAACAAAACTGAAGCTTTAAGGCAAAGTCCTGATACCTCACCAAACACTTTGCTACCCCATGGACTGCAGCATGCCAGGTTTCCTGTCCTTCACTGTCTCCTGGAGTTTACTCAAACTCATGTCCATTGAGTCGGTGATGCCATCCAACCATCTAAATCCTCTGTTCTCCCTTTCAACTCCTGCCTTCAGTCTTTCCCAGCATAAGGAACTTTTCCAATGAGTTGGCTCTTCATATCAGGTGGCCAAAGTTTTGGAGCTTCAGCTTCAGCATCAACCCTTCCAATGGATATTCAGGGTTGATTTCCTAAAGGATTGACGAGTTTGATCTCCTTGCAGTACAAGGGACTTTCAAGAGTCTTCTCCAGCAACACAGCTCGAAAGTATCAAATCTTTGGTGCTCAGACTTCTTTATGGTCCAACTCTCATATCCATACATGACTACCAGAAAAGCCATCACTTTGACTATATAGACCTTTGTCAGCAAAGTGATGTCTCTGCTTTATAATACGCTGTCTAGAATTGTCATAACTTTTATTCCAAGAAGCAAGCATGTTTTAATTCATGGTTGCAGTCACTGTCTACAGTGATTTTGGAGCCCAGGAAAATAAAATTTGTCACTGTTTCAACTTTTTCCCCTTCTATTTGCCATAAAGTGATGGGAGCAGTTGCCATGATGCTGCTTTTTTGAAAGTTGAGATTTAAACCAGCCTTTTCACTCTCTTCTTTCACTTTCATCAAGAGGATCTTTAGTTCTTAATTGCTTTGTACAGTTAGAATGGTATTGCCTGCATATCAAAGACTGCTGCAATCTTGATTTCAGTTTGTGATTCATACAGTCTGGCATTTCACATGATGTACTCTCAGAGTACTAAAGAATGGATGCTTTTGAACTGTGGTGTTGGAGAAAATTCTTGAGAGTCCCTTGGACAACAAGGAGAGCAAACAAGTCAGTCCTAAAGGAAACCAACCCTGAATATTCACAGGAAATACTGATGCTGAAGCTGAAGCTCCAAAACCTTGGCCACCTAATGGGAAGAATTGACTCATTGGAAGAGACCCTGTTGCTAGAAGAAATTGTGGGCAGGAGGAGAAGGGAGAAAAAGAGATGGTTGAATAGCTGGCAACTCAATGGACATGAGTTTGAGTAAGCTCCAGTAGGTGTTGATGGACAGGGAAGCCTGGCATGCTGCAGTCCATGGAGTCACAAAGATGGGGCACAACTTACTGACTGAACAACAACAACAACAAATTCATATATAAGTTAAACAAGCAGGGTGAAAATATACAGCCTTGCATACTCCTTTCTCAATTTTTAACCAATCCATTGTTTCATGTTTCAGCCTTGTCTAACTCAGTGAAATTATGAGCCATGCCACATAGGGCCAACCAAGATGGACAGGTCATGGTGTAGAGTTCTGACAAAACGTGGTCCACTGAAGAAGGGAATGAAAAACTACCTCAGTATTCTTGCCTTGAGAACCCCATGAACAGTATGAAAAGGCAAAAAGATAGAACATTGAAAGATGAATTCCCAGGTTGGTAGGTGCCCAATGTGCTACTGGAGAAAAGTGGAAAAATAACTCCAGAAAGAATGAAGGGATGGAGCCAAAGCAAAAACAACACATAGTTGTGGATGTGACTGGTGATGGAAGTAAAGTCTGATGCTCTAAAGCAATATTGCATAGGAACCTGGAATGTTAGGTCCATGAAACAAGGTAAAATGGAAATGGTCAAACAGGAGATGGCTAGAGTGAACATTGATACTTTAGGAATCAGTGAACTAAAACGGACAGGAAAAGGCAAATTTAATTCAGATGGCCATTATATCTACTTCTGTGGGCAGGATCCCTTAGAAGAAATGGAGTAGCTCTAATAGGTAACAGAAGAGTCCAAAATGCAGTACTTGGGTGCAACCTCAAAAAATGATCTCTGTTCATTTCCAAGGCAAATCATTCAATATCACAGTAATCCAAGTTGATGTCCCAACCATTAATGCCAAAGAAGCCAAGTTGAATAGTTCTATGAAGACCTACAAGACCTTTTAGAACTAACACTCAAAAAAAGATGTCCTTTTCATTATACAGGACTGGAATGCAAAAGTAGGAAGTCAAGAAACACCTGGAGTAACAGGCAAATTTGCCTTGGAGTACAAAATGAATCAGGGCAAAAGCTAATAGAGTTTTGCCAAAAGAATGCACTGGCCATAGAAAACACCAACACAAGAGACGACTCTACACATGGACATCACCAGATGGTAAATACCTAAATCAGATTGATTATATTCTTTGTAGCCAAAGATAGAGAAGCTCTATACAGTCGGTAAAAAAAAAAAAAAAAAAAAAAAAAAAAGACTGGGAGCTGACTGTGGCTCAAATCATGAACTTTGCATTGTCACATTCAGACTTCAATTGAAGAAAGAAAACCACTAAGCCATTCAGGTAGACCTAAATCAAATCTCTTATGATTATACAGTGGAAGTCACAAACGGATTCAAGAAATTAGATCTAATAGACAGAGTGCCTGAAAAACTATGACAGAGATTCATGACATTGTACAGGAGGCAGTGATCAAGACCATCCCTAAGAAAAATGAATGCAAAAAGGCAAAATGGTTGTCAGCAGAGGCCTTAAAATAGCTGAGAAAAGAAGAGAAGCTAAAAGCATAAGAGCAAAGGAAAGATATACCCATCTGAATGCAGAGTTCCAAAGAATAGCAAGGAGAGATAAGAAAGCCTTCCTCAGTGATCAGTGCAAAGAAATAGAGGAAAACAATAGAATGGGAAAGACTAGAGATCTCTTCAAGAAAATTAGAGATACCAAGGGAACATTTCATGCAAAGATGTGCACATTAAAGGACAGAAACAGTATGGACCTAACAGAAGCAGAAAATATTAAGAAGAGGTGGCAAGAATATACAGAAAAACTATACAAAAAGATCTTAATGACCCAGATAATGATGTTGGTGTGATCACTCACCTAGAGCCAGACATCCTGGACTCCAAAGCCAAGTGGGCCTTAGGAAGTATCACTATTAATAAAACAAGTAGAGGTGGTAGAATTCCAGGTGAGCTATTTCAAATCCTAAAAGGTGATGTTGTTTAAGTGCTGCACTCAATATGCCAGCAAATTTGGAAAACTCAGCAGTGGCCACATGACTGGAAAAGGTCAGTTTTTATTCCAATCCCAAAGAAAGGCAATGCCAAAGAATATTCAAACTACTGCACAATTGCACTCTTCACATGTTAACAAGGTAGTGCTCAACATTCTCCAAGCCAGGCTTTAAAAGTACATAAACCGTGAAGATAATTCAAGCTGGATTGAGAAAAGGAAGAGGAACCAGAGGTCAAATTGCCAGCATCTGTTGGATCATAGATAAACAAGAGAGTTCCAGAAACACATCTACTTCTGCTTTATTGACTATATCAAAGCCTTTGACTTTGTGGATCACAACAAACTCTGGTAAAGTGTTAAAGAGATGGGACTACCAGACCACCTGACCTGCCTCCTAAGAAATCTGTATGCAGATCACAAAGAAACAATTAGAACTGGACAAGGAGAAATTACCTAGTTCCAAACTGGGAAAAGAGAACATCAAGACTTTATATTGTTACCCTGCTTATTTAATTTATATGCAGAGACCATCATATGAAATGCTGGGCTGGATGAAACCCAAGCTGGAGTCAACACTGCAGAGAGAAAAACCAGTAACCTCAGATAAGAAGATGACAACAACCTTATGGCAGAAAGTGAAGAGGAACTAAAGAGATGCTTGATGAATGTGAAAGCGGAGAGTAAAAAAGCTGGCTTAAAACTCAACCTTCAAAAAACGAAGATCATGGCATCTGGTTCCATCCTTTCATGGCAAATAGATGGGAAACAGTGGAAACAGTAATAGAATTTATTTTGGGAGGCTCCAAAATCACTGCAGATGGTGACTGCAGCCATGAAATTAAGACACTTGCTCCTTGGAAGAAAAGCTATGACCAACCTAGACATTACTTTGCCAGCAAAGGTCTGTCTAGTCAAAACTATGGCTTTCCCAGTAGTCATGTATGGATGTGAGAAATGTACAGCCTTTGCCAGCAATCTGACATAAAGAAGAAATTCACATAGCAAATGGCTATTCCTCTGGCATCCACTCCTAAGTCCTGAAGTGAAGTGTTAGTTGCTCAGTTGTGCCCAACTTTTGGTGATCCCATGGACTGCAGCCCACCAGGCTCCTCTGTCCATGGGATTTTCCAGGCAAGAATACTGGAGTGGATTGCCATTTACTTCTCCATGGGGTCTTCCTGACCTAGGGATCAAACCCAGGTCTCCTGCACTGCAGGCAGATTCTTTACAACTGAGCTCTGAGGGAAGCCCTATGGTCCATAAAGAAAGCTGAGCACCAAAGAATTGATGCTTTTGAACTGTGGTGTTGGAGTCCCTTGGACTGCAAGGAGATCCAACCATTCAATCCTAAAGGAATCAATCCTGAATATTCATTGCAAAAACTGAGGCTGAAGCTAAAGCTCAAGTCTTTGGCCAATGATGCGAAGAGCTGACTCATTGGAAAAGACCCTGATTCTGGGAAGGATTGAAGGCAGGTGAAGATGGGGATAACAGAGGACGAGATGGTTGGATGGCATCACTGACTCATTGGACTTGAGTTTGATCAAGCTCTGTGTGTTGGTGGTGGACAGGGAAGACTGGCATGCTACAGTCCATGTGGTTGCAAAGAGTTGGACATGACTGAGTGACTGAACTGAACTGAACTGAATTGTTTCATGTCTGGTTCTAATTGTTGCTTCTTGACCTGTATGCAGGTTTCTCATGAGGCAGATCAGGTGATCTGGTATTCCATCTTAAGAATTTTTGACAGCTTATTGTGATCCACACAGTCAAAGTTTTAAGCATAGTCAGTGAAGCACAAGTAGATATTTTTCTGGAATTCCTTTGCTTTTTCTATGATGAAACAGATGCTGGCAATTTGATCTCTGGTTCCTCTGCCTTCTTCTCGCTGTCTTTTCTGAATCTTATCTGTGCATCTCTGAGTTCTTAGTTCTTACTGCTGAGGCCTATCTTGAAGGATTTCAACATTGCCTTACCAGCATATGAAATGAGAACAATTTTAGGGTAGTTTGAAAATTCTTTGGCATTGTCCTTTGGGATTGGAATGAAAACTGACCTTCTCCAGTTTTATGGCCACTGCCAAGTTTTCCAAATTTACTGACATACTGAGTGCAGCACTTTATCAGCATCATATTTTAGTATTTAAAGTGGCTCGGCTGAAATTCCATCACTTCCACTAGTTTTTTTCATAGTAAAATTTCCTAAGACCCTCTTGACTTCACACTCCAGGATGTTTGGCTCTAGGTGAGTGAGCCCAGCATCGTGGTTATCCGGGTCATTAAGACCTTTTTTTGTATAGTCCTTCTGTGTATTCTTGCCACTTCTTCTTAACCTCTTCTGCTTCTGTTAGGTGCTTGCCATTTTTGTCTTTTTTTGTGCCCATCTTTGCATGACATACTATCTCCAAATTTCTTGAAAAGATCTCTAGGTTTTCCCATTCTATTGTTTCTCCTCTTTTTTTTTTTTTTTTTTGCATTGTTCACTTAAGGAGGCTTTCTTATTTTCTCCTTGCTATTCTCCAGAACTCTGCATTCAGTTAGATATATCTTTACCTTTCTCCCTTGCCTTTCAATTCTCTTCTTTTCTCAGCTGTTTGTAAAGCCTCCTCAGACAATCACCTTGACTTTTTCTATTTCTGTTTCTTTGGGATGGTTTTGGTCACTGCCTCCTATACAATGTTAGGTACCTCCATCCATAGTTCTTCAGGTACTCTGTCTAACAGAGCTAATTCCTTGAATCTATTCATCACTTCCACTGTGTAATCATGAGGGATTTGATTTAAGTCATACATGAATGGCCTAGGTGGTTTTCCCTCATTTTTTTTTTTTTTTTCAATTAAAGAATGAATTTTGCAATACAGAGCTCATGATCTGAGCCACAATCAGGCCTAGTTTTTGTTTTTACTGATGGTACAGAGCTTCTCCACCTTCAGTTACAAAGAATATAATCAATTTGATTTTGGTATTAACCATCTGGTGATGTCCATGTGTGGAGTTGTCCCTGGTGTGGTTGGAAGAATGTGTTTGCTATGACCAATGCATTCTCTTGGCAAAACTCTGTTAGCCATTGCCCTGCTTCTTTTTGTACTCCAAGGCCAAATTTGCCTGTTACTCCATTTATTTCTTGACTTCCTGTTTTTGCATTCCAGTGCCCTATGATGAACAGAGCATCTTTTGTGTGTGTGTGTGTGTGTGTGTGTGTGTGAGTTCTAGAAGGTCTTGTATGTCTTCATAGAAATTGTAACTAGATTCTTCAGCATCAGTGAATGGGGTATAGACTTGGATTACTGTGATGTTGAGTGGTTTGGCTTGGGAAAGAACCAAGAATGTTTTTTCATTTTTGAGATTTCACCCAAGTACTCAATTTCAGACTCTTTTTTTAAATAAGGGCTATTCCAGTTCTTCTAGTGATTCTTGTTCATAGTAGTAGACATAATGGTCATCTAAAAGAATTCCATCCATTCTCACCCATTTTAGTTCACTGATTTCTAAAATGCTGATCTTCACTCTTGCCATCTTCTACTTAACCATGTTGCTTAACTTAACCATCTTCTACTTTACCTTGGTTCATGGAATTAACATTCCAGGTTCCTATGCAATATTGTTCTTTACAGTATTAGATGTTAGCCACCAGACTCAACCACAGTTTAGCATCAATTCTGCTTCTTCCTAGTCTCTTTGTTTTTTCTGGGAGTATTTCTCCACTCTTCCCTTGTAGCATATTGGATACCTACTGTTCTGGAGGGATCATTTTCCCGTGTCATATCTTGTGGCCTTTTCATACTGTCCATGGTGTTCTCAAGGCAAGAATGCTGGAGCGGTTTGCTGTTCCCTTCTGCAGTGGACCACATTTTGCCAGAATTCTCCACCATGACCTGTCTATCCTGAGTGGCCCTGCACAGTATGGCTCATAGCTTCATTGAGTTATGTAGGGCCCTTCGCTACAACCAGATTGGGATCCATGTGATCATTTTGGTTAACTTTCTGTGTTTGTGGGGTTTGTTCTATAGGCTGTGGGATTGTAGTTCTTGCTTCTCTGTCTGCCCTCTGATGGATGAAGTTTAGAGGCTTGTACTAGCTTTGTGATGGGTGGAGCTGTCTGAGGGGAAGGCTGGGTCTTGCCCTTAGGTGGGGCTGTGCTCAGTAAATCTTTAATCCAATTTTCTGCCAATGGGTGGGGCTATGCTCCCTTCCTGTTAGCTGTTTGGCCGGAAGTGACCCAGACCTGGGGTCTACAGGCTTTTTGGTGGGGCTAAAGGTAACTTCCCAGAGGACTTTTGCCAACATGCATCTCCCAGGATTGCTGCTTCCAGTGTCCCTGTCCCAGCACCAGGCCACTGCAGACACATGCCTCGGCAGAAGACCCTCAAACACAGGCAAATCTCCTACGGATTCAAGGTTTCTTTCCCCTGGGTCCTTGTATGCACAAGGTTTTATCTGTGCCATCCAGGAGTCTCTGTTTCCCGAGTCCTTTGGACGTTCTGCAATCAAATCCTGCCGGCCTTCAAAGTCAAATTCCCTGGGGAATGACCAGTCCCTTTGCCAGATCCCCAGATTGGGAAATCTGATGTGAGGCCTAGAACTTTTGCAACAGTAGGTGAACTTCTTTTGGTATTGTTCTCTTACTATTTGAGATTTTGGTGTTTTCACAGGAGAAGATGAGCACATGTCCTTCTACTCAGTCATCTTGCCATTCTTTGCCATCCTTATCCTCATCGATACATACAACAATGAGTTGTTTAGCAGATACTGATGTCCCTCCCAGGTGGGAGAAGTTAACATTTAATGGTGGTATGCTGCCCACAAGCACATACACCCCAGACTCTTTGCAACCTGAAGGCTGATGGAACAGACTCCTACTTACTTTACCACTAACCATCAAGAGAATGTCCATGAGTTGATCCTGCACTTTTAGAGCCGTTACTATAAAACTTCTCATTATCTTCTCCAGGTTGGGACACACAGTTTTGAAGGCATTAGCCCACTGTGGCCCCTTTGTCTGGCAAAGCAATAAAGCTACTCTTTCCTACTTCACCAAACACTCTAAGATTTAATGTGGTGTCAGGGCACAGAGGCTGGATTCAGCTTCAATACTGTGAATGAAAAGAGACTAAGTAAACATAGACATAGGCAGGTGAAAATTTTATTTTAAAGTAAAAACAAAAATTCTAAGCCTTATATGTATAAACCAAAAATCTTAAAAGCAAAAAAAGGTATTCACCTCATGCGCTCCATCTTTATAGTGCTGAAAGTTAAACAATACATGCACAATTTCTGGAGTGGCAGGCACAATTGAGAGGCAAAGCCTATGAGTGGGGGAAAAAAGAAAAACTTTATGAAATTACTTTCTGTAAAAGTGATGGTGGTAATAGAATATTTTTTGAAATATTTCCAAATCTTCCCCATAGAAGGTGGAATAGACTGTATATCTTAAAAAAAAAAAAAGACAGATTTTTTTTTTTTTTTTTAACAAACCAAACGGGTGTTCTCATCCATGCTCAATAAAATCAATCTACTGACATCAGGTTGTGGTGAAGGGAACTAACAGCATTTATTGCAAGGTCCCAAGTAAAAACAACAGCTTGCTGACAAAGGTCCCTATAGTCAAAGCTATGGCTTTTCCAGTAGTCAGATACAGATGTGAGAGCTGGCCCATACAAAAGGCTGAATGCCAAAGAACTGATGCTTTCCATTTGTTTTGCTGGAGAAGACTCTTGAGAGTCCCTTGGACTGTAAGAGGATCAAACCAGTCAGTCCTAAAGAAAATCAACCCTGAATATTCATTGCAGGGACTGATGCTGAAGATGAAGCTCCAAAACGTTGGCCACCTGATGTGAAGAGCTGACTCATTGGAAAAGACCGTGTTGCTGGGAAAGACTGAGGGCAAAAGAAGAAGTGGGCAGCAGAACATGAGATGTTTGTATGGCATCAGCGACTCAGTTGGGCATAAGTTTGAGCAAACTCCAGGAGATAGTGAAGGACAGAGAAGCCAGATGTGCTGCAGTTCATGGGGTCACGAAGAATCAGATATGGCTTAGTGACTGAACAACAACCGCAGCCCAAGCTAGGAGTCCAGGAAAATGTTAATGCTCAAAAAGTCTGAACTCCTTGATGAGTTTCTGGGAGGCATTTTTAATGCCGAGGTGAAGGAGAGGGATTGTAGGGTATGTGATCAGCTCCTGCACAATTCTCTGATTGGTTTATGGTGAAGTAATAAGATGATGTCACAATGGGCAGCCTTATCACTCTTGAGGCTCCAATAAGTCTGGGGTCATCAAATAGTTGACTCCTTCCATTTGGTGGGATTTTTCACATCTTTAAAACAATTAAGGAATGTACATCAGATACTTTTACCTAGGTACTTCTGAGGGACATTAAAGGAGAGGAACTGGATAAGGGTCTGTCCTAGGAAGTTTCCCCCTCAACCCCAACGTGTGTGAGTAGAAGCAAAACACTGACATTCACAAGTCCTTTATAGTCTGGGGGATCAATGGGGCATCTGAGCGATCACAGAAGTTTATAACTGTCAAAGAGCCACCAGACTTTATGGGAAGCACAGTGAGATTATTTGAGAAGAGCATTTAACATTGGGTTGTATCTTACATACATTTGTGTTTATGTAAGTTATATTGAAAGTATAGCACCTGGAGTAGTCTGAACCCTAATGACCTCTCAAAACTGACCACAAGGATCTCTCTTCCATTGGAGAGAAATTATTGGAGTTGTATAAATCAAGGAGAATAGTGAAAGCTGGTAGGGAAAAAACAAAAACAAAAAAATAATAAATGCAGACAATATAGAAAACAGAGAAGAGAGAAGGGGCACAGAGCCAGGAGATCACAGAAACTGTAAGGAAATATTTCCAAACTCATCACAGAAACTAGAGAAGGATCACTACAGCAGAAGTGCCAGAAAATATCTTATTATCTCTCCTCTTAGAAAGCTGATTTAATGCACAAATAAGTGTAATGGAGGTGTCAAGAAAGAGGCAGGGGCACACTTTTTTGGAACCTGTTTTATGCAAGATCAATGACCAGCTGTTTTTTTTGTTTATTTGTTTGTTTCTTTTTTAAAATTCTTTTTACTTTGCTCTTGATTGTTTCATCCTTTTGATAGGAAGAGATTTATTAACTGGATTAGGGGGCCACTGTGTTTCTTAAGCGGCAAGAGAAAGGAACAAATAAAATCTGAAATTAAGATGGAAGCCTTAGTAGACCCTGAAATGTGGAATATCAAGGTCCTAGACTTGGCCAAAGATATCCAGTCAAATGACTATTAAGTGAAAAGGGTTATAGAGTGTCTATAAGGTTCAAATATCTTAAACCTAGAGATTTCTAAAAATGTAAATAGATTACCTAAATGGGAGGCCATCGGTCTGACTAAACACAGTTAATATTTGGAGTCTGATGGGAATTGTGGGATGAGGTCATCACCTCTAAATGAAGAAAAGTAAAACATTTCAGTATAGGTAAGTGGGTATGTTAGTTCTTCAATATCATTTAGATAGCCACCCAATTCTTTGAAAAACAAAAACAAAATGGTCTTTGTTTTACAAATGTAGCCTTTAAAGAAGGTATGGCTATAAAAATCATCTAAAGTCCACCAATTCTTTTACTACTTCCCAAAACTTCCCTATTTATCTTAGTGAAAGTGAAAGTGTTAGTTGCTCAGTCATGCATGTCTGACGCTTTGCAATCCCATGGACTGTAACCTGCCAGGCTCCTCTGTCCATGGAATGCTCCAGGCAACAATTCTTGAGTGGGTTGCCATTCCTTTCTCCAGGGTATCTTCCCTACTCAGGGATGGAATCTGTGTCTCACACATTGCAGGCAGATTCTCTACTATCTGAATCACCAGGGAAGCCATTTATCTTAAGAGGCTTGCAAGTATTAAACAAAGGGGAAACAAAGTCATCCTAGGAGGAACTCACCTGTATCTTTGAAATGCAAATGTCATATCTGGTCCTTTCAGGAATCCTTATCTCTGCCATCTTTTTAAAATGCAAATTTTGAAAATCAGGTAAAATAATTTAGAAGTTGACTTATCAAGGGTGAATACAAATCCTAAGTGTCTTTTCTGTAAATATTTAGTAGAAAGATTGAGCCATCTGGACAAGTAAGCTTGATTTGTTCCATCCTCTGCAAACCCAATATCCAGCCTCTTTTGTAAGCTTATGGGTTTTACATTGTTATCTGGGACTCAGGGCTGAAATTTTAGAGTGGGAACTGTGACACCTCTGTGTTTGTGTGTTTCTATGTATCTATATGTGTAATGTAGATGTATAGTACTGCTAAAAATAAATTCATAAAAGAGCTCTTCATAATTTCCTTAAAGGAATTTAAGTGCAGCTATAAATAGTCAGAAAATAACCTGGCCAGAATGAATTTCCGGTTCATGTCATCTGAAAAACATTCAGTACTAAGCTTATATTTGGTATTGATGGTGGCTTAAGCTTGTTGGTCTGATTAATATAGACATGTCTTTAGAATCATCAGTGTTAAGTATAATGCATCTGTTTTAGCTAGGTTTACTAGACCTTATTATATCTATTTCAAATTTGTCAGCAAGAAAAGTAACTCAATGTTGGGGAAAAAATACTTTTAAGGAAATAAGATATATATTTTCAGTAAAAGAAAGTGTGAGGAATGAAATACTGAAAAGAGTTTTACATGATCAAGATTTTCTATGATTGCATTAAATTTAGTTGGGTAAATGGATTTTGTTGGGAGTGGACTAGGGGAAGACTGGGCTTGCTTTCTCCCTTCAAAAATTCTTGAAATGTGGCTTTTGACAATGGATTGTGTGAGTTCCTCTGCCTATAAGTGATTTCTACTTGCTTTTCAGAACTTTTGTAACTTTGGTTAAGGAATAAATATTTTCTCACAGTGACCTATGATCTTATTTGACCATTTTAAACCTTTTGACAAACTTCCAAAATTCCAAATTTTAAAGTTCTTTTGATTTCTGGCTAACTTTTGGGCTATTTTAGAAGACCCTTGAGGTATCTCAAAGATAAATTATTTAATTAGGATTGTTTGGTATGTTAACCATTCATAATTGTGGTTATTACAACAAAGTTTCTTTATCAACTGCACTGTAATCAGATGTTTAGCCATGACTTTTAAGTCTTTTGTCGTTGATAGGTAATTATTTTTGTACTCCAATGCTGTTATAAGAAGTGCTTCATCATCAAGATTTATAGGAAGGCTAAGGAAATAGTTATGTTATAGCCACGCTTTCCGGGAAACAGACTCACTCAGAAGGACAAAGCAGATAGTGGAGTGCAGTTTATTACGCTGGCAGGCCCAAGGCAGAGTCTCCTCTTAGCCAAGGACCCCGTCCAGCATTTGTGAAAATCTTTTATACCCTATGCGTACGTGTCCTAACCCACCACCTACCCCATGTGTACGTGTCTAAACCCACCACCTACCCCATGTGTACGTGTCCAAACAGTCAATAGTCAATAAGCCCGCAGTTACATTCCAACCAGTTAATAATCGATAAGCCTGTGATTACATCCTGATAAATACGAAAAAAAGTTTATGACCTGTCCGGAGACAGGGGTGATTACGGTATGCTTCCTCTTAGGCAATGAGTAGCCTGGATGTGATCTTCAAGATTCCCCTGTCTGGAGGGGGTCTTATCCTTCCATTGTCGTCCCCACAGGCACTAAGCAGAGAGTTCAGAGTCCGCTGGAGAGGCAGCTGAGCACGGCCAGCATGGACAGGCCTGAGATGGAGTCCAGGCCCTATGAATTCCTTCTTCAGTTACAATAGTTCCACATCAAGATGATGACTATAGGGGGATTCCAGCCCAAACTGATTTAAAACAAGGAGCTGTTCTGCCCCACATCCCCTAGATCAGGCATCCAGAGATTTTTATCCCCTGACAGGCAGGGTTGATGCCCCAACTCTACCTTGAAGCAGTTACAGAAAATGGACCATTGCCCCTCTGATTCCCATAAGAATATGGGAGTAAAATCTCTGAAGGGGAAATACAACAGGAAGGAAGGGGCAAGACACAACCTTTGGAAGAATGACATAACCCTAGGGCATGACATAAACTGATTAGAACCAGATGAATCCAAGACGGTGGACAAGTTGACTTGCACTAGACTTTGAGTCTCAGTATATGTTCATTATAATACATTAGCATGCTAAATAAATGACACATCCACAGGCATTGTGGGTCAACTATCAAATACCAAAAATTGGGCAATGGCCAGAATCCTGGAAGTCTCTGACCCTTCCCCCAAATAGTTGGAATACTCCTGCACTCATTAGCCTACACCCTTCCCAGGTGGCGCTAGTGGTAAGCAACCTGCTGCCAATGCAGGAGACATAAGAGATGCAGGTTTAATCCCTCGGTTGGGAAGATAACCTGAAGGAGGGCATGGCAACCCACTCCAGTTTTCTTGCCTGGAGTGGCCCATGGACAGAGGAGCCTGGCAGGCTATAGTCCATGGGGTAGCAAAGAGTCAGACATGGCTGAAGCAACTTAGCATGCACATTAGCCTATGAAATTACCCAGCCATAAAAAGCTAACCACACCATATTTTGAGGCTGTTGTCTCCTTCTGAGATGGCCCACACTCTGTGGATGGTATTTCTCTCTAAATAAATCCACTTCTTACTTATCACTTTGTCTCTCACTGATTTTTTTCTGTGATGAGACATCAAGAATCTGAGCTTCATTAAGTGCTGAAATAGGGGTATGATCCCATTTGTAATATCATGAGTTTTGGCAAAATTTGAGGCCTGACATGTGGGTTCAAGTCCCAATTTGATCTGCATGGTTTCATAAGCAACATTGTTATTATACCAAAGAAAGGATAGGGAGCAGAATATTGTCCCTATAGACACTGAGATCACACAAAAAAATATGTGCATATAAAAATATATAAATATAAAGTTCTAGCCTAACATCCTCCCCGCCCTTTATATGTTTATTTATTTTTTCACTCTACTGGGTCCTGTTTGCTGTGTGGGTTTTTCTCTAGTTGCATCAAGCAGGGCTAGTCTCTCTAGTTGCGGTGCATGGTTTCTCCTTGTGGTGGCTTCTCTTGTTGCAGAGCACAGGCTCTAGGACACGTGGGCTTCAGTGTGTGTGGCACATGGGCTCTGGAGCACAGGCCCAGCAGTTGTGACACACAGGCTTAACAGATCCACAGCATGTGGGATCTTCTTGGACCAGGATTGAACCTATCTCTCCTGCCTTGGCAGGGATTCTTTACCACTGAGCCACCAGGGAAACCTCTAACCTAGTATTTCAAAACAAGCTAAAAGTGATCCAAAACATGAATAATAATAGAATTAGGGAAACTCATAAAGTGATAGAATTCAAGAAAGACAAATAAAAATTCATTTCGGGAATAAACAGTAAACTAAAAGAAACATAAGAGTGAATGCTTTAAGAGAAAAAGAAAGACAATTTAAATACAAAAAAAAAAAAAAAAGAAGAAGATAAAGAAGAAAATTAAAGTAATTTGAGCATGTATATACATCACCAAAGAAGGAAGTGAAATACATGAAACAGAACAAATACTACAATAAGTATTTGGGAAAATATTACTAAAATTTAAAAAAAAATTGAAAATTACATAGTGAAAGGACATTATCTCTTATGGAAAATAATGCTGGAATCTTTCACCTGAAGTGAAATCTTGAAGAAAAATAAACAAAAAAATTGGACAAAATAGCAAAATAGTTAAGTCATTTAAAGGACAAAGAAAATAAGATGGTGGTCATATTTTTATTGATAATAACACAATGCCAGGAGATAATATATATTTTTGATAATCAGGGAGAGAAAAATGTGAGTCAAATGTCATATACCCATTTAAATGCATGGATAATTTTCACACACAAGCTATTATAAACTTGCAAAATTGCTTTAGAAAATACCCCTGAAATAATAGGGTAAGGGCCTTCTAAAATCCATAAAAGCAACAATAAGATGAGCAAAAATTGTCAAAATCAATTTTTTTCAGGAATCTGGAAATTAACCAAAGGTTTGCAACAATATAAGGAGTGTTTACTCAAGAAAACTAGCTGAATTTTTTCATTAAGAACAGCAAGCTTTATGGAATCTTAATTGAGTTTATACACAACATCCTCTCCCAAACTCTACAAGTAACTTTGAAAAAACAAAAGCCAGACAATGTCATGATAACTGTGAAAATCAGAAGGCTTGCAGCTGCTGGAGAGGACAGCACCGAATAGAATATAAGTCCCATCCTCAGAAACTGTCACTTATTAACCAAGGCTGGAAGCTCCCTGGAAAGGAGCTTGCTCTCAGCGTTTGTCTTTCTCTAACCTGACTCAGAGCTTGCTTTATGTAAACAACTCTATCCTCAGGGCATTCGTTCAAAATCATCATAGGAATTATTTATAATCAAAGTTGCCTGAGGCAGCAATATCATTTGTGGCCATTAAGAGGCTGATGAAAACATCTAAAAGGAAAAACTAGGAAATAGGATCTATCAGGAGGGCCAAAAAACTCTAGAATATTCTTGGTGATCCAGAAGACCACAAACACGAGCAAGGCTCTGTATATGCCCAGGAAAGGCCCGAGACCTTTCTGGTATCTCAACTCTACCTGACTTTGCAGCTGGTGCAAGGAGGAAATGAAGGTTAAGGCAGGAATTTTGGGAGTTAGAGACATTCCAACATGCACACATGCCTCTCTGCAAGAACCGAGAGACTTACCATTCAAGGCATTTAAAGAAAGCTCTGTCTCGTCCTTCGCTGACCACTAAGCTAACCAAACACAGACTTCAGTGACCACACAAAACAAGAGTATAGAATTTACCAAATTAACCCAGAAAGGACATTAAAACAAATAGCAATAATAGCTGCTGCTGTGTCGCTTCAGTCGTGTCCAACTCTGTGAGACCCCAATGACAGCAGCCCACCAGGCTCCCCCGTCCCTGGGATTCTCCAGGCAAGAACACTGGAATGGGTTGCCATTTCCTTCTCCAATGCATGAAAGTGAAAAATGAAAGTGAAGTCTCTCAGTCATGTCCGACTCTTAGCGGCCCCATGGACTGAATCCTGCCAGGCTCCTCCCGCCATGGGATTTTCCAGGCAAGAACACTGGAGTGGGTCGCCAGTGCCTTCTCCAAATAATAGCAAAAACAATCAAATAAATAACAACAAAGAGAACAACAACAAAACTCAAAAGGGAAAAATCTGACTCTCAAAGTTGCCACAGTGTAATATTCAAAATGTCCTGTTTTCAACAACAACAAAAAAATTATATTGAAAATCTTTTTCAAACAACAACAAAATTATAAAGAAACAAGAACATGACACTACACAGAAAAGAAAAAAAAAAAAAAAGAAATGAATAAAACTGTCCTTGGGGAAGCCCAGACATTGGGTTTATTAGCCAAAGACTATTTCTTTTCACTTTTTCTTTATATTGTTAGGATGATAATTTTTAATTAATTTATTTTAATTGAAAGATAACTGCTTTGCAGTCTGCATTGGTTTCTAGCAAGCATCAACATGAATCAGTCGTATGTTTACATGTCCCCTTCCACTTGAATATTTCTCCCATCTCCCTCCCCTCCTACCACTCTAGGTTGTTAGTGAGTGCTGGGTTGAGTTCCCTGAGTCATACAGTAAATTCTGATTTACTAGACAAAGACTATTTTATATATGCTGACGAGCTTAAGGAAACCTTGTGCAAACAAACCATGAAAATGATGTCTCACCAAATAAGGCATGTCAATAGAGGTAGGAATTATGAAAAGGAAACAGGAATTCTGCATTTGAAAAACTTCTAGAGGGGCTCAACATTGAATTTGAACAGAAAGAAGAAGAACCAGTGTACTTGAAAATGGGGCAATTGAAATTATTCAGCTTGAGAAATAAATGATTAAGAAAAAATTTAAAAGGCCTTAGAGGATAGGGAGGCCTGTTGTGCTGCAGTCCATGGGGTTGCAAAGAGTCAGACACAACTGAGTGACTGAACTGACTGACTGACAAGAGGCCTGTGGGACTCCATCTAGCAAACTGACATATGCATTTAGGAGTTACAAAATGACAAGAGACAGAAAAAAGAACAGGAATAATATTTGAAACAGTTGTGACCAAAAACTATTATAACATTTATCTGACATCTCAAACAGATCCACACTAAGACACATTATGGTCAGAAGATCAAAAGACAAAGAATCTTGAAAACAGCAAAAGAAAATTGACTCATCACATACAAGGGAGCTTCAATAACTGACTAATAATGCTTGATTATTTTAAACTATGAATGCTAGAACACAGTGGGATGACATATACAAAGTACTGAAAAATAAAGGCTATCAACAAATAATTTTATCAAGCAAAACTATCCTTCTAAAATGAAGGATAAACCAAGATATTTCCAAGATAAACAAAAACCAAGGCTATTTGTTTCTAGCAAAGTACCTTTACCACAGGACTGGAAAGGATCAGTTTTCATTCCAATCCCAAAGAAACACAATGCCAAAGAATGCTCAAACTACAGCACAATTGCACTCGTCTCACACACTAGTAAAGTAATGCTTAAAATTCTCCAAGCCAGGCTTCAGCAATAAGTGAACTGTGAAATTCCAGATGTTCAAGCTGGCTTTAGAAAAGGCAGAGGAACCAGAGATCAAATTGCCAACATCCACTGGATCATCAAAAAGCTAGAGAGTTCTGGAAACACATCTATTTCTGCTTTATTGACTATGCCAAAGCCTTTGACTGTGTAGATCACAATAAACTGTGAAATATTCTGAAAGAGATGGGAATACCAGACCACCTGACCTGCCTCTTGAGAAACCTGTATGCAGGTCAGGAAGCAACAGTTAGAACTGGACAGGGAACACAGACTGGTTCCAAATAGGAAAAGGAGTATGTCAAGGCTGTATATTGTTATCATGCTTATTTAACTTATATGCAGAGTACATCATGAGAAATGCTGGGCTGGATGAAGCACAAGCTGGAATCAAGATTGCTGGGAGAAATATCAATAACCTCAGATATGCAGATGACACTACCCTTATGGCAGAAAGTGAAGAAGAACTAAAGAGCCTCTTGATGAAAGTAAAAGAGGAGAGTGAAAAATTTGGCCTAAAGCTTAACATTCAGAAAACTAAGATCATGGCATCCAGTCCCATCACTTCATGGCAGATAGATGGGGAAATAGTGGAAACAGTGGCTGACTTTACTTTTCTGGGCTCCAAAATCACTGCAGATGGTGACTGCAGCCATGAAATTAAAAGACGCTTACTCCTTGGAAGGAAAGTTATGACTACCCTAGACAGCACATTAAAAAGCAGAGACATTACTTTGCCAACAAATGTGTGTCTAGCCAAGGCTATGGTTTTTCCAGTGGTCATGTATGTATGTGAGAGTTGGACTATAAAGAAAGCTGAGCGCCGAAGATTTGATGCTTTTGAACTGTGGTGTTGGAGAAGACTCTTGAGAGTCCCTTGGACTGCAAGGAGATCCAACCAGTCCATCGTAAAGGAGATCAGTCCCGGCTGTTCATTGGAGGGACTGATGTTGAAGTTGAAACTCCAATACTTTGGCCACCTGATGGGAAGAGCTGACTCACTGGGAAAGACCCTGATGCTGGGAAAGATTGAGGGCAGAAGGAGAAGGGGATGACAGAGGATGAGAGGGTTTGATGGCATCACCGACTTGATGGACATGGGTTTGGGTGGACTCCAGGAGTTGGTGATGGATGGGGAGGCCTGGTGTGCTGTGATTCATGGGGTCACAAAGAGTCGGACACGACTGAGCAACTGAACTGACCCTTACAAAAACATGAAAGTGGATCCTTCAGGCTGAAATGCAATAAGTAAAGAGCACTGGTAAAATTAACTAGAGGAGTGGGATGAGGGGATGAGAGGAAGGCTCCAGAGGGAGGGAATATATGTAGACATTTGGCCAATTCAGTTTATTGTACAACAGAAACTAATATTGTAAAGCAATTATGCTCCAATTAAAAAACACAATGAAGATGCATTTTTTATTTGAAACACTTTTTTCTACCTAATTTAAATAATAATAACAGAAAGCAATTATTATAAAGTGTGGGATGGACTTACAGTATATAAAAATGTACCTTGTCTGACAAATATAGCATAAGGGAGGAGGGAAAGTGTGAGATTATAGAGGAGGAAAGATTTTGTATGTTATTGAAATTAAGATGATTTTTATCTGAACTAAATTGTCAATTATTATACTAATTGTAACTGTTAGGGAAAGCTCTAAGAACACAACTCAAAAACAACCAACCAACCAACCAAACAAAAAAAAAAAAGCACAAAGCAGTTAAAATAGTATACTCAGAAAAAAACCATACATATATATTACAAAAGGAGGAATAGAGGTGAAAAAAGCCATAATACATAAGGAAAACAAGTAGCAAAATGAGGGTTATTGGGCCAAATGGACATTTACCCTAGCAATTGAATTGAAAAACAGTTTTTTAAACATACATCTGATTTTCATTAAGGTTCTGAGAAAATAGGAATTTGCATGACCTTCCAAAAGAAAAAGTAGTTTCTTTCCATTAATGTCTGTCAATTTTTTAGTTTTAATTAATTTATTTTAATTGGAGGATAATTACTTTACAATATTGTGATGGGTTTTTGCCATACTTTGACCTAAATCAGCCACTGGTGCACGTGTGTCCTCCTATCCTGAACACTTCCCTCCCCACCCCTTGCCTCTGAGTTGCCCCAGTGCACCAGCTTTGAGTGGCCTGCTTCATGCATTGAACTTGTTCTGGTCATCTATTTCACATATGATAATATACATGCGTCAATGCTATTCTCTCAAATCATCCCACTCTCACCTTTTCCCACAAAGTCCAAAAGTCTGTTCTTTACATCTGTGTCTCTTTTGCTGCCTTGTATATAGGATCATTGTTCCCATCTTTCTAAATTCCATATATATATGTTAATATACACTAATACTAGTGTTTCTTTCTAACTTACTTCACTCTGTATAATAAGCTTCAGTTTCATCCACCTCATTAGAACTGACTCAAATGTGTTCTTTTTTACAGCTGAGTAATATTACATCATGTATATGTAACACAACATACTTATCCATTCATCTTCTGAAAGACACCTAGGTTGCTTCCATGTCCTATCTATTGTAAACAGTGCTGCAACGAGCATCGGGGTACATGAGACTCTTTCAATTATGGTTTCCTAGGTGTGTATTCAGTAGTCATGTGAGATGACTACTCATATGGCTGTGAGAGATGGACTATATAGAAAGCTGAGTACTGAAGAATTGATGCTTTTTGACCTGTGTTGTTGGAGAAGACTCTTGAGAGTCCCTTCGACTGCACAGAGATCCAGCCCATTCATCCTTAAGGAAATCAGTCCTGAATATTCATTGGAAGGACTGATGCTAAGCTGAAACTCCAATACTTTGGCCACCAGATGGGAAGAACTGACTCATTTCAAAAGACCCTGATGCTGGGAAAGATTGAAGGTGGGAGGAGAAGGGGACGACAGAGGATAAGACGGTTAGAGGCATCACTGACTCAGTGGACATGAGTTAGAGTGAACTCCAGGAGTTGGTGATGGACAGTGAAGCCTGGAGTGCTGCAGTCCATGGGGTCACAAAGAGCCAAACACAACTGAATGGCTGAACTGAACTGAGGTGTGTTTGCCAAGCAGTGGGATTGCTAGGTCTAATGGCAGTTCGATTTCCAGTTTTTTAAATAATTGCCACACTGTTCTGCATAGTGGCTGTACCAGTTTGCATTCCCGCCAACAGTGTAAGAGGGTTCCCTTTCCTCCACATTCTCTCCAGCATCTATCATTTGTAGACTTTTTGATGGCGGCCATTCTGACCAGAATGAATTGGTACCTCTTTGTGGTTTTGATTTGCATATCTCTAATGATGAGGGATGTTGAGCATTTTTCATGTGTTTATTAGCCATCTGTATCTCTTTTTTGGAGAAATATCTGTTTAGCTCTTTTACCTACTTTTTGACTGAGCTATTTGTTTTTCTGGAACTGAGATGCATAACTTGCTTGTATAGTTTGGAGATTAATTATTTGTCAATTGATTCATTTGCTATTATTTTCTCCCATTCTTTAGGCAGCCTTTTCACTTTGCTTATAAGTTTTTTTCATTGTGCAAAACTTTTAAGTTTAATTAGGTCCCATTTGCATATTTTTGTTTTTATTTCCATTATTCTGGGAAGTGGGTCATAGAAGATCTTGCTGTGATTTATGTCAGAGAGTGTTGTGCCTGTGTTTTCCTCTAAGAGTTTTATAGTTCCTAGTCTTACATTTATATCTTGAATCCATTTTGAGTTTTTTCTTGTGTATGGTGTTAACAAGTGTTTTAGTTTTATTCTTTTACACACGGTTAATTTTCCCAGCACCACTTGTTAAAGGGATTGTCTTTTCTCCATTGCATATTTTTGCCTTCTTTGTGAAACATAAGGTGTCCACAGGTACATGGATTTACCTCTGAGCTTTCTATTTTGTTCCATTGATCTATATTTCTGTCTTTGTGCCAGTACCATACTGTCTGAATTGAACTTCTGTTGTTTAGTCACTTTGTCTTGTCTGTGTCTTTGTGACCCCATGGCATTTTAAGAGGGATGTTGCTAATAACCAATAAAGTACCAGTCAAGTCTATCAAGTCTTACCTGTTCCTCTTTGTCAACTACAGTGCTGGAGGAGTTAGAAACTATTGGTGTGGAATAAGGCCTGTTGGGAAAATAGCAAATTTAAAGGACAGTAAATATAGTAAAAGATATTTATGATTATATCCCATAGCTTATGCTTATTCAGGTAAACATAAATTACTGGGAAATGAGTAGGATTTTTGGAAAAATACATGAATTCCTCTTAAACTTATATTTAATACAAATAATGCATAAATTTTAAGTTGTGTTGAAATGCATGTAATATCAGTATATTAAAGTATTCACTATCTATCTAAAATTGAAATTTAACTGAGATTTCAGTATTTTCATTTGCTAAATCTGTCAGTTTTACATTCTTTGTACTACTTAATGATTTTTTGCACTTAAAATCTTGCTTTATATCAGGAGCATTTACCTTGCTTTTTTTTTTAATCTTTTTCCCATCCATTTCCCAACTTTATGCATTCTGGATCATCATATTTTTAGATGCATTTCGTATACATAGTAAAGAATTGGGTTTTGGTTTGTGTATTATAATCATACCAATATTTCTTACTGAGTTAAGATCATTTAAATGTATTAATATTATTATTCTGTTTGTTCTGAATTCTGCCATATCATGTTTTCATTAAGTGCTCATATAAAGTTGTTACACACTGTTGGTTTTCAAAAAAAAAAAATTTTTTCTCAGTAAAGAGAAAGGACTGCATTTTTATTAGAAAGCACCTTAGTGTTGATTATTCTTTGATTTACTCTCTGTGACATCGCCATGAGCTTTCTGCTGCTCTTAACCATTAGCTAATACCAGGTGGCTCACTCCACATGATTGTCTCTCGCTCCAGGTTTTCATAACGGCTGCTTCATTTCAGGTGAGGTAGGGGCACATTGCTATTATTAGTGTCAGTTGTTGTTCAATTGTTCAATTATGCCCAACTCTTTGTGACCCCATGGGCTGCAGCATGTTAAGTTTCCTTGTCCTCACTATCTCCTCGAGTTTTCCCAAGCTCATGTCCATTGAGTTCATGATGCCATCCAATCATCTCATCCTCTGTCACCCCCTTCTTCTCATGCCCTCAGTCCTTCCCAGCATCAAGGTCTTTCCCAGTGAACTGGCTCTTTGCATCATGTGGCCAAAGTACTGGAGCCTCAGCTTCAGCATCAATCCTTGCAATGAATATTCAGTGCTGATTTCCTCTAGGATTGCCTGGTTTAATCACCTTGCTGTCCAAGGGGCTCACAAGAGCCCTCTCCGGCACCACAGTTTGAAAGTGCCTCTGTGTTCAATCATCTTTATGGTCCAACTCTCACAACCATACATGACTACTGGGAAAACCATAGCTTTCACTAATCCACTTTTCTGTATTATTTCCTTATACCCAGATCAAACATGTGCCTCTTTTAAAAACTTTTCCTAAAACACACCAGATTTGAGAATGCCATACATTTCCTACCAACATTGACTGATACACAACAAAGTAATTCATTAAACACACACACACACACAGAGTATAACTCATTATAGTGGGTGACTACAAAGAGAAAGATCATTAAATATAGAAGAGAATTATGAAATACTTCCCAAAACTCAAAGGAAGAGATAGAGATAAAAATAAGAAAAGGTAAAATATAGGGTATGTAGATCACAGAAATATGTTTTGTATACAAATCTCTATTTATCAATGAAAAACAGATGACAAAAATCATTCATAAAAGAAATAATAGGAAAGCTGACTTGAGGAAACAAGACATTGCAAGTTGAAATGGACTTTGCTTAACTTGCACTGGAAAATACTCAGCAGCCACTAGACATACTACAGTGACCGATCATGGAGCTCTTTTCCCAACAAATTCAATCCCGTGATGCTTCAGCACACCCCAAGACCTGGTCATTAGAAATCCATCAGATTTGGAAGATTGGATGGAATCTTCTTGTCAACATAGAATTTAACATAAACTTTAAGGATTAAAAGACAAGGAAATACTATTTCTTCAAATATGTAGGCTGGAAGAAATGAAGCTGCCTATAAAAGGTAGACTCTGGAGACCTGGGTTCAATCCCTGGGTTGGGAAGATCCCCTGGAGAAGGGAAAGGTTACCCACTCCAGTATTCTGGCCTGGAAAATTCTATAGTCCACGGGGTCACTAAGAGTCAGACATGACTGAGCAACTTACACTTTCACTCACTATATGACAAAAATGTCTATAGGAGTAGTAACCTTGCCACTTTGGTTACAATTTGCAGGTACCAAGCACCCTGTGAATACTCAATAACGTTCACTGGGGGAAGGAAATGAAAAAAAATTAAGCTGTCCTCAGAAATCTCAGTGAATTAAAATATCAGAAGAAAGTTGAGTAATATTTACAGAGGAAAAAGAAATGTGACCTAGCCACTCTGTAGATAAAATATTTTTCAGACATGCAGATTAGAAAATGCCTTATCTAAATGCACTTCCTAAAGAGAAAAAACATAAAAATAATTTATGCAAACAAAAAATGATTCAGGTTAAAAATATATGTGTCAGCTCATAGTATTATGTTTTATGATAGTAGTAGAATTATTGATCAGAGTAATATGCACAAAAAATTATTCTAAAGAAAGATTCAGTAGTGTGAATGATGTTCAAGAAAGCAATAATCAGTATATAGAAAAAAATAAGAGAAGTGACTAGAGATTCTATTAATAAACTATGGCATACTCATATAATAAATTACTATGAAGTCATTAAAATTGTATTTTCAGAGACTATTTAGTTTGTCTTTAAAAAATGTTATAGTTTGCCATTAAGTGAAATGAGGATACCAAAATACTAAGTAAATTTTGGTTTCAGACTCAGAAGCTTATGATGTTTTATAAGTTTCAAGATATTTAGATTTTCACATTTTAATATCCTACAAGAGGCATCCATTTTTCAGTTAATGGGATCTTATAATATTTATTTATGACAGAATGAAAATAATAGAATTTGTTTACTTAAAGTCATTGATAAGATCTTACTAAACTTTGTGACCTTTCTTCCACACACATAAAATGCCTTTAAATTTATAGTGCTCAGTATATAATTTTATTATTGAATGACTGAAACAAACTGTGAATGGATATTCATTCCATCATATCTTTATGCTTCAGCATCCTAACACATTTTTCACAATCAAAAATAAGATAATTTTAATGATTAAAAAAATACTAAAATGTTGAGAAAAAAAAAATAATGAAATTGAAACCAAATAGTATGATTTCCTGGACAGAATACGGCAAGCAGTTCATTTAAAAATGTAAGTGAACTGATCTAGTGAGGTGGATGAACCAAAGACTGTTATACAGAGTGAAGTAAGTCAGAAAGAGAAAAACAAAT
Source organism: Cervus elaphus (assembly GCF_910594005.1). Taxonomy (NCBI): domain Eukaryota; kingdom Metazoa; phylum Chordata; class Mammalia; order Artiodactyla; family Cervidae; genus Cervus; species Cervus elaphus. Next base: position 76,923,241 of record NC_057819.1, on the reverse strand, counting down.
ATCATATTTTACTGTATATCTATGGAATCTGGAAAAATAGTACTGATGAACCTATTTGCAGGGCAGCAGTAGAGATCCAGACATAGACAACAGACTTGTGCACACAGTGGGGGAAGGAGGGGGTACGATGAATTGAGAGTAGCATTGAAGCATATATATTACCATATGTAAAATAGGCAGTAAGAATTTGCAGTTTTGACACAGGAGTTCAAATCTGTGCTCTGTGACAACCTAGAGGGGTGAGAAGGGGTGGGGGGAGGTTCAAGAAGGAGCAGACATATGTATTGTTCAGCTGCTCCATTGAGACCGACTGTTTGAGACACCATGGACTGCAGCACACCAGGCCTTCCTGTCCTTCACCATCTCCCAGAGTTTGCTCAAACTCATGTCCATTGAGTCAGTGATGCCATCCAGTCATCTCATCCTCTGTCGTCCCCTTCTCCTCCTGTCTTCAGGCTTTCCCAGCATCAGGGTCTTTTCTAATGAGTCAGGCTCTTTGCATCAGGTGGCCAAAGTATTGGAATTTTAGCTCAGCTTCAGTCCTTCTTTTTTTTTTTTTTTAGCATCAGTCCTTCTAATGAATATTCAGGATTGATTTTCTTTAGAATATATGTATACCTATGGCTGATTCATGTTGATGTATGGCAGAAGCCAACACAACAACTACCCCCCCCCCAATTTAAAAAAAAAAAAGTGTAAATGAATTGAAAAAGACTGTGTTTTTACATTGGACTCCAAATTTAACTGATTTTATATTTAGTTGGAGAAATACACCCAAATCCTTCAGAGACTATGAATATTATTAATTCTCATGTTCTTTGTTACTGCTGACTTTTCCTGCAGTATGCTAAGCTTACAACTATTGATTAGCAGATCTATAGGGAAGATTAAAAAGAATTCTTAAAACCTAAATCTTGTGCTGTTTTGAAGAGAGCTTGTGTCTGAAATTTAAAAGAATACTATTAGAAGTAATGTCTTTTTATACTAAATCACATTTTCTAACTGTGCTTTAAAATCTGGAAACAATATTATAGCCAAATATCTTAGAATATATTATCTTCTCCCTATTTAGTTGCGGGAACCAGTGAACCAGTCAAGTTGCTCAGTCATGTCCAGCTCTTTGTGATCCCGTGGACTGTAGTCTACCAGGTTCCTCAATCCATGGAATTTTCCAGGCAGGAATACTGGTGTGGGTTGCCATTTCCTTCTCCAGGGGATCTTCTCTACCCAGTGATCAAACCCAGGTCTCCTGCATTGCAGGCAGACTCTTGACGGTCTGAGCCACCAGGGAAACCCTTAGCTGCAGCAGTAGCCATGAATACCCTCAGCTATGAAGTCACATATAATTTTGATCAATATTTTGAATGGGAACTTCTGGACCTACTTAGTTTGCCCTAATTGCCTAGAAAGGTGATTAAACATATAACATAAAAATCAATATTAGCATCTTGACATCTAACTACCAACATGTCAGATTTAATTTGAATTTATATCAAAAACATATGGACAAGAATGGTTTGTTTATTTGGGGGTAAAAGAATATTATTGTCACCCTTCTGTTTAAAAATATTTGACGATAAATGATGCTTGATATGGAGTGAGTAGTAACTTTTCTATATTGTGTATACCACATTATCTAAAGTAAGACTGCAATGTTAAAGCTAATCATAGCTCATATAATTGTTTTCATGCTTAAGATACATAAAATTATTCAAATGCAGGACTTAACTTTTTAAGGCCCGGACATGCCAACATGCTTTGATTACAGAGGATATCCTGTTTGAAGAGAAATAACAAGAGTTTCGTAATTGCTCAGATATGAGGTATGTGCCCTTGGGAAAATTATGCAATCACTTTCAGTCTTGATTTCCTCATTTGCCATGATAGTACCTTCTCACAGATCAAGGGTTGAAAATTAAATAAAACCACATAGGTAAAATGCCCTATAACATGCTAGTCATATACTCATTCTTAAACACCTTTAGATTTCTGTGTGTGTGTGTGTGTGTGTTTGTGTGTGTGTGAATACAGAATCATTCAATTTGTAATAAAATTTCCTTGGGTTGTGGCCTTTCCTTCAGAAACAAATTGTTTACATTTTATCTACATATTTAGGAGAAAGCTACAAATTCAAGCACAGTCTATTCAATGAACATGAACAACCTAGAAAGCTCAAATTAAATCTGACAGATTTTCTTGCAGTTGCAAAGTTTTTGTACCACAAATGAATATCTTAGTGCTCCACAAAATGAACATTTAAATTAGAAATAATCTGCCAGAATTGTAAAGCCAAGGTTTGCCTTTAGTCTGCCTTTTCATCTGGGCTTCTACGCAGTTATCTTTTTTAATGCCCTTAGAAATTTGGTCAGAAATATGCTACTACTATGAATAGCAGCTTTGGTCTATGCTCTCAATTTGACCAATGGGCTTTGATATAGATCTGTTTCTGATAACGGATGGTACGGCTTCCTTGGTTCCTAAGAGCCTTCTGAGAAATGTTTCTCTGCCTGGCTTTTGCCAATCTTTTCTCTGCATCCCAACCTGATGGATACTGCAGTGCCGATACCTTCTGACAGAATTCACCAATTTTAGTTAACAAATTATCTGTTTATATTTTCCACTATCAAACTCCCCAGGTTACTCGTCACAATCAAATGCGACATTGGAAAGAACAGGTGATGATCTTGGGCCTGAATTCTCTACTCTGGCTGAAAACTGAAGTTTTTCCTACTGTATTGGCATTAGCTGACACCCTGTCACTCAGTTGTAAGGCAACTATAATTCCCAAGTTAATACAAAAGATTTTCTGATAGCTTCAAAAAATGCTATGAAAAAAAAATATATTTTAAAGTTTTACTTTATATTGAACTATAGTTGACTAACAATGTTGTGATTGTTTCAAATGTACATCAAAGTGATTAATATATGTATATATATGTACCTATTCTTTTTCAAGTTATTTTCACATTTAAGTTGTTACATAATAGTAAGCAGACTTCCTGTTCTATATAATAGGTTCTTATTGGTTATCAGCTTTAATTGTAGTAGTGTGTACATATCAATCTTAAAATCCCTAACTGTTCCTTTCCCCCAGACTTCCCAAGTAACGATAAATTCCTTATCTAAGTGTGTGAGTCTGTTTTTGTTTCATAAGTAAGTTCATCTGTATCATTTCATGTTAGATTCTGCTTATAAGTGATATCATATAATATTTCTATTTCTCTGACTTACTTGAAACAGTATGACAATCTTTAGGTCTATCTATGTTGCTGCAAATGACATTATTTCATTGTTTTTAATGGCCAAGTAATATTCCATTGTATGTATGTGCCACATCTTTTTTATCCATTTCTCTGTTGAACATTTAGATTGCCTCCATGTCTTGGCTATTGTAAACAATGATGCAATAAACATTGGGGTGCATGAATGCTTTCAAACCATGTTTTTCTCTGAATATATGCCCAGAAGTTGATGCCTTCTAACTGTGCAATTGGAGATGGCTCCCGAGAGTCCTCTGGACACCAAGAAGATCAAACCAGTCAATCTAAAGGGAAATCAATGCTGAATACCCATTGGAAGGACAAATGCTGAAGCTGAAACTCTAGTATTTTGGATATAGAAATTGTTGTATCTTCTTCTTGGATTGATCCCTTGATCACCATCTTTGTCTCTTAAAACAGTCTTTATTTTAAATTCCAATTTGTCTGATACGAGTACTGCTACTCCAGATTTCTTTTGATTTTCATTTTCATGGAATACCTTCTTCCACCCCTTCATTTCAGTCTATATGTATCCCTAGGTCTGAAGTGGATCTCTAATAGGCAGTTTATATATTGGTCTTTTTGGTGACAATTCAGTCAACTTATCTTTCAGTTGCATCATTTATCCCATCTACACTTAAGGTAACTATCAATATATATGATTGTATTGACATTTTCTTAGTTGATTTGGATTTGTTTTTGTAGGTCTTTTTTTTTTTTTTTTTTCTCTCCTTTTTTTTTTTCTCTTTTCTGGTGATTTGATGACCTTCTTTTGTATTGTGTTTAGGTTGTTTTATTTTCTTTTTGTGTATGTATCTGTTGTGTTTTTGGGTTTTCTCTTCCCAAGAGGTTTTGATTCAGCAATCTATATGTATACAAGCTTGTTTTAAATTGTTGGTTTCTTCCTGCAAATCTTGTCTGATCATGCTAAATTCTATTAGGCTTTGTCCCTGCACTGAGGCATAGCCACACCCCCCCCCCCCCCATCTCTTCAAGAAACCCTCTGATGCTAGAAGGTAGGTGTAGGTCAGTCTCTTATGAGGTTGGCGTTTCCCCCCCCCCACCCCCCGGGTCCTAATGCATGCAAGAATTTGTGTGTGCCCTCTAAAGTGTAATTTTTGTTTCCCTGTACTTGTAAAAGCCCTGCAATCAAATCCTGCTGGCCTTCAAAGGCAGATACTCTGGGGAGTCCTCCTCCCATTGCTGGACTTGCAGGCTGGGAAGCCCAGCACAGGGCTCACAACCTTCACTCCAGTGGGATAATTCTGTTGTATAATTATTGGCCAAGTCTGTGGGCACCCACCTGGCAGGTATTGGATTTGATTCTATAATACTTGCACCCTTCCTACAATTTCACTGTGGCCTCTCCTTTGCTTTAGGTGAAGAGTATCATTTTTGGTGTGTTCCAGTGTTTCTCCATCAATTGTTACCCAGTAGCTAATTGTAATTCTGGTGCTTTCTCAAGAAAGAATGCAGGTATATTCTTCTACTCTGCTATCTTAAGCTAATCTACTCAACACTAGAAAAATATTAATGCAACAAATCTCACATGATTTATAAAAAAAGTATAGTCACAGAGGAAAATCACAAATTTAGGGAAGATATAGGTTCCAGGAAAGAATGGAAAGTCTTAAAAATTGACAAACTATTTTATAAATAAAATAGATTAAAGAATATCAAAGCATGTTTAGCTTATTTTTACATTTTAAAAAAGAAAAGTCTTTAAAACTTGATTGGAAAATAGTGAATGAGTTCTTAAAGTATGTTAAGGCTCTTCATGTATTTGAATGAAAGATAGAAATATTGAGGATTTTAAACACTTCCAGAATATATATGTATAGATATAGATACAGATATATCTTACAAGGGAAAGAATCTGAATATATTGCTTCTGATATGTCATAAAAAAGAAAAAAAGATTTAACAAAATTATTTCAGTTCAACAGACCAGAAGTAAGGGAAGAATAAAAATACAGCTAAGAAAAACACATATGTATTCACTAAGTACCTTATTTTGCAATGGTAAAAAAAAATAAATAAATAAAGTCTAAATATAGTATAATTTTGAAAAGAAGTATGTTTACTACAAAAACACTCAGAAAGGTTGGCAGTAAAGAGATAGAATACTGAACTGGTCAAAATCCTGTGATCTGAGACATCTGTTTCCACTGGTTTCACAGGCAGTTTAAATCAAATGAAATCAAACTACATAGAACTGACAATCTTTATTTATAAAAGCATTTCAGAGAAATAAACCATCTTATTTTTTGAAAGTACAACATATACTATATTAATCATGAGAATTTTGAAGTCACTTTAGTCACTACATGATAAAGTTACTGTCTTCACTCATCACTCTTCAGCATCACCCTAGACAATCTGGTAAACATGGAGAAAGGAAGAAAGAAAAAAAGAAAGGAAGGGAGAAAGGAAGGGAAGCAAATGTGTAATGAAAATAGAACAAATGATAAGGCAGGATAAAAAAGTTTAATGCATACATAGCATTGATATCTTCATAGCAAATATGAGAACATGAACAGTCAGACCATCAATCAGGCAAAATTAATAGAAATTCAGCAAAGTTATTAGGTAGAAAACAAAAATACTTACATAAACATAGGTACATAAAAATAAAAGTCCATAAAATACAACAAAAATAAGCATTTAGAAAAATTTTAAAATTCTATTCATATCAGCAATAGAATCTATATGAAAATTAGAAATAAATTTAACAAAATGATACCTAAGGAGTAAAAATAATATCAACATACATGAAACTAGACAGAAATCAAAACAGAGCTATACTGTGTCCGTGGTTAGAAGGTGCCAAACTATAAAAGAAACACCCTCCAAACATCAAGTATCAAACTGAAGAAACTGGACATAGAAAGGAATAAGCAAAAATGAAGAGGAAAGAAGAAATTTATACAGATAAAATCTGATATTATTCTGGTAAGATATAACTCCTCCACATCATAAACTAAAATACATTTTACAATACAATGACCAGTATTTTAAGAAAATGTCATGAAAATTGACTGAAAGGGGGATAGAAAACTTGAACAGACTATCTGAAAGTGAAAGTCAAAGGACAGATACACCCATCTGAATGCAGAGTTCCAGAGAATAGCAAGGAGAGATAAGAAAGCCTTCCTCAGTGAGCAATGAAAAGAAATAGAGGAAAACAATAGAAAGGGAAGGACTAGAGATCTCTTCAAGAAAATAAGAGATACCAAGGGAACATTTCATGCAAAGATGGGCTGAATAAAGGACAAAATGGTATGGACCTGACAGAAGCAGAAGATATTAAGAAGAGGTAGAAACAATACACAACAGAACTGTACAAAAAAGATCTTCACGACCCAGATAATCACAAACAAAGCTAGTGGAGGTGATGGAATTCCAGTTGAACTTTGAAATTCTAAAAGATGATGCTGTTAAAGTGCTGCACTCAATATGCCAGCAAATGTGGAAAACTCAGCAGTGGCCACAGGACTGGAAAAGGTCAGTTTTCATTCCAATCCCAAAGAAAGGCAAAACCAAAGAATGCTCAAACTACTATACAATTGCACTCATCTCACATGCTAGTAAAGTAATGCTCAAAATTCTATAAGCCAGACTTCAGCAATACGTGAATCGTGAACTTCCAGATATTCAAGCTAGATTTAGAAAAGCAGGAGGAACCAGAGATCAACTTGCCAACATCTGCTGGATCATCAAAAAAAGCAAAAGAGTTCCGGAAAAAATCTATTTCTGCTTTATTGACTATGCCAAAGCCTTTGACTGTGTGGATCACAATAAACTGTGGAAAATTCTGAAAGAGGTGGGAATACCAGACCATCTGACCTGCCTCTTAAGACACCTGTATTCAGGTCAGGAAGCAACAGTTAGAACTGGGCATGGAACAACAGACTGGTTCCAAATACGAAAAGGAGTACATCAAGCATTGTTATCATGCTTATTTAACTTATATGCAGAGTTATCATGATAAATGCTGGGCTGGAAGAAGCACAAGCTGGAATTAAGATTGCTGGGAGAAATATCAATAACCTCAGATATGCAGTTGACACCACCCTTATGGCAGAAAGTGAAGAAGCACTAAAGAGCCTCTTGATGAAAGTGGAAGAGGAGAGAGAAAAATTCAGCTTAAAGATCAACATTCAGAAAACTAAGATCATGGCATCTGGTCCCATCACTTCATGGGAAATAGATGGGGAACAGTGGAAACAGTGGCAGACTTTATTTTTTGTTCTCCAAAATCACTGCAGATGGTGATTGCAGCCATGAAATTAAAAGATGCTTACTCCTTGGAAGGAAAGTTATGACCAACGTAGACAGCATATTAAAAAGCAGAGACATTACTTTGCCAACAAAGGTGTGTCTAGTCAAGGTTATGGTTTTTCCAGTAGTCATGTATGGATGTGAGAGTTGGATGATAAAGAAAGCTGAGCTCCGAAGAATTGATGCTTTTGAACTGTGGTGTTGGAGAAGACTCTTGAGAGTCCCTTGGACTGCAAGGAGAGCCAACCAGTCCATTCTAAAGGAAAACAGTCCTGAATATTCATTGGAAGGACTGATGTTGAAGCTGAAACTCCAATACTTTGGCCACCTGATGCAAAGAGCTAACTCATTTGAAAAGACCCTGATTCTGGGAAAGATTGAGGGTGAGAGGAGAAGAGAATGACAGAGGATGAGATGGTTGGATGGCATCATTGACTCAATGGACATGAGTTTGGGTAAAGTCAAGGAGTTTGTGATGGACAGGGAAGCCTGGCATGCTGCATTCCATGGGGTCGCAAGGAGTTGGACAGGACTGAACAACTGAAATGAACTGAAAGAACTTAAGAACTTGAAAATATAGTAAATGATTTATTGTCTTCAAAATTCATTAAATAAAAATTTCAACAGAAAATTATATCAAATAGTTCATTCTCTTATCAAAATTCTTTGATAATCCTGAAAAAGATAAACATCTTAACAAATTAGTATAGGTGTAGGGTACTTCAATACATTATCCTCCCAGAATGACACAGGTTCTACAGACTTCCAGTTTTATAATCTACCCACTTCAGAACCATCTATAAGTTTATTTCTCTAATTCATATTTCTTGGCTGTGGCTCACTTCTGCAAAATCAGAATCTTTGAAGAGTGAGAGAGAGTATGTGGGCATGTAGGTGGCCAGGTAGGCTATGCTCTTCTCGATCGGCTCACTATGTCATTCTGATGCATGCATACTGAAGTTTTGAACCTAGCTATAAACCACTTTAAGTAATGAATATAGTGATACATATTGTATAAAATGTAAGAAAATCAACTATGGAATAGAAGCAGCTCTGAAAGAATACATAAAAACATAAGCACTGATTACCTCTGGACAGTATTTTGATTAATTCCACCCCTCCCCCCCAAAAAAAATTACAAATTCATCCATGCCTTACATGAGGTACAATATTAATATAATTCACAATAGTTGGAAAATACATTTTTACATTGTTTTCTTTCATTCAACAAGCTGAGATTATATAGGAGAGAAAAAAAATGGCATTGTAGACCTTAAAATATACCAGATACAATTTTTTCATTTTTATTTTGTAGAACTAGAATCAATAATGATTTATGTAAACTGAATTAAGTCAATTCTGTAGCAGGAGAATAACCAAAAAGACATTTAAATGCCTCTTCCATTTCCAATTTTAAAGTTTTCCCATTATGCTTAAAATCTTAATAACAAATGAGAAATCTGTGTATATTATTGATCAATTGAATTTTTTTGTAATGAAGTGAAACATTTTACATTCTCAAATGCTATGAAGTACTATGAATTAACTACACTGAACATTTCACCGACCAATAATTTCAAATTCTGCTTTGTGTATCTCCAATGCGGATTTTATGTGTGAACATGCTTATATAACTTGATGATTCAGACAATAGCTGAAGCTGTTATAACAAGAACATCAACAGATGTTCTCTAAAGTATCTGCAATATGCCATTTATATCAGCTGGACATGTGTGCTAAGTCATTTCAGTCATGTCTGACTCTCTGAGACCCTATGGACTGCAGCCCACCAGGCTCTTCTGTCCATGGGATTCTCCAGGCAAGAATACTGGAGTGTGTTGCCATTTCCTTCTCCAGGATATCTTCCCGAACCAGGTATCGAAACTGTCTTTTTTGTCTCCCTCCTGCATCAGCAGTCAGGTTCTTTATCACTAGCCCCACCTGGGAAGCCCCAACAGAGCATAAATTAGCCGAAATTGTATTCACTATTCTCATTACCTCATTATTCTTTGTTAACAGAGTGACATGTTTTATTGAAACATTTACATACTTTGCTAATACTTTTGTCTTAGTTTCCTCCCCTCCTCCCCCAGAGGGCTTCCCAGGTGGCACAGGTGCAAAGAATCTGCCTGCCAATGCAGAAGATGCAAGAGACACAGATTTGATCCCTGGGTCGGGAAGATCTCCTGCAGTAGGAAATGGCAACCAACTCCAGTATTCTTGCCTAGAAATTTCCATGGTCAGAGGAGTCTTGCAGGATATGTCTGTTGTGTGGCAAAGAGTTGGAGATGACTGAGCACACACACATGCCAGCCAGCCAGCATCTTGACAGTATGGGCTAATAACGCTTGTAATTGGGGCAGGGTCAGTTTACTCTGGGGTAAGTTTGCTCTAGAGGGCATGACTTGACATTATCTTTATAAGCAGAGATAAGATTACATAATCCTGTATATAGAGAAAATCTCTAGAATATACATAAGCTACCTCCCTCTTTCTTACACTAGGCTGAATTTGCTTATCTGCATAATTCTTTCTTTCTCTCAAATATCTAACACAGTCTTCACCTACAATGCTATGAAGCCACCAAGGATAGACAAATGTCAAAACAGCCATCGAGGATTGACAAACCAAGGATGCTCATCTAACAAGATGGTAGGAGACAGTGTAACATAACTACATATATGGCATCATTTGAATGAATAAACTAGCAGTATTCAGGATGGAGTAAATTACTATAAACCAGGCATTTTACATAAATTTTCTTTGATTCTTATAACAATGCTAAAGTGTAAAAATTGTTTTCCAAATTCTATACATATGATCAGAGAGGGTAAGTAAATTTTTTAAAGTCACACAGACAGTAGTAGGGTTCAAATTCATATCTGTCTTTTATCAACATCTGTGTTTGTTCCATTTCTCCAAAGTGGCTCACCACATTAAGCAAATTATTACATTAATCACATACTTAGTATTTAAGCTTCCCCATGTTTAATAAAATTATCAACTGCCAGTAATATCATTTAATTCTAATATAACAACTCTCATATATTTCAGCATCTGAAATGAACTTCCACAGAATTACTAGCAACCACTTAAAGCAATGCATTTCAAAATATATACAAGATGGTTCATAATTCAAACTAATGCTTTTCCATTAAAAAAAACTATTATAGGCAATGAAAAAAATCAACATTGGTCTTTCAAAGTTAACATGCATAAATACAAAATAAGCATCATAAGACTACTGTCAGATGGAGAATACAACCTTAGTGAATATAACTGAAAACCAGAGTAATGTTTAAACCACATATGATCTTATAAGTCAGTTAATTTCATGATATTCCTAATGTTTTAATCATATGCATGTGGCCAGTCACACAAGCCACAACCCTGATTTTCAACCCCTTTCCATCTATACTATTAAACTCCAATCTTGATAATTAGGATTAGGCCTTCATTAATACTCAATTCCCTGGTGACTCAGTCAATAAAGAATTGGCCTGCAGTGCAGGAGACCCAGGTTCAGAAAGAATCCCTGGAGAAAGAAATAGCAACCCCCTCCAGTATTCTTGCCTGGGAAATCCCATGGACAGAGGAACCTGGCAGGCTACATACAGTCCATGGGATCACAAAGAGTTGAATAGGACTTAGCAACTAAACCATTATCAATACTCAATTCACATGTGAGAATGCAAATGCTGTTTGATTGTTTTCTTGTATTACTATATGTGTCTAGGCATTAAACTAATTGAGCTGTGCGGATGTGTGAGATTTGTTATCAACAAAAATGATCTCACAAATATCTGTTTAAAGAAGTATTGAGTTTAAATTTAAGTTCAAAGAAATGTTTTGAACTGGTTTTAATTATCTGTTTTCCTGATTATAATTTTTTTTAATTTTTCTACAAAAATAAAAAAGAAAACAAAAAATAATTACAAAATATTAAATAATGGGATTGTATCTCAGTCAGTGCCGATGGAAACAGTATGAACAGATGTGGGTTTACTGTGGAAGTAGAAAGGCAAGATTTACTAATGATTTGGAGGACAAGGGAAAAAAAAAAAGAATCAAGTATAACCTCCAAGTTTCTGTTTTAACTAAGGTATGTTTATTGTACCATCACTTACGAGGACAGGAAGTCTGAATGAAATGGTAAAAAATAAATGCTAAAATAGAAATTTGGTTATTAAATCTAAAAAGTGAAAGATATATAATAGGAAATATAAGTTTGGGGCTCAGAGTAAAGAAATGGCTTCAAGGTGTAAATTTGGTAGTCACCTGCATTTGGATGACATGAAATTGTGAAAAATGAATGATATTAACTTGGGTAAGAATATAGAGAAAAGATGAAGCTAAATTGGTTTTAAAAAGCTGATAAAGATGGGCTGGGGATAAAGAATAAAAATTGAAAGAGCATATTTTCACTAAAGCAAGGCAAGGAGTGTTTCAAGAAGGAACAAAAGAAGGCCAAAGCCCTCTCTGCTCATGTGACGCAGAGCAGAGCAGTCCTGATCAGATATAACACAGTCAGTGCTTGTAATTAACATTCTAATACATGCATTCTCAGGGTGGTGAACTCTACATTAGTGTAATTGAAGAATGGGTGAGCAATTTTAGTTTTAGCCATATCCTAAACTCAGTTCAGTTCAGTCGCTCAGTCGAGTCCGACTCTTTGCGACCCCATGAATCGCAGCACGCCAGGCCTCCCTGTCCATCACCAACTCCGGAGTTTACTCAAACTCATGTCCATTGAGTCGGTGATGCCATCCAGCCATCTCATCCTCTGTCATCCCCTTCTCCTCCTGCCCCCAATCAGTCCCAGCGTCAGGGTCTTTTCCAATGAGTCAACCCTTCACATGAGGTGGGCAAAGTATTGGAGTTTCAACTTCAGCATCAGTCCTTCCAATGAACACCCAGGACTGATCTCCTTTAGGATGGACTGGTTGGATCTCCTTGTAGTCCAAGGGACTCTCAAAAGAGTCTTCTCCAACACTGCTGCTGCTGCTGCTGTTGTAAATCGCTTCAGTCGTTTCCGACTCTGTGCGACCCCATAGACGGCAGCCCACCAGGCTCCGCCGTCCCTGGGAGTCCCAAGACAAGAACACTGGAGTGGGTTGCCATTGCCTTCTCCAACACTAGATAGCCCCCAAACATTCCCTCTCCCGAAGCCTGTGAAGGAAAGGTGAACATGAAGGCCCCGTTGCATGGGATGCTGTGGTCCAGGCTCGGGGTGTATACAGCAGCTTAGCCTTCATGCGGTTTTATCAGCTGAGGCCAGTATTGGTAAAGATTGCAGAAATCTTCAATTGCCAAGGTGGTGCAAAAGGACTGTTGAACTTGATGGTGGCACGTGCTGAGGTACTCCGGATCTCTCCAACCCCTGCCCCCCACCCCGGGACAATTTGTAGCTGAGACTCCCTCGGTGCCCTGGAATGGCTCACAGACACTAGAGGTGGCTGTGGCATGAGTGTCTGATGCATCGACGTCCACGGAGCGGCCACAGAGCCCGTGTCTGGAGTGAGGGTGGGTGCCTGCGGAGCGTCTGCCGAGCCGTGGGCAGGCGCCCAGGTGATCTGGAGCCACATGGCCTGCAGTCCAGGCAGGTGGTGCTGTGACCACGGTGATGACCCCACTGACCTGCACAGGCATTCAGGGTCTGCTGCGGAGCCCGAACCCGCAGGGCATGCATGCCCCTATCAAGATTCCTAAAACCATATTTATAAGATCTCTATGCTATGTAATAACACCGATTTTGAGGACTAGGAAGGATATGAACATCTTCAGGGGGCCATTAATCTATCTTTCAAGCTATTAATATTTGATTCAGTTTCATATTTATATTCATGAATTATCTATGGTTTTATTTTTCTTGCTGTTTTTGTCTGATTTAGGTATTGTGTTTACAGTGGCCTCATGCAATAAGTTAGACAATCTTCTCATTTTGTCTTACATGGATGATGGATACATTGAAATGATCTGTTTCTTCAAAGTTTCTTGAAAATAGAAACTGCTTGTAAAATTGTCTCATTGTAATGTTGCCTTTTAAATATACCTTCTATTTTCTCTTACTTCAGGCTTTATATTTATTCTGTCTCTATATTTCTTCTTGAGTTAGTTACAATAAGTAAAAATTTTCTAAGAATTCATACATTTTATCTAAATTTTACAACTTGTGTAAAAGTTGTTCAAAACTGGTAAACTTACTACTACACTGGGGTATTTTAAGTTATGTGCCCTATGACACCATTATTTATTCATAGTTCTTTGCTTTTATTCTTAATAAATTTTATCACTGTTTCACTTATTTTATTAATCTTTCAAATAGCCACTTCTAAAATTTTGTACATTCTCTGTATTTTATGCATTTCTTTTTGTGTTCTTCAATTTTGCCCATATCTATAAGGTTATCTTTACTTCTGATTTCTGAGGGATTATTCTGTGTTTTTCCTAAAATCTTAGTCCAGACATTTAGCTTATTAGTTTTCTGTGTCTTTTTAAATATAAATATTTTGTGCTATGAGTTTCCTTCTAAGTTACACTTAATTACACATTGTCATTATTTCATTTAACTAAAAATGATAAGTATTATTTTTAAAATATAGCTTTGCTAGGTAAACTATTCCAGATTAGTAGTGACTTTCTCTCATAACTTTGAGGATTGGATTCTAATGCTTGTTTCTTTTTTTCTATCAAAAAGTAATTTGTCAGTCTAATTGTCTTTGTTTTGTAGGTAGTCTAAATTTTTGTTATTTATTCCTCTTCCTGTCTGACTTCAAGATTAGATTTTGTTTTATCTCTGTCACATTGCATTTTTAATAAAATATTTTGAAGTGATTTTTCTATATGTTTTCTTATCTATATTATATAATTATATAGTATATTATATATTTATCTTCTGATAGAGGTACTTCACTAGTTTTATACAAAAAATATTCAACATTTCTTCATATATTGCTTCTTTATTATGTTTTTCTGAGATTTCATGAGGATGACTGGAACTTTTATTCTTTATCTTTTACATTTATTTTTATACTTTACATCTTTGTGTAGAGAAGGAAATGGCAACCCTCTCCAGTATTCTTGCCTGGAGAATCCCATGGACAGAAGAGCCTGACAGGATACAGTCTGTGGGGTTGCAAGAGTTAGACATGACTTAGCAGCTAAAATACTACTACGTCTTTTTGGCGCTAACTCATTTGGGTATTGATTTTCTGTAGTCTAGTTCACTAACTCTATTGCTGTTGTTGTTTTTGTTCAGTCTCGAAGTTGCGTCTGGCTCTTTGAGACCCCTGGACTGCAGCATGCCAGGCTTCCCTGTCCCTCACTATCTCTGGGAGCTTGCTCAAATTCACCTCCATTGAGTTGATGATTTTATCTAACCATCTCAATCTCTCAATATTCTCCTTTTGCCTTCAATCTTTCCCAGCCTCAGAGTCTTTTCCAATGAACCAGCTCTTCACATCAGGTGGCCAAAATGTTAGCGCTTCAGCTTCAGCATCAGTCCTTCCAATGAATATTCAGGGTTGATTTCCCTTAAGGGAGATTGGTTTGATCTCCTTGCAGTCTAAGGAACTTTCAAGAGTCTTCTCCAACACTACAATTAAAAAGCATCAGGTATTTGGCTTTCAGCCTTCTTTATGGTTCAACTCTCACATCTGTAGATGACTACTGGAAAAAACCACAGCTTTGACTATAGGGACCTTTGTGAGCAAACTGATGTCTTTTGCTTTTTAATATGCTGTCTAGGTTTGTCACAGCTTTCCTTCCAAGGAGCAAGTGTCTTTTAATTTTCATGGCTTCAGTTATCTTCTGCAATGATTTTGGGGCCCAAGAAAATAAAATCTGTCACTGCTTCTACTTTGTCCACTTCTATTTCGCATGAAGCGATGGGACTAGATGCCATGATCTTAGCTTTTTGAATGCTGAGTTTTAAGCCATCTTTTTCACTCTCACTCTCATCAAAAGGCTCTTTCGTTCCTCTTTGTTTACCTTCATAAGGGTGGTGTCATCTGCATATTTGAGGTTGTTGGTATCTCTCCCAGCAATCTTGATTCCAACTTGTGATTCATCTAGCTTAGCATTTCACATGATATACTCTGCATATAAGTTAAATAAACATGGTAACAAGCTACACCCATGTAGTACTCCTTTCCCAATTTTGAACCAGTCACTTGCTGTTGCTTCTTGACCTGCATATAGGTTTCTCAGGAGACAGATAAAGTGGTCTGTACTTCATCTCTTGAAGAATTTTGCACAGCTTTTTGTGATCCGTGCATTCAAAGACTTTTGCTTATCTTTTTTTTTGTTTGTTTTTTTAGTTGGAGGTTAATTACTTTACAATATTGTAGTGGGTTTTGTCATACATTGACATGAATCAGCCATGGAGTTACATGTACTCCCCATCCCGATCCCCCCTCCCACCTCCCTCTCCACCCTATTCCTCTGGGTCTTCCCAGTGCACCAGGCCAGAGCACTTGTCTCATGCATCTGTTTTTAAACCATCCATTTAATTTCTCATGTTAAAACTTATACTTTCTTTCCAAAGTTTTATTTCATTATTTTTCAAATATCTTTGGTCATTTGTTATAGATTCTTGCTGCTTCATCAGTTTTGGTATTTCTCCTTTTATATTGAAAATAACTCAATCCATTTATTTTATATTTTAATATGAAATCTGTTGTATTTTAAATGAGTTATATCCCAACTTTGTATTTTCCTGCTGAATCTTTCAATCATTTCCCTATTTTTTCCTAATTTTTTTTTTTTTTACTTGATAGCGTTAATTTGGTTCATTAAACTCATGGGAAACCCTGAGGTCTAAATAATACTCTTGCCCCTTTGGTTCTTCTAGGATATATGGTGCTGCTACTAAAGTGGGAGCTCTTTTAGTACCCTTTTAGCTTCCCCAGTTTAGTGGAGGACGAGAAGTTCTAATTATGCCACTTTGTCACTGACTTAGAGGTCAGTCTTTGAATAACAGTTTGTATTATGTAAGTATTTGTCCTCAGAATCACTTAACTGTATGTTTTTAGTGCTTCCTGATCAAATACCATTCCCAGGCTCTTTGGGAAAGGACAGTTGATACTTTTCTTTCCTTGCCTCAAGGCATAATATGTACAATAATAAAACTATGCTTCATATAGGATCTAAATTCATATTTGAAATGAAAGAGACTTTAAGAGAGCCATTTAATCAGAATCACACAATTTAAAAGAATAATTGTATTTTAGTATTTGTTTATTTTTGGCTGTGCTGAGTTCTCATTGCTGCACAGGCTTTTCTGTTGTTGAGGAGAGTGGGGGCTGCTTTTCAGTTGTGCTGTGGAGCTTCTCATCGTGGTGGGTTCTCTTGTTGCAGAGCACGGGCTCTCGGGCGTGCGGGCTCAGTAGTTGCATCTCCTGGGCTGTAGACCACAGGCTCAATGGTGGTGGTGCATGAGTTTAGTTGCTCCATGGCGTGTGGAATCTTCCAAGACCAGGGATTGAATCTGTGTCTCTTTCATTGGCAGGTGGCTTTTTCACCACTAAGCCATCAGGGAAACCCCACAAATTTTTTTCAAGACTTTTCACTTTTTAGAGAATCCACTGTTTTTTATTAATATACCTAAATAATATGACTATTTAGATAATACCTTTCTTTTCAAAATCTTTAAGTCACAAGATATCTTAAGTTTTAGATAAAACATTTGCAGCAAATACGTTTTAGTTGGTATTTCAGCTATGAGACCACAGAATTCACTGTTTTAAAGCCTCACTTACTGATAGTGAAACTTTTTTTTTTTAAGAATTGTGTTTCAGTTAATTATATTTTATATTGTCTTTGGCTAAGGCAAATTGATTTTTATTTTTAAGGTAATATAAATAGTTGTAATTATTTGTTCTACACCATGTTAAAGCTATTGAAACAGAAGAAAATTAGGATTTATGGCTAGGTGTTATGTGTTAAAGGGTAACAGAGGAGTTAAATATCATATAAAATTTAGACTGTTTTTTCTCCAGTTCAGTGTCCATGGACTTGCTGGTATAAAATTTCATGGAGAGATATATTTTGTAGATTTTATATTTCCTTTTTAAAGTCCTCTTGATACATCTGAAAGCATGTGCATTAGCTCCTACAAAGAGCAAAATCAATGTAGACCATATAAATTATAGCACCTGATAATAGCCTGATATGTTGGTACTCCATCATTCTCTTATCTTATTCTACCTTTGAGGAAAATAAATTGTCTTGGGTGCTGAAATATTTGATCATAGCTAAATCTGCTTTTCTGGTGTAAAGTATGCAGCACTTACACTGTGCCTATAACTAAATATCCGTGCACTAAAAATAAAAACACCATGCCCCAAATACTTTGTGTGTGTGTGTGCATGTTCAGTCATGTCTGACTCTTTGGGACCCCATGGACTGTAGTCCACCAGCCTCCTCTCTTCATGGGGTTTTCCAGGCAAGCATATTGGAGTGAATTGCCATTTCCTCTTCCAGGGGATCTTCCCAACCCAGAGACCAAACCCCATGTCTCCTGCTTTTCCTGGCATTAACAGAAAGATTGTTTACCACTGAGCCACTTGGGAAGCCCAGGATACTTTAAAGTACACAGTTTTTAAGAGATTTTAGCCTCATTAAAATTTCAAAATTACTATTTTTTCTTTCATTTTGGGCATTTTCCAGTTGTTAACCCCATCATTTAATACAGTTTGAGACTAGGAGACTAATTTGATATCAGGATGATTTCCATTTGTCTCTCACTAATATTAAGATTCTCAGTCATGACAAAATGTAGCTTCTTTTAGAATTTACTTTAAATAAAATGTTGAGGAAGAATGTCTTAATCACACAGAAACTATACTGACCCATTATTTTTTAAGTAAGCACCAAACACTGTTTCTGGTGACTCAGATGGAAAAGAATCTGCCTGTGATGCAGGAGACCCAGGTTTGATCTCGGGGCAGAAAGATTGCCTGGGAAAGGAAGTATCTACTAACCCACTCCAGTCTTCTTGCCTGAAAAATTCCATGGAGAGAGGAGCTTGGCGGGTTTCAGTCCATGGGGTCTCAAAGAGTTGGACATGACTGAATGACTAACACTTTCACTCACTAATATTAAGATTTTGAGTCATGACATAAAATGCAGCTGCTTTTAGAAATTATTTTTGATAAAAATGTTGAATAAGAATGTCTTGATCACACAGAAACTATATTGATTCATTATTTTGTAAAGCAAGCATAACCAAACACTGTTTCTAATGTGATTTCATAGACAGCATGTCATGAAAAACAAAACAAACAAATTGAAAAACAATTGCCTTAAGTGTATAACACTTGAAAAGAAGTGAAAGTGTTAGTTGCTCAGTCTCCTTGATTCTCGGGACCCCGTGGTCCGCATATAGCTGTCAGGCTTCTCTGTCCATGGAATTCTCCAGGCAAGACATTGCTAGAGAGGGTAGTATTCTCAAGGAGATCTTCTTGACCCAGGGATCAAACCCAAGTCTCTCAAACAACATGTAAATGGAAAACTCTAATGTATTTCTAAATTATAAAGAAAATTAAGAAGCAATTTGAATTATAAGAAGCCCTATCAGATCCATGTCAACTGAGGGGATGAATTATAAGAGATTATTCAAGATAGTTGATTTATATTTTTGAGCTACACAGTTTCTTAAAGAACTTACACATTTCTAAATAGAGATCTTTCCTTATATATAATAGATTTTCATGTGGAATATTCCTTTGAATACAAATAATTAGTATGCTAAAATTCTTAAAGGCATTATACATGGAAGTAGTTATTTCTTACATAAATTAGTTTACCCTATTAATTTGCTTAATTCTTATTCCAAAGATCAGGGTAAAAAGATGTGTGTGTGTGTGTGTGTGTGTGTGTGTAAAGTTTTGTTCAGTCTTAGTCAAACAATTATAGTTGCTGAAACTAGGGAGTTTGAATCAATATACTATGTCATATTTTTATTGGTGTCTTTTCGTAATAACCTGGGCTTCCCCAGGGACTCACTGGGTAAAGAATCCGTCCACATTGCAGGATACATAGTAGACAGAGAAGATGCAGGAGACATGCGTTTGATCCCTGGGTTGGGAAGATTCCCTGGAGGAGGAAATGGCAACCCACTGCAGTATTCTTACCTGAGAAATCCCATGGACAGAGGAGCCTGGCAGGCTACAGTCACAAAATAGCTGGACATGACTGAGTGACTAAATACACACACACACAATGATAACCTACCCCAGAGGCTGTAGGTTGACAAGAACTGTCTCTAAACCTGTTACAGTGATGTTTATTACCCCAAAGTTAACATAAAAGTTGTACTGAAATAATGTTTATTGCCTTCTGAAAATCGAAAGCCTGCAAATTCACAGAATTTATAGCTAAAAATTAAACTAGTTGACTCACAGTATTTTATTAAAAAAAAGTATATCTTTTAGATTCAATACACACAAAAAATTTGGTCTGAATGAAACCTCTTATATCTTGCAACAAAACAAATAAAATAATTACACTTACATGGCTATTTTTTGTATCCAAAAGTGTTTTTAGTTTCTTATTAGTATAGAGGATTTGCTTCTGTATAAATTCTATTGCAAACATACACTAGCGTGTATAGCTATTTCATGTTCTTTTCTCATGGGACAAAAGGGGAAAAAAAATGAAATTTATTTTTAAATTGTATTTTGCTTCATGGTTAGTAATTAACAGTGGATAGTATTTGGGAATTCTGATTTCTCAAATCCTCGGATTATAGATTCAGGTATTCTATGCACTTCTACTCCTGCTCCACTAGAACTGCCATTCAAATTCAGAGGCTCTGAGCTTGTCTTCTATTGTATCTGTGGGCTGCAGAGAAAAAAAAAAAAATGCCCAGAATGAAAATTTGCAGTATTGTACTCTATTACTTTGCCATTATTATTATCGTATTATCAAGGAATGTGGGATTCTCTGGTAACTCAGCTGGTAAAGAATCTGCCTGCAAAGCAGGAGACCCCAGTTTGATTCCCAGATCAGGAAGATCCGCTGGAGGAGGGATAGGCTACCCACTCCAGTGTTCTTGGGCTTCACTGGTGGCTCAGCTGGTAAGAATCCTCCTGCAATGCAGGAGACCTGGGTTTGATCCCTGGGTTGGGAAGTTCCCTTGGATAAGCGAACATTCCCTGGAGAAGGGAACGGCTACCCATTCCAGTATTCTGGCCTGGAGAATTCCACGGACTGTATAGTCCATGGTCACAAAGGGCTGGACACGACTGAGCCACTTTCACTTTCACTCTATTACTACCTAAACTGATTCAGATTTTCCGGAAAATTTCCTAACATATTTAGTTAAAACCTCCTATGATTTTTTGCCTTAACTTTCTTAACATGATTTTCTTGATCTCTAGTTTTTCAGGTCCTTCTAGTTTATCAGATCCTCCATTTTGATGCTACCCACCTCACTCCTGCATTGCACTGTGACTTTGTGTCTTCTTCTGTCATACTGCTTTTCTTCTTTTCGGTATTTTTAAAAGAAAAATACCCAATCAGTTTTGTGCTAACATGATACTGGAGAATTTAGGATTATATTTTGGCTTGCTGAGACCTAGCACAACTGGTGTTACCCCTAAGAGATTTAGTCTCTTTATGCATAAAGTGAAAGAACTGGACTAGTTTCCACAGTGGCCCTAGGTTCTTCAAACAATTTTCTTTGATGATTTCCTCTTTTTACATTTTTTTTATTCTTTGCAAAAAATTAACACATATATTAAGTTTATATATTTGAAACTATTCAAAGCAATTTGAATAAACATTTTAGTAATGGTTTTGCTTGCATCTAATGTAACTATATTTCAAAATAGCTATTTTCACTTTTACAGTTTGTGTTTTAGAAAAGCTTTTCACTGACCTATATACTCTGTTATGTTTGATTACCTGTCTGTGCCATTGCTCAAGTGAATCTCTCCTTTCTCTCTTCAAGATCTTACATAAGTGCTGCAATGTTTAGAGGACTGAGCCCAGTACTAATCTCTCAGCTTTTAGAGGTTTTTTATTACTTTCATTTTTTAGAGAATGATAGCCTAATAAGGAAGGGTCAGCAAATTGAGAGGAACTTGGTTTCTAGGTCTGGGAGGAATACCATGCATGAGTATTACTCAGGTGAGAAGTGGAGACCAGCCAGCTTCTAAGATCCCTGTTAGCATGAAAATTCTGTGATGGCAAAGTAGAACTAATACTATTATGAATGTATAGGCCTTAATCCTACATCAACCACAGGAAGAACAAACCACTTGCATAAGAATGAATCATCCAAAAAGAGAAAAAATGAGGTACTCTACAATCAATATTTTAGAGCTCCTGGGCCATGGTTCTCTTCTAAACCCCATGACAGAGTTTTTATTCTAGGAAGAGACAATGATTTGGGCCCTAAGTGTAGCATTAGTAAGCAACACTTCTTAAAGATTAGAGAGGACCACAAAAGTCAGAGGATAAATGCCTCATTTAGAGATTTTTTTTTTTTCAAAAATTATTGAGAGTACAAGTCATTTTTGCATGAAAGCATTCTCTAGTCCATAAGGTTAGATAAATCTGTATACTCTCTACTTCTTTGCTTACAGAGAATTTTTCGTCTTTGACTTTGATTCCTCAGGAGAAGATATGATATCCCAGAGGAGCCAAACATTGCTTCTGTTGATCTTGACAGTTCTTTCTTTCTGATCCACCCTCACTAGCTTATACCTTCCATCATCATGCACAACTGATCTCCTGCATAACCTAAATTAACTGTTCTTTTCCCTTGTCATCTGGCCCAACAGTTCCAGGTCTAGAGATCACTTAATGAATAGCTCACTATGATCCTAAAAATACCAGAACTAGACTTTCCAAATATTTAGCAGTCAATTGTTGTTCAAAATCACTCAGTCATGCCTGACTCTTTGTGACCCAATGGACTGCAGCACACCAGGCTTCCCTGTCCTTTACCATCTCCCAGAGCTTGTTCAAACTCATGTCCGTTGAGTCAGTGATGCCATCCAACCATTTCATCCTCTGAAGCCTCATTTCACCTTGCCTTCAATCTTTCCCAGCATCAGGGTCCTTCCAGTGAGTTGACTCCTTGCATCAGGTGGCCAAAGTACTGGAGCTTCAGCTTCAGAATCAGTCCTTCCAACAAATATTTAGCCTTGATTTCCTTGAGGACTGACTGATTTGATCTTGCTGTCCAAGGGATTCTCAAGAGTCTTCTCCAACATCACAGTTCAAAAGCCTCAATTCTTCAGTGCAGCCTTCTTTATAGTCCAAGTCTCACATCCATACATAGCTACTAGAAAAAACATAGCTTTGACTATACAGACCTTTGTCAGCAAAGTGGTGTCTCTGCTTTTTTATACACTGTCTAGATTTGTCATAGCTTTTCTTACAAAGAGCACTCAGTGCTTTGAGGAAAATCTTTCACATAGCTAAATGATGCTTTTCTTTTTATTTTTAAAAACTTTTTTTATAATTCATATATTTAATTCATTATAATTCATACAATTTCCCCAAATGTTACATGTTAGAAGTTTGCTTTAACAGTTACCTTGTCTATGTCACTAGTGAGAAGTTAAAAAAAATCAATTTAACATAAATGACATGGAATAAATCTACTTCTTACAATGCCAATATCACAATTTTGAGTGCATATGCATTATTAAAAGTTGCTTACTTTAACATATCAGCTACTTATATCTGATCTGTTTGATGATGGTTAAATACAGTATATTCATTAGCACTTCCGCAAAACCTCCTATAGTGCTTAATACATTTTCTAAGTAAACTTTAATTACAAATTCTCACACTGTATAAGATAATCCAGTTTTGTGAAAGCAGAGGAGATTTAAAAATGTTTAGGATGATGACAAGGAAGACTCTAAAAGCTTGCAAGACAGTTGATAAGTTCAATTATATAACAGCTAGTGAGCTCAGCAGTATCTCTTTATATACAGAACTGCTTACAGAAATGTCATCATTTATATATTTTACTAAAATACATTACAATGCATATTTGAAACCTTCACACAAGATTAAAATACACCGAGTTTATTTTAAGATTAATCTAGCAAGGAGTATTGTCATTATGAAAGAGAAGTGGAACTAAGACCTATTTTAAAGTTCTGTGAAAACATAATTAAAAATTTCATCATTAGTTGCATTCTCCCTCAGGTCTCTAACTCAGTTAAAATACATTAAACTTACTTTAAAATAAATAAATTTAATAGATTTAAAATCAATAAAGTGCTTGCTTTGTTTTTTTTTTTCCTGGCACAAAGTGAAAGTGGGATATATTTACTTTAACCTCCCTTAAACACCAATACCTAATATATTTCTTGGGCCCATGTACTACCCCCAGTTCAGTTCAGTTGCTCAGTTGTGTCTGACTCTTTGTGAGCCCATGGACTGCAGCACGCCAGGCTTCCCTGTCCATCACCAATTCTCAGAGTTTGCTCAAACTCATGACCATCGAGTCAGTGATGCCATCCAACCATTTCATCCTCTGTCATCCCCTTCTCCTTCTGCTTTCAGTCTTTCCCAGCATCTTTTCCAATGAGTTGGATCTTTGCATCAGGTGAGCAAAGCATTGGAGCTTCAACTTCAGCATCTGTCCTTCCAATGAATATTCAGGACTGATTTCATTAAGGATGGACTGGTTTGATCTCCTTGTAGTCCAAGGGACTCTCAAGAGTCTTCTCCAACACCACAGTTCAAAAGCATCGATTCTTTGGTGCTCAGCTTTCTTTATAGTCTAACCCTCACATCCATAATGACTACTGGGAAAACCATACCTTTGACTAGATGGGCTTTTGTTGTACTCCCCCCTAAGTATTATTTTATTGAATAAATATTTCAAATTGTGTGTTTCAATTATTTCCTTGATTCAATAGGAAAATATTGCTACTTGTTACTACTTGGGTTTATTTGGTACTATTTTGTATCTCAAAGATATGTATTTATTTTCATAAGTGTTCTAAGGATGTATACGTACCTACATGTTATCTGTCACTGGAAAAGCACATAACTCACAAAATCGATAGGAATATGAAAGGAAAATGTTGTATGATTCCATTCCTATGAAGTATCTAACGTAGTCAAAATCATGGATAAAAGAAGTAGAAAGGTAGTTGCCAAAGCCTTGGCAGCAGGTGTATGACGTTTAATGAGTATAGAGTTTCAGTTTTGCAAGGTGAAAAAGTCTTAGAGATACATTGCAAACAATGTAAAATGCTTAACTGTACTAAACTGTACACTTAAAAATGATTAAGATAGAAAATTTAATGTTACGTGTTCTTTTTTTTCTTGATTAGAGAAGAAAGGAAAGGAGGAAGGAAGAAAGGGAGAGTGGAAAGAAAAGAAGGATAGAAAAAAGGGGGAAAGAAAGAAGAAAGAAAGAACGGATTCTCCTTGCTGATTCTATTTTCTTTTCCTTGTCTACTGACATTTTTTCTTCTATACCCTTCATATTAAGTAGTTCACCATAATGTCTGTTTCCTCATTGCTTTGTTTTATCACAATTATTAGCAACTCCAATTCAATTCACTGTCCTGTCTCTGAAATTTTTACTTCATGTTGTTAATTTCTTAAAATTTAAAAAATTTCTCTAATATAATTCCAAGGAAAGAATATGATTGTCTCAGCTCATTCTTTACATTGTACACATCATATTTAGTTGGTATCTTATTGAGGAACTACACTTGACTCAGGTGGCAAACTCTGATCTAGTAAACAGTATTCAGGTGAAATGATATGAATAGTCATTGTAGGGTTGCGTCTTAAGCAATAAGTGAGCAAGGTTTCTCTTAGGATATACTGCATGCAGCTACAATGACCTTATAATTGATAGATTGTATTCACCTGCTCTTTTCTAGTTGATCCTCTTGAAAGTGAAAGTGAAACTCACTCAGTTGTGTCTGACTGTTTGTGACCCCATGGATTATATAGTCCACGAAATTCTATAGGCCAGAATATTGGAGTGGGTAGCCTTTCCCTTCTCCAGAGGATCTTCCCAGGGATTGAACCCAGGTCTCCCACACTGCAGGTGGATTGTTTACCAGCTGAGCCACAAGGGAAGCCCAAGAATACTGGAGTGGGTAGCCTAACCCTTCTCCAGCGGATCTTCCCCACCCAGGAATTGAACCAGGATCTCCTACATTGCAGGCAGATTCTTTACCAACTGAGCTATCAGGGAAGCCCTAGTCAACTTCATTTGTTTTCATCTCAGAATTTTTTATAACTCAATGGTTCCCACAAGAAAATACATTATTCCTCAATTATCCATTTTTCTTCTCCCTTTCATATACAATGTACAAATATTCACATAAATATATAAGCTTAAGGTAAAAAAAAAATGTTGATTTTTCACTTTAGTATTTATGGTACCTAACCAGACACAGAAAATGCTTGAATAGTATCTGCTCACTATCCATCCGCTGGGTTTCCCTAGTAGCTCAGTGATAAAGAATCCATCTGCAATGCAGGAGTTGCAGGAGATGCAGGTTTTATCCCTGAGTTGTGAAGAGTCCCTAGAGGAGGGCATGACAATCCACTCCCATATTTTTGCCTGGAGAATCCCATGGACAGTGGAACTGATAGGTTATAGTCTATAGGGTTGCAAGAGTTGGACACGACTGAAGTGACTTAGCATGCATGCATACATCAGTCCATTGCAAAGTCATTGGATGCAAATATAATTGGTAAGGGGAGCCTGTATATGAAAAAATCATGATATCTGTTTAGACTCACCTATAATAATCATTGTGATTTCTGAAATTTTAGCAGTTGTACTGGGTCATAATTCACAAACATCTTTCGGAGAAGGCAATGGCAGCCCACTCCAGTACTCTTTCCTGGAAAATCCCATAGATGGAGGAGGCTGGTAGGCTGCAGTCCATGGGGTCACTAAGAGTCGGACACGACTGAGCAGCTTCACTTTCACTTTTCACTTTCATGCATTGGAGAAGGAAATGGCACCCCACTCCAGTGTTCTTGCCTGGAGAATCCCAGGGACGGGGGAGCCTGGTGGGCTGATGTCTATAGGGTTGCACAGAGTCAGACACGACTGAAGAGACTTAGCAGCAGCAGCAGCATCTTTAGGAAGACATCAGGGGATGCTGTATCTCACAGGCCGCTGAACCCAGGGTAGGCAAGGCACAAGCAGGGAAGCTGTAAGAAAACTCGAGGAGCTGTGACATGCTTATTCACAGCAGCAAGGCAGACATGTTTTACTCTCATGGTTAACCCACCAGATACAGCCTTAGTGCAGCCATAGTGTAGACAAAACTTGGACACAATGCAGCCATAATGCAGCCTTAATATGGGCTCAAGGGCTTTTCAGGTGGAGCTTATATATGTTTACAGAACAAAAGTGCTCCATGGCCAAACAGGTACATCGTGACATGCATGCACAGTGCTATAAATTACCTTAGTTGTTACATAACCACATATTTACAAAACGTGGGTCAAGAGAGTGAGAGGCCTTGTTGTAAGAGAGCCTGACAACTGCCATCTTGGCTAATTTGCTCTTTCCCTACATTCCACCTCTTCAGGATCTCTCGCCTCACAATCTATGTACAGTCCACTTCCTGTGATATGTCCTTTGTGGACAACACTGACCCACAAACCCACATTCTGCAACAGCAGTGGATGGTACGACAGCAAACGGGTGCATCTCCAGCACATAGTAAAATCCAACACCTTCCATCACATGGAATTCATGCTGTAGTCTTCGTGTTCAAGGGGCTAAAAGAGCTACCCACCACATGTGGAATGCCTTTATCTTCCATGCCCAGATCCAGCCCACCATGTGTCTTCTCAGTAAAGTAAGGAATCACAAAACTCCCCACAGGCGCTGGGCCCACTCCTTCAAAGAGGGGATTTTTGTGGCATTCACAGCCCACATGATTCCAAATATTTTCACAGTATTCTAAATCTGCAAGAGAATTAGTGGTTAATAGCACCTCACACGGAGAAGGCAATGGCAACCCACTCCAGTAATCTTGCCTGGACAATCCTATGGACGGAGAAGTCTGGTGGGCTGTCGTCTATGAGGTCACACAGAGTCGGACGCAACTGAGCGAATTAGCAGCAGCCGCAGCAGCACATCATAGGACACAGGCTTTACCATACATTGTTCTACTAAATCCACATCATAAGACACAGACTTTATAGCAGACTGTTCTACTTAATCTACATCATAGGGCACAGCCTTTACAGTACTCCTCTGCAGAGATCATCCCACATTTGCATCTGTGTAACCCAGATGGGGCTCCTGCCAGCTCAGGCCCCCTTGGGAGTCTTCATGCTTTTCATCCTCTTTGCCTGCCTCCATCCACTTCTCTCAGTAAGGACTTGCAAAACCCCCCACAGACACAGGGCCCACCTCTTCAGAAAGGGAATTTCTGTAGCATTCACAGCTCACATCACAAGTCTGTATGTACAGGGTCACAGCCCACATCAGGAGCTTGTGTAACTACCTGTATCTTTTGCTATGGGCGCTTAAACTGCTGCTCTGGTCTCAGTTATATAACTGGCCTTGCTCACAAGCAGGGACCTGCAGTCTTATAGTGTTCTAAAACCTTTGTCTCAATGAGAGGTGAGTGGTTATAGATGCAAACCATTCTATTTCATCCCTGGAACAAATGACATCCTCCCCCGCTGTGTCCCAGAGTAGCAAAAGCCATACTGCCAACCGTTCCTCTTGCTTTTCTTGTAACTGCTTACCCAAGTCGACCAACTCTACCTGAGTATATGGTCTACACGTTGTGAACTCAGTCACACTGTGGGCCCCCTGAAGATGTCCCCCTGAGCCATAGACTGCTCATGTTCCACTTCCTGCTATAACAACAGGCCTCACAGCCAAGCAGGGGCCTGTGTCTCACAGTGTTCACTGTCATCGTCCCTCATTACCTCATAGTCTGAGGCACTGGGCTCCTCCAGGTCAGCCATGTCTGGCTTCAGCATACATATGCATGGTTCCAAATCTTCTTTTCATGTCTCTGTAGTTCGTGCACTTGAACAGAATCAAGGAGAGCAATGTCCATGCTGGCCTTCAGAGGTTAGGAAAACCCATCTCATGACGCTAGTGGTGGTACATGGCACATTATCTGGCAAATGGGAACTCACCTCCTGTAATGCCTTTTCAATATTATCCAGTGACCTGTCCTCCATCTCCCAGTCTCCAACTAGGGCCCACGCTGAAAGGACTGTGGCCACCAGGTACCACATACTATGTGGTGTCCACTGCCTTCCTCCATCCACTGGAGCCTCAGGCTCCCCTGCCTGCTGGGTATCCCGTCAACGATGCCACCTATCTCGCTGTATCTCACTGTTCACTGAGCCTAGGGTAGGCAAGCTGTGAATGGGGAAACTGGAAGAAAACTTGAGGAGCCATAGGAACTGCAGACATGTTTATCTGTAGCAGCAATGCATGCATGCTTCACTCTTGTGGCTGACCTAGCAAACAAAGCCTTAATGCAGCTATAACGTAGCCATAACTCAGACATAACACAACCATAACGTGGCCTTAATGCAGCCTTGATGTGAACTTAACACAGCCTTAACACAGACATGATACAGCCTCAAGGGCTTTTCAGATGTAGCTTATATAGATTTATAAAACAAAAGTGGCCCATGGCCAAGTGGGTACATCGTGACACACATATGCCATCCTATAAGTGATCTCAGTTGTTACATAACAATGTGTTTACAAAATGTGGGACAAAAGCAAGAGGCCTTGTGGTGAGAGAACCTGACCACTGCCATCTTGGGTAATTTGCTCTTTCCCTACAGTGGGTAACTCCTTTGTTTATTTTGCATGTCATAATGATAGCTCTGAGTACATCATCAAGAGTATATAATTTGTTTATCTTTCAAATGTTCATCTTTCACTTGCCAGTATTGCAGATTTTCTATACCCATTTTTTGTTGTTGTTGTTGTTGTTGTTTTTTAAATCGTGTCACAGAGACTCATGAAAACCTCCTGACTTTTATCCCATTGGATTTTATTTTACTCTCTGTGGTAACTAATAGCCCCCTGTAGGTAAAGAGAGCTTGTTCTTTCTATTTTAACATGATAAGTGTGTCTGCTTATAGTTTTAAAGTCCACTGTTGCCAGTCCAGAGAAGTGAGATATTTTTTATTTTTATCATATAGCCAGTTACCAGTCCCTCCTCATCCTCTATAAACAAAATACAGGCTACATTTACTGAATCTAAGTCCCATATAAATGTACTCTCCTTATTTCATGCAAGTGTTTTCAAAGTTTAATTAATCTAGATAAAAACTGTAAGTTTTTAGTCTTCCTTCTACCATAATTAGACATGTAAACTTGAACTAGCTATTTCACTACTGTGCTCACATTTATTCATTTGTAACTTTCCATGTTGACCTTTCCAAGTGAAAAACAAAATTCTCTGACATTGACAACCCAATATTACGTTTGATTGCCAATTATAGAATCTTCATCTACTTCATAAAGTCATCAGTTTTCTGGGCCAAAAAGTTTGGGCTAAAAAATTGGATATAGTTTTCACTGTAGACCAAAAGATATTTGCAGTCGAGAAGTATCTAATGATAAATTAAACTAAATTATTTCTCCTCTTGTGCTTGTACACTTTAATGGTTACACTATAAACTTGCCCAAGAGAGACCTGTCTTCATTGGAATTCAATCTGAAAATCTCTTTACCCAGAGATGGCAGCTCATTTTGTATTGATATAATGTATACCTTGAAAAGGTGTAGAACTGGTTTTCTATCAAACAAACAGATCTTTTTGAGTTCTATATCCTACTAGATATTAATATTGACTTTCACTTGGCAGAGATGGGACTTAACCTGGCTTATTTTTGTAAGTGTTTAACACACTTTCTGTTTCAAGAGAATATTTCTACTTGATCCCCTAAACAATGAAAACAGTAAAGAGCATAATATAATATGTGCTTTGCTTACTAACAGTCCCTCAAAATTGAGTAAATGCAGCACACCTGGATAAGCTAAATGCATTTTTTAACTTCTATTATGACCTGTCATTTTAAATATTGTATTTTAGTTGCCTTTATCCATAGTACCCCCTCCACTCAGTCTCTGTAAATGAGATTTATAGTTCAGCATGGTCCCTGAAGTAATTTCCCATGGTTTCACACAGACCCTCAAGCTCCAAACATTATGAAGATTTTCCCATATACATTATAAACCTCTCTGCAGCACCGCTGCAAATCATCATAATTTTGTTATGTCACATCTGCAGGTGATAGAAACAATAAAATAGAGACCAAGAAAAGGCTCATGCTACGTTTTAGCAAATTATTTCTGAACAGTTTGACAGCTCTGTAAAGTTTTAAGGAATGTGTTCATTCTCTTCTTCTCATACTCTTTTACCAGCACTTTATCTCACATAGCAAGTGAATACAGTGAAAAATCACCTGGAACCTCTGCTCTCTTCCTTTGCCTGTTTATGTCACTCTTATCAAACTTATAAACATATAACAATATTAAAAAGAACTTGGCAAATGAGAGGATCCTACATGATACCACAACCCTAACGCAATTATTGTTTGTACTTCTGTATCATTTCTCTTCTAGAAAGTGAAAGCGACCTAACTCAGTCCTGTCCCACTCTTCGTGACCCCATGGACTGTAGCCTACCAGGCTCCTCTGTCCATGGGATTTTCCAGGCAAGGGATCTGGAGTGGGCTGCCATTTCCTTCTCCAGGGGATCTTCCCGACCCAGGGATGGAACCCGGGTCTCCTGCATTGCAGACAGATGCTTTACTGTCTGTGCCACCATGGAGACTTTATGTAAATAACTGCTTTGGCACAGTCACAAACTGAATGCTCATATGTCTACTTTTGGCATCTTTACTGGACATTACACTATATGCATGTTTTAAATTGTATTATATTCATAATTGGCCTTCTCAGGTGGTTCAGTGAGTAAAGATCATGCCTGCAATGCAGGAGACACCGAGATATTGGCTTGATTCCTGGGTCAGGAAGTTCCCTCCAGAGGAGGGCACAGCAGCCTGCCCCAGTATTCTTGCTTGGAGAATCCCATGGACAGAGAAGCCTAGCAGGCTACAGTCCACAGGTCTCAGAGAGTCAGACACAACTCTTTGAAGCTACTGAGCACAACACAGCACAGCACATATCCATGATTAATTATCTTTTACAATAATGTTTAACTTCTTTGATTATTACTTTAATGCAATACTAATAAAATGCTAGGCAAAACATACAACTTCTTTCATGGATTTTGAAATACATCCAAAAATGTCAAGAATTTTTGTGGCCTCATGCTGAGTTCTATATGACAAAGCAAGTTCATGTATTCTCACTAGCACTACAATTAAATTTTCCATACTTAGTGAGAATAAGTTTTATCTCATTTAAATGCACACTTATTTCACAGTTTATCAAAACTGTCTATGTATTCTTATCACTTTTTCCTTTTTTTGCAGATTTAAGTATTCATTTCTTAATATTATTCTGTAAAATTTTGTGTATCTTTCATATAATAACTATGCTAAACTTTTGCCACATTTCTTGAAATAATTTTCCTAGACTGTTTGAATAACAGAACAATTATCTTTGAAGAATTTTTTATTTTAAGTTGTTGATCAGAAATTTTTCCTTTTATCTTTCAATGATTCTTAGAAGCATAGTTCAATTTTATTGTGTCTATAAATTTTGCTAAATCTAAGATACTTTTAGGACAAATAGGTTATTGGAGGGTACTAGGATTTTGTACAACAAATATCTTAATACTTAAGAAATATGCTGGAGCTAACGATATAATTGAATCCTTTAATTTGCTCTGTATTTTAAATTGCTACTTGGCAACCAAGGATGTTATTACATCTTACTGAAATTCAAGAAGTTATTTATGTAAACTAATACTTTCATAAACCTGTGCTAATTAAAATTATTGGGTTACACCAAAGAATTCCTGCCTAATGAGTGCCATTGTTTGGTAAAGAATCTGCCTGCCGTTGCAGAAGAGCCAAGAGATGTGGGTTCCATCCCTGGATCGTGAATATCACCTAGAGTAGAAAATGGCAACCCATCCATTATTCTTGCCTGAAAAATTCCATGGACAGAGGATCCAGGGGGACTATAGCACATGGGATCACAAACAGGCACACACGACTTAGTGACAGAGCATGCATGCACACATACAAAAAACTACGTCTGTGTAGAAGGCTAGAAAACTCTATCCCATAGAATTTCCACTCCCCAGTCCCCACCCCCCTACTCAAGTTCCCCATATACACACACCCCATCAAAAGCCAGGCTCAGTTCAGTTCAGTTCAGTCACTCAGTCATGTCCAAATCTTTGAGACTCCATGGACTGCAGCACGCCAGAGCTCCCTGTCCATCACCAACTCCCAGAGTTTACCCAAACTCATGTCCACTGTGTCAGTGATGTCATCCAACCATCTAATCCTCTGTTGCCCCTTCTCCTCCTGCCTTCAATTTTTCCCAGCCTCAGGGTCTTTTCAAATGAGTCAGTTCTTCCCATCAAGTGGCCAAAGTATTGGAGTTCCAGCTTCAACATCAGTCCTTCCAATGAAGACTCAGGATTGATCTCCCTTAGGATATACTGGATGGATTTCCTTGCAGTCCAAGGGACTCTCAAGAGTCTTCTCTGACACCGCAGTTCAAAAAAAAAAAAAAAAAAAAAGCATCAGTTCGTCACGCTCAGCTTTCTTTATAGTCCAACTCTCACATCCATACATGACTACTGGAAAAAACATAACCTTGACTAGACATATCTTTGTTGACAAAGTAACGTCTCTGCTTTTTAATATGCTGGCTAGGTTGGTCATAGCTTTTCTTCCAAGGAGTAAGAGTCTTTTAATTTCATGGCTGCAGTCACCATCCACAGTGATTTTGGAGCCCCAAAAAATAAAGTCAGCCACTGTTTCCACTGTTTCCCAATCTATTTGCCATGAAGTGGTGGGACCAGATGCCATTATCTTAGTTTTCTGAATGTTGAGTTTTAAGCCAACTTTTTCACTCTCCTCTTTCACTTTCATCAAGAGGCTCTTTAGTTCTTCACTTTCTGCCACAAGGGTGGCGTCATTTGCATATCTGAGGTTATTGATATTTCTCCTGGCAATCTTGATTCCAGCTTGTGCTTCCTCCAGCCAAGCATTTCTGATGATGTACTCTGAATATAAGTTGAATAAGCAGGGTGACAAAATACAGCCTTGACATACTCCTTTCCCGATTTGGAACCAGTCTGTTGTTCCATGTCCAGTTCGTCCAGTTCTAACTGTTGCTTCCTGATTTGCATACAGGTTTCTGAAGAGCCAGGTCAGGTGGTCTGGTATTCCCATCTCTTTCAGAGTTTTCCACAATTTATTGTGATCCACACAAAGGCTTTGTTATAGACAGTAAAGCAGAAATAGATGTTTTTCTGGAGCTCTCTTGCTTTTTTGATGATCCAGTAGATATTGGCAATTTGATCTCTGGTTCCTCTGCCTTTTCTAAAACCAGCTTGAACATCTGGAAGTTCACGGTTCATATATTGCTGAAGCCTGGCTTGGAGAATTTTGAGCATGACTTTACTAGCGTGTGAGATGAGTGTAATTGTGTGGTAGTTTGAGCGTTCTTTGGCATTGCTTTCCTTTGGGATTGGAATGCAAACTGACATTTTCCAGTCCTGTGGCCACTGCTGAGTTTTCCAAATTTGCTGGCATATTGAGTGCAGCACTTTCATAGCGTGACCTTTTAGGATCTGAAATAACTCAACTGGAATTCCATCACCTCCATTAGTTTTGTTTGTAGTGATGCTTCCTAAAGCCCACTTGACTTCACATTCCAGGATGTCTGGCCCTAGCTGAGTGATCACACATCATGATTACCTGGGTCATGAAGATCTTTTTTGTACAGTTCTTCTGTGTATTATTGCCACCTTTTCTTAATATCTTCTGCTTCTGTTAGGTCCATACCATTCTTGTCCTTTATTGTGCCCATCTTTGCATGAAATGTTCCCTTGGTTTCTCTAATTTTCTTGAAGAGATCTCTAATCTTTCCCATTCTATTGTGTTCTTCTATTTCTTTGCAGTGTTCACTGAGGAAGGCTTTCTTATCTCTCCTTGCTATTCTTTGGAAGTCTGTATTCAGATCGGTATATCTTTCCTTTTCTCCTTTGCTTTTGGTTTCTCTTATTTTCACAGCTATTTTTGTAAGGTCTCCTCAGACAGCCATTTTGATTGTTTGCACTTGCTTTTATTGGGGATGGTCTTGATCTGTGTCTCCTGTACAATGTCCTGGACCTCCATCCATAGTTCATCAGGCACTCTGTCTATCAGATCTAGTCCCTTAAATCTATTTCTCACTTCCACTATATAAATGTAAGGGATTTGATTTAGGTCGTATCTGAATGGTCTAGTGGTTTTCCCTACTTTCTGCAATTTAAGTCTGACTTTGGCAATAAGGGTTTCAGGATCTGAGCCACAGTCAGTCCCTGGTCTTGTTTTTGCTGACTGTATAGAGCTTCTCCACCTTTGGCTATAAAGAATATAATCAATCTGATATCGGTGTTGGCCATCTGGTGATGTCCATGTGTAGAGTCTTTTCTTGTGTTGTTGGAAAAGGGTGTTTGCTGTGACCAGTGCGTTCTCTTGGCAAAACTCTATTAGCCTTTGCCCTGCTTCATTCTGTACTCCAAGGCCAAATTTGCCTGTTACTCCAGATATCTCTTGACTTCCTACTTTTGCATTGCAGTCCCCTATAATGAAAAGGACATATTTTTTGGGTGTTAGTTCTAAAAGGTCTTGTAGGTCTTCATAGAACCATTCGACTTCAGCCTCTTCAGCATTACTGGTCAGGCCATACACTTGGACTAGTGTGATATTGAATGGTTTGCCTTGGAAACAAACAGAGATCATTCTGTCGTTTTTGAGATTGCATCCAAGTACTGCATTTTGGACTCTTTTGTTGACTATAATGGCTACTTCATTTCTTCTAAGGGATTCTTGCCCACAGTAGTAGATATAAGGGTCATCTGGGTTAAATTCATCCATTCCAGTCTACTTTAGTTCTTTGATTCCTAAAATGTCAGTGTCCACTCTTGCCATCTCCTGTTTGACGACTTTCAGTTTTCCTTGATTCATGGACCTAACATTCCAGGTTACCATGCAATATTACTCTTACAGCATCAGACCTTGCCTCTATCAACAAACCCACAGCTGGGGGTTGTTTTTGCTTTGTCTCTGTCTCTTCATTCTTCCTGGGGTTATTTCTCCACTGATCTCTGGTAGCATATTGGGTACCTACTGACCTATGGAGTTCATGTTTCAGTGTTCTATCTTTTTGCCTTTTCATATGGTTCATGGGGTTCTCAAGGAAGAATACTGAAGTGGTTTGCCATTCCCTTCTTCAGTGGACCACATTTTATCAGAACTCTCCACCACGACCTGTCCATCTTGGGTGGTCCCATATGGCATGGCTGTTTCATTGAGCTAGACAAGGCTGTGGTCCATGTGATTAGATTGGTTAGTTTTCTATGACTGTGGTTTCAGTCTGTCTGCCCTCTGATGCCCTCTCTCAGATCTTACTGGGGTTTCTCTTATCTTGGACGTGGGGTATCTCCTCACAGCTACAGCTAAAGACCTTGGACATGAGATTTCTTCTCTCGGCCACTCACCACTCCCTTTTCTTACTTTAGTAAAACTTTGCTACACAAAAGCTCTTGAGTGATCAAGCCTGGTCCCTGGTCCTGAAGCTAAATCTTCATCTTTAGAGATCACGAATCCAACACTGTTCACTATAAGCTATCAGGACCCTGCATAGAACAGTACATGAAGGTTGCAGCAGCCATTAAGAATGCAATTCAGTGATACTGTGTCATCTTTAATTAAAAAAAAGAAAAAGAAAGAAGAAAAGTACTGCCCAGACATCACTGGTTCACTTTTGAAGAGAGTAGGTAGAATTAAATCCAGCAAGGAACCAGGACCTGTGCCGTGAAGACCAGGTGTGAGAGAACTGCAGCTCACCCTCCATCTCCTGTTGCTGACAGTCCTCAGCTCTACCATCTCCCACCTCCTCTCCCTCCTCCATAAGTAACTCTTCTTGCCTGTTCACTCCATGCCAGCCCCTGTATGACAGCTGTTGTACTGTACTACTGTACTTTTCAAGGTACTGCACTGTAAAATTAAAAATATTTTATTTTCTGTTTTTTTTTTTTTTTAATGTATTCCTTGTATGAAAAGTATTATAAACCTGTTACAGTACTATATAGTTGACTGTGTTAGTTGTGTTCCTAGGCTAACTTTGTCAGATTTATAAACATATTGGACTTAGGAACATGCTCTTCAAATGAAACTTATTTTCATGTAGGGAATTTACTGTATCGTTTTTGTCAGATAAGCCTCTTTTCTGACTTCCCATCAGAATGGTATTAATTAGTTGCTTGTGTTGACATGAAAAGTTCTGTAAAATCTATATCTCTCCCAATCTACATACAGACACATATATACCCTCCAGTGATTTTTTTTCCTCCACTTCTTCCCTTTTTCCATATCCTGAATATTCATCCCCAAGTAAAGTCACTCTTACCATTACAGAGAATCTCCAGCCTCTGCATCCACCTCATCTTTATCTTACTTTCTTTCCTCGGAAGGGCTGGATTAGGAAATTCATACTGATTTGCAATCACAATAAATGCATGGAAGTCTCTGTGTCTTAATGTGAGCTGCTCTAACAGTGTCATAGACTGGGTGTCTTAGATAGTAAGTATTAATTTCACATAGTTCTAGAGGCTAGAAGGCTGAGATCAGACTGCCAGCATGGTTGGATTCTAGTGAGAGAGCCCTCTTCCTGTTTCACAAGCGGCCACCTTTTTCTGTTCCCTCGTTTGACAGAGGAGAACATCATATTTCTTTTGTCTTTTCCTATAAGGGCACTGATCACAATCATGACCTGATGGTCTGATTAATTTTCAAAGGCTCCACCTACAAATACCACCACATTGGGAACTGGAGATTCTACATATGAATTTTAAGGGGATCTGAACTTTTAATCGAGCTTCCCAGGTGGCCCCGTGGTAAAGAGTTTGCCTGCAATACAGGAGCCACAAGAGATGCAGTTTCAATCCCTGAGTCAGGAAGATCCCCTGGAGGAGGGAATGACAATCCACTTCAATTTTCTTGCCTGGAAAATCCCATGGACAGAGGAGTCTGGAGGGCTACAGTCCATAGGATCTCTAAGAGTTAGACACACGTGAGTGACTGAGCAGCAGCAAACACTCAACCCATAGCATTATGACTCATCTCAGACGCATTAGGTTTCACTTGTTAATAGGAAAGCATTAGGAAGTTGTACTAACCTCAAACTCAAAAGGTACATACAGCTTTATTACTGTC
Organism: Cervus elaphus; assembly: GCF_910594005.1. Taxonomy (NCBI): domain Eukaryota; kingdom Metazoa; phylum Chordata; class Mammalia; order Artiodactyla; family Cervidae; genus Cervus; species Cervus elaphus. The sequence goes on along the minus strand of NC_057819.1, from coordinate 76,885,328 downwards.
CCTGATCTTTCTTCTATTGTTGAATGAGTTTTAATTTTCTTCTACCATTAAACAGTATTGCATGAACACCAAAGGCCTATAATGAAACAGTCAGAAATTTAATTCCATACTACCCATACTATTTTCCATACAAATTTTAATTCCATACAAATTTAATGCTAACTTTGCACTTAGTAACTTATGACCTTGAGTAAGTTCATCTCTTTCAGCTTTTTTTTTTTTTTTTTTTTGCTTAATTTATGAAACGGGCAATACTATTGCCTTCATAAAGTTATGGAGGTGAAAAATAAGGTGTGTCCATGATTCCCTAGTGCTATGTCTGGCATATGAGAGGTGCTTATTAATGGTTACTTCCCTTTAAACAGGAATATGGTTGAATAGATGTATAAATACAAAATGTCAATATTTGAATCTCTCTTTGAGGCTCTAGAATCATGTGTTTTATTAGATAGATTTATTTGGTGTGTACTATATGCTAAACACTGCAAGATCTTGGAAATATGGGTATAAAATTGACTAATAGGAGATATGGTTTGTATCTTCTTGAAGTGACAGGTAAAGGAGAAAAGGAAAAATACACCCATCTGAATGTAGAGTTCCAAAGAATAGCAAGGAGAGACAAGAAAACTTTCCTAAGCAAACAATAAAAAAAAAAAAAAAAAAAAAAAAAAGTGGGGGAAACAAGAGAAAGGGAAAGACTAGAGATCTCTTCAAGAAGATTAGAGATACCAAGGGAACATTTCATGCAAAGATGGGCACAATAAAGGACAGAAATGGTATGGATCTAACAGAAGCAGAAGATATTTAGACGAGGTGGCAAAAATACACAGAAGAACTATACAAAAAAGATCTTAATGACCCAGATAACCAGGATGGTGTGATCATTCACCTAGAGCCAGACAACCTGGAGTCCAAAATCAAGTGGGCCTTAGGAAGCATCACTATGAACAAAGCTAGTGGAGGTGATGGAATTCCAGCTGAGCTATTTCAAGACTTAAAAGTTGATGCTGTGAAAGTCCTGCAGTCAATATGCCAGCAAATTTGCAAAACTCAGCAATGACCACAGGACTGGAAAATGTCAGTTTTCATGCCAATCCCAAAGAAGAGCAATGCCAAAGAATGTACAGACTACTACACAACTGCACTCATTTCACAGGGTGGCAAGGTAGTGCTCAAAATCCTTCAAGCTAGCAAAAAATAATACATGAGCAGAGAACTTCCAATATACAAGCTGGATTTAGAAAAGGCAGAAGAATCTGAGATCAAAATGCCAGCATCCATTGCATCGTAGAAAAAGCAAGGGGATCTGATAAAAACATCTACTTTTGCTTCATTAACTATGCTAAAGCCTTTGACAGTGTGGATCACAACAAACTGTGGAGAGTTCTTCAAGAGACGGGAATACCGACCATTTTACATGCTTCCTGAAAAGCATGTAAAGAAGCAGATAAAGAAACAATGGTTAGAACAGAATGTGGAACAAAAAACTGGCTCAAAATTGGAAAACGATTATGTCAAGGGTGTATATTGTTACCCAACTTATTTAACTTATATGCAGAGTATATCATGTGAAATGCCCAGCTGGATTTACCATAAACTGGAATCAAGTTTGCTGGCAGAAATATCAATAACTTCAAATTTGCAGATGACACCACCCTAATGGCAGAAAGTGAGAGGAACTAAAGAGCCTCTTGATGAAGGTTAAAGAAGAGAGACAAGAATCTGATTTAAAACAACATTCAAGAAACAAGTATCATGGCATCTGGTCCCATCACTTCATGGCAAATAGATGGGGAAAAATGGAGACAGTGAGAGGATTTATTTTCTTGGGCTCCAAAAATCACTGGAGATGGTGACTGCAGCCATGAAATTAAAAGACTCTTGCTCCTTGGAAGAAAAGCTATGACTAACCTAAGCAGTGTATTAAAAAACGGAGCCATCACTTTACTGATAAAGGTCAGTCTAGTCAAAGCTATGGTTTCCCAGTAGTCATGTATGGATGTGAGAGTTCAACCATAAAGAAGGCTGAGTGCTGAAGAATTGATGACTTCAAACTGTGATGCTAGAGAAGACTCTTGAGAGTCCCTTGGCTAGCAAGGAGATCAAAGTAAAGGAAATCAACCCTGAATATTCATTGGAAGCACTGATGCTGAACTTCCAATACTTTGTTCACCTGATATGAAGAGCCAACTCATTGGAAAAGACCCTGATGCTGGGAAAGTTCAAGGGCAGGAAGAGAAAGGGGCAACAGAGGATGAAATGGTTGGATGGCATCATCGACTCCAAGGATCTGAGTTTGAGCAAACTCTGGGAGATAGTGAAGGACAGGGAACTCTGGGTTGCTGTAGTCCATGGGGGTCACAAAGTGTCGGACACAACTGGGCAACTGAACAACAACAAATTCTTACAGTTTATTTCAAGTAGACACTAAATAAATAGCTATTTGTATCTATTGCTATAGCACCCTGATAGTCGCTAACATGAGAACATAATAAAGGAACATTTCCATTTGTTTAATTTTCCTAATTTCTGTCTTTTTACTGATATTCTCTATCTGATAATTCATTGTCATCATGGCTTTCTTTCTTTTTTTACTTTATTTATTTATTTATTTTTTGCTTCTTGGATGTTTATGATGGCTGTTTTGAAGGTTTTGTCTTATTGTTCTGATTTCTGGTCTGTCACAGGCAGTATATTTTTCAAAGATTTTTGATAGTATATCTTCTATCAATTTGCCTTTCTAATGGGTGGCGTGTTTTGCTGTTGTTGTCATTGTTATAAACTAGTTATTTCGAAGGGTATATTGCAGCAACTCTAGATACTGATCCTTCAAGACTCTGGGATTTGATTTTGCTGTTGTTTGTTCATTTACTTGTTTATTTACATGGCTGGACTATTTCATCAAAATTTATCTTCTGTCTCCTGGGTGTGAAGCAACTGGTACCACTCCACAAAGAGCACACTTGGGAATGCACACAATCAGGCTAGGATGGCGCAGTTTTAATAGGACTCTCTTTGTCTCTCTCTTCTGCGGATATCTCTGTTAAACCAACTCCCTTTTCTGGTATCTCCTCAGCTTTTAAGCCGTATTAATTGCCCCAGCGAATGCTCTATTTTTGTTATGAAGAAGTCTGACCCAATTAAACTGGGGTCCATTTGGAGAGGTATTTCTTTCAGGAAGTCTTTGCAACTTGTTCTGAACTAAGAAGGGCTATTCTTAGCAGTCTCTTTCCTTTGTTCTCTCTGGGAAATTAGCTGACCTTTGGTTTAGCTCCTTGCTCTTAATTGCATACTATCAAAGTGTCTATTGTTTCTGAATGTACCCTTAGGCTTGAAATCCTCCACAATGTTGCAAATAATCTGGGTCTTCTGGAGAGAACTTTTTCAAAGGTTTTTTTGGTAGTATATCTTCTATCAAAATCTGTGAACCCCCACTCTAGGGCTGGGAATGGAGACTGTGGCCTGCTTCTCCTGCAGGGATGCCCTGGATACATTAGCTGGGATTGGGCACTGTCCTCTTTTTTTTTTTTTTTTCTTTTTCTTTTTTTTCTTTTTGGCTTACATCACCTATGAAGTGGTCTTCAGCCCTATAAATTGGGTATGAGTGGGGGAAGATTGTCCTCAATATTTGGCCACACTTGCCAGGAATGTAACCTCTGTAATTTGGAGTAAGGGGGTGGGAGCTGAGAAATGCTAGCAGTCTGCCTTTCCAAGTGAGATAGTGAAATAGTTTATCTCTTGTCCAAGGGCTGAGGAAAAGATGGGCTCCTTTCCTTGATTGCACATGCCTAAATTAGAGCTCTCGTTGTCTTGGCCAGTTGGAGAGGAACTAGGAAGGTGTTGCTGGTCAAATTCTTAGCTTTATCTGCCCAATGAGGCTGAATAAAAAATATGGAGATAGAGTTTCGAGGTAATAGAAAGGTGGCTTCAATTCTCAATTGGCAGGGAGGGAAACACAGTAGGTTCACACCTCAAGAACAGTGTCTCCCTTCCATGAGGAGTCTCTCTGTGTGTGTGTTAAGTCACTTCAGTCCTGTCTGACTCTTTGTGACCCTATTGACTGTGATCCACCAGGCTCCTCTGTCCATGGAATTCTCCAGGCAAGAATACTGGAGTGGGTTGCTAGGCCCTCCTCCAGGGATCTTCCTGACTCAGGGATTGAACCTGTGCCTCTTACATCTCCAGCACTGGCAGGTGGGATTTTTTTTTTGTTTTTTATTTTCCACCAGCACCACCTGGGAAGTCCATGAGGAGTCTAGGGACTTATATAAGATGAGGACTTGAAGTTAGGAGTCGGTGATGAGGGACAAAGGTGTTAGGATCTTGAATTCTTCCTCATGCACTGTTTCAAAGACAGTCATAGGCTGGTGTAGTAACCCAGTAATTTAGCCTGGGAGTTTGTTGGCTCTACAGCCTTCTTTCTGGTATGTGAAAAGGAAGAACTGTAAGAAGAAGAGTGTTGTAAGGGTAAACACCAGATACAGAATGTATTTAGCATAGAGTCAAAGGGAAATGCTTCCCAGGTGGCTCAGAGGGAAAAGAACTCACCTGTCAATGCAGGAGACACAGCAGATGCGGGTTTGATCCTTGAGTCGGGAAGATCCCTAGGAGGAGGGCCTGGCAACCCACTCCAGTATTCCTGCCTGGACAATCTCATGGACAAAGGAGCCTGGTGGGTTACAGTCCATGCGGTGGCAAAAGAGTTGGACCCAACTGAGCAACTAAACAACAACAACATGGGGAAATAGGTGTGAAGTGTAGCTCTGGCAGAGTTAGGGGGAAGAAAAGCAAACCTAGTTACTGATATGCAGAATTAGGTGAAGTTAAAGTAAAAAAGCTAGAAATGTTCAGGCCTGCTCACTCTTCTCTTTATCTTTTTTATTTTCAGGAAAAGGAAAGAAAAAGCTCATTTCTCTTTCTTTTCCTCTACACTGCAACAAAGGGAGCAGGTGCTACAGACTCACACATTCTGAGATTTAGAAGATTTTCTTGAATATATATTTCTTATTGTATCTTACTTGCTTAGGAAAATTTCTGGAGACTTAAGTTTTTTCCACCAGTTACAGCTGGTTCCTGGGAACATCCATGGAGCTCCTCATACTGCTTTTCTGAAAGCAGTCAACAATATCCTGAAGTTGTGTGTATATAGACAGATAATTTTTTTTTAGTTGAGTGTTTAACAATTTAACTGGATGAACATTATTTGTGCAACATTTCTTTTTGGTATATTGTGGTTTTCATAGCTATATATAGCTTTAATTAATTTTAAACATCATTCTATTATGGTTTTCCATTAAGTGGATTTCCCACAATCTATTCATCCATCATTATTTCAATGATTATTCAACTTTTTTCTCAGCTTTTACTACTAAGAACAATTCTACAATAAACAATTTTATATATGTTGCTTTGTGCACCTATGCTAGAATTTCTCTAGAGTACATATTTTTAGATAATTTTAGAATATGTTCATGTTCAACTTTACTAGGAATTGTCAAAATTCTCTCTGAAATGTGATTTACATCCCCATTAGCAGTACGCAAAAATTCCTGATTCTCTCCATCATCTCTTGCACTTGTTAATCACTAGATTTTGACATTTCCCCCCAATCTGGATGTAAAATTCTAATTCATGGTTATTTAAATGCATATTGAATATGTATTTTCCTGACTACTGGCCAGATTAAGTCTTCATACGGTGGCTCAGATGGTGAAGACTCTGCCTGTAATTCAGGAAACTTGGGTTTGGTCCCTGGGTCAGGAAGATACCCTGGAGCAGGGAATGGCAACAGACTCCAGGATTCTTGCCTGAAGAATTCAATGGACAGAGGAGCCTGGTGGGCTGCAGTCCATGGGGTCTGAAAGATCTGGACACTGAAGGAACTTAGCACAGCACAGCGGCACATGCGTATTATTATGTCGTCTGCAAACAGTGACTGTTTAGCTTCTTCTTTCCCCATCTGGGAGTCCTTTTATTTTATTTTTTTCTTCTCCGATATAATTAGGATTTCCATAGCTATGTTGAATAAAAGTGGTGAGAGTGGCCATTCATGTCTTATTCCTGATCTTAGAGGAAATGTTTTTGGCTTTTTACCATTGAGTATGATGTTAACTGTTGACTTATATATAGTCTTTACTATGTTGAAGTCTGTTTTCTCTACATCAACTTTATGAAGAGCTTTTTTTTTTGTTTTTAATCATAAATAGATGTTGAATATTGTCATTTTTTTCTACATCTATTGAGATAATCCTATGGTTTTTATTTTTCAGTTTATTAATGTGGTGCATTACACTGATTGAATTGCAGATGCTGAACCATCCTTGTATCCCTGGGGTAAAACCCACCTCATTGCAGTGTATGTTCCTGTAAATATATTACTGAATTCACTTGATAATATTTTGTTGAAGATTTTTGCACACATGTTCATCAAAGATAGTGGCCTGTAACTGTCTTTTTTGTGATATATTTTTGTCTGGTTTTAGTATCAGGGTGATACTGGCCTCAGAATGAGTTTTCTCTGCAATTTTTGGAGTAATCTGAGAACTGCTCAGTGTTAATTCTTCTCTCAATATTTGGTAGAATTTACCCAAGAAGCCATCTGGTCCTGGACTTCTGTTCATTAGGAGTTTTAAAATTACTGATTTAATTTCAATACTGGTAATTGGTCTGATCATATTTTCTGTTTCTTCCTGCTTCAGTTTTGAAAGATTGTACATTTCTGATAATTTGTCCATTTTTCTCAGTTGTCCATTTTATTGGCATACAATTGTTCATAGTACTTCTTATGATCTTTTGTACTTCGTGATGCTATTTGTAGCTTCTTTTTCATTTCTGATTTCATTGATCTGGGCCTTCTCTATTTTTTGAGGTGTCTGACTAAATAAAGGTTTATCAATTTTGTTTATCTTTTCACAGAATCAATTTTGTTTATCTTTCCAGCTCTTTGCTTCATTGGTCTTTTAAATTGCTATTGTTATTTTAGTCTCTTATTTATTTCTTCTCTGATTTTTATAATTTCTCCCCTAGCTAATTGAGTTGTTTGCTCTCCTTTTTCCAGTTCATTTAACAGTACAGTTTGGTTGGTTATTTGATGTTTTGCTTTTTTTTTTTTTTTTTTTTTGTGGTAAGTGTGTATTGCTAACAACTGCCTTTGCTCTGTTCCATAGCTTTTAGATAATCATATTTTCTTTATCATTTGTCTCCAGGTATATATATATATATATATATATATATATATAATTTCCTCCTTTATTTCTTCAGAGATCCATTGGTTTTTAGTAGCATATTGTTAAGTCACCTTGAGTTTGTGTTTTTTTAATGCAGGTTTTTATTTTTTTTTTTGTAGTTGATTTCTATTCTCATAACCTTGTGGTCATAAAAGATACTTGCTGTGCTTTCATTTTTCTCAAATTTACTGAGATTTGTTTTGTGGCCTAATATTTGATCTACACTGGAAAATATTCTATGTGTACATGAGAAGAATGTTCTATATGTGTCTATAAAGTCCATCAAGTCTAATATAGCATTTAAAACCAATGTTTCCTTTTTAATTTTCTGTTTGAATGATTTGTCCATTGATGTAAAGGACATATTAAAGTCTCCTACTGATATTGTTTAACTGTCGATTTCTCTCTTTAAGTCATTATATATTTAGGTGGTGCTTTGTTGGATGCATATATATTTACAATTGCTATCTCTTTTTCTAGGATTGATCTCTTGATGTTCTTCTTTGTCTCTTGTAACAGTCTTTATTGTAATGCCTCTTTTGTCTGATAAAAGTATTCTTAATCTACCTTTCTTTTAATTTCTGTTTTCATAGATTTTTTTTTCTCTCCATTCACTCACTTTCAGTTTGTGTGTTTCTCTAGATCTAAGGTGAGTATCTTATAGGCAGCTTATGTATCTATGTATAGGCAGTTTTTGTATCTATTCAGCCACTCTATGTGTTTTGATTGCAGCATTTGGTCCATTTGCATTTAAGATAACTATTGATATGTATGTTCTTCCTGCCATTTCCTTAACTGCTTCAGAGTTGTTTTTGTAGATCTTTATTCTCTCTTTCTTTTTCTTTTCCTTTCTTCTTCTTTTGTGGTTTGATGACTACCTTTAGTATTATGTTTGGATTCCTCTTTCTTTTCTTGTGTTTATATTTACTGTAAATTTTCAGTTTGTGGTTACCATGGAACTTTTATATCTGAATAGGTCCTGGGGCTAGTGCTGTTCCTCTGGTGGGCAGAGCTGGTTCCTGGCTTCCAGACTCAAAGGACTACCAGAGCTGGTGTCACATTGCTGCCGAGTATGGTCAGTTCCTGACACCACTTGGCTGTGGTGTCCCTGATGTTTCAAAGCTTATGTTGGCCTATAGTGGGCAGGGCCATGGCACATTTGGTCCCAGGACAGGTATTGGCCTGCTCATGGGTAGCCTGGGTCTGGGTCTGTACGCTGCAAGGCTGCAGTTGGCCTGTGGCTAATGTCTACCCACTGGTGGGTGGACTGAGCCTGAGACTAGATCAGGCTCACTGGACAGCAGGGGCAGAGCCTGACTTGTCCCAGGGCAGATGCTGGCCTGCTCATGGGTGACCTAGGTCCACAGGTTGCAGGACTGTAGTCCTCCAGAAGCTTTTTTCTGCCTGCTGGTGAGTGAGGTAGGGCCTGAGGCTCAAGAAGGATCACTGGTAGGTGGCCCAGCTTTTCTAGGGCTGCTGTCTGCCCACTGGTATGCAAAACTGAGTCCCAAGCTCTCTGGCGGTAGGGCCTTTGGGCCTATAGCCTGTGTCTAGTGGGAATCCTGGGACTAGTGCCTGTGAGCTAGTGTATGGTGTCAAGTTCTGGGTGCTCTTGTGGGCAGGACTGTGTCCATGGGAGGCTATGGGCTCAAGGATTCTTAAAGCAGCCTATCTGCAAATGGGTTGGTCTGTGTCTATGCCAAGTTAGTTGCTTGGCCTAAGGTGTCTACAGGCTGTTGTGCAAGTGCAGGGCTGAATCTGGAGGCTAAAAAATCTCCAGACACCAGGAAAGACTCCAAAATTGCACTTACCAGCATCAGTGTCAACGTGGTAGAATGATTTCCCAAAATGGCTGCCATTACTGTCTAGGTTCCCAGAGTGAGCTGTAGGCACCACCTGCCTTTCTGGAGGCCCTCTAAGATCAGCAGATGAGTCTAACTCAGGTTCCTTTCCAATTAATACTTTTCCTCTGGGTCCTGGAACATGCAATGGCTCAGATGATAAAGAATCTGCCTGCCAATGCAGAAGACCCAGGCTTGATCCTTGAGTCAGGAAGATACCCTAGAGAAAGGAATGGCAATTCACTCCAGTATTCTTGCCTGGGAAATCCTGTAGACATAGGAGATTGCTGGCCTACAGTCTACAGGATTGCAAAGAGTCAGACACAACTCAGTGAATGATAGTTTAAGAGTGGAGTCTTTATTTCCCACAGACCTCTGGTATTTCTTAAAGTAAGCACTGATGACTTCCAAAGCCAAACACACAGGGGTTTGTCTCCCTGGTGCAGAACCCCCAAGCTAGGGAGCCTGGATATGGGGCATAGGCTCCCTTACTCTTTGGGGAAAACTTTTGTAATTTTAATTAATCTCCCATTTATGGATTGAACACCCAGGGGTAGGGGACTTGACTATATTGTGACTATGTCCCTCCTACCCGTATTGTTGTTCCTTCTTTATGTCCTTAGTTGTAGAAGATCTTTTCTGGTAGGTTCCTGTTTTATTCATTGATGGTTCTATAAATAGTTGCAATTTTGGCATACCTATGAGAGGAGGTGATTTCAGGGTCTTCCTAGTCTGCCATCATGGCTGATCAAAAATTTATATGTTTTAAACTGAATGCCAGTGCATTCTCTTGGCAAAACTTTATTAGCGTTTGTCCTGCTTCATTCTGTACTCCAAGGCCACATTTTCTGTTATTCCGGGTATTTCTTGACTTCCTACTTTTGCATTTCAGTCCCATATAATGAAAAGGACATCCTTTTGGGGGTGTTAGTTCTAGAAGGTCTTGTAGGTCTTCATAAAACTGTTCAACTTAAGCTTCTTTAGTATTGCTGGTCAGGACATAGACAAGGATTACTGTGCTATTGAATGGTTTGCCTTGGAAATGAACAGAGATCATTCTGTCATTTCTTCTAAAAGATTCTTGCCCACAGTAGTAGATATAAGGGTCATCTGCATTAAATTCATCCATTCCAGTCCATTTTAGTTCACTGATTCCTAAAATGTTGATGTTCACTCTTCACATCTCCTGTTTCACCACTTCCAATTTGCCTTGATTCATGGACCAAACATTCCAGGTTCCTATGTAATATTTTTCTTTAAAGCATCAGACCTTGCTTCTATCAGCAGTCACATCCACAGCTGGGGGTTGTTTTTGCTTTGGCTCCATCTCTGCATTCTTTCTGGAGTTATTTCTCCACTGATCTCCAGTAGCATATTGGGCACCTACCAACCTGGGGAGTTCATCTTTCAGTGTCCTATCTTTTGCTTTTTCATACGGTTCATGGGGTTCTGAAGTCAAGAATACTGAAGTGGTTTGTGATTCCCTTCTCCAGTGGACCACGTTTTGTCAGAACTCTCCACCATGACCCGTCTTGGGTGGCCCAACACAGCACGATTCATGGTTTCATTGAGTTAGATAAGGCTGTGGTCCATGTGATCAGATTGGTTAGTTTTCTGTGACTGTGGTTTTCATTCTGTCTGCCCTCTGATGGAGAAGGATAAGAGGCTTATGGAAGCTTCCTGATGGGAGAGACTGACTGAGGGGGAGAGTGGGTCTTGTTCTGATGGGCAGGGCCAGACTCAGTAAATCTTTAATCCAATTTTATGTTGATGGGCGAGGCTGTGTTCCCTCCCTGTTATTTACTTGGGGCCAACTATGGTGGAGGTAATGAAGACAAGATGAAAAAGCTTCAAAGATGGAGAAACTCTATACAGTCAGCAAAAACAAGACCAGGAGATGACTGTGGCTCAGATCATGTACTCCTTATTGTCAAATTCAGACTTAAATTGAAGAAAGTAGGGAAAACCACTAGACCACTCAGGTATGACCTAAATCAAATCCCTTACGATTATACAGTGGAAGTGAGAAATAGATTCAAGGGATTAGATCTGACAGAGTGCCTCAAGAACTGTGGACAAAGGTTCCTGACATTGTACAGGAGGCAGTGATCAAGACCATCCCCAAGAAAAAGAATTTCAAAAGGCAAACTGTTTGTCTGAGGAGGCCATACAAATAGCTGAGAAAAGAAGAGAAGTGAAAGGCAAAAGAGAAGGGAAAGATATACCCATTTGAATGCAGAGTTCCAAAGAATAGCAAGGAGAGATAAGAAAGCCTTCCTCAGTGATCAGTGCAGAGAAATAGAGGAAAACAATAGAATGGGAAAGAGTAAAGATAGCTTCAAGAAAATTAGACATGCCAAGGGAACATTTCATTCCAAGAAGGGCTCAATAAAGGACAGAAACAGTGTAGACCTAACAGAAGCAGAAGATATTAAGAAGAGGTGTACAGAGCAGACTTTTGAACTCTGTGGGAGAAGGTGAGGGTGGGATATTTCAAAAGAACAGCATGTATACTATCTATGGTGAAACAGATCACCAGCCCAGGTGGGATGCATGAGACAAGTGCTCGGGCCTGGTGCACTGGGAAGACCCAGAGGAATCGGGTGGAGAGGGAGGTGGGAGGGGGGATCGGGATGGGGAATACGTGTAAATCTATGGCTGATTCATATCAATGTATGACAAAAATAAATAAATAAATAAAAATTAGGAAAAAAAAAAAGAAAAATCGCAAAAAAAAAAAAAAAAAAAAAAAGAAGAGGTGGCAAGAATTCACAGACGAACTATACAAAGAAGATCATCATGACCCTGAGAATCACGATGGTGTGATCACTCACCTACAGCCAGACATCCTGGAATATGAAGTCAAGTGGGCCTTAGAAAGCATCACTACAAGCAAAGCTAGTGCAGGTGATGGAATTCCAGTTGAGCTATTTCAAATCCTAAAAGATGATGCTGTGAAAGTGCTGCACTCAATATGTCAGCAAATTTGGAAAACTCAGCAGTGGCAAAAAGACTTGAAAAGGTCAGTTTTCATGCCAATCCCCAAAAAAGGCAATGCCAAAGAGTGTTTAAACTACCGCACAATTGTACACATTTCACATGCTAGCAAATAATCCTCAAAATTCTCCAAGACAGGCTTCAAAAGTACATGAACCATGAACTTGCAGATGTTCATGCTGGATTTAGTAAAAGAAGTAGAAGTGGAGATCAAATTGCCAATATCCGTTGGATCATCAAAAAGCAACAGAGTTCCAGAAAAACATCTACTTCTGCTTTATTGACTATACCAAAGTCTTTGACTGTGTGGATCACCACAATCTGTGGAAACTTCTTAAAGAGATGAGAATACCAGGCCAACTGACCTGCCTCCTGAGAAATCTGTATGCAGTTCAGGAAGCAACAGTTAGAACTGGACATGGAACAACAGATTGGTTCTAAATTGGGAAAGGAGTATGCTAAGGCTGTATATTGACACCCTGCTTATTTAACTAATATGCATAGTACATCATGCAAAATGCTGAGCTGGATGAAGCACAAGCTGGAATCAAGATTGCCAGGAGAAATATCAATAACCTCAGATATGCAGATGACACCACCCTTATGGCAGAAAGCAAAGAACTGAAGAACCTCTTGATGAAAGTGAATGAGGAGAGTGAAAAACTTTGCTTAAAGCTCAACGTTCAGAAAGCTAAGATCATGGCATCTGGTCCCATCACTTCATGGCATATAGATGGGGAAACAATGGAAACAGTGGCAGATTTTATTTTTGGGGGCTCCAAAATCACTGCAGATGGTGACTGCAGCCATGAAATTAAAAGATGCTTGCTCCTTGGAAGAAACGTTATAACCAACCTAGACAGCATATTTATTTCTTTGCCAACAAAGGTCTGTCTAGCCAAGGCTACAGTTTTTCCAGTTCTCATGAATGGATGTGAGAGTTGGAGCATAAAGAAAGCTAAACACTAAATAATTGATGCTTTTGAATTGTGGTGTTGGGGAAGACTCTTGCAATCCCCCTGAACTGCATGGAGATCCAACCAGTCCATGCTAAATGAAGTCAGTCCTAAATATTCATTGGAAGGACTGATGCTGAAGCTGAAACTCCAATACTTTGGTCACCAGATGCAAAGAGCTGACTCACTGGAAAAGACCCTGATGCTGAGAAAGATTAAAGGCAGGAGAAGAAGGGGATGACAGAAGATGAGATGGTTGGATGGCATCACCAACTAGGTGAACATAAGTTTGAGTAGACTCCAGGAGTTGATGATGGACAAGGAGGCCTGGAGTGCTACAGTCCATGGGATCGCAAAGAGTTGGACACAACTGAGTGACTGAACTGAACTGAACTGAAACTGCTTGTCTTTGTGAGTATCATGATAAAATCTTATGCTATCCTGCTCCTTTATGCCTGATTCCCAAACCATGGACATTGTCTGCTCTTTACTTCCACCCATGGACATCATCATGGATTGAAGATCCAGGATCACCTGAAGTAGATGATTCTTCTGGGTTATCATCAGGTCAATATTAGCCTAATGCTATGTCACAATGAGTAAGTCATTCACATCATTTCATCTCATCCTTTAGACACTGGATCATCTCCCATCATCATCAGAGAAGAAGGGTGAGTACAGTAAACTTAGATGCTTTGGGAGAGAGAAAGAAAGAAAGAGATCACATTCACATAACTTTTACTGCACTATGTTTTTATCTCTATTTTATTTCATTAGTAGTATTGTTGTTGATCTCTTACTATGCCTAATTTATAAATTAAACTTTATCATAATTATGTATGTACAGGAAAAAAATGGTGTATATATAGTTCATACTACCCATGGTTTCAAGCATGTACTGGGACTATTAAAACATACCCCACATTGATGAAAGGAGGCTACCATGCCACAAAAATATGCCTGCTGTATAATAGAGACATAATAAATGTTTATTATAAACATGTATCAATACAGCTTGACACTAGAAAGCACACAAATAAATACCAGCAGACAATCTCAAAGATTATTAGCCATAAAACATTGGAGCTGATAAAGCTTTTAGGGGCCATAGTCCTGATTCTACATGTGAGCCTGAAAGTTTAGGCTCATACCCAAGGCCACACATGCAAAGATGAAGAAAATCCATGTATTTACTCATATAAATCCTTTTCCTTGCCCATCCTTCCAAGACTGGGACTCTACTGAATTCTTGCTTGGTATAAATACTCTACTTAATTTTATTGGCCAAAAGAGTACACAAGGACTTATAAGCTAATCAAACTGATTCTTTCATTTTACAAATAATTTTATTATGAAGAGATTAAACATTTAAATACTAGTAGAGGGGAAATGTTAATGTTTGTTGTGGTGCTGCACTGAAAAACAATATATAAGATATGATTAGGTCAATGAAAATAAGGTAGTATGAAGTATTTGGAATTTGTGGAAGACAGAAATCAAAGTATAGGAAGCTATGTTAACAAAAGTTGACATAGAGATTTTGGGTATAAAATTATTTGGACAGGTTATTTTGGAACAGATAACAGGAGATTTGAGAGGGGCTAAGATACTTGAAATATATTTCGATGATAACTATAGAAACAAGCAACTTAATTTAAAAAGAGAAAAAGGAGGAGCCTTTTTGTATCTTCTCCTTCTCAAGGAGGGTGTAAGACTGTGCAATATGGCTGTGGATGTTTTGCAAATAAATTCCCACTTCTGGCACTGCTGAGTGTGGGAATCATTTTTTTTTTTTTTTTTAAATTCCCCAGGTGGCTTCAGTGAACCTCTTGTCTTTTTCCTCCGTAATGAAAGCCTTCTCTTTTAAATGTGTTTTCCTTAAAGCAATGATGTAACATTTTATGAACTGGGTTTATATTTACAGAAAATGACCACCTTGTTAAAGTTATTTGATTACTAAATAGGACAAGGTATTATAAAAATATTTAAATAAAATTTTCCAAAGACATATGTTAGCTATACCTTCCTGATTAAAAGAAAAAAAAAAAAAAGAATTATGAATCTCAATGTCTAAAAGGTGTATACATATTTTTAAAGATGCTGAAAATAGTTTACCAGTTACCCATCTATGAGGGAAAATGTTGGCTTCATAATTTGCATTTATGAGTTGTAATAAAGAATAATTAAAAATATTGGAACATGGCAAATGACATTCATTAAACAAAATTTTATGCTTTTTGTTTTTATTCTTTTCATTAGTTTTATAGCTTCTAGTTTCTCTCTCTCTCTCTATATATATATAGTTAATTATCTTTTGCTTGGATATATAAAGATATTATTCATATATATGCAATTTCTTCACATATATCATAAAAACCTATATGTTACAAGGGGTTTTCTCATGAATACCAAACACTTGCTACTTGTGAGTTCCTTATATGGATGCTGTATTATGGTATCTTTATGGTCTGCTTTAAAGAGTATCAGAGAAAATTTGCAGGACAAAAGTGTCATTAAAGAGAAGCATAAAGAACTGTTGATCTTCTGGAAATTATGTTAAGCCCAGTTACTTCCATGTTTTCCTCTGTTTACACTGCTATTTGTTTGCTTCAGGAGATAAGAAGAAAGGAAGGGAGGGAGGAAAGAAAGTAAGAAAGGAAAAAGAAAAAGAAATAATGAAATTAAAAAAAGAATGGAAAGGAATATAAATAAAGAGAGGAAAATAAAGAGGGAGGGCCTTTCGTTTATCAATTGCTGCATACAAAAAGTCTGTTCCAAAACTGAATAGCTTGGACTTCCCTAGTAGTCTAGTGGTTAAGAATCTGCCTGCTGATTCAGGGGACATGGGTTCAGTTCCTAGTCTGGGAGGATTCCACATGCTGTGAGGACACTAAGGCCATGTACCACAACTATTGAGCTGGGCTCTAGAGCCAGTGCTCTGCAACACAAGAAGTCACTGCAATAAGCCCTCGCATCACAGCTAGAGAGTGGCCCCTGCTCAGTGTAGCTAGAGAGAGCCTGCCAACAGCAATGAAACCCTGGCACTGCCAAAAATAAATAGGTAAATTAAAACTGAATAGCTTAAAACACATCTACCTATTTGCTCATGAATCTGTAATATGGACAAGACTCAGTTTGGATGGCTTGTCTGTGTTCCACGTGATTGATGTTGACCAGAAATGTCTAACTTGGGGTATCCAATGAGGCTTCACTCACCTGTTTTCTGTCTCTGTTGGGGTGACTGGAATGGCTAGGAGCTGGCCTCTCTGTCTCTCTCCTCACATCATTAAGATTCTCTTAGCCATCTCTCCCTAGCACTATAGTTGGACAAGTTTACACAACAGCTCCAGGGCTCAAGAGAGAAAAAAAAAAAAAATGGAGCAATTGGAGCTCATAGAAGTATTATCACTTCTGTCATATTCTATAGCTCAAAGCAAGTCATGAGGCAAGCTGAGGTCAAGGGAGGAATAACAGATTCCATTTCTCAATTGTTGTTGTTGCTCAGTGGCTCAGTTGTGTCTGACTCTTTGCAACTCCATGAACTGCAGAATGCCAGGCTTTCCTGGCCTTCACTATATCCTGGAGTTTAGTCAAACTCATGTCCATTGACTTGATGATGCCATCCAACCATATCATCTTCTGTCACCCTCTTCTCTTCCTGCCTTCAGTCTTTCCCAGCATCAGGCTCTTTTCCAATGAGCCCATCAGGTGGCCAAAGTATTAGACCTTCAGCTTCAGCATCAGTCCTTCCAATGAATATTCAAAATGGATTTCCTTTAGGATTGACTGGTTTAATCTACTTGCTGTTCATGGAACTGCCAAGAATTTTCTCCAGCACATTTCGAAAACATCAATTTTTTGGTGCTCAGACTTCTTTATGGTCCAACTCTCACATCCATATATGACTACTGAAAAAAAAACAAAAAAACAAACAAAAAAAACCCCATAGCTTTGACTAGATGGAACTTTGTCAGCAAAGTAATGTCTCTGTTTTTTTTGTTGTTGTTTGTTTGTTTGTTTGTTTTAATATGTTATCTATGTTTGTCATAGCTTTTCTTCCAAGGAGCATGCATCTTTTAATAACATTGCTGTAGTCACTGTCCACAGTGATTTCGGAGCCCAAGGAAATAAAGTTTGTCATTGTCTCCATTTTTTTCTGTATATTTGCCATAAAGTGATGGGATCAGATGCCATGGTCTTAGTTTATTTAATGTTGAGTTGTAAGTCAGCTTTTTCACTCTCCTCTTTCACCTTCATCAAGAGGCTCCCTTTCTATCTTTAAGGTGGTATCATCTGCATATCTGAAGTTATTGATATTTCTCCCAGTAATCTTGATTCCAGCTTGTGCTTCATTCAGCCTGACATTTTGCATGATGTATTCTTCATAGAAGTTGAACAAGCAGTGTGACAATAAACAACCTTGATGTACTTCTTTCCCAATTTCTCAGTAGGAGAAGCAATATGTATGTTCACAGATGCAAGTCACCATTAGTGCCTCTTTGCAAATCACCTACTACAGAAAGTAGAGAGAAATAAAGATGAAACAAAGCAAAAACTTTTCAAAATTTTGCTTACTTTGCAATATTATTGTAGTTAATTTCTCCTCTACTCATTAAGTCATTCAGTATAGGAGTCAAACTACATCCTCTCTATCTTTCCTGTTATACCAGACCTTATCTGTACCTCTCTAATTCTGCATGCTTGTTTCCTTTCTACATCTTCTCTCTACTCCATTCGTGGTGCAGCGGTCATGATTCTTCTGGATTATTAAACTAATTTTTATCTGTTTTTCCTTCTCCCTTCACTACATCTTTTCCACTATAACAGAGTAATCTTTCAAAACACAAAACTTAATGCCACTTTCCTGTTTTAAAGTCTTGAATAGCTCCATACTGTATAAATCACAGACTCTTAATTTCTTCTTATTTTATATAAGGCAATCTTTAACCTGTATCTTGTTGTTGTTCAGCCACTAAATCATGTCAAACTCTTTATGATCCCATGAACTACAGCATGCCAGGCTTCTCTGTCCTTCACTGTTTCCAGAGTTTGCTCAGATTCATGTCCATTGATTGAGCCAGTATTGCTTTCTAACTATCTCATCTTCTGCTGCCCTCTTCTCCTTTCGTCTCCAATCTTTCCCAGCATTAGGGTCTTTTCCAATGTGTTGGCTCTTCTGTCTCTTTCCCAGCTGATCAAATCTTTTGTTTTAGCTATTTTCTTATAAACATACAACTCACACTCATCATTCTGACCTATGCACAGCTCCCCAAATGTACTATAGCCATATCTTATCTGTTTTAAGACACATTTCCTTCTCCTTGAGAAGCTATCCCCTTTCCTTTATTTGAAAACGCCTCACTGTATTAGACTCAGTCCAAGGATTTCCTGTTCTCTAGAGCTATCATTGACATACACAAGCAGAATAGATAAGTTTTGGTTTCTAATTATTTCTGTACCAGATATTTCTATTGATTTACACATAGTCAGCTAAAATTCAACAAATTAATAAACAGAAAGAGAGAAATCAAAACTGCATGACATGAGAGGAGATACACATTATTTCTTCCAGGAAGAATAAATCTACACTGTAAAGAAACTAAGATCTGAGACTATGTTGTTCCACATATGGAGGTTAACAAAACTGGGCAGAAACCATGATTACAGAGTCCACAATACATTCAGTTAGGGCTTTTATGGTACAGACTCACACAATGGTGCTGTAGTTGACTGCCTTTTAGCACACATTCAGAATTTACAAAGTAAGATGCAGCATAAACTGATCACTGGAGAAGTGAATACCAAGTGAAGAGTACAGTGTTCAATTATTGTCATGACTCCAACCACTATTGCCAGATTTTCAGAACCCATTATATCTTCAAGTTGTTATTGAAGCTAAACATGGAATTCTTATTACAATGTTATATCCATTATAAATGCATGCTAACTAGGAACCAAGTATTATACTGTAAAGGTATATTTAATCAAACCAGAAATTTTCACCACACCAAAGCTCATAAACCTCAGTAAATCTTGAAAAAATTAGTCAAAAAAATCAACATGCATATTTAAAAAAATAAGTTCAAACTACAGAGCAATATTTTGGCATAAATTATTGGAATCTGTCTTTTATGGAGGTCACAGTGGCTTCATTTCTAACTTAAGATGAACTTCTTATGTTGCCTGGGATCAGGTGAGTCTAGGCATGTTCTGGATATAAAGAAATCTGGAACTTGTGGGTCCTGAAAATTTGATGGTTTTGCTGAAACAAGCATTTTGTGTAAAACAATTTTCTCACAGTGCTCCAGGAACTAAATTCAAAGATACACCTAAACAGGAGGAATTAGTATTGTGGAATGGGAAGTGAAGAACTGTTTCAAAGTGACTATAGAAGAATGATTGGCATTTCTTCATGCACTTGGACAATAACTTGAAATAACTACAACAGATTATTAACTTGAAATAACTATAAGAGATTATTAATACTAAATCTAGTTTACAGATGTGGAAATAGAAACCCCAAAAAGTTTTTAAGTTCTTATGAAAGATCACATGTTAGTTATGTGCAGATTGGTGGGTATTATAGCCATCTTTTCATGCTCCTTTTAAATAGGTCTCATAAGAAATCCATCTAACAAGCAGACATACCACTGCAGTTTTTGTAGACTAATGGCCTGGATTTTGGAGTTAAGAAAGTGAAAACTGGAGGGTAGTTTCTTGATAGTCATGTGATAAATATTTCAAAGAGATAATTACCAATTATTATGATGGTTCAGTTCAGTTCAGTTCAGTTGCTCAGTTGTGTCCAACTTTTTGCAACCCCATGGATTGAAGCACCCTAGGCTTACCTATCCATCACCAACTCCTGGAGTTTGCCCAAACTCATGCCCATTGAGTCAGTGATGCCATCCAACCATCTCATCTTCTGTAATCTACTTCTTGCCTGCCTTCAGTCTTTCCTAGCACCAGGGTCTTTTCAAAGGAGTCAGTTATTTGCATCAGGAGGCCAAAGTATTGGAGCTTCAGCTTCACCATCACAACTTCTAATGAATATTCAGTGTTGATTTCCTTTAGAATTGACTGATTTGATCTCCTTGCTGGGAACTCTCAAGAGACTTCTCCAGCACTGCAGTTCAAAAGTAAGTTAAGACACTTGCTCCTTGGGGAAAAAGCTATGACAATCTAGACAGCATATTAAAAACCAGAGACATTACTTTGCTGACAAATATCCATATAGTCAAACCAATGGTTTTTCCAAATGTCTCTGATTTTTAATATGTTGTCTAGATTGTCATAGCTTTTCCCCCAAGGAGCAAATGTCTTAATTTCATGACTGCAGTCCTATCTGCAGTGACTTTTGAGCCAAGAAAATAAAGTCTGTCACTGTTTCCATTGTTTCCCCATCTATTTGCCAGGAAGTGATGGGACCAGATGCTGTGATCTTCATTTTTTTGAACATTGAGTTTTATGCCAACTTTTTCACTCTCCTCTTCCACTTTCATCAAGAGGCTCTTTAGTTCCTCTTCACTTTCTGCTGTAATGGTGGTGTTATCTGCATATCTGAGGTTATTGATATTTCTACCGGCAATCTTGATTCCCGTTTGTGCTTCATCCAGCCCAGCATTTTGCATTACATACTCTACATAGAAGTTAAATAAACAGGGTGACAATATACAGTCTTGACCTACTCTTTTCCCCATTATGAGCGAGTCCATTGTTCCATGTGTAGTTCTAACTGTTGCTTCTTGACTAGCATCCAGATTTCTCAAGAGGCAGGTAAGGAGGTCTGGTATTTCCATCTCTTTATGAATTGTCCACAGTTTGTTGTGATCCACACAATCAAAGATTTGGTGTAGTCAACAAAACAGAAGTAGATTTTTTTTTTTTCTGGAATTCTCTTGCTTTTTGTTTGATCCAACAGAGTTGGCAATTTGATCTCTGGTTCCTCTGCCTTTTCTAAATAAACTTGAATATCTGGAAGTACTGGTTCACATACTGTTGAAGCCTAGCTTGGAGAATTTTGAGTATTACTTCTCTAGCATGTGACATGAGTGCAATTGTACTGTAGTTTAAACATTCTTTGGCATTGCCTTTTTTTGGGATTGGAACTGAAGAGAAAACAATGCCAAAGTAATGGAGCCAAAGCAAAAGAGAAAGAAAAAAAAAAAAAAAAAGCCCAGATGTTGATGTGACTGGTGATGGAAGTAAAGTCTGATGCTGTAAAGAACAATATTGCATACCAACCAGGAATATTAGGTACATGAATCAAGTGGTCATTGATTCATGACCACCAAATTGAAAGTGGTCAAACAGGAGATGGCAAGAGTGAACATCAATATTTTGGGAATCAGTGAACTAAAATGGGCTAGAATAGACAAGTTTAACTCAGATGACCATTATATCAACTACTGTGGGTAGGAACTCTTTAGAAATAGTCAACAAAAGAGTCTGAAATGCAGTATTTGGGTGCAATCTAAAAAATGACAGAGTTATCTCTGTTTCAAAGGCAAGCCATTCAATATCACAGTAATCCAAGTCTACGTCCCAATCACTAATGCCAAAGAAGCTGAAGTTGAACAGTTCTGTGAGGACCTACAAGACCTTCTAATATTAACTTCAAAAAAAGATATTCTTTTCATCATAGAGGACTGGAATGCAAAAGAAGGATGTCAAGAGATACCTAGAGTAACAGTTAAGTTTGGCTTTAGAGTACAAAATGATGCAGAGCAAAGGCTAACATAGTTTTGCAAAGAGAATGCACTGGTGATAGCAAAGACCCTCTACCAACAACACAGGAGACAATGCTACACATGGACATCACCAGATGGTCAATACTGAAATCAGATTGATTATATTATTTGCTGCTGAAGATGAAGAAGCTTAAACAGTCAGCAGAAATAAGACCGGGAGCAGACTGTGGTTCAGATCATGACTGTTTATTTCAAAATTCAGACTTAACTTGAAGAAAGTAGGCAAAACCACTAGACCATTCAGATATGACCTAAATCAAATCCTTTATTATACAGTGGAAGAGATAAATTGCCGGGCCTGCTGGCTAGATGAACAGGTCGAGGACGCAATCACCAGAGCACCTGAGAAATAAAAGACTAGGAAAGATGGGGTTGAGAGGGACGGAGTCAGCTTGTGACTGATTCCGACGACTTTATTGAGGGGTAACATACATATGTATACTAATAGGATTCACCAAATTTTAGATCAAAGGCTTGCATACGTGCAGAACTGCAGATACTAGTTTTAGGAGTTTTATCTTAACTCCAGCAGAGCATGGCACCAGCGTCTTACAATCAGGTAAAGACTACCTAGACATAAGCCATTCACAAGAGCCCGATAATCTTATCAGAGTCAGGAAAATGGGCAAATGGTGGCTGCAGCGATTTCCTTGAGGGAGGTGAGAAAGGCCAATTTGCACTTTAACAAATCAGGGGTGGCGGGACAGAGAGGGACCTTTTGATCTCTCTCAGGGCCGAGAAGGGGCCTGAGCAGTCAGGCCGGCTCGCCGCAATAAATAGATTCAAGGGACTATATCTCATAGACACAGTACCTGAAGAACTATGGATGGAGTTGTTGACATCGTACAGGAGTGATCAAAACTATCCCCAGAAAAAGAAATGCAAAAAGGCAAAATAGTTGTCTGAGGAGGCCTGTTTACAGACAATTGTGCAAAGAAGAGAATTGAAAGGCAAAGGATACAAGGAAAGATATACCCATCTGAATGTAGAGCTCCAAAGAATAAGGAGAGAGAAGAAAACCTTCCTAAGAGGTCAATGAAAGGAAATAGAGGAAATAATAGAATGGGAAAGACAAGAGATTTCTTCAAGAAAATTAGAGATACCAAGGGAACATTTCATGCAAAGTTTGGCACAATAAAGGACAGAAACAGTGTAGACCTAACGGAAGTAGAAGAGATGAAGAGGTGACAAGCATACACAGAACTATATAAAAAAGATCTTAATGATCCAGATGCCCATGATGCTGTGATCACTCATCTAGAGTCAGACATCCTGCAATGCGAAGTCAAGTGGTCCTTGGGAACCATCACTAAGAACAAAGCTAGTGGAGGTGATGGAATTACAGTTGAGCTGTTTCAAATCCTAAAAGATGATGCTGTGAAAGTGTTAAACTCAATATACCAACAAATTTGGAAAACAGCAGTGGCCACAGGCCTGGAAAAGATCAGTTTTCATTCCAATCCCAAAGAAAGGCAATGCAAAGAATGTTCAAATTACTATACAATTATAACAGAAATTTATCAATTTCAATTGCTTGTTACCAAAACCCTTATGGGCAAAATATTAGCCTTGGCTTATGGATAAGCAGAATGAGACTGTGTTGGTTAAATTTTTGATCTACCAGGACAGGCAAATGAAGGCAACAAAAGCTAATTCTTCACTCATTCTTTTCTTCTGCTTTGCATCCTCTTCATTCTAGGATCTCAGTTAAAACAGGGATCAGTATCTGAGGGAGAGGGAATGAGAGAACACTGGGGTGTACAAGTGGGCCAGTAGGGCCTTTGCCCTAAAGCGACTCTTGCAGCTCGTGTTTGCTTGGCTAAAACTTAATTGGCCAAACCCAGTCTTAGTGGAAGTGTAGTATAACCCTGTTTATATATCCAAGGAAATAAGTGGAAATGAATGAATAATAATATAATCTTCCATAAGTTGTTGTTGTTGTTCAGTTGCTAAGTCTTCTTATCTAATTTCACATCATGTGAAT
This sequence comes from Cervus elaphus, assembly GCF_910594005.1. Taxonomy (NCBI): domain Eukaryota; kingdom Metazoa; phylum Chordata; class Mammalia; order Artiodactyla; family Cervidae; genus Cervus; species Cervus elaphus. The sequence goes on along the minus strand of NC_057819.1, from coordinate 76,861,574 downwards.
GAATGAGTTGTGTTTTAAACAGAGCCAGTTTAATTCTAGTGCCAATGCTTTTTAACATCTACATTTTCTTTCATATAATAATAGCTGCATCTGCATCTGATTTGTCAAACACTCTGTTAAACAATTAGCATGGATTTTCTTACTGGCCTTCATATCAATCCAATGAAGATAGCACTTTTAGCATCCTTATTTTTTCAAGTGAAAATTTGTTTTCAAGATTTGAAGGAATAAATTGTATTACCCAACTCACATTGCCAATGCACTGTCTAACAACTTAATGAATATCAAAGTGAAAAGCAATTGGGTATTAAAAATACATCAGATGTAAGTTAATTTCTGGATCTTACAGTAAATTTAAACATGCATTTTAAAAAGCAATATGATGTAATCATGTGTCATTGTATAAATATGGCTAATATAACTCAGAAGGATAGCATAAAGAAATCATAAAGAAATTCAATACCTTTAAAATCTGCCTACTTGAGGTTGTGTGTAGTCCTAGTGCCTTACCTAAGTTCTCACTCTAAGTCCCTATCCCCAGTACATTTTTGTAATAATATGGTTCTATTATCACCCCAAAACTTGGATACAATGACATGAGTATTTCTTTCATATACTTAAGGACTGACATTTTATCTTAGGTTCTTTCTGGTTTTGAGTTCGTTTATTTATATCCTGTTAAATTGCTTTAATACAAGATCTTCAGCTCCAAAAGAGAACCCTTACAGCTCTATATTTCTGGAGAATATCTAGTGCTTGCCAGAATAATTTTATTTGATAAAAGTCATAGCAATCTATAAAGAATTATGAACAACTTTACAATCAATAATTTATGAACATATAATTTTGTTTTAAAATTCAGTTATTAAATATTGCATTACATTAATATATAATAACATTGCACCACAAAAAATAGTGAACAGTTATATATTATTTACATGTATCAAATACTGTTTTATTTTTTTTTCCATTTATTTTTATTAGTTGGAGGCTAATTACTTTACAATATTGTAGTGGTTTTTGCCATACATTGACATGAATCAGCCATGGATTTACATGTGTTCCCCATCCTGATCCCCCCTTCTGCCTCCCCCTCCATCCCATCCCTCTGGGTCTTCCCAGTGCACCAGCCCTGAGCACCTGTCTCATGCATCCAACCTGGGCTGGTGATCTGTTTCAGCAAGTACTGTTTTAAATACAACAAAGGATAGCTCATTTAATTCTCCAAATGACTTTGTCAAGTATGTATTATTATAGCCCCCATTTTATAGATGAAATAAATCCCCTTTGGATAGTTTTCCCACGTTATGGAAACAATGTAGAAGAAAATGAAATAAATCCATATGCATCATGGTGTTCACTAACATATTAATTATGTAATATTCTAAAGCATTGTCAAATAAATGGGAAAGTTAGAATATTTAGTAATATATCCAGTCCACATAATACGGAAATAACTTCAAAAATCGTCAGTACAAAAGTTATATTCACTGAAAATAGTTATGCTTGAGAGAACAAGACGGCGGAGGAGTGGGTGGACGTGGAGTACATCTCTCTCTACAGATATGTCAGGAAGACACCTTCTGACACAGAAGTGCATGCAGAACACCAGTTGAGAGCAGACAGGAGTACCTGATCAGTGGAAAAGAATATATAGAACCATGCAAAACTCTGTAGGACAAAGGAACTAGGAGGAAAAACAGGAGAGTTAGTAGGACTGGACCTGCCCTCAGTGGGTGGGGGGACTGAAGAAGGGGTCCAATCCCTAATCAGGGCAATTGTTTGAGTCAAAGGAGAAACATTTAAGGCTGAGAATGAAACAGCTGATTTGTGGCGGTCTAAATGGAATGAGAATCAGACAGTCCTTGGCACAGCCATACATACCCCAGACAGGAATGCAGGTCCCCTGGAAGGTGCAGTGGCTGGGAGCTGGAGTTTATGGATTATGGAGAAATCCCAGGGCAAGTGCTGCTGTTGAATGCGGAGAGACGGATTGAGGGGATGTGAGGGAAGAGACTGTGGTGGGAAATGCTGGTGGAGGAAAGCCAGGCAGCCTTGGAAGCAAGGCGATACTGTTGAGTCACGCATAGTGGGCAGAGCCATCACCACAGCCCGCTCTCCCCAGACACCAGCATCAGCAGCTGAACAGTAGAGAGGCTGGCCCACCAAATGCCTGACTCACTGAACTATAGAATAGGACCCCAGCCCCTGGGGGCAGGGCGTGGGGGCCCTATGTGCCTGGTGTGCTGAGCAACAGAGAAGGGCCCCAGGCAAGGGAGCCTCTAAGTGCCTGATCAGGCGGAGCTACAAAGAAAGACCGGCCACAGAGGCCTTCTGATCGCCAGCTACACGAAACTGGAGAAAAGACCGAGATGGGGCCACAACTCCTGCAGCAGAGGCAGGGTCCCTGCACACGAGGCGCCACCGGGGTCCACACAAGCCACGCAGCTGGGCTGCCTTCACGCTCAACTCTTATTGGGGCAGAGCGGCCGCAGGCGAAAAAAGTCTTGCATCTGTTCACGCAGGGCCGCTTCAGTCGTGTCCAACTCTTTGTGGCCCCCTAGACTTTGGCCTGCCAGGTTACTCTGTCAGGGAAAGCGGTTCTCCAGGCAAGAATACTGGAGCATTTTGGCCAATACTGGTTGCCATACCCTTCTAGAACACTCTATTTCCTGCTGCCCTAGCTGCCAACACCCCTGAGTACCTGGTGCTGCCAGAACCCCTATGACCCAAGCAGCTGCACCACCTCCACACCTGGGCCTCACAGGGCCAAACCCAAGTCCTCCAGGGCAGCCTCAGGGGCAAACCCCGGTAGATGACCCACATGTAGAGGTGGAAATAAACCCATAATTGAAACCCAGGGGCAGTGTGGCTAAGGAAGAAGACCCAAAACCTTCCCACCTGCAGATTAAATCCACACAATCAACTAGGAAGACTCCGTGTCTATGGAATATATAAAAGGTCCTTGAAAGCTCCCACAAAAGAAAACAGGCTAGTTCTGATAGCTGTGGACATTGGAGGCAAGAACACATAGGAGGAGGACCAGGTTAGAATCTGAGCTGCCCCACAGCGGGTCCAGAGCTCATCACAATGTTGGAGGGCATCCTAGGGAGGTGAGGTGGACTGTGACTCGCAGTGAGAGAAAGGACTCTGATAGCAGTGACTCAAGAAAAACATTTATTATTCTTATGTTTTCCTTTGTTTTGTAATTCTTTGGATTTTTTTTTTCTCTCTCCTTTCCTCCCACTCTTGTAGTTTTGATTTTATTGGCATTATGAAATCCAATTAAGCTTTTGAGCTTTTTTTTCCCCTAAGTCATATTTTTTATTGTTATTATAAACATCTGCCTCTACATTAGGCTTTTGCAGTTCTGTGGACTTCTCCTTTTTTAATTTTTTTTCCTCCTTTTTTAATTTTAATTTTTTAAGCATATTATTCTACATTTATTCTTTTGTTTTCTTTTCTTACTGCTCTCTTCCCTTTGCAGTTAATTTTAAATTTATATAAATCTTCTTTAATCTACTTCTATCTAACTTTGCATATCTATTCTTTCTTTCTACGTTTTGTTCCTTTTACTCTGAACATATTTGATAGTTTTATTTTCATTGCTTTATTCCACAATTGGCACCTTGTTTTACTTTTGTTTCCCAGTGTGTCCTTTAGTTAGTTTTGTTCTGGTAGATACAGTTTTTGGTTTACTTTGTTTGCCAGGTCAATCTATTTTACTTTATTTTTGTTGGACTGTTTCAATTTTGCTTATGGGTGTGTATGTATATGTGTATATTCAGTCACACTTTTTATTCTTGTTATAAACTTCTGCCTCTACACTGGGATTTTGCAGTTCTGTGGAGTTTTCCTTTTATCTTTTTTCCTTTTTTCTTTCTTCTTCCGTTTTTTTCCTCTTTTTTATAATTTTATTTTTTAAACCTATCATATTTTTCTACATTTATTCTTTGTTTGCCTTTCTTACTGTTCTTTTCCCCTTGAAGTTAAATCTTCTTCATCTACCTCTTTAAATTTGCATATCCATTATTTTCTTTCTTTCCTTTCCTCTCAACTTATTTGTTGGTTTTCTTTTCATTACTTTATTTCCCACTTGGCACCTTGCTTTAGCATTATTTTCCAGTTTGTGCTTTAGTTACCTTTGTTCTTAACTGGTAAATATAATTTTTGTTTTCTTTTGCTCGCCGGGTCAATCTTCTATACTTTGTGTTTTTTTTTTTTTGACGGTTTTCACTTTGCTCATGGATGTGTATGTATATGTCTATATTCCATTATTTTTATTATTGCTTTCCTGACTTTGTAACTGCCATTTGTCCAGAATTCATGTTTGGTTTCTCCTTTTTGGACATTTGTTTTATTCTCACTTAATGCCATAACAAACCACTTGTGGAATCTTCGTTCTTGACAAGAGATCAAGCCATGAGCCTTTGGAGTGGGAGCACTGGGCCCAAGACTCTAGACTATCAGAGAACTAACCCTAGGGAGTATCAAATAGTGAGAACTCACACAAACTAAACCACTTGAATATAAGACCCACCATCACCCCACCACCAGTAACACCCTGTGCAGGACACCTCATCTAAACAACAACAACAGCAAAAATACAAATCCTATAATCCACAGACAGGACAACCACCTCAATCAGCCTTGCCTGTCAGAGAAAAAGCAAACAAACAAAACCTCAGCCCAAATGTCACCCTATAGGAAGCTTACACAAACCACTGGACCAGCCATAGCAGGGCAGAAACCAAAGGGAAGTAAGAAATCAACTTTCTTCAAGGAGGGATTTCAACTTTCCTTGAAGCCTGGGAAAAGGAGACCACAAACAAAAGAAGTAAAAAAAGAAAAAAAAAAAAAAAGGCAGAGAAAAACTACACAAATGAAGGAACAAACTAGAAACACAGAAGTCCAAATAAATGAAGAGGAAATAGGCAAACTACCTGAAAAATAATTCCGAATAATGATAGTAAAGATGATCAAAAACCTTGAAAACAAAATGGAGAAAATGCAAGAATCAATTAACAAAGACCTAAAATAATTAAAGAATAAACACACAGAGACAACACAATTACTGAAATTTAAAAATACTCTAGAAAGAATCAATAGCAGAATATCTGAAGCAGAAGAATGAGTCAGTAAGCTGGAAGATAAAATGGTGGAAATAACTTCTGAAGAGCAGAGTAAAGTAAAAAGAATGAAAAGAACTGAGGATAGTCTAAGAGACCTCTGGGACAATATCAAATGCACCAACATTAGAGTTATAGGGGTCCCAGAAAAAGAGAAAATTTTTGAAGAGATTATAGTTGAAAATTTCCCCAACATAGAAAAGGAAATAGTGAATCAAATGCAAGGGGCACAAAAAGTCCCATACACGATAACCCCGTGGAAAAACACACCAAGACACATACTAATCAAACAAAGACTAAACACAAGGAAAGAATATAAAATGGAGCAAGGGAGAAACAGCAAGTAACATACAAGGGAAACCCTGTATACTTAACAGCTGATCTTTCAGGAGAAACTGCAGGCCAGAAGGGAATGGCATGATATATTCAAAGTACTGACAGGGAAAAATCTATAACCAAGATTATTGTACCCAGCAAGGATCTCATTCAAATAGATGGAGAAATAAAAAGCTTTTCAGACAAGCAAAAATAAGAGAATTCAGTACCACCAAACCAGCTTTACAACAGATTTAAAGGGACTTTTATAATCAAGAAATACAACAGAAACTTCAACAAAATTGAAGCTGTGATAAAAAATCTTTGAAAAAACAAAAGCCCAGAAGCAGATAGCTTCACAGGAGAATTCTATCAAGCCTTTAGAGACAAGCTAATGCCTCCCCTTCTAAAACTCTTTCAAAAAAATAACAGGATGGAACACTTCCAAATTCATCCTACGAGGCCATCATCACTCTGATACCAAAACCAGACAAAGACAACACAAAAAAAGAAAACTACAGGCCAATATCACTGATGAACATAGATGCAAAAATCCTCAAGAAAATTTTGACAAACAGAATTCAGCAACACATCAAAAAGCTCATACACCATGATCAAGTTGGGTTTATTCCAGGGATGCAAGGATTCTTCAAAATACACAAATCAACCAATATGATACACCATAATACAAATTGAAAGATAAACGCCATATGATAATCTCAATAGATGCAGAAAAAGCCTTTGACAAAATTCGGCACCCATTTATGATTAAAACTCTTCAAAAATGGGCATAGATGGAACCTACCTCAACACAGTAAAGGCCGTATATGCTAAGCCTACAGCAAACATTATTTTCAAAGGTGAAAAGCTGAAAGCATTCCCTATAAGATCAGGAACAAGAAAAGGGTGTCCACTTTCACTGATATTATTCAACTTAGTTCTGGAAGTCCTACCTACAGCAATCAGAGAAGAAAAAGAAATAAAAGAAATCCAGATTGAAAAGAAGAACTAAAGCTCTCATTGTTTGCAGATGACATGACACTGTACATAGAAAACCCTAAAAATTTTGTCAGAAAATTACTAGAGTTAATCAGTGAATTTAGTTGCAGGATGCAAAATCAATACACAGAAATCACTTGCATTTCTATATACTAACAATGAAAAATCTGAAAGAGAAATTAAGGAATTAATCCCATTCACCATTGCAACAAAAATAATTAAATATCTAGGAATAAATTTAGCTAAGGAGACAAAAGAACTGTACATAGAAAACTATAAGACACTAATTAAAGAAATTAAAGATGACATAAACAGATGGAGAGATATTCCTTGCTCCTAGGTAAGAAGAATCAATATCATGAAAATGACTATACCACCAAAATCAATGTACTGATTCAATGTGATCCCTGTCAAATTACAAATGGAATTTTTCACAGGTCTAGAACAAAGCATTTTACAATTCATATGGAAACATGAAAGAACCCAAAGAGCCAAAACAGGCTTGAGAAAGACAAATGAAGCTGGAGGAATCAACCGTCCTGACTTCAGGTTATACTACAAAGCTACAATCATCAAGACAGTATGGTAGTGGCACACAAACAGAAATATAGACCCATGGAACAAAATAGAAAGCCCAGAAATAAACCTATATACTTATGGGTACCTTATTTTTGAAAAAGGAGGCAAGAATATCCAGTGGGGTAAAGATAGCCTCTTCAATAAATGGTGCTGGGAAAACTGGACAGCTACATGCAAAAGAATGGAATTAGAACACTTCCTAACACCATACACAAAGATAAACTCAAAATGGATTAAAGATCTAAATGCAAGACCAGAAACTATAAAACTCGTAGAGGAAAACATAGGCAGAACAATCAACGACATAAATCAAAGCAAGATCCTCTATGATTCACCTCCTAGAGTAATGGAAATAAAAACAAAATAAACAACTGAGACCTGATTACACTTAAAAGTTTTTGCACAGCAAAGGAAACTATAAGCAAGGTGTAAAGACATCCCTCAAAATGGAAGAAAATAATAACAAATGAAACAGCTGACAAAAGATTAATTTCCAAAATATACAAGTAGTTCATACAACTCAATGACAGAAAAACAAACAACCCAGTCAAAAAGTGGGAAAAAGACCTAAACAGACATTTCTCCAAAGAAGACATGCAAACACATGAAAAGATGCTCAGCATCATTCATTAGTAGAGAAATGCAAATCAAACTACAATGAGGTATCACCTCACAACAGTCAGAATGGCCATCAACAAAACGTCTACAAACAGTATATACTGGAGAGGGTGTGGAGAAAAGGGAATGCTATTGCACTGTTGGTGGGAATGCAAATTGATACAGCCACAATGGAAAACAGTTTGGAGATTCCTTAAAAAACTAGGAATAAAAACCACCAAAGACCCATTAACTGCATGCCTAGGCATATGCCCTGAGGAATCCAAAATTGAAAAACACACATGTATCCCATTTTTCACTGCAGCACCATTTACAATAGCTAGAACATGGAAGCAACCTATATATCCATCAACAGATGATTGAATAAGGGAGTAGTGGTACATATACACAACAGAATATTACTCAACCATAAAAAAGACACACTTTTGAGTCTGTTCTAATGAGGTGAATGAACCTAGAACCTATTATACAGAGTGAAGTCAGTCAGAAAGTGAAAGATAAATATCATATTCTAATGCATATATATGGAATCTAGAAAAATGGTACGAAGAATTTATTTACAGGGCAGCAATGGAGAAACAGACTTAGAGAATATACTTATAGACATGGGGAGAGGGGAGGAGAGGGTGGGATGGATGGAAAGAGTAACATGGAAACTTACATTACCATGTGGAAAATAGATAGCTAACAGGAATTTGCTGTATGACAGGAAACTCAAACAGGGTCTCTCTATCACCCCATAGGGGTGGGATGGGAGGGATGTGGGTGGGGGTGTACCAAAGGGAAGGAATATATGTATACCTATGGCTGATTCATGTTGAGGTTTGACAGAAAACAACAAAATTCTGAAAAGCAACTATCTTTCAATAAAAAATAAACAAATTTAAAACTGATACTTATGCTTTATTATCCAATGTATATCTTAGTAATAACCTACTTATGCTAAGCATTAATAATAGATATAATGAGATAGAAAAGAGCCATGCACTCTTGTACTTACATTCTGATTAGAAAGATGGAAAATAGAATCTATGGAGAAATAATTAATCAGAGTAAATAATTACAGATTATTCATATTAGAGAAAGAACAGAGTTCAAAATTGTATTACCATATTACATTAATACTTATACACATATATGCATTGAACTGAAAGAAATTGATAATAAAAAATTTAGCCTTAGTTTTGGATTATGGCATTGTGCTTGGATCTGGCTTTTAAATTTTCTTTAATGTGGCTAATTAGAAAAAGACAAACATGAAAAATAGTCAAAGGAATTAAAAAGCTAGTTCACAGAATAATAAATTTAAATGACCAATTAATAAGAACCAATATTCTTCAGGGAGAATTACACTCACCTGGTAATTAGGTTAAGTCTCTAGTTTATACACTTTCCTAACACTGTGCTATATATATTAGTCTTTATATTTACAAAATTATTTTTTGTGTCATTTTAATTTTTTTTTTTTTTTTGCTAACCTAGATTTAGGTTTCTGGAGAGCAGGAGCTATCATCTCCTTTGTCCCCATAGAACTTGAGTTTATACAGTGTAACAGGAATATAATAGACATTTATAAATATTTGTTGAATAAATTAATAAAACTGTTAGCATTTAAGTTAAGTAAATGAGTTAAAATTAGTACAAAATACCATTTTTTCTCATCAGTTAGCCAAGAGGAGTTAAAAATTGTAATAATTAATATTGATTTCTCATTGCTTGCATAGAAATAAAATGATGAGAATATTTCTGCAGATCAATTCGCAAAATATTTCAATAGCCCTCAAAAGAGTTATCTTTCAATTTTTCAATCTCCATATGAAATGTGGTATAAGAATATCATGTGGTTTACACACAAAATTCAAATATGAGACTGCTTAATACAGAAAGCTTATAATGTATAGACTTACCTTTTTATAACAAAATTAAATATGACCTTTTTTTAAAAATATATATATAGCTCTTATGGATTGAGTTGTGTCTACTCAAAATTCACATATTGACCTGCTACTTCCCAGTATACCTGAGAAAGTGACTGTGTTTGCAGTGTTTGAAGACATGTCCTTTAAAGAGGTAACTAATTCTAAATGAGGTCATAAGAGTGGAGTTTCAGTCTGACAGGATTGGTGCCTTTATAAGACCAGGAAGAGAAAGCAGGGATTGGCACACAGGTCATGTGAGGACACAGCAAGAAAACGGTCATCTGCAAACCAAGCACTGAGGACTCAGAGAAACCAGATCTGTCAGAAGCTTGATTTGGACTTTAATTTCCAGAACTTTGAGAAAACAAATTTCTAACATTTAGGCCACCAGCCTGTGGCATTTTACTAGGATAGCACCAGCAAATAAATACAGTGCTTTTCTGAAACTTCTGTAATTCCTTTATGTTCTTTATCCAAACAGTGAAATGTTTTAAAAGAGATTTATTTAACATTTTTATGATTTTGTTATTTTATCATTGAATGTTTAAGGTCTCGTATAGAAAATAAGCTAGAAAGTTAATATTGGATAGCCATTTAAGTCCTTTCAGAGAAGTATGGCTATATTACCATAGTAATTTAAAACTCTAGGGATTCAGAGGGGGTAAATCAGAAAGACTACATAGAGAAGAATTCAAGTGGGATACTGAAAACTGGGTAGAACAAGAATCTGTAACTGAGGGGAAGCTAGATAAGGAGATAGTGGGAATAAATTTTCAAGTAGCAAGATCACATGATTATCTATATTGTGGCCTAAAGGCATGGGACCCAGAGGAGAAACATCAACATTTCAAATGGATGGAGCATGAGATGAAGGGAAAGGAACACTGAGATAAATATTTTGGAAAGGAAATTTTGAGGCCATAGTTTGGACTTGAGCCAGAGTGAGATCATCTGAGAGAAATGATCTTTTCACAATCAACTATGATTTTCAGATACATAATTTGATAGAAGATCACAAGTTTGGAGGGGGAACAGAGACAAGGTTAAAAGGTGAGTTGATTGCTAGTAAAATACTTTAGTCCCACTATTAATGAAGTCCCAATCAATATTTTAGCAGGCTGGGAGCTGTTAAGAAGTAGAGGGCTAAAAAAAAAAAATAAAATAAAAAAAAAAAAAAAAAAAAGAAGTAGAGGGCTAGCTCTTACCTGTGTTTGAATAAGGGGGTTCCCTGGTGGCTCAGAGGTAAAGAATCCACCTTAATGCAGGAAGTGTAGGAGATGCAGGTTTGGCCCCTGGTGGAGAAGATTCCCTAAAGGAGGACATGGCAACCCACTCCAATAACCTTGCCTGGAGATTCCCGTGGACAGAGGAGCCTGGAAGGCTACAGTCCACAGGGTGACACAGAGTTGGGCACAACCGAAGCAACTTAGCATGCCCGCAGCATGGTAACTGAATACAGGGGGATAAAGAAGATAGAAATCAAAGATGAAGCCAGTATCCAACCTATGCTTTGGGGGAGGGGGACCTAGTTAAGGATCAGAAAATGTGTTGCTGTTGTTACTTTTATGTTTGGGGAAGTAAAGAAGGTTGGAAATAAAGGTGATATGTAATTTATGTAATATGACTAATATAGAGTTTAAGGCAATGTTAGGATATTTGGGTAAAATCAAGCAGCATTCAGAAATGTAGGCTTGGAGCTCAGGAACAAGTCAGATTTAGAGAAAACACACAAAAAAGCAGTGAAAGCAATTTGTAAAATATTTAGATCTCTAAATCAAGGAATGGAATACTGTATCCTTTATCTTCATCTAAAACCTGAATTTGTGTGTCCCAGAACATTTATATGACTTTCAGAATATGGAACAAAATCTCCAAAGTAGAGGTTTTTTACAGTCCAGATAGAAGAAAATAGTTTATAAGTCAAAAGTTTTAAGTTTATTCATTATTAACACACAGAAATACCTCTGCTTAGTGGAGGACTGAAAGTAAAGACCTAAAAAAGATAAAAGGACAATAAATAAAAAAGTAAGATGAAAACTGTAGGTGACTGTGAAATAGCTATTTAACTCTCATACAAAAAAATGGTTTTTTTTTTTTCATGAACTTAAAATCAAATGCTACAAATAGATCCTCAAGAAAAAAAAAAAATCCCATTAAAAAAAAAAATGGCACTTCTCATTGGTGTGTAGAAGTGATAAGTTGGTGATCCCAGTGACACAGAAAAAGTCTGGTTCATTAAAAGAAAAATCATATTGTCATTCAACAAAGAACTGTGGAAGCAATAGGTAATAGATGAATGAAATCTCCAGGAGGAATGGTGTGCTGACCTTTTTCCTGGGGGTTTTGCCAATATTGGATAGGGACTCAGGGGTGTTCCCAATTAGAAAGGTCTGCTTGAGAGAAAGAGAAACCGATAACACTTTTTAGAGGTTGTTGGTGGTTAATACAACCAGTTTAAAATGAGGAAACTCAACACACAGTCTGTTTTCCCTAGATGATGTTTACTGAACTCAAGATTCCTATGGGACACCGAACGGTTCTATAAATCAGAATGAATCTCCTGTTGTCTTCCAGTTCTTAGGGAAAAAAAAAAAAAAAAATCTTCCTAAAGCACACTGCTGGCCCTCTTTTCTGGACAACTGCAAGATCTTGAAGCTGTTTGGAAGAGAAGACTTCCAAATATATTAGACTAAGACTTCAGAAATATATTAGTAAATATATCCAGAATATAGAGTGAGGTGCCCTAAAAACTTGTGGTACTTAAATAACTTAGAACTTTCTCAAGAAAATTGTTGACCCATTTGTCAAGATAGTTGCCAAATTCTGAAGGTATATGGGAAGAAAAATAGAGAGCTGGATGGGGAACTCTCTAAGTAAAAGCTAGACATCCCACAATGTTTTTAAGGACTCAGAAGATAGAGATTGCTGAGAACCCCATGAGATATTGAAACGAAACATCTGAGAAAAAGATCTAGACCTAGAATAATTTTTTTATTTTAGTGGTAACAAGTTGGAGACTGCTGGGCTATAATCCTAGAGAACTAGGATGGTCATATCCTAGAAGAAAACCAGAGATAGACTTAGTTTTATAGAAATCTTGTCTCATTCCTAACTCAGATTAACTATTTGAGAAGTAGAGGAAAAGGGGAAGACAGTCCAGTTTTGGTTTACATACCACATATATTCCACACATTAAAAAAATAAAATCACTAGACATGTGAAAGAGAATAATACATAACCAATAACTGAGAGGAAAGGAAAATAGATGCAGATCTACAAATGATACAAACGTTGGAGTTAGTAGGCAATAGATTTAAGGAAAAAAGCAGGAAGTCAAGAGATACCTGGAGTAAAAGACAAGTTTTGCCTTGAACTACAAAATAAAACATGAGGAAAGTTAAAAGTGTTATGCCAAGAGAACACACAGGTAATAACAAACAACTTCTTCCAACAACACAAGAGACAACTCTACACATGGACATCAGCAGATGGTCAATACTGAAATCAGGTTGGTTATATTCTTTTTTTTTTTTTTTTAGTTGGAGGCTAATTATTTCACAACATTTCAGTGGGTTTTGTCATACATTGATATGAATCAGCCATAGATTTACACGTATTCCCCATCCCGATCCCCCCTCCCACCTCCCTCTCCACCCGATTCCTCTGGGTCTTCCCAGTGCACCAGGCCCGAGCACTTGTCTCATGCATCCCACCTGGGCTGGGGATCTGTTTCACCATAGATAGTATACATGCTGTTCTTTTGAAATATCCCACCCTCACATTCTCCCACAGAGTTCAAAAGTCTGTTCTGTATTTCTGTGTCTCTTTTTCTGTTTTGCATATAGGGTTATCGTTACCATCTTTCTAAATTCCATATATATGTGTTAGTATGCTGTAATGTTCTTTATATTTCTGGCTTACTTCACTCTGTATAAGGGGCTCCAGTTTCATCCATCTCATTAGGACTGGTTCAAATGAATTCTTTTTAACAGCTGAGTAATATTCCATGGTGTATATGTACCACAGCTTCCTTATCCATTCATTTGCTGATGGGCATCTAGGTTGCTTCCATGTCCTGGCTATTATAAACATTGTGGTGCACGTGTCTCTTTCAGATCTGGTTTCCTCAGTGTGTATGCCCAGAAGTGGGATTGCTGGGTCATATGGCAGGTCTATTTCCAGTTTTTTAAGAAATCTCCACACTGTTTTCCATAGCGGCTGTACTAGTTTGCATTCCCACCAACAGTGTAAGAGGGTTCCCTTTTCTTCACACCCTCTCCAGCATTTATTGCTTGTAGACTTTTGGATAGCAGCCATCATGACTGGCGTGTAATGGTACCTCATTGTGGTTTTGATTTGCATTTCTCTGATAATGAGTGATGTTGAGCATCTTTTCATGTGTTTGTTAGCCATCTGTATGTCTTCTTTGGAGAAATGTCTGTTTAGTTCTTTGGCCCATTTTTTGATTGGGTCATTTATTTTTCTGGAATTGAGCTGCAGGAGTTGCTTGTATATTTTCGAGATTAATCCTTTGTCTATTTCGTCATTTGCTATTATTTTCTCCCAATCTGAGGGCTGTCTTTTCACCTTACTTATAGTTTCCTTTGTAGTGCAAAAGCTTTTAAGTTTCATTAGGTCCCATTTGTTTAGTTTTGCTTTTATTTCCAATATTCTGGGAGGTGGGTCATAGAGGATCCTGCTGTGATTATGTCGGAGAGTGTTTTGCCTATGTTCTCCTCTAGGAGTTTTATAGTTTCTGGTCTGACATTTAGATCTTTAATCCATTTTGAGTTTATTTTTGTGTATGGTGTTAGAAAGTGTTCTAGTTTCATTCTTTTACAAGTGGTTGACCAGTTTGCCCAGCACCACTTGTTAAAGAGGTTGTCTTTTTTCCATTGTATATCCTTGCCTCCTTTGTCAAAGATAAGGTGTCCATAGGTTCGTGGATTTATCTCTGGGCTTTCTATTCTGTTCCATTGATCTATATTTCTGTCTTTGTGCCAGTACCATACTGTCTTGATGACTGTGGCTTTGTAGTAGAGTCTGAAGTCAGGCAGGTTGATTCCTCCAGTTCCATTCTTCTTTCTCAAGATTACTTTGGCTATTCGAGGTTTTTTTATTTCCATACAAATTGTGAAATTCTTTGGTCTAGTTCTGTGAAAAATACTATTGGTAGCTTGATAGGGATTGCATTGAATCTATAGATTGCTTTGGGTAGAATAGCCATTTTGACAATATTGATTCTTCCAATCCATGAACACGGTATGTTTCTCCATCTGTTTGTGTCCTCTTTGATTTCTTTCATCAGTGTTTTATAGTTTTCTATGTATAGGTCTTTTGTTTCTTTAGGTAGATATACTCCTAAGTATTTTATTCTTTTTGTTGCAATGGTGAATGGTATTCTTTCCTTAATTTCTCTTTCTGTTTTTTCATTGTTAGTATATAGGAATGCAATGGATTTCTGTGTGTTAATTTTATATCCTGCAACTTTACTATATTCATTGATTAGCTCTAGTAATTTTCTGGTAGAGTCTTTAGGGTTTTCTATGTAGAGGATCATGTCATCTGCAAACAGTGAGAGTTTCACTTCTTCTTTTCCTATCTGGATTCCTTTTACTTCTTTTTCTGCTCTGATTGCCGTGGCCAAAACTTCCATCACTATGTTGAATAGTAGTGGTGAGAGTGGGCACCCTTGTCTTGTTCCTGATTTCAGGGGAAATGCTTTCAATTTTTCACCATTGAGGGTGATGCTTGCTGTGGGTTTGTCATATATAGCTTTTATTATGTTGAGGTATGTTCCTTCTATTCCTGCTTTTTGGAGAGTTTTAATCATAAATGAGTGTTGAATTTTGTCAAAGGCTTTCTCTGCATCTATTGAGATAATCATATGGTTTTTATCTTTCAATTTGTTAATGTGGTGTATTACATTGATTGATTTGTGGATATTAAAGAATCCTTGCATTCCTGGGATAAAGCCCACTTGGTCATGGTGTATGATTTTTTTAATATGTTGTTGGATTCTGTTTGCTAGAATTTTGTTAAGGATTTTTGCATCTATGTTCATCAGTGATATTGGCCTGTAGTTTTCCTTTTTTGTGGCATCTTTGTCTGGTTTTGGAATTAGGGTGATGGTGGCCTCATAGAATGAGTTTGGAAGCTTACCTTCATCTGCAATTTTCTGGAAGAGTTTGAGTAAGATAGGTGTTAGCTCTTCTCTAAATTTTTGGTAGAATTCAGCTATGAAGCCATCTGGTCCTGGGCTTTTGTTTGCTGGAAGATTTTTGATTACAGTTTCGATTTCCTTGCTTGTGATGGGTCTGTTAAGATCTTCTATTTCTTCCTGGTTCAGTTTTGGAAAGTTATACTTTTCTAAGAATTTGTCCATTTCATCCAAGTTGTCCATTTTATTGGCATAGAGCTGCTGGTAGCAGTCTCTGATGATCCTTTGTATTTCAGTGTTGTCTGTTGTGATCTCTCCATTTTCATTTCTAATTTTGTTAATTTGGTTCTTCTCTCTTTGTTTCTTAATGAGTCTTGCTAATGGTTTGTCAATTTTGTTTATTTTTTCAAAAAACCAGCTTTTAGCTTTGTTGATTTTTGCTATGGTCTCTTTAGTTTCTTTTGCATTTATTTCTGCCCTGATTTTTAAGATTTCTTTCCTTCTGCTAACCCTGGGGTTCTTCATTTCTTCCTTCTCTAATTGCTTTAGGTGTAGAGTTAGGTTATTTATTTGGTTTTTTTCTTGTTTCTTGATGTAAGCCTGTAATGCTATGAACCTTCCCCTTAGCACTGCTTTTACAGTGTCCCATAGGTTTTGGGTTGTTGTGTTTTCATTTTCATTCATTTCTATACATATTTTGATTTCTTTTTTGATTTCTTCTATGATTTGTTGGTTATTCAGAAGCGTGTTATTTAGCCTCCATATGTTTGAATTTTTAACAATTTTTTTCCTGTAATTGAGATCTAATCTTACTGCACTATGGTCAGAAAAGATGACTGGAATGATTTCAATTTTTTTGAATTTTCCAAGACCAGATTTATGGCCCAGGATGTGATTTATTCTGGAGAAGGTTCCGTGTGCACTTGAGAAAAAGGTGAAGTTGATTGTTTTGGGGTGAAATGTCCTATAGATATCAATTAGGTCTAGCTGGTCCATTGTGTCATTTAAGGTTTGTGTTTCCTTGTTAATTTTCTGTTTAGTTGATCTATCCATAGTTGTGAGTGGGGTATTAAAGTCTCCCACTATTATTGTGTTACTATTAATTTCCTCTTTCATACTCGTTAGTGTTTGCCGTACATATTGCAGTGCTCCTATGTTGGGTGCATATATATTTATAATTGTTATATCTTCTTCTTGGATTGATCCTTTGATCATTATGTAGTGTCCTTCTTTGTCTCTTTTCACAGTCTTTATTTTAAAGTCTATTTTATCTGATATGAGTATTGTGACTCCTGCTTTCCTTTGGTCTCCGTTTGCATGAAATATTTTGTTCCAGCCCTTCACTTTTAGTCTGTATGTGTCTCTTGTTTTGAGGTGGGTCTCTTGTAGACAGCATATATAGGGGTCTTGTTTTTGTATCCATTCAGCCAATCTTTGTCTTTTGGTTGGGGCATTCAACCCATTTACATTTAGGGTAATTATTGATAGGTGTGGTCCCGTTGCCATTTACTTTGTTGTTTTGGGTTCACGTTTATACAACCTTTCTGCATTTCCTGTCTAGAGAAGATCCTTTAGCATTTGTTGAAGAGCTGGTTTGGTGGTGCTGAATTCTCTCAGCTTTTGTTTATCTGTAAAGCTTTTGAATTCTCCTTCATATCTGAATGAGATCCTTGCTGGATACAGTAATCTAGGTTGTAGGTTATTCTCTTTCATTACTTTCAGTACGTCCTGCCATTCCCTTCTGGCCTGGAGGGTTTCTATGGATAGATCAGCTGTTATCCTTATGGGGATCCGTTTGTGTGTTATTTGTTGTTTCTCCCTTGCTGCTTTTAATATTTGTTCTTTGTGTTTGATCTTTGTTAATTTGATTAATATGTGTCTTGGGGTGTTTCACCTTGGGTTTATCCTGTTTGGGACTCTCTGGGTTTCTTGGACTTGGGTGGCTATTTCCTTCCCCATTTTATGGAAGTTTTCAGCTATTATCTCCTCCAGTATTTTCTCATGGCCTTTCTTTTTGTCTTCTTCTTCTGGAACTCCTATGATTCGAATGTTGGGGTGTTTCACATTGTCCCAGAGGTCCCTGAGGTTGTCCTCATTTCTTTTGATCCTTTTTTCTTTTTTCCTCTCTGCTTCATTTATTTCCACCATTATATCTTCTACCTCACTTATCCTATCTTCTGCCTCTGTTATTCTACTCTTGGTTCCCTCCATAGTGTTTTTGATCTCATTCATTGCATTATTCATTTTTAATTGACTCTTTTTTATTTCTTCTAGGTCTTTATTAAACATTTCTTGTATCTTTTCAATCTTTGTCTCCAGGCTATTTATCTGTAACTCCATTTTGTTTTCAAGATTTTGAATCATTTTTATTATCATTATTCTAAATTCTTTTTCAGGTAGATTCCCTATCTCCTCCTCTTTTGTTTGACTTGGTGGGCATTTTTCATGTTCCTTTACCTGTTGGGTATTTCTTTGCCTTTTCATCTTGTTTAGATTGCTGTGTCTGGAGTGGGCTTTCTGTATTCTGGAGGTCTGTGGTTCCTTTTTATTGTGGAGGATTTACCCAATGGGTGGGGTTAGACGATTCGCTTGTCAAGGTTTCCTGGTTAGGGAAGCTTGCGTCAGTGTTCTGGTGCGTGGAACTTGATTTCTTCTCTTTGGAGAGCAATGGAGTGCCCAGTAATGAGTTTTGAGATGGGTCTATGTGTTAGGTGTGACCTTGGGCAGCCTGTATGTTGACGTTCAGGGCTATGTTCCTGTGTTGCTGGAGAATTTGCGTGGTATGTCTTGCTCTAAAACTTATTGGCTCTTGGGTGGTGGTTGGTTTCAGTGCAGGTATGGAGGCTTTTGGACAGTCACTTATTACTTAAAGTTCCATGTAGTCAGGAGTTTTCTGGTGTTCTCAGGTTATGGGCTTAAGTCTCCTGCCTCTGGATTTCAGTTTTATTCTTCCTGTAGTCTCAGGACTTCTCCAGCTATACAGCACTGATAAGAAAACTTCTAGGTTAATGGCGAAAAGATTCTCCCCTGTTAGGCATACCCAGAGAGGTTCACAGAGTTACATGAAGAAGAGGAGAGGGAGGAGGGAGATAGAGATGAGCAGGAGGAGAAAAAGGGGGACTCAAAAGGAGAGAGACAGATCTACGCAGCTGTCTGTTCCCAGAGTGTTCTCTGTAGCCCAGTCACCTACAAAGATTCACAGAATTGGATTGGGAAGAGAAGGGGAAAGGAGGAAATAGAGGTGTTCTGAGGTAGAAAACAGAGAGTCAAGATTGGGAGAGAATAATCTTCGGTTTAAAAATAGGGCTTCTCCTTTTTTTTTTTTTTTTTGTAAGGTTATAGTGTATTGTAAATGAAAATTAAGGAGTAGTAGAGGAGGAGTACTAGAGGACTTTAAAAGAAATAAGAGAAAAAGAAAAATAGAAAATAGAAAAGAGAAAGGAAAGAAAAAAAAAGAAGAAAAAAGAAAAAAAAAAAAAAAAAGAAAGAAAAAAAAATTTTTTTTTTTCTCCCTAATTAAAAAAATCGTAAAAATCTATGGAAATGAAAGTTAAGGAGTAATGGGGGAGTAATAGGGGATTTTAAAGGAAAATAAAAGAGAAAAAATAAAAAAGGAAAAAGAAAAAAAGAAAAAAAAGAAAAAAGTAAAATTATATCTAGGAGTTTCTCTGGAGCTGTTGCGGTCAGTGTGGGTTCGGCTCAGTTACAGATAGCTCCTCGTTCCAGCTTACACTTGTCGATATCTACAGGCCCCTTCCTGTGTAGTCGGTGTTTTCTAGAGGGATTTTAATCTGTTGCACCAGTCCCTTCTGAAGCGGTTCCCTTTGTTTATTTGGCTTCTGTTTGCAGGTCTCTTCAGAGCCTCATTTCTGCCCTGACACAGGCGGGCGGAGGTGGACTCTTATTCAAGTAGCTAGTTCCGTCGCTCTGAGGGGAGGGGCTGACGCTGCAGGGAGGGGCTGGCGCTGTGGGGACGGGCTGGCGCTGCCGGGAGGGGCCGACGCCGCTTTCTCCGTCTGCGCTGCTCAGGCTCCCGGCTGTTCTACATGGAGCGCGCCCCGCGCTGCGCGAGGTTCCAGCCCTCGGGTGTTCCACAAAAGCGCGGAACAAAAAGCTGCGCCTGCTCTCTGTGCCTTCCCCGTCAGAGCAGTCCAGGCAGCGAGGGGCTTGGTGGGCGCACTCTCCCCAGGTGTGGCGCGCCCACTCCCTTCCGCGGACCCAGTTTCAGTTTCCTCTGGCGCCGATCGGGTGCCTGCGCCTTCTGCCCTCCGCGTCCCAGCCCCAGTCCCCGCCCGCGCCGGTCGGGTGCCTGCTCCCTGTGTCTCTCCGCGACCTTCCCCTCCCCCCTGCCTCCTGCCTCCGGCGGGGCTGGGCCGGTCGGCAGCCTGCGAGCTCTTCTCTGGATTTTCTCGGTCTCTTTGTTCTGCGAACGGCCGGCAGTGAGTTCGGGCCGGTTAATTTACTCTCTCTCTTTTGGTCTCCCACAGTTCAAGTTGGGAACTCACAGAAGCTCCCTCCGATTGTCCTCAGGGCACTCAGGCCCGGACCCTACCCCAAGCAATGCCGCCTAAGACTCCCTTCCTGGGATGGATGTCCATCCTTAGCTCTTATGTCTCACTTTTTGTCTTTTATATTTTGTCCTACCTCCTTTCGAAGACAATGGGCTGCTTTTCTGGGCGCCTGATGACCTCAGCTAGCGATCAGAAGTTGTTTTGCAAAGTTTGCTCTGTGTTCAGTTATTCTTTTGATGAATTTGTAGGAGAGAAAGTGGTCTCCCCGTCCTACTCCTCCGCCATCTTGGCTCCTCCCTCTCAGCACTCTAGGTTGGTTATATTCTTTTCAGTCTAAGATGGAGAAGCTCTATATAATTTAAAAAAACAAAAAAAAACAAGACCTGGATCTGAAAAATAGCTGAGGAAAGGAGAGACATGAAAGGCAAAAGAGAAAAGGAAATATATACCCAAATGAATGCAGAGTTCCAGACAATGCAAAAAATAGAGGAAAACAATAGAATGGGAACGGTTAGAGATCTCACAAGAAAATTGGAGATATCAGCAGAGTATTTCATGCAAAGATAGCCAAAATAAAGGACAGAAGTGGTAGGGAACTTGAGGCAGAAGATATTAAGAAGAGTTGGCAATAATTCACAGAAGGATTATACCTAAAAAGAAAAATATATATATATATCTTAATGACCCAGAATCATTAAGGTACATGAATTAAGTTAAATTGGTAGTGGTCAAACAGGAGATGGCAAGAATGAACATCGACAATGTAGGAATCAGTGAACTAAAATGGACTGGAACGGGCAATTTAATTCAGAAGAACATTATATCTACTACTGTGGGCAAGAATCCTTTGGGAAAAAAAAATGCTGTAGCCCTCATAGTCAACAAAAGAGTCTGAAATGTGGTGCTTGGATGCAATCTCAAAAATGACAAAATGATCTCTGTTTGTTTCCAAGGCAGACCATTCAATACCACAATAATCCAAGTCTATTCTCTGACTAGTAATGCTAAAGAAGCTGAAGTTGAATGGTTCTATGAAGACCCCCAAACCTTCTAGAAATAACACCCCAAAAGGTGTCCTATTCAATAGAGGGGACTGGAATACCAAAGTAGGAAGTCAAGAGATACCTAGAATAACAGGCCAATTTGGCCTTGGAGTACAAAATAAATCAGGGCAAAGGTTAACAGAATTTTGCTGAGAATGCACTGGTTATAGCAAACACCATCTTTTAACAACACAAGAGATGACGCTACACATGGGCATCACCAGATAGTCAATAATGAAATCAGATTGATTTTATTCTTTGCAGACAAAGATGGAGAAAAACTGAAGAAAGTAGAGAAAACTGCTACAGAATTCCGTTTAGTTCAGTCTCTGTCATGTCCAGCTCTTTGTGACCCCATGGATTGCAGCACACCAGGCCTCCCTGTCCATCACCAGCTCATGGAGTTTACTCAGACTCATGTCCATTGAGTTGGAGATGCCATCCAATCAATCTCATCCTCTGTTGTCCCATTCTCCAACCACCTTCAATCTTTCCCAGCATCAGGGTCTTTTCAAATGAGTTGTTCTTCACATCAGGTCACCAAACTATTGGAGTTTCAGCTTCAGCATCAGTCCTGGCAAAGAATATTCAGGACTGAATTCATTTAGGATGGACGATTGGGTCTCCTTGCAGTCCAAGAGAGTCTTAAGACCTTGCTGTCCAAGAGACTTTTAAGACCATTCAGGTATGACCTAAATAAAATCTCTTATGGTTATACAGTGGAAGTGATGAATAGATTCAAGGGATTAGATCTGATAGACAATGTGCCTGAAGAACTATGGACAGAGGTTCATGACATTGTACAGGAGGCAGTGATCAAGACCATCCCCAAGAAAAAGAAATGCAAAATGGCAAAAAGGTTGTCTGAAGAGGCCTTACAAATAGCTGAGAAAAGAAGAAAGCAAAAGGCAAAGGAGAAAAGGAAAGATATATTCATTTGAATGCAGAGTTCCAAAGAACAGCAAGGAGGGATCAGAAAGCCTTCCTCAGTGATCAATGCAAATAAATAGAGGAAAACAGTAGAACAGGAAAGACTGAAGCTCTCTTCAAGAAAATTAGAGATACTAAGGGTACACATCATGCAAATATGGGCACAGTAAAGTACAGAAATGCTATGAAAATAACAGAAGCAGAAGATATTAAGAAGTGGTGAGAAGAACTATACAAGAAAGATCTTCATGACCCAGGTAACCATGATGGTATGATCACTCACCTAGAGCCAGAGATACTGAAATGCAAAGTCAAGTGGGCCTTAGGAAGCATCACTATGAGCAAAGCTAGTGGAGGTGATGGAATTCCAGTTGAGCTATTTCAAATCCTAAAAGATGATGCTGTGAAAGTGCTGCACTTAATATGACAGCAAATTTGGAAAACTCAGCAGTGGCCACAGGATTGGAAAAGGTCTGTTTTCATTCCAATCCCAAAGAAAGGCAATGCCAAAGAATGCTCTAAATACCACACAATTGCACTCATCTCACTCACTAGCAAACTTTTTCTAGGTTGGTCTTACCTTTTCTCCCAAGGAGCCAGTGTCTTTTAATTTAATGGCTGCAGTCACCATCTGTAGTGATTTTGGAGTCCAAAAAAATAAAGTCTCTCACTGTTTCCATTGTTTCCCCATCTATTTGCAAGGAAGTGGATGGGACCAGAAGCCATGATCTTCATTTTTTGAATGTTGAGATTTAAGCCAACATTTTCACTCTCCTCTTTCATTTCTATCATGAGCCTCTTTAGTTCTTCTCTTTCTGTCATAAGGGTGGTGTCACCTTTGTATCTGAGGTTATTGATATTCAATATTGATTCCAGCTTCATCTAGCCTGGCATTCTGCATGATGTACTCTGCATATAAGTTAAATAAGCAGGGTGCAATATATAGTCTTGAAATACTCCTTTCCCAATTTGAAGCCATTCTGTTGTTCCATGTTCGGTTCTAACTATTGCTTCTTGACCTGCATACAGATATCTCAGGAGGCAGGTCAGGTGGTCTGGTATTCCCATTTCTTTAAGAATTTTCCACAATTTGTCATGATCCACACGGTCAAAGGCTTTGGCATAATCAATAAAGCAGAAGTAGATGATTTCCTGGAACTCTTTTGCATTTTTGATGATCCAACAGATGCTGGAAATTTGATCTCTAGTTCCTCTGCCTTTTCTAAATCCAGCTTGAACATCTGGAAATTCACAGTTCATGTACTGTTGAAGCCTGGCTTGGAGAATTTTGAGCATTACTTTACTAGCATGTGAGATGAGTGCAATTGTGTGGTAGTTCTAAGATTCTTTGGCATTGCCTTTCTTTGGTATTGGAATGAAAATTGACCTTTTCCAGCAAGAAACATTAAAGGTAGAGACATTTCTTTGCTGACAAATGTCCATATAGTCAAAGTTATGGTTTTTCCAGTAGTCTTGTATGGATGTTAGAGCTGGACTATAACATAAGCTGAGCACCAAAGAATTGATGTTTTTGAACCATGGTGTTGGAGAATACTCTTGAGAGCCCCTTGGACTGCAAGGAAATCAACCCAGTCAATCCTTAATGAAATCAGTCCTGAATATTCATTGGAAGGACTGATACTAAGCTGAAGCTCCAGTAATTTGGCCATCTGATGTGAAGAACTGCTTCTTTGGAAAAGACCCTGATGCTGGGAAAGGTTGAAGGTAGGAGGAGAAGGGGATGACAGAGGATGAGATGGTTGGATGGCATCACTGACTTGATGAAAATGAGTTTGAGGAGGCTCCAGAAGTTGGTGATGAACAGGGAAGTCTGGCATGCTGCAGTCCATGGTGTTTGCAAAGAGTCAGTTACAACTGAACTACTGAACTTAGACTTGACCCAGATAACCACAATGGTGTAGTTCTGCTTTATTGACTATGCTAAAGCCTTTGTGTGAATCACAACAAACTGTTGAAAATTCTTAAAGAGATGGGAATACCAGACCACGTTACCTGTCTCCTGAGAAATGTGTGCACGTCAAGAAACAGAACAGGCCATGGAGCAATGGACTCGTTCAAAATTATACTTGAAAGGAGTATATTGTCACCCTGATTTTTTAACATATATGCAGAGTACATCATGAGATATGCCAAGATAGATGAATCACAAAATGGAAACAGATTGCTAGGAGAACTCTTAACAACCTCAGATATGCAGATATGCTTTAATGGCAGGAATTGAAGAGAAACTAAAGAGCCTCTTGATGAGGGTGACAGGGAGACTGAAACTCAACATTCAATAAACTGAAATCATGGAATCCAGTCCCATCACTTCATGCAAATAAAAGGGGAAAGAGGGGGAAAAGTGGAAGCAATAACACATTTTCTTTTATTGGGCTCCAAAATCACTGTGCACAGTGAATGCAGCTATGAGATTAAAAGAAGCTTGCTCCTTGGATGAAAAGCTATGACAAATCTAGCTTTGTATTAGATAGCAGAGACATCACTTTGTTGACAAAGTTCCATATAGTCAAAGCTCTGGCTTTTCCAGTACTTGTGTATGGATGGGAGAGTTGGACCATAAAGATTAGGTACTAAAGAATTAATGCTTTCAAACTATGATGCTAGAGAAGACTCGTGAGAGTCCCTTGGACAACAAGGAGGTAAAACCAGTTAATCCTATAGAAAGTCAACCTGAATATTCATGGGGAAGACTGATGCTGAAGCTGAAGGTCCAATAAGTTGGCCAAGATTTAGTGACTGATATATATCAAGAAATTTAAAATAACCGTAATTGTTATGTTAAAGTATTAGGGGGAAAGTTGAACAAAAATGAGCATATGGAGAATTTCACCAAAGAACCGAAAAAAAATATCAAACAAGATATTAAACCAAATTTGAAAGCAAACATCTCCATGATATCTAATACTAAGAAGGCAACACATGTGTTAAACAGTAGATTGAGCAAAGGAAAACTACAAAGGAACAAAGGTAAAAAAAAATATTGAACTCAAAGACATATCATAGAAAAAACATCCACAGTAAACCAAAGGAGAAACATAAAATAAAAAGAACAACAAAGAATTAAAGCCATGTGGAATACTCTCAGATGAGCTAATAATTACTCAAGTGAGATTCCAGAAGGACAGTAAAGAAAATGAATAGACAGAAACAATATTTGAAGAAATAATAATTGAAATTTTTCCATAGCTCTTAAAAGAGGTTAGCCAAAGAACCCAGAAAGTTTAGGAAACTCCAAGAAAGCTATACATAGGTATATATAAAACTAAAATAGGTTTTTTGTTGTTATTCAGTTGCTCAGTCATGTCCATCTTTTTGCAACACCATGGACTACAGCACACCGGGCTTCCCTGTCCTTCACCATCTCCTGGAACTTTCTCAGTCATGTCCATTAAGTCAGTGATACCACCCAATCATTTCATCCTCTGTCGTCCCTTTCTCCTCCTGCCTTCAATCTTTCCCAGCAACAGGGTCTTTTCTAATGAATCAGTTCTTCACATCAGGTGGCCAAATTATTGGAACTTCAGCTTCAGCATCAGTGCTTCCAATGAATATTCAGGACTGATTTCCTTTAGGATGGACTGGTTTGATATCCTTGCAGTCCAAGGGACTCTCGAGAGTCTTCTCAAATGCTGTAGCTCAAAAGCGTCATTTCTTCAGTGCTCAGCCTTCTATATGGTTCAACTCTGCCAACCATATATGACTACTTGGAAAACCATAGCTTTGACTATATGGACTTTTGTCAGCAAAGTAATGTCTCTGCTTTTTAATGCTATCTAGGTTTGTCATAGCTATCCTTCCATAGAGCAAGCGTCTTTCAATTTTGTGGCTGCAATCTCCATCTGTAGTGATTTTAGAACCAAAGAAAATAAAGTCTGCCACTGTTTCTGTTGTTTCCCCATCTATTTGCCATGAAGTGATGTGACTGTATTCCATGATCTGCTACTAAAACAGTAAGAAGTAGGGACAGATTTCTTAAAATCTTAGAAAACAGGCAGAGAAATGAGATATCTACCTTGAACGGAACAACAATGATAGTGATGATTAACTTCTTAAAAGAAGAACAAAAGAAAAAAAGAAAAAAAAAAAAAAAAGGAAAATCTGTCAAAGACAAAGGAATGTCACCTGCATTAGCTTTTTAGGGCTGCCATAAAATATTACAGACATGGTGGCTTAAATATCAGAAATTTTATTTTCTCAAAATGTCTTAGTCTAGAATTCTGAGACCAAAGTATCAGTAAGTTTGCTTTCTCTGAAGTCTCTCTCTTTGACTTTCAGGAAATTAAAAAAAGAAAAAAAAAAAAACAAACAAAAAAAAACACAAAAACTCTGATGGGTCAAGAGAAATTATCAAGTTCAATTCTATGGTGATTATAGTATATAAATAAGCTAAATACTTTAAATGAAATATTGTTTGTCATAATGTAGAGCAAAGCTATATTACCAAGGATATTCTTAAATATATAGTTAGGTAGCTATCTATCTATCTATCTATCTATCTACCTAGACAGACAGACAGTTAAAACTTAAAAAATGAAATTCAAAAAATGAAAACAGACTAAGAAAATGCTACCTTTATGAAAGGTGGTATAACCAAACTAATATTAGACCAAGAAGACTTTAAAAGGAAAGTACTACTAGAGATAAAGAAGACTATTCTAAAATAAAATCATCAATCTAAATAAATATATAATAAATCTAAATTTGCAAACTTCCAAAATATATGTTCAGAAAATATAAATCAACTATTGGTATAAAAAAATGGAAAATGTAGCAATCTACTGCCATAAAGGGGATTTTTTAATATGTTTTTCTCTGTAACTGATAGAATAAGCAGATAAAATATCAGTGAAGATATAAAATATCTGAAAAGCACAATTAATACACTTGATCTAAGCTATATACAGAGTGGCCGTGAAGTCTTAAAACACACACATAATATAAAAAAGAGGGGAGATGTCTTGAGTAGGATCTTTTACAAGTAATATTATATTTTTTAATCTGAAGGCTAGTTACATAGATACTCTGAACTTTCTGTATATATATTTCAATTTAGGAGGAAGAATTAATTCACAGGAACTTCCATTCATATGTGATCATTTAAAAATATTTCTAAAGTATTCTCTAGGAGACCAAAATATCTGTGAGCATTTTTGCTACTAATAATTCATTTATTTAACTCTCCAAATTCATTTAATGCCCACATAATTGCTCCTAATTTATAAAGTTTCTTCAGTTTAAAGACAGTAGAATTCTATTAGTCATTATACTAACTTCTCATCAAAATGTCCTTTTTATGTTCTACTTCCTCATACTTAAGTGAAATATAGAGGCAACAAATAGAACCAGTATTTTCTGAACAGTCACATGTTTTGTCTAATGACAAAATAAAATTTTTAAAAACAACATTTGAGGTGGGAATATATTCATTTTTTATGTGAGAAAACAGATTCAGGAGACCCAAATTTTTCATTTTAGGATAATGAATTTGCAAACTAGTATTCAAACCTCAAATCTACATCCTAACTAAGTTTACTTTGTTTTACATCCTTTCCACTTTGCCTTTCTTTGAGAATATAATAAGGTAATTGAGCTCCTGAATTAATGGTCAAAACAGTTTAAATTGTTTAAATAATAATAAACAATATATAGATAGGTACTGAAATTAAAGTTTCCATTTGAAACAGAAATTTTGGCAATAGACTGAAGAAATAGATGACAAGATAGTTATAGAAACTGACTTAAGCCCACGGGGTGAAAGATTCTAAATCAAGAAATTCATTCAATATCTTTTGATTGTTACTTCCAGATAGTTGGGAATTCCACTCAACTATCAATCGCTAGCCTGGTCTTACATGAATGTATGCTATGTCCTGCCACTGAAGTCTGGATCTTGGCTTGGTTTGGGCCTCAAATTTATATATAAATGCTAGCTTCTTCATAGATTAAAATTACTCAATTTTATAATCTCGTGTTTTATTACAATCAAAAGTTATTTATAAAATAGCTACTGAGTTATTAATACATAATTCAACTTGTAACTCATAAATTAAGTGTGGAATGTTAGCAAACATTCATGAAAACTTGAATTTGATATTCTACTAAGAAATCTGGCTGTTACAAATTCCACATACATAATTGTCTCCTATAGATAGATGGGAAGTCCACATTTTTCTGCAGTAGTTTTTATTATCTATTCACCTTCAGAGTTGTTTTGATTTTGTGCTACTCTTGATATTAATTAAATATCACTGTTTCTTCTTTAAGCTAACCTGGAAGCAACCCAGGAAGGAACAGTTAGAACTAGACATGGAACAACAGACTGGTTCCAAATAGGAAAAGGAGTATGTCAAGGCTGTATACTGTCACCCTGATAATTTAACTTATATGCAGAGTACATCATGAGAAACATTGAGCTGGATGAAACACAAGCTGGATTCAAGATTGCCAGGAGAAATGTCAGTAACCACAGATATGCACATGACATCATCCTTATGGCAGAAAGTGAAAAACAACTAAAGAGCATCTTGATGAAAGTGAAAGAGCAGAGTCAAAAAGTTGGCTTACAACTCAACATTCAGAAAACTAAGATCATGGCATCTAGTCCCATCTCTTCATGGCAAATAGATGGAGAAACAGTGGAAATAGTGTCAGACTTTATTTTTGGAGGCTCCAAAATCACTGTAGATGGTGACTGCATCCATGCAATTAAAAGACACTTACTCCTTGGAAGAAAAGTTATGACCAACCTAGACAGCATATTAAAAAGCAGAGACATTACTTTGCCAACAAAGGTCCATTTAGTCAAGGCTATGGTTTTTCCAATAGTCATGTATGGATGTGAGAGTTGGACTATAAAGAAAGCTGAGAGCCAAAGAATTGCTGCTTTTGAACTGTGGTGTTGGAGAAGACTCCTGAGAGTCCCTTGGACTTCAAGGAGACCCAATCAGTCCATCCTAAAGGAAACCAGTCCTGAATATTCATTGGAAGGACTGATGCTGAAGCTGAAGTTCCAATACTTTGGCCACCTGATTAGAAGAACTGACTCACTGGGAAAGACCCTGATGCTGGGAAACATTGAAAACGGGAGGAGAAGGGGTTGACAGAGGATGATATGGTTGGATGGCATCACTGACTCAATGGACATGAATTTGGGTAAACTCCAGGAGTTGGTGATGGAAGGGAGGCCTGGTATGCTGCAGTCCATGGAGTTGCAAAGAGTCGGACATGAGTGACAGACTGAATTGAACTGAACCTATTGTTTGTATTTTGATTAATTCTTTCCATGGTTGCATATTTATGACAATAATACACACATAGTTTGTAGCTAGATTGTGAATTACCCAGAAATCTGCTGTTAAGAGATACACAGTCACTACACAGTCACTAGAATACTTATAGAGACTTTTCCTTGCTGAGGGGCTGCCAGTGGATTTATTTTATCTGATCTATAGCAATCAAAGTGATGGTAGCAAATATAAAAATAATTACAGGTTATTAAATCATCAGTAGAATAGTTTCAGTGACCAAGAGTTCTACTGAAAACACTGTGCAAAGACTAATAAAAACAGAGACTTTTCAGTCTACTCGGTTCTATTTAGTTATGATAAGTTCAATGCTTCTCTTTGGACTTGTAATTATTGGAGCAATGATTTTAACAAAAAGTATACAAACATTTTTGTATGTATACAAAAGTATATAAACATTTTTTCATGAGGATCAAAATGGCAGAGTAGAAGGACATGTGTTCATCTTCTCTTTTGAGAATCCCAAAATTACACTTACAGCTGAACAACCATCAACAGGAGAATGTTGGATCCCACAAAAATCATGCCCCATGTCCAAGGGCAAAGGAGAAGTCACAGCAAGATGGTAGGGGGGTGAAACTGCATTTAGAATCAAACCCCATATCCACCAATGACACTCAGAGGGCTCAAACAAAACCTTTTGCACACCAGACTGAACAGAGACTGAGCCAGGCTTGCCTTTGAGTGTCTGAGTGTTTCCTGCAGAGGTGTGGGCCGGCAGTGGCCTGCCACAGGGTCAGGGGCTCTGGGTGCAGCCGACCTGGGTGTAGCATAAGCCGTCTTGGAGGAGGTCTCCGTGAATCCCACCATAGAGCCACCAAGCAGATGACCCACAAACTGCAGAACAATTATACCAAATAAATTCTTACACTGTTGAGAAAGTTCTAAGACCCACAACAGATTTCCCAATCTGGGGATCTGGCAAGGGGACTGAGAAGCTGCAGGGAATTTGACTTTGGAAGCCAGTGGGATTTGATTACAGAACTTAGATAGGACTGGGAAAACAGACTCTTGGAGGGCACAAACAAAGTCTGCACTGGACCCAGGAGAAGGAGCAGTGACCCCATAAGAGACTGACCTAGGCTTGCCTGTGAGTGTCCAGGAGTCTCGGGCAGAAATGCACATTGGCAGTGGCCTGCTATAGGATTGGGCACACTGAATGATTCAGTGTGTGCATGGGACCTTTTGAAGGAGGTCACCATGTCTTCATTACCTTCACCATAGTTTGGTCTCAGGTCAAACAACAGGGAGGGAACATAGTTCCGCCCATCAACAGAAAATTTGATTTAAGATTTACTGAGTATGGCCCCACCCATCAGAACAGGACCCAGTATCCTCCACAGTCAGTCTCTCCCATCAGGAAGCTTCCATAAGCCTGACAGCATTATCCCTCAGAGGGCTGACAGAATGAAAACCACAATTACAAAAACCTAATCAAACTGACCACATGGATCACAGCCTTGTCTAAGTCAATGAAACTATGAGCCATGCTGTGTAGGGCCACCCAAGACACCTGGATCATGGTGGAGAGTTCTGACAAAATGTGGTCCACTGGAGAAGGGAATGACAAGCCACTTCAGTATAGCTGCCTTGTGAATCCCATGAACAGTATGAAAAGATAAAAATATATGACACTGAAAGATGAATTCCCCAGGTCAGCAGATGCCTAATATGCTGTTGGAGAAGAGTGGAGAAATAATACCAGAAAGAATGAAGAGATGGAGCCAAAGAGAAAACAGCACCCAGTTGTGGATGTGAATGGTGATGGAAGTAAAGTGCAATGCTGTAAAGAACAATATAGCAAAGTAACCTGGAATGTTAGGTCCGTGAATCAAGGTAAATTGGAAGTGGTTAAACAGGAGATGGCAAGAGTGAACATCTATTTTAGGAGTCACTGAAATAAAATGAACTGGAATTGGCAAATTTAACTCAAATGGCCATTGTATCTACTACTGTGGGCAAGAATCCCTTAGAAGAAATGGAGTAGCCATGGTAGTCAAGAAAAGAGTCTAAAATGCAGTACTTGGGTGCAATCTCAAAAATAACAGAAAGAGCTCTTCATTTCTAAGGCAATTCTACATATATATCACAGTAGTCAAAGTCTATGCCCCAAATAGTAACGCTGAAGAAGCTGAAGTTGAATGGTTCTATGGAGACCTACAAGACCTTCTAGAACTAACACCCAAAAATGATGTATT
This sequence comes from Cervus elaphus, assembly GCF_910594005.1. Lineage (NCBI taxonomy): Eukaryota > Metazoa > Chordata > Mammalia > Artiodactyla > Cervidae > Cervus > Cervus elaphus. The sequence continues at coordinate 76,829,845 of NC_057819.1, read as the reverse complement.
TTTCATTATAGGGGACTGGAATGCAAAAGTAGGACATCAAGAGATAGCCGGAGGAACCGGCAAATTTGACCTTGGTGTACAAAATAGAGCAGGGCAAAGGCTAACAGAGTTTTTCCAAGAGAACACACTGGTCATAGCAAATACCCTCTTCCAACAACACAAAAGAAGACTCTACACTTGGATATTACTAGATTGTCAGTACTGAAATCAGACTGATTATATTCTTTGCAGCCAAAGATGGAGCAGCTCTATAAGTCAGCAAAAACAAGACCATGAATTGACTATGGCTCACATCATGAATTCTTTATTGCCAAATTCAGACTTAACTTGAAGAAAGTAGGGAAAACCACTAGAACATTTAGGTAAGACCTAAATCAAATCCCTTATAATTATACAATGAAAGTGATGAATAGATTCAAGAGATTAGATCTGATAGACAGAGTTCCTGAAGAACTACGGTCATAGGCTCATGACATTGTACAAGAGGCAGAGATTAAAACCATTCCCAAGATAAGGAAATGTGAAAAGGCAAAATGGTTGTCTGAAAGAGGCCTTACAAATAGCTGAGAAAAGAAGAGAAGATAAAGGCAAAGTAGAAAAGGAAAGATAAGCCCATTTGAAAGAGAGATAAGAAGGCCTTCCTCAGAGATCAATGCAAAGAACAGAGGAAAACAAAAGAATGGGAAAGACTAGAGATCTCTTCAAGAAACTTAGAGATACCAAGGACATATTTCATTCAAAGATGGGCACAATAAAAGACAGAAATGCTATCGACCTAAAAGAAGCAGAAGATATTAAGAAGAAGTGGCAAGAATACACAGAAGAACTATACAAAAAACTTCTTCATGACCGAGATAACCATGACAGTATGATCATTCACCTAGAGCTAGACATCCAGAATTGCAATGTCCATTGTGCCTTAGGAAATATCACTATGAACAAAGCTAGGGGGAGGTGATGGAATTCCAGTTGAGCTATTTTAAATCCTAAAAGATTATGCTGTGAAAGTGCTGCACTCAAAATGCCAGCAAATTTGGAAAATTCAGCAGTGGCCAAAGAATTAGAAAAGGTCAGTTTTCATTCCAATTCCAAGGAAAGACAATGCAAAAGGATGTTTAAACTACCATACAATCGTACTCATCTCACACACTAGCAAAGTAATGCTCAAAATTCTCCAAGTCAGTCTTCAAGCATATGTGAACTGAGGACTTCCAGATGTTCAAGCTGGATTTAGAAAAGTCAGAGGCACCAGAAATCACATTGTTATCATTCCTTGAATCATTAAAAAAGCAAGAGAGTTCCAGGAAAACATCTACCTCTGCTTTTTGTTGACTATGCCAAAGCCTTTGACTATGTGGATCACAACAAACCTTGGAAAATTCTTAAGGTGCTGGACTACCAGACCACCTTACCTGCCCCCTGAGAAATCTGTATGCAGATCAAGAAGCAACCATTAGAACCGGAGATGGAACAATGGACTGGTTCCAAATACGGAAAGGAGTACATCAAGGTTGTATATTATCACCCTACTTACTGAACTTATATGCAGAGTATATCATGCACAATGTTAAGGTGGATGAAGCACAATCTGGAATCAAGATTGCCTAGAGAAATGTCAATAACCCCAGATATGCAGATGACATCACCCTTATGGCAGATATCTGAGAAGAACTAAAGACTGTCTTGATGAATGTGAAAGCAGAGAGTGGAAAATTTGGCTTAAAGGTCAACATTCAGAAAACTAAGTTCATGGCATCCGATTGCATCACTTCATGGCAAATAGTTGGGGAAATAGTGAGAGCCTTTATTTTGGGGGCTCCAAAAATCACTGCAGATGGTGAATGTAGCCATGAAATTAAAAGATGCTTGCTCTTTGGAAGAAAAGCTATGACAAACCTAAACAGCATGATAAAAACATTACTTTGCCAACAAAGGCCTGTCTAGTCAAAGCTATGATTTTTCTAGTAGTCAAGTATGGATATGGGAGTTAGACTATAAAGAAAGCTCAGAGCCATAGATTTGATTCTTTTGAACAGTGGGGTTGGAGAAGACTCTTGAGATTCCCTTGGACTGCAAGGAGATCCAACCAGTCCATCATAAAGGAAGTCAGTCCTGAATATTCATTGGAAGGACTGATGCTGAAGATGAAGCTCCAATATTTGGCCACCTGATGTGAAGTGCTGACTTATTGGAAAAGTCCCTGATGCTGGGAAATATTGAAGGCAGATCCTTGGATGGCATCTCCAACTCGATGTACATGAGTTTGAGTAAACTCCAGAAGTTGGTGATGGACAGGGAGGCCTGGCGTGCTGCAATTCATGGGATGGCAAAGAGTTGGACACGACTGAGCGACTGAACTGAACTGAATTGAACTCATGGACAGGGAAGCCTGGCATGCTGCGGTCCATGTGGCTGAAAGGAGTTGGACATGACTGGTTAGGATTTGGACATGACTGAGCAACTGAACTGAACTGATACAAGCATTAAGTGCTTTCTTTACAATTTATGACTCATGTATAAGTGTTCAGTATTAACATTTTCTATAAATTTGTTGAGATTAATTTTGTTCATAGATTGATAAGACGGGCATCAGCTTGAAAATTATTTCATCAAATGGTTTAATGAAATCAAATAAAAATTAAGATTCAGTATTCAAATTTTATTGCTTAGCAAACTAGTTTTCAGTAATGCATGTATTTTACAAATGAGTTCTGTGACCATTATGTGCTACTATCATTATTGCTGTGTAGACTGAGTTAGGTCTAAGTTAAGCTATGTATATTTTAATGCAAAATTCTCTCCTGATTCTTTTAGCCAATACAATTAGCATTTTTCACAAACTCATTTTGTTGGTTATATATTTCTTATCTTTCTGAATTAAGAAAGTATTCTTCCTCACCTATGATGTTCTTGAATTCATTCAAAGGAAAGTAGTTTTCCTTCACGATGGAGTATCATACCTCATCTAATACTATTAGTTCAGTGAGTACTCATTATATGTCAGGCATGATCTGAGGAAATAGCATAAAATAAATCAGACAAAATCTAATGAGAGAAAAATCAGACTATAGAAAATTCTTACTATTGCATAGAAGCCCAGCAGCAAATAGTTCTGACACATGAACAAATGAAAAAAGAGTTAAGTAAAAGAGCTACTGGGGGAGTGGCAAAAACTTTAAGTTCACTTGAGAACTCAAACCTGCGTGAGAGCCTTGAGAGGCCAGAGATGCAGAGGCAGTGTGCTTGCTTTCTATCCTATTCAGATTCAAGCATCTTTTGCTAGTGATAAAAGCAATGTGGGTACTTTGCCTAAGGGTAGAAAGAATTGGAAAACTTTCTCAGTACATTGTAATTGATTAGAAAAGGACTGAGTTTTCTGATAGAATGAAGATGTGTGTGTTTGTGTGGGAGTATCTGTGAGAGTGTGCATAAAAAGACCCAGAACATAGGATAGCACGGAGTAATGGTTCTATTCTGTAAAAGAATAATTACCTTTTTTTTCCCCAAAATATGTTGACATGTAATTATTGTTATTTTTAAGTAATTTAAAACTTTTTTCTGGTTTTACTTTCTAGTATGATAAATAACAATAGGAAAAAAATAACACAAGTTCTTTGAGATGTTCAGTAATTTTTGAGGAAGTAGAGGAGTAGAAAACCCACAGGTCTAAGAATCCCAACCCGAAATATGTCCTTTATCTGAATCTGTGAATAAGAAGCTACAATAAATGAAATGGGTGAATAACGAGAGGCTATAATTTCTGGGTCATTTTGGAATGAAGGCATCAGATAATCACTAGTTGTAATTTCCCAATTGGACAGCAACAGTAGTGATGGGGGTGAAGACCACAGCAAATAGTGATGAGCAGAGAAAAAACCCAAAAGTAACCTGCTCACAAAATTCCCTTGCGACCTGCCTGTGGACTCACCAGTTTGGTTCAGTCTCTCAGTCTTGTCTGACTCTTTGTGACCCCATGAACCGCAGCACGCCAGGCCTCCCTGTCCATCACCAACTTCTGGAGTCCACTCAAGCCCATGTTCATCGAGTCACTGATGCCATCCAACCATCTCATCTTCTGTCACCCCCTTCTCCTCCTGCCCTCAATCTTTCCCAGCATCAGGGTCTTTTCAAATGAGTCAGCTCTTCGCATGAGGTGGCCAAAGTATTGGAGTTTCAGCTTCAGCATCAGTCCCTCCAATGAACACCCAGGACTGACCTCCTTTAGGATCAACTGGTTGGATCTCCTTGCAGCCCAAGGGACTCTCAAGAGTCTTCTCCAACACCACAGTTCAAAAGTATCAATTCTTCAGCCTCACCAGAGCTATCATGAATAACAAGACTCCTATGGGGTGAAGCTATTTTAATAAATGTGGAAGTCTACACAACTAGAATAGTATTATTTTAATCTAACCTACTAGCAATTACTTTTTTGCTGTTGTTAGTTCAAATGTGTTGACTATACACAAACACATATGCATAGAGTGTTGAGGACATTGCTTAAGCTTTCTAAGGTTTTATTCTCTCTTCTGCAAGATGAGAGGAGCAGTTGTAACTAATACAAAATAATGTCATATAAGTTCCTTAAGAAGATAATGCAAAGAAAATTGATAAAAGAAACTATGTGAAAATCTTAATTATGATAGCTGGATGGGCTATGAGCAAGTGTTATTTGTTAAATCAATTTTTACTTTTCTAAAATTTCCATGGAATTTATGTTGCATTATTATTATCATTCAATGTATTTAAACTAAAAAAATAATGAACTAGTTCTCCCATTTCTTTCACCCCCTCCTCCACTCCTTGCCCCTGACAACCACCAACTTGCTCTCTCTATCTATGGATTTGCATTTTTTTTTTTTTTTAAGATTCCACATATAAGAGTGATTATACAGTTTTTGTCTTTCTCTGATTTATTTCATTTAGCATAATGCCTGTGAGGACCATTCCTGTTGTCACAATTGTCAGAATTTCATTTTTTATGGTTGAATAATATTCTATTGTATGTATACTATAATTTCCCCATTTATCCAGTAATGGACACTTACATTTTTCATGTTTTGACTTGTAAATAATGCTGCTATGAACATGGGGTACATATATCAAGTTACTGCTTTTTTTTTTCCTTAGGATAAATATGCAAAAGTGGAATTGTTGGATCATTGGATAGTTCTATTTTAAATTTTGGATGACCCTCTATACTGTTTTCCATAGTGACTGTACCGATTTGCATTCTCACCAGCAGTGCACAAGACTTCCCTTTTTTCCACATCCTAACCAACACCTGTTATTTCTTTTCTTTTTGATTATAGACACTAAAAGACAGAATAGAAATTATTTTGTAAAATTATATTAACAGCCCACATATGTTTATTGCTTAGCATGTGTCATACATTATGTTGAATGCTTTATAGGGATTACCTTACTTAATATTAAATGAACTTCAGAGGTAGTTTCTATTATTTTCCCTATGTTTACAGATACTCAGAAAGATTATTATTTGCCAGAGTTGCCACAGGCTAGTTAAGTGTCCCAGCCAGGTCTGGAATGCAGGCAGCATGATTACAAAATCCACCTTTTAATTAACTTCTTCCTTTCCTTACTCTTTCCTTCCTCCTATTTCCTCCCCCTCCCTCTCCCATTTCTTTCTTTCTCTCTATTTTTATTTCTTTCTTTATTTTTAACCACTTTAGTTTCATTAAACTAGATAGAGTATAAAAGCATCACTAGCTAGAGTGAAAAAATAATACCTCTGAAAATTCTTCATCATTCAGTAAAATTATGATAACAGGAGGGAGAACCTCATATTTGTAGTTATAAATTATTTTCTATTTCTCTTAGTGAATTCATTAAAATGTTGGCTCATTATAAAATGCCAAATCTTTTTGTTGCTGTCTTAATTACTCAGTGAAAATGAGCAAAATGCAACAGCAGTATGTCAAAAAAACTGTCCAATAATCAAATGTTGTCTTCCTAAAGAAAACCGTGAGCAGTGCTAATACTTTTGGCTTGCATATGGAACTTCCTTTGGAGATGCTTCCCTTAAATATTTGTTATACAATTATGATCTGCTAAAATAGAAATCATTCAAATAATTAAAGTTTGGAATATAAAGAGAGACAGGACAGTTCCACTCTGGCCTAGATGATGGAGGTGTTTTGGAGACTCACTAGTTATATGCACCTGGACTGATTTTATTGCCAACTGCAAAATAGCTCAGAAACTACCAGCTAAATTCTTGGCTTATTCCCCTTCTCATCTTTCCCCAACTCTCAGGACCCAGGACTATTGATCTCCTCTATCATACCTCAAGAAAAATTTTGTTTTAGAAGACAGTATGTATTATTATTATGTTCAGGGTGCCATAATAAAATACCACAGAGATACTGTGTAGCTTAAACAACAGAAATTTATTTTCTCATAGTTTTGGAGGACTGAAATCCAAGATCAACAATGTGTCAGCAGATTTGATTTCAGCTGAGTGCTCTCTCCTTGGCTTGCAGAGAGCTCCCTTCCTGCTGTGTCCTCACACAGTCCTTCCTGATGCCTGTGTCCTAACTTCCTTCACTTCTAAGGACACTGGTGAGATTGGATTAGGTCCCACCGTAAAGGCCTCATTTGAGCTCAGTTAACTCTGTAAAGGCTCTATCTCTCAAAGTATTTACATTCTGAGATACTGGGGGTTAGGACTTCAACGCATGAACTTTGGGGAGACACAACTCAGGTTGCATATATGCACAGATCACTGACTTTCTATATATACATCACCTATTTTATACATATTACTATTGTTTGGGACAAAATTGGATTTTTAAAACACTTGGAACTTATCTGTGCCATTTGTAAAATGTGTATCTTTAACATTTAAAATATTAGAACTCCTGCTACATAAGATCATTAAAACAAGTTCTGCGAGCAGACCAGAAAACAGCTAAAAGTACCATATTTTAAGAGAACTGTGTAAGTAATTTGAGACATTACTTCAACAACTGAACAGAAATAGTAATAATTAATAATAATAATAATAATCCACCTTTAATCCACTCATTGTTTCCTCCAGGGAAGAAACTCTGCAAAGCTACTTCTAGCCAGCTTATGTTCTGGTGCAAGGTTTTAAGGTCTAAAATTCTTCTATGCAAGCCTCATGGGAAGTGTTTTAGCAGGAAGCAGTTTATAGTAAATTCTTATGTGTGGTATGCGCTCTGACTTTCAAGGCACCAAAAGTTGGAGTTTTGCCTTTGAAAACATGTCCCACAATTACAGACTATTCTCCTGCTGTTCAGCCTTTTGTCCAACTTGAGGTGTTGCCGGATATGCTATGCTGTTGTTTGTTTCAATGGAGTATCAGGTGAATCTTATAAATAAATTACTAATGGGAACCTAGTGTTTGTACTGATTTTCCATTGCCTACTATTTGAAGGAAATAACAGAAACATGCTCCCAAGCCTTTTGCTCAATATATTCACACAGTGAAGTTAAAATGTTTGGTTAGGAAATCAATATTGTTATACTAAACATCAAGCATAATAAACTAGGAAATGAATGAACTCACTTAAAATCAATGTGTATTCAAACCAAGGAGTAACAAAATAGACAAAACTACAACTTCAAATAGTAACCTAGGGAGAATTAACCAGAATCCCAAATTTTGCCACTGCAGGGAGAATCAATGAAATGTATAAACAAAATAAGAAAAACAATTCAATATTTGAGGTAGCATTAAGATGCATCTGTAGTAACTTTGAGGACAGTGACTACTATACAGTATTGGCAACTATATTAAGAACCTTCTGAACAATAAATGGAACAATATACATAGAAAATAAATGAGAACAATAGTTTTAGAATTCTACTTGGAAAGAGTAGCAGGATTTGAATAAAATTTGGAAAAATATATTGGATATTCGATTGACTCCTCATATAATATTGGAAATAAGGCATATATGACTACCCTCCAAAATTTAAATTTTAAAAGAAACATACCATGACTGTAGCATTCATATGCTATTTTAGTTGAGTCTAAGACTAGCCTTAATGGAATGGATAACATATTTATTGTAGGAATGTGCTGTTTAGAGTAGATACCATTCACAGGAATGGCACCCATGCAACACACGATGTTACAGAGTTCATCCAAAAGTTATTGCTATATAAAGGACTAAATGGACATGGAAATGGCGACCCACTCCAGTATTCTTGCCTGGGAAAGCCCATGGACAGAGGAGCCTGGTGGACTAGAGACTGTGGGGTCACAATTAATCAGACACAACTGAGTGACTAAGCATGTAACACACACACTATGGTCTATGACAAATTCCTGTCCTAATGGAATACTGGGATGAAGTAGGCTAGCGTAAGCACCTCGAATGAGAGAGCTAACTTGGCAGGAGTCCAGGGCCCTTCAAGGAGGAGGTGAACATTCTCACTCATGCTTTCCTTAAGCCTTGCACATCAGTGTATCATGCCCAAGAACTGGCCTTTCTTTAGGTCTGGAACTAATGACTACACAAGCACAGTGTCTTACTCAAGAACATGCTTTTCTTAGACTCTATGTTAGTAATTATAATTGTAACATACTTTTGCCTTGGAGCCTGCTTTTCAAGACTTGTACCCTGATTACACAGCAACAGTATATCTCACCCAGAGACATTGCCGGGAACCCATTGTCCCTGGCTAATCTTGTACCAAGGTTATCACAGGATGTATGCCTTGGGAAAGGGCCTGGGAAAACTTTTGCAGCCTTGTATAGGCTGGAAGTGTTCTTTTTATCTATTTTTTAGCAGCCAGTTGGAAGTATATAAGACCCTGATTAAACTAGTGAGGGTGGGTACTCTCCTACCCTCTTCTGATGTCTATGTCAGAAACTTTCTCTCATTTTCACTTTAAATAAAAATCTACTCAAAGCTCTGAGTGACTGAGACTGTCTTTGGTACCAGAGTTAAATCTCCTTTGGAAGCCACAAACCCGGTGCTGACCACCACAAGCTATCATCACTTGGAATCAAGTCATCTGTGTTTAAATGATGATTTGGCCAGCACTCATCTATTCTGTGGGAGAAGGCAATGGCACCCCACTCCAGTACTCTTGCCTGGAAAATCCCATGGACGGAGGAGCCTGGTAGGCTGCAGTCCATGAGGTCGCTAAGAGTCGTATAAGACTGAGAGACTTCACTTTCACTTTTTACTTTCATCCACTGGAGAAGGAAATGTTAACCCACTCCAGTATTCTTGCCTTGAGAATCCCAGGGACGGGGGAGCCTGGTGGGCTGCCGTCTATGCAGTCGCACAGAGTCGGACATGACTGAAGCGACTTAGCAGTAGCAGCAGCAACTATTCTGTGATACCAAGAAATTATTTAATGCCCTTTGTTTTTGTTCAGCCACTCAACTGTTTGCAACAGTATGAACAGTATGCAGCACGCCAGACTTCCCTGTCCTTCACCGTCTCCCAGAGTTTGCTCAAACTCATGTTCATGGAGTCAATGATGCCATTCAACTATCTCATCCTCTCTCACCCCCTTCTCTTCTTGCTCTCAATCTTTTCCAGGATTGGGCTTTTTTCCAATGAGTCAGCTCTTTTCATCTGGTGCCCAGAGCTTCAGCTTTAGTGAAGCTTCAGCCTTAATGAAAAGCTTCAACTTTTCACCAGCCCTTCCAATGAGTATTCAGGAGTTGCAGAAGTTGGACTGTTGAGAAACCAAGCACCACACCCAGAGAATGTTGGAGAGTTGGAGAACTCAGATGGGCTGGGAGAAGTTAACACTTTCAGCTCTGAGCCCTGAACAAAGGGGTTACAAAGTTTTTATAGGCAGTATATGACAGCAGACTATAGTGGGCTGTGCTGACTATTAATAGGCCATTTTAAACTAGAGGTTTTTGCGTCAGCTGGAACAGTGGTTGGAACACAGCAGGGGGGATGCCTGACCTTAACACAAACAAGCATGGTTAAGCAGGATTACATGGGCTGGGTAATTGCAAGAGTAGGACAAACATCAGTGAGGTAAGTTTCAGCTCCTAGCATTGTTGTAAGTTTCCATTATCTGGAAACTATGTAACTTACATCAATTCGCAAGGAGCAAACGAGTTACAGAAGCAGAACTAGCATGAAGTTATTTCTAGCTGGGTGTAAGTAAACTCTGGGAGTTGGTGATGGACAGGGAGGCCTTGTGTGCTGCGATTCATGGGGCCATAGAGAGTCGGACACAACTGAGCGACTGAACTGAACTGAACTGAACTGAAGTTTTAAAGTTTCCTCTTCACAGGGTTGATTTCCTTTAGGATGGACTGGTTGGATCTCCTTGCAGCCCAAGAGACTCTCAAGAGTCTTCTCCAACACCACAGTTTGAAAGCATCAATTTTTCAGTGTTCAGCTTTCTTTATGGTCCAGCCCTCATCCATGCATGACTACTGGAAAAATCATAGCTTTGACTATACAGACCTTTGCTGGCAAAGAGATGTCTCTGCTTTTTAACTCGGTGTCTATGTTCAGCATAGGTTTTCCTCCAAGGAGCAAGCATCTTTTAATTTTATGACTGCAGTCACTGTCCACAGTGATTTTGGAGCACAAGAAAATAAAGTCTCTCACTGTTTTCATTGTTTCCCCATCTATTTGCCATGAAGTGATGGCACCAGATGCCATGATCCTGTTTTTTTTTAATGTTGAGTTTTAAATCAGTGTTTTCTCTCCTCTTTCACCTTCATCAAGAGGCTCTTTAGTTTCTTTTCACTTTCTGCCATTAGGGTGGTGTCATCTGCATATATGAGGTTACTAATATTTCTCCCAGCAATCTAGATTCCAGCTTGGGCTTTGTTCAGCCCAGCATTTCACATGATATACTCTGCATATAAGTTAAATAAACAAGGTGGCAATATACAGCCTTGATGTACTCTTTTCTAAATTTTGAACCAGTTTGTTGTTCCATGTCCAGTTGTAAATGTTGCTTCTTCACCTGCATACAGGTTTTGGAGGAGGCAGGTAAGGTGGTTTGGTATTCACACCTTTTTAAGAATTTTCCACAGTTTGTCATGATCCATAAAGTCAAAGGCTTTAGCGTAGTCAATGGAGAAGTAGAAGTTTTTCTGAAATCCCCTTGCTTTTTCTATGATTCAATGGATGTTGGTAATTTGATCTTTCAATGTCCCTGGCCTCTAATACATTCTTTTGTCAAAGACTTTTATTAGAATTTAAAGGAATAATCCATGTGGCTAACATAGATTGTCACATTGCAAGCCATAAAAGCTGTCATTATCATTAGTGCAAAAAGCATCTCTAGTTGAGTACAGTTTCAAGATTTTCCTTGTCATTTCCTCAGAAATGCTTCACCTAGCTATGCTACCTAAAGGAAGCAGTTTTTATTCAGTCCATTATTAAATTCCTTCATCATATTTATAAATACATTTCTTTCTTTGATTGATTTGTTTTGGGAAAGAAGATTCCTTTCTCTCTTTTGAACCAGTCTTTAATTGAAAAATAAACACCTTAAAGGTAAACATCATTCCCTGCTCCTAACACAAAGCCTGCCAAATAATAAATGATGATGTGACCAGCACTTAACTATTCTGTGATACCAAGAAATTATTTAATGTCCTTCATTGTTCAGTACAAATATGAGACATGCTAGGCAATGAACTGTGTACATTTATATGCATTGACAAGATCATTCCTAATTTGAAATCAATGCAATGGTTTGTCTTAGCCTAATGTCAGTACACTTTACCCATGTGACAGTCATTCTTATTTCATTGCAATTTGTGATCAAATAAAAGTATAGGATTGTATTCATTCCAGATTTTTCACAAAGGACAGATAGATTCTTAGCAGTTTTTACATTTAACATTTGAATTTCTGATTATTTCTCAGTAACTCTAAGAGGAAAAAACAGATAAATTAAAATGTTGCTGAATTTGTTAATATGGGTATGTTGGGCAAAGGGTGAATCTATCTGACCAGCTCTGTTTTTTTTTTTTTTTTTTTTTATTCCCTCAGTCAGAATAATTCTATTGTAGATATGCACATGTTGTTCCTTAGTAAAGAGATTATCATCAAAGGACATAAAACTTGAATACACATAAGAAATAAGTGTCCAAACTATTGACCATGGAAAAAATCCAGCCTACCATCCCTTTATTTATGGCCCAGAAGCTAAAAATAGTGTTTACATTTTAAAATGGTTGGACAAAAATGATGTTATATTGCACGTGAAAATTACATGAAATACAAATTTTATTACTCATAAATGAATTTTTATTGAAAAACATGCACATTGATTTGTTTATGTATGCCTACTCTGGATAATTCTGTGCTACAGTGATAGGCTGTTAAGTTCAGTTCTGTAGCTTAGTCATGTCTGACTCTTTGTGATTCCATGGACTGCAGCACGACAAGGCTCCCTGTCCATCACCAACTTCCAGACCCTCCTCAAACTTATGTCCATCGAGTTGGTGATGCCATCCAACGGTCTAATCCTCTGTCATACCCTTCTTCTCCTGCCTTCAATCTTTTCCATCATCAGGGTCTTTTCCAATGAGTCAGTTTCTTGTGAAAGGTGGCCAAAGTATTGAAACTTCAGCTTCAGCATCAGTTCTTCCAATGAATATTCAGGACTGATTTCCTTTAGAATGGACTGGTTTGATCTTGCAGTCCAAGGGACTCTCAAGAGTCTTCCCCAACACCACAGTTCAAAAGCACTGATTCTTCAGCACTCAGCTTTCTTTATAGTCCAACTCCCACATCCATACACGACTACTGGAAAAACAAAAGCTTGGACTAGACCGACTTTTGTTGGCAAAGTAATGTCTCTGTTTTTATCATGCTGTCTAGGTTTGTCATAGCTTTTCTTCCAAAGAGCAAACATCTTTTAATTTCACTGCTGAAGTCACCATCTACAGTGATTTTGGAGCTCAAGAAAATAAATTTGGCCCCCATTTCCATTGTTTCCCCTTCTACTTGCCATGAAGTGATGGGACTGGATGGCATGATCTTCGTTTTTTGAATGTTGAGTTTTAAGCCAACTTTTTCACTCTCCTCTTTTACTTTCCTCAAGAGGTTTCTCAGTTCCTCTTCAATTTCTACCTTAAGGGTAGTTTCATCTTCATTTCTGAGGTTATTGATACTTCTCCCAGCAATATTAATTCCAGCTTGTGCCTCATTCAGCTAAGCATTTCTCATGATGTACTCTTCATATAAGTTAAATAACTGGGTGACAATATACAGCCTTGACATACTGCTGTCCCAATATGGAACCAGTCTGTTGTTCCATATCTGGCTCTAACTGTTGCTTGTGTACTTGCATACAGATTTCTCTGGAGGCAGTTAAAGTGGTCTGGTATTCACATCTCTTGAGAAATTTTCCATGGTTTGCAGTGATCCATACAGCCAAAGGCTTTGGCATAGTTAATAAAACAGAAGTAGAGATAAGAAATCCTTCCTCAGTGATCAATGCAAAGAAATAGAAGAAAACAATAGAATGGGAAAGACTAGAGATTTCTTCAAGAAAATTAGAGATACCAAAGGAATATTTCATGCAAAGATGGGCACAATAAGGGACAGAAATGGTATGGACCTAACAGAATCAGATGATATTAAGAAAAGGTTGCAATAATACACAGAAAAACTATACAAAAAAAGATCTTAATGACCCAGGTAACCACTATGGTATAACCACTAATCTAGTGTCAGAAATCTCAGAGTCCAAAGTCAAGTGGGCCTTGGGAAGCATCACTATGAGTAAAACTAGTGGAGGTGATTGAATTCCAGTTGAGCTATTTGAAAGCCTAAAAGATTATGCAATTAAAGTGCTGCACTGAAGATGCTAGCAAATTTGAAAGACTCATCAGTGGCCACAGGGCCGGAAAAGGTCAGTTTTTATTCCAATCCCAAAGAGAGGTTATGCCAAACAATGTCCAACTTATTGTACATTTGTGCTCATCTCACACACTAGCAAATTAATGCTCAAAATTCTCCAAGCCAGGCTTCAACAGTATGCAAACCATGAACTTCCAAATGTTCAAGCTGGATTTAGAAAAGGCAAAGGAACCAGAGGTCAAATTGCCAACATCCATTGGATCATAGAAAAAACAAGAGAACTCCAGAACAACATGGCCCACAAGGCAAAAATAACTGATGTCTATTTGCAGAGGTAATCTGTTGATCCCCCAGTTAGTGTACAATGATTAATATGAAAGACAAAAAGAGTACTGTTGGAAATGAGACTGTAAAGAATGTCAAGATCACTTTTATAGTCCACTACATACAAGTGCGTTCCATTCTGAGAGCATGTTCCTAATGTAAGTTTGCTTGCAAGTCCAACACAGTTAGCCTAGACATCCAGCTAACACAATTGACTATATAGTACTGTACTGTAATAAGTTTATAATACTTTTCACACAAAAAATAATACATAAACACAAACCAAAGTTAAAGAAAACATTTTTAATTTTATGGTATAGTACCTTGAAAAGTACAGTCAGTCAGTCAGTCAGTCAGTTCAGTCCTGTCTGACTCTTTGTAAACCCATGAATTGCAGCATGCCAGGCCTCCCTGTCCATCACCAACTCCCAGACTTTACTCAAACTCATGTCCATCGAGTCGGTGATGCCATCCAGCCATCTCATCCTCTGTCATCCCCTTCTCCTGCCCCCAATCCCTCCAAGCATCAGGGTCTTTTCCAATGAGTCAACTCTTCGCATGAGGTGGCCAAAGTATTGGAGTTTCAGCTTCAGCATCAGTCCTTCCAATGAACACCCAGGACTGATCTCCTTCAGGATGGACTGGTTGGATCTCCTTGCAGTCCAAGGGACTCTCAAGAGTCTTCTCCAACAACACAGTTCAAAAGCATCAATTCTTTGGCACTCAGCTTTCTTAACAGTCCAACTCTCACATCCATACATGACCACTGGAAAAACCATAGCCTTGACAAGATGGACCTTTGTTGGCAAAGTAATCTCTGTGCTTTTTAATATGCTGTCTAGGTTGGTCATAACTTTGCTTCCAAGGAGTAAGCGTCTTTTAATTTCACAGCTGCAATCACCATCTGCAGTGATTTTGGAGGCCAAAAAAATAAAGTCAGGCACTGTTTCCACTGTTTCCCCATGTATTTTCCCATGAAATGATGAGACCAGATGCCATGATCTTAGTTTTCTGAAAGTTGAACTTTAAGCCAACGTTTTCACTCTCCTCTTTCACTTTCATCAAGAGGCTTTTTAGTTCCTCTTCACTTTCTGCCATAAGGGTGGTGTCATTGGCATATCTGAGTTTATTGACATTTTTCCCGGCAGTCTTGATTCCAGCTTGTGCTTCTTCCAGTCCAGCATTTCTCATGACATACTCTGCATATAAGTTAAATAAGTAGGGTGACAATATACAGCCTTGACGTACTCCTTTTCCTATTTGGAATGAGTCTGTTGTTCCATGTGCAGTTCTAACTGTTGCTTCCTGACCTGCATATAGGTTTCTCAAGAGGCAGGTCAGGTGGTCTGGTATTCTCATCTCTTTCAGAATTTTCCATAGTTTATTGTGATCCACACAGTCAAAGGCTTTGGCGTAGCCAATAAAGCAGAAATAGATGTTTTCCCTAAACTCTTTTGCTTTTCCAATTTTCCAGAGGATGTTGGCAATTTGACTTCTGGTTCCTCTGCCTTTTCAAAAACCAGCTTGAACATCTGGAAGTTCTCAGTTCACGTATTGCTGAAACCTGGACTGGAGAATTTTGAGCATTTACTTTTTGTTAGATGAGTACAATTGTGTGGTAGTTTGAGCATTCTTTGGCATTGCCTTTCTTTGGGATTGGAATGAAAACTGACCTTTTCCAGTCCTGTGGCCACTGCTGAGTTTTCCAAATCTGCTGGCATATTGAGTGCAGCACTTTCACAGCATCATCTTTCAGGATTTGAAATAGCTCAAGTGGAATTCCATCACATCCACTAGCTTTGTTCATAGTGATGCTTTCTAAGGCCCACTTGCCTTCACATTCAGGATGTCTGGCTCTAGGTGAGTGATCGCACCATCATGATTGCTTGGGTCGTGAAGATGTTTTCTGTACAGTTCTTCTGTGTATTCTTGCCACCTCTCCTTAATATCTTCTGCTTCTGTAAGGTCCATACTATTTCTGTCCTTTATTGAACCCATCTTTGCCTGAAATGTTCCCTTGGTATCTCTAATTTTCTTAAAGAGATCTCTAGTCTTTCCCATTCTGTTGTTTGCCTCTATTTCTTCGCATTGATCACTGAGGAAGGCTTTCTTATCTCACCTTGCTATTGTTTGGAACTCTGCATTCAAATGGGACTATCTTTCCTCTTCTCCTTTGCTTTTTGCTTCTCTTCTTTTCACAGCTATTTGTAAGGCCTCTTCAGCCAAATATTTTGCCTTTTTGCATTTCTTTTCCATGGGGATGGTCTTGATCCCTGTCTCCTGTACAATGTCAAGAACCTCTGTCCATAGCTCATCAGGCACTCTGTCTATCAGATATAGTCCCTTAAATCTATTTCTCTCTTCCACTGTATAGTCATAAGGGATTTGATTTATGTTATACCTGAATGGTCTAGTGGTTATCCCAACTTTCTTCAATTTAAATCTGAATTTGGCAATAAGGAGTTCATGATCTGAGCCACAGCCAGCTCCAGGTCTTGTTTTTGCTGACTGTATAGAGCTTCTCCATCTTTGGCTGCCAAGTATATAATCAATCTGATTTTGGTGTTGACCATCTGGTGATGTCCATGTGTAGATTCTTCTCTTGTGGTGTTGGAAGAGGGTGTTTGCTATGATCAGTGTGTTCTCTTGGCAAAACTCTATTAGCCTTTGCCCTGCTTCATTCCGTACTCCAAGGCCAAATTTGCCTGTTATTGCAGGTGTTCCTTGACTTCCTACTTTTGCATTCTAGTTCCATATAATGAAAAGGACATCTTTTTTTTTTGGTGTTAGTTCTAAAAGGTCTTGAAGGTCTTCATAGAACTATTAAACTTCAGCTTATTCAGCGTTACTGGTTGGGGAAAAGTACAGTAGTCGAGGGCAGTGACTGACACACAGGGACTGTCTGAGTGAACATGCAAGATTTACTGTATGGAGGAGCGAGAGGAGGTGGGAGAGAGTAGAGCTGAAGGACTGTCAGCAATCGGAGATTTTGCTCATGTCTGATAGCAATGGCATGTGTTCTTTTTCCTTGCTGAATTGAATTTCACCTACATCTTTAAAAAACGATCCAGTGATTTCTGGGTAGCAACTCGTTTTTTTCTGATCATGGATGACACAGTAGTACTGGATTGTATTCTGAAAGGCTGCTGCAAACTTTGTGTATTGTTCTACAATCATGTCCTGTGTCTTAGAAATTAACCATGCCTACTCAAATAAAGAAATTTTCCTTGATATTTTCTGCATTGAGAATCTCTTCAGCACTTCACTTAGTTCTTCTTCCTCTTGTTTTTCTTTATCTTTTCTCTGGGCCTTCAATTCCATCAGGTCTTAATTAGTAAGCTCCTCATGCTGCATAGCAATAGGACTGTACATTAAAGCACACAAAAATGCAACCACTTGCAAAGAATGCTGGCATGTGACAATGTACACCAGACAACCAAAGCTAATTTATATAATTGGACATGGGAACACATGTTTATACCTTTGAAAGTTCACTAGTTGAAGGTTTGTATGTTGGGGACTTAATGTAGTCCTTAAATTTAGAAACTTGCTCACATATCATGCAGTCTAGGATATATAGCAAGAGTGATAAGGTTGAGAAAACGTGAGAGGAACATTACTCCACTCATTTGTCAAAGATAAAAGAGGTAGGGATCATATTGTCCTTCTAAGTCACTTTTACATGAGCTTACTTCACTCCAGTGCTTTGATAGCATTAGAGAACTAGATTTCTGTTTACTTAGCTTAAGTTCATGTTATTCACCAGATAGTAAACTTATGTTTGAAGGATAAGTAAATAGTATGGCTTTAATATGCTGTCTAGGTTGGTCACCACTACAATATTGTAAAGCAATTAGCCTCCAACTAATAAAAATAATAAAAAAATAAGTAAAATAAAATAAATAAATAATCCTATTTGCCAGGTCAAAAATATTGCATACAACATTAAACACAGCAGCATTCCTTTGGTTGAATTCTTTTTATTATCAGTTCCTACAACTTTGTAGCCTTTTTATTAGACAAAACTTTCATTTCTGTGATGAAAGTTATGTACTCTGGACTCCTTTAACCTAGAACAAAGATGACCTGACATTTTCTACTAAGGGCTAGATAAGCCCTTAATATTGTTAATATTGTAGGCTTTGCAGTTCAGAAAGTATTTGTTGAAGATACTTAGCTCTGCCTCTATATCAAAAACAGCTACAAAGTACATGAAGGAAAAAAAAAAAAAAGGTATAGCTGTGTTCCAATAATAATTTGTCTACAAAAATACTCAGTAAGGAATGACATCAGCAAAAAAATTGTCAGAGTAATCAATTCCAAGGGCTTTTGCCACCCAGAAACTCCAAAAACTGTAGAGAAAATATTCAAAGTTACATCAACCAATGGATTTGCTGAATAATTAAAAATACAACTAAAAATGACAGAGGATTATTTGTGACAGTTTTACTGTTCCATGCCACACCCTCATCCTAGGTTCAGCAACAGCCTCTATTCTGAGTGTGGGACTCTGACCCTAGGTTACTGAGGAAGCACAACAAGCATTATTCTATAAGTGATGTGGTTGTCTATCATATCCTATCAAGGACTACCTGAAGGAATGGCACAGATATCTGCTTATTTTGCCTAACTCTGAATTCTCTCAGCACAGAAAAACAACTACAGTACTGGGAAACATTGTAAAACCAAAGAACAATCCACGGCTGTAGCCATGCAGAAGGTTATAGTTGAGGCAAACAATACACATATAGAAGACTAGAAGGAAAAAGTGATGAGTGTGACTGGAAAATTAGATAATTAAAAGCATTTGTTTATACCAGGAAATTTAGAAAGCCGCATTCAAGGCCAGTGTAGGACACACTCTCAGAAAAGGCATGAGTCATCCTAGCGTAATTAACCCCTAGGCTCAGAGCAGCAGGAGGTGATGACATAGGCAGATTTAAGTGCTTGGCTAAGTATAAACTAGTACCTCAACACAGGGCAATTCTTCTAAGATTAGGAGAGTTTTTTGTTTTTTTTTTTCCTCCTTTATTTTCTTTATTTATATTTTTTGGATCTATTTGCTCAAGGAAATCTGTGTAAAAACTCTAGTTGACCACAAGCTAAAGCAACAGTGAATTCAGAGGCCATGTGCAACAAAGACTACAAAGTTTATGGAAATAGTTTAGAAAACTAACTAAGCAATATGTAGAAGTCAGTAAAAATACACCATGAGGAAGGAAAATAATATGATTTCCAGAGTAACCACATTATATCATTCAAAATGCCCAAGTTGCAACAAAAACTATGAAATGAAAATAAACAAGAAACTATAGCCTATTCAGGGCTTCCCAGGTCGTGCTACTGTAAAGTACCTGCCTGTCATTGCAGTAGACATAGAGATACAGGTTCAGTCCCTGGGTTGGGAAAATCCCCTAGAGGGAGGCCATGGAAACCCACTGCAGTATTCTTGCTCAATGAATTCCATGCACAGAGGAGCTTGGTGCGCTACAGTCCATAGGGTCAAAAGGAGTCAGACACAACTGAGGCAACTTATCAAGTACACACACAAGCATGGCCTATTCAGAGGAGAACTGAGTAGAAACTGTCCCTGAGGAAACACAGATATTGGATTTATAAGACAAATACTTAAAATCAGTGATCTTAAATACACTGAAAGAGCTAAAGAAAACCATGTAAAAATAGCTAAAGAAGATATAGAGCAATATATAAACAGAAAATATCAACAGACAGAAATTACAAAAAGTAAACAATTAGAAATTCTGAGGCCCAAAGTACAATAATCGAATAAAGAATTTCAACAGCAGATTTGAGCAGGTAGAAGAAAATATCAACAAACTTGAAGATGGATCAATTGAAGTTGTATGGTCTTAGGAGCAGATGATCAAAGAATAAAGATAAACAGAGCTAAGGGACCTGTGAGACATCATGAGTCACATCAACACAGAATTGTGTCACTTCCAGAAGGAATGGATGCTGCAAAAATCAATAACAGAATATAAAATTTTCTTAAATGCACATGGAACATTTTCCAGAATAGACCATATATTAAGTAAAAAAAGAAGCCTAAGTAAATTTTACAAGGTTGAAATATTTTAAAGATAACACAATGTTATAGAAATATATATGCATTTCTTAAAACAAAATAAGATGAATACAGAAAGAGAATAAAATAATTCATACACAGCTGTCATTGCCAAAAATGAATATTTGGGATTTCACACTCCTTCTATTGAAGAAATATACTATTTAAATGTTTTTATTCATATTCACAGGTTTTTACTTTCATTTTGAGTACATTTAGTGAAAAAGCAATTGTGCAATGGTTTTATTTTGTTTCATATACCCAAGTAGCTATTTATACTTCTGTGAGATGATTTTATCAATACAAAAAACAATTTTTGAAATTTGGTTTAGCAACATATTTGTTTCAATTAACATCCTCTTATCATCCTGGGTTAGAAATTGATATATTGACCAGAAATCAATTTGTCATAAAACACATGTTTGGTCATAAAGTCAAAGTACTGTATTCTAGAAACTCAAAATACTCTTTTTGCTATACTAATTGCTCCTTATATTTTTTCAGTCCTTGAAGCATTAGAAGTATGCCCTGTGGCTTTGAGAGTATGCGAGTATGCTTTTCTTGGGCTTTAATACAGTTTATACAGAAACCATGTCTTTAACAGATGAATAAGTCTTCACAAGCTGTATATTACTCTAATACAGTCTTGCATGGAACAGTCCAAGGACAGAACAGACTTCTTACTAAGATGAGCAAAGTACACTCAAGCTTCCCAGAGCTGCTCCACCATTCTCATGATTATGATCAATAAAATATAAATGTGGACGTGATTTCTTTTTTGTAAAAATAAAAATAAAAGAGGGTGTCATCTACTTGATAATATGTTGGGAAAAGTCTGTGAGATATAATAATAATAGGTCAGCATCAAACAGTTGAACTGGCAGGGGTGGAACAAGATGGCGGAGGAGTAGGTGAACGTGGAGTGCATCTCTCTCCATGGATACATCAGGAATCCACCTTCACACGCAGAAGGGCATATGGAACACCAGCTGAGAGCGGACAGGAGCACCTGACCTGTGGAAAAGAATACACAGAACCACGTAAAAAGCAGTAGGATGAAGGAACTAGTGGGGTAACCAGGAGTGTTAGTAGGACTGGACCTGCCCTGGGCGGGTGGGGGAACTGAAGCAGGGGTACAGCCCCCACATTTGTCTGAGTCAGAGGAGAAACATTTAAGGCTGAGAGTGATGCAGCTGAAATGTGGAAGCCTAATTGGAATGAGAAACAGACAGTCCTTGCTGCAGCCATACATACTCCAGACAGGAAGCTGGTCCCCTGGAAGGGGGAACTGGAGTTTAGGGATTACAGAGCAATCCCAGGCTGCTGTTGACTGTGGAGAGACAGATTGAGGGGATGTGAAGGAGGAGACTGTGGTGGGAAACACCTATGGAGGAAAGTCAGACAGCCATGGAAGCAAGGCGATACTGCTGACTCATGCATAGGGGTTGGAACTATCACTATAGCCTCTCTCTCCCCACACGCCAGCATCCACAGCTGAACAATAAAGAGACTGGCTCATCAAAAGCCGGGAACACTGATGTACAGAGTAGGACCCCACCCAGGGTGCTCCTTTAAGTGACTGATGCACAAAACTACAGAGTAGGACCTCACCCAGGGTGCCTCTTTAAGTGCCTGGCATGCTGGTCTACAGAGTAGGACCCCAAATGGAGGTGAGGGGGCCTCTACGTGCCTGATGCACCAAACTACAGAGTAGGACCCCACCCAGGGTGCCTCTTTAAGTGCCTGACATGCTGGTCTACAGAGTAGGACCCCACCCAGGGTGCTCCTTTAAGTGCCTGACATGCTGATCTACAGAGTAGGACCCCCATCCAGGGTTCTCCTTTAAGTGACTGATGCACCAAATGACAGAGTAGGACCCGTCCCAGGGTGCCCCTTAAACTGCCTGACACGGTGATCTATAGAGTAGGACCCCAACCAAGCGGGCCCCTCTGGTGCCTGATGCACTGAACAACATAGAAGGATCCCAGGCAAGGGAGCCCTCTAAGTGCCTGAACAGGCAGAGCTATGGAGAAAGACTGGCCACAGAGGGCTTCTGATCGCCAGCTACAAGAGGCTCAAAAAAAGACTCTGATAGGGCCATAACTCCTGCAGCAGAGGCAGTGCATGTCC
Source organism: Cervus elaphus (assembly GCF_910594005.1). Lineage (NCBI taxonomy): Eukaryota > Metazoa > Chordata > Mammalia > Artiodactyla > Cervidae > Cervus > Cervus elaphus. Next base: position 76,807,507 of record NC_057819.1, on the reverse strand, counting down.
TTTCACACTAAGCACCTCCAGGATCCCCAGAAGCCAAGCAGCTGCACCACCTTCACGCTTAACTCTCATTGAGGCAGAGCTGCCGCAGGAAAAAATGTTTTGTGTCTGTGCACATAGGGTCACTTGGTCATGTCCAACTCTTTGCAGCCCTGTAGACTGTGGCCTGCCAGACTTCTCTGTCAGGGAGGGAGGTCTCCAGGCAAGAATACTGGAGTGTATTGGACAATACTGGTCACCATACTCTTCTAGAGCACTGTATTTCCTGCTTCCTTAGCTGCCAACACCCCTGAGTACCTGGTGCTGCCAGAACCCTGCCACCCAAGCAGCTGCAGCTCCTCCACACCTGGCCCTCACAGGGGCAAACCCAAGTCCTCCAGGGCAGCCTCAGGTGCACACCCCAGTGGACAACCCACATGTAGAGGTGGAAATAAAACCACAGTTGAAACCAAGGGGGGCAGTGTGGCTGAGGAAGAAGACCCAAAAACCTTCCTACCAGCTGTAGAAGCTGCAGATTAAATCCACATGATCAACTAGGCAGACTCTGTGTCTATGGAATATATAAAAGGCTATTGAGAGTTCCCATAAAAGAAAACGCACTAGTTCTGATAGCTGTGGGCCTTGGAGGCAAGAACACATAGGAGGAGGACCAGATTAGAATCTGAGCTGTCCCCACAGCAGGTCTAGAGCTCATCACAATGTTGGAGGGTATCCTAGGTAGGTGAGGTTGACAATGACACCCAGCGAGGGAAAGGACTCTGACAGCAGTGACTCAAGGAAAGCATTCATTATTTTATGTTTTGACTTGTTCTGCACATTCTTTTGATTTTTTTTTTTCATTTTTTGCCCCTCTGTTGTAGTTATCAATTTTATTGGCACTATGAAATCCAGTTAAGCTTTTGAGTTTGTTTATTTGTTTTTTTCTCTGAGTCACAATTTTACTGCTATTGTAAACCTTTGCCTCTACATTGAGCTTTTGCAGCTCTGTGGAGTTTTCCTTTTTGTTTTGTTGTTGTTGTTGTTGTTATTCTTGCTGCTGTTGTTTTTTCTTTTCTCCCTTTTATTTTTAATTAAAAAAATTAAACCTATTATACTTTTTCTATATTTATTCCTTTGTTTTCCTTTCCTATTGTTCTTTTCCCCTTGCAATTAATCTTTAATGTATATAAATCTTCTTCTACCTCTATTTAAATTTGCATGCCTATTATTTCTTTCTTTCCTTCCCTCTCAAAATATTCGTTAGTTTTTCTTTTTTTTCGTGTCCAACTCTTTGCGACCCCATGGACTGTGGCCTGCCAGGCTCCTCCATCCTTGGGATTTTCCAGGCAACAGCACTGGAGTGAGTTGCTCTTTCCTTCTCCGGGGGATCTTCCCGACCCAGGGGTTGAACCCAGGTCTCCTGCATTGCAGGCAGACTCTTTACTGTCTGAGCCACCAGGGAAGCCCCCTATTTGTTAGTTTTATTTTCATTGCTTTATTCCTGAATTGGCATCTTGCTTTACTTTTATTTTCCAGTTTGTACTTTAGTTAGTTTTGTTCTTAACTGGTCAATATAATTTTTTATTTCCTTTGTTTCCTGGGTCAATCTATTGTGCTTTACATTTGTTGGACTGTTTTTACTCTGCTCATGGGTGTATACATATATGTGCATTTTGCATTATTTCAATTTTTATTTGCCTGATTTTACAACTGCCTTTTGTCTGGGGTTCACCTTTGGTTTCTCCTTTTTGGATATTTATTTTAATGTTACTTAATGTCATAACAAACCACTTTTGGAATCTTCATTCCTGACCAGATCAAGCCCTGAGCCTTTGTAGTGGTAGAACTGACTCCAAGACCCTAGACTACCAGAGAACTAACCCTAGGGAGTATCAAACAGTGAGAACACCCACAAACAAAACCACTTGAATACAAGACCCAGTATCACCCAACCACCAGAAGCACATTGTGCAGGAAGTGTCATCAAAACAACAAACAAAACAAAAATACAGACACAGTCATCAGCAGACAGGATTATCACCTCAATCAGCCTTGTCCATTAGGGGGAAAACAAACAATCAAAAACCGGTCCAAATCTCACCCTATATGAAGCTTACACTAACCACTGGACCCACCTTACATGAGCAGAAATTAAAAAGAAGAAAGAAGTCAACCTTCTTCAAGGAAAGAATTCAACTTTCCTTGAAGCCTGGGTAAAGGAGACCTCAAAAACAGTAAGTTAAAAAATAAAAAATAAAAAGGTAGAGAAATGCTACACAAATGAAGGAAAAAAATAGAAACAGAGAAGACCAAATAAATGAAGAGGAAATAAACAGACTATCTGAAAATTAATTCAGAATAATGACAATAAAGATGATCAAAACCCTTGAAAACAAAATGGAGAAAATGCAAGAATCAATTAACAAAGACCTAGAAGGATTAAAGAATAAGCATACAGAGACAAACACCACAGACACTGAAATTAAAAATACTCTGGAAGGAATCAATAGCAGCATATTTGAAGCAGAAGAATGAATCAGTGATAAAATGGTGGAAATAAACTCTGAAGAGCAGAATAAAGTAAAAAGAATGAAAAGAACTGAGGATAGTCTCAGAGACCTCTAGGACAATGTCAAACACACCAATATTTGAATTATAGGGGTCCTGGATGAAGAAGAGAGAAAGGACATGAAAATTTTTTGAAGAGATTATAGTTGAAAATTTTCCCAACATGGAAAAGCAAATAATCAAGTCCAAGAGGCCTAAAGTGTCCTATACAGGGTAAATCCAAGGAGAAACTCACCGAGATACATACTAATCAAACTAACAAAGACTAAACACAAAGAAAAAATATTAAAAGCAGCAAGGGAGAAGCAACAAGTAACATACAAGGGAAATTGCTTGTGCTTAACAGCAGATCTTTCAGCAGAAACTCTGCAGGCCAAAAGAGAATGGCAGGATATTTTTAAAGTACTGAAAAGGAAAAATCTAAAAAGCAAGGATCTCATTCAAAATTGATGGAGAAATAAAAAAGCAAATTTTGCTTTATTTTTTTTGAATTTAAAAGCAAAATTTCAAATAATTCAGTACCACAAAAACAGCTCTTTACAACGAATGTTAAAGGGACTTATATAATCAAGAAATACAAGAAAAGAAAAAAATATATATATATATCTACAAAATAAACCCCAATATATATCAATAATTGCTTTAAATATAAATGGAATAAATGTTCCAATCAACAGTCGCAGGCTGGCTGAATGGATTAAAAAAAAAAGAAAAAAAAAACAACAAAAAAAAACAAGACCTATATATATGCTGCACATAAGAAACCCACTTCAGGCCTCAAGACACATATAGACTGAAAGTGAGAAGATGGAAAAACATATTCCATGCAAATAGGAAGCAAAAGAAAGCTGGAGTAGCAATCCTCATATCAGACAAAATATACTTTAAAATATAGAAGATTACAAGAGATAAGGAAGGACACTACATAATGATCAAGGGATCAATCCAAGAGAAAGACATAACAATTGTAATTATCTATGCACCCAACATAGGAGCACCTCAGTGCATAAGACAAACACTAACAGATATAAAAGGAGAAATTGACAGTAACATAATAATAGTAGTAGACTTTAGCATCCCTCTCACACACCAAGGGACAGATCAGCAAAACAGAAAATTAATAAGGATCACATCTTAAAGGATACATTAAATGAGATGCATTTCATTGATATCTTCAGAACATTCCACCCAAATGCAAAAGAATACACCTTTTTCTCAAGTGCACATGGAACATTCTCCAGTATAGACCACTTCTTGGGTCACCAATAAAACCTCAGTAAATTTAAGTAAATTGAAATCATATTAAGCATCTTCAATCACAATGCTATGAGACTAGATACCAGTTACAAGAAAAAAAAAAAAAAAAAAACAACTGTAAGAAACTCAAACAAATGGAGATTAAATGACACGTTTCTAAATAACCAACAGGTTACTGAAGAAATCAAAAGGGAAATAAAAAAAAAATTCTAGAAACAAATGATAATGAAAACATGACAACTCAAAACCTATGGGATGCAGCAAAAGGAGTTCTAAGAGGGAAGTTTATAGCAATACAATCCTACTTCAAGAAACAAGAAAAACATTGACTAGACAAGTTAACTTAAACAACTGGGGAAAAAGAACAACAACAAAAAAATAAAAACCCAAAATTAGTAGAAGAAAAGAAATCATAAAGATCCAAGCAGAAATAAGAGAAAATGAAATGACAGAAACAATAGTAAAGATTAATAAAAGTAAAAACTGGTTCTTTGAGAAGATAAATAAAGTTGACAAATCTTTAACCTTACTCATCATGAAAAAAGAGAGAAGAATCAAACCAAGAAAATTAGAAATGAAAAAGGAGGGATTATAACAGACAATGCAGAAATACAAAGGACCATAAAAGACTATTATGAACAACTATATGGCAATAAAATAGATAACCTGGAAGAAATGGACAGATTCTTAGAAACGTTCAATCTTCCAAGACTGAGCTAGAAAGAAACAGAAATTATGAACAACCCAATCAAAAGCCCTGAAGTTGAAGCTGTGATAAAAAGTCTCCCAAAAACAAAAGCCCAGAACCAGGTGTCTTCATGGGAGAATCCAATCAAACATTTAGTGAAGAGCTAATGCTTATCCTTCTAAAACTCTTGCAAAAATTTGTAGAGGAAGAAACACTTCCAAACTCTTTCTACAAGGCCACCATCACCCTGATACCAAAACCAGACAAAGACAACACAAAAAAAGAAAGATATAGGCAAATATCACAGATGAACATAGGTGCAAAACTCCTCAACAAAATTTTATCAAACAGAATTCTGCAACACATCAAAAAGCTCATACACCATGATCAAGTTGGGTGTATTCCAGGGATGCAAGGATTTTTCAACATATGCAAATCAATCAATGTGTTACAGCATATTAACAAACTGAACTATAAAAACCATACAATAAAAAGAAAAAGCCTTTGACAAAATTCAGCATTCATTCATGATTAAAACTCTTCAAAAAATGGACATAGAAAGAACCTACCTCAACAAAAGCCATATATGATAAGTTTATGCACACATTATTCTCAATGGTGAAAAACTGAAAGCATTCCACCTAAGGTCAGGAACAAGACCAGGGTGTCCACATTCACCACTATTATTCAACATAGTTCTGCAAGTTCTAGCTATAGCAATCAGAGAAGAGAATGAAATAAGAGGAATCCAGTTCAGAAAGGAAGAAGTAAAGCTCTCGCTCTTTGCAGATGACATGATACTGTACATAGAAAAGCCTAAAGATAGTATCAGAAAATTACTAGAGCTAATCAGTGAATTTAGCAAAGTTGCAGGATACAAAATCAATACAGAGAAATCACTTGCATTTCTATGTACTAACAATGAAAAATCTGAAAGAGAAATTAAGGAATCAATCCCCTTCACCATTGCAACGAAAAGAATCAATATTGTGAAAATGTCTACTACTAAACACAATCTACACACTCAATGTGATCCCTATCAAATTATCAATGGCATTTTTCACAGAACTAGAACAAAAAATTCACAATTCGTTTGGGAACACAAGTAGCCAAGACAGTCTTGAGAAAGAATAATGGAGCTGGAGGAATCAACCTTCCTGACTTCAGATTATACTACAAAGTTACAATCATGAAGACTGTATGATACTGGCACAAAAACAGAAATATAGACCAATGCAACAAGATATAAAGCCAAGAAATAAACCCATGCATCTATGGGTACCTTATTTTTGACAAAGGAGGCAAAAATATACAATGGGGCAAAGACAGCCTCTTCAATAAATGGTGCTGGGAAAACTGGATAGCTACTCTAAAATAGCAAAATTAGAATACTTCCTTACACCATACACAAATATAAACTCAAAATAGATTAAAGATCAACATGTAAGACCAGAAACTATAAAACTCTTAGAGGAAAACATAGAACACTCGATGACATAAATCAAAACAAGATCTTCTATGACCCACCTCCTAGAGTAATGGAAATAAAAACAAAAGTAAACAAGTGGGACCTGATTTAACTTAAAAGCTTTTGCACAGGAAAGGAAACTATAAGTAAGGTGAAAAGACAACCCTCATAATGGGCGAAAATGATAGCAAATGAAATCCCTGACAAAGGATTAATTTCCAAAATACATAAGCAGTTCATACAACTCAATACCAGAAAACCTAACAACCCAATCAAAAAGTGGGAAAAAGACCTAAACTGTCATTTCTCCAAAGAAGACATACAGACACATGAAAAGATGCTCAACATTGCTCATTATTAGATAAATGCAAATCAAAACTAAAATGAGATATCACCTTACACTGGTCAGAATGGCCATCACCAGTCTACAAACAATAAATGCTGGAAAGAGTGTGGAGAAAAGGGAACGCTCTTGCACTGTTGGCGGGAACATAAATTGATATAGCCACTATGGAAGATGGTATGGAAAGTCCTTAAAAAACTAGGAACAAAACCACTATATGACCCAGTAATCCCACTCCTAGGTGTATACCCTGAGGAAATCAAAATTGAAAAAGACACATGTATCCCATTGTTCCTTGTAGCACTATTTACAATAGCTAGAACATGGAAGCAACCTAGATGTCCATTGACAGATGAATGGATAAAGAAGTTGTGGTATATATACACAATGGACTATTACTCAGCTATAAAAAAGGAACACATTTGAGTGAGTTATAATAAGGTGGATGAATCTAGAACCTATTTTACAGAGTGAAGTCAGCCAGAAAGAGAAAGATAAATATTGTATTGTGACGCATATATACGGAATCTAGAAAAAATGGCACTGAAGAATTTATTTTCAGGGCAGCAAGGGAGAAACAGATATAGAGAATAGACTTATGGACACGGGGAGAAGGAGAGGGTGAGACATACGGAAAGAGTAACACAGAAGCTTAAACTATCGTATGTAAAATAGATAGCCAACAGGAATTTGCTGTATGGCTCAGGAAACTCAAACAGGGTCTCTGTATCAACCTAGAGGAGCGGGATGGGGAGGGAGATAGGAGGGAGTTTCCAAAGGGATGGGATATATGTATACCTGATTCATATATTCATGAATAAATGAATGGCTGATTCATGTTGAGTTTTAACAGAAAGCAAGAAAATTCTGTAAAGAAATTTTCCTTCAATAAAAAATAAATTTTAAAAAGCTAATAAATACAAAACAAAACAAAACACCAAAAGCTGAACTGTGCATGCACAAATGCCCAGTTGAGTAGAAAGAGTGGGACATCACCCGCTCCCCATAACTATTCACTGTAAGGTTTTTCTCTCATGTTATGATTCTAATATGGATATGAATGTCACAGTTGTGGAACTGCCCTTCAAAGAAATAGTCAAAAGGAACAAAAACCCATTAGTGTTGTTCTCTCCTGATTGGAATCTTTAACAATCAGAAGGTTATTCTCTTTAAGAGTCAGCAGTTGTAACAAGCAGAAGTCTCTAGAGTATTACCTCAGGAGTTCCAGAATTTCAATAATTATTCTACCTATGGAATCAAATATACCATAACCTATTGAAGAATTGGTTCAAACCAATGAGTGTTTACAAAAATAAAATAATTAAGAAATGTATACAAATGAGCAATAAAATTATACATAATATATATTTGTTTGCTTTTTGTTTTAATATCACATTTATCAAAAAATTAATCTATCAGAAACAAAGTAATACTAGTTCCCTCACTAGGATAATTACAAAAAAAGAAGTAAGAAAACATGATGATAATACAAAGTTACTAAATGCAAAATGGTGAAAGATTTTAAAAAGTCATGTTTCTGGAATTCTCTTAGAACTCAAGAGAAAAAAAAAAACACAATAAACAAAAAAACAGGCAATCTGAAATACAGGCTCTCACAATCCAATGAAATTGCACAACACTGAAAAAGAATAGAAACATATTCAAATAGAATTAAGGAAAAAATTGTAAAGTTTGATTCTTTAGATTGGAAAGTTTCTTAATTCTTTAGATTGAAAAGTTTGATTCTTTAGTTTGATTCTCTATTTGACTAACAGGCAGAATTAGTTAATAACTTCAAAATAAAGAAAACGAATATTTTCTTCATAAGGAAATAAATTATTCAGGAATAACAACAAGAAGACTGGGAAACATGACATTTTAAGGTTTTTCTTCTGCAATATTAAACAGAAGATAACAATAAAGAAATCATATAGAGAACTTTGGGGTGAAAGCGTATTGCATATTCAGTTCAGTTCAGTTCAGTCGCTCAGTCGTGTGCGACTCTTTGTGACCCCATGAATCACAGCACGCCAGGCCTCCCTGTCCATCACCAACTCCTGGAATTTACTCAAACTCATGCCCATCGAGTCGGTGATGCCATCCAGACATCTCATCCTCTGTCATCCCCTTCTCCTCCTGCCCTCAATCCCTCCCAGCATCAGGTCTTTTCCAATGAGTCAACTCTTCGCATGAGGTGGCCAAAATATTGGAGTTACAGCTTCAGCATCAGTCCTTCCAATGAACACCCAGGACTGATCTCCTTTAGGATGGACTGGTTGGATCTCCTTGCAGTCCAAGGGGCTCTCAAGAGTCTTCTCTAACACCACACTTCAAAAGCATCAATTTTTCGGTGCTCAGCTTTCTTCACAGTCCAACTCTCACATCCATACATGACCACTGGAAAAACCATAGCCTTGACTAGACAGACCTTTGTTGGCAAAGTAATGTCTCTGCTTTTTAATGTGCTGTCTAGGTTGGTCATAACTTTCCTTCCAAGGAGTAAGCGTCTTTTAATTTCATGGCTGCAGTCACCATCTGCAATGATTTTGGAGCCCAGAAAAATAAAGTCTGACACTGTTTCCACTGTTTCCCCATCTATTTCCCATGAAGTGATGGGACCAGATGCCATGATCTTCGTTTTCTGAATGTTGAGCTTTAAGCCAACTTTTTCACTCTCCTCTTTCCCTTTCATCAAGAGGCTTTTTAGTTCCTCTTCACTTTCTGCCATAAGGGTGGTGTCATCTGCCTATCTGAGGTTATTGATCTTTCTCCCAGCAATCTTGATTCCAGCTTGTGCTTCTTCCAGCCCAGCGTTTCTCATGATGTACTCTGCATATAAGTTAAATAAGCAGGGTGACAATATACAGCCTTGACGTACTCCTTTTCCTATTTGGAACGAGTCTGTTGGTCCATGTCCAGTTCTAACTGTTGCTTCCTGACCTGCACATAGGTTTCTCAAGAGGCAGGTCGGGTGGTACACTTAGTCAAATAAATGTTCATGGCATCTGGTTCCATCACTTCATGAGAAATAGATGGGGAAACACTGGAAACAGTGATGACTTTCTTTTCTTGGGCTCCAAAATCACTGAGGACAGTGACTGCAGCCATGAAATTAAAAGACGCTTACTCCTTGGAAGGAAAGTTATGACCAACCTACACAGCATATTAAAAAGCAGAGACATTACTTTGCCAACAAAGGTCCGTCTGGTCAAGGCTATGGTTTTTCCAGTGGTCGTGTATGGATGTGAGAGTTGGATGGTGAAGAAAGCTGAGCGCCGAAGAATTGATGCTTTTGAAGTGTGGTGTTAGAGAAGACTCTTGAGAGCCCCTTGGATTGCAAGGAGATCAAACCGGTTAATCCTAAAGGCAATCAGTCCTGAATATTCATTGGAAGAGTTCCAATCAGATGGTTTCTATTTTGATTTCCAATATAGTTTCTATATGGTTTCCAATGTTTTCGCCACCTGATGCAAAGAACAGACCCTGATGCTGGGAAAGATTGAAGGCAGGTGAAGGGGACGACAGAAGATGAGATGGTTGGATGGCATCAGCAACTTGATAGATATCAGTCCGAGCAAGCTCTACAAGTTGATGATGGAGAGGGAAGTCTGACATGCTGCAGCCCATGGGGTCGCAAAGAGTCAGACACTACTGAGAGACTTAACTGAATTGAAGTAAATGTTATTGCTCATAGTGAGACTGTGGAACAGCAGCATGATATCCCTTGCTAAAGATGCAGAATCCAGACCCTAACCCACGCCTCGTAATTTAAAATCTGTGTTTAACGAGAATCCCAGGTGATTAAGGAACACATTCAATTTGAGAAGCATAACACAGCACTGTGCTTATCTATGCCTGTGTGTAAATCTAAATATTGATTTATGTTTGTACAACTGGTTCAGAATCCATTCTCAAAGGCAAGCAAATTCATTGGCAATCTATACATCAAGAACACTGTTGAAATATCCTATTGGAATAGTTGCTTAATATATGTCATTATTAAAAACAAAATAAATTGAAAGGAACAAACTCCCTTATGGACAGTCCCTTGAATGTGCTTTATTGCTTTTCTCTTGCTACTTTTAATAATATTTTTTCTTTGGGTTTAATTTTTGTTAATTTGATTGATGTGTCTTGGAATGTTTCTCCTTGGACTTATCCAAGGGAGAATGGGACTTATGGGACTCTCTGGGCTTGCTGGACTTAGATGGCTCTTTCCTATCCCATGTTAGGGAAATTTTTAACTATTGTTTCCTCTAATATTTTGTCATACCCTGCTTTTTTCTCTTTTTCTTCTAAGGCACCTATAATTCGAATATTGTTGTGTATAATCTTGTCCCAGGGGTCTCTGAGACTGCCTCATGTCTTTACATTCTGTTTTCTTTATTCTGCTCTGCTTAAGATATGTCCACCATTTTATCTTCCAGCTCACCTATCCAGTCTTCTTCCTTAGTTATTCCGCTCTTGGTTCACTCTAGCTTTTACTTTTATTTCTGTTATTGTGTTGTTCATTGCTGTTTATGTATTCTTTATTCCTTCCTAGGTCTTTATTAAACATTTTTTATCTTCTTGATCAGTGCCACCATTCTATTTGTCTGAGCTGTCATTTTACTTCTGAGAGCAACTTTATGCCAATAAAATGGACAATCTGGAAGAAATGGACAAATTTTTTAGAAAAGTACAGCTTTACAAGACTGAACCAGGAAGAAACAAAAATTATGAAGAAGCCAATCTTGAGTGTTGAAATTTAAACTATGATTTAAAAAAAAAAATCTTCCAAAAACAGAAGTTCAGAACCAGATGTCTTCACAAGTAAATTCTTCCAAACATTTAGAGACTAGCTAACATGTATTCTGCTCAAATTCTTTCAGAACTTGCACAGAGGGGGAATCTCACAAATTTACTCTATGAAGCCATCATCACTTTGATGCCAAAACCAGACAAAAATGTCACAGAAGAAAATTACAGGCAAATATCGTTGATGAGCATAGGTACAAACATTCTCAACAAAACTCTAGCAAATAGAATCCAACAACACATTAAAAGGATCAAGTGGGATTTATCACAGGGATGCAAGGAGTCGTGAATATACTCAGATCAATGGGATACATCAAGGTAATTTGAAAGATAAAAATCATATGATCATCTCAATAGAGACAGAAAGTTTTTGACAAAATTCAACACCCATTTAAGGTAAAAATTCTCTAAAAATTTGGCATAGAAAAATGTTCGTCAACATAATCAAGACCATATGGGACAAAAACCACAGCAAATATTATCTTTAATGATGAAGAACTGGGGTGTGGGGGGATGAAAGAAGATGGCGGAGGAGTAAGATAGGGAGATCACCAGCCTTCCTCCACATACCTCAGGAACTCATCAAGTCATGGTACAACTCCTACAAAGCAAGCTCTAGGCGACCACAGAAGACCCCAGGCCTCCAGGGGGACAGGCTAAGTTCCCTGAAATGAGATAGGAGAGAGGAGGGAGACATAAAACAGGAAAAGATGGAGAAATTTGGGGCAGGACCTTGTGCCCCAAGGGAAGAAGGAAACGCTGAAACAGGAATTCCCATGCACAGGGAAATTCTCTCACAGGCGGGTCCAAAGGGGAGCGGCTGAAGTCTCCGAAATTCAGGCAAAGCAGGGACTTGGAGGGCAGTGGGTAAAGCGTCTGCCTGCAATGAGGGAGACCCAGGTTCAATCCCTGGTTCAGGAAGATTTCCCTGGAGGAGGAAATGGCTACCCATTCCAGTATTCTTGCCTGGAAAATACCATGAACAGAGGAGCCTACCAGGCTACCAGGGTACAGTCCATGGGGTCGCAAAGAGTCCGCACGACTGAGCGACTTCACCTCACTTCAAACAGAGAAAGCTGCGCTTCTCAGCACCTTAACAGCTCCTGGACCATGTCCCCAAACAGACGGTAGGCCCAGGGAACCGAGAGTGGGGCGGCATACAAACCCAGCCAGTGCAGACAACCCCTGCAGCACAGAGGGCAGGTCGGGGTAGCCGCGTGGGACAAGCAGCTGGCACAGAGGGCGGGGCTGGGGTGCCGACAGAGAGGAGGCAGACAGACGGGCAGCGCACACAGCCCTCCTGGCACAGCCAAAAGAAGAACAAATAACCCCGGTGACGGAGAGTGCGGGCAGTGAGGTGAAACAAGTGCACACACGCCCCGCGACGCAGAGGGCAGACCTTGGGGACTCAGACAAATGCACACAAGACCCTTTACGCAGAGGGCAGACCTCGGGGACGGAGACAAATGCACACACGCCCCGCGATGCAGAGGGCAGACCTCGGGGACGGAGACAAATGCACACACGCCCCGTCACACAGAAGGCAGACCTCGGGGACGGAGACAAATGCACACACGCCCCGCGATGCAGAGGGCAGACCTCGGGGACTCAGACAAATGCACACAAGCCCCTTTACGCAGAGGGCAGACCTCGGGGACGGAGACAAATGCACACACGCCCCACGACGCAGATGGCAGACCTCGGGGACTCAGACAAATGCACACAAGGCCCGTCACGCAGAAGGCAGACCTCGGGGACTCAGACAAATGCACACAAGCCTCGTCACTCAGAGGGCAGACCTCGGGGACTGAGACAGATACACACACGCCCCAAGATGCAGAGGGCAGGCCTCTGGGACTCAGACAAATACACACACGGCCCACGACGCAGAGGGCAGACCTCGGGGACTCAGACAAATGCACACAAGCCTCGTCACTCAGAGGGCAGACCTCAGGGACTCAGACAAATGCACACATGCCCCGTCACGCAGAGGGTGAGCTCCGGGGCTGAGGGAACGCACAAGTGACCGCGACGCAGAAGGATTCACCCAAGCACCTACCTAGCAAGTTCCTGCCAGCAGCGCAGGGCGGGACAGGGGAACAGAAGCACCAGCAATGACCCCAGGGACAAGTAAGGGGCTGGCGGCACTGCAAATATGCTGAGAGGGCCCCTCTGAAGCAGCTGCGGAAATGGACGCGCCCAACACCACAAAAGCAAGAACGATTGCCCAAAGGCATCCTGAACCCATAGACACTCCAAAACCTACTATGGACACTGCACTGCCCTTCAGAGAGACGAGATCCAGATCCAGCAACCAGGACGCAGGCACAAGCTCCTCCAACCGGGAAAACACACAGGACACTAACCCAACCCCATCCGCAGGGGCAGACTCCACAACCAGGAGCTACAGCCTTGAGAGCCTTTTTTAAAGTTTTCTCTTTTTTCTCTTATATACCAACTGTTTATTCCCCCAGCATATCTCCACCTTCACACTAGCCTTCAGAGGTGCTATGGAGTTTTCCTCTTTGTTCTTCTCAAGAAAATTTTAAAAAAAAATCATTTTATGATTATTTCTCCTTATAAATCACACTGTTTAGACCCCAACATATTTTCACCGTCATACTAGCCTTTTGCAGTGCTGTGGAGTTTTCCTTGGTTAAAAAAAAAAAAGAAAAAAGAAAAAAAAATCATTTGAAGATTTTTCTTTTTCTTATAAATCACACAATTTACCCACCCTACATATGTCCACCTCCATGTTAGCCTTCTGTAGTGCTGTGGAGTTTTCGTCTTTGTGTTTCTTGTCAAAAAAAGAAAAAAAAAAAAACATTAATTTTAAGTTTTTTGTTTTTTTTTTTTCTCTTCCTCACTTTTTTTTTTTTCTTGATGAGTTTTTTTGGATTTTGTTTTTGATGTATTCAACTGCTTTTCCTATAGCTCTTTACCAGCTGTAGCTATTCCTGAATATATATATATATATATATATATTTTCCACATACATCTATTCATCTTTGCTCCTCTAGTTTTTCTTTTCTCTCTCTCTTTTTCTTTAATCCTCTTCTCCACCCTCTCCTTTTGTCTTTTCCCTCCTTTCTCTTCTTTCTCTTTTCCCTCCTTTTATATTCTCCCCCTTTTCCTTCACTCTTTATTCTTTCACCAGGTAAGTTAAATTGTTGAGCTCTCTATGCTACATTCCCAGTTGGCCTTCTGCTCATACTCAGATTTCCAGATCGAGCATTAGCTAACTCTGCTTTCAGTTGGCTGATAGCACCTCCGGTTTCCCTTGCTCACCAAGTCAGATTCCTGTACTCTTTTCTGTAGAACACTTTGGTTATAACTATATGTGCAGAAGTGTATGGATATGTCCCAGTATTTCTGTAATTACCTACTTGATCTCCCCCCACTCCCATAACACAGGCACATTATCCTCAACAAGAAATCAACACAAACCACCCAGCCAACATTTCCTTCCAAGGGCAAAATCAAAAAAAAGAAGTAATACAACCCTAAAGCCTAGGAAAAGGAGATCTCAGGTGGAGCAAGTAGGGGAAAAAAAATGAAAAGACTGAGAAATACACTACAAATGAAAAAGCAAGGTAGAAGATCACAAGACCAAATAAGTGAAGAGGAAATAAGTAATCTCCCTGAAAGGTAATTCAGAATAATCATAGTAAAGATTCTCTGAAGATTTGAAAATAGAATGGAGAAAATACAAGAAGCATTTAACACAGTTGATACAATCACCAAGGACATAGAAGAAATAAAGAATAGGCAAACAGAGATGAATAACACAATTACTGAAATTAAAAAAATGCTCTAGAAGGAACCAATAGCAGAATAACTGAGGTAGAGGAACAGATAAGTGAGCTAGAGGATAGAATGGTGGAAATAACTGCTGAAGAGAAGAATAAAGGGAAAGGAATGAAAAGAATTGAGGACAGCCTCAGAGACCTTTGGAACAATATTAAATGCACCAACATTCTAGTTATAGGGGTCCCAGAGGAAGAAGGAAAAAAAGGAAGGCACTTAGAAAATTTTTGAAGAAGTCATAGTTGAAATTTCCCCAACATAGGAAAGGAAATAATCAATCAAGTCCAAGAAGCTCAGAGAGTCCCCTACAGGTTAAAGCCAAGGAGAAACACATTGAGACACATATTATTCAAGCTCACAAATGTTAAGCACAAAGAAAGAATATTAAAAGCAGCAAGGGAAAAGTAACAAGAAGCATGTGAGGGAAAACCCATACAATTAACAGTGGATCTTTCAGCAGAAGCTCAAAAGTCTAGAAGGGAACGTCAGGGTATATTTAAAGTACTGAAAGAGGAAAACATACAACCATGGTTACCATACTATCTTGATGACTGTAGCTTTATAATATAGTCTGAAGTCAGGCAGGTTGATTCCTCCAGCTCCATTCTTTTTCTCAAGGTTGCTTTGACTATTCAGATTCTTTTATGTTTCCATGCAAATTATGAAACTTTGTTCTAGTTCTGAGTGAAGTAAGTCAGAAAGAGAAAAACAAATATCATATACTAAAGCATATTTATATGACATCTAGAAAGATGGTACTGATGAATCTATTTGCAGGGCAGAAATGAAGAGGCAGGCATAGAAAACATACTTACTGACACTATAGGGGAAGCAGAGTGTGGGAAAATTGAGAGAGTAGCATTGAAACACATTGATTACCATATGTAAAATAGATAGCCAGTAGGAATTGGCCATATGATCCAGGGGATGAAACACGGTGTTCTGTGACAACCTAGAGGAGTGTGATAAGGTGGGGGGGGGGGAGGATTTAAGGGGGAGGGGGCATATGTATACCTATGGCTGACTCATGTTGATGTATGGCAGAAGCTAACACAATATTATAAAGCAATTATCCTCCAATTAAAAATAAATAGATTGGTTTAAAAATGCCTAGGAATAAACCTAACTAAAGATATGAAAGACCCCTATGCAAAAAACTGTAAGACATTGATGAAAGAAATAAAAAATGACACAAACAGATGAAGAACTATAACATGTTCTTGGATTAGAAGAATGAATATAGTGAAAATTACTACCCAAAGCAAACTACAGATTTAATGGAATTCCCATTAAAATAGCAATGGCATTTCTAACAGAATTAGAACAACAACAGCAACAAAAATACAATTTGTATGGAAACACAAAATATCTTGAATAAGCAATGCATTCTTGAGAAAGAAAAATGGATCAGGAGCACTCGACCTACCTGACTTCAGACTATACAACAAAGTTATTGTCATCAAGACAGTATGGTAGTGGCACAAAAATAAAAAAATATATAACAATGGAACAGTACAGAAAACCCAGAGATACCCCACACACCTATGGCCACCTTATATTTGACAAAAGAGTCAAGAATATACAATGTAAAAAAGACGACCTCTTCAAATGGCACCAGGAAATCTTGATAGCTCCATGTAAAACAATGAAACTAAACACTTCCTAAGACAAAAATAAACTAAAAATTTATTAAACACTTAAATGTAAGTCCAGAAACTCTATACCTCTTAGGGGAAAACATAGCCAGTTTGACATTATTTGACATAAGTCACAGTAATGTACTCTTTGACCCATCTCCTAGAATAATGGAAATAAAAAGCAAAAAGAAATAAGATGTAATTAAACTTAAAGCTTTTGCATAGAAAAGGAAACCATAAACAAGATAAAAACATAACCCTCATAATGAGTTCAGTTCAGTTCAGTCGCTCAGTCGTGTCTGACTCTTTGCGACCCTATGAACTGCAGCACTCCAGGCCTCCCTGTCCATCACCAACTCCTGGAGTTCACCCAAACCGATGTCCATTGTGTCACTGATGCCATCCAACCATCTCATCCTCTATTGTCCCTTTCTCCTCCAGGCCTCAATCTTTCCCAGGATCAGGGTCTTTTCAAATGAGTCAACTCTTCGCATCAGGTGGCCAAAGTATTGGAGTTTCAGCTTCCACTCAGGCCCTCCAATGAACACCCAGGACTGATCTCCTTTAGGATGGACTGGTTGGATCTCCTTGCAGTCCAAGGGACTCTCAAGAGTCTTCTCCAACACCACAGTTCAAAAGCATCAGTTCTTCTGCGCTCAGCTTTCTTTATAATCCAAGTCTCACATTCATACATGACCATTGGAAAAACCATAGCCTTGACCGAATGGACCTTTCTTGTCAAATTAATGTCTCTGCTTTTTACTATGCTGTCTAGGTTGCTCATAACTTTCCTTCCAAGGAGCAAACATCTTCTAATTTCATGGCTGCAGTCACCATCTGCAGTGATTCTGGAGCCCAGAAAAATAAAGGCAGCCACTGTTTCCACTGTTTCCCCATCTATTTTCCATGAAGTGATGGGACCGGATGCCATGATCTTAGTTTCCTGAATGTTGAGCTTTAAGCCAACTTTTTCACTCTCCTCTTTCACTTTCATCAAGAGGCGCTTTAGCTCTTCTTCACTTTCTGCCCTAAGGGTGGTGTCATCTGCATATCTGAGGTTATTGATATTTCTCCCGACAATCTTGGTTCCAGCTTGTCCTTCATCCAGCCCAGCGTTTCTCATGATGTACTCTGCATAGAAGTTAAATAAACAGGGTGACAATATACAGTCTTGATATACTCTTTTTCCTATTTGGAACCAGTCTGTTGGTCCATGTCCAGTTCTAACTGTTGCTTCCTGACTTGTGTACAGGTTTCTCAAGAGGCAGATCAGGTGGTCTGGTATTCCCATCTCTTTCAGAATTTTCCAGAGTTTATTGTGACCCACACAGTCAAAGGCTTTGGTGTAGTCAGTAAAGCAGAAATAGATTTTTTTTTTTTTTCTGGAACTGTCTTGTTTTTTCAATGATCAAGAAGATGTTGGCAATTTGATCTCTGGTTCCTCTGCCTTTTCTAAAACCAGCTTGAACATCTGGAATTTCACAGTTCACATATTGCTGAAGCCTGGCTTGGAGAATTTTGAGCATTAATTTACTAGCATGTGAGATGAGTGTAATTGTGTGGTAGTTTGAACACTCTTTGGCATTACCTTTCTTCGGGATTGGAATGCAAATTGACCTTTCCCAGTCCTGTGGCCACTGCTGAGTTCTCCAAATTTGCCGACATATTGAGTGCAGCACTTTCACAGCATCATCTTTCAAGATTTGAAATAGCTCAACTGGAATTCCATCACCTCCACTAGCTTTGTTCATAGTGATACTTCCTAAGGCCCACCTGACTTCACATTCCAGGATATCTGGCTCTAGGTGAGTGTGAGTCATCACACCTTCATGATTATCTGGGTCATGAAGACCTTTCTTGTACAGTTCTTCTGTGTATTCTTGCCACCTCTCCTTAATATCATTTGCTTCTGTTAGGTCCATACCATGTCTGTCCTTTATTGAGCCCATCTTTGCGTGAAATATTCCCTTGGTATCTCTAATTTTCTTAAAGAGATCTCTAATCTTTCCCATTCTATTGTTTTCCTCCATTTCTTTGCATTGATCGCTGAGGAAGGCTTTCTTATCTCCCCTTGCTATTCTTTAGAACTCTGCATTCAAATAGGTGTATGTTTCCTTTTCTCCTTTGCCTTTTGCTTCTCTTCTTTTTCACAGGTATTTGTAAGGCTCCTCAGACAACCATTTTGCTTTTTTGCATTTCTTTTTCTTGAGGATGGTCTTGCTTCCTGTCTCCTGCACAATGTCACAAACCTCTGTCCATAGTGCATCAGGCACTCTGTCAGATCTAGCCCCTTAAATCTATTTCTCACTTCCACTGTATAGCCATAATGGGTTTGATTTAGGTCATACCTGAATGGTCTAGTGGTTTTCCCCTAGAAAACCACTCATAATAGAAGAAAATAATTGAAATTGAAGTAACTGATGAAGGATCAATCTTCAAAATATATAAGCAACTTATACAGCTCAATATCATAAAACACATAACCCAATCAGAAAATGGGCTGATGACCTAAACAGACATTTCTCCAAAGAAACATAAAGATGGCTAATAAATATATTAAAAATGCTCAACATAGCTTATTATTAGAGAAATACAAACTAAAGCTGTAATGAGGTGTCTCCTCACACCAGTCAGAATGGCCATCACTAAAAAAAAATCTACAAACAATAAATGCTAGAAAGCATGTGGAGAAAAGGGAACCCTCTTGTGCTGTTGGTGGAAATGTAAATTGATATGGCCACTATCGAGAACAGTATGGGGATTTCTTGGAAAAGACAAAATAAAAAAAAAAAAAGTAGGAGTAAACTACTATGTCAGCCAGCAATCCCACTACTGGGTATATGCCCTGAGAAAAGAGCACTTCTAAAAGTCGTATGCGCCCCAGTGTTCATTGCAACACTATTTACAGTAACCAGGGCCCGGAAGTGATCTAGATATCCTTTGGCAGATGAATGGCTAAAGAAGAGTGGTACCTATATACAATGGGTTATGATTTTGCCATAAAAAAGGAGCAAATTTAAGTCAGCTGTAGTGAGGTTGATGAACCTAGGACCTGTTATACAGAGTGAAATAAGTCAGAGAAAAAAACAAAGATCATACATTGATGTACATATATGCAATCTAGAAAAATAATACTAATAAAGTCATTTTCAGTGAAGGAATAGAGGTGCAGATGTAGAGATCAGACTTGTGGACTCACTGGGGGAAGGAGAAGGCAGGATGCATTGAGAAAGTAGCACTGACACATATACACTATCACGTTTAAAGTAGATAACGAGGGAGAAGCCGCTATATAGCACAGAGAGCTCAGCCTGTGCTCTCTGATGACCTAGAGGGATGGAAGGGGAGAGGGCAGGGGGGCTCAAAATGCAGGGGATGCATACTTATAAAGTCATAACTGATTCACGTTGTCGTATGGCAGAAACCAACACAACATTGTAAAGCAATTATCTTCCAACTAAATAAAAAACAACCTACAGTCCCCTATTTTTCAAGGTGCTCAATACTTTGATATACAAAGATGTGTTATTTAATTCCTGGTCTCTTAACATAGAAATATTATGATTTATTTAAAATAAAATATTCTATGTTAGAACATGATTGATTTACATTTTAAAGAAACAAGTTTAAAGGCAAACAGAAAATAATTTCTTTTCAATTTGGTGCAGAAGCTCCATGGAGGCCTAATATATATTTCAGTAATCAATTAAAGTGGTATGGTTTTTCTCTTTTCAAATAATTAATTTTCAAAAATTGGAAGAAAAGATGAAAAGAATCTTGATATTTCTGAAAATATACCAATACCTCAAAATGCATTACTCTCAATAATGTTATTAATGTGGGCTTTCCTGGTGGCTCAGATGGTAAAGAATCTGCCTGATTCTGCAATTTGTTTTCACAAATAGATTAAACCATGAGTGTATACAAATGTATATATTCATGCACTGACACATTCAATGATTTATTGACTCATTCAAAAATGTTAAACACACTAATAGTGTAAATTTGAAATTCAGCTATCCCTCACTCTTCAATGACTTTTGTATAATGTCATTGAGACCATAATCAAGATTTTGCTGCACAAATTTTCCACCAGCAATTTCCTGAGGGTCTGAATATCACTATCTTAGTATAAAAATTTAAGTCCTGCTACTCAACTGAAATGTTCAGTAGATAATCATACAGTCATACTATAATTGCATGTGTATATATGTATATATACAGATACTATAATTGTGTGTGTATATATGTATGTATACAGATAGCAGCCCATCACTTTAAATGTGACACAGGAATGGCACATGTAGTTTTGAATGGCTGATAATTTCTCCTATTTATGTGCATGTACACGTAATACTGATATAAATTTTTCCTATTCTTACACCACTCTTAGCTACTAAGTTCTTTGCAATAGGATATAAAAGTTTCTATTAAGCAGAGCATACTATATTCTCCTGTTTACTCTCAATCATTTACCTCTCAGCACATTTTATTTCCTTATTACATTTTAAACTGGATTTTCTATATATATGACCCCAAATTGCAAAACCTTTCTGAGTAAGGCATAACTCATTTTTTTTTTCCCAAATTGTACAATCTGTATCCTTTTAAATGTATCTTAAGCATTTTATTTAGCTAATTTTATTCCTCTATTTTTTCCTCTAATTTTGTTTCTCTAATTAAAATATTAGGTATATTTTGATTTAAAGCACCTTTCATTCTATTAGGGAACCAACCCTTAACAAGATAATTGCTGAACCTATGATTTATTATATGAGGATAAGTGTTAAGAAGAAACATAAAGCAGGGAAAGTGGTGATGTGTGCTGTTTGAAAGCTTCAGTAACAGCCTCTTGTTTCTTTATTTATATAGTGATAGACCAGATGTACAGATATCTGATGGAACAGCATCATAGAGAGAGACCTGGAAAGTGCAAGGACCCTAAAGAGGGACCATATCTTCCATGTTAGAAGAATAGAAATAAAGACAGTGTAGCTGGACTAGAGAAGAATAGCTACACATATCATCATTTCTCTGTCTCTTTGTTCTGTTTTCATCTGTGCTGCATCCATCCTCAGGTAGATTTTTGCAACCTTAGCCACCAACAACAAAAGAGTATCTCCTATTTGACTGGAAACAAAATTTCTACTTCAGTTATTTCTAGCATAAGTTGATTGATAGAAGCCTTTCATTGCCTCATCTTAGATCATGTGTTTCAACTTTGAATCAAAAACAGATCAGAAATGCCAGTTCTTTAACTGGCCAGGCCCTGGTTCTGTGCCAGCCCTCATGGCCAGATGGTTGTACTCAGTCATACACAATTATGAAAATTCAGAGTAGAGGCTGGTGTGTCCACAACCAAAAGTTAGGTAGCTGTTTCTTAAAGTAACTCCTGCATGCTCAGTTACATCCTACTCTTTACAATCCCATGAACTGTAGCCCACCAGGTTCCTCTGCCCATGGAACTTTTCAAGCAAGAATGCTTGAGTGAGTTGCCAATTCCTGCATACTATGTTTGATTTTTAAGATTTTTAAATGCCAGAGTAATATCTGCAAATTGCAATGCAATACTTGTTGAAATCAAGAAGAATTAAGATTACAATCATTATAGCCATATAAAATGTACTTATTATACTTAAAGCAACCACAGACTTCCTCTTTTTTTTCTTTTTCTTTACTACTATTTGGTTTCTTTCTTTCTATTTTTGGATATTTATTGTAGTGCTTTGGTTTGCAGTTACCATGTGGTATGTATGAGTGTGCATATCTTTTAAGCTAGTACTTAAGTTTGAACACATTCTATAAGCACTATAATTTTTACTCCCCACAACCAATGTTTTGTGTTTTTTACATAGTTTACACCTTTTAATTTTATGTATTCCTTAACTACCTGTTGTAATTATAGTCTTTTTTTTTTTTTATTGTCTTTTAACCTTCATACTAACTTAGGTGGTTGATCCACTGCTGTTACTATATATTTGCTTTTACTAGTGAGATTTTATTTCCTGGATTTTTAGGGATGGTCTTTTCTTCCTTTTAACATTTATTCTAAGGCTAGTTTAATGCTAATGTACTCCTTTAATTTTTCTTTGTCTTGGAAACTATTTGTCTTGGAAACTATTTCTCCTTTTAATCCTGAATGATAACATTGCCAGGTAAAGTATCCTAATCTGTGAATTTTGTTCTTTCTTTCTTTATTTCAGCAATCTGAATATATCATTCCACTCCCTTCTAGAACTACAAAGTTTCTGATGAAAAATTATCTGATAATCTTATGGAAGTTTTCTTATACATGACTTGTGATTTTTCTCTTGCTGCCTTAAAATTCTCTTTTGCCTCCCTTATGGACATCCCTCCCAAAGTGTGGGGGGGGGCGGGGTAATATGTACACATATATCTGATTCATTTCATGTTAAAACAGAAACTAACACAATGTTGTAAAGCAATTATACTTCAGTAATAATAGTATAAAAACCCCTCTTTTCCTTAACTTTTGTTGTTTTAATTGTGGTATGTCTTGGCATGAATATCTTTGGGTTCAGCTTGTTTGGGACTCTCTGTGTTTCCCAGATCTGGATATCTGTTTTCTTATCCAGGTTAAAAATTTTTCAGTCATTGTGTCTTCCAATGATCTTTCTGCTACTTGCTTGCTCTTTTCCTTCTGGGAACTGTATATGAAAATATTAGGATGCTTGATATTATCTCAGAGATCCCTTAAGTGATCCTTATTTATTTATTATTTTTTTTCCCATTCTAACTTGGTTATTTCCTATGAACTGTAGCCTGTCAGGCTCCTGTGTCCGAGGGATTTTCCAGGCATGAATACTAGAGTGAGTTACCATTTTCTCCTCAAGGGACATTAGCAGATGGGTTCTTTACCTCTAGTACCACCTTGGGAGGCCCTTGGTGATAGAGAGAAGTGGGGAAAAAAAAAAATCACACTATTTTAACATTTCATGGAGCTTTTTAGAGTAAGGTGAAAAGAATTTTGTATTTGCTAGTTCTTCTCCTTGAAATGTTTTTCTCCTAAACATCAATACCATGGCTTGTTCTCTCACTTCCATCAGCTTTTAATCTAAATGACACCAATTTTTAGTAAGCTTTTTAAAAATACTCTGATATTTCTTCTCCTCCATCTTTCCTGGGTTTATCCGCATTTACCATTCAGTGCATTTTGGGAGTTTGCTTTGTTTACTGTTGGCCTCCCTTTTTAGAATGAAAGATTCATGAGGATAAATCACATTTGTTGTTGTCTTACTCCCAGATATACCATTCTACAAAAATGGTGGACATAGAGTTGATAATCAGTGAATATTTATCAGGTAAATAAAATAATCATTAAATACTGGGTGTATTTTAGCAATAAATGGTAGACCTAACATAAAGAATATTTTCACCTGTAATTTTTATTTTAATTATTGTTGCCATGATACCATATTAGAATAGCTCTAACACTCTTCAAAAAAAAAACTAATATAGTAAAACTTTGGCTTTACACTTCCCTGCTCTTCCTCTCACCATTTTATGAGCACTTTAAAAGTGGCAATCATAAAAATGTGTAATGAACTTTGCATCTGCAGATTATACATCAAGGCTAAATCATAGATCCCATTATTATTCTGTCTGAACATCTTCATTAAATACATGGCCATTGGAGAGAAAAAGGATAGATAGACTTCTTATCCTAGAGTCATCATTTTGACTCCTAGTGAATTATCAGATGCAATCACTTATAAATGACAGTATGTTGCCCAAATATTTTTGTTTCTTAGCAAAAAACCTCTCTAATATTTCATGGCAGACCCTCCCTGCTTTGTTTTATGACTGTTATATTCTGTGTGCTCTGCAAACTTTAGCATTCTCTTAGGGATGTTTCTCTTAATGTGTTCTAGGAACCACATTTTCAACATGTGTTAGGAGGATTAACCCTCACTCCCCAAGCTGGACGTCCTATAGTTGGATTCATTTCTGCCACTATCTACTCAGGGATAGTCTCAGATCCCACAAATTAATGGTTCAATCCTACAAGATTGCCTCCATCCCACTTCAGATCCTAACCACAAACACAGGTTGTCACTTGTGTTCTGTGCTGTCTATCAGAAGTTCCCATGATATCATCTGCCTCAGTCAACTCACGGAACTCAAGAAACCCATTTACTCACTAGATTTCTAGTTTACCATTTAGTAACAGCCAGATGGGAGAGATACATAGAGCAAGGTATGGAGGAAAGGTGCTAAGCATTTGTGCTTTCCTCAAGCACTTCACTCTTTCCAAATCTCCACTTGTTTACCCATCTGGAAGCTCTCCAAATCCTGTCTTTTTGGGTATTTATGGATACTTCATTGTATAAGCATGGCTGATTAAATCACTGATCACTGATGCTTGACTCCAATCTCTAGCATCATTCTCCTCCCTGGAGGTCAAGGGGTAGAAATGGAATTTCCAGCCCTCTAATAACATAGTTGGCTCCCCTTAGATGGAACCCCCACCCTTAGTGTTAAGTATTATCATTCTTAACACATAGGAAACCCCAAGACGTTGGGGAGCTGTGAATAAGAAACTATTGAGGAAGATCAAATATATATGAGAAATGCACATATTGGAATGATCAAATATGCAATTTTATTATAAATCACAAAACTACAGTTTCTTTTGCCACTTCTACAGAATTTATTGTAATGTTAAAAAGTAAGTAAAAATACAAACACTATTTTCAATATGTGAAGACATCAAGGACTTTATTTCTATTATTCCCCAAAATATTTCAGTTACTATAAGGTTTAGGTATAGTATCATGCTATTTCATCTCCTCAGCCCACCTTAACTCTGGGTGAAATGATCCAATAACCACTTTGCTAATTTTTTCTCTTTAAATTTTATGTCCAACTATATGGGTTTCATATGAATCCCAGGGACAGGGGAACCTGGTGGGCTGCCGTCTATGGGGTTGCACAGAGTCGGACATGACTGAAGTGACTTAGCAGCAGCAGCAGCAGCATATGGGTTTCAAGTGTATTTTTATAAGTGTACTATGAAGGATATTAGCTTGCTTAAATCCCTTTGTATAATAAAAATAATACTTTTTTTTTACAAACTTATAATAGAAAATGTTTGCTATGCTCCTCTTTATGAGTTCATGAAAGCAAGTTATTTCTTCATAATTTCCTCTGGCTTTGGTCTTCAAGAGTCGCCAAAGTAAGTTCATCTCAAATACAGTAGTAAGACTACATTTGATGTAACTGAAAAACATCCTCTTGCATACCATTTAAAATTCCTCTTTAACTTTTTGCTTACAAACATCTTGTCAATTCACATGTATTCTTCAATCCTTTATATGCATGATATCACATAATTCTGTGAAGAAGCATTTAAGAAAGCCCTTTTTACCAAAAAGAACATATATGCATAAATACAGATAAACATATATAAGTCAAACTACAAGTTCACACATACGTGCATGTGAGTACATAGGCATGTTACTGTGCTTGTCAATGTATGTAATAACTGCCAATGATACCTTTTTGAAAGTTTGGAGACACACAAATAAAGATAAATTTATAAAGGGTAATTATTTTTAATGTTGTATTAACTAAACTATTTGCTTGATAATGCATTATTGGGTCACCTACAATTAAGCCACACTACAATTAAGTTCATGGTTTGCTGTTGCTGTTCACTCGCTAAGTTGTGTCCAACTATTTGCGACCCCATGGACTGCAGCACATCAAGCTTCTCCATCCTTCACTATCTCCCAACATTTGCTCAAATTCATGTACATTGAATCCGTAATGCTATCTATCCACCTCATTCTCTGTGGACCCCTTCTCCTGCCCATAATTTACCAGCATTAGGGTCTTTTCCAATGAGTCGGCTCTCCACATCAGGAGGCCAGAATACTGGAGCTTCAGCTTCAGCATCAGTCATTCCAATGAATATTCAAAGTTGATTTCCTTTAAGATTGACTGGTTTGATCTCCTTGCTGTCTAAGAAACTCTCAGGAGTCTTCTCCAGCACCACTATTTGAAAGCATCAGTTCTTCAGTGCCCAGCCTTCTTTATGGTCCTACTCTCACATCTGTACATGGCTACTGAAAAAAACATAGCTTTGACTACTGGACCTTGGTCAACAAAGTGATGTCTCTGTATTATAATATGTTGTTGGGGTTTTTCATGGTTTTCTTTAAAGAAGCAAGCTGTAGTCACCATCAGAAATGATTTTGGAGTTCAAGAAAGTAAAAACTGTCTACTTCCATTTTTCCCCTTCTATTTGCTGAGAAGTTATGGGACCAGATGCCATGATTTTGAATGCTGAGTTCTAAGCCAGCTCTTTCATTCTCCTCTTTCAGTCTCGTCAAGAGGCTCTTTAGTTCCTCTTCATTTTCTGCCATTAGATTGGTATTACCTGCATAACCTGAGGTTGACGGTATTTCTCACCACAATCTTGATTCCAGTTTGTGGTTTATCCAGTCAGCATTTTACATGATGTAGTCTGCATATAAGTTAAATAAGCAGGGTGAGAATATACAGCCATGACATACTCCTTTTCCAATTTTGAAGAGTCAGTTGTTCTATATAAGGTTCTATTTCTTCTTGACCCACACACCAGTTTCTCAGGAGACAGGTAAGGAGGTCTGGTATTCACATCTCTTTAAGAATTTTCCAGTTTGTTTTGATCCATATTTTCAAAGGCTTTAGGACAGTCAATGGAGCAGAATGAGAGGTTTTTCTGGAATTCCCTTGCTTTCTCAATGATCCAATGAATGTTGGCAATTAGATTAGTTCTTCTGCCTTTTCTAAATCCATCTTGTACATCTGGAAGTTCTCAGTTAATTCTCTTGAAGTCTAACTTGAAGGATTTTGAGCACCTTACTGCTGCTGCTGCTGCTGCTGCTGTTAGGTTACTTCAGTTGTGTCCGACTCTGTGTGACCCCATAGATGGCAGCCCACCAGGCTCTTTTTTTTTTTTTTTTTGCTGACATGTTTTTGTTTTTTGCTGACATGTTGAGTGCAGCACTTGAACAGCATCATCTTTTAGAATTTTAAACAAATCCATTGGAATTCCAGCACCTTCACTAGCTTTGTTTGTAGTAATGTCTCATAAGACCTGATTGACTTTACACTCCAAGGTGTCTGACTCTAAGTGAGTGACCACACCACCAATGTTACATGAGTCATTAAGAACTCTTTGCATAGTTCTTCTGTGTATTCTTGCCATCTCTTCTTAATCTCTTCTGCTTCTGTTATGTCCTTAACCATTTCTGTTCTTTACCATGCCCATCCTTGTGTTAAATGTTCCCTTGATATCTCAAATTTTCTTGAAGAGATCTCTAGTCTTTCCCACTCTAATTTTCCTCTATTTCTTTTGTTTATTTCATTGTTTATTTAAGAAGGCCTTCTTTTCTCTCCTTGTTATTCTCTGGAAATCTGAATTCAGTTGTATATACCTTTCCCTTTCTTTTTACTTCTTTTCTTTTCTCAGATATGTGTAAGGCCTCCTCAGATAACCACTTTGCTTTCATGCCTTTCATTATCTTTAGGACAGTTTTGGTCACTGCCTTTTGCACAATGTTACAAACCTTCATCCACAGTCTTTTGGGCGCTATACCAGATATAATCCCTCAAATCTATTCATCACCTGTACTGTGTAATCATAAGGAATTTGATTTAGGTCATACCTGAATGGCCTAGTGGTTTTTCCCTACATGCTTCAATTTAAAACAGAATTTTGCAATAAAGGAGTGTTGATTTGAGCCACAGACAGCTCCAGGACTTGTTTTTAGTGACTATATAGAGTTTCTCCATCTTTAACTGCAAAGATTATAATCAATCTGATTTTCATGTTGACCATTTGGTGATGTCCATGTGTAGAATCATCTCCTGTGCATTGGAAAAGGATATTTGTAATGACCAATGTTTTTCTCGACAAAACTCTGTTAGCCTTTGCCCTGCTTTATTCTGTACTCCAAGGCCAGACTTGCCTGTTACTCTAGGCATCTCTTGAGTTCTTACATTTTATTCCAATCCCCTGTGATGTAAAGGACATCGTTTTTTGCTGTTAGTTCTAGAAGAGTCGGACAGAACTGAGTGACTGAACTGAACTAGAAGGTCTTCATAGACGCTCAACTTCAGTTTCTTCATCATTGTTGGTTGGGACTTAAACAGGGGTTAATATGTTGTTGAATGTTTTGACTTGGAAATGAACCAAGATCTTTCTGTCGTCTTTGAGATCACACATACGTACTGCATTTTGGAATCTTTGGTTGACTATGAGGGGTAGTCTGTTTTTCCTCAGGGATTTTTGCCCACATTAGTACGTAGAATGGTTATCTGAATTAAATTTTCCCTTCCTGTCCATGTTCATTCACTGATTCCTCAGATGTCAATGTTTATTCTTGTTGTGCTTGACCGGTTTCACTATATCCAATTTGCTTTCATTCACGGAGCTAACATTCCAGGTTCCTAGGCAATACTATTCTTACAGCATTGGACTTTACTTTCACCATCAGATACCTCCACGGACTGAGCATCATTTTGACTAAGCCTAACAAGGGAAGTGAAAAGCAAAGGAAAAAAGGAAAGATATTCCCATTTGAATGCAGAGTTCCAAAGAATAGCAAGGAGAAATAAGAAAACCTTCCTCAGCGATCAATGCAAAGAAATAGAGGAAAACAACAGAAAGGAAAAGACTAGAGATCTCTTCAAGAAAATAAGAGATACCATGGGAACATTTCATGAAAAAAATGGGCTCAATAAAGGACAGAAATGGTATGGACCTAGCAGAAGTAGAAGATATTAAGAAGAGGTGGCAAGAATACACAAAAGAATGTACAAAAGAGATCTTCATGACCCAGATAATCACGATGGTGTTATCACTCACCTAAAGCCAGGCATCCTGGAATCTGAAGTCAAGTGGGCCTTAGGAAGCATCACTACAAACAAAGCTAGTGGATGTGATGCAATTCCAGTTGAGCTATTTCACATCCTAAAAGATGATGCTGTGAACCTACTGCACTCAGTATGCCAGCAAATTTGGAATATTCAGCAGTGGCCACAGGACTGGAAAAGGTCGGTTTTCATTCCAATCCCAAAGAAAGGCAATGCCAAAGAATGTTCAAACTACCACACAATTGCACTCATCTCACATGTTAGTAAAGTGATCCTTATAATTCTCCAAGCCAGGCTTCAACAATATGTGAACCGTGGACTTCCAGATGTCCCAGCTAGTTTTAGAAAAGGCAGAGGAACCAGAGATCAAATTGCCAACATATGATGGATCATCAAAAAAGCAAGAGAGTTCCAGAAAAACATCTATTTCTGCTTTATTGACTATGTCAAAGCCTTTGACTGTGTGGATCACAATAAACTGTGGAAAATTCTGAAGGAGATGGGAATACCAGACCACCTGGCCTGTCTCTTGAGAAATCTGTATGCAGGTCAGGAAGCAACAGTTAGAACTGGACATGAACCAACAGACTTGTTCCAAATAGGAAAAGGAGTACATCAAGGCTGTATATTGTCACCCTGCTTATTTAACTTATATGCAGAGTACAAGAAGCACAAGCTGGAATCAAGATTGCTGGGAGAAATATCAATAAACTCAGATATGCAGGTGAC
Organism: Cervus elaphus; assembly: GCF_910594005.1. Lineage (NCBI taxonomy): Eukaryota > Metazoa > Chordata > Mammalia > Artiodactyla > Cervidae > Cervus > Cervus elaphus. The sequence goes on along the minus strand of NC_057819.1, from coordinate 76,777,352 downwards.
ACCACACTTATGGAAGAAAATGAAGAAAAAATAAAGAGCCTCTTGATGAAAGTGAAAGAGGAGAGTGAAAAGGTTGGCTTAAATCTCAACATTCAGAAAACTAAGATCATGGCATCCAGTCCCATCACTTCATGGCAAATAGATGGGGAAACAGTGGAAACAGTGGCTGAGTTTATTTTGGGGGGCTCCAAGATCACTGCAGATGGTGACTGCAGCCATGAAATTAAAAGACACTTACTCCTTGGAAGGAAAGTTATGACCAACCTAGACAACATATTCTAAAGCAGAGAGATTACTTGGTCAACAAAGGTCTGTCTAGTCAAGGCTGTGATTTTTCCAGTGGTTATGTATGGATGTGAGAGTTGTACTATAAAGAAAGCTGAGCACAGAAGAATTGATGCTTTTGAACTGTGATGTTGGAGAAGACCCTTGAGAGTCCCTTGGACTGCAAGGAGATCCAACCAGTCCATCCTAAAGGAGATCAGTCCTGAGTGTTCATTGGAAGGACTGATTTTGAAGCTGAAACTCCAACACTTTGGCCACCAGATGCGAAGAGCTGTGAAGAAAAGACCCTGATGCTGCGAAAGATTTAAGGCAGGAAGAGAAAGACAGAGGATAAGATGGTTGGATGGCATCACTGACTCAACGGACATGGGTTTGGGTGGACTCTGGAAGTTGGTGATGGACAGGGAGGCCTGGCGTGCTACGATTCATGGGGTCACAATGAGTCAGACACGACTGAGTGATTGAACTGAACTGAACTTCATTCTTTCTGGCTGCTGCTGCTGCTACGTCCTGTCAGTCGTGTCCTACTCCATGTAACCCTGTAGACGGCAGCCCACCAGGCTCCTCCGGCCCCGGGATTCTCCATGCAAGAACACTGGAATGGATTGCCATTTCCTTCTCCAATGCATGAAAGTGAAAAGTGAAAGTGGAAAAAAAAAGTGAAAGTGAATTTGCTCAGTCTTTCTGGAGCTATTAGTAATTGCTCTCTACTCTTTCTCAGTAGCATATTACACACCTTCTGACCTGGGGGCTCATCTTCCAATCTTTTGCCTTTTCATAATCTTCATTGCATTCTTGTGGCAATAATTCTGGAGTGGTTTGCCATTTCCTCCTCCAGTGGACCATGTTTTGTCAGAACTCTTCACTATGACCTGTCCATCTTGCACAGCTTAGCTTAAAATTTCATTGAGCTACCTAAGCCCCTTTATCACTGTGAAGCTGTGATCCATGAAGGGGATCATGTTGCTAATGTATAAATATATCTCCTTAAAAAAAATTCTTAAAATGTGCCAATGTTTTCATATCTAGATTTTTGTGTGTGCTAGGCCTAGCAATTTCAATTTGATTTTCTATTCTCCTTTATGAGCAATCTCAGCTTTTTCACTCATAACAACTTTTGTATAATTGCACACTAATTTTTTATTTCAAAATGTTTATGTCATAAGTAACTTTTATTTTCTCTCTCTCTATATATATTCTTTTTGTTGCTGTTATTTTCTTCCTGTATTCACATTATTAAAATGAAGTCACTCACTATCACACTCATTCTGCCATTCTGAATATATAAGCTTCAATCATTCTGGCATTTTCATTTATTCAAATTACATAGTCAAGTGTAATTATTTGCAGTTCCTTTCATTACTTTGCATTAGAGATTTCTTTCTAATACATATCTTTTTGATATATCTTCACCTTCTTGTTACATTTTTTAATACACCAAGGCCCTGAGATGCAATTAAATAAATTGGGCAGAAGTTGAATAGTACCCATGTGTAAGGCTTACTTGGTATTCTGTGAAGCATTTTAAGATAAGGGATTTCCTGAAAGTATTTGCTTATGCTTTACTCTCAGTTCTGATATGAAGAAAGTAAGAGTAAGAATTAATTGCTAATGTTTCCTGTTTCCTTTATATTTAATAATATTCTGTAGAAAGAAAATGGAAATGGTCATTAGCATTCCTTTTACATGACTTCAATAGTAATATGTAAAAAAGAAGTCAATACTGTGACTTTTTTGAATAATAAAAAAATAATGTTTCATAGAAAGAGGCAATGGTATGAGCGGGTTTTAGAAATAAGCAAAGCTGTATTTCAATGTTGATAGTATTGTGTGACCTTGTTTAACTTCTCAGCAATCTGTGATTTAATGATTTTCATGAGTGTGTGTTTGTTTTGAGGGAAGTACAATAATAAAATAAACCCTGGTTTCAAAGTTTTATTTCAGTTAGGTTCAGTTGCTCAGTCGTGTCCAGCTTTTTGTGAACCCCATGGACTGCAGCACGCCAGGCTTCTCTGGCCATTACCAACTCCCAGAGTTTGCTCAAACCCATGTTCATCAAGTCAGTGATCCCATCCAACCATCTCATCCTCTGTCGTCCTCTTCTCCTCCCGCCTTCAATCTTTCCCAGCATCAGGATCTTTTCCAGTGAGTCAGTTCTTCACATTAGGTGGCCAAAGTATTGGAGCTTCAGCTTCAGCATCAGTCCTTCCAATGACTATTCAGGACTGATTTCCTTTAGGATTGACTGGTTGGATCTTCTTGTAGTACAAGGGACTCTCATGAGTCTTCTCCAACACCACAGTTCAAAACCATCAATTCTTTGGCACTCAACATTCTTCATAATCCAACTCTCACATCCATCCATACATGACTACTGGAAAAATCATAGCTTTGACTACATGGACCTTTGTCAGCAAAGCAATGTCTCTGCCATTTAATAAGCTGTCCAGATTGATCATTTAATTAGTTTTATTTAATTTATCACATTTTACTTTCAAAATCTGGACAGTGGGCTTATTTTCTAATGTATTTCTCATTTTTTTTTTTTTTTTTTGTTAGCAAAGCTACTGATTTGGGGCTGTTTTTTGAACATTGTTCAAATCCCTACTTTTAGTTAACCATTCAATCTTTTATCTACACAATTATATATTCACTCATCTATTAAATTATTTAAAAGTCACCTGCTACAAACACATCAGATAAAGTATTGATGATTACATATATATATATATATATATATATATATATATATATATATATGATTTGAATTAGATCTGTATCTTAAATAAGCCTACTTAAACAACATATTGTCTTTTTATAGAGGAAGTTCAAAAAAAGAGGGAAAAAATAAATGTCCTTTGAACATTATCTATGTGCCAGTTCGAAAGGCTACCCACTCCAGAATTCTGGCCTGGAGAATTCCATGGACAGTCCATGGGGTCACAAAGAGTCAGACACGACTGAGCAGCTTTCAAAAAAAAAAAAAAAAGATTTTGAACTAGGTATTGCATATATGTTATCTTATTCAATTCCTAGACGAGTCCCTAACTGTGCCAAATGAAAAGAGTACTAGATAATGCTGAATAATAATATGAATATACTTAGCAATACTGAACATTTCAAATATTTTAAAATGGTAAATTTTATGTAAACATTTGGCCCAATGACATACATACGTGAAAATTTTGGATTAAAACTCAGTTTAATTTCTTTTTCCATCTAACATTTCCACTGAATAAGAACAATACCTTAAGAAGTACATTGGCAACCTCTTTGGGACTTCAAATAAACAATGGATAACATACCTGCATACTCCTACCACCAGATTCATTCTCTTCTGTTGAAATCATCTCTGTGTGAATCTCCTCCATCACACCATAGGTTTCCCTTAGGAAAGAACCTTGTCTTACTCATCTTGCTATTTCATACCTTGATACTGTACCTGGAATACTGGATGAGAGCAGGATCTTGGAGGACCCAATGTAAGAAATTGACCTTGAAAGATGTATAGAACTTAAAGAGATGAGGAAGACTGGGTTAGGAAAGGAGGAAATCCAGTTGACAGAAAGTACTCTGAGAATAAAAATGTGAATTTGGGGAAGCACGGGACATGTTAAGTCTAAAAAATCTGTCTCATTTCTTCAGTTGAGAAATCTAGATGAGTACTAAAGAGTATAGATGTTGATGGTATACAATTTATCTTAAACTTCATGACTCTGAACTGGATGTGTTAAATCTGGCTGCTCACTTACTGGTATAAGAAAATATCCAGATTAGATTAAATAGAATGACAGAATACACTAGCATTAAAAGATAAACAGTGTAAACAATATGCTAAAATAAGCATAGAATTCACCCTATCAGAGAGTATTCCAGGAAATTTTACACAATCATAATTAGTTTTAATGACAAGAAAGTTTCCTCAGAGATAATACATTGCTAAAGAATACAGGCTGAGTGAAAGACAGGATTAGCATGAGCACTATAGCCTACATTACTTGCAAATCAATACCTTTTGTTAATGAGAGTTGATCTGTCAACCAGTATTTACCTAAATCCTCAGAATAATGACCAGTGTTTATTGTGTGGATTCTGTGAGATCCTCAAGTGCTTTCTGAATCATCAAAGAAATATAAAATTGTTTTACATTATTTAAATGAAAATTAGGTTCTATCATATCTTAATTCTTTTAAAACTGCCATTCTATGCATAATACCATGGTGAACATATTAATCAGAACACTTAACTATTCTGAGCTTCTGATTCTTCATGGCTTCTGAATATTAAGGCTTTATCATTGTGCTTCTTCCATGTCAATCTCTGAGATATTGAACGGGGGAAAAAAATTCACTCATCTTCCAACTCTGGGCAGTATCATCTTGAACAATTTTCTCTTTCTGATAAGTTTCTTTCATATATTCAGATTGGTATGTGAATCCCATCTGCATTCATCTACAACATGTGCATAAATGTAATATATGTCAAAATTTAATTATGCATAGATTTTAAAGATGGCTATATCTTTAAAGTCTTACTTTAATGTTTTTAATTGACAGGAAAAAGTTTAAAATTTAAAAAAAGATATTGTAATCTATTATTAACATTAAACATCAGTGACAATTCTCTTTATGCATTTCTTTTTGTTCATATTTTAAAAAGTATGAAATATTCCACTTGTCATTCCAGAGCTTCAGGCCTTAGAAGCTATTGTTCTCTATATATGTGTGTATATACACACACATATATATCTGCATATATGTAACATTTTTTAAATCAGGTATTTTCTTACATAACTATAGATATCAAACCATTTTTAAAATGATTAGAGTGATGAAGTTTAGACTTTGGTCAATGAAAGAAGTCAAATATCTATTGAACATGAGGCTTATAAGGAAATCTGGAAATTCAGATAGAATTTTAATGAAATATTGAAGGAGCTGCAATCAACCAATGGAAAGTAGGAGGTCAAAGGAAACATGAAAAGTTACAAATAATTGGTCAGTAGGTTTTACTGCTCAATGAATGGCCCTATGTAGCTCAGCCTTCTTTCATTTACAGGGGACCAAAAGACTAGTCTTGACCAACTGGCCATGAGTACAAGTGTCATTTATGGGCTGGGTCACAGAAAATCAGTCAATTTCCTATGTTCTGGGTTCTTCTGATGAGAATCTCAAATGAATGCACAATTGTGACATGGCAGAGCTTATTTACGCTGGCTGACTGAGTCATTTTGCATAGCAGAGCCGTGCACCAACTTGTCAGGACATGAAGTAACATGGAATGATTTTAATGTGTTTAATTACTGAATTTTCAGTTGTTATCTAAGCATAGCCTAACCTAAATTGGCAAGAAGAGAAACTGGTTCTGGAAGTGGAATGATACAGTAATTAAATCTAAAATATACAACATTAGCTAAATGAAAAGTAACTATATTGGAGACTATAAAACTGATGATTCATATCATACAGTAGCAAAATATTTGATAAAAATTTAACTTGTGGTAGTTTGGAAAGCGAATCATTCTCTTTTTCACGCAACAGCACTGGATGATGTTCAGTAGCTAAGTCACATCCGGCTCTTTGTGATCCCGTAAACTGCAGCACACCTGGCTTCCCTGTGCTTCATTATCTCTTGGAGTTTGCTCAAACTCATGGCCATTAAATCAGTGATGTCATCCAAACATCTTGTCTTCTGTTGTCCCCTTCTCCTCCAGCCCTCAATCTTTTCCAGCATCCAGATATTTTCCAATGAGTCAGCTCTTCATATTAAGTGGCCAAGGTATTGGAGCTTCAGCTTCAGCATCAGTTCTTCCAATGAATATTCAGGGTTGATTATCTAAAGGTAATCATAGACTACCTTTAGCAGTCATTGACTGCTTTGATCTCCTTGCAGTCCAAGGGGCTCTCAAGAGTCTTCTCCAACACTACAATTCATAAGCATCTGTTCTTCAACACTCAACCTTCTTTATGGTTCAACTCTCACATCTGTATACGACTACTGGAAAAATCATAGCTTTCACTATATGGAACTTTTTCAGCAATGTAATGTCTCTGCTTTTTAATATGCTCTCTAGCTTTGTCACAGCTTTTCTTCCTTGGCACAAGCTTTTCTTCCAAGGACTAAGTTCCATGTCTGGTTCTAACTGTTGCTTCTGGACCAGCACACTGGTTTATCAGGAGACAGGTGAGATGGTCTGGTGTCTCTATCTCTTTAAGAATTTTCTACAGTTTGTTGTGATCCACACAAAGATTTTAGTATAGTCAGTGAAGCAGAAGTAGACAACAAAAGCATTGGCACTGGGAAAGAGGTTCAGAACTAAACCTTAGTAATGTGGATTAGTTGCTATTGGAAGGATTAGGAAAAGTACTAGATGAAATAGATGATCTATGATAGAGCTGGCAGGGATACATGTAGAAGTAAAAGGTCACAGTCATTCTATAAATCTAAGAGTTTGAAATATTTAAAAATATTTTGTGGCCTCAAATTACTAAAAATAAGCTAAAAGGCTTTGATTCAGGAACTTTGATATGTGGCCATTACATTGAGAGAACAACTTGAGGGAGGGAAAGCAAATCTGTACAGCAAATCTTGGAACTGTATCCTCAGAAGAACACTGGATGTGATTATTATTATACAAACTTAACTAAATAAAGCAATTAGAAGGCTGCTTTTTTTTTTTTTTTAACTTTTTGTTTTGTATTTAGCAGGGGTGTGAGAGGGCCGAGAGGAGCTACTCCATGTTCAAGGTCAGGAGGGGCGGCTGTGAGGAGATACCCCTCATCCAAGGTAAGGAGCAGTGGCTGTGCTCTGCTGGAGCAGCCGTGAAGTGATACCCCACGACCAAGGTAAGAGAAACCCAAGTAAGATGGTAGGTGCTGCGAGAGGGCATCAGAGGGCAGACACACTAAAACCATAATCACAGAAAACTAGCCAATCTGATCACACAGACCACAGTCTTGTCTAACTCAGTGAAACTAAGCCATGCTGTGTGGGGCCACCCAAGATGGATGGGTCATGGTGGAGAGGTCAGACAGTGTGGTCCACTGGAGAAGGGAATGGCAAACCACTTCAGTATTCTTGCCTTGAGAACCTCAAGAACAGTATGAAAAGGCAAAATGATAGGACACTGAAAGAGGAACTCCCCAGGTCGGTAAGTGCCCAATATGCTACTAGAGATCAGTGGAAAAATACTCCAGAAAAAATAAAGGGATGGACTCAAAGCAAAAACAACACCCAGTTGTGGATGTGACTGGTGATAGAAGCAAGGTCCAATGCTGTAAAGAGCAATATTGCATAGGAACCTGGAATGTTAGGTCCATGAATCAAGGCAAATTGGAAGTGGTCAAACAGGAGATGCAAAGAATGAATGTCAACATTCTAGGAATCAGCTAACTAAAATGGTCTGGAATGGATGAATTTTACTCAGATGACCATTACATCTACTACTGCGGGTAGGAATCCCTTAAAAAAATGGAGTAGCCATCATGGTCAACAAAAGAGTCCGAAATGCAGTACTTGGATGCAATCTCAAAAACGACAGAATGATCTCTGTTTCCTTCCAAGGCAAACCATTGAATATCACAGTAATCCAAGCCTATGCTCCAACCAGTAATGCTGAAGAAGCTGAAGTTGAATGGTTCTATGAAGACCTACAAGACCTTTTAGAACTAACACCAAAAAATATGTCCTTTTCATTATAGGGGACAAGAATGCAAAAGTACAAAGTCAAGAAACACCTGGAATAACAGGCAAATTTGTTCTTGGAGTACGGAGTGAAGCAGGGCAAAGGCTAATAGAGTTTTGCCAAGAAAACACACTGGTCATAGCAAACACCCTCTTCCAAAAACATAAGAGAAGACACTACACATGGACATCACCAGATAGCCAACACCAAAATCAGATTGATTATATTCTTTGCAGCCAAATATGGAGAAGCTCTATATAGTCAGCAAAAACAAGACCTGGAGCTGACTGGCTCAGATCATGAACTCCTTATTGCCAAATTCAGACTTAAATCGCAGAAAGTAGGGAAAACCACTACACCATTCAGGTGTGACCTAAATCAAATCCCTTATGATTATACAGTGGAAGTGAGAAATAGATTTAAGGGACTAGATCTGATAGAGTGCCTGAAGAACTATGGACGGAGGTTCGTGACATTGTACAGGAGACAGGGATCAAGACCATCCCCATGGAAAGAAATGCAAAAAAGCAAAATGGCTGTCTGAGGAGGGCTTACAAATAGCTGTGAAAAGAAGAGAAGTGAAAAGCAATGGAGAAAAGGAAAGATATCTCCATTGGAATGCAGAGTTCCAAAAATAGCAAGGAGAGATAAGAAAGCCTTCCTCAGTGATCAATGCAAAGAAATAGAGGAAAACAACAGAATGGGAAAGACTAGACATCTCTTCAAGAAAATTAGAGATACCAAGGGAACATTTCATGCAAAGATGGGTTTGATAAAGGACAGAAATGGTATGGACCTAACAGAAGTAGAAGATATTAAGAAGAGATGGCAAGAATACACAGAAGAACTGTACAAAAAAGGTCTTCATGACCCAGATAATCACAATGGTGTGATCACTCACCTAGAGCCAGACATCCTGGAATACAAAGTCAAGTGGGCCTTAGAAAACATCACTACAAACAAAGCTAGTGGAAGTGATGGAATTCCAGTTGAGCTATTTCAAATCATGAAATATAATGCTGTGAAAGTGCTGCACTCAATATGCCAGCAGATTTGGAAAACTCAGCAGTGGCCACAGGACTGGAAAAGGTCCGTTTTCATTCCAATCCCAAAGAAAGGCAATGCCAAAGAATGTTCAAACTACCACACAATTGCACTCATCTCATACAGTAATAAAGTACTGCTCAAAATTCTCCAAGACAGGCTTCAGCAATACATGAACCATGAACTTCCAGATGTTCAAGCTGGTTTTAGAAAAGGCAGAGGAACCAGAGATCAAATTGCCAATGTCCACTGGATCATTGAAAAAGCAAGAGAGTTCCAGAAAAACATCTATTTCTGCTTCATTGACTATGCCAAAGCCTTTGACTGTGTGGATCACAATAAACTGTGGAAAATTCTGAAAGAGATGAGAATACCAGACCATCTGACCTGCCTCTTGAGAAACCTGTATGCAGGTCAGGAAGCAATAGTTAGAACTGGACATGGACCAACAGACTGGTTCCAAATAGGATAAGGAGTGTGTCAAGGCTGTATATTGTCACCCTGCTTATTTTACTTATATGCAGAGTACATCATGAGAACGCTGGGCTGGAAAAAGCACAAGGTGGAATCAAGATTGCTGGGAGAAATATAAATAACCTCAGATATGCAGATCACACCACTCTTATGGCAGAAAATGAAGAGGAACTAAAAAACCTCTTGATGAAAGTGAACGAGGAGAGTGAAAAGGTTGGCTTAAATCTCAACATTCGGAAAACGAAGATCATGGCATCCAGTCCCATCCCTTCATGGCAAATAGATGGGGAAACAGTGGAAACAGTGACTGACTTTATTTTTTTTGGGGGGGGGGGCTCCAAAATCACTGCAGATAGTGATTGCAGCCATGAAATTAAAAGACACTTACTCCTTGGAAGGAAATTTATGACCACCTTCGGTAGCATATTAAAAAGCAGATCATTACTTTGCCAACAAAGGTCTTTCTATTCAAGGTTATGGTTTTTCCAGTGGTCTTGTATGGATGTGAGAGTTGAACTGTGAAGAATGCTGAGCGCTGAAGAATTGATTCTTTTGAACTGTGGTGTTGGAGAAGACTCCTGAGGCGCTCTTGGACTGCAAGGAGATCCATCCAGTCCATCCTAATGGAGATCAGTCCTGGGTTTTCATTGGAAGAACTGATGCTGAAGCTGAAACTCCAATATTTAGGCCACCTCATGTGACGAGTTGACTCATTAGAAAAGACCCTGATGCTGGGAGGGATTGGGAGAAGGAGGAGAAGAGGACGAAAGAGGATGAGATGGCTGGATGGCATCACCGACTCGATGGACATGAGTTTGAGTAAACTCCGCATGTTGATGATGGACAGGGAGGCCTGGTGTGCTGCGATTCATGGGGTCGCACAGAGTTGGACAAGACTAAGCGACTGAACTGACTGACTGATAGCTGATTAACAATGTTGTGATAGTTTCAGTTGCACAGCAAATGGATTCAGCCATACATTTAAATATATCAATTCTCCCTCAAACATCCCTCCTTTTAGACTGCTACACAACACTAAAGAGAATGTCATATGCTCTGCAGTAGGTCCTTGTTGGTTATCAATTTTAAATAATGTGCATATCCATCCCAAACTCCCTAACTCTTGCCCCCATTCTTCCTCCCTGCAACCGTAAGTTCATTCTTTAAATCTGTCTCTTTCTCTGTGAATGTCTCTCTCTTTTGTAAATATACTCATTTGTATCATTTCATTTTAGATTCCACATGTAAGGGATGTCATATGATATTTCTCCTTCTCTGTCTGAGTTACTGCACTTAGTATGACAATCTCTAGATCTATTCATGTTGCTGAAAATAGCAATTTCATTCTTTTTAATAGATAGATAATATTCCATACACACACATACACACACACACACACATCACCACCACCACATTTTATCCATTCCTCTATTGAAGGCCACCAAGTTTTTGAAAGAGTGAATTGACACTTAAAAAGTCATTCTCAGGAAAGAGAGAGTGGATGATGAATAGATTTAAAAGGTTTGTGTCATTAAAATATTCTTATCAGGCTCTTTCCTCCTAATTGTTATAGTCAATGACAGTGAAGTGAGCACTTCCAATGCATAATAGCAGGTTATTGATATGATGGTGATATTATTATGGTTATCAAAGGTCAAGAATCATACAGAATGAGCGCTTCAACTTATTAGTCAGAAGTACATGTCTGACAAAACGTGATCCACTTGAGGAAGGAAAGGCAAAAACCACTCTTGTATACTTGCCATGAGAACTCCATGAACTGTATAAAAAGGCAAAAAAGATATTACACAGAAAGTTGAGCCTCTCAGGTTGGAAGCTGTCTAATATGCTACTGGGGAAGGAGGACAACTAGCTCCAGAAAGAATGAAGAGGCTGGGCCAAAGCAGAAACAGCACTCAGTTGTGGATGTGTCTGGTAATGAAAATAAAATCTGATGCTGTAAAACAGTATTGCATAGGAGCCTGGACTGTTAGGTCCGTGAAACAAGGTAAATTGGACATGGTGAAGCAGGAGATGACAAGAGTAAACATTGACATCTTAGGAATCAGTGGATTAAAATGAACAAAAATGGGTGAATTTAATTCAGATGACTATTATATGTACTACTGTGAACAAGAATCCCATAGAACAAATGGAGTAACCCTCATAATTAACAAAAAGAGTCTAAAATGCAGTACTTTTTGTGCAGCCTCAAAAAAGACAGAATGATCTCGGTTTGTTTCCAAGGCAAACCATTCAATGTCACAGTAATACAAGCCTATGCCCCAAGCCCCTATGCCAAAGAAGCTGAAGTTTATCAGTTCTAGGAAGACCTACAAGAGTTCATAGAGCTAAAACAAACAAATAAACAAACAAATAAAAAAAGATGTACTATTTATCATAAGGAATTAGAATACAAAAGTAGGAAGTCAAGAGATACCTGGAGTAACAGGCAAATTTGGCCTTTGAGTACAAAATGAAGCAGGGCAAAGGCTAACAGAATTCTGACAAGGCAACACACTGATCACAGAAAACACACTTTTTCCAACAACACAAAAGACAGCTTTACACATGGACTTCACCGAATGGTCAATACTGAAATCAGATTGATTACATTCTTTGCAGTGGAAGATGGAGAAACTGTATACAGTCAACAAAAACAAGACCTGGAGGTGACTCTGGCTTAGATCATCAGCTTCTCATAGCAAATTCAGGATTAACCTAAAGAAAGTGGAGAAAACCACTTTTTTTGTGAGTGAGTGAGGTACAGTTTAAATCAAATCCCCTATGAATATACAGTGGAAGTGATGAATAATTTCAAGGGATTAGATCTACTAAACAGAGTCCTGAAGATCTATGGGCATAGGTTCATCATATTATACAGGAGGCCACTAACAAAACCATTCCAAAGGACAAAAAAAAAAAAAAAAATTGCAAGAAAGCAAACTGATTGTCTGAGGAAGCTTTAAAAATAGCTGAGGAAAGAAGAGAAGTGAAAAGCAAGGGAGAAAGGGAAAGGTAAATCCAATTAAATGCAGAGTTCCAGAGAAGAGCAAGGAAAGACACTATGTGTTCTTCAATGAGCAGTGTAAAGGAATATAGGAAATCAATGGAAGGAGAAAGACTAGAGATCTCTTCAAGAAAATTGGAAATATAAAAGGAATATTTAATTCAAAGATGGACACAATAGAGGACAGAAATGGTAAAAACTTAATAAATCAAGAAGAAATGGCAAGAACACACAGAAGAACTGTACAAGAAAGATCTTAATGACCTGATAACCATGATGATTAGTCACTCCCCCAGAGCCAGACATTCTGGAGTGTGAAGTCAAGTGGTCCTTAGGAAGCACTGCTGCCAATAAAGCTAGTGAAGGTGATGGAATTCCAGTAGAACTATTTAAAATTCTAAAAGATGATGCTATTAAAGTGCTGCACACACTGTGTCAAGAAATTTAGAAAACCCAGAAGTGGCTACAGGAATGGAAAAGGTCAATCTTCATCCCAATTCCCAAGATGGGCAGAACCAAAGAATGTGCAAAACACTACAATTGGACTCATCTCCCATGCTAGTAAGGTCATAGTCAACATCCTTCAAGCTAGGCTTCAGCATTATGTGATCTGAGGACTTTCAGATGTTCAAGCTGGATTTAGAAAAGTCAGAAGAACCAGAGATCAAATTGCCAACATTCACTGGATCATAGACAAAGCAAGGGAATTCCAGGAAAATATCTACCTCTGTTTCACTGACTATACTAAAACCTTTGTGTGGATCATAGCAAACTGTGGAGAACTCTAAAAGAGATGGAAACCTGTATGCCAGTCAACAAGCAACAGTGAGAACCTTGTATCAACAAATGACTGATTCAGGATTGAGAAAGATGTATGACAAGGCTGTTTATTGTCACCCTGTTTATTTAACTTATATGCAGAGCACATCATGCAAAATGCTGGGATGGATGAGTTACAAGCTGGAATCAAGATTTCTGGGAGAAATATCAACAAACCTCATATATGCGGATGATACCACTCTAATGGCCTAATTTGAAGAGGAACTAAACAACCTCTTGATGAGAATAAGGAGGAGAGTGAAAAAGTTGGTTCAAAACTCAAAATTGAAAAACAAGTTCATGGCATCTGGTTCCATCACTTGATGACAAATAGAATGGGAAAAGGTGGAAACACTGATATTTCCTCTTCTTAGGCTGTAAAAGCACTGCAGATGTTGACTGCAACCATGAAATTAGAAGACAATTGCCTCTTGGCAGGAAAACTATGACAAAACTAGACAGTGTGTTTAAAAGGAAAGACATCACTTTGCAACAAAGTTCTGTATAGTCAAAGCTATGATTTTTCCAATAGTCATACACAAATGTGAAAATTGGACCATAAAGAAAGCTGAGGACCAAAGAATTGATGCTTTCAAACTGTGGTGCTGGAGAAGACTCTTGAGAGTCTTTTGGAAAGCAAGGAGATCATACCAGTCAATCTTAAAGGAAATCAAGCCTGAATATTCATTGGAAGGACTGATACTCAACCTGAAGCTCCAATACTTTGGCTACCTGATGGGAAGAGCCAACTCATTGGAAAAGACTCTGATGCTGGGAAAGATTGAAGGCAGAAAGAGAAGAGGGCAACAGGGAATGAGATATTTGAAGGCATCAATGAAACGTTGAAACATTGAAGGCATCACTGATTCAATGGATATGAACTTGTGCAAGGACTGAGAAGGACTGGGAAACTTGGTGTGCTGCAGTCCATCGGGTTGTGAAGAATTGGACATGACTTTGGGGCTGCACAAGAGCAACACATATTCATTGATTCATTACTTATCATTCAAATCTCAAACCTTTTTTTTTTTTTTGGAAGATGAATAATGGTATGGCAGAAGAGAAAATGAATGAAAGTATGCTTATTACTCATATCTTTTCAACAACCCCCACAATTGAAGTCAAGCTTTCCAGGTAGTGCAGTGGTAAAGAATCTGCCTGCCAATGCATCAGGTGCAAGAGACGTGGGTTTGATCTCTGGGTTGAGAAGATCCCCTGGAACAGGTAGTGGCAGCCCACTCCAGTCTTCTTGCCTGGAAAATCCTATAGACAAAGGATCCTGGTGGGCTATAGCTCATGGGGTCACAAAGAGTTGAACATGACTGAGATACTAAGTGGGGTATCTCTTTGGCTTAGAGTGTCTGGTAAAATATGGAAACTTGTCCCCTGAGATCCATGGGCTTCAGTGTTAACTTCTAACTTACATGCACAATTTCATGTATATGTTTAATTTCATTTTCCCTCCTGGGAAGAACATTAACTACTTCAGATTTTTTAAAGAATATATAATTTCAAAAATTTAAATGCCCAAATGTTTGGAAAAAAGAGGAGGACTTTCCATCAGATTGTCTTTATTCATTGTATTATCTCTGTTTGGCTGTCTATTAACAGTTATCCATTGCAAACTCTCATACAGTCAACAGAAATTTGTTTTCTTATTACCCTCAACTCAGTAATATTTGCCTACAAACACTGTACTGGGGTCTCCTCTTTTCTTTCACTCATATTGTTCTCTTGGCTATGAAGAAAAGAAATTCTAAACAATTATGTACCATTGCATCTTCTAATTTTGAACTCTCTCAGTAACTAAAATTCCTCTATTTCCATTTAAAATGCAACAGTGCCTTTTAAAAATTAAATTTTTAACACCCATGTGATTTAAATATCAAAATACTACAAACTTTACTTTGAGAGGTTTTATTCCAAGTGTGTGCCTTTCCTCTGTTCTACCTCTGGTTCCCTATAAATAATAATTTTAATACACACACACACACACACACACATATATATAGAGAGAGAGACAGAGAGACAGAGAGAGAGACAGAGAGAGTCAGTTTTTCTTTGTGGAAATATGAAGAAAATTAAACATGTATTCTTATATTTCTCCTTTCCTTACACAAAAGTAGAAAATTATGCAATATAATTTTAAACTATTCTCAATCATTATTGCGGTGTTCACTTTATTTGAATTTTTGTTATTGAATATCCTTCTTGAATTTCCAACTCATATTTTATCTTAAATATTGTTTTGTCTTTGATAGAACTTAAAAAAATCATTTAAAAGATGAATTCTCAAAACAAACATTTACTTTTATACTTACATCTTGTTTTGCTGGTTATTCCTGTTGACTGACTTCTAAATCATAAGATGAATGAAAAATCACAGCCAATTAAATAGATTAGTAGTTTTCTTTTCAATTTGGTTTAAAGGATGGAGGAAACAAAATATTAATCATATTGATACTGACAAATTTTACTGGGGAAGATAGAATGATAATTTTATTATGTAGCTTCCTCTGCGTATGAAAATGAAGTGAAAGTGTTAGTCACTCAGTTGTGTCCGACTCTTTGTGACCCCCATGAACTGTAGCCTGCCAGTCTTCTCTCTCCATGGAATTATCGAGGCAAGAACACTGGAGTGGGTAGCCATTTCCTTCTCCAGGAGATCTTCCCCATCCAGAGATTGAGCCCAGCTCTTCCTCATTGAATTCTTTACCAACTAAGTCACCAATGAAACAATTAATTATATGATAAACTTCAGAAATTCTCAATTACATAAATGAGTTAATTTTCACTTGGAATCTGTAAAAGAAAAATATCATGTGCAATATTTACCCCAAATTATTTAAAAGTCTGACTAACATTACCAAGAACAAGTGCTCTTCAAAACAAAATTTGGGTAAGTATGTGTAGTCTCAGGAAAGCAAGTAGTAAAAGGGATTAATTAGAGATCCTCAATTCTACTCAATATTTTAAGCTTTATAAAACAATTCCCAGCATCACTGTCTGTTTACAGTTGTTGATGGGATACCTAGGTAGAGACAATTTCAGGAGAATTTCCGTTCATAAATACATTAAAAAAAAAAAATCTATGTTCTCAATACATGTATTGTACACATTAATAAGAGATGATTACAAACAGATTACAGCTATTTTAATGGTTTGCAATTTAGTTTGAATCTGCATCATCTCCCTATCTACCCAGGACACTTTGAGATATATATATATATCTCATATATATACATACATATATACATACATACATACATGTGGAGATAAAAAATAAATCTATCCATTAGAAATTCAAAGACCTTTGGTATAAACTCTGCAGCTGAATGTTAGAAGAGTTTTCTTAACACACTTGTAATTAAAAAGTACTTGGTGATGAACTGAAGCCATTTATTGTACTCTGATTAGGGAAGCCAAAAAAGATAAAAATGTCACATATAAAAATAAGCATCATGACTACTAAAGGAATTTTATCATCGTGCAATGTGTCAAGGGACTAAATTTGATATATAAAAACTCTTTCCCCTAGAAAATGATCTTTAAAAATGTAGTAATTCTTTAAAAATATTTATTTCCAAGTATAGATTTCAAATAAATCAGTAGTTTAAAATAAATAAATAAATAAAAGTCTCTAGTCAAAGCTGATATGCAAAATAAATAAAATAAGTTCAGTACAAAATCTCAGTTAAGAAAATTCTGGTATAATAAGTGAAGTGTCATTTATTTGGCCTTCTCTAGAAATATAAATATATTTAAACCCTCTCAACCTCATGTAGTATTTAAAGACAACTTTCCTCCCCTTGAAAATGACTCCAAATGCTTTGTTTATGCCATTTGCTGCTAGAGATACAACTTTCTCATTTTATCTCAAATGGTGAGAATTTATGTTTCAAGTTTTCTTCATTACTACCTTCCCAACAAAGCCTTTCTTTGAGGTCCTTAAATTGAACGTGAATTTTGAACTACCACTAAATTGTGTTTGTTCATATTAGAACTTGATATACTCAATTGTATATTTACCTTTTTCTCTTAGACTCTAAGCTCCTGAAGTACAAGTACAACTTTGCATTTAGCATAATACCTTACAATTATTAGGAGCTCACAAAATGACCAGTAAATGAGTTTACTAGAGTATAATTCAACACTGACCAGCACTGGGGATGTAAAGAGGGGGAGGAAGATTTATGTTTGAGCCATTAATCCACACTACACTAGCAAAATCTTCATTAAACTTCAAATTTTTTATGACTTGCTTTTGATATTGACTGGCTTCCTTGTTGGCTCACTTGGTAAAGAGTCTGTCTGCAATGCGGGAGACCTGGGTTCAATTCCTGGGTCAGGAAGATCCCCTGGAGAAGAAAATGGCAACCCACTCCAGTATTCTTGCCTGGAGAATTCCATGAACAGAGGAGTCTTGTGGGCTATAGTCCATGGGGTCACAAAGAGTTCGACACGACTGAGTGTCTAACACTTTGATATTGAATGAATATACACCAATTTAATGTCCATGAGATAAGAAGAATAGTAATGCATTTAAAACATAAGAGAATTTCTATAATGAAATAAAAATAGTTGATCAGCATACTACATAAAATTTCCTAAGTGTTACTAATGCTTTGTGAATTGCACTTTGAAAAACAATGACCTGCTCAATCAACTTATGCTAAAATTTATTTCAGGTGAAAAAAATATAAGACAATTGACAAGTTGTTGTTGGGTGCACATCATATGCTTGGCATATTCTGGCTTAAGTAAAGAACAAATTAAGAGCCCACAGCATAGTCATTTATTGAAGTGATTATTCATAGACTCGGTTCAGTTCAGTTCAGTTCAGTCACTCAGTCGTGTCAGACTCTTTGTGACTCCATAAACTGCAGCACGCCAGGACTCCCTGTCTGTCACAAACTCCCAGAGTTTACCCAAACTCATGTCCACTGAGTCGGTGATGCCATCCAACCATCTCACCCTCTGTCGTCCCCTTATCCTCCTGACCTCAGTTTTCCCAGCATCAGGGTGTTTTCAGATGAGTCAATTCTTCACATTAGGTGGCCAAAGTATTGAAGTTTCAGCTTCAGAATCAATTCTGCCAGTGAACACCCAGGACTGATCTACCTTAGGATGGACTGGTTGGATCTCCTTGCTGTCCAATGGACTCTCAAGAGTCTTCTCCAACATCACAGTTCAAAAGCACCAATTCTTTGGCACTCAGCTTTCTTCACAGTCCAACTCTCACATCCATACATGACTACTGGAAAAACCATAGCCTTGAAAAGATGGACCTGTTTTGGCAAAATAATGTCTCTGCTTTTTAATATGCTGTCTAGGTTGGTTATAATTTTCCTTCAAGGATTAAATTTCTTTTAACTTCATGGCTGCAGTCACAATCTGCAGTGATTTTGGAGCCCCCAAAAATTTAGTCTCTCACTGTTTTTCTCTGTTTCCCAATGTATTTTCCCATGAAGTGATGGGACCAGATGCCATGATCTTAGTTTTCTGAATGTCAAGCTTTAAGCCAACTTATTCACTCTCCTTTTTCACTATCAGCAAGAGGCTCTTTAGTTCCTCTTCACTTTCTGCCATAAGGGTGGTGTCATCTGCATATCTGAGGTTACTGATATGTCTCCCGGCAATCTTGATTCTAGCTTGTGCTTTAGCCCAGGGTTTCTCATGATGTAATCTACATATAAGTTAAATAAGCAGGGTGACAATATACAGCCTTGATGTACTCCTTTTCCTATTTGGAACCAGTCTGTTTTTCCATGTCCAGTTCTAACTGTTGCTTCCTGATCTGCATACAGGTTTCTTAAGAGGCAGGTCAGGTGGTCTGGTATTCCCATCTCTTTCAGAATTTTCCAGTTTATTGTGATCCACACAGTCAAAGGCTTTGGCATAGTCAATAAAGCAGAAATAGATATTTTTCTGGAACTCTCTTGCTTTTTTGATGAGCCAGTGGATGTTTGCAATTTGATCTCTGGTTCCTCTGCCTTTTCTAAAACCAACTTGAACATCTGGAAGTTCATGGTTCACATATTGCTGAAGCCTGGCTTGGAGAATTTTAAACACTACTTTACTAGCATGTGAGGTGAGTGCAATGTCTGGTAGTCTGAGCATTCTTTGGCACTGCCTTTCTTTGGATTGGAATCAAAGTTAACCTTTTCCAGGACAGTGGCCGCCGATGAGCTTACCAAATTTGCTGGCATATTGAGTGCAGCACTTTCACAGCATCATCTTTTAGGATTTGAAACAGCTCAACTGGAATTCCATCACCTTCACTAGCTTTGTTCTTAGTGATGGTTCCTAAGGCCCACTTGACTTCATGTTCTAGGATGTCTGGCTCTAGGTGAGTGATCACACCATCGTGATTATCTGGGTCATGAAGATCTTTTTTGTACAGTTCTTCAGTGTATTCTTACCACCTCTTCTTAATATTTTCTGCTTCTGTTAGGTCCATACCATTTCTGTCCTTTATCGAGCCCATCTTTGCATGAAATGTTCCCTTGGTATCTCTCATTTTCTTGAAGAGATCCCTAGTCCTTCCCATTCTGTTATTTTCCTCTATTTCTTTGTGCTGATCACTAAGGAAGGTTTTCTTATCTCTCCTTGTTATTCTTTGGAACTCTGCATTCAAATGGGTATATCTTTCCTTTTCCCTTTTGTTTTTCATGTCTCTTCTTTTCACAGCCGTTTGTAAGGCCTGCTCAGGCAGCCATTTTGCTTTTTTACATTTCTTTTTCTTATGGATGGTCTTGATCCCTGTCTCCTGTACAATGTCAAGAACCTCCATCCATAGTTCTTCAGGCACTCTGTCTATCAAATCTAGTCCCTTAGATCTATTTCTCACTTCCACTGTATAAATGTAAGGGATTTGATTTAGATCATACCTGAAAGGTCTAGTGGTTTTCCTGACTTCCTTCAATTTAAGTCTGAATTTAGCAATAAGGAGTTCATGATCTAAGCCACAGTTAGCCCCCAGTCTTTATTTTTGCTGACCGTATAGAGTGTCTCCATCTTTGGCTGCAAAGAATATAATCAGTTTGATTTTGGTGTTGGCCATGTGGTGATGTCCCTGTGTAGAGTTGTCTCCTGTGTTGTTGGAAGAGGATGTTTGCTATGATCAGTGCATTCTCTTGGCAAAACTCTATTAGCCTTTGCCTTGCTTCATTCTGTACTCCAAACCCAACTTTCCTATTCCTTTGGGTAACTCTTGACTTCTTACTTTTGCATTCCAGTCCCCTATGAGGAAAAATACATATTTTTTTTTTGGTGTTAGTTCTAAAAGTTCTTGTAGGTCTTCATAGAACCATTCAGCTTTAGCTTCTTCAGCATTACTGGCAGGGTCATAGACTTGGATTACCGTGATACTGAATGGTTTGCCATGGAAATGGACAGAGGTCATTCTGTCTTTCTTGGGATTACATCCAAGTACTGCATTTTGACTCTTTTGTTGACTATGATGGCAACTCCATTTCTTCTAAGGGATTCCTGCCCACAGTAGTTGATATAATGATCATCTGAGTTAAATTCACCCATTCCAGTCCATTTTACTTCGTTGATTCCTAGAATGTCAACGTTCACTCTTGCCATCTCCTGTTTGACCACTTCCAATTTGCCTTGATTCATGGACCTAACGTTCCAGGTTCCTATGCAATATTGCTGTTACAGCATCGGACCTTGCTTCTATCACCAGTCACATACACAACTGGGTGTTGTTTTTGCTTTGGCTCCATCCCTTCATTCTTGCTGGAGTTATTTCTCCACTGATCTCCAGTAGCATATTGGGCACCTACCTACCTGGGGAGTTCATCTTTTAGTGCCCTATCTTTTGGCCTTTTCATACTGTTTTGTAATAAAAATGCCCTAGTCCCAAATCTGTGATTGAAAAAAGTTAAAAGAATAGATTTAGTGAAGTTCTGTCACACAGATTTGTGTTAGGTTATGTTTTCTAAGATATAAGATGATTTAAATATTCATTCTTACTTACTAGCCTATTCTTTCTTCCCCTAACCTGGGGTTATGTAAGGTTATCTTTCCAAAATCTACTTTTATTATTTTCTTCTCATAAACATCTGACACTGGGTATGTATGTTTTTATTTCTCCCTTTAAAAAGAATGTTTATTTTTATTACAATAACTATGACCACATAGAGCTTTAAAAGTGAGAAAACTGGCTTCAAAATAGGGGAAGAAAGTAGTTCTGATAAACTTTCAGTATTGTCCTTCATATATTAAAACTGGGAAGTTTTGTGGCTATGCATGGATGCTTTAACCTCATCTTTACCCAGAAATGTTTTTGAAAATGTTAGTGATCTAATAATGAGACACCCAACAGTGGAAAATAATATCCTTTTTATTTGGATTGGAAGCAAATCTTAAAACATAATAGTTTCATTATTTTTACACTAAGCATCCCCAGATTAAGTGAACCTTGCATCCAACTGTTGAATCAATGTTTAGTGCAATTGCAGAGTAAGATGCATTGCTTGTGTTCCTGCAATTTCAAAAGTGGACATATTTTTCATGTCTGCTATTTTGATATAAGACTCAATTCTAATAGTATTTCAACAAAAAATATGTTTTGGGGGAATTAGTTTCCTAGTTGATAAGATTCTGACAATGATTGATGTTTGATACTTCAAATCCATTCATAAATGTTTCAGTACTTTGATTGCCTTTGGAAGCAAAACTAAAACCCAAGGAGAAATATTATTTGAAGCATGGCTCAAGCCAATAACAACACAAATTCAAACAAATGCAGACATGGCTTAAATGTCACAACAGTTGAAGTTGTGGTAATCATGTTTTACCTTATATAAAAATTTGATTCCACAGAATTTATAGCATTTTTTTTTTATTTTTATACTTATTATGCTTAATATGATTATATAGATAATTTAAATAGATACCCATCAGTTATCCAAATAGGATATTAAGTTGATTTCAACTTCTCAGAATAAACAAGGCCATAATCCTTGTTATACACTTGGTTTTATCTTATCTTTTCTGAATAGTCAGAATTGCACACCATTGTTCCTTTAGGTCAAGAATATAATGACAACAACAGCAAAACCTTGATTTTAATGCTTATTAATTGAGCAGATGGCTGTATTTTAGTAGGGTGGTTTAAGAAGGTCTCTCTCAAGAATAATACTGGGGCAGTTCTCTGAGTATGGGAAGAAAATGTGTCAAGTGAATATCTAAAAAAAAAATATTCCCAGGAAAGGGAATAGTTAACCACATTAAAGCCTGTGAGGAAGGGAAGAGTTAGGGATGCACAGGAAAAGAAAAAAAAAAAAAAAAAAAAAAGTCCACAGAGCGCAGTGAGCTTGAGGAGAGAGGTAAGATTGATTGTTACCTTTGAAGATAAGATTGATTGTTATGGTAAGACATTGTACCATAAATGTAATTGGAAACAATTCTCAAGAGTTTGAGTAGGAAAGTGACAAGATCTGAGAGATGTTTTAAGAAGAGTATTTAGCTACTGGATAGAGAGTGGAATATAGGGAATGATGAGTAAAAGTAAGAAAACCATGAAACTATCAACTTCAACAACCCAGGTGAGGAATGATGGGAAATTTTACTAGTTGAAGGTCATATGCATGTCTGCTGAGTTGCTTCAGTCATTTCCAACTCTCTGTGATGCTGTGGACTGTAGCCTGCCAGCTCCTCAACCCATGGGATTCTCCAGGCAAGAATACTGGAGAATGCTGTCATTTCCTCCTCCAGGGGATCTTCCTGACCCAGGGATCAAATCCGTGTCTCCTGTTTTGCAGTCAGATTCCTAACTGACTGAGCCACCAGGGAAACCTTGACGGCCATATAGGTGTCAGTAAATGGTCATATCTGGAAAAATTTTAAGTTAGAGCTGCTGCTGCTGCTACTAAGTCACTTCAGTCGTGTCGGACTCTGTGTCACCTTATAGACGGCAGCCCACCAGGCTCCCCTGTCCATGGGATTGTCCAGGCAAGAGTACTGGAGTGGGTTGTCATTGCCGTCTCCTAAATTAGAGCTAAACACTAGCTAATGGTTTAAATATGGGTTCTGGGAGAAGAGAAGGAGTTGGCCAGGACAACTAAATGAGTGGTGGTGATGTTTTTGAAGGTGGAGTAGATTGGTGGAGAACATTTTAGGGGATAAGAAAGGAAGGAATCAACAGTTTTGTTTAGGGCATATATGCTAGATGTTCAGGTTGGTGACATACACACCTAAGAATCACCTGTGGATATATGGTATTTAAAGCTAAAGGAATGAATGAAATAATCTAAAGAATAAATTTGGATCAATAAAAGGAGAGTCTGAGGGTGAGTTCTTATGGGAGTGCAACATGAAAAGTCCAAGGAAGACAATCCTGAGAAGGAATAGTCCCTGCAGTCAGAGGAAACCTGGGCGATTCTTTTGTCCCAGAAGGTAAGTGATGAAACAATTTCGAGAAAGATCAGATGCCAGTGAGAGGTTGTGTATGATGGTAATTATGAAAGGATTGCTGAATTTACCAGTGTAGAGAATGCTGCTGATATTGACAAGCAAAATTTAAGTAGAGAGATATGGGAGACTGCTTGGTTAGTATGGATTCAAGAGGAAAAGAGAGGCAAGGAAGTGGAGACAACCGATCCTTCTGAATTATTCTATTATTAAGAGGAGCAGAGAAGAGCAGTAATTAGAAGATATCATAATCCACAAAAGGTATTTGTTTTCTCTGAATGCCATAAAAGAGGAAACACTTAAGATGAAGAAGAGGAGAGATGATTATGAAAAGACATGTTTTGAGTAGGCAAAAAGAGATGGGATTCAATGCACAGAAGGAGTTGGAGTTAGGTAGCTGCAAGGACACTTCAGCAATCATAAGATGGAAGGAAGAATATATGAGTAAAGATAGGGATCAGATATTAATTTAGGAGGAAAAAAATAGGGATCAGATATTAATTTAGGAGGAAAAAAATACTATTGTTCCAGTATTTTATCTTAAAAGATCCAAAGACATCAGCTGATGCTAAGAAAAAGAAGATGTTGTAGATTGAAGGGGGAATAGAAGCTGTGAAGTAATCATACTACAGAGTGAGAAAGTAGTTTCACTAAGATAATACTAGGCAATATTAGTATTGCTAGGCAGTGTTGAGAGTTTACTTTAGAATTGTGGTCATAAATCTAAAGTGATATTTATCAGCATACTGTATATTACATTCTATGTATGTTTAGATGTTTGGATAGAGGTAGAGTGTGAATAGAAAGACTTATATGCAATCAGGATAGAGATTATTCTGCACAAGTACAAAGTGAGAGAAAAGGGGCAAGGTTGAGAGTGTGTGCAAAGTAGTATTATAGTAATAAATGCAAGATGCAAAATACAAGGGAACTCATAGAGTAGATAACTGGATTGAAAATCCTAGTGAGATTGAAGAATTACAGAAATTTAGGTATTGGAGAAGATGAGCTGGACATACAGAAAGTCTTAGTTGAGCAGCAAGACACTTGACATGGTTTATATATTGGAAATTATTAGTAAGTAGTGATTAGTGATGAAGAACTAGTTATAACAACAGGAAAAAGATGACTAGAACTGAGGAGGTTAAGGAAGGAAGCAAGAGGACAAAGTGTTAAATATCAAATAAAAAATAATAACAGCAGTAGTATAGATACAAGCAAAATGAGGCTTATACTAAAAGCTTCAATGGGGGTGACACAGAGGTTTATATAAATATGCATTAATCAGGCATGGCTGATACTACCAGTGCAAAATTCTAGGTGATAGATGCTTCTAAGAAGCATTTCAGGAGCATTCTAAAATGCTTGGCATTTAGAGAAGGATGGATGAAAATGAATAAGGGTCTGGAAAAATAAACCAAGATGAACAAATATATACCTAAACTCTTACTTCTGTGCTCTGAGTAACTGTGGAAATATGAGAAAATGGAATTATCTCTTGAAAGACTTTTAAGCAATCAGTTCAGTTCAGTTCAGTTGCTCAGTCGTGTCCAACTCCTTGCGACCGCATGAATCATAGCACGCCAGGCCTCCCAGTCCATCATCAACTCTCGGAGTTTACTCAAACTCAAATTCATCGAGTCGGTGATGCTATCCAGCCATCTCATCCTCTGTCGTCCCCTTCTCCTCCTGCCCCCAATCCCTCCCAGCATCAGGGTCTTTTCCAATGAGTCAACTCTTCGCATGAGGTGGCCAAATTATTGGAGTTTCAGCTTTAGCATCAGTCCTTCCAGTGAACACCCAGGACTGATCTCCTTTAGGATGGACTGGTTGGATCTCCTTGCAGTCCAAGGGACTCTCAAGAGTCTTCTCCAACACCACAGTTCAAAAGCATCAAATTTTTGGCAATAGCAATGTCCTAAGGGAAAGATTTCCTCTTCTTGGGCTCCAAAATCACTGCAGATAGTGACTGCAGTCATGAAATCAGAAGATGATTGCTTCTTGGAAGGGAAATGTTGACAAACCTGGATAGGATGTTGAAAAGCAGATACATTACTCTGCCAACAAAGGTCCATATAGTCAAGGTTATGGTCTTCCCAGAGGTCACATACAGTTGTGAGAGCTGGACCATAAAGAAGGCAGAATGCCAAAGAACTGATGTCTTCAAACTGTGGTGCTGGAGAGGACTCCTCAAAGTCCCCTGACAGCAAAGAGATGGAACCAGTCAATCTGACAGAAGATCAACCCTGAATATTCCCTGGAAGGACTGATGCTGAAGCTGAAGCTCCAGTATTTTGGTCATATGATGTGGACAGATGACTCATGAAAAGTCCCTGATGCTAGGAAAGATTGAGGGCAGAAGAAGAGGGCATCAAAGGATGAGATGGCTGGACAGTGTTACTGATGCAATGAACATGAACTTGGGCTAAATCCAGGAGATGATGAGGGACAGGGAGGCCTCATATGCTGCAGTCCATGGGGTCACAAAGAGCCGGACGTGATTGGGTGACTGAACAACAACAAAGGGAAAGATAAAAGGATTTTTGCTGATGACAAACCAGGAGTCCCAGGAGGTATGGGAGAAAGGTATTGTGAAAATGACAGAAGGATAAAAAGTGAATCAGAATAATAAAACTCTCTCTGCAAAGCCAAGTAAGAATTAGGGTCTGGGTGAATGTGGAAGGCCACCTGTAGTGACTGAGGTAAAAGGGAATGTGAGCCACTGTGTGTCTATCCCTGCTGGATTCCTACTCAAAATGAATCACCACTTTCTTGAGGTTGATCTAGTAGCCAGTTTGTTGATATAGAGGAAAATTACTCAGGGGAGAGGTGCCAGGGAGATGTATTAGGAGCTTACTGGGAGTAATAATAACTCTGAAGGACTCTTAAAAACACTACTCTAGACAATATTTGAACCAAGTTGGCCTTCTTTAAAACTTGCCAGGGGTATGTTGGCAGAACAAAGGGGAATATTGAGCACAGTATTCAGTATCACTTGGAGCCCACTGTGGATGCCATTAAGATCTAAGGTTGTGAAAGGTTGTTGCTGAATGATAAGATGCAGGATTCTTGGCCTCCGGAGGAGAGGAATTCAATCTGGGGCCAGAGACAAGGCTGGATCGCTCAGAGTTTTTGTGTAATAAAGTTTTATTAAAGTGTAAAGGAGATAGAGAAAGCTTCTGACATAGGCATCAGAAGGGGGCAAAAGAGTACCCCCCTCCTAGTCTTTAGCTATATGTTATATAGTCACTCACAGTCTGTTAATGAAAAGAAAGGAATGTCTTAGAATTTAGAATGGCACCAGATAATTCATCCCTGGCCATAAAACGATTGACTTGAATCTTGTAGAAAGGCAGAATACCAACAAATAGTTTCATTTACATAGATTAGGGGAATAATACCTGAGTAAGTAAGTTAGGCCATTTGGTGGAACCAACTTGAAGATAGAGTCTGGGGTACATTAACATAGCTTAAGACAACATTTCCATAAGAAAAAGAAATGTATTGGTTAACTCAAGGTTTGAGAGTAGTTAGCTTCAGGTTAAACCAGGTGTCATGGCAACACAGCATTTTAAGAGAAACCTCCTTTTAAATTTGTATAGAGAAGAAAAAATATCGCTGTTTTGTTTTTTTTTTTTTTCTCCTGCCGCTTAAGGGAAATAAAAATGTCTGGCACTTGCAGCCTCCTTCCTCCGTTTGGAGACCCCTGGCCTTCCTGCCTGTTACCCTCTCAGTTGGGGAATATCATGAGGAGAGCAAGAATTTTTCCATGGAGTCTGTCCTTGACTCCCATGGGCACCAATGAAAATGCTTTGCCTTGCTGTAAATTGTGCACTATATACCTTACCTTTGCCCCTGTAGATCTAATTTCCATCTTTCTCTGCCCTGTTCTTTTCCCTGACTTATGTGAACTGCATCCTCTGTCGTCCCTCTTCAGGTTGGGTTTGCTCAAAAGGATTGGAGAGGAAGAGAAGAGTGATGTCACACTTTTTACATCCCCATTACTCTCCTCTTGACTTCTGTGTAAACTACTGTATTCCTTAACTACAAATCCATTGAAGATCTATTATTGTTGGCTTCTACATAGCTCTTTTATTGTTTATGTTTAGTTAGCTACTCTCTGTTATTTCAAGCCTAGGCATGGTCATGACATTCCAGTCTTAGGAACATGCTTAGGAGTTTGCACTCTACCTAGTGGTTTTCCTACACCTTGCTCACAACTTCACACATCACTTTTTCAGATGGCCAGCTTCGAGTAAGTTGCTTCCTGCCACAAAATATAGTAAATGACAAATGGTGCATCAATGTCCAACAAGTGGACCTTAAATGAGATTCTGGAATTGGGTTGCTCACATATTTGAGAAATTCACAGATAACTCTTTTGCTGTGGAGAAATAGGAGTAACCCAGATTATGTTCTAGTATTCAGTATGCACATGCAACATGCAGTGAGGCAGGTGAAAAACAAAATGTTTGGCAATCAAGGGCTGTGTTGATCCTTTACTACGACCACAACAGTAATTATATAAATGTTGTAGTATTGGCTAGCGTACTGCGAAAGGTATGTAGTACAACCAACTTTTGACATATTGATAGTTTCTGATTAAATGGCCAGTGAGGCATTGAAAGAATGACTAGAACACAGTTGCCTAGACAGTGTATTAAAAAGCAGAGACATCACTTTGCAGACAAAGGCCGGTATAGTCAAAACTATGGTTTTTCCAGTAGTTAATAGATGTGAGAGTTGGTCCATAAAGAAGTCTGAGTGCCAAATAATTGATGCTTTTGAGTTGAGGTACTGGAGAAGACTCTTGAGAGTCCCCCGGACAGCAAAGAGGTCAAACCAGTCAATCCTTAAGGAAATAAACATTGAATATTTATTAGAAAAACTGATGCTGAAGCTAAAGTTCCAATACTTTGGCCACCTGATGGAAAACAGCTGACTTGTTAGGAAAAGACCCTGATGCTGGGAGAGATTTAGGGCAGGAGGAGAAGGAGGCAACAAAGGATAGATGTTTGGATGGCATCACTGTCTCAATGGATGTGAGTTTGCGCAATCCCCGGGAGATAGCGAAGAACAGGGAAACCTGGCATGCTGCAGTCCATGGACTAACAAAGATTCAGATACAGCTTAGTGACTTAACAACAACAACATGGTTGTTATTATACAACAATCATTATCCTATCATTGGATTTGTTATATGTTCATTGCTTGGATTGGGTAAAGGTTTTTGTGTTTTAGTCTCCAACCCTTTATATTTGCTCCCTGACCTCAGTTAACCCTATTTGATTCTATATAAGAAGTTAAATGAAGGCAACTTATTGCTATGCAAATTAGTTCAATTCAATCATTCAGTCTTGTCCAACTCTTTGTGACCCCATGTGACCCCAGAGAAATAGCACACCAGGCTTCCCTGTCCATCATCAACTCTGCAAGTAAAAGTTACCAAATATTTCAATGACAAAATAAGAAAGTGTGGCAGTTACCACATTCTCTGAGCAATATTAAACAACTTATGAAGTCACTAGCTTTGAAAGGTTATAGTACTGTAGATTTTGCTGGAAAGAAACTACATAACATGTCATGTATAATTTCAACTTCTCTTTACACTTTTTCTCTGATCCCAGAGAATTAGAAAGTTGTGTGGTATAGTCTGAATACTGGCTCATTCATATACTTTCCTAGGACAAGTTAATTTACTATCTCTAGATCACATTTTCATCATCTACATAATTTGACTATTATAACATCTTTTACTATTTTGTGAAGAAAAAATACGATAATTAATGTGGCTAGTACAGTGCTCAGAACATAGAAATGTGCAGTGGAAGCTTTATCTTAATCCCCAGCCCAAAATCACCCAAACTTTATCAATGACATTTATGATTTCTTTTGAACTGTATTTCTTTACCATCTGAGCAACCAGGGAATCCCCTTTTTTAAACTTTATTTATTTATTTATTTTACTTTTATTTTATGTTGGAGTATAGTTGATTCACAATGTTGTGGCATTTGTGATTTCTGAATAGAAAAATTAAGAACAAGTAGGGTGATAATGCTGTAATGAATATGTGTATGGTGGGGGAGGTGGTGTTATAGCATCTGGCATTCAAGGAATTCTATAGGTTTTACCAAATGCTTGTATTCTTGACTGTAGAAAATACTATTTTAGCCAGATTATTCATTTGAAATAACAAAATTATCATTCAGGCTTTGTTATAGATTGAGTTACATTCCCTCAAAAAAGATATGTTTAAGTTCTAACCACTTTAGAAAGTGACCTTATTTAAAAATAAGAACATCACAGATGTAATTAGTTAAGACTCAGTCATACTGGTGTAGGATGAGCCCATAATCCAATGTCAGTGGTATCTTTAGAAGAAGATGGCCATAGAATATCATGTGGTAATAAAGTCAGAAATTGGTAGTAATCCAGCTGCAAGCCAAAGAATATCAGAGATTTCTGGGAAACCACCAGGAGCTGGAAAGAAGCAAGGAGGAATTCTTACAGGGTTCAGAGGGAGCATGGCACTACTGATATCTTGATTTTCTAGCTTCTGAAACTGAGAAAGAATGAATGTCTGTCATATCGATTAACATTTCTTGGTACTTTGTTATGGCAGTCCTAGGAAAAAATACACTTAAAAGTTAAGTACAAAAAGTAGAAATCATTGAGGAATAGCTTTTAGAACTCTGCTTGGGTATGTAGAATCACTCAAAGAATTGTAGTTCCCAACTACCTAAAGATTACCAACTCTAGGGTTGCAAACATGCAAATCAACTGCGAACATGAAATATATCCTACATAAGACAGAGATCACAGCACTTCTCTTAAAAAGAGTGTGAATAATTGGATTAGTCTTGGATATTTTCCCTTTATGTTTTACTTTTTATCCTATTTTTTAACCAAATAGATGATGTTTTCAGATATTTTTCTTTATTACATTTTTAGTCTCTCACTAGTCCAAATTATGATTTAAACAAATTTAAAATGTTTTATTATTATTTTCTCAAAAGCAATAGCTAACTGCATCCTGAACCTCCACATTGAGAAATTTCACAATGGGTTAAAAATGAATGGCTCCAGTGATCACCAAAAAAGAGCGATTATTACACTATTTACAAAAGTTGGACATTATCCTAATACAGAGATGCTGTTATAAGAACCTCTCTTTATTGTTCTTTTCCACAAACAGAAGAAAAAAAATTCACAAAAGAAGGGAAATGTGAATTGTTTTCTTTAAAAGAAATGAATTAATTTTTAAAGCAAGAACACATTGCTATACAGGTATGTTGTTTAGATCAAAACATATTGAAGAGAAACAGTTTGGAGATAAACATTCAAACAGCCTCCATATTAGTTAAAATCATTTCTTTAAATATCTGGGGGTCACACCTATATCATGTGTGCTGATACTATACTGATTTTTTGTTCTCTTCCTGAAAGAATATCTTTCTGGATAAGTGTACTTTGGGGAAGGAGTGATAGAGGAAAAACTGCTGAATTATTAAAAGTTTTATATAGTCATATATATATATATATGCATATATATGTATAGTCTTATATATGTGCTTCCCTCATAGCTCAGTCGGTAAAGAATCTGCCTGCAATGCAGGAGACCTGGGTTCGAGTCCTGGGTCTGGAAGATCCCCTGGAGAAGGAAATGGCAACCCACTCCACTATCCTTGCCTGGAAAATTCCATGGGCAGAGGAGCTTGGCAAGCTACAGCCCTTGGGGTGGCAAGAGTTGGACGCAACTTAGCGACTAAATCAGTCTCATATATATAGTTCTTTCCTATATATCCATAGGAAAGACCGAGTGGAGTAGTCGTGTCAAGATCATTTGGGAAGATAATCAAGCTGAGTAGACAGGCAGATCAGCCAAGAAAGAAATCAGATATAAAATGAGAACCACCAAAATCAGAATTATTTAAATATGGTTGCCATGTTTACAAATAGACTGAACAAAATATCTCATTAAATAAAAAGTAGTTTTTCAAGGGAAAGCTGGAAGTATCCACAACACAGAACAAGAACAAAGATAACAAATGCCAAGCATTCAGCTAAACAAGCTGCTTAATTAGTTTTCCTCTGCCTCATGAAGAACAAACAATTGCTTTCCATGTTTATAACTTACCAAGCACATTCTTCAGGGAATAATTTATTTTTATTAAAGCTTTGAATGATCGTTTTGTATTGAATTTACTTCACTTTAAAAACAGAATTCTAACTTTCATACTTGTATTTCAATACTCAGGTGTGGTCTTTACAAAGCAGATGATAAATTAGGTGTTAACAGTATTTTCTAGAACTGTGCAACACAGCGTGAGGTCTGCAGACAGGTTTGCTCTGCAAGATATTTGTTACCAGAAAGCAGTAAGTACAAAGGTTACAAGTTTTAAAAACTTTTCTAGCAGTTGATGGTCTCATGTCCTCAAGCTTGTGGTGAGTAGACTCCTCTCATTGAACAGAATCTAGACCAACTGGATGTTGTTTAACTTGTAGTTGAGTTCCATTGAACAGAAGCTTCATATTAGTCATTTATAGTTGGACCACGTATTGAACTATGACAGAAAGAAAACGGAACAAAATGCCTTTTATTACACATAGTTTGGTATAGCAGCAGCAACGTGGAGTCTGAAATCGGAAAGGCTTGCTTTCAAATGCAACACCACATTCCTTATTTCCTGTGATTTCAAGGATGTTGCTTGACTTCAAAAGATGGAGATGGAAATTTTTACCCCAAAGGGTCAGTGAGAACATTAAATGGAATGCCCTGACAATGAATAAAACAGTGACTTACCAGTGCTTCAAAGTTATTCGAGTAACTTAAGTTCCGATACTACCTTTCCCGCTGCGGCAGTCACCACCGCCGGGATGGACAAATCTAGTCTTCTAGCAAAACCAACACACTTTCTAATGTGACCATGAAGTAGAACAGGTAGTAATTCTATGTTGGAATTTTCTGAATAAAATAGAGAAACCATAATGTACTGTATGTGTACATGTATATTCAACACTTTTGTTGTTGTTCAGCTGTTAAGTCATGTCTAACTCTTTGTGACACATGGACTGTAGTACACTAGACTCCTCTGTCTTCTATCTTTCAGAGTTTGCTCAAATTCCTGTCCATTGAGTCAGTGATACTATCTGATGATCTCATATTCTGCCACTCCCTTCTTTGCATTCATTTTTTTTCATCATTAGGGTCTTTTCCAATGAGTCGACTCTTTGCCTCAGGTGGAAAAGTACTGGAGCTTCACCTTCAGTAACAGTCCTTCCAATCAATATTCAGGGTAGATTTCCTTTAGGATTGATTAGTTTGATATCCTCAAAGTCCAAGGGAATCTCAAGAGCTTCCTCCAGTACCACAATTCAAAAGAATCAATTCTTCAGTGCTCAACCTTCTTTATGGTCCAATTTTCACATCTGTACATGACTAGTTTTAATTATATTTTAACCATAGGTGAATAAATCAACCAGAAAACAATGTTTCCTAAATCCTCCCTAACATGCTTCCCTGAACTTGATTTTACTTTCCAATCAAGCTCTAAGCATTGGTACAGGAATAGTCTTATTCTGTGTGCTCCAGTCCATCAGTTACTTCACATGAAAATCTTGATACGTTTCAAACCTACTCAGATTGATTAAAGCATAATTTTTCTAGGTATCTTTGTAGAAACCTCATGGTTCACATGTTTACATGTGTATTCTGTGCTGGTTCTTGCTTTTACTGCATAAATAGATGACTAAAATGAACTGATAGTGGTCTATTTCCAATATAGACAATACTGTTTGTCTTGAAAATAACTATTATAATTGATATGGGTTAATGGTGTGAGTTCCAGAAAAACATCTATCTCTGCTTTATTGACTACGCCAAAGCCTTTGCCTGTGTGGATCACAATAAACTGTGAAAAATTCTGAAAGAAATGGGACTACCAGACCACCTCACCTGCCTCTTGAGAAACCTGTATGCAGGTCAGGAAACAACAGTTAGAACTAAACATGGAACAACAGACTGGTTCCAAATAGGAAACGGAGTACATCAAGGCTGTATATTGTCACCCTACTTATTTTACTTATATGCAGAGTACATCATGAGAAACACTGGGCTGGAAGAAGCACAAGCTGGAATCAAGATTTCCGGGAGAAATATCAATAACCTCAGATATGCAGATGACACCACCCTTATGGCAGAGAGTGAAGAGGAACTAAAAAGCCTCTTGAAGAAAGTGAAACAGGAGAGTGAAAAAGTTGGCCTAAAGCTTAACATTCAGAAAACTAAGATCATGGCATCTGGTCCCATTACCTCATGGGAAATAGATGGGGAGACAGTGGAAACAGTGTCAGACTTTATTTTTTGGGGCTCCAAAATCACTGCAGATGGTGACTGCAGCCATGAAATTAAAAGACGCTTACTCCTTGGAAGGAAATTTATGACCAACCTCAGTTCAGTTCAGTTCAGTCGCTCAGTCGTGTCCGACTCTTTGAGACCCCATGAATAGCAGAACGCCAGGCCTCCCTGTCCATCACCAACTCCCAGAGTCTACTCAAACTCATGTCCAACCTAGATAGCATATTAAACAGCAGAGACATTGCTTTGCCAACAAAGGTCCGTCTAGTCAAGGCTATGGTGTTTCCAGTAGCCATGTGTCGATGTGAGAGTTGGACTGTTAAGAAAGCTGAGTGCTGAAGTTTTTGAACTATGTTGTTGGAGAAGACTTGAGAGTCCCTTGGACAGCAAGGAGATCCAAACAGTCCATCCTAAAGGAGATCAGTCCTGGGTGTTCATTGGAAGGACTGATGCCGAAGCTGAAACTCCAATACTTTGGCCACCTCATGCGAAGAATTGACTCATTGGAAAAGACCGTGTTTCTGGAAGGGATTGGGGGCAGAAGGAGAAGGGAAAAACAGAGGATGAGATGTCTGGATGGCATCACCGACTCGATGGGCATGAGGTTGAGTAAACTCCGGGAGTTTATGATGGACAGGGAGGCCTGGCATGCTGCGATTCATGCGGTCACAAAGAGTTGAACATGACTGAGCGACTGAACAAACTAACTAAGGCTGTGAATAGGAAGTTCCTAGGAGATAAATGCAAATGGTTAAATAAATACATGAAAAGTTCAATATCA
Organism: Cervus elaphus; assembly: GCF_910594005.1. Classification (NCBI taxonomy): domain Eukaryota; kingdom Metazoa; phylum Chordata; class Mammalia; order Artiodactyla; family Cervidae; genus Cervus; species Cervus elaphus. The sequence goes on along the minus strand of NC_057819.1, from coordinate 76,742,469 downwards.
CTCATAGCTAAAGAAATAGAAATCAAAATGGTAGTGATATTTGTCATGTCTCACATTGGCAAAGATTAATATGCTTGCTAAAATACAGTACTGGCAATGAGCACGGGAGACAGAAATGTCCTTTCTAATCCAAATTATTAAACAATCTAAAAGAAAAAATGATACCTATCAAATTGAAATTATGCATACCTTTGACAAAGAAACACTATTGTTAGGAGTTTACTATAAAATAACCTTGCAAAAATTCAGCAAAATATGTAAATGGAGTTGCTAATAGTTTCATTACTACTACTATGAAAAAATGAAGTACTCTAAATATCCATCAAGATGAGACTAGAAAAGCAAATTATGGTACCCATGGGTACCTTATTTTTGACAAAGGAGCCAAAAATATACAGTGGAGCAAAGACAGCCTCTTCAATAAATAGTGCTGGGAATACTGGGCAGCTACATGTAAGGAATGAAATTAGAGTGCTTCCTAACACCATATACAAAGATAAACTCAAAATGGAATAAAGACCTAAATGTAAGACCAGAAACTATCAAACTCTTAGAGGAAAACATAGGCAGAGCACTCAATGACATAAATCAAAGCAAGATCCTCTATGACCCACCTCCTAAAGTAACGGAAATAAAAATAAAAGCAAACAAGTGGGACCTGACTAAACTTAAAAGCTTTTTCACAGCAAAAGAAACTATAAGCAAGGTGAAAAGACAATCCTCAGAATGGGAGACAGTAATAGCAAATGAAACAACTGACAAAGGATTAACTTCCAAAATATACAAGCAGCTCATACAACTTAATACCAGAAAAACAAAAAACCCAATCAAAAAGTGGGAAAAAGACCTAAACAGACATTTCTCCAAAGAAGACACAGATGGTTAACAAACACATGAAAGCATGTTCAACATTGATCATTATTAGAGAAATGCAAATCAAAATTACAATGAGATATCATCTCACACCAGTCAGGATGGCCATCATCAAAAAGTCTACAAACAATAAATGCTGGAGAAGGTGTGGAGAAAAAGGGGATGCTCTTGCTCTGTTGTTGGGAGCATAAATTGATACAGCCACGATGGAAAACAGTATAGAGATTCCTTAAAAATCTAGGAATAAAACTACCATACGACCCAGCAATCCCACTCCTAGGCATATACCCTGAGGAAACCAAAACTGAAAAAGACACATGTATCCCATTGTTCATTGCAGCACTATTTACAATAGCTGGAACATGGAAGCAACCTAGATGTCCATTGACAGATGAATGGATAAAAAAGTGGTACATATACACAATGGAATATTACTCAGCCATAAATAGGGATGTGTTTGAGCCAATTTTAATGAGGTGTATGAACTTAGAACCTATTATACAGAGTGAAGTCAGTCAGTAAGAGAAAAATAAATCTTATCCTAATGCATATATATGGAATCTAGAAAAATGGTACTGAAGAATTTATTTACAGGTCAGCACTGGAGAAACAGACATAGAGAATGGACTTATGGACCTGGGGAGAGGGGAGGAGGGAGTAAAATGTATGGAGAGCAACATGGAAACTTACATTACCATATGTAAAATAGATAGCCAAGAGGAATTTGCTGTGTGGCTTAGGAAACTCACACAGGGGCTCTGTATCAACCGAGAGGGGTGGGGTGGGAGGGAGATGGGATGGAGGTTCAAAAGAGAGGGGATGTATGTACACCCATGGCTGATTCATGTTAAGGTTTGACAGAAAACAACAAAAAAAGCAATTATCTTTCAATTAAAAAAAAAAAAGCTAATTAAGGAAATGTTTGAATAGCATGCACCACCATCCATTCTATTTAAGTAATATAAGGGATGTGTGTGTGTGTGTGTGTCTGTGTGTCTGTGTGTCTGTGTGTGTCTGTGTGTGTTGTGTTGTGTGGGGAAGTGTTACAAAACAGGTGTTATATTCAAATTAGGATAATTTGAGGACAGATTGATAATAGATCTTTTTAAAGTGGTGAGCATAGTACAGGGATCCAAGGAATAGCATACATCCTGGGGCTACTTTCAGTGGAACCCTTACAATCCCTAAACTTGCTGCGAGACAAGGCAGAAGCTACCAGGATCTAGAAGTCAAAAAGACTTATATAGGTGTCTGTCTTGAGGGAGCACTCATAGAAGAATAAAAGTCTGCTTCAAGCAAGCCAAAAGCAAGGGGACTAGAGAAATGTCTTCACCCCTCACTCTCATTTCACCTTCTGTCTTCCTTCTAGAGCTTCTGATTGGCCTAACCCAAAAAGAAGCCAAAGTTAAGGAAGCCTATATAGATTAGCCTTTTGAGGTTAAGTAGTGATGTTAAAAGACACAAAGATACAAAGAGCATACCGAAAATAGTGTGTGTATACAAAAGTGTGCATATATATCACAAACATACACAAATAAGAGAAAGGGAGATAGTCTGTCCTCATTGTATTTATCAAAGTATTAACTGTAGTTATTAACCATGGTAAAGTGAGATTTGAAATGAATTTTACTTTCATTATCTTTTTCAGAATGATTTCTTTTTCTTATTAGATGAATATGATTTATATATTTAGAAATAACACTAAAGGTAATTTTATGGAAAGAAAAAGAAAAAGAAAAAAACAAACAGCACAGGATTGGTGGTAGTTCAAAAGAAAAAGATGGAGGAAAGAAGACATGATCCAAAATTTGAAACAGGCTTTCCTTAACCTTGCTTAAACCTACTTGACCATCAAGTAGCTCATGCAGCTTCTAGCACATTGTAACAAAATACACCAAACAAAGCAAAAGCTAAGCATTAAAGAAGTAAGTTGTGGAAAACCCAAATGATGCAGAAACAGAAGAAATGAGAATTAAAGACTCAAAACCTATTTCCACGTAATCTGAAGTCATGAGTCATAACAGAGTGCACCAGAACTCTATTTTCTCAAAATATATAGAGATGATTCACTACCATGATTTTTAGAAAGGTCATGGATCCCAGGGAAAAACAGAGTCAGAAATCAGGACAAACAGAAAAATTGCATTTTGTTAACAGTGCTTAATATATATAGCATCTAAATAAAGGCTAACATGAAATTCTGACCTGACATGTTTTCCAAGAAAATATTTTTGTTTTGGTATATAGCAATGACAGAGCAGAGATATGAAATGTTTAAATCTCAGCTCAAATACTTACTTGTATCCATGACCTTGAAAATCCATCACACATCTGCAGATTAGAATTTCTCAAGAATGAGAGATAATATGACTCAAGTTCACACTGACTTCTGTTTTTTTTTTTTTTTTTTTTTCTTTTTCAGGTAACAGAAGTAAACTGCTAACCTACTTTCATTTACTGTAATTGTAAGAATATCCAAGTGTATCAGCAACTTGGCCCTTATACTGATCAGGAGAAGGGGACCTGTAGGCTTCCAGCTGTCTTTTCTCATTAATGACTTATTTGTACACACAGTATCACTTCCCTGTGACATCACACAGAAAGGCTCTAAATAGTCCCCACTCTTTGACCAAGCCTCCTTTTGTGCCTTTTTCTGACACAACTCTTGCTTTGTATTATGTGATATTCTGGGCTGTGGACCATGTAGCTTCAATCTTCTAAAGCATCCTTCAAGAAATAATGGGGCTTTTGTATCCCTGCCACTCTCTTAGGCACAGTGTATCCTAGGGGCCAGAGATAGACCAATGAATAGTACAGTTATAACCTATACCCTCATGGAGCTCTAGGTTAAGTGGGTGTGATGTCTGATTTCATGGGTCAAATTGGTTAAGCTACAGTTTCCAAATATTTGGTTAAACAACTGTTTGGATATTGATATGAAGATAATTCTAGATGAGATTAACATTTAAATCAGTCAAATTTGAGTAAAGCAGATTATTCTCCATAATGTGAGTTGGCCTTATCTAATCAGTTGAAAGACTGAGGGCAGGAGGACAAGAGGGCAACAAAGGATGAGATGGTTGGATGGCATTATGAACTCAATGGACATGAATTTGAATGAACTTTGGGAGATGGTGAAGAACAGGGAGGCTTGGAAAGCTGTAGTCCAACAAAGAATTGGACACAACTTAGCAACTGAACAACAACAGCAAATCAGTTGAAGGCCTTTAAAGAAAACAGATTATTGCCCCAAGGGAAAGAGAGTTCTTTCTGAAGACTGGTTTTGGACACCAACTACAATATCAACTCTTCCCTTGATATTCAGGCAAATTTTGGACTTAGGAGCCTTCAAACCTGCATAAGTCAATTCTTTAGAATAAATTTCTCTCTCTTTCTCTCTCCCTCTCTCATATATAGATGAGACAAGGAAGAGAGCTCTCAGCAGGAACAGAATCAGCTATTATTGTGATCTTGGACTGCCTAGACTCCAGAACTGTGAGAAGAAAGTTTCTATTGTTTAACCCATCCAGTCTATGGTATAACCTTCCATTCAGTTCAGTTCAGTCACTCAATCGAGTCCTACTCTTTGTGACCACATGGACTGCAGCACAGCAGGCCTCCTAGGCCATCACCAACTGCTGGAGTTTCACTCAAACTCATGTACATTGAGTCAGTGATGCCATCCAAACATCTCATCCTCTGTCGTCCCCTTCTCCTCCTGCCCTCAATCTTTCCCAGCATCAGGATCTTTTCAAATGACTCAGTTCCTTGCATCAGGTGGCCAAAGTATTGGAGTTTCAGCTTCAACATCAGTCCTTCCAATGAACAGCCAGGACTGATCACTTTTAGGATGGACTGATTGGATCTCTCTGCAGTCCAAGGGAATCTCAAGAGTCTTCTCCAACACCACAGTTCAAAAGCATCAATTCTCCTGTGCTCGGCTTTCTTTATAGTCCAACTCACATCCATACATGACCACTGGAAAAATCATAGCCTTGACCAGATAGACCTTTGTTGGCAAAGTAATGTCTGCTTTTTAATATGCTGTCTTGGTTGGCATAACTCCTCTTCCAAGGAGTAAGTGTCTTTTAATTTTATGGCTGCAGTCAACATCTGCAGTGATTTTGGAACCCCAAAAAATAAAGTCTGTCACTGTTTCCACTGTTCCCCATCTATTTGCCATGAAGTGATGGGACCGGATGCCATGCTCTTAGTTTTCTGAATGTTGAGCTTTAAACCAATTTTTTCACTCTCTTCTTTCACTTTTATCAAGAGGCTCTATAGTTCTTCTTCACTTTCTGCTCTAAGGGTGGTGTCATCTGCATATCTGAGGTTATTGATATTTCTCCTGGCAATCTTGATTCCAGCTGGTGCTTCTTCCAGCCCAGCATTTCTCATGATGTACTCTGCATATAAGTAAAATAAGCAGGGTGACAATATACAGCCTTGATGCACTCCTTTTCCTAATTGGATCCAGTCTGTCATTCGATGTCCAGTTCTAACTATTGTTTCCTGACCTGCAAACAGATTTCTCAAGAGGCAGGACAGGTGGTCTGGTATTCCCATCTCTTTCAGATTTTTCCACAATTTACTGTGATCCACACAGTCAAAGGCTTTAGCAAAAAGCAGAAATAAATGTTTTTATAGAACTCTCTTGCTTTTTTTATGACCCAGTGGATGTTGGCAATTGGATCTCTGCTTCCTCTGCCTTTTCTAAAACCAGCTTGAACATCTGGAAGTTCACAGCTCATATATTGCTGGAGCCCGGCTTAGAGAATTTTGAGCATTACTTTGCTAGTGCGTGAGATGAGTGCAACTGTGTGGTAGTTTGAGCATTCTTTGTCATTGCCTTTCTCTGAGATTGGAATGAAAACTGACCTTTCCCAGTCCTGTGGCCACTGCTGAGTTTTCCAAATTTTCTGGCACGTTGATTGCAGCACTTTCACGGCATCATCTTTTAGGATTTGAAATAGCTCAACTGGAATTCCATCACATCCACTAGCTTTAGTTGTAGTGATGCTTTCTAAGGCCCACTTGACTTTGTATTCCAGGATGTCTGACCCTAGGTGAGTGATCACACCATCATGATTATTTGGGTCATGAAGGTCTTTTTTGTACAGCTCTTCTGTGTATTCTTGCCACCTCTTCTTAATATATTCTGCCTCTGTTAGGTCCATACCATTTTTGTCCTTTATTTAGTCCATCTTTGCAGGAAATATTCCCTTGGTATCTCTCACTTTCTTGAAGTGATCTCTAGTATTTCACATTCTATTATTTTCCTCTATTTCTTTGCACTGATTACTGAAGAAGGCTTTTTTTTGTTTTTTGTTTTTTTTAAATCTCTTCTTGCTATTCTTTGGATATCTGCATTCAAATGGGTATATGTTTCCTTTTCTCCTTTGCTTTTCACTTCTCTCCTTTTCACAGCTATTTGTAAGGCCTCCTCAGTCAGCCATTTTGTTTTTTATTTGCATTTCTTTTTCTTGGGGATGGTCTTGTACCCTGTCTCCTCTACAATGTCATGAACCTCCATCCATAGTTCATCAGGCACTCTGTCTATCAGATCTAGTCCCTGAAATCTATTTCTCACCTCCTCTGCATAATCATAAAATATTTTATTTAGGTTATACCTGAATGGTCTAGTGGTTTTCCCCACTTTCTTTAATTTGAGTCTGAATTTGGCAATAAGGGGTTCATGATCTAAGCCACAGTCAGCTTCCGCTCTTGTTTTTGCTGACTGTATAGAGCTTCTCCATCTTTGGCTGCAAAGAATATAATCAATCTGATTTTGGTTTTGGCAATCTGGTGATGTCCATGTGTAGAGTCTTCTCTTATGTTGTTGGAAGAAGAGGTTTGCTATGACCAGTGTGTTCTCTTGGCAAAATTCTATTAGCTTTGCCCTGCTTCATTCTGTACTCCAAGGCCAGATTTGCCTGTTACTCCAGGTGTTTCTTGACTGCCTACTTTTGCATTCCAGTCCCCTATAATGAAAAAGACACCTTTTTTGGGTATTAGTTCTAAAAGGTCTTGTAGGTCTTCATAGAACCATTTAGCTTCAGCTTCTTCAGCATTACTGGTAGGGGCATAGACTTGGATTACCATTATATTGAAGAGTTTGCCTTGGAAACGAACAGAGATCATTCTGTCGTTTTTGAGATTGCATCCAAATATTGCATTTCGGACTTTTTTTGTTGACTATGATGGCTACTCCATTTCTTGTAAGGGATTCCTGCCTACAGCAGTAGATGTAATGGTCATGTGAGTTAAATTCACCCATTCCAGTCCATTTTAGTTCACTGATTCCTAGAATGTCGACAGTCATTCTTGCCATCTCCTGTTTGACCACTTCCAATTTGCCTTGATTCATGGACCTAACATTCCAGGTTCCTATGCAATATTGCTCTTTACAGCATCGGACCTTACTTCTATCACCAGTCACATCCACAACTGGGTGTTGTTTTTGCTTTGGGTCCATCCCTTCATTCTTTCTGGAGTTATTTCTCCACTGATCTCCAGTAGCATATTGGGCACCTACCTACCTGGGGGGTTCATCTTTCAGTGTCTTATCTTTTTGCCTTTTCATACTGTTCATGGGATTTTCAAGGCAAGATTACTGAAGTGGTTTGCCATTCCCTTTTCCAGTGGACCATATTTTGTCAGAACTCTCCACCATGAGCAATCCGTCTTGGTTGGCCCTACATGGCATGACTTAGTTTCATTGAGTTAGACAAGGCCGTGGTCCATATGATCAGATTGGCTAGTTTTCTTTGATTTTGGTTTCAGTCGATCTGCCCTCTGATTCCCTCTCTCAGCACCTACTCTCTTACTGGGATTTCTCTTACGTTGGACTTGGGATATCTCTTCACAGCTGCTCCAGCAAAGCACAGCCGTTGCTCCTTACTTTGGACGTTGGGTATCTCCTCTCAGCCTCCGCTCCTGACCTTGGATGTTGGGTATCTCCTCTCCAGTTGCCACTCCTTATAGCAGCCCAAACTGATTAAAATACCAAAATATCAAGATTCTTCATATTTTTCAGTCTCCTCTGGGAACAGAAACAGTTTTCTGAGCATTCTTCCAAATTCTTTTGAAGATGATTATGTGTTTACTGTTCTCTCTACATATTGTATACTTATAGTCTTCTCATGTGATATGTTCCATGAACCATCAAAGGCCAATAATTTTCATCATTTGAAGGACTCCATGACAACAACTAACTGCTTTCTCACACCTGAGCTGTTTCCACCCTGAAACAGGTAGTAAATAATGCAGATCTTTAGAACTAAAGTTTGCATCTTGAACTGGCAATTCCACACTACTAACCTCTATTTGCCTGGGGGTTTTATAGTGACATAAACTTGGTAACGGCTTCCTAGGTGGCTCAGAGGTAAAGAATCTGCCTGTCAATGCAGGAGAGATGAGTTTGATCCCTGGGTAGGAGAGAACAATGGAGAAGGAAATGGCAACCTACTCCAGTATTCTTGCTTGGACAATCCCATGGACAGAGGAACCTTGGGGCTGTAGTACACAGGGTTGCAAAGAATCCAACACAGTTGAGCATGCATGCATGCAAGCTTAGTAAGTCAATGTATATAAAAGACATAGGCTTCACCCAGTTCATGGAAGAACTAAAATAATAAAATTAGTTTTTGTACATTGTAAGGAGGCCTTACAAATAGCTGTGAAATGAAGAGAAGTGAAAAGTAAAGGAGAAAAGGAAAGATATTCCCATTTGAATGCAGAATTCCAAATAATAGCCAGGAGAGATAAGAAAGCCTTCCTCAGTGATCAATGCAAAGAAATAGAGGAAAACAACAGAATGGGAAAGACTAGACATCTCTTCAAGAAAATTAGAAATATCAAGGGAATATTTCATGCAAACATGGGCTCAATAAAGGGCAGAAATGGTATGAACCTAACAGAAGCAGAAAATATTAAGAAGAGGTGGCAAGAATACACAGAAGAACTGTACAGAAAAGATCTTCATGACCCAGATAATCACAATGGTGTGATCACTCACCTAGAGCCAGACATTCTGGAATGTGAAGTCAAGTGGGCCTTAGAAAGCATCACTATGAGCAAAGCTAGTGGATGTGATGGAATTCCAGTTGAGCTATTTCACATCCTGAAAGATGATGCTGTGAAAGTGCTGCAATCAATATGCCAGCAAATTTGGAAAACTCAGCAGTGGCCACAGGACTGGAAAAGGTCAATTTTCATTCCAATGCCTAAGAAAGGCAATCCCAAAGAATGCTCAAACTACTGCACAATTGCACTCATCTCATACAGTAATAAAGTAATGCTCAAAATTCTCCAAGCCAGGCTTCAGCAATATGTGAACCGAGAATTTCCAGATGTTCAAGTTGGTTTTAGAAAAGGCAGAGGAACCATAGATCAAATTGCCAATATCTGCTGGATCATTGAAAAAGCAAGAGAGTTCCAGAAAAACACCTATTTCTGCTTTATTGACTATGTCAAAGCCTTCGACTGTGTGGATCACAATAAACTGTGGAAAATTCTGAAAGAGATGGGAATACCAGACCACCTCACCTGCCTCTTGAGAAACCTATGTGCAGGTCAGGAAGCAACAGTTAGAACTGGACATGGAAAAACAGACTGGTTCCAAATAGGAAAAGGAGTGTATCAAGGCTGTATGTTGTCACCCTGCTTATTTAACTTATATGCAGAGTACATCCTGAGAAATGCTGGGCTGGAAGAAGCACAAACTGGAATCAAGGTTGCTTGGAGAAATATCAATAACCTCAGATATGCAGATGACACCACCCTTATGGCAGAGAGTGAAGAGGAACTAAAAAGCCTCTTGATGAAAGGGAAAGAGGAGAGTGAAAAAGTTAGCTTCAAGCTCAACATTCAGAAAACTAAGATCATGGCATCTGGTCCCATCACCTCATGGGAAATAGATGGGGAGACAGTGGAAACAGTGTCAGACTTTATTTTTTGGGGCTCCAAAATCACTGCAGATGGTGACTGCAGCCATGAAATTAAAAGCCGCTTACTCCTTGGAAGGAAAGTTATGACCAACCTAGATAGCATATCAAAAAGCAGAGACATTACTTTGCCAACAAAGATCTGACTGGTCAAGGCTATGATTTTTCCAGTGGTCATGTATGGATATGAGAGTTAGACGGTGAGGAAAGCTGAGCGCCGAAAAATTGATGCTTTTGAACTATGGTGTTGGAGAAGACTCTTGAGAGCCCCTTGGACTGCAAGGAGATCCAAACAGTCCATCCTGAAGGAGATAAGTCCTGGGTGTTCATTGGAAAGACTGATGCTGAATCTGAAACTCCAATACTTTGGACACCTCATGCGAAGAGTTGACTCACTGGAAAAGACCGTGTTTCTGGAAGGGATTGGGGGCAGAAGGAGAAGGGAAAAACAGAGGATGAGATGTCTGGATGGCATCACCGACTCGATGGACATGGCTTTGGGTAGATTCTGGGAATTTGTGATGCACAGGGAGGCCTGGCGTACTGCGATTCATGGGGTCGCAAAGGGTCAGACACGACTGTGCGACTGAACTGAACTGAACTGAAGGTTGTTGCTATACCCACAAGCTTTGTTCCTAAGCAATATATCTGGGTCTACCTAGAAACTGCTGGAATCCATCCAATGGATACAGTGATTAGAAGTCATCCTCTTCACATACAACCTTTTTAACCACCCTGCCAAGGCTGACTTCACATTTTTGTAAATGATTTTGGTCTTAGCTGACTAAATATTTACTACAAATAATTTAATCATAGACAATTTTAAGAAGAAAAAATACATATACAATTTATCATGTATATTTACCTTACTCCTATCTGCCAACCATGCCTATAATGTACTCTGGTGTTGTGATAGTTGCTTCATGGATCTTGCTGAGTCAAAATTGATTTAATTGTAACTGTTAATGTATGTTTATTATCAGTTTTGAAGGCTCATTATTATTATTTTTCATTATGGTTCCTTTAAATATTTTCAATTTGAGGCTAAGAAACGCTTTTATTCTCACTTGCCTTGGCAATTTTTGTTATCAAAATATTTCTCCAGAGTCAGCATTTCTGAATTACTTTTATCAGTATTCAGCAACCAAGAACCTTTTAAGTGGAACAGTTGGCAGAATCATTGTAGTGACAAGCACATTTCTGGGTAATAAATGACCCAATATTTACAACTGAAAGAGATCTACATGTAGGAAAAAACAAACTAATGCAATTCTTCATCTAATCAAATGGAAATCATTCTATATTATAACCTACATTTCCTTGGGCCTCCCACATGTGGAGCTAAAAGACATTGGGAAATAGATGTTGCTTTTACCTGTTCTAAAACACCAGCTCCTGATAGTTCCTTCCCTCTTGCCCTTTTTATTCAATTTCTATGGACAGTCCTTTGAAGATCATCCTTGCAAGACTGTTTTAGGTAATGTGACCAACCCTCAATTGCCAACAACAGTTTTTGCAGATTCTGTTAAGCTCTTCTTTACTATTGCCATTTTACCAGTCAACATAAATCCTTCTAAAAGGTGTTTTAACTTCCCACTAAGCACCACTGATTTTACTAGATGTTGGCAAGATATTTTCATTGGAACTGTGTTAGTTTGCTTGGGCTGATATAAACTAGTGCCATAAAAAAGAAAAATGTATTCTCTTCCAGAGTCCCTTGGAATGCAAGGAGATCAAACCAGTCCAAGCAAAGGAAATCAGTCCTCATTATTCATTGGAAGGACTGAAGCTGAAGCTGAAACTCCAATACTTTGGCTACCTGATGGGAAAATCTGACTCATTGGAAAAGACCCTGATGCTGGGAAAGATTGAAGGCAGGAGGAGAAGGGGATGACAGAGGATGAGATGGTTGGATGGCATCATCAACTCAATGGACATGAATTTGAGCAAGTTCTGGAAGTTGTTGAAAGACAGGGAAGCCTGGCATACTGCAGTCCATGGGGTCACAAAGAGTTGGACACTACTGAGCAACTGAACTGAACTGAACCAGCTCTGTAGGCCAGAAGTCTGAAATGAAGGTATTAACAGGGTTGTACCCTCTCTGACAGCCCTAAGGAGTATTCTTCCACACGTGTCCCTAGCTTTTAGAAGTTGCTGGCAATTTTTGGCATCCCTTCACTTCAGCCTAATTTCTACTGCTGGAGTCATTTGGCTTTCTCCTTTCACTTATGTTCTGTCCAAATTTCCTTTTCACAAAGATACCAATAACTGGATTAAAATGCATCCTAATCCAATATGACCTTACTTTAACTTTATGGTCCTATTTCCAGATAAGATCACAGGCATAATTACCAGGGCTTCAGACTTAAACATGACTTCTTGAACACAGTTCAGCCCAGAAGAGAGAGATCTTGAAGCCGTTAAACAAGCATTTCTCGAGTGTTTACTATATGCTTGGGACTCTTAGCACTCCTTCTGGTATTGCTGCTGCCTCTCATATTTCCATCTACCCTTGCCCACCAAGTACCACCTCTCTGCCATCCCCTTAGGAAGTGGTTAGACCACTAATATGTGAATGCCTTTCAAATGCCAGGGCTGCACAGAGTCAATGACAAAAGAACAGATCTACGTCTTTCTCCCTTTTGTAATTGGTTTTGTAAAGGAGGTACAGAAGCAGTGCTGCTTGTGCCTAACCATCTTAAAGAGTTTCACATGACATGGATGGTTTCTTTTTAACCTTTGGTTTTCATTCTACTGAAGGCATAAATTGTGATTGAATGGGTGGGGGCTGGGCCAAGGACAAAGTTAAATGAAAGACCTGGGCTATATTCAGAGAAGAAAACAAACAACAAAAATAAATCATTTTCTGACCCTGTGGTTTAAAAAATGGTCCCAAATTCCCTTCCCAGGATCTTTTCTTGAGAAATATTTCTGTGAAGTCTAAGTCTGTCTTTCAAGTTAGTTTTTATCTGTGCTCCTTCTATGCAAAGTTTACTCACTATTTATGTTATTAGTAATATTCAGACTTCTGAACAATCAGCTTCGTTTGAAACTATCCATACCATCTCTCTTACTTTAAATGCCAGTGGCATTCAGTATTAAAGGAATGCTTAATACTCTGAAAATGTAAGCCCAGTTTCAAAGAGACTTGTGATCCTAGAATGTTAGTTTTATAAAAAATAAATGAAAATAGGGATTATTGAGAGCTTACCATTTACTAGATGCTATAATAAAATTTTTATATACATATGTGCTGTGCCTAGTCCCTCAGTTGTGTCTGACTCCTTGTGGCCCCACGGACTGTAGGCTTCTCTGTCCATGGGGATTCTCCAGGCATGGATACTGGGGAGTGGGTGGATATGCCCTAGTCCAGGGTATCTTCCAAACCCAGGGATCAAACTCAGGTTTCCCTCATTGCAGGTGGATTCTTTACCAACTGAGCCACCAGGGAAGCCCTTATAGGCATATATACACACATACATACACACATATGTACTTTATATTTTCACATAAATATGTATACATATATGTATATATGATGAGATCCTCACAGACACTTATGAAATAAATAGAAATATCATGTCTCTTGGACAATAGTATGTCTATTATACAGTAATAGCACGTCTATTGTGCTACTTATTGTACAAATAAGCAGTAATATCATGTCTATTTTACATGTCGATTGTAGAGTAACATCATGTCTATTGTACAAACTGATGTAGCTCCTCCAAACTAAATAAATAAATTGCTAAGGTTGCATAGTTAGAACATAGCACATAGCTGTAACTTTTACTTCGCCTGTTGGTTTTCAACAATTTGTATTTTACTTTTGTATTATCATTCATGTAGCAGAATCCATAGGACATTTAAAATTATACTCTATAAATATTTTACATGGCTTTTATCCTTTTAAATTTGATGAGCAATTAGTAAATAAAATATACTCTAAGTGCTTTAAAAAACTATGTAAAAATAAATCAAACAGGTGGAAGATTGTGCTTGGCAAATTGTAGGAATCCCGCATTCATGTTTAATGCTGAGTTTAAAGGTGTATCATCCCAGAATGTGTCACTGTTATCATCAATGGTTGAATTGTTTTATACATAGATTGCATCTTCCAGTGTAATGTATACATTGTTACCTTAGCTATGGATGCCTTTTCCATCTGTGGTTGCATGAAAATATTTAATGTATGCACACATAAATTTCCCCAAAATAAATCCAATTTATTGGTATTAGCATGTGCCTTCAACCTCCAATTTGCTGAAACAGTCAATTTATGTTGGAAACTTCATAAAACCAGTTGCATATTCATAGATAGAAATGTCTCTTTAGGGTAATAAATTGCTTCATTTTGTTCTTTTTTTCTTTTGAATTTTTCTAAAGGAGTCAAATGAGGCTAAAGAATAATACTGGGCAGTTTTATTTGTTTGACATAATTACTAACTTGAAAGCAGTCTTTTTTTATTTATGACTGGTGTTTTTGTTTTCCCTCTTATATATATATATATATATATATATATATATATAATTTTTTTTTCTATTTCAGGACAACCTCATTTATCCCAGGCAGCAGTTTAAAAATAAATAAATAAAAAAGTATAAGTATTCAGTTTCCAAAATGATGTCCCTCCCCATCAGTTTGCTATAACATAAGGAATACTGCCTTGGTCAAATACATCATGTGACAATGATGCCTAGTGGTCCATTTGAGCAACTTTTATTATCATCCATCCATTTATCACCAACTTATCCTAGTCATGAGGCATCAATAATGTGTCAGACATTCTGATAAGTATTTAAGTGATTCTTTGTCTAGTGGACTTTCTAGGACAGTATATCACTCTATGGTGTAACTGAGACTTGAACTCAATCAGAATAGAGATATTTCTATTCTGTTTGAGGTTAATCTTTAAGGTATGAGATATGCAATTACCTCAAGTAATATGAGTATTTGACAGTGGACAGTACTAAGACATCCAGTCTTAGAACTCGTTTTCTTCATCTATAAAATAACAAAATTAAGACATGCCAAGTCAACACTGTAAAGCAATTTCCTCTAATTAAAAATACAAATAAAAGATAGAACAATTAAAATGTCTTAAAAATTATAGTCAAATTCTTGATCACTGAAGAAATTTTAAATACTACCAATGTTTATAAAAATGGAAAGCACAGTTACCTTTAATAATATGTTCCAGAGATGAGTAGTCAATATTTTAGCATTTTTTTGCTTTTATCCCATAATTTTATAAGAAATTATATTTTACAAGATATTTTCATAACAAAATACTTTCTTTTTTTGATTTTACAAGTATCTCCATCTAGTCCCCAAGGTTTTGTGCATGTGTGCTCAATCACTTCAGTAATGTCTGACTCTTTGTGACCCCATGGACCTGCCAGGCTCCTGAGTCCATGGGATTTTCCCTCTAAGATTACTGCAGTGGGTTTCCATGCCCTCTTCCAGGGGATCTTCCTGACCCAGGGACTAAACCCATGTCTCCTTCATCTCCTGTGTTGCAGACACATTATTTACCTGCTGAGCCATTGGGGAAGCCCCCCAAGAATTTATAGTGATTTTAAAATTGTTTTCTGTGTATTTATAGAAGTTCTTTGGTATCTCTCCAAGATCTGCCATTGGGAGGGAAAAGCAGAAGAAAAGCACCAGCTGTGAGATCTCAGGGTAAAATGAAGAACTTCCACTAGATTCTAGGGAGGTCTGAAAGAGAGTTATGTGAGCAATGAACACAGCACAAAAGGATTATCAGAATTAATCCAATGACTACTACTTGGGGATCCTCATAGAAAGACCATTACACAGTTCAGAATGAGAAAATTAACAAGGAAATCTCTTGGAAAAGAAACTTGGTTATTGAGCTCATTTGCACACTTACTGATTCTGGCTGTCTGGGTTAATCAGGCATCAGGGAAACACCATTTATGCAACAGTGACTTCTAGGAAAATGATTCACAATGAAAATAAATGAAGGTCTGTGTTCAATCCAAGAGAAACATTTGCTCAGCTGGAAAGTCAGCCAAGTGGAATATATGCCTGCTCACCTCAGAATTCTGTACTCTAGTCATCTTGTATTTAATTATATGATAACGGGAGGGATCTAATGCATACCTACCTCATTAAAACTGCAGAATTTCATAACATTTCCTGAACTGAGAACATTTTTCCTTTTCCTTTTAAGTATCCTTTTACTTTGTGAAGTGTGATGGTTTTGCATTTTTATTGTTTTCGATCTCCTCTTCTTTCATTACCACCCATAAACGAAACACAAATATGAAGCATTCAAGCATTCCTTTTAGACTGGTAAAGTGTAGTAGAGGAGATACTGTGAGGGACGCAAAGGCATGGGGAGCTCTTTAGTAAATCTTCCTTTCACCTTTTTTCCTAGTCAAAGAATGCTGACCACTCTTGTTTTGAGCCAGGTATCACAGACTTGACATTAGATATGGGGAGAAGAGTGCTAGTTTTCTCACTCTTTCTTATTCTTTTTGGTCTTGATCTAAGAAATTCTAAATCTGTAAGCCACATCAGTCTTCTGTCAAAAGATAGATAAGAATCAGTTTCCCAAGAACTTATCAAAAAAAAAAAAAAAAGCATCAGCCCTGGGCAATCATACATTGTCTGCAATTCCTGATGATCCTCTTGATCATTCCCTCTTGCAGCTATTGTTACTTGGCTTTACTCTCCATCACTGCACAGATGTTCTCTTGAAAGGTCTAATATTTGAAACTAATTATCAACTTTGGGATGCAGTTCCTCTCCTATCTTCCTGAAACCTTTCTGTAAGTTTTTTAGTCTCTTGCTTTCACTTCCTGTGATCACCTGATTGAACCAACCTTGGTGTCAGTCAGGAGGTTGTCAAGAAAATTACTGAAGTTGGCATAACATCTCCTCAAGAACTTCACAAGGCTAAGTTAATGTTTATATAAGTTAAGTTTTTTACAGTAGTGAATGAACAACTCTAAACTTATCACAACAGGCTATTTATATTTAACAGTGAAAACCTAATTGTCATCTATAGCAGGAGTCCCCAGCTTCTCTAGGCCAGGATGGGTCTGTGGCCTGTTAGGAATTGGGCCACTCAAAAGAATGTGAGCAGTGAACCAGCAAGTGAGGCTTTATCTGGTGCTGCCCGTTGCTATCTATTGTTCACATTACCACCTGAACCAGTGATCATATTACAGACTGCACCATCCCTCCCATGGCTCACATTGCTGCCTAAACACGCTCCCTCCGCTATCCTCCCAGGTCCACGGGAAAACTGTCTTCCACTAAACTGGTCCCTGCTGCCAGAAAGGTTAGGGATGACTGAGCTAAAGTGTTTCTTAAGAGCTTCAGAGAAAAAAAAAAAAAAAAAAAAATCTTAAGGCTCTGTCTCAATGTCTGGGTTTTCCTCTCTATTATTTCCTCATTTAACATCATTATTTCATCTATAAACTATGTGTTGATAATTAAAAACGTCAAACTTCAATGTTAGTTTTTTTTTTTTTTTTTTTTTCTCCTTAATTTAATGGCATCCAATACTGGCTGAGGATGTGACAGGTACAGTTACACAACTATTCCTGAAACAGAGCAGGGCAGTCCTTGCCCTCCACTGCCCTATGTCCTCTGCCTGCCTTTTGCCGGTGGAAAACTTGAGTCAAAAATAAGCTTAATCAGAGAACTAAGAACATACAAAAACCAAGGAAAATTGTCGAAGGAGACCAAATAATAATAGCGTAGTCATTAAGCATGTTCAATGATCTTTAGTTCCTTCTCAAGGACTCTAGAAAATATTCTGATCCATATTTTGTAGCTGCCTTAGAAAAACCACTAGACCATTCAGGTAGGACCTAAATCAAATTCCTTACAATTAAACAGACGAATTGGCAAATAGATTCAAGGGATTAGATCTTATAGACAGAGTGCTTGAAGAACTATGGACAGAGGTTCATGACATTGTAAAGGAGGCAGTGATCAAGACCATCCCTATGAAAAAGAAATGCAAAAAGGCAAAATGGTTATCTGAGGAGGTCTTACAAATAGCTGAGAAAAGAAGAGAAATGAAAGGCAAAGGAGAAAAGGAAAGATATACCCATCTGAATGCAGAGTTCTAAAGAATAGCAAGAGATAAGAAAGCCTTCCTAAGTAATCAATGTAAACAGAGGAAAACAACAGCATGGGAAAGACTAGAGATCTCTTCAAGAAAATTAGAGATAACAAAGGAACAGTTCATGCAAAGATGGGCACAGTAAAGAGCAGAAATGGCATGGACATAAAAGAAATAGAAGATATTAAGAAGAGATGGCAAGAATACACAGAAGAATGATACAAATACAAAAAAGATCTTCATGACCCAGTCAACCATGATGATGTGATCACTTACCTAGAGCCAGACATCCTGAAGTACGAAATCAAGTGGACCTTAGGAAGCATCACTATGAACAAAGCTAGTGGAGGTGATGGGATTCCAGTTGAGCTATTTCAAGTCCTAAAAGATGATGTTGTGAAAGTGCTGCACTCAATATGACCACAAATTTGGAAAACTTATCAGTGGCCACAGGACTGGAAAAGGTCAGTTTTCATTCCAATCTCAAAGAAAGGCAATGCAAAAGAATGTTCAAACTATCACAAAATTGCACGCATTTCATACACTAGCAAAGTAATGCCCAAAATTCTCCAAGGCAGGTTTCATGAACCATGAACTTCCAGATGTTCAAACTGGGCTTAGAAAAGGCAGAGAAGCCAGAGATCAAACTGCCAAAACTCACTGGATCATCGAAAAAGCAAGAAAGTTCCAGAAAAATATCTACTTCTGCTTTATTGACTATGCTAAAGCCTCTGGCTGTGTAAATAACAACAGTCTGTGGAAAATTCTTCAAGAGATGGGAATACCAGACCACCTCACTTGCCTCCTGAGAAATCTCTATGCAGGTCAAGAAGCAACAGTTAGAACTGGACTTGGGCCAACAGATTTGTTCCTATTTGGGAAAGGAGTATGTCAAGGCTGTGTATTGTCACTCTGCTGATGTAACTTATATGGAGAGTACATCACACAAAATGCTGGGCTGGATGAAGCACAAGCTGGAATCAAGATTTCTGGGAGAAATATCAATAACCTCAGGTAGACAAATGACACCACCCTTATGGCAGAAAGTGAAGAAAGACTAAAGAGCTTCTTGATGAAAGTGAAAGAGGAGAGTGGAAAAGCTGGCTTAAAATTCAACTTTCAACACCTAAGATCATGGCATACAGTCCCATCACTTCATGGTGGATAGATGTGGAAACAACGTAAACAGTGAGGGACTTGATTTTGGGGGGCTCCAAAATCACTGCAAATGGTGATTGCAGCCATTAAATTAAAAGATGCTTGCTCCTTGAAAGAAAAGCTATGACCAACCTAGACAGCGTAGAGACATTATTTTGCAGACAAAGGTCCATCAAGTGAAAGCAATGGTTTTTCCAGTGGGCATGTATGGATTTGAGAGTTGGACTATAAAGAAAACTGAGCATCAAAGGATTGATGTTTTTGAACTGCGGTGTTGAAGTAGACTCTCGAGAGTCCCTTGGACTGCAAAGAGATTCAACCAGTCCATCCTAAAGGAAATCAGTCCTGAATGTTCATTGGAAGGACTGATGCTGAAGCTGAAGTTCCAATATTTTGGCCATCTGATGGGAAGAGCAGACTCATTGGAAAAGACCCTGATGCTGGGTAAGATTGAAGGCAGGAGGAGAAGGGGACAACAGAGGATGAAATGGTTGGATGGCATCACCGACTTGATGGACATGAGTTTGAGCAAGCTCAGGAGTTGGTGATAGACAGGGAGGCCTGGCATGCTGCAGTCCATGGAATCGCAAAGAGTCAGACACGACTGAGAGACTGAACCGAACTGAACTCATAGCTATGGAAGCCATAGGTGAAGAAGTTAACTGCATTAACTTAAGTTAACCAGACTACACACATGCCATATGCTGCCACAGTTCCAAGAGCTGACCTCAGAGAAATAGGAGCAACCAGACGCTGGAACTGAGTAATGCATGTATGCAACCTAAGTCGCTTCAGTGATGTCCAACTCTTTGCAACCCTATGATCGGTGGCCCGCCAAGCTTCTTTGGTACATGGGATTCTCCAGGCAAGAATAGTGGAGTGGGTTGCTGTTTCCTCCTCCAGGGGATCTTCCCAACCCAGGGATCAAACCTGAGTCTCTTATGTCTCCTGTATTGGTTGATGGGTTCTTTACCACTAGACCCACCTGGGAAGCCCCAGAACTGAAAATTAACTGTACCTAAAATAACCAAGATGATGCTGGTCAGACCACTGATGACCAGTTTGAAGATAACTGTCAGAGCTGACTGTGCTGTTTCTGCAAGGAGACCACTCCTTCTGTCTGTAAAAAGTTTTGCCCCACTGGTTGCCAGTGGAGGAGATGTTGGCCCTTGGACTGACATCCACCCTCCCCTCCCTCCAGTTGCTGACATTTTAAAGAAAACAAACTTTCCTTTCTACCAACCTAGCCTGTTTATTGGTTTTGAGCAGCTAGCAGCCTGACCCCAAACCCTTTTTGTAATATTCCTACACTGATCTTCTTTACTTCCTAAAGTTTTCATAATACATGATATGTTTCCATAATACATGATATGATGTCTTTAGTGCACAGAGAGTTGTTCTAGGTACCTGTCACTAGCATCTGATTAACATTATTTGTGATTAATCAATTCTTGATTAATTATTTTCAGTTTTCCTCATATACAGCCAGCCATACTCTTAGTGATGCATGGAAATGAGTAAAGAATTGAATCACCATGAATGTTCTTACCTTCCAAGAGAGTCCATCATTAGATGCAGTCTTTGACTTAAAAGTAATCTTGGGAGCTTAATTTAAACAAAAGAGTCTCTGGCCTATAATTCCTCAGTCAGTACAATCCTTTGCCCTCCATTTTCCGTTAAGTCTTTGTTATTAAATGACACACACCAGTTTACTACTTATTTCACTTGTCTCAGAATCTCAGAATAGATAGAAATTTTCTCTCTCAGTAAATAGGGTTTAGTTGAGACTTCTGGCTTATTCATCACTTCTCAAAATAACTTTGGCACTCCATCTGGTTTTTATGTGTCTGCTAATGCCTATTAATTTTTCTTGATCTTAGTTTAATTCCTGTTTTTATTTTTCAAGATGATTTGGCTTATTCACAATTGCTTGCATTCATCATTCCCAATTTATACACATAAAATGCATTTATATACTTTATAGACATACAGAATTAAATAAATAATATTGCCCTGCCATTATTATCCTCATCCCACTCAGATCTCCTGTGTTTCTTGTTTGACCATTTTCCTCCAAATTACCAAGGTTTGAAAATTTCAGTGTCATTGAAGATTCTAATTCTCCATCACTCCTTAAACTTAAAAAGTGAAGTGTAATCACTCAGTCATGTCAGACTCTTTGGTACCCTATGGACAGTAACCCGCCAGGCTCCTCTGTCCATGGAATTCTCCAGGCAAGAATATTGGGGTGCATTTTCCAGGGGATCTTTTCGCCACAGGTATTGAGCCTGGGTCTCCTGAATTGCAGGAGACTTTCTTTACCATCTGAGCCACCAGGGAAGCTCTCCTTAAACTTAATTGAAGCATCAAATTTTGTTTATCTCATCATACCTTTTAATTCCCGGAGCCATTTCCAGGACCAGTTCCTCATCATCTCTCTTGATTTGTGAAATATTGCCTGAAATCATTCTCACAACCTTTTCTTTTTTATCTGTCATTTGCAACTCCATGAAAATTTCCACCATACTATTAACAAACAAAATTTATATTTAGATGTGTCACAGTTATCTTTTTTTTGATCATGACTGTAGGATAATCTCAGATTTATCAAGGTTTTTAAACACCTCCAAAATCTCCTTATTTACAATTAAGCTATATAATCCTTACATTTTTCTATAGTGACCATTTCATTATCATTCCATATTTTTGCTCATTCTAGTCCCTTTACTTAGGATGTTCTTCATAAGGTCCCAGTTTTCTAAGCTTTGGTTCAAATATTATCCTCCTTCATTCAGTCTTCCAAGACTAACACCAAGCAGAATTCATACCATCTTTAATTCTTTTATGATCATTATGGGATACTCTAACATAAACATTTTTATTTTAATTTGTGTACAGTTCTCATTGCAACTTAGCTATTTTACCTCTATTATTCTGCTGTTGAGAAAAAACAACACATTGTTTCATTGCTGAAGATTGATTTGTTTTTATTTTTAAAATATGCTTTCTCACATGGATCTATTCTTTTTTATTACAAGGTTTTATTGAGATATAACTCACACATCATAAAATTCATCCATTTAACTTTATGATTCACTGTTATTTTTAGTATACTCACAAGACAGCAAAACAATTACCACAATCTGAGTGGTTGAAAATGCTAGAATATTTTCATCATTCTAAAAAGAAATCTTACATTCATCAATAGTCAGTCTCTATG